>NW_026901719.1:0-5521287 GCF_033783945.1 Neopsephotus bourkii | reverse complement strand
CAGGAGTAAATTTGTATAGTAATAAGATAAACTATATGTACCACTTTTTAACTCTGCTCTTTCCAGCATATCTTACGTTGATACATCTACTTATTTCTCCTTTGGATATATTAACAGAATTGTTGTCCATTCAAGTTATCAGTAGTTTAGTAATGAAAACTAAATGAAGCAATAGCAAACATGTGACTGCTTGCACTGAAGTGCAGCAAGATTTGTTACAATTTACTGCATATGCAAGTTTTGCTGTATTCTCAAAAATCTAATAATTTTCTAAATTATCAAGTTTCTACTCTCTATTAATTTCAGTTTTAGTGAAGAGAGACCTTTTCTTTCAAGCAATGGAGTAGTCAAGTGGTCAAGTTAAAAACACTAACACTTTGCCTGTGTATGAAGATTTCATAGACTTGTATGGAGATTGCAGTGATTTCTTGTTTAAAGCCAAATCCAGTGATACAGACTACAGAGGCAAAAGAGCTTCTAATTCTTCCATCAGGAGTGTATGAGAGACCTCTCTGCTCTCTGAGCACAGAAAGCAAAAGCAGCTTCCTAAAATTCAGATGTGATCAGAACCTTCAAGTTCTCCTCCACTTCTGCAGGTACCTCATGACAGCTCCTTTTCAGGCTCCATGGTTCAAGGCACTGATGTTGCTTTTTCTCTAAACTCTTTCACAAAGCCTTCAGTAACCAATCAAGTTTAGAGTTGCTGTGGTTATGTTGATAACATCGCACAGTACATTTCCATTTCCAAACTGAACAGTCTTAATATTTAAAATCAACTTTGGGACCAAGTATTTTCCAGTTAATGTAGAAGCTGCTTTCCAGAAACAATTTTTATAGTGCATTTGCAAATTCTTGTTCCTGAAATTGTCCTTCTTACTAAACCCATTTACCAAGAGCAAAAATAGCAGTAACCAGTAGATGTGTAGGGAAAGAGCATCAGGCACCTATCTGGAGAGCAATTTTTCTACTAGTATATCCTTCTACCCTCCAGCAACCAGTAGCAGAGGGACCTTTCCTCCTTGAACAAGTTTATATTCGTCTGTTCTTTTGTTCAGAACAGAATGCCCTCTTTTTCAGATCATCTGCTCCACAGTACAGATCCTCATAACTCCTATTTTGAAAACAAGGACTCTTTCTTTCCCAGCATAACTTCCAGTTAATAGCATTGGAAAAGTGTTCTATTGACATAAAGATAGTACAACATGCATACTTAATTGCTTTCTGGATTTCAAAAAAAAAGAGCTTTATTTTTTTCTAAAAATTGTATCATATGCTTATCCATTCTCTCTTATTCATTCACACTGCAATCACGGTTTCCTTCAAATAGGCTCTAGAATGACTTTTTATGCAGATCCCTCTGGATTCTCTTTTGAAAAATAGCATTCAACATGTGCCACACCTATTCTTCCTGTGCTAAGGCCACTATAAGTGATAAGCTATACATCAAAACTGGTTGGTTGGCAATTTCTTGTCTAAGTTCCTTTGAAATACCTGGGAGAATATAATCTGGTCTTTATATTTGTCACAGTTCATTTATGAATTTCTTATAAAGTACCTTCTATTGACACTAAATTTGAATTCATGGGACTTACTTCCCACCAGAAAAACCTCCAGGATAAGAACTTCACAAACTTTTCCATTGCAAAGAATTATCTTATGCCTATTTTAGACACACTCCTCTTTCAGTGTGTTTGAAAAAAGGTTTTATTATTATTTCTTATGTTCTTAGAAAGTTGATCTTCAAAATATTTTTGGGCTTGCTTTATCACAACTTTATATTTTATTTTGTAATTGCTTATTGCTCATGCTTATTTCTTATTCTCAACTTACTGTCTATTGTAGAACTTTTTTCTGTTGTTTCACTAGGCATTAAAAAGACCACAGTTTTTGTAGCGTATCACCAGCCCTGGCAGAACTTTGTATGGATTACTACTGAAAGCTTAGCTGCAAAGCAGTGAACTTGTAACTGCTGTGGGTGAGATTTGCCTGATATATACATCACGCAACACAAGCATGCATGGGCTCACTAACTTCGGTTTCCTACACTGAAGTTCTTTCCCAGCAGCATTAATGGGAACTCGGCAGTGCTGTGCTGAATATTTATCAGCAACTTCAGGCCTGAGCATGTTCCTTCCCTTGCAAATCACATCAGCCAAAGCGGAATACTTTGTACTGTGCCTTTCTTTAAATCTTCCCTCTTAATGTACATTGCTTTTGGGGCATGATTACATTTGTACTGTTCTCTCAGGTAGGAGAGGGTTTTATTCAGAAAAAGCCACCTAAATCCTTTTCCTTTTAGGAACAGTCCTAAAGACAGTGAGCAGCACTATCCAAACTTCAAGGTCAGATGGCAGCAGTATAACAAGGTCAGCAGTTATGATAGAAAATACAGTTGCCTCGACACCCATGACTGATTGGTTACATTTGACAGCTCTCTGCTTTGTGACAGTGTTAAAGACAGTGGGTGCGAAATTTAGCTTCAGTCACTCCAGCCTCTGTTACAGCTTTCTCTAATGTGCCATGGCAGAGAGGCTGAGACAGCCGAATGCTACTGAAACTTGAAAGGACCCAATATTAAAGAAGACATAACAGGAACGGTTCTCATTTTGCAGTGACCGGTCTTCCTCTCTCTTCACACAGTACATCTGAAGCAGCAGTGGTGGCTGGTGCTTAGTTCAGCAGAAAAAGCACCTGTCACACTTCACAGGTACTTCTGAGCTGTGATCAGCTCAGGGAAATCTGCCTGGAGTGTTCCCTCAGATGATCAGCAAAAAAGTGGCTGTTTAATGATGGAAGCCTTCTAGTTAAGGTAGAGAGATCTAGGCCTAGAAATAAATTTAAGCAAAAGAACTGCTTAATTATCACACACACTTTACAAATGATCTCACTTAAAGACAAAAGAATTTAAGTGAGTGGTCTGACAGCAAAAACTGTTTATAGAAATAGGTAGAAGATACCAGCAGACCCAGGTTGCGAGTCCTCTGCTGTAACCAGTTCACTGTGACATATTCACGTTGTCCCTGTCAAAAACTAATACTCTCTGCAACCAAAAGAGATGCAGAAGTAAAAGGGTAAGTCACTCAATGATTTTAGACACGCCTGTCCTTGGGGACTGAGACCACAGAGATTATGGCAGCTGCCTTCCAGATGCTGACAGCACAGAACGAGAAGGATGATTTAACCTGAAAGCCTTATAAAAGCAAAGAATGTCAGGGTAAAGATAATGCTGTTGTACACAGAAATACTGGTGCAGACTTTTACAGCCAGTTAGAAATTTCCGATGCAAAGTCCCATTAAAATAAATGGAAGTGAATATCCAAATCCACACACATCTTTGAAAAACTCAGCTCTTTCATCTCATATGCTTCCAAATCCAGATTTATGCTCTCTAAAACCCGCCAATAACTAAAATTAGCAGAAGAAAGCTTTTACTGTGCATACAAGATAATTTCATCAGACTCTAGAGGTAAGAATTTTAAGTTAACTACAGGTACCACTCCTTGTCCTTGAAGGCATTGAACAAATCCACTGGCCACCACTTCTTAGATTTTCTGGTCTGTCTCACAGTCTTCTCTAGTCATTTTTACTGATACATATTTATTAAAACTAGAGGACTGAAGATAGCTATCATTGTCTATTTATGGAGGTATGTGTACACATCTTTTTGCTACAGAAAACAGAAGACAGAAACATTAAGCTTTAATAAAAGTGATATAAGCTAATGGCCACTGCAACTCAGCTGACATGTAGTAACTTCTCAAGCAACAGTAATTCAAATCTGTGGGAACCCCGGGGTTTCCAGAACTACCTTCTCACTTATTTTCAGTCGCAAACACACAAAACTGTACAGATATTATCTGAAGCTTGACACATACAATTCCTAAACAAGCACTTCATAAGGAACCTCAGAAGTCAGATACTCACTGATTTGGTTGGTAGATGCACTATAAAAAGCATTTACAGTAGTTGGGCTTGTAAACCACCTGTAGTAAGAGCAAAAGAAATAGGCTGTCAGTGCACTTACAAAACTTTATGAACAGAATGAGAAAATGTAGAGTGAACTCAGTGAAAAGGAAGCAAAATATCAAGGACAGGCTTCATTAAAGTATTTCTCCATTCCAACATGTTACCTAGATGCTTTCTGGAGCATTGAAATCTATTGTTTAATGGCTTTATTTTAAGTGCAATGAATGTTCAAGAGAAGCGATTGCTAGGTTTCCTATTACCTAACCTCTTTTAATTCTAAGTGACCATCTTGCTTGTGAGATCTGCCAGGCTGATAAGGTGAAGTTCACCCAACAGAAGCTGCAACACTGATAGCAGCTGTGAAAACTCTGTTAGGTGCCTTTCAACCAGGTGTGGAGAAACTCCCTCTTGAAATTAGAGAATTTTGAAACAAGTGAAGTGGCTTCAGGGGCTTTGCTGAACAGCTACTTGAATAATTAGGATGATGCCAGAAACATGGGCAGGTGCTTTCTGGGAACCTAAATTCAAAATAAATAGATTCTGTACCCTACTCAATGAAAATGACCATCAGCATGCTTATAAACAAATGGACCTCTTGCAAGGCAAATCAAATTTTAAAAGAATATTAGGATTTCTTCTCATAGTTATATTTCTCATACATACAGGAGGGAAACCTAGGTTTGAATAGCAAATAGGATTTATGAATCTGCTTAGTTTAACCTCATCTACACTGATAATGGCTTCACGCATATGAGTGGAAAATCACAGCTGCCTTCAGCAAGATCCAGATCCCCTCAGATGAAACTCTGAGTTGAGTCCAAGATTTGACTCTGATTTTGTAAGGAAGAACTGAGATAAAAGTAGTAAAATCATGGGAATTAGGGGTTAATTCATAAAAAATTAGAAACAGCTCAAGTAAATGTCCAAACAGGAAGATCCTGTTGTCTTTAGCAATGCATTACTTGGAAGTTTTGTAAAGTCAAATGAATGGAATGCAACTGATTTGGAAAATTTCTTTCAAAGAGAAGAAATAGGAGCTCAAAATAAAGAGTAAGACAAAGGAAGGTCTATCAGAACACAGGAAGTGTGATGTCAGTGACAGTGACATACACAATTTGTGTTTTAAAATAGCACCATCAAATGAATGAGTTATCTGCAAATCCCGACTGGTTTTCTGGCAACTGATGTTCTCACATAAACAAAAAAAAAAAAAGGGGGGGAGAGTTTTAGTATGGCAGAATTCTGTCTTTTATCAATAAATGTATCTACTTCTCCAATCTTCAAAGCGGAATGGCTTATTTTATAGTGCAGCAACAAAAAAAACTAATCAATGAAAGCAAAGAGTGATGTCACATAAATATCTTAACCATCCATTGTATTACAGGCTATAACTGCCACATATCACTCTCCCTGGGTTTTTTACTAGGAGATTCTGAAGGGGAGGAGCAGCGGGATGTTGTTTCCTGTTTCCTCTATAATAACAAGATTAAATGCTAGAGGTAATGTAGTGGGTTAATGGAAAATTGAAGAAAGAATGCTTAGGGTGAGGGGATAAAGTAAAAATTAGGGGGTTTAATTAGCTATGTATCAACTTCCAGTTTGTTCACAGCAGCAATCAGCTGTACTGTTTTGAAGGATGCAAGCCAGCCACCTGTGTGGTGGGACCTGCTCTCCAGTATTAGCAGTGGCTCTGGAGGACTCTATCCCTTTTTTCATGAGATCTGACACACTCAACACTTTAATTTAGACTTTACTGTAAATTTGAACAAAGACACATAGTGCTGTGACGTCTACCTCACCCTGATGGCTTGCTCTACTTAAAACAGCCTTTCTGTGATCTCAAACAGCAAGTTTTAAGCATGAGAAAGGCTTTCAGGACAACAAATCCTCTCTTTTTACAAATCCTTCTCAGAACAAGTATCTTACAGGGCCTCTCATTTCCAGTCATAGGATCAACAGTCTGAGATGGATAACAAATACTTCAAAACAGACTAATGTGCTTTGCTCCTCTCCCCACCCTCCTAGCTGCTCCAGCCCCAGGGGCTCACCACAGGTAGTTCAAGATAGGAACCACCACAAGCAGTGGTTAAAGAGCTCTTAATTGACATGCAACACCTCTCTAATAGAACAAGTTTGCACACATTTTTACTGAGAAGCTAACCAGTGATTAACATACTTGCTAGCAGAGATGCACCTCACTCTACTGGAGAACAATTGCAAAGGCTGTTGCCATTTAGTCCGCAGCTACTAAGGGAAGACATCAAACCATGCTTTCATATCTGTGAATTCATAGACTTGTAACTGATAGGCTAGCAGCTAAGACTCATCACAACATTCCCATTCTGAGAATGCTTCTTTCTTTATGATCTGCTACTACAATAACAGAGCCCACCCTGTTTCCTGTGCTTAATATGAGCCAAAGACTGATATCAACCATTTTCTCACTATAGAACTGTACTAAGTTCTTTCCAAGTTACTCTTTCATAATGAGGCCTCAAGAATGACCTTGTATAAAGTTTGTTATGTATTTAAGCAGCTAGAAAGAGAAGATTTAGCAGCTGAGACAAGGAGTTGCGAAGAATAAGATTTCTCCAGTGACAAGCAGCGTATACTGCTGAATTTCATATTTGATGTTTAGATACTCAGCAAGGAGCATATTTTCACTCCAGCATTTTGTTGTACCATTCGGAGCCATCCTTAAAAAGATTTAAGGAGCATTTTACACAAAAAAAAAAAAAAAAAAAACCAGAAATACCCAAGACTGCTTCCATTCAGATTAGCAGAACAGCTTCACCTCTCATCTGTCCTCCTCTTTCAGTGAGCTTCCTGAATTTATTGAACCTTCAGTGACAGACCTTAACTAATAACACATCGAATTACTATATGAAGGTCTGTAATAAATAGATGTCACTGTCAAATTTTAAGGTGAAGCAAATTTAGAGATAGTTCTCCCATTCCTATTTGGAGGCAAGTTGGCTGAGCATTTGCTCTGGGTCTGGTTACAATTTCATTTGATCTATTAGCAGGATAGAAAGAAAAAAAATGACAGGTATAACAGATGTTAACCTCCTCACCTATTTAACCACTAACTTTTTTAAACTAAATATAAAAACACCTAGGACTGTTTACACTGTTTTCATTTGCTATTAACATGTGAAAAAGGACAGCTCTGAATGATGTCTCATAACCTTACCTATTACCTATTGCATCAGACAAAACCTAATCTGCAGACTTAACACTTGTAAGTTTGAAATTTTTCCTGTAGAATTAAAATCTGAAACCTGCACGGAGATAGCAAGTGGGGCAGATAATCTATTAGGTTTATGTTCCTTTAGGCTACAGTTTTCCCTGTGATACCTTCCTTTCCAAGTTAAGAGTATAACGTACTACATTGCCAAGTGTGAAGAAGGGTGGCTGGAAACTTTTACTGTACAGGGAAAAGCTTGTCAATTTAATTGTCTGTAAAGCACAAACTGAATTTTCAAATTTTTTCTGTCAACCATTTTAATTAGAAGAAATCTCTCAAATGGAGCAGGATTTCGTGCTCAATGTCCCAAGGTTTATCTATTTTTTTTTTTTTTAACTCTTATAAGTAAAGAACTTGTGAATGTATAACACTTAACCTGGTTAGGAGTGAAAGTCTGTACAAAGTTGCTAATGAGGCTGGAATCTGGAAAATTGCTTCTGAAGAAAGAATTATAAAGAAAACTTCTAAAGGGCAATCTTAGAATCATAGAATCATAGAATAGTTAAGGTTAGAAAGGACCTTAAGATCATCAAGTTCCAATCCCCCTGCCATGGGCAGGGACACCTCGCTCTAAACCATATTACTCAAGGCCTCGTCCAACCTGGCCTTGAACACTGCTAGGGATGGAGCATTCACAACCTCCCTGGGAAACCCATTCCAGTGCCTCACCACCCTAACAGGAAAGAATTTCCTCCTTATATCCAATCTAAACTTTCCCTGTTTAAGTTTTAACCCGTTACCCCTTGTCCTACCACTACAGTCCCTGATGAAGATTCCATCCCCAGCATCCCCTATATGCCCCCTTCAGATACTGGAAGGCTGCTATGAGGTCTCCACGCAGCCTTCTCTTCTCCAGGCTCAACAGCCCCAACTTTCTCAGCCTATCTTCATACGGGAGGTGCTCCAGTCCCCTGATCATTCTCGTGGCCCTCCTCTGGACTTGTTCCAACAGATCCATGTCCTTTCTATGTTGAGGACACCAGAACTGTACACAATACTCCAAGTGAGGTCTCACAAGAGCAGAATAAAGGGGCAGGATCACCTCCTTCATCCTGCTGGTCACGCTCCTTTTGATGCAGACCAGGATACGGGCTGCAAGCTTACACTGAAGCCAGCTCATGCTCATTTTCTCATCAACCAGCACCCCCAAGTCCTTCTCTGCAGGGCTGCTCTGAATCTCTTCTCTGCCCAGCCTGTAGCTGTGTCTGGGATTGCTCCAACCCAGGTGTAGGACCTTGTACTTGGCATAGTTAAACTCCATGAGGTTGGCATCAGCCCACCTCACAAGCGTGTCAAGGTCCCTCTGGATGGCATTCCTTCCCTCCAGCGTATCAACCGAACCACACAGCTTGGTGTCATCGGCAAACTGGCTGAGGGCGCACTCAATCCCACTGTCCATGTCAGCGGCGAAGATGTTGAACAAGACTGGTCCCAACACCGATCCCTGAGGGACACCACTCGTTACTGGTCTCCAGCCGGACATTGAGCCATTGACCACAACTCTTTGTGTGCGGCCATCCAGCCAGTTCTTTATCCACCGAGTGGTCCATCCATCAAACTGATGTTCAAGGTGACTTTCATAAATGTATTTACTCTTCTTATTTGTTAGACTGTTTTATACATTTTTCTGTGTAGAATCAGAGAGGATTAGCCACCTAAGCCAGGCTGCCATCAGTCTCCCTTGGGACTGGGCATGAAACTGGGATAGTAAGGCTGGCCCCAGCTTCCAGTGCCAGAGCACTGGTTAAAATGAGATTCAAAGACCAGGACATGGTTTCAGGAGGCTTATTTCCTTCCTTTCCTCTCCAGGGCAGGTCCACCCACAGGATTTCTGAGCTCACCAACAACATCTCTTCAGCAGACAACAGCCCACCCAGTGTCTTTCATGGCTTCTTTTCCCTTTATGCAGAAGGAGCTTTTACACTGTGCTTAATGGCATCCAACCCAGCACTTCTCAGAGCTGCCCTCCCCTGTGGAGAGCCAAGGGCCAGGGCTTACAAACAATAATGTGTAGCCAAGAAAGTGGAGTAGGACCTAAAGGTCCATACTACTTCTCACAGTATGCTTCCACTGTGTCCTCTTAAAGGTTTACTAGATGCCTACATCTCCAGCACTGAAAGCTGAGTGAAAAGTGAAGAAAGATTTGGCCAGGTCTAAAAAACTTTAAGGTAGATGTCCTGACTTCAAAGGAGAGTGATTAATAATAACGAAATGATATGCCCAAGAAGTCCTCTGATGCCTTGCTATCTATCTGTCACTATTGTGTCAGTGTTAAGGACAGATTAAATCTCTGTTAAAAAGGTACAGGTCTGTGCTTGTATATACGTACACGTGTGTGCATGTATGTTTGTATGTATGAAAGTATACAGCTCCACTGATGGATAAGCAAACACCACTAAACCCCTGATTCTCCTTTATCTCTCCCTTCCACATGGCCACCACTTCCCCACATACTGCCTTTCACCTCCCTCTGCTCTAGCTGTGTCTCACCTGGGTTATAATCGCCTTCACGCCTGGTCCACTTCCTCCCATGCTCACCTCTTCCAGCTTCACTTTCTCCATTCAGCTCCCTCAATTCAACCTGAGGAATGCACATCATATTCCCCAGCTCCTGCCACAAATCCCTTTTGTATGCTTCTCCCCTGATACCTGAGCACTTCTCTTGTTTGACAGAGCCAGCTGTGAAGATGACAACCATCTCCCCCACCAGCTGTTAGGATCACAGCTGGCATCCAAATCAGGTATTGAGGCCAGCAAATTGTACCTCTGGCACCTGCGGTGCCCACAGGGGGCCCTGGCCCCTGGGACTGGCAGAATAGGAAGCTTCAGCACCCTCATGCCTTGTCAAACTTCTTAGTACCAGCTGGGCTGTGTATGGCCCCCCATCCAAGAGCAATGCCTCACCTGACTTCCTCCATACTTCTTTTTTCCTATAAAGCAGATAACTGCTAGGATAAGAGGGAGCAGAAACGAGGACAAGGAATTTTTATAATTACATCTGCCTTTGGGGGAATTTCCTCTTTTTAGATTACAAAACTGTTGAATTTCCAGAATAGCTGACTTCCACTTCGATATGCACATTTCTCCTTGCTTTATCAAACTCCATTGTTTTGTATCTCCCACCTCCTATGTGATGTTTCCTTGGTGCTTTGAGTGAGCCATCATTTTGATTTTCCATTTACTTGACTATGGTGAGGAAAGTGAGCCCAGTTTGAAATAATATTGCTGAGAAATCTGGATGGTAAATATAGCGGTTTACATTTTTTGGAGTAATACTACTTTACTAGCAGGCAACTTCTTTAAACACTCATTTTCCTATTTTATCTTTTCCAGTTCACAATTTGGACAATCTTATAATATCAATCTCGAAATATAAATGCTATGCTACAAGCTACTGAACTAGAGAAAAGAAGAAATGAAGTGAACAAACAAAACCCCAAGGGTAAGTCTCAACACAGCGGCAAGCTTCAGCATGGACCAGAGATCTGGGAGTTCTATGAAGTACAAAAGCTTAAAACAAAACAAAACAAAACAAAAACCAAAACAAAAACAAACAAAAAAAAAAGCAGGGGGAAAAAAAAAGGAAAGAGAAAAAGAGAAATGAAAACATAGGAAAGCAGTAGAGTGTGATAGTTAAAATGATATATAAATGATATATACTGATATATTTAAGACCACATTTAACACGCCTCAGGCCAGTGGTTGGGAGTTACTGGTTTACTGTAATAATTCTTTTAAAAAAGACTGGAGATGGCAATCACTGTCAGCGCCTTTAGACCCCTCAGCAGACACAGAAAAGCAAACATTGTGACATCATTTTCAGAGCCCTTTTCTACCACCAAGCAGGCACAAAGGTAGAATAATCTCCTAGCAGGAATAATTATGACAGAGGGCTCAGGTGGGGATTAGCCCCAGCCCTGCAAAAGCAGAGCATATAGCTATGCTGACAAAGGAAAGACAGCAAAAATCCAGCTGGGATCCCCCAGGCCAGAATGTGCCCTGTGGGATGACAAGAAAAGCAAGACAATGTTGATGAAGGGACTGATGTTAAGTAGTCCCTGAAATAAGATGGTAAAGATAAGCATGACAAATTGCTCAATCTTCTAGTGGGCAATCAGGTAAAACTTTCATTTTTTAAGCATATCCATGCAACAGTTCTCACATTACAGCCCTTGAGGAGTCAGGGATTACCTGCTAGTTAATTTTCTTACAGGAAAGATTTCCCACTGTGCCAAGAAACTGTGTGGTCTGTGTTAGTGCTGGCCCAGTGCTGTTCAAGAGGAAGAGGTTACTGATCACCACTGCTATAGAGGGGCAAGTATTATCTCACTGCTTTCATGAAAAAAATTGGTCAGAAGAGAATGTACTGTCACAATCTAGCCCTGGCATCCAGGGCAGAAGGAAAGACTGTAAATTCATTCCCTGGGACTAACCATTGCAGTGTCAGAGAAGGGTGTGCTGAGAAAGTAAAATTTGCAATTAAAATTATCTTATAAATAACCTCTCAAAAATAAGGGGCCAAGTTACAATATTCTAATCAGGAATAGCCTGTGCCTGTCTCGCTGACATCCTTTACCTGCCTCACTCACAACTCAGAGTTACCCCCAGAACAAGGTACGATTGAGTCTGAGTTAGAATTTCTGGAGCCCTAAGAAAATACCACACAGGAGCTAAGCAGCAGCACGAATTTCAAAGTCTGTGTGCAGAAGGAATGCTTTTTAAGTAGCATGATTAAACTAATTAAGCTCTGTTTAGATTTTAATTTGCATTTTAAGGATTTGATTACCCACCAGTAAGGAAAAAGATTGATCCTCTCGTGTATTTTATGACAGTATGTGACACAATCTGCACCCTGATGTTTACAAATACATAAAAACATATCTAAATTTTATTATGTTTTATTCCATATCATTGCTATCATCAGCAGGTAATTAACAATGTTGGTTATTATTCCCAATAATAACACTATCTCTTACTCATTTTTTCATTCTTAGAAAATTTCTTTCATAATCCCTACTGTACCACTCCAAATTTTAACTGTGACCAAGAGACATAATCCATTTTTAATTGAGATTCAATTACCCCTTTTTTCATTAAATTAAGCTGCAAGTATATGACTGCTGTGCATCAGAACAGGCATACCTGGAAATTAACAAAAAAACTATCCACATGAGTTTCAGAATTACTGGGGGGTTCCCCATAGGCCTTTAGTATCCTAATATGTTGCTGAGTATATAATTCTATTAAAACATCAATTGTATAAATCAGAGAATATGAATTAACATATTGATAGAAGATTATGTAGATTTGCCTTTCGTCTACTCACTCTGTTTTTGGAACTTCTTTTCTAAGCCAGTAGAAATCAGATTGAGCTGCATATTTGCGAGTTTGCAACACATTGCCAAAATAGTCACTTTCTGTAAACTTCAGCTGTACAGACAAAGCACAGGCATTTTTAAAGCACATCCAAGGAAACAAAAGCTGACAGAAAACAAACATGACTTTCATTTTGAACAACGTAATCACCTAATTTTTTAGCCATTATCAAAGCAAGTAAAATGTTTACAGTTGGTAAAAGGAAAAAAATATTATGTTAGCTTAGTTAAAAAACAGTGGCTGAACAGATCTACAAAAGGGAATGGAACATTGGAAAAGCTCTTCCCTGATCAGAGAGGAGCTGAGGAAATCTGAAGTGCCCAATGATGAACTGCAGACAGCACATTTCTATGGCTGTTATTAAGACAACCTCTTTTCCAGAAGGAAATAGGTTTACTTTTATTTTTAAAAGTGCATTTTGAAACCACTTTTTAAAAAAAGTAAAAAAGCCCACTTTTTCAGTTCATTTTGCATTTCATTAAAATCCTTCATACTCTGTACTCTCCAACAGTTCTGCCACTGCTTTCTTACTGTTTCATATATTAAATATTTACAGACATAGGACTCCATGCTTCCATAAACCTCCAAATCTAACAACAACCATTACACATGCACACAATTAACCATGCAAGAAAAGGGGAGATGATATCCTTGTCACCAGTTTCAGTCAATCCTGGGACTTGTAAGGATGCGGCACTTCAGATGTAAACTCTGGTTTTGCACCCATGATTAACAAGTGTTTTTCACTAGACATTACTACTTATCTAGGCAAAAAGATCTGCACAATGAGTGATAAAGTTGGTCACACCCTCTCTCTCATTACACTGCCTTCACAGCACCATCTTACTCTGCTCTTTCCAAGAACAAGTACTAGGTTGGTAGAGTTAGTTCTTCAAAGTTTTCTGAATAAATTATGCCTCTATCTAGTGTCTGTTCATGTTCTCTGGCTAAGATGACTAGCACTCTTGTACCTTAGCAGTTCAGGATCAAGTTGTGATTCTACTTTGTCTGTAGAATAAAATTAAGGACATGCATGCCACATTTTGCCCTTTGAAAAATGGTAAAATATATTATTGTTCATCATCTGCCTTCCTGCCTTGGTTAGGCTGAACAGATAGTGAGTCAGGAAGGAGTGCCTCCACAGTATCCTTGTCCAGCAGCCAGCACACTAGGCCTATGCGTTGGTTAGGACCTCTAGGTACACTTATAAGCAACAACCATAAAAAAATTCCATAGCCTGGAGAGGAGATGGGCATCATAAATTGTGATATTTTAAGAAAATATGCATTACTATTTTTGAAGACCATTACTTTGAGGATAAATGCTTTTGGTTTGCTTCATTTATATAAGTAATTGCAAAATTTATGGCTGTGTATTCTTAACCTTTAAAATGCTTAATAGCAGTAAGGTTCTTTGCACCCAGGCACATTTTATTCCCAGCAGGCCTCATGGTCATCTCACTTAGACAGACAGGGGTCAACAATTTAGACATTAGAGCTAGCATGCTTAATTCAACATCTAAAAATAACCAGGGAAGCAGAACTCCAGATGCACGCCAAACAAAAAAGAAGCTTTGATTCTTTGATTAGCAGTGAAACAGAGCAAAGAATGGATGCAACATGTAAAAGATGGATGCAATACGTAAAAGAAGAAATCTGCAAGTCTGACACTTACTGTTTTGATGTCTTCATTAATATATGTGTCATTCATTATAAACTGAGGGTAACCAACTTTTGCCATAACTGCCTTTGCCTTTGAAAAAATTAAAAATAAAACAAAGTGTTGGCAGATATAACTATTTCTCAGCCTATGGCTTTTCTTTTCCCCTCACCAACCACCCAGCATCTTTGTGGAAACAACATATTTCCAGAACAAAAGCAGCAGGATACAAAATGGTAAGGCAACTACCAAGAAGTCGAATATTACAAGTTCAAAGAATAAATTAAAGACATGGTGGACTAAAGGTAGCACAAAGGGGTAGCACAAAGCTTTTACTTTGTATGTTTTCAGGATGCTGAATATAATTTCTGCTGAATTCTTTGGAATTCTCCTCTCCACTCAAAAATAGCTCTTCTGGAAATCTGTTCTTCAAACTCAGTGTCATGGTTTAGCCAATGCTAAACCCAGGACACTCAGATGTCTAAACTCAAATGAATATGAATTTAAAATTTGGAATGGGACAGCAGGGATTATGAAAGAAATTTTCTAAGAATGGAATCATGAATAAGAGATAACGTTATTATTCAAGATATGAAGTGCTATAAATGGACAGGTCTTTAAACCAACTGCAGCCATACCAACCCTGCATTCTGCTCTCTGCAGGCAAAGCTTGAACCTCTCTGGGGTCCACTAACTTCTCTTTCCCTCTTGCTGCAGCAAATGACTGTTCAAGGGATGATCCCCCTGGAAGATCTCCCTTCCTGCACAATGAAATTCTCACTCTCTTCTCCCCATCCAGACTGTCTCAGTACAAGAGGGCCTTCTATGACAGGAAGAATTAGAAATGTTTGTTCCATGACTGTAAAAAGGAAGCTCATGGAGGATTGCCTTCATTTAATCAAAATTATTTTGTCCCTTCCTTTATTTTTCAAGAAGGCCTCTTTGCTTCATCAAACTTCAATTTCTTAATTGCATTTCCAACCCGAAGTCATAATCCTCCATTTGTGACATCACAATTAATTGTGGTTGAGATAATTAAGATGTCATAAACAGAAGATTACAACTTCAGGTAGGCAATTAGCAGCAGGAGCAGATGATCTCTTAAACAAGAAAGATCCCATTGTCATGCAAATGTCCCTAGTGATAAAAAAAAAAAACAATGGAAGACAAATGCTGAACAGGAAATATGAAACAAGCCAAATTAACTTGCAACACATTTTCTCAATTTTCCAGAAAGTAGAGCATTTTTCAAGATATTTTAAGTCCCTGGGCTGGGGATAAAAAGGTGGTAGTGGGGGAAAAAGCACAGTTCATCTGCAAGTCTGTATATAATCAAGAGTGTCTCTTTTTTTCCTGATGGTGTTGTCAGGTCCAGCTGACTGAACTTTGCAAGGAACTGGAAAATTTCCTTTTCCATTTCCAGTGCTTCAATCCTAGTTGCAACTAGTCTTGAGAAAGCAAAGAGCAAAGCTCATCAGTTTTAGTTTCTACTAAATCAGCTGCTTAAACAAGTCTGACGAATCTCTAATATTCTCCGAGTGTTCCCAAGTACCCATCTGAATCACAGTAGCCTCTGTGTTGGGTCTACTTAATTGAGCCCCTTCACATTTTGATTAAACAGATTTAATCTAAACCCCAACTTACATGATGAAAAGCAAACCCTCTAAAAACAATTTATAGCACAACTTGTGAAAAATCATGAGAGTCTTTTAAAGAAAAAGTAAGGATTATGTGTGTCCGTATATTTCATTAATAATTTAGCCAGTACAGTGTCGATCAAAAATTATCGATTTTTTTTTTTCTTGGCACATAAAAGAACATTTTTGAGTTTGAGCTGTGTTATGTCATTTAAAGGCACTCTTAATTTCTTCCTGTCTTCCAAATAAAAGCTCTTGGACTGTCTTCCGAATAAAAGCAAATAAATTCATGCCTCACTGGCTGTAAACACAGAGGACTATGAAGGCAGCCTAGATCTTGCAGTGCTTCTTTGTTGAAAGAAGCAGAGATGGGCCCTTCCCTGAAACGCATGGTGCTAGCTGTTTGGTTGTGACCACACTATGTCCATCCCCACTTCACTGCATGAACATTTTTGGTTCTTTGTGGAATATCTGCCACATCCATCTGGATCTCTTCTACCACAGCAGATTCTTCCCACAGGCTTTGCATGAGGCCCAAGCCTATTCAGTCAAGCCCAGCAAACAGCCCAATTTACACAGTAGACTAGTTAGAAAGCATTGTATTAAGAGCAGGTTTCTAAATTTTCATATTGGATATTGCTTACTTTGCTCTTTTCTGTTCACTTGTGTAATATTTAACAGCATTTCAAAGACTCATTCATACAGCACAAGCAAGTAGATAACTCTTCTACAACTGGCTTGCTCTTTGATAATGAATTCAGTATTTTCCCCTTGATAAGATTAAAAGTATGTTTAAGAGGCTGCCCTTCCAGGAGGTATGCACATGCATACAGGGAAAGCAAATGAAATGTGACAAATGTACAAGAACCAGCCGTGAGGTAATTGCACATGAATCCAACATAAATACACAGTGAGCAACTTTTTTATGGTTTAAAGGCTCATTTAATTCCTTTCTCTAATTTGCATATTAAATAACCATGTGTACAGGAAGAAAAGAGGTGATGGGGTTCTCCCCCCAGCTATTATTAAGTAGTCAGCCTACCTTAGGCTGTCGAATAAATTAAGAAAACTCATCACTGCAGGCTTCCTCCCCTGCCACTAAAACCAACAGGCTCTTGCAGGGGGTGACGCAGAGAAGCAGTGTGCTTTAGAGTAAGTCATGATAACTGTTTTCTATCCCAGCATCCAGAGAGAGCAGGCTTCATGGCAGAAGACTCAGAGTGGGACTACTCCCTCTACCGCTAATTACGCATGGAAGTTTCCCCGCAGATTTGCACACAGTTAGGATTTCATCATCAGTATGTCTTTCTGGCAGGATGAGAGCATTGCAAGTCAGTTTACTACAGACACAAAATAATAAACGACCTTTCACTTTTGACTTTATAACTTGCCAACGTGGGAACGCACACGTTTTTTAATGCTACAAAGCATCCCAATTTCCAGTCTGGTTGAATTTTCACTTGACAACCAGGCTTGGCATGTGAGCCTTCTGACAATCAGAATATAATTTGGGTATTTTATAGGCCTGCTAGCAACATCACTTACTGACGTATTGTACTTGCTGTAAAAAACCCAAAGTAAATCAAAACAAAACATATATCTCACCCTGACAAAGTTTTATGAGTCTGACACAGATCTTCTGTATATCAACTTGATTCACAATAACTTTGTGAAGATAATTTTCAAGCTTCTAAAAATATAAAAATTTAATACAATTACAGTTCACTGAAAAATTAGCATGAAATACATTCTGAAAGCTAAAATAATTCACAGCAAAGTAATGTTCCATTTAATTACAAAGATTAATTCAGCCTTTATGTACGTGTCTGGTCTTTTCATTTTTCATTGAAAACAGATGATTCAAGAGCCATCTGCTAAAACTGCTGCATAAATATCACTGCATCTATGTAGGTTTTATGTATAGAAAAACTAGAAAAATAAAGTGCAAAATACAGAAAACTGTAACTTGGGCTAAAGCCCGATTCTACAGATATCAGTAGGAAGTGACCCACTGACCTGAGTGAGAGATGGACTGGGCCTGCCTTAATGGTGTGTACTATTTCATGCATTCATATGCAGGAGCCACATAAAATGTCAGGGACTTGCACATCATCAACTGCAATCAAAAGTGAAACGGCAACTCAAATATGAACACTTGGCCTAAAATGGTTGTTTTTAAGAGTGCCTGACCTGCAGTGAACTGACTGTAATCCATACTCCAGAACATAGCTAATCATAAAACTACTTATTGTTAAACTTTTGCTTTAACTTTTCTCTTATATTTGCATATCACAACAATGTAAGGTCTGTAGACTTCTCACGATTTACAGACTTAGCTTTTCATTTACTAATAATTCACATACCACCACCTCACACTGCACCATAACCCTCCCCTCTGTATTTCAGTAATTGGTTTTGATGTTCTAAATTAGTCTATTATGAAGATGGAAAATACAGCTATCATTCCACTCTTGTAATAGCTTTAGGCTAGGGGTTAAAGACAGACAGACAGACAGACAGACAGACAGACAGATAGATAGATAGATAGATAGATAGATAGATAGATAGACAGATAGATAGATAGAGATAGATAGATAGACAGACTTATGTGAATAATCACACTCATCACATACACAGAAGGCTGTTTTCAGTAAAACATACACTGTGGTTTTAAAAGTAGTTGAGCCCATCTGACAGCTTTGTCTTGCCAAATGAAAAAAATATGTCCTAGTCCTTGCGCTTCTCCCCTGCTCTTCACATCTCTCTCCATGTTTCCGCTTACCCACAGCCTCCAAACACTGCCTCAGCTCTCGCCACATCTTTCTGGGACACTGTTTAGCTCACTAACACAGCATAAATCCATGCAAGTTCTTCCCCAAGCTAATTTTCTGACAGATCAATGAGCTGAATCCCTCACTACACAGGGAGACCCAGCAACTGTTGGAACTAGTACAAGTGCTCAGAACATATAATGTGGAAAACTGGGGAAGGAACAGCAAATGAGTTGTGTGTTACATCAGCTACTTCTTCGTCTTCATCATCTTTTGAAACCAAAGCCTCATTCAAAGAAAACCTACCGAGAAGAAAATATTACCTACTGCACTTCAGAATACCATACCATACATTACCATCCTAGGAAACAAAGGTGAAAGAGACAAAATTTTCAGAGCAAACTGTTGGTTGGGATTGTATATTCTGTCTTAATATCCACAATTAGACGATAAATGACAATATTATTATTACTAACCATAAAGTTGCAAGCACCTAAAAGTTTACTAGGGCTGCCATGCACAGAAGACTGAAAAGCAACAGTACACATCAAAATGTCACTCTTCCCAGCCCCAAATCCCTTTTGCTTCTGGCTTTCAGTGGTTCAAGCACTATGATGACAATTTCACTGGAATTAAACTTTCAGTTTAAACTAATCCTGTATTTTATTTTTTTTTTTAGCAATAGAACTGAACTTGATCACAGAAAATGTGAAACAGTTTTACTTCTATAAATACACAAATTCACTGTGAAAAATTCACAAATGTAACTCCTCAGTTCAATGCAGCAATATAATTAATAGACCTACTCATATTTTCTCCTACCAGCTTAGTTCCAATCTCATTCTGCTGCCAGCTTTGCCTTAATTTTGCTAAGAATTCCATTTTATTTAAATTATATTTTTCATTTATAACTTCTGTATGGCAATTACCACAATTCCATTATTTTATACATAGAATATTATATGTGACAGACATAAATGCTGTCTTTGATGAACAGAACCACAGCTCTGTAAATGAAATAAATTTCTTTATGGCATACAACAAATGTCTTCTTCCTCTGTAATTATATAATACATACGTGCACTTACAGCAGCACAACTGAGTCCCTGGCAAAAGACATGTTTAACACATAACCATTACTGTCCACAGCTTTTCAGGCAGATTTAAAGGTCTCTGGGTTCTCAGGGGAGCTGGGATCATGCCTACAGACCAGAAGAAAAGATAGTGCACAGATATGCAGAGCCTGCACTAGGTCCAGCTATGGCATCACAGCACCATGGCAGCAGTGACAGGTCCACTCCAGCATGGAGATTTTTGCACTTGATTCCCCTCTAAAAACCTGCAGATCACTTAGGGTATGACTATACTGGGGTATATGTGGACAGCAGGAGCTCCTCCAGCTGCACTTTAAACAAGCCAGAAACAAGAGCTGGAAGCACAGACTATAATTAGTGTTATGCCAGTATATATATATATATATATATATATACATATGCTGCTAAAGCTGCCTTTGATGGGGCTGTAATAGCCCATGCACTCTAGTTAATATTGGATACATCCTTAGCACTTTAGAAGACTGTACCTTGTCATGCCTTTATTTTCAGGCAATCCTCTATGCTTTCCAATTAAATTTTCTCTTAAAACAAAACCAAAACACACACACATGAAAAAAAAACCCCACAAACAAACAAAAAAACCCTCCAACAAACAACAAATCTCAACCAAACACATATCTCTAACTCAAATTTTGTGTATCTGTCTTTTGAAATTACATTACATATCCTTACAAAATAAATTTTGCACCAGAATCCCAAGGATTTGGAATGACACAACAAAAAAAGCTATCTTTAACTGGGCTTTGGCATGTTAGTGAGCTGCAGAATTTACTATATTGCATTTTTTTTGTTGAAACTCCTTCCTGCATTCACTCCACTGTTCACCCCCAGAGCTCCTCATCAGTCGATCCATACTCCCACTTTCATGCCACTTCTTGCTAGAAACACACCCACCTTGCTGCAAAATCCTTTCTGCTGTTTTTGGTTTAGCTCTGGGAAAACAACAGGTTTAACAAAACCACTGCACTGACAAGTCCCAAGGACCCCAAAATCCTGGCATGCTGGAGAGATCTCTAGCACCAAACACTGAGAGAGGAACAGCCTCAGGGACCAGGAAAGGGCCAGGACCCTCTCTTTCCCTCACAGCTGTATGGGTTATGGGTAACCACAGTTTTTCCTTTGGCAGTTTTATGCAAAACTCTGAATAACCTGTTCTGGGGAAGGACAGCTTCTGACCTTAGCTTCTGCTTCCATCAGTTCATATTCTTTTACCTTTTTCAAGGTTGTTTTTGTTTAAGCAAAGGTTGCAGAGCAATTTTTTTTTTCTTATTTTTTTTTTTTTTAGTGAATAGGATGTGAAAAATTCTCTTTTCGTTTCTAGCCACCAGTGAGAATCAGATCCAGTCTAGATACAGCTGAGAGCAGGCATGGTAGAGACTTGCTCTTACATGATTCTAAAACTGAAATAGGGACCAAGGACCCAAACACAAGAATGACTTGGCTCAGGACTTGCAAGTTTTTTCTCTGGGGAGAAACTCCTTTTGCTTGAACAGAGACCCTGACCAGTAGTGTACCAATAAGGATACTGCAGGTTGCCCATGCCTTATAATGTATAGGAGAAAGCAAATGTATACATAGGGGAAAATGTAGGCTGCAGAATATAGAAAAAACATATGCAGGAAATGCTCTAATTTTGACTCAAGACCAAATCCCTCACTATTTCCAAACTTTGCATATTCTTATTTTATAAATAAATAATACATATATATTTATTTTCACTTTGGTGGAACTCGCTACTTACCCAGAAAACTGGGCATATGACACCTCACAGCTCCCTCACAAAGAAGGGCAGCTGAAGAAGGCTTTATTCTTAGGCACAGTGTGTTGGTATCTGTAAGGCCTCTAAAGGAATTACCTCCTTGTGGTAAAGCACCTCTAAAAGTAAACTCTAACAATACTAGTACCTGAAGCCATTTAAATATTTCACAGCTTTGCTTCAAACTGCCATGACTAGTACAATACCAGGGCAAGTTAAAGTGCTGCTCAGGCTGCTGTTCCTGGACAGCTTGATGCCCAAGGCTGAGGATTCATGTGGAAATCCCAGCCCATAGCCCTGCCTTGCTGAACTTCCTGCTCACTCCCACCTCTTGGTGGCTCAGGTAGGCTGAACAGGACACAGAGATCACCACAGTCAGGAAATGCACATTTCATTGAAAATAGAGGTAATGACAAGTAGACACCTGAACATGCCCTTTTAGACTCCTCCATACAGAGAATGGGTCTTACATACTTCAATATCTGTTCCTGCTGAGCTGGGGGCACTACAATGTCTTTGTAACTGTTCCTCTACAGAAGGAAGTTTGACTTGGTGAAGCAACAAAGATAATGAAAGCTAAAGCTGGAACTGCCTGAGACTTCCAGGGGCAGTGAAGGACTTGCTGCCCTTTGGAAGAAGCAATCTGTCTTCTGGCATACCAATGCTTTCATGTTGTTTTTCTGCTACAGAAACTTCAGATTCACCCTGGTCCCTGGTCATCTGCAGGTGTGTCCATCCATCTTTCTCCTTCTTTCTATTTCAAGCATGAGATTTGTCACAAGTGTTTTGATGTTATGCACCCATACTGGCCTTACAGAGTTATGGCCAAGTCTGAAAAATGACAGCTGCAACATCGGGGTTAAATACAATTTCCTCTTCCTTCACCTGTTTTGCACTGTTTGCACGGTGTTCAGGTTATTAATGGAACTGACATCCCTGCACAACTGAGTGAGCAGTAGCAGGAGCTAGATAACAAGGGAGAAGCTGACAGCAGTGATCTAACCCCAGAGATAAGAGATAAACAAACATGCCATGGATATTAGTTTCAGCTCTGTCCAGTGGAGAAGAAAGTCTCCTGTGGTTACTGAACAGGAAAGCCCAGTCCTCCTGAGAAGGTTAAATTAAATTCAGGACTTGAGGGAGATTATTCTTTAAGTTCAAAAATTAATGATTGTAATGAAAAGTAAACATTCGACTGGGAAAAAAAAAAAAGAAAAAAGAGAAGTGTTGTTAATCTGAGGGAAAGTGAAGTCCTGTTTTTTACTCAGAGAAAGTGTGGAATACTTCTACATTAGAAGGAAAGCACCCTGTGTCCTTTGTATCTTCTAGGTGAAAAATGTTACTCTAAACATCGGCATTTTCCAAACAGCTTCTCAGGGATGGTGTGGGAGCAGTAGCCCCAGTGTCCAGACCAAATTCCAAAACAGGGAAAATAGAGCAAACTTTTCAAATCCCCTACATTGTTTCCGAGCAGCACAGCTTCACTTCCTGATTCCTTTCCAGTTGTCCCCTTCTCTTCACATGTCCATGCACACAGCAAAATAAAGATGAGTTACACCAGGAAGATAAAAGATAAAAGCTCCCGGTGATATATTTGATGTCCAAGGTAACTTTAGACATGTAGGAAGAATTAAAATGTGAGTCTGCCTTTTCTGAACACTAACTCATGTTTCGACTTTATCAAGAGACTTGCTCATTGTTCCTTGCAATGAAACCTCTACAATACAGGCAGGACCTTGAATTTTTGCATCCAGACAGAGACTACCCTAATTTCAGAAACCTTAGTTCCACAATGGAAAAGAGTGACCAAGGTTCAAGTGGCACTAAGCAGAATTATGCTTTCCAGTTTAGAAATGACAAGGTTGTTTCAAGAAGGTCTAAATCAAAGTTTCAGTAAAAGCAGTAAATTTGAAAATCAGCAGGCACCCCTATTGTCTTTTAAACAGGAGTGAAGTGCCCAAATGCCTTTCAATAGGCTTCCAAAATTTCTCCTTGTTTTCCTAGGTCTTCTGAAGTGAGTCTGGCAGCTTCTGTTAGTGCTCTGAGGCAATCTTACACTTTGCAAGGTTCTCCGAGATCCTTGAAGCAAAGATATAAAGTGATCTTAAAAGAACCTGGAAAGAAATGCCATCCCCCTCTTTTACCCAGTGTAGTGTTCTGTCAGCCTTGCACTAGCCTTCATTCTAGAATAAGGCCATTTGAGATACAGAAGGCTGGTTTCTCTGTCATATTTTTGCATTATTTTACAGAGGATGGTCCACAGACACCACAAGACACAAAAGACATTTTTTCTTTTTGCGGAGCAGCCAGTGACCACTCTTCAGATTGGATGATTTGTCATCTTTGTGCAAAGTTAGCATGGCATTAAACAAGATTAATTTCAGTTCTTGAAGGGGTGATGTCTGGCCTTTTTGTCTGGGTATGTCTCAGATCTTAATTAAAAGCTATTTTTCAGAACCGTATCTAGTGCACACCCTGGACACTCTATGTGAACAAATGCAGGAGGCTTAAATATTCCCTGGATGTATTGCTGTTCTAGCATTATACGGAAGCAAGAGTGGGCACAAGAAAAGAACAGGCAATTATGATTCTCTTGTTTTCCCACTACAAGAGCAGAGGGGGAGAAGGTGATATTTTCCAGACAAGCAAAAGCCGATGCAGTAAGGCAGTAGAACTCACTGCCTTGGGAAGTTACGGATGATAACAACTGTGGGTTCAAAAAGTCATTAGACAAACTTACACAGAAAAATATTAATAAATACAAAGACAGTACTTCTGGTTCAGGAAGCAACTGAGCTGCAGAGAGGCCAGGAGAGGATAGTGGAAATATATCCCTTCATGCTTGCCCTGTCCTATGTTCATCTCCAAACATCTGCTACTGTTTGGCCACTGTCCGAAGCAGACATTGGACCTCTGGTCTGAGCAGTATGGCTGTCACATTCGTACTGAAATCACCCAAATGCGGAGAGAGAAAAATGACAGAGAACTAGGAAAGATAGCAGGGGCTCAGTTAATTGACTGAAGGGCTGGTATGACCAGTAAGTTCCAGCTGAGAAGAGAATCGCTTCAGTAGGATAACCTATGAACACCTACCTCATTTAAAGTACCTATACTTTGTTAAATTGAGGCTTGTACAGATGGCTCCTGATTTCCTAAGGGCTATTGGCCTAAATTACACTGTTATCTAGGGAGATTTGATGTAGTTCTCTGAAGCAGCAGAACAAATCCCTTAGGCTAAACAAAAGTACCTAAGACTGCCTGAGAGAGACACCAATAGTTATGGACTGTCCTTATATTTTCCTGAGGTCCTCTTGCCTCAATCTTCAGGCTCAGAGAAATTCAAAGTAAACAAACGTTGCATATGCAACTTCCTTAGAGAGAAATACAGCCAAGCAGCAGGCAAGTTCAGAAGGCAAAAAACGATTGCACAGTGACCTCGGGATTTGTGTTCCGTGACCTAAAGAAGTTAACAATGTTACAGAAAAATCTTCTTATAGGAAAACCAAGCTTTTTTTGGCTTATCGCCCATACTTTAAAAATAGTATTGCAAAACAAAAGAAACCTCGTTAACTTTTCTACAATACAGGCTATTTTACAGGAGATTTGCAAACTTTCAAAAACCAGACATTTGTGCAAAACTCTCTTTTTCAAGCTTCCACTTAATCCCAAGCACAAAGGGTATTTCATGAAGGAAAAATAGTGATTAATGGCACCTGCCCAAGAAAGGGAACAATTTTACATCTCAGTGATGATCTTCCATTGAATTATCCTTTAAAGAGCAGCAGCAATAAATTACTATTTTAAAGATGAGGGTCACACAAGTCATGTCAATGAAGTTTCAGTTGCAGGTTCTCCCTTTTCCCTGCAGTCCGCACTTACAAAATGCAGCTGTCAATACCATTTGGCTGACATAGCTGGCTGCAAGCTGCACCTCCATTGTAAGTGAAACAAAAGGCTCTCCTCTCTCTCCCCCCTCTCTTCACCTGCCATCCTTCTCTGAGGCTGCAAGGTGGCCTGAGCTCACAGGGTGCCTGGGCAGCCAACTGGGGAGTCTTTCTGCATTGCCTTAACTGTGTAACTCACAGATCACATACTTAAAGGTAGTTGCCAGACACACCCTTGGAGATGCCCTCATTTGAATAATTTCTCTGTTCTTTGAATGAGGACAAAATTTAATGACCCTTACAAAAAAAAAGAGAGGCTAAATCAGCAAGAAGATTAACCTTTGCTTGTTTTTCGTTTGTCTGTTTGCTTGTTTTAAAATCTTAGATCTCCGTTGAAAATTCGCGAGGTTGACAGGCACGGTTTAAGCAAATTTTATACGGCAGACAAATACAGAGCAATAAAACAAGGTTTGAACAGAGCAGAGGAAGGACAGGGCAGGAAACGGAGCATCACAGCACACAGCCGACTACTTCTCTCCGGCTCGGAGCTCGTTTGAAAGCAGCATGAGCTCCATCCAGAGAGCTAGGTGAGAACTGCACGAGAGGACAACTCACCTAACCTTGTTAAAAACTTTCTGTGCAAGATTGGCTTTCAGATGGTCTGGATTAAATCCATGTTTCGATCGCAGAAAGAGAGGAATGGAGGGAAGATAGAATGAATTTATTAGATGTTATCTTGTTACATTGTTTTGTTACAGAGGGAAAGTCAAACCTTCACTCCAAAGTACACAAGGGCTAAAACGCCAATTCTCGGAGATCTAAACTGCAAGACAGTTGTTCCCTAAATCGCATAGACTAACAGATTTGATGCTTTTGATATGGTTTGTCCTCATCAAATTAGTAGTACCCCCTCTGAGCAACTTAACAGGACAGACACAAAGAGTCACAGATGGAGAAACATTACTGTGATTAGATAGAGCTGACAGGCTGCCTAAAGCAAAATTCAAGCATCGATTCTACCAGAGGGCCTTTTGTAAGTCCTTTGGAGGTCGATGGTCCCTTTGATTGCAAAACATCAGGCTGATAGCAAGGTATACAAGTTTAGTCTCAGCCAAGCAAAAGAATGGTGGGCACCAGTCAGAAAACAGGCAGCAGAAAACATGGAAAACAGTGAGTATCCAAATCGCAGAGATTATTTGTAGCTAATTCTCTTTAAAGCCTGCCAAGCCATTTGCATTACAGTGTTGTCATCTAAAGATACGATCACCATAAGGAACAAAAGAGTTTTTCTAGGTAGGCTCTCCATGCTCACAGTCTAGACACCCAGATCTCACCTCGACCGTATTCTTCTTTCGGGAAATGAGTAAAAATTTTGTTAATGACCAAAATATGCCTGAAGTTAAATAAACTACTAATGACAAATTAAATGGAGCAGGACCAGTAAACAAAACTCACTAGGTTTCTACAGTTGCTTTCTTTCCAGAGCATTTGAAAAATTAAAGAATTCAGTGGATTAAAAATACAGAGAAAAAGCAAATTATAGGAATCAGTTATTTCCATGCAGCATACAGTTCTGCCATAGAAGTATACTCTGCATTGCTATAAGGGACAATGTGACAGCTACTGATGAAAACAAAAGCTCAAGATATTCTTTACCGAATAACTTCTTTTCTTTACTTAATTGATAAAAAGAAAATAATAGAATAGAATATAGAATATTTCAGTTGTAAGGGTCCTACAAGGATCATCTACTCCAACTGCCTGACCAATTTAGGGCTGAGCAAAAGTATGTTGTTAAGGGCATTGTCCAAACGACTTAATCACAGACAGGCTTTTCTAGGAAGCCTTTTCCAGTGTTTGAACAACTTCTCTGTAAAAAAATTATGTTTCCTAAAGTGAAGTTTGAATCTCCCCTGACACAGCTTTGAACCGTTCTCACACATCCTACTACTGGATACCAGGGAGAAGAGATCAGCACCTTCCTGTCCAGTTCCCCTTCTCAGGAGGCTGTAGAGAGCAATGAAGTTGCCTTCATCTGGAAGAAGCTACATTCAGCAATCCCACTGTACTGTCATAGCACTAGCCTGTAATTGATAGTGGTCCAGAATGTAAACCTGAGAAGACCTCCCCCAGAAAACACAACTTGCTTTTCAATTCAACAACAAACTGAGTTCCTTCCTGAGTTGTGAAATCCACAGTACTTCCTCACAGGTGTGGGGGACAAATATTGACAAAGAAATGTCACTTTTACAGATGCATATTATAAAGTAATAATAGAATCATAAGGGGTTGGGCGGGACCTGAAAGATCATCTCGTTCCAACCCCTATGCCATGGGCAGAGACACCTCCCACTAGACGAGGTTGCTCAAAGCCCCATTCAACCTGGACTTGATTTTTTTTAAAACAAACAAACGATCCCCACTTCCAAATTCCTGTTGCCTGTGCTGCTGTATCAAAGTCTAAGTATTTAAAAAGTGACAGCATAAAGTGCTGGGCTCATGGGATTATCTGGAACACAGTAACAGATTTTGAAGATTTCCCCAGTGAGTTATCTGACAATAAATGTAATGAATCTACCTCTTGAACTAAAAACATGCCCATTCAAATGTCCCGGGACAAATCCAATATCTATCATTAGCAACAAATAGCATTTAATAACCATGCACAAACTGCATGTCTGGAAATCTACTAGGATGTCTCTCTGGAGTCTTTCCTTCTAGCCATCTAGCAGTTTCTGTGACTTTGAACTTAAACTTATAAACCCTACTATGTAATTGTTGGTGCAATTTCTAAGTCATCACGTAACACTTGTGTCTTACAAGCTTGACCTTGTTCTTATATCAGTAAACTATAAAATGGTTTTTCAAGTATTTTTGATCAATTTTCAATGAGAATGGATTTAAAAAATTTGCTGTTTGTAGTACTATGTCTTATTGTATTGCTTGAATTTAGTTTGTCACGCGTTGTTCAGCGCAGACACACCCCATCAACTTTAGAAACTTAAAGGAGATGCCTAAATTGGGAGCAAGGTACAGAAAGCTTGCTCAGTGTGTCAACAGAGAGAAACAGACATCTCTATTTACGAAAGAGCTAACCTACCTTTTGAACAAAACTCTCCTTAAACTGGGAAAGAGGGACCTTTTTAGAAGGTTTCTTTTAGTTTGCAGCAATGCTTGTATTGTTTCTCTGCTGAAAGGCAGGTAGAAAATTTTGAACAAAATGGTTAAGCAGATTGTTTGCTAGAAAACTCAACATCAGATGTGCATATGCCTATAAAGTTACATATATCTGTTAAGAAAATAATTAGAAAATCTTCCTGCTCTTATTTTACATTAAATTTGTCAAATACCTAAATTAAAGATCATTATATTTCCAAGGGTATTTCTAGTGAAAATCCAAGCATAACAGCCAGTAAGAAGTAATGACTGCAGTCTATTTACCAGCAGGTTTGCAGAAAATAAATGGCATCTTACTCTTGTTCTTTTGCTATTGAGTTTATTGGTGCATTTAGACAACTCTGTTTCATTTGCACATCTGTGAAGAGCACTACTGTGTAAAAGTTAAATGGGCTGTGTATGGAATTTAAAACTTTTCAATGATAAAATATTTCAACAGCCCTTTCATCAGAATTAAAAAAAATAATAAAAATTTGAAGTCTGTATCTGCTTTTAAAACAAAACACTGCTATTTTTATTCAAGCACAGCAAGCAGGAACAGTTCAGATGCATTTGTATGTCAGTTTATTCAAAGAGGGTACTTACTAGTTCACTGATATCCCATTGCCTCAACAAACAAGGATACAGTCCTACACATTGCCTTCCACTCTTTGTTTATGCCTTTTCTGACTGCTGCTCTGGGGCAGAGCTATGAATTTGGACAAGCACCCTTGCAATGTATCACATGCTGTAAATGTGGGAGTAGAGTGAAAAGGGAGCTTTGAGTACTTCTGCCAGACTTCATCTTTACCTCCTGCATTTTACCATCACTCCATCTGAAAGTAATCAGGACCTGTAATGCCATCCTTGATCATAACACTTCATAACTGGCATGATTCTACTGGCAGATGGGTGTCAGCTGGAATGGTCAGTGCCCTCCTGGAAAATGGCTTTCAAGGTAGGCCTCCCACCATGGCACTGGACAAGATATAGGACCTGAACCATTTGCATATTCCCTTCTAGGCCGGATCCTTCATCTTCAAGCCAAATGCCCTCAACTGTCCCAGATATTTTAGACACTGTTTTCAGTTTGTAGGCTGGTGTGATCCTATGTCCTGGGTTCAGCAGTAGCAGTTATTTTTCTCCTTCTTAGTAGCTGCTGCAGTGCTGTGTTTTTGACTTTCAGCCTGGGAACAGCTCTGGTAACACCAATGTTTTTAGTTGCTGGTCAGAATGTTTACTCTGACCAAGGACTTTCTGAGTCTCATGCTCTGCCAGGGAGAAGAGGAAGCCAGGAGGAAGCAGAGACAGGACACCTGACCCAAACTTGCCAAAGAGGTATTCCATACCACAGCACGTCATGCCCACTATAGAAACTGGGGGCAGTTACCCAGAAGGGCTAGATCACTGCTTGGTCGGGCTGGGTATCGGTCGGCGGGTGGTGAGCGGTTGTATTCTCTTCCCTTGTTATTTCCCTTATCATTATTATTATTGGTGGTAGCAGCAGTGGTTTTGTGTTATACCTTAGTTACTGGACTGTTCTTATCTCAACCCATGGGAGTTATATTCTTTTCATTCTCCTCCCCATCCCTCTGGGATGGGGGGGGAGGGGGGGGGACGACACTAAGGGGGGTGTGGTACAGAGACTGCGTGGTTCTGCAGCTGGGCTTAAACCATGACATCCTAACATCCCAATCAAGATGAAGACCTTGTCAAGAAAAGCTATTGTACAGGCTAATCTGAAATAATCTGTAAGTATGGATCAGCCAGAGCTAGATGGGGAAAGGCAAGTGAGGAAGAACAAGGTAATAAAAATAACTTCAGCAGAGAAGCAGGAGCTCAGACGGCTTAACTTCTAGCTGTACAAATGTGGCACATGTTCCTTCATGAACAAAATGATGAGTAGGTAACTGGAACTGCAAGGACAGTTCATGACATTCTGTTTTCAGTCCAGTCAAACCTTCACAATAACAGGAATTTACCCATTCAACATTTATACTTGTTACCTTCTCGTAAGCTTTTCTCTTTGTTTCAGAGTCCATCCAGTCATTTTCCTTCTCCAACATGTCAATAAAAGCCCAACGAATTCCTTCAGTCAACTCCTCCATCTGAAAAATATTTAGCAAAATCCTCCCCAGTAAAATATGTCATGGCAGAATCGTTACAAGAAAAGGTTTGATGCGTGCAGGAGTAACTGATCTGGTTAGACCACGAATGATTCCAAATCAGACAGTAACTGCTGTTTTTTCTTGAAAGCTAATTTGTTTTTTTTCTCCAGTCCTCTGGAGAAATCCAGAGGAGTGTCAAATCCAGACACTTCTTCTGAAAATAACTTTCTTTCCATTTTCTTTTCCTTCAGGTGTACCACACAACCTGTTCACTGCTGATCTTTTCATGTCACAATTGTGAGAATGTCTATCTTAAAATCATAAAAAATACTGGCAGATTTACAGTGATTTGGGAAGATTTCTGATACTTTGGCTCTAGATCACTAGACCATGCAGAAGAAGGAGCTAGCTGCAGGGCATTTGCACAAACAAAGCCTTTTCTCCAGAAGCAGCATCTGTAGCTTTGTTTGGTTTATGTCAGACTGAGACATGCCTTATAATACTGCCAAGGGATGGAATTTGGGCTAACAGTATCATGATCCAAATACAAAGCAGTATGCAAATATTTGGCCTGTATTTAGCTGTATTTGTGAAGGACTCCTACCCTTTACTTACTGCAGGAACAGAGGCCATGGCTCTCAACACTGAGCAGCCTTAACTGCTTCTGTGGTCTTGAACCACCAGTGACAGCTTGCATTTGTGCAAAGCTAAGGAAACCCACAACCATTTTAGCTTAACTGCTTCTTCAGACATCTATACAAAGCCACGAGCGTATCACAGGCAAGTAAAAAAATAATAATAGCAGTGTTTAGTGAGTATGCACATTAAGAAAACCCTGAAATGACAGAAAACAAGAAATCTAGTTGCTAAGACATGCATTATATCAGTCTAAAGAGCAGAAAAGCCCTCATGGCTATGTATCCACCTGGTAACACAGACCAGAAAGGTGTACGCAGTCAGCTGCTTCTATTTATATGTCAATAGATGAACCTCATAACAGGTAGCCACTGAGAACTGTGTGAGAGTGAAGTAACTGGGGGGATCAAGTCATTGCTTGAGTCCCTTAGTATAGACCAAACCAAAGTTCAGTTACTTAATGTTACCTTTACATAAATTGCCACATATATATCAGCTGTATATTTTAATCTGGAACTCTTCTCTGTTTGTGGTAGAGCCAGACAAAACGTAGCAAAGCTCCACTGATTACTCAGTTTTTACTACTCTTTTCAAAAAACATTTTATTGTTTTTAGAGACAATATGGAACAATTGGAACAGGTCTAGCATTAAATATGACTGAACAGTCGCCACAGTAAACTGCATCCCAGGGAATAGGGTAACTTAAAGATATTGATGACAGAGCACTGACTCAATTAACGTAGTGCACTAATGAGGTGAACTCCCTCTATTAGCAGGTTGCAAGTTCAAACTCAAGCTCTGCAGCTGGGCCCCAGTGTATACTTAGGCTTTATGCACCAGTTGTAGCTGCAGGGGGCAGGGGGAGAAACCTATTCCTGCTATCAAAGTTATTACTGGAACTGCTCAGGCATAGCTGTAAGAAACACTGCAGGCACTCTGGGCTAGAAACAGTGCTATATTTAGACACAAATAATGTCTTTCTTGATAAAAGGAGTGAAGTGTCTAAGGTATGAAACATCAGGCACAAAACATGAGGAAAAAGAATGCATATTATCCATAACTTAGGATTTGCTTATCATAGACAGATATATGCCATGAGCCAGAAGGAAAAAAGATAAAAGAAAAAAAAAAGAAAAAAAAATCTGTACAAATAAGAGTGCTTTTCTCAAGTGTCTCCTTAGTGCTTAATAAAGAGAGACAGAACTGGAATCCAGTGAAACGAAAACTGTAACGCCGCAAGTGACTACCTTGAAAAACACACTTTTAAACAGATTGAAACAAATTTCACTTGTATCTAATTTTATCTCCAAGGGCTGGTCACTACAAGTCTGAATTTTTTGATCTACACTATAAATTGTATATTAATTTCTTACTATAGATGATATTGTGATTTCAGACTTAACAGTTTTGCAAAAAGTTGGTCTGAAATGAATATACATGCTAAGAAATATTTTAATTAGGTCACATTTCAACAGAAAATCATTCTCTATCAGCTTTTTGTAATTTCCCTTCCATATACAAACATGAAAAAGTTTTTCATCCATATCCGTATCCCCTCCATAAAGTGTACATTTCTTACAGTCTCTTCCCTCTTATCCTGTGCAGAGGTCATACTGTGTATCCCTGAAATGTATTTGCCACTAAACTGCCAAATAGCACACTACAAACTCAATCAAGAACCAGGAGACTGACAAACTGGATCTCATGGAGGAAACTCCATCTGAAGGCCAAAGAAACACCAGCTATAGCAGAAGAAATGCAGGACCTGAGAGGGAAACACATGTCACAGATATTTGGGCAAGCCAAATCAGAGTGTTGGTCTGTCTAAAATGGAGTTATTCCCTGAGAAAACAGTCAAACTAGGTAAAGTCAAACAGAAAAGCTTATGCTACTGAGCCAGGGCAGTGAAGGGCTATCACAGAGCTGTTGCTCTCAGTGCAGGATGCTATTTCACGTGTTTTCTAAATGGTTTTGGCTCCTCTGCACTGAGAGCTAAGTTCAATGACTAAATTGGCTGATTTTAAACTGGTTATTGTTGAGAAATCAATGGCAAGAAAAGCAGATTTTGGAAATGTTTATGAGAAAAATATTAACTGAAAGTCATAAATTATTGTGGAAAGTAAATAACCATTTGAATATATTATTAAGAGAAGTGATAATGCAGCTATGCTTGAAGTTTTAGAAAGAGGATGAATGTCCAGCTAAAAGCTGTTCGCTGAACTCAGCAGCATGGAAGACTATTTTCCTTCACCATGGAGCAAAAGAGATTTGAAAAGATTTGAATCACAAATATAAACTCTATACAGCTCTAAGCTTCCTTTAATTTGGGCCAGACACCAGTTACACTTTTCTTGTTAGACTACAGGTGTAGCAAAGTCAGTTTTTAAAAGGGTCGCCCTGAAGCAGTCTTGACCAGTCTAACTAACCGGCTAAAACTTTACTATGAGTTACACTAGCTATACTAAACCATTTCTCATCAATACCCCTCACGCTGTTCCAGCACAGCCTGACTGTCATCATTTACACAAATGAATTATGTTCAACCTAGTTTTGATCTGGTTACGTATTTGTCTAAAGAGCTGCAGATGGAAAGAATGAGAAGTGCCCAGATGGACAGAAAGGTGACAGTTTTTCAGATTTGTTCCACTTTCTCCCTATATTTTTCCCCCTATTCAAGTATTTTTAAATTCTTGTCTCTTTTTAAATTTTGATCTAACATCAGGGGCAATTTGAGAGGAGGAGCCACAGAGATCTCAGAGGACTCACCATCTCTTTCTTGTCTTCTTGGAAATGGGCATTCACAAACATCTTACCCACAACATAAGGGAGAGCATTTTCAACAAGGTCCACACATTTATCCCACTGGGGCAGCAAAGTTGTGGTTCCATGGATCACCTGTTGGAGGTGCAGATAGTAGGTCATAACATTATACTGTTTAAGAATCATAGAATCATAGAATAGTTAGGGTTGGAAAGGACCTTAAGATCATCAAGTTCCAACCCCCCTGCCATGGGCAGGGATACCTTGCTCTAAACTGTATCACCCAAGGACTCGTCCAACCTGGCCTTGAACACTGTCAGGGATGGAGCATTCACAACTTCCCTGGACAACCTATTCCAGTGCCTCACCACCCTAACAGGAAAGAATTTCCTCCTTATATCCAATCTAAACTTCCCCTGTTTAAGTTTTAACGCTTGTCCTATCACTACAGTCCCTAATGAAGAACGTCTGCATCTGTATACAGGATAGTCTAAAGCATGCTTGTCAAATAGTTACTAAAAGGAAACAATAACAATACTTTTCAGTTAATAACATTTTCATTAAGTGCTATGACAAATCTCTGAGCTCAAGCACATTGCTGCTTTTGTTTCTGTTTCTTATGAGAATAATGTTACTGCGGATGCTTACCCACTCAACATTACATTTTCTCATCAAGGTAGAAGTTAATTTAAAAAAAAATACAATAAAAATACAATAAAATACGAGATGGGTCCATGTAAACAATAGCAGTGCTGATTTAAGAAATATTTTTTTGTTCTCAAGGTTCAAAGCATTTCCTTTCTACTTAAGGAACTTCTTAAAATTTTCCACAGAGAATCGGCAAATCACAGTTCAGTAGTTAACAGCAGTCAGCTATGTAAAAGCAGAACACAGTCAACACCAGACCAGGTCAGAAAGGATAGGGATTTTGGCCTATCACAGATTATGCAAGCCTTTTGAGCATCAATTAGCAGTTTTTGAGCCTTTTCTTTTTCCCAGTTTTCTCCTTCTTTGAGCTTAAGACTAAATTTTTAGCAAAACTGGAGGTTTTGGATTTGTTGTTTTCCAGTAGGAAAAGATTTCATTGGAAAATTCCAGAGTAGCTTATCCCTCAGCTATTGAAGGCCAGATAATTTGGTAACTCAAGACTGATTTTCTCCATCAGATCGTCTGTAATTAAGCTTAATCAATAACTTGTACTTAAAGCCACCAGTGAATTGCGTTTTCAAATGCTCTTTATTAATACTGTATGTTCGCGAATAGTTTTTCAATGACAGAAAGAGCACTGCTTCTATAAGAAAACCACATTAGCCAAACCAATACGTAATAAGGTAATAGTTTCCTAAACAGAGCCAAGCTTGAAAACAAACTCGTTTTCTAAAACATATAACAAAGCATTGGAAAAAAAAAAGAAAAAAAAAAAGGGGGGTAAAAACAAAAAAGGAAAAGAAAAAGTGAAAAAAGTAGAGAGGAAAATTTCTCTCCAAGGTCCAAGCAAAACTACAATGGAGCTTTTTCCTGATGCAGGGAAAGAAGGGGAGTCATGGCATTAGTCATCAGAGCTTGAAATTCCTTCCAAAAGCTTTGACTATACATCAACCGCAGAAAAATTCAGGAGACAGAGCTGGCTTTTAGAATGTGATGTATTATTATTTCAACACAATAATTATCATTATTTTGAGAGTGGCTTGACTGTAAGGAGGACAGAAAGGCAGCACAGGCTGTGAGACCAATAAAAATAGAGCCTACAGGGATGGATTATACCTCACAGCTGGTTTATTGATATTTACGTTACAACAGCCAACTAGAACTCCCTTAAAATGGTCCTCCTAATATTAATATACCACTCTAAAACGCAATACTCCAGGTAGTAACAGCGACTATAAGTAGCAGGTTTCAAGCCCTCCCAGTCAATTTAGAGCTCCACAGCACAGTTAACTGATCTCTTCCCCAGGTGCCACTGCACATTTGCTAGGACTCAAAGCGCCACTGCAGAGGAGCTGCTAGTAGTTGCTGATGTGGTAATCAAAGCATTTTCTCTAGAGTCATCAGGTCTGTCCTACTTCTCAACCTGAAGATTTTTAAAGTTTCATCATGCCTTATTTCTCTCTTTGCAAAGATTTTAAGTGTCTTGATGCAAAGATGTAAAAAGCACCAACAGAAAATGAAAACCTGGTGAAAAGAATACTATGCTTATGAGGGGTGAGGCTGAATGAATGAATGAATGAATTAATTAATTAATTAATTATGTCCTTTTCTTTAAGGGTCACTGATTCATCTAATGGTCATGACTTTTAAGAAGTCATCCAATGTTTTCTTCAATTACCTGGCAAGAGGTTGCTGGGTTCTTTTTATAATCCCAAAGGATCTGTTTGCCTTTAGTCCTCCAGCCTCTGACAGAACAAATCTATTCAAGAAAGCCTTTCAAGCCTTTGCCTTGGACTCCATTTCTCATGTCCTTTCTGCTGACCTCTGAAGTCTGTTCCCCTGAGATGTTTACTGCACTTAACCTTAGCTATTAACTATTAGCTATTGCTGTTTACTGCACTTAACTAACTCTCCATCTCCAGATCCCAGGGGCAGATAATGGGAATGAGCTGCTGACTCACTTGCCATTACTGTGCTGTTCTTAAGTTTTCACAGCCACTTACATGAAAACCCTTGACCACATTGTTAATAAGGACTGAACCAAAGTGAATTAGATTCATTCTTAAGTTTCTGGAGAAAGTACCCAGTGTCAGCAGCTAGTTACCGTATCAAAAAGCATAGTATTCAAAGCTTAAGGTTTCCTTTTAGGAATTTTCCTGACGGTACTATAACTCAGTATAACTCTGTATTATGTTGCAGAATGGCTAATGGCCAGCATCAATCTATTTTACCTGGCTAGCTAGGAATACCCAAGGAGGGGACACACAAACTTGTCCCTGTGATTCTGACAGGCAGTTTCTCATATTTTTGCATGAAGAAAATGGTATCTTTAGCAAGACTGATTTGAATATGATTTCAGAAGTGTAAGAGGCTGTCTTTCCTGTGTAGTTTCCATCAAGATATTTGAGTTAATTTTTAGGCATGTGATCAACTCAGAACTGTTCCACTACTGTTCAAGGAAAGACATTATGGGTGCTTCAATTAGGCACCTGCATGCCTCATTAGGGAGAACAGAGCACCCATACCTCCTGTACCACATCACTGGCAGCATCATGCCAGACTCAAGTTGTCATGATGTCACCAAGCACCTAATTTTCTCAATGACAAACAAAAAGTTCACATTTTTATCTATGGTAAGAACAAGACAAAGCACCTTTCAGTTTCTGCTTCATCCTTGGCTTGCTTAAAGAGCCTCTATGCTGCCTATAGGATTATCAGGGTGGTTTTCTGTTCAGTCACTTGATCAAATAAACATGTTTTACATAAATGCCCATATAACTTCATAGATAATTAGGTCTACTCTCACAGACTGGGCTGGTGACTAATGTGTTCTGGGGCTTCTGCAGCCCCAGGCTGGAAGGCACCTGATTGGCTTCTCTGTAGAAATGGCTGGTGTATGTATGTGCCAGAGCTCATGTAAAGCTGGCACTAGAGCAAGAGAGAGGTTTGAGCAAGCTCAGAAAAGGCAAAATCTTAGACTTTTGTTTTACCAGAGCTATATTCACGCATGCATAAACGGTAGGTTTTTTTCATAAAATTGGATTTTGGCTAAACAAGTTTGGCTTGCAGGAGCAGCACGTCACAGCTTGGCATTTAACTGAAAAACTTTACAGCTTTCAAGTTTCTGCATAAGAAGACTAAGGTTTTTAAAGGAGTGTCTCAAAAACTCCTTAACATAAAAGTTTTCCTTTGTGACATATACAAGAATATGTATGTCTTGATTGTTTTAGAGGGACTCTTCAACAACAAGTGTTCATTCAAAAAATTTACCTAGCATGGAAAACATTCCATATTGTGCAAAGGTATAAGCAGCTATAAGGGAAACTGGTACTATTGACACTGGTATTGTTGTGAATTATGTAAAGCTCTAACTTACCCGAGAAAATTCCAGCCACCGATACTGAAAACGTCTGCTGAGGTTAAATAACCTTGAATAAACCATCCTCCACACCAGATAGTTAGCAAGAGTCCTGTTAAATTAGACATATTTTTATCAGACATCTAATAGCATATGAGGTACTACAAAGTACTCACATCAATATCTCTGCAAACATTTCCACTGAATGGTGGAAATTTCACCTTGAAAATTAATGACTGATGACCAAATTGATACATCCCTATTACACAGAAGAATCTGTACTAATGCAACCACCTAATATGTAATTGCACCATGATAATCATCTTCTAGGGGATATTTATAATGAGCCAATTCCTTAGTATGTTATTTTCAGGTAATTATTTTGTTTCAAAAGACCTTTTTTGTTTTCTATAGAAGTGGCAAGAACCATGTCATAAGAATAGGTGCATAAAAGTTCTATCCAGATATAAGAAAATAACTGTTTTTCTTTTGTAAATTAGAGTGAATGTTATCTCTCTTCATTGCTAGACCACATAAATCATAACTATGAAACAGAATAGATAACAGTTCATCTCAAATATCCTATCAATATCTCATATTTGTATCTTACATTACAAGTTATCCGTATGCTTTTAAAAGTTCTTACTACCCATACAGTTATTAAAGTACTACGCCTCTTCTTTTGTCAGATGGATAATTGAAATACCAAAAAACAAGGTCTCAGTAACAAGAATCTCATAAAAACTGAGGCTGAGAGATCCTGGAAGAACTTGTTTAAAATTCCCAGGAGACCTGACACCCATGTCCCTTTTCTAAAACTTCAAGCACTTGACTGGAGGATTTATTGAGTCTAGGTTGAGCTCTCCCCAAGCTCAGCAGTGTCTCTATGAGGTAAATGTGCATTGTGAAATATGCAATTCAACTTCAGCCCCAAAACAGGTCCAATAATCACCCACACGTATTATTCTCATCTTGTATTACAGAATATATTTTGCAAGGATAGCCATTGCTCTAAAGTTATGGAATCCACATGTTGTTTGTTCTACATTGGGATATATATAACATTTGGGGTAGGCCACAAACTTCTCCATAGGGACGAAAACTGCTCGTTTGCAACAAATATGCTGTTATGGACTGCTTCTAGCCAAGCCCCAGTACACCCACACAAAGCCTCCAGCTCAGGATATGTTGTTGGAAGCTTATACTCTTTATCACCTCCCTGGCTGGGTGACCAAGAGGTGAGAATAGAGAGGTTTAAGGCAAACTATAGCCACATATTGTCTATAGGTGACCAAGCACATGATGACCCAGTAACTTCAGCAGCATGCCCACATCTAAGTGGGACACTACATCAAGAGCAGATGGGTGGCAATCTCAAGCCAGCTGCCACTTCAAAGGCCTCGTCTTTGTGACCAGTGGCAGCTTCTACAGGAGAGTAGAGAATTGCTGTGATTTATATGTAAATCCTGCCTGTTATGCACCTCATCTCTCACACTGGACATATTCCATCTTTTAGTATACAGGTATATCATACAGTATATACAAATTCCCACAACAATTGTAAAACAGATCCGAGAAAGCTCTTTTTTGCACGAATAATGTACATTTATAACACAGTACATGTTACAAAATTTAAAACAGTTAGCTCTGCTTAGACAATCAAATCATTCTGAGATAATGCTTTAGGGTCATCAAAAATTAATTCTAACCTATGAAATACCAGAAAGCATAGATTTTCCATTTAACATATTTCTGACAATGTGGAATTTCCTTACTTGATAGCAACTGAAGCACCCTAAAAATGCTCAGCTCTTGTTGTTTTTGTAAATGACTAGAACTCCACAAGTCTCACAACTCTGCCTCATGTTTTTCAGCAGAGCTGAATAGCATCCATGCTCCTGCTGTAACTACTCTGTGGATCTACAACAATACTTATGCAAGTCCTAAAGACTAAAAGGTTTCATTTCGATTAAAAGTCTTAGGTTAAAAACCCCAGCTAAACAGATCTCTATCATAAACCAATTATAGGTTAGAATTCAGTATTTAATTGCTACCAAAAAAAAATAAAAAATATTCTCCCTTCTGTGTGCTTCCTGTTCTCATCCAGTGCTGTTTGTCCTTCTGGTTAAGCTGGGGAATCCCTGTCAAGCTGGTAGTGTATAAAAGACTGAAATGTGTAAAGGATGAGTCTCCAAAAGATGACTTATTCACAGACACCAATACCAACAGGAATTCAGAAACTTTTGTGTCAGACATAAATAATGAAGGCAGATGTCAGTTTCAGGAAATATCTCACAACTAATTGAGGGTATGTTTTAATTTGGAAAGGGAAAGAAGGCTGACACATCCTAAAACCAAGTCACCTGATGAGATTATAATTCCTGATTGCAATCACACCAGAATTCACCGATGCAGAAGATGCAAAAGAAACCAAACCCAAAACAGTAGGAAGGCTTTGCTTCAAAGCCCAGATACATCTATTTGATGGAGGGCAGCAATGGGGGCAAAGCATGAGGGGTTTTGTTGTTATAAGTTTCTTCGAGGAGCAGTGTTCTTTGTTTTTCAAAACAAAAAGAAATCATATTTTGTTTTAATTTGTTTACCTATTTTGAGGGTGATCATTTTACCTTTTTGACTAACTATACAAAATTAATTTGTCATCTTCATTTGGTTTAGAAACCAACCCATTTTGGTTATGAAATGCCAACAGTGCATATCTTGAGGTGATTTTCATCCCAGTTTCACAAGTACACTGAGGGTCAGAGCAAAATCCAATGCACACATAAAACATAAAAATCTTCTCTACTCTTTCAATAAAACCAGAGCATTTGTTTTTGTAACCTGTCAGAAAAGTACAGCACATAGTACCCTATTTTAACGTCAAAAAGACTGTTACAGGAAGTGTAGGCTTGCTCTTAACCAGTATGACCATTATTGTGATACACACTCCCACAGGAAGTGGTAGAGAGCTTGTTTGCTGGGACAGTTAAAATTACACCAGATCTTATGAATATTTACTAAGGAACTCTCTACCCTGTCTGGGAATAAAGTAGGTTGCTGATGCGAAATTTTGTGAATTTGTAATATTATAATCAACAGCTATGGTAGTAATTAAAGAGGATAGATTAAATATGAGATAGATGGACAAATTACTTGACATTTTAAGGAAAAAAAAATCCCTTTCACAAATATCGAGATCTGTTTGAAAATCGTATTTAGAATTGAGTCAGGAATCAAATTATAAGTACTGAAAAAATTCCCCCTTTATTGCTAGAGGCACTAGTTCAAGTCAAGCTATTGTAACTTCTCTGTAATGTTTCAGAGGCATGCAAAGACCAGAAAGGAGATCTACTGCCCCCATCCCTCTCTAAAGAAAATGCCTTTCATGCTTCAGGAATTACAATGTGCTTCTCTATTAATTGTCCTATACTACAAAGATGGAGGGTAAGGTAAGGAAAAGGAAACCAGTTATTCACTCTGACATTCATGAGAATGATAAAGCTGCTTCCTTCAACAGCTGAAAACATTTCCAACAAGGACACAATTTACCGTGCCCTCTTTATGGCTTACACATAAAGCCCCAGCACACAGGTAAACAGGGAAGGGGTATAAGGGGCTCCTAACAGGTCATAGCGCAGTCCTGTTTATTGTCTCACATGGCACAGCTGTATTTGAGCCCTGCCATTATCTTACTGATACCACAGCTACATCTATGTTTTCAACAGTATTCTTCTTCCTGTAATAGATATAAACTCCATTTAAAATTAGTCAGTACACTAAAAAAACTAAAGAAATCCCTGAAGACTTCTTACAAAGTTTGATTTCAGCGCTGAACACCTGATATGATTTAGATTAGCTAGCTCAGGGCTAATGGAAACTCCTGCTAGGGTAGCTACCCAGATTCTTGGGCAGCTTTCTACAGACAGCCATGCTGCTAGGCTGGATTCACAGGAGTGCCCTGGCTTGGGAATTTCAGACAGACCTCCAAATTGCACAGCTGCACATACTTCAAACTCTACACAGTAACATGATTATATGCAGCAGGGTTGTCAAGTAGATAACTTCCTCATTCTACAAAGTTCACTCTACAGCCTGCCAAAGTGCTATTTTCTAATAACATTGCCATGTGAATGATTTCACAATTCAAGATTATTCAGCAGGTTCTTCAAGGAAGCAATTTTTAATATTATTACTGTGAGTCCATATAACTTGTCACCTTCATCATGAAGAACTGCTTCTCTAGCCAGACTTAATTTTCCCTCCATTCTTCCCTCCACCGGAAACAAACTTCACAGAGTACTTTGACAGATCCCTAGGGCATGAACTACTTTTTTGCTGCCATTTTGAATAGCACCCATGACAGCAGGTTGCTCACTTGGGACACGCAAGGCATTGGAATAAAATTATACTTTAGGGGTAGAAGATTTGTAATGGAAAATGATATGAATTTGATGAAAGTACCTGCTTCTTCTGATGACACTGCATCTCCTGAAATGGTGGGAATTGACATTCTAATCACTCAAATCCAAAATTTTGGAATGTTTTACTACAAATTTGATTGGTCTAGATTTTACAGTAACAAATAAAATTCATGTTGTTTGCATAAATTTAACCTTTAAAATATCATACGGAGAACAAGATATGAGATTACCTGAAAGAAAATGCCTTTTCTAAGCTTTCAGAGTTCGCACTACATGGAAATGTTAAGACCTCATTGTTAGGAGTTCGCATTAAGATGATTCCCTAATTTTCTCAGACCGGATAACAAGGTTACTTCTGGAGCAGACTGTGACATTTTAAGTAATGAAAATCATCATCTAATAGACAAACATGATCTTTGTTGCCATGCAGAGACTGTTTGGATGGGTTTTACAAACAAGAATTTGAAGCCTGCTTGGGTTGAATTTAGCGCTATTTTCAACTTCTAACATTTTGTGATGCAAATTTCTAACCGTGAGACTGAGAAGAAAATGCCCAACCCATTATCATCTATAAGATATGCAGGATGAATTTACTTGAAATCAGACACTGCTTTTGCCCACTTCCTGACCTGTGTGAGTCAGGAAGCTGGTATTGGGCTCTGCTGAAGACAGGCATTGCCATTCTTTCTGGTCATTATTCCAGCCTCCCTCTGTATGTCACCAGCTGGCTTAACTCTTGTTCAGTACTCAGATTTTCCCTGAATAAGACCTTAATGGGAAAAGTCTCCAGGTATTTACCCTGTAGTTACAGAATAAATTTTCGTTTAAGTGTATTTGTAGAGAGGCAATAGCTAATTATCTGTTGTCTTGCTATATATGCATCCTCTTAAATCACCACTTTATACCCAGTGACGTAACTAACTCTGAGATACAAAAAGCATGGACAGCCCAAAACATTTAGAAGACTTTCTTCAGTAGATTAAGATTGGTGGCACACTAATGATATTTGTTAGAATTTTACAAAGAAAGGATGTTTTGTTTATCTGAAGGCAGATCAATAATTTTTATTTTTTGTATTGTTCAATTTGTGTGTTATGTTTACAGGTACTATGAATTAATGTAAACCTTCTGTCACTGGAGACACAGTCAACAATATAATGCTTCTGAATTAGTCTTTTTTTCTGAAACATAAGCTTACTTGTGGCCATACTGTATAATCAGCAAAAAATTATTTTTTGAAACAACAGCCTAACAATATTTTTTTTAAAGCTCAGAAACATGCCTCAACAGAGATCAAAATTATCACAGAATCACTTGGATGACATCAATAATGATGTTTTGAAATCAGTTGTCAGGTTCACATACACTTTTTCATCACACTGCCCAAAGGTGTGTTGCTTCCCTGTGCAAAGCACATCTACTATGTTTAAGCTACCTGCATGTTGCAACTATGTCCTATGGGTGTAAACAATTTGACATTGTACAAGACCCCATACAAGTAAGAGATGCTGAATGCACCTGCAAAGAGCATCTTTAATGTAACACACTTTCCATAAATTAAGGTGTTGAAACTGCAAATTTTCCTGCTTCACACAAGCTAATATCTATATCCTCATTCAGACAAAACCAAACAGACTTTTTGCATAGAGACTTGATTCCAAGATTATCTGAAATACATTTAAAAAAAAGGCAAATAAAAAGAAAAAAAACCAAAAAAACCAACCAACCAACCAAACAAAAAAAAAACAGGAAAAGCTATGTCCTCTCATAAATGCGCATGAAACCATCATAGGATCCTTACTTTTTCCTTTCATTTTCTAGTATCCTGAATAAATCTTTGAAGTACTGGGGAACACGGACAATCACGTTTTCTGAAGGACCTATATCTTTGAGCTCAGGATAGAGTCTGGTGTCAATCACCTTCTTGATGTATCCCAGCCAGTCAAACTGCAATGACAAAGAGAGGCTGGTTAAAGCAGATTATGAAGACAGATGATTTATTAACTAAAGTGCACCACTGAGAGTAATGGTCTCAAATCATACTATGACTTTAGAAACTATCTCCTTTTGCCTTTACATGTGTTTTCAAACCTCAGTAAACTTGTAACTGTATTTAAAATAACATCTGCCATAATTGAGTACACACATTCCTGATGATATTCCTTTAACATGCTGCTCTGACCACTAAAGGCAATCTAAATTACATAGGTTAGACATTAAAAGAATAATTTTGCAATTATTCCCAACGAACCTGTGGAATCATGGCACTAAGCTCCGATATGTTCATTTTATTGTACATCACCTCACTTGTTCGATTTTCGTATGGAATCATGATCTGGGGGGAAAAAAAAGTAAAATAAAAAAAAATCATCAGAATAAGAATTATCTTGCAAGTACCTGCTCTTACATTATTACTGTCCATCGTAAATCCTCGTGCAGAAATATCTCGCCACCTGCTTTCCAAGCAAAGCATTAACTTCCCTTTCTAAGGATGACATTTAACTAGGAGAAATGGAACACAGGTCACTGCCAGTTTAACTCATTACTGGGGAATTTAATGAGCTGCATGTCTTCTTTGAACATATTAGACCAATTTTAGCTCTGCTTGTACTAAGGAAATGCATGCTGATTCATAAGAGATAAAAGCATACTGAGACCACGAATATTTATTCATCCCATCATGTGGGGTAGAAGCCAGCTCCAAACTATATGGTTTAAAAGGTCAAATCTGAGATAGGTATGGTGGAGTTGCACCTTGCCTCTTGGATTTGAACACTTTCTTGCTACAGCCTGTCTCCATCTGAGGGAAGAACTGGATACACACAAGTATTTCTTCATTTTACTCCACCATCCTCATTACCAGAAAACCTGGGTATATAGGCCACATATGATCTAAAGCATTCTCCAACTAGGCCTCTCATCTGGGTGACCAGAGGAGCCAGACCTCAAGATTTTCTGTAATGTTAAAGACCAAGGACACAGCAAAAATAAACCCTAAACACAAAACAAGTCCTTTTGTAATTGAGAAGGGACATTCAGATTCCAAGATGGCAGTATGGTTCATAAGAGAAAAACAAACCAAACACAAGACAGAGCTCAAAATTTTCTCAGTGTTCAAGAGAAACAAGAATTCCTCATGGCAATTCCAGCGCTGCTCTAAGGTAAATCTTATATGACAGTCTGTACGCTATGCAGTTTAAAGAGGACAGAGGTTGATGCCAGAATAACCAGACAGCTGGTGGCTCTCCAACCAGAATTCTCCAGTAAGTTCCTGTGGTTTTACTATTGCTAAAGCCACTCAGAAAAAAAATATAACTTTCTTCTCCCTTTTTGCTAATTTCATTTACCTGACAAATCTCTAGACTCTTCTTGAACCTGTCTGTTCCCTTCCTCTCAAATCTTTTCCCATTCCTCCAGAAATGCAAACCTCATTGAAATCTTCCTTGTACATAATAAGCTCTCTTGAAGCATGACACTTCTTCCTGTATCCAAAGTATGCTTCCTTTATCCTTCCTCTCTCTTCCTGGGCACATAAGTTCTCCATTACATACATTCACTTAAAATGAATGCAGAGGAGCACAGAATACAGTAGAAGCCTAAGTAACAAACAGAACTATCTCCTTTGAAATCATGGTAAATGTTTATATAAATCATTGTGCTCGTTAGGGATTATCCAAAACCCTTCTCCCTGGACTCATGCCTAATAATCTAGATGTATTTTAAGAGTATTCACAATAAAAGGAAATTAGGTAACCATGAGCAAGTCAAGTGTGGCTTGTTGCTATGCATTACAGAACCTGAGAACATTACAGTTGCATGACTATGCATTACATGATCCATGTCATTGTATATGGCAACTGCACCTATATACTTTGTGGATTAAAGCTCTGTAAGATATTTGCTAAGTAAAGCATTAGAGCTACCAGAAGCAGCAATGGATCTTATCACATCACCAATAAATATAAAAACTTGTTTCTGTTTTTCAAGTCTACTGGGTAACTATGAAGTACATGCTCATTAGTCCATCTACACTGTGTATCTGAAGCTGAATATTGGGCTTTATTTAAGAGTTTGGCAAAATTTCATCTCTTTTGGCAGAGATGGAAACACTGATTTACTACTACTGTTAATGACCCTCAATTCTGTATAAACCACTAAGAAGCATCACTGCCTTTCTTCCTGCAGACTGCAACAGCAGCACCAGGGGAAAAGTATTCTGCTGCATCAGCTGTCCTATGCAACAAGTTTCTCTTTTAACAGGATACTCAGCATTCCACAGGGGATAGCTTATTTCTATGGTGATATGAAGAAATAGCTCAGCTGACAGTTCTGCAAATCAGTGTCAAGTTTGTAGCCTTAACTTTTGCTGATTTCCCAGCATTGAGGTTAGCTCTTCTCTCTAGCTTTAGAAGAAGTGGAAATGATAGTGGATTTGCAGCTCTGAGGAACAGGACTCCTGCAGCAGCCATACTGAAACAGGGTATGGGGAAGCAGAAATTCTCCTTCAGCCTGCAATAGTCCTAATGCATAAATTAAAATCCACAAGGGGGTAAATAATGTCACCAAGTAAATCAGTCAGAACCAAGTGCCACATTTAACTCTGCTTAGATTTACTAAATTCAGTTGGTCTCCTAAATCAAAATTCATGGAGTTTCTCGGCTCCTCTCCAAAGGTGCCCCATGAAAGCAATTCAGAAGCTAACTGCCATGTGACTGTAACCACTGCCCTCTCACTACCATGCAGCAATGACACCTCAGTGTTGCACTGCTTTTAGACTGTTCAGAGAATCAGCCTGATCTGATTCTTGAATACATGGTAAAGTATTCTCAACATAACTGCACATCAGGGACTCAAATTCTGCCCAAGCTCAAAATTATAGAATCACAGACTCACAGGATTGTTCAGGTTGCAAAAGACCTTTAAGATCATTGAGTCCAACTGTAAACTTAGCACAGCCAAGTCCACCACTAAATTATGTCCCTAAGCACTTCATCTGCACATCTTTTAGATACCTTCAGGGATGGTGACTCAACCACTTCCCTGGGCAGCCTGTTCCAGTGCTTGAAAACCCTTTTGGTGAAGAGATTTTTCCTAATATACAATCTAAAACTTCATACACTTGGCATCAGCCCATTGATCATAGGTCTCCAGCTGCACGATGGCTTCCAATGCATTGGTGCAGATGCGCTTCAGTTGAGCCATCAACTGTTCAGATGCCACAACATCTGGGGGGGGAGAAGCCCAAATTCCTACATGACCATACTCAGGTGTTTCTGTGGTTTCCAATAGATCAATAACTCTTGTGTGTTTGCTGCCGCATGGATCTCCATCTTTTACCTCCACTGAGACAGCAGATTAAGCAACCTTGTTAGCACAGTCCCTCAGAACTAGAATGCCAACCCTAGGCTTACCTCTAGTGAGTCTGGTTAATATATGGTGGCACTGGAACAGGTTGCCCAAAGAAGTGGTAAATGCTCCATCCCTGACAGTATTCAAGGCCAGGCTGAAAAACTATTGCTAAGGTTGTTGATATAATGGCTTTTCATTTTGAAGAAGTATTGCACTTTTGTTAGGTAAAAGGTAGCTTCAGTCCTGCATTAGGTTACCAACCTCAGCTATTTTAACTTCCAGTCTTAGAACCGACTTCATATCAGACTCAGCTCGTGAAGCATTTGCTCCCAGAAGCACTGCTGTATCAACCATGAACTGCAAAAAGGCATCTCGATACTGTAAAGAAACAAAAAGGGTAAAATTACCACTGGATTTATTGTGAGCACAGCTGTAGCAGTAGACCAGAAATGCCCGGCTATTGAAAAGTGTACAAATACTTTGTACTTTCATGACCTAGCAATCAAAATTTTGCTTTCCTTACCTTGAATGCCTGCTGTCATCAAGGAAAAAAAGGAGAAATAACACTGTAAACATACTGTGCATAGTGGAGAGATACCCACTGCGATTCACAGAGTATAAATCTCAGGGAATGGAAATGACACTTCTGGATTAGACTGACAACACTTACAGCTCTTAAAGTGGGATTAGACAATGTGTATGAAAATCATATTTAACCTGCCTGATTACCTTCTACAATTACATTAATTTCTCAGTGAAAGACAGGAGAGCAGTTTTGGTTGTTTACTAGGTTTAAAAAGTACAGGTTAGAGAAGGGATACAGGTTGGTACAGGTTGTATCAGGTTGTATACAGAAGTACAGGTTGGCTAGGGATATTAAGGATAACAGGAAGGGATTCTACAGATACATAGCAAACAAAAAACAGATTAGGGAGAACGTAGGCCCCCTCAGGAAGCTCTAGGGTGAACTGGCTACACAGGATTTGGAGAAGGCTGAGGTTCTGAATGACTTCTTTGCCTCGGTCTTCTCTAGCAAAGGCTCTGACCGCACCACCCAAGTCTTGGAAGGCAGACGCAGGGACTGTGAGAATGAAGACCTTGGGCCCACTGTAGGAGAGTATCTGTTTCGAGACCATCTTAAAAACCTGAATGTGCACAAGTCCGTGGATCCTGATGAAATCCATCCACAGGTCCTGAAGGAGCTGGCAAATGAAATTGCTAAGCCACTGGCCATCATATTTGAAAAATCATGACAGTCAGGTGAAGTTCCCGATGACTGGAAAAAGGGAAATATAACCCCCATTTTCAAGAAGGGGAAAATGGATGACCCAGGGAATTACAGACCAGTCAGTCTCACCTCTGTGCCTGGTGAAATCTTGGAGCAGATTCTCCTGGAAAGCATGCTAAGGCACATGAAAAACAACAAGGTGCTTGGTGACAGCCAGCATGGCTTCACTAAGGGGAAATCCTGCCTGACCAATTTGGTGGCCTTCTATGATGGGGCTACAGGACTGATGGACAGGGGTAGAGCAGTTGATGTCATCTACCTGGACTTGTGTAAAGCGTTTGACACTGTCCCACATGACATCCTTGTCTCTAAATTGGAGAGACATCAATTTGATGAATGGACCACTCAGTGGATAAAGAACTGGCTGGATGGCCGCACACAAAGAGTTGTGGTCAATGGCTCAATGTCCAGCTGGAGACCAGTAACGAGTGGTGTCCCTCAGGGATCAGTGTTGGGACCGGTCTTGTTGAACATCTTTGTCACTGACATGGACAGTGGGATTGAGTGCACCCTCAGCAAGTTTGCCGATGACACCAAGCTGTGTGGTTCGGTTGATACGCTGGAGGGAAGGAATGCCATCCAGAGGGACCTTGACATGCTTGTGAGGTGGGCTGATGCCAACCTCATGAAGTTTAACCATGCCAAGTGCAAGGTCCTACACCTGGGTCGGAGCAATCCCAGGCACAGCTACAGGCTGGGCAGAGAAGAGATTCAGAGCAGCCCTGCCGAGAAGGACTTGGGGGTGCTGGTCGATGAGAAAATGAACATGAGCCGGCAGTGTGCGCTTGCAGCCCAGAAAGCCAACCGTATCCTGGGCTGCATCAAAAGGAGCGTGACCAGCAGGTTGAAGGAGGTGATCCTGCCCCTCTATTCTGCTCTCGTGAGACCTCACTTGGAGTATTGTGTACAGTTCTGGTGTCTTCAACATAAAAAGGACATGGAACTGTTGGAACAAGTCCAGAGGAGGGCCACGAGAATGATCAGGGGACTGGAGCACCTCCCTTATGAAGATAGGCTGAGAAAGTTGGGGCTGTTCAGCCTGGAGAAGAGAAGGCTGCGTGGAGACCTCATAGCAGCCTTCCAGTATCTGAAGGGGGCATATAGGGATGCTGGGGATGGACTCTTCATTAGCGACTGTAGTGACAGGACAAGGGGTAATGGGTTAAAACTTAAACAGGGGAAGTTTAGATTGGATATAAGGAGGAAATTCTTTCCTGTTAGGGTGGTGAGGCACTGGAATGGGTTGCCCAGGGAGGTTGTGAATGCTTCATCCCTGGCAGTGTTCAAGGCCAGGTTGGACGAGGCCTTGGGTGATATGGTTTAGTGCAAGGTATCCCTGCCCATGGCAGGGGGGTTGGAACTTGATGATCTTAAGGTCCTTTCCAACCTTAACTATTCTATGATTCTATGATTCTAAGTGTACATTGAAGTGGATAAAAAATGGGCTGAGTCAGGTCCAGAGGGCTGTGATCAGCAGCACAAAGACTTGGATGCCAGTCACTATTATTGCACTTCAGATGTCAACACTGCTTGAGCAGAAGGGTTGGACAAGATGAGCTCTGGAGGCCCCTTCCAAGGGATAACAAAAGCACAGGGATCCCAAGTCTTACAAAAATCTTCATTTGAGAAATTTTGCTAGTGTTTGTAGTGGTGGTATTTTCTGATAGAAGATACTCTGAAAATTTTTGATCCAAACAAGCTGCATTCCTTTCTGAGTTTGGAGTTCAAGAAAACAAAAGCAACAATGGAAAAAATGGAGGGGGGGAAATAGTCATTCTCATTTCCTGTTAATGATACTTACAGATTTGGCTTCTGTGGTGTTCTCTAGGTAATCCTCTCGAGATGCAAGAGAGAGGCTTGCTTGGTCGAACTGGTAAAAATGACAAGAAGCAGCATTCAGTGTGTAAATTCATCAGAATGCAAAGGTAAGAAACCTTGCGAGGTTTGTTCTTCTGATAATTACGGTAGATGTGTGCAAATATCTAATACTTAATACATTGCACCAGCCTAAATTTCACAGGATTTCAAAACAACAGAAAAATGCTATACTGTGCTGACAGACAATACTTAAATCACATCACTGTGATCTGAGGAGCCTCAGATGCCCTCTGCAATACCTGAGCCACATACTACAGCAAAGAATCACCTACACAATGTATGTGTTTATGACTCTGTTAGCAAGCAGGTAACGCACTAGCAGTGGGTCTACAGTTGGTGGTGATGACCATTCATCCTATATATATTTCAGGGTACAACAGTCAGCTTGAGGCAAACACTAGTCTAGTACATGGATCAAGTGGTCATTAGGTACAGGAGCATACTTGCTGCTGTGTATCTAGAAAGCATCGCTAGCTTTTTTGATCAAAATTAGGTTACACTTTTGATCTTCACCCTAGACAAGCACTAAGTGGTGTATTTGGGTTTATTGAGCAGATGTACTAAAGCAGCTGGATATTAGCCACAGAAATGACTGCATGCATGCACAGGAAATAGTTATTCCTCCAGTACACTAGCTAAAAATGTCTGGTAATTCCAGGTGGATCTTTGACTTCTACTTATATTTTTGACTTAAACAGGGATCAAATTTGTTAGTCTACAGTCACGCATATATTGGAATAAAGTCCTCCAAACCAGACCTGAAAGTTCATTGAGATCTGCACTTAGCCTTTTGAGTGAAATGACTACATGGGAGAATTTGCTTACTATTTCAAGTTCCTTACCAGGCAAAACTCACAGCACAGCATATATCTTAAAATCACCACTGGAAACCGAGATTTCCAAAAACATTTCAATGCAATGAAGTCAAGTTAGGGTATGGAAGCTGAAGATGAAAAAATTTAGCCAACACCCAAACTCTGAATAAGATACTACCTGAAGCAGAAAGAACAGTTCTGATGTTCTAAAACTGTTATTTTGATGCTGTATTTGCTTTTACAAGATAAGTCTAGTGAAGAGAGATTGTATTTATTAATATAATTTCATATAGTCTTTTTTAATCTAAATCCTGCATCATTTATGTTTCACGTTTTCTACATTTATAAAAATGACCTAAATAAATACAACTTAGAATCTAAAAATGAATTAATAAATGTAATTTTTTCCTCTACTTGTTGATGTTCTCAACCTTTAAAGCATACCAGAAATAAATAAATAAACCACCCACAAAAAGGAGAGTAGCTGTGATGCTCAGTGCAACCCTGATTCTTTGAAAAATAATATCACCTTCTTTTTTCATATTGAAGCAAAAATAATATACTCTTATGCTCTGCATATGTGTGTCCTGGTCATAGTCAATTTCAGTGATTTGATCTGTTTCAATTATGAGATTGTTTCATAAAATGCTTATCCAAATCTTCCTGGCTTAAGGGTTACATTTGACAATACATTGAAACCAAGAAAGTACAAATATGAAATATAAAAAAAAAAGTTCACCAACTTCTTCAGCTCTCAAGAAAAAAAACCAAAAACGCCCATGTTGAAACCTGAACAAAGTTTTATTTGGAATTTCTACTTTTTTTCTGATCCACTCATGATTTTGCAATGCTGAACAAAAAGAATTTTGCAATAGAGCCATTTTCACAGGCATATTTGAAATACTCTGTGGTATTACTCTGCTCCCCTGGGTATTTGTTAAAACGTGGACAAAGTCAAATACTGTCGGATACATTCTGCAGATCAAGACTTAATAAAATTTACAACAGAATATCCTATGGAATAATAGATCATTTATACCACGTAGTGCTTCAGTTATTTAGATGTCTAATTTTTAGGTGCCACTAATCATACTGAGTGAAGATACTGCCAGGTATAATTTGTTTCCAAGAGACCACCGATATGACTGCCCAGCCTTTTCTTGACAGCTGACTTGGCCTGAAATATCATGACAAGAGATAACTAAACAGCTCTCCGGATTCTACTGTTTCAATTCTTTAAGGAAATCTCCAGGCAAAGCTGTCCTGACAGGATCTGAACAATGTCTTAGCAGTGTGAGATCTTTAATACAGAGAACAGTTGATCTGCTGTTGACCTGCCTATTCAGGAAAATGTCCTAGAGATGGGGAAAAGTTACCCTTCAAATTTATACCAGGTTAATGCCTCAGTCAAAATGCATTTCAAAAACTGTCTCAGAATCGACATCCACTCTAGTACAACCACAGTTAACTGCTGTTTGATCCTCAAGTACAATGTATTCCTGACTACATCCCTACAACTAGCCAAGATGCTAGCAATGTAAGGATCATAGATCCTATTTTGCTGTGATGAATGGCATCATAACTTTCTTCTTTGTCCTTTCTCTCTTGCTTTCATAAAGTATTTTCTTGTAGCAGTGCAGGGCTGGTCTACTCTGGCTATTCATCTCTACTTCTTAAACATCAATGCATCTGGCCCAGGCAATCACTCTTGCCACGGTGACATCTCACAGTAATGAAACTCTCCCTGGAGTTTTGGCAGACTACAGTGAGGCAACATTTCTAGGGTCTTTTTCTCAGTAATCTAAAGTGTTGTGTAATGCCATGCACTGTTAACAAACTGGTAACCCTTTGGTCCAAAAGCTATAACATTTCAGCAACAGGACCAATTCTGTATTTCAGGTTTAGTAGTGCTTGGGATACACCTGTGTTGTTATATGCAGTATAGGCACAAAGCAATGTGTTTCCATCTCAAGAAAAATAGCTCAAGCTATATGCTATTGATGCATCATTCTTCATCTTCACAAACACAAAACATTCTTCATGCAACTGATGAGTCATAAGCAGCAGTCATAAGCAGCACCCAAGAACACCACCTGGACTAGATGTGCACCTTTCTCATTTTCATGTACCTATACCCTGGACATTGGTCCAAAGAGAATGTTTTACCTTGTTTGCCATTTGAAAGGAGAAAATATCCTTTACAGAAATACTTTTTAATAGCATGTTGTTCCTAGTGGTTTCTACATTCCCACAAATCACCTCCTATGTACATTTGTAAATCAGTAGATAACACCAACAATAATCAAGGGCAAACATTTGGTATGCAAACATGTTTTTTAAAAAAACGAGAACACAAGATACCATGCAAAGTAATCCATTAGATATATTATCCAGTACCTTCAGGATATAACGATTGGAGATTTTGTCATCAGCAGCCACATATAAACGGATGAAGACAGAGTTACTGTGTTGACCACGAAGAGTTGCCAAGGCTTGGACTAAGCTAAACCTCCTTTCTGACCACAGCCCTTCAGGTCCAATGTTGGATTCCAGCACAGGCCAGCGAAAAGGTGAGTGTCTCAGTATACTTAAGAGGGGTTTCACGTCAGCTTTTTCAATTTTATCTGAAATGCCAAAGTGTGACAACAATTACATTCCAGACAATTCAAATCCAGTAGCAGCCACACAAGCACAAAGATTTATTGGTGTTGATTGACTTCTAGGCAAGACAAAGAACAAAAGCTGAAAACCAAAGGCTCTGCTATTCCTGTAAGCACAGAAGAATGGGAGTCCAACCCAGTTTATCCGCATCAAGAAAAAGAGAGACAAATCAGTGCCTTTCAAAAAGGGCAAGGGCTAGAATTAGGTCAATTAAAAAAAAAATCCTCACTTAAGAACTAGCATAGCAACTTCACTGTTTGTGAGAGGGAGCTATTGTACGTAATCAAAGCTAGAGAGGTCAGCATCTTGGCACCAAGGCTGCAGAGCAGGCTGTCTCAGTTGCTGACAGTCAGTCTCAGGCTATGCTGAAAGAAAATTGTGCAGGAAATAAAGTCTGAAGGAGTCAGAAGGACAAAGGGCATCTCATCCCAACTCATCTTTCACCCATGCAGCTACATAAAGGTAGAGATGTGCCCCAACCTAGTGTGCATCACCTTACAGGAACATTTCAAGCTCAGGAAAATCATTCCACATATGTGGCTATATGGGTCCTCCTCCAAACTTGCTTGGCTTATTAGTTCATCTTAAGCTAAAGAGTCATAGGCTGTCTGTACCCAGCCCTGTGGAAGTGTTTTGATTAAATGGATTTAAAGAAAGGTAGAAGATACTAAGCAATAGGGTCTTGAAAGTGTCAGTATGAGTTTTCATCAGAGGATTCCTCTGATTTACTCGGCACTACCCCCACAAATCCAGGGCATGGTTTGGTATCCTTTTGCAGAGGTAAACATCCCTTCACAGTTTTCTGACAAGCAGAGGTCTCTATAAAACTGACTTCTTGTGCCTTGGTGTACCTCAGTCTTGATAGATAGCTTCAGAAATATGCAGAAAATCCTCTGCATTCAGTTGAATCAGTGAAATCTGTGCCTCTGCACAAAGCTTTACTGTCCTCAGCAGAGAGCAAAAAAGCCTGCTTTATAAAGACAGGTAATATATATGTGTTCCTCTCAAATCAGGCTACTTACTCTCATTCATGCAGGATGCATAAAGGATCTTGGCCTTCTGCACAGCTTCACTGTCTCGCCTTTTGCTGATGGGTTTCTCAAGCAATGCTGAAAAAACAAATTAAATTATTTTCAATGCATCACAAAATGTAGAAACTGTTTGTCTGTCCCAGGATTTACTTTAATCATAGCATTTAATTAAGGATGAGGTTCCATGTATATTTTCTTAAGCAGTAACAAAGACATAATTGCACTTATTTTGATCCCCAACAGAGAATGACTATTTATTTATTTATTTTTAAGAGGACAGATTTAAAGGCAGGTAATAGATACCGTGTGTTACTCATCCTCTCAAACAGCAACCCTCAGCAGACTGAGGGGATAGTGAATCATGGGATGAGGGTGGGAAGGAACCAGTGAATAAGGCAGGAAGTCAGAGATTCTTTCAAGTGGCTCAGCCTCTGGTGTTGGTATGCTATGAAATTGGGGTCTAACAGAGATGACAGAATCCCAGGAATGAGACCAGTGGCATTCACTTTTGCCAGATCCACTGCTGTTGAAGAAAGCAGCAGAGAACTACCCTGTGGCTGTCAAACACACACAGACTCAGTCCTGTAAATGACAAAGATGGTCAAGTGTCCAATTATTACCTGAAAAGCTACACTACATAGCTCCCTCACACTGTAGGTATCAGCCTCCTTGGTGACTGAAAGCCAAACTAGCGTTTCTAAACCATCATCTCTCTCTATTGCTTGCATTCCCCACATTTCCTTATGGAAGTGAAATAGCTTGAAAAGTGCGTCAGAATCTCAGCAGTCCACTCTCAGCTGCCTCAAGCCATTTTATCTAAGTTGTAAATCAGCCATGATGCAGGTGCAGATACCCATACTACAACTAAATACAGAGGCAGCTTAGCTTCAACAAGATCTATCTGCTTAGGTGTAGCACAGCATAAGCACTTCCATGGCAAAGAGAAGCAGAGTAGTATTTAAGCACAGCACAGAAGCCCAGCTAGTAAATCCTGTTGGACCTCACCTGGTTTTGTAAGACCCAAACAGGTCCTGCACAGCATTAGCTTATTGTTACTGGGACTCCTGGAGAGAGTGGCTTTGCTGGAACCATCCCAAGTCCCTCCTGCTGTATGCTCAGCCAGAGCTAAAATGTCTTAAAAAATTCAAAAGGGCCTTCTCTGTGCTATACTGCTCAGTGCTCTTGGTTTCAAATAAGCAAAGGCACAGTGCAGATCAGCCCTGTGTATTGAGCTAAGAAGCATGCCATACACAAAAGGGGGAACGATGAGCAAAAGGAGATTCCCAGGTCCATACTGCTGACCTCAAACTGTTTAGTAGTCAAAGAATACCCTGGTGGTGAGAAAATGCCACTTGTACTCTCCCTACAATCCTTTTTCTCCTTAAAAAAAAAATAAAAATAAAATAAAACCACAACCCTGCTGCCCCCCCCCAAACCCTACCAAAACCAAGTCAAACTCATTTGCTTGGATCCTTGCGAGATGTAATGAGATCCTTCTCTCTTATTTATAGATAAGATTTTCCCTAAAAATACTGCTGGATATAATTCCCAGTAGTTTTGGTTTCAAATCCTCAGCTTGTTAAAGACAATATAATGCAAATCATCAACACATATCTTCAATGTCCACAGTTCTTAGTAGAATAATTGGACCTGTTCAAGTTTTAAGAATGGCATTTTAAAAGAAACCATAACTGAAACCTCCATTAAACTGAGGATGAAAAAAATACACTCCTATTAAAGCCATTGCAATAACTTTTGTTCCTTGCTAGTGAGCTGCACAGCCATGAAATTTTGAAGCTAATAAAATTCAGTGGCTGAAGCCCAGCTAAAGCTCAGGAGAGATGCAGAGGATGCGATTCAGTAAAATAAAATAAACTCTAGGAATACACTTGCATCAAATCCTGTTAAAATCAGACCTGATGTTTTCCCATCAAGCCATTTCATTATGCAACAGAAGAAGCTGTAACACTCCTTGCACTATTGTAAAGGATGAGGTAGGGTAGATGCTGTTAATTTGCTAAGAATTCATTTATGAAGAAAATTCTTGGTTCTGATGATGTACAGTCCAGTGATCAAACAGTGAAAGCTTTGATAAGGTGGTTGAATCCTGGGGTCACTGATATAGAAGATGTGATCCAGGCTATGGAGTTTCCACAGCCTTAATCTTAAGCTTCCAGAGAGATTTATAAGCTCAAACTTGGAGCAGTGGTTACATCCACTTGATTTCTGCATTAGCTAGTATAACCAATGCAAGGTCTAGAGTTTCTTCTTATTTAACTCATAAATACATATGGATTTTATATGTCCTTGAATATTTAACTTCTTAAAGAAGAAAAGCAAGACAAGAAGCAATGTATGCTAATCAAAAATATGGGTAATCAATTAGGCTACCTACCATTTGCTGTATCCATGGAAAGAAAGTCACTACTGTGAATGAAATCAATGTAGACATATCAAGCTATCTTTAAATTAGTAATGTCAGGTACTGTGAGTAGCTTCGCCATAGCAGCAGGTTGCAGCAGCCCCTGTCCTGCACTGAGCATTTCTGATCATGTGGGTCAGTGCACGCCAAGTTCTACAGCACAGCATTCTGAAGAGCTGGAGCCCCTCTGAAAAAATTCAGCTCTTAACTATATCTAGCTGGAAAGACACTTCCCACCTTGAAAAATTTTAATGGCTTCAGATACTTTCTCTTTGGACACCAGAATGAAAGCAAAACCTACAAGGTCTTCTAAGGGATAGGAAGAGAAAGACCACCACAGATCCATTAATGTTCAGCCTCATGAGATAATCACAGACCTGCTGTTTAGTTCCCCACTCTGTCTTCCCAAGCACCTGCTCTTACCCCTCACTGGGGGATTCTGTATTTGTACAAATACACTGAGAAGTTCAGTCTAGCAGGCTTCTCTCAAGTCCAGGAGCTGGAGTTAAAAACTGTGGCCAAGTTAGGGAGATCAGGGTTACCAGCATTTTGACTAAAGCAATTTTCTCAGTGCTGAGAAGGATATTGAGTTTGCTCTTATGGCAACTTATTTCTTTTTCTTTAACTTAGCCTTCTTTCAAATTAAAAGCTCCAATGCCCCAATGCAATATTCCAGTTTGGGACTTCAAACTTTTTTTTTTTTTAATAAGATTTTTTAGGAACAAATTGCTTTGGCCAGACAAGAAATACACAGCACTCCAATGATATCAAAAAACAGCCCTTGAAATAATAGTTCATTTGTTAGCTCCCAGTTAAATGTTACAGTTCTAGAGTTGGAATCTAACTTTAGAGATTAAAAAAACCCACAATCTAAGCTGATTTACAGCCTTCTGAAAAAGAACAGAATTACTATTAGCATGAACCATAATTTAACAACTTATTGCAGCTACTGACCCACAACACCAGCCTGCCAATAATACTAAGCAGAAAATCATAGCAAAAAATCACCAGGACATGCAAAGAGAACCAGGGTAGCTTAAGCCACCTTGAATATAAAGTCAGTGATCATGTTTCTCCAGCCAAACATGAAGTACATGTTTGAATGGCAAAGCAGCTCTTATTTAATCACATCTCTTACTTCCTTCACTTTCAAATTAATTCCAAAGTCATTCTTTAAGACAAAAGGGATCTTGGCCTGTGCTACTGATCTCAACCCCTAATTGTCCATGTTTCCATATGCACAGGATGTCCACATGCAAAATTTATGCTTTCCTTCGCTTAAAACTTAGCTATGGCAAGTGTCAAAACCTAATGGTAATTCTGCTCCTCAGCACTGAAATACCATAACTCATCTTATTAAGCAACTATGACACAGTCAGAAACTGGCTAAAGGTATTCATGGTATCCTAAAATTTCTAAGGTTGTAAATTGCTTCATCGTTCATTTTCTTCTACCCAGGGGATGAGGGCAGGGAGTTTCCCATTGCAAATCAAAGTTCTTGTACTTCCGGCAGCCCAGGTCAGCTTGGCATCATTGCTTTCCCTGGCTCTTGTACAAAACGCAGAGAGCATCACCAACAAAAAAATGCTCCATAGCTGGGAGTGACCTTCAGTTGTCTGAATTGTAGATGCTCAGATAGACAGCCAAGGAAGAAAACCACAGCTGGGGTGGGGGGAGCTGGGGTTGGGAAGGGAAGGAAGAGAGTTTAAAGAGTTTATATTGAGTTGCCTTCAGACACTTGTTTTTTCCAGGGCAAGAGCATTAAAAAAGGCTAGCTTCCTGTGGTTTACTACCCTACAGTAAATAGCAATCATCTGCTGTTAGAAGTGAGAGCAAAGCACTTTACAAAGTAAGCTTTGCTGGTGTGTGTGTGTTTATTTAACTGCATACTATTCTGAAGCTGCTAAGAATAGTCTTGTGGCTAAGTGTCACCTTTAATCTTACTTTCCATTTCTAGCCCTTGTTGATTTTCCAGCCTACTGTCTTCCAGAGCTTCACTTTGGTTTTCAACCACTGCATTTTATTTACAGTACTGAGAAATCCTATACCTTTCTCTCTTAAAGGCTTGGAGTGCATTAAAAGGGGATTTGTACAGCCAGATTTGCAGGGAAAAGAATCATGCATACCATTTATTCAGATTAGAAATATTGATTCAATTTGTCAGTGTGATCTGCAGATTGTATATGTTCTATACGCTATCAGACAGTATTCTAACATATACAGTTGAGTTGCATTCTTGAGAGACACTGTAATTTGCTAAGCTTATTTCTCGTTCTAGACAGAAAATTGGAAGTTTTCTCTGCAACTTCCAACCCCAGATATGGAGAATACATTGCGCTAGTAAGGATAGTAGCGCCTTTTTTTGTTTCCATTATCCTTCTACAAACATCTTCTGTATGTGGAAAATGCAAACTGCAGTGTTTGCACAGTGATATACGATGGTGATCTGAAATATAATACTTTATATCTTGAAAAAAAACCCAAACAACTACAGGTGCAAGTGTCCCAGTGGGAATATGCTTGGGGTTTAAACAAAAAACCCCAAAACCATACAAGAGCCCAAAGGGGACATCCCATTTCCTCCAAAGTTGTAACGTGGGAGGAGTGAAAAGCTAGAAACAGACAACTAATTCAACATGAGCTCCCAGAGCAACACAAGCATCAGTCATGGACTGCAAAAAGAGAGAAGCATCAGATATGGAGATTATCTTATTGTTGTACACAGACTGGTGAGACAGACTGGAACACTACCTGCCCTTTGGCCCACTGTAAAAACAATGTTGGACAGCTGGACAAGGTGCAGAAAACATCACAACCATTTGGTTTTTCTTTGAGTGGAATATCTTGAGAAATAGAAGGGCAGGGGGAAGCCGTTTAGTGAGGGAGCATTATTTGTCTCATGAGAGATGATGGAAGGGTGATAGGATCACAGTATGAAAGCACTCCACCCTTAGAAAAAGCTTGGTGCCGAAGAGGTCTTTATCGAAAAAAGGCGCAGAGAAAACTAACAGTTGGAAGATGAAGACAGATTTAGCAGTGACAGTGATTAACCACTGGAGCCAAGCGACCAGAGGAGATAATGGTTTCTCTAACCCTTAACGTCTTCAAGACTTGATGCATTTCTGGATGATCAGCTTTAGCCAATGTGAATTATGTTTTACCCCAGTGCAAGCTATCGAGCTTCATTACATGAGTAATATAATTGTCTGTGATACAAGAAAGGTCATAAGAGATAATCTAATGGTTACTCCTGGAGTTGCACTTTATACATTTAGGATAAGGATCTCAAAGCATTCTTAGACATCTGGGACCAAGGAGATACAGACATTATCCATTGTTGCAGACAAATTGCAGACAAAGAAAGTGAGCCACAGAGGATAAATTCCTCCTTATCTAATTCATATCAGAGTCCTACTGATTGTAATGGTGCTCCTTTATGAGCTTGCTGAAGCTGATCCAAACACTCAAAGGGCTTGATGCTTTGGAGATGGTGAATGCTCCTTTAGTCCCTTTAATGTCAGTGACAGTGGGAGTTGGTCAGCACTGCTTAGATGATGCTCAGTACTACAACTGGAAACAGTTTGTAATGTATTGTTCCCAGAAGCAGATCCAGAAAATAGCCCAAAGACTTTTCATATACCCATGCCTTCCCATTCACTGGGCCAAAGTCAGAAGCTTCTCTTTGTGCACAGTAAGGCCCTATAAAAGCCTTAATGCAATAGCACACTCTCCCTTTGGTTTGGGTAGCAGTAGACAGCAATCAGGTATTTGCTCCATATTGCATGTTTATGAGCTTCAGTTTTGTAGACCAAAATACAGGAACTCTGCCTGTGGAAAGGGAATTTCTTTGCAAAGTAATGATGACAGAAAAGGTGGATTTTTCTTTTAATTCTTGAACAATACTTTGTTCTTCACCCTCCTCTCTATGCTGGTCTACACCTATAGAGTTCAGGTTTCTACAGTGATGAGAATTAAAAAATAAAAGACCTATCAGCTGTCGGCCACAAGCTTTGTTTCCTTCTCAGGTTAGCACTATTATGTGCTACCTCTGTGAAGCAGCAAAACCCAAGTTATCCTTCGGAAATTTGAAAGAGATCCTCTGATGCCAGCAGCTGGAGGTTTTAAGGATGTCCTGTGAGGAATTTCATCTTAAAAGTAGAGAAAAACCTACTCAGAGCTTGGTTTGATTGCCAAAATCTAAACAAACACACAACACTTGTGTGCAGAATGTCATTCCCTGAGGACCATGAGCCATAAGTAAATTATGATTAATTTAGTCTTCATATAGCATGTCTAACCCTTAAATCCCATATTTTCTTCACATCAAAGAGCTATGGCAAAGGAGTTCCTAAAAATCAACTGTAACCCCTAAAACTGAAGTAGAAAACTCCACTGGTGCCACTAAGGGTATCTAAGGAATTCAACTGTGTCATGAAGGCACTGCCCTTTCTTCAAACTCCCTCTACACTGGATTTAAAAAGTCAAGTTTAGTACAGTTCACAGAGCAATGATTCGGCCAAGATGCTAACAGGCATTCAAAAAAAACTTCAGAACCATGCTGCTGTTATGCAAATCACAGCTAGACTAATGCATAGTCTTAATTATTGTAATGGGAACTTACATGTTCCAAGAGTGATAATTTTAGAAGGGTTTGGAGTCTGCTGATACTCATTTAAAATATTTGGTTTCCAGTTTCATTTTTCCAGAGCCCAAAGTCAATCAAAAGAGGGCAAACAATGGTAAGTTTCATGACGAAGGCCTACTAGATGATCAATGTTCTACCTCAAAACAAAAAGCACTGGCCACATCATCTAGATATTATACACCAGACTGTTGTGATAGCTTGACCAATGGTAACTTTCCTGTCTTGTGACATGAAAATATGAGTTTAATGTACTGCAACACAAGCAGTCCAGTTTACAATATCACCCAAGTAGGAAATCTGATACAAATATTTTTATTCTTGTCAGTTTTAAAACCTGACCCCTATAGCTGGAGAGAGGTATAAATGGGAGAGTGAAGAATAAATATATATATGTGTGTGTATATGTTCTAAAAGGAAGTGACAGACTTAACTGACATATTTCAAAGCTACATGTATTTCTTTGGAACAAGACAAGTATAGTCAAGCCAAGGTTATTCTTAGATGAAAATCTGTTCTCTTACTCTCCTGAAAAAGACATGGACATCTCCTGCTGTAGGTCACAAGGTTTAATGTTTCAGTACAACTTTATCCCTCTTCACAGGCTTATTAGCACAGGTCAAACTCCCACATTAATGCAACTGCCCATCTTCCATTTCAGAGCTGCTTTGCATCTGGAAGCCTTGGGAGAAAAGCAGAGCAAGTTCTCTCTTGCCTGGAAAACACTACAGAGTCAAACCTTAGTGCAGGGTGCAGAAGCCTACTTACAGCTCTTCCAACACCAGTGTAACCCAACTTCAAATACATAATTTCAAGTCTGGATTAAATTCCTTTATGCTTTTAAAAGACAAGTTATTCTGATAATTTCTCCTGCTATTCAACTTTAGCATATAGTACAGCCCATTTCCTCTATTAACAATTGACAGCAATATTTGGGTTTTGAGGCTTCCCTAAAATATGAACTGACCTAAATTCATCTACTTTTTTGTAAACTACCAGTTCTGTGATTCATTCTGCAGTGCTTCTTGCTACTTTAGGTGTCTGGTGCAGACTGATAGTCTGCTGTGTACAGTCTGGAGTCCTCATCTCCCCCAGACTCTTTATAAGAAGTGAGCTGCGAATGATCAGTTTTTAAATAAAACTTTGTTTCCAGGATTCAAAAAAGGAAAACACGCTGTTTAAAGGTGTAATTTTCACTCCCTCACAACTAAGATGACAAATAAGGAAAATTTTCTCACCCCTGTAGTAAAAAAATTTTTAAAAATACCTTACTGACATTAAGGCTCTTTCTCCCCTTTGTTTTTCTTGGTGGCTGTAAACATTGTTCAGTTTCAGAGGAATGGAAAGGAAGCACTTAGAGCCTAATGCACTACAAAAATTATTTAAATGCGTTTTATAAATACCTATTTTGAATTTCTAATGTGGTATGGTCCAGATTTCTCTTGTGTTTGCTAAATATATACATGGAAAAACAAGCTAACACCAAAGGCTTGCACAAATCTTTCTCCATATGTTTAAAACTATCCTTGCCTAAATAAAGCTTTTCCCTCTGAGTCTAAAATAAAATCAAATAACTAGTAAATACACTTTTCTAGTGCTTATAATGTAGCTTTTAAATTTTACCAACACATATATTATTTCTACTTTCACATGTTTTGTGTTCCCTCTTTAATCAGCCTTCTGCTACTTTCTTGTTTTTCCCCTCAGTTCCCCATAATCAGGTCACCAAAATCACCTTACTGGAATACATAAGAACTCAAAATAATCACTTCAAGCAACTTTCATACAAACAATCTCCTTGTTCACACAGGAATATGAAATAATGCGGGGTACTAGACACAACTCAGATTGTCCTACCAACTGCCATATTCTATATTCCCACCTCTTCGGAAGGCAGTAGCAGACAGGATGCCAATCAGTGTGGTGATGGGTCCCTTTTCGAAGGCCTTTTTTACATAGCCTCAGATATGCCTTAAAATATAATCATTTCCATATTTTCAAACCATTACATTTTTGTTTTGTTGCTTGAGTGGGTTTTTTGTTGGGTTTTTTTGTTTGTTTGTTTGTGGGGATTTTTTTTAATTTTCAGTAAATGTTACTGTGTATTCTGGAGCTCCAGAAGCTCATTCTGCAGAATTGCCTTTGTACAGCTGATGCCTTAATCTAGGCCTGCATTGTTTTGATAAATTGTCTCCCCCACCCCTTCCTTTATTTTGTAGGTTTGGCTGGCAGGGTTCTTTGTTTATTTGTTTGTTTTGTTGGGTTTTTCTTAAACGCATTTCATGAGGATCAACACATCATTAATCAATCAATTCAGGAAAACATGTTTTGTACTTGATACAACTAATGCCCATCAACCTATTTCTTGACGGCAGTGTCAATGTCACTGTGGATAGACTAGTGACTCTTGAAAATAACCAGCCCATCATTCCTAATTCCTCTGATATTATGATAGAACATTTAATCATTATGAATTAATGTTGCATTAATGAGGATGTAATTAATATGCATGTCTACAGGAATGCGTGAAGACTTAGTAATTAATTAATTCATATATATTCCCAGGTAACATAAATCAAGTAAATCAAACAAATGTTCCCGAACAGCAGTTTCATGAAAGGATGCTATATTCACACAAACCAACCCAACTAATACGCCGACATTTATGGGTTCCCCCTCACCCTTTGAGAAGACTAAGACTTTGCCCAGTCCTCTTGAATATCCATTTTGGCAGTATGGAAGTTTCCATGGAAATGGCATTCAAACAGCTGTGCTTAAGTAAGTGCTTCCTAACGCTGGTCAGTGCCCAAATATACAGTGTGTTTCCTAAATGGCAATGTTGTTGCTTTCTAGTTTCAGCATTTTGTAAATTCTCTGAGTTTTTATATGAAAAGATAAGCACATCACGTGAGCTCCTCCAAAAGTCAATTAACATTATCCTATACAAACTGCAACAAAACCAAAAATCATCTTATGGGGATGTGAGAGCCTCTGTTCATAAATCCAATTTTAATAATGTCTTCACCCATTGAACAGTATTTCCCACCCTCCTTTACCTTGTCCCTCTAGCCTCCCAGTATTATGCTGTATGAGATAACACATGCATTATAATGTTAGGCACAAGAGCTTAAACTGCATTTAAACAAGAGGATTGCAAGATCCCCAGCTGTTATAATATAGGCAGAGCTCTGTACTAAATGGCAGCATTAGGTTTACTTTATTATATTAAGACTTTCAACACATACTTGTATAATTATTATTGTTACTCAGAAAACAGGAATAAGATGTGGTGGGTTGCTATACCTTCCAAGGTACGTATCTTCTTTCTGCAAAGCTACCAGTCCAAAGTACAGACATATAGCTATTTTGAAATTCAGTATCTGTAGATATAAAAAACATACCATTCTTCTGCAGGCAACAGCCAAAACAGGGTTGCTGTAAATCCAGGGGAAATGTGCTGCACGTGGAAAGGCAGTGCGCTATAAACCCCACTACCATTCCAGTCAGGGCTCTGGATGCCACTCTGGTGTCCCAGTAAGGGAGATGATGTGGGAATCCTGTGGCTTAGTTAATCTACTGCCTTAAAACCTCATTTAGGAACCAAAATTATCTCCTTTCTGTACTCATGGTTTCCCAAAATCATCCATTACAAATACAGTTTTCATTTTGAGCAGCCACAAAGCCTGGAAAAAGTCCTAACTTCTCCACCTTTAACTCAGGTACCTTATTATAATGAAAAGTTATCAACTTTTTGCTCAGAGAGATTTACCTGACTTGTCCACTTACGTTTTCTCGTAAATTTAAATGAATAAACCATTACAGGAAAGATCTGGACCACTGAGAAAAAAAAAAAAAAAGTCTGCACCATTGAAAAGAGATCCATTTGTGGTAGAAAAGATCAAGCAAAATCGCATTAAGCACTGTGCTGATTGCTGCTATCTTGTTATCCAGGAGCACCTATCCAACACGAAGATATTGGAGGCAATAACATAAATAACCTCTGAGTTTTGGGGTTTTGTTTTGCTTTTTATTTACTGTTGGTATTCTCCCTCTCTGCTAGGGACAGGTCTCAACCAGATACCTCTGGAGGAAAAAAATCCCAAGACAGGTCAGCTAATACAGAAACCTAGGGATTGGTGTCAGCATTTACATTACAGATTTCAAGGACCACAGCCAAGCCATCCCAGTAGTCCCAGCTGAGCACCTGTTGAAGGGTGGGGGAAGAGAAAACAGCCCCAGAGAGCCCTGCTGCACAGGGTCCTCCATGCAGGACAGCAGCCACTCAACACTGACAGCAGCTACTCAACACCAGCTTCTGTCTTGTCTGAAAAGACCATGCTATGGCCAAACAGTATGTATTTCCACACTGAGATATTTTTACTTTACTGGTTCTACTTTAAAAACAATTTATTTTCTAAAGAACACCGCTGAAGATCATCTTGGGAAAAGCTGCCTACACTGCCAAGTTATTTTGTTTGCTGTCTGTCTCATGTTCTATAAAAACCCACACACCATATCCTCCTAAAAGTCTCCATTTCTTTCTCTTTGCCACATTGGAAATTCCTCACTTTAAATTGACTGTCATTCGGAAAATAGCCACACTAGAAAGCTTAGTGCAGCAAATTAGTCTGGAGTAGGTCTCTCGCTGGGCCAGGATCAGTATGGAGACCTAATCTGTAAACCGGTTTCCACAGACATAAATCAAAGTTAAAAGGCCTGGAAGACTCGTTCACAAATGATTCACATAACTCAAAGCAGCTCGTTTGCAGTGCTGAGATTTAGGAATGTTTGTGTGGTTTGTTGGGTTTTTTTTATTTTTAATTTATTGCTTCCTGCATGGTCACTTGGGAAAAAAAAAAAAGGAAAAAAAAAAAGAAAAAAAAGCAAAAACCAAGCAAAAACCCCAGTTGTATATCATCGTTCTGCAGACTTCAGAGAAAGGAAAAGAAACTGCTTGGTTCAGGATCAACATTCACCACAGGCAATAGGCACTGATTTACTTGCCTCAGACTTCCAAGTTCTGAATTATTCATAAACAAAGCCACTTGCATTTCAATAGTAAGACAATAGTGCTCCTAAACTCTTAATTAAGGTCACCAATCAAACTGGAAAAATTCAGCAGGAACACAAAGAGCTTTGCAGGAAATTTTATGGCAAGTGAAAAATATTTATTAGCTCACAGAGACATTGCAATCTTGACATAAGGCTGAAACAGTTGCAGTTTGAGGTAGCTTTTGCTTTTTGCCACAGTCAAAGCAAATTTTTCCATTTTGAAGTACTCCAAGAACTTCCTTAGAAACCCACTGACACTGACAGAGTTTGTGCTCAACCAGTTAGAGGCACTTTTTAACAAGCCTGCATCATATCAGCAAATGAAAGGCTGTCTTCAAGTCACAGACAGCCTGGTCCAGACAGGAATGCTTAACTGGAAGTAAGAGTACTTTGATCCAGGACAGTTCTATAAGGAACTAAATTTTTTAACCTAAACATTAGATGTCTATTACCTGGATCTGGGTTATAACCAACCCCCCAAATCTCTGCTTTTGACATATCTTTGGCTATCTACAATTATCTTTTGCGTATCTCTCCACAATGGATGAAATCCTGCTGTTGATGTCCAAGGAGAGAGCTACCACTGCTTTCACCAGGTTAGGATGTTACCCATTTTGTATAGCTAGGAGACCAACATAAGTTACACATGTGATTTGTGGAGTCCTCTGTGAGGAGAAAAAGAAATCCAAGTGACCCTCAAAGGATGGAAAATAAATATAAAATTGTTATTTTATTTTAGTTTGAATCCATCCTAAAACAGCCAGAGAAAGCCATGGAAGCAATAAATATATATGATTGCTGGTTCATAGTCAACTTATCACCTACCAAGACTCCCAGGTCCTTCTAAGCTGAACTGCTCTCCAGTAGGTCAGTCCCCAACCTCCTCTGGTGCTTGTGGTTCTTCTTCATCAGGTGTAGAACCCTACACTAGCCCTTGTTGAACCTCATTAGGTTTCTCTCCGCCCAGTTTTCCAGCCTATCAAGGCCACACTGAATGGCAGCACAGTTTTCAGGTGTATCAGCCACTGCCCCCAGCTTTGTATCATCATCAGCCTTGCTGAGGGTACATTCTAGCCCTTCACCCAGGTCATTGATAAGCAAGTTGAATAAGACTGATACAGAAAATGTTCTGTTCTGAAAATGCTCACTGATACAGAAAATGTTCTGCCCTTTTTTGAAGCTGACACTTGCAAAGTTGTATGCTCTTGAGTGTCTCCAACCTCACAAAAAAAGGAGAAAAAAAAAAAAAAAGCTTTTCTCTCAAACCCAGTAACACTTAATGCAGTGTTCAGTACATTATACAGCTACACTTACCACTTTTTGGTAAGGCAAAACTAATTTTTACACTTGCTATCCATTAGCAACTGGAAGATCTTCTGTAGCAATTGCCCCTCAGCAAGAAATGAAGCTTCCAGAAGACTGAAGATACCCTTGTGTAACAAAGGCTATACACAGGTCTTTGTACAGATACCCAAAATCCCTTTCTGCCTAAGGCTCAGGAAAATTCAGGGACCAGAAAAAGGATTGGATGATTTCAAATAATTTATTTTAAGTAACACCAATTTTTAACATGTTGCCTGAATAAATACTTCCGTCTATATCACATTAAAGAATATCAAATATGAAAAATGTGGCTTTCTGGCCAAGCCATGTTATCACTTGGAGATTAATAGTTTTCTTTAATGTGATAAGTATTTCATAAAATAAAATTTACTTAATAATCAGCTCTTTAAAGACTGGGTCTTTTTCATCTATTGAATGGCAAACAGGGATATTTACAGTGAAGTATATAGTTCCACTAAGAGTTCTTTAGGAAAGAGAAATTAAATTGGGTTCCAAGGTCTGGTCAGCCAAATGTCAGTTTCCCTATGCAAGAGTTCTTCATCTTGCTAAAACTTCTGATAGCAAGGTTTTGGTCATCCACAAATGAATAACTCAGTATTGAGTTAATTTATCGATGTAACTCAAGCTGAAACATACACATAGAGGCTGAAGTTATGCCTTGTTATTTCAGGTACCAACACTGACATCCAACACTATTATTGTCTTTTTCCTTTCCTTTTTTTATTACCAAGACTATATTTTGGAAACTTTATTAAACAGAAAGCTAAGGAGAGGATGACAAATGTCATATTAAATCAACTCCTCTACACCACCCAACATTTCACATCTTTGTCCCTTTACCATGCCAAGGAGCAGTTTAGGCCATATATTATTATCAGGCACTTCATTACACCCTTTTTTAATATAGAGTTTCCATTAAGCAAATACTTCTCACTTTGATGTTTCTTTCTTTGTCTTGCACTTTACTAGCTATGGATTAGCAACTTCTAAAGGGACTGCAGTAAGAAAACCATGGCATAGCATGATGTTCTTGATTAGGCTCTGTAAAAAGAGGAAATTAAGGATGAGTCACAGCTTACTACTCTATATTCAATTAGGACTGGCTTCATTGTGGCTGTGGTTCGTGCAGGATGTGCAGTTATCTAATACAGCCTGATTCTGGCAGCAGAACAATTAGAATGCAAAACGTAACTTAAAACAGGCTCTGGCAATATTTTTTCCTTTGTGTGACATCTTTCCTTCTGTGACATCTTCAGCAGACTCAAAACAGCAGTCATCAGATCATATCCTATACTGAGATTCCAAATTAATATTCTGAAACCGAATGCAACTTTAAAAATACTCAGTGGTGGAAAAATAGAATATGATATGGCTGAAGAAAGCAAGTGGAGAAGGGCTTTGATGCCTACACATGCACGTATGTACAAAATCTAAGAGATAAATAAATGCTATAACTAAACACAACATCCTGAAACTGACCTCTGTTCTGTGGTGTCCTCAAATCAGGCTCTTACGTCAACAATGTGCCCAAGACGTGCAATGCTCAAGCAAACCACCAGCATCAACAAAATCTTGCATATCTCCCTTCTTATGCATGACTCACTTTTAGCAATGATTATAAGAATCTGGCAGGGTTTTCCTACCTAACAGTAATCATCACCCTTTCTCCCCAGCTGGTCTGCACAGCTTCCTGATGAAGCCTTTGGCCTTGCTGCAAAGTATAGCACAAAGTGAAGTCACATGCACATTAAGATACCTCTCTTCCTACACGTTTCCACCCCAGGGCTATTTTTTCCTCCAGACACACATTCTTAAGCAGCATTCTGTTTCACTGATGACAGCTCAGGTACTTCAATGGCAGCTTAAACTGCGACGTGAAGGAAACTCAATACCCAAACAACCTCTGTCTCCCGAAATCTATAAATTGCCGCCTGTGAAGAGCTAGGTAAGTGTACTGGAAAATATCACTCTGGTTTTGCCTTATTGTATTTTTTTCCTGCTATTGGCCACTGTTACAGACAAAGCATTCTCCTAGCTTGATGTTTGTCTGGATCTGCGACAATCTTAAATGTGTGTGCTGTGCTCCTGAGCTCCCGTCTGCCCATCTACGGCAAGGTGGAAAGAGTTCAAATCCCCTTAGCCTTTTCTTTTGGTATAAGGCAGGGTTTTGAGCAGCTGTATTCTTCCTCCCAAATTCTGATTCTGTTATAATTCACTTTGTCTCAATGTTACTTTCAATAAGAAACCAACAAGAACATATTTAAAAGAAAGCATCAAGTTGGGCTGTTGGATATTATCTAATGATCAGAAAGAAGCTTGGAGCCTTCATTCATTTCAAAATGAGCCCATTAACAAGCTACGGTAACAGGGCAACCAACCAATTTCAGTAATGACATACTTACCCTTTAGTTTGAGGTCTACATTGTGTCTCAGCCAAGGATAAACACCATAGTTTGACATGTCTTCAGGAATAGGGTGATTATATATCCAGCCATCACATGCAAATCGATAAAAATTCTCACACGGATCTACAGATTGATTTATCTTGCTTAGGATGCCAGCAGCTGTAAAAAAGACACCACACAAATTTTGTGGAACATTTTTTCCTAAACAGAGAATTCCATGAGGCCACATTCCAGAAACGAGTATTACCATCTACCAGTCTCTCCAGCATGATGCTGACCTCACTTACAAGCTAAGCTTTGCCTGTTCTGGGGCTGATGTCTGCCCTGATCTCTGTAATTTTTCAAATAGTGTCAAAAATACCACCCAGCATCTCTAGCACCCAACAGTGCCTGCATGGGAAGCAAAAACCCCTGCAAAATACCTCCAATGAATGTCCCTGAGTGCTGTACAGCAATGACCATGGCACCACTGCAGGAATGTGAACTGCTGGAGCCAGACTCCTGAAGACAGGCTCTTCATTGTTGCCATGATAGAATTAATTGCCTGAGGAATTTAGTAGCACACATATCAATCAGCTTGCAATTAGTATTCCAGAAATTATGCACTGTTTACCTTAAGCTGAATAGCTGCACAGGAAAACAAATCAAGTTCTCATCTACCATTCACTGGAAAAGGTAACTGTAGTATTTTCAGCTCCATTTTGTGACTGCATCCTTGCTAGTTGCTATTGCAGGTGAGACTGGTAAGGGAGATCAATCTGACAAGCTAGAGACTTAGTTTTTGAGTATCTAATCATAGAATCATAAGATAGTCTGGGTTGGAAGGGACCCTCAGAGGTCACCTAGTCAAACTCGCCTGCAATGAGCAGGGACATCTTCAACGAGATCAGGTTGCCCAGAACCACATTCAGCCTGGCCTTGAATGTCCCCAACAGTGGCACATCCACCACCTCTCTGGGCAACCTGTGCCAGTATTTTACCACCCTCATAGTAAAACATTTCTTCCTTATATGTAGTGTCAGTCTACCCTCTTTTAGCTTAAAACCATTAGCCCTTTCACACATTATAGTGACCGTGCCATAAATCTACATGGGTTGAGTTACATGGAATATGTGGATGCTGGACTTTTTTTGGCTGAATGACCATGTGTTTTGAGATTTAGCCAAATAACTGATTAAAATTCCTAGCAGGAATTCACCTAACTTTTACAGACTTTATGGTACTATTTCTAGCATGCAGTAACTTCTTCATACACTTAGAGTAAATCTTCCAATGGTATTTCTATATCTCAGCTGCAATTCTCTTTCTCATATGAGAAACTCTCAAACTGACTACACTGAAGATATTTCCGTCCTTGGTTTCTCTCTCTCATGAAAAGCTGTACAGCAGGTCAGGGCTCAGGCTTTGAGATACTATGTAGTCACTACTCAGTGCACTTTGAGCTGGAACATGCAGGTGTCCAAGTCTGCCCTGGTTAAAAACCCAGCTCCTGCTGAGCCTACCCAAAATTCCATGTTAATTTTTGTGCATGGGAGAAGAAGAAAGCCAATTCAGATTTAAACTTATAAGTGACATTTTTTTTTTGTTGTGAAGCTCATGATGAAGCCCCTACAATTGTTTGTTTTGGTTAGGTTTTTGGCAGTGGTAGTGTTTTGATTAGTCATCCCACCTTACTTAGGTATTTGCATTCATTCAAGAATCAGCCACAGACCATGGTGCTCACGGTGACCAAGAGCACCATCAGCGCAGCACAGAGCAGAAGCAGAATGACAAGAAACATCCTGGTAATGCTGAGATCTGCAAATTTTGCAATTTACAGAGTCCCACAGAATTTCTCACACCAAACACTTCACAATATCAGCTTAAAATGGCTCATAATGGAAATAAATACTCTTATAAATTCACACAATGTCCACTTTGTTTCCAGTAAAATAACCCTAGGGGCAGATTTCCAGATGGGCTAACTACTGTTTGATCTTTATATTCAATATAAGACTCTTATTGATTTAGTGTGAGGAAAACTCTCCAAACTGACCAGTGCAAAATTGGTGTCTCAGGTCCTATCAGTCTTGGTCCCTTTAGTTCACATTTAATACTAATAGATGTCCCAGCTCTATGAAGGTTACCACATGTATCTCTGTGTGGGGAAGAGAGCCTGCTGATAAGGAATTAGTAGATCTTGAGTCACAGTCACCACATTACAATTGTGCAAGTCTGTGCAAGATCTGGCCCTGAAGCATTTTTGTGCTTAGGAATTCACCTGCTAGTTTTCTGACTACTGGAACACCAAAATACACCTGAAGGTCAAGTCACCCAATATTTTGTTTCTAGCCAAAAAATAAATAAGCCCTATGGGAAACTTTGAGTTAACCTGGGTAGAATAGAGTTAAAACAATTTAAAACATTAATTTCAATTGCAGAATATAAACAGATCTTTAGCAACTTAAACAGTGACTTTCTAAAACTTTGTTGGACTTTTTTACCCTCATTATTAATGATGATTTCTGAGTAAAATGTCTCATGAAAAAAACTAAACAGGATAATTATTTCATTAACATACTACAATTATGATACAATAGAGAAAATAAAATTGTTGCTTACCAGCTTCAATGCATTCTGGGGTCAAACAGTACTGTTGCTTAGGCTGAAACTTTATGATACCTTGGCTAACTGCAAAACGGAAAACCATTATGAGATCATTTGTAGTTAATTTTGACCATTGCAGCCAAATGTTGTGTACTTGATCATTCAAATGTCCGTGCAAGCTGTCCTCAACACATCTCTGGCTATGTGGATTTAAAGCAGTTAGAATGCATATGAAGTAAATACTGCAGCTTGTAAAAAAACTTTTGCCCTCCTGTGCCTCATTTCTCTGCTTTGCTTGTAGGCAGGATGGAGCAAGGGCTATTTCTCAGCATATGGTTTGCACAGCACCTGGCACAGCATTTCAGCCCTACTCACCAACACAATGCAGACAATTAATCATTGTCACTACCATCCTCCAGAGATGCAACTTCCACAGCTGGCAGTGCAACATGGAGTGATCTAGCCACCTTCCACAGGGTATCCACAGCTCCTCCTGAGCTGTGGGGCTCACACTGCTTGGAAGCACCAAGCTGCACAGCCCCACCAGCATGACCTAGCACCAACAGGATGCTTTCAGGGTCTGCTTATTCCAGCCTGGAATACACCAGTCAGCAATGGGCATAGGGATAGCTATGGTTTATAAAGCACAGTACAGTTTCTGTCTGAATTGTCTCCCAAATGTATTGTAACTGCATTTGCTTCTAAAACCTTTGCTGATGAGAACTATGAAATTGTCAGTTAATTTTGCCCATCTTTTAAAAATTTGTATTACAGCTGCCACAGAAGCTTAATTGCAGACACTGTTGTCAGGCAGCAAATATGCAGATAATTGATACTTTGGATGAGGATGGGAGAATCCCAAGGGGTAGATGAAATAAGACTCAGTAGATGTGTTCAGTAGACAAATAAATGTCTAATCATATTAATTATATTAATAACTTGGTTCATGGCAAAAATAAAAAATAAATTAAAAACAACAATAATGGAATGTATCAAGGTATCATAATTTCACCAGCACTGATAATTATTTCTCCTTTGGTTATATGCCGCTCAAAAGGGATAGGAAAATATGAAATGGTATTTCAGCACAGGAAAATTTTACGATAAAAAAACTAAAGTGAGAGTTTAATTTCTTCCAGCCTCATAGCTTTAATGACAATTAACGACAGAAATGGCTGGATTGCAATCAGATTTACTCAGAAACTGAGAATGTAAAACTATTTCTGGATAACTTTACCAAAGCTTGCATGAACACAGTGAGACCACCTTTGTAAATTAGCCAAGAAATACATGAGATTTTGAAGCATTTAGAGATTGAAGAATGGTAAAAAATAAGAGAAGTCGAGGTCTCCAAAATACGATTTTGAGCCACATGAAACACAAATAATAGATAATATGCTTATTAATTGTTGCTCTCCTCCCAACTTGTCCCTTTTTTAAAGTTAGCCTTTTACAACCCATCCAGGTCTTGACAGATTGCTAGATTTTTTTCCTTAATAAAGCACATTCTTTTGCACTTAATCGGAAGTTAGGGAGAACAAAAATGAATCAGTAGAGAATCTGAAGTAGCCCTCATAGTTTTGATACTTATAAACAAAAGCAAAATACCATTTCAACTGATTTTGTTCCATTTACAACATCACCATTATAGCAAACTAAAACCAGTTCTTTGGCAGTAACATTTACCTTTCAATGAACAGCTAATATTGATTGAAAATTTTTACTTGGTTTCTTTCTTGTACCTTTTTGTTGTTAAGATAACTAACAATTACATTATTACCTACAGTTGTTACAACACTCAGTGTCCCCGCTTCTTCCTTTATAAACCTGTTTCCAGATTCTTAAGCAAATACACATTGTAGTTAAGTTCCCCTAAAAAATCTGGAAAGGGAAAACACCAATATGCAGAAGCAAATGGTGTGGATGTTCCTATAATCTGAGAAATCCAGGGTCTACCAAGTCAGGAGGAGGGGCTACCGAATTGAAGTTCAAAGTTGCCTGACTTCTTTCCTTCCTGGGGAACTGGAGAATGAATTGCTTCTTTTTGCTCTGACCCTGGCTCCTAAGCAGGAGGTGGGTCCTCTCCTGCTACAACTCACACCACCATGCAGAGAGCTGCAAGCAGGACCCAGTCTGATGCCAAGTGACTCCTCTGGTAGCTCCCTGCTGGAGTCATAGTATGGCTACAGCTGGAAAGACCGAGCAACAGTAAATAAAAATACATAATTCTCTCAAATTCCTTCTTAGAGTTGCAGGAACTCATGAGAAGAAAAACAAGAAAAGCAGGAGAAGGCTACGTGTCACTCCTCAGTGTGGGAAATTGAAGGGAAATCATTCCAGGTGTACCAGAAACAGCAAGTTTTGTAAAATAAATGAAAACTGAAGAAGTCATTTTGAGGTACCTAAAATGTTTCACATGACCAGTTATAACAGTCTCCTTTTCTACAGTTTAACAAATCTAAAAAAAAGAGTTAAACTCAAACTTACAAACAAGAGTGTCACAATGAAACTCTGAAACATTGCACTGATAAAATGTTGAGCCAAAACAATTTAACTTTTTTCCTTTATTCTTTTGGTTGAAAACCTTGGACAACTCCCAGACAAATCCTACGAACATTTTTGTTGACCCACAGCCAGCGTTTTTATTTTCTTAGCAGTTATGCCAATGAAAATTTTGACACTGGCTGTGGAATAGACCTCAGCACCCTTAGAAACTATGTCTAAGAATTAACATATTTGCTTGAATTTTCACGTCGGGTCTATGGATAGAACAATTCTATCTCTGACAAGCTACGGTGGCAAATGTCTGCTTTTTACAAGCAATAAACAATCTAGCGTTAAAATAAAAGAAAAAAAAAAGAAATAAGGTCTCTCCATTACCTTCTGGTGTTTGATATTTTATTCTTGAGATGAAAAACAATGTTTTTCATCTAGAAACAATATTTTGCACTAGCAAGTTGAAGATTCAAACCTACTCATATTTACAAAGGGTTCTGTTGAACCAAGTGGGGTTACTCACTTGTACACGAACTACTTGCCTTCAAATGTTTGGAAATTTTGCTCTAGAACAGATAAACAGTCACTAATTGCAACCCTGGTGCTTTAAATATTTTACATAGAACCTAGCGTAGTTTTCTGTTGTGATGATAAGTAAAACAGACTTTTTAAACAAGATCACAGAATTATAAAGGATTGGAGGGAATCAAATAACGGTTAGAGGCTACATTCCCTCCAGTCCAGGGAAATCTGTGTTGGTCTAAAGAAATGAAGAGTTGGGCTCAATTATTCTCAGCCAGTATCTGCCTCTGAAAGTTCTTACAAGATATAACACTGGTTTCTCTTCTTTATTCTGCTTTGTGGCTCTGGGTTCATTTATACTTCTTCACATAATTTTATAGGTGTAGATGTGTTTCCACGCAATACTCCAACAAAATCAATCTACAGATGAGTCCAATCTTGGAAAAGAAAAACTAATTCTTTCTCTATTTCATCCAGTTACAGCTTATGAGTCCGATCAAAACGTTTTAATCTTATCCTGGATGTAATCTTTCCGATTTTTGCAAAGCCGACTTTGCGATTCATTATAGAAGATGAGAAAGATCTAAAAAATGTGCAAGCATATGCACTATTGAAGCCTTCTACAGCAATGCTAGTCAAGCCCTAAATGAAAACCAAATGAAGGAAAACCCAAAGATTCTATAGAATGTGTGCACTACAGATTCATTTTCAGGAAACAGAATATTATTGCACATCGGTCACAATCTGTGCATTTGGAACCAGCGTTAGTGACATGCATAGTTTCACCCGTTTCTCCCTGTTTTGTGAAAGAACCCAATTCTAGTGAGAACACATTCAACTGAGTATCCAAACATAATTCAGCATTCAGAAAGTTACATGAGCTCACATTGCATCTTCTAGCTCTAGCGTTCCCACAACAAATCCTTCTCCTGACACATTTCCATTTCAGCATAAGTATAAAATGAGGGGAAAAGAAGAAAAGACTGAGATTTTCATGAAAACAGACTGTGGAGCACAAACGCTGGTATCAAGAAGCCAGGCTGGGGAGGGTTGCATTGAGGTTAGCCTCAACCTTTTCACTTACCCAAGAAAAGTGCAGTGCCAAGCACAACAGTGCCACTCACAAAGATTCCAAGAGCAATTCGTGTGGCTTTGCTGGCTGCTCTCCTGGACTCAGGTACCGTCTCTCCTTCCATCGGGATGGCCTAGGATGTGCTTGCTCTTACGGAAGTCTGGGTTTGTTCTGCTGCTGTAGTATCAGTATTTCAGCTTTCACAAACTGCACCCATGAGCTCTCCTCCTCCTCTCTCCTATTTACAGCTCCAGGTTTCTGTCGTGAACCATTTCCTAGGCACTTCCTGCTCTCTGTCTCTCAAAGGAAAATTGCGCATTAAATAGTCGCTGTCTCCTACGTTTTCCTCTGACCAGGAGGAGGAAAGGCGAGTGGTGACCACTGAGTGTACAGCCCTTGCTGCCTGTAGAGCCAGTATGAGCCAATCACTCAGCAGTCCCCCTTATCAAGGGCTCCGAAAACAATGATTTCACAATGTTGCTGAACAGATGTTTTAGCTATTCAAACATATAGCTGTAAACCCTTTACAATCAAAGCAGGATTGCTGACAACTTTTATGAACACAAAACTGATGGAAGGTTTCCTTTTTTTCTCCTCGTGCTTATTTAAAATGACTAATTATCTGCTGTTTAAAGTTTTCCCCTCTTAAACCATTCCTGCTGCATCATTTGGCTTCACCAGAAGAGATACCCACTCAGTGGACAAATCCCTTTTTAAAGCTTCTGAGGAGCTCTTAGAATATCATGTAACATTTTATTTTGGGAATTTGGTATGTGACACTGCATGCCAAAAATCACAGTCCTGCAGCACAAAGCAATAATCAGCACAACCTACAGAATAGGGCTGCTTTAAAAGCTAGATTTTATTTTTTTTTTCCAGTCAAGTTATTTTAGTCCTTACTGATACATAATGAATCTTAGGAGGTGATCTTTTGCTTCCAAGTACTAGTATGAGTTTAGTGGAAAGTATCTATTTGGCACTTCAAGTTGGTGGGGAATAATAATAATAATAATAGAAAAAGAAAAAGCTGTATTTATATGGGTTTTTTTAGTTTTGGCTTAGACATGATAATCATTTCAGGGTGAATTTCTCTGAGCTGACTGTGACATTCAGCCTTCTGAGGAGCTCTCACTCCCTCCAGAGCTGGACTCTCAGGTAACACAAAAAGATGCAGGGAGAGGTATTGCCATGCTCATGCTCCCATAACAGTTATGTGTTTGAGTTATTTCTGTGAGGATTTAGGAGTACTTTTCTCAGTCCCCACCCATGTGTTAAAAAAAAACGCGCAAGTAGAGAGAAGAAAGGTATACATCAAAAGGTGCATATGATGGCAAAGTTGCCAGTTTAGAGACTGAATGTTTCTTCCCCATGTGAGCCCCTGCACGCAGGTTGTCCTGGATACCAGATGGGCATAAAGTGAAAACCCACCCCATCCAGAAGAGTTTGAAGGTCCTGAAACCCTCACTCCTCAACCCCTGTACAGCCTAGCTGTGGTCCTGCAAAAAAAACACCCTCATTTCTTACTCCTCTCCTTCTTTGCCAGCAAGTTCCAGGAGGGAATTCTCATCTCTGCTTGGCATAGAACAGCAAAAAAGCATTTATTTACTTTCACCTGCCTATTTTTCCCACATATAAACTATAATTTTTGACATCCATCCGCTGAAGAAAGAGGGAAAAAATGCCATGAAACCAAGAGGACCATGTACCTTCCAGCACAAGAGTTCCCATTCACACATGAATGATTCCATGGGTGTCAGCAGATCCCTGGAATAAACAATCCTTAACACGAGAGTAGCACAGGTTTGAGAAGGTATTTAAGTGACACTTGTGCTGTTGAGTCTTTATATCAGAAATTACTGGAAGTCTCAAAATGGCTGCCAAAAGGGCAGGGTATTGACACAGAAAATGCATGGATATGCTGTGATCTCAACACTGAATCAACTTTGCCCATAATCTGAATACTGAATAAATCTCAAAACCATCTGACAAGCATTTGCTCTTGGTTGCAAGATGGTTTTCCTTCTATGTCAGTACTGAACCACTGACAGTACAAACGCTGAACAGTTATTAGACATATGCCTACTGCCCATCATCTTTATATGCCTCCAACCAACATTAAATGTTCACATCCTTGCTCAAACTGTCCCATACTTTATAACTCAAATTTTGCTTCCTAGAGAACTGCTACCATGTACTGAATATCATGCTCTGTTAGTGTTTCACTAACAGCATTTTGCTTTCAAGGTGCGATCTCTCTCCAGGACAACATCAGGCCAGAAACCAAGAACAGCTTTCAACGGTGCAAAGCAGAAACCAGTTATTTCCCTTAGGAAAATTGTGGGGGGGGGAAGAGGCAAAGGAAGACAGGGAAGAAGATTAAAGGGAGAGGCTGGACAATTCAGTCTCCTCTCCTGCACAGCTAAAGAGAAGGTGAGGCTATGGGAGCATGGAGATATCCCAAGAAGAACCAGCAAGCTCCAACTACAGGACTTCTCCGGAGGGTCAGCCCAAAGCAGCAAGTGATCCATCTGGCAAGAAAATCACAAATCAGCTGCCAGAAGCAGTATGGCTTCTCTATGTTCGTGTTTGTGGCCTTACTTACATTGTGGCATAGTTTAAGAGTCCTTCCCTGTGGCTGTAGAGACTGGTTGCAGTCACTCATCTTGGTTTCTCCAGCATGTACAGAGCTATGAAATCAGGGCTGAAACACAAACAGCTGTAGGCAACAGCTGCAGAGGTCTGTTTCTGGCAATATTTGTGAAGGTGCATGGAGCACATGTGGACCAGCTTTTGATACTGCTGATCAGTAACAGAAGTTTGTGGAATTTGATACGTGCTTCTGATGAATGTGGTAGGATTTGGTTGGTTGCTTGTAATAACTCCTCCAGCTCTTTGGCAGGTACACAATACATGGCCACGCTTACTGTTGGAAAGGCTAGCAGCACTTCTGCCTATTTTTGCCCAGTAAGGCACTTAATGAAGCTAGGCAAAGATTCTGTTAAGCATTCATAAAAATTGAATAGTCATAGGGAGGAAAAAAAGCAGTAATTAATTGCAACATGCGCTGAATCACTCTTCGCTCACTCAGAATCCCCTCTGATCAAGATCCCGCTCAAACAATGGGAATGCTCTGGCACTTAAAACAATGGCAGGCCAATGAGCAAATATTTCCACCCAAACCCATATGCAGAAGCTGGCAAATCCTCTGGAACATGCGCTGGCCTGAACCACAGCAAGAGCATCCCCACTTATAGAAAAAGTCTGTCTACATATGTAAGTGTGTGTGTATGCACATGAACGTTCACTAGCAAATACAAGCATGTGTGTATGACCTTGCTCTTTCACAAGCAAACACGGTTCTCACTTCCAACCACTATGCCAGAATTGGGTAAAAGTGCTTGATCAGAGCCAAAATCAATAGTACTATGCCAACTTCTCCCTACATAGGCTGGTTCAAGGAAGTTCACATTTCTTGATTTCTGATGCTGAGTTACACAATACTTTAGCTACAGAAGACATTTCCTCAGAGATGCTGTCCTCATTGTGCACATTAAATACTTGCCCTATGTGGGACACAACTGAAGGTTACCTTAGAGGAATTAATTGAGCTTGACAGAAGCAGTTCAGAATCAAAACATCACAGCTCTGATGATGTCCTGTGAGCACTTATAGCTCATGGTAAAATGAAGAATTTAGCCACTACCCACTGTTGGTGGCACAGTCACCAGATACAGCTTGAGTGGCTTCAGCAGAAAAGCAGAGGTATATGCTGGCTTTGTTGAAAAAGATTAATAAGCATGAGATTAATACAGCTTGACCATTTGTAAAGGCTGCATTCCATTTCATTTCAAGTCTTCCACTATGGGGCCTTGAACTTTTTTTCGAACAATGCAGCTGTTTGTAGCCAGAATTAGCCAACTGGGCTTCACTTACACAGTGTGCTTGAGAAAAACCGAGCACGTTGCATTTGAAGACAGCTTAACCATTTGTCCTCAGACCTCTAAATCTTATAAATGATACTCTCTTTGCCACAAACTCCCCCAAATGTCCATGCTGCCGCCAACAGCAACCCTCTGGCACAAATTCACATCCTTTATTCATATGACAGATACAGCTGGAAATAAATAATTCCATTGTTTTCTGCTGGTAAAGCCACATCACAGAAGGTCTCTGCAGCTGTGAGAATGTGGGTCATTAATTAAGAGCCAGTAGAGAGCCAACAGGCCTTGCAGAGCTCTGAACGCTGCTGGTGGCAGGCTCTTCCACTAACTATAAGCACAACTGTGGAGAGGACAGCCTGCAAAGGAGAAAATTTTGTTCTCCAACACTTTATTCTCTAAATCAATTATTACTTTTCTTTTTTAATTCCAAGTAGGTTAAGCTGTTCTTATTACTCTAAGAAAAACTTGTTCCTGCTGTAGGAAACACTGCATTCTCTGACTAAAAGGTGCTTGTATCTAACCCAAACAGCAATTCATTATGAAAGCAAACATCTGGGATGATTAAAGTTAAACCACTCAATTTTGCAAGCTTTTTTAGAGCTGCTCTTGAAAAAGCACTTTAATGAAACAATGCACATAATCTTGAGCAAAAAGAACTGCTTTAGGTCTTTCGGCAATTTTTCTTCAAGAAGCAGATTACATTATAGCTAAACACTACTTCTTCAAGAAGCAGATTACATTATAGCTAAACACTACTTCTCCTTAAAGGACACATTCACACTATAATATGTGTGTCAAGTCATCTCAGGCATCTGTCATCCCACAGATTAAATCTGGAGTCTGTGTCCAGTGTACATGCTGACATGGACTCTAAAGAGGCATGTTAAATGGGGATTAAACCTGAGGTAACTCAGAGTAATTGTTTTCGCTTTCTCATATGATCTAACTGAAAATGCACTGAAAAAGACATTGCTGGAAAATGTGACACTTCCAATGGCCAGAGCTATAGGTGCAAGGGTGTAGATAGGATACAACTATCACATCTACCAATATTGCATTAGGGCCACCAGAGCTTTATCCACTTATTTTGCTCTGTCCCAGAGGTTCACTCACAACTGTCAAAGACTATTTATATGAACAGTGGAAGCAAGGAAGCTTGGTGTCCAGTGAGTTTGTGTCTAACGGATGAATTTCCAGATGTATAATAAAAAATATTAGAAGGAGTCAGGAATGTTGTAGACAAGAATTTGAGAAGTCTGCTCAGGACCTGGACAGGTTCACTAAGGACTGACTGGACCAAGTCATGGGCTGGGAGCTTCATGCAATTCTAACCACATAGATAAAGACCAAAGTCTGAGTCACACTTCAGTACAGGGAGGTTGGTGCAGGGAGCTGAGGCCTCTTTAGACCTCTCCTATGAAGACAGGCTAAGAGAGTTGAGCTTGTTCAGCCTGGAGAAGAGAAGGCTGTGGGATGACCTTAGGGCAGCTTCCAGTATGTGAAGGAGCCAAAAAGAGCTTGAGAGTAACTTTTTAAAAGAGCATGTAGGGATAAAGCAAGGGGCAATGGCTTTAAACTGAAAGAGGGGAGATTTAGATTAGACAATACAAAGAAATTATTTACTGTGAGGGTGATGAGGAACTGGCACAGGTTGCCCAGAGAAGCTGTGGCAGCCTCATCCCTGGAAGTGTTCCGGGCCAGGTTGGATGGGGCTTTAAGCCACTTGCTCTAATGGAAGGTGCCCCAGCCCATAGCAGGGGGGTAGAACTGGATGGTCTTTATGTTCCCTTCCAACCCAAACAATTCTCTATGACTCTACATATTCACTGACATTGGGAAACAAAAGTGAAGGAAAGCTTCCAGACCTGCGTGTGGCTGCTCCAAAGAGATTCCCCCACTGTGTTCCCGCATCCCTGAGAAGCATGACTGTCTCTGCAAAAGCAACGGCTGCTGCCTAGTCTCACACTTGGATCTCCAGCAACACAAATCTATCTTCAGAAACCTTTGTATCAGAAACAAGAGACCCTTTTCCACTAGAGCAAAAAGTTGTTAGAATTTAATATCCTTGAGCCCAAATTCCCTCTTGTCAAATCTGTTGGCTGACAACGTCCAGTGTTACTGAGCAAGGATGGGCAGGAGGGATTGGGCACACAGTAAGGGAAAGCACAGCTGCATAATCTGTTTTCAGAGGAAACAGGCTGGAGAAAAAAAAACAAAACCAAAAAACCCCAACCTTGCTCTTCCAGGGTATTGCTACAACCAGCTTGGGTTCTTCCTTAAATTACTTTTATTTTGATGCATTTCACTCAAGTGGATTCTTTTTCCTCTCCCTCATCTCAAAATGAGATCACAATTGACTTTGCACACAGGTAAAAGCCATAAAAAAAATCCCACCTTAAATATGATGTCCTAAATAAAATGCCTATGACAACATGAGATTTATGGATGGTATACGTATACCTCAGTGGAGGTATTTCTAGCTGTTGTATGTTCTTGTCCCAGTCTTGGTGCTATTCCAGTGATTATGCCCATGTCTTATAACAATCACAGCAGCCCCTCAGGCCGGTTTAAATGCATTTGGTCAAGTTCCTGGGAAAAGGAAGGCAGATCAGATCAGGTTTAAACCACAGCACCATCATCAGGACCAAACATTTGCTTTCCTGAAGTCACAGAAATCCTCAAGAACCAAATAGTTAGGCACCAAATATAATCATCTTTACAAGCCAAATTGCTATGTCTCTGACAGCCTTTCCCTACAATTTCCAACATCTCTATTTAAAATAAAGCTTTCCTGTTTTGCTTTTCTATTGGCACAAGGCTATAAAACATACACTGATTTGTCACTGCCTTACATTTTACCCATTTATAACCAAACCTGATTAAAAGCAAAACAAAATTTGAGTAAAACCTGTGGACACTCACATAGACTATTTACTGTACTCATATATATGTTTCCCAAATTTAGTGCCAAATTTGAGATGAGTAATGTACTGGTTGGTTACAGGATTTATTTAGGACCAACGAAAAACATACAGCGATCTTCTTTTGTGACTTATCTGCATACACCAGAGTAGGAAAATAGGTGTTCTGGATTACTCGGTTTCTAGCATCAGAAAAAACTTACATGAGGAGAGCACACATCTGAAAGGGGCTTAAGTAAAAATGTCAAATATTTCTGCTCTGAGCAGAATAATTTAAGAAAAACATTCATACCTCTGTAAAAGGCAAAAATCTAACAGAAACTTAGCAGTAAAGTTAAAATAGCATTAGAAAAAGGGGCTGCAACTTGTAAGGGGATCCAAAGACTCAGGGATGGTACATTGCCGAAGACATTCACAACTTTGCCTTAACCCTCACAGGCCAAAAGAAGAATAAGTGAAATAGTAAAAATTTAAAGGGATGCTCTGACAAAGAGAGATGCAAGCCTGCAGCTGCTGAGAGGCTGCAGGATATAAAAGTCAGTGGCAGTACAGTGTCAATGTCTTTATCTACCTCTGAGGAAAAAGGGAAAGGGAAAACAGACATCAGAATAAGGACTGCAGTACTCAGCTTTGTGTCAAACACATCCAAATTACTTGTCAGATATCAAAAGCTGGATTATTTGACTTTGCTCCTGATAAATTTTCACTAGAACCTGAAAACAAGTATTTGGGCTAGGGACCCTCTGATGAAAGTGCCTCAGCATGGTTCTAAACAAGTCACTCTTAGACACTGGAACAACTGTGCAAGGAAATTTGCAGTACTGTTAGCAAAGCTAATAAATATGACAAAAATAGTCACAATCAAACATGCTTACCAGAAAATTATATTGACAAAGCTAAATCCTTTGTGAAGCTTGCAGAAAGGATTACACTCTTCTGAAAAAGTTCCCTTACCTTCTTCAATATGCACTTCTCAAGCCAATGCCAGAATATAAGTCCTTTAAAAGATGTTGATGAATTCACAATTCTTTAACATTTTGATGCTATTTCTGCTTTTATAGTTCTTGAAAATTACTGCAAACACGATTCACCTTCCTTAGCTGAACTGGCTGACTGAAATGGGAGGGTCATTACCCAATTTCACAATACTCAAGTCAAACTGTCATGAAGATTGTGCTTTTTATTAAAAGTGATAATCATGATAAGTATCTTGCAATTTAAGACTATGAACAGAAGTAAGATTGGCCAGAACACATTCATAGCATCTGCTTTGCCTAGGCAAAACTGCAGCCAGGAAATAAATTTTTCCTTCTCCAGGCTGAACAACCTGTCTCAGCGTGTCTTCATAGAAGAGGTGCTCCAGCCCTCAGAGCATCTCCACGTCCCTCTTGTGTTGGGGAACCCAGAGTTGGATGCAGTACTCCAGGTGGAGTCTCATGAGAACAGAGGGGCAGGATCACCTCCCTTGACCTGCTGATCACACTCTTTTTCATGCAGCCCAGAATACAGTTCACTTTCTGGGCTGTGAAGATGCACAGGAAGTCAGGTCACAAGCATTATGCTTACTACAGAGAAGCACTCTACTAGGTGAAGGAAATCACCTTGAAGTGCTTCCAGCTGTAGCTCGCTGAGCAGGTGCTTTCCTTTGTAGTAATATGTGATAGTGCTCCTGAACATGGATCTAATGTTGCTGACTTTTCTTGTAGTGAAAATAAAATTAAATAACAGGCTTTGCATTTCTTTTTGAAGAACATAGCTGTCACGTTTAATCCCAGCTGGCAACCCAGAACCACGCAGCCACTCGCTCACTCTCCCCCTGCTCCCTGAGGGATAGCAGGGAGAACTGAAAGAATGTATCTCCTGCGCGCTGAGATAAGAACAGTCCAGTAACTAAGGTATAACACAAATCACTACTGCTACCACCAATAATAATAATGATAAGGGAAATAACAAAGGAAGAGAATCCAACCGCTCACCACCCGCTGACCGATACCCAGCCCGACCCGAGCAGTGATCTAACCCCTCTGGGTGACTGCCCCCAGTTTACATCCTGGGCATGACATGCTGTGGTATGGAATACCTCTTTGGTCATTTTGGGTCAGGCATCCTGTCTCTGCTTCCTTTCAGCTTCCCCTCCTCTCTGGCAGAGTATAAGACTCAGAAACTCCTTGGTCAGAGTAAACATTATTGACCAGCAACTAAAAACATTGGTGTTATCAGCACTGTCCCCAGCCGAAAGTCAAAACCACAGCACTGCACCAGCTACTAAGGAGAAAAATGACTGCTACTGTTGAAACCAGGACAGTATCCACCCCTTATTCCATACCATTCACGTCATGCTCAGATCCCACATTTTCAATATACCACCGCTCTTACATATATATATATATATATATATATATATATATATACACACACATCCACATGCACACAAAGACAGAGAGAGGGAGATCATGCATTAGTGCGTGGACCAATCCCTATAAAGCTGCTGTGTCCATTTGGTCCATGATGTTGGGTTCCATGTCTTGTAACAGTCTTTTGGGGCAGGAGAGGCTGTGTGTAGTGCTGGATTGTTGCATGTTGATGCTGATCATTCCTTTGTTGCAGAACTCATCTGGTTTCATCAGAGTTCATTCTTTGTTGGGATGATGGTCAGAGGGAAGTCAGGGCCAGCTGCTGGTGACCTAATGACATCTAGTTGGTGGGCTATAAAAGTATTACATAGCAGGCAACAGTATACAATTGAGTTAATTGGCTGTTTTCCCCTAAAATCAAATCCCCTTGAGGTACACATGGGACTTCCCCATCTTCCCACATTACCCACCAAGTATATCCAGGTCCCTGAGCAAAAGCAATCCCACGAGTGGGTTTGCCTTTACCTGAAGCAGGAATAACCCAGACTGTCTTCCCCAGCAAATTCTTTATGTGCACCACAGGAACTTTGTCCCCCTCTACAGTATGCAAAAGTTCTGACTGGGCTGGGCCAGCCCTGTTGGCAGATCCTCTGGTGTTGACCAACCAGGTGGCCTTTGGTAAGTGTGTATCCCATGTTTGAAAGTCCCACCACCCACTGCTCTCAGTGTAGTTTTTAACAGCCAATTGTACTGCTGGATTTTCCCAGAGGCTGGTGCATGGCAGGGACGTGATATACCCACTCAATGACATGCTCTTTGGCCCAAGTGTCTATAAGGTTATTCCGGAAATGAGTCCCATTGTCTGACTCAATTATCTTTGGGGTGCCGTGTCACCACAAAATCTGTTTCTCAAGGCCCAGGATAGTGTTCTGGGCAGTGGTGTGGGGCACAGTGTATGTTTCCAGCCACCTGGTGGCTGCTTCCACCATGGTAAGCACATGGCACTTGCCTTGGCGGGTTGGTGGGAGTGTGATATAATCAATCTGCCAGGCCTCCCCATGTTTGTACTTCAGCCATCATCCTCCATACCAAAGAGGCTTTAACTGTTTGGCTTGTTTAATTGCAGCACGTGTTTCACACTCATGAATAACCTGGGCAGTAGTGTCCATTGTTAAGTCCACCCCTTGATCACGGGCTTATCTATATGTTGCATCTCTGCCCTGATGGCCTGAAGTGTCATGGGCCCACCGGGCCAAAAATAATTCACCCTTATGTTGCCAATCTAAGTCCATCTGAGCCACTTCAATCTTAGCAGCTTTATCCACTTGTTGGTTGTTCTGGTGCTCCTCAGTGGCCCGACTCTTGGGTACATGGGCATATACATGGCGCACCTTCACCTCCAGGTTCTGCACCCGGGCAGCGATATCTTGCCACAGTGCAGCAGCCCAGATGGGTTTACCTGTGTGTTACCAGTTGCTCTGCTTCCATTGCTGCAACCACCCCCACAGGGCATTTGCCACCTTCCATGAGTCAGTATGGAGATAAAGTACTGGCCACTTTTCTCGTTCAGCAATGTCCAGGGCCAGCTGGATGGCTTTCACCTCGGCAAACTGACTCAATTCACCCTCTCCTCCAGCAGTTTCTGCAACTTGTCTTCAGGGGCTCCATACAGCTGCCTTCCACCTCCGATGCTTTCCCACAATACAGCAGGACCCATCAGTAAACAAGGCATACTGCTTTTCAGTTTCTGACAGTTTATTATATGGAGGGGCCTCTTCAGCACGCATCACCTCCTCCTCTGGTGACATTCCGAAATCTTTGCCCTCTGGCCAGTCCATGATGACGTCTAGAATTCCTGGATGACTGGGATTTCCTGTCTGAGCTTGGTGTGTAATTAGTGCAGCCCACCTGCTCCATGTAGCATCAGTTGCATGGTACATAGAGGAGACCCTGCCTTTGAACATCCAGCCCAGCATGGGCAACCAAGGTGCCAGGAGGAGCTGTGCTTCAGTGCCAATCACTTCCGAAGCAGCTCGAACCCCTTCATAGGCTGCCAGTATCTCTTTCTCAGTTGGGGTATAGCTTGCCTCAGATCCTCTGTATCCTTGACTCCAAAAGCCGAGGGGTTGACCTCAAGTCTCCCCTGGAGCTTTCTGCCAGAGGCTCCAGGTAGGATCATTCTCCCCAGCTATGGTGTAGAGCACATTTTTTAACATCTGGCCTGGTCCGGACTGGTCCAAGGGCCACTGCATGAACTATCTCTCGCTTAATTTGCTCAAAGGCTTGTTGTTACTCAGGGCCCCATTTAAAAATCATTTTTCTTACAGGTCACATGATAGAGAGGGCTTACAATCAAACTGTAATTCGGGATGTGCATTCTCCAGAACCCCACAACACCCAAGAAAGCTTGTGCTTCTTTCTTGTTAGTTGGTGGAGACATTGCTGTTACCTTGTCGATCACATCAGTGGGGATCTATAGACGTTCATCTTGCCATTTTATTCCCACAAATTGAATCTCCTGTGCAGGTCCCTTGACCTTACTCTGTTTTATGTCAAAATCGACTTACACCAGGATTTGGATTATTTTCCTCCCTTTCTCAAAGACTTCTGCTGTATTGCCCCACACAATAATGTCATCAATGTATTGCAGGTGTTCTGGAGCTTGCCCCTGCTCCAGTGCAGTCTGGGTCAGTCCATGGCAGATGGTAGGGCTGTGTTTCCACCCCTGGGGCAGTCGGTTCCAAGTGAACTGGCCACCCCTCCAAGTAAAAGCAAACTGTGGCCTGCACTCTGCTGCCAAAGGAATTGAGAAAACAAACACTGGCAATATCAGTCATGGCATACCACTTGGCTGCCTTGGACTCCAGTTCATACTGGAGTTCTAGCATGTCCGCTACATTCAGTTCATCCTGAAGTTCTAGCATGTCCACTACGGCAGCACTCAATGGTGGTGTCACTTCATTCAGGCCACGACAGAGATCATGAGACTCAGAAAGTCCTTGGTCAGAGTAAACATTACTGAGCAACAACTAAAAACCCCGGTGTTATCAGTGCTGTTCCCAGGCTGAAAGTCAAAAACACAGGACGGCACCAGCTACTAAGAAGGAGAAAAATGACTGCTACTGCTGACCCCAGGACAATAGCAAAGTAGATCAGCATCCAGGAAGTTTATATGCATGAAATGGGTGATGTCTGTGTACTCTTCAAACCAACCTCATTAGAAAATGTGTTCAAAACTTGAGTGGCATTATAATTGTTTTTAACTTCAGAAAGCAAAACAAAACCCATCCATTTACCTGAAATGAACTGGAACAGTTGAATTCCTGCCATAAATAAAATTTTGTTTAAAAGTTTTGAAGGTATGAATGGCAAAAGGCCTTTAGCAACATGGTCTACTGGGAGTTGTCCCTGCCTATGGCAGGGTGGTTGGAACTGGATGACCTTAAGGTCCTTTCCAACCCAAACCATTCTATGATTCTATGAACAAGTAATTGAAAAACATCACACCTCTCTACAAAAGCTACATGCAGAGTATTGACATAGATAAAGCTCTTAAATTCCATTAAAGTGGCATCTGGTTTCTGCTGGGTCACCTAAAATATTCAAACTATTTGAAACTTCTGGATAATTAAATCATAATGTAATAGAGTATCTCAAGCTGGAAGGGACCCATAAATGACTCAGTACATGGGATTAGGGAAGGCTCCGGCCAATGAGCCAGCTTCATTTGGAACTCAGCTCAGATGCCTCTATAGAAATGCCGGTAGCATGGGGAACAAACAAGAGGAATTAGAGATGCGTGCTTGTCTACAGGGCTATGATATAATAGACATCACAGAAACATGGTGGGATGGCTCCTATGACTGGAGTGTTGGAATGGAAGGTTACAGACTCTTCAGAAAAGACAGGCCCGGTAGGTGGGGAGGGGGAGTTGCCCTTTATGTTAGGGATAGGCTGGAGAGTATGGAACTCTGTCTGGGGACAGGTGAGCAGTTAACAGAGTTTGTGGTTCAGGGTTAAAGGGAAAACAGTGATGGGAGACATTACTGTGGGGATCTGTTACAGACTGCCTGATCAAGGAGAACCTGTGGATTAAGCAGTCTATAGACAGATAGGAAAAGCCTCATGCTCACAGGCCCTTGATCTCACGGGGGACTTCAACCACCCTGACATCTGCAGGAGGGACAGCACAGCCTGGCACAAGCAATCCAGGAGGTTCCTCGATTGTGTGGAAGACAACTTCCCTCTGCAAGTAATAGAGGAGCCAACAAGGAGAGGTGCCATGCTTGACCTCGTGCTCACCAACAGGGGGGGGGCTGATTGGAAATGTGACGCTCCAGGGCAGCCTTGGTTGCAGCAATCACGAGATGGTCGAGTTCAAGATCCCCAGAACAGTGAGAAGAGCGTGCAGCAAGCTCACTGCCCTGGACTGCAAGAGAGCAGAATTTGGCCTCTTCAGGAACCTGCTCAGTAAGGTTCCATGGAATATAGCCCTAGAGGGCAGGGGTGCCCAACACTGTTGGTTGATATTCAAGGATCACCTGCTACAAGCTCAGGAGTGTTGTGTTCTGACCAGAAGGAAGTGCAGCAGGAGGGCCAGGAGACCCCCTTGGATAGATAAGGAGCTGCTGAGGAAACTTAAGAGTGAAAAAAAAAAACCTCATAAAAGATGGAAGCAAGGACAGGCGGCCTGGGAAGAGTACAGGGATGTTGTTCAGGAAGCTAGGGACCAGGTTAGGAGACGAGGGACAACATGGGCCCTTTCCAGAAGCTATCAGGAGAACTGGCTACACAGGATTTAGAGATGGCTGAGGTTCTGAATGTCTTTGCCTTAGTATTCACCAGCAAATGCTCTGACCGCACCACCCAAGTCTTGGAAGGCAGATGGAGAGAGTGTGAGAATGAAGACCTTGGGCCCACTGTAGGAGACGAGCCTGAGCGTACACAAGACCAGGGGACCTGATGAAATCCATCCGTGAGCCCTGAAGGAGCTGGCAAATGAAATTGCTAAACCACTGTCCAACATACTTGAAAAATCATGGCAGTCAGGTGAAGTTCCCAATTACTGGAAAAAGGGAAATATAACCCCCATTTTCAAGAAGGGGAAAATGGATGAACCAGGGAACTACAGACCAGTCAGTCTCACCTCTGTGCCTGGCAAAATCTTGGAGCAGATTCTCCTGGAAGGCATGCTAAGGCACATGAAAAACAACAAGGTGCTTGGTGACAGCCAGCATGGCTTCACTAAGGGGAAATCCTGCCTGACCAATTTGGTGGCCTTCTATGATGGGGCTACAGAACTGATGGACAGGGGTAGAGCAGTTGATGTCATCTACCTGGATTTGTGCAAAGCGTTTGACACTGTCCCACACGACATCCTTGTCTCTAAATTGGAGAGACATCAATTTGATGGATGGACCACTGGGATAAAGAACTGGCTGGATGGCTGCACACAAAGAGTTGTGGTCAATGGCTCAATGTCCAGCTGGAGACCAGTAATGAGTGGTGTCCTTCAGGGACCAGTGTTGGGACCTGTCTTGTTCAACATCTTTCTCGGTGACAGTCCTGGAGTCCTCAACATAGAAAGGACGTGGAATTGTTGGAACAAATCCAAAGGAGGGCCACAAGGATGATCAGGGGACTGGAGCACCTCCCATATGAAGATAGGCTGAGAAAGTTGGGGCTGTTCAGCCTGGAGAAGAGAAGGCTGCATGGAGACCTCATAGCAGCCTTCCAATATCTGAAGGGGGCCTATAGGGATGCTGGGGAGGGACTCTTCATTAGGGACTGTAGTGATAGGACAAGGGGTAATGGTTTCAAACTTAAACAGGGGAAGTTTAGATTGGATATAAGGAGGAAATTCTTTCCTGTTAGGGTGGTGAGGCACTGGAATGGGTTGCCCAGGGAGGTTGTGAATGCTCCATCCCTGGCAGTGTTCAAGGCCAGGTTGGACAGAGCCTTGGGTGGCATGGTTTAGTGTGAGGTGTCCCTGCCCATGGCAGGGGGGTTGGAACTTGATGATCTTAAGGTCCTTTCCAACCCTAACTATTCTATGATTCTATTTCCCTTTAATGCTCCTGCTTGCTCATTTTTAACCTAGTTGGTTTGCCATATGGTCTCAGAAGAAGTAGCTGCAGGTCTGTCAGCAGAGGAGCTAATGCAGGGTGAGAACGAAGAGGTGGAAGTGTAGAGAAAATGGATGGAACCATGTATGGCACAGTTACCAGAAGAACTGCCTACACAGCAAACCCCTCATACAAGCTGCAGGGTTGAGGGGACTGGGTTGCACAGATTTTGGAAAACACACCAGTCAATTAAGTCTGAAATATTTTCGAACTCTGAGAAGTTGCTGTCAATTAATTTTTCATACATCTCTGTATATTCATATTTGCAGCACATCTAGAAAAAGAAGTTCAGAGACGTGGGAGACAAAGAGGACTATACTTTTTCGACTCAGCAAACCCAGTAGTTAGGTCTGTCTTGTAAGCAAGCTCTTAAAACGGTTCTAGCATGGCCCATAGACCAAATAAACACACTGCATAACAACGTCTGTGGAAGCAGTTTACTTCTGTAGATTTAACTCAAGGCTGGGACAGTCAAGCACAGTGACTCCCCATTCTACATGCTGATGGTTTTGGAGTGCACACAGAAGCAAGCTCTCCATATCTCACAGTCTGGGCTCTGTACCAGCTCTAAGGCACCTCTACATTATCACAAGCTAATTGTTAGAATTGCTATCCATCAGCAGGTGCTGGAATGTGCCATCTGTTTTGCACTATTAGACATGCAAGTGACAGCCTGGACAGTTTTGATACAAAAGTCAGTGTATGTGATAGAATGAGCCAGTATTTTATCTGTAAGTATACTGCAGTCCACCACCCATTTCCAACATTCTGGGTTAGCTTGGGTCAGCCTTCTGCTTTTGAGGTACCTTCAGCAGTTTGTAGCTCACACCCCATACAGGGTCTGGGACAATAGAAAAATGTGCATCATGAAAACATACAATGTATTAAGATCATCAGGTCTCCAGGAGAGGTGGATGTCTTCTAGCACCTGCAGAGATAAACAGCCAGCATAAGGCAGACTGTTATGACAAGCATGCCCAAAGCTTAAGGCTAGCAAATTAACTGCCAAGCTGTCAGCTGGATGCAACAGTATCTGCTGGGTGCAGTCCCTGAACAACATGTTCATGCAGTATGTCAGGGACATGTTACTGCATGTTAAGCTACCTATACTCTCTGGCTTTGGTGTACTCTGTTCATGTGTTGGCGTATAGAGGGGAGAGCCCGTCTCCGCTTTCCTTACCACTGCCAAGCTTCAGCTACAGTCTTAGGCATGCTCAACCATTTCTTCATTTTATATAGCCAGAGGTCTACCTGATCCCAGCCACCACAGCAGTAAAGGCATACAAGGCTTCACAGTGGGTCAAGATCTCAAAGTAGACTTGAAGTCAGCAATAAAGGCAACCAGCTTTGGATGGACTAGGCTGACCAGGGAAGTGGTTGAGTCACCACCCCTGGACTCAATGATCTTAAATATCTTTTCCAACCTACATAATTCTATGATTCCTTAAAAGCATCTCAATTATAACTTCTTAACACACATGGCTATATGAAAACCAACTCCAGAAATCATGAGCAGGTATCTCCTCTTTCCCTAGTATTTACCTATCTATACCGTAAGAATTTTAAAATTGTAGAAAGACATTTTACTATGTGACACAGGTAAAACTTTCAAAAAGGATCCTACCCTTCTTAAAAATAGACATCAGTACATATTCCATGACAGAATACAGGGTTTTAAAAAGAAACCCATATGGGTTTAAAAAAAGAATTGTTAAAAATCTTCCTGCCTTAAAAAACCTTCAGTGATCATCCTTCCACCCCAAATAACTAACCAGTAGTCATAAAACATCAAAACACTAGAGTATTACATGAGATACTAGTCATTAGGAAGCATTTCGTACAATGTCCCACTGTGAAGCTTAAGAGCAGAATTTGGACAAAGGAAGGAATAAAATATTTCTTTAAAGAAGCTAAAGCATCTGTTTTGATAACTAAAGATAAGTTAAATAGGGAAGAGTTGGCAGCTACCAGAACAAAAAAAAAAAAACCAAGCTTTACATGTACTGACCTTTGTTATTCTTACCTACTAAAACTGTTGTTTTAAAATTCCACTGCTGCTTGTCTCTGTATATACAAAGACCACTCACCAAAATGTTTCCATTATGCATCAACAATTTTGACTTTGGGTCTCTCAACGTAAATCGCACTAACAAGGCTGCACATGCAATACAGCACACTGTGTTGTGCATTCATCATCAAGGTCACAGAATTTATCCTCTCAGGTAACATACAACTAAGTTATCTGTGCACTTTGAAGTCACACAAAAATAGCCTGTAACGCTGTAGCAGTGGTTTTCATACGTTTGCCAGTTCTCACCAGTTTTCCCAATTCCTCAAGCTGAAGACGGCAGAGATGCTACCAGTATCTTTCTGCCTTTCATACTTCCAAGCTCACAGTAACAACCCCTGACAGCTAAATCCCACAGTTCCCTTTCCTTTGAGCTTCATAAAGTTTGTATTTATTTACCTGGGTCCACCCTAAACACTCCTTGATCTAAAGTTTCTTTTTGGTCATAATTTCCAGCATTCTTTTCCTCCTAAAGTACTTAGGAGCCATCTTGCAATCAAAACAAAAAAGAACAAAAGTGAACCAAACAAAAAAAATCCCTTCAGAAGATAAACTAGGCAGTGGGACCAACTCTCCTTTTTTATGCCCACAAGCAATCTCCAACACATTCGTTGTGCTGCGCTGTTTCTGGTTCCTCCTCCTGGCTCATTCGTAGAGTTCCTTCCTATCTTAACTTGCTCCTGCATCCTTTACTCCCTTGACACTGTACAGAAGTATTTCTCATCATGCTTCCAGTTGCAAAGCGCATTTCCCCCTCCTCTTTCCTTCCTTTATTTCTACCTCTGAAGCTCAAGTTCACTAAAATATATGATCACTGTATGAACTCATTTGTGTGCTTCCACTGTTCCCATTCCACATTTCTAGCTCCTTGCTTCCTAATGCAGCCCACATTTTAAAAATGCACTTTTATGTTGCTCGATGCTGCTACTAGTCACTCGTGCACTCACTTTCTTCAATACTTTTCTCACTAGCTCCTTCAGCACCTCCCTTTAATGATTCCAACTACTTGTTCCTCCTCCCTGGGCAAGGTTTGTCATCTTCCTCCTCCCATTACCCTCAGGCAACATCTGCAGTCTCCTATTCTTAAAATAAGAAATTGAGTACTCTTCTTCTCACTTGTCCCCTGTGTTCCCTCCAGCAAGCAAGCTGTCAACACCTCAAACTCAAAACAGTAAAAATAAAGCAAATGATACCTATCTTCCCTTCTGTGCATGCAGGCGATCTTAAATTATTCTACACTCAAAGTCTGTAATCTAAGACTTCTTCTCCCCTTAAGTTAAGCCTTCCCAATTCCTTTTTCCAACTACAAAGGCCTTTGCTATCACCGTACCTCGGACAGATGTAAACACTTCCCCTTTCCAGTCAGCTGGAATTTATATAAACCTCTCTACAATCTCTTTTAGAAGTCACATTCTTCCATTGTCTGACATGATTCATCTTTCTGAACCAGACCCCAAAGCAACTTCCTTCAATGTCCACCCTGTCCATGTCCTTCTCCCTCTTCCTTAAACTTCTGCCAAAACTTACATTGTTCTTAACATCTCAATGTCTCACTTATTTCTCCTAAGCCTATCTTTTTCTGTATGCCATCAATGACTCACACTGCCACCCCAAGCCAACCTGCCACTTTAGAACTAAAGCTTTAAGAGACCTCCAAAGAATCCGTACCTACAGTATTCTCCAGAAAATTAGCTTTTTCTACATAAACACCATTGAAGCCTCAAGTTATTCCCTCCCAGTGCAAACATCAGCATGCTGTTCCATACTACAAAGTATCTTATCCAAGCATATATTATATGTAAAATAACTAAATTTATTAATCTGAGACAGAGAAAGGTACTCAATAAAAGGGCCATTAACTATTTTTGTGACAAGGTGACAAGGAAAAGAAACTGTCATTGTAACACTGTAACTGACTTCCCAATATATTTAACAATTCAAACACACAAGTAATAATAGCGTACCTTTATTTTAACACATGCACTGCACTGATGCAGTAGATACAATGCCATCAGTCTTCTCTTTGCACAAACTACTATCAATCAAGCTTTGAAACAGATCACATTTCAAGGTGGAAGCAGCATTTGGTGCAAAGAATTATTAAAGAAAACCCTAATGGCAACCAGATCTCATGAACTATTTGCATACATAGTGCAGCAACCATAGCTATTTCCCACTGGCCTTAAACATGGATAATCAACTGCAGCAGTTTGCATTTGAAAATTCTAATACAAAGAGTCTTTTTTGTCCTTTAGAAATCTACACTACAACAACAAATGGACTGACAGTGTATATATATTTGCTCAAAATCAATTCAGCAACTTAAAAAATATAAAGTTCAGTGTTTACTGAATTGCTTTATACTGCATGTATCACTTAGAAAAAAATCCTACGTTAGAAAAGTTTACAGAAAAAAAATCCTCCAACTCTCTTTATACTTTATCAATTGAAAATGAAAGATTTGCAAGCACTGCTGCCTTTCACCTATCAATATATAATTCAGGTCCCCTCATCATTCTGGGAACTGTGTTCTGGCAGCCTTGTGCAGTGATGCTAAAGAAAGTGCTAGCATTGGTACAGCAAGCCAGCAAGCATATTAAGTCACCTTCCACTTCACAAGTTTCTTCCCTAGACAACAACCATCCCCACCTGTGACCAATTTCTACATCTATCAAGTTCACTCAGGAACGTCTATGCCATAAACCCCATCCCAGTGAATGCCCATGTGCTTAATTTCACTTACATGAGTAAACAGTAAGAATCAATGGAATATTAATGTTTGCAAAGTTAAGGGTACATGTAACTGTTTACAGGATTGCATTAATTTGCAGCTATACAATATACAGATTGCAGTCCTGTATCATAAATGAAGGGTCATTACTAAGTAATAGGCAATAATATCAAGGTATTTTCTGGGAGGTATACAACAGAGCTAAAACACTTGGGGAAATGCAAGATACTTCTCCTGCTGAGAGGGAGGCTCTGCTTTTTGGGAGTACTGAGGGGTGCATACGGTGTAAGGCACAGAAGAACTGTGCCCCATGTACATTAACAAATTAACATTAAATGCAATAACATAGAACAGTATGACTGAAGAATACTTCTATGGGCTCTCCAAACTGAAAGCATTTTAATGGCACAATTATATGCCAAATGAAGAGAAAATGTTTTCAAGTTTTGCAGTATCTGGAAATCTACATACGATACTTGATTTCATGAACAGCTGATATACGTTGGACACAGTAAAATTCTTCTTTACGTATGATTTAAGAATACAGATCTTAGTAGTAGTTTGTTTTGTTTTCATTAATAGTATCTTGGGGGGTGTGGGGTGTGTGAGCTTAACTCCCTCTAACAAAACAAGGAAAATGTTAATAATAGGTGTTAAACAAAAAAGAATAAAAATCATTATGGCCCAGGATTAAAGTGTTCAGGGAAATAGTGCACTTTTTATTCTACCTTGGAAATGCACAGAAGGGTTACAGTCCTTCCTACCTCCCTTCAAGTGGGATCTTCTAAACACTGAAAGCAAAGGTTTAGTCATATACTGGACATTCTTACAAAAATATAACTTTTCAGACAACATGAGAAAGAGAAAAATGCCTTATCTTTCACAACAAAACTATTTTGCAACCCAGCTTCCACTGATTTTTATACTGCAAGTGGACCTAATTCAGCAAGAGCCCCACACAACATTGTCAGCCTGTGGCAATACAACCAGGACTTACCCTAGTGAAGTATACATACTTGCCTCAAAACATTCAGTACTGACACACATGAATCTAGATCGTACCCACAATTCTTCACCCTCTAAAGCAACCTTTCTTTCTTCAAAAACATAGTGCTTCCCATAAGGTTGAGGAGCATATGCCCACAAGAATCCCATTACACTCAATTTCTTGCATCTTGTGTGGTGGGATGGAAAACCAGCTTTAATTTTCATGCCAACAGAGTTCGAAGTGCCTCTATAGCCTACTGTTAAATCCCTATCAAAAATCTAAATTATCAATATGGCAGCAGCTAAAGAATTCCATGAGGTGAAAGGTCAAAGCTTCTCCTGCAGAAGAGATTACAGCAAATTAAACTAGAGTGAATAAACAAAATTAAAGATTAGCTTTATTCCTTTGCAATGAGGGTATAGGGTATTCTTTCAGAATTTTTTTTCCTTATTTAGTTATGCCCTTCTCTGTACGGAAGCACTGCAATGTTCATTTTTAAAAATCAAAAAAAAACCCTCCATCCTTAAAAAGCACCATAAAAAAAAAATCTGGTAGAAAAAAACAAAAATAACCCACAAACAAACTCCATGGACCACCCTACAGGGGTGAAATGCTAAAGATGTCTTTTTTAATCAGCTTGTGAAGATCTACAAAAAAATAAAAAGGATCACATTCTAAAGGTTCAGTGCATTCGGCAGCTATACAGGTTTGCTGCTTATTCATCTTTAAGTTGACTTTCAAAAATAACACCCTAGCTCATCAAAATATACATTTTCCATTTGCTTTTAAATTAAAATAATAATAAAAACATTTAAAGAATTCACAATCAATAGTATGACTAAGTTTCAGGATCATCTACAGCATATAATTTAAAGGTTCAAGATGACAATATGCAGCACGTGGCAGGCCTATATGCTCCATGCAGCATGTACGTTTAGGATAATCTCAAATAATCTTGATGTTCAGATGTCCGTTTGTTTCTTCCAAATAGTGTAGAACACCCATCTGGAGAAAGTAAGAAGTTAAGGAGAAAAAAAATCTCGACGTTTGTAGTAGACAGTTAAAAAGGTAGGTTTTTTTTTTCTACTTATTATTTCAATATGTCAACAACTGCTTGAATTTCCCTCAGCAACTCTGGTAAACACCAGAATTTCAAGTAACAAGTACACACAACAACAATTCTTTAAGCAGGCAAAACAAATAACAATAAAGTGATAAGCCAGCTTAGTACTTTGGCTAGTCAGGTACCCATGCAGGTAACTTCTGGTCAGGTTAAAGAAATGAACATTTGTGTAAGTGAAAAGATTTGTTCAAACGGCTCAGGAGATTTCGGGCACTTAAATGAAAGTCACAGAATCATAGAATAGTTAGGGTTGGAAAGGACCTTAAGATCATCAAGTTCCAACCCCCCTGCCATGGGCAGGGACACCTCGCTCTAAACCATATCACACAAGGCCTCGTCCAACCTGGCCTTGAACACTGCCAGGGATGAAGCATTCACAACCTCCCTGGGCAACCCATTCCAGTGCCTCACCACCCTAACAGGAAAGAATTTCCTCCTTATATCCAATCTAAACTTCCCCTGTTTAAGTTTTAACCCATTACCCCTTGTCCTATCACTGCAGTCCCTAATGAAGAGTCCCTCCCCAGCATACCTATAGGCCCCCTTCAGATACTGGAAGGCTGCTGTGAGGTCTCCACACAGACTTCTCCAGGCTGAACAGCCCCAACTTTCTCAGCCTATGTGTTGCATTCTTCAGGGAGAAATAAACCCCTCATTTTTAATTACCTGTCATAATTATACTGTAAACCATCACATCTTTCAGCCATCTACGAAACAGCATGTAGGTATAAACTTCCATTCAGATAAAGATTCCCAAGTGAGAATATGTTAATTTCAAGAAACGTATAAATCTGTACCTGAAATGCACTAAAGAGATATCAGAAGACCAAGGCCAAATAAAGTTAAGAGTATGTACTCTGGGCTATTCTGAAGTCATCAAGATGACTTCTTTGAGATTCCAATACCTATACTACTATATCATTGTTAATTTATTCAGAAAAAGCAAACTTATGAAGTTTGCCCCATTTCCGCAAAAGCTTTTCACTTTCAAATGCTGTTATACTTTAGTGACCAGTTTTAATCAACCTATTGCTAAAAATATTTTGTATTTGTTATCCTACTAGGAACATTTATTTAAAAGTAGCATTTCCACTTAATTAAGTTAGAAGCATTTTGCATGCTTCCCAAAAAAAAACAAAAACAAAAACAAAAACAAAAACAAGCAGTAAGTATTTACAAGACTTTCTGAGGATGCATACTTCAAATCACATACATGTTGCATTAAGGTCTGGTAGCTGTAAAGGTAAAAATAACCAGTTTCTCCGAAACTGAAAGCTACAAGGGCAAATATCTTCATATCCTCTTTCACTCTTCCATTGTCATATTTAAAAAATTAAGATCAAATCTGAGTCTCACTGGAGAGCTGAAAATAATGAGAAACAGGAGGAGCTTGCTACAGTCAGCATGGAGTACAGAACAGCAGGCTACAGCATTAAACAGTAAGAAGACTGGAGACAGAGAAGGCAAACTGAAAACACAGAAGAAAGGATGTGGAAGTTTCACATGCATAATGTACTATGAATAAGCAGATCCTGGAAAGATCTCTCCTGTTGAGAGAGGGACAGCCACAGTAGGCATTACCCTGCAGAAACATTTCCTGGAAGATCACACAAAAGTGGTAAACACTCAAGGCAAATGCAGCCAGCAGAACCACTGTATAGCAGATCAAAATGCCTCTCTAGAGCCAGTGCCTTGAAGCTGAAACTTCCATCTCCTTGTATAATTTGCCTGCCACCCACAGATTTTTAGTAATGCTAACTAGTAATGACTGTTAAGAATCACTTTTTTCTTCCATAAAAAATATGCAGGCTGAGCTATATGCATGTTCAATAGATCCAAGCATATTTAATGATCTGGGTCATGCTAATCTGTATTAAGAGACTTTGGGTGGGTTTTTGGGGAGGGTGGGGGAAGATAGCCTTGCCAGAACTCCCGGGCAGGATTACTCTCATCCTACAGTTTATCCTACATCACATAAACAGTACACTTGGAACACTCGAAAATGTTAACAAAAATATAGCCTGATCTTCAAAGGTGACAATCATTTCACCAGCTGTGAATTTATGGCACCTTTAAAAAAACAATTCCTGCAATTATCCTCAAAATAAAACTGCAATAGTTCATTTACTATGAAAAAAACATTAATAGCATTTAAATTAGAACTGCCTTCTTGCACTCGAGTTCATTACCTCCAAGCAATCTAGGCTTGCTTGATTTATTAATACAGACTTTCCACTCTTTTTCAGTTTGTAAGGATACAATTCCATGTAGGAGGGAACACACACAGTTTCTTTTGAAAATTCCACAGGACAATAAAGCCTGCTAAGCTGTTCTTCATATAGAGTCAAGGCATCGGTCAGATTGATACAGTTTCCCTGAAGGAAAAAAAAAGAGAGAGAAAAGTCCCAGTTACAGACAAATAAGCGAAACTGCAATTGAATATATACATTTTGACATTAATGTAAGGCTCCCACGTACTTCAAAACCAGATACATGCTGTTCTTAATATTTACAAGGCAAATTCTGAACAGCTTGTCTTCACTGTGCCTACAGCAAACAACAATTTGTATCTTTTCAAGAAAGTAAGTATGGGGCATATTACCCATCTTCTCATTAGTAGAAGCAACCATTACATTACGGCTTCCAGTTAAAACAGATCACCATGTGTTGTTTACCTATAAGATCTACTCAAAAACCATTTTCTTTATGATTGCTTAAATATATCAGTAAACAGTATCACAACATCCAGATTTTCTCAATTATTTAACATTGTCAGGTTCTTACAACATAATAAACACACTATAAAAAACACTACAACTTATTAAACAGATTCTTCCACAGAGCAGTATGACAAAATCTATCAGATTATACAGGAGTTCTGTGGCTGCAGGCTACACTGTCTTGAGTGTATCATGCTTCTGAAAAGGAAGTGATTGCCAGGACACTTTTTTCTTGGACCCCCTGTTACCTCATTTAAAAATATTACTTCTTCTGAGCAAAATAAAAATCAGTGCTTATTTTTCTCTAACAGTGCAACTATGAAATACAAGACACACTGAATTCATAACACTCCCAGAAAAATTATTACCCAAATGAATCATTCTTGGAATACAAACAAATCTCAAGGATAACAAATGGTGAGGAATTAATCCCCCCACCAAACAAAACCCAAACCTCCTAATTACAAGCACAACTTTATCCAAAGCTAAGTATTTACGAGTGTAACAGTTACTGTAATATACACCTGGGATGCCCACACAGAGAAAGCTTTAATTAGGAAGTGGCTATCCATAATAGGTTTGAAGATTTAGTGGTAACAGTGAGCTCACAGAACACTAAACTGAACACACTACCCAAGCAAGCATGCAAGTTTTTAATTAAAAAGCTTCTTGCTTATATAAGTGAGTAGGGTAGCTGGTACTTTACAAGTTATTTGGACACTAATTTAAAATGGAGTAAAGATGAAAACAGCCACCACTGCACGGTCTACAAATCACTCAGCTGTTGTTTTCCAGGTACAAAACACTGAATAAACACCCATCAAATATGAATATACTGTTGCTGTGGCACAATACAGAGACACGACATTCTGGGATTCTGATCAAGGGTGACAAGAGGGTAGCAGCCCCTGGCACACTGACAGCCAGATGAATTATTAGTCGTCTTCTACCCCCACCACTTGCATGAGGAACCTTCAGCTCAACCTACAGGCCCCAAACACTATTCCCAACTATGCTTCACATTACACATGAACAGCAAGTTTTATGACAATAATGAATCTACTCTGACCACACAGCATGCACATACCTGGTCATACGTGAGGGCAGGATGAGACATCTTAAGGAGATGGGTGTCCCCATCCTTTCCTAATGGTTGGGTTTACTAGCTTATAGCATAAATGCCTTTCTCCTTGGCCAGGCACGAAGCCTTCTTTTTCTGATTTCTAGTCAGTAGAAACAGAAGCATTAACTAGCATTTCTCCAGTTACTTTCAACTTAAAAATCCTCAGCTTTCCCACACATTTTAACCACTTCTAGTGGAGGAACAACACTTATCACAGAAGACAAAAACAGGGAATGGAGCTCCTAGTAACCTAATATACAAGCCAGTGTCCCACAAAATGACAGCAAGAGACCTAAGGCACAAAAGTTTGCTGTTATCTCAGATTACAAGAACATTAGTATCAATGATATAGGGAAATGCATAAGACAGAAAGAGATCTAGTTAAAGAAAAAAAGTTAATAAAATAATTAAAAAAAAAAGGAAAACAGTCATTCACTAATACAGCTAAGTTCTTGGTTGTAAGCACTGAGCAGAGTACTGTTTCTCTACTAGCCCTGAACTCTGCAAGAGAGAGAGACAAGAACAGAAAGCCTCAAGTAACAGCCTCCATCTACAGACCAGCAGTGTCTCCCCTCTGCTCTGAATGACTTCTGGAAATGTTTGTGCATTCACACAAATAATTTTGTTGGGGCTTTTGCTGTTGCTATTGTTCCCTCCCTCCCCCCCCCTTTATTTAGTGAGGTTTCTTGTCCCTTTCTGCCCTTAGATGAAGTGTGTAACTGGCATCTGACTGTGAAAGAATGCAGATGGTTCAACTAAGAAAAAAGAGCTGGACCCAATTAAAAACTATAGCTCTCTTAGAGTCACAGCTTCCTGAATATTTTAAGACCTCTAACTTGAAATGAAAGTCAAGTCCTATAGGACCAAAATAACAAAGGATTTATTCAACACTTCCAAAATGCCTGCACTACCTATGTTTCATATATGCGCACTGCTCTTCTAACACACTGTGAAGCTTTCAACTCCAAGAGAATGGTTTTTGAGAAAGATGTGTTCTACTGCTTAACTTTTCAGTGTTCTCAGACTTTTTAAAAAAATGGCCTTAATGAAGTGCATACAACTGAAAGTTAATTTTCACAAAGCAAGGAACTAAGATGAGTCTGGCCAACAAATACTATCTGTGCTCTTAAAAACAATGTACAACACGCAGAGTTATTTGAAATCAGTATGTCTGAACAGCTCCATCTATACTTCTTTCATGTGCTATCAGGTAACTAGAAACAAAGTTTATATCACACATTCTGACTTCAGTATTTCAACTATTTTTTTCCCAGCTTCTTTTTATTGGTAGGATTTTTTTCCACATTGTATTTAAAACATTTCTAGAGTAAGCGAGAAGAGACTTTATTACTGTTCCTCACAGTGATTTTTTTTGCATTGTGCTCAAGTTTTCACAAGTGGAAAACTTCTTTACATAGCATCTCTAAACAAAAATAAATTCTTATATTCTTGAAAGCTCGCTCTCAAAAGAACTTGCACAGAACATGCATTTGATTATCATTTTGGTCATATTTCACAAACAAACACCTACTTGTTTATTTGTTAAAGGAAGATGGCATGCTTTTTAATATATCATAGTTAGTTTGGGGTGTCAGAAAATGAAAGCGGTTTGTAAGAAGTTGAGAGATGAACACTGAGCACAACTGCACGAAGCACAACAATGAACAGACTGCTGTAGTATTTGTTTAGTAACTTGTTATTATCCAGGGGACTAGAGCAGTTATTTGGTTCAGCCACCCTTTACCAAACATATAATTTTGTTTCAACATCAGACTGAATGCAAAAGAAAACTAAAAAACAACCTGTGTGTATAATTTGAGTCATAAATAGAAAGCACTGCTAGGTAATTTATGGTGCATACCACTATTACAGAAGAAGTTTAATGGGATACACAATGAGATAAAAGTATCTACAGTTTCCCAGCTTATCTCTTCAGTGTTTCATCCTTTCTCCTATTTCCAGCAACAAATCGCTGCAGTGTGGAAAACTAATTACAGTAACAATGAGCATGCCAATAAGCAGTTTTTACTTTTCAAACACACAACTCCTCAAACTCCAAATCAAGATCTTACCTAAAGGTACCTACAGTGTTGATAATGTCAATCACATGCAGATGTTCCTGTATCATTGAAATATGACACATGGAACCAAGCCCAGAATGCAATAAAGTGACCAGTCAGATAACCTATGTTAACTTTAACCACCCACCTCATGAAAATAGTTATGTGATAGAGCAATAGAATCACAGAACGGTTTGGGTTGGAAGGGACCTTAAAGATCATATAGTCCCAACCCCCATGCTATGGGCAGGGACACCTTCAGGACTAGACCAGGTTGCTCAAAGCCCCACCCAACCTGGCCTTGAACACTGCCAGGGATGGGGCTTCCACAGGTTCTCTGGGCAACCTGCGCCACTGCCTCGCCAGCCTCATAGTGAAGAATTTCTTCCCAGTATTCAACCTGAACCTACCCTCTATCAATTTAAAGTCATTCCCACTTAACTTGTTACTACATGCCCTTGCAAAGAGCCCCTCTCCAGATTTCTAGGCCCCTTTAGGTACTGGAAGGCTGCTGTAAGGCCTCCCTGGAGCCTTCTCTTATCCAGGCTGAACAATTCTGGTTCTTCTCAGCCTGTCTTCATAGAAAAGGTTCTCCAGCCCTCTGATCATCTTCATGGCTCTCCTTTGGACTTCCTTGAGGTAGCCCCACATCTCTCATGTTGGGGGCTGCAAGAGCTGGACGCAATACTCCAAGTAGAGTCTCATGAGAGCAAAGGGGAGAATCACCTCTCTTGACCAATACATGGTTTGTTCTAAACAGCCACTATATAATCAAACGATGACTAATACTGAACAGTGTTTAGTAAGGTTTAAAACTGATGACTTACCAATTACATTATTTCAAAGGGAAATAAACAAAAACCAGACTTTTCTCCCACACTGTTCAGTCAATTTTCAACATATGCAAACCACTACAAACTCCTCGGCCTGCCTCCCCTTAATCTTTGTTCCATGTCAAGAATCTGGACAGATAAGAATTATTTTATTCTCTTTAACAAGCATCTCTCTCACAAAAGTATTTGAGGTAGTTTAAAACTTTGAGATTAGTCAATTTGTATTGGTAAGGCCTTGCTTATACGGTCAGTCAATGTAAAACTAAACTCTCAGTAACATCATCATCATGGCTTGACTTCACGAACAAAGATTTGGGAAGGGCCTTACCCACGTTTACTACAAGCGCACTGATGACTAAAAAGGCCAATGCGAGATAGGCAAATCCGGCTGCAAAAAGCACAGCAAAAGGTCTCCTTGGGTGGTACAGGCGGGGTACGATTCTTTCTATGTTGTCTTTTCTCCTCGAGAGTAGTTCTGCAAACACAAGGAAATGAAAAGCCTGTCCCTTGGAGTCCCAACCTGCCAAGAAATCACATAGGCTCACACAGGGACCTGTATCCATTCTTCCTCCCTCCTTTTACACTGCAGTCAAGGAGAACCCTGGTCCCTCTTTGGAAGTACATGCTAATTAGAAAACCCACGCAGCAGCCAAAAAAAGGGAGTTAAACTATGGAACAAGAGTGCTCTGGACATTCAGAGGGCAGGGCCACACTGTATTAGAGGGCAGCCAGGAAGTGACAACTTGGTGAAGAGCCACATGTGCCCGTGGGAGACATCTGATCTTCTGCAGCAGTGGTCAGTGCTGTTTACTGGAACCCAAACCCGTGAGTGGTCTGAGACTGTTTCTATCCTGTCTGGGTTGGATGACCCAGACTAGGAAGAAGCAAATTCCTGTTCAGAGATATTTTTAAAGGTTCCACTTCATAAACAGGCTAAAAATGATAGCCTGTTCAACCTCAAAAGATTAGATCAGCAGAGCAAAAACTTAGCATAGAAAAAGGCATCTCCCTAGCCACAGCTACAATCCACTGACAGAGACAACATGATCACTGGACTCTGCAGCTTATAAAGCATAGTGTCACAGCTGGTGGGACAATATTCATGTGCTACTTTAAAAGGTGCAGGATGGTGACAGTTCAGAGAAAAAGCCACAAATGTATCACACTAGTATAGTATCTAAGCTTATGTATCACAGTAGTATAGTATCTAAGCTTACACATACTCCATTTAAGTTAAAAAAAAAAAAATCACTTGAGCAACCTAAAAATCATGCTGGCTTTTAGAAAGTCCAACAGAGCTGAAATAGGACCTTAGGATGCATCAAATTCTTACATCCTCACTGACTCCCACTTTTCTTCCCTGTGATGGTTGGAAACCTGTAACTGCCTCCCCTTGCAGAAGGCAACACTGAGCACTTCACAGACCCAGATCTATATTATGTTACTAAACACTTGAAAGCACCAGCTTCAGAAGGAGAAGGAAGAAAAGAAATATAGCCAGTCATGTGACCCTTAAGCATCAGAATAGCGGTATTATGTTCAACAGTAAGTTTTCACAAGCAAAGTAAGTCTTAAACTTACAGACTTTAAGACTCAAGTCTTAAATTTACAGACAGGGCTGAAAGTTCTGAAGGCTAAGGGCCCTGAAGGTCACCCTCTCTGTCCGTGTCCTGTGTAGGCTACAGGACTCAATATGGATCACACAGCTAAAAAAGCACAGGCATGAAAAGCAAGGCTGCTATTTATACAAGCAAATTGTTGCTCTCACTGTGATTACTATTTGTGGCTGTACAGAGCAAGCATGAAGGTCGTCCCCCCCCCAATATATGTAAGTACAGAGTCATAGCAGCAAAAAAGCAAGACCCATAAAACTGCCCTTCCTACCTTTCCAGTGGTGAAACAAGCTAAAAGTCCCTCCTTCAGTCCTAAAACTGGCCACATATGTTCCTGCATCCCCGAGGAATACGAATAAAGAATCTGAAGAACCGTTCACAGGCAGAATCTCTCTAAACTGCCAGGCAATATCAGTTACCAGTCTCCACCTAGTGTTGAAAGTATATTCTGCATTACCATTCATAGACCACTTTGAGGATCACCATGGCATTCCAAGGAACAACCACCTGTGTAAGAGTAACATGCCAAAAAAATAATTATTTTGATAATTTCAGATAAATTATATCTACCTAGAGTTAGCCAGCTCTAAACCCTGCCTGCTGCCAATTCGTGTGCTGAAAAGAACGTTTTCCAAAACTTGTGCAGATCTCAAAGAAGAGGTGATGAGCGTTTTCATTTATTTTTCTCCAGCAGTGCCAATTAGAAAGTCAGGCAGCAATACAGCAAGTGAAAGGCTGGCATTCTGTGAACAGAAATCCACTTTTGGGTAAAGCATTTCTAGAGCACTGAAATAAATTACATTCTCACAAGATGCGCAAGATAATCCCTGCAAGCAGAACTATCAGAGGAAAGGCTACGAACTACAGAAGTTTCAAGTATCTACACAATATAATGCCAAGGCAGAAGCAGCAACTGTAGCTACTGGGCAGCAGCCAGCAGGACAATGACTCTTGCAGCTTCTCTCCTGTGAGACACTTCCCCATCATCACAAAGGTCAGGCTCTAACAAATTGGTGGACATTCCCCCCCAGTTGCTTTTCTTGATGACAAGTAACATGTTTTACGCTTTCAAGAAATCTGGGAAGGAGGAGGGGAGAGGGAAGGTGAGGGAAGGAGCAATGGGAGAGTTGGAACAAAAGTAACTTAAATTCCCAGTGTTAACACACAGAAATAAAAGCCCCTGACATTTAACAGCTAACAACATCAGAGAATTCCAAACCATTTATGAGTTCCCAGCGTGTGACTAATCTCAGCTATGAAAGCCTGTAGTAGTCATGTTTCAACTTCTGTTTAACCCAATCCTCTGGATATTCAGTTTCAACTAGTTTAATGCAAAACTTAATGGAAGTTGAAAACAGCTGATTTTATTTAAAGCACACCTAAAAGTTTATTTTTCCTATTATCAAACTCGTAAGTTCTGAGGGTTTTTCTCTTTGCTTTTGCTTTCAAATCAGGCCCAACTGGGAAGAAGCAACAAGAACCAAATGGGCTGGGTAATGTATCAGTAGATATACCAAAAAATGATATGTTTGCCTTTTCAGCATCCTCAGGAAGACAAAGCTGCTAGAATGCACTATTTCTATACCCCAGCCCTTTCACTGGCTACCAGCTAGCCACAAGTCCAAATACAGGTCACTTCAGTTTTAATACTGTTTGTTTTCCATCCTGCCATGTCCCACCTTGTCGCTTTGAGACTGTGAAACTGATATTGCAGTTTCACAACAGCGTAAATCTGCCAGAACCAGTCCTACTGCTACCTTTTCTTCCTGTGCAAGCAGAGATGCTGGTGAGTTACCTCTTCCCATCAGGACACGACAGGCAGCAGAGCTGCACCAGTCTCTAAGCCTCTGCTGGTTTAAGCTGAGACTGAACAACCTCCCTGTACCCTGGCTGCAGCACAGCCATCACTCCATGTTCCAGCACAAGCTCCTTCCCAGAGTCCCTCTGCACAGTCTGACAACTACCAGTCTAAAGACATACGTTTACATATGTTCTAACAAAGTCACCTAGTCTCACTGTGTATGTTACAAGTATGACAACTGCAATACAAAAGCTTGCCCTGTCCAAAAGCTGCAGTGCCCTTTCAGTATGAAAGTCTGCCATAAATATTTCCACTATTAACACAAAAGACATTAATATTTACAGTATGATACAAACCATATTATTCACAGCTTACATTTCAACCACAAGATAATTTATCTTGCCCATACAACTCAACAACACACATTTTAAAACAAAGTAGCACATTAAAGTTGCCAAAAAACTCCTTCTATGCATTTTGCTTTTCTTTATAAATCTGTCCCAATTTTACAGTAAATCAGTTCCTTTACATACCTCAAACTCTATGCTGATAGGAACAGAGCTCAAATGCTTTAGTCAGGCTATTTCAGAGCTTACCAAGATTATTTCAAAATGCTGTACTGGTGTTCCATGCATCAGAAAAGTACTTAGGATACAGGTATGACAAAAGAAATACGGCTTTGGAGATTTCTATTTCACTCAACTGTCCACTGTATCTCATATCTTTGTATAATTGCACACAACTTTGTGGCATTCTGAATTCAGGATCACATACAAGAAAAGTATCTTCAGATGAAAGCTATACCACAATAGTATTACCCATGAGTTAGCTATACTGTAGCAAGTACACAAATCTTAATTTTTTATTTTAAAAGAGTTGCATAAAAAACTTTGTACACAAGGAAAAAACCTTATTTATGACTATATATAATAGTTCACAAAATGCCAAGCACTGTAACCCCCATTCAATTGTTCAAAATCTGTTTTGCAGAAGCCAAACCAGTGACTTACATTATGAGTGGATAGCAAGCAAAAAAAGAGAGTACTTACTCCCAAATGACTAATTTTCTCATCCCATTGCACCTATTTCAAATTCTTACACCTTTATGGATGACGAATTTTCATGTCTTACACTCTACAACCAGAAACGTTGCCTTAAAATCCTTGTAGCTGTTTATAAAGTACATCTGTTCCCCTTTTCCAAGAACTGCTTACAGCTAAAATATTCTGTAGTATGCCCAGCTGATTCTTGAAATTATGCTTTTCAATTCAAAGACACAAGCACTACAAATTCAGCTGAAATGATGAAAAAAGACGAGTCAGTCAGACAAAGCCCAATGAGTGGTTAAAAGTAGAAAGTCAGCTAGTAGCTTTTTTTTTAATACATATACACACCTGAAACATACAGACTGTAAAAAGATACTGCTGTGTATCTATTACATCCAGATTCATACCTGTGTGAAGTATTTTCCATCTTGTTTCAGGACCTTCATTGAGAGGTCAAGAATCAACCGCAGAAATTCCCAAGTGGAATCTGCAAGAGAGTACGATTTAAAACAGAACAGCACATTATTGACTTGTTCCCTATTACATATTCAAGACTTGCAATGTATCTACTGTTTAAGAAGTAGCTGTCCTATATCTTAGAAACCAAACCAAAACTTAAACCAACAAGAAAAAGAACAGTTAAAACCCCCACACAACCTATACACAATGGCAATGATGGTAGAAGTATATGTTTTTCTTAACAGTAATTTTCCACATGCTTCTAAATTTACTGGAGCATGAACTTCCCAAATACTTCTTCAAGAGTTACATGAGTTCATATATGAGTTTAAAAAACACCTAGTCACTTGCTAGTTTTTTCTTAACATTCAAGAAAAATTCATGATGAACAGATGTGTTACTATCATTCTCTGCCTCTCAGATTTGCTATTAAAAAAGGCAAGAATCAAGGGGTTTTGCTGCAAGCTGCCAACTATTACACAGCAAAAGGCCAGAAACATGGAAAATCCTCAGAGTTTAAGAAAATAAATTTGAAGATTAACCTTCTTCTGGAGATGTGGAGATTGGAACAGCTGTCAGATCATTGATTACGTAATCAAACATCCTTCCTTCTTTGGCATACCTCTTCAATACGGGAATACAGTCTTCAATCAGAACCTGTAAGAATGAAATACTGTAGTCCTCAAAATACCCTAAAACTGACAAGTTAAAAGGAACAAATGTGGATTCACAGGAATTAAGAGGAGGCCAAAAGTACATAGTTAAATAATGCATTTGATTTTAGGCTCAATTTTCACCTTCTTATATAAAAAGGAATAGCAGTTGTAGGAATTAAAACAATGACAACATTGGCAATAAAGGGCTGATTTTCCTAGCTCTGTCACTGATCGCTGGGTGACCACTGTTCTATTTACCAGATGGTAACAACAATTAGCAGTCCCCTGACATAAAAAAAGGTATTTGTGTGAAAGGCCACATATGTAGTACCATGTTAATTCTCTGTTAATCTGTTGTGTGCCTTTTCTTAGCTCACATCTGTAAATAAGTATGAGAGCAAATTAAGGAGTGGTAATGAAAACAAACAAAAAAAAAAAGATTTCCTGTGAAGATCTCAGATTACACCCAGACTAGTTCATAGTGTCTGTAAGATAAAACACTTACATACAAATTCAGATATTCTCAGCAGCACAGGACAACTAACTTACACATGCATTTTTCTATCTTTTCATCAGTTTAAGGAATGATGTTTAACTTTTAACACAGCATCCTTACTGTTACTTCCTCTTTATTTGTAAGCAAGGCAATAAAGAGGCTCCCATTTCAAATTCCTTAAAAGCCATATATAATTATTTTTAAAAGAGCTTGAAAATAGTTAGAACATTTTGAAACCAATACTTATTTCCAAAGGAGGAAATCCTTCCCAGAATTAAGAAAAATCAGAAAACTTTTCCCCAAAACTTTACCGTAACAGTCTTCAAGGCTAGGTGCAACTGTATTTTAAGTATCACTTCTAATGAAGGAAAACAAAAACATTACCTGATAGCACTCTCCATTCAGATTGTCTAAGACATCTCCACATGTTTTACGCATGTATTTTTTACACCCGTCGATCACCATTTGGTCAATGTTTGAAGCTGGTTAAGGCATTCTACGTTCCCGAAGTAATACAGGTAGCAGTTTCTATTTCTTCAGAAATAAATTCTCAAAAAAGATGACACTCAAAGTAATAAGAGTAAGATGTGCATTTTGGTATACATATTGCAATAGCCAACCTTATGTATTCACCTCCAGATTCAGTTAGAGGCTTAGGAATGCTTATTTTTGTTTTTAACCACTATTTCTGATGCTTTAGGCTACCATTACTGTGAAAGCTTGAAATGTGAACAACAGGATTGTGTACTTAAAAACCCCATAAAGCTAAACTAAGACTTTAACCTATATTTGCAAACCAATTCTTTTTAGTTTTTAACAAGGGGATCCCAAAGCCTAGGGTGATCATATGGCTAACAGTGGTTTATATTACAAACTATTTGAACTACAGAACATTGAAAACCTGATTCGTATCAGTATGTTTAAGACAGGGCAAGAGTAGGTCATTCCACCACCAACACAGTTCACCGAGTCCTGATGTTCTTTTTTTGCTTCTAGGTTAATTTTCTTATAGCATTCTTTAGAAAATCAGAAGAACTCAAGAAAGCAGAATTCAGCCAAAACCACAGACCTGACAGACCTGTCCTCTGTTAACAAATATCAGTCTGATGACATAAATGTTCCTTTCCAGTTCTACATAAATTGCTATTCAAGAGTTATAGTATGGATTGAGAACCTGAAAGAATGTGTTACATAATGACGTACATATATGTAGTTGCTGAGTCTCTCTAAGCTGAAAAAAAGAAATTTCATTTTAAATCCTATCTCCTCATGAAAATCAGAACCTGACAATTAACTGTGCTCAATGCTATGATGTCAGCAGAAAATGCAGGTTGAAAATGTTGAAATCAATGATCAGTCATTCGTCAAAGGATATCTCTACCATAGTAACCATCTTTGGCTTCAGTTTGACTATCTCATATAGTATACCTCCATCACCACCTCCTAGGATTAGCACTTCTTTCCCAGTGTAGTCTTCCTTTCCGCTGCCCATTATGGCTTGAGTATATGCCAGATCACTCTCAGCCAGATCTGGATGAAAGGAAGAGTTGGACAGAAACATTACATCTTTAATTCTTAATAATTAGTATAATAAAGACCAAAATAAGAGCACTTACAGAAACAACCTAGCTCCCAGAGACAGTCGAGGTAATGAGAGGTTGGTGATTTAGCAAAGCTAGTAAGATCCTCCTCAAAATCCCCCACAGTATTAATATTAGGGCAAACCCAACAAGAGCCACTTCACATCAGGAAGTACTGTGTGGCGAGAGAAAAAGTTGTAGAGCAAAACTGTCAGCATTTCAGACATTCGTCCACACTTGATACTTGAATGAGTTTTTACCAGGACTAGTGCTGCAAGAAACAAATCGCAAGAATTTTGAAAGTACACTCTAGATGCCAACTAAAAAGTGCAACCTAGATGCACCCCAGCAGATCTGTGCACAGAAGTATGACTTAACACGTAACTGCTGAAAAGCCCTGAAGCCTGCTTTCTAGTTGACTTACTCTTTATTAGCTCCAAAGCAGGCAATAATGTCCCAAAGCTGTAATAGCACATCTGAGCTACAAGGGCAAAGGTTTGTGCAGCACATCATGGAATAGCATATCATTCTGGCTGGCAATCAGCACTTCACTTGTAAGTGTACAGTAACAAAATGATACCAAGCAGTATTTTAAAATCCCATGGAAGGTAAATAAATAATGGCATACCTCCCTTTCTGTAAGAAACACTGCGACAACATTCATAGAATCATAGAATAGTTAGGGTTGGAAAGGACCTTAAGATCATCAAGTTCTAATCCCCCTGCCATGGGCAGCAACACCTCACACTAAACCGTGTCACCTCAGGCTCTGTCCAACCTAGCCTCGAACACAGCCAGGGAAGGAGCATTCACAACCTCCCTGGGCAACAATGCCACACCACCCTAACAGGAAAGAACTTCTCCTTATATCCAATCTAAACTTCCCCTGTTTAAGTTTTAACCCATTACCCCTTGTCCTGTCACTACAGTCCCTAATGAAGAGTCCATCCCCAGCATCCCTATAGACTCCCTTCAGATACTGGAAGGCTGCTATGAGGTATTCACGCAGCCTTCTCTTCTCCAGGCTGAACAGCCCCAATTTGCTCAGCTTATCTTCATAGAGGAGGTGTTCCAGTTCCCTATCATCCTCATGGCCCTCCTCTGGACTTATTCCAACAGTTCCATGTCCTTTTTATGTTGAGTACATCAGAATTGCACACAATACTCCAAGTGAGGCCTCATGAGAGCAGAGCAGAGGGGCAGGATCACCTCCTTCGACCTGCTGGTCACACTCCTTTTGATGCAGCCCAGGATATGGTTGGCTTTCTGGGCTGCAAGAGCACACTGAAGCCGGCTCATGTTCATTTTCTCATTGACCAACACCCCCAAGTCCTTCTCTGCAGGGCTGCTCTGAATCTCTTCTCTGCCCAACCTGCAGCTGTGCTTGGGATTGCTCTTACCCAGGTGTAGGACCTTGCACTTGGCATGGTTAAACTTCTTAAGGTTGGCATCAGCCCACCTCACAAGCGTTTCAAGGTCCCTCTGGATGGCATTCCTTCCCTCCAGCGTATCAACCGAACCACACAGCTTGGTGTCATCGGCAAACTTGCTGAGGGCGCACTCAATCCCACTGTCCATGTCAGCGAGAAAGATGTTGAACAAGACCAGTCCCAACACTGATCCCTGAGGGACACTACTCATTACTGGTCTCCAGCTGGACACTGAGCCATTGACCACAACTCTTTGTGTGCAGCCATCCAGCCAGTTCTTTATCCACCGAGTGGTCCACCTATCAAATTGATGTCTCCCCAATTTAGAGACAAGAATGTCGTGTGGGACAGTGTCGAACGCTTTACACAAATCCAGGTAGATGACATCAACTGCTCTACCCCTGTCCATCAGTTCTGTAGCCCCATCATAAAAGGCCACCAAATTGGTGAGGCAGGATTTCCACTTCGTGAAGCCATGCTGGCTGTCACCAAGCACCTTGTTGTTTTTCATGTGCCTTAGCATGCCTTCCAGGAGAATCTGCTCCAAGATTTCACCAGACACAGAGGTGAGACTGACTGCTCTGTAGTTCCCCGGGTCATCCATTTTCCCCTTCTTGAAAATGGGGGTTATATTTCCCTTTTTCCAGTCGTTGGGAACTTCACCTGACTGCCACGATTTCTCAAATATGATCGATGGTGGCTTAGCAACTTCATTTGCCAGCTGCTTCAGGAGCCGTGGATGGATTTCATCAGGTCTCATGGACTTGTGTACATTCAGGTTCTTAAGATGGTCTCAAACCAGATCCTCTCCTACAGTGGGCCCAAGGTCTTCATTCTCACAGTCCCTGCATCTGCCTTCCAAGACTTGGGTGGTGCAGTCAGAGCCTTTGCCAGTGAAGATGGAGACAAAGAAGTCATTCAGAACCTCAGCCTTCTTCAAAGCCTGTGTAGCTAGTTCTCCCGATAGCTTCCAAAACCTCATCTCCATATGAACTAATAAAAGTTTCTGGCTAGAAGTATGGAAAGCCTAGTTTGGAGATTTCAAATACAATTTGACTGAATTAGAAAATACCTTGCTAATGAAATTCAGTAATACTTTTCAACTGCCATCTGCACAGAAACCTCCAAGAGGTGCAGAAAGCTAAGTGAACAGTTAAGAGATATTTCTGGTGATTTTGAAAAGCTATAGTCAAATTTCTTAATTACTCTGCCATTAGACTGAAATTACGTATTCTATCCCTAGACAGCAACATGTCTCATTTATATCACTCAGTACTTTTCAACGTAAGTCCTGAGATATTTTACAAAGCATACCCCTCCTTGATGTCTAGATTTTCTAACAAGCTGCATTCTTACCTAGTTTGAAAGAACAGTACCTTCTCCCAAGTTCACTTTCAAAATTACAAAGCTGGGCAGACAGAGTACCACATATACAGACAATCTCATAAGGCTGGGTTATTCTTCTCATTAACTTAAGAGTTCAACTAAGCATTCTGAAGGAGACAAAGTCAGATGACGTTCACCTACAAAGCAGTAAATGGTTTACGATACAGCTGTCCTGTACCTCATCAAGCAAGTAGGTCCTCTAGAGAAACAAGGGAACAGCAGTTTTATACAGATACACCTGCCCCCAGCTCCTACTTCTTTATATTTCTTTAGAATTCCACTGTATTTTGAAGACTGGCAAAGTACCTTATTTTACTGTCAAGGAGAAGCCCTCAAGGAAGTTGGACTTGCAACAAACAACAAAAGCTCAAATGAAAGAAGTAGAGTAAGCTCTCCCAGACAACACTGACTTCTACACTCATGACAACTTTGAAAATTTTCTTTTTACTCTAGATTTTACATTGCTCAGATTTTCTGATTAAAATGCTTTATACAGAGACACATATTGTACTTTATACAGAGGAACATTTATGTGGGTACATGCATGCATCCCTGCCCATGGCAGGGGATGATCTTAAGGTCCTTTCCAACCTTAACTATTCTATGATTATTCTGTGATTAGCTTCCAGCATCAGAACCATGACTGCTAGTAATCTCTTAAAACTGTCCCATAGTGAGATAGAAAACAACACTTGCTACATTTTCACACAGAGGATCCTGAAATGAGATGATACGTACTGACATCCCCACTGAGGATAAGAATATTCCCAAACTGTTTTGAATGCAGGATTTTAATATTTTGAAAGGGTGAATCTTCGTCATAAACAACTTCATCTATGTCGTACTCCACCAGGCGCCCATCAGCTGTGGGCCAGTATCTATCGATGACACCTCCCCTCAAAATGGCTGGCAATCTAGAGAGAAATAAGAAAAAGTATTACAAAACATTTGAGAATGTTTATTAAAAAACAAATCCCTCTAAACATACTGTGGATTCACCATAATAAATACTTAAAAGAGGGATCTAAGAAAACTTGCAAGATTTAACACTCGACAGGTAAGCCTACCAGCCATATGTTAAATACACATAACTTGTTAAGGCACTGATGAAATATTATATGGTTCTTCTTCAGGTACAACTTCTATAATATGTACATGAACCTCTCTATCGTTAAAGAGGATATTAACAAAACACGGCTAGAAACTGATAAAATACAAAAGCAGACTTCGGATCAAAAAATATGACAAAACCTCTTCCCATCTTCAGCTCAGCTAAGAACACCATTTCTTTGGGTTAGTGGACCTCACCCTCCAAAAGTTGTACTGAGAGACATTTTAAATACATACACAAACACAAAAAGTGAACTACTACAGTGTTTCAAACTGAGCCAGGTCACCCTGCAGTTTGTAAGCACAAACTGGTATCAGCTGACAGTTTGTGTTACTTTTAAAAAGCAGTTCGAGCACCTGCATAGATTGTTTTGGTTTCGTTGTCTGCATGGTTTTTAAATTCTATATAGAGGTAGCTTTTTCTAAATCAGTACTTCACCTGTAAGGACAAACTATATTTGAAGTGGCAGTGAATGATGAAAATGATTGCATTCCATTTCAAGCAAAATGTGCAGGTACAGAGTTAATGAGATTTCCTCACACACTTCAAAGTTAAAAGCCAGGAGGGTGTAGCAGAAGACCAGACAGACAAGATGGTTTTAAATTCAGCAGTGATTCTCAGTGAGCATTCCAGAAATATCTTTTACCCTCAGTGAGCCGCCAGATGGCAGCACATGGTGAGAACAAGACCATCTATTCACCACATCAAAACACTTAAAAGGCAGGAACAACTTTCCCAGCAGTTATTAATCCTAGGGCAGCTGCATGTTTGAAGCTAATACGAGAAGGATGCAAAGACATTTATTTTGACGGATGTTTGACAAGATCCATACCAGATCCGTTGCTGTAGGAGGTTCATCTTCCTATACCAAGGTAGGTATAGGAACCAAATTTATCCAGATCACTTCAGGCAGACCTTTTTCCTGATCCATTTTTAACAAGTTCCTATCATAGGGATTCCACAAACTCTCAATATCATATTTCAGTATTAAAATACCCTCAGAGAGTGTGCTTCTCCCCGATATACACATATATTTGCAGACTGTGTGCCACGTGAGGATTTACCGGTACAAATAAAGGAAGACAACTACCTTTCTTTTACACACAACTATATTACACCTTGAAGGTTTCCTGTGTGTAATTACTTTTCAAATCACTACCACTTCACTTGTGGTCTTGTACAGCCTTCAGATTAACTTTCTACTGTAGTACTGCTTTGCAGTTTTCCCATTCCGTAGTTTGCTCCTTTGCTTTAGAGAATCTTGTTGATTTTACACTGCCTTTTTACTTTTCTTAAAGTACTTCCACTTCTGTGTTCTTTAAAGCACCTCCTACACCTTCCAGCAAATGCATGCCTTAAGTAAGTGCTCTTTGATTTTGAGTTGCCAGTCACTGCCACTCATCAGGAAGACACCAACATGATGTGTGTTCTTCCAGATCCCTGGGAAGCTCCAGCATGAATGAATACTGCTTCAGCAGCAGGCAACAAATCACAATCAGCACCCGTACAGTTCAATGTATCACCTTGTATTCAAAGTCAACCAAAACGAGAGAAGGCTTGCAAAGCCTCCCTCCTTTAGTTAAATTAAAACATTTCTACCTTCTTGGCAGGGCCCTGAAGCACAGAGGTTCCCCGCTGGCATTTTTGCCACAAGTGCCCAAGGTCAGCACACCAAAAGCCACAGCAGGGACAAAGGCGTTAGAGAGAGAGAGCTGTGGGAAACCTTAACAGGGAAGGGCCTCCTCCATAGGTTTGAGCTTTGTTTTAGCTCCAGCCCTCACCCCTGGTCCCTGCCCAAGCTACAGTGCAGCTCTGCCCATACCTGCCCAAGTATTTCACCTGTCCTTGACACCTACTACCTCAGTCTCAGAGGTGCCTCAATACTACAGCCCAGCCTGGCAGTGACAAGGCTGGGGCTGACCCCGGTCACCATCACCAGCCCATCTCACCTTGTCCACAAGCTATGGGATGTGTCCTAACAGGTATGGTTCATGCCCTGGCCTATCCCCCTGACACCCTTGCTCTCCAGGACTCCCAGAGTAGTCTGCACTCACTTCCAGATTCCATTTTCTCCCACCACTTCATTCAACCACTGCAGCAAAGTAAAGAAATAATCCTTGCCCAAAGCAACAATATTGAAAATGAAGCTTACCAATATAAAAAACCCCACATGATCTTCAATTCTTCAATTAAAACAAATTTAAAATATTGGGGGGAAAACCACATATGCATGAATACATAATCCAGGCTATTCATCACAGTACAACAAAGCATAATTTGCTTATTATCTTTAGCAACTATGCAGACAAGCCACATACAGAAGCAGATGTCTGAACTTACCGTTTCACCCTTTTTATGTTACCATGAAACAATTCTTTCATTCTGTCTTCTACTTTGTTTAGAAGCTGAAAAAAAAATAGCAAACAAAAGGTGGAAATTATAGGCAATCATTTGATGTAAAATATCTGTTAAATTAGGCTACTTGGAAGGCAATAAATAGGAGCACCTGTACTGAAAGACTTTCAAATGCAACATTAGAAGCCTATGAATAACTAGCTGGTCACCTTAGCCTCCTTACTGGCAAGAATGTGCATACTGTAACAGCTGTCATCACTGCTTTTAGTTCCCATCCAGGATAACATAGCCAGATCTTTTAGTCACAGACAAACAAGAAACATGAGAACCCTGTAAGTTACATTCCTGTCAAAGCAGTGGCCTGTTCCCTTGCAATGTCCAATTTCTGGAGCCTTCGTATCAGGGAAGATGAAATTATTTTTCTCCATGGAGAAGAAGTTACTGTATAGAGGCTCCCAATCTGTCAGATTAGAGACAGAAAAAAAAATAAAAATAATCCATTTCACCAGGTTACAAGTTGAGGATCAATTCTGCTGCACTACCCTGGGTACTCAAAGAGACCTGAGCCCTAGCCAAGGCTGGTTATGTCTTTACAACTCTTACAGCAAACAACACGAGGCCTGGGACATGCAAAATAGAATTCGTACATTCATGTGTGTATTCAACTACAAAAGGCGTAGTGAGGATGAAATTCTTTACAATGAGGGTGGTAAAATACTGGGACATGTTGCTCAGAGATGTGATGGATGCCCCACCCCTGAAGACATTCAGAGCCAGGCTGGATGTGGTTCTGGGCAACCTGATCTAGTTAAAGATGTCCTTGCTCACTGCAGAGGGGTTGGACTAGATGACTTCTGAAGGTCCCTCCCAACCAAAACTACGATTCTATACTCATCTGTAAGCACTCAGGTTTGAACTAACCTTGATATTTAAAAATCTTTCACCAAAACATACTTTGACAAACCTGAAGACAAAGGACTCCCCATGCAGTTTGAGAAACCTAGTAAGATAAGCATCATACATACCTGATCAACTTCCTCTCTTCCTTTTGTATAATCGCTGTAGCTCTGCAGATCCACCAACACTAAACCATGAGGGTGAATTCTCAAATTGGCAAAACTACAAAATAAAGAGAGATATTAATTTATTATTAAAATTTATAATGAGTAAAGAAAGACTAAAACTGGTTGTATTAAATTCAGAATGCCTGTTTCTTTTGCCAGCCATCTGTAACTGTTGGCAGGGCCAGCTCCAGTCTTCCTACGCAAGTCACTAAGCAACAAAGTTGAAAAAGCGTACTAGTCACTACATAACTAATAAAATCAGCAGGCAACAAGGCAGCTCTTTAAATAAGGCTACTTCAGTTGTGTTGGTTTTGATTTTTAATTGAAATCAAGCCTCATAAAAACAGCGGAACATTTTCCTTCCCTCTGCCTTCCTTCTCACTCCTTGGGGTTTTGTTTGTTTTTAACTTTGTAGCTACTATACACAGCGTTCACGTTCAGAGCTCAACAAAAATTTCTAAGTGAGAAACAGCAAGTGTTCTGGAGCAAACCATGACTTTGATTGGCAAAGAAATTAGAGTAGCAAACTTTCACTGATGAATACAGATGCAAGATAGACAAAACTCCTACTATGTATTGTATTACAGGAACATTTAAAGATCAAAGAGCATGGATGGCTTCACCATGCAAGGTGCTGGCTGGACAAATAGAAGACCTTCAAGAGCTTGCAAAAAAGAAAAACGAAAGATAAGGGCTATGGAGAAGGACACAAGAAAATACAAAGAGTAGCAGAGGTGATATTCTTTCCATACGAGGGAGGGGAGAAGACAGTAAGAAACAGAAAGGCTATGGGGGACTACACAGATGGATGAGAGGGGAAGTAAACACTGAAAGAGGAGAGCAGAGAGGATAGGAACATCTGAGCAAAGCAAGCAGGGTATTCAGGAACGGAAATTCCTTAGTACAACACAAAAAAACTGCAGGTAAAGTTGTATACACTCCTTTGAATGCCCCTTTCTTTGCTTACCTGCTTTTATCACCCCATTCACCCTCAAAGGCAAACCACAACCCAGCTTCCGTGGAGACAAAAAGTTTAGGTGACATCACCCCACCATTCCCACCTTTCTGTGTCACTTCCAGAGCTCTCTGACTAAACTGTCACTCAATTTGAACACCATCTTTCCCCTGGTGGCTGAACCTTGACAAGCAAACACACTTAGCTGCAGTCAGACAGAAAATACTAAATATCCTGTTTTATCTGAAAATTGTAATTTTTAATAACTAAAGTGGTCACGTTGTGAAAGTGACTAAAGTGATTCAAGAATAAAAACACTCTTGCAGGCTTTGGCCAGCAAGGATCTGTAGCTGTGATGTGTTTAGCAGTTGACAGAGAAGCTAGAATGTCACTTGCTTCTCTACAAAAGATGAGTCTGGGAAGTGTCGAGCTTCCTAGAAGACTTAAACCACATGGATCTTGCCTTAAGGAGGAAAGATTCTTCTAACAAGATGCCCACAGGAACATCGTGTTTTGTTTCCCCCTCCCCAGTACCTGCAGATTGTCACAAACTGACCCTCCCCACACCTACGCAGCGGCTGTCCACTAGGTGTCCTCCCGACAACTATTTTTGATTAGGAACTACAAAACATCTGTGCTCCCGATGGGCATTAAGAGAAACCACAGAAAAGCCTTAAAATATGCATTCTCCCCGCACTAGGAAATTACTCCTGCACAAAAGAAAACACAATATTTTACCCTGATGAAAAGATGAACAGAAAGTAGTCACGAAGTAAACAAAGACGGTTTTTCTGCCCCCCCCCCCCCCCTTTTTTTTTAAACTCAATTACCACATAGAGTAGTAGTTAAAAGAGACTGGGGTTTGTCAGCTAATTAAAAGAATTCGTGACATTTCCAACGCAGCTTTCTCTCATACAAGCTACATAAGAAAGTGTTTCAGGAGAATCAGCAAATTCATTCTACTGCACTCCTAACAAAACCAAAGTAAAGGAGGAAGCTCTTCTGAACTTCAGCAAACACTTCACCTGCATCTTTTAGGATACTGCACCACACTTGCGGCTGTCACAGTTCAGTACTTTTGATACATGGGCCACTTCATACTTTGCATAGTGACCACACCATCTTACAGCTTAAAGTGATGTTCCCAGCAGTACTAATAAAACCCAAGGACAGTTAAAAAGTAATAATAAAAAGGCACACTCCCAGTCTCCCTCCCATCAATATGGGGCTTCAGAGGTTTTAAACACATCTGTCTGAACCAAAGGGACTCAAATTGTGCACTTCTCCTAGAGTCTTTCGGCACTGAGCATAGAGGGAATGGCTACTGCACAGGACGGCTCTGGATATAAGTCCTACCAGGACTTTGTTCATGTGATTTTCATGTCAGCAAAGGTTTGCTTTGTACTGTGCCTAACAAGAAAGGAAAACAAAATAGCCGGGAATAAGCATAGGAACAAACAGCAGTATCATAAGACTTTGGGAGATATCTTTGGTTTGTTTGTTGCTTTTTTTTTCCTCCATTTTATTAAAGACTAAAGAGCAAAATTCATTACATGAAGCACTGGTCCTTCCAGCAGGTTTTGGATGCAACCATTCACAGTGAAAAGGGATGTTTTTCTAGTGACCTCCACAGTCCTACGGCAGGCCCTCAGAGCTGAGGCACTACAGTTAGAAATGAGTATTTGCAGCTCCTTAGACACAACTGTGAACTTCCAAGTTCTCCGGTATCTGGCACAGTGTCAGATATATCTGCAGTGCGAGAAAAACTTTAAATGAGTTTATCCTTGTATTCCAGGAGTTGCCATTAACACAAATAAACAACAGATTGTCCCATGACTTGAGCTGTTTTAAATTCCTTTCCTAACAGAATCACATAGCTGTCATAAGATTTGACAGCTAACATTGTTTTCACTTCCCCTGTGACTGCATGAAGTAGTTCCTCAGTAGGCAATGTTACCACCATTGCTTTGGGGTTTGGTTTTTTTTGGATGGGAGGCAGAGAGGAGCATTGCTCTGAAAAGTAAAACCCCAAAACTTCAGACTTAACTGTAAGTGATATGACAGCATTACAGTACAGAGACAGTAATACTGCAGAACTTGTCAAACTGTTACCTCTACCAGAACTGCAAAGCCCTGACACCTGAGGGTAGAGATGAAAAGCAGGCACCAGTCTGGAGCACTGCAGTGGGACAAAAATTCAAGTTCTGAGTATTGGGCCAATAGTCTCAGACAGTTAATTTATGGTGAACAACCTTGACTGAAACTCAAAATCCTTAAAGAAGGCAATACAGTTCTACGCTGGTTATACCTTGGTTAAGTCACCCACTTGGAAAGTAACACTCAAAATAACCTAAAATGCCTGCAAAGATTTAAAGACACAGCAAACAGTAGAATTGTACATTCAAAAAAGTGACCAGTCTAGTAGCATTAAGGCAATAGCAGCAGGCCAAGGCTGAACCACAAAAGACTTACTGGCTTCAATCAACAGGGAGCAAAAGGCTATGCTGGCTTTTGTTACTTTACATTTGTTTGCCTGGCTGTAAACATGTGAATGTGGCTTAGCAGCAGCTCTTTAAATATTTGAATAAGGTTTTTAAGAACCACGATACTACAGTTTCCATTTATACCTAAGAAAATATAGTAAAGATTACAAATCAAATTAAGGGGGAAAAAAAAAGCGGGGGGGGGGGGGGAAGTTTTTTTCAAAAGTCTTCGCTCTTGCCTTACTGAAAAATTTAATTCCCGATTTAAAAATAAACCACCTGCAACACCTTTGTTGTGTGCTCACATGTACTTATCAGAAAAGCATCTCTCCATTAGGAGACAAAACCCCACTTCCTGTTGCACCTGCATACCTATCTTCTAGGGTAGTACTAAAGCTTTTTGTGCTTTGATTCTCAACTACACACAACTCTAGTACTGCATCTTGCCACCTGAACAGATGTCAAGAAATAAATATCAACTGCACAAATCAGAAAGTAACTTTGAAAATGAGAAAGGTTTTGGATGAGTATCCTCTGTTTAAAAAGAGCCAGAAGAACGGAGATCAACACATTCTAAGCCAGTCTGTGTATTCTACCTTAGTTACCTCTATTGAGTAAGAAACACTGCAATCCCACATAGCTGAAAACTATTTGGAAAATTATTTCCCACACACAATACCCAAAGAATAAAACTGTACAGGCAGGCAGGTGCCTACAAACTTCCCTTCAACTGCCAAAGGTTTTATCTGCTGACAGACTAACTCTGAATCACTACAGAAAACAGTTCAAGGATTTGGAAGGCAGACACAGGGACTGTGAGAATGAAGACCTTGGGCCCACTGTAGAAGAGGATCTGGTTTGAGACCATCTTAAGAACCTGAACGTGCGCAAGTCCATGGGTCCTGATGAAATCCATCCACAGCTCCTGAAGGAGCTGGCAAATGAAGTTGCTAAGCCACTGTCCATCATATTTGAGAAATCATGACAGTCAGGTGAAGTTCCCAACGACTGGAAAAAGGGAAATATAACCCCCATTTTCAAGAAGGGGAAAACGGATGACCCGGGGAACTACAGACCAGTCAGTCTAACCTCTGTGCCTGGCAAAATGTTGGAGCAGATTCTCCTGGAAGGCATGCTAAGGCACATGAAAAACAACAAGGTGCTTGGTGACAGCCAGCATGGCTTCACTAAGGGGAAATCCTGCCTCATCAATTTGGTGGCCTCCAATGATGGAGCTATGGAACTGATGGACAGGGGTAGAGCAGTTGCTGTCATCTACCTGGATTTGTGCAAAACGTTCGACACTGTCCCACACGACATCCTTGTCTCTAAATTGGGGAGACATCATTTGGATGGATGGACCAGCCAGTGGATAAAGAACAGGCTGGATGGCCGCACATAAAGAGTTGTGGTCAATGGCTCAATGTCCGGCTGGAGACCAGTAACGAGTAGTGTCCCTCAGGGATCAGTGTTGGGACCGGTCTTGTTCAACATCTTTCTCGCTGACATGGACAGTGGGATTGAGTGCCCCCTCAGCAAGTTTGCTGATGACACCAAGCTGTGTGGTTCGGTTGATACGCTGGAGGGAAGGAATGCCATCCAGAGGGACCTTGACATGCTTGTGAGTTGGGATTGATGCCAACCTTAAGAAGTTTAACCATGCCAAGTGCAAGGTCCTACACCTGGGTCAGAGTAATCCCAAGCACAGCTACAGGTTGGGCATAGAAGAGATTCAGAGCAGCCCTGCAGAGAAGGACTTGGGAGTGCTGGTCAATGAGAAAATGAACATGAGCCAGCTTCAGTGTGCACTCACAGCCCAGAAAGCCAACCGTATCCTGGGCTGCATCAAAAGGAGTGTGACCAGCAGGTCAAAGGAGGTGATCCTGCCCCTTTACTCTACTCTTGTGAGACCTCACTTGGAGTACTGTGTGCAGTTCTGGTGTCCTCAACATAAAAAGGACATGGATCTGTTGGAATAAGTCCAGAGGGGGACCATGAGAATGATCAGGGGACTGGAGCACCTCCCATATGAAGATAGGCTGAGAAAGTTGGGGCTGTTCAGCCTGGAGAAGAGAAGGCTGCTTTGAGACCTCAGAGCAGCCTTCCAGTATCTGAAGGGGGTCTATAGGGATGCTGGGGATGGACTCTTCATTAGGGACTGTAGTGACAGGACAAGGGGTAATGGGTTAAAACTTAAACAGGGGAAGTTTAGATTGGATACAAGGAGGAAATTCTTTCCTGTTAGGGTGGTGAGGCACTGGAATGGGTTGCCCAGGGAGGTTGTGGGGAGTGTTCAAGGCCAGGTTGGACAAGGCCTTGGGCAATATGGTTTAGTGCAAGGTGTCCCTTCCCATGGCAGGGAGGTTGGAACTTGATGATCTTAAGGTCCTTTCCAACCCTAACTGTTCTATGATTCTATGATTTGAAAAACAGTTTGCTAATAAAAGCATCACCTGTCAAATTACTCAATGAGGGAGGAAATGAGAACCTGCTTATACTGACAAATTCCCAAATATAAAAAGAATTACTGACATAGCATTATTTCAAGAAAGCACACCTAAAAAAAATAAATGCTCTTCATTAGAGATGGACCTTAAGGAATTAGGCAACCACAATTTTTCACTATACCATTACACCTGTTGTCTTTTTACAAAATAGGGAAACTAAATCAGTGAAACCTACCACAGCTCTAAACTGTTGCTGATTCCTAGCAACTGCTTCCTATTCTTCAGCCCATATTTGCACTCTGGGTAACTCCTTGAATAAACTGGTACATTTCAGCCTGAAACAAAGAGCTGAGGAATGTTCATCCTGCTCCTTTAAAATATACTGACTAGGTTGTCAAGTGGTTAGCAACAGACTAACACAGAAACATAAAAACACCCTTCCCTTCATGGTGTTAACATGTTCATCATGTCAGTGACATACAAAACAGCTTCAGCTGGATAAATCTTGCACTGCTGTGAATGCCAGTAGGATTACACATTCTCTAAACAACAATTCAGACACAAAACACAAGCTAAAAATAGATGTATGCATAAGGGAGGTCAAAGCTTTTCTGTAACAGCCTTCCACTTTAAAAACAGTGATTTCAGGTTTCATTTTTGTGGTGTTTTAAAGACCTTTCAAGTTGAACATGATAAAAGAGGGAGCAACAAAAAAAAAAAGCCTGATAGCTGTACACAGCATATAACAAGAGTACTTGCTCACAAGCAATGATGCCACTAGAACATAATGTTAGCTAAGAAGATGCCCAACAACTTGCAAAGGTTAGCTTTAACATTTTTTTCCTTACCCTAGATTTTATTCTTTTAATCTGTTAAGATATAATGGGCCCTATGACTCTTCACAAAGCATACATTATATACATACACATCATACACATTAAATAAGACATTCCAAACTTTTAACTGTCCAGTCTAAGTTAGAATGACACTTCAGTGAAAGCATTCTGGAAGTTAGAGGAAAACACACAGCTCAAGGAAACAAAACTGACAGGGCCCCGAAACTCAAGAGACAGAGCTCCTTCTCCTGCATGTTCTCCAACCAGTGCTGGGCAGAGGGCTGGAAAGCCAAATAAAGCATATCCATCCCCAATAGGGACGTGGCCCTAGACACGACTGGAGTGCCTCAAGTGAGCCATTTCCTGACCTTCGCTAGAGCCTTGTGTTGACAACCCCATTAATATATGTTTTCAGCAGAACTTCCCTCAATTAGGTCCTTTGTCAGAGTAAATTGCAAAGTAAATGGACCAGGTAGAGTTGCCACATGTGACTTTTGCTTGCTTAGCTTCAGACAAAGAAGAACAGGGAGCCGTTGCTTTGGTAATGACAACAGAAAAGCATAGCTTAATCCCCAAATCAAAACCAATTCCTTTAACGGCCCAGGCCTCCACAGGGCCGTTCACCCAGTGTCTTTGTCAGAGACAAAGTTTTGTTAAATTCTGGGCACTGCTGTTGATAATCTGTAGCACGGGGCACCTTGAAGGCTATAGGGGTTATCTTTGCAGACTTTGGAGTGCAGACACTCTTTAGCAACACATTACTACCTCAAACATTTCTTTTTCCTGGGATTAGTACCTATTTTATTACATCAGCTGCACACCTTTGTCTTGCAATGGCTTAGTCACCTTCGGCTGGTTAAAAAGGTGTTTTTATGTGCACACTCACAACCCCCCTACTCGCATACAGGGCCAATTCACACATCTTTCATCCTGGGAAACTGCTGGTGACATACCTACTCTCCTTTACATTTCCACCCCCACTTTCTACTACAAATTACTTCATCTCCAGAAGCACCCTGTTTTGCAGGGAAGGAAAAGTCTGCATGCCCTGGTATTTCTTCCTATGTGTGCCAGATAGGAATTTAAGACAATTGAAAAAAAAAACAAAACCTTTATATATTAGGTCTCAAAATGCAGACAAATTTGCTAGTACTAAACCAAAGCCCTCTGTATGTTGAAGAGTGGTGTATGTAAGAATAAACTGGTGAAATGGTGCTGTTTTGTAGGGGTTAACTGTCTGGTCTACTTTTATATCAATTAACCAAAACAGCATCAACTGACAGTAGCAAGAATAGTCTAGTTAAGGCTGCCTTAAAGTATATGCAGTTTAAGTGATCTGAAAGCTCAAGAAATAAAAACTGCTGAGATCCCAAAACTCACAGGAAATTCTGCACATGCTACTGTTCCCAAGTTCAGAGTTCAACGAGACAGGCAAAGCACAGAAATGTACTTTAACTGACAGACAGTAAGTTGTCTAGCTAACCTGAGTAATTTCCAGGGAAGATAAATCCAGTATGCACTGAGTTCAGATGCCAATGAATATACCAAGAGGCAGTAATAACCATTTTTTATTTACATTTAACACTGCACCAGAAAAAACAGACACAAAGCAAATAATCTTCTCTTAATGTTCAGCTATTCCATGCACTCCTGTTCTTTGTTCTTCAATTTTTGAGGCTGTATCACAAACTGCAATTCCTTATTATATTTAGTGTACTTTTCTGGACAGCTTCTATTAACAGCTCAACTATTTCCAGACCTGTATTGTATTAGAACTTTGAGAACTTACTCTGCAAGGATTCAGTCTCCATCAGCAAATGCAGTTTTGAACTGACAACACTTGTACACATTTTAACATTAATCTGACAACAGTAATTTGAAATTAAAATCAAGCTCATCTAAAGCTTTTCAACAGTTAGCCGTATTTCTGCTGGTGGAGTCTATTCACAGCTGGATTAGTGAGGCAGTGAAGCACAGTACATACAGGTTGAAAGGGAAAGCAAGGTTGCAACACTTGCATGTTTACAGGAAGGGGAGACCACTACACCTACCTGCTAAAACACCTGCCAAAAGGACAGTGACAGAGCAAGTCAGTCAGCCCCCATGAATGAGGCAACGCAAAAACCGTGCTGAACCTCGTATCTGCTCCAGTGTTTAGAGCATCTTTGAGTCCAATTTTTTTTTTCCTGAAACTCAGTATTCTCTATCATATTTCTGACTGTCAATTATAAAGACGAATGGCATGTCCAGCATATAAGGTTAAACAGATGAGAACCAGTACTTCACTAAGCTTGTTGTGTTCAGCCCAGAAGGCTCAAGAAGACCAGTATTCCCCAAAGACCTACAGGCCACATCCGTTCTCAGATCACTTAGCCCCAGCTCTCCCTGCAGCCCCCATGGTATTCCTGTGGCCCCAAGACAGTAAGTGAGGTTTCTTCCTTAACCCATAAAGTGCAATATCAAAGCATCTGAAGTGATGCAAGGGCTCTGCAACTATCACCAGGGAAGTGTTTTTAATCCAACTGTACACACTGCATGCCCTGGAGTGTGGCATGAGAGTTTTATGTGAAAAAAGGCTACTTGATAAAACTGTGAAAGCATAAGCTGCCCAAACTGTGAAGCCTCAGCAACACTGCCTTTTGGAAAAGGACTCTGGAACAAACCAACCCAAGACCCTGCCAGCTGACAAACTGTTGATGTAGCCCTAAAGAAGTCCAAGCACCAACCTGGCTGTCTGCAGCAGTATAGATGCCCGAGTGCTTGTCCTTGCTCAGTGAACAGAGGCAAGAGGTAAACAAGACCTAGCATAACAGACCGTCAATTATTTCCTTGCAGGAAGGCCACTAGGCCCATCTCTCTTACCTTCTTCACCTTCCCACAACAGTAAGAATACTATGAACTATCCTCTGGTGCAAAAGTTTAAGTTGCATTTAACAGTAGTGAACAGCTAAATGATTCAGTGTCTAGCTGCTGGAAGACACAAGATCAACAAAACACACAGGAAAGAACCCATTTAAAAATCAGAATGTGTACTGAGCACTTGCTTAAGCTAATTACACATGGCTTCCCGGAAACAACTCATTTTCCCCACCCCTCCCCCCATGCTATCTACTCGAGGACAGTTCTGAAAAGCATAAAAAAAACAACCATAAAAAAAAAAATGACTGGAGATTGTATTTACAGTTCTCCAGCATGTTGAATTCCCAAGCTTATACTCAGAGCATCTAGGATATCCCCCTCCAGGGCTCTGCTTTACCATGGGAAAACTTAACTTTACTAACTTCTGCCACAATGACCACAATGTACACCAGGGCACAGGTTTGCCTTTCCCATGAAGTCTTCCCCACCTCTTCTACACAAACACATCAACTCTTACATACTCCTCTCCCCCTTCAAACATTCATTGGTATTATACACTAGCACTTGAGGAAGACAGTGGAATCTGGAGCAACAAGTATTTTCAGTTGGCAGTGTAGTAAGAGAAATAATACTTTAAAATTCAGTTTTGCAAGGCCCTTAGAGATGCTTCTAGATGCCAGTTCAGTTATCTTCTGGAAAGTTTATACAACAGACATCTTTTCTAGAAAGTTCAAAACACAGATAATTTAACTCTGGAAACTGCTTCTTTCGAAGAGACTGCCTTCCAACAGAGGAATGATCAGATAAGACTGCAAAAAGGAAAGCAAATTTGAGGATTCACATCTCATGTCACTTTCAAACTCAAGGAAACACTGGAAAGCAAAATGATGTCATGTAATCAAAGAAAGACAACCTTTAAATCTTTTAAGTCCTTTTTACTTTTAGATATTTTACCTTTTAATTGTTCAGAATTCGGTATATTTGATATTACATTTCCAGGAGTAAATACAAGCTTAAACCAGTACAGAGGAAAGACAACACCAGGAGTAAGTTACCATCTTCTGCTATATTTTCACAGATAAAAGGTTATCCAGAACAGGAATATTGATCAAATTATTCAGGAAAAATGTAAAAGCACACATAACTAAAGACAGAGTAAGAAAGACTGTACCAAAAAAAAGAAAAAGGAAAAGAAAAAGCAGGTTTTTCTAAACCTATCAAGCATTAAAAGAAACAAGTAATTTTAATCAGAAAAAGACAGTATCACATTTGAAAAGCTAACTGAAATCGCTCAAGAACTTCATGGAGCATGACTATAAGAGATACAAACTTAGTACTAAAGGTAACAAGTAAGCTGATACAAGTCAAATCAGGCCCCAGGTTTACAACATTGGTGGTCTACGTTACTTTAAATACAATAAAGAGAGCTGTACATACAAATATGTTCACACACAGTAAACAAACAAATTTCAGCAGGCAACACACCTGCCTACAATCTGAGCTATCCTAGAGATACTGGTTCTCTTGTTTAAGAAAGAACTTAAAAATCTTTGGGCAATTCTCATATGTTTAGAGTGTGACCAAATGAGATACTTAACAGGACACTTCGGAGGAGATAACTGAAGTAAATGTCTGTTTGTTGGATACCTCCAACCCTGAAGAACAAAGTATGTGGAGATTTAAAAAAAAAACACAACCACAAACAAAAACAAAACAAACAAAAAAACCACCAAAACAACAAACTACAAACCAAAAGCAGTGATTACCACAATGAGTATCAGGAACAAAAACTGAATAACAAATGAAGTGCAATAAAATTACGGTACTTAATAAAAAACAGGCCAAATATACGTGCCCATAATTAACCCTGACACTGTAAAGCATCTTCAGGAAATAAAGCTAATGTGGCTTTGCTTACCTGTTTATCCCTGCAGATACTGCTTATGTGTCACTAATGACACTAACCACCTTTGTCATGCTGTTAGTTACTTCAATAGCTGCTTGAGAATGCCATAGATTCACAGAATTGTTAGCATTGGCAGGGACCTCTTGGAATCATGTAATCCAGCCCCCCTGCCAAGGCAACGCCACCTACAGCAGGTTACACAAGAACATATCCAGGCAGGCTTTGAACGTCTCCAGAGAGGGAGACTCCACAACATCACTGGGCAGCCTGTTTCAATGCTCTGCTACTGTCAACATTAAATAAAGTTATTCATGTTGAGGTTGAAACATCTTGTGTTTTAGTTTATGGCCATTGCTCCCTGTCCTGGGCATCACTGTAGAGTCTGGTGCCATCCTCTTGGCACTCACCTTTGAGATAGTCATATGCATTAATAAGGTCCCTTTTCGGTAGTTGCTTCTGTAGCATAAACAGGCCCAGCTCCTGCAATCTTTCCAGATCCATGATCATCCTTGTGGCCTTCGACCAGACCCTCTCCAGTAGCTCCTGTTCTTGTATTGAGGAGCCCAGAACTAGACGCAGTACTCCAGACGCAGCCTCTCCAGGGTTATGCAGAGGAGGAGGATCACCTCCCTCAATCTGGTGGCCACACTCCTCCCAGTGCACTCTAATATAGCTATTGGCCCCCCACCTGACCACAAGGGCACACTGCTGGCTCACAGTTAACTTACCTACCAACACTCCCAGGTCCTTCCAAGCTGAACTGCTGTCTAGTAGGTCAGCCCTCAACCTGCACTGGTGCTTGGGGTTGGTTCTTCCTCCCCAGGTGTAATACCCCATGCTTGTCCTTGTTGAACCTCATTGGTTTCTCGTTGCCTAATTCTCCAGCCTACTGAGGTCCTGCTGAACAACAGCACAGCCTTCAGGTGTATCAGCCACTTCTCCCAGCTTCGTATCAGTGAACTTGCAGCCCTCTACCCAGGTCATTGATAAACAAATTGAATTAAACCAGATCTGGGGAACGCCACTGACTACAGGCCTCCAACTGGCTTCTCATCTGCCTACTGCAATCCTCTGAACTCTGCCATTCAGACAATTTCTGATCCACTTCACTGTCCATTCATCTAGCTCACATTTCCTAAGCTTACCTACAAAGATGTAATAGGAGACAGCGTGCAAGTGAAGCATATAAAGTGTTTAAAAAGCATATTCAAAAGACAGGGACAGAAACGTTTTTATTATCCACATGCTGCTGTTCAGACTGAATTTAGACACTTAATTAACAAAAGAATTACAAATACTTTCAACTGACTTGATCTATCCTGCATCTGGAAGGACTGGCCCTGAGACCAAGACATCGAACAATGCTACTGCATCAGTACAGCCTAGACCGACCAATTCAACTATTCTGATATACAAACTGTAAGATGACAGAGGCTAGAGTATCAACAGTATTCTGCCTTATTTCAGTCACTTTATACACAAGGCTGGTAAAATAATAGCTTACCCTGCCTGCACCTCAGAAGGAAATCCAACACAGGGAGAAATAATTACCTGTAAATGAGGACAGAGGGGACAATCTATAGAAAAAAAAAAAAAGAAAATCCACTCACCTGCCATTTTTCTTAATGTAGGTTGCTAAATAGCCATGGTCTTCCCAGTTATGGACTGTTTCTGTCATTCCCTGCTCCTGAAAAATGGGCTGTAGAGCTTTAAGAACAGCATTGCAATCAGCTGCATGATTGAGAGAAAAAAAAAAATTTCAGTAAGGATTTTCCATTCAAGTCAGTTTTGGTTTTTGTTGTTTGTTTGTTTTGTTGTTGTTGTTGTTTTTTTTAATGTCTGATCAGGTTTTACTGGCAGCCTGGAGTACTTTTGAGTTCCATCTGAACAACAGCCTCTCCTCCCCCATCCCTAGAGATACTCCTCAGTGCAGTTTTCTATTATTTTGGTATAACAGTACTTTAATTATGGCTACAATTTGTCACTTACTGTATCACAGCCCAGGCATGGCCCTATGTTGTGGTTGGTTGGGGGTGTTCTAGTCCAATCCCCCTGCCGGAGCAGGAACACCTAGATAAGGTTACACAGGTGTGGGTTTGTTGGGGTTTTGGGGTGTTGTGTTGTTTGGGGTTTTTTGGTTTTGGTTTGTGTTTGTTTTTTGTTTTTTGTTTGTGGGGTGGTTTGTGTTTTTTTTTTTTTGGTTTTTTTTTGTGGTCTCATGTAATTATTTTTTTAATCACTTAGAAACAACAATCCCAGAAGGAAACACTGCACTGACGATAGACTTTAGTTGCCCTGCCCTATAGCTAGACATCTTTCTGAAAGGCACTGAAAAACTAGACAGGGCAAACTATCCTACCCACTCTGCCCTACCCACAATGAAGCCAAGTGGTTTTGGGACATCAAAAGTGTAAAAGAAATGGGGCCACAATTCTAGTTTCCAGTCTGTGCAACTTTGCATTGCTCACTTTAAACTTGCATCAGTCCCCTTTTTGGGGAGGCTTGGAGCAGCTGCTTCAAGACCAGTACATTCACAAAGAAATTTTGTCACTTCAGACATGTGGTCCCCTCTTCTTGCTTGGCATTTGCTTCCCTGGTCACACTCCACTACCTTCACTCTCATCTTTTACAAAACCCATATTCATTTCCTTCCCTTAATGTCACTAGCACATTAAAAAAAACCCAAACAAACAAAACCAAACCAAAAACAAACAACTCAGTATAATAATGCTTACTATATCCTTCCAAGCCAGAAAATTAGCCCAAAGCTTACTATATCCTTCCAAGCCAGAAAATTAGCCCAAACCTCAAACTGAACTAGTAAGCAACTAACTCCCCAACCACTTCACTTCTGCAGCTCCTGCAAGATATTTAAGTAGTAAAGATGGAGAATAGACCCTGAAGAACTGAAGTGATCATACCACATTTAGCCCATCTGCTTTCAACAGCTTCAAGGATTTCTGCTAGGTACATCTTGGCAGAGACTGCAGGGCAAATCATCACTGATATTTTTCTTCTCCATAACATACTAAACCCTCATAAACTGCTCATCACTTAGCAGCAGATTTTTTTGCTAAGCAGTCAGGCAGAAGCTTGACTGAGGTCTTCCTATTATGTGGTTAGCTTTAGGAAATTAATAAACATACTCTTCCATCATATCTCCTTTTGGTTACACCACACAAGATTTGCCTCTGAGGGATAATTAATTCCCCAAAGTTGGAGACTCCTTTCTAAAATGTTTGAGGCATCAGTGGTTGCCTCAAGGCATCAGGACATTTCAACAATCTCAAGATCTCTCACCAAAATTCACTTGCCACCACCTCACTCCAAGCTCAGATATGTAATATCAATCACTGATAAGAAAAAATAACCAATGATGATTAGAACAGTATCAACACCTTTGAATCCACATCAAAATGTTAATTCAGGTAGTGCTTAATTTCTGGTTGTTCAGGAACAAACTAATCAACTCTGGTTACCAAGCATGAAATACTGTTAGAAGGATTTGATAATTACTTGCCAGAAGGCATGAAAAAGCCCACAGTTTCAACTTGAGAACAGAAACAAAACCACTGTGTATAAGATTTGAGAGATACATATTTCTCAACAGTTAATGCCCAGTAAAGCCAAGCAATTTTGGAATCCTAGCACTCTTGATGAGATGATTTGCAGCAGTTGCAAATATTCCTCTAAAATTTTAGCAGTGAAGAAGCTATTATTTGACTGTCATCTGTGAACACAAATGCAGCTCAAAGTCCAGGGTTACGGTAAGCATCCAGTCTGGCTTCATGCACAACACTGGCTAGTTTCACCAGATACCCCAACACTGAGCTCAGTAATTTGCTACTGAGCCTCACTATCTTCAAAAGCATTCTAGTTTAAGACCTCCTCATACCAGAGGATTGACAAAATCTTAGTAAACTATGGGAACAGATTAGCTCTCATTTGAAAAATATTCACTCGGCTTCTGACTTCAAGTTTTTCTTCCTGATTTTGAATCCTTTCCTCTAGGAACTGAGAATGTAACATAAACAAAACACTAGAACACAAACCACTTCTATATGCTTCTGCATTTGACAAATTCATCCCTTTGTAGCTACACTTTCAATAGGGAAAGGTGAAGGGGGGGTAGTGTCAAATTAAGTGAATTGCTTCATTAAGAATACACTGAAGAGTTAGTATACATTAGAAGCCAAAATGCAGAATATGCTAACAGTCAACAGCAACCTGAATGACTTGTATAATGTTTCAGTTCAGAGCTGTTTAAATTAATTGTTTTACTATACTGTTATTGTGTTGTGCAAATGCAGAATTCTCACACATGAACACTAACTGTCAACTCCAAATCTTCAAAACCTCACAGGAAAGGGAAATATACAGAGACAAAGTGGAAGGGTGTCAGATACAAGCAATGAAGGGAACACACCTGAGAAGAGAGTTTAATTTACAGCCAGGTGAAGTCACAGGGCAGTTCAAGAAGGAGGCTGGGCCTCCAATCAGCTGCAACAGCACACCCGACCCCTCTGGCAGCAAGCCCACCAGTCAAGATAGGCCATTCACAGTGCCTCCCTCCACTTACTGGAAATACAGCAGCCAGGCTTCTAGGTGTACAGGGGTTCTTCTCATACACAGACTAATCTGAGACTTTCTTCCAATGCCAATACTGTATCTCAATTCTTATAATGAAAAAAACCTCCAGAACTAGAATTTTCCTTCAACAGGAAAATAAACCCACACCTCAAGAATGAAAGCACACCCTGAAGCCCCCGCTTTTCTTACTCCAACACAAAGACACTAGCTTTTGCCTAACATATTAATAGATGCAAACAAAAAACTGGCTTTAGCAACACACACCTCCCAGGTATTAAGTTTGGAAGACCGCTGTCAGAACCCCCCCCGGACATGCAAGTAGAATCCCTTGTTTTGTCCTTGTGAACTTGGAGAGCACAAAAAAAAAATCAGGAAGCAGAAGTCTACACTAACATTAGTCCTTTCAATCAATTTGCACTGCAAGAATTAACCTCATCATGTTAACTTAAATAATGCATTGCATGAGGCTTAAAAAAAAAGGGACAGCAGGTAGAAAGTCATTACTATTTGCCCATCCATGAGGAAACAGTTCAAGTACACCTGTGCACTTAGTCCATTTCATTATTCTCTATTACAGAAGGTTAAGAATAGAAGGCTGCTTTTTCCTAAGGAGTTTCTGTAGAACATCCCCACTCTCCTACTCTGAGGACTTCCAGCTAGACAATGAACACAGGCAAATAAAATATTGTGCCACAGGAGCAAGTGCATCATCACAGTCAATATAAATCACCCAGTACATCCAAGTGTTCTTTCAGAAATTATGGGTAAAACAATCATGAATCAGGAAGAGCTCTCAAAGTGTTCAAAATACACAGCTACTAACAGGAGAATTTAACCCTCATTCTTCCCCTGCACCATCATCATCTCCGTACCGGTGCAGATTTCCAAGAACACACACAAAACACCCATGAGAAAAATCTCTGCCATACACTACCAGTCTTTAACGCAGTATTTGCACCATTTCTGAACACGTAAGTTTTCCCCTTGTAGCCAGATAATTACTCTACATTCCCTTTGCGGTAACCACCTCCTCTCTTCCAGCGTCCTGAGTAAGTTAAATGCAACCCATCTCTTCCTTTTCTATACACACTGTACAGCTACCCGCTACCCTTTCCCTAAAGGATCCAACCAACTAGGGACTGAACTCATGTTTTTCTGTATTGACTGATGCCAAGATAAAACTGCATGGTCACCAAACACAGCATTCCTACCCTCTTTCATTCCTGCCTTTATACTCACACACCAGACTTTACAGAGGGTAGGAAGGTGGTGTGGGAAGCATTCAAACCCAACTCAGTCATGTATCATGTCAATGCTGACATAAAAAGGAGTGCTTAAGTCAATGACATGACCATGCCCCCGAGCAAGCCAAACCTGCAGTTTACCTGAGGTCTGATTTTTCTACTTCAAGCCAACTCTGTGTACAGAATTGTGTACAGACTGTTCTATGCTGGCACAGAACAGCAGACATTAGAAGTGACCTCTGGAGATTGTCTCATCCAAACCCCTGTTCAGAGCAGGATCAATGACAGCAGGTTGCTTAGGGCCACAAGCAGTCATGTTTTTGCTGTCTCCGTAGACTGAGACTCCCCTACATCTGTGGGTGAGCTATTCCTGTGTTCAGCCTCCCTCACAATTTTTCTCATGCTCAGATCAAATTTCATGTGTTTCAATTTCTGCCCACTACCTCTTGTCCTGTCACACAGGGCATCACTAAGGAAAGTTCAGATGACCTTCTCTAGTCTCCCCACCAGTTATTTGTTGATTTTTTTTTTAATATATAATTTGACATGGCACTTACAGGCACGGTTTAGTGGTGGACTTGCCAGCATTAGATTAATGGCTGGACTTGATCTTAAGGGTCTTTTCTAAATTATTCTATATGAAAAAGATGCCCCTGAGTCTTCTCTACTCCACACTGATGAGTCCCACCTAATCCAGCCTCTCATGACAGGTACTCCAGTCCTTTAATCACATTCATGGTCCTACACTGGGCCTACTCAAGCAGGATCAACCCTCTCTTGCACTGGACAGACAAAGCATACCAGATATGCCTCACCAGGGCTGAGTTGAGGGGAAGAATCCCTAAGCTGAAAGCAAAGCCTTCTCTACCTATCTGCATATACAGGATCATTCTTCCCAGGTGCAAGGCCTGACATTTTCTTTGTTTGAACTTTACTGGGTTCCTGTAGGCCACGAGTGCCCACACTGCAATCATCTTTCCCAGTTTCGGGTCATCCGCAACCTTGCTGAGAATTCACTCTGTCCCAGTGCCTAGGTTATCAATGAAGATACTAAAGTGCATTGACCACACTACCTCTCCTTCAGTACACTACCACTGACTGGCTTCCAGGTGGACTTGTTTGCTGATCACAACCTCCTGGGTCCAGCAATTCCATTTCCAATAAACCCCACTGCAGATTTCTGTAACCTGTACTGCACCACTTCATACATGAAAATGTTACTGGAAACAGTGTCAAAAGCCCTCCTAAAGTCTAGGTAAACAGCAACTACTGATCTTCCTCCTCCATGACACCAACATCTGGTGGTCAAAAAAAAACAAAAACAAACTATCAGGTTGGTCAGGCATGATCACCCCTTTATAAATCCAGATCCACTACACCCAAACACTTTCAAGACAAACACACGTTTGGAAACAATTTCCAAGATTAGCAATAATGGTGACCATAGTAAATAAAGTAATAATGTACTAAAGTTTGTGACTAAAGTAACACAAAATACATAGGGACTTTCAGATTACACTAACAAACACTTTCTAAGACAGCTCATTATGGAATAAGAAATCTCTGCCCAAGTCTCCACAGTTAATGTGAAGACAACAGACCAACACGGCCACTTTTTCCATAGCCTTTCCTATACAAGAACAGAATTTCAAGTTCAGGGTACACAACCAGCACATCATTAAACACTAAGCAGTAATTCAAACAAAAGCAACTGCATGGACAGTGAACAGGAATGGCTGTGCATCAACTTCTGCAAGCAGTGTTAAATACATGTATATATAAAAGCAAAGACATAATTCCCAGAGATGCAGGTTCAGTAACAAAATCACTTTTTCCTACTTCCTCCTCTGAGCTCCAATAAAGAGATCTTTTTTTCTTTTTTCAGTTCTTTCACAAAATAAGCATAAGATTCTCATACCACGTGTAAGGGAAAACTCTACATAAAACCTCAAGTTTTTAGCAACTGTAAGCCTATCAGCTCCACCCACTTCCATAATGGGAAAAAGAATACATTAAACAAGTTATTCCTTAACCCTTCCTCTATTTAATTTCTTGTATTAGGACAATCAAAAATTTATTGTACATCTAAAAGCAGAAAGTGTGTACCCCATGTTTTGTGAGCATGAAGTTTTCTGTAAACTCGGCCTCAACTGTTAAGATGTAACATCCCATTACAATTAACAACTTTTTAAATGCCTGTCTGCTGGAATGATGCACAACAATCTATTAGAAATCCTGACACTTCCAGTAACTCTGATAGAGGACAAATACCCAGAACATTTCTAGTCTTACAAATTAAGTGGCTGGCATTCTCTAAGACACACGGCTGTTTAGTAATCACAAGGAAGTTTAGTGAAAAGAGCTTTTAACTTTTCTCCTCTCCCTAATTGCTACTTGACCCTGTAAGAATTTTAAAGGTTTTTCCACTTCACACAAATTCTCTGTTCTTTAATACAAAAGCAACATTTGGTTACCTAGAGAGAGACATGTGACTTGTTTGTCACACTGTTCTGTACCACCCACAAACAGTCTCTTTTACCTTTCAAACATCTAAGTCACACAGACTCTTCCTGACTTGCTGCTTGGTGAAGTTCAGTTTTGCTATGGGAAGATTTAGACTTTACCACTTCATCCCCACAGATTATCAGAGCTGAGCAGGCGAACAGGTAAGCCAAAGGCATTCGGCAAACCAACATTCTCATATGCAAGTTCAGCATACCGCTTTTACGGAGTATTTATGCACTCAAAAATTACTTCATATGACATGCAGCTTGAGCCTTAATAACAAATGTGTTTTCAATGCCTTCACTCCACTAATTTGTCTCTCCCAATAATGTACATACTGAAGTCCACCAAACAGCATATAAAGACTGTCCAAATTTTAAACATTATCACCTTTTGAAATACCTGTAGCTCTCCCAGCCAAAAAAAAAAAAAAAAAAACAAACCACAAAACAAACAAACAAAAAAAACTGTAAAAGAGAAAATGTGCTTGGTAACAGAATTTCAGCGTGCCCAAATACCACCAGCTTCCTGTGCACTTTCATCACCTGGTACCTGACTATCTTCAAGTTTATTAAGCAGCAGTGATTACTACTTGTCATATGTACTTCTCTCCTTCCAAGGATTCTGCTATTGCAATGACACAGAGATGTGCACCCAAATTTGGAAATACTGATGCGTCAAAAGCAGTATTTATTTCTTTCAGGAATTTGTCCACAGCCTCAAGCTAGACTCTAGTGGAAAACATCTCCCAGATTCTTAACCCTTCCCTTTGCAGGTGGCAATTTCTTCAAGTCTGAGCAAGCAGTCACAGAGTACCTGACATCACACTGGAGAACCAGATAATTATATTTTCAGAGTTGCATTCATAAAGCATTTCAATCTTCAAAACAGGAAAGCAACCAAAGCAGGGAATGAGTTCACAGCAGCCCTTACTGCTAAAAGTTGAAAGCTATCAATTCCTGTATTAACTCCTCCTGACAAGCCCCATTTGTGCCCTGACACACAGCAGGCTAGCTCCTGGGCCAGGCCTGTCAGAACTAGACTGCGGAGACCTGCAGGGCTCAGCTCAAAAGAGCCCAGCCAAGAGCATAGGCTGAGCCCACACCACTCACAGAGGCTGCTGAGAGCACAATTAAAACAGACCCACTCTCCTGAACTGTGGCTGCAAACTCACCTTTAGTCAAGGTTTATAAGAGTTGCAAGCTTTACTTGAGTAATACCAGAGACATTTACTTGAGTCTTGTTTAATCTTTATGTGGTCATCACATACAGACCATAGTCAGAGTCAGCAAATTTCAGTAACATACCATAAATCAATATAGTAAAGAAGAGATAAGCATATCAAACACATGTTATCAGTGTAATCAGATGTTTCAGCACTTCAGACAATCCAGTACTTGATAGAACCAGTCAAATTGAGCTACAAGGCTCAGATGCCACTCCACCCACAACACATTCAAATATACTTAATGTGTTTTTACTAACTGCAGCCAGCTCCAGTCACAGAAATAGAATTTGCCTCCTAAAAACAAAGCCCTAGCATCTCTAGTATATTAGGCAACAGCCAAACACTCAAAGTTTTTCTGATGAGTTTTTCATTTATAATCTTCGAAACTGTCAAGTATTTAGAATTGGTTTAAACTTTTCTTTATCTTACAGCACTTTGTCTGCTTGAAGCTAGACCAAAAGTCAAAGATACAGGACTGACAGTAGAGTTAATGACACTTTCTTATGCTTTAATGAATGCTTCAGCCAAGACATTTTATGTACTTTTAATTAACTTGTAAAGCAGTTAGTACTTGAAAAAGACTCCAAAAGAAAAAGAAAAAGAAAAACAAAATCTGTAAATCAAGTTTGTTTCCAATAAGGGTAGTTACGCAGCAAAACACTAATCAAACTATAATTTTTCAAGTCAAATCCAGTACACATGATTCCAGCTAGATTTTTCTTTCACACATTAGTAAAAAAAAAATTATTTATGATCTACATCCAGCAACATTTAGACCCAAGCACTGTAGCCATTTTTTATTTACATGTATTCCTACTGATGACAGGCTTGATTTTCTCATCAAGATTTCCCCTACATGCAGTGTCAGAATCGAGCAGCGGATCCTGCAGACAGGAACAAAGCCACTGACAGAGGGCCTAAAGAGGTTCAGACCACAAAAGGTATTCCCTCTTTCATCTCCTGTGTTTCATATGTCTATAAAAGCATTCATTTGAAGACACGGGTATGTGCACATACACATCCACTTATTTTTCTCGAAAGCCCAAGCACTGCCTTACCTGCCCTACAGCCCTAGCATTCTCACTGCATGCTAACTCACACAAGAGTTCAGTAAGAACTTCAATAACTGTTTCAGCTCAGGTAATCAATACTCTCTGCTCCACCATCTCACTCATCTGAGCCCAAGCCCCAAAATGTCACCACAGCAGTCTGTGCAGCTTTACTACAAACTGTGCTGCTATTGAAGGGACATGGCATACACAAAGTCAGCCAGTGGGAATGACCTACCAGAATTTACATCACTCTGAAACACAAGCAGTTGCTAGCTAATGCTGCACAAATATATGCATCTTCCTAACTCGGAGCTGTGTCTTTCAGGTCCTCTCACTGACACTCAAAGGCAGCCTCCCTCCTTTACTTTGAGAAGATGGGAAGACTGAGGATGAAGACAAGCTACACACAACAGAGCACATAAAGAAAAAACCAGATCCCAAGATAACAATAACGTCTCAGAAACACTATCCCATCCTTTATGGTCAAGTTCAATCTTGATACTGGACAGTAACAGTGAATTCTTTCTTCCCTTCAAGAATAGGAGACTATTGGATAGCTACAGTGTTAAACATGAATGCTGAGAACTATATTCAAGTTATTTCATCGATCATTTGCAACAACTTTCATATAAGCAGATTCCTAAAGAAAAAGACATCATAACCATAGACAGTTATTCCAAGATGCACTGCAGTGAAACACAAACTACTGAACAAACTTGCTTTCATAGACTAAAGTCTTACCTTCCTAAAAGCTGGTAAGTTTAACAACTATATTAATACCTACCAAAAATACGTATTTTTAAAAAACTGAGGACACTGGTAATGCTTAAAAAACAGGGAATGCTCATTTACCAAGAAGTTAAAAAATTCCGCATTCTCCAGAATACAAAGATGCAAACAGCTTCAGCTGAGACATAAAGATAACATGCTATCCTCAGAAACCACGAAGTCCAAAACCACATCTCGTTTTACTCAGTACCATTTTTTGGCATTACAGACCACTCAGAAATTTTATTGTCCATGTAGCTTAAAGTAAAAACCTCAACTAGTTGATGATCTGCAATGCAGCATTAAACTTCAACTCCTCTACACAATCTACAAATCTACATTCACCAATTCTCCCCTCTATAGACAATTCCTTATGTTCTTTGGGTAATAAGCACTACATAAAAGACAAAATGCCACACGTAAAGTATAAGTCAACTTCAGAGCTGCCATGGGTGGAAGAAACTTCTTCACATCCCACTGGAGATGTCTTCTGTGCTAAAACAAACTTAAGGGTAATAGACTTTTTCCCTCCTTTGACTTACACAGCAAGACTTCTACAGTTGGTCTATCTCCCCAGCCCCACTTAGCACATGCACCTTGACTGGAGAAAGGCCTAAACATTTTAAAACATTTCAGAAGGAAAGGGAAAGGGAAAACTTAATAAGCACAATACTTATTATCATTGCCACAGTCTCTATGTAATTAATGACATAGGGTTTATACCATAGAGCAGCTAACATAACTGCAGCTTATTTTCAGTACATGTACTCTCTTCTCTGGCAATCCTGACTCTTCTGCAGAAGCCAGTTACTGAAGTAATCCTTGAACCCATGATAATTCAGAGAACTAAATGGGCAAAGGGGGGGCTGGATGGTATCTATGAAAATTGCTTCTGGACTGGTTTAGTTTTCCAATTCTGTTCATGCTAGATGAGTCACAGATTAGGTACAAGGAAGAAGGAAGGGCTACCTTGTTCGCCATCAGGTCACCATTTCAGTGGCTATTAAAAAAAAATAAATCTCACTGTAAAAATAGAAACTGCAAGCCTTTCACCATGAAACACAGTAGAATATCCTAAAGCATGCTGGTTGGTAACAACTCCACTAATACCTTCCCCCTCTCTTGTTTCTAGCTCTCCTAAAAGCAAACGCAGAAAGACCAGGCAGGGCACAGCACTCAGCAAAGCCCCGGGGGTCAGAAACCCCTCTCTTAAAGCAAGCCATATTCAGATTTTATCCGCAGACGTGATGAACCACCCCCCTCTCTTCAAAAAGGGAAATAAAGAGAAAGGAGGACGATGCATAAGGTCAGACCCCTGGCCGCACTCGGGGTCAGGGAAGGGCCTGCCCCAGCGAAAGCCAGCCCCGGCTGGCGGCCTTGCTCGGCACACACCTACCCCTTTGGCTCCCATCGCGGATTCCCCTCACCCCACGCCCCCCTTGAACCTTTTCACCCATCTTGGCTGTCGAGAAACGTCGTTCCCTCCGTTTCTGACTCGAACATGCCCCCTACAGATAACTACGGAGTAAAGCTCTGAAATAGCCGATGTCTCATCCAAAGCCGAATCTCATCGCTGATCACTTCCTTCACGCTTGTGCGACGAGGTTAGAGAAACACCCGAGTGACAGACATTCTTGCGCTGCACCCGCACCTCCCTCTGCGGGATGCACCGGCCCATTTCAACGCCCGTTCCTGAAGGGCGCTGCCAGGGCTGCACTACTCGGAGGGCCGAGCCAAGGCGGGCTGCCTTTTCGGGGACCCCCGGCCCGGCCACTCGAAAACGGCCAGGCCCTCTCCCTCCCCGCGGGCCCACAGCGCGGCATCGCCACAAGCCCGCTCACCCTGCCGCAGCGGAGAAAAGCCCGCCCTGAAGACTCTGCCGCTGCTATCAGCCGGGGCGGGGGCACCTGCACGGCCGCCTGACCCCAGGACGGGCTGCCCCCAGCGAGGGGCTGCGGCACGGCGGACACGGGGCAGGAGGCCGCAGCGGGCCGCACGCCTGCCCAGGGCGGGTGCGGCGGCATGGCGGCCTCTGGGAGCCCCGCGGGCACCTGCCCGCTGGCGGAAGAGGACACTGAGGGGACACGCAGAGCACACAGCTGGGCAGCGGCGCCGGAGTAAGGCCCAGGGGAGGGGGCGCCCGCGCGGGGCCTGGCGGGCGGGCAGGCAGCCACGCCGCTTCCTCGGCGGTGGCGAGGTGGGACACACCGCCGAGAGACCGGGGGGTAAAAGAGACATGCCCCCCCCCCACTCCCCGCCCGCTCTCTCTGCTCCGCGGCCGCGGCGGTTACCTGTGGCGCCGAGCAGGAAGTCCAGGGTGCTGTGCCGCGCTGCTGCCATAGTGAGGTACAGCCCTGTGCCATGCCTGGAGGAGGCGGCAGCGGCGGCAACGCGGGCAGTGCGGCGGACGAGCCTATATGCGCGCGGGGGCTGCAGCGGCGCCGCACGGGGGTGGGCGCGCGCCGCGCGGGGCGGGGACCCAGCCGGCGGGGCGGGGCAATGGCGGCGGGGGCGGTGGGGCAGGGGGCGGAGGGGCAGTGGCTGTTGGCGGCCTCGCTGTCCAGCGTGACGGAAATGAAGTGAGGCTGGAGCCGTGCGGGGGCTGTTGGGTGTTTGGTACCGCTGTTCGGTGCTGGTCTGGTGCGGTGGGGTCGGGAGCGCCGCCGCTGCGGTACTTTGGTTTCCCTCCCCCCCCTCGATGGATGCGGTGGTCAGTACCCGCGCAGCAAACTCCCGCCTCAGGCCCCCGGCATGGGGCTGGTCTGTACGTCCGGAAAACACGCTGCAGAGCCCAAGTGTTCCTTAAGAGTCAGCTCACACCCGCGCTCCCCGAGTGGAATCCCGCCCCAGCGCTGAGGGCACGGGTCGGCTTCCCGCAACAATGGTGGCCTCGGCGCAGAGCTGCTCTTCGCCACCCGCTGCCCTTGCTGGGCAGGGCGAGTGCTCTGCTCCCGCGGCAGCAGAGGGACCAGAGAATCACCAGAGAATCTCCAAAGCCTTTTGTTTGAAGTCATTTTCATCTTGTGTAAGGGATAACGGTAAAGCAGCACGCAGAAGCCACGAGTGACTTAAGCCACGTGTCGTTACAAACCCAGAAAAGCACCGTCTAGAAGTAGTTAATGATAGGGCTGATGTTTAACTTCATCGGTTGCTACACGTTTTGCCAGCTCTTGGTTTGTTTAATTACTTTGCAGGGTTGAGATCACATTTTCACAATACTATGGCATGAGTGATTTCATGTGATCCCACACTTAAGAGGATTACAAGTAACCACTGTGCAATGTGCTACCATGATTATTTCTGTAGGTTGCAGTAATGTTTCTCAGTGCAAGCTTACAATACTAGTTTTGAGCAGTACAGTTCCACACATGCATCCTGAGCAAAGCAAACACATTCACTGGAGATGTGCACCAAAAGTGGCACAAACATCTGCATTTTCATAATCCGGTGTGCATTTGCACAGCCCATCGATGAGAAGCTCCTTTTTTTTTCTTTATGTTAATTACCTAAAATACAGGGCTTTGCAGATTCCCATGAACATCTTTGATCTGATCCTGGATGTTGCAGGGATTGCATGATCCTGTTTGGGTGGATTTGTTGTACTTCTGCTTTTTCTTAGTGCCATGTTATTGGTTGTTTTGGGGTTGTTTTTTTTTTTTTTGGTGGTGTTTTTCTTTGGTTTTTTTTGTTTGGTTTTTTTTTTTTAACCAAAATCAATGCTTCCTTGCTGCTCTCTCTCATCTCTGCAGTTTTTTTTTCAGACAGGCAGCTGCCACATGATAGCCAGGAAAATCCCTGTATTTTATGATCTCTTACATCTCTCACCTTTGCTTGTGGCAGCTGCATTTGTTTCAGTTACCTCATTACATAAAGCAATTTAATGGATTGGTTTTTACCATCTTAAACTTCAATGGCAGCGAGGAACTAACCAATGCTTTTTGTACAGTTCAGCCTATTACATTATTTTTCCATTGTGGAGTAGTTGGAAGAAGGTAATAGTGATGTTGTCACCCTAACTACCTTCTTATGTATTTGTTCATATGTGCCAGATGCCTAAATTATGCCCTTACATACACATGAGAAGCTTTGCTGGGTTTAAAGGGAAAAAAAAAAAAAAGAACACCAATTTGTCATGCAAACCTTTTCCTGGCACTAATTTTGCTATTTAAGGTTGACCATTCTGAACTGACACTTGAAGAGGGGTGAAGCATCATCTTTTTAATTAAATTTGCTACAGGAAAAAAGAGTTGTCTTACCATGTCCTTTTTTATATGGATGGGGATTTTATGGATTAGAAGTGGACTTCAACTGAAAAGCTGAAAAGGCTAATGAATTATTTCAGAGAACAGTGTGAAATATTTCTTAAAGTTTGACTTGAAGGGTCCATTGCTGAGGAAGAACCTAACAGACTCTCTTCCGCTTCTTCGGCACGACTACCCTGTGCACGCTACTTAACTAGGTCATGCCTGGGATATTTTTGGGAATCTTCCTGTTAGAAAATTACACTGAATGGAATTTAAAGAAGAGCAATTAAAATAATTAAAGAGATGGAGGGATTAATTTATGAGATGAGATCAAAAGATCTGGAATATTAAAACACCTTTCACAAATGCTGTGGAGTTTGGATGACATCATATTGTTAAGATTAGCACAGGCTATATGGAAAGAGTTTATTAGTGTAAGATTACATGCATATTTTGAAACCAGTAGAGTCTGCAACAGTGGGTGCAACAGGGAAAAAAGGGTTGAGACACCAGTGTTTGCAGTTCTGGAAAGTTCTGGGCTGAAAAGTGAGGGCAGAGGCCCTACCCTCTACAGGTAGATTGGACAGATTAGATAAAAGAGACAGGCTGACAGGAGCAATCTTGCATTGGAAAATAGTTGGGACAAAGGCCTTGCGTGGTGTGCAGTAACTCTCAGTAGAGGTGCGTTTCAGCCTGCATCACCTCTGTTCTCCATGTAATACCACTGTGAGCTGAAGTACCAAGTATTTCAAGTCTCAAGGTTTTTTAAACAGCGCACAATAGCACTTCTAACCATAGTCTCCCTACTCACCTTCCCTGGCCACATCCGCCTGTGTTCACTGGTCTGGAAATATTTCACCTACAGCTGCCACAATACAAAGGTCACCAGGAATTAAAGTTAAATCCAATGGGTTTTTTTTCACAGACAGCTAAGAAGTAGCCTTTAACAAAAAGATTTTTTTCCTCACGTTTATTACCTGTTCAGAAGTTCATTAACTTCGGGTCTTTCTGGGGCCTACCTGGGATGCACTAGGGTTGCTTGACTTGAGCAGACTTTTTTCCTCCTGAATGGCTAAACAAGTTTCTGAAGTAATGACGCATTTGAGACAGGAGTTCACAAAGGTTGTGTTAGCACTTGTTCAGGAATACCTGTGTATCTCATGGCTTTGTCACTAATGAATAATGTGGTCATTCACGATGTTAATTAAAACCTTGAAATCAAATATACCTATGTCAAATACACATACACAGAGAGGTTCCCTATCCACATCTGATTCTCTATATTCAGATTATTGTCAAACTTAATCAATTTGTGCTAAGTGGAGGCATTTATACAGTATAACTAAATAAGCAGCATAACATGTGCAAACATGTAGCCACATGCTGAAGTGACTGCTAGAAGATAGTACCAAAATGGTAAAAGCTGCAGACAAAAGAGGACCAGAGCGTGGTGCAAAAAAAGTACCTGGAGGAAATTATTTGAAGCATGTGGTACCACAATTATGACCAAAGGTGAAGTTCACCGTTTCGCAAAACAGTGTTATTATACAATACAGATTAATGTTTTCTAGAGGCTAACATCTGTTTAATACAGGTAAGAAAAACTGAAACTCAGTATTCAAATGAATTTACTTCTTTCATTCTTATTCCTAATTTTATGTCTGAGCATGTTACTGTTTACTAAAACAAATACAATTTATCTCCCCTTTCTTGGATGCTCACAATCAAATATGTAGGCTTGCTGGGGCATTGCTCTGGAAAATTAAAAAAAAAAACAGATAGCAAACTCTCTCTCTCAAATTAAATTTAGGCAGTGTGGTGTCTACATCTTGCTGGAAAACATGAAAAAATCTCAAACTTTGAAAAAAGCCTATTGCATTGAATAAGGAAGCACATTCAAGTACATTGCAAGATGACTAAAGATTTCTTTTTTTTTGAAGTTCTGCAAAAAGGGACCCTGGAGAGTGGAATTATATCATAGGATGTAAGACTTCTCATAGAACAAGTGAACAATTTCAGGAAGTTTTAGCAAACTCAGATAAGAGTTAATTGCTTAAATAAGTGTTACCATAAATTATAGCAGCTATTATACTCTCTGCTTTCTGGGAGCCCTCTGCTGGCTTTCAGCCAGAGTGCTGTGTTTGAACCCTTATGATGGGATTTCCTTTGATCCAGGTAGACTTCAGCTTGTCCCTTTTGGGCAGACCAAAATTTTTTTACCAAAGTTATTTACCAGAAGCGAATAATACAGTGGCCCGAGGTCGAGTGGGTCCAGTGGCCCCAGGATCCTGGTCATCCTGCATACCTTGTTCAGGGACAACCGTTGCATTAGCACATTCACTAATCATGTTTGAAGCTTGACAGAAATCAGCAAGTTATTTTGATAACATTGAGAAGTAGCCACAGAAACCACTGACAGACCACTCCTTATCTTTGTCTCCCCACCAGCACTCTCTTAGCTTCGGCTGGGGTGATACATCTAACCTGTACATTGTGTGGGATTTGGGGATTGGTTAGGAGTTATTTTCCCTAATTGCTAAAATGCCACAGGCCTGAGAAAGTTTCATTCTATGTTTCTCTATAGATGTTTGACTATACAACAGAATTTCCCATAATCCCAATTAATATTTCCTTCTCCCCAAACTAAATATAAGGAAAGGTTAGATGAACGGAGCTTTTCCACCCCAACCACAGTTCTGACTGTGAACCCATCACATGATGCAGCAAAACAGGGCCAAGCTTCTCCTTAACATCTGTGTCATCTCAGAACAATTGCATCCTATAAGCAGTCCCTTTTGGTGTTTGAAAATAGCCCTAAGAGACTTTTTTTTATAACTTCTGTCATATGACCTCCCCCACTCTCTCTTCATCCCCAGTCATCATCTGATCCCATGGGCAGCTCATCAGGTGATTCCAGTCCTACATCAGATGATCATTATTTTGGATAGCAACCAGAGGGCTTGCCTGGTTTGTCCACTTTCTTTATCATGCTTATCATGTAGCCTGGATATACCTCTTCAGACATTGGTAGGGCCTGCTAGTACTAGTCTTCCTTTATGAGCTAAGCTATAGGTTACATTCAATACTGCATCAGCTTGTTGGAATATCATAACCACTCCTAAGTGGTGACTTACTTACAGACCCAGCTACAGGACAGGACCTGTAGTTCACGATCAAAAGAACGTAACAGAAAAAACTGGATTCTGACGCCTTGTTTCTTTGCATACAAAGCAGAAAGATAGCAACCTCAGATGAGGTCAGGGGGTGGCTATGTGCTATATGGTAGGGACTTTAGGATAGCCCTCTCATCACTTCCATCAGCAATAGAACAAAGTCATTTTGCTACTACCATAATCTAGTCTTTTTTTCTGTTCTGTCGTCTGTTTCCTAACAATTACAATCACAACTCTAGTAATGCACAGCTTTTCCCAATCCAGTCAAATGACAATATTTTTCCTATCAATCAATCATTTCCAATGTTATGCAAATGACTTAAGGAAGAGCTTAGCCCCTGGGTATTAAAAAAAATACACTGAACAGGTAAATCCCTTGTGGGTTTCACCACAGCATTCTGCATCAAGTGGACAGCATTCTCCTTTCTTTTGGTCAATATTAGCAGTTACAGTTGTAAAAATTACTGTAAAAATTAAATCAGACCAATTAAATCTCTAAACCCCCCCCCCCACACACACCCCAAAGTGGTCAGGGAGAGAGGTTTTCTTTTTATACTTTTTAAAATTCTGCAAATTATGGGAAAATATACATGGCTTGATAATTTTTAACCCTAGTGTCACATAGCATGAAGGAAATGCTATTCTTTGCAATCAAACTGTTTTTAGGGAGGGAGGAAGGGAAGTCCTGCACAAGGAGAATGGATGGTAAATTGATTAAAACTAGAATTATTAATTCATCCAGGCAGCATGAGGAGACAGTAAAATAGATGACCAAAAGAAAGACAGTGTAAAAAAGGTGTTGGAAAAGATGTTTTACCTGAAGTAGAGACAAGTGATATTTACCTTACTTTGTATACATGCTCTACAATACTGTTTCTCATACTGTCGTTCCTTTTAGTTATCTTTTCCAATTCCTTTTTGAGTGATGATGCTTCAATGTACGCTCTGTGAGAAATGCTGGTAAATGATAATGTGATGATTTTTTTCTTTTATCACATCTGTATTTATGCGCTAGATTCAGGGCTTGTTATGTGAAATGCTGTTGGCATCAAAGTCAAAGACAGACTTACTGCTGACTTCAAGGGAGCCAGAATTCTGTCTGGTCCGCTGCAGACCAGATTTTACTAATACTTTTTGTTACATGGTCATTTGATTTTCCAGGCAGACTTGTATGTAACTGCATTCAAAATATAAAACCAGGGAAAATGAACAAAATGCTTATATACATGTCGATAATTCATACTAGCTACAATTAAGTCATAAATATGCTGTTGAAGTGTATAAGGGGTATTAGTTTATGTTCACTAGATCAGCTTTTCTGTTACAGGATGAGATACTACCATCTTGTCTGTCATGAGTGAACTTTCTGGTTGCAAGTGCAATATAAATTCCAAGTAAAAAGATTGTCTTTCCTCAAAGAGATTTCCAGATTAAATAAAGGTGCCAGTCTAAAAGGCCAAAGTGTCAGTGCAGAACAGCTGTTCCACATCAGCTTTTGTGTGAGTCCTGTGCATGAAGCTTGTCTCATCTAATTTCAGATGTCGACAATCCAGAGGCCTGTATTTGATCTGGTTGCCTTCACTGCATTCACAACCAGCAGAGAGGCATTTTTAAGATGCTATTCATCTCACCCTGCAGTAGATGTCTAAAACAGATCAGATAAAATGTGCTCTGCATCTATCTGTTGACTATGAACTGTTCAGGTGAATTCCACATCAATGGAGCGCTTTGCACATATTAAATTAATTTCCTTCTATCCAGAGATACTCTCAACATGAAATAAGAGTTGCCATGTGGGCAGCTGGAGCCATAATTACTTTTTAAAAGTTTTCTCCTTGGCAGAAACTTTTGCACTAACTTCTCCATTTTCTATTGTAAATAAGAAAGAACGTGTGCTTAGGAAAGCGAGATGAGTTTTCCAAGGGGAAAAGCAATACAGGAAGATAATACTGATCAACTCAGCAGGCCATGATTTCATTTTATTGGCTGCCAGACCATTTTTGAGTTTATTAAAGGCATCACAGAAAAAGTTGGAAGGACTATGTGGTTATTCACAGGCACTCTCGAAGCTGTCAGGTAACATCTAATTATACATCTGTGGTTTTAAATGCAAGGTAATTAAATATAAATGTAGGGTCAAGAATGGAATGCAAAGTGATTGATCTATAGCTCACCTACATACTTTCACAATTAGGGCTATAATGAACTGACCAAAATTGGATAAACAGGCGAAAATATAGTTAATGCTTCAAAACTTATATAAAAATACTAACCATATTAATAAGGTAAAATATTACTGTATTGTAGTCTGATAGCACAACTTCACCAGAACCCAATAAAGTAATACCTGGCACTAATTACAGCAAAGTGACTCTTGGAATTGACATAAAAAAATTCAGTCTAAACCAGCCAGTTGTTGTAAATATCCAAAAACTTACATGTTATTGCAACCCAGAGGTTTGTCAAATAATGTATGCTCAGTTGTGGAGTTTGGTCCTCACTGGTGTCAGCTCAGTCTTTACTAAAATGTGTCAGCTGATATTTTAAGAGAAATTAATGTCTTCTAATTAAAGCAGTAGGTTGTGAGTCAAGAGATCAGTGTTTTACTTCTTAAACTGCTACTGATTATTCTACCTCGAATAAATTAGAACCACCGAGAGTGGTGGTAACAGTACTTCCTTCTCTATTAGTTTATAAATCTGTAAAGACAGAAATTGTTTCAGCTGTGAAGTTTTTAAAACTACAAATTCAACCAACAACTGTAATTTTCTCTTGTGAACAATGTATGTGTTATTCAACATAAATTTTCTATAATTATTCTTTATTACTTGCCTTACATTAACTGAATAATTCCTCAGACAGTCTTTGTTATATTCTTCAGTTATTTAACCGTTAGGTTAAGAAATTATGGGGTTGTGTTTTTTTTTTTAATTTTTCTTCATTACACTGATAATTTTGAACTGAAAGCATCTCTGATGAATACAAAATTATATGTGTAGCTATTGTTAATGATCAGGCAGTTGCTCAGAAGATAACAAGTAGCTTGATAAGAGGTTTTGGCTGCAACACTTATAGAATGACTACTGTTGGCAGCAACATTAACCTAGAATACAAGAAAATCAGAAAATTCATCAGATAGGAATTCTTACCATGCAAATGCAACTTTTTTTCTTCCCAGCATCAGCATTCTGGAAGGTTTTCTTCAAAGAGGTGAGAGGTGAAAATCTTGAGAGGCAAGATTTTCAGTATCTGAAAGGGATTTCTGATGGAAACTGCAGCTACATCGTCCTGGTAACATCTGAGCGTAGTTTTCAAAGGCAGGACTTTTGAGTACCATTTCTGTTTTGACTTTCAGGTTGAAAGTGGTGAGAGAAATGCAGACTTCCAAAAAGAATGAGAGCAAAATAATTTCTTATCAAAAACTCACAACAACATTCATTTCCTCTGTCCAGACTAAATTAGAAGAAAAAGCTCCTCCTTTGATGAAAGGGCATGGGCAATGAAGAATGCCAGTGGCCAGTTTCTTTGATAAGCAAAGGTTTGTTTGGCTGCATAAAGGAAGGCTATTCATACAGGGTTCTGTAATTTAAGGACTTAAAATATCGTATGCAATAACATGCAATTGTATTTTCTTTCTTAAAGTTTATTATTTCAGAGTGTTACTTCTGAGAAAACATTTTATTTTTTATTAAATCTTGATAGAAAGATTGCTGTTACAACCTAAAGCAAATGCTGGGTAGTATAGTTTTGTCTGGCTTCTCTGCTTTCAGTGTTTTGTTGGAACTGTCACTATGCAGGGGTTCAGTTGTAAGAAGAAAGAATGTATTGTCATACCTTCAGGGCACTAGAAATCATGGCTAGGTTTCTTCTCTGATCTAGGCAGTGATAGAGTGTCATTGAGTTTGTACTCTGATGAATTCAAGCAACGAGCTGCTCTGTTCTGAGTGCTCACTTCCTCCTTACTTCTTTTTCTGTTTTGCCCTGTTTTCACATCTATCGTAGTCTACAGTACTGTGTCGCATTGTGCCAGATGAGCTCAAGTTGGTGTCTTGCCAATGCCAAAAGGCATTGACTCAAAAAGACCTATGAGAATGCTGAAATGAAACTTCTGGATTATATTTTCTTCTTGATTCCTGTTTTAAAGTATACACTATTGTGTTTTTCTTCATCACATACTCAAACTAACACAGCCCCACGTAACAATAAACAATACTGAACTGCCAGCCTTTAAGTTTTACTGTTTGCTTAGGAAGCGTGCAAGAGCTAATGCAAAAGCATATTAATTCATTCTATTACCAATGCGTGACAAATAACAGATGTTCCAATAACAATGGTTCAGGAAGAGGCAAGATACATTTTCTGTGTGGCAGCCACTTTTGACTATGTCAAACAAAGCCATAAGATAGCTTTAGCCAATATGTCATGCAGGCTTCTTAGAAGATTATGCAGCTGCCCGACCCCATTCTTTCAGAAATCTTTTCCACAGATTTTATTACACTCTGATGTGGTTACACTATGCCACTGAGAGCCACTGACACAAGGAGCCTGGGGATGTCCTTTGTGTTATGGGGAATTATGTGCAGCCAGACTTACTGCAGAACCTTTGCTGGCTCCAGCACTGTAAGCATAGAAGCAGTGTAAAACTCTGCTTTCCCACACACTGTCCTGCATTGAAACTATTCAGCTGGATCCAAAGACCTGACCCTAAGAGATAAAAGGTTATCCTGTAATAAGCCAGACATGAGTAATGATGTTGGAGCTCCTCACGCCTGTCTGATCTGCAGAAATGTTATTTGCTGCAGTGCTTTCTAATGGTATTGAAACAAGCTCCATAGGATGACACTGGGAGGACCTGCAGTAGAGTTGCAGGAGGAAGCCAAGATGGTAGTATGAAATACAGTAAGCACCTTACTCTGTAAGTATACAGCTTCCCTGAAGATATGTCCTTGTCAGCATTCCTACTGTTGGATCCTTCCTTACAGTTATAAGATCACATGATTATGATTTTGCAGGGTAAACCTCAGGGATTCTTTTAAAAGTTTCTTAAATTTCTTAACAAGAAGAGCAAGTCAATTATTACTATGTATATAGGACTGGTTTAACTACTGACCACTTGGCAATAAGTTTGCTTTACTTCCAATGAGTTTTATTTCCCTATTGTTTTTCTTCATCATTCATGGGTAATATCAAACTAAAAATACTTCTTTTTTTCCCCATATGTTTTGTTCAAAAGAAAAGTGGCATTTTTTGATGGGAAAGAGACCATAGTTTTCTGATTGTAGGTAATATTTCTAGTCAAATTGTATGTTGTCAGTAGCATTAGCTTTAGGCATGCTTCTGTTAGTGAGCCTCACTTCTACCTTTATAATAATTCATGGAGACTAAGAGATAGTGCATGTGTTATTGGCAGACTAGCCCTATTTGTATGACATACACCATGCATGGCATATTTCATTGCCTGGGTTTTATGCTGCCTGTCTGAACGGTGACCACAAGTAATGCATTTACAGTATATTCTTTTGTAGAACACAACTGTTCAGAGCTCTATGTACAAACTGTTTAGGAGTTAAGTGTCTTGTAAATGTTCTTGTCCACTCTTGGAAGAGTTCCCACCTCCAATGTATTAGCGAAATGCACACATTTATTTGCAGATCAGTCTCTGGACTGGTTTTATCAATTCTAAAATCCAGCTGAATCAATGAAATGTTTTCAGCTGGATTTCTGTGAAGCCCACAATCACTTTCCCTGTGTGCATTGAATGTTTAATCAGTAAACACTGAGATAAAATATTTAACTACAAACAAAAATCTATCATCGCTGCTATGTCATAAACACATAGGGAAATTCCTATTTAATTTTCTGAAATTGCTTGCTTACAGCACTAAATATGTGGGATTAAATTGGCTTTAAGAAAATGCAAACTGAGAAGCAATAAGATGCTTTTGGCCCCATGCTGCTTCTGTAGGCTTTGCAAAGATACTATCATACAGCATTTCAGTCATGGCAGGAATGAACTGGAAGTTGCTTGAGAAAAGGTGGTGGGTAGGTAAAAGGTTGCTATAAAACCTTAAACCACCCCTAAGGTTATACTGCTTGAAAGCAGCTTGAAAGCTGCTTGAAATAACAAATGTTTAAATCAAGTAATGCAACTGTGGAGTAAATACAAAAGTGCTGTCTAACAAGACAAGGAGATAAAAAGACAAAAAAAAGATGAGGTACCTCTGAATGAAAGAGAAGCAGTGGCTATCTATATGGCCTTTCCTTAATCCTTACATCCCTTCTGCAGCTTCAAGCCCAAGTCATCTCTCCCATTCCCCCTCTGAACATCCCATTGTCTCAGTTCCATTCTCTTTCTTCTGTGTGATTATCATTTAACATCTTCACTGACTGGAGGCCTCCTTCTTTAATGCTCCCCCAACTATCTCCCCTCTGACAGCTTGATTTTCCATTTGCCACATGTTACTCCAGCCCTGATTCTGTCTATAGCACCTTGATTCACCTTATGGTCTTTCATTCATCTTAACATTATCTGTTATTTAGAAATCAGTGCAGCTTTCTCTCTTTCTATTCAAGCTGCACAGTCAATTGCCCAGCCTGTTCTGAGTGAAGCACTGTTTGTTCTCAGATCTTTTTCCTTTCCTCTTCTTTTTTAATCCAGACTGTTTGATACTAGTAATTTCCATCCCTTCCTGCTGTGAGTCCTTTGTATGATGCTCATTCTATCAATTTCTGATTTCTCTGCTGTTTGCAACCTCTTTCTCTTGCTCTGCCTACACTGTTGCTGACTTCTTGACTGAATTTGTTTTCAAAATGCAGACTGCTGTTTGGGTTTGAACTGTGCGACAGAGATCATGTTGAAGAGCTAGCATCTATTTTTTAGAAACCAGCCTTTCCAGTGCACACTACTTTCAAACCATCTTTGTCTCAATACCTGGGGGCCCACCCCTCCAAAATGAGTTACAGGCTCGCAACAGTGCACTCAGAAAACTGAGTTTCTACCTAGAGAATTTGATTCAAATACTGAAAATAAAAGGGAGCAGCAACACATCAACAGTGTTGCTCCTGCTTTACAGTGGCTGAGCTGAGAGTTTAATTCAGAATGTGTAAAACCTATTCCAGCTTATTAATCATGGAAATACTGTGATTCGTACTGTCATCACCCTGGTCCTCCTAGGACCAAACCAAGCCTGGGCTGATGTGGATATTTCCTCAGCTTCTGCCCTAGTTACCGGGTGCCACAATTAGGGTGCTACCAATTCTGATGGCAGTTGTATTGCAGACCTTACTGTGAAGTGCGAGCAACCAGTAGAAACTGGTTCAAGGGCACTAAACCAGGCTGCTATTATTTCAGCTGTCCAGGAAACTAGTGTGATTGTATGTAACAATATGGTCAGTGCCCTTAGTGGCAACTGTCTTCAGTTTTCCCAACTTTTTTCCATTTTTTCTTTCAGTGAGAAGTACATCACAAACATGCAGAGGTATGAACACAAATGCTAATGTGTGGTAAGCAATGCTTCTGGTATGCAAGTTGGCTCATTTTAAAAGACTTGATTTTCTGTTCTGTTGCACTGGAGAAGTAAATCCTTGAGAATGGAAATCTTAAAAATGTACCCAGACTTAGTAGTCACTTTCTAGAATCTTGGCCACATCTTTATATGATGCATGAAATGCTTATTCACTGTAAAAACCTCTTTTTTCCTAAAACAGACTAACCTTCAGCATGAATCCAGGTTTTACACTAAAATCTTTAATGACCTCAAGGGAGATAACGCATTAACAATGGATTGTATGAAAGTATATAACCTGCTATTTATAAGCTGCTAATAATCCCCAGCTTTCAAATAGATGCCACAGCTGGCAAACTGAACGTAATTAAGTAGGGAGTCATAATTCCATAAAAGGTCTTTCTCAGTCATATCACCACAGTCATTTCTGTTCATGAGATGTAATGAACAGAAAGGTTAACAAATATATTTGCTAATTAAGTCCTCAGCTAAATCAAAACACAGATGCCTTCTTCTTCCTTTCCTTCCTCCTGACTGCGAAGGAATGCCTTGATAAGAAATTGTCATATTTTTTACTTAAATAACATGTTTTTACTGACAAAACAAAGTCAGTCAGATACTAATAACTCTGCAAAGTGTTTCTGCATTTGTTAGTGAGGGTGAAGTCAAGATGAGGAGGTGGGAGAGGTGTTGGGAAAGGCAGGAGGTAGGACAAATGCAGGTTGTGAATTCAGTGTCAAACTGGTAATGAACGTGGTAATCGGCTCTGACAGGGAAAACGTATTTCTAACTGGCTTTCCAAGCTTCAGTCTTGATCTTGGCAGACAGACAGAGAAAAGGCTAGTGAACAATCCTGTAGGCAAAACCATAACTATTTACAATCTGAGAAGAGATGGGCAGTGTGGAAGGTGGAAAGAGGCCATTTGAGGCCATACCTTTAACTGAGAATCCCTGTCTTTAAGCATACATTTGGCTTATTTCTAAATCTATCCTAGCAAGGTTGATTTCTAAACTACTATGCTCACTGTCAATATTTTTAAGCACTATTTTCTACTTTTCTGACTCCTTTTATTGTAATTTTTACTTTAAAAATGAGATTGATAATGCGATACCTAGATAACATCATCACGTTTCAGTGATCTTAGTGACACATGCGTATGTAAGAAGTGCTGGTCTGTTACTAGAATAAAATATAAAATCTGGAATGACTCGGACCAATACATACAATTTTTAGAATCTGCTCTAAAACATTATTTAGAAGAATGTGGTGTGCATGAATAAAGACCTTTTCAGTAAGTTAATCATCAGCCACAAAGCAGTGTTATTCATTCAAAGCTTTTTATTCATTAACGTGCTATGGACCAAAGAAAGAGAGAAGAAATTAGGCAGCATAATACTAACAGGTTTCAAGTTACTTATATAGTTTTTGTAGTGTCTATTTTATCCTGTTACACTCTATACACTGCCTGTCCAGGTGCTGTGAACAATCCTATTTATTAATACATTCCTTCTTCAACATGGCTGCGGAGCAAGCAGGCTGTACCTAGGCTGCGTCCCTATGCTGCCTATATAGTATGTTGGGTTATATTAGGCAAGAAGCAGCCCCACAGTGTGACTGCTTCTCAGGTGGCTGTCTGTGGTGGTATCTTTTTCTGTATGGACTGTGGAGAGAGGAAGAGATGACTATCCAAATGCCTAAAGCAAGTGACTCAAGCTAGGTGGGGTTGAATTCCTGAATTCCTCCCCTCATAGCAGCACCTAGTTCAATGGATGAGCAGCCCTGAAAGCTTGTTACAGTCCAAATCAGAGAAAACTTCTAAATTCCATTTGATTGCTACATCCTGATGCTTCAAGACAAAATAACTTTTACAAGATGCACTATGTCTTACACCATACAAGTATGGAAAAATTGCAAAATGCCTTAACAAGGGAAACCTCTTGCTTCATTCTATGGATAAGAAACTGGGGCAAAGAAACTGTTTTCCTACCTTGACAGATCCAGTTCTGTCACTGTTCTTTAGGCTATGTCACTTTATTCTGCTATTACTTTAACATGTGATATGCCATGCCATATAGGGGTAGGATGTTTCCCACTGACATCAGTGTAGCCAGGTCGTGTTTGTGATGAATGAAGATGGAATAAAGGAGTCCTTTATATTTTCATACTGATAACAGCCTTATTACTCATGCATAATTTGGCTCTGTTTCCATGTGAATACCATATTCAGGGCTTACTGTACGGACTGCATTTCATTTGGACCTACGATTTTCTGGTATCGGGTCTAACTGTCTCACTTCAGTGTTAGATTTCATAGGACGGCATTCCAAAGCCTGGGATGCATCAGCAGAAATTTTTAATTTCGGATGCCCAACTGACATCTGTTGTAAGCTGTTCTTAAGACAGATGACTTTCCTTATGGCTGGAGAACAGCAAGCTTTTATCAGCAATAAGCTTGCCACAGTTTCTTGTCAACGATACATCAAGGTCAAACATTTGGAGCGGTTGGACAGGAGACAGCCCATTTCAAAGCTCCTTTGTTCATAAGCGCCCATGGCCAAAGCTGTAAGCTTCCTAGACTGCAAAGAAAATTAGATTTATGGAGTTTTAAACATGAAAAGGTATTTCAGCAAATGCTGTAGAAAAGCAGAACAGCTATGCAAATATTAAAGCACTTTTATTCTTTAAGATAATATTTATCCCCCACCCTCCCCCACCTCCCAGCTTAAAATTGACAATATCTCTTTAACATTCCTCTCCAACAATAAAACACCTCGTTCTTACATGGTTTGTATGCAGCTGTAGAGGAAGCTTCCCCACACCGTCTGCTGCATGATATTAATGGCCCTGGAAACCAAACTCCTTATGCTGCAGAACAAATACAGCAAAGATTATAAAAACCCCAACAACCAAAAGACACAATTTAGAACATTCCTGGAAATATCGTGGATCTGTCCTGGAGATTGTAAGTAGGTCCTGGTCAAGACTTGGTATTCAACCTATAGTGCTATATAAACACTCTGGTCAGTGGTTAGCTAAACAGACATTGGATTGTATCCAGGCCGTTTCCCATCTGCTGTATCCTGCTTCCACTCATGCACACAGTATTTTCAAAGACAGAACTAACCCCTGCTGTTTTTTCTGGGATGCCTAATTTAAAACTTCCACACTGGGCTCAACTGCTTGACAGCCTCTCAGGTGAGAGTAACAGCATGTGTTATTGCCATATGCCAGCCTGGACATTGTGCGTGAGCCCTTCTGCAGTGGCAGTGCTGGGCATGTGCAGAGAAAGACTCCAAGGCTGTTTTGTGTAAAAATCAGAGCTAGTTCTGGAGTCTGCCTGACCCCACCGTAAGTAAAGTCCTAATTGTGAGCTCCACTGGCCTAAGCATCTCCTTAGGGCTGTAGGTCCCTTTCTGAGACCACCTCACACAGACAAGGTCCAGCACAGCTGGCTATCCATCCCCATGGTCTCACATCCTAGGCCTATATGGAACTGCCAAACCACTTGTTTTCACTGCAAGCTCTGATTTATACATCTGACAATGCCATTTAAGTGTCCTTTGCTGCAGCTACATCCTATATATTTCACAGCTTTCTACAGCCACTAAGAATCATTATTTTTATCTAAACTGATGATAGTTCAGGTCAGCGGAAGTTAACCAAATACTTATCAAATCAGTGTGTCTACAGAAACCTATGGCAGAATAAAAGAGGCTTATTTTGCATTTCAAAGCACCCTTTTGATCTAGATGAATGCCTTCAATTAGGGGTCATTTTTTCAAGTTATTTGCTTATTTATAATTAATAATATATTTTTTAAACCCTCATGACCATTAATTTTTTTATTCTTTATGTTCTTTTACATGAGAGTATGATAAGTTTGGGTTCATTACTCCTTAATCAGCTACATTCACTATCTAGATTTTTTTTCCCCTGTCACTGTGATAAACTAAGCTCACCACCTGGACTCCTGGTTTGGCTGCAACCGTAACATCTTCAGGAGCACTGCACAGCTATAATAGCTCATGCAAATAATCTGCCTTGCACTTGCATTTGACTTAGTACTGATCATGAGAAATGGAGTATCACATTCAGTATCACATTTAATGTCACTTTGTTAAATGATGCGGTTTAATTTTTACACAATCATTCACACATGCTAAAAGTGAGCCGCTCTAACGAACCCTGTAAGTGAAAGCTGCGATGTTTTCTTTCACAACGGCTTTTGGCATTTTCATGTCAAGATAAATAATAAACGGTAAAAAAATAGTGCAGTTTCCAGTTAGGTAAAGTCAGGAGTGAACAATAGGTTTCTGCACGTTTATGAAAATATACTACTTGGTAATATGCTGAAGTTTTCACAACTATTACAGCAGTATTTTAACTTTTGGTTCAGTTACATTTAGTTGCAGTTAAAGCCGTATGCAGAGGCCAGTTAGGTTAACAACTGAAGTGCTCTCCTTAGGGAGTAACTTCCTATGGTTTGAAGATAAATGATGCAAAGATAACCAGAGCCTTCATATATGACAAAATAATAACTTATCTGCACAGGTCCTGTAAATGAAGCAGTGAATTTTGTCTAGCTGTGAAAAGCATACTAGACAAGCTGCGTTTTGCCCATTTTTCCCTTCAGTGCTGCAGCACGTTGAGCTTTGCAAGCACCTCACAGAGCATTTACAGGGAATTACTTCTATCATCTAATAAAGAGCGGTAAACAGCCACAGTGGAGGGAAAAAAAAGGAGCTTGTCGGTATAACCAGTGGTAAGTACCCAGGAATTCGTGGTTCATAACGCACGTTCATAATCTTTCTTTGTTGATTTTATAGCGATGATAGAGACACAGGTGGTTTGGCCTAGTTTCTGCTAGCTATTCAAATAGCTGCAGGAATGAAAACAAAGCCAATGGGCAAAACACTGTAAAAATGGATTGATTAATTTTTTTTAGCAATTGCATCTGTGGAATCACCTTGTGCTGAAGGGGGAATGTGGAAACAGGGGGAAAGTTCTGACTTCACATCCAGACTAACTTAAAGTAAGATCAGGCCTGATCCTTAAACAGGGAGAGGGACATGACTCCAAGGCCTGAATGCCCTGAACTGCCATCTAGAAGTACAAGCTCGTATTGCCTGTCTGATCTTACTACATTGGATGTTTCTCCCCATGATGTAACATTGTTAGTTTTATTTGCAGGTCAGCTCTATAAACGTGTCAAGATAAAAAATAGGTTTTGTAAATGAACAAACCACCTTTCTCCATCATGCTCCCTGATTTTGTCCCGTTTCTAACTGTCTTGCCATTTCTTTGCAAGGAGAAAAAGAGAACAGTTGTACACAGCTGTGGCAGTTGGCCAAGATAATTACAGTCCCCTCACCTGGTGCTTCTTCATCGCCTCCTGAACTTCTATACACTGCTGCTACCACCACTCCACATCTAGACACAGATAGCATTTTCCTTGTAAAATAAACCCTCCTTTTTCTTGCTCTAGGTAAGGCAGCAATGCTCACTTCTGCTGCTTCCAGACCTAAGGCCCAGTGCAGGAGGAGATTACATGTATTCTGCTAGACTTTTCTAAAACAGCTTGTATAACACTATTATGCTCAGACAAGGTTAGATGTATTTTTATGTCAAATAAAACTCACTCGAAAAAGCCTCATATTCCACTTTAATTCTTAAGTCAAAAAGAAAATAAATGCAAGGAAAGGAGTCAATCTGGCTTGATTTGTTGCCCATATATAAGCATCTGGTGTGATAGAAAATGCCCTCAGGTACCTTGCCTAGTATCCAGCTGCTGGTCCAGAATGTCTTTGATCTCCTATAGGGACTTATTCACATCTGCCAGCCCTATGTGCAGGTCTTAGAAACCCTAAGACCTAAACCAACATGAGTTTCAAAATGTTGTTCCAAGTCAGTTTATTAACTGAAGAACACCTTAGGATATCTCAGACCACAACAGATGCTTATCTGGGTAACTGAATCAAATTCAGTAGGCTTGGAGGAATTTACACTTTAAAAAATGATATCTGGTAATATGTTAATAGAGATCCTCACTGAGCTGTGAAAAAGATACAGAGACTTTTGTAATACAATAGCAAGTAGAAAGGATGACATTTAACAAAAAAAAAAAGGAAAAAAAATACTTTTTTGGTTGAAATATTCCTTTCAAGGGAAAGGAAAAAGGAAGTATTACCATGTGTTTTCGCAACTGTTAGAAGTGGCAGTAACATAGTGCTCAGCCACTACTATATCTGCAAAGAACTAAAAAGAGGTAGCTTTAATCAGAAATTTAGAGAATAAGATACATAATTGGTTAAAAACACCCAGTTCTATTTCCACAATACTGGAGCCTTAAACATCAAAGTTAACCCCAGACCCACATCTGTCTGAGTGACTGCTGTTTAGACATCATGAATGTTGTGGATTCTCCTAGCTTACCACTGTAAGATTAAAATCAAACCTTAAATTGTGTTTCGTTGGGTAGTTCACATCAAAAGCTCATAAAAATCTTAAATATTGAAGTGAGTTGAATGCATCCACTAAAGATGTTGAGCTTTTTTCTTTTTTTTTTTTTTTTTTCCCAGCGTCCTGATTCGAACTGGTATGGTTAGAGGAAGAATTATATTAAGCCTTCTTTATAAAGTTACCAGCAGTAAGATTCATAGATACAGTATTTCTCTTCAAATCTTACCCTGAAATTATATTAGTGATTAAGGCAGCATCACTCAAAATGCCATTAAGACATCCCTGATTTTAGTCTAGACTACAGAACATACTTAATTGGAATAAGGGATAACATTTTCAAAATTAACCGAAAAGCCTCAGGACCCTCCTAGAAGCTTTAATGCTTCATTAAAAACAGGAACCAAAACCGAACCCCAAACTGTTGGCTCTGCATTTAACATGAGTAAGAGGGGAAAAAAGGAAAAAAAGTGCCATCACATGCAAGTATTCAGAAAATTGCATCGCTGCCTCTCTCGGAAATGCTGCCAATGTGTCCGATCTGTGCTTTGTGCCTTTTTCTCATGGTAATCTTTTATCTGGGAACAAAGCCATGTTTGCTGAAACAGCTCTGCTTGTATAAAATAACAGCTTGTTCAATAAGCCACAAAGGACAATTTAGTTCTCAGCACAAATAACCTGGCTGACTCTAGATGAGCCTCCTCTAGGAACAGAGCAATAAGGCTTCATTCTCAAATGAAGCTAAACAACCTGGTTATACCATGCTAACTAACACTGTGACAGGTAGCATCTGGATACGAAAGTAAACTCATACAGAATATGTGTATATAGCCAGAATATGTGCCCAGCTCTGGGCTGGTCTGTGTATACAAATCAAAGGTTGTTATATGTAACATCACTTTAATGTCATTTGAAGATCTGCCTAAGTTCTTCACACAGGGCTGGCCTTAGCACCCACAGAGGTGGTTCAACTTATCTTGACTATGGTATCCCATGTCAAATATTCCACTACAAACCAAACTAACATAAGTCCATAGCTCTGTAAGAGAAGAATTACATAGGAACTAAGACCAGAGAAAGGCATTTGCTCCTCTAAAAAAGGCAGTCATTGTGTACCTCAGTCACATTAAAATGAACTTAGCCTAAAACAAACTTACTTCAGAATAGTGCATAGGTGTCTGTCTGGATGTACTTCTACTGTAACTCAAACTATTACTGTGATAAACTGATAAATAAGGGAACGTAAAGTGATAGTTATTATTAATTTGAGGGGGTAGTCAGATATTGAAAAGGATAATGGTACCTTGGGGTATCTTGCCAGTACCCAGAGAGAATATGAATTACACATGAAGGGTATAAGAATATTTGAGAGAATATAGTAATTGCCACAAATAAGGAATTATGTCACCCTTACCTTATTTTTAAAAACAGATTCAAGCACATTAACAATCAAACAATGAATTTATTGCAGGACACATTTATCACACATCGAAAACAATACTTATTGTTTGGTTGATTAAATAGAGAAAAGAAAACAAAACAAAACCACAATACATTATTCAAAGTGTTCTATATATTCGTTAGCTGACATTTTCAAAATGAAGCTTTCTTTTTTTTGCCTTTTTTTTTCTTTAAAAAAAATCCAAAACCCCACGATCATGAACAATGCATAGTGGGAACAAAGGGTCTAGAAATCTAACATTCCACAGCTGTGAGTCAGTGAGAAAAATAAGGCTATGTAGAGGAAAAAAAAACCCACAGTGAATTTCAAAACAATACATATTCCACTGACAGGCTTCAGATAAGATCATCTGACCATATGAAATATAAAAGCAAAGTTACGTACGGAAAAAAGGAATTTAAAATATTAACAAACAACTTGGGAAAGAAGAAACTAGATTATTTCTCTAGTGATAGCTTAGAAATACCATCCAAACTTTCAAACTAATATCAAATGAAGGTCAACTATACTATGGTGCTGTAAAAACTAACATGAACATGTAGAGGTGGGAAATATCGAAGTCCATTTTGCTAAATAAGCTACAACTACCCATACCACTTATTCAGCACATATTTATGAGTGGAATGACAAAGTGTAACAAAAACCAAAAGTTTGACCACCAGTCACTGAACGATTCAGTGAAGGGCTGGAAAACATATCTGCATGCTCTGAAATGTTAATTACAAGTTCTTTTCACACTTCATGCCGATGTAAATGGAATGAATGGAACTGCAGTGTCATATCCTGCTCTTTGTTCCCGTCCTTTCACGCTAGGTCAGCACTGTGAAGGCTTCATAAAGCTGCCATAAACAGGTTCTTCGCTGCCCTTAAGTCGCTGCCATCTGCTCTTCACATGATCGTACTGGATGAGTCCAAGGAACACCAAAGAGTCACAGAGCTGCTGTTTTCTGGCAGTCCCTAGTACAATGCTTCCCATATGCTGCATTAGTGCAAGATATGTATTGCAGGTAACTCTGCCACATTAAGTAACTAATCTATAGGTACTGTTCAGAATCAAGAGAGTATAAAATAATTGCAAATGTTGGATTATACCCGAGTTAGATTCAGCTTCCTTACTCACAAGGTCACAAGAACAAAGCTGAGGCAAGACTAGTTGTAGAAACCAGTTTGAATGCAGGTGTATAGAATATATAAATAACTATTTCTAGATTTTAATTTACATCTTTTTAAAGGAGCTGAATACAGATGATGCTACAAAAACCTTTATAACCCTTCTTCATCTGCCACAAATGATATCCAGATACAAATTAAGATCTTACAGAGAGAAGACATAGAATTTATTTAGAAAAATATTTGCTACAGGTAATCCTTTGCTGTTGTGTAAAATATATAAGAAACTATTGGGAGAACTTGAATTGTTGATATTCTAAACTGAACAAAAATATACCCTTATTTCAAGAAAGCTGAAATGCCCTGATTGCCATGGGGACATCTGTCCTGGAAACATTACTTTTCAGTATACTCTAACTAGTCTCACTCATACCAGTTATCATTCAGAACAGCACAAACAGCAGCATTCAGAGAGTGATGGATTCTAAGGTTGACCTCTTTTAGTTGCCCTGGAAAATCTGTGTTTATTATACTTGTAGCTGAGGCCTCACAGAAAGCAAGAAACATATTTTAAACACCAGCTGAACAAAACTCATGCAGCTGTGGTTACATTATGTCCATCACTTAATAAATAAGTTAGCTATGGGAGAAAAACATAGATGCCATTTTAACATCCAAAGAAAGCCATGGAATTTATAGAGAGAAGACAAAGAAAAAAAACACCCTACACTGCACATTATAGAGGACTGCTGTTAAGTTATGCCTGAAAAAAGCAGCAATCCAGACTGTGGTTGTGTAGGTATCTATTATATGCATGTGTGAATGTGTACACACACATACACATAAACACAGAATCATCATCACTGAAAAAATGACTCAATACAGTTTTCTGTTTCATTCTAGATAAAAAGGATAATAAGTTAACAGACTTTCCACCATGGCTCATAAATTTGAACTGACAAATCTGCAAGTTCACCTATACCTTTTCTAGCGAAGTCTCATTTCACTTGTACAGAGGCAAGATGGTTTTCATTTCCTAAGTTAGCAAAGAGTGTGCAACATCCCACATGCTAAGAATTTTACCATTTTCATTTCATATCATGCATTATCAAAACATGCTGCAGAAGTCTTTGCTGATATAAAAAAAAATCTCATAAAAAAACAAGTCAGAACAATGACTGCTTATAATCATGAAATTCTTCTGGCAATTTTCAAGTAAAATATACATATAATAGTTCCCAATGTTAGACATTATTTTTTCCATCTGATACAGATTTAAAGTGAATAGTATATACATAAATAGTAGTATCCATCCAATCTTTAGAGTGTTCTGTTTTATACTCAGTCAATATGCCCTATAATTATATTGATGGATTCTGTATTAAAGAATGCAGAATCTTTCTGAAGGGCTAATTACAATGAGATGTGGAAAAACTCCATTTTAATGAAAGGCTTCCTTCCATTTTTTTCAAAAACATAAATAAACATTGCAAATACTCCAAAGTAAAAATCTAACACACAAAACCCATTGTGTCCTTCCGTGTTCTCTCTTGCTAAACAAACGGGAACCCAGCAAAACTGCTCCCAGTAGCTGTATGTATGGTACGTGCTTATCAGAATGTAATACATATGCTAGGCTTCCAGGAGAATGAAATGCATCCACTGAAAAACTGTTTCTTCAGACTGGTCCAACTTAACTATTACCTTTGCCCAGAGGTAATCTAAAGTGTGCTGGGTCACCATTCATACCCAGTTTGTTTAAAGTCTTGATTCAAAGCACCTGTACATATGTAAATCAACCCTTATTTAGTAGAACTCCAGCACATGGAGAAATGGACTCAGGAATTATTGTAAAGAACTTCCAGTACTCTGTCTCACACATAAGATAACCAGGGTCATTACAGTGTATTACTGTGTTTTACTAAAACCATGACCAATGTCTTCTCTACCCATTTTGATTATGAGGTGAAAAACACAGACTTCAAGTTCTACTTAGTAGAACTGTGGCTTTCAGTGACTGTGTAAATTAAAAGAGACTGGATTTAGTTCCCTTTAATAAAACATCCTGTTTTGGTAGCACATTAAATAACCAGGAACAACCTGCCAGCCTTATTGTAGCAGATTAACTCCTATAAGTTAATTCAGAAACTTTGTTTTTAAACCCCTTGCCTGCATCTCCAGGTGGGCTTCTATGCCAAAGGATTCTCCTAGGCAGCTGTAGCCATCATAAATAAAGATATAAAGCATCAAATTTTAAATGTTTTCCGCAGAATATTTTAGAAATCACCATAGATGCATTTGTGGTTGTTTTAGATAGTAAGACAGCACTGATACATAAATAGCCGTTTTGAAAAGTAAATACCCTGTCTTACTAAATTGCATTAAAACTCCTAAGTGTGAAATAATTTTGTGCAGTGTAGACTGGACAAGACACTGAAATAGAGAAAAGTGGCACAGAACCATGGGAAAAAAAAAGAGCTCAGGTTAGTAAACAGCCATGTAGGTGAGTGAGCAGGCTTCTGGAACATAGCCTCAGAGCCAGGTGCTCCTATTCCTCCTGTCCATAGAGAGATAGCAGAGTAGCCCATCAGAACTGCTACCCTGAAACCCCTGTATGTTTCGGACTGATGATGAGTTAAACTTTCAGGGTGTCTCTGAAAGAAAGAGAAGCCTGCTGGCAGTTTCTGATAGTTTGTGTTTCCTTTCTTGCACTTTGTGTGACTTTTAACAGTCCCCAAAGGGACCAACTCATGCTGGATTGGCTGGAGAATTTACTCTAAATGGGATTTATGCTGACATGCCTGGGTTGAAATGACTGAAAATGAGAGGCATTGGCCTGCCACCTCACAGAGGTGAACTCCAAGAGGACCACCTGGCTTGTGACAGCACTGGACTGGTAAATAAAGTAACACAACAACAAACAAACTTGCTCTCTCACTACTGCTTGTATCATCTCGAGAAAAGAATACATCTTCAGTGTGAAGGCTACTGTGAAAAAATACAGTAGCACATCAGCAGGCAAATGCAAACATGGTTACGAACCCATGCTGCAGCAGCAGGAACTGGGTGCAGCCCCACATTTAGAATTATCCAAGCTTTTACCTCTGGTGGCAAGAGCATCTATATAAGCTGGTCATGAATGCTCCAGTACTCCCTGCAGGCCAGTATTCATGAGCTTAGTTTCCACTTCAGTTCCTGATGGAAAGGCCATTTCTGTAAAGAACTTTGAGCTGCAGTGGCTTCTATAAGGAGAACTGTACAAGGCAGAAGTTGCAGGGTATTTTTCAAAATGTTGCTATTTCAAATATTTAGGCACCCACACTAAGGTTCTTTTGCCTTTTTTTTTTTTTAATATTTGAATATATTGAGGCAAGCTCTGATTGTACCTGATCTATATAAACAAGAAAATATATCACAGGAGGACACAACAGTCAATATATAATTCTATTGGGTACAAAATATTTCAGACTTTAGAGCTTCAAAGTATGCCAGACACTTCAGTCAGCAAAATACTGACTGTTCTACCACTGTTCACTTAAGAAGGATATGGTCTGTATTCATTTCAAAAACAAAGCTAAACGTTTAAATAGTTCAATTCACAATCATGTTCTTCCTCTAAAAAACTGTGGCCCAAGACCAGCTTCAGCTAGACATCTTTGTTAGCTATCTTTGAACAGAATGAACCCTAACAAAGTAAAACAATCCTCTGAAAGACAGAAAACCATCAGTGAGTTACTGTACATATTACATGCATAGCATCAGGAGACAGACACCATAAAAACAACACGGTTCACTTTTAACTGTAAACAGGTCTAGTTTAATATTAACAGTATTATTTTTCTGAGTAAACAACACAAACATTTATCACTTATGAATAACTGTGGACAGAATACTTCAGCACTCAGAAACTAAATTCCAATTATTTTGTAGCTATTGCTGACAAATATTGCCTTTAAAAAGTCTTCAGCTGCATATGATATTATACAACTGAATTTGTAAGAAACACAGTCATGTGGGCTTTGTTACCCTCCCACCTGCTTTATTCTTAACAGATGCTGACACTTCTCATCTACATCCTGAGGACAACATGCTTCCAGTCATTTTGCCCAGCTGCAAAGGAAAGATACTAACCCATACGGACTTTCCTCATTACCACATGGTAAGCAACTAGTGAGCTTTTCACCATTTTGAGACCAGACTCTGGGGCTTCTCAGAGTCCAGTCTGGTTAAATATCAGATAGAAAAAACCCAAAACAAGACACTCAAGACTATGCTGACTGAGAAGCGATCAGAGCTCACACTGATTTTCTGACAATTATTCAACCTGTAAAGTAAAACCTAAGTGTTTTTTAATCCCACTTTACAAATGTTTGAGGCCAAGTAATTCCCTCACTTTGAGATCTGAATTAATTCTCAGGCTTTTTCCTGTGAATCTTTACAATGCAATCTCTCTAAGATTAGCACAGTGCTTAAAATGGTACATAAAAAGGTTCATACTTCTTTCTATTAGATTTCCCATGACCACAGGCACAAGATTGTACAGTTTTAAATTAAATCAGCAGCCACCACTCACTGTTCTTTCAGTGTCATTTTAAGGGAATTATTTCAGTCTCAGCACTGAACAAGTTTTAAAAGGCAATGGATTCATTATTTCTGTGTACTTCGAGAATTGATGGAAATGTATCCAATGTTCTATCGTGCTGTCACCATCCAAAGTCCCAGTGCAACATTGGCAGCCAAAAGTGCACTACCAGCAAGCAAAATTAAAAAGCCAATAAGCTCTCTGTTTTGTTTCTCTACAATCAGGGAGCTCAGAGTGGCTTCCAGGAATGAATTTAATATCCACTGACCATCCAAAGCAAAGCAGGGTACAGCATTGATAACTGCTAGTGCTCCAGACAATGAAATGAGGCACCTGTTTGACTTCAGTTAAGGTTCACAAATAATTTTCAATAAAATGTTAAAAAAAATAAATAATACAAAACACAGTTTATATTTCTAATATGCAGAAACATCTCAAGAGTTATATTTCTTAGCTGCCATTCTGTTTCACAGAAATTATATAATGAGTTTTACCCCATAATACACCTAGCTCAGAGAATTGCCTTTACAGATTCATTTATTTTTAAGCACTGGGTTTGGATACTTAAAACAACCTGCAGTCTTTATGACTCAGATGAAAGCAGGAGACAGCAAAGCCACATTTAACATTGCCCATCTTCCTCCCTTGTTTTGTGTGGTTTTGGAGGAAGGTTATAGCTCTGACACCACGCCTGAAGTAAGAAGGTATTCTAAACCTATGACCTAAGTATGAAATAATGATTAGAGATATTTTCCAAAACACTCCCTCGCTGGAGTAAGTAAGTACCTAGAATGTAACTGGAAATCTGGCCTCTCTCTCCTACTTACCTGTTAGCCATAAAAGTTGAGTGGATTTCTGTACGTGCATGTGCACGTGACAGTAAGGCAAGGGTAGAATATTTCCATTATTGGTAAAAGCTTGCTAACTGTAATACTCACCTCCATCCTATTACAGCCGGACAAGAAGACATAAGACACAGAAAGCAGCTGGGTCAGCATGAACCTTGGTGTGTTTCCAGAAAAGGGGAGCATCTGTAGCATCTTAACTCCAGTTTTACAGACTACATTGAACTACACTGTTCAACTGTTCTATAGCCACTCATAAACATTCCCATTTCTAAAGCTAAGGGTTCTTAGATTAGCCATATTCAAGCCTACTGATCTTTATGCATATATGTATCATCTTGTTCATTAATAAGCATGTTTTAACTGAATTATGATTCTGATTCTTTTCTGTTGAACAAACAAAACCAAAATAACCATACACTGTTATTTAGTTCAGTATAATGACTCAAAAAAATTATAAAGATCCAACATACCAAAGCTAGCAATAACATCTCATTTATCCTGCTGTAAATTCAGGCTTACTTTGACTTTCTTGTTAGAGCTGTAAAGACTCACCCTCAAGAAAAGAGTCAAAGTATGACCAAAAATATCCTACTAAGCAAAAGAAAGTGAGACATTTCATATTGAGCTTGGCACACAGACAATAATCAATGCAGAGAAGGGATAAAGATGTCCAAACTCTACAGAAATGTTTCAGACATCCTGTCTAAAATGATATCCAACTGAAATTTTGCTGGTTCACCAAATTCTAAACAGTGCTCTTCTTGCCTTAAAAGAACAAACATACTTCAAAGGATACTTGCAAAATGTCTCTATCACCACAGGCAGATCGATGCTTAGGAAGTTTTGTCGTGGTACAAAACTGCTGAGACTTACTGAAATGGAAATACAAAGATACAAAAAACATGAACAGTCATTCCAGGATTATAAATTATGAATTTTAGATTATAATTTTGCAGAAAAATCAGATCTGAAATGACATTTCTTCAAGGATGAATAACCAACCTAAGTATATTTCTTAAACATGGTCACTATCACAAAGACACTCCACAAAACACAATTAGCATGATTTCAGTGAAAGTAGATCTAAGACATGCATTTTCAGAGGCAACCAGACATCTGCAGTCATAAAGACCACATTGTGTAATTCAAGTCCTTTTCAAAGAAAAAACGTATATAGATTATAGCTACCAGACTTTTCCGAACATATGCAGTCCACATGTATACATTCATACTGTGGGTGCACACATGTACTTTCTCGGAGGGCCAGAAAATTTTCTTGCAATACCTACAAAAGACCCCTTGACGTGAGGCTGAGCTCATGGTGTAGAAGAGTGGGGGCAGATAGGGTGCAGAATTCTGCAGTCACTCTCAGAAAGTGACAGCTAGGAGATCATGTGGCTGCCCCATCCCCGGCAGTGTTCAAGGCCAGCCTGAATGGGGCTTGAAGCAACATGGTCTACTGGAAGGTGTCCCTGCCCATGGCAAGGGGCTTGGAACTAGATGATCTTTAAGGTCCCTTCCAGACCAAATCATCCTATGATGCACAGCTGCACTATACAACACCAGTTAGGCAGCACGTAAGTTGCTTCTTTTTCTGTCTTCAGATGAGTGACTGTTATAACGACCTGTTAGAGAGCAGTGTAGGGGAGAGGGACCTGGGAGTCCTAGTGGACGACAGGGTGACCATGAGCCGACACTGTGCCCTTGTGGCCAAGAAGGCCAATGGCATCCTGGGGTGTATTAGAAGGGGGGTGGTTAGTAGGTCGAGAGAGGTCCTCCTTCCCCTCTACTCTGCCCTGGTGAGACCGCATCTGGAATATTGTGTCCAGTTCTGGGCCCCTCAGTTTAAGGACAGGGACCTGCTGGAGAGAGTCCAGCGCAGGGCAACTAAGATGATTAAGGGAGTGGAGCATCTCCCTTATGAGGAAAGACTGAGGGAGCGGGGTCTCTATAGTTTGGACAAGAGGAGATTGAGGGGTGACCTTATTAGTGTATATAAATATATAAAGGGGGAGTGTCACGAGGATGGAGCCAGGCTCTTCTCAGTGGCAAACAATGATAGGACAAGGGGAAATGGGTACAAACTGGAACACAAGAGGTTCCACTTAAACTTGAGAAGAAACTCCTTCTCAGTGAGGGTGATGGAACACTGGAACAGGCTGCCCAGGGAGCTTGTGGAGTCTCCTTCTCTGGAGACATTCAAAACCTGCCTGGACACGTTCCTGTGTAACCTTGTCTAGGTGTTCCTGCTCCGGCAGGGGGATTGGACTAGATGATCTTTTGAGGTCCCTTCCAATCTCTAACATACTGTGATACTGTGATACTGTGACTGTGACTCCAAGATAGAGCTTAGTAATAACAGGCTGTGAGATAGGACTCAGCATCTTTCATATAAATACTAACTGGAAAATTGCAGCACATGACCTTTGAAACACTTCTTTAGTACTGTAACTTCTTTGAAGCTTCAGCTGACTGTATGTCAAATGTTTAAGAGAGACTCCTCAAAGAAAACTGAGGTAGCTTGAGGCCTCCTGGAGTGCACTCTCTTAGTACGGGGATGCTCCATCTGTGTTGTCTCATAAAAAGTCTTGACACAGTCTTTCAATGTAAACAGCAGACTCTGCCAGCCTCAGGGATCATTTGAAAACCTTAATTCTGTGACAGCTGTAAGAAAGACATCTTTCCTTCTAGAAGGCTCCACTCATAGTATAGCAGAGTCTTATCCCCAAAAGGAAGAGGTATCGATAAATTAAGGCAGAATTAGAAAATCACCTTGTTGATATCTTGCACGGTATCAACAATAGTCACTCTGTCCCTAAAGAAAAGCTTTGGATGCAAATTGAGGCCAGGAGCAACAGCCTGAATTTACCCTAATAGCCTGGGGACAGGTTTTAGGAAAAGAAATACCGTCTCCACAGATATATGCGAGAGTTCAAATCCCACTCAATACAAACATCCCTTGGAAAAGGAACAATTTCTCAAGGAGAAATTGTAAAACCATAGGCTAAGAGAATACTGGGAAACTCAGAGCACTAGTAACATACCAAAAGTGCTCTTAAGTATATCTTAGCTAAGAGCGAGAACCAGATTCCTTCAGGTTCAATAAACAATTCAAGGATATCAGAACAAAGATGAGGAGAAAGTAATTCCAAAGGTGCTACTGGCAGAGAACTGGTCCATTCAGTCAAATAAGCACATTTTCGTCTGATAATAAAGCCCTTTGTGGTGAGTCCAACCAGCGAGCACACCATAGGATGGAGATATTTGGAAAGCAAGAAGTCCCAAAAAAAGAATGGTTTGGTGTGGCAACAAGCAGAGAACTTTCCAACACCAAACTTGCCATAGCTATGCCGAGAAAACTTGAAAGTCATGTTCCCTCATTTACCTTAGCTAAGAAAGACCTTTGATTTAGGGGAACTGAGAGAAAATAAGTCTGTTGGCCTACTAAGTGAAGAACATAATAGACAGAAATCCTGGATACTATCCAGTTCAAAAAGTCAGAGGCATCCAAGTCAAATGACATCCAAAGAAAACAACTCATCAAGCTGAAGGCTGGTATCAGAACATCTGATCAGACCTCTTGTTCAAGAGCCAAAATAGCAAAATGGCTGAGGCAGCCACTGTATTCAAAGGCTTCAAAAGACAGTATACTGTAATGTCAAAGCTTGACTGCCTCTTGACAAATACCTAATGGCCACTTACAAGTTACCATCCTGAACCTGAATGGATTGAGATTCCTACATTGAGAATGGATCACTCATCTTCTTCCCTTTTTGTTGTCACTGACAGCTGCTAGACGTGGATCTAAACTCCAGACCTTGCTGCCGAAGCAGTACCCAAAACCCAAAAGAACTCTTCAGGAAGATACTGAACTGAGCTCTAGACATTGTAATATGAGACAATGAATGAATTTAGTGGCTGTAATGGATCAAACCTAATGACAGCAGGTAAATCTGCCCTTCAACAAATAACGCAAGGATTACAGAAATTATATTCTCCAGCCTTGTCTTCAAAAGACACTGCTGGGAAGAGGTGAACAGCAATGAGGCTGGGTGAAACAAAATAGTCATCGTTTTCCCACTCCAATTAAGCAATTCTTTGACCTGGAATTAACATTTCTTTTGTCAGCTAATACTAGATAGTGTTCACAAATATTGAGAAGAATGCACAAGGGACACAACTTTAATTAGAAGTGATTTGGAGACTAGGTTGACTGAAGAGCTTTTCAAAACTTCTTCATGGGGTAAAAGCATGGATGCTATGGAGGAGAGGGACAGTATGGCATGAGGTTATTTCTGTGTAGTCTCCAGAACATGCAATCCTTTAAATACAGGTTGAAAGCAAAGCAGGATCATCTTCAGCAATAAGGGAAAACAAGCATGGAAATACTGAGAAACCACACTGTGGCAGACAGACCCTACATCAGGGTTAAGGCTGTTAGTGACCAAAAACCTCCTCAAAGCTAGGAAGCGGGTTTTTTTTCTTTTTCTTTTTTTTTTTTTTTAGAAGATCTGGATACAACAGAAGTAGGAGACTTGTCCAGTTTGGGGATATTAACTTCTAAGTAAGTTCCATCTTCTTTTCATGAAGGAAATGTAGGTTTTGATCCTTGATGGGCAATGCAGATACAGGAACTATCAGGGATATGATCTTCCCTCAAACAGTGTAAATTCCAAATGCGAATGTCAGTCACCGTATTCTTCCTAACCGACAAGGCCCAGAGAAGGATGCCATAATTTTGCAACACCAGAAATTACATGAAGGAATAAATCCCCTCACAAAATAAAGAAGAAACACTGCAGTGTTGAATGGCAATAATGACAGGGCTGTCCATTTCAATCTTACATGTCACCTGTCCAACACAGGGAAAGCCTCTAGAGCATAACGGGCCTGCAGTAAAAGTCTAAAAGTCTTGAATTAAACCTACAGTATGAGTTTACATTTGATTACATTGGTACTTTTTTACAGAGAGAAGGCTATTAGAATGGATTAATGTGTCCGTCCTAAACAACATGTATTCCTAATCATTCCTTGTTTTAGTTTTGGCCAAATCTCCAGCAGTGTTTTTTGGGTTTTTTTGTGTGTGTTTTCTTTTGTTTGTTTTTTGTGGTTGTGTTTTGTTTTGCTTTTTTGAAATACTGCGCCTGGAAGCTAGTTTCAAATGAAAAAATATGAAATAATTACTTCTCCATATAGCAGGACTATCATGACAACAGTACAAACCTAAGTAGAAAATAATACATGCAATAATCTTAGAATGTTTTTCAAACATTACTGTAGTGACATTTCTAGAGAAAGTAAAGTCATGGTACACACTAGTCCAACTCCCATATTAGGCTGTGTGTTAAATGTAGCACCACTCTAAAATCTAATGTTTCCTGCGGGTAGAAAGATCACATTAAAGCATAAAATATTTCACTAAAACATATTCCTGTTTCAAAATTCATGCAGTAAAGGAAGAAATTACTTTCACTAAAATGCATTCACTGTTTCAAAAATCACATACACAATAGAGGAAGAAATTATTTTTGTTTCTTAACTGTAATAAAAATGGTTACCACATTCTGATCAGTCACATTTGGGGGAAAAAGAAAAAACAAAACACCAAACCTGACGGTCCAAAGCCAGTGTTGTACACTGCAAAGTTAAGTCTGAAATATTTAGAAGCTGTTTCATTGGAATACATGGGACTTTATGATAGTACAGTAGACTACCTGCTGCCTGAGCCAGGATCCTATTATTTTAGCTTTGTTTCTTTTCTAAGATGAACACAGGGCATAGGTTGCGTTCACAGCAAAGTTCGCAATGAAGTCAAGCTTCTAGCTTTGAAATTAACACATCCAATGTGCAATTCCCAGGGTATAGTAAGTCACTTCAGAATTATATTCCTGCAAATATATTGTAATTGCATTTTCACACAGTAGCTTCTTAAAGTAAAACTTTAAAAATTCAGATCAAATAACATTTTTTTCTGAGTTCTGAAAGACTTACAGGTTCAACTGTTTTGCAGAATTACTGTTCAACAGGAAACACTGACTAAAACTCCATCCCTCCAGCATATTGGAAAAGAGAACAGTATCAGTTGCTCCAGAGTACCTAAAGTTTGTATTGTTAGACCAAGGAAGGGTACTTATAATAATTATCAAACTCTATTCTTAAAATTTGTTGCTGCATTTGGAATAGATGCCACCAAATAGAATCATGGAATCATAGAATAGTTAGGGTTGGAAAGGACCTTACGATCATCTAGTTCCAACCCCCCTGCCATGGGCAGGAACACCTCACACTAAACCATGTTACCCAAGGCTCTGTCCAACCTGGCCTTGAACACCACCACGGATGGAGCATTCACAACTTCCTTGGGCAACCCATTCCAGTGCCTCACCACCCTTACAGTAAATAACTTCCTCCTTATATCCAATCTAAACTTCCCCTTTTTAAGTTTTAACCCATTACCCTTGTCCTATCACTACAGTCATAGAACAGAATAGTTAGGGTAAAGATATAATATAATATAAAAATATAGAACTGTGTGTTAATGATACACAGGTGAACAACATTTTCCTACTAAATGGCAAGAGAGCAGAAATAACAAGTGATCATATTTTGGGCTTAAAAATATGACCAGCACAGAAAGATGACTGACAGATTAACTGATCATATGTTTATGCAATAATGCTAATGGATTTACACTACCAGATTGCATTACTGTTTCAAAACCACTTTTGTACTTAAGTCAGAAAAATACCATGCCTTGTTAAGGAAGTACTTCAAGATGTCGGAAGCAAAATCTCCCCCTGCATTATAGCTGTCTGTGAGGAACAGACAGGTTCCTCACAGGAAGGGACAACAGTTTAATGCTTCATGCTTTTTTAAGCCCATCTGAAGCTAATTTTCAACACGCCACTCAAGCTACGAAGTAGGGATGTTGACATGTTTGTCCTTTCTCCCCATGCTTGCTCCAAGAGCAGAATTACTTTTTACTCTACCTGGCTCAAGAATATAAGCTTGCCTAAAGGAGAGACATAGTCTATTTCAAAGTCAGTCAGAAACTAAACTGTAACATGTTACTTAATTTAGAGTATTCAAAAAATAATCAGGAAAAAAATATGTTGCGACTGTACTTGTGGCTTGGTAGTTATGGGAATCTGTCACAGACACTTGGGATATTAGGTGTGATGTAAGCAGTCATGCTAATATTCCAGGCAAAGTGTTATGAGTAAGATGCCCTAGAGATTTTACAGTATCATTCTGAGAAGTTTATGTGTTAGGAAAATGTATGTGACTGGTTCCCATGACTAACCTGAGTGAGATCTGTTATAGAAATAGCCCTTTCATACTCTTCTGACCCCCCACCCCCCAAACAGACCAATCATCTCACATATGGTTTCTATTACCTTTGTAACTCACTGCACTGTGCACATTTCATTTTAGGCCTGAGCAGTCCATGTCTCTCCACTGGCTGACAAGAAATGGATTCTACATTAAACAAGTTAATCAACAAGCGCTCCAAAGCCTTGTACAAGCAGCCAGGCAAAGTAAACCACAATACAAATCTTTTTTTGTTGAACCGATTTTAATGAATAATACCAACCTGTATACTGAAGATGCATGGGGTGTCCTACATACAGCATATCAATATGGGGTGGATGTTTTACCCTGATTAGCCTCGTTTGGTTCTCTAAAGAAGGAGTCACACAGAAACTAGGAACAAAGTCTTTCTGGCAGTCCACGTTGGCTCGACAAACTTTGCTGGCTTCAATAACTTTTCGTGCTGGCAGACAGGCATACTGAAAAGGGCATTTAAAAAGGTTATAAAATGTAAAGGTATTTTCCAACAGATCAAAATAAAAGGTACCACATATTCCTTTTTAAAGCAAAGGAAGTGCCTCACTGATACCCTACCAGCCCATTAAGAGCTGAAATCTTTTTTTCTTTTTTTTGGTTTTGTCAAATCCTTCAGAACCTCTACCTGACACATACTCAACCTGTCATTCCATTGTTGGTGGAATGTGAAAAAGAGGTTGTGCACATGTACCAGAGTAAAAGCTGTTTTTAAAAATGTACACACATGCACTACAAAAAAATCAAGGCATCTAAACACAAGTCTGATTTTTAATGAACAGAGTCAGCATCAACGTACGAGTGACTAACTCTTCAAAAAGTTTTAGTCTTCATTGATTTAAAACCTTATTTGGCTGACAAAAACCTTATGTTCAGCAAACAAATCTACCAGCTGCAGGGCAGCTAAGAAACCATTCTCAACTGTTTCACTCGGCAGGCTGAAAGACCAAATCTTTCTTGCTCCCCACAGGCCAAAAGAGAGTACAGCAGAAAGGAACAGGAAATTGGTTTCCTCCCTCATGTCTCTTGTAAAAGCTCAGTGACAGTTTTCCTTTTGTTCTTAAACACAAGCAAGGAAAGTTCTTCATCTACTGTTTGCCTTAGGGGAAAAAAAAAAAAAAAAAGGATTTTCTTCCTTTTTAGCCCGATAGTTACACTCCCTATAGATGCACGGGTGTCAGACACTCTCCATTAACTTTAATACAAGCTCTGTCTATTCTAATGAGGGGAAGAGGGCACACTTTCAAATACTGCTGTATAGCACTGCAAAGACTGTTTAAAATAATTGTTCAAAACCCCACAGCCTGTCTTAAGGACACTTGGAAGTCATAGGCTTCTGGATGCTTTTATTTCTTTCTGTTCCTAAGAAGCCGTCATGAGCTTAAGAATGTCAAAACTCAGTGGGTTAGTGATTTATCAAATCTTGCTGAACTCCAGGATGTTACCAGCCATGGATATATTTCAAATGAACTGCTGCTCTAGGCTCAATTCTTAGTGGCTAAACACAACAAAACCACCCTGGAGTTGGAAGTTTACCAACACAGAAACTGTAAACACAGCAGATGTAGGAACTGACTTATTTCCCTTTCTTTAGGTATTTATCACAAATCTTCAGAACAATGATGAACTGGTATGTGTAGAAAAGTTTACACAGTTGATACTTATGCTTTTTCTTATAAAGAGAACTGTCAGAAAGATTCCATCACTGTCAATCTGGATCATGTACTTTAATAAACTTTTCTGCATCTTGAAGAGAGTAAGTCAAAATTCTGCTGACAAACTTTATAGGGTTCCACATGTTACAAGAAAATCAACATGGGGAAAAAGGAATCAAATAGAGGCTCTGATTTGAGAAACTGGGCAATACCTAGTATCTTCTCTTCCATGCTTTTAGTTTTATCCCAGTGACCAGACCTGCTGGCTTCAGATAACTGAACACATAATCCAGTGCTTTGCTTTGCCTGTAGTGCTTAGCACCTTTAAGACTGAAGCATCAAAATAAGCAATTTCACTTTGTTCTCAAAAGTTGTTTTACTCACTAATATTCTGCATTCAGTGGCGAAAATGAGAGAGAGGTCTTTCTGCCTAAAAGAATGAGGGGTACAAGACCTTTTCTGATTCTTCCAGAGAATTCCTGAATGGTCATGGGAAAAATAATTTCTAATATTTTGGCTTTTTAAAGCTCTAGATGGGGAGAATAACATACACATACACACACACCCTTACAAAACTACAAAACTGCAGATACTCTTAAATACGTAAGTATGCTGCATAAATGTTGGTAAATATTACTAATTTAATTAATTTCAGATTAAAACAAAATAAAAATTAGCAGTTTATGTAACTTACCAGTTGGCTGTCCAAGTTATTGCTATATGAAAAGCAAATGTCTGTGAGGCTGTTGTTACTACAACATTCAACTGTGCCATCGAGTCTTCTATAGACTAAAGAACACAAAGAGCAAATGATGAATATTCTAGTAACTTCCTGAAAATAAATCAGTCTGTATCAAGTAAAACAATCATTCTGTGGCCCTAAAGAATCACAGCAATTCACACAGCCTAGCTGTGGTTCAGTCATTAACTAAGAATAAGCTTCACCACTTACATGTATGAATGTCACCTGATTTCACCATGTCACATACTGATTTTTTCATCTTAATAAATTCCCTTGAGATACTGGGGATGTACCACTGCGGTGTTCTGAGCATGACAAGTTACAAAATACTTCAAACTGTTGCCCTCAACTTGCATTAAGGTCTCATTAAGGTAATCTGTCAGCTGCTACTGTACCGATTTCACTGGCTGGCTGTGGAAACGACCAACACTCAAAATGTCCTTATTAAAAACATTAAAGCCTTTACAAGATTCAAATTCTGAAAGCTTTCTAAGTCTTGAATGCTGCAGCAGTGAGTAACTCATGTCTTAAACCATGATTTAACTAGTACAGTACAGAATCTGTGAAGAGATTTTCTTAAGTAAATTTAACCTAACTTCATCTACAACAGCTTTTAAAGAAACACACACAAAAAGCTCACTGTAACAATCTGTGTCACAGCAACACTGCAGTACACTACTGTGAAATAGATAAGCCTGCGATACTGGTTGCTGATTTATCACTGCATAACCTGCAGGCCACTAACATGGAAATTTATGCCTGGGACTTAAGAGGTGCAAGCCCTGTACCATAGAATCCTCTTACTCAGAGAATCATAAAATCATAGAATAGTTAGGGTTGGAAAGGACCTTACGATAATCTAGTTCTAATCCCCCTGCCATGGGTAGCAACACCTCACACTAAACAGTGTCACCTAAGGCTCTGTCCAACCTGGCCTTGAACACAGCCAGGGATGGAGCGTTCATAACTTCCCTGGGCAACCCATTCCAGCGCCTCACCACCCTTACAGTAAAGAACTTCCTCCTTGTATCTAACTTAAACTCCCCTTCTGAAGTTACCCCTTGCCCTATCACTACAGTCCCTAATGAAGAGTCCATCCCAACATCCCTATATGCCCCCTCATAGGCTGTTATGAGGTCTCCAGGCAGCCTTCTCCAGGCTGAACAGCCCCAGCTTTCTCAGCCTATCTTCATACAGGAGCTGCTCCAGTCCCCTGATCATCCCTGTGGCCCTCCTATGGACTTGTTCCAACAGTTCCATGTCCTTTTTATGTTGAGGACACCAGAACTGCACACAATACTCCAAGTGAGGTCTCATGAGAGCAGAATAAAGGGGCAGGATCACCTCCTTCAACCTGCTGGTCACGCTCCTTTTGATGCAGCCCAGGATACGGTTGGCTTTCTGGGCTGCAAGCGCACACTGAAGCTGGCTCATGTTCATTTTCTCATCAACCAACACCCCCAAGTCCTTCTCCACAGGGCTGCTCTGAATCTCTTCTCTGCCCAGCCTGTAGCTGTGCCTGGGATTGCTCCGACCCAGGTGTAGGACCTTGCGCTTGTCATGGTTAAACTTCATGAGGTTGGCATCAGCCCACCTCACAAGCATGTCAAGGTCCCTCTGGATGGCATTCCTTTCCTCCAGTGTATCAACCGAACCACTCAGCTTTGGTGTCATCACCAAACTTGCTGAGGGCGCACTCAATCCCACTGTCCATGTCAGCGACAAAGATGTTGAACAAGACCGGTCCCAACAGTGATCCCTGAGGGACACCACTAGTTACTGGTCTCCAGCTGGACACTGAGCCATTGACCACAACTATTTGTGTGCGGCCATCCAGCCAGTTCTTTACCCACCATGTGGTCCACCCATCAAATTGATGTCTCCCCAATTTAGAGACAAGGATGTCGTGTGGGACAGTGTCGAACGCTTTACACAAGTCCAGGTAGATGACAGCAACTGCTCTACCCCTGTCCATCAGTTCTGTAGCCCCATCACAGAAGGCCACCAAATGGGTCAGGCAGGATTTCCCCTTAGTGAAGCCATGCTGGCTGTCACCAAGCACCTTGTTGTTTATCATGTGCCTTAGCATGCCCTCCAGGAGAATCTGCTCCAAGATTTCACTAGGCACAGAGGTGAGACTGACTGGTCTGTAGTTCCCTGAGTCATCCATTTTCCCCTTCTTGAAAATGGGGGTTATATTTCCCTTTTTCCAGTCGTTGGGAACTTCACCTGACTGCCATGATTTCTCAAATATGATGGACCGTGGCTTAGTAACCTTCAGGACCTGCGGATGGATTTCATCAGGTCCCATGGACTTGATGGGTTCTTAAGATGGTCTCAAACCAGATCCTGTCATACAGTGGGCCCAAGGTCTTCATTCTCACAGTCCCTGTGTCTGTCTTCCAAGACTTGGGTGGTGCGGTCAGAGCCTTTGCCAGTGAAGACTGAGGCAAAGAAGTCATTCAGAACCTCATCCTTCTCCAAATCCAGGGTAGCCAGTTCTGCTGATAGCTTCTGGAAAGGGCCTATGTTGTCCCTCGTCTCCTAACCTGGTCCCTAGCTTCCTGAACAACATCTCTGTATTCTTCCCAAGCCTCCTGTCCTTGCTTCCATCTTTTATGAGCTTCTTTTTTCACTCTAAGTTACCTCAGCAGCTCCTTATCCATCCAAGGAGGTCTCCTGGCCCTCCTGCTGCACTTCCTTCTAGTCAGAACACAACACTCCTGAGCTTGTAGCAGGTGATCCTTGAATATCAATCAACAGTGTGGGGCACCCCTGCCCTCTAGAGCTATATCCCATGGAACCTTACTAAGTAGGTTCCTGAAGAGGCCAAAGTCTGCTCTCTTCAAGTCCAGGGCAGTGAGCTTGCTGCACGCTTTTCTCACTGTCCTGAGGATCTTGAACTCGACCATCTCATGATTGCTGCAACCAAGGCTGCCCTGGAGCATCACATTTCCAATCAGCCCTTCCTTGTTGGTGAGCACGAGGTCAAGCATGGCACCTCTGCTTGTTGGCTCCTCTATTACTTGCAGAAGGAAGTTGTCTTCCCCATAATCGAGGAACCTCCTGGATTGTTTGTGCCGGGCCATAACATCATTCCAACAGATATCAGGGTGGTTGAAGTCCTCCCTGAGAACAAGGACCTGTGAGCATGAGGCTGTTTCTATCTGTCTGTAGAGCACTTCATCCAGATTCCTCTTGATGAGGCGGTCTGTAACAGATCCCCACAGTAATGTCCCCCATCACTGTTCTCCCTTTAACTCTGACCTCTGACCCATAAACTCCCTGTTGACTGCTCACCTGTCCCCAGACAGAGTTCCATGCTCTCCAGCCTATCCCTAACATAAATAGCAATTCCCCCTCCCTGTCTGCCAGGCCTCTCTTTTCTAAAGAGCCTGTAACCTTCCATTCCAACACTCCAGTCACAGGAGCCATCCCACCATGTTTCTAGGATACCAGTTATATTATATCCCCGTAGACATGCACACATCTCTAATTCCTCTTGTTTCTTCCCCATGCTACGGGTGTTTGTATAGAGGCATCTGAGCCGAGCTCCAAGTGAAGCCAGCTCATTGGCTGGAGCGGTTGGGAGTATCTGTACATCGCTCTGAGTATATATTATAGGTGCTGGCAACTGACTGGGACTGTTGGGATGGAATGATGTCCCCCTCCCCCAACACATCTAGCTTAAAGCTGCACTGACCAGCCTGGCAAGCTTCCTACCAAAACCGCTCAGGAGCTCCACCAGCCTCCTGTAGACCTGGCCTCCCACATAGAGTCCCTTGTTCTGAATACCCAAACTCTTGACTTCGGCACCACTGTTCTAATCATTTATTAACCTTGCCAATCCTCCTAACCTTTTTAAGGTCCTCCCCTTTATCCTGGAGAATTGATGAAAAGACTATCTGAGCTCCAGAGCACCTAACCACCTCTCCCAGGGCTCTGTAGTCCTTACTGTTCTCCAGGCTACTATCTATATCACTAGCACCCACATGGATGACTGGTAGGTTAAGTCAGTGGGACTTACTAGACCAGGCAGCCTATCTGCAACATCCCTGATCTGAGCTTCTAGTAGGCAACACACCTCCCTTGAGAAAATACGTGGTTTTGAATAGTGAATGACCATGAAACTAGTTTCCTTATGAATGACATTGAAAACACTTTTTTTTTAATTTCAAGAAGGTCCTTGGGGCAGTGTTTTCTGTCTAGCTTCATATTCAAATAGTTTACTCTCCATTTGTTTTCTGGTCAAGTAGATAGGGTCCATTTGCTAGATATATTTTTACTGATATTCAGTATTTATGTCAAGTTGTGAACTGTCAAGATTTTGACAAATGACAGCTGCTGGAGACTGAACAGAGTTCACTTAATTTAGGATGAATATTTCTCACTGCTGGAGGCTTTATGTCTCTGAAAACACAGACAGACTGGTCTGATTAGAATGCAGCAGTGGGACAATGGGCTGCTAACACAATACAGCAATCAAGCTTGCAAGCAGTATCGAGTCTCCAGTATTAAGTTTCGAGTATTTCAACCTAACAAGACTAGTTCAGTTGCAGAATATACAGTTTTATTATTCATAACTCTGAAATTGCATTTCAGAGAAATGCAGAATCAGAGCATATATACCTACAGCATCTAAGAATTGATTCTTCCTTGCCAAACCTGCCCAGCTGAAAGCATGTGTCAAAGTTGCCCTCCTCTTCAGAAGGATAATCCAAACTGCTAGCTCTCCAAAAGCAGGATCTTACCCATACTTCACTAGTTTCCTGTTTAAATATTTATTTTTATCTTGTTTAAATATTCCAGTTGTAAGATTACTTTCCTTACATACTAGAAAGAAACAGAAATTACCTTTTTGGTCTCACAATGTAACCATAATGAATCAAAAAACATGGGTAGTCAAGCTGCCTGACCCCCTATTTATTTACTTCAGTAGGATGAAACAAATGCAGTGACAATTTTAAAGCTCTGAATAGCATCATATAGATTTTGCTCAGTACAAACCAGACCTTACTATTTTCCTGAGCAATGCAAAGTTTGAAGCCAAGGCCAACCATCAGCCACTTAGGACTCCCAAAAATTTCGCCCTATTTTCTCGGTAGCTCCTCACCTCTCCATGGATGCTTTAATGAAACAAACTTTAGACAGCTTTAGGGCACGTCACAAGACATTCAGCAAATTTAACTTGACTGTTCTTTTTTGTTCTACTAAATTTTTGTTTATAGTTCTAGTTTAGTTCAGTTCAGGTTTTTTTTTGTTTCTAAGGGCTGAACTGTTACAGAAACAAGCACTCTAATGTATAAATGAAAACAGAAGGAAACAGACTGACTCGCAGAAGCAACATGTGCAATCCAGGCAAAACTAAGTTTATGGGCAAAGACACTGTGAGATTGAAGAAGCACATGAAAATTAAAACCCTCATAGTGAGACAGATCAGAGTAAGTGGCCATAATAAAGCACATCATTGGGTTAAGCCATACAATTTGTAATGTCACGCTGATCAAAGCAGTAAGGTAATATGTGGAATTTACATCTGTAAAAGATCGCTGAGTTGATCCATATACCTGAACTAAAAATAGAGGAGATAATTCTATTACTGCTAATAACCAAGCTATGCAGTATCTCGAAGAGGCAAATTTCATTATTTATGTCATAAAGGATGTTTGTATAGGGTGACGTGGAAGACTAGAGAAATTCTTCTGTCTTCTACCTACTTCTTCCTCACTTTCAGGTTTCACAAAATAGAATGGCATATTGCTAAATGCTTAAGAGAGGATAGCAGACTCAGCTTAGGAGAAATCTGTCCTCACCAACATATCCTACATTCAAAACAGTTATCAAGACATTATAAAATTACAATATAAAATAATGAAGAGAGCACCTAAAGTCATACCTCTAGCTGGAAAGCTTAATTGCTGTAGGGTGGCTGCACTTACACAGTAGCCAACCTGTGACTTCTCTGAAATGTCTCCCAGACAGGAATTCCAGTCTTCCACATTATAAACTGGGCAGTCTTGCAGATTAGTGACAAGGTCTCCCACAAAAAGACCTCTTGGTCCATTGGCAGGAGAATCCTGAGAAGAAAGTCAAGTCGGTCATATTATTACAGTTAAAACAACAAGAATTTTTTTACAGTTCTGCCAAATAGCCATGAAATCTTTAGGTTAAGATACTATGTCCAGAGAAAGAGAGTATCTCAGGCTCCACTAGAACTGATTACTTCAACTTATGATAGAGCATTTCAAAACCAATATCCTCTACAAATAGCTTTTTTAGTCCAAAGAAAAAGAAAAGGGCTAGTCTCCACGTGTTCCAGGGACTGATTCAAACTTCAGAAATTATTTTCATACAAGTTAATACACTGTGGTTTTTCCTACCATTTTAAGTTCAAGTAGCTTAAATTAATACACTGAATCTTTCAACACAGCAGGTTGAACCTATACTTTCAAGGGTATAAAGCATAATAAATACCACTCTATCCTGAGTCATAGCAGTTCATTTTGAGATCCAAGGAAGACTGAATACTTTCAGCTGTGCTGTTTTTGATTAAGTCAGAAAAAAATCAGTCCTTTCCAGAATCGCAGCAGCCTCTCTCTACTTTGCTTTCAGCTGACCAAACAAGCAAGTAAATCAGCTCAAAATAATCTTTAACATTAAAACCAGATAGTAATAATTAGAGTGATAATGTAGTTTCCAGTAGATTTACTGGTGCAATATTGAAAAGAAGTTAAAACAAACAAAACTGAAATAAGCCTGCAAACTCATGTCAAATGTCTAAACAGATTTTTAGTATGACGAATAGTCTATAATTATTCACACCATGTTCCTTCATTTATTAATACTAAACACATGTGACTGAGAAGGAAACGTCAAGCAGATAAAGAGCGCAATATATTAGACTCCGCAGAGTGCTGCACTGACCAAATCTGATTGTGATAATAAGAGACACAGGTACTCTCAGGTCACAAAGCACGCAATATGAAAACAGTAAATATTTTTTCTTACCTCTGCAACCTCAGTAACAAGTGCCCCAACACCCGTGTAATAGAAAGGGAAAAGAATGGCTGGCAGCAGAAACAGAACCATGAAACTTGCAACACCAAGAACAAAATTATGCCACACTCCTAAAAAGAAGGAAAAAAAAATTAAGTAAACAATAATAACAGAAAGGTGTCTTTGAAATGCAAGTTTCTACAGTCACCTTCTAATCAACCTTCCTGAAATGATGAAAAGTTAATTCTTGAACAGAGACATGAAAGAATATGTATGTTACTTTACAAACTTAAGTTTCTATGATGGCACTTTGTAGGGAAGTTTTAGAGAAGCCTCTGAGCCCCTGAGAATTAAACTGTCAGAAAAGAAGTTAAGTTTATTTTTAAGGTGTCATTCTACTATATTGATATTTCATCATGTCACTACTTTTCTAAGTATGTAGTAGGTAGAGTATCCAGAAGAAAAACTGGGCTTCTGAATCAGTACTTCAACTACAGTTTCGATCTACAGTTTCTATCTACAGATCTATCATAGATATTAAAACATTAGTAGAATGAAATGTATTACTTGTCACCTCCTACCACAATAAACTGTTACATTTAAGAATCTTAATAACTGGTCATACATGTGAATAAATACTGTTTGTCCTGGTCTGCAAGATGTCTGAAATTTAGCTGCAACTCAGTATTTTTCACAGTTATCTCCATTGTACCAATGAAAATAATTACATGTGTACGTGCCAAACAAGTTTAGAAAGTTATTTGAAAAAAGGCTTCTTTTACAAGAAAATCTGGACTTAAAACCACATCAAGAAACTGAGTTGTGCAATCAGCATTTCCCAACACATTATTCTGGGCAACATATTTGCAACTGCAATTTTTAAAGGACACTGCTCTCCATAGGAAGAAATGAACCAGTATCATAAGACATGCTTGGCTTCCTTCAACATCCAGTACTATACAGATTTTCTCATTTATTTTGTGTTCTTGGTCAGACATTTCTTATGACCACTGCAGGAAAAGTTTTCAGTGTCGAAGACTCCTTATTTCCTTTTTATAATGCTTCATCATGTTAAGAGGGGTTTGAGTCAGTTCTATATTTACAGTGCAGTTACAAGACAGGAATAGTAAATATAATAATAATATAAATATAAATAGAATAATATAAATGTAAATATAGTAAATATAACCTATCTTTCTTGCACTGCATATAGCACAGGAATCATAACATATGGCAGACTCTTATTTCCCCTGGTTATCTCTACCTGTCACCTGGTTGTCTTTTACATTTCTAATGCTGCAGAAACAAGAGACATTTGGAGTACTTTAACTAAGGTTTTTTTGCCATTTCCCATAGTAGATACCTCTTAATGTGATTTCCCTTTCTATAGTTTTTAATCATATCTCATTGAAAGGTGATCAGGTAGATGAAATGTTTCAGAAACCAGTTCTCTCTATCTTGCACACATGCGTATATGCGTGCACACACACAAGTGCAACAAACCCAAAAGTATTAGGTAAATGTGTTACCTTTATTGCTTTAAACTTTTTATTTTATTTTTTTTTCAGCTCAACAGCTTAGCAAAGGATAAAAATCAAAGACCAAAACAAAATTCATTTGTAACAGCGTGGCCGCTACTGGAAAAAAACCCTTAAATAATAAAAAATGAGGTGATGGAACTGCTAGAAGGTGACATGAATACTTTCAAACTGCTAGAAAACATGGGCTTTAGCACCATAATCTACACAGTTTGCTGTGTGGAATACAGGAAAAAAGTCTAAAGTAGAAAGGCTTCAAATTCATGGCAGGTGATCCACAGAAAACAAACAGGCTTAAAATGATAATAACTGTAGAGGCATACTGCTGTGTATACAAGCAATTTCATTTTGCTAAAACCGCCTCATCCATGGATACCTAATTCCTTATATTTAAAAAGGGATACTTTACCCAGCCCTTAAAACAACTTAAAATAATGACTTTATTAATTACTGATAATTTTTTAAAAATTGTTTTAAAAATCTTGTAACTTCCTGTTAAAGACAATACAAAACGCATTAAAAATTATCTCAAAAATAGTACAAATGTTTGAATTATAAGAAAGTGCAGCACAGAAGCACTTTTTATCTACTGGGCATGGAATTAGTGCTAAAAATATCACAAGTCTTACAAGAACACTCATTCACTATTCTTGAACTCACGATGCCATCTGCTGTACAACAAATATACTCTTTAATCTCCAGAGTATAGGTGGATTACAAAAGGAATATTCCGTGTCATTCTCCACTCTGTTTCTTTTACTTCGCTGCCATACAAAAGTCTGAAAGCAAGCCTCTGGAAACTCAGATCTTCAGAACAGTGAGAACACGTTCATTCAACTGCTCTGACAATTAAAAAAAAAACTGTGTCAAATTTACTGAATATCACATTTTATGATTATCAAACATCCTAGTTATGAAACATATATATCATTAGCTGTAAAAAAAAAAAAAAAAAAAAAGCAGCATATATGTGCTATACCTAACTGGTAACAAGCCACTGATGCCAAACCAGTATTGCAATATACTTGTTCCTATATTGTATGCCCCTATATCTGGCTCCACAAGAAACCTTAAAAAATTATAGGTGTTCTCTTGTCATCAAAAAATGCAAGCAATTATTTTGTTACACCTTATAATCTAATTTTTCTAGATGATTTCACAGCAATGTAGGTAAACAACCCATTTTGAAAATTGGTATGTCTTCTCTTGCAGTTCTGCTCATAGTAGCTGGAAATGGAAATTGACACAGGGCATCATGGAAATTACCCTATTTCAGTGAATGATTTTGGTTCATTGGGGTATTTGGAATATAAATATATTTACTTACCTAATTTTTATCATCATTTACTTTATTTACAAAAGCTTGAAAACATGCTTTCCTAATGGCTTTTGTATGCCCAGCCTAAACCCTTCTATGTAATGTTTTAGTTACAATATTCAAGAAACAATGTTAATGTCTAAACAGGCTGGCTGCTATCCTACTTCTCCAAGAACTAAACGAAGATGCTAATTTTTCTGTCTGTCTTTCAGTAATCCGGGAACCACATTTGTCTCTAGAAATCAGTAACACATGTGGTTCAGGTAGGATAAAAAAGTCTCAGTCTAACTTTCCACAGCAGTAGGGCTCTATTTCCCAGTAGCCAGAGACTTCAAAAACATCAAACCAAAACCACTTGGTGCTTATTTGGAGCCATAAGCTGTGATTCTCTTTGGATGCTGATGTTTTAGCCTTTATTTCCTCTTGATGGCAACACCAAAACACAGTGACCTCTATAATAACATAATTCAAATGTCACTGAAAATCACTCACAATACTACTGAAAAAAAAATCTCCTATCGCAGAAAGCAGTAGTGTATTGCTCAAAGTTGTTCACCTGTGACAGCAAGCGATGTTTTCATACCACCAGTCTCTTGGCTGAGTATTTTCCAGCTTGCATGCTCCAAGATCTTGCTACTTAGGCCGTACAACACACAACTGGAATTTCTTATGCACAGCTAATCTGAATTAGATCTAGAATATACAGTAACATTTTTTCATGACAGGAAACTGGTACTCATTTAAACTCCTAGAAACTGACATCTCTCTCCTTCACAAAACAGCACAGTATGGACAGTAATGATAAATTGATTTTCTATAGTCACAAGTTCAGAGCAGAAGGATGACCTTTAGGTAAATGTAAGCTTTTGTACTTCTTCATTTCGAAACTTCAACTGTCCATCAAGAATTCACAAATAATGCCTGTAGAGTAAGTAACAGTGCTAAGCAAAGGTTTAGTAAAAAGGCATGAACTATTACCTGCACAAAATATCCTTAGCTGCTGGACTGGAGATATCAGTTGCAAGTGAGTTGTGAAGAGCTCAACAAATGCTCCAGGATAGACAACAAAGATAAAAATCCCAAATCCATTAAATCGTACTTGTTCTCTTAAGAAAAGAAAATAACAATGAAGTGGTGCTACTGCAAACAAAAGAAAAACTGAGAGATTCTACATAGCACATATTTTTGATAATGAGAACAACTAAAATTATAACTAGAAAACTAACTTTTTTTTAAATACCAAGAACTGAAAGATAACTAAACTACAGGATGTTTTCTACAGTAGTTTCCACTTTTAAGCAGCACACATTTGTGAGCCTACTAAAAGATAAAGGATAAGTTCAACTTCTTTTCTGTCTCCTGGTAACTGCAACACATAAAATACTTAAAAAAAACCCAAACAAACAAACAACAACAATAACAAAAAAGCCCCACAAAAAAAAACAAACCCCTAAAACAAACTATTTTCACTTTAACTTTTGGGGGATTTTTAAGTAAAAAAAATTGCAGCTTGTAGGATGCAGTTTCAAACTAATCAATGAAAAATTATCTGGAAGAAGCAATTGCTTTCCTCTTAAAGGAACACTTACTGATTTCTGGTATTTATAATTTGTGTTTCTCCTGAATGAAATTCAGAGTAAATTGTAAACTATAAAAAAAATGAGGGAAATTTTCATTTGATAAAATGAAAAAAAGTCAGGAGGCTAAAAGGACAAATGCTATTTAAATATATTAGTAGCTGATGCTATCATACAGATAATATAAACATTTTTCAGAGGTTTTACAATTGCATTTAAATGGCAGTTTTTGAAATAACTATATAAAGGTTTTATGAAGCTAGAAATTTCATAAGGCACCAACAGAGGCATGACAACCATATTCCAAGACAATTACATTCCAATAATTATTCCAAGACAATCACGTTCCAAGACAAAACAAGCACAGATCAGCTAATCTTGTATCTTTACAGAGACACTACACTGGGCATAGCATTTTATTTATTCACGTTTATTTATTATGCATGCACAATAGAAGGAGACACAGAATTATACAAATTCTTCAGAATGAAGTAATACATTAATTCCCTGGAGTTAACTCATCAGACCTACCCATGCTACCAATTAATGTAGCCTAATGCCTATACATAATTTCATGACTTGGATAGGAAGTACAGAGGGAAGAAGAAAAAGGCTTTTTTGGCACAAGCCTTGACAAAGCTAAGGCTCAAATATTCTAAGCTCTTTAGTTCACAGCCAATACTATTGTGAACTGAAGTTGGCAAAACTGTATTCAATTTCAGGGAGCCAAAGTGATTTGCCAGAATAATAGTATTTGCCCACAGCACAGCTATTTAGTAAAGCCTAAACCCTGAGGATTGACCGTAACAGCAACATAGAGCCAACGTGTGGTAGGACTGAAGAAAAAAGAACAAAGAGTCAAGTACAAAACAGCAGCTGCAATGTGCATTAAACAAATGATTTTTTTTCCCCTAGAAATGGAATAATTATTTGACAAAAACTTAACCCAAATGTGAGCCTTTGCTCAGGGTCTTGAATGAAGATTATCACACCACTAAGGTATAAAAATTATTCATTCTACTTAAAAAGAGCTTTACAGTTACTCCTGGCTTATCTGAAGATAGCCAGCAGCATGTAAAGGTACTTTGAAAGAAAGGAAATGTTGTTGCTTCTTCCTGTGATGGGACGAGGAAGAGCAAGAGCTTCATCCTCTACAGAAAAATCCTTGTATCAGAGGAAAAAAAGCTGAAAGACAAATAGACATGAAAAAGCACAGAGGGTCCAAAACCACCCGTTTAATTGAAAACTTTAGGGGTTATAAAAACATAGTAATGGGTTAAAATGCCGTCATGACTCTACACTCAAGAAGATTACAGAAACAACTTAGGGCTTTGTGCTCATAATTATGTCCACGAGAAATGTGGAGAACATCTGAATATCAGTCTCATTAACCACCACATAACCTTCTAAAGTGTCATCTGGCAGCAATGACTAACCATGTCAAATAACTTTTTTGTGAAGTAATCATCATAGTGAAGTGACACTAAAAATATCATCTTTGATCAAAATTAACACATCACTGAGATTAATGGGGCAAATTACATTCAACTGCATTATTGCTTCAGCCTCTTCATATGCTACTCCAAAGCTATGTTTAAACAAATAAATTGAAAACCTATTTTAAAGTACCCTTGTGTAATAACGCATGGGTCCACTTCAAGGGCTACAGCTGCAGAAATGTAATTGCTGCGTGAAAAACAACACTTAAAAAAAGTATTCTTTTAAACCTGATGCAGTGTGGTACAACTACAAAATCCTTAGTATTGTATAACTTTCATACCTGTAGAATAGACACTGTATCAAAACTCTATCCTTACTGAACACCCAAACTTAAAATCTAAGAAAGATACGAAATACAGAATAAACAGACTCTTTAGATAAACCGAAGCAGTATTAACAACATTCACCTGCAAGTAAATGCTCTGGAATATTAGGCTTTGTTAGCACATAGCAAGAGAAAAGTTAATTTGTATTACCGAATAGCTGCCACCCCATGGCCGACTTCATGTATCACACCACTGATGAGGGTTGCAGAGAAGAAATAGGTCAGCTGGCTGACAGGCAAATTTACACCAGGCACCTGTTGATGTGGGCATGACAACAAAACAAAACACAGGAGGAAACTAAGTGGTACAAAACCAAATCATTCTGCCACTAAACCTGCTGCTCTGAGCTTCTTCAGACCCGCAACAGAACAGGAACTGTTTTCACAGAGCACTATCAGTTTGCACCTCTTCTCCCAATTTATTCAACATATTTTAAAATACATTCAATACATATTCTTTTGTTGAAGGCTGAAAAGGTCTCCAGGCACAAAAGCCTTCTCTCTGCACTACATATTCCTGACAGTCCTGACTGAATGTGTTCTATTCTATATTAAGCTCACAAAGTTTATAGAAATGTACACAGACTTCTACTCAAATGAAACAGGCTTGGCAACAGAGAGCTTTAGTTTACAGTTTTCTGTGGGCAGTCACGTAGCTATAGAGCAGATTCATCCTTCAAAAAGTAATAAAAATTGTATGTCACTTAAAACACTGTGAGCCCTAAAAGTTCAAAAAATGAGCCTACAATTGGAGCTGTCAGTTTCCCTTCAGTCTCCCTATCCAAATCACACAATCTCAAATGTATAATGTAAAAAAAGGGCAAACTTATCTACTGTTCAAGTTTTGGCAGTCTACAAATTTGGCTAAAATTTAGCAATTTACCTTTTTTTTTTTTTAAGTCCTTCAGTGCACTCACTAGTCATGAGACATCAACTGCTTCCAGACAGGCTTCAAAGCAGCCACGAGTCAAAGAATGAGGAGCCATCCCCTCTTTCCTTCTTACGGACATTCCTCGTGCACAGTTCCCATTCCCACTTAGCTGCCATGCTGCAGTGGCATGGTAAGGCCACTTCTACTTCTTGCTCTGGAACAATTACATCTGCTTCACAGCACTCCCTGCTTGTGGCAGAGCACACTCTTACTACAGTCACTAAGAGCTGTTGCGCAACACAACTTGAACTGCAGTCCAGTGGCAGAAAAGAGATGCTATGTGCAAAAATTCTACCCTGTCAATAGGAGTCTCTAAAAACTACCCTTGTGGACAGAAAAGGCTCCAGATCCTGTTTGATTCTACCTTCATTCAGTCCTGCACATTCCACAATTATATGCATTCACCTACCCAGACAGCAGAGCTCTACAATAGGTTGGTGAGACAATCTAGCTAAAAGGAATTCTTCAAAAGACTGCTTTCAATACCATTAAACACAATCATTTCACAAATTCTGTCCAGAGTGCGATCATGACCAAGATACTTAACTGGCACAACTATCATACCTCACTGTATAAAGACAGCTGCTCCTTGTTCCTTAAGCATCCACTTAAACTACAGCATCAGCCGGTGGCACAAATGCCTCAGTTAACTTGCGCTGCTGTTCTGAGTACACAGGAGGACAGACAGCAATAGCAAAAGTTGCCATTTTAATACTACCAAGACTATAGCCTGTCAGAACGCAGCACCAGGTGCCTTCAGATATGCTAACTTGCTTTCAGATATGCTAACTCCCATGAAGGTTTCTGAAATCAACAGTGGTATAAATCAGCACTGTCATCTTAGAGTTTACGGTCTTCTGAAAATTACTTGTAGTAAAAGAAGATCCCTTGCTAGTAACTGATCTATGTCTTTTCCACTTCTGTCAATAGGCAACCAACACGGAGGGGGGCAGCTGAAGAAAAAGAGCCCTGTGGGTATTTTAAGTAAAATACAAGACTGAACAAAAGAGGAAGGGTACAAAAATCTTAATCAATAAAACATAAACAGAACTGTATCCCCCTCTCTCAATAGCTAAAGGTTAAACGTATTTATGTCACAGGCAAAAGTTGAGTTAAAAAAAAAATAACACTTGTTTCAGGTTTTGTGGTGGTTTGTTTTTTTGGGGGGGAGGGATTGGTTTTGGGTATTTGGGTTTGTTCGTTCGTTTGTTTTTTGGTTACTTGGTTTTGGTTTGGGTTTTGCTTGTTTGTTTGTTTGTTTTTAATGAGGGGGAGTGTCTGTTTGGTTGTTTTTAACTAACTCACTCTCCTTCAGGAAGTCAAATACACCTAACTAATTTAAATGAGGAGAAGACCCTCCTGATTCGTTCTTCACCTATTTGCAATCACACATGATCCCTTTATCGTGTCAGTGTATGGTGGCATATCCCATTCAAAAAGAATACTAAAACACTTTAAAGGCAGAATCATACAACTGTGACCATTCAGAAATTACAGAATGAGGTAGGAAAGAAAGAGAACCACAATTCAAATTAGAAGTTACCTTATCCCTATACATGACATTAAATTGTCCCTATACATTACATCTTTCTCAGTGCCTGTTTGTACTTGGTTTGAATGCAATGATATTGCTAGTAAGCAGTCACTGAGGAATCAATTCCATACTGAAACTGTGAGCATTATCCTGTATTTTTGCTTTCATAGTTCCAGTTCACACCAGGTTAATTCCAAAGGCTTATCTTTACTTTGGTGGCCTCTAGGTTATTTTCTTCTAAGAGCAATATATTGCAACTGACCACTTTAGTGTCACAAAAGTGGATAGATCTATGATGTCAGAAAATAAAGATGTAAGGGATGATTGTAATGTAATGTAGTAGACTTACATGCTTAGGATAGACCCTGTTGGCATGTAAATTAAATATTTTCTGTCTCATGTTCAACTTGTGTTCTACTGGACACACAGACTGTCCACTCCTGTCTGCTTCTGGAGATAATGCAGAAGCAGGCTGAGGACTGGGTAACTGCAGTGGCACTACCAGCACCAGCAATTCTCTCCCAGATCTTGTTACCTGCTTTTGGCAACACACACTGTATTTGCTATATTCACCCTCCATATGTGAAAGAGACCCAAACCACCTCAAAGGTACTGAGTTTATTGCATAATGATCAGGCTTCCTGCACTCATGTAACTTTTTAAGTCTAGCTGCCCACATTAAGATTAGCGCTTATGGGAAAGTCTATCATGGCAGCACACGAAACCCAACTTTTGTTCACTAGAAAAGCTGAGTACTTAGAATAAAATGGCTGGGCATGTCTCCCTTAAGCCATGCAACAGAAGACAGAAGGCACAGCAATCTCACAGGACTGTGTTTCTGATAATGACCATACATTCTAGCCAGATAGCACTCCTGGGAAAGTGAAGGTGACTAGGATTCCTTCTAAAAGGTTAAAACTGTTGTAAGACAACGTTCTTCCTTTACAGCCTTGTGTACAGATAAAAAAGGCAGTATTTGCAGTGTCTTCCATTCTGTGAAATACTTTCCTTTCTAAAACAATACAATATATTGTCAAGCATCAGAAATCCATTAAAAAATGAAATACACTGTTATTAGGCCTTTGCCTAGATACTGCCAGCACTTCAATTTTACACTGCAAATTAGGGCATAACTCCTTGAAAAATCAAAAAATATGCCATCTCCTCACTAATAAATATTTGCTTCCACTCTCACACAAAGCTCTTTATACTTCTTTCCTTTTCCACTGATGTTTTGTATTGTAACAAAAGAAATAGAAAACCTCTCTTCTTGTGGAATAGGGCTGTGCTCTGCAAACTTTATGGCCACCAGTGCCTGAACACTGCACAACCCAGAGGAGGTAAATTCTTAGCTCTGTTTTGTATTCTTAGTACTATGATAATCTAGGGGTTTTCAACATTACTAGCCCATTCTCACTCTCAAGAATTTTTAATATAAGCTCTTAAACACATTTGCCTTCATTCGTCTTCCCGTCTTTTCCTACCTCCACTCCCCATTCTCAAGGCTGGTAACAAACCAACAAACTTCTGCGTAAATGACTATCAGGAGTTAGGTTATTCTTGTATGGGAGGATTTAAGCATCACACACCCCTTAAGAAGCTGGTTAAGATCAGTTCACAACACTCAAATGAAGACCTGAGGCAAGAACACTTACCACAACTTGCAGCATACGATCATTCTGGGCTTTCGGTGCCTCCGTGAGCATCTGTGCCAGTGTTTGCATCAGTGTCTTTCCAAGAAGAACAACAGAGCCAAACATGGCAACTATGCCAAACACCATTCCTATGCTGAACCTACAGAGACAAGCAAATAGTTTAGCAATGCACAGCCATAAGAAGATAGGGTATATTCTCTGAATATGTAACTGCTTTAGCACAGCTCAGCACACCAAACTGATAGGGTAATACTTTTCTGATGCTACTACCATTCATGTTATCAACAACCCAGTACAGAAATATTTGCTATTAACACTAACAACATATACTATTTTTCTTGTTTAACAAATGTTTTGCATCCAAACCATATCCTGATTGTCAAATATTTTTATGTTGGTTTTACGTATTCTAAATTTTTCAGTTACCCAATATATGTAACTTGCCATTAGCTATGAATATAAAAAACATAAGTAAAAATGTGTTGTTTACCAATTTGCACCACCATCACATATTTGGAGACCTTGATGAAATGATGGAGTAGCATACATATTTATTTATGTAAGCTTTTCCAATAAATTTTGCATCTTCTTCACAAACAATAAAAATGATGAAGAACAATAAATGAGACTCAATGTTTTTTAAAGAGCAACAACTGAAAGGTACAATTCCAAGACCAGATTAAAATCAACTACTTAAAACACATTTTTCTTCTCACCAATCTATTTTTCATTACAATCAGCTTGAAAACCATTTCAAGTTACAGCAGCCCACCTAGTAGTTAATTTTTATTCAGCAGTATTATTATTATTTTATGCTGTCCAATAGTTGAAAGATCTGATAACAATTATTTTCTAGCTAAAACACTTCAATTAACTACCAGTCCTTCTTCCTCTCACAATAACTGTTTTCTTATAATCCTTAATGAAGCTCACTGGGAATTAGTAGATTTATTTCAAGCAACATGTAGTTGTAATGTTAATCAAAGAGAGTGGAGGAAACATTATACTGTAATAAATTACACACATTAAAAAATTGTGATTGATATAGAACTATTTCAGCCTGAAATAGCAAAATCATTATGAGAGAAACCAGTATGAAGCAGACCTCTCTTTTTGTGCTATGTCACTTAGGGTAGCAATACAGAAAATGGAAAGAAATTCAAACTTCACTCATTTTGTATTTTCAGAGCACATATAAACTAATGCTGGAAGGCAACTGAGCAGTAGTTTTTAAAACAGTCCAGGAGAACACATACTAACCACCCTGCTTATTTACCCATACCCAGCAGTTTGTGCAATCTTAGCAGGGTTAGGTGCTGGCAGATAAAAGACAGAAGTTGAGCAATGTGCTTCTGAACAGATATATTGCTGAATGTCTGGACAATGATTGACAACAGGGACATAACTGTCTCTGAATACATAGTATGCAACTCTAGTGATCAGGGAAGAGTTTAGTGTTCAGTGACGGACAGATCTAGGATATGAGAAGCCATTCTCAGACTACTTCTGTATGCAGTATTACATGTAACAGCTGTACTCTTATGAACTATGTGTAGTTCAAACCATAGGTAAAAATAGTTTACATGTTTCTAGTTTTATAAAATCTCAAATTGCAACCCAATTTGAGAGGAGAAAGACTTATACTTCACAGTACAATTCTGGCAATGATGCTAGTTTGGTTTTACCCTTAGCATAGTGAAATACCAATGTCTATCCATTGAACATTTAAGGCTGAGAAGTACAGGCATGGTAAAGTAGCTAACACTGTATTTGACCAAAAGAAAAAAAAAAAATAATCCTGAATTTATACCATAAATACAGAAATCTGGGTTTCCATCTTCCCCAGCTGTAAAACTGGCGGTTGAAGAGAGCTGTTTGCCATCGCATGCGAAAAGGAGAGATGCTCAAGCCGTATGTCAGCAGCCAGTCTTCATAAGATGCCTTCAAAGTGCTGGATGACTGCAAAACAATGGAAAACTAGTTTGACCAAAAGCTTCTAGAATGATTTCTTTTTTTTTATGTAACTAAGCAGTCACATTTATTTATATAAAAACAGATTTATAACTTCAGGTAAATGTCCTGCACATTATTTATATTTTGACATATAGGTAGGTGTAACATGAAATATGAAAAAAAATGTATATCACAACAGTTGGAGGACTGAGAGAGAGATCAGTTATCTAGTGTTATTTGACAAACAAGGTCTTCAATCATCTTTCCTAGTGGTAAATCACTTTCAGTAGTCTTTAACTGTCTGGTTACAAAGCTAAAGACTAAACTGTTTATGGCATTTTTTTTCAATGTGCAATTATATTCCAGTAAGCATTTTTAAAACTACAGTAAATAAAACCACTTTTGGCTTCAGGTAAAAAAAAAGGCTGGTTCCAATATTGGTGAGATATGGATCAGTATTGTGGATACCCTCTAGTAAGGGTAAATAGGAGGTCTATTTTTCAAACACAAACACTATGCCTAAAGAGCCTGAAACATTTCAACATGCTAACAAAAAGCCAGAAGAAATTTAAAAATTATCAACCTGTACTACAATAGAGATTTCACCGTGGTAACTTCCCAGCACTTCAAGATACTGCTAAAATGCCTTACTACTTGTTCCAAAGATTTCTCTTTATGAGAAATATGACCTATAAACTATATGATTAATACTTATCTGCAGTATTATCTCATATTATAGACCAATAGACATACTTTCACAATTGTTACTTTGCATTATGTGGCGCTTGCATTCTCAATAGGCTTTCCTCAGCCTGCTTCATGGAAGTTAGTATCAGAAACCCAGCTGGAGGAATGCTTTCCTTGGAGGTGGAAGAGAAACTCATAGCTCAGGAAAAGCTCAAAGCTCAAGAGAGCTTTGAGCCTTCTGACTTTGGGCAGTTCCCAAGGCAGGAGTGTCTCTGACATAATCCAGACAAGTCTTTGGAGCTGTCTGAACTGGAACACTGTTCCCAAATTTCCCTGTGAGCAGCAGCACCTACTGAAGACATCAGGAATGTGTAGTTTACATCAGGCTCCCCTCTCCTCCCCCAAGAGTTACTACACAAGTTTCTGGCTGTCGTCTGTGGTTCTTAAAACAAATGTAGAACCTGCCAAGTTCCTTGCATTCCTCCTGTCCTGCCATGGTGGTGGTGAGGAGTCAGGATCTCATCCTCCACAACTATATTCATAGCTTTCCTCATTTTGTTGAATTAATTAAAATCTAAACACTAAAAAATTATTTCAAGTAACAATTTTCCTAGGACATAACACCCATTTACTAAGGTCATTGTTCATGTATCACCTATTATACCATTTAATCCCTCTGCCTATGTATTTTTGTTATCATTTCCTTCTTCACCCTACTGATTTCAGCCACATTTTTGTTCAGTCAGCTGAGGGCACCGACAGAAATTTTCGTTGTCATGTATTCTCTAGTCAACACTCCCCATGACACTAGTAACTTTAGACACTAGTAACTTTAGATCAGCATTTGCTAATCCAGCATTTGCTAACTTTAACAGAAGAGATCACAAAGATGATTACATATGTACAATTAATAATATATAAGCCAAAGAAACAAAGAAAAAGACCTCCTCACATCATCTACCAGGTTAACTATGAACAAAAATATGTATGACATTAAGTACATATGTAGGACATTAGGTATGAAAACCTGTCTTTTGCGAATTAAGGAAACACACCCTATTCATTCACACAGAGTCCAAGAAGAACCCCAAACAATCACATATTATTATAATAAAGCTAATCTCAAATATTGATCTGGCACTTTCAAAATGTCCTCCTTATCACATGCAAAACCCACTTTTTCCCATAGAAGAGCCACAAATTCATCCTTTCAAATTCATTCCAACCACATCACAGCCACACTGTGTTAGCATAAATAAATTTGAAGTTTTCCATGAGAAATATTAGACTGACCATACATTTGTCAAATGGGGGGCAGGGGGGAAAGGTATCAAAATTCATTTTCTGTTTTCCTCACAAGTTGTATACATGGTATTCATGATCAATAAATGACTGCATACATTTGCAAAGTATATTTAAAATCTCTATGCAAGCTTTTGCTCCTTCTGTCCCAAGGCCAGTAGGATCACCGCATTACCACATACACTCTCACACCATGGTATGAGGTATGTTAGTATTTCATGTTTCATTTCAAACTTCCTTCACACAGGCTTTGGTTCTGCTTCTTTAAGTTGAATTTTAAGTGTCTGTCTTATATTTATTTTACTATAAAGCTAATACCTTTTTTATTTATGCCAGCCTTCAAAATAACAAACGTCTGCTAAATACTTCAGGAGCTCCATAAATATCTGCCAGCAAGCAGGAGTCCTTAACATTCCTCTTCGCTGACAAATTCTGTTCAAGAGCTCTGAACCATTTCAGCTTCCTGACCTTAAAAGCTGAAGGCTAACCTTGACTGAATGCATCTAATGCATCCTTTGTTTTTCATAGCAGAATGAGGGACAACCTTCTACCCTTTGCTCATTCCTGATCTTTCAGGCAGAAGGAAACAGGATGATTTAGGATGCTGGAGAGCAAGAATTTAGGACTCTGCCTGACTGATTCAGTTTTATAGAATCTAAGCTTCAATGGAAACTTTCATGCCAGTGTTTCAATGAAGAGCAATAAGACGGACTTAAAATTACAAGTCCCAGCTTATTTGGCAAAATTTTAGTTTGCTAACATGAAAGGATCTTGTAATGTAACTCTAGCAATATTATGTGAGTTTGTGCAAAAATGCATTTATGGACACAGCTATGTCTTCTACATTTTACACTTTCTGAGAGTCTGACTCCCTAACAAAATGTCTGAAATCTGAACAAAATCAGTAAGGGTACAAACTATGCAAGAGACACTTCACATTGAACAAGTTTACAGAATAAACATCAACTACAAAGTCACAGCATGCATCCTTCCCTCACCAAAAAAATCAATGGGATCACACCTGGAAAAGTACTTCTGTATTATTCTTCACCCACACTCTGTACATCCTTTTAGTGTAATTAAATTGTAAGTGATGTAAGGTTTAAACAGGGACTGCCTCTTGCTATGGTTGCTAGCAGCCTCAGGATATGAATGTGGTGGAAGATTTACAGTACCAGCAATAAAACAAGTAACTCCAAGCTTCCTAATTATGTAAATCTGGTTATTTAATTCAAATTCTACTTTGACTGTGGTGCTCACAGTGAAACCTATCAAGATGCACACACATGAGATCTACCAGTTAAGTCCCCTAAGAGCCAGCAGCTCCCACGTACTTCCTGATGATTAACCTTTGTCAACTTTACTTAAAAGATCTAAAATTTTAACGCCTGGACAATCTTACTTGCTATAGCATTCCAGGCATTACCTCTGCTTTATCAACAAAAATCAGACACCAAGTTTTCTCCCCTGCTGCTGCTAAGCTCTATCAGAGGTTGTAACAAGAAAACCAGTGGCTGTTCTTACTTTAATGTCTAATGCTGAAAGAAATCTTCAGAAATCTCAGAGATACAAATGGGTTTCAGCATTGTGGCACAACAGGTCTGCTGCTGGAGTTCAGCTCTTGCTTCCCACTTCATCAGACAGAGTTACCATCAAAAGAAAACCAGCCTGCTGTCTGACCTTTGTGGTGGTTTTCTTGTGTCTCACTACAGTCAGGAGCATGTTTTTCTGGTATCCGATCAATCTTCTACTGTGTTTTGAAACATCACATTTTTTCCAAATAGCTAGTATAGGCTTGATGTAGCAAAATTTGAAAAATCTTCAGATAAATCACTGTAATTTTTATTGTCATTATCTACAGACTAATATTTGGCAATTAATAGCTCGCATTATCTACTGAGCTACATTTGCTCACTAACAATTAGCAGCAGGGGGAGCCATGTATTTTTCCAAGTTCTCTCATCACCTAAAATTTCTTGCTTCTTCCTATAATTTAAAGTGACAAAATAAAACGTTTTTTGCTTTGAAAATGCAAGGCCCTACCTGCACTTGGCAGAAACATATGCAACTTCTGGACTGTAATGTTATTATAGAAAAGAATTATAAATCAAACCTTTAATCTCACTTTATCTCTTCACATTTAACCAGCATTCACCCTATTTTGCATACATACTTTGCAATTTCAAGATAAGTTTAGAAAACTTATCTGTCAGGCTAAAACAACACAAAACAACCAATAAAAAAACCCACTCAGTAAAACGTGTGCAATGCACCTATGCATCCCTAGATATAATGAATGATGTCTTGTTGGTGTATTTTCTTTTCAAACCTTACCCTCCCCATCAATAGGAAGAAGATGAGTCACACACGATTCTCTTAAGATTAAAGTTTATTTCATAAAAAAATAATTGTATTGATCTCTGTCCCAAGTTGTTTGTTTTGGAGGGTTTTTTTTTAATAGAATTAAGGAAATTTAAAAGAAAAAAAAAGTGTCTTAGTTATGCACAGGAATTTTAGAAAAATAATAACTAATAAAACACATACTCTCGTAAATTAAGGGGTGCATACACAATAATACGTTCAATTCCGGAAAGCACGTTAAAGTGCCACAGAACTGTTTAAGCAGCAGACCAAATGCTGTCCTCCCTAGCGTTTCTCAACTGTGGTCCTTTAACACTGGCCTGAAGGCCCCGCAGCCGGCTGGGAGGCGTTTTCGACCCGAGCGATGGGCGGAAGCAAAACACTACCTCTCCGGGACGCTGCTACCAAGGCTACTCGCAGGGCTGGAGGGCCCCGTTCTTAGGGCAAGGGATGGCGTCAGGAGCCGAAGGAAGGACAGCAAGGTGTGGAGGTGTGAGCACAATCCTCTTGCCGACCGCAGCCTCCGCGGAGCTGCCCGGGGGCAAAGCCCGGCACCGGGCCGGAGATGAGCGGGGAGAGCAGGGGAGGCCGCCACCCGCCTTCCCTCCCCTCAGATTTGAACTGCAAGGAGGCCGTGCAGGGTTGAGCTGGGGAGCGGCAACTCCGCCTGGGTGTGAGGGCCATGGCCAACCCTTGTGTTTCGGAGGGTGGGCGAGGCGAGGACGCCTCTCCCCCGTGGTGACTCTAGGCCTCGCCCGCGTGAAAGCAGAGGGGAGAGAGATGGGGCTATCAGTGCCTCTTCCCGCCCCGGAGAGGGGTGAAGCGGTGCTCTTGCCCGGAGTGCCCGGGACCAAAGGCTCCCGTCCGGCCGTGGGTCCGCAGGCCTCACCTTGAGCAGCGTATCCACCAGGTAGATAGCGCACCAGCCCCCCAGCACGCACACCACCACCGGGATCGGGATCATCGTTGCAGCCTAATCGGTGGCGGCGGCCGTCGTTCATGCGGAGGAGTCCCCGGAACTAAACCTCTCCCGGAACCTTTCTCTATCAGCTACATTGCCCGGTCGGACACTTCCGGGCACAGTCTCGAGCGAGGGCAGATGGCGGGGTGACGTCACGGCGCAGGGGGAACGGAGCGCCTGCTCGGAGCCGACCTACCCTTACGCTGCTAGACCTGGGGCGGACTGCGCAGGCGTGTGTGGTTGGCTGGTGTGGGGCAGCCGTGGGGCTGGGGTCCTCCGTCTATCGCTGAATGAATGTCAGACGCTGAGGTGTGCGTACGTCGAGGTGTAATGGTGTAAACGTGTGGTGGTTTTATGCGACTTGTTGAATGATAGAGACGTTCGCAGGCGATGGAGCTCCCTGTGGAGCTGCGGGCGGAGGAACTGGAGCGCTTCGGGAGAGCTGTACTGAACGTGATGATTTACTCCCCGCGGGAATAAAGGGGGGGCTTAGGTGGTTGTGACCTAAACGGGGGAATAAAGGTTGTTTACGGTGGGAAGGTTAAAGGGGGTTGTGGGAGCGCTTGAGTGATGAGGGAGTAATAGGATTCCTTGGGACCAGCGACATTCTTCCGGAAGTTTAACATCGACTTCGTGTCAGAATAAAATGAGGTGTGTTGTAACTGGGAGTGGGACACTGATCTCCAGAGTTGATTTCTCAGGGCATTTCTTAGTTTAAAAACTTTCAGAGCTTGAAAGCTAAAAGCAAACAAATAGAAGATTTGGCAAAGGTTAAGGGAAGGTATTTGCCTAAATGAGCTATACAAATTGAACTGTCCTCTTCCCCTCCCTTCTGTTTCCCTCCACTCCCTCCTGTGAAAAATAGGCATTGTTACGTATTCAGTTTTCTCATTTCTGTAGATTCTCATGAATCAAGAAAGAAGCAGTGGGAGAGCCCTCCGAAGTCTGTGGCTTCTAGTCCACCTTTTCCAGTGTGCTCCGGAAATGTTTTCTTTGCCCTTGGCTTGTGATAAATTACTCAGAAGACCATCCCTCTCCTGCAAATGCATGTTGCATCCATCCTTCAGCTCTATTGCATTAGTTTGTAGATTCATAGACCATTCTGTGGACAAGCTAGGACTGCCATTAGGAGAAGGCTTCGTAAAAACAACAGTCTGTCTTTTCTACACAAAAAGCTTTGTAGAAATTGTGGGGGTTTGTTTGTTTTATATATACAAGTGTCTGTCATTTGAATAAAAAAAAAAAGTCCCCCTTTGCTAGAATTTAAACGATTTTAATGCTGTTTTTAAGTCACATTTTCCGATTTTTTAGCTCTTTCTTTGTTCCATACGTGTTTATTTGTTCTGTCCTTCATGAAAGGAATGCTGCGAGCTTTCCTTATGCTACCAACAGGAAAAACATCTCAGCTCTGAACTCCTTGGTTCTTTTAAGCTCCATTTCATTGATAACATGGTATTGCTGAAGGGGAATAAGGGGCTGTACCCCAGGAGATGGTCAGCAGGCAGGTAAGGGGAGACAGCCCTGGGCAATCTCATCATTGGCCATTGTGGGAGCAGAGTGGGAAGTGAGAACTGGTAATGCATACCTGCGTTCATGTGTTCACTGGTGAATGTCTTTCATGAAATCAATAGAATAGTTTGGGTAGGAAGGGACCTTAAAGATCATGTTGTTCCAACCCTCCATGACTATGTTAATAATACATTAATTAAGATACTATCAAATTCAGTTAGCAGCTTAATGCGATAGGCATCTTTTCCCAGACATAGTAAATATATCTTAAAATTAATTATGTCTAATAATTTATCTCTTCAACTTTATTATGTAAGTAAGTATGTGATTATTCAGCTGTTACCATAGAACACACATTGCAAAGTAAAAGTAAAACCAGTTTTACCGACACTTTCAAAAGCATTGGTGTTTAGAGGGGTTTGCAGGGCTTCAGTGAAATTGTACCTGATCACGGTTCATTGCAGTGTCAGACCCAAAATCAGCTAAAACGTGCATTTTGATGGATGTGAGAGGTAAATTTTGCCACTTCGAAGACAATAGAATCAGAACATTGATTCTGGTTGGCTGTTTGAGCATCAAGGACAGCAAATGTGTTTTTGCGTATGTTCTGAGTAGCATTTGTCAACAGATTGTTGGGCACAATCTGTTGGAAGGCTGGAATAAAGCATGATTCTGCAGAAAGTTATGTGCCAGCATAACCTGAAATGAAGGGGTGCTTTCATGGAGTACGCGAATGTTTGCAGAATAAATACCCAAGTGTAGCTAAAAATATAAAAGTATGGATGGTCAAGGATGCATGAAAGAAGAAATGGGTAAAGATGAAATACACGGTCCATTAAGCACTTATGCAGGTGAGGCGATTGCTTCTGGAGGGGGTATAAAGATCAGAGTAAAGAAGGAATCTGAGGCACAAGATACACTACAGAGATGGGTGTAGCATTGGTTGTAAATGTCTGAAGGAGAAATATGTTTTCATTTACTTTAATAATCACTGTGGTTTAACCCCAGCTGGCAAATAAATACCACACAGTTGCTCCACTCCTGGTGGGATGGTAGGAGAAATGGAAAAAGGTAAAACCAGGGCACTAATATTATCATGTAAAAATCACAGTATATGGCAGAAATATGGTAATACAGGTGATCTTTTAAACTGAAACCCAAATGAGAAAAATCATCCTTGCTGTGCCTAGAAAAGAGCAGAATGTTAAACAATTTTGTTCATAATTTTTTATGTTCCACTTACAGTACATACCAGTCTTGCTTTATTTAAGTAGAAATTAGGTCAAATATGTTAAGGTTAGGATTTGTTTGTAGCATTTAACCTGGTTACCAAAAATACATGCTGGAAAGGTGGTATGTTAACTCTTAAGACAAATTAAATTTGTTCTTAAGTCACTGTAAGTAATGTAAAAGCACAAGCATTCACGGAAACACTCCTTTACTAGGTTAATCTGCTACAGAGAAGAGAGTAGTTTTACATGATTTTTCACCATTTGTTAATTACTAGTACTGACCTATAACATTTTGAATGACAGGTTTTACTTACTTGCAGCAAGATTTAAAAAAAAAAATATAAAAACTGCAGCATTTACCCATCTGGCATACTTCTGTTAAGCACATCATGACTGGAATGACATCTTACAGAAGGTCCTCCAAACCTGTTGCACCCGAAGGAGAAATGAGTGTCAGACCCAAAGGAAAACAAAGGATAAGAAAAAACTTGAGGAATGTGGCTCAAATATTGTTCTAGACTACAGTTCTGTGAGAGTATGAGTTTAGGGCTTCAGCTGCTTCTTTAGCCAATAGTCTTGCTTATTTACCTGTTGGGCTTTGCATCCACTGCAGTCATTTAGAAATTATATGTGAGAAAAAGTATGGAATATCTACCACAGAGTAGTTATTCTTCACTGTTATGTTGAGAGCCCTTTACAGCTTTCGATTTTTTTCCTTGAAATTGGGTTTACCTAAACTGTAGGAAGAAAGGGACTCAGTCACTGAAGGAGGACAACACACACGGGAAGAAAATGGCAAGCTGTGACTTTTTGCTGTGAAGTCCCTATGTACATGATTCCCTATTTTACTGTAGGATGCAAACTAAATATGGAATAGTTTTAGCCTAACAGGTGTTATTTCATGCTTACTGTAACCTGAAATTAATGTACATGATAGTATTAGACCTATCAAGTTTGAAGCCCAGAACTTGTAGGGCAGCCTTGAACCCAGGGGAAAGAAGTGCAGTTAGGTTGGGTAAGTCAAAGTGAGATAATCAAGAAGATAAATTAGTTTGTAGTTCATCCTTTAACAAACAGACTGTTAAAGCCTGTAGCATTTCTATTTGCATATACATATATACGGTATTTAGCTGTTCTGAATAATAAGAATGTCTTGCACAGGCTGAGCTGATGAAGGTATTACCATTACTGTCCACCTGGACTGTACAGATGGTTGAACTAGCTCCAGAATTGCTTCATTATACAGCATAGCACTCTTTTAAACAAGCACTGATTTTGTTCTGCCTCAAGGACAATAGGGAGCTGCTTCCTGATCACATAGCTCTGCACACTGTGGAAAACTATAATCTGAACTGGTGCCCCAGAACTACACATCCCTCTGCCCCTGGTCAGCAAGAGCACATGTGAACTATCCATGACAAACCAGCAGTTTTGCCTTACATAGATCAGTTTATGTCAGGAACATGAGCTAAGAATGTTTCTGGTTTTTGCTAATAAATAATCAATTTGAAAGCTGTGAACATCTTAATGGATACTCAGCATATAAAGATTGTGGCACCTCAATGATAGTTGGTGAGCATAGGAAACACAGAGGAGCCTGCAGTTCTCAAAAGTTATTTTCAGGACAGTTGAGTTTTAAGCACCACTTTTAGCTCCAGATCTTGGGTTCTTCAGAGGGCTACCCCCTGTGTCGCACAGCCTGATGTGGCTGAAGGAAGCATCTTAATATTTATAGTTTGTTTTTTTTTAGGTTTGTTATTATCCTTGGATAGAAGATAATGCCAGTCCACAACCTTCCTTCATATGGATGTATGGTAAGATGTGAGGATTTTAGAAGTTACTTTGTATAATTTCCTAAAACAATTTATTTATATTATTTTTTTAATACTTGAGATATGATACTGTATTTGGAAGCTTCATTTCAAAATTAGCAGCTGGAGGACCTTACTGGTCTTTCTGTGCCAACTCTGATTTCTTTCAGTGATTTCTCTCTGTAGATGTATACTATTTGTATGGCAGGAGACCACAGATGATTGAAAAATGTTCCTGTAGCAGATATGATTCAATAAAAGTAAGGTTTGGTATAGATCATGTTTGACTACTTGATAGGTAGGTATGAGTAGTAGATTTATTCATATCTTCACCATGGAAAGCAGTCATTCTTAATTGTCTTATTTTTCAGAATGTTTGAAGTATGAGAAGCTAGGGATTTTTTTCAGTATGACTCATGGCAACTTAGAGAAGTGTCCTGATATTGATTCGAACTTTAAAATTCTTCACACCCACAGTTTATCAATCTTCATTTTATATTTTATGTTCAACCAAGGCAAACCAAAGATAGCAACAGATCTATCATGTATGATTCAGCAGTTTGGTGTAGTTGACTTTGAATTTGGTTATTTTTTATTTAAGGGCATTCCTTTCTTTAGAATATCCTTGATATTCTGCTTTCTCCAGTGCATTCCCTCATCTCCCTTGTTCTGGGTGCATTTTTCTACCAACCAGATTTTCCATGTCTCAACCATGTCTTTATTCCTGTTAATATGCCGTTTAGATGAGGAATCATCAGGAATTAGTCTTTTTAGTCTTTGTCAGACTTCAGATGATTGCTCTCACAGCAGGGTCATAGCTATGTGCGAGCTGATTACCTGCACAGCTGCAATTTTGTTTCATGTTTTATTGCAAGAGATAAGCACGTTGCTTTGTGTGGTTCTGAGTCCCCAAGTCCTCTGGTACATCTGTACTTAGTTCTTGTACATCTTTGGCTCAGATGGGTATAACAGCAAAATTCCTTACAAATCCATCAGCTGAGGTCTCAATCTGACCATTGAAGGCAAGAGTTAATAGTGTTCAGCAGATGTGATCAACTGACAGGGATGGCCTTCATCAAAAGAAGTCTGTTATGGGATTGAAAAAGATAATAGATGCCTATTTGAATTGTCCTGGTCTGTGACAATGATGAATAGTCTTCTGTTGAAAATTTCACCAATGATTCAGTCAGATCCTATTTTGTCAAATATCTCTGTCCAGAACAATACCTAATGGTGCAGTGTCATGCAGTTTGTTTCTTTTCCAAGTGATGCTGAATCACTATAACAGACAGGGTGCTTACAAAATCAGCACATCATTTAAAATTCATATTCCCCTCAAAACCTACCAGTACCCTTGCTCTTTCTTATAGTATCAGCTTTGCCAGGTATAGTTACTAAAATTTCCCAGGAGAAAAAGTGGAAACAAATGTGTTGCTTGTATGGCATCATCGTGGTTCAGTTACTCAATACGTTTTGGGAAGTAAGAGTTTTATAGAATACAAATCAACAGAGAATAAGGCTTTTGGGTAGTTCAGTGGTTCAAAGCTATGACGTTCTAGCATTTGCATGAGTTATATTCATAATGCAGTTTTTAGAACTTAATACAAATTCTTAGATGGTGCTTACAATGCTATTAAAAGATGCTGGAACTATGAAATATAGAACAAGGTCACTGGCAGCCTCTAATGAGACCATCTTCTTAATACAAGTCTAATTATTTCTTGATGGAACAGTCTGTGATAATAATCACCATGCTTTTATATGGAAAAGAAAGAATGCAGGAGTTGAATTAGTTAGCAGCTCAGAAATGTCACAGAAACAAAATCAGCTAATTTAGATATATTTGTTGATTTCCTGTCCACTAGACAATAGCAAGCATTTTCACGTGCTATTTTATGTCGTTCATTACTTAAACAGCCTGATGTTATTGTTTTCGGCTTAGCTGTACAAGCAGAAACTCAAGAGAAAGTGCTTGATTTTTTTCTTGATATTAAGAAACATAAAGGAGGAACCAAGAGAAACAATCAAGCTGATGATACGTCCTCAACTTTTTTTGGACAAAGAGGATGAGGTTTTAAATTCTTTCTGCAATCTAGGATTCAAAATGATTTTCAGTTGAAAGCAAGAGTAAGAATGTGCTGGTTAGCTCCATTCTATTTAATTTCTTTGTACTTCTGTCTAACCTCATGTGACTGGATACCATTACTGAAAGTCTGTCTTTCATCAAGCCTGTGTGCCAAGCCATTGTTACTTGAAGTAGATATATCTTTACTAAGGGAAAAGAGCCCAAAAATACAAATAAAACCTGTGTGAATTAGAACATAAATGGTGGTGGGTTTTTTTTCCAGGATCCTCTATGGTAGTCCTCTGATAAATCTCCCCAGTATCATGAAAAGAGTAGTTGCAGTAGTTGCACTGCAACTTTAGGTTTCATATTCTTCATCAAACAATTCAAATGAAGGTAGAGATAGGAATTAATTAACCAAATACTGAACATCTTGGGCCCACTATTCTTACCTGATAATAAACTGTAATTTATAGAGTTAAAATTAAGGCATGGAAGCAAAGTTTTGCATTGCCAAAGATCTATAACATGTTGCTACTACTTCATAATTCAAAGCAGAACTCCAGGAATGTATTTTAACATTTTACTTTAAAGAGGTCTTATTTCAAGTGAGCTGAGGTTGTGACTGCTCATTTGTCGACTTGCATTTTCAGTTGTATTACGTTATTTGCATTACACTGAAACATTTTGGACTATAATAGAAAAAAATATTTTTCTTCTGGGAGCCTCAGGGAATTCATATCTGTGCTCATGAGATTTGTCAAAAAGCAAAATATTTAAGTAAGCATGTTAAGTATTGGCAGCTTAAAGAAACACTTCTGACATTATACAGTGAAATATCTCAGTGAAGTAAGATACATAAGTGTTTCTGTTAACCATCAAATTTGCTTTCAAAACTATTAAGATGTTCCAGGAAGCATGTTAATTAGACAAACTTTTAGGAATGCAACAAAAGCATATTTTGAGTTTTATTGGGATTTTCATAGTTCAAATAAATACATTGCTACTGTTTTTTGGATCTCTGTACATGAGAGATAATTTTATTCAGTGCATGTCAATGTACCTGGCCCTAACTTGCCAAACATTGAATGCATCATCTGAAATGCACATCTGCCTCTTTATGTACTTCCTAAATAATCTGCTGCACATATTTAGCAGATGGACCTGCAAGCCATGGGGCTGTGCATCCTGGGGTTATTCGAAGGTAGTGGTGCCATGCAAAATAGTAGTGAAAGTGTCTATTTTTCCCTCTAAGATCTACATTTTCTAATATTAGTGATAAAATCTGAGTTTACTCCTTTTATCTTCACAATTTAAAACATTTTAGTTGGATATTAGGAATGTGACAGAAGTAGATTATTTTCCTGTTTACACATCACTAAGACTATTAAATTGCTTGTCACTGCTATGAAAATTTGTTGAAGGAAACAGCATTGAGCTGGTATTTCTTAGGCCTATTTGCATGATGATGGGATTATAAAATGTAAGCAGTGGACTCTCTTTGCTAAATTAATGACACATGGAAGAAAACTCTATTTCAGAGCTAGTCTGTAATATAACTATTGTTATATAAATTGAAACAAATTCATGCACAAGTCCTTGTTACAAAAATGCATTGCCTCTTTCATTTACTTCTAATACTTCTGCTGAAAATATGAACCTTCCCAAGGAGATATATAAAGTCACTTACCTGACTCCAGCTTTGCTTTAATGTGGTCTCAGCCACCTGGAAGGCAGGATCTTAGACTGTTAACAGCAGACTCCTCCATTCTAGGCAAAACCAGGTCTGTGAGCCCTGTTGTGAACTCTGCCATTTTTCAATTGCAGTAGGTTTCTCACGCCTTAGTATACTTGACAAAAGCCGTGTTCAGCCTTTTGGCAGAAAAGGCCAAGCAGCCTCGTTGGAATGAGCTGATTGTTATACATACCTCTGTCGGTCTTGACCTAACACAAATGCATGTGCTTGTTTCATGCCTAGCTGTGTCATGGCTTGTCATCATGGCTCCTTGGGAAGGGGGTGGCTATGAGTAGTCTGCAAGCTGCTTTTGGGAAAGAGTGCAGCAGAGAGTGAGTCACAGGCTAATTGAAGTGGTCTGGGTGATCAGCTTCCGCTTTGAGATACTTGAAACAAAAAGAGTGATTGGTCAAGTAAGTTAAAGTCAAGGGAAATCATCCCTGAAACCACTGTCCCAGCCGCTCGTTGTTTTAAATGTCTTTGGCACTAATTTTGAAAACTGTCGATCTTCTAAAAGTTGCAAGTAGCAACAGCAACTGGCCAGTACAGTATTGTCCATAATGATAGTGTTGTGGGTCAGGGGAGAACAGGTACGGCAGAAGAGTGATGAAAAGTTCACTTTTGTGAAGATGCAGTAGGTAGGAGGCCATGCTTCTGGGAATGGAAACATGAGGCTGTGTCCCACGCACTACTTGCTGTGGCATATCTCCTCCAGTAGCCTTCACCAAAGACAGTACTCCAGCCAGCATGAGCATTACTTACAATAGCATTTCAATTCCCTCATGAACTATAGTAACTCCCCCCATTGCCTCCTCTTCTTTTAGCTTTTCTTCATCCACATGCCCTAAGATTCATCTGCTGGCCGCTATGGCCTCTCACAGTCAAAAGCTCTCCTCGCTGTTAGCAGGGCTGTCCCGCTCAGAGGCACAATATGCCGAGACCCCGAGGCAGCTTCTCTGTGAGTCTGCTCCCAACCTAGCAGTGATATAGCGATGGTGTGGCATTCGTTTCCCCTACTTAGCTCCTCCAAGGTGAGTTCTTTGTCATTACATCTCCATAATTATTTTCTTCTCTGCTGTGTCAGTAGGGAGGTACATGCTGCCCCAAACACTGCAGGAGGAGTTGTGCATTGCCTGCTGCTGCCGTATGCCTGGTGCTTGTAAAAAACCCAGAACAGGGAGAGGGAGGACAGGAAAAAGACCCAAAGGTGTGTTCCTTCAACACCTCTTGCTTGACACTTGAGCCCTGGTTTTACGATGGTCAAGTGTCACTGGGGACCAAGTTACAGGGTGAATCAAACTCTATATTTAGGAAGAACAACTGGAAGCTATGACAGGAATTCCCTTTTACACTTCACTTCTCAGCTGAGTCCCACTCCAGGCTGGAGCAGCTCTCAGTGCCATCCCGGCTGAAAGCATCGGAGCTATTTCAGACACATTAAAAGGATCACAGTCCTCAGCTGGTAGAAGAAGGTACCTCTTTCAGCATCGAAGGGAAATCCACATATTCACTTGACGGTTTGGAGCTTTTCTTATATAACTAAATAAGTGAGCTAATCTTGAAGGGGTCAGTTAAAAACCTTGAAGACCCTTACAAAAACTCTTAAATAACTGCTGTGAGGTGACTGCAATAGTTGTGGGTTTCTGCTTATTTTCGTGTCTTGTGCAGTGTTATCAGCGTATTCAGAGCAGATTGTTACTGCTTTATAGTCTGTGGGGATCTTTAAAGATTTTAAACTGAAAGTCACTTAAATACCTAATGACTCATAAGAAGGGTAACTGCATATTAGCTCAAATACTGTAGTACATAGGCACATGCTTATTGTTTTCTATATGTTTGTTTTACCTGGTTAAATATTACATAGGGGTTTAAATGGTAAGAGAGGTGTTCTGTCACTGTAAACTTAACTGTAGTGGAGACAACTGCATTACAGAAAATGTGACCGCATTTGCCTACAGCATGTAGTAAGTTTTTGTGTAACAGGCTGGAAGCTGCAAAGTGGGGGTTTCTCTTCTTTCTTTGTACTAGCTGGTCTCACAGTAGTGTAGTTCCAGTCAAAGCCTTTTATTAAGATAATACACTGCAGTTCTGTGTCCAAAATACCCATTGTGCTTGATGCTGTGAGTGTGGCAGGGGGAAAGGACAGCTTCCAGCTGGGGCAGGGGGAGGGCTCTTTCTGTTGTCTGTGTGCTACTGTATATCTCTTGTGCGGATTACAAATGATGGCATTATGATGCCTCATCATATTTAAAGCAAATTGAATAAGTCAGCTTATTATCTTGCTGCAGCCCTGTCAGAAATTATTTTTAGCAGAGGGACAGAAGATAGGTCCTTTGTTTTACAAAGTTTCCTTTCAAAACACTGGTTTATTTCACTGTAGTAGTCCTGTATTTCACAAGTAGTCCCGTTCATGAGTACTTCACTGTGAAGCAAGGGAATTTGCAAGGCAAGTCTGGCATAAAACAGCTCCAAATTGAACTAACATTGCTGTCGCTCTCTAAATCCAGCTCAGCATGCAGCCCATACAAGGTAAAAGGTAAGGTGTGGGGAGGCCAGAACGACACTGGGGAATACAGTCTGTGTTTCTCTGGCTGCATACATGCAAAATCCTGCCGTGGAAGTCAAGGTGAAGAGTGTTTTTTTCAAGTTTGCAGAGCTGATTGGAATGCCAGAAATAACTTAATGCAATCAGTGCAGCACCCTTGACTATCTCTGGGACGCGTGGCAAAAGAATGTATAAAAATGAACTAATCACTTCAGGAATAGATGCATCTGTAATCTAAGCTTTATTTCCTGTGTTGATGGTCAGTATTGCTCTGGAGGGAAACTCAGGGAAGGGAGGGAAAGGGAGACAACCAGAGAAGATTGTCTATTTTTACTCAGTAGTGTGCTGTTGTCCTGATTTCTCTGGCGGTAATGAGGACAGCATGAACTGGAAGGAAAATCACCTCCTCCAAAAGCAGTCCTACACAATTGTATCATGCATCTGTCTTTAGGAACTGGTGTCTGATTGCAGGCATTTTGAGTGCAGGCTTCTTGTGAGCCAGAGCACCTCACTGAGAAGTGCTATCACTGTACTTGTTTTAAAGTTGAGATTCAATGTAAATCCTTGTCTGTTTAGCTGTAGATGGCCCAAGAAATGTATTGCAGTTTTTACAGTGCACAGGCAGGCAAGGTGGAAAGTACATCCTAGAATAATGAATTTCTCCATGAGAGTGGTTAGAAAGTAGATCCGTGGTGTTTAAAAATGTTTTATGATAATTTCCTGTGCTTTTGTTTACATTTTTCATCCTGATTAGAAAGAGGAGATGATAAGAAAAAATAATTAAACTTTTCTGGTTTATGAGTCCTATCTTTCCAATAAACCAAGGGACTGTTTTGAATTTTTCTTTGGAATACAACCACAGGTTCACAGCACACTTATTTCTATGTATAGCAGAGACTTTCAAAAAGGAAAGGCAGAAAGTGCAATAAATCCTTTTGGCTTTTTGAAATCTGTGCAAATTTTGTCACGAACTTCAGTGGTCAAGATTTCATCCCCCAAAGTGAATTCTGAAGTTTTTAAAACTGCCACTGATTTTAAGATTGCAAATGTAAATGTAAATATAGAACAAGAACATAAAACTCACTGGAAGCATGTGGGCTTTATGTTGCACAGTGGGATTTTTTTCTCATTAATTTAGTGGAAGCAACTTAAACCCAAAGCGACCTACGAAGTTGACATCCTCTAACTTAATGCTGTGTTGGTTTGGACAGCACTCTTCACAGATGAGAGAGTGATCAAAGGGAGACCTCTAATGGCAGGTCATTTTTACTTTTAAGTTCTGCTCAGCATTATACACAGATCTGAAGCTGATGTGAGAATATGCAAGAGCAAGTCTTCCATGCAGCTCCAGTGGTGATAGGCTGATATTTATGTTTCAAGCTGATATTCATGTTTCAAGCTGATATTCCAAGCTGAAGCCAACCTGCAACTCATTGACATTTTTCTCCGATATCCACTTGACAGTTATACTCTTTGGAGTACCAAAGCCTTTGACCCACTTTCGATTTCTCTGTATATTTGTACTGTCTCTCCTACATAATTTATTTTTTTTTTCCCCAGTGTTTTCCTTCTCATCTCAGGTTAATTATAGTAGCAAAAATATGCTGTGGTTTGGTTGTGGTCAATGAGTTCTCTGGTGAACTTCTTTCTCACTTTTTTGTATCACCATCTTATTTTGTATTATAATGATAAATAACCAGACTTTGATGAAGGTCCAGGCTAGTTAAGATCCTAATGCTCAACGAAGGAATAAAGGGATGAAACAATGTTTTAATTAATAAGATTTCTTTTACAGTCTTTAGACTTTGGTGTCTTTCCCTTTGTTATGGCATATTAATACTGTATTAGTCCATAATTCTCCACTTACATAAAACTATATGGAAAGCTCTGTTCTTTTTTATCTTGTTGCTAAAGAAAATTGATGAATCTATATGATCTAAAACTTTGAAGAGAGGCTGCTTCGTGCCCTAGCAATTGTCAAAGAGAATTTTATAGTTTGACCATCTTGATCATTTTCAGTCTATACTGAAATTAAAGGTTTGCAAGGATGTGTGTCAGAAAATGGTTATGATGTTGGTGTTTATCAATGTTTTGTACAGCAAATTAGCTTTATTTGAAAGAAGTTTTAAACTGAAAATTCTAATAATTCCCACATTCATACTGTGACAGAGATAATCATACATTGTTTATGCTCAAATGTTTCCCATAATTCTTACTCATTTTACAATGCAAGGTTGCATTTTACAAATACAAGTTTTGAGAGATTCCTTATCTCCACTCTATTGTTTTTAATGTGAAAGAGAGAGCTCCATTTGTGGCTATGAAAGATTAATTGGAGAAGCTCGGGTATTCTGTCTCCTTCTGATATTCAGAAGGAATATCTAAGCAACTCTGAAACTGAGATGGAAACAGGAGCTGGGCAGATGAAATGACTGCCTGTCAAGAGGCAGCATGGGTTAAGTTCTAGCTTATCTCCCTTAGCTATCAGAATGTCAGAGCCTGTAACACTTTCTCATTTTGCTTGCAGGGATAAGCCTCTGTCTTAAAAATGTCAAAACAGCCAGCGTCACATGTCAGAGCCATTCAGGTAAGAGAGAGTATTTATGTTTCTAACATAATCAAATAATAAATCTCAACCTCCATTGCTTGGCAACCTGCATTTTTGCTCAGACAAAACACCACAGAAGTGCTAACTGGGGATTATTCTTTTAAAGTGAAAAGCTTAGTGGGTATGAAAGCACTGAAAAAGTTTAACCTGAAGAGCATCTTATGATCTGAGCTGATAAAAACCAGGATCAGATAGATTGGTTGATCGCTTGTTTGCATGGTCTTTCCAGTGTTAGGTTATGCCTGTTGGTGGATCAGCTAAGCAAAACATGGTGATGCATCTGTATGACTGATCAGCAGCATGAGTAAAACTAATTTTTGCAACTCTCAGATTTTCCACAGAATTAATACAATGCTGGAAAAATTATAGGCTAAAAAGATCACATAAAAATTGTGAAGTCTCCCACATCTGCCTTCCTTTAGGAAAAAATCCACAACTTCCAATGTATATTTAAACAGCATTTTATTTAAAAGCCAAAGTAAAATGAGAGAAATGTTGATATTTTCATTTTAAAAATTCTTGTCTGTCGCATACCTCTTCAAATGGCATGTTCTCATATGAATGAAGTTGGTTGTTGTACACTTGTAAAAGAAACAGCTGAAGAATAATCCCAACATCTTCATGAAGTAGCATCATGAAGAATGTATTTAGCTCATACTATCACTGATTATTGTCAAAAGGCCAGAATACCTCCTGAACTGTAGAATTTTCATTATTTTGTAAAATGCAATGAAATTTTACCATGAGTTCAGGTTCCTTGAAATTATGCAAGAAACAAAATTGAATGTCTAAAGTCTTATCCGTCCTCTGTTTCCTCAAGATAATGCTGACTCAATGGATTAGAATATCAAGAAGTTTAATTACGCAGTGGCTAGACAGCATACGGAAATTGTGAGGCACTGTAAAAATGCTAGTTTTCATTATCAACATCAACTCTGCTGTAACAGGCACACAAACTACTGTACTCCAATTGGGTTGAAATTAGCAGAAGTTTGCCATTGATTTCACTCAGTTCAAATTTTCATCCCTCTTTTAGAATGATTGTGGAAGTGTTTTCTGATTAATGAAAAAATGTAATCCATAGATTAAAATTATTTGCATTTTACATCTAAACTCCATAGTCACATACAAAGATTTTTAAGGAATTAATTTGGTTTACTTTTTTCCTTAAGGTAAAAGGTAGTTATAGTCTCCTTTTTTTTTTATGATAACTTTTTGACTTCTTAATATAAAAAAAACTTCTAGTTTGTCCAGTTAAAAAAATGCATTAAGCACTAAGTTTAATATTTTAAGAACCATATTTTTTTTACAAGGGTAATTTGAATAATGAGAAAAATTACAGCACAAATTTTAAAATAAAACTATTAAACATTGTGTCAAAGGTTGCTCCAGCAGGGAGGCTTGCACTGCAATTGAGGCCCATTACATTTTGAGCACTGTAAGAATCATGACTCAAAACATAACATTACTTTTATACAATCTGATTCATATATTATGACCTTTGCTATTATGTGCTATTATAGTAGGACCAACATCCCTTGGAGAATATGCATCATGCTGAAGTGATGGAAATGTAATGACACTTAACTGACTGAAGTATTTCATGGTACTCAATGTCAGAATTTACTTCTTTCCAATCGCATGAGGTATATGCTAAAATCTTCACTTGCTAAGAGCCACTATATGCAGATGTGGGAGAGATAAAAATAGCAACTGGTTCCCAAGATCAGTTTGGGTCAATAGAGGATCAAAGTACTGTTAACTCCTGGTAACATTGTTGGCCTCCCCCTCTCAGTGTATAAAAGGCTGTGTACAGCTCTGGCTGAAAATTATTCTACCTCCAAACACCACTCTTGGCTTTCCCTAGGCATAGGGGCAGGTTGTGTCCTATTTTCATTTTTTCTGAATTAAAGTAAGTTTTCTCTCCTTTATTATTATTTTTTAAAAATTGAATATGTTTATACAGGAGTGGCTTTCCAGCTTATTTAGTCATCCTTCTGGACAGCTAGGAATGGCTGTGATGTCGTGAAGAATTTATCCTTAACAGTCCTCAACTCATGCATGGTTGCATAACTTGTATCCTAATCTGGATATCCTGTGTCTACTTCTACTAACTAGAAAGAAGAACGCAAACAGATGTCTAAATACCAGTTTAATCTAGTCAAACCAACAATAAATGTTGTGTATCGTGCTTACAGATATTTTTCCTTTTGTCTGTTCAGGAAGACATTAGTGGAGTTTATCATTACAAATACCGACTCATTATGAAAACTGCAATGACATCCAAAGTATGGTAGGCACTTTCCGAAAAGAATGACAGATGAAATGCCAATAGTTTTAATAATTAATATGATTAAAAATACTAACCACACCTAGAATGTCTGTCTAAAGCAATTATAATTTAGGATTTCAGGAGTCTGGAACAAAAAAATTTCCTGTTTCCCTTTTTAGCGGATGGGGAGCAAGCAAGGAAGATGAGCTCACTAAGGCTCGTATCTCCATCCCAGCAGATAGGTGACAAAAGCCTTGAAACATATTTTAAACACAAAATTGCAAACTTGTGCTGATCGCAGCACAGCACAGTCCTTGCAGAGCTATGCTGTCTTACAGAAGGTGATCTACCCATTACATGGCTGCTTGTCTGTGGGAAGGGACCAGCACTAGATTAGAAGATTTATAGCTCAGGTCTCTGCTACCTCTGGTCAGGAGCTGTTTGGAAATCAGTCATACTTTCATTTCATACTAGAAGTATTTTAACTTACAGTATATGTTAATCAGATCCAGACAGGGTTAAACGCTGTCTTAAAGGCTGCTTGTTTAACCAAGTTAATATTTCATGTCACATCTTGTCCAAACTCTAATGTGAATGTACTTATTGCAGATAACATAATACAAACTGCTTTTGTGTGACACAGATTACTGTGAAAATCCTGAAGCAGACCAAAGAGCAGTTTATTTAATTTAATTAGCAGTCTGGCACTTAGTGGTTTGTTTTTTTTTTATTTCCTGAAACATTTTTAGTCACAGTTGGTCTGTCAATCATAGTAGGAAATGAAGGGGCTGGGTATCAGAATTACCATGCTGTGGTATGCCCTAGGTGGCCATGGGAGGCAGGCTTCTGCTTTGATTGACTCCAAGGGGAAGGAATGCCTGAGTTCAAGACGCACGCCGAGAGCAAACTCTTAATGTTTCACCTCTGTGAGCTTGTATGTCTACACTAGCTGTAAAGTGCAGAGACGTTTCATTTCCAGAAACAAAACCTACCTGGAGTTCACAGAGCCTGGTGGGGGAGATGCTTAAAATTAAAAATCGCAAAGCTATTTTCGTAAATGAAATAATGGGTTAAGTACTGTGAGGCAGAAAATGCCCCATCTCCGAGGAACTTAGGAGGTGTAGGTGAAAGGTTTCACAATATCTAAACTAAAGCTCAATGAAAAAGTCTTATGAAATGAATGCCTAATTGTCTATAAACTACATGGCCCTACAGACATTTGCCAGCCCCACTGAAATGGCAGCATCACCTTGCATAAATAAAATAATGGTAAACAGCTGAGTAGAATACAGGGGAAGGTGTTTATTTCTTGCAAATTGATTCTTAATTTCCTTGATATTTGATTGCAACTGTGTGAACAGTTGTTACTAAAAACAGTGGGCTGTTTTCCTGGGGCTGCTCAACCTGGAGCACAATCTGCAGGACCACTATTTGAGCAGAAGGATGGGTTTATTCGTCTTCATTTAATGCAAATCATTCAGGTGGTAAACTACAGTCAAACAGCTTGCTGTTCGAAGATTCTCTGCTTCTGCTCCATAATGTTACTGATTCAACCCCTGGTTTTACCAGTGGGAGTCATGATATTTTGATGACATTTCCTAGGACAAGCTTCTCTTCTGAGATCACAAGATAAGAATTTAGGTATAAATTTTGCACTTAGTTAATCACACCTTTTGACTTTTAAAACAAGCCAGTCTGGGTCACATTGGGAAATAGATACAGTTTAGCGGCTTTTTCCTAGGCGATGTTTTCTGCCGTTCTTTTCCCCAGCATCTTTACTTGTAAGGTATCTATTACCAGCCCCATTTATGTTATGGCTACTGACTTTCTGCTACAGATAAAAAATCAGATTGAGGCAATCATGTGGGTATTATTCTGGGGCGAGTTTGCTAAAGCCAGGGCTAGTGGTCTCTCCAGTGCTGGAGCTGGCTCAGCTTGCTCTGACCTATAAAGCCCTGCTGCAGGCCAGGCTGGAGTGGCTCAGTGAAACCCAGCAGAGGCTCGAGGGTCGAAAAGCCTTTCTGCCTTTTCTAGCAGAACCTCTTCACTACCAACAGGCATAGTTGTAGGACTAAGGCATTATATTTGCAGCACCTGTGGGTAAATTTTGTCGGTAAAAATAACATTTTAAACAGGGTGGCTTCAGTTGGCCCAGGGCAGGCTTTCCTTCCTAATGAGCTGGGATTAAATGAGGTAAGAACTGGTGTTGCTGGGGGAGGGAAAGTGGTCCAGTGGTTGGGGCTTTATTGTAGGATTTGTGTCATGTACACTTAGATGCTGATTATGGCATTCACTTTCTGTTTGACCTTGATCAAACTGAAGCAGACCTAGACCTAGACACTTTGGTGCTCCGCATTAATTTGTTTCAAGTCCAGTGAAATCAGGGAGCTTTAGAATAAAATGCAGAACTTCAAGAGCTTACTAGATAACTTTGTTTTTTCACTTTCCACCTTTAAAATGGAGATAAAAGCCCTTCCCTTTCCCATGGGAGTGGTGTGATGCATGCATGCAATGAAGGCGTAAGTGCTTGGAAACTGATAATGTCCATACACTTGTCCCACCCCTTTGGAATTTTGCCTTTTACCAGCTGTATGTTTATTTATCAGTCACTATGCATCATAATTTCCTTCTCACAGGCTAATATTAACATCCCAATGGGAGCATTTCGACCTGGTGCAGGCCACCCTCATAAAAGAAAAGAACTTACACCTGAAGAAGTGGAAGAGGTAAGAAAAAAGGGGGGGTTTGGTTTTTTTCCCCTCAGGAGAATCCCTGCCATTGATGGAAGACAGCCTTTTAATCAGTCTTACAGCACTGCATACCAATCTTAGGTACCACAGCTGAACATGCACTGGTCATTCATGGAAATAAATGGCCACCTACTAAACACTTCATCCATACATAGTTCTGGTTTTGATGCCAAGGCATCTACAGGAATTTAAACTGTTTCCAAGGCACGTAGCTCTGCTTCAACAGCATGATATCTGCTGTCAGGAAAGAGAGCCAGGATTTCACTAGCACTATTTATCTAGATGGGAGTTGATGGATACAGCAGGAAAAGTAATAGCAAGGCTTTGGAAGAATATGCTACTACCTGTCGCTCAATAGTGTGATTTATTGTTACAGCTTAACAATATTGAAACAGGTCTTAAAACCTGACACTTTTAAGAATATTTATCAGTGAGGACAAATTGAATGTGAAGACACTTGCAAATTAAAAACAGAAATTGTGAACCCATTCATCTGCATACAGGTGGAAATACTCAATTTTATATTGAATTCTGTATTTTCATGCTTACATTTTACAGGAGTATCTAACACTGAGTTTTGAATAAAAAATCCAATTTATACCTTAACATTGATCACAAAGGTTATGATTAATCAGAAATATCATATTTCTGGATGATATTAAGCCATCTTATTTACAAAGAACTTTTATAATAAATAAGAAATAAAACCAATGGTGGAGGAAAAAGTAGTGGTAGATACTCCAAACAAAATAAAACCAACAAGTGAAGTAAAGACGGGTGTTCATGGCTTCCTGGCCAGTTGGCTTAGTTTGAATATAAAATCACCAGCCAAGAACAGGTACTGCTGGGCTGATGCTCTTCAGAGCCAAGGGGAGGGAAGGCTTGAAGCAACCTGATACAGGTGGGCTGCCTCTGGCAGGACTCAGCCAGATGGACTTGCTGACCTATAGGCGCACCAAATCTGTCGTGGCTGGAGGGGGTCTTGCCCTCATGCAGAGAAGAGCCGTGATGATCAGAAGGGAGTGGATAGCCACTTTTCTCCAGGCATGCAATGGAGCTGAAGGTGATTCAGTCCCAAACAAGAAGCAGCCAGATTAGTCTTGTACAAATCGACAGCTCCTTCTGACCTGGTATAGGCACTTAAAACAGTCAGGCTCAGTTGTGTAAGAGCTAATTCTTTTCTTTTCTGTCCAAATCAGACAGACTTTTGTCTGAATTTCAATATAGTGCTCTGTTTACAGAGAACTTCCCCAAAGAACTCAAACCCAGGTTGACGTGAATCTTCTTAAGAAGATAATAAACATACTCAAAACTCAAACATACAAAGCAACCTTGAACACATATTGTGGCTTTCTCCCCTGGAAAGAAATCAAAGCATATTCTCTCTGCAGTAATTAAACTGGTGAAGGCATGCATGTTATTAAGCAGAAACTAATATAGCATGTGTGAATTCTAGTAGAGTTTGAGAAATAAATGAACAGTGCTGATAATTAGATTTGGTTGGGTAATGAATATTGCTTTGCTTCTCAGTTATGTGGATACTATGTATGAGACAGACATTATAGAATGAATGTTCTTGGCCCCAGTTTTATAGCCAGTGTGCAACCAAACCAATGGCACTAAAGACCACAGAAACAGATCTTGTAAGAGGAATAGAATAAAAATGCTACCAGTTGTCTTGTCTTTTCTATTTTCCCATCTTGTTAACTTTTGCAATACAGCTTGTGATTCCTTAGAGCAGTTTTATACAAATACAACTTTTGCTAACAGTGCTTAGTATTTTTTACTCCATTTTAAAACCTTGGCAAAGGATATGAGGGAAATACAGGTCTTAAGTGGATGGTGGAGTCAAACGGGAATGTATATTTTTAAAGGTCAAGGGAGTGGACATGGTAAGGACATGAAAAGAAATGGGAGAGTGGGAATTTCAGAAAACAACTCTTCTTCAGTCAGAGCATTTCCATGAATGTATTCGTTAACTTTTGTCATATATCTCTTCAGACTTTCTTAAATAAAACTGAAAGTCAAGGTCTGATATCAGCTGAGCATTGCTCATGGAGTGGGTGGTACAGGGAGGGGTGCAGTCATAAATAGCACACGCATGAGGTTAGAAGGGAAAGCTAACATCATTTTATGGAGTGCAGGATCTATAAAACTTTGCCAAAGTTTGCACTGTTTGCACTATGAGAGGAATGGTATTGAAGATGAATTGTATTTTTAATAGTAGCTGATAAGAACTAAGGGGCTAGGGGCATGGTAGTTTTTCCTGATTATTCAGATTAGCTAGTTGTGTGAGAAAGCTATCAGAGAAAACAATACAAGCCCATGGCATATTTGACTACTGATACAATTTTGTGCATCCCTCCGAACACCTTCTGTATCACTTTATCATCCTGCTGTGCTTTGCTACTGTTTCAGGATGTTAGATCATTAAGACGGCTATTAGACAGTATGTATAGTAGCTGGGGCTGGAGCACTGGCTATTTTAAATGATCAAAAAGAAATAATAGTATAATGACATTAATGAGTAGCAGTATTATGGATGTCATAAAAAGCGACCATGACAAGCTTGAGAGGTGCGCCTGTGCAAACCTCATGAAGTTCAACAAAGCCAAATGCAAGGTCCTGCACATGGGTTGGGGCAATCCAAGAATAAATACAGGCTGGGTGGAGAATGAACTGAAAGCAGCCCCAAGGAGAAAAACTTGTGGGTTTTGGTGATGAGAAGCTCAACAGGAGCCGGCAGTGTGCACTTGCAGCCCAGAAAGCCTGGTCTGCTTCTTGATGAGCATGTAGTCATCAGAAAAAAGAGGGGTTTACTGGCCAAAAGTATTTGACAGATAACTTTGGAATTTAAAAAATGAAGTAAAATATTAATAATTGATTGTTCACGGTCAATACATGTTAGCAAAAAAGGTGGCTAATGTATCTTAATACTGAATTAGATCCCAAAAGTCCATTTCAAGAGAACACAGCAGAGTAATCAGAAAAGAAAAAATAATTTTGTTAAATTATTCGCAGTACAATATTAATTGATCTCCAAACCTACATGGTTCCCCCTGTATGCCAGCTTTATAAAATACAGAACAGGCTGGAACAACCTTAAACTCAATACTGGAAAACTAGTTCAAAACATTGCTCAGACTAGAATAGAAATTGTCTAAAATACATGTTCTATCACACATAAGAGAAATAGTAAAACTAAGGCAGTACCAAGAGCTGAAACACTGTGGTCTCTTGGCAATTGCCTGAGATGTCTGTTACGTGTAAGAGCTGCTATTTAGCTTGTAATTTTACAGTGTCAGCAAAACAGCTATCAGGTACTACCCTAATTCAAACATAAAATAACAATAACCCTTCCAGTCTTGCAGCTGAGGTTAAGAAAAATTAAGCATCAATTCAAGCTGAGTTTGGGTGAAGCTTTTGATGCTCATAACCTATTATCATAGCTCCTGTCCAGAGCTGCGGAAGTGTGTGATGGTTTTCCTCCCCAGCTGTCTGGCTGCTATGAGACTCTGAAAGAAACTAGATTATAAAAATGGTTCTTCTGCTTTTTATCCCTAAAATATGGAGGACCTGAAAGTTGCCTTTAATGCTCCACCTAGTTAATGTTCTGGTAATGGTCTCACACTGTAAATTCTTACTCTTTTACCAAAAGATCCACATTCCTCTGCGCTGAGCAATTCTTATTTTTTTTTTTTTTTAGAATGCTTTTAGACATTTTAGACAACAACCCACAAAATAACCTATCTTTTCCCTCCTTACTCCTCTCCACCCCCCCCCCCAATTTCTACTGGGGTAGCATTTAGTATAAAAACAACCTTTCCTGTTTACCACATAACTGACCTGTGCTCATGCTCAAGAGATTGCTATAGCAGCAGTCAGGTCACTGGTATCCTTTTGTGCAGAGTGTTCCTGCTTCGACAGAGGAGGAGAAAGAAAAGAAACATCTCCCTGGAGCAAAGAAACTTCCAGGTCCTGCTGTCAACTTGTCAGAGATTCAGAACATAAAGAGCGAGCTGAAATTTGTCCCCAAAGCTGAACAGTAGCTGGAAGAAGCAGGTGAGTAAAAGAGAAGCCCTTTGCATGGCTCTAGGAGAAGCAGGCTGATCCAGAAACCTCTTGGGTTCAAAAAATGTCTTTCCAGTCACTGCAGAGGACTGAGAATCACGCCCCATATCTCAAAGACAACATATAAGAAGGAAACGTTGTAATCCTTGGAATTCTCTGTTACGTCAAACATGGAGCATACAGGAGACTATATGTGATGACACATGTCAACCATCAACCAGCCTAACAAAAAGTGCATTTAGCTATTAGGAATACTGAACCAGCTTAAAAAATACTAGCTTCTTACTTCACAAGCACAAGTTTCAGTTTTACAGAATATAGGACTTGTATTTGTATACTTTAACTACAAATAAATATTTTACAATGCAAATAAATTTATTGCACTGATGGACAGCTAGGTCAGTATTTTTAAAAAGCTCCTTTTTAGCAGATACTTGGTACTATTTTATTTCTGTAATTCAAAACTGACATTCCAATGGCTCCTCCGTGTATTTGATCATGCATATATACCCGATGCCACCTGTGCCACCCAAGGATTCGCTACATATGTATGTGGGGCTCAGATATATGATACAGGACCCTGGGGAGATCTCTGCTCCTCTAAGGCAGCAGTCAGAGAGCAGACAGGAACACTCAGGCACTGCTGACAGCAACACACATCTATGGGTTGAGCCACTCATCTATGACTAGCACCACAGCTCATAGTTTATCTTATTTTGCTCAATGTCCAGCTGGAGATCAGTGGCGAGTGGTGTCACTGAGGGGTCTGTACTGGGACCAGTACTGTTTAATATCTTCATCAAAGACACAGACAGTGGGATTGAGTGCACCCTCAGCAAGTTTGCAGATGTATCAAGGGTAATGTCACCACTTGTGTGATTGACAAAACCACTGATGCAATTGATACACCTAAGGGAAGGGATGCCATTCAGAGCGACCTGGACAAGCTCAAGAAGCGGGTCCATATGAACCTCATGAGATTCAACAAAGCCAAGTGTAAGATCCTGCACATGGGGTGGGGCAACGCTCTGGTATCAATACAGGTGGGGGGATAAAGGGATTGAAAGTAACCCTGTGGAGAAGGACCTGGGATGCTAGTGGATGGAAAGCTGGGCACGAGCTGGCAGTGTGTGCTTACAGCCCAGAAAGCTAACTGTATGCTGGGCTGCATCAAAAAGAGCATGGCCACCAGCTCAAGAGAGGTGAGTCTCCCACCTCTACTCTGGTGAGACCCCACCTGCAGTACTGCGTTCAGTTCTGGGGCCCCCAACATAAGAGGGATGTGGACCTGTTGGAGTAATTCCAAAGAAGGGCCATGAAGATGATCAGAGGGCTGGAGCACCTCTCCCATGAAGACAGGCTGAGAGAGCTGGGCTTGTTCAGCCTGGAGAAGTGAAGGCTCCTGGGACACCTTATAGCAGCTTCCAGTACCTAAAGGGGGTGTATAAAAAAGACGGGTACAGACCTTTTAGTAGATCCTGCAGCAATAGGACAAGGAATAATGGTTTTAAATTAAATTAGAGTAGATTTAGACTAGGTATAATGACAAAACTTTTAGAGTGAAAGGCATGAAGCACTGGTGCATATTGCCCAGAAGTATGGGTGCCCCATCCCTGGAAACATTCAAGGTCAGGCTGGGGTCTCTGAGCAGTCTGATCTAGTTGAAGAAGTCTCTGCTCATTGCAGAGAGGGAGGACTGGATGACCTTTAAACGTCTCTTCCAACCAAACCACTCTCTGATTCTATGATAATTTTATTTAACAGGAAATATTCAGCACTTCAATGGAGATTTCAGAATAATTTCCATCTGATTTCAAACAAGGACCATAAAAATATGTTGCTCTGTGTTCTGAGCCTTAAGGAAATTAGTGATCATTTCTGTCCATGGATTTAACCTCTGATTTTCTTTGAAAAGCATGAGTCAGTAAAGTTGCATCAGGCAGCTACAATGAAAATTCAGATGTACAGAGAAGTTTCAATAAAGAAAAATACCTGGCTACTATTAGAAGGTAGTTGTGTCATATACTAGTCACATCAATTGCCAATTCTGCCTATTGACACAAGTACTTTTTACTGTGAAAAGAGGCAGAGGAGCCAGGCTGAGCAGAACATCACCTGGAATTTGCTGCACAGAAACATAAATGAAGAACAAAATAAAACAGAAAGCAGTGCAAAAAAGTTCTTGGAACGCAGAAGTGCTACGGACCAGCAGTCCTGAAAGAAATAGCATGTAATCTGAGCCAATTACCCCAATACACACTGCAACATTTACTTATTTCTTATGTACAGCATAAATATGCCATTTAGAAGGAGAAAGTGCTTCATTTTTCTTGCTTTTATCCTTCTGTGTCAGTGTTCCTGTTATTTTAAAGAAACAGTGCAGTCTTTCTTTCCAGAAAACTCAGGATATGGAAAATTAACATTTTTAAAATACAATGCTGTAATCATTGGCCTAAAGTGGTGCCTAAAGAAATACGAATTTTTAATAATGGGCTTTAAAGAGGTTTCTCTCTGTAAGAGAAATTTAGACATATATTTAGCACCATATTTGTTCTCTGATGATTTCTATTTTAAAGTTTAAATCAGGTTTTTAATAATTACCTTACTGAGAGCCTGACAGAAACATGTAGGCTCACTCTAAAGGAACGATTTCTACAGAATGATCAGCAAAGTAAAGGGCATCTTAAAAGCTGCGAGGTCATTACGTCTCCCTCTTTCTTTTAATGTTGTATTGGTCATCAGGTCCTGACAGTGACACAGTCTCTAGATTTTTAATAGTATAGTCACAGATCATACCCAAACACTTAGTTTGTGAAGATTTATGGGCACAGTACTCACTGGAGACTAGGAGTTTGGCTTTGGCTGCAGTGTAAGCTCTAAGCAAAAAAATTAGATGTAAATCAATCACTTGCCACATCCACAGCTTTGAATAGTACTAAATCTGAAGATTTTCCCCTATAGAGGACATTCATCAGTTCAGTTGTTCTAGGCATGACCTGCAGCCTTGTAGGAAATCTGATTTAGTCAGTGAATTGTTTTATGACTGACCATGCCACGCCAGTGAAGATTATTTTTATTTACAAGAAATCCATGCTCACATCTGCCTGATACTTTGTGTCGCCTCCAAGATGGGATTACTAATCACCGTTTGGATGTGATGCTGTTTGAAGAATGGTTAACTGACTGGTCAATGTAATATGCCTGTGCAGAGAGCATGCTGATAAATGAGAGTGTTGTTTAGTTTTCACAGTTTGGAAATTGATTCTCTCTCACATTAGTACAATAAACTTATCAGATATTAACTGTTGAGGGATTTCCCTTTGATAGTATTTTTATATTTCTGGTGGTATCCTGTAGGATATACCCAGTATTGACATTTTTCATTGGATATTATCAGTAAAGTGCAAGTCAAAATGGTGAATTTTGATTTAATTTTGATCCATTTTATCTTGCTTGGCATTACAGAGTGCAAACTGATTATCAAAAATAAGGAGCCTACAAAACAGTAGATTAGGTCATTATTTGCAAACCCATTCCCACATACACGTTTACACTTTAGAGTAACTTCTGTTAAATATCTTTGATCTTGCTCTTTCACTGAATTTGGGCACATGAATAGAATTGCTAAGATTGTAGTTGTGAGTCTAACGGTTTTTGGGAGGGATATAATTAGTAAAATGTCATGAAGCTGGATTCACTGGAGGTCATCAAGTGCTTATCAGTTAAGGTATTACTGTAGTCATATCCTGCTCCTGGTCTATCATCTATAATTAACTAATTAGTATACTCTTCTTTGTCATAAAGATATTTCTTTTCTTCCATAGACCTGTAGTTGATGTGTTTGATGCAGCTAGTTTTAATATGCAGTGTGAGTTGTGATTAATTTTACTTTTCTCCATCTACATTTTTTGTGCTGCTCCTTTTGCATATGCACATGAGCAAAACATAGCAAAATAAAATAGTAACAAAACAGCATACACTAATCAGCTAAATATAAGTTCTATTGGATAGGTAATGGTAGGAAGCATTTAATTTGTGAAAAATGGAGCTTGCTATGGCTACTTACTGCTGATTGTTGTGATATCTTATGTGATATCTAGTATGGTGATTGTACCCGAAAATGGGCCAAATCACAAACTGGCATTTCACCTGAGAATATGTATAATTGTAGCCAGTTATTGCTGCAGCTCATGTTTGCTCTTCATTCTGTACCCCTGTCATTTTGTGCCCTGAAATGTGGGGGTTGTGCAACAAGACATGTTGTGAGCTCTTGAAACAGCCCCACTGTTTTAAGAAAATTTGTTCATTTTCTTAAGCCCAAGTACCCAGCCCTTGTGTGAGAGAAGGGAATCCTGCATGAAGAGGATACCAAGGGAGATTATGAGCTCGGATCTCCTTAGCTGGAGTGGGAACAGTGGGGTGAAGAAGGAGGATGTGCTGCAAGAATTTCTGCAGAACCCTGTGCCAAAGTCAAGAGGAAGCTTGGGGCGATCTCATCAATGTATATAAGTACCTGAAGGGAGGGCGCAAAAAGGGCAGTTCCAGGCTTTCCTCAGTGGTGCCCAGTGACAGGCCATCCCCAGCTCCACTCACTGTTTGGCCTGTGTTAATTTCAAAGTACTTGTGTTTTTCTGACCTTGGTTTCCTACCATCCTGCTACCTTTAGTTCAGAATTCCCAGATCAACAGCACTTGGGGATTTCATGGCCAACCATCAATCTTGCTGGTCACTTCTGTTTCTGTCCTAAGAAACTTGATAGTTGAGAGGTTTAGGATTTTTTAACAGTGTGTTTAAAGTTCTTTTGGTTTACCTTTCAGGTTTGTTGAGTCTACTTATGTCATTCTTTCAGACTTTAAAACAGAAGAGCTAGAAATTTCTTTTCAAAGAGAAAATTGGAATCTCCAGGACACAATTTAATTATCAGAGGAATCTTTGGAATATTATCTCCTCTGGCAAAAAAAAAAGAAGAAAAGTTATTCATGTTTTGTTTCCCACACTTTATATGTCCAGAAGTAAAAATTGTTCACTGTCTCTAACGTGGCCTGCAACTGTCCATCATGAACTAAGAGCCTCTTCCCTGCCACTGATGCAATGCTGTGGTAAGCCCCAACCATGTCATTCTTTTGCAAGTGAAGGAGAGGTTTCCTTCTCATGTTGAATGGCACAAGTGAGGAGGAAAGCAGACTGGAGAGACTTTGCTTTCTAGATGCCTAAGAAAGCTTGAAAGTATGTGTTGATTTTACTGAGTAAAGACCACAGCATATTTTTATGAACAACAAATGCTTCTACATAAGCTAGTTAGGAAAAGATTGTGTTTTATGGTTTTGAAAACAGACTAATAACTTCACAACAAGAACTGAAAAATCAGAAAACATTTTGCTCCAAAGCAAACTACAAGGATTGACACTTGTATTTTTTCCAAAAAATGGAATATGCAGAGAAGTCTCTTATTTTCAAACTGTGTCTTCAAGCGAAACGTTTTTATTGCTGGAAGAGACAAGCATAAAGTAATAACTTAAAGAACTCTCTACTGATTTTTAGAACATGAGTGTGTTATTTACTTCTCTACCTTCCCTGTACTTATTGTCTGCAGACATGTAGAGATGGACAGGCCTCTACACACAGACAGAAGAAATTTCTTTATTGAGCTTCTTGCTTTGAAATGTTAACACCATTAAAGTAACAAAATACTGCCACCCTATTTTGGTTTCCCCACATACTCCTCCCCACAAATTCTCAAGTAACTCCATTCTTGAGTAGCAGTCATCAGTTTCTGGGAGAAAGTTGCAGGTATTTTGTTTGAAAGCTGAAAATTCTCCTTTTTTTTTTTTTTTTTTTGGAAAAAATTGCTAACTGCTGTTTCATAACTGCTTTCCTGTGGTCACTCTATCAGTTACTTGGTCCTGAACTTCAGTTGTCAGACTCTTACACAGAAACCCCTATGTTTCCATCAGTGCTGTCCATAATAGATTTTTCTAAGAACTAAACTTTTCAGTCAGTTCCTTGAATTAGATGAAATTTCTGGTCTGACATCCCTCGAAGCTCAGAAAGGCATGAGGCCTCCTGATAACACCGGGCATGAAGGGATCAGTGAAGCATGAAGATGGAATATAGTCAGCAGGCTTTTTCTTGCTTATCTCTTCTATGTGTGTTAAGAGGTAGTATTAATGATTTTTTTAATATATATATATAAATGTAACATTAAACAATAAGTATCACTGGAATGCATTCCCCTTGGAAATCTCAGAACAAGATATCAGGAATCCCTAAAATTCCAGCTATTTGCTATGTGAACAGATCCTACTATTTAGAGAAGTTTCTTCAACTTAAATGGTGCTTATCCTGAGGCACATGCATACAAACTCATGCAGAACTAATTGTAATCAGGGAATCATGGGCATTAGAAACTGTTTGGAGAGCGGGAAAGTGATCATACAAACTAGATTAAAGGGTTATGGGTGAGATGAGAGCAATGCTGTTTCTCTGTACCTGGGAACTGTCCCGCCAGCATTAGGTACGCCTGGAGCACTCAGGCACTGTAGTGACAGGCATCATCAGAAACCCAAAATAAAAAGCAGTTCCAGTCTCTCTAACATTACACACTTCAAAATTTATTCAGCACAAAGGTTTTCAAGTGCCAACATCAGAGTAAAAAGGCTAACTGCTTTTGAATACATGAAGTGCAACTCCCTACGTTATTAACAGCTCACATAGTTTTATCAAATCTACATAAATTGTAGACAATTAAGATGACAGTATGATCTGAAATATCACAGCTCTGATGTGCTAATCAAATCAATTTTCTTCTAAATTTAGTGCCTCTTCATTTTGTTTTATAGCTTTTATTCGTTTTATTTGTTAAAAGACTACCCAATTATGTTTTCACAGCCTTGTGATCAAGAACCACATAAATTACTGTGTAACTACTTTGTCATCTCTTGCAGGGGTGGCTTAATATTCTACAAGCTTTGTGACCCCTGTCTGGGACCAGGCTCTCTACAAGTGTTATTAACCCTACTCTGGACATACATAGGATTATGCTTGATTCAGCCACCAAATTGCTTCTCGTGTGCCTTGTTTTGAAAAGTGATGCTGTTTTTAGTGCCAAGGCTATCTCTATTTCACACTTGTTTACAAATTCCTTCTGAGATAAATACCATGATATGATCCAGGGGGGTTGTGGAGTCTCCCACATTGGAGATATTCAAGGCCCGCCTGGACGAGTTCCTGTGTGATGTACTCTAGGTTACCCTGCTCTTGCAGGGGGGTTGGACCAGATGATCTCTTGAGGTCCCTTCCAACCCTTGGGATTCTGGGATTCTGGGATTCTATACTAGATCTCACCTTAGATAGGTAGACCATTGTGTGTAGGCAGAGCTCACCATTACAGTGATGCCAACATCTGTTGCCCAACTGGCAACACTACAGGGAAAATCTTATGCTGTAGGTGCACTAAGAGAACAAAATACACAGCATAAATAAGCATCTCTTACAGGAATATGTATTGGTTTTCCTCTCAGTGTTGGTCATACTTTATTCTTGATGTTTGATTTGCTGCAGGTTACAGCTAGTTGAAAGGAATCTCAGCTGGACTAACCTTTCCTTGAACTTGGGAACAAGTATAAAGTGTTTTTCTTCCCTCCGTTTAGTGGTTATATTAGCATGGCTGCATTTGTTTCTGACCACAAATGGCTGACCTCCATGTACAGACATGGATTCAATAAAAGCAGAATAAACCCTTCAGACTTGGTGTTCAGAACTTACTCCCCAGTCTGGTAAAGTTGCCATAATATTGCCTTTAATTTAATAATTCATTTATTCAACTGATAATAAATCGAGTCCTTCAGCTTTTAGCTTTTCTGGGTCTTTGCTCCTGTTTGTTGCCTTGGAGCAAACCTCATCTTGAAATTGCTGTTACTCCTGCACAGCGTTACAGAGCCTTTCATGGTACAGAAATGTAATCAGAGAGCAAACAATAGCTGGAGCTGGGAATGCACTTAGGGAAGAAGAGGGTGAAGGCTGTACTTGCCCTGCTTCCTAACAAATGAACCACAGGAGAAGCAGGCTAACTGGCCCATGTCCACTGCCGTGTTAGTGCATTTTAACAGCGGTAGCAACAATACTGGTGCACACAAGGAGAGAGCAGGACTGGCAAAATTGCTTTTACTGAGGAAACATCAAAGAACAAAAACTTCCCCCAAAGCCAAAATGCTCCTATTCCGAGGGAAGAACGATGACACTAACTAGATGGTGTTATTTCAAGGATTTGAAACGTGCTGCCTTTATATGCAAGATGTGTATACAAAGTGTGTACTGAAATGGAAGAAAATCTGAAGACTTGAAACCAAATATTCAAGCAGAAATAGGCAGAATACAGGGAAAAGCAAAGCTCCAGTTGTTTCTATGTTTGCAGATCTTGATGTTCTTGAATGCAGTAGTCCTCCCAAGGACTGTCAAAGACTGGGATAGAGTATGTCCTCTACTGTAACTAATTAATTGTCTCAGACATTAATTAAGCCTTTAACTAAGGATTTCAGACCTTTTACGTTTGGATTTCTCAATTTCTTTGGGTTTGTGTTTTTTTTGCCTGAAAATAGTTGAATTGATCGGTCTCTTCAGGGTTTGAATGGAAGCATTTGTTTTGGAAAAAAATATAATTTTTTTTTCTTTTAGTTCTCAAGTCAAGAAGAGCTCTCTGTGAAGGCAAGACACATACTTTCAGTTTTTCAGTCCATTTTGGTGAAAGTGAATTCAGTTGGGTATATCTCGCATGTACCTTTTTTTTTTTTTGTAGTTTAAACCCTTCATATTGCAGTCTTTTCCACTCTATATGCTTTTCTTATTTTTATTCTTAAGTTTAGAATGGAATAGACTTGAGATTGTAAGTTTGAACAATTACTTCTGGGGCAAACCAGTTCTATTTATTTAAGGAGTAGCTAAGTGTTGTCTGTCAAGTTACTGCAGTTTATCACATTAGTAGACATCACCTGAGTCTCTGTTGACTCATGCTTCGAAGTCTTTGTCATTTGGTAGAAACCTCTGTGAAGATGTTCATGTTCTGTTTCACATATGTAGAGATTAAGAGGTGGAACCTGGCCAAGCACCCACAGCTCTGCTGGGAAGCATGCTGGGTCACGGGGCAACTTGGCCCATGTCCATCCCTGAACTTATTTGTGCTTTGGTTGCAATCCACTTCCTGACAGCAGGATGAGAAATAGAGCAGTTAGCTCCAATTTCTTCAATGCCTTACTTCAACAGACACCATAGAGGTGACTGGAACTGGCTCCCAGAGAGGCTTGTATTGACCTGAGGCTAAAGGCCTCATTTTTTACCTGAAGATTGACCATTCTCAGCAAAGTAAAAGCCTTGGAATGCCACCTGCAGTGAGTCTTGACATCTAAACATTTCCACCGAGGCAAGCCCATGGTATGAAAGTCATGTGTAATGGCATTACAGTGCCTTGAGCCAGTGTAGTGTTCCTTTACATCCCCCACCAGTGTCTGGGATTTTGTTAACAGCACAGGGATCAGATACATCTTGGGCAGAATGATGAAGACAGCTGTTTCTGGTAGCTGTGGAAGATGGCAGAACACCACATGTCACTGCTGTATATTCATTTGCCTCAGAGAGGCACTACAAGTTCTGTCTCTCCCAAAATCTCTCTACCACGGAGGCAATCTTGCATGATCTACTTGTGGATACAACTGCCTGGACTTTACTACCTACTGGCTGGCTGGCCACACCATTAAAGAGGGGAGCTGAAGTGCCCCAGACCCTGGAGCAGGCAGAGGGGAGTAGAGAATATATAGTCCAGCGTGTATGACACCACCTTCTACCTTGACTGCTGTGTTCTGAAGGGCTGGATAAAGGCCAGCATTGTCTTCCCCTGCCAGGGTGAACTAGCATTGTTCAGGGATGAGTCCTTGTTCCTCCCAAGAGGAAACTGACTGTAAGGAGATGCACAAGGTTACAGAAAGAAGTAAGGGAGGTGGAGATTCCAGTCTCACCCACAGTTTTCAGTGTCTCTGTCCACTCAGAAACCTTCTGCCTTGCAACAACCTGCTCTTCTGCTACCTCAAAGAGATGGCCCTGCATATACTGTTAAGAAACCTTGAACCACTTCTGCAAGCAGCATCGTGAAGCTTGAGGGGAGTCCTGTTGAGGTACAGCTAATAGGAAAAACTAAAAACAATCAGATTGTCTCCTCTGGGGCTTCAGCAATGTCCCGAGTAGAGCCATGAATCATTTTCCCTCACACTGGGTTTGCAGTGTGAGCCATCTCTTCCAGATTCGCACCTGAGTACTTTTTGTATGAACAAGAAGAATAATTTGAAGGGAAGGAAGGAACGTGCTTGTGCCACCCCCGTTCTGCCTTGGCTCAGCGATTATCACACATACCCAGCCAGGATGCATGAATAAAGCAGGTCAATTTCTTCTTCTCCTCAAAAGGATTAAACCTGACATTTCTTGCCTCCCTGGAGACTGCAGAGTAGCTTGGCAGGGGGGACCCTTTCTAGACTTTGAGCTAAAGCTAGGCTGCTGTGCAGAAATGAATTAAAATTAATCTGTAGACAAGTGAGCCTTGCGGCAGCTTAGCAATGTAGAGCTCAGCTGGCAGCAAGGAAACCTGCTTGCATGTGCCTTAGCCTGTAGATTGCTGTGTACCTTGTCTAAAAGCTAATCTGTGTAGCAACAGTTTCCTCAAGCTGTGCTTTAGAAGAAACCAGGGTAGATGCTGCTGTGTTTTTGTACTAAGCCTGATGCAATTAGGTAGGTGCTGAGGAGGAAGGTGTCTGTGGAAACCCACCAAGTTTCTGGCTTATGCTCAGGATTTCATGTCTCCTTGGTACTCAGCTGAGCAGGCTTATTAAAACTTGTATTTGTAGATGGATAAGAGCAGAGTTTGAGGTTATGGTGTAGTTGGACCATGTTTTTGAGGATAGTAGTTTTGGAGTTAAGCACCTAAGTACCTTAGGCATCTACATCCTTGGGACTCTGTCCCCTGGTACTGTGGAGCATGATCTCATTGACACTCAGCGGGAACTATGCTCCTAAATTGCTTAAGTGCTTCTCGAAATCCCACTCCAAATTTGAATATGCAAACAGCACATTGTTCATTGTTTAGAGTGAATGGGCCTCTGTATCTTTCTGCGGTCAGATCTAAGACTTCTACCAATACAGCTGTGTGAGTGCTCCAACTGCTACATGTGCATTCTGAGAAGAGCCTTTCTGCAGAGCTGAACAAACAAAGTATTTTCCACAGAACCTGTAGATCATGACAGTGCAAATTCAAACCCAAACAATAATTGGCCTTGGATGCATCTTTTGCTGTTGCAATTTTTTTAATTTTCAGTTTGTTTAGTCAAAAAAATGTTTTGTGTTGTGAAGAAGGATGTCATGGGAAAATTTGGTTCTCCCATTTGTCTTCCACTCAATCCTAATACCTCATTTCTAAATGCTTGCCTGTCACAGACTGCAAATTCATGTATTAACAGCACAGTCTCGTACAAACAACATGGTGTAATGCCTCCATTTACATTTTGAAGAAATCTATTTAATTCATGGAAAACAATGGTCTTATATTTAAAGCTGTAAGAAATGACAAAAACCTATAAACACTATATATACATATATACACACATACACTCTGGTTACTGATGTGAAAGGACTTAATATGTACTGTAGCTGTATGCATTGAAACCTAAATGACTCTACAGTCAACTTTCCAAAGAAGAGACAATTACTATGCTACCTGCAGTAGCTTTAAAAAGCAAGATAATGTGAGGAATTAAGCAAGTCCTGCATGAACTAGATGTCAGAATATACAGATTTCTAATGCAGTCAGATACATGTCAAATTAAATTAGCAGCCTGGGTATGATATCTTGCCTTCATGCTTACCCACCTCTGAAGAGGATCCTCTGGTTTATGTACAAGATGGCTATCAACTTTCCCGAGCTGGTTAAGACCTCCTGCTTTTTCATGGCAAGGAGGCCACATAATCCAGGAAAAGAGTGTAAAATACTCAGAAGAGGCTGCAGAGAATGTGGGTAAGGGGAAGACTATGCTGGGTTTTGACAGTTAGCAATCACTTTCTTACCATGCTTCCTTTTCCTCCCATTTGCAGTATTTTTTCACTGTATTTTGACTTGTGAAGTGCTAAACATTTCATAAAAAGTATTTGCAAAGTGCACAGAGATCTCTCTGTCTTGATTTGAATATTTTGAAAAGAAAACTGGAACCAACTTCAATTTCTTCTTAAGTACCTTTGCAGAGATGTGACTGTTGTCTCAGGCCCTCGCTTGTTGTTGCACATGCCAGATTTATATTGAAAGAAAACAGGTGGATGAATAGTAGTACCATGATTAATCACAGTTCAATCGTGCTATGATATTATCTGTAGGCATATCAGATGTACACTATATTTATACAGAACAACACTCACTCATATATTATGAATTCTGTGGAGAAGAAACCATATGACCAGGAGAAAGTAGCATTTTTAGAAACTGTAACTAGCATAGAGAGTCAAATGTGGGTTACTTGCAATACAGCTTGGGTAAGGTGGCGGAAGAGGAAGAATTCATGATGAATAAATTGAATATCACTGCCCAAATAGAGACAGCTGAGATTTCTATTTTCTTGGTTGGAAAGGAGCCCCTTCTCAGTGTCTCCAAGATCACAGAGCTTGCTGCTACGGCATTAAAAGCAAAAAATTCAAACTGAGGGAGCTTAGGGATGAGTATTGCTTCAGGAGAGCCAGCATGGCTTCCCCCAGCCCCGTGACCCCCCCACTCCCCATCCTTGTTCCTGCAGCGCAGCTGTACTAAAGTGATGAACCACGTAGCTCCACAGCAGCCTCTCAGCTGAGGAGAAATAACCCAGATGCCACTAAACACCGCCTTGGCTGACTGGGATCTCTGGGCACATCTTCTCTTGTGGTTGAAGAACAGCATGGAACAGTGCTGCTTGCCTTGCCAAGCTTCACACTGCCTCAGTGCCAGTGAAACCACCCCAAATTCTGAAAGAGCTGAAATTACAGCAGAGCCACGTCCCTTTTCTGAGACTTCCACACAAACCTGAGATGCTGGCAAAGGCCTCACTGAAATTTAGCTCTAGGCGGCTTGTGAAGCAAAGCAGGATGACTCTGTAACTTTAATTGCAGTTTAATCTTGAAGAGTGTGCGCAGCAGGCGGCAGTGGAGGAGTGTTTGTGGGACGAGCAAGGATTTCTTAGGTTAGTGCCGAGAAGCTTTTTGTCTTTACCAGCAAAGAAATCAGGGTATCACCTCCCCCTATACAGAGAGGATCTGTGTAAGTTAAACCACTCTATTTTTTCCCTTTTTCTGGAATAGCAGAAGCAGGTAGTTTATGGTGCCACCCTTCTGGGTTTCCCTGGCTACCAAAGAAATGTGCTTTTTCACTTCCCCCACCCTCTTCTCAAGAGTGATGTAAAGGAACAGTGCACTCTGCAGCTTCCTCAGCCATGTGAAGTGTTAACATGCAAAAGACATTTTTCTAACAGTCATTTCTCTTCTTATGCTCACTGAGTTTGTAATTCGTTCAGGTTGTTTTTTTTTTCAAAAGCATTATTTTTCAAATGAAACTGTGCTTTGACTCAATCTTGTTACATCATGATTCTATTACAGAATATTCCCCAAAGGGTTAACGCTGAAACTAGTTTCGTTTTACTGGGGGTTGTTGGTAGGGTTTTGGGAGGCATAGGTTTAGGAATTTATTTAGTGAAAAAAAAAGGAAAATAATTGTTACAGTGAGGTAAATCACAGTCAAAACATTTACGTAAATGCTGCATTGGGACAGTAACTCTTAAGGGAAACTAGAGGGCAGGCTTCTAAAATACTTCAGGCTCTGTAAAGCTGGACATAGGTACTTTATGGCTTCCCCAAAACATGTTAAGTGCCTAACTCCTAGGGGGGTTGCATGTTTAACCAGCTAAATGCTTTCAAAATACTGTCTGGAGGTGGCTCAGGAAGTCTGTTGCATAAAAATAATGGTCATTGCTGTGTGTTAGCAGCCAAGCAGCTCCTATTGTAAGTCTGTGAATTATTACACCCAATATAACTGAATTGCCATTTCCTTATCCCTCTCTTTGTCTCAAAGTTGTTGTGTCATGAATTGTATATTATTGTGTACTAGAGATCACTTTGGACTGGATAGGGTTTTTCTAGTATTATTACATGTGTGAGTGCTGCTTAGCACCTGCATGGGGCTTGGCTTCTGACCCATTCATTGTGGCATGTTCACAGAGACCTTGTAGTGGCAGAGAAAAATGGAGAGAAGTGAACCCTCATCAAATTGCCAAGAAGGAAATGAAATTACTAGAAAATATATTTGGGTTTATTTATTTATTTATTTATTAACTTATTAACTTGAAGGTCCAGCCTTCAAGTATGGGGGAGATCAGGCATACAATATAAGTTTTAGGGCTTGGAGTTATCAAAATGAATCTGGAAGGGCAGTATTAAAGTGTTTGGCACCGCGCACCTGAATGAAGGTGCAGATAAGTGCATCAGGATACTGAGATGAAGTGGAGGCTAAGGAGCCAGTTTGGACATGCCAGTTTCATGTTATACTGCAGAGCTGGGCCCTGCCCTCAGCTGGACAACAGTGGTGCAGGAATAGCTGGGGTTAAACCATACTGTCTGGAGTTTAAAAAATAGAATATTTCTGCACCAATTTGAGAAACTGACTGTCTGAGGCAACTTGTGGACATTAGGAATGTTGAGCAGGATTTAGGGTTTCCAAGTCTGGCAGACCTGAAGTTGTCGGCCCTTCAAAGCCCCTGTCGAAAAGCTGCGCCAGCCCCTTGGCAGGCTGCCGGGGAGCCAGCGTGGGAGCTGATAAGAAACTGGCCAGATGAGTCATATTCAGTGTTCCATGTTGCATCAGGAGAATTGCTGAAAGCAAAATGTTTCCACTTTCAAAGCATAAACCTTTCCAAGTGGAGCAATGTTCCATCAGAAAATGTTGGACCAGTCTGACTCTTGGCATTCTCTAAGGTACAAAAGCTCACTGCATTTTAAATAAACTTCAGCAGCTTCAGCCTGTGCCAACTCTCAAACAACAAATCAAGCAAATTCATCTTTTTCTCTCATAATTATTCAACCCAATAATTCTCTTGTCATTTTCCCCTTTCGCTTCACTGAAGGAAGAAAGATTGTGTTTGCAGTACACTAAGATGCTGTTTGTTTCTAGTTTCATTGCCCTGGAATTTAAAATTCATAAACAGTCATGATATAAATATATATAGCTTTAATCCCTAGTTAGGTATGTACAAATGGCACCAAAATTCAATTACCTTCAGGACACATGTGATTGGACTTTGTTTTATAAAACATTTTTTGACATATTCCTTTCTAAAATCAGCACGAAATATACATTTTCTTCAGGGACAAATGAAAGATGAAGTGTGCCTTGCCAAGGTTTGAACACATGGCCTTTGAAAGTCTAGACAGTTAACACCTAATGCTTAGACTTTTCCCCCCAAACATTAAAGTTTCATAAGAGAAGGAGAGTATTTGCAAAGAAAAATGAATGGCAGAGCTATCATCCTGGAGGATATGTGAATTGTGAACAATAATGAAATTAAAATATTCAGACAGTGTTAAAGTCTGGAGGGAACTGAAAAATCAGGCAGTATGGGAGCTAAAGTTGAGTGTTTATGCATTTGGCAATGCAGGTGAATTAACATACTGTACAGCCTGCCTTAGATTGTGTTAGCTGAAAACTATGATATACAAAGGGTAATGGCTTTAAACTGAAAGAGGTTAGATTTGGATTAGATATTAGGAATAAATTCTTTATTGTGGGGGTGGTGAGACACTGGCACAGGTTACCCATGAAAGCTGTAGATGCCCCATCCCTGGCAATGTTCAAGGCCAGGTTGGATGGGGCTTTGAGCAGTCTGGTCTAGTGGAAAGTGTCCCTGCCCTTGGCAGGGTGGTTGGAGCTAGGTGACCTTTAAGGTTCCTTCTAACCCAAACCATTCTATGATTGTATGTCTCTGAAGTAACCTGTCTCACTTTACGTATAGGGAAAATAAAATTTTATACATAATTTAGAGTGAATGTATCTTAAGTTTTGAAGATTAATAGCCACTATTAGCTTATGCATTCAGTCTTAACTAACTGATGCTTATGTGACATTTATCAACTGAGTGTTGTTTAAATATGTGCCTTTTATCATTCAGTTTCTCAACTTTTTTTGAAAAGCAAAAAGCCATTGACTCCACAAATGTCAGTAGGTGACAAAAACCAATGGCACTTTAGAAATGTCATTAGTGAGGGCACCTACTTGTGGCCTGCATAGGAATCAGCAGTGTGCCAGGTATTTCACTTCCCACAGCCTTTGCCCCTGCAGCTCTGACATCTCCTGCAAAACAAAAATTCAGAATCTCTTGATTACAATTTTTGGTTTGAAAAATAGAAATATCTTTTTAACCCTTCTCTGTATGTGAAAACCATGCAGATACCAAGCAGTTTTGTTTACCACTGGGCATGCGTCTCAGGAGAAAATACCAGCTTATCAGGAGTACTAAGTGTCAGCCAGCATGCCAATAACAAAAGACACGAGGATTCAGGTGTGAAATCAGAGAACCTTTCCAGCAGCAACATTTTGCTGTATGGCATGTTGCATTCAGATTTGTGAGAAAGGTTTTACATAATTTAGAGTAAAGCTTTAATATTTTATTGTAGGGGTAGCACCAAATGAAGTGCCAGTGTAAAAGAAATCTGAGGCAAGTGACTTCCTCCAGAATCCCTTTTGTGCAGTAAAACAACTTACTTGAAAATCATTGTTCACCATGTAATTATGTAGCACAGTTATGTGTTCATATGGCATGAGGCAGCCTGATCTTGAGGGTGATAGCCCACACCTACAAAGGCTTTTATAGCCCTGTTTGAGGGACTACAAGAAGTCTGCTGGAAAGATTCAACTGAGAAAGTCTTTACCCTACCATTAAAATGTCAGCAAAAATAAAGTCACCTTTCTTCAAATTTCAGCCTGCCAAGTTCAACTATTTTTCTAGAAAAAACAAAACCTGTGTGACCTGAATTTTCACAGAAAGTCACAGAACACTTGGGGATTTCCAATTTTATGAGAAAGAATCAGAATTTTTAAACTAAATCAGGCACTTTTTGTGAGAAGCTTTGTTTTGCTAGATTTCCAGCTTCCTTTCCACCCCAAGAAACAAATAACATTTCTAAGTTGAAATAGTGCCCAGGAGCAGGTTGCCCAGAGAAGCTGTGACTGCCCCATCCCTGGCAGTGTTCAAGGCCAGGTTGCATGGGGCTTTGAGCAACCTGGTTTAGTGGAAGGTAACTCTCCCCATGGCAGGGGGATTGGAACTAGATGGTCTTTTAGGTCCTTCCAACCCAAACCATTCTATGATGCTGAGTCTAACCAGCAGCTGTTGTTCGGTGGCTTTAAACCCTTGATGCTATGGGTCTGGTGCAGACAGAGTCCATTTAGATTGGCACAGAATTTTATAGTCCAAGCTACTGGCTGGGGATTTACAAGGCTGTGAGATACCACACTTGTGAGATCCTCCTTGGCTGCTGGGCACTGTTCCTAGTGGTGTTTGGCCCTTGCAGCTGCCTGTAGGTAGCTCTGAGCTGAGTGCCTGGACAAGGCACACATAAGGCTGGTGGGATGAACCTTCCAGGGAGGGAATGGGACTACCACAGAAGCAGGCATCAAGGATTTAAGAAGTGCAAAATGCCTTTGGTCCCTCTGCTTGTGTTGCCTGCCTTATGTGGGACAGGAGAGGGTTTGGCTTTTCAGAGCTGTAGTGCTTGTGGTTAGCTTGTGATCCAACCGAAGGATGTGGCCCCCACACTCATAAATCACTTCTGAAATAATCCAGGAATTCTAGTTTTTTATCTTTACAATCATTTGATTGTGTTTAACCCATGTTACACAGTGCAATACCAGTCATTGTGTTCTTGCCTCTTGTACTTTTGCTGCAGACACCTGTGAAGCGTTCCTCCCCCAAGTTACCTCTGTGGTGGGCTACCGAGCACTGACTGTAGGGAACCTCTGCAGGAAGAACACTCACCACCATATGCATTTTCTGCTAGCTGGAAATGTTGCTTTCAGAGACACATCCTGGTTGAGAAGCCCTAGCCATGCAATTAACTCTCAGGAGGTGCATTTCATATTGCATCAATGAGTGCCTCCTTACAGAGCATTCATCACTCTCAGCGCAACAAAGATGTCCCATGGTTTTAAATGTCACAGCTCTTTTGGACTTCATCTTTTAGTAGCTCATGTTTATTGCTGCCTTTTTCTGTACTGAATATTCTAGCAATCATTTTATTTCTAATAGAGCTTACCCTAGCCACTTCTGTACATATCTTTGTCCTGTACACATCACAATTACCAGTCCATAAGAGGACTTATCAACACCTTTTTCATTTTCACAGCACACCACCCCCCAGGTGCATTTCTACTGGCAGTTTTTTGCCCTGTGCCTTCAAGCTGCTAAGTGGCTTCAGTTCTTATAGGAGAAATCAATAGGATTTGTAACACCTTGAAGGAGGTAATACGCACTTTGCAGGATCAGCTTTTAGGCCTTGGCTTCTTTACTGATGAATTTGCCGTGACAATAATTCCTGAAGTTTCACTGTCTCTGTTAGCCTTTGTCTTGAGAATCTGAGCTGCTATTATGGAGAATAAAAATGAAATAAAACTAAAATGTCCCATAAATCCCTTTCTAATCTCAGTGCCTTAAAATTTTTACTACTTAAACTCTTAAGTCATCTGGCTTCATTCACAGATTATTTGGGTATACTTGCTAATATGATCAGGTTGACACTTTAAAAGGGGGACCAAGCCCTTGAGTGATGCCTGCACTGGGAATCAATTGCTTTTTAAAGCAGACGTGGTATAGGTGAATGAGAATAGCTTAACACGAATCCCGAGAGTAATTTTTCCCCTGTATTGAATAATAATTGAAAATAATAGTAATTTTAGGCACACACCTGCAAGAGCTTAGCAGGGCTTAGTCAAGTACTACAGAGGAAAACCTTTTTTTCACCCTTCAGAAGATAGTAATTTAGGAGGTAGTAAGTACCACATAATAGTTCACATTAACAGAAGTAGAACCACTGCATCAACAACTTTAATTTGGTGTGTACTGCTCAATCTTTGCTACCCATTGCAAATCACAAATGGCCTCATACACTCCCCAAGCAACTGAAGACGGGTCTGCAAAACCATTTCATAAGGGTGACACTTTAGGTTATAAGAAATTGGAGGGAAAATATTGATGAAAAGCAGAAAATTGAAATGAAAACTTGAATTTAATGTGAGGTAAACGTGTTACAATCACTCTTCTTTAAGACATGTAAACTATGGAGCGAAACCTTTAAGGGTAGCTCCAGAAAAAGTCACAGCAGCAATAGTAATAGTGATAACAGAAAGCCTATCAGTTTGCATAGGATTTTTGTAATTACATTTTCCTCACTTTGGACATGGAGCCTGGGACCTCTAAGGGCTCCAGCTCCACCTAAGATTTGCAGAGCTGCCTGACCCCTTACTGCAAATCCACAGCTGGAAGCTTGGAGATAACAGAACCCAGGGTCAGTACAGAATTTCTAGGGGTTTCAGAGCTTCTCCTTAGAAGTCAGAGCTCTGAAGTCCCTAGATGGAAGTAGGACTTCCACAGGTTTCCAAGTGTAGGACCCTGCAATATATGGCTAGAGTCCTCTGAGAACTGCCACCACTGCTTGGCTCTTTGGTCCATGACAGGAGAGGAGTTTTGAGGAAAGAAAACCAACCTAACCTGAGAAGAACTTCAAGACTTACCTTGAGTGAGCCAGCTGCACTGTTGTCTTCTCAAGATGAGAAGATGCCTGCAGCTGGATAAGTGAAAAACGAGTCTCTTGCCTGAAAAATTTTGAATGGAATTTTTATTTTTGGATTAACAGTTGTCCTAGAGACCAGCTGAACCATCTGAATCATCAGATTTTACTGTTGTTATGTGGTCAGTCCAATGACAACTAATGTGAAATATTGGGCCTTCAGGTAACTGATTGAATTCTGTGTTTACACAATACTTAGTCATTGCTTTAGAAAGTTAAAAAATATCTGATGTATAGAATGCAAAGAAGCCAAGCTGATTCTTCAGCTGGCTTCAACCATGAGTCCATGCACAAGCCTCACCATAAACAATATTCATGTGATGATTTGTTCGTGTGTTCTCTTGTTCATGCTTATTGACTCTCTGGGAACAACTTGCATAAATCAGCTGCTGTGCTCAAGTAGTTGCAATCTCCAAATGACTAAGAGAAAAACCTAGCAACCATGCACAGTTTAATCCTGCTGCACTGAGCCAGATATCCTCCACAGAGTTTCAGGCACATACTGATATCTAATCTTGTTTTTTTTACCACTTTAACTGTTATGGCAGCTATTAGGTCAGTGCAACACCGTTCTTCTTAATTGTGTTATTTTGGCTAAGTATCCAATTTATACCTTTCAAAAATGCCACAGATTTGTTCTTTGTTTGGCAGGACATAAATTTGCAGCCATAACATATTGATCTGAAAGACCTCCACTCGATAGCTGTCACTTAAGAGCCACTGGGCTAAATTGTCTCTCTTTTGCAAGTTCCTTTGCTGACAAAGCTTTGTGTCAGTGTAGCTAACAAGAAATTTTCACGACAGTGTAACATGAGAAATGTTTTCACTCCACTGTTTTTTTGTCTTAAATAGAAAGGTCTTTTGCACTCGACTAGACATCCTGTTACACAGTACTCAACTGTAGCTGCCTTGTGTGCATGCTGCTGAACCACAAATAGTGCAAAGGGTCAAAAATTGTCCCTATGTCATACTGTCTGAAGACAAATGTAGATTAATTTGAGGAATAACATATGTATGGCAAAGTGAGCATATGGCTTTCAGTAATTTCTTCATGGTGGAGACAAGCAAAGTTCATTATCATGATTATTTTTTTGTATTTCAGTGGAAAAGACATTCTTTTTTCTTGTCTAACAATCTTTGTCAGACAAATATAATGAAGAAAAGTTCTGACCTTGTTTGCTCAAAAATTGTTTGTACATGTATGCACAACGTGAACCTGTTTTTGCTGCTTCCCTACATATTTCAATTGACTATGGGAAAAGTGAAAAAAAACAAACAAAAAAACCAAAAAAACCCCAAAAGATAAATCTTTCCAGTATTTCATGTAATCACAGACTGGTTGAGGTTAGAAGGAACCTCTGATGCTCGTGCAGTCCAACCCTTCTGCTCCAGTAGGACAGCCTACAGCAGGCTGCCTAAGACAATGCCCAGAAAATATAGATGAAAGTGAATATATGTTAAAAAATATATGAGAGATGCCTAGATATACGAGAGTTGCTATTATTATCCTGACAGAAACATAGCAAATGTGTTGAAATAATTTACAGAAAAGCATGCAAGAAAGCATAGTTTAATTTAAAGTAGGCTTTTTCAGTTGGTCAAACAGCTAGCACTGAGAGAGTCAAAGGATGAACTCCCCTTCACAACCTAACACCTCTCTCTGCCATCCCATCATGGTATTAATATGTTAACCTAGAGCACATTTGACTTCCTACTATTTCTTCTGCCATCTGTGGGGATAGCGATTCCAATACGATATAAATATTAAAGTAGTTGCACAGAAAATGTGATGCCCACTGAAGGGAAGTGAGGGCAGACAAATTAAAGCAGATCCCTTGGCACTTCAGGTTACTGTCTCAGAAAGGACAAGGCTTTTACCAGATGTGTAGAATTAGGGAGTCAAAAGATAAAAGCAATCAAAGACGGCATGTCCTTGGATTTACCTTTTTCCTACGTTTTTACTTCCAAAGATCACTGTGTTTGTAATTCTAGGGTCATTCTGCTCCAGACTAACAAAAGTTCATGACCTCTGTCCCCTTCTTTCCTTACTGAAACTGATACCCTTTTCAGTCCCAGGGTGCTATTTGCTAGGAATGAACAGATGTAATTTAAAAGTTGTGGGAACAAAAACTTTCGCTTGGGTCTCCTAACTCCTTAGGAAGTCATTACCTTCGTTTCCCACTTGCACTTTTGAAGAGATATTTTTTGACCCTTTTTATCGATCTTTTGCAATCAGTGCAAAATTTTCTCCAAGCAAATTTCCTCTTTTGTCCATGTGTACTGCCCACAGTATATAAGGAATGCTTTCAGCTGATTATAATCTTCAGAGTTTGCATGACTTAAATCATGCTTTGCAGCTTGGTTAGATAGTATTGTAAAGAAAAGACCCAGTTGTCTAACTGTAACCCCCCTGTCCACTCCCAAATACAGTTCTTCTTGCTGCCTTTTCTTAAATGTTGCAGTATAACTGTGATACTGGTGAGTAAGAGATCTATAAATGGGTTCTGGTGAGGAGTAAACATCATGTGGTCGTTCCCTTTGGAAGCTTGTTGAGTGGGAGGCATTTACAGAACCTCAGTGCACTTGCTATAATCACTGATTTTCTATGAAGTGCTAATAGGATATGTCTGTTCTCTCCTTTGTAAAGTTACTTCTTATAAAACAGGCTGCCTTAACAGAATCTTAGGGTTAAATATGTAACGCTGGAAACTGGTCAAATAAAGACAAATTTTATTTAGCCCTCATGCTAGGTGGTTCATGCATGGTCCTTAATTATATAATATTAGCACTTAATGTGGTAATTTTATTACATATATGGAGATGCAGCCAAAATCTGGATTCATTTCAGATTTCATCTTCTTTCAGCTAACATGCTGTATAAGAACAGAAAATACTGACAGTTGGAATTACTGGTGCTTTTTATAGGGTAAATCTTCTATCTGCTTCCTGCTAACAGGTTTGGGCATATTTTCAAGGGGAATAAAAGGGAGATGCAACAATAAAAACTGTCATTTTGAAGAAGAAAAAAGGTGAGATTTTGCAATTCATTATTTAGGTTTATTTTTGGAGTTGCATCTATGTTGAAGAGCACATAAATTAAATAATTTTTTACATTAAAATAGCCACTGCTTTTCACTGTATTTAGAAAATGCAGGGACCCAATTTTTCTTGTCCCATAAGAAATGCCAACACTGGCATCAGACCAACTTCAATCACAGCCTTGTGGATTCTCAGACAGAGAAGGAAGAAAGTCCTGAGGGCTGAGAAACTCTCTAATTCTGTGATACAAAAAATCTCCTAAGCATGTACTGCTGTCCATCCTTAACCAGGACAACACTGGAGCATTTGCTGTCAAGTACATCTTCTTCTGTTTTCTTTAAAACAGCAGAGTGTTCAGTATAGTAAGGCTGATTGGAGTGGCAGGGGAGGCTCTGGCAGATAAGCTGCAGCAGCTGAAAGAATAACCAGGGAACATAACTGTGAGGATTATTAATGTACCATAAGCAACCTATTTTTGAGTTTACTGACTCCCATTGATCTCTGGAGGAGTTTGAGCTCTAAAAATAATGTGCCTTTAGGAGCTGAGAGAGAGAGAATTGGAGCTGGCCAGGGGGAGGTCTGAGTGGACTGGAGCATCAAGGGTAGATAATAGAGGGTCTGCTGATTGCCGAGGAAGTTCAGGTAGCAATTATAAGCAACCAGAGAGCAGAGACTAGACCTGAGATAAAGATAGTATCATTAGAAGGTGTTAAAACAGCACTGCTTGCAAACAGTGTGCTTTATACAAAATTGGAGAAGAGGAGGCTTGATTTTCCTCTACATCTGAGCACTGAGGCAAGGTTTATCATAATGGCAATTTGTTTGCTCCTGTGTTTGGATGGCAAATGGCAGGGTTCTTGGGCACTTTACTATATTTTTTGCTCATCCTTCCAATTAACTAGTCTTGTAGGTGCATAGCCTTCTGAAAGACTGGCTTTCCTTTGAGTAAAGCTGCCATGTTTCAGTTGTGAGACAGCACAGTTCTCTCCAGACTGGGAAAACTGGAGACACCACACCCTTTGGTGGGTCAGCTGTCTAGTGAGAGTCCTGTGCCATGGTAGGAGGAAGAAAAGAGTTGCTTGCTCAGGTAGATGGGATGTGATGCCAGTTGCGACCTTTCAGCCCTGAGGTGGTAAAGGTGTTAAGTGATGTTAATATTGATTTCAGGGGGAGCTGGATGTTGAAGGTCTGGGATCTATGAGGAAACGAAAAGAAGACAAAGGGCTGCTTGAGGAAAGGGAGCATGTGGCTCAAAGTAATCCCAGCAGCCAAATTACTGGGATTATTAGCCACACAGTAACACAGTATATAACACATTGTTGCTTTAGTTTGTAAACCTATTGACAGTCCCACAGCAAAGCAGGGGCAGGCAGGGACCTTGCACCTGGACCGCGAATCCACCCTGGCCTTCATAGGTGCAGGGCAGCTTTCCTGGGACAGTCTCTTCCCAGACTCACAGACTAGATGAAGCTTGAGAGCACCTCTGGAGACTGCCCAATCCGAAACACTGCTCAGGACAGGGTCACTGCTCAGGGCCATGTCCAGCTAGATTTTGATTATCTCCAAGGATGGAGACTCCACAGTCTCTCTGGGCAACCTGTGCCAGGGTTTTGTCACCCTGACAGTAAAAAAAAAAAATTGTTTTTTTTTTTGTTTAAATTCTGTGTATTGCAATTCCTGCCTGTTGTCTCTTTCCTGTCACTGGGCACCAGTGAGGAAAGTCTGGCTCTGTCTTCTTTCTACCCTTATCAGCAAGATCCTTGGGAGCTTGTTGTGCGTAGCACAGGAAGGCTGGTATTGGAGCTCAGCAAATAAGGAAAGGTTAAACTAGTTAGAGAAGATAAGCATGGAGCTACCAAGCAGGGCAGATGCCTCCTCCAGGATGACAACAGCAGAAAACACAGCCTTACTGTCTAAGACACTGAACCTGCTAGAAAGACGTAAAAAATATCACGTAGTCCTAAACCCCAGAATGCTAAATTACAGCTGTCCTTCACACCACAAACCTGCTTATGATGCATTTGGAGGCAGAACATCATGTTGGCCTCTTTCAGCAGACAGATCAGAAAACACTCGTGACACCGAGGACCACATTAAGCTGAGATGTGCTTGCTGCGCTCTGCACTTTCTCTCTCTTGATCCCAGGCTTAGGTGCTCAAGTTTAATCACAGCCAGCAATGTTTCATCCACCCACCAACAGAAAACAGTCACCTTGTGATATTCAGGAACAGGAACAGAACAGTCTGAACGCAAAAGGAGAATACTTGACTGGAACACACAGGGAGCGTGTGTAGGCAGGCAGTAATTATATACAACAGGATTACACATGCATGAGTATCCTGGGGACCTATCACATACTGCCTTAAAGTTGGATTTTGGTTTTGAGATCAGAAAGGTAAGTACCTAAACTTACCTGACTGGGAGGAAGTTTCAGCTGAAACAGAACAGTACATCGTCTTACTGAATCAGGCTATGAGACAATTGTGGTTTTTGATTGTTAATGGTCACAGCGCGTGTTAGTAGGTCTGTGTGTGGTTTATGATCTCTTCCATGTGGACAATGACACCCCCTCACTTTATTTTGGGTCAAGTTAATTAAATTTTGATTTCTTTATTCGAAACACCAACACTTCCAAGCAGTTAGTGTAAGCCATGCAAGCTTTCTCTTAATAGCACTTCTTTTCACCAGGGAAGTGAATGCTAAGCAATTCCAGCCTTTTGAATGTCCCTCCACTATTTGTTCCAATGCATACAGCCTACACATTCATAAACAAAGCGAAAACTCACTTTATGTAGCATATAGTGACATATAGGTTGCCATTTTTTTCTCTGTTCTGTGCTTTTTCTCGACTTCTTAAACATTTGTTAAAGGTTCGTGAGTTCAATAAAATTTACCAAAAATAGAGCTGTTTCTCCACCTCAAATACTTACATCTTAGCTGGTGAAATGTATATACTGAGAAAGTTAGTGTCTTGAGCTTTTGAAAGTTAATTGCAAAACCTGTTTTCCTCGGTATTGAGCTGTCTGGAACCACCGATACCAACAGCAACTACCAATACCTCCTAATGTCAAAGAGAAGAGGAATAGACCCTATGCTGGGCTTCAAATTAACTGTGACTATGCAGGAAAGAGTCTCTGTAGGCAGGTCAATCAAAACTGGTTATCATTCCTCAGAAAGCAGCTAATTGCCACTTCCTCCCCCCTTACTTTATGTAAGTAAATAAGTTAACTCCAGTGGGATTTATACAAACAACACAGAAAATATTATGCTACAGTGTCTAGAATACTGTCTTCAGTGCTAGTGAGTCCTGAAAATTAAAGCAGAAATATGGGAGGAATGGACAAAATGGTTACAGGAACAGACATGCTACCAAAAGAAGAGAGGCTGAAAATCCCTGGGACTGTTAAGTTTGGACAGGAAACAAAGAAGGAGACTCACTAAAGGCAGAACAGAGAAAGTAAAAGAAGATGATATTCAAAGCAGCTGGAAAAAAAAAAACAAAAACAAAAAACCCCAAACCAATAATAAATGTATGCATATATTTATTGTGTATGAATATACCAGTAAATAGTATTTACTGGTAAAGTAAAATACTATTTTTATACAACTGATGCATCCCTACTACCCGCAGCATGGACATGCTGCTGTGTGATGTGTCAGAATTTCCTGTTTGTGCCTGCTGAAGCAGTGCCAGGGCTTTTCTGGGTAAGAGTCCCAGGGTCTGTGTAGGGCTGGACCCTGCTCACCAAAGTTCAGGTGCAGTCTAGGAGCCCCCTAAGTGCAGCCCTCCAACCCCATCACAGCTACCTGGTACTGAAGGCAAATCTCCAGGCTTTAGAGGCCTGAGCTCTTATCAGTCATGAAGTTTCATCAGTCACAGATTTGAAGTGTAGGTGGAAAAAGCTATTAGATCAAAAAGATTTGTTTCACACCCACTCTGTATTGCAAACAAGTACACTCACTGAAAGCAGAAAATTGCAGGTGTGGGGAATATACTCTCCCCTTCCCAAATTTACAGGTACTTTTCCGCATGCTCTGAAAATACCTGCGAGTGCACTGATAAATGATTAATTTCTGGTCTTGTATTTGTCACACAGGTCTGACAAGAGAAACGGAATGGATTCAGTGAATGGAGAGAATTTGAAATATTTTCTATATTTGTATAAAGACTATGAACTTCCTAACTCTGAAGTACCCCATAGGAAGCATCTTCTTTGTACATGTGTATCCACACATTCTTGTCCATTTTGTTTAACTTAGGAAAGTTGTGCTGAAATAAAACAGAACACAGCAACTAGCAATGAATATGTGTATAATTCAGGAATGATTTTGACTTGAGAATGTGGAATAGTGTGATTTGAAGTTTGAGCAAAAGTAGAATAACTGTTTAAAAAATTATAAAGTCTTTATTTGCAATTAATCAGGTTTCTTTTCTTCATTAAAAAAAATCAGTATGGACAAAAGAGTTTTAAAATTGTTTGACAAAATGCAGAATAAACGAGGAATGTAACATCTAATTTCCTGCTGTGTACTCCTGGTTATAGGACAGGAATCATGCATCTGGTAATAAAGGAAATGAAAATATTAAAAGGGATGGTCTTTCTGCTGAGTTTAGCTGAATTCTTCTTTTGTTGTAGAGACAAAGTATTTCTTTTTCTTAAACATCTACAATGCAGTGGTGTTTTGACATTTATGCATCACCTTTACTTTTACAATGAAAATACAATATGTGAGCTAGTTGACAGAAAACCTGCAACCTTTACTCAAATAAACAGGTCATCCAGCCCTGATGGAACATGTTCCTGAATATAGGTTTAAGGTTGACTATCTTCAAAATCCCGTATAAAAAGGGGACATTGAAATACTGAAGCTGGGCAGAAAATCATGTATGATCACAGCAACTCATACATACAGTGATTAATCTCTGACACTTGTTTTATATGCACTGTACATAAATGAAGACTGTTCATTGCATATTCTATTTTTGGAAATGATATCTTACTGTTAGAGAAATTTAATACTCTGTGTCTCCTTGGTCTCTCTTGTGTTATTTACTGTGAAGGGATAAGAAGAATTGTTTTGTAATAATACTCTACTGCTGATTGAAACTATTCTACATGCTCTGAAACTCTCTGCCTGGTTCTTGTTTATTCAATTAAAATAAAGATAATTATTCTGCTTAGAAAACAGTTTTCAAGTTGAAAATTATTAACAATGACATCTGTTTAATTCTTGTTTGCTTCATCAGACAAGACAAAAGCTTGCTGACTATTTTTGTATTTTAAATTATTACATATATTTGCATTGCTTTGTACAGGAAATTAGAAAAGAGCTCTAGTCACTGCAGCTCAATTAAAAATACATTCTTATATTTTGTACTTTCAATATGCAATACCAACATTGCTTAATATCCTGCTTCATCCTTACATGCTCATGGCTGATTTCCCTTATGGCATTCCTTGAAGGCAAACATCCCCAAAAGACAGACAGGTTGAAATGGAAGTGTCAAGAGAGAGAAAGCATCAGGACCACCTTACATTTACATACTGATAAGATTAATGTGTCTATTCAATCAAAAATGAACAATTTTCCTCGACACTGGATTACCAGTCACTGATATTGGACTGCATTGTTCCTGCCAGTATGGAAGTGATAAGCCAAGGAGAAAACATGCAATCCCTTGAACATAAAGCATGTTGAAGGTGAGATGAGTCAGGGCCTCAGCTTTTATTATTCTTTACTCACTTTAAAAATACTAATTCCAGAGAACCGTGGAAAGGTAAAGCCACATTTTTCCCCTGCTTTCACAATTAGGAAACTTCATAGTGGAAATTCTGGCTGATGGGGAGAGCTGGGGCCAGTTCCCAGTCACCATATCTGAATGTGTAAGTGAAAGTAAAAAAGCATCCCTGACCCAGAAGCATACTGCTTTTGCCAGATTTCACCTTCTTGCTCCCAAATGGAAGGGTGCAACCAATAGTCACCAAAGCATCCTAACTGTGGGGATGAGCTACACAGAGGCAAAGAATATTTTTTTTTTTATAAATTTCATTTTTATTTTAAATAAAATTTCAAAATACATATAATTTTGAAACACCTTGAGGCTAACGGCTATAGGGCATGGGGATTAGTAAGGACACTCAGTTAGGTCTTAGCACTACAAGGAATGCTTATGAAAGCACAAAATTAGCAACTAAGTGCTAGAAAAAAAGAGAATATGAAGGCTCCCTGTTTCTCAGTAGGCAAACTGTTAACAACTGGTATGAACCATCATGTGCTATTGATGTTACTTTTCATCTAAGTCTTATGAAAGGGTATGACTGTAGGGAGTACACAGACCAGTGAAAGAAGCCCTAAGAAATTGCAGTCTATTACTTCTGGCATGGAAAATTTTGCCCTCTAAATGTTAGATTTTGGCACAAAGCTAGTGAAAGATCGAGGTCTTAAAATGAAGGATGAGCACAAAAATGCATAATAACAGAGCATGGTAAAATCATGCCTATTTCATGTGGTTACCTGTCAGCCTTTGTGTGTATGAGCCAAACTCAGTAGTGCTTACATACAAACACCTTATAATGTGATGAGACGTGACCAGCTGGCCAGTGAAGCCAGAGGAACGGTTGCAGCAAAATAGATAGTTATTATAACTGAACCACAGAGAGAGAAACTCCCCTCCCCCCACAACCCCTAACGTGCTTAATGAAGAACCCATGAAACGAAGTAAAATAGCTGGATTTCAATGTCATCCCTGCGCTCTGGTCTCCATGCAGTCCTGTTGTGGCAGTAAACCAAAAGGACAGTATTTCCATGGTGTCTCTAAGGTCTGTGCATGTAAGGTGGAGGAAGAGTTTCCTTTGTTAACTCCCTACCCAGTGCTCTGCACTGTAAGTTTTTTATTGTCCCAGTGGTGAAAGGGAGACTTCTTTAATCTATCTAAACATGGTTTTCTGAGAAACTGTTCAGGAGTGGGGTGGAGACATGTTCTTTTACAAAAACAGAAACAGTTTTCATGCTGTGCCCACAGCAAAGGGTTTAGTCTAATGAGACACCAAGACCTCGACACATTTGGGAAGACACTTCTAACTGTTGGTCACTGAACAAAAACACACTGTAACGATTTCTCTGATCACCTGCACAGAAAATCCAAACACATTTACCTTAGAGGTAAAGGTAAAGTTAGAGGTAAAATAATAATTCTCGTTACCTGAAATCTTTTGGTGTGTTTGAATGTATTTCAGTTTATTACTCTGGTTTAATCACTTTCAGTTAAAAGATTATAATGCTTCTGCATTACCAAGACAAATAATATTACTTGCCTTAAAACTCTGGAGGTTTGGCTCTATGCATAACTTCAATTATGGAACTAAGCTGGCAGTAAGTAATGGTGTAAGCTATTATTTTTAGTAGTAAAAGCAAGGCCCCACTACACTACTTTACTTACTTTACTAGCAAAGCATCTGTAGTTGTGTTATGCTGTGTTTATGGATGTGAGTTCCCCAAATCAGTCTTGAGATGTAGTTCATTGAGTTCAGTGGTGTTTTACCAGGTCTCTGCTCAGTGTAATCACAAGGGTAATGAAGATGGTCCTTTTATTTATCTCTTTTTCCATGCAGTCTGTAAATTATTTATAGGAAGATGTAATAAAAATCTGGCACTTTGAACATTTTGTATTATAAAAAATTGATGTTGAGAGAAGAGAATCAGAGAAGGGTGTCCAAGGACAATAGTTGTATTTTTCTTGGTAATAGCTTCAGGGCAAAAATGCTGAAACAATTTTCTTCTGTCCTTGTGACTAAGTCCTTGTTTCTCTAATGTGTGCTCGTTCAATTTGAATGAGTTTTTGCCTTATAAGAGAAGCAGATTAGGTAATGTGTTTGACAAAATAAATCCTGATTTTGGTAAATGAGCTGCCTAGTACTACTGCTGAATAGTTACATGAATAATTACAAAAGAAACTCCCCCTAAAGCAAGTTTTTCAGCCCCCTAAAAGTACTGCAGCCCCAGGAGAAAACAGTTCTCTAGAGATAAAAGACCAAGGATTGGATGTGCGATCAGTCAAACTTGGTAAAATCCAGTTTTCCTGTGTCTTTGGAAGCAGTCTAAAGCCATTTATAAAATAAACACATCTGTTCGTATGTTATACTCACTTCCCACTACATTATTTTGCAGTAACTATGAAGTAGATGTTTTCAAAGATATCTTAGAGATGACTGGTGACTGTGTGTTTCATACACACCAGTGATTGGTAAATCTTGTCTGGGTGCCATACTGTGAAAAGTGACCTAATCCTTGTATTTTTAGTGAAACTGAAATTAATTTTCTTTCTTACAGATTCTGTATTTTCAGTAGTTTTTTTTTTACAGGTCTTACACTGCTTTCTATTGAGAGTATTCTTCATCTAATACAGTGGATCTTCAGCTCAAATTTTAACAGGTAGCTCAGCAGGAGCATTGGAGAATGTCCAGCAGGCTGGGGAAAGGTTGTGTGCTGGGCTGAAACATGACAGATGAATGCTTAGAGGAAGGCCAAAGACTTGAGGAGACATCTGAAGGCCTTTTGGATCCTTGATGCTAATGAATTCAAGAAAACCACCTTGCTTCATACCAAACAGTCCTGGTGTGTGCAGAGGGTGACTGATGGAAGAAGCTGTAAGGGTCGAATAGTTAGGGCACTACTACTCACTGTTGCTGGGTGCCGTCATAGCTGCTGCCAAGGCTGTCCCTGGCCTGATGGCCATATATAGAATTAGGAGGGTCAGGAGCGTATATAAATTTGTGCTTTCCTACAGAAACCAGGAAAGGAGCACAAATCTTTAACTGTCTTATTGAACAGTCAAGTAGCAAGCACACAGACACAAAAAAATCAAATAAAACACTTTGACCCATCAAACACATAGTGTCCTCCTCTCTCTTTCCATGACAGCCACATGTCACTGGAGCTGGAGTATGGTCTACCAGCCTTCTGGCTTTCACAATGTTCACAGCGCTTCTTGCATACTTCCTGCATGCACATCCGCGCACTCATCCTCTGTTTTTATTGCTGAAGGTTAGTGAGGATAAATGGAAGCCTCCAATGCTACTTTCTATGGCCAGTTTAGATCTCCCAGATAATCTCCCATGAGGTCACCCACCTCTTCTAAATGTCATGCACTCATGTGATCTGAAAGCCTTCACAGGCTGTCCTCATGCCTGAATGACATCTCAGTGACTCAGGCACTAATGTCTCCAAAAGCAGCCACCTCTTAATTCCCTGCTTTGACTGTTTCTCCAATAAGATGCTGCTGACCATCCTCGCACTGAGAGCGATCAAACGTGGCAGCTTAAGGAGAGCTTTGTGAAGATCAGGAAAATGACATTGGACAGCATCACACGGCTGAGAAAATTCTGTCAGCCTCAAATCTGTAATAGTCTTTGTGACACAAATGGGACATCCGGGCTGTTTTCTAGTCCTTGAGAGCAGAGGAACATGCTTTGCCTACACTACATATCTAGCAAGGCAAGTGAAAGCTGCATGCGCTATAGTCATGTTGATGACCTAAAACTGATGGCCAGGTCATCTGCTGATGTAGTGTGACACTGGCGGTGTTCCAGGCCAGGTTGGACAGAGCCTTGGGTGGCACGGTTTAACGGGAAGTGTCCCAGCCCATGGCAGGGGGGTTGGAAGTAGATGATCTTAAGGTCCTTTCCAACCCTAACTATTCTGTGATTCTATGATTCTATGACATCATGCCATCCATGTCACTGAAGCTATGCTGGTTTGCACCAGCATTGCTTTTGCTCCAGCCTCACAGAATGGGGGGAGAAAGAGAGACTTGGAAGAGTGTAGGCTGCAAAGGAGGAAAGAAAGACAAACAGCATCCTTCATCCCGTGTAAGGGTAAAATTAATTTCTGGGATTGGTAGTTCATGTATAAAGCCCTTGGCTCACCAGGGCTTATGTGAAGAAGGGCCACAGTAGATATTCTGGAGGAGCCTGGTGAAAAGCATTATTTGGAAAGGCATCAGATGGGACTGCAACCTCCCAGACTACCATCCTGATGGGGTGGTGGCAGGCCAGGGCAGCAGGGAGGGAGGACCATGGACCTCTCCTTTCCTCACTTTCCCTACAGCAGGAACTGGGCTCTGCCAGCCTCGTCTCTTGCATGGTCTCCCCGATCCAGCCCACTTAGTCAAGGCTTCCTGCCCTGCGGTTCTTACTGATTTTTTTGGCTTACTGATATTTTACACACCTTGCTCCTTCTCTTCAAGGAAAAGCAACTAAGTAAAAGTGACATCAGAAATGCAAATTCTTAATATCCACAACAAGAACTACTTCTATTCTACCGATTTCAGCTAAGATAGAAAGCTACCTACTTAATTTACCTGAATGTGAGGCAGGGAAAAAAATAAAGAAAAAATAACTCTGGCATCAGCCGTGGTGGAGCTAATTTCTGTACTACCTGTCAGTTGTCAAAAATTTGTTTTTTACAGGTTGATTTCAGCAGAAGTGCTCAAGTTGTGACATCCTGAGCAAAAGCTTTTTAAATAGCAGTGATGTTGACCTCCCAATGGCTCTTCCTGTGAAGAAAGGCAGTGCATTCAGGCAGACAATTCTTTGTCCTGTACATTTTGAGCTTACTGAAATGCTCAGCAAATTTTCCAAACAGAGCAATTATGATGTCTCCAAAGCATCACACACCGGCATGCAACACATCCTTTTTCCTATTTAAGGCTTTTGTTTTTCAGCAAAGCATCTCTATTTGGAAAATCACTTGTGTAAATCATCAAGGTCCAATAAGACACACACCTTATAGTTCAGAGGACTTTGTGATTGAAGGCTTATTATGAAGAGAAGATCATAGAGTACAGCCCTCAGAGGGATTCATAAGACAGTCTAATCCATCTCCTTGCCTCCGAGCCCAAGCAGCTATACTTGCCTAATTCCAAGCAGATTTGTAGGGAGTATATTCTTTACAGCACACGTTAAATATCCACCCATCATGGCAACACTGCAACCTCCCTAGGCAACTAGACAACCTATCCTTGCATTTCGTTGTCTTTACTGTTACAAAGTGTTTCCTAATTTAAAGCTGATATTATTGGCCTGCATAAATGTAACATAGATGTGTGATATTACATGTGATGCCTGTGTAGGAAACATACAACACTGAGTAGAGCAATGCAATTAGAAAATTATGTCAATCCAATCAATTTCCATCCTAGGGGTGTGAAAGCAAACCTTGTATCTCCCAAGGCATGGTTAACCTGTGTGGAAGTGGCTCTTAAGTGGGGGCCTTGGTCTCTTGTGGTTCTTCTAGATCAGATTACCAAAATAATGAATCTTGAAAGAAAATGAGCTGGTTCTTGCTGAACCCAAGCAACAGCTAAAGGATCCCAGTCAGGAGAAGAACTGGTACCTCCCAGTCACATGAAGCTTCCTCTTCTCCAGTGCCTATACCGACCAAAACCAAAACAAGGCAGAAAAGGAAGGGGAGAAACGAGTGAAAGTTCTAAAAGTCAAACCTCAGTCCACTGCATAAGACAGAGGGTGTAGGTCAGCACACAGGTCATTGCCTTCACAGGCAAGTAGCTCAGGTGAGTATGCAGGCAATTGGTGTCATTAGAAATTATGTAATTCAAATGAAAAGAGTCAGCATGAAAAGGGTCGGGACACAAAATGTGATAATACTTCCCCAACAATTCTCCCAGTTGGGATTTTTGGTCATGATGAAATGAAACACAACTGTAAGAATTAACTTACACTATATGCCAGAGAGCATTTCTTGTCTGAATATTCTTAGGAAGCTGACATGAGGCTAGTAGCTAAAACAAGTTGAAGCTTTTTTGGATCTATGGGTTACTACATACAGTTGTGTAATGGACATAGATAGGCTATAATAGTTTTGAATAACCTGGACCTTTTTTTTTCTTAATACAGACTTTTACCACCACTAACAAGCTCAAGAAAAATCTTTTCTCTCGCCTCCATCCAGATTTATTATATGAGAAAGTAATTCTAACTTCCCAGCAGACCATTAACATCTAGCACATCAATCCCATTCAAAAGGATAAAGATGCCCATTTCCATCAATGAACACATAAGCTTTTAAAAATAACGTACTGAAATGGGCCAAGAGGAGAAGAATGTTACTCCTCCATCCTTACACATAAGTCCCATAGTGATGTCTGCTTTTATGGCAGTGAAGGCTTGTATAGTAAGCCAATATTAAATAGCTTAAGGTTGAAAAGCTTGGCTCCCCTTGGAGCCATCTGTGACCTTTAGAAGACTGTGCAAACCAGAAGCTGGTAAATATTTGTTTCTAAGAGAAACCCAAACAATTAAGAGCAATAAGAGTTATTGACAGCAGTGACTTACAGCAGTAGCCTCATGGGAGGGCAGTTGCCAGCACTTTCTAAATGTTTCTAAAGTGTCCATCCCACACAACATTATCCTGAAACAGATCAGACAGTTTGGTGTCACCTTGATAGCAGAATCACTGCAGTTTAGTAAGTAGGAAGGACATTATCATGAGGGGAAATGGCCACTAGGATTGTTTAGCTGCCTGAAGGGATCTTGGCCTTTGAAAGCTCTTCCTGCCTTTGAAAATACCCTGAACACTTTTATTCCTGATGTCTTAGGGATGCCTATTTATTCTCTCCATTTGTCTTTATGGCTGAGAATTGCAGTGTACAGGAAACCACAAATGGCCTATAGGAACTCAAGCTCTCTTCAGTGCCTGTTTTTGGAGGTTGTGATAATGTATGAAGGTTGTGTAATGTATGAAGGCTGTGGAAAAGGGGTATTTTATCCAATAACTCTTTTCTGAAAATATGAGAAAAACCAGGGGAAGGCCCTATGTGTCTAGCTGGAAAAAAGACCCACCCACCCAACCAACCAACCAACCAACCAGCCAACAAACCCCCTTTCAATCACTTAATGAAATGTTTCCAGAGGGTGATGTAATAGGAAGCAATCCTACAAGTCTGTCTGCTTCCAAGGTAAAGCAAGTGAAATCAGCAGTAGTGACAGCAAGGACAGCCATGCAACACTGGTGGCTGAAGACCCTGCTCCCCGAAGTGTCAGTGGAGGCTGCAGCATGACAGTGTGGGAGCAGAGATTATTGCTGACCTTCCCCAGACTTGCTCACTGGAGCCTGCTTACTCCCTATATACCACTGATGTTTACACATCCTGTAGATGTGTCTACACATCAAGAGTTAACACATTAAAAATAACGTGCTGTATGTAGAAACTCAGCAGGCTTTCTTTTATAGCAGATGAGGCACGTAACTGTGAAGTGTCTTCCATACAACCTTTATTCCAATAGGACCATTAGGAGCTGAAAATACCATGAATATCAGGTGAGAAAGATAAGGCTGAAAAATTAAGCTAAGACAGATAATTTGGCCCCCAAAGCTTCTATATGCTAAGAACGTTGCATTTCTACTTGTACCAGAGTTGATGGCAAATTTCCTATTGGTTTCAATGGAATGAAAACCAGCCCCTATTTCCATACAACTCTGTAAACTTTGAGCTGGAAAAATACAAAGCTCATTTGAAGAAAATTGCAAAAAACAATGCCCTCAGAAGATCTGTCAGTCTTTTAAGAGCTGTTTTGTTTTGTCAAAGGCAAATAAACCTGCTTGGGGAAATATGGACAGGTGATTTGTATAGCAATTTCTTCAGTTTTCTTTTCATTATTTCTACTTACAGACTCTTAACCAAAGTCAGACAGTAGAAACATCAGGTTATGCAGTTTGTTTGCATAGATTGCTTGTTATTTTACATGTACAGCTGTCGGGTGTCAGAAGTGAGTGGTTATGGCTAATTCAAGGTATCTCCTGAAGTTGAGTGCTTTCTTTTTAGGGGAGTGTAATTATCTAGCCCTGGAAATGATGTTAGGGTGCTGACGTTGGGAAGTATAGCAGAATACACCTAATAGAATCTGTCTTTATAAGAACTTTGACTTGGCTGGTGTGATAGAAGTGTTAAGACTAGCAGTGCACAGTAGCTCCTTGCATAGTAATGGGAGAAAGTCTGCCTCAGGCCTAGCTTGTGAAGCTGGTATATTAATTTTGACTTCTTTTTTTTTACCATGGCCGTAGGCACATTCATGTATTACTGTGAGCTAAATGAAGGTGTAGGCAGAGAGATTATCTACTCTACATATATAAAACTACTTACCTTTTAAGTCAGATGTATCATTTCCATAGTGTAAATTAAGGGAATTTTCTTTGCTGTAACTTGCTTGTTGAACTACATTTTAGTGCAAAGGAAGACTGGAAGAGGTCAAAAGGTCGGGAAGATGTGCTTGTACCCTGTCAAGATGGTCAGCATTGACCTAGACTATTCTACTGCTGTCATTGCACAACCTCCAGAAAATGCAAGTACTGTCATTACTTGTAATTTAAAGAATTTGAAGCATGTACATTTATTTTTAATCTCCTCTCCCTTTCAACAGTAGGATATCAAATTTACAGTATTTAACTATATTTACACACATTTAACTGTATTTCTCATTTAACTCCGTCTCTCATTAGCATCCTTCCCTTTGACATGACTGCTATCAGGATCAGAGGAGGTTCCTTGGACCTTGAATGGAGGAGGAGGATGAAACTGAACTGCTTTTGTGTCTGTGAGGTCTCTGGATTTTCTGGAAGGAGCATGGCATCCTGCTGAATCATATTCCTCATCCTCACCCTGAAAGACTGCCATCTCTTTACTGCAGGAAGAGTTTTGTCAGTCCACCTGAGAGGGCATCTCTGGCTGACCTGCATACCTCAGGAGGACATGTGCTTTCCCCCAGGGGCATTGCTTGGTACTTCAGCTTTGGCTGGAGTGCCCCATCCAAGTGTTGCTGACTTCTAATGTCAGTCAATTCTGCTGAAAGACATCTAGTGCCTTTGAGAGGTAGACTGCCTGGGAGTCCAAGGGACAACTAAGTCTTCTCAGTATTTTAAAGGTGTTTTGCTATTAGGCATTTCAAACTCTATGTTTCCCCCAAAAGGTTTTCACAGATTTCAGGTCCATCTGCCCTATGCTTTTCTCTTTACCTGTCTACAGTTTCGATTCTTTGGTGTGACAAAACTAACACAGTAATGACTTTTCCACATCAGGAAAAATCCAAGGGCCCCCTGAAAATTCTGCCATCATACCAAGAAAATGATGCTGCAGTGTCATGCCAGGTGCATACTGCTGGGACTCAGAGTGTTACTCCCTTTGAGAGTCACTTATGTGTTTACTCCCTTTGAGAGTCACTTATGTCAATCCTTAACATAGGCAGATGAGACCAAAGTAAAGTCGCTGAAGTAGATCTCAGGATCTCTACAGCCTTTCAAACCAGTTTAAGTAGACTATGTGGGGTGGTTGATTTTCTTGGGGGGAGGGGGGGCAGGCAAAACTTTGAACTTCTATGAGGAAGTCAATATTTGCATTGTTGCTGGCACAGAAACTCTAAAGATTAATAAAAACGAGTACATTAGTTCTTGGACAGTACTTTGGGGATGAGGGGTTTGGCTCACCGCTGTCCAAGCTTGTATGCCTGCCCAGTACATATACAGTTCATACCAGGGGAAGACAAGAGATTACTGAAGCCATGGTCTGTTGGGACTCTGGCATGCAGAAGAAAAGTTGACGTGTGTAGTCCAGTTTCTGTAACTACTCTAGAAATTTCTTCCAGGAGTGGAATTTAGAGACTGTCTAGTGTGGAGGAGATGTCTTTCTTCCTATTTGGTAAGCAGGGCCACCACTACCTTGTGCCACTATGGACTGTCTCTGAGCACAGCCTGACAAATTGCTAGTCATGCACCTTTCATGAAGATTAGGAGGATAAATAAAACATATCCCATTAATGCCTTTGCCAGACTCCAGCATGTCTTTATTCAGTCAGAAGTCATTAAGACAAAAAGCCCTCCACAAACTTAGCGGTTTGCCATCCATCATCCATCCTTCAGCATGTGCAGTTCATTCCAGCTGCCCTTCACCTGATGTGAGGGCTGGGTTACTCTCCCTTAGTGTTCTCTCCTACTCTCAAACCTGAGCATTTGTGAGCACATGAAATTGGATTGGCAGGTGCAGACACAACTCCTTCAGTCCCAAAGGTAAGCCTGAGAGTTGCAGATCATGGAAGGATCGAGTCTGAGTCACTGGTTAACTTGCTGCTTCTGCTAACAATGGTGACTATGATGATGATATAGTGCACAGATTCTGGGAACACTTTTAATGATCAGTGGACATCAGGCTCTCATTATCTTATAGACTAACAGTGCTAACAGCAGGTGATTACACCATAACCTTTACTTTGCAAAGCAACAGCCTATATCTTACAGAGCAGTTGCTTGAATGTGAATTAGGGAATGGAAGAAGATGGAAGAGTTGAATCCTAACCAGCTGATGTGTAATTCAGGCTGGATGTGAGGAAGAAAATTTTTACAGTAAGGGTGATAAAATACTGACACAGGTTGCCCAGAGAGGTGGTGGATGTGCCACCCCTGGGGACATTCAGGGCCAGGCTGGATGTGGTTCTGAGCAACCTGATCTAGTTGAAGATGCCCCGGCCCATGGCAGGGGGGTTGGACTAGATGCGCTTTGAGGGTCTCATCCAACCCAAACTATCCTATGATTCTAAAAGCACCTTGATTTCAGAGAGACCTCTGCAGTCCACAGCTTTACTTCACCTGTATGGTATCCTAATAGAAGAAAATCTCATTTGTGTTTTCTCCTCTGTGGTCCCTGAGAACTGATTTTTGCTTAGATTTGCTAGATCCTAGTTCTAATTGAAAGTAAATGCATTACGAAACCAGGGCAAGAAGGGGATCCATCTCCTATTTCCTTACCATTTTCCCAGATGCGGTGTGGATCTCAGTTACACTGGTTTTATTTGGCTACATGTATCACTAGGACCACAGGAAACCCTGTCAGGGTGGTCTGGGCCATGTGCTGTGGGGGCGGAGCTGGGAGCTGCTGGGTGTATCCAACCACAGACAGAAGGGAAAGACACAGCCCTCCGTCCACTAGCGCTTCATACTGCCTGAGGCTGCAGCTTTTGCCAAAGCTGGTACATGCAATACCCAAGCAAATCAAGTTTGGGAACCTAGCTCAACCAGCCGCAAGGTCTTGTGGAGGCAGGAGTGTTTCATAGGAGCCAGAAATGTTTCTTTCATAGCAAGGGGGCCTCCATTTGTACAGAAGTGGCCTGTGAGCAGAGCAGCTTCAGCTAGGACTGTACGTGTCCTCACTGTGCAAGGTCAACATCAAACATGGTCTCTGAGCAGCCCTGAGATGGATGCAGAGCTGCAGGTCCCTCTCTGCCCCAGCTACATTCTGGGTAGCACTGGCTTTCAGTGGGAAAAAGCAATGCCTCGATGCAGAGCACCTCTGCTGCCACCAGGTCATTGCAAGAGCAGAAGCAGCCCTCTGCCCTCCTCTGTGAAGTGCTGTGAAAGCCATTAGTATATCTGCTCTGAAATGGACTCATTAAAATACACATTCACCCTTGCTACTCTGGAGCTGCATGCCTGACTCATCCCACTGCAGTTGCTCTGAAATGGGAACCCAAGTTAAAAATTTCCCAATTTGTTTTTTTATTTACCGTGGATGCTCATATCTAACACACTGAGAGGGCAATGGAAGCCATAACATCTGTCTTCATGGAAGGTGAATGAAAGGAAACCTGAGAAAAGGGAGAGGAAACAAATGAGACACCAGCTGATTAAAAGACTGTTATTTCATGTTGCCTTCCACAGTTTGACACAGGATGCTTTCTTGCATCCATGTACTTAGCGTTAGTGTAACCCAGCTGGGGCATGGCATCCCCAGCCCAGGTGTGCATATGTTATTTCTACCTTGCTTCCTCTTTTTCCATATAACCACAGAAAACTGCTAAGCAGCTGTGGCTTGGCAGGCATGGTCTAACAGCAGGCTTTGGCTGGAATCCCTGCTCACACTCCTGATCACACTAAACCTCTTCTCCTCAGTGGCAGACAGAGGCTTGCACTCAAAGCTTTTCTTGCCAGCATCGTTCCTGGACACAGATCCCTCCTAGATGGCACATGGATGGATGTGGTGCACCCAGGGCTTGCAGACTTCTCTGATGGGCCAGGGGATGCTCTGGTCTACACTGATTTCCTCTCCCCAGCTGTTGGAGAGCAGAGTGCCCGTGGGGACCTCCAGCTCCTTCACACCCAGACAGTGCTTAAAACCACATGCATTCCCAGCCTCTCCCTGCCAAAATGGAAATCTCATGGCCTAAGACCACCTCATCCAAGCTGGTAACTTTCTCGTTTGCTTTTATACACAGACGTGATAGCACCAGACATTGCTTTTAGCTGCAAGAAAATGTCTTCCTCTTACTGTTATGTTCTTAAAGACTGCCTTCCCAGGCTAAACATCCTTTGCTTTAAATAGATGGGATGACCCATATGCTATTGTGAATGATTATTCAAGGGTGAAGTACAGACTCTATTCCAATGATTTTTAAAAGACAACCTAAATCAATAAGATCTTTCTTGTTAGTTTCTAGATATATATCTAGATATATATGCTACATCATCCCTATTTCTTTCATCATTTGGCTCACTTCTGCTATATTGGTTCGTGCGGTACATTACCAAGCATCTGAAGCATTTGCTCTTTTGTCCTCTAGACTGCACTGATTTCTTCTGGAACAAAGTGTAGCTTAGAAATTGTCCGCTGTGGATTTTTGTAATGAATATTCCACAGTAAGCCACTTGTTACTAATGAGCCTAATTTTACTTGTACAACTCTTTTTATAACCTTTATTCTTACAAAATAATTGGGAAAATTGACAATGATAATTGAAGTGTTTATTAACTGATGGTCTACTTGCAAGATTAAACTGAACATGGCATTGCAATTCAGACCATTTTTCAGCTTTGTACAGGAAAAAAAATGCTGCAAGCATGGAATCCAGTATTTTCCACAGCACACCTCTTAATATTCTTTTTTATTGCAGACTGTCTACTATAGTATAGCAATGTTTTCAACAGGAATATATTAAAAGCCTAAAATCTAAATCTAATTTAAAGTCTAAATGGTGCACATGATTAAAAATACGTTATCTATTCCCAGCAAATCAATATCACTGAAACACTAATGTTTCCCTAATTTTAAGCACCATCTAGTGAGTCAAACATTAGATGTGATCTTCCAAATTAGAGCTGAGAAATATAAGATCATGGCTTGACTGCATCCCACCTAGTGCTCTGTCTCTTCCTAAGATTTGTACCTTAGCTGTTTAGTCACTGTCTGATCTCTTGCTAATGGACATTAACTATTCCTCCAAAGGTGCCAAAGACCTGAGATGCTGCCTGGAGATAATTTGTCTGTCAACAAAGGAGGGTGCTGGCTGAGTAGGCTCCTTAGTTAGACACAGCTAAACACCTAAAAGCAGAGCAGGGAGAAACCTCATTTTGCTAATGATAACCTTTGTTTTGTCACTCCAGAGAAAGGGACTGGAGAGGAGGTGGCTTTTATCCAATTACCAATGAAAGGGAAAAATTCTCTGGGCAAATAAACAGCTTTATAAAGATCATAATTCTTACTATTTCTATTAGCTGGCTTGCCACAAAAATGAAGTAGGTCTGAGAGGGAATTGCACAGCAAAACTGCATGCAATTATACAACCTGCTTATCCAGCACTGGTATTAAATCAGTTTAGTTAAATCAGTGCCAGCTGCTGTGGCATCACACTGGAATCAGTTGGCAACTGACCTGCGTAAACTATGCCCTATATACAGAATTCATTCGGAGAGCAAATGGTGCACAACCAGCTCGGTGAGCATGGTGTCACTGGGCACAGACATGGGTGTTCAGACTGTGCCTTATTTGGCCTCGTTAAGTTTCAGTGCTTGCAGATGATGCTGTGATGGTACTTTATACATACCAGAAAGATTGGTGGGAGCCTGGGCAGTGCCTGGCCTGGCCTTGCTGAGAGTCTTGGAATGCATCCCTTGACTGGGGAAGTGTGTTTTGGCTGCTGCTGGCAATACCCACTGTCGCCCATGCCAGATCTCTGACCCCTTTATAGTACATCTGTATCCAGGGAAAGTAGGATTTAATTATGTGTCCTCAGTCCCAGCTTCTGTGGCTTACCAGGCATACACAAGGCACTTTACCAGTGCTGGGGGGCTGTTGGCCATGGCTCAACAGCAGAAGAACAGTCCAGTTTCTGTGCATTTGGTGGGCATCATGTGCAAGGGTTTCTCCCAGTGGTGGGTTCCCAGATGCCTGTCCAGCCAGTGTCTTACCTCTGCTGCGCTCTGAGGTGGGGATCTACATCTGCCTGGGAGTCCACACAGTGAGGGAGGCTGAGGACTTGACCAGGGCTACAGACAGGTCTCTGCTGTTGCATTATTGGATTTCCACCAGTCCTCTTCAATCATCAGTTCCTGGCTGTGTCACCTCCCAGCCCTCGCCACAGGGCAATCGTGGGTGCAAAGGTGAAGGGCTGATGGAGGACAAGGACTGTTGCCTAAAAAGACATGATGCTAGGACTTGCTTATGCCAGAACTGCTGCAGAAACTCTCCTCAAACTTAGTCCTGTGCTGAAGGCACAGCCTGTGTGCTCCTGTGCACACTCACTGCTCAGCCTCCTGGTGAAAGTGTGAAGGCACAGTACTGGCTTGCTGTTGTGAAACCATGGAGGTTTATCTGCACCTCTAGTTATTGTAATCTGGTACCTTATGGGGTTAAACTGGAGAAAACAGTATCTTTAAGAGTGGGAGAATAGTGGGAGCTTTAAGGCCTGGTACCTCATCACCAACACACATCACTGCTAAGTGGTGACAGACATACCTGTGTCTGTTTTGCTCAAAGCAGGAAAAGCATCAAACCAGAAGCTTGGACTCAACTGCGCAGCTTTGCTAACAGTATCTGAAATACTTTAGAGTTGTCCCAACTTGGACATATGCAAAGCCACTGGAAAAGAGAAACAAGACATTCTTTTTCTACTTCATCCCCACTGCCCATACATGTCATTTTGCTAGCAAGGGGGAAGATTTTTTAACAAGATCCTGATTCATAGTTTATAATGTTATGACCAAAAGTGGATTCAAGCAGTAAATCAATTTTTAGAGCTATTCAGCAATAAAAAGCAATGTTTTTTGAGTCCTTCACAAACAGAACAGAGGTATCAGTCTGCTTAGCAAGCCAGTTTAAGCTCATTAGAAGAGTCACACAGCATGCATGTTGCACATCAGTACCCAGTCAGCTCCCAGACAGTACTTGATTACAGGGGTAAGCCAGAATTTCTTGACATCATATGAATAAACATAAGCAAATGCAGTAAAAAGTCTTTACCTTGGGCTTGAGCAAAAGGTGACATTTTTGAGTTCTGCAGGATCGTCCTCTGCACCCAAGTCTGCGGGGTCATTGTCCAGTGTTTATCAACACTGTCAAGGTCTGCAGCTCCTGAGTGTGTGTGACTTGGAAAGAAAGGTGTCAGGAGGAGATTCCTGAACAGCTCCACCCGGAGTTACACAGAGAAAAATACAGAAAAACAAAAGCAAGCTTTAAGAGGTCAAAATGCATAGCCTGTCCAAAGCTACCATTCCTGGTAGAAATAAGACCCTGAAGGGCCTGGGTGAAAATCAGGGATAATCCCTGTACACATGTTTCTAATGAGCCATACTGAAAATGAGGAAGCTGAGAGAGTCAGCTCCTGCTTGTCCCTGGGGGTTCCGGATTTATTCCCAGCTGGTAACCGAGAGCACAATTATGCAAAGCCACCTCTATAAACAGGGTCTGGTTTATTATGGCTGAACTGGGAGAGCCTATTTTTGTCACTGCTTTGTGTGAATGTGTTACCCTTGTGATTTCCAGCCAGGTCATTCCAAGTCAGCTGCTCTGGCCGTGGCTGTTGGTGGAAGCTCATCTGTCCACCCAGTCCCTGGCCCCTCTGCTTGCCTGCCTGGGTTTGGCTCCCGGGCAAAGGGGACGAGGGGATGTGCCTGTGGCTATTCTGGTAGCTGTGAGTTATGGCGGTGTCATGTGAAGCAAAGAGCCCAGAAATGCATGTCAAATCAAACCAGTGACTAATCATGATATTTTGGTTGTCTTAGTGCCTGCCAGACAAAGATTTATGGGTTCAGAAAATCTTCACATAGTAATCCTTGGGTGCTGATTTGATCTTCAGCTCAGGCTTCCTAAGAGAGTGTGAAAAGAGGACGATAAGGGCACTGCTGTCCCAGGGGTGGAGAGGTCTAAACTCATTCGAGTTTGAAATACGGAGCCGCGAAAAGCTGGTGTTCCCTTCTTATCCGTGTCTGCTCAAGAGCCATGCACTGCGAGCCAGAGAGGATCTATTCAATGTGCCTGCAGAGCAAGAAGGGACGAGAGCGACGGCTAAGCAGACACAAACTATCATTTGTTGGGATTGTCATCTAGTTCCCTCATCTGTTACCTGATGGCCAGCCAAGCAAGTGCTCCGCACAACCGTGGACCCTTCATCCTTGCACAAGTGACAGAGGCAAGAAAAGTAAGGATCCTACAGCTGTTACAACATTCAGCTGTTTTCTGTATAATGGAATGCCTTGAATTCACTACCAATCTACTAACTGTCCCCCCTCTGCCAGGCAAGAGAGTGATCTATTTTTTTTTGTTGGGCTTTTCTCTAACAGCTGGAGGTCTGCTGGGCACTCAAGCAATGGCTAGTGAACAGGGCAGCTGTTTCAGTATCTAATTGCATTTTTACTTTAATAACTTCAGGGGAAAGCGCTGCATTGCCTACCATGAGTTACTTCCTGTCCTACTGTAAAGCGCACTGCACCACCGTACTCACGCAGTACCAGACCCTGAGATCAGAGGGCTTTCTGTGTGATATTTTGCTGAAAGTGAAGGAAAATGAATTTCCTGCACACAAGTCCTTGTTGGCATGTTCTAGCGACTATTTCCGAGCCATGTTCAAAAGTTACACCCAGGAGTCTAAGGCCAGTGTAATTCACCTACAAGTTGTCTCACCCACTGGTCTCCAGCACGTACTGGATTTCATTTACACTTCCTTGTTGCCCCTTTCCTTTGAAAGCCTGGAGGATACCTTGGAAGCTGCAAGCTACTTGCAAGTGACTGATGCTATTGGCTTGTGCAATCAATACTTAGTTAACAACCTTGCCTTGGAAAACTGCTGCTTCTCTGCCAACGTGGCCAGGAAGTTCTACTTGCCAGATGCCTTAGAAGCAACAGAAAAATACATTGTCAAAAATCTCTGGAAGCTGCTGGAGTTGGATTTTCCAGGACTGCTCGAGCTGAACTTCAGGTCTTTGCTAGGAGTGGTTCAATCCCCAGATCTCCCCATAGTGAAAGAAACCTGCTTGTTGAATCTTGTGCTGCTCTGGCTGAAGCAGGATAAATCCAGGCTGGTTCACACAAGCAGCCTTTTAGAGCACATAAGATACGGTCTCATCCCAGTGGAAGAGCTGAGAAAAACCTACAGTCAGTCAGAAGTACCCCTCTCAGCAAGTATTAAGTGCTTGATCATTAAAGCAATAAATTACCATACATCTGTTTACAAACAGCCTGTCCTGCAGGATAAGTCCACCACACTAAGGAATGAGAAAACTCACATCATTCTGCTGGGAGGAGGAACAGCAAGTGAGGGGCTTGTCACGGATGTGGTGGCCTTCGACGTTTACAACCACAAATGGCGAACTCTCACAAAGGTGCAGGACAGGGTGCAGAACCACAGTGTATGTGTGGTGGGGAACTTCCTCTATGTCCTGGGTGGGGAAATAGAAAATGGTGCTCCAGGTAACACTAAAACCGAAAAGAACCTATCGGTTACAAACAAGGTCTACCGTTATGACCCGAGATTTAACACGTGGACCCAAATCACAGGTATGCTGGAGAAGAGATGCCAGTTTTCTTGCTGTGTCCTAGACAAGGATATCTTTGCTATTGGTGGAAGGAGTGGGGATGGGTCACTGCATTCATCTGTGGAAGTCTACAACATCAGCAGGGACAGATGGACAAAGACCAGGGAATTGCCATGTAAGATGCATGGCCATGCCAGTGCCATTTGCAAGAACACTATATACATCTCTGGCGGCAAGTACTCAGATCCAGCCAGCACAAGCAAGGACGTATATTCTCTGAGTTCATTTGAAGGGCAGTGGGTGAAACAAGCCCCCATGAGCATTGCTCGATTTGGGCATCAGATGGCAACAATCAGAGAAGCCATATTCACCTTTTTAGGATTATATGAACCATTCTCTGAAATAGAAAGATACGATCCTGATCAAAACCAATGGACTCGGTTAAGACCACTGATCTATGATCGATTTTGCTACGGCCTGGCAGTGGTAGAGGAAACAGCTCTTCTTATCGGGGGAAAGAAATGGCAGAATTCACAGGAAGTCCCCACACAAGATGTGGTTGGTTACGACATTGACAACGATGGCTGGGAAGAGATCTGCAAAGCTCCCTCACCTTGGTGTGGGCTGCAGTGTGCGGTGCTGCAACTCTCTGAACTGGCCGATGAGCAGGAGACTGACAGCCAGCAGAAGAGGCGCCTGAACTGCTGAGCGCGCACACTGAGGGATAACCATCTCAGGAGACAAGTATCAGGGTGGTTTTGGGGAAGAAGAAGAAAATTGCAATGGCACTGAATGTGTCAGAGTCAAAGATTTTCTTCGATAAGCCAAACACCTGGTGGAAACATGCAAGGAAGTCTGGCTCCAGCATGGGAAAAGGTGCTGGAAATACAGAGTTGGAAGCTGATTTCATTAAGGAAGTATGTAGCAAGTGGCACATTTTGAGGCAATGTGCAAGAATCATAATCCTTGACTTTTGGACAATAATACCTAGATAGCAATTAATGAGTTTTTCAAGTCAGATATTTCAAAGGTTAAACAATATAATCCATCTTTTCTGTTTTCTTAATCAGAGGTAATTTTCCCAGCTGGTAAGTGCCATTGAATTCTTATACTATGGCTAAGCAAAATAAAAGTGAACTGTATAAAGACTAGAAAATTGATGCCTATGAGAGCTAATAACATATGCTGCCAAGGAAAAGATATTATTTGATATGCTACATACAAGGCAAGAACGTCTTAGCTAACCAGCATGAAATTACTGGACAGAAAGCATGGATTTTTTTGATATATGGACTCAAGTTATGGCCATAAGTTAAAACAGTGACTGTTTGACAGAAGCCATTTCTCCCTGAGCAGCTTTTGTTGCAGCACGCCCTTCAGATGCTTATTTTGTGTCATTTTAAAGACCAGTACAGCACATTTCTTTTGTACCAAAACCTTGTGTTTAGATGGCCAGAGGTGAGGTGGTATACTTATTATTAGCCTTGTTGCAGGAGTTGCTGTAACTAATCCCTTGAAACTTACCTCAGTAGCACATGCTGCTTTATCATACCTGCTCATAAGGGTAAAATGGATCATAGCTGTTGAACTGATATGTGCAAGAATCTTGCAGTCAAAAAAGGTTTACTTTCATTAAAGAGTATGAAGGGGAGAGAGGTTACTGAAAGTTGTCAGAAGTCTTTATTCAGTGTCTGCCTACATATGAAACAGCAAGCCTTACTTTTTGGACATGCTGGCCAAGTTTGAAGGCACAGATTATGGAGGTACTTTAAGCACTGTGTATCTGTGAAATGCAGGTAAAATGGCCAGATGCTGCAGAATCACTTTGGTATGGAGTAAATTGAATCCTGAGTCACAAATGTTCATTTAAAAGCTAAATTTATTGTACTTCATTTTACAGTGTTCCCTTTCTAGGCTGAGAGTTAATACAATAAAAATATATATAGAAGAACATTTAATAGTCTTAAAAGAAGGCAGCACAATGGAGAGGACACATGTTCTTTGTCACTAGACTAGCTTAAAAAACTGTAATGTTTAATTTTCACCTTTAAAGCAATCAAGCTGACTTTACTAATGTAAAGTGCAGGCAGAATAGCTGTTGCATAGCAACAGATCTAAGTCTTCTGAACTGCCTTGGTTTTGACAAGGAATCAACTACACAATGTGCATATACATCCATCAGATATAAAGAGGTTTTTTTATATGAATATATTTACTTTTGGTCCAGTAAAACAATAGCAAGAGAAACTAAATGCTTGGAACAATAGCACAATCCATTTCAAGTCAAGCATTTTTAAAGAGAAATTTACAAAAAACCTCACAAATTTAATATACAAGTCAGTACCCATGCAGTAAATAAATGTCCAGTTTATACAAACAATAGTCTTCTAATGGTACAAATATTACACTGGATCCAGAATTCTATACAAACATTAATACATGATTTGTCATCCATATCGACTTGAATATAGGATTACTGAAAATGGGCTACAGAAAGGCCACTCTTCTGTACAATTGTGCAAAATCTGCAAAACATTTAAAATCCAAATGCAATAAAGTAAAAAAAAAAAAAAAAAAAGAAAGAAAGAAAGAGGGAGAAAAAGAAAGAAAGGGGAGAATGAAGGAAAATGAGGCAGAGAAAGAGAGAGCAATAAAAAAAAATGAAAGAAGGAGAAAAAAGTTAAATCTATCCATTCTTTCCTTCAACCCTTCATGGATGCCAGGAAATATCAGAGTTCATAAACTTTAAAGTACATTCACTGAGCTGTACAGGCAATAGTCTAAAGTTGGTTAAGAGTACAACTCGCTGTAAAGAGTATAAAGGAGGCTTTTCCCTTTCACATGAGCATTATTAAATCATTGTGAGTCCTAATTTATGCAGCAAAATACTGAAAAGCAGCAGAAATATTTTGTCATGCTCTGATCGCTTTTCAAAAACAAGCCCATAAAAAATAAATATGTGATTTAAGATTTCCCTTCCCTCCCACTTTCCTATTCCAGGCCTGTGCCTGGCTCTAAGGAGCTATTTCTACTCGTGTTCACTGGGTTGTCTCCAGCACATCTTGCATCTCATAGAAGTTTAAAACATTTTAATTGGCTTGTGAACTCAGCAGAACCCAGAGGCATCCCTTTCCCTTCAAAAGGAAACCAGAGGCTTTTTTACTCCTCACTTTTTCAGGTTCTGTGCTCAGCTCTGCTCCCATCACATATTTTCCCTGCATACAATACAGCCAAATTTCACAGCTCAGAAAACACATAGGAGACTGCATGAAAAAATCCTATTCATTCCTTTTCTATTGTGGGAATTTTCAAAGCCTCTCAGATTTGTAGCATTTCGTTGGGAACCTTTTTCACTGCTGCTTTTCTGGGCAAGAGAAATGCAGCTATCAAGGATGTTCGAAGTCTACTTATTCTCTTTTGAAAAATCTACACATTATACTGATACCTTCAGTACAAAAGCAGCATAAATGACAGAACCATGACTAGTTTTTTAAAAAATCAACCAAATGTGGTTAAGAGACAACTAACACATAATTTGGTCTTCATTAGCATACAAACCAGCATCTCTTTGCCCTGATAGTAAATCTTAGCAGCAGGCTTTACAAAAGCACAAGGAAATAAGACCTAACATTTTGATACGTAAATTCCCGTTAGTAATTTCTGTCTGCTGATTTTCACCCTTTTGTGTGTTTGAAAAAACTGAAACACAAGTGCTGCATTACATTTTTTCCCTGTTATTTAAGAAAACTCCTAGAGTTTCTCATTAAATATAAAAATTAGTTTTCTCCCACCAAAAATTAGTTTTCTTCCACCACCAAAATAGTACCTGCACTCCAAAAATGCAATGCAATACTGGAATTATATAATATAAAATATCATTGTAAAAGTAACTTTCGATAACAAAACCCTAGCTTGTGGAACTTCCTGCATGAAGGCCACAGTCTTCCAAAAATGCTTTTAAATACTTTTCTTTAATAGCTAAAGATTATTTTTGTTATTTCACAGAAGGTAAACACAAGCAGAGCATTGGTAGCATATAAAATATAAAAATCCTCATTAAAGATGTGGTACTGTTGACTATTGAAGGTTTACTTTACACAGCTGAGTAACATTAAAATATAATTTACTAGAGCTCCCACATATTGATATAAAACCTACTTTACGCACTTAAGTAAAGGGCTGGAGTGTAGCAAATGGGCAAAAAGAGAGACCTTTATACATGCGTTTCAATGTAAGAGTAAGTGTGCGCTAAGGAAGCTATAAGTGCATCAACCTCAGATGAGCCACTAACAGAGTCCCTTGGGGTGCCGCTTTGATAGATGTCCATGAAGAGATCAAGGTACATTTGTTTCCATTCTTGAAAGTCTCTAGATGTCAAAGCTGGATTATCCAGAACTTTATCTATAATAGCTACTTCTCCTTCTCTGGCCTGTGAGAGAAAAAGAATAAGCAAAGAGTCAATGCAAGTGGCTGGTCAGTCTCATGGGTGGAAGGAGAGAATGGTGGGAGCAAACTCAAGCCACGGAGTCCCTAAAAGCAAGGAGATTATCTGACTGCTCTATGATGGCTCGCAAAAAGAAGCCCTTCCTCCAGTGTGTCACACATCACCCTGCATGGCTAGGGCTTCTGTTGCCTTGTCCAGAATCCTCATAAACATTCCTATTCCCCTTCCTCACCCCTTGTTCAGCTCAAGAAAAAGCAAGCCTTGTACTGTTTACTATTAGCTGCTTGCATTTCTCAGGATGGGTTTCATACAAAGAAGTGTCATCTGTTTACAATTCTTGATCAGCAAAAGAAGTACTCTGTGGGATGCAGACACATGGCCTCTTGCCTGCCAGCAGAACTAAGTCTTTTTTACTGGGCTTGTCATGGGGACATCTGAGGGTTACATTGCAAAGGCTTGTGCAAGGACCTCCAAGTTAATGATAAATCATCTTCATTAGAGATCCAGTGTATGCGATGGGCGGGCTGGCTGCAATCTCCTCCTTCCACTGTAGTGGCAAAGAGAAGGCAGAAAAGGATAAAATCTAAGGTAGCTGCTGGTATCTCCTTAACCATCATTGAAGCAGGGGATGTGACTCTATCATAATCCCTGGCCAGTGACTAGTTTATCAAGAGACTACAGGCAGCCAGTACAGATCAGATTAAGCCTCAGATATACTCATAGACACTTGTGGTTGTTGCAAGCAATGAAAGCTGGATGCAACAGACATAAGCCCTGGAAACACAAATAACACACAGGTTTCCAGTACTGCTCCTCTGCATGGGAATGGTATGGTTGCCATCAATCTTCACTCTATCCTCTCTTCCAGACAGGTTTCACACTCCTCATTGCTAACTCACATCTTCCATGTCCATACTGTAAGTATGTCAAATCTTTCTGGACGAATGTTAAAGGGAAATATTAAACTGTCTCAGCCTAAGCTGATGGGAGACAATGAGAAGGGTGAGAGATGTCACCCATAAGCAGTAGGTTGAGAGGTATTTTTCATGCTTTGCAAGCAGTAGTAAATTAATGATATACACTAGAATATTAATTTCCAGAAACAGAGGAGCAAGCTGAGAATGACCAGTGGAAATTGAACTATGGGGACTCCCAGTTACCATATCTCTGCTTGAACTTACCATAACATGCTTCTTGTAGATTGTGGCTAGTATCCACACCTCTGCACTACCAGCCCATATTTGCCGGTAGGAGAATGATCACAGGAAAGAGAGCAGAGGGTCATTTGTTAAGGACTTTGATGATGGGACAGAGAGCCTATGGACAACAAAAGCTAGAAGCATTTTGGAGGGCTGTTTCAGGCTACTATTAATTTGAAAAAACTCCAGGAAAGTTCAGAACACCAACTCCAACAGGCCAGTGCAATTGGCTGCATTCACAAAGGAGTGATTGGCATAATGTAGTTCAGGTATCAATAAATGCTAACCAGAAAGACAGGTGTGGCAGCAAGCTGCTGATACTGAACCACAGTTTTGGTATGAGTAATCCCGCCATGTACAAAAGCACAGATACAGTGTGAACCTCCTGGCACCCTGACATGTCTGAGTAATTTGATTTTGTTTCAGTTTCACATGCTTGTAGAAGTGTCGTGGTTTAAGCCCAGCCGGCAATCCAGAACCAGGCAGCTGTTAGCCCACTCCGCCCCTTCCTCCCTTCCCTGCTCCTGGAAGGATGGGGAGGAGAATCGAAAGAATGTAACTGCCATGGGTTGAGATAAGAACAGTTTAGTAACTAAGGTATAACAGAAACCACTGCTGCTACCACCAATAATAATAATGATAAGGGAAATAACAAGGGAAGAGAATACAACCACTCACCACCCACTGACCGATACCCAGCCCGACTCGAGCACTGATCTAGCCCTTCGGGGTAACTCCCCCCAGTTTATATACCGGGCATGACGTGCTGTGGTATGGAATACCTCTTTGGCTAGTTTGGGTCAGGTGTCCTGTCTCTGCTTCCTCCCAGCTTCCCCTCCTCCCTCGCAGAGCACGAGACTCACAAAGTCCTTGGTCAGAGTAAACATTACTGAGCAACAACTAAAACCACCGGTGTTATCAGTGTTGTTCCCAAGCTGAAAGTCAAAAACAGCACTGCAGCAGCTATTGAGAAGGAGAAAAATGACTGCTACTGCTGAACCCAGGACAAATCATGTGGTAAGGCTGTGTACCTTGAGTTTTTCTGCCAACCCCCAATCCTGTAAAGACTCACTCACCCACATGTAGCAGTTGCCTTCAATGACATGATACAGTGCAGAAAGTTAAGCATCTGTAAAATTTTTTCAGGATGGGAGCCCCACAGCATGAAAATAATATTGCTCAAAAGCTTCTCTAGGTGACGGAGAACTAAATTAATTAATGTTGATAAAGCTCTCTCTGATGAAAGTTGTTACAAAATCCACTGTCCAATTATCTAGTGTCTTAAAATGTGGTAATTTAATATAGTTAACAGGGTCCCTAGGGAAATCCAGCATATTGTTTGCTGAAATCTATATCAGGACAGAATTGAAATTGCTGTAACAAACAAAAAAAAAAAAAGCTGACAGGGAGGCTAAATGAGCTGTGGTACACTTAGAATAACCATAAAAATCTTAAAATCTGTCATCACCATTATCTATTTATTTAATCAATCCTACTAATTAAATACAATGATCCTATCACCTCACACAGAAAGCAAGCTCACAGTTTCCTCCTGGACAATCTCAGCAATCAGAAATTAATCAAGTGTTGCAAAAGGTACTGCTCCCTTCTGAAAGGCTGCCTTTGCTTAACTTTAGGCTGAGGCAATTATGGAATGAATGCGTTCTGGTAAATGAAAATGTTCAGAGACAAAAAAGGGATTAAGGTTTCCTCCCATAATTTGGTTTCAAATTCTGTTAAACTGTCTAGAGGAACAGCAGCTGCTGAGATTTTATCTGCTCAGAAATAAAAACTGATGCCACTCACTTCGACTGCTCTCCCAAGGCACATTTTTCTCTGCTAAGTGACCAGCGCTTCCCCATGTCTCCCTTGCTCCGCACACTAGTTTCAGCCTGGCTACAGATGCGCACAGTTAATCTCCAAATACAGTGTGGTCTGATCCAACCCTGGGGCAGGATTTTTCCTCCCTCTTTTATCTCACCTTTAAAGTGCTTTTCAGAATTCGAAGCTGGTGCAGTTTTTCATTGACTACTGGATCGCTACATCTTTTTATAAAAGATTTCTTATACTCCAGCTTAGTGGAAATCCGGTGTTCTCCTACAGGAGACAGGCTGGCCTGCTCCAAGGCTCTGTATAAATCTTGCAAGGAGTCTGCTGTTTTTTCCTTTATAGTCTCAACTGTAATGAGAAGAAGAAGAAAAAATAAAAGGAAAAAATAGAGAAAAATCATTAATGTGATTAAATAAGATCTATCAAAAAACCTCTGCAAAATGTTTAACAGGTTTAACTAGACCATAAAGAAGACATTTCACAACCTAAGTTGCAGAAAAAAGTGCTGATTGTAACTCCTCCTCTTGTTATTGCCTTCAGAAGAAAAGGAGAAAAAACATTCAAGAATGTAAAGTCAACCCACACAGAAAGAATGAAAAAAAGAGAAATAGTGCAAGGTGTAGTAATATTAGAGTAGCATACTGGCAGAGATCTCATCTCTAGTACTGCAGTTAAATATGCTGGTGACTTTGTTATCACAAGGAAAGCAAGCCCTGAAAGCATCCTGCTGAAGAAGATGATCAGGGATTGGGTCTTGGCCCGAGAGTGCTGATATGGCATTCAAGATTATATTTATAAAGGTGGCCTTAGAAGGACATGTCATTTCCTTCCTAGAAAAGTCCACTTCCTTTTGACTCTCATTTTTGATACTCAAGAGTATTGTTTAATAGTCAGTAATGCTGTCACTTGTTTTCTTACTCTATTACCTGAAGGTTCACTAGCAGACTACAGACTGGATATAAGAGCACATTTATGACAGTTTACCCAGCCTCATGGCAAACCAAACCAGAGCTGTTTGCATTATAGGTTTGTTTATTTATTTGTTTACTACAGGTTTAAAACTATTTTTTTCTAACTAACACCAGGAGCGTTTTAAAGGAAAATTGAGCAAAGGCTGGGGATGAAATATTACTCTGTCAGGAGCATTTGAAATGCTTCATTTAGAAGGCATCAAAACATTTCAACTTATCACACACCGTTTACCTCTGAAGAAACTGTTTGATGACTCTATACAAACATGGGAAGTGCATGGAGCAGCTGAGTGGTGACCAGGAGTGGTGACCCTCTCACACCAACACCGCTGTATCCACCACAGATGGCCACTGCTTGTGCACAGACCCCCAGCTGTCTCCAGAGCCCTTGGGACCCTTCTATCTGACTTAGCTTTCACAGTGGTGTACACTTTCCTGCTCCAAGGTTCCTGTGTCCTCAGGATGCTTTCATGAAACCTCTTGTAGGAAGGCTGCAGCTGTTTGGTTTCAAGCATAACTTTTATTCTGTGAGTGACTGTGCACCAAGATACAGCCATCTCCACTACATGAACGTTCTACAATAAAGTGTCCATATGTAGTGAACCTCAGTCTTCTCACATATTCAGAGAGGGTTTTTTTATCAAGCATCAACCTGGAGGACAGCTAATGTTTAAAGTGACATTTCTAGGAGCTACCCAATGCAACTTCCCATTGAAGCCCATACCATGCAACATAGCAACTACTCACCTCAGTATCAGGCAAGAGCTCCAGAAACCCAAGTCTCTACACTCCATCACAAAAAGTGTTCACATTTGCAGAGATATTTATGCATTTAAAGAACCTTGCAGACAGCAACTACTTTCGCTGTATCTCTTACCAGTTTATTCCTTTACTCTTTTAGGAGGTAGCTGTTTTTAAAGCACTTCCTTTTAAGAGATATGGAAGTCAAGTAGGGTTTGAGGATTTTTATTGATGGAGGTGTTGTGGGCTCGTACAAAGCTCCTTAAATCCTCCCATCATGTGCTACTTTGCTTGGAGAGCTGGGTTTATCACTGTAAGGGGCAGCCAGGACTTTAAAGAAAATAGAAATGTGATGCATGTCTTGTGGATTTCTTATTAAACCATCTAATTAAAGGGCAAAACAGTCAGTATCTAAATATTCAAGGATCAGTGAAAATCCTCCACAGTCTTGATTTCTATGTTTTCTTCAAAAGTCCATGCAGCTACAAGATCAGATGTTTGGGATCTATCCATCAGTTTATATTGCTGAACACTGAAGTCCACCATTCTGACAGTTGGGGAATGGGAGTGATTTGCTAAATGGCAAAGGGGAAAAAACCCCACCTTTATCTGGCACTGGAGTATTTTATATTTCTTTCTCTTACACTTGTGCAAAGCAAGAAAGATCTTTTGTCCCTTATGCTCCCTAGCATCATTGCCACATTGTACCCTCAGGGGATTAGTGGGATTAGTACAGGGACAAGCTGCTGAAGAAGCAAGCCAGTGCTTTGGCTCTGTGTCATCACTTTGCTAAGGTGATCTAGAGGCTGGACCAGCAACCACACACCACATCCAGGCTTGCCATTGAAAACCCATGGCTTCCTCAACCACCACAGGTCCTCACCATGGTGAAGGACCTGAATGAGAGGTGCCTTTAATGAACCTGGAAGGCAGCATGGCCTGTGCAAGCGCAAATGCCAGACTGGGGAGCTTGTGATGCCCTGCCTTCCTGCACCACTGGCCTGGCAATCTGCATGGCTGATGCTCCTCAGGGCTCATCTCCTTGGGCAGGCATCTAATGTGGGCCTCAGTGGGGCTGCAGAGAGAGAATTTCTACCCTCGCTCCAAACATGCTGTTAGGCTGCATGGGAAGAGGCGCAGGACTACAAGGGAATGATGCAGGCAGCGTTAGGCAGCAGAGCACTGGTGACAGGTCTTTGAAACGCATCAACACATCACCTCCACGCAGCTTGGGCTGCCTCCCCCAGGCTCTGTCACTGCCTCGGTACTGCAGCTATGAAAGGTGTGTATAAAAGGAGTTGGGATTTGCTATAAAGGAAAGCGCAGGGAAGAAAAAGAGCAGGTCCCTTCCCTTAAATGTCTTGCTGGGGCTGGGGAAGCTTAAACAGGGCACGATGCTGCCTTGTTCCACCCACGGCGGGGGAGAGGGCAGCAAGTGTCATGGTAACACATCCCAAGCCCTTAATACTTTCCAGAGGAACACTGAAGGTGCTGGTACTGCTGCTCCCAATGGCTTTCAGTAGGCGGGAATGAGATTACACATGAATCTCCCCTCCCTCACCCTTCTGCTAAAGGCTTTGATTGATTTCCTGTAGGTGTTGGTGAAACCCTTGGCACTATAAAGCATCTGAGGTACTTGATTAGATGTACAGCTGAGCTTAAAACATATTTTCTTTTTCTAAATTGGTGGATTTGTATGTGAGTCATGCTACTACAGCAGGGCTGCCTCCTTAAGGAAGAATAAGGCCTCAGGTACTGACTTGTTCAAGTAGAAAATGTGGCCTAATGGGATTTGCAGATGACCTCAGAACAGCCTCTAATGCAGCAGGTTGTTTTTCACCCTCACTTGGCTGCCGAGTCATGGGTTGCATCTCTTTGTTTCGCTGAATACACTGTCAGGTACTTATTTTCACATACAGCTAAAAAGGAGGGTTTCTTCTCTGAAGCAGTAGGTTTATCCCCTTCCCCACCCAAGATTGAACAACTGTGTAACTCTGGACTACAAATAAAGCTTCATAAACTGCAGCACACAAAATCTAAATTCAGAACTGTATCTTCCAAATGCACAGGTAATGAATTTTGTTACAGTGAAGCATCTGCTGTGTCTTCAAGTGAACGCAAAGCCATTTGAATTAAATTCAGGAGGTAATACATCAGTCTAGTAAATGGTGTGTTATTATTTTTCATTATTCTGCTTTCCACAAGGAAGAATTTCTGAACCGTTTATACTTTGCCCTTGCTTTTTAAAATGGAGCAAATGTTTGTATCCACCTTAACATTTCCTCTGGAGAGAGAGAGATTGTGGGTGAAACTTTAAGAGGTCAGGAATGGTTTGGGTTGTTGGCATTTAGGAAAAACTGGTGAGGTTTCTTACACTGTGCTGTAATTTGTTGTTGAAAAGAGCATGCCCTGAACTCCACAATGTACAAAATGCAAACACCTCTTTGCTCCGTCAGGCTATTCATCTTTCCATTATTTCCCTCTTATAAACCAAAATCCTAAGAGCAATAAATAAGAACATTACTCAAGTGAAAAGTGACTGGAGAGAAACAGTTATCACTGGGTATTTACATGGATCAAGAGATGACTGGTCCCTGTAAACTGGTGATTCAGGAAGATGGTACTGAAATAGGATCATGCAGAAGGTCACTGTTGCAACCCAGCTGTCCAACATGTTGTCCTCTGGACACAAAGAATCTCTAGGCACACATTTCTCAAAAATGTGTTTTAAGCATATGGAATAACGTCTGGTAATTTTCAGTAGAGGTTCTTTCACTTCTGTGACTCACTCTCCCTGTAAAAGCCTGAGCCACCAAAAGCTTGCATGGTTTTCCTCTTTCAGTGAGGCACCAGAGGAACCTGGGGCCATGAATGCATACAACTACCCATACAAGGATAGTACAACTCAGTCAATCATAAATTTTGTCACCCACTGTGCTGACAAGGACAGATTTTTCAAAGGTTACATCTCTCCTTTGAGTTCACCTTGTGCTTTGTCAGTGCCTACTAACACCACCCAGGCTCATCCCATTGTCTTTAGACTTCTTTCCCTGACTGATGGACACTGCTGACAGCATTCTCCATTTTCCAGCTATCCTCTTTGCTACCTTTACAGCTTAGTGATGTGCTTTCCTTTGCTGTGCAACTCCCTCTCATGCACGCCCACTGCTCTACTTGCATTTAGCCCTGCATTTGAACGAAATTACACCCTCTGCAAATCCTGAGAAAGCCAAACTGCTGTGAAGTCTGTGACAGAGCGAGAACAAGGCAGTCAGACTGAAATCCCCTGGCTCCACTGAAATGTTAACTGCCATTTCCATTCCTTCTTGTGAGCTCACTCCGGCAGAGGAACCAGCTCAGCTCAGCTTTCTCAGAATCTTAAGGAGGCAGTTTTTTTGCTAGAATACATCACTAATTATGTGATTACACAGCTGCCATGTTATTCCCCCCATACAAATCCCAAGGATTTTCTTCCCATTTGAATTACAACTTACTGTTTCCCTTTTGTATAAGGGAGGCCTCTACCTGAAGCTTCCCCAGACTTTCTGTGAGTGTTAGTAAATGCTCCACCAAAACAGAGATCATCCCTGGTCTTTAGGAAATGGTTACAAACTAGATGAAACAGGCCCTGATGAATGAAACTCTGGGTGCTTTGTTTTTTTTCTTTGCCTTCTTGACCCTGATGCACGTATGTTGGGAACAGAGAAGCTTACCTATCACAGGCTAACTAATAAGTGATATAATCCCAGGACCAACAAAGGGTTTTTGTAATCTTCTTATGCCACGGCATGTTGATTATGCCATGTCTAACTAAGAGGCCTATCAAATCCCACCTGGTTCTGCAATGGTTTTACAGGTACGTAGTGCAACAGACATATGTCTGCTGATCCCTTAGGAAGGGGAGGCCCGCCACATCAAGCTATCAAGCTCCATTTCCGGCTATCTGCTGGCCCAAGTGTGCTAATAGGCAGGTAGGAGCAGGGAGTGTAGCGTAGCCACAGGGTCCCAACCCAAGTGACCAGTTAGGAGGAAGAGAGAAGAGATCTCCTTATATTTAAATTTAAAAAGCAGAAGGATCAATATGGGTTTTAGATGTGTTGGAGGGGAAGGGAGAGAAGAAATTTTCCAAAGAAGGATGTGCAAGGCTTAAATCCGCCTTTGCTGCTGTTTGGGTTAATCATTAGACTTCAACTGCACAAGAGCGAGAGATACCCAAATGCGCAGGATGCAAAGAACTAGGAATTACAATCATTTTTTAAACTATTTGGATGGATGTCAGGCAGATTAAACTAGGTATTTCCCTCCAGATTACAGACTAAAAGGTATGAAATGGTGAAATCAATGAAAGGATTACAATTACAAGGAGATGGTGTCTGCACAGCTGCGTGCTGCATATGAGATCAGCCCTGCACAGGTATGGGGGAGCCACGGTGACATGGAAAGTCAGCTTTTGGTAGGAAAATTATACAAGTCACATCCCTCATTATTGACAAAAGGAAGAAGTAACAGTATTTAACCCTGGCAGGAAGTGCAATGAGATACAGTTCAGGTCTATGTGGAAGATGGCTGCTAATCATCTGCTCTGGGTAATACAGAACAGATTTTTCTGTTAAAGCGTAAATAGAAACCTGTGTCATCTCCTATGCCACATTAAAATCAAGGCCTGACTGGGCATTTGAGTATGCCTGTGCATGTATAGCCATATGCACATGTGTATATGACATGTATATATATACTTGTGTATATATAATGTTTTCCACAATTGACGAAGAGTTTAAGGAAGCTGAAGAAAAGCTGTCGGCTTCTTGTGCAGTGTCTGGCCTTTGCAACCCTTTTCTCTGTTATTCTTTCTCTCTGCCTGCCATTTCCTGATTTGTGTAATCCTCCATCCCAATTGGCCCCATGTACCTGCAAGTGCAAAATTTTTCCCAAAGACTTGAATCAAGGAAGGGAGAAGCAGTGTTTAAAAACAAGCTTTGACCCATGTGTTTGGTGAAACATTAGTGGAGAAGGATCAGAGAACACCTATTAATTTGTATGGTATAAAACCATCCTTTCTTCTAAAGCAGAAGTTTTTTGGGTTACCAGGATAGTTGTACATGTAAATGTATATGTAAACCTGCAGGCAAAAAAAGATATCTCCTAGAGAGGGTGTTCACTGAAATGGTGAACACAACAGAGCTCATCAATATGTTGGAGTTTTTCACTCAATGATACGAGGCCGCCTTGCCTCTCACATATATGAGCATAAATTTGTTTCTTGAAATAAAATGAACTGTGCAGACAAGTAGAAAATCATCTCCCATATCACAGATTTCTGAAGGTATTTCAGGTGTTTTGCACTGTTTGAACCAAGTTCAATCAGAAGCAGTTAGGTACTGTAACCACTTTTAGAAGATCCAACCCTAGCCTTTGTAATGCCTGGGAGATACTAAAGTTTTGCTGTGACAGCAAGGTCTAATTCTATTTGTGAACTATTTATGGCACTAGTGGTTTTTTTTTCCTTGGATCAGTAGATCCCTGCAAACCTCTTTTCCTCTGAGGTCACCCTTCTGGTGATATTCGAATGACAAGCCTTGTGAGCCACTGCTGCCATGCAGACTGCAGTTTGTGAGGCAGCATGCAGGAGCATGTTCAGCCTCCTGGCTTCATGGGACACCTGTGCTGGTCTTACTAGAAGTCTCACACCCCGAGGCAATCACCTCTTTTCAGCTTTCCTTGCAACTGGAATTGCTTAGTAAAACCAGCTGACACTAAACTCAGCATTAAAAAAAATAATCAGTCCTTGAGGTTTCTCCCTGCAGACCTGTGTTGCTGTGCTGACAGTAACATTTAGGTGTTTTCAACATCCACTTAGGAATGGTTAATATGTTAGTGAGAAGGGAAAACACAGGCAGAGGGAATAATTAGTTTGCTCTGCTCGTGCTGCCTCTTGACAGCTCTTACACACCTCGAATGAGCACCAGGAGAAGCTCCTCATTTGCTCCCAGCCCTGCTGTTTCATGAGCTTATACTGGTGGGCTGTGATTTCAGAGAGAGCGTAAGAACGAAGAGGAAATAACTCTGAAGCTTCCCAAGGTAAGAAGGAACTCTGATCAGTGGCAGAGCTTTTTGGCAGCAGTGTTATCCTTTGGTATTTGGACACAGTACTCTACTCATTAAGTTGCCTATGAAGGCATCAGTTTAACCTTGATCTACTAAACTGATTTTAGTGACTCTCCAGGAGAATTTTAACATGATGAAATAGAGAGTGACATTTTTCTGTGCCACACATCGATATAAGTGCTGTTTAATTTTACCACAAGCTACGGATCTTGAAGTGAAAAAACAAAGCAATTACATTTTGATGGTACGCTTCCCCTCAGTTCTCACAGTTCAGAAACAATGAAAAACTTGTCTTTATGAGGTAAACCAGTAGCTGAAGCAAGCTGGGTAAACCACTACATGTTTGGGGATGCTTGTGACTTTAAACATGATGAGTATGTCCCTATGGATACACCTCACAAGCAATATATGGAAGCAATTACTCCTTCAGGAAAATATGTTTTTCCCAAACCTAAGTTGTTACAGCACTTGACGGTGTGAAAAGTTAAATGACAAATGATACGGGCGCAGTGACATTACTCACCAGTCAGAATCAAGCCACAGTCATGCTTGCACAACAGCAATGCCTGTCAAGGTTTATGGGCTTGATACCTGAAACAAAGCCTGAATGGAAGAGGTGTGCATTTCTGGTGAGCAACACTATTCCTGGTAAGAAACACCCACTGAGAAAATGAACTCTACTTTGGGCTGCATCACAAGTTTGCTTATTTATGTGGAAATGTAGCACTGACAGTGAAACACTTGCACCACTTAGGAGTTGAAATCCTACTTTCGACATGAAAGAAACACGGCAAATCAGTCTGGGTGGGGGCCAGCTGTTGTAGTTACCTCTGTAATGCACCACCGTCTGTTGGGGGAGGCACCTCCTCGGGCATTTATGAAAGGGGCCTGAAATATTTCTGAAAGTGTTATCTCAGAAGTCATATTTATTCAGATATTCAGATTTCTCATTGGATTTATAATTGCATGTCATGATAGCCGCACTGATTAGATTCCAGACTAATTAATCTGCACCCTGATTTACATGTTATTTACGAAGGGCATGACACTCCCTAATACAAAGCACCCCTTGTCAGCTGCTGAATGCCCATCACACCACCACGGTCTGTAAGCACCACACAGAGTTCAAAGTACCTTTGAGAACCAGAGCTATTACTGTGATGAGAAACATGCAATACCATGTGGCTTTTCTAGGCATTGCTCATGTCATGAGATGTCATCACGAACTTGTGAACACGTATACACCTTAACATAAGGATGTCTCTCGTAACTGACATGTCATCACCCAGGAAAGGTCTGTTCCCCATCCACTGGGCAGAATGTGTTTGCACACAAAAGAAACAAGAGAAAGGAAATGAACATCAGCCCTGACAGACGATGGTTACGCAAAGGCAAAACTGAAAATTTGCTGGCTTATTTCCTTTATTAAGCCCAAAATAACACCTTTAAAAAATCCTGACTTCATGAATAAATCAAATGCTTTCATTAAAGAAACATTTACTGCCATTTTCTATACTTTATTTTAAGGCATACAGAAAATATTTAACAAATGTGTATGCAATTAAATGCGAGGGACTGCTAATTACAGCCCTTCTGAATGCCTCTGCAAAACAAAGATACTCAGTACAATATGTTAGAAAGCATGGGGAAAAGAAAGAGAGGAAGCTGAAGACAATCTAATTCATATTAGCACAGATATATGCTGGCCTTTGGCTACGAACAGCAAATAAGCCAACAGTATAACCTCAAATGGCAGCCAAAGGACATTTTTTGAGTCACATCTTTGCTTCTGCTTCTCTAATTCATTTCCAAAACATTTCACCTCTAACTAATTATGGAATTTAATGACAGAATGTAAAGGACTGGCTGGGGTTGCAGGCCATTCCAACAAGGCTTTAATGGCATATCCTTCAGGTTGCAGAATCTATGTACTTAGCAGTGATTTATCAGACCTGGCAGAGGCAGGTACTTCAAAGGCAACCTTATATAAAAAATAAATTCTGCCTTTGCCAAGCATTGGAAAGAGCACTAAATTAAGTTTAAAAATCAATTCCTACAGACAAGAGAGTCATAAAAACTCAGTGGGTTTGTCTATTTGGCCAACAGGCAAAAATTTATGACAGTCCAGTTTTGTAATCAATAGTAGCAATACAGTGTATGTTTTTGATCGGAAAAAATTAAAGATGCCAAAACAACATTGCTAAATATTTAGGTTGATTTGTGACAGTCCCATTGAGCAGAAACACAAAACATGCATTTTGATGAATTTCCAACTAGTTTGTCATACTATACTTTTTATTTTTCAAAAAAGAATATTAAAACTATTATAAGCTTTTGTCACCTGCTGTAAGGCAGAATGATGTAATTTTATTCACTGCACATTTCCTGTTTGTGAGGCAAAAAAGCATAATTTACTTCTTTATAAAAGGGAAATATATATATAACTATATATATATAATTTTATTGGTATTAACATAATGCAATACCATACATTGAGCAAACAGAAAGAAAACATTTCAAAATACATTTTTTAAAAGTATCTCCCCGTAAGATAGTATGAAATATCAAGTAATTAGCGTTAACATTATTACAATACACCCTTAGCCAAATATATTAAGGAAAATCCACATTCTAATCACAGAGATAGAGGCAAACATCAACCCATAGGGGACCCGGAACATAATGATAAATACAATATCTGAATCTACTTTGAGTGACATCCAGACAAATATTGGCCCCAAAACAGCCTTCTGGAGTCTCGGTGTTATACAGAGAATACTTTGTGCCTGGTTGGCCAGGCAGCATCACTCACATGTTTAAATCCTAGAAGATAAAGAGGAACTGAAGAGTTTATCTGCAGAGTCTAATAAATTTCAGCGCGAGGTATCTTCTTCATCATGATCCCAGTGTACCCTCTGGTAATTCATTACAAATCATTAGATAAAAGGAAATCTCTGAAATGTCTGTACATACCTCCACTTGACAGAATACACTTAGTTTAGCATGACAAAGTAAAGTGATTTCCTTCACTAACGTGAAGCTCGCTTTAATGCTGCATGACTCTGCCTAGTTGGCCTGAACAGGTTCACTGGAGTTCAGTAAAAGCAACAGGATCTTATAGTTACCATGGCTGAATCTCTCTTTAATTCCTCGAAGTCTGCAGAACAAAACTGAGTGACATCAAAGCCCTTCCCCTGCCAAGACCCTCTTCCCCTTCCGTTCTCCCATGCGGGGCGGGGGGGGGCAATATTTTCTGCAAATGTGCTCCATGTAGACTGGATCTGACTTTGTGCCTAGTTCCATTGTGGAAAGGGTGCATTCTTCAAAAGACTGGCCATGCCCTTTTGACACCTTCCTGGAGGCCTCATATCCAGGCATGTGGTTGTCTATGCTTTAACAGGTCTGTTCTCTGTTATAAACGTCAAAGTTATTCAGGAAGAACTGACTTTCTGAACGGAGGCCATTAGGTTGCTTGCAAGAGGCTGAAGTTGAGTCTCCGCCGTGCCAATTCTCTAATGATAAGTTTATCAACCTTTGAGTCCAATCGGTTCAGTGCCAAGAGAAGTGGATCCCATTTGACATGGAGAGGTGCTATCAACTCTCGCAGTGTATTAGCCTAATATGATAAAGCAGTGTTACAATATGTTGAAAGAACTGTGATGTGCCATTATTTCCATATCATATTAGTATATTAGAAATACTATCATGCAAACAAGAGCAAATAGCAAATCTGGCATACAGTAGCAGCACTACAGAGCTTTTCTAATCTGCATGCAGCTATGCTCATGAAGACAGAGACATGGCACTGTTCTGTTGTTACAGTTTGCTCCATTAAAATATCGATCCCTGATGCAAAAGAAGTATTTAGGGCAGAAAGTTATATATTCTCTTTGTGGATATGCTTTCAAAAAAGAAGAAAAACCCAAACAAAACAACAGAACAAAGACCAATTAAAAAAAACCCAAACAAACCACAAATAAAACAAGAGAACAATACACATCCTAACCAATTTGGATTGGTTTCCTCCATGTTGAAGAGACATTAGCTCATTTGTTAGCACTGGAAAAGGGTCACATGAATGAGGAGAAAGGAAGCAAAGAATGTGCCCCAAATCCACCAAATGTGCTATAAACACAGAAAAATATTCTGCTGGCAACTTTTTCATGAACTAGGGCAAGAGATGGCACAAAAAAAACCTGGTTCCTCTTGTTATCCTAGCTGACAATCCAACATTGTGCAACATTGGGTGAAGGGTAAGATACAGAGCTAGGAAACCACACTAACATTACATTCATCCAAAAGCTAGGCCTTGAGAACTTGAGAAGCTTTGTGGACCTGTGTTAGCAAAGAGAAGAGAGAGAGTGGAATAAACAGCATACATCTAAGTTGTTTACTTAGAGTTTCTGGGTGGCTATGAAGCCTCTGCACTGGCAGTTTTGAAAGCCCAGCTGCTCTCAGTACGTACCCTATTCTATTGTCTACTACACTTATTTGTTACAAAAAATGAAACTACATGGATTTTGAAATCCATTGTGGTTTTAGACCTCAGACACGAAAAGGTGGGGGATGTTTTGTTATTAGAAAACCCCCAAACACTTTGGGAAAGAGTTCAACTGTGCAGAATATACAGATGCACTAATTCAATCCAATTTAAAAGGTGAGATTTTTTTTTAACCCTTGTTAAGGAGATTTTTTTTTCTTTTTTTCCCCTAAAGACATGGATGAAAAAGGAAGGAAAATATCAAGTGTTGCCATTTTTACTCTTCAACATATCGCAAAAGGTCTGGAAAGCAGAAGTACTGTCTCAGTGACAGAAGGCACAAGGTGGAAAGAATCCCAGATGGAAAGATCGGTGCCATTTACTCCACCCACGGCAGCAATTGGAAAATGAGTTTCCAGAGAGGCAGGGGGTGAGCAATGCTATATGGAACTCAAACCGAGTTCAGGCTTTGCTCCACTGCTGAGATTTCCCGGCGACTCTGTGCGTCAACAGGGAGAGGAAGAAGAAGGGAAAGGAAAACAGTTTATATAACTAAATCCTAAGTATAGCAGTTGAAAGAAGCTTTCATATAACTTCTTGTTTAAAATAAGGAACATTTGATTCTACAACCAAAATGAAAAATAAAAACCAAAGCAACCTCCCCCCCCGCCCAAAAAAAAACCCAAAAAAAAAAAAAATAGCCAAAAAACCCCACCCCAAAACCAAACCCCTGAGAAACAGAAGGCCAAATCATCACATTTCAGGACTCATGCGGCTGAGGGAAGGGGGACTTCAGTAGACTGAATAAGGAAATGTTTTTCACACTTCATCCTGTTTTATACTACAGTCACAGCATTTATAAGAAGGGTCTTGGATTTGTTTGGAAAAAGGCACTAAGTGATAGAGGATACTGATGCCTTCTATCTATCACTTCTGAAACTTGTTGTCTCTTGGTTGTTATTAATGTAACTTTATCTCCAAAAATTCAGGAAGTTTGGTTTCAAAGGTCAGGCTTTGGTGAAAAAAAAGGTCCCTCTTCATGAAACAAGGTGGCTATGAAATAAGAGAGGGTTATTGAAGATAAGACAAGGGTATTATCTAGCAGACGTATAGACCCAGCTCTTCCACATGCCCTGCCAAGGCATGGTACCTAAATTATGTATGTAAAATCCAACTAGATTTTGGATTAGAAGATGACTATTCCTGAAAACAACCCTTTCTAATTAGACACACTTTTGAAAAGGCTATTCAGTAATAGGCCTCTCATCAAACACTGGTAAATCTTTACTGTCCCAGCTTGGATTAGTCACAATATGCATGAACACCTTTTATCATGGCCTCTTAAGATAAGTGTTAGTGTGCACTGTCCTATTTATCTGAAAGTAAATATAATTAAGAGGCATGTGAGGAGGCTTTTCTAAATAGATTTTATCATTATTTTACTGTACCGCTCTTACTGATAGTAAGAGTACTGTACAATATTTCCTATTAGTGTAGGTGCGCATTAAGAGTTTAGAAATTCTACTTTTTGGTAGTAAAATCATTTTTTTCTTATCATTATAAACCCCACATTTTTCTTTCTGTGTCACAAGCATTAGCAAAATGTTTTATGTAAAATATCTCCAGCATACAGTTCACTTTCTATATAGGTTTTTAAAATTTGTTTTAAAGCAGAACAAATACAAATAACAAAGAACAAGTAGCGTGCTTTTGGATGGATACTTATTGACACTACAACTTACAAAACTGATGAGACTTGCAAACATTTTGAAAAATAAACCAACTGCCATTCACATATAAAAATGAATGTGACCCTATGAAAACAATGAAGTGAACTTACTGCATTTATCAACCAAATTATGTTTGTATTATTAGAAGAGCTTTACCGCAAATGACTTCCCCAGAGAGGCTGCAGAAACAAAACTGCCTGCTATAAGTCTCCACCTATTTCTTCAGCTAATTTGGTCACATAAGATGTGAGTAATCTTGTGTCTGAGCAAACCTTTAAGCAGTGGGAGGTATTTTACCGACTGAAAGTGTCAGAGACAAGAATGCATCACGGCTGGGACCAACCTGCCAAGAAGGGCAAAGGGATGCTCTGCAGGCCTTTCCCACCATGTCTTAAAAAACAATAAAAATATAAGCAGAGGGGAGGAGAAATTTTTCACCCGAGAGAAATGTTGAAGACTCACAATCAGTAAGGTCTCAAAAGGCCTCTCACACCCTATGTAAGGGCATGGAAGGCAAATCAACTATTTCTTTTTCTCTTTGAGACCTATTTATCATTAATGAAGGCAGAGCAGCAGTCACTAATGAGAGGTAATCTAAGTTAGGGCTTTCACTCTGATGTGCTTTTTAATAAAATGAATAATATTTTACTGCTGCCACTTGAGAATACACTTTCTTATGAATTTTCACATCATATATTTTGTCTAAACAGGCTACAAGTTACTTGATTATTAAATGGTATGATGATGGTAAATTTGTTTTCCAGAGAAGAGTTAGGTTGAATAACAGCAGGTTAATAAACTTACTTTTTAAGAAAGTACTTGACTTTTAGAAAAGGAAATTTCAGATTTCCCATCTATAGTGACAATCAGTGAACTGTAACCACCTTTTGAATCTTGCATGTCTAGTTACATATATTCCTCTAAGGGTAAATACTATGTGTGAGTAATCAGGCTCTGAACAAGAATGAATGCAAAGACCTGGGGAAAAGAAATCCCCCCCACCATGTACCACAGGCTGTTCCCTGGCCGTTTCTAATTCCAGTGGTAGATACATTTTCGTTCTTACTAGCAATTGCCTCAATGCTATTTATTAGACACAGAGTCTTTGGGAGGAATGCTGGCAGATCTACAAATTGTCCATTGCTCAATGATAGGAAGCTCCCACCCTCTTCAGGACTGCTCAGGTCTCAGACAGATGCCACGCAGAGATGAAAAGGAGCTGGTATGCAGCCTGGCAATGAGAGTGCCTGAGTAAAGAGGGTTTCAATGACACATCCAATGCAGCCCCCTGACACTATACTCCAAAGCAGCATCTCTGCAAATTAGATTGTAAGAAGCCAGTTAGATGTGCAAGCAGTAGCAGGAGCCAGTATTCCTCTGGAGACTGAGCTATTGCAGTAAAGGGCACTAAATCAAGCAATGACAATACAGGAATATGCTTTCTACAAATAGCAAGTTCCAGCTTTTTATCACAGTATATGCTTTACTGTCCCTCATGTCCTCACTGAGCTAAACAAAGGAACACCAAGAGCACAAATGTTGTATGAGAAAGCACCAGAATGAGGAAGGGGGACTGGGAAGACAGATGGTGGTGTGAGACGACATATAACCTCCAGTATCTGCTCCTCTACAAGTGCTGCACTTAGCCCCATAGGACAATGCTTGGGGAAATTACAGGGCTCTGATCAGAAGGCACTCTTCCTCCTGCTTACCACAGTACTTCTAAATGTGCAAATGTATCCAGCTTTCATAATATGCAGCTCACATAGTACAGTTATTGATAAATAATCCTCTATCTATTCACTACTAAGGAACTAAATACCCCCCAACAAAGTGAGCAAAAATCCCACTAGAGTTACAATGAAAAGCACCACAAAAACCTTAAAACTCATTGCCAATGTTGCCTTACACACTCCAGCACCTAACTACTAATGTACTTATTAGTACATAAAATAAGACTATTCTCTGCATCACCCTGTCTTAAGCTGTGCAGATGTAAGCTGAATTGTACCTGGCTCACCTCATGTGCAGGGAAGACACTGAAGCCCTATAAACTCATTATGCTTTTCCCTGGACTCTTGCTTAGCCCTGCAGCTGCAGATACCACTCTGTCCCTAGGCATAAATGCAGACATCACTCTGCTGGTGCATGCTGCAACAACCTTCATTCAAAGCACTCTTACTGCTCCGTGACAGTCACCTTTGACAAAAACAGACACAGACTTGTAAGTTTGTGGAGACAGAACTCTCAAGAATTTCTAACCTTTCTTTCTGTACTACCTTCTGCTAAAGCAATACCTCACACAGAGATGTCAAGGAAAAAGTTTAGCTATAGAATATGCATTTGCTTTACCAACATTGTTTCTCTAAACACCAAGAGGCTTTTTGACAATGCCACTAGAGCTCCTATATTATTTGCTGTTTGTTTATGCACCTTTTCTGAAGTGACAAACTTCCCGCTTGCTCGACAAATAAGGATGATACCAGTATCAGTAGCTAAACATCTAATGAAGGACTCAATTTTTGTCTCCTGTTACATGGATTTTTTTTTTATATTATTCCTAAATTCTTACTACTATCGTCCTTACGTCCTTCCATATTAAATACATCTCATGGGTATTCTTGTGCTGTACAGGTAGGTCTCTCTGTAGTATCTGTAAAGTTCTCTAGCTTATTGCTGGGGTCTTGCTGGAATAATGGTTCACAACTCCAAGAAGGAGCAGTTCGAGTTGTGGCTCTGTCAGAAACCCACAGCTGTTTTTCCAGAGTAGTTTGTTTCATAACGATTGTAAACTAATACAAACAGTCGCTCCCAGACAGAGGAAGCTCTCTAATCTGGGACATAAACAGTGAGACACAGTTGAATAACCATGGTAAAAAAAAGAAATCCGAAAAATAAGCTGGTTGAATTTCTTACAGCTTTATATATGTTCAGAGGGTGCAAGATGCAATCAGGACTTTAGTGTGCCGCTGAGTAATGTGAATTCTGAGAATGTTATTAACATTTCTGCATATCAGCACTGTAATTGCTGGATTACACTGAAATGGAGTTAAATATGGATATGGGACAAGCTTCACCCAGGAGAAGTCTACGTTACATTCAAAAGACAAACATATGGGGCACATATCTAGCGGTGAAGTTCCTTTCGATCCAGTTCTTAGTACTGTTGTAAGCTAAAATTTGCCAGGCTACAATTGTAATAGCATATAAAACTCAGTTTAATCAAACGAACCTTCTGTGCAGTTTACACTGAGAACTGCTTGAAAAGATGTATTTTTTTTTCCTGACCATGAAGCAGGAACTGTAGTTCCATTTTGTTGCCCTGTGAAAGAGTTACTAGAAAGAACAAAAATGGGAGTTGTGTTTCCTAACTAATGCTTTGGACTACAACCCTGAAAAAAGAAAGTAATATACTGTGTTTTTGCATGTGTATTTCCAAATGTTTTGATAAGAAATATTAAAGTAGAGTTGGTCCTATTACTGTAACAGACTATCCTCTATATCACTTTTATCAGCAGCATATTTCTGGGAATTTTTATACACTAACTCACTCAGGACTTCAGAAGCAAACAGAAATGTATGGAATTAATTATAATATGTCACTTTTAAACTTACACAAAGAGATTTTTAACTTCAACCAGTAGAGCCACTTTAGATAAAGAACACTTTAATAGCCCATCATCAAGTAACATAATTGCTTTTTCTGATGATGCCTTCCATACTGACAGCAAAAATACTAATACACTGACAAAATCTCTCATGTGACTAAATAATACAAGGCCAGATTGTCATCTCCCCACTGCCTGCCTACATCCAAAGACAGAGGACTGAGACGCTGCCCCTGCTACAGCTGCTGACAACTGCAGCAACCTGCCATACTGGACTAATCTCTTCCCTTAGTGGAAGAAGAGACAGATAAAAGAGACAGATCACATAAACATTGTAAGTAAGTTGTTGATATGACTTTATGAGGTAAAATGAACAAACTGAGCAAAACCTGCCATCTCTGTGCCCTGGTCTGCCACGGCTCTTCAGCAGCTTTTGCTAAAACATCCAACATGAATGGTGTGAAAACCCACGCAGTTAGGGAAAGCTGGGAGGGCAGATTATTATGATTATTATTATTATGATTGTTATTACTCGTGTTGAGATATTTTAATTGGATTTGGAGCTTACTGGAGAACCACAAAACATGGACATTATTACTTACATGGCGAGGCCATTACCTGAAGCGTTGAAAACAATTCCTGGCTGGCTGTGCCACATATAACAAAGGTATTCCCTTCTTGCTACTCATACAATTATAGAATCATTTGGCTTGAAAGGGACCTTCAAAGGTCATCTAGTCAAACCCCCATGCCAGGAGCAGGGACTTCTTCAACTAGATTTGATTGTTCAGAAGCACATCCAGCCTGGCCCTGAATGTCCCCAGGGGTGGCACATCCACCACCTGTCTGGGCAACCTGTGCCAGTATTTTACCACCCTCTTTATAAAATATTTCTTCCTCACATCCTGAATCTCCCTTCTTTTAGTTTAAAACCATTACCCCTTGTCCTCTCACAACAGGCCCTGCTATCAAGTAGTAGCACTTGTTTGATCTGTCAATCGAGCTTGCCTTGACTGTTCCCAGGCAAGTCATGTCATTCTGCTCCAGTTCTGTTTTTGATTTAGTCAGGTCTCTTCCAGGCTTGAGGAGGACCATACTTAGCAACACAAATGTTATTAGATCTGAAGCCCCTCTCTCAGATTATCAAACTGAAATACACTGCACAAAAGCAGCATACAAAGAAACTACTTTTAGAAACTAATTAATTTGATTTCCATAAAAATAAAGCAGAAATCACCCTTTCTGTTTTAAAACAACGATTCAGCTGCTTTCTCAGGTGTCTATGGTGTCCTGAAAGCCCATCAGACCAATACAGTAGTGAGCTCCTTGTTTTTGTGAATTAATTACCTACTTGGGAATATAAAATGAAGAATTAATGACAAAATGTTTCACACCTGGTGCATATGAAAGCTTATATTACCATCTGGTGAATTTAACTTTTATTTTTTATGAGAATAATGATTTTTACATAAAAAGCTTTCACTGAAAGGTTTTACGTAAGGTGCCTTTCTGGCAAGCCAAACATTGCTACACTTTTTTGCTTATAATTGCTTTATATATATACATATTTATATATATATATATATTTTTAATGTGCAAAGGCTGTTTTCAGAAGCACTCCATTTTTTTTTCATAAAAAAATATATCCTGAGCCTATCATATGCCAAACAATGCCCTCACCAGTGTAATAAGAGAAAAACAGAGCTGCACAGGGATTTTATTAGGCTAAAGGCTCCTCTTACAGAAGTCAAATGCTGAAAATGTCAGAAGTTCCCCCGTGTATTTCAGCCTAAAAGATAGCAGCAAAACCCAAATTTTAACTTCAAATCCCTGAACATGCTAGACTGAAGATGATATCTTTAATTGGATAGGATCTCCTAAAACTTGCTAGGAAAGTACTTCTGTAAGTAATTTAGTAGGGGAAAGAAACAGCAAACTAATCAAGGAAGTCTTTTGTCGTATCACATTATGTGTACAAGCTCCTGATTAAATACTCATTCACAAAACTAAAAAACTACAAGTTCATGAATAGGGATGGTAAAAGGCATTTGTCAGAAAGCTCATGAAGCCCAGACAAAGCTTAAGGTGGCATGCCAATATTTCACAGCCACATGAGATAGCCAGCCATGGAGGCACCCTTAGCTCTGCTGCCCAGCTTTCCTCTGACATCCAGGCCCCATCAAAGGCCCACATGGGGCCCAATTTGGGCACTGGTTCTCTCCTGCACATCTGACCCCTTCCTGGTGTTGGACAGCAGAGCCCTGCTCCTGCCTCAGTGCCCCATCCTGAGGGGACAAGGGCAATATTCCTGAGCCTGGCGGAGACCTGCTGTCCTCCTGAAAATCACTGAATAACATAGGCTCTGTTCTCATTCAAGGGTAGCAACCTCCCTCCTATGGATTTCTCAAGTTGCCCAGTCCTATGACTGTTAAATATGCCCTCTGATAATTTCTTTAGTAGCTACATTGTATTCTGTAATTTCCTTTTCCTCTGCAGTCTTGTATGTGAACAAGCATTACACTTCTCTTTCCATGCATCACTTGTGCTTGCATTTTTGTTTGTTTTTCTGTTTTTTTGGTTTTTTTTTTTGTTTGGTTTTTTTATAAAGCAAATAGCTGAGGGTATGAGATCTGCTACAGAACTACACAAATGGACTTGTTGGACCATTTGTACTAAGCTCACATCTGCTGTGCAGAAGGGAAACTTTGGCCTACAATACAAAACAGTAAAACCAACAAGCTTAGTGAGTTTTTAATTTTGCAAGGATTTGTTTTTCAGAAGAAAGCAAACATGCCTCTTAAAGGAACTGCGTATCTGATGGCAATAAGCTCACTGATTTTGCTGTATAGCACCAGGACTTGCTATCAATCAGTTCAACCAGATATTCCAAAGGGCTTTACAACAGCCTGTTTACAACAGACTAATGCTTTTGTGATTTGCAGTGATGTGGATTTGTTTTCATCTTCTTCAGTGTTTTTCATTCCAGAAACATAGGTCCTGGAAAATTCTCCTGGTGCAACGTTGTGGAATTAAGCAATGAATTTATGTTTGATTTATGTCATATCTTTCACAACTAGGGTAAAGGATGCACAGAAAATAAGATTGCTTCTGGAAAAGAGACCCAAGGAAAGTGACTTTGAAATATGCAGAGATTGTACTACCTTTTAGAGTGTCCTTGCTCTTATCTGATATATTAAAAATATATCTTACAGAGTAACCACAAGGTTCAATGTATATCATATAATGCATCTATTCAACAACTCTGTGGAAAAATAAGAACTTTCTCAATTTAAGTTTTCTATTAGAAAGTAAATGATAAGGTAGGAACAGGCAACAATTTATCTGTTCTGGTAACATTATGGTGCAATAGGCACTGTGTCAGCACAGCTGCTGGTGATGAAACAGCTGTTGGAGACCATGATTTACACACTTCTCTGTGAACAATAAAATACAGCAAGTGCATGGTCATCTGAAGCTAAAGGTTTTTAAAGCAACCCTTTAGCAGGTGTGTGCAGAAACCTTGGGGGGTTCCAGAACTGCAATTCCACACTTACATGCCTAAGTGCAGAGAGCAACCTCCCCTGCTCAGCCTGGAACTACTAGTCATTATATTTAATTTGGAAGGAGGAAACAGTTGCTAGTAAAACCCAGAAGGAACAGAAATGAAGACCTGTCTATATACTTCTGGTCATTAATAACAGTGCTAGCTATAGTAACCACTAAAGATGGGCAACAGCAGACTGAAGAAATGCAAAACATACAAGGACAAAATAGAGAAACAGGCTCATGCCTTCATCTTTTAAAATATCTACTCCATTTCACTATGGTACAACCAAATAAGTCATCTGAAGAAAAAGTCCCACCACTCATTCACTGCTAATACTTTTGAAAGACCTGAGCTAACTTGGGATGCTATAAGAAGGTTTTACTTTTCAAAAATAACTGTCACCTGAGCTAATTATGGACATATATATATATATATATATATATATATATATATTACAGAATTTCCATAATCATGAGGTTATGCCAGATTCTCCTCTGCGGAGGACAGCTTAGGCTGAGCAAACGGTTCTGTGCACTGGCACAGTCTGCCAGAACACGGCTCCAACATAAAATATGTCCATTCTCACCTGAGCAACATGCTAAATTGTGCAATTCCATGAAACAGAGGCAAAGGCAGCATAGGTGCATTTACAGTAGGCTATCCTGTGTTACTATCTAAACAAAATGCTTTTAAAACAGGTTTTCTTACTGGGGGAAAGATTTATGACACCACCATCCTCAATTTATGACAGAGCATTAAGGCTGATGGGATTTTCATTTGAAAAACCAGTAACAACTCAAGGAAACTTGTTCCATAGCTTATTGCAGATTTATGTCCATTACAGTTTTATGTCCTATTTCTAGTCTTCTGCCTTTTGCTTCCATCTCACCCCACAAGATTTAGAATCATAGAATAGTTAGGGTTGGAAAGGACCTTAAGATCGTCAAGTTCCAACCCCCTGCCGTGGGCAGGGACACCTCACTCTAAACCGTATTGCCCAAGGCCTCGTCCAACCTGGTCTTGAACACTGCCAGGGATGGAGCATTCACAACCTCCCTGGGCAACCCATTCCAGTGCCTCACCACCCTAACAGGAAAGAATTTCCTCCTTATATCCAATCTAATCTTCCCCTGTTTAAGTTTTAACCCATTACCCCTTGTCCTATCACTAATGTCCCTAATGAAGAGTCCTTCCCCAGCATCCCTATAGGCCCCCTTCAGATACTGGAAGGCTGCTAGGAGGTCTCCACGCAGCCTTCTCTTCTCCAGGCTGAACAGCCCCAACTTTCTCAGCCGATCTTCATATGGGAGGTGCTCCAGTCCCCTGATCATTCTCGTGGCCTTCCTCTGGACTTGTTCCAGCAGATCCATGTCCTTTTTATGTTGAGGACACCAGAACTGCACACAGTACTCCAAGTGAGGTCTCACGAGAGCAGAATAAAGGGGCAGGATCACCTCCTTCGACCTGCTGGTCACGCTCCTTTTGATGCAGCCCAGGATACAGTTGGCTTTCTGGGCTGCAAGTGCACCCTGAAGCCTTCTCATGTTCATTTTCTCATCGACCAACACCCCCAAGTCCTTCTCCGCAGGGCTGCTCTGAATCTCTTCTCTGCCCAGCCTGTAGCTGTGTCTGGGATTGCTCCGACCCAGGTGTAGGACCTTGCACTTGGCATGGTTAAACTTCATGAGGTTGGCATTCCCCACCTACCCTGATGTTTCCTGTTCCAAGTAAGCACTACAGATCACAGCCTATAGAAAGGGATTCCTTTTTTTTCACATGGGTAAATTAAACCTCTACCACCTTGGTGGGGTCTGCTTTCCTTTTTTTGTTCATTGGCTTACTCTCAGCAACCTCCTACTCCCCATCAGCTGAGGGAGCCATAATGCTCTGAAATGGATGCAGTCTTCTGGCAGCTGTGCCACAAGAGCCAAATCCAGGTGGAATATAAAATCTCATCCCTCCACTCCTGTTTTTCTCTGAGTAGAAACCTGAAGACTCCAAGTGTCACAGGCCTCCAATGGACAGTGCTGGCTGCTCAGGGCCATGCCTTTGTCCTCCCAAAGACCAGCCTCCCCGAAAGTTCAGGAACAATGAAATCCATCAAGGACCCAAGTGCTAGCTTCAAAACCGAACAGCCTAATTTTTACTTGAAGTGATTTTTTTGTACTCGCTATAAATGCTGTAATCTTGTTTAGCCACAACATATACAAGCTTAGGAAATTGGACTCTTGGGATGAAAGAGAGCAAGAAGGCGGCAGCTGACATTTCTAAGTTTCATAACTGTAAAAGCCATTTCCAAATTGCGAGTCTCCAAGACAATCACTTTTTCACTTTATGAAAACCTCGAATCTTCCTTCCACCTTCTACCAATAGTTCAAAATTAACTGAACCAAAAATTTCAGCTATGCTTTATACAAGTATTCCCAGGAAACCTAACACACATCCTCTTCCTCCTCTTATACTATGGAGATATTTTACACATATTTTATAGACTGTGCAAGACATTCACGGAATCAAGTTTCTTTAGAATTTGCACAGATGCAAGGATAGCTTGTTTATGCTATAAGAATCATGATGGCTGCTATAAGGTGGCCATATCTGCAGGCAGAACTTCTGAACTGAACTGCAGAGGGTTAAAATGCAAAACGAGCAGAGAACTTACTTAGAAACTTACCAATGTGTTAATGTATCATGCACTAATGTCAAAAGTGCATTTTCTGGTTTTTATTTTTATTTCTCTGTCTCACCATTCAATAGGCCATTGTCAAAATTCCAAGATTTAAATTTTCAATGTTTTAGTATAAAAAATACATAGTGCAGTTAAATTATCCTAGCTCATTAATAAGTGTTCATAGCTCATGCAAGAATCACATGATTTGAGGCTACAGTAGGAAATGTGACATTAAATACCAAGATCATACAATAACACTGGAGAAGGTAAGCATAGTCCCCAGTGGCAGAAAAGTTAATAAAAAAAAAATTAGCCTTGGAAAGCTTCTAGTTGGAGTGTAAAATTAAAATAGATTTTTTCAAATGATTTTTACACAACCAGAAATACATAAAGACAGAAATTTCTTGTATCTTCCGAAAAGAGAGAAACCAGCAACTTTAGTTGTCCCTAAACCATTATATTAAAAGTTAAAAATTTAAATGTACTGTAGAAGTATGTGCGTGTACTTGATTAAAAAAAATAATCTTGAAAATAAAATCTATTTTCTAAATTAAAAATAAAAAAAAAATGGCAGGGTACCTTCTAGCAGGGAAGAAAGAAACAGAATTCTCAGAATAAACAGCTTGAATTTTTTTATAGTATGATGTTCATATTGGATTTCAAGTGTTCACATAAGTACAGTAAAAATATCATTCTAATGCCAAATATAGAGGCTATTAAAATACTGTTATATGAATTCTAAACCAGATTTTGCTATTTTTACAACAGGAAGATACCCTCTAATTCTCTATGTCTCATATTCACCAGTTCTCAAGTATTCTGTAATGACTGCTTTGCAAGTATAGGAAAAGCCGTATCAACTGCAAGGAGCCCACTGACATGAGCCTCTGCATGGATGCTGTACCAGCAGCCTCCCCCAGGCCATCCTACCTCACTCCAAATCTGATTTTCATTTAACCCAGAACTAAATGCACAATGATCCTCAGTTAAGTTTTATTACTTATTCTCATTGATTTTGCTGAGTAAAGCAATCAGGTTAAACTTCCTCCCCATTCGTACCCAGTGGCTAGGCTTTGTCGCACTGTTGCCTGATCCCTGTCTATCCCTGAATTTACAGCCAGGATAAAGCTCCCAAGTGAGGTTTCCTTAATTTCACTTCCTCCTTGTATATCTTCACAATTAAATTAACATTTCAAAAACTGTCCAAAAGGTGGTTTTAAATCAAAGTTTCTTGGCAGCCTCTCTCCTCTCTCCTTCTCACCTTTCTAATGGTGATAACAATTCAAATGCTTTTAAACAAATCAGTGGTGATATTTTATATTCCAAAAGGCCAAAGTCTATCCTTCTGGAATTCAGGAGAGAAGAAATAATTAGCTGCTATTATTTTATGTCAGCCATACTCAAAATGTGGAGCCATCCTCCTACTTAAAAGCAGCCATTTTCTTCAGCTAAATACAATAAGATACCACAGAGAACTTGTTTCTCACTTTGTCCGTGAAATGATGCTATTTAATAGCACCACACTAGGTACAGTGATGTGGGAGTGTTAACTATCATCAACAAGATCCAACACTCGCAAATTGGGGCCACAAAAGGAGACAAACAATATTTATCTTCTAGCTTTTGAACCACAGTTTTTGAAAGCAAAGCTATAAACCTTTCTTTGTTAACAGGAACTGAGATCCTTGCAAAATTGTCTGATTATAGGGATTTTTAGTTATCTTTTTTAAGTACCATATTATCATATTTGTTTCATAAGAACTGGCAATGCTTAACACTGAAAAAGAAGATCTTACAGATAAAACTCACATAGTTAGTCTAAGCTCTGAACATTAAGCTCTTTTGAGGGACTGACCCAATCCAAACTGACAAATGGATGAGCCTTCAGTTCTCCACCTATCTTCCTTGGTTATTTAGATGTGGAACAGATATGAGACAGGGCACAACATTTTCCTCCTAGAAGTTCAGAAGTGAGCGATATTAGCCACCTCTGACCCAAGGTGCCCTCTGATAGGAAAACCCAAGCCCAGACAGGAGACACCAGGGACTAGCTGTTAACAGGGAAGACTGCACTATGTGAGGTTCTCCTGAGGCTGCCCTACATTGGGAAACAGTCCCAGGCTGCACTAATGACCTGGATGGTGGTAGAGAATAAACCTATTAAAATATACAAGCACAGAAGTGGAAGGAAACATCTTGTAGACTGCTGGAGGTCAGTGTCAGAAGTTAGAATGATTTGGAGGGCTGAAATCTCTCACAGATTTCGCACAGCAATGTGGTCAATGCTGTGCTAACAGACACAAAGCCTGGCAAACACCAGTTTTGTCTGCAGGCTTTTTTTTCTTTTTCTTTTGTCTGGTCAGGTTGTTAGTTTTACAAAACACGATATTTTTCTGTTGTTTGGTTGGTTTAAGCCCAATTATTTAGACATTTTAAATCACTTAAGGTTTTTATTAACATCATCTACTTAATGTATATACGTGAGAGGCACAGGAATAATCAGCTCAGCCATGATTAGAAAAATAGCCATTTAGAAGAAAAGCATTTGAAATACTGTACAGCATGAGCTGACATATGAAGTACAATATGGTTGAAAAACAGATGTCGCAGTACAGTGCATAAAACACCCAGGGCGAAGCAACCTTCCTGGCCTCACCCAGGTGCACTGCACCTACCATGGATGCTGCTACCCCAGAAGAGGTGGGAGGCAGCTGGGAAAAACAGGGAAGCTCAGCAAAAGGGGTCAGAGCCTAGAAAGCAACATCTGTGAGAAAAACTAAGTCAACCTTCATAACAAACATTCATCTTGAAAAAAGAGCTGTTGTAGTGGAGCAGTTTTGTTTTCTATGCCATAATGGAAAAGAAATGCTAGACTTGAATTGCAGAGGGAATGATTCAATATCCATTAGGAGAAAAAAAAAAAAAAAGTCATTTCCAATAGAGCAAAGAGAAAAAGCACTGTCCGGAGGGAATGAGGAATACTGCTAGGGATGTTTAAGGACAGATTTGGCAGGTATAGTGGCTCCAAATTTAGTGGGTAACTTTTGAATTCACTTCCATCTCACTGGCTCCAAGACATGCACAGAACATTTGCAGCTTCACCAGAGCCTTTGAAGAGGCCAAGATTTTAGCCTACATATGCTGCCCTTCTGCAGTGGAAATGTTTAGGAAACAACATGCCTAAACATAAGCATCTAGCACCATTTTATCTGCCAAAGAGTATCCAAACAAGTTGCATAAGGATGGCAGCTTGGACAGATGACATACACAAGGTCTGTGACCCTCTGGAGCAGCAGCTAGTGGCTACTAAGAAAGGAAAGTCAGCCAAAAGGCCAGGCTGTGACCTTGGAAAGTTAACAGAAAATTGCTCTGCAACATTTATTTATAGGCCTCCATGACAATCTTCATCTTAAATCCAAGATCTCCGAGGACATTTTTTTTCAACAATAGGTTAAATGAAAAAAAACTTGCTTTGTAAAAATATGTTTTTTCCAGAGTCTCCTGTCCAGCATAAACAAACCTAGCAGAACCAAACTGTTCACATGAGGGCTTTAATATCTCATTATCTGCTGCCCATGGTGAACAGTAATTAAATAAGAATTCATGCTTACACAGTGACACTACAGAAGTTCAGCATTGGTAGTAGTTTAACTACATCACAGACATCCAATGACCTTCCAAGCAGTACTGATCCAAGTTCATCCCTGCATATGTTTTACAGTTGCCTTGCAAGAACCTGAGAACCACAGACAGCAGATGGTACCACCTGGAGATGTAATTTGAAAAAAATTTTAGTCCTCCTCTATTCTCCCAGTTCTACTGGTACCATGTCATAGCCTTCTGATTTCATTATAATCCGTTATAGAAAGGGTTGGTTTTTGTTTTTTTTTTTAGCTTTGAAAAATGCAAAAAAAATTAAAATTATATATTTCAAAAAAACATTCTCATGCTCACAATAGCCAGTTAATGTTTTTCACTGTAGGCATCTGTTTCCTTTGCATTTAGAAACGTTCAGATTAGGCTGAGAACCTGCTGCACCTCAGAGGACCTATGCCAGTTCTGCAAAAATCCCAGCAAAAAAAATGGATTCCTCATGTATTATGCAGTGGTCAAATCTGAGAGCATCTTTAAAACAATTTTCAGTGAGTTTCAGCAAGAAGATTTATGCAAATGATTAAAAATAATGTATATTTCTCATGATCGAAATAAAAAATGAATCTGAGTCTGTATTTTGAGACAGGAAACCCTTTTTAATGGGAAACTATATGTTAATTAAAAAAAAAGTCTGATTTTCCTTTTTGTTTCAGATTTCAAAAAAGCTACATACCCCATTTTAGAAATGTGACTGTATCATGCTTCAGAATGAAAGCACATTTTGAATTGAGGGGGAGGAATGTGCAAGCACAAAAAAGGCTGTTTTATATTTCTATCGAGACCTATCAGGCCAACAAACTGGGAAGCAATCACATATCCTTCAGTATGGTAAACAGACAGCCCCAGAGAGCTTGGACTGTCTTCCCTGGATGTGGTCTGCCACTGATGAGCTGTCTTTTCCCAAGGAGAGCACGTCTGCAGCCAGACTCAGAGAGGGCAGTGGCAGGGACAGTGCTTGCTTACACCAATAAAGAAATAGAAAAAGAAATGCTTTTCCATTTACAAGAAATGGAAAAATTCAAGGCAAACCAGATTGGTTACATAGCACCTAGCAAGAAAATTAATGCAGAAAGTCATAGGAAAAAATGGAAATATATTTGCACATCCATGGTTTCCTTGCTCCTTCACCTATCCTAAAGGTGTTTCTGCTACCATGGCTCCATTGACAGCCACTGACTTAGTAACATAATTGGGGAAACTCCATGAGAAAAGTCATTTGTAAGAATGGCCAAATAAGAAATTCTCTCGTGCATTTCCTTTTGTTTGTAAAAAGACCACTTAATCCATATATTTCAAGCAAAAGCAGATGAACTTTGTTTGCAGTGACATTCAAAGCTATTAAAACTGAGATAAGAGTAGGAATTTACCCTTCCATTGCATTTTTAGTAGCACAAGCAATGGAAATCAATTAAAATTTAAAATGTGGCAACAACATATTTGTGGGTAAAATGCATTCATATGTAAAAACACTAAGAGGCAAAAAATTAAACTACTTTTATTTTGTTGACAGCCCATATTGCTTTCTGAATTGCTGCTTAGTAAATAATTCAATATTTGGCTTTCAAACACTGCAGGCAATTTTTTCCCCTTAAACTGAGATTTTAAATCAGAATACAGAGGTTCTGTATCCCATCACTTTTATTTAAAATACAAACCCACTCCTGCAATAGAGTTTCTTTTGCATATGAGAACTGGAAAAGCCTTATTTTACAAATTTTAAAATTTTAATTAAAGAACATGCTCAGAAAGATATATACCTACTCCCAGTACTTATTTATCCAAGCTGGTCTTAATAGATAATAAATAATAGTCTAAACCACATTTTTTATACATGCAGCTGAACATATGCACATATATATGTGCCAGCTAGAGGATAATTAAGCAACTCTTAGTCGACAATTTTCCCAGATTGCAGTTGCTTCTGGAAGTTTATAGAAATTCCTATTCAGAGAAACACATACCTTAAAATTTAACAAGGATAAAAAGCATTAGCCTGACATATAACCTAGATTATCAACAATGCTGTCCCCGCACCCATTCATTTTCAAATATAACAGCTCTCATAGGTTCTCACTGGATCTTATGACAAATGAAGCACTAAATGGTTTTGTTAAGAGGAAACCAACAAAACCATCCAAGAGCATGTGAAGACATGTCATTCCACCAGACATTTTGTACATAAAGCATTTGCTTTGAAAAGCAGCCCAGGTGGTACAGCAGCTACTGTCTTGCCCTGCTTTTCCACAGTTCCTTCCTCCCTGAGACTGTGGGGCACCTTGTACATATATAAACTATCTGTATCAAAGCAGTGCAGGCTACTCATTTACACCACAAAACAACAAGCTTAAGATCATATTTCTGAACACAACTAGGCAGTATTTTTTAGGCAAGCTTATTCTGAGTTACTGAGGAAAGTTAGCCCAATGGAGGCAGTGGGAAGGTGGTCTCCTCCTAGCAGACAAGGCATTAAAAGAAGCCTTGGTCCTTAGCCCACGGGGTGCCACATGAAGGCTTAAATGGGAATTAGGAATGAAAAATCAGATCAGAGTAAGAAAGCTTAGGAAAAGCAGCCGTTTCTTTAGTCTGTTCAGTGTCTGAACACATACAGGCTGTGCCGCCCAGAAGGATGTTGAGAAGAAAAGACAAAAACAACCCTGGCAAATGTACTGCTATGTACAGGGCCGATAGCGGATGTAGCAAGCTAGAATAACATCCTCCTTAGTTTCCTAGAGGGTGCTGCACTTCTGCTATTAGCCAGCCTCAGAAGGAATATTTCTAACATGAAATATTACCTGTCATTTTTCACAGCTCCACTTCTTTAAGACACTACCCGACTTCTACTACCAGACTTCTACTACCCTAAGTAATTCCAAAGGGGAAGATACAGTATCTTAATAGTCTTCCCCTTACCTCCTGGTGTGGATAAAACTAACTAGGTGGTCAGAAGACAGGACAACCTTAATGGTGTCTTCTGTAAAATGGAAAGAGGCTGTCAGAAAAGCAAATGACCTATTAATTTCAGACACACATCCCCATCAACTCCAGTTTAATCCAGGCTTTACACATTACTCATCCTGACTCCCACCTTTCACTGTTGCCCAAACCCTGCCAAAGTGAAAAGACACCCTATCCAAAAGGCAGAGACGGAAAACCTAGAAGTGGTACACAGAGTACCACTTCAAAACATAGTGTTTAATTAGCAAACAGTGATCTTTGAGAGATAGCATTTGAACTGTTCATTACAGCCTTCTCATTAAAACCAGGCAAGCCTCCCTGTACCTGTATTTCAGAACTTGAAACATCTGACCTTATTTGTAGTATATTTTTCATTAGCACAAACTCCTTCTTGAAGGCAAATACCACCTAGAATGTCATAAGGAAATACCTTCTCGGGCAGTGCGTGAAGCCACTGCTAGTCATAGCACTACTCCTTAAGCCCATCTGTGCTATTTTGTGAAAGTACTGCCACCTTGAACTTCATTTCTGCAATTGGTAGGTGGGGTGGGAGAAACTGCTCTCAGTTTCTCTTGCTACTTCCTAATTATTTTAGTGGGAAAAAAAAGGAGAAAGTCTCAGGCTTGGTACCTTAGCATAAACAGACATTCCATATCTCTTTCAGTGACTGTGAGATATCTCTTTCACATCAAAGGGAGCTTTCCTGAAATCCTTTGAAGGGATTGGACATCCCTCTAAGCTGCAAAATACCAGCACCAGCTCCTCTCTGGACTTTGGCAAGTGTCTTCAGTGGTTTAAGGTTAAAAGTCATGTTTCAAACACTGGAACATGAGGCTATTATGTTCCCTGGGAGAGTACTCGCTAGACTATGTGAGACTAAGCATGGGATGCTGGGAGATGTTGCAAATCTGCACGAGGGCTTCTGGTGATTTAGCAAAATGCCAGGGAATACATGTGAGTGTGCCCAGGCTTAGGAAACATTGTGAAATCTTTTCAAGGTAACACAAGTCATGAATGGAAGATTGTTGCATCTCATAAACACTTCAGGGGAGCAAATCAATGCAACAAACAAAAGGCTCCCACCCTTCAATTATCCCAAAAGGAAAGTCAGTGACTTATTGAAATCTATTCAGGAGTTTGTTATACAAGATACTCCAAAATTACAAGGATGGGATAGCAAAACAAAAATCCTAAAACACATGTCAGCAGGAATTACAGTACTCAAAGTGAAGAATAAGGACATAAAACTTGCAGAAGCAAGAGAAGAAGAGATGCAGAAGGAAATGGGGTTAAATAGTAGGAAGACAGTCTAAGTTATTTCTTTCTGCTCCAAATACCTTTTCAAACTCAGAGACATCAATGCTCTTCTATACATATTCCTGAAGAAATCTTAAGGAGCCCACACAGTGGAAAGCTCCTTTGCATACTGTTGCAGGTCCCAGGTGTGAGTTCCCTGGAGGTGCATCAATCCTGCTCTGGCCAGTCCCACAACACATCCAGCCAGCAGCAGAGCTCCTGCCCCAGCACTGTATAGGCCCATCACAGCAGCAGACTCCCACAGATGCTACTGCTTTCAAAAGACCTTTTCAGGGAGTATGGAAAAAGGTACAGGTTTTTCTGAGGCTAAGTCTGTAGCACCTACAGTCAGTTACACTCTGTAGAGATCTAGTATCTTCTCTTAAATGTGGAATCCCTTAGTAATTTCTGTTATTGTGCCAGAAACCAAAGTCTTTGAAAATGAAGGAACCACCATCGAAAATAATAATAAAGCAAACAATGAAGCGAGCTTTGCTGGGACAAATCATGGAAACAGTCTCCCAAGAAGATCCCAGAAGCATTCTTTGGCATTAAGTAGTGAAATCTGTCAAAACACAAAGCGCAGACAGCAGTGGGGCCAGAGGGGAAGAGGGGTGGCAGTGCCATGATGCCCAGCTGTCTCATTCTGTTAACGCCTACTAGCACAAGACAAAACTGAAAAGGCCCAGCTTGTCCTTCACAACTCAACCACAGAAATGCAATGCACTGTGCCGTAGCCATTGACATGCTCCCCTCATGCAGGCTGCCTCTGAACTACACAGCAAGAGGGACAGTTGGTGCCACAGATCTGAACGTTGTTTGCCATTTTCATAGGCTCAGGAGTGAACACACAGACAAAGTGAAATACCCCACAACAGGATCCTCTTCAATTACAAAGAAAGAGACCATTACAGGACGGTGTCAATATGGAACATCTAAATGAGTCACACAAATGTCATTTTAATTAGGGAAATAAAACAACCCATTAAAGATCAGCAATGCAATGTTCATGTGATATAATGAGACAAAAAGCAGCAACTGAACACACAACAAAGTTAGGTCCTCACAGACAAACACAGGAAAGGACACCCCACATTTTCAGTTTACCATGATATATCTAGGCACTATAGAAGAGCTGACGCACAGAATTATTTGCAGTGTCAGTAAAGTCTTGCAATATCTATTTAAAGCATAAATTAGTAATGAAGAGAGAGCAGATGCTTCGTTGTTGCATGACAGTGTAGCTTTAGTAGAAAGTCAACAAAACTATGTTAGATTATAGCAGCTGGTGACAGCATCTGAAAAAAACATGGAGCTCCTAATTTGTGGTGTGGTTATTTGAGAACAATTCTGCAAAAGAAGTTGGAAGAAACAGGACTGCATTTTACTATTTGATTTAAACTCAAGAGGTTTTAAAAGTGGGAATGTAAAACCAAAAAGCTGAGAAAACAAACTTTTGGCAATGACATTTGACTTGTACAGCAACAACTGCAAAGGAACTGCATTGCTTGTCCCGCAAAAAAAGCAGTAAGAATGATTAAGCTTTAAAACACATAACTGTACACACAAGAACACATAATCATCCAAGAGCTCAGAACTATGTCAGGATCACAAATGCGTAAAGGCAAATAAATACATTTAAAAGGCTCATCTGACACCATGTCAAAGAATGTTCAAGGTGAGATTAAAACATTTCTAAAAGGGAAAGGATTCCCCTTCACCAGTTAGTTGCAGTGTTTCATTTTCCCAGAGCAATGGAAGGGAGGGATGCAATGATGGAGCATGCACAAGGGCACCCACCCTGTCAGCAGACTTAGCAGTTAAAAGCAAATCTCTCAGCTCAGAAACTGGATTTTGCACCTAAGAATACTACTTGCATGAAATCCCTTCTGCCTTTTACTGTTAAGGGCACTGGAAAAAGTCAGTGTTGCAAACAGAACATTGCAGCCATGGCAACAAGCAATTCAACACTTAAACTTTTCAACAGACTAAACAGTATTTTCTTTCTGTTTTTATAATTTCATGGTCAATAATTCACCATGAGCACTTTACTTGTCTAGCTGTTCGTTAATGTCTCAAAAACAATCTCCTGTTAAAGCTTCAACCAAGAAAACCTTCTCACCCAAACTAAAATAAAAGCATGTGTATACAGGGAGAGCACTTCAAAAATGAACCTTTTTTTCTCCCATTTTGGAAATTGACGTAGAAAGATGGAGAAGGGCCCAAGTTTTGGCACGTTAAATCAAGCATTAGCCCTTTATTAGTAAAGTACATTATTAAATGCTACAATCACCAACCCAAAAGCACTAAAATTGAGATTTAAAACACCTAACAACTTAGGCCTTGCAACAGTATCTCTGAGTAATGCCCAAACAGCACACGAACTCCAGCGGGAAGTCTCCTTGACTCTTTCTGTTGACTGTAAGGATTTTGTTTTACAATATTTATATATTGTTATCAGCAAAAACCCATTTGAAAACTGAAAATTGAAGGCTAAAAATGGGATAAAGCATTCTGTATAGCCAATGAAATTTAACCCTATTAATTAGAGAGCTTCATTTCACAGTCAAAGTCTAATATTACCCTAATAAATGTATGTTTTTTTGGAGATGTCACTCATGAATGCAACTGAAATCATGCCTTTCTTAACTTTTAAAGGCATTGAATTTAGTATCTGCAAAAGAAATCACAGTTTTCTCAAAGTCAAGAATTTGAGATTTTTAGAACCTACTGACTGAAACATGAGGGCAATGGAAAAATGCTGATCTGTCCTAAGTAGACTAAATAGCATCCACATGGATTTTAATGCTCAGCAAAGGTGCTAACCTTAATGAATTATCTCAGCTAGGTAGTTATCCAAAGCTTGCATTACCATTTTCTATGTCTTTACCATTTTTATATTCCTTTACTGCCGTGAAAACAATGAACATGAAGGAACCAGACAGTACAGACCCTTTGAGAACTTCAGGGATCATCCTGCTTTCCTTGCCACATCAGGTAATTTAATTGCAGCATGACCCCACAACTGATGGATGCAGGCTTTGTTGACTGACCCTACAACTTGGGTGTGAATTCAACTTTGCTAGCAACACATGCTGAGAAGCTCCATAAATGACAGTGAAGGACAGAGCATGAAACAGACACAGAAATATGTTTACACATTCAGGAGGAACAGGGACCTTCTCCAGTCCTTGTTTATTTGGATTATTTTGACAAATAGCACTAATATCTATGGAGTTAATGTACCACACAAGAGACAGTTACTCAGCATTATGATTTTTTTTTAAGCCTCGCTGGTTAGATAGTTATTCTCTATTAATTTTTTTGTTTTCTCAAAAGATTCTTTTTTAACTGCTCTCTCTATAACTCACAAGGTGAAGAACTGGGAAAAATACACTCTCTTTTTCAACTTCTTAGAGCTTCTGGGCTGTCTTTTGACCTTCCCGCCTGGATACCACACAGTCTCAGCCTGACCCTGCACTCCAGGGTTTACCGGGTGTTTTTCACAGCCTAGATGGAGTTGGATGGAATTTTTTCTAAGCATGTCCTGAGACATACATGTGCTGGGGGGGGGGGGGAGGATACTGTGAAAGTGGAATTGTGAAGAAAGCATGGAAGCAAAATCCATTTATAACTAGGAATTGCTAGTAGGAGGTGAATGGTGACCAGCCTACGGGAAAGTGTCTGGTGATCATGAGAGGTCATGCAACACTCATTATTAAGCCTTATACAAACGGCAAATCAAAGAGGTGTGTGACAAAGCGGGCCTGGTAAAACATGGGGATGTTGAAAGACTTGAGGTTTTTTTTGATAGGAAAAAGGAAAAACAACCTCCACTCCACACAAACAGGAAAAGCCACTGAAATATCCAATACTTACTTTTATCTTCCTGGTTTTCCTCTGCTGCTTTGCCCTCCTCTTCCTCCTCCTCCTCTTCTACCTCCTTCTGCTGTGCTTCTTCATGGTGATCGGCGGCACCAACTGAAAGGCTCTGGCAGCAGTGGTTGAAACCGCTGTCCCGAGGCAGAGTGAAACTTCTTGGCTTTCCCCCATTCCCATTCAACACTTGCATCCGCTCACCCTCCACGAGGGGGAAGGGGCCGTAGTGGTCTTGCAAGTGGCACTTCTGGGTGGGCAAGGTGGACTGCCGCCGGTGCTCGGGGGAGACCACGGCCACCTCGGAGAACACAGAGTCCTCCAGCGGCAGCGTCTGCAGGTAGTGGAGTCCTGAGCTTGTCAGCGGTGTCTCTATGAGGTCCTGCCAGGAGCGCCGCTGGCTCGCCGTCTTGCGCACCGGCGAGTCGGTGGCGCTCCCCGCCGCCTCTGGGCGGAACTCCTCGTGCGACGACTGCGACTGGGAGGTCTCCGTGGATGAGAGCCGGCTGTGTTTTGGCTCCACATAAGGGCTTGTGCAGCTCATCTGCAACATCAGCAATGGAGCAACCTTTAGATCAGTGTACACCGAGACCTAGTGCTCATAATAACCATGTACTTTTCATTGTCACTGACACCACCCACTTCAGTAACAAAGGCATAATTTTACCAGATTAACCTGTGCTGATCCTAACTTTAAGGCATGCTCATATCTATATGTCACACCTGTAGGTCAAGCACTCATTCTTATTCATAATAGTAAAGATATCAGTACATTTACTATGCCCCTTAGTCTATAAAATAAGTCAACACAATTATTTGCAGTAAAATTGGCAGAATATAGCACTATGGAAGACATAGAAGAGGTGTGCTTGGTCCATTAAAAATCTTAAAAATGACATCCAAATGCCTGCTGTCATCTTATCTTGCTAAGAATTTCTTTGGAATCATGTTTGCAGTGCTTTGGTGCAGTTTAAAGATCTATGACCTGGGAAGGTAAAGTATTGCATTCAAATTAAACATCATGAACAAATCCTTTCCCCCAATTTTCCTAATTTTCGATTCCATATTTTTGCATTTTAAAAACTATATTCAAGTAAGATGCATTAGTTAATACTGAATATATGTACATGAAAATTAAAATTGTCAATGTAGAACAAGTTAGGTGTCCATACTCTGGTTTATACCAACACCTGCTTCAAGAAGAAAGCAAAACAAATCCCCTTGTGTTCCAATTTACAGACAAACCTACTTTTTCCGCAACAACAGAACAACTGGTATCACTGTTTGCAATATAAGACAGAACATTTATATGTTGGCATTTCTCTGGAAATTCAAGTGCAATTTGTCACTGTAAAGCTTCACAGCACAACTGCTGGAGTCTTAGAGAAGAGCCTGTGTTGTTACTGAGGCAGTAAGATTTTGTCAGAGAAGTAGATAAGGGTGTGGTGAAGGATTGCATGGATGAGTAGGTGATCGTCATGAATGAAGATCAGGAAAAAAGAACTCTGTAACTTAATCTACTCCATAAAGTGAGTGGGATTATAAATCCATGTTCTCTGCAAACCAATTGAAGTTAGGCTGCTGGATGCTGCTGAAGTTAGTAATGTGTGTGACTTAACAAATGCCTTAAGTCAGGTACTGACTCAAAAAGGTATACTAGAGTGTGCCTTAATGCAGATGCTTCTAGGCAGGAGAGTGCATAAAGGTGACGCTTTACCTAGTGATCCCTTTAGACAGTTGCAGGTGACTTACTGAAGGAGGCCGTGGGTATGTGTCATACGGGGGTGGTGGGCTGTCTTGTTTGGGTGTTGACGGAGTGTCAGCTTCCTCCTTATCACTCTCACTCCAGTAATCTACAAATTACATACAGATCAACACAATTTGGTACATTCATGTATCAGAGACTTCCTTTCACAAAACCATCCTTGGTACTACTGAGAGATAAATACAGAATCACAGAATAGAATAGAATCATAGAATACTAGTGAATGCTGTAAACATTAGCTGCTGTAATTTGCAATTGTTTCAATATAATTGTTTTAATCTAATCTATATTCAAAACATTATGCAGTATACTGTCTAAGTATCCATTGCAGATAATACTAAACAACAACCTGCAAATGAGCCACAAATTTAACTCTTGTACACACCTTATAAAATACAACATGCAGAGTATTCCTACTGAAACTATCAGATTTTCAAATACTTATACAGCCATAAAAATAATTATGACTAGACGTACATTGGCTGGAAAATACTGAAAGTATTTTTTGAACAGGAAGGATGAAATTGTAACTTGCTAAAGTCTTGTTGAGTGCAAATAACATTAAGGAATGTAATTAGAACCAACTGGCAAAGCAAACAAGTAGAGGTTACTGCACACATGAATAGTCAATGCTATTTTACTACCCATTTTCTCCATTGTATGCTACCAGTTACCCAAGCTTTTAAATTAAATTTCTATTAACAAACATCTTTAAAGATAAGGCAGAAAAACTACTTTTCATATATCTGCTTCCTAAAACAACTGCTGACATGTTATCCATGCACGACTATAAAGGAGATATGGTAAGGAAAAGTATGATAATGACATTTAAGTGCAGAGTTCCAAAAGATGGATGAGAAACTACAAAGGCTAGATTCACCAGGATATGAGGATCCATTTTGTCATGAAATCAAGTCTTGGTGAAGCCTATTTGATAAGTTTGGTAGCTTGGTCAAAGGGCAAAACACATGGAAGAAGGTACCACATGGGAATTTATTCTGTTGCAAATATTTTTGAAGCAGAACAGCATCTAACAAAACAGACACTGGACTTCAACAGTCCTTCAAAAAGAAAGATACCAACTCAGCTCGAGATAGGTAACTTTAGGATTTTGCCACATTGTAAGACATGTGCAAACATTTCTGTTGTCACCTTCTAGTAATTGGTAAATCATTGTACAACAGCGCACTTTAGATCAGATTATTCACAGACTAATCACAGGCAATTTTCACTTTGCCTAGTAAGTGTTCAGTGAACTACTTAACTAACTTACTACTTTCTCTTTGATAGACGGGAAGAAAAAAATTGATTGCTGCTTCATAGAATCATAGAACAGTTAGGGTTGGAAAGGACCTTAAGATCATCAAGTTCCAACCCCCCTGCCATGGGCAGGCACACCTCACACTAAACCATATCACCCCAGGCTTCGTCCAGCCTGGCCTTGAACACCGCCAGGGATGGAGCATTCACAACCTCCCTGGGCAACCCATTCCAGTGCCTCATCATAAGCAATCTAAGCTAAAATCCAAGCTGGTACAACATACGATTTTGGCTTTAATGATTTGTTTTTGTTACTATGATGATTTTCGTGTTGTATCATTAATGATCTACTGTAACTAAACTTTTAAAGATTTAAAAAAAACCCTTACCTTTAAGTAACACCATCTTGAAACAGCTCTCCCTACAATTTTGTATATATTTAGATTGCAACGATGGTAGGGACAGCTTTATTTATCTATTTATTTTTTTCCAAGCAGAAATAACTCCATCTTAACTCTAAGTCTCCTGATTTAAGTCCTTCAAGCTTATAGCTGAGATTCTCTTAAAACAGTATAAATAAGTAGCATAAAAAAAGTTTTTCATGACTATGAAATAAAAAAATTCAAAGTTTCATTTAAAGAAATCTGCAAATAATTAATTTTTGGTGAATGAAAGACTAAATCAGTGAAAACTCTTTCTTAAATCACTCCTAGTTTTAAGAAAACTTGTTTCCGGCAACTAAAACCACCTGAAAATACTGGCATATAAGCCCGCTTGCTGCATTACAGCAAAGCCTAATGGCATGATGGGTGCTGAGAGGCCTGTCAGAATTGCATCACTCAGTGACATTACTGTAAACTTGGAGCTCAACTGTTTATTCTGAACATTTAACAGCTTTAGTGCAGGTTCCAATTTTGGCTAAAAATACAAAGAGGTTACATAAGCCACTGTACGATACTGCTTTTGTGCATCTTACCTCAGACAGGGAATTATGTTGGCAACCTATGGCTTGTCTAGAAAAATTCTGATGTCACAGGGGTCAAGTTCCAGATGGAATGTATGAAAATAGCCTCACATCAGCTTTTAAAAATGTTCTGCTTTTGGCAATTGACTCATTAGTCTAAAGTGTGTATAATGCTATCAGTTACCATATTTCTCTCTCCAGATTTTGTCCAATTAAGTGATGGACAAGCTCAATGCATTGGGAATATCTTGAAAGCTTTCTGAATGAGCAAAAGACTTAATATATTATATCTAAACTAACACTGACCTGCCATTTGCCGATTAAGTATTTTTTATTTATATAAACTAGTATTTTTTTCTCTGGTTTTATATGACTAGAAAGTATATAACTTCTCCATCCAAGGAAGTCTCTTGCCATATTGCTAACAATCATTGTATTTAATATGGAAAGCTTATGGCATTTTTATAAAACTGTTCCGTACAGAAGGTAACATTTTACTTAGCAGTACATCCACAACTCGGTGACTTGTGCATCTCCAAAGCGCCTGAAATATATTTATGCACTTTAGATTCAGAAGCATTCAACTCTTAATTAAAACAGGCTTGACAACTACTGTTGAATTGTTTGAGGTATTATAAAACTTTGCTGCAAAGGGCTGAACTGAGCAGAAATAAAAGACCTTTTGTAAAATCAAATTTGTAGGTGACAGTTGGTACAGTCACTGAATATAGAAAATTCCAGCTTCACGGTTTTTACAGTTGCAAAAATCTAAGTGATAGAGAGGTTCTACTTTGCTAACTTGATGCCTCTCTTACTTAGGGACACTACTGAGCTGTTCAATAGCCCTTGTGCTGGGAGCGGATGATAATAGCCAGAGGCACAGAAGTACTGTACAGCGGCAAGGGGGGAACATGATACTGCTTCCCACACTAAACACAACTAAGCAACACAAAGAGGATATAGTTTTACCTACCTGTATGTGATAAATCAATTTGAGTGAATGGCTTTAGAGTGGTAATAAGGAGCTCTGTCAGTGCCTGGGATATAATTTCCATTGTAAGTAGGGTCTCACTGATTATCGTCAACAGGGAGACATTTTAATAATAGGCAGCACAGGCCTGGATGCACATGATCTCATGCCTAGGAGTGGGATCATCTGCTATTTTATTACTCAGTGATTGCTTGGTAGCAAAAATATTTCTCCATATCCATCTGGATTTTAAAAGGCGTACCGTGTCTGTAATTATGCACTTCGACAGCGTGAGCATAAGTGTTCACACACCTTTTCACTTACTCTCCCACATGTTATTGCAATTCTAGTGCCAACCTGCTGTCAATAAGAGTTTGAAATTGGCTTTGAATACTAACACAGAGGATTTCCTAGAAGACTCCAAGATTCAGAGCTTGTTCACAGCCTCTTCAAGCAGTGACAGATGGCATAAAAATCCCTCCAAAACGGTTATTCTAGTGCTGCCTGGGGAGTAGAGATTTCCTAACTTGATTTTGGAGTCTGATGAGGCACTGACAACATGACTGGAAGAACAGTGAGCATAGCACTGCTGTCCTGGACTGTGAATATGAAGGGTCTGGTGTTAGATGTGCCAAGGACCACATCAGACTAAAAAAGGGTGTGTGCAACACTCCCAGGATAAGCAGTTGCATTTACTGGAAGATGAGATTAGAAATAAGGTAACAGGTACAACCTAGCTATGTTGTACCTGTTGGCAACAATCTGCTGTTGTACCAAATGGCAAGACCAAAAACCTTCCCATGCACACTGCTACCACTGACTTACAGCGATATGCTGTGAGCCACTGCTCTTCAACCCCAGGCCATCCTTCTAGGATGCTTTGTGGTGAGGCAATCAGGGTATGAATCAATGATGACGTAATTTTCAGATCTTTTAATCTTCTACCACTGCAGGATATCCTACTCTCTTGATGTTTCTACCTGGCTGCTGAAGTCACCCTTGCTTCTCACTGGGGAAAAGAGTATTTTTGCAGTGTCTCTCAGGAAAATGGCACTACAGCAACACACTGCAGAGAGACAGACCACACAGAACTATCACCTCGTGGTATCAGACCTGAAGGTCACGGCTAAGGCTGCTGTCACATAGGTTGGTAGAGCACCACAACTTTGGGAGGCAACAAGGACACCATGTGGCAAATGCTGAAGCCTAGCAATAGCGTTTTGAACACAACTCTCCCTGAAAAATGGTTAGAAATATGGTCTTTGTAAAGGAAAGACTAGATTAAATACATTGCTGCTGCAGCTCTGACCTATAAGCTTTTTGGGCCAGAAGAAAGAACCTTACTGATGGAGTCTGCAGAGCCACAGGATTAAAAAAGTGAAGTTTTGACTCAGTGGGCAGCAGGCAGACAGGCATCTGGATAAGCTCTGGATCATCATGATCACTGCAATTTTCTGGTGTCTGCTGCCAGGTACATCTGTAAAAGAGAGCATGGGCTCAAAAGCCAGCTGCTTGCCAAAACAGCTAGTTGGACAGGAACACTTCTGTGGATCCATGTCACTGGCAGTTCTAGGAAACAATATCCCCAACACAGCTGAGGTTGTATCTTTCTTTTTGCTGACTGAAAACAGGATTTCTACTGCAGAAAACTAAAGCGAAGCAACTCATTATTTTACATATGCCACTCTTCTAAACCCATGAAATACTAAGACATTAAAAATAAACAGATGTAAAATGATGAAAACCTGCAATTTCAAATGAATGCCAGCAGGGCTTTAGCACAAATCTCAATAAGCAAAAGGAGTTGAAATCACAAAAAAATTAAATGGCCTTAAAATTAAAGTCTTTGGGAGAAATCCAGTTATGTCAACAGGCTTTAGAAGAATGGTTTTGTTCCTGAGACCAATTTCATGCATTCCTGCCCCCTGTGAACTCAAACACCAAATGAAATGTTTAATTTCTTGTTTTTAGTTAGCAGATTCTTATGCTTCTCCTGACAGGGGACACAGACTCCTTGGCGCCACATACCAGAGCTTACTGACAGTACATTTGCTGCTTTTAGCTACCTTCTGTGGCCTTCTCAGAAATAATCCAGTCTGTGGACCAGAAACTGAAGGAGCTAATCAAAATCCCTGAGAAAGAAGGAATTCTCTAAAGCAAAACCAGTGATAACCCATGAGTGAATTGCTTTCAGATTATAAGAATGAGGCCTGATATACAGCAGGGAAAAAAGAACAGATGAATTTGTGATAAGAGCTGACAGAAGAAACCAAAATAACGACACATTACCTTGCTCTTGTTTGATCCTCTCTCTTTCTGCATAGCCAGCAGCAAGCATGTTAATTCTGTTTAGCCACCTGAAATAATATTAAAAAAAGCAGTGATACTGATCCAGCCTCTTAATTCCTGGGTGCATTTCTATAAAACCAAACTTAGAAGCGTCTGAAGGAGATTCAGGACAATGTCATTTTTCATATTAGACAGCTGCTTCCTTTGATACTCTTACGCAGGGAGTCTCCAAAGATCTATGATTCTGCTGTTGAACAAACTGTTTTCACAGCAAAGGTTTTATTTCAAATGGAAAACCATGTATGATGTCAAACATCTGTAAAATAAAGGATTTGGAGATCATCAAAGAACTGTTAAGTCTGGTGCTCACAGATATGCCATCACAAAACTCCTGCTGTTCTGATTTCTTAAGAATAAATACCACTTTTCAGAGATTTAAGCAATATTTTAAAGCCTGAATTGGCAACTTAGCAGAGGAACAGAGCAGAAACCAGCAATAAAAAGAACAGGTTCACTCCCAGTCAGTGAGGTTTAATTATGCCATTATGTGTTTTAAAGCTTACCTACAATGCCAAATACAAAGAGAAGGAGGCAGATCAGAATTCACTTTTGTGTTCAAGTCAGAGAAGCAGAAGGAGAAAAGACAATTGCTTCAAAGCAATTCACATCTAAGGCTTTAACATCAATTTTGATTTGAAAAAATGCTTCCATAAACTGCACAAATTAGAAAAAGCCCAACAACTAAACCCAAACTACAAAAAAACCCAACAACCCACCAAAACCTAACGCCCACCCAAACTGTTGCTATTCTCTTCTAGGAGGGCTGTCATTGGCAAACATACACTCAACTGCGCCTGTAGCAGTGCACTGCTTCCACTTGCTCTTTTCCCCCATGGGGCTCTCAGTGTATTCATTATCCAATTACTAAATCATGTCTTCCATCAACGAGGCTGTAAACCACTATGACAATCTCCCGTGGTTGTCCATTCCATGGTAAATCTAGAATTACTTGGTCCACTCATCCCATAGTCAGGATTTGACAGGCTTGGTTTGCCAACCTACTGGCTTGCAATTTTACTGCTAGGGTATACAGAGGGACAACTGAATTTAGGTTTGTTTTCTTCAGGAATGTGAAATGACTGTTTCAGAAAACTGTGCCTGACTGGTTTCATTTGCATACTGTATGCACAGGAACGGGATGTAGTATTGTCTCAGCAAGGGATCACCATTGTAATCACTTCCACATGCCAGCCTTTAAGACTATTCAGTGTAGGGTAAGCAGGAATCAGATAATAAAATACAGTTGCTGTATTCAAAATGAACTTCTGTCACTGTTCTTTCACAAACAGTGACCACACATATGATCTGTAAATCACATTGATGGTCCACAAATCATTGCACACATTGGGAAGAAAGCACCCTGTACATTGGAAAGAGATTTACTCCTGAAGTGATTACACAATACTTCATGTTAGCATACAATTGAAATTTCTGCCAGAAGAATAGGGAAGCTGAAGAAAAGACTTAAAATTTCGGTTGCAATTGTTAGGAAGTACCATACACTTATAAAAATAAATGGCACATAGGAACAGAAATCCAACAAATCATGTTTCAGGCAATGATTCCACATCTTCATGGCAGAAAGGTGGCCCATACATAGATAGCTTTTAGCTTCACATTCCTGATAAGTGAAGGTTTTCTTTGGGGAATAAAGCTCACCTATCTTGACAGCTCTGCCAGCCCATATCAGAAGCACTGAGGCAGGAACCTCACCCACAGCACTCTGGCCCCATACTGCCAAGGGACCAGCAAAGGCCACAGACTTGTTTGTGTCCAAAGGGTAAAGCAGCACAAGAAGAAAAGTGCCTGCTCTGTCAAATGGCATGACAGACAGTGGAAGTCTGCCATGCTTGCCTCTCGCCTATTTTGCATTTCACATTCCCCATTTGTCTCACAGTTTACCACTCCCCAGTGCAGCCAGCTGGGAACAGTGCCCCACTGAGCACCTTTGGATGGGGCTGCTGGCCACAGAGTATTACATGATACACCTAACAAGGTTCTCCTGTTGGAAAACTTCATTCTGTCCTTAATAAGAGATAGCATTTCGCGTTAATTTCCCTGACAGTGAGGTTACCAATTAAATTAACAAACACATAATTGACAGTCAACTGACACTGCTTACAGCTATGGCAGAAGTCAGTTTCCAGAAAAATGTTATTTTCTGAAAAGTATAATCTAATGAGAACCCAGCAAATGTATACCAGTCTGAGACAGAGACAGCAGACCGACTTCACATTTAATGATTTTGTGCAGGTCATGACCTGTGTCGTGGTCTGGAGTATCACCTGCAATGCACGTGGGCTGAATGAGAAGGTACTGAGGTGGCTGTAATCTGTTAACAACCATGGCTTTTGAGCAGTTTGCCAGTTTAGAAACTAAAATGGTATTGAGTTCTGCGTGGAGGCTAAAGCTTGTTCAGATGTGGTTAGAATGGGTATGGTTAAAGAATTAATATTATTTTAATAAAACATGGCTAGAATTACAGCTCATTGAAGTTAGAATCCTATGAGAAATCCAACACACTGGGCTGGTATCACAGGGTAAAGATCTCCTGCAGAATGGAAGAAGACTACTGGGGACAAAAGTTCAAAGCACAGTTATACAGATATTCCTCACCATGAATATTGAAAGATACAGAGCCATAGGACACAGGAAGATTTAAATCTTTCTTCCCTGTGGTGTGCTGTGTCCTGGAAGCCATTGTAACTTTTTGAGGGCAAGATGCCAAGGAAGCATTCCTTCCTTATTGCAACTGCAGCTTTAATTTTCTTGTGGGAATTACAAAATCTATTTGTTAGGTATGATAGTAAATACAGTGGCACTGTAGATGCCACAGTCACCTAGGTTTCCCCTTTTTTTTTCCTCCCCTTCTTTTTAAGAATAGCACATACATTTCTTGTCAGTATTTAATTACAACAATTTTACGACACATACAACAGGATTAAAAAAAAGTCAATCTTTCTGTAAAGAAAAATGCACAGTACTGGCACTCTCAGAAATAGAAGGAACTATTTTTCTACCCTATCTCATCCTGCAGGTAGATGCAATGCTTTCAGTCAAAGAAGGGTGTCATGTTGTCCATAATCATAAAGCTTGAGGACAGAGGACAAACTTGCTTATGGAACTATGGAAACCTTACAGTGTCTATCAGTACCCAAATGCAGTTTAACTGGAATGAAGAGGCCTGTGGAATTTTCAGAGGCCTTCTGTACTGAAACCTTTCAGAGACATTCTCATGTGCTAATACTAAAAGCTGACTTGTCATCTTTCCTCTTGATCATGAAGCAACACTAAGGAAGAAAACTCTTACAAATGTCAGTACTCAACGTCACAAAAAAGAGAAAGAGTACAGTTCAGCTACAGCTACTTCCTTGACAGCGGGTCAAGGAAGTTCTCAGACAAATATTCCACATGAAGTTACTGACTGTATTTCCCTGCCTTAAAGGTATAATTTTGGCAGCCATATATGTCATCGTTAAAAAGAATGGACAGTTTGGAATAAAAAGGAAGAAAAAGTATTGTAAGTATTTAAGCCAGCCAACCCTGAAAAGGATGCATTTGGCTGTGAGCTGATGATCAGGATTTCTGAGTAAAGAACAAATACTTGGTCCATATAGCAGCAGGCAAAGCTACCATGGAAAATAAAAATAAAGTTACATATATTATCTATCATCAAGTAGAAATATATGTACTGTCTTCTCCATCAGAATATTTCCTTGGAATGGGAATAACAATGAAATTTCAAGCAAGATGTTTCTGTGACTATACAGTTAAACTAGCAAAACAGCACTTTGCATCAATAAAAGATATTCTGTCCTTTTCACCCAGACTAAACATGTTATATGCTGCTGCAACCATGCAGATGAAAGGAATTTCAGACAGCACAACAATAAAGTTCATAGTTCTCCAGGCTCCTTACCAGCATAATGGTGTGGCACAGTCATAAAAGTAGTGAGAAAATCTGAATAGTGACAGAGTTACCTGAGATTAAAATACCCATTTTATGTGAGTAGATACACACAAACAAAAACTTCATATCCTGCAAACACTTAAAAAAACCCCCCAAACACAACAGCTAAAACATTTTATACATAGATGAAGGAATTGAACCATTTTGAACTTTCAGTCAGACTATGTATGAGCAGTTACCTACTTTCGTTTTTTCTGCTCCAAGTATAAACACAACTGAAATTACTGTGTAATACATATCAGAATGCATGTCAGAAACCCAACAAAAAAAAGAACAGAAGATGATCAAAACAGTCTTATTTTTACTTAATAACTTGATTATGTCTCTGCCTTTAGTTAGGTTACAAAATGTTTCTAGGCAAGAAGTTATTTTATGTCTGCATCTGAAAGATTACCTTTTAGTAATCCGTTTTTTTATTTGCAATATATTGAGTTAGCTCAATGTTTGTGAAAGTGAACAACTTTTTCTAATACATTAAACAAAGAGGAAAAAACAATAATTTGGTGAGACTCTGATGGCAGAATGCAAGTATTTCCATGTAAGAATGTCAAGTAATTCCATAGACATCGACAGAATTGGTTTAAATTTACATGGGTATAACTCAGATCAAAATTTGGACAAGTTCATTCTAAATGAATTAATGAGCATTTATTTCGAAATTCGATAAAAGACTATTTGTGTTGGGAAGATAAAAATTTTCTATTCTTGGGTTTCAGACCTTCCAATATATTTTTAAATAGCTGATGCATATTTGTTGCTTCTTTCTGATTACTGAACAATGTATAAATTTTTATCCTTAGAAACAAGGTGCCTTGTCATACTGACTGAGGACCTGCTGACACAAATCATTTATCTACCACTGTAGGTGAGGCTATGCCAAATAGACCATGCTATTATTCTGTTTGCTGTGCAGCAAACTGCATTTTGACTGACTGGCTTGACAGAATTATCAAGGAAAAGCAAGCTTAAAACTTTACAAACAAATAAAAAGGTTTTAAGTTTTCAGAGGAGAGACTTTTAAAGTAAGCCTTAGTCATGCATCAACTTTTGAAGAAATGTTAACAGACAGCTATTTCTAAAGTAAAGCAAGCATACTGTAGTACTGGCATATTTTTCCAGTCAAATATTATCAGTAAAGAACTGGCAGTACCCTGAAGGTCCTCTGCCAGATAGCTGAATCTAGTACACACAGGAGAGATTAAACCACGATTATAGAACTTACTTAACAGTTTTATGGGTTGAGTTTTATCTTATTTTTCCTCTATTTTAAGAGCAATTTTGCTCAGCAAGGATCTCCACAGACATTATCTAAGATGGAACAATTCCCAGGTTGCAGTAATGGATTTTTATTTGTGTTGTCTGTGATAGGGTATGCCACCTCTGGATAGGTGTATTCTATCCAGAGATTGTCACCTCTAGATAGGTGGATTCTTTGCTGGCTTGGAAATTGGCTGGATGGTCGATCCCAAAGAGTGGTGGTATATGGCATCACATCTAGTTGGCAACCAGTCACTAGTGGTGTCCCTCAGGGCTTGGTGTTAAGGCCAGTGTTGTTTAATATCTTCTTTGATGATCTGGACGAGGCAATTGAGTGCACCCTTAGTAAATTTGCAGATGACACCAAGTTGGCCGGGAATATTTATCTGTTTGAGGATAGGAAGGCTCTGCAGAGAGATCTCGACAGGCTGGGTTGATGAACCAGTATGGTATAAGGTCAAGTCAATGGTATAAGTTCATGGTCAATGGTATAAAGTCAATGGTATAAGGTTCAAAAAGGCAAAGTGCCGGGTCCTGCATTTGGGCCACAGCAATCCCAATGAATGCTACAGGCTTGGGGAAGAGAGGCTGGAAAGTGGCTCAGCTGAAAAGGACCTGGTGTGTTGATTGATGAAGATGAACATGAGCCAGATTGTGTCCAGGCAGCCAAGAAGGCCAAAGGCATCCTGGCCTGTATCAGAACTAGTGTGGCCAGCAGGACTAGGAAGTGATCGTCCTCCTGTACTTGGCACTGGTGAGGCTGCACCTCGAATCCTGTGTTCAGTTCTGGGCCCCTCAGTACAAGAAAGACATTGAGGTGCTAGAGTGGGTCCAAGAAAGGGCAACAAAGCTGGCGAAGGACCTGGAGAACAGGTCTTATGAAGAACGGCTGAAGGAACTGGGGTTGTTTAGTCTGGAGAAGAGAAGGCTCAGGGGGGACCTGATCACTCTCTACAATTAACTAGAAGGAGGTTGTAATGGGTCTCTTCTCCCAAGTAACAAGTGATAAGACAAGAGGTAACAGCCTCAAGCTGTGCCAGGGGAAGTTTAGACAGGATATTAGGGGATATTTTTCTCACAGAGAGGGTGTTCAGGCATTGGAAAAGACTGTCCAGGAGAGTGGTGGAATCACCATCCCTCGAAGATGAGGTCCTCAGTGAAATGGTTTAGTGGTGGACTTAGCAGTCCCAGGGTAATGGTTGGACTTGATCTTAAAGGTCTTTTCTAACCTACTTGATTCTATGAGTCTGTGATGTATTATTCTGAACTGAATTAATTTCAAGTTATGTTGTGCAAAAAAATGAAATAAACTCCCAAATATTGGAACAGACATGAGATCCATGTTTTTAATTTACCATTTGAATGAATTAGAAGGAACTGTGTCTATTTTGTGCTCGAGTCTCAAACAGTTTGCTGAAAAAATTGCACAAATGGCCTCAAACAGATTCAGTAAAATGCAATACCCAAAGAACTAGGACTTAAGGCCTTGATTTTTTCTGAGTTCCCAGAATTTTCTCCACTAAATTCAATACGACCAAATTTTCACTTCAATGTGTGGGTTAAATTCATGGCAATATAGAGAATCTGCAAAATAAATTCCTTGTAATCTCTACCTCCTTTTCCCAGACTGGCAGAATTAAGATCAATAAGTGCTTTAAATCTTTCTCCAACTTGTCATTCTCTCCAGGACCAGAAATAGAAGCGTCCACAGATCAAGCATCACATATCTTCGGGAATACGTTAGGAAGCAGAGCTGGAGATATTGCACCTTTGTAGGTGCTGCACAACCAAAGGTAAAAACCTGGAATTCTGAAATTGTGTTTGGATGTTATTTCGCATACTGTGTTCATTTTTTTTTTAGAAAGTGGGAATCTTGTTTCTGAAAATCTTCAAACCTTTGTTTAAAGAAAAAAAGTAATTTTTGCATGAATTGAATATTTAGCATATGCAACCACTCAGAAACAATGCTACTCTGCAATTATTTTCTCAGCTATTAAACTTAACTTTTAGATCAGCACATAAATTATTATCACTGTGTAATTACTAGCTTTAGGAAGTGTCACATTTAAGGAACGGTTCCTTGAACTTTCCTAGTTTTCCTTACCTGTTCATGTCATCTAGATGTTCAGCAGCAAAATAAAAACTTTTGATCTTAGGATGGCAGGCTTTGAATGCACTGTAGAGGAAAAACATAGTTATAAAAATGCAATGGCACAACTCTTGTTTTTTAAACTGTACAATAGTGTGGTCACCAAGGTATGAGATGCATTCTAATTTCCTGAGGTGTCAGATGTACCCAAACAATATATAAACATATAACTTTTAGAATTGTGCCAGACTTCACCAAGTGCTCTTGAACTACATATTTCTAAATAATGTTTTATCCATATGTGCATAAATATTGTTCAACAATCACCTGTAGTGTACTATATTTAGAGAAAGTTAACCAGTTAAGGATATAATTTCATGTATCAAGTAACTTTGCTGATGTACCTTTAGGCGTCAATTTTTTCTGAACAGAAAACTGACTGAACAATTTATTTGATACAATAGAAAAACTCTTAGTCCTGGTGATTTCTCACATCCCAGTGACCTTCAGATTACCTTTAGCCATTAATGACTACATTTCAAACAGAAGAACATGATGCGCTGATTGACTTCTGAAAAGCTGTTATAAATCAACACTGATTTCAATCTTGAGGTCATTCTAAGCAACGGGCAATTACAGCTCTTCTTTTCTTTCCACTAAAGTAATCAACATGACTGGGCTGAGAGAATTACTGCATTTCATACATAATATGAAATAAATTACTAGAAAGCATTTTCTGACTGTGTTGGATAAAGATTTATGGTGAGTACTTGAGGATCCAGAAAATGGATCTGAAAGCAATTAATAATTTACAGTACAGAAGAATCATTTTTGAGAATAGCCTGAAGGTCTCTCTTAAAATAAGAACAAAATATGCGTTAACAGCCCCAAAGAAAATAAGGAAAACTGCAAACATGACACATGAAGAACATCATTACCATTTTTCTGAGACACAATGGATTAGAGAGAGTAAGAGCTATTTTATATATCTCTTTATATACATATATAATCCATTATGTCATCAGAAAAATGGTGGTGATGTACTTCACATGTACCATGCTTGCAGTTTTCAATATATATGTCTCTCTGTGTGTATACATATGCAAATATACGGAACCAGATTTTTAAGAAACCAGGGATATGAAATTGATGTCCACAAAAGGTATTGCTAGTGAAGGCAACATGAAATCGAGACAAAAAGCATTACAGTATGACAAAATGTTATGCAAGTGAAAGCATAAAGGGACATCTGCTCAGTTTAGAAAGACATTATCAGGTTACTGAGACCCAAAACTTGACTTCTTAAAATCGTTACAGCATCTGTTATCTGGATTCTTAAGAGTTTTTTATCTCCCACTGAAGCAAGGGATTTTCATAGCCACATTTTATGTTCTACTATTCAACAGGTACCAAATCGGGTACAAAGCCCCAATGTAAGCAGGGTGCAATTCTGAGGACTGAGTTGCCTTTATGCTGCTGCCCCAACAAAACAGAAAAAATAAGGCCCAAGGACACAGCACAGTAAGTCCAAGTTGATGTATCTTTTTTTGTTGTTGTTGTTAATGAAGTTTTCATTTTCTGCTCTTGGAAACTATCATGAAGAGTACAGTTCATCCTGAAGAGATATGTAGACCAACTGATACCATTTTACATGGTATGGTTTGTAGTACATACAGTTCTAAAGAAGACACTGACTTTGTATCAGTTGGTCTACATATCTCTTCAGGATGAACTGTACTCTTCATGATAGTTTCCAATTTGCTATTTGCAAACCATACCAATTTACTCTTGCAACAAAATATCAGTGATCCAACAGTCTTAGCAGACTTAAAAGAACAGTAACAGGCATTAAAAGTCAATATAAAAAGTTTTCAACACTAGTTACTCTAAAAATATCCCTGTGGGAGTATGGAGCTGTCACATTGCTACATATCCTCGACTTTGTGTCTAAACAAGAAATGGATTTGTGCAATGGCACAGATCTGGACAGAGGCAAACACACAGCTAGGTGAGAAGTTATTTAAGACCTTTCAAAAATACAGCAAAACATTGTCATTTTCTTCTTTTTACTCTGTCTCAGGACTAACAACACTCTTTGAGATGACACTAATTTGGAGTTACATGAAAAATTGATGCCTGGCCATTATTTATTTGGATTAATTTTATTTGGATTTCGTTATGCTTTAAACTCTTTACTGAGCCAAAAGGTATCTCACATATACATAGAAACCCGCACCAAATACCTCCGCACCCCCCAAAAAAACAAAACAAAACAAAACAAAACAAAAAAACAGCAAAAAAAAACCTGCACAGAAAAGAAAAGAAAGGAAAACTAGGAAAGTAAAGGGACAGAAGCAGCCAAGCAGCCTTCTTGCTCTTAATTCATATGGCTCTAGTCAAGCACTGTGATTCATGATAAAGTAAAAAAACCTTCTCCAGGAAAGATAGCACACAGAAACCACACTGAATTTGCCTCTTCTGTGTGAACTTATGATACAACCAAATGTCATTCTAATAAAGTCCATTGTGTCACTGGGTCAAGGGAAAACCTTATCCTTTGTTCCACTTTTTCTTTTGTGTAATTGCATAATTTTTGAGCATACTTACTATTTCTTGCGGCATTCACTGGCTCTGTCAATTTTGAATTCAGGTAGACTGATGAAACCTTCTGCTTTTTCATCCTGCAAAGGTAGTTCTAGATATTACTATTGTTAAGGGGTTTGTTGGAAAAAAACCAACCCACCACACTGAAAACTTAAAAATATTTTCACTTTCCAGCTTCTTACATAAGGAATACTAATGTATGCTCTGCTCTGGCAAACTGCCTACCGAAGTCACTGGGACTTTTGCCAAAATAGTAAGAGAGATCCCTTGGTGTAAAATGCAATTTTAAATACCCAGCTTTCTCAAACAATTTCACAGCTGAAGCAGCGTTTGAAAATACAGAAGATGACCAAATGTATTCAGGCAATTAGTTATTGTAATTAGTTAATTTGGGGGAAAGATGGACTAATTAGTAAGGAGAAATGCAGCCTACTGTAAGAAACAGGGAAAAAAGCAATTTCAATGTGTGTTGTTTACCATCTTTATATGATATCACATCTAAGAGGCACTGTACCTCTTAAGCTACTTTCATCTCTCTCCAACACTTAAGGAAGAAGACATCTGTCCTTCCTCCCCCCTCCCCTAAAGCCTTGCTCATAGTTCATTTTATCAGATATTGTCTCCTTTGACTTCACAATTTGAAAGCGTTATTTATTTTAAGCCACTAGTACATCAATAACACAGACTCTCTTATTTAGCTGCTCATAACTTTGCATGAGAAATTAACACAGGATCATGAAAGTGAAGCTTAACATACACAAATGTTATATGTTAAGGAATTCCACTGAACTACATATTTTTCCCAGAATCTCCATAGGTATTTATGCAGCCCATATGACTATGTGCTTTCTTAAAAATAAATAAATAGAAGACATAAATCAGCATGTAAAACTGGAACTGTAGCTGTAGAAGGTGCACGTTTGTAACAGGTTCTGCATTAGCAGGCATTTTAAAATCAAAAGGACACTGTTTAGAATAATCTTGCCATTTTTATTTTTTTGCATGGTTGGCTAAGTAAACAGAATTTGGCAAGACCACTGTTTACTTGACTGTCCATCTGCCACTGACGCTCCTCTCACCAGCCTGTGAATCTATTGGTGACTGCAGACACTTTGATGATTGAGCTGAGGTCTCAAAAATAACCAATTCTCAGCAAGTCCCAGGAAAACTGGGACAAGGGGGGACAGAGGTGGTCAGACCATTGCCTCCTCCATGGGAAAGTAAGCACAACTCAGTAGTTCCACATGCTCCTTGGCCATGTTTGGTGACCATTCATCGTAGTTGTAGATACAAATTACTGCTCTGATGAACACTTTGTAATAGACTTTGAAGAGGGAGGATGGAGAGAAGGGAGTTAGGGTTACTGATATGGAGATGGGATCAACGCACAAATGGGATAAGTCCATGGCAAAACAGGCTTCAGTAACTGTTCATGGAACAACTTGCTTTCTGTATACTCAGGGAAAAGTTGTGTTTCACAGTATTTTAAGCAGGATATGCACGAATGCCTGCAGTGATTGAAAGAACCATTCCAGGACTGCGTGCCTCTACATGTCGGCAATGATTTTACTTCAGTATATTTATTAATGAACTAATAGAGTTTTAAATTAACGTTTCCTAACCCACTGGCAAAAAGTTTTCTTGGTAAATCTGATATAAATAAACATGCATTAATGCAGAACATGTTGCACAATCAAAGCTGCACACAATTCAGTTGGGCTGTTCCAGCACTCTTAAGTTCAGCATATATGAGCACTGAAAGCTTATCAAAAGCTACAAAGAAGGAGAACTCAGCTGAGAAGAAAAGCATCTTCCTTAACTGCCAGAGGTTTTGGTGTTTTCAATAGCACAGATAAACAAGGAACACCAGGCCGTACATCATTAAAATTTACACCCCCATGACTAAGGTTGAATGACAGGATTAAACAACTACCTTTTCCCTTTCAAGGGTTGGAAGATAGATTTTTTTTAATTTGGTGAGAGCAGGACACAGGAAAATGTGTTATTTCTCCTTTTAGTACATAGTGAATTTGAAGGATCAAATATCTCTAGACCTTAATGGTAATTTAGTCAGTCAGTCAATACTAATTTCAGTGTGATTATTTGGGTGGATAAAATTATTCACATACATGAGCACTCAAAGCACTGGCTTCCCACTCAACCATAAAAACAGCAGTACATAGATTATTTGTTGAAGCAATGAGCATAGATGCTCACCTCTTCATTGATATACCAATATAGAGACGTATCCTTCAGGACAAACCAATATTTTTTCCATTTCTGGGAGAAATAACTCTTGGCATCTTTCTTTTTCCAAAGCCAGCCTTCACAGTCCCCTCGACCAAGATCTTTACATGAGATTCTTCTTTTGCTTTTACCTGGAATAGGAGCTGAAAATGACAAGGACATGTGAAAGCATTTGATCTGACCACTAAATCAACAAGACAGCCAGCTAGAAAGCACTATGTATTTGTTTAAGAAAATCAATTAAAAATTTCAGCCTCAATTTGTCATAAATAGATTTTACAAACATTCTATTTCAACCCCAAAGTCTATGTAAGGCACAGTAAGTTAAAAATAAAAACAAATCAAACCAAACCATGTTCAGCACCTCACAAAGCTCATATTCTATGGGTAAGACAGAAAGATATTATAGAGAAAAGAAAGGCAAGATATTTGAAATCAGAAAAACGGTTATTTTTAGTTTTCAAAAAAATTAGTATTTCACATCAGATTAAAGCACACAGCATATAAATTCATGTACTTTCACACTTGGCTGTCAAATACAGCTACTCAAGTACTTCATGGGTATTCAAAACCCTCTCTTTTTAACTGCTTTTGCAACTAAGGCCTTTGTACTTCTAAATCAAAAGGACAATTTATCATGCTATAAATTACCTGGCAGCTTAGGTAATGAGCAAGGACCACAATAAGGCATTACATGCACACAACTGGAAAAAATAGCCCTGGCCCCAAAGATGCTAGAGGCTAAGTATTCAAAAAACCCCCACCATCAGATATATGCAACATGTACTAACAGCTTCTCAACATGATCAAATGAACTAAACCTTGAATAGGAGCTAAAAAGTTCTAGTTCCTCAGATACTGCAATACTATAAACATTAATGTTGGCAATTCCCTTCCTACCAATACATGAAAGCAAATTTAATTTTTACCTTTGTTCTTCTTTTTACTTTTCTGCTGTAGAGAAGACTGCTGAAATGTCTAAAAAAAATAAAAATCAAAATGGAAGAAGTGAAAATGCAGTGTTTATATTCAACCACATCCTTGTTATAAAAGAAGTATAATATTGTGAACACTGAAGTCAGCACCAGGTAACACCAGCCAACAGACTTCTAGGCCTCAGAAAAAAAGGTAATTTTAGTTCATCTGCTCATAAGGTTGTAAAGCAAAAGCACACAGTGAAATATCTTAAAATAGACCACAAATTACTTTACCAACAACTGAAGTTACTGCTAATGAGGAAGGAATGTCTCCCTTTGGTTAGTACAATAGTGAAGCTACACTGCATTTCTAAACAGCATCTCATTAAGGTCTGCTTGACATAAATATGCAAATATGCAAATTAACACTGCCTAGTGCAGGTGTGAAGGCATTTATGTGATGGTCTTTAGAACATCAGACAGTTTGCTCAGAAACGGGCCTAATATTTTTAAAGATATCCATAAAATTCTGCTAAATCACAACCGTGAAAATGTCTCCCAAATAAATATCCTGAAATAGAAACCACTTTCCATTTGATCAGGTTTGGACTGGAAGTATTTCTCTCCAATTGATCCACTCCCATGAACCACCCCATTGCCTTGCCAGTGAGACAGGAAAGAAACTATTTGTTTACTCAAGATCCTAGCTTATTAAAAATGGCAACACATATTAACATATTCCATGGTCATTTTTGGTAAAAAACTTTGATTTATATAATCATCATCACTCCAGTGAACTAAAAAAATAATTCTGTAATTAATCACTCCAAAATTTAAAGACATAATTTTAGTTGTTTTGAATTTTAGTTTTCTCTAGACAAATGTATTTGTGAATGCTAAAACTAAGAGAAGGTGACATTCAAGTGTCCGAGTATTAAAATTCTTATTTCAGTTCACCATGAGCAACAAAAAAAAAACAAAAAAAAAAAAAAAAAAAAGCTTTTGTACCATTTGATAAAAATAAATCTAAGCAAAAGCACTGACAGCCCTATAATCCCAAATCCTGTTCCTTGCAGGTAAGACAAACCCTTACCCCAACTTACAAGGCTACCTTTCCAATTCAAAATCTGCTTTTCATTTCCTCCTCCCCACTTAGCATTCAGCTGAACTCATTCAGGGTGAAGCTCAGCTACCAAGGTATGTCTTGCTTCACAGCTGAGACATTCTCAAGAAGCAAATACTAACATGTCCATGGGGATAAATTGCCAGCAATACAACAATAATTAAGTGTAATGCATAAAAATTAACTGACTTAGAAGATGTGCTGATCCCTTGTAGACCATATCTAAAGAAAGCTATTCACCTGTATTACCACCTCAGACAGCCAAAATAGGCCTCCACTGGGAACAAAAAAGGAGTCCATTTGTTTTTATTCCCTGGCTCTGTTTTTTTTTTTTTTTTAATTCTGCTTCTGGTATCATCTCAATCAGCACCAGCTCTCAGCAAGCTGAGACAGCAACTGCATCCCAACTTAAGTCACATAAAATATTTCGACCTTCGTAGGACAAAGATATTTATGGCCCAGGAACCAGAGTGACTGGTCAGAACTGTGTAAGTAACTCTCTCTTAGATACTTTGAAAATCTTATCTAATCCAAAGTGGTTGAAAAACCACACACACGCATATAAACCCAAAACTTTAGCACTTCTTAGTTCACAACCCATACAATTTCATTCTGCTGCTTGACTTTTCTGTACTAATGTTTTCACAGCGCCAAAACAGAAAACGAAAACCTTTGCTTGGTTTTCTTATAACTGATTATGAAAGCAGATTAGAACAATATGAAAAGCCTGATCTTTAAATGTTTTAACTGTAAATTGAACCTGCAAACGTGCGCTCTCACCTCAGAACTTCTGAGTCAGTTTTGGGGAAGAAAGGGTAATGAAGGGGTATCAGGTTTTAACTGGAAGACAGCATGTAATTTAAATGTCTAGCCATTTTTTTATACATTATGGCATATTGCAAAATAGAAACGTTTTATTAAATTCAGTTATTATTCTAAATGAGCTCATTAAATTAAATTGTAATTAAGGACAAAATCTAGAACTGAGAGAAGTTCCTGGGAACTATTAAACCATCTTCAGTGATTGTAGCTAACACTTTAGATTACATAGACTTCAGGATTCAAGTTGGCTTGCCCTTTGCAAAAACAGCATCAGCTTTTTTTTTTTTTTTAAACCTGGAAGATGTATATGTAAAACATATAATATATAATATGCAATAAAAACCCAAACAATGAGGATGAAATCTAAAAGCGCTTCTTCTGTTGCTTTTTTTAGGAAATCATTGGATGGAATCTGCAGCCTCTTCCAAGTTATTAGCTAATGCTTGACGCCATTTTCTCAGTGCTGTTTATAATCATAGAATGATGAATGAAGTCATGTCCTTCCTCCTACTCAGAGAAAGGCTTGCTTTGAAGCCAGTGCTATTGATTTGGGACAACTGGTTATTTTGCCAAACTTCAAGAGACTGAGGAGGAAGTCTAAAGATTTGGGGTCAAACTATTCCTGTATAAGAGCTTCTCTAAGATCTAATATAAATTCCATGTATGGTCCATGGAACACTACATCCATATCCAAAAAATAGATATCTTCTAATATTTACTTGAACCCCTTCATGGTGACAGAATTTGTAGGTCTACCAAAATAAAAGACCGTAACTGAAGCTCCTCTGACGATCTGGATCGGCCATAACAATTAGCACTAAATTTGACAGCTCCTAAAATCCTCTTTCAAGTTCTTATTTGTTTCTTCACTTTTCTGCAGAGATTTTGCACCTGCTCATTTTCAGAAACCTGGAAGAGAGAACCAGGTTATGGAAATAATAATCCCCAATTTTCTGCCTGAATTTCAGCTCAGTATGATTGGGAAGAAAAATGACGGGTATCTTTACAGTTTTTTTGAGAGCTCCAGTCAAATCCAATTTTTCTCAAGCTTCAAGTTTAGACACAAAGGAACTATTTACAGTCAGACAGTTTTCTTCTGTCTCTGTAAGATAACTTTCTCTAGTTTCAGCAGACTAGCTTGTAACATTTGTGATTACTGGAACTTTCTGCTGCAGATGGAAAAGACAGTATCTAGAAAAGGTGGTGCTTCCAATTATTTGATTGATCTCTCACACTCAATACTTTGAGAACACCAGCAATGTTCTGTTTTTGTTGTTTTGATACACCACATATACATGTTTCTCTGCATTTGGTGTGTTGAGAGTCAAAATTTCAGAGCTAAAAGAGTGAAAAGGGGAAAAAACTCTAAGCTATTTATATTACATTGTCACACTACCCACCAGTATAAGAAGTCATGATCCAGGGTACACCCAATAGAGGATTTTGCCAGAATCTTATTTGTTTACAATCTCATTTAGGCTCCATTAAGAGCTACTGATAGTGAGTATTACTTTTGTAGATATTTGTGGAAAATATAGTTTTCAAGCACCATGTTACAAAGGTATGATGAGAGATGACCTCTGGCAGCTCAGTTTGAAACCTCCTGCCAATCAGTAGCAGAATTTCATTCACAACAGATATGGTTTGTTTACAGCAAGAGCAGGTGTTAACCTGTTACTGTGTTTAGCCCTCAAACTAAGCAAAAAGATTACTGTTCATAGTCAGCTAGGTCTTGAAGCTATCTGAGTCCACACAGACCATCTGCAAGGTAGCTTCTGAAGGACAAGCTGAAAGGCCACACAGGACTTTACTGGCATAGGAGAGAAGAGACAAAGTATGACCTGATGTTCTGTTATGAGTTATGAGGGCTAAGGATCAAATGAAGCATCTATAGGTGAAACTACACTCAAAAGGGTACCCACTAAAACATGGGATAAGGAAAGACTATGCTCTAAGTTATGATCCTATTTAGGAAGGCAAAGACTTCACTGCCTTGTTTGAACAGTTGTTGTTGACTGGGGCTCAGAGACTGCTAGCAGAAAACATCTCATGCTTTGTATATCCAACTTCTCAGGTCATGCAGGGTGTTCTAGGAAATGCTTCTTTTCCTGTAATCACAAACACTAAGATTATTCCAAATCCTACTCTATTCTCTTTTCTTCTTACATTTTGCTGAATAATTATTAATTTTTTGTTTACCTCTGGATTTTGAACTTCTCACATACATCCGATATTCTCTAATTTATCTGTGGCTATAAGTATTTAGTTGCCCCAAATCAGTACTAAGTGGCACTACAGTTGTGCATGTAGTATTTTTCATTTGCTGCAAGAGCTCTAGTTTACATAACCCTTCCAAAAGCAAGGCTTCAGTCTGGCCAGGTAAAATGCAGATACAGTAAATGGGATGGTGTATGTAAGAGACAATCTAATACAAAATCACGACAGTAAATTTATGAAAGCAGATCCAGAAATATTTCCTATGCTAAAGTCACAGGCTCATGACAAAACAGTCATCATATGTGAGCCATTCATAAATCCATGGTGAGTTTGAAGGAAAAGTGATTTAAATAAAAAGGATGACACAGTTGATTAAAAATGCCCTGAAACCTTCAGTCTTGCCTCCCAAAAGCAAAATTTATTGAATCAAATCTTGATCTTTTGGTACACTGGCAACAGATACTTCTGCTCTCCCTGCACAGCTCTCTCTCCTCTTAAGCACACTCTATAATAAAAATATCAGACCTGGGTATTTACTAAGTTCTAGCCTAAAACATGTAATACTAATACACAGTATGAACATTATGTATGTACAGACTTTCAAAAGTGAGATTATGTAGTACAAACAAAATAATGTCAACAAGTAAGGCAGAGTCATTATACTAAATATCCTGTGCGTATTTCTCTTTTAAATGGCAGGCATGTCAGAGAGAAGCATAAATCACTGGTTCTGCAAATAGGCTGGGAGAGGCACAGACATATTAACAGTCATTGCTAGAACAGATATCAGAATTTACGGCTTGATATGTTACCCTACACACCATATTCCTCCTCCTCCTCACTCAGTCTTGCTTTTTCAGAACTGCAAAAAGATGTTTAAACACTAAGGCCAAATGAACCTGTATTTGCAAAATTTGGCAAAGCAATAGTTTCCTTGGCAGCAGCCAAAAAATTCATTTTAGGTAAGATAATTTTCTACATTTACCTGACAAACAAAGGCCATGTTTTTATTCCTTCTCTCCCTCCCCACAGCAGCTTCATGAAAGGCTTCTACAAATTACTAGATCTATCTATAGATAGACGGCTATAACATCTATCATGCATGGTCACAGCTCTAACTGGGTTACTGTATTTTTGGAGCTTTGACCATGAATTCCAAATACATGCATTTTGTTAGTGACCACAAGGATAAAAAGCCAGCATGTGTCTTAAGAGGAATATACTAAAACCTTTTTACTGTAAAAAATGTAGCCTGAGACCCCGAAGCTGCAAACTTTCTAGCTGCCTCTGTTGTACGCAATTGCTATGCTACCTGTGCAGGCTGTTGCCCTTATTATGTAGTCTACAAGGGCTGATACTGTCAAAGATGTCTAATCTTTTCATACAGCTGTTCCTATAGCTGCTTATTCAGGAAGAATATGCTAGCTAAGGACAGAACTATGGTTGTCTGAAATGTGACAGCAAGTACAGCTTTTCTGTTCAGAGATTCTTATTCATTCTCCCAGACTTAAACTTTTTCTTGTAATACAGGGGGCAGTTGCATTTTCTGTGGAAAATGTTGCATTAACTGGATGCAAATTTGCAGTTGCACAAGCTAGTACAAATTGTTTGTGCAAAACTGTTAGCATAACACAAGCCAAACTTAGAAAAATAAGTGGTTTTTAAATCATCAGGTCATGTGAGAAAATAATACACAGTGGTCCTGCTTTCCACCACCAGGGATTTTCCTTCTTAGCCATTAAGCCACAGGACTCTTTAATTGAAACATCAAAGCAGTAAATCTGGACAGTATCAAATTTAAATGAGAGTTCTCATACTCCCCCACTGTCTTTTCATCTAACAGAACAAGGACTGTAGCACTGTCATAGTTGCCTGAAGTAGATGAGGATAAAAAAAATTGACAAGTACTACTCATTAGAATAATTTATTCTGAGATCATTCTTCTGCTCTATATCTACTCTGAAACATGTAATTTTGGCACCTCCCACACTGTTTTTATTGACAGTGAGTCATCTGAGAGAGAAAGTTGGGCTCCAGAATTGTATGTATTCCTTAATGGGAAAAGTCCAAGGCACACCAGTTCCTCCATCACTGTGTATGTTTCGACTTCATCTATTTAAGAGGGAAAAAGAAACTTAGCTGTCATATATTACAAAATAGCATTTTACCCTTTTTTGATTTCTACCCCAGAACAATTCCCATTTTCATCTCTTACTGAAGCAATTGGACCAGAGAACCACAAAACGGCTGACGCAGGAAGGTACCTCTGGAGACTCTTATCCAGTCCTGCTGCTCAAAGCACGGTCAGCTAGAGCAGGTTGCTCAGGGCTGTGTTCCGTTGGCTTTTAGTATCTTTAAAGATGAAGACTCCACAAAGTGCATAGGCAACCTGCCCCAGTTAAACCATCTTCATAGTAAAAGTAGTTTTTTCTTATGTTTACATGGAATTTCCTGAATTTCAATATATATCCATTGCCTTTTGTCCTTTCACAAAGTATTGCTGAGACTAATCATCCCATCTGCACTCTAGAAGCCTTGTGGAGTGCTAGTTCCCTGCTGTGTTGCTCCTACAGCAAATATCAGTCCACCAAACAAACCTCTTTCAAATGACACAATTTCCTCCAGGAAAAATCTGGGTTTGCTTAGAAAATTTCTGTCTGATTCACAGGAAACGTAGATTTTTCTCTGTATGTTTATCTACACATTATAAGACTATCCAAGCAGTTGTAAGAAACATTCTGCAGGTCACCTATGTTAGAGAAGTGGTCATTGGCACAGCATGTAGCTGATCCTGAACCTTCTGGGGAGATAACTACTGTAAAACACCACAGAAGTCAACCCCAGGGCATTAACAAAATTTTGCAACAGGCCCATGGTTTAATAAAGGTCCCTTGCCCCCCTACAACACCTACGTGTTTGCTTATGATGAAAAGAGTACATACACAGGTCCTTCTATAGGAAAGTCAGCAACACTGCTGTGTCCCTCAGCATGATCTCTTTTATATTGCTCAGCCTGACAGTGTGACAGAGAAAAGTACAGGGGATGTAGGAGGTCTGTAATGGATGAGGGCAGAACTGAGAAAACAGATTTTTGCTTTAAGGAAGATATACTCTTGCAAGCTATTTTCTGTTAGCAGTTGGTCATAGTATTATTTCAGTGAAATAAACAGAAAACTCATTTCGACTTTGAACAGAGGAAAAGTTTCCATGAGGCAATGAGGGAAAGAACATTTGTACCTCAGCCATTATACATTTTGTTAATATTCACACCAAACACTTCAATTGCAGCTATGAATTAAGGTAGAAAAAGAACAGTTAATTCCAGGATAAAAGTCACATTACTTGCTGGAATTCAGTAAAATGGCCTCTAAGCATAGGATGAAACAGCATTTCTCAGAAGATGGGGAAAGATAACATTAGGTTTTTTAATTCTGTGCTGGCTATGGTGGCTTTATGGGTACAAATAATCTTACAAAATTAGTTTTACACTTCATTCTAAAGTTAGAATTCTGTAGTGTTAGAAATATTATCTGCTTGGGTTAATCTGAAAGTAAAGGGGTATACCTGAGGAATGAACAAAAAGCAGTTATCTCTATATGAAAAATATGAGGGTTTTTTCCTCTACAGCAGAGCAGCAGAGATGGATTGGCTGACTCAGAGATCAGGCGCTAAGCAACAAGCACTTCTTTCTAGTAAAACAGAAGCACCTAATAAACCAACTTCTGTTCAGGAGCCACGCTGCTGCAAAGAGCCATTTTCTGCCCAGGTGCAGCCATACAATCTCCCACATTATGTGTCAGCAATACGCTCAAGAGTCCACCACCATGTAAACGGGGAAGAGGAATGGGGCAGGGACTCCTGCAGAGTCAAAACCACCACTTTGTAAAAATCACTTGCTCAGAAACAATAGTGATGCTTGTCAAAGCATTTTGATTAAATGGTACTCTTGTGCTCCTTTAATTCCAACATCATTTTCACCACTCAGTATAAGTTTTCCAGAAGGCCAAATTTCATGACGCACACCAGCCAGTGTCCTTGGTTCACTGCTTTCATAGCCCAACACCTCCCTTTTCCCTGTGCAGAAAGGGGTACAGACAGGAGCCAGCTGAGAAGTCAGGAACTAGATCTAACTTCTCATAGATGTGACACTCCCTGTCATATTGCAGTGACAACTCATGCTGACTCCCCTCTGTACAATGCCTGACATATACACTTCTCTGCTACAATATGTTGTGCTTAATCTTTTCTTTATCAAAGGGGAATTAACTGAGGAACTAAATCATGTATTCTACAGTAAAAAACCCAAAACAGTAAATCTCTCAAATGCGCTATTGTGATTGTACCAGCTACAGGTAATGTATCTTACCTGTTGTACAAACAATGTTAATTCCTACAAAGGCAGAAGTCCTCTATCAGTTAATAAAAGCAGTATAGGCCCCAGAATGATTAATTGAAATGGATAACAGAAAAAATACAGAATGGGGATGTGAAAGGATGTTAAGAAATGGTCTGAGCTGGGAGATTTATTAGTCTACAGATCTACATCCCTTGACAATGTAAAATTACACTTTCAAAGCATTATATCATATGCAGTAAGGAATAAATCTAGACTGGCAGAGCTGAACTAGATGACCTTTACAGTAACTCTCTCAGTTTTAAAGAATTCCCTAGCTTTGTCATTGAAAGAAATTATAACAGGCCATTTTTTCCCTCAAGGACAAATGCAAAAGAAGGTAATAGGGAAAGTTGAAAATAAAAATTTTCCACAAAAACCTCCAGCTGTGCTTTGTGATGGCCCATAAACCAATATCACCTCATCCCTGGAACATTTTGTTTTGCAGCAATAGTTAACTCTGGATTCTAATAAAAATGACATAGTATACAGAAATACATGCAAAATCTCCCAAATTCAATACCTTCAAATTTCAATCTGGCAACTGCTTCCCCAGTAAGAGAAAGTTCATGGCATTAACTGCGTCTTTCAAGGAGAAGCAGTGCAGATGTGAAAATGTTCTCTCATCTGTGACAGAAATAATATTCCTCATGAAGAATGCATGTATTATTCCATATAAGTAAAAGAACTTAGTAGACCAAGTTGCTCCTAACCCCATCCAACCTGGCCTTGAACACTGCCAGGGATGGGGCAGCCACAGCTTCTCTGGGCAACCTGCACCAGTGCCTCAGCACCCCCACAGTGAAGAACTTCATATCTAACCTAAATCTCCCCTCTTTCAGTTTAAAGCCATTACCCCTTGTCCTACCACTACAGGCCCTTGTAAAAAGTCCATTTCCATATTTCTGGTAGGCTCCCTTTAGGCACTGAAAGGTTACTATCAAATCTCTCAAGAGCCTTCTCTTCTCCAGGCTTGTTTGTTTTATATGTCACACAGTTCATTTATGGCCTAGACGAAGTTCCTATACCGATTCTAGCAACATAATTAATAATTTTATTACCTCTTTGTTCTTGTTACATTTATAATGGGCTGCCATTTGAAGGAAGGAATACATACAGTATCATTTATATGGGGGTTTTTTTGAGTGAAGAAGCTGGCCAAGGGCTGGAACCAGTACTCCAGCTTGAGAAGATGCTGTTCTTCTGTCTGAATCAGATACTTAAAACCGTGACTCTCCAGTTGAAAGAAACCCAGTGCGTGCAGTGTGTAGGCATTCAAAGCTGCCTACAGGCAATGGGACATGACAGTGTTTCAGACTCATGAAGGCACTAGTGAGAATTTTCCATTCTATTTCTTCCCCTTACTGATATTCTTAATTGTTCTTTCCAACTGTCTCTCAGAGCAAAAGGCCTTCTATATCTGAACTACACAAGAGGAAGCTGACAAGAGAAATGGATATGTTAAGAGCTCATGATGCCTTCATAGTGGAATTGAGTGTTCTACTCCACATTGCACTATATGAAACATTTTACCAGCACTTTTGCCTCTGTATAGACTTTGAGTCCTTAAAAGAATTCCAAATGAGCTTATCCTGTAACTTCATAAGCCCATTCAGCTCTGATTCTCTGCAGAACAGTGAGCTCCTTCCATTTCCACATGTAGACTAGGATATTGTCACAGTCTTATTACATGCTCATGGGTGGGAAAGTGGACAAGGAGTTGCTGAAGTTTTAGAACAGGGCAAAATGCTCTCTTACAACCCCATCAGGCTATAAAACCTAAGGTGAGGGATGTAAATGTCATAAATGGTCCAGTCATCTCCAGAGAGTGATTTCCTAATGCTTAGTTTTCACCAGAGCCAACCTAAACTGAATCTTCATAAACCTACAAGTCCTGGAGAAGAAACTAGGGTATCACAGCAGTTCGGGCTATTAGCCTTGTTCTACTGAGGCACCCATGAGCCTGCTTGGAGTCCAACCTCAAAAGGGCAGACGTCATGAAAAATTACATTTCTTTTCACCTGTGAAATTTCCACAGTATGTGCCACTTTCAGTTGAGGTTTCTGGTTTTGTAACTTTACAGTGGAAGCTACTGCATGCACAATTATATTTAGACTGTAAAGGGCTAACTTGCAACAAAGCAGCAGAGAAATGAGCTTTTTAATCCTTTCTTACTGTGGTAATGAATAGACTAAAATTTTTCACAATTACAAAACATTTAAAAAACTCTCATCAATGACGTTCATTTAATTTCTGCACAGTTATTTGAAATCCACTGCAGTTTCTTAGCTGGGAATATAAAAATGTAATGTTTTTCAACTTTAACACAAGTATCTTTTTCAAATCAACTATTTCTTACATTTTCAAGGAGTTTAAAACTTCCTTTGCTGACGATTGACGCTTGCAAGTCTGAATTCATTCTGCAAGCTTAAGTATTATTTTAATAAAAATATATAGAGATGAAAGACCATAGAGAAGAAGCAATATTAATTCCAATGTTAACAAAAATTATGGAATACTTACGGAAAATATTTTTTTCAATATGCACTTAGGTTAAACTGGACTTTGATATCAACTGCTAGACTTTTATAATAATAACAAATCTAACTATAGACATTTGTGAAAACAGGGAGGAGAAAAAGGAAAAGGAAGCTTTGACATTTAAATACTGCCATAGTTGGACTTCAGATATTTTGCAGAAGAAAATGTACCAACTCCATCTGCTGTAATGGTACAATGACATTCTAGACTTCAGACACCTACTTAAAATCTGTGCAAACTGATTTTCAATTTTTTTTTTCAGGAAACCCATTTTTTGTTTAATTACAAGTATCCATAATAAAAATTTCACCAAACTGAAATTCTTTAAATACCACAATGCTTACAATTAAAATAAAATGCTAGTTTTTCAGTGGGGTAGTTCTGTTTTTTTTCTTTTTTGTTAATATTTTTTCAGGATATAGTGCTTAGTAGATGCCATTTCTTTTCATAAGATTTTACAACAAATTGATTGGTAGATTGTGCACAGGTTTATTAGGAAACTAATATGCCTATGTTCTGCATTTTTTTAAATGCTAGTTACTGAGAACTACAATGAAAAAAAATTATAAATACATGTGTATTCAAGAATTTTTATGAAAAAATTAGACACTTTATGTTTCAGCCTTTTGGCAAAAAAGGGTACGAAGAGTAAGAGACAAATCAACCATTCAAGTAGGGTTAGACTAAAGTTTTCAAATTCAGAACATTTAGGTTAATTCCTCTTTGTATTGAGAACACCTAAGTATTTAAATTTTGAATCAAAATTTTGAAAATAACTTTTTCCTATATTTTTTTCTGAAGGGGTTGGTGGGTGGCAAAAAATATCTGGGAAAATGAATCATTTAAGCAGAAAAGTTTGGTTTGTTTTTTGTTTGGGGTTTTTTTTTCCTTTTTTTTTTTTTTTAAGTTACTGCTCCTTTCCAATTTATCTTACTGGCTAAAAACTGATTTTGCAATGGGTTTTGCAATAAGCAAATCTTAGAATCACAAAACCATAGAACACCAGGTTCTTGAGGAAGGGACCTCAAGGATCATCTGGTCCCACCATTCTAGGCATGCAAGACCTAGACTAGATGTCTCAGCACCCTGTCCAGCTGAATCTTAAAGATGTCCAGTGTTGGGGAATCTACGACTTCCCTGAGGAGATCATCTTTGCTTAAGTATGTTCAACAAGATCACTGTTGCAACTGAACTTTGCATGCCCAGAATGATGCAGACCAAACAGCTCTTCTGAGAAAACCCACTGAGGTGAACCACTACAGAAACCTCAGGAGGACTGGTAAAGAGAAATAACTGAAATCGCAGCATTGGCCAAATCCCTCATCATCATCTCAGTGTCCTCACTAGCAGAAAGTAGTAGAAAGGAAAGTGCTTGGCTCTCTGTAGGTGCTCATTGCAGCAAGGGCTGTAATTGATTATGTGAGTTAAGAGCCACTGAGCTGCACTCCAACCACACGGATAGTTACAGATCGCTAAACAGGATAAAAGTAGTTTTGTCAAAAGCGCACCAATATAATTGAATGTTCAGCAAAAACCCTGCAACTGATGGCTTTTTTTTTCTTTTTTAAATTCTTCTGTTATTTAACATAAATCTGGAACATTAAAGACAGTGCATATGTACCTATCTACACATGTAGATTCGGCAAAATCCCTGTGGAACAAATCCTTTGTTTCTTTCCTGCATCTGTTCCTGGGACACCTGTTCCAGATACATGAACTTTAAATGATACATCTTGCTAATAAACATGCTTTTTTTCCCCCCCAATACAGATAAAATGGATAAGAAAACAACCCTAATCAATTAAACAATTTTAAATAGGTTATCAGAAGTAAGAATCTGTTACTTGTTTGTCACTTTTCCTATGACAAACAAGTCATTAGGAATTGGCAAATAAATATGAACACATGATCATACACTGGAAAAGGCAAACAGATGAGGCAGAAAGGGAGAAGAAGCAAGGTCAGTAATAGAAGTTTACTCGTATAGGTTTGGAAAGAGTATGTGACCATGGTTACTTTTCCTTGTATAACTACTATATACAAAAGGCTGCAATCTTTTCTTCCCATAGTAATTCTGTTTCTAGACTAAGGGAAAGTTGCATCAATCCAGATAGGAGATGATTATTATTAACATGATATGGATCTTCCTTTGACTCATGACACTATCTCCCTTCTAAATAACAACATTATTTTCCTACAATGAAAACAAAGCACAATGTACCAAAGAAACTTCTATACAGAATAACATAATGAACTTAAAAACTTATAGTCATGTGTCAGAGTTTTAATTTCTTGTGCCCCAAAGGTTCAAGACAATTTTAACTGCACCATTTTATATCTACAGTAATAGATCACATTGAACACCTGCTTGCACACTAGATTAGCAACAGCTCAAACAGTGTGCCTTGGCTTAAGAAAAACATTAACACTCTGTGTTGGCATTTCTTCTGCAACACTGAGGAAAAATAATAGAATGCAAAAACAACAACTTGGCTAGAAGTCAACACAGGCTGGAAACACTTTCTGGAATGGGAAACAAAATAAAGCAAAGTGGTGGAGAGACTTTGTATGTGAGGATTAAAAAAATGTGATAAGTGGATACAAGAGATAATTACTTCACAGATATAAGAAATTAGCTTTTCTCTTACTGTTATATCAGCTATCCCATCAGTTATCTTCATTGGACACAAGTAAACGCTGTTTACTCTTCAAGGCCATAGCTGAAATGCTACATTGACCACACAGTCATGATTGGAATGGCAAGTCAATGATGTGAGATAAAATTGTTAGAACCTGTGATTTTATGCAAATTTACTATACTGATGGTCAGGAAGCTTCTAGACTGCCACATTCTTCTGATCACTTCAGAATATAACAATTCAAACCTGCTGATGTTTTTCAAAATAACTTTAGGCAAATAAACAACCACCATGCACTGCTGAATTACCATGGTTATTTTTTAATCCCATCCACTTTGTTTACCATTTCTGTTGTGGCAATTTAACTCATCAGTGTAGATTTTGATCAAAGATTTTTCTTTTCTAAAAAGCCAGATACAAAAGAAAGGAGTTGAAGTCAGCATAATTGCAAATGCTGCTTGTCTGCAGAAAACCTTCACAGTAAAAAGGGAATCAACCTGCACACATCAATGGCTGCAAAATTCAAAAGGAAAGAGGCTTGAAATTGTAAGGGGAATTCATCCTTAAATTAGTGCAACGCATACTTAGTCCAAGATTATTTAACATTGATATCAACGGAGAAAAAAGTGAATGAAAACACCATTGAATAAAGGTAACACAGAATCAAAGACCAGTGAATGACATGTGACCTGAATGCTGACTGAGCAGCATGGTTTCTATTCCAGGGAATTCAGAAAAAAAAAGGGGGGAAAAAAAAAATAGAAAATTAAAGGAATTATATATGTGATGTTTGGTTGGTTTTTTTGTTTGTCTTGGTTTTGGTTTTGTTGTTTGTGTTTTTTTTTTAATTTCACAGAATATGCATATTAAAGAGAGAATTTCAAAACAAAGATTTCGGTAGTTCCATATCACAGCAGACCCTGGATTCCTGGAGCTTCAATACTTCATGTGATGGTCTTCGGAATCACATGGACCCAATTTGAGGGCCCAGAGCTCTTACTCTTTGGTATTTTGTACTTAAGGTTGCTTTAGAGACCTAGATTATTCAGCAAGCATACCCACGAAGTCATACATTTCAACATGGTCAATCGTACAGAGTGTTAAATATTTAAGAAAAAAGAATGCCAGATATAAATTATAAGACTGGGGGAATACCAGTCTTGCAAATCACTGATTTAGAAAAGTGGCATTACAGAAAAAATAAAACCAAACCCAAGTAATGAACATACCCTCACTTCAAGTCTGTGGTTAAACTGGGTAAACAGTCCTTTAAATATTTAATGAGGGGTAGCAAACAGGAATAGCAAAGTTATTATTACTTTCCATCCAGCTCCTGGAAATTTATGTCCTGTTCTGGCATACATACTTTAGGAAGGACGCTTAGGATATTTGGATACTTCAGGATTAAATACAAGGAGTTGAAAGAATTATGAGAATGATGAAAGGATATAAAAATACACTCTCTGATGGCAAACCCAGGATGTTTATTTCATTTATTTTAAGCAAGATAAGACTACAAAATGATTTGATTATAACCTGTAGATTCCTATATTGTGAAATAAAATTTACTTTATAACAAAAGACCTCTAAATCTAGAGGATAAAGGTCCATTTGTAACTAAAGTAGGATATGGACGTCAGGTAAACACTGGCTAACAGGTGAAATGGGTTAACAACAAAAACAACCGGGCACTGGAACAACTTAAGAAGCCTGGTGGAGTACTCTCTAGTACTGGGAACTAATACAAACAACTGAGGCACTATAGGTACAAGTTCAACTGCAGCCACTTTGTAGGAGCTGCACTTCAGGAAAGTCTAGTGGCTTGTGGTATGCAGTGCAGCCAGGCACAGTATTGTCTTGTCATCTGATATTCTACTATGACGAAATCACTGACATCTTAAAAAACCCCACAAAACAAAACCAAACAAAACCCTAATCAACCCCTCCAGTTTTTTTTTACTACTATTAGTGCAGGTTTTGGAATTACCACTATTCCTCTGCACTGAACTCAGGCTCATCCAGAGGCTCGCATTTTCAGATAATCCAAAGTGTGAAAATTAGGTAGCTGATGCTTGTAAAAAAATTATATTCTAATAGGACAGGCACTTCTTAGTGATCTTTAGGATGCAATTTGAAGATAAAGTGCATTTTCATTGTCCTATTTGTTATGTACAGCTTAATAAAAATGTATTGCACTCAGAGATGAGTTTCATGTATTTTATCTGTATTCATTCCCTGTTCCTTATATGCTCACTGCACTGTTTATTTAAGATTTTAAGAAAAGTTGTGTCCAATTTATTAAAAAACACACTGACTCTGTTATGTGGCAGAGACTTACAGCTCCATCTGCAAATTAGATTAGGGTTTCATAAGCCAGCATGCTTGGGTGCCATTACCACAAAAAGGGAACCGTACTGTACTGCATGGTGGCAGCCAGGTGGCTTCCAGCAATAAAACCAGCCATACTCATCTGCAGGGGGCTGTAAATGTTTTGTGGAAGGCTTCTTCCCATTTCCCTGATAGAAAATCAGTGGCTCAAACTTCCTCTTTATTTCATGCACTTTGCTTCAAAGCCAGGTAGCAGATCAATGCATATTTGTATTCTGAAGAACGAATAACTTTTATATATTTTTATAAATAAATAAGCTCCCACTAAAGTTCCAAGAAGATGCCAAAGATTTTATGGCATTTAAACTGTGGTTAAACTACAACATAGAAAGAGACATTCTTTAACGGTAAAGATGCACAAAAAATGATTAGCAGACACTGGTGGAACTTGCAGTGTTAGGAGTTCTGTTGGTTTGTGGACGGGTATCTAAAGTACCTGAAAAGTGTTGGTTGTTAATTCTAAGTTTGATGTTCCTCATTGAATTCCACATCAGAATTTTGAAGAATCTTCCAGTTCCTGTGTAATTTATTTTTGTACACTTTTTGAGTAAACATAGTGAGTAATAGCAGTAACCAAGTTTAAACAAAGATGGCACCTTCAAAAAGACAAAAAAAATATCTCTCATTGCAAGTGTCAGGAATTTAATGTATGCTAACAAAGAAATGTTATTGAGAGATGAGTGTTCTCTCAATACATGGGAAGTGTTGAAAATTTATCACACTGTTCTTTACAGAGCTGAAAGTCCTCCATTGCACAAATAGCTTTTCTATTTTGTTATGTAAATATTTGATTTCAAGGGCTCTTGCACTGATTAGATTCCTTCTAGGAAAGACTGCAGACATTGCACATGGGAGAGTTTGGGGACACTTGCAATCTCCTTGGTTTTGTGTATTAGGGAAACACTATACATTAGTTTGCCTTTGCAAACAGAAATCTCCTCACTATCAATTTTCCAACATAACAAAAAGAGCACAAAAGTTGGAAATAATAAAGTAAAAAAAAATAAATAAATCATCATACATAAATTACTATAAATGAAAAAGAAGGGGAATAGAAGCTCTTGAATCTGGGGACCTGATTTAATTAAAGTGCTTATTTTTAATACTAAAAGACATCTCTGAAATTTATCAGACTCAGCTATACATTGCAGCACACTAAGGAGTCTTAGAAGCCCATTCACCAAGCACTCAGATCGTGTAAAAAGATGTAAAGGCTCCACTAGTTTCAAATAATCTACATCAACTGTAAAGTGATAATCCGTACTGATATTTTGCAACAGGAAGCCAAGTTACTTTCTCTGAAAAGGTTCAGTGAAGCTCCACCTGCTAGTTTTTCACAGCAGACTTCTGGACAAGCCCACACTGCCATCTCCCTTAAACACTGGCAATCTGAAGTACATAATCTTTCTTCGTACATTATGATAATTACAGTTATTTCTACTGTTTTTCTGTAGTGTTACTGTATGTAGATTTTTCTACAGTGAAACCTTATACTGAGCTCTAAAATGTAAATACTTTCATGGGGTGAATCTGACATAATACTTAAAATAGGTGGTGAACTTCTAACTTCATTCTCTTGACACATTTAAAACTATTTTCCTTTCACATCCTACTCAGCAGAAGCCCTTCCTCCACATTTACTTGAGTTATTGAGGACTATATGTTATAAAGTTACACACATTAGGACTCCCCTTACCTCAGATGAAAACCAAACACCTCCTACAAGTTTTCCTGCCCTTATCAGGCCTTTCAAGCACCTGTAGTAAAAGGGTTGTCTGATAAGAGTTAGCATACTGCAGTGACATAGATGCTGGAAAGGTTTCTAGTCAGTCTGGAAACTGCTGCTTCTTCCCTTTCCAACAGTAGCAAATCAAGACAGAGGTACCACACTCCATTTCAAACATGACATCTTCTAGTTAAAGAACATGACATCTAGTTAAGTTAACATGACATCTAGAACATGACATCTAGTTAAGAACATGATATCTTCTAGTCCCATCCTGGCTTATGAGGTGGGCTAATGCCAGCCTCATGAAGTTTAATCATGCCAAGTGCAAGATCCTACACCTGGGTCAGAGCAATCCCAGGCACAACTACAGGTTGGGCAGAGAAGAGATTCAGAGCAGCCCTGCAGAGAAGGACTTGGGGGTGCTGGTCGATGAGAAAATGAACAAGAGCCGGCCTCAGTGTGCACTTGCAGCCCAGAAAGCCAACCGTATCCTGGGCTGCATCAAAAGAAGCATGACCAGCAGGTCAAAGGAGGTGATCCTGCCCCTCTACTCTGCTCTCATGAGACCTCACTTGGAGCATTGTGTAGAGTTCTCAATATAAAAAGGACATGGAACTGTTGGAACAAGTCCAGAGGAGGGCCACAGGGATGATCAGGGGACTGGAGCACCTCCCATATGAAGATCAGCTGAGAAAGTTGGGGCTGTTCAGGCTGGAGAAGAGAAGGCTGCGTGGAGACCTCATAGCAGCCTCCCAGTATCTGAAGGGGGGCTAGAGGGATGCTGGGGATGGACTGTTTGTTAGCGACTGTAGTGACAGGACAAGGGGTAATGGGTTAAAACTTAAACAGAAGAAGTTTAGATTGAATATAGGGAGGAAATTCTTTCCTGTTAGGCTGGTGAGGCACTGGAATAGGTTGCCCAGGGAGGTTGTGAATGTTCCATCCCTGGCAGTGTTCAAGGCCAGGCTGGACGAAGCCTTGGGTGACATGGTTTAGTGTGAGGTGTTGCTGCCCATGGCAGGGGGTTGGAACTCGATGATCTTAAGGTCCTTTCCAACCCTAACTGTTCTATGATTCTATGAAAAAGACTGGTGTCCATCCCACATTTGTAACAGGAAAATAAAGAATATTAAAGTATTTCTTTGAAATATAGTTATTGTCCAAAGAACATGAATCTGTGCAACAGCAGAAATCCAACAGATGTTTCAACACCACGATAAAAACAAGAGAGAGCACTGACTTTTGTTAATGTTATTTTTTTACTTACGTGGTACAAAGCAGTTTCTGGTCCAGGTGTGCCCATGACTTCTTGTCTCAATGCATCCATTTGTAAACTAGGCAACAGTGAGTAATGACTTGGACTACTGCTCTTGTCTCCTTTCTTTTTGGACTTCTTCCCAGTATCTTTTTTGCTGTTCCTCTGAAACATGTAGTCTTCTTGACCTATTTTCTCATTGCTCATATAGCGAAGCAATGAATTTTCTGTTGAAAGAAAAATAATGCAAAATATCATTGCGAATTGTTGTCTGTATGTTAATCCTGCTTCCAAAATACATAATATTCTTGCTAAGATCTATTGACAGGTTTAGCTCTTCCAGACTATTTCATTAACAAAACCCATTTACTTCATTGGTCTATATATAATAAGAAAGCAATCTTTTGGTAGGGAAAATTCATCATTCTTCGAGTTTTCTGGTATTTTTGAAAATAAAAGGAACAGGATATGAAAGAAACCCCTCATCAATAAATTTCATCTTGGAGTCTTCAAAAAATGAGCAATGATACACTTATGATCATAATATCTGTAATCACTCTTTTAAACAAGATTCTATTGAATACAAACGACTATGGTGCCATACATTTAAAAGTAATTTGCTTTGAACATTCATTTGAGATCATTTACTGTCATCCATACTTTCCTTGAATACTCTTCCAGTATCTACCATTGTGTAGCTCAGGGACATCCTGAGCCAGAAGCAATGTTTGTGAATTTAGGAAACCTCACCAGATTTGTCTTTCATGAAGTTGTCTGGTCTTTCTTTGTATTAAATGTGAACTTTTAGCATCCACAACCTCCTGTGTCAAGAGATTCCTTAGCCTGAATCCAAAGTGCACACAGAGCTAGCTCTTCTTTTTAACCAGCACTCGATAAAGACATTTGATGCCTCTTGGGTCTTGTTTCAGGAAAAATGGACAAACCTATTACCTTTCTTCACTCCACACAAGATTTTTAAAAATTTTATTTTTTTTATTTTGTCCTTTTAATTTTAATTCTCCCAAACTGATAATGGCCAGCCTACTGAATGGACCCCACTCCATAAATCTGATCATTTTTGTTGTCTCCTAAACTTTCTTCAATTCTACTCTATTTTTCTGAAGAGATGAAGAGACCGGAACTGCACACACACCCAGCATGAGCAAGAACTTACACAGTAGTGTAAGAAAATTAATTTATCTTGTATCCTTTTCCTAGTAATTCCTAACAGGTTTTTGTTTGTTTGTTGGGTTTTTTTTCTCCTTACTGAACATTTTGTTAATGTTTTTATAGAAATGTCAATTATTACTGTAACATTTCATTTCTGGGAGTTAATAACCACCTCAGAGGTTATCATTTTGAATGTGAAGTTACAGATCTGAGCCTCACAAACCAGAATTTTGAAGAACTTATCCTTGATGATTTTGAGGTGAATCTAGAATGTTTTTGATGCAAAAAAAAAGAACTCATGAAGACAGAGAAATGTGAGATATAATTCTCATTTAAGCATAACAATATTTATCAGTGATAACCATACATTTGTCCACTAGCTTTACAAAATTAAGGCCACTTTCAAAATGGACTGGATAATACAGCTAAATCAGTTAAAAGCCAATATAGAGCTAAAGCAAACTGCAGAGCTTTGCAGTCATGATTTTCTTTAGCCTGGCTGAGCAACCTTTTCAATCCTAGTAGAGGCTCTACAAAAAATTAAGTATACATAATGAAAGAACCCCAAACAGGTTCACAAAAAAATGTACCTAAGCAAGCAGCAAAATGAGGTTGAAATATATAGGTTAAAGCATGATAAAACCCAGAATGCCTTGTACAAGATGTGTGTTCAGATCACTTACCTCTCCTACTCTCTCTTTTTATTTTATTGGGGTCTTCATAATCCCCCACCCAGTTATATTCTACTGGCATAGAAATAGGCCTTAGTTTCCCTGGAAACAGAGGAAAAAATTGAGATCATGCACCATACGGCAGCATTAAACTCACATTCTTTAGGAGAAGGAACAAATTATGTGCTAAGCTGCTATTCTGCAGGGTTGCTTACGAAAGAGGATCCGGCATTGCCTCTGAATAAGAGGTTAAGATAGAAGTTCTGCTTGCTTTACCAGGCAAGAAGCAGCTAAGTATTTAATGGATTTTTTTTAAGTTTAGAAAATAAATCCAGTGCCCTACAAATTCATCGGCAGACTGACAACTGAGACTGAAAAATGCATTCAAGTTACTTTAGTTTTCACTGAACAATATCTATTTATTACTCTGGAAGCCCCTGGCACACACATGAAGAGAACTGTTTTAAAGCATATGTGAATTGTTAGTAACAGAAACATGTCCACGTCACTAAAGTACCTTCAAAATAGCATCTTTGCTGTGGGCTTAGAAGATCCATCAGCAACTGAGTAAGAAAGGAAGCAGAAAACCTCTATGTGTAATTTCTTTTGTAGGATTTCACCCACAGAAAGCAAAGTAAATTACTGTTGGCAAATTCGTTTTGGTCTCAGACAGCAAGAGACAGAAAAGCCGAAAACTCTTATATGTTTAAATTTTTTATTTGGAAGCTGCTGAATTGATTTTGTAAGATTATGTGCACTATGATTTCTGCTTAAGGACTCCACAAATATAGTTGGAAATTCAGTGAAAGTGTGGTATGCAACTTAGTGGGGTTATTTAAAGTGGTCTGAAGTTTTTAGCAAGTTAAATAATATATTGAAAGGAATCATAGAGTAGCATAGCATATGGCACAGTATCTGGCAGCCTTGAAACAAAATGTTTTCACAACAAGGTCAGCCTCTGCTCTTTTTTGAATCAATCTGCTGATAACAAAACTGAAAAGTGGGAAAATAATTTGTTTTAAAAGTAGCAGAGCTTAAAGTAAAAAATTAAAAGTCTTGTTAATTATTTAGTAAAAAGCCCCTACATAAAAGTGATCAGTCTTATTCCACAATTTGAGGTAAATCCATGATACATTGAAAACGAACACAAATTTTCAAACACGTCTGTCAACCTGTTGAAGTATGGCATTCATGGGAAATACACCGATACCCTGCAGGCAGCACAATGCTAAAAGGTTACACTGTCTTTTTAAACAATTGACAAAAAAGTTGTGCATTCTGTACAGGCCACAGCATCAGGTCACAAATACATCATTGTTCAGGAAATACAATATATATATTTAACATTTTATTTATAATTTATTTTAGTATTTATGGACACATACTTAAGCCTGACTGAAGCGGTGAGATTTAGTGCACACAGTTAAGAAGTAATTTCCTGAATGGGGATGTATTCGGCTCATGTTTACTTGATCAGAAGTAACTTTCCAAGATTACTTTTTCTAGAAATACAACATTCTCTTCTTTGTGAGGCTGAGATCAAAGTATCTTACTGAAAGGACCTGCACACTTAAAAAGGTACAAATGCTGCAAAATCATGTGAAGTCTAATTGTTACCAAAAGCTAAAGTCAAAACAAATTTTCTACAAAACCTCTAGCTTTTCAAAGTGCATGTTTTTTGTAGCTGGCAGTAAATCTGAAATGACTAAGTTTGTTTCTTTCCTTAAACTCAAGTTTCATTCGCCTGCTGCCTCTGCTCATCTCCTTCTTCTTAACCTCCATGGATTCCCTAAATCTGCTTTCCCAGGTGACTACACTCAGGAAAATTTCTTCCTTTGGATGTGAACAGAAGCTTTCTGAGGCAACAGTTATTCAACAGCTGGAATTATAGCAACAATTATACAACATGAAAGAAAAATCTCTCTGCCAACATTGTCAAAAAATGTCAAAAGATTCCAATAAATTATGGAGAGTCCTATTAACGTCTCACAAAGGAGGACTGAGAAATAATTCAAAATAAAATTAGCACCACTACAAAATTAACAAGTATGTGTTGAAAATAATTACCTCTTTAGGCCTTGGAACTCTGACCTTTAATGGGTCACCATAAGCCATAAGAGCTTTATTGTCATTTTCCACATTTCTGTGAAATCCTAAAGTCATGCCTAGCTGCAAATCTTATGCTAACAAATGCCATGTGGGAAACTTCAGTGCTGGAATTAAAATTTTTAGAAAACACACTTAAATGAAAGTGGACTCAATGGTGTGAATTCATTAAAAAAGAAGTGAGATCAAAAGTGAAAGGCTGTACAAAAAATGTGTTAAATAATGACTGATTTTCAGGGCAGTCTTTGATCCATGTATTTATAACCCTTTCTGCTAATAGAAGAAAATGCTAAAAGAGCTAACCTGTAACAGAATAATGGATTCAACAGTCCTTGAAGAAGAAATGCGTTCTTTTCACTCTAGACTACCAGTATTAAAATTTAACATCTGGAACAGAGAGTAGATCTCTCTTAATGGAACTGACTGCATCCACCAATTGTAGTAGTTGAAAAACTGGAGTAATAAAATTGACATATCCACTTTGAAAACTTAGGAGTTATTTTGTACTCTATGGGCATGGTCAGAAGGCACCCAAAGCCCTTTTGAAATCAAAAGGATACTAAGGGTTTGCAACAGGATTGTGTAGTTGCGTAGAATGGGTGCATTTAATGAAAACGTATCCTTTAATGTTGTGAGAGCACATTGCTATAGGCCCTGAGGATACTTTACACACCTCTAGCTCCATTTATATGAAGGTTCCCAAGTGCATTTGCAGCTTGGCTGCATGATGTACTAAATCTATGCTTTCTCATAAACTAAGTCTATTTTCTTCTCAAAAGGATATGATGTCAGGGTTACTATAACAAATCCAACATACAGCTTGTATTTTAGTTTAAAATTTGAAATAACATAGCAAGAAGGGTGAAAAAATACTCAAATGTGTGCTCAGCTAATACCACAGTAGTCAAAAATCTTTTTTAAACCTGAAATTTTCTCTTCAGTTTCTTTTATATCCTAACAACTCTATGAATGCACAATTTTATACTTGGCAACAAAAAAACAATTCTCCCAGTACAAAGTTGAAACAACTTAAAATGCTAGCTAAAGAAAGACTTCCAACAGATTCAAAGGGAAAATACCCTGGATGATCAAGGTCTGAGGAGTAAACTCTCACCAGAATTTGCATGAGTTCTCACCCTAAATAAGTCAAAATCCAAAATGCATGAATGCACACGTATGTTTCCCTATCATAGCAAGCAATTCATCTTGTCTTGCACACAATAAGCTTGTAGACTGAATCTGGACTAAAGTGGTACAGAATTGTTAGCAAAATCAATACTCACTGAAAAGATTTTAATTCTTAAAAACAGAAGCAGATGCACAAAAATCCTAAAGTCAATAAATGGTGATTATCTTTATTAGATCAATGCCATACCATATGTTGGTGTGCTCTCTCTCCTTCCAGGACCACTTGTTCTTCCTTTCTCATATTCATAGCAGTATAGAACTGCATCTTCTTCAACTACGTTAAAGCGTTTCCGATATTCCTGGTCAAGAAATGAGTTTGGCGATTCGGATCCTGTATGAACCGGCTTGCCCACTATATGTCTGCCAACATCATCACATGGGAGATTTCCCTTTTCATCCCTTTAATAAATGAGAGGTTTTTAATGCATTGGGATAAGACATTTGGGTTTTTTTTCTATGAATATTTCAACAAACTGTGAATATGTCAATATTTAATACAAGAAGGAAACAGGTATCATCAACCAGGACAAAATACAAAATACTAAAGGCATCAAATAATAGAGCAAGCTGTGCCTGGGATAGGAGCACTCTCCTTGCATTAGATGAAGCAGGGCTCAGTAAGCCCGCTGGCGGGACTGTGCCTGGAGATGGCTGCAATAGACTTAATCAGATAGTAGTTTCTGGTCAGCAAAATCGGCAAGAGGCAGCCAAAATAGAAGCTGGAGTCTCATGCCTTTGTTGGGCATGAGGCCTTATTGGGCTTCTTCCCCCCTGGACTGCCATGTAAGTTCCAAGCTAGCTGCGTGCTGACCCAGACTTCCCTTAGCTCACTGAGGCTCCACCTAAAGATGAAGCAAAGCCTCCTCATGGGATCCAGGCAGCCATGGAGGATGAGGAAGGGCTCTCCTGCCTTGGCTGCAACAGCACAGCACCACATCTCCCCAGTGACCACTTTGCCAGGCTGCTTTCGCAGGGTAGGGATGGTGTTGGCTTAGCAAGGGGCTGGTGCAGCCCCGCTGGGGTTGTGAGACCATCTCCAGTCATGGAAAGACTTTCTGGGGGATCCTGGCAGGCAACGTGATAGAGACTGACATAAAGCAGCCAGATGCCAATTGATGCTACAGCTAGCATCAAGGGCTGGAACAAGGAATTATCTGTGATAAGGAGGGCAGCCTGAGTGGGAGGGATCTTTATGGTGTGCATGGAGGGAAGTGCAGAGCCACCGGGCAGACACCCTTTGCCACAGCCCTCTGGAGATGAGGGCTTCAATTCTCACTCCTGAAGGTTTTCAACAAATTTGAGCAGGCACTAACTTATGACTAGCACGTGGAGATAACTGCACATGGAAAGTGTCATTCCCTCTTTCTCATGCCATCCTTGTGCTGTTATGTCAGCAGCTGTAATATCTGTGGATATAGTCACCTAGGCAGCATGACTTCAGGCTTTTACAATTTACAATAAAGTATCAAGCCTTTTACTCCATTCCAGTAACAAAAGGAGGTTTGTTTTTTTTTTGGTTTTTTTTTTTTTTTTCCTTTGGAACAGCAGCAACAAACTGAGAAACAGATGCTAAATAGTTTGATAATACCCAATATCAAGACATGCCTAAATATAGTTAATCATGGACAAAATAAACTGATGAAATGACAAAACAGGTTTTTCAGAAACACTTTACACCATGTGACAGGTTTGTGAAATGAAGTCTAGTTCATCAGGATTAGGCTGCTAAAAAAAAATTTAAATGTACAAAGCCTAATCTCTCTGTAAGATTACAGCTTGCACTAATATGCATTAGAAGATTTAATCAGAGTTGGTCTAAGGTACTACATTATAATCATCATGTAAGAAATGTTATTTATAAATAATCAAAATGTATTTTGAAGATCTCAGTTTCTAGAGCAGAACTCAGAAAGTGCTGAGCAACTAAAAATATTCACTAAAAATACATAAAAAGAGAGGATACATTTCTTATCAAATTAAATTATTTTTGTGGTGGTAAACATGATCAGTAGCAGTACAAAGGCACTCTTTCTTTTGAGATAGCTTCAGTTTCAGGATCAACAGATCTTTACCATATAACTACTGCATTGAACGAGAAACCTAAGACTATGTTCTGGTTGGGGTTTCTTTTTCCAGCTTTTTTCAATAATGGATTAGAATAAAATAGTATTTTTTTTTTCTGTGGATTGTCCATAAAAAGTCCTCAAAATATTTACATAGGCACAGCAAAATGCTCTTCATCATCATCAGAGAGACAAAAGACACATTCAATTTCTATGAGCAATTCGAGCATCATGACTGACAATGCTTTTATTTAATTAGAAGAAAAGTGAATTAGCCTATGTATCCTGTTTGTCACATTAAGAGAGATACTAGTGTCAACAAGCTCAACTGTGTTATATGTGTCATATTTGAAATAAAATGGCAATTTTTTTCCCCAAGAAATAAAATCAAGCCAGGTAAAGATGAGGCAGTGATGAGGAAGAAATGGCTTCACAAAAGGCTTCTGACAACATCTATGTCATGACATGAAATTCACTCTTCTGCCCTGCAAGGTTTTTCGTATCTCTGAAGAGTAAGAATTTATTATGGAACCACAACTTCTCCTCCCTACTAGGCAGTTTAATTTGCCATATACCTCACTGCTGGATAACACCCAGGAAAGTCTTGTCAGTATCAGCTCATACATCTTTTTAATTGGGTAGAAGAGTTACTGATAAGAAAGTCGAAGAAAAATCCAGCTACAAGTAACTCAGCTACAAGAAAGGATATGCTGCCCTACAACCCTTCCAAGAAAGTTAACTAAAAGAAAAGCAAAAAGTAATTTGAAAATACATTGACTGGACATATGATAGCCTGTGTCTAAGAACACGGAAGCTTTAAAAATACTGATTTCTCTAAAACATGTTCCTAGACCTCTGGATAGCTACTTCCATATTATTTATAGGCCATAATTCTCTCAAAGTTTTAGAAAAGCAACATCTGTGTACCTTATGGACTTATACTGAATCATTTGAGGTCATGTGAGGGTAGGGTGAAGAATCTAAAGGAGGATCTTCTGATTTTCTGGCTTAGCAAGCCCAGAGACCTGGGAAAGATGAAAATATCCATGCCAGGCAGCAGGTCAGAGTAGCAGATATATTTACAGGGAACAGCACGGTCACTGCAGAATCTTGCAGAGTAGCAACACTAAAATACAATCCTGAAATTTGCTCTAACAAATCAACTACATCTAGAAAAGAAAACACTGTGGCAGAAGAGTGCTGCTCTTGAAGTTGCAAGTTTCTTGCTTTTAGCTCATCCGCCCTTGTCGTGTCATGGTCATTAGGAGAGGGGATAGGAACTCTTCCCCTAATTTATGCATTCAGTCTTTCAGATAATTTTTGCTCTTCCAAAATACGATGAAACTGTTATAGGCAATAGATTAGCCAATATTTGAGAAAATAGGGCACAGAACCTTTTTTTCTAAAGGCTACTGTCTGTTTTGCAAACAAGACACTGATTCACACCGACACACACACACAAAACATGTCTACTCTTAATAACCGGTTCACCTGCAAAACGAAGTATTATCAGCCTAATCCTGCAGGGCAGGCTGATAAACAGGTAGGAACAGAATGGTAAGTTACTTTACAAATAGTTTCTTACTTTGAATTATACCAGAAGTGATCTTGTTTACCTTGGAATGTAAGGTTCTGTTGGAGGCGGGGGTATGTAGAGATCCTGGAGGGCAGAGCTATCTCTTTTTGTGGGTGTGCTGATAGTGCTGGATGGTGTAGCAACACTGCTTGTAGGACTTCTAGGAATAAGAGGCTGGTTCAAAAGAGACAAATAATCAAGATTATCCTTCTATATAATACGTTTTTATTTTCAAAAGTTATAAACGTTCTATAGTTCGGAAAGTTAAAGAAATAATGGTTCTAATATTTTGTGTGCTTTTAAACTGACTGAAAAAACACATGCTAAGGAGACATCTATGAATGGTCATGTATTCTGCTTATAAAATTGATTCCTCTGATTACATTTTTTTCCCCTTTTGCACAGCAAGATTATTGCCAATGCCCATAAAAATAGTAAACAGTAGAGCCTTTGGTAAAATTTTAGTGAGTAAATAACATCCAGCAAATCCCTTAATTAAAATAATATTGTAAAGAAAAAGACTAGTGTTTACAGTAAAAGGTGCATAAGTAGGCATTAAATTGAATGCCATCTCTCCCGTCTGCTCTACAGCTTAAGAATTAACTGTAAGAGCTTCAGTTTATGTCTGCAGATGCTGTAAAATCAGGTACTGCATCCTCAGAGCACACACATTGTGAGACAGAATAAACTGGAGATTATCATTATTATTATTTACTCCCCTGGGCACACACCTTATAAAGTAACATTTACTCACAGGTAAATAAACTACATCCCTTGCAGAATAATCATGCATTCTGGCTATCATTCCTGTTAATCACATATCTCTCTCATTAAAGACACCATAATAATAGAGATGCTATCTCTCTCATAATCAGACATTCTTTTTTCTTACTCCTCAGCTTCAGTATCTTGGCTAGTTAAATAACAACCAGCCACTTGAAGTCTTTATTAAATCACTGTAGGGCTAGAAATTACAGAAATATTTTCTAACAGTCTTATACAGATGCAGAAAAAGGAGAAGAAAACTTTGATTGCTTTGGTCTACTTAATAACATGTCTGCCTAATAACAAAAGCCTTATGTTGCTTGGCTTGTGTGATAGCTATACTCAAGCAGAAGAAAAAAATGGCAAAACAGCAGATACAACAGTTCTTTATATACCATAAAAATAATATTAAACAAATGCTGAGTTTTGCTTTGAAAGAGTTCTTTCCACCTTCTCAGAATCGAACTTCTTGAAGAAGGAAGTGTTGGGATTAAAGAGAGTTCACCATACCTATCATTTCCGACCTGAATAACTACTGGAGGACACAAACATTTCTCCTTGTATTGATGACACAGGAGCTTTAAGTACTGACTGAACGGGTGTGTAGAAACATCCTTCTACCAGCGCTATTAAGAATGCTTTGTGACAGACCAATAGGGCATTTCTGTGCTGACTAACCAGTTATCATTTTCTAGGTGTTAATCTTGACACGGTAGCATTATGCCTATACTGGCATATAGCGTTGTACTACGTATGTACATGCATTATATGTAGCATTACACTGTATATATAATGCAGCATTATACTATACTGCAGAAACCCCCAAAAGTTCAACAGCAGAAATTTTTTCATAATGTCGGCCTTTATCACTTTTAAACCAGTGATGAGCCATTCAAATTTATGTTTATTAAGCAAAGCCCCCACCATTGCAATACTTTTGATTCAACCTGTATGTAAGAATAATGCATGTCACCTCATCCTTTAGCCAATTACTGCCTTGTTCTAGGAACAGAGCTGTGTTAGATGCTACTTATCTCAAACATAATAAAATGTATGCTTAAATTTTTCCTACTAAAGCTCTGCAAGACCACCTTTAGAGCAATACAAACTGACACGAGTTTTCTGTTTTTTGAATGTCAGGAAACCATCTCCTGTAAACAATGATGCTGCTAAATTCTTTCCTTCCTCATTAATGTGAGTATTCTGTGGCCAGGCCAATGAAAGACAGCCAGTATTTACAGAAAGAGAGGGAGAAAGACACACACACACAACCAGACAGGTAAAAGACTTCACAACCACTAAAAACAAGAGACAGAAGTCTGCAAAAATAAGAATAAAGCTGGGGACAAAGCTGGGTAAAAATAAAATAAATTAAAAAAAATCTTTCAGAAAACCAAAAATTTTACCCTTTAAATTTTAATCTGTGACACTGTAACCACAGACATCCTTGAACCACCTGCTAATACAACACTGGTTATTTCTTTTCTGATACCTTGCACTTCTCTGACAAGTACACTTTGAAGCTTGCTAGGTAGCCTGTAGAATTAATTGTCATTTTAAGCAAAAAATAATTTTGTGACCTAGACCCTGTTTACACTTGGTAAGCCGAGGCTGTTGTTGTTCATGGCTCATACTGGCAGAGACACTGAGAGGAAGACAAGCTGGGTAGGTGGATTTGCGCTTCTCCGTTTTGAGGAACAAGACAGCCCTTTACCTGCATGAAAAGGTAGATAAAAGGAAAGGGGGGGGCAGAGTCTAGACTGGGGGCAGTCAGTTTATGGTGTATGTCACATGAGGAAAATCACGCTCAACATGACAGAGATCTGGACTTACAACAGCTTCATGAGACTCTAGTAGTCCTGACCAGCTTCTGGAATGCTAGAGGACACAGGTAAAGAATTTCCCTTATTTTACAGACTAGGATTAACTATTTAAATTGGTTGGGCTCAATGATCTTAAAGGTGAGTGCAATTGGAAGAAATGTTATTCAGTGTACCACAGGAAACCACAAGTTATTCAGCTACCTGAAGGTAAAAGGTTTCCCTTGAACTGGTCCCATGCCTAACATTTTCAGAAATTACAGTGCAACTGGTGACAGTTTGAAAGACTGTGATGTCTCACAGGATGGCAACGTGGGTATAACTTCCCATGGCACCTTGAGCTCTCAAGGGGATAGAAACTGTAATAAAATCTAGTGGAAGCACAATCGTCTAGGACTGTCTCAAAACTAGGATTTCTTCATATTTTCCATAATCGTGTCATATTGTCAGTCAACTCTCCAGCTTATTTCCACAAAACCAGAAAAGCTGAGTTACCAGAAAGAAAGAGAGAATTCAAATTTAAAAATAGGTCACCACTTTTTTTTTTCTTAAAAAAAAAAGTATATTTATCACCACTTCACCAGTAAATAGGTAGCTCAGTAAGAACTGTTACATGGTGAAAGTATTCAAACGGTCTCTTATGGTAATAGCTCAACACACTGAGGCAAGGTAACTACCACCTTGTTCTTTAGGAGTTCAACTTTCATTTTATCGATAACTAAAAGTCTTCAGACTCTTCTGGCTGAAAAGACATCCTTCAGAATATGGCCTGCAGATTCAGTGCGTCTACATGGCTTTTTGCATTGCATTTTAGAAAGACCACAACTGCTCAGTTCCAGTCAATCTGTGCACCTGCAAGTAAATCAGCCATGCAGCTCTCTAGTTCAAAGGCAGCCATTCAGTGGACCATACATAGGCTCATTAAACAGAAAAACACATGGATATTCACTGAAGTATTTCTCAGTTGGATGCCTTGGAGATCAGTTCTATCACTGAGTTAATTTTCTTCCAATGGCTAGAGCTTTTTTCTGCTGCAGTCCCTTTTTGTAGGCTGTCCAGGGCAAGTGAGATTGCTGAAACAGCAATAAAATGAAAAAGTTTTCAGATCCTAAAAGTTAAACACTTGACCCATGGGAACCGCTTGCCAGAGGAATTTCAAAAGTTACGTATTAAAACTGGAATAGGCTTAAGAATGTAGTGCAACAGATTCTTCATCAATGACAGATACAAAATCTGTATTTCAATATATTTTGGAGTACTATTTCTCAAACATGTTGGATGCACCATCCTCCTTTAGGATCATTAGTCTTTACGGTCTCTTTCCGATACTGTCAGTTGGGATAACCAATCATCTTTACTCACAGCAGCCCAGTTTCTTTAACACAGGGGAATAAGAAGTCCCTGTAAGTACTGGCTGATAACTCACAGACACTTAACGCCCCTCTCCTCCAGAAGCTGCTCTGTCCCTGGTTGGTGCTGCCCTGCAGTCCCTACTCTCTTCCTACCACGACTTAGCTCTTCCCATCCCCAATCCTGAAGGAACTGAGAGAGTGCCCCCAGTAAACCAGAATATGATTTTTGCTTTTTCTCTCTAAAAAATGAATGTACTTAATATTTAATATATACTATCAAAAATTCTTTTAAATGCTTTTTAAAACTCTTTGAACCTTTCATTAACTCCCTTGGAAGCTACAATATATAGTTTGAGAAACATTGCTCCAGAAAAAGACATAGATTTTTTTAAAACATAAGCAAAACCAGTACAAAATTTTAAGTGGTAATATCCTTATACAGTATTTGCATCAATAAACAGATTTTACTGCTAATAGATTTTTCATATTGGATCAAGGTTATGACAATTTATTGAACAGAATATTTCCAATAAAATACACTTTTTATAAGACCAATTATGCCGGTAAGTAAAGAAATGCCATAACTAATTCATACTTTCTACGAATCCGTTTTAACAGTGCTGCAAAGAATGTCCAGTTCCCATATAGTTAAAATACAACTAAGAAACCAGAAAGCAAGCAAGTTAGCATTTTATTCAAACTTAATGATTGAAAAGTGTAAGGTCATTAATTCTACTTATAAATCATGAAAACAGAATATACCATTGTCTCTAGATCAATGAAGGAGGCAATATAATCACATACGCAAAAATACTAAATAAAAATTACAAAAGCAGTGTTTTCTCTCAAACAAGGACTCTGTTGTTACTGTTCCTGTTTCTTCCTAGGAGGCTGAAAAGCTGAATATATAATTGTGGAGATACGATCCATACCTAATCCCAAATAAAGTCTCTTTAAAAAACTGCAGATACTGAGCTGCTGGTGATTTTGTAACAGTACAATTTAATCACACACAAAACAGTACAGTGAACTATTTTAAATATACAAAAGATGTCACTTAAATAAGCTTGTTGAAGAGTGTGGCAGTGACTAAGAGGGGTCAGAAGGTTTCTTTTCAAAGCACAGAAGACGTGGTTGGCAGCTAGACCTGCCCCCAACCTCACTGACATCAGTTAAGAGCCTTTTCCCTGATTGTGGCAGGTGTAGTTCAGATCATCCGAGGCATGGAAACATGTTGATCTACCACTCCTTTTCTGAGTTATAAAGAAACTGGGTGAAGAGTCTTCCACACTGTAGCCAAAATCCAGTTTCTTTTGACTAATTAACAAAGCATTTTTCTGAAGGCAAAGGAGGACTTTGCAGCTAGCTGCTTGCTAGTGTGCTGGTAGCAACTTACATAAGATTTCATATGCTCCAAGAATCTTCTCATTTGAAATTTTCAGCCTTGTTCACACAGCATTTCAGGAACTCTCCCTTTGAAACCTCCCCAAAATAACACAAAGTGGAAAGCAGAAATAAAACAGCCATTTTGTAGTAGATGACATTTATTTAAGTTAGGTTTTGAACCAGAGCAAAATTTGGAGAGTTCAAAGATAATTAAGTTCCTCTATATCAAGTAATAAAATACAAAATTAAAGGTTAAACTTAATTGGTTTGTTCAACGTATTCAGTAGCAGTCAGAAATTCAAACCTTGTGATCTGAAATATCATTCTAGGCTGTCACATAACAGATCAGTGTATCAGGAAAAGTAACCGAAAGGCAAATTTAGTAAGATTTGTCTTGCAGGCATAATGTATTACTATTTATGGTACAATACCAAATTAATGAATACCTTCAATTGCAAAGGCAACCACAAAATTCCCCAAGGCCACACCTGTCTAATTTGACTGTTACAAAACCAAGAACAAAAAACACAGTCTGTTGACTATACAAATTTGGATATGACTCCAGAATGTGTCAAGGGAGAACTGTGCTTATCTGTAAGAAGTTAGATACCGATGGGTATTAAAACATACAATCATCAATTGACTGAAAAGAAAAAACAAACAATAGCACTTCCTTTAATCACGTCACAAGGGGAAAAGAAGAATGTTTTTCCTTCTGTACCTTAGAGCTGGAATTCATGCACTTGTAAATACAAACTCACTATCTACTGGTACATAGCATAGCCACAGGCTAACTGTATTATTTTACTGTACATAAACCCATTCCGTATCCGTTTCAGGACTGCTACAGAGGATGCATAATTCCTTTCCTCCTTCTTTCTTTCCCCTAACCTTTCATATTTATTCTAAGGATAAAAATATTTGTGAAAGGTATGAAAATATCACATGTCTGATAAAATGAAAAAAAACGCCACCACAAACCCAAACAATTAATCAATAATTATGTAGATTGCATTTAACTCCTAATTCATGGCAAGACTGAAATGTGAAGGAAGAGCTGTTCAAAATAAACCACTGAACATTCTAAGATGTATTTATGCCAATTAGTAACCAGTTAATATCTGAATGATGTAAAAGCATTTTCCTCTCAGACACCATAAACATTTGGCTGGCACATGGCTTTTGTAGATAACTAACAGTGGACAGTAAGCTTTTAAAAATTTCATTATCAGAATGCATAATTTAATTACCTGGATGTCCTGTCACTCACACACCAAACTGCTTGATACACTGGTAGTAACTGCGTACTGCCTGAACTGGAAGATTCATCTAGGATTTTCCCAGCTTACAGGCATACTTAGTACCTCTCCATTAAGTATTTCTTTTCATGTAGCTGCAAATGGAAAACCTCAAGTTCTTACATACAATTACTGACTGAACAAGCAGAATGTAATTTACATATAATACCTCAACATTATTCACTTTCAGCTAAAATTAAGTTTTGAAGGCCCTCAATTAAAATATCCCAGTGTAAATCTCAATTTAAATGAGTCTCTTAATTTAATTCACTGAAATATTTACCATCTCCGTTTGCTGCAACAGCTGTTCAACATATTCATTGGTGGGGTGCATACAAAACTCAATCTCTGTTTATGCATCATCCTTCTTACATTAGGGCAAACTTCTACCTTCCCACCTCACTCAATGCAATTGGTAAGAATGTGACACCATATTTTCCCTCTGTTAAGTCCATTTGCAGAACCAAAACACCACAGTGGACAGTTTGCAGATTCTAATTCCCATTTTATCAGAAATTCATCCCCATATCTTATTCTAGTCTTTTGACTATTTTGCTCATATTTTGTATTTTAACAGAATTATTACTGAGTCAAAATTTCTTTATAGCCTGTGTCTTTTGAATAATACATATGGTTCAATTAACTTAGCTCTGGAATTACAGCACAGTTATAATATTCTCAATTATTTCATGACATCCTGATATAGGAAACAAGTTACAATTTCTCCTGCTTTCAAAGGTGATGGTACTGCTTTTCCTAATTATATTTTTTTTATTTGCTGTCACTTTGCTCCTCTCCTTTAATACTATGTACCAGGTTCCTATTACAGAATAGCACCCTTATCTGAATCAGGAACATTAAGAAATTTCAGAACAGGCCTAGGGAAAATTGCAATTACAAAACTTAGTTTTATGGAAAGTGTTTCGGGTTTTTTTTTCAGAAAATTTTAATGTAAATTCTTAAATAAACATAAGTACTTCATCTTTTGAATGGCTATAAAATTACACTTCACTGCTTTTGCTGCTTGTTATTTCTCAAATATATTTTTCTCTGTTTGATAGTATTGATGTCACCCAGGCTCTGTTTAAAGTTTAACATCAGCTGACTTTAACATCTGTTCACCTCTGATCTGCATAAATCAACAACAGAAATCTCTACATTATGCAGCTTCTGAAGTCTGTATTCACTTTATTCTGGAGCTTTTTCAACACTGTCTACTTCAGAAAACTGTTTCTGACACTAAAATAAAAAAATTATGACATACATTCGCAACACTGTACACATAAGCATAGAATGAGGTTCTAGCCTTTTCCTGGTATTGTTTGGTAAAATCAGAACAGTATCATCATGATATCAGAATAATCTCTTTAACGTTGAACAGCATCTCTATTTGAACTCATATTAGCCTTAATAATATTTTCTATGTTATCAGCAAAAATGCCCCATACGCAAACCAGTACTCCCATTACCCCCCTTCCTGAACCTTTAAAATTACAGAAGACCTCTGTCTAGGGTCAACCTCATCTAATACAGATAATCTACAGTTGAGCTAGCTGTCCAGACTCCGTTTATCATCAGATGGAGAGAAAGAGGCATGCACAATGTTCAGTTCACCTCATCCTATCTGAAATAGGACAACACGAATGAACCAGTACCTATTACATATGTCTGATAGCCAGAGTAAAAATGAGAAACCTGAATTATATGTAGATATGTACATAGCAGATATCTGAAGTTAGATCAGTTGAGTAACACCCTAGTATCTGCATTGAACTAATGATGCTGAGATGTAAATCAAAGCCAAATACAGTACAGTAAAAGATTACTGGATTTTTTGCTTCTGGAAGTGAGTGTGGAATTTTCAAACAGGAACACAACTTAAGCTCATGACTGCATTCACTGTAAAAGGACCAGAGGAATCCTTACTTTCCTACGGGACCTAGTTTAAATGGTGGAAATTATTTTCTGTTCAGTTTCTTCCCACCCTTTTGGAATATCCCACCTTGAGTTAGTTGCTTATTTGCAGTTGCCTGCATCAATGACCCATGTCAGAAACTTCTGTGGTGGGGCTTTCAGTGTAATTATTCTAGCAGCAAATGATTAAGTGAAGCAAAATGGAATTATTTAGGAGAATAAATCAATTCACCCAAAGAAGTACCAAACTCACCCGACGAGGACTTAGGCTGTAAGCATTTGACCTCATTTAAAGCAATGACACGCATTTTTCTTCTGTATTGATATTCTCACTAAATCTATGATAAAGTGAAGTCTTCTAGTATGGTCATTCATACAGTCATATCATGCATACACATTTGCAATTTTATGTTCAGACACTAATAAGATATTTTTGGTCAGAAGTTTTTTATCACATGTCTAATCAGTTTTTTATATCTGAAAGAAAGACATCTCAATCATTCAAAAATTACTCAGTTTCAAAAATAATGATGCATTTAACCATTATAAAATAATTTTATATATATATACATATATATTCTTTTTAAGAATCTCTTAATATTTTAAATGGCAAAGATCACAGCTGATGGCAGTGCCATTTCCATATCTCATTTTCCTTTTTCCCAATCCTTGCAGAAGTCTTCTCCATCTCAAATATAATTTCAAATTAGATTTTTTGTTGTGATAATAAAAATGCCACAAAGAATGCAATCTTTACATGAAGAAAATCAATTTCTAAACAATGTTTTATCTGAACTGAACAAAAAAAGGGATTATTGCCAGCTTTATCTGTTGATTATAATCTTTCATTAGTCTGGGCATAAGTTTTATTTCCTAGAGTAATCAATCACAGTGACATTTTATCCTACAGTGAAACATGAAAACTTTAATGAAACCATTCCATGGTTTTCAGCACATTCCAGGCTTACTAAAATTAAACGCCTAGGTGGACATCCTGTGCTACACCTCTTTACATGCAAGGGTTCAAACTTAAGGACAACTTTGACTCAAATAAGACGTTACTTACATGAGGAAATTTTGATGGTCAAGTGGTTTAGTGAATAAAATCACCTTGCAAATTCTCCTACAACTCCATCACCAATCAAACTGAGAACTCTAGATCTTTTCATCCCCTCTTTCTTTATGCTTTTACTGCCTGAGAGATTAACAAGAAATCAAACTAAAATTTATTATTTTATGAAGTATGCTTGCTTTCCATTGACTAGAAAGTTATCTGGGGTTATCTTTCTGCATTGAAAACCACTGGGATTACTTTCTAACTTTGAAGAGTTCTATTAACAGGTTTTATTTCAAATGAGTCTATGAGAACAAACTGCAGAGAAACAAGTTTTCAAAGTATGCAAGAGTAAATCCATATGCTGCTGAGATGAAGCACAATAAAGCATCATTGAGATAATCTATAGTTAAAATGATGGTGTATGACTTATGATTAAGCTTCATTACCTGCAGAGCAAGGGGTTTCCATCTCATATTTTTCAGTAAAGCTGGTGCTGAAGTAAGCATGCTCTGAGGTCGCTTTTTCAAAGTTAAGATAACACCACTCGGATCCTCTCGTAGTGCATTCACCAAATTTTTCAACTGCCACCCCACCTGGTAACCAGTAAAATCATCACAATAAAATTGAGGTACAGTATTCAATATGTAATGTTCCCTTTTTAAATAAGATTAGTAAAATAACATAATAGGAGTGTATATATATATATATACATATTAAAGGAGATTAGAAATGTCAAAAAAAAGTTACTGCATAATAATCGTCAACTAAAATAATTATTCTAATGCATTGATATGCATATGCATCATATCAGTTTTTAGAATTAATAAACTATTGTTATTCCACTGTAAATGCACAATTAAATCTCAAAGCATTTTCAAAATGAGCTCTGGTACATAAACTTTAGAAAGTTTAAACCCCATGGCTTCTGCATTGACAGTTCAATTCAAAACTGAGCATTTTGTATTCCATAGTTACTATCTAAAGCCCAGTAATCACATGTTGTCATATTACTTCTACTCATAGCAGCTTATGCAAGGACAAACCAATTCAAGAAAATCTTCTACTCTTCACACTGCTATAAAAATAAAATCAGAATCACAAGGCCTTTTAATATTTTTAATAGTATTTTTCATGATGCTTTCAGAAACAAATACAGTAAATTGATGACAGAAATGTAGTCTAGTCACTACTTGAGTATTAGCCCAAAGTAAAATTTTCCTACAGCATTTGAAGTATTCCAAAATTAAGAACTTGACTAATATGGAATGCAGGAAGTCTTTATTTATAAATGCAGGGTAGAACTTTCTAAAACATTTAGTTTGCATTTTCAAAAAAACTAACTCAAATATTAAAATAGTATAACTCATGACAATGTTTTTAAGCCTAAATAATACCTAATATTAGCTATCTATCTTGAAATGCTTCAAGATATTAAATCTCTGCACTCTCAATTTTGGCACCTAGAATGGTAATACACAAAGTCATACATCCCTTTAAGATCCTGGCCTGCAGACTTAGAAAGTGATTATTTCTGCAAACTTGACAGTTTTTCTACCTTTTTTTTTTTTTCTGTTTCCCCCTAAACAAGCAAGTAAACTTTCTGCATGTTTAAAAGATCAGTTAAAATATTTTCCTGCTTTCACAACTTGTACAAGAACAATGTTCAGAAGAAAATTATTCATTTGAGAAGTGAAATTCTTACTGAAAAATAAAAATCTGAAGTGATAAGGTAACGTGATTGTGAAAAGGTTACTTTGTATCATGTCAATATATTTAAAAAATACAATTAGGCAATGTGAACTAAGAGAATGCGGGTGTTCCTTATCATTGGTATAGTGCAATATGACATAAATACGTATTTTCTTTCCTATGTTTAAGTAGGTTGTTGCTACTATTTTTTACATTATTCCCTATTACACTGAAACTCAGTTTGCTTATTATCACCAATACTAATGCTTGCCACCAACTTCGAATTACAGACATGGTTCAAACCTCACCACTCTTCCTCAGCTACTGTGAACCCATCTATCCCATTTTCACCACAGCAAATTCTATATCCAGGATGTACCTCTACAGTAAAGTTATTGTACACAAAGAAACAGAGTTTTGACAGCATGCATCTTTATGAAATATTTTCCAGCTTTCACAGAAGACTAGAATTCTTATTTTCATTCCAGTGTGCTAGGCATATGGCTGTTATACATTGAACAAAATGGAACAGGAATGTAATGAACTTCGTCTCAATTCCCACATCCCAGTGAAGTCTCCATTTTGTTTCAACAACACCTAACCCAAGTCTTTGTAAGTCCAAGAATGTGTCTGAGAAATACAATTTTATAAAAAAGTACTTTGCTATTTACGCTACTGTTTTCCTACTCAGAGAGACTTCCACCACTGCTTAGAAACAGTGTATTCCCTACAGTTCCATAACGTCACCATGGGCATACACAAGGTTTCATATGCTACCCAAAAGAAGGAATTCAAGGCCTACTCTTCATGTTAGCTGTGTCTATACATAAACGACTGCACACTTTAATTCCCTAATGTAACAACTGGAGACAGAGCTCTGGAGAGGAAACTTTCTCCTGAATAAAGCAGAACATGATTGTCGAGAACACAATGTGGCCCCAATTGCAGAGTTAGGGTGTAAAATTCTTGCCATTTAAGTTGATAGAACACTGCATACAAAACCTGTGCTTTAAAGCCATCTGTTTCTTAGAGAAGTAGCCAAAAGAATCTAAACAAAGCTGGAGGGGTTTGTTATGCTAGCAGTTTTAAAAATATTTTAAATGCACTTTCATAACTTGCAGAGGTAAACTATCATGTATTTCAACTACACCATACACTGCAATCAAGGGAGATTACCTAGTGTCTGTATGAGAGTTAGGGGGATTAAAGAAAAAAATCACATCAAAGTACTAAATCTGATGTACTTAATTTAGAAGCTCATGAATATAAACAATTTAATTTTCACAGGAATATTCTGAGTTTACTATAAATTTTAAATGAAGTTCATCCTCTGCTTTTACTTAGTTCCCTGACAGGAGTTTCCTGACTGGTTCAGACAATCCTTGGTTACTTCTCATCTTTTTAACACAAACCACTAAATTGTCTGAAGAGGAAGAAGTCACATAGAAGTCTGTCTACAACAAATTGAAGGAAATAATGATGTCCACATAGAAGGCATGCTTTTCAATTCCCACACAGTTTAGATCCCATCAAAATTCATATTGTCACAAACTAAATAGAAGCACTTTTATTTGGGGAAGTCAGGCTGAAAAGAGGAGAAGGCAGTGACTATAACTGGAACTGAAAACTGTTTTCCAGAAATCCACTTTAGTGATATATCATCTACAGTTTCTTTTAAGTGTGATTTGAATGTATTCTCTGCAATCTATCCTCAGTATCTTCTCTTTTCTCATTACCACCGCAGTTATTAATTCTCAACTCCTAATCATCAAGTTTTTGGGCAGAGATATCAAAGTCCCTATCATATCCTTTATCCTGCCCATGTACTGCAAAACCAGACAGTAATAAGAAAGTTTCATTACTGGTTTGAAAATTTAATAGATAAGTAAAAGTATTAGCTGAGAACTTTCCTTACATTTAAGGAACCTGAGCCATTAATTTTTAAAACACTGCACTATGCTGACCAGGTACCTGTTTTTAAGGACCAAGCAAGTTACAGTTGCTTGTTTTAAGATAAATTTACATTGTTAAACCAAGTGCCATCAACAAGTGGTGGTCAGGAGAGGTCTCCAGTGGCAGCCTACGCCCAGCATGGTGTTTTGCTGAGCAGTGCCTGAATCACTGCTGGCTGCCAGTGCAGCTCATGGCCAAGCACAGGGAGGGCCGGGGGCAGACAAGAGCAGCCCGTAGGTCGGGTACCATGCACAGGCACAACACAGCAGGTCCCTGGGTAATACTGGGAGACAGTGTAGAACTGGGCACCTGAGGGAATGTGGAAAGGTGTAGCTTGAAGCAGACAGGCCACATGGGTTCTTTTTGATGAGGAAAGAGGAGGAGGACTATGGGCTTCATGAGCACCAAGGGATGGTGAGCACACATGCAAAGATAGGGGAGCTGGAGGAGGAGGAAAAGGAGAGTGAATGAACACCACGGGGGTTCTGAGAAGTTGTGTTGAGCTGTTTCTGCTAAGGAGATTATAGCACCTTTGCTGGTAGAGTCTACTGCCACGGTAAATGAGGGATAGACAAGGGTAGCCAACATCCATGTCATCTTAGCATTGATACCCCAAGTCCATATGAACAGCGCTTCTGGGGAATGGTGCAAGAAGGGACATCACCCTCACAAAGGCAGAACAGTGCGCTGTGCCAGGAGAAGCGAGTCTGCAGGCAGGGTGCAGACATCAGCTTCAGGTCACCTTCAAATTTCGCATCTCATCCCACCACTACATGCCCAGAGGTTGCAGCCAGGCTGGGAAGGCTCACCAGAATGCTCCACTCAGAGCCAGCCAGGTTGCTTCAGCAGGGCGACTGGCATGTGGGAGTGCTGTGTTGCTGCAACCAGCTCTGACACATCCTCATCTACCCTGCCTCTCCCCATCACCTCCCACTGGCTTCTCCACCACCTGGAACATCCCAGCACCCATTACCCCAGACAGCAAAAAGCTTTAGCAGGGGATGCTTTTAGAGGTCTGCTCCCCCAGCCACCACCTGCCAAAAGATGCCCCAAGCAAGAGGAGACCTATTAAACGACCAGTGTCTCTTTGGCAAGTACATCTGAATAACAATGTTACAACAGCTGAATGGAACTTTTATTTTGAATTCCTATTCTAAATTGCTGAGAACTTTAGCATTTTAAACTACTATTAAAAAGTTACTCTTAATATAATGACCTTTTTTCCTCCAGGTTAATCTATTTTGCCCTTTATGGAAAGCTTGGAATATTGGTAGTGGTCTTCCCTTTTTCTGAAAGTAAGCATGACCATTCATTGCTTCTTTTTTTTTTTTTTTTTTTTACACAGACACACCCAGGAGAATATTCCCAAACTCCTTTGCTCATTCATGACTTCCGTGAGTGCTGCTGGATGTTATGAGCCAGAGAGCAACTCTGTAAAATATTAACATGCAGGCAGCTTAAATACAATTGGATGGACCTAAACCAAGTATTTTTAGCACGTTACAAGATCCAGTATTAAACAACCTACAGCGTGAAAAATCTAGCAGATGTTTGCCAAATAACCCATGGAACAGCTGCATTATTTAAAATCAGTGTGCAAATCTAACACACACTGAAACTACATCATCTAGAGGATGGAATTATAGTCAAATGATAAATAGAAGAGTCCATATTTTTACAGGCATATTCCTGTTCACAGGGCCACCAGAGTCCCATGACAGTTAACGGGATCTTTCTGTTTTCATGAAAACTGTCTTTTTTTGTTTGCTTGGTTTTGTTTTTTTTTTTTTTTCCTCCAGTTACAGTAATCCTTTCCTGACGTGCAGATTTGTAAAAGGGAGAAGTACAAATATTTTTACACTTCTGGAGGAAAAGTAGTATCTTCCTGCTAAATATAACCTGCAAAGCCATGTGCTATTTTCTAAGTAGGCAAATATGCAAAACCCACTTTAGCATTTAATTTGAAAAAGTTACTGGAATGCAGAGATAATAAAAATTATTATTCTTTCAATATTGCCTGCTATAAGTCGCATGCAGCCAGAGCTCTTTAACTTATCAACCATTTCAAGCTTCAAGCTTTTACTAATTTTTCAGCTAAAAAAAATTATTCCTAGGAGGAAAGTGTGTTTATTTTATAAATAAAAATTAGTGCATAAGAAAAAAACCCACAACACTGCACTTCAAATCACTGTCTATCAAACCTAGCATGTCTTTAAGCAAGTCAGAATCTGACAAGAAACTATCTGGTGTCATGCTGTTAAATGAACAGATTGATTTCCATGAACACTGGGCAGAAATGAGGATGATCAGCTGGCAGCCCTATGAAACAAGTATGTTAGTAGCAAGCGTCTCCTTTCCTTCCCCCAGCTGTAGATGCCTAAAAAGGCTAAAAAAGAATGGAAGACAATAGGTCTTCTGCCACCAGAAAAGATTATTGGGTGAGGAAATGGCAGAAGGATGTTTACAACATGAACTACCACAGAGATGAAAGCTGTACCTGTATGAGGTAAAAGCAGTGTCAGGAGAGTAGAAGATGCCTTTCAGGGATTTATCCAGCTGAAAGTCCGTGCTTACATAGCAGTTTTTTCACAAAGAGGAGAGGTTAATGACAATGAGATTGCATACGCTGCAATTCTAATTAAGACTATCTATCTTGGCTACATTATTTAAGTAAATGCAATTTTAACCCAATGTTAAAGTCAGTTCTGTGCATCCACAGAATATCACTGATCACATCGCACTGTATTATTGTCCAAATTCACAACATAGTGTGCATGTAAAGTACACTGAAGAAAATCACATCTTTTACTTGAGAAAATTCTGATGTTTCACTAAAACTTTTGTTTACTACCATCGAAGTATAAAATAAGTATTTGACATATTTATTTTTGGCTATTTAAACTAAAGTTCACAATTATGAGACCTTCCCAAGAATAAGCTAAGTTAGGAACAAAATTGAAAGCTGAATACAGAAGTTACTGCTTTTCATTAATCTGCTCTAATAACATTTCCCTGTCAAAAAATATACCTGATCCAAGGCATGACTTCTGACTGATGTTATTACTTGCTCCTTTTAGGTATTTGTACAGCTAAATTCTATCATAATTCAACAAACCTGACAAATGTTACTAACATGACTAGAGAACACCTCGGTAATAGAGACAAGTATCTGTTTCACTCATGGAGAACCGAAACTTGAATTATCCAGGGACACAGAATCAGTTCTGCACTGAAGTTTGTACATTGTTTAATAACAATGCTTGCCTTTCATTTTTCACTGATACAATCAAACTTTAGTTCAGAGCTACCTCACTGTTTTGCTTCTGTGAGTCAGTGCTAGCAACAGCCTGGAACAAATAAATGAGTATATCCATTGGGAACAGCAAAGAGTCCAACTTTATGCGTCTGATTATATCCTATTTTTGCAGATGCAAGGTCAGCGAATAGGTACAGTTTTTGAGGAAAAAAGGTCTCATTTCCCTATTTCCATGTATGGCTCTAAATGGTTGATTTCAGTTCACCCAGTTTTGATGTACCTCTGAAATTTGAAGCAAGTACTTGCGTACTTGCTCTTCCCTGCAGTGACTGGCTGCTTCCAGCGTGATGACTGCAAGGCAACTCTCCCTTCAACCAAGAGTACAGACAACCTGAGGAGACAGGTACCAGAAATTTGGAGGGATTTTATCCAGACTTCCACCCACCTGCAAAATGTGGATCTCAGTATTATATAGCCTCAGAGGGACTAAACTCAGCCTTTCTAAACCTGGAGGGGTGTCTCAGCCACCAAGATGTGCATAATTTCAGGTTAAACGCCTTCCCTGAAAGCAAAGCACTGTGCTGATGGGAATACATAAGCCTGAAGCCCAGTCATACAACAGATAAGAAACCATCATGTCCCTACACTGGGAGCAGAGAAATGAGGGTTCTGATCCCAATTCCCAGTCACTGTTTTTTTTTCTGTGTAACATAAACTCAATACAAACTACACACATACTGCAAGGAACAGGGTCTGAAAGTCAAGTTGTGATGATCAGGCCCTACCCCTTCTTTAGCAAGGGCACAGACATTAAACTATTATGAATAAAAGTGCTGCCACCAGAGTCCTCACTTGGCCTCATTTTCAGGAGCTTCCAGGGAATATATGGAGAGCCCAGGCACCTGTGTTCATTTCAGCAGGGCTCCTGGTGAGGGACAGACCTCCACTGACTGAGGTTTCAGCATCCCTGGGTGGCCACAGGTGAGTGCTAAAGAAATTCAGCTGTTGATAAAATATCTAAGGAGACCCAGGCAGGATTTAGACGGACTGGATCACACCCCAGTTTCTCACAGATCAAGCTGCAGTATGGATATAAGTAGCCTCATCATTCCTCAGGGGAAGTGAATAGACAGGTTGTCCATATTTCACACAGCATGAGGAACATGTTCCTCAGGAGTGACCCTGCAGTATTAACCCACCACAGCCACTTTTGCCTTACAGTAACTCATTTGTGCTGCTGTGTGCTTCATCTCACAATGGGAATTTGAGACAAATATGTGTGTGCATCGTATATGCTCGTATTTAAATTTCCAAAATGGTTGTCCTTGAATTAAAATAATAAATATATATAAACGTACATATATATCTAAATAACTTTGTTGCAGATTAAATTTACATTATCACAATTTAGTAATTTAGAACAACTCCAGTGACTCAGTAATTCCAGGTTTTTGATCCCTGCATTTCAATGTATAAACTGTATATGTATAATTTCAATGTATAAACCCCAGTAGCCCTGCAGCTAAACGGTGCTGCTACCCTTGAAGCAGATGTTTCCTGAGAATGAATTCATATAGTGAAAATAAATTAACATGTCTTTACAAAGAAATTGTAAAAAAAACCCTAAAAGTCACTAATGGCCAAGCAAACGGGGGAGGAGTGGAAAGAGCGGGGGGAAAACAAACCCAAACCAAAAAGCCTTTAATAGAGCTGAATTACGTGGCATCACTTAGCTAAAGAAAGACATGGACTTGAAAGAAATTGAAATTTGAAAGAATTTATTTAGACGTAAGAGTTCTTTCCTTTTTTGTTCCATTTTGCTGCTGTTAAAATAATCAGCCATAAACATTCAAGCCACTAAGGTGTTCTAAGCCAGAACTGAGGGTTTTTTTTAATAAAAATTTACATATTCAGACTACATCTACACAAATCAGGCACAGAATTTCTCTGCTTTAATTTTTCTTCCCTCATGACACAGCACTAACTTGCTTTTCTTACTGTTTCTATCTACTTTTACAATAGCTATCACTGTCTTACACTTCCTCACAATTAACTCCTAACTTCATCAGAATAAGATACTGAAATATGTAACACAGTATCAGGCTGGAACCTGAAGATCAGCTGTTTAACTTATATAGCTGCTACCTGCACAAAGCACAGAGGTATTCAAAACTACTGAATTCTAACTTGTATGTGGTCCATGCTGTGCACAACTGTAGTACCAGTGAATTAATCCGCATGACTTTGAAGACATCTCTACTTACTTTTATCTCCTTCTCTACAGTGTAGTAAAAGTTTCAGCAATCTCAGTTAAAATGAAGATTATTAGCAGCAGAATAATACCTGCCTTCCTTTCAAAATACAAATAAGTACCTGAATGTAAATAACAGCATCCTCTTAACCTGTTCCTATTAGACAAGACTAACGTAATACGTATTCTGTTCTATAGGCATCAACATTGTTAACAATAGAAAAAATCAGTTCTACTTACTATCTTCTACCTGGGCATCTAACATATGTTCAAATCATGCATCTCACATATGAGAGACTAAGAAATTTTGAAAGAATTAGTTTAACTGCAAAATCCACTATCAAGAACACACTGTTAACACTGTAATTTAAATTGCCTGCAAATGCAAATGGTAGTCAACAGCCACTACTATAAGGGCATGAAAATAATTTTTAACAGGATTATATGCAAAAAGTTTTTTGCTGCGTATTATCTTTCAGTATTTCTGTTGGAAATATTACTACCATTTACAGCACCTTTTAAAGGACTTTTTTTTTTTTTCCTATGGAAACACCACCATATAAGGAAAAAATGCAAAACATAAAGCAACTGTACAAAATACATAAATGAAAATGCACCATCTCCCATATGTTCTGTGCAAAAAGATAAATTTAACAATTAGGTCACAAAAATACTCCCCAGAATGCTACAGCAGTTTCTAGCAGATACACTCCCAAGAGTATGGTCATGAATACAGATTGCAAAAAAGCACTTGATTTGGCTACAGACTCTGTAACTTCATGATAACCAGTGATGAAACTATGAAGGCCCACCAATGACATCCACAGAAAAAGTCCACTGGTACTGCAGTGAAAATCATACTATAATTTAATTACACTGCTTCTAAAAGTGGTATCCGTGCCTTTGAAGTCAGCCTAGGTGTGTATTCCCAAACTGTAGTCAGTGGTGTACAGAGCAGTCTATGTCATTAATTACAAAAGAACTCTTTTCCCCCCAAAGAAAACTCATGAAAGAACATGACAGCCTGCTGAATGGCACATGTTCACCTCATCACAAAACACCAGGGCTCAGTAATAGTTGTTCATTCTGGGGTACAGCCAGGACAGGAAAAAAAAATTCTATGCTTTTGAGTGACTTATGGGACACAACAAATGGCAACAGGTGGTCAAGGTCACAGTCAGTTGGCAGGGAGTGCTTTTAGAGATACTGTGTCTGGCCACTGAACCCACATCACAGTTATATGACAGAATGGGCATCTCCTGTTGCACTAGTTTCTTCTATTACTTCCTGAAATGACTACTATAGCAATCTGAACCTCTCAGTGCTTGACCGTTACATAGCTCCATCAATAGCATGCTAATTCCACAGATGAGGCTTAACATGCCCAGCTATGCTGGTTTGGGGTGGGATATGGTTAATTTTCCTCACAGTAGCTGGTATGGGGCTGTGTTTTGGATTTGTGCTGGAAACAGAATTGGTAACTCAGGGATGTTCTCATTCTTGCAGAATAGTGCTTACACAGAGCCAAGGTCTTTTCTGTTTCTCAAACCACCCCACCAGCAAGCAGGCTGGGGGTGGACAAGGAGTTTGGAGGGGACACAGACAGGACAGTTGAATCTTAATGATCCATGGATATCCCACACCATATGTTGTCATGCTCAGCATATAAAACTGAATGAAAAAGGAGAGGAGGGACATTCAGACTGATAGTGTTTCTCTTCCCAAGTAACTGTTATGTGTGATGGAGCCCTGCTTTCCTAGGGATAGCTGAACACCTGCCTGCTGATGGGGAGTGATGAGTGAATTAATTGCTTTGCTGTTCTTGGTGTGTGGCTTTTGCTTTACTTATTAGACTGCCTTAATCTCAATCCAAAAGCGTTCTCACTTTTACCCTTCCAATTCTCTTCCCATCATACTGGGGAGTAGAGGAGAATGAGCAAGCAGATAGCTGGTGCTTAGTTGCCAGCTGGGGTTAAACCACAACACCAGCATATATTCTTCAAGTACTGTAGCATACCACAGCTGCAGCAGAGGGGAGGTCAGGTCCTCTGGAGCACAGATCAAAGAGCACACTGAAAGTGGTCAGTGTTCAGATCACAGGACCAAACCTGTCCCTCACGAAGCCTGAGGGAGCAACGAGTATTTTCCACAACCATTTATAACTTATGAGTGATGCTGTCGGTGTTCCCTTTCTATTTTGGGGCACAGTCAACCAGATTTAAGCTTTCAGCTAAGCCAAGCAGGTTGATTTTAAATTAATGTAGAATCACTCACATAGTTAACCTCAGTTATCATCCAGGAGACAAGCAGCTGCTGAAAGGCATCCCAGCATGGCCTTCTGCTGCAACTGAACTAATTCTACTGGCTGGTGACACAGGTGTGTAGTTGAGCGTAAAAATTTCATGAGGAATGAACAGAGGGAAATTATTTAAAGTTTGGCAGAAACATGAAGCAGCGTGGGCTGGCCAAGCTTACGCTGCTCTAAAACAAGATGCAACAATGACTTGTTTGTTAGCTGATGTGTCGTGCCAGAGCTAGAAGTGGATGCCCACACTGACAAAGCACACTACTTATATAAAAATGAGCTTGTGCTCATCAAAGTGGTGCGTTTCACACATCAACTCTGAGCAAGCCCCAGGGATCAATGGAAAACAGATTCCATGAACAAGTGCATACAGTATTTGTTACCATGGGGAAACAAAAGTTCATCTTCCCTCACACTTAATTTCTGCAATATTACAGTTCCCTGACATATGGGATATAAAATAATTTATTTCTGTGTGTATTTCTACATCCATGTAGAAAACAAATCATAAACAAAACCATATAATCTCAACACTAATTCCATGTTAAATGCAATTGCAAATTCATGAAAAGACTTTTCCTTTTGAGAGGATCTTACCAATTTAGTTCTTTTATCAGTATTACAAAGCAGCTACGAAGACTGCGAAGAAATAATAAAGAATGAAACTGAAATTTTGAGAGGAGATTTGGAGGACAGACTACATTTGTCAAAATCAAAGTATGGTCCCCATATCCTGAAAAACTACAGAGGGTTCAAGACAGAGCCCTACAGAGAACTTCCATTACATTTCTAAATACACCTAAAAAGCTTTTAGATGTAAATCCCACCTACCTTTAAAATTAAATAGCATTTGTCAAACTATTATAAACAGAGGAAACTCAAGGATTTGAAAAGGATTAAAATTATTACTTGTGAGCTATTACTCTATCTCCTCTTCCATAAAAGCACATGCATAACAGCATCAGAAGGAAGCTGAGCATGAGGCACATTTCTTTCGAATTTTTATGATCTTGCTTCACTGCTCTGTTGTTCAAGTCAAGCATCATAAGTGAATAAACATATTATTTTAAATGAAAGATGTTGCTAGTGGAAGTTTTGTTGTATAAACATCTGACGTGAAAATGTTGGGCAGACAATGCTGTCCCCCATCATTATACCCTTCCAGCCCACTTACCTACTGAGTCTCTTTAAAAATACTGTTTCCTTCAAAGCCAAGTTAGTAAGGCCTTCAATGAAATCTATATTCAAAAAACCCTAGCTTGGATCTGAAAGTGATCCTTCTAAACAGTGCAGAAAAACTAAATAAACATAAATATTTGCAGTGCCATTTTTCTACTTCTAGGTATTTTTTGGTTTTCCTAACATAAGAAGACACCTACCACAAACTCCATTTTGGATGCACATAATTGAGATTCATATGCACTCCAGCTTCAGCATTTCCTATCAGCTGGAATTTGCCAGTTCCCCACAAACGCTGAGAGGTTCTTTGGAAGTTGAACTCTTCTCATCAATTGTACAGTGAATCTTAAAAACCTATTCCTTACTTTTCTAAGCAAAGATTAAGTTAGTGTAAGGATCTAAAAAGGTATCGTAGCCTTCTTAAGTGTTTACCCTTACAGAAAAGCAAGGTATGATATTGTAAATACATCTATCATGTTTCACAGGAATTTTAGCAAAATATCTTCAAAGTTTTTGCATTGTAAATACAAAAAGAATTCCAGCAACTCACTTCTGTGGACTTGGCTTGGCCCACAAGAGCCTACAGGAGTTTTCACATCAAGAGACATCATATAAAACCTAGGTGTTATCTACACACTACATGATTTAAAAAAATCCAATTTGAGTGGTAACTTTCAGGTCTTAAAAACATTGAACATACTAGTTTCTCCATGAAATGGATTGATAACTGACCATATTCACCTATTTTGCAAATTAAACACATTTTTTTTTTCCATCATCTATATGATGAGTTCCAATGAGTTTTAGCAACAAAAACAAATTTGGGGTATCCACATGTCTATCGGATGTCATAGCATCCTTGTATTAAATCTGTAAGTCCTATCATACTTGGTTTAGAAGTAAATGCAATGTGCCAAAAATGCCTCCAAAATAAACTATGCACAGGACATTACACAGAGTGGCCTGTTATTCAAGAATCTTACACCATCCTTAGTGTCTATACCTTCCTCTTTTCTGCTTGGAGTAGTTCTTCTACTGCTTTATCACTGACACAATCAGAAAGTGTACTGTGAACAGTAATAATTCATGTAAACACTCATACTGTTTCCTGCCCTTTCAGTTGGTTAAAAGGAGGACTATCTTGAGGCAAAACACACTCTTGACTTATATACAGGCAGGATCATGAGTACTGCAGCACAGTGCAGATTCTGAATCATCTGGATGACTTGGGTTTTTGTTTACGTTGGAAATATTTAAAACATACAAGCTTTTAAAGAAGATTAAGGATGGACTTTACAGGGAACTTTAAGAGAAGACAGTGCCTAAATCCTTTGAATTTCAGTGAAGGAGTCATGCCTCTTAGATACGGAGCTATTAAAAAACAACTGCATTCTGTAAGGCAAATGCGATGCAGAAGATTGATATAGCTATCTAACCTCAATAAACCATAATTTAATGGACAATTTTCTGAACACTAACTTTTCACTGACTTTAGGCTTAATCTTGTTTCTTTTAATTTTAAAAATTCAGAAGATATTTACATTCCGGACATCCTGCCAGCAACAAGTGGAATACACACAGTTACACATGTTTTTGATCAATGCAGCAAAAGATCAGAGTAATCGCTTGAAATCCTTCAATTTCACTGCCAAACAAATACTGTGAGGATTAAGCATCACAACAAGCAAGCAGAGGATGCCAATAGAGAATTTAAAATTTTTTGACACACACTATTAGGATATGTATCATAAAAATCACTGTAAGTTGCTTAACTATTCTCCTGCTTTGTCATGCTGCTTGTCTGAAACTGAGCTTTCTGGAAATAAAACAAACAAACCAACAAGAAAAAACAACCAAAGAATCCCATCTGTATCTCAGTTATTAAACAGTAATTTTTTTAAACTGTATTACCTAACAAGTTGGATTTTTAACATATTTGTGTGGAATGAAACTTCTCCTCCCCATATATTCGCTCTTTGAAATACAAAGTACTGAAAGCCAGGTATTCAATTCACTTTGACAAATAGAATACACTGGAATAACTGAAGAAACCACAGTAAAAAGTTGTAACTCTTAAAATTTAAATTTAGTTAGATTTTTTTTTTTAGATTTAGATTCTCCAGTTACAGGGCGTCACCTAAGTAACAGCAACATGTGGATAATAATTTCCTATGGCTTTAGATCTTAAAAAAAAATCATCATAGTTGTTTCTATAGTCAATACAAGTGACAACCTCTAAAAAGTTACAAGGAGCAACTTGAAAATCAGATACTGTGTATGAAGTATGAAAAAAGTCAATAAAGAGAAAGACAAAACATAGTATCTTCAGAATTATTTATCTCCAAAGTAAGAATAACTGTAAGGAATAATACCTCTTCTCCCCAGAAAAAGAGATTACTAGAACTGGACAGTAAATTCCTTATGACAGGGGCCAGAGTACAAAAGGACTGACTTAGACTTTTGTCTAATTTAAAAATATGCATGTTAAAAAATATGTCTACAATAAAAATATTTCTAAAACCCTTGCAATATCCATAGAAAAGGTCAAACATTTTTGCTCTATAAATTGGAAAGTGAACAAAGTGCACCTTTGTAAAGGTAATGTGGGAGGTGATATCACATTTCTAAGAGAATGCTTGCTGACTTTCAGTGTGGAAAAGCAACATGAAAATACAAGGAAGCTACTTGCATAAAATAGCAGTGATGCCAATTATTTTAATTATATTGTTGATGCAACAAAGCAAGAGCATATGCAAATGTGTGATTTAGTCTATTACTATATGTATCTTCTACACCAACATAAATTAAGTTTGTCTTAGCTCCTATGGTCCTTTTTCCTAGAATTACAAGCAACTCTTTCTTCTGTACACCTCAAAATACCTACTGATACGAAAGCCAAACCCTACATTCAAAATGCCATCCAACTAGGTAAGAAAGCCCAACTTAAAGCTTGTCAAAATGTTTTTATGATTAGTGATATTATTAGGAACCTAATCTTTCCACCACATAAATGCAGTGTAGATGTTCCCAAAACCCTGGAAAAAATACCTAGTTGACCGGAAATTTTCAAATTGACAGGACAAATTTCCTGACAGTAACATCAGGATTTGTTAGAAAAACTGAATGTTTGTTGATGTGTCTCTTCAGATACGTGAACAATTTGGTAGCCAAAAAAAATAATGATCTAAAATGTTTTTCCCTATTAAATTGATATTGTAAGCTTTCTTAGTGCTGAAAAATCAAGACATTAGTCATCAACTACACACGTAAGTAATCATGGGGTACAATACTTTTGAAGGCCAAACAGTATTGAAATTCACCCTGATCTACTTAGATTTATTAGATTACAGTGCATAGCTCAAAAGACTGCTTCTCATCAGTTAAGTTCCACATATGTACAGTACATTTTATATTAAAATTAGCTGGAGGGTATACTGAAATATTACACTAATTCGTGCAGAGGACCTGACGTGATGTACAATAGCCTAAAGCTAGAAGTGGAATGCTATGGGGAATGGCAAACAGGCTTTTAACAAATGACTGCTGTATTAATAATGGAAATCTAGGATACTTTTTTGTCAAATTAATTAACTGCTAAAGTAATTTGCAAGGACACATGTAATTTATATCATATATTGACTTTTGCTACTCTTAAACCGTATACTTTGGAAAAAGAATACTTCTTTTTTATACTGACAGTCTGCTTTTTTCTGTTCCCAAGCCTTACCTTAGAAAATGTGATTTTAACAGTTCACCAACCCTAAATCAAGAGGAACTAACATGCATCTGTTCAAGAGTAGTTTGCATGGCATTAGTGTTCTTGCCTATCACATGTGAAAGATTTGTTTCATCTTAAATTTCCAAGTTAAAAAATCCGTGTTTAAATTACTCTAACAACCCTAGAAACACTATGGGAATTTTACATGCTTTTGTTCTCAAAAATCATGTTCTACACATTCCAGTAGGTTTGCAACTCGCTGCGTTCCTTCGACTCACACCTTCTACTACACTAAACCCAACTGGGTAAGCAGGAAACACCCTAACATATCTGCCAAGCCACAGCTATTTAGTCTAACTTCTTAGCTTCAGTGCTAGTCAGAGGATCAGGGGTGAACTTCAGAACTATGTGGTTTCAGAAGAGAAAAGGAAAATTTTAATATTAGAATTAATAATAAAAACACATTTTTCTACATATTTCTTCTCTACGCATGCTGATGTGCCATGACACCTCTATCTCCGATTGACACAGAACATATTTATACATACCACAGTTTGGTGGTTAACTTGAATCACTTCATCCCCAGCATGGATTTTCTTGCACCGATCTGCAGGTGACTGAATTTAAAATAAAAGAGATGATCAAGAATACAGTTCTTACTGGTCATCATCTCTCTTTCAGCAGTATGTTTTCTAAGCTATGTAAATCAGGTTAGATTGATAATGACATTTTACTGTGAAATAAAGAGTTAAATAAATATTTAATAAACCAATTCATTGTTATTGGAGAAAAATAATCTGCACTATTGTATACAATACAATCAAATATAAAGAAAGGTATGAATATTTTTTTTATGAAAGGATAACCGAGTCCTAAGGATTTCTTTTAAATTCCATTCTGCCAAAAGAGTGCTTTAATCTGCCTAACATCTCTTATAGCCTTGAAAGCCAAGCTTTGGCTGAATATTAAGCCTATCAAGACTCATTGGCCGTTCTTCACAAACTAATTTCAAAACATTGCCTTTTTATTTTTCAGTGTTTTAGTATGATGCAGGGAGCTTCACTAAATGAATGTTCTTCAAAGAGAGGATTAGGTTAGGTACCAACTAGGAAGATCATGTAAGTTACAAGGTAACTTAGCTCTGGATCATTATGGTGGAAGAAATGCAAGCAGCACAAAAATCCTACAAAGATCACACTTTCAAAAAGCAAAGTATTTTCATTTTTGTCTTTTGCCTCAAAAAACGCACCTCAATGACAACACAATGCAAACATAAAAACCCACAATAAAAAAACCACAATGCTCCTCCATAAACTGACTTTCCCACAAAACTTTCCCTTCTTCTGCCTTCTATATTTACAGTAGACCAACTGTTTTCTGAGGCAAATACTCCTATGTTTAGAAGAAAATAAGTTCCTTCAGCTTTTCATAGAGTGAAAACGCTTTTATTTTTCTCTCAGTACTCTGACTGCCAGTCTATGAAGGCACTTAATCTTAAAGGTAGACGGTGAGACTGCCAATTTGAAAGAAAACAACCCAAGTTGCTCAGAAGTAGGATTCTGAAAAGTTCCTATGGATTTTACAGAAATGAACGAAATTAAATTCATTTTCAGATGAAATAACAGGCTGTCTAGAGAATATGCCCTAGGCTTGAAATGAAGACTCTTTGTATTAGCCTACATACTGTATCCCAATTCAAAATATGTCCCATAGCTTCACCACGACTCTCTAGTAGAATTGCATGTAACACATGGTCTAAGTCAAGGACAGTGTTTAAAGGGGAGATATCCAAGAGAAACACAAGGCTGAGGTCATCATTGACAACTCAGTCCTGGGAAACATTGCTCAGAACATCCTAAATCAAGCTGGACTGGTGAAAACATAATTTTACTTGCATACAGAACAGCAGCTTTGACTTTTTGGCACTACCCCAGCATTAAAGGTGTTGCCTGAGTGACTTGGAGAAAAATTTTGACACTGGTGATTATGTTGTAATAATCTGTATTTTGCCTGCCATTTCACTACTCATACTTACTCATTCATACCTCTAACAATCTTTATAATCCTCCCTTGTAATCCTGCTATTTTAGCTCAGTTGTAGTTACACCTAAGACTTTCAAAATGTAAGTGCAAGTGAATCTTGTGTAATTACCCTTGAACTCTACAATGTAAACTTGTATTAAGTTCAGCACTTGCATCTTACATCTTGACAAAACGGGTATTTTGTGTAGCAGTGCGACAAGCCAGTAAAATATGGTCTGAGAATCTTCAAATTGGAAAAGTCTATTAAAAAAAACAAAACCACCTCATTGCAATTGTGCCTTGAATACACTGCAAGGTGAGGTAAAAATCATTTATAAAGGAGTCTCAAGGTTATGGTCTTATGGAAAGTTTACAACTCTTTTTTCTTATCCCTTTTCCTCCCAAGTAATACACAGAGACCTTGCCATAAAGGAACAGTATCTTTTATCATCACTATTTAAGGAAAACAGAAGAGAATCCATAAGCTTTTTTTCACAGATGTGTCTTTAGCTTGTAATTCACTTCAACAGGGGGTTGAACAACAGAAGGAAGTACCTGTTACTGAGGATCATACGTACAAGCTATTCAGAATCTGCTTAGGATTTATTCTTCAGAATAGATACAGTTTTGTTCTGTAGGCTAAAAGTTGTCTTTGTCCTATTCCCCCTGTATACCCACAAAGTCTGAAAGACTAGTTTAGATCCCATGAAGTACATTTGCTACATGCTCAGAATAGAGAAATTGGTGCTATTTTTCTGAAAGGTTCTCTTCCCTGAGACCTAAGGGCACCCTACAAACTCAAACAGTGCACAGTAAGTGGGGATGCTGGAAGCACCCCTTCAAGGTCACACTCCTGCTGGAGATGCACTACATGCTATTACTTTGGAAAGTACTCTTTTCTAATTGGAAAACCAAATTACAAAATGACCTTATTTGAAGAATACATTTACTTTGTGATTTAAAAGAACCTCTCCAATGTGGTCTAAAAAGGCTATTTAAAAAAGCTGTAATCTTTTGCTGGACCAATATACCCATTGGATTTCTTACTTCTAAACAAAAGAGAGAAGACATGAACCCCGAAGCTCAGCTTGCTCTAATGCTACAGGACTAACAGAGAGATGCTCATATGGGGCAGTGACCTGTGAGGAAGCCTGCTCACTCACAATTCAAGTTTCAAAGCTGCTTTGAACTGCAGTGCTGATGTGCTGGGAGAGATGACTCCTAATGCTGAACAGCAAGATTCAAACTAATGGGCTTTGTAGGTGAACAAAACCACCTAAAATGGAAAACAGAAAAAGCAAAAATATGGTTTCAAAAACTACTCGGTTATACTCTGTTACATTAATGCTGCTAGCACTGCTATGCTACTGTGTTAACCAAAAGGACAAGTGCTTCTTTGTGATCTTGCAGGAAAGCCTCAGACAAAAAGTCTGCCAATGTCTGACTTGGAGGAACAGAACTGGAAAGAAAAAGGCCATAAAATTTTGTTCAAAGAAAAGAGAGTTGGATTCTTACCTTTCCTACAAGTTAAGTTGTATCACAAATAGGAACAATGTCAATACCAACAGGTCAGATTACATCTGCACCATCATGACCTTGCTCTGGCCATCCTGCTTAGACGTTTATTCTCCCATCTATCAGAATCATACCTTTTTTTTTTTGGTTTGGTTTTTTTTTTTTTTTTTTTTTGTTCTTAAAAGAAGCATCTAGCAGCTGTGTGCTGAAAAGCCAAAGACACCTTACTTTCTCTAAAGTGTTGCTCATTTTCACACACGCTTTAGCATACAGCAGTTTTTTCCCTAGATAGCAGACTGCAGTTTCTCAGTCTGCTGTGAGCACCTCCATAGTGTTAAACAGTCAGTAACAACAGCAGAAAAGTCATCACGAATGAAGCTTCCTGACGTGGCTTTAAATTATATTCATGAATCACAAAAGATAAAGAGTTTTGAGGGAATGTATTAAGATTTTATTTTTATCTTTGCCACTGGGAAATTAAATCCGATATTAGTAAGTCATGGAGAGAGATGGTTCTTGTTTTAATCTGAGAGAAATCCAACTGTAAAAACCATCCTCTTTCCTTCTTATATTTTCTAGATTAAGCTCAAGTATGGTTCTGTTGTTTTTGTTTAGTTTTACTGATTTCACTGATTATATCTGTAGCTGTAAATCTAGCTCCCTAGATTTTTCATTTCAAGGTTGAAATTCCTTATGTTTTCCTTATTCTGAGACAGGTGGCATTCACACAAGTTCTACAACAGATATTATCTATTGTCTATAACCCATGGGTGTCCTGTCAGCAGCAGAAGAAAACAGAAAGAAGAAAGGCTATCAGATGGCAGCTCCTATGAAGGTATGAAAATAATATTCCTATTTTATTTGGGATGTTAACAGAACCTCACTGCAGATGTGATGTAGCAGCTGTAAATACCGTGTAGGCAGTTTGCACTTTCCACAGTACAACACAGTAGCAGAATAAAACAAACATTTCTGACAGCTTCATTTTCAGAAAATGCCATCAAAATCTTTGAAAGGAATTGCCTAAATCATTATGGAACAGTTCAGTGTTGTTTAGTTCTTGTTCCATGTTCATTGAGGATAATGGCTAGAACATTTTCCCCATAAAATGGTCAGTTTGCTCACTTCCTAGCTTATAGCCAGATCTCTAGATATGGTGTACAAGGAAAAGAGGTTGTATTTCAAAGTAATTTCAAAAGTACTCTATTATGTTTGTGTTTTTTTGCTGTTTAATACCCTCAGTGACAACTAGTACACCGGTAATACATGTTCCTTTCTATAGGCATTATTCAGAAGTTCGTGCAGAAATGTATGGTTATTTGTCAATGTGGAGGGATGTCCCCATTTCCATGCATTTATTTATTGCAAAGTAAAGCTTGATAGATGGAAAAATATAAAAGCTGTTTGTATAAAACTGCAGCAAACTCCAGCATATCAGCCTACACATAATAAAGACATTTATCTTTTATTCACAGAACAAGGCAGCTCCAAGACAGTTACATCCTATCTTGATCAACTGCAGAATTTTAGATGTCTTGCAAGAACAAATCAAAACTGATTCTCTTGGTCGTCAACTGGAAACAACTCTTTCAATTCTGAGGTAAACAAGCACAAGCGTTTCTGCTGTCCAACATGCTATTGGTCCTCAACAGCCAGCTAGCACACTTTTGCAAGCAAAATGTAGTCTATAGCAAAGGGAAAGCATAAACCACAGGTAAGGTCAAAAAGGCTTCCAGGCCTGAACATTAACAATACTTACATTTTCTGTTGTTCCAGTAATTACATGGAGACCATCATATGTTGATTTAATGTACATACCCTAAGAAAAAGACATCATGGGAAAGAATTTTTAAAGTGTTTCACAAACCAACACCATCCAAACATAACTTGCACATCTCTAAAAGAAAAGACCTTTTTAAAAAAAAAAAAAAGAAAAAAAAATATTTGTGGACTTTTAATATATGCCATGAGGAACTTGTCTCTGGATAGGAAAGTGTTTTTTGACACACTTCAAGAACAACAAATTAGTCTGGCCCTAATTAGCGATAGCAAACTAAATCTTTGACCACAGTCATCTCCATAAATACTCCCCAGTTTTTCCAATACTACAAATATAACTTCAGCTACAAATACAACAACACCTGATTACAAAAAAAATACTAGAATAACTCATAGCCTTAGAGTGATCCATTTTGCTTTAGCAGGTAGAGAAGGCTTTAAAAGATCTGGAGTCTCTGGTAGGCAATGCTGCAAACATAACTTTCAAACTGATAAACCAATGCTCTGAAAAGAGCCTGCAAAATGTCTCTAAGACTTTGATAGTCTCACTCATCTCAGTGAACAGTTCGGCTGTAAAACTCAGTGACAGAAACTTAAACATCGACTTCTTTAGCTATTTCACTTCTTTCCAAAAAATACATAAATGGAGGGTTAGCCTATGAACAGACAGAAGCTCCTGCATGGGTAGTCTGAGACAGTGCCTCAAATCCTTTTTTTTCATCAAGTCATAATTCAAGCATTTTAAAGCATCCACTAAGACATCAAGAGAAGGAAAAAGGAGAAATAGTTGGCATACCCTGAGTTCAACAACTTCTGAGGACTCTCCTTCCCACAACCAATTTACAGAAAGGTAAATATAGAGGGCTTGAGTACACATTCTCTCCACAACCTACTTTTTCTTCTTTCAACCAGAGTGCCCAAAATAGTCTGTCCCCACTTGAACAGAGTGCACTCATTGGTGATTAAGTGTGGTAAAGAGGCAAAGAAGATCTATCAGTTTGGACTAATCTAATTTGGGACCAAAACTCACAGACATTTTGGTAGTAGGAAGAAGAAAGCACCCCCCACTTAAAAGAAGATGATATCCCTAGTAAAAAAAAAGGGACTTCATGAGTTTCTCAGGAGAGGGGTCTCAAAACTAAACTCTTATTTTGCTCTGCAAAATACACAGCAGTAACGGCATCAAATACAACTGTCATGTTAGGCTGCCCCAGCTAGTACAGGACAAAGCAAGAATTTGCTTGTTATTACACAGATAGAAGCCCTTGGCATCATCCTTCAACTCCCAACTCCTCTACAAACCTTCAGCAATTTTTCCATTGACTGGCTCCACATACACAGTTTCCCACTTAACCTAGTTATATCAAATATAGAAAGGCAATTTCTTATACATTTATCCTCACAACACCCCTGTGAGGTAGGGAAACACTAACATGCATTTTACAGACAGGGTAACGAGCCACACAAGAAGCTGAGATATGTTGGTATCCATTATTTGGTATACATACCTACGCTCAAACCACCAAAAATCAGGGCCTAAATCCCTCTCAGGTCACCCAAGTGACCTGACCATACAACCTGACATCGCAAGAGGTAAAATCACAGTGAATTCATGGTGACAGAACTATGAGCCAGGTCCGCACACAGCAATTTCTGAAGAAATCATGTCTTTGCTTTTATTGACAGTGTATTACTGCTTTCAACTTAAAATATCAGGGTGAAAGCTGAGGATAGTCTCATGCTTGATGATTACACAGTGTTTAGTTTTGTGCAAAGTATTACTCTGAAGGATACTAATGTCATACAAGTGTGCTATCACAGTGGAGTACAATCTGCATCCAATCTAGTCTTTTCTACAGATTTAAAAGACTTTGAAATAGCAATAGGAAAGAAAGAGCTTTTGCAGAATTTTCTTTGAAGGCTAAGATCAGGATTATGCACACATTAGGAAAAAGTGGGAAGAGTGAAGTGGCAAAACGCCCACCACCACTCCCACCCCAATTGTATTTATTTCACATGTGTAAAATTCATAAATGCTACACTAGTACCATGACATATTGATTTTGCAAGAGCCAACATAATCCTGCTTACAAAGCAGCTTTTAAATGGGGAGAGGCAACGTTCTGCAACAGGAAGATGAGCTACCTTTTCACCCATGTTCCTCCACTTTTTAAGTGAACAATATATGGGAAACAGTACAGAGAATAGAATGTTCCCAGCTTACATTGTTTGATCTGGAATGGACATAAGAATACCACAGATATTTAGAAGCTTTCCCCTCTGCCTTCTTGTGGCTGCACAGTATCAACAGTACTTTTTAGTGGTCAAGAATACAGGGGGGATTAGTGTGTGTGCTGTTCACTTGTACTGAAACAAATTGGCAGATACACATCTTAGGTATTCAACGATAATGCCATGGTCCCTATGAATTTACAAGAACAAGATAGGTGGAACAAAAGGAAAGATAATTAAAAACAACCATAAGGTAACCACCCTCCTAACCAAGATCAAATGTATGCCTAGATTAAAGATAGGATAACTCTTGCTTAATTCAGTAAGAGATTTTCCTGATAAGTTTTGCGTAGAAGTCTAATTTCAAACCAATCATTAAATTTTATCTTGGTGTGAACTATTATTCAGTTAAGGATTAGAAAAGAGAGAGACCTCTTGCATTTTTTCTGATATACTTTTAACATATTTTATGCAATGCTGGATGGAAAAGAAGATACCAATACCATTTATCACACACACATAACTGAACTTTTACTTCCACTGTGAAACCGTCTTAATGGAGTTCCCCCAAATTTTCATGTGCCTCCTTAAGCTCAAACAGTTCCCAGAATCTCTTTATAAATTTTTCCCAGCCCCTCCAGCATTTAAAACTAAAAAACTCAGGAGAAATATTAGGAACACTATTACACTGGATTCCTAGAAAATTCTTTTGAGATAGGGAGTCAGCAGTACACCTTTAATCAGCTGCCACACCCTGCTGTATCTGCAGCTTGTATTCTATTGCATGATATTTTTTACATGACAGGCTCATTTTGTGTTTGACTGAGCAAGCAAACAGGAACCTAGAACAATTGTTCTAATGTCCTAGTGAATTCACCTTTGCATTTGAATCTTGCAAGCCAGGTGAATAGCTGCAACCTGAAACCGTATCACAGTACCTAAAATGACTAGTATTAAAATGATAATATGAACAGAAAAAGATAGAAACTCAAGATTAACCCTTGCCACAGTTCTCTAATATTCTGTTCTATGTTAAAACTAAGCATAAAATAGAAACAGACTGTTGAAGAAAAACTTCCAAGGAAAACTTGGTTACCTGCTTTTGTCTATCAAAAGGAAAAGATGTACAGTATTGTGCTTCTTTGCTAATACATTCACTGTTTTCAGCCAAGCACTAATGTTTTTAAGTCTGTTTCATGGCAAAATATACTACTTAAGCTACTCATTCTTGTCTCTTTCTAGAATATCAGTAGTGTAAAAACATGTAAAATTCAATTCTGCTTACTGATAGAGATGGAACAACTTTCAAGTCTTCAGAAAAAAAAAACCCCACCAACAAAAAGGATCATGGAGAATTCTGGTTACTGCAAAGCTGACCATTCATCCATTTTAGTCCTTTAAAAATAATTTTCTACCCTGAAAACCCCCTTTTCACCCTTACATCACAGCCACTGCTGGCCCTATCTCTTCTACAGCAACACTCATTGAAGAACACATGTATGCAGGCAGTCACATAACCACACCTTGGCAACAGACCCGAGATAGAGATAAAAAAAAAAAAAAACCCCAAAAATGCAAAAATAAAAAAGCAATACCAAAACCCACCCGTAACATCGCTTTACCGAGTAACAAGAGTTTCCCTACATCACACCCTAACAACATTTTCTGCTTGCCAGGTTACTTGGTCTGGTTTTCTAATAAGTGTTAGATAGTTTTAATATATGTAAGACATTTAAAATACTGTGACACATTTACCTGTTACTTCTGCATTAAGGTATTAGTCTGACAATTTACATTTACCTCTGACTGATACTTACGTTTCCACAAGATCAAACATAGTGAAGGAACTATTTGCGCTGATCAGTACATTCTGATAGTGCTCCAGGCTGTTTCAAGTTGTAAAAACGCCAACCATTTTCTTAATTCCATCATATATTTACCATATAACTTTAGGGAAATAGCACTCTTTTCCAAACATTTTATTTCCTTCTCTTCTCCATTCCTTTTCCTCTCCCTGATCTACTTTAGCTTCTCAAATGTTAAATTTTTGACAAGTTAGATACTCTGTTTATGTTAGGTGACAAAAAAAAATCTTCCCAGTTAGCAGCCATCCTTGTCCTTGTATTTCCACTTGAAATCTTTCCATGTTTATAGGAGATTTTATTTAGTGGTTGGTAGAGCCAGCACAGAACTGTCATGTGGGTCAAAAACATAGAAGAAAGTCAACAATAATCCATTTTTCAACCTCCACCATTGCACAAATCCTGAAGAAGGTCCAGAAGTTATAGGGCTTCACATTCATCCAAGTGCTCCTCGAGTGCAAAGGATATTCACAACTCTGAGCTTCACCATCAATTCTTAAATTTACAGATTTAGCACTCAACAGGATGGTACTGATATGCACCCACCACATCTTAACTGAAAAACATTAGTTCAAAGCCCAAACAACCAAAAATCAAGGCTTTTCTTTAAAGCACAAACAGCAACCTGACAAAGATGATAACATTGGCACTGTAACAGACCGAAAGGTATGACACCCATGCTTCCGGCGCAAATATATTGTCCTTGGTGCCTGCTCTGGAGAGCTCACAATCTAGAGAAGACAGCACAATAAAGAGGCAAAAGAATAGTGGCATATAGGTAAGGATGAAGGGGAAAAAATATGCCTGTACCAAAATAGCACATATTCTTCTAAGGCTTGTATATTGCACAGTTGGTATTTTCCATTCTTTAAGAATACATATGATTATTTTTATGACAATGACATGGTTATCCTTAGTCAGCACCAAGTCCCTGTTCAGTTGTTTCATAAACAGATATTAAAAGAAAAAGCCCTGTTTCAAAAGCTTCCAGTTTAAACAGACAAGACAGACAGGGGGTGTAAAACAGAGGCACAGAGTGGGTGGAGATTCTTTATCTCATCAGCTACCCAGCAGAAACAGACCCGTGAAGCACATTCTTACTTACAAAAATACCACTCAACATTTTTCAGTCACTGGGGCTTAACACCACCCTACACAAAGACTTGAAAGAGGGGGGTGAAAAAGCAAAACCAAACAAAAACCAGTCATGAGACAGAAAGGAAAAGAAATAAATGTTCAGATAAAAATGGACAAAATTCCAAGAAAGGTGATCAGGAGAAGGGAGAAGCGGATCTCTTCATTACAGTAAAAGACAGGATTTTTAAAAGTTGACTGCAGTGAGCTGGTGAGAAAGAGTTAAAATTATAGGAAAGAGGGAGGAGAGAATCCATGAAAAGCTGAAATCCTGGGGGACTAGTTTGAAATGGATTCAGAGATCAAAAGAAAGCCAGTGGGGGATGGGAAAACAAAAACAAAAAGCAGACTAAAGCAAAGGATGGGGCAATATTTACTCACCTATATGTTTGGGGGTTTCCCTTATTTTAATTGGAATTTTCCAAAAAGAATGGATAATTATTCTAGTGTATGATTGCTCTAAATACCCTGGCATACCAAATTTGTAAAAAAATCCAAACCAAATGCCAAAATCTAACAACAATCAATGTACAATCCAAAATGCTCTTCAAAACAATACCATCCAAACAACTTCAAAAACCTGCTGCAAAAAGTACAGCAGTAATCCTTATTCAAGAAAATACAATGAGAATAAACTTGGACAGAACTTGAAAAAGTTATTTAATTAGGCAAAAAATTATTAACTGCATTCTGATCACCTTTTACTACCTCCAAGGATTGTGGGAAGAGATATTATTAGTGATGTAAAGTCATACTGCTGTAATTGTCACCAGTGTTTGATTTTTTTCCATGCAGTGGGTGTTGGGTACTTAAGCAAACAAAAGATCAGTGGTCAACTCTTGAACACCAAACACAGGATGGCTGCACTGCACTGAGCCTTTACAAGCACCTGATTAAGCATGCAGAGTTCTTGCAATACATTCAATAAGCTACTTCTCAGCAGCTCTGTAGAGCACTTGAATAACTTATAAAATAGCATTATATCCCAGAGATACTACGAAGCCTATTCCAGAATTTGACAGCTTTTGTGTATAAGCCCACGCAAACTTCTTGGTTGAGTTCATCTTAGTAATTTAAATCCCTTCAAACTTCAACATCCTAGAACAATCTGAACAATTTTTAAGAAGCTGGTATAAATGGCAAGAACTTCTTGCTCATTTCTTCCTGTTCTCTAAACTCTTTACATATATTGGTCATCCTTACAAAATACTTCCCTGTTAGCCCAGCTGCATGAGAAACGGAACTAGCATGAGAAAATATTTTCAAACCATTTTCAGACTTCAAAATAGAAACGGTTAAAATCTCCTCTTCCATATATGAAACTTATTGAAAAATAAATAAATATCACTTTCTCATACTGGATGATGGCTTTGATTAACTGCGTACTTCTTACCAGCCCTTCACTTGGCTTGATGTTTGTAAGCTGGATCACTTCAAGGTGGGCAGACTGGGAAACCAGTGGATCAGAAGAGAGTGAGATAATGTGATCACAGACTCCAGAGAGAGTTTTACACTAGAAAAGAAAAAAAAAGTCACAATAAATATATCACTGTTAACTACTCACATATCAACCTACAACTTAAACCACTGCATTTTTAAAGTACATGCTACATCACACTGCTGAATCTACAAGGCAGAGGAGATGAAGGAAGAGGGGGAAAGGCCTCAGTCAACAGAACCATACAAAATCACTTCTCTGTGATGACCCTAACAGACGAAGCATGAGACCAGGGAAGCACAGAGAGAAAAAAGGACTGCCTGAGCTGCTCCCTTGAACTCTCAGTGTTAGATGCCCTGCATCTGAGCTCTGCTCAGGCATGCACAGAGCCTGTGGTAAGCTCCTACCCTGCTCTCTGCACACACCTTTCACAAAGACATTAAGTGCCCCAAAACCACTCTAATTTCTGTTGACCGTGCAGATGTTCAGCACAGATCAAAATCAATCTCTTAACAATGATGAGTAACTCCCATTAACTCTGAAGTTTATTCTATATTAATAAAATTTGCTAATTGACTTTGGACTGAGTTTCTCACATTCTGCTGCTGCCAACCATGATTTGCTATTGCAGGTATGAAGATTACAATAAATAACCACTTCACTATGGGATAATTTTCAAATCTTTTATCCTTGGCAGCCTCTTCACAGCAAGATAGAAATAAAAAGTTTCTAAAAAGGATGGGACTGTCAAACAGGTTCTGTGTATCTCCTCATCTCTCACTCCCTGAGCACTCTCTTCTCAGAGACAAGGAAGCTGTGATTTTTTTGCTATCATTAGCTCATATGTCACTAAGCAGGTGATTTTTGAGAGGTTCAGTGTTCTCTGTGAAGTCTCCTTTCAGCAACTAAAACTGCTTTCTTGGTTCAGGTATCCAAAGGTGTGTTATGTCAGGAAATTCAGGGATTAGGACATTTTTCTGGTCCCATAACTGTGGGTGCCTCCAAAACCAATTAAGAACCAGCTTAACTGCTCTCAAATTCAAAAGATGAAAGCGAACCAGTCTCCTCAAATGACTGAAACCCAACTGCACACAAATGCTCCACTAACCACTCTTTCAAGACTGAAAAGCTTACTTGTTAAAGAAAAAAATGCCTACAACAATGCTACAGAAAAATAATATAAAGCTGGATATAAACTCCTCGCCAAATTAACATTGCCATTCCAAATGCCAAACTACAAATATTTTATGTAAAAGAAAGTAAAAAAATACCTGATAAAAGTAAAAAAAAAAGTAAAATCCAGTGACAGTGAAATCTTAATCCTGTTACAGACCATTATGCTGGTAATTTTCATTTTCTCCTTTTAAAATTATTTACAGTTAGAAATTTAGCTGTGTATATCAATGGCTTATTTTATCAAATTATACTGTTTCAAAGTGAATAAACAGATCAGAAGCAAGTGGAAAACATAACAAAATATAGCAAAACTTATGTTACCAACATAAGCTTTGCTAGAGTTAGGGCATAGACACACAGATGCACACACCACCCCTTCTGCCTTAGCTATATTTCATGATGCAGGATCATTACTGAAAAAAGGAAGTCGGGGAATATATAAAAGGGGGTTAGGAATGACTTGTACTTTACCTGAATTAGGAAGAAGTGAGAAAGTAAACTTTATTGCAAAATTCAGCTTTTATGGCTTTTTGAATACATGAAAATTGCTCTGACCTGACATTTTAAAAGGAAAAAATTATATAAATGTCCATAATAAAAATAAAAGCATAGATTTCTTTTTTGTTTGTGTTTTTAGATACAATGCTGGCATGCTATTTGTATTTTCATAGAATCACAGAATGGTTGAGGCTGGAAGGAACCACTGGAGGTCATTTAGTCCTGCTCAAGCAGGATCACCTACAGCAGCTTGCTTAGGATTAGGTCCAGACTGCTCTTGAATATTTCCAGGGAAGGAGACCCCACAACCTCCCTGGGCAACCTACTCCAATGCTCGGTCACCCTCACAGTAAGGAAGTTCTTTCTTATGTCCAGGTGGAACTTCCTGTGTTTTAGTTCATGCCTGTTGCCTCTTGTCCCATTGCCTGGCACCACTGAGAAGGGTCTGACCATGTCCTTTTGACACCCTCCCTGCAGATACTCATCCACATTGATCAGATCCCCCCCGAGTCTTCTCTGCTGCAGGCTGAACAGGCCCAGCTCCCTCAGCCTTTCCTCGTATGAGAGATGCTCCAGACCCTTAGTCATTCTGGTAGCCCTTCACTGGACTTGCTGCAGGAGCTCTGTGTCTCTCTTCTACTGAGAAGCCTAGGACTGGACACAGTACTCAAGGTGGGGCCTTACCATGGCTGAGTAGAGAGGGAGTATTACCTCACTTGACCTGCTGGCAGTGCTCTTCCTAAGGATACCACTGGCCTTCTTGGCCACAAGGGCACATTGCTGCTGGCTCATGGACAAGTTCTTGTCCACCAGGACCCCCAGGTTGCTCTCCAGCAGCTCACCCCCCAGCCTGTTGTGGGTTACTCCTCCCTGGGTGCAGGGCCCTGCCCTTGCCTTTGCTGAATTTTGAAAGGTTCCTCTCTGCCCACCCCTGCAGCCTGTCCAGGTCCCCCTGAACAGCACAGCTCTCTGGGGGCTGCCACTCCTCACAGCTTTGTATCATCAGCAAACTTGCTGAGAAGTCCCTCTATCCCCTCGTCCAAGTCACTGACGAGCAAGTAAACACTGGACCCAGTACTGGCCCTTAGGGAACACGACTAGTTACAGGTCGCCAATTAGAATCTGTGCCACTGATCACAGCCCTTGAGACCTACCATTCCTCAGCTCTCAAACCACCTCACCGTGCACCTGTCCAGCCCACAGTTCCTGAGCTTGCCTATGAGGATGTCATGGGAAATGGTGTTGAAAGCCGTGCTGAACTCCAGGTAGTCAATATCCACTGCTCTCCCCTCATCTATCCAGCCGGTTGAACCATCATAGAAGGCAGTCAGGCTGGTTAAGCTGAATCCATGCTGACTACTCCTAATTTTCATGTATCTTGTTATTGCACTGACAATTATTGAAAAATTACTTTTAGAAAATTACAGAACACTCAGTTCTTCACATGCATAGTAAAGAGATCTAAAGTATAAACCATTCTTTGGTGATGAAACCTGAATTTTTCATGTATCTTTAGGTTTATATTCACCCATATATTCTTCCTATTTATCTCTTCTAAAACTACTACATTTATGGGGTCCTTAGCAGTTTCAGAGGAACTTCTCTTTACAATGAATTAATGTATGATTTTTTTTTCTCCTATTCCCAACTGTTACATTGCAGAGAGATGCCAAAACACACAGAAAAGGAGCGTTCCTATCACCTAACACAAGGTATGCCATTTCAAGTTCACAGACGTAGCTCCTCAATAAAAAAAAAAAACACAACTCCTTGGCTGCCTTGACAAATGATGGGGAAAGGATTGAGGCAAGTCTAGGATGTGGCATGGAACAGAAGCCTAAACTGAGATGCATTAAATAGCTCCTTAGAGCAGCTGCTCTCCCTCTGCCTCTCCATGAGAGGGGTACAGCCTGCCTATGGAGATCAGCATTCCAGAATGGTTATATTGGTTACAGTCTTAGAAAAAAAGTAGTGTGAATATTCCCTAGAGGAACTCTGGGAATACTGGATGCCAAGTTACTACAATAAAAAAACCTCCCATATGCTCCTATGCATTTCTATAAGATTATTGTCTTTTGGGTCTTGCAATTTTCTTTCCATCTTAGATATTCATACTGCTGTCCAACAGCACAATATCATGCCCATTCTAAGCACAATAAACGAGCAACAGCAAAGTCCCTAGAAGAGATCCTGCAATGAGAGGATGCTCTTTCAGACTGAGGTTTCAAATTCTATGGCCTTTCCAAAACCAGCCAGTACAAGAAAATATCTAACAGAAGCTTGTTTGTGGTAGAATACTTACAGAATCTTATAAACTTCCCTTAACTGTTACACATTTAAATAATTTTAGTTAAATACTCCTTAGTTAAAGAGTTGGATTGTAAGTAGGATCAAGTGTCTGTCAGGGTTCTGTGAAAAGCAAATTTTCATGAATTTTCATTTTCTGAGTTTAAGCAGAGACAGGACCATAAGGAACCCACCATCATATAGCAGGCATCCTCTCCCCTTTGGAAAGACAGAGCACACGGGGTCTCACTGGAAACATGTCCAGAGGCTGACACAGAAAAAATAATGCATTTTTCCTTGCCTTTACTCTCAGAAATATCTTATTCACAGTTTTTGGGTTGGTTTTGTAGTGTGTATCTGTGGAGGATGGGAGGAGGAGGTAAATTCAGCTCCAGGAAGATTCTGGAGCTTGGATGGTTCTGGGACACATTTGTAGGGTACAGCTGTGTCAATATACAACAGAGTCTAACTAATGGTTCTGAATATAGTTACTGTGCAGTTCCTGCCCAGATTACTGTTGTTGACTTCACTGGCCAAGGCTTTTTAATATACCAATCAGAATAAATCAGCATACAGAAAAAACAGCCTTTTCATCAGGAGCAGGCTTCCTCTCCATTAGGCTTCTTTATGGAAAAAGACCTTGGACCTATTCAGTGGGTCAGGAACTTCCATGGCAAAGATGCTGCCACATGGCACAGGAACAATGTTAATTTAATAGTGGCAACATGCTGAATTTAGAAAGTTCACAGAGAGAACTACGCTCCTCTTCCTAAATAGTTCACACTGTGGCTCATCAGGTTCGTTCCATATACATTCAAGCAACAAACCTGCCTAAATCTAAAGTTTTGTTTGATGCTATTTCTAGCTTGAGTAAGTTTTCCCTAAGCTCCCCAATCTGCACTGGAGCTTTCACCTTGGCAGATGCAAGCCAATTTTACAAGTTATGTAGGTTCAAGAAATACAGGAGGGCTTATTATTACATTGTTGTTATTAGTAAAAAGTTTTAAAAGTATTATTTTGTTTGATGGAAATTAATGTACTCCCATAATAGTGGCCACTCAATTAATTTGAGTGTAAGAAAAGCACACAAAAAGCGCACATTTGCTATTCATTTTGCTCCTATTTATGACTGCATTATTTCTCAGCATAACAATTCAGTACAAACTGTACTGTAGGCATGTATTTTAGCTTCACTAAATAAGATGACAGTACAACTCACCTTTTCTCTCATATGGTAGTTACATCTCGTTACTTTGTAAGACTACACTTCTGTTTATTAACACATTGCTAATGAGATCAGGATCCTTCATCTTTTGTAACTGTTGATTCCCTGCTGCAATGCAGTACTAACTACAGCAAGACTCACAGGCAGATGAGCATCCATTTGCTCCTACAAAAATCAGGAGGCATTAAAAATGCCCCGCCTTTCTCAAGCTCCACACAGCTTTCAGTGTGCAAGCTATCTAAACAAAGGAAAAGGATTTGGCCAGGCCAAAGGAAAAAAAAAAAAAAAAAAGCAAGTTATAAGAGGTTAACTGAGAGAAATCAACAGAATACATTTTCTCCTTTTGTCATACTGTCTCTATTCTCACTATAAGCCTCACAGCGATGACTTCAGTTCTCTTTTGCAGCAACTCTTCACTGCACTTTATTAACAATTTCTCCTCTCTGTTCAGTGACAAACTTATAATTGCAGATTGAAGCTACACCACAGTCTTTACATGCAAAGCTAAATGATTCATGGGAGGATGAAAAATATCACTACATGGCACCTAGTTGTTTGGTAGAAATTCAAGGGGAAACATTTTTTTTTCCCACTCAGCAGACAACTAATTTATGCTCCAGAGCATGAAGAGTGAAAGATAACAGTTTCTACCTCTACTTTTGGGATATAGTATACCAATTTTTAATAGACTTTCCACAATTGCTCCCTCTTTCAGCCAGGAGGATAAGGACCTAAAGGTGACTAAATTAGAATTGCACCTGTTCTGATTATCTGTGGCTACTTCAATTTGTGTTGGGAAAATGACTGTCTTCTGCAGCAGAATGGAAGTACTTAGATGTCATGGCTAGCTTCAGAGGCTTCATCGTGGCATTTCATCAAATTGTTCATCTGTTATCTGTTCAATTCAGGCAGCTCTAGGGTCACCAAGCATTTCTGGTCAAGCAAACAGATTTGTATTTGCTCCTGTCCTTAATTTTATCCAGGCTAGTGACGAAGCTTTAACCCATCATGCCAAGTGTGTGCACTCAGCCCAGAAAGCCAATGGTATCCTGGACTGCATCAAAAGAAGCATGACCAGCAGGTCAAAGGAGGTGATCCTGCTGCTCTGCTCTGCTCTTGTGAGACCTCACTTGGGAGTATCGTGTGCAGTTTTGGTGTCCTCAACATAAAAAGGACATGGAACTGTAGGAACAAGTCCAGAGGAGGGCCACGAGGATGATCAGGGGACTGGAGCACCTCTCCAGGCTGAGACAGGCTGAGAAAGTTGGGGCTGTTCAGCCTGGAGAAGAGAAGGCTGCGGGGAGACCTCATAGCAGTCTTCCAATATCTGAAGGGGGGCTAAAAGGATGCTAGGGGGGGACTCTTCATTAGGGACTGTAGTGATAGGACAAGGGCTAACAGGTTAAAACTTAAATAGTGGGAATTTAGATTGGATATAAGGAAGAAATTCTTTCCTGTTAGGGTGGTGAGGCACTGGAATTGGTTGCCCAGGGAAGTTGTGAGCGCTCCATCCCTGGCAGTGTTCAAGGCCAGGTTGGACAGAGCCTTGGGTGACATGGTTTAGTGTGAGGTGTTCCTGCCCATGGCAGGGGGTTGGAACTAGATTATCTTAAGTTCCTTTCCATCCTAACTATTCTATGATTCTATACTGAAGCATCTTGGCTCAAACACATTTCCAGGGCTTAGCGCAAGAAAAGCATCAGCCTCCCCTATCAAGTCTCTCACCCGTGTCACTTGAATGAGGGACAGGATGCCAATAAGACATGTGGGCATTCTAGATTAAAAGGAAGAAAAAAATGTCTTGGCAATCTTAAATTTAACCTACTTGGGAAAAAAAAAAAGAAAAAAAAAAAGAAAAAAAAAAAAAAGAAGCCAAAATCTCAGTTAGTTAGAACTGTACAAGATAAAGCAACTTGCTACATGAGCTTCAGGATGAAGTGAGTCAGCTTAAGCCAAACCATATAATTATTACTCAATTGATTTCAGTCCAAAACATTTGTTGTATCATAGGGAATACATCAGGAACTCCAGCACTTTTAGAACCAATTAGCCCTGGATTTGCTTTTGTATATACACGGAGTTTAAACAGTGAACTAGGTTTTATTTTAGATGCAAAAAGAGAGGCTTCTATTACAGTGAAGTTTGCTGGGCTCAATTTTCAAGGTACAGACTATTTAAAGGAAAAAGGTGTTTACTTTTTCTTTTCTTTTTCTTTAATAAGACTATAGAAATTATGCCTTTAACAATGCATTTTTTGTCAATTACAGTTCTGTAACAAATATTCAAACACAGTAGGCAGGAGTGAATTATCATAACTGTGGTTTCTTCTAGGCTCTTAGAAAAAAAAGAACATTCTGATCCATTACTTTTTCTTTTCTTTTTCAGTTTAGTAACTCTTTTTTATTTTAAATAGCTCATTTGTTTTTCAAAAACTCCTGGGTATTAACTTCACTCTGCAGTTCTATTTTCTACAGTTTTTCAACTCAATAAAATGGTGAGGGGTTTTTTTTAGGTAAAAATAATGTAATTTTAATAAAATGAAATTCCTCATGAAAACATTCTTTTTATAGAATTAAACTAAAAAGAAAACTCAGTTAAAACTTATTATTCATCTGACTGATGCCTCGCTTCTACTTTCTATAATTAGCCCTTGCTTCGCTCTTACTTTAATACTCTCCTGCTTCACATGGATTAATCTGAACTAGATATTTCCATCATATATAGCCTTGAACAGCTGGATGGAATCAATGAATTATTCTTCAAAGATTTCACAGGTCTACTCAGAGTTTTGCAACAACTTGTAACTCCCCAAATAATCAGAACTGACTCCTTTTTTAAGCTGATCAGTTTTCCATGTTTTATCATCTCAAGTTAATCAGTATCAGGATTCTAAACACAAACTAGCAAGAGCATACTAATCTTCAGTTTTGAAGCAAACACCATACCTATGGCTTATATTTTAATATTTAGGCCCACTGTATTTTAAAATCTGTTCTTCTTAAATTAGCATTTTCTATTGCCATCTACTTCTGCTGGTTACTATTTTCTGGTGATATTTACTTTCTATCTATATAAGTTATTACAACTATTATAATTTAATTATTTATCGCATTGCTTGCTGAGCAAAAGGTAAGCTGGAGAAAACATACTGAGAAATGAAGCAGTAGAAATATGAAGCATTTCCCTGTGTTACTGAATATTTCAGAAGCGTCTACATTTTAATGAGCAAATACCAGCATATTATTAATGTGTGGTTTTATGCTTCTTATTCCACAGAAACCAAGTGTTTCTGTGAATGACTTAACAGGAAAAAACAAAAAAGCAACAAAATTTTAAGACCCATAGTTGTCTTTAAAATAGGTTCAACACACCTGCAATTCTAGGGCAGAAAATTATAGAAAAGACACTTTTTTCCAGACACATTTTACAGCTACATGTAGAAGAAATAAACAAGTTGAAGTAGGTAATTTCTTCTTAAAACTTCACCAGTTTTCCATACGACTTTTTTACTTTAGATACATTTTATGTGTTTAGTCGAACAGAGATTAGTTTATTACTTCACCTAATATTGTGACAATCAAAATGTTTTTATATAACATTTGAAACTCAAATTGCCTGGAGCAAACAAAGACATTTCTTGAAGATAAACTGCAGCTATACAGCTCTGTCTACACAGAATACTATTTCTTAATGTCCTGGGTTCAGCAGTAGCAGTCATTTTTTTCTCCTTGTTAGTAGCTGGTGCAGTGCTGTGTTTTTGACTTTCTGCCCAGGAACAGCACTGATAGCACGGATGTTTTTAGTTATTGCTCAAATGTTTACCCTGACCAAGGACTTTCTGAGCCTCATGCTCTGCCAGGGAGGAGGGGAAGCCAGGAGGAAGCAGAGACAGGACACCTGATCCAAACTGACCAAAGAGGTATTCCATACCACAGCACGTCATGCCCAGGATGTAACTGAGAGTTACACGGAAGGGCTAGTTCACTGCAGGGTTAGACGAAGTATTGGTCGGTGCTTGGGTGGCCAGCGTGGGCTGAGATATTGGTTGGCGGGTGATGAGGTGTTGTATTCTCTTCCCTTGTTATTTCCTTTATCATTATTATTATTGGTGGTAGCAGCAGTGATTTGTGTTATACTTTAGTTACTGGACTGCTCTTATCTCAAGCTGTGGGAGTTACATTCTTTTGATTCTCCTCCCCATCCCTCCAGGAGCAGGGGGAGGGCAAGAAGGGGGGGTCGGTGGGGGGGGTGAGAGAGAGACTGCGTGGCTGACTGTGTTTAAACCACGACACTTGACTATATCTGTGATATCTAAAATGCTAACATCTGAAGAAGTTTATTGATGTTAAAATATACTATCTATGGAAAGGTGATTCAGCAGTCTCTCCACATGAATATCCACACTGCCATCTCTGAAAGAAAGAGGGCATTCATTTGCTTTTCAGAACAAATTACTGGCATTAGAATATGAGCACATTAACTATTTTCTGGCCCTTCCTGATGAAAGCAAAACAGTCCGCTATTTGAATGAGGATCTTGCCTTTGATAAGGGATGCTGCCTTCTCTGCATTCATTTAGAGGAAAGCACAAAGACTTAGTGATGAGTTAACTTTGGAGATACCCATGGATGCACTTCAATAGCAGCAGAGTGGTCTCACATCCCCCGCCTGTGCCCACACACACTCTTTTCCCCCGGTTTGGCACAAAGTATAGAATCATAGAATGATTTGAGTTGGAAAGGACTTCCAAAGGTCATCTAGTCCACCCATCTATAATAAACAAGGACATCTTCAAACTAGATCAGGTTGCCCAGGGCCACATCCACCCTGGCCTTCAATGTCTCCATGGGTGGTATATCCACCACCTCTCTAGGCAACCTGCTCCAACATTCTACCACCCACACTGTAAAACATTTATTAATCATACCCAGCCTGAATCTCCTGTCTTTTAGTTTAAAACCATTACCCCTTGTCCTGTTGGAAGAAATCCTGCTAAAAAGTCTCTCGCCATCTTTCTTACAGGCCCCTTTTGAATTACTGAAAGGCCACAGAAAGGTCTCCTCAGAGACTTCTCTTCTCCAGGCTGAACAACCCCAAATCTTTCAGCCTTTCTTCATAGGAGAGGTGTAGGCTCACTCCAGGAGAAATAGGCAGCATCCCCACAGGAAATGTGTGCATCTTACAGAACTCAAGCCCCAGAATCATTGCACACAAGTCCAAAATAACACTTTGAGCTATGTGAACAATGGAGATGTTTAACCTAAGACACAGGTTCAAACTGAAGTACTGGACCACCAATAGGTAACACAGCTAAGAATCAGGTACTTTGATCCAATGATGTGCTCCGAAGGTGGTAAATTTCTTGGTGTCCTAAAGAATAAGAGTACGTAACTGAAACTTAGTTATATTTTAATTTCTGCAGCTGTAGTTCTTTTTTACTTATGTAAGAAGGATCTCTTAAAATTTTACTTCAATCTTTAGTGGGAACAATACCTTGTAACAAGGATTTCCTAAGGCTAACTGCATGAATTGCTGATTAGTTGTAAGCCATTACCTTTTGCTTTTGTGAGGAACATTGTTTCATTGTGTCTGGAAGAGAATGTGGTAGTAAAATCACATGAGGCGAGCCCATGGTTTTGAATTCTATTTCTTCTCCAAGTCACTCCAGCAAACACAGCTATACATCAGCATCTGCTCATTCAAAGGCAGCTGTATGTGATGCTGGCCAGACTCCATTTCTGTTACTTTCAGGAATCTGCACGGTTTGCAGATGGGAAATGTACTCAGAAAATGGACTTGAAATAGCTTGGTCTTTGACTTTAAGAAGAGAGAATTCACTTTCTCTCCATATAATATCCTATCTTCCCAATCTTTCTCCTAGCCTTTCTCATTCAAGATTCTTTCTACACCTTTATCAAATTTACTACTATTCTCTTTATATCAGAGAATCTTCTTTTTAACATTCACCTCTAAATTTACTGGATGCACAGTCTGTCACAGGAGTTTTAAATTCTTAATCCCCCTCTAGAACATCCTTAATCTAGTTTGTGCATTCAAATATTGTTATCTCATTAGGTATCTAACGTCTCTCTTCTTTGACACTGGCGTAAAAATACCATGCACTTTCTCAAGATCTTGACATAAGCAGGTTTTTCCCCTACTTTTTTAATCAACCTGTTAGATTGCTCCTCCCCAGATTGTCTAATGGGCTAAAGCTACAACACCTTTTTCTTTCTTCCAAGGAATGTGGTAAGAGGGTACTCTGCTTTCAATTCCAGTTCTATCATCAACCTTTTCAGCTGCACGTGTAAAATATTGATTTAAAATCTTATATTTTAATTATTCAATCGCAGATTTACCTCTTTCCTCAACTGCTTTTGGTCAGCTTTTGCCCCATGAAATCCTATCCATCAGCTAAAAAGCAGCATGGTCAGAAATGATCCAAGTGATGTGTAATACATATAGTCATTTTAATCCCAGGCTTCAGTAAAACATTCAGCACCCTGTTCTGGTTTCCTTGCAAGCTTGAGCACTAATCGTGGAAGCTAATTAAGCTCTCCATCATAATACGTATTTCCACCTGTCACTACAATAAAGTTACTGTGGATTAAAGAAATAATCCTATGTGAGTCTGAATGTTGTAAAATAACTTTTGAAACCTGCCTTAAATGTGTGCACTCACATATCTTAAACGAATCCCTCACAGTTTCCTCAAAATTTTCTGTTGAACATTATATTAATGGATGCTTCATTATCTCTAAAGACTGACAGCTCCCTTCCCAATCCTTTTTATTAATTTAGAAAGGATAGATATACTGTAGATAGCAGAAAATAAACGTGCATTGAACACAACAATTTCAAGCTTAATAGCACTTTTGCCAAGATTATGCAAGTAAAAACTTAATTACTTAAATACTTGTAAAGATCCGCCTAGCAAAGATGATGATGATGTCAGCCTCACTAAAATGGCTAATTCTTTGTGTCCCACAGGGAAAAGTGTCAGTGAAACTTGAGAATACAAGGAGATGTTTTATTCCACGTCACTGTGAAAATCAAAGCATCAAAAGCTTATAGAATTCAGCTTGCCAAGCATTTGATATGGGAGCACTGAAAAGGAATAAAAAAAAAAAAGAGTACAGCAACGTTTACTGGGATGCCCACCTTTTCAGACAAAGAATTGCAGTATTTTCTTCATTAAGCTTTTGTAATAAGAACCAGAAGATACTAAAACCCACTTAAATGAGAAATATAGTGAATAAACTAAACCAATCTATCACTCATTCTTAAGAAGAGCATCTTTGTATCTAACTTTCAGAAACAAGCTCTGGGTCAACTTAATACTCACTAAACTACAGCAACAACATGAAACACAATTTAATATCTAAAACTTAGGTGCAAAGTTTACTCAAGCTTTTGATTTTCCATCTACCAAGTACCAGCCTTTCAAACTCACCCTGCGTTCTGATTTCTGATGCCCTGATGACTTTCATAGGCTTTATTTATTATCAATAGCGCTACAGATTCTGGAAACAGACAGTTGTATTTATGCTGAGAGTTCAAAAGGAAAGAATTGCTTTAATTTTCCTATCACTTAACTAGGTCCATTCTCCTATGAGGAATAAAGCTGTATAAATGAGGCTATATCACTTACATAAATACATATGATTTCATAGAAGCCTAGCGACCAGCTCTCTCTCAAAAAAAAAGATGCTATTTTTCAAAATCATTCTTCTAACCATGTTACAAATAACAGACTGATCTGAGCCAAACACAAGCCCTTGCATAGTTCCTGGCGTCTGATGTGCCAAGCTCAGCTTCCATAAAATCACGGCTTATTCACCACTAGTTACATACATGATGTTCACTCAGTCATACCCAGCCTAGTTCATTATCACACTGGCACTGCAGAAAAAGCATGAAACACACAGGTCTGTAATTCTATGTAATCTATACAAATATATTTATTAATAGAAATCCAAACACTACTCACCACATGAAGAATTTTATTCTCTGTTTCATATACTGTGCAGTCCTGAAAGAGTAAAGCAGAAAAGGCAGGTTAAATTGATCCAGTCATCCACTCTTCCTAGATTTATTCTTGAAAAGAATTAAATTTAATTAACAAAGAATCAAAGAAGAAACAAAATATTTCAAAGTCTTAAACAGAATGGAGGGATTCATGTAAATTTAATGTGAAGCCACCACAGAAAGGAAATACTCATAAATGTTTATATCTCTTGATTAGTTCTTGTTGCTTCCTTCCTTGAGACAGATACTGATCTTCCTCCACTTTACATCGTTTCGGCACATACCAGCTAGCCACATGCATGCCAGACAAGTGGCTTCAAACAGCAGTCCCTGGCCATGGACAAAAATGACCCACTTTCAGTGGTAAGACTGAAAAAAACAGATGTAACAGCAGTACTCTTTAGTAACTAAGAAAGAAAAAGAAACTAAACAATTCCTGATGACCTGAGTTGAACTAACATGTTTGCACACCTTGCCAAAGAAGAGGAGGAAAACTCTGGGAGGAGGAAAAAGAGAAGAGGAAGCCACTGTTTGTTTATAACACTCCATGCAATGTGAGGGAAGACAAATGTGGAATACAAAATGCATAGGAAACTTGAGTCAGACTGTCTTATTCCATACAGACTGCTGGGGACTGCATGCACATTCTTTGCCACCCTATGTAGCATGTGAGGTAGATTCTATAAGCAAGATTAACAGATGGGAGGCTGAGGGCTGTGGAAGTTTTTCTAACTTCTAAACCTCAGTGGATATATAGGGAAATTGAATTAATAATGCTGGAAGCACATGAAATACAACCAACTTGGTGAAGGAATAACTCTTAGAATTCTAAGATGCTGTAGTTTTATGGTAATTAGTGCAAACTCTGTTTAGAACAGATGCTTTATATCCTACCTAATAACCCAGATGAAAAATGTGACTGTTTTCATGGTTTAAGTTTAATTTTTAAATTAGTTGATCTTATTAGAAAAGCAACTTGTTATATGCAACTGGGTTTGCTTTTTTTTTAATGAACTTTTAATCCATGAAATGGTTCTAGCATTACTCAGGCAAGAAAAGTCAATGTGTTCTTAAGCTTTATATAAAGCAACCTATGCACAAGCAGCAGGTTGATAGGGAGCATTTTCCTAATAACAGCTGTTGGCATTCAGGAAACATTTGCCAGTAAGTAGAGCCGGAAAGAAAATCTACCACATTTAATTATATGAAGACATCAATGAAGTATTTGCAATCTTAGCAGGGAAACACACATTTCATTGTTATATGTGGGAGGACATGTAGCATTTTCAATCTGGATACATCTATGTTCTACATGGTTTCTTATGAACCATTTTGCAAAAATAGCAGGAGGGGATTATAAAATTTATATCGAAGAAAATAAGTAAGTGCATTTAGGCAGATATAATTATTTCATTGGTAATAGGAAGAATTTACTATAAGTTCAACATTCATCTTAAGGAAGATACTGTTTGAGAAGTCTCACTACTAAGGGAAAAAAGATTCTGGGTTCTTAAATGCTGTAGAGGTATAGTACAATCAAGAAAATGAAGGATAACAGAGAAACACTGCTACATCCTTGAAATGAAACTCTTCACACAACCATGAAGGAAGCTAAAGAAATATGCTTATTTTATTTTACACATATATATATATGTAAATATTTCTGAGCCTACAAAAGACAGTAAAGCAAGTGGAAAATTTCTCTGGCATCCAGTCTATGCATAGGAGCAAGTGGCCGCACCCTGAAATTCTCTCCTCAACTCACAATTCCCTACATATCCAGGGAAGAATAGCTAAATGAGTTCATCATATAGCAGGCAAAAGAAAAATTAACAGTTCAGTAAACAACAGAACACAGAAAATCTGAAAGAGAGCAAATGTTTAGGCAAAAAATACACCAAGCAATTCTAAAACACACGTTTTCAACACATGAATGACATTCCACTAAACATAATTCAAGCATGAACTCGGGGAAACGTGCAGGAATGCAAAGATCCATACCAGTACAGCCCTGAGCAGCCCTGAAGTGCAGGATTCAAAGAAACCTAGAAAAGGTCACGAAGCTGATCCCTGCTCGTTTTAACTTCCTGCAGCCATCCATAGAGAAGAGGGCTGAGGCTAACTCTGAATGACCCCAACAGCAAACCTCCATGTCATTTTCTTTCATAGTGAAGTTTATTTCCCCTTAGTTTTTTTTTAAAGTCACTCCACTCCTCTGTGATTTACCCTTAAGCAAGTGCTGAGGATAACTGTGCCCATTGTCTTCAAACATCCCTTAGGTAGAATGATAAGCTGAATACTTATTAGAGGGCCTTTTCCATTTACAATTACTGCTTTTTCATACCCATTTCATTTCAACTGAAAGAACTTAGAGCACTTGAGAAATAAAAAAGAGTCACTAACTATGCAATTAGACATAAATTTGTATTTTTAATAGCATACCACCCACAGCTGGAGAACATCTCATATATATACCTGGACTACAAGCCCATATCTTACTCTTGAAAGATCTTAATATCTGTTTAACCACAGTATCAAAACAATGCAATTAAGTTAAGAAAAAGATCATATGCAAGTTTAACATCAACTTTTTTCTACTTTAGAAAACAAGGAACACACAAAAAATCTGCAGTGAAGCTTTACTCCTACACAAGCTAACAATTTGCTATTCACTTAGTGAAACAATACAGTCATTACCCCTGAATTGAAATACACAGATACAGCAAGGAGAAGTTATTTTACTTTTAGCTGTTTATTCTCTCAGCTCCACACATATATACACTGACAAAGTATAACTACAGCTAACCTATATTATAACCTTCATTCAACCAATCAAAGAAAACCTAAGATGAAACAGCAAAAGGTTATCTTCAAATATGCATTGTTTTCTAAAATGTTGATGACACAGACTGCTAATAAAGCAACAAAAGCAGTTCCATGTTAATTTATACTTCCTGAAGATGTAGTCAAATATTGGCCATTAGCACTTTTCAGAGAGGAAAATAGTACAGCATCATCTACAAAGAAAGATAAATAAAAGGGGCATATTATGGAACAACTTAATTACTAGGATCATGTTTTCATGGTCACTCTTTCCAGCTCTGTCGTATGCATAAAAAATGGCAAAAATGACCTTTGTGGAGGCAGCTGGAACTTGGCTAAGATCCTAAAAAAAGGAAACAGGAAGTTCAAAACTAGAAGAAGGTAAAAAAAAAAAAAATAAAAAAAATAGGCAGTACTGGAGGAAGGTAAGAAAAGCAAGAACAAACCACAACAGTGAGGGAGAGGAGGGTTCTTCTGTACTTTCAATCCTGGTATAACAGTTAAAACCTTTGTTTAAGACTAGCAAAACTCAACTGCAGCTGTGAGGCATCACTTCTTCCAGAACTTCTGACTTTCATAGCCACGATTTTGCATTATTTCTACAAAAAATTACGAGTTTTATCTGCATAGATTCTATCATAATGTCGTAAGTCACAATTACTAAAGGCATTTAAATGCACTGAATTAGGAAGCCCTGACTGGTGACAATGCTGCAAAATGTACACAACTCACCTGCCCTAGACACTGCTAGAACAATTCACACATGAGGCAACATACATGAAATACAAATATTTGTGAACTCCATTTTTCAAGAACAATGTTTATGATGCTTTATTTTTCCATTTTATTTTTAGGTCAGTTAATTACAGCAGAATTTTTCTTATTTTTTAGCCCATTTCTTTGCCATCCAAGTTGATTAAATCTCAACTCAAGATGTGAAGTACTGAGATGTAAAAGATCTGCCAAGTCCGGCTACTGCTCATAGGGAAAAGAGTTCATGCAATTCTCCAATACTATAACTACAGGACAACATTCAGCAGAAAACACTTCTAATTTTGCATATATATAATCTGGTTTAAAAGTCCAAGTCAGCAACCTGCCAAATTACTATTGCATTTATCTGTCAGACACTTCTCACATACTTTGAAACATACCATCATTGTTACTACTATTGTTATTTGTGGTTTAGCCACGCATTCTAAGCAGCTGCTGCACTGCACTCTTCTTGGCAGTCTTAATTTCCTGTTAAATCCATGACTTAACTTCAGAATAAAGGTATGCTAGCTCAGAAAATAAAAATTTATACATACAAATAGTTATGGGATAAAAAAGGGAGAATTGAAGAAATATGTTTATTAATTCTTTCAGCAATGAATGAGCAACATTTCAGCATTTCTAGTAATCCTTAGATCAGAATGCTCATGAGAGGGTATGGACTTCTTTCACTGTATTTTCTTGTCCAGCAGAATGTCTCAGTTGTTCATGTATATTTAGTCATCACTATTTATTTTTTCCTCCAAGACAAGGAAATTTCTAGGCAGAACTGATACAGAAGCAGGTTACACGATTGTTAAGAATAAAAACCCGATCTCCTGACTCTCAATTAACATATTTGCCCCAAAATGTCCTTTGTGAATTCATATGATGAGCAGCATTGCTCAGAAGCAGGCTGTGTGGTGCTACAGTGGTGGAGTCAAGTGGAGCAACTTGTGAAGAACAAGAACTTGCCACAGAAGTGTTCCTTTTCCAGACAACTTTGGAGCTGCTTCTGGTGAAACTTCTTCACTGTTTTTAAATTTTGTTTTCCACTGCAGTTTAACTGAATTTGTATGAAGGCAATTTACATGTGTGTGTTTGTGTACACTGCACTCTTTCTACCGGCACTTTGCTGATAAAATGTGAGCAAAGTTAAGGAACACAATTTTAAAAGAGGTAGTGAAATTGCCTGGGAAATGCATCTTTCATGAGCAATTCCACACATCTTCCATGCCTAGTTTTAAGAGGGCAACAGCTAGATTTTATGTACTGCTTAAAAACAGATGTCTGATAGAATTGCTGTCACCATTATTTTGAAGTCGCACAAAATGGTCTAAACTGCATAATTTCAGTTCTCTATTTGTAACAAAAATAATGAATTACATGATTGCTAAAAGAAGGTTCAGACTCTCATGCATTGCCAAACCTTTGGCATAAAATCTCTCTTGAGCAACGTAACCATAGGTTGGAATCAAGCCAAGCCATCCTTTAAATCCGTTAAACCCTTTGCTTCTCAAATTGATTAAAACTGTAACTGAATCCTTTAATACCAGGATATCTCTAATGGATGGTCTGTTGGTCTTGCTAGTTCACAACAATACAAAATAATTAACCCGAGAATGCTCAGATCATAACCCCAAGTCCCTTCAGAATAAGTTCTTCTGGCTTCAAGGTGCCCACAATGAGCCTGTTCAATTGTCACTAGCTGTAGGGAATTTATGCCACTGACTCTAGAAAGGCTCATCTGATTTGAATTCTGACCAATTCAACTTCGACAAGAAAGCCACAAGACTGAGGTTTGCTGGAGTAGTCACTTGAAGGTTCTCACAAAAGTTCTATAACACTCATGATAAAGTCTTGAGCTCTGCCAACACATGAAGAAGGCAAAAGTTTATAGCTTTCATAGTATGCTCACTTATTACCTTTCATTGCTTTTCTTGGACCAAAACAGGAGTATATAACTTCAAAAAAGGTACAAGGATAAGATAGGTTGAGTTAATTTAGCCTTTCACTACTTAGAAAATGCATGAAAAATATGTGTAATACATCTGATGGCAAGATTACAAAGACAGCTTCGAAAAAAAAGCTTTATAGATATAATATGGGCTACAGCAAAACACTATTCTATAGAGCATGATGATCAGAAATTGAATAATATTAGGGAATTCTGCTCAGGCTGTGACTTATAGGTACGTCTGAGTAATTACTAGAACAACAAAATACAAATCAGCAGACATACAGCTCTGTTCAATCCCCTTCCCTCCAACCCCCCTTCAAATAAACGAGAAACAATAAATTCTTAAATATCCCCAAAGCTACAGAAGCTGGCAAGCAGATAACATTCTCCTCTGGCAACAGGCAACAAATTAAGAGCGTGACACAGGCAGAGGTTTCCTGAGGTGCTTTCCTACATCTTAGATTTTGAGAGGTCTATCAGGATTTTGGATACAAGCAATGTGGGCCTTGGGGACACTGACAAGTAAAAATGCTTGTAAGAGAGAAAGGGGTTACAAAGCTGCTGCCATGAATTTTTAAAATCACACAGCCATTTGTGTGAAACCTATTTTGTATTTGTAAGTGGATGTCTAAAGTACATGCTTTCCCTGACTTTTTTTTTTTTTCCCACTGAGCTGCTCCAAGAGGAACCTGTCATGGCTGTTCTTCCTCCTTCTGACTGCAACAATCCCAAGGAGATCTATCCTCAACTCTCCCTTTTTCTGCAACCACTTCCCTATTGCTCAGCAGCCTCCTAAAATCATGCTGCTTTAATTATCATCTCTGTGTGGATGAGTCACAGATCTCTTGTCCCTTCTGTTCACATTCGCAGTTCAGAATCTCCTTCTGGATATTTGCCACCAGCCCCAGCGCATTATGCTGAAAAGCTGAAATCACGTTTCTTCCCAAACCGTCCCTGCTTCCCCCCTCTTTCCCTGTCTCTGTCAACAACTCCACCACCTTATGTCCCACAAGCTCACAACCTGGGTGCCATTTTCAACTCCTTTTTTCTTCCCACACAAATCCTGTTGATTTTAATACCACTGCCGTTCAGAAATATTCTCTTTCCAACTACACAAAATCATTCAATTCCTGCAGTTTCTTGCCACTTGGTCTATGGCATCCTCACTCTCTTATTATTCCCTGCCTCTCCACACTGAAGCCAGAGCTCATCTGTATCTGCAACAACCCACTCTGTCCTCCCCCATCAGAAACATGCGTAAGAACTGACAAAGGTAGGAAAAAACAGAACAGTGAGCACACGCAATTTAAGATACTAAGGGAAGAGTAAAAAAAATCTATTGTGAAAAATATAATGCAAGCTGTTAAATAAATGCTACATAAAAGGACCTTTCCTATGCAACCTACACAAATGCTTCTAAAAGTCTAGAGCATTTCCCTGAATGCTTAATGAACCTGCAGCTCTCCAAGTTCATAACCCTTGTGTACAAACTAATAGCAATTACCCAGCTTACTGAGTACAAAGAATTGCCTTAATTTTATTTGAACAATCTGCGTGGAGTGGCACCTATCACCATAGTAACAGAATATTTCATGTGAAAATTTAACACAACTTACATAAATCACCCACAGACCAAGCAACTACTGGGAAAAATTGCTTGCTGGATTAAGAGAGATGTGATGTGTACACTAAGATCTTTTCTAAGATCTTTTCTATCTTTCTGAAGTTATTTTCCATTTCCAATTATTTCTACCCTTCTTTCTGTAAAAGACATCATCTTGCATTCCTTCGGGATCTGCTTGCTTATTAGTTCTAATTTGCATATAGAAACACTTCTTCCTGCTATGCCATTTCTAAAATGAGCTGATATACCATTAGGTCAGAAACCACAGCAAGTATTTTAGCACTGACTAAAATCACACTAATACTTGCTCATATATCCTGTTAGAACCTAAGCGCTTACGTGGTCTAAATTGAATTTCAGCTCTTCGGGAGATTTCGCTATGCAGCAACATTCTCAGCAGGTAAAAATAAAACCCACTGAAACTATCAACAGATGAGAAGCTGTAAATAGGCAAGAATGTTTCACCCAACGCAGAAAAGCCAAAGTCAAGATACCCTTTTTTTCCACACACTTAATTCAGAAAAGTAAGCGTCATGCATTCAAAACTCAAGCTTTTATTACTGACATGCAATATAAGTTTTGTAGCATGACGTATTGTGCAATTCTTAAGTTTGTCACTTCCAAGACCATTTAGAGATAAATAACTTCTCAATTTTTCACTTCTGCTTTTCCTTTAGTACTGTCATTTAAAGAATTCTGGTTTATAAAACAAAATTGCAGCAATATATTTCATGTTCCATATAGTGTCTGGATGTTTATTCTGTAAACAGAGGAAATAAAAGTAAATAAACTTGAGAAAAAGTAATTATATATAGGTAGATGGCATTTCAGGCTCAGATATGACTTAAATGTTTCATATTGGATCATCTGAAATTCTTGACGTATTTTTAATGGATTTAAGCAAACACACACATACCTCACATTATATTCCTGAAATATAGACCCTACACTTTTTCAGGGTCAAGGCTTCTACTAGATACTCAGCAACACACAGGTTCTGTAATTCACTATACTGAAGTGAAATTTTGCTTCACTGCACCTGGTGACAGAGACCATTCTGTCTTTGGAAAGGGAAATCAGTTTCCAAACTAAAAGAAATAAGAGTCTCAATCTTCATTTCTATGGACACAACCAATGTTATCTTAATCCATCATCATTAATGATTAAATTCAGCATTTATAAAGAATTACACAGGAAGCATGGCATGTTCTCTGTCTGCTCCTATTCAAACAGAAAATGTGATGCCACTCAGCACTCATGGAAGGACACAGTGCCCACAACAATCAGTCTAAGGAAAAAAAAGTTTTAGTTAAAGGAAACATAAGACATTAAAACACATTTTTCCCCAGTCTACAATTTATCTCACTTTCCACCAACTTTCTGCTACTTTGCACAAGTGTTTCCACGAGTGCGTGAATTAACAGTCCCTCACTCTTTCACCATTCAGTCTCCTTTTCTTGGAAAAATTGAACAGCTGCATTGATGTACCAGCATATGCTCTATCAAAACAATTACTGTTTTCCCCACATTATTCTGCTTTGTGTTTCAGTCTTCCCCTTGTTCAGAGGCTGTCATTCATTAATCTGGAAGAAAAATAACCAAACAGAAAAAAAAACCCAAACAACCCAAACAAGCCAACACCAACCCACTTCTGGTCACTAAGCTTCTTATGTACTCAGCAGTCTCCCCTCATGTCCCCCTCCCTCTTTTTTCCTTCCATCCACGCCAGAAAAGAAACTACTTTCTCTAAGAATGGAAAAGAAAACAGAACTAACAAATTCACATGAATTCACAGGGTGTATTTTTTATTAAAGTATGCAGTGGCTTCATAAGCTACTTCAAAAATGTCATACCACAGGCTACACAAGTTTAGGAACACCAAACCTCTTTACAGCATACATCTCAATGACAACTAATGAGCCATCAAATGATTTCCAGTAGTGGTTCATATCCCTGTAGTCTATTATTGATGTTTTAACCTTTGAGCTGTTCATGTCTAATCCATTTCAGGAAGGACTTAGAAACTTATATCAAAAGACAACAGTATATCTACAAGCAAGCCATTTCAAGAGAAAAAAAAAAAAGTATAATAAACTAGCAGAAATAAACTACCAGAATCAGAAAAAGGCATCAGTGTTAAGCACCTTAGGCACTTTTTTACATTACATGAAATTATATTGAAATTTTCCATAAAAGTGTGCTATAGAGAAATAAGCTACTCTACAACGAAAAAGAGAAAACCTTTGCTAAAGAGAATAAATTGAAACCACTTTGATATAGTTTCTTGTAAACAAAAAACAGTTCCATATTTCCAACAATATTTTAAATTGTATTTTACCTTATACATTATACATTGACTCTCTAAATGTGAAGAAAACAACTGCACAGGATAACATATATCCTGAAACACTGCTACATTTGAGCACTGCTTTGAACCTTATGGAACAGAAAATCCTGCATAAGAGCAACACTTGAAGGATACAAGGTAAGTCTAAATTTCTGTCAATGTTACTTGCAATGAGTTTGAACACTCTCATATGAATATCATGTGGATTCCACGTACTATAGGCAGATATTGCCTGGGTATTGTTTTCAAAGGAGGCTTTTATTTGTGCTGTTTTTAACTTTTCACTGTATCTCTTCACCTACCTACTTGTACACTTACCGCCCTACTTGCACACTTACCAGAAATGGGACATTTTGCATGAAGAGTGTACTACACACATATATACTTTAAATTCCAAGAATGCGGCCTCCTCACCATGAAGTATTTTCATTAAGAAGAATGGGTAGTGGAAGCAGGGGGAAGGGAAGCAGGGGAGTGATGCAGGGGAGAGATTATTTTCACTGTAGGCTAACAAAGAATTTCCTGTAAGCATTTGCTAATAAAATTGGAGTGGAAGGAATAATGTTGAAAATTTAAATTAAAAAGCTTAGAATTTAATGCATAACTGTTTTCATCAAACACGTGTTGCTTTGAAAAATCTCAACAATCTGGAAGCGCAAAGCAGCTTTAATGAGGAACCAATTAAACATTCACACCACTAAACTATTAAAGCCAGTTTATTAGCTAAAGATACCCGAGATAATTAGCTACTTGGTATGACCTAAAATTCAAAATTTTTAACCTATATTTAGTCAGTCCTTAAACTCCTTAATAACTAGGACTTAAAAACAGAAGTGAGGAATTCTGATAGAAAAGATTTTATCAGGGATACTTTGTAACAGTAGTACTGAAGATATTATTTTTCTGTGTTCACGTATTTGATATTGTCCTTACTAAATGATTAGAGCCATTTTATACCGCTGCATTTGGATTCTGAGTTGGGGCACGGAGCTAAGAAAGTAGATTTCCTTTTTATCCTTATAACTGGAAAACCAGAGTGCGCTTATCTTCCAAGCGAGGCTTAATATTTGAAACATCCATTGCATTACAGACATTTGACTATTAAAAACACAATGTCACACAAAACAGTGCATTACTGAAGAAATAGTTTGTGATCCTTTTCAGTATCTTTTATCTGAAAGACAACAATGGCTAGAAACCCAACACAAATCACCCTGCTAGAAGCCCAACAAAGACTGGGAAGTAAGTCTATCAGGGCATGGAGTACACAGACAATTTTACAAATCTCAACCATCTTTAAATGGGGAATAAGCTTGGGGAGTAAGTTTCAAATCATTCAGCTGAGGCAATGCACAGGGCACTTCTGTATGTGCTCTATATTACAGCTTTTAGCTCAAAATCGCAAGGTGCCTATACGTCCAGACAGAGTATTTGTGAATGGCTGTCTTGGTCTTTCCTAGCTGTCTTCCATGCCAGCCACCACCTCCCAAACTGCACCACTCAGGTTCTCACCCTGTGTTTTCCAGAATCTGAATTTACACCAAAATATTGCCGTGACACAGATGATGTCAGAAGTATGTTCTGTGACAACAGTGCAAGCCAGATCCATGACAGTTAAGTGACTGTTCTCCATCTCCACCCATTACACAGAATTGCTTCCAACACACAGTCCTTCAAAAAGGTGTTTAGCAAGATTACTTACTGCAACTACTTATTGCAGTGAAGCTTTTATAAAGGAGTTTTTACAGGCCTACAGTTATGCTTCTGCTGGACTATCTTTCTAAGTAAATCCCACAGGACCCTAAAGCTGTGGGATTTACTTCAGTGGTTTAAAACTAAATAAATAGCAAATCATTGTGAAAGCTGATTAAGGAAAGTAAAAAACATGTGGTCAGTACTACTAATGATCACTACTAAACTGCAATAATAAGAATGACAGTGCTCAGCAGTAAACTTTTCTTTACATGTCTGATAACTTACAAAATCAAGATAAAATTAGATTTTTCGAATATTCCCAAGATTTGCAGGGCTTTAATTCTAAAGGAGGCAGCTTCTTTAGTGACATCCTAATGGGTTCCTGAGGAATAACAGCATTGAGAACAATAATAAAAGCTACCTACAAATTGCCTGAGAAAGCAATAAACCTTCTCTTCCTTACAGTTGTCTACTACTACCTCTCTAAAACAAAACAAGCACACTTTAAAGGACCAGTTCCTGGAACCCTCTGAAGCTGAACACCCCAACTAAGTCAATAGCAAGAAACTCACGAACACCATGAAGCCAAGGAGTCACTCATGTTCTTCCTTACATGACATTTATGACTGGAACAATTCTGTAACACAAATCTGAACTCATGAATGAACCAAAAGGGAAAAATGCAGAACCCAACACACGCCTCATCTTCTACACCCATATCCCTTTAACACCTATCTTGTACCATGAAGAACGAATAGGCCTTTTTTACTTATTACAGTGTAAAAAGGGAAGATAGATAACGCTCATCTCTGGTTCTTATGGAGAGACAGACAGGTGTAGGAGAGAAAGGCAGAGAGTGCAAGGGAATGGTAGCAAAAATCATGACAGAGTCATAGAATTGTTATTTATATCTTTTTCCTCCAGTGTTCTGCTGCAAGGGAAGAGTTGATTATAAAAATGAAGCAAGAATGCAAGCCCTGAATCAAATAAGCCATCAGCAAGAATGGTATTAAAAGTGAAAACCTGAAGAAAGTGCCTATGAAACAATAACCTAAAGTCCTAAGGGAGAGAAAAAAATCTCCTGAGCCAAAATATAACAGCTGCATAAAAGCAGACGATTAGTGGGGATGCAAAGAAGGTTACAACAGCAACTTGCAGTGGTCTGAGGGACCTGCTTTCACTGGCAAATACCCACTGCATGCTGGTCTGCTAGTTGGGTCCTGGGCTTTGTGCACTATGCATAAGAAACAAAATGGTTAAAACGCAATATGTGCCGTTCTGTACTTTATTCTAAGTCTGTCTCTAAGTAGATGCTACAATTCCAACTTTTCAAATTATTTAAAGTATAAAGCACAGTCACTCAATGGATTTTCTTAGACTTTTCTTAGATAAGAAAGTATTGTAATTCTGTAATTTTTTCGCTTTATTATATGTTTAGCACTGATGGGGGGGCGAAAGGATGACCCAACAACATTTAATTCTATGAAGAAACACTGATGTTACCATCAGCCTCAAAACGTGCATAATTATTCAAGCAACACAGCTAAATTTTTCCTCCATCTAAACTAAAGAATCATTTTCAGTTAATAAATCTGAATGTTGGCTGTAACTTAAACACCACAAAAAAAACCTCAATAAAAAAAAAACAAAAAAAACCCCCAACCACCAAACAAAAAAGCCCCTCACTTTTCAATCCTGCTCATGCTGTTACTGAGATGAATACTGGAGTTCTATTTTTAGGTTGTATTAAAAAAAAAATTTGCCTTAAAAAAGTCAAATATACAAGTAAACATAAAGACAATATATAAATCACGGGTTTAATGGTTTTAATAAACTATTAAGCTTTATAAAAATCTACTGTTAGCTAGTGTTACAAGAGCAATTGTAACACTACCTTCTGTAGGTCTTTTCTAAACAAAAAAATATTATAAACTACTCATTTTAAGTTAGAGAAGTAATCTGCATACAAAAGAAAACAGATTCTGAGACAGATCTTGATAAGAGGATATTGAAACGTTCAGTTGCATTCAGTGATCACACAAAACGAAAGCTCAGTGAGGACATTTTGAAATGCTATGTTGAAATGCATTTGTTTTACATATAGACCAAACCACATGTGTTTGGGACAACTAACGGAATTTTTCACTATTGTTCTTCTAACTACAGCCCAATTCAATTTCAAAGCATGCTTAAATTTAGGCACCTAAATGTTTTTTGATTTCAAAATACAGATTCATGTACTTAACTGCTGCCTGACTGGGGAATCGTGTCAGTTTTGGCAAAGACAAAACTGCTGTTCTCCAAAGGTATTTAATAATTAAATTTGTTATCATTCATACTAAAAATATACATAGAAAAATACTTACCTATACATAATGAATTGGCATTACCATAGACAGGGATGATTTTGAAAGAAAATTAACTGATATTGAGGCAATTCCTGGGACATACTGCAGCGGTTGATATTTTACCCACTTTCTCACAAATAGTGGACACATTAAAATGGACCAGGTGACTTTTCCTCTTAACTGAAAATCTAGATAGACATTCACAGATAATCTGTGGAAAATGAGCCATTTGGACATGGGGAAGGGATGCCTTCTTCTTCCTGAGGTTATGACCCCAGGTCAAGAGGGCAAGCTCAGCAAGGACACAAGCCATGAGAGAATAGATAAAAAACACTCATGCAATAGGCAGCCAAAAAAACAAAGGCTGGCTCTTCTTCCATAGCCACTAACCAAGGCACCTCCTTCCCATTTTGAGGCAAGGTGACAGGGAGAAGTGGGGAGCATAGCGAGGCTGAAGGACAGGACTGGACCTTTGGCCCCCAGATCTAGGAAGCAAACAGGGACCCTCACTGTGTGGCCTGTGGGGAGAGAACAGCCCATGCCCCCTTCCCCCCCATAACTAAGGGAAAATAATAACAAATTACTAAAAAAAAAAATAATAACAACAACAATAATGTAGAAAAGTGAGAAACTTTCATTTCCCAAGCTTGAACACAGGGGACTAACAATAATGCTCTTCTCCGGCTCAGGTGGGAAGCAAATCCAACTGATCATCTAATTGCACACATTTATGAAAGGGTCAGAGAAATATGCATTTCTTTTACAAAAGGGAGAGTATCACCATAGAAAGTCATGCCAAGAGGCCACAGGAGAAGTGTAGCTTTTCTCAGTTTGGACTGGTGCTTTTGAAAACCTGAAAAAGTCTCAGTGCTCCTACCTAGCCCACTCACTCCCCTCTAACTTCTCATGTGCAAACTTCTGCTTGGCAACAGTGGTCCCTTCCCTCTACAGTTGCTGAACTACCAGGAGAGACAACCCTTTCTGGACTCTTTTCTCTCTGCATGATGGGCACTGCTGCACCACATAGTCAACTGATGGTATAAGTTGGTAACAAGGCCCTTCGCAATCATCAGCAGCAGACTGGTCTCCAAAATGCATGAATAAGGGTAAATGATGATGCTCAACTGAGCTATTTTATAGGTTATTTATACAGAATTTCATTCCTACATTAGTTTCAACCTGTGGCTAAAGAGACTTTTCAGTTTCAGCAGAAGAACAGGCAAAGATAGGTACAGACCTAAACTACAGAGAGACAACAGAAGGGTAGCGAAAGTTCTCTAAATTGCATTTCCAAATGAAGCTCATTAAGAAAGTGCTTCTCAGAACCTACTTATGGATTTCTTGAAGGTAGGATGCACAAAAATGCATTCAAAATATTCTAGCTTCATGGGGAGCGTAGAGATGTTATGAACTGTACTAAAGAGCAGATGGCTGAAGTCCAAAAGGTACAGACCTTTTAAACCAGAGAGTTAATTAAAAATAAATGGAAAAACACACAACAAAGTAAATATGCAAATTATCAATTAGATTTCACCAATTTATAGTGATGATAGTAGACTAAAGAACCCAAGATGAATCTTACTACCAAGATGTGCAGAAGCCTATACACACCAAAAACTAAACTAGTACTATAAAACCAGGAAGCAGAATTTTTATAAAGCACTTACTAAGTACTGATAGTCCCTTACTTCTGTTAGAAAATGATATTGACAGAGTAACAAAATTGTGTGAAGAAAGTAACAGCCATTTACAATTTAGGAAAAAATAAATTGCTAAGCAGATGGTCTCATACCTGTTGTACTATTGTTGTTAGTTCCAGACAGAGCTGTATGACATTATTTCTTGTTACTGAGTAATCTGTGACAGCAGCAAAAGGTGATCTAAAACAAAAAAAAAGAAAAAATAATGTTGAATGGCACTAGCATATATCTGCTTGCTTCACTGATGCACAATGCGCTTAATACACATTATATCTAGAGATATTAAAATCACACAGAATACCCAAAATGTACTACTAAAATTGTTAAATTCAGGATACATGTCCATGGAAAATATTAATCTCTCCTTAGTTTTGCAGTTTTTAATTTTTTTAAGTTTCTCTCTAAGAAATTCTCCCAAGTAACAAGCAATAGGATGAGATGAGATGGCCTCAAGTTGTGCCAAGGTAGGTTACACTGGACATTAGGAAAAATGTCTTCACTGAAAGATTTATCAAGCATTGGAACAAGCTGCCCAGGGAAGTGGTTGAGTCACTATCCCTGGAGGGCCCTAACAGACGTTTAGACAGCACACAGGGACATGGTTTAGTGGTAGACTTGGCAGTGCTGGGTTAATGGTTGAATTTGATGATCTTAAAGGCCTTCTTCAACCTAAACAATTCTATGATTATTTCTCACAGTCTCTCAGTTCACTTTTAGACTGCCTTTACTCCCACAGGAAGAGCCTACCTTGCCTTCTGCATTTGTTTGTTGCCCTCATAAAGCCAACCAGAGGCACCCCTTCCACCTGTGAAACAAATGGTGTCCAGATGCGAATCAGATGAGAAAAGCATTTGGCTGATTCACTGGGATTCTTGGGACCTGATCTAATATCTGGTGAAAGCACTGGAGGAACTTAGAATAAGTAAAAATTTTATCCAAAGAGGGGAATAACACAGAGTCAGAGATGCATCAATACTCAGTAGAAGCTGCAAAAGCTAAACTGCAGGCACAGCCCAACATCCCCCACACTGTACTACAATCAGACATGCTTAGTGAAATGAAAAGTTGATCCAGCATTTGCAGATGTCACCTACTTGTATCCTAAACCATAAAACTTCACATTAGAATGTTTAAAATGCTTGTCTACCTAGAAGCATGCTTGCTTTCTAGAGACACTGCTAAAATGTTTGGTTAATGAGGCTGTCAGTCATCTGATTCCTGTACTTAGAGTCAGTCTTAAACTATAAGCTCAAGTTGGCCTATTTTCTATATTTTAGAAGGAGCCAAACACTAGGCAGGATGGGTATCTTCTTCAGGAGGAGTCAAGATTTTGACTCAGTGTTGCAAATGAGGTTTTTATGGCCGTTATTAGCGTTGCAAAGATGGCATTTCTCCCTAATATACATACCTGCTTCGAACATTTAAAACAAAATGGTGGCACAGAACACCAAGGATTATAATGTCTGAATAAAGTAATGATAAATCATGCAGTGTGCCAAGATCTCCAAACAATACTTTTAAGGGTCATTGCCTTTAAATTAAACTGGGTGACTAGTTCCTTCCCCAGCTGCCTTCTTTTGTCACTTATTAGAGCATACATATTTGTATACACCTGGTTTACAGCACTGGTTGGTTTTATGCATTCCTCATTTAAGCCAAGACAAGTTTCCAGTACGAAGAACTCTGTTATATGCAGGTCCAAGTAATGATTACAGATATAGTTCTTATGGTTCTTAACAGGTTTCTAAGTTTCTTTTCCATGTGCAGAACTACTGAAATTTTAATGCAGGCTAAAATGTAGTCCTGCACTAAATTTGGAACTGTCCATTAATAAACCCATGTGAACTCCTCTCTCTGCCTGCTTGTTTTAGCACTTTCTTTTTCCTCCAGAGCTCCTCATCCAGCCCTGATGGCTCATAAGACAGAATGAACTTTGATGTGCATACTCATGTTTGCTGCCTTAAATTGATGTAATACATCGTACAACGATATATACTTTCTGCCCTATTTTCTAGGGAGAAAAGCAGTACATTCTTTTTAAAATAAAAGTACAGAAATTGGAAGCTAGGCAGAGTTTACGAAACATAAAACCAATAAGAGAGTGGGATTTAGTAGACAGCATCTGGTTAAGTTCCAAAAGGTGCCTTGCAAAAGCTATTTGACACATCACGATTCAAAGTCCAAGTTTTATGCAGTATTTGGCAACTGCACGCTAAGTACACAATACAGCAAGCATACCCACAGACACACACACAGATTATTACTGAAGTTCAGAAGACGTGAGCATATTAAAGGATAAAAGGTATCTGAACAGCTTGGTGTGAAACATAATTGTGTTTAAAAAATTACATTAGCCAAAATGCACAAAAACCACTGATATTTTTCCTTTCAAAACTGTAACTGCTGAGGTTCTGAATCTACCTGAAACTTTGATTTAAAAAGGTCATGTTCATCTATGAACTCACTTTTATTGAAGATGAATGGAATCAAGCCAGTGAACAGTATTATTTTACATTAAGTATGGCTGTTAATGTAATTTGATCCTCAAATTTCACAACTGGAATCTAATTGACGTTTCAAAGCCTCCACCATTTCTCTAAAGAAAATCGCTTGGTAGGCTTTGACTTCTAATACTGCATCATCTTCCCTCATACTTTTCCAATTTAGTTTGGTTTCACAATTCATGAGGAAAACAATGACATTTTTACCACCATTTCTCTTAGTGAAGATTGTTAGAAATGAATCCGAAATAAACTTTGTTGACATTAAAGAATAGGCCAAGAGACTGAGACATTACTCATTTTGTTACATTGAAGTTTACATAGTGAAGATTTACCGAAAACAGCATATGAAGCCAGCAGCAACGGTGCCAGGAGAAGGGAGAAGACTATTAAAAACCAGTAACTAATATGTAATGTTTTGAAAAGTGCTTCACAACTTGGAAAGATAAGCAGACAGGTCCATGTTATACGGACTTTGCTACTGCAGAAAACATAAGGGGTCCCTGAGCTGCCTCCTCTGGAGGTCTCTGGTCTTATAAACCACCTCTCACATCAGTTTCTGCTGATGCCTCTCTGGGGTATTGCTGCAAATTGGACCAGTAAAATTGCAATTCCCTTTCCTTACCAGTTCACACCACTACCCTGAAGGCAATCTGCACACACAATTATACAGCACTACTGCATAAGCAGCAGGGAAAACAGTAAGGGCCTCTTTAAATATTTACTACCAAAGGGAAGGCATTGTTCCTAAGATTCAATTTCAACAGTGAAAGTCCAGCAAGACTTTGTATAGCAACATGCCAGCAGTTTCAACCAAAATATTAACAGAAACTTCACTGTGGGATCACTGATTGGATTCATGAAAGAAACAGTGTGAAGCACCAGTCTGACAAAAACCTGTCTTTACTGACAACATCCACTAATTGCAATTTTAATACAGCACAATATTGTTGACTGAACAGATGAAACAGTATATACAAATGCAAATAAAGCTTCCATACACTGAAACTTTTCAATTGGCTGCTGAAACACTTTCTTCTTCAAGGCACCAGAAACCATGTAGAAGGAATTCCTTGTTTAATTAGACCACTTCTCTCTACTTTAAAAAAATCATTTCCTTGGCTGAGCTATTTCTATCAGCTTCCAACTTCCACTCTTTTCTGTCAAAGCTGTATCTTTCACAGTCCATTGGACCTTCAAGTCTCTCGTAACTCCTAAGGCTCCAGTGAAGAAAAATCCCTGAGACAACTGCAATTTTTAACACATTTACTGTCCAATTCAGTGCTCTTTAAGTTAAACAAGAACTGAAAAACTACCTTAGACTGGGGCCATACGTTGCCCCACTTCCTGCTGTGACACTGACCTCATTGTCCCATTGTCTTGCCTCTCTCAGTAACTTCCAAGACCTTTTACAATATAAGTTTCCTCATTCGTGGAACCTGTTTTACAAAATTTCTCTTGTAATTTACTTGTTCTTCTTTCAAAACCTCCTTGCAATTCTCCTCCTTTGCAACACCCACATGAAAACACCTCTGTGGCTCCATACCACACATACCTTACCACATGTCCTTTCCACTCATTTCCTCTTCCCGACCTCTGCTGGTTTCCCCTTTCCATTCTTTGTCTACCCCTTTTACACCCTAACATTTTAAGAAAATGAGATTAATCCAATCATATCAGCACTTCTGCACACGTGCACATGTGCACGGACATGCACATGCAAGTTGGTTTTGCCCTTTTTCTCACCTTTTCTCCTGCTTTCTCCAACATTTGAAGCCGTTAGCCATTTTCAAACCACTTTCACAAATGGCTAATAGGCTTCAAGGATAATTAAGTTCAGACATGTTTTGTGATGATGCATGCAGCTGGAAAAGTGGGAGCCTCTTAATTTTTCCACTTTGCAAACCTACATTGTGAGCCTGCACCTCATTAGACAACACAGATTCCAGTGAAACGAAGAGCTTCTAAACACTCATTCACAGAGTAAAAAAACCCCAACTTACAATTGGTGCTTTATCTTTTTTTGTTGTTGTTTCAAATAACATTAAATTCAATCAACTTCAAGTCCCTGATCTATAGGAAATAAAAGTTTCCCTAACACCAGGCATGACAGAGCTACTGTTTCTTTTCACATTTCTTTAAACCAGTGTTTGAGATAAGTAATAAAACACATCTGAAACATGATTTTGTTTATATGTGTATAATGCAAGCTGTAACATACACGCATGTATGTATATACTTTTATGAAATGGGACCTAATTAAAGTCTATAGCAGTATCAACATCTTTCAGAATGAAAAAAAAGTGCATTATCTAATATTAATTAATTAAGCCACCCTGAAGGACTGATAGAAAAACAGCTACATCACCATAGCCCAGCTAATTCCCTCACAGAATTAAGAAATAATATGATTCAACAGCTATTAATACTCACAAGTACCAATAGCACATGAAGGAAAATCCTTTCCAAACAATTACATAAAGATGTGCATTGTGAAGGAGATGCATACACTTAGTATTGCTGCATTATCATTATCAACATTTTTCGGTCTGGGATGCTTTACCTCATCTGTCTTTTACATATAACACTCGGTTAGAGGAAAATGATACACAGAAATAAGTGTTTCACTTTAAAAGTTGCACTTTGGACAAATATAGACTCCTGTTTGTAAAAGCATTGTCCCAGAATAAAAGTTAATCACATTTCACCACTAGTTTTAGTACACAGCTATTTTATAACAATAGACATTTTGAGGGGTTTAAGACCAATATCATACTTATTTTAGCACCCTAACACGGGAAAATATCCTCAGAGCAGTTTGATTAAACATAATAGTAAAAAATATTTTAAAGAGAGAGGGAACCAAATCAAAGATATAACTGAGTCTTCAAAGGTAACACATTAAGCTCAAATAGAAATCTGAATTCAAATAGATATCTGAACGTAGAATATTGCTGAATATATATTTGTGCCGAATCCATCTAAAATTCATAGTTTTAGGCTTTCATGAAACAAATATTTTATTTGATTTCTAATGGAACTGCTTTATGTAGAATCAGGGAGGAATGCAGTAGAATTCACACTGGATAAAAGAATTATTTGAATGAGTGCTCTGTTAAACATTTACAGCTGTTCCATAGTTAAGTACCATAGCACTCTTAGGCAGCACTTACTAACACGTTTGGCATACCATCCAAGTAAACATAAAGGGAAATGCATAAAGGAAGCATAAGATTTACAGGTTTAAGATTGAAAACCAATTGACAAAGTCCATAATTTGTGTGACAAATAAAGAATCACTAAACATTTTGGTTTCTTTTTTGGGGGGTTTCATTTGTTTTCCCCTGCCATCTTGTGTGCAAAACAGATTTGCCCTATTAGGGTAGGCAATAACCAAGCACAGCTAACAGAATGGTATAAAGTCTCTTAGAAAGGAGACTCTAAATCAGAAACACCTTCTTTGCAAGAAGTAATGGGCTTGCGAACAATGTTCCTCTTTACTTAAGACTACAAAATAGTCACACCATAAGCACCACCATGGCTCATTCACTGAAAACAATGAGACAAAGAAATCCATCTGAACCCATTTTACCTACAGTGGAAGACAATGTATGTGTTGTGTATGTCACCACGGTGAAAAGAGGGAGATCCATTTTTTTAGTGGGGAATGCAGTCTGCTACCACAATGCTTTCACACAAAGTAGGCTTAAGGGGTTGCGCTGAAGCTGAGCATCTAGAATTGTTCACATATGAACAAAGAGTATTTACATCACTGCAGGCTGCACTTCTCTGTAGACAACAGAGCATCCCAAAAAAGGTATATGCAGCCCACAGTGGGGCTTGGAGGTCCTACTCTCTGTCCAGACTTAACTACTAAAGCATCCTAATAGCCTTAACTTTACACACAGATTTTAGCCTTACTTAATCGTATTTACGTATACATAGAAGTGCTTTGCAGAATATTAGCACATTTAAGCCCAGGCCAAATTTACTTGCCCACCTGGGGTCAGAAGCCAAAGGGTTACACCCTTACACTCTGAATGGCCATAAAAGCAGACCTAGACTTGCCAAAATTTTCACATTTTGTTATTACTGTCAGCAAGTTGACCCGTATCTTTCAGATGATCAAAAATTTCTATTTACAGTTGGGTTTTTTGTTGATCTTCTTGTTTCATTTTGTTCATGTATCACGTATCCAGACAGCAGCGGTAAATTAATTAGACTGGTGCACATTTGTCAGCCTGTTAGCTTTTATCTGGCCACAGTACTGAAAGCTTTGAATACAAAATCTGTCTCCACAAGATCTCTTTGTTCCTACTACTTAGACTTCAGTGTAATCTGCAGTAGCAGTTTAAGTTTTTCATTTCCAAAATGGGGATAGTTCTAGGGTGAAAAACAAGGGATACAGGAGAGTTGCTGTGAAAGACATATTGAATCACTGCCCACACAGATGGCTGAGTCAAATAGTACACTAAAATTCAGTGTTCCTTGACAAATACTAATTCACAACCATTAAAATCTGTGACACAACAAGAGACGCAAAATGCTGTAGTACTTATCTCATGGGGAGTTTATTATATTTTCTTAAATTCTTAATTGAAAAATAAACTACCACATTCTCTTAGTTGTGTCTTTAATGGAGACTTGATTAAAACCCTAAGAACAAAAATCCCTTCCTCACTCCTAGACTCGAAGTCCGCATTTATTGTTACTATTTGCTAAGATCCAAACCATTCTTCCCAGTGCTGCAGAAGACACATGGTATGAGGAGCCCTTGCTTCAGGTAACACAGCCCAAGCACTACAGCACAGGCAGAAGCAGGAAGCCCGAACACATAACTAAGAATTTTTTTTGCTTAGTGCAGTCAATAGGAAATACAGGTTTCCAGGGTGTTTGGCTGTCAAAGACTACAGGAATGTGGTGGAGGTGAACGAAGACAACATATTAAACCAAGAGCAACAGGGAAGATGGCACCGGCAGAAGCAAGGGATGCAAACAAGCTGTATGCTGGCAGAGCAAGGAGACAAGATGCTCATGCAAGGAGATAGAGCTCATGCCCCTGCCACCAAATGTTACCCCATGTCAGGATCCCTCCTCTTCCACAAACAGCATTACAGTTGTTCCCTGTTAAGACTGTAGCAATAAGTTCTACCTTAAATCTAGCTGTCCCATGAAAGAAAAACACGATGTACAGTGGGATTTGAAGGGGAAAAATGGAGTACTTAAGGGATTTATGTCTTCTGGAAGAGAGGACAAATTTTATGGGCTGAGAAAGTAACAGGAAGTTAAAATTAGTTTAAAAAATTTAAGGACATAATCATCTAGTGTGATGACAATTTCTTTACAGAATGTTATTGGAGAGCTATTTCATGTTCCTCAAAGTCATCAGCCAACCTGTTTTAAAAATAGCTAGAATTCTCCACTAAGTTTTCCAGTTTCTAAATGAAACTAAATCAGAAGACTTTTAAGGCCTGGTGACAAAAGCTACCCTAATTTTCAGTTAAAGTCAATCTCTGACATACATCTGGAAGTAGGACTGCTCCAGGCAGAGACCTGGAACAAACTGTCCTTGGATTGGCCCTTGCACAGTGGCACTGCAAGAGCCATGGTGAAAGTAACTCAGCAAATCATGACTCTTGCACTCCTTTTGACAATTGTGCCTGGCTTAACAAGGTCCTTGCAAAAGGAAATTTTAAGCTTTCTACAAAAACATCGTAAAAAAGAGCTCACTAGAGCAGCAAGTGAAGCACAAGTCATATGGAGTCATCACCATTCCCTACACATAAAAGCCACATTATTGTATTTCTATGCAAGCTGGAACTGCCGCTAGCTGCTTTTTCCTGACATGACCTGAAAAACACTGAATAAGGGCAGCTTAATATGACTAGCACAATGGGGTGAATAACCCTAATAGCCATTTTATTCCTCCTAATGGTATCCTTTCCCCTCTCTTGCACCCCAGAGATAGAACTGGTGGTAAAAACCAATCAAAATACTAAGATTTGGGACCCAGATTTAACAATGGTTGTGAAGAATAAAATTAAATCCAAGTTCCTGACTTTAAATATTTTATTTTTAAAATCTTTCTATCTCCCCCTAGTGGCCCCAATAGCTTCTTAGAAGGAATACAACAGGCAAAATCCTGTTATCTCCAGATGCTCCCCTTCCTGAGGAAAATGAAGTCATTGGCCAGCCTTCATCCTAACCTGGGGCTTCACAATCAAGGAATAACAAACCTAACCAAAACGCTCACATGTTCATAAATAAGAAAAGTCTGATTTATGACAGGGGGTGGGAGGGGAGGGAGGGATTTGACAGAACCAGGTGTTTAAGCTACACACAGATCTTCAACGGACTTTCCTAGGAATCTGAACAAAATTAAAATGTCACTTTTAGGAAGCCTTATTTGGACACTCAAGGCAACATTGCTAAAAGCAGGCTGCCACCATGACTGCCTTCATTTTTAACTCCTTGGAACTCCTAGTCTGACCAGCTATCATTCCAGGTAAGTGCAAAAGCCATTTTGCATTTTACTGGTAGCAGAACTGATATGCATTTTTAAGAAATTATTTAAAAGATCTTCCTCCACCAACACGAAAACCTGCTAACAGAATTATCTCTGACAAATACACTATAGCTGCCTTTATAAACATAACTTCACTAAGAGATAATGCTCAACACACTCCTGAGCTACAAACTAATTTTACAGTCTGGATTTGTCTTTTAATACTAAAGTCCTGAAGTTCAACTACTAAATTCATATTGATGCCAAAACCACACTGTTTTTCAGTGTGTTAAAAGTATATATATATGTGTGTGTGTGTGCGCGTGCACGTGTATGAAAGTTTACTTCTTAATACCAGAATAGAAAGGAGTGACAAACACTGATCTGCCTATGCACGGTTTTCTATGGTTTTCTACCATTCTACCATGGTTTTCTACCATTCCTTCTGTTTTAAAGCCCAGAATGATAATGCTGTTCTCTGCCAAAAAATATTTGCAGGGATAAAATGTGAAGCCTACAGGTTTTCCCAGTAACAAAAATAGTCTAGAGGCAGAACTAAAAATATATTCAGAATTTTTCAAGTCTCAATACTAAACTCTTTCCATGAGATTGTATTGCTTCTCCGCACATCTAATGCTAAACATATAAATAGCAATTTAGGAACCCAACTTCAGGTACTCTGGTTCTGAAACTTGGGGAAGGCTTGAAAAGGAGGAGAAGAGAAACAGCAGTGGTACCTGCAATATAATGAACAAAAGAAAGATTTTGCAGTTCAGCTTAAGAAAGAAAAAGATTCATGCCTCACTTAAACCTTTCAAATGGAAATCATTTATGGGGCAGAATACAGTTTGCCTCAGGAAAATGAAACACAACAAAACCCACAGCAGTAAATCCACATACTTCTGTTGGATTTTGTGAATTTCACAAAGATCATACTCCGAACAAAGCTTCAGCTGCTGGATACAAAAAAAAAAAAAAAAGATACATCTTCAAATCAAGATAAGCATTTTATTTTAATGATAAAAATCACTGTGATGCACTTTGCAAGACATACAGATAGGCTAATTTTAACCACTTCAGGGGTTTCAATGATCATCTTAAAAACTTGCATTATTACTCTTGTTATCATTAGAAAAATATCACTATAGATACAGAAAGGAGAGCACTTAAGTTGTGGTCCCACATACTTCCTAGGTAATAGAGGCAAAAGCATAAGTTCCAATGGCATTTACAGTTTCAGAGGTATCTCACTGCCACTTAAAAAACCTAAAATGCAACATGCATGGTACACACACACACATTTTAAATATATATTGACACCTATATACTGGAAATTACAATTATATTTTTGTGAATTTGATACTCTCAGAGCAATGAATCTGAGTTATGCAGGTCAAAGTACATATCAGTATCAAACACATATGTATCTACAGAGTTGTTGAGACCTTATAGCTCGCTACATCTACCTGAAAGGAAGTTGTGAGGTGGTGGGTCAGTCTCTTCTCCCAGGTAACAAGTGATAGGACAAGAGGTAATGGCCTCAAGCTGCACCGGGGGAGCTTTAGACTGGACATTAGGAAAAACTTCTTCACAGAGAGGATGATCTGGCATTGGAACAGGCTGCCCAGGCGAGTGGTGGAATCACTGGCCCTGGAAATGTTCAAAACCTCTGTAGGTGAGGCTCTTTCTTAGTGACATGATTTAGTGGTGGTCTTGGCAGTCCTGGGGTAATGGTTGTACTTGATGATCTTAAAGGTCTTTTCTAACCTAGTTGATTCTATGAGTCTGTGATATATAACCTAATGATGTCATCCTGTTGCTCTACTGTATTTCCAGATATGTGTAGTGTTGCCATGTATTTAGAAGTACTGTAGTGAAATGCTATATCTGAATGGCATGGTGACTTTACAAGAAAAAATTGCTACAAACTTCCTCTCAGAATATGTAAATGAATTCTGCTTCCATTTCAGTGTTCACATTATATTTTGTAAAGAAGTTGGGGTTTGTGCGTGTGCATGATCTGGTCACCTGTAACACATTTTGGAGATTTTACCTGTCCAACCAAGCCAGCAGACTTTTAGCTGCTCCAATCAGATCCACTACCGATGTCAGAAAATCATTTGGTAATTTGCGGCTGGTCCTTCCATCGTAGTGACCACTCCTCCTCCTCCCAGTGATGAAGTTCTGCAGATTTTTGGCAGATGCATTCAGTTTGTGAGAAAGGGTTTTCAGATTTTCTGTTTCCAAACCATAGTTCTGCATTGAGAAAAAAAAAAAAAGACAAGAGAAAGTTAGCTTTGCATCTGAACATGAAGTACCGAGAACAGCAAGACTGCTCCTCTGCTTCAAAACTTAACCATTCCTAATAATTAGAGGGAGAAATACACCCACTCATTAATTTTTAAATGTATGGCGTGTTCTGTTTCTAAAGTGCATAAAAATGGAACAAAAGAAGAGCAAAATTATGAGTGATCCTTTAGCTGAAAAACATCTCAAAATGAAGAAAAAAACCTAGTGTGGAAGACTGACTTTCAAAGCAGTCCACCACTTTCAGTAGATCAGACAGTTCTCTCAGTAGATCTGATGGTTAGGGATCAGTCCCCTCATGTCTGTACTCACACCAGGTCCTGAGATCATGTTAGACAAGAAGGCCTGCAACTAGCATTAGTACATAGTATGGACACAGTATGACACCAAATCGCTTTTGCTGGTTTCTGTGAAGAAAATATGTTCATTGCCTTATTTTTATTCTTGTTAGCAGAAAAGAACCACTAGAATCACAGACTAGAGAACATAGTGCTACTCTGCCCAGTGTCTGTTGCCCTTTTAAAGTCAAGATGTAAACTATGCTTCCATTTAAGAGTTAATCCTTTAAACTTAAATTACGTTCCTCAGCTGCGCAGCAGAGACAGAAATAATTATGCAGAAATATTAACAAACAGTACTTGATAATCCTTCAAATATACAAATATTACTGAAACAGCACTAGAGAATACCTTAATTTAATGTTCAATTACAATATAATATAGTACCATCAATTATTCGCTATTTCTATAATAAATTTGCTTTCCTCACATATGCAAAGAATAACAGAGTTATTTTGAAAGATATTTTCTTTTGCCTTTGTAAAGGAATAAGCAAGCAATTGCACTGTACTGAGCTTAGTATTCCTGTAAAGATGGGACTTCTGAAGATACTCCTCACCTTAACCACATCACAGGGTTATAACACAGGGTGCTCCCACATTGTTCAACTGATGATGGGAAGGGCTGCTTTCTGTCAAAGGGTGGACCATTTTCTATCACAAATGATGATGAAGTAGGATGCAGAAAACCCCTCAGCTGCACACATAAAAATCTACTTTCTAACACACACTTTCCTCATCAACTTTCTTCCCAGACCCCCAGTTTGCCTCCCATGCTGATTTGTCCACAAGGAGAAGAGATGGGAGAAGGGATAGATTTGCCAATGCTAATTTGAGACCACTGAAGTTTATTTACCTTAGTCTTTTTTTCTGTAAGAAATGGGTTTGGGGTGTGTAATTATTTACAGCAGTTGTTATGCTCCTAATCCAAACCATCTACTAAATGAACCTAATCTCCTCTTTAATTACACAGGACTACGGGACCATTATACTGAAGCTAGCGGCAGTGATCCTCCAGCCCTCCCACAACATCCACTCCCAGGAAAATGGGAGATCATCACAGAAAAGAGAGGCTTCAGAACACAGTTTGCCATCTCCCAACCAGCCCTTCTCTGTGATTGTAAATCAAACACACTTTGTGAGGGAGACACTAAAAGCACATCTACTTTACCACAGCAGAGGATGCACTTTGGGACTCAGCTTAAGGTGGAAGCGACCATGCACTAAGTTTGTGCTTCAAAAGCTGGCACTGTAACTTCTGTGAACACCCGCACTTTGAGCAAGGAAGGATTTGCACGCATGTTTCTCAACTGCACAGTTTCTGCACAGGAGCTGTCCTCTGCCATCAGGTTCAGCTCCCATTTAGACAAATTGTGTGTCTGGGCAGTGACTTTCCCACCATGCAAATATTCAATAGTAGTTACACAAGAGATAGAGTTAGATTATAAATAAAAAATAAAAAAAATGAAAGCAACAAAGAAGGAGGGAAAAGTAGACCGTGCTTTATTATGCAGCCAAACTAGTAACTTACCAAATCAGTCCAAAGTAAAGAGATAGGCATCAGAAAAAAATAAATTTTATTTTGCTGTGGTTTTCTATGGCTGAGAGAGCATGATGGAGATTGAGGACTGGGCCAGAGTAAAAGTTGGAAAAAAATCGTAAAATCATAGAAACAGAATGGTTTGGGTTGGAAGGGACCTTAAAGATCATCCAGTTCCAGCCCCCCTGCCATGGGCAGGGGCACCTCCCACTAGACCAGGTTGCTCAAAACCCCTCCAACCTGGCTATGAAGACTGCCAGGGATGGAGCATCCACAGCTTCTCTGGTCAATCTGTTCCAGTGTTTTACCACCAAAAATACTGGGTTTGTTCTTATTTCACCCTGCTTCTTAAGCACCTAGCTTATTTTGACAAAATTAACAGGGGAAGAAACAAATTAAAGATAGTTTAGGTGAAAAATGTGTCATACAAAATGCCTTATAAAACAGACAGATCAATACCCCACTGTAAGCGAGCTCCGTGACACCTGCATGACATGGTGCTTACTTCCCCAAAACACAGGATGAATCAAAAGTTTATTCTACAACAGGAAAATAACCTGCATTTCTATATACACTTCTTTAGAAAATCAGCTCCTATAAAAGCTTAGTGGCCTCCTGTTAACATTTCAAGTGATAGACACCTGCAGACTCACTCTTTTTCAATGTCTTTTTTTACCATTGTATACGTGGAAAGGAAGAGACAATGTTAACAGATACAAAGTCTATTTTCACACATATTCATAAAGTGTGTGCTCTTTAACATTAAAAAAAAGGGACAAATGTAAAGCTTAAGCTACATACAAAATTCAGTCTTACATGGGGAATGGCTTCAGTAAAGCCTCCACCTGTAATATGAGGCAGACAAGGCAGGGAATGGAATATATTTTGGGGCAGCTGTGTTTATTGAAGCTTTTAAGTAGAAGAATCCTAAAACAGCAGCCAAGCTAAGAAATTCCGCACTCTGTTTATCACTAATATTTCTGGCCCACATTAAAAATTAACAAAGAGTTGCATGTTCTAATGTTGGAAAAAAGCCTGCTCAGATAATAACCACAAAATTTAATCATACTTTATATGCAATAAGATACTATTAATAATATGGCTTTCTTAGAAATGCACAGTTTATTTTCAAGCACCATAAGAAGATAATTGCAGGCAAAAAGAGACAATTCTTTGTTTCCCCTAGTCTACATTTAGCCAGCACTAACACAAGTTATGCTTTCATTAGCCAAAATAAATTCACAGTCACTGAAGGAACCACAAAGAAATCTCTGCATGCTTGTAGAGATTACAAGAAGCAAAGCAAGTCTATGCATTCGCTTTCTCAATGAGAGGCCATGGAGCAAGAATCTCTTCAGAGACACCCTGCCTCAACAGAAACAGCTCTAATGGAGTCTTTCTGGCAATCACAAAACAAGAACTTGATGAAACTAAGCTACACAGATTAATAGCTTGTCAGCAGGTGTTCCAACTAAAGGTGGTGGGAGCTATTAATAGGCATTTTACCTGCTAATTACTTTTCTGTGGCTTCACATGACAGTGTGAGTGACGAATTGTAGCTCTTTTCTTCACATGCTGACAAGCAGCAGCTCTAATCACCACTGAGCCACTGATGATGCTTTTTTTTTGGTAACGACAGCAAGACTAGTCCTTTTGCCAGGACATCCTTGCACCAGTCACACAGGATAGGAACAGAGTTCAGTAACCAAACTTTGGAAGTAAAGTGAAAATTCAGCTTGATCAATGTTCACCAGGTGTCCCTCCTCTTCCCCCAATTAAAATACGTATGTGTGTATATATATATTTAAAAAAAATAAAACAAAATCAGACCTCATTTTATCTCTTGTGCTAAATTCACTTGACCCTTTCTGGCAGGGAAGTGCACCTCACACTGCTGGTACAGCTCAAAAGCAAAGTGTTCCTAACTCATAGTGCTATCTCTGATGGCTGGCCCAGACAGGTTGTCTAGAAGCTGCTGAGACCTTTAGTTTAGGGTACTTTTATGCTGCCTATTGCAAATGCAAAGACAGATCAACTAACTAAAAATGCCAAGCTCAGACATCAAAAGAAGTCACATTTAAACACACTGCAATATGCAATAGAGACATAGCCACAGGCCCATTAACAAATAAAAAAAACCCTTAGAGCAGATGTCTTGATCACGACTTTATGTAACCACCAATGCCTCTACATCGCCAAGCACAAAGGACACAGCAAGTTCAATAACACTATTCAGCTTCGGCAAACAATCCAAGATTGAGAAATTAGGGTAAGGCCCCTCTGCCTACCTCCTTAAATAACTGTTACTTCTCTCTAGCCCAGAAAGTGGCTGGAAATCATGTGGAGAAAAAGGCATGATGTGACCATTGCTGGACACAAGTTGACAACAAAGAGACACAAGTTGGGAACCAACAATACTAGTGTAACACTGGAGCTGGGGGCAAAAGTAAAGTAAAAACAGTTTTCCAGGCAGGCAGACCAAACAGCAGTGCTAACATCGATTTCTGATACCCCTCTGGAGAAGGCAACCATGGCTGTAAAAACTACAAAAAGTAAACATTTATTTTTATTTGGCAAATGTTTACCATCACGCACACAAACATTGTTATTTAAAGAAGGAAAAAAATGGCAATGTTTTGAAAAGACTAATATTATAGTCTAGATGGATGTACTGGGTAACAAATTATGTGCAGTACATAAATTATGTGCAAAGAAATGTAACTTCTCAGTTATGCCTGACATCTCTCAATGATATGGGTAAAAATCACAAGGATTAAATCATAAGTTTTCTCTCTACTTCAACTTTTTAAAGTCTTTTTCTTCTTATTCACAGACTGAATGCAGGATTTTTAGGTAATAGCATATGACTGCTAAGAAAAGGATTTAAGATAACCTCAGACAAACGTAATTCTGCTCTTCACTCTCTTTCAGTGCTTTCATCTTCCATATTAATTTTTGAGCACCATTTCTGTATGTATTATTGCTTTTAAACAAGCAACCTGGAAACTGTAAAGTTCACAGACTCCTCAGTTCAGGGGAAAACTGGGGGAGATCTTAAGCGAATAATCAAAACAGGATCACACAGATACCACAGCACATGGCAGCCACTTCAAAACCATGCCTCAAAATTTGGGGCGGACAAAAATTCACCAAGAAAAGTTCCAATCTTTGTCTCCAAAGTTGTTTTTAAAATTAACAAAATGCATCTGAACCTCATTCTTGAAAACATTTGGCTGAACACATCCCACAAAGTATGAGGCAGATAGCTTACCAGCCCGAAGTTGCGAGCAACTGAGAGCACAACTTGTCATATGGAAGGTGCCTTATGTAACTTCATACCTCATCAGATCTGCCTACAACATATATTTCTAACGGCCCTTCCTCCAGCATTATGAAATGCCAACACTAAGGTTATCTCTCTTTCGAATAGAACTGACATATGGGGTAATTTAGAAGTGCATAACACATGATCCTTACACATCTGTTTCATAAACACGGAGTAAGTAGATAAGGAGAAAAAGCCGGACAGCTCAAATGACACTTGTATTTTACTGCAATTACTAAACATATACTGATTAAAAAGCAAATAGTTTCAAAGAGTACAAATATTTGTCCTAAATGTTTACAGAAAAGAACCTCAGGTGCATGATACTTACAGCCCTGCATAACCTAGGAAATATTCATAATCAATCACCAACATTATCCCCTTTCCTGAAAAATGCTCTTCTTTTTCTACAGCACAATCAAGCAAAAAGCCAAGCCCTAGTCATGCTTTGCAGCACTAATAGAGCAATTACATAAACTATTCTTCTTACTCTTATTTAATCAGCAGACTCTTCAAGACCAAGTGCTCATTATTTTTTTGTTTTTCTACTTAGTCATGTAATTTTGTCCCTAGCCAGCCAAGTACTCTTATTTATTTCTCCAGAATTCAAACTATCAGTTACGTATTTAGTTAAATGCATTTCACAAAGTCCTAAACAGCTTATCAGCAATTTAAAAAAAAAGCAAAAAAAAAAAAAAAAGCAGATTGCTGTGAATACACTACCTCTTCAAAACACATTATACTGCAACAGCCCTGTTTATCCAGTCTGCTTTTGACCTAGAGGGTTGAATTTGTAAAGGTCCCTGCCAACCCAAACTATGCTGTGACTCTGCGAACCTGGGTGTGTATTTTGTACTTGCCCAAATCTCCAAACAACCCAAAGAAAAAAAGCAACTAAGGAAATGATCTAGGATCCAAAACTGATTCCTGAGACAGTTAGGAAGAAGGACATTCACCATTTGCATGCAGATGTATTTACTGCCTTTGGCATACCACAAGGCTTTACTGCAGTTCTGTATAAAAGATCTGCTAACAACAGCAACAAACATTTTCAACATGATCTATATGAGCAATCAGAAGCCCTTTAACTCCTTAGCTTTATTGATTTGGTGATGGACTTCAGGATTTCTTTCTCTGCAGTTAAGTTAGCTCAGGCTGAAGACAGGAAGGCAGATGACATATAACCAGAACTTTAACTTGCAAAGGGCAATAGTAAAAAGGGTAAATAATTTTTGTGCTATGAGCATGCAGAATATTAACAATAAATCCCAACTCTAGCACATATAAATCTCCATTCCAAAATGAAGTCTTTCTCATTGACCACTATAATGATTAAATCTAATATTCACTATTACTGACAAAAGCAGCTTTAAGATCTGACTAGTGATAAGGGCAAAGTAAAGGATTTCTGTGTGAGAAATGCCATGAAGATGAAATTAAGGTAAAAGGCATAATTCTTATGAGAAATCAAATCATTCATGGGTAAAGTAGGTCTATTTTTTACATTCATTTGCATATAAATGTTTTGTGTTAGTGGTAAATGGTAAGCAATTTCATGCTGTTAGTGCAGACCAATGTTTTCTCTGCAAAATAATAATGCTATCTCATCTGCTTCAATCTTCCACCGTTACAGATTCAAATACACAGTGTATAATAGATTCCTGTGCAGTCAAAGCAGATTTAAATAACTAGCATGAAACCGGTACTGAAACCAGAACACTCTACAAAGCAAAAACTGTTTTGGGTTTTAACAAAACTACACAAATGCAGATTCCCCGAAGAAGGATTCTGCAAATTCACAGGGACTTTAATAATTCCTTTGTTTAAGGAAAACTTAAAACATCCAAAAGTTATTTTGAAGTTTTCTAAATATTCTTGTCTTCCCAGAAGAAAACATTTCCCACTTTAAAGTCTCCTTTTTAAAAATATTTGAAAATGCTCAGTGAAACTAATCTAATGTTCAATGAAGCTAATTTAATCTTCATGGAAACAAAACGTACATAATTTTTTGGAAAAGTAAGGCAAAAAAATCCCTTCATGCAGCAGGACATTGTGGTGATATATCGGGTAGACTACATCGTTTGCTTAAAGATTGAAGAAGAGATCTTTGGCTGTGCAGCCTTCAGTCTTGGTTTTCCCCAGGCAGTGAAGCAAAAGGTAGCATTTTCTGGGAAAAATACATCAAGGAGACATAAAATTTAGAGTCCATGGACAGTCAGCAAAATATGGTCGTACCCAGTTTTGATAAATGAAACTCCATCTCCTGACAAACAGATGATGGAAAAATAATTAGGTGCATTTCTTTGCTTTCTGCAGCCCAGGCGGGTATTTCGGGCACTACAAGACCTGCAGATGCACTCCAAACCTGAAGACTGATAGAGTGATGTGATGGTGTTATCTAAATAATCAGTTCTTCAGTATGCATTTCTCTTTTCAAAAGCATCACGTCCATCTTTCCTCAATTTACTTTCTTTTGGCATTGTTCATTCACACCCAGTTCTTAATGCAACCATCAAAGTAACAAGGCTGATCACATTTTATGTGTGGTTCAATGTCTGCTACACTGTTGTTTCATTACTGATTAAACGTAAAGACTCTTAAGCTAGCTTCACACCACACACTTACTGAAAAGGATTGTATTGAGTCTAGATCTGCATGGTAATTTTTATAACTGATGAACAAGCCTGTGTTTTATTACCTGGGAGTAGCCTGGAGAAAAAAAAAAATAATACAGTTTCTCCTGTATCTCTAGGGATGGACACACAGTTTCTGAGTTTAACACTTTTCAATAATTTTTGAGAGGTCAATTATTTTTTGAGATCTTATCAGCATGAATAAACATGCACGTCCACATCAAGTAGGAGTCTATGTGGTTTCATGCCCCCATTTGAATTGAAAGGAAAGGACAACAGACGTTCCTTGCTGGAAATGGAACAATTTTACAGGCACGTATCTGTCATGGTATCTCAAGGACAGATCAAAAACCATGCAGCAAACTCTTATCATCAATGAAATACCATCACAGACCTCATTGCTTCTTTCTTTAAAGCACAGAGAAGATTTCATTTATCTTGCCCTTTCTGACATACGGATTTTATAAAACACAAAACTGCACTGAGGCAAGATCATCTATTGAACATGCGCCCACCTTCACAGACTGAAGAAGAGAGGAAGATACAAGCCACATTAGTTACATAGCCCTCTCTCTCCTGGAGCACATTCTGCTCAGTGATGGTATGTACGCCCCCACCATTATCAGTGAGTGTGACCTGTAACAGCAATAGCAGTTGGGAAAAATCTTTATTCTTCCTTCTCAGAAGCACCACAGGAAAAGTTGTGAATCTCACCCCTAGGATGCTTGCTCTCCTGTTAAGAGCATGGTATATCAGGCTGGCAGCCGTGAGAGACTATACTGAGATGGATAGCACAGGCCACCATTTGTTCTCTGATAGCTAACACTGGAGGATCCATTTGTTGCTAGTGCTTATGACAGGAGAGGAATACCATGAGAGACCACAGCCAACTACCCACCTTCTATCAAAAAATCAATAAAGAACATCCTTTAAATAGTGCTATCAACCATAAATGGTTCCCAACTATTACTGTGGCAAGCAGTTTGTGTATTTAGCACTGTTCGTAGCCTCCACCTCGGTTAAGGCGGTCCCATGCTCTCTCCATACCAGCCAAATATGCTTTTTAAGGCTCTCCACTTTCTTCCAGGAAGAAAATGTTGCCCCATCAACTACAGACATGCAATACAAGCAGCTGGTTTGCCATTTGCCACATCCACAGCTGTCAGGGCAGAAACTGCAAGCAGAAGTTTATGCCATAAAAGTGCTGGGAAGTGGGGTGGGAAAAAAAGCAGTTCTTAAAACACATCAGCTACCATCACTGCGTAAGCTTTTTTTCATTGAAGGCAACTCTGTCTTGGAAACTCCTCTGCAGAGTGGGAGCAGGAATGTACAGTGGGAGGTGGTTCTGTTCCCCTCAGTTGCCCTCCCTGCCAAAAAACTGATTAGGTGGTCACTCACTAACTTGGAGAGAATGGGGAGAAGAATCAGAAGTGACAATACTTTTGTTTTTCAGTGATTAGTTTAAAATCAGAGATTATGCCTGCAGTGGAAAATTAACATTAATATTCCTTCTCCGTCATGCTGCCCTCCATCTCCAGTATCCATAAATAGAGGTTAACTCAGTCAGATCATACACTTGTAACTCATGCCAAATTCTATCACAAAACTTCTGCCAAACACCAATGAAACAGAAAAAAAAAATAAAAAATCAGATAATATTCATTTAAATACCTTGCATTAGCTGTTATCCTACACTGGAGAGTCATTGAATTGAAGTTTTCCTAACAATACAGTCAAGCATTAGAAGCTAATCAGAAAAATGGACAAGAACTAACCAGGACAGATACTTACTGATGCAGTAAGAAAAGGAAAACCTGTAAGTACAGGGCCAGTATAGCCAGAAGAATTGCCTCTGAATTAAATTTCCTAAGAGGTTTATCTGATTAGTGAACAATAAATTCAAATTAAGTCCACTAAAATCAATATAACAATCACATATTTTTATCCCTAAGGAGCCATCAGGAGCCAATAGTGAGGCTGCAAAAACCTCAGCTTAAATCAGAAGCTGTGATCTGACGCATGCTATTGTGTTTCAGTGATGAAGTTTTCCTTAAGACAAACTCAAAAAAGCAGCCAACGCTACCTGTGCAACATGGACCAGGAAGGTAGAGACTCGCTGCATAAATTAAGCATGCAGTGCCAGCTTTCACTACAGATGCTTTATTTTATATTCAACCTCGTTACATGCACTTTTGCCTAAGATAACAGAGCTACAAAGACAAGTTGTGTTTGTTTGTCTAAAGATAACATCTGTAATTATATATCCAGGGGAAAAAAATAAATTTCAGCTAATAAACAGGAGTGGGTTTTTTTGTGAAAATAGGTTATTTTAAAAAGAGCTGTAATCTGTCCCCTTGTGTGCCCCGGAGGAATGGTCATCACTGTTCACCCTAACTTAGATTTTGTCTCAGTTAATTAAAATATTTACTATCTTGTTGCCTTCTGCACGGCCTGATGAGAAAAGTATTTTGTGAGTAAGTCTGTTCCCTTCTATATGAGTAGCTTTTTTTTTTTTCAAGATTGCATACTTTCCATTATTAAAAAAACAAATAGATGAGTTAACTTACTGCACTAAGCCACTTTGCAATGTTATTAGAAATACTGCTCTAAAGAAGAGAACCTAAGATGTGTTTAAAACCAAATGTCTTCCCATATGGAAAAGCTTTCCCTCTTCTCCGCAATTATTTTCCCCCTCTACTTCTGCATATTTTTTTTTCTCTTCATAACCCCTCACATCTGTCTCCTAAAGATGTAACATCAGACTATGCAGCAAAGCTGCTGCATACTGAAATTCCACAAGCCTTCTTCTGAAGGGCCTTTCAGCCTACCATCTTTGATTGCCTCTACTGGGATTCAGCTTTCTTAGAGCTGCTTCTAAGGCTTGGAAAAGCAGCATGCATTAAAAATCCACAAAACACCACTTTATGCAGTTAAGTACATCTTACCAGAGCTGTTTACAATCCTTCCTACAGTGAAGAATGCAGACAGTGTGCCCAAGCTATCACTAATGTTTACAGTCACACATTAAAGGTTCATTAAGAAGGGTGAAGTCAGCATCACACCTCTCACCAAGGGTATAATCCCGGTTATGCATGACACGACCTGACTGAAAAAACATTACCAAAATCCCACTATATGCTCCACCAAAAACATATCTATTATTTACATATAAGACAATTATTTCAGCATTTAATCCTTTCTACTGTGAAATAGAAGCAGCTACATTTCAGCAGACTCAAATTATCATCTAAAACATAATTTGCATGTATCAGTGAAAAATGACATGGTTAACATCGGGATATTTTGTTTGTAAAGGGTAACTGGCACTCAAGTACTGCATTCACATATATAACTGTTTTACATTCCAAACCAAACCCAGTCTAGTTTTTTTCTGATTTCAGATAAACTTTCTATGAAGAAAGATATGCAAGCTTTAAATCTCTGATACCAATGTATTTACAAAGCTCCATCTTATCAGTAGATACTGCTCTTTATCTTGTCTCTGGTTTAAAATGCTCAATTGCTCATACATTATGTGTCAGGAGTTTAGATAGTGTTTAGGACTAGCAATTTGAATACTGTGAATTCTCAAACTGTGAATGTGCAAACACTTTTTGTTGTCCCCGTTTTGCCCCAAGAAGTTTACCAGTGCACAGAGCAAGTCTACTGCTTCCAAGATAAGTTCCTGATGGCCAATTCGTGTGACTCCAAGATCTTCAAGTTCTTGATGAGTAATACGTAGTAGCTGATCACCACTAATCTTCTCTCTCTCAAAGTTCTTTATGTATTGCTGCAGGCAGTCATCAAGACCTGCAGAAACAGGATAGAAGGGAAGACAACAGTTAGCAACATTTTGTCCTGCCACGGGAAGTTAAAAAGGACTGAAACCAAAATCAAGCCAACAGAGGATACTTGCCCTATCTTTAAGAGAAGTATTTCAACATTACAAAAAATTAATGCTACCCAGAAATCTTAAGATTTGGGGAGTTATGGCAGCCATGGGTTTTCAACCTGTGGACGATACCAACTGTTCCCAAATCCCAAGAAGAGCCCTGAATTCTTGTAGGATAGTGCATTGTGAATGCCTATCTGGCCATCTCTAATAACCAGTATGTTAGCAATGTCTCCATTATATCTGGGACAGGAGAGGAGGAGAGGGATCAATGGAAAGGAGGAAGATTATCACCCTTCTCTGGGTCCAGCATATCAACAGATGTTGTTAATTATTACAGCACTGAAAGAGACTGGAAACAAAGGAAAGTGTTTCTGCCAGAGACCAATTCTAAGGAAATAATGAGAGTGTGAACATGCTTAATGCCATACATCCAGGAATTATTAGTTGTCAGTGTCTCTTAACCTCACTCCTGAAGTACCTCCACCATGGTAGGTCGCATGATGAGGGAGGGCTGCTAGAGATGCCAAGAAGACCAACAGCATCTGGCTTGTGTCAGACCTAGTGTGGCCAGAAGGGCCAAGGAAGTGATTGTCCCTGTGCACTCGGCACTGGTGAGGCTGAATCTCAAATGCTCAAATGAGCCCTTCACTACAAGTTAGGTATTGAGTTGCTAGAGCATGTTCAAAGGACAATGAAGCTGGTGAAGGGCTTAGAGCACAAGCTGTATGAGGAGCAGCTGAGGGAACTGGGGTTGTTAGAACTGCTTGTTAATCAAAAGTAACGTTTCAGTGTAAAACAACACAACACATGCATAATCAGTGTGATGTACAAGAGGAAGATCTTAATTTCTCTCTTTCTTAGACACCATTGCTTCAGAACATGTCAAAGAGGATGAGCCCTACATATTCCCAAGGCATTTCAGTGAAGTGCTCTATTCATCCAAATGCTGCTGTCGCTCTCTTACATGCTAGCCAATGCTCATCACTATCAGCAGACAAGCAGCAGCAAAATTCAGGTATTTTTTCTACCTGACACCCAATAGTAAGGCCATGTAAAAAGTCCCAGTGCTATAAGAACTCATTTAGACATTTAAATTTAGGTTGCAAAAGGAAATAATTTATTTTCCAAATCATCTTGGATCCACTTTACTTGCTCACACACACAAGATACAATTACCTTGAATTATCTGGTGTGAGCATTCTTGATTTATCCATATTTCTATGTACTTTCTCTCAAAGCCCAACTTTTCCATCTGTTATGTTAACTGCATGAACTGTTTTACAAGCATAACGTATAACGGCATTTATTTTTTGAAAGAAATTGAATACTCTTGACAATACATAAAACATTTACCTAAAAATGTATAAAAAATAGGCCATAGATGTGGTTTTGCTAAATGACTATAAAAGAAGGCAGTAAGTACTTTTGATATTCCTGAAGTCCCACACTGCTTACACAAACTGCTGAATGAGAATAATAACATTAAAATATTCGTCATCAGGTATCAAAAAATCTCTGAGCTAAGAGACTACCAACACAAATCCAGAATAAGACATGACAGATGCACCTAATAAATACTTACTGACAGTTAATTCTAAATAAAGCCATTACTCTTCCACTTCTTGCTATCTATGTATTTTTGTCATTCAGACGTCATTTAGATGGATGCATATGGTTCATATAGGGTAAGAAAAAATTTAAGACAACAAAAATATTACTGACAATTGCTTGACTCACCGATCTTGTAAAAGCTACGTCCAGGAAACAACAAAATAATTTAAACATAGATTGCATGACGTTTTCAGAGTAGCTTCTCACAAATACTTCCCCTCGTTCCCTAAATAGAACATCCTTTTAAAGTAATTTATTTCTGTCATTCTATTTCTTAATTAAAGAGCAGCAATTGTTTTTGCAAACAGAACTGTGCACAAATAGGAAATAATAATAGCTTGAAAAGAGGGGCAGCATTCCTCACACACACCTTTCATCCTAGAGCCGTGGCAGACAGCCCTGTTTGCCAGCAGCTGGCCAGCCGCTGTTGTGTTCAGATCAACATTAGGGGAGCTTCAGGGAGAGGGCATTCCTGGCTGATAATGCCATTTAACTTGTGACAGGACAAGGTGTTTCAAAAAACATCAGGTGCCTGAGGTTCATAGAAACACCCTAGAAGCTGGTGGGGACAGGACAGCTTTCTTAAGAGCACTGTGTCTTTTATGGTACTCCTCCAAATCCAGCATCCACCAAACCTCAATATAGTAAGAAATTTTTCTAGCTGTCAAGATCTGATTCGCTTCTACCCTCAGATGCCCTAATATCATAGGATGTCACACAACCCCTGTACCACTGGCATCCCAGCAAATAACTCATTTTTATGTACTATTCTTTGTTCCTGGCTATGGGTGCAATTAAAGTTACTAAGCATCTAGAAGTCCTGGATATTCAAGAACAGTGGCCTCTGTCCAAAAATCAGGTTCATTATGATATTTGGGGTGCATAAGGCCCCATCAAACAGATTTTGTGATGTCAATACACAAGTAACAGTCTCTTATTATTCAACAACTGTGCTCCTCACCTAAAATAACCCCAAGATTTATGTAAAGGCACAGATGTTCCAATAAGAAGAGAGCTTAATGTAAAGCTGTATGATGGAACTCCTTTTTAGACCTACTATTTAAAATAAACACTATATAATGTAACTTTTTTCTTCGTTCTTTAAAGATTCCTCTTTTTCTATAGAAACAGCACAGACCTCCAAGAACACTAACTACTCAAGAAGCACCTCCCTGGCCTGCATGCTTTCCACCTGAGCTTATCAACAATGTTATTACCAATGGCAATGTTGTCCAGATGCCCCTATAGGCTCCTGGCTAGTTTGACTGGGGCCTAGAAGAGCATTTAAGATGCTAATACATTGCACATCTTTGTCAGCTGGCATACACCTGAGGTTTTATGTACAAAGGTATACTATACAGAGCATTAATAGAACACAAGCAGCTGTCTTTATGAAGTTTGAAGTAAGATCTACCTCATCGGTGAGACTAAACAAATTAAAAACAATAGCAAAAGTAAAGAAAGCACCTCCAATAGAAACTGCTCAGAAGAGTCAGTGCTTTTAGCATTAGAAAAAACTTCTCTAGAAAAGTTCATCTCACAAGTAGAATATTCTGGAGATTGGTGTTTTTTTTTCCCTACTCCACATTGAGTTCTACCTTGTGTGGGCCAAGTCAGAATCCATAAGATCTTCAACAACATTTAATGGCTCACTGATACAAAATAGGGCATATTTCTATGTAATGGATTCTTTTTATTACAACAGCACAGAAACTTATAAAGAAATGATTAATTTTCTTTTTATACTCGCATGATTTTCTGGAATAAGACTGCATGATGCAGCGCTACCCTCCAGGGAAATCTTCCACACTTGCAATCTTCTAACTAATACCAGAACTGCACACTTCATGATCTCTCTGAGGTATTGTCTTATTTTGAAGTGTGTAACAGTTTATCTTTTGAAACAAGCAAACCAACAAACCACCCTGTAATTCAATGTCAGAAAAAGTTATCCACATATGTGCTGGTTCAAACTCAAAAGAACCTCTCCATTAAATATATCCTGAGGTTCTGACCCCACAGTCTGTTCCTCCTCTGCAAGCAGTTCAGTCTTTCCTCCCTCCTCTAGGAGACTAAAAAGTATTAAAATAGCCTTTTCTATGTCTAGATCTGAATTATAATTTCTAATCAGCTGCTCAGATACACATGAGAAGATACAATTCCAAAAATACTGGCAAATAGGTAGAATATTCTTCCCCAAATTGGTGTCAAGAGAAATTTTTTTCAAGACTGGAAAACTACCATGAAAATAAGAGTTTGTGTCCTTACCAGCCTTCTTTTCCATTTGGGGTTAGTGGAAAGATGATGAGCACTACAGGTTTAACTATCATACATGAAATTTTGGAAAGAGAGTATATTTTTAAGCTCCCCTGGTAAATCAGAATGAGGCTGTAAACCGACAACTTGCCTTGGCAAATCCTCATTCTGTAAACCCAGCATTTACTGAAAAGCAATAACACATAGACAATACACGGAGTAATTTTGCATGGGAGGCAAAGGCACAGAGCTTTCTCAAAAAACAAATGACAGGTTTAGGGTTTTTCTTTTTCTTTAAATATAAGTCAAATTCATCTTTCAATATGAACACAAAGAGTATCTCCTACCTGAACACCATCCATTTCACACCTTAACAAATACAAATTCAAGCAATGGACTGCAACATACAGTTTAACAAGTCATTAAATAAAACAATTACACTAGAGTTTAATATTACACTAGAGTTTAATATAAACTGGGCATTTATGTCATGCTGTCCAATGAGTTTTCAGGTCACAAACTATTATTTATAATATTTTTACCTGAACTAGCATGATGAAAGGGACCACTAAAACATTCAGTGTTCAGGAAAAAAAAAAAAAAAGAAGAAAATCACAGTTGTTTTCTCCCAACTCACCACTAAATATACATTAAATTTAAGCCAACTATTCTTAACAATTGACCACCTTTGAAACTGCATGAGCCTACATATGTTTCAAAAGTTCAGCTGAGTTCCTGATAAATTAAAAGACTGTGCCACAACTTACACATTTGCACCTAGGCTTCATTAATTCAGAGATCGTAGGCTACTAGCCTATTCACTTTATTTATGCAAATATGCAAGTTTTGCCTATATCAAAGATCAAGACAACCAACCAGAAAACTTCTCCCTGTCTTCCACCTCAACCAGACAGCTGCTCCTGGGCACAGACACTGCAGTCAGCCCAGAGTGAGCAACTCTCTCAACCACAGCAGCTCCTATTTGGGGTACACACTCACACTTCCTCTCTAGGTGAACCAGAACACTAGAGGGGAGGCCAGGAAAGGCCAGGTTTCCCACAGTCTGTACGTAGCATTTGGAAACTCTCCATATCCCTCAGTCTGAATGTCACCATGGAAACTAGGAGCAAGCCAAGTCAGCTGCTTTGCCACCTATGAGGCAAAGATATTTCTCCTCTGCCCACATAAGGGATGCTCATGTAAGGGATGCTCACTGCTTCAGGGTCTTCAGCACCTCCTGGGCTTCATATGTGACAAACAGATGTCACAGTTCTCAGTGCCAAAAGACGGAGCAAAGAACAGAATGTTTTAAGTGTGGTAGATGGCAAATGCCTACTGCAGAGAGGAAGGATGAAAAAATGTAATGCCCCATCCCAGAGGAGCACTGCAGGAAGGATGGCAAAAGAAACACCAGAAACAGCTTCAGGAAAAAAATATATTTAAAACGGGGGGGGGGGATTATTGCAGGCCCCAGATTTATGAATGGGTAAAGGATTAAGGGAAAAAATAAAAATTAAAAAAATAAAAATAAAAAATTGCCAAATGCCTGGATTACAAATGACCAGGACAATCACTTTGTGCACTGTTATCTGCAATTTCAGCCAAAACCCCTCTAACTGCAAAATGCATTTGCCCTTCACTCTGTAGAATTATTCTCTCTTGCTCCCCACCCTTCCTCTCTCTCTATATATATATAACTAAAAAAAAAAAAAATTAATTAAAAATTACTGAGAAGATCCAAATAATTATTCTTTCAAACATAACGTGCATATTCATAGAATATAGTACACAATTACATGTTTTCCATGTGCAGTTTAGGCTAGATGTATTTTTTTCTAGGAATCTTCGAATGCTCATAGTCAAAACATTAGCTGAGAGGTACTGGTAACCAAAACCTACACTTTTAGACAATGAAAAAGATATACAATATATACAAAAAAAACCACTTTATATGCAGTGGATACATGCTACTTCATCTAGAACAGCTCAAAGTACAGAAAAAGCAAATATAAGAAGCAGCAACATAATCCAAATTCAGCCTCTCCTGAAGGTATTATAAATGCTGAGACCCTGGCTGCTAGATCACAGGTACTGTGTACAGCAGTGAGGTAAATGAATAAGGTGTCATGCCAGGCTCCTGAAGAGATGCACAAAATGAAGAACTGAAATAGAAGTATATTTTAGACCTTGTTGCTCTGTTCTTCCTAAGGTCCTTGCCAGGAGAAGGGCCTGTAGTCAAAGGAGAAGTCAGCAGTGAACAAGGAGATGGCATTGTGCCGGGTGAGAACTTGAGAGTCAGAGTATTAGTGACAGTGGTAGGTTGAAACAGAAGTTTGAGGTGAAAGAAAAACTGTCTTGAGTCACTGTGAATTCTGTAACTAAAAATCAAATCCTGTTTGAGGAATCTAACTCTGAAGTGTCTGCTGTTTCTGTGCCTACTAATATACTCTTTTCATGATCATGAACTCTTACGAGACCTGGATATATTAATAGTATGACCATGCTGGCGATAAATGGCAATTTTGTTCATCAGAAAACTGGAAACTCATCAAGACTGACTTAATCATACATGGCTCGTCAAAAGCCCTATTTATAAAGAATTTCACACTGACCAAATTTTACACGGATTTTCTTGAAAAATGAAAATGAAATTTAAATAAGAAGACAGGGAGAAAGAAAGTGTACATGTAGATCAATTGCAAACATGATTTAAAGATACACAAGACCGAACTGAGTGCAGTGGCCAAAATATTTTCAATAAAATCAGTTCTTGCTGTTGGACTACTTATAATCAGGGCTTATTATGGCAATTTAGACTTGCTAATTACAAGAATATTATCCAAAGTTTCTGTTTCACTGTTGATAAATGTAATCATTCATATTTCTCTGGATGCTTTTTATTTCCATTATACCCATCTGTACAGCAAAGCCAAATCTTTACACAAGCACATACAAGTTTTGCAAAGTATCTGAAATCTTAAAACATGGATAACACTGCAACAACCAGTGACAAGCTTGATTTCTATGAAATTCAAGGATCAGTGTCCCTGATTATCAATATTGTTCTCAATGTAAAGGTTATAATTATTGTTATATTTAGGACTCATTATTGGATTACAACAACCACATTGTTCAACTACAGCTGTGGCCTTTGCACACAAAAAATGCTGAAGTGTGCTGAAAAGTTAGTGTGGTTGATAACGGCAGCGGAAATCTCTTGCTAGTGAAAGGGAGAGGAGTCAAACAACTCACAGCATCATTAAATATCAGGAATCCCTCAAATAAAGCTAATCAAATGAATGCATCCATTTACTCCTGATAAACACTGCTCTAACTTCAGGGGCCTAGGGCAGCCACATTGAGGATGGGATGAAAAACTGTGCAGTCACTTGCAGAATTCAATGTATAAAATGACAGATTTTAAACTCAGGGTTAGAAGTTCAGCACAACTTGGGAGGAACCTCGAGATAAAGTGGAAATGTCTGAACTATAATTCCACCCCCCCGAAATCCCACTTGCATTCTGAAAAAATAGACAGGCTACTGGGGGGGGAGTGTGTTTAAATATTGTATTCTACCAAAACCAGTTCTTCAGTAAATTGTCCAAGCATTATCAAGATTATGAGACTATAAACACCGAATGAAGTACTTCCCTAAAATTTCAAAGAGGAAATATCATTGTCTCAACTTTCTCCTTACTTAAATCTCTGTCTTTGTGATTTTTGAAGCAGCTTTAAGGCCATGAAATATACCATCAAAGCTTCGCAAAAAGCAGGAGGAGAAAGTAGCATTGTCACTTTACATGTAATAATGCATTTTTATGCTAATACAAGAATCCAGCTAGTCTAGTCTTATTCAGAGCTCCATGGTGCTAGCGACTGTACAAAGTAATATACAAGGAGACATTGTCCTGGCACAAAACATTAAACAAATTTCTGTTTCTCCATAAAATTCATGCTGGCTAGCTAATAGAGGCAGATCCCTCAACAGCTACTTTTATTTCTACTCTGTTTGCTTCACTTTCCAGTCTTCACACTCATAATCATTCTCCTTCCAATTGTTCACATGTATGCCAGTTTGCAGAATAATACCTCAGGAAAGGGAAGCCTTCTTGGGTCCAATCAACGTTTAACTTCTTTCTCAAAGTTCTGCTCCAATTATCACACATTAACTAGAATACACTGCAACTATCTTAGCATACTTGCAACTATCTTTGCATCAAAAGGAGCGTGACCAGCAGGTCGAAGGAGGTGATCCTGCCCCTCTACTCTGCTCTCGTGAGACCTCACTTGGAGTACTGTGTGCAGTTCTGGTGTCCTCAACATAAAAAGGAAATGGAGCTGTTGGAACAAATCCAGAGGAGGGCCACGAGGATGATCAGGGGACTAGAGCACCTCCTGTATGACGACAGGCTGAGAAAGTTGGGGCTGTTCATCCTGGAGAAGAGAAGGCTGCATGGACACCTCATAGCAGCCTTCCAGTATCTGAAGGGGGCCTATAGGGATGCTGGGGAGGGACTCTTCATTAGGGACTGTAGTGTCAGGACAAGGGGTAACGGGTTAAAACTTAAACAGGGGAAGTTTAGACTGGCTATAAGGAGGAAATTCTTTCCTGTTAGGGTGGTGAGGCACTGGAATAGGTTGCCCAGGGAGGTTGTGAATACTTCATCCCTGGCAGTGTTCAAGGTCAGGTTGGACGAGGCCTTGGGTGATATGGTTTACTGCGAGATGTCCCTGCCCATGGCAGGGGGGTTGGAACTTGATAATCTTAAGGTCCTTTCCAACCGTAACTATTCTATGATTCTATGATTCTAAATAAGCATTTTTCTATCAAGAGTACAAAATTAGGATTCTAAATACCATTAACTGACATGTATTATTTTGTGTTACATCAGATACTTTTTTTAATTTTAAATGCTACCATTTCTCTCCTCTAAAATGACTCATTGTATAACATCTGTCTACGTCGTTAACACTATTGGGATTTGATGTTCCCTAACAACTTGTTACCATACCTCAGACTATAAGGACTAACTTTATTAGTAATTGCTTTCCCCTAAAATATAAAGCAAATTATGAATTAAGAAATACATTATAAATTAAGAATTTATTTATAAAGCACAACAAAAAACTTTTCTCAGCAATGTCCTTTTGACTTTAGAGTTTATGGAGCTTTCTCTCTGTATCAGCACAAAGCATCTTCCAAGATAAAAACACAGCTTATTGCGAAACATAATATTGTGGTGCCTGCAAACAAAAAAATTACATCGGTGTTTTACATGGGGAGAACAACTGTCCATGTAACAACACCGTGTGTCTTTATTTCTTTTCCAACAGATCTCTCAAGCAAACAGGGAGTGCTAATGATATTAAGATAGGCTGAAGTGAGTACCATCAGGTTCAAGCACACCAGCAATCAGTGCCAGAGATGGAAAGCGCTAGTGAGGGTACAATCTGCCCAAAGCAAACCAGCCCTCCATCTGTCCCAGCCCTGGGGCTACGGTTGCACATCTCCGACCCAAAGTGCATGAATGCACAGCCTTCTGAACCATTTCATACTGCACAGCAATGACGAACTACCAAATTCTCAAATATCACTGTAAGCATTGCAATTCACCACCATATCCCCTGAGGATGGGAGGCTTTGTCTAAATAGGTGCGGTTCTTGCTTCTTCAACAGTTCAGAAGGGGCTATAAGGCTGAAACACTCTCTCAGGACTTGAGATACAAAAGTCTTAATTTTCCATAGCTTTTCACTGTCTCCCATGATTATCTGCAGCTGTGTTTCACACTAGCACATATGACTACAGGAAGTGCAAAGCCATCAGATATCCAAGCCTACAGCAGACAGGCAGGAGGGAAAGTTTCTTCAAACTCCAAGTGAACTCCCTCCCGTTCATTCTTCCTTCTCACACGCCCATGCAATTCCCAGGCTTGAAGCTCTCTTTAGCAGAAGTTCGCACAATTCAGCACAGTGTGAGATTTGGGATGGTTTTAGATTTGTGGGCAGAAAAAGCTGTGCATCCCCCTCCACATGACAAAGAAACATCTGTAGCTTAAAATCACTGGTCAAATACTTTGATATGTGTAGGAGTGCCTTGAAGAAGAAAGAGAAAGCTACAGTTCTAATCATCACTTCCATCACTTCACATACAATATCTCAGTAACCATCTTCTTCTGTAAAATACAAATTAATCATATATTAAAGGGGAAAACCAAGTATAATATGTAAGACAGTCAGAAGGTGTTTATTTAAGCCAAGCATACCCCTGACATTAACCAAGTAAGTAAATAACTATTGTCTGTTCTTTCAAATACCTTCCCATGTTTGTATTTTTACAGCATGCTTTGGAGCAGCCACACTGAACTTGCTGTAGTTGTCACAAGAAAGTCATTCCTCTTCTCCCTCCCTCACAAGGGCTAATATATGCTACTACGCAAAATAGTCAAATAAGCACTGCCACAGGCTTTATTATAGTTCTTCACCACAAAAAAACAGCTTTGCTGTAAAGAATTTATTATGCCAGAAGGCATCCATCCTTTCAGAGCAAGCTGGAACATTATGTCACAGAAGAAATAATACAACAGTTGTTAAAGCCTTCCTTTATCTCAGTACTTTCCACTGTCTCCCACCCACTGGAGAAATCTGTTGATGGTTCAGACAAGGCTTCACGATTTATTTGGTGATACCACCACATGGGGTCTGTGGATTTCATGCAGCCCAGCAGCATGGTTAAAAACAAGGCAATTCATTTTGCAACACCAGTAAATCCTCATTTTTTGCTACATTTACGTGGAACCTCTCCCTGAAGCGAAAGTGAACAAGATACTAGGCATGGATGGGAGTGCTTAGATGATGGCTTCCATCCATGCTCCAAATTATTCTTCCTTCCCCTGTATTTGATTTTCCCTCTAATACCACTAAAATCATCCACTGTTCACTGGCTTTATCTGCCTTCTCTCAGGGAGGGTTTCAGAATTAAGAGGGAAACCATAAAGACATCACCCTTAATTGGACAGAATATGCTCAAATAACTCCATAAACAGCCCTACAAGTACAGCTTTATTATGGTCTGACATGCACAGATCCAGTGTATATTAAGTTTAAAACAGTTCAGTTTTAAGCTTCTTGGGGAAGACATTCTGCCTTGAACTATATTCAACATAGAGAGCTCTACATAAAAATACATGTAAAGACAAATTTACCTGCCTGCTCTTCCCCACTCTCCCTCTTGCTCATTAGAAGAGAACACATTCCATAATGTAAAATCTACCATATGAACCCTAAACTTGTAAAGTGAGAGTTCAATCCACACAACTAGAGAATGGCAAAATAAATTTGTCATTTTTTCTATTTTCTTTGGCAATATACTTTTTTTAAATAGTGTTATCAGCTTTGCATAAATTTTAAAAACAGTTGGGGTTGGGTTTTTTTTTAATCTATTGAAGTGACAACCTAAGTTACACTTTAGTCAGTTTCTCATTTTGTATAATCACTTGCTCGTGCAATTTATCCATACGAGCACAAAGCAGTAACTAGGAATTAGACCCTTCAAAGACTGAATTAATCCACAGCGACATATTAGTCTCATTCAAGTCTCGTTAATGTTATATCCCCAGGAAAGAGAAATGAACGCTCACATGGAAAGTACTGTGTGCACGCATCACACAAAATTAACAACAATTTGTTTTTCACTAGTAACTACATAGCACTAAATGAACTATATGAAACCTGTCCCTGAAGCTTCTTCCCAAAGGCAGGATGAGGTAGGTACTCCATTAAATATTAGTATTACACACTACAGAGATTTGTGCAAAATATTGCACTTTAATGCTACTAACACTTCATAATGCATACTTTTACACACAATTACTTAATCAATTCACAGGCTTAATGCTGGCCCAAAGAAAAACCTGAAATCCCCACGCTTTGCCTGTGTTGCAGGCAACATAGAAAGCCATCAGTGGGGAGGTGGGAGATGCACACCACACTGCTTCCCAAGCAATTCATGTAGAAAGAGGCCAGAAACGCCACAGAAAATGCAGTCAGTGAGACCTCTACTCATGCATTCCAGAAGACAGCACAAGGTTAAGTGATGCTCTCGTGTTTTTCTTAGCCATACTTACAAACAGCCTTGCCCCAAACCATGTGGAAGGCATGGCAAACTAAATCAGAGCTGAGATTTAACTGAAGCTGCAGTTCCACAACCTCTAGAATATTACTGCCATAGCTCATGAGATAAAAGGAAAAAAAAAACACCACAAAACAAAACACAACCATATAAAGTTTTACCACTGAATTAATTTTGAACTTTGATTTCCTTTGTGTGATCTTCATCTTTTATTCTGCAATATCCCTGGCTTGCAGAACTAATTTCTTGTATCAGTCAGCATAGGATAGTGTACCACAAACTCCTTCGCTCTCATTAAGAACTCATTAAACATGGTTTCTTTAAACTTTCTGAACCTGAACTAAAAAAGTGTGGGTTTTGAAAGACAGAGGACATCTTTATTTCTAAGTACCTGCTCTAAGGTACCAAATCCATCATTTCCACCACCATTTCCAAGGCTCACCTGTCTGTTGAACACATATTGATAGCTGCATTCTAATCTTTCACTGCATCACATGCATCCTACTGCTTATGTATTATTTCAGCTTTCAATTAAGTAACAGTAATATCTTAAAACTCTTCAATTCTTTTAGAATCACTTCACTAACTTGAACTATTTCAGAAATAGCAGGGCTTTTAATAGTAAAACATGCATGAATTTAAGCACTGACACATAGTAAATGGCAATGATAATGCCTATAAAGATAAGGTGCAATTCCCCTTCTCAGGACAGGTTCTCCTCTGCTGAAGTCCCTTCAGATCTGGTTCTCTGAACAATGGTCCATTTCACAACTGCAATAGGGACAAAAGTGGAAAAAAAAAATTCTGAAGCTTTAATATTAATACTTAGTATTTAAATTTTCAACTTGTTATATTTTCAAAAATAAAAGCAACAGTATAACAATATAGGACATGCAGATTTCTGGGACAGTACTTTTTAGGAAGCAGATGAACACCAAATTTTAGGGTGAAACTTATGAGCAGGAGATTCTGGAAACTTCTGACTGGAGAGGTTTTGCAATACACCAGCGATCAGCTCAGTCAGCCTGTCCTGCAGCCAGATGATAGGAGTCTTCCCTGAAGACCACTAGCTTCTGCCCAGCTGTCCTAGGCTCCTTCAGCTGAAACTGCAGCGTTCCCATCTGCAACCCACTGCACAAAACAGAAGTACTACAGTTTCTGCACAGTAGCAAGAATTTAGTTGGCAACATCTGAGCACCAGCTATGCAATCCTTGATAAATGAAAAGCCTGTAACGTATCCTGCCAAGATATTGTGACCATAAGATTATTTGGCCAACTTGTGGTTACAATCAGATAAGAAAATCTCAACCATTGGCAAGATTTTGGCAAGAAGCCTGACCACCATCTTCAGCAGATGGGCAGGGAAATCTTGTTAGGATTCCCACTTGGAGAACCCATCTTACCACCAAGCTGTGTAAAGACCACGTAAGCTTTACCCCTATCAATGTCACTCTCATTAATTCCTTTCTCACCACCACCAGCAGCAAAAATTTTCTTCTGTACACCTGCTACTCTACCAGCCCAACCCAGTCCCTCTCCTCTTTTATCTCCTCCTTATTCCCTCTGCACCTAAAAAGGAATGGGAAAGCCACCTTATACTAGCATCCGTTTTTCATCCTCCTCTCTCTGCACAGTTCCAAGGTCAGCATCTCCTGCAGCACGCAGCTTTCTTAAGTGGCATAAGCCATACAGCAGTCTGACAAGAGGCTCAATGATTTAGCTGGTGCATGAGAACTGCTGCTAACATCCATGAATCCACCCAGAAAAAGCATTAACAATTTCACCTTAGTGCTCTTACATGGAAAATATGCGACTAGCAATGGAAGGATCCAAGTGATCTTCCAAATATCAGGCTGGTAATATTTATGGTGTGCCAGAAACAGAAAGAAAACTATGTTTCTTCTACATAAAAATTCAAACTCAGCAGCCTGTAGGGATCCTCCCTCCTTATCAGCAGAACTACACCTCCACCATTTGCAGAGAGAATTTTATAATAACCTATGCACATTACAAGCCAGCCTTTGGCAGACAGAGCACTGCTTTGACTTCCAAGCATTCAACAGGAAAGCCAATTAATGAAACGCTTTTAACCCACATTGTTCAGGTAGGGGGTAATTTGCTAACACGTGTCTCACAAAGTCTGAGCACCACATTAGTGTTAGGCCCATCTTCTCTGACACAACTTGACACTGCAGTCATATGTTAAGCGCTGAAGCATCTGCTCCATAATAAACTGTTAGATGCTTGCCAAGAGCCGAAGCACTGCCTTTTGGATGAGTATCGCTAAGTTGCAAGCCATAATTTAATACTCATCTGACATTGATGGTGACCCAACATTTAATGGAGCTTAATGCTCTTCTGATGCCACTGATTAAATTACTGCTCAGTAGTCCACTTTCATAATCTACAATTTGCAAGGAAGTAAGACAGATATACAGGCACTGTCTCCTCTCATATCAGTGAATCAGTTTACTGACAGGGAAAGGTTTCCTAATTGAAGTTATAGGTAAGTACACTACAGTGCATCATTCGTCAGTACAGAATTTTGTTCAGATGCTTTAAGCCAATTATATTATTACGAAAAAGTGAAGCACGAATTATTCCCAAGCACAAGAGGAAAATATGGGTAAAAGCCTTGACCCAGCATGTGCAATGACTTCATTACGTCCTGAGCACTGTCCAGGAAACTCAGTCCTCTGGCCAACAGGAGTTTCTATTCATTTTCCCCCCACTAGGTTGTTTAACAGTTTGGTCACTGCTTAGACACAGCTGTGCAAACAATCTTTTAATGTTTGGCATGATGCTGTTGAACTCCATCCCAAAATGTCTCTCCCCTCATTCTCCACGGAGGATGAGGAAGGCTAATTTGGACACAGAGGATTAGACACTTTTACAGCCCAAATTAAATGATAAGGTCCTAAAATTTTTGAGGGTTTTTTTTTTAATTTTGCTAAGTAAATTAGCAAGTTTAAATGCATATCAAAGACAACTGGTAGCAACAGTACTTGCTAAATTATCTCAAGAAGGCCTATTCCCATTTTGAGGAAAAAAATGCCCTGTGAATGCCCAAATGTTTTAAAATAATTAAAAGCAAATAAACAAAAGCAGTGAGAAAACAATGTTTTAAAAATGCTGTGAATGAGAACAACTAGTAAAAGTTTCTGAGAGTACATACATTAAAAAACATGCACTGTTTTTTTTTAGCTTTTCTGAAGGTAAACCTTCCTTTCCAGGTAAAACAGAGGAACAGTTGTCAGTACACAAGTACTTTTGCAGGAGTATTCATTATTACATTATTTTCACAGCTATTGACAGCCCCAAAACATACCACCCTCAGTAAAGTAACTATGGAATAACTACATGCAGATAGAATGCTAGATGCTAACACAATATAACACTGCAGAAATAAAAAAGTCAAAATCATAAAATCTCCAGAATAAGGTTTCTGAGGTGTATGTACCTCAGAGACATTGTAAGTTGTCAAATACAGGCCTAATTGCTGAGACTGTCCATGATTTTAACTTCAAGAATGTGAATACTCCTACTGAAACTAGAGTAGATCACACTAGAGCTTTATGTGTGAGCTTGTGCACCTGATTAGATGAAGCTTTAGCTCTATCAGAAAGTTGTGGAGGTACTCATGTCCTCTAAGCTGTTAGCAAGAAGAGACTAAATAATTTAATTGTTATTATGGAAAGCATAAACATCAGACCTAAGTATGCCCTTCACAGTCCTCTGAAATTAATGTCATTACCTTAGAATACTGTGAAAATTTCAAAACATTAGCTGGTGAAAAGTAAAAAAACATACTTTAAACACTCTACCAGACAGGGCTAGTATATAGAATACATTCCAAAATGAATTCTAATGCATATTTACATAAACATAAGGCCTACTGATTTCTTTAATTATTGGATTTTATCTAGAAACGCTTGAATACTGGTAAAATAACTCACTTCCTAAGTTTTCTGAATTTGGTCTTCAATATTGTTCCATGTTAGGTATTAGGAAAAAAAAAAAAAAAAAAGCAAAACAAAATCGGCAAGTGTTTTTAACATGCAGTACTTGGTAATTAAATTCCAAGGAGTTAATCCATGTAGAACCTCAAACCTAACACACTGTCCACATGAAGAGGCTCTCCAGCTCAAATCCTGCACTGAAATCTCAAAAGGCAAGGTCTCAAATGTCTCCTTGGGAAGTGCCTATAATATCTTCTGGTTTCTGAGACCCTAAGACACTTTGTCAAGGATAAACATACTTTTAGGATTCTACAAACAGTGAATTATATACAATCCTTCTTCCATTTTCTAAAGAAATATTTTCTGTATTGTCAAGCCCACAAAAATATATTTAGTTTTAGTAATAACTGACCTTTTTTTTGTTTGCATCTTACTCTTCAATTTCACCTTTCCCGCTTCTCACCACCAAACCTGCACTTTAGCCAAGCCTGCAGAGAGGTGTGGGATTTTTATTTTTTTTTTTGCTCTATGAAAGAAGCTAAGTTCCAAGGAGCAGATTTTCTTCTGCAAACCCCACTCTCACTACTCTAAATGCCAACAGAAAAATTTACCCCACTGGCATGGGTATAGGTATTGTTATTCTTGGTCAGGTTTTCAGCTACTTCTAAAAGAAAACTTTACCATTCAGCATTTATGGGAAACAAAAGTTCTGTTTTCCTGCATCTCAGTTCTTCCCAAGACCTTTGGCTGTAGCAGTCATCATTTGTGATCCACTGACTTTCTCCATGGGTGGCTGGGGGAAACTGAAAGAAGTGTGCCTCAGCCTGGAACCAATGCATCAATGCAAGAGGAAGCAACAGCCACAGAAGTCACCTCTCTTCTACACCTAATTCTCAGGTACTAATCCATGGGCAATCCTGCCCATGCCTTGCAGCACGAATATTTTGGGTCCCTCTCTGTCTCCATTCTAGCCAGGAAAAACTGCTTTGATCACCCCCTAACTCTACCTAAAATCCATCTGACCTCTGCTCAGAGCTTCCCCAGGTGGGCAGCCAGCCAGCCAGCCACTCCTAGCAAGGCCAGGGAGAAGCTGCAAGAAGCCACAGTGGGATGGATCCCTGATGCCATGTGCTGCCTTGTCACACACCGCACTGCCAGGCATCGCCACCAGTACAAAGCTGCGTGTGTGCTCTCAATTGGCAAAGCTGGGGGAGATCCTCACAGCATGAATCCATCCTGACGACTTCTCCCACCACAGCCTGGGACAGGTCTCATCCATTTAGAACAGCAGAGAAAAGGACAGGGACTGATTAGCAAACTTTCACTATCTCCCATGACATTCCCTTCAGAGTTCCCCAGAATATACTATTAAAAATGAGTGTTTCAATCTTTCATGCATTCTGTATTTTTAGAATAAAAATACTTACATGAAAATTATTTTTCTTGAATGCCAATTTTATGCAGAGGAACAGATCTCGATTTAAGAAAAAGGTCCTACTATTACGGACCCCTGAGGAAATTAGCTGTTACGTTTTTATTGCTACTTGAAACCTTTTCAATATAAGGCTGAAAACATAGTAAGAGACTGTGCTTCAGTATTTTGAGGATTTCTGAGGCTTATAAATTTTCCTTTAATCTATAATTGAAAGAGCTCCTTTTTGGGGGAAAAAAAAAAAAGTTAGACAGAAGTCTGTCCAAAATAACTTTTTAAATAGCTACCTAGTGCTAGGGAAGAAAAAAACAATTCAATGAATATGTCACTGCTACAGAACCAGTGCTGTATCACACATAAAATATTTCACTAAATTGCGGACCTTTAGAAGATGAGAAATCATTACTTTCAATCGTGAGTAAAAGTATTCACCTTTGCACCAAACACAAAAAATGTCAAAACATTTAGAAGCAGTGAAAGAGGATCTCCCAGGCTTCTGCATGACATTCAGAATTATAACTGTTTTGAGATTTCAGGAGTTTAAAAACATTATTTCAGGGAAAAGAAAATGTAATTTGCTTAGGCCAATAATCTCATTGCTTGAAATTGCTGCATCCCAAGTAAAACTGTTAAAGTACATTTTTTCACTTAATTACAATTTTTTTCTTTTAAAGCACTGCATTAGTGACTACTGCTAAGAAGAAAAGACATGGTGATTAAACGTTTCATGTCCTTTAATAGCTAATCTGAAGTGCTAATGAGTGTTCAAAACATGACAAAAATGTCAATTGTTACAGAGCTCTCCACACTGTGGAGGGATGAATAAAGCTGACTTTTTTGTTTTGCTTGAGTCAGAATCAGAACATTGCAGACCTGGAAGCTTAAGTGGCAGTTACAGAGAGTTAGCCTTTATGGCAGTGTCATATAGGACTTTGCAGGTGCCTCAGCTCATGCCTACCTACCAAGGAGGCTTTCTGACTTCCCTGTGCAACACACCATCCATACTTCTGTACAACGGCAACCAACCAGTGATCTCATAAACCTATCTCTTATTAAAAACACAATATTAAACCCCTTTGCTTTCTGCAGATTGACCAAACTGAAAGAGGTTTGGTAACCAGGAGAGTTTCCCGCACCCTGACTTTGGACACAGGCCTGTCTCACATGCCAGCTAATTTTACACCCAGCAACAGTCTGGTGCCCACACCAGTAGCTGCCAGAGAGAAGCAGAGAAAGCCTTCATTTAGTCCCTCTACCAAAAGCACAAAACCTAGTCTTCCCTGTGACCAGCCTTAGTGCATGGTAAATGCCATAAGCATTCGTCATAATATTTTACCATTATGAAATAAGGTGGGAGAAATAGTGCATAGTTTATTCAAGACACGTCAGATTAGTTACTTCAGTTTTCTGTAATTTCTATTTATGTTTCTTTTCCTACCAGTCTCGGTATTTTAATATCATCAATCCTTTTATGCAGACTCAAGAACAGAAAAGGCTTAGTCTCAAACTGATGATGTCATTTCAAATTTTCCTTGAGAAAGTCTGTAAATACCCACGAAAACATTCCTTTAAAAGCCATTATAAATATTGGTGTAAATAAAAGTTAGAGCTTATAAGAATGTCAGCATCTATTTTGACTTTAATAATGAGTACTCCTCAGGACCTCAACCGATATTTTGAGGATGTTTTAACACAGAACATACTATACAGACTTGCCAAATGACCGCCTGGTCTTTTAAAAAACCTTAAAAGTCTTATTATGACCTGACTCATAATTGGTAACCTACTGAGCAATATGTACTGAAGCCCCTCCTGCCCTTGTAACAAATGGGTTGCAGATCCAGCCCATAGCCACAGAAACACCAGGTATCAGTATTTTGTCAAAGCTCTGATATTCCTCACACAGCTTCAAGGAACTTCAGAAATAGGTTTAGGTGCTGTATTTGTTTATTTGTCATGAGCACAAATGTGTTTTGTAGTGTCTTGCTTATCATTGTAGCAGTGATAAGCACTGTGCAAGATCAAAGTAGACCTACAGTTTATAGCAGGCAAGGATTTTACACCAAAGGGCTCCCTTTGGTGTTTTCCTGCTCAAAATCATTTAATCAGATAATCTACATAAACCAAAAACTTTCAGTACTCTTCTTTATCCTTCTAGTCATACATTGCCTCCCTCTTTTCATGTATGACAAACTCATTTATACAAAACCTACATTTACAGAGCCTAAGACAAGAGGCACTCATCCAGTTGGCTTGCCTCTCCTAAAATACCCCATTTTGAACTACAAACACTCTCTTTCATCCTACATTGAGTCAGAACAATGGCAGTCCAGGTGGCAAATTGTGACAGCTTCTGCTACCCAGCCAGAAGTGTGCTCAACTATCACTTGGCTAACAGCTCTCTCCCTTCAAACAACCTACCCAATAATTCACTTCACCTTTTCTGCTGTGCCATTCAGGCTGTGATGTCCCTGAGGGATTCTCTGCTTAGGGGTGAAGAAAGGTACCTATTCAAGCCCTCCTCTATCCCCTCCTTTTTGGAGGTAGGGGTGGTTGGTCTTCATTTTTCAGACTCTTGTATTTGCAAAAGATGCCAACTTATTCAGTCAACAGACTCAGCAACAATATACTGAATGGAAACTTCGTGAAATTTTAAGAAACTACTAATTACTTTTTCCCTTTTCAACGGGCTACAGAATCTGCACCAATATGACCACCAAAGAATTTGTCAAGGGAGTGCTTGACATCTGGGACAAAAGTTAGTGGGGCTGTTAATCCTCAGTCCACCCCACAGCTTCTGGCACGAGAAAAAGATAGGACGAAAAGCAGGGTACACATGATTTGTTTAGAAGGTGGCTCCATATCAACAGCCAATCCAGCTTCCCAGCTGGATGAAATTCCTCAGACCTCCAGGTCTCAAATGAGGAGTGACAGGTGGCATGGCAGTCTTCAAGTCCCACCTGTGCACACTCAGGTCCATATGGAAGAAATCAAAGCAGTGCAATGAGGAGACCACTGGAAAAATATACAGGGCTTCGAATAATCTGAAGGGCATCAACCACCACTGAGTGTCTTAGAAAAAAACAGAGAATCATGCCTCTTCACTAAAAAAAGGCATTTTTTCCTGCCTGACATGTTTTAAAAGGGTTGCTAGCAGAGAGAAACCATGTTATAATGATTTCTGTATTTAAAATACATTCCCAAGCTTCATGTATCAAACAATATGTCATTCAACTTAGTCTTGCCATAAAGCTGAAGCATTTACACACACAGAATAAACTGTATCTTCGGATGATAAGCAAGACTGAAAATGTTTTCTGTGTTAACGATTAACAAATCTTTGTATTTTCCAATGTCTAAAAAGTCTTTATGTCTTATTATGTAAGTCAAAGACATCAGCGACTTACAAAACCAGCATCAACAAGAAATAAATCTGTCAAGTGCAAACAATTTCTGCATACCAAATAGGATACATGGAGGGTAATATAATGTAGTTGTTTTAATTAGCTGGGCATATAAAGCTGTTACATGACAAATTTCTTTCACTGAGAAAAGCAGGCAGTTAGAAGTGCTTCAGCACACTTAAAGATGACGCAAGGCATTTAACCTCCTCCCTCTCCTGTACTGAGGAGGAGCCAGGGGCCTTGGGATAGAGTGGGTGACAAGCAGCCCATTCACCTGCTGGCGAAATACTGGTACCTCACTAGAAAGTCCAACGGTACTGTCCAGCAGCACATGGCAAAAAAAAATCAATGGCATAAAGAACCATTTTCTGTAGTTCTGTTCATACACCTGAGACAAGAGTTTCATACAAAATGAAATGTAGGATTTCTAAGGCCTTCCAGTACTGAGTACAAAAGTTTTGTGTTAGTCAAAAATGGAGCCGTGGCGGTTTAACTGAAGCCAGGACAGGTACCCACAGCAATATGCTGTTACTTTGCATAATGGCTACATAGTTTCAGTACCAGATATCTCAGGTTTTGGCTGCTTGGTAAGCATCCCTGTATTACTAAATGCAGGGAATTTTCTTCATTACTTGTTCAGTTTTGTTTTTCTTTTATTAATCTTACAGAAATATTTGCTCATTAGCAAAGGCAATTTCTTATTCCCAAGGTTACATCTCATACCACATGGCTCCTGAATCAAGCATTTACAAATACAACTTCAAAAATGAAAATCAAAATTAATGTAAAACAAAAGTGACAGAATCACATAATCACAGAATGATTTAGGTTGGAAGGGACCTTATAAAGATCATCTCGTTACAACCCCCCTGCCATGGGCAGCGACGCCACACACTAGACCAGGTTGTTCAAAGCCCCATCCAAACCTGGCCATGAACACTGCCAGGAATGGGACATACACAGCTTCTCTGGGCAGTGTGTTCCAGTGCCTCAACAGTTCTCAGAGTAGATAACTTCTTCCTAAAATCTAACCCAAATCTACCCTCTTTCAGCTTAAAGCTATTCCCCCTTGTCCTGTCACTACATGCCCTTGTAAAAAGTATGCATAGTAGATCTTTTTTCCTCATCTCAACTTGCTCTGCTTTCCACATTACGCTTATGTATTTCAACACAGTGTTCCCACTTCCCTCCTGCTTTGGGCTAGAGGTGCACCCTTAAGAAGGGCTTTGTCTTTTCTCCTCCCCCCACATGGGCCAGGGGACACATCAGAAACATTGATAAAAAGCCTAATGCACAGTGCATTATTAGCAGAGGAGTTACTGTGCCCAGACCCACTCATGCACATAAAGACAGAAATTCAGTGCTTGCATTTAAGACCACAGTCATCAAAAGCTACTCTTTCATGGCATGACTGCAGACAGTTTTGTCTGATCAAATTAGGATGGAGACAGACCCATCCTTGTCTCCAAATCCTGTTCTTGCTAATGCCACCCTGGGCACACCAGCCACACATACACACACATGCACATTAGTCAGAATACTCAAGGTATTTAGGAGCACAGGGAACAGTTTATGCTCCAAACCCTTGTTCCCAGGAGTATTTCAAGATTTTGGACAAAGTGAAGAGCAAAATACAAACAGTTGTGAAAGCAAAGCTGAGAATCCAAGATTCCCCTTTGCAGCTAAATGGGGATTTGTTGGACAGTAGTTTCTTATTTTTAACATGGTTTGGGGAACATAGATTATAAGATTATTGTATGAATGTTGGACTGTTCCCCTTCAGTTCAAAACATGTCATTGTTCTGAGATGGAAAACTCTAGTTTCTCAAAAGATAAACATCCCTTCTTGCTTGTTTCATTAAACTGTCAAAAGAAAATTTAATTCAGATTAAGAAAACTCATATTCAAACAGAAGAAAAACAATTGATATTTATGTGCTGTTGCCACTTTGCACTCATTACAGGGGCTAATGTTTTGTAAGACACATCTTTTAAACCTTACTAAGCTAATTATTTACTATTTCCTGACAAGCATGACTTCATTTCAAGAACTGGCACACATCCCATTGTGAGAATCTATTCTTTAATAACGTATCTTAATTAAATATGCACATTTAATGATTAAAACAAAAGCTAAAATTCAAAACAAAATAAAAATATTCACCTGACTAAACAAAGCAATTGGATTACAGTGCACAGAGCAAACTTAAGTCACATATGTCACAGCAAAAAGTCATTAAGGGAAGGGGGAAAAAAAGTGGTAAGCAAAAAAACCAAGCAGACAACTCTTTATAGATGGCCTTATCTGACCTCTCTGAACTCCTAGCTAGTTTACTCCCCATCTGTCATAAGATAATAACTTTTCAAGGGAGCACATTTAAGAACCTATCAAAAGTCCATTCAAGTCAATTCTTCTTAGGGTGCTTGATTACATGCAAGACAAGCGTGTTCTTCTAAAGGAACTCTACACGGATTTCTTTTTCTCAACACTGATGGCTGATTTTTACCATTAAATCATTTATAATTTATCATTTTGTGTTGTTCCACAGTGACAGAAAAATCTTAAAATAATGAGCAGTAAACAAAAACAAATGGCCTCTTCAGATTTAAATACCTAATGATCCCACTAAAAAGCTATTTCTATTTGTTTGCGCATTTTTAAATTACTGTAATCTGGAAGCCATTTTCTTTCTAGGGAGTACAGTCATAACATTTGACGTTACTGAGATGCTTTGAACTCAAAAACTTTGAGCTCCAGCTTTGTGAACTGCCGTAACACTTTCAAAGATTCAATTAAAAAAAAAGAGAAAAATTAGATAAATTTGTAATTTTAGAATCAATTCTATCATGAATTGAAACTAAATCTTGACACTCATCAATCTTTTGCTTCAGAAGTCTCAATTTAATTCTTTCTTGAAGTGAATTTTGATGTAATAAGATTTATCAAAACAGTATTCTGCAGGAAATTCCTCACAGTATTTGAGAGCACTAAACAAGAGGGTACAAGCATAAGATTTACAGTTTTAATTCTTAGGATAAATACAAGTCAATTGCCTTGTAAGAGGTAGACCATATTACTGACCACACACAAAGTGAGGAAATCTAATGAAATGACAAGACAATATTACAATTCCCAGGTATTACTTAATTCTCCCTGTTAGTTGAATTAATTTCATACATATGCAATGGGAGAGTTACAGACATGTTCATTTTTTCTTTGGATCGAAAACAGCACCATTCTCACCAGAGCCTGAAACATATTATCAAGTGAAAACCAAACATTTTCTAAAGTAAGAGTCTTTAACCTTTTTACTTTTTATGTAATGGACTGGGCAGCAAAGATTTTATTCAACTTTTCCTTCTTTTCAACTAGAAAATGAATCTTCAGTTAGGTTTGGGGGGGGTTGTTCTAATTTTATTTGAAGGAATGCATTACATATCAAAGCTGTATTTTCAGTTTTCTATTACACAGAGCACCCATTCTCTAAACAGGAACTTGGACAGACCTGAAGATGTGGAAAACATTCAGGACACTGGCATCTAGCAGACTCAAGCCCGTCCCACAGTCACCAGCATTCAGACGCCCAGGTAGCCACTTCCAGCACACTGCAACACCCTGCTTCAGAAAGCAATGGTCTCAGGGACCCTCTGAGCTGATAACAGATCCATAGGCACTCATTAATTGTCCAGTCTGCTCAGGTTTACTCATTCATACCTTACTAGCATTAGTCGCCTCCAGTTCACAACTGAATAATTTAGTGTGGCTTATAGTGAGCTGAGGAACAACAGAGTGGAAGAGAGAAACAAGATGATGTCCAAATAAGTAACTGAAAAGAGTTTCCCTGATCAAGACAGAGCAAGAAAAGCGAGCACCTTGTAAAATAAATTTATAAACTCCTAGTAAGTGAAATTACCTTTAACCTTCTGCAATAAATTTCAATTTTTATTCATCTCGCAAATAGTTCATGGGGCATATTTTCATAGAAAAGTGATCTTTTTTATCTTGCATTTTGTTTTCCCAAGACCTTGGGTTAGTAAACTGGGAAGACCATTTTCAAATACTGATACTTCCATCAGGGAGACGGTGAGCGCTCCTGCATTAGCTTTGCCACAACTCTCCAGCTGTCTTATTCAAGCCCAAATAGTTAAGAACACCCAACCCTTCAATTAAAAGGGTAAGGGAAAAAAAAACACCAAACAAACAAAAACAAAACCAAGAAAACATGCTAATCTTAGGAATAGAGAAGTTTCATGATTGCATGTGCACCATTTCACTATTCTGCACACTCCATAGTTGCAAGGGGTAGTTTTCATCCCAACTCATGCAGGCATTCAAATGCTATGCCAGTAATGTAATTCGCTACAGCAGGCAATTAAACCAATTCTTTGGAAGCTATGAAATATCCATTCCTTTTAAAAACTAAGTTTAATTGCTCTCAGGGAGTCCGTCTGATACATAACTTTCTTATTTTTCTACTGATAAACTGTCCTCCCTTCAAATGCTCAGATTGACACTTATATGGAAATCTCTGAAGTGCAATGCTTATGCTTCCAGGCCCCCTCTCAAATCCACACGCAGAGCATGACAACTTATTCACATTATGCTGTACTTTTTGACTCAGTTACCAGGGCTCCAGAAATAGGCTTTTGACCACAGACTGCATTAAATAGTTAAGATCTATATGGTTTAAAACATACAATGAAATAATGGCTAAAGTAATAAAAACGACATATGATTTTGAAGTCCAGAGCCCAACAGCAAAATTACTGATCGCAGGTACTCTCAAGAGGACTTGTGGGACACAACACTCAAGACTAAACAGAAACAGAAACTGAAGACACAATAAATCTCCACACTCTAGGTTAAACTAACATATAGTTAATTTCATTTGAAAATATTTGAAGACCAAAAGGGCAATAAACACCTCTTTGAAAATCAGTAATGACTACTTCATCACCAAGCACTTGACAAAAAGTTTTTTACACGAGCTAAAGCAGGCTACAAACATTAAAACACAGCAATAGATTATTTCTTTTTCTTTTTAACTTTCTGTTTTATTTTGTTTCATATCAGCTCTGACAAAACAAACCCCACCAAAAAGAGACATGCTTCATCTTTTAAGAGAAATAGAGACAAAGGGCACACAGTTCTACCCATGAGAATAAAGCAACAACAAACAAGCCAGTCAAACAACGTTGAACACTCAAGAAAGTGCTTTTGGGATACTTCACCCCATACTTCAGCCACACTTCAATCAGACTAATGAAGAAGAAAACTGATACTTGTTTGGTGTTTACAAGGTGCACACAAAGCAGGACAAGTGTAGATTCATAACAGCTAACTGTATACAACATGAATCACTTCTCCAGAGAGCAACTTCTATTTTGCATTCAACAGGTCCCTCCACCACTATTTCCTGACAATACGAAAAGAAAAAGAAGGACTGTAATGGCACTGCAACTTGCAAATCAAAATACCAGCTGTGTGAAAGCAACCAATAAAACTACAAAGCAATTAAAGTAAGAAAGGCAGGCACATGTCAGTAATAGATACCAGCGAGGGGAATCCAGTTACAAAGATGTTAATTATTAACATGGAATTTAATCAGGGTGCTATAGTTAAGTCTCCCACTGTTATGAAGAACGCCAGAGATCCCTCCAGAATCGCATCTGGTCAAGATTTCAGGTTGACATTTCACTAAAAAACACTAAGTTCTCTTGTCATTCCCATGAAGGGTTTCAATGTCGACTCAGAGGGAAGAATGTAATCTAGTGAATTACTCAGACAACACTGACATGTCCCACCTGCATTTATTTACCTGGCTTATTATGCAGTGGAAGGTTTTCTTCACCTTCTTACGGAGGTGAAGATTATCAGGACAGAAAGGAAAGAGAGAAGGGAGGGAGGCCACGGAAGAAGAATCTATTTTAAAATATGTAATTTATAGCTGTAGCTATTGGCAGTTAGTGGATCTAGCCAAACTAAAACTAAATTCTATACTTTAACAAAACCAGTAATAATATAAACTTCTGTAAGGCCGACAATCATCCTCTGTAGGAGGCAACAGCCCTTTAGAGGTAACCCAGCCAGCTGCTCTGCAGTATCCACAGGGATGTTCAACCTTCCAAATGTAATACAGACAAGGAGTAGGTCCCAGCATTACCCCGACTCATGCACAACCTTAGCACAGGAAGATTTCATTGCACTTGTGTTGCTAGACCAAGCAGCACAGCCGTGGACCCATCAGCGATATCTGAAGTTAGATGAAAATGGCTTACATGCTTGCGCCACTCAGCCGCACATCCACTGACCATCCACAGCTGGCAGCAGTAAAATCCTAGCAGAGAAGTCTCCACAGCATTCACAAATTAAAATTCAGCATTACCAAATAACAACCCTGTTCCATTTATATTAGTGAATGGTTGATGCTGATGTAAGTCTTAAACCATTTATTTTAGATAGCTACTTGAACCTTTAATTTAAAGGCTCAATTAATTTTCATCATCTTTTTGCCCTCTTCTTCACACAACAGAAAATGTATAATACTAAACTATAGTACTTTGTACCTGCTAAATTAACATAATACACTTCCGCTGAATATAGTTTAATTACAGCTTACTCTTGTACGCTCATATATTAATTAACAGTTTACTTGGAAATTCTCACCATATGGCACTGTAGCAGATGTTAATCATGTAAGGCCAAACACTTTAAAATTACTGTTCTAGGCACTTCATCTGAGGTACCAAGTGCCTTAAATTTCTACTTAAAGGATAAACTGGAAATGCCAAGCATCCCACAAGAACCCATCCACAGCTCTTTTCTCAAATAGAGTATTACTTGGCAGATAAGGAGAACAAAAAGGCATAGATTTCCAAGCCTCCCTTGCTTTAAAATTACTTGATATAGATGGTGCTGATTTCCCTCTACATAAGAAAAATGCCTGCACTGGAAACCTCCAGGAAAAATTCATTTCACCTATCAGATTTCTCCTAATGCCAAAATATGGTGAGGGCAAAACGTGTATGAGTGGATACTCATGTAGTGTTCCAAATCTTGGGTACACCAGACCAATAGACCTGTGTCTTCCAGCCCTTAACCCTTCAATTTCAGGAAAGGACCACTATGAGGAACAGCAGATGCTTGCTCTTAGACTGTCAGCTATTTTAAATTTAAGAGCAAATATCCCAGAAAAAGAAATTAAACTCCCTGACCATGCTGCAAGCACGTTTACATGGCAGTTGCTTTCCTTTGCATTTTGATCTATGGTCCCGTAATATGGGCCTAATATTGGGCTCCTAAAATTCTTCTTCTGAAAAAATGCAACTCATTTCCATCTCTCTACTTTGCCTTTTTAGAAAAGGCAAAAGCATTTGAAAAGCTAGATGAAAAGCATGAAGAAAATGTGACATTTAAGAATTTCACAACACAGTCCTTCCAGAATTGGAATTTTTTTAGTAAGATATTTTGGAACCCTTATTTTACAGCATTTGTCTTGGTAACTATTCACCTTCTAAACTGAAGGTTTAAAGTTTTCATTAAGCAAATTATTAAGCACTAAGTACGATGGTAGTACAGTTTTGTTTTATTTGAATCTAGAAATTTAGAGCTAAGTTATCCTGCTGAAGCTAAGTGCTTGCTACAGGTGATTGTGGATATGAGTAGTATATGATCTAATGAGGAAATGATAACTTCTTGAAAAAAAAACCCAAACAAACAAAAAACAACCAATAAACAAACCAGCATATGCATAGAATAGAAGCCTGAGGAATGAGCTTTCTCTTCCTCCTGACTGCATACCTCTGAATGCAAGCCTATACCTGAGAATTTTCTCAGGAAACAGCTTTTCCCTATTCTCATGGAAATCAGTAACAAATATTACTATTTGACTTTGAGAAATCAAGTGCAATCAAATGCTACAGTAACTTCACTGAGATTAAATGGTTATCTGTACTTCTGAGGATCAGACAGAAAGGCTAGACCATTTGCCAGTTGCAGTTTTTGGAGATAAAACTGCTTGGTTTATTATTGTCAGAGAGCTAAAAGACCATTACTTGAAAAGATTCTAAAAATGCGTTTGTATACATATTGCAAAGCTCTCATCAGAAAAGTGATCTGGTTTCTGTTGCTGCCTTGCAAAATTCTTGACACCCATTAACCAGAAAAGGCATTTGTAAATTGCTTGCTTTAATACTGCAGTGTGCAAATAAATCTGAATAAGATCAGAGTACAGAGTTTTGCTGAACTGCTGCAAAAAACCACTTGAGAAAACATATTGTGAGGCCATATTTAAACTAACAGATGTTTCAGAAACAGAACAATATGTTCAAACAAAATAAAGGTGTAAACGGGCAGTGTTAAAATTGCTTCACAACTAGCACATTAATTTTGGTAGCGAGTGAGATCACCTCATCTAGGAAAGCTCCCTCATGAAAAGATCATTAATTTAGAAATTAATTCTCATGTTATGCTTAAAATTTGGCTGCATAAATTATTTGCAGTGTGGCTGCTTATGTAACATTGCCTTTGCTATGGCAACACCCAGGCTGTTAGGCATTGGCACATCCCAGTTGCAATTGCAGTTTCCTTTTCTGCTGATAAACAATGGTAGAAGAGGTCTTCTAATCATAAACTAAGATGCCCCAAAACACATCACCGTGACTGATGTAGCGGTCATCGATACTGCTAAAATGCCTAATGTCAGAAGGGCAAGCAAAAAGCGAGAGATCCACAGTAAAAATAAACATGCCTAAGACAGAGATCTCCCAGTGTTGCTTTCAGTACAGTTTTAAAGCCAGAGTCCCTGAAAGTTTGCAATAGCACAGTTTGTCTCTTGACTATCCATCTTTGTACAAGCTCCCCTCTCCAAAAAGACCCCCAGCTTTTTGTCTCACCAAAATTCTTATTACTTCCTTACAAATTGAGCATCTAAAAATTAAAAAGTTTGTGAGTTCATTGGAATTAAGCTCCAGCTATGGCACTATTTCCTATTTTTCTGTGGCTTTTCCAGTTTCCTTTGCTAGACATTACAGTAAAAGTCATACCTCCATTTAATAGCATTGCTTCAAAGCTAATGGAGTACTATATGCACCCTCTGATACTGCAGAATTTTAGTATGCTTTTCTTGAAAGAAAAAAAGAATTCTAACGCTGGCAAACTGTAATACACCTGATCTATTCCACATATGGCACTTAACAATGACTTTTCAAGTTGATGACTGTTCTGCAGCTCATTAGTCATCTACACAAGCTTCACAAAGAACGAAAGTTTCAGAATCCAGGCATTTTTCATAATCCTAAATATCCAGCTTTTGTCTTCCTGAGACAGCTCAGCCTTTTCCATATTATTTCTAACAGTCACATTTGTTAAGGGGGCCTGCCAAAAGCAATATGAAGGGAAGTAGCATAAGAAAGCAACTCCAACTCAATAAGCCATTAAAAATAAAACCTAAAAATATGGACAAAACTGAAAGCCCAAATGAGGCCTGTACTTACATGCAAGCACACCTCCTCCCTACCATCAAGTAGATGCTCACAGGCCTGTATAGCATTATAATTCAGCCTATACTGCAGAAAAAGCTCTCTCCTAAACTCCGTACATAACACAGTCTTCTTCAGAGAAAGCCAAGGCAAAAAAATGAGGTAGGTCTGATAGTGACTCTGAACACAGGAGCCATCCTTACTGTTTCTAAGACCTAAATCGATTTGCCACGTCCTGGCACTGTAAGAGGGTTTGTGCCATCGCTTATGAGCTTCCCTGTTTGTACCTAATGGCTCAGGAACTGCAGTGGGACCTAGGTGCTGCCACACAAGTCCCAGGGTTCTGCACACGCAGGAACAGGAGTGAAAAGATCCCCATGCCAACTTCTTTCTTTCTTTTTAAATCATCATTAAGTTTTCTTTCAGAGCACTCCCACAAACTCTTGCATTTCCTTGATGAATAACAAGTAACTCCCATTACACCAAGCTGTCAGCAGCCCATGATGACTCCGTGCAAACACACATGCTACTGAAAATGGCCATGAACTCTTCTACATGAACAGCAGACAGAAACTCAGTTCTGAAATGCATGTAATATTCACTCATCCAAATGGGGAACTTTTGCACTCTGATTTCTCTTTGCTAGCACGTTCATGTTTTCCTCCTCTTTCCCCAGTCCTTCTAAATATTTACATCCTTCTAAATGCTTATAGAGTAGACTTTATAGAGGTTAAAATCTTGTCATCATTAGAAGCTCTTAGAGCAACTCCATGTCTCAGATGTCAGCTTCTTGAGTATGACTACCATTACAACAGCTTAAGCTGTATGAGCTTACTATAAGCTCTATAAGCTGTCACTCAACAAACAAAAATATTTAGGCTTTGTTAGATAAAGTAATCCTGATTTTTCCAGGTGGATTGCCTTTTTGAACAGCTTCTTCCCTTGAGAGATTGGTCCTGAATTAAAACTAGAATACTGTTAAAAGCAGCAAGTCCTTATCAAACTACAGCCATTATAAATAACCTCGGACAAAAGAAGTTAAATTACAAGACTCGGTTAAAAACATCCTGATGTTTGGAAAGTAATTGAATGTCTTTGAGTTTTCTCAGCACCTTAGAAATCTAAAACACATCTGACAAGTTATCTTCCTGAGTCAGTGGAAGCCATGACGTCCAACAGTGCTCACCTATGCAGCATATCGACATCTTGCAACGCAGCAGTGCAATCCACGCATGTCCTCCAAAGGGGAGGCAGAGGAGGTGATTGACATAGTTTCAGCTCACTGTTCCATGCACGGCCTTTAAAATTAGTACTAAATAGATGAAAAGCAAAGTACTACACAGTTTGAATCAATTTAAATATTCATTTTCTCCTCCACATACAATATGCCATCCTGTGGGAGAGATGAGCTAATCCATCTGCTCTTTTTCCAGCTCCATGACAATTAATCTTCTGTCAGTGGATTCATTTTGAACCATCCAAAAATTCATGTGCTGACACAGGCTCTGCTCATTTTGTCCTTTAGGTTTGCAACATTTTAACTGGTACTTCGGTCCACAGCTTCTTATAATACACATTTTCACAGGTCAAAATTTAGGTAGTCGCTTGATTGCATAACCAGTTCCAGGTCCAACTCCGTATCTCAGCAGCCTGAGAGTCCGTAGGCTATTAAAGGATCCATAGAACAACCATGTACATCAAGGAATTAAAAAATGAAAACATACTGGAGACACTGTATTTATTCCATGAATACCCACGGTGTTGAGCCCACTTCCTAACCAGCCACCCAGCCCAGAGCCTGGCATTTTCATCTGACACTTTCAAGTAGGACAGCTTTCCCTGTCTCCATTTTTCACATCTTTTAATATTAGGCCCGATGCTTTATCACTGCCCTGAACATAATGACACTGAGGTAATGGCTCTTTTGCCTAAATAAAGAGTTCCAGACGGGGCCTTTTATTGCAAACGTTTAGGTCATACCAGCAAGACCATCACAAAAAACACTGAGAGCAATAAAATCCAAAGTGTTTCATTTCCCCTTACTTTCAGATAACTGTAAACAACGCTAAGCAGTAGGATTTTTCTTTTTCAGAAAAGATTTCACTTTGAACATTGAAATCTATTTTGAAGAATGCTCTTTACAGAGCTGCCCTGTAAAGCAGGCATATTACATAGCAGGGCACTAGCTTCAAGGAAGATGTTAAAACAAGAGTTCAACATTGATAATTCTGTAAAATAACCCAGCAAGTCAGCAAAATATTCTTGCATCTTGAAGTTTAATGTAATTTATGCAAATCAGACTTGACCGCTGCTAATGCAAAGACCACTAATGCACTAACCCCAAAGTTCTCATGACAAAGACACATCCTGCTTTACTAATTGAACTGTCTTGGGTACCTCTTAAACCACAAATAAGCTATTTTTGAGACTTTCAGAAATGTAATTTCTTGGCGACAATGTGTTTAAAGCAGCAGAAGAACATTATTTCACCTAGATTTCAATAACAATGTTTGCAACACTACGACTGATAAGTGAGGAAAATGAAGTTGTTGCAGCAAAGACCACTTGCCCTTACCCACTCCTGTCTTCCCTCCAAGCTGGGCAATGTGCAATCCATCAGACAGGACTGGACTTGGCCACAGTGGCTGCTCATACTCATCTCCAGGCTCAATTTTGGCTACTACAGTACCTATCAAGGTGGTTTTCCTCACACAGTGCTAGTAAAAGGCAGGTGCTCTCTCTCTCTCTCTCCACCTCACTCTAAATGAAGCTTCATCTGCAATTCAGGATACAAAATGAAGAAATGAAAGCTTGAGGCAACATATACATGTTTGCTCAGTAAAAATTAAAGTACTCCAGAGAATCAGTTGAGCATTTGCAACAAAATAAACAGGTTAAACACTAAAAAGCAAGCTTTGCAATCCAAACTCTAGGCATGACTGCAACAACTGCTTTTCTTGTAAAGTTCTCTTAATTATTTTTAAAATCAGATTTACAGCTCTGTGTGTTGGTCATGGGTTTCTAAACCATGAACCTTTATCCAGCCTCACAACTGTTAATGTTATCATTTAGTCAGCCTGTTGTTTTTAAATAACTGATTTCATATTGATGCAACACAAAAGCAGAGTGTGCGCTGCACTTCGCCTGTCACTAATGAAAAGTATTTGATACATTACGTTTTTCAAGTGTTTTAGAAATGCACTATCTGCAGGTTTTTTCTGCATTCCCAAAGTATGGGGGAGGTATCTCAGACACTGATTTGAAAAAACTCCTAAGCACTCTTCTTTATGCTGTTTCTTTTCAGAAATAAACATGTTGAAAGCTAAAGAGCTGTAATAAAACATTCTGAAGTTGGAAGAGATTTCCTTTTAATACTGATCATCTGTGGCTCCTTCAAGTTTCTAATTAATATTTACTAATTTCTTAGTATATGAAGTACCACATTATTCTATTATTATTAAGAATGCTTCAGAAACAGCAAAACTATGTTGCTTAATATAATTATAACTTGACAGCTATAAATGCCAGGATTGAATAACTGAAAACATATGCTATATGCCTGAAATTTTAAGGATTATGAAACTGTCACATTAGTAGCATGCAGCATGTTACAAAGAACTCCCACAATGTAGCAGTTGTTCAAAAGTTGTACCCATCCGGTCATTCTATCTTTATAAAAAGATACATAATACTAGATGGTGATTTATTCAAAACACAGCTGCAGCCTAATTTAAAGGTAATTACAAATAAATAAATAAATAACCACAAAAAGACCTTTTGAAATTGCAGTGTTAAACCGTGTCAGTGTACACAGAGTAACAGGAAAAGATTTCCAGAAAGTCCAAATTTTATTCTCATTAGACTTTATTTGGAGAGGACAGGTGAGGGAGCGGAGGGGCAGAGCAGCAGCACAAACACACAGCAGCCCAGCGGACTCTTCCAGCCTAACATAAATCACGGCTCTTTAAATACCGCCCCTGGGGATGGGGACGGGAACGGCGACCCCCTTCCCCACGCGTGGATGCTCCGGACCCGGACGAAGGCTGGGCACCCTCCGACCCCCAGGCGGTTTCACGGCAGCGGAGGGCAGGAGGGGGGGAATGGGACAGGATGAAGGGGGGTATCCCCGGCGCTCCCGGAGCGCGCACCGAATCCCCGACCCCGCCACCTCCGGAGCCCCCCCCCTCCCTCCCACCCCTCCTCTGGTTGCAGCCGTGCCCCCCACACGGCGAGTGCTCCACGTTAGGTTAAACTTTTATTTCGCGAGTCATTTCGCAGCTCATCTGCCGGGAGCAGCCGTGCGCGCTCCTCGAATCCCCGCGCTGCTGGCAGATGGGGGGGAGCCCCATCGCCGCAACGGGGCCGCCGCCCGCGAGGGAGCATCCTGGGATCCCTCGGGAACAGCCTGACTCCCGTTCGTTCATCATTCCCACCATGGTTTTACGGGCTCCAGCGGGTCAGAGGCCGCCCCCTCCCACTGCACCCGGGGAAGGAGCGGGAGCGCGGTCCCGAGCCCCGGACCAGCCCCGGCCCCCCTCGCCCTCCTCTTCCCTTTCCACCCTGCAACCGAACCGCGGGGGGAGCCCGCAGAGCCGGGAGGCGGGACCCCGGCGCGGGGAAAGCCGCGGAGCTCTCCGCACCTGCGGGGATGGGGCTTGGGGGGTGCAGTGATGGTACCCCCGGCGCCGCTCCTCACCTTTCATCCAGTCGACGACTTGGCTCGGTGACCACTTACTGACGGGCTCCATGATGAGGGCCATGGGGGGCTCGGGGGCGCGGGGAGCGGGCGGCCGCCGCTCTCCGCGCAAGGGGCGAGGCTGTGCGGAGCGCCGGGACCGCGCTGCCCGGAGCCCCGGCAGCGGCGGCAGCAGGAGGAGGAGACAGCCGCTAAATCCTCGCTTGCCTCCGCTGCGCTCCGCTCCGCTCGCTTGCTCGCTCGCCGCCTCTGTGCCTCTCTGGGGATTTCAGTTCATGTTGCCGGCTCGGCGGGGAGGGGGAGGAGGAGGAGGAAGGGGGAAGAGGCGGTGGCACGCTCTGACGCCTCCCGCCCCCGTGGACCCGCGGCCAGCGGCGGCGGCACCCGGCCACGCCGAGAGGTCGGATCCCGGCAGGCGGCGAGCCGAGGGGTTGGCTCCTCTCGGCTCGGCTGTGCTGTGCCGTGCCCGGCGACTCCCACAGCTCTCCGCGGCCGCGGCTGCCGCGCCGGTGTCTTTTTCTCCTGGCGGAAATGACGAGGCGGCTCCTGCCACCCGAAAATACCTCCAAGTGAAATGGGAAGCGACACCCGACGGCCTCCCGGGGCGGGGGAGGGGGAAGGGAGGGATGACTCGCAAGGTGCCGCCGGGGATGGAGGGGGGGACCTGACCGGGGCTGTGGCAACTCCGAGCACCTGCTCCCGCCGATGCAGGGACATCGGGGATGCCTGCGGGCAGCGCTAGCAGCGGCACCAAGCCGAGTTCGGGGTTTGGGCTTTGTTGGTTGCTTTAGGGGCTTTTTCTTCCCTTCAAAAACGCATTGGTGCGTGAGCGGGAAAAGTTATTTATTTATCTATTTATTTATTTTAATTCTTTTGAGTAAAGCCCGACTGAAAAACGGCTATGATGTGATGTGATGTGACGGACAGTGCCGTTGAACGCCTCCGTGGGGCCATGCCGGGGGGTAGCACAGACGGGGTACCGGCCTTTGGCCGGCGACTGAGGAGAGGGAGACGAGGTGATCTGCACCTGGTTGGCCTGCCTCACCCCGGGACGCAGTAATGGGGCAGCTGGAGTGAGACTGCCCAGCGGAATCGGGGTGGGCACTGGTCAGCCTCAGCACAGAGAGGGCACCGCAGCGGGCTAGCTCTTTTGCCCTGGGTATCCGCCGAGCTGCACCACTACGGTGTGGTGGCTGCGGGTGCGTAAATCCACCGTCTCCGCAGCGGACCGTCATTGCTGGAGCTGTTCATCCCGTTGTGTGCCCCTCCAGGCTGCATCATGCTGCAGGCTACCCCGAGGGAGCAATTCCCACAGATCCTGAGCCAGAATATCTGCTTGTAGGAGTCCCTCCCAAACGCAGGGCGATCCCTCCTAGTATGGCTGTGGGTGCTTTTCAAGCACCCAACCTAGCAGCTTCAGCTCTGAGGAGGCAGCGGCCCCCTCCCCGAGCTTCGGGCGGAGGATAAATACCGCTGAAGGGTGTTTTCCTTCTAGGGAGTTGGCTAGTGCACAGCTTTGCCTGCATTTGCATTCACCCTGCTTCTTCTGCCAAGGCTGAGGAGACGGCCATCAAGATGTTCCCTCTGACGCTGTCGGCTGCTGAATGCCAGCTGCTGACGCTGACATTTAATATCTGTACGTGAGGAAAAAAGAGGATTCCCTCAACCCCAAAGTGTAACAGCGAAGGAATTCCTTTGTGTGGTATGGGCAGCGACAGAAGCTCTCCCGTTTTGGTACATGGGGCTGAAGTACCAGCAGGGACGAGGGCAGGCAGGGCACTCACAGGGTTGGTAACACTTCTCCTTGGAGACCTAGGAGGAGCCTCCCTAGCAGCATTAGTTAGACTTTGCTTTTAAGGGTTGTATTTATCCTTGAGAAGAAACTTATTTTTCCTGAAAACTGGGGCTTGCACACTAACTCCTGTGTCACACTCCTGCCAGAACACTGACTACAACGCAGTCTGCTTCTAAAGAGGTTGCATTACCCGAAGAGACTGAAACAATAAACCTCACTTGCAAATTAAGGCTGACTTTTTTTCCTACAAAAGGTTTGAAAGGTATGCAGAACCCTTATATACTGGGTTATTGTTATTGAAAGAGCGTGTCACAATTTTAATTAGAAACCAGTAGTTTGAAAGGTTTAGAAGTATATACCCAAGATCAAACTGAAACCTGGCACATAATTTATAACACCATTGTGTAATTCTCACTGTGCTGAAGAGTTCTTCATGGGTGAGGAGAGGATAAGTAAGCTCTCAGTGTGTATGTCTGAAGTCCTATAGTTCCTATTTATGGCATACACTGTCATCCCTATAGCTTGCCAGGGTGATCTGTAGCTGAAGTGAGTTTGTCAGTAAAGCATCTGTGACCCAGTAGTCAATTGCTATTACTTTTAAATCCCCTTTATAGTGGTTCTAGCAAATTATGGAATGGCAAAAGGGAGCTTACATTCTTGCTTCAGTAAACAGATGATGTTTTGAGATGGGATCTAATTACCCTGATTGTTCTTCTCATAGGGAGTAACCATCTCATAAACACCAGGGTAAATCCCACTTTTTACTTAGTTCTTGTTTCAGTCTCACTAAAGGGTGTTGGCTTGGCTATGGTGGGGAGGATTTGGCTCAGTATGAGTGATGATAAAATTATCCAGCCATGGTATTTAACTTGATGACCTATTACAGCAGTGAATTCTATACTCAGGACATGTGCTACATAAAAGTATTTTTTAATTTGCTCTAAATTTATTACTGCCTGATTTTATTATTTTCTCTTTCTAGGGTAAGAAATCAAAAGGAGAGCTGAATGACTTTTCATGCTGACCTTCTTAAACGACAGCACCTCAGCCAAATGCCTTAACTAAAGTTTTTTGGCTGTTTTCACCTTTTAGTTTAGTGGCCCTCATTTTGCTGTCACACCTGCATGAGTCAGGCCTTTTATGTAAAGCATATGGGACAGGCTTCTGCAGCAATGCTGAACTGCAGAATTAGGTTCTAACACGTCTTTTATAATTACTCTGGTCCATATAGTACATTAAAAATTAATGTGTTTAAATATATATATATATAAATATACATGTCCCTGTTAGATAAGTCTGAATATGTTAGGTAGTATATGTAAAAGTAAGTACACAGTAAAATTGAAAGAAAAATAATAAGAACAGGGATGAGTTTGCAACTGAAGTACAAGTATGAACACATCTTTATAGACTATATATTGGCTTAAATATCCATTTTCCAAATAACCATGGACATGGATGGAGAGCTCCAGCATACAGTTTTGGACATACACACCTCTCAAATCAGCACTCAGCCTGCAAGCTCATAGATGATGTTGCCTTTCTGTCATGGCACATTGTCAAAACCAAAGCTCCCCAGAGTTCAGCTGGCAGGCATAGCTGCTACAGCAATACAAATTGTAAATACTGCCAGTAAATAGTTCAAGTGTGTCTAATAATATGCTTTTTGTCCCTGTTTAATTAACTAGGACAACTCCTGAAGTAGAGCACTGCTCAGCCTGAATAATGGTGGCAGAATTAGACCCAAGTTCTAACCTGAGTCTAATGCCCACTTGAGTGGACATTTGTTTTGTGTATATGAAGCCAGACTCTACAGTGCGTACCAGCAATGGGTACAAGCATAACTTTGAGTTCCCCAGAAACTTCATGGGCTTTCTACTGGAGTCCCTAGAAAACATATGAGATGCTCAGTACTGACAAGTTGAAATCTTGCCCTGAAGCTAGGGAAAGAAATTTAGCACTCAAAAGATGTTATTTCTGGTGCTGGATATTAAAGTAGATTCTTCAAGAGGAAGGAAGATTAAAACAAGTGGAGGTAAACTAAAGCTGAGGTCTAATGAACCCAGTTGGATTAAAAAGAAAAGAAAAGAAAACAAAACAAACATGATGAAAAGGCCAATACATTTGTCAAGTTAAGAAAGCTTGTTTGTATTTTAGTAACAAATAAAATCCTGATTTTTACAGGGGAGGCTTTATTTTAATAGTCAAGCTCTTCCATCACTATTAGCTACAGATATCTGCTTTGGATGCTGTACCCTCATTACTGGAGATTATTTTATTCCACAGCTTGGGACAACGTGTAAAGCGAGTTGCTACTTTTAGTTGCGACTAAAGACACTGGGCTCGTTCCCCAGCTGATAGGGCTGCCATCTGTCCTCTGTTTCCTGAAGTCTTTTTGCCTTCAGAGTGGTGTTTGAGCTGATGCCTCATCAATGCAAGGATTGCTGTCCCTGCCAGGGCAGGCATCTTCCAAGGGGAAATGGGAATGATGGGGACAGGGAGGGAAATAACAGCCTTAGTTTCAGTAGGCCATGGGCAAAGGCAGAAGAGGAAGGTCCATGGCAGAGCAGAGGGTGTTAAGTCTCTGAGGAGGGTGGGGGCAGGGTAGATCAGGAAAGTTTAGAGGAGCAAAGAGGCAATAGATGGGGCAGGGGACGCAATACAATTCAGAGCAATACCCTGAACTGACCAGTTGTCCGTGGCACTGGAGTAGCAGGGAGGTGTGAAGGCCCTGGGGTGGGAAGGATGCGCATCCTGGCTGAGATGAACAGGTCTGGGGGGGCTCTGTGGCCCACCACCCCACTGACAACCAGCTGCTACTCACTCCCCTTCCATGGACAGCTTCTACCTGTTATGACAGAAGCTAAAAAGACACTCAATTAATTTGGGGCCAACACTGAGATCTCACTGTTTCCTCATTTCTCACTACTCATCTTCAACCTGCCTGAAAGCACAAGTCCTTTAAAACAGTATTTCAAAAGCAAATATCTTGCCCTTAATGTATATGCCTTAGATCCTTGATGGTTTAATTTGACATAAATATGGGGGAGGGGGGTGCAATTTATATTGTTTTTTTTGTAATCAGAAATAGAAATCATAATTCCCCAAAGATGTTTAATAATCTAAAGTATTCAGAACTCAATTAAGGCTGCTAAGAGATTAGAAATTAGATTAAAGGTGGCTAAAGGGTAAAAATCTAAGGACTTCAAACACCTTTTGTAACACAAAGGCTCTCAAAAAATGAACAGGCTGAGAATTTCCCGAGGAAATTCCTATAATTTTAATAAGGTTTCTTCATTTAAAATAAAAAAGGAACCACTCCATACACAAGTTGAGTCCTACTGCCTCTCAAACAGTGGACTAAAGCAATTGCTTGCTGAGATCTCCTCCTTCCCCAGGTCTGTGGGGTCATGCAAAGACAATCAATTTTGATGATCAGAAGGGACCACCCCGACCATCTGACATGTCCTCCTGCATTGATGCCTGACAAAGAATTTCTCCCAGCCTTTCCCTCGTTGAGGGAAATTATCCTTCCTCTGGTCATATCTCTTCTCCACATCAAATTGTCTCCATTTCTCATTTCATTCTGCATGGATTCAAGTGCCTGGTTCATTTTGTCACTGAAAAGAGCAGGAATCCCTGGCAATGTGACAAGCTCTTGTCTTTCTGCATCCCATGGCTGCTTCCAGCTGAGGTCTGATGCAGCTTCGCACTGCCATAAGATGCTGGCATGTGGTAGGTGTAAACCAGAAACAGAGATGCAGGGGAAGTGTCCTTGCAGATGCAAAGGGCTTTTCAGGTGTGTTACCCACTCAGCTGGAGGTCTGGGGGAGCTGCGTTCTCAAAAGAACAGTTTTATGTTCCTTTGTGAAAATAAATATACATAGGTGGGCTTTCTTGTTTTCTTTTTTTAGGCACAAGCTCGAGGAGGCTGTTTGTTTGTTCAGCTACCGTGCTAGGCTAAGGCTGCATCTATGCTTCTGTGACATACGCCCTGCTTGAAACAATAAGAAACCCAAGGGAAGTGTCCTTCTTTGCTAAAATTATTAGAAAAAGATTTTAAAAGAAAATAACTACTAATTATTAACATCAGGTTCCCACTCATTATTAGCATCACAAATGTCAAATGGCTGCCAACAAGAGTCAGCTTGGAAATCTTATTAGAAAGAAATGTCACAGTTTATTCCTGGTTATAAATGTGATCTTATTACCTTTGGAATGGTCGGGTGGCTGGCTAAATGCAATGGGTGGCTCCCCTCGAGGTATATATTTTTACTGATGAATTCGCATTAGTGAAAGAATAATAAATATCTGATCATTTTCTAAGCAATACTGAAAATAAAACAACATTTAGAATTGCCAGAGAATGTAGTCATCTAAATTGCACACTGGAGTACAAAAGAAAAAGAATAATGATATGGTAATATAAAAAGGGCAGAACCATAATGAGAAGGGACATTTGTCACTCTACTCAGAAAAGCACAATCTGTCTCCCCGGTAATTTGGTGGAGTACAGAAAGTATTACATGCCATATTACAAGTATTACATTTTATTTCTGACTTCAGGAAGCATTGCCATATGTCTTCAGATCAGACATGGCCTCTTAAGTGTGGCGTGTTCTTTGTTCACACTGTGCGGGCTCCATCCCACTTGGACAGTATTCATGCCGAATAAATTAAAGAGAGTATAAATCTTCCAGTGCCACAAGACTTCGTATCAGCCAGCTTTTGTGGATGAAGTGGGCAGGAGCAATTTGGCTCCTAATGAACAGGGAAACTTGACAGGTTTGCTTTATTTCCCAGACCCGACAACTTTCTCTAAAAGCTATTGTTACAGAAATAGCCCCGACCTTCCCGAACTCAAGAAGCATTTGCTATTTTCAGATACATTTCACAGGAAAAGGCAAAAAGATGCCTATTTTCGAATATTCCTGGTGTAAAGCAGCATATCTACATTACAACTAAATATGCCCTGATGTGCACTGATATTGCTATGATTAGAAGTTATTTAAGATTTTGTACATTTACATAAAACTTCTTTTTTACAGAAGTGACCTACTCCTGTGAGAAGTCCTTCCTGGTCCCCAAATTCTCCCTGAAGCTGTGTTGGGACTGTGCATAGACCTAAAGGTTCATACATATGCTGTAACATTGAAACCAAAGTGAATTTAGGGAGGCTGATGGTCAAATCAAAATGATGCCTGCAGAACAATATTAACCAGATTACATGTTAGACTTATAGAAATATGCAAAGTGTTCAGATACCACAGTAGTGCTAGAGTTTGGAATTTTCTATACCACCATGCCATTAATGGTCTTTTTGTACTGTTATTTACAGCTGGACCTGGTTAAAGCGTAAGAAACAAGGATAAGGCAGAGGAATCTTGGTTTATGAAAAGCAAGTATGAAGAATATTTTTGGGAGAAAAGGAACTTTTCTAATATCAAAGAATTGTTATAATGAAGGAAAAGTATCAGTATGGAAAAATGATGGATCAATGTGAAAAGGTGGTATTATAGGAGTGAAGTGGAATGACAGGGATTGCACAACAGGAAGCAATGCAGTTATCAGAGAATATTACAGGAGACTGAAAAATGAGTGTGAGAGGAAATAAAAGTGAATGAATGGATCAATCTGTAGGTACAGTTAGAATTAAGGGGGGGTAAATAGTGAGAAAGCAGTGAAATAGAAAGATATGGATGAGTATTGAAATTGGGAGGAAATAAAGGAGAAAATGTAAGTATATTATAAAATCCAAGAGATCCAAAACATGGACAGATTTTAGAAGGAAAGGATTTTAAGAAGTCACATGGATTGGACAGGGTAGATTTGAAGTACCTAAAGTGACTCAGCAGGAATTAAGCCATGGAAAAAGAGTCAAAATAACTCTAATCAGAGAAAAAAGAGAGCTTGGTTTTCAAAGCATACCTAGATTAAGTGCTAAACAAAAGCTGGTTTTGTTGTTGTTTTTCTTATTCCTTGGTGGACCAGAGCTAATTAATTGAATTGTGCTGAATTAAATGTGCCTGGCTCATTCTCTACCACTGGTCTCTGCTACTACAGAATGGCTCACGTCCATAGCATTAAACAGCTTTTACCTCCAAAACCAAGTGGCTGCATGCAGCCTGCATATTTTGGATGGTTCCTGGCCATGCTAAAACCCAAACAGAGCTTGGAACTTGTTTGGGAACTATTAGCTGGCATAGCCCAAAGTTGTGCCAGGGAGCATCTGAGCAGTTTGGTAGCACAAGCATTCTCATACCTGGAAATATTCCAAGACCTTTATAGATTTAAGGCATGAGGTCTTAACGCTGTAGCCTACGTTCATATCACAGGCTCTGGCATTGCTTTCCAGGTCAAGGTTCTTTCTCTGCTGTACTCTGACTTAAGTGTGAACATCAGACTGGAGCAGGCAACATCTATTCACCACAGCAGTGAAGCTAGGGCTGCAGAGGGGCCTGGACAATCTCCAGGTGGTCACCCAATCCTTATACTTTGCCAACCAACAATCAAGGATGTCCTGGAGGTGTCATAAAGCCCCAAGGGGAACCCTAAGTTGCTCTGGAGGTGACCTGAGGAGATGATCTAACCACAATCTCAAGGAAATGGTTTATAATCAACTGCAAGCATCACAACAGCTTGCTTTCCCACAAGTACCCTTACATACCTGTGCTTGACAAAGTAGGAGAATGAGGACAGTCAATACAACACTACAGATACAATCATTTTCTCTCACTTGTTAGCTCCCTCTATCTTCACAGCCTCAAAGTCCCATCTGAAGGTTGATCATCCTCTTAGCCAGATCCAGTCTCATGTTAATCATGAGTGCTGCCCCCGTTCATGCAATCCCCTGAAACTTTTGTTTCTGTAGTTGGCAAAGATGAGTGCTGGGAAGTCAGGAAATAGGAGTTACAGACTGGAAACTTTGGCAAAGCTTTCAGTCACTGTTTGAAGAATTGCTCAGCAAAAATGCAAGCCACAGACTTATTTCAGCTTCCTCTAACCATGCCATTTTTAAAAGCCCTATTAATCCCAGTCACAGCCAGGTATCACACCTATCTAATCTAATCTTCCGAGGCATTTCCACTGTGCTCTTCTCTGTAGTATTCTGAGCATTTTAGAGAACTAAATGAGTCTAGGACATAATCTAATTAATATTGATCTTTGGTTCTCTATTTGTGCAACATGGACAGGAGGAGAAGGCACGTGATTAATCCATTTTAATTATTATTACTAAAGTTATTACAGTGGGACAGCAATGATAGGGAGGAGTCCTGCATTTTGGCCAGAGGGCATCAATATCTGTGGTTCTTCAAGTCTCTCATAGGAGGGAATCCCAGAGAGAGCTCTCCTCTCATGATGTTGAACAACACTAGAGAGCTTTAAACTAGCATATCCATTTGATCCACTTGATCAAATAGCTTTTCAGCTCCAAGTGTATAGCATAAGAACATGTTAATGTTTGCAGTGCTTCAGTGTGGCGAGGTTTATACCCAAATTAGAACTGCATCAAATTTAAGAACTAACTTGCATCTGTGCACAGGTTCATATCAGAACTTGCCTAATGCGTTACACTGATGTGAATTCCTATTGTGCAAATGTGGTTATATGGCCTTTTAGAAATAACTCATCTTGCAAATAATCTGGAATGACTCTGTTGGGACTGCTGAAGGTCAGGTCAGATTCTGGAAGCACGACAAGGATTTGTTTGTACATTTCCCCTTTCTTTGCAGGTCAGCTGCTCTCTTGAACCAGCCTGAATTTTACATTTTCCTCTCCAGTGCTGAGGTTATTTTGAAGTTTCTGGATTGCATCTGTCCACTTTGGGAGACAGCAATGCTTAGAAGCAAGTCGGCATATAGCAGGGTTTCCTATCATCTCCAGATGAAAAACATTTTTCTGTCAATCTTGACTACTGGAAAACCCAACAGCAATGAAAAGTCCATGAGGATTCCACAGCTAAAAATAATCTGTGAAACCATGATCTGAATGTAGCATGTCAGGACCTACAGATGTGCAGTCTACCTACAGAAGCTCCGCAGCCACCTGACCAGATCTGACCATTTGTGTAATATGCTGTGCCAAACAGTGATGCTGGGATGGAGAAAAAGGCTTTGTAATCCTTGCTTTTCCCCTAAAACTCCCTTGTTTTCTGTCCATTCACTATGTATCATCTTTACACTGCAGGTACTTAGACCTAGCCTGCAGCTGTAGCACACTAGCAGTTGTGTCAAACAGAAGAGAAAAGCTGCCTGTGCCATTTCACTGTCAACATCTGTAGAGAGGGAGGCTCAAGTGCTCCTCCAGCCTTCACAGGTAAATTTTGGATGGCAATCATGGCCTGATGCATTTTTGTTTTGAAGAAAGAGCTTTGGCAGGGGCAGGCAGCAGAAGTATCTGCTAAGCAAGAGCATGCAATGTGCCTTAGACAACCAAAAGTATGTCCTTTGTCCATAGTTCATATCAAGAGGCAATGTGCTCCCTTCTGGCAATGCTAGCAGTGAATCTAAGATGAACTCAATGTTGTGTATTTGAAAAATTACCCATCACCCATTTCTTTCTTTCAGTCAAGGAGAGAAAAAGTAGCACCTCAACAGGGGAAAATACTGAGCAGGTTTTACATCTGACACTTCCTTAAGCACTCTACAGAAAATTACCATCACCATCTCCAGTAATTACAGGCTAAATTCTTCACAAATGTATAAAGTGACAAAAATGTATCCCAATTTTCATGGCACCTGTCTTATCATTAGTGCAAGAAATCTTTCTTTTAGCTTCCAGTAATCATGGAAGAACTCAGTGGGTTATACAGTGATCATTTACTGAAGAAGGAAATGAGTCAGTATGTGAAAGATAAAACCTTGCAGGTTAATATGCATGTATTTGAGGAATATAAAATTCTTATGGTTGAATTTAATTTGGGACACTTTATAGGGGGTTGCATACTGTACTGTAAATTCAATTACTATGCAAATACACACAGTAACCAGGAAAGGAGCTTAGGGTATAGCTGGTAGCACTGTTCTTGTTTTGAGATCATAAAAATTATTTTGACCAGCTGATCCAATATTGCAGTGAGAATCTAGAATTGGTGTCATCTTTTATCTTGGAGAGAGATTTTTAAATGACATGCCATAAAAAGTATTTTCTGGATTTTTTTATTTTTTTTTTAGCAGAGTTACATGTATAAATTTGAAGCATCAGATAATGGCTAATTCTGATCTCTGTAGCCATTATCCCACAGCTGCTCAGACCTGCTCTAACTGCTCTGCTCAGACCTGTTCTAGCACTATACTGGTCTCTTTTGTTCATCCTATCTACCGTACATCACTTCTGTGATGAAGAATCAAGGTGCTATTTGATTGAAACAGGTGGAGAGTGGTGCTGAGTGCCTCCCCATCACAGAGTGTGATACAGCTGCCGGATCAGAAAAGTGGACAAGTTTATTTTGCATCATCTTCCTGTCCTTTCTTTCTAAAAGGTCTTTTTCCTCTGCACTGTTAATCTCTCTGACCAGCAGTGCAGGCTTGCCTTTTGTGTTGGCGCTCTTCCTAGTGGGTCCAATTTTCCTCCAAGTTAAACCCAATTAACTTCAGAATAACTCCATTAACTTCAAAGCACCCAATAAGTGAGTATTAAGTGTACGGAAGATGAAATTTAGTGCATTGACTTAGGTAGCATTGTTTTCCTCAGAACACCCTTGCACATGAGGAGAGAGTGGGAACCTCATTGTACATCACTGCCTATTAATATCAAGTATCTGGAAGTTTGTTCTAGTCTCATCTTTGTCACAAGCCTGTCAAAGAGAAGAGCAATGGGTTTTTTCCACATTTTTGAAAGTTGTATCATTTTTTAATTTTATTACTTTGTCATCATGACCTTTCTGCCCAGAACAAGATATATAGTACTACGATAAATTGTTCTGCTCTTTTTCTCCTAAAAGTCAATTAGTTCATTTCGTCATAATGCGTCAGAAGCGTATGTCAGTCACAGCAGCTCTTTCTGAAGTAATAACTGCAACAGAAAAACGCATATCAAAACACTGTGCAAATACAGTGGTATAACTATGAGGTTACGTATTCTTCTGTTATTTTCTTTTCACGGGGTAAAAATAGGAAAGAATATTTATGGTCAGAAAACACTGGAGTTATTCAAAGGTTAGTTTTCTGCTGGTATCTGCTCATACTTTGAACAAAGCTTCAAAATATATCAAGCTATTTACCCTTTATATATGAAAAGTCAAGTGTGTCACAATTTGTAGTCAAGTGGCTACTTAGAGGAGCTCAAAGCATGAGAGAATATTATGTCAGACTATAAAATAGAACTGTGTACATTTGCACGTAATTCAAGGCACTCACAGTAGTTTACAAGAGTTAAAAAAATCATAAAATTGTCATTTGTCCATTACATATTCAATAGAAGTTGGTACTGGAAGAAGATGTTTTTAAACACTATGTTAGGGAAGGACTGATGCGTGAATTAGGATTCCTGTACTCCAAAAGTCCACGTATCCAACTTCATGCACAAAATCTTTTAACATAACATTCAAATGCAGACTGCATGTAGTTTATGTTTTTGCCACGGAACAGAGCAGGCCAACTCATTTAACTGTTTCCAGTCTTTATTGCTTCCTGGTACACATACTGGTAACTGTTAACTCCTACCAATTCTCAAGAAGTGCACTGATGTCTTGAGCAAGCTGAGATTTTCTTTTCCTGCATGCATGCACAAATGCATATTTGAGATAAGACTTTAAAAGCTTTTCCACTCTATTTGTCCTGGTGCTTGACATAAACTTCATATTTATATATCATCTCTCATTTAAGGGTTTCAGGCAGTACGAGTATTGCATATAATATTCCTCTGAAATATTTATAAACCTTTTCATACAGGGGGGAAAGGTGGAAAACATGGCACACAAAGTCTAAGCAACCTGTGGAGCACACACAGATGTCAGCACCCAAGTCCTGGATGGATTCCAGTCTCAAAACTGCAAAGCTCTTTTTCACTTTTGGACCTTTCAGAAAGCCCGTAACTCCCACGGACATACCCAGAAGACTGTCCCGCAGCACTCCTGAGATTTTTATCTCACAGATTTTGGTACAGTGAGAAACCCAACAAAAATCTGGTATCCTCAGGCGGATACCCTGACTTACCAGTGGACAGAGAGGGCAAGCAAGGGGGAGATGTTGCTGCCCCCTCAACACACTCATGGCAGGAAGTACCCCCTCAGTGCAGGATGCCAGCGTAAGTGCCTTCTGCCACCCTGCTCTTTGAAGCTGGACCCCATGTGTCCTCCAGGCGGCTGGCTTGTGTCAGCAGGAGATGTTGTACTGGATGGAGATCTTCGCTGCTGTCATGGAGGTCTTTGCAACCCACCCCTCCTGTGTGCAGGGCTGGGGGGAGTGTACAGCTGTGAATTATTCAGCCATATAATTGACTGTCTGGTCTCTGTAGCTATTGGGTTCTCCCTTGCAGCCTGAGTGCTCCATGCTTTCAGAGGCCCACTGTGCCATCAATGTCTCTGTGCTGCAAGGGGAACCAGGAGTCAGGAGGGAGATGCATGTGGTTGCCTCTACTCAGAGTGAAATTCAGACATATTCACTTAGGGCCCCTCTAAAATTTTGATCCCTTCACAAATGAAGTGTATTCATTTGACTAGTGTATCGGATTATAAAGCAAGTATACATTAGGTAGCCAGTAGGGGTGTTTTCAAATAGTCTTAGCTTTTGTAAGTTTTCCAGATCCTCAGAAGTATAAAGAAATCTAAAAATAAAGATGTAAGATATGCAGCACTTGTGAACAAGTCTTTACTTTTCCCAAATATTTGATACCACAGCAAATATTTTTAACTCTTCATGCTCTGTCTCAGCTTCCTCCCCCCCCCCCCCCTTTTTGTTTTACATTTTTATCTTCTCTCCCAGGCTCTTGATTATAAAATGTTCAGAAAGTGGGTGATTGCTTTCTTGCCTAAGTTCCCTGCATATTTGCTTTTCCTCAGAAATTCAATTTGAGGTCACCAAGAACACCTTGGCACAGTTTAAGATCTTTTTATATGTTCATATTAAATAAACTTACTATGAGATGCAAGGTTTGGTAATAAAACCTAGGGGATTATTTAACAAAAGTGAAAGCACTCTGTGCTTTTCTTGATACGTTTCTAATATTGTATAATTTTCTTTATATAAATGTATAGCCTCCAAAAAAGACAGATTTTCCTATCAAAGTTCTGTTTTCAGAGGGAGCCTGGAGTCCAGATACAGAGTTACAAAAATGTGTTATAGCAACAGTAACCATAGAGCTTAGACTTCTCCATCCAAAGGAGATGGGTTTGGATTTTTTCCTTCTATGCTGTACAGTAAATGTAAATCTTCCTTAAAAACAATAAAAATATGGAGCTGGGTGGAAACCCGAGTCACACAGAGGTATAGATTTTATCATTCACCCCTAAATTATTTTCTAAGCAGTCACTGAAAGGCACTCTGAAATCATTGCAGCATAGCAGGGCTGCTCACATCCAGGTTGGACAGGCATTACTGGTGGTGACCCCTGCTGCCCACATCTTCTCCTACCACATACTCTCACACTGGAACATCAGCTTCACAGCCCACATTTCCACCACCTTCATCTCTCAAAGCCCAGGTGTCCTATGAATAGGGTCAGCAGTGGTGGTGCCTGGAATTTGTCAGGGCACGAAGGCAGTAATGGCCCTTGCTAAGCCACAGGGTGGATGCCTGCATAAACAGCTGCTAGTAATAGCCTTTGAACAGTCAGTTCCTGGGCAATTCAAATTAGCATCCATATAGGAAGAAGGAGGTGTCCGGCTAGGGCCTTTTAAGTGGTTTGTGTGATGCCAGCAGCACTCCTGCTACAGGTGGGGAAACACCACTGATGTCAGTCTGCACCAGAATAGATCAAGGCAGTGTTACCTTTGTGCTCCATAGAACAAGGCTTGCAATGACTGAATTATTTAGTGGTGATGCACATCCTTTGAATATTCTTGCCCTATTTAGGAGCACACAAATGAGATAGCTCTTATGAGGTTTTTTTTCCTCATCATCCTATACATCAAACACATGCCAGAAAGCTTGGGCAATAGGCTGGTACTGCAACTATGAATCAGCCTGCATTTATTGCTGTTCTTCTTCTTTTTTTTTTTTTTAATACTTCCCATATTTTTAAATGGTAAGAAATATGATACATTGCTAAACACTAGAATAAATCGGAAGCAGAGTAACAAGAAGTATTTCTCCTCTAAATGTTGGAGTGCGTTTTGTAGATAAGGCACAACATAGCAACTTGTAGCTTGTCTTCCTGGGGGCTTTGTTAGAGGCGAGGGCTGGAAAGCAGCACTCTTACTAAAGCTTGTCATTAGCTTTAGTCTGCCATGGTATTTTTTGATGCCATTCTTGCATCTTTTTCATGTAAGAGAAAGAAAGGGGTCCGTGACTTGGGGACAAATTCAGAAAAGGTGCATAAAAAGGGGCCAGATTTCTCTGAACTCTTTCAATTAGCTCCCTTTCTGTCTTTGAGCATTTTTCTTAAAGCACATGCAAAACTGGGGTAAAGTACCCCTTAGAAGACCTCCACATGGCAGCATGGAGCATGCTATGCTTGCTTAGACAATTTGCCTATAAGTAGGAGCAATAACTTGTTTTAATGGCAAATTTGGGTGGGGAGATTTGGGAAAGTTATAGATAATCAAGTGGTAAAGTTAATAGGCAGAGGTTCAAGCATGTTAAACTCCCCAGACATGTGTTTTCACTCAAAATAAAGAGGCTGGAGTTTGCAGCAATTTAAACCGAATTAAGCTGCAGAAAACGAAAGCCGTTTTATTCCTGCATAAGAAAACCCATATGGCATTTATCTACCTGCAGTTGAGGCATACTTGCATTTCACCATTATTTGATTAAATTTGCTGCATGCCTTCATAATAGGCATGATCTACAATTTTTCAATTAGTTCAGGGATCCTAAAGCATGCTACTTTCACAGATACCATTTCTTGTTTCTAAACTAATATGAAATCCATTGCTAACTGTAATTGCATTAAAATTGCTGTAGTGGTTTCTTAATAAATATACAAGATTAAATATGCATAATTTCAAAATAAAAGATAAACCATATTATACTAGGACTAGCTCTCCAAGAGAAATGAGCTTTTGCATTTTTCCAGAGAGACTGACTCCAGCAGGTCCATCTGTGCTGTCAACTTAATTCCTCTGTTCATTTCCAGGTTATGTCCTCTACCTATCCATGTTAGTCCAGTTTTGGACTCATTTGGCATTAATCTACTAGAGCTCCCCAAAACAAATGTGTGTATACTTCTGGGAATGCTTGGTTCCAGGGCATTGGGGGTGAGATTGGACCAGTTTTGGGTGCCTCTGCCTTGCACAGGCAGTTGTGTTGGTGTGGTGTGTTGGTGTGCTCACCACAGAGGGAGCCCTTTGGAGGTGGGGGTAAATCCCACACACTGTACACATTTTATATTTTCTTTGGATTAACTATAACATTAGGAAGGCATTAAATGTCCTCCTGTGTGTCAAATGCCATGCTCTTTATATACATGTATATATGTATATATTTAAAATTAAATATCAACCAGAGAAAGGTGCCCTAGCTCCAATCCCTCCCCAGGCTGTCACAGGAGATGGCCAGCCTCACAGCTGGGAGACATCCCTCAGCATTGAACAAGGTAAAGGCTCTCCAGAGCCTCTTACAGACCAGACTGAGTTGTGCACTGCCTGTGGTGGGCTGTCACTCACGGGGATCCATGGGAAAAACATCTGGGGAATATGTAAGACTTGTTATGGGATGTTCGGGGGAGGAACCAAAGGCAAGAATGGAAAGGATCATGGTTGAGGGAAAGTAGAGAGAAAAGGAATAAATGGGGCCAGTTGGAGGTCAGTAGAGGCTGATCAGGCAATAAGCGCAGTCTGTCCTTTACTTATCTGAGTTGGTCACTGGAGAGACAGTGGCATTCTGGGAGTTGACTACTACTAAGTGCTAGATTTGGACCAGCTACCAAAAAGACCACTTTGCACATTTGTGTATGCCTGGGCATGTGGCAATGGGGCAACCAGGGAAGCCAGGGACAAGCTGCTGGCTGTGCTGGCCACCTAAGGCCCATTACTGGAGGAATTCATAGTGGGTGTGTGCATCTTATGTGCTCCTGTGTTTGTATAGATCTGAGTGCTGGAGAGGTCCCTATGTATATAAATTTTCCCTGATGTGCTTTCACCCTGATCAACCAGAAAGTGGAACAGAATGAGGCCACTGGTGCCCTTTGCATTTGTGCAAGTGCGGAGTCTTTCAGTCTGTGCTGATCTGTGTGTCCATCCGTGTTTATATGCGTATGTGTGTTGTGTATATGTGTGTGCATGTGCTCGCTGGGATCACCGGCTCCACCTGCCTGCGGGCTGGACCTGTGAAACTGCAGCAGCAGCAGCACTTCAGGCAGTCAGCTGCCTGCAGCAGCTCCTAACGTTGCTCATTGCCTTCCTGTTGCACACAAACACAGCCTTGATGTTTCTTCCTCTGTTTACTGCTGCAACAGCCTTTCCTCTGGCGTAAAGGCAGGAGCTGTAATCTCCTCCAAGGCTGATGTAGTTGCTGTGAGGTGAATGGACCGTTAAAGGGCACCCTTTCCCCCCGGGTACTAAACATGTGGCCCCTGAGGTTTCCCATCTGGCAGGGAAGCAGCAGTCCTGAGGTTTCTCCTGCACTCAGCTCCCCTGTCCTTAATCGCTTCACAAAATGAGCTTCCCAATCAGAGATTATGGTGTTTTCCCACTATGTTAAGCTTATTGGGCATTTTACGCATGGTTTTATAGCATTTAGCTTGGTGATGGGCATCATCCTGTGGCTGATGTAGCACACTCCATAGTAAGTTTGTAAAAAATAAATGACTGTTAAAAACATGCTAATAAAATGTTATTAGAATGACAATTTGTAAAGGTTTGTGTCTCTTCTATGCTTACCAAGGTGCAGCTAATTTTATTTTATATTTTAATTATGAAAGCATTTATATATTAATTTAAAAACTAAAAGGACTGTTTTTTAAATCAATGGAAATATAAATAGTTATTTAAAATTCTAGTTGATTATATGAATCTGTTTCCCACTGAAAGGCTGGGCTGGAGGGCTTTTTATATCCATTTGTGAAATGGCTCCAACATCACATACCTTCTTTAGAATTTAATTTTTTATTATTATCACATAAGTATTTTGTTTTGAATGTTAAATTTTTCACAGAAAATTGAAAGTTTATCGAGAAAAATAATTTAGAACATATCTTCTGTGAAAATAAATTAAAAAACGGTTTAGTTTCCTAAATCATTATCTGACTTCAGCAACCAGTGTACAAAATTAAAATCTTACTAGATACAGAATGCCAGTTCAATTCACATCAATCTTTACAGTCGTACACAGCACATGATATTGTTTTATGACCCCATGGTTAGTTAGATACAAACAACAACTGAAAATAACTATGTGCCTCCACTACAGATTCTAAGAGGAATGCATTTTGTTTAGTTGTAACTAAGAAAACTTTTAGACATCTCAGTCTGAGCTGCTCACCCTCAAAGACCAGTCAAGAAAAGCAGGCATTTCTAGAGAGTGATTTGTCTTAAAGATCTATCTTCGATAAAAAGGAATTGCTCTATGGAAATTACTGTGTCTTTCAACATACTGTAAAATGATCCAATAGTGAATAATTCAGACCCAGACATTTAATTTCTCAGAAAACCTAAGCTTGAGCAGATGAAGTCCATATTCTATGTGCTTAAACATACAAACCAGGGGCTAATGTGACAAAGCAACAAAAGTAATGATGGGCATGTGTGTTCTTGAGCAGAAGTCAGGAGAGCACTGCATGGAGCCGCATACTTTAGGCATCCAAAATCACCAGTTATCCCCAAAGCAACATGAGAACTTTCCCTGGGTGTACAAAGTGTCCCTAGTTTGAAGAGGTCACCCATATTCCTTTGATTCTTGGTTTATAGACTTACATCTTCACATGATGTAAACTGACTGAAATAGGCCAGCAAAATTCCCAATACATTTGGTAAGGGAACTAAAATACTGTGTTTATGGTAAACAATTATAAAGTGTCCTCATAAATGAATACTCACATATACACATTATAACCTGAAGCTTAATTGAAAATTACTCTTATCACACTATCTAAAAGAAATTGATGTGATATATGTTGGTACACATACATATCTAGTGGGTTTTTTTTTCTGCTGTGGTACAGTAATCCATACCTTCTTTTCCAGGCACTGCAGTTAGTCATAACTCTAATAATGTTATTTCGAAGCATCAAAACTCATTTTCCTTAATCACAGCAGCATGTGATGTGTTCCTCTTGGCTTGAGTTTTTTTCGTTTGTTTTGCTGGTTGGTTGGGTTTTTTGTTTGGTTTGTTGTTTGGCTGAGTTTTTTTGCTTTTCTATTCATAACATACTTTGCAGCATGAGCTGATCTAATACCCCCATATATGTCTCTATATCACAGCAGAAAAATCCCACAGACAACTGCTCCCTATTACTGTGTGTTGCCATAATACGTTTATGGACCATGTCCATGCTTGCCCCTCCAGAAGTGCATGGAGGACCAAAATGATGCTCAGAACTAACAGTGAGCTCAAGCTTAAGCAGATGGCTGTGACCTATTCTGATCTCTTCCTGGTCTCCTCTGTTTGGTTGTGAGTGAAACCTCAGTAGGAAGAAGTGGCAAAATTCCCACTGAATTCAGACTGAGCAAGCTTTTATGCTTAGAGTAAGTGTTACTATTCTGCCAGACCCCAGCTTTTTGAGGAAGCCAGATGTCCCAACCAGAGCCTGAAATCAGGGCTCTTATTTTTCCACACAATCAAAAAGCGAAGCCAGCTCACACCACCTGAAAACCTGATCTCTTAATTTCCTTTCAGTTTTGTGAAATGCAGATGAAACCCCACCTGATACCAGTTTTTAGGTTGAAAATACTGTATCTTTGTTCTTCTTGTTGCCCCTAAAACCAGTTTTGTCTAGCTTCAGGTATACATTTCTTCAGTTGACACTAGCGAGTTTATAGCTGTGAGATCTGCAGTGCCAAATCTGTGCCCCGTCTCCTGTCATCCATTGCTGGGACTCCCCTACACCACACATCACATCTGCACATCCCAGAGCCTCTGCTGTCCCACTCAGGCAGTATTTTTTTTACTGCACTGGTACTGTGAAGCCACAAAACTGAAGTGGTACCATGCAGCAATAAGCAAAATAAACCAAATCAGCTAAAGGCACCTGGTCAGAAGAAAAACTGCAGCTGCAGCTAAAGCAGGTTAAAGAGAAGCTGCAGGCTAGCTTCATTCATTTCCAGCACAACTTGGGAATGAAATTCTTTAGCACTATAGAAGCAAAAGAGAAAGTTCTCCAGTGTCCTCCTAAATCCAGATGAGGGTGGGAAGTTTATATTGAATTATGGAAAGGTGTTGAGGGTAGTTGTTGGAAAGACTTAATTATTTTAAGGGTAGGAGATAAGACTGAAATATCGCCTCTAATACATGTTGACTAATTATTCAATGTTTTCAGGCAGAAAGCTTCTTCGAGTATCTTTTTGCCTTATGCACCATAGCTATATTTATTTCTGTATTCTAGATATGGTATATACAGACGACGTTAAAAAGATAAACCCCATATTGGTGTGGCTTTTGTTTTTCTCATGCTTCTTTTGTTTGCTTCTTCAGACTTCTCCCTGAAGAATTAGTTTGGATATTTATGCTGCTCAGTTCACCAAGAATAAAGCTGTCTTTTCACACAGACCTAAAACTGACTGAGTTCATAAAATACTTCACACTGATTTGTGTTTGTGGTGGAGGCAGTCCTTCATATTTTTGTGTGTGTGTCTAAAAGAGGCTTTTTACATCATTAAAAATCTTACTGAAATTTGTTTTAGAACTAAACTATCAGAAGCAATCTGAAAGCGACTCCTTTTTTTAGCAGGTCTTTCTTCTGCCACTGGGTCTGACAAATTACTCAAATAATAAACTGAAAGAGGAAGGATGACTGGAGCTGCTTTATTAAGAAATCCAATTAGCAGCAGGGCCGTGCTACTGTAAACACTACTCACTGAAGAGCCACCCCAGTCTGCAGGATGGCCCCGTGCGTCAGTCTGGATGGGGATCACAGCCTGGCTATGCTGTGGACACGTTGGGATGCATGGAGATTTCTTGCTACATGAGACACCAAACTAGCCTGGGAGGATCCAACAGGACCTCGTGAGCTCCTGTGGGGACAGCCTGCATTTCATGGCATGGGGGCACAGAGCCCTTTTCTTTTGCTGTTCAGGATGCTCACCATGAGCATGCAGAGGTCATTAGGTTAGTGGGGGTGGACTTTAGTAATTAACTACATGTTTGGTTTCGGGGTTTTACTTCTTCTGATGGGGTGAGACACCACTTCCCCTTCAGCGCCAGGCCAGTTTAAATCCCCACCATAAATTGCTTCAAACCCAGGTCCCAGCGTACAACTGACTTAAGATTTGCAATTTTTTTACCAAAAATACAGGGTGGCGTAGACCTCTCCACAGGCAGGAAACATTAATTAAACTAACCTGAAGTGGTCTGAGAGCCTGGTAGGTCCTCCACATGCAGCACCTGCTGGTAGATCTGCTCTGTATGTGCAGACCCAGAAACATACCCTTAACAGAAAGGATGCTGGGAAAAAGGTCCAGTGGAGTTTCAGAGCCACACTGCTCCTCTTAAGTGTTTTAACTTGCATCTTAATCAGATTTCAACTCCCTGAAGTCTTTGGTGGATGTAATCCTGAAGTGTGTTAATTCAGTGAATGTTATGCATGAGAGCTAACGCCTTTAAACTCATTAAGAGTATTAACTGAAAGGTCTGGCATCTTAAATGAGAATATTTCAGAAAGATTGTGATATCAGTGTTCTGTGGGGAAATACCATTTCTAGAAAAGTCAGGGAAATATTTTTACAATGTTTGACATTTTTATGTTGAAATAATGGCAAATACTTATGTTCCCTTAATCTCCCCACATCCCCTCCCCAGCTGGAAATGTGAGTGAAGAGCAGAACTCTGCATAAATATCAGCAACATTTAACGTTTTGAAATTAATTATTTTTGTAAGGCTAAAAAGAATATATTATAAACCTAAAATAGCAATTAACTTTTTTTTTCCAGTGAGAAGTTAACTTTATTCCCAGTGGGAAACAAGGAAAAGTCTTCCTCCTCCTCCTCTTTTAATTTTTGATTTCTTCACCTACTCCAGTGACAGGGAGGGCAATGAGTGTGAGAAAAATGAGAGAAAGATTTTGTAGAATGAAATATTGACTATACGTTTCTGTTAACTTTAAAATTTAGCTTAAATATAAAATATAGAATTTTAAATAATTTATTTTGAATTCTTAAGATGTTATAACTTATACAGAACAAACTGTTTAAAGTTTTTGTATTTAACTGTTTACATCTGAAAACTTACTTTTTTTTTTGGAAAAGGCCAAATTTTAGAGTTTCCACATTCCCCAGTATTTTCAGGTGAAATTTTCATTTGCTGAAGTGAGTCCTCCAGAGAGGATGCCTTCAACAACAGAGCTCAGCTCTGATGCCTCTATGCAAATGCCCATAGTAAGGGGGATAAACAAGAGGAATTAGAGATGTGTGAATGTCTACAGGGATATGATATAATAGGTATAAGAGAAACATGGTGGGATGGCTCCTATGACTGGAGTGTTGGAATGGACGGTTACAGGCTCTTTAGAAAGGACAGGCCCAGCAGATGGGGTGAGGGAGTTGCTATTTATGTCAGTCATAGGCTGGAGAGCATGGAACTCTGTCTGGGGACAGGTGAGTCAACAGAGAGCTTTTGGATCAGGTTCAAAGTAGAACTGTGATGGGGTACATTACTGTGGGGACCTGTAACAGGATGCTTCCTCAGGAGGACTCTGTCTATGAAGAGCTCGATAGACAGATAGGAGCAGCCTCATGCTCGCAGGCCCTTGTCCTCATGGGGGACTTCAACCACCCTGACATCTGTTGGAATGACGGTACGGCCCGGCACAAGCAATCCAGGAGGTTCCTCGATTGTGTGGAAGACAGCTTCCTTCTGCAAGTAATAGAGGAGCTGACAAGGAGAGGTGCCATGCTTGACCTCATGCTCACCAACAGGGAGGGGCTGTTTGAAAATGTGATGCTCCAGGGCAGCCTTGGTTGCAGCAATCATGAGATGGTGGAGTTCGAGATCCCCAGGACAGTGAGAAGAGCGTGCAGCAAGCTCACTGCCCTGGACTTCAAGAGAGCAGACTTTGGCCTCTTCAGGAACCTGCTTAGTAAGGTTCCCTGGGATATAGCCCTAGAGGGCAGGGAGGGCCAACACTGTTGGTTGATATTCAAGGATCACCTATGGCAAGCTCAGGAGTGTTGTGTCCTCACTAGAAGGAAGTGCAGCAGGAGGGCCAGGAGACCTCCTTGGATGGATAAGGAGCTGCTGAGGTAATTTAGAGTGAAAAAAGAAACTCATAAAAGGTGGAAGCAAGGACAGGAGGCCTGGGAAGAGTGCAGGGATGTTGTCTGGGAAGCTAGGGACCAGGTTAAGAAAGCTGAGGCCCAGTTAGAAATAAACTTGGCTATGGATGTGAAAGATAACAGGAAGGGATTCTATAGGTACACTGAGAATAAAAGACAGACTAGGGATGATGTGGGCCCTCTCCGGAAGCTATTGGGAGAACTGGCTACCCTGGATTTGGAGGAGGCTGAGGTTCTGAATGACTTCTTTGCCTCGGTCTTTACCAGCAAGTACTCTGACCACACCACCCAAGTCTTGGAAGGCAGATGGAGGGAATGTGAGAATGAAGATCTTGGGCCCACTGTAGGACAGGATCTGGTTTGAGGTCATCTTATAAACCTGAATATGCACAAGTCCATGGGACCTGATGAAATCCACCTACAGGTTGTGAAGGAGCTGGCAAATTAAGTTGCTAAGCCACTGTCCATCATATTTGAAAAATCATGGCAGTCAGGTGAAGATCCCAACAACTGCAAAAAGGGAAATATAACCCCCATTTTCAAGAAGGGGAAAATGGATGACCCAAGGAGCTACAGACCAGTCAGTCTCACCTCTGTGCCTGGCGAAATCTTGGAGCAGATTCTTCTGGAAGGCATGCTAAGGCACATGAAAAACAAGGTGCTTGGTGACAGCCAGCATGGCTTCACTAAGGGGAAATCCTGCCTAATCGATTTGGTGGCCTTCTGTGATGGGGCTACAGATGGACAGGGCTACTGATGGACAGGGGTAGAGCAGTTGATGTCATCTACCTGGACTTGTGCAAAGTGTTTGGGACTGTCCCACACTGTATCCTTGTCTCTAAATTGGAGAGACATCAATTTGATAGGCGGACCACTTGGTGGATAAAGAACTGGCTGGATGGCCGCATGCAAAGAGTTGTGGTCAATAGCTCAGTGTCCAGCTGGAGACCAGTAACGAGTGGTGTCCCTCAGGGATTGGTGTTGGGACTGGTCTTGTTCAACATCTTCATCACTGACATGGACAGTGGGATTGAGTGCGCCCTCAGCAAGTTTGCCGATGACACCAAGCTGTGTGGTTCAGTTGATAGGCTGGAGGGAAGGAATGCCATCCAGAGGGACCTTGACACGCTTGTGAGGTGGGCTGATGCCAACCTTAAGAAGTTTAACCATGCCAAGTGCGAAGTCCTACACCTGGGTCGGAGCAATCCCAGGCACAGCTGCAGGTTGGGCAGAGAAGAGATTCAGAGCATCCCTGTGGAGAAGGACTTGGGGGTGCTGGTTGATGAGAAAATGAACATAAGCCGGCCTCAGTGTGCACTTGCAGCCCAGAAAGCCAACTGTATCCTGGCATGTATCAAAAGGAGGTGACCAGCAGGTCAAACGAGGTGATCCTGCCCCTCTGCTCTGCTCTCGTGAGACCTCACTTGGAGTATTGTGTGCAGTTCTGGTGTCCTCAACATAAAAAGGACATGGAACTGTAGGAACAAGTCCGGAGGAGGGCCACGAGGATGATCAGGGGACTGGAGCACCTCCTGTATGAAGATAGGCTGAGAAAGTTGGGGCTGTTCAGCTTGGAGAAGAGAAGGCTGCGTGGAGACCTCATAGCAGCCTTCCAGTATCTGAAGGGGGCCTATAGGGATGCTGAGGAGGGACTCTTCATTAGGAACTGTAGTGATAGGACAAGGGGTAATGGGTTAAAACTTAAACAGGGGAAGTTTAGATTGAATATAAGGAAGAAATTCTTTACTGTGAGGCTGCTGAGCCACTGGAATGGGTTGCCCAAGGATGTTGTGAATGCCCCATCCCTGGCAGTGTTCAAGGCCAGGTTGGACAGGGCCTTGGGTGACATGGTTTAGTGTGTGGTGCTCCTGCACGTGGCAGGTGGATTGGAACTTGATGATCTTAAAGCTCTTTCCAACCCTAACTATTCTATGATTCTATGAAACGGTGTATGTTGTATCCACTTTCTAAATACTGAATATTGTATCCACTTTTCTGAATTCTGAAAACTATCTCAAATTAAACACCTCTATTTAAATATATTTTTATGTCATATTGACTAAACATGAAAGCAGGTATTTCAATAAGAGAATGAATATCTGAGTGTGTCTCATGGCGACAAAGCACAAAACACGATTTTGGTAGAAAGCAGGAGAATATTACACCTTTTTGGTTATTAAATAATATATTACTGTAGCAAAGGCCCTAAATTTTAACATTTGGAAATTAGATTGCAATCACAGGATAAAACTCATGTGAACATCAAGCTTCACTAAGTTTAGATGCTTGTCATATCCCCCATAACTGTATATTTTCTCTTTACCTGTCTCCTTTTCTTCCTCTTTCCACCATCCTCCTGCCTCTACCCATCAGGTTTCAGAATATCAGAGATACTTTGTGGGAAAGTAGTTTCTGTTGGTTAGTACAAAGCACATTGCTGCCTTACCTATCCATATTCTGGTGGGGTTTACCAACATGGACAAATATATAGACAGATTTATGCATAGCAGGTCTGAGAAATTTGTGGTTACCTGTTTTATTTGTATGATTGTGGAAGGAAACATACCTAAAGTAGTATAGTCATCTTTAATGTCCTTTTTCTTGTTGGACAGTTGAATTTTTCACATGCATTATTTATTTTGGTGAAATTTGAGAGAAAACAGCGCTCATAAATTTTTTAGATGAGCATTTTCTAACCTGTTGAGGTGAGCATTAAGCTTGCTGGCTTCTTAAAAATAATTCCCATTATTCATGTTACATACATGCTAACCACACAGGCTTTGTTTGCCCTTTTTACCTTTTACAGGTTAACAGAATAATTAAGGAGTTCACTGAAGTGAATATTGTAGAAGAGAAAGGCCAAAAAGCCCACCATCAGAGCCACTCGGGTCACTTGGCTCAATGACTAATGAAGAATATAGTCCAAAAAATATTTTATTCTACAGAGTGATTTGGTTCGTATGCAAATGTGTAATTACAACAATGACCCAGATTGTTTTTCCCAGAGAGCATCTGTTCTGGTTTTCTGAAGTTGTTTAGTTTGGAAGCTTGCTATCAAAAGCAATTTGTAGCTGGTATGTTGAGCTGACCAGTCTGATAATTAGGCTGGGCATTCTGAATTAAGTATTTTAATACCTTACTGAAAAGTTTGTACCGTATGTGTCTTGAACATTCCACCTTAAATATTCAGTAATACAGTTAGATTTTTGAAATAAAATAAGGAATGGATTCATAAATGTATTAATAAATACTTAATTTTGTTACTTGTTATGCTCATTTCAACTCACTGTATAATATCTTAATGGATTTCTGTAAATAAATATGTTAACCTTATTTCCAAGCTGTACTGCTGCTTCTGCATTTTATTTTACTTACTCTTAGGCTTTGTATCATCAAGCTCACTCTTATTGATTTCTTCCATTGTTTTTTTATGAACTCAGTCACTTGGAAACCTGGTAAACCTGAGAAAGACGTTAGCCTTATTTTGACATATTTGTACTTTTCTTCCAAGGGAAGTAGTTCTCTATTCTCTATGAGATATATAAAGCAATAAACAAACCTGCTTACTAAAAATGATGGTATTTGATACAGTCTTTGCCTAACAACACTGAGATATGATTGACTCTTACTAAAACATGATAGCATTTATTTATCCTACATTAAACAGAATGACCTTTCCAGTACCACTTTACATGTCTCAGATTTCCTAGAATCACATGATGGTTGGGATTGGAAGGGACATTAAAGATAATTTAGTTCCAACTCCCCTGCCATGGGCAGGGACGTATTGTACTAGACCAGGTTGCTCATGCCCCATCTATCCTGGCCTTGAAAGCTGCCAGGGATGGAGCAGCCACAGCTTCCTAGAGCAACCTGTTCCAGTGGCTCAGCACCCTCATTGTTAAGAACTTCTTCCCAATATCTAACCTAAATCTCCCCTCTTTCATTTTAAAGCCATTGTCCTGTCACTACATGCTCCTGTAAAAAGCCTCTCTCCATCTTTCTTGTAAGCCCCCTTCAGGTACCTGAAGACTGCTCTAAGGTCTCCCCAGAGGCTTCTCCAAAGATGACAAGCCCAATCCTCTCAGCCTTGTCTTCAGATGGAATGTGCTCCAGCTGTCTGATTATTTTTGTGGCCCTCCCCTGGACTCTCTCCAGCAGGTCCACATCCTTCTTTTGTTAAGGGTTTAGGGACTGTAGTGGTAGGACTAGGGGTAACAGGTAAAAACTTAAACAGGGGAAGTTTAGATTGGATATAAGAAGGAAACTCCTGTTAGAGTGGTGAAGCACTGGAATAGGTTGCCCAGGGAGGCTGTGAATGCTCCATCCGTGGCAGTGTTCAAGACCAGGTTGGATGAAGCCTTGGGTGACATGGTTTAGTGTGAGGTGTCCCTGTCCGTGGCAGGGGGGTTGGAACTAGATGATCTTAAAGCTCTTTCCAACCCTAACTATTCTATGATTCTATGATTCTATCTTTCCTAACCTCATCCCTGGCTGCTTGTACAATTTCTCTGTATTCCCCGCAGCCTATGTGTCCTTGTTTCTACCCTCCATAGGCTTCCTTTTTGTACTGGGGTTTGATCGGGAGCTCCTTATTTATTCAAGCAGGCCTCCTGGTGTTTTTCCCTGACTTCCCCTTTGTTGGGATACATCTCTCATGAGCTTGGCGGAGGTGATCCTTGAATATTAAGCAGCTTTCTTGGGCCCCTCTTCCCTCCAGGGCTTCATCCCATGGTACTCTACCAAACATGTCCCTGAAGAGGCTAGTCTGCTCTCCTGAATTTCAGGGCAGTAAGCTTATGGTACACTCTCCTCACTGCCCTACAGATCTTAAACTCCACCATTTCATGATACTGCAGCCAAGGCTGACCTCAAGCTTCACGTTCCACCACCTTTCTTTCTGGTGATAACAAGGTCCAACATAGCATCTCTCCTTGGTGGCTTCTGTATCACTTGGAGAAGTAAGTGATCACCACCACTTTCCAGGCAACTCCTGGATAGCTTATGCCCTCCTGTGTGGTCCCTCCAACACATAGCAGGGTGGGTGAAGTCTCCACTGAGGACTAGGGTTTGTGAACACGATGCTGCTCCTGTCTGTCTATAGAGGGCCTCATCCGCTTGATCTACCTGAATGTGTGGCCTGTAGCATACTCCCACTATAATATCACCTGTCCTTCCCCTCCCTTTAATCTTGATTCAGAAGGTCTTTGTCAGCTCCTCATCTATCCCCAGGTGGAGCTCTATGTGCTGGTCATTGACATAGAAGGTGACACCCCTTCCTGAAGAGTCTTCCCATTCCAACACTCCGCTCATAGGAGCCATCCCACTGGGCCTCTGTGATGCCAGTAAGATCATAGCTCTTCAGGTGTGTGAACGTATAACTAGTCTTGTTTATTCACCATGCTATGTGTGTTTGAATAGAGGTATTTAAGTTGGCTCCTCAATGAAGCCAGCTTGCTGTCTGGAGTGAAAGGAATTCTTTTGTGGTGCTCTTCAGGTGTTCTGCTGACCTGTGGTCCTTGTGAACTCTTCTGCTGATGGTAATGAAATCTCAGAGACAGTCTGTAGCTGTCCCTCCACAGATGCTTCAAAGAAGTCAAAGGGAATTTACTGATGGTAAATTTGGCCATAATTCAATACAGTGTTTACATTTTGTTAGCATGATGTGGTTCCCTCCCCAGAATCTCCACATGTAATTTCACTTTAATATCTTTTCTGAAAGGAGACTACCAGATGAAACAGACACATGCAAGACAAACCATAATCTGCTGCTGCAGGTACAGCACATCCAGATGCATCTGTGTATGCATCTACCAAGGGGACAAGAGAAGCTCATTTAGGGTAGCCTCACCCAGGGTGGTCTCTCCTGCATATAGGGTTGCAAATGTGTGACAGTGCAGTCCCAGCAGCACGGATCTGCTCCACATCCTGTTGCTCAGTTCACTCCTGCAGGTTCAGGGGCTATCGCCTGGCTATGGCTACAGTCCTTCTAAGGTAACATTAAATCCCAGGAGAGGTTTTGGCCCTGAGGAAGGCAATGCTGAAAGACGTTTTCAGTAGAAGCTGAATTTCATCCCAAGCTTCCATCTTTCTAAAGATCTAATGTTATTTGCATAGACTTGTATTAAACTATTCTGTCACGGCCAGATTCCAATTCTGGAATGTCCAATTTTCATCAGATAAATAGACAAGGATCTTCAGGATTATTTGTGATTAAAAGTAATGATTTTTTTGCTACTGTTCAGTACACGCCTGTCTAGATACACCCTTTCCAAGTCAATTCTCTATTCTCATATCACAGTGGGCTTTCATTGCTAGGTAACATATTACACACCTGTGCTCTCTTCTCTCACTACTTCCTATTTAAACTTTCATTTCACTCTCGAAGTGCAGCCACATTGTCTGTCAGCTTCAAATAGCAATTCTTCTGTCCTTCCCATCTGACTTAATTTGCACAATTTAATTCTGGTTAGCCTCTCATCTTCAGAGCTTGGAAGACATGAATGTGCAACACCTGGCATAGGAGCACAGGAGAAGGAATGGTAGCAACTCTTTTGCAATAGGAATGAGCAGAGGTTCTGGACCTGATCTGGAAAAACACTTAAACCTACATTTGTTGTAAGTTAAAAGAAATATTTGCGTATATAACTTTGAGGACATGCATAGTTGTACTGCTGGATTGCTGCCACTGTTTTTAAGAATGGACTGCACATACTTCATGTTTTGATACTTACTCATAGTGTAAGACAGTGATACTTCATCTTACAGTAATTTTTCTTTCTGTAACCAAAGACCTGATTCAGAAGCTATAGCATCATAGAATGATTTGGGTTGGAAGGGATCTTAAAGTTCATCTAGCTCCAACCCCCCTACTCCTCTCTGTCTATAAGGTGTGTTTGCAGTTTTTTTCCCTGTCACTGAGCGCTGTGCAGAAGTAATGCATTCTCTCAAACATCACACACAGACCAGTTTCCATTTCTAAAACATCTATTGGTATACTGTCTTGTAAGCAAAAATAATACCATATTTATTTAAGGAACAAAAAATTCCACTTTTGAGGAAATTTTAGGTACTAAAATTTTTTAGATGTGGCCATGTACTATTTTTGTACGCTCTTACCAAAGAAAAACAAGATGAAGACTAGCTTTTAATCTACTTATCCTGAAACTACAGTTTCACAATCTGTATTCATATCTCAGGAAAATGTGGGAAAAAAAACCCTTAATAAGTATCTTTGTTCTTTGCTAAACAGCAAGCAAACCTCTGCAGTTTTATGGTTTTGACGTGTTGGTGCAGAACATTCTATTCACCCACTCATTAAAGAAAAATAAAGCTCTCTGTGAAATGGCCGGAAATAATTTTCCTGAAGAATAAGCAAGCATTTCTTTGAAGTTTGACAAGGTGGACGTGGTGACCAGACAGAATTACGTTTGCTTGATCAAATAGTTAACAAGGTACAGAGGAATCCAAAGGAGAGAGTATTCAAAAACAGCAGGAAGAAGATTATCTGTGATTTGCAAAAGATTTACAAGACATGTTTTTCAGTAGGTTGTTTGCACTGGTTCTTCAGATGTACATGTGCAGTATTGTGCAAATGTGTGTGTTGCAGCTTACTTAGGGAATGTCTGGAGGAGGTATATCCCCTTATTAGTATGTCTTTTTTAAAAACTTAACATGGAAAACAAAGATAACAATTGAGTTACAGTCAGTAGCATAGCTCTTTAGGGTCCCATTCATCAAACCTATGTGCTGGGCATGCATTTTTTATATATTTATTCAGACAAAAATATTATATCCTGATTATTCTATACACGTAAAATGAGTATGATTTAGTTCAGTGCAGAATATGATATAGGTCTAATGGGGCATATTATCAGTGTAATGTCTGCAAGGTTCCAGGAAACCAAAGGACATGAACAAAATTATAGGCAACTACAATTCCACATAGGTACATTCACATCTCTTAGCAGGTGTAAGATCTACTTATGTAATTATTCTGCATATAGAAAATTATATTACCGGACTATGTCAATATTTCTATTGTGTCTACTATGTCCCTTTAACATTGCAAAATGCTATCTTTCAGTTCTTTTCTCTTGCGATATTACTTTATTTTAATCAAAAGTTATTTCCTGAATATAGGCTCTGGCCTATGTTCAGCCATGAATGTATGAATCAAGTTTCATACACATGAACGCATGAATCAAGTTAGTAAGAACTCAGTTTGATTCAAAGTAAGAGATCTAGTTATTTTGTTTTACAAACAGGCCTTTCTCTGATGACCTGCTGGTATTTTAGTACTTCTAAAGGCACAGAGGGTGAATGGGTGGCCCGTTATACTCCTCTTGTGGTCAGGAGGGAAAAAAATGGTCGTTTGGGAAATGCAAATAGCAGTTAAGACAGATGAGGTAAGATTGCCCTCTGTGGATCCCAGGCCACACATAAATGAAAGATACCCTGAGGCCAGAAGGGGCTGAGGCATCAGCAGGTAAATCCTCTTCATAACCTCACAGCTGCCTCTGATACCCTGTTCTCTGCCAGCAAAGACAGAGTGACACTGGGTATTCACTGTCTGTGGGCCCTTGGAACAACAGACCATGTACATTTATATAATAAAATGCTGTTCTTTGAGTGTTTTTTACTTCAAGTAATTAAGAACAACAACAATAATACAGGAATCAGTAAAAATGTAAAATTTAATTTCTAGCTAGCTCTGGTCAGCACAAGTCTGAAGACATTTTAAATAGTCAGGTATTTAAATACCATACACTTCATGGCAAATGCAATTAGGCTAATTTTTCTGGCCTAATTCCAGTGTAAGTAATTACTCATACCTAACAAAGTTTTCCTAGCAGGATAGACACCTCACACTGTTGGACTGGATGGATGATTGTACCAAGTTGTTTCTGGGCCTGTATGCATCCCAGGGCTGCAGGCTGCACCCTGTCCTCCAGTTGCGATCCTTGAGCCATGACAGAGCAGCTCTGATGAGATCAGAGCAAGGACAGAGTGCAGAATTCTGGTGTAGTCAGGAGAAGGATTTTTCCCTGTTTGAAGTCTCTTTGCAGCAATGCATTTTTATAAGGGTCTGCTCATTTACTGGGATGTGCCCCCAGATTGCACTGTCTGTCATATTGGCTTCATTACACTGGGCAACAAGATGCTTTTTAGAACAAACATTTCATTGAGTAAGATACTAAGTTTAGATCTGTATTCATATACTTCCACAACAATGCTCCGTATGCCTCTCAGTCCTGGATCTCAGCTGATAGCCCAGGTCTGACATTCTACCACCATTAGAACAAGGTCTTGAGAGCATTTCTGTGATTTAAACACCTTGAATACCTGGACCACCGTGTTTGAACAGCAGCTATTCTAGTATTTCATCAGTATTTCACATACAGTGTGATGCACTGCATTTGTTTTCCTATATAAATGTATCCTTTACTGATGTTGCCTTTCATTCTTTACCCTTCTCTATTGCCTTATTAAGATGCTACCTAGGCCATGGCAAAAAGCAGTTTATAGGACTAGGGACTGTATACGTGTTCCCTCTTTGGAATTTGTCACCTAGCATACCACACTGTCCTGGGTTCAGCAGTAGCAGTCATTTTTTCTCTTTCTTAGTAGCTGGTGCAGTGCTGTGTTTTTGACTTTCAGCCTGGGAGCAGTGACGATAACACTGGTGTTTTTAGTTGCTGCTCAGTAATGTTTAGTCTGACCAAGGACTTTCTGAGTCTCATGTTCTGCCAGAGAGGAGGTGAAGCCGAGAGAAAGCAGAGACAGGACACCTGACCCAAACTAGCCAAAGGGGTATTCCATAACACAGCACGTCATGCCCAGGATATAGAACTGGGGGCAGTTACCCAGAAGGGCTAGATCAGAAGGGCTAGATCATGCCAAGTTCAAGGTCCTACACCTGAATCGGAGCAATCCCAGGCACAGCTACAGGCTGGGCAGAGAAGAGATTCAGAGCAGCCCTGCAGAGAAGGACTTGGGGGTGCTGGTTGATGAGAAAATGAACATGAGCCAGCTTCAGTGTGTGCTTGCATCCCAGAAAGCCAACTGTATCCTGGCCTGTATCAAAAGGAGGTGACCGGCAGGTCAAAGGAGGTGATCCTGCCCCTCTGCTCTGCTCTCGTGAGACCTCACTTGGAGTATTGTGTGCAGTTCTGGTGTCCTCAACATAAAAAGGACATGGATCTGTTGGAACAAGTCCAGAGGAGGGCCACGGGGATGATCAGGGGACTGGAGCACCTCCTGTATGAAGACAGGCTGAGAAAGTTGGGGCTGTTCAGCCTGGAGAAGAGAAGGCTGCGTGGAGACCTCATAGCAGCCTTCCAGTATCTGAAGGGGGCCTATAGGGATGCTGGGGATGGACTCTTCATTAGGGACTGTAGTGGTAGGACAAGGGGTAATGGGTTATTTAAACAGGGGAAGTTTAGATTGGATATAAGGAGGAAATTCTTTCCTGTTAAGGTGGTGAGGCACTGGAATAGGTTGCCCAAGGAGGTTGTGAATGATTCATCCCTGGCAGTGTTCAAGGCCAGGTTGGATGAGGCCTTGGGTAATATGGTTTAGAGCGAGGTGTTCCTGCCCATGGCAGGGGGGTTGGAATTTGATGATCTTAAGGTCCTTTCCAACCCTAACTATTCTATGATTCTATGATTCTATGATCACTGCCAAAATCAGGCTGGGTATCGGTTGGTGGGTGGTGAGTGGTTGTATTCTCTTTGGTTGTTATTTCCCTTATCATTATTATCATTGGTGGTAGCAGCAGTGGTTTGTGTTATACCTTAGTTACTGGACTGCTCTTAGCTCAACCAGTGGGAGTTACATTCTTTCGATTCTCCTCCCATCCCTCCAGGAGCGATGAGGCCGGAAGGGGGGGAGTGAGAGAGAGACTGCACGGCTGATTTTGAACCATGACACACACATAATTTGTAATCTGAACTAAATCTACAGCATATTAATGAGGACACTGTGGATATGTGGATGTTTATTTTGGTCTTACTCAGGTGTAGAGTAGGGTGCAAATAAGGTCACCATGCAAGCAAGGAGCACAGTGTCTTGGTAAGGAGCTTCCCTAAAAGCGCGCAGACTTCATAGCACAGGTTAGAGCTGTGCAGAATCCACATATTATGCTCAGCTCCATGATGTGTATTTTCCAAGCTGGTATATTCCAAAAGGTAGCAGTGCACCAAAAGATTTGCCCTGCAGAAAGTGGGGCAGGGAAGAAGTTACTGGCAGCTGCAGGCTGCCACTGGCTTGTGGAAAGCCAGCTTGCATAGCCCTCACACCCTGACTTGTTTCCTCAATGTGGGGAAGGGAAGTTGCAGCTACTGAGGGAGTTCAGGAGGATAACAAGAAATGGCAAGAATCATAGAATAGTTAGAGTTGGAAAGGACCTTGAGATCATCTAGTTCCAACCCCTACTGCCATGGGCAGGGATACCTCATATTAAACCATGTCACCCAAGGGTCTGTCCAACCTGGCCTTGAACACCGCGAGGGATGGAGCATTCACAACTTCCCTGGGCAACCCATTCCAGTGCCTCAGCACCCTCACAGTAAAGAAATTCCTCCTTACATTCAATTTAAACTTTCCACTGTAGTAAACTGATTTCTAATCATAAGGAGATATTTGGATAATTCAGTATCACAACAGTCACTGATATGTGAAAGAGTAAGTGGATGGTACATGCAAAACACAGTGGAAGTGTTGACCTCTCGCTCGGAAGAAGATCATGCTGGAGACTGCAAAAGGATCCAGCTCCTAGTCAGAGACTGTGGCATATAGAATAACCTTAACAGCTGGCATTTTTGGTTTGAATTGTAGTCAAATAGAATTGGGCAAAAGCCAATGCTATTTTGATGAAAATACTGATTTAGATGCTATTTTCTCTGTAGGGGGATTGTGCATATTGGGCATCTTTGAGTATTGCTTATTAACTCTCTATTAGACATGCTGAGTTTTTACATCTATTACAACTACAAGAAATTCTAGTCACATAGACTGGAGCTTTTTTTCTCATATATTTTGACCTTAACATGAGACAGAAAATAAAATAGTTGAAAATAAAAATAGCTGACAAACCATCGTCTTCCTGTAGCATGTGGTGGTAAAGTCCAGTCTCTTCCATTTTTCAGATTTCTTGAGAGAATTGTTCAGGTTCATGCTGAGAAGTTGACAACAATTCACACATACTGCATATCACTAGAAATTGGGGCTTAGTATTTTGCATTTTTTTAAACTAAACACAGGGAAAGCATGGTTTGCTGACCTTTAAAAGTAATAAATAACTGCTTGCATAAATATTATTTCTATCACCAAAATTCTACTTTATATTTTAGTAAGGTAGTTCATCTCATAGTTGAAATTGTGTTCAGGTTATTTGGCTGAATCAGTACAAAATGTCATTTGCAGCTGGAGACTTCTGGCTTCGGGATACTTTTACTTTTCCCTCTTCTGCAGCATGGGCTGGTAATGACTCTTTCTGGAGAAGCTCTGTTGTAACAGGGAAAGAAGCTTCTCATTTATACCCATCTGTTTCCACCACAACTTGGGCATCAGTCAGAATGTGACCTTGAAAACCTCACTCATTTTGGAGAAAAAGGGGGCTTTGATGGCTATAGCACAACCTTCCAGCGCTGCTGTGTGTGGCTTCTTCCTGTGTGATGGGGATGACGTTTGCTTTCTCTGCTCCTCAGCTGTCGGCTGATGGTGATCATTCTCTACCCTGAAAGGATGTTGTAAACCAACCACATTTCCAAGAAAATGTCAGTCTGCACAATCTTGTTGATAAATCATTGTTAAATGTTAACATAATACAAAACGAATGTGAAAGGAAGATCCCCTCTTCAGTTTTATCCTGTGCCATTCTGGCTGTGTCAGATATTGCTTCCAGCACACCTGCAAAACCCTGAGAAAAACATTCGAGCTATACCTTCTGGCATAGATCCTTTTGAGAAAAAGCCAGTGAAAAACAGAGTTACAGTCTTAAAAATATTCATATTATCCTGTCTGCTCATCAAAAGCTACAGGAACCCCTTAGGAAGTGACAACAGGCTGTAACACTTAGGGATGGTGGTGATGATATATATGTGTGTGTAAATATATATAAATTTGGTACTTGTATAGACGTAGAGATATAGACATATAGATATTTATCTCTGGAGATAGATACTATCTGATGCTACTATTAAAATGACCTATTAAAATGACAAAAGAGCAATTGGCTGAAGCTGAACCCAGACAAAATTCAGGTGATCATCTGCTCAGAAAGACATATCTTTAAAGACCAAAGCTTTGTTCCCAGTCTGCCAGCTAGTGAAAGGCCCTGGGTTTCCACAGGGGGCAAGTGATGAGGTTGAGCAAACATGCAAAAATGCCTTCTTGTTCTTGAATCTTTTCTTCACTTATAATCTTAATGGGCACTTGGCCGTGGCATTTGTCTCCTCCATGCTGGCACGGAGTAATTTGCTGAAGCCAAAGCTGACCCACAAGCTGCCTCCATCTGGGATCCTGGCTGGTCACTCTCCTTGTGTCATGGCTGCTGTGAGCTCTTCAACCTGGTTCCAGTCTCAGTTGGCATCCAGCACCAGAAAGATTATCATGGCTTCATTTTTCAAATCAGTTAATAAATGTATCAGTCCCCATTTGTGATGACAGCTCTGATCTTGAGGAATGGTGGGGATGAGAAGGACAGAGAAGTAATGTGGGAAAAGCCCCGGTATTGTTTGCCACTGGAGCAATGTTTCAGTGCTGGGAGCTCAGCCTGACATTAGAAAGCTGTGCTCCAAGGGAGAGCCTCTGCTCAGCTTGTGGTGCTAACAAATAAAATGCCCCATTTAGTCTTCAGCTCCTTTCACTTCCCCCAGGATGAAACAGTGTAAAATCACCAAAGTAGCTTTCTCAGGCAGAGATCTAGCTTTATAATGCACGAGACTCCCTGAAGACCACTAGGTAATTTGCTGTTGCTATTGATTTTGCATGAAGCATTTTCATATGTTATAGCAGTAAGTGACTTAAGAAAGTTCTAAGATATGAGAAACACATAGGTATCTTTAAAGGACAATAAAGTAAAAAGGGCTTATTTACAGATAGTGAATAAACGTAAGATAAATAGGATGAACTTTCCTGAGGTCTGACCAAAACATGGTTCAATTTCAATAGTCATAAGTGCTGAGTGTTAACAGCAGCACCTTAAGGGATAACCCATGATGTTACACACACAGATCCACTCAACCATCCTCCCACAGGAATATTAGAAAACACATGATAAGGTTACCTACAGCATTTTAGGAAACTAATTCAGAAAATATATTGAGAAACCCAGACCCTTTCCTATGAACTTCTTAAGCTATGAATTTGCTGGGCTCAAAATAGAAGGCAATAGTGTGAGAAGCAGATCACAGTGATGGTCAGTGAGTCTGCTGTCTCCATTACTGACACAACACCATGTAGCTGAGGTCCAGAACTGTTCCCAGAGCCAACACTGAGATAAATATTCAGTGTTTCCCTTCACTCCACATTTCTCTTTCCTGTTTTACCAGGCTGTTTGCTTCCAAGTTGACCCATCCTACATTCCTGCCAGTGAAAGACTGCTGTCATTGGAAGGGCAAGAGAAAGAAAAAAAGTAAGTGAGGCTGAAGCTGTGATACAGGGCTTAGTGTACCAAACATTGACAAAATAAATCCTACACTCTGCAATAGCCCTGTCCCATACTACTGCCAGTCCCATATTTCAAGGCCAGATTTCCCTGCATCAGGAAACGTATTTTATTTAACATTTCCCTTCAGAAATAGCTTCTCAACCTGAAATTAATTTAGAGTGGGATTACGCCCCTGTAGATGCAGTGTCAGGCAATATAAATGTAATGTAAAGGCTTCTTCACTGCATTCTTCCCTGCATCCGTGGCAAGTCAGAGCCTTGACTTGATGGTAAAGCCCAGGGAACCAGAACAACTTATAAAAGAACGGTGATCAGTCTGATATGTCACGGAGGACTGGCCTAATGGACAGATTCAGGGCAAAGTGAGAGCAACCTAAACTCACCAATGTTTCTGCAGGGTTTGCAGTACTCTTCTTCCCAGTGGCTCATGTGTTTGTCTCCATCACAAGCCACATTGGGCTATTCTCAGACTCTGAACAGGGAGGGAACAGGGCCCTTTGGGCTGCCAGAAAGGTGGCTGCAGCTAAGGTGCTGAGTTTCTTTTGTACATAAGTACCAAAGCTAGCTGATAATGCTACATCACATCAGGTAAAAATGTTCCTTCAGCCCAATACCCAGAACTAGCACAGCCTACCTTCATTTGGGGTCATTGGTTTCCTAATGAAGTCAAAAGCTGAAAAAAAAAAAAAAAGTCTTGTTCCTGTTAGTGCCATGATCTCACATTTTCAAAATTTTGGATTCACTTGCCATTGTATCAATAAATTTTTATTTTCTATTAACTTTAACCTGAAATATTAAGGGCCTGCCTGTGCAGTGAGCTTCCTTGGCCTTATGCTGAGAATCCAGGGATTAAAGCATGTGCAATTCAGGTATGGCAAAAGATAAGCTGTGGCTGTAGACTGCAAAAAGTTGTTATTATATGACAAAATGTCCTTTGCATTTAAGTGGTTCTGTTGGTGCCAAACCATTTGAGAGCCTAACCCTGCCCATATTCTCTAACGTGGTTAAACAGGACCTCTGCTCCCCTCCACTCTGCTCTGCTGGGGAGGGCGCAAATTCTCCAGAAGCTGCTGAGTTGTCCTGCCATGTGCTGTTGGGACAATTGTCTCTCCTCATCTCAAGCTCCTGCTGGAGTCAGCAGCCCTTACTAAATCCACTAGAAGGGCACATGAAGGTAGTCTGACAGGTAAATGTGGATAACAGAGAAACTTATGCCACTCCTAATGACATTCTTAGAGAAAACATGACTTCTTCCTGTGAGGTGGGATTCATCAGATAAATATGAAATCTACACATTTTTAAAAAAGAAAAAATATGCAAAATCCCATGCATCAACTGGAGGAGTCAGAGCAAATATTTTTTTCTTTCTGTTGTCTATAATATGTGTTAATGTTACCAATATTGTTACATCTTCTTAGAAAATAGCTCTGCCTGGTTTCAGTTGCTTGCTAAGTTTAATTCATCCTACCTGTCATATCACTACAGCTTTTTGCTGGTTGTTAGAATTGTGGTGATGTAGAATCATAGAATGGTTGGAAGGGGCATTAAGCTTCATCTAGTTCCAGCTCCCCTGTCATAAGGGACACGTTCAACTAGACCAGGCTACACAGAGCTCTGTCCAGCCTGGCCTTGAACACTGCCAGGGATGGGGCAGCCACAATTTCTCTCAGTAATATGCAACACTATCTGATTTGTACATCAGTAGGTTAATATTCCTGTTGCAATTTAATTTGCATTGCAGAGGTATATTCAAGGAAGCTGTTTTCCATGTCTTGATAGAGGAAATTAATAGTAGAAATGATAACAAATTGTCAAATTGCAGTTCTGAATATAAAGAATCAAAAGTAGAAGATGTGTAAGAAGGAACATTATGGTAATTTCAGTGAGCAGACTTCTAAACTGTGGTTTTCATACATAACAGCCAAAGGATTTCTGTGGGTGCACTCTAGCTCTACAGCATGCCCAAGGTGCAGGAATAATTTTATTCTCTAAGTGTTGCAGACTGTCATAGCACTGCTTTTTAAGATCTACTTCAAATAGGGAGGATTTCACTAAACCTTCAGAAGATATGAAATGTGGATTCATAAAAGCGTGATTAAAGCATAAGAAACAAGTATCGCTCGCTGGAAGCTTGTTCTATGTTATTGAATAAGATACTTAGAGAGCCAGTGGCTTTGGTTCTGTTATTTAAACATTGTGTCACAATATAATTTTCTCTTTTTTATCAAGGAAGAAACAGCATGATTGTTTTATTTATCTTTCATTCAGCAGTACTGGATGTTGTCACAGGAAGAATGACTTTATAGCATTAGACTCTCTCTGGTAATTAATTCACTGAGATTTTGGCATTGCCCTACACAACAAAACCAGACATAACTGCACCAAATATGCAAAACCACAATGTTAGGTGAATCACACATTTTTCTTCAGTGTGGCTCTTCATGTGTTGTGTGTTAAATTCCACAGCTCATCTTGCTGCTGTGTCCCTATACCTGGATTTCTGCATCCAACAGTTATCTAACAGTCTAAAGGTATCCTTTCCCCTGCACATAGAACCATGATAAGCATCTCATAAATGCCTTCATTTCACAACAGTGACATAACTTGTTTTTATACTCCACATATGGATGTCAGAAAACACCATGCACATAAATGACTACAATGTTTCCATAGAAACTACTGTACTTCAAGGCAGAAAAATGGAATGAGATTTATAATATTTATTTTAAAAAAGCAAAAGGTTAAAAAATAAAGAAGGACACCAAATCTTCTCACATTTTTGCCAAGATGTTCAAAAGATGTTCAATACAGATCTTCATAAAGTATCCTTTTAAAATCATTGATGTAATGACACTATCCTGGACAGCTAGACTGTTAGTTTATATATTTTGCTCTGTATTTCTGTCTCCAGTAATGTAATCTGAACAGTGTTTTGCTTCCTGACATATTTGCAGATAGTACTGAGAACAGTGCTGAGGTTTCTGTGGGACGCTTTTGTGCCCCGTACGTATCCTTTGAGGGCCTGAAGTACTCCCTTCAGGGGGCTAAACCTCACGCTCATGGCTAGTTTGCTGCTAAGGAGAAAAGCAGACTCAGCTGAAGAGGAGGCACTGATACAACCTTTCCTTCTTGAATTTTACAGGAAAAAAGTGGGAGGCAGAGCAGGCACCCCCTCTCAGAGCAATTTCTGTGCTTGGAGCTGCCACAACTGGACCAAACAGGGACATTTTCTAACTGAGCTCTGCTGATCCCAGAGCTGGGATGGCAACATCCCTGCAACCACACAGTTTCTGACACTCGCAGTATATCCTATCCATTCCAATGCTCACCATCCACTGTTTCAGTAAGGAGCTTCATGTTTGCCCTGGGTTGAAAATATTTCCTGGTGACAGGAGAGTGGTTTCCCCCTTTTCAGCACCAGGCTGCCTGTTCCTTGGCAACAACATGCTGTCTGTCTCAGCTCCAGGTCCAGCTGAATCAGCAATGCCCGTGGGGCTGGTGCTGCCTCCTCTGAATTTGTAAGACCTGCAAAAATGTATAGGCAAGACTGAAAGTGTTACTGCTGCTGAACAAGGGAAAGAGTGGCATTTGCCTGAATTAGTTTTCTTTGAGAGACGGGGAACAGTTTTGTTTTGCCTGGCATGTCATCAAAAAAGGTTTCCCAGCTCTGCCTCAAGTCTGATGCAGACACAAGACAGATGTTGCTATACATTTTTCAGTAATTTCCCTATCCAAGTCTCTTGGTCTTCCCTCTATGACTCCTGCATAATTCAGGTTGCTTACAGTGGTTGAATGTTTCTGTTTGAATTTCTTCTTGTTTGTTTGCCCTCCCTGACTAAAATCATAATACTTTACCACCAGCGTGGAGACTGCTACACTGACGCACCAGCTGTGTGTTCTCAGGGATCCACGCCAGGCCTAGCTCTAACTCCTCTGGGTCTTCAGTGGGGCATGTTGGACTCTCCAGACAGCAGCTTTCACAACAGAAAATGAAGGTCTCAGTGTATTGTTGTCAGTAAGGTTGTTTTATTCTAGGCCATTAAGGGTGGTGGTTTTACATCATTTAGCAAGTGATGCTTATTAAATTATGCTTAGAAGTGTGTATCCAAGCTGGTTTGGGAAGGGAAAAGGGACTACATAGTTGTGAGGTGACTGAGTATCTAAGAGGATGGGTTAGTGGACAATAGAAACTTCCATGAATTAGTCACCTCTTTAAAATAACTCAGGTTCACCACAAGCAAAACCAATTCTTACCTGTCATGTGGCAAATGCAGCTCAGTTTCTAGCACAGCTCAAACTACAAAAATCACAGCTGCCACCGTCTCTTGGTGGGCTCAGCAGTGAGACAATTGACATAAAAATTGAATTATTGCTTTGTCCTGGCAATGGTCATTCCAGGTGAGGGTTGAAACACACACAAAAAGATAGCACCCAGTTACATTAGGGCTGGATCCATCCATAAAGGATGTAGACACTGAAGCATGTAATTCTGGAAGTTCTGGTGTCTCCAGTGTCTTCTGAACCTTATTTCAGGGGACAGCACCCTCTGCACCTTAGCAGAGAGCCCTCTGGATGTACTTACTCTGTCCTTCAATGTGGAAGGAACAAAGGTCCCCCAGAGGGGTTACTGCTTTCAGGCTAAGGGCAATATTACAATATCAGTCCTCATGTGCCTTATTCCTCACATGGGCCCATATTTATGTATATTAAAACTAGCATCCTTGAAGTCAGTCTGCGCATTGACACAAACCTTTTGTTGCCTAACCTTTACATGCTTAATCTACATTTAGAGAAAACTGCCTCAGCAACAACAGCTCTAGCTGCATCTCCCTATTGCACAGGCAGTGGTAGGATGTGTCTGAGCAATACCAGTCATCTCCTACCCTTTCTCATCAGCAGCCCTTGTGAGGACTGATCTATCAAAAGATTTCTATTAAGTATGTACTACTCCTCCTTGACTTCAACAGAATTACTTATATGTTTGCAGGTATGCGCAAGCTTAAGCACTCTGCTAGATTAAATCTCTTTTTGAAAATGATGAATTCTGTTAAATAAAGGTAGAGTAGGAAATGCTTGCTGCAGTCTATTTAGCCGTGGGAGCCAGAAAAGGCTCAAAGAGTGGGTTACATCTAATAGCAAGGTAACATGTATTGCCCAAACTGACAAAAGAGACATTAGTATTCAGATTCTTTTGCCTGTTGGGACCCATTTTAGGTATCTTGGTAAGTCTGGATTCTCAGAAATTGAAATTCAGTAACCCTTAAAAAACTGGGCTCTTACCAGTCACTCAAATGCAGCATCTTTAATCTTCAGACAATTATGAAAACTTTTGTATCCCCTCCTTGAAGAGTTCTCCAGATAGCAATTCCATGTAACCTGCCTGCCTTGGCCCCTGAAACAGTATCAAACTATTAAATAAAAGTTCATTAGCTGCTTTTGGCAGGGGCTCTCCTGCTGTACATATGCAAGAAGGCTTCAGAATATACTATGTGCTGATATGACCTACACTAAAAGCTATCCTAACAGTCACTGTTACAAAATCCCTATATGCAACTAAACATACACATGTAAACCCTAGAGGAGAAGTGGCAGGATTAACAGCTAGGGCAAAACAGATTATCTAGGGAGAGCATCTGCACCCAATGAAGTTGCACATCTCAGATCTCTGTCAGCAAATCTGCCAAGATAAAGTGCTTATACTGTATTTAATTAAATCTTATAATTCTGAATAAACACATAAACATACACAAAGGTGTGTTTCAGTGGCAAAGCTTACAATTTTATTAGAATGTACAACTGATGCAGCATAAGAGCATCTTATAATATCCACAAACAGCAGCTGACTGGCAGATTGGGCACTGCCCATTGGCAAACATTCTAATTCTACCATTTTTTTACAGGGCATAGTTAGAAACTCTTAGTAATATCCCATTGTATTGCAGAGGCTGCAGAGCTGAGCTTTTGGTGCTGAGGAGCTTCAGACATTTTTTCTGCCGGTTTTGAGGAAGATTCTGATGGTTATGTTCATGCTGAGTAGCAGCACAGAGCTGCATATGGTCTCAGCAAGTATAATACGCCAACGCAGGCAGTAAGGTAACTCACCCCAGCCTTTTCTCGTGACGAGATGTGATGCTGTCCACAGAGGGTAATGAACCTGCTTTCACAAACAACAGTAGATGTCTATTGGTGAGTCATACTGTAAAAACCTGCTTTTCTGTTACTGAGGTCTTAATCCTAGTTTCCTGCTTGTGTGCAGTCACATCATAATTATGTCTCTCCGCTGTTAACTTGTTAACAGCTGTCAACGTCCTTCAGTTGTGATGAACTCCCTTTCTGTGACTTTCCTGCAAGCATCTATTTTTCTCTGGTCTTTTGGCTGCCTTACTTATGCCCATCTGCTAACACAGCAGGATGCTGCTTCCAGATTGGACCCTTGCTCCAGCAGAGGTTCTGGGAGGTTAGGGTTAGGCAGTAGACTGTTTAACATTGTCTCACAGGTGAAAAAGTCTTCCCCTGTGACAGCTCCAAGGAATTTGCAACCTGTCTCACTTTACACTCTGTTTATATTGCAAAACCATTGTGCTGTTCCTTCAACAGCCAGGGTTGTCTGGGCCAGATGGCCCACTTTGTTGCTCAGCTAGAAAAGATCTGAGGTGATTCCTAGAAACAGACGATAGATTCCAAATTTGGGTATTAAGAATGCAAGAGTTCAAGCATTTTCCATGGCCAGTGTGTGTGTACAAAGCCCTTGCTTCTATATTCCGGCACCTATGGAAAGGTCAGAAGAATGGCTTTAGGGCGGTTGATGCTTGTTGTTTTGAAAACTTTGTGTCTGAGTTAACACTCTATTAATTTCTCTTAATTTCCAAGGTAACGACGTGAAAAAGACCTGCATTTGACAAATTTTTTCAGGAAGGTGACTTTTCCTGCACAAAAAATAGGCAGTTAATAACCAGAAGAATATATTAGCAGAAAAGAAAGCAAAAATGAATGAGGTCAAAAGACCTTCTGGTGACTAACATCTTGTTACTCATTGGACCATAAAAATGGTCCAGAGCTATATGAGAGTTTGCATTCTAGATGTGTAAATATCATGCTGGGGATGGATGGTAATACTTTGGGACCAAACTAAACAGCAGAACCAGAAGTACCTGTTTACTCTAAGAAAGCAAACATCTTAAGTTGTACAAGCTGCTTTAAAACTAGCAATGTGTTTCATGCTTGCTCTCATGAAACAAAAGAAAAATATTCACACGTGTAATTCTTCATTAAAGTGATTCTTCAATATGTAAGACACAGGCTAAATAAGAATGCTCATGCACGGAAAGGTAATAAAATATTAGTGCATTCAGTACAAAGTACAGGATGTAGAAAATGCACGTTTTCATAAAAAAAAAAGAAGCCAAGAATTCAATAGTAGAAAAGCTACAGCTCTTATTATTTTGCCAAAAGGTCAACTGTCCTAGCTAAAACTCATTGACATGGATTGCAATAAATGGGACCATTTGCTACATGAACAGCTAATGGAAGTATTTGATGATTGTTTCATTTTTTTAACAGTGACCAAAGAAGCACTAGACTATGAGAGGCTATGTTCCTGTACACTTAGATGTCAGAAGGAAACAAGAGGAAACAAGTTATGTATATGAAAGAAACTGCACTGTTGCAGCCTGTGTTTGTTTAGCAGAGCTCCCATGTATGGCTGGATAGAAATTCCCTTCCATTTCTCAGTTCAGAATAAGATGAACTACTTCAAATCCTTTCCCCAGGTGGGAAGCATTTCCCTATTGCAGGAGAGGTTGATCAATATGATATAGAATGGGCATAAGAAGGACATTGTGGAGCGAGTCCAGAAAGGGGCCATGAAAATGATCAGAGGACTGGAGCAACTCTCCTGTCGAGACAGGCTGAGAGAGTTGGGATTGTTCAGCCTGAAAAGAGAAGGCTCCAAGAGACTATTGCAGCCTTTCACTGCTTAAAGGGGGCTTATAAGAAAGCTGGGACAAAAGTTTAGGCAAGATCTGTTGTGACAGGACAAGGGGTAACTGTTTTAAGCTTTTTAAGGGAGGGTAGATTTAGACTAGATATAAGGAAGAAATTTTTTACTATGAGGCTGCTGAGGTGCTGGCACAGGTTGCCCAGAGAAGCTGTAGATGCCCTGTTCCTGGCAGTGTTCAAGGCCAGGTTCGATTGAGTTTTGAGCAACCTGGTCTAGTGGAAGATGTCCTTGATCATTGCAGGGAGGTTGGACTAGATGACCTTTAGAGGTCCCTTCAAACCCAAACCATTCTATGATTCTGTGATTCTATGATTATATGAAATAAATCAGTCACAAGAGAAAAACACCACTGTCTCTGCTATTGGCACATTATTACCATTGCCGGATCTCAGAGCAGACACATTATGTGTTTGATAGGAGGAAAGAGGAGCCACTACTCCTCCTAAGAAAAGGAAAAGTTGCAGAGAAATGGAGCCTGGAAGAGAGGAAATGTGCACAGTTGAGGGTTAATGGGAAGAAAGGAACATGTCACTGTAAATGTTTAGGCGAGTTCCTGGGAATGCCTGGAATCTTTATTGCTGGTGAATAAATCTCGCCAGAGATGACAGCTGCAGGGATGTTTGGAGAGTTGGTCTAAGGTATGAAATGAGGCATAAAAAAGGAGAGTTGTCCAAACTGACATCTCTGTGCTGCTGCCTTATCATCAGTTCTGACACAAATATCATGGAGTAAAGATTTATGGTGTGCACTCAGTTCTTTGGATAATTGGATGCTAAATACACACAGAGCTCATCTTCCAGATATTTGAAGTCCTTCCAAATTAGGTAGTAGCTTTTTGTAACTAAAGATTTCAGTAGCCTGCCCAAACATGCATCCCTTCCCCCTCGATTGTGGACTTCAAATACTTTAGCCTTGGTACACCTTTGAACTGTTCCTGGGCAAACTACAGGTGTTCCTTTAATTCCTTGGGGTAGTATATTAGCTTTTTTTACACTCAGGCTTAACATGAAGATCAAAGTTGCATCCACATCATAAAATTTATTAACATCTGTTACAGACAACTAATTGGTTAGGTCAAAACCTGTCCAGCCCAGAGTGCAATCAGCCACAAAATCAGCAGTTACCTTGCCCTCACTGTCCAGATCATCATCATATTGAACCGGATGGAGCCCTGAATTATGCTGAGCTTTCTGTAACCCAGGAATCCAAATTCCTGCCCCTAGGAAGCAAAAGCCCATCCACATCAAGGGGTGCTCCCCTCCTTGGAGGGAAATGGGACCATGACACATTACGAAATGGGCGGATGAAGCAAACCTGTGATTAAAAGAGGGAAAAAGAGAGCAAAAAGGAATGGGAAAAGATAAACAATGAGACCTTGTTAGCAAACCTAAATCAGATCACATGGTGTTGTCTTGGGGAACAAGCAAAGGGAATGGCAGAGCAAGCCAGTACAGATGAGAGGGCTGATCTGAGTGAAAATAAAGAGCAGAACTACTGGTGAACATCTGAAAAGGTCAGCAGAAATGTTTGGCCTCGTTGTGTCTCTTGAGAAGAGCATAACTTCAAGAGCTCTGTCCAAAGACGTGTGGCGCTCTAGAGAGAGCCTTTCATGGCATGCTTCCCTGGGTGCTCCTCACTTTGCTGAGTGAGGCCGGCAATAAACCACACAGTGCTTTGTACTGACTCAGCTTTGTTTGACCAGCAAAGGAGAGCTGAAGCTCAGCACTCCCTTTTGTCCTGCGGTGCTTGTGTAGGCTCCAAGGGGAGCATTTTAGAAATTCAGCAGATAACGTCTGTATAATCACCCCATCAGCATTAAGACAAGCAAGGATCCCAGGGCTGAGGATGCTATTGCAAGCAGATGTCCTATCTAAATCACAGCTCCCTGGATCAGAGGGTCATATGTCTCTATGGGAAAACCATGATTGCTTTGAGAAAATGTGGATTCAGAAAATAATCACCCTCTTCTCATTATCTGTGATATTTCTTTCATCTTTTTCCCCATTTGCTTGTTGAATCATTTCAAATGCTCCCTTGTTTCTTTGCCCCTGGCCCTTCCTTTTCTGTCTCCAAATCATCTTTCAGGCATTTAAAAGCTTTCCCTCCTCCTCTCTTATTCTATCATCAAATAGATTTTTTCTCTGAGAAATCTGAGTCTGAGAGCCCCAGCAGGAGACAGTTGGCACAGCCTCATTGGTGGCACTGGAGCTCTGCCAACTCTTCCAGGCAAGGATCTGGCTCAAACATTCTAGAAGTGTCTGCCTTGCTGATGCTGCCACTTTGCAGGGCCCTTGCTATGCAAAGTGGTATCTTCAGAGGCCTTTTCAGATGCTAGTTCATACAGGCAGTACTGACAATCCAAAGAGACAGGGCGAGAGGGTTTTTAACACCACATGGTGACAAAGCTGTAGGTGTCTGTGTGCAGGTTTCTGGTCAAGCAGAAGGAGACCAAGTTCCCTAGATCTCACCTTGCTGAGTTTTAATCTGCCTCAAAGTGACATTTGGTGCCTGTGAGGGTATCGCTTCCTGCCTTCAGCTGTAAACTGGAGTTCAATTGCACCTCACCAGGTGAAAATCCTTGACCCATGTATTAAACATCTGAATTAACACGTGAAGTCATTGTCAGAGGCATGCAAGCAATCTGCAGGAAGCAACGTAAATATGCGGAATAAAGTCTACTTTTCTGTTTGCTCATTGTCCTCTGGTATCTCCTTGAAGTCCTTTAAGAGATGGGAGATTTCTCAAACATATTAGTTTTGAAGATTTCTGTCCTTGGAGACCAGCTAGAGAAAAATCTCTGGGAATATGCACAATTCGTTACTCATAAGTCACGCTCTCTTGCTTACTCATATCCCTGCTTCTCTGTTCCCGGCTGGAAGCATTATGTAACATCTGTGCTCTACATAAGGATGATAGCAGGACAGGCTTCACATACATCTTTTCATATACACGTATATATGTTTGTGTATTCCTAAATGTTTATAGATATAAATCAATCTTAATCATGTAGTTTCTGCTTCCAGCAGGATGTTTCTCAAATCTATGGGGAGACTATTGCAGACCAAAAGCTCTGGAAATGTGAGCCTTCACAAGGTAGAGCAAAAGAGAACCCCTTATGTTAATAGCCCAAACCACTCTAGCATTATTCTTATTCTTCTGGCAGAGTAAGTAAAGTAAATGAATCCCCAGAGCCCAGGGTTGAGAATCAGCATGTAGTGCAAGAAACAACTAACTCCTGCTTTGCAGCAATCTTGAGGCCTCCTGTCCAGTCCACAGCTCAGGGCAAGCCAAAGGCTTCTACAACCATTCTAGGCCTTAAATGAGACAGTATATGTAGAAGTCACTAATTTTAAGGGAACCATGGCAGCTACCTGGACAGAACACATAGACAATGCCAGAAAGTATACAGCACCTGGCTACAGCTCACAGGCCAAATTGTAGAATTATTTTCCCTTTTGAAATAAAAGAAACATTACTGCCCACATGTCCTTTTACGCCAGCCATGTCCAGGCCACGTTGCTTACCCAGATAATTAAGTCAGAGCACAGTTCATTAAGGCGGCAGAGTTGCTTCCTTTTTCTAGGGCTAAGCGCATGCACCCAGGTGAAAACACTACAATTCCCGATGCACAAGGTGAAAAACAAATACACATGAGAAAAGAAACTAAGAGTAGAGATAAATAAGCTGGAAAACAGGGAGTCTGCCTTGTAAGTCAGATCCAATGGTTTTTACCACCCCTGTCTATACATGTGCAGTAGCACAGTGCCCTCCTACACCTCAGCACAGATTTATTTCAGAATTAGCTGTGTGCAAGGGGCACCAAAACAGCACTATCATTTGCCAGAACACCTGGTTTTCCCCTAGAGGTTTCAGATCCAAAAACTGAGATCTGACAGATTTTTCATGGTGTGATTGCAGACATGTAAACTGGAGGCAGACAGTTTCATTTTGCTCACCAGCTTAAGAAATGTAAATCTGGGGCTCTGAAATATTCTGATTACTTCTCCCCCAGTGGATCTTTGTGGCTTGAATAACACTAAAATTGCATGACATTCCACCCCCAGAAAATACATAATTCATATCTCAATCCAGCATCTGTATCAGCTTTGTTCAAGTTCCAGGGAGAACATTAATTTCAGAATGAGGGAATCCCTTATTTCATTATAGGGGTAAAAATGTAAATTTCCATGTCAACTGCAATTTCCATGTTACTTGCTTACAAGGAAGCAAGTACTGTGCTGATGGCACGTGCTGCACCAAGCTGATGGTTCATGTGTGCTATAGGAAATATGTTCAGCTTGATCAATGTCATGTTGGCATCTCAGACTGATCGTGTTGTGCCCTTCACTGTTGCTAAAACTGACCTGGTGACACTGAGACAGGTGAGTGCAGCAGTGAGGCAGCTCACTAGCTGTCTGCTAGGTGGGTGAATTGGGCATCAGTGGGAAAGCAATGGTGTTTACATTGGTTAGTAGAGAATAAGAAGACATTCTCAACTGCTACATTTTGATCAGTGCAAACTAAAAGATCTTTCTAAACCGCTTTGGTTTTATAACAGTCAGCTCCCAGGCTAGAAGCAGAGGGCCTGCAACAGAGACTGCATTTTCTGGCAGACAAAAATCTGGAGTTTTCTATAAATGCACAAAAGGAAGCTGGGAATTAGGCAGAATGCTCTAATGACTGGTGTGAAGTGTGCACAAGATGGAGACGTAATAAAACCCTGTTTGTTCATATCACTTTTGTGCAGCATCCTCACTTTAACTTTGTATTTATTGTATTCCTTTGAAATGTAGCTGCTTTGTAAGTATAATTAAGAACGGGTGCCCTGCACTTTGCAAACATGGGGATGCTGCCATGGCAACGGCAGGGGAACGCAGAGGAGCAGCTCTCCCTGATTAATGTAATTACATAGCAAGCCTGTATAATGCCTTTAAATACAGTTTACTTTTGCATGAAGGAGGCATAAAATGGATATGGTAAGTTCTCTGTGTGTTAACATTCCAGAAATGCTCTTTGTACACGTTGCAAGATCATCATTTGTAGCAGATTACACACATCATGAGGGACCTACCATTGCATGGCAATTAGATTGGTGGTGAGGGATTAGGGTTTTGACTTTTCTCAAGCTCAGAGAGAGGTTGTTCTCTACTTGGTTTATTCCTGTTACATTCAGGGTTATATTTCAAAGTAAGGTTTTGTAAATGCAGTTTACATTTTACTGCTAGAGGGTTAGAAGTTTCAAGTTCTTATACATATGACCAGCTTTATTGAAATTTGGAGTCCTATTCAGGTAAAGGGATAATTTTCAAGTGAGTAAAGCTCCCTGTATGCCTAAATACTGGTTGCGTCAAGCCTCAGGCAAATAGGTGTGCACATGCAGCTCCACTAAGTAACTGATGGTCATAAGTATTAATCCTCACCCTGCATTCCTCAAACATTAACCCTCAATGCCCTCTTCTTTCCAGGGAAGTATTTTCAGCATGGAGAGAAGAAAGAGTTGAAACCGACAGCCCGGGGATGTTTTGTGGTGAGGTAGGGTGGTGACCCCTGTCTCAGTCCCTGTGTTTGGCTGGTCTGGTACCATTTCAACCAGCTCAGTCAGAAGCCTTCAATAAGGGAATGGAAAGGGATTTTTGTGGGAAGGGAAAGCATATTTTTTTTTCCAGGTCATCCTTGGACCTGAAATTATACAGTGTGGTGAGGACTGTGGGAAGCTATGTAATATATAGCTAATACAGGTGGAAAAAATGGAAGAAAACTTTGGGGCTAAGGATTCTTTCATGAGACTGAGAAGCAGGAAAGCTTGGCATAAATCTTGCCAGGTATAATTCTGTCTCACAAGAGATAAGCTCCCTTTTGGAGCCTAAGATTGTTAGGATAATCCACTGCCACTGTGAAGCTCTGCACATGTATTACAGTATAGATTTTTTGGAAACTGAACAGCAGCTTACAAATCACAGTATTTCCACAGGTAAAAAGAAAGGGCATCCATCTAGAAATGGAAATCTTGGGATCCAGAGAACAATATTTTGTGAACTGAGGAAACTATATCATGTTGAGCTTCAATAGATAAGGAATGTTGTTCCCCCATGAATTTCACAAGGCTCAAGAACAGTGTTCCCCTATGAATTGTGTGATGTGTTACGAAAGGCCTGTGCATCTGCAATAACAGTTTCCTCTGTCAGCACAAAGACATTGAAAACTACAATTTTGTGGTTACCACATGTGCTCTTGCTTTGAGTATTTAAATTTAAAAGCCTGTCAATACAAATTATTGCAAAAATCCCAAGATCCTGTTCCCCCCAGCTCCTTGGGTGATTCCTCTTTGACTATATGTATTTACATAGGCTGTTGCCGTTCACATAAATCTTCCCAACAACACTGTTTAATCAGGAGAGCCTTGCACTTCATATTCTGGATTGTGGAGGTTGATTAGAGGCCACTGATTTTGCCAAGATGAAGAGTTTGATGAAAAACTAGGTTGTGATAACACATTGTCCTAGAAGAGTGTGAGGGGTTTTTTTAGTATTGAGAACCTTCAGCATTAGAATTTGAGAAAATAGTTCATGTTTTCATCTTAAGCTGTGGCAAAATTCTCTTACAATAAATTTTTCTTCATCTTACACTAGAGAAGGAGTAAATAAAAGTAAATTAAAGGAAAAAATCCACTTAAAATCCAGTTGTTTCACTGGCACAAAAAATACAGAAAATTAAGTATTAAAAAATGGTTCTGAAGTTTTAATCAATTTTGAAAGAAATGGAAACTTTTACATTAAAACTTCTTTGCATAACAGGCTTGCCTTTTCTTAATGTTACTGTTTACTTGCACATTTTCCACGTTTATTATAATCCCTCTTAAGTGGACAGTTCATTGTAGCCTCCCATTAAGAACTCTTCTGCATGAACAAATCTGCCAACAAAAGTCAAGAAATAATCAGGAAGCGACTTCTGTGAAAGCTCAGCAGTGTTCTTAATTGTCAAATACTAGTGCATCTAATGTCTGGGAACAGAAGGACTTTCCTAAAAACTGAAGAGAAAGCTGACTTGTGAGCTTGTATCTCTCATAATGACTCAGAGCCAGACTCCTGACTAAGAGAATTTCATTGTTCATTCCACAGAATATTGTTAAATTACAAATTAGCAAAAGTGCTAGTCTGTACTCTCAGGCTGACATATGAATATGCATTATTCATTGCATTCTCATTATTTCCTTTCCCTTCATAGACCAGGAAATGAAAGACTAAAGAATTCAGTGTGAGGTGAGCCGAAACTATTGATGCAATCAATTTTACCCATATGTTGATTTTTATTGTATTTAGCTCCCAATTTTCCTCTTTCCATTCTCCCTTTTTCCATTCTATCTTATTATCTGTTCCATCTATGTCTGCAGCCCTAAAAAGGGCACACACACACTCTCTGGAGCACAGGTAATTTTTTTGCTTGCCCTTTTTTGTGTGGTTTTTTTGAGTGTTTAGATCAATGGCAGATTAAACTCTTACTGCAGCCCCCAGGTATTGCAGTAATATAATTAATAAGAATACCTGAATCCCTTTTAATAAGAATTGCCATCACCCTGATTCACCTATAAATCAGATTTCAACACTTAGAGACAACATTATGTTTTGTTTGGATTTTGGTTTTTTTTAAGAACTTTTAATAATGTGGCCAGTTACAAGGTTTATACTGTAGTCTTCTGATTTTTAACTTTTGTATACACATGAGTAATGATCCATTGGATTTCTCCCCTTTTTGTTCCTCCTGATAATGGAGTTCTCCAGTTGTTAACTCACTGCATCACAGGAACTTTCTGAATTTTCCTTTTGAATTTTATAGTAACTGAATAATGAAACAAGTGTAAGACAAGTAGAAGACCTTAGATTTTGAAAGAGAGATTTTCTCACCTTCTCAAAAGCTCCAAAGGAATGAATGACTGAACATGCACTAAATACTTATCATTTACCTGTCAATACAGACCAGGTAGTTGGGATCAAGGCTAAATGCTTAATTATGTATTTTGTTTTGAAGGCTATACACACAGCTATAATTTTTCATGACACAGTACAGAAAGTATTTGAGCTGCAAATGTCAAGGCATTGAAAATTAAAAAAAGTTATGCTTTTTCCTCTTTGGGTATTTTATTTAATCAGGTTTGTTCGTATACTGAATTTAAAGTTGAGCTCAAAACTAAGCAGTACAATTATAAACTCTCTCCAAGAGCTGCTTTTACAACTCACTCTGTAGCACCTCTGAAAATGAAGAGTTTAACTTGTAAACCTCTCAGTGCTTAAATGTAAAGACCCCACACAATTAAACAAGACCAAAACAGACCCCATGCCTTGATGATTGTCTTGCAAACACTGGAATAGGTTAAAGAAAACAGCCTCTGACTTGCAAACAGGTTTCCTCTAACAGCTGAAGGAAACAGGGGTAGGTAGTGTTTGGGCTTTAGTACCCCCATGCCCTGCTCAGCATGTCATTTCTCCTGGAAAGCCTAATTCCCTGGGGACACTGGTGCACGAGGGAGGTATTCATGGTACAATCAATCAGCATGCACACTGGAGTTCACAGGTATAAAAAAAGGCTGTGAGAATTTTTACCATAGGATGGAGTCTTGCCTATAATAATGAAACTTTGTCATATGATTGGCTTGGCTGAAAAGCAACATCTTGGAAGTTATTTATGCTTTCTGAGCATCAGCACAAGGTTGAGGCTACAGTATTGAAACTACTATCAGCCTCACCACTGACTTCAGTGGGAAAAGTTGGACTTCTGACCTCCATTCCCTTTCTTACTACTATTTTAACTGTCTCCAACCATGAAATCTCTAAAATTTCAAGGATGTAGTGAACAAATGAAATGCCTGTATAGTTCAGCCTACTAGATCAGTGGATGTCATTACACAAATAAGTTAAGAAACTTTAAGTTCTCTCATATATCAACGAAAATGTACTAATTTTGTCTACATGACTTTGCAATGCAAAGGAGCACATGCCCACATCCGGAGACTTCCTTGCTGGTCCTTCATAATCTATTTTCTGAGTGTCCATGTGCTTTGTTGGCACAGACTCACTAGGTAAACCTGCAGTATTTCAGGGTATAAGTTAAGCCTTCCAGCATGCTCCACTGGGCAGAATAAACACCAGCCCTTCTTGAAACCCTTCTGTATCCTGTATTTAGTGTCTTCAGCATATTCTTAATCAGAAAATAGCAATCATGTGGAGGATATCTTTCCTCTATGAAGCAAAGGAACTGTTGATTGAAGAGGTTAATGTTGGCAAGTATTCTGCTGCTAGAACTGCCTGATTTATTAATTTGAAACAAATGACCTCATGAGCATGTCATTGAAAAGATGCGTTCATATGAAGACTTAGATTTGCATAAATTTATTTTCTGTGTGGAATTGATTAACCAAAGTGAATCAGTTTGAGGATACTTGTTTGCATCTATTCACTTCAAATATTTAATTATTTTCTAATTAAGAGAAGGAAATCTTCTAATCAGTAATTTTATAAACAACAAGATATCTTCTCTTTTTCATATACTTCACATTCATAATTTGGAATTTCATGTCGGTGGCAAAGATGGGTCTGGGGAAGGATGGGTCTTACAAGTACATTTTTCTTGTGAACTGTCTCACTTTGCCTTTGGCCCAGCCCCTGCTGACTGACAATGCTCTATAGTAGTTAGGGACAGGAAATAAGGGTAATGTTAAACTGCAAAATTCTGTGTCGTGTGGAGCCACCTGAGCTAACACTATAGGAATATTTAGAATTTACACCAGGCAGCAGAGCATAGTCTGTGGGCTCTGCCTGGAAATGCAGGTAGATACAAGCTTGTTTAGGAGATAGTAAGTATCTGTTAAGAAGATAATCTGTTAAGAAAGAAAAACAGAAGTATCTGTTTCCTTTGAATCACCAAAGCACAGTCAAAGAACAATTATGTTAAGCTGGTTTTGGCTGGGGTAGTGTTAATTTTCTTCATATTAGCTAATATAGGGGTATGTTTTGGAGTTGTGCTGAAAACTGTTGATAATGCAAAGATGTTTTCTCCTGACTGCATGTGCAGTTTTTGCTTTACCTATTAAACTGTCTTTATCTCAACTTATCATTTTCTGACTTCTATTTTTCTGATTCTCTCCCCCATCCCAACATGGAGGATGTGAGCAAGAGGCTGCGTGGAGCTTCACTGCCAGCTGGATTTAAACAGCAAGAGTTGGAAAAACCTATTTGTATGTAACTTCAAAGGAACAGAGTGTTTTGGAAGTACTGCCCAGTGAAACATAAGGGACGATAGGTTTTCACAGTGGGCACTGACTGATGTTGGTGTTCAGCGGACTGTCCCTCTCATCTCCCTTTGTGCTAGGCTTCACTTCTGTAAATTACAAAAGCTCCATTGCACCAGGTCAGTTGTGGTAAAGATTTGCACCTGGTTAGAGCTCTGTACAACTGTGTTGCTTTTTAAACTTTTCTCTAAATACTCCTTTTTGTTTGAAATGTCAAAGATGATAGATGTTGGACTGGAATTGTCTAACTCCCTATCAAACTGGTGTTTGTTGACAGAAATGTCTTTTGTGGGTGTGTCACAAAAAGCTGTGTGTCACTTAGAATAGTTCACCATGGAGATACAGCTAATCTGTTTTAGCATGAAACACTTGTAGGATTTGCAAGCCATGGGACTTCCTTGTAGACAGTGGATTCCAAGACTTTGTTTTACTTCTGGGGTCTTAGAATCTTAAGAGGATATGGAGTTTGTCTCCTCCCACATCCCACCTTTAGCCTGACATGGAAAATAATGGAAGGGGCTTAATCTTTATTTTTTTCAGAAACATCCAAAGCTAAAATCCGCTTAGGAAATGAACTTAAAGGATGGTGTGGATGACAGCTTCCAGAATTTACCTCTGGTGTCAGTAAACACATGCTAATGAAGTCAGCCTATTTCCTCTGTTCAAAAAGTTCCAACAGAAAATCAGTTAAAGAATCTTACTATTATTTCCTCACTTGAAGTTAGACTAGAGTGTACTAGAAGCAATGTGAATAAGGGGATTCCCTGTTTTGATTTGACATTTACTTATTAGGGTGTTTCGAGCAACAGATATGAGGCAGATGGAATAAGGTAGCTGCATACCAAAATAAATAGAAGGTATTAAAATAGCATATGTATGTGTGTGCACTGCACTTTGACCCTTTGTTCTAGCAGTCATCATTTAGCAAAACCCCCAGTGTGTATTTAGATGAAAATGTAAAATAGGTATTTTTGTAACAAAAACTTTGATGTTGGCCTAAGTAACAACTGAGGTTATCTTCATACAGATTTCCCCAATTGTAACTGACACTGCACTTGCCCTAACTTAATGAGAAATTATTCATCTCTTGTATAAAGCCCTTAATTAGATTCTTCTCTGTGGATGTGTAACAAAGTTGGAGCCTGGCATGTGAGAACCTTTTAATGCATTACTGAACTGCCTTTCTTCATGAAAGAGAGTGTTACAGCTTACTGGACTTCTTAAACTGAAAGACAGTTTATCTTATGAGTTATTTGTTTCATAGTGGCAATTGAAATATTACATGACTATCTGTACAAGGAATTGGACAGAGACTTAAAGGAAGGTGGTTCACATCTTAAAGAGCTGTTACACTAAATTCAGAGGACAGAGGACAGATAGTTTGGAGAGATAAACAGGATCATAGCATGATCGTAGTATGGGATAGTACTCTAATGCAGCTGCAGCTCAATGGTCACTGAACGTAAGTCTGTCCTTACAAACACACATGCACACTTTGTTACAAAATCAGGGTGCTGGCAAAACTTTACATGGCTTTTATAGCGTCTAGTTCTTTAAAAATTAGCACAGTCATCAATTTAAATTCAACAAAATAGAGTGAGATTTGGTCCTTTTTAAGGCAGTGGGAATTTTGACACTGATTACCATGAACATGCAGATTTTACCTTTCCAGTTTTTTGCAAAGTGGGAGAAGGATATTTTGCTGCCTCAGCTACACAAGAAAGTTGGGCTTGTATATGAAATGTACAATCACCTGGCCAGTAAAAAGAGCTGAATGCTCATGTGTTCTGCCTAATCAAAACTAATTTGAAACAACTCTGCATGTTATTAAAACCTGCCATTCCTTTCTACAGACGTGCAGGCACCAGTCATCTACTATACAATCTTTTGGACAGTTTTCTTTAAAAGTTGCAGCTAATGATTAATGAGGATGAAAATTTCATCTTGTCACAGCCTTAGATTTCATTAGAGCACAAAAGTGGGCTTAATAGTGATTAAACACTTTATCTTTGACATCTGAGTGCACCTCATGCTTCTTAATTTGATTTATTCCATCTCTGTATGATGCTATCTTTGTATTTTTTACTTTATATTTTATAGCTACTTTGGTCACTTGGTCTGTCAAAATTTGTTCCATAATTTCTGGCAACATGGTGGTCTCAGCATAGTGAGATTTCTGACCATCTTTGGGTGAATCTCAGCTCTAGGTACCCTCATAGAGCTCCTCATCAGTAGAAATTTTCCAGGAATATATGGAAGATCTGGGCCTTTGGATTTTAGGCTGCCCTGTGTTTGCTTGTAGTTAGGATCATACAGCGTGATCAGCTTCAAGGGTCACCACATCAAGTGTCCTTTGAGAGAGCTGTTATACTAACAGGCAAGTCTACTTTAATCATCTGTAATTCTCCCCAAACAAAAACTTTTAGTGAAATCACTTTTCTATTTTAACTTGGTAACAGCCAAATAACAACTTTTCTGGTTGTCTTTTAATTTAAAGTGGAAGAATGTTTCTCAATCCCTTCTCCTAATGTCAAGAGGACTTTAAAGAAGGAGGAAAATTCAAAACCAAACCAAACTGAAAGAACCCAAAACAAACAAGCAAACCAACCTGGACCAGGTAAGTCCAAGAGAAACATCTAACTGTTCAACTAACAGAAAGAAATAGGATCAATGGAAAAGAAACATGTGGATTGCACTTTTGGTATTAATGTAATCATGTCTGTTAAATGTGCACTCCTGGAAACTAAAAATCTTATGCACAAAGGTTGATAAAATGAAAATAAATTATCCTGGCACCAAAACGTTTCTTTCCATCTTTTTATTTCCTTGCTATTGTGTTTAATGTTGTCTCTATTTTAGTAGTAATTTGCTTAGGGTTTTGGTTTATTTCCTGGATTCAATCCAAATCCTGCTGGGTGTGCTTAAAGAATATCACCACTCTGCAGCTAGTTGTATCTGATGCAGAGGCTGAAATGGTTATTCATTCTTTTGTTGCCTCAAGATTAGACTATTCAAACATCTTGCTGGTTGGTTTCCTTGATAATGCCTTCTGTGAACTCCTACTGTTAGAAAACGTGTTTGCTGAAGTGACGCACTGCCTGCAAAGTCACCGCAGCAGCTATTGATTAACCACTCCATTTATTAAATTTAGATTATTTATGAAGCTACAAAAAAAGCACAAACAGGTGCAGCATACCGCTCCCCTGAAGATTTTAATTTGTCATTACAGGAACAGAGTGGTTCTTGCCTGCTTCAGCAATACCTTCATCTAAGAAATGTCTCTGTGGTCTTCAGTGAGATGCTAGGGACTGAGGTCAGTAACAAAAAACATGGCAGAGCTGGCCCATAACAAGGTAAGTCTGTCAGATGTCACAGAGGTAGCTTTAATGAATTACATAAAGCACTAATTTTAATAGTGTTTTTATGCTCATTCCAGCTGTTGTAAGCCTGCAGGTGTCCTTTGTCCTTTAGCTACTTACTATAATACAACAGAATACATTCTTCCTTTCAGCATGCGGTGCAGTTTCTATTAGCCCCTTTATGCAAACACAAAACTGGAGCAAAACAGCACAAATCTTAATACAGATGCTTTTCTATTTTAATAAAAACATACAGAGGAACCAGAAAGACAAATTCACAACGTTTCTAGCTCTGCAGGCATGAGCGTGTGTGCACTTATGGGAGACAGGGAGTCAGAGGAAGAAAGAAGTGCAAGGAGGAGGAGTGCTGAGACAGAAATTCAAAACTTAACACTGAAAACATCCAGCTTAAGCCTGTTAGAAATACAAATGTACATTCTGACCAAGTGGTTTTGGCTGAGGTAGGCTTAATTTCCTTCATAGCAGCTAGTATAGGGCTATGTTTTGATGTTGTTCTGGGAACACTGTTGATAACACAGGGAAGTTTTCATTATTGCTGAGCAGTGCTTACACAGATCCAAAGCCTTTTCTGATACTCAGTAGGCTAGTGACACTGCCGGAAAGCAGTCCCCGACTGACCCAAGGGATATCCCCTACCATATGGTATCATGCTCAGCATGTAACGCTGGGGGAAGAAGGAAGGTGGGATGTTTAGAGTGATGGCATTTCTCTTCTCAAGTAACAGTTGCGCATGATGGAGCTCTGCTTTCCAAAAGATGGCTGAACACTTGCCTGCTGATCGGGAATGATATATAAATTTCTTGTTTTGCTTTGCTTGTGTGTGCAGTTTTTGCTTTATCTCTTAAACTGTCTTTATCTCAAACCCACAAAGTTTCTCACATTTGCTCTTCTGATTCACTCCCCCATCCTACCAGGGGCAAGTGAGTAAGCGGCTGTGTGGAGCTTAGCTACTGGTTGTGGGTAAAACATGATGGCATGGAAGGCAACGGAAAGACTTCTACGGACTTCTGTGGGCTTTTGGTCAGATTTTAAGCCCTCACTTTCATATTTCCAGTTCTCTTCCCCATCCTGCTGAGGGGGAGTGAGCAAGTGGCTGGGTTGTTCTTAGTTGCCTTCTGGGGTTAAACCATGACACCTGGTCAAATACCTAGTGAACTGGATTTTACAGATATGATGAGATGAAAAAAAAGCCTAAAACTAATGTTCACTTTTGTTTAACTTATTCTGTTATGCTTACAGAATGTTCTGACACCACGGCACTGAAAAGTGTTGGCCTGCCGCTATATTATACCATCCATTCACACCCAGTGCCATAAAGCAAGCAATAAAGTTTGCTGATGTACTGCACTGGCAGCTTGAACTTCCATGGGCTGAAATCTGCCCTCTCTACACACTGTAGGAGGAGCTACAAGATGCAAGTTGATCTGTGGCCCAAGTCTGAAGAGCTGCACAAGCAATTTTTTTTTTTTTTTGAGGCATCATAAGCAAAAGGGGAATTAGCAATGCCACCCTATATGCTAATTAGTTTATTTTAAATCATGTACTGAGCAGTGTTGTTCTGAATTGTGAAAATGGGAATAAAATCGAACCCACTTTCACCTTTTCCATCTCAGAACTTATTTGTATAGTGTTGCCAAGATATAAACTCTTGCATGCAATGTACTTCATGTGCATGCATGAAAAACTAAAGAAGGTTGAATAACTTCACTGAAACAACATAGAGTTCACTACTCTCTCCACAGTGAATGCTCCAGCCCAAGAGCCGGAATGAATAATAGAGATTTATAATGTGCCCCGAAGGTTGAAAGCCTCTGGCTTGGACAGGACAATGAAAGGATCGAATTCCAATGGCAGGTGGCCTCCCCTGTGACCTTTTGGCCTCTGGTCTCCCTAGCCTTACAATGCAAGAGATTATTCACAGAAATACCTCAGCCAATCTCAATTTTTGTGTGTTTTACAGAGAAAGAAGACCAGACCCCAACCGTGTGGGACTACACTTGCTACATTAACACCTCCAGTTTCACTCAGAATCAGGTGGGCAGCAAAACTCTGAAAGGCAGTCGCTATATTCTCCCCACTCTTGTTGCCAGGTTTGTTTTTTTTTTTAATTATTTAATCAGAAAGCAAGCAGGCAGCTTAACTTTCTGTAAAGTGTGCATTTGAAAGTCAGAAGTGGTTCTCATGAGAAGTGAAGAACTAGGAAGCCATAAATGACAGTACTGAAGAACTATTGCTGAAGATGAGATGCGAGTCTAGCTGTAAAAGCTGTTTCTAGCTGACAGTGCCAAGTGGGTCTTGTGACAAGATGAAGATCTGGGGATCCAAATCTAGATCCAGACTGGCAGCTTCTTGGTCAAAGATGTCAATTATCCCATTCCCTCTTGACATGCCGTTTCTACCATTGCTGAAAGATATCTCAGTGCACCCAATCTTGTCATATACCTGCCCTCCTACCAAGGCTTAGATGGTTCAATAAATTAAGATTACAAAAAATAGGTTTACCAGAAATTATAAATCTAGGAAATATTAAATTACATGGGAATTAGTCATATTAATAAATAGCCAGCTTTCAAAGATCCTAATCCTTACTGCATAACTGAAGAAAAAAGCAGATATCTTTGAATATCTTTGGGAACAAATGGGTAGATTTGGGAATATATTTAGAAGAATAGGTCTCACTTGAGATCTAAACCTAACTAGGGAAAGAAGTAACAGGGACATTCTCTCCTCTGTGCATCAGTAAAACAGGGTAATATTCCCAACAAGTTTATGATAGTTTGGACCAAGATCCTTTTCTGTCTTCCTCAAGAGAAGTCTTAGATTACTGTGGAAACAAGTACTAGTTGAGTGACATTATCCATCCCACTTGTGACAGTAAAATCTCATTTCTCATTCAGCCATGTCAAAAGGCTTCTTGGGGGAAAAAAAAGAAATAATAAAAACAGGGTTAATACTTATCCATTCACATACTCTGCAAGACTTGTGTTCAAAGCTATCCAAAATGAACGACGCCAACTAAAGTTGTTTAAATTGTTTTGTTAGTAACCCAGACTTGAAGATGGAGAGATTAAATAAGTCAAAGGAAAAAAAAGGCAGCTGATCCAGTCCAAGCATTGTGCTGAACATAAATATGAGAAGTGTGACATCAAAGGGCAAAAATTAGTGTGTGGTAAGCAAGGTCTAATTAGTAATCAAAGTAAGGAAACAATGTACCTTGTGCAAATCCTGTTCTTGTGACTTGTCAAAAAGAGCTAGTTAAGCCTTAATGTTTAGTAATATCTGATCCTGTAGAAGTAAGCACATTGTTTGAATAGCAGTGTTGTGGTCCTTAATGAGGATTTGATGTTTCACACTTAGCTATATCATATTTGTATAAATTATTGTAGAGTAGATAATATTTTGAAGTTATTGGCAGTTTATTATTCAAGCTGCTTAATTTTGTCTTGTTCAGAAACCAGATTGATATGCCTTATTTCTTGTCAAAGCAAATCAGCAGAGGACTGTGTCATCAGCACGTTCTGTATTCCAAGAAAAATAGCCATCCTCAAGCTAATGTTATCTGCAAATATATCTTTCCCCCTCAGCAATCAACCAAAAAGGATTAGTGTTGAAAAAACGGTAGTGGGATGCAGAAACAAGAGGAAACCATGCTGTGAGCCTTCCTTTAACTCATATAAAGCTTCCTGTCCCATTGAAGAGTTTTCTGCCAAAAATACCAGCCTCCCTGGGACGCTGGCACTGTCTGGAGGCAGCCAGCTCTTGGTCAGTGCACTGCATGAAAGGATTGATGGAAAACAATGAAAAGTATTGTGCACAGCTTATTAAATCTTGCCAATCTCCTCAAAAAAAAAAAAAAGCTGGCTCAAGGCAAAGATCTGTCTGACAGCTGAACATATGAGTCAAAAGTCTCACTAGGCATCTTGGACTTTATCAAAGACTGTATTGCAACTTCACTGAAACTCTCCTCTAGCAACATTTTTTAGATTTTTGTACATAGTAAAGCTTCATGTTTGCTTAAAATATGGTGGAATTGTATTGTCTGGCTGTAGATTGAGATTGTCTAAGTATATCTGAAAGATAAAATATTTAGTTTTGTTGTGTATATACAGATTTTGGAAACGATTATTTCTAGATTTTAAAATAGCTTGTATTTTTAGTTCATGTAGGCAAAAATCTAATGAGATGGAGTTTGCAAATTGCATTTACAGCAAAACATTTCTTTGAGGGCCTGCTTAGGGTAGATTGAAAGTATCTCTTTGGCTGACATGTAGCCTACCTGCAGTGACACTAAAAATAAGAGAGGAGAATCAGCTGTTCTTTTACACCTCCTGAGGAAAAAAAAGTGAAGCAGAGAATCTATGAAAAGACCAACACATTGATCAAGGAGGGGATTTTAAATCATTTAGGTATTGACTAAGTGAGCTGCAATTTGAATTTATAAAGGTGAGCACAGACTCCTTATGAACCACCATCTTAAGCTGCCAACACAGTCAGGACACATACATTAGGAAAGAAGTCAGTTAAATGATAATGAAAATGACTGAATGTAACCAGTAAGTGAGGGATAAGTTCACTTAGCAAGTAAGTGAAAATGAAAAACTGTAAAGGAGACAAACGATCAAGTTCATGAGGTAGTTTACTGAGTCAGTGATCTTGAGTTAAGGCTGTTATGTAACAGTGTCCTTAATTCTCTCAGATAATGTGCATTGGGTAAGTCATAAAGTATGTTAGAAAATGCTTTCAGCTGTGCAGAAAACAGAATATGCCAGTGTTGAACCATGCCCCACTGTAACATACACAAGTACTTTGCTGCAGATGATATCTTCAGAGGACATTTCAAACACAGATTTTACTTCTCTAACCATTCTCTACTATTGTTTTTAACCATTCTATAATGAAGAAATAAAATACAGGTTGTGTTGTTTTTTTTTGTTGGTTTGGGTTTTTTTTTTTTATTTTGGTCAAATGGATTTGGGGACTGCAAACATTTCAATGCAGGTATTCCCATCACTGCACTACGGAGGCCATGGTCGGCCGGTTCGCACCACTGAAGCCGCGAAGAGTTCGTCTCTGTTAGCCTTGGTGGCGGTCGGGAGTGAAAGGGCGCATCCCCTTTTAAATTCCATCCCTGGCAGTGTTCAAGGCCAGGTTCGACGAGGCCTTGGGTGATATGGTTTAGAGCGAGGTGTCCCTGCCCATGGCAGGAGGATTGGAACTTGATGATCTTAAGGTCCTTTCCAACCCTAACTATTCTATGATTCTGTGATTCTATGATTCTAGGTAGAGAAAATGGTGGGATCTTCTCTTATACCAGAATATTAGCATTTGGCAAAGACAAGATTGCTTTTCTTGGCAGAAAATGCAGCAGCAGTTTTGAGGAAACTGGAAAATTTAAGAGAACACTATGGAAACCTCTTTGGTTAAACTTCATGACAATGTAAAAATGAAGTCAAACTGACCTTAACGAACTCCTGGAAATAATGTTTTTGGAGACCAAGCTGTTTAAGGACATAGTGAAGGTACATCCAGGTACATGTGAAAGACATCACTTAAAGGAGACAGAAGTCCTAAAAATGCCTAAACACAGAATCACAGAATCATTTGAGTTGTAAAAGACTTTTAAGATCATCGAGTCCTACCGTTAATCCAACACTGCCAAGTCCACCACTAAACCATGTCCCTAACTCCCATATACACACATATTTTAAATACCTCCAGCAGTGCTGACACGACCACTTTCCTGGGCAGCCTGTTACAATGCTTGATATCCCTTTTGGTGAGCAATTTTTTCCTAAGATCCAATATAAACCTTCCTTGGTGCAAATTGATCCCATTTCCTCTTGTCCTATTACTTGTTACTTGGGAGAAGAGATAAACACCAGCTTCACTACAACCTCCTTTCAGGTAGTAGTAGAAAATGATAAGGTCTCCCCTGAGCCTCCTTTTTCTCAGACTAAACAACACAAGTTCCCTCAGCCATTCCTCACAGGACTTGTGCTCCATGCCCTTCACCAACTTTATTGCCCTTCTTTGGACACATCTAGCACCTCAATGTCTTTCTTGTAGTGAGGGGCCCAGAACTGAACACAGGTTTCAGGATGAGCCCTGACCAGTGCCAAGCACATGGGGATGATCATTGCCCTGGCCCTGCTGGCTGTACTATTTCTTATACAAGCCAGAATGTTGTTGGCCTTCTGGACCATCCAGGCAGACTACTGGCTCATACTCATGGGGCTGTTGACCAATACCCCCAGGTCCTTTTCTGCTGGGCAGCTGCAATATGTGCTGTGACCTGGGAGTCAAGAAACACCCAGGGTGTCCCAACTCAAATCACAAATTAAACTTCATTTGTCAGGCAGAAAAAGATGCTCATAAAGCCATTTCTGGAAATTCTCCCTTCCATATGCTCTGTTCATGCAGAGGAGATATCCCCTTTGGGCTGAGAGAGAAAAATCCTGTTGGGCTGCCTTGCACTGCTCCAACTCCAATTAGTAAAAAGGGGGAATAGTGTTAAAAAATCTGCATGAATGAGAGGCAGGCTAGGTGACATTTTTCTGAATGGTAAGAAAATTCCTAGGATACAGCATCTGTGCGTACAGATGAAGGTCTGTGTTATTTGGAGGAGTGCTATTTATTCAGGAGATAAGACTGGTTTTGCCAGTTTGCAACACCAGTGCATGGGGACAACAATCTTTGGGTTGCATATGGCAACTTGTATGAAACATTGACTACAACAGCAATGTTGTAGTAGAGAAGTCTTAGTACATGTGTGCCTTGTCTCCACAGCAGTAAAATAATAATTTGTGCAAAGTTTAGTTTAGGATATAAACTACATGGGCATGGTCTGACTACTTTTGCAGCTCTTACCTCACCTACAAAGGGAAGCATACAGATAGATCATAGACTGTTTCCGTCGAGTCATAGTTTTTCTTGTGTTTGTGACATGACAACTAACTCTGACTCAGAGCATTGCACTAAAATGTTGTGGGTTTAGTGCCTCACACATCAGAAAAGAAAATGTTTATGATTTAGTGCTGCGGGTTTTGCTTCTATAAATCCACTGATCTACAGTCAGCTCAAATGCTGAAGGTTTTTTGACTCATGCTGGGCAGTACAGCACAGCAGACTCCCAAGGAAAATCAGTCATCATCACGAAGAATGTGATGCAAAGAAAGGTGGACTACTGGGTTTTGTTATTGTTGTTCTGATGGTTTTTGCTGGAGGGAACATGGCCATAGAGGAGAGTACAAAAGTAGTTTCAAGTAATCAACATTCAAAGAAATAAGATCACCTATGATGAATCTATTGCCTCTGCTGTATTGTAAGAATTTGCCTATGTGTTTTTTAATTTTCAAGCTAAATTTGAATCAGGCTGTAGGGTATATAATTAGGTTTATATCAATATAGTAGCAGCATTGGCATTGGCTTTGGTATTGGCTCAAAACAAATACTCTATTTTAGTTAAATAGCATCTTGCTTTGCTTCATCTGCAATAATCTACTGGTCAGAGCTGCTACCTTTGAAGCCAATGGGAAAACTACCCACTGGCCTCAGTGGAAACAAGACTGCATCTTTTATTTCTAGAATGCTAACCACATAAAGTTGTTGCTGAGACTATGCTTGAATCAAATAATTTCGAAGGTTTTATTGTTTTTTTATGAAAAAAACCTGTTTTTTTTCCCCAACCTTCTACTTTAACATAGTCACTTAAATACTGAAACTGTAGATGGGATATGCCTGATATAGTCCAAAGAACAGCTTTTATACATACTTCCTGATTTTAACTTTGCTGTTGAATTCTGTAAATAATTTTTTTTAATTTATTAAATCAAAATATTAGGCTTTGCCAAGATGATGATGATGATTGATCATGATGATGATTTTGTTAATAATATAATAATATATAATACATATAATAATATGTAATTATCAAGATGATTATTATAATATAATAATTAGCAAGATAATAATTATCTTGTTAATTATTATTAATAAGAAGAAAATTCCCATGTTAAATGAAAAAGAAAAAAAACAAACCTAAAACAAAACACAGACGTTTTAGAGAGACACCTTCAATTTTGTGCCATTCAGTTTCTCAGCTAAAGAATGAGAACAGCCTCACAGTTAAAAGTCCTAGGCCAAGACTCAAACTCTGCCTCCAACTTTGTTGCACTTTTTATGCAGGTTTGTTAACTCTATATTGTGACTCAATTTTTTTCTGTATTAGAAAAGATGTTCCTTTTTCATCCTACCAAACTATTTCAGTGAAAAGCTGTTACTTATCTGTTATTTGTACAAGTCATAGCATGGTGAGGCCCTTATTTTGGTTGGAATTTAGTATACAACTGAGCATTGACATTTGAATTCGAAACAAAACTATTTTTGGTACTTTCATTGTTACGTGTCTTACATAATTGTCTTCTTCCTAAAAAGCATTAAACAACTCATCCAGCATTTCCAGGAAAATCTTCCCAGCATAATAGCTGCTGACATCTGCTTAAATGTGGTAATAATTTGCTCCTTATACAACAACTATGAGCCATAAAATGTACGGTATGTGTCAGACAAGGAAGTGCAGCATTTTCCAGGGTACATAAAGGGAAGATTCATTTGTATCTCATTCTGGCAATTGGAAAAAACAAAACTATACAGGGCTTGGTGGTAAAACACTAAAGGACACTGCAAGGCTAAAATAATTTAATGCCTTTTTTTGGTGGATTCATTGCCATAATCAAATATTTTCATATGCCATTATGGTTTAATGATTCATATCATTTGCAATAACACCTGGGTAGCCCTGGGTAGCTTTACTCTCACTATACATGTTATTTTATTTAAATGTCCAAAACTCAGAAATGACTTTTAACAATCAAGCTGTCTTGCAGACTACCAGACACAGAGAATCAAATAAATATATCATCCACTATGGTTATTATGGTCACAGCCTATCACTGATCTACAAGCCTAATGTCTATAACCACCGCCTCAAAGCAAGCATTTAATTGTACATTCTGTCAACTTGCCTTGCCTTTTATTCTTCTCTTTTCCCTTCTCTCTAGAAAGTACATGCAGGTCTGATTTCCACAACTGTGTGATGCAATATTCCTCCACACATGCGTGATCCAAACAGTGCTACTGATAGGCAATCAACCACAAGCATAACTGATTCAGTTTTAGCAAAAAGTGAAATGAAAGTTACTATGAGGTAGTTCTAAAATCCACTGAAACCAGTGAGAGTTTTTCCACTAATATCAGGCTGTGGATCAAAGTCTCCTTTTTTTAATCACTATAGAACACAAAATCTAGAATTCAAGCTATCATCTTCTATGAGCTGCTGTCAGTTGTGTTATTTCCTATTGATGGTATGATGGTCAAAAGAAGTCTTGGAAAGGAATCTGTTTTTTATTGCCTTTAAAACATGAAATGTAATTTGAAAATTAATTATTGCATGCTTACATTGAAATTTTTTAAAGAAGACATGAGTTTAAGCTCTCTAATCTCTTATAGTGTTCATCATTATATGCTAAATATTTTTTCCTTAGTATTTTAGCCAAAGAAGCCTAGAGCTAAGCACCTAAATAATTCCCTATTTGGTTCATTGTAGTTTTAAGTTGTGTGAAGTGCTCCAGAAATCATTCTATGGCTTCTCATGATGTCAATGTACAGTTTATTAGTTAGTGAACTTATTGCTGAGTGGGATCAAATTATACTCAAAATAGTGGTCTCTTTATTCTTTTTTTGTTTTGGTTTTTTTTTTTTTTTTATATTAGCACACTATCAAATGGATTTGCTTTACAGAATTCATTTCTTTAGTTAGTGTTAATTAAACTCAACTCTTATGGACAAAACATTCCTAGATGCATATCCACTTAGCCAAAAATTTGTATTTTATAGTTGAATATATTTATTAGCAGGCTATATTTTCTGTTGTGCTTCTTCCAGTCGATGCTATTTGTATGTACAAACAGCTCTTTTTGTGGCATGGCTCAGCTCAGAAGATTTTAGTTTGATACTTTAGAGCATCAAGTCTGAGAATTTATTTATATAAAGATAAGGAGAACATGAAGTTTGTCTAGCATACCAATCCTTTTAAACGCTGCTCTGCAGAGAAAAATGCCTTTGAATATTCAAGATACAGCTTCAAAAATGTGATTGCTTGAAAACGATGTGTTAAAGCCTACTTGACAAATTTCTGCATTCCCCACTGAATCCTATGCTTCCTATTTAGGAAGTCTAAAAGGGATTTCAGGGCTAGGTACTTGGTCTGCAGAACCGTCCCCATTCTGTTTGGTTTGCAACATGTACCCACCATTTCGTTCAGTGCAATGCCTATTTACACATAAGTTTTGTTTAAAAATTTATATCTGCCAATATTTTCATAGGAAGAATGAACTGCTATTTTAATTAAACTCCCATAAATTATTTATATGGAGCCTTCTCTTGACTTCTCTGAAGTACAAATATTTTGAAGATACACGGTGAATCCTAGAATAAGCCATTTTTTACCTCTGCGGCCCCTCCCAGAGGGGAAGCTTAGTGCATTTCTCACGCACTCTCCATATGATAAATCTAAGGATGAGCAAAGACTCTTGCTTTATCCAAACAAACTTTGCAAATCTTAATAACTGAGCTGGATACACTTAAAAAAAAAAAAAGAAAAATCCCTTAAAGGATTTTTTTTAAGTTCTTGCATGCTTCTAGTTTGACCAGGGAAAAAAAGCAAACTGCAATTCTAACTACTTCGCCTATTATGAAAAGAAAAGTCAAATCATCAGCTTTGCAAGTCTACAGGCTCTATTAAAAGAAGGAAAATTCTTCTCTTCAAACTACTTGAGAAAGATTTTTAGTCTCCTGTGGAAACAATGAGCTCTTGATAGTGTCCCAAAAGGCCTCGTATATGCTCTATGGCAAGAAGGAAAAGATTTTGTAACAGAATGAGGTATCAACTTCTCCACAAGGTACTAACCAAGACAGGAGCACTATGTAGAGAAGAGCAATTTGGGGTGTAACCGAACATCAGCAAAGGGCTCACACAACATGCGTATCTTGGCAATGGCTGTGCATAAACTGGTACTCAAAACAATTTAGTTTAGGTTTTGCAGCATAGTTCAGAAGCCTTGCTAATGACAACTAACCAAATTCACATGTTTCTGTTTGCAAGGAGCAAGAAATTCTGAAACAAGCCTTTGATTTCTCTCACTGTAGTTAGATTGCAGAGGCTATGGTAGGCTATAAGTGTCTGTGTGCTGCCCTCTGCCCAGGCCCGTTTCAGAAGCAAAGCATACCTCTGTGCTTTCCATGTATAGGAAGATTGTGAAGCTTGTGCTCAGCAAGGCGCAGTCGCCTATCTAATTACAAAGTTCCCAAAATCTCACCTGATTAGTTTGTCTGAAAATTTTGGTCTTGCTGAGCCTTCTGGCACCTGTGGAGTTGAAGGTAGGTTGCTGTTCAGCCAACTTTAATCTTTCCCATTTGCACATATTGCTCAAATTGCTTTATTACATGGTTATTGTCATTGTTCTTAGTTCTTTGTATCACAACACCATTTAGCTACTCACAAGAACAAGGATTTCCTCATTGAAAGAGCTGCTTCTGTTTACATTTGCCTTATCACTGCTTTTCCCCCTTTTGTATGGAGTTTCTCAGAGAAAATCATTGAGCAAATCATTGAGGCCTCAATGATTTACTCACATTAAGCACTTGAACCAGCTATTCTGGTATCTTAGAAATGTTACAAAGGCTTTGATCAACTGATCAGTGTTCATTATACACTGCCCCTCCCAAAAATGCTAGCTATTCCTAACATGTTTTGTATTGCATAACTCTGCCATGAAATTTAAATAATCCTTTTTATTTAGAGAAGTGAAGAAAGATTTTTGGCAGGTCATGAAACTTTGAAATGTAATATCTTTCTTACTAATGGAATCAATACTTTCCCCTCCAAAATAGTCATGAACATTCATAAGACTCATGTACTATATTTTTTAAGGAAATGGGGAATTACAGCACTGAATCGCTAATGCTACTTTGTATTTGGGCAGCACTTAACGTTATTTGACATTTTTTAATTACTCGAGGGTATAGTTATCCTTGGGAAACACTGGTAAATTTAATTCTTTTCAAAATCACTATTATTTAGCACCACATATAACAGTCCTTTACAGATAAACATGAGCTTTCATACAGTCTGGACTTATTATCCCAGACCATAGACTTCCAATATCTATTAGATTTTGCTATAATGATTATCTCTGAGCATGTAAAATTAAAAATATTGAAATCAGTAAAAAGCTGTGTAAAACAGCAATGTTGACATGCATTGGTCTTCGACTTGTGGCACAGCATGGAATTGAGACATGACATTTAAGAAGAGGGATGGAGGAAACTACTCAAAGTTAGTCTGTAAAGCCTAGGTAGTTTTGCAAGCCTGGATGGATTCTTCTGTGTTTTGAACACCAGGGTAGAGGAAATTACCAGTTTCTGTCCCACCAAATAGATTCCTTCAAACTTGATTAAACTGTACCTGAAAACCAGTCAGGTTTAAGCATTGCCACTGTAAGGTTGCTCCAGACCAGGAGAGCTGCAGGCTCCTAATTCCCGTATATAATTTTTCCAACGCTCTGCCAATGTGACTTGAAGCAGGTTTTTTCCTTTCCCCATTGATCTACAAAAAGCATGTGTATTTGCCTTCCATCCTTCATCTTGCTGGGCTAAATGCATATATGCCTTTAATCTCTTCTTAGAGGGTAGCTTTTCCAAAGAAGAAAGATGTTCTCTCTGATAGCTTTGTTATAGAAAGTGTTTTTCTGTGGTAGAGAGCACAGTGTTTGCACACAAGATTCTCCCACTTCTTTAGTATTTATTTATAAAAATGTGAAAGATAGATGTCTACTCAATCTAGTGCACTGGTTTACTGACTTTCTAGTAGGTTTTTCTGTTTGTTTATATGATGATAGGAATCTCTTCTATCATACTTTCCATCTGCACACAGTCCTTTTTGTGTGTAAGTACTGTGTGTCTTACACCTTCCTGTGCACACCTACTGAGGAGCACCATGGCCTTTTTAAAAGCCATGAGAACATGTCCAAACAATGCAAATGAACTAGGAGTTCTTCCACATTTAAGTGCTTTAATAAAGTTTTTAAAGTAAAGGATGCTGACCTCTGAAATTTATCTCTGCATTACATTTTTCCTTCCAATATAGTGGATACTTAACCTTCTAAATTAAGACTGCTTTCTTTAGGAGAAAGAAAAGTAAACCAGCGTAATGGCTTTTTATTCTCCATCAAATGCACAAAAAGGACAGTGAGTCACTACCTGCATGACTAGCAGGAATCCTCAATGCCATGTATGCTAGCAGCCCAAGGACAAGGAGACCACTAATGGTGTTTTTTCCATATTTGACTATGCTAACAGCTGTTTTCAGCTACGTATTTCTAATATCAAAGAGAGGAGTAAATCAAATTGGTCATTCACATTTATAACACACTTTTCCCTGTGGGGTTCTGAGCATACTTCCTTTGAAGTATTTTCCACTCTTCTGATAGATTTTTCAGTAAATTTTGATGTGGCAGGGGAACTGACAGGATTCTGAGAGTTTAAGGGTTTAAAACCTTACCAAGAGCCCACAGAAGTCTGTAGGAGTCTTTCCTTTGCCTTCCATGGGTATGTCGTGGTTTAACCTCAGCTGGCAACAAAGCATAACCCAGCTGCTCAATCACCCACCCCTCAGAAGAATGAGGGAGAGAACTGGAAGGGTAAAAGTGAGAAAACTCATGGTTTGAGATAAAGACAGTTTAATAGGTAAAGAGAAAGCCACACACCAAGCAAAGCAAACCAAAGAATTCATTCATCACTCCCCATCAGCAGGCAGGTGTTCAGCCATCCCCTGGAAAACATGGCTCCATCATGTGTAACAGTAACTTGAGGTGGCAAGTAGATGGCATTTGGTAGAATCATTCTAACTCCAAACCTGAAGGCGAAACAAAACAAAAATTACTTGGTTTAGTTTTTAATTGCAATAAGTCTAGTGCATGTGTGTGTGTATGTACACGTGCATGTATTTATGTAGACAGCTATGATTCTTATTTCCTTCTTTCTCATAAAAGGTTCTGGATATTTTATTTCCTTTCCCTTGTTTTGAAAAATAAAAACAAACAAAACATGATGAAAGCTGTTTCCTCTTTCCATGAGCAAATAACACAGATTAAAAACTGTGAGGAAACTGAATAAACGGAAAAATAAAAAGATGGCAATCATTTCAGTTTAAAATACATAAAGTCAGAATCATAGAATCTGCTAGGTTGAAAAGACCTTCAAGATCATCAAGTCCAACCATTACCTGAAGACTGCCAAGACCACCACTAAACCATGTCACTGAGGGCCTCATAGGAGAGATAGCTAAACAAGGTACAAGAAAGACCTTTTATAGGAAAGACCTTTGGTAGTCTTAAAAAATTCAGAGTCTTGATTTTAGGGGGGAAAGTATTCTGTCCTCTTTCAATTGCCATCTGAAATTTCCATAACATTTATTCTTCTGGTTAGCATAGAGGTAGGAGAATTAAAGAAAGGTTTCTGTATTTCTAATGATATGTCCAATATATTGGTTTTGCGTTTTGCAGGTGCCAAATCACTGAAGCATATGGAAGAGCATTTTTTGTTGTTGTTCTTGTTTTATAGAAGATAATTCTCTCCTTCTTGGACTTTGTACATTTGTACCCATGGTAAGTAAGCCAGACAACAAATGAGTTATGAGAAATATCAGTAAAATATTCAAAAATTCATGATATTTCCAGTTTAACTGTGAACTTTGACATATCCTGAATATATAATATCATGGTAGTAGAAGGTTTACAGGCATTCCTTTGGCAAGATCGGTTTGCAGCTTTATACTTGTGGTAACATGCTGTCTTAAACTTATTAATATAAAACTTTCATGTCATCTTTACACTGTTAGCGTAGGAACTGACACATAACCACCGGAATGGTTATATGAGGTGCTTTATTGCAGCGCTGGGAAACCAGGGGCACGCGCCCAAATCTGGCTTCAGTCTCGTCACATCGCGTTCGCAATTTATACAGTATCCAACACGGATTACATCATCAATCACGCGTATGCCCTACATCAGTCCATTGCGACATCAGCCTCTTCTGCGCTTGCGCAGCCCCCCTCTGGTGGTCGTCCTGATGAAGTAAGTAGTCTTCCTCGGATGAAGTAAGAAGTCTTCCTCAGCTTGTCCTTTTCACTTTCTGTTCTTTGGACGTGTTCCCACCATTATGTGGAGGTCAGCTGCCCTCCTATTTCCCCTTGACTGCCTTTTGGTATACCTAGGTTCTACTTGGATAGATTCTTACAATATACTTTCCTAATTTATCACTTATACCCTTCACCATATACAGGTGTGTTACTTTCTAGGTTCTACTTGAATAGAGTCTTACAATATACTTTCCTAATTTATCACTTATACCCTTCACCATACACAGGTGTGTTACTTTCTGCTACCAAACTACCATTGTATCATTCGTTATAGAATAACCCTGGTATGAAACTACAAAGTTTCGACAGAACCATTCTACTGATTTATGGATTTCTTAAGTAATCATTTCTACCAGTTTTACATATATAACTACTCTATCTTTTCAAAATTTTCACTCTTTTCCAACAGTTCCCCCCTTTGAAAATACTTCACTCAACTTAAGTCAAGTATTTTCATTTCCTTAGGTAGCTGTTTCCTGATATGTGGGAGGAGAGGGGGGCTTTGGATATTCTTTAATTACTGTCCCTATAATTCGATGAGTCCATGCATTGCTCCGGGCTGTTTCTTTTCGAATACAAAAATACATCAGATATAACATTAAAAACATGATCATCATTGCAACTACAGTTTGAACGGATCCATCCAGTAGGGTGAAGGCCTAAACTATCAAAGAGTGCTCCAATCCAATTTTGTTCAATATATTTTCTTTCTCCTTCCGCTTCTTGTTCCACTTTGGTCAGCTGGGAAATATCATATTCTATGTTTGTAGTTACATTAGGAATATGAACACAATAATGATCTATTCTATCCTTTAAATATCCACAAACACCATGTTCCTTAAGTAACAACAGGTCTAATGCCATTCTGTTCTGCAGGGTCATAGTTGTGGCTTGCAATTGCAGATTTAAATCCCTAAACCCCTTCTTCGTTACCCTAGCTAATCTTTTTGTTTGGCCAATCAGTCTGTCAATCATTTCTCTATTTCGATATGCTGCTATTTGTGCAAATAAAGATTCAAAAACCCACCCTATTTTAACCCCTGTGGAGGGCTCCTGCCATGTGTCATTATCATCATCATTATTTCTTTTAGTTCGAATTTGCAGGGTTTCTAACTTGTTTTTGACTGGTGACTTTTTCCAAATTGGACAGAGTTGGTAATCCCAGGGTGATTTTTTATTTTTTTATTTTTTTTTTTTAACTGGGCCTTCTATGGATAGGTGGGTAGTCCAGGTTCCATCACTTGCTGCCCAGACAAAATGTCCTATACTCTGCACTGTGGAATATTTACAATCCTCATTGCTAATAGGGACCTGTATTCCTTTTTCTCCAATTTTTATTCCCTGGCATGCACATCCTGCCATTAAGGCAATTTTAATTGGAGGTATTGTGATTTCCTCAGGGTCCGTATCACAATCTAAAACTTTAGTACAATTCCATCAAGGAACGTTTTTGATAACATCCCAACTAACCCTATTTACAGCAAATTATCGATGTCTATATTCTCTGCTACATTTTGCTTTCCTGTCCATTTAAGGCACCAAGATGTATTTCCGATATATTGAAATTTCTGCAAAATGCTCATTGACCAGATTGTGTCCCAGTTCTGTTTTAAACCATTTTATTTTTCTTTCTTTGCAAAGTCTGTATTGAGTTTGGTTGTGTACACAATTGCCAATTATTGTTCCTTTACATTCATACATGGTGTGATAGACTAATATTTGAGAGGTTACTCCCCTTCGCCTAGTTGTGGTAATGCATTCATTACAGTCGTCGCTTTTATCAGCCGCGACATTTGCCTATATGGGCCCAAACAGAACCATCGCCAAAAGAGGTCCGGTCAGGATCATAGTGCTCAGCGGTCACAGCCCCAGGGGTTGCAGCCCTTGGCAGACCCTTCCAGCTGCAGCACTGATTCCCTCCGGTCTTGCCCTCTCTGGCAGGTCAGATGTATATTTCTCATCAGCTATTATGACAATAATATTTGATCCACAACAACTGTTCCAACGAGGTTATAGTTTCACACCGAATGCAAAAGAACTCTAATTGATTTCTCATTTATTACCCTCAGATCCCATACTAATCTATATTCACCATTTTCAAAAATAATCACTGCATCCAATTTGGCCAATAAGTCCCATCCTAAAAGGGAATGGGGCATTCAGGTACATATAGAAATTTGTGTGTTAATTCCTTTCCTCTAAGTCGCAGATCCAGGGGCTGCAATAATGGTCATATTTCCTCCTTCCCTGTGGCTCCCACAATTGTTGTAGTTCTTTCCCCTAATCTTCCATGTAAATCATTTAAAACTGAATAGGTAGCCCCTGTGTCCACTAAAAATTTTACTTCTTCCTCTCCTAATTGGATTTTCACGAGGGGCTCTTCACTTCTCACCCTGTCTAGTCAGCTTTGGTTATCAAACTCTCCTAACACCATCGCCTTAGCTGCATCAGATCCCATAAAAGAATTCCCTGGAGACATAAATTGTCCTCCCCTAAATGGACATTCATTTTTCCAGTGTCCTTCCTGTTTGCAGTATGCACGTTGATTATATCCTAACCTTTCTACATTCATTCTTGCTTTTGGATTACAAAATCCTCTTCCTCTAGGGTTAGAGAGACGCTGTTCTCTCCCCTGGGTTGCTGCCAACAAATTCTGCTGCTGATTGTTTTCAGGTAAATAAATCTCCAGGTGAGAAGGGTACTTTAATGCACACCGGTCCTTCTGTCTTAAAGGCGCAAGCACTCCTCTGGACGTCTGAGCCTGCACTTTTCTTTTTATTTCCCCTCTGTCGAGTTCTATGCAAGACTGGGGTAATAGGGAGGCTTGCTTTCTGATCTCTTTTACACTCGCAACTATCCAGACTCTCGAGATCACTATCACTCATCTTCTCCCCCCCCTTTCTTCATTTAATGCTGGCGGGGCTGACGGAGCGACTGCCAAATTCAAACTTTCAATATCGCTCCGGTGTTGTAAGCTATTGTCTAAAACAAGGCACTTCATACATTTTCTCAGTAACACATTCCTTACACTGTTCATTAACATTTACCTTTGCACCCATTATTTCACAAGATTTTTGCCACTCACCATTATTTCTTAAAGAAAAGAATTATATATAACACCTTGTCCCATTTTCTTTCCTGTTATAACATCAACTGCAGTATAGTATTATACTGTAAAGTCCCATTTTTCAGGTCATTTCTCCTGATCCCCCAGTTCATACTGTGTCCACCATACATTACAATAATTAATTAATTTGCTTTTCAGCATACTCTGCCCAAATCCACCCTCCTTCCAATGGCTTAAAATACAGCCTAAGGGAGAGGACTTGGGAACCGACAGCATTTTTTTTTTTCTCTTTTTTTTTCCTTTTTTTTTCTTTTTCTCTTTTTTCTTCTTCCTCTTTTTCTCTTTTTTCTTTTTTCTCCTTTTTTTCTCTACTCCACACACACCATACACTCGCCACTAAGTTACAACATTTAGACAGACAGATGCTGATCCCGCAGCACAAATACCAATACCAATACCAATACCACTTCTGCCGAACCTGCAGAGCTTTCGCTACTGTCTAACAGACGGCGCCTAGGCTTTTACCCCGGGAGCTCCCTAGCCCCAACCAAGCGCAGCTTTCGCCGCGTCTAACAGGCAGGCTTTACCAAATCAGACTTCGCGAGGCCAGATGCAGCTTTCACCGCATCTCTCTGGTAGACTTTTTGAAGCCAAAGTTTCACCAAACCAAGCAGGCTTCGCCTACAGCCAAGCTTATCAGAAGTCTGTACCCTTACACTTTACCAAAATTCGGTACCATAATTACCAAACCATACGAAAATTCGGTACCTTAATTACCATACCATACGAAAATTTAATACCGTAATTACCAAACCATACTTTACAAAATCGGCACTGTGACCGAATCAGAAAAAAAAAAAAGAAAAAGCACCTTTCCTTACCATATCAGAGGTCCGTCGTGAGCAGCGGAGGTCGGTCGCGGTCGATGGCTCCCCGAGAATCTCTCGGTGCCGGCTGGAGCAGGACCGAAACGCGATCCGCCTCGGCAGTGCCCGCGAGGTCCCATCTGGGTCGCCAAAATGTTAGCGTAGGAACTGACACATAACCACCGGAATGGTTATATGAGGTGCTTTATTGCAGCGCTGGGAAACCAGGGGCACGCGCCCAAATCTGGCTTCAGTCTCGTCACATCGCGTTCGCAATTTATACAGTATCCAACACGGATTACATCATCAATCACGCGTATGCCCTACATCAGTCCATTGCGACATCAGCCTCTTCTGCGCTTGCGCAGCCCCCTCTGGTGGTCGTCCTGATGAAGTAAGTAGTCTTCCTCGGATGAAGTAAGAAGTCTTCCTCAGCTTGTCCTTTTCACTTTCTGTTCTTTGGACGTGTTCCCACCATTATGTGGAGGTCAGCTGCCCTCCTATTTCCCCTTGACTGCCTTTTGGTATACCTAGGTTCTACTTGGATAGATTCTTACAATATACTTTTCTAATTTATCACTTATACCCTTCACCATATACAGGTGTGTTACTTTCTAGGTTCTACTTGAATAGAGTCTTACAATATACTTTCCTAATTTATCACTTATACCCTTCACCATACACAGGTGTGTTACTTTCTGCTACCAAACTACCATTGTATCACTGGTTACAGGTTAACCACGATACCGGACTGCAAAATTATAGCTCTTTCTAATCTACAAAATCACACTATTGATTTATAAACCTCTTAAACATAATCATTCCTACCATTTTATATGACTATTTATCTTAAAAACTTCACTCTTTTCTAACAACACCATCATTTTATCACTTGTATATTAGTTATGATGATGAATGAAATGTCAATACGCCAGGTAGAAGGAAGAGACATTCAGGAAAAAAGTATGAAGCAGTTAAGCTTGCTTTTTGAAATTAGCAGTAACAACAGGAACTAACAGCAAATCACACATGAAATCAATGCCTGGACAAAACAAGAAATCAGATTTTATGGGAGTGGAGACTGTTGCAATATTGGCTTACCATGGCTGGCTGAAAAAAAGGTAGGGAGTGTTGTGAGGTCTCCATCCCTGAAGATATTCAAAGCTGCTTGGACACACAGCTCTCAGTGTTTCAGCTTGGTTGGGTCAGGTGACCTCTAAAGATCCCTTCTTACCTCAGCTGATCTGTGAACATCTAAAAGAAAAGCAAAAGAGCAGTAGCAGGAACCAGAGCAGAGCACATCTGTATTTTCACAGGGAGGGCTACCAAAACCCACAGTAGTAGCTCTGAACAACTAGGAAGGTCCCTCTTCAGCCACAGTACAATGAATTGCAGGACTGAGACAGGGAACAAGGAGAGCTTGCTTCCTTGCTTCCACAGCCACAGCCACCAGTTACTATCTGCACAGCCTTGTAACTGTTTTAACTTTTCTGCCCTACACTTCCATAGCTGGCTAACTTGAGAAATGCTTTAAAATCCATAGCTGAAAGGTACTGCTGCTCCTGTACTTCTTATTATTTCTTGTACAGTATATCTGACAGCTGTCCTCTGCAAATGAATAGACACTACATTAAAAGAGAGAATAAGAGAAAGCATGGAAAAACTGGTTTCTGTGGCAGAAGAGCCTGTATGGCTTTGTGAAGGGAAGCTGTGCCGCCCAAAACTGTCAGATCTCTTTCGAGGAATCAGTGACTGTGAAAGAGATATAATTTTGTCAAGATATATCCTTGTATTTTTAAAGGACTTTTGAAAAGGTTTCTTATCAAAGGTTCTTAAGAAGTTAATTTGACATTGACTAATCATTGATTAGAAGTAGAGAAAGAAGGGTAGGACTAGTGGCCATCCTTACAGTGGTCAAGGTCACAGTTAGATGCTACAATGATGTGCAGTAAGAGCAGTGCTTTGCAATATCATCTTGAGAGATCTGAAAGAACAGGCAGCTAGTGAATTGACAAATTTTGCCGGTATTATAAAAATATTCAGGATAATAAAAACTAAAGCTGGTTGTGAAGAATTAAAACAAGACTTAATTGGTGAGAAATAAAATGGTTAGTAAAATTCTATGTTGATAAATGTGGTGTACCTGAGAAAAATAACTTCACTTGCATAATTACGAACTCTAAATGAGCAACTGCAACTCCGGGGGGGGGGGGGTGGGAATCACTGCAGTCAGCTTTATGAAAATATCAGCTTGATAGTCAACTGGAGTCGAAATCAAAATAGAATGGTAGGGAAAAATGAATTGGGAGGGAAAACTAGAAATTATGTCCCCGAGTGCCTCTAGTGGCACCCGCACCTTTAAAGCCATGTGCAATTTACATCCTCCTAGCTATAACCAGGTATAGTAGAAGTGACACCTCATTTGACAAGGAGTGGATAACCCTCCTTCCCTGGACAAGATGTCATGGATGAATGGATTTACTACAATGAAAGGTTTCCCTAAAGCGCCCAGACATGATGACATGCAAAAAAAACCTCAACAAAAACTACAAACAAACAAAGCCCCCAGACTTTTCTATTTGAAAGAGAGAGGACTGTATATGGAGGAGGAGACTGTAATAGCTGTATGTGTAGCTTTGTGAATGACACAGAGAAGGTGAAAAGTAAATGATTATAGAGTATTTCTCACAGAACAAGAACTGAAATCATCAGGCCACAGCTTTAAGAGGAATCAAAATATTTTCCCCATTCACACACTGACCAAAGTGCCTAATTAAACTGCAGAAACTTATTTGTACAGGATATTGCAGGGGCCAAGATGGACAATATCCATCACTGAATATTAAGAGCACTGGCTTGAATACATCTTCTAGTACTGAAATCCTGAAGACACTCCTTGCAAGACTCCAGGTCACTCTCTATTCCCTGTTCTCATACATTTCCCCTTTATATCAGATACCAGTATCAGTCAGTAGGAAAACCATTGACCAAAGTTTTAACAGCTTGTGTTTTGTACAAAACCTTGACTGATAGTCCTTAGTGGTGTTTTTCTAGACAGACAACCGGACTCTCTATCAGGTTAACTGTATGGCTGTTTTGAAGTCTTGTACAAGTGAGCTTTTTATGTAAAAAACAACATTTTGTCAGTACATCCTGAACAAACATGAACTCCGTGCTCCCAGCTGTCCAAAAAGACATGGTCATTATGTTCTGACAGCTATTGAATCCACCTGAAAAGCAGCACAGCTGTTGAAGAACAAATGAGCTTGGCTGCAAGTGTTAACACAGAGAAAATAACCTGCCCCAGGGAGCACTGCCCCCATCCAAGGGCTTCACAGGTTTACAAAACTGAACCCTGCTTGGGACTCATACCCCCCACGCAGATTTCACAGTTGAATTTCAGGAAAGCAGCCAAATATTGCCTGTTAATAAAGATGCTGGTTAGCAATTTTAAAGATAAGGAAATTATCCTTACTGTTTCAGAAGTAGTCCTCCTACAGAAAGTACCATGACAATAGAAAATACCTTTGGCTGGAGGAACTGCAGTAAAACCAGAAACTAAATAGATAAACTGTTCTTTTTAATGTAGCTAGGTTTACAGATTGCCTCCATATTAGCCAAAACATTGAGAAATAAGCTATGTACTAGTAGGTATCTCATGGATTAATTTCATCATGAATCTAAACTCCCAAAGGTAAATTTTTCACCTTTATCCAGTCTGCTGTCTGACCTCATGAATGAAGGTGAAGAAACTATCTGCAGTCAACAGGGTATTTAGGTAATTTCATTATCCCATTTTCAATCCTTCTCCAGGCTCTGACTTTAAGTAACTTCTGCTGAATTAAGTGGTGCAGAAGACTTGTAAACTACTGTTAGCTTTGGGTTGTTTGTGGGCTATGGCCACTACTGTATTAGATTTTTTCATTATATTGTGTGATTGATCATCTTAACTAGGTCAGACTGCTTACGTTTGACCAGAGACACACAAAAAGAGCAAAGCTGAATTTATTGGTGGCTAAGTTTTCTTGAAGAAAAGGAGCCAAGATTGTGGAGCCAGAGAAGTAAAGCCCTGAATTTTATGGAGTATTTAAGAGCTTTCTTTTTCTGCTAAAGGGTTTTACAGAGTTACATAATTAGGAAAAACAAACACTCCACCCCCATAAAACCCCCACAAAACCAAAAAATCCCCCTCCAAAAACCCCAACAAACCACCCCACCCCAAAAAAAAAAACAAAACCAAACAAACAAAAAAACAAAACAAGTAAACAAAACCCCAGGTATTTTCTTAGTATAAATCGGGATTAGATTAAAATTTAATTTTTAGCATATCACATTCCCATAAGAGAGTCACAAATGACATGTGCATGCAGAATCTTAGTTGTGTGAAGAGCAGGGTAAAGCCATTACTGATTCCATCAGGGAAAAATGTTACAGACAAAAGGTTCAATGCCAGAAAAAAACACTACCTTTTTCCAGGAAAAATACGATAAAGAAAATAAAGTTAGGTCAGATTAACTGATGTGAGCAAGAAAAGGTAAAGGACTTCCCTTTCATCAGAAGGGCCAGAAGGGTTAAAATTATATTCATGACTATTGTGTCTGTCACACAGCTTTTGCCAAACCACATAAATTGTGCATAAGGTACCTAGACCTGCTGCCACCTCTCTGTTGTAGAACAGCTCAGTCTTTCCACATAAAATAAGTGATCCATACACCGAAATTCGCTGAGGTATCCTCCACTGAATTGCTCAAGGCAAAACATGAGACCCAGGCCCTCCATCATCACAGTATGGGGTAATGAATTGTGTCCCTCTTTTTACTTCACTTTTTCACTTTGAAAACAGGCCAAATCCTTTTCCCTAACAGTTCCATCTCGCAGCCCTCCCTTCGGCCTGAACCAAAGTCACTGATTCCCCTGAACCAAAGACCAGTGCAATGAACTGTCCTTCTCAAATTGACAAGTGTGTCATCCAAGCACACAAATGAAATAAAGGTAAATTACTGTTGCCTGCCATGAAACATTCAGTAAAGAGAAACAATTAGTGCATATGATCAAAATGGGTCCTCAGTGTAAAATGTGAATACCATCATGATCAAAATAGCTTCAGAGGTGAAAGATGGACTGATGGCACATACTTCAGAGAAGTCAGGACTTTTATGTGTACTTACAAGGCACGTATGTCTATGGACTGAGATTTTTCTAGCTCTGATTTTCAGAAAGTGGGCATTTTTTTTTAAATGACTAGTTTCTGGGTGTCTACCTTGAGAGACCAAAAAGACGTCTGATTTTGAAAACAGGAGTGCTTTTATGCATCTTTCCTATTATTCTTCCCTTTCCCTGCAACTACCAGGAAACAAGTACCCCCCCAAAGTATTCCCATATCTAACTGGTTATTACTAGTTATTTTTTTAAGAATTTCATAAAATGTAAATGCCCCAAAAGCCCTGAATTGTGTCATTCTCTATGAATTATTTAAGCCCTCCATCATACCTTTAATTTCAATTGTGTCTTTTGACAAAAATATAATAAGGTAGAAATAAATTTATATTGAATATTAAGGGAGGTACAAAACTAATTCATCACTTCGACCTGTCAAACAAAGGCACTGCATTTTCTATCTGGCAGATATACCAGGTTTTTCCTCTGTGGCAGGACAGCCTCCTGCTATCTGAACAGATGAGTGAGGAAGGTTCACACCACTGGATGCTGCTTCTTGTCCAGCAATAGTATCCTTCCAGAAACAGAACTGTGCAGAGCAGGGGCAGAATGGGAAAGGTGAAAACTGGCCATTTGTTTTCTGTATCTGGTTTAAAGAGGTATTTAAGGAAAAGTAAAACCTACCCTACATTTTAAAACCTCTTTTTAATAAGCCTCATACTTTGTGGAAAAGGTTTGGATTAGGAATTTTAAAACAAGGTTGGTTTTGATATACTAAGAATATACTCCTTAATTTCATCAATTCACTAGGTGGTATCAACAGTGATATTCCCAATACACCCTCTATATATTTTTTTGCTTTCTCATTTTAGCAGTAATTGACAAATTCTGAGTTTCTTAATAATTTTCTTGTTTCTGTTCATAAAAAGACAAGCAAGAGAAAAATATTAAGTTATTTATTCCTTTTGCTTCCTCTTGTTTGAAATGCCTTTCCACTTTCAATTTGATTCCTGGGGAATGCTGAGTCTTAATTACAGAATTACTATAGGTTTGCTCACAGCATCATATTTGTGCTTGAAAAGGAATTTGTCCCACAACATTTTCTGGGTGAGGCCATGGTCTACAGAATTTAAACACTTCCTTTACAAATTTGATTTGAACTAAATTAATATATGTGAAAGATTTTTGCATGGCACTCTTGTAATCTGCTGGTAGTTCATGACAGAAGCTGATTATAGTGAAAAGACACACAAGAGTGTTTCCACCTTCCTGATTTCCCTTTCCTCTCTTGTTCTTCATAAAGTGTTTGATGGAAAAAACTCATTAAAATTTTCAAAGTAGATAGTCAGAAAATCATACAATATCAATACTTTGAAAAGAATTATTTTCATACTTTTGAAAAGTATTCTTTCTTCAAACTTCCTTTGTACCCGTTTTGCTGGGACAGGCCCAGAAAAACAGAAAGAAGAGGAGCAGTCCAACTCTTCCACCTCCCTCTATCTCCCCCCCAGGCTTGTCTGGGATCATTGCAGCTCTTTTCAGCCCAGCTCACCATCTGCCTGGCCAAGCCACATAGTTCCAGTGTCCATGGAAGCACCAGCCACCCCATGCAGCAGTTGTACCACCCGAGTTGCCACATCCTCTGCTTGTATGTAGACATGACCTTCTTCAACCAGGTTTTTCTAAGCAATTAACATTTTCTTGTCAGAGCCCTGCCAGCCCCATGTATCTTCTCAGTTCATATAGGTACATAAAGATACTCGCTTCCATTGTTAGTGAGTGGTTTGTGGAAGGGAGAACAGAGAACACTGCAGTGTTATTTGGCTGCTTGCATCGATCTAAGAGTTTGTTCCATCATCCATAACTCTTCCACATATTTGATTTTCCCTTAAGTGTGTTTGGATGAAGACATGCTGTAAAGCAAAAGATTTGCTCTTTGTGCTGTTGCAGGGACAGCTGCCTTGTGTATTTTATTATTTACTAAGAAAAAAAACCATGATCTGTAACCTGAGAAAATAAGTCTTGTGGAAAATATCAGTACAGTGTGGTCTAACTTTGAAGACTGGTCAGAAGGAAAGAAAGGCAAAAAAATCCATATTAGTGGATATCTTTCTACACAAGCCTAAAAGAAACTTAAAAAGGCTACAGACTTGGACAGTGCTGGATTCAGCCTCTTAACTCTTTCATTTGTGTATGAAAGTGGCAAAATTTTACAGGTGTTCTTTACATTAAAATGGAATGTGTAAGCTTCAGATGCCTGCAAAATACTGATAGGTAATAGAATACATTTTGGTATTTTCTCTGAAAGATTATCTTTTTTCAAAAAATAATTAAATGATGCTCCTAGTCCTTCTAGTAAGAAAGCAGAGCTTTGAACAAAGCCAAGTGCAATACATTTTCCCTACATCCCAGACAAAAGTCACATAAAATATGTTTGAAGATGGAGATTCATTGGAGCAATATGCATTTACTCTGGAATACACTACTGTTGATTACCTTTTGGAGTATTTCACAACTCCTAGTTTTGCCAGTTTCTTCCAGACCCAGTTGGACTTTGGTGACGAACCAGCACCCTGCTCCAAACCAACACTTGACTGCAACCACAAAGGGAACAGAATTTCAGCAGTAAAACTATGTCTCACTTTTTCATCCATTGTTTCTTCTGTTAGTTTGCCATCATTCTTATTTCTATCAAGAAGTTTAACTTAGTGTCACTAGAGCATTTCCCCCCCCCCTGCAGTCCAGTGACTTGTGATAGGTGGGTGTCACTTGCCAGCAGATGAAAAGTGACTTCATCTTTTGCCATCAATATTTCCAGTTTTATCAGCGAGTGCATCTTAATACTCTTTCCCTGTCCCATAAAATGACGAGGGTTTCATCTAGAAAGGAAGGCCTTCAAACAGAACAGGCTGAAAAATACCACCGCAGAGGCAAACTGGAATATAACTCCAGGGTGGCAGATGACTAAAAAAAATATATATAAAAAAATAAAATGATAGGCCTAAGTCTAAAAAGTTTATCATCCAAATTTAAGCACGTGTTTTCCCCACCATTTAACATCTTCCAACATGACAAACTGTCCATGGTTCCTTTTCTCTCACAGCTGATAAATTGTTCTATTTCTCCACCTTTACCATTAAGGAAATCAAAGCAAAAGCTTTGTAATCCATCAAATCCTCAAACGGCAGCACTTACAGTGGAAGAGGCAGGCGTAAGAATCAATATGCTTTTCACTTGTGTAAGCATTTTAACATACTGTGAAAATTAGCTCGTTAGGAGATTTTATTTTCACCACCGTGTTGCAACTCCATAATGAAAACCAAGAATAGGCCAAGATCTAAATTGTAGAGTATGGCACTATTAAACATTTATCTACTACTGCAACTACCTTACACCTTTCTATTATGCAAAAGGTGGGTTGAGTCACAATAAAATTGAATGAAGCCTGACTGTTCTGGTAGTGATATTTAATGCTTGCCCACTCACGTCATCCCTGGACTTAGAGAAATATTAATATGTATAATAAGACCTTGGAAAAGCCTCACCTGTGATCAAGCTTTTTTCCTTCATAAGCCCTAAAAGCCATATATTTAAGGAACACTGAAATAAGGGAAAATGTACTTTACATTCAAAAGCAGCCTCACTTTGATTCTTCATCCTATCACTCCTGCTACTGTGAAGCTGTATAAATGTATATTACAATAAAAATACCAAAACATGCTGTACTCTCTCCCACAGTGGAAGAAACCCTCTGATTCCCATCTCAGGCAAGAATATGTAATTTTAACTCTTCAAGGGAAACCCAGAAGCCACTCAGCCATTCATTAGCAGAGACTGTCCATAATCCCATGACATGTGCCTTGTCTCAGAAACACTTTGCTAGATGATATTGCAAACTCTGTACTCTGAACTGCAAAGAATAATTAACAGTTCTTTGAGTCGTGGCAGAAATATGACATTAAAAACTACCTCTGTTACAAGGCACATATCAGTATCCAGAGGCCATTACAACATTTTTAAATGGCATTTACACTGAAAGAGAATTGCTAAAAATAAGGAAAAGTACCACAGTCACACTGATGCCTTAGTCTCATGGGATGTAGGCATGTACATACTTGAATTTCTTTGGAAGTCACAAAACAACCCCCAGCTTCAGACTGAAAAGGAGAAACTTACTGAAGTGTAAATCTGAGATGCCTTGAAAAATTTTAGCTGATTCTCCCAAGGGGCTTTGAAAGCAGCTCTAAACAGAAAACTAACCTTCCTGCTGCACTGTGATGGCCAGGATGGAAGCATAGAGATAGTCATTTGGGGCAGAAGCAGTGGGGCACGCAGAGAGGAATCAGGCTTTTGTAAGGCAGCTTAGAGCACTGTGGTCTTGTTCTTCTGCCCAAGATCATGCTGCTGTCAGCCAGTGACACAAGAAATGTCCTAACAACAGGCAGCAGGGATATCAGTAGTCCCCAGCCCTACTGTGGAAAAGTTATCTATCAATCACTGTCAACTAACATGAGAGTGTGGGGAAAATGAATTCTAAAAGGGACATTTTGTTTTAACATCTTATTTATGAGGTAGTGACTGCTGTTACAATCAGGTAAATCGTTAAAAGCACTAACACAATGACATTCCTAGATTTTGAAGGGGTTTTTCTGAGTTCTTCCATGTCTATGAGTAGATGGCTTCTTTTATTCTCAGTCACCCAGACAGTATGTTTTTAAAGGCATGAGAAGTGTGTGAATATAAGTTAGGGGAAATGGATTAACTATTCCCATGTCTAGTGTTTGAAAGTGTTTATTTTGTTTGGATGCTGTGGCATGTAACTACTTACTGTTAAGATGGCGCACAGTGTCCAATGCAAAAGCACCAGAGAAAAGTTACAGATACTTCTGTTGGTTAAACCCTTTAAAAATGCACTTGAGGATATACTAATGAAGTCAGAACACTCCAATATTTGTTAAAGGATTATTTTTTGCCATGCTTATCTTTTGCAAAGGAAGTAAAGGCACATTAACTGTTACCTGTGCGAGGCTTAAGCAAATGCATTTGCTTGTGCTAAGAGTTTTCTCGTCTGCAAATATTGGACTAACGAGCAGCTTTCATTATAGTACAATGAAATCATCAAAAGGATTAATCACACACTTGCTCCAATTTCAAGATAGATCAAGTCTGAGCTATAGTTGAAGCAATATTGAAATTCATGGAATACATACTGTAACCTTGTGAAATCCTTGAGGAGCAGTTGCAAAAACCTAATTGTCCAAGCAAAGTTATAAGCTAAAAGGTGGAAAGTTGTAAGCCTTAGCAACTCAGTAGCATCCCACTCTTGAAGGCTGCAGCCATAGTAGTGCTTAGTAGTGCACTCTTGCTTTTAAAATAGGCCTTGGTAATACTGGCTGTGCAAGCCTTAGATTGGCACACTTCTATGGGAACAACAGGGAGTCTGTACCTAAAATAACATCAATATTGACAGCAAGTGCTACAAACTGCTTCTGAAATTTCGCTTTTATTAGGAAAAGGGGTATTTGATTTTAAACACCAATTGTTAATGGATGTGAGTGTACAAGTAAATGGCAGTATTGAGCAACCTATGGGAGTCTCACTGGAACATATTAGGAAGGAGTGCAACCTGTAGATGGAAAAGGAACAGTCAGAAAACAGCTTTGATTCCAACATTTTTTTTGTCTGGGAAGAAAAAAATGACACATTTCTCAGACTTTTAAAGTCACTGCTGGGTTTTCTAGGTGATTACTTTTCTAACACTTTTTCTGATTTACAGCTGTGCTTAAACCACAACACATACGCATACAACAACTGAAGAAGACAGTCACTGGTGGCAGTCAGAAGAGCTTTGGTTTTCTTAAGTAAAATCTTCCAGAAAAACAGATGACTCTGAAAGGATGGATTGACATCAGCCGGCAGCTGTGTTTTGATAATAATAACAACAGTAATAAGAAGCAGCAGCTCAACAATAGCAATAGCAATGATATTTTCATACCTGTGTGCTATGTGTAGTTTTCAGTCACCAGGTGGTTTCCAGTTCTGAACACCCTGATTTGAAGATTCTTAATGTTTGGGGCATTTTTGCTGTCAGAGAGCTATAGCTACGATGTCAAATGGCTGTCCATTTCAATGGTTAGTCAGTATTACCAAGTATATAAACCCTTTCTCTAGTCCATCATGTATTGCTTCCTTTTGCAGAGGACGTCATTGTTTTCTCATAGAGATATTTTCTGCCTTTCAGATATTTTACTAGAAGAAATAACATTATAAAAAGTATATGGAAGATAAATATACTTCCTAAAGAGAACATTCCGTCAATGAACTTCCCTTATGTGTTTTGCCTTCTTTTTTTTAGCAGCTATAGTAACTCACTGTCAGATCAGGGTATTCCTTGGCTGTTTTTAGTTCACTGAGCATTTAAGTTTGACTTATTACTAGTAACTAAAAAGAAAAATATTCAGTGTCACTTGAACTAGAAATGACAAGATATATACAATGATTTAATTTATGTGACTGTCACTTCAAATTCCCAGTTTGTGCAGACTTTCTGCAGGAGAGGCCTGTAGTCAGCTGGCTGGAGAGCGGCTCACTCTTGTGGTCTCACTCCTGGCCCATGTTCACAGCTGTGAGACTCACTACAGGGCTGAGAAACAAGATCCTGTGACTGATGTGGATGCTGCAGTGAATTTCTCCATCTCCTGTCACAATGTTGCATTTGGTTAAAATTAATGAAAAAACACTACCTGCAAAATCACAAAAAAAGCAACAAACCAGAACCAAAACATCTTTCAGTGTGTAAAAGAGTTAAGATCAATATATCATGCTACAGTTCATAATATGTAGATGTCAAAGGATCTACTAGACATTGAAGTCTGTGGGAACTTAGAGGGGGAAGTAGTTTTCTTCTTTTTCTGTATCACCACCAACCTTAATGCAAAAACTTAGAAACTTTCAGTTAGAAGAAGCTTTTAAGCTTTGCCTTTTTTCTAGGCAAAGCAGGCTGGGGGAGTACATGTGATTTGGAGCTTTAAGCAAGTGGTAATTTATACTACTAGCCGAAGTGTAATTGTTACAGGAGAAAACACTAAAAAAAAAAAGGCCAAAGAAGTCAGCAAGTTATGAAATTAAAATAGGGTTGGTCCCACACTGCATACTTCTGTCATTAAAGGCAACTGAAATGTTAGTGCTGACAACTCTGTTTCCTGTTAACACAGATTTAATACTCTGAGCAGGGCACTCTGTTTGTGGGGTAAAGACTTCTGCTGGATATCCAAGATATGCTTTGGGATAAACTTGAGGTCTATAGCTTCGTAGGCTTTTGGTTGCTGGTCTCTGAAGAGCCCAAGAGCTCTATAACTGGTGTAAATATGCCTTTCCCTTCAATTGCAGGGGCGTACTGATTCAAAAGAACAGAATCAGAAAAAGGGGGCCATAACACTGATGAGATGAAAACTGCTTGCCTAAAACAATGAAGTTCCTGAAAGCTCATCTCTTATAGCAGAGAAGATGAAGAAGTCTCCTTTATGATCTTTGCAGACATATATGAGTTAAAATTGGTCTATCCTGTGTTGGATTGTGCAACGCACTTCATTTGACCAAGGAACGATGTCATGAAGCTCTCATTTAGGTTGGTAGAGAAATCAAGACAGTCTTGGAGGTCCAGACAGAAGACATCATGAAGCATTAGAAGCTGGTTAGACACAGAGAAATTAGCTTTTAACTTGCCACATTTCTAATAATTTCCTTGTTTTCAGCACTAGCATGTAAATATTTCTTGTTAAACCAGTGTACCACATGGCATAAATAGTAATAAAATAATAAAAATGCATACCAGTCCAGCCCTCCAGAAATGTAGCTGTCAGAAGTACCTACAGATATGATGCACTGGTGAGGAGGGTGGGTGGGATTTTTAAGTATGCATGAAAAGGACAGTTATTGGCAAGTAAATGAGATTTAGGCATATGAAGCAGAAAACTGATGTTTAAAATAGTTTCATGACTCTGTGTATGTGGTGGTGGCGGCAAGGATTTTGCAGAAAGAGGGCTTCAGTGGTGGCTCCTGTGGGTCAGGAGCTGCCCTGTGCTGGACAGCCAGCCAGTCACTGCTGTCTCTGCAATGTATTGGTAACTGATCTCCCTGCCTTTGTTTTGGCCCAAGAGCTTTTTCATCTTCTTTGCTCCATCAGTCCTGTTAAGGAGTGGGAATGGAAGTGGGAGTGGGTGAGCAATTGGGTGGGTAGCTGGCATCCAGCCAAGCTCAACCCACCATGCTCTGGTATCAGAAAGTGATAAATATTGCAAAAGTAAGGCACGTTCTTATTCTGCTTAGCATTTACATAACAATGTGGAAAAATTTAATTAAATGTTGTAGTATTTGACTTTCTTTCCCAGAGCCCGCTCCTCTCCCTTTTACTGCTCTCAGCAGTACCTTTCCCTGTGTGTTTTATTTAAGCTGTTCTATTTCCAGCTCTCTCTGGAAGTTGACAGCAGTCATACAGATATGATATACATCACAGCCATCATGGCAAACCCCAAAACAGTTTCACTTGCTCACCATCTGAATGGTAGCCTGTCAATTTCTAGTTGTCTCTTTAGGCTCTTTAACCTTCAGGGTTGTGCTATGTCAGTCTTTTTGCAGGATCACTAGCAATTCCACAATCACTTACTGCATGGCAGCATTCCTGCATAAAGTTATTTTCTGAATTGGGGGCAGGGGGGAAGATTTATTGTTATTTTTGCATCCAGTGAACACGCTCAAGGAATGGAGAAAGCCAACAAATGTGAGAGGCAACACGGCTGGGCTCAGAGAGGAGCATGAGTGGGAGCTGACCAAAATGGCAAGAATTAAACCAACCATCCAGCCATTCCTCAGCCTTCCTCAGCAGCCATTATTCACTACCGACCACCAAGGCTGACAAAACTGTAGATTTCTAGACACATTGCAGAAAGTGTCATGTAGCAATGTTTCTGAACACTGAAATGACCATAGATGAGTAACATGAGCATACCATCTTTCAAACACCATCTAGCACCATATGCTTTCTTTAGCAGCCATTATTTTCACTATAACCTGTTAAAACAGGTGAACGCTGGGCAGGTTAAAATCCATCCTTGGAAGTGGAATGATAGTCATGGCCAAGGGTTTAGTTCTGCTGGGATTCACAACAAGGCTAGTCTGTCTGCTTCCTGGAGAACTGAACGCACAGGCTGCCATAGCATTTCATCAGGCCAAGCCAGTAGCAGACTGTCAGGAATACAACCCCCACTGTTAAGTTTTCCAACACAGGACCCCCGATGGCTGCCACTTTCTGCACACCTAGCAATCAACCAGTAAGAAAGTTCTTACAATTAACAGCTACATGGTTCTTAGGTAACTGCAATTTGCTATGATCATATTTAATCTCTGCAGCTGAAGATGCTCTCCAAGATACGAGGATTTTTGTGCCTGTAGGATATATAGCAGAGTGGGATATTTTTTTTCCAGAAATATGTGAACATTTTTGTTTTCAGAAATACATATGTAGCTCCTGAATTTACAAATCCTCATTAAAAAGTCACTTTTCTGTCAAGCTACCAGTTTATTTTAATATCCCTTTCTATATTCAGAACAAGATTCAAACTGAGATACAAGATTCTAAAAGTTGATGTTTAAAACAATGCCATTTATTCCCTACTAAGCACTCAAATAACTGCTTTAATTTTCTAAAACACTAACTACCTATCAGCTCAAAGGAAGCAAATAGCAACAACTTGATTGCTAAAATGCCAGTAAATGTTTTGAAAACAAGCTCTCTTTGAAAGTGTCTGTCTATAGGTTTGGAAGTATGTCTCCAAACACATATTTTTCATCTCAGCCAGTCCATGCATTTGCAATGGAAACAATTATGGATGTGTTGGCTGGATATGCACTAAATGAGAAGACTGTAAGCTAAGCAAAACCAGAGTTTTTCAACTCTTAAACTGACATATGCTGACTGCTACATGAGACTGAGTATATGAGTACTAGTACGACTGCTATATGGGACCAAATTTATGAGTATATATATGACTCTTATATGAGACATTATATAATATATGGCTGAGACTTATATGAGACTGTTATATGAGACTTCATTAGGCAGTTACTAGCTCCAGTAAAATTCCAAGACCCTAATATACCAACAAAACCAATTATCTGATAGAAGTATCTCTTTTCTTTCCAGAGACTTCCTCAGCAAGTATGGTTTTAAATAACTTCCTTTTCCTTCTCAATGATTAAAAACCATCACAACTGTACAAAACATACCTTTTAGCTATAATTATTTGAACATTGAACCAATCTCATTCCTGACTCAGTAACATCTGTCCCTTGGAAATACAACAGCAACTTATATATGTATCATATCCTTAACTGCCTCCAGAGATTTGGGTAAGGGCTTGAACTTCAACAGACCAATAGGGTCTTCATGCTGAGGTTAGATAGCATGGCCCCATGAGCATCAAATGAATAACTTTATTGTAATGCAAATAAAGATTAAAGTTGCTATAGAAACACTGGCTCTAATTTTTCTGAATATGGAAAAGTCAAAATGAAGACACCTGAAAAGAGTATGTCCAAAAAGAAGGAAAGATCAAGTGGGAACAAGCTGCAATTCCAGTAGGCTGGGTGCAATTATTTACAGTGGTTAGAAAGCATGAGTGGAACCTGTGGAGAACATAAAATTCACCCTATCTGGCTAGTGTCAGCATGAACATGATGCTATAGTGCTTTCTTACTGGTCCCTTAGTGGAAGGTTGCTGTGCCATGACAGCCCTCCAGGCACATCTGGATCCTGCCAAGCTGCTGCCATATGAGAAAGGACATTGCAAAATGGCAACACAACCAAAGCATGTTCTGATCCCTTTCTTATTCTGTAGAGGAAAACAAGTTGATCTGCATGAGGTGGAACCACAACAGAAATGTTTCTGATGGAGTTGTACTGCTGGAATTGCTTCTCTAGTGTCCAGCATGGTCCAGAAGCTCCATGGGATCCATCTTCTTTTGCAAAGCTGCTACAGTTTTCTTCCTGTGCAAATGGTTTGGTAGGTAAGGTCTTGAGACGTGAGTATGTGAGAGACCAGAACCTTTCGTTCAAAAGGGCCACTGCTTTCTTCTTTCTGTTATTGCACTCATTAGCAAGTTATGGAAACTTCACCTCTTTGCAATGTCAGATGTGTATGAAGTCAAGTGGTGGATTCAAATGGAAGAAGAGAGAGGTACATGTGAAGTCTGCATGTGTGCACATCCACTGAGTACAATCTCAGAAACCTTTTTCCCTTAAGCATCAGAAAATTACTTAACACAACCCTGACTCAGGGCCACTTTCCAGCCTGAAATCCCAAACAGACAGATCTCTCTGGTGTGTTTCCATATAATATATATGGCAGACAAAGGTTAGATGCTGAACACACCAGGACACCCATTTAGGATCGGGATCTTTCCTTTTATCCTTACAGGCAACTCTTAACTCTGATTTGTTTCTCTCAGGATCACTCCCCTTCCTTCCCTTAGATACTTTTTTTGTGTGGAATATATGTTTTTTCTACTATGTAATGTTACCTTCTTTCCCCTTCCAGTTCCCATCTATAGCACCCAGCAAAACTTCATGTATAATTTGTGAAAATCTTTTCTCCACTTTAACCACAGTTTTAAAAACTGTGTGTCTGTTTTCATTTTTTAAAAATATGTTTCTGGGCTGCATATGTGCAAGATCCATCTTTCCCTTTTCACCTGTCCTTGGTATCTCCATCTTCACCTGCTTGGTTTGCAACTACAAAGGAAGGCTGAAACCCCTTTCAGATGAGAGTAAGTCTGTGTATCAGAAGCATTCATCTCTGGGGGTCATTTTTCACATGGGTTTTGATACAGACAACAAAACATGGTTTATTAAGCAAAAGTTTCATTTTGTCCAGTCAGAGGAGGATATGGGTCAAGAAAATGTCATGAGCATGAATGAGCATGAGCATGATTAAAGTCAGACTTAGATGAGATTAATTCAGCCAGTCCTTACCTTCAGGTAAAGTATGACAGCTCTTGCAATGTCACACGTTGTTTCATTGATGACACAGCTTCTGGAGGCCCCTCGTCTACAGGATTCTCACTTTTTAAAGAAGGTTTCTAGCTCTTAGATTTGTGGGGAAAAGCTTAAAGACATAACTTCAGAAAACAAGTAAACCTCTTTTTTTTTATTCTGACTTTAAGCATACAGTGGCCTCTTGTTACGAGCCCCTGTGGTATAAATCCCAGTCTCAGTCAGCCCAGCTGCAAGTGAGTAACTGTAAATGAACAAATGGACATTCAAGCTGGGAGGGGCAAAGGTGGCCAAGCAGGAATTTTACCTGCCCCTTTGTGTCACTGTTTTGTAGACCTGACAAGGGAACTGCTCTCTGAGGAGAATCTGCATGATCTAATAGACAACTGTTCAACACTTGAGGTAGAAACAGACTTGCATCATAAAAAACACTGCAGCATGAACAGTACTGTAGACAATGGAGTTCTTTCAAAACAATCCACATTTAAACATTTTATAATTGCAATACTGTTTTGATCAGGTCTAAAATTACTTTCTCCATTACTTTTAGCCACAAAATTTACTTCACCTCTTTCAATGTAATTTTTCCATTAATGGCATAAACCAGGAGAGAAAAATTGGTTTGTGCAGGTTTATACACATTCATCAGGTATGATGGATTCAGCAACAATAAATATTTTTCCCTTTAAAAAAGAAAAAAAGGAGAAGATTTTAAGGAAAGAGTGTATCAAAATAACTCAGATCTTTCCCACATGAAACTTTAAAATTCAGTTTCCCTCACTGACCTACAAGACTCCCGTTTTTGGCTTCCACTGTGAAAATAGGAACAGCTTGCCTGCACTTGATCATAAACTGCCCCAAACCAAAAAGAGTGGATGTACATGTGTCTGGGGTTTTTTTCCCTACTTAGGAACTTTTATGCAGAAGCACATTCTCCATCAAAATTGGAGAAAGAAGGCTTTTCCTTTTGGAGTTCGCAAGTTGGGTAAATGAAACCTCTTGAGCCAAGCAATTCTGCATTTTGCATTGTTATTCTTTGTTCTTTAGAATAAACCAAAAATGGGTCACAGCACAGCAATGTGCTGTCAGGACTAACAATCAGAACCACCATGTCTTTCCCTTTTCTTCTTCTCTCTTCATGCCCTGCTGTCACCCATTCTCTCTGTCTCCTCCAACACCAACAGACCTCCCCACAGACTTGCTAGCTTCTCAGCTACCCATGTGCCATCCACCAGGCTGCTCATTCTGTGCTGCACCTTTTGCTAGCAAATAGTGACTTCCTCCTCCTTCTCTTTTTTTCTCTTCCCTGACTAATTAAACCCTGGTTTTGGCAGTGCTTAGGATGTTTTCGTCAACAACTGCAACATCTGTAACTCTACTCAAAGTGCTGTTCCTGCTGTCCAAGCCATGTGCCCAAGGAAATTTGGAATTACTGTTGGAAATACTACAAGTTTATGTGGGCAATGGAGCAATGATTCATCAATTCAGCTGCAGTCTCACAGTAGAATTTGTATCTGATTAGCTGCCCATTAACTTTAGCTTGTCCTCTGCCATTAATGCTTCAAAACATAGGTCTCCCCTTGCACTGACTATCCTTGTTTGTGATTACTTTTGCTCAGACACATTAGCATTCCTGTTGTGAAACTGAACTTCATTTTGTTACATTCTGGAAGTACCATCTAATCTCTGATCTCACTGCTGCAGCATTTTGAGACCATGGCAGTCCTTTGCAGCAATGTTTGACTTATTACCTTCTGAGAATGTCATTGTCATGCTGTTTACCACTATCCTTGCTTGAGATGACTGGAACAATCAAGACACGGAGAATAACTGAATGTTATTGTTTGCCTATCTCACTGCCCATGTGGTAATGGCAGTTACACAAGAGGGAATGGGCATGGTAGGCTAGGTGGGAAAAGTGCCACAGTGACCTGAAGTGAGACCAATCTAATGCCTTGTGCCAGGACTGTGAAACCTCTTGGGAGAAAGAAAATTTGAGAGAACTGGTAGGTGGCTTACTCTGTTGCACGTCAAGTTGTCTTTCTCCTTATCCACATTGTCTTAGCTTGCATTACTAAAACATGTGTGTTCAGCCTTTAAAACATCTGTCAATAAAGTATCAATAAGGAATATGGCATAAGAAAGGTTTATCTGAACCCTGATTAAAGGTTTTGTCATGGGAATGCTATTTTATTTGGATAATTTACAAGCAGGGAAGTTGTAAGTCATGGCCTTGATACTTTCTGTTTCTCTAGTTTTCTGATAGACTTTACATACAGTATATTCACCCTGTAATAGTCAATGCACCAGTGCTCAGAAATGAAAATGAAAATCTCACATGAGGGAGAAGTTTGGGAATGGAGCTTTTGAAAGAGCAATGCATTTTTGTATTGAAACATGAAATAGAAAAGAAGAGCACGGCTTGAAGGCAAAAGAGATAGTGTGTTTATGACCTAGTTACGATGTGGTACCTTTCTCTTCTGCTTAAGTGCATTGATTTCTTGGTCACACTCTTGTAACATAAATAGGGCAGCTGAAGATAAACTATTTCTCAGTTACAAACAGGTTTTCACAAAATCAAGAAGAAAGAAAATGCAATTCTCATCTAGGCAGTTTATTGGAGTTTGCTTGTTTGTTTAGGTTTTCCCTGCCCTCCCTAAAAGAAGCTCTTGTATGCCTCTAAGTTTAATAGGATATGGAGACACAAAATTCAGGGCAGTTATTTTCATGGATTGTAGCTTTCTTTTATGCATTGAGATGCATTTTTTAGAAAGCATATAAACGTGGGAGCCCTAGTGTTTCTTATGTCTGGAAGGCAAAGGATTCTTAGCTGCTGTTGACACTTTCGTACACAAAGCAGCAACCTGCAGAAAGATGGCTCTTCTATGAAACTCAGCTTTATCAAAGTAGACAGCTGTCAGCTTCTTACCCAGAGCACACATGAGGAGCCATGACCCAGCCTCCTCATGCTGCACCAAGGGTTGCTGGCTACCCTCAATCCTTCCCTCCCACAGACCAGAAACATGAGAGGCAGCTGGCAAAGGCCTCTCCACTGCTTCTTAAGGTTCAGCCAGCCTTTACAGAGAGGGCACTGTCCCCCATCCTAGCTCCATGGGTCCCTTTCCACCACCTTTGGCTTCACTACTCAGAGCCTTTTGCACCTTAGAGACCTGTACACAGAGACCTTGTTGGTGCAGGGGCCCACCAGCACCCTCAGGATGGGACTCGGCCTCCTTCCTGCCCTGTAACCTCTATAGACGAAGTACACTGGTTTCAGTTCTTCCTCTCCAGCTCATGGGAAGAGGGGCAGAGGCAGCAGCGATGAGCCACCCCCCCCCAGCATTGTGACCCAGTCCTCTGTCTTCCCAAGTACAGCGAAGATGCTTGGGTCTAACTCACAGCTGGAGCACCGAAGGCTCCTCACCCCCAGCACAGAGGCGGAGCCTTGATGTCCCTCACTGCCTGAAGTACAGCTATGAGTCTATGAGGGATCAAGGATTTGGCTGTCTCTTGAGAATGCAAAGGCATCAAAATGGTTCATGGTAAAATAGACAGCCATGGCAAAGGGTGTAGGGTGAACTTCAGAGTGAAATCTTGCATAAGTGAAACTCAGGCTTTCATGGACGTCATTGATCCCATAGGTCCTCAGCTTCTTTCCTTTCTGGCGAAAGTGATCTGAGTTCTGGTATGACAAAAAGAAAAAAAAAAAAAGGGTATTTTTTCTCTTCCCCCCCCCCCCCCCGTTGTTTCCCTCTCACCCCTCCTTTCTTTTGTTTCCTACAGCCTTCCAGACCCCTTGGTCTCACTACGGTGAGGCTGAATTGTTAATACTTTCCAAAGTCTGGCCTGAAAGTGGCCACTCTATTGACAATACAGGCTTCCCCTAGAACTAGCTGGCATCTGGTTTTCTTCTCCCACGAGCCCTGAGAACAGCAGGAAGGCACTCTCCTGCTGCTTAGGATCCACAGGCACACTTCAAACAGCGCAGCCGCAATCTGCACTGGGCATTGGCTTGATAAAACAAGAGAGAGCCATGAGACAGCAGTTTCACTTCCCCTGTGCTTTGCTGCTTCTTCTGCACATGATATTTAAAGAGCATTATGGGATTCTGTTCACTTAATCACTGCTCCCTCAGAAGGATTTGGTTGCTGAATACAAATAAGTAGGTATGTGATTTGGTTTCATACATTTTGGTACATTTTATTACATTTTCCACCACCTTCTTTTTTTTTTTTTTTTTTTTTAAGAAGGAGAATTCAGGCAGGGAGGAAATGCTTTTCTCTGCCAACAGTCTTATTGCTAACCTCATATCTTGCAAAATCCTAGGATGACTCTTGTCCCTCAAGATGTGTGGCTGACTTTTAAATTGCAAAGTTACATTTCATAAGTGTAGTAATATTTGAGGAAGACTGCCACCATCATATCCAATTATTTCAGGTTGAAAAGTCAGATGCCTAAACAGATACTGGCTACTGAGATGCTAGTAGCATTTAATTCCTGCTTACAGCTGGGAGGAGAATGCTGTCACTCTACCTCCCTGCTTTGTTCCTTTTCCTGACAGCCTCTCTCCACCCAAACTGCTTGTTCCCTCAGCTTCTCCCTCTTTCTAGCTAATCTCCTATTCTTTCTCCTTCTCCCATACCACCTTTCCTCTATTACTTGCATGGAGGCTTTTCTTAACTTTCCCTCATCATCTTCTTTCTATCCTATTGCATTTCTAGTAGACTCCATCTCATGTCCCACTCTTTTGTCTTGCTCCACGCCTGCACTGCACTCTCTGGACCCTCTGCCCCTTGTCCACCTTTCTGTTTTACCCTACCCTTACTCATCCCTGCCCTACTGCCCCAGTTGTCCTTCTGCTGCCACCCCCACTCTTTCCTTGCCTCACCACCTTCCACTTCTCTTCTGGCTGATCCATGGTTTGAGGGAAATATTACCATGGCAGTGTAATCACCAGGGAAGCAAGCATATGTTTCTGCTGCAGAGGACTGTGTAGCACATATACTACATCTCAAGCGTGGGTGCTTCATATCCATCAGTGTATCTGCAGTCTGAAATTAGAAATTTGGAATCTTAATTGTATGCTCATTAATGGGGCCAAAATGTTGCCATGGTGAAATAACAAGAGGAAGGATCAATGATAAGACACTGAAAAATGAGATTTCACCAGGGCATAACACCCCACATGGAAAAAGCCCTCAGACTACTTGTGTACTATAGTGTCTCTTATTTTGACCAGAATAAAAAAGGTTTTGTTCCCATCTTATCACATTAGCTTCAGCTTTTGGAACAGGAGCATCTGCAGTGTTTTTCACCTACGTAGAGAGCTTTGTGTCCTTGTGATGCCGTGTTTTATCCCTATTCCATGCCACGCACTCCTGACATCATGCCTGTGAAAATCACAGCACTGACAGCTACAGTAGGGGCTGGCAAATGTATCCAGCCCAAATTGCTCTTCATGTCCACTGGGACTGGGACTGAAAGTAGCGGGCTAAAATTACAGAGAGGAAAGTTTTGTCTGTTCTTTAGGAAAAACTCCTCAGCGTTAGAGTTGATGAAGTGAAGCAGTTGTTTGCTGGGGGATCCCGAAGATGCCCTGCCACAGAAGGGCTTGGGGAAAAAGTCAGGCTAACATCCCTCAGAACAGGTTTTGGCAGAGATACTGTCCTGGGGCAGGAGATGCTCTGAATGACCTCCAGGGCCCTGACAGGCCTGTTTTCTGTGAATCTGCTTGCGGGTTTTCTCAAGGCCATTTCCGTACCTGTGCAAAATGTCAAGAAGGACTTCTACTTATCTTTGCCCAACTCTCAACCCCCCTTTAAAAGCACATATGCTATAATGTGACTATATATATTTTCAGAAGGGCCTGATTTGAATTGCAAAATGTTTATTTATAACTCTTAAAGCTCACTTAGTTTAATATCTGGATTAGTTCTATTTAACATCTAATCAAGAAGCTAGACACTTTCTGTCATGCCTCCCACAAAGCTGGATTTTGCATGGAATCCCAGAAATGCATTAATTTCACTATAACTTCTTTAAATGTTTAATGTTCTAGTCAGCATATCTGCCTGATTGATGGCTTAATTACTCCTTCATCCTCTTCCCAACAGGCTGTAACAGAGCACAGCTTCTGACTATTTCCTGACCTTTCCTTTGTTTCTAATTCATCCCAGTTAAGCTGGGACAGACTTTTCTGAAATTCTGCATCACATGCAAATAGACATTGCTGTTCATTTAGTTTTTCCCTATGATTAAATATTACAACTCTTTTTTTTCTTCTTTGTAGAAAGTAGACAAGAGTTTTTTAGGCCCTTGCTCAAAAGCTATTCACAGCTCCTTCTCAGCAGAAGCACTATAGAACTCTCGCCTACAGAGAGACAGAGAGCCTTTGTTTGTGGATATATGCAATATCAAAATATGTTAGCTGTAGACATATTGAGAGATGTTTTCCTTCACATTCTGGTTGTTGCAGGCTGGATTCCCTCTCTGGGACATAAGGTCCTTAATGGTCAGGCAAGTTTCTCAGGTAAATCACCAATTTCAGGTATAGTGGTGAAGAAAGACTACAAAGGGCTGATGAATGAGGAAAGCCTTGACTCCATCCCATCATCCAGGTTACTAGATGAAGTCAGCAGGAAAAAAAAACTGAGTCACAACCAGTGTCCAAGAAAGCAGCTTCCCTTCTGCAGCGAGGTTAGGGCTGTGATGCTGTGGGTACACAACTGACTGGATATTGGCCCAAGTGCAGTGCTGCAGAAATGTCACTCTTGGGATGCATCTTTGCACAGCAGGGTATTGAGTGCAGCAGCCACAGGCTTCATCACTCATTTTCTTTGTATCTTTCCTAGTGCTGCAAAGGTGAGTTGCAATTTCCTTGGCCTTGCTTGCAATAACAGACATTTCTGATCCTGTACTATCCCTCTGAAGGGCTGCCACCCTTGGCTGCTGACTCACTGGTGGTCCACATGGCATGGTGCTGCCTGGCTGGGGACAGCATTCACAGCATTATAGCCAAGACATCTGCACACAGACTTTTAATGTGTCTGCTTGTAAAGTCCTTTTAGAGGAGAATAAGATGTTAGGAAAGAGATAGGAGATTTTAACGAAGACAATTTCAGACTGATCTAATTTCCTTCCTTCATGGGGCAATAGGCCAAACCAAAGTGCAAATGTGGTACTGAGGTTTTAAAGCTCTTTGACTGTCTCCACAATATTTTTGTTAGAAGATTGGAAAATATGGTCAAGATAATAGTGTTTTGAAATGGATAAAGGACTAGTAGAAAAACCCTCCCGAAAGAGTACTCATGTTCCAGTGTCAGTATGGAGGGCATTTCCAGTGAGGTCAGTCTTGAATGTGAGTCTACGAAATCTTTTCAATGACAGCCTGCATGATGAAATAGGCTGTGTGCTTATAAAATCTGAGCATGGTACCAAGCTAACAGGGGTTGTAAGCACTCAAAGGACAGAATAAGAATTCAAAACTGTCTTGATAAATTGAAAGACCTGAAATCAATAATATGAAATTCAATAAAGACAAGTGCAAAATGATACACTTAGCAAGGAGAAATCAAATGCACAAATACCAAATGAGGAATAACTGGTGAAGCAGCAATTCTGTCAGAAAAGACCCTGGGGACATTGTATACTATGAGCTGAATATAAATTAGCATTATGATCCAGTCTTAAAAATGGCTGATGACATTCTCAGATGTATTAATATAAGTTATTACAGGAAGTAGTTACTTTCATTTACTTGGTACTGGTTAGGTCACTGACAGACTACATCCCACTCTGGACAGCAAACTTAGCAAAAGGGAAGAACAGACCAGAAGAACCAATAAATATTGGAGAATTGCAGAATGCAACCTATACAGCAAGGCTGAACCAAAAAAAAAAAAAAAAAAATCTTTTGGTTTTAGTGAACACAAAGACCATTTCCAAATACATGAAACAGTCCTTTGCAAAAGCAACAATCAAATAAGTTGTTTTGCTATTTGAAGGAGACAGGAAAAGTTGCTGTTGGGTGAATTTGCAGAAAGAGAGAATCAGATTTGATATTCATAGAAACAAAGGGACAATAGTTCAGCACTATTTATAATAGGATATCCTTATTGGGGTAGGTGGTTCTCTGAGAAGCTTTTCGGACTCATTGGAAAATTAAATTCCAGTCCTAGTCTATCTTACTCTACAGTAGAAAAATTAGTTGAATAACATGCCTTTTGTTCTTTACCAGTACGTGAGAAAGCACTGTAGAACTCCAACTCCATTTTCAGTTCTTTCTTTAGTAGTTGTCTTGCTCGGTTATTAATTCCAAAAGAAATCTTGGTGATAAACGATGGACTGAAAGTGCCCTTTTTAGAATTGTGTTGATAAGATGCTGACATAAGGGTCAATTACTTTCTGAACACACTGCAGTACCAGACAAACACAGAATAAAGCCCTAATTTCTAACCCATTGGATCTATAATTTCAGAGAGCAAATGAATGCAGGTTGGCGAATGTGCAAAAGGACTTCAGGATACAATATTAATCAGCACTGGCAATGGTACAAGCATGGGAGCAATGTACTCGTCAATTTTTGTAGGTGCAGCAGCCAAGGAGAATGTTGAAGTAGAATCTGAAGGGGAATAACAAAGTACCTTGGCAGAGTAGTCTCTTCCAAGCACTAGAATGTGATGAAAAATAAAATATTTGTTTGAAAATGTGAAAAGCTGGCAACAGATGTTGATATTGGGGCAAATCAAAAGAATATTTACTTTTTTAGAGGATGGGAAGAGAGAGATCACAGAAAGAGACCTTGAGAAGAATGAAAGCAGACGCTGGTACACTAGAGGATTAACGTGGATTTACAAAGACATGGGTGTTATTGCTAATGTGTCAGGTTGGGGAAATCGGACAACGTTATTCTGGATGGATGAGAGTTATAAAGCCTACTTTTGCTTGAGATGTGAGGTGACATCTTAGACTCTGGACAAGAATTTCAGTTGCATGGATGGATAAGAAAGGCTGAAGCTTTGACACGTATGGAAGAGCCTTGCATAGTCTTGGTGTGAGAGCTGAGGGAGAGCTGAGGGAGAATTCAGGTAGCACCCAGGTAACAAGGCTAAGTGAGAGGCAGGATAACAGAATTGTCAAAAGCAAGGTAGAAAGCGGCAATGGAGAGGAGTCAGGAAGACAGCTGAATGATTTTCTTTCAAAATATAGAGCTTGGATTAGCAGTGGAAAATCCAAAATTGGATGCCAGGAAGACAGGCTGGGTCTAGTACACAGCACCACATTCCTAGGTCATCTGCTCTAACCTCTCTAACCTACAAGTATTTCTGCCCAGACACACAACCCAGATAATTCTTCATCTGCAGGAATGTTTCTGGACAATATGATGCAAACAGGGAAGAGGGACTTCTAGAGCTCAATGAAACATAAAACAATCCTCTGGAGACTAGAAAGTAATAGCAACGGAAGAGAGAAGATTCAAAGGAGCCAGATGAAATCAAGAAGGATATCACAAGGTATATGACAAATGAAGTTATCTACAATTCAGTACTATTTCTTAGTAGGTAAAAAGGAGACCTTCTTCTTACCAGAAACTGAAGCTATAATCTGCTGGAACTTCTGGTCATCCAGACTGAATAAGTACATTTCAGAGTCTTTTCTTAAGGCTGGGGGAAGCTTCAGAAGTCTTTCAAGCTGCCATCTGTTACTGAATGCTATCATTTTCGCAGATCTTACTGAGGTCTGTACATAGCCTTTTTCATACTTACACAGTGCATAAACTCTGTAATGCATTTCTGGTACTCAGCTCATGATAGACTATGTTCTCCCCAGGACATTAGCTCCTATACTTTCCAGGAGAAGCTCACTAACCATAACCACCACCTATCACTGAGCACACCCCTACCCTGTAGCTGTTGGGTGAGTTCTGGGACATGAACTTCATGTGAAGCCCCAGTGCTGGAGTCTCTGCTACCACCTGGGGCAAATGGCCACACTGATCAGTGATGGATGCACCTTGGCTCTGTGTAATCTTGTGTGATCAGATGGCAATGTCAAGAAGATACTCACTCACGAAGCTACTTACCAAAGCAGGGAAGATTCTAATGAGGGAAAGAAGACTGGCTGTGAGAGAACCTCCAGAGACAGCATGGTGAAGTTAAGCACAGGTCATTTGGGTTAGGTGAATTTTTCCTTAACTGCCTTTATTATTTTCAGAGTTCTACTTAACATTCCCTGAGGGAAAGACTAATATTTATCAGCTGAAGTATTATGAAATTATCCTAATTTTATGGCTTGAGCAATAAAGATGTACAGTGGGTAACATTTATTCTCTCAGAGAGACCTGGAATTCATCTGTATAATAACTGTTCTCTTGCTCCATTATTAATAGACTGCTGTTATTCATAATCTTTTTAAGTTTCAGTGATTTTTTTAAATTTCTGTTGGTAATCTGGGATGTCTCTTGCTATGAATAATGAAAAATTGAACAGTGTGACTGTAGCAAAAGGACACTTAGAGCAGGAAGATAAGCTGAGTCATGGGGTGTGTATGGCCTTTCTCCTCTGTCGTGGTTTCCACAAGGCCTCCTAGCATCACTGGTCCTGGCTCCGCTCCACGGGGAAGAACTCAGCATAGCAACTGCCTACATGCAGATAGAAATCTTACAAGGTACAAGGTCTCTCCTTTTTATACTGGAAAAGTACTTTTACTTTTAAAGTTCTCTATATGCTTTTTTTTTTTTTTTTTAATGGTCTCACCATCTATACTAAAATGCTGCTATGAGTTTTATAAATTGATATCCAAGGTATGAAATGAGATTGACTACTGGAAAGGGAACCAAGAACTGCCTATTCCAGCTTCAGAATTTCTTTTCTAGGTGTAATTTTCTCTAGTTCATTACTTATCATTCAAAGATCATAAAATTTCTTTTCATGACCCTTCTGTAATGTGCTATGTTACACTGAATTTAAAAATTGATATTACAAATATAGAATAAGGAGAAAGAAAGAGACTCAATTTCAGCTATAGTGAACAGGCTTTATTTCCTTTCACCTCTTACTGCTTTTATACACCAGTCTAGCTCCAGTGACACTGGAGGTTTATATCTGCAGCCATGGCAGAAGAATTGGCCCAGGCACAGAGGGAGATGAATACTTCAGAAACAATGGATAAATAGTGCAAATACCTCACCACGTCTTTCTCCATAGCTGCAGAGGGTTTGCATTCTCTTCATGAGCAAACTGCATGGAAATATACCCAGTATTTGCGATATCCAAGAAATATCAGCTAGTATCAGCCAATATTTGCAGCTTCTCAGAAGTTTCAGAGCAAACTGAAAAAAAGCTTTATGTTCTTGGCCCTAGAAAAATATCACCAGAGCTTTAAACACAGCATTAGACTACCTTTTGCCTTGTGTTTTGGGCTAAAACTGATTTAAAGATCACCCATAGCCTTCTATCAGTGGGAAGCAAACAAATGCAGACCTGCCGTGTACCACAACAGCCCTGTCACAGGATGCTCCTCTTCCGCTGGGGACTTTAACATGTAAATGATTCAGGCTTGCTGAGGTGTCCGTTCTTGCTGCATTTTCCCATTTCTCACTCTGTGGACACTTTGGGTCCCAGGTGTAAACAGGTTTGTGTTATGTTAAAAAAACATAGAGTGAAAAGCAGAAAAAGCCAAAGTCATGACAGTAGGACCAGAACCGCCTAAAAATACCTGCAGCGACAAGTACCTTGGCACACATCAAAAGGGACAAGACTTGTGGGTGCAGCGCCCTGCATAGGGCACCTCTGCTTGTGGAAGTGGCGGACCCTGAGAGAAGCCAGAAGGACACAACAGTCCCAGCACCCATAGGTTGGTTTGGACCTTGCTGTGCTACTCAATGGGTGCAGCCTCTCTTCAGCCATGCCAACACAAGCACAGCACTTGGGATGCTTCAAATGCATTTTTATTTCTGATCTCAGATGGGATCAAGGCAGAATACATAAAATGTGAATGAAATGAGATGTAATTCATTAATCACAGTGCTGGGTTACTAAGCAAATCGTCATTAATTGCCTATATTAGGAGAAAATTGGAATCATGACCTTTGAGTCATTTTACATATGAGGTCAGAAAACACTCTGCATTTATACTCCTCCTGGAGTTCATAAAAAACTTTGAGGTAGAAGTCATCTTTGTATTTATTTTTTTCCCTGTAAGCCAAATTTCTAGGACAGTAGCAATCTACCTAGCACAGTTTTATCATAGATACAAAATCCTCAAGATTTCAAGAATCCTATTTTTTTAATGGCCAGGAATGTATAAGACCTTTAGTGATACTCAGCTTTTAAGTAAATACATGACTCTGTAGGCTAGTGATAATGAAATAAATATCAGTAAGGTGTTAAATGCTAAAGCAACACTGACTCTGAAAAGACTTAAATTTAAAAAATAAAAATAAGACTGAAAAATAAATTCATCACTGGAAATCAGAATGCTGTGATGTAGGGTGTTGCATGTATGAAAACATAGCTGTGTTATCATTCATATAAAAGGGAGATAGAGATTGCACTGAGACATTTAGTTATACCCTAGATACACTTTGTGTATCAATAGCATTTTGAGATAAACCCGATCTTACTTTAATATCTAAGCATCATCAAATTGCACAAACAATAACAGTTGATACAAAAAGGAATAATTGGGATCATTCTTATAATTGATAAAGGAAATTGCCATTACATTTTTCACTACCTGCAGCACACATTTCACATATGGTTTTTGAATATTTTTCCTCTGTTTACAAATACACAATCCTTGAAGCATTAAGATCTAGCCAGAATCTTCCTTAACCTGCTAACAAGAAAATAAGCACAGAAAGAGAAATCAAAGATCTCAGCAGTTACCCTGGCACATTTCTAGCCTGCTCCCAGCCTTCTGTTTCCATGGCTATCTGAAGCTGCTGTGGTGCTTTACATCTCCTCAGAGTGTCTTCAGACAGATAAAGATGAAGTCATAATCTTTCCCTACTGAAAATTAGTAAAAAAGGGGATCAGATCTTGTGGAGAGTGGATAACTTCATAAATACACAGTTTCCTGGCTTTGACCCTGAAAGGGAGGAGATAAACAGTAGGACTGGCTTTTCTGGTTCAGATCCAGTGGAAAGTGTGAATATAGCTTGTCAGATTTTCTTCAGTGACAAATACAGGACTTAAACTCTTAATTTACTGTTTGGATTCACCTTCACTTTTAACCAAAATCTAGAGTTGATGAGTGTACATCTAGATGTTTCTTCAGCTGTGAAGCTGCACTCTCAAAATATGAGACTAATGAGCACAAAGAGAAGAGCTCCAAATTCCCCCAGGTGATAGGGTAACTTCAACCTTTTGGACTGAAAGGAAAACTACCTTTCTTTCAGGGGGACAGCAGGGACCAAATACCAGGTTAACTTTCCTATTGGGAGCAACACACCTGAATTTCTGACTCTTCAGGGACTTTTTACTCAGAGTAAAATGTCACTTTCCATGGTCCATCCTCTCATCCTAATACAGGGGTCTGTAATATATCAGATGGATCCTGCTCATTTCTCTCCACAGACTCTAATGGGATACCTACAGAGTGAGGTCAAATTTAGTGGCCTACAATGCAGATCTCTGTCTGTACAGAAAAATCCTTCATCAAGAAAAAAAGACTATTTCCGTTATAATAAATTTGATCCTTCTATCCCACCTCTTTCTTGACAAACAAATCATCTTGTCAAAGGAAAGGTTAAGCTAGCAGGTAAAAACAGAGGTGAAAACTATTTCAGTACAAGGATTAATTTGACTGTAAGACAGTAGAATAAAATCAGTCCTTACAGCATATCAGTAAACATAGTATTTTTCATATATGTCTGAAATACGCTACTGGATTCGATGAGGGCTACCATAGATTTTGTCTGGCTTTTCCATTTCATAATCCTGACTCCCTGACTTTACGTTCTGGCATTGCTCAGACATTACTGCAACCTTAGTGCAAAGCGTTCAGTAGCCCAGATGAGATGCCAAAGGTTAGTAATGACTTTTGAACAAACACTGCTCAAGTGGCAGTGCATACTTGAAAAGGCACAATTCTTCCCAGCAGTTCAATATTGTATTTCAACTTTGTATGCAGTTAGCCTGTGGGTGTCTTTTTCACTTGTCAACAGCACACAACAGAGCATTGCCATTTTGCACTCTGGTGGGAAAGTGCTACTTCAACCTAATTGACTCTTTTTGCTGCATGGAAATTATTTACCTAGAAATACTACAGTAGAGGACCAAATTGCTTTCAATAAAAAAAAACCCACAATTACCTGGGATTTTTTACAGGATGGAAACATTGCATTGTGGCAGTAGCTACCTCTATTGTTAAGGCTGAAGTGATGACATACTGAACAAACTCTTCTTAGGCTGTTACTTTTACTTGGCTGTTGAGTTTGTAAGGCAAACCAAGAGGGTTGCTCACCAAAGGAGAAGGAAAGGGAAGGTTATTCAAATATTGGTTCCTTTAACTGTATTTTGATTATGTTCCAATCAGATGGGCTGAAGAATGAAAACTGCACAAGTGCTGAATTTCTTTTGAATAAATTGAGTTTATTTTGTACATTGTCTTGACATTTAAAAGCTAAGCTGGAAGGCTGAGGCTGTGATACCCTTAGTATAATTCATTCTGCTTTTAGAAATACATAAAAGGGCAGATCATACTACATACTACATAACCACAGACAAAGAGAAACTAAGACTCAGTTCCAAACCAGGAAAAAAAAAAGAGGAAGACTGAATTTTCACAGGCAAGCTGATTTAATGTCAATTCCCAGAAATATGGTGATACAACTCATCAATCAGATGATCTGATAACAACTAGGAAATAGCAAGGAGATAAAAAACAGTCAACATGGATTTATGAGGAACAGATTACAAATCAATTTCTATTCTATGGTAGCATGGCAGGTTTTGTGGTTAGAAAGAAAACCATATAGGATCTACATTTTGGCTTTCGCTGTCCTTTGTTCAATATCAAATGATAGTTTTGTAATCAAGCTTCAGGAACTTAGAGATGATGGATCCACAATGAGCAACAAAACTGGCTGGGAAAAAATACTGTGGAAATTGGCAAGATATTGGTGGCTCATGTCAAATCAGAGGGTATCTGGAGAGGGGCTTGGCAATGTTCTATCTAGAATCTGATGCTGCACAGACTTCATTTGCAGGAAAAAGGAATAAAACTCCCTGCTTACAGACCTTGAAGACAATGGGGAGCTCAGAGGAGCTGCTGAAGAGAGAAGTGTTGCATGTGGGATGGTAGTACAGCATCATAAACAGGAGTGTCAGGTATAAATCACATAAATAAATACTCCACTTTTGCCAGCACCCATGAGGCTTCAGCAAGGGTACTATGCCCAGAACGCTCCATGCTTCAAGACAAATCTAGGAAAATGCATCCCATGACTGTAAGATTGAAAACATGCACTCAGGAAAATCTGAGAAGCATATTATAAAGTGTTTTTACTTTTGTAATTGGGGGATGCTAGTAGAAGGAGAACAAACAGTTCTCCAGACTGACCCATGGGGGTCATGAGGAATCAGCGAGCTAAAACTGCAACAAAGATTTAGATTAAATAAGAAATTTCCTAGAAGGGAAAATATAATAGAATCTACGCCATGGGACACTTTAAAAAGTAAGTTACAAAAATATTTGTCAGGAATGAGTTAAGTACAGCTGATATTGCCTTGAAGCAAAGGGTTTCTTAGATCTCTTCAGCTGCTTTCTATATTTTTCACTACTTTTTTATTAGTCGTATATGTCTCTATAGCAAAATCTTACACTCTTCTGAGAGAGAAAATGAGCTGGAATATTCAAAATGAACAATCTTGAAAAGGTGTCTTACAATAAAGAATATAATGTCAGCTCTTAATGAACCTAGTCCTCTAAAACAGTTTGGGCAAAACGCCGTGACAGGAGCAAATGATATAGTGAATGAACTTTTGATCTCAGTTTCTAAATATAATAGGCCTTATTTCACACTCACATGTGTGCAATCTGCAACAGATCATTGATTTTATGAAAATGGAGAGCTGAGGATGTAAAATCTGGTCTATTTGTTATTTGTGCTCTGTAAGTACATGCTGCTAAATGAAAGGAGGCCAAAGACAAAGCCTGAGTGTTGGATCTCTGCCTCTCCATTTGCTCCCTGGCTCTTCCTGAAGGCCGCCAGCTAGCTCTTTCTGAGGCACCACTCAAGTACAATTTGGGCAAGGGGTCACTCGGACTTCTCTCAAGAGGCAGCATGCATGTCATTGTGGCCAGCTTGGCTCTCTTCCAGACTCCTCTTCCAAGAGCCCTCTTTCAGCCTCCTTTGCACTCTCAAGAGCCTCCTCCCATCTCCCCTGAAGAAATGCCGCCTGTGGGTCACTATCCTGCAATATGGAAACCTCTGTGACTGACCACAACACAGGTTTCACTGTGTCATGGTGACTCCAAGCTGGAAAAATGTACAAAATGGCACAGAAATGCCAGCACAGCCTCACAGAGCCAAGGGCTATATCAGTCAATCTGCTCAGCCTTAAGGAGTGAGCTAGCTTTACAACACATGGATGTGATCAGCAATCAGTACCTGGCTCTCTTCTGGTCAGGAATGTGGCCATGATCTCTCTCTCCAAGCTCCCTTGCACAGATGTATGATTAACTCTGCAGGTTCATTTATATCTTCTGAATAGAAATGCCTGAAAACCAGCACTTTTATAGTTAAAATAGGATACTTAAAACCCCTTCCTCATTTCTTATTCAGGATCTGAAGACTTTTTAATTTATAACTGCAATGTAGACTTAATAGTTCATAGAATCATGTGATGCATGTATTTAAAAAAAAATAGTTTTCGCTCCCTAAGCATTTGCCATTATTTATTTCATACACTAATAAAAATTATAAACTGCTAAATAAATGAAGAACAAACACTTTCACAATTCTAATCTGAAACTTAAAAGTATTTGTAAGACATTGCAATGTATAGTAGAAAAATCTGTGTCCTTCCTAGCAATCATTTTTAACTGAGGCATCAGAGAAGGTGCCTTTGTTGTTATCATCAGCCACGCCAGCAGAGAACCAGAACTGTTTACAAGTTGTAAATAGCAAGCAATTACCTGTTTTTGAAAAATCTCATCTTTTTTTAATTAGCAAGAGATGTGCAGGTAACAATTGCCTCTTTTTTACGTTACAATGCATCACTAGCAACAAATTAATGTTGCTGACAAGTATTTTAAGTTTGTGCAGAAATAGTATTCTGGCGTTTAGTGAAAATGATGAGGTGTGAGAAATGTTTTTCCTCATAAATACAAAAAGTAGAGTTTTCATGAGCAGCAGTGATAAAAAAGGAGAGAGATTTCAAAGCAAGCAGAGAAGAGGATTAAATGTAAGCTCCTGATATACTTGCCTGAAACATTCACTGGATATTATAAGCATACAAGCTCACTTCAGTGGAAATTCTATCCTCAGACAATAAAAATGTTGTCATACCTAATACATATCTGCAAAAGGCTTTTATTTCAGCAAACCATTTTGAAGAAAAAAGGATTAAAGAGTACTCCTAACCATTTCTAAGGCTGGGACACCTACACATAACAGTTGTTAATTTATAGTATATTCTATTTTGAAAATAGTCTGGAGAGTGGAAGATGAATGTCCCTGTTTTGCATCTGGGTAAGCTTCATGACAATTATAATTCACTCTTTCAGTGTGTTACATTCTCTGTGGTCCTCACTTACAGTTTTATTTCCTAATTACAACTTCTTTCTAAGTCCATATAGTGCATATCCTTTTTTTTTTGGTCTGTAAATTACATTATTCTAACTTTATTTTAGAACCATACTCTTTTTACTCACCAGTTAGCAACTGTTCGAAGTATTATGGGCTAAATTCCTGATCTAACTCCATTAACCTCTTTGCACTTACTCAAAAAACAATGTGGGACTTCCGAATTTGTCCTCCCAGGGTGTGTGAAGGTTGATGAAGAAGTCAGCTAATACAGAGTGCAATCTCTTCATGAGGGGAGTAGAGTACTCCTCCTTTGTACAGAGTACTGGTCCTATGACAAGAGCAGCAGGATGCTTCTGTGCACCTCTCCAGGTCACAGTGTGCTGGATCCTAACAAAAATATCACAACACGGTTGTGCCATGTATCTGCTTGGGTCAACAGGTAGCTGGGTGAGTTGCTAGCTCATAATCATTGCTTTGGGTGACATTTATGACAAGGTCTTTGTCTTTTGTGGAAGAAGTTCCATGCTACCCTTCAGCTGAGCCGAGCTTTTTGGTAAAGCACTCACAGCTTATCTAAACAGAACTGTCCAAAGTGGGTTTAGTAGTTTTTTGAAGGATCTCTCTTATATTAAAAAAAAAAAAAAAAGGCAAATTCATCAGAAGTGCATTGCAGGACTGCTGTAAACTCTAAAGAAAAATTCCGTTGCTCCTTGGTGTAAATGCATATAGACAATGATTATGCAAACACTTGGAGATAAGAAATATCTGTCTGAGAGACAATAAATAAGTGACAATTTGAAATTCTCCACTCTATTTTGAATAAGGTAGGATTCAGTTGCAGATCTACACATCTAGCTATACCTGCATGATCATAAAAGAATATGAGCATTGAGAACATTTTGTGCATTTTTATCTGTGTCTTTCATTGAAAGATGGATACAAGTGAATTCAAGGAATGAAACTGATATTTTATTTCAGTTAGTATTTGATACTGAGTAAGCTAAAATCATCACCTCTTTCAATATTAATATGGTGTCTGAGCTCACAGTCTGTTACCAGGGGTATGCTTAGAAGGCATCCTAAAATAGGATGTTCTTTTCTTCCTTGCTCCAGATTGTAAACACTTTCTGTAAAATAGACTAAGATCACATAGCCTTTATTTTTGTTCACTTATCTCAGAAAGATTTGGCCCATCCCAGAAATGTAAAATGCATCTGACTGCTTTTGACAAAATATGATACTATATTGTGTTTCTCAATCAGGACAGGACCCCAAAGCATCCCATGTGCAGCTGAAATGAAACTTCAGTCTTAGGCAAGCTTCTGGCAAGGAGACAGGCCAGGGCTCTGTTACCATAAGAACTTAACAGCATCCTCCCAGGTAATTTGTAACATAGGAGACAGGAACACAAGCTCCAGGAGTCTTTTCAGCTTCTTTAATATCAGTTTCCATACCTCTCTGCTGAGTACTTATAAATCAGCTCCTTCAATCTGGAGCTCCTTTTCTCAGACTGAACCAATACTTCAGCCTGGTTCTGAAATCTCTGAGCTTAATGGCTTTGAAACTAACCAGTGTTTTTTCACCTGCCAGTCTCTCCTGTAGACAACCTTTCTGCTGCAATGACAACATCACCTTTCCTCCTAGTGTCTGACTAAACACTTCTCTCATTCTGCTATAACACCCAGCTATTTCCTAATCTTGCACTCTTCTTCTTTCCCAGTGTTGCTCCATCTGTTTTTCACCACCTCAAAATGAAAAAACTCAGGGCCCTTTCTCAATCAGCTCCTATTTTGACCAGATCACTACAACTCCTTCTGCAGTTTCCTTGACACTAACCTCTCCATCCCATATAGATTCCTTCCTCCAGACTGACTTGACTCCTCCATCTCAGTCATCCCTGTCCTCAACTTTCAAGAACACCTTCACCCCAAATTTTAACTGCTTACTTTTGTATCTGCCCCTCTTTGTCTAACTGCATGGCTGACGGAAGATAGCGGAATTTCAGCCCTGCTACAAATGAGTTGAAAATTTGTCATCTCTAGCAAGGAAGCCATTGACTAACACTGGGATGGAATCATGCCTATGCTGAAAGCATATTCATGCTACATTCATCTGTATGTATCACCCTAGTAATGCAACAAAAGTCCATAAGCTTTTGCATCTACCTACATCTGTTCCTGTGGACAAAAGCTTAGTTATGCACTACTGCTGCCTTTCTCAGTCAGGTATGTCTTCACAGAGCCGTTTATTCATTTGTCTGACTCAAGCAGACACAGGGCAAGAAAGAAGTTTAAATATACCCATTATGGTGCAGGATGAGTAATAGAACATAGTTTATGCTTCATGTATCAGTCACATTTCTGGAAATCCTATCTGCTCCAGAAAGTTAGACACGAATCCAGCTGCAGCAGGTGGAGCTTCAGTTACATGCCAGCAACTGGTGTCACAAGAAGGATTTAGTAGGTGTAAATACCCTCATACAGAAGTGTCACATAAATTCTTCTGTGTTGCTAACAAATGTTCACCTTTTTCTCAAAGCAATTTAATCGAATTGCCATCAGTGAGGAATAAAGCTAACTTTCCCCTAAAGGGTAATGATTCAATATGCTTCATAAAACAAGGTGTGAAGCCTGAAATAAAAATATTAGACAATATAATCTGTTCCTGGAAAATACATAAAAATTAATTACTCCTCAAAGTAATGCCATCCCATCTCTTCATGAAACACAATACTCCTGCTGATCTATTTCATCTGGAGAAGGTGTTTCCCTCTTTTAGGCTCTATTATGCAGATTTGCTGTGGAATGGAGCCAGTTTTCTTCTGAGTCCCTCTTCAACAGAAGCATTTGCTGTGCCGTTTATAGCTAGCCATGTGCCCTCAGGGTTGCAAGAATATCTACTGCATTTTATAAAGAAAAATATAATTATGTTACATTTGTGTTTTGGGTTGTTTTCTTTTTTTGAAAGGAAAAAAAAGAAAGGTAAAAAGAAATGAGGGATATCAGACTGAATGTGAAAATAGATCCAGAATGTTAACTGAAAATGCTTTTCTTGTGAGACAATCAAGATAAGGGACAATATCTCCTTGAAGACCATGGGCCTTCTGACAAGCAACAATCTAATCTTCAGCAGTTTTTGGCACCTGTCATCCAGGCAACTATCATGCATATGTATGTTCCATATTTTCTGATCCTTCCTTCTACTGTATTTAAGTCTCATCTTCACAGAAAACAGTTACTCTGTGGATGGCTATGGAAGTACAAAGAGCAAAAGGTGATAACCAAATGCATGTGTCATAGAATCATAGAATAGTTAGGATTGGAAAGGACCTTATGATCATCTAGTGCCACCCCACCTGCCATGTGCGGGAACACCACACATTAAACCGTGTCACCCAAGGCTCTGTCCAACCTGGCCTTGAACACTGCCAGGGATGGGGCATTCACAACATCCTTGGACAACCCATTCCAGTGGCTCAGCACCCTCACAGTAAAGAACTTCGTCCTTATATTCAATCTAAACTTCCCCTGTTTAAGTTTTAACCAAGTACCCCATGTCCTATCATTACAGGCCCTAGTGAAGGGTGCCTCCCCAGCATCCCTATAGGCCCCCTTCAGATACTGGAAGGCTGCTATGAGGTCTCCACGCAGCCTTCTCTTCTCTGAACAGCCCCAACTTTGTCAGCCTGTCTTCATATGGGAGGTGCTCCAGTCCCCTGATCATCCTCCTGGCCTTCCTCTGGACTTGTTCCAACAGTTCCATGTCCTTTTTATGTTGAGGACACCAGAACTGCACACAATACTCCAAGTGAGGTCTCACGAGAGCAGAATAAAGGGGCAGGATCACCTCCTTCGACCTGCTGGTCACGCTCCTTTTGATGCAGCCCAGGATACGGTTGGCTTTCTGGGCTGCAAGCGCACACTGAAGCCGGCTCATGTTCATTTTCTCATCGACCAGCACCCTCAAGTCCTTCTCTGCAGAGCTGCTCTGAATCTCTTCTCCGCCCAACCTGTAGCTGTGCCTGAGATTGCTCCAACCCAGGTGTAGGACCTTGCACTTGGTATGGTTAAACTTCATGAGGTTGGCATCAGCCCACCTCACAAGCGTGTCAAGGTCCCTCTGCATGGCATTCCTTCCCTCCAGCGTATCAACCGTGCTGAGGGCACACTCAATCCCACTGTCCATGCCACTGACAAAGACGTCATACAAAACCAGTCCCAGCTATCTTCTGAAATGACCTGAGGTAGGTCCACATATAGCTGCTGTGTGTAATTACAGGCCTGCCCTGGTTTTCCCTTGGACAGTATTGAAGTGTTTCTATAAATGAAGGACATATATAAAACCTGTGAATATTTCAATGCTATCTGGATTTGGATTAGTATGTTTCATGACAAACAATTCATCAGGAATTCAAGCTCTCTAATAAAGTGCTGCAAATTTCTTTCCCTAAGAGAAGACATTGACAGTTGACAGTATCTGGGGTGGAAGTGTGGAAGAGTGGGAATTTCTACCATCAATACTGCAAGAGGAGAACCAGCAGATTTTATGTTTGATTGGACACATTTTCACAATAACAAATTTTCACTGGTTACTCGTCTTCAACTTTTCCGATTCAGTTCCCAAACCACAGCTTAGTCAAGGCCTGCTCGGATTTGCATAAACTGTGACTGTTGTTATCTGAGTTTCAGAGTTTCTCTGATATTCTGTTACTTGAGGGTAATTTTAGCTACAATTATCTACTAGTTTCACCAACTTAAAATATAGAGATTTTCAGATTAATATTTGCAATTTCTCTCTATTTAGGTTCTCAAATCCCTCGTGCTACATATATATCCTGTATCAACATCTGCCCTTATTATACAATAATACTTTTTCTATTAATGAGCTACAGACATACAAATTTGCCAGTGTCATATTCTCCACATCAGTCAAATTTATAAACATGAAGTCATATTCCCATGATCTGTAACTGTTTCCAAAAGGTACACGTTCACATGCAGCTAATACCATAGTATTCAGGCACCTATCAGAATATGAAAACAAAACAAAGAATCATTTAGCATGTACTTTGCCTCTCTAGCCCATAATTCCCCCTGCATCTTCTTGCTACCCATCCAGGTACCCAAATGGGGAAATTCAATAGATGACTCACACAGATTTTAAATTGAAAATAGTTTTCTTGAGGAAGGGAACATGCTATTTCTTAACACAAGCAAGATAGAAAAACATTTGGACTGGAATGCTTAATGCAGTCTATCTACAAACATTGCTGCAAAAAGTTCTATAGCTTAAAGTCAACTACTTCTAATGTTCTGCCTTCAAATATTTGTCTTCTGTTGTAGGTATCATTTTTTCCAGGAAATGTTTCACATATCCCAAATTTGCCTACTAACTTTTTAAAGACAACAGTGGTTTTGCATAAAAATTGTATTGTAGAATCACAGAATCATTAAATTGCAGAATGCTCCCATCAGCATCTTTGTGTCCTTTTGCAAGACTCTTTCCAGTATGTCCACGTCTCTCTTGTACGGGGGAGCCCAGACCTGGACCACAGCACCCCAGGTGTGGTCTCACCAGTACTGAGTACAGGGGAAGGCTCATCTCCCTTCACCTGCCGGCAACACTTTGGCTAGCACAGCACAAATCGTTGTTGACCAGAATGCTTCAGAGAGTGTTCAGAATTCAAAGACTATTCAGGATATTCAGTTGACCAGAGTACTTCAGTGCTATCTGGTACATGATGCGGACATCTCTTTGATCCTTCATCAATTCTGATACCATATTTTCCTAATCGTAAACTCTTTTCCTCTTGAGTGCTGTTGACTGTGATTTTGCAGATAGAAATGAAGTGACTTAGCATTCACTTACGAGTTTTGTGAGAAAAAGTCACAAGCACATGTGAATGAGATGTAGCACTAAGCTGCCTTCATACAATGCAATCTAAGATGTAAGTAGTCCAGTCAAAGTTATGGCAGCTGTAGCTTGAATTTTAAGGAGATGATCATTTTATGAAAATGTGTTTGGCTTTAACACTCGAATGGAGATCAAGACTAACTGAAAAAAAAAAAAAAAATCATGTTAAGTGGCACAATACTATTTCTAAGCCAAAGAATCCAATCCACTTTTTATAGTTACTTAGCCAAATATTCTTCTCATTCCAAACTATAGGAAAGCAGAGTTTGCAATAATGAAATCTGTGTATTGCCAATTATTTGGGGTTTTCTTTCCCCTTTCTGTGCAGCTACTAGTTCAAGCCGATTCCTCATCCACTGCCATAAATCTTATCTGCACAGCATACATATAGAAAAGCTTCTTAATTTTAAACACTTCAAACTGAAAAGCTTTGGCTTCGGCACGTATACTTTGCTAACACCGGGAGACACTGTCATCAGTAAGAAGCCTTGACTTTAAAGGCAGGAGTAGCAGAAACATCTGGAAGTCTACCTGAGCAAGTGTAAGGTCATGCAAAACATTTTGCTGTAACTTAGGGCTCCCAAATGAGAATGGCAAAGTCGTGGATGTACAAGGTGACCACTGATAATTATGATTCACTGAGGTAACCAACTAACAAAGAGTGAAAATCAGCCTTGGGGCATAACAGCTGTGGTGTGTACTTTGGAAATATGAAAATATCAAGACAGCTTTAAAAAGGTAGAGATCTTTCCTAGAAATCTATATCAAATTCTGGCCAGCTGAGTCCAAGAAAAGGTCACAGGGATCTAACACTGCAAGTGTGTTCAAGAATATGGAAAGACAGGAGAATATAACAGAAAAAATTTATTTAAAATGAAGGTGGAGGGGGCACATGACTGCTGTTTATAAGTACGTATGGGAGGAGACAGGGGGCCTGCAGGAATGCAAAAAAAAAAAAAGCAAAAAACAAGCAAGTTTGAGAATAATTTTGGAGTATTGGCACAAGAACAAATGGCTGGAAACTAGAAACAGAATTCTAATGCCAAAGTTATTGGAGCAACCTCCCAGATAGCAAAAGAACTACTTCTGTTTCTGAATGTAACCTCCTAAGCTCATGAAAGGGTCAAAACTGCTCTCCATAACAGCAAGTGATCCAGGAAGTCTCCTCCAGGTCTGTATCCCCATGACTACACCTCAATTCCAGAACTGCCCTTGATGAGTAACTGCATAAAGGCTGAGACAGCATATGAAGTGCTAGATGAGATCTATCTGTAGCAATCCAGTTTCCTCCTAAGCTGGTAGCAGTTCCATTCTTAGTACAAACAGATTTTTATTTCTGGCCTGCAAGTGTTTCAACTAGCTAGATAGCTGCTAACTACCTCTACATGCCAGCAGCAGCTCAGCTTAACCAGAGTGAGCAAATGGGCGTCAGTACTTGCAGCCAGTAATTCCAGCCAATTCCAGCCAATTCCCACAACCCTGCTTTGGAGATGCGCAGCTGCCAACAAAAAAGGGTGAACAGGCACAATCCAAAGTGCATGAGAAGTACCACTTTGGAAGGATAGATTGAAACAATATATTAACTAACTCACCCTCACCACTTGAATACTTAGCAACATTAACCCTACACCTAACATCGTAAGCAAACTGTATGGAGAAACTGGCTTTCCTCCCTCATCAACTTGTAGAGTGGAAGAATTCAGAGGCTTTCAACATATTTGTGTTTCAGCTTACAGCACTGATAACAGCACTCTCTCTGCCATTGCTTAAGTCAAAGTGAGCAAGAAATGAAGAACTTCTATTCTGTGCTCTGCTCAGTTCTTGTGTAAGTTAGTTATGTTTCCAAACACTCCATTCAAAGATATACCAATAAATGGTGAACCTAATGTAATAGATAAGCTTTACCCATACTTTTTCTCCTCTTATCCTGTAGCACTTTTCAAATGTACTCTTTTTTTGACTGCTGTCTAACAGTTATGCTCTTCACACCATGCACCATGGCTGATTTCATTGTCAAGCTACATTTAGTCTGGCATATATCTGTGTGTGGTTTAACCATAGGCTTATTGAAGCAATCATGGTCATTATCTCTTATTTTCTTTGAATGCATATCATCTCACACAGTGTTCTACTATTATTCCTGATATAAGCATATCTGAATGTGGTCTTTTTAAAGACTAATTCAAAATATCACATAATATTTTCTCTAATGGCACAAAACTGATTTACAATTTTGCAGGAAAGTTATTTGCATTGTTATATAGCATGGTTAATAACGGAGGTCCATAAAGACTGCAATCAAGACATTCCATCGTGTTTTATATCTGGCTGCTTTTACTGATGGGTTTCTGCTCTGTTATATATTCCCTTTCTCATGAAATATTTCTACATTTCTAGTAAGTTAATTCACCTTGTCTCTATTGTTATAGTTGCTAGAGGATCTTTCATACGTTTAGTACAGGGTGGTATAATTTTTCCAAACACCAAATATCTCTTCTTACTTCCATAAATGCGAAATTCTTAATTGTGTATTTGCTGTAACATTAAACTAAAGTAAATAAATGCGATTTGACAAGATGGAGATGACAGTCTTAAGCCATGCCATCTGGGAACAGTGGGATTTGTTTACAGTTTCATTTCTCACTCCAAATCCTACCGTGTCCTAGCATGTAAAGATCTCTTGCGGAGCAGTGCCATCAGCTAAAACATGTTGGGTACCCTTGAGTGGCCAGCAGAGCTCGACAGCAGGCTGTAGCAATAAAAATCTATGGTCAGTTTACAAGCTCTCAGAGAGCCAAGAATTGGAATTACTACGACTTGCATTGATTCTGTGTCCTTTTAATGTGACAGCAATGTCAAATAAAGAGAGTCATAATTTTTGTTTCAAGATTTAAAACTCCAGAAAAAGTCAAAACTGTTTGCAGTCCTGCAATAAAAAAGGGCTCAGATGTCACTTCGGTTTATAAACCTCCTTGTAAGGTAAGAATTAAAGGATGTGCATAAGCAGGAAGACCACGTGGAATAACAAGGAGTGAGCCTTGACACATAAGGTAGGATTCAGCTCTGGGCTCAGAAACTGACTTCTGACTGTGCACATAATTTGACTTCTCCATGTACAACAGAGATGATACTGTATCCTGGAGTGGAGACAGCTAAAGAACATGGTGCTGGCTATACACTCTACTGGTCAGGCAAACCCAAAACTGAAAGTCACCTTTCTGGAGTCGGCTTCATGATTAAAAACTCCATAGCCTCTAAACTTGAAAATTTGCCGATAGGTCATTCCGACCGTATTATCTCCTTACGTCTTCCACTACACAATAAGCAACACGTTGTTCTTTTCAGCATATATGCTCCAACTCTGCAAGCTGACCCTGCAGAAAAAGAAAAATTCTACTCCGACCTGCGTCACCTCACTCAGAAAGTTCCTATAGAAGATAAGATCATAATCCTTGGTGACTTCAATGCCCGAGTAGGAAAGAACTTTGAAGCCTGGAAAGGAGTACTAGGCAAGCACGGTGTTGGCAACTGCAATGATAACGGTCGTCTCTTACTAGAGTTCTGTGCAGAGCAACAGCTTACCATCACCAACACTATCTTCCAGCAGAAAGACAGCTGGAAGACAACCTGGATGCATCCTCGATCTAAACATTGGCACCTTATTGATTATGTTTTAGTACGCCAGAGAAATATTTGTGATGTCTGCCAGACCAGAGTGATGCCTAGTGCAGAATGCCAAACAGACCACCGCCTTGTGCGTTGCAAACTTAATTTCCACTTCAAGCCCAAACCTAAGAGGGGCAGCATTCCAAGGAGGAGGCTCAATGTTGATAATCTTCAAATAGCTGCAGTGAGGGACAGCTTTCAGGCTAACCTTCAAACTAGGCTTGAAGACCAACTTATAGATTCTTCTCCTGAAGCGCTTTGGCAACATATCAAAAACAGCATCCTGCAGTCCTCCGTAGAATCCATTGGGTTCTCCTCAAAGAAAAACAAAGACTGGTTTGACGATAGCAACCAGGAGGTCCAGGAATTGCTGACAAAAAAAGAGATCTGCTCATCAAGCACACCTCGCTCAGCCACTCTGCCATGTAAGAAAAGCAGCCTTTCGTCTTGCATGTAGCAAACTCCAACAGAAACTTAGAGACATCCAGAACAAGTGGTGGGTCAACCTAGCAGAAAAGACTCAACTATGTGCAGATTTGGGTGACCACAGAGGATTCTATGAGGCTCTGAAGGCAGTGTATGGACCCACATTCCAGGTTCAAAGCCCCTTACTTGGTGCAGATGGCCAAACGCTTCTTACAGATAAAATCTCCATCCTGAATCGTTGGTCTGAACATTTTCAAACCCTCTTTAGTGCTAATCGTGTAGTCCAAGGCGAAGGAATCCAGCACATTCTGCAACATCCGGTGAAAAACGAATTGGATTTAGCCCCTACCATGGGAGAGACTCTTAAGGCCATACAGCAGGTGAAAACTGGCAAGGCAGCTGGGGTTGATGGAGTCCCACCTGAAATATGGAAGCATGGAGGCCAAGCACTTCACGCTAAATTTCATGAGCTAGCTGTGTGCTGTTGGGAACAAGGCAAAATACCGTCAGACTTTTGTGACGCAATCATCGTCACTCTATATAAGAAAAAAGGTGTCAAGTCAGACTGCTCAAACTACCGTGGTATAACTCTGCTCTCCATTGCTGGTAAAATTCTTGCAAGAATACTATTGAACAGACTAGTACCTGCTATCGCAGAAGAACTTCTACCTGAAAGTCAGTGTGGTTTCAGGGCTAATAGAAGTACCACAGACATCGTATTTGTTCTCAGACAATTGCAAGAAAAGTGTAGAGAACAGAATAAGGGGTTATACGTAACTTTTGTTGACCTCACCAAAGCTTTTGACACTGTGAGCAGGAAAGGCTTGTGGCTGATCTTAGAACGATTAGGTTGTCCCCCCAAGTTCCTCAAAATGATTATTCTGTTACATGAGGATCAGCAAGGCCAAGTCAGGTATGGTGATGCACTCTCTGAGCCTTTCCCAATAACCAATGGTGTGAAACAAGGTTGCATTCTCGCACCGACCTTATTCACAATCTTCTTCAGCATGATGCTCCAAAGGGCTACAGCAGACCTCGACGAACAAGATGGCATTTATATTCGATATCGTACCGATGGTAGCCTATTCAATCTAAGGCGACTGAAGGCCCACACTAAGACCCTAAACCATCTTGTCCGTGAACTGCTCTTTGCTGATGATGCCGCCCTTGCTGCCCACACGGAAGCAGCCCTGCAGCGTTTAGCATCTTGCTTTGCGGAGGCGGCTGAGGTTTTTGGGCTGGAAGTCAGCTTGAAGAAGACAGTAGTCCTCTACCAACCTGCACCACAAGAAGATTATCGCCATCCCCATATTACCATCGGCGAGTCAGAGCTTAAGACAGTTCAGCAGTTCAGCTATCTGGGAAGCATCATTTCCTCGGATGCCACGATCGACAAAGAGATAAACAGAATAGCAAAGGCATATAGAGCCTTTGGAAAACTCCATAAAAGAGTCTGGTGTAATAAACACCTGAAGAAAAGTACAAAGATCAGTGTCTACAGAGCCATTGTATTGTCTACTCTTTTATATGGGTCTGAATCATGGGTAATCTACCGTCATCACCTGTGACTCCTGGAACGCTTTCATCAGCGCTGCCTCCGTACAATTCTAAACATCCATTGGACTGACTATGTGTCTAATGTCACTGTCCTCGAACAGGCAGGGGTCACCAGCATCGAGGCCACATTGCTGAAACTGCAGCTGCGCTGGGCAGGGCACGTCTCTAGAATGAAGGATCACCGCCTCCCCAAGATCATGTTTTATGGTGAACTTGCCACTGGTAGCCGCAAGAGAGGTGCCCCAAAGAAGAGATATAAGGACTCCCTGAAACAATACCTTAGCCTTGGCCATATTGACTACCATCAGTGGTCCACCTTGGCCTCCAATCGGGAGACTTGGAGGCACACCATACATAATGCCGCTGACTCCTTTGAGAGTTCACGAAGAACTAGTCTCGAGGAGAAAAGACAACACAGGAAGAATCGCGCCCCACCTGTTCCACTGAAGGAGACCTTCTGCTGTGCTTTTTGTAGCCGGATTTGCCTATCCCACATTGGCCTTCTTAGTCATCAGCGCGCTTGTAGTAAGCGTGGGTTAATGCCCTTCCCAAATCTTCGTTCGCAAAGTCAAGCCATGAGTCTTTGTCTTCTCATATATACAAAGCCAAGCAACAAGGGGTCATGATTTTGGTGAGGGTGTCTGCATCAACACACTCCTGGGAGACAGTATTTGCATGGAATTTGTTTTGAAAGGAAATCATACCCTAATAGCTTTATCCCCATCATTCAGCTCTTTCATGAGCTATACCAAAGGTTTGAATTTCCTTTGAGTCCTTGGAAAGCTTCTCATTTAGATATTTAATTTGGTAATTTATATAATGCTTGTGATCTTGGCAGTTGCATGCTTTGAACAAAAGTAAAAATTTAACATTACATAAACCACCCACAACAGGTAACAGAAGTTAAATTACTGCTGTTAATGCTATTGAAAACCTTGACAGTCAAATTAACTAGAGTTAAAAAACAAAAAAAAATGAAAACAAAAACAAACCACAAAACAAAGATACATTGAAATCTTAAGACAACACATCAATTTTATACTCTCCAAGACACAAAACTCAGACGTTGGCTAGATCTGAGTGCCAAACAGGAAACTCTTTCTGCTGGAAAAAGCCCTGCCCCAGTCCTGCTGGCATCTAGGACCAGACTGGCTGCTAGAGATCCCTTACTGACAGACACCAGGGGCAATGGATACAGACCTGCCTCCCAGTTTTTCTTAGCTGTTTGCTTTTGAACAAGAAAAGCATTTTCCTTCTCTAAAAAATGAAAGTAATGTTGTTACTACTGATTCCAAGGAAGAAGCGGGTAAGGTTCAGCTCCCCCAGGAAAATGGACAGAAGTCACACTAAGCCGCGAGCCTGCAGTAAGGCTGCTGTTTCCCTCCTCACAGGTAAGATGCACTCCCTCCATTACTCAGTTTCACATGGGGCACATGGCTCTATGGTTCCTGAATGCTGATTTTATGCAATTAGAAAAACCTTTGGGATGTTTGAGATTTTTAGCTCTTGTGTGTGTGCAAAGAACAGTGTGTTAATTAATTTAACTAAGCTTGTGTTCAGAACTCTTTAGGAAAATAAAACCTTGTTTTGAGAGGTAATGTGATCCTAGGAATTAGCACTGGGATGAGAACTAATTCATTCAACAGATTGTTACTGAAATGTTACATGTACCTGGCACACACTGGCAAAATCCGGAGCTTCAACAAGATGCAGCCTGCCACCTCTCTCCAACACTCCCCTTTTCCAATTAGTCAGCTAAGGCAGGTGGCCTGGTCTTCAGAGGTGCTGACACCTGCAGCTTGATCTGACTTCCACATCTGAAAAACAAATTTCATGGGAGGTGTGAATGACTATTGTCTCTGAAAATCAAGCCATTTGGGTAAAAACATAGCAACTTCATGCTCTTTTCATTTACGTTCTGGCTGCATTATGCTTCGGTCTTCCCATTTCAGAGATTATAACAGTTTACCAGCTTCCTGTAACACAGGGTATTTGCTACTTAGGAAAGCACTAGATAAATACTGGACATTATTAATTTCTCATTACTTCTGCAGTGAACATGCTTCTGACAGCTACTGGCTCCAGAAGGCACAAAGTGAGTTTGGCTTCACAGGCTGCTCTGAGGGCAGAGATTCCCAGCCTGCAGCCAGGTAGTACTGTCAATTGGCAGAGCCATGCTGCAGCCTAAGGGCTGTGTACTGTCACCCCAGGCAAAGTGCTGGCTCTCAAACATTCATGTTCCTATGCACACTAAACCTAAATAGCACAGGCAGTGATCGCAGGAGCCCACAGGTCCAGCAGTGTTCCATAAATAATTCAGTTTAGGAGATCAATCTGCCTGACAGACATGGAATTGAAATCTAATATCATGAATACAGAGATTTAACCAATTTTTATTTTTTTTTTTAATATTGCAGAAGTAGTAGTAGTAGAGCCATGATAGCATAAGAGCAGAAATAAAGCAAAGTGGAGAGAAGTGAAATGTTTCATTAGACTAGTTTGCTAATTCTGCAAACAACAGAGAAGTGATTGGACACACAAGCCCCTCTTCAGGTCTGAAATAGAAACAGCAGCTGCAAAAGCTGAAATTTATCATCAGACTGTCTGAAACAAAAAAGTAGCAAGTACCTGTGTAGACAATATGATTTTTATATACTCTGAAAAAGAGTGAGAAATATATTTATCCCTATTCAAGGCTAGAGAAGTCAGCTCAGGGTGGAGGATGTTAAATGAGAACACACCTCAAAAGAGACTTTAACCTCCCAGTATTTCTAAGAGAGATTATTTCTAGTACCTGTTCTCCTGGTTTGGATGCATTTCATTCTGTTTGTGGTGTTATTCCTGTGTGAATAATGCCAAAAATCTCAGAGGTGACATAGCTGCATTGAGAGAATTGCCTCCCACTTAGAAGATGGGTGCTTCTGTCCATCATTGGCTGCATGAGTTTATCCTGCTGCACCACAGTTGTTTACTTTTCCCTGTTGTGTCCAGGAGGTCATATGGCATAGGGGATGGGCTGCAGAAATATCTGCAAAGGCTCCAAGGATGATTGCTTTTGTAAGATGAATTGCCAAATTCAGTGTTTGCTGCTCAAATACAGTCTCAATCTCTTTGATACATACTAGCCCCAGGTATTTGTTTCTGGGGCTGAAGACAGGGAGGCTAGAATTACATGAAATGTAGGTGGTTCTGGTTCTGACCAAAATTTTTTTTATTAGGATCTTGTAAAATTTGTTAATGATTGCTTATATAGGTCCCAGGTTAGATTGGTAACAACAATGCTTGACATTACTTTATGTCCTTTTAACTCATTGATGCCATCCACCTGCACAGGAGAATACCCTAGTCCAGTAAAGGACATCTATATAATTAGAACGAGTGGTCTCTTCAGAGCAAATGAGATGGGGTCTGAAAAGCCCAAATCTTTTGAATAATGGCTGATTTTCTTCAGGCAAGCATTATCTGAGATGATTTCAGTGCAGTGATATTTGATGAAGGGACAACTGTTATTGAATTTGATAAAAATCAATGAGAAAAATCCTTTGCAGTGTAAATGATAAAGCTTTCATCTAAGTATATAAGATAGAGCACAAGCTTAGTGATATAAAAACTCAGAATCTCTTTTTATATTCCTTTACATTTTCCATATTTTTGTTCATTTGTTTGTTTTTCGAGGTAGCTCATGATAAAGTCAAAATATTATAGAATTATTTGTATGCTCTTTTTTTCTTGTTTTCTTCCTGAAGTTGCCATAGGAGGTACTAGAAATAACTTCTGGCTTGTTACAGAAGAAGTATAAAGGAAAGAGTCAGCACAGTAATTGTAATTTCCCATATAAAAATATGTCATGTGGTTGCTCCTCTACAGAGCCATTTTGGCTTTGGAGCAGACAGCTCACCTTAGGTTACCAAATTTTTCATAGACTGATGGTGTTTGAATGGTTCTTTTATCAGGCAGAGGCTGGGGCAGCTGTTGTTGTATTAGTTGGTTCTTATGTTTAATGCCTGTCATGGTCATTTTTACAGCATTTTGGAGTGTTACAGAATGGTTAGGGAAACTTCAGAAGCACTTCATTTGAGTCTGCTTCTCTTTTTAGTTCATCATTTTGGAGTGGTTAGACAAAGAAAAGTATTTTCCAGGTTTTTCTATCATTCTCACACAACTCCTACAGAGTATTTGGAATGGTGATTCTTAGTAAAAATGGTTACTGTTGGTCATATTCTCTAGCAGGCTACTCTGCTCCTGGAATAACATCTTAAAGTAGAAGTAATTTTTTGAGTTAACAATTTATCACCCCTCCCTCTGCTAACACACTGTCTCCATTTCACAGATACCAACTGCCTTTTCTTTTTGGTAATCTAACTTGTTTACATGAAGAAATTAAGTTCAGAGTAATTGCTCTCTACCTGCATTTATCTTTGAAGTTTGCAGCTTCCATTTCAGATCTGCACAGGGCCTTGCATTCCTGAAAGTTGTCTATTTTCTCAAACCACAGTAATTGGTCCAATAGAAAAAATACTACCTCTGCTGACAGACCTTGCTTTGCCTTAAGCAACCACAGCTCTTGCTTGAAGTGCAATGGCATGCTTCCAGGTTCTCAGCTGAGGCAGAAGGTCAAAAGGATTATAAACAATTAAAAACATCTTAATCCCCATTAAATGGTGGTGAGTCACTGAGGAATGCCCAGGGCAGATCAAAAGCAGTTGCAAGGAGACAAACTGATAAGGGAAAAGGCTGGGGGACAACCCATCGGGAGCTGGTCCTTCCAAGGTCCCCATGGAGGGGGCGGACATGCACCTTGAAACTGGATATGATTATTTTTGGTTTTTAAAAAAGGATTTTTACCAGTGGTGAGTTTGCCCTGAAAAACAAGGCTTTAAAGAGACTGCCTACTCTTTGCGTTATCCACTAGCCTTACCCTCAGCGGGAATGGCGCTTCAGCATGGTAGCTGTCATCAAGCGTGCAGAAGACCCTACAATTAATAGCTAAGAACTGCAAGCCAGGAACAACTTCAGGTAGTCATGTCCCAGGTCACGCCTGCATGTGGGAAAGTGCACACTTAGTGTCTTGAGTCAAAAAATGACCAAGACCTAGGAGGAAGAGAGGAAGAAAACTTTACAGGGTTGGATAACTGAAGGATACTTTTCGTATGTCAGCTAGGATTATGCCTATAGAGTGGGCATTTAGATGCATGGATTTTTCTAGAGTTTAAAATGATTTTAAAGAGGAACTAATGTCTTTATGCATCATGGAAGCATCCAGAACTCTCTTATTCAAGAGAAAACAAAACACTAGTGCTTTGGCAGTACTATTCCCTTGATGTGCATCCCACAAGCTAGACTTATCCACTCAAGGGTGGATTGTTTCTCAATTGCACAATCCTCTTTTTAAGTTTCCTCAGAGTACTTGATAACAAAAGATGTTGAAAGTAGCTGGCCTGTTTTTTTAAGACAAGAACAAATCTTCTAGTTCCCAAAATCTACAATTGCCTGAAAGAAATGAGAATGTAATGCCCTTGAAATGGTTAGTAAATGAAGTGAGGAAAACCATTGTGCCAAATTGAATCTTTAGCCTTTAATTCTGTCATAGATAGGTATAAAAGAACATCTTTTATTCTGCCTATGGCTATAATAAAATCAAATTATTTTTGTGTTGCCCAAGCTTTGTTTCAAATAAAGTAATAAAGGAAGAAATGATGGGGCTGGTGAAGAACTTGTGCCTCTTTTCTTTTCCAAGCTCTTGGATGAATCATAGTCACACATGTCTGAGTAATCAATTTCACTAGTACATTTCCCAAACTCCCCAGCTGTAACTACGACAACGCAGCTAGAGATTGAAAATGCCTTTAAAAAAAGAAAAGAACTTAATTCACCCAGCTCCTCTACACCCTGTTAAGTGTAATTAAGTGCCTTTTAATCAAGGTAGCAGTAGATACTCTTCTAGTGCTGCAGTGACCTCTGCAAAGTAGACATGAGGCCACAGGGGAAAGCCATGTGTTCTGTCTCCAGTCTATTGCTTTATAATCATTCTATAATTAGGGAATGCTGTCAAAAATTATATGTTACGGTATAATTAAAGACAGTACTAAGGTGTAAATAGAAACATACATATGTGTGTATCACAGGTGGATAGCACGCTTATGTGCACATAAAATATCTACTTCTGCTGGTAAAAGATACCTTAATTCTGGCATTCCCTCACTTTGGAGTGTTTGGCTCTGCAACTGTTAACAGTTCTTTTACCTCATTTATGTAATGCAAGGGGGACCACCAGTTTCAGCAGGACTGTGTGCCCTGCCCAATGGGTGATGCAAGAGGACAGCATGGAGCTGACAACCAGGAAAACTCACCCTGCTGCTGACCCTACCACCACTTTCTGCTGTGACCTTGGGTCAAATCACCTCTCTCCTGGCGAATCCACCTCTAAAACAGGGGAAGCACAGATTGTGTCTGGCTGAGCTTATGTCAACCATCTGTGCCACTCTCCTTCAAGCATGTGCTCAGTGTCCTCCATTAATCTGGGGAGAGGTTTCTTGGCCTGACTGGTGAGTAATGCAGTCTGAAAATAGGAAACAGAAAATGTTCAGTTAAAAATATGAAATTTTGAATTAGAAGAGTGAAAGCCAGCAGAGAACTTAAGTTTTCTTTCATATATAACTCCAGAAAATATGAAAAAGTTCTGTATTAGACTGAAAGTATTAAAGTATACTACTGGTCTTTACTGGTTTCTGTGGTTTGTGGGAAGTTACCCATAGCTGCTGAAGATACTTAATATCTGTGACTTAACATCTTCTGCCAGACAGGGAATTATTCATGGGAGCCAACCTAACAGGTGCACTAAACAGACCTGATTCTTTGTGACTGGCACTTGTGCTCTCCTGACTTCATCATCACTTAACCATGTATCTCAAGTAAAATACTGAAGTCATGTTAAATGTATCAAGCAGAAAGCTGATTAAATGCTTATCAGTACCAAGTTGACATTTTGCTACACCAACAAATGATTTTACACATCACTATCTTTGGATCAGGAGCATTTCAAAGTTAAACAGTTATAAACAAATATATTTTTTTCATTTTCCTATTTCTCCTAAGCACAAAATTTACTTTTGTGACAACTACGATCCACCGATGTTTTCTATTATATTCTGCAGGAACTCTGGTACAAGAACCCTTATTTGCAAAAAAAGAGATGCTTCCCTAAGCAGATTTAGCTTCTTTCTTCTCCAGTAAATAACAGATAAAATGTTTCTTTATGTCCAACCTTTTTTATCATTATAATGACTAGTCAAAATCTCTTCTGAGGTAATTTTCTGTCAAATCCAGAATTATTTTAATGGCTCCCATCGATTATTTTGAGATAGAAAATTGCCTTGGGGAAGGAAAAAAGTTATTTTACTGGGGACCTTTTAAGCCAATATATATCTCTAGATATCCATTAGCATTTGAACCAATTTCTCCCTCTTTTCACTGCATTTGTGTATTCCTTTTGCTCCTGAACAGGTATGGAGAGAGATCATTAACTTAGTGTGCTCAGAGGGAGGAATGCCATGCATGTTTGTATGTGAGCCTCTCAGTGCCCCACTTCATATGCATCTCTATCTAAACTGTACCAGAATCGATTAGAATAGGCTGAAGCACACGATAGGTAGCAGAATTAATTTCTGAAATTATCTCCTATTACTAACTGTGTCAGGTAATAACTTTTACAGTTAGAATATAGCTGTTTTCAGAAACAAAAAAGGGAACCCATTTTTTCACTTAAGAAGTCCTGTTATCTACTACAAAAGGACATTTTGCACAATGTTTTTTCCAGTCAATTTTTTTAAATGGGGCACAGTCATTTGTATTTTTTTACAGAATTCCATACAGAATGATTTCAAAGCTCACAAAAGCCAGAGAAAGTTAGCAACTGGTTAGGATGGTTTAGTGTCAAGATTATAGTTAAAATACTGAATTTTATCTAGATTCTTTTTTCCTTCTATACACCTTTCTGCAACAGATACACAAAGAAACCTCATGATAGAGCCATTGTAAACTCCACAGAGGAAAAGAAAAGATAAAAAATAAAAAAGGAAAAGAATAACCTATTTCAAAAATAGAGATATCACTTTAGATACACAATTCACCATTCTCATTATCACCATTATTCATAAGGATGATTCACATCAACAACTGAGTGTCTTTATTTGAAATCCTGTTACATGTATTGTTGTCTACAGAATCAGAGGTGATGAGGTGACAGTATGTCTGCGTTCTTTTATTCATTGATTAAAAAAGGAAAAAAAAATCTCCTCCATTTCTATGAGCAAGTAAGCATAAAATGCTCATCCGTATTTCTTATGCATTAAAGAATCTGCATAGGGTCATGAGCAGCCAGCATTTAATCAACCCCACTGATGCATGGGTGTTTCCAGAAGGACTCCCATTAACTTTATGGTAAATTATAGAGACAAATCTCTATGCATGCTCTAGAGTAGATTAGGCACCTACTGTCAAAGAAGAGGGAACAAGAATTTACCAAACCATACCAAGACATAGGCTTTACTTTGTTGTATGTCAAAAAGATATTCTGTTCAATAAATCAAAATCACTCTTACATCCATACATTGGGATGATTTGAGCTTGTTTGTTCTTTAGTTCATATTACAACAATTCAAGACTCATTCAGCTAATGGCATGTCAGTTTGTTCATCTTTTATTCTCATGTACTCTGTGATATTTTGTTACTTAAATTATAAAATATCATTTTATGCATCTAACTCTTTGCCATAAATCAGGAAATTTTATATAGAACTATGATGTTGCATATGCACCCACCCCTCATTAAAGGAGGTCTTCAGGTGGTAACAGAATTCTGATTCAGGTGGAAGATGCTATTTTTTCTGTTATTTCCCCAAGACAGAAGATCAAAGGCCAAGTCCCAGATTCCTACATACATGTTGAACTTTCCTAGAAAGTTCTCTGCATCTGGTGGGTTTGATTGCATTTCTGGTGTTTCTTTTGGTTTGGTTTGGTTTGCTGTTTTATTTTCCTAATGCACTGTCAATCTGGCAATCCAATCCATTTTGTAACAAGTTGGCATCATATTATGACTTTTCCCTGAGAATGACAAAGTGTCCAAGATGTTTTAATACATTCATTAGCTGAATGAAAATTCAGCTAATTAATAGTATAGGGAAATAGAAGCCCTAGTCTAGCACAGAGAGCTTCATCCTCAATACAGCTGCTTTTCAGAAAGCCATTTCTTGTATTTCCTCATGCACCATAGAGGGAACATAAATTTAGGGCTCTGGACACCACGCTGAGACCTGGAAAATGAAAAGGTCTATGCTAGCATGTTTACACTTCATTGACTAAATATGTTATGGGATCTAGCTCTTGGATTGATGTTTTACACAATTTGCAAAGAAGCTGGTAGAAAGAAATGTCATGGTGAAAGATGGCGAAATGAGTTCATAGCATTTTGAATTCCTGTTGACCAGAAGTGTGTATATGGACACCTAACAGGATTCCCATGATGCAGGGCAATCTGATGTACTGAACTAAATCATACATCTGAGCCCTAACTAAGGATTAAAACAGTTATCAGAATAGGTCAGTGAATCAGTGAGTTAGTATTGAGTTAGTCATCGCTTAGTCCAGGCATCAGACAGACATGATGGAATCTGTAGAAATCCTAAAGTAAGATTGAAAACTGGAGGTTTGCTATTTAACTAAAAGTGCTTATATAAATAAAGATTTTCAGGCCCATTTTGAAAATTCTGTGTGGTGCAGGGAAATAATCTGTGTCATCAGAATATTTTACTTTTGAAATAAAATTATCCTGTGCTGAAAAAAGTCACAGCCTGAAAGCTATTAACACCCCATCATTCAGAGAGCTGTATTCTGTGGTGGCCAGTCTCCTCTCTTCTTCCCCATCTTCCACCCTGAGCACAGATGAGACCTCAGCAGAAACTTTCAAAGGAGGCACAACTCTTGGGTGGTGGTTCAGCCTCGCTGGAATCTTTCAGGAAACAGAACTAACCATTCAATAATTTTGCAGGACAGAGTGTGGGCTCAGTCTAGCTTTGGGGCTCTATTCTTGTGATACCTTTTTCATATGCTTTCATATATTTATACATACATAAACACATTTTTTTCACACTACAATAATAAAAGTATGTTACATCTCTGTGGGAATACGAAGACAAAATATGAAAGGGAAGATTCTTTGAAGGGTTTGCATTCCTTAACACATTTGATTCTCAATTTTGTAAGGGTTAAGAATGTACCTCTGCAATCAGATGATAAATTCACATCAAAACTGGGTATTTCAAGCCAGCAGGTATCTATTAATGCAGGAAAACTGTAAATGCCCACATGAATTGCATTTCTATTGCATATTCTATTCTCAGAGGGAGTCAACTGCTGGATATTAGAAACTTACTCTTTTCGAGGTAGTTTGCTGAGCTGAAAAGCAAGACTCATATCCTTCCTTTCACCTCCAGGGCTGACAATTTGAACGTACTCTGCTTGGGAGGAGCTCTCTCAGGAGCTTCTGCTATTTGAAGACTGTGATGAGCTACAGCTACCTTGGACCACTTTTTCCCACTTCTAAATTTAGTAATTCAATGTATTTTTCTGCCCTAACTATGACATGAGTAATATCTTCCCAGAAGTTTTGTGAGACAGATTTCCATATGGTCCATAGGTATGGTTTGGGTTTTCCAACAGGTAGAGTCCAGCATGAGAAAGCAATTGTAGAATCAGGAGTTATATATTTGAGGAGTATATTTGAGTGTTTTCACAGCTCAGCAGAGGATGAAGGAGTAAGTCATTGCTAGGTAGGATGGTAAGTGTGGTATCAGTTAACTAGTTTACGGGCAATTTTGGATGGGAAGCAGAGGACACACTATAGATACTTTAGCTATTTTCCATTCTCCCATTTTTATCCTCCTTTCTCTGGGCTAGATACAACTCATGAAATGGATCTTCTTTCCTCATATGTGACCTGGCATTATAAATACATGGCTCTATCCATGGACATGCAGATAAAAAGGAACATGTACTTTTGTGAGAAACCTCTCCATGTAAAATGCTTCCTTTCCTTTGAGTTGCCACTGACTGCCTCCAGCATTGATTAATCTGATTACTCATAGCAGTTTGATGTTACATTTTCTATGGCACTCTTTTCTAATCATTCAGAGAAAGACTTGCCCATGTGTAATGAGGAGACAGTCTGAATTCCACAGCCTTGTACTTGTGAGGATGTAGTAAGCCCCAGTCTGATTCCCTGCTCGAATTCCCAGAGCTGACAACTAGAACTTAAAAGGAAAAAGAAGTAAAAATAAACATTATTTCTAAAAGAGGGGAAAAATATATTGTATTCTGTGTAAGTTCTTTTCTTACTCTTACCAACATCAGAACAGAGCATTTCTTGAGTATGAATAAAGTAAAAAAATCATACCTGAAATTTGTGGTTCAATTTTCTTCTCAAGGTATACAGTAAACATCAAATCCCAGAGTATTGTTTGTTTTTTTTTTAGTTTCTTCCCAGGGAAGAAACTTACTTTAAAAAAAGTCATTCAAGTCCCTGCTGTATACATTGATTGGAGTATCAAAAAATATGAATCACAGGCCAACCACACAGGAAATCCAACGTAATTAATTGGCTTTAATTATTGACAGAGAGAGTGTTGCTTCCTCCCATTCTAAGCACCTGAGCCTATTCTAAATTTCTTAAACATACTTTAACTGTAGCCATTTGTGCTGAAACTTTCTAAGCTGCATACCTATTTCAGGATGGTTTTGTGGCTATGTGGTTTTAAAATTTTAGCCAAAATTACATTCAGCCACTTTTGAGAATGAAACTAGAGAGAAATACCTTGCTTTGGTATGACAGATTATTATCAGGTTGGAGTCTTTTATTGACATCTGTCCTAAACTTTGGAGTCAGACACCTCAGACTCAGAAAAGGAATGAAGATCACAACAGCACTCCAGTTGTCTCCCTAGCTGACATCCTTTTCTTCCTCCATCCCCCTGGGTACAATTAGGCCCTATTTCCTTCAATACTGGACTAGTTGCACTTGAGCAAGTGAATTGTATTATTCACTTACATCTGACATGCATCTGAACAAGCTGAACCTGGCTTATTGGTTTGCTGAGGCTAACGCCTATTTACAATCAGCCACATTTGTCTGAATTAAAACCATAAGCTGTATAATGCTGCTTTCATGGTCAGCCCTTTCACATTTGTAAAAACTGTGTTTAATATCACACTGCATTGCTTGCAGAGATTTGCTGGATCTTGGTATTTTCCCCGGTGATGTCAGTCTATCACTGCTAGAGAAGTTTTACAGCTGAATAGCTTCTCTCATAAGCAACCAGTTTACAACACCCCAAATGACTACAACAGCCTTTAGAGCTACAGATGATGATGACCAAAGAGTGATGACAGGTGCATGGAGGGATGTGTAGAAAGAACAAGCTGAATAGAAGTGCAGCCTCACAGTCAAGTAATACATTCTAGCAAAATAATATCTGTAGCTGATTTCCTTATTACAATAATGCTTTATCATACCAATTTTATTTTTAGTGGCAGTCTATTTTTTGTAACTACAGGATATACTACCACTTTATATTTTGCTGAACGTAAATCAGATACTCAAACACACAGCTCCTGATCTGGCAAATTACCAAGTATAATGGGTAATGCTTCCAAAATTTATTGATATTCAAGTATTTAATAATATATTTGACAATAATAAACTAAAAAAGATCTCTTCCCAACTTTAGATTTAGCATAAAAATTGAAGAAAAAAAATCACATCTAGATGTTAATGCGGGTAAACATTTGGCACAGCTAATTACTTCAAGCTTTCTTGTGCTGAAGTTCATCTAGAACTTCATTTGTATGAACAATAGAAACTTTCATTCCATAAACAGAATTTCCATTGCCTTCAAAAAATCTGGACCCACTAGAAACAGCTATATATCCAGCTTTGATTTCCTAATTTCCTAATGTGAATACACTAAATAGTCCAGCATGATTTCTTGCTGTATCTTTTTCCATGTACTGTTAAATAAAGTCTGAATATTAATGAAAAGTAAATATGTACTTAAAGCGTAAAGCTTGGTTATCTAACTTCTCCTCAAATGTGCCATAACTATGCAGTATAAATAAAGAAACTAAGAAAAGAGAAACTTTTTTATTAAGCAATATAGCTAGGACTTACTAGTTGTCTGCAAACTTGAAATTTCCTTTTTGACTTTTCCACTTAAACTTGAGAAGAAACTTCTTCTCAGTGAGGGTGACGGAACACTGGAACAGGCTGCCCAGGGGGGTTGTGGAGTCTCCTTCTCTGTAGACATTCAAAACCCGCCTGGACACGTTCCTGTGTAACCTTATCTAAGTGTTCCTGCTCCGGCAGGGGGATTGGACTAGATGATCTTTTGAGGTCCCTTCCAATCTCTAACATACTGTGATACTGTGACTTCCTGTTACAACATGATGGACATACCACAAGAACTTGTATTGAACAAAACAGGATTATTAGGTGTAAAATGTTCTTTATATAGCAATTCTTATTCATCTTCTTCCTCAGACCTCACCCTGTTTTTCTCCTCTAATAGATATTTCGCAAAGATTCTTTATTAGCATGACTTCAGGGAAATCACCATTATATTTCTTTATAATATAAGGTAAAAAATAACTCCTAGTTTCCAGACATAGTACTGCAAACCAAAATTGGATTTTCCTCTTTTTTACAGCCAGCGTTCTTCAACAACGTGCAGGTGAAGTGACCTGCTTTATAATGATTTAATACTGTCACAGATCTTGTCTGTCCCTGTTCCTCCCCTGTTACTGTATTTTTGTGAGTTATTTCAGGCTCTTGAAATTTTGGAATCAGTGTTGGCACACAAATTTTTCATTCTGTTCCTAAGAAACATGCAGGCCTTCAGATAATCTATTATTTGAACAATTAAAAACACCAACTTTCAAAAAATTGAACAGCTTAACCTGAGGACAAAGTTTCAAGTTTAAGGCATTTTCCTTTCAGATAGTGACTTATCTTTTTTACAGAGCCATAAGAAAGAAAAGGAAAAAAAAAATTTTTAAAAAAATCTCCTTATTTGGCTAGAATCCCAGGAAAAAAAAGACTTTGAGATACATGACTCATACACATTTCTTCAGAAACTCTGAATATTGTAAGTGCTAAAAGTATGAATACTTAAATTATGTGCAACCTGAACGACTAGTTGAACTGGAAGCAGGGAGATTTGGGCAACTTGGAAAAACTGCTGGAGAAAAAGATCCATGCTTCATTGATTATGATGAATATGATCTTGAAAGTTGCTACATCAGCAAAAGAAGAACCATGCTAAGGCTTTAATGCATGTAACTGATCTTGCAAATGAGGTCAGCCTGAATCAGCTGTTCCATCACCTGAAATACAGGGATGTTATCAGCGCACCAGGTGCTATCAGAAACATGTTAAGGGGCAGTAGATTTTTTAGGATACTTTTGTGATATTAAAAAAAAAAAGTCAAAACAGGTTGCCAAATGTTTGCTCAAGAGATATGCTCTCCAGAGATTATGGTTTAATCTTTAAATCCTTTAAAGCCCAAAGAACATTGATTTCTTCTAGAGGAAAAAAAAAACACTAAAAAACCCCAGTGTTCATCTATTATAATTACACTGGCAATAATTTAACAGCTGGAACACTGAAGGTAAATTTATTACTTCTGTTTTTCCTTATTAACATTTGCCTCCTTCTGGAAGACATGAGAGTAAAAGTGGGGATGAAGCATTTAAAATGTTGCAGTCCTTTTGCACACCTCATTTGAGACATACTGCCTTAAAGGCTAAGACAGGTGGCTGTCTTCTCAGGCTGGCATGAAAACCTGGCCTGTACATGTTCTATCTCATTTTCTGCTGTTAACAGTGGTAATGCCTGCGAGCAGATGTGGTCACCCTGCAGGAACCTTTCAGGGCTTGACTGACTCACAGCTTTTCTTGACACAACTGCTGGTGCATAGTATATTGAAGTCACTCATCTCTGGGTGTTAACAAAAGCACCCAGCAAACAAATAAAGAAAGAAAGAAATGGCGAGATCTTTTCTGGCAAAACTGCTGTCCGTATTTGTGCTGCACTGTGTGCGCAACAGGTATTAGAAATCATGAGGGATCATTAGTACATGCTTTGCCACCTAGCAGTGATGCTAGAGAAATTAAGAACAAACTCTGTTCAAAGATTTTTGTTGTTGTTAAAGATCATAAATTGGTCAGATTTTCCCTTCAGTGGAAAAAAAATAAATAAAAAAACACCCTCTGCTGTCAAAGAGCCTATAAGCAAAGCCAAACAATTTATACTGTTTTGAGCCAAAGGAGACAGTTTGGCAACGGTTCAAAATGCAAAAAATTTGTTAAAATGCACACCCAAAATAAAAATCCCATGGTTATCTGTGCAAAACATATTTGATTCCTTGACAAGAAGGTGGTTTGCATTTAACTCAATACACAGTGACTTAACTGTGTAGCCTTCATTCAGCACTTTTATCTTAATCACTTCCATGGTGTCAAACATCCATCTAGGTCCACAGACTGCAGCTGATTTTAAGTTACTTCAGGTCAAGTTCCATGTCTAATGAGGCCTAAATACACTGGGTTTCTTCAGAGTAATCTAAGGGAACATACAAGAGGAGTTAGAGAGTTGCAAATCTGAATCTTTCAGCAAAGATTAAGCCTTTTTATAGAGAAGGTGAGGAAACAGCGCACAGGACAGTTTGGATCCCCATGGCTTGTGCTGCTGAATGCAGTTTGAGGGTGATTTAGTGTACTCTTCTTAAAATGATTCAGAGTGTTTGCATTTTTATTGCCTATTTTGTTTTAATCTGTGGTAATTTCAACCATGTTCTAATCTGCCAACCTCATTGTATATTTGCGAACACTCTCTACTCAAGTGGCTCTGCTATGGAGCTGAAGTGCAGGCAGCCTTGTTGATAGGCCCTTGAAATCAGCTTAATTATTAAATTGCCTTCAAACATTCGTTACATTCACAATAGTTAATGTAACCAACACTGTGAATTTAATTTTCCCTTGATGTAATGTAGACATAAGAATGTGCAAAAGCACAGGTCTTCCTGCTTCATAGCATGACATCACCTCATTTTGCCACAAAAGGAAAGTAAGTTGTGATTGTGGTATGCAGCATGTTTAGGGTTAGGAAAGGTATGCCTTAGCAGAGGGCATCAGATTAGGGCAAAAATCAGCCCTAAACACAAAATCAAGAGCTCCTTCAGTTTTCATGTGAGTTAATATGGCTTAAACTCCAGCCTGAGGGGCAGCACCAGCAGCATCACATACCACTTGAGCAGTCAGCTCTCCAGTCACCCCAGTAAAGGAGGGCCCTTTCATGAATCCATGTTTTTCCTTCACCAGGAGAAAGCTAAGTAAGCAGTGGCAAACAGATGAGAGGAAGAGGAGGAGGAAGAAGCTGGTCACTTCCCAGCTCTCCTTTCAGTCAGCAGTCCTGGTTATTTCATCCACACAAGTACAGGCAGTCAGCAAGGCTCCCAGGGCAACACTACTTGCTCATTGCCTGTACTCTGAACCTCTGTGCCACCACTGACTCTTGCCCCAATTGCAAAGCAGCTTCAGCCTGGCCCTGCATCTCTTTACTTTCAGCTAAGCGGAATGTGCAGCAACAATGGTGAGATAATGTGTCAGAGGCTTGCACCTGGGCTGGCATCCAGGGTGTGTGTTCTCAGTAATGGCAAAGCCTGGGCGCAGCCTGTGCCATTGCATCTACATTGTTGCAGTTCCTTGTGCTACCTCTTTGGATATTTATTTATATATTTATGATGTGCTCATCATTATGGTATCTAGGCACTTATCAAATTGTGCAAAATTTGAGCAATTCCTGCAGGATTGAGAAATAGTTTGATTTTCCCTTATTCTATAAGGTATTTTATCCTAGGGGACAACAATGTGGATAATAGGAATTACATTGCAGTAATCTTTAATAGGGGAAAAGCGACCATAATTAAGTATTGGAGACTTTACAAAGGACCGTATGACATTTTTTGCACTTGAAATCTTCAGCCTATTAGAGGACGCCTTTCTAAAAGGTATTCTTTAACTTAATTTAGAATCATAAAATGGCTTGGGCTGGAAGGGACCTTAAAGATCACCTAGTTTCAACCCCCTGCCACTGACAGGGACTGCTCAGTGTGACCTGACCTGACAAAGGACCACAGGGCTGTGCTTCTGCAGCTTGTACTATTTCACACAGCTGAATGGCTGATTATTGTGGTCCTGAAAATTATTAATCTAATCTGAACACTTCAACACATAACACATAAATTGCTTGAGCTCAATAAAAGAATTCTATCATTTCACTGGAGTTTATTGTGATAAAGTTAAAAAAGCTACAGTACAGAAAGTTGTTACTCAGCTGACTGACCTGGATAAGAAGCCAATGCAACTCCCATCCTTTGTATATCAGCCAAAAAAATGGAAATCTTGGTGATGTTTTCAATTTGAAAAATTGGAAATGCCCAGAGGAGGTGACACATATTATGGAAAACAGTTCCTGGGAAGTAAGGGGATTCAAATGAAGAAATCTTGGAGGACATGCAAAGAGCCATGCCATGTGGCTCTGTCTCTCAAGTTCTTACACGCCACACCCCTCAACTGTCTATGCACATACATACATTTTCCAAAAGACTAGTGATTTTCAGAACTCCATTTTAAATGCATGCCAATGTGGTTTTACCTTTATAAATAAGTAGACTTTCTGTTTTGAGGCAGAGAAGACATGGAGTGCTATGTTTCTGCATGTAATACCCATACAGCTTTAGATTTTGTCATAAGGCCAAAAGCTTAGCAGTTGTGGGGGTTGAGCCATCTGGAAGAAAAGTCTGTCCGTCTCTAGGCAGTTATATCTAGCAGGGCCCCTATTTGACCACTGTCACTTTATTATCTCAGTGCACCTAGTGCAAAATAGAAATAACTAAATATTTCTCAAAAAATAACTTTTCCTTTCTGGTTACTGAGAGGAATATATATTTTGTTATAGGAAGGTTTTTTTATTTCTCATATGTGTGTGTAAAAGGAGAGGATATTAAAGCACTACCCTTTATATCGGTCATTTCTATCAATGACATTTTCTGTGAGACTGTAGTCTAGACCTATATACTCAATAAGAATCTATAGGCAACACCAGCTCCAGGACAAATCGTGTTCCGTACACATGCTTCCTTTCTGTTGATTCCCAAAATGTTTGCAAAAATCTTTGAAGTCAGAGAAACCAAATACCAAGAAAATTATTGTAGAACATTAGTAAGGCTCTTCCTTTTAAAAATGGTATCTATGTATGTATGAGTCTCCACAAAGTCTCTAACTGGCTTTCATTTGTGACTTATGCAGGATATAGGACCCACTGGATTTTACCACTTTTAGCAGAAGTTCAAAAAATATATTTCTGCTAGATCTTTGGAACAGATGTAGCTTTTGCCATTCAGCTGGGATAAAAAGCTAGGATAGATGTGATACAACAAGCTGCAAAAGAAACCCACAGAATAGCCTGGAAGGTCTGAAGTACACTTTGCTCTCACTGGGTATTGAAGAACATCCAGTTAAAATTTTGTCTTTTTACAATGTCCCCAAGCTGTATGTACAGCAGGGTTAAAACAAGCATCCGCTTACAAGTAATTTATGACATACTATTCTCAATTCCCCGCCAGGCTAAAACTTTGAATGAGAAAGACTTTTTCTTAATGTTTTTCTCCCACCTCCTCTCCCATCTCAGCTTCCCTCCCCCTGCTCCAAATTATATTGACTCATTGGGAAAATATACTAGGAAATGTATTTATGGAAGCTGTGATTTTGTCAGAGAATTCCACATTATCTTCTAGTAATAGTCTGTTAGGTAAATTCAGGTTCCATACTTCCCTTCACATGAGGCACAACTACTTTCACTAAAATAAATGGCTGTTAAAATGAAATATATGTTCTTTGTTATATCCCATATACATAAGCACATGGAGTTAAATTTGATTCTGAATTATTTCATTCCAAAGCCTAAATACATACAAACAATATTCAGAATATATACAATAGACCTTTAGCTGCTGAAAATCAGCACAATAGCCAATTTATGAAATTAGGAGTAAGAGGATACCACAGTAGTAGGGCACTTTACCTGAGATAATGCTGTTTACTTCTCAGCAGAACTCATTATCCTGGATGGAGCTCTCAGCTAACATAGTTACACAGCAGCTGTTAGCCAGGCTAATCTGTTTAGAACTGGTTTGGGTAACCCTGCACCATACATACCCTTTCAATGTATTGAACAACACAAGGAATGTTTCAATTCATGAGGAAAACTTCAAGGCTTGTGCACTTAGAAAGTGAGATTATCTCATCATGAGAGTCCTTTTGATTATATTGTCTGTAAATAAATTATCATTAATATTTCACTTGTTTTTAAGGAAATGAAAAAAATGCTTGTTGAGTAGATCTTTTCATTAAAAATAGAGGTTTAAAGTTCTGCAAAGACAAAGGGAATACTTTGAAATCAGTATGCATTTTGGAGGGGGTTTGGATTATGCCATCACTGAACTTATTTTCCATTGCCCTACATCTTTTATAGCAAATTATGCAAAGTGGATGTAATATGTTACAATTCTTATCTGGAAGGATTTAATTTTGGTTGCTGAAAACTACTGGCAGAGAGGAAGGTATTACATACGGGAATCTGTAACTCTATCAATGGTCTAATTTATAGTTGGGATGACATTCAATCAAGAGATTGAGAATATTACTTAGAGCTAAGCAGAACAGGTTTCCCATGTTGCTCTACCAGCTTTGCTCCTGTAAAGCCATGTCATGTCAGCATCATGCCTTCCTGCAGTACATGAAAGCTCATTCTGGTGATGTATTTTGGAGAAAAAGATGCACACAGGATGATAGCACGTAGTCCAAGTTGTGTTGATTATATGTACAATAAGAGCAGGATTTCTGAAACCGAACTATTAGAGGCTTAATATTATTCCTTGCATTTCCTGTCAGATAAGGTGGGTTTGTGAAGTTCAGTCAGATGAAAGTCTGCAGCAAGGCAATGTTGTGTCTAAGAACTAAAAGAGAGGCTTGGTCCTTCAGCTCAGATGAGATGCACATGGGCAGAGAAGAGATTCAGAGCAGCCCTGCGGAGAAGGACTTGGGGGTGTTGGTCAATGAGAAAATGAACATGATCCGGCTTCAGTGTGCACTTGCAGCCCAGAAAGCCAACCGTATCCTGGGCTGCATCAAAAGGAGCGTGACCAGCAGGTTGAAGGAGGTGATCGTGCCCCTCTACTCTGCTCTTGTGAGACTTCACTTGGAGTATTGTGTGCAGTTCTGGTGTCCTCAACATAAAAAGGACATGGAGCTGTTGGAACAAGTCCAGAAGAGGGCTACGAGGATGATCAGGGGACTGGAGCACCTCCTGTATGAAGATAGGCTGAGAAAGCTGGGGCTCTTCAGCCTGGAGAAGAGAAGGCTGCGTGGAGACCTCATAGCAGCCTTACAGTATCTGAAGGGGCCTATAGAGATGCTGGGGAGGGACTCTTCATTAGGGACTGTAGCGGTAGAACGAGGGGTAATGGGTTAAAACTTAAACAGGGGAAGTTTAGATTGGATATAAGGAGGAAATTCTTTCCTGTTAGGGTGGTGAGGCACTGGAATGGGTTGCCCAAGGAAGTTGTGAATATTCCATCCCTGATAGTGTTCAAGGCCAGGTTAGACAGAGGCTTGGGTGACATGGTTTAGTGTGTGGTGTCCCTGCTCATGGCAGGGGGGTTGGAACCTGATGATCTTAAGGTCCTTTCTAACCCTAACTATTCTATGTTTCTGTGATTCTAACTAAATTATCCCAAACATGTCTTTAGTAGTGGGTTGGGCTAGTATGGCCCTCACTCTTAAACAGAGTATCTTAAAGCTCCTCCTAATTTATGCCTGCTTGTGGTGATCCCTAAGGATTTTCCTGGGAGTAGCATTCCTCTGGCTATGTCTCTTCTTCCACTATAGGACTGCAAAGGGAAAGAGAAGGCATGAACAAATAGAGATACTAAAGTTTAGCAGATAACAAACACGATGAAAGAAAAAAATTCTCGTGTTCAATTTATATCTGGAAGCTGCTTTTTTTTCCCCACCCCTCTTCTCAAGTCTTCCTTGTTAGTATAAGGTCTACAGGTACATTATGAAAAGTAATCCAGATATAACAAAAACAAGATACAGTGTCATGAAGTTTAATTGGAGGGTAGTAACTAGCAGTGTACCTCAGGGGACAATAGTGGGTTTAATCCTAATTAACATCTTCATTAAGGGTTTGGATGATGAAACAGAGTGTGCAGTGTATGCTTAGCAAGCCTGTTGATGACATAAAACTGGGATGAGTGGCTCATACACTAAAGGGTCAGGCTGCTGTCCAAAGAGACCTTGACAGGCAGGAGAAATGAGCTGACAGGAACTTCATGACGTTCAGCAACGGGAAGTGCAAAGTTGTGCAACTGGAGAGGCACAACCGCAGACACCAGTATATGATGGGGACCACACAGCTGGAAAGCAGCTTGCCAGAACAGGATCTGAGATGTCCTGGTGGACATCAGGTTGAACATAAGCCAGCAATGTGCTTTTGCTGCAAAAAAGGCTAATCGTGCCCTGGGTGTCACTATGCAAAGTTGAGGGAGGTGATCCTTCCCCTCTGCCCAGCACTGGTGAGGCTATTTCTGGAGTGCAGTGCCCAGCTCTGTGCTCCCCAGCACAAGACAGACATGGACATACTTGAGAGAATCCAGTGAAGGGCCACAAAGATGATTAAGGGACTGGAGTACCTTTCATATAAGGAAAAGCTGAGTGAGCTGGGGTAGTTCAACCTAAGAATAGAAAGCTCAGGGGTGAATCTCATCAATGCATATAAAGACCTGAAGGCAGGGTGCAGGGACGATGGAGACAGCCTCCCAGTGATGCCCAGTGTCAGGCCAAAAGGCAATGGGCACAACATGAAACACACAAGGTTCCTCTTTGACATCCATAAACACTTTCATTACTGCAAGGGTGAAGGTATACTGGAGATATTCAGAAGCTTCCTGAACATGGTCTTGGACAACCTGGCTGTTTCTGCTTGAATAGGAGCTTGGACCAGATGCCCTCCAGAGATCCCTTCCAACGTCAACTGTTCTGTGATACCACATGACAAGAGAATATGCAGCGTACAATATGCCACGTTGACATATCCCAGTTTATGTTGTTTCCCACAACATAAGACAATGAAAGAAGAGTACAGTTAGATTCACACATACCCATCTCTGAAATCCTTCAGTAGCTCTCCTTTTACTCCAACTTTATGTGAAAAGTACAGAACAAACTGGACAACAAAGTTTTTGAAAGGAGAGAAGCCAAATATATGCAAAGTTTAGTTCAATAGGATTACCTTTCAATCTTCCCACTCCTTAAGCTACCTTCTTAAAACTCTCCCTTTCTACAAAAAGTATTGAGAATTGAAAAACTTCATTAATTCCCTTTTATAGACTATAAACAGAGCACTGAAGTAAGACTTCAGAGGTGGCTTCTTTTCCAAGTTCTGTTGCATGACCCTGAAAGAGTAGACGGTTTTACTTCCCTCTGCTTCTTTGTCCATCTGTGTTACAGAGATAATACTTCTGACTTTGTTTGCATTACACTTTGGATTTACTGATAAAAAGTACTATGTGGACTCTATCCTTACATGTATTTCCAAACCAGGGCACTTTATTTCTAACGGCAGTATGTACATGCATCATGTGTATTAGTCTTACTGCTGAAACAGGATTTTGCCGAGTCATTACTGTAATATGTAAACATAGTGTCCTGTAATGGATGCTGATGTTCTGCATCACAGTTATATGGCTTCTGTGTTTAGACATCATCAGGCACTAATTTGTCTCCTGCAGCCACAAAAGACACATTTCTTGTCATGTAACAGTGAAGTTGCTGTGATGTGATGCTGCTAGGTCCTCCTTAGTCTTCCTTTGCAACAATGTCTTCAGCATTGCTCATAAGCCTTATTCCAGCAATCTGGTTCAAATTTCAAACCAAGGCAAACTTTTAAAATAACACTTATATCTCTGGCTTTGCAACCACTTCATTGTGCCTTTCTACCACATGAGAAATTCATTCATTTTCTAGAGTGGAGCATGTTGAACTTTCCCTCTTACAGCACCTTCTGGTTTCACTCTTTCATGCACGCTTTCACAACCTGACAATACTAAAGCAAAGAAAAATCCTTATTCAGCAACTCAAAATCTCTAATGTCAGAAGAGCATTCCCATGAGCTTGGTATGTTGTATGGTTGAATCTGACCCATGTTTCTTAAACCATAAACCATATGTTCTTGAGTCATATGGGTTTGCTTTGATTATTGATGGGCAGATAGCATTGCTGAAAGGAAGCATGTGTTAAAACAGAACAAAACAAATGTCACCAGGTATCAGTGTGAAGCTTTAAAAAGAGAGATTAAATGTAAGACACTGCAGGCTGCAAAGTTTCTCATTTTCCTGGATAACAAAGGATTTATATTATTTTTTTAAAGACAGATCTTTTCACAGTTAAACAAACTGACACAAAGGGCTGCTTCCGACAATTTTATGTAACAGCCAGATATTTTTCAGCATTACAGCATGACCATCTACATTTATTACAGCAAAAACCGACAAGGGAAACATACAGCAGTAGCCCTTTGGTATTTTATCATGTCACTAATAAGGAGTTTATATGAATATGAATTTTATCATGTCACTAATAAGGAGTTTCTATGAATTGAATGTTTCTTCCCCACAATTCAGTAAAAACAGGTTGATTTTGACCCTAGAAGAATGTACACATTAGTTAAGGTGAAAATAGCACAAAAAGCTCAAAACCTGTGGGATTTGTGATCTTTTAAATGTGAACACAGTATCCATAAGATAGGCACATCTTCAAGCTTAGTTTCCCTCTATGGCTATTTTAGAGGCTATACGAGCCAAGAGTCCAATGCAAGAGCCCAATTGCACTTCACCACCAGGACACTGCAGCAAATCCTGAAAATCCTTCACAGGAGATTTTGAATCAATAGCAAAGTAATACTTACACATCATTCTTTGTGGAAAAACAAAACAAAACAAAAATAAATAAACAAACAAAAAACCAAACAGAAAACAACCAACCAAACAGAAAAAACCCCAAAACCCACCTGGATATGCCCACTAACTGATACTGCATACACAGCACCCCAAGCAACAGCAAGGAGAAGAGCTACAAAACTTCACAGCTGTAACCTGCATATATCAAGCCATTGCAAGTGACTGCTTGCTTGAAATAGCTGAACTTCTCCTTGACAAAGGACTGCCTTATGAGCCCTGCACCATGAATGACTAATTGGATGCAAACAGAAGCTGATACTTTAAAGTGGGAACTTCATGTTATTCAAATAGCCACTTCTGTTTCATAAATCACACATCTGAAATTATAGAAACACTTGAAAGGCAGGTTTCGTATTGCAAAGAACCTACCAAGTTGCAGTGTCCTGGCTTGGTTTTCCCAGAATTTGTCCTCAGACTGTGTAACGTTTGTATTGATGACTCAGTATGAAAGCCTTACTGATAAACCTTGTGGGTGTACAAATACCAGACGAATTTCAAATACAGCAGGGAATAGATCATGTACAAGAGGCTGATAAAAAAAGGAGAAGGCAAAATTTGTCCAATTTAAAATGGTCTAATGTAGAAGCAGGACAAGAAGCCATATGTCATCCTTACAGGACAGGAAACTATATCTTAGAAAATGATAATCATAATTCTGAAATCAATTTGGTAACCGTAGTGGATGATCTGTTGAATATGAGCTACAGTAAAATGTTGTAGCCAAGAGGGATAACACACCAGGGAAGCTCTAGCCTCTGCATAATCTGTACTAGGATACAGTCCAGTGCCGGTATCCTCATTTTGACGAGGAATCAGACCAGAACCATAAGGAATATTAAAGGATCAGAGATCACATCCTAGAATAAATGACTCAAAGTCCTGAATTGATTAAGCTTATCAAAAAAAAGGACTAAGAGCTGAGCTAAATACAATCTTTAATATATTTATAATGGAAAACAATTAAATAGTAGAGGGTATCCAAACCAATAGTCAAAAGTTTGGAAAGATACTACAGCTCAAAGCTGAGGCTCAAGCCATTCAGGCAAAAAATGCATATTTTCAACACCTTTAACTCAAACTTAGTAGTTTTTCAAAAGGTGTGGTTAAGTTACTGAACAAATTCACCTAGCAAGGTTCCATGTCTTTCCTGTAGAGGAGAGTCACAGCTCATCACATTGTTCTTCTCTGGCTATAGACTACAAGCAGTACAGAAAAAATTAAGCATCTCAAGCATGAAAATTATTCAATCAAAATTCTGCCCTGTTCCACTGTTGAAGAGCAAAATGCCAGGAGGGAATATGATCTGTACATTACAGTGTGGTTTATCTTACCTAACTTAATTGCCAAAAGGTAGCCTAGGATACCTAGTTCCCCCAGGTTTCTCTACTGCCACTTGAAAAAAGAGAAATGTCGCCAGACATTGATCCCATCTATCTCTTCCCTTGATTATAGACTAAGCATAGACAGCCAGATAACTATATTTAAGCAGATAAAAGAGTCCCACTGTAAAAGCAAAGGACAATAGGTCACATGTTATATCCTGCTACATTTATTGTTTATTGCATTTCCTGTTAAATTTAATTGTACAAAACTGCATTGGATGAAATAATTCATAAAAGCCAAAATACTGAATAAGTTAAAAATAGCTTTCATGGACTGAGAATTTTTAGAGTGACCATTTGCCAAGACTTATTTTATAGTCTCTTATTTCCTTTAAATTCATATTACCAAACAGTGCTAATGCAGCATCCACAAGATTTTGACACCACCCAAAATTTCATTAAAAAAAAAAAATTAAAAAAAGTGTTTAAAAGATTTAGACACTCAATTTAGATTTAAACATTGTAGTTCAGTCACAAGGAACAAAAGCAATGTTCATTGTTAGGGCAACAACAATATTTAATCATACCTTGTAACTTCATCTGAAGAATTGGTTTTATAGTCTTTCAGCCTATGAGACAAGCCTTTGGGTGAGATAAAGCTGCAAAGCTTTACTGAAATCACTGCTATTTCATATAAGATCATAGGATGGTGAATACAATTAAAACCCAGATAAAAACTAGAATTTCAAGTTGGATATTTCTTCTATTTATAAATACATTTATATAATAATAAAGTTAAACAAAAATGCTCTCTCAAACCAGAATTACTTCAAATATGTATGATGATAATTCAGTACAAAATGTTAGTGTGATTTTCCATGTATTTTTTTTTTTTATATACAATATTGCTGAGGCAATGCCAAAGCCCCAAATCTGAAGGAAATTTGACTCAGCCCTGAATACAATGTATTAAATAGTTGTGGACTAGAAGTCAGAATTGCAAGAGTTTTCAGCTGCAAAATGGAGGCTATTAGGAGCTATCAGTTGTAATACAGGTATCATTAACAGTGCATGAGCTATTTTGAGCAAGACATAAGCTGACACAGAGCGAGATCTATCCTTATCATTACTCATACCTCTGTTCCCCGATGCCTGCCACCCCCACTACCATGGTATCCTATAAAAATAATTTGTAAATCAGGCAGATGCATCTGATGATTTTCCTTCTACCTTGTACTGGCAGAGCAGTTCAAATCAGTCATAAAGCAGCATTTGGCACCGGATCCAACCACTCGGCCCTTTGACAAAGTCCAGATGTGAATCCCAGCTACATTGCCCAGGTTAATTTTTACCTTTAAAATCATGTTCTAGTTAAATGAGTCTTTTCTACAAACTTAGGAGGGTAAGTGTAATTTAAGAGAGTGGTATTAATTTAAGTTTCATTAATTGAGTATGCACCGTGCTGAACACCACTTCCTGAGGTAAGGGGTGCACCATGTTACCAAATGATTATTTAATGACTCATAATCCCTGTGCATGAGATGTCACTCCTGAGGAATTAGTTTTAAATGGTGCCTATTCAAGATGTGGAGCTAGATGTAAAATCATCGTAATAGCTACATTTTTGCATCAACCAGCATCAGCAGTTTGAAGCTGGAATCACTCATGCATATACCCACCGCTGGACTGATTCAGAGTAAGGAAAATGGTTTAAAAAAAAAAGCTTTTGGTGCTAAATATTATGCTTCGATAAGTTAAAATTTGAACAAAAATATTTGCTTTCCCTCTTTTGAATATCCAATTCAATTTAGCTCTTATCAACTGAATTAGCTAGCTGCGCTTTTGAAATTCATTAAAATATAAATCCGGTCAATTGTTGAGGTGAGTAGCTCGAGAGAGGCCGCCTTGAACACCGGAGCGGGGGAGATCAGCGTCCAGGAACCTCAAGCCAGAGCGACAAGAGCAGAGCCACCGAGGGAGCCTCAAGTCCTCGACAGGACCTGCCCAGGAGCCGGCAGCTCAGCTGAGGCGAGCAGGGACTCACCGGGGGCGGAGCCAGGAGGAACGGCGCCGGCCCTGACTGGCTAAAAACCTGCCCTAGGCAGCGAGGCGGACAGAGCGGGTTGAGGCAATTTGCGCGGGCAGGCGGGCAGGATGGTGAGCGCTCGCCGTATGACCAGGGCCCGGTCTGGGAGCTCTGCTCTGGCTGCCCCGGCAGCGGCCATCGTAGGCACCCAGAGCGAGCCGATGAGAGGGGAGGCTGCAGTGCAGACTTCGGGGTGTAGAGAGTGCCTGCACTGCTCTGGTGAGGGAAAGGTACACAATGGGCAGGGCTGCACTCGGTGCTCCCTGGTGGAGGTCCTCCTGCAGCAGGGGTTGAGCTGCAGGATGCTATTAGTAGGCTGCAAGACGTCAGGGAAGCTGAGATGAAGCAGGAATGCTTGCTCTAGCCTAAACTGTGCAGGGGCCTCAAGCTTCCCCTATAGCTCATGAAGGAAAGAAGGAGGCAGTTAACCCAGGAAGCTGGGAATTAGTGACCAAAAAAAGGACAATTAAAAGGAAGGGGCTTCCTCCTAAATCTGTTGTCCCCATGCAAAACCGCTTTGCTGTCCTGCAGGAGGCTAACGAGGAAACGCACTCAAACAGCTGGCTGATGCACTAGTAAAGATCTCTACTGGTGCTGCCAGGAAAAAGCAGCAGGTCATAGTAGTAGGGGACTCTAAAAGAACAGAAGCACTCGTCTGTCAGCCTGACCTGGTCTCAAGGCAGGTGTGTTGCCTACCAGGGGCACGGATCAGGGATGTTGCATGGAGGCTGCCTGCTCTAGTAAGTCCCACTGACTATTACCCACTTCTAGTGATACATGTGGGTGCTAGGGATATAGATAGTAGTAGCCTGGGGAACATAAAGAAGGGCTACAGTGCCCTGGGAGAGGTGGTTAAGGGCTCTGGAGCTCAGATTGTCTTCTCATCAATACTCCAGGACACAGGGGAAGACCTAAAAAAAACTAGGAGGATTGGCCAGGTTAATAAATGGTTAAAAGGGTGGTGTCATCGTCAGGGGTTTGGGTGTCTTGAACATGGGACGCAAGTTTGTAGACCAGGTCTACTGGAGGCTGGTGGAGATGGTTTTGGTAGCAGGCTTGTCAGACTGGTCAAGGAGGCTTTAAACTAGACATGTTGTGGGAGGGGGCATCATTCCATCCCAGCACACCCAGTCAGTTGCCAGCACCTATAATAAATGCTCAGAGCAATGTAGAGATATTCCAGCTGCTCCAGCCAATGAGGCAGCTTCATTTGGAGCTTGGCTCAGATGCCTCTATATAAACACCCGTAGCATGCGGAACAAACGAGGAATTAGGGATGTGTGCACATCTACAGGGCTATGATATAATAGGCATCACAGAAACATGGTGGGATGGCTCCTATGACTGGAGTGTTGGAATGGAAGGTTACAGGCTCTTTAGAAAAGACAGGCCTGGCAGGCAGGGAGGGGGGAGTTGCCCTTTATGTTAGGGATAGGCTGGAGAGTATCGAACTCTGTCTGGGGACAGGTAAGCAGTTAACAGAGTTTGTGGCTCAGGGTTAAAGGGAAAACAGTGATGGGAGACATTACTGTGGGGATCTGTTACAGACCACCTGATCAAGAAGAAACTGTGGATTAAGCAGTCTATAGACAGATAGGAAAAGCCTCATGATCACGGGCCCTTGTTCTTAGGGGGGACTTCAACCACCCTGACATCTGTTGGAACGATGGTATGGCCCGGCACAAGCAATCCAGGAGGTTCCTCGATTGTGTGGAAGACAACTTCCTTCTGCAAGTAATAGAGGAGCCAACAAGGAGAGGTGCCATGCTTGACCTCATGCTCACCAACACGGAGGGGCTGTTTGGAAATGTGGCACTCCAGGACAGCCTTGGGTGCAGTGATCATGAGATGGTCGAATTTAAGATCCTCAGGACAGTGAGAAAAGCGTGCAGCGAGCTCACTGCCCTGGACTTCAAGAGAGCAGACTTTGGCCTCTTCAGTTACCTGCCTAGTAAGGTTTCATGGGATATAGCCCTAGAGGGCAGGGTGGGCCAACACTGTTGGTTGATATTCAAGGATCACCTGCTACAAGCTCAGGAGTGTTGCATCCCAACTAGAAGGAAGTGCAACAGGAGGGCCAGGAGACCTCCTTGGATGGATAAGGAGCTGCTGAGGAAAATTCAAATGAAAAAAGAGATTTATAAAAGGTGGAAGCAAGACAGGCAGCCTGGGAAGAGTACAGGGATGTTGTCCAGGAAGCTAGGGACCAGGTTAGGAAAGCTAAGGCCCAGTTGGAATTAAACCTGGCTAAGGATGTTAAGAATAACAGGAAGGGATTCTACAGGTACGTAGCAAATAAAAAACAGACTAGGGACAATGTAGGCCCCCTGTGGAAGCTCTTGGGAGAACTAGCTACACAGGATTTGGAGAAGGCTGAGGTTCTGAATGACTTCTTTGCCTCGGTCTTCACTGGCAAAGGCTCTGATCACACCACCCAAGTCTTTGAAGGTAGACGCAGGGACTGTGAGAATGAAGACCTTGGGCCCACTGTAGGAGAGGATCTAGTTCATGACCATCTTAAGAAACTGAATATACACAAGTCCATAGGTCCTGAAGAAATCCATCTGCGGCTCCTGAAGGAGCTGGTAAATGAAGTTGCTAAGCCACTGTCCATCATATTTGAGAAATCATGGCAGTCAGATGAAGTTCCCGAAGATTGGAAAAAGGGAAATATAACCCCCGTTTTCAAGAAGGGGAAAATGGATGACCCAGGGAACTACAGAGCAGTCAGTCTCACCTCTGTGCCTGGCAAAATCTTGGAGCAGATTCTCCTGGAAGGCATGCTAAGGCACATGAAAAACAACAAGGTGCTTGGTGACAGCCAGCATGGCTTCACTAAGGGGAAATCCTGCCTGACCAATTTGGTGGCCTTCTATGATGGGGCTACAGAACTGATGGACAGCGGTAGAGCAGTTGATGTCATCTACCTGGACTTGTGTAAAGCGTTCGACACTGTCCCACACGACATCCTTGTCTCTAAATTGGAGAGACATCAATTTGATGAATGGACCACTCAGTGGATAAAGAACTGGCTGGATGGCTGCACACAAAGAGTTGTGGTCAATGGCTCAATGTCCAGCTGGAGACCAGTAACGAGTGGTGTCCCTCAGGGATCGGTGTTGGGACCGGTCTTGTTCAACATCTTTGTCGCTGACATGGACAGTGGGATTGAGTGTGCCCTCAGCAAGTTTGCCGATGACACCAAGCTGTGTGGTTCGGTTGATACGCTGGAGGGAAGGAATGCCATCCAGAGGGACCTTGACATGCTCGTGAGGTGGGCTGATGCCAACCTCATGAAGTTTAACCATGACAAGTGCAAGGTCCTACACCTGGGTTGGAGCAATCCCAGACACAGCTACAGGCTGGGCAGAGAAGAGATTCAGAGCAGCCCTGTGGAGAAGGACTTGGGGGTGTTGGTTGATGAGAAAATGATCATGAGCTGGCTTCAGTGTGCACTTGCAGCCCAGAAAGCCAACCATATCCTGGGCTGCATCAAAAGGAGCGTGACCAGCAGGTCGAAGGAGGTGATTCTGCCCCTCTACTCTGCCCTCATGAGACCTCACTTGGAGTATTGTGTGCAGTTCTGGTGTCCTCAACATAAAAAGGGAATTGGAACTGTTGGAACAAGTCCAGAGGAGGGCCACGAGGATGATCAGGGGACTGGAGCACCTCCTGTATGAAGATCAGCTGAGAAAGTTGGGGCTGTTCAGCCTGGAGAAGAGAAGGCTGCATGGAGACCTCATAGCAGCCTTCCAGTATCTGAAGGGGGCCTACAGGGATACTGTGGAGGTACTCTTCATTACGGACTGTAGTGGTAGGACAAGGGGTAGTGGGTTAAAACTTAAACAGGGGAAGTTTAGATTGGATATAAGGAAGAAATTCTTCACTGTGAGGGTGGTGAGGCACTGGAATGGGTTGCCCAAGGAAGTTGTGAATGCCCCATCCCTGGCAGTGTTCAAGGCTGGATTGGACAGAGCCTTGTGTGGCATGGTTTAGTGTGAGGTATGAGAGCCCATGGCAGGGGGATTGGAACTTGATGATCTTAAGGTCCTTCCCAACCCTAACTATTCTATGATTCTGTAAAGTGTTTAAAAGATTTTGTCATTGGTCTAGTTTAATCACAAGGAATTGTTCCATCACAAGCACCTGTTACCTTGTCACTACCTACATGTAAAACAGATGCAGTATCTCACAGCAGAATATTGTTCACTGGTTACCAAAAATGTGAAAGAATGGGAAAGATTTTGTATGCAAGATTTTCAGGATTTATCATTTCATCTGCATTCAACAACACATTTGACTACTTCATGCAAACTTCTACAGAAAAAAAAAATTACAGAACAATGAATAGAAATGTTTCTTCTAAGAAATGCAGTCATTGAACTGCTTTGTGTTTCATAAAGAAGAATTGTGGGACATTAATAGCAAGTCTATATGGTATTTCTAGAATACATTTTATTGTCCTGGTTTAGAAAACCACTTGAGACTATATGAATGGTTGTACTGGGTCAGGACAAAAGTCCAGCTAGACCTAGTGACATCTTTCTGACAGATGTTAACAAAATTCCCAATAAACATGTTCAATTAAACTTGACCATGAGGTTAAAATAAATACTGCTAAACAGAGAGAGTTAGCTACTGAACTAGAGCCTACATCTGAGATTATAAATATGCTGCATATCATTATACTGCCATGGAAAACCAAAATAATCATACATTAATATATAGAAGTTTCAATATCTGCCTTGTATAGATTCAGTAATCTTGATCTAAAGTGGCAGTCAGTGGGCAAAGTAAAAAGCCACCGTTTCTGAGGGAAGATTTTTGAACATGTTGAATTATAGAAATTGAGAAATATTTAACATTTATTTAAAACTGACTGAATAATTAATATAGAATGACACAGAGTGGTGAGGCACTGGAACAAGTTACCCAAGGATGTTGTGAATGCTCCATCCCTGGCAGTGTTCAGTGCCAGGTTAGACAGAGCCTTGAGCAAACTGGCCTAGTGCGAGGTGTCCCTCTCCATGGAGAGGTGTTGGAACTAGATGATCTTCAGGTCCTTTCCAACTCTAACCACTCTATGATTCTATGCTTGATCTCTAGCCATTGATAGCTCCTTGTTTATTACACATAGAAACAGTAATTTTTATGTGCTAATGAATTAAGAAACTGAAATCTAAATCTTTGGGACCACCATGATCCTCAGAAATTCTCTGAGATCAGCACAGGATTAAAGCCTTGTGATAATATTTTTTTACCTAATTTTAAGAATGCGAAATTATTAAGAAGTAGAATCAACAGATTTTCTTCCCCTTTTTAACCATGAATTGAAGTCTACATCTTCCACCTCTAATGTGAAGAAACACAGTGCTTACCACTTTTAGAGTACAAAACATCTGTACTAGTTACAACTAATTTCTTTAAGATAACATATATAAAATATTTTCAAAGATTAGCTGACAAATGAAATAGATAAACTTAGAACAGCTGAAGTGAATTTTTCTGCAGAGAATAAAATATTTTGGGTTAAACAAAAGTGTTTTGAGTTAATCAAAGTTGTGGAAAAAAAAACCCACAACAAAACACAAAAGAACAACAGTTACTCCTTTCTTGTTATCAACATTTAAAGAACCGGCAGTATTTTACACTGGCTGGGAAATGTATTTAAATCTTCCAATGACAATTCATTTACCTGTTGAACAGCAGTGTGTTCTGACCATTCATGTTCAGCTAAGGGTAATCTGGAAGGTTCTTCAAAAATATATATATGGGTCCGCTAATATAATCCCCCAGTTTCTTCAGGTAACATATTAGACATGCTTCTGTCACAGTATCACAGTATCACAGTATGTTAGAGATTGGAAGGGACCTCAAAAGATCATCTAGTCCAATCCCCCTGCCGGAGCAGGAACACCTAGATAAGGTTACACAGGAACGTGTCCAGGTGGGCTTTGAATGTCTCCAAAGAAGGAGATTCCACAACCTCCCTGGGCAGCCTGTTCCAGTGTTCTGTCACCCTCACTGAGAAGAAGTTTCTTCTCAGGTTTAAGTGGAACCTCTTGTGTTCCAATTTATACCCATTTCCCCTTGTCCTTTCATTGTTTGCCACTGAGAAGAGCCTGGCTCCATCCTCGTGACACTCCCCCTTTATATATTTATATACACTAATAAGGTCACCCCTCAATCTCCTCTTCTCCAAACTATAGAGACCCAGCTCCCTCAGCCTCTCCTCATAAGGGAGATGCTCCACTCCCTTAATCATCTTAGTTGCCCTGCGCTGGACTCTCTCCAGCAGGTCCCTGTCCTTCTTAAACTGAGGGGCCCAGAACTGGACACAATATTCCAGATGAGGTCTCACCAGGGCTGAGTAGAGGGGAAGGAGAACCTCTCTCGACCTACTAACCACCCCCCTTCTAATACACCCCAGGATGCCATTGGCCTTCTTGGCCACAAGGGCACAGTGTCTGCTCATGGTCATCCTGTCGTCCACCAGGACCCCCAGGTCCCTCTCCCCTACACTGCTCTCTAACAGGTCGTTCCCCAGTCTATACTGGAACCTGGGGTTGTTCCTGCCCAGATGCAGGACTCTACACTTTCCCTTGTTATATTTCATCAAGTTATTCCCCGCCCAACCCTCCAGCCTGTCCAGGTCCCTCTGGATGGCAGCACAGCCTTCTGGCGTGTCGGCCACCCCTCCCAGCTTAGTGTCATCAGCAAACTTGCTGATAGTACACTCAATTCCCTCATCTAAATCGTTGATGAATATATTAAATAATACTGGTCCCAGTACCGACCCTTGAGGCACTCCACTAGACACAGGCCTCCAACTAGACTCCGCCCCATAGACTACAACTCTCTGGCTTCTCTCCCTCAGCCAGTTCACAGTCCACCTCACTACCCGATCATCCAGACCACACTTCCTCAATTTAGCCGCAAGGATGCTGTGGGAGACCGTGTCAAACGCTTTGCTGAAGTCGAGGTAGACCACATCCACCGCTCTGCCATCATCCATCCACCGTGTTATTTCCTCATAAAAGGCTACGAGATTGGTCAAGCACGACTTCCCCTTGGTGAAGCCATGTTGACTGCCCCTCACAACCATCCTAGATATGCCTTAAGATGGCACCAAGGATAAGGTGTTCCATCACTTTCCCAGGAATGGAGGTGAGGCTAACTGGTCTATAGTTACCCGGGTCCTCCTTCTTGAACAGCAGTGTGTTCTGACCATTCATGTTCAGCTAAGGGTAATCTGGAAGGTTCTTCAAAAATATATATATGGGTCCGCTAATATAATCCCCCAGTTTCTTCAGGTAACATATTAGACATGCTTCTGTCACATGGACCATTATCATGATGCATGGTTTACACTGTCTCCTTTTTTAATCATATTTATCATTTGTACTATAAATGTTAATGGTTGTGATACTGAGTTATCATTCATAAAGGCAGGTGGAGGACTGCCTAAAGCCACAAACAATTTAAAGTAGAGTTTCATGAGCACTGATAAGCTCTGCCTTATTTCTAATGGCATAGAAGGGATTGAAAGGAGTGGCTAGCAGGGCTTTCATTCTAGTATTTGGGTCAAACATGAGTGCATGCCACATCTAAACACCTAAAGAAGCAGCATGATTTCTAGATGCTGAGCTGCCTTTGTTCCTGCTGAATTCATTGATCACTGCAGAAATTGTTTTGAACAGAACTAACAAGGCACAAGACCACAGGCACACACTGTCATATGTTTAGATGGCTAGAGGAGATCAGACAGCTCTTTCCATTTGTTAGCTTTTATAGCTGCTAATTAGGCCATTTTGGATAAATGTGTGATGTGTTCATCACTCAGCATCTAATGAACTATGTGGGATGTAGATTTTAAGAGGTTTGTAACAAACTGCTTTAAAGATATATTCTCAGTTGTTCAGATTAAAGAACCAAATATAAAAGGGATATTTGGGCAGGATGATGTGCAGTGTCCTCACTCTTTCTTTTAGGGTATCGAATCCAGGAGGAGTGTGTCCTGAAAAAACAACTTAGGCATTTACATGTGTTACTTAGCAAGTGGGGAATTAAAATCAAGCTAGAATACAGACAAAAATCCAAAGAGATTTAGTTCTATGAAAACCTGTCCATCTCCTGGTTGTGGTTACATGTTTACAGTTTTATGATATGCTTCTGTAAGAGCCTCAAGCTGCACCAGGGGAAGTTTAGATTGGATACAAGGAAAAATTTCTTTACCAAAAGGGTGGTCAGGTATTGGAACAGGCTGCCCAGGTAGAATCACCATCCATGGAAGTGTTCAAAAAGCATGTAGATGCCCTCAGTGACATGATTTAGTGTTGGACTTGTCATCCTAGGGTAATGGCTGGATTTGATGGTCTTAAAGGTCTTTTCCAAACTATCTGAGCCTATGATTCTGTGAGACTCAAACCTGAGCTGAAAATAGTGTGAGTAGAAGTGCTTTAGATGTTCAATTTCAGGAGACTTCTGAAAGTGATGGTGACTCCCCTAGTGAGTAGTGAACTACTGGTGGAACCACTCACCTGGTATACATGAAACATAGGTCCATTTAAGTATTCAGTTTAAGCGCATTCAAATCCACATCTCCTGTAGAAAAAGTTCAGACAGAAATGGCCTGTAAAAGCTTCTTTGAAGATATGAAATAAGAATGCAAGTGTTACTAAACTAGGAGACCAAGAGGGAGCATAACTCATTAGCTGACTGTACCCTGAGCAGCACACACCAGAATCCACACTCCCACTCCCTTGGTCTTCAAGCTGTGACATGAGTAGGCAGCTAGATTTTATCCCAGGGATATGAGTTTTGAGTGGTCTGTGCCACTGTGATAATGTTGAATTATTTGGCGTGGGTGGGTGTCACATCACAGGGTAGGCTGCTCAAGTCCCACTTGGGACTCACATGTAAGTCAGTGGATGAGGTACATGTTCAGTAACAGAACTGCAGGTTCTTCTGAGGCTAAAAGCTCTCTGAAGCCAAAGTGGTTTAGCCCATTTGTTTGTGAATTATGGCCTTGATGTAAGCACCTAAATTCCACCTCAGTTGTTCAGAAATCTATTATTTGGATCTCACCCTTGGTTCCCAAATACCCATCCAGGAATCAAGAAATAGCGCTGTTCATGAAAGCAGGTATTAAGTCAAATGACAGAAAAACAGAGGGACCCCATTAAGCAATATCTAAATTGCTTTTAGTGGTTTTGCTGTCCTCATTTGTTAAATGAAAATAATCCAACACATTCAAACCATTGCTTAGTGAATCAGCTCTTTGCTGTATGAATTACACCCTCAGTTCTTCAGTACAGTTCAATGCCCTTCAATGGAAAAGGATCTCCTTTCTTTGAAAAAATGTTTGTCAGTTGGATTCTGTATCTAGGTCATTCCTCTTGGACACAGCTCTCTATCTCATTGGATTAGAAAGAGAAATAACCTACCACTATATGGGAAAGAATTCAGTTGGCATTATTATCCTACATATCCTGTATATGTTTCTTTTTTTCTTAGCTGCTTAGAAAAAGCATTTTCAGAATAAAACTTTGGCTGACCAGCAAGCAAGTTTAATACTTGACCTCTGAATATTAACTTACATGCCTGAAAAGCAAAGTCTCAGAAAGGTAGTCCTCACTTTAACCCTTTAGATTTTTATTGTGGAAGATAGGATCTTTATTTATAATCTTGTATGTACTTCTGGGATCTTGAGATACTCATTAATTTAAATGGAAGGAGCTAAAGGGTCAAAATAGGCAACAACAACAATAATGTAATAACAACAGCAACAATACAACCAGATTGTGTACCATTTTTTCATCCGTAAATCACAAAGACATATCAAAGAAGAGAGATGACTTGCCTAAGGTGACCAACCAAGGACTCAGTCACTTTTGACAACGTCTTACACCAGCATCTGAGATATGGCTTTGCATAGCAGCATGTCCTCTTTTCTGGTTCTGAACGTTAAGCTGATTGACATGAAATCCTTGAAAGAAGCAACAGGTACCTAGGGAAATGTGTGCATGTGAGAGAAAAGGGAGATAGAAAACAAACAGTGATGTTTTTTTTTTTTAGAAATGGGCACTAATATGTAGAAGAAGAGAATTTAAAAAAAAAAAACTAGGGATCTAATGTATTTTTCAGAAAGAAAAGATTAAAAAAAGGGAAAAAAGCTAGAAAAACGTATTAAAACCACATTTCAGTAGGAAAAAATTGAAAGAGAATGTGAGAGAAAAGAAGATCAACAAGGGGAGAAATGACAAAACTTTTTCTGAGATAAAAAGCAGGACCATTCCTCTTGGGAGGAGTCAAACCATCCACAGGCACAAAGACAAAAAGAACCTAATAGAGAATCTCTGACAGCTGCAACTTCAGGTTGTCTCCTGGGAGTCACCCATTTATGAGCTGCTTTAACATACCAACAAACCATGTTCTGTTCAACAGCATGGGCCCTGGGGTATTCAGTAGTGCCTGGGTTTGCTCAGCTGCGTGCTGACAGGGGTTGTCACTGCAGAGCAAAGGCACCCAGTGGGAATCCTAGTATGAAGATGCTTGTGAGGACTTCTCAGCAGGAAGGTAGTGCTGAAAACAGATTCCTTCATTAAGTTGTAAGGAAACAGTAAAAGCAGTATATCAGCTATAAAGCAGCCTGGTTTTCTTCAAATATTCTCACACTCTTGAAAATAAGACTGAAAACCAAAGGTCAGGCATTTTTTTCAGCTGTTTAAGGCTCTGGGGAAATGATGACTCAGCTTGGGTTTTATTTGCCAGTTCTAGGGCTAAGTGGCATGTGGCACACAGATCTGAGAATATGCCTATAAAACTTAGCAAAGGAAACAAAAAATACAGACAAGGTTAAAGTATGTCACTTTTTAGCAGGAGGAAACAAGGAGAGTGCTAGTAGATGAGTAGGATGAAAATTCTTTACCTAGGCTGACTTGTCTTTTGAGTGAAAAACAAATAAAAAGTTCCACCTGTGAATCACTGACAGAGGTCAGCCCACATTACACTAAATAAGGTATCAGTATGCTAGATAGATTTCAATGTAACTCCGAAATGTTTGAATTAAAAAATACTAAAACTTTCCCATAGTCACGCATAACAAAGTTTTTCCAGGCTTCTTCAGAAAAATAAATAAACCAATCTGAGCTATAGTTGACAGTAAAATAGTATTTGGTGAACACCAAGCATGACATTTCTGCTAAGTGACAGTGCTCTTTGTGTGACTCCAAGAGGCTGGAAGACCATAAAGCCACTGACAGAAATTTCCACACTGGTTTTGTCAAATGATCTCAGCACAAAATTCTAGGTATATACATGTGTTTCACACAGCACGGCACATCTAATATTACTTTTCTGTTTCTATTTACTTTTCCCTCTTTATTTTTTTGCTCTTCAATAACATGAAAATTAAATGTCAGCATTTTCCACAGTTCAAGAGTAATATTGTTCTAAATATTCAAAAGTTAGAGCATTTGGCTCACCCCCATAAGCATATGTGCACATGCTAGGAGTCTAAAAAACAAAAAAGCCTCTGAGAAGGTTTCATTTCACATTTAATGACTCATTTGGAGTTTAAGATTTTAATCTACATATATGTGATTCTAAAGCTTAGATTTCCTCAAAACAGAGAATTTTATTGTTCCCATAGAAGTCAGTGGGAGTTTTACCAGTATAATATACTAGTAGATGCTAGAATATGGGATAAAAATTATGTTTGGAAGTATCTGTCAGACAATTTCATGAAACTCCGTCAATCACACAGGAATGATAATCTAAGTACTTCTTGGAACAGACCAAAAGAAAGGCCATAAATAATTCATCCTTAACACCCTACATACTATTTTTGAGCACTTGAGACAGTATTTCACCCTAAACGTATACTAGGGCATGAACCTAACGCTTTGCAAATATAATATAAAAAAAAATGGAAATAGAATTGTCCTTATTGCAATTTGGGCCATTCTATTTATAAAAATTCCTGTCTGTGAGAAAGCTCAAATTAACAGCCTTGTCTAGTTATGGAACAGTCTGGAAGAATCTTTACTTCATGCTAATCACCTTCCATGTTGGATCTTTTCCAGAAGGTCCTCAATGGACAAGACAGGGAGCCTGTGTTCATCCCATAAGTGAGGATCCAGACACCTTCCCCAGGCATTGCTAGCATTCTTATGGCAATTATTAACTTCTGCTGCCTCATTGTCAGTCCTATTCATTCAGTAGACTATATAGCACAAAGGTGCTTATTTCACACAGTTCTTGTATCTGTTGGTCTCTTCTTACTTCCAGGACTGGACACAAGAATTACATCATCCTTTAAGATAAAAGTTACTTATTGATGTGTACAGTCCTTGGTGGCAGGTAAGCAATCTTAAAATTACACAAGTTAAGAGCAGGATCTTCTTTCCAGTCTTCCAGGGAGGTTTGATCTACCCTCTGATTTGAGTTCAAAATTAGGTTTGAAATTTCCTGAAGTTGCTTATGGCAGAGGCAGTGCACCGCTGGAAGCACAAAATTCTTATCTCAACATATGGATTGGTGTGGAAGTGATCTGTAGTCTTGTGAAGCTGACTGTCAAATCTACAGATCAAGAACATCTGCTGTTGTCTGCACTGTGAAGTCCTTAGCTTGAAAGATTAGAAGATACTATAGCAGCATTTGTCTATGATTTGCTGAAGTAAGAAGAAATTTTTTCATGCTTGTTTATGCTCCCCAGCTATCTTACCATGGCCAGTAACTATTTTCTTAGGAATCTCTTTTTGCCAGGTCATGGAAGATTTGAAGACTTCACACACAAATGTAAGAAATCTAAGGGCTGCTTACATCCTGTGTGTGTGTAGTCTGAGCATTCATTGCTATCTGCCATTATTTTTCAACCAATAGCTTATTTAGCACAATCATTTTTCAAGGAAGCATTAGCATAATAAAATACTGCTTTGCACATTGTGGATAATTGTCCTCTGCCTCTACAGCTCTTCTTTCTTCAATTTGTTCCAAAATTTTTTCTTCAGGTTGTTTTTCTGTAATTCTTTTTAGTATCAATCAAACAGCAAAACTACCCACTGCCCATGAAATGATTTGGAACCACTCAGTTGCTCACCATAGCATCCTTTACATGCATTGTTCTTTCATCCTTTTTTTTTTTTTGGCATCCTTACCACTCATAGCTTCTGCTAATTAGAATGCAAAACTGTTATTTTTTATGTGCCTATACCTCATCCAGCATCACAAGATCTCAGACTTCACAGTGCTTTGCAATGCAAGTGGAATGCTGATGAGGTGAGTGTTGTCTCAGCACCCTTGTTTGTAGTGGTTTAGCATGGAGAAAGGCTGATGTACAACAAGGATTCAAGACCACAGCCCTAGGAATGAATAAGCACATACAAGCTATTTATTTTCAGGAAAGTATAAATATGATTGAATTGTTTTTCTGTGTGTGTGTATGTGTGCATATATGTAAAGTTTTAGGTGTCCCCTGATGAAATTATTAAATGAATGTATATGGTTTGCCACTGAAGCTGTTCTCAATATGTGCTTTGCACTCTTCTCAAAGTCTCCCTCAGAAAGTCGTCATATTCTTCTTCAACTGAAATGGTCTTCTCAGGATAGTCTAGTGATGGCTTCTGTGGACTTGTATGAGTGTTAAATACCATGAACTGTTTTTTTTTAATAGATACAGCGGATGGCACCTAAATTGTAGTTTTAGAACAAACAATGCAAACTTCTATAAACACTACTTTCCCCCTCCCTAAAATGTCTCTGCAAAGTAATACTTAGACCATTACTAAGAAAGTTACAGTGGCTGGAATTACATGAGATATTTGCACCAGGCTCTAAAGAAAATTTTAAAAATGCTTTTTATTTAAGTTTTTTCATTAAGCAGGTTTGTTGAAGAACAAACCTCAAGTGAAATAAGTTTACAAATAACTTCACATGTGAGTCACTGGAAACAAATCACACACCAAAAAAGTGGGAGAAATAGCACCTAAATCACAGATGATATAGGAGGTCCAAACAGAGAACTAAAAGTCTTCTTTCCACAAAGGGTACTCTTCAACTGCTTTAGTGGCAGCATGACTAAGACCATGAAAGTCACAACCAACCAGTTCATCAGGATTTTGCTTGTGAATCATTTTTCATTCAACAAAACGAAATTTTTCTACACAGAAAACCTCCCTAAATGCACATAAATAAGAAATCTTTCTGCTGGAGTGGGTCCAGAAAGGGGCAATGAAGCTGGTGAGGAGCCTAAAGCATAAGTCTTACAAAGAATGGCAGAGGGAATTGGGTTTGTTTAGTCAGGGGGGGATATTATTGCTCTCTACAACTGTCTGAAAGGGGGATGGAGCAAGGAGGTGGCTGGTCTCTTTTACTAAGTAACAAGTGATAGGACAAGAGGCCCCAGTCTGTGCCAGGGCAGGTTCAGACCACAAAAAGGGTGGTCAGATATTGGAACAGGCTGTCCAGGGAAGCAATGGAATCACCGTCCCTAATAGTGTGAAACCATGGAGGCCCTGTGACATGGTTTAGTGGTAGACTTGGCAGTGCTGGTGTAACAGTTGGACTCCATTATCTTGAAGGTCTTTTCCAACCTATGTAGTAGTTTTATGGTTACATAATAACCAAGTCTCCATTTCCACTATGTTTTCTTTTTCAATTGTTTGGGATGAGTCATAAGTGAAATCTTGGATGCCCTTAATTAACTAGGAATTTTGCTAGTGATCAATTGATCCAAGACACCATCTTTCTATTAATGTGAAAGCATCAGAAGTATTGTAAGAAAAATGAATAAATATTATTTTACACTATTCTTAATGCATTCATCAAAACATTTTTCATTTATTTTATTACTGTAGCATTCAACAAATATGATATTGTTATTATAACTAATAATAATCTGCATTTGCTGTGGTAGTACTAGGTCTTCTTTGTTAGACTCTGTAGACAAAACCAGAACAAAGTCAGTTTTTTTACAGGCAGAGAATTGAAACCAATACTTTTTAAAGACAGAAAGAGACATAATGAGAAAAGTGATGGTGTCATGGTAGGAAATGGGAAGAAGGCTTCATTCACATAAGCTATCATATGAACAGAACAGAATAAAACGGTGGAGGCAAGTATTCCTAAAATGGAAGTTGACTAGAATATATCTATCTTAAGAAATGAATATATACCATGGTGGCTTTTGTACAGATACAAGAAAGCATCTGGCTTCTTCCTGGAACTGCAGAAGACCTTCAGAAACTCCTTCAGACATAGGGGTTTTGCATATGCTGTCCCAGTGTAATGCCTCCCAAAGTACCCTGGTGACTCTTTCATTTCCCCTGCTGTCCCCAAAGGAGAACCATAAGCATGTCCAAGAGCAATAGGAGGAATTTCAGAATCATAATGGATTTTCTTGGTCCTCTAGCAACCCTTCTACTCTGCACCTGAGTTTACTACTGTTTGAGCAGCCCCCATTTACCAGCATACTCCCTAAGAACAGGTCGTGAGTCACAGCTGTGCCTCTGCTTTGCACTGATAAGTAGCACAGTATGCATCTTGAAAAACTCCGTGCAGGCATATGGCCCTTTCATTTATAGCATGGCTCCATCACACATCCACCAAACCATAGCCAACTATCACACGACAACATGAAGTCAAGCATCATCCCCGTACACATCTCTCTGAAAGTCCTATTACAAAATCATTATATTGGAAACGTCATCCAGAACAGCTACATCTGGGCAAAGATGAGCAGAAGGCCAACTGAAGAACCTTGAGATCTGAGTGAAGGACAGAAAAGCTAAAGAATATTTGCAGCAGGACTAAACATCTCAGGTACAGAGAACCACTCTTGATAGATATTTAATGTGAAGGATTATTGATGCAGAACATCACTTTTCCTCCCTAGAGTCACCTAAAGATTTAGAGGCTAAAAGCAATACCTCACGCAACAAGAAATGTCTTTGTCAAGGAAGCAGGCATCCTTTCTTAGCTAGATGAACCTTAGCAGATTTTGTGGTAAAGGGGAAGCAGTTTCATACTGACTTGCTGATGTACTTTTTAGAATGCATATTCTACCTTAAAAACACACACAAATATGAACTTACCCTGAAAATTCTGCTAACAAACATCTCCTCTACAACACAGCTTTGCCAGATAGATTTTCTTTCTCTTCTGATTTCTGAACAGCACTTACTTGATGGCAACTTTAGCCTCATTCAATACAGGGGGTTGGTTTGTTTGGTTTTGATTATTTTCTATTCCAGAATACTGGTAGGAAAAAAAACCTCTTGGCATTTGAAACCTGATTCCTTTGCCTCCCAGCTTGCACACAAACATTTGAAAACAATATTCTGGCAGCAGTAATAGCGTCTTGGTTACTCTACATACATCTCATCATTCTGTGTATAATTTGTTGCAGGATAACATTCTTGCAAAGTTCAGTTAGGGTTTGGAGTTTCTTTTGTGCACTCTTACACTTTGCAACTGCAAACACAAAATCAATTAGGCTTGTCAGGGTTCATGCTGAACCTAAAATGAAAACCTTGAGAGGTCACAGCAAAACTTTGCAGCTGTTCACAAACAGACCTTTCAGAGAGGTTAGACAAACCTGGAGTCTTACCATTAGTAAGCTTACTCATAATCTTTGCACTAGAAAATCTTTTAAACATGTCTCAAATGACATCTACATCATTTCACTTTGCAAGTATTTAACCCCTACCTGCAAAGGAAAAACAAAATTCCTAACTCAAACAGGGGCAGACACTCTAACCAGCTGCAATCCTGCAGTGTATGGATCCCTAAGGATTTAGAAATTTCATCTAAAAGGCTAGTGAGGAGTAATTTAAAGTAAAGCAGGTTCTTATTTGTAATGCACAACCTACAATGTTCCTGTTTTCAGGAATTTAGCACAGTGTTATTGTCTGATTATTGGTCAGATATTTGGTGAACGGTGGCATCACGAAACCGTAGGCAAAGAGCCAAAACAGCAAGCTGCAAATAGAAGCATAAACCCCATAATTACAGAAGAAGTTGGTTCTTTGAAAATACACCTTAGCCACAGGTATATTTGAGAAATAGTTTAGAATTTGACAAGTGTGCTTGTATCAGCTTTTGGCTAAATCAGGTGTCTTTCATAAAATGTTTCTGAAGTAATCCTCAGCCCAGGAGACAACCCAGCACTGCATATGGCTGATGTTTGGACCGCTAAACTAGCTGTGAAATATTACAAATAGAGTTTCCATGGATAATGAAGAAAAAATTTAGTCTTTGGATTCCTCAGCTGCATATGAACAACAGTATAGCTATGCAAATATTTACGGCCTACTTGGTATGTGTCAAGGACATAAAATCTGCACTGCTGCCACAGCATGGAAAACATCTGTTATTCTGGTAATTCAAATAATAAATGACAATATGCTTTATAGTTAAATCTATGTAAAATTTGTATCTTCTAATGATAACTTTAAAAAACACACAAATAGATTTTAGAAAGCAATGCAAATGCTAAGATGTTGCTGTAAAATATTAGGGGCCATACCCTGGGACCTTGCCTCATGTCACAAGCCTCAGACCTTGCTCATCTCATAAAAGTTTATAGGATTCTTTCCTTACCAAGGGTGAGATTACAGCTGAGGATCTGCCTCCCTTAATCCTCATAAGAATGATATACAGTGGAATTCTAACTGCTTGTGATAATAATTAGGGAGGAGAAGCATTGGCCTCTTAGGTAAGTGGCCAGTCTGACATTAACTTCAGACATCCCTGAAGGTTTCAGACATTCAAACTGCCTTTTGCTCCAAGTCTGGTGACACCTCCATGTGATGCTCCCACTTAAACTGAGTTTCCTAGAAAAGAAGGACCTGCAGATTCATTGCAATGCATTAATGAAGTCTGTGAGTTTAGGGGCAGCAAGAAAACTAGTGTTTGCTCATTCCTAACCTCACTTTACTTAAAGTTGGTCCAAAATCACCTGGTTCAAATTCACGACCTTGCGCAGTACATACTAAGGAACCATAGTGCAGGGATAATGCCACGTCTCCACACATTTTGACATGGAAATTCTGAGGGAGTCCGCAGACCACAGAAGGTCCCAAGGTTTAGCATCTTACAGTTATTGAAATTGTAATCTTTGCATAACCCAGAGAACTAGGTAGAAAAAAAGCCCAATGATTACTTTGATTTAGATTCTACTTGACACTTAACCACAACTCCCTGTACATAACAGCTCACAAGGAAATTCTTCACTCAAGCGAAGTCCAGCAGGGGAGTATGTAATTAGGTTTCAGCAGGAATTAAGATAAGTAAGCCAGTCTGATACTGTTAATATGCTATTGCTTCATCATTTAACTAATCCAAATTAAACAACAACAACAGAAATAATAAATATTGCGCATGTTATCTTGCTGTAAAATACACTTGAAATTAGACCCACAGAAAATATGATCCTGTACCACACATGAGAGCATATTTTCTAGCTTATCTTTGACAGACTTCATTTTCTGCACACAAGTATTTTTATGTTTAAACTCTTTCTCCTACTGGTGGAATTCCAAGTAGTCCTGTGAGGAGATATTTTCCAGTAGGAGATATCTTCATATTTTTAGAGTCTTTATTGCCTCCGTTCAACATCCCGTGTGTCATGCACCTAGGACAAAGTATGCTATATTTTTGGTCACTTCTGCTGTAAGGCAGCAGATATTCCTTACAGCCAGCAGAATCTGTGTCATCAGATACCCTGTGGATGGCAAACACATATGTATTTGATCGTAACTAGGCTAGGCTTACAGGTTATCATGTAACAAGCAGACTGTGTATTGCTGTAAGGAGAGGCAGGGTCAGTCCTACCTCACCACAGCATCACAGACCATTACATCACCCATTCATTTTGTCATCACTATCCTCAGAAGACTGCATGCATTTGTATGTAGGAGAAAAGGAGAGAATGTACAGAAAACCTTGACGAATTTCCCTGCTATTTCTGGAAGGCAGCACAGTGAAACTGTGATCTCCCCCACACGGAAATAAGGCCTGCTTTCCTACCAGCAGGATGAACATGCTTCAGCTGAAGCCCTGTGAAGAGCAGTTGCTAAGAAGAAGCACTAAATAATACCCAGCTTGTCTTTTATTGTTATATTTATCAGAAATGTAACAAAGATATTTCATAACCTAATACGTAACAAGATGGTTTGTGCAATATCAGCATGCATGGGCCAAACTCCCTGTCAAAGCTTTATTCAGATGTTAGACTGTCTTGACTAATCCTCCTTAATCCTATCATCAGCTGCCATCATGTGAAGATATGTCAGCCTTAAAAATGAAGAAATATCTTAAAGAAATGATGCTTTGCAAGGAATAATGCTGAATTTGGATTTAGTAAGAAGATAATGACTTACCTTTTGTTGAAGAGCCATCTTATGCATCTGGTACTTGTTCCCAAACACACTCCTTTTTTTTTTTTTAAGGTGTTTTACTTAAGATGTTTCACCTAAATTGTGCTTCAAGATAAAAAACCAACAAACCTGCAATGAAGGTCCAGCAGAGGTAACTGACTTGCAGATAAATATTCTTGAGGTCTGGGAGCTGACTGCAAATGAAACACAAGCTTGTATTTGAAAATGTACTCTCTTAGACTTGTATCAGCCAAACCTTATCTAAGCTTGATCTACAATTGACTTATAGTGCAACGATTGGTATTCTGGAGTCACTGTTATCAGTGCTGATTGTCATGGTAATCACATTGTTTTAAGTATACCAGTTCTGAAAATAAGGACAATTTCAAATAATCTGCATAAGATGATTGCTGTATGTAAAAAACAGTGCTTCAAGAGAACTGTGAGAAGACTGTGTTTTTTCTCCTTTTGAGAGCTATTGCTAAAAAATTATTCATTTAAAAATAAAACTAAATAACTATTAACAACAGAATCCATAGGGTGAAATCATGGAACCAACCCCACCAACCTCACCAGCCCCTGCTTTACAACCACTCCAAAAAGAAAGGACTTTGCTTTTCTGTAAATGGAGTTTATTTCTCCAGGAATATGAAGAAGTTAAATAGTTCTGTTAATTTTGCTGGAGGATCTTCTGTGTATAGATGCTCATAATTTTGCCCATGTCAAAAATACTGCCACTTTCACATTGCCATAGAAAACTGATGAAACACAGGTTGAAGAGAGAAGACAACTTATGATTATATACTTACAGAATCCTTTCTTTGATTACTTAAGGAAACACTCCAAACTGTCTTTCATTACATTCCATATTTACCAAAACAGCTAAATATTAATATAATTATTCTATGAATTCCACACCTCTTTTCAGAAAAATGGTATGTGGTATTTTGCCTGTCCTGAATTGAATTTCTCTCCATTAAGTGCTTTATCCATTCAGTGTTTAGTTCCATAAGACTAAAGAAAAGCTTTGCCCAAGAAATCCTCTGAACTTTTATGCACCTCTATGTAAAGGGAAGCAGGTGGTGTGTCCTAGCTGCCAGCTGTCCAGGAATGAAATAGGTGAATCACCTTCAATCTCAGAGTTGTTCAGGCACATTATTACATGACTGTCTATGCTACTAAATCGTGTCTCTCATATTAGTCAGTGTTTGGTCTGATGCATCCAAGTTAAGTGACTTGACCGAGGCGATCTCAGAAGATGCTCTCTAATTCACAGAGTCATGTATGAATATGGAAGGAAATACAGAAAGTGTTTGTTCTTTGGACTTGTTATTTTCTTATTCAAAGTAAAAAAAAAATAAAAAAATTCAAAAGTGAATTACAACATATCTCCAACCTTTCATTTTCAACCCACTGCTCTTAATTTGAGAAACACACTTGGGTACAGTCCTAGTTTTCACTGAACTAATTCACACAAAGTCAGAATTAGGTACACAGGTGAATTTCACTGGGTAGGTGTAGAGTATTTTGACACGAAGGCATCAAGAACTGAGCTCAGTAGGTTAGAAAACATTTGAGTGGCAATTTAGAAGTATTCATAATGCAAAGGGGGACCAAGGGGAGGAAAGTGTTTATACCATATAAATATATGAAAAACAAAAAAACTCAACCTCTGGGGTTTTTTCTACTTTTTTTTTTTCACTAACTGTAGGCCATCAGTACTTAAATTTCCTTAATGTGGCTTTCCTGGCAGATTAAAAATGTTCTCTGACATGAACGCTAATAATTTATGTGACTGTTTAGTAAAATTCAGAACTGCAAAAAGAAAACCTTAGCAATATTTTCTATAATATCCATCCAAAGCATTCTTTCAGATGTTTTATGTCTGACAATTAATCACCAGCTGTAATTGTTATCCAGGGCAGAACACACTACAGGTAGTCTTCAGCACAAAAGATTGATGGGACCCATGGTAGGAAATTCAATTAGATATCAGGTAATTTGTTCCAAGATAATTTGCTTACTGTAACTTGCTTGGACTCCTAGAGTATTTTGCTAAAGATCTTAAATGTTACAGACTTTTTCTGCACACATCACAAATCTGATTATCTGTTTCTTTGCCCTTTGTACAGACATAGTCTCTCTTGCCAGTACCAAGCATATGAAAAGCATGAGTCAGCCCTAAGCCATCAAATTATGTTTGGATGGAGAAAAGAAACAGCAGCATTTTAAAAAAGTAACTGTAGAGGTTCTTATCTTCCTTCTCATAAGATCTGTTTTATAATCTCAAGATAACAATTAGATAAAACAAATTATTTCTTTACTGTTTAGTGCATTATTTAGGAAAGAATAAAGATAAAAAGCTCTATAATGCTGTCAAAGCTGAAAAGAAGTGAGGATCTGAGACATGCAGGACCCATAAGCTCACACCAGCAGCTGTCACATGGGGGAAGGACAGAAGGAAAGATTTATATTGCAGTCCTGTCGTCATATAGTTAAGCCTAAACATACTCAAAAGGAACCTCTCTAATTACCCTGAAATGGGTTGGAGTGCAGCTAAACACAGACAGGAATAAATAACAATAATAACAGCAACAACAAAGCTAAACAATCTGTAAACTCCTATAATTGAATTCATAAATCTGAATCTTTTAAAAGGTTAGCATCAGGGCTAATGCAGATTGACCTAGAGTGATTGTTGATGCTGCACCCATTATAAGCCTCCTACTGGAGAGCAGTGAGGGGGGAAATAAATAAATAAATAAATCAACGAGGCTCTCAGGAGCACTTTAGGAATAACGCTTTCAGCCTGCCATAGTTATCATTCAGCCTGCAGCATCTCAGCGGTAGCTGGTTAGAGACAGCAATCTAATCATTGCACTGCAGCAAGCCGGGAAAACACCACCCCAGCTGCTGAAAGAGAGGAAATACTCCACAGACAGTGGGCAGCTGATAATTGCTGATGTCACAAACTTATTATTAAATGGAAGGATTTCATCCTCTCCACCACACCCTCCCAGCAGCAGCACTCTGTACAGCAATGTGATAGTAGTCCTCAGCAGTGAGCTGAGACACTGCGGCTTACAATACTGTTACAAGCCTGAGGTTTGATCCTGCGAAGTACCAGCAAGAGTCTCATCCTCACCAGCCTCAGTTGCTGTTCACCATTCTGCTCCTTGAGAGAGAACACCTGCAGTAATAAAGTTCACTTAGGAAGAGTTGGCATTCTGTGAGTTCTTGTTCTGCAGAGCACCTTTGACATAGCAATTGCATCCTGTTCCATTTGCCTTTGTTGTTTTTTTTCTTGCCTGTATTATTTTTAGGGACTATTATACACTGCATTGCTGTTAAATGTATCTTCAGGACATTATCTTTCCAAAAGTTATACTGCTTTTTAACAGCAGCTACCTGACACAAAGTAGCACATTATGTGGTCTCTACAAGTAACAACAGTAATAGTAATAATGGTATTTTGAGGCTTTATTAACATATAGTTATCTAGCAGCTTGTAAAATATGCATGTAGCACCTTTGAATCTCTGTAGCTTGACAGTGTAAGGTCTACTTTTGATTGACCAATAAAATATGAGTTTGGGTGCTGTCAACACATCTCTGAAACATCATCTCCATGAAATTAAAACAAGGGAGTGAAAATTAGTCTGGGTCTCAGCATCCCCCAGCTTTAGCCATCATTCTTCATGTTATGGCTCAAGTATCTTTCCAAAGGTCTAGGCTGGAACCACCACCAAGAACACCAGTGTATAGATCTCTGAGCATCTCTGGATGGTTTTACTTTCTTTCTTACATGCATAATGTTGGAAAACATCCACTCCAGCTTCTTTCCAACTGAGGACAATACAGCCTGGGCAGTGTCCATTTTCTGTGGTCTATCACCTTCATACTTTCTATATTCATTTCTTACACAATCCCCATAAAAATTATTTCCAGTTACCAAATCTTCTTTGTTAATGAAGCTTTTTATTACTTTTCCTGGTTTTAGTTGTAACAGTTATTTTCTTTCCTAGTAGCTGGAACAGTACTGTGTTTTGGCTTTAGCCTGAGAACAATGCTGATGATAACACACCAATGTTTTAGTTGTTGCTCAGTAGCACTTACCCTGATCAAGGACTTTTCAGTGTTTCATATTCTGCCACTGAGGAGGGGCACAAGAAGCCAGGAGGGAGCACAGTCAGGACACCTGACCCAAACTAGCCAAAGGCCTATTCCATACCACAGCACGTCATGCCCAGTATATAAACTGGAGGGAGTTACCCAGAAGGGAACAATCACTGCTTGGGTCAGGCTGGGTATCAGTCAGTGGGTGATGAGGAATTGTATTCTTCATCACTTGTGTTTTCTGAGCTTTCATTTCATCTCTTGTTGTTTCTTATTAGTACCATTATTGTTATTGTTGGTATTCTTTCTATTATCACTAGATTTTACTTCATTTTAATTATTAAACTATTCTTGTGTCAATCCGTGGGGTTTACATTCTTTCAGTTCTCCTCCCATTCCTGCCTGAGGGGAGGGGGAAAAAAAGGGAGGGCTCAGTGAGTGGCTGTGTGGTACTGAGTTACTGGCTGGATTTAAACTGTGACACCACCTCATTAAAATACTGTATTAATTTACATTAATTTGTGCACCAAAGTTGGGTGTAGGTGTTTTTAACCTCTTCCTTGGAAAGCTTTCAATTTTAATGCATTGAAGTTCTGAGTTACCTGTTGCATAGTGGTTTTCTACTCAGCTACTGTTACAACAGTTTTATCTTTATTTATTCCTGGAAATGCTTAGTACATCAAACTTTAGCCCAAGCACTCTAAACTCCATGACAGAAACAATTCAAAATGCAAATCAGTCATGATGTTGGGAGTCATGCAAAGCATGCATCTGAGGAACAAAATAATACAAGAAAGAGAAATAAGATAGGAAGTACAAGATACATTCTGAAAGCAACCTTCTTTTCACTAGTAGGAGGCCAAATATTCCTATCTTTCTCTTGAGGAATCATCATTGCTAAGTACCAGAGAGAGAGGGTACAAATTATTTCTATACTATATGTTATATATAATGTTTACAATGAAGGTTTTGTTTAAAAGAAAAAGCAGAAAATGTCAAAATCGCTCAGCTATTACCCCTGCCAACTCAACCTTGACATACTTGTAAAAGGCCTCATACTCAGCCTCGAAACTTCCTCCAATTTAGATGTTTAATCTACACTGAACAACTTGCAAAGGCTATCCTGCACAAGACAGGATGGCAAGCACCACTTTGTTCATCATTGTCAGCTTTTAAAAAGTTCTTGAACAATATTTGCCTTTAATGCTAAGCTACAGTTTCTGTCCTTGATTGCATCTGTCTTAGGCTCACAAACATGTTATATGGTTCTAGTTCCTTTAGTCAAAGAAGTATCTATAGATGTTTCTCCACAGACTTAACTCAGATGAAAGTGCTGCCAGCAGTAATAAAAGGATCTCTACATTAAATTTACTAGAAATAAGCTGGGGCTTTGTTACACGAGTAATATGCCAGTATGCCAAAGATGTTGTCATCACAAACTTTATTGTGGGTAACAATGGAGTTCATTTTGACACATGGGGAGAAGACCTATTTTTAGTCTCTATGGAAATGTTTCTGCCTACGAATAACTTACAAAGAAGAGGATGTTGTACACTGAAAGTTGGTTTATTTGCTTTTATAAGTGAACTCTCGAAGGGCCTCGGTTTAGGAATGCTATGCAATACTGACTTTTGTGCAAAAATTAAAAGCAGATGGTGTGTAGCAAACTTTGCTTTATTTCTGTGTCTACATAAAAAGTTGGTTAGCTTCTTTACTAAACATCTTGTTTGGTTTTCTTTTGGTTGTTGTTGGGGTTTTTTTGGGTTGGCTTTTTTTTTTAATTTGACAGATGGGGCTTCCCTTCTGATATTTTGTCTACAACAAGCATGATACTACATCATCATTATCCTTACTCTGTCCTGAAACTTCATTTCTTTGGCATACGAAGAGACAAAGAAGAAAACAAGACACCTCTCTATGGCCACTCACAGAACATGCCGTGAGATTTTTTGTATTAAAGAGATGCTTAGAGCAAACATTTCCAGAAAATGGAAGGAGACTCCTACAGTCATGGTTTCCTACTGAAACTCGTGCCTGTCTAGCAGGATTTGAAACAGTTCCTCTGCCTTCTACAGGCCCAGTTCTTCCGTGCATTCCTAGATCCTGCAGTGCTACATCATCCAAGACCATGGATTGCAACTAGATATCGTAACTGCATTTCTTCTTTCCAGTGTTCACTGACCAGTTGTAACTATCAGTGTTAAGTGTGATACATGCTTAGCAATGCCAACTAGAGCAGTGATTTGTAGCATGCAAAGACAAGCATATGAAGGACTCTCAAGACAGCTAGAGCTTTGAGAAGGATATGTGTAGAAGTATCATTTTTATCTTAAAGTAAGCTCCACAAAACAAATTAAAAGACGTTTCAGCTAGGAAACAGCAACCAAACAACAGCAACAACAAAAACTACCTTGCATAAGCTGCATTTTGTTAGAGCAAAACTGTGTGGGGCTTTAAACAAAAAAAAGCTTCAAACCACTATTTCAGTGCAAATGCAGTCTCTCCCTGTCGGTAGTACCTCTGATTATAGGATTGGTTTCAGCAAATGTAGTGACTCTCTGAGATGCCCCAAGCACTGCACAGCTTCTCTGTCCCCAGAAAGTTTCCTTTCCATGACTTCTGAGGTCTACCTGCCCATTACACCTCTCTACTGAACTCTGATCTCTTTGGGTGCCAGCCCTGCTGTTTCTTTCCCTGATCAGGCTCGCATGTCCTTCCCCCCTTTTTCCAGAAAGTTCCATAGGAAGACAGTCATCTTATTTAATCATTAAAAATTAGCATTAAAAAATATGAAGAAATCCATCAAGCACACTGGCTATCACAAATCCATATTTCCCTTCAAAGGAAAGATAAGGAAATACATCTGTTTTCAGTCAGACTTTTACTGTCAATGTGGAGTTATCGCCTCCACTGGAAAGCAGTTGGGGGTAGTAGATCAGAAAAACTACTTCCCAGAGATTACTAATGCACAGTGACAAGATGATGTTATCATAGTTTATCCTTCATCTTAGTACACCTTATAACCTCTGTTCTGTGAGAAACTTTCAAGCTTACTGTCTGTATCTTTCCACACTCAGCAGTCAGAAAAAAATATTCCTGTATTAAAGCCATCACTTGTGCTTGGTATAAGTTACAGTAAATACTAGAAATCAGTTAAATATTTCCATCAAATAACTTTGACTTACTCAGGAAACCTTCTGTAAAACATATAGCCTCTGTAATTGTTCAGGAGGGATGAACAGGCTCATCTTTTCTTCCCTTTTTTTTTTTCTCCCTTTTTTGTCACAGTACTCTCAGTCTCATTTAAAGCACCAGGCAAATTAAATTATGAGTTTCATTTAGAACTATAAAAACCTCACACTGAGATATTAATCACAGAAAAAATGGAATTTGTTTGTCTGACATTTATATGTACCTTGTATCCTCTGGAAACCATGAAGCTGTTAATCTATTATTTATGGAAACATGAGACCAGAAATAGGTACACAAGATTTCAGAGAAATCTAGTGGCCTGTGCAAACACTCGTTTCCTCCTTCAGTCTGTTTAAAACCTATTATTGAAAAATTGATGCTTATTGCATTTAATACTACATAATGATGCAAAATTATGATATTCCAAAGGTTGGGAAATTAATACTTTGGCTCTAACACAGATTGAGTGCTAATGTTGATGTTAAACCACTATATTTCATGCAGAGAAGCAGTATTTCCTCTCAGAGATGTCAGCCTTTCTAAGAAGATCGTAATACTTACATGATACCAAGACAGTTACTGCATCATCTTTTCAATTAACTCTTTTATTTGTTTAATTTTGCAAACTAGAAGGTGCTGAGGCTTTCTGAATGTTCCCAGCTCTCAGAAGAGATGAGAGAAGAGTTTGCAACAAACAGCTCTTTGATGCATTCCCACTTCCCTTCTTAACTGCAGATGTACCTGTATGTGAAGTGTGTGGTTTCCTCCCAAATACGTTTATCATAAGCCACCGATTACCTGACAATGGTTCCACACAACATATCTACCTACATGCTGCGTGTCCTTTGTAAGATTACATTATTCTGGGCCACAGATGAGTCAGTACATGGTGTACAGTGGTGCATGCCGTCATATCCTGGAGCTCAGTTTAGGTAAGATGCATTCTGCTCCCAAGCAGACTCAGGCACGTCTGTTGTGTCCCAGTCAGGTACAAAGCAAGGAGGAATATCTTTCTCAGGGCAAAGAGGATACAAGAGACGAAGGAACGGTTTTGAGTTCTGGTGTCCTCAACACAAAAAGGACATGGAAGTCTTGGAACAAGTCCAGAGGAGGGCCACGAGAATGATCAGGGGACTGGAGCACCTCCCGTATGAAGACAGGCTGAGAAAGTTGGGGCTGTTCAGCCTGGAGAAGAGAAGGCTGCGTGGAGACCTCATAGCAGCCTTCCAGTATCTGAAGGGGGCCTGTAAGGATGCTGGGGAAGGGCTCTTCATTAGGGACTGTAGCGATAGGACAAGGGGTAATGGGTTAAAGCATAAACAGGGGAAGTTTAGATTGGATATAAGGAGGAAATTCTTTCCTGTTAGGGTGGTGAGGCACTGGAATGGGTTGCCCAGGGAGGCTGTGAATGCTCCATCCCTGGCAGTGTTCAAGGCCAGGTTGGATGAGGCCTTGGGTGATATGGTTTAGAGCGAGGTGTCCCTGCCCATGGCAGGGGGGTTGGAACTTGATGATCTTAAGGTCCTTTCCAACCCTAACTATTCTATGATTCTATGAAACTAACATTTTAGCAGAAAGGAAAAAGCAAACATGTTTCTTTCTCAATGGAAAAGTACTGCAAGTGCACTGGAATGGATTGCCCAGGGAAGTTGTGAATGCTCCATCCCTGGCAGTGTTCACGGCTGGGTTGGACAGAACCTTGTGTGACATGGTTTAGTGTGAGGTGTGAGAGCCCGTGGCAGGGGGATTGGAACTAGATGATCTTAAGGTCCTTTCCAATCCTAACTATTCTATGATTCTATGACTCCTAAGACCAGCCAGATCTGATTGGAAATGTGTTATCTTAACTTTAATAGAATCAGGGCCATGAAAGTGGTCACTGCAATGCATAGTTTTACATTTAGACAAGAATGTAAGAGCACCTTGCAAGGTCTTTTTCCTTCTGGCCACAGTTAAAACAACCTGGATGAGGAAAAAGTACTCTCTGAAAAAATATTCTAGACCCTATATTTACACAAGTCTAGAATTAATTTAACTGTGCTGGAGTAAGCCTTGCAGCTATATCTCCAAGATGGGAAAAGTCTGACTTGTCTCCTCAGCAGCAGGGCAGCTAAACTCAAGAGTTTGTACCTACAAACAGGTACAAGTCATAAGAACATATGCAAGCCAAACTGGACTCCATCCACACTGCTTCTGATAACAGCCTTTGCAAAGTGCTCAGGCAAGAACTCTAAGAACAGAGAGAAGTTCCTCCTTGTCCTTCTTCCAGAACAGGGTTCAGTTATAAAGCAGATTATGCCAGTATAAACCAGAACACCACCCTACTCCTAAACAACCTAGTCCAGTCCACCCCCTTTGTCCAGGCATTGACATGTACCAGCACAAAGAGATGACAAAAAGTAACCCTACAACTACTAAGAGATTAATTGTCCTGTGTTTCAGAGATCTGCTACAGATCAACACAGCATCAGGAGTATGCCAATGTCAGCACAACAGGACTGGGGGGCAGGGGAAGGTGAGCATCTGGTTTTGGACAGGGCAAGACCATAGCAGTGCTGGTCAGGGGAGTTATACTGCTTTGGGATTATGGGTTTTGCCTTTTCTCCACCAGAGGCTGAAGTCATACCTTCCAACTGACTTCTTCACGTATACCTCTTTAGCAATTGCTATTTGGACCCATATATATTTTTGGCCTCCACAAATACCAGTGAGTTCCAAGACTAATTATGCCCTGAATGAAAAAGTGCATGTCTGAAACCTGCTGCCTGAGGATGTCTCTGTTCTCTCAATTCTCTCCCTTCTTACCTGAAGCATATCAGACTATTTAATTTCTCTTTGTATAGAAGCTTCTTTATACCCCAGCAATCCTTACCACTTTATACATGTAACACATAGCATATATCTATCAAGACAGGGCTATAATGGTTTTATAATTGTATTACTTTTTTTTTTTTTTATGCAGGACTGATGCTCAGCCTTACACAAATATACTCAGGATGTAGAAGAACTATGATTATTCACAGTTACATAAAAGGCAAAAAAAATAAACAATCACCTTTTTTCGCCGTAATGATTCCTAATCTTCTGTTTACTTTTTTGGGCAGTGTTGAGCATGGATCCAATGTGTTTATAGAACAATTTCCAGTGACTCCAGGCTCTCTGTCTTACATGGTACTGTAATGCTGATTTAGATCTTCTCACTGTGGGTATATAGCTGGGATATGTTTTCCCATGTGCTTTACTTTGTAGGCACAGAATACCAGGTTGTCATCTGTATATTAAAATACAGATATAAGTATACATATGCCTATATTATACATGCAGACACATGCTTTGATTATATAATGTATATTTACTTATTAGTATATTTAATGTATATTTATTTATTAGTATATTTAACAGTAAAGACCTCAGCACAGATGCCCAAGGAATTCCAATGTTACCTTCCTCCCTGGTGAAATTTGACCATTTAGTCATACTTTGTATTTCCTGCGTTTTAAACAGTTATTAATATGCAGAGGTCCTTCTCTCCACCCTACCACAACTTAATTTCTTTAACAGCCTTTAGCAAAGGACCTTGTCAAAATGCTTTTTCTCGGAGTATGAACTGGATCACTTCAGTGATGATCAGAAAACTGTAATAGATTTGAAAGGTATTAATCGCCTTTCAAAAGCTGTGTTGGTTCTTCCTCATTATACTGTACTTAACCTTATAGTTCACACACTACCAAATTTACAGATTATTTTAAGTTTTCTGAATTCCCCATTCAATTTAAATCCTTTTTAAAAGTTGAATTTCTGTTTGCCATTTCACTCTCATCTAATACCAGGACTGATTTAATCAATAGGCTCCATAGCATAGCTGAAAGTTTCCATTTTCATACTTTCGTTCCCTTTGGGCTCCCAAGTAAATAACACCTGGTTCTTGTAATTCATCTGCATTCACTCCATCTATTTCTTCTAAATCTTTTGACACCACTGTTTGAGAAAGTTCTGTTTTAAACTCCAGTCCATGTAACACAAAGCTCTCTCATTTCAATGTCTTCTTGGTGGTAACACTCCCTGAAAAGAATTGGTTTAATTTTTCTGTATTTTTGCCCTGTGAGAGCTTCTACTGAACCATGCTCATCCATTGCCCCCACAGTCCTTCTGGCAAGCTTCCTAATATGTTTAACAAATAAGTATATTTTTAATTTTTATGCCTTTAGAAAATTGCTCCCCAAAGTCTTCTTTTTTTTTTCCTGCCTTATTATTTTGCATTTAACTTCTTTATGTTCTTTTTCCATTTGAATGTGATGTTCATTTTAGGTCTTTTAAGTATCCCCCATACTCTGATGCTTAACTTTGAAGACTGATTTGTAATTCTTTCCAAGTTTGGGGGTTTTTTTCCATAAAAGAAATATACTTATTCTGAAGTTCCAGTATACTATATTTAAGCAATTCCATGTTATGCTACATTCTGTGTCAATAGAACCCAGGGAGAGAGGGAGGCAAGAACGCGGGAAGTCAGGAAGGCAGGGAGGAAGGAAGGCAGGCAGGCAGGAAGGCAGGCAGGCTGGCAGGAAAGCAGGCAGGCAGGCAGGCAGGTGGGAAGAAATGAAGTTTGGTTCCTTGCTTTTTCAGATATGAGAGGAAGCACAAAGTGGGGACTCTTGTCTTAAACCATGATATTTTCTCTCTGACCCCCGTAGAAGGCACTACCAGTGGTTGCATCTGGCACAAAAATTTCCCACAACCTTCTTTACTGTAATAAGCTAAGCCACAACTTTTTATTTTCCAAGAATTAATTGTGGGGAAAATTGGCTGTCTTTGTTGTCGTAAGGGAAGGAGGGAATTACAGGAAACCAACAGTTGACTTCGAGCACCAACACTGGTACAGTCCATACCCACACAGTCGAATAAGCTATACAAACTTGAGGCAAAAGCAGTTCGGGTGATCCAGATTAACATAGAAGTACTAACACACATTAAGGCTATGGCATTTTCCTTCTGCATGGAATCCGATTTATAAAAGGAAGTAACATCATAGATAAAATAAGCCCTGGGCCATTTTCCTATGAAACAATGAAAAATGTGAAAAACAGCTTCAAATAATGGTTATTTTACTCTAGATCTGCATAGCCATGCTATGCACTGAATGTTGCTGATTAATTAATGAAGTCCATCTGATGATGCCTCACTGTGAAGGACAGACAAACTATATTTCAAATTACTTTTGAAAATTTAATCATCAGAAAGGAGAATTTGCTCATTAGTTAGTAATAATATATTAAGTTCCTCTCTCTGTCCCTGAATAGGATGGATAAAGACTAATTAATTAAAGGCATGCCACAGAATATGTGCAGTCCCACTGGTGGCATAAAAAGTAGCAAAGGAAGCTATAAATCCTGGATGTTAAATGTGCAGCAATGCATTAGTGATGGACAGACCATCACTAACACAGATATTTTATACAAGGTAATAAGAAATTACACCAAAATGGACAATCTAAATGCAGATGTTCCTCATCCTAACTCCAACATGAAATTTCTCTGTGATAGGTTTTTTCTAGAACAATATGGCAGCTGAGTCTTTAAAAATCTCTGAAGGAGGTATTTCTGTTCTCACCCTGCAACCAGTTAAGGCAATTTTTACTGGGTAATAGAAAAATCTCATGAAAAGTACAACATATTTTGCATTGCCCACAAACATCTGTGGAAATAACCTAACTGGAATCATCACTGTAGCAGTCACCATCTGTCTGGCAAATGTGCAGAGCATTTTCTCAGGAATAGACTGTGGCATTTAGCCACAAACTGCAATAAGCATTGCAGTCACAGTGTCCTGCAGGAGGGACTGTCTCACCTGAGTTCCCAGTTGTCCTGGAGGTGATGCCTATGTCATTTGCACTACATGGAGGTGGAAATCAAGCCTGCCCTGTGCAAGTTCCCAGCTTGTTGAAAACTGGGCACTGCCATCTCAGTGAATTGCTCCTACGAAGCATAGCCTTTGCAACCCTATGCATAAGGACTGTTCCATCACAGAATGCAGGAGTCTCTGCTCTGCTCAGCAGAAGGGTAAAGGCTAACCATGATCCAAATTAATTGCAGTTAATTAAAGCCTATATAGTCAACATAGAGGCTTTATGTAATTCATTTATCATGTCATAAGACATTTACATATGTTTGCTTAAAGTTCTTCAATATAAATAAAGTTAGAAGCACAGGAACAGTATAATTTCCAACATCTCTACTTTTTGAAATACTTGAGAGCAACCAAATTGAATTTCACTTTACAGCAATTCATTTTTGGAAGACATACAGGGTAGCATAATAAATTCAGATCACTACAGGAAACACTTCTAAGTTCTAATGGGAACCAATAGCATTTATGTGAATAGTTATGGTACATAAACCAGAAAATTAAAAGGCAACTTTTTTCCAGTGTGATTTATTCTGTCACTCGAATACTGATTTCTATAGAATGTAAAGAGGTTATGGATATTTTATACTAAGCTTATTTTATTCATAGACTAGTATCATGTATGTTAGTCCAAAGATAACAATTCTTACATTTTTCTTTGTATATTCATATCATGCCTCATTCCTCTTCACAAAACACAGCATACACATTTCTTCTCCATTTGCATTTTTTACATGTTTTCTGTCCGCCATACCTACCATGGAGAAGCAGGATACCTTTCCTTCCCTGCCATGGTATGGGATTTTTAATAATTGCTGATTCTCACTGTCATTCTTCTCCCTTGACATTAAACACAGGTAACTTAATTTGTGTATTAAAATCAATGTCGCAGTCAATCATTAGGTGTTTAATAAATTCATGATAGTTGACATGAGGATTTTTCTGTCTCCTGACTGCCGTGTAACATAAATGATCTTCCTGTTTCCTCTTCATAGCATATCCCCTTCCTTCAGTTTAACTGCATTTTAAGGAAGCAGGCCCCAGAAAAGATTAATTTCCAAAGGAAGACAGAATGTGCATCTAAAACACATCTACAGCTGTAGGTGGATGTCAGTCAAACCATGATAGAGTTCTCCCTGACTCCCACACAGTCCTGTGTGTTCTTCACACTTCAAGGTCAGACAGATGCATACTGACTAATCCTCTCCCAGAGTTCAGTAATGAGAAGTCATTTCTGATTCTCCATAATAATAATTTTTGACAAACAGGTTTTTCTCCCACCCCATGGCGAGGCGAACACTGCAAAACCACAGTCAAGTCCAGAAGCAGCTTTAAATTCACTGGTTACAAAAATCTTCAGCAACAGTCATGCCCACTTCACTATTGTGTTCCTTCATTAAAATTCATAGTTTTGGAAATGCACTGTGATTTTGAAACATCTCTCTTTGATCCAGTTCTGTCACCAAAATTTTCTGTTCTTCTGTGAAAATGCTTGTCTGGGTTTTTTCAAAGTTTTTTAATAATCAAATATTTGTCAGTATTTTATTTGAGCCAACTTACATACTTACAGCAATATTTCTTTTATGATAAAAATGTTAATATCTAAAATTAAAAGAGAGACTGCAATTTTGATGTTTAGTGATTAGCCTTATATAATGTCAGGTAAGGGGCATACAGCTTCAATCTCACTCTCAGAGCTGCCTACAGAAAAACGTTTTCAAAAACCTTTTCAAGATCCATAAACATATTCTAATACAGTGAATTGATTTTAAATGTAGGATAGAGATGTTATTGGCAGGCATTCATTAGCTTATACTGTCTAATTCATCTCCTTGGAATTGCTACTTACAGTTCCTGTGTTTTCTAATAGACAAGTGCTTACTAACCAAGTACCTGCTTTTCTCTCAAAAAAGATTCTCTTCTCTATTTTGTGATTTTGCTGTTTCAATCTCAAATGATGTCTCTTTTTCATTTTCTAGTTGATTAACAGAAATGGTCCTAAGTGAACTACATGCATCCTATTACACTTTTTGTTGCCAATTATTTTGCTGATTCTCTAGTCTGGAAAATCTGATATTTTAAGTTGCCCTTGTAAGAAGATGACAGGCACACCTCTCCGGACTCGTTTCTGAATCCATGACTGTACTGTTAGAGGGCCAAATACAGAAGGTATCAACCCACCGTCTAACAATCTATATGCAACATTTCAAATGCACAAACTTTTTACCCGCAAAACTGGGTTGTGTGTGAGTAAGTTCCACTTGCCAGGATGAGTTCTGTAGCTTGACTTGATCCCCTGTAACTACCACTTCGAGCAAGTAAGTTTTTCTCTGTTCGCTTCTGCCATAGCATGATCTATTCCCTCTCTTGCCTGCCATTAAAAGCAGAGAGGTAAAGGACAATTGCACAAAAAAAGGAACATGCTACATTACAAAAAAAAAAATAAATTATAAGATCCATTTCTTTTAATAAAATTACTTACAAATGCACCACAATCCCCCCATCTTACCTAGCATGGCCTACTGTATTCATATTGTCACTGGTTCAATTTAAATAGCAAATTTTGTAGAGCAGAAATTTCTCTGCATATGTATCTATATCACATACTTCTGTTCTATCATGGGCTAGTTTGTGCTTGGCTCCTACAAACACCTCAAGAGAGGTGCGGGGCAAAATGCCAGTCTGCTATTGTGTATCCCCCAATTCTGTCTGAAATGCTTTCCTCAAGGATTTCCCTGACATAGTACAAGCTCCTAAGTAAAAGGTGAAACCTGCCCAATTACTAAACAGCTGAGAGGAATACCTGATGCCATGTAATGAGGTATCACAGTTTTTGTTGTTTCTTCATGTTATCAGATGATCTTGCAAGCTACCCTAAGAGCTGACAGTTATATCCCTTCAGTCCCAAAAGACCAATCTATTTTTCAGCATATTTAAAATACCAATGATCACAAAGCTATTAGATTTGCACAGTGTTTTCATAAAAATAACAACTAAATAAAGAATGCTGTCACAATTTCAAATAACAAAAGAAACAGCAGAGACACGGTTTTATCTCACAGACAGCATGGGCCATACACTTTTCAGTGTGGGCTCCCTTATTGCTTTCATTGTAACCATGCTGACTATTGTGTGGGGGATTTGGTGTGGGCAGGAAAGCTCACACGGGTTTTATCAAGCAGCTGCAGAGTCCTGCTTGGCTGCACAGAGGACACAGATATTAAAGATTTCAAAGGTGCTTAAATCCCTGTTTCCCAAAACTGACTGGAAGAATTGCCTCACCTATCTCAGAGATCACAGTCTCATCCTCAGGTAGCAGTCTGTAGAGCTTGGCTGACCAAGCAGTCATGACACCATTTCTGCTGGCCTCAGCATTTTGATGGATACCTCACTCTCCAAGTCCCTGGAAGGCAGGAAATACAGGAAATGAAATACAGGAAAACAGCTACTTACGACTCCTCTTTCAATTCTCCCTATGTGGAGGTGTCAAGAGTTTGCTTTGCAATGAAAAATGTCAAACTTCTGGAAACAGCGTGGGAGAAAGGGGTGGGTTTTGCTGTTTGTTATTTTTTTTAATCTTCCTGATGGTTTCTGAGGTAAACAATCAATACTGCTCTTGGAACGGAAAATCCTTTTTCAGTCAGTACTATCTTTAAATTCTCATATGACTTTCCAAAATGTGATTTATCTTCCTAGGGCAGTAATTTGCTTTTGAAAGCTACTTGAAATCAAGAGAATCCACCCAGCTAGACACTTCTCTGATACAGGAAAATTAACGTACCAGAACACATGAAAGGAAAAAAACCTGGTAGAGCAATATTCTTTTCTTCCCATCTCTGTGCCTGCTAAAGCACTTGAAGTAAAACATCTATTAATCTTAAAAAAAACATTGAATTTAATTACCATGACTAATGTTAGCTTGTACCAAATGTTAGATATGTTTTCCTTCATACAGTACAGAACGTTCTTCTAATTTTAAGTTTGGGTAACCAAACTCTAGTCCTTTGAGCAATTTCCTAGCTAATTTCTACTGTCAATTGGCATGAAAGCAACTTCTCTGCAGTCATCCAATCACCTAGTTCTTTTTTCTTTACCCAGACAAGTGTATGAAATGCAGTAGTTGATGTTTCTTTTTGAAAGTCCAACAGAAGTACAGAGTAATTTGTACCAGCTTCCATGAGATCATTACATTTTTTATTAGAAACTTTTAAAAATGTGCTTTTCCTCACTAACATTCCTGGATCTGGCTTGCCTTGCATTTTAAGGTGATCTAGATTGGCTGTGGAAAGGCTGCAAAATACAGTACTTGTATTCTGATAAGGTGTTGTAAGGTTGAGCCATAGGCAACTTGAACTCTCACACAGGGCACAAGGTTGTAGAAGGTGAAATAGGTCTTCATTGGTCTTACACTATCTCCAGCAGAGGTCCAGGAAGACAGGCTGCTGCTTCTGCCACCAAGGGTTGCCTGGTAAATACTGGGTGGCAACTAGCCCTGAAGAGGTGTTTTGTGCAAGGACATCATCATTAAGAAACAGCAGTCTCCCTCTTGACCCTTCGTATTCCTCTGCCAACAGTGGCAAAATGAGCTTAGTCTCTCAAGGGCACTCCTGGGACCCTCCTGTTCCCTGAAGACCCCATTGCACATAGTGTAAATCAGGCTGGACTGCAAAGCAAAACCAAAAGCTGTTTCCTGACAGAAGAGCTAGAACAAAATGTTGTCTAGTGTTTATGCTCTCATTCAAAAAGAAGAATACATACAAATATATGCACATATATATATGCACTCTCTCTCTCTATATATATATATATGCACACATACCTATAATGCTTTAATGTTATTATTGGAAGGGTGTAAGAGAAAGAAAATTTGGAGCAGATTCAACCCCAGCAGTCACAAAATACCAGGAAAAAAAAAGATAAAAGCACACATCAGTTGCACAGCTAATCACAATTATGTGAATTATTAAACATTTTTGAAGTGGAAATGCAGGCAAAGTGGAAGGGATAAAGATTTTTGCTGCTTTGTATAATCTTGGCCCCGTGGTACCAAGTCCAAGTGGGATTCTAAAGCTGTCCTATGGAGGGCCGACACATTTTCTTCTAAAAGAACATGAAAGCCCTTTTAATCCAGTGGTGAGATATGGAATGCAAAATATTAATGAAGTCCCTGGTTCATTAAACTTATCTTTGATCCATCTGAATTATGATTATTCTGTAACAATCACCACAAACCACAAAAGAGAAATGAAGTCAAATATTGCTGCTAGCTAACTCTCCATACTAAGAAGTGATCGCTACCACCCATTACAAAGAAAATCCATATTGTCAAGAAAAGTCTAAATTTTTTTATTCATTACCTCCTGGGAACTTAAATAAAATCCCTTGCCCACTCAGTCAAGCAATGTAATTTTGTTGTATTTCTATCTTTCATTTTGCAGTTGTCTCTTTTTAATGGAAACAAAGGACCATTTTTCGTTGCCACTCAAAATTTATGATTATGGCTCACACACTCTAGGAGTAATACTAAACTCTGGCTTAGCACTGGTGGTCAGTCACACAAACCGCTTGAAAAAGAGTCACAGAAAAGGAAGAAGATACTCCTTCTCCAAAATGCCATGGTAACCTACCAAGAACTATCACAAGTGCAAATAAACACAATAGAAAATAAATACAGTTATAAATGATAGGAAAGACTAAGATTCAAACTTATTCAAAATGCATGACAGCCACAAAAAAGAGGGAAAAACATTCATTAGAATGAAGAGGATTCGTTTCATGTATGAGAAATTTTTATTCAAGCAGCAATCACTCATCATAAATATATGCTGTTTCCAGGAAGATACAGTAAAACCAGGTACAGAGAAGGATGCAAAGAAGAGCAGCACTAGTCCAGGCAGAAACAGCATCTGGACAAGAAAACAGTAAGAAAACAGCATATGGACCAAAAGTCTATATGCTTTATGGTCTAAAGTCTATAAAGTCTATATCCTATATAAAGTTCAACCCTAACCCATAAAAATTAAAGGAGGATGTGATAAAGGTCTATAAAATCATAATTTTTAAAGTAAAAACATCAAAATGTCCAGAGGACAGGTCCAAGAAAAAGGAGGTAGTTGTTTGAATGACTCATAGCTCAATTTCAGAACTCATTGTGTCTGTGTATTGTGTACAGGAACATTTACATGAATTCAAGAAACTTTTAGACACTTTTTTAAATGAAAAATAAATCCAGAAAGGGTTGCTAGGCATAAGAAGACACTCTAGCTGAAGAAGTGCCAAAGCCAGGGGTGCCTGGAAGCTCAGCCAGCATACCCAGAGGAATATGGTTGGGTTTTGCTCTTTCTCTATTTCAAGTTGGTTGCTGTTAAAGACAGAGTACTTGATTAGGTGGACCTCTGATCTGAACCAGTAAGGCCATTCTTGCACTCCAATATCTCCATGCACTTCATGCTTCAAAGAACTAAATGTTTACCTTTCCACCTATTGTTCAGAATATTCAGCTCTTATATTCTACAAATTTTATCATTGTGTAACTGTCAAAATATTAGATTAACACCATTTCCACACTATCGATAAAAAATCAATATTCAGTATTGTGTTTTAGGAAGAGGAAGACCTATTTGCACAATTCCATATAGGCACCAGCTAACTTTTAAAAAATTTAAAGCAACTGGTGGAAGAACTAAGATCCTGGGACTTTCAGACATACTCCTTGGTGGGTTAGCAACTGAAGGATTTTCACATGTTGAAGAGACCAGATTTCAGAGAAAAACTAATTGGCATACAGGAAAGAGAGAAAATGACCAACCATAGCTACGGTAGGGGACACACAGACAGGAGTCAGAAATCCCACAGCATTACCACAGGTAAGGATTTTGGAGGCCATAAGCACACTTCCATGTAGAAGCAGCCTCCAACCACACAGCAAGAAACTGTATGCAAAATGAGGCTTCACCTTCTTTGCTCAATGAGCAAAGCCAGTCAGATACTTGTCAATGCCACAGAAAGCACTGCACAACAGCAAACTAACTGTACAGGTATGATACCTTAATATCTAATTAGTGTTTTTCCAACATCTATGCAGCCTGTCAGGTTCAGCATCCAAGCAGTATTGGGCTTTGGGGAAAAAATGTAATGTTCCATGTGCTTTTCACACAGAAAAATGTCATACAATAGTCATACTGCATAAGACTTCTTCAGTGCTTTCACTGGCTACTACTGGGGGTCTTCTCAGCCTGAAAGACAGAAGCCCCTGCCTTAAGCATATTATTGTGTACCCACATCTATATACACACAAGAACATTGTACTATGAGTACAATGCCTCTAACAACACACTGTTGAATGACTGTAATGGAAGTCTGACTGCAGCCTGCATAATTAGGAGGAAAATAAAGTTAATAAAAACTTCTGACTGTGCATAGAGAACTGTTAGCTTATGAAAGTCCAGTTCTCTTCTGAAAGTATTAGAGGAGGAGGAAAAAGTAGATAAAAGCCTAAAATAACTAGAAGAATCTGAAATAACGTGATGTGCCAGAATTAGAGAAAAATCTTAAACCTAGCACTTACTAAAGTTAGAAGAATGAATAATAACAACATAAATATGGAAAAACAAAATTAAAAATGGAGAGCAAAGTGGGTGTTAACAATATGCAACAGAAAAGAAGAACGAAGACAATCCATCAATCTTTCCTGACCTAAAAGACAGCACAAAGTTATTATACAAACTATCTTGAAATATTTAGCTTGTCACTGTTATATCTTTGCTTCTTTTCACAGTTACATGGAAATACAGATATATTTCAGCATAAAATCATGATTTAAATGCCAACACTAACTTGTTTGCAGTTAACATTATTCACTGTTGATATCGGTCAGAGATGGCCTGTTACTACATCCTTAGATGAAATGTACTGTCTCAGTACTGCTAGGTACACACTGTGCTATAGGACAGTAACTGATTAGGACTTCAAATGTACATTAGAAAGGCCCAGCATAACTTTCAGAAGAAACTATCAGTCTCTAACATATGAAAGAACGCCATTACCAACTTCAGAAATACATTTTAGAGCATTTCCTGCCTCTACAGGAAGCTCAGTTTATTTCCATAATTTTGGTAACTGCCTAAACCTGGCTAAGATTTTACTTCCCATTAGTTGCCACAAACTAAGGTTGGAAATAACCACATTGCAGTTTCTCAAGCAAGCTCCTGGTAGCAATTATGCCATAAGGGGTCACTGGGTTTCATCTCAGGGCTTTGTCCCAAACCTCAGACATTTTTAGGCTGCCACCACACTGTGGGACAACTGTGAACTCTGGGGACTCCCTGCCTGTGCCTCACCATGACCTGTGCCCTTCCCAGTGCATCAGATAGACACTACTGCCTCTATGAGCAGGGAACCCTACAGGGGTGTGTGTGCACAACCACACAGCTCCTCACACACAGAGGCAGTGTCACTGCCAACAGTAGCCAACAGTAACACACACAGAGCATGCAATAAATATGTGGACAGCATGTAGACTGGACTTTTCAGATAGGGGCATAAACGGAAGCCAACTTGGCAACTAGTTTATTGAATGATTAAATTAACTAAATAAAAACAAGGCCTACATTGTGATAAGGATAATCCCAGAGGCAGTGTGCTAAAACCTATTAATGACAGCTTGTTTGCCAACCCACCTGGCCTCTCACACTTTCTGTAAAAATTTCCTTTGTCTTCCAGTTTAGGCTTCATACTATGAGCTTCAGTACAACAATGTGTTTCTTATTTTTTAGACAAAACACTGGGAGCTGAAAGAAAAAGCCAAAAAAGCTTTTAAAGAACTCAGAAGCATTCAGCAGTGCTGTCTTTCTTCTTAAAGTGCCTACTCTGAACAAAAATAATGTGCTTTAAATTATAGCATGAATGAAAGAAGTGCCTCCACTTACAAAAGTAAATAGCTGTTTTAAGATGGGGAAAATCAGAAGCTTTTGGTTTCGAAAGAAATCAACCTTTCTCTTCGTTGCTGGGCACAGTCATTCAAAATTATATCCTCAGCACAGGGCCAACTTTATAAGACCTCACTCTAATTTATAAGTGCAGTCTGTCAAGCTGCTGAGGTGGGGTACATCATCCCCTTTTGAAACCTTTTCAGTAGCTGAGTACAAACAGAAGTTGCTTTCGTTATGACCACGCTTCTTTTCTCATAGGAACACCCCGTGACATGTAGACTGGCAGTAGGGCCATGTAAAGCTGCTTGATTAGTTTTGTCACCAAGAGACTGCTGTTTGGAAAGGGAATTGCTGATAGTCAGCTGAAGCGATCATGTAAGCGTTTTGCATCATTGGGCTTGTCATTGTAGAGAGAGCATTAAGGAAACCCAGCCACCAAAGGCTAACAGGGTTTTAAACTGCTGCAGGGCACCACCCTACCATAAGCAAATAATGAGTCCTGCACCAATTTTTCTACCTTGCAGGACAGGGAGGGGGGTGTTGCTTTAACATACCAAAGGATCTGTGTTCCCATTTCTTCTGTAGGAAAGAATTTGACTAGCATGCCATGGAACAGACAGGGAACTCGAGGCATGTCATGCAAATTTATGCAGAGCCAACTTAAAAGAATAGAAACAGAATGTCTATATATACGCATGCCAATTACACAGTATGATTCCATTTTTACTTCCTCTTCTGTGTTGCTTTCCTTTCAGTTGCCTGCTTGTCATTTCACACAAGCACATATGGGGGACCACACCTTCCACTTGCACAAACAAACAAAAAAAAAAGCTATTTTTAAGAATCCGTCAGCAACTATTCATTCAAAAACTGTTCAGAGCATTCTTCTGAGGTTGCTAGGTGACAAATGATGTGTTCACCTATCTCCTTATTAGCTAAAAAAGAGAATTTAGCAAGAAGATAAAGGATATTACAGATTTAAATACTGTCCACACAAAGTGTGTCAAGGAGCTCAGGCTGTTAACTTGCTCATACTTCTGTGAAACTTTATCCTCCTCAGCTGCAGAGAAGTACAAGTGTCAATTAGACAGAAGCTCCATCACACTTCTGAAAATGTTTTTTCATTATCCTGATTTGGAGTCTAAATATTTGGTTGTAAGTGACACTGCTTAAATGAGAAGTGTCAGTTAATAACTTGCTCTTGCCAATGCTTTTCCTTTCCTTTCTTCCTTCCTTTTTTTTTTTTTTTTCTTTTTTCTTTTGGCAAATTCATTGTTGTTGCCAATACCCTGATCATGAAGACATGAATGAATGTGAATGACAATTACCCTGGTAACCTGCAGGAAGGCAGCCGTGCTGCATGTCATGGATCCATATGTAAAACTGTCAGACCACTGCTAGGGACACCCGTTAAGAGTGCATTTCTATACAATAGATCTTACTGGATATTCAGCTACCTTGAAATTTGTTGTAACTATCCTACACATTTCATGACCTTGTAGCATCCACCCAGTTTGGTGTTTAATGTCCTAAAATATCTTGATAGCTAGCAAACAACTGCAGGTGGTTCACTATGCTTTTAGGGGGTTTGTTTTCAAAGATGCAAGGTGCTACTACAAAACCACAGATTATCTGAGGATGGCTCAGTAAGCAGAAAAGGCAGGCAAGATAATGAGGAAAAGGCGGTGGAATTGTACAGCAGAACACCCATCAGCCATCCAAAACTCTCACTGCATCCAGTGCAGTGTGAAATAGCACAGCTAACTCCTCAACACCAAGCCTGTCATGAGCTGCTTTCCTTTTTCACAGTGAAATATGCACCAAGGTGCTGTAGAAGGTAAGCTGCTGTATTTATGCACCTTCCTTTCTTCTAGGCTTGTGTGACGCAAACTCTTTTCTGAAATACCAAAGAACAGAATGTGCAGTACATGATACTGTATGCAGACAAACTGGGTACACTTACAATTTGTTGCTGGGAAAAAAAAAGAAAGAAGAGCTTGAAAAAGTACAACCGGCATACCACCCAAGCCATTACTTTCTATGTAAGGGCCCTGCAAAGCTCATACAAGTTCAAGGACAGATTTGATGTGTTTGTTTCCAAATGACTGTAGGTCAGATGCTGTGGGTGTACTGGGCAAGAGAGGAGAAAGGGAGGACAGATGTCCTTGCTCTCTCTGGTAGGAGTTACCTCTACTTTTGGGGGTAACTGGCAACTTAAGTACAGTAAGAGGTAGAGGGATGTTGGCCTTCGTCCCGTTTTCCCAGGAGGGCACTGCTACATCAACACAAGCTTGTAATTAATTGTGGGCTTCCACACACTGCAGGAGTACATTTAGAGGCATTCTTCAAGTGTGGGTATTGGAAGGTGACTCATTAGATACAACATAAAAAAATCTAAATATTCGTCACCCTTTTCTCTCACCTCACCCTGTTCCTAAAAGTAGGATTTTAATTCCATGCATTTATTTACTCTATGGATCATACTTCCACTCCTTCCACCCACTAAAAGTAGTTTTACTTGAGCTCTCTTACAAGCTCTGATTTAATAAATATACTCATATAATAATTTATATTCTTCCCTGCTCTGCTTCTCTTGCATACAGATTTCTGTGATGGCACTCCTTTGTTCCTCTGTTAAATTCATGTAATTCAAAATTCCAAATATTTTGATTGATTGAGTTTTCTAAAATTAAATTGTGTTAAATTATGTTTGGTTCTGTTTTGTTTTCAGAAATCTCCAAGATTCTATGTCTCCTAATAGAGAATATTACTGGTCCTGGTGCATAGCCTGGCTGAGTCAGAAAAGTCAGAATGGAAAACCAAGTAAGCAAGATGTCAAAATGCTCAGCCTGAAAGAAAAACAGCAGTATCAACCATTGATTTTCACGTGTCACATCTTCGTGCTCGCTGACATAATTCTGATTAAAGTATACAAGTATAAACTCAGAATGACTTCATTGGCTCTGGAAAAATAACTCCAATTTTACACAGCTGAAATCAAGATCTCAGTCTAATTCTCATTTTGTCGATAATAGCTCAGTATATAGCTTTCCCTAGATAGAAGTAAAATTTATGAGAGCCAAACCAAAAAACAAACAAAAATAACCCCAGGAAGTAATGCACTTTGCAGCCTCTATCCAACCTTGTACAGTTCTTTTTCACAGCATCAGGAATGAATTTGTCCCTTCTTGTTGGCTGCAGTAACTCATGGTGTTATTTTGCATCGCTACATTGCTTTTTTTGTTTTCGTTCATGCCAACAAGACCATGAGTAGGCGTCATATAAGATAAATCTCACTAATTTTAAAAAGAAAAGCTAGTGAACAGGAGGTGATAAATGCTGTGCTGCCTACTCAGGTTCTGTCACATAAGATGTCACTTCTTTATTTTATTTTCTGCCAACTCACAAAAGCAAGCGATTTGTACTGCATGTGATCCTGCCTTTTGCCATGGAATGTTTCTGCATAGTCAATTGCAAAATGCATCTACTTGTTTCTGTCCCAGTTTTTTCCTAAATTCTCTTTTGTGGCTGCTTCCTGACGTTCTATAGAAATTGTCTGTTCAGGAAAGGTTAATACATAAATAGCAGCTTGTTCATTGCAAAATGACTCAGACTATTTGCACATGGAATTCATGTTTTTCCAAGCATTAATAAAATACATAGGGACCCTAAAAAATCATCTAGATTTTAGATAAAGTTTTGTTAATGCACACTCATAGCTAGCTAGTTTTAATAAAAAAATGCAGTGTATTAAAAAATTCAAAGCTAGAAAAACTGGGATCTAGAATGTACTAACAGCAAATCCTTGTCTGCTTGCACAGCAGGTAAGAATTATTGTCATCCTAGAAACTGAACTAAAATGATGTTCTAGCAATACCAGCTGTTTGATTAACTGATAACGTCGGCAGATACTTTGAACAAAAGGGCTACCTGTAGCAGAGCTGGGCTGATCAATGCATGTCACTGAAAACAGCATCATACATAGACAGGCCATAGACACAGTGATAAAATCCCACGTTTCACCCAACTAAAATTCACTTTGCAAATGGGGATGTTTAAAAAAAATCACTTGCTAAAATAAAGGAAACCAAAGCCTGAACAGCATGAACGAGAACTCAAGTATAACAACTACATCCTGGAAGAGTTTTTAACACAAGCTTCACACTGAATTTAGTGTTCCTGAGTGAAGGAGGTGGAACAGTGGCTTTGATCAGTTTTACTTGAAGTAACACATCTCAAGAATTATTTTCAGTCCCAAAATGTGAAGCAATGAAACAAATTGTTTTATTACCCTACTAAAATGGAAATCATAAACAGAAATGAAAGAATGAGTTGTAGGATGTAACCTACTCTAATTAAGAGTAGAAAAAGAAAGAACAGCAGCAGGAGATCATGTAGCTTGACCACACACATGGGGAGATCTTCAGGTCCTTTCCAACCTTAACCATTCCATGGTTCTATGGTGCAGACAACTTTAGAGATAAGCTTGGATAGTTCAACTAAATCAAAACCAGTCAGATCACAATCTAAATGCAAAATTGTGTTTCTGGAGTAATCACTGTTGTCCTTGTTGTACTATAACTGTCCAGTCAGGTTGGTAGTATTTCTGATCATGTTTGCAACAAGGAAGAACGTACCGCCCTTGCATTTAACCATTTATTTTTAATTATTTTAATTATTTTTAATTCTTCACAGTACCACTTTAAAGCAAAAAGTTAGATTGAATTAGCGATTTAATATGAAATTGAATTACATCTCAAGTAAAAATATAGTTTCCCTAACAGTTTACCTTTGGCAAATGAAATAACCACTGATTCAAGGATCACTTCTCTGTGGTGAGCCTTCTAGAGACCCTCTGCTCAAGGATAAGCTAAGTTTTCTACCTCTGAAGTGCCTAGAGAACTTCTCTGTAGAAACACTGTTCGAATCCTTTCTCCTTCCTTTAGAAAATATTCTATCTGAATGTCACTTACCTCACAGAACTCTTTGAATAAAACTTGCTTATCTTCAGAACAGATATTCTTATGTCCTTGTTTACATTTACACATTTTAAAATAATAAATATATCACCCATAAATGCCACATCTACGTAAAAATCATATGTTTTACCATATTTATGTAAAATCTACATTTGCTGTTTACAGGATAGCATGTAAGCACTAAGTTAACAGTATTTTCACAAATCACTTATATTTCACAGGAGAAAATTTACTTTTTACTGGCACTTATACTAATTCTTTTCTAGGTATAACTAAATCTTCTTGGGCTGTAAGTTTTCTGTTTGCATGAGACAAACACTGGAACTATGCATAACTGTGAGTTGCTTTGTAGACACACCTCCTCACCAGAGAGGATCTGCTTTCTTTGTCCCCCAATTTGGGCAGATATGGAGCTTTTATTTTCCCCTTCTCTATTTGAATTTGGAGGCCCTTTCTTGCCTCTTTGGCTCACAGCGTGGCAAGCAGGGGCCTTGCTGGTGGGATTTTCCTGACTTGGCAGCTCTTATTCTCACAGTTCTATAATGTTACTCTTCACTATAAATTGCCTTTGTGCATTTCACACTGCCACAATATTCTGCAAAGATGTATATCTTAAGGAATATTCTGCCTGTACATTTTATTCAACACACAACCTCAATTTCTTTTTGGTCCTTTGTAGGGATTCCTCCTGAAGCAATACCATGGATGACAGGCTTGTTACCAGAGATCTCTGAGTACCCTGCATCAGTTTAAGTCTATACATAGTTTAAGTGTTCATAGCAGTCTGTTGCAGTAAGTACTTGTTACACAAACATATTAGCACTGTGTACAGTGTTAGCATGATCTTTATTTCAGGATCTGTAGAAGCTTCAGGAAGTCAGTGTGAAGTTGAATCATGATTACTTTTACATGCTAGAAAACCACTACAATGTTTGGCATGAACCAAGTATTTCATGGTATGTCAGAAAGTCTGCATGAAGTACACGTTTTCTAGTTTACCACTAAGTGCGTGACTTAGCTCACTCCTTCCAAAAGCATCTGTAGGGTATAAAAACTAATTATCTATACTTTGTACAAATTTGGGTCTTCTTCCTTCTAGACAGAAATATAAATTTATTTTCACCTTGGGAAGCCTGGCCCTGTGAAACAACTCTTCCTCAAGTCAGATGCTGGTTACACTGCTGCTCACAGGAGTTAAACTTGGTAGCTCAGGCACTTCCACCAATGTGTCAGAAGTAACAGAGTGCAATGTAGTTGTGAATGCTTCCTGAGCATGTACTCCAGCTCCTGCCTTGCTCTGGGCTCAAAGTTTCCTCAGCTCCACTGCAAACAGGATGCCAGCCAGGTTAACAGTTCTGATTCAAAAGCCTGATGGACTTGAAGCTCATAAACTGTCTGCAATGCCATTATTGAATGACCAGGAATTACAGCCTAATATATTATAGAGCACCAAAATGGTGACTTTTACCTCAGGCTCTCAATAGCAGCAATTCAGCAAGTGATTCATGAGCAGCTCCATCATCTCACCAGGGACCTCCGGGGAGAAGGCTGTGAAGGAAAGCAGACTGCTAGACTTACAAATAGCTCCCCCCAGTTTATACAGTGGGCATGATGTGCCGTGGTATGGAATACCTCTTTGGTTAGTTTGGGTCAGGTTTCTGGTCACTGCTTCTTCCTGGCTTCCCCTCCTCCCTGGCAGAGCATGAGACTCAGGAAGTCCTTGGCCAGATTAATCATTACTGAGCAACAACTAAAACCACCAGTGTTATCAGCGCTGTTCCCAGGCTGAAAGTCAAAAACACAGAACTGCACCAGCTACTAAGAAGGAGAAAAAATGACTGCTACTGCTGAACCCAGGACAGTTAGGTGGTGCTTCCTAAAACAAACCTGTTTTACTCACTAGTTGGAAGCCTTGGTCTCCTTGGACTCATCCACATGCATGGTACCATGCACAGGATTTAAACAGTTTCACATACCGAGGTGATGCTACTCGCTCTCCATTTATTTATTTATTTTAAGTTTGCAATCAAACAAATGACCACAATCATAGAACATGTTCAGAAGAGAGATTCCCCTGAAAAAGGGAAAATATTCAAAGTTCAAATCCTGAAGCAACCATGTCTTTCCTTTTCAATGGCAAAGCTACCGAACTGAAAGGAGGCAAAGGGAAGAGGTGACCCAGCACCCAAAATGAAAGCACATTGTTGCCAGGTGTATAACTACGTGCACACTCTAGGCCAAGTTTTGTCCTAAGCAGAGCTGTGATGGGGGCTAGGCTGATGGTCTCATGACCCACTTTCTGTGAAATCCGTTCTGCACAGATGAAGCCTAGAAGACAAGCCATCACACTGCACAATATGGAGGATTTTACTGTCACCATGAGGTCAATTTTCATTTCCTGTTCTCCAGTAGTGGTAAGGACCACCATAAGCTACATAGTGTGTACCTTCAGGAGACACAGCTTATGGTCAGTGTATTACCCTAGTTTATTCTCTTACACAGTCCCACATGTTAATGGGGATCTAACTGGGCAAGTGAAAAAAAATCTCACATCGAATATTACCCCAACTTCATATATCAAGACTTCATTATCCCTCTCCTCGTTATCCCTCTCCCGTTATCCATAGGGTTCTGCTCAACTATAACATCTTCAAAACAGAATAGGAGAGGCAGTAAAGTGCCTAGCACAACGACTGCTCAGAAGGCAGCACTGCCATATGGCAGGAAATGATCTCTTTTTTGCATTCTGAATAAGAAAAAATAAATCAAAATGTTAATATCGCCCTGAAAAGATACATGTTTTTTAATCGACCCATTTCATTTCAAAGACATGGGCCCATTTTTTTCTGAAGATATAAGACATATTTTTGTGATCTTATCCTCTCTGTTCTGTAAACTAAACATCTTACTACATGACTTTTTAAATGAGCTTTCAATAATGTATCAATATTGAATGAGAACAAGAATACTGAATCAGAACATTGAATATCATGATATCCTAACTCATAAGCATTATAGAAATAGGTTATTCTCAGTGACATGGCAACTGCTCTTTCATTTACCTATCGACAGGTTGTATAGCAGCCAGTGGAGTACAAGTTTGGAACTCATCATTCATAGTTGACAATTTTCTATAAATATCTCTTAGATTCATATTGATAAAAGTACAGTATAATTCTAAAAAATGCACCATATGAGGAATTCTGGTTTTAATTGAAATTACCAAGGCAGTTAACACGCTTCAGAGAAACAAAGTGTGCAAGATTCTTTTTTTTCTACAGAAATTGTGTGCAATATTACATGTCTTATCTATCTTACATAACGTGTTATATGTTTAAAGTATGAGGAATAACAGATTTACTCAAATCCAACAGAATTTTTCAGGAATTTAGTGCCATAAAACAAGGCCCAAAGTCTGTACCAGGGTATCTCAAAAAGACACTTCTTGCAAATGTGTCAAATATCTGCTGTTTTTGAAGATAATGAGAATGTTTCTTGAGTCAGGTTTCCCAGCTGTTCTAGGAAGCTAACTAGGAGGATCTAGTTAGGGAACAAATGAGATGACTAGGAAAGTATATAGGTATTGGACATTTATTCATACCAGAGCCTAGAGTCAATAAAGACTTACTTGAGACTCATTCACATTGTTCACCATTTCTCTGTTCTCATCCCTCTGTCTGTTCTCTTCACTTGTCTATATAACATCATTATTAGCTGTTGTCTTATAGCACGTACCTAAAAAAGTTTTCCAAGACCGTTTCTTGTGTTTCTTACTCCTTGCGTTTTACCAATCTGCTAATAAATTCTTCAATTGATAAAAGTTAAACAGAATGAAATTTACTATATAGGGTCCGATACTCTTTGATGTAAATTAATACATTTCCCAGTCCAACTGAAAACAGTTTCTACTAAAAATGCTGATATCATTTTCCTAAAAACAAGTCACTGTGAGTGCAAATCTTTTTCTATACCTTATTTAGGAGTAGGGAGTTAGTGTAGAGGTAGGTTTGTTAAGTTAGCTAAATGAAGGGAAAGAATGGGAAGCTTCCACTGAATGTCCTGATAAGTGGGAGAAAGTCACAAGAGGTGTTCCAAGTCCTATTTCCAGTTTCAGGGAGATTTATACTTACTCCCTCAAATGATCTACCTAGGATTTCTTAGCTCCTTTTCTATCTGGCATTCTAAAGATCCTTTAGCAAGAAAATTTCCAAAAAATCACATTTTGTTTTTATAATGAGAATCTTCTTTTAAAAAGAAACATCTGTAAGTAGTTCTGCAGGGGAACTGGGACTTGGAGACTATGGTCCTATTCCTGCTTCTCACTGCATGCCTTTACACAAGTCACAGCATTTCTCTGTTACCTCAGCTACCCCTTTTTGTCTTCCTACGCTAAACCATGCTGTTGTCATTGTGGCAGGGACTGTGACATACAATTCATTTCTATGGTGCTTCAGACAATGAGAACTTAACCACAGTTGGGTTCTCTAGACACAGTGTGACAACACAAATAAAAGAGACCCTAAGTATGGGGGAGGATCAGATGAGTAAACTGCCCCTAAATTCTTGGATAACTTATTATAATTTCCTACTAGAGATACAATAGAAAAGTGACTTGGAAATGTGTCAGAATGTATTTATTCCAACTCCAAGCAGCACTTTCTAAGCATGTGTGTCTGCCAGATGTACAAAGAAATTCCTGGCTGCATCCGCAAGGAGTTCGCTGGGAAAAAAAAAAAAGAACAGGAAACTCTGAATTTGCATGAAAAAATCAGGTTCCTTTAGATCACTGTTCCTCTTAGGCCAAGGACACAAGGAGGAGTATCTGAAAACCAACTCTTAGCAATGGATAATATTTCATTGGACTTGACAAAATCACCTGCCAATGTCAGTGCAAGCTGGAACAGAGCTATTGACAAATGTTAGTGGGGCCCCATGTGCAGGACTTCAGCTGTCCAAGTGACTTCAAGAAGAGGAGGAAGATGTATAAAAATATACATGCAACATGTTGGCAGCAAGGCAAAAGGAATCTTAGAGCCATGCTGACACTGTCAACAGCAGCAAGGAAGAAATTTCTTCTGATTACAGTTTTTCTAAGAAATATTACATAATACCATACCTATAGATCATGTGAAACATTGCAAGATATAGAAGGTCTCTTAAAATACATCTGGTCCTGTTTACAGTACAAAGTCAAATAAAGAGAAATATAAATTATGTTTTGTTATCAAGTAAGATAACAAAGTCAGTTTCAGCTGAAGTAAGACACAGCCCACAGCTATATCACCACCAATATGACATAAATTGTCTTTTGACACATTTAGGTAATTTATGTGAATGTCACATATCTGAAGTGAGCCCTCTATTGAGTCTTTCTCCAGCACATTAAAAAAAAAAAAAAAACCAACAAAAACCTTTAGGAGCTGTGCAATGAAACAGGTTTGGAAACCATCATTTCCCATTGTCACTTTTTCCATTGCTAGAGATGCTTAAAATCCTGTGTGGTTTTGGTTTTTCTTTCTTTGTGCAAGTGAATCACCTCAGTCATTTTCAAGTGCTGTGAAGTATCAGGAGAGGAATAAGAATATCACACAGACACATGTTCTAAAAAATGTTAACCAGCTTTTCTGATGCTAACCCAAGATTCATATGCAGAAAGGTACATGTGCTCCAGCATTTCTATTTCTGCACAAAGCTATTGCAGTTGTGCACCCACAAGTATTTTAGCTTCACAAACAACAGGAGGCTTACTTTTATAATTATAGACTCACATGTCCTAATGTGAATGCATTTTCCACCAAAAACCAGATCTATTTCTCTATAACTTGACTGCATAAACTAAAATAACATTTTTCTGAGCTAAAGTAAGGGTAATTCTCTGAAATTCACGGGTTCTTTTCCAACATTTCCTGCATTACACATTGGTATATTTTCTAAAGTATTGTTTAAAAGCATAGAACAATGAATCAATGTTTCACATATCAGTGTCCCACTGCAACTATAAAGAGATAAGTATTTGCTTAAGCTACTCCTTAAGCTACTCACACTACATCTTCCCTAGCTGAAAGAATTATCTAAACCAAATAAAATATATATGTCTTTTCCTGGAGATAAAGTTTACAGTTTCATTGGTCATATACATGGCAAATCAGCACAGCAACCTTGATACTCGCTGAGCTTAAAGCCTTGCCTGTGAATACAGACAACTTCATTTCACACCTTTAGTTAATTGCAGTGTACTTAAAATATATTTAAAACACTTCCGTATGTGTAACTGTTGATAAACATATTTTTATTTAGAGGTCCCCCTTAAATTGCAAAGTAACAGCTATTTGTTTTCATTTACTTGACAGCAAGATATCAGTGGCTTTAAATACACAATGGAAGATCTCCAAAAACGAGACCTTTGAAAACAAGCTTTAGCAATCTGGAAAGAACAAGCTGGAAGTATCTGTATACAAGACTGCACTGTTCTAAACGCATGCAGTCCTATCTTACCATTCAGCTAGAATTAGGATTCCAAAATGGGGATGTACATCCCATCTGTGGCACAGAAAAACAACTCGCAGACATCTGGACTTTCTTCTTTTCCCATGGTGTAAGGGAAAAAGCTCCTGTATCTGCATTGAGCCTTGCATGCAGCCCAGCAGAGGTACTGCTTCCTGCATTTCCTCAGAAGATGCAATGTTTAGAAGTCAGTTTCTTCCTGAGAGCATTCACGCTGTGTCCTCCCCACAAGGATTTATCTCCATATATGTATATGGATGCATTCTTCAGTATAATTCTCTCACTCTCTGAAGATGGTGCCTAAGTAAGCAAAGCTAGGCTTGAGAGTTCCTTTTGTAAAAAACAAAAATATATAGGTTTCATGGAGCAGATAATTTTAATGGTTTTCCAGATGGGAGAATTGAGTTCAGTTTGCCAACACCAAAGAGCACATCTCCCACATCTTGCATACCTGTTTCCCTCACAAATTAGGTAAAATACCTTTTCATCTTCAACATAACTTGGTTATAAGATCGCCTGTTCTACACTAGTCACTGAATCCTGATAGCATGAACTGCAAAACACTTAGAACAGCTGGTTAGGCTCACAGGGACTAGCTACAAGAAGTGAAAATTACACAGCCTTACATACAACAGGTAAGTGCACGAGAATTTGAGGTATTGGAGGAAACCTGAAACAGAACAGACATATCCATAGGTAGCAATCACAGTCAAGATATTCTAACTTTGCATTTCTGGCAGTTTAAATAAATTTGGCAGCTCTTTGCTGAAATCAGAAGAAACTAATTAAAATGTAATGGGGGCAATGAAAGGAAGTTAGTATATTGGAGTCTCTGGTTTGGAAATGCAATCTTTGAGTGCATCACCTAAAATATCTCTCATGAATTTGAGTAACCATGCAAAAACAGCTGAAAAACAAAGCTTAACTTAGTCACCAAACCACAGCTTTTCAGCAGCCAGGAAAAGGTTTCTCTGAATTGGTATTTTGTGTACATTTCAATGAAAGCTATACACCCACTTGCCAGTATGCGTGCAGGAGAAGGCAGTGTTAAAGGTAACATCAAATCAGCAGTACTGTGAATCTTCCTAAACCTCACTAGTAGTTCTGTCACAGTGTTACGATATGGAATAGGACTAATCCAGCCTCTAGCTGAACTATCCTGGGGGTCCGGCAGGTAAAAGAATGAAAAAGTACTATCAGGCACGCAGAGGCAGAGGTGAATGCAGAGATGAGAGCTGTTCATCTGTGAGGGGCACTGTGATGGGTCATAAATTCAGCTGAGGCATAGACATTTCACCCAGGCAGCCCCTAAATCATTCTGTTTCTTTGACACCTGGAAGACAGGTGGCTCCGTTTGCTTTTAGAACATACTTTTTCCAGTGATGTTTAATGCTAAGGTGGCAGTGACTTGACTTTACTCAGGTACAATATCCCAAGAGGATTCCTTACTAAAATGTGAACAGCAGAAAGAGGTTAGAAAGCAGAGCCAGCAACGGGATTGCAGGTAAGCACACAGACATGCAGCTTTAAAAAACATTAGGAAAAAAAAGCCCAGGTTTATCTCCCTGGAGCAACATTACACACACAGAAGCATTGCTCTAGACTCCTTCTATCTACACTTACTGTCTCACACACTACTCATGCTATCTAGTGTTTTGCATCTGAAATAAACTCTGCTCATTTTCAACTTTAAGAAAGCAGCTCAGTAAGGGAACTCCACTTGTACACCTTGTTGTTATAGAAACACACCTCACAGCACCCTTTCCACACAACTCCAGATCCCACTGCTGTTTCAAACAATAGAATAAAAATAATAATAGAAAATCACAGAAGTTTACAGATAAACAGCTACCTTGTTAAGCACTGCAGTTGTAAAATATCCCTAAATTGTTTCCATACCAGCAACAAAAGTTTTGCTATTGATCCAATTTTGTTATGGATTGCTAATTTACGGGCTGGTTTAATAGAAACAGAATGTAATACACAGTGGTGACAGGACCTTGTTTGCTCATGATAGCTTGCACTGCTGCACAATCTTGAGCGGTGTATTACGGTATTATTTATGTTCTCTTAGGCAGCAATCAGTCTCTTAGAAATGTGGAATATGCACACTAGTATGTTAACAATGCTTTCTCTCAGGTGATAAAGTTGATCTACAAGCTAATAAGGATGCTAGACCAAAATATGTGATGGCCAGATCTGGGAAGCCATTTAGTAAGTTCAAATACCAGCAGGAAGAGATAAGAACCTGCAGCAAAGCAAGATGGGCAAATTAGTTTTACCATTTGGACTATAATAAAGAGAGAATGAGGGCTGTAGTGTTATCAACAGATATTCAACACCAAGTAAACAGTCTGCATCACAGAAAACAAAAATTAGGAGATTAAATTGAAGACAGCAAAAGTCTAGCAAAATGTTCCAGTTCAACATGGGACATCATATAATTTAAGATCTTCAAGGCAAATTCCAATCCTCTTTTGAAGAAGGCAGGTTTGTTGTGCTGCCCTGTATTTGGAATTTATACACTGTGTAACAGCGATTTTGTCATGGTGAACAATTATATGCATCAAATCACACCTCACATACCCACTTCCTTATTCTCCTAATGCAGGATTAATATACCAGGTACAGAGAAAATGTCTACCCCCAAAAATGGGCTCAGATCAAGCTCTTCATCTGGCAACATTCACTACTGGGATGCCATACAACACACCTTTTGCTGATTCGGATCCTCTTTACCCACTATCACTAATGTCAGACTGAAGAGCAAGTAAGGAGGAAGCTCTACTGTTGAAGACACAAGGCTGCGGGGAAGTATACTGAAAAAGATACCAAAGTCCCTTCAGATGTCTGCCATCCCACATCTACAGCCTGATTCTCCCCATGGGGCTGCCCTCTGCCTTCCCACAGTAATTACAGAGGGAGACCGGGACATCTCAGCTCTGAATGGAAGTGCCTCAGTCAAGTTTCATGTTTAGGAGAATACTGCATGTTCTTTGAGCTATAAAGTTTTGTGTCTGTCTGTTTTTTTTTCCCCACCTATGCACAGCTCTCACAGAACCAAGGGCTGAAGCCTTTTATGGTCTATCACAGTATGAAGAAAGATGCCACTTCTAGAGTCAGCTCTCAGTTAGCTGGGACACAATCAACAATGCAGGTTATATGATACCTGGGGATAGGCTGTGGAGATTGGGCACTATCCTGTTACATTCTTTCTGGACTCAAGTAAAGAAATGAGGCCATGCACATAAACCAGGAAGCTTAGCCCCAGTTATTCTCTGCATGAATGTGATCCACTACCACATGATTATACAATCTCCACAGTAATCCCAAAACAGAAGGAAATCTCATTTCAAAATTTTAGAAGAAAGGCAACTTTTTCAGAACTCTTTTAAATGTAAATTTTTATTTTTATTTTTTTTAAGATTAAATCTCAGCTGTGCATTTTTACTTTTTTTGAGGTTTTAATGTTTTATCAACAGGTCATATCAGGCAAGAAAACTTTACCCTGGGAAAATATCTTCCAGTTCTCTGACTCATTGCAGTTTTCCTGATACACTACAGTGGTATGTACTCATTTCCAACCTGCAGTATTTTTCCAAACTGACATTTTATCTAAGAACATAATCTTGCCATCATCTGTGCAAGTGCTCATAGGCCTTGGAATAATAATGCAGATACAAAAGCAGTTGTACATGTGTTCCCACTAATCCATGACTTCACATTACAGTAATAATTCTGCTTTTAGTAAAGGAGAAGTTCCTGAATCCTGACCCTGAAAAAAGGGAAACTCATCTAAGGAAAATACAGTTATTTGCAGGAAACTTAGATTTACATGCCAATACCAGATAAATATGTTTTCCTGCACTATCCTATATTGCTCTTTCCCATTAGAATCAAGGAAACACATAACTAGAATATTTATTATATTAAAGGATGAATAGTCAGTTGGTATCTTTATCTGTACTTAAAAATCTGTGTTTGATAGCACTCAATTTTGGTTGGTGTCCATATCTTCCAGTAACTAGTACTATGAGAAGTCTGCATTATTTGTAGACATAAGGAGAGTTTTAAATGCCAGTCCTAAAAGATCTGTCATTTTGCTGTATGGACAAGTAACCAAGTAACCAAGTACCTCTGCTTATTTTCATTTTAACTGTCTTTTCTTATTGCCAATGTTCTCATTTAAGATGGTCCTAGAAAGAGTTGCTTTTAAAATGCAAAAGAGAAATTTGCTCTGCCTTGGGTTCTGGAGGTTATCATATATGTGAGTTCCTGTACTGACTGGAGTCTAAATTTTGTAGGGATTAAATACAACAGACTCAGAGTTTATTGCATAAAGGTAGTTTATCACCGATCAAGCAAATGCAGAATTAATTTCTAATATTTTATATAGGAAAAAAAAAAAAAAAGAGAAAGAATGGAAGAAAAAAACGATGTGCTCAGTTTTGTGGTAGGCACAATATACTGCAGCTTTTCCAAAGTCAGGGCATGCTAGCACAAACCATTTGGTGTAACAAATAAAACTCGTTGAAAGAATCCATGGAAATTAAAATTTCAGATTACATATTTTTAGTAAGAAAGGTCTTTACTAAAAAAATTAAACAAACAAAACCACAAACCACAATAAACCACTGAAACCAAAACCAAAACCAATCCAGCTTCAGGAGGTAGACCAAAATATTATAGTCACAACCCACAGAATGTCCTCTTTACTGATAAACATCTGCAGAATTACCCTGAGCTACACAACAGAGCACACAGCCACAGTGTGTCTGCCCAATCTGCTGATACATTTTGGGGCTGATTAATCTCACCAGATACAGTAAGGTTGTGGTGTTGCATCCATATTGATCACATTCTTCCACATGCTGCCAGGACCTTTATCACAGCAGTTTCCAATGGCCAAAACAGGTTTCCCCCACCCATCAAACTAGAGGAGCACTTCCACTTCTGATTTTCCATACTAACATACAAAGTCAACAAGACTTGATTTTACACAGATGGTTTGTTCACTGGTTGTACAGACCCTGCATCTGTTTGAACTCCAGAGCAGTTTTACTATCATCTTGAGAAGGAGCAAGTACAGCATAAAGAAGAAACAGGCCAGTATGATCATTTGCTGGTCTTATCACTTGTTAGGGAAAGAAGAAACTTATTTAAAGGGGAGGAAAAAAAACGTTTGTGGACCAGGAAGTAAAAAAAAAAAAAAAAGAGCTCTACTCATTGACACTGCATTATGTCTTTAGAGTTAGCTACCACAGCTAGTTGACTCTATGATCAGCTATTAGTTATTTAGAACTTAACAAAAACCTAAGAAAAAAGAAAAGAAAAAAGAATCAGACATAATGCTTCATCTAATGATAGGAGGCCAGATGGAAAAGAGCTATGATAACAAGCATCTCATAATTTTATTACAAAGAACAAACCCTCTGTTGAATGCTTGTGCTCCTTAGTCAAATGGACTCTCATGAGTCAAACAAGCTGAGGAGCAGAAACTGAATGTCATCAAACCTTTCCTTTCTAATTGTCATAGAAAGATCATTTTTCAAATTCTTTTAAAATAAAGCTTTTAGTTACGAGGAAAGTTCTCCGCAGTAATTTGAGCTGATGATAAACAAGCCTCCACTAGCTGCATTTAAAAACAGAAAAAAAGTGTAAATTAGATATGCTTACATGGGATGAAGGAACATAGCAATAAAACCATGACCGCTACACTATTTCTTTCATACAAATGGGTTCCCAACAGCTTCTTTATATGAGGAAGCTTGTTGACCTTCTTTGTAGAAACCAGTAGGCAATTCAGTTTTTAATTATTTATGAAAGAATTATTAACAGTTTTGCTTCATTCCAGAAGAAGCTATGCTTGAACTGAATACATCCAGCTTGAGAAGAAACGCCACAAACCTATTTTTTCCTTAACACCTCATTACACTCACATCCTGAATAGCAATAATCAGCTCTCTGATTTCTCATTCCACCTGAAAGAATTAATGTATCTGCTGCTCTGTGGAGTTATTACTGGCAAAAGAAACACCAATGACAAAACAGTCTTTAAGAGACCTTAAATACACAAGAGCCTCCTGTAGCAGAAGGAAAAAAAGTAATGGACCATATGAAGACATTCAGTTTAAATTTGGGCTTGTTTGAAATCTCACCAGAGTGAAGTATTCATTGTCATAAAAATAGATTTTACTGAGATGTTTGAGTTTCTATGATCTTGCTGAATATCTAAAAAGTAGGAAAGCTGACACTACATATGGCAAATGAAACTGTTAACACAGTTAAGCCTTGTTTTCATAGGTAAAGAAAAAGAAAAGCTAAATATTTTTCAGCTGAGCAAACCACTATTAAACAAGATAGGCAAGTTTTGTGATGAGGTATATCAACAAAGGATAGCCCCAGGTAGAATACAAGTTGTGGGTCCTGTTTGCTTCATGTTGCACAGGAATTTGGAGAAGGTGAAAGAACAGTCAGATGAGGCCCAGTGAATGTACTATTGCTCCCTTCAAGACCCACAGCATACAAATTTATACTATGTTTTATTTTAGTCTTACTTGTCCCAGTCCATAAAATGACAAAGTTTAGTCAACCATGGCCTCTTGGTTTTAAAGCCTTTCACAAGTAAAGTCTAGTTGAGATCTCACAGTCCAGTTTCAACCACTGCATTCCACTAGGCAACACAGACCCAGCCCCAGGGGACAAAGCCATGGTGACCAAATATTGACAGAATTGGCCAGACTTAGCATTATGTGCAACAAACTTCAGTATCATTTAGGAACCATGATGATACAGGTTAGCTTAAAGTCCATCCACAGCTGTTGGCAAAATTTTAATGGAAAAAAATAATTGCGGCTAGCTTCTACCTCATGGTTATACAAAGTCAAGTGTCTTGTAACATGACTGCTTAAAACATTGTATGAGCCTCATTCCCAGTTTAACCCAGGACAGGTGAGCAAGGTCTTTGTTTATTCAGCAAATGCCCAAGCTAAGATAAAAAAGTGTAACTAAACAGAGGAAACTTTTTCTGTAGGATTCAGAGGATGATATTCAGAGTATAAATAGGTAGGGACACCTAGTTATCACTACCACTGTCAGTTTTAACACAGACTGAATACAAAAAATTACTAGGAGTCTCAAAGAAGCCACAGGGATTAAAAGCAGTTATGCTTATCTCTTTGTCAGCATACCTCTTTTCACATTTACTGCTGATCTACTGCAGCAACTACCTTGGCCTTCCACTAGTGCTCTGGAATCTAAGTTGACACAGCAAAAGCTCATATATTTCTAACACTTCTTTTGTACCTGCACTTTGAATACAGTAGCTGAAATTTTGTGTGCCTGAAACCAAGATGCAGATAGCTTGTGTGAGGTACAGGTATACAAAATCCAAATCACAGTGTAGTCCTCAAACAGTATTAAGTAGTCTCCAAAGCAGAGCTCCCTTATATAAGACATTTAAATTGAATGAGACATATCACTGGAGAGCATATTGTTGAACAAATTTATGCCCTGACTGGATTGGGGGGGAAGGAAGGAAGGAATTAAAATGAATAAATGAATGTCCCAGTTAGCAAGAATTCACAATGTTTTGCAGTTACAAATAAATTTGGCATCTCATGAATAAAAAGAAGAAATGCACAGGGGGATAGAAGGGCAGCACAGATTCAAACAGTGCCCCAGTAGAGATAAGTCAGTGGTTGTCACGCAACTTGCATGAAGGGCACACAATACTCCAGTGAATTACAGTGTAACGTGTTTTGTTTCTGCTCAGCACATTTCCACATGCCCTTCATGAAAACAAAAAAGCACTGCTCAGTCCACCACTGGAAGCCAATCAAAACAGGCAAAAGTTAAATCCTGTCATCTGTGTAGAGATGCATTACAACATGACATGCATCCACAAGCAATAAATTTTTAATGCAGAAAGGAATCATAATTCAAGGCCTGCCCCAGCATATTCAGGTTACAGCTTGAAACTGTCAGAAAGCCAATGGTTCAAAATTTTTCAATGCAGATAAAAAGCAATTTTGAAATGGGGTCGCAGGTGTAAGCAAGGTTGAGATGATGTGCTGCTCAGCTCTAAGTAGCACCTTTCACCTTAGTTTCAGAGACTTAATGGGTGTGGAAGATGAAGAGCAAATGGAAGAAGAGGGATCTGTGAATGAAAATAGAAAGAATGAATAAAGGTTAGTTGTGACATTCTTCTCAGGTTAAGGCCTTATTCAAAGACAAAGTAGTGTGGTGTTGAACAACATGTCATGGATAGAAAAACAGTCAAAATATTGGCTGTGGTTTGCTGTGAAAGCATCATGTACAAATCTGCAGGCTCTTCTGGTCAACAAAGAGCTCATCTCAATGAAATGACTTTCAAACAAAAGTCACAAAACGTACAGGAGACTTCCATAATTGCCCTTCTTATCTGTATGAAAACACTATCATCAGGAAGGGCATAAAGCACAAAACAAAAAGTTCTTCAACTTTTTGCAAAACCATTAAATTTTTTTCTGATTGGAAATTGCTACAAGAAAAACTAAAAACTGTAAGGACAACTCGTCTAAAAAGAAAAATGGGTATAAGCCCCTCCAAACTCCAATAAAACACCGCCCTAACAGCAAGGCCACTGAGGCATCTCCAATTGGACTGAATTTGGAGACTCATGAAAATTATCTTCTCTAGAATGATTACTAGTTTTAGAAGTTTTTCATTGTTAGTTCACATAATAATTCATAATATTAATTATATATTATTATATATTAATATATATTCATAATATAATTATTGTGAAAAGAATTCTCAAAGTGAACACAATGATCTGATTACTTTTACTCCACATGACTTGAAAATATCCACTGCTTACAAATCTTTTGAGCAACAGAAAAAATAAAATAAACACATATTACTAAAGTGAAGCTGTGACACCTAGAGTTTGTTTTTTCTGAAGAAGATATTCTAAGAACATATCTGCAGATTTCTGTTGTGAATCCCTATATAGGATCCTGCTGACAACACCAATTTGCTGTGAACGGGTTTAGACTGGTTAAAGAACCAGTCAAAAGTATCAGCAAAAGTGGTTGCACGGAAAAAAGATGCTATAAAGTGTGATTTAACAACATTTGATGACGAGGTTCACTCTATTACTGTACTGCACAAAGGTTATAGCAATGATTCAAAACTACTAAGACAGAATCAAAGTTACCAAGACAAAATCTTAATGCACTATAATACATGGTTATGCACAATATCAGTCACTTACCAAAGAACTGCAGTTGGTAAGAGGTGTCTCTGCCTTGAGGAGCAATCTTGAGCAGTGCCCCAGCTCAAAGGGACGTCACCACCATGCAACCAGCTGCCTAGCAAAAAAAGCTCAAAGGCTGCTCATTTATGCTGTTGTATGGAATAAAGTGGTTGGCTGGTAGTCAAATTACACGCCATGGGAAAGGCAGGCATGAGATTACTCGTATCCACAACTTTCTTTGTTCCTTGATAAATGAGTCTTGGAAAAGCCAACTGCTGTTCACGTGTTAATCTCATGATCACTGTTCCAAGCTCGTATGCGCCAGTGCTCACTGTGTCACTGTGCTCCTTTGTCGGTTTTCAAAGAACAGATTGGAAATAGAGAAGTTCATAGCCTCATTACAGCTTAGGCTTTTACTTCCTTTGGAGCCTGAACCAAATTACCACTAGTTTGGTTAAGGAGTCAAGTACATCCATCACAGTTTCTAGGCTTATTCTTCCAATACATTCCAGACTGGGTACAAACCTCCCCCTACTGAAGTCATTATAAGTTTCACTTTTAAGTTCAGTCATGCAAGAACTTTAATAAAACTATATAGGAAGGAACATTTCCTATTTGTTCTATTTGATTTCTCAATTACTAAACCTATTATCTGAAATAAGTTATTCCTAACATTTAATAAAAATGAAGGTTCCATAAGGCATATTTCATTGCCATTCTGCTGACAATGGAAAAAAAAGAACCCAGTTAATTCTCACAGAAACTGCAATGCTATGGAGCATAAAGTAATATAAACCTGGGAGTGTGTGGGCAGGTGAGAGAAGTTACACTAAGGAGGTTCAATTTTGAATGCCCATAAATGCACTTTGATGGGTAAAAAAAAAGCAGTTGATTTTTCACAAACACTTTTTCTAGTAGACTACAAAAACACCTTTTTTTTTCTTCCCAGAACTCACATAAAGTATAGCTGTATTTTATCATGATGAAATATATTTTCATGGTGAAAACAAGTCTCATAGCTACATTCAGAAAGAATAATGCTCTCGTACACTGCTATAAGTGGATGCTTTTTTGTTAGCCCCAGAGCTATTGATGAACATGTAATTATTGAAAGTGTACATTTTGATACATATATTAATAACTCACTACTACAAACCTTTCAACATATAGCTAGCGAAGTGTTCTGTCCACACTAGGTAAGACCACCTTACCTTTCCTTTGCCCCAATCTATTGTCTCACTACCTATAGAGAGCAGTGAGGAAGAATCAGACATGCTCTGCTGGCACAAGAATCCTGTCCTTTCTTTTCTGATCTTCCTTTCACCATTCTCCTTTCTGCCTAATGCTTCTCTCTCCTTAGTTTAGTTTTCTAAGGGTTCATAGATCTCAAGTAAAATTCAAGAATGTAACTGGTGATATACAAATGTCAAACAACCCTCTGCCTTCTTTCCTGGACCCAGATAGCTCACAATACAACAGAGCTACTAAGGACCCACTTCAAGGAAGGACAGCCATCACAAAGAAGCGAGTCTGCTGCCTCCTGCCTAGAAGAGAAAATTGAGACCAAGCAGTAAATGACCTGGCAAAGCCACAAACCTGAGGTGGGCCTGAAACTGTGATCTTACATCATGTGCCCAGCCAAGGGAGCTCCAGCCCTCTTAATGGCCCTGTTTAAACTGTACCCACAGGGTGATGGGAATAGCAGCATATATAGTTTTCAGCAGATGGTACTGAGAAATCAAAACAGCAATGCAAGGCAGCTGGGAAGGTCATTTCCTTCAAAGTTACTCCTTTTGAGGGATATTCCTGAGTGGTGAAGAATGTTTTCCCCAACACATTTCTGTCAGCCTTCAAAGGAAGACGATCTAAGTAGGGCAGGGCTGAAGAACTCGTATATCCCAGTAACTCTAAATGCTAGAAGAGGCCAGCGGGCAAAAGACAGCTGGATGTAACTGACAACAGGTTGAGCCTTCCTTCCTCCCTCTTACTCAGGAGAACTTGACTAAACCACTGTTATCCTTTCATCCACTAGTTTATTACTGTCCCAGTAAAGGCACATCCCTTTTTTCCTTTCAAATTATTCACGCTTATGCCATCCTTTGCCCATGATTTTTTACACAATTTTCTTCAACCATAGGCCAGAGGAGTAAACTTTATTAAATTAGTGCTATCTCACAAAAATATTGAGAAAACTTCCCTGGAAAAGGCCCATTTGAGCAATAACAATACAAAAGTAATTGCTTTATCCCTAGTAATGCACACTGTGAATGGACTGAAGCCTCCAAGCTAAAATATGAATGTGTTTATCTGCTGGAGGTAGGTATCAATTGCATTATAAAACGTGTCAAAACATCTCATACAAATTTCATTATCTTGTTTTAAACCTTAATTTGTTTAAGTCTATTGAAAAACATCATTTCTACTTCACTGAATCTTTCTATTTCTTTCAACTGGTATAGGAGAAAATAGCAAGAAAAGCTCTGTCTTATTTAACTCAACATGGACTAGCTCCTCTTCAAGGTGGGAATTTCCCAGCTTAGAAATCTTTACAGTCCATGAGGTCGCTTTTGTACTTTGGCACAGGTGGTAAGTTTGTCCTTTTTCTTTTCTCCTCAGCTAGGTGTCCTACCCAACACATGAGGGTTTCCAAGTCAAGGTCATACAGAGGGAACAGCAGACTTCCTGGTTTGTCCTGAAGTCACTGTATCTCTGAAACTGCCTTGGGGTGCCCTACGAAGAAAAAGCATTGTCACTGTTAGCACTTTAAATCACTCCCGCTGTAAGAATACTTTCTTCTTTCAGAAGGTTCCTTAGAGAAATTGAGACAATTTGCAATTAAACACACCTTGCAGCCATCTAGATATAGAGCTGCTGGAGTATAAAAGGCCTTCCAAAGAAATATGCTCTAGAACTTGCAGTGTCAGTGATGTGCATAACCTGTGCATCAGCCAAAAGTGTAAAAACAAATTGTGGAGGGTGGTATTCTGCAAACTGACATCCTCTGCTCCTCCTCCAGAGAATTTCCTGCACAAAAGTGGGAAACAACATGGTGGCATCACAAGCTTAGACTTGAGTTGCTTTTCCACACACATTTTTTCCATTCTCCAGTTGCCAACTGCAAAGTTACACTGTGAAGGACCACAAAGTTCCTGCTAAGGTTCAAAACAGTTTTTTTAAGAATACAAATAACACAGCTACCTAATGGAACTCAGAAACACTGTAATGACCCTAAGTTGTAACTGCTTTATCCTTCCCGTCAGTCTTGTACTTGGCCGAAAAAGGAAGAGGAGAAATAAATACATTCAAAATGCGCATCTTTATTTTTAGCATGCATTTTCAGTCTGCTTGTAATAGCAACTTGTTGTCTCCCATCTTGTATTTTGTAATTTCTCCATGACAGAAACCATTTTCATTCCCTGCCTAGCGCACTGGAGCGCTTTCCATGATGATTGTAACAGTCAAGTGTAAATAGGTATTTAGGATCGGTCATCTTTATTGTTATAATCACATTAATTTAGTGTTTATAGATGCTACTTCCTCCATGCTACTTGGTATAAAGCCTTCATTGTGGACTATGACTCAAGGCTATGATTCAAGTCTCAGACTAGTCTTAGGCTGAAATTTGTCAGCTCCAGAGGGAAATCAGGATATGGTCAGATGTAAAGAGAGGTGAGACAGAGCAAAGAGTCCAGACAGAGAAGAGCCAGCAGTCAGGAAACAAAACATTGATTTAACCACATAAAAAGCATCCTGTAATGTTTCTGTCTTTCTCACTGTTTATAATTTTTCCACATTAATAATTTCACCCAGAGCAGGGCAACACTGTACCTCAGAGTTGAAGTCTGGTGTTCAGTACTCCAGTGGAGCACCAAAGGAAAAGAGGCAGGGGAGCTGATGACTTGGGCACAGTTAGCAACAGTAGAAAGATCACAGCTCAATTCAGTTGTTCTCTGGCAAAAAAAAAAAGGGGGGGGGGGGATTAAAACCAAACACAAAAAAAAACAAACCCCCACAGACACACACACAAAAAACCAACCAACCAAAACAAACAAACAAACCAATGTCCAAATCAACAACAAATCCATTGCTGGTGTCTACTGCATCCTGGTGTTCTGTTCCGTTGTATTTCATGTATTTCAGTTTGCTCAGCCTCGTTTTGGAGTGAGCCTTCTAGACCTCTTCAAATTCCAGTCCAGTGTTGGTTCACTCTAGCTAGGGGCTGCTCTGTCTGGACAGTATGCATAATATTTTGTAACTCTTTGGTTACTACCAAACATTCATCAGATGTTACATGTCCGTAAAAGCATCTGTATGGGAATCAGACACAGCCTGTCAGAGTCCTTAAGGCAATTTGAACTGGAAAGGGGAGAGGAGGAAGGGGAGATTCTCATGTCTTAAGACCATCTAGCCCTTGTATCGTGGCCAAAAGAAAATCCAGTGGTATGAAGAAGGGCCTAATTGGTGCTTGAAAAAATCTGTCATTAGCAATGTGGGTGCAATCTATTTTACCTTCCTCTTTTTACCAGTATAGGTATAGATACAGATACAGTAGTTAAGCTCCTGCTATCAGTTGTCATCTGCGGGAACCTCCGACTCCACTGATCGATTATAGAGCGAGTTTAAAGAGACCCCCCTTCGTTTAGATGATTAAGTTAGAAGACACCTCTAAGCATGCCTGAAGAAGAACACTGTGAATTCTTCCTCTGTGTGACTAAACTCATGGCATTTGTTCCAACTGAAATGAACACGAGAAAGCCAGACAGGATTTTGTACTGGGATGAAACCAGGACATTACCCACAAGAACAGCTGAAAAATTATGATGCAGAGTTACAGTATCATCATTAACTGTAAGCTTCATGCAGGACTTTCCACTGCAGAATCTACAAGCATTTAGGAAGCAAACCTTTAAATACTGGATGGATGAAGATAGTATTATTGTTAATTGTTAAACTAGTGCATGGCAAGCCAAAGATCACAAAGCACATTTCAGGCTACACCGAGTAAGCCTTAATTCTCCTGATTTACAAATGTGCTTTTTGCATTTGAAGGCTAGCTTCTCTCTGATAAGAAAAAACAACATGAAATGTGAACTGTATGTCTTTCTCTCTATCAGAAGATGCATGGGTGAATGAAAAGCATTTTATACACAGCTTTTATCAGGAAAAGCAATCTTCCTGGTAAATTATTTTTTTTAAGCATCATATCTTGGCTTAACCAAGGTTATATTAGGAGAACACGTCTAGCAAATTTCAGTAGTCAGTTCTGAAAATATTCCTGAAGAACATATTTATTTATTTATTTACTTCTTTAAAAAGCTTATGAATCCCATGGAATGGTACTAACACTTTTAGCAGCAATTAGACAAAGATTAATTTAGTTAAAGTTAGGAGAACTGGAAAAATGAAACAAAATACACTGCAGTTCACTGAATGTAATAGCACACAGGGTTCACACTTTACCCTGGGGAGTTCTATCAGCATACAGACTTTGCAAGTGTCAGTTAGGCCAAAACACTGTGATCAGTTGTCTCAACAGTGTTTCTGGGAGCAGAGAGAGTAAGAAAAGCTAAGAACAGGCAAGGCACTGAGAAAAAATTGAGGCACACAGAGCCACTGTGTTCCACCACAGGCATTTTGGATAAATCCAAATCTACTAGACAGTCATGAGAACTAGAATAACTTAGAGATTTACAGAGCTTGATAGAAAGACAAGGAATAGAAGTCTGAAACAAAAAGTAAAAGGAAAAGGGCCATTTTAGAAGAGCACAAGTATTTTGAAACAGATGGTCCTTAGAAAAAGAGATAAGACTAGGAAAAATGAGGATGAACAGATGTTACCAATGCTTCATCCGATGACTGCTAGTACTAAATTCTACACCAAAAGTAGGATTGATGGGAAGATTACATCACCATCAAGGAAAGGTGTGCGTCATTACCAGAGCACACTCACATGGCTAGACATGCGCTTGGATAGCCAGAGCCAAAGACAAATTTGGAAGTCAGATGGAATGCAGAGGAGTCAAAATAAATGAAGCAGAACCAGCCATATGAAAGCAGATGGCTTGAGATGCTGCTGGACAGACCTGACTTGTGCCTCAATGTCGTTGCAAACGTAGTGCTGTGGGGATGCAGAAAGTGACTAATTAGAACACTTCTCTGCAAGCATATTTTTTTACCTTCCTTGATGCTTCATTTCCAGTGAGAACACTAAGTCTGAAGCACATGGTTGAGATGGACTGTAAGGAGTTTCCAAGAAGAGGAGTGTCCTGAGTTCAGCAGTAGCAGTCATTTTTCCCCCTCTTAGTAGCTTGTGCAGTGCTGTGGCTTTTGACTTTCAGCCTGGGAACAGTGCTGATAACACCAATGTTTTTAGTTGCTGCTCAGTAATGTTTACTCTGACCAAGGACTTTGTGAGTCTCATGCTCTGCCAGGGACGAGGGGAAGCTGGGAGGAAGCAGAGACAGGACACCTGACCCAAACTGACCAAAGAGGTATTCCATACCACAGCACATAAGGCCCAGGATGCAGAACTGGGGGCAGTTACCTGGAAGGGCTAGATCACTGCTCGGACAGGCTAAGTATCAGTTGGCGGGTGGTGAGTGGTTGTATTTTCTTCCCTTGTTATTTCGCTTATCATTATTATCATTGGTGGCAGCAGCAGTGGTTTGTGTTATACCTTAGTTACTGGACTGCTCTTATCTCAACCCGTGGGAGTTACATTCTTTCGATTCTCCTTCCCATCTCTCCAGGAGAGGGGGGAGGAAAAGAAGGGGGGGAGTGAGCAAGCAGCTGCGTGGTTTTGGGTTGCCGGCTGGGCTTAAACCACGTGAAGGAGCTGCTTTACTCTGCTTCATTTCAAGCTGCCACACACCCAGTGAAATCTTAATTTTGCTAGGGACTGGACGCTGAGAATTTCTCCTCCTTTGTTTGACCTTTCAGGGTCCTTCTCTCCTCGGGTTCCTCCTTTCCAAAGGCCCAACTGCTCTGAAAGCTTTAGTGACTGATTCAGCACTGAATTAGCTGCTATTGAAAGTTCAACTGCAAACACAGCCAGTGCTTTTGAAGCGACAAACATAAATGGGACTGCCAGAAACTGTCATGCCTGGAACTCCCCTACTCTTTTTAAGCTTAATGAGCTGTACTATCCCAAAGGAACTACTGACTGAACCCCCTGACCTCCACCTGTTACCTCCTTCTGGCCATAAGGAACAGCATGTTAAGCATACACAGACTTCCAGTCAAATAAAAATACATAATGAAAAAAAAAACCAAAACAAAACATTAGTAGAATCAGCCTCCTTTGTATGGTTTGAGTTCAGGTCACAACCATGAGCTTGGCAACTCATGTGCTCTGTAATCCCAGCTCTCTGCAACAAGCCTGTTATCTCTGTATGGCGGATTAAAATGGTTAGAGCAGAAAGTATCTTTTATTCTTCCAGAAAGCCTCTCAATATTTATCTTTTGTTAATTAAGGGAAAACGACAATATGACTCCTAAAGGCACACAAAAATAGTTTCCACCCACACTACAATTTTTTCACAACCTGTGTTCATTCTTTGTTAATTTAAATCCTGCTCACAGAAGGCTAGAATTGTGAGGGCCCTTGGGAAATAACAGCTACAGGCACAGGCTGGATTTTTTAGACTATAAGACGATTCACAGTAAGGTAGAGAGCAACAAAATCCCTATTTTAAAGATAATTTCTACCAATTGCTTCTCTTGTTTCAGAGCCTGATCTCAAGAATCTGTCACACACAGCAGTTATCTTTACTTGCCAAGAATATTTGCTGCAGACCAGGACCACCTCATGACTATGCACTATTTAGACATCTCCTCCAAGTCTCCACAACTTCATAGAATCATAGAATAGTTAGGGTTGGAAAGGACCTTAAGATCATCAAGTTCCAACCCCCCTGCCACGGGCAGGGACACCTCACACTAAACCACGTCAGCCCAGGCCTCGTCCAACCTGGCCTTGAACCCTGCCAGGGATGGAGCATTCACACCTTCCCTGGGCAACCCATTCCAGTGCCTCACCACCCTCACAGTAAAGAATTTCCTCCTTATATCCAATCTAAACTTCCCCTGTTTAAGTTTTAACCCATTACCCCTTGTCCTGTCACTACACTCCCTAATGAAGAGTCCCTCCCCCACATCTCTATAGAAGCACAGAATCATAGAATAGTTAGGGCTGGAAAGGACCTTAAGATCATCAAGTTCCAATGCCCCTACCATGGGCAGGGACACCTCACACTAAACCATATTACCCAAGGCCTCGTCCAACCTGGCCTTGAACACTGCCAGGGATGGAGCATTCACAACCTCCCTGGGCAACCCATTCCAGTGCCTCACCACCCTTACAGTAAAGAATTTCCTCCTTAGATCCAATCTAAACTTCCCCTGTTTAAGTTTTAGCCCATTACCCCTTGTCCTACCACTACAGTCCCTAATGAAGAGTCCCTCCTCAGCATCCGTATAGCCCCCCTTCAGATACTGGAAGGCTGCTATGAGGTCGCCACACAGCCTTCTCTTCTCCAGTCTGAGCAACCCCAGCTTTTTCAGCCTATCTTCATACAGGAGCTGATCCAGTCCCCTGTTCATCCTTGTGGCCCTCCTCTGGACTTGTTCCAACAGTTCCATGTCCTTTTTATGTTGAGGACACCAGAACTGTACACAATACTCCAAGTGAGGACTAATGAGAGCAGAGTAGAGGGGCAGGATCACCTCCTTCAACCTGCTGGTCACGCTCCTTTTGATGCAGCCCAGGATATGGTTGGCTTTCTGGGCTGCAAGCGCACACTGAAGCTTGCTCATGTTCATTTTCTCACCGACCAACACCCCAAAGTCCTTCTCCACAGGGCTGTTCTGAATCTCTTCTCTGCCCAGCCTGTAGCTGTGCCTGGGATTGCTCCGACCCAGGTGTAGGACCTTGCACTTGGCATGGTTAAACTTCATGAGGTTGGCATCAGCCCACCTCACAAGCGTGTCAAGGTCCCTCTGGATGGCATTCCTTCCCTCCAGCGTATCAACTGAACCACACAGCTTGGTGTCATCAGCAAACTTGCTGAGGGTGCACTCAATCCCACTGTCCATGTCAGCGATGAAGATGTTAAACAAGACCGGTCCCAACACCGATCCCTGAGGGACACCACTCGTTACTGGTCTCCAGCTGGACTTTGGGCCATTGACCACAACTCTTTGTGTGCGGCCAAGTTGTCTGTCTCTGCCACAGAAAATCCTGGTTGTTGTAGTCTGCTTATAGGGACACTTTTACTGCTTGAAATGAAATCCAGGGAACAGAAAAAAGAACCCAGCCTGCAATCAAATACAGAGGTTTCTAGGGCTGGTGTCTTATCTAAGCTGCAAGGGAGCAGAAATCACATGAAACTGCTGCACATTTCTTCAGAATCTTTAAACAAAAATGTTTGCTATGAAATTTACATTCAATGATAAACACACAGTAAGAAAGAGCAGCCCAAGCAAACAGTTTTAAGAAACGGAAATGCAGCAACTGTTGATAAAACAAGTTATACATCCTCCCAGATGACCACCCTTTCTTTCCACACACACACAGAGAACTCACAAAAATGTAGCACTTCCATGACAGTACAAAACACAGTCTCTCAAAAAAAGTGGGAGGGTGTAGTAGTAGGAAAATAATATCTATTATTCGGACTTTCTGAATCCAGCAAGGAAAGGAAAGGAAAGAAGGGAAAGGGAAAGAAAAGGGAAAGAGAAAAAAATGGAAAAAAAGGAAAGAGGAAAAATGGTAAGAAGGGAAAGGGAAAGGGTAAAAGGAAAGGATTTAAAGCTGGAGTTCTTGGAAGAGGTTAAAAACATTGCTGTTGTCACTTCACACTGAATTTCAGTGAGAGGTGGCTGCCTAATCCTCTTACACTCTACTGCAAGTCCAGTCTGAAAGAAGAAACTCTTAAACACTATTTAAAGGTTTCTATTTTTATCTAAGACAGAATCTTTACATTCTTTAAGGGCAGGGATATGACTCTTTTTCTTATTTCTCCCCAGCTGTATCACTCTGAGAACTTGCTTATTAATGCTTATGAGATTGTGTTACACATATCTTAAGAAGGAAGCATGAAAAATAGCAGTATGGCTAATTTTAAACATTTTCCTAATGTTGAAATGTTAAGATTTTGAAAATTTGTAATGTTTTGGAAGACCTTTATCTGAGATGTCAGATTGAGACAGCCCTCCTCCGTGTTATCCTATAGACCAGCAGCACCATCTGAGAGCAAACTAAAGAGCTCTTTCAAAAAAAATAGATTTTAAGTGTCTTTATATAACTGTAAATGAAATTGTTCAAGTATGTCTAAGATTCTCTGAATTCAGAGCTACAATATAGGTTTATAGTTCTGATAGCAAAGTAGTGAGCTACAAGGACATTTGAAAACAAATGGGCATGCTAGACAACAAATAAAATGGGATATTGCTCTGATGTGTAAAACTCTCCCATCTCTGTTCCTACATGAGAAGCATTAAGATTGTCTTGGCTTCAGGCACCAGACCTGAAGAGCTGACATAACTACAGCTCTAGAAACTCCCTCTGGAACGTCACAAAAGGTTAAAAGACAAAAAGCAAGTTTTAAACTGGATTTAAAAGTCTTGATTATGGGCAGAAATCTAGAGATCTGAAAGAAACCCCACCAAACCCCAAACAAAAAAGCAAAATATTATAATATTATATGGCACACTGCATGAATGACAAACACATTTACCATAACACTGCCAGAAGTACACACATTAAAGCAGTTGGACTTTATAAAATAACTGTTGTTAAAGTGACCTGGCTTATACTAAAAGTGGCGTAAATTCAGAAGGTTTAACCTTTCAGCACAGATCACTTATACTTCATGTGCAAAAAAAGGTGGGGAGAGACAAATCTAATTGATGAATTATCAGCTGAAAAGTCTGATGACTCATTCAGGAGCTAACTGCATGGATCTCCGTGAGGAAAGAGGAACAAATTTCATTGGGGTTTTTTTTTTGTGTGACTTTTTTTAAATGAGAGAAGAAAGTCATGCCAGGACAGGACTTTGGTTGTGAGTTTCAACTTGCTTAATATGTACTGGGAAAGCTTTCAAGGATGAAGCAGAAATTATCCCAAGTGTCAGAATACTGAGTAGGAGGCAAGTGGCAATTTAGAGCTAAAATAACCTATTTTTCAAATGCAGTAGGCATATTTCATTGTGGTTCCGAAAAAGAGCTATTGATGAATACTGACTTTTATTGAATTGCTAGAAGTCTTATTCTTTATCTGAAAGCACAGCATTTGAAAGCCATACTGGAGACCACTGCGTCTCCCTGGCTTAACTGAAATTGACTTTAAATGAGTGGGACTTGTAATTTCCTAGGAGTAGACAGAATACACACATCTTTTTTAATTTACAACTGAAAAATAAGTATTTCCGAAACACAGGAACATACAACATCATGGTAAAACCTGAAGTGTTTTTCTACCTGAATTTTTACAGAAGCTGTTAACATCTCCAGTAAGTATGGGCGTATTTACTTGCGCTTTGAATCTCCAGAGCGGGCAGACCCAGCCCATTCTGTATTTGTACAAGATCTGAATGGCAGATTTCAGAAAGTCACATTTTATCGCAACAGATGTCAGGCAACAAGCCATGCTTTTGGCCAGTTACACCTGTTCTCCCTCCCTGTCAGGAGAGCTGGGTAAGCAGATAGAAAGGAAATGGTGTTGTTCCAACATATATTAAGTAACAGAATTGACCATCATGATTCAGGGTCAAACAGTAAACAGGGGCTTATAAAGGTCTCTTGGCATTATACTGTTACAGCATTGGAGGCCTAAGACGTGAGGCTGGTTCACAATTCAAGTATCTTGCCCCATTAAAAATAAGAAAAGTTTGATTGTTACTGTTATCTGGACTGGGAAAGGGTCAGATTCAGAAACACAGGAGATAGTTTGGGAATCCAGCCCCTACCTCAGAACCCTGTCCCTTGCAAACCTAGCTGTTAACACCTACAGTACCCATCAAATGGCACCCCACTCAGAATCACTGACAGTCCCTTTCCTCCTCCTCAAGCCTTGCTCCTGAACCTGACAACACCAGTGGTTAGAATCTTTTTCCACCTTAATTTATTCAGGACCAGTTTTCCACCCATTTGTTACTGTGCTAAACCATCCTTTAGATTAAACCTTCTATTATCTTTGGCACTACAACTGTGCCAGCTGCAGCCATAAGTAGGACCATCTTGCAGGAAATACCAACTGCCATCCCCCAACCTACCCACCTCAGCAAGTAAGCAATAGATACAACTCCAGCATCTGCTGTTTCCCATGACATTCAACACTGCCTGCCCTGAGCATCACTAGACTGAAATACCACCATTCTATGCTGCACAACTTTTGGTTTTATTCTTTCAAATGCTAAGGAGTTTTGAGTTGGCTTGCTTACTTTCTTTACAGTTAAGTACAGAAATAGAATGCTGTCATGCCCTTGGATCCATCACCTCCTCCAATTTCCATATATTTTGTGCTAGCTCTTTATTCCCAGCTGACATTCTGTCCGGGGCACCAGAGGACGCTGGAATTCAAGGCAAAGTAGGGCAAGAGAAACTTTTGTGTCAAGGTGCGGAATATAACGGGATTCATTAGCCTGAAGTTAGGAGTGCAGGTTTCTCAGTTTAAGGCAGGAAAGCTGGCAATGTTAATTAATTATGAAATGATTGGATAGTTTTGCACAGTACACTAAAATTTTTATATATTAACTAAAAAGTGATGAAGATAGTAATAAATTGTACTTATTTTGCAAAAACAACACAGTACTTTCCTAGAGCTAGAAGCCCACTAGGGAGATCATGGGGATGGGGCAGCTGTCTTCAAGCATGTAAGAGCTTAAAAGATGGAAAGTGAAATTAAGACAAAGAGGTAGCTTTGTATAATATATATATACAGATATAGATATATATATATACACAGGATATCACGCCTATGCTTCCAGGTAAGACTGTGAACACAATACTGCTAGCCACCCATGACCTTGTCATTACCAGGATCTTGAAGAAAGGCTTTCTCAAGACCTCCCACTCTGAACTTTTAAATCTAACAAGATTGCTTGGAGGAAATGCACTGAACCTCCTTTTGAGGAATATGCATTAAAAAAAAAAAAAAAAAAAAAAGGACACAAGAAAACAGGAAAAAAAAAAAACCATACCCGTGGTTTTGTGGTTTTATATGGCCCGGATGCTACATACTGCAGTCCAGCTCTGTGGGACTTGACGGCTCCCTCATATGACTGGTAGATCAGGAAGCGAACAGAAAGCCTGAGCACAGAAAGGGCAGAGATCGCTCACCAGAACTATGAAAGATGAGCTGCATTAACCCCATTTTAAAATCATAAAGTATATATGCCAGTTGTTAGGTAACCTATACCTGACTTGGCACAAATACCCCAAATTGGACTAAATTTTCCTGTCAGCTATGGTACATGTATTGTGAGTGGCTTAGGTAAGTGCTAAATGTAGAAACCCTAGCACCATTTCTGTACTTTTACTTTCTACCTACTTTTACCTAAACATGTAGACAATAATATTGCCCCAGTAAGTCCAGACTGAAAGTAAGATTAATGGCATGATGGGGGTGAAGGGGAAAGTTTTTATACATTTGAATTTTACGAAAACAGAAATCGTATTATCTTTAAAAGCTGTAGTGGTTATAATATCTGGAAGCTCCAGATGAGCTGAGATTGCTTTATGCATGTCACCATAAAGTTATCTTTAAAAGTAACTATAAAATAAGTCATGTTCCCTCTTTTCTATTTTACCTTTCTGCTACTGGTCACCGCCAGTGTTGGGATACTACAGACAACAGCAGAATAGCCCTATCCATCATGGATAAATCTTACATTTCAGTCTCCCTGAGGTCATTACTTGAAGTTTACATTTTAAGAGAAAGCTCTGCCTTTAAAATTTTACAATGGATAAACAATAAATAGAAATGCAATTTACCATCTCAAAATTAAAATGCTTCTTAGAGCTATTACCCTATTGCAGGATCTGTGCAAACATCACTGTGTTTTGGATTTAATGTGTGACATAATCTGCAGTGGGTGGCACTAACTCACATGATATAGCACCGGAAAATACATTCATGTTAAAGCTAAGAGAGAAGGTGCAAAGAGAAATTAATACAACAAAAGCCTTGCAAGTAACTTCCTCAACAGACAAATTTCCATAATGCTGTCAATTAACTGGGAAGCTAGATCCTTCTTTTTCACTTGAGCAACCTTTGCACTAGCATTGCTGTAAACCTGCTTCAGTTTTCTCTTGACATAGATGACTAATCGCAGGGAAAAATCTAAAATCAAAAAGACCTGAGGGAGGTAAATAGTGTTAGTTTATTTTACTAGAAGAGCAAAGAGAAACAGACAAGCAGAAAAAGCTGAAGGAGAATTAATGGCAGGAGAAATGCAAGCCATTCAGAAAAGCCTGCTGTTTCACTGAAAGCAGTGTCCAGAGCCTTGGGGATTTCTGATGTGCAGCTGAGATGATGCAATCTGTAAATGTAAGTCAGCTTTGTTTCCCCACTAATCACACCCAACTACAAAATAACTAAGGAAAAAGCCCTGGCAGCAAATTAGATTGAAGTAGGCAGGGATTTTCTGTGGTCCTTTCTGAACTATTGGCATAAATCCTACTCTTCTTCAAAGGAATGGCTACCCTTCCACCAAATCAGAAGTCCTGGAAATGATAGTTCAGTGCTGCAGGAGCTGGCAGCTCAGTGGAGAATGATAAGGACTACAGACAGCCAGAAATGGCTCACAAAGTGTCACTGTTCCAGCTCCAACCTGCCACTCTGCATATAGATTTTTATGGTAACTAACACAAAAATAAAACATCTGAAAAGTTTTCCAAGTAGTGCTCTTCCTTCTTATAAACTGTACAGAGAGGTCTATTCCACTATCCAGTCACTCCTTCTCTTTCACAGCTAGACTTAAAAATATATTTTCCTTCTGGAAGGATATATGATATAAGGCATTTGCAACAGCATGGAGTTGAACACTGTTTCTCAGCTTCTTTTAACCTGAGAAGTCACCACCCATCTTGTGCCACTGTGACTCACTCTATTGTTGCAACTGTTCCTTTATAACCAAATAAAAATTAGAGCAAACTATGAGTATTCATTCATTCCTTCTATTTTCTCTCATGACATTGTAAATAAATGTATATTTATGTTAAGGAAAGTAAGCCATTTCAGTCATTCCATGGACCACAGTCTATGACTCAAGGAGCATCTTTGGATCACCAGGTAGGAAGCACTAGTGGGGCAAAGCATAAGGCTATTTCTAAACTGGCAGAACAGCCTGATGGAAGCACTATTTCCACAAAAGCATGGAATTTCTTTATGATCACAGCTAGACTACTTTTGTTACTCTATCTTAATTATGGCTAGCTTGGCTGTCTCTCCAGTGCAAACACACTGACAGAGACCATTAGCAGTGCTTCTTCACACTAACACCAGTGGGAGATGCATAGTCAGGCAGATCAGCTAAAGGTCAGACCACACAAACCCTCTAGCATGCTAACCAAAAGGAAAATGTTATGCTTGAGTTGAAACTGCTACCTGTAAAAATCAACCATCTATTAGCTCAGAAACTCTCTGCCCATTTTCTTCAACTACACACACATTTACATGTTTATTGAGAGGAAATTTTCCTCACCAGTACAGTTGCTTAGCATGACTTCATTCAGTCTCACCAAAGTTGTAAGTAACAGTTTGCCATCTCTGCTAACACACATGCTCAGTTCAGATGAAATGCCTTCTTTAATCAAGTCCTAAGCTCAGCTCTATTCCATCAGTTTATTTGAAAACAAAATGTTTGCCACTGTCTTTACTCATTTCTGCATAAAATCAGGATAAAGAATGAAAACCCATTGTAAATGAGGATACAGCAACCTTTGCAAAATTTTGCTCTACAATGCTTGATACTTAAGAACTTTGGATCATCTTTGAATGGAGAAAACCTGGCTAGTCCACATTCCTGTTTCACACGCAGACAAGAAGGATCTTTCCCCTGAGGAAATTTCTAACATAGAAAAGCAGTATCAGAGATTAGTTCCATACTTTTAGGTATAACGGCAGATTGCTGCAGAAAATCTAGTGGGCTGGTAGTCTAACCAGAATCTGTTTGTGGTCTGTTTAAACTAGAAAAGACTGGATAGCTTCTCTTCAAACAATACTAGAAGGAAATATTGATCACTTCTCCACCCAGCCTTATGCATTAAAAAAAATAAAAAAAAAAATTAACTACATGTACACTAATCTGAGTTTAAAAATCTGCATTTGTTTAGGACCTATGTAAACCTACTGGAATATGAAGAAGGTTATTCTGGGGGTTATTGAAAAGTACTCGAGAGACAATGCACTCATAGCCAGCATGGGTCCGAGTGGAAGTCCTACTTAACCAGCTTAATTCCCTTTTATGACAAGGTCACACACCCAGTTGACCAAGGGAAGCCAGTAGATGTGGAGGGTTTGGATTTTAGCAAAACTTTTGATACTGCCTCTCACAGTATCCTGTGAGATTTTGGATTAAACGTCCAGCACACAGCTAGACAAGTCCATAATATGTTGGGTAAGCAATTGCCTGACAAGACAAGCTTGAAGGGTTATTGTAAATGGGGTTACATTTGGCTGGTAGCCAGTCACCAGTGGGGCTCCCCAGGGCTCAATTTTAGAGTCATTTCACTGTTTTTATAGATGATCTGAACGCAGGAATCAAATGTACATTAAGTAAGTTTGCCAACAATACTAACCCATGAGGTGCTGTGGACTCTTTTGAAGGTAAAGAGGTCTTACAAAGAGATCTGGATAGACTAGAGAGCTGGGCAATCACCAACTGTATGCAATTTAACAAGAACAAGTGCCAGATTCTCCATGTGGGATGGGCAATCCTAGTTACACACACAAACTAGGAGATGAGAAGCTGGAGAGCAGCCCTGCAGAAAGAGACCTGCTGGTTTGGCTTGATGGAAGTCAACAGTGTGCCCTGGCAGCCAAAAGGGTGCTATGTCCTGGGGTGCGTCAAGAACAACGTAGCTAGCCAGTCAAGGGAGGTGACTGTCTACTCTATACTGCACTAGTGCAGCCCCATCTTGAGTACTGAGTGAAGTTTTGGGTGCCTCTGTATATGGAGGACATCAAACTATTAGATTGTGCCCAGAGGAGGAGGGCAACTAAGATGGTGAAAGGTCTTGAAGACAAGATTTACAAGAAGCATCTGAGGCCATTGTTTTATTTGGCCTGTAGAAAAGAAGGCTGAAGGATGACCCCATCACAGTTTACAACTTACTCAAGGGAAGAAGAGGAAGGGGGGTGCTGATCTCTCTCTGGCGACCAGCAACAGGACATGAGGAAATGGAATGAAGCTGTGTTAGGGGAAGTTCAGATTGTACATTAGGAAAAAGTTCTTCACTGAGAGAGTGGTTGGTCATTGGAACAGGCTCCCCAGGGAAACGGTCACAGCATCAAGGCTGTCAGAGTTCAAGGAGAGGCTGGAAAGTGCTCTTAGTCATATGGTTTAGTTTTAGGTAGTCCTACAAGAAGCAGGGAGTTGGACTCAATGATCCTTATTGGTCCTTTTAAATCTCAGATATTCTATGATTCTATGAATATTTAGGTACAGCAGTCATACAAAATCTGTAATTGAATTATTTAATTTAGCGTTAGACTTAGGATCTTGCAAGATCTTGCAGGCTTTTTCCAGCCACTTATAACCTCTATCACCAACATTCATCAGCCAGAGGAGGCTTCAAAGAAGAGAAAGGGAAGCCATGACTCTAAGCAACAGGAAGAGAAAGTGAAGGGCAGAAAAGATAGACACTACTTTCAACAAGTCATAAAGGCTGTAGAGAGACAGAGGAGAACAAAGTAGTGCACACCAGAACTGGTGAAGGGCGTATGTCCTCATCACCCAAGCTTCTTGCTGCAGTTCTGGAAGCACACTTAAAATCCGTTCAAGCCAGCAATGTTAAACAGCAATCATAACGTTTTGCGTTCAGCTTCACCGGCAAATGGTAAGAATGTGGTAAGAAACAGAGTAAATGAGCAGGCGCCACACATGTATGGGTTCTTCAACCCCTGCATTCTCCTGCCACATGAGGTTCTCCCAGAGCTACAGAGCTGGGAAACTCCAGTTCTTCAAGATCCAGGCAGCTCCACCATGAACCTCAGAGGTACTCAGAATTCCCCTCCAACTTTAACGAGAGCTCATTGAACTGGTGCTGCCCTGAAGCACATTCTTTGCAAATGAAGAATTTTTATTCTTGACCCAGCTTCTCCATCTTTAGCAATTTTCCTACATGGTACTGTACTCGAGGGACCTGCTGGAGAGAGTCCAGCGCAGGGCAACTAAGATGATTAAGGGAGTGGAGCATCTCCCTTATGAGGAAAGACTGAGGGAGCTGGGTCTCTACAGTTTGGAGAAGAGGAGATTGAGGGGTGACCTTATTAGTGTATATAAATATATAAAGGGGGAGTGTCACGAGGATGGAGCCAGGCTCTTCTCAGTGGCAAACAATGGAAGGACAAGGGGTAATGGATACAAATTGGAGCACAAGAGGTTCCACTTAAACCTGAGAAGAAACTTCTTCTCAGTGAGGGTGACGGAACACTGGAACAGGCTGCCCAGGGAGGTTGTGGAATCTCCTTCTTTGGAGACATTCAAGACCCGCCTGGACACGTTCCTGTGTAACCTTATCTAGGTGTTCCTGCTCCGGCAGGGGGATTGGACTAGATGATCTTTTGAGGTCCCTTCCAATCTCTAACCTACTGTGATACTGTGATACTGTGATACTGTCTGCTCTCAGACAAATGACAAGAGTAGCGAGCAATAGTCTTTCTTTGAGAAACACGTGTTGTATTTCATGCTCATTTCTATTCTCTTTCACATCCCCAGTGATGTTTTATCTCAAGATGTGCTTTAAAACTCTTATCACAGATGACAGGTCCTGAAGTTGACTGAGTGACCTTTTCTGTTGTGTTAACTCAAATGAACTATGACAAATTAGTAGAAAATCAGTTGTATGGGGGCTTTTTACTTCCATAAGCGTTGATCAGCTAGAGATACAGCTTTTTGTATTGTAACTTCGGCACTGAAAACTAGTTTGCTCTACAAGAAGTAATTTTTGTTGGTATTAGTTTCCCTGACAATTTTTATTTTAGACATTATTAAAGCTTAAGGCAATGTAATTACCATTTAATAATTATGGTTAGTACTAGCAGCACATCAGTTTGGTTTGGAAAGGTTGGCTTTGCTTAAGAAAGGCTAGACGTGCATTTCATAAACATCTTTGACACCATATAAAACATCAGATGACTAAAAAAGGAACCATAAAGTTGCATAATCATAGATTCACAGTCTCCCCACTCACTATTCCTGGCCACCAGGAAGAAAGAATATTCATTGAAACATGAACCAAGCATGCAGAATATAAAAAACTTTAAAAAAAATAAAAAAAAAAAAGGAAAAAAGAAAACTAGGCAATATTTCTCATTTACAATTGCTTTGATTTTTTCCAATTCATTAGATTAATGAATGCGAAGTTTCACACTTTAGTGATTTTCCTCCTGTGAATGCAATAGGACTTTCTGGTTTTAAGGCACTGGCAAAGCAGTTTAGGAATCCTTTGGGTTTTTGATACCAGATCCTCCTCTGACATAAAGAGGAACTAACAGCTGCAATCACCTTGCCTGCAGCAGCATCACTGTTTTTAAAATTTAAGCTTCTGGAATTTTTAAGGATCACTGAGATTCTATTTGCAAAGAAGCAAATTATTAACAAGGGTAAGGGCTTCAGGATTGGATTGATCTTTGCCTTAACTGAAATAGTGTTTGCAGTAGATTTAATTTCAAATTCATATTAGGAAAAAAACCAACTACTGACATGCACATGCTAGAATTGATTAATTTCCTGTCCCCTCTGGCTAAACCCTTATACCACAAAAGACTGCATAGCAGCACATCACCAGAAAGTTAGAATAGTATTTATTTGTTGCTGGAAAACACCATTTATAATCAATTTCAGTGGGGACTGCATCTGTTTCCCTTTTCCCCTTCTGTTCAAAAAAATAATGAGTGAACCATTCTTCCTAAATCTCATGCATGATGGGATCTTTTCCAGAATCTAGGCTTTCTGCACCACTTTAAGTCTTCAGACTCCTGAAACTGTCAAAGGACAGAGCACTTGCTCAGGTCCCGCTGAAGGCCTCTCTGGCTTCAGATCATCCTACCTAACTTTGGTACCTATAATGAGAGTCCAGCTGATCAAACAGTGAAAGAGAAAAACACTTCCAAAAGATAATCTCAGATGAGCTCATCAAACTGGCACCGAAGGAGTCTACAGCTATGCTCTATACCAATATCATTCCGGTCTGTGTTATTCTGTCTGTATTATCAGACGAAGATCTGCTTCTCAGTTTTCAGGGGCTGCTCATATGCTTTGGTTGATTCATGGTAGGACTAGGGCTGACCACATATTGGCCCAATTCATCTCATATTTTATTTTCCATGCAAAGGAAGCCCAGACAAGAAGCATGAAGAAGTGGGGCACCATGCTACATTCCAAGAGGTTCCCACCACTTGATAATTTGACTCATTAAAATAAAAGCCTCTGGTGCTATCCATACAAGAGACTGACTTTCACCTAGCTCCTTTTTTTGTTCCATTTTCTTTCTGTCATGGAATGACATATTCCTGTTACAGTTCGTTGCTGTACTGGAAAAGAGAGATTGGACTGGATCTATTCACCTGCTTAAAGACACAAACACTGCAGGTTTCAGCAAGGTGGAAGGTGTATTTGGACCTACATCCTGAAGCTTCATTTAAACCCACAACACAAAGCATGAATGGTAGCTCGTGTAGTCACAGCTACGACAGCAGTTCATGGGGACAATCTCAAGCTCTGCCCCAGAGAGCTGAGTGAGGTGTGGTCACTATAGCATGGAGGTGAGCACAATATTAACTCACAGCCTCCCCATCTTGAGAATTTGCTGCCAACACTCAGTGGTATCATGGCAACACTGGGGCCGCTTAGGTTAATGTTAGCTCAGGTATGTCTTCACAAACTGTGTACACAGTACAGCCTACAGAGTACGCAGTTCCTAAGCAGAACAGCCTGTATTCTTTCTCTTAGTTCAAGGAGGCTGCAAAACCAGCTAGGTCCTTGAAGCAAACTGCTCTACTTTGAAGAAAACAAACCAGAACATTACCCAATTTGTTAATTATGAGGGTTGAGCTACTCTTAACAAAAGGAGATCCTTAAAACTGTATAAAAAGTAAGGGGGAAATGCCCAGGAAAATGATTAAAGGTCATGCTAGCTTCCGTAGGCAGATATTTAGGAACACTGAGATGATTTTTTTCAAGCATGGAATCCTTTCCAAGATACTCTGAGGACAGTTCTGGAAAACAATTTTCAAGGCAACATATTTAAGTTTAAATGGAGCTCAATTAAACTAAATGGGACTTATGCAGATAATGATCTGCACACACTATTCCAGGCGCTCCAGAGCTAATTTTTAGATTGTTCCCATAAGAAAAAAAAGAATGCATGCTCACAGCTATTGAGAAACATGCTTACACCTAACACAGAGGTGGAAAAAAATTACACTTGGCAGAAAATTTTTATCAAAAAATCAAAAATATTTCTCAGTTAACAAGAGTGGGCCAGGGGAAGAAGCAAAGGGTATACAGACCATGCATTTATGGTCAGGGCAGAGTTGTGCAATAATCCTACATCCTATCTGGCATTTTCAGCAAACATCAGGTTTTTTCAGATCTTTGCACCTTTTTATTCTCCATCTTAGTTCTAAATTTTTGTTCTCCAGCAATACTGTGTTGTTGGGTTTTTTTTTTAACAGGTTTGGAAATTTGTATGATTTATAAATTTCATGGTGGGCAAAAGCACAATCAGAATTCTTTGTTTATAAATACCACCTCATAAAACACTTCTCAAAGGATAAAGCCCAAACTATACATCAAATCAGTCAATCAGTACCTTGCAGCAGAGACTGCACAATTACTTTTTTCTGTGCTGTAATAGGCCATATTGTGCTTTATGGCAATCATTAATTATTAGAATAATTTCCTGCACAAACATGCATCCATACATAGCACCTGCTATCAGTCTTCTCAGGTCAGTCTTCCCCATTGACATGTGTCTGTTGCGTGGCTATCCATCTAAGCCCTCCAGCATTACCCTGGGATCACAGTTAAATGCTATGCAGTTTACCTGGCTCACAGCTCAATCTGTCTCCAAAGTCCTTGAGCCTTTTGCAATCAAAACCAACCTGTCTACACTTTATTATAAATACATGCCAGGGATATTCAGCCATGTTTATGAATGAATACAGCTTCGGCTTCCTCCATTTATACAAGGATAGCTGCTGACACAGAAGTTTTAATACAACAAAATGACAAGATACACACAACCTGTCATCATTGGAACCCCACTCAAACTGGCCTGTAGACGTGGGTGCTCCACCAAAAGGTATTTATATATTTAGCTGGACTGCTAGATGATTTAGCATCTAGCAGTCCAGCTAAAGCAAAAAGATAGGCAGGATATCCTGGCAAACAATGAATTAGTGAGAGAATGACTTCTTTGGTAGGTGGTATCCTTTGAACATATTCATTTAGTATCTCAGCCTGCACCACATGTCCCTATCCCTTTCTGACTCAACAGTTTTTCATCCCAGAGGAAGAATTTCCAAAAAAGTAATAAGCTACTGAAAGCAGGGCTCATTTTAGTATTACAGTTTTATTAGCCATCACCACTGTTCTGCAGTTATCACCTCCACAGTTCCTCACTGGGGTGAAACATAACAAGCACTTAAGAGAATCTAGCAACAGTACAAAACTGGTTAGCACAGAGAGTGAAGAACAGCAACTGCAAGAGTAATTAAAGTAGGTGGTAAATAATTATCTCATTGATATTTGGTCACAATACAGGGTTTAGCACTTTCACTCCTATGCAAAGCTCCATAGTCTTCCAGCACCCTTGTAAGCCTGTCATTAGGTTTTACACCCTCTCAACTCTGCCACATTGCTCAGGATGAAGCCACTAATCTGCTCACTGTTGCGAGGTTTACTTGAGGTCTCCCATTATAAAGCAGTTAGGTGTGATTCTGCTTCACAAAACCCTGGTTAGATCTCACTGGGAAGAACGTGAAGGAGATTGATCACTTCCCAGTGTTATACTGCTGAAAAATTCCTTACTGGGTCCAGCTGAAAAGAAAAATCAAAGCTCCTTTGTCAGCCTAAAGCCCACATGTTTTTAAAGTTCAGTTGCACTGTGACATTACATGACACAGCCTGATTGTCCACTGCATTGCCCTCATGCACAGAGGTTCACAGCTTTGCAAACCTGAGTGCAGAATATCTGTGCATATTGGTCAGCATGCTTCAGGCGCATTTTGTACTCTGTAATGGACATCCTGAACTTTGTGAGAGCTGAAGCCACTGCAAACAAGGAGCAAGCTGACATAACAACGTATTCTCTCTCTTCTTTTAGTATTGGTTTTAATTTAATTAGAATTTGTGATTGTTAGGTTTCCACTTGCATTTCAAGAGCTTCATCAATTCTAAACTCCCCAAAGCCCCAGTAAATAGGCTGGCTGCCTAAAATAGTTACAGGAAAGACCTCCTAAATATTACCACTTCCCTCTGAGTATACTAAAGGCTTGGAGATATCTGCATGAATGAAATTCCTATATATAGCCAGGTAAATTAAATGAAGAACATTGAAAAAGATGAATCCCTTGTGTAACAATTTAAATAAGAGTGTAGTATGAACCACAACCTGAAGCCAAGCACAGTGTATCAACTGCTTTCATGTGCTGTTTTGTAAGCCAACTTACCTTGACTTCCTTATTGCCTAATAGGCAATAAGGAAAAAAAAAAAATCTAGTTTACCATAATTTTTTAACCTACTTGTTTTAATTATCCTGTTGATACGAATCAGTTTAGGCTTTCCAATGATACAACCAAGCTTCTAATAAAATTACATAAAGATGCATTAAAAACTCTGTGGAACATATTTTTTAAGCAATTTCTAGCTAGTCCCTGTTCAGCCTGAAAACTCAGTCTAGGTCTGAGACTTCCAGTGCTCAGGAGTATGCTTATTTCAAATGTTCAGAATAGTCCATGAAATCAAGGGCTGTTATTTGAAACTGATCAGCTCAGATCCCATGATATTGCAAAGACAGGAAGTATTTATAGGGTCAGACATTTACAAAAGCTGTAAAACAGCCTTCAGGTCACTATCTCTAAATTACAGTGGCAAAACTCCTCAAGTAAATGTGTTTACGATATGGCAAAGATACTGTGTGCTTCCATTATCATATTTCAGTTGCCATTAATTTGTTCTGAATAACTAACTCAGCTACAGGAAGTAGCTGAGGAAATCTATTTTTAGTAGCTGAGCAATTTATTTTACACAGAGATTCATACAAGAAAAGTCCTTTTCATTCTAAAATATGCTAAAATTTGTGAAACACTCCCAATACTGAAAATAGGGACTACAAACTTCTCAAGCACAGCCACTTATTTTTGTATATGAGCATATTGTGACACTAACCTCTGTTTCCAACCAGCAGCTGCTACTGTCTCAACATGCCAAAGGATAAGAAAATGGCTGACTTTTTTAATCTGCTAACTTGCTGGTTATATTATTAGAGAGTAATGTGACTGTTTCTCTGGGTCTCAGGTTCTGCTTCCTTTCTGGATGCTAAAGTCTTTCTGTACAGAGCAATACAAGAGCAGGTGCAAACCCAAAGGACACCAGTGTTGAATTATTCAGCCTGAAATCCTGGCTACAGTTTGGAAGGGAAAAATGAGATTCCAGGAAATTCTCTTATTTGTACTCCATCATTACTGAGTTAACAGGGTAGTGACAGCAAAAAGTTAGAGCTTTTGACTTCTCCACCTACAGAAACTCTGCAGTACTGTAGGTGCCAAAGATGACACAGACTGTGTCATTTGATGAACACTGTGCACTGGGAGACATTACATTGCAAAATAATAATAAATAAATAAATTATGATAACAATAATTTCTTATTTTGCTAATGGAAGGTTTCTGACAAAACCTGCAAACTTTTTCCAACCATTTCTAGGGAATTAGAGGATATGACACTGATACAGACTGATTACACAAAGCTAAGCACATTAATGTCAAGTATAATAATCCTACTGACAGGCCACATTCCCATTATATCCTCAGGTCCCTCACCTTCATATATCCCTCCCTTCAGTGTACTAATCATGACAGTGTCTCTGGGAAAAAGGAGAAGAATTAATAACCCTTGTGCACACACATGCAACTTCAACCAAGAAGGCAAGGTTACACTTTTCTTTAACCGATTATCAATTCTGACTTCCTTGCGATTTTGTTTACCCACATGAGAGGTCCAAAAATATTCTGGCTTTGAGAGAGTGGTAAACACCATCCCATTCAAAGCTGGTATAGCCAAAATCAGCAGAAAAAGATCTGGCATAAGTGAAGTTGTCCAAAACAACACAAATCTGTGGGAAAGCAAGTCTCCTGTAGCTCAGGTGAGACATCTACCTACCAGATTCTCATTGTCCTCCATCTTGCATTATGATTTCCTTGGAGTGGTTGCACTGCCTGAAACTGAAGGATACATGAAGGTAACTGAAAGCATGGATTCTGAAGATGTTTACAGTGTAAATAGCAGTAAATCATATTTGGACTTAGTTTTCATAGTCCTTCTTTCTCTTCCTTTCAATCATCTTTACTACCATTCTACTAAGCATAAGGCAAGGTCACACTGAAATTATAGCTGCTTTCTGTCACATTTTATACCCATGTTCTCTGTGTATAAACCTTATAAATTCCAAATACGCCAACACATAATAGCATGACAGGAATTTATTAATAAATAAAATTAGTCAGAGAAAGGGTATCACCTACTTTCTTTATTACAAAATACTATCAATCAGCCATATATGCTAAACCCCCTGTATAAAAGAATTTATTTAGACATTTAAAGGCCATATCTTACTTACTTTACACAGTTACTACACAGCCCTCACATATTTACATTTTCTTTTTAGTAAGACATTAAGAAAAGAAACAAATTTTCTTCAGTCATAATCATTTTTGGCTTTTAAGATTCTGAAGTTAGCTATGTTTTTTTTTTTCTGCTCATCTTATCAAATGAATAGCTATGAGCTACACATAAGGAGGAGAGAAAAGCCAGGTGAGTTATCTAAAGTGCAGCTCTCTGGAGGTGAACTGTCACCTAAACTGTGGCTCAAGAAACTTGAAACTTCTGGAAGAGGATATTTAGAAGCAGCTCAGTATTCCCTCCTGATCACTGTGTCATCCATGAAATCACTTGAATGTAATCTCCAGAGACTGACAATTTTAAACATAATTCTGACCTAAAAGCAGTACTGCACAACTACAGGGAAATGTGAATTTGTCATAATTTGAGTTAAAGTGTAAAAAAATGACAAATATAATTTGCCTGACTTGCCATGCCACTGATAAATGCTGATGCTTTGAATTAAACCAAATATTTTCTTTATAGGGTTTTTTTTTTAGGGTCTTCCTTTGGGTGAAAAAATCACAAAGACAGTATTTTGTGAAGCTCTAACCATTGCCATCTAAACTCTGCTTCATGGCTCAAAATATGTTTTGAAAGAGTCTGGCTATAAAATAGTTCTTTTATAAATAAAGATATTTTGCTTTAGCTTAGCTGAGAAAACCTTCACTATATATTTCCTTCTATGGGTGTTACTAGGGAAGCAACACAGCAATCTGTGCTAATGATCTCCATGCTCTGAAACCGATTTCAGATATATTTCTCAAAGGTCACAGATTACTAGTGTGAAATTTTTATCTGCCTTCTATCTGGCTGCCACAAACAACTGTGCCATCTAATCTCAGAGGTAAATTAATCAAGTTCCATATTAAGACAGGGCAAGTAACTGCTGCCCTTGGCATCAGTTGCACCTGTTCCTCTGCTCTTTAAAGGAGCTTTCAAAGCACAGAAGGATTCATAAGTGTACAGCTGTGCAGTCCACTACACTTGGCTGAGATACCTGTTGCATTACTTAGAGAGATTGTGAAGGAAAGAGATGAAAAGATGTCAGGCTGGTTTAGGAGAAAATATTAAAAAATGTCTGGTTTCCTGATGAGGTTTTTCTTCCTTTTTTAGTGTCATAGTAGAAGGAATCTACCTCATTCTCCATGTTCTGCACTACCCTGGATATTAGATATTGCCCAAATTTAGTAGGAGAGCTCCAAGGTAAGGGATTGTTTGCATCACACCCACTTCTCAAAGAAAGCATCTGAAAGATCACTGAACACGTGTTTGGTGTGTCAGCTATCAGAGGTAGGGCCTTAAACCTGGAAAGTTCAACATTCTCCCTTCTTCCTGTGCAATTTTCCACATCTCCAGCTCAACAATTGCACTCCCATTGTCAGTCTAATTGAATCAACGTAGTTCACTGTCTGTGAGTAGTTCTCCCAGGAGATCAATCTGTTAACAAAAAAAACCCCAAACATTTGAAGAGTTATTGTGCTTTTAGAGAAGAATGGGATTGCTTTTTAAAACATAGTAGGAGGTTTCTGAAAAAAACAGCTTACATTTATCTACAAAACATATGTTTTCAACTCATGGACAATGCCAGCAAGTCTTCAAGTGGACAGCAGTGGTTGATGTGCATTACGAAAAATATTTCTTTTTAACACAAATGACCTCATCATGTAGAACACAGACAAAATAAAAATTTAAAAATAAGATAAAGCACATGGTTTTCAACAATGTCAAAGAGTGAAGAAAAGAGCACCCACAATTCTCCTTCTTACTTCAAGATTTGTAACTATGTAAGGTTTATTCAGGTCTTCTGAAAAAAGGCTGTTAACAGATTAAATTAAAAGTCTTCTTTGTAAAACTACAAGGTGTCTCATTTTTGCAACACAAATAACCTCACTCTCCTCCCTATCCAGTATTGTTAAAAATGGAAATGTGCTTGACTAAGTCACTTAAGATGTCATAAGAAGGTGAAGCTGAGTATATCAAAATGCTTCTATAATAGTCAGACCATTTTTATTTAAAGATATCTCCACTTATATGAAGAATAAAACTGTGCTTCTCTAAATCATGACATTTAAACTCTGATACTAATTGGAGAAAACATTTGCTCCTCAAAGATGGAATTTTGAAGCTGAAAATAATATATGAAATTCATCAAATATAACGGTAAAACAGTGGTAAACATTACTTATCGTAGATTTCTAATTCTGTCATCTGACAATACACAGTGTTGCAGCATTTAGGTAAATACAGTACCAACTGATAAGTATAAATCTAAAAGCTAATACTGGAATTTAGTTAAATACAGGTATGTTTGATAAGGAATACCAAATCAATAAATTTGATGAAAGTGTCAGTCTGTAACTTGGAGAAGACAACTGATTCAGGACTAATAAATATAGAAATTTGAAAGAATATTAACTCTTGCCACTAGACTCAAATTTAATTTATCCCATTGGAAGTCCACTGTCATCATTCCATCTAACAAACACCTTTTCTGGGTTTCTTAGTTCAGAAAAGGAAAACAATTTCAGCTTCACTCTTGAAACTTCATTTACAAGACAATGGACTATTGGGACACTAGTGGAGGGCAGTTCAGGACTAGGGATACTAAATGAATTGTCATTACAGCAGAGCCATTTATTTTATAAAATTTTGCCATTAATTCAGTCACTCTTCCTTCTCTAACCTTCTATTGTATATTCAAGTGGAATTTCAGGGCTTCATCTGGCCATGGCAAGCAAAATTTTGAAGTTACTGCAGGACACTGCTCTGCCAGTGCCAAATGATGAACTGCAGGAATATGGGGAAGAATCAGGTATGTTTGCTGTTCAAGCAACTGGGTGCATTCTTTGTAGTTCACAGTCTACATACTTTGTTTACATTCCCCAACCTAAATATCAAGTCAGATCTATCAATAATCATAGCAATTACATAGCTAATGCTTAAAGAAAATATGCAGGTAAAACATGAGAATATGAACAAGAAACATCTCAGGACTTCTGTCAGATAAGAGACTGATGAAATCAAAAATCACCATTAAGCGAGACCGCCAGTAACGTACATTGCTACTAAGTACCACTGTCAGTTCAGCAATGCAAAACCCACCAAGTTTCACAAATGGAAGAACACAGAACAGTCCAGGTGGACATCCAAGTATGGGACTTTTCATATTTGAAAGATTAAAAGCATGGAGCAAATCAGTCCCATGGTCATGGCACCTTATAGTCTCCCTTCCAAAAGAAAAATGTTGTACATCCAGTACATTTGTGGGGCAGGCAGGGAGAAAGCTTGACCTCTGAAATCTTTGAAAGCAGGAGTGGGAAGCAAGTCTTGGGGACTCAATTCAGAGCTGGAGACACAGACCGTGGAGTTGAAGGGACATGGTCACTTTGAACAGTGCTTGAACTTTTGGCTGAAATACAAAACAGCTCTTGAGAGCTGGAGTGAGAGACGAAGTGACAAGCTTTTGACTCTCAGAGGACAGCAGAAGGACTTCAGAGAAGTCATTAAGTGGTATCAGTTAATAGACAACCTACACTTTCTGAAGAGCCTAAAAGAACTAAAGATTTAGCTCCCCTCAAATTTTGGTCGTATGAGTTCACATTCCATCAGCGCGTATCACCTCTGCAGAAACTGATGACGAAACCTGCTTGCAAGTAGTATTTAACCTTCTGCATTTTCACCAAAGAGGTTAATTATTCCTTCTGCAGCATGACAGCTAGAAAATTCCATGTTACACATAGGACAGTTATAAGGCTAAATTTGAAATGGTCACTTAGAAATGGGACCCTTTCTAGGCAACTTCAACATACTTGCTAGAGTCTACTATAAAAATGGAACCAAAACAATATAATGATTATCATATTAGTGAATCCAAACCACCAGGACACATGAGCAACCATGGATAGTGACTGGGTCAGCTGTAGATAACAGAGAATAAGGCAAAAAAAACTCATAAAGACTTAGGTTTCTGAGTCAGGAGCAGGGTACTTTCTCTTCCATCTTGCAATTTTAACAATAACCATAAAACATCCTTTTAAATTGGGATTTCAGCACTGCAGAGCTCAGCTGTAAATTATTTTTAATTGCTTTGTCTCCAAATTTTAAAGCTTTTCCTTCTATGAGCTGCTAGTGTCTTGTGCTAAATAAATAAAAATATACTCTGAACAATGTCTCAGGAGATGATTATTGATTCATTGGGAAAAAAAAACCAACCCACAACACCCTATTCCTCTTCAAGATACAACTTCCAATAAATTAAGACCTCTCTAAATTCTGTGCAGCTAATTTTAAAAGACAGAGCAAAAACTGATGAACTGTATTAATTTAAAGAACTGTATTGAATTTTTCTTTTTTAATATGAAGGGATTTTATCAGGTTCATAAATATACACCAATGTAAGATGAGTAGATCAGAGCTGTGCCTAAAGAAATAAGCAAAAGAAGCTGATACACTGCACTAGCTGTAGTCTGTCATTTATTATCATGCCCTTTTTAATCACTTCCTTATCAGGTATAAACTCTTTTCCATATCACTTGACAAACTGGATGGGAAATAATATATCTGACTAATCTTGCTTTAAATTTATCACAGAAAAATCTAGCACCTAGAAAATTCTCAGTTTGAAGAGCTATTGTAGGTTTTAAATCTTTACACACATTTAGTCACATTTAACATTAAATTTATTTAATTTAATTAAACATGCATGTGAAGTAAGGTGTATGGCTGCACATTTTTAGGGAATAATCAAGAAGATAATGAAATAGCCCAACATGTTGTGTCTCACTTGAAGACAGGAGAAAACCCAAAAATGTTTCTATCCCTTTTCTGATGTCTTCAGTTGACTATTCAGATAGGAGTAACTAATGAAGTAGTTTTTGCTCTAGTTATGGCACACAGAAAAGCTCTAATTTTATGTAAAGTTACTTTTTTTAGTAATAGAAAAGTTAAAAGAGGCCAATATGTAAAGTGATATTGACAGCCACTATACAGCCTGTACATACCACTTTGAAGCTAGCTGGTGGGAATTTTTTATAAAAATACCAGATTTTAAACAATTCCTTATCCACTTCAAGTCTCATTTCAAGTTCCATTCCTCATTAAAAGCCAGATGGTGGGCAATCTTAATGCAGGTATACAAATAGGAGCAAAAAGCTTGGTGCAAATCTGAGAAAAGAACCTGACATGATGTGAAACAATGGGAGAACTCAGCACTGATTTGATTTGCCCTGATAACCCTCAGAGCTTTCTGTACATGCAACACCGAAACAAATACTTCAGCTTATACCTCTCCCGGTCTCTGCCAACTCATTCTCCTCCACCACCATCTTTCTCAGGTTATATTAGTATGAAGAAACACAAGCAGAATTGCCAGTCTAACCTTGGAGGCTTCATGGCACCTCCAGCAACTTTGTCTCCTTTGAGGAACACGCAATAAGACAACTGGAGTCCCAAGAATGGTCCATGGCTCTGGCTGCCTATCCCTGCAGACAAAACAGTCTCTGTACCCCTGGGGTCAAGAAGGAACATGACTCCTAGCGTTACCTGTTGATCCTTTCAAGGCGAAACAGCTCCTCACTCTTTTTGGACACCTGCTCTCCAGATACTTTGACTTAGTAGTCCATTAGCTACTCCATCACAACAGTATCTTTCCCCACTTATGGAAAACTGGGTTTTGATCATCACCACAGATGCCTGGCTATGAAGATGCTGTTAACAAATTCTTACTGAGCAGTGACATCTATTATTTATTACTAAAACTGACGTGGGCTTTACAGCAGGAACTGACCTCAGCAGTCAGTTTATATTCATCTCCAATTCCAATTCTGTTTGTTCTTAATCTTATTTGTTGCATTTTTGCAGTGGGTATTTTTTCTATTTGTTTTCTTGGGGTTTGGCTGGATTTATTGTGTTCTTAATTTAAAAACTGTTATTGGTTTCATTACATCACGCACACTAATAGCTTTGGTTTTGCAGTACACTGCTTTTTGCACACAAACTAAGCACAGCAGTTGTATAATGGCATGTTACATACACAGGACAGTTAAAGTATGTTGCTTTTGTAATACTTTGGTAGAAAATCTTACAGGTATTTTTTTTTATACACTGTGAACAGTATCGATATAGATGTATTAAGAGCTAACATATATTGGGTTTATGTGGCAAAGTTTTAGTGGGGAGGGGACTGAATGCGTGGTTTCTGTGAGAAGAAGCCCGAAGTTGCTTCCATGTCAAAGCCAGTTCCAGCTGGCTCCAAGCTAGGCCCATTCCTGGTGGCCAGCGATGTTGGTACCACCTCTGGAATAACATATTTAAGTAAGGGTAAAAAAGCTGCACAACAGCATCTAAGAGGAGTGAGAATATGTGAGAAACAACTCTACAGACACCCAGGACGGTGCAGAAGGAGGGAAGGAGGTGCTCCAGGCACCAGAGCAGCTTCTGGTGCAGACCATGGTGAGGCAGGCACATGGACACATGTCCTGCAGCACATGGACATCCACGGTAGAGCAAATTCCACCTGCAGCCCAGGGAAGACCCCATACCATAGCAGGTAGATGCCCGAAGGAGGCTGTGACCCCAGGGGATGCCCATGCTAGAGCAGGGCTCTGAGAGGACCTGTGACCCCATGGAGAGAGGAGCCCACACCGAAGCAGGTTTACTGCAGGACTTGTGACCCTGTGGGGGACCTATGCTGGAGCATCCTGTTCCTGAAGGACTGCACCCCATGGAACACAGTCACACTAGAGCAGTTTGTGAGGAACAGTATTCCATGGATGGAACCTCACAATGGAACAGGGCAAGAGTGTGAGAAGGAAGGAGTGGCAAAGATAAAGCACTGTGAACTAGTTGAAACCCTCATTCCCCATCCCTCTAGTAAGAGGTAGAGTAATAGGGAGTTAACTGAATCTGAGAAAAAGGGAGGAGTTTCATATTTCTTCTTACCCTACTCTGTTATTAATTGTCAAGAAACTAAATTAATTTTCCCAAGTCTACTTTGCCCGCAATGGCAATTGTTGACTGATCTCCCTGACCTTATCTTGACAGATGAGATTTTCATATTTTCTGCCCTTTTTCTGTTGAGGAAGGGGAGTGATAGAGTGGCTTGGTGGGCACTTGGCAGCCAGTCAAGGTCAACCCATCACATAAGGTTAAGAACAAGAATAAAAAAAGTCATTTTGTAGAGTGCGCCTATGTTCCCAGTCACTTACGTAGATGGCTAGCACAAACATATGAGTGAATGCCAGATATACAAGACAACACCGAGAGCTGGTGAACAGCTTCTTAAAGGTGAACTCCTCAACCAGTTGCCCTGTTCTTCACATCAGACAAGGACCATAGGTATGATATCTGCATACTATTTCTTGTTATGTAAAATGAAGAAAAAGGAAATCTTTATGTTCACTCCTATATGGAACAGTTCAAGAAAATTTTAACCAGTTGGCAAAAAAACCCAAAGGAAATGCAGCATCAAGCTTTTCATTATCCAAAACCAAATATACTGGGCATGAAATCTCCAATAATCTCCCACCCCCATCCAAATGCACTCCAAGTTAAGGGCATTTTTTTTCACTGGATGACATTTTAAGGAAAGGCTGCCAAGCCCATCTGTCCCCTCATTTGCAGTTAATTCTTGTTTGCATGAGTTTTCCACCTGCTGTTCAATTTTCTGGTAGAGAACAGTTCGTTTTCTTTCTGCAATGGCTTTCCTTTCTGAGAATATGCTGCCCTCCCACCACCTGGGGAGCTACAACTTTCACATAAAATTATAAGGGATCAGTATTTCTGAAAAATAACAGAAATTAATACTCAATACACTCAAACACTCAACAGCTCAAAAAGTCATGCCTAGCATAATGTAAGTGGGCATCTTAAAATAGAAGCACCCAAAGTCAGAGGGCAGTATTGGCCTAAGTTCTTCCATGACATTATTAATGGAGTTTTGTCAACTGCCTAATGAATTCCACCACCACATTTGCAAACAGCACCTCTACTACATGTGATCTGAAAACAATCCCTCAATCCCTAAGTAGTTATGTAACAGACATGGCCACTCAAACAGTTCTGATGATACTACCAGCCACAACAGGTGGAAACTTCAACCCTCCAAATACTGTCTTGATTCATGCTGCTGCATAATTGCAGCTTTAATAAGTTTGATTTTAAAACCTTCTACCACAACTGAATTATTTTTTTTTAACATCACAAAAACAAAATGATAGAAAAAAAAAGGCAGCAGACAAATTTTGCCTTTCCACTATTGGAAGAGGTGAGCCATAGTTTTTAAGGAAACCACAGGAGCAAACAATCAGGCATTATTTTAGAAAACCACTCTAAACTCCCATAGAGGGGGATTAATCACTCACTCTCAAAAACAGCAGCAGCTGAAAACATCCTTTAGAATAACAACTAGAACTAATCTTTGTCATCAGATTTTGTAATATCTCCTCATTGTCTTCAGTACAGTGGAATATGATGCTGTTTTCTCAGTACATGGAACACCTAATCATTATTAAATACTTGAGTATCCAGACAGTTTGCCTATAGGAATTTCTTGTGGGTTGAAACTTGACATACACTATATTTGTATAGTAAAACTTTACTTTGTCTTTCATTGTATAATACTAATAGACAAATGGAAAAAAAAATCAGGGAAAAAATGTAAGAAAAGGAAAAGGGGAGGGAATAAAAATAATAAATCTAAATTATTTCCTGAAATTCAGTCAGAGAATCGTTCCACATATAGCAGAGATTATTAATAAATCTGATTAAAAGAAATGCATTGTGAGAATCTAGTAAGATAGAGTTATAGAATCAATCCATTCTCCACCCAGCCTGTATTTGTGCTTGTGGTTGCCCCAAACCAGGTGCATAACCTTGCACTTGGCCTTGTTGAACTTCATGACGTTCGCATGAAGGTTCAAGGTCCCTCTGGATGGCAATCCTTCCCTCCAGTGTGCCCACCACACAACACAGCTTGGTGTCATTGGCAAACTTGCAGAGCGTGCAATCAATCTCACTGTTTGTACCCCCTACAAAGATGTTGAACTGCGCCAGTCCCCATACCAACCCTTGAGAAACACCATTCATTACTGGTTTCCACTTGGATATTGAGTTACTGACCTCAGGTCTCTGAGTGTGACCATCCAGCCAGTTCTTTATCCACTGAGTGGTCTATCTGTCAAATCCATGCCTCTCCAGACAAGGATTTAATGCAGGACAGTGTCAAATGCTTTGCACAAGTGTAGGTAGACGGCATCAGTTCCTCTTCCCTTATCCACCAATTCTGTAACCCCACTGTAGAAGGCCACCAGATTTGTCAGGCTGGACTTATCATTAGTGAAGCCATATTGGCTGTCACCAATCACCTCCTTATTTTCTATGTGCCTTAGCAGAGTTTCCAAGAGGATCTGCTGTGTGATCTTCCCAAGCACATAGGAGAGACTGATTGGCCTGTAGTTCACTGTGTCTTTTTTTTTCCCTTGAACTTGGTAGTTTCTTGGCAGAACCTGCCACATCTCTCTTTCTCTGTCTCCCTCTCATCCAGCATTTCACAGATAACAATGCTGTTTTCTCGTTGTTATACACAAAAGGGCAAGTTACAGTGATTGTTGCTTAAGGCTTGCTAGATACGCTGAAAGCTAGGTTATGTGTCAGACTAAGCCGAGACATCTGCCTTTTGGGAAACAGCTACTTTCAAGTTTGAAGCCTTCCACCTTTAACACTAAGCACCATGAAACCTAAAATAAATTTTGCTTTCTTAGGTAGAATCTGTTTTTCTTTGTCTTCTTAAAAGATGCAAATGACAGCTGCTTTTCCATATCCTAACCACTGAATGCATGGAGACGACAAGCCTAAATCAAAGATTTGGGTTAGACCTCTAGAAGAAAGCTTTTCTAATTCTACAAATAGTGAAACATTGGAAGACACCACTGAGAAAAAATGAAGTTGTTGTCATTAGGTGGTATCAAGGACCTTTAAAAGAAGATTTTCAAGGAGAGATAATATTTCTTTATTAGACTAAGTGATATGATTGCAAAAAAATGGACATCTCTTGGGCACAATAACTCTTTAAATATGGTAACAGCTCAACAAATATTAAACTAAGGGCAGGTTGAGACTAACCTAAATGGCTAGATAAACTGGGGGAGCAGATTACATCAGCAAAAGAGTGAAGGTGTATGAAGATAGTATGAGGAAAATTATACATGATCATGAAAACAATTTCTGATTGTGCTTTCAATTAATCCATATTACAAATTTCAGTCTTCAGCTTTTAAGGTTATCTTCTGAAAATTTTCATCAAGGATCAGAACAGAGCAGAGGAAGAGGCTGTTTGCCGAAAACATATCTGTGGTTAAAGCTACCCATTTCTGTTCTTTACCCATGTGAGTGGATTCTGCTGCAGAAAGGTAACAGGTTGTTCATTTTCCCTCGCTTTCCAAGAACGTGCTGAGGGAAGTACATCACAGTAACCACTCTTGTGCTTGACTCATACAATTGTCCTTACTACAGAAATTCCACCGCAATGGAAATGTGTTTGTCAATCCTACAAGGTCTGGTTTCATTTAGTATTTGATGGTCTACAGGAAGTTAATTTCTGGTAATGTGTTTGACCAAGTTGGGAGGCTGGAAGGTGGGAGATAAAATCTAGGAAAATATTTTTTAAGTCTCATTTTCTTCTGCACAAATTACTGGTAACTTCTAAAACTGATTTCAGCATCAGACAGTGTTCAACCCTAGCTTATATGTTTTGCAAGACTTTTCTCCTTGCACCATAGTGACAGGAAGCTGGCTTATTCAAAAATATGATTTATTTGCCTAGAGGAAAGGCTTTGATGTAAGTCCCCTTTGAGTTTCTAAGGCAGGTCACAAGATCATTTTTTCATTGGCAGCTGTGATAAACATCCATGCTTACATAAACAATCCATACCTGAATGTATCAGGGTCTTTGGGGTGTTCTAGAGTGTTTCAGATTTTGTGGAGAAAGGTGTTTGGGTCAAAAAGTTTTCTGCATAAAGCAGATTCTAAGTTGCAATTTTTATGGTGGTCATGTAGCTGAAAAAAGTTGATTCTGTGAACTGGTACTCCCAAGACAGTCTCATATCAGTTGTTATTAATCAAAGACTGTAAAACCAATGAAAGCTCCCTATCCAGATAAGCAAGGTGGTGGAGGTGATCTGTGTTAGCTACAGTAGTGGCTTAGTAATTCAAGTATCTAGAAATTCCATCTAATGTTATTCCCAAAACATGCCAATTACTTCAAAAACTACCCCAACTTTTTTAACTATACCTAAAACCTCAGGGAAAATGTGGCTGTTTAAACTGAACTTAACAGACAAGAGCCTGGACCAGATGATCTGCCAAGGCCCCCTCCCTGAATCACATTTCATAGTTCAGTGTGTTATAAATACTGTATATATATAACATATACAGTAAGAATGTAAAGTGAAATTCTCCACAGCAAAGACAAACATTAAAGATCTTGTATAGTTTTAGGATAAAAGCTGTCTGTTCATACTACAAGATCTTGTTGCTTAGAAGGAAGGAGCATGGCAACTCTCCCTAACAAAAACAGCGCTATCCTACACAGAGTGATCAAGTAGCATGAAAGAGGACCAATACACTGTACATCAGTGTGATGTGAAATTAATTAGATTTTAGCTATGAAGCTTAAATAGCTATTTAGTTATTATCATATGGCTTGTCTAGATGCGGTACTTAGGGACATGGCTCAGTTGTGGCCTTGGCTGTGTGAACTCAATGATCTTACGCTTTTCCATGGGCTGTAAGTATATTGTACATCATGTAGCTCAGGATACATACATCCCCATTCTAGGACACATGGCATCCATGGAAGTGTCTCCTCACTTTGAAAGCACATAATTTTCAGCTAAATAAGCATGAAAAACTTCAAGTGGATTTCAGTTCTGCTGTGCAAGGTGGACTGATATCTTATGCAGCATAACTAGGCCAAACCTACTGTTTACAAGTTAGCCAAATATATCTTAAACACATAGGATGGGCATCAATCCAGTATCAAGATACAAAACTAGGTACTGGTAAAGTAGTAGACATTTACAGGAAAGGTGTGGGTCCACAGACACTAAACTGGTGTGACCAGCATTAGATGTCTGTATCTAAGGGAATAACCTAATCTCCTTGGTCCTATGGAGAGAGGCATTTCTGGAACCCAATTCACTTCAACCCAAGATGAATATCTAATGTACATCAATATGAACCCTGCCCTCAAACAACCTGTTCATTTGCACTATGAAGAGAGCTCAGAGTGATCTAACCCAGGGCAAAGTTTAATGTTATAGATGTCTAAGGTTAGGTAAAATGAACCCACACCACATGACTTCTGGAAGATGATCTGAAACATGAACTTGTCTTTGTATATTTATGAAGATTCAAAATCAAAGTAGAAATTTAAGCACAAAACTCAGAAGAACTTTATCCATCTTATTGAACTCAGGTTGCATTCCATTTATGGTAGTACTTAGGATAGTAAGCAATCATAATTTGGTAGCCAACATGTGCATGAGTCACACCGGCACTCTCCATGCTAATATAACTGCATACAAGGCTGATGTCAGCAGAGAAGAGCTGTTCAAACATTATCTGAAAAGATGCTATTCAACAAGTTTAAAAGCTTTGCATGGAATTTTCTGACACACATCCCCACATTTTAGGCTAAGCTGAGGACCTGCAGCCCAGATTCTAATCTCAAAGCTGCAAACTACTGCAATGAATGTGAAAGTCTGTATCACCTTTGATCCATGTCTACAGACACTTCTGTCAAGATTAAGGGTAATACACATGGCTCTGGAACAGAGCGACTATTTTCAACTTCAGCAATACTATGAGGCTGGTTTGGGTTGGTTTTTTTTCTTCACAGTAGGAAGCAAAGCAGGGAAAAGACCTCTAATGGGAGCCAGGGATCTTCAGTTAAACTGTCTCATTAGCATAAATTCTAATGCACAAGCCCTTCAGGACCAGCTAACTGATACCTGCTGATTCATTCTGACAGATGCTATCGATTCACGACACATTTTCAACGGAAGTGATGCTTTAGGCAAGTATTTTTGAATACTGCCCTCTCATAGTTCCCTGTCCTTGCCTATATATGTATATGTACATCCACCTTACCAGATCATCTTGGCATATGTTATTCTACTCTTCATGTGACCCAGTGACCCCAAAACAGCATGTGCTGCAGGCAGTCCATCAAGCTCTTTGCTAATAGGTCAAGTATCAAGTATACTTAATACCACTTCTGTATAAAGGCTGCAGCAAGAGAATTTCTCTCTGAAGACAGAAAGAACTTTAAGAAAAGCCTAGAAGAACCTAAAGATTTAAGAACAAAACTGGATGTAGACATTAGGTTTTAGAAGAAAACTGTGGCTTTCTTGAATAATAAGAATAGAACTGTTTTCTCTTAATGCCAGCACAGAAAGGGAATGAGACTCCTCTGTCAATGACTGTGGAACTATATAGGTAGCAACAATTTAATTGCTGCATTCCATAACTTGTGGATTAAACAGATAAAACCAAGCATAAATATATAGCTCAAGTTAGTAGTGTGTAATGAGTTTAGCCACCACATCTCATTTCCTTCTCATTTCCTCATGGCACTTCTCTTTCCTTGACTATGGAAGAGAAAAGTCTTTAACCATAAGACTGATTCAGAGGTCCTGCTCAGTAACCTGCTTCACAGACAATAATACTGCAAAATAAAATTTACCAGTTTCTCACGTACCTGGAAAATACACTGAATTCCCTAGAGGTGGACACAATGTGAATAAAACTGATGTGCTCAAAGGATTAAAACAGATGGAGGAAGGATAACCTAAATGATTCAGGCTAGTTTACTCAAAGCTTAGTCCAAAACATAAACACAGGAATAGACTGTAGCCCTGCTGCAACAACCAAAAAATGTAGGCAGGCCCAGGTAGTTATCTCTTGTACTTAGCTCTACAAAAGCTTTGCAGCAGCATTTCAACTGTGGCAACCTAAAGCACACCCTAGCTCACCTAGCACCTATGTGGCACGTACCCTGTTCTAAGCTATAGTTAGACAGCTACCAACGCCTGAGCCACTGTGTTCAAAACTAGCACAAGTGTTTTTATACTAGATTTCCACTCACAGTTCTGCCAGCAGTACATCTGTAGGATTAAAGCTTTGTCACACCAAAGGAGTGGGGAAATCCTATGACATTTAAACACTGAACAAAACCATGAAAAATATATAGCAAGTAATAATCCTAAACTGGGGAGATACTATCAGGTATTTTTTATGCCTGATTCAACAAATAATAATTATGTGATACCGTTTTCCACAGCTGAAAAACCACTATATGGATGTTCTGTGAAATATGGAAACATATGTTAAACAATTTTTTTTAAATACTTCTAAAACTACTGAAATAATGTTGTTTCCAGTCCAAATATGTTATTCTGTAATGTCGTCCTGAACTTGCACAGCAGAATGTCGAAGTATTTTCATAGTAATCCGACAGGTTAATATATTTTAACCAATTATCTACCTATACATCTTACAAATTATTGTCAATTAGATATACTGGTAATACAGATAATTATATGTTTCCAGCAACAGGCCTGTACTTTGACATGCACTTATAAACAAATTAGGACTTCTGGCAAGCTTCTAGAAATAGAGCATTCAGAGTAATAGTAACAAAGTAGTTTTGACCCAGTTCTTTCTCTTACCCTTTTTTTTACCCCATGACTCTTTTATTCTCAACACATTTATATTTCACCTTAATGGGGAGTGTTTAGCCTCTCAGAAATACATATATTTTTTCTTACGAAGATTTCTACAGTTTCTTTTGTGTCTTAAGAATTAAGCAAAGCAATTCAAAATTTTCTCATCTCCATTAATTTGTTTTTTCAACAGAAAAATTATTCCTATTCCAAGGGCCTGGACTGGGAAGAGCAGAATTATTCGTTGGCCTTGTTGAAAATGAAATGTTCCATAGACATATGGAAGTGTCATCAGGAAAGGGTTTTGAAGCTAGTGCTGACCAAGAGAGAGCAACTAGTGGAATGTAAGAAACCTTCCTCTGTTAAATGGTCCTGGCTGCAAACCAAAATGCAAAATCTAATTCTGTTTCCAAACAGTACTTGGAAGGATTTGATCATGCACTAATAACAACATGCATTGGAATGAAAACAAAATGCAAAACTCTGAAAGTCACTAAGAATGCATCCATGCTCTCTGGACAGCTCTGTGGCAAAGATAAGCTTTTTCTCTATGTGGCCAGTGAAAAAAGCCAGAATTTTTATCCATGATTGAGCACATACAATAATAATTTTTTGTCTGTTTTCATAAATTCTAGGAGGCAGCTTTTAGAGGTGTCCATGGAAAGATGAGTAGAAGGAATGCTGTTCTCTGAAATCCTACAACAGAAAGGTTTTTATGGCTTCTGCTGGTGAAGAAAATCCTATCACTTAATGGTGTCTCAAGACCTACAACAGAGAGATGTGGTTCATGGATGTCTGTGGTGTCTATGTTTTCTACTGTGTAAGAGGATGGGAAGGACTGGAATTTTGAAAAATGAGAAAACCATCACTAAGGAAACACTTCTTACCTATTGCAGCCTTCATCCCAATAGTGCAGGCTCATCACCAACAATTTCTGGTTTTGAGGTTTAAGAATGACATTACCTATATAAATGTTAATATAATAATTTACGGTTTTCATGTTTAATTTGGCATGACCTATCTACTTGAGGGACAGTTAAATCAGTGTTGGAATGAAACATAAACTTTCCAAAACTACACAGTTTTTCAGCAGAGCTTCCTTGAACATTGAGAGGTACTTTAACTGCTCAGTATTCTATGCTCATTATTAAGACCATACAGAGTTTTATAGTGAAATACAAGATATATGCAGACTCATAACATACACCCAAGTCATGTAAGGCCAGGGAGCTAGGGGGGAGGGTGTGCCCCTTAAACATTCTTCTAGCTGGAACGTATAGAACTTAAGGCTACCTGTTTTGTGCTCCTTTTTACAATGGATGCCTTTCTGCACTGAAATGCTTTTAGTAGGATACCACAAGCCAAATGGAATTATTCAGTATATATTAAATGTTTGTCACAAAGACATGCCTACTATACGGTAAGGGCACCTGCATCAGAGAAAGAATCCGATTTCATATTGTTCACCCTTATCTTACTATGTCCTGAGGCAATATTCCACGAAGGGAAGACAATAATTTTGCCAACCAGAAATTGAGAAGGATATTATAGCACTACTATAATAAATCTTGTAAAAATATTAGTGTTTGTTAAGTGTTTGTGTAGGCTTTACAATGCTTTTTAGAGGCCTGATAAGGGAGAAAAACAGAAAAAAAAAGATATGTTGGAATCCACCATGCTTCATACAAAACTCCTTTAGGAATTCAGCTGACTGTTCAAGAACACACTGTGACAAAAAGATTGATCAGAAATTCCAACTTAAGTTCACTCTTGGGCTTTTGCTGTCATTATCAGCAGCATCACCATTACTGCAATGATGCCTATGATCAAAATGTTTGCTGTTCTGTGCACCATATCAGTACAGGGTAACAGAAACAGCCCATGAAGATTACAACTTAAAAATGTCTTTTTAGTGTCAGTTCTCAAAAGTTTTCTCTTCTGTTTTCAGAATGGGATTGTGGAACACTCCTCAGAGCATGCCCTGCATACTTTACATGAAGCTGCAGTTTCACAAGATTACAGACAAGAGCTATTCAATAGTACTCAAAAATCTGCAGGTGCAAGAGCACCCAGGTACCCTCTATCCTTCCTTCATCACTCTCTGAGACCCAGCACTCTGGACTCTGATGAGGGGAAAGAATTACGCCTTCAACCCAAACAAGAGCAAGCGTCATGTTTAAAATACAGCCAACACAGCAACCTCTCTATGTAAAAGCTACTATGCATTTGATGCTATGTTAGATTACCTTACATGATATTAAACAGGGATTTTGTGATCCCTTATCTAATATAACAAAACTTCAATTTAAGACCATCCCAAAACAAACTATGACTCCTCATTATGTTTATCACTGTTCCCAACACAATTCAGTTCTCAATTACTTTTCCTTTGGTCTCTAACCCCCAGAGGGAAATCTGCACAATTCATAAATGAATTTTTAAAAAATTATTCACTTTTCACATAGTTTAATTAACAAAGTTGTTAGTCCAGCAAATAATCTGTTACTTATTAGCACAGAATGGCCTACATCATGAACTAAAACCAGAAAAACTGCATTCCTTTGAAAGTTCATCACTTCATATTACGTTTGCAGCATATCATTATCTCCTGTATTTTAATTTGAGAATTCACATTTGCCCTTTGTGACCACAGCACATACAATGCAAGTCTTAACATTATTTTTTTGGCAAGGCACTGTAAATATATGTGTTCCAGGAAGCTTAAAGTTGTTAAACTGCAAAAAGATATCATTTTATACCATTAAATAACAAATGCTGTATACCTCCTCTCAGTGCAGTTTGATGCATTATACATATAGCATTTCCTAAGTGTTTACTCTTAGAGTTTGCAAACTTGATATTCCTTTAGCTCTGTGTGTGTGTTTGTGTGTATTTGTTGGTTTATTGTCTTTGTGGTGTTTGTAGTATGCCATTTATGCTTCAATATTCAATGATTTTCTCTAGCTACAAACCTTTTCCAAGAGAAGCAAGAAACAGTGAGTTTTAAAACAGAAAATCCCTCTGCTGATCATCAAAATGACCTATAAACAGCCATCTCTGAGACTTCTTAAATAAAAGATTGCTTTTCTAGTGGAAAGCACAAGATGACCTAAATACAAGAGACACCATAAAATTTCCTTCTAATTCATATGGTAAAACAGAGACATTAATGCATGCTCATGCAAGAGTCCTGAAAATCTTTCATAGAATAGAAGTCCATATGTTTTTAGCCATATTCCCTCCTTTCCACCCTCTTCCAGGATACACAACCATGCATGCCAGCTGAGAACACTGGTCAGATTCTGGGTTACAAAAATTAAGAATCAGTGAAATTGCATAGAAGTCAGCTATAGAACTGCTCGTATGTCCATTCCAAGTCTTGGTCTGTTCCTTCTAACTGGCTGCACATTAAAGACATAGCCAAACACCAAGACACTAATTTTAACAAATATTACAAATGGAATGATTTGAAAAATAGAAGTACGCAATCCTATGCTTAAAGTTTCTCCAACCAACAGTACAGGAGCAGTCTGCTTCTGATCCAACCCTGTTCAGGAAAGATTCAGTCAAGGCACAGAAGTGCAACATTTCTGCAAAATCAGGCCTCAATACGTTTTATAATTTTGAATGGAGTCATGATATTGTGTAAATTTGTGCTTGCTGAGGGGTGCCGGCAGCAGAACTTCTTGGGAAATGGAAAAGTTAGGACCCCAGTGCATGAGGAAAAAACAGGTTTATTACTTTTGGAAAAGACAGGTTGAGGATACATAGAACAAGAATTGACAGGCATGATATTAATGTCAGTAAAGGGTCTTGACTAACCCTACCTGATTACTTTCATTCATTTACTTAAAACTTCCCTTGGCACCTGGCCCAGTCTCTAACCATGGCACATCATGAAATTCACATTTAAAATCTTCAATAATTCAGCTGTTCAATTAGTCAGCCAATCAATTATTCAGCTATTGATCTGCCCCACAAGGAAAATAAAACTTTAATGGGTGGACAATTTACCTTTCACGAACAGAAGAACCTGAGTTGCCGATTACAGCTTAGATTTGGTCTCTGCCTAGGCACAATTCTCCTCACAGTTCTCAGATTAGCCCTGTTATAGTTCCAGAAAATGAGAAACATCTGAAAGTTTCCAACTCTGCCACCAGGAGTAACATTACAGGTGATCCTTATCTACCTCATTTGCTTTTTCCTTAGGAAATGATTAGGACTGAAATCATGTTTTGTGCTAGAGACAATTAAACACTCTCCTTTAAAAGCTATAATGCTTTTTTTTTTTTTTTAAACTTAGTTGCATTGTTTTGCTTCTTGCTTTTCCTATGCTAGATGTCATTTCTTCATAAGGGAACTTTCCAAAATGTTTTTCTTTTCTCTTGTGAGCCCCTTACTTCTATCCCCCGCCCTTCTTTTTAAACCTGCTACTCACCAGTTCCTCCTTCTGCCTTTCTTGGTGACCATTAGGCTGAAAGACCATCTCTCAATCTCTTCTCACAAGACCAAAGCTGAGAGCCCTGTAGATTTCTAAGAAGACTATGCTTGCTTCAGAATAGCTCCTACAGTTAAGACACTGGTGTCCAAAAGCACTGAGACCCTGTTTAACAACTCGGACAACCAAGTTCATCCTAGGGCACAGAACTTATTACTGCAGATACTTCAACTTCTGTGCTGCTTAAATGTTGCCACTACCAGTTTCATATCCTCCTGTCAGCACAAAACCAGAAAGCACAGCCAAACAATTTCCTGACACATCAGCATAGCCTTACATGGTATTTTTTAAATCAAACCTGGTTTCTATTGTCATGGTCTCTAGCTTTTTATTCTATTCCATTTCTGGAAGAGAGAAAGGAAGGAGGGGAAGGCAGAAGTAAGAACAAAGAAGAATACCTTATATGTTTTCCAGAAATGAAGACAGCTATTCTGAAAACATATTCTGGTGAACCACAGGTATTATAGGGTTGGTATTTTTGTGACAGTAAGATTAGCAAAGAAAAATGAGAGGAAAGTTGGGTCACAGATAGGCCTCAACCAGCAGTTCTCTCACACAGGGATGGTCACCCAGTACAGGTACTAAACTGACCCAAAAAGGGCAGGGTGTCTGGATCTCCTCCTAGAGCTCTCAGCAGAGTTACGTGACTCTTACCATACTTACCAGTGCTCACCCGCTGAGCCCACACAGCTTTCACAATTACTGGTTTTGTCATAGGCTGATGAGAAGTCTGAGAAAAACATACCTTAGGGAAAAAGGAAAAGTGGAGAGTTCACTCAACACATGTGATGTATAGTACACAAATAGTACACAGTAAGGGATTTTAGCATCATATTTTTCCCAATTGCAGCTATAGGAAACATAGCAGTGATTGCTTTGTATGATTGTAGCGAAGTACTACTCACTTGACAATGCAGACACGCTACTAAATGTGTCCATTTTGAAAATGTGCTTTCAATGCAGTGAAACAATTCTAATCAATAATTTGCAGTTTGTGATCATTTTAAATTGCAACAGTGCATAGCCCTGCCACAAGAATCTGAACAATGGCACTTAAAAGAAAAAAGCACAACTTGTCTAATTTTCAGTTTAACGTGAACCAATTTTTTTAAGCTTATACATATACATATTTTTTCTACTCATGCATAAATATACAAATAATAAATCAACTTCATCAAATTATTGGGAAATATTCGCTGAAGAAAAAAAAATCTGTAACTTTAATGCCAATAGAGCTTGAATCACGAAAACATCAAAGATAGATTTTTAGTTACTTTAAATAGGCATTCAATAACTGAAGTACCCTGAGGAATAATTACAGGCTATATTAAGATGACAGGAGTTTAAATTCATAAAGCTAAGAGTACATGCTATTAAGCGCCAGAGGCACATTGAACGAGTCAAAATTTCCTTCATACCCCCACATTTCTCCTCCTTCTTATCTATTTACAAAGAATAACCAAGTACTTTCAATCTATAGCAAATTTTTTTAGATCTTTGAAAAAAAACAAATGCACACACCTTACCTGGGAAAGAAGCATCAGTGAAAACTTCTGGAGAAACACACTGCACTTGTACCAGTCATCGACCGGGAAGTGCCTTCACCAGAGTGAAACTGCCCAGAAATGCACCTTTGTGGTAAACAGCAGATTAATGGAAGAAGATGCTCCTTACACTCCTAACATATCAGTAATATCATGCTATTCATGCTATATTTCTGGAATGCTAGTGTTTCCCATCACCCACAAAATCTTGAGCACCATCTCTGAAAAATCTGTATCACATCAGGAGACCACCTCACTTGAAGATAGGAAGTTTTTCTCTCCTTCCTTTCTACCAGTTTAGACAACAAAAGGTATCAAAAGACATAAACATCTCTGTAGAATAACAGAAAAGACCAGACACAACACAGGTTGCTTGGTCTGATTTTGGATGTCTCTGCTGTCACTAGTCTGCAGTTTCTTTCCCTCAGATGTGTCTCTTTCCACAGACTGTAAAGTCACCAGTTCCACCATCTTCATACCTCCCAAACACTTCTCACCAATGAGACTGCTTACAGCACTGTCGAAGCAGAATTTCCCATGCTTCTTTTCAGCCATGTCTTTGCAGAGAGATACAGGCAAACTCTCCATCAAGTGGAAGCTGAACAACCTCAGATGAGATTCATTGCCATGAAAAAAATGGCTTCAGAGGAATCTATGAAAATCATAAGCAAAAAAGGAAAATGCAATACATTACCACTGCTATTTAGTGGCAAAACATTAACTCCACAGTTCATTGCTTTGAGAGACCAAAGATTTTTTTCTCTCTGCAGTGAAACAGACCAAATTTTACAGCAATTATAACTGAAGTATACAATGGCAAATGGGAGAATATAATGGGAAAAGAAACAACATACAGGAGCATAGACATAATTTTAATTTACATAAAAACAAGCCACCACTTTACATGGCTAAACATTAGCACTAACATATATGAAAATAAAATTATGTAAGCAGAGGCTACTGTTCCTGTATTTAGAGTCCTAGAGAAGTACCTTGAATTCTACAAGCAAGGACCACCTTCAAGTTCACATAATGTTTAGGATAACTTCAGATGACTCTGAAAATCAGATTATGTCTATTTAAGAGCTCACATGCATACTTTTAAACAAGTCACTCAGACTGAATGCTTTGGCCTATGGATAAATTTGACAGTAAAATGCACCTACAAAGGATCCACAGGAAAGGGCAATACCAGTGCTTTCCTGGTCAGTGTCACTGTAGTTGCTTTGATCTAATTGGCTCAAAGTAAGGCAGCCCATCTTTACAGAGTTCTGTATCTTTTTTTCTCTGGCATTTTTCAGCTTAATCATAGAATGGTTTGGTTGGAAAGGACCCTAAAAATCACCCAGTTCCAAATTATTCTCTCCAAAGATCTATTTTCCATCTTATGCTGGAAGTTGGGTTCTCAGTCTAATAATTGATTGCTGTATTGGGTTTGCATGGCAAGGGTTTGGTAGCGGAGAGGCTATGGAGATGGCTTCTGTGAGGAGCTGCTAGAAGCTTCCCCTATGCCCAATAAAGCCAATGCCAGCCAGCTCTTAGATGGACCTTCCAGTGGTCAAGGCCAAGCCCATTAGCAACAGTGGCTGCGACCCACACTGGAGCAGGCTGTGAAGAACTGCAGCCTATGGCAAGGACTCGCATTGGAGCAGTTCATAGAGGACTGCCTCCTGTGGAAGGGACCCCACGCTGTAGCAGGGTAAGAGTGTGAGGAGTCCTTCTCTGAGAAGGATGAAGCAGCAGAGACAGCATGTGATGAACTGACCACAACCCCTGTCCCCATCCAGCTGCACTGCCAGGTAGGAGGAGGTAGAGAAATTCAGGAGTAAAGTTGAGCCGGAAAACTAGGGAGGGGTGGGAGAAAGGTGTTTTATTATGTTTTTATTTCTTATTATCCCACTCTGATTTGATTGGGAATAAATTAAACTGATTTCCCCAAGCTGACCTGTTTTGCCTGTGACAGTAATTGGTGAGTGATCCTGTCCTTATCTTGACCCATGAACTTTTCATCGTATTTTCTCTCCCTTGTCCAGCTGAGAAGGGGAGTGATAAAGCAGCTTTGGTGGGCACCTGGCATCCAATTAATCAGTTTAAAAATTAGTTCCCTATGAAGTGAAACTTCCTTTTTATATGCTGTTTTCCCTTTGAGACAGAAAAGAAAAAGCATAAATACAGCACTATTTAAGTAACTACTGGAAAAATACATTTTGCCTGACGTGAAATTTGCTTCCTTTCTTAGCTCCTTGCTTTCCTTGGCTTTTTCTTCTTTCCTCATTCTTTTGAGGTAGACCAAGGTTTGAGTTTAAAAAGAAACACTCCAAGCAAAATCATCATCAGTTCTAAGTACTGTAGTACACTACTATACTCAAAGTACACTATGTAGCTCAGCAACTACCTGAAACACTAGACATTTTCATCTATATAATTTCCAAGTGAGGCCGACATATACTTTATTCTGCCTTATACTACAGAGACATATTTAACCTTGAAATACACAGAGTTCCCTACAAATGGTGATTTCTGTATTTTCCTATCACTGTTAAATACGGGGATCCCCGAGCTACTTTGATTAACATACATCAGAAGACAGGCTGCATAGGAGAGTGCATTGGGTCAGAAAAGCCTTACCTAAGTCATATCTGCTTCCGAGAAATTTGAAAAAAGAAAGTTATTTCCTCAAGCCTCCAAATGAAGCAGGCATCTGAGGGAGTGTTCCCTCCTGGGAAGCTGCTACTAAACCCAGGCAACAGGAGTACATCTGTAACTATTGAATTCAAAAAGCAATGTTCTACATGTTGTCTTTGAAGTTTATCTCAGGGCCAACTGGGTGCAAATATAAGCAACCTTTATAACTTCTCCCCCCGAAATTCCACCATAACTCCCCAGGCAACCAACTGTTGTGCACACGGGGACACTCAAAATACCTTATTTATGTCTAACTATACATGAAAAGTGTAAGAAGTATACACTGGCATGCAAAGAAACAAATTAGCCCTGTAGACCTCCAGGGGAGGAAAAAGGCTTTTTTCTTTGGATGGAGACTGAAGCTACTGATTCCTCAGTGAGTTTAATATTTTCCTCCCACACTAGGTTTACGTTGTATTTTAATTCTTTCCTGTGGCACAGCCTGAAGTGCCTTTGACTGTGTGCTTGGCAGCAACTCTTTCACTGCCCAGCTGCTTTCTCTTGCCATTGATGCTGGGATGTCTCTTCTATCAATGGATAAAATTTACAAGCACATTACAAGCAAAATTACAGGCAGTCTTCCTGCTTGACAGGAACAGTATTGAATTATGATTTCCAGAGGAGTCTCTTCCACAAACAATGTGTGCAGTTTCTCATTTCCTCTTGGCAAGGATGGTATATCCAATCTCTGCTAATTGCTTCCTGTAGAAACACTTCTAAATAATAATTTACACCCAAAAAAAAAAAAAAAGCTGATTATTTTAGGCAAATCCTTCTCAGTTTAAACTATCCATTGGGAAATAACCTGAGACACAGCATAGCAGTAGAACCTTAACATTATTGCCTTCTGTTGAATGCAGCAGGATTTTGCAGATGTTTAATTCATCTCTATATGATGCCAGGGATAGGTAAAAATGCTCAGAACAATTTCCTGTCAGATCAACTTTGAAAATTACACCTAAGCTATCTTTCAAAAATAGTTCATTTCTTAACCTAGAAGTAAGTTAAATGTCCTGACAAGACTTAGAGCTAATTTCAGCAATACTAATATGAGAGATTTTCCTCAAGTACATATTTTGGCACTATCCAACTTGGTCTGAAGCTTCAAAATTCAGATTCAGAGTAAACATGTGTAAATGTGCAAGATACTAAAGGACCAGAGAAGAAGTGGATAAATCAGTCCATATTAAATATATCAGTATCACCTAAGTAAGTGGCACCTAGTGGATTAGGCACCTGACAAAAGTCAGGATACTTAAGATATATTACTGGCTCTGGTTATAACATGTTAAATGATACCTGGAGGGTATAGCCTTCTTATGTTTCCTATTACTTTATCTATATCCCCCAGACATTCTAGAGTACTTCCAGTGTGAGATTTTGTTTTAAGACATCACATTTTCACATGTAGAACTCACAAGCTACATGTAAAAACTAAAAATTTACCAGCACAGATTTTAAATGAGTATAATTGATGTAAAGGTTACCCCAGCAAGCCCTCCCATCTTCCCACTCCCAAATCCTCATAGACTTCTTTCTCTTCCCAATACAACCCTTGTCTCTTGTCTCATAACATAAGGGATTAATTTCCAAGCACTACTCCTTTGTAAGGGTGCAAACTGAACACATGAAAAGACATATATTTAACCAAACACTTGTCTATTGCTGATGTATTCCTATTTTTCATGGACACATAAACAATGGAGCATATGGAGCTGTTTTAAGTGCAGTAACATATGAAATATGGTCCGAGTGACTAATACTTCTCAACATAGGATGAGACAAAGAGACTATCCCAGTGGTGCATTCCAGCACATGAGCTGTAGACTGCAATGTGTTTTCCAGGGTTGCTTCAGCTTAAAACAGTGTTGACACATTGACCTCTAGCTGGTATATAACTAAGACATATACCTTCCATACTTGCCACCTAATTCCTGTAAAAAGGGAGCAAATTTGGTCCAGCCTCTTCTTTTCTAATGACTCATCTGAATACAAATATCAAGATTTGGGTAATTTTGCCTATACAAATGTATACAGAGTATTAGGCCAAAGATTAATATCGAATTAAGATTCTATTGGTTTTATGACTATAAGTGCACGACATGAGTCAGAAAAATTACTTTTCGATGCAAGGGGTTACCTTACATAAAAGATCACTGCAGAAATTTATGGGGTGATGTGTCAGAAAACAGGATTAAAAAATTAGAGAAGGTGAAGACAAAAAGAAAGGCCAGATACAAAAAGAGGGCTTTTCTTACACCTGAAAGTCACTCAAACTAAAATATTGTCAAGTTAGAGACAAGCTCCGGGAGGTTAACTTCTTTAATTCAATTCTGCTTTAGGAAGATGAGCCCCAGACAAATGCATGGCTGACTATGTTGACTGCATATAGTGCATTTTGCCTCTTGCTTTCTGAGTGCTATTCAATTAGCCCTGGTTTTGATTCCTTAGTTTGCTGCTTCTGTGGTGTAAGGCATTTTTTGTTACTGTTTCTTTGTCTTGCTTGAATTTATTACTCCTCTGTCACTTAATAAGAGCTACACATTCAATTTTTTTCAGTGGGAAACACCAGATAGGTTTAAGACCTCATTTTTGACAGGCATCTTTTTGAAAACTGCTACTCATGAGGAAGTGGATTGTTACATCTTATGAAAATACTTGCTTTTCATAAAAGGAAAAAAAAAATCACAATTAATTTAACCCTTGCAAATCCAATAAATTTGTGTACATTTATTAATTTCTAGATCCAGCATATTTCCACAACACTCTTGACCCCCAAAATCTCGCAGATGTTTGCTCTCTGAAGTGATATGAGGCGTACATAGCAACACATATGAACAGTTAAAAAAACACCAGACATAATATAGCTGAAATTTTACAGATTTAAAAATGGCAAAAGCCCAAAACTCCTAGTTACTTAGCAATACCTTTCGATACTGTTTAACAATGACTGAGTACAATAAGGGTTTGATCTTACTCCCACCAGACACTACAGGAACCTTCTCACTTATTTTAGTGAAATTACAAGCAAGCTTTTAATTATTTCTATATTTAGATTCTTATGTTGCAAGCCAGTGGGTATAAAAAATGCCATGTTGAAGTGGCTGCAGCCCCATTTGTTGTCCATATACTTGAAAAGCATCTGTACCTTTTTTTTCCTTTATGGCCTCATTCAATTGCAGAAATCATTAAGAATCTGAATGGACAGACCACATGCTACACATTAATCAAGGTGTTGAAAAACAGAAACAACCATAATTCTAAAAGATTTATGGTTCATACCATTTAAAGCACTCCAAAACTTCAGCTTTCACAAATTCATTTAATAGGAGTGTCACTGCAATACAGAGTAGGCTACCTCTGATTCATTCTAATCATATGAAAGTCACGCACTTTGCTCTCACATATGGTTAGCAGCCTACAGTAATTGTTCCAGCCCTCAGCTATTAGGTTATTTTATACCCATTTTGCATATGAATACATAAATCCATTAGACCAACTCCAGACCACAAAATTTTGGAATCTTATCAAGCCACACGGCTGATGACCTGAGGCAGGATGTGATCAAGCCAAACATTTAAAAACTGACTTAGGAAAACAGTCACCTGGAATGGTAATATAATTTTGTCTTGCCTTCTTCTGCTTTATATTCCCAGGCTTCTTAGTGTCCAACTATTTTCAAACACAAACATAACCACGTGAACTCTCACCCTGCACAATCCTGGTCCCTCTGAATAGCAGCCCTGCCTTCAGTGTATTTGCCACTCCCCCCAAATTGGTGTCACTAGTGAACCTTTGAGAGTGCTTCTGTCCTGTCATCCAGGTTGTCAATTGAGATATTAAACAGAATGGGTTCCAGTAACAGATCCTGGAAGGGAACTACCAGTTAGTGTCCACCAGTTGGACTTTGCATCACTAAACAAGACTCTTGAGCACAGCAGTCCAGTTGATTTCTACTCACCTTATTGCCCACTTATCCAGCTTATATCTCACTAAGCTGGTGATAAAGAGAATGTGTCAAAGAGTTTGTTCAAGAATACAAAATCCACTGACCTCCCTACATTGTAGGGCCAGTCACTTTGTCAGAGAAAGCAATCAATTTTGTCAGATGTTACTTGATCATTGAAAGTCTATGTTGGCTTCTTCCAGTCATCTTCATGTCTTTCCTCCAGAATCTTCCAGGGCCTGAGACAAGGCTGACCTGGATCTTCTTCCTTGCCCTTTTTTTTAAACAGGTGTGAAGTTTGATTTTCCAGTCAGCCGGATTCTCCCCTAATTGCCATAACCATTCCAAGAACTGCAGCCTTTACTACACTTTCCTTTTGGGGGGGTTGTTGTTTTGGTTTGGTTTTTGGTTTTGGGGTGCTTTTTTTTTTTGCAAAAGACCTTAGAGGACATTAGCAAAAATGTTTCCCACACTTCAAATATGTTCTCACTAGCCAATGAAGTCAGTGCCAGATGCTGCTCTCCCTCTTCCTGGGAGCTGGTCTCACTATCCACAGGCTGTCCCACTTAAAGCCAGCTGCCTCCTTGTCCCTCACTACCTGTCTCCACCCAAGCACAAAAAGACCCTGTATATGTCTATCTTTTAAACAGAAACCAATTATTTAATCATCACTTTCCCTTTTCCAGTCCCTACCTATATTGTCTTTTCAAGTTATCAACTATAACGCAAACTATTTTCTCTGAATTTTTACTTCATTTTAATGTTTGTTGTTTCTGTTTCAGAGTAGGAGCAATCAGTTTTTCCATGAATGTTATTTGATTTGATATAAGATAGTACCTTTATCTTGCCTTTTATTAACATGGTAATTTCCACTCCATTGTTCTCTCTGTGCACTATCCTTTTCTTCCACATAGGAGGTAAACCATTTAGGACAAGGAATCTGTGATGCTTCATGTTTCTTCACTGCCTGGCACAACTGACATATTTTATTATTCTTTATGTATCACACTAAACATAATTTGGAATAAAAATACTAACTGATGATAGAGATTATTCAAATTATTGGGGCCAATGATAGAGGTGGGCTAGCAATACAAAAACAATAAGGACAATGACCTGGATAACTATGCCAGTTTGTACACTGTCATCACATGCAAAGTAGTAAAGAGACTGATTCAGAATACAGAAACCTTAATCACTGTTTTATGGAAAACAGACCTCAAATTTTGATGGGACTATGTATTTGGTTAATTTGTGTTTCAGTTAACAGTAATATGTTAAAACTTTTTAGAAACATGCTAAACATGTCACATAATAAAAAATTAATAGCAAAATACATAACTGTACTATACAGTGTAAGGATTGGTTGACGGACAAGTCTCTACAATAACTATAAATGCCAGATCACTATGCTGTGACAACCTTTTTGCCAAGACTGGCAGGGATTACTTCTGAATTGGCCGCAAGTCCTCATGCAAGCCAATGTCTTTATGAATAACTCAGAAGGTCCAACACTTGCAGATGACAAAAGGGCAACAGACTGCAAATGAATTGTAGTGACAGATCAGATTGATCCTACACCTGGGTCGGGGCAATCCCAGACACAGCTACAGGCTGGGCAGAGAAGAGATTCAGAGCAGCCCTGTGGAGAAGGACTTGGGGGTGCTGTCAATGAGAAAATGAACATGAGCCGGCTTCAGTGTGCACTTGCAGCCCAGAAAGCCAACCGTATCCTGGGCTGCATCAAAAGAAGCATGACCAGCAGGTCGAAGGAGGTGATCCTGCCCCTTTATTCTGCTCTTGTGAGACCTCACTTGGAGTATTGTGTACAGTTCTGGTGTCCTCAACATAAAAAGGACATGGAACTGTTGGAACAAGTCCAGAGGAGGGCCACAAGAATGATCAGGGACTGGAGCACCTCCCATATGAAGATAGGCTGAGAAAGTTGGGACTGTTCAGCCTGGAGAAGAGAAGGTTGCGTGGAGACCTCATAGCAGCCTTCCAGTATCTGAAGGGGGCCTATAGGGATGCTGGGGAGGGACTCTTCATTAGGGACTGTAGTGATAGGACAAGGGGTAATGGGTTAAAACTTAAACAGGGGAAGTTTAGATTGGATCTAAGGAGGAAATTCTTTACTGTGAAGGTGGTGAGGCACTGGAATGGGTTGTCCAGGGAGATTGTGCATGCTCCATCCCTGGCAGTGTTCAAGGCCAGGTTGGACGAGGCCTTGGGTGATATGGTTTAGAGTGAGGTGTCCCTGCCCATGGCAGGGGGATTGGAACTTGATGATCTTAAGGTCCTTTCCAACCCTAACTATTCTATGATTCTATGATTCTCTGAATGGCTTTGGTGAAACAGGTTCATTTAAGTAACAACAATTCTAATACAGCCAAATACAAATTTAGTTTAAATGAACAAAGCAGAGAAGCATCTCCATGAAGATAAGGTATTTTTCTATACAATATGTCCTGGGGAAAAAAGATAATTTTTGCCTTGATGCATGATTTGAGGAAGGTTTTTCAACCTGAATCGTAGAGGAGGACAAGGTATATGATCCCTCCTGCCCTTTAAAATCTGTGAATCAAAAGTCAGGGTCTGTGTCAGAGTGACCATTTTACCACAGTCCAAAAATTTATACACAGAATAATTTTTCTTCTGAATCAGGAAGCTATGTGATATCTTCTGTTCACAGGAGATGAACTGTTCTGACAGAGTTCATGTTTTCACATTTGTTTTCTTCTGTTTAATATTTAGCCAACACAGAAACATATGACAGCAGGTTCAGCACAGTCATTAACCTCACATGCACCCTGATTCTGCCTGGCTGCTGCAGCACTTCAGATCAGTCACACTCAGGTGTGACTCTGGCATTAATATAATTGCCTTTAGACTCAGAACTTGATACTGTACTTACCTCAGCCTTTGGTCTATTTTACTTTTTTCTAAAGTGACACCAAACTGTGAAGCATAAACAGTCCGTGGAGTTTTAATCAGTCAGTGACATTTCTAGTTCTAGCTCTCTTCAGCATTATTACTGAAAACAGTTTCTGATACAGTATGTTCTGGGCCAATACTCCAGCCAGCTTCCTGATTATAACTGGCAATGCCAGGTATCCATAACAATTCTTCTGGTACTGATACAAATCACTTGTTATGTTTTGTATTCTTTCAGCAGTCAGGTTTGTGCAATCTTGCACCTGTATCATGAGTATCTTGCATCCATAAGTATCACAAGAATCTTGCACCCATAAGTATTATGAGTTTCATGATATGCCAGGCAGTAATTTCTCGTGTGATCTGTGGAAATCGTGGAATTCTTCAGTGCCACAATGCACAGCCGTTATTCTGCTGTAAAAGTAACAATTCATCAGGATTCCTGATTAATATTTTCTGCATGAAGGCAGAGTTGTTGCACAGCCATCAGTTTGAAAGAACCTTTATAATGGCAAGTGTAGCCCCATCTCCTTGCTTTGTTGTCTAGTCTGTCCCCTGGTAGATTAGGACAGCTGAGATTTACTAGCAACAAACATCATTATTCACTTGTAGAATTATTGCCAACAAAATGGAACTGGCAAATAGCTGTGGCAAATGCGAAAGTCTGTGGAACTGGCACACCCTGACCACCCAGCAGAGCTGAGCACTGAAACTGCTTGTCCAGTGAACATTTTTCCCCACTATGTGCAGGCAATTGTTTTTCAAACAATTTTCAAAATTTTTCAAAGGACACTGCAGGTTATGATGCGCAGTTGGAACCACTGAGCTGTATCCTTCCACTTTATCCTGATGTTTTCTTACTGTCTCAATTCACATATGCTGTATTACCTACGTTACCCTCACACCCTAACATCACATCTTAATGTTTGTCATTCTCCTTGTGTTCTGTGCCGAATGTTGGAACTGGAATGAATTTTGGAACCCGCATGTAACACCATCAAGTCCTTTGAACGTGGATAAGTCAGGAAACTATTGTCCAATAGAACTCTGCATCAAGAAAGTGATCTGAAGTCTCATTTATTACCATGATAAATACACTTGCAGTCACGTAGTAGGGGATAGAGTGTTTTACAGTTGATTGTTCCACTAGAAATCAAGAAAAACAGACTGTGTGTGCTGCATGACCAGTCATTTAAGATCCTAATATATGCTCAGTTCTGTACCAGTGGAGGACAAATCCTTGTCTGTGATATAACTGTAAGAAATTGTAAGCAGTTTGGGAACAATGTAATTCCAGGCATAAGAATTAAACAGTTCTTAAACTGTCTGAATCTGGGTAATTCCAGGCCAGTAACTGGAGAGCAATATGATGAAGACGTCATCTCATGTTAAGCTTCTATGTAAAAATACGTTAAGCTGCCAATGCAAAAATAATCATTCCAGACCTACTTCTCACACCAAGTCTATTTTAGGCAGGTCTGCGAAAAGTCAGCTACCATCAAAATCCCTCCCACTAAGTCCAGTTTCAATGCAACCTGGGCAAACTTTGAGCAACTAGATTTGCTTCCTTAGCAGAAATTTTATATATCCATAATATGAATAAGTGCAAACCTGTATAGAAATGCATTCCATCATCCACAACCACATCCTTGAGTCAGAGAACTGCAAGTACAGTACATTCTGCTGTTTCTTTTGCTGCATCCATGCTGTTGATTCTCCTACCACAAAAGTTTTCAAGAGCACCAAGCTGTTGTTATGACTCATAAAAAACACCAACGCAAAGCAAGCAGCCCAATGTTCTTCTTCCCTCATTTCACTCACACACATTCAGTTAGAAGGGGGAATAAAAAAAAATAAAAAGGAGAAAATAACAAAGATTCAGTTCTTGTAAGCTTGTAAGTCCATGGTGAGAAAAGAGAAGGCTGGAGAGGACTAGACAAGAGACGAATAAAAATACCATAGCAATTCAACACATGGTGAGGAGGTGGAGTGGGATAACACTACAGAAATGAATGCTTATGACTCTCGCATCATCGCCCCCAAAATAATCAGCCAAGAGAGATAATTACCAGGTTTAGCCTAAGTATATGTACGTGCCTATGTAGAAAGGAACAGAATGAAAGTAGCTGATCAGAACCTCCATCTCAAATGAGGGACGGGTTCAATCTATTACTTAGTAGCCAAACATAAGCTCTAGATGAGATCAAAGTGTAAATATGAGTCATAAGATTTCTGACAGCAGTGTCTGTCTTAACAATGTGAACTGAGTGGGTTATGGCACCATGATAAGATCAAAGCCCAAAACTCTAAAATAGTTCATAAAAACCCTCAGAGAGCACTTCTGAATGTAAATGTTTAAGAAGTTCATCAAAACCCAAACTTCACCCAATTTATGAGCTTTACATACTGGTAAGAGAGAGCCATAACCCTGGAACTAAGGATTTTAATGGGAGAATGTTAATGGCTTCTACCTGAGAAGTGAGGATAAAGACCCAGGGCTCTCTACAAGGCAAATTCATACCTGCTACTGCAGCTACTTTTTCACAGGTCTTAAACCATATGGATTACAAAATCCATGGCACTAGCAGGGACTCATCACCTTCGACAGGCAGACTACTTTTTTTTCTGAATCTGTATTTAGGAACATGATTTGAGATTCTTGTATTCAATTTGAACTTTGAACTATTTTGTGAAACTGAACACTTTTCCATTTTCAACATGCAAGCAAGTGAAAAAATTCAAAATACATTAAATAACCTTGCTACATGCTCTGTTTCATTTCTGATTTAATATCATAAGCTGTTTTGAAAAAAAGACACGTAGATTAAGAAAGACTGGCAAACGTACTCTGTAAGCAAAACAAAAAATATAAATTCCCTCAGAAGGTTTATCTATTTCAGAGTGATCACTGCTAATTTTAAATAAAGCAATAAGAGGATAAAGCTATGCAAACATTATGTTTTGTTACATTTGAAACAATTTCTAAACCATTATTCTCTCTATTGTTCAGTGAAAGATCAACATTCAGGTAATGCTGAAATATTCATCATCACATTTGTCATTAAGCAAATTCAACTTGGGGATTATTTTTAGAATGAAAGAAAATGTGGGTCACTTTTGGTTTTATTGGTTTTTTTTAATTAAATAAAGAAGCCTATATAATGGTCTGTTACTGTAAGTTTTCATTTCAGCAATTTTTTTTTAAAAATTGTTACTCAAAACTTGCTCTTAAATCTTCAAGTTGACATGATGATTCACTCCATGAGTTGGCCAACCTTTACAAAGCCAGCAAGCTCCCCAAGTGTACATCAATTCCAGGACGATTTTTAGAGAAGTCAATCGTCTATTCACTAAAAGGAATGGAAAAATAAGAAGCAACCTTGCCTATACTATACACAAAAATGCTGAGGTGCTGTATAAACAATTCACCTACAAGTCCAGATAGGCAATTACTTATCAGCTGGTATATTTCTATTCCGGTTTTCTATTGTTCAAATTCAACCTCAATATTCCCTTTCTAGAATAAAAATTTTAATTTGGGAAAATTCAGAAACCATATTTGGCAATGCAGATTATTCATACAAAGGACAATACACATGACTGAACACCCCAGAAACACATTTGAAAATCTCTGTGTTAAGATCATCAAGATCAAAGAATAAATAATATTTAATTGTGTTCACAATTACATATTTGAAATGCGTAGCCTTTCTGTAAATAATTTTGGGCTTAGCATTTTCTTCTCCTGAAAAAGCCATTTAAAAAGCACCCTGCTGCAAATGTTCCCATCAGCAGTAAGTTCCTTCTCAGTATAGCTGCAGTCAATATCAAGGTTTTTCTGCACACTCAGTAACAGATTTAGGGTCTCAAAACAGCAGTAGGTGGGCCACATGCAACTACTAAAAATGTCACTCTGTTAGTGACAAATGCTTGATAGCAAGCATTGAACTACACAGCAGGAATAACTATAGCCTTAGAGGACAATGGAAAAATTACTGACAACTTCCTCTAGCTTAAGGAAAGCATTTGGATAAGTTTCAAATGGAGAGGAAATGAGAACAGAAGAATCATAAAAACAACTCACAAAATAGTCCTATAAAGGAAGACTAAGGTTAAAAAACTTGTCATGGAGTTAGGGGAGCCATCTCTCACAGATTCTGGGATCATGACCTCAAAGAATTCTAAGTTTCTGTGTAGAATAGGAAGATTTAATATAGCCATGGGAGATATCACCAGTCAAGAATAACCTCATTTCATTTCAGAGTGGGTGTTCTTGTAGAACTTGGACAATTTTGATCCAGGATTGATGAGTTTTAATGTATCTCCACTTACTATCTTGGCTGTGCTATTACCGTGTCACCAAACTGTAAAAGAAAGTTCCAGAGTCTACAAGGTGCTACAAGAAGAGAAGGGGCTTAGCAAAGAAATAAGTGCTTGCAGGCCAAACAAAAAGACTGTTGGAGGAAGTAGGGAGCTGATGCTCCAGCCTCTGAAGTAATGGGAAAGAAACTTTCCACAGACAGGAGAGGACTTCGCAGAATTTGCCATAATACAGGAAGCCACTGAGCTGCCTGAAACCAGAAAGAAACAAAAATCCAACTGCTATGACACAGTGACAAAAGATTTAATTATGGACCTTTATTCCACCTCTAGTCAGCTTCAGCTTCCATATTTAAACAAACAAAGGCTAATTAATCTAATCTCTATTCTCACTAAACCTTCACTTTAAAATTTTGTGGTCCTGAGAGTTTACTCTGAGGAAAAAAAAATTTCACCAAATCCACCTCAGAAGTTCTGGCAAGCTGGTCAATTTCTCCAGTTACACCAGACATGGCATTGCCAAAACGCTAGAAGAATTTTAGTTCCTTTGCTAGCACTGGCTGTGGTCCTGCACAACCACATGGGTGTATCACCTGCTCTACCAGCCATCTAGATCAGGACAGCACCTGGCTAAACACCATCAGGAAATATGACTGGGAGGACACAACTTACAGTAACTATATAGAATTTTAGGCAAAATGTTCTAGCCAGATATTCATTCCTGTCATACCACTCCAATGAAGCAAAATAACCCAGTATTTCTGTCACTTCCATAGTCAGCAATGCCATGAGAATCTGTAGCAGCATCTTCTGGAAGGAAGGAAATTAGATAAGAGGGAGCCAGCAAGAAGAAAAGTTTAGAATCATACAGTGGTTAACTTGATTTAATCAATTGCCTTACCAGGCTATGAAAGAGATCTGGCATGTGGCCTGCACGACAGAGACTGCAGTGGCGTGCATCCAATTATACATATCTGGCATCTAAGTTTTTCTCCTCTCTGCTCCTCATCCTGCAGTTAAATTTGTAATAGAGAATGATCCCTCTCCTTCTCATCTCATATACATGCACAAGTGAGGGATGGGGTCTACTGCACAGTTAAATGAGCTGGTACTGCTTTGAGAGTGCAGGAGGGCATGCCTTTTGAAAACATTTGGCTGTTAGCCAAAGGTTAACATCTCTCTGCAGCTAATGTCATTACAAGCCAGAGAAGAGAACATAAATAAACATCTCCAAGTACTCTTCTGTTTTAACAAATAATGACTCAAGGGAAAAAAAAAAGAATAAAAAAATATAGGAATCCAGAAAGAAAACAGATATAATGAAAATTAACTCCTGTGCCAGTAAAACAGGTAGAAACCAAACAGGCTGATGCTGATGGTCCCACATTACCCTCAGTTTTTCTCAATGCCTTCTTCTGTTACTATTTCAGCTGCTTTTGATATATATGCACATTAGCTGCTTAGTTAAAAGAAGTCACAGAAGGGCGTTATTCTCTAATTGCTGACTCCTTAGATGGCTGTGTCATTTGCTCTTCACACAAAAAGCAGTTTGACAAAGCCCCGCATGCAATCAAGTCCCACATACTTGTCTGTACTCAGTGTCACAAATGTGCAGGCCTAACACCAGCTCTGGCTGGCTTCTGGAAATGCCTACACAAAGCAGCACATGAATGCTATTAAAAGACACATGTATTATTCAGTGGGACTCTGCCCAAACTTCACCCACTAAACTGAGCAAAAGGAGTGCAGAAAATGCAGAGGCCAGGCATGAGCATTCTTACGAGTGTTCATATGCAGAGAGAACCAGGTGCTGCAGTTTATCATTTAAATAACCTTGTACATAAAGTGAGAAAGAGCTCATGTAAAATACTATGCACTGAGGATACTTCTGTAATCCATTCACCCATTTTAAGTGTTCTATGAACTCTGATCTGCCACTTAGTTTGTTTAATCTTGGTTGTTTTTTCTTTCTTTTTCTGAGCCTTAGAGTCACAGACACCATTAAGAGAAACAGGACAGGAAACTCAAACAAATCAGCCATCTGAGATCTGATGGGAATTTAAAGGGTTTGGATAGCCATTTTCAGTAAATGGCCCTGCAAATATAACACAGTACACACCTGCACCAAGAGAAAAAAATCCCCACCCTTCTCTACCCACAGGCTTCCATCATATAGTACTCTTAGGGGGCCCCCTGAGCAATGTAAAACTTTGCACTTTTTACAGTGTAGAACTGAATAGAGCTGGGCATCTGCACAGACTGTCCTCTACACCAACAGCTGTGCAGACCACAGGATGGAGTAAGCAACATACTGCAGGGTCATCCAGCAGCACTCTCTTCCTCAGATTTCTACTATTTCTGGGAAAATAATGGAAGATTGGTGAGGAGGACTGTAAACACACTCACATGACTCGCAGCTGGGGTGTCAAAAACCACTCATATTGTACATAATTGTTGCTTGGCCTGTGTGTTAGACAAGTAGAACAACTGCGTTTAGATAAGAAGGGCCTGAGATTGACTTAGAGACATCTGAACACATCAAACATGCTTGACATTTCTGCCCTGCTGTGGAAAAGATCAAAGCACAGTGGTAAATGACGCCTGCATGAATCCCTGAAATTAAAGAAGAAATCAGCAGGTTCAGTCTAGCATGGACCGAGGTCCACAGTGCCTGCATCCCCACCTGTGTACTTCTGCATGGGTGCTGCTTCAGGGATCCCCAGTTGGTAATGAAAATGAATTGCCTCTTTGCATTTGAATCATGGTTTTGTGGCTGTCCCTGTGTCCTGCCTATGCCAGCTCACACAGTATTTCAGTTTGCTGTGGATTTGAGCTGTTTCACGAGTTTTGAAACTAACACATCCTTCACAAGTCAGATGTTGGGGACTGCTAGTCTATGGGGCCTGACAAAGGTACTGGAAAGGCAAAGGGCATAGGAACTAGCCAGTCCTGTGTCTGAAGTAGGAATCATAAACCTCTTCTTGGTACTCCACCTCATTCAGGAAATCATTAACCTGCACAGCTTTCCAACAAAATCTGTGCCTGTCCAGTCACTTCCAAAAATTTATTGCATATGTAGCATATATTTTTAAACTACCAAAATGTATGCAAAATGATGCATTTCATCTTTTTACTAGAAGCCAGACTACTCAAAAAAATACATTTGTTTAAAACTAGTTTGCAAGATAATTTTCAAAGCATAGGTCTGTGCAGTTCTCCACAGTCCCTTGATTCATACCTTCATCAATCTCAATCTGTTGAACTCAGCATCAGCATTCATAATCTCTGTTCTCAATCTACGTATTTTTCTCATCTATTTTCTTTCTTTGACACTGCTGAGTGTTGGCTATCAGCCATCTACAATAAGCTTACTGTGTTCAGAACAAAACTGGTCAAATGGTTTCATTATTGTATTCCCTGAAGCAGTTTGCTTCTGGTCTTCTACACACTTAGTTATATTAACACCGTGTTATGAAAGACACCAGATGGACAGTGCTAGAAAAATCACATCCCTGTTTTCAACAATACATGCCTTAGGTCATCACCTCTCTTCCTCCTGATACCAAGAAACATTATTACATTTCTTAGAAAAATTCTAAGGGATATAGCATGTGGAACTTTTCTACAGGAAGAGAATTTCATCAGACCGCAAAATGGTTTCCAAAACCAAGGTGTTTCATATTGTAAGCTAGCACCAATGGGATGAATTCTGCTGTAAACATGTCAAAGCTTTAGGTTTCTTCAGACTCATATTCAGCAGCTCTCATTCCACAACCATTTAGACAGATATCTATTGTGCTTATTATTTGTAGTAAGTTGAACATGTTGTTTTTTCCCATAGGAAGGGGTCAGGTTTCAAGATGAAACTGTGAAAGCCTCTTGCTAATTTTCTCTGGATCTTTAAGAATAAAAAAAAAAAAAAAAAAAAAAATAGGGATTGAAAGCAAGATATTAGTAATAATCACAAATAAAATGAGAGAATCTTCTCCATATTTACAGAGGAAATTCCCTTTGCACAGTATTATGACAAATCTATGCCTTTTAGCACCACTGTCTTTTTCAGGCTGATGTGCTATTGTTAAGTGCATGAAACGGTGAAATAGATCCGATACTTCGCTGAAATGAATCCAGTAGGTTTTCTCAGTGGAGAAGAGTAAGGGTAGCAAAGTAGCAGTGCAAGTCTTAGGATTTCTTGCAACTGAGAACAGGGTATAGCTCTTCTCATTTTAGAGCTAAACCACAGTATTTTCTGTTTAATAGTGCCCTCTAGTGAAAGAAAAATAATTATCAAACAGAAGACGAACATCTTAACAGATTAAAAAATGAGGTGGGAAAATGTCTTGAAATTATTTGAGTCAATTTGTTAATGATCTGATGGCCACCAAGGGACTTCAGTGTTAGTGTATGCCTCTGCTGTATTCATAGAATCACAGAATGGTTTGGGTTGGAAGGGACCTTAAAGATCATCTAGTTCCAACCCCCGTGCCATAGACAGGGACACCTTCCACTACACGGGGTTGCTCAAAGCCCCCTCCAATCTGGCCTTGAACATTGCCAGGGATGGGGCGTTGTATCTTTCCTCAGGCAGCATTTAGGCCTACAGAAAAGTAGGCATTCTCTGCATTCCATGGTTAATACTATAATTTACAACAAACACTGTCAGGTGAGAGGTCTAAAATAATCTTCTAAAAATATTTTTAAGCAATCACATTAATAATTTTATAATGTACCCATATAACAGCTTTTTTTGTTAATACTGTATTTCTTTAACTGTCATGAGAAGAATAAGATAAAACACCGAAACGTAATGCAAATTATCATGTGGAGGTATTTTTTACATACAGCTGAAAACAATTCATTAATCTGACTCTGCTGATGTCTATATTGGTAAGTCTGGACATAGTTTTTTTTTGTCTCATGTTGTGTCTTACATATACAATTCACACATGTGGAATAGCATACAGAAGTGAAACTCATCTTAAAGCAGCTCATTTCTAGACAGTTTTATACAAAACAAAGGAGATTGTAGAAATTAGAGCTAATTAAAATGTGACCCCTTTTTAAATTTCCTCCTTCCTGATACTTTTGGCTGCTCTGAGAGACACTTATTTCTAATTCACTTTCAGCTGTAGCATAAAAAAAAGAAAAAATATTCTGAAGTTTATTCCCTAAAGCGAAAAGTGTCACCCTCCTTACCAAGCTCGCTGATTGTAAAGATTTTCAATACTAAACCAGTAAAAGATAATTCCAATTTCTTCCCCTCCTCTCTTAACTAACCCAATTACCCAGTTTCAGGTACATTACTAACGCTATCATAAAGACTCAGTGCTCTTTTGACAGTGACAACCTGGCTGCAGTCCACCACTCAGCAGACAGACAGACAGACATCAGCAGTGTGCCTGTAGCAAAGCCTCTAGGTGTTGACCTCAACTCCTTGCCAGTTTCTCCAGTCGGGGACAGTGGCATCCAGACTGCAGCACCATTACTGGCAGAACTCACTTCCCTTGGACCAGCTTGCACCTGAGGTCTCAAAATGGCAGTGCACATACATACTGAGTCCCATTTAGCACATAGGTAGTACCAGCTGGAAAAATCAACATCAGACACTTGCAAGCCCAGTTGCAACAAAACATGTAATCAAGCATCTCCAGCTGAATCAAACCCCTATTGGTGGAGGGTCTGCAGGGGTACCTCTACAGGCTTATCCACAGGGCTTGATCTATCATGGACTTATAAACTCAGAATAGCAGTTTGGAAGCAATCTAAAGGATCATCTGATCCAACCTTTCTTGGCAAAAGCAAGTCAACACAATGTTCCAGCACCCTGTACAGCTGAATATTCGAATTGTCCAACAATGGGGAATCCATCACTTCCCTGAGGAGATTATTGCAATGGCTGAATGCTCTCATCGTGGAAAACTTTGTTCTTTATGTAATGTATTATAAAGTACCAAACAAGTAACTTAACGCCACAGCCTTATGCTGATTTGGCGAAATATAACGACATGGACTGAATGCACTACATTTTAATATGAGTTCCCACGCCAAAGTGCAAAAACTGATTTCTGCTTCCTTGGCATTATCAATACGTATCCCCAGCTGAAACTAGTTTTGGCAAGCAGAAATCCACAACGATGTCAAGAAGTCAATGATTTTCACCGGGTCCACCCTGCATGCTTAGAGCTTTAATTTCCTCAAGCTTGCCCCAAGCCTCAAGCAGAGACTTTTTGTTTTCCTCACTTTTTGACTCATGTTTGCATGTTGTGAGGAAAGAAAATGGGTGGCTCGCTTTCCATTTACAGAAGTCAGTGCTTACTGTCCACATAGAAACCCACCAGCCTTAACGCGGCACTCATCACCAGCCGCCTACAGCGAGAGCAGCCCGTGTGTGGGTTTCTTGTTCAAAAGTTCCCTGCTCTAGGGACAGAAGAAGGTTTTTCCCCTGGTTTAGCCTGACGTGCCACCAGCATCCCCAAACCTTTTTCGCCCGAAAAGGCAGCCGAGCCCCTTCCGCAAAACAGAACGCGGCACATGGACCGAACCCGGCCAAATGGCGGCCGCGGCCGCTACCATTACACCGCCACCTGCTCTGGCCAACAGGCACTACCACACACCCGCCCGCCGCACCGCGGCGCTGAGCGCCTGCAGCGCCGGGAGGGATCCGGCGGTGGTCCCGCGCTGTCCGTGGGGAACGTGCGCCGCACGGGCTAGGTGCGGCGGGCTGCGGCGGGGCCAGCGGCGGGGCGGCCTGAAAGGAGGGCTCGGGCTGAGCGCCACCGGCGCCCGCTGTGGAACGGGGCTGCCAGCAGCTAAGCGCGCTGTTGTACAGCAGAGGGAGTGGGCACAGCCCCGCCCCGGCCTCCGCCGCTCCGCTTCGGCCGAGTCCCGCCGCGGCAGATGCGAGCGCTCTCTGAACGCTCTGTCTGCTGCCGGAGGCCTGGCGCCTGCGCTGCGGCGCTCAGCAGCGCCTCACAGCCGCCGGCTCTTAAAGCAGCAGGGCGCCTTGCGTATGAGGTGCGGTCGGTGCTGCGGGAGACAGGGGCCAGCTTCGAGCGCTGTCGCTGCCCTACACACCTTTCCTTATTCTTTCTTTTATATTTTTTTCTCTCTCCTGTCGGTGGTCAGAACGTGCAGGAAATGATGTCGAGAGGGATGGGGGTAAAAGTGAGCAGGGACAGCGGGGATGGGGATGACACAAAAGATCGTGTTGTGCAAACGGTGTGTGACCACAGGAGACAGATTGTCAGCCACACAGGGGAGGATTGTGAGGGGAGACGGGGAAGAGAAAACCCCGCAGTCAGTCCACTTCTGTGTCTTGTTTTCTTCCACAGGCAAATCTAAACCTTCATCAGCCTGAATCTGAAACCCTTCTAAATCCCCATACTTCATCTCTACCACCCTAACCACAAAATCATCTTAGACAGAACCTCCTAGACAACCTCCTCATTCCATTCCGTCAGAGACCAACCTACCTGGGATGTCTTTTCACTCCTTGACTGACTTCTCCATAGTGTTGCAAGAAGGCGAGAGCGCAATCTGGCAAAGAATTTTCTAAACCGAAGTGACTTTCAGTTTTACAGTGCTGTCTTTAAGGATTCACAGTTTGTTAGTTCTGAGGTGGGAGCTTGCGTACCTTTTTGCCTAACTCACTATTTCTGTAAGTCAAAGTTAGGGTGTGTTTTCTCTGTCTCTTTTCCTATGTCATAGAATGGTTAGAATTGGAAAGGACCTTAAGATCATATAGTTTCAACCCCCCTGCCATGGGCAGGTTCATCTTCCACTACACCAGGTTGCTCAAAGCCCCATCCAGGAACCCTGGCCAGGAACATGACCAGGGATGGAGCATTTTTCACACATCTACATACAGCTTTTCCTGCTCTATGCAGTCACTTCATAAAGCTTGGCTTTTGATCCCATTTTGCTATGTGCATGTCATACCTGAGATGCACTGATGCTATAGGTTAATTCAAAGTCTCTTGAGTTTTTGTTCCTTCATTTCAACATTGCTGCCCAGTAACACAGGGTCTAGTATTAAACTGGCCCTGTCCGGATCAAATAGAAGTCCCCTTCATCTCCCAAGAAGGAAGTCCACAACTGTCACACAGAGTGGATTGTTATCAGCATGATGACTTACTGCTCTGCTAGGTAGACATGTGCTCAGCGCATACAGAAGGAGATACTTTTCCCTGTTCCACCCATTTTCATCCACTCAGTGCACGTGAGTGCTAGACAATTGTTCTTACTTGGTTTTTACTTTGCATTAAAAATGCTGGCTACATATGGTGCAAGGATGAGATTCAGAACATCTAGGATTTGCTGCTATTTCCATTTGAAATGTAGTTACACAAAAACGGATTCAGTATTAATCTGCTTAAAATGCTAGAGATGTTAAGTGACAAGAAGCTGGGAACAATGATTTAGAAATGGCAGCTCAATTATGCAGCTTGGGGAAAAACAAACAGAGACTGAAATTGAAACTGAAATGCTTGTAATTCATCCTGTTTTGAATGAAAATTTGGGTAACTACTTACTCGTGAACAGCCAGACTCAGCTGCAAATAGTACTGTGTAAAGAGCATTCTGAACGCCTTTACAAAAGAGATGAGTACACTCTGTGCCTCAGAGACAGTTGCAGGAGGCAGACAGGAAGGGAAGAATATTCTTCTTGAGAGGTTCTCCACATAGCTTTGGCCAAATGAGCAAGTCCAAAGGCTCCCATGAAGCGTAGGTTAACTTGAGTCTTTCTTTCTGTTTGTACAGGAAAGAGGCCAACATAACAGCCAAAGACCATGAATAGCCATGATGGATGACCATGTCAGATTAGCTCACTGTACACACTCAGCATGGCTGAGTTCATGGGATGAACTCAGCTGAGTTCATGGGATGTTTTCTGAGTTCAGCCTTCAAGTATAAGCCTGAACAGCACTGACTTTTTTGAGCTTTGCCAAGACTGCCCTCTAGACCAGGCTCCTACTCTACACAGGAAGAAAGCATTCAAGTGCAGGCCACCCTTGTGGCCTGCCCATGCTTTGGCAGGACAGTGTGGTACACTTTCCCATAAGGAGCAGTGCACCCACGCACCAATGGAACTGTGCCACCTCCCTCCCCCTGTCTTACCACCGCCACTGCCTAAGCTGTGAGTGGAGGCCTCCCCAGGCTCCTAAGTATGTTCTAAAATACTTCTTGTAAACAAGAAAAACATAATATTACAGACTTGGTTTCTTTGTAGTTGTAATTATTGACAGCAAGTATTAAAAAATCTTGGGGTTCTTGATATTTTTTTCTACCTGTCTCAGTTTAACCGTATGCTTTTGAGTCTATGTGTCTGGCTGGGGAAAGAATTGCTTACTGGGGAAAAGGAGATAGAGGTTTTAAATCCACACCAGAGATTACTCTTCGATTATCAGGGGCTGCAACCTTTTTTAGATTTTCTGTAATGGAATTTCTTATACATTGATATGGCTATAAGAGACACACTTCATTCATCTACAGTATTTAGTGGTTTAGGAAAAGCCTGAAGGATAAGCCCAAGAGATTTCCCCTCCAACCAGCAATTTCCTGCAACAATTCAGGTGGAAAAGAGGTAGTCCAGGAGTTCCCCTGACAGGGCAGGAATATATGTGAAGCCACAATGGTGCTCCTCTCTTTGAAGGCTCAAGGTGTCCTATCCTGGGCTGTATGAGCAGTAGTGTTGCTAGTAGGTCGAGGAAGTTGATCCTTCCCTTCTACTCAGCATTTGCAAGGCCATACCTGGAATGCTGTGTCCAGATCTGGACTCTCCAGTAAGTGCAAAAGAAGACAGGCATACTGGATGGAGTCCAATGAAGCACCACTGAGGTAAGTAAGTGAAGAGAACATCCTTTCCCATTAGGACAGGCTAAAAGAGCTGGGGCTGCTCAGCCCAGAGAAAAGAAGGCTCAGGAGGGATCTTGTCAATGTATATAAATACCTGGAAGGAGGGTGCAAAGAGGATGGAGCCAGGCTCTTCTCAGAGTGTCTAGTGGCAGGACCAGAGGCAATGGGCACACACTGAAATACAAAAGGTTCCATCTGAACATCAGTAAACACTTTTTCATGTGAGGATGTGAGGGTGACCAAGCCCTGGCACAGGTTGCCCAGGGAGGTTGTGGAGTCACCTTGGAGATACTCGGAAGCTGGCTGGAGAATGGTTCTGAGTAACCAGCTGTAGGTGGCCCTGCTTGAGAAGGAGGGATGGACCACATGACCTCCAGAGATGCCTTCCAGCCTCAACCACTCTGTGACCCTGAAGGACTGTCTTGACCTACACCTCATGAGTGAATCCTGTGGCCTATTTCTCCATTGCCTTTACAATTCTCATAAGTTAATGAAAACAGTATCAACAGCATGCACATACACACATGAAGGAAGACCACAGAAACCACCAAATTCCAATACTGTAGCATTTTACCTCTGCTCTTTCTGATGTAAATCACTACCCCAAAATAGTCTGAATTTTGCATATTTTATCCCATTTACAAACATGCTAGCCACCTTCTCCCCAGAAAAAGTTTACCTTTCTGAATGTTAGATAGGAAGGAATTTTTCCCTTCTTTCAAAATAGCCTAGAATAGCAGCAGTATTTGAACACACCAAATTACAGTTTCTCAGAGCATAGAGAAGTAGTACCTAAATGGATTGATATCAGGAGCTGCCTACAAATTGGGAACATAGCAATGACTAGCTGAGGTATTTCTAATACATCTATTACCTTGACACAACAGCAAATATAGATGTTCCTCATTTCACAGATGGAGAAACTGAAGCACAGAAAAACCTATTAGTGATGTGTAATCAATGAGTCAGAGGAAAGAAAATAAAAGGAAAGGTATCAGGAAAATCTATATGGGTGAAAAGAGCAAGAGAACAAAGAGATGTGAAAAGTTTGGCTAAAAGGCTTGTAGTGATCTTAATGTGTACTTACCCACTTAAATGCACAGAAATGGCACACATAGCATTGAAATGTTTGGTACCTGTATTTTTAACTGACTAAAGACAAGTAATTCTGTTTTCCTTGAGTCATTCCTAAATTAGTCTGTTTGTATACAGGGATCAAAAAGAAGAAAAAATAGCTCCAAAACACACAGAATTAAGTATCTTGATATAGCATCTACAAAAACAGCTGGGCATAGTTCTGAGCTAAATTCACTGACAATGGTCCTGATTTTTGCTACAGTCTTTTCTATTCCTTCCTTCATAACGTAACTTGCTATAACTGCAGTCAAATTTTAACCCTTGGAGTTCTACATGTGCTCATCAGTAACACATATCTAAGACCTCTGTTTATGCCGTTCTTGTGTACTTCAGGTAAAGTGCACAAAATCAGTATAAGAATGCCCCATCCACAGGTACCACAGTAGCAATACCTAGCCATCATTTTACACAGAATTAAATGAGCCATAGGAAGTCATACTGACATATACCATACTCCACAAAGAAAGAAATCAGAAGCACAAACTAGAAGGCCACAAGCAGGGAGGAAACCAAACTGATATCTCTTGGAAGTCTTTCTTGAAGTAAGGAAGGTACAGAACGTTGGACACAGGAGCACAGAAATACAATGAAAATATTTTTACACATACAGGAGGTAGACCATGGAGCTAAAAATAATGGTCAGCGAGAGGCACAATCAGTAAAGGTGCATGTTCCCATCCTATGAAAATTCCTAAGGTTTTGCAGTTTCCCTTGCTAAATCACAATAGCCAAAATCTCAAAAGTATTCACAAATGAAGAACATGCAAAAAAACCACAGCAAAACAAACATGACGAGATAGAGAGATCACACTACACTTTTTCTGTTTCAGTTATTTTGAAAGTCACGGTTTTAGAAGTGGCTGAATTTTCGACAGGAAATATTGGTTAGGAAAAAGAAACTTTTTTTGTTGTTTTTCAGGAGTCTAAAACAAGATGTCAAAATTAACATTAGAAAATGATACTAAGCCTTTCTCACAAACAGGCTTCTTCTGGAAAAAAAAAAAAAAAAACCAGAAGAAAACAAAACAAAACAAAAATTAGATTTTGAATGAGAAAAACAACCACTGAAAATCCTGAAGCAGCCACAGTAATCTAATAAACCCTTCCACACATCAGACTGTATAGAAAGGAGCTGTTTTGAAACAGTAAGGGTATAATTTTTTCCATTATTATTCTCTCTTTTCTCTTTTAACCACAACACATTGATAGCATCAAGATATTAATGGACATTCATGCACATGAAAGACAGGAAAGAAGAGGTGGAATTTACTTTTTTCCTTCCAAATCTGGCATCAATGAAAAAATGTCTAGAAGAAAGCAATAGTAACTCAGATAACAACTGCAACTCAGACTGCTATAGACTATTGATTATGGTGACAAGAAATGCTGGAATTAAAGACAAAAAGTCAACTGGCACCATCTAGTACTTGAGACACGCAGGTCCGTTCACTGCCAGTAGTCTTTGCCCTGGCTATTTTCAACACGTGAACCATGAATCCCTGGCATTACCCTACCCCTTGAATGTATGTTGCGTGTGGATAATAATCTCATAAAACAGTTCTATCAGCATGGTGATGTCTTTGTTCTGGTGTACCCAGAATAAATAGTATTTAGAAGAAAACATTGGCGTACTCATTAAGTATCTCTCAATCTATCTCACACTGTAATAATGCAATTCCAACAAGAAAAACATATTTATCTTCATTGAAAGTTTGCATCAGTGAGGAGCGGAAAGTAGCTGAAGTACAATTTACAATAAAAGAATCAAAGTGGTTAATCAAGGTATTCATCAACACTTTAGGGGAATTAATAAAAAACATAGAGAGCAATCTAATAACAAATTTGTAGATTGGTTGATGCATGTAATTCCTTGTTAAATTTTAAAGCTATATAAGAAAAATGGGGAACAGTAATCTAAATTGTATTAGCAATTCAAACTCCAATTACAGACTGTAGCTCAGCCGTCTACAAGAAGCAGGAAGGATTTCAATTTGCATTGTCAGATTTTATGCAGAGAATAGAATAGCATGAGTGTGACCTTTCTTGGGATCATCATAAATGGTTAGCAAAATAACAGACTGGTATTCTGGTCCTTATGGGCAGTAGACAATCTGAGAATGTAGTAGAAAGATGACAATTCAAAGCCATCAAGGTAGGGAACAACTTACTCAGGATGACAGAAATTGAATAAAATCTCTCATCTAGCCTAATCTCCTTCTGTGAGAAGGTGACCTGCTTAGGGGATAAGAGAAAGGCTGTGGATGTTGTCTGCCTAGCCTTTAGTAAAGCCTTTGACACTATTTCCCACAGCATTCTCCTGGAGAAACTGGCTGCTCATTGCTTGGATGGGGATAATCTTCACTAGATAAAAAATACCTGGCTGGATGGCCAAGCCCAAAGAGTGGTGCTGAATGGAGGTAAATCCAGTTGACAGTCGGCTCAGGATTGGGGCCAATATTGTTTAATATCTTTATAATGGTCTTGATGAGGGGATCAAGTGCACCCTCAGTAAGTTTGCAGGTGAAACCAAGCTGGGTGGAAGTGTTGATCTGCTGGAGGATAGGAAGGATCTGCAGAGAGATCTGGACAGGCTGAGCTGATGAAGTATGGCCAGTGGTATAAGGTTCAACAAGGCAAAGTGCTGGGTCCTGCAGTGAGGTCGCAACAGCCCCATGCAGTACTTGGGGAGGAGTAGCTGGAAAGCTGCTTAGCAGAAAAAGACCTGGGGGTGATGGACAGCAGCAGGTTGAATATGAGTCAGCTTGTGCCCAGGTGGCCAAGAAGACAAACAGCTCCTGGTCTCTACCAGAACTAGTGTGGCCATCAGGACTAGGGAAGTGATCATCCCTCTGTACTGGGCACTGCTGAGGCCGCACCTCAAATCCTGTGTTCAATTCTGGGCCCCTCGCTGCAGGAAAGACACTGAGGTGCTGGAGTGGGTCCAGAAAAGGCCAGTGAAGCTGGTGAAGGGTCTGAAGCACAAGTCTGACGAAGAGCAGCTGAGGGAACTGGGGCTGTTTAGCCCAGAGAAAAGGCAGCTCGGGGGAGACCATATCTCTCTCTACAACTGCCTGAAAGGAGAATGTAGCAAGGAGGGTATTGGTCTCTTCTCCCAAGTAACAAGTGATAGGATGAGAAGAAATGGCCACAAGCTGCACCAGGGGAGGTTTAGATTGGATATTGGGAGAAATTTCTTCACTGAAAGGGTTTTCAAACACTGGAACAGGCTGCCCAGGGAAGTGGTTGAGTGACCATCCCTGAAGGTATTTAAAAGATGAATAGATGTGGCACTTAGGGACATAGTTTAGTGTTGGGTTAATGGTTCAACTTGGTTATCTTAAAGATCTTTTTCAACCTAAACAAATCTATGATTGTATGACCTATATCTTGCCTATTTATGGTCTAAAGCTAAAGTGGTGTTTCATTTAACTTGCAAATTCCTTAGCATTTCTAACCCAAGCATTTAAGGACAAGGACTAACAAAATATTACCCTTTAGGATTACATGACAAAAGGTAACACTATTTAGATATTTTACTCAGAGCCCTTTAATTGTAGTGCATGATGTAACAAGCATTTACTGAAGGCAGCCCACAGATCTACCTGTTCTGCACAACATGTCATGAGCTGAGGGCAGTAGCAGATCAAAAGTCATCTGCAATGTGCCACAAGAGAAAAGAGGAAAGCAATTTCAGGTGAAATTCCCAAATTGCCTGAGGATGTAAGTAACACCCTCCTATTACCCAGGAAAACATAAACTATATTCAACAATCTATGACCTTCTGACCTGAGGAAGACTTCCTGCTGCCTTCAGATCTAGTGGTTAATTTAATCCTGACTCTGTAAATGCAGTACACTTCCCAACATCCTGCCTTGTAACCACATCAGAAAGTTGAGTTATGTTTCCAGGGAAAAGGAGGGGAACCATCTCCATGCCCTGTCAGCTGTGCCCTGACGTACCAGATTGCTGTGGTACAAGTGGAGTCCAAACAAACAGCAACACCACATCCTTCCGGAGTATCTGAAATACGCACTTTACCTGCTCCATCCTATAATTATATTAGCCTTTTTTGCAGCTACTCATACTGGTGATTCAGTGCTATTGCATGCCCAGGCAAGACATACAGGTCTCTTTTTGCCACGTCTTACACTCTTCAGCTTACTGCAGAAGTTCCCCTTATAAATCCTGCAGAGCATGGCTTTGAACACCACATTATCCCATTTCTATCCCTCTTCATAACATTATACTGTCTCTATTTTTATTATGCCAGGAGAGAAGGACATCTCTTTCTTTCTCACATGCTTTGACCGGCAGGAGCAATCAGCTTTAGTCTCTGTGACATTCCAAAGTGCATATCTGTCCCTTACTGCAGAGATGCTAATGGATTTCATGTCCCCTAGCAATTTTCCTCACTCAGCTCCCTGCATGCAACAAACAGCAGTAACTGGACAGAAACCACAGGAAAGTGAAAAGAAATGGGAAACAAGATGTTTATTGCAGCACTGGGATTAGTTATTTTTTCTTAAAATTATTATTTTGTTTCTATTCCTCATTAAGTTTCCCAAAGCTAAAAAGTCAACGCATTTCAGCCATGGGTGAACGGGGTGAAATAAGACGGTGTGTAAATTTTCTTTCACAGCATGGTGCATTGCCCTCTGGTGGCTGTTTTACCTGTACAGTGCTGAAGGTGTCAATAAAGTAAATGCGCCTTTCTTTTTTTAATCTTTTGTAAGCATAACTATTTAAGAAATGTGAGAGAGATCAGACACAAGTGGTTGATGTTTGTCTCAGCTTTTCTGAAACTTCACTCTCACTTAGTACCATTCCATCAAGCCATTTGTCCCTTATGTGTGCAGGCTGTTCTGAACTTACCTGCATACTGACTGCCTCACTAATGTAACTCTTTCTTACTTTTTTCTTTCATGTTTAGCGAAATGCAATTGAGTGATGTTTTTTCTTACAGCATCTTTTTTTTTAACTTTTTAATGTATTTTGCATTTGATTCTGGGAGAAAAAAAAAAAAAAGAAAAGAAAAGAAAAGAAAACCAACTCCTCCAACCAGAATCTGTGAAATCAAAGTCAATTTAGCAGGAACTTTGATGTGACCAATGAATAAAATAATTAAAAGCACGAAGAAAATGTGAAGATGAAAGCTATGTTCCAGCAGAAGTGTCTTAGTTATATGTTTATATGTTCTGCTCAATAGAACAATTTTTTTCCTTAGGTGTATCTCCAGAGTACACACATACAGTAAATGTCTGTACAGAAAATTAATTACATTGATGTGTTCTTTGGATTATCTTTAACACCACTTAGTCTCCTATAGTATCATCCATACAGAACTAAACTCACTTGAGATCACCTTAATTCAGGAAGGGATCCCTATTTATACATGAGCCTGAGACACATTTTTTTGAACAGTAGACTTGGGCTAGCACTTTAATGCTTTCCTGGATAAATGCCTATAAAGAGATCTGTGTTGGTTATGAAACTGTTCTGCTTTGGTGACAGTGAGAAGAATAAATCACAAAGTGACTCTTAGTGACTTCATCATTGCTTTGATCTTGTTTTTTCATAAAGATGTAAATCAGATATAACAAAATCAAAAGAAAACTCAGTGAAGCAGGTGAAGTTACATTGGTGGTAGATAAACATAAAGACAAGAAAATCACTCTTGGTTACCATCTAATGATCTCCCTTGGAAAATCTTCTGGATTTTGAAGCCTTTCACACTCATCTTGCCTAGATTTGAATGTACAGTATTTAAGAAACCTGAAGTTTCTTCAGCCTGAAGAAAGTTGTTGCAGTTACCCAGGGCAGACATTGGCAATGGGATATTGTCTGTTATATTGTGCTTGAATTACAAGGGAACAGAAACAAGCCTTTCGCTACTGGGCTTTTCTTAGTCCATAAAAATGAATGGAGGAATTTATCTGACCATTGTTCTATTCACCCTTGCCAATGAGGGAATAGGGACTGGAACTGAAAGAAAAAGACTTTTCTGACCTTGCCCACTGCCAAATGAAGGCTGCTTTCAGCTTGTGACACCCTCACCCGACCTGCTGCTTCTTAAGGTGGCTGAAGGAACTTCCCTGCAAGACAGTTGTGTACAGTGCCTGTGGCAGAACATGACCCTGGCATTAGCTACTGTTCCCCATTGCTAACTGTTGATACTAATATGTACTTCCTACAGCAGCCCTTCGGCAGTCTCACAGCTGCAGCACGTAGAGCTCACGCTAAGCAAATATGACCCAGAAAAACACTGCTAATCTTCACAGGAAGCAGAAATGAATCACTTCATTTTTATAGTCCTCTGTCTCCCATTTTACTTTTATGTATGGTTTTTCATTCAGGTGCATTGCTTATAGCCATTTAAACAATCCTAGGCCTCCTTCCTCAGTCTCTCTTCTCCATCTCTGTTGTGCAAATGCAAGTGTTTGAGCTCCAAACTCTTAACAGACCAGTGATCTGTCTGAAAAATAACCTGGCAAAATGAATTGGCTATTTTCAGCCATACCAACTCCCTGATGCAATTCACTGCTCACCTACATGAACAGTAGGAGAGAAAGAAGTGACACTTCTCTCTCTACAGAAAGATGTGAGGAATGAGCAGCCGTGGGAAAAGTGAGTGGGTAGCAGACAGAACCTGTTTTCTTTCATGCAGAAGTACCTGAAATGTACATTGGATTTCAACCATAGAGTCCATTTTCAGAAAATATTAAGCTTGCCGAAAGCTGTCTCCTGGAGAGCTCAGGTCAGCTAGGACAGCGTTCGTGTTGCACTTTGGGCAATACAAAGATAGATTTGCACAAACAGGTATTTCAAAAGTGCGTTGGTACTTGTCTTCAATGGATATGAGCATCTGTTCTGAAGTGTAACTGTACATGTTAGGGTACTAACTTTGTTGCCTCAACAGAGGAAATCCAGGTCCTGCAGGATTGCCAGCTTTCCCTAGACAAGCAATTAATTCAGCAGATAGCAGTAGCAGACACTGATGTGCCCACACAGGGGACTGTGTTATGAACGAACCACTAAATTTCACTTTCAGCACTTTAGATAATGAGAGAGATGAAGCAGTTTGCTGAACCGAATGAACTACCCTGTATTCCAGGTGCACCTGTGACTGCTGGTGTCACTAAAACATGCAGCAGAAGGTGCCCCTGAAATCCTAACTTCAAGTAGTTTTTGATAGTCTGCAGATAGAAAGGCCCTGATCTAGGCATGAAGAAGACACAGTTGCCTCAAAGATGAGGAATTGAACTGTGCATCATATTTTTTTCAGCTCTGCTGTGATGTCCAAACCAATTGGCAATCTGGATTAGCCGTTATTGTGTGAACAGAGCATGGCTTCAAGCCTGCAGTTACATTCAGTTTTGCTAAGAGTTGTGTTGGGAAACATTATGTATTTAAGGTCTAAATACAAGATGATGACGCTTGGCATTTCCTAGAAGCTGATAGCCACAGGTAGTGGCAGATGAACTCATACAGCAGCAGTGTCAGTGCTGCCATAGTTAATATGGCTTGACTGCAAGTGTCCAGAGGTTTGTTCTTGTTCAGCTTCTGCATTTCTGCTTTATATTTTGCATTTTTGCTTTATATTCAGAGTAAACACATTTCCCTAGACAACCTCCAGGCTTTCCCCAGGAACTGCAGGAAGCCCAAGTAGAAGTCTCTTCAGATATGTAGGAATTGTTGTCAATGACAGAAGGTAGTATTCAAAGAAAAATGTGAATCTGAAATACATTTCCTTTAAAGACAACTCATTGGATAGAGTATGTCTGCAACTGGAGTTACTGATTTCTGTCCAGAGAGTCAAGAATTACGTACTGTGTCTGGAAAACAGAAATGCATTTATTAAAATAAATTAAACCCTTGAACATTATTTTTGTTGGTCGTTGGTTTTGTGGTTTGTTGGTTTTGGGGACGGGAGTTCAGCGTTGTTTGGGGTTGGGTTTTGTTTGTTTGTTTGCTTGCTTGCTTGCTTGATTAGGTTTTGGGTTGGGGTTTAGGGGGCTTTTTTTGCCCTTTTTTTTTTTTTTGCTTTTTTTTTTTTTTTCCCTATAAGCCATATTAAAGAAAGACAGGGTATTGATTGGATCTGGCAGGTGGTAAAGCAGTTTATCCAAGCTGTAATCTCTTAAAGTCCAGCCAGTTTCAGTTTTCCTATTTTAAAAGCATTAACCATTTGGTCTTTGCCTGGCAGTCAGGGAGAGACAAACATGGAATGCAATGAAATCAGTTATCTTCTTGGGAGGCAGATGGAAGGATGAGGGGTTTAGTAATGACTTCAAAGTTGTTACTAAGCCTTCTCAGATATATGTATGAAATTAAGCACCCTGGAAAATGCTGTACATATCCTCTGTAGAAGACAGTGCTGAAACTGCCTCTAGAACATTATCCACACTGAAATCACACCTGAACAACATGCAAACCACGTGGACTGGGAAATGAAATATGTAAGGAAAATAGCAGGAAAATATATAAGAGGCTTAATTCAAAATCATTCTTGAATGGTAAAGCTACTGGAAAACAAGGAGGGTGATCATGGATTGCAATCTAGGTTTTCATTAAAACTGAACTAGAGATCATGGATAATATTCTTTTGGAATTGTTAGTAACAGAGAGCATCTGTATTAGCAGTACTGTTAAAATCTTAAAGGTGAAAAGAATTTAGAATTATGGACATTTGTAACATTTTACTTATATATAGCATTTTGTAGAAACACAGAAACTGATTTTAGGTTCATTAAGTATCTGAGTATCTGAAGCACGCTTGCAGTGGCAGAACTGAATTCAGTGGGGGGTTTCTGAATTTACTGAAATGTTAGTCTAGCCATGACAAGAAGAAAATCCTAAAAGCAACAGGAGATTTTATATATGAAGGTTGTTGAATCGTGAAGTGCAGAAAATGTGCAGCAAAGCATTTGAGGGTTTGCTCTGGAGTTTTGGGATTAAGTCAGAACTTAGATGAGACAACAGAAATTCATTTTCTCAAGTTCAAGTCTGTCAAGGCCACTGTGTTGCTTGTGACAAAGTCCTCTGGTATCATCAAGGACAAATGTTTACTTTCTCAAAGTTTTCTTCATGGGCACTCTGTGCTAGGGCTGCATAGACAAAACGGTTGCGTAAGAGATGCAGATTTGCTAATGGTACACTAGAAGGCAAAAACTGCCAGCATGCTAATCCTCACAAAGATTTTGCACCCAAATGTCAATGAGTGTGTCACTTCTATTCACTTTATATTCCATGTTCTTCATCCCACCAGTCCTGCCTGAATGATGGATGGGACTCAGTTCCTTATGCTTCACTGCAGTGTAGAAGTAAGACTTTCTAAATACCTGTCACATTTCTTAGGTTAGGTTTGAAAAAGAAAATGTCTATGCTTACCACAAGACAAAGCTACAATTTTATATGGCCTTGACTGTCATTGTCTGCTAGCAGAGCTCTATTAATCTACCAAAAATGAAACTGCAAAATCAAAGGGTAACTTTACAGTATCTGTCTGCTTCTTGAAATGACACTTACTGCGCTGGAATTCCATGTTTATCACATCCCACAGCCTGCCAAGCCAAATCTGCCCTACTTTGAAATAAATTAGAAATTCAAATTGTTTTAATCAAGTCCTGAAAACCTCACCAGGAATTTAAAAGTCCAGGTGGCTGGCTGCATCATCAGGAAGAGATGTTTTGAAAGATTTGGAATCGGCATTGAGTGAACAGGGCCATAGGCACTAGGTAGTGCAGAAGGACATCCATCCTTCCTTTGCCAAATGTCAATGGAGGAAGGGAGGGATGGAAGGACAGCAAGTTTCTGCAGAAGGATGGTAATCACTGGAGACTGCAGATATGATTCGGAGCATGCAAACAGATTTTGATTAAGTATCAGAACGTCTTTCTCTTTTTTTTCTTCATCTTACATTTCAACAGAGAATGACACTTCAGGTCTAATCCCAAATCCTACTGACGACTTCCATCAATTTATTAGACTCAGTATGACACTTTTAAAATTACTTCATTCTCTTCAGAGTAACATAACCAGTAAGCATGCATTTTGACACCTTGGTAATGCCATGACTATTGCTAGTCACACTCAAATGCAGCTGCCTGAAACTGTATGTCCATTTTGTTTTAGCAAAGCAAATTGATCTCCTGAATGCAGTAAGAAGAGGTTAAGGCTTAGTTCCAACTCTGCATGCTAATAATACCAGGCAAAGAAAAATCCACAGCTGGATAGACAACAATATGAACAAAAGAAGAATTAAGATTTTTTATATAATCATGTCATTAAGCTGTCCTAATTATACCATTAAGATGTAAACAACATTTATAGAATAAGAAACTCAGGACACAGACAGATTTGCTGCTTTTCCACTGTCTTCCTCCACAATTAGGGAGAAAAGTTATGGTTACGTCTTAACTCCCCTCAGTCTACCAAGGATACACATCCTGGTGATCCTATTAAAAATCTGCATTGCTGCACTCAGATTTCTAGCGTTTCTTAGAATCATAGAATAGTTAGGGTTCGAAAGGACCTTAAGATCATCAAGTTCCAACCCCCCTGCCATGGGCAGGGACACCTCACACTAAACCATGACACCCAAGGCCTCATCCAACCTGGCCTTGAACACTGCCAGGGATGAAGCATTCACAGCCTCCCTGGGCAACACATTCCAGTGCCTCACCACCCTCACAGTAAAGAATTTCTTCCTTATATCCAATCTAAACTTCCCCTGTTTAAGTTTTAACCCATTACCCCTTGTCCTGTCACTGCAGTCCCTAAGGAAGAGTCTCTCCCCAGCATCCCTATAGGCCCCCCTTCAGATACTGGAAGGCTGCTATGAGGTCTCCACGCAGCCATCTCTTCTCCAGGCTGAACAGTCCCAACTTTCTTAGCCTATCTTCATATGGGAGGTGCTCCGGTCCCCTGATCATTCTTGTGGCCCTCCTCTGGACTTGTTCCAACAGATCCATGTCCTTTTTATGTTGAGGACACCAGAACTGCACACAATACTCCAAGTGAGGTCTCATGAGAGCAGAGTAGAGGGGCAGGATCACCTCCTTTGACCTGCTGGTCACGCTCCATTCTTAAGTTAGTTTTTAACTGACCAGACATCTAGGAAAGGAATAAGTCTGAGTCTGCTCTATGTACTTCAGCCTTTAAATGTCCACAGCTATACAGTGACTGTGGGAGGGGAGAGAGAGGAAAGTCCATGTTGCACTTCTTCTGAAACAATCCTCCAGTTGATTTGCTTTGTTGGTGCTAGACCACCAGAAGACCATGCTGCTCAGAGCTCTTGGTGCTCAAAGTACAGACTGTTTCAACTAAGTCCAGTGGTTTTGATATACTACTTAAGCAGGGCCACCTCAGCCAGAACATACCTCAGCTAAACTAAGGATCTCTTCCTCGCAGTAATAATGAACTATTAATTACACCTGTTGGTCCAAACCTAACAGCTTTTCCTAGGACAGAAATTCACATTACTATATTTTGGTGGTCTTCCAGTGGAGGTGTCTGCCAGCTTATATGCGGGCATATATCAAGAGTGTTCCCCTACCCAGCTCTGACTTCCTCCTCCATGGTACAGACCTTCTCTGTGGTGTAGACCTCCTCCAAGGTCTACAAGGTGTTTCTTTCTGGCTATTTCTTGCACTCTTTGCACACTTACAAACACACGAACTGCCACGCTGCAACAGGCTAAACACCAGTTTAGCCCAGAGCATGGACTCAGCAGCACTCATTATACAGTATTACAGGAAAGTGCATAAGAAACAGAAGTATACTGTGATATAACAGAAGTATACAGTAATAAAATAAATGCTCCTTTCCTGCAGTTAGCTCTTCAGGAGCTGATTATTCAGGAATTTGGAGTGAACCATAATGTTTAATACATGTAATTGAATACATTTGATTTTATCTATTTTTACTTTTTTTTTTAACCCCTTTGGCCTCCTTTTGCAATGATTGCTATGATTTGATTTTGGTTGGTGAGAAAATGTGCTTCCTTTTGTTTTCTGTAAAACCACTATTGATGATTTTGTTGGATGTCCCCTCAACCTCAAGGATAAAATATTTCATGTACTCATTCCCTATTCATCTTTTCTAAACCATTTATAGTTTTATGTGCTTTTATCTTATTATATTCTCACTTATCTCTTTTCCAGACTGGAGGGCTGAAGTCTGTCTTGCTGTTGTGTATCTTTGATCACCTTGCAGGCCTTCTCTGTCTCATCTCTAACTTTCTGTATCTGCCTTGAAGCTACTGGGGAAGAACTGTACACTCATTCAAGCTGTGGAAGCACCATGAATTTTTGCAGTGACATAAGAATACTTTCTTGGTTTACTCCATGCCTTTCTCAATAATTCCTAATGCTTCATATATTATTTTGACTTCTCCCAAGCACTGAACTGATATTCCCAGAAATCTAGCCACAGTCACTCCAAAATGTATTTCCTGAATGGTAATAGCTAATTTAAAGCCTGTTATTATGTATGAATAATTTGAGTTATTTTTATTCCATTTGCTTTACTTTGCACTTATGAGCATTAATTTTCATTTGTAATTTTATTATCCAGTGTTGAGATTCTGCTACAGCTCTTTGCAGTTAGCTTCAGCTTAGACTGTTTTGAATGATTTGTTATCAGATGCAATCATCTCAATGCAGTATTTATCCCCTTTTCCAGCTCTCTCTCCAGCTTCACATTTTCCATTCTCTGTCACTTACATAGATCTCTCTAGAACATGGCAATCATAAAACCATGAAAAAAAAAAAAATGCCTGAATCTCCCATTCAGTTAGTTAACATCTCTACAACAGGACATGTGTGGGATTCATTTCACCTAACTTTAGTTGGTGACATCTATTTCTGAGCCAAGTTGTCTCTATAATCAAATAGAGAGGAAATAGGCAGTGCTACAGTGAAAGTGATCCAACTGTCATGTAAATGTCTAAAATGCACCGGATGATTCATGTCCTAAAAGTGTTTATGCCTCCTCATTGACTCAAGGGGAATCTACAGTGAGTGGAGCAGATGCAGATTATCTACATCAGAGGCAGAGATATCATAAATTAAGTGACAAGGATTCTGCTTTTCCCTCACGGATCTCACTCTGCTGCAACCACATAATTTTTCTGATGAACTAAAAATCCAAGAATATTCTTTGAAGACCTCAAACCTGGAGCAGGGAAGGACTGGGCTTAGCAGAAGTCTACAGGGTAACTAACACCTTTGCTATTTCCCATGCAGGGAAAATGCAGCTTCCTGTGCAGTGTATTCCATACAGCATGTAGCCCAAGTGTGGCCAGGATCTGGTCCAGCTGGATGCAGGCTTCCTAGAACAGAGTGTGCATAGCCATGCACAGGCAATATTCCACATGCCCTGTGGAATACTGTGATCACTCTAGCTCCAGAATACTGTAATGCCACCACAGTTGCTATGAAAAAGTTAGACAGGACTGGTCTTCCCTTGGAAAGATTTATTTGAGCTTGAATTATCTTCCCATTTCCTTGTAACATTTCTATAGCATCATGTCTTCCACAGAACAAGCAAGCTTATAACAGATACGTGTATTTCAGCTTCCTTTTCCTATCTTACTCACCATGCTTTCTGTCCCATATCATCCTTCACAGCAATCAAGAGTCATGCCTGGGGATCATTCACTTAGAGCTTTTAGACTGTTCCCTCCACAAGTTAATGATAAAAGCTACATTTCTGAAAAATCAATGTTCTCATGACAGTCCACTGAGATAGCTAATATAATCTTGAGACGCTTCGTAGGGTTATATCTGAGATCTGGTTTACAGCCAGTAATATATAGGGAAAGTGCTGCACTCAGGACATACAAAAAAATCTTTAAAAAAAAGAAAATCTAATTCATTTTTCTTTATGCAATATTCACTAGGGTACAAATATCCAGGGAGCAGCTTGTTCTAAAGCTTCAAAATATTACTGCAAATTAATGTGCGCTGCTTAGTACCCTTAAGCAACTGAAATACTCTGAACACATAAAAATACTCCTTCCTCTCTCAAGGAAATATTCGGAAAACACAGCCTATGAAAAGTTTTTGCAAAATAATATTTCTTATATCTTCAATTAGTCTTCAAAGCAATCTCCTGACCCTATGTCTAAGAGTGATGAAGCAGTAAGATATATTAAGTATAGTATAGAGAGAGTATTACTGTGTACCTTCGGAGAAATGACCTTTCTAAGGTCCAAAATAAAACCCTCTCCACTACAGCTTCATGTGGAAGACCCATGTCCTCTCCAGAGAGAAACCGCTGGACGTGGTGTTTGGAACTCTTGGCCAGGGATGGGTGAGTAACGCCAGCCCAGAAGTGGCAAAGGACTGCAGCCATTCTCACAAAAGAAAGATTGAACCAAGAGAGAGAAAAAACAAATTATCTTTCAGTAATATTCAGTAATGAAAATGACAGAACATCATTGATCTAATTATCTAAACGTTAATTGTTAACTGTAAATCTAGCGCTTAACATCTAGCACTTTTCCACCTGAAATGGGAGAGACTTAGCCAAGTCCCTGATATACCCCCAGGAGCTATCAATGCCATGAGATAAAAAAACACTGGAATTCAGCCTAAAGCCCTGCCAAATGCCTGATAACTAAAACCAGAAGAAACTCTGACAGGGAGGTAGAGGCAAACCTTCTGTAATGGGGTATATATAAAAAAATCACGTGATTGCAATAATAAACTGCTACAATATGAAAGTGAGATTCATCTGTGCTCAGTGGTACGATGGGGAAGATTCTGGGGAATAACTCATCTGTTCTTAAATTAGACCCTTAAATTAGGACACAGCTGTGGAAAACCCACCTCCAGAATGCTATCTTCTGAGCAGGCTCCCATCCCTGGATTCCTACTGCCCATTTTTACTAAGGAATTTTCTAGTTACTGTTAATGCAAGTGATGTGTCTCAAGAGCCTTATAATTTATCTACTCATTTAAAAAACCTCATTGAGCTGTATTCTTGCATTACTGCTTAAGACCTGCATAACTATTAATGGAGTACTCTTGTGCTTGCCTAAAATTATATGTGAATAGTTCATGGGGCTTCTTCTTCCCCTGTAATTATTTTTATCCTAGGAAGTTAACTGACTTGTAGTTATAAACTTGAGTTTTGACATTGTGTGTATTTTATATATCATATATGATAAACCATTTCTCTCATTAGATTAACATTTCAGCAGTATGGAGTTTAGATCTTTTGGTAGGTCAAGCATGTTGTAAGCCATAGGGAGCTTCATGCCAACAGCAAGGCATAGCAATTGGTGGTGATGTTCTACTTCCAGACATCGGCATAACTAACCCCTGCATCAGGGTATCTGCTGTAGCAGCATTGCTGTCCTCTTCCACCAGTCAGCATGTATACCCAGCTCAGAAACAGAGGTGTGACAGCGACCAGATTGCAGGTGGCAATGGGACACAGGGAGAAACCCTGGGATCGGTGCAGCTACAGTCTATGGGGAGTGTCCATCCTGGTTTTGCTGCTGCTATACATCTCATAGTCCTAAACATGCTCCAAGTCACACTCAGATCAAGAGGTGCTTAGTGGAGTAAGACTCAGGTTTCTGCCTTTGGATCTGACCTAAATCTTGCTCAGATATCTGAGCATCCCTCTTGAAAACCATCACTTCTGGGTGGCTGCAGTATATAGAAGGGAAGTAGGCAACAGTTAATCCACAAAACGTCATGCTAAAAATCATATTCAAAATTTTCTTGGTGTGAACATGCCCAAGCCACTATAGAGGACACAAGCACAGAGCCTGCAGATCTACCCTTGGTTCCTAATTCAGTATTCCCCTCTTTTATTTATGTAAGCACCAAAAAAAAAAAGAGAAAAATATTACAACTTCTTTGTTTGTTTCAAGGGAGGGAACTGAAATCTACATGAAAGTAAAGGCAGATAAAACAAGTATTAGGAAAAACCTTATTTTGAGTTACTGGAGATTTCACTGCTAGTGCAGAAGGAAATCTTTTTTTTCTAATCACCCAGATGCTGCTTTTCAAAGATTGTAACACATTTTGCACAAATGGCTATTTTTTTTCTGCGTTTTGCTATCCAGGAAATGCATTTGTCTCATTTTTAGCACTTAATTCTTGAGCACTCAGAATTAGCTACATCAGATGATATCTTGGAAAAGATCCCTTTCACTACAGCAGGTCCAGGACTGCACCACACAGTAGATTTTCAGAACTACTGCTGACTCCCAGCTCTAAGAGAGAGCAGTGAGAAACTCAAGCGCTCAGAGAAGCAAAGAATCTGGTTCTAGCCATAGGATTCTCATGTTGAGCCAAAGCAGAGGCATCTCTGTTCAGACTCGGCTGTTAAAAATTTGCTTGCATGTACAGGAATTTATCTCTTTCAATGTCTCTGTCTGTCTGTGATCCACCCCACTGGGCTACAGAGCCTAATCCATGTGATTTTTATCTATAACTATAGCCAAGATAAAAAGCCAAAAGTGGCTTTTTTATCAGTCTGGCTCTTCTCGTAATTTGAGCACCCTGGATTGCTCAATGCATCTTCATCTCATGCAGCCTAACATAGAGGAAGGGGGAGATTTTGACAGAGATCAATAACTTCATTTTTAGACAAGACATTACAGGGAGCGTCTGTCTGCTTTGGTATCTCCCTCTAGTTCACCAGTGGGGATAATGGGCTTTGAGATCTTGCCAGCTCTGCCATCCTAGAGAAGAGGTCATTCCTAGTTCAACTCTGAGTGCCTCTTGCTAATCCACCATTAACCACAGCACTCTTGAGCAATTATTTCTGTCTAACGTTTCCATCATGAAAAGGATATTCAAGTTACCTTACAATGCACAACCAGTTTCTTTACCTGGACAGCTTTTTGCGGTCTCCCAGGAAATAACTCTTGCATTTCTCTTCTGTGCATGGGACACACAAGTAGGAAGCTTTCTACCTGGAAGTGAAATCATACCAAAAACACAAGGGGAGCAAACACAGATCACAAGCTTAGAAATCTGAGCAGGAATAGAATACGTGTAACAAAGTAACACCTCTCAAGGAGAAATGACTGATTTAAAGTCTAAAAAGCAGCTCAAATTGCTTTATGACGAGAAATTCTATTTATTCCGAGTATGATTCTATGATTTTGATCTGAGCATGATTATGATTCAAAGTATGATTTTTATTTGACTTACTCCAAATACTTGCTTGTATTTCATTTTTATGTCTCTTGACTGCTAACTATTAAGCAGCAGTCTTCTGAGACGGCTACTTCCTGGCAAACAGAAATTGGAATCCACTGGACAAATACTAGATGAAACAAAATGCTGTATTTTCTGTATTGTGTCCTGAAAATGGTTTTCAGTGAGCTCAACAGCAAAGTATTGTTGATAAAATTAACAACAGATGAAGGAAAAATTAAGTGTTGGGATAAAGAACTAAGAGAGATTTTTTTCAGGTGAGGTTTGCAGACAGAAAATTAGGCAGGGAAAAGGAAAATCAGGAAGACTTCTTTATCTCACAGCATGTGCAGAAAGAAAACACTCTTGCGGCAGTACTTTAAAGGTGATGGGAAGGAAGAGAAGGCAAATCTCACACAAACAGAAAAAGTAAATGAAGAAATACGGAGTCAGGTTTGGATCGGTAGGTCCAAATGCCCAACTAGACTGGGGGATACCACATTGTCAGTGACATACTACTGTGACACCCTTATTTTCTCTCCCCTCTGCAGTACCCTTCACTCTTCATGAAGTCTTGTGGCTTCCTCCAGCCCCTGACTATAATAATCTTTAGGTCTTCATGACCTCTTTGTCCTGCTATGCCATTTCATTTGTTCCTGATATCCCTGGAAGCCCTGGTAGCTGGAAATGCCCACCGCAGGAAGGCTTGCTGCCGCGCCAGCAAGACATACACACATACCTGCAGCCCATTTCTCCCATGCTCTCCCCATGCTTGAAACATCGTGTAGAAGATAATGTGTTTCTCTGCTCAGTCACATTTTTTCCTTATTGATCCACTTCTCTTTCAAGCTCTCAAGAAAATTACTGTGGAAAAAAGAAAAAAAAAATCCTGCTTTTACAGTTTTCCTAAAATCATCTTCTTCTCTCTGTCTCCTGCTGTGCAAGGCCTTTGCAGCGTAACTAGATGTTCTTCTGAAGATGGCTTTATGCTTCCCCCAGTACACGTGTAACTTTGTCAAAACTAGCATGTGCTTCCTCCCAAAATCTCCTTGCTCTGTTCCAGTTTGTAAACAATCCTCCTTCATGGCATTGCAACTGAAGTGAGTTATTTGGGGCAGGGATGCTGTGTTACCATTTCTAATACAGAAAGTTTACAAAGCTCTCTGTGACTACAGAATTATCATTATCTTGGCATTTATTGTTGGTGCAACACTGGGCGACTCCAGAGAACCTGGTCACTTCAACTCCTGTAAGCCCTGCTTTGGAATGTTGTCATTCCACAAAGCATTTCTTCAAAGGAGAGTTTTTGTGGCTGGATGCCAGAGAATTATGCAATGTCTTTAAAATGTGAGGCACAGAATGGATTAGGACTTTGTCCGTGAGCTGAAAATTTGTTTTTTTTCTTGTACTGGGATAAAGGTGGTTCAAAGAAACTGTGAAGCTGCCACAAACATTCTGTTACCATTTGCCTGTTATGAGCTGATGCTTAAATAGCTGAAGCAATGCTGTTGCTACCCCATAACTGTGTAGGCAGAAGATCATTGCAGGAGACATGAAAGTGGGACACGCAATGCTGCAGCCCACTTAAACTGAGAAAGTTGTGCAATTAGTTTAACTAAAAGTGATAATTGACCCAACTCATGTCTATTCCCAGGATAAAAAGAGAAGGAAAAATGTTTTGGTGCTAACCCTGTCTCAGCCAATTCAGGCTTTCTGGTTATCTTCTTTATATATTTAATTAAATATATTTGAAGGACAAAACTAGAGGATAAGCTTTTACAACTCCCACTGAAATTAAAAGCAGCTGCATATGTTCCTGAGGTTTTGAGAGAGTGATATTAATCCCATAAAAAATACATTAGATGACCATTAAAGTTCTAAAACATGACAATAATGACAAATACATTTATAATTATGATTGTCCCTCATTCATTAGGCACAGGCTGGCGCCTCCTTCACTACTGAATGTTTTGTTCTTACTTTGTGCTTTCTTAATTTTGCCTTCATGTTTGTGTTCAGAGTTCTTCAGGATGAAAAGTACTACAAACAGGCAGGCTGCTATTACTGCTGACTACTCCTGAAGGCTTCTGTTTTCCTGGGTGTCAGACTAATTTGAAAGGAACTGCTTACATGAGTGAGGATCCCTTGTCCTCATTCTAGCAAGGATGTACTTCATCGTGTCTATTTAGGAATTCGCAAACGCAAAACTATTTCATGTCAAAGGCACAGAGTTATGATGGTGCCAGATGACAGGAAAACCTGGTGCTACATGACTGATCACTTTGGAGACAAGACTTTTATTTATATCAAATGGCAGATTATAAATAATGTTGTCAGTTCACACCTGGAGTTCACACTCCATTTCATGTGACTTGAATTCCAGTAAAATGTGTCATATTAAGGGAATTAAAAAGCTGGTGATTAGATTGGTAGGGACACACAAATTAGGTAAACAGATTATTTCAGTGGGCGCAAAGGTTCATCATCTTGTAGACCTAGAAGAAGCACATAAAATCAGTGTTGGCAATATGAGCATTTCTGCATAATAGTGGTAGATAATGCTGCCACATAGCAGTTACACAACCTAATGTCTCTCTGCAGACCTTGAATAGACTGATAGGATAAACTTGTTTGAACAAACATATGCTTTCACACAGTCATAAACATTGAGCATGGAATCTGAGACACCCTTATAGGATGGAGAATGAGATTTTGGAAAGCATGGGCACTATAAATATTGTTCAGGTCCCAACATATAATCAGCTAAATATGTGCTTCTTTGTATCAGCAAATTGGGACTATAGCTAAGAGAGTGAGTATGATCATTATATAAGATCAAGGAAATTTCAAACTCTTGTATCTGTACATCAAAGAGACATTGACAGATGGGATAGAGCTCAAATGAAAGATTCAAGATGCAGAAAATTTATTTTCCTGTCTTTCACAATATAAGTGACATGTTCCAGTTTTGCATGTTGAGAATGGATTAAGAAGCGTCAGCAAGGAACTGGAGGCTGAAGGAAATCATCCCCCTATAGGATTCCCTGATTTTCCATCACAGGCATTTAAGTACTGTGCTTCCTGTTGAAAACAGTGATGTAGGAGCACAGCCAAGAGGGCAGTTAGTTCAGAAGTGGCTTCATACCGTATGGTGTTTTTCTTTGTATTTGAGTCAACTACCATAGTGCAGGCACTGAGCTGCATATGAATTATCACCTCCATGAATAAAGAATGAGAAGGTGTCAAACCTACCACAGTTGGACAGCTCTCAGTAAAAAACATTTTTGCACCCAGTGGAGAAAAAAGAGGACATTAACATGCATTCACAACACCATCCTTCCATCCTTTCCTCCCTGCACTGAAAAGCTTCCAACAGAGACAAAAGAGTGGGAGACAGAAACAGAGAGGAGACTGTGGAGTCATACATCACAGACAAAGGTGTTAGGGAGAGAAGGAGGGTGGAAGAACAAAGTGAAATCATGAAGGATGCAAAAGGACAGGAATAAGAGAAAATAATAAGAAACAGGCTTAACCAAAAAATATAGGGAAGGATACCTCATACTGTAGCAGAGTTGCACTACTGTAGTGTTATTAGCATAGGAAGAAGAGAAAATTTGCTTAAGCAGCTAGAAGTCTGTGACTTCAGTGGTGTCCATCATACTTTCCTGTCTTCTGCCCTGTCAGTTCTAATAAGGGTCGGGATGCAGTGAGGGGCTGAGGATCATGGCAAAGGAGCGGATGTTCTTGGCTACCGTCATGCTTCCTCTCCTCTCTTGGTCTCAGTTTATTCTTGTATTTCCTCTGCAAGTCTGAGACCTCAATTTGGTGTCTCGTACAGCATTACACAAGTCACCCATCTGGAAGCAGCCTGTTATGCAGGCAAGGAAGAGATGCTGCTGCTTTGCAATTTAGATACGTAGGGAAAAAAGAGCAACTCAGACACTGTGGCTGTGAAATATTGGCTGGTTTGATTATTTTTACACATGCTTCCTCCTCCATTTCCTTGAAGAGCTATGAAGTATTTATACTCTTATCTACTCTTACACCTTTACAGTTACTCTGTTGGAGTGGGTTTAGCTCTGTCTTTCACAGAGTTTGATCTTTTTGACTGACTTTTTTCCCCACTGTCTCTCTTTACAGTAGTGAAGTTCTATTTGTAATACATACCAACATGTTTGCTGTATTTATATGCATAATAGTACAAGTAAGACGTAGCTGAGAACACATTTTCTGCTTTTGTTTACTGTGTTTTTTCTGTTTGTTTCTTCTCTCCCTTAAATCTGGTGCTACAGAATCATTTCCTTTAAGTGAGAGAAGTGGTAAATTCTGCCCTTTTTCAACACAATCATGAGCAGGACACTGATTTCCTGAGCTCATATTTCTTTATCTTCTGGCTTCCTACCTTTGCTTCTTCCCTAAACCAAGCCCTGGATGGACACAATCATTTATCCTTTCAGGTGACTCCCAGTCTGGGATTGTTAAGGGAAACAAGCAATTACCCAGCAAAAAATACAGTATCTCTCTTGTTGTCAGCCCTTTTGCTTATTTCGTATACAAAGCCCCTGAGGAAAGACAAGTTGTCTGTAGTAGCTGCAGAGATTTTCTTATAGAAGAAAGTGCTGCTGCTTTCCCACCTCCTGCATTGAACAGCTCCAAAAGAAAGTTAATAAGCAGAGGCAGAGGTGACAGTTGGGAGAGAGAAGCCAGTGATAGGGGACAGAAGTGAATTGATTTTCACTACCTACATGGAGATCTTACCTATGCTCCTCATCCAAGTTCTTTGGGTTCAGTTTCTCAAATTATGTGTTATATATTCTTAGAAATGGCAGTAGTGTCTCAGATTGCTGAGGGCTATGCCATTACTTTGATCTGAATGTGTACACGCTGAGATCGCCATTTCTGGCTTTGAGATTAAATCAGTCTCATATTTGGCACAGACCTTGGAGAAACTTTTCCAAATGATGACTATAGAATGCAGCTGTCTGTCAGTGGGAAGGTAAAATCCCAGGGGAATTTCAAATCCTGACAAGCTGAGGATTCTTCTGGCATTCTTCTGGCTGTTAGTGTCTTTCAAAAGTTGACTACTATTAAAAAAGAATCTGTGTCTTTGACATACTACTTTTGTGGTCACAACATAGTAGTCAGAGTAAGAAATAGGCACTATTAAGATTATAAAATACCAACACATTCACAGAAAAATTCAGTTTGGGTAATAATGCATTAATGAGTAACAGAAATAGCTCTTGAGGCATCACTTATCAACTCAAAGAAAAACCAAAATATTGGGAATTTTAAATACTTCCTTCACACTTCTCTTTATTCTAAGTCACATGAAGCCTGCTGAATTTATCCTGTGCTCTGCTGGTAACTGATCAGATGATCAGGGTAACTCAGAATTCTTTGTAGTTGTATTCGTAGACTATTGTCAGCTAACTTTTAAGAGTCTGACAGCTGATTTCAAAACAATTCCCTTTGACACTTCCCCTTACTTCAGAAATTCAGTTCTCTGTTGAATGTCACCACTAAGTTTGGTGACCTTCAGAGTTTGTGCATGTTGTATCCATTTTATTCAGAAGTCTGTTTGAGAAAATGCTTGTTTGGATAAAATAACTCCAGTGCATTCTGAGAGAAACATCTTTCTTTTGCTTCTTTACTAGAGAAGCAAAAGTATGCAGTATTCTACATTTAGTCATGTGCAAGATCTGAGGATAATGCTGGGACAAGGTCGTAGAAGTTACCAAAAATGTTGCTTCAGACACTTAGATCGATGGCTTTTCTCCATTGGCCAGAGGAAAATTTTCATTCAAAACTTTCAAATGTGTTAGCAAGGCTAATGTGATTTCAGAACCAAGGATAATTTCTTTCCAGCTTTAGTTCTCAGATTATTATATGAGAAATTATTATTCAATACTCAAACCAGGAAGTAAACTGAGTATGGGCAGTGGTTCTGATCTGAAAATAAGTGCACAAAGAGCACTTCCAGAGTGGGTGATGGTTCTTTGCTTCCCTTTTATATGGGTTGCTAATAAGATAGTGGATATCCATAAGTATGTGATTCTTACCTGCATTGCAGACTACAGTTTGAGGAAGGTGTGTGCTTTTACTCATATCCATTCCATCCTACCTGTTTTCTTTTTCAGTTTAGTAGTCTTCCCTCTTATCACCATCTGGTTAATACCTCTCTTCCTCCTTTATAAGTACACATTTTACCATGAGAATTTGTGTGTTTGGCACCAAGTATTAGTTGATAAATATTACCCACCTGCTGAATTATTCAGTATTCGTCAGTATTGATTTCTTCTTTATTCCTACACCAGCATACTCAAAGCCAGTTGTTTTTGTACCAAACCTGCATCACCATCAAGACTAGGAGGCAATCTTTAGTTTTATTTATTGGCTGGCAGTTGCTTTCCATGGGCCCTAACAGCCTACTAGGGAAAGAAGACCATGCTTTTATCAGTCACTGTAGGTAGTAATAGTAACTTTGAATCATTTGCACTGAGAAGTGAGATGTGGTATTCTGCAGATTCAAAAAAATGTACTCTATTAAAATTCTGATGTCAGTTTTTTCCTTCAGATAACAGATGCAGTACAACCACACTGTGTTTTTTACTAATAGATTCGGTATCTGATCTTTGTTAATACTAAAGCTCCTTGAAAGCCTCTGTCTGAAAAAAAAAGAAGCACCAGTAAAAATGGAAATGCACATTATGTCAAAAAAATGCTGGATGCTCCAGCATGCCAGCAAACAGTCTATTTATCATTTCGCATCTGGCTTATTGACCATTTCTCTTTCAGCCATCGCTCCTTTCAAGCCTTTCAAAACATGAAAGCAACAAAAGCAAGTCTCCTGAGACTGAATGTCTGCCATGAAAGACAAAGTGTAGTAAAGAAAACAGTACAGGAATATATGCATATATGATGTGATGGCTGCTGTCTTTGGTGAGATGAGCAGAAGTGAAGTGAAATGGGAGGAAGAAGAATTTAAAAAGCATCAAGAGCAGGGTACCTGGAATGCAAATGCTATGCTGGAACATATGAGCTGTACAATAAGGAATCCATAGCCCAAAGGACGGGTCAGGTTTATAGGAGTACAATTTGTAAAACATTCAAATTCACTTGAATGAGGAAATTACAAGTGTAATCAGAGAGGCACTATGACAGGTCACTTATTTCTTGCATGTGTATATTATCTTGACAATCTACCACACTGAGCAATTCAATAGCTTACAAGAGCATGCGTATTCATAAGTGAATTCCTAGACTAATGAACTCTCCCTTTACTTGATTAATGATTTTGTTGGAAGTGATAAGAATGGAACAACAAAAAAGTAAAATTAGGAGAAGCAAGCCACTGTGCCTTTGAGACAGAGATGTCTAGTGACAAACATGCTCTGAACTTGAGAAACCCACATAACAGGATAGTCAGAGAGCATCTTTCAAAACCTATTGCCAAATGTGGGCACGATGGTGTGAGATGACTCTTTCCAGAAGATGAAACATACTTTTCAAGTGGTTTATTTGTGCAGGAAAGTTGTAATGTGCCTTATGTAAGTAGCTTCTAAAGCAATGCATATTTAAATGCATTCCCTCAGTTAATACTGAGCAAAGGGGTCTGGGAGCCACATGATCTTCTAATAAAATGGCATTTTCAATCAAACTATCACTCTGCTCTTTCAGACCAATAGTATGTATTTGCAAAGGCCTGAGCTGTGACCAGGAATCTTTCCTAGCAATCCCCAGTTTACTTTCCTTTCAGTACTACCTGCAACAGGCATTTTTAAGGATATTTTCACAGAAGTATTTTTTCTGTTTGTGTATTGTTTCTGTCAGTGTCAACTTTTTTATGTTCTTACAAACTGACATGGATTTAAGTTAAGTTTTGTCTTAAGAAAAATGTTTTCTGGTAATTTTTTGAGCTGTCATCCACTGACTGAGGTATATTCTCACACGATCATTCTATACTCACTATCCTCCCAAATACTGACATCACAGTTTAACAACATGTTTATAAGCAAACAACATTATTTCTGCCCTTTTAAAGCAGTAAATTTGTCAGTGACCTTCTCCAAATGAAGGTTTGTCTTCAAGGCAGAAAGAAAAAGACACCAGTGCTGCAGTAAGAGAACACTGGGGTTTCAATTTACTCAGTCACCATTGCTGAGAAAAAAAGCAGTGATTAAGTCCCTCTGGGAGCTGGCTACGAGACTCCTGTGCAAAGTCAGTGGCACCACTTAAGTGTCTTCCATGCTCTACTTAATGTTGCCAAACATTAAAGTATTGAAAGAAGGAGAAATGAGCAATACCCTCTTTAATGTCAGGAGCCAGCCTACTCCCCACCATCAGTGCTCCAGCAGAACTTCTGCCTGGGGACAGGTTTCACTCCACACGCAGCATAAAGCATTGGTTTACATTTACTGTATGAAGTTTCCTGTACCCCAGAGTCCAAAAGAAGATTGCAGCAGTATAAACCCTGTGCTACATGTTATAGAAAGATCCCTGAGGAAGTCTGGGAGTCCCTGCTCCTGCTTCCTAAAAGGGATGAGTAATCAAACAGCCGTGGTAGGATGGAAAGCTTTATTCCAGGCAGCAGAGATGTAAGTGCCCCATGGGATGGCTGAGCACTGACAACTCCCAGCAGCTGCCTCAGGGCCACAGGAGGGAGCACAGGGGTCCAGGCAGCACGGGGAAAGACCATGGGTCAGTGCCATGGAAGGTGGCCAAGGACCACCGCCACTGAGGTCATGGGTGGAGGAGCAGATGCCGACATCTGGCGAAGACAAGACTTGAAGCCCCTGGGGGTGTCCCAGAGAAAGGGTGTGAAGGGATGCGCAGGCATCAACAGAATCTCCCTCCAATTTTCTTTCCTCTGTGCACTCAAATATCAACCTTAATACATAGCAAAGAAACACAGTTAGGAGAATCTATTTAACCTACCTCTCACTGTTATTTTGTTATTATTGGTTTGGGTTTGTTTTTTTTCCAGCAAGATGCTTTCACAACAAGAAAATTGAAACTCCAGAGTGAAAATTGCAAGAAATGTTACTGAAGCCAGATGAAATATTTTCGTTCAGTTCAATTACCCAGATATCTATAACCTCTACTCATTTTACTGAATGGATTAGGAGGTCCACAGAGTGTGTGCAAGTTTCAGCGAGTCAGAAATAATTGGAATATTGAAGTGCTTCAGACATCTTCTGTTACCAGCATAGGCGTCTCATATTCTGCGTTGTTCCACTACAAAATGTAATATCTTGCATAAAAAAAACAGCAAGTTTTCAACTTTAATCTCCAGGCTGCTCAGATAATCCAGAAAATTACTCAGTGTGACAGAGTGCCTACTATAATGAAATACTAATTGCATTTATGTTCACTGATGCTTGTTATTGAAAACATTTTCTGAAAAAGCAAGCTGCTGTCTGTTACTGGTGCATGACCAGCTTAAAGAACAGGAGTCTTAAAACAAAAGTTTCTGTCTGTCGCTTACAGCTATTGTAAGGGAAACTAGGTTTGATAAACAGCGAATTGGAAGGGGGGTGCCACTAAGAGAAAGTGAAGAGATTAAAAGTGTGATCATCTCTTTCTTAGTATTAATTTTGAGCACAAGAAGTACTCTACTGCAGTGGCTGGTAACTACTGTTAATGACAACAGTGGTTTAAAAACAAACAACCCCAAAAAAGAATTAGTACAAAACAAAAAAAAAAAGTTCAGAAAATAAATGTTTTACAATAAAACAAGGGAGGATGGAAATAACCAAGCCAAAATCATATCTTGATGTAATATTTGCATTGCAATGTCATATTTTCAACATTAGAGTGAAGGAACGAGGTTTCACCCTGGCCCAACCAAGTTCTTTTTGGGCTTCCTTCCCCCACCTCCACCACTATACCCAAGAGTGACACCCTCTGATCCACCCACTTGGAGCTGGAAAACCAGAGCGTTACACCTATTTACCAGATGTGTCATCTCCAACGTGTCCAAATGGACTCAGCCCTGCTGTGAGCAAGGCTTCTGGAGTCTGTGCTCAATATGATGCTGCAGTGACTACAGGGAAGCCTCTTCACAACATATGACGTATGTGTCCCTGGCAACATACTGCAAAAAGATTGAAATAATAAACCCTCTGCACTTATGCTACTCAACTCCAGATTTTCCTTTAATTCTCACTAACTGGGTATTTAAAATTACATTTGAAGATACACATCCCTCTCCATCAGAAGTCTGGAAGAGACAGACTATGCCATTTTCAAGGCAGGCTGAATATCATTTATTCATCCCAGGATTTCTTTGTTCCTACCGGGATATCATCTGTAGTAAGAACCAGAGTTAATGCATGTGATGAGTTAATTTGTGTTTATCAACACTGTAGATTACACAGCATATTTTACCACTATTATTCATTAAACATTGAGAAATTGCATTAGACTTGTTGCCAGATTTCTGGATACCCAGGAAGAGCTCCAGGAAGAGTTAATTCTACAGTTTCACAATAATCCACCAAGCCCGTGACCTCCTAGATACCAAGAGAGTATCTAAAAGGTCACACTTGTCAATTAATACCTATCCGTAAAAGTAGCATTAATAGAGTATAAGTAGAAATCTCCATTTTTTTTTTACTTATATGTGATACTGTTCCAGTAAAAGCAAAACAAAACAAAACATATAAAAAAAAACCAAGCAGAAAAAAACCCACACACAAAATACCAATCCTTTGCCCTAATGTCATGTTTAAAATAACAGAAAATGTCATCATTACTTTTTAGCTCTCTTCTCTTTCCTGGACCCCTCTGCTCATACATACTAATACAGAAAAAGATACTCCTTTCTTTAACACTTTCTGTTTGTTTTGTGGATTTTGGAGGTATCTCAGGAGTGTCATGCTGTTTCCTCAAACTTTCTCCCTCATTTTTACGTCTTGCATAACAGATAATATGACAGTTCCATAAGGAGAATCTACCTAGTAGATTTTGCATGTACAGGAAACTTTTCATCTCAAAGCCCGAATATTTCAAGCAGTTGAAACACCTCCAAGTCAGCCACTGACCTGGATTTAACAGTAGCATGTATTATCACTAAAATGTTTGCCTTAAGATACACCATTTATGCAGCCTAAGCAAAACAATGAGTTCCAGATATGTGTCATGTTTTGCTCTGATGTCTTCCACACTCAATTTACAGAAAGATTCTGGCAAAGGCCAAAAATGCACATGTGACTTCCAACTCCTAAGTTGTGCTGAACTCCTCAATGAGGTTTTGTTCACTAAGAAAGGGAAGTCTTGCAGCTTCAACAGACTATATGCAGAATTAGTTATTTGGTTCCCTGTGATGATTGCTTATCAGAACTCCTAAACTTTTTTTTTCTCCTCTCTTTTTCTATATTACTTTTTAAAAGTTGCCTGAAGATGTACTCTGGGTGTGTTGAAAGAGTTTCTTTCTGACATAAGAACAAAAGCATTATCCCCGTTACTGTGGAAGAAGGTTCACCAAGTGATTCAATAAATGGAAAGAGGCAGGAAATGAAGACGCTATCAAGTCAATACACATGTACCAGAGAATGAGTGGGCATTACTCACATAGGTATGAATAACACGTTTTGATGTCTGTGCCATTTCGCATTAGGCCAGGATGTTTCACATACACTTATGATTATGGAAATAGAAACAGATTGTGAGTCACAGAAAAAGTTGAGTCAGAATGAATATGTGAAGTGAGTAGAAAGGAATGATCGCTAACTTTGGCTGTGAAAGGTGGTAAGGCAAGACCAGTCAAAGAACCAAAGGGGCACCCAAAAGGAAACTGAATAAAATTGCCAGGATGTGTTGACAGCTAAAATGGCAGGTAATTCTGTTACCCATAGCAGGTACACCTGCATGTTACAGAAGCTTGAATGACAGTTTATGTAAATCTTTTGGGCTTTTTTGTTGACATTATTTCCCTCTGCCCTTGTGTTCTTTACCTAAGACATGTTGGTACCTTGACTAAACAAGGTAAACATAAATGTTTCCCAATGACAGTGTAGGAAGTGAATAGGAATGCTCTCACAGACTGTGTATATGAACAAGACATAGATATTTGACATCCTGATACCTGATTTATTTCACAGAGCTTGAAAAAAAATAAAATGCTGAAGTTATAAATGCAGCAGGGGAAATGTGCCAGAGAAACTTTCTGTAGGAAAATGAGACCAAGGGAAATCAGATTCCCTTATAACATAGTCATAGTTTTCTATTTGGGCTAGTTCACAGATAGCATGAAGCTAAAGTACATAGAGTATTTTAGAGCTGCAGATCTGATTTACTGAATGTTTTGTTAAAGGACAGAGAAATGTTAACAAGATGTCAGTTTTATGAAATCATACTTCATGTAGTGTCTTGGATTTGGGTCAATAATCCTGTTAAAAAAGAATTTTGCTTCTCATCATGACCTTAACATCTTGAAACAGAAATCTAACTCATCAAAATAATTTATAAGTCTTAATGTCAAGAAAGATGCACACATACTTCTGAGTTTCATTAATTCAGGATGGGGAAAAAATAAACCTGTAATGATCCTATAAAATTCACCCTTGGATTTTTTCATGTTACATATATGTAAGTTTGGAACACATAAAATTCAGATCAGTTCACATGAGTTGGTTAAGGATACTGTCTTGCTGGAAAGACACAACTTGCAAAGACAGTCAATCTCTTTCTTAGGTCAAATTTCTATCACTGAGAAAACAAAAAAGCTTTCATGCACACAAATATTTGTTCAGGTCTGAAACAGAAAAAGCATTTTTCAAAGCTAAATACAAATAAGGAACAAGACTCCTAGTTTAACTTGACTCTGTTGAACAGAGAAAAACTTACAGGAGCAAAGGAGCAATGGTAGGACATCATCATGGAGAGAGGTGGTGATTATCTCCTGTGGGTCAAAAAGTAAAAAAGGTCATCATAATCATGACTGTTATTACTTCATAGCAGCAGATATTGTGGCTTTTTTATATATATTTTCATCATTACAAAGAGGAAAACACCCTAAATCTTGAACAGAAAGCCTACGTTCATCCAGGCTTTGCTGACCCAGGAAAGATGATGAACCAACTGGATTTTTTATTATTTTTGAACCTGGCTCCTCAAAGGAATGTATTTTTCAGCTTACTAGTGAAATCAGTGCCAGCACTTACCTATGTGTTATTCCATAGTTATGACAATACAGAATAAGGTCTTGACCTTACAGACATGTATATTTCTAAGCATAATAGTCCTATTGCTATCTCTGAACAAATTATATGTTTAGCATCTGTTGTAGTTGCCCTGGGTTCAGCAGTAGCAGTTATTTTTCTCCTTCTCAGTAGCTGGTGCAGTGCTGTGTTTTTGACTATCAGCCTGGGAACAGCGCTGATAACACCAATGCTTTTAGTTGCTGGTCAATAATGTTTACTCTGACCAAGGACTTTCTGAGTCTCATGTTCTGCCAGAGAGGAGGGGAAGCTGGGAGGAAGCAGAGACAGGACACCTGACCCAAACTAGCCAAACGGGTATTCCATACCACAGCACGTCATGCCCGGTATATAAACTGGGGGCAGTTACCCGTAAGGTTTAGATCACTGCTCGGGTCAGGCTGGGTATTGGTTGAGGGGTGGTGAGGTGTTGTATTCTCTTCCCTTGTTATTTCCCTTACCGTTATTATTACTGGTGGTAGCAGCAGTGATTTGTGCTATACGTTATTTACTAAACTGTTCTTATCTCAATCCATGGGAGTTACATTCTTTCAATTCTCCTCGCCATCCCTCTGGGAGCAGGGAAGGAAGGAGGAGAGTGAATGAGTGGCTGCGTGGTTCTGGGTTGCCGGCTGGGCTTAAACCACAACATCTCTTTTTGTTGCCCAGCATGGGGCACAAAGGGTTGAGATAATGACAGATCTGACCAGAGTGTGTCTAATCGTATTTGTGATAAGCATATATTGTTTCAGATTAATAGTCACTCTTCACAATGCTGATATATTGGCTCTCAAAGTTGTTGCTCTTAATCTCAGAGTTCCAGCATCTCGTACCTTACTTACAGCCAGTATTTGCTGTGTTGGTGTTTATCAGGTGGGGGGCTTGGGCTAAGGTTCTTGTTTCATTGAACTAATGACTTGTAGTACAATAGAATTATTGATCATGAAACTGATCTGGCTTATGTTCCCAGTGTGGTCACCACCTTTATACTTTGGGAAGTATAGAATAGAAGTGCTTAGCAATTACACATCTTTTTCACCTTCTCGGGTTGTCAATCTGTGGAGGAGACATTCTCTTATCTGCCCAGCCCCCCAGCCAGAATGTTTACAGCATCATTTGAGAGTTTTGAAGGTTTTGAATGGCCCTTTAATACCCTTGAGACCCCCTGTGATGGGGATCACCATGTTGGCACACATGCAGAATGTGTTTTGCCCATGACCATTTCGTCTGGTCCCGAGAGTTAAGCAGAGTTTGGTTTGGGTCTTGTCTGGGGTTAGACGACGATATAGGAGGACCAAGAGATTTTCACCGAGGCTGGACAGCCATGAGTGGCAGGGTGTGTGGGACAGTATGGGCAAGTATCTAGTCCACTGGGCCCCCCCAGTGCTTTGGAAGCATTGGAGATGGAAGGCAGCTGTATGGAGTCCTCAACAACAAGTTGCAGAAACTGCTGGAGGAGAGGGTGAATTGAGTCAGTTTGCCCAGGTGAAAGCCATCCAGCTGGCCCTGGACATTGCTGAACGAGAAAAGTGGCCAGTACTTTATCTCCATGCTGACTCATGGAAGGTGGCAAATGCCCTGTGGGGGTGGTTGCAGCAATGGAAGCAGAGCAACTGGTAACACACAGGTAAACCCATCTGGGCTGCTGCACTGTGGCAAGATATCGCTGCCCGGGTGCAGAACCTGGAGGTGAAGGTACGTCATGTATATGCCCATGTACCCAAGAGTCGGGCCACTGAGGAGCACCAGAACAACCAACAAGTGGATAAAGCTGCTAAGATTGAAGTGGCTCAGATGGACTTAGATTGGCAACATAAGGGTGAATTATTTTTGGCCCGGTGGGCCCATGACACTTCAGGCCACCAGGGCAGAGATGCAATGTATAGATGGGCCTGTGATTGAGGGGTGGACTTAACAATGGACACTATTGCCCAGGTTATTCACGAGTGTGAAACACGTGCTGCAGTTAAAGAAGCCAAGCAAGCCAAACAGTTAAAGCCTCTTTGGTATGGAGGATGATGGCTGAAGTACAAACATGGGGAGGCCTGGCAGATTGATTATATCACACTCCCACCAACCTGCCAAGGTAAGCACCGTGTGCTTACCATGGTGGAAGCAGCCACCAGGTGGCTGGAAACATACACTGTGCCCCACACCACTGCCCAGAACACTATCCTGGGCCTTGAGAAACAGATTTTGTGGTGACATGGCACCCCAAAGATAATTGAGTCAGAAGATGGGACTCATTTCCAGAATAACCTTATAGACACTTGGGCCAAAGAGCATGTCATTGAGTGGGTATATCACATACCTACCATGCACCAGCCTCTGGGAAAATAGAATGGTACAATGGGCTGTTAAAAACTACATTGAGAGCAATGGGTGGTGGGACTTTCAAACATGGGATACACACTTACCAAAAGCCACCTGGTTGGTCAACACCAGAGGATCAGCCAACAGGGCTGGCCCAGCCCAGTCAGAACTTTTGCATACTGTAGAGGGGCACAAAGTTCCTCTGGTGCATATGAAGAATTTGCTGGGGAAGACAGTCTGGGTTATTCCTGCTTCAGGTAAAGGCAAACCCACCTGTGGGATTGCTTTTGCTCAGGGATCCGGTTATACTTGGTAGGTAATGAGGGAAGATGAGGAAGTCCAATGTGTACCTCACGGGTATTTGATTTTAGGGGAAAACAGACAATGAACTCAATTGTATGCTGTTGCCTGCTATGTAATACTTTTATAGCCCACCAACTAGATGTCATTAGGTCACCAGCAGCTGGCCCTGACTTCCCTCTGACCATCATCCCAACAAAGAATGAACTCTGATGAAACCAGATGAGTTCTGCAACAAAGGAATGATCAGCATCAACATGCAACAATCCAGCACTACACACAGCCTCTCCTGCCCCAAAAGACTGTTACAAGACATGGAACCCAACATCATGGACCAAATGGACACAGCAGCTTTATAGGGATTGGTCCACGCACTAATGCATGATCTCCCTCTCTCTGTCTTTGTGTGCATGTGGATGTGTGTGTATATATATATATATATATATATATATATATATATGTAAGAGCGGTGGTATATTGAAAATGTGGGATCTGAGCATGACGTGAATGGTATGGAATAAGGGGTGGATACTGTCCTGGTTTCAACAGTAGCAGTCATTTTTCTCCTTAGTAGCTGGTGCAGTGCTGTGGTTTTGACTTTCGGCTGGGGACAGTGCTGATAACACCAATGTTTTTAGTTGCTGGTCAATAATGTTTACTCTGACCAAGGAGTTTCTGAGTCTTATACTCTGCCAGAGAGGAGGGGAAGCTGAAAGGAAGCAGAGACAGGATGCCTGACCCAAACTGACCAAAGAGGTATTCCATACCACAGCATGTCATGCCCAGTATGTAAACTGGGGACAGTCACCCAGAGGGGTTAGATCACTGCTTGGGTCGGGCTGGGTATCGGTCAGCGGGTGGTGAGCAGTTGTATTCTCTTCCTTTGTTATTTCCCTTATCATTATTATTATTGGTGGTAGCAGTAGTGATTTGTGTTATACCTTAGTTACTGGACTGTTCTTATCTCAGCGCGCAGGAGATACATTCTTTCAGTTCTCCCTGCTATCCCTCAGGGAGCAGGGGGAGAGTGAGCGAGCGGCTGCGTGGTTTCTGGGTTGCCAGCTGGCCTTAAACCTCAACAGTAGTATTGCAAATTTTGAAGACTATGCACAAATCTATAGCATTTTTTTATTTTATCAACTCAGGAAAGTTTAGGAGTTAATTTTAAACAGAATTACACAAAATTACAAAAAGCACCCTAGAAGAGAAAAGGCTGTGATTGTCATCAAAATTATAATCAGAAATTATCTTTTGACATCACAGGCCTGTATGCTTCGACTGATGCATATTGAAACCCTTGCTGACAGCACCAACTGAAAAGCCATGGACCACATCTACAGAAACTCACTGTCTGATCTTAGAACAGCTACTTCAGTTGGTTTATTGAAGGTGAGAATGGGAGTGTGTAGACAAATTCAAACACTCTCCAGTGAAGATACAGCAGTTTCAGATTGGGAATCCTGCAATTTCTAACACAGGAAATCCAGCGGCCACCTCAAGCCAGGGAGGCTGGCAGAGGTCTGCTCCACAAGTGTTTTGGGTCTAGCGGCTCTGCCCTACCGCGCATATACTGCTCTGCACAGTAATCAGCCCCATCTGGCTCCCGGAAGAGGCCCTCCAACAGCTCCCCAGCCAAAACCAGCAACAATAATCAAACTATATTAAAACTTTTCCAAATCCCAGCCCATTCCTCAGTTTATGGTGTTTGCCATAGCATATGAAGCTCCATATGTTGTTTTTTGTAATGTCAGCTTTGAATTCGTCACTTCTTCCTGCACCAAGTCTCTTTTCTTCTGTGTTTTGGATTTTCTAGTATCAACCACATCTGAGATTTTCTCCATCTGCTGCCTCACTTCTGATCATTGGTGTGCAACACGAACCTTTGCCCAACACAATCCAGGGCTTTAAACATCTACTCTGAGATCCTTGGAAATATACAATGACCATCACCAGCAAGTCTTACTCTGGACCAGGTACATTGTTTTCGGATGGTAATTTCTAACATTTATACCTGTCAGCACTTCCCTGTCATGTGCTTTGTCACATGCTGAATGAATTTCTGATTAAAGTTTTCTATCGTCTAGTGTAAACACAGTTTGGAGCTCCCAACCCAACTACAAGATTGGCTTATCAGCTGCAAATCAGTCATTCCTGGAATCACTAGAAACACCAAAAATACCATGACCACCTATCATCAGGAACAATGATACTTATTAATCTTCTGATATCCCTTCTGGCCTGTTTCTCCATTCAGACTGCTTTCTTTTCCCTTTTTTATTCCCAAGTATTCTTCAGAGAATCTAAGCAACCAGAGTTTTACTTCACCCATTTGTTTTTTTCTTTCTAATAACACAGCCACCTGTGGTTTGAGAACTAAGCTAACACCATGTGACTTTTCTAAGAGCATCTTCAAGATAACTCATACAAAAACTTGCTCTAAAACAGGTGTCTTCCCATTTATAAATTTGGGGGGGGTTCTCTCTTGATTTTACAAAATCTACTCACAAAATTATCCTTTCAAACTTATGTGACTTTTTGTCATATTCCAAAATCCAGGAGGCAAAAAGCCATTGAACAGGAAAGGAAGTTTTTTTTTTCCATTAAAAAAAAAAAAAGTCAAAAAACTGAAGGCTGTTTTGTGCATTTTTATAAAGCAAAATGCAAAGTCTAAAAATAAGTTTAACTAAAGAACCTCCAAAAATTATTTACAAGTGGGATGCTCTTTTGTCTTCAGCATCCCTAAGTCTTATCAGCTAATTCTGCATAAGGTTTGTTGTAAATAAAGTATCACACGAATGCTTTTCTTCCTGTAGCAGAACCAAGTGATTAATGCAATTCTGCTGTGCTCTTCGCCCTTCACTTTAATGAGTCACACAGGCTGGATAATGGTGGCCCTGCATCCTTTTCAGTTAGAGTTCATTTGAATACTTGCTAATTTTTCAGGGCCACTATAATCAGGATGTTACGTATTAAAGGAGGCGTGCAAGATTACAGCTTTTGACACTCTCCCATTTTAAAAATAAATTTAGCAATTATGATAAGATTAAATCATCTCCTGTTTTTCTGAGAAACAGGGAAAAGCTTTGCTTTTTTAAAAAAGAAGAAAAAATAACTGATTTCAGAGATACTCCATTAGGAATTTCAGGCCTGAGTAACCAACACAAGGATTCCTCATGCAAATGCTATCTTCTCAGCCCATAAGCCAAATGCCTAGATCTTTGTCTTGGGCAAGAAGGAGCATGCACTGGCAAGCTGGCAACCTCTCATTGCATCCTCAGTGCCAAAGCAGCTCCCCCCGTCTTTCCACACTTACGATGGAGAGCTGATACATTCAACAGCATGTGTCACCCTTTCCCTGAGTTCTGCCTGTAGCTATTTGGAAGGGCATTTTTTACTTTTGGGAACAGTGCTGATAACACCGATGTTTTTAGTTGTTGCTCAGTAATGTTTACTCTGACCAAGGACTTTGTGAGTCTCATGCTCTGCCAGGGAGGAAGGGAAGCTGAGAGGAAACAGAGACAGGATGCCTGACCCAAACTGACCAAAGAGGTATTCCATACCACAGCATGTCATGCCCAGTATATAAACTGGGAGCAGTTACTCCAAAGGGTTAGATCACTGCTCAGGTCGGGCTGGGTATCGGTCGACAGGTGATGAGCGGTTGTATTCTCTTCCCTTGTTATCTCCCTTACCATTATTATCGTTGGTGGCAGCAGTAGTGGTTTTGTGTTATACCTTAGTTACTGGACTGTTCTTATCTCAATCAGTGGGAGTTACATTCTTTCGATTCTTCTCCCTATCCCTCCAGGACGGGGGAGGGAGGAAAATGGGGAGAGGGGGGGAGTGACAGAGCGGCTGCGTGGTTCTGAGTTGCCAGCTGGGCTTAAACCACGACAGGACCAAAGAAAGTCTTTCTGTGACTTTGGTTTCCGTGGTTGCTAAGGCTAGTACCCATCTTACCAAATGCAGATGTCTACATCTGCACAGCCCTGTGTGCTTCAAGAGCACAATCTCTTTCACTCTGCAATGTGAATCACATGTCTATTGCTTCAAAGGGTCCTTGGTAAGATGTATTTGTCTGAACTGCAGATATCTAATGTTTGAATCTTATTCAAATTGTCCTCACCTTACTCAGGGTTTCCACATGGCCCTCCATCCAAAAGTTAAGTTGCTTAGTTGGCCAGATCAGTTAAAATCAGTAGTAGCACAGCCATCCACAGAAAAACTTCACAAGTTACCCAGATATACTTGAAGCAGAGCACTTGTAAGAATTTGAAACTGGCTTTCTGGTACAAATATTTGAGATTATCAGATGCCAGAGATCTTACTTGTCAGGAAACTTTTCATGGAATAAAACAAAATTTACTTCTTGCAGTACTTTTCCATTGAGAAAGAAACATGTTTGCTTCTTCCTTTCTGCCGAAATGTTAGATTCATAGAATCATAGAATAGTTAGGATTGGAAAGGACCTTAAGATCATCAAGTTCCAACCCCCATGCCATGGGCAGGGACACCTCGCTCTAAACCATATCACCCAAGGCCTCGTCCAACCTGGCCTTGAACACTGCCAGGGATGGAGCATTCACAGCCTCCCTGGGCAACCTATTCCAGTGCCTCACCACCCTCACAGTAAAGAATTTCCTCCTTATATCCAATCTAAACTTCCCCTGTTTAAGTTTTAACCCATTACCCCTTGTCCTATCACTACAGTCCCTAATGAAGAGTCCATCCCCAGCATCCCTATAGGCCCCCTTCAGATACTGGAAGGCTGCTATGAGGTCTCCACGCAGCCTTCTCTTCTCCAGGCTAAACAGTCCCAACTTTCTCGGCCTATCTTCATATGGGAGGTGCTCCAGTCCCCTGATCATTCTCGTGGCCCTGCTCTGGACTTGTTCCAACAGATCCATGTCCTTTCTATGTTGAGGACACCAGAACTGTACACAATACTCCAAGTGAGGTCTCATGAGAGCAGAATAAAGGGGCAGGATCACCTCCTTCAACCTGCTGGTCACACTCCTTTTGATGCAGCCCAGGATACGGTTGGCTTTCTGGACTGTGAGCACACCCTGAAGCCGGCTCATGTTCATTTTCTCATCGACCAGCACCCCCAAGTCCTTCTCCGCAGGGCTGCTCTGAATCTCTTCTCTGCCCAGCCTGTAGCTGTGCCTGGGATTGCTCTGACCCAGGTGTAGGACCTTGCACTTGGCATGGTTAAACTTCATGAGGTTGGCATCAGCCCACCTCACAAGTGTGTCAAGGTCCCTCTGGATGGCATTCCTTCCCTCCAGCGTATCAACCGAACCACACAGCTTGGTGTCATCGGCAAACTTGCTGAGGGCGCACTCAATCCCACTGTCCATGTCAGCGACAAAGATGTTGAACAAGACCGGTCCCAACACCGATCCCTGAGGGACACCACTCATTACTGGTCTCCAGCCGGACATTGAGCCATTGACCACAACTCTTTGTGTGTGGCCATCCAGCCAGTTCTTTATCCACCGAGTGGTCCATTCATCAAATTGATGTCTCTCCAATTTAGAGACAAGGATGTCGTGTGGGACAGTGTCGAACGCTTTACACAAATCCAGGTTGACGACATCAACTGCTCTACCATCAGTTCTGTAGCCCCATCATAAAAGGCCACCAAATTTTTCAGGCAGGATTACCACTTAGTGAAGCCATGCTGGCTGTCACCAAGCACCTTGTTGATTTTCATGTGCCTTATCATGCCTTCAAGGAGAATATGCTCCAAGATTTTGCCAGGGACAGAGGTGAGACTGACTGGTCTGTAATTCCCCGAGTCATCCGTTTTCCCCTTCTTGAAAATGGGGGTTATATTTCCCTTTTTCCACTCATTGGGAACTTCACCTGACTGCCACGATTTTTCAAATATGATGGCCAGTGGCTTAGCAACTTAATTTGCCAGCTCCTCTAGGACCCGCGGATGGATTTTATCAGGACCCATGGACTTGTGCACGTTCAGATTTTTAAGATGGTCTTGAACCAGTTCCTCTCCTACCCTGGGCCCAAGGTCTTCATTCTCACAGTCCCTGCATCTGCCTTCCAAGACTTGGGTGGTGCGCTTCTGAAATCTATTGCTATTAATTGTTTCTTGACAGAAATATAGAATTAATGTTTGTGAAGAGGCTGTGGAGATTTGTAAAAAGACCATTATCTTGTTTTCTCTGTCACGTGTGCCAGATTTTAGAAACAGACTCAGATCATGAGCTGACTGTAGTTTTGACTGTGTGTTCAGCTGTATAGAACAATTCTCAGCAGAGATATTTTTCAGTACACAGGTGAGGAGATTTTGGCGAACATGTGACCTAGCTGCAAAGGTGGTTAGCACAGATACGCATTGAGCAACTGGGACTCAGTGGGCTTGTTCAGGGGTTCTGAGCAACAAGCAAACAAAAAACCTGAATATATGCCTGTAAAAACTGCAGAGTCTATAGCAGAAGACTGTATGGGTTGTTTAATAGAAAGTGCCTACCCTGCCTATTTATGGCTTCCTTTCATAGACTCACAGAATCATAGAATCATTTAGGCAGGAAGACCTTTAAGATCAAGTCCAACCATAAACCTAACACTGCCAAAATGTAAAGTTACTCAAAACAATTAAATTTGCAGACAGTTTGAGCTCCTGCAATATTTGCTGAGATACTAAAGTAGTCCTGGAAAGACTTTTTTTTTTTTTTTCTTTTAAGATTAGGGTTCTAAAATGTGTATGAACTTCTAGCTAAAATGTGAAACTGCTAAAATTCACCAGGAGACAGGCATGGGTGGTTTTAATGAATGCTATCAGGGATACATACACACACACAAAAAAAAGAGAGGATATGACTACGTGCTGTAATAAAGCATAACACATTAACCCAAATTAACATAAGCAGTTCTAGCTCTGCCCCTGGTAACATAGAGCTGTGCTTGAGCTGATCAGCCTTACGGAAGGTAGAGACAGAGTATGTATTGGCATGAGCTACCACCTCAACATGACACTGTGCTGCATGATTTGGATGTAGCTGTTTACTTCTGTGTGAGCCAGGTTTCTCACCTTGACCATCAGCCATGCAGTGAGGACATGGTGCAACCTGCCTGCTCCTCCAGTTCCAGTAGCAGAGACATGCACTGAGCAGAGCCCTCTCAGACCACTATCATCCAAGTGCTTCAGCATGTTTTTGCTTTAACTCTTGCCTTTGCCACTGGAAATCTTCAGAGGATTAGATAACATGTATCTGGGGACAGAACTTCCACATCAGCAAAACAGTGGTTGCAAGGACAAGATGCACATCATCTCTCCCCATACACACACATAAATTAGACAAAGTGCTTCTGAAGCTGTTGTACACCACTTTGAATTTTCTAATAACTTTTTAGGGCTTTTGTAATTCGGAAATAGAAATCATGTTTCATAAAATAAATCTCTCACAAAGCACATTTTTTACAAGTAGTTCACACTACTACTAAAACCGCTTTCTCCAGTTTTAGATCATGGCTTTGCCTTCCTGTCCAAGTGTAGCTATTCCAATTATGGAATATATTCCAATTATGCCTACTAAAAGTGGTGGACAAATGTCTACATCTGGCAGTCTTAGGAAGAATTCAACCTTGTAATTAACTGTTTTCACAGCTAATGGAGAAGAGGTGGTATCAGCCTCCACAGATTGCATTCAGTGGAGCCATCATAGTCCAGACTGTGTCCAACAGTCAAGTTGGGCCTTATGAAAAACTTAATAGAAAGGTAATGCAATACCAGGCCATGCTGTCTGAAGAGGTGGTGATATCTCTGGCCTTCTGGACTAAGACAAACAAAATCATAACAAAGCTGATCTGGCACTAGCAGCACTCTTGCTCTGAGCAGGAGGCTGGGCTAGGTGGCTGCAAGAGCTTTCCATCCAGCATTTCTGTGGCTCTGCAATTCCTCTCCCCTTGTTTGTTTTCCTGTCTGGGAAGCAAACAGCTAGGTCAAAATCTAGCCTTGAGAGTGTCTGAGAACTTTTGTCAAAAAGTCATCAGGCCAGATCTATCAGGGGAAGATAGGCTGTCATTGACTGTTCTTGCAGAAGAGGGAAAGGTAATGATGCATTCATTTCTCTACCTTCTCTTGCACGTTACACATTTGTACAGACAGCAAGAACTGTGCTTTATTAAGTAGCAAACAGACTGCTCAGCACCTGGTTGACAACCCTAACACATTCTGGCTTTCTTGGGGCCATTTATTCTTAGGATTCAGCTGTGGGTGAATTGTTGCTATGTGGTGGAGAGAGGTTTTTTACCAAGGCCTGTAGTGACAGGAGAAAGGGTAATGGTTTTAAACTGAAAAAGGGGAGATCTAGATTAGACATAAGGAAGAAATTTTTTACAATGAGGGTGGTGAGGCACTGGCACAGGTTGCCCAAGGAAGCTCTGGATGCCCCATCCCTGGCAGTGTTCAAGACCAGGACGTATGAGGCTTTGAGTAACCTTGTCTAGTGGAAGGTGATCCTGCCCATGGCAGGCAGGTTGGAACTAGGTGATCTTTAAGGTCCCTTCTAACCCAAACCATTTCACGAGTCTATGATTCTGATTTCACAGTTCAGATCACAGCCTATTAATAAGGAAGATATGTTTTTCAATTGAACATATTTACAGCATAGGAATAAATGAAAGTTAAATAAAGAAAGCAATTACCTTCTTGCTTTGATCAAGAAAAAAATAATTCAATCTACCATGACAGAAATAAAAATCTTGAGCCAATAAAAAGGAAAAGACCTTTTTTTTTCTTTCAAACGACATTGAGCTCTAACGGCAGCAGTTACCACTAAAGATTCTCTCCTTAAAAAAATTCTTTGTATGACTACAAACTTTCAGCTCAATAAACACCATTTTGAACTCTTTTTGTAGAAAAACAAAGTGTATTTTGAAGTGATAATTTTTTCACTTTGAAATTTTTTTTCTCTAAAAATAACTCCAAACAGCAATCCACTGAAATCTGTATCAATTTAAGAAATACATTTCACTAGCACACTCTTCTTTCTAGAGACAGCTGTTCAGCAAATGTTTTTAAACAGCTCTCATGGAATCTAGATGGGGAGTTGTGAGGAAATATGTCTCATCTTTATGCTGCAATCAGAACAGTTTAATTGTTAGAAAGCTTTAGCTACAACATGTATGTCATCTCCATCAGGAGACAGAAGTTGAGGTATTCTACTCTTCCTGTTTTGTGTTGTCACTGGAAAAACATAAAAGTGGCCAAATTCCATCAGTGGAGACACATCTTGTGCAACATGCTAATATGCACAGAGCTCTTATTCAAATGTATTCAGAAGCTACACCCTAATATTTAAAATTATATAAATATATTGCTATTAAACGTAGTAGTAACCACTTGCAAGAGCAATTCTGCTTCTTTAATGCTCATCTTCCCCTTTTGTGTCAGTACGGGAGAGTAAGAGTGCAGCGCACACCTCCTCAACAAGAGGAATCTTTTAAAATAAGTTCACCAAGACTTTTACAGGGCTATAACTAAAAAATATTTTAAAAGAATATTTATGTTGCACCTTCTGTTCATGATCTGCACACAGATCAAAATGCAGCATGAGCAGCAAGATTTACCATGGTCTTTTCCACCTCAGTAAAAGATGTCTGTCTCTCTTACTTCCCAGTCATTGCCATTTCAGAAGAGTGCCTTTATGGGATAATCAAAAGAAAACATCCCGGAAATTTCTGACATAACTTCACTTTTTTTTTCCCCTCCATCTCAAACAAGGGCCAGATGCACACTGAGACTGAGCCATTGTGAGGAGATTTTGGGTTATTTAATCACAGTTTTTAATTAACGTGAGAAAGCTTAAGCGATCCTAAATCGTGGTAGCAATTGACAAATTACAAGAGCACTCCATGCCCACAGAAAAGCTAATGTTGCAAGGAAAGCACAACAATAAGCACTAGTTTGTAACCAGCTACATTTCAAAGAAATATTTTTTCCAAGTGCCTTTGTGCATGTGGGATTACTGTCGTCTTTGAAGTTATATCATTTTAAAGAGCTGGCTAGAGGCAAATTAGATAAGAAGGTGGCTGTGCAATTAAATTAATACTTTGGAAAGCTCATATAGTTATAAGGTCCAAATACTTTCCCTGATAAAATGGTGCCAACACTTTAAAGGGGTGTACTGACTTATTTTTTACCTAAAAACTTTGTTGCTGACAGATTTGGTAGGGGCATGATTCAGTGCTTAGCACTGGTAAGATGATTCACCCAGGTTTCTGAACCATGATGAAGGCCCCAGTGAAGACTCTAGCACTGTGAATCAACTTTCACAGGACTCAGCCATGCTTGCAATACAGCTTGGAAAGCCTTGCTGAGATGAGGCTTAGTGCTCGTTTGCAGCTCAGCCCACTGAAACAGGGACCCAAAACATCTGCTTGAGGTAGTGCCAGACCTGTCGAGTCCCACACATGATCACAAGATTCATTTCTGTACTCCCCTTCACACCCACCAGCCAGTGTCTCTGAGCAGCTGTGCCTGATGAGTGGCTTCCCTCGCAGGGGGGCTGCACCAGGGACAGCAGCCGGGGACAAGCACCACTCAGAGACAGATGTTTTACCAACAGCCCACAGCACACAGTTTCCCCATGCCACCACATTGCCTGGCACGCTCATCACATGCCTTTATCACCTGATTAAATGTCTGCCCCATCACTGAGCCCAGTGCAGGATTCCAGCACAGGACCTTGCTAACTTGAGACGTCTGTTGTGAGGGACTGTTAGATACTGTCTCTGCATTCCCTTTTAGGTTATGTGGGTTTACTGCCAATCACTCTCGCTGACAAAGAAATCAATTTACTCCACAGAGCCAAGTGGTTTTGTAAAATATGTTCTGAATCATATCAACCAGATGCCTTCATAAAGCGGCATTTGTGACCAAGACTTGATAAAAGAAAAGAAGTTGCAAACTGAAGTGTATCTTCATCTTTAAACGTCTTGAAAAGTCAGCTAACTATATAGAGCAATGGTAGGCAACTGAAGAGGGGGTGTTATTTGAGCTTGTGCATGGAAGACTTCATTTCAGTGAAAAAAGTCCAACGAAAGTAGTCTCTTTTTTTAAGGAAAACAAAAAAGTATCATTTGGTTTTGCAAAAAGGAAGAGTCAAAGCTTCATGCAGACTTCTTTCAAACGACCTTTGGGAGCTAAGCCCCACTTGAGCAGCAAGCGTTCAAAGTGATTCACTGTGATTCACTCAAAGAGAAGTTAGATACTTCTGTGTTCTTTTGAAAGCCCTATTATGAGATAGTTTGCCTCTTCAGATGCCTGAATATTCTTGGAAATCTTCCCTGGTTTCCCTGTCATGTGCACACAGTTAAGGTGAAGCATTATCCCATTTTCTAGACCTCAAAATGGAGCTGCACAGAAGTTGAATCATTTACCCAAAGAAGCATAAAAGTAACAGTCCCACTGGAACAGAGCAAAGAGCCACTCAAGCCAGGAGACTGTCCCAAAGAGTGTCAGCAATGGAGACTTAGGACAAGGCTGCAAAAAACGTCTTGGGTTGTATTTCCCATTTTACCTTCACAGCTCCAACTGTTAGCATAGGGACTTTTTGATACCGAGTTGTATCCAGCAGACCATGTTCAACAGCCATCAACAGAGAAGTGAGCTATTGGCTGAGAACAGATAAAATCCAAATGTTTAGCCTACTGCCCTATAGTCTGGATCCTTGTGAAGGATCCTTGACGGAAGCCTGGAATCGAGTTCACCATAAGACTGAAATCTGCTGAAGATTAAATCATTAAAGAATTGTTCCCTGAGGATGCAGAGACAGAACTCAGCCTGCTTCAGGGACACGGGGTTTTCACACGGACTCTCTCACCAAATTTGAATTTTCCATCTGGAACCTGGACATACCAAGGTGAACAGAAGTGTTACAAAACCTCACAGAGCCAGCTGTGCAGTCAAGTTTGATATCTGTGAGAGAGAGCAGTGTGAATTACTTACCACCATCATTACTTTCAGCACAGTTGATAAGAGGAATCACTGAGAGTTTTCAAGAGCACTTCAAGGTTTGCTTTGCTGCAGTATCTGTTGGAAAGTACCGCATTTTCCATTGTAATGTACTGCTTTAGAATGAATCCCAACAAGGCAGAATTTTCTTAAGCTGTTGTGGTATTACAATTTTAATAATGTTTTTTCCTTGTTGGTTACAAATTTTGCTGGTACTCCATGCAAGCAAGGCAAAGGAGTCGCCACAAGCAACGTCAGCCAACAACTAACTGAAAGAATCAATAAATGCACCTGCCAGGCATCACTCACTCATCACATGGGCTTTCATTTACCTAAAACACCCACTAGTGATTAACAGTACTTCACTTGCCAACTAAAAAGAAAAAGCACACTTCTGGGAAATTGTCTTTATTACATCTTGTAGGACATTTATGACAAAGGGAGGGGTAGATTTTGCAACTCAGTCCAAAAAAAACAATGCTTCAGTCAAAGCAAAAAGTCAGGAAAGCACAGGGTGAGAAACAGAGGATAAGCAGGAATGACACTGCAGCAGCACAGCTCCTTGGAAGTTGAACAAGGTTACAGGAGCATCTCTTGTTTAGCAAGTCAGTGCTGCAAAGTGCTAAGCATATCCATTCCTGCTGGACACCCAAAAATTTTGAAGCAGGAGAAATATTTCTAAGCTAAAAACTCTTTTACTCAGCTCTTTCTTTTTGCTGAAGTAAAAAAATCACAGAGTTCAAAATCAGTGAAAAGCTGATCCAACAGCTTATGCAAGTAAGCTTCTTGCCAAAAGGAGTGCTGGAACAAATGAATAACTTAAGGAAAAATGGGAATATAGTGGTAACATCTAAAATTATTTAATGACATGTCTGATCCCATTTAAAGTATCATATTTTTCATTAGACTAGAGAACTGAAACATGTATTTAGATTTCAAAATGAAAAGCAAAACCTAAATGTTATCTTGGCAATTATTAAGCAGTTACATTTATCTAAAAAAAAAAATAAAATATAAAATAAAAGTAAAATAAAATAAAATATTAAAGGTCAGGTTTATATAGCACAATGTGTTATCATGTAAAGATGCCCAGACTAGCCCATAACACTGGATGTTGGAGAAGGGTATTGTCAAGGGAGCAAGGATTCTTCATGCAAATATAACCTGCTGCTTCATAGGAAGGGTAGTGAACCAAGGTAGGGTCATGCTGTGATGGCCAGAACCCTTCTGGGATCAGAATTAGCTTGCAAATGACTGGTGTGAATATTTCTGAATGGCACTGAAGGAGGCTACATTCACCTAGACATTTAGTCTAAGCCTCTTTCTGGTTTATAGAGGTTTTTGAGCAGTCCTCTAGACATTGTGCTTGGTTTTCCCCCATTTCCATTATATTCCTCTATACACATTATCCATCACTGAAGGGGGACAAGCTCATAAAATGCAACTGATGCCTGCCCAAGCTAAAGAATTTTCCAAAGTCAAGCAAATAAAAAAAGTACCAAGTGAATGTATTTAGGCTCTTGTGACAATGGGTGTCTGCAGTCCCTGTAGGAGTAGTGGCCAGGAAGACAACTCCATTTTGGCTATGCAGACCTTCACCTTAACAGACATCCTTTCACCTCCATCTTCAATGTAAATGCCCAAGGGCTGATAGCACAAACCTTAAAACAGAGACTCACTAAGTGAACTGGCTCCTTCATAAAAACACAACCATCTCGGACAGCACAACAGGAGGATATTGATTTGACCAATCCCTCTGCAGATCTCTTTGGCAATGAAACTACCTGGCTAGAGTCCCCATCCCTTGGGGAGCAAGAGCAGTGTGTCATGTGCCAGTCACATTGCATTAGGATCTGCTGGAAAACACTTGGGAGCAAAAGAAGAGTTTGACAGAGAAAAGACTGTTGAAATGGAGGGACAATCGAAGAGGTAGATAAGGTAGAACAAAAGGTACAAACAAAATGGTTCAAAAGCTTTTGTTGCACCTTTACAACAAAAAGGCAAATTTGACATGCATGTACTACTTCTTTTAATACAATTTCTATAATATTTCTGTGAAAGACAGCCATAATTTTTCAGTGCACTCCATAACTGGTCTTTGTATAGAGATTTACCCTTTCCTGTTCTTTCTCCAGTTAGGTGTTGCCTTGGTTATCTTCCGAGATCCTAACAAGAAAAAAAGACTGTTTCTATACTCTGTCTTTCTCTATTATGTCTCCTCTTGCCTCAGCCCCAAACCTAAAGACCCAAGATATCCTCATTAGAATCTGGAAGAGAAGTAAAGATCATGTTAAGACTCAAGGCTAATGCTTCTGACGAGACCAACAGATTTCCCATTCTGATGGCCCTAAGGTCTTCTGAAAGCCCCCAGGCAGATGCAGAAAACTTCACCAAAAGCCTCCCCACACAGTAGCCCTTTTCCCAGCTGTAACCACAGGTAAACAGCTAACGTCTGGCCACAATTTTTTCCTAGATATTTTTCAAGATATTTGAAAAACAGAGAAAAATTATTTAGATAGATTTGATTTCTATATAAAGCAAAAAAAAAAATGATATATTTTTCTAGAGGTACAGGACTCACCTTATTCACTCTTACTTAAAGCCACCTTGTTCGCTGTCTCCAAAGCATAAGGATATATTATTACCTTTTGGAAGTGTTGTAGCATTGCGTCACAGGCATATCTCCAGCTTTGCCTTTCCTCAATTTTCACAATTATCCTCATTCATAACCGGCAATACTGTGAGGGTGGTGAAGCCCTGGCACAGGTTGGCCAGAGAAGCTGTGGATGCCCCATCTTTGGCAGTGTTCAAGGCCAGGTTGGATGGAGCTTTGGCAACCTGGTCTAGTGGAAGGTGATCCTGCCCATGGCAGGGGGTTGGAACTAGATGATCTTTAAGGTCCTTTCCAACCCAAACCAGTCTGTGATTCTATAATACTAGTTTCCTCTTCGTAGGTGGCAGTAGTATAATTGCTGTGGGGTAGCTGAGGAGGAAAGGTAACAAAAAAAACAGTGCTGGAAAGAATAGACCAAGTGGCCAACAACACTGAGAGTCACAGACCACAGACATGACAGAAAGGTAGGCATATCATGCTTTAGCCAAAAAACAGTGGTTTTTCATGAATTGTGGAAAACAGCTGGCATGTTATATGATAGGGAGCAATAAATACTAATGTGCCAAAAGTGTTTGTGCTTCAAGTCACACTTCCTTTTGTTCAAGTTGCTTCTATTTGTAGCAGTGTGCAGACTGCTACAGACTACTTGAATGTCTTCTTGCATCTTTCTATTTCAACAAGATCATTTCAACAAGGCATTCCCACTCTCAGCAAAAGCAAACTGTTCCTGTTGGTATCAGGCAAACCAGATGGAGAAAAAATCATGAATTTATGATTTAGAAAATGTGGGTTTATGACAGGACTTTGTAACCCCCTACACTTATTTTTAATTTAATTTTTATGACATTTATGTGCAGATAGAAAAATAAAATTAGAAAAAGGAGATTCCTCACAGCAGTAGTGTGATGTTCCCAATCCTCAGGCTGCAATTACAGATCCTCCTCTGCCAGTAGCAGCCCCAGGTAAAGCTATTCCTCCTTCCCCATACTCTCAGCACCCTGATGCTGGTGCCTGTAAGGGATTATGGCTGTCTGGTGGGGAAACAGTGACAGGGGTGGTCATTTGGGAACAGCAGCACCATTACTGAGCTGAACAGCAAGAGGTGAGTGCCTGGCCGCAGCCTTGGCCAGCAGGGACCAGTCTAGTCCAGAAATCCCATCTCCGATTTGGTTCAGGATGCAACAGCACATGACCCTTCCTTACCCAGGCTCCTCTGCCAGCCTCGATGGAGAAGAAACACTCATTATATTAGCCTGATAAAAACATGCCTGACTTTTCAGCATTTGGGAATACTTAGGAATGGAGCCAGGATTTTCACCCTTCTCTGCACTGGCTGTGTTTAGTTCTTCACAAGGATACACCCACAGTGTCCTGCACACGAGCATTACACCTTCTTGCTAGCAGGGGCCTGGGAGAAGGCATTTGGGGTGACTACCAAGTGCCCTGGGCAGTGGAAGGGGTCCAGTTAGCCTATAACAGCTCCACAGGCATAGGGTCACTGCCTTGAAAATAGCCTCGGAATTTGCCCGTCTTAGAACTGCAAGACTTCCCAACAGGCAGGGGAGGAGAGGCCTGACCAGAAACATTGCTTGTCGTGCTTTAACAAGGCGAAGAGCCTCTCCATCTCCGTTGAGTAATTCCTGTAGCAAAAGAAAGCGTGTGCTCACTCTCTCTCTGCTCCCACAACTTCTCTAATAGCTTCACAGAGCAAATTATTTGTCTGTCTCCAAGTGCTTTGGATAGCCCTTCTGGGTTTTTTATGGACCCCTGTGCATCACAGATATTAATCACCTGACTCATTGCTAATGCTGACAGAGAGACAAGGTTATGAAAGTATGCATGGTTTGGAAACTGGATCTGATTACTGGTTTTGCTTGTAAAACTGCTCAGATTGTGGGAACAGCGACAAGCTCTAAGAGGGCAATTTATTTTTTTTTTAGTCAGATGAAGCGGCTGCTGCTTTTAGTTAATTGCGAACTCTATTTTTCAGTACTAAACAGAAAACAAATTCTATTCTATTCCCCATAATGAGCCAATTCCAATTAGGGTAATTACCATGGGATAATTGTATGCTACCTATGGTTAATTAGGGCTCCACTGTGTGTTTACAACACTCCAGGGGTGTAAATATTTTATGATAACCACAACTTCATACATTGTTACCACTTAATTTAATATATTACATCATTGTTACTGGGAGGGTGGGAGAGAAAAGAGACAAAACCTTGAAACATAATCACAAATCTGCAACGAGCTCTTTCTCCAGTAGCAAACCACCCTCCCTGATAATGTCATTATGCTGAAAGATTCCCTTTTTTTAGGGTCATCTTATGTTCACTGACCAGGAGAAACAAGTGCAGCATCATCAGCACTTGAACTATAGGGCACCATGCTGGTGGAACAGGAGAAACCCACATCCTAACTCCAACGAAAAACTCTCTTAATGAAACACAAATAATCTTACCAGGATGAAATGGAGAACAAATAATAAATATCTGAAAGAATGAAGGAGGAATGATAAATATGTGCAAGTTTTACTTGCTATGATATGGTGCTGGCTGGTCTCCTTGGAAATGTATCTTTCATTTAGTCATTATTTCATTGAAAATTTGACATCATGAGCAGGAAGAGAGAACGAAAGCGAGCATTTCATTTCTGGAGAAACACACAGGAAAGTCCACCTGCAATTGTAACAGAGATTAGGAATATAAAACCCACAGAACCCCCTTAGTTTCTAACTGGCCCCTCAAAAATTTGTCCTATGTGCAGAAATTAGCATTTAATAGAATAAATAATATTCCTTAAATCATGTCCATGTGTGGAGTGTGAGTAAATGGTATGGTTTGCGAGTTGTGTAGTGTAACTCTTAATCTGTTAAAGCCTTTCCTTAAACATACAGAAGTTCATAATCCCCATCCCAGATTACAGCGAAAAAACGTACAAATCAGTTCCTCCCTCTTCACTATACAAGAAAATACCTATGCCTAGCATGGTTTTGATGTGGGTGTTCATTGTAGTTTCCAGCTTTCTCAGTACTTCATGACAAAACAATCTCATTCATCTTTACAGAAAAAGTTTAGCCAAAATTTTGCCATATAACCTTTCTCACAGAACAGTTCTAATCACAGAAGCTCAGTTAATAACTCTCATTGCCAGAATCCTTCAACAAAACCTCCCATTCAAGAGACAACCATGACAGTGATTTTGTTCTCCATTTAAACTCCTCTGTTCTCTGAATAATGATACAACTAATCTGGAAATGTCCTACTCAAATACCTCTGGTATTCTTCAGAAGAGAAAGCTAGGTTTGCAGCACAAATGGTGAAAGCTTCTTAGTACCCCAGGCCAATACTAACAGGCATTTTTGCTGCTGATTGTCTTCCATTGACTTCCATCGACTTCCATCCAGGACAATATATCAGACACATATTATTATATATCCCTGAGTATAACTCATCAGTTAGATGAAGTGATTAGAATTATAGACATCCATGACAATGGTAATGTTTTATTCACGCCATGCTTCTAACAACCAGACTCCAGACAAATGGAGGAACTAAATGTAGTTTATCCGCCCCATTTTCTGCAGAAGAGTGGGAGTGCTGTCAGCAATTTGTATCTCCTCTGGAGACAGCCATAGTACTCTTCTTGACCCATAAGCACATTAGTGACTCCAGGCCCCCTATCCAGATATTGTCTCTGGGTCTATCCCAAACATGAATCACTGTTGGTGACAAAACCACAAGTCTTTGTGCAGCTCCTGGCTTGTTACCACCCTCTTACCCTCGTGAAGAATTATTTCAGACTTATTTCACAATCACTAAGTATAGTATAATTATGTTTATAATTCTGGTGGTGAAGAAATCTTCAAAAGCACGGAATATTTTAAAGTGGTGCTGTACTGGCAGCCTGAGCCTGCATGCAGCCTGAAGCAGCACTATTGCCAGCTTTGTGGTGCCCCATTCATCTTAGAAACACCCAATGATGACAATTTATATGAAAACTTTTTGTTACCTCCTAGTTGTTTACATTAATGAACTTCAAACTGATTTGGGGTTTTGCTCATTTTCAAAAGACCTTCCATATCAAATGTTTTAGATGCTTTCTAGACAGCTGTCAAAAACTACAATCCACCTTTGGCAACCTTATCAACTGAGTTAGGACTGTCTTCAAGAGAATTTAAAAGACACTAAAGATTGAAATTGTGGGACAGCATTAAAAAACCTTAAATCATGTACTGTGTTCTATTTTTAGATTACTGTATGTATTCAGTATTCAAATGTGACAGAGTATCTACTGTGCAAGTTGTAGTATTCCTCTGTTTTGTATTTAATTACAAAATAATTACTTTGAGAAAAGCAGTTAATGTTGCTTCCAGATTTCCATTGCTCTCAATCCAGAGATCTCACAGGTAATTACAATCTCATTTGCTTCCAGGACTTGACAGAAGGCCAACTGCAACTCTGGCATTCTTGGCTATTACATATTAGCAAGAGGCAGGAGCAAAGAAATTGCAGTGATTTGAGTAGCTTTACCAAAGGTGGACAGGAGAGGAATTAATCAGGGTGTAAATGGCTGCCCTTTGTGGAAAAAAAACAAACAACCATACTGCAGGAGAGATGTGCTGCAGAAAGGCAGAGGTCAGACAGAGGGGATCGTTGCTGAAGCATTACAGAGATGGGTTGGCGAGAGGGAGCCCCAGAGACCAGATCCCTGCAATCACCCATTGCCTTCCCTGAGCATCACTAAACCTGTTGTGTTACTGGGAGCATGCTGGTCTTCTGCAACATCCAGCAGCTCAGGAAATAGCTGGCCAATTTCTTTTTCTTTCCTTGTAGGCTCACACCTGCCTTACGCAAAACGTGAATCTAAACTTCAGCATCTGAAGGTATTTTAATAGATTGGCATTTCTTGGCTGCAGACCTCAGCAACAGAGTTAAATGTGTTTTGTTTTCTTTTCAATGCCAAAGAAAATGAACAACTGCATTAAACGCTTACAGCCCCATCTTGAATAAGGTACCTGACAGTCATGGTTTCTATTTCCTCTCCTCATTAAAACTTCATTAGTTGTTTGCCACAAGTAAAAGTTTTATGTAAATACACAAGTGAAAAATGATTTAGTTCAAAGCTAAAACTAACAATTCTTACAAGAAAGCCAAAAGCTCGTGAAGATAATATCCACCTGATCTAATCACATTTCCCTTTCTTAAACACATCCTACTTTTTAGTAGCTTAAATCACCTCTAAAGGAGAAAAATAATCAATGCACACACATCTTTGAGGAAAGCAGAATTATTTTTAGATTGCACTTTACGGCTAAAGCTCTGAGAAAAGCACACCATAAATGTGGCATCACACAGATCTGCTTCAGCGAATTTATCAGCTGTTCATTTCTGAAAGAGCAGCAATAATCGTAATCAATTAAACTTCTGAATAATATACTTCCTTTAAAAATTATTTTATGGCTATGCCACAGATAAGGGGCGGTAAATAGTTGAGAAGTTAGTTATAATCTCAAGGGGATAACTGCAGTATGCAGCCAATCCTCTTTAAAAAAGTCAGGAGGAGGTAGATAATGCCATATGGATACATTTTTTGAAGGACTTTAAAAAATACAGAAAAAAAATCCCAGGAAGGAGGAAGGAAATCTTTATCCATAGCAAAGAAATGCTGCACAAGAGATTCAGAAAACAATTTGCTGTCATTACTAAGGAGCTATCAGATCATAAGCCCAGGCAAATTCTTCTATAAATGTGGGTCACAGGTGAACAGATCACACTTATTTGGGATATATGAAGGAGCAAGGGAGACAAGTAGAGAAAAATATGAGGGTGACCCTGTGTTATTTCATTGCTGTGCTCAGAGCAATACTAGAATATAAATGCAGAGGGCAATGTGACTTTAAGGTAGCTTCAACTTCTATTTTAAAGGTCACTTTGAAAAGAACAGAAAACGGCAGACCCGAAGGAAACAGAAAATCAGCCAAATTCAAGCCCCGTGTTCTATGCTGTCCTGGTCCACATGAGCAAAGCAGGTGGCTGTATCAATCTATAAGCACTCCCAATCATGCACTGTTTCACAAAACACACCTTGATCAGCTTGCAGTTCCTCTGGATGTGCCCAGGCACAGCCACTTCTTAATGAGAAATTTCCATTTCATATCTGACTCTCTCTGGCACTGTTTTCAGCCACCTTTGACAGCCATGGTCTGGAGGCATTAAACCTCTTTCAATCTCTTCTCTTCAGGGGAACAAAGTCCATAAAATACACCTTTCTCCCACATAGAGCTGTGAGACTAGTACTGAGCATAGCAGGGCAAGGCAATTACAGATAGAGTTGCAAATATGGCCTGTAGTGGACTTCATATACAAGCTGTGCTGACCCATTTTAATGAGAATGGGAGATAGCTAATGGATTACATAATCTCCATACCTCCTACTGCCTGCATGGCTTAACTTGCCAAGCACTCATAGCTGTTGAGCTACTGTTTTCAGAAGGATGGGTGTGGGTGAATTTTATACTCCTTCATGCCGAGTGAAACAGTCTCTTTGCTCTCCCCTTCAACTCATAGGGTGCTCTGGCTAAACTGTCAGATGGAGTCAATACTTTTTGCCTTCTGAGGATCTTCCAATTTCCTTGTCTTTCTAAACTTTGCAAATGCTTTGTTGCATTTCAGAGCAGATGCCAGCACGGACCTCTACAAGCATCACTTCATTATTTCTCAATTACACAAACCATATTTCTGAAATTGCTTGGTTAACTTTATTAGTTCCATGATTTTTTTAAAGGGTTTTTAACTATAACCCCTACTGTCTTAGGTATCCAGCCTTTTAATAGAAAGCAAATTTATACAATTAATTTCACAACAGGCTAAAGCAGCAGTTGTATTTATGAAAAGACTGAAAAGAATGGGATGGGTTTGTCTATACAGTAACATAGCTTCAAAAGACGAATGTGAGACATCAACATGTCAAACTGCGACCACAGTAGGCATTGCAATCATTCTTTTATTTTAAGAAAGAGAAACAACTTTTTAAGAAAGTTGAAAAGAAAATCAGTTTAGTTCCTTGGTATTTTGATGACTGTTCCATGCAGTCCAAAAACAGAAAAACAAATTGGGCATGTGAACACTAGTATAAGTCAAATCAAAGAAGTATGTTCATGTAGTGTAAACAGCTAGTGGAGAGGAAAGGTTTTTCTAAGGCAAAGACTCAAAAAGATGCAATTTCCATGAAATGGGATCACATAAAGGAGCTGCAGTAGAGCCACAGAAAACTATGTGATGGACCACCTCACTTAGACCTTATAAAAAGGGAGAACAAAATAAATGAAATGCCTCTCCTATCATATTGATGACTATTGGTGCAGCAGTAAATAATACACCTTAAAAGTTAAAGGCGAAATTATTTCAAATCTGTTATGCATGTAGCAAAATATGAGGTTTGGTGATTATTTGCCACTGATGTACTTTCTTGAGCTAAAGCTCTCATTTTGCTAGTCATGATGGAATATGTCACCGTGAACTAAAACCTGCAGAGAAAAGACCTAAATAACAACCAGGCAGTTTATAAAGAGAGTGTATGATCCACTTGTACAAAGTGAAATAGCAAAAGGAGTGATTTGTACTTGATCCTTGCTGAAGATAAATGCTATGGAAAACAATTATTATAGTTTAATATAACTATAGGTCATACAGATCTGTTTATGAAGCCACTTAACCCCAGAAGTGGGGAATATTGTATAGCTACAGATGCTAGTCTGCATCATGACAAATGTGTGAACTATTTTCATTCTATTATACAGCATGATGCAGTCAGGAAACGTCATACCCTGAGCTGTGCTTCAAGATGATGGAGTCATGTAAAGCATTCTGATAAAAACGTGATGCGCGGCAGTTAGCTAGATGCACTGCACCTTCAGAGAAGAATCTTTCCAGATATTTAAGAATCTTTGACCTAGAATATGACAACTGGATCTTTTCTCCATACATATCATGTGTATTTTCACTTGTGTATCATGTCAGCTTCATAGTCTTGTGCCATTTTCCTTTCTTTGACAAATTCTGCCCTGAAGGTCCTTTCATATGTCATCAAAATCAGCTTTCATTACATAATAACCATACCTCAGTCAATCATTTGACCATTTTTTATTACTCACTACTAACAATCCAGTGCTGGAAACCATAAACTATATGGGCAGTGATTTTGGAAATCTACGTATGTCCAGATAAAATTATACTATTGTTAGCTTTAAAGCTGAAGTATTGTGGACAATTGCTGGCTTAATATACATCTATTTTTTTGGTCTGTAGATTACTGCTTTTTGGGGGGGGTGTGGAAACATCCTGTGGCAGGGTTTAAGTGATGCCACCAAAACCAATTTTCTCCTTCAGGCAAAAAAAAAAAAAAAAGTAATCTAAAAGAGAGAAAGAAAATCAGTACCCAAATAAAAAATAACAAGCATTGGAAAGGGAGATTCATAAAACTACATTAAAATCTTGTACTATCTATGTATTCTACAGCATTGGGGACTGTCTATTCTAAAGAATTTATTAGCATATTGAGAATCCTCTTACCAAATTTACAGCTTCTAATGAAATCAACAATATTTTCTTTGTAACAGTGATTACTTAATTCTGTCTATGCACAGATATGTACCTGTCACATTTTTATAGACCGTTCAGTACTATATATGACCAACTCAATTCATATAATTTCCAATAACTTGTCCATAAATAAGGCAAATTATAAAAGTGAGAGGGAAATCCTGTTTCCATTGAAGTCAATGAATACTTTGCTATTGCTTCCAGCACAGGTGGGATTTCCCCATAAAAGAGAACTCAGTTTGATTACTTGTCAGAGTCACACAATAGTATCAGTATCTTTGCCTGTAGTTTTAAGGGGAAGAGAGATCTTCCTCCAGTCATTTTAAAATTTGAACTCAATATGATGACATTATGAAAGATCTAGGTATTTTCCAAGCAGCTGGGATATTTTAAAGAGGAAAGAGAACAGTGAAGAAGCCAACTAAAATATATTACACAATCTTGTTTTACTGAATTTTGTCTTTGATAATCCAGTGATATACATCTACTGTCATTGCCATAAAAAGATTTCAACACTACCAATTAGCTACAAACCCCCTATTGGAGTGATATTCTTATTGCCAACACACCCAGCTGACCCATCAGCTGACAGCCAACAGCTGACAAATTCAGGTTTTATCAAATGAGGTGATAAAAGGCAAATCATGGGATTAGTTTTAAACGATTCTCCTGGTGTTCCTATGTATCTCAGTATTTGTCAAGTGTATATTTGTGCTGCTGAGGATGAACCACTCAAATCAAACTCACCTTCCTCTGTTTTTTCTGTATTCCTTCAAGGACAAGTGCAGACTTCTGCTTTGATGTGAAATGTGTAAGAAAAACTCTCTGGTCTCAGTAGTGGGGAGCATGAGATTGGTAGAAAGGATTGAGCACAACCACCTGAGCTCTAGTGTAATGCCCAAGAGGGTCAGTAATGAACTGGACAGTCTAGCTGCAGGTAATGTGATATGGTCTTCAATTATGCTCTGTTTCACCTTTTCTGTAGCTTCTAATTCCTCCTTTGCCAAGCAGCAAGCTGAACTGGAAGACACAACTAGATTAGATGCAAACTGATCTTGTTGATAGTCATACAGGTGAAATTGCTGTAGCAACAGTGCAGCTTAAGATGTCCCACTGAGCCCTGCCCACAAAAACCAGAATAAAAATCGAGACTCTTAACTCCTAGCACTGAAAGGCATCAGTCATGTATTGTCTGATGTGTGTTAGCTGAAGGGGTAAAACGTCTGAGAGTGCAAAACCTGGAAGTAGTAAAACAGAAAAACATATGCTGTGTTACTCTCCAGGTAGCAACAGCAGCTCTAGAGGTCTCATCAAACTATCCTGTAAAATGGCATTGAATTTTTGATACCTTGTTGTACAGATTAGCAAAAGTAACATGGTGAAAGACAGACATGTAGACAGTCCGACAGAGACAGGAAAAATAAGCAATAAGGATAAACCTGTGGAGAGCATGGAGAGGAAAAGATTTGCACTCCAGAGACAGAACATAGGTATGCTAAATGAGCTTAAATTAAGCAATGAGCTTAAAATGCTAGTTCTGTAACATGGAAAAGAATATTCAGGTTTAAAATAAGTCTGGCTTCCAACATTTTTCAAAACTTATTAAACAAGACATATTATGGCAACCCTGAACAAATACTTTCATTAACATGCAGGTAAAAATGATGACCCAACAGGATCAGTCATTGATAATTCATCCAGTTCTGTTATATATCCCTGAAGTAGTATATAACATCCCTTACATGTTCCAGAAGTCTGACATCATGTGATAAATACTACTAGAAACAAAATGAATGGATCAATTAGCCATCTATAGCTCCGTATTATCTGTGTGCATTTTCAGCTTTTTATAACAACATGAAAGCCATAAAACTGACAGAGCCCATTTCGTAGATATTTATGGGTAGATGGTCCATCAAGAGAAAGAACTGTTCCCTGCCTTCTAGGATAATATGGCTTACATTTAGCAAATCCTACATTTTACACTTTCCAATATTCATACAAATACTATGCATCATCAACAATAGGGACTTTTTAAAAAACTGTAATGGCTTTATAAATAGAGGATATATTTTTATATATCTTAAATATATGAATGTGTGTGTGTATATATATGAATGTATATATATACCTGTATAAAACTTATTCTGTTTCTTCATAAGAAAGGAACCATTTACATTGTCTGAGGCAGAATTCAGCCATGTTAGACTATTTATGTGCCTCCTGTAAAATTTTTTTCTTAATAGTTAAATAAAGAAATTATACTTTAATCTGACTGAGTCAGTATTTAAACAACACTTTGATTTGTTCTCTTTTCTTTATTGTTGTTAATTTGATTTATTAGAGACTGGGGAAATGTGCCAGAGGGAGAGTTAAGCAAGAGTAATTGTGTGTTGATCCCAACCAAGCTGCACTAATTCTGGGTTCCTCACTCAAAGTTGCTGATGCCTGACAACCAGCAAGCAAAATGTAAGATGTTTCATCTGTATCCTACAATTTGACTGACTTTCATAAAAATTAATAGAAGATTCAAGTAAGGAAAATTAGCTGCTGAAACACAGAAGCAAAGGGTCCGAGTAGGCAAGTCTCTTCAGATAGACATCAGTACAATCCTCAGTGGTTACTAACTCAGTCTACAGCAAGAAAAGTAGTTTCTTGGCTAGGAAGAATACTCCTTTTGCCATTTTTCTTGAATTTATAGGATCAAAACACAGCCCAAGCATTCAGCCAAACAGCTTTAGTTTGGTATGTTATGTCTCCCAATTCAATCAAGAATCTATGATTAGTATAACTTCTCGATTAGATTCTGTTGTATATCATCCACAAGGCACTGGGGGGAAGAGTTGAAGAGCCAAGAGGAAAACTGACTGAAATTCCTGAATTAATATTAATAAAATGTAAAACTATAGCAGCATCTGCCTCCTCTGTCTCTCATTTTTCTGTTAGAGATGTACCTGAGCAGTCCCAAGGGCTTAAATAGTGGAGCTGGCTCCTGTGGCTTCCCTGACAGCTGATTATTTTGCAGTCATTGCAGCATCTGATGTTTTTAAAACTGGCAGGTTGTGTTAAGAAACAGATGGGTATTTTATGCCTCCAGTTTGCTTTCACTGGAGTGCAACTCACTGTATTATTTTCCAAACTGGAAATGGTGACTGACTATGGCCAGGGAAAGGGAGGATTTGGGAGAGTCTCAGAACTGCATTGGGTTCAGCAGCAAAAAGCAATGAGCAACTTTAAAAGCTAATAGGCAGAAATGACCATGGAATATCAGTTGCACGACTGCCATCTATTAGAGGAACCCTGATAAGGAAAATTGCTTAGAAAGCACTTTGAAATCTTCCACTGTTAGCACAAACTGTTATTACTACTATAATTTCCCTCCCTCCTGCAAGTTGTATGGCTTAGTCACTGAAAGTCAGAATGACTCACTGAATGGGCATGTGTTTGTGCCTGATCATAGGCACAGAGAAACCTCAGAAGATCCCTGGTTTTAGCAAGGAAACTGAGGAAGGAATTGACCTGCTGGTGCTGCTGTGCTTGCAGCACCCCTCACAGACCCCTGGAGCAAAGTGTGGGGGCTCAGAAACTGCTCTGGAAAAGCTCTGTGGTTTTGTTTCCATCATTGCATGTCCCTGAGGGCTGAACCGAAGTACCCAAAAGAGAGGAAACCCAGAGCAGGGCCTCTCCCAGGACAAGCCCTCAGCACTCATGCCAAGCTGAGCCACTCAGACCCAGATGTTCTCATTTTGATTACAGGCATCGGACTCAGCATGGAGAACCCTCAGAGGATGGCTCAGCCAGCCTGTGACAAATGAATGCTAGAAATAGGCTCAAATAATTCTTTCCCTGTCTCTCCCAACCCTCTCATTGGCATTTTCCCCTGCGTAACAGCCACCCTGCACTGGTGTCCATGCACAGGCATCCCTATGCCACCTTGGGTGCAATCCTTATTCAAGGGTAGCATTGTTCCCACTGGGAAAAGCAGGTTGGGATGTGCTAGCTTAAGGCCAGGTACAGGTGACCTGAAGGAATTAATTGGCTAGGAGATATGTTGGGAAAAAATGAGGGACCTCGTGCTGAGAGGTAACTCAGGTCCAACATCTGTACTCAGGAGGGCAAACAAATGAGACTTTCTTTGGCACTGGCAAGTGTACCCCTTGGCAGTTGTTAGAGCTGGCCAAACACTCTGTGTGAATGCATTAATAAAATATGCTCTGGTATTCCTAGCAAGATGTCAGCAAGTTATTGTTCTTTAAATGCTGCAATAACACTCATGTATGAGGAGCCCAACACTGAATGGAGGTTTCACCCTTGGCCTAACTTATCCTTGCTCTGAGTTCCCCGATAAAAGAGGATATACAGCAGGCATTAATTGATCCTAGTAATTCCAAGTGCTTTGGACATGAACGCAATTGCTTTCTTTGACAGGAGGAGGATTGTGACTTACGTAAGAGCAAGGAAAGGACATACCCTCTTGCAAATTAATAAGTACATTATGTGCCCAGACAAAGGCTGCAGGAAGAGGAGGCAGCAAACATAGCTGGGATCTCCAAACAATGTCCTTGGCCATGCTTCTAATGTGCCCTTGACCATGCTTTCAAATGCACATGTAAACTGAACACAACTGAAGAAATATGCGGCTGCAAGGCTGAGTGAAGCACGATGCTGGAGGAGCAGAGTGCAGTCCTGGTAGGGCTGTGCAGAGGGCACCCTGGTAGGGTAGGTTGGAGGAGTCTGTGCCCTGGCTGTGGACTGTCTGGGTGTGTGGAACACATGGGAGTTCAAGCTCACCTTCAGCAGTGCATAGGGTGTGCTTGCTCGCAAGTGAGCTCTGCTTCCATCCCCACAAGCAGATAGAGACTTGGGGGAGAAAGGGAACATTGAAGCTCCTCTGCAGAAGAAGGAAGGGAGGATGCACAGTCCCTTTGGGTGAAAATGGGCTTTTCTGCAGGATTCTCACATCTTCTTGTAGATTCCTAAAAGTGACCATCATCTGCACATTTTTGCCTGAGAGCATTAATCCCAACATCAGAATAAGCAGAAGACACCTTACTTTGCATTTTCGAAGTAGGAATGACATGCCAAGAATATGCATGTGAATAACTATTCGAGAAAAAATACAGGAAGCTCTGCCAAATGGTGCACATCAGGAAGCACTTTAATCCACACAACCATAAAGCATTGCATTCATCAGTGCTTTCATGATAACAGGCTTTCCTATGCTTGAACAGCTAAAATACATTGCTACATCTACAAAAGGATTGGTGACAGCTCTTTTGCACTGTATTTCCTACACTTCATCTGACAGATCATTTCCCACAAAGGTGCTTCAGCTGATCCAGGCATTTATACATACATATGAGATGATAATAATTCAGTATTGAAAAATGAATTTTGCCTTCCATGATTACCTGTATCGTTTGAAGAGTTTGTAAGTCGCGCTGAGTTGCGGTTCTTCAGACCCAAAGCTGCTCTAAATCTTCATTAACCTTCCTTTAAATAACAGAACATAAAACTGCCACCTAGAAGCAATACCTGTCTTTATCCTCACTTGACCATCTAGCTTTTGAAAGGAAATACAATTAACTAGCAATTGAAATAGTAAAGCTTTAAAAAACATGAAATGAAAGAAGGCTATGAAAAAAAAATCCTTGCAGATACTTCTCAAAAGCAGATGCATATTTAGCATCCTGTGTGGGGCAATGTGTTTTGAATGAAGTTTGCAATGTAATTTACTTCTAGTTCACATCTGTACCAACCAAAATGGTTAACCAAAAAGTCTTCCTAATCTAAAAAGCCATGTGTTCAGGACATCAATGTTCTCATGAAGAAAAGAGGACATCCTGAGTAAGAACTCATGAAGATGACTACCAGACAGAAACCTTTCCCAGGTTTGGTTGCTCCCAGGCTTCGCAAGCAGAGAAGTAGGGAACAACAGCAGCTGTGAACACTGTCCTGTTTCCACCAAGCCCAGGAAATGGTTGCAGCAGGGTGGGTTCACATGTGGTGTGACTGGCCGTGCAGGGCATCTGATCCCCAGATGGGATGAGCACATTTTGATTACCAGAGGCAGGGAGGGACAGTGTGTCACTGTGGGGACCCCATAAAGTATGTTTAAAGTACATTTCTGGCAAATGCCATCACCACCATTGCCAGTGTGGTGAAACTTGCAGAAGAGGCCTGGAAAACCTTCCTTGGTGAAGAGGAGCCTTGCAATAGACCTGTGGTGGGTCTGATGAGACCCAAGAGAAGCAGTTCTCCATTTGTCACTCTTCCAAAACAGGACTTAGGGAAAAACAGCTTAAAAATGTTCATTACAGATCATCAGAAGGTTGTACAGGCATTTCTACATTGGTACAGGAAGGGTGAATACAAACAACAGTGATTTCTTTTTTCCTCTTTCAACCTTTGCCATCATAACAAAACTACAAAAAGTACCTCTTCTATTGAACAGCTTCTTACATAGGATGATTTAGTGTTGTTGCATGAGGCACCTGGAGATAGTAATTAGAGCCCAAAGGCAGATATACTCTTATATACCCTGTTCAAGGCCATAATTAACTAAATTAACCAAATCCTGGTTTGGCAGAAGGGGGGGAAGTTTTTCATGACGCTTCTGTGACTTTATAGTGAGGGTGGCACCATCCCCAGCTGCAGTTTATTGGCTCCACTGTCAGACATGGTGGGGGGCGAGGAATGACTGCCAGCAGTGAATGATGGGAAGCTTGATTCCTGTCACTTGCCAAATTTCCCAAATCTGAATGCAGGACTGTCTGTGCAGGGGCACCCATCCAGGGCTACAAAGGCATGCAGAGGAAGAAAGGCAGAGTGGGATAGCAGCAGCACTTAGTACAATGAGAAGCAAAGTGTCCCATCTCCCTAGGGTGCTGGCAGGGGGATAGTCCTGCTGAAGGCAAGGGGCTGGGATATGCTTCCCCCCTGGCTTGGGGAGGGGGGCACAACTGTCCCTGGTGGGCAGCTCCATGCTGCCCCTTCTCCCCCTGCTCTGGGGAGGGCTTTGCTGGGGAGTAACACTTCACTAGAAAATGCCACTTCTCCACTGGGTTTGTTCTGCTGAGGAGGAAGAGAGTGTGTGTGGTCTCCTTGCTTACGAAACGCTCAGCATTTTATTGCTCCTTAGCTTTAGCGTAACTGAATTGCAGCAGTTTGTCTGCTGGCTGGGCCAAGCGTGCCTCAACTTGCAAAAAGGAAATTAACACTGAGGGTTTTGAGCTCAGACCACTTCTTAGGGTAAAACTGAAGTGTTTTGTCACATTTAGCTAATTTTTGCTGTAATCTACAGTGGAAAAGAACCCCCTCATTTTAATCCATGAGCAGCTAATATCCACTACCACTGCTATTTCTTCCTCCTCAGAAAGGACGGAATCCTCTCTCACTAAAATTTTGCCACTGGCACCAGAAGAGCCACATAAGAGGCCAGGAATCTCTGAGGATTTCAGCACACGTTTATTCATACCCATGAAACATCAACTTTCCCTGGTGGGGACAAGCCCTCAGCTAGGCTGAAGCATTCATGTGCAGTAGGTCTGCAGGGAACAAAGAGCTTTGCTTCTATAAGCCACTGCAGCTGGACTGCCTGAGCTGTGCTGAGTATTAACTGGCTTTATTTAATTTACTTCTTTATTTTAGGAAGGGCTAATAAAGTTCACATAAAAACTATAGCAGTGAGCTATCTTCACCAGGCAAATACATTAAGCATTCAGAGCGGTTTAAAGGTATGATACTAACATCACTGACAGAATATAACCCAAAGAGCAGGCTGCATTTTCATCTTTAAAGTATTGATCGTGGCTGTTACTGTTCTTAGAGAAACGATCAGATGCCAGTAAAAAGCCACACTGCATTACAGTTTTACCACTGAACTATCGAAATGATCCTAAAAAAAAAAGATCTTGTCATTTACCAATAAAACACCAATACTTCAAAGTAATAAAAGAAATAATAAGCAACATACAAATCTAAACCTACCCATTTCAGGGAAACACATTTGAACAGCAAGGGAAGGTTGTGCAGTTATACACAATCTGTTCCTTGTGGAAATTTATACTAGCTGGAGAAGAAACTACAATCATGCTTCACTACGTGGAATGGGGAAAGACTCTTCAGCTGCTCCATGAAGGGTGGATAAGCTTGTGCTTTCTGTAAACCTTTGAGGTCCACCTTAAGTACAGTACTATCATAATTGCTGTGAAGTCTACGTCTATCTTATGGCTCCTGAAGGTTTCTGGTGCAAGTCAGAAGCTCATGCTGCCAGGGCTTTTCTGGGAAAGTTAGAGCTTGGATCCTGAGGCCAGCCCACTGAGACAGTGAGCTCCTGCACACAGAGGGGCCTATCTCCTGACAGGTATTTTAATGCCACCATTACAGGTTGGAGTTTCCGGAAGGGAAGGGAAGGGAAGGGAAGGGAAGGGAAGGGAAGGGAAGGGAAGGGAAGGGAAGGGAAGGGAAGGGAAGGGAAGGGAAGGGAAGGGAAGGAAGCTTTATCCAACAAATTACAATCTGCTAACCAATCAGAGAGGTCTTTCAGCCAGGCAAGTGTCACACAAACTCTTTGCAGTGGGGTTAATAGGTTAATAGTAAGATCCCCACAGCATTCAGGCTACAATTGACTACTAGGAAGAAATACTGAATACTTAAAGTAATTATTTCAATTAATGAACAGAGATGTCATCATGGTGGGTTATGGTCTGCCCGATGCTGCAAAATGTCTTTCAAATATCTGCTCCTTGCTGCTTTGAAATTCCTTCTGAGCCAATCCATGCTAGTGCTTTGACATCTGGCTCCACTAAACAGATCTCTGGGTGCAATCATATGCTGGCTGGTTTGGTTTTACTGCCTTCGGAAAGAGAGAACAAACCAAATAGACTGGCTTTACTCTGGACTTGCCTCTTTGCAGGTGACAATAGAAAGGGCTGCTCTGGAAGAGCCAAAAGTTGATGTCTTTATTGCAAACTGGAAACAAGATTCCTGGAGGCAGAGCACTGCAATGAGACCTGGTTGTAGCCTGCCTCAGTCTGATCACCAACAGATTTTCCTATTGCATCTACAGTCTCCTAAGTCAGGTCTCGGCCAGTGAAAGTGCAGCATTCAACTACTCCAGAAGCACCCCAAGAGCTGAATACCAAACTCTCATAGCTTTATCAATACAGCTCTTTCAGTTTTCCTTCCTCCATGACAATGAGGTATTCAGGCTTTACCTGGAAATAGTTGCCTTTAACACTCAAGGTTGCTTTTGATATTGATCTTTGAGCTAATGGCTCTTTCTACCACTTCCTTAATTCGGATAGGAAATTACTCATGCATATCGTGATCAGCTCCTAGAGACCTATTCAGATACGGGTGAAGTATTCATGGCTTATCTTGGGTTGAGGGGTTATCTCAACTATTCAAACCACTTCCTTGTTGTTACAGCATTAGTAAGTCTGATTCTGTATGCTACTAACTACATTTTAGTTGTCCATACTCTTACTATGTATCATTAAACAATCTCTACCATTACTTTGGCTTTTCATAGAGATTACACATGACACATAGACATTACAGGTGATAGACACTGTCAAACAGCTTTCAGTCCAAGCAGCTTCCATTCCACCCTGCCAAAGCACAGGACACTACGGTGTCATGCTGACTGCTTCAGAGATGAGATGATACCTGTGAGAGCCACAAGTCTGACGTCTGCAAACACTCACCTGCTTCAATAACTGCTCTGTGGTTGCTGAGACTGGTGTTGCCTGACCAAATTCAAAACAGAAAGGAATTAAGTTTTCTCCTTTGTTCAAAAGTTACAAGAAAAGTTAGCTTGTAACAGATTTTCAGCATAATCAAAAGCTAATCATAAATAGGAGCCTGAGTACATGAGCCTAATTGTTCTACAGGGATATTTCTCCAAGATTATGAAGTGCAAAAAGCAGTCGTGCTGCCTGGCTCCAATTCTAAGCTAAACTACTCCAGTAAATACTGCTTCATGATCCTGAATCTGCTAACATATTTATATTGTTTACTGTGTGATTTCCTGTGTATTTTCTAATCAAGCTGAGAAAACTGACACACACAGACCTGGAAAAAGACTTTTAGATTTTCCCTTTAAAATGCGATGATACTGAGGCAATAAAGAAGAGTTTAAGTGTGTGAGACATTTTGTTGTCAAGTTACTTTCAGAAGTTTATCTCTGAAACTTTGGGTTCCTGAAATTAAACTGTTTGGGGCTGCTGGGAAGACATGAGGGACAGGGAGGGCATCCTTGGGCCAGAGGAACAAGAGGGCTGAGCTGCTTGACTCTACTGCTGCATCCCACGCAACAACGGGCACCCTGCACCCCACACTAACCCAACTGCCAGCTCTGGATCCTTTCAGTAGTGCTTCATCAGAAGGTGTAGCTTTTGTCAAGTAACTTCCTTTGGCATTTTAGGCCATTTCCATGATGTCTGGAGACCAAGACTAGCTTCAGGGCAGGTGAAGCCAGCAGGCATGTGCCAGGGCACCAAAACCACCACCTGCTGGCCCCACTTCAGGCTCTACCTCTCCACAGACCATGGGCACAACTTATGTACAGCTATACCTATTATAATTGTAATACTAACAACAATGGCAATATGCATTATATTTGGGCTGCAAAGGTCCAAGGAATATCAGTCTGGATAGGCCATAGGCTAGAATGCCACTTCTTTGATGGTCCTCTAACATTTCTACTAGTATTAATTCTGTTTAACAGCTATGTATGGGTTGTTTGTGAAATCTGCTGGTGACCATATATTTTGTTATCTCAGTACAAAACTAAACTTTTCCTTTACTTGGCATTTATTTTTATCATTCTCATTTCCTTTTCTATGTATAAGGTGCAGCTTGTCCATAGGGGTGCATACTTTCAAAAAGCTGTCGTATATATCTTAGGAGCTCTGACAAGGAAGCTACATTAATTTGATGTGTATTCAGGAGGAAAATATATAAGAGGAAGAAGTATTTGGCTCCTCAATACCCCAGCTTTTCAAGTATTGCATGATGTGTTCTTCCCACTTGGCAGGCCTGACTGGCAGGCAGAGTGGTCGGGTCACTTGCGTGACATAGTCATAAACCAGAACTGTTAGGCAGAAGTGCAGTACTTTCAGCAGCAAAGCCACAAAAAAGATAAAACCCCCAAAGAAAAAGGAACAAATACAATTTATTTGTACCTGCAACTTCACCTACTAGTAACTATGCAGTGCTATCACATAAGACTGCTTCCCATTTTAAAACTTATTACATAACTTTCACAGTCTGCAAACTTTTCAGCACTTCAGACAGAACCTGGGCTGTGTCATCTTCATTTTGAACATCTTCAGAAGCTGGGTGAGTCACTGAGATGGCAATCTAAAAGGAAACTGCTGTTAAAAGATGTGTAGATATGACACTAAGGGACATGGTTTAGTGGTTAACTTAGCTGTGCTACATTTATGGTTATCTTAAAGGTCTTTTCCAACCTAAACAATTCTATGATTCTTTGAGCCACTGCATCCCGTACAGGTGTTTATGTAACTTCGTGAGGGATCTCAGGAGGAAAGATGATATTGCAGGTATAAAAAAAGGACAAACAGGGAGTTTCTCTACAGTACTTCAAGCACATGCAAAGAAGGAAAGAATTGTTAAAGCCCACGTCAAGAAAATGCTGGCATTATGGTGAAAAATAAAATAAACAGAGATAAAATCTAGAAGCCAGAACAGGAAAGGAAAGAAAAAAAAAAAGAAAAAAAAAAACAAAACCAAACCCACAAACCTGCTTGCACACATCAAAAAAAGAAAAGGGAGAAATAAAAGCAGGCACTTGAGATCAACATTCTAATCAAACCTGTCTGAAGACCATGACATTTGCTGCCTGCTGGCACTGGCCCTTTTATGAATCATCAATTGCAAAAGTTGAGATTTATTTTAAAACTAAGCTGCAAACCTTATTTTTTTTCCCCCATTCTGCTTTCCTCATGGAAATGCTTGTTTTTCAACATGATACTGACACAGGTAAACTGAAAGACTCCCTTACACAGAGACTCGTTTTGATATGTATTAATTACTCTAAAACTATTCTCTTGTCAGCTTAAGAGTAGTGTGTGCAGGTTACAAAATCAAATTCATTCATGAAATGTCCCTGTCACTCACTGACTGTGAGTCTCTCAAAGACATTACCCGTGAAAACAAAATAATGTAGAGCTGTGCCAAGTTACTGTTTATTTCCATGGCAGCTATGTGCCAAAAAACCAAAAAAGATATGTATTTTCAATGTGAAACACTTCTCTTCTGAAAAAATTAGAGTCATCATAAAGGGACAATGGAAGCAACATCACTGCTTGATAACACAGCCAAAGTCTCCTAATGAGACAACTCTGACTTCATAGAATCCCTGTACTGATCATAAAATTAGTCATTCAGAACTGGACCAAAGCCATCCGGTCAAGCATCTGATTGTGAACAACAGCAAATATAAGAAAGGTTACAAAAGCAGGACAAGATACTCTCCCAGAATACTCTTCCATCCTATGAGCTGCAGTAGGCAATTATTTCCTCAGCCGGAGGTGCTTTAATCTCTGCATTAAATAGGCTTTGGTGTTTTGTTGGTTGTAGGATGTTTGGGATTTTTTTTTTATTTATTTCCATGAATTTGTCTAATCACTTTTTCAATCCATGTAAATTTTTAGTACCTAGAATATCCCCAGGCCTGGGTCCTACAGCTGAGCTGCTGCCTGGTGATTTCCTTGGATTCACCCTCTTGTTTTAGAACAAAATCCTTCCTTATTGATCTCCATCCCTTACATGATTTTATAGCTCTCCTTCATATCTCTGAGTCAATTTTTTTTTTTGGTAACTAAAGTCCTTGTATGTTTTATTTTTTTGTACTGAGCCTATTTCATACATATGATTGTCCTTGTCACTCTACTATACTCTTTTCTTGGTCTTATTTTATATGTATGTGTAGTGATATGAGGGCTAAAAATGTCCACAGTATTCAAGATACTGTAGCCTAATACTACTTTATGGATTGTTCTCCTTTATTTCCCTATTAATTTGCTTCATGCTGACTGCCATTCAGCAACATGCTGACATTTCTACAGAACTTGCTGATATAACTTCAGAATCTCTGTAGTAGATAATAGCTTTTTCAGAGTCTGTAATTGCATATATTAATTAGGATTTCTCTTGTGAACTCTTCATATTTTCATATATTCTCTTCCCCCACCCTGCCATGTTACTCAGTATCACAAGACATTATAGCAACTCTTCATACTTTCCTAGTTTTTGCTTTTTATACCAGGAAGAGTTCACAACAGGAACTGGACTGTCACTTCATTTTCCACCCCTTTTCCATTCATTTGTGAATGTAATGAAGAGCAGGGCTCCTCAGATAAGTCCCCGTGGGACCGCAGTGGTACGTTCCCTCTGCTGAGAAAAGTTACGTACTTATTCTTTTAATCGGTTGCATACCCAAGTCAGCACTATCCATCTTATCTCAATCTTAATTTCCTTAAGAACTTTTGGTGAATGATCTTGTCAAGTGCCTTGCAGGAATCCAAGGAGACCATATCAGCTGTATCTCCCCTATCAAAGTGCTTGTTTATTCCTTCAGAGAAATCTGATTAATTTATGAGGAGTTAATTTCCTTCACAAAATCATGAATACTCTAGCCCAATGTATCATTTCTGCCTACATATCCGGTACTTCTCCTATTTTATGAATGACCAAAACCAGTCTGTAATCTTCTAAAATTCCTGCAACTCCTTTCAACAAAGGGCATCACCATTTGCTGTATTTCCATTTCTCTGGTATCCAGGTTATTGGTTGTAGGTGAGAGATAAGTGGCTGTGTACTACAATTAGCAGTTTTTTTCACATTTGCATCTCTTTAGAGCTCTCAGGTGAAAAATGCAGTCATGCTGGTTACAATATGATAGCTCTCCATGCAGTGGCCACTTAGGGCAATCTGTCTTTTCATGGGTTTGCTATTGGCAAGGCTTAGACCTCCAAAACAGCTTTAGGTTTAGGACATTCTGAAGTCACTCTTCATTCCCTTGAAAGTAATTGAAATGAGAGTTGTGAAAAGGTCAGGGGAGTAAAAAAAAACTAACAACATGTCACTGGAAGACCGTATCAGAATGTTCCTTTCAAATGCTGGACAATTTAAACCTCCTTATTTAGCTTCCCGTGACATTCCTTGAAAAGCTTTGTGGAATAGCAGAAGAGAAAAACAAGAACCTGTGTCACAACAGCCTCGTTTCCCGTTCAGTTGTGTTTCTTTTTCTGTCTACACTCTCTTGGTTCAAAAGGAATGAACAAACAAAAGTTCATGGTGCATAAGCATGTGTTTTTATAAGTAGGATGAGCCCTCATGAAATAAATTTTCTGTAACAAAGGCTTTTAGACACTGGGACTTTCTATACATTGCTCACATATAATTTACTAATGAGTAGTTACTGATGTAGTTAGGCAGTTGTGGACCCAATTATCCAATTACTGCAACTGCCTGCACAAACAGAGTAATTGTACAGCGAACATGCTCACGTACTTGGCATTCATGCTTTTGTAATTCTGACATTACCCTTTCAGTGCTACGCCAGAGACGAGACGGTTCAACTTGTTTATTATCACCTCTGTCCTTAGGGAAGTTTTAGCACATTTTGGGGATAACATATTTTGGTTTTTCACAGAAGGTAGCTAATGGTGGAGCTATCACAAGATACCCTGCAAGCAAGAACACTAATTCTCTCAAATTCAGGTAATGCTGAAGTTAAATTTGTTGGCTTCTCTGAGCTTCCTATTCTCAAAGTTCTCTTTTGTGATAATTCTACTCCTAATAGATGGTAAAAGTCATAGCAGCCTCATTATCCAGAAATTTGCATACGACAGAAATAAATCCACAGTGAAAACTGAGTTTTCTCCATGGCCTGAGCGGAATAATAAAGCTTAGTGCATGCCACAAAATATAAACCCAACTCTAACTCAACAAATTACAGTATTCTTCATGTTATTCCTCTTGACCCTTGGGTTTAGCGTGAGAAGACAGAGGTACATCTGTCAAGTCTATGCCCCTGCAACAGCAGTATAAAGAATTAAGCAAACTTTTCTTTAAGACTCAAGTTCATGTGCAAAACTAAATAATAAGAGCAAATTGTATGGGCAGTTGCAAATAAATTGGATCAAAAGTCCATGCCGAGAGGACTGGGATACATATTCTTCCACAAAGTGAAGCAATGCATTTCCCTTCACACTTGTATTTCTGACTGTGAATTGCTGTGTAGGAAGTCTAATGGCTTGGGACAATTACTGAATAAAATGACAATGCAGGAAAAGAGATACTCTTCGTGGGTTGTAGCAAAGGTAAAATCACAGATTGTTCTAAATTGCTTGCATAGAACACACCTTGTAAGTATAAAATCTATGAGGGTTTTTTGCCTTGATACAGCTATATTCTTACAGCATTAATCTTTTTTTCCTTTTAATCTCCTGGATTCCCACAGTGCATAGCTCTCTTCCATTTGTCCCTTATCCTAAAAAGTAGTTGATCAGACTGCAGGACCATGTTTATCTATCTTGCTGAAGGCTCTTAAGACCAGCTGCCAAAGCCACAGTCAGTTCCTAGCACACATGTGTGTAGCTAGTCAGCATGCACATGTAACAGCATATGCCTTCCAGAAGACAGTGATACTAATCTTAACCTAAAATCAGGTTTTGTTTGGTAGAATAACACATGGAGAACCAGATTACACAATAACCAAATATTATGAGATTTCAATAAATGGTTGAACTTCAGGGCTATTTTGGGTTTTGTAGACTATTAGCACAGCAGCTGCTTGTGATATAAGCTCCAGTTTATCTACACCCTCCCAGTACTTAGAGGTTTGGATACTCCTTTTGAATTTAGTCCCATCTCTATTTTTAAAAGCTCATTTATTGAATAAGTGCAGCTGAAAGACCAAGAAATCTCTAGGCTTTGAATGGATGGATTAGATTAAAGTGTTGGGCATAAGACATGAATATTTCATTCAATTATAGAACTTCCGCTGCACATCAGTGTTTTCAACACTGTCATATTTAGAATCTGTTTAGCTGCAATATTATTAGAAACAGTAGCTAAGCATTACTTATGAAAGAAAAGCAAAATAATGTTACCAATTTGTGAGCCAGAAATGTCTACCTCCTACTGAATGAGAACTGTCAAATAATAAAGAGCCCTTTGAAATCTATAAAAAGACTCATGTAGCTAAGTATGTTCAACAAACCTTTGTAATTCCCAACAAACTCAAAAAGCTAACTCAATAAACAACAAATTGCTAAGTAAAGGTCAGAGATGGGAATATTTAATTCCAGGAACAATTACCAGGGTTGAGAAACTTTGCATTTGGGTCAAGATACATTGTTAAGGATGAGCTTTATTCCCTTGAACTCCCAAACACGCTGCCTTCCCCTGAGAGGCTGCAAGAGCCCCAGAAGGGAATCACAAAGGCTTTTCTGCACAAGTGTCTTTAGGAAGAGAAAGCGTTATCAGGCCTGACAAGGCTGAACCAGCTTATTGGGAAACTGAGACAACCATCTGCTGGAAGGGAAGTTCAAACCCAATGCGGTGAGGTCTTCTGAAACTGGGAAGTAGAAAAAGAGCACCAACAAACTGTTGAAGCTTGAGCCATGGGTAACAGCACTGCCTCACAATAAACAGGGAGCTTATTAGAAGTTAATGTCTTGGAAAGAAGCAAGACAAGAGAAGTTTTCTCTTTCCTGAAGCATAGGTGTCTCTAGCTGGATTTGGACACATGGATGTGCTCTCTACCTGTGCATAATTTTTCCTGTTAATTTTGAAATTTAAGTCAATGCACAACTCTTGAGCAGCAGAAGAGAGTTCAGATTTTTTTTACTTGTTTTTGAATTACCAAGTTCTAGACTATGGAGGTGTTAGCCTCTTTAATAATAGGTATCCCTTTCTTTAGAGAAAGGAAATGGAGTTGGAAGCTCACAAGAGAGGTAATTTTGAAACTCACTGTCTCCACACTAAATCTATTAAACTATTGCGGGAAGAGAGGCAAGACTGTAGCAACCTCTCTCCTTTCTGGATAGCATTCTGTGTTGTGCAAGCCACAGAATATGGGCAAGAGAAGAAATGGGAGACAGGAAGAAAATGTTGAACAGATTTTGAAAATAATCCAAGTATTTTGACAGTAATCCTTGATGATGAACGCAGAAGCTGCAAGTGATGGGACTTTCGGGTAGAGAATCCTTTCTACTAATCGGAAAGAGAAATTCTGTGCAAGCAAGCTAAAGGAGAATAATAGTATTAGTCATTCATCATGCTCTGAGATTAACTCTTTTCAAAGCACTGATTAGAGCTCTAAGTACAGCCCAAAACTGGAATTTATAAAGACGAGAAAGTGGCATTTTAACAGTTCACTTTCAGATCTTAGCCATTGTCGTTCTACATAACAAAAAGCTGCTTTTACAAGCTCATGAAATTCCACTGTATATGGTTATTCATGTTATATAGTCAATTTTCACCATAAAACACACTAGGCTTCAGCCAGTTTGAGAGCTTACTGCCTAGGACTGAAAGCCATGCAGTGTATGGCAGCCCAACATTCAGCCCTGACTACTGCACACCTCTGTGAAATGTCTTTGGCTTTTAAATCTCATCAGGCATCTGCATAGCATAATTTAGCAAGCCTCCATGTTCTCTGGCTCTCAAGGAATTAAGTTGCAGAGTCAGCTCCAGACTAGTTCACCTCCAAACACCTGGATGTTGTACATCGCAGGTGCCTGGAGCTATTCGCAGGCCCCCAGAAAGATTAGTATGTCTCAGAAAAGCTTCTCCCCTTCTCTCTTTGCCTGTTCTCTCTTGTGCCTGAGTCTGTGTGGTGAATCATGGCCTCCCTGATCACAACTCAGAGAAGGGACATATTTGTCAAGCAGGATTCCAATAACTATAGGCATACACTTAAGCTCTTGCCCAAATGAAAGCTTTAACTGCTTCTTAGCTCATGCCCTGCCAAATGAAGCCCATAATGAGTAATAACACCAGTGCTCAATGATTATGAAACTGTGGTCAGGCTAACAAAGCAAGTGCTCATCCTGTGCTGAATCTGAAGGAAGCAGGTTGAAAGCTTGTTAACATGGGTGATGTTGCTAGAAAAGGTCCTAATAAAATTTTAGGGTTAAAGATTAAAAAATTCATTATAGGCATTCAGAACGTACACCTGGTAGCCCAGGTGAAACTGAATTGATCTCTGTATGTAAGTTGACACTGTATCATCTGTACGTACATTAAAAACATACATTTAAAGAACATGTAAATTGCCTACGCACAGCAAGACAGAAAATAGTAATGTTGAGGTTACACATTCATTCTTACATGAGTCTCTTTCCCTTCCTTAACTTATGACATTTCTATTTCTCTATTTGTTCTAGTGTATCAAGACTTTTATTTTATATCCTCACCTAGACCCAAAGCCAGCCATTCTTCCTTCTATTGTTGCTCAAAGCAGTTATTATTGTGTCAATAGATGTTCAAATATTAATATCAAACAGAAATTTAAAAAAGGGAACAAGCATCATTGCTTCTTTTTTAATGTATCCTTTTTCCTCTTTTGAAATTATAACTTCACTACTCGCCTCCTAAATTAAATGTGTTTCTTTGAAATATGCATAGCTGAATTAGGGTCCAGTTCACTTCCTCTTCAAACAGATTAGCAGAATTCCCAATCACCCAAATAAAAGGGAAAATGAGATTGAGCTGCATATCTCCCAATCTTAGCTTCCTTTTTTCTGTTCCTTCTTAGATTCACCATGCATTTAACTTGGTTTCTGAACGTGACGGGGCTTTTCTGACCACAGTGTCAGCCTGTGCACCTTTGGCTCTGGCTATATCTACCCGAAATTGAGAAAGCTACTGATCTCCAAGAGATTATATTTCTACACATTCTGAGGAAATAGCAGAGAAGAGACAGCCAAATCAGTCATCCTTCTAGGAGAAAGGTGACAGTGTGAGGTGGGTGGTTGCTCCCTCTATTTTGCCAGTCTGTGCTCCCTCTTGCTAAGGCAATACGTGAGAAGCATGGTTAGTAGCTAGGTATTAAAGAACACAGAGGAAGATGAGCCAGGATGAGTGTGATAGGATTCTCATGCATATCAGATGCCCAACTGTGGAAATTAAGATTCACAACTGTCAACTCAAACTGAATGGTCTGTTAAATTTCTTTTTTTTTTTTCTTTTTTGGCAGGATGGGAGGTCATTTTGATCTCGACTTGCAGTCCTTGTGCAGATCTCAGTTCTGAAGAGAAATCCAAACGTGTCAGATGAGCAATGGCTGAGCTAACAGAGCAGAAACTTTGGGACTTGGCCCACTGGCAGTAAAAGCTCACTTCCTCACAGCATTTCCTCCCCAGATGTCAAATAAGTATTTCACCAGAGTACCAACTTATGTCACCCAGGGCAGCTGTGAAAGCTTAGATCAAGTTCAGCTTCAAAAAGTACCATTTCACCTGGTCCTGAATTTTTACCTCTTCCCTCAATGATAAATCCACCAAAACTTTAATTTTTCTTCTGGAATATGATACATCAAATCCCAGGTCTTAAAAATGAAGGTTTCTCTATGTGAAGTCTTATATAAGTAGGACAAGATATATGAAAATCAAATCCCATGGCCCCCTCAGTTGTGGGAATTTCTTTCATTATAACAGCCATTGCAGCTAACAAAGCTTGGCTACAGCTAAAACCATTTGCATGCATGTTCCATTTTCTTCTTCATAATAAATAACAGTTCTGCTATTCAAAAAAGCTTAATTTAAAAATGTTCTCCCCATACACTGCACCCACAGTTACATTGGCCAGCTTCTCCAGCATCTTCAGGTAAATCCTACCTGACCCCATGGTTTTGAGTACATCCAGCTTCTATCAAGTCTCTAACTTGTTCTCTAACTTGTTCGAACCTCCCCAGTGAGGGAGGGCTGCCCCTTTCCATCCCAAATCATGCTAGTGCCAGGCCAAGAGCCTTTACTTGTGAAGAATGAGGGAAAAAAGTCACTGAATACTTAAACCTTTTTGCTCTATTGTAACTAGGGTTCCTTCTCCACGCGCCAATGGGTCTGTGGTTTTCCTGAACTTACTCTGAAATCAGCATTTCACAAAGTCTATCCAGCTCCCATCAGCGCCCTTCAGCAATCTCAGCTCCAGCTTGGCTTTGCCTTCCTGACTTTGACACTTAGTACCTAACACTGCATTATACTGCCTGTCCTTTCTACTTCCTCTCCACTCTTTTTCTTCATCAGTTCAATGAGAAGCTTATCATCTATCCATCCAGATCTCCTGAAATTCAGTCTTTCTACATGACATAATGGTTCATTCCTGAGCTCTCAGTAAGTTGTCTTTAGAAACAGGCCAGCTTTCCTGGGCACCCTTCCCCTTTAGAGAAAGTCCCCAGAAAATCCTTGAACAAGCCCTGCTTGCTCCCACAAAGTCCAGGATGCTCTTCTCAACCTCCAGCCTTCCTCTGGACCCCAATCTCCAGCTCCCTGTGGTCGCTCCAGCCAGGGCTGCCCTGTGGGACCAGAGCTGCCAACAGTTTTTCTCTGTTTGTGAGAAGCAGGTTGAGTCAATCATTGGCACTGTTCAGCTAATATGGCATTTCCATGAGGACCCCGGAGACTCATGGGTTTCCTGCCAGATGCTGTGCTGCTCTCCCAGCAGGCATCTGGGTGTTTGAACCCAGAACCCAAGGATGACAGCCTGTAATCAGGAGCCTACTGCTAGTTGGGAGCTTGTGCTAGCTCCCAAGGGGCAAGAACCTTTCTGTCATGGGTAAGCATGGACTGTCAGTACCATGAGGCATTGCCAGCCACAGCTACTATTAAATTTCGTGAGACTATTCTATAATAGCTTGCCATAGAAAAGGCTAGGTGGTCCTCTATTTTTAGATCAGCAAGAGCCCTTCTATCAGTTACAGGGGCAGTATAATGAAAATGATACTCTTAAAAAATTTGGACTTTCAAACTTCTTTCTGAAAAAGAAAAAAAACAAAACCAACCAGGAACATCAACCCAAATTACTGTTTATCAGTTGCTGATGTAATTGGAATAAGTTTTACATGCAACACAGCTTTTCAGGTTTGCTTTTATTTTTAACTATTTTCTGACACAACACCCATATGTCTTACCCTGCTCCATTCAAAACCTTCTTTTTTTTAATTTTGATACAGCATCTGGGTCTTGGGAGGGGATGCTGGTAGTTACTAAAAGCAGGCAAGTATTGCATAGATGTTTGGTGTCTTTTTAAGTTAAATAAGAAAATTACCATGTCTGTACTATGGCACTTTTATTAAACATAACTACACTTCATTCAACCTGTGATTACAAAACGCCTGTTCAGTAAAGGCTAGGATCCATATGGATGCAGTGTGGGGGCAGGGAGAAGTTTTCAGCATAGTGGTAATGGAGTCTTATGCCCCTGACAACAATAGCATGTCTGAGAAATATCACTCAGGGATAAAAATTGTATAATTATGGGGGAAAAAAGATACGTTGGCTTGGCACTGGCAGCACTTTGTCAGGCTGGGTGCCTACAAAGTGCTGTAAACCAGTACAGTCTGCATCAGAGAGACATGACCTTGATATTACGTTGCACCGCATTAATGTTTTTAAAGCATCTGGGATCTTCAGCACTGAAAATCAAATCTAAAAATGCGCAACATGGTGAAAAAGTGGTTATCTTTGAGACTTTTTTCATCTGAAAGACCTTAATACTGCTTTTTCTACAGGAGAAGAAGACATCCCTGTCAGAGCTGCTGAATGTGGTACACGTGTGTTTTCCGCAATTTTAGTCTGCAAGGTCAAAAAATTAAAGGTGGAGTGTTAGTTTTGATCCATGAGGTTCACTCTCTGCAGATATTCACTATCAGAAATTCTAATTTTAGCATCAGAGACCCTAAAATGAGATCCTTATTCCTGAGGATGAAGAATATACTGAAGATAGTATAGAAATGGCAATAGTTCTCAGGAATAAATATCACAGAAATTTAGAAATAGCTTCAGCCCATCTAGTCCAACAGATCTTATTCTAGTGTCCTAGTTTCAGCTGGGATAGAGTTTATTTTCTTCCTAGTAGCTGGTGCAGTACTGTGTTTTGGTTTTAGTCTGAGAACAATGCTGATAACACACCAATGTTTTAGTTGTTGCTCACTAGCACTTACCCTGATCAAGGACTTTTCAGTCTCATGTTCTGCCAGTGAGTAGGGGCACAGGAAGCCAGGAGGGAGCACAGACAGGACACCTGACCCAAACTAGCCAAAGGGGTATTCCATACCACAGCACATCATGCCCAGTATATGAACTGGGGGCAGTTACACAGAAGGGACCAATCACTGCTTGGGTCAGGCTAGGTATCAGTCAGTGGGGAGAGAGGGAGCAGCTGTGTGGTGGTACTTAGTTGCCAGCTGGGGTTAAACCATGACAGCTAGTCACAGGTATCAGCCAACAGTAACTGCTTCATTCAAAGCTCAGCTGTGTGGTGCTTTGTTGTCTTGACTGCAGTAGAGTAAAAGTCTGCAGTCCTTGAGGGTTTTGAGGAACTGGGTAGAAATGAGAAGATTTTTTGCCTGATTTCTTACTCCTTTGCTTTCACAGTTCTAGGTTAATGGTGTTTGCCAGGGCACCTCTGTTTACATGGCATTTTTTATTCCATACCTTACCCTAGCTGTCTTTATCTAATCAGGCTTGTACGTTGGCACTTATGCCTAAATACCTGAATTGGAACTTGATTCTAGTATCTACAGGGGTGTATTATCATCTACATGATTACCCACCCTCTCACAGCAAGCCACTAATATTTCATTTTAGTTTAGCTTTATTCTCCTCTGTTACTGACACTGGCTGTGTCTGCCCAAGTTGAAAGGCTAAGGACTGACCCAGTAACAATGGACTGGATAGAATTTCCCAGTGTATCAAATTCTACCTATCTGGTATTACCAGCAAACAGCCTGCATCTTCTTTTTTATAAACTATGTTCTGGTTTAAAACTACATAGATTCTGTTCTTCATTACTTCTATTGTTGCTTTAAACCAACCAAAACTTTATTGCTCTCACAGTTACAATCCATCCTATCCTTCAATCTACATTTATTCATTGCTAATTTGTATCCATTCATTCCTGTGCCAGTATTGTTCTTTAGCATAAGTGGCTCCCTGCCTTCCAGGTGTTTTACCTGTTTTGCATTCACAGAGAGTAACCATGACCTCTTTCAGCCTTCATTTTTCTAAGCTGAGCAAGCTGTCTTCTCTGAAGCTCTTTTCATTACCATCATCACTTATATGCACCTGTTCTAGTCTGAATTCCCTCTCCCTCAGTCACTGATGCTCAGAAATGCATACAATACTCCAGATAAGGCTTTGGCAGAGTCACACACCTCCATGAATATGTCTCATTTTTTTCTACAATTACCTTAATTGACACATCTAAGCACTGTGCTTTGAGGAAGCTTCTCATTAGTGGCTCATAGTCAGATTCTGATCAGTTAGTGCATCCCAAAGCCCTTTATCCCCTCCATTATTCCCACCTGGCACTCCCACAGTACTTTCCCCAGGATATTTTTGCAGGGAATGGTTTCATGCACACAATTTTAACCATCTAAATGTTGGTGGCCAGGCTCATCAACTTTAAAGTAGCTATCCAAGGAAACTTACATAGATAAATCCCACTCTGTGATTCATCCCATCTATCTCAAATAAATCTCTAGTACTAACTTGACATCTCAAACAAGAGGTCATGCATACTCTGGGATATGTGGGCCATATTCCTATGCAAATATCCAGCCCTTGCCTTGGACCCTGGGGCCATTTCTCTGTCTCACACTAGCCCCAGAAGTCCCATTTGTGTCCACTATCTCTCTAACCTTACACCATCCCCAGCCAAACAAGTGAAAACCAAAGCTCCCACACTGTTGATCAGGTTCATCCACTGTATAAATACTGACCCCCTTACCCAACAGAGAAGAGACACATGTATTTTCACAGGCACATTCAGACTAAGTTACTCCAGATGTTAAGCTGGGAAAGGATTAACTGGAAAACAGCAACAGGGCTTGGAAGGAATATTATGAAGAAGATATGGACTAGACTGCTGCTTACATTCCTGATCCTGGAAAAAAATGGATGGAAACACCCAGATGTGAGACAACACAAGTTTGGTGAACCACCCTGGGAAATCCCTGAGACTATGGGACACCTCAAGCCATGGCTGCAGGAGGCTTAAGGGGAGCTGCTGAGGAAAAGACTTTCTCCTAGATACCTATCCTGGGTTCATGAGCAGCGGTCATTTTTCTCCTTCTTAGTAGCTGGTGCAGTGCTGTGGTTTTGACTTTCAGCCTGGGAACAGCTCTGGTAACACCCATGTTTTTAGTTGCTGCTCAGTAATGTTTACTCTGACCAAGGACTTTGTGAGTCTCATGCTCTGCCAGGGAGGGGAAGCTGGGAGGAAGCAGAGACAGGACACCTGACCCAAACTAACCAAAGGGGTATTCCACACCACAGCACGTCATGCCCAGGATGTAGAACTGGGGGCAGTTACCTGGAAAGGCTAGATCACTGCTCGGGTCGGGCTGGGTATCAGTCGGTGGGTGGTGAGCAGTTGTATTCTCTTCCCTTGTTATTTCCCTTATCATTATTATCATTGGTGGCAGCAGCAGTGGTTTGTGTTATACCTTAGCTACTGGACTGCTCTTATCTCAACCCGTGGGAGTTCCATTCTTTCAGTTCTCCTCCCCATCCCTCCGGGAGCTATGGGGGAGGAAGAGGGGGGGAGAGAGCGAGCAGCTGCGTGGTTCTGGGTTGCCGGTTGGGCTTAAACTACAACAATACCAAAGAAACAATAAATACTCACTACCATGGCTTTTCTCACTCAGAAACTTGAAAGAGGAAAAGTTTATTAGGCATTCCTTTGTGATATGAGCACAGGCCTTTTCTTCCAAGATCATTTCTCAGATGGTTCATGGGTGGAGGCATGGGAAGGCCAAGCAGGTCTAAACTAATGGTGGGGAAACAGCCTTTGACTACACCCTCTGCTCTTTCTTACTGTTTGAAATGAGCAAAGCCAGGGTAGGTGTGGGACAAGCCCACATTATCTATGGAAAAGCTGTTGTCACTGTCTAAAAGGAAATCATGGTTAGAAGTTCATTTATTGTTTTCCTCCATGAAAAGCCCAGGCCTAGGAGCCCAGCAGACATACCTAATTTGACAAGCCAGGTGAACAAGGTAGGTCTAGGTCCACGCATCCTTTGCAGGACCAGGAATGCAGATGCTACGACTTTCTCTGAGCCTGCTTATCTGAGCAACTTCCTGGTGGTTGTAGTTTGCTCAGCTGGCCCTCTTCCGAGTTTTGTTCTCAGGCCCACTCCCAGCCTTTGCCCTTACCATGACCCTTCTGCTCTTATCACTGCAGGTATTTTGGTACCTTGAAGCACTAGGAGTCACTTTTTTAGTCTGTTTGGTTTTGTTGCTTGTAGAGGGTATTTTTAACATTTCAGTCCAAGGAGTGAAGGTTCACCAGCACCCTGCTGACTGCCCAGCACTTTCAGCCAGAATACAGAGGCTTCCCATGCAATACTCTTGAAAGGTGCATCCTATTTAGGCACAGCCACCAGTCTCCTTCTTCTGAGGGTCAGCTTTCACCTGGCTTGGTTGGTCCCCTCTTTCGTCTCTCAGCTTTGAGGCTGCTGTGAAGTCTGTCCAGACACCCAAGGCTGTCTGAGTCGCAGTTTGAGATAAGGGCCCTGCCAGTGGCTCCCCAGGAAGGTTGAGAGACTTGGTAGGGACTTACCTGCAAGAAAAAAGATAATTTGTCTCAAGTGAGAAAGTACTGTCTGAGTGCAGAAAGCCTCCTCCAGATAGAACACTATGCTTGACTTCAAACGACTAACATTTTTCCTCACGTTTTCAAGTTTATCTTCAGGCCGATATACAACCACACATAAGCTACATGTGTATCCATCTTTCTACCATTTGCACATTTTAAATGAAGTTAAAAGTTAGCAGTGAATATCTCAATATAATAAAATTATCAATGACAATTTTCAGATTCTACTTTATAATTTTCAGAAAGTGAAGTTTTGCTGCATTACCATCAAAATGTTCCACGGACTTGCTAGCAGAGCCAACACTTCTCAACCTTAACAAACCCTGCCTCTTAGTCCTACAGAAACTTTTATGAAAATAAGGCACTAGATATGTTTTACAAAACAATACAAACTCATAAAGCTACTATAACTCTGTATTTTTTATTCTGCCATAGTCCATGCATCCACCTGGCACTTATTACATCATAACTGCTATAATAAGCATGGCCATGCCCGCATCTATTTAGTTTCGGCAAGTCCTTGATTACAGCCTTTTGTATAGAGGCAGTTCTTGGTGCTCCAGAATTGCAACTAGGAATTGTGAGACAGTAAATCTAACTGATTTTGAATTGGGAACAATAGCTGTAATGAAGATTTGCATTTTTAAAAGCATGAAATTAACACCACTATCTGCTTCTTCCTCCAGCTAAAAAGTCAAGCTGAACTACCTTTTGCTGTACTTGTGTTGGGTTTTATGTTTCTTTTGCTTTGCTGACAAGTATAAAGCACGCAGGTCAGCTGCTGCCTAGGTACTATGCTACTATTTTGAATATTGCTTAAACAAATGGTTAACCTATAAGAGAGAAGCAGCAGGACAAATCGGTAGATATGCCAGGAATCAATGGATGAAACAAATACATAGCTGATTCCAGGGTCTGATCTGAGACATTACCGTTAGAAACCTTGGGGTTTACTCTGTTTTGCAAGGCAAAATTACACAGTTGATAAGGAAGAAGAATCTTCCTTCTACAGTTTCTTCACTTTTTTTTGTATTTTGTATATGCATGTTTAGTAATACACATGACACCAAACACAGCTATGGCTTAGGTGTCCTTTATTCTCCTCCAGCCTTTAGATGTAGAAATTCAGTGAGTTTGAACACACCCTTATGAAGACATGATACTCAATCCAGTCATTACAATTTTTTAAACATAGAATCATAGAACCAGCTAGGTTGGAAAAGACCTTTAAGATCATCAAGTCCAACTGTTACCCCAGGAAATCACCAAATACAAAACAGAATAATATTATGGTAGACAAAGTATTAATGCTTATGGTTTTGAACAATTTAAAAACCATCTATTCATCAAGAAGGCTGAATTCATAGTTATTGTAATACTGTTTACTTATTATTTCTATCATTTTTTATTTTCTAGATATTGTTCCTTTAGCTGAAATCTCCTTCCGCTTGCTTACCAATTTACTTGCTCAGTAACTGCCAGTAGTAACAGTGAAGAATGATTTACTTGAGCTTTCTCTGGGTCAGATCACAAAGTTTCTATTTAAATTTTGTTTGGTAACTTCCATGAGCTTTCAATGGTCTGTGCCTTTCGAAATCCACAAGTATAAGCTGTTCTATAGGATGCAGAGCAGTTTATGTGAAGAGTTTACCAAACTGCATGCAGAGTTAAAAGGCAAGGCTAAGCATGAATCTTTTAGATGCCACTGTGCAATGGCAGATGAAGTCCCTCCTAGTCTTGTTTATGACACAGAGCCCTTGAAACATGGAAATTTTAATTCTCTAATTTAAAGCCCTTTACCAGTCCATGAGCAAAAGTAGCTAATCATTAATCTTCATTGTTACAGGATGAAAAAGAAATACTTGGATGTTTTCACAGAAACTGTGTGTATTGGTATAGTCCATTTAAGCCAGAGATATAAATATCTAAGCTAATACTGCAAACTTTCCTCATCCTGCAATAAATCTATCTTGAATCTAGGATTCCCACAGCAGCATTAAATTAGTCTGCAGCATTAGGATGGCAGTCTTCTCCACACCATCCTAAAAATTACTACAGAGCCAACATCTGATTCTGAATACAGAGAATGTATTTTAAATGCATGATGTTATACCAGAAAGCTTTTGACATGTCCTAAAGTTGGAGGATGCTATGCATCAATCCTCTATGTCCAGATGCACTTTGCCATTTTGAAATAAAAGTTAAAAAGTTAGATTGAGTATTGCTCCAGTAGGCATTTATTTGAATTATGTCCCTGGTTTCAATGGAAAAAGAATTGTATGTATTATTTTAATGTGATAGTAAATTACCTTCCCATGTACCTTTGTATTTAAATGAAATGTTGCCATTAGTTTTCACAGTCTGTTTACAAGAAGATACATTCTACAACTGAAATTAATCCCTGGGGAAGAGTTATAAAAGAGTATTGTTACTGTTGCTGTGACATCCAGAATTCTAGAATTCCTTATGTTTTTCTACAGTAACACGCAGTTCCATCATTAAAATGCACACATGATTAAAAGTGTGACATATTAAAAAACGATTGATGGAGTCCATGAGAATTTTGAAATACACCAGCATGTTTTTTCCTGCATACTAACAAAGGGTAAAAAAACAGCAAGGAGTAGCTCCCAGCCTAAACTCTAAAAGGAGGAACTAAACCCAAACAAGATACAGGCAGAAAATAAGTCTAGATCTGATATTAAGTAACCTTTAGGGATTACAGAAAAATAAATTTAAACTAAGACAGTGCTCCTTAAAACATCGTGAGGAAAACCACACAACTGAAACAATCTGCATCATTTTTCTTATACTTATTTCTTGGATGTATTCTTCCTTGCTCTAAATATTTAGAGACATTCACTGCATTCAAATATGCTCTATATTTTGATTATGGACACAACTCCACTTTGCTTCAGTGAGTCAGAAGCAGTCAAAGCTTTAAATCCCCAGAAAATGCAAAGTGGTTAAAAAAGCTAAAGCCCTTCTCATCTTCTGCCAGCAGAGGATCTGGCCCCCAGGTACTTAAATACAGAAGGTAAGCAAAAAAAAAAATAAAAAATAATTACGCTGTCTGAAAAAGTCTTCATTTGCTGCTGCTCTGCCAGTCCAAACTGAACTGCAACTTTTTTCTTCTTTTTTCCTCAGCCAAAATGTGTGTAAAATATGTCATGTAGTCATTACAGATATTCTCTGTGGGCAAGAAAAAGTCTTCCCAACCTCACAGGCACATAGAAAACAAAGGACAGTGAACTGGAGAAATGGTGGACCCACAGGAGGGTCCACTTGCACACAGTCTTCTTCACTTCAGCTTGCAGAGACATTAGGGGACAGGCCAAGAAAGAAAAATAAAAGCATCTGAACAGTGGATCTCTAGTCAAACCATCACTGCTGACAGCACTGGTACTGACTGCATCAGCTGCTGAGGCTAAGGTAACACTCAACCATCCCGGACACCCAACAAGCAGACCACCACTGTGGCCTGTATGAAAGAAGAAAATTATGTGGTAGGGCAACTCTGTAACCATCTTACATATTCCTTCTTTAGACAACACCTTCTTTATAATAACAAAGTGAAGAATTATTTCAGACTCTTCATTTCCTTTTTCCTTCATGAATAGGAGTACCTGTACCTGCTGCAAAGGGGATGGCTATTTAAAGCCCCAAACTTGTAGCCAAATAGATGAAGTGTAACTACTTCAGACCTAACAAGTGAGTCAGCAGTCAGATTCTATTTCTCCTGCTGAAGTCAGGAAACAAATTAAGCTGACAGCATGCCTCTAATGGTGATGACATCACTCAGAGTGGAGTTATTTTCAGTCTCCACAGCACTGGTAAAGGAGAAGCATGAAAGAGAGTATGGGAAGCTTAACTTTTTCTCATGGTTGCTAATACATTTTTTTCCACCCACTCCCTCAAATTAGGTATTTTTTGCAATTGTCATTCCATGCTAAAAAGTATATATACATTTTTCAAAGGCTTGTAACTGACTAATTTTTTTCTTATTTTCCCTTTCTTTAGGGAGCACCAACACATGAGGCTTACGGCAATTTTTGCCTTGTATTAAGTGGGAACAAGTCCTCCAAATACTTTAGAACTGCACCTAATTAAACCAGGGAAGAATTTAAACCAATTGTCAAAACATTCAAAAGTGACCTTATATGGAGTCTGTCAGATGCCCAACCTGTAAGCCCCAGAGGACAGTACAGAATGGGGCTCTACATCTGCAAAAATATCTCTCAAGCCCACTCCTAATTTTCAAAGTGGAGATGGAAGAGCTGCTTTTGCTTTTTGACAGTACAAAAGCTGTGCTTTGAAGAGTTTTCTAACTTGGAAAAAATACACTTTCTGGGACAGCAGCTGAGAGACACTATTAAGATGGATACAAGAAGACTCAAGGGGATTTGGGGAAGAGCTGGGATTTCTATGTGAAAAGCCTGAAGCAGAGTGACATAAAAAATGCATGAGGCTAAGAAGCAATAGGAAAGAAGATGCAGAAGAATACAGAACCATGAACAAGGTAAAGGATAAATTGAGAAACATGAAATAAGTCAGGACAGAGTTCTGAGCCATGAAGTTGAACCTGAGTAAGAAGTAGAAAGAACTGAAGGTGAGGAAATGTCAAGAGAGATGAGAGCAGTTTGGTTTTGCTGGTGAGTGATGAGAGGAAAGGTGATGAAAACATTGCAGCAATGGGACTGCAACTCCTGGCAGTGGTGACAGATGGGAAATGCTGAATTGCAATACACAGCTCCTGAAGGTACACGATTTAATGAGAAGCTGATGACTTGACAAAGAGGATTAGAGAGGTTTTTTTGTACAGCAAGTGGGAAGATATGAACAGAAAAGGTTTAAGTAGGAAAAGGGGAAGCAATGCAGAGATAGGTAAAAATTAAGATGACTAGGCAGGAAAGAGGAGATGTGATGTGGTAAGTGAGGAAATAGATGTACATGAAGTGGGTGAGCATCTTGTACACACTCAATGTATTGCAAGGAGAGCAGGAGACATGCTTCTTCTGCCAAGTGCCAGAATTGAGCTGTGCAAGAAGGATGAAGAATACCTTGAAACAAACACAAGAATGAAGTTAAGGGAACCAGGTCTGTCTTCAGAAAATAAAATGAAGAAGAATAAATGTACAGAGGATTAAGAGGACTGAGAAAAGGCAGTCAGAGCTGACTGGAAGGAAATTAGTGACAGATTTCCTGCTTGTCTCCAAGGAAAAATAAACCCAGTGTGAAATGTAATCCTTTAAACATGAGCATTAATATGTCACTAATGTTAAAGGGTTTTCTGTAGACAAATTTTGTCATATGGATGAGTGGTGCTTTAAGGAGCTCATCAAGGATCTCTTTGTCCTGAGAAACTATTAAACAAAACAAAACAAAAAAAAATCTGCAGCAATTAAATTAATAATTAAAGAATCCTTGCAACAGACTGATTCAGCACCCTCTGGAGATGGCCATCTTATTGCAATTTACACTCTTTTAACCAATGTCATTAGTAGTGGTTCTAGAAAGCACAAAGGAATGAGACACTGAAATACTGCAGGAACACTGTCAACACTGATCAAAGCCCTCATCATAGCCTTTGTTCAACTAGGGCAAGCAACCCATTTGTGTTCGGCAGAGGAACATTCATTCTGGTGAGGTAGGCAAAATAATGTCATTTCTTCCTGAAAACTGTGATTTTTAAAATAGCTTCTTTGAAGTTAGACAAAGTTTCAGTTTTGCTGAAAGTGAATCAGTAGAGGAGGAATATAATCCTGAGAACTCTTTTAATCCTTTCTACTGTCTGTGGTGATTCCACTTGTCTGTAGGCCCACTTCTGAGCTGAAATTTTGCTTCTTACTGCAAACTTTTAGTTGAAGCCATTCAAAGTGCTATCTGGTTGTAATGGATTTAATGAGACACCAAATGCTTGTTTGTTTCATTACTCTTATATTGAGTTACTTTAAAAAAGAAAATATTTGCAGATTTCAGCAGTTGCTTAGAGTATCTCTATGGCTTATCACTGTTACCGCATCAGCCTATCCAATTTCCTCTGATTCACGAAATCTTGACACAAAAATTCTCATACAGGATTAACTGGTTATTCATTTTCAAGACACAGAAATGCTCCTTATATGCTCTTTAGAATTCTTTTCTCTTCCTTACTCGTCTAAAAAAATTTAGAAAACTTTTCCCTCTTCCCAGTTTAAAGCGTCATCTCTTATTCTCAGCCTCACGTTCCAATTTCCCCCTCCATCTTACGTTACTTTCCTCTCCTCCACTGAATGACCAACAAGCCAAAAATCTTCTACAAGGCACCTACAGTATCTCACCTGATCTAGCAGTAGCTCAAGTCCTACTGCTTCTTAGCTTAAGCATACCATAGCCCAGAATATTTTACAGCTCAGACAGCACAGATTTTACAGTTCTGGACCTACCTGTCACATACACACCTTTTTGAAACACCAAAGCTTCAAATAAAGGACCATTTCTTAATACAGCCTTCAGCTGCTCTGCAACACCGGATAAATGTTATTGTCTCGTCATCTTGCTACTCCTTATGGCAGGGCCTTGAGGATGTCAGCTCCATTAAATAGGACAAAGTGGGTCAACACAGCAGGGGCAGAGCGCAGTATCCATGAGGGGGACAGGGCTGTTCTAGCTAACACATTTCTCTTCACTCCCTTCAGCTAATGACATAGGCTTCATCATGTTTATTCCTCCCTTCAGTAAGCACTGATTCTGAATAATGGAAATGAGCACTCACTGTGGAACTGTGTCATCATATGGCCCTGGAATCATTGCTGGGGATCTGAAATATTCATATTCAGAGTAGGCACAGCGTAGATCCTGTGAGTGATTTGTCACCTGTAAATCACTCACATGAGTGACCTACACAGAGTAGGTTCCATGAGTGATTTTTCACCTGTAATCACTCAAGGAACAAAAGGAAGGGTACCAGTATAATCTGGAGTTTGTCAACACCCAGCTCATAGTAAGTGGTGAAGAAATACTCCAGGGTAAACCAACCATCAGTGAACTTCTTTTTTTCACAGAAGTCATGTATCAATATGTCCTGGGTTCAGCAGTAGCAGTCATTTTTCTCCTTCTTGGTAGCTTGGTGCAGTGCTGTGTTTTGACTTTCGGCCTGGAAACAGAGCTGATAACAATGATGTTTTGGTTTGGCCAAGGACTTTGTGAGCCTCATGCTCTGCCAGGGAGGAGGGAAGCCAGGAGGAAGCAGAGACAGGACACCTGACCCAAACTGACCCAAGAGGTATTCCATAGCACAGCACGTCATGCCCAGGATGTAACTGAGAGTGACCCGGAAGGGCTAGGTGGACTGCAGGGTTGGAGGAGGTATCGGTTGGTGCTTGGTCAGGCTGGGGGGGCGAGTTACCGGTCGGCTGGTGGTGAGGGGTTGTATTCTCTTCCCTTGTTATTTACTTTATCGTTATTATTATTGGTAGTAGCAGTAGTAATTTGTGTTATACCTTAGTTACTAAACTGTTCTTATCTCAACCTGTGGGAGTTGCATTCTTTTCGATTCTTCTCTCTGTCCCTCTGGGAGTAGGGGGAGAGCAAGAAGGTGGGGAGTGAGTGAACAAGCTGTCTGGCTAGGTTTAAACCATGACACAACAGTACATGTGAATGTGAATTCATCACATACCTGAATTACAAGGGGGCCAGGGCTCACTGCAGAAATTTCCCAGCTGCACTGAACAGGAGACATCATGCAGGCAGGTGGGGAAAATACTATACACATACAGCCTGCTGCACAACATGCACAATTACAATACTTTGTGATTTACATTTGATGCAACAAGTTTTATTGATCACTGGAAAACACAGGCATGGTCACAAACCTTCCCTCCCATCCCCCAGATGGCACTGCTTAGTTCTCTGCAGGGGAAAAGGCAAGGCACAAATGTGAGATGCTGGTGGAAGAGTGAGTGAACTGTCTTGACAGAACACACAGATCTTTCAAATCAGTAGAGGCAGCATACCACATTTTTAGGTCTGATCACTTCAGCAGCAAGTATTTCAGAAAAGTTCAGCAGACTCCTGCGAATGAAGATCAGTTGTTATCAAGCAGAGTAAGGACAGCTGTTAGCTCAGTCAGGAGAATCCTGTTGAGTGTAACTAGGGGTCTGGAAGGAGAAAGTAAAGCTTTCTATATTTAAAGGGGATTCTTGGCTAAGAGTCACTGGATAATCTATAAAAGGAAATGAAGAAAAGATTGCTAGAGTAGATGATTTGGTAGGTAGCTTTTAAAGAGATCAGGGAATGGGGAGGACGTTAAAACTATTTAATTGGGAGAGCATAAAACCAGGAAATTGAGTTGGTAAGGTTATATCCCCCAAAAGCTAGATAAACTGTGCTTTGCATGTCAGTAGACTTTAAATCAGACCTAATTTGATAACAATAATAAAAAGCAATAATAAAAATTATGTGACCCTTAAACTCCTAAATCTTGGGGAAGAGACAGGTAGAGTATATATAGTGCTGTGGCCTCTTCTAGGCCTGGTGTGTTTTTACAGCAGTGACTTGTGAAGCTGACAAGTTTGCTATTACTATAACATCTTATAAAGAATATATTCTACCTCTATGACCTTTGTATTTTTTTCTTTTTTTTTGTGAGCAGCTGTCTTGTACCATTTTTAACCCAGGAGAACTCCAGTCCTTGGCAACTGATCCTTACCCATACTCTACAATTTCCTTTTTGTCTCAAAATACCAGTCTGAAATTCTGATCTGCCTATGAATGTTCCACTGTAATGGGGTGACAACTTGTTGTCAGTATTTGATAGCAGGTTTCCATGTAAGATTTCAAAGCTCAGCCAAAGGTTTCTCATACTCTGCAGTGAACAGGATAATCTTTGTCATTCAGAAGATAAATCTGAGCTATCTGTAATGTACAGAAACACTAAAATGAAAACACATGTTGGAGACAGGTATGGTGTAATGAGACTGTATTTTACTTAATTCCAGATTTCCACTCAGGATGTAGAAACCACAGGCACAGTATTTCCTGCTAGGACAGTGACCACAGATAAAAGTCAGAGCAGTAATACCATGGAACCTAGCCCATTATGCTTTACTCTTTCAGTGTAAACATACATACATTCAAAAAAGTTAGTTTTAAATAATGAGTCAGACACCATATCTCTAATATTCGTAGGATTTAAAGGTATTCTTATTGTCATTATCACATCTTCTACTACACTTGGAGGACCAGAACTTCAAAGAAGAGCCTGCCAGAGGAAAATGTAGGAAATGTTTGCATTCTTGAATGATTCCATCATCCAGGGGCCTGTAATGGTGAAAGCACTCTTCAGCAGATGTTGTTTAAAAGGTCAGGTTAAGTCTTAATACACAATAGACATTCATTTCAGTTCTTCCCATTTTAATTATTGATTATAACTCCAACCCTGATTCATATAGCCAATCCTTCTGGTGTTGCTGCTGTAACAACTCACACTAGCTGGAAACCTCTTGCCTCTCTCCCCTGGGTCTTTTGTCAGCTTTCCAAACATCAATGTAACATCTTTTCAATATCCCAATGAGGTTAAGGAGATGTTCTTTATATTCACAACTAAAGCACAGAGCAACCAGTTCTAATTAGCACTAAGGCCTCCTTAGTCTGTTTTGGCAGGATGTATTTACACTTCTCCAATCAAAGCCTCTTCACACTTTTGAAAACATCATGAAGAAAAAAGTTCTCTTAGTTGAATCTCATCTGTATTGAGTGACTTACTAAATTACACAGTTGTCCTTTGTGTTCTGCTAGGAATTGAATCCAGGTGTCTTAAGAGACTCTCTGCATCTACTGGCTATACAAATAAATGGTACTGATTTATTATTTTTTTTTAACTCCTTGGGGGCTTTTCCCATGGAAATTTGGCCAGTAACTTCTGTATATTTTCTCATGCATTACATTCAAATTATACACCTCAGTACCACGGTTGTAATACTTTAAACTGAATTTCACATTTTTGGAAAGCATTTATTTTTTCATATTCTATTAATTTTAATCCAGAAGAGACTGCATTAAAATTCACACGTAGTACAATACTGCAGCTTCTAGAAGAGCATCAGATTGTGGGTTTTGTTGCTATAAATACTTTGCTTTGTTTCCCTTCTCCCCCTTTTACTTGTATTTTAAAAATACAAGTTCAAGCTCCAAAGTATTATTCTGATAGTAGCATTAGAAAATTAATCCCATTTTACACTTATTATTTTTGGGACAGGACTGTGGTAATTTACTATCTCTGCTATGAATTCTGCATTAACTGCAAAGAGCACGTAGCTACTACTTCAAAGCTAGCAAAGCATTAGATACCACCAACCATAAGCAAACTTCCCAAATTTCTGCTACTCATATACCAAGATGCCTTTTGTGGGGAAAGACAGCTAAGTCCTACTAATCTGATGTCTCCCTTTCAATAGGGTGACATTTTAGTGAGATTTGTTAGAAGTGAGATCAAGAAATGGTGGGGTTCCTGAAACCCACCTAATTCATATAACAGGTTAAGAGGATTTTATACAGCATTGTCATTTTGGTGTTATATGCTACCCTTTTCCTAATGAACAGGATCAAATTTTCCAGCGCAATGCATGCAAGACATTTGTCTGGATGGAATACAATTGCAACCACTTATGCAAAGGTGAAACCAACCCACACAACCGAGTCTAGTGACAGACAGTTATTAGCGGTGACTACAGCTGAGTAGTGATGGCTGTGCCTAGAGGGAAAGAGGGTAAAAGGAAAGGTCTGCTGCCACAGCTGAAAGCAAGATCTTGCTTTGGCCTAAGACAAAAGAAATGAAAAATACAAGCTGCTGTCTTGAGGCAAAATATCTTCAGCATCTTACCTCTCCCTGGGATGGCAATCCAACTCTGAGCTTACCAGGATCTGAAAGTCAGAATCCCCTGCATCTCCTAGAGATTTACTGATAGGTTTCTCTTCCCCGTAGAGACAATTTCCAGACAATTTTCTTGCCCTGAAGTCTGTTCCTGCACTTCAGCTCCTATTAAAATCCTGATGCAGCTTTCTCCTTTATAAAATTTAAATGTGTGGTGTGATAATACTCAAACCCCTTAACAATGAAACAGCATACTTCTGCCTACCCTTTGTACTTCAGCGCCTGAGAAAAGGTCAGGTTTCTATTGTTTGCAAGCCTCTTATATGCTAATCCATAAAACCTCTGCCCTTGTTTTTTTCTGGATTCATAGGACGCATAAATGTAAGAACAAAAGATGACCAACATACAACATTTAGAGATGCAAACTGAAACGTGACGCCCACTCTCCTTCTAAAAAGATTTTAATTCAAACAAGTAATTTGGAACAGGTATCTATGGCAGGAAAGGATTAGACAACTATGAAAGGAAAAGAGGTCACTGAAATTTTTATTTAAAGGAAGGAAGTATTGCATAAAGAGGGACTGCTTGAACTGTGCTAAATGCAAGCTTAGGTTTATGTTTTTCTTCCTGTTGCCACCTTTCAGCTGCTCAGGCTCTTCTCCCTGATGGCATGTCTCAGGTGTATATACCTGTGTAGTTGATGCAGGTACAACTGCACGAGCTTTGATACTGTGAATTACCCCCATGAAGGAATAGAAACTGATGTTTCCAGGGGGATGGAAAGAAACACTTTTTTTTCATTATGGAATTTTACATGAACTCAAGGATTTTTTTAAAAAGTCCTGATTTGCATGTCAAACACATTATGTGTTCACTGCTGTGAACATGAGTTTTCTGTTCAATGTTCCAGCAGTCAGTTTGAGATGGAAATGACCTGGTACTGACCAGACTACAAAAAAAATTATTCCTCAGTATTATGTTATTAAGCATAAAGATGGCCAAGCACTACTGAAATACCTGTTTTCTGTTCTAAATTTCATACCAATGACTGGCCAGAGTTTTGCAAAGTGCCTCCATTTTCGCAGGAAGCAGTTCTGACCTCTCTTCAGCCTTTGAAGAGAGGGAGGGGAAGAGGGATTTGAGGACAACAGAAGGTGAAAAGGATAGGGTTAGTTTTGAGGTATATCTGTTCCTCAGTCTAACTCACCACGTGGCAGCCCAAGCAACTTCACCACTTCAAAAGAGAGACTGATGCAAGGGCCAGAGTGAACTGTAGCGAGCAAAGGGAGGGCATAGCTGCTTCTCCCAGCTGGCAGTGGAGATGGCAAGTGATCATTCAATCATGACATTTTACTCCAGATATGGAAGCCTTTGTAGTACCAGCTGAAGTCTGATTCATTCTGAGCAACTGCTTATCCACTCCTTTGTACCTCTTCATAGATAGGTATTTATGTTTACATGACTAAGGAGTGAGATGAAAAAATTTACCAGACACAAATAGGAGTAGGCTGTGTGCATACACACACACATTTTTAATTACTAGCACTCTTGCCATTCCTCCCACCTCCAAAAAAATGCCAAATATTTAAAGAATGTTAACTTTTACCAAGGATGGAACAATGCTTCGGGGGAGTGAAAATGAAGTGACCTTCTCAAACTGTTCTGAAAAATCTGGCTTCAACAGGAAGACGTCCAGGACATCTGTCCAGCAAGACACCAGGACCTACCTTCAGTTGCTGGTATGTTTCAGGGATTCTTCTGCATCAGCCAAGCCCTCTGACACTGCAAAACGATGGGTGTTTATTACAGTGCTTAATGTTTTAAGAGAGCCATGTAACAACACACAGGTTCACAGATCTCAGTATATGTAAGTCAGCCGTTTGTGTACTAGCTAACAGCTGATGATACAAAGTAAAACAAGAGCTGTTTTCAGAACGCGTGGGTTGGTTTGGGTTTCTATTGTTTGCCTTTTTTTTTTTCCTTACAGCTTTAACTTCATGTCTCTCGGCCTGCAGAAGTATGACTTTCTCACTTCGAGGCAACTCTTACTCATGCAGCCCAACCACTATTTAAATGGCACTGCTATAAAAACAAATCCCTGCATCTTAATTCCTTTCCTTCTTTACCTAATGATATTCCACACAACGTTATGTCTGCCTCCCCGTCCACACTCCCTCCCAACTTACCCATCTGTTCTTCTGTTTAGACAAGCAAACTCTTCAGTTTCTCCCATTTCCCTCTACTCCTCGGGCCCTGGCCATGCTTCCCAAGGCGTCTTCAACAGCCTTTCCGCGGGGGCTGCCCTGACTGAACCCCGCAGCAGCGGCTCCGACAGTGAAACCCCTCACGGGCGCCTCGGATGAAGAACGGCGCCTCAGCCCAGCCAACCGGCCCGCCACCACCCTGCGCAGTGTAGGCCAAAAACGACCGAGTCTGGAAAACAACTAAATATGGACAGGCTTTGTCTCAGGAGCCCGCACCAGCCCGGCTGTCCGCGGTCACCGAACTCTCCCCCCGCCATCCGGCCACGGGGTGGGGCTGCCTAGCCACGGCCTCGACTAACTTGGTCCTGGCTGGGCCTTCAAGCGGCGCCACGCTCCAGCCTCTCGCCCGTGGCTCCGCTCCTCCGGACACCCTCCGCTGCGGCACCCCCCGCGGTGCGCCGCAGTTCGGCCCGGCCCGGCCCGGCCCGGCCGCTGAGGGGGACTGAGATCCGGGGCGGTGGCAGCCCCGCCTGGCGGTGGCGCGCGCAGGCGCCCTTGTCCGGGCAGGTACGAGCCCAGCGCCATGTTGTGAGCGGAAGCCGGACCCGAGCGGCGGGTCGGGGGGAGGGCGGAAGCGCGGCTCCGCCTGGTAGAGGGGAGGTAGGCGGGAGGAGGGACAGGCGGACGGACGGTGGCAGCGGGCTGCAGTCGCCGCAGGAGCTGCCGCTAGAGTCAGCCGGGGTGTCCCGCGCCCGTCGGAGGGCTTGCTGTCTGCCTTGCTGCCTCCGCCTCGGCCGCCGCCGCCGGGGTGCGGGAAAGCGGAGCGCGGAGGCTGCGGGAGCCGTGTAGAGAAGATGCCCCTCGCGCAGCTGGCGGACCCTTGGCAGAAGATGGCTGTGGAGAGTACGGCCGAGAGCAGCACCGAGGTACGGGGAGGTGGTGAGTTGTAGGGAAAGTTGTGAGGAGGGAACGGGACTCGGGTCCCCGCCGCTTAAGGGACGGGGAGAGTTTCACCTCGCTGGTGCTGGGGACAAGCAGAGCCGCCCGAGCCGGCGGGGGGCTGGGAGGGGGCCGGTGGAACGGCAGGCCGGCGGGGGATCGGAGCTCTGCGGGGCCACTCGGGTGGGCAGCGGGGGGAGCGCTGGTGCTGCCGCCCGCCGGCCCCTGTGCGCCGCTTCCTCTTCGGGCAGTGACTCACGGCCGAGACCGGCTGGGGCTCCCCTTCGCCGGTGCTCGGGGCGTGTTTCATGGGACCGGGCTGCTCCCGGCGCGCTCCCTCCCCTTCCGCCCCTTTTCCCGGGAGGGAGTAACCTGCTTCTGCGGCGGCGGGCGACTGGGGCGCTTTTGTTCCAGCGCGGTGTCTGGTTACTGTCACGGAGAGTTTCCTTTCTCCGGGCGGCCCCACCGCCTCCGCAAGCGCTGCCCGGGGTGGTGGGGGGCAAGAGCGTAGGGGCCTGTCCTCACCTTCCTCGGTGCCTTCGCCTTGCCACTGCTTCTGAAGCTGCCGAGGGCTGTCCCCGCCCGTGTGCCGCTGCCCCCTTATCTGAGCAGGATGGTGTTGTCGCTGCAGTTTCGCAAGCGTTTGGGAAACCGCAGGGACGTTTCGCATGGGTGAAGCTTTGTGCTTGGCGGCGTTTATGGGAACATCCCCGAGATGCAGCGCAGTGTGGTTTCCTGCTGTTGGTAGCAGGGAGTTGTTGATGAGCTCCTGCCCTTGTTGGGCAGGACGCGTGTCAGCTTTCCTAGGCTGAGGGAGTGAGAGCGACTGGGGGTTAGGTTCACGTGCATCCGAGACCATGGATGCCTTCATTTTCACTTTTTTTCCTACAGCGTACTACTGTGTTGGTTTGGATCTACGTAAACACTGCACCTACACAGTCAGTTGCGCTTGCTTCATAATTCCGTAGTAGTCCACAATGCAAGTGCTAGTTTGCGATCAGACTCCCATCTGAAAAGAAATAGCGTCCTCTGACAGTGCAGCTTCTACCTGAATCTGCTCCAGCTGATACGCAGCCAAGCTGTTACAAATGATGCTGATCTTGACCAGTTTGGACTCAGGCCAGCTCATGACAATTAGTCGCAAGGTTAGGACTTAGGAGGAGCAAAGAGAGGGACCAGTGCAAAGTTACTGCAGTACAGAAGTATTTGTCCTGATGATGTTTGTCTTGTCTTCCTTGTGCTTAAAGTGACTGCATCTCTGGGGGTCAGAAGAACCTGCAGTTCTGATCTGACAGAAAGATCAGTCTTTTAAAATCTTGCTAGTTACTGTAGTGAACTTTTAAATACTTGCCAGTTGTTCACTGACTTCTGAAGTGGTGATCTTAAATGTTTTATTTTCTTTTAATGGGGAGTAACTACAATAGTAGTGTGATGCTTGAGGGCGGGGGAGAAGATGGTAGGGGAGGTGTATCTGCAAGACTGCTTAGACTAATGATTCAGAGAAAAGATCTTCACTGTTACTTTAGTCTTCCATTCTCACTTTATGTAGTGCTTGTAACTTCAGTAATGGCATATATACTCTGGAAGGGTAACAAAATAAGTTACATTATTTGAAAAGTGTGTATATGCATGATTAATTATACTTTGTTACTTGTTTTAGCATATTTCAGTGGTCTAGGACCACTAACATAACATGAAACAACAGTGAGCTGACAGGTTTACGCTCTAAGGCCCTACTCTAGAGTCAACACTCTTCTTGAAAAGACCAAACTGCACCTGTAAACACTTTTCATATAACCTTCAAAAGGAGAAAGGTTTAGAAAGGTTGCCTACCTGAAGTGAGTCTTTAAGAAAAGATATTTTAGTGAAAATAGATAAGTTTAAGTCAAATACCTAAACAGATGATCTAAGTACATAACTTGCATTTTCAATTTGCATGAGTTGTGTTTTTCTGTATCGTAGCAGTATCCTTATTACAGACCCTATCCTGCAAGAGTATCCTTGGGCAAAAATATTTTTTACATCCACCTGGAAACTCTTTGTGATTTCAGTCATAGTTTGGTAGTAATAATACCTTTAGCTGTAATATTGAGTTAAAGACTTTCTGCTAACCTCTCAGATTTGCTGACACAGTTCTTGTAATTCCATGTGGATAACAGTGTTACAAATTATTGAGCTTTAAAAATTGGCTCGGGCACTTTCCTGGTCTCAACCTTGCAGAGTTTTTAACCAGAATATTTTTTTATTTGTTTGCCGCTGCGGTCTTGTATTTGATTTTACAGTGGTGCCACTGAGGAGGTGATTTGCTGTGTTCCGTGAGCAAATTTAGTAGGAGGACTAGAATACCTTTAACTAGAATGACTTTGGAAGACAGTATAGTTAACCATAACCAACTGCTGTAACTTAGGTGTACAGGAAAGCAGATCTGTAAAACATGGTCCTTAAGAAATAATGCAGAGAATTCCTTTAGGTGAAATATGGATTTACAGTCTTGAGAGATCAGTTGCAGGACTTCTCTTTCTACAGGTACAAATAGGTCAGTGATCAGCATTGCCTCTCCTACAGCTTTTTTCAATGTATAAAGTTGTTACACTATTTTTAAAATAATTTGTCTATATAATATAATGCATAAATTTGTTTTTAAAGTTTTCTGGTTTAGACCACACCACCCTTAAAAGCCTGTGAAATGATGCTGTCCTTTATTGACTAAGGGTCTACTCCACACTTCTAACAAGCATAGATGTGTTTTTCATGGTAAGAATGTGCCTGTTATTTCCAGTCATCTGCTTTCAAGCAGATTAAGTATTGATGATTTGAGTTTGTATTGGGATGCCTGAATAATTAGCTTCATCCTTTGATCTGTACTCCAAGCTATGCGTAATAATGTCAAGTGGAGGAGAATGAATACAGTTATGGCAGTTGAATTGTGAACACTAGTACACTGAAAGAACTGGGCATCATAAGAAGATGCTATTTACTAAGACTTTCTGGGAAATGTTTTTACCATCTATCTTTAGGAGTTTTAATTTAGGTGCTCTAAATTGGCAGTGGAGAAAGTTCAGGCTTTTTCCACTGCTCTTGACAGTAGATTTATGATTACCTATTTAGGTGTCTAAATAGGTGGTATGAATCCCCTTTTGCAGAATTCCTTGGTTTATCTTTTATATCCAGAAATAATTAAACCTTGCACAGGACAAGGGGTGCTAACATTTAACAGTGGCGCTGATGCTTTAAAGAATCAAAGAATCTGGTATAATGTCATTTTGCTATGTGATTCCATTCTGATGTCCATGTGACATTCTCTATGTCAATGAATACTTCTGGCATGAAATCTGAAATTTATGGGATGTCTTGCCATGAGTCTGTGGTTGCAATTGTCTCTTTATGTGTCTGTGTAATCAACGTTGTACTTATGTTCCATGGGACCAAAGGCTATATTTGCAGTCATTTCTAGTATAAGCAACACAGACAATTCAAAGCCAAGGTGAAAACACCTAAATGGGCAGGTGTTTGTGGATTTTGAAGACTAGCCTTTGTCTCTCCATTATAGGCAGAATTCTCTGCAGTACTTGGCTGTTGCATCTCCTGCATACATGTCAGTACAATATATTCTGAAGTCTGGGTTTTTCACGGATTTGTGGAGAGACATTTTCTTACAGTGGGTTAACAGTGGCAATTGGCAATTTAATTCTCATCTAAATAAATAATATACCCTGTATTCCACAAACTATGCTGTGATAGGGAGACAGATAACAGATGTTATATATATGTAAATACTGTCTTGAGAAACATCATCAGCATGAAAGGTGTTTAGGTGTGTGGGGTTTTTTTCTTTCAGATTTTTCAGATCCTTAATGGTACAATTTTACGTGCTCTGTTTTTTAAGTTAGCGTAATTCTGCTATGTGACACAGTGCTGATGTTGTGCTGCCACCTCAGTGGGTTAAGAGGAGGCAGGCCCTTTACCCTGCAGTATTCAGTACCTTCATGCAGTACTTTGTGTGCTACATGGCTCTTGGTTTCCTCCTGGAAGATGTTGAGTTTGACTTCTTGAATCATTCTGTTAGTTTTCTTATGACATCCGCAATTCTTAGCTTGTTATATTACTGTTCTTTATAGAGAAGGTAATATTTCTCACCACAGCTGGGACATTTAACACAAAGTAGATGTAAGCACATCTGTTGTTTTTTAATTGATTGTGATCTGTCACACTAGCTAGTTGGTTTTCATCTGAAACGCTTGACGTAGATTCATGATGATACGTAGACTAATAATTTTTTTACAGTAATTATTTCTACACATCAAAAATAATAGCTTTTTAAGTTGATTGGTCTTAACAGTTGGCAGACTTAATCAATTTAAGAACTCATTCCAGATACTGGTTTTGGGTTGTGGGGCTTTGTTTGGTTTTGGGGGTTTGTGGTTTGGTTTGTTTCCAAATATAATTCATAGCCATATTCCAGTGATTAAACTTTTAAGCAGTTTTTCAGGCAAGACTAAAAACTTGTAATTGCCTTTTCAATCTTGGTGACATTTAAAAGGGGAATCATTTAATGATTCCTGGATAAGTTAGAATATCTTCAGGGAGTTTTTAAGTTGAGACAAACTAAAGTGTTTGATTACTGTCAGTATTGTGCCATATGCTGGCGTACATGATACTTTACTGCTTATTCTCTCCTTATCTGAAATATGATTAAATGTGTTATCCATTGAAAACCACGGGGCAGGGAGGAAGGGGGCAGAACAGGGAGGACTGAAAGGGAGGAATCTTGTGTAACAGATGGGAAAATGAAGCTCAACAGTATAGTCACCCCATCTAGCCTCGTTCATGGAGTGTGTTCTCGCTAGGAGATGAGCTCCAATTTCCAGGGACCTAGGACAGTGGCTCAACCACAAAGTTACTGCTAGCTCATTCTTATCAATAACAGTTACCATATGTTCACTTTGATGCAAGGATCCCCCCTGTGGTATACTTAGGGCTCTATTTAACTCTTTTTTTGTTGTTGTTTTTTTGAATGAAGCAATTCAATTATGTAAGAAGTAGCACATGTCTTCTAAGTACATTATTATGGTCTAGGTCTCTTTTCTGACAGTTTCTAAGGTTCTATTTAATGAAATTAACTCAATTTCCATTTATTTAATTCCAAGCATTAATTTATTGGAACATGCTTAAGTATATACAGAAGGTGTGAAGAAATGGTATTTTACTGTGATTTTAAAATCACAGCAAAACATAGCATTGAGAAATAAAATCTTCATCCTGCAGGCTTAAAAGGTGGAGGTTTCAGGATGTAATCGGACCATTATAAATGTTATTTCTGTTATTCCTTACTTAGCATTGACTAATTTTGGCAATCATGTTAGAACTCAGACTTGCATGTTAAACAATTATTTTCACTTAATGAGGAGTCTTTCTCCTCCTGTCTTCTAGAGGTTGACAGTTGTTGTGTAGGCACCTTGGGCAACCTGAATTTTAGGAAATAGTGAAGTTGTTCCATAACTTAGTCTCCTTAGTTGAATTTACTAAAATAGCTAAATGACAAAGCGAGCATAAACAAGTAATGATTGACTTCAGTATCAAATTCTAAGCTCTGTCATTTATCATGCAAAGGGATTCTGAGAAACCGGCTCAAGTCTGTAAACCTCTCTGCATTGTAAGAAGCTGCAGGCACACAGCCTAGCTGTGCCCATCGACTGCCCCTGACTCATGGGGAAAGAAGCTGGTACATTTCCCTTGTCTGTGAAAGAGCCTAGGCAGGTGGAGGGCATTCTGGTGGGCCTGGGACAAATCATATTGTGCAAATACAGCCTTGGTAGTAAGACTGGTATACAACCAGGTACTGGAGTCACTCTTAGGATAATGTGTGCTAACAGAGAAGGAATATTTTTTTTGTGACTGCACCAGTGGTTGGATTTATTGAAATGATTTCTACATGTGTATTTCTTCTTTCTCTTTGGAACAGATGAAAAGAGAATATATGGTGTGTATTTTGTTTGGGATTTTATTTGTTTGGTTAGTTGGTTACCACTCTTCAAGTAGGGAACTTTTTTTTTTTTTCTTGTTGGCCTGGACAAAGATTTCATGATGCTATATATCCGGCATCTTGGGTAATGCCATGGCACTTGTCTGACTTCAGGCTTGACTAATTCAGAGAATTAAACTCACTGGGAGCTGTGAACTTTTCTTCTATAGAAGCGATGATAGCAGTAATTTTATTTCTTTAAAATACTCATATCTGTAAGTTTTTTAATTTTTTTCCAAAAAATTCAAGTTTTTAATACTTGTGTGTACTGTTTTTAACATAGTAGGCAAAATGGATGAGTGCAACCAGAACAGCTAAGGAAATCTAAGATGATGGCTCACTTCTGCTACTTACATATACTAAGTTTTAATTGGGTCAGGATTTACTTAAGTGCTTTGGATTGTTGTGGCTTCACAGCTCAGGAGTTAGGGGACAAGTTATTAACTCAAATCATATTAAATCCTTATATTTTAGTTAAGCAATAGAATAGATTGTGAAAACTCCATTACTGAAAATTTAAGAAGGGGATATACGTGAATGTCTTTATGAGCGATACTGCAGGAATGCCTTGGTGCACTGAGATAGATTGGATGACCCCTCAAAGTCTTCTCGGTCTATTTTCAACTGTTTTTCTGTGGACATACAGATTTTTTTCTCAGGCTAGCTTGCTGCAGCTTAGAATAGCAAGCTTGAGCATGTACAGTTTGAAAGGCTTTTATTGAATGTAGTTCCATGCAGCACCTTGTGTTGCTAACAGCAGATTTGTTATTAATGTTCTGGTAGGAATACTGTATTCTTTGCTGGTATGAAATAAGTCAGAAACATTGTTACAGCTTTACTCAATTCAAAGATCACATGGTTCTTGAGCTTTGTCAGTAGAGAGTCCCTTGAAAACAACAGTGTTAAGTGCTCAGATGTATATATGGCCAGAGTTTTAGTGACCAAATAATAATACTGAGAGTTCATGTGTGTTTTGAAATATTTTTTTGGCAGAGAGGCTACTTAAATATCCCAAAATAATCTAGCAATAGTCTAAACACAAAGCAGAGATGTTTTGGGGGTGCAAGAAGACATTAGGTGGTGTCTAACATTGAAGAAGCTTTGGGGATAAACTTATGTCCTTCAGAAAAAAAGTCCATTAAACTTTAGGAAAGAATGTAACATTCAGTAAGATCAAGTCCAAGTTAGCAGAACCTTGATTTGCAAACAGAATGCAAGAGTGGGGATGCTAAACTAAATAAAAAAACTTCAGGTGTATACTATTTGCAATATTATTGATGAAACTAACAGGAGAAATAGGGGGAAAATAGTACTACAGGAAACATGATCTGTCAATTTAATACTTAAATTAATATGGTCTAGATATCTGTAATAAACCTGTGTGATGCGAATGATGGGTACTTGGCATTACTATTAAAATAAGATATTCTGCACCAAGTTGGTAAGTTCAAATTGCTCTTAAGGATGGTTGTATTTTTCATACAATATTACCCAGGTGAGTCCAGTGTTAATCAAAAGGATAGGTGGAAATAGCATTCGTTTTCTTGTGCAGGTGCCCAAGATAGTACAGTTTTACCAGGTTGCTGAGATGAATTGTATCTCTTGCAGTAAATGTTGGAACCATAATTTAAAAAAAATACTTATAAGTGACATGAAGACTCCCAATCAATATACAGTGTAGAGTACAGGATATTCCCTGCTTCACAAAAAGTGGTTAATTGATTGTGAGTGGAATGTGGGCTACATTTCTGATGTACTTCTTTCTTACAAAGGATTTACTGTGGTTATATTTTCTTAACACCAATACCTTAACATACAGCACTACTTGCTACCTTTTGGTCCCTTTCAGTGTAGTAATTAATGACCATGCATTAATGGTTAAAAAGTGAAATAATCTGAAATTAAAAAAAAGTAAAAATAAATAAAAAACCAACCAACCAAATAAAAAAAACACCCCCCCCCAAAAAAAAAAAAACAAAAACAACAGAAAACCCACAAAAAAATCCACACATACAAAAAAACCCACCAACCCTCAAAAAATCCCCACAAAAACATGCTCAAACACCACCACCACCTTCTTTAAACAGTCTTTTTTTGCCAGGAAAATCGAGTACTTGATTATACCTTAAGAGTTCAGTGGGCTTAAACCTTTAATTTTTGATTGCTAGAAATACTGATGGTTCATTCTCTGTTTTGTAGTTGATTCTGTTTTGTGTCAGAGGTTCTGAGAGTTCATCCAGGGAACACTTGTGTACCACCTGCTTGATGCAGATTCCCTGATACTTATCTGTTTTATATGTACTTAGGAAACCTGTAGGATCAGTTTGTGTTCCTGTCCATGTGTCTTCAAGAAAACTGCCAGAACACAACTGTATTTAACTATTCATTTCTACCAACTTAGTGAAATGTGGCAACAGGTTTAAAAGCTTTCAGAGTCAAACCTGTAACTAACTTAACTATTTCCACTGGAAAACAGAATAGGAAGTAGAACTTAAATGGACTAGACAAGCATTTTGTTAGATTACCTTTGTAAAGCATATGTGTCATCTCTTCATGATGTAAATTGATTGCTGATGTGCTTAGGTGCAAGCAGAAATGTTCTATGGACCTTTTCTGTTATTTTTCTTATAGTTCTCTCTATGAAATATGTTCTACTCTTGGAGCCAGAGTGCTGGAAATACCAGCTCTTCAGTCCATTTTGCTTGCTTAGTGTCCCACTATGGGAGGAGTACAACTGAAGAATAATCAGGGTCTAGAGTCTTTTGAATTAGACCATGAGAAAAATATACTTAACCTTCTGTTATTCTCTGTTCATCAGACTATTTATTTCCAGTCTGTTATGTCCTTGACACATGCCCTTGAAGCTAGTTAAATACTAGAGGGAGCCTACACCTAGCAAAATGGAACTTAATTCGTTTGCTTGCCTCTTAAGCACGCTGCTGACCTCTGCTCCACAGTGGTTTTAATATTGCCACTACCAATACAGGAACCTTTTGGCTTTACATTTTAATTCATAAGGAAAACGGTACACTTTGTAATCTTTCTGAATACACAGCTGCATCTAATGGTATCATATACCATCAAACCATAAATCATACATGCATATTCTTCTTTATCTTACATGGCTTAAACTGTTCTGAGAAAAACTGGTTCTGCCATCCAGTGATTCCTTTAGCATAATCGTTGCTTGGGTAGACTTATTCAAAAAGATCTTGCTAATCCAGTGATCTGCCTCAGACATGACTGCATGGAGTACATGCTGATTGCTTGAGTTAGTTCCTAGCTCCAGTAATTGTGTTTGGAATTTGTTGCTTGAATTCAACTGAAAATTACCTGAAAGCAATGCAAGAAAACCAGATTGTGCAAACCAGTTCATTTGTGTTGCAGGAGGTTTTAATGTTTGTTCTTGGGTTTGTTTTTGTTTTCTTTCCCCTGGTTAACTGATGGAATGTGGAAAAAGTCAATGAGGTAGAAGATTAAGAACCTTTTTAAAAACAGAGGTTGGTCTCACATTGTTGCTTCAGAGAGGCTTGTTTCAAGTTTCTGATAGTGTGTTCACTTTCAACTATGTTTCAATTGCCTTAAAATAGTAAATGTGAAATCTTAAAGCTTATTGTGTAGTAAATTCTTATTTAACATGCAGTTAATGTATGTTGTTACCCAGCAGAATGTCTGCTGTAGCAGGAATCACTGTTTCTGAAAATCTGCATGTGGAGTCAGTTTAGAGCACATGGCTTTGATACGCAAATTGCCCTATTTTAGGCCCCAGAGTTTAACCATCATTAGTAGTTAGGACATTACAGACTTCTCCTTTCCAGCTAAAGTTAATTGTCTTGTTCTGCTGTTTTTCTTCTCATATTTTCCTATTGACGAGATACATTGGAAGCTGTCTTGTAGCATGAGCAGAATATAGAGATGTGTAGCTAAAATACAAATGTTAACATTATTTAAATATATGCCATAGATTAAAGGGAAACTATGTGACTTGTGGCCTTGATGGTACTGGTACATGTATACACAATATCCTTTCTTGTAAACAGGCTTTATTAAAACCACTCATTTCTGTTACTTAGCTAAGTTGGTATTTTTATGGTCTTCTATTTGGTATTTTCAACTTTCTGTATATCGTAAGGAAGGATAGTACAATATTCATTGCCTGTATACTGTAAGTAAAAGATGTTACAGTGAGGGGAATTTAGGCTTTTTGGAGCATCATCTTACCAAATTACTCTTAGAAGGTTGTACTGACTGCCCTTAACAGAGACCACTTATAAAGATTATATTCATCTCTGTAGTAAACTATAACATGTGCAGCTGATTTTTTACTGTTTGTCTGCCATGGAAAGATGACTGCTAGGGTAGGCTAGGGTTATACTAAAAGTCTCTAGTATCTTCCTGAAGCCAGTTAAGATGAGAAAATGGTAATGCTACCATATTCCAGAACTTTGCATTGGATAATTTAGCTTTATCCAGCTGCATCTTTTAGCAAGAGAATTGCTCAGGAGAAAACTTAGTAGAGAGCTGGTAATCATCTGAGATGGAACATTCACTGTGCTTGCAATATTTGAAAATTGGAATTCATACGTAGTTAGGACTTAATCTGTCCCTTCATATAAAAGAATCACCTTCAGCCATGTGCAAGATGGGAGACTGTATTAATCAGAATTTGTTTCAGAAAGATGCTAGGAAAGTTCCACACAAGAAATCCGCTGAAAATCTGAACTGTGTTAAGGGAGGTGTAGAATGAAGCTGAAGTCTCTGAGCAGCTTTTATTCACTTTCTAACATCTAGAAAATATCTATCCATACATGCATGCAACTTTAAGTAAATTAAGCTCTGAAAAATAGATCAATTAGGCTTTGTGTTCTCTAGGGGAAAAAATGCACAAATGAACTTAAATTCTGCTGTCTGTGTTAATGGAAAATGTTATGATTTTTAATAGTTTCTTATTTGTTTCTAAAACCATATTGAATTGATGTTAAGCATTAGGAGATGACTAAGAAGGTGATACCCTGTACTTAGGAAACAGATATTCTTCCTTACAACTTGGTAATATTCATGCTTGTTGTGTAAGCAAGGTTGTTCTCTTTCTGGGAAAACTGTCACTTAGAGGTTGTTGAAGTATAATATCACTGACAAAGAAAAGAAAGCATTTGTTGACCAACAAGATATTTAAGCTTTTTTTGAAATCTTTATGGCAAATTTCAAATTTAAAAGGCTACTTTTCTGCATGCCTTGTTAGAAGGCTTCTTAGAAAGATACAGAAAGTAGTAAATGGTGGTTAGTAAAATTAGTGTTGCATTCAAAGTTTTTATAAGGCTACAGCGTAGTTATTAATTTTCTTGAAGTAGTCATTGTAGAGTAAGGGCTGACTTGCTACATAAGCTCTTGCTCATAGAAAGAACCTGTTTATTTGTTCCTTGTTGTGGCTTTTTGATGTTCAGCCTTCATCAGGTTTAATTCTTTTGCAGAAGTTATAGTAGTGGAAAATAATGTCTAGCTGTGTAGTAGTAAGATCTCAAATGCCAGATTGTTTTGTATATTCTTACTATGACTTTATGTAGTTTGATAATACGTGAGGATCAAAGCAAGACTGGCATTGCATGCCAGCAGTATGTATTTACTTTCAATTACTTTTTTTGTAGAATATGGCAAAGAGAACACTTGATCATGTGCAGTAGCATGCTGTGAAAGCACATATGACATTTATTTCTCTACTTGAATTCATTTCTAGTAACTTGCTGTGTCTGGTTTTTACAGAACGGACAGCAAATTGTGGATGAACCAATGGGGGAAGATGATATCAACCCACAAACTGTGAGTAAAAGATGGTTGTTAATAAGATACATAGCACAGTGTTGTAGCACACTGGTATTAATTTACAGGCGTTTTGCCACTAATATTTGTTGTTCAGGTTTACTAGATGTGAAGTGCAATTTAGGATTCTATTAGTTTTGAGAGAGATTCTTTCTCACTCCCTTGCCTGTTTCAATATCCTACAGTTTGTTCTGATGATTTTTTTACGCTTTCCCTAGTATTTTTGTATGACATAAGCTCTCTGTAATATTTTTGTTACAATATTTTGTAATATTATTTCTTATGGAAAGCACAAAGCTGAATGTGGTGGAACTTGTAATGGAGTTGGTGAGATAATTTCTTAGTAAGATGTGGCTAGTTAAAGCATTCCTGAATAGGAAGGGAGGTTGAGCTCTTTTTAGCAAACCTTGAAAACAAATAGATCTTTTTTACTGTCCGCTTTTCCTAGTGACAGTGAGCAAAGCACTTCTGCTGGCTTCTGGTAGTTTTATCACTGCGTAGGTGAAAATATTTTACATCTATGAGTTCCAGAGTATGCTTTATTAATAGTTAAGGTTTCCGTCATGGTCATGTCACAACAAATGATTCTCTCGTGGTTAAATTCCACACAGATTCCGTTGCAGATGCATGTGTGCTTATTGTTTGAAATATGATTCTTGCAGCATGTCAGTGTACACCTTAGCTTTTCTGTTTCTATTTTGATGTGCAACATGTAACAGTAGCTATCACCTTTGTTTTTCCATACTGTTGTAAGATTTCTTGGCAGTATCTGTCTGAGCCCTTTAATTGTTAGCATTAGTTATTTCATATTTTCCTTATTGACCTACGTAAAACTAGGTTATTTGCATAATAAATCTTCATTATCCTGGAAGATTCTTTCTATCCGCTTTCTCTATAGAACTAAAAATGCTAAGGTAGAGGTTTAAGTCCTCTTCCTGGGCTTCTGGTTGAAAAGTTTAGATGTGTCACTTCAGAATGCATTCAAGATTAGCAAAGCTAGTCCATGGAGGCCCAGGGGTTTCTTAAGTTCTGTTGATGTGCACTCCAGCTTTCTCTTGTGATGATAATTTAGTTAAATCAGAGTGGAAGAGACCTTCTCTTCATTGGTTCAGAGCTGAAGCAGCTTAGGGCTTCAGAAGTGTTTGCATGGAGATAACTCAAGATGATAGCTCTAAGTATCAACTTTGATGGTGACCTCAGACCTGTCCCAAGCCTGAGATAAAATTCTAAATGCTGAAACATGCTTAGTGAAATTTTCATAGTGATGCAGTAGCCAAAAGCAGAGGCTGAACTACTAATGTAGATCTGTATTTGCTGTAAATCAGATCGGGACAGTAAGCATTGGAGACTTCTCAACTAATGCACTGTGAAGCACACATAGCAGTACAGTGGTCATTTTGACCTTGACCTAGCAAGTAAAGACAAAAAAATGAGTATCCCTTTTTTCTTCCTTCCTGTAACATCCCCACTCCCCCCTACCAGCTGTCCATAAACTCTAAAAGCTCATACTTCATATTTCTTCTGCTTTCAGCAGTCTTTAAGGGGTAAGTCAAAGGTGAGGAAGGACTTTGAAACTGGAGTTTCCATTGCTGTTGTTATTGAGGGGCATTAATCAAAGGAATTCTTAACCTAGGCTTCTCGAAAACAGTGGTTGCTGCTAAAAAGATCATCACAGGAAAGTCCACTGATAATATCTTTAAGTTCCTTATCTTCATGTCAAACTTGCAGTTTACAAATTTCATAATGTGAAGATACCAGGGAGTTCAGGATTCTTATTGTGATGCCTGTGACTTTTTCTCAGATGTGGAGGCAACTTCAGTGTTTACATGTAGTTTTGCATCAGTTAGTTGACTGTTAAGACTAGTGATAAATGGCCTTACCAATAAAATGGAATTTTTGGAACTCTATATGTAGTTGAAATTCAGGTTTCTATGCTGACACTGCATATTGTGCAAACTTCAGCTTGTGATTAGATGGTCAAAGCTGTTTACATATATGTAACATAGATATAATTGAAACACAATTGCAGTTTCTGCTGAAGTTGTGGACAGAGCAAGTTTAGAAAAACATTGAATCAGCCAGGTTGGAAAATAAGATTATCAAGTCCACCTGTTCCCCCAGGACTGCCACCACCAGTAAACCATGTCTATAAATGCCTCATCTACAGAGTTTTTGAACACTTCCAGGGAGTTATTTCACCACTTCGCTGTGCAGCCTGTTACAATACTTGATCACCCTCTATGTGAAGATTTTCCTAATATCCAGTCTAAACCTCCCCTGGCACAGCTTGAGGCCATTACCTCTTGTCCTGTCACTTGGAAGAAGTGATCAACCACCTCCTTGGTGGAGTTAACCTTTTCTGTACTTGTCTTCAAAAATACCTATAACACATGTAGCACTTAAACTGATAGGAAAATTAGGAGATTAAAAGCCTGCACTATATAACTGCTTTTGGTTCCTCCTCATAACATGCAGGGCTCTGGTATCTTAACACAGAGTGAATAAACAAAGCAAGTGCTGACAAATGACTCTAAAGTAGTGCAGTGTTAAAGAGTAAGAAAGGAAAAATACTTTTGTGGAACTGTGGCCAGTGGATATTCATGCTGGAGTAGTCTGCTCCTGAAGAACTGAACTCTGTGGAAGGGCCTAAGCTGGAGCAGTTCTTGAAGAACTGTAGCTTGCGAGACAGACCCACGCTGGAGCAGGGGAAGCTGTGAGGAAGAAACAGCAGAGTGTTACAAACTGACTGCAATTCCCATTCCCCAGCCTATCTGTAATGCTGGGGTGGGAGGAGGTAGAAGAATAGTGTATGAAAGAGTGAAGTTCAGCCTGAGGAGAAGGGGGAGGGTAGAGAGAAAGGTGGGTTTAGTTTTGTTGTTGTTTCTCACTATCATATTCTATTTTTAATTGACAATAAATTAAATGAACTTTTACCCAAGTTGGGACTGTTTTGCCTGTGACAGTAACTGGTGAGTGATTTCCCTGTTACAAGCTTTTCTTCACCTTATTTTCTTCTACTTGGTGAAGATTGTTTTAGCTTTTTAATGCCTTAGACCAGTACTTTAGGAACAGAACTTACTTTGCATTTATTTTTAGGTTGTACTGAGTAAAAGGTTGCTAATAGTGATAAATTATTTTTTTTTTTTAAACAAAGTTACTATGGCTGCTCAGTCAGTTACAGCTGAAAGCTTGCCTTTGATGTCTGTTGCCTAATAAAATACTACTTCATAGAATCATAAAATAGTTAAGTTTGGAAGGGACCTTAAGATCATCTAGTTCCAACCCCCCTGCCACTGACAGGGACAAATCACACTAAACCATGTCACCCAAGGCTCTGTCCAATCGGGCCTGGAACACTGCCAGGGACAGAGCATTCACAACTTCCTTGGGCAACCAATTCCAGTACCTCACCACCCTTACAATAAAGAGCCTTCCTCCTTATCTGCATGAAATTCATCTGGGATGTGATATTCTGTCAGTGTTTTATATCTATGTTGGTGCAAGATAAAGATGAATTTTAAATTACCACTGAAATTCACTTAAGTTCTTCTGTTTGACTTTGCACTTAAGTGGACTTAGAGCACTACGTGGTCACTGATTTAGTAAATTTCTCAGCTGTAACTGAGGACAGGAGAGTGAACAGGCCTAGCATATGGTATCACATTGGGTAAGAAGACAAAATATTTTGGTAGGCGTGTAAGGTATGCAAGTGTAGGGTAGAGAGTTGCCATTGTTCTGTGGAGGTAGAAAAAGGTGAAAACTTGAAATACTACATCCTTCTGTAGTATTGTATATGTGAATAATGCAAATCAGTTAAGAAATTTGAAATAAATATTGAAGCCTGGTATAGTCCTGTCTACATAGGAACTCTCTCTAGTAGTCTATGTATCAAAATATATATTTCATTTTATTACATCCCTGTTCTTTTGGTTAAAAATAAAGTTAATTGACAGGAGAATCTGAGTTGTATACCTTTGATTCAAATTCAGTAGTTTTTATTAAGTAAAGCAGGAGCTATTATGGTATTTCTGATGTGTCCAAGATCCTGTATGCTTCAAAGTTTTGCTCCTCTTAAAAAAATATATCATTCAGTATTTTAGTTTTATTACTATCTGACTTTATGGGGTTTTTTTTATGACTTTATATATCTCGTAAATGATCTGAGTACAGCATGAAATAAATGTAATAACAAGTAAACAACTGACTGAAGGTAGACCTAATGTGAAAGTTTAAGTGAGCATTACTGAAAGAGAGGAAGCTGTTTAAAGCCTTCGCTACTTTTCTCAGTCTTGTGCTGTCTGCCATTGCTTTCTATATCTCTGTGTCCATAGAAATTGAGTAAATCAACTGGGAAAATTGTTTTAAGCTCTCACAATCATGGTGCATGCTTTACTACTACATAAAGCTAACCAGAAACTACAGCTAGTCTGGCAAGTAACTTCCCATTTTGTATGTATGTGAAGAGCATATAATGTGTGCTGTGTTCTTGTTACACTCTGTTATCTGGATTCAGTTTAGCTGTTAAGATGCTTATTACATCAGATGTACTATCATTGCACTCTACTAGCTTAAGCATAATTATTAAACAAAAATATTAGGTTCCAGGAGTTTGTGAAAAATTGTTTTCAGTAATACTTTGTCAGTTGCAGAAAAAACTTGGGCATATTTATTTTTGGTAACCTGCAAGACTGAAGATTACTTTTTTTAGTACAGGCAGGAGTATTTCAAGCTCAAACAACTGGGATAAAAAAGTAAACCCTCTCTCCAGTGGAGGTGGTTGCATGATATTATTGCACTTCTTGTGTGCTTTGGTAAAACTTTAAACAAAACCCTACTTTTAAATAAGCAGAATTTATGCATATGTAGAATTAAATAGAGCTAAAGCAAAAAAGCAGTATATTAAAATATGATCTGGATGATGAAAAACGAAATCTTGGTAGCTGTCATTCTCTTACTAAAATTATGTAAGATCACCTAAGACTGTAGTCAGAGGCTAGTCAAAAGGTGTACTGTAAGAAATGCTTGCAAAGAGAAGTTAGTAGTTAAAAATACATTATTGCATTTATTTTTCTCTAGTAGAATTCAAATAAAGCAACTGTTTGGAGTCAGGAGAGATGACAATTATGACCTTTGCCCTGCCAGTCAGTGTTTTAATAGAAGAGCTAAAAAGGACATGGATCTGTTGGAACAAGTCCAGAGGAGGGCCACAAGAATGATCAGGGACTGGAGCACCTCCCATATGAAGATAGGCTGAGAAAGTTGGGGCTGTTCAGCCTGGAGAAGAGAAGGCTGCGTGGAGACCTCATAGCAGCCTTCCAGTATCTGAAGGGGGCCTATAGGGATGCTGGGGAGGGACTCTTCATTAGGGCCTGTAGTGATAGGACAAGGGGTAATGGGTTAAAACCTAAACAGGGGAAGTTTAGATTGGATATAAGGAGGAAATTCTTTCCTGTTAGGGTGGTGAGGCACTGGAATAGGTTGCCCAAGGAGGTTATGAATGCTCCATCTTTGGCAGTGTTCAAGGCCAGGTTGGACGAGGCCTTGGGTGATATGGTTTAGAGCAAGGTGTCCCTGCCCATGGCAGGGGGGTTGGAACTTGATGATCTTAAGGTCCTTTCAAACCCTAACTATTCTATGATTCTATGATCTTGGAAAAGTCTTTAAGATACATTGAAAAAAACCAGTTTTAAGCACATGGGCAATATAGTCTCTGTGGAATCACTGAACTTGGTCAGTCAGTAGTAATAATGTTGAGATTCTATATTATATTATGCATGTGTACTGTACAATTTATCATGAATCCCGAAAACACTGGTCAGCGTGGATTTTGGGCACAGAGGTGTCAAGGACAGGGAGAACATCTTCCCGTTACTCTGGCAATAATACTAAACTCAGAATAATCTGGGGTAATCTTATTTGTTTTGTCACGATCCATGAAAGTAACAGGTAAGAATGTTAAAATGAAGTAATTCAGAAAAAGAAATATTAAACTGACAAATACTTAAAAATTTGAGAGACTCATTTTCAGTTTCATCTCAGTTTTAGTATTATATCATTGTACTAGTGTGAACTCTTAGTTTCAAAAACTTTGTTTGCATTTTGGCAGGTTGAAGCACTGTTTCAGGACTGCTCCAAACTCTTGTTGGATATTGCTGTTGGGGTGCTCAGTAACAGTTTCCAGTTACAGGAATAATCATGAGTATTAACATGACAATCAACATTTCTGATGATTGTTTTGATATGTCTTCCTTTTGCTGGTATAACCTTTATATACATTTATATACATTTCAATTTTCTGTTTGCATATTTCTGTCAGTTTTGGGATTTAAATTCTTGGCTCATGTGGTAGAGCATAGCTGGAATTTCTTTAATATTACAGAAATGTTTGGGTTCACAAATATCCATAGACTGTTTGGCATTTCACATTTTTTACAGACCGATCCTTAATTTTAGCTGAGACAGCTACATGTATAGCTTATCAGAAGTTAAAGTGACAATTTAACATTTCTGCAATTTTACTGCAGATGATGTATACAGCCAAGTTATTCTTTCACATTGCTTACACATTCTTGAATGTGTAATTAGTGTCTGTTTATATGCAAATCAGACTGAGAAGGCTTTCTTTAAAGCCATAGCAATGCAATTGTTTGAAACCAAAATACTACATAAGTGAGTATACCACTATGTTCCTTGTTGTGTAGTAAGTAGTAGTTTCTGTTAAAGCTAGGCGATAACCTGGCCATGTGATGAGTTGGTGTCCACTGTGTAGTGAAGGAAACAATACAAATACAAAACTCAGATTTGAAGGTCCATAATTCTTACATTCCTTCTAATATATCCAACTAAATATACTTAAGTATACATATGCATGTATTCCATTGTATTTTGCATACAAATAACTTGATTCTTAAACAAGTAAGTTTCTCATTTACATCTGTAGAACTTGAATCTGCTTATTCTCTTCTCAGTGCCTGGATTTTCCTTTGTTAAAGGCAGTATACCTTTTTCCCCCTCTAATATAATGAAATTGGAAGTTCATTGTCTTCCAAAGCACTGTGCTGTGCTGCACTGTGGATGAATTTTCCTAGAAACAGTGGAGTGCATGCATCTTACCTGTGTATGAACAGACTTAATGGTCCTCTCATAAGAAGTTACAGAGTCATTGTGACCAGTGCAAACCTTTTAGTCTGATAAATTATCTGTGAGATACCAAACCCATATAAAGAAAGCAACCTCTGGAATATTTTTTATTTTTTTCCCTGCCAGGATGTAATCAGGTGTTTAGGAAGGGTTATAGCAAAACTCTCTTTACTGATGTCTTCTAATGGATTTTGAGTGGCTCATTTTGTACTTAGTGTTTTAGGTGCAGTGTTCTTCCTGGATCTTGGTCAGAAAATTGAGTAATTTGAGAGTATAAGCAACATTCGAAGTCAAGCTGCTTTCTTGTTACATGAAAACAGATGGGAGCCCTGAAAAGCCTGTAAACTAACAGATGGAAGCTGCCACACCTCCTCATCAATAGAGTATTGCTGCTTTGGCTATACAAACATTTATTATGAAGAGAAGTATATTATGCAGCTTCTGAAAACTCCAAAAAGTAGCCCTCTTCCTCAGCTGTTGAACTTCACCAAATGAGTGTTCTTCTTCAGTTCTTCTGTGTACTCCATTTTTGTGTTTTCCAAATAATTAAAGGCAATATGTACTATAGAGCCTTGCTTGCCTAGCAGCAGACAGGCTTAATTTGCATTATTACACTTCTTGGCCTGAGGGTATTGAAAGATTATGGACTCAGATGAAATGCTTCAACTTTTTTTGAGTATGTGTAAAAGTGTGCAACCCACTGTGGTGTGCACAGTTTATTCAATAAAACCTATGGATTCCTACATATCATGTACTGCCTTGAGAGTTTCTCCAGCATCTTTCAGTTCTCACTGTGGAGGCTGTAAGCTCCATTCTCTTTTAATGTCTGCACAGCAAATCTGATGACACTTTCTCTTCATTTTCGTAACTTCAGAGCATTGATATATGTATTTTTGTACTGGAGGGGAAGTGCATTGTGCAAGTGGAGTTCTGCAACTGAGAACTGTTACTGGCAGGCATAGCAAATTCCTTTTGTTATGGAGACAGTTGTGATGTGTGATAAACATGTATAATACAAATCCTTTTCAAAGACTTCAAGGTAAGGGGAACAATTTGCTGGAGCAATTTGTCCTTGTTATCACAGATTTCCCTGTTGGGGACTGCTGCCCTCTAACCTGTCTCTTCCTCATACGAAGGAATATTTAAAAGGGCAAGCTCTCTTCTCAGAGATTCTCAAAATGAATTATGTAGCATATATCTTAATGTTTCTGATCGGCTGGTAGTGCTCTTTGGGAACCATGCCGCCTCTATTCTCCCAGAACACAAGAAATTTCTTCCACCTGCTGCGGACCCATGCTAGTCATAGAAGAACTATTGTTGTGCAATAACCCCACTGACCCCTAAGCACTGTGCTTTGTATTTTGCTAGAAGGTCACATAAAAGATTTTGGAGAGCAGTAGTCAGTAACTGTATGAATGTTTCAGTTGAAATGTTTTATTCCTGTCACCCTTACCAGATAGAGCTTATCTGCAGCAGAATAAACTCATATAACTTTACAGCAAAAGGGGAAGAAAATGGTTATTTACCCACAGCATCTTTTCATCTTTAAGCAACATTGTAGTTAGTGTAGGTCTTACCAGTTAGCCTCTATTTCTGCCTCTGGCTGTCCTTGCTACCAGAGAGTTTAATTTAGTGACTCGGAGATTGCTGCTCACTCTGTTTTTAGTGCACTCATACATGCTGTTGACAAGGTAAGCTAGAGAGCTTGAATGGTCTATCATTTATTTATTTAAATTTGGCTTAAGTCTTCAAAGTGTAAACAACTATATTGCTGTTAAACTGCAATTCTTGAGAGATTTCAGAGGGATGTATCTGGAGGTTTATTTTTTCTCTGCATTTATAGAAATGTAGAATCACAGAATAGTTAGGGTTGGAAAGGACCTTAAGATCATAAAGTTCCAACTCCCCTGCCATGGGCAGGGAGACCTCCCACTAAACCATGCCACCCAAGGCTCTGTCCAACCTGGCCTTGAACACCGTCAGAGAGGGAGCATTCACAGCTTCCCTGGGCAGCCCACTCCAGTGCCTCACTACCTTTACAGTAAAGAACTTCTTTCTTATATCCAACCTAAACTTCCCCTGTTTCAGTTTGAACCCATTACCCCTTGTCCTATCACTACAGTCCCTATTTATGAGTCCCTCCCCAGCATCCTTGTAGGCCCCCTTCAGGTACTGGAAGGCTGCTATGAGGTCTCCACGCAGCCTTCTCTTCTCCAGGCTGAGCAGCCCCAACTTTCTCAGCCTGTCTTCATATAGGATGTGTTTGAGCCCCCGATCATTCTTGTGGCCCTCATCTGGACTTGTTCCAACAGTTCCGTGTCCTTTTTATGTTGAGGACATCAGAACTGCACACAATACTCCAAGTGAGGTCTCACAAGAGCAGAGTAGAGGGGCAGGATCACCTCCTTCAACCTGCTGGTCACGCTCCTTTTGATTTTATCCAATCAAATGAGGTAGTTTGGAGGGTTATCTCTTTTAGCTTCTTGTGCAGGAAGAAGTACTGTATTTTGCCACACTTTCCCTTTGGTACAGAGTCACTAGATGGAATCACCTGGATCTGTTTATAGCTGAGTACTTCTGTATACCTTAGACTAAATATTGTTATTTGCCTTTATTTATTCTTTGAAGAGAAACCTTTTTGCCCCATATTCTAATAGTGCATGCGCTGTGTAATTCAGTGGTTTGAGTCAATATGAAAAAAGCTAGAGTCACTGTTAATATTCAGAAAAATACGCTCTCTACTAAATCTAAAGAGAGATCAAATAAACTTCATCTCTAGCTGTTTGAAGTAATGAGACTGAATTCTCATAAACATTTGAAGTTGGTTTGTTTTTGTTTTTAAACATTGAATGAAAGCTTATGTATATTTATTACTTTAAGACATTTTTTGCTCTGTACAAGCGATGTAATATGGTGTCTAAGTCAGATATTCGAGCTGGATGATCCAATTCAAATAATTTCTACAGTCTGTCTTGGCCTAAGCCCTTTAACATCTGTATAGCATTTTCTATGTGGAGTATTTCAAAGGGCTATGAATGGGGTCAGTTGGTCCTCCAACAACACTAGTAAATAAAAATAGTCATTAAGCATACACATACTGCATTCTCTGCATTGAAGTCTAAAAAATTTGATATCTGTTATCTTAGTTTGTGAAATAAAAATCAATAAAAATACTGTTACCATGTTTAGGACTTAAAAATAGTTGCTGTTCTGCTTAACTAGTGAGATGTTGCATAGTAGCATGATTTCTGAAATAGATGTTGATGGTTTTTGTTCTTTTCTGGGAACCAAGAATAACTTACTATCTGCAGCAGCACATTGCTATCAGTCAATCTGCGCTAAGTTTCCTGTGATGATCTGTACAGCATCAGCAACATGAGTACCACTGCTGCCCAGTTTAAATTTACCACAGGCAGGGAGAAGAATCAATCTGTTTTCTTTCTTTTTCTTTTTCTTTTTTCTTTTTCTTTTTTTTTTTTTTTATTTCCCTTCTCTCTCCCCACCCCCCAACTGTGTCTGACTCGCCTGACAGGAAATTTTCTAATTGCCGGAACAGCTGGTCACAGCAAAAACGTCAGGATTGGTCTTCCCTGTTAGACTTATGATCGCTCAGTCAGAAAATCTAAACATCATGGTCTCTTAGTCATGTTTAAGTTTCTGGCTCTACGTGCTCGTTCTGTTCGGGTGAGCTTAGTTTCTTATTTAAAAGAATAAGGGGGAAAAGGGGACATTTTATTTTAATTAAGCTTCTAATTTCAAGGCAGCTGTAGTCTTTTGCTGCTTTGGGATCAGTACTGTTTGAATACAAATCCTTTTGTATTTTCTTAAAAAAAGGCTTGTATTGTGCTCACGTTTTGTACTTGGTTTTGGGGTACCTGTTGATAATTTAGCCTGGTTGGGAAATGCTTACCTGCATGTAAATACTGTAAAGCTTACTTTGTTTTTTCCTCCAGAAGTATATGATCTTAGGTGTATGTTAAATTTTCTCACTGAATCTAGTGTCATTAAAAATGTTTACATTTTTAAAAGTAATACTTAGTGGTTATTTTAATAGTTACATTTTCATGTAGTGCTTTAAAGTGTGAAGTATGGTTATGTGTAAAGTGACAGTTAAAATAACTCAAGCTTATTAATATTTTAAATTTACTTCTGAAAATGGTCCTAGGAATAGCGACACCCTTGCTTTCTAATGTTATTGTTATTTCAGCTTTTAAATAATAATTTAGTCATAGCAGACATTTAATTTGTATAATTTGTCTTGTTGTTGAGCATAGATTTAAACATAAAAGGGTTTTCTGAAGTTGAGAAAAAACTCTGTTGGAGAAATGTGTTATCTTGAGCACTGCTTGTGAGCTGTTTAGCAATACGTGTGAACATGCAATGTGATAAAGCATTTGATTGTTAAAATTTAAGTCACTTTTAATGTTTCCCCTCGTGTAAGTCTGCAAGTACTTTCCAGTGAGTGGAATTAAAAAAAAAAAAAAAAAAAAAAAAAGACACACCTAACCCCCCAAACCCCCTTCAGTTGTATTGTCTTAACATCTTAAGTGAAGCAGGGCGGCTAATTTATAAATAAAAGGGGTAGCAATTTAACACCTACTAGCCTATGCACTGGTTTAAACTTTGCAATGTGTGTTAGAAAATGAAATTTAATTTGCTTGCTGTAACTGAAACACTGAAACAAGACACGTATGTAAAACAATAGAATGTTGTGTTCATTGTATACAGTGTTTTTTTTAATGTAAACCTTGTTAAATAAACATTTATCAGCTCCTAGTCCTGAATTAGCGTTCTTTTCCACAGGCAATATGAAAGGAATATCTTAGAATTTTCTGATTAAAAAAAATAATAAAAAAGATATTGTTTTATCTACCTGTAGCAGCTTGATTATATTAACATTCTGTTGATTTTAAAATGCTACACAGTGCAGACCAAACTAAGGGGTTTCACCCATATAGAAGTTAATTTAGGCTATTATCTCAGTCAGACAGGAGTTGTTGCTTCCATAGATAAGTGCTGATTATGTTCATGGAGTCCTTAAAAAAATGTGATTTTTATTTTTTATTTTTTTTTAACTGCAGTGCTCTGAAACGTTAGTGCTTACAAGGTAGGAACAAATTTACACTGAAGCTACTGGGAAATGAAAGTTCCACCCAATGAGTATTTTTTTCCAAGGCTGACATGCAGTTTAGTTCATAAGATAATTCTGTTGTGTTTGATCAAGAGAGACCTGCGATACAAATCTGCTTTTGGTGACCAACGCTGAGGTTTTACATGGTAACAGAAATTCCTCAGCTTTACCTGCTAAACGGCCTACTGCTCACAGTTCTTTATGGAGTCCTACTTATGGCTGGGCCTTTGTGTTTTCATTCTGAGGAGGGAAAGCATCTTCAGAATTATCCTCCCAGTTTGGCCAGCTTATGTTTATCCAAAGGGCCTCGTCTATCCTTTGAGTTGTTGCTCTGGGACAGGACTTGCTCTTCAAACTACTCTCTTGCTTCATCCGTAACACCAAACGAATGGGAAGAGTTTGGCTGTGGTAACCAGGTTTGCAGTTTTCATTATGTGAGTTGGCTACCTGGAATAAATGTGGACGTAGACATCCTTCTAGATCTTAAAACTGTTGTAGTAGAAAGCCAGGAATGTGAAAGAGTAGAAAGTCTGGAAAGTAAGGAACAAATACATAAATACAGTGATTTTTCTTTATTATCTCCATGCATTATTTTTCTCTTAGAGACTTAACAAATTAAGAATAAAAAGGAAACCCTGAAACTAAACATTTGAAAAGGGTTTGCTTTTAGGAAATCTTGTTTTCTGTCAGGTGAAACAATAGATTCTGTCTGCAACAAGTAATTTGATGTCAGTTGAAAGTGCTTCTTTTAAAAAGATGGGAAAACTTAACAAAGACATAAATTATGGAAGCCTGTATTTATGACTTCAAATGTCCATGTTAATTACAGCTTACTTCTGCTGTAGTCTTGTTTTTCTTTGGTACTAGTATAAAACAGACAACATAAACAGAATACCCTTAAGTCAGCTTGACTTAATTTTATGCATGGCAGTGCTTGCTTTTTGTTGTATTAGAATAATTGCTACTTCAAAAGCAGCATTTTTAATCAGCTTTATAGAACACTTGTTTGTGTATGAACATTTAAGTAATCGTTAGTTCTATTAAGTGACTCAAATTGAATATTAGTCAAAAATATGGGGAATGTTGTGGGGCTTTTTCAATCTGTGGTTTAGCTCACTAACATTGCTTACTGAAGTAATGGGAGGTTGTGAAATGTTTGTTGGACATAGAGTTGGGGTTTTTTTAAGGCAGTTTTGAATTTAAAGGTAGGAGTATAATGAGTATAGAACGTATGAATACATGTAGAATGTCAGAGGCTTTAAAAAAATACCCACACTGGTGCACTCTTCACATTTTTAATTCCCATTTTTACCTTAATAAAGATTTCTGTAAGCCCTAATGCAAAAGGTAAAAGTAATCAGTTTTCATTTTGCTAGCTCTTTTTTACTTTAAAAAGCATAGCTCATAGGGTTTTTATTTCTTCAGGTAACACTGAAAATTCATCCTATACTCATAACAAGCTGGGAAAGTAAAAATGTATCTAAGAGACTTCCTGACTCAAGGGAGTGGAGGAAAAGGAAATTATGTATATGAGCTGGGGAACTGTGCCAACATTGAGTCATCCTTTTAAAATCACTTCATATCCAATAAGTTTACTGTCTTTACAGGACATAACTGCTTTATGTAACTTCAGCACCAAAGTTTAATATCATAGTTTTTCAAAAATGATTTCTATTTGATTACAGGAATCAACATTATTCTGCCTGTGACTGAAAAATATTTTGCCTAATACTTGCAAATATTTTTCAGTGTCTAGCAGAGCCCTGATCAGTGCAGTGAAGGCTAACAAAGTAGTGAAAGGAAACCTGCAGCTGTGGTTGGAGCAGCGTTAAGTAACTTGCCTGGGAATCCATTTTTCTAGTTTCAGCCCTATCTTGTATGTTGTGTCTCAAGAACAAACGTTTGTCTAGAGGAAGCAAAATGTTCCTGAAAGATACTGAGAGGGGTGAAAACAAAGCTGCTACTTCCGTAATGAAAATGGAAAAATCTAGGTAGCTATGTACCTAATATTAACAAATGAAAAGTGATAAAGGCAGTATTTTTGCTGCTGCTCAACTTTCATGTGGAAAATAAGATTGCAATTAGATCTTTACTAATTGGATTTTCTTTTTGGAAATTGTGTGGTCAGTAGCATAAACAGATATCACAGTGAGTTTCTCAGAAAAATCAAAATTGATTAATTGAAGTTGAGCAGTATTACAGGGAAGTACTCTACAAACTGTCCCGTACACTGATAAAAATGACTGTTACCATGTTAGAGGAAAAGGTTTGCACTTTAATACTGTTGGGGTATCTGTATATTTATTTCAGTAACTCAGTACTAAAATTTATTTTAGGGCTGTCATCTTATCTTGAAAAATGGCTAACGTGTAAAGGGGTATTCACCAGTACTGGCAAGATAGATCTGACTTAGTTGTTGTGATTAAAAGTAGCAGAAAGATTTAATTTTTTATCCCACTCTCTCTTTTTGAAATTGTGAACTTTCTTAGTGGTGATTATGGCTGTTTCTCATATTTAAATTATCACTATACAAAATAAAAATATAAACCAGATTTTAATCCAGTTTAAAAATCTTACTTTAAACAGCAAATTGTCATGAAACAGTTCCTGGAAGAGTTTCTAGTGAGATCCCACCAACATTTTTTAATGTATTGTGTCCTTCCACAAGGAGTGTTAAAAATACCAATATGGGCACAGTTAAATGCTGAACCTGTATATTAGGAGCAAAGGATCTTGGACAGTATGGGGAAGTGACTTTACTTGGGTAGGACAGCAACTCTGAAAGGACTAGCAGTATGACTGAACACTCACGGCCAGTGTCTTGGCAACTGCAGTCACTGCAGGTCACGGCAGGAAGATTGTGGATAGTAGTATGGGGCTATTGCTCTATCAGTCCATTAATGCTTTGTCTAGCAGGGGCTTGGGGGCTTCCAAAATAACATTAAAAATTAAGTATTAAAAAAAAAACCTATTCTGAGAAGACCTTACAAGAATAGGAGCTGGAAGGTCATGTTACAGAAAAAACCTGAACAAACTCTTACTTATCGTAAGGGGCAAATCAAGTCATAATTTATGTCTGTAAGTAACTATATGTAGAAGATGCTTCTGATTGTACCACCTTAACTCTGTTAAGAGCAGAACAGAATTAATGGATGAAGGTGAGACCTGGGTAATGTTGGAACCAGGAATATCAGTAATAAAATTAATTCCTTCAGTAGTTACTTAACCTGGCTAAGATATTAGAACAGATTTTAATTATCCATGAGATTAAATTTTGCTAATCTGTCTAACGTTTACCTTAAGTCAAAGTCTTAAATCATAGAATCATAGAATAGTAAGGGTTGGAAAGGACCTTAAGATCCAGGGGGGTTCTAACCACCCTGCCATGGGCAGGAACACCTCACGCTAAAATCAGTTTTTACAGTTTATGATCAGAATGTCAACCGTGTGTGCTGTCCAGGAAGGACTTTTTGGAGCATAGGACCAGCCTAATGATTTGTTGGAAATGCCACATTTCTCTCCATGAGTTTTGATGAGTTCAATTTATGTATAGCCATGTCTGTCCTAGTCATCTGTGCCTCTTTAATAGAAAAATGCGGTTTATTTAAAATCCCCATTGAGAGGCAATAAGTTGTTTCTCAATTCCAAAAGCAAGCATACTATGGTATTTTCTTGTCTAGAAATCGTCTTGTATAATTAAGAGGGTTTACTTAAAATGGATGTGGAGGATAGTGTTCTTGTTCCTTTTTTATGTCAGTTATTTCATCACTTCCAGGAGATTTTCGCCTACATTTAGGTACTACTTCATTTTGTGGCAAAGTGACCCATGCAAGTTGTTTTGCAGTCACTTTTGTCCCTTTTATGAACAGAATACGGATGTTGTGTGTTGTCTTTAATATCCCCTTCCTGATGCAAAGGTTTCAAGACAGGATATAGTTATTTATCATGTATTTCATATAAAAACTTCTGGGGCTTTCTAAATCCATACATGAACTTTTTTAGAAAGAGAATTTTCTCATCTGTTTCTGAAATTGCTAAAGCTTTCTGGTGAAATGTGGTTATGATGGAGCCATTTATTTTATTTATGTTATTTTACACCCTTATTCTGTCATCAAATAAGAACATCCATTTTCCACAACAGCAGGCATTAGTGTAATCAAAAATGTAATGCCAATCCTTCTGAAGTATTTTAGCATGTTAAAAATAGAATGTTCTTTCAGAAAGCCTTAATCTATAGGTGCTAATAGCAGATACTGCACATACAAATTTGCTTTTGATATTATTGAAAATAAGCTGCCAGTTGTTGTTACTCTGTGCATAGTTGAGCACAAATATTTTAATATTTTTTTTTAAACCCACACTGTTTTTATCAAATAAAACCTTCCTGGCATGTTGTGCATGTGTATCTCTCTTAGAGATCTTACCTTTGGGTATCCTGGTTTTGGTTAACTTTGTGTTTCACCTGATTTCAGTTTAATTTCAGTGAGGCTGACAGCAGACATGATGCAGTCAGTCTTTCTTTTCAGGGTGGGTCTAGTTTACTTTCAGAGTCAGCATGCTATTTGACCTGAATGCTTTGGATATCTTAAGTTATAAATGTTTCGTTGTGTTTTTTCTTACCTTTCCAATTCTATGTCACTTCATGACTATGCCCGTTAAATGTCACTCATGTATAGGAACAATTTAAATATACATTCCATTATTACTATTGCTGTAAAACTATTTTTTTTTTAGATAGCTGCTCTTTTCCCCTTTGGTTTAATCTCTACATACCATAATTTTAACTTACACATACGGTATACTGAAGAGTATGTACTCAGATCTTTGTCACTGAAGAGTATGTACTCAGATCTTTGTCACTCATTGTGAAGCTGATGAACTAGTTGCTCTTTTAATAACAGTTATCTAAAATATGCTATCATAAAGACTTAAGTGTTTAAAATATTTTTACTCATATTCACATCATTAGAGTACCCAGAAATGAGGAATCTGTCTTCCAGGGCTACCTTTCCTAAGTAAGCATTCCATACATGACTTAAGCAGGTTATTCTTTGATGTTCTGCTTAAGTCAATTTGCATGTAATTCTTACACATCTTTGAAAGTAAGGTAACATTCTTCCTGAATTTCTCCTTTCTGTTCCAGTGTTTCGGAATTTCTTTGTCAAGCACTTGTCATTGTGATGTTCACACTTTGCTTATGTGTTTATTCAAATACCTGAAACTGAGAATTTTAGATGTGGCAGGACCCCTGTGCTGTTTGGATGTGTTAATTTTCCTTAACCTGGATGGCCTTCCTCTTCCTGATATTAGTAAGCACATAAATATGGTCTTGTGCCATCTATTTAAATGATACCGAACATTTTTCCTTGTGGATTATTTTGTCAGTGTCAGAGCATAGAGTTAAACTTTTTTTAGTAGTATTATTCTAGTCTTTGGTTGGTTGTTTCTCTGTCCTCTGTATATAAAATTTGTAGACTAAGAGTACTATGTTTTTTTTGAGGTGCTACTTAAATTCTGGCAATTCTCCTAGTATATCAGAGACATACTAGGATATATCAGAGATATATCAGTTTACTCACCCCAGACTGGCGTTGCGGTTGTCCCTAGTACATACTGCTTTAAAAAAAACTGTCTGAGATAAACACATTTCTGTAAAGCAGGCAAAGTGCTATGCCATTTTGCTCTGCATGGGCCATTTCTTTACACATAGAATCGTTTTCAGATCTCCTACTGAAAATTTAGAAATCTGAAGGGTAAATGACTGGATTCTATATATAGAGAAACTCACATTTTTCTCTTGCTTTTCTGGGCTTTTTCCTTACTACTGAGAAATGCTTACCTGGTGAGGCTCTTCTGCTTCCTTTAGTGTTTGAAGTCCGGTTTCCTTTTAATACAGTATCTAGTTGTTGTCCCTGTAAGAAGATCTCAGAAACAAATACAAGTATTTTATGTTACAACAGAGTTTGTCTTGAATTAAAAAGTAAACATAAAAGAAATTCACATAAATTCAATTACTAGAAAAAATGAGCATTTAGTATTCATAAAGTACCTAAAAATACAATTTTTTGTTATTCTTTATAGCCTAATAATGCTCAAATATTTTTTCACTGCTTGCCTAGAAGGTGTGCATCCTAATTTTTTGTTTTGTTTCTTTTTTTTTTTTAAATCTCCCTACAGGTATGTTTTCCATTCTAATTTGCATCTGATTCTTAAAGAGAAAAATGATTCACACTTGGTGCTCATGCTGCCCCCCCCCCCCCCTTTTTTCTTTTTTAAACTTTTCTGTTCTAGGTTTGATTTGTCTGTGTCCATTCAGTATTCTTTCCTATGTAGGTATGAATTCCTGTGCATAGACATATATTGTGAGTGTACCTTGTTAAAAGCTTTATTATGAAATACTGGTGTTTTAAATTCATAGCCATACTTGTTTGTCACTTCCTTTCTAGGCCAGTGTTGATTTAACACTATTATACTGTTAAGGAAATGTTAAGGAAACTCAGAGTAATGTTACCTTCTGTTTGTTTCCTTGTATTCTATATTTAGCTTCATGATAACAAAAGCCAGTAGCAACCACTTTAAGTTGACAAACATGTGTGTTGAGTTTGTTTTTTTTTTCTTTTTTTTTCCTTTTTTCTTTAATGTGGCTTTCTGTGATAGTTTTAGTTTGCAGTGTGAAGAAGTATGTAAGGCAGCTCTGTGGCTAGAAAAAGAAATATATGTTTTGGCACTTTTATTTAGACACTGCTGCAATAGAAGGCTTGAGAGAAGGGAGCTTTACAAGCTTATAAATAACAAATAAAATACAGGCAGTAGGGTGTTGTTATAACTGTAAAGAAGATCACACCACTGCAGCAGCCAGATCGCTAGTGTGAGTGTCTGTAGTGGTATGAAAGTTGTCAAGGAATGGAATAAAGGAGAGGAGGAGCAGAGTCTTTTAGCACTCTATATGTAATCTCATTTAATTTGAATTCATCACATGGGGCAATGTTGGTGTTTTTCCAAATATCAGGGAATGATTAGAGGTGGAGCTTAAGACAAATTCAGTACCAAACTGAACAGCTGGCTTCTCTTACAGTTTGCTGTAAGACAGCATCTGTCAACTAATGTAATTAGTACAGTTGGCTGAGAAAGAGATTGCTTTCTACAGTGTGAAAGGCTTGTATTTTAATTGAGGCAGATAGTGGGTGCAGTGAGGTTTGATTACTTCTGCATATAATTTTCATTTCTATAAAAGGTTTAGCTTTTATATTTTTAACTGCATTTGTGAAATAGTTTAGGTTAAAATAACAAACGTTCTGCAATTATGTCAAAAAAGGAAACTGCAAATTTGTGGTAATTATCATAAACCTTGCTCCTATATGTATGTAATGGACAAGCTACTAAAGTTATCTGAGTTCCATTTTGTTTAAAAGAGTTGTGTAAGGTCTGCCTTATAAAGACCGAAGTGTATCTGAACCCTGAGAAACTGTGAAGACTGGGAATATTCTGTTAGTATCAGGAATGCGAAGTGGTGGTTTGGTTTTGGGTTTGTTTTTTAGAGGGTGCCCAAAATAACCACTGGAAAGTTGGTTGCATAGTAATTGCATTGCACTCACAAACAATTTTTGTTTGTGTATAGAGAACAAGTTAATATCTGTCTTCTTTGTTTCTTGTTTTTGTTACATTCTGTGATGCTTTTAAAGCAATGTGTCTACCTGATCACTCTGTGTCCCTGAGTCTGAGTAGATAACAGAAAGATTTGAGGAAGTTCTGTTTCGCACATTTTTCACTTTGCCAAGATATCTAGAGAGCTAATAGATGAAACAGTTCAGCAGAAATGGAACAAAGTATTTGAAGTAAAAATACTTGGCAATCTGTTCTACTGTGCTGTTCCTCCACTGGGATTCTTTAAAATTGCAGTGGGTGGTTTAAGTAGTATGTAATGCAGCTGATCATATACTAATGTAAAAGATGAAAATACAAATGTCCACCAGCAAACAGTTCCCTTGACAAATAGAATGAATCAGTATTTCTTTCAAATTCTGTAAGGATTCAGCCTTGAGTTAATGACGGTAGCATTTTCACCTGAAAGAAGAAAGGAATTTAAGTTTATTAGGACTAATACACAGCATGCATACATGTACACACATGCAAAATTTTGTCTATATTACAATGGAAACTAGCATCTATCCTTACTGGTTATCTTAGATTTAGAACACCCAAGACAAGTGCAAGTTCTTTACAATGTTTACATTCTTTACAATGTTTTTAAAATATGTTTTTTCACCTTCCATTTTTTAAAGTTGGTGGGATGATGCGGTCATTCTTTCAAAATGTACATCTGATTTTTTTTTTTTGTATAAATACACACTCTGGCACACATACATGCTCAAGATTTGTAACATGCTGTTTGTTTCCAACTTTGATGGAAACTATTGAAAAAAATATTTTGAAAGAGAAATGTTGATCTAAGGGAAGTATGTGTTCGAGCATGCTGATGTGTACGCACAGTTGCTGTGCACGTACACATGGTACTGAAATGATCAGATACAAAAGGATATTTTTGGCAATTAATTCATGCACATAGATTTTGCTGAATACTTGAAAAATACATGAATTAGTGCTTCAGAAGCACAGCTTTAGAATGCTGCCTCTGCTACCTCATTACCAGAAGCAGTTAGTGTACATTTTGGCACACGCAGATAAAGGGAAAGTCTGGAGAAAGGAAGACATACTCTTGATGGAAAAGGGTCAGGTCAGAGAATACTTAAGCAAACTGAACATACGGAAGTCATAGAATTGTAGAATAGTTAGGGTTGGAAAGGACCTTAAGATCATCAAGTTCCAAACCCCCTGCCATGGGCAGGGACACCTCCCACTAAACCATGCCACCCAAGGCTCTGTCCAACCTGGCCTTGAACACCGTGAGCGATGGAGCATTCACAGCTTCGCTGGGCAGCTCATTCCAGTGCTTCACCACCCTAACAGGAAAGAACTTCTTCCTTATATCTAACCTGAATTTTCCCTGTTGAAGTTTAAACCCATTGCCCCTTGTCCTATTGCTATAGTCCCTGATGAAGAGTCCCTCTCCAGCATCCTTGTAGGCCCCCTTCAGATACTGGAAGGCTGCTATGAGGTCTTCACGCAGCCTTCTCCAGGCTGAACAGCCCCAACTTTCTCAGCCTGTCTTCATATGGAAGGTGCTCCAGTCCCCTGATCATCCTCATGGCCCTCTCCTGGACTTGTTCCAACAGTTCCATTTCCCTTTTATGTTGAGGACACCGGAACTGTACACAATACTCCAGGTGAGGTCTCACGAGAGCAGAGTAAAAGGGAGGATCACCTCCTTTGACCTGCTGGTCACACTGCTCTTGATGCAGCCCAGGATATGGTTGGCTTTCTGGGCTGCGAGCTCACACTGAAGCCAGCTCATGTTAATTTTCTCATCAGAGTCCATTGGTCCTGATGGGATGCATACATGAGTGCTGAGGGACCTGGCAGATGTCACTGTGAGGCCACTCTTGATTATATTCCAATGATCACAGTGGCTGGGAGAGGTGCCTGAGGACTGAAGGAAGGCAAATATCACTCCTGTCTTTAAAGACAGACGAGGAGGAGGAGCCAGGGAGCTACAGAATGGTCAGGCGTACTTTCATCCCTGGGATAGTGATAGAACAACTAATCTTAGAAACCATTTCCGTGGACAAAAAAGTAACTGCGGTTAGTCAGTTTGGATTCACAAAGGTGAAATCATAATTGACCAGCCTGAAGGGAAGGTGCAAAGAGAATAGAGCCAGGCTCTTTTCAGCAATGCCTAGTGACGGGATCAGAGACAGTGGGCACAAACTGAAAGGTAGGAGGTTCCCCCTGAACATCAGGAAACATTTTTTCACTGTGAAGGTGACTGAGCCCTAGCACAGGTTGCCCAGGGATGTTGTGGAGTCACCATCCTTGGAGATACTCAGAAGCTGCTTGGACAAGGTCCTGGTCTAGGTGGCTGTGCTTGAGCAGTGGGGTTAGGCCAGATGACTTCCAGAGGTCTCTTTCAACCTCAGCTAGTCAATTCTGTGGAACAGATCTGAGATTAAATAGAGGAAAAGTGTTTTCAGATTTATTTTATCTGCTATCACCATAGAAGGAATAGAAGGAGAATGCACAAAAAGGTGAAGTTAGTATGTTTGCATTATCGAAGTTAACTTAGTGTTCCTCGGGTTGGATTGCATGTAATACCTAGATAGTTCTTCATATGGCATTGATAAAAATACAGGTTTTCACTTCTGAACAGTTGCCTATAAGTTCTGAAATTCTTTCCTTGTGTGGCAGGAAGCATTGCTTTTCAGGGGTTTTTTAAGTTCTGTGCAGACAATGCTGACTTAAGTGCAGAACATAAAAAAGACTAGAAGATCCACTGTGCATTAAAGCTTTCTGGTGACCAGTTTCTTTCAGAAGGGGAAATGCTGAATACTGGAAGCTTTTATAGAATAGTCTCTCTTCAGTAAGAGAGCAAATGTGAATTTTTTTTCAGTGGCAGGTGAAGAGTTTGGTGCTGCTGAAATGGGGGTAGAGGGTGTGCTGCATTGCATGGAGATGTCTTGAGTCTTACACTGACATATAGAAGTGAGCACTGGCATCACTGCAGCATAGTGGTGCTCATTCAAGTGTAAAAAAAGGAGGGCTTTGCCAACCTAGGTCCATTTTGTGCATTTTATGTGTGATTTAAGAGGACTAAATTCTTAAGAAGATTGTTTTCCATTAACGGGTTGTGAATCTGGAATGGAGATTATAAACCAAACAATATGTGCCTAAGCACAAAAAGCTTTGGCATTGCCAGCTTGCATTGTCCGCTCTGTTACGTCTGGATTCTCATACAGCCCTAAAAGTTTAATCCACATTGTTAGTGAACTAATATTGCCTTTTGTGACAGATATAATTGTTTTGTGTGTGTGTGTTAATTATGCAAATAGCATTGCTCAGTGTTTTATATCTACGTTTGAGAGCATGTAGTTGGTTGGATTCAGGGTTACTGGTTTTTTCCACATACTGGGAACTTATAAGTGTTTTAGGAAGATACACCACTAGTATCATTCATTCCATTCTTTTCCTCTGTCAGGAAGAAGGAAATATCAAAGAAATTGCAATAACTCACCATGTAAAGGAAGGACATGAGAAAGCAGACCCTTCACAGTTTGAACTTCTGAAAGTACTAGGACAAGGATCCTTTGGAAAGGTTGGTAACTGAACTTTTGTGGAGCCAGTTTTCAGGAATACAGCATTGAATAATGTTAGGAGTGAAATATTTAGAACAGCCACAATTTTGCATTAAGGCAGTTTTGGAAGTGAAAAATGCTTTCTAAATTAGTGCTAAGTAACCACTGTACTTGTGTCAGATCTTTTTATAAAGCAGTATTTTTTTTTCTAGTTTGTGTAATATGTAGATCTTGAAGTTCCATAGAAAAATTGGCTTGATATGAAATAATTGGGTATTCACTGTTAAAATGGAATGTCGTTTTTCTGTAACTACTCTTCTTTTATGTTTGAGAGGGAGGTGAGGGTTAAAAGGTTTTTTTTTTAAGAAGTATTCTAATTTGCTAGCTTGCTAATGGTAGGTCATCACCAGTACAGAAGCTATAGGCAGAATTTATTTTTGTGGCAGTTTGGAATTATAAAGAGCATATTTTAGGCAATAATGGCTAATGAATTAAACATGATATGCCCTAGTCATGTTCATGGTAGGCATTATCTGCATAATTTGGTTAAGGCAGAGTGTACTTTGATATTTATTTGAAGATCAGTTAAAGACTTGGTGTTTCTAGCCTGTAGTGAGTACTGTCCACATGTCCACACTGAGATCTCAGTAGCTGTATGTCGTATTTTCACTTGTCCAAACCCAACTCTGAAGCGAACATGTGGCAAGATAGATCATTGAAACAGAATGCAATATGCAGAGTAAGACAACAGAGCCTTTATATCCATTTTCAGCCTTAAATGTAATTCTGAATGTGATGTGCAAGCTCTGGCATATAATGCCAGATCCATTTTGGATATGGGAGAAAATGAGACTAATTGGTCCAATTCTCATCTGGTAGTAGAAACTTGCTGTTAGTCATGTTATTGCAGTAGCAGTTCAAGTTCAGCCTGGAAATTTGTAAGTCTAGAAACTGTAAAATTTTGCACTCGAACTGGTAAGAATTCACTGAGAAACCTGATTCCAAAGGTGGTTTCTTATGTTGTTTGATTTCATCCAGAATCATAACCAAGTTTTTACTTGGAAATCTTCAGGTCAGGAAAAGTAAATCATTCAGGGGAAAAGAAATGTAAGCTAATACATAATTTCAGCAATCCCTTTTATTTTGTTGATATGACTAAATTCAGTGCTATAAGGGGAGGTGTGCATAGGAGAAAAATAACTGTTTAGCTGACTGAAAGTATTGCAAAAGATGCCAGTTTTGTCCTCGATTGTTTAAACCTTTATGCAAAAAAGGCATAATATTATAAAACACATAATCCCTTTTTTCTAACAATTTGCGAAGATGTCACTGCTTTCCATTCAGTCTAAAAAAATTAATTCTGCATGCTTTTCAAGGTCTCTTGATGATGTTTTTGTAATCTCTTGATAATGCAAAGGGATATTAACATAAGTGAGAACTATATATAAAACCAGACATAAATCTAATTTCATATAACTTGTTTAACATTTTCATATACCACAACATGCCTCTATGCTTTTACATAAATAACCAGAAAACCTGTGGCAGGTTTATTTTTTTTATTCTTCACTTCGAAATCTAAAAACTGGCTCTGCTAGAATTAATTTTTTATTAAGGATATTAAAAACAATCCCGCTCAAGAAATCGCACTGCACTGAAGAAGGAAATGAGACACACTTAAATTGGGGCTGGTTGCTCTTTATTGGTATGTGCAAACTCATCCTAAATATGTCATAAAAAAAAACGTTTTTTGCGATGCAAGAGGTTGGTTCTTATAATCTTACATGTTTGGGGTTCTTTTTAATTACTTTGTTATGCATTGATTTATACAGTTTTCTGGATCAAGTTTTGTACACACATTTATCTTCATATATGACAATTTTTTTAGTAGCACATTTGCTATGCTGTCTTATGAATTTTAGTAAGACAAAACTATTTAGATATTAATATTTAAAGGCTGAATTGTGTTTCAGATTTCTTTCAAGTTCTGAGAGAATCTCAATTCATCCTTTCTTTTACTCACTGAAATCAATTAAGTTAAACCAAAATTAATTTGGCAGACTGTCTTTAAATAACCTTTTATATTATGAAATGAAGGAATAGTAGGAAAAATTGCAAGGAAATTTTTGTTTGACTTTGCAGAATCTAAATCTGTCAGCTTGAGTTTCATTGAAATAATACTGACTACTTGAATTTCACAGCAAAGTATATTGATCTGACATACCTTTATTTTCTTTTAAGAATTCTTTTTAATTTTCAATACAGGTCTTTCTTGTAAAAAAAATCTCAGGATCAGATGCTAGACAGCTTTATGCAATGAAGGTGTTGAAAAAGGCCACCTTGAAAGGTAAGCACTGTTAGAGAGAAAAACAAGAACAAAAAATCTGGGATATTATACAAAAACATCTTTACACACATGCTGTTCTACAGATTTTGTCTCAGAACTTTCTTTTACCAAAGACCAAATAGCAGGATACACTGCTTTGTTTACTTAATCCTTCAGGGTTTACAATACAGCAGTACTGTATTGATAGTTACAGGGGAAAGTAGGTTCCTTTCCATGCTAAATTCATTAGGTGGTGGTGGTTTAATAGAGTAGCTGTGTTACATCTGCCAGCTAGCTTGCCCCTGAGCTGTTATTTGAAACTTAATATCCTTCCTTTTTTTATTTGCTGCGTATCACCAAAGATACAGTTAATGCCTTTTGCTCAGTTTATATTTAGCTCATGATATTTAAAAGTGCATTATATCATCTGTTTTATTCTAAAAGTTCTAAGTGCGGGAGTTTAAGTGTTTCTGTAAAATAGGAATATCCAGTACTTTTGGCACTGTTTCTGGATGTAGGCTGTATCTGATAAAATCTAAAGTTGATCATCTAAGTTACTTGGTCAGAAATGAGTTGCAAATTGTTTTGTTTTCTTGTGTGGTTTAGTCTTGAATGGTATGTGTAACAAAATAAGTTTAAACCTGAACAATCACAATTCTGTCTTGGAGAATTCTATCAGGGGAAGGAAAACAATTTTTTTTCTTTTTACTGTAGATTAAATGGAAGTGATCTTTCACACTAACTCCTTAACCAGGATGTGTATTTGTTGCTTTATAAGATTTTTTTAATGCTTCTGTCTATTTGTAGCTCTTCAACTCTTGCCTGCGCTGAAATTGCAGTAGTAATTAGGGGATAGTTCCAACAATTTACAGTACTTCATCTATGTTGTTGATTATGATACTGATTTGCAATTTTAATGCATGCTTTCATCTGGAAGTATTCATGGAATAATGGAGGGAACAAAACTCACATGGAATTGTGAACTTCTGCTAAAATGTTCACCTGAAGTTTTTCTGCTTAAGAGCTAGTGCAGAACATGTCTCACAAATTTCATTATGTATGGCTTTTGCTTAAAACTATTACAAAGGGAAGTAAAACAGTTCCAAAACAGTTTCCTATATCTTGATTCCTCTGTGTTTTGTGGCACGTGTTATTCTCATTATTTACTTCCTATTTTTCTGAAATTGATTTCCACTCATTTAAGGTACTTTGATATCCTCAGCAGCTTTTCATTCTCCAGTCAGTTAATAGCTTGAGACTGGAGTCAAAGGTCACTCAGCAGTTGCTTTTTCAAGACGTTTGAGGGCTTCTCTACATCACCTTTTGATTGTGTTTTAACGTTGCATGCAAAAATTAGCCCAAGCTTTGGATCTAGTTTTGCCTACAGATGGCAGAGACTGATAAATATTAAGATCTAAATCTTGACTTTTAGTTGGAAAATGAGGCTCTTTGAGGCACTTAGAGTTCAAGGATGCAAAAGGCTTGGGTGGAAAGGTGATGGTAGCGGCAAGATGCCACACTTTTCAACACTTTGGATTTTCAGATGCTTTTGAGTATTTTCTGGTTGCAGTTCATGTTTTGGGAAGAGTGAAGTTGCAAACAAATAAAGGTTGTTGCTGAAATCTTAATATGAAATTAATTTAAACTAATTCTTTTTCCATAATTGCAACATATTTTGAGATCTAAGGTTGTAGTTTTAAATAATATGCTGTATAACTTCATTCGTCTGAGGTTCTTTAGCTCTTCCAAATCTATTTCATAAAGTATTGTGTTCTAAAATTAAAGATTAAAATGCCCTTTAAACCTGCTTCTTAATTGTAGGTGGTGTGGATGATTCACAAATCAAATTTAGAGAGAATATTTTCATAGGAATGCAACTATATTAGCCAGAACACTGTGATCTAACTACACAGTCCAACCTTTTGATTTTTAGAGCAAATCCAAGTATATACACATACAGCATACAACTTTTAGTTCAGAGACTAGTTTATTAATACACTCTGAAGGTGTCGTCTTTCAGTGCCCCTTTATGATGCGGAGAGAAACAGGGCCAAATCACTGCTAGACAGTCTATCATCGAATCTAGTAAGAAAAGTCAGTAATTCCAGAGTACACATATGGAAACTATAATCAGCAAAAGTCAGATTTTAAGTCAAATAATGGTTAATACCGATATCTGAAATGAGTTCAGTTCCTTATACTTTTTTTCTTGGTTGAGATTTTATAAATCTAGACTTTCTCTCTTCTCAGAAATCAGGTTTGTTATCCATGTAACTGTTGCATAGCTATACTTAAAAGTATTTTGACTGTTTTTTCTAAACTGAATCTGCCTAAGAAAAGAATATTCTGAAATTTCAATTTTGTAATTGAGATGAACCCTTAGAACAGTGGAATTGCACAACTGTCTTGTGACATTTTCATGACTTTAGGTTTAAAGGTCAAAATCCAAACGTGATGCTTGCTCTGTGTTCGGTGAGCACTTATTTTTGTGCTTCCGTTTTTAGGAATCTCTTTTGCAGGGAGATGGGAATTTGATAGGTTCGTTCATGAAAATATATCTATATGATTTTTCACAAATACCTGTAGTTTTGTAAGTGCCTGCTTCTAGGAAAAGATAACCAAGTTTCTAATGGCTTGTTAACTTCACAAGGAATGCCAGCAACTCTAACTTTTGACTATTTAATTTCTCTATGGTGCTTCCCTCAGGAAGTTGTAACATTTGGGAAAGGGGCAGTAACAAAATGTAGATTAAGGGAAGGAAAGAGAAATGCAATATCTTAAACCACTGTAGCAAACTTCACTAGCTGTCATTTGTGAGAGTTGTGAATTTTATCTGCATTCTGGCTGATTTGGAACCTCAGATGGGAACCAGGCACTCATGTGTGGCAGGGGGAGTTGCTTAGAACAGCTGAAGCAGGTGCCATGCTTAGCTGATCAACCTGCCTGTGTTTATGGATTGCCAGCTGCATATGCACATGGTGCTCATTTAGTTTAATCTGTAGTTGCATAGCATACATGTCCCATTCTGAGCCATCATGGTGGGACAGCACACGCAGCTTGAGTAGACCGCTTCTGATGTCTAATGTAGTTCTCCATGCATGTGTTTGCTCTCAGTACATCTTTCTAAAATCAGAAAGATTGTTTGAAATACACACCACCTTCAATGGATACTCTTTTTATTGTAAGCTCATAATAAAAGAAATAAAAAAGAAAAATCTTTACCAGATTGTGAAAATACTAAAGATCTTAATAGTACAAGTTGTTTGAATGAGCTAAAGCAATTGAATAAGTTAAACTGATATAAACCAGTATTTTTATGACGGTAGGGTTGTGTTTGTGTTGTAAGGTTGTTTTGCTGTAATTTTTACTGTTTCCACTTTTAAGCAGTTGAGAAACTAGCTAAGTTTTCTGTACATAGCTCTGGCAGTTTTGCTCTACTGTTTAAAATGTTAACTAAATGTAGGGCAGACTGAAAGATGGTTATGTTTTCTCATGTGCTTTGTTAAGTCTATTTACCCAGTGTCGAATTTTCCCCATAACAAACTAAAGCAAATTGAAATGCATGAAGAGGTTTAAAAGAAAAAAAAAAAAAAAACCAAAAAAACAACTCTGCACTGTGAAATACATTCTCTCTTAAATGTTTTCTGCATGTAGTGGCCTAAAGACAGTTGTAATACAATGTGATGGGTACAGTGGGCTACAATATGAAGTACATCAGGGAACATACTGATTCATAATGTAATTTATTTGTTTTTCTTATACCTTGCTCATGTTGTAGTTCGAGATCGGGTTCGGACAAAAATGGAACGTGATATCCTAGTAGAAGTTAACCATCCTTTTATTGTCAAGTTACACTATGGTGAGTTGCAAAAAAACTCATTTTTATATTGTAAAAATGGGTGCTTGTCAAGATAGTACCTGATACTTGCTTTGTGGTTCAGAGAATCATAGAAAACTAGTGTGCTATCTAAATCCTGATTGTGCAAAGATTCCCTGTGTAATAATTCTCATGTAAAGTAAGTCCATGGCTGACTTGATACACAGTGTTAAATATTAATAAGACTGTCTGTAGTCCTTACTGTTATTAAAAAGCAGTTATCTGTTTATGCCTAGCCATTCTTTTCCAGAACCTCTTAATCTTTTGTATATGTCACTCACTTTTAAGTATTTCTTATTTTATTTACTCTATAGGAAAAACACAATGGCATTTTTTTCAGTTGCATCAAAATTGGTGGGAATATGCCTTTTAGTAGCATGGGCAGCTGTATAATTTTTTCAGGGGGCTGGTGGGGAGGGAGGAGGTGGGGGGTGGAAGGGTGATGTGGGTTGTTGGGGAGGGGATCAGTACTCTTAACGTGTCATGCAGAAAGTAAACTGAAAAAAGAGAACAGTTCCGTTGGGTTTTGGTTGTGGGGAGCAGCTTCAGTTTATATTTTTCTTCTAGGATCCAATTTTTCCTGCAGTTCAAACCTCAGCTCTCTGTCACTCTCATGTGGCTTAAATAATGTGACTTTTCTATTGCCACTCTTTTGCACACTAGACTAGATCTCCCTGTTAAGCTGAGTTTCTAGAGGCTGTTGAGTATGTTCATCAGTTACTATCTTGCCCTTTTAAATCTAGGAATTTTACTTCCAAAATCTGGAACGAAACGATGACTAACTTAAGTATAGCTTATTTTTTTACAAATTCCACTGGTGACTTGCTTTGCTTTCACTAGGTGTGGGGGTTATTTGGTCTATGATAGAGGAACAGTTATTCATTTAAACAATTATTTCCACAAAGGAAAAAGAAGAGTAATTAATCTTTACAATGAAAATAGGCGTGAATCATTTGTTAGGTTATTCTTCTGCTCATGGGTAAAATCAGAATATGGTTAATTTTTTTTAATTGATCTTTTCAGCTTTTCAAACAGAAGGGAAGCTATATCTTATTTTGGATTTTCTCAGGGGAGGAGACTTGTTTACACGTTTATCCAAAGAGGTAAGCTTTTTTTAATTTAAAAATTGCCTGTGGATAAAATTTGACTGTAAATTGCCTGTGTTAGGACAGTTTACTTTTAAAATTCAGTTTTTGTTGAATGAAATTTTGGTATCTTCTTTTAACCAGCTAGGGTTTCTTTGCATGAAGTAGTCACTCAATGAAAATGCTGTTGGTAATTTACATTGTTTCTGAAAAATGGATTAGGCAAGCACTCTTTCTGTGCTGCTTTTTACACCTTGCAAAAGTTTCTTCTCCTACTGCCACCCTGTCAAAAGACGAGTCTCATAAGGAGCATGGATTTATACAAAGTACTTGTATTCAAATTAACAGATTTATGACTGGTTTTAATATCCAGAATGTAGTGCCAGATATTTTTCCATGATTTGCATATGAACATAAAATTGCATTATTTATAAATATTAAAAAGCAAGAATTTTATTCCACTTACTTTAGTAATTTTCCGAACATGAGCACTGTGCCTCTATCATGCTGATATCTCTATAAATGTGTCAAATAACAACTTCAAAAAGTTTAAATACATTTATTTTATTATAACTTCTAAAATAAATGCTGACATTTCACAGATCAGGTTTTTTGTTTGGATTTTTTTTTCCCCATCACTCGTACAAAAACTTCCAGCAAATATATGCTAGAATAGAGATACAAATGTATCTATCTGGAAGCCAGAACTTGTAATTGTAGTTGCCTTCCATTTTCCCTTGCTACAGAGTATCTAGGACAGTTGGGTCACCACTACAAAGCTGTGTGGTTATTGAGAGTAGAATGCAGTGCATTTTGTGTATAGATATATCATCATATTTCTGCTGACCACATAAATTACGTTTAACTCAGTGTAGCCATCTGTTTCAGGCTGCTTTTTCTAGTTTGTTTTGCCATGGATAAAGTAGAAATTTATTGGTACTCTAAAACTAAGATACTTTTTTTTTTTCCTCCTTAAAATCCATAATTCTTTCATGAATCCCAAGAATTAATGTATATCACTGTCCTGCTGGTGACTTTTTTTGTCTTGAAGCACTCAAATTTGGTAGATTTCTCATATGGCTAGATAAGAAATATTCAGTATAGGTACCTGAAACTAAGCAAATTGTTTATAGCTGAGGGAGTGAAATATGAGTTGGATGCCATTAATGTCATCTTCATATTAATTCATGTGATTTTTAAAATAGATTAGATGAACTGCAGCCTAAATTTCCTGCTTTTTCCCTATTGACTGCAAAGGGAAAAGTGGTTAATTCAGAGCTAGACATATACAATGCAGATGTTTAAGGTTAGGAGAGATTAATTCCATGCAATGTTTACAAAGAACACCCATACTATGTGGGTATGTATTATCATCCTCATGGGATCTTTCATTATTTGAGCTTTTAAATGTATCTTACAGAGATTTTGCTTCTTGAATGTGTCTGTACTTAAATATTGGCTGTTTTGAAAAAGTAACATCAGCAGCAACCTTTTATACAAGCTTTGATACTGCTTTCTGCCTTTAAACTACTAAGGAGAAAATATATTCTACTTTCTGTATTGCTTAATGTAATGTTCATCTGCTCTCCCCATTACCATTTTTTTTTCCAGGTCCATATGCTGTATCTAAAGATATTAGTCTTAAATTCCAAATTAAAAAAAAGGGGGAAAAAAAAAAAACAACAAAACAACTGAGTAGTAGGTGCAGTAGAATCGTATCATGAGGGATTTTTATTCCTTCTTTTTCTAGATTCTCGGAAGTGTTTAATTATAATGTTTCCTGTCAGTGCGTAAGAACAGCTGTTGGTAGAATTGGCACAACATTTTCATTGAATGTAAACAGGGATTAGTTTGTCTTCTCAATAGAAAAATGGCATTGCTACTTCGGATCTTAATTGTGCTCTTATGTAGGTTATTTCTGTATTTTACTCTTTTATTTCCCTCTTCTGTAGTTACATGTCAGGCTGCATCTTACTGGCTTTGCCATCACTGTAACTTATTTTTCATAGTACTTAGAGACAGACTCCTCAAAACCAAGATGAATATGGTCCTCTTGTGCCTCTGATTTTGTAGATGAAATTAAGGCATTTGGACTTCTTTGGTCCATTTGTTGTATGGAAATGAAATGGTCACATCCAGTAAAGAGATTACTCACTTTCTTTAAACACTTCCCAAAATTTTTCAGCCCCGCTACAATGCATCTATCTGCTCCCTTGAACAATCAGAAGCAAAAAACCTCAGTTTTGCAGAAAAAATAATATATTGGCTTCAGAAGTTCTTTTTCAGGAATGTACTGTGAAATAATATTTATTATAAAATCCAATTTTTTTCTAACCAAGAAATTGGAATTTCATGGTGTTTGTATAGAAATTAGTTAAAAGTATTATGAAGAGCTATTCTACAAAACCAGTGTTACCATTTCTTGGTTGATACTAGTGTAAGCTTTACAGATTTTACATGTAAAATACATTGGTTTACTTTTTCAGGTGATGTTCACAGAAGATGATGTTAAATTTTACCTGGCAGAATTAGCACTTGCTTTAGACCATCTACATAGTCTTGGAATAATATACCGGGACCTAAAACCAGAAAAGTAAGACTGCTCTGCAGCAACTGCAGTGCATTAATTTGATTTTTATTGTACTTCTACCTATGCATTTCTCTTTGCAGCTGTTAAAATTCAGTAATTTATTATGTAAACTGAACAGGGAGGGAGGTGGGGGAAGCTAGCAGACTGCTTTAATTAAAAAGGTTGAATTTTGTCCCTTCCCACCCAAACCATTCTGATTTCATTTCCACTAGAACTTGAGCATTTAGTTTGAGTGATATGCCAAGTACATCCATGTTACTTTAAGTAATGAGTATACTGAAATATATGTCAAAGACACAAATTTCAAAATCTTTAGTCCTGACTAAAAAGAAGGGAAATATTCGAACTCAGATCAGAAAACTGGGGACTTTTAGCGTGAGTTGGCACTTACAAATGAACAAAGAGTGGTGTTTAAGCTTTGGGAGTGTTCTGTTAAGTAACTCTCAAGTGAGGAAAAAATAAGCTTGCCTAGTGGAAAAAGATCATTAAATTGCAAAGCAAGAGAACTTTATTTTGCTAACATTTACTTCCAAGAGGAAAAGAATGAAATAGTAATTGTCAGAAGACTAAATAGCTACAGCCTTAAATATAGGGGCTTTTGTGTTTGTTTCTGGGTTGGGGTTGTTTTTTTTCGTTTGTTTGGATTTTTTTGGTCTTTAGCAGGGGGGGGGGGGTGGGGGGTGGTGGTGTTTGTTTTTTAAATATTTGGTTTTAAGCCTTGGATGTATCTGGTTTAAAAAAAAACAACAAATGATCAAAGGTTAAAACTACTGACAAGTTATGGATGAGATGGTAGTAACTTTCACTGTAGCCTATATCTATACTGTGGAACTGTTTCCCACCATGGCAACTGCAAGCAGGAAATGGACAAGCAGTGTGTGCCTGGGTCATGTCTCATTCTCAGAATGAAATGTAGCTCCCCACAGAAGAAGCTGGAGGAACTAAGTCTGCTGTGTAGGTGGTGTTATAGAGTCCAGTTCTTGAATACTGTGCATGCTTTGACTTGCAATTATATGCAGTGGTGATTAATGATAGTTGGCATCTTGGCAAAGTGTGACCTTTTTTGTGACTGAAATAGGCGAAGGCACAAGACCTGCTCTTGAGTATACGGCCTGTGTGTCCTGTCCTTTGGTACAGCATGAGAATATTTATTACTTGATGTTATTTGAAGTGGTCAACACCCTTTGAAATGATAGTATGCTGTTCTGTTTATTCCTAGATGTTGTCACTGCATTGTCTGAAATAACAGTCAGAAAATATTCTAACTATTTTATTTCATTCTTTTTATTGTTTTTTAGCATCCTGCTTGATGAGGAAGGACATATCAAATTGACAGGTGACTAAAGGGAAATTGTAACACCTGGAGCTTTTCTGTTCATCATAAAATCTTTTCATTTTCTTTTCTTTTTTTTCAGTAAACCAATATGGTAAAATAAGTGATTTTAACTGGTAGGTAACTTTTCTGTGGAGCAAATAGTGCAAATATGTTGAAATAAATCACATACATAAATATTTAAATATTGGCTTTATAATTATATATGATGTTATGGACCTGTGGTAATAGGGGGAGGGAAGGAGGATTCTCTAAGCCTGTTACGTGTAAATGGGTGTATATACAAATAATACAAGCATTGCATTTCACATTATGGCAGAAATAATTAACAGTGAGTGATTAAAAAAAAGTTACATTAAGAATTATTTTTCCTTTTCCTTCCAGATTTTGGTTTAAGTAAGGAGTCAATTGATCATGAAAAAAAAGCCTACTCTTTCTGTGGAACAGTGGAGTATATGGCACCAGAAGTCGTTAATCGACGAGGCCATACACAGAGTGCAGACTGGTGGTCTTTTGGTGTTTTAATGGTAGGTTTCTGGTAAATGTAAATGGTAGCAAAACTGTGCTTTGCAAGGTTTGGTGAAACAAATCAAACATTGAACTCTTAAGGTGAGCTTTCAATGAATTCTCACTACAAAAGAAGTATAAATTATATGAAATTAATAACAATACAACAGTTTGGATCAAGAACATGGGCAAGGTCTCATATCAACACCAACAATATGCCGTATTTTTGTTATCATTGAAATGCTGTGCATCTGTTGTAGCTTGAATATTAGACACTAAAGTACACAGGAAAAATGCTGCCTCTTCCAAGGCAGGGAAGACATTTAGATCCAAAATTTAAATCTATATATATTCTCAAGTGGAAAAAATGAGTGATAACTTTCTAATTAGTCTCGAGTGTAATTGCAGCTCAATGAAATAATGACTGCTGTTGCTCTCCCACATAAAATAATCTAAACGGCTCTGAGCTGATATGGGATGTAATTGTTCACTTGCTTACAGTGTTTCTGCAAGGAGTTAATTTCTGTAAAGTTGCAGGGTAGGGGGGAAATAATGTGTCTATTAAAAATGGTTTTGGACAATAAAAATAGATCATGTTTGACATTTTAGGAGTGCTGAATGGCTTTTAATACTTACAATCTTTGTGTGCCTTTTTGACATAAAGATTAAATAATTGTGTTTGTAAAGGAAATGTTTGTTTCTTACTGCTTCTGCTACATATGACTGTAACAGTACAACTAACATATGCATTTTGTCGTGAGGACTCCTGTGTCTGAAAATAAGTCATCCTGTCACCTTTTAATCATCCAGAATGCTGTTGTGATCTGAAAACTGACTATGTAAAAGCAGCACCTGATAAGTAAACTCACTTAAGACAAACACACGCATACCCCGTCACAAGTTCACATTTTGTCAGTAAGAACACAGTTAAAATGTAACTGCTGTAGCTGCAAAAAATATGTTGTTGATAACACAAAGTTCACCTCTACTTCATAAAGCTGGAAAACGTAACTTTGTGCTTAGGAAGTGGGTATCTTAAAACTGAAAATTGCTGAAGGATGTTAGGTGTGACTGGTATAGCTGTCACAGTCTAGGAGTACTGCATTTTAAACACTCTGGCTTCTACTTTGAATAAAAAATATAACCATAAAAAGCACAGTCTCAAATTAGTATATGGAATACAACACAGTTTTCTCTAACATATTTTTGTTGCTTGCATTTCTTGTTTACATCGTAATTTTTATAGACAATCTGTATGTATCCACTCTTAAATCATTATTAATTAGAATCTGTGTTGGTTGGAAATTCAAGTGGTTGTTGGTGTGGTATGAGTACACAGTATCTAGAATGAACAGAAGTAACAGCACAAAAACGAAAATTAGCAAAACCTCTCAACAAATCATTTGTCCTCTTTTCTCCTGCTGCTAGACACTAAGTATGTTTAAACCATCATTGAGAAGTCTATTCCAAATTGTCCTTTAAAGCTATGACTGTTTAAGGAATGCCAGATATCAGAAAACATTAATTTAAAAGTTTTCAGAAGTATTATGTATTTGTTGAGGTACTCTCCTGCTGAAATAAAAGATGATAACTTGGGAAGGCCAGTGTTGGCTTATTCTTAAAGTACTATTGGCTTATTGATGTTGGAATATATTATTTGTCGGGGCTGGGGAGGGGTGTCCCCTCACACATGGAGAACATGTATGCTCAGTTTTTAACAAAAGTGACAAATAGAAGCTTGCTAAAGAAACTTTGTTTCAAATAAGTGTAAGTGAAACATGCAGCACTGCAAATGTACCTTTGGAAAAGTTTCTTTATAAGTGAAATTTGTGAGAATCATTCTAGCCTAAAACAAAAGGGGAATTTTTTTTTATAGTTTTGGCTGTCTTTTTTCTTCCTGACAACTCTCTTGAGAATTGTTAAAGTAGGGTTTTTTCACATTGGCATTATATTAAATTTTTAATTTTAAATACAAGTATATATATATATAAGATTAAGAAGTGTCTGGCGGTAGTGAAGAGTTGGCATCTGTTATTCTCTGAATATTTCATAAGGTAGTAAGAAATCTAAAATTTTATTTTAATAAGGAGTTTTAAAGAATGCTGTTAGTGCAACTTAATGGTCTTAATGTAGGTGTAACATCACTACAGTCACGTGTTGTTCACTCAGAGTATCCGTGTATATTTTTAATGCTTATAAGGCTGAATGTTTGAGTGGTACCAGAAAAGAGGGGAATAGAGGATACCTTGCGGTCAGGATGATTTAAGTTTTCATGAGCTGTTCATATGGTTTCTTTCTCATTATTTTAATGACTTTAAAGGTATGCCATGAAAATTCATTAAACTGAATTGTTTTGTAATTCTTAAACCAAAAATTGGGATTGCTGCCTCAGACTGTTGGCTGCTGTGACTGCTGCCAGATTGTTTTCACTTCCTCATTTAGATCTGAGAACCCTGCAGTACACTGCAGCCCAGAGGAAGTGCCTTTATATTTATCTATTTTTACTCAGTCACTTTCAGAACAAATCAGTATTTTAACAGTGTCTGTTGCCTGCTACCAGGCACTGTAGGATGTGCATGCACGTACTGTGTAGCTCTTACATGTTCCTTCAGGCTTTATTTCCTCTGTATGCATACAGTAACCACTTTTCATCATGCATGTCTTTGTCAATCAACTAACCTTTTTCCCCTTTCCAGTGAAGGCTATTACATGCCAATTTTAAAACCTTTTACTTTTTAAAGTATTTCTGCATGAGGAGAAATTGTCACTAACTTTTGAATGGGGAGTCTTTTTCCCCTACCCCCCACTCTTAAAAACTAAAATACAGTTATGTAGATCAAGTCTTCCAACAATTAACATTTTGGGAAGGAATAGAACTCGGACCATTGTAGTCTAAATTGCTCAAATAAAAAGCATGTAAAGCAAGGTATCAATATAGGAAAATATTTTGCAGCTTTATAAATGGCAAAGGCTGCTTTAATGTTCATAGTAATTTAAACTGTACAAGAAGTTGTTTTGCACAGACTTGGTTGTTAACATGCATGAATTTTGGAAGGTTAAGATGCTAAGTAGTTTTGACAAAAATTAGATTTTGTCCAGGTAATGTAATTGATGGAAGTTTTACTCTATACAGTTTGAAATGCTCACTGGTACTCTACCTTTCCAAGGGAAAGACAGAAAAGAAACCATGACTATGATTCTCAAGTGAGTACACTCTTATTTATATATCTCATCAGGTATTCTACAGGAATGCCCTCCGGGCTGCAATATCTAATTTCTACTCTTCCCTCATTTCCAAAGGTACTGGTAAATCCTCACTCCCTATTCCATACTATTAATTCCCTTTGCTGCCTATCTAATTTGCTTTTCTATTCCTCCCCCATACCAGGTACAAAGAATCTGATAGCAACTCTTTAATAGCTTCTCCCACCATGTTATCTTTCCCATCTTATTTACATAATGTTTTTTAACTTTCTTATCCTTTTTGATACCCTGTGTATTTTTTTACTTGTTGGTTTTTGGTTTAGGGTTTTAGTTTGTGGGTGGGTTTTGGGGGTGTTTTTTTTTCTTTTGGGTTTTTGAAGGTTTTTTTTTTTTGGAAGTATTTTCTCTTTTTATCCTTCTCTACCTTACCAGCTCCTCACCCTACTTTTTTGTATTACTGGTGCTGCCAACAACTTGCTTCCCTGATACTTCCCCTATTTGCTAAAGTGCATCCTCTGTTATGTACTCCTCTATGACTCACCCAAGTTCCAATTTTCCCCTTTGCTATTTCCAGTATAGATTTTGTATTAGCTATATTGTGAAGATTGTTTTCCTTCATGCAGTTAATGTTCCTGGTTTTGCTAATGAAGGCCTTCTTTTTTTCCTTGCTGATCCCCTACATATTCTCTGAACTAATACAACCTATGACATAATTGCCCTGCTTTTGGGGTTGTAGCCTAACACTGTGCAAACAACTGTTTCCTCGTATCATAGTTTCACTTCTCTTTTTCCATCCTTTTTTTACTAATACCATTTTTCACTCATTCCATGGAAGCTCATAAGACTATTTTAGTTTTCTGCTTCGTAGTTCATCATTGTTCTTAGTCCTGTTATCACTTGTCTACCTATATACTGAAGCCAGCATTTCTTTTGCATCAACAGCCTGTTTTGAAAAGTAAATATATGTAATTCTTCCATATTTTTACTATGTAATTAGAATGTGAAAACCACTAGATAACAAAGTTGTTCTTTTCCTTGCTTTTGCTTTCATAATGCATTTACATTGTTATTCTTTGCACTTGTTTTTCTTCCTCATATTTGCAAATGTATTTAGTTTCTTCTGCTGCCTCAACACCATACTAATTCAAATCATGTTGTGATTATAGAATGTTCCTTAATAGTGTTTCCACTGCTGATAGAAAAATCTTTTGTTCAGCTGTGTAGAATATCCTCCTTGCATCTCTGCAGTTAATTGACATTCATAGTCATCATAGCTCAAAGAGCGGTGGTGAGTGGAGTTAAATCCACTTCGTGGATTTTTTTTTAACTTTTGGTGGTCCACTGGTCACAAGTGGTATCGCCAGGGCTGACTGTTGGGGCCAGATCTGCTTAATATCTTTATCCATGATCTGAATAAGGGGATTGAGTGCACCTTTAGAAAGTTTGCAGGTGACGCAAAGTTGGGTGGGATTGTTGATCTGCTGAAGGATAAGAAGGCTCTGTGTAGGGATCTGGACAGGCTGGATCATTAGGCTGAGGCAGATGATACAAGGTTCAACAAGGCTCAGTGCTGGGTCCTCCACTTGGGTCGCAGCAACCCCATGCAGTGCTACAGGCTTGGGAAGAGTGGCTGGAAAGCTGTCCAACAGAAAAGGACCTGTGGTGTTGGTCAACAGCTGGATGAGCTTGAGCCAGCTTGTGCCCAGGTGGCCAAGAAAGCCAACAGCATCCTGGTTTGTATTAGAACTAGTGTTGCCATCAAGAGTAGGGAAAAGGTCATCCTCCCCTGTTCTCAGCACTGGTGAGGCTGCTCCTGGTTCTTCTGGTGAGGAGCACCTCAAATACTGTGTTCAGTTTTGGGCCCCTCATGACAAGAAAGATATTGAGGTGCTGGAGCAGGTCCAAAGAAGGACAGCAGAGCTGGTGAAGGGTCTGGAGCACAAGGCTTTCAGGGAGCAGCTGAGGGAACTGAGGTTGTTTAGCCTGGAGGAAAGGAGCTCAAGGGAAACCTTACCACTGTCTGCAACTACCTGAAAGGAAGTTGTAGTGAGGGGTGCATTTGGTCTCTTCTCCCAGGTAACAAGAAATAGGATGAGAGGAAATGGCCTCAAGCTGCACTAGGCAAGGTTTAGATTGGACACTGGGAACAAATTCTTCACTGAAAAGGTTGTCAAGCATTGGAACAGGCTTCCCAGGGAAGTGGTTGAGTTGCCATCCCTGGAGGTATTTAAAAGATGTGTAGATGTGGCACTTAGTTGACATGCTTTACTGGTGGACTTGGTAGTGTTGGGTTAATCATTGGACTGTATGATCTTAAAGGTTTTTTCCAACTGAAACTATTCTGTAATTTCAGATTTTATCTGAGCATGTATCCCTAATAACCTTTACAACATCTTTCTTTTCTCATCTTCTAGTCTTTGTAATTGCTGTTAGTTTCAGGGAGTTGCTGAAAAAATGTAGTATGAAGTTAAGAACTTTTACCCCTGTTTTAATGTTCTGTACACTTAGAATTATTCCATACATATAAATCTATTTTGCTGTTGGTAATACAAACAGCTGAAAAACAGAAGTTGTTTTAAAGACTTCTGATAAGTTTTCATTTTTGTCTAGCCCCAGAAGAGTGGCAATATGTTTTTATTTTCTGCATTTTAGTAAAAGTACTATATTTCTTCTTAATTTTTTTCATAAAACTGTTTAAAACGGAAAGGTGTACATACAAATTCATATTGTCATAGTGTATCATTTACGATATCTTGATTTCTTACCTTCCTTTCCTGAAAATCCACAGGAAATGTATTTGTCTTACAACACATGTTTTTCTGGGACCTTTATTGCTCACATCATTACCAGGACAAGTTTCTGCTTATTTTTGTGTGTTTTACCTAAAACTAGAAATTCTGCAATTTGAAGAAATTGTAGTTTGCAGCAATAACATTAACTTATTATAAAGTGTCTTTTCCTTTTTACTGAAGAGGTATACCTTAATATAAAATTTTGTCTTCGTCCATCAGGAATGTCAGAAAAAAATTGCTGTCATTCATGTAGTTGTATAAACTAAGAACTGAGGATCTGGCCTCGCCTTTTCTTCTGCTGTGTCACATGGCCAGTAAAGGATTTTGTGAAATGTGCTCCTTCATGATAGAAAAAGAGCAATGACAGTCTTAACTGTGATTTGCACAAGGGCCTCCAATTCACTCCACTGTAGACTGCAGTACATATCATTCCTCCAGAATTTCTTCCGCATATTCCGTTTCTGTTCACTTAGTCGTTTCTCTGTAAGATTAATTGCAGCTATGTTTTTGGCCTGGTTTTAGATTTTTCTAAGCTGTTGACCTTTCCTGCTGAACCTCCAGGGCTGTATCCTACTGTTGGAGCTGTTTGGGATTATAATAGGACAAGGATTTCCACCCTCTCCAGCACAGTCCTGTCATATTCAGATGTGTCTTCTCTATTCTTCAGTAACATTGTAAATGGTGTTTCTGTAGACAATGCATTCCTTGCTTCCTTCTTACAGCTCTGTGATACTTTGCTGTGAGCAGAAATGACATCAAGTGAACACACAATGAAATCACTGCATATAAAGTGCATAGAGCTCAGCTGTTAGTGGCACATTGCAATGGGGGAAGCATTGAATGGCCCTCTCAATGCCAGTTCCTCCACTCCATTGGTGGTCTTGATCTGCCTGTAGAGTGTTATGGAAGAGCCCAAAGAAGGCAAAGTATTTGAAGACTTCCCCACACACACCCAGTCCTGGCTTCTTTAATGATGAAAGAAATAGAAAATTTATTAAATTCTAGTTTTAAAGTAATCAATAGTGAATCGGTGATAATTTATATGCACTTGTTGAAGTGACACAAAAGTGGACAACCACGAGTAGCTGGAACACAAGCAACATTATGTCTTTGGGTTGAAACACTGAGAAAGCTTGTGTCACAAATTCTTACAGAAAAATAACAAGCTACAGATTAAGTAAGATATGGAAAGGATGTACCCATTCTTACCATTAGCATGTTTGTAAGAAAAAGTGGGAGAATGGAGGCTCAACATTGAATGGAGAGGAGAAAAATATGGTAAGGATTACAAAACAAAATTAAATGACCAAACTACAAAAACTTTAATTTAAAAATTCAGAACTGGCAGGTTTTAAAGTAATATTTAAAGGGGGAAAGAGAGGAGAAAGGAAAGTGAGTGATCTTTTTCTCTTTAACCTGCTAATCTTGCAAGATCTGTCCTACTTTAATGCAAATTCTACATTCTAGCTTAGGTTTCCTGTTGTTTTGCTTAAGTGTTCTTGCTGTATGTCATACTATTCTAGTGTTCTTACCCCTTCTAAAGTGTCTTTTTTACTTACTGTTAGAATGGATTTGCTTGTTTGGTGCCATTTGGTAATAACTGGGCTTAAAAGTGGATCAAAGCGTATTACTAAAATTTACAAATTGGTAAACTCCTAGCCTAGCCTAACTACTCTTCTCCGCATTTTTTACCACCTCTTTCTCTACTGAAGTTCCTGAGTTGTTACTGAAAATATTATATTGCTCAAGATGAGCGGAAAAAAGAAATTACAGGTTTACATGACTGACAGCACTTTTGCTCTGCTTCTGATATCCGAAGGCAATTTCTCAATGCTGAGGTTTTTTTTTCTTTGATATGGATTTGTTGCATGACAAAGGACAGGGGGAATGCAGAGTTAATTCTTACCTAAATATGTTTGTATGCTATTAATTATTTTTGTTTTATAGGGCCAAACTTGGAATGCCTCAGTTCTTGAGTCCTGAAGCACAGAGTCTTCTGCGAATGCTTTTCAAAAGAAACCCAGCAAACAGATTAGGTAGAGTGTTTAGGAGAATACTTTAAGTTGAATTAAAATACTGGTAATATCAGTGATCATTAAACTTTACAGTTTATTGTGTAAAATGGGTTTTGAACTAAGAACATAGTTTGCTTGTTTGTTTTTCTAATGATCAACAAAATATTATCGCTTCTGCTAGCCATACATCTAAAATTAATGCAGAAGAAATAACAAATATAATTTTGCTCGTTACTCTGTAGACAAACAAGAAAATAATTGATGGACATTTTTCTTCCTTTATAAAAGGAGCGGGTCCAGATGGAGTTGAAGAAATTAAGAGGCATGCATTTTTTTCTAAAATAGATTGGAATGTGAGTACCTAGTTAACAATCAACTCAGTAAATTTCTTTAAGTATTCGGTGATGTTGTATAACTGTTTAATTCACTCTGGCTTATGCCTTCTCTTCAGAAGTTGTACAGGAGAGAAATTCATCCCCCTTTTAAGCCTGCAACTGGCAGACCTGAAGATACGTTTTATTTTGACCCTGAGTTTACAGCAAAAACTCCAAAAGGTAAAAAGATAGGAATTAAACAATTTACATATTCAAAAACTAGAAATATTGTTCCTGTTCGGCATATGTCAAGTGTCTTCTTGTTCTGCGTGTTGCTGGGCTAAGCAAATGCTCACAAACAAGTATTCCATAGTTCATAAAAGTTTTTGCCGTCTTTGGTGTAAATGTGTCATAGAATCATAGAATAGTTAGGGTTGGAAAGGACCTTAAGATCATCAAGTTCCAACCCCCCTGCCATGGGCAGGGACACCTCGCTCTAAACCATATCGCCCAAGGCCTCATCCAACCTGGCCTTGAACACTGCCAGGGATGGAGCATTTACAACCTTCCTGGGCAGCCTATTCCAGTGCCTCACCACCCTCACAGTAAAGAATTTCCTCCTTATATCCAATCCAAACTTCCCCTACTTAAATTTTAACCTATTACCCCTTGTATCATAAGGGAAAACTGAGTTGTCCTATGGTAAACATGAAGTACTCTTCAGCAACAAAACATACACCTAAATTCAGTTTTCTTATCTAAGTAATCTCTTTTTTAATTATATTTTAAAAAAGATTATCAGCATCCGTATCTGTTTAAAGGCTATATTCTGTGCCTTCATTTAATTCATGATGGTGACTCTACATGCTGTGTATATATAGGAGCTGAGTCTTCATTTCAGACTTCAGGGGGCAAATTTCCTGTTTCAGTGTAATCTGTCTATGCATTGTTTTACACTGATCTATTAAAAATATGACAGAAATTTTTGTCTTTACAAATTCAGGGTGTTACCAAATTTGAGTACGGTTACTCCATAGATACAAATATGCTTCTGTATGTAAATATTTTCTGCAAAGTAGTGTGTTTTGTATAATAAAATATTGTCTGACAGGAATAGCTTTATAGTCATTAATCATCAGTTGTGTTTCTAGATGCTGTCTGCAAAGCAATTCAGTAATTATTTATATTTTGGCCCTCAGAAATGCGTTCTGCAAATTCCAGTTTCTGTGTACTTTATTGCATAAAGCTGTAGTTTGCTTTTCGGAATAGACATAATCTCATCTCTACATTTTAAAAACCCTGCTCATAAGTAGGTGATGTGTTTTTCAGATTCGCCAGGTATCCCACCTAGTGCTAATGCGCATCAGCTGTTTCGGGGATTTAGTTTTGTAGCTATTGCATCAGATGATGAGAGCCAAGCAATGCAGACAGTTGGAGTGCATTCAATTGTCCAGGTGAGTATATGTGCTTAAAAAAAGGTCAGTAGAGCAGTATTTCTGTCTCTTGGTGGAGGGATTGTTTTCCTTTATCACAAAATGAAGTAACATGACAAAAGTCATAGTTATCAGCTTTATACAAGAGAAGTAAAGATCAGATAGTATTATCTAATAACCTCTGAAGGTGCAGGACCTGTTTAATTACTGAATAGTCACAGGTGTGATTAGGACATATACTCTCAAATGAAAACATTCTACCACCTGTACTGTACTAACTCTATCAAGCCACAACTGTAAGGTGAAGGGGAATAACAGGCATCTCAGTCTTTCTTCCCCTGTGCATGAAAATATCAGTTGATTCCTGCAGTGCAGTAGGAGGCATAGGAGTACAGTTGTGAATTTTACCTGGCTGTTTTGTACTGCTTTTGGAACCCATGACCCAGAACATATTTTGCTCCTCCCAAGCCACTTAATCTGCTAATCTGTGATATTTTGTGACTAATTCCAGTGTATCATACAACTTGGAGTTAGGGTATACACACAAGCTTTGTCTTCCTAGCAGTATCATAATGACTCCGATATTATCTCCTGTACTAATAATTGTGAGATTGTCACTTTTAATAGCCTTATGCAGTCACTATTCTTATAGATTGCCTATTGGTACTATTACTGCCAGTACCACTTATTTTTGGACAACAAGCCTTTGGTTAGGTATGGTTTTTTGTGAAATAAGAAAGGTGGACCCTGTGCTAGAATGGGGGAGAGGCATGCCTTGCCTCCTTATGAAGCTGAGGTCATTTTAGACTAGAGAGTATATAATCAGCAGGGAAAAACAGATGAACATACAGGAAAGAAAACTGGAAGACCTTTACAAAAACTGTATTTCTACCTCCTCTTTCTGCTTTTAATTCTAATTACCAAGGAAGACTGAATTGTGAAAAGCAAGTGGTGATATAAATTGTATTGAAGACTTATTGGTGTATAGTAGGAATAAAAATACTGCATGAATGGGTTTATTTCTATCTTTCACTGCAAGGATATTTTGAAAATGCCTGAGAAAATTAAAAAAAAAAAGTAATTATTATTATTCGGACCATAACTATCCTATTTTTTTAATCCTCTCATTACATCTAGAGTATTTGTAGCCTGCTTGTTTGTACGTATTACCTGTTCCATGTGTAGTAAACCATTACATTTCAAGGGGTTTTAGATCCTTTCTTATTATAAAGAAGCTGCCTGATTTGGTATCCACATCAGAAGGACACTTGGACCTGAAGTCTTGCCAAAGTTTCTGCAAGCTTTTCTTTATTCTTTCTTTCCCACATAGCTTTGTGGATGAAATTCAATTTGTATATGGTTTCCTTCTCTTGTAAAGGTCTCTTTCTCTGCTGGCTTTCCTCTGTGCCCTTCTACTGCTTCCTCACTCCTATTTCCTCTTCTCTGTGCTGCAGGATATCCAGATGGTTTCCTGCAAATGCTTTGCATCCTTTGAACAAACTCCTTATACTAGAACACCATTTACTTCCCTTACAAGAGTGAACACTTCTCCTTCTTTCAGCTTTTTATTTCTGTGAAAGGATTTCTGACTGCTGTTCCATGCAATTTCCAGTTAATCTGATTCTGTTCAATATATCTGAATTTTCCAGCTGTCATTCATCTATTCAGATAATAGAAATAGTGATGCTTTTTTACCATTACTTTATCATGTAGTCTTCCTATCTCCTTTGTTTTGGAGATTCATTCAAGACCAGATTGGACAGAGCCTTGAACATCGTTTAGTGTGAAGCATCCCTTTCCGTGGCAGAGTGGTTGAAACTAGATGATATTAAGGGCCTTTCCAACACTAAACATTCTATGATTCTATCTGTAATAAATCAGTAAATGGAAAAATCATTTTGTCAGTTTCTAAAATACAGTGTACAGTATAAATGATATATTAGACAGTGTGTCTAATATATTATTTCTCATGCTAATACCAAACAGAAGGTAGTAGCTATTTAGACCATTTTGACCTAGTATAGCCATCAGTTTAAAATTCAGTGCAATTCAGTAGGAATTCAGAAACTTATTTTTAATATAAAGTTCAGTTATATATTTAGAATATTCATTAATTGATAATGTTATTTTGGTAGCAGCTGCACAGGAACAGCATTCAGTTTACTGATGGATACGAAGTAAAGGAAGACATTGGAGTTGGGTCTTACTCTATCTGCAAGAGATGTATTCATAAAGCTTCAAACATGGAATATGCTGTAAAGGTATTTACTTTGTAATAAAATACACTGCAGGGTATCATTAATTTACTTGCCATTAACATAGCAAATAAGATTTTTTTAATGATAAAAAAATTCAGATGCAAATGTGAATGATACTAATCAATCAGATAGAATATTCACTTAATATACTATTGACCAGATATGAAAATTTATATATTCTATAGAATTGCTGTGTGTTTTGTTATCTATATGCTGATTTAGGTGGTGGAAAGCAATCTTCAGTCTTCAAGATACCTATGTAAGTATGGTAAAACTGGTGGGAGTTACATGACTGCTTCTAGAATGAAACATGAAAAATCTATATGACTTCATAATTCTTTAAATGTATAGTTGATTATTTTTATTTAAATATAGCTACATACTGTTTTATTGCTTCCAAAGTAGATTCAGGTAGCTAGGAGTTCATAACACTGCTAAAGTCTGGTATACCTTTGAGAATAAATTTCAACATTTTGTCTTTGCTTGGTAGTTTTTAACAAGGTTTCTAATGTTGCTTTAATGTTATTCTGTCAGGCTTTGTAGGACTACTTTGAAGGCATTAAATTCTTAATTGAAACTGGTGGAGGTCCATGAAGTGGAATTACAAGTTTTTTGTCTTTCTGTGTAACACTGTAGAGCTGAATGGTTGCTTAGGAAAGCAGGAGTACAGATTAGCAGACTGGGGGGGGGGAGAGGGAAGGGGGGAATATTTAAATCCCATGCCCTGAGGCAGTTCTCTTTGAGGCGTAAACTGTTTACTACTTAAATATGTAAAATGGGAAGAAAATTTAAGTATGTATTGCTGTATCCCTGTATGGATTGTCTACTGGAAACCCTCCAATTTCATTTCGGTAGTTACATAACTTGCCTTTGGTTCTGACCAGGAGCACATTTTACTTTTTTGCTGCAATTCAAATTTCTTGAAACTGGAAGAAAGCACTTGCATAGCTATTAATTCCTTAACATTCCATAACATTTATTGTGAACCTTGTCTCGCTTTTCTGTTGTCTCTGTGGCTTTTTTCCCCTCAAGGAATCGTGAAAGAATAAGGTGATCAGTGGCCAATGTGTTGGGATAGTACTAGTAACAGTAAGGGCTTAAGGATATCAAAAGGAAGAAGAAGGTTAGACGGAGATGGAGAGTACATTAGAGAAAATTCTATAGTTCAGAAGGAGAGGAAAGAGTCAAGAATGCTTTTAAAGTAGGACAAAATAGTATTTTGCTTGTTTGCACAGGGAGAACTTCAGAGCCCAACAGCTAGCGTTCAGAGGTTCAAATGAATTTTTGTAATTGAATGCTAATCTGAATTAACTCTCAGTATTTTTTCCTTTTTATTATTGGTTCCATTACTCTCCTGCTTTGTCTTTTCCTGCACTAAACATTACTTTGAGATTAACTTTTTTAAAATGAGTTCATTAGCATCGTCAAACCAGTAACTCATGTCAAGTTAGGAACTTAAGTCTTACCTGCTGAACAGCCTCATTATCAGTGTGAGGGATTAGATCACTTATCCTCCAAAACTGTTTTCAGATGAAAGATTTTTCCATGTTTTTCCAATATCTTTTGCTTTGCCTTCCTGTCACAATTTAACAAACTTTGTTTTGGTTATAATACATGCCCTTTACCAACAATAAATACTGTTTATCTGTTTATGCTAATAAGCCCACCAAAGTGTTGCATTATGTAATATTCACAAAAATAATTATGCCTATGTATCTATTTGTTCCTATAGATTATTGACAAGAGTAAAAGAGATCCAACAGAGGAAATTGAAATTCTGCTGCGCTATGGACAGCATCCAAATATTATAACGCTGAAAGATGTAAGTAGTGTGATAAAAGACATCCTTTAGTATATTATAATTGCGTATCACTTCATAATTTGAGAAATTACTAACTACATTTTAGATTTATTGCATGGGTTTCAGTATTTTAAAATAAAACAAGTCCTAATGCAATTTATTCAGCAAAATCCAATCTTTCACTGAGATGTCTTGTTGTCATCTTTTAAATATGCTCATATTTTGATACAACGTAATCCTAAGCAGTCAAATAATTTATCCTTTGTAAATCCCAGCACAGAAATAATTCATTTAGTGTTGCCTATATTTTTAAAGGAACAACAAAGTTAATTTTGTTTGCTTAGTTAGCTGTGTATCTACTTCTATGTAATTAGTCAAAAGCAATTTTAAAGTTATATAACTGAGGAGTCACTTATTAGCACAATACCCAAAGTAATTTTCATGGACAGTAATGAGTATTACTCCGTTGTGGACAAAATCTGTTTAATGGTCATCACTTTTCTGTACCTTTATCTGGTCTTTCTATGAAGATTACTTAGATGATTTTTTTTTCTTTTGGTATTGCTCGGACCATGAGAACACTTTGACCATAAAAAGCAAAGAATAATCTAAATTGGAAGAGGTTTTTCATAGTGAACAGTAGATTCTGATGATCTAACAGAAAAAGAAAATTGTCTTTCTCTCCTTGATTATGAATTAAATAGGATTAAAAATTAAACAGGCATGTGCTTAATGACTGACTTAGTCTGCGGCAAAGTATTCTGGTCCCCAAAACCTAACCTCAGGCAAAACAGCTAACCATTTCCAGGAAGGTGAGCTCAGCTGAGGTGAGATTCTCAGACATTTTGAAGTTATAAATACTGTGGAGATGAGTACTCAAGAACTATGCCTAAAGTTCTTCTCCTGCCTTCACCTTACCAATATCATATAGTTTGTCCCTTTCTTGAGAGTCAGATGTACAAGGGTGCCCACCACGGTGCATACTTTATTGCAAGCTACATACCATAATTACAGTCCCACTTCCTGTTTGTTCTGCTTCACATGGTTGGACAGTAAAGCTACCTGATAGCAACTGTACTAACAGGGAACTTCCCTCAGCATTTACTTTGGTTTTAGTGCTGCATGATAGGTTTATGTGTTACTATTCATAATAGAGTTTACGTCATTTAAGCAGGAAGACAAACATAACGAATGTGAGTACTTACCTGAACTTTAGCATTGTGAATATCTTACACCCAGAGAAACCCAGGCAGCCTCAGAAAGTTGCCACACATGCTGAATTATTTTACTTTGTAATTAATTCTTCATCATCAGTTATCTTCCAGCAGGAGCCATCTTTCATGCATGCCAACAGTAATACATAAATAGCAAAAGGGAACTACAAAATAAAAAAGCCTTAAGTCTGCAGTTTCCCAAGCAGGGTTTGTGGAAGTACACCCAGTGTAAGGAAAGAGGTATAGGATTCATATGCAATAGAAACTTGTGTAATATTCACTACTGTAAGAATTTGACATGGTTTGTTTGAAGCTTCTGTTGTTCTAATGTAGATGCATGGGGTGGATTGCTTGTATATCCCACAATACAATGATGTGCTATTACAATTTCACAGGAAAGAATAAAAAGTACTTGGCTTTCAGGCCTCAAACTCATCAAGATCAATGTGTATTATTACACAAATAATGTAGCCTGTATTTCCCAGTTGATTTGACTCAATTTTTCATTCAGTTCCATAACAAATTTTCAATCTTTCTATTTTGAAATACAAAATTAAAATGTTTCAGCATTTAAGTGGGTGTCTTTGGAAATTACAGTTCTGCAAGAAATACCTTCTTTTCTTGTATTCAGAAATAAATGCAGTAATATTTTAATTTAGTTTAGGATGGAAATTTTCATTCTTGCTTCCTCTTTCTATGTAACTTAATTCTGAAGGTGTTTGGATTGAAACAATGGATATTCAAAAGCCCAAATTCTTCCTGCAGTGCACAGTCCTCTGGGGTTTTTCCTTCTGATTGTTATCAGTGGTCTTTTTCAGTTACACACTACATAAACAAAAGAAGGAGCTATATTGTGCTAAATCAGATGTCCTTCTTATTCAATATCCTGCTTCTGACAGTGGCCATTAGTGGATGCCTAGGAAACGGTGTAAGAACGGAAGAAGCACACAGCTTCCAACAAACCATTACCTAGAAACTTCCTGTGCCAGACCACTATATGTATTTCACCCTTTCTTAGCTATTAGTTACTGTTCTTTTTTAAAGTTATTTAGAGCACTGGCTGAAGTAACTTTTCAGAATCGTTTTAGAAACCTGAATACAATATCTTATCTACTTGCCTACGTGCTTGTTCATGAGTTCAAAATGCCTAATATCTATGGGAAATCTTATTTCCTTTTGCAAAAGACATGTTTTCTTTCTCCATTACATTATATTTCATTCATATGCCTACATCTGTTCCTCACCATAATTTCTTCCAGTTTACCTGGTAGAGAACACATACTGACTGATCTTTGGCATGTGCCAGGAATTACTTTTAAAAGCTAGTATCACATTTATGATCTCAGCATAATACTGTGCACCTAACTGTGAAGCAAACTTCAGAAGTATCTATAAACTGCAAATAACTAACTTGATAATACCATTAGATAAATCAGAGCAAAGGGAGTGCTTTGTTTGGGGTGCGTTTGGTTTCTGTTTGGGAGTTTGTAGGGTTTTGGGGATGGTTTGTTGGTTGGTGTTTGTTTTTTTGGCAGGCAAGTAGGACCACCAAGGGGTGACAGATAAAATAGCAACCAAATGCATCATAAGCCTATAGAATTGTAAAGCCTAAGGAATTATTTCTTTAGTGCTCTCCCTCTTTTTTATTTGGTAACAAAATAAATCCTTCTAAGCTTAGACCTTTAGAAGCCTGTATTTCCCAGGTAGCTTAAGACATGGAAATTGGGATGAAACTTTCTGAGGTTTTTTTTTTTGTTTGTTTGTTTGTTTTTTGTCATTTAACTGATATCCCTAGTTTTACTTTACTACAACTTGGATAATTGTTTCTACTTTAACTAGTTTTTATTTCACATGTATTATTGAAGAGAGCAATTGCAACATCATCATAAAAAATAGGCTGAAATAATAATAGGGAACACGGTCTCTAAATGGTTTCACTAAAGCAGGAACTACTTTCTGGATTAAGTTAAAACCCCAAGAAAGTCCAGCTGAAATTAAGTGCTTAGGTGTATCTTAAAACATGTTTTGGTTGGTATAGTTCAGTCTGTAGTGCCCCCTGGTGACAATATAAATAATTCTCAATTACTGTTTCCCTGGATGATAAAAGCCAAGCAATTGAAGCCATTTTCACAGAATCACAGAATCCCAAGGGTTGGAAGGGACCCCGAGAGATCATCTGGTCCAACCCCCCCTGCAAGAGCAGGGTAACCTAGAGTACATCACTCAGGAACTTGTCCAGGCGGGCCTTGAATATCTCCAATGTGGGAGACTCCACAACCCCCCTGGGCAACCTGTTCCAGTGCTCTGTCACTCTCACAGTAAAGAAGTTCTTCCTGATGTTAACATGGAACCTCCTATGCTCCAGTTTACACCCATTGCCCCTTGTCCTATCACTGGATATCACTGAAAAAAAACCTAGCCCCACCCTCCTGACTCCCACCCGGTACATTTTTGTAAACACTGATGAGGTCACCCCTCAGTCTCCTCCAAGCTGAAGAGACCCAGCTCCTTCAGCCTCTCCTCATAAGGGAGGTGTTCCACTCCCTTAATCATCTTTGTGGCTCTGTGCTGGACTCTTTCAAGCAGTTCCCTGTCCTTCTTGAACTGAGGGGCCCAGAACTGGATGCAATATTCCAGATGTGGCCTAACCAAGGCAGAATAGAGGGGGAGGAGAACCTCTCTTGACCTACTAACCACACCCTTTCTAATGCACCCCAGGATGCCATTTGCCCTCTTGGCCACAAGGGCACATTGCTGGCTCATGGTCACCCTCCTATCCACCAGGACCCCCAGGTCCCTTTCCCCTTCACTACTTTCCAGCAGGTCAGTCCCCAGCCTGTACTGGTACATGGGGTTGTTCTTCCCCAGATGCAAGACTCTACACTTGCCCTTGTTGAATTTCATCAAATTTCTCCCCGCCCAACTCTCCAGCCTATCCAGGTCTTCCTGAATGGCAGCACAGCCTTCTGGCGTGTCAGCCACTCCTCCCAGTTTAGTGTCATCAGCGAACTTGCTGAGAATACACTCAGTTCCCTCATCCAGGTCATTGATGAAAATATTAAACAGCACTGGTCCCAGCACCGACCCCTGAGGCACTCCACTAGTCACAGACCTCCAGCTAGATTCTGCACCGTTGACCACAACTCTCTGCCTTCTTCCTTCCAACCAGTTCTTGATCCACCTCACTACCTGATCGTCCATAACTAAAAGGGCTAAAATAGACATATTTTACTAATTTTAGACTTTGCTATATGCTTTATGTGCAGAGTAATGTATAAGTTGTAGGCTTTTTTCATAGCAACTTTGTATACATTAACTTCAGTGTCCATAAAGGCTATTTTAGGTGAACTTAGTATTTTTGGGTTTGGGTTCTTGGGTTTGATTTTTGGTGTTTTTTTTTCTTGTCTGAGTTTTTGGTTGAAATGATCTCTGTTCATATTTGTAAATTTGTGCAATAATTGTTCCAGAATTAGCTATGTTTTTTCCTTAATTAAACTAGTTTCCATTTATTACTACTTTTTAGTTTCTCCCATATCTAGTTCAGTATGTCTCAGTAAAACTGCAGGGAAATCTACATGTTATTAATCTGGTGGTTTTATTTCTTTAAATATTTACAAGCCAGTATTTTGTTATTTCCTTACTTTGCTACCTTTTTGTAGAAGGTTGTGTGTTCATTTCTGAAGATGAGCAATGCTTGGAAAGCATTAGGAGTGAGAAACACAATTAAAGAAAATAGCTTGTGGATGCACCTGCACTATCTCTGTGCATTCCATAAGACGACAGTGGAGAATAAATATTTTGAAGTTTAATCGTTATGTATTTTTTGCAGGTGTATGATGATGGAAAATATGTGTATGTAGTAACAGAACTTATGAAAGGAGGAGAACTGCTGGATAAAATCCTTAGGCAAAAATTTTTCTCAGAACGAGAAGCTAGTGCTGTTCTGTTCACAATAACAAAAACAGTTGAATATCTCCATGCACAGGGGGTAAGTTCTCATCTTGGACACCATGCTTAGAGGTGTTAATACTCTTTCAGAAGCATAAACTCATACTTTGATATGTTCTTCTGTGTGGTAACTAAGTAATTTTATTAAGTAATTACACTGCAGCAGGAATTTGTGTTGAAATCAAAACATTCCCCATCATGTTAAGATCTCCGGGTAGTGGAGATGATGCAGCTCTTTCTGTTGTCCTTCATGCAGTCTGTCAGCAGTTCTGTAGAATATGCATATAATGGATAATAGACAGGATATGAGAGGAAGTTAGCCAGGAAGAAGTGCTAGGACCAGTGTTGTTGCTTAGCCATGGGACCTGATGTAATTCCAACCCCATCCTGCGATATACCTTGAAAATTTATTTTTCATCTATCACATCTTGGAGCAGAGTATTTCTGCATGCTGGTAGATGATTGAGTCTGCTAATCAAAAACATGATGATAAAAAATAACAGAAATATCCTGCATATTGGTTTGCTCTTCTCTTTGCTCTAAAATAAAATGTTATTTCAAAATGTCAGATTGTTTCAATTATACTGATATCTTTTCAAAATTTACCTGTGGGAAAACAGTACAGGAACATATTTTCTTTATTCCTTGATATGAACATTCTGGTTGCTTAGGATTTAGTGTCTGAATTTGATCAAGACTCTAGAACTCAACAACTCAAGCAGACTGGTTCTAGAAACAGACTGCCAGATCCCCAGCGCTGCTGTTTCCATTGCCTACCATACCTCTTCCATTGTACCCTTTTTGGGATCTATTAAAAAAAAATAAAAATTAAAACCACCAACAAGAATAAAAATGTTTTTTTTCTTCTGCCTCTTGGAGCAGTAAAGGATTTAATTTATTTTCATTTATTTCATTTATTACTTAGAGAAAAAGAATTCTATCTAAATGCAAAAAAAAAGAAAAAAAAAAAAAAGAGGGCTATCAGGAGCCAGTTCTGTCATACACTGACATCTCAAGTCAGGATGTTTCCCTTAACATCTACCCAACTCAAATTCTTTAATATCATTTTTATGTTTCACTTTATAGGATGCTTATTTCCATAAGTTTAAGTATTTGTTTTGTTAAATCTGAAAATTGCAAAGTACTTGCATGTTGAAAAAGCCTTTACTAAAGACACTTAGTGTATTAAATGGCCTTAGAGTCTACAAACCCTCTGCAGTCTTTTACTTCTTGGTCTTGGACTGCTTACTTTTTTCAAACACTGCTGGCTTTCTGGAAGAGTGCATAGAGCTTCTGATTCTGTACATCATTCACAGGAGGTTTGGGTTATCTTCTTGTTCTAATGGGATTACCTTCTTGAAATATTTCACCACTATCTTTTGCATTCAAATGTAACCCTGCAAAAGCTGTAGTTTAATATTAATCAAATACATAGGACAATCAGGAAGATAAAGGCCTTCACAGCAGGTCTGTTTAAATATTTAAGACATTTAGATCAACTCTACAGTCTACACTATATACCCCTTTCTTTCCAGATAGCAAAGACTACAGAGGCTTTAGGCTAATTTGTCTTGTGAAGAAAATGTAACAGGTCATCTGATTTCAGACTGTCCTTGTGAATTCCAGGTTTTATGAAGGCTGCCAGAACTTTGGCAACTTCTACAGTTTTTGTCAAGCATTTTACATCTTAATCCTCTTCAAAATAGCCACTTGGGAACCACTATTGGGGGGTTTTTGACATGCCAGTTCCTTAGGAGAATACCTTTTTGCTGTTTTGGGGTTTTTTTTGGCAGAACTGCATTAAAATTCATCCTTAATTAGGCCTTAAGTGTTTGCAGTGAGATTAATTCAGATTATCTCAATGAAGAGAATGGAATACAGAGGGTTACTTCAGCAGTAACTAGCGTGTGGTTATGTAGCACAGTGGTGCATGAGCTGCTACAGACATCCATGACTCCAAAAGATACTACTAGTCAAAGGTTCTGATTTAAAGAACCTTGTAGGTATGCATGTTAAAGTAAGAAATATGTATATTCACCCACTAAAACTAGACATTTGGAATCATATGTACAAATAAATGAGGGAAGAGTGGGATGTCTGCATGGGGCTTTATAATTAGGGTTTCCAAGTTAGAACTGTAGTACTTTAGACGCGAAAGAGCATCAGAATACTGTAGCTGATATTAGAAGCTGAAAATCTGGAAAGTGATTGCTGATGGGAGGTTTGAAATTAGGTAGCAGAATTGAGAATTATAAAACCTTTCATCTTTTTAGTTTATTGTATTTAGTGATTTGTTTGGTTTTTTTTAGGTTGTTCATAGAGACCTCAAGCCTAGTAATATCCTTTATGTCGATGAATCTGGTAATCCAGAATCAATTAGAATTTGTGATTTTGGCTTTGCAAAGCAACTACGAGCAGAAAATGGTCTTCTGATGACTCCATGTTACACAGCAAATTTTGTCGCACCAGAGGTAACTACCAGGATAGTTTACATGCCTTAATTTATTTTGATGGTGGATTTTTGCTAGTTAGATATTTGTTTCATTCTTGTGTAACAAGTAAAATCACTTTATAAATATTAACAATTTGAAATCTCACTATTTGTGGCATAATCAAAGCACTTCTAAGCATTTTTCACTTCAGAAAAAAATATTTGTCTCCCTCAGGTTTTAAAGAGGCAAGGTTATGATGCTGCATGTGACATATGGAGCCTCGGAGTTCTACTTTATACCATGCTGACTGGGTAAGGGTAATTTTAGTTTACTTTGTTGTAGAATAACAAAGCAATATAAACAAAAAAATAATAAAAGTAGGCGCACTGTTGACGATGTTTCTGTCAAGGTACTGATTAATGTCCGCTTTGGCTTCAGTAGGAGTAGCATATGCTTTGACGAGTGGAAGCCAAGTTTGCAGCGGCTGATGTGAAAAATTACTGGTTTCTCATGTCTCATCTATTTTGGGGGTTTAATTTCTGTTTTGTGGTGATTTAGGAGTAAGAACTGATATTTTCATATGAAAATTGGCTGATTAAGCAGCATTTATGTTGAAATACATGTTGCAAATATAATTGCAATGCATGGAAGCATGATTGTGTGCAAAATTCAGCCACTGGACAGTTTGCACTGAGGCACTTAGGATATAATAAGTGCAACAAGTGTATTTATATATGCAATAGAAATTAATTTTATAAAATATGATGAATAATAAATCCAAGTATAGTTCCACAAGTTCAAAAGATAGTTGCTATTGCACCTGCCAAATAGATTATCTTTTTATGATGGATTATTCAGATGGCCACTTTGGTTGAGAGTTAATTTCATCATTTTTTAGTTATTGGTATTCTGGTAGTGGCAGCAGCAGCAAGAATGCTTATAGTAGAGCAAGGAAAATTGCTGCATCTTCCTCTGTTATCAAACCAGTATTTATTCTTTTTCAGCCTCCTCATAGTGTCTTCATCTTTAATTTTATAACAGCTTGTTTTATTACTTCACTAAAACGTGAAGGCTTAAAGAATACTTTCTGTAGTTCAGGAACTACCAGTAGTTGGACTGCTATAAGAGAAAAATCTGTTTTTCATACCAGACAGAGAGGGAATTCATTCAGTAAGAACAGATCTGTAGTCAGTGCTATGCATTTTCATATGTTAAGAATAACTTTTTTACAGCTATTTTACTATCTTTGGTCTGTATTTATGTTGAACTCACTGAATATTATGATCATTTATACCAGCTGTAGAGGTCCAGGTTATGGAAGTTGTTAACATTGAAATTGTTTGTTTAAATAGCTACACTCCTTTTGCAAATGGTCCTGATGATACCCCAGAGGAGATTTTGGCCCGAATAGGTAGTGGAAAGTTCTCTCTCAGTGGCGGTTATTGGAATACCGTTTCAGAAACAGCTAAGGCAAGTATATTTGCTTTGTCCTTTGTGGGGTGAGAAATGGGTTGCAGTGTAACATGTTGCTTATAATGTATACGTTGTATCATTTATGATTGGGTAGAAATACTGCTACTAGAAGTTTGTTTGCTATTTATGATCCTTTTACATTTCAACAGTCCCTTGCATGTAGGAATTAAAACAGGTGTGCCTTATATTATAGCAGTTAACAGCTGTCCTTAGAAATATAGTGTATTTTATCAGCATTTGCACAATCACCCATGATGAGAAATGCTGTAATTAAAACTCAAGTAGAAGCATGACATTCAAAAATTGTATAGATAATCTAAATCAGGATAATGAAAAAATTATTATAATTACCATGTGCTCCACTGATTCAGGCTAGAAAAATAAATAGTTTCTCACATTTTTCTGTTGGGTCAGTTCTTCAGAGTTATTCAGAACAGTTTATCTCATACTCTTTCATTAGGATTTGAGCAGCTTATTCTTTTAAATAAGAACTTTTAGTACTTAAGGATGTCTTATCTACTTAAAAACAAAACAAACAAAAAAAAAACCACACCACCCAAAAAAAAGAGGAAGAAAAACCAGCCAATGAAGTATTATATTTTCTTTCTATTGCATTTGTATGAAGTAAAAATTTTAAACAGTTTTTTTGAGAGGGGAGGAGTACGTTTTTTGACTCTAAACTGAAGTGTGCAGTAACCTTTATTCCCCTTTTGTGAAGGGGCAGTAAAGTCCTAAAGTTCCTACAAAATTGTTTACATATGTTGTGCTCTTTCTTACAGCTTGATTTGTGATGTGCTTTCTAATGTTCTGCTCACACAATTCAATCATTTTCCCACAAATCATGTAATTCATGTGATTGGACAAATCAACCTGTTAGAATGTCTACAGTAATCTGGTAACATCACCTTTCTTCCTTCAGGGCCATTCTATTCAGTTGTACTTGGGACTCTAGAATGAACCAAAACCTTACCAGCTATGAAAAAGAAGAAACCTTAGATTCCTTTGTAGTAATATTTCTTGTGTTCAGATTCTTATTTGAATTACAAAAGCATTTTATATTAAAGTGTCCAGTATTGCTAATGTAACTGAAATTAACTTAGAACCAGATTTAGTCAATTGTGTTTCTGTACAAATAATTACTTAATATAGAAATATTATTTATGCTTTACCCTTACTGACTGACATCTAAAGACAGCTATAAAATATTAAGCTGCTGTATAAAATTGTTTTCAACTTCTTACTACCATAATTTCAAAAGGATAAAATATAAGTTCAAAAGGTGGTGGAAAATGATGTACCAAAACAAAAGTGTGTATCTCATCAGATGTTGAGAGTCACTTCCATGTAAAGAGAGTAAATAGAATATGGTGTTTCATCTGGGCAGAGCTGAGTGACATGACAGACAAACAAGACCTTACATATATGGCCAGCAGGAATACTAAAATTCAACCTTCAGCTTTCACAGGATGAAAGCTTACTACACACTGAGAAGTCATGCAAAGGGAAGGATCATCATTATTTTCTTAACTGTTCTTTTTCCCATATTGATTCCCCACATATCGATTAACTATTAACATATTATTGTTAAAAATGAAGTACTTGTATAGTGGGGCCTCTGCTCTAGCCCAGTGTGCATATTTTGATGTTTATGTATTTTGCCTTACTTAATTGGATACTTTTCTGTCATTTAAAGTCATGTAATTAAAAGAGAAAATGTTAACATTGCCAGGCAGCTTTTCAGCGTTTCAAGCTGACATTATGACTGGGTTTTTTTTATACCAATGAAATCTTTGGTTTTGAACTATGATCTGGTTTAGAGATTAAGTTTTACTATTGTTTGCATTGACTCTTTGAATATCATTTAATAGGACCTTGTTTCAAAAATGCTTCATGTTGACCCACATCAAAGATTGACTGCAGCCCAAGTTCTTAGTCACCCCTGGATAGTTCACTGTGACCAGTTGCCTCAATACCAGCTGAACAGGCAGGATGCTCCCCATTTAGTGAAGGTAAGTACATATTTGTTCAGCTTGCTGTCTAGCTACAGTAAGTGTAAACAAAATGATTAAAAAGAAACAAAGGTTATGGTAGCATGTGTTTTTTCTAAATACTATTTAAAAGTTATGACTCGGAGTTGCAATAAGCCATAAAGTGAACTTGTAATATCTAATAGGATTTCATAGGAACCCACTCATGGGGGGGGAGGGGGATCCAAGCAAAAACCAAGTAATACATTTGAAAGATTTTAATTTTCTTAGGTTTGAAATTTATTGGACTTACACTGGGAGGCTTAATTACCTTAAGAACCATCACAGAAGAAACTGTTCTTCTGGTAGTGAAAATGTTGTCAGATGACAGTAGGGGAGCTGAAATACAGTTTGATTAATTTTACAGCTTCAGAAGAGGTTAATTGTCAGTGGCTAAAAGGAAATACTTCATGATCACAGTATAAGCTAAAAGAAGTCAAAAAGGCAGAGTTAATTAATATGGTATTGTACTGCTCTGCACTCTGTCTGAAACACAGTCTGGTTTTTATACTGATAAACTTTTTTCACTTTAAACAAGCAGAAAGAACTAAAAAATAGTTGAATTATATTTCTCTATATTCCACCCTGCCTTCAGTCCTACATCCAAGAATGTCGTGCAACGTAAAAGGGACCTGAAGAATATAATTAACACTGAGTCAGCTATTAGCAATTTCTAGCATCCAGAAACACAAGTGGAAAGAGGGAAGTTCTGATCCCACAGCTTACAACTTCCTAGCTTTTTTTTTTTTTAAATCTTCGTGTGCCAAGTGATGTGGTTGAAATTTTTAAATATTGTGTTGAAAATGGAAATGATTATGTAAGTGATAAGCAGAGACAGCATCTACTGATAAGATTTCATTCCCCAACTATGTCACAAAGCATAGAGACAGAACTTAATTTAACAATTGATACCTTCTGGGGTTTGACTTTTTAAGCAAGGTAAAATTGCTTTAAATTGATGTGAAAACTATTTATTTCCCTAACAAACACTCACTCCGAACACTGATGGTATTTAAGTATTGCAGTGGTATGTTTATGTTGTAGATTGAAGGTAGACTGGAATTTAAAACTCATTCAGAAACTCTGGCAGTTAGCACTGTCTGCTGTCTAGCGTGTGCATCAGTCACAACATGCTCTTCCTGGGTTTTTTCCCCCTCTGCCCCACAGGGTGCAATGGCAGCAACTTACTCTGCTTTGAATCGCAATCAGTCACCAGTTTTGGAGCCAGTTGGCCGTTCTACTCTTGCTCAGAGGAGAGGTATAAAAAAAATTACCTCAACAGCCCTGTGAAGTGACCTCAAACAGACACTTGGTACCAAGGCATAAGATGATAGCACAAATCATGGCGACAGGTAGCACATATCTGACAGATACCTGCAAGCACACTCTGACCCAGCTGGTACCTATAATGCTGCTGCTCCTGCTGCTGCTATTGCTTTCATCTACTCTCGCTTTAAACTGTTGACAGCAAGTTACTGATCTTACTGGAGCTTCAAATGGAGTGACAAGTGGAAACACAAGGAAAATGATCATGTTCACGACTGAATAAACCAGAAGAATTATGAATGCCACCTCTGTCAAAAATACACTGAATAAAGCACTCTGCACCACATAGCATTATTTTTATAAGGAATATTTTTTGTCCCCTAAAATATTCTTTGTTACAGGTAGAGATGGACAGTTTATGTTAAGCACTTAGCTTAAACAATCTCTTTATATTAGCACTATATACTTTGTGCCATCCAACATTTTGTATGTTTTTGTAAACAGTTCACAAGCAGTACGTTTCTGTGCTGTTTTCTTTAATGTATACATGCCTTGTTTTACTTAGATATTATTAATCATTTTGACAATTAAGTCTGATTAAACGGTTCAGCTGGATTAATCAGTATTGTTGGACAGCTCTAAAAGAAGCCTGACTGTTAAACAGCTATTGAATGTAATGCTATGAATACGTATTTCTCCATGTCTGACTTTTCTACATTTCCATGTTTTTGACACTGCATGTCATGTTATAAAAATCAGGATGCTGTTTATAGTATTCAAAACTTAAACAGTGAATCTTTCACCATAGTATATATACAATAGGTAATATAACCCAGAGAAAAGATAATTTTTGTCTTTTGTTCCCCCTCCTCTCCCTTTTATTCTCTCTGATCTAATCTCTGGACTCAGGAATCATAGCTAAATCCTTTCTGATAGAGGACATTTCTATATTGTTTATTCTTATAATCCATTGTTAATATTTTATCTCTATTCTGTGACTTTTGTTTAAGCTGCAGAGGATTTGTTCAGTGAATGTTGGCATTATAGAAGAAAGGCTACATTGAAGATAAAGCAAAACATGCTGTCTGCTAGTAAGCAGAAGCCTGCAAAAAGCAGGTTTAAACTGCATTCACTGCAGTTGCAAAACTGATGGCTCTGATGTTCTGTCGGTTATTTTCTGATAATTGTTATTGACATCCAAAGCAAAATGAGAGGAGAGTCATCCAGATCAGGCAGGGGCTAGAAAAGGGTCATTGTAATTTATCACGAAACTAGTATTGTCCCAGTAAGATAAGACAAAACTGTTCAGAGTGAGTGCTTCCCTTTTCCCCAGGTGGAAGCAAGTTTGTAATGAGGGTGAAAGACTAATTTTCAGTACTAATATAAGCTTTTAATACTCTTGGCCTCTGGTGTCTTAAGTAATTAAAGGTGTTTTTTGACAGCTAGTCTTGAAACATCAAATTGCCCACATGAGAACATGCACTGGAATGTGTTTGGATTCAGTCAGTGTCCCACTCCCCCAAAATGATACACTGCATCAACTCATTCCAGATATGAAAATGGCTGTTGGGAATTCCAGCTTTAATAAGTAATGGATCTGGATGAACAGCTCAGTGAATAATACAATTTAAAAACTAAAAGGTGCAACTTCATGTTTTGCATAAGAAGGCATTTTCTTGATTTAGGGATATTAAATTTTTTGTGGTGATTAATTTGCTAGTTTCCCTGGAATCATCAGAGGTTTACTGAAAGGGAGAATAACCTTTATGATATCACAGATTCTATCTAAATGAATGCAAGTTTTCCTTCTGCTGCAGGTTTTTCCGAGTTCCTTGAGGAAGGGATCCCACTTCTATTGCCCTTAAGAATGTGTTAAATATTTAATCAATTGTGTAAAGAATTGGTTTTATGAACAAGGATTCCTAAATTTCCATACATCTTGGAAATCTGAACACACAGCTCTTGCAAGCAATTAGCATTTTTCCCTTACTTAGTGCTCTGACACTGAAGTTCCCTTGAGTTGTACAGATGCATCTACCCTTCCTGCAAGAAACATCTTTCACTAAAGGCAGAAAAAGGCCATTTGTTGTTTCTTTTTTTATTTGACGCTGGCTGCAGCTCCAGAGGAATTTAGTAAAACCTTTTCTTTCAGAAAATGTATTTTCAGCTCTGCAAGCGATCAGTAAGTCAGGCTTCTCAACACCTAGAAACCGTACCTTCTGGAGTGGCTTTTAAATGTGTTAATCTAAAGATTGTGGTATCTAGTCAACAAAAGAGATTTAAAATTGATGCTGTTAAAATGAAGGGATAACAGTAATCGCTAGCGTCAATAATAGCATTTCAGTTCAGGAAGGGATTTCTCCTGTGTTCTCCGTGTGTATATATAGCTGCCTGGCAGAGAACAGACCAAAAGGAGGAAGTGTTAAGCTGCTTTACTATTGGCAATATCCATGTTAGAGTAATATGAAAGTACTTTCAGGAGTTTTATTTTAGCCATATTTTGTGGCCCTTGAACTCACTGGTGATTAGCCAGATAGTAAAGCAAAGTTAACTCCTACGTTTTACGTATCTACATTCTCAAGTGAGCTGTTAATTTAGACTTTACAGATGTTGCTGCTGTGTTGTGTGTAAAGCAGCATAGAGTGATCATTTTACATGCTAATAAAACAGGGCAGTTTAGCACATGCTAAATCAGTATGTTGAAGTCTAGATCCACTACAGCTTGAAGTTGCTTTCTAAACCAAGATATAAGTGGCCCATGTATGCAGGAGGTATGTCTTACAGGCTAGAATTACATGGTAATTTGTGTACCTTACCACCTGCTTTGGATCCATGCTCACAACTTCACATTTATTTTTCTCATTTTGTAGCCACAGTTGGTAGATATAAAGCAATCCACATAGTGCTGCCTAAGATCCCAGCACCTTTCTATTAGAATGTGAGTACATACGACACACTGCATAACTTCATTGCTGGGCTGCTGCTTTTTCTGTAAAGCATAGCAAGTAACTCTAGGCTACAAAGTCATGGAGAATAAAAGAGGAGAACTGCAGATACAGGTGAATTTTCTGTATATAGGCCATGGTTTCTTAATGTGAAATTACCACTTAACTGTGCTTGAGAGCATGAGAGAACAGAGGGAAGAATATAGTTGCAATACTCAATAAATGTCATCTATATCCAGTAAGGGCAAAGTTCTTTATTCATAATCACTATCATGTTGAATGAAACTTCTAAGGAGTTTTTCAAGAGAATATTTAAAACTTTTTTCTAAAGAGGCAAGGGAGTAACAAAATAGATTTATGTGTCTGGGACTTTTTTGTGTGTGTGTTGCTTTTGTAAATGTGGTGTACCAACTAAAGCTGTGCTTTTCTATTATTGGAAGGAAAGGACTCAAAGTATGCTGGCCCTTAGTAAGTGGCAATGGTTAATAGATGAATTTTCACTTATGAAAATGATGTAAATGATTAGCTTTATCTTGATACTCTTGACCTAATCAAAGGGAAGGTGTACTTACGGGGGATGTAATTATTTTGCAACCTAGTTGGGGGGGGTCTACTTAAAACATTTTTAAAAAATGACAAAATCACAGATAAAATATTTTTCTACAATTCTATACAATCATTCTTTATACTAGTTTTCTCAGCATGGCATGTAAGTAAGTCTGAGGTACTGTTCCAGGACCTTGTTCAAGACTATTACAACAGCATCTCTTAGATGCTTGGCACTGCTGTCATAAAACTGAAATGCTAGTGAAAGAAAAAAAAATAAAATTGTACTGAATACTTTAAATGATTGTTTTATTCAGAGTCTGATCTAGGAAATGTTCCAATCATGCTATTAATAATGTGTAATTAGAACTGTTCCAGATGTAACTATGAACAGTTCTGGAAAGGTATCATTGCTTGTATTCCTGTCTAATGGCAGGTTTTGTAGTCTTCAAAAGAAACTGAAATTTCTACTATGAATAAACTTTCAAACATCTTAAAGTGCTTCTTTTGGTTAATCATTTGTTCTGCTCAGTTACGTTTTTTGTTCTTCATTAACACTGAAATACATTTGCAGTGTACCAAGTGTGCCGTTCCAACCAGAAAGAGCTTTTTAATAAGCAAGTATCTGTCGGTTAAAATGTCACTGTATTACATGAAGTTACTGCAGCTGTGATGGAGCATGTGTGAGGACTGTAACCAGAGGTATTGCTGAGGCTGCCAAAAGGTGGCTCTGAGAGGACATGAAGACAGTAAGAAGCAGAAGCAAGCACAGTGCCAGGGCAAGGGGCACAGGTACCACTACCTTCCAGCTGGAGTTCACACCTTGGATCCCAAGTGTGTGCCAGCACCATCCTGTGAACCCAGCACGAGGCTTGATCCTGCCTAAATCCACCTTTAAATGAATTTTCGATTAAACTGGGTCATTTTTAAGCCCTGGCAGGGAAGAAAAGAAAGGGGGGAATGTAACAGTGAACCCCCAGGACTTGCTTAACTTCAGACTTCCCTTGCTTTCACACCCTCCGCATGCACCCTTTGGTAGGTCGATGGGGCGAGACTTCTCCCGGCGCTGCTCGCCTCCCCCGGCCAGAGACCACCGCAGGAACCCCCGCCCTCCCCACCAGCTGCCGGAGCCAGGCCACACGCCCGGCACAGGGGCTGGGAGGGGGCCGCTGTGGCTGCTGTGGGGGCACCGTTCTCCGGCGTCGCCGCTGCCGGTCCAACTCCGAATTCGCGCGCTCCCGAGTCAAACCAAAGCCACCGGCCGGGACCCAGCGCACCCCGCTCGCCCGCCCAGCACCGCCCCCCAGAGCCCCTGATTGGCGGTCGCTGCCCGCCGGCTGCGGAGCTCTGGTCAATCGCAGTGCGCCCGCCCATCAGCACGCCCATTGTGGCGTGTCCCGCTGACGCCGCCGGGAGCGGGCAGGCTGCTGGGAGGACGCATGCGCAGAAAGGGCACCACCCCCCTTCGGAGGCGGAGAGCCCTCCAGCTCGCCAGGGGGCGCTGTTGGTCGGATCGGCGCCCAGTAGCCGGAACGCACGAGTCAGCCGCAGCCCCGGACCCGGTCCTGGTCCCGCTGTGCCAGGAGCTGCTGCTCTCTTCCCCCTCGCGTGAGCCGCGTGAAGCCCCAGCCGCCGCCCCTACCCGCAGGCCCTCCGCGGCTGAGCGCCCGGCGCCATGCCCAAGAATAAAGGTGAGGTGCGCTACCCTCTGCTGGGCCTCCTGTGGCGGCCCGGCCCTTCGCCGTAGCGACGAGGCCGGGTCCTGGCGCGGCCGCGCTGGGGAGGCCCGCGGAGGCTCCCCGGCCCGCAGCCGTCGCGTCTCACGTGGGAGCTGCCGCGGCCCGGTGCCCGCGGGCGGGGCGGGGAAGGGGCGGAGGAGCCCGCCCGCCTGCTAGCCACCGCGCGTTGCCGGACCGGCGGGTCCCTGCGGCCGGTTCTCCCGGCAACGCTCAGGCGTGGGTCCCGGTCTGGCCCCGGTCGGGCGCGGCCCAGCGGCGTGTCGCAGGCCTCTGGGGCCTGGGCGGCCGGGAGTGGAGGCCGTGGCGGGGCCTGGCTGTCAGGGGCGGCCGCCGAGGAAGCGGGAGGATGTGCTGTGCGTGTCCCTCCGTGCTCTCGCTGGGCACGGCGGCTTCTCCCTTCTCCCCAGACAGCTGCCTGAAGGGAACGGAGAAGTGAGAGGAAGGGAACAACAGCGTTTTAACTGAGGAAGGGATGGCGAGGAGAGTATGAGCTGCTGTTATGTGGCTTCACGAAGAGCATCTAATTCTGTTGCCACGTGTGTGCCTTTAAGAAGGGCATCTTCACTTGGAGCATAAGCCCTCCCCTGAGTATTTCAGCATTACAGCAACCCCTCAGGTTACATGCAACGGCTCGTCCCACCATTATTTGTGAGGTATTTGGTTGCAACAGTCACAAAAACTGAAAATGGTGATCTTGTGCAGATCCCTGTTGAAGGCTACTGTTGTTCTGGAGCAGCCAGGACATCTTAAATAGTGGGAGCTTTCATCTTTCAATTGCTATGTTACCATTCAGTTAAAAATTTGGAGCAAAAATGTTAAAGGCAAGCAATAAATCTACATCTGGGTAGGATACTTAAAACCGTCAGGTAAAGAACAAGCATGGAAAACCCCGTAAGCATGATTATTTCATTCACTGTATTCAAAGATAGTAACACGTGCTTCTTTTCCCTTCTCCCCTTTTAATTTAGGCAAAGGAGGTAAAAATAGGCGACGAGGTAAGAATGAGAATGAATCAGAAAAACGGGAACTGGTGTTCAAGGAGGATGGGCAAGGTGAGTCTTTAACTATAGTACGAGAATGCTGTTGTTTTCATCAGATACTGTAAGTGACGTACATTGATACACAAGACATCTAGATGTCTGAGAAATACAAAGTTATTGTGCTATAAAGAGGCTTTCTTACTGGCGTATTTGAATTCTAAATGACATACTTCAGTGTGGGAGGAAGATATTAGGTAAAGGGAAATTTTTAAATAGCTTCTCTGCTTAAGAATGATGTTTGTCTTTCCTTGACCTTATTGTGATGCCATGTGTAATACAGTGTGTATGTAAAAATTCCCTAAAAGTCCCTTGAGTAGCTCTGTGTGAGAGTCAGTAAGCACCTGGCTTGGGTGATGTAGTTCAGTGCTGCCAGTAGTTGTCTGTGAGACGCACAGTCCCACTTTCTGTTCTGTACCAACTGGAACCATTTCTTGGACCTTGTGATTAGCTTTCTGAAGTCCCTGACCTGGCAGAACAGTTCATCTCACTGTGCTCTTTCTGTCCCCTGGTGTTTGGTTGAATTGGCTCTTGGGTTGGGACATGTAACAATTTTAAACCACGAGCAGTCAGTCAGGTCCTTTACGTGGATGTTGTCAAGTAGAGTAAGCCACAAGAGTGTTCAGCTGGAGGGTGATGAGTAGGATTCCCTTCTCCACTGCCTTGTGGTGACAGTGAGATTACCTCCCTTCTGGCTTACCCTGGCTTGTGCATCATGCTCTTGTGAATGCTCACATATACTCAGGGGCTTGCGTAGTGACCAATTAATGAGTTGGTTTGTTCAAAATAAATTTAAATCACGGTAAAAGAAGTGACCTCTGAACTTACTCTTTTTTAAGCTCTTTCTGTTATTCTGTGACAGTTAAAATCAAAAAAGAAGTTGATTTTGATGCAGCTGTAAAACATAAAATCCTTTTCATCTCCCAAGCAAAGTCTAATTAATGAAGCATTACTCTCCGTTATTGATAGTCTCATGTGTGGCTTGTTGGACTATCTAACTTGTGCTAAGAAAAGATTTTAGAATACTGAAATACAGCTCCAACTAAGTGAGAAATTACTTTTTTTTTTCCTGGAGAGTATGGACAGTCAGATAATGGTATCATTCTTACTAGCTTTATAATAATAATGATGTTATAATTCTTATTAGCTTTATTATTTTTAGTTAAATGGTAATACATTACACTGCAGACATTAATAGTATGCAAAGTGTTTCAGTAGTGATTTCTGGAACTTGGTGAAGGAAAGACATTAAATACAAGGTGAGAGACTGAGGGTGGGTGTTGGAGTGAAGTTTCATAGCTCTCAGCTGACGCCTGGTCCTTGCCTTTCAGACAGTATCTGAGAACAGCAGAACATGTCCTTTCAAGAGCAGCATTTTTCCCCACGGAGCCTCTGCAGGAGGCAGAGTATCAGTATACGGGAAGTGCCGCTTTCTGCTCTTCCCTCAGTGGCACAGAAGATTTTGTTGCTTAGCACAGGTGCCAAGTGTCATGAAGTTTCAAACTCTGTGCGTGACTTGACAGTTCCAAAAACTACCTGTAGTAAGCATTTCAGAGGGAACAAGAGCATGGATACAACTAAGAATGAGCGGTGTTTGAAAGTGTTAACAGTGATAAGAAAACAGTGATACATTCAGCAGCCTGTGTGGCTGATGAAAGCTCCTGTCCGCTGTCCATGTTTGATAAAATGTTACAGCAAATTTTGGTTACAGTAGCAAATGTTATTGGTTGTTTCATAAAGCTGCTGTATTTGTTTAGAAGTTTTGCTGTGTGGCACTTAGTTCAAGGTGGGCTTGGTTAACAGGTGGACTCAATCATCTTAAAGATCTCTTCCAACCTATATGAATCTGTAATTCAGTGATTCTGTATGTTACCATCTCTTTCAGAATATGCACAGGTGATCAAGATGTTAGGCAATGGAAGACTGGAGGCATTATGTTTTGATGGTGTGAAGAGGTTATGTCATATTAGAGGGAAACTAAGAAAAAAGGTAATTCTGAAGCATTGCAATAGAAAACAGTGGCACTATGCATGATACATAATTATAAAAATGTACACATTACAAAACAGGTTATTACAAAAGTTAATATTTCTACTGTATTTAATATCTTAGACTTATTTTTTATAGTAAACTAACTTGTTCTTGTTTTGATAATACACTTCTTTTATTGCCGGCACAGAAATTGGCTTTGGCTTTTGAGTGAAGCTGGCAGTTGAAGGGCTGCCTTTGGATGTGTGTATTTTAGGAGAGATGTTTTTTTGTCTGCTTGTGAAATGCAATTTTTTTACATTCTTGAAAGTTATATGTATATGGATAGTTAAAAAGATCCCTAATTGTAGGTGGGGAACCTGATGACTGTTTGGAAAATCAGCATGTTTTGTCTGGGACTAGATCAGTGCTTAGCTTACCAGGAGAACTTCTATTCATGTGAAGATTGACACCTAGCATAGGAAAATTTAAGTGTAAGAGGGTTGTCTGAAGCCACCATTTTTGTATGCTATTTCCCAAAACCTGTAAGAATCAGGGTTGGATAGATTCACTTGGTTTGATATGGGGAAGAACTGAATAATTATCTATCTTGTGTATTTAAATTAGCATGCCCTGTTTTGCAGGTTTCTGGCTTTGGTTTGAATGATTAGCATAGTCAGTTACTAGAAACAACTCCATTCATTTTCCTCTGCTCTTCACTGTGTGTGTCCATCACCCCTTTCATCTGGTTTTTCTTGCATTTTTTGCCCCTGTGGAGCTCAATTCACAGACTGGTGGCCTCATGGATTATTTCTGTTCTCTCAGAAGTTAGGACTTAATGACCATGTTGGCTACGAGCTCCTCAAATAAAGTTGATTTACCTTACTAATAGCTACATATAATGTGAAATAATGTATTTGTGAGTATTTATGACCTTGGTTTTGCTGTTAAAATATGAAATTGGATCTCTTCATTTTACTGGTTATAAAGTGAAATGTTGGCTGTACTGAAATTTTTCATGTGTCTCAGTAAACTTAAGTATGCGGTTTGACTCTTGTGTTATACCACAGAAGTTGAGTTCCTGCAGTATAACGTACGTTTTTTCTCTTTCAGGTTTGGATAAATACATCTGATATTATATTGGTTGGCTTAAGAGACTACCAGGTAAAAATACAGTGTAATTTGCGAATGAAGATTATCTTAAAAAACAGCTCTTTTAATAGCTAAATAGCAGCAGATATCATGATGAAATTCCCATCTAACTTTCTTTTAATTTGTATTCAGTTACGCTAAATGATTACTTTTAGCTTCCTTGTATTACAGAAGGATTGTCATGAGTAGGTGAGAAATCCTGGTTCAACTTGTTCTTCTAAATTGCACCCTGAGTCTTTGTGAATGAAGGTGCTTAATGACATCCCACTGGCATCATTGACGACTTCTTGTCAGGTGTAGCTGTTTGATGCTTGGATCCTGTGATATAAGGAGGATTGAGCCAAGCACCAATTATTTTATTGTGATAATCAGAATTTTTGGTAGTCAGAATTTTGGAGCCTTGATGTTTAGGCTTTTACCTTAGGAGGCCAATTTATCAGTGATCAGTTTCTACTTAAATTTTAAAAAACAGGAGCATAATTTTGCCTAATATAAAGGTTAATGGAAAGCAGTTGTCAATTTTTTATTAGATAAATGCTTTTTTATGAATGTTAGTGTTGTGTCATCAGTTGTTTGAAGATAGATTCAATTTCTGAAACGTGTATTGGAGTTGTAAACCATCTAGGATACTGTTATTTGCTGTGTACATTAAACTACTTGAAACTAGGAAGTTTTAACTTTCTGACTGACCACCAGACAGCTGTGTGCATTCTATGAAGAAAGATTAATTTCAAAGGCATTAAACAACTTCTTAAATTACTTTAAGTAGGAGAAAATTAAGTTGTCACCCCAATGAAATTAAAATATTCTACAAATGAGCAATTTCTACTTTACATTTAGAGAAACTGAAGGGGAAGGAGGATCAAGATATTCTTATGTAAATAATATAGGTGTGGTTCTTCTGAAAATAAGTTAGGTGTTAGTAGTCTGCTAAGGTTAATAAGGAGATTTTTTCCTTTCATAGGTGACTAATACATTCTAATAAATTCTTATATAGGATAACAAGGCTGATGTCATTCTAAAGTACAATGCAGATGAAGCCAGAAGTCTGAAAGCATATGGGGAGCTTCCAGAACATGGTAAGAATCTTTTCTGTTCAAATGGGAAGTTCATATTGGACAAGAATATTCAATCTGTCTCAACGTGGTGTGAGTGCACTCCTTTAACTTCTCCAAATCCCATTTTAGCTAAAATCAATGAAACAGACACATTTGGTCCTGGAGATGATGATGAAATCCAGTTTGATGATATTGGAGATGATGATGAAGATATTGATGATGTAAGTAGTAAACATATATTTTTGTGTCATATGCTTGAAACTGTCACTTTGGCAATAAGCTGGTTTTCCTTGGTTTTGAGCAAGTAAAATAGTACATGGATGTTCAGAATAGCTCACCACCTCAGAGACTGCTTCAGAAAGTGGTGGGGACATATGCCTGCCAGCTTTCTGTTATCTCGTCTATACTACAATCATCTTCTAGTTGACTGCTAAGGAAATAGTATGCTTAGTGTCATACTATTAAAACATACCTGGAGAGAGGCTTCTCATTACCCTAAGACATCAAAGAGAAAATCAAAGTCATTTGTCCCCAGAGACCTAGAGTTACATAGCAGTGTCCATTCAAATACCATGTTGTGTGTAGATAGATGTGTGTGTGTGTGTGTGTGTGTGTGTGTGTGTGTGTGTGTGTGTGCATGCATGAAGGGTTGCAGTTACACAAGTTGTTAACTACATACATGAATGTAGCTGGGTATGTTCATACATTCAGTTCCTTAAAGGGTCAGAAAGATGTCTCAAGCAGCAGGCACAGTGATTGGTGGGTCAGCTCCTGTGCCACATAGGGCAGCTCAGTCATAAATTGCTGATGCAAGCTGTGTGGGACACCAAGGGCTGGAAAAGGTTGCAGGTTATATAGGTATCCTGGCAAACTGAATGAACACTTAGGGGTTTTACCTTGGTGCTTCCTCTGTACTTTTAACAACCTCACTAATTAATAGTAACTACGGAAGTCATTGAGGGATTTATATTCTTAAAAACCAAAGATTTTGTTTCCATTTTTGTTTACATAAGCAATTGTAAAAAGCTGCATCTTAGGTAGTTACTGAAGTTTAACCATAATCCTGATTGTCACCATCAGTTGTGTTTCCGCTTGTCACCAAGACTACACAGACTCCTACAGTGTAGTAGTAATATTGTTGTAATTCAAATCATACAGCAAATTGCAGAATTAGAATGTGCTGTGAAAAGTTTTCTAAGGTGATGCACTTTATTTTGCAGCTGACACTATGTAGGGTCAACTGGCTGAGAGGTTAAGTAGTAACGTACTGAGCCAGTGAGTTAACTTAATTGGATAGACTGTTCTAAGTATATTATGTTTAATTCTTCATCTTTTTAGTCCTCTCTGAGTTAGCAATATGACTAATCCTCTTTAAGTGCTAACATTATTTTGACTTTCTGAGGTTCTCGGTGTATTATGCATTAGATCAGATATTTTTAAAATATCAGAATATTGATTAATTTTTCTTCAGCCTTTTGAAAATTTCACTTTGGACCTGTCAGTGGTTGAGCTGACTGGAGATTTAGCTTACTGAGGCTAGAAACACTTCTAGTACTGCATGCTTTTAATAATGAAGTATTGTAAGATGTCAAAGTGATAAGTAGCTGTAGGAATATGGAAGTAATAAAATTTGCAAACTAATGGATCTTTGTGTGAGATAATGTATTGAAGTGAGGTTTTAAAGCTTCTGTCAGCAATGCAATATACTATTAGTATCATGCTTTAAGAAAGGAAAAGATGTTACGAGATAAAATGTGAATAACCTTTCTGAGGATCATTCTAGTCACCCTAGAATGAAGTGTAGCTTCCAAGGTCAGAGTTAACATGAAAGACTTGGTGAAGTCTTTCCTGTGTTATGTCAGAAGAATAGTTAAAAAACCATTCATTCTGCCACCAAATTAATTTGACAGTCACTACCTAGGGAGATTACCCTTAAACTCAGGTTTGGTTGCTGTTTTAAGAATCATGAGCTAATTTATGTGCACTCTTGATGCGTAGTTATGTTGGCAGAATTACTCGACTGCGTAACTATAGCAACAGTTGTGGTGAGGTCGTAAGAGGAGAGTAATTGCTCACATGTGAAGAAAACGGGATATGAGCTGAGGCAGAAGCAGTAGTGTACGGCCTTCACCAAGTCTCCTGTTGAACTGTAAAATTAACTTTAAAGAAAGAGCTACCTGATGAAAAAATGCATGTGAATTAAATACATGGTGTGATGTTTTTGCTTTTCAGATCTAATTTGGAACAGAGGTTTACATTCCGACTTTTTTCCTCCACGGATTATTCTACATTGATATTTCGATTATTTTTTGGGGTGGAGTCCCTTTCTTTTAAGAAGACTGAAAATTCTCAGTAAAGAGTGTAGTTTGTTACATCAAAAGGGTTTATTTTCAGTGTTTGTTTAAAGTATTTATATTTCTTTAGAAATGGATAATGCTGGATTATCACAAAGGTTCGATGAAATGCCACAAATATTTTGTCTCTTCACCAATTAGAGCTTTTGCCTCTGGATGTCAGTGAGATGCAGTGACAGGGGCTGTAAAAGACTGCATTTTTGCCTCTTCCTTCTTCATCACTACAATTCCAGTTAAACTTCCAGTCTTTTGAAATAAAAATTGTTTACCCTGTAATTATCATGAATTTTGATTAAATGCAAATGCCCAATTCAGATTAGTCTCAAATCATACTATGCAGTGTCTGACCTTATACCCCTTGCCTTGATGTTATCTTTAAGAAGATTTTGATAATATAAAAGGAAGGCAGAAATGTGCATTTAAATACATAATGCATGATCAGTCTGCTTTTCACGTCTAGTAGCATGCTGCTATTTTTATACTGATTTTGATAATTAAAAACACTCATTATTTCAAAGATGTAAATTCCCCACAGTGGAGGGGTAGGGGAGAAGTCAAGATAAAAAGTAAGCAGCCTCTCAAATTTGCAGTTGGTGAAAACTGTCTTTGGAGTAGTCGCCAGTCAAGCTGCAGTTGCAGACGTTGAACACTGGGCGGCACCCTACTGAACAGGGGTACGTTGATACAAAACATCAGCAGTTGGGTTTGTACTGGAAAATACATTAAAAAGTTTTTCCCCAAAGCGAATGCTTAACATTCTTGATATGTTAAACATGTAGAATATTTTTACATTATAGAAAAGGTTATGTTAAGACTAGAGTTTTATTTTAATCTCGAATTCCATACATTGTAAGGTACAATAGTAAAGCTTATGTGAACTTCAAATTAACAGTAAAAATGAAAAATTAAATTTGTGTCAAACGCAGGAAAAGACTTTTCAACCAGAATAAATCCCTGAGACAAACTAATGGAAGGATTCTTCTCCACCTTCAGACAGGAGGAGTCAGTTCAGACGCTGAATAAAGACTAACGTCATCATGCAAATATTATTTTGTGGTAGCCTTAGTTTCTTTTCTTCGATTATGTATTTAACAACTCTGAAAGCAGGTTAATGGAAAACTTCCTTTTGTGCCATAAAAATCTGATTTTTGACACTTGTATTCATAAACAGTCTTTTTGGTATGATGTAAAGTGACTACCCCAATAGATAAAACCAGAATGGCTTTAAATATGGAGTGGCCTCATTGCTTTACATGGTTTTTGATGACAAGTTCTATGCTAAAGCTGAACTTCCAGAGCTTTTGTGAAAATGTCTTCTCTTTTATCTTTTAATGTCATGATAATGTCTGTTTTTCTTACATGGATCTGGTATCTTATTTGAGGGATAACATTTTCTTAGTATTAAGTTATTTTGCCGTATGTTTCATGGGTTTTAAACATTTGTGGTAAAAACTTGCTAAACATTGGGAAAAGACACTACCAATACAGCATTCTTAACTCCACTGATCTTAAAGTACATGAACTTACTGGTTTTGTGTGCCTTTAAGCTTCAGTTGTGAAGCAATATAGGTGCTGCATTGTTTCAGAATAAGGTTTTCTGCTTTCCTCAACCTAATAAGCAGACTAGGAACAGCTCTGAAAATGGTTAAAAGTTCTCAAACCTGATCTTGAGGCCCAACTTATTTCACTGTACTGGAGTTCTTCAGTATAGCAGAGACTTCAGCTGTGGGACAAAGATTAAACTGTTCCTGGCAAAATTGCTTATGTTTGCCCTCAGGTTCCTTCCAGTCTTCATTGCTCTTGGCTTGTGTCTGGCTCAGCCTGAGTTCTGCAGGGTTTTGAAGGAAATTTCCTATTTAACTATGAATTTCTTATTAATGCTCTGGTGGAACACTGTCTCGTTTCTACTTACAAGCTAGGCCACGTTGCCTTCGCTGAATACACTTCATCATGTTTCTCTGTCCCCTGATAAAGCTCCTTCTATAGCCCAGTCTGAGCAGCTTTATATCGTCCCTTCTTGTTTCTCTTTTCTTTGTAGAGGGGAAAACAACTTGTACAAGTAGTTCTCTTCCCAGCATCTCCACATGATGAACAGTGGAAGAACAGCAGCTGTCAGGTAGAGCCTTGCATGATTGCTGGCTGTGAAGCCATGGAATGTGCTCCATCTGTAACAGTGTTTTCTAGTTAAATTTTTAGTAATTCTCATTTAATTTTGGGAACTGCTGCTGCCTTTTCACCTGTAGTGTGAAATTGGAAGTAGGGATTCAAAAATTAATTTCCTGCAGCCAAAGTATAAACTTTTTGTTCTCGAAGATGTTTCCCACTTTGAGGTCTTCCTTCTGATTAAAACTTTGAAACATGATTTTTGTCATTGTTCCCAATCTTCTTTGCCAATGGGGCAGGTGTGCATTTGGTTTGACAGCCCTACTGTTTTTCCACCCTAATCCTGAGCAGATACAGTCCAGACACATTAACTAAAAAAAAATTATATGGTTAAAAGCAAAACAAAACTCCTTATGTAAGAGTATGAGGAGGAGCCAGTAGCCCATGGTTACTGAGCTCTGTGTCATGTACTTGTTATTACTGATAGGTTTTATCATACGACTACACTGTTTGTGCTAGTATGGATATATGTGGTACTGCGTGCTAGTGCCATGCATATATATGATCATATTGGTTTGCATGGCAAGGATTTGGTAGTGAGGGCTACAGGAGTGGCTTCAGTGAGAAGCTGTCAGAAGCTTCCCCGATGTCCAATACAGCCAGTGCCAGCCAGCTCCCAGATGGACCTGCTGCTGGCCAAGGCTGAGCCCATCAGTGATGGTAGCACGCCTGTGGTAACGTATTTAAGAAGGGGAAAACATTACTGCACAACAGCTACCGTGGTTGGAGAGGAGTGAGAGAGACTAGGAGGGCAACAGCCCTGTAGATTCCAAGGGCACTGCAGAAGCAGGGGAGGAGGTGTTTCAGACAATGAAGCCTGTGATGCAGACCATGGTGATGCAGGCTGTTCCCCTGCAGCCCATGGAGGTCCATGGTGGAGCAGATCTCCACGTGCAGCACATGGAGGATCCCATGCTGGAGCAGGAGGATGCCAAAGGAGGCTGTCATCCCATGGGAAGCCTGCACTGGAGCAGGCTCCTGGCAGGACCTGTGGTCCTATGGAGAGAGGAGTCCACACTGGAGCAGGTTTGCTAGAGGACTTGTGACCCCATGGAAGGGAGCCACGCTGGAGCAGTCTGTTCCTGAAGGACTGCACCCCATGGAAGGGACCCACACTGCAGCAGTTCATGAAGAACTGCGACCTGTAGGAAGGACTCATATTGGAGAAGTTAGTGAAGGACTGTTTCCCATAGGAGGGACTCCCACGGTGGAGCAGGGAAGAGTGTGAGGAGTCCTCCCCTGAGGAAGAAGGGGTAGCAGAGACAACGTGTGATGAACTGACCACAAGCCTCATCCCCTGTGCCTCTGGAGGGGAGGAGGTAGAGAATTTAGGAGTAAAGTTGAGCCTGGAAAGGAGGATGGGGTGGGGAGACGGTGTTTTATGTTCTGGTTTTATTTCTCATTATCCCGCTCTGATTTGATTGGTGATAAATTGAACTGATTTCCCCAAGCTGAGCTGTTTTGGCCATGACAGTAACTGGTGAGTGATTTCCCTGTCCTTATCTCGACCCATGAGCCTTTTGTTAAATTTTCTCTCCCTTATCCAGCTGAGGAGGGGAGTGATAAGAGTGGCTTCAGTGAGCCCTGGTGTCAGCCAGGGTCACTTCACCCCAGTGATACATGCCATACATAGATATGGTACCGTGCATATACACACACATTTACATTAGTGTATAGTACACAAGCTGTTAGAGATTAGGGTGCCACAATGCTTGCTCTAATCTGTGTGATGTCCACGAATGAAAGTGAGCTGGTGACCAAGGGTGGCAGTTTGCTCAGTGTGGTGCTTGACCATACTGAACAGGTTCTTCTGTGATGATCAGCTGGGACTCACTGCATGTGAACTAGTGCCAGGACTGCCGCTCCCTGCAGCCCCTTGGTGATAAGGTAAGTCCTGTTTCAGGTGAGTTGGGGTGTCGACTGTTCTTGCTGTTGAGCAAGCTCCACTCTAAGCCATAATTATTTGCTGTTACTGAACATAAGCATGGGACTTGAATACCTGCGTCACATGAGTTACTAGAGGACTCAAGCCTATCTCTTCCTCTATGAAGAGGAAGAGCTAGGACACATATGGATGCTATGCTGTCCTATAGGCAGTTTGACCACTTCATAGGAGTGAGCACTTAAAATAAGTGCAGCCTTTTGGAAAACACATGGGAAGAGGAAAATCTCATCTGAAATAATCTTGGAGTAGTCTGAGTGCAGCTTTATTTGTCCCTGTAAACCTGAGGCCTGTTGCTGGCTTCGTGGAGGTACCTGTTGGCAGTGCTTTCTAATTCTGCTACAGACCCATGTAGAGACCCATCTTCAGATTTTATTTCACATGCCATATATGCCTGTCTCTGGAGAAGGGGGAGAAGAGGTCATCAGGAAGGATGCCTTTCACACCAAGCAAGAGCTGGAGTTCCTATTGATTAATTCCAGTTGCTTTTGCTATATCTTGCTCATCAAATTTAATGCCAAAGATCAACTTTGTGATTATAAAATACAACTTCAACCAAATAGAGAAGCTGAAAACAGTGAGTAGCTCCATGTAGTAATCCCATCTAGGAAGTCGGTATTAGCGGCAGGGTACCATTGGAAGTGCCTAAAGACTTGCTTCTTTCAGGTGCTTGTTTGCTCCTTGGCCACACTTGGGGTCCAGAAGTTTTAATTACACCAATTATGTTTCCAGGCTCTTCTTTAGATGCTTAGTGGGGCAAAAATACCTAAAAAGAACACATAGGTGAAGCTCTGTTGTCTGTCTTACGAGTTGCTTTTTCTTCATGTTTTCATAATGTGCTTAAGGAGAAGATGAAAGAGACCTGGTAAGAGTGAAGGGCCCTGTTAACTGCACCACACCTAACACTAAATTCTGTGTTGAAGTACTCCCAGTGTATTCTATAGGCACTCATTCTTCCCTCTTACAAAAGCAGTAGTCTAGGCTGTGATAGTTTAGGAGTGACTTCTGTGGTCACTGGCATCTATATTCCTTAATCAGCCCTACTTTTCTTCATGGTTAAATTAATGAGTTTTATTCCCAATTGAAGAAGAGCATCAGAAAAATGCCTTTGCATGCTTGGCCTCTGGAGGGTGCAGACAAGCAAAAAACCAAACCATCCTTGGCAGATGAGAGCAAGCAGATTGCCTCTAACTTGAGAGGAGCTCTAAAGAACAAGCTGACCCAGGCACGTAAGTACAGGCTGAGGTCCAGCCTGTCACTGGCAGGAACATTTGATGGATACTGCTGGTTCCATCTGTAGTAAATATAGTTAAGAGCAGCAGATATACACCCAGACTCACATGGGTTATATACATCCCACCGTAAGTGGTCCATTCTGTCAGAGAGGATTCAGCTTTGTGGCAGTCAAGACAGTGACAGGACTTTGCAGTTACTCTATTTTGTCTCTGGGCTTAGAGAGGAACGTCAAGTGCTGCATAGTGCTTTAGGAAACAGCTTGTCGCTTACAAGGTCTTAAAACTAATTGGAGCAGTCAGTGGGGGAGTGGGGAAAGGTGCATTAAGGAGGTTTCTGAGGAGAATTTTACTCTTGCTGCCTGACCCAAGTGAAAGATCTCCCTGCTCATGGCTGGAACTGGAGATATATATAGAAGCTACAGTGGTTAAAGCTGTGGTTGTGGAGGCTTGCCAAGAAGCCCAAAACCCTGAGAAGATGTGGAAGACCTTGCCTTCTTCTGAAACTAATGGACAGTGACTGTCCCAGTTTGCCTTGTCGAATAGGTCTGGGATGTTGATTATCAACTGATGGAGTAGGTGGCTGACCAGAGGGACTCTTGCAACAGCTCTGTCATAGGAACCTTGGTGTCTTAAGCAAGTTAACAATATACAGCTAGATCCTCCGTTTTGCTGAAAATGGCAGAAGTAGTCGGTGCTAAATAGTGGTGCAGGGTGTGATGGAATATAGAGATGGATCTTCAGACTAGCAATACAACCTCACAGTCCCCTGCTGCTAACTGGCTGCAGCATAGGAGCCTGAGTAGAAATGGAAAGGAAGAAGCCACAGTTCAGTTGTTAGTGTGTGTAGGGATAGGTTTCCTCTAGACTTGGTAAATAGCTTCTTAAGCTATGGAGAAATAGTATTTGGACTCTTGCAGCTGGTAGTCTAATCACAAGGACCTGCAGTATCTTATTCTCAGTTAACCTGTGGCTTATGAAATACTTAATGGAATATTAGGGGTGGCCGACACGCCAGAAGGCTGTGCTGCCATCCAGAGAGACCTGGACAGGCTGGAGAGCTGGGCGGGGAATAACTTGATGAAATATAACAAGGGAAAGTGTAGAGTCCTGCATCTGGGCAGGAACAACCCCAGGTTCCAGTATAGGCTGGGGAACGACCTGTTAGAGAGCAGTGTAGGGGAGAGGGACCTGGGGGTCCTGGTGGACGACAGGGTGACCATGAGCCGACACTGTGCCCTTGTGGCCAAGAAGGCCAATGGCATCCTGGGGTGTATTAGAAGGGGGGTGGTTAGTAGGTCGAGAGAGGTCCTCCTTCCCCTCTACTCTGCCCTGGTGAGACCTCATCTGGAATATTGTGTCCAGTTCTGGGCCCCTCAGTTTAAGAAGGACAGGGACCTGCTGGAGAGAGTCCAGCACAGGGCAACTAAGATGATTAAGGGAGTGGAGCATCTCCCTTATGAGGAAAGACTGAGGGAGCTGGGTCTCTATAGTTTGGAGAAGAGGAGATTGAGGGGTGACCTTATTAGTGTATATAAATATATAAAGGGGGAGTGTCACGAGGATGGAGCCAGGCTCTTCTCAGTGGCAAACAATGATAGGACAAGGGGCAATGGGTTCAAACTGGAACACAAGAGGTTCCACTTAAACTTGAGAAGAAACTTCTTCTCAGTGAGGGTGACAGAACACTGGAACAGGCTGCCCAGGGGGGTTGTGGAATCTCCTTCTTTGGAGACATTCAAAACCCGCCTGGACACGTTCCTGTGTAACCTTATCTAGGTGTTCCTGCTCCGGCAGGGGGATTGAACTAGATGATCTTTTGAGGTCCCTTCCAATCTCTAACATACTGTGATACTGTGATACTGTAATATTCAATTCTTTGTTCCTAAATGGCACTAGCCACTTTCAAAAAAGTATGGGTGCATCTACTGATTTTAGTATTCATAAAGATATCAGATGGTTCTGTCAGACCTTTCAGCTGAAAACATATTAAAAGATGTCCTAAGACCCATTGGTGTGGTTGTCCAGTCTTAGTGTATTCCACTTGAGTCACTGAGTCAGAAGTAATGGGCACCCTGTATCCCACTGTGGTTGTCAGCTCCACCCCCTTAATAGCAGCTTATACCACTTGTAACCCAGTTAACCAGAGTATTGGCAAGCAAGCATGATGTGGTTTAAGCCCAGCTAGCAACTCAGGCAGCTGCTTGGTCACTCCCCCTACTCCCCAGTGGGATGAGGAGGAGAATCAGACGAAGGTAAAACCCAAAGGTTGAGATAAGAACAGTTCAATAATTTAAATTAAGTAAAATATAGTAACAATAGAAATAGTAACTACAGTAACAAAATTGTTATTAATAATAGGGAAAAGAAAAAAAATAATAACAAAGGAGAAAACACAAGATACCCAGCCCGACCCGAGCAGTGATCTAACCCTTGCGGGTAACTATCCCCAGTTTATATAGTGGGCATGACGTGCTGTGGTACGGAATACCTCTTTGGCTAGTTTGGGTCAGGTGTCCTGTCTCTGCTTCCTCCTGGCTTCCCATGGCCCTCCTCCCTGGCAGAGCATGAGACTGAAAAGTCCTTGGTCAGGGTACTTAGTTGCTGGCTGGACTTAAACCACAACAGAGCAGAAAGCTCTTTCCAAAACAGGGCATCAATTTCATCAAGGTGTTGGAAATGTACAACAGCATAGGTGGTGTTTCACTAAAATGTAAGCATGCCACCCATAAATGGAACAAATATTGGTGTTTTGTTTGTTATAATAACACCAACTAATGAAATATTTGCTAAAAAGGAAGTGGAAAAGGCCAAGGTTAGCTAGCACTCCTCTGTATTTAATTGTGCTGCAATCCTGAACAGCCTCCTCCTTTTTCACTCCTCTCCCCAGTTTGAATTGATGCTATCATATTAGTAGGTGTACATTTGACTTACAAAGGTAGGAAGAGTAATTTCAGACTTCATGACATGTTTTAAACTAAACTGCTGTAATGCTACTGTTTAGGGCTACAAAAGTCCAAGTTAACTGTAGTATTTAGTATAGTATAATACAGAAAATAATGCGTGGTAACTAAGAAAAAGAAAAGAATATAACCAGTAGCTGAATATATGTTGCTATAAACAGCTTATGTTAATCCAGCAATAGTAATATAGGTAGATGTTGGAGTATCAAAAAACCACTGAAGATGTGTCTGATTTAGGGCATAGGGAAGCACTTAGAAGAAACAGCTTAAGTGTCAAGTAGCAAATAACTTTATATTGAGAAGACAGCATGACTGTTTCAGATTTCTTGCATAGATTGACATTTTCTAAATAAATTAAAATAATAAAAGGGGTAAAGGAGGAGAGTACAGCACTTAATAGTTTCCTTCCTTAATACCCAAGCCCTTCTTCAATCAGGTAATGTCCTGTCAGCTGCATGAGGCTAGGTAAGGGTGTAGGGGATATAGCTGTTAGAGGCACTCACCCCATGACAATCATGTGGAGCAAAAAGTTAACTCATTTGCTAAAAACTGGAAGCTATTTTAAATGCAGTTTCTTCCTTTCTATTTACTTTTGAATCCTTCAGTAAGACTTGTGTATGAGATGCATCCAGAAGATGGAGCATGTTCCTCCCATTTTGTAGGTTATTGTGTAGTTTGCCATAGGAAAGTACTGGTAGGTCAAAAATGTTTCCAGCTCAAATAATTCCATCTACGTGTAGCACAGTGAGAATATGTCCTTGGACAGCAGGTTTTGAGTAGGTTCCTTTTTTGTGCTGAGCTGTACAGTAAAGGCTAAGGGTACTCCAGTCCCTATTTCAAGCTTCTTGGGTAGATGATGCATGCGTGCCTGAAGAGAAAAGGTGTAAACCACTGAGCACTCCCCAAACTAGAGTGCTCCTCCAAACTGGAGTGCTGAGAAATTTAAACTTTCACAATATTTGGAGAGTCTACACTGATCCTCAGAACACACTGGAGAACATGGTATGTGAGGAGAAAATTACATCCAGTGCAGATCAGGACTATTACATCTTGCTTATTAGTCAGAGATTCAGATTAAGGGGTCCTGCCTGTCCACATAGTTTTTGATATTTTTCATGGTAACAATAATAAGCACATCTAATTTACATAGCTGCAGTACTATATCCATATGATTTCTTCAGCAGATGTTCTTATGTTGTACTTTTATACAATAACAAGAAATCGGAAGCCACAGAAGCCTTGTTTTCTGTTGAGCTGAGCTGAATTAGCAGTAGCACAGGAGACTTTTCAACTGAGGTTCCCCCAGCGTAGTAGTTCTGTGAAAATTATTCCCTTGATAGTACTAAAGCTAGGTTCATGTTTATTAGTACTGGTTTTCGCATTGACCACTTCATGAAGTTGGTTTATTTGTGTTACTCTATCTCCGTATGGTTGCGTTGGCAGAACAATATTGCGCTGGTATAACTGGCACAAAAAAGGACTGCAAATATTTATTAAAATATGAGAGTTTCTGATATAGTAAAAATTCTAACACCGATTATTGGCAAGACATTTCCAGGGAAATGATCTTTAGGTACTTCCCTCGTCAATGCTCATTTTGAACCTCTGCCATAGTGCACTGATAGGACAGTTTGTGCAGCACGTTCTGAACCATCTCCAGGCAGTTAGGTTACTTAAGAAAACTTCATTTTTCCTCTTCCCAAACATGTTTTTAAGCTGGGTCACTTTCCCTGTTCAGTTTGCACTAGTGTCAGCCAAGCTGCAGGAGAAATGCACTGGGAGGTGAGAAGAGTGCTAGAGGTATGAAGACTCTTGTAAGCTGGTATAGTCTCTGAAGACTTTGAAGAAATCACAGCTTTAATTGTTAGAGTCACAGAATTACATAGGTTAGAAGGGACCTCCGGGGTTGCCAGTCCAACCTCCTGTGCAAGGCAGGTCCACTTAGAGCAGGTTGCTCACAGTTTTGAACTGTTGCCTTTTAAATATTTTCAAGAATGGAATTTCCACAGCCTCTCTGGGAAACTTGTTCCAGGCTTTGGAATCTTCTGTGTTCTGAGCTGTGTCCATTGCCTCTTGCTTGTCTCACAGATGAGGAGAGAACTAAGAAGAGTCTGGCTCTCTTCTCCTCCACCCCAAATGCATAGTTGCAGACAGGACAAGTATCTCCCCTCATCATTCTTTTCTAGATCTCTGAGCCTCTCCTCAGTATATTGTACTCCAGTCCTTTCAGCAGGCTTGTTAGCCATCTGCTGGACTTGCTCATTTTCTCACGCTGGGGAGCCCGAGAGTGGCCACGGTACTTTAGCCCTGGTCTCAACACCACGGTGTTCTTCCCTGCAGTCTGAACAAACTATCTGGTATAGTATTTTTGTTCACTGCTGAGCCATTGGAGCACTTGATCTGTATCACAAGACTTGAACTTGACTCCAAGAATCTGAGAATTCCTGACTCGTTGCCCTGTTAGAGAAGGTAATTGAGTGACTCTGTCTCAGCAGAGGACTTGTATAAAATGAAAAAATACAATTGGGAAATTGCATAAAAATTTAGAGGTTCACTTTTTCTACACCCGCACCCCCACCCCCCCACCCACCTAGCTTTTATCCTCAATGCAATCAGATGTGCCTGTATTTCTAGTGAAAACTGCACCAGGGACCATGATACTGGTTCTTGTCATAACCACAGATCTGTAGATCTGAAAACCCTTGGGGGGGGGGGATCATCCTCATGTTTTATGGACTCCCTGTGAATTAGTTTAGAAATTATTTTTTTAACTATGTGGGGTTTTAGTTTTCTTAATAACCATTGAATTGAGTTGGGAGGATAAGTGAGATTCAGGTTGTCACTGCAGGCTTCTGAACCAGATAAAGAATTCTCCACAAGATGACAGATTTTATATGTACTTATGTCTTGACTTTAGATTGGGACTTTTGTTAAATTCAAGCTAAGGCTTTAGGCTATCCTCCTAAGATTTATTCAGCATTGAGTCTCCAACGTTCAATCTACTGAGTTTGGGGGGGGGTGTTTTCTGTCAGAACTATATGGTTGCCAAAAAGAACTGGCTGCATAGGATAATTACGGAAAGGTTTTTATCTATTATTTCAGTGGTTTTAATTTGTTAACTTAGAGCTGATTCAAAGGTCTGATTTATACCTCCTGAATCCCAGCTGAGAAAAGTAAATGTTAGTCTGGAGGGTAAGACGTACTTCTCACACCAGAAAGACCTTCAGAAGTCACAGAAGAGCTGTGAGGCTCTGAAATTATTTTTAAGTTCATGTTTAAATGAAGTATTTTCCTAAGCCTATGACCAGTCTGAGTATTCATGCTGCAGGATCATTTCTTCATCTTTTTACTTCATTAGCTTGCAGCGTTTCTTCTAGGGAAGTGTTTGCTGAGGAAATAAGTGCAACTCCTGGAATAATTTCATTGTTGTTATTGCTGAGAACCTGTCTATTCAAGCCCTATTTTAAACTTCCTTCCATCTGGATGTGGTAGATGGACTGATCGGTGGATAAGGAATTGGCTGGGTGGTCACTATCCAGAGGGTAGTGGTCAATGTTCAATGTCCAGATGGAGATTGCTGACAAGTGGTGTCCCTCAGGGATTCATACTAGGACCAGTGGTGTTTAATATCTTCATCAATGACAGACAGTGGAATTGAGTGCACCCTCAGCAAGTCTGCAAACAACACCAAGCTAAGTGGTGTGGCTGATGTGCCTGAGGGATGGGATGACATCAAGAGCAACCTGGACAAGCTTGAGAAGTGAGCCAGTGTGAATTTCATAAGGTTCAACAACACCAGGTGCAAGGTCCTGCACATGTGCTGGGGCAATCCCAAGCACAAATGCAAGCTGGCTGATGACAGGATTGAGAGCAGCCCTGAAGAAAAGGACAAGGCAGAAGGGCAGGTAAAAGGAGACTTCTGTTACTTCATTCAAAAATAAATGGGAGGTCAGTTACAGTGTTTCCATACACTCACAAGTACTTGCTATTTCTCCCCAGAGGCAGGACTTGGCACTTTCATTTCTGTTGACCTATTTCCCCAGCCTGCTGATGTCCCTCAGAATGGAGTGCGCCCATTTGATGTACTACCTGCTCCTCCCAGTTTTGTGTCATTTGCAAACTTGCTGAGGGTGCATTCTGTCTCTTTCATCATCTACATCATTGATAATGAAGATGTTGAGGAGTATTGACTCCTGGGGTACACTACTAGTGGCTGGCCTCCAGCTTGACCTCATGCCACTGATCACAACCCTTTAAGCCTGGCAGTTCAGTTAGTTTTCAGTTCACCTCACTGTCCATTTATCTAGTCCATCAGTTTGTCTGAAGATGCTACGGAAGACAGTGTTGAAAGCCTTGCTCAAGTCAACATAAATAATATCCACTACTCTCCCTTCCTTCACCAAGACACCCATATTATCTCATCGTAGGGGAGGCATAATCTCCTCCTTGTAAATCAATGCTGACTACTCCCCAACACCTTCTTAACAAGTTTGGAAATCCTTCCCAGGGAGGTGAGGCTTCCTGCCCTATAGATTCTTGGTTCTTCCTTTTTGCCCTTCCTGAAGAGAGCAGTGGCATTTGCTCTTATTCCAGTCCCTAGGAACCTCCCCTGATCATCATCACCCTTCAGAGATTAGCAAGAGTGGCCTCACAATGACATCAGCCATCTCTATGATGTTATAACTTGTGTAATTCAAATCTACAGGAGGCAGCATGTTCCATGAATTTCAGGATTTGCAGGGAGGAAGAAAACTGATCCTCAGTTGTACATGACAGTGATCTTTAACCTTTGGAATTAAGGTAAGTTAATGTTTGACTAACATCACATGTTTACTCAAGTTTTGAAATGTACAACTAACTATATCTCCCTCAAACTTCTGTAAAATTACATTATTTTATCTTTTTAGCATATGTATTTCAGATTTCTTTGCTAAAGATTTATACACTATAACCCAAAACATCTGTTTTTTCAGCACGTGTAGGTAGGTTAGGTGCATCCCATCCTCTTTGTTTCAGACAAGGCAGAAGGAACAACTGAGTTTAGATTCAGATTTTAAAGTGGTAGAGACCTAAGTCAACTCAGATGGAAAAGTGAATGGGTGTCAGGGGAAGGGAAAGAGGTATGTGGAGCAGAAGTGTGACTTGCATGCCTTTCCTTAGCTGAAATCTCTTGCTATAGTTCTATTTCCATAAAGTGGGATGATGAGAGGTGTTGTCTCACTTATGCAATGCAACTCACCAATGTGTTTCCCATCTGTTGAATCTTCTCTCTTCAAACAGGCTAGGTGACAATCTTCTGCCACCACTCATGAAAACAAACAAGTTAATCAATAGATTATTTTAATAATAGGGCTTTATTAATAAGATGTTGTAAGACCTGCTGCAAGAGAATAAAAATATTGGTTGGAAGTCTTCTCTGAAGGTTGCCTGTTAGTTGGACCATCTCACAACTAGATAATGTCACTCCTGGTTTTGCCCAAGTCTTGAAAAGCCCCAGTGACAGAGATTCCTCCACCCCTCTGGACAACCTATTCTAGTACCCAGCTGCCTTCTTGGTCATTTTATTTTCCGATACCCAGTCTGAACCTCCCAAGTTGTAAACTGAGGCAATTGCTCTGTTAGACCTGCAGTAGCAGGAAGAGTTTGGTTCTGTCACTTTTGTTAATAATCCTTCAAAAAGTTGTAGCTGCTAACTACAGTTAGCTTCTTTTTGACCAGGCTAAGTAAATCCAACTCCTTCAGCCCCTCTTCAATAGTTCTTATTTACCCTCCACTGAATTTCGCCATGTCTCTCTGGAGCACAGGTATCCAAAACTAAACACTATTTCAGTTATATCAGGTACAGTTTCACCAGTACCAAGCAGAGATTTTCAGCAAATTTCCCTTGATGTGCTAGCCACACTTAAAATGTAACTCAGGACATACCTTCTTTCAGAAAGGCAAGCCACAGGTTCACATTCAGCCCAGTGTGCACTGTAACCCACAGGACTATGACCTATTCAGCCACTTCCCAGCCTATACCCAAATATCGGGTTATTCCAGCTGTCCCAGGTGCAGAACTTCATAAGGATCATGACATCTCCATCCAGTCCTTAAGATTTTCAGGGTTCTTTGGGGTTAAACCAGCAGCCACTTGCCCTAACTTAGAATCATGTGTAGATCTGCTTAGAACAAGCTCTGCATTGCAGTCAGGTTGTTAATGAAGGCACTGGATAAGGGTGCCAACACTGACCCTAGCTTACCAACAAAACGTTGAATTATGGACTGCTACCCTTACTGCCAGTATTCAAGCCACCTAAACAGTCCGTTTGTCCAGTCCATACTTCTGCTGTTTCCAGAGAGGAAGGCTGGGGAAGGTGGTGTCAAAAGCTATATTCAGGTCAAGGTATATTACACCCATCGCTCTATCCTTGCCCACAGAGCCACTCATGTTATCATAGCAGGGAATCAAGCAGGTCAAACACAATTTGTCTTCCTGGGCAGACTGCTGCTGATTATGTGCTCCCTGATCTTTCCACTGACTGAGGTGAAACTGACTGGCATATAGTTTACCAAGTCCCCCTTCATGCCTTCTTTAAAGATAGATAGTAACCTCACACTCAAGCGCACCAGGTTCTCCATTAGCTTGGGCTTATTCCCATCCAGCCCAATGGATTAGAATACATCCAGTTTCTCTAACCTGTTGCTCCTCCACTGCTGCCTGCCCAGTTCCTTCCCCAACTGTGCCCGTAGAGTCTGGGAGTTGGCATTGATTGTGAAGACAGGGGCAGAAGAAAGGCAGAGTTCACCAGCTTTTGCAATGACACCTGTTGGCACTAAGGACTTTCATCACCAGAAACTCATTTTCCTTGAACTTGCTTTTCCAATTAGCATTCTTACAGAATCTGTCTTGCTCCAACCAGGGCTTTGGCGTTCCTGATTTTGACACTAAGTACCTAACACTGCTTTGGGGGGGGGGGGGTGTCAAGTGGTAGTGGTTTGCTTAAGATGTTGAAATAATTTTATTTAGTTTGGCTAATCTAAACCACGTAGGAGATGGTCTTTCTGACTCCTGCACGCCTCTGCCCCAGTAGGTCAAGGCTCATGAATGAACATGGAAAAATTGCTCCAACTGCTGAAGCAATTGTCTGCTAGTAAGAAGACATGGAAAAGATGTCTGAAACTGCAGCCCAGTTAATTGTGATTAATACAAATACCAATAAAAATGGAATGGAATTCTTCTGATTTTTAAAGACTGAGAAGAAAAATGTAACTAGACAGTGAAAAACAACTAATTACCCTGTAGGAAGGTTTAGGGTTGGTCTGCCGCTGGGAAGCATTTTCTGGAAGAGGATTATACACTAGTTTGAATTAAGGACTTGGATTAAGGTTAATTTGATTGATAAGATCTTAAATTTAGAAGTAGGGAACAAAGCTGGAAAAGACTCATTTAATCTGTATGAGCATAATGCAGTGAAAAAGAAATATCAGCAGATCAGAGGAATGAAAGTGCCACTACTGATAAGAGCACTTGCTGGCTAATACAGAGTGGGAAAATACTGGCTAAAAATTAGCCTCTTGTGATGGCCAGTATGAATCTATTACACTAGTACAACGAAATAGAGGATCCATAACAATTCAGTAAGAATGTAAAACTAGCTAGTAGAGAGACCTGTGGAGGATTAGCAGTTGTGGCTGGAACATCAGGATAGAAGTATATGGATAATTTAGGAAAGACAGAAGAGAAAAATAAAGATGGTGAAATAGCATTACGCATTAATGACTTCAGAAAAAGGGATGGTATGTATAGCGTGGATCATGTTTGAGTTAAAATTCTTTAGAGGAAGGTAGAAAAAATATTGTACTGAAGTATCAGAGAATCATAGAATCATAGAATAGTTAGGGTTGGAAAGGACCTTAAGATCATCAAGTTCCAACCCCCCTGCCATGGGCAGGGACACCTCACACTAAACCATGACAGCCAAGGCTCTGTCCAACCTGGCCTGGAACACTTCAGGGATGGAGCATTCAAAACTTCCCTGGGCAGCCCATTCCAGTGCCTCACCACCCTTACAGTAAAGAACTTCTTCCTTATATCCAATCTAAACTTCCTCTGTTTAAGTTTTAACCCATTATCCCTTGTCCTATCACTACAGTCCCTAATGAAGAGAGCCTGCAGTATCCAAAAGAGCCTAAGGCTGGATTTGGACATGGATTTAGATCTCTGTCATGTCATTTAGAAAAGAAGAGAAGCACCATTAGTATCTATAAATATGGAAAATTTAAGTCCCCAGATTGGAAGACCTACCTGTTTCTAGATGTGCTGATGGATCACTACACTGTGGTAACAAGACATGCAAGAGTCATATGGCTAGGAGAAAAAATGCAGAATCCTTAAAAATTTTTAACTACAAGTAATTTCCATTACTTTGATTTGAAATGAAAAGAAATTCTGAAATGTCAGAATTCTCTCTGAATAAAAATGCTGGGTCAGCCATCTTACTTTGTTTTCCAACTAGTTGGGTTAGTTGCATCAGGTTGTATCTTCAAATTGAGCCTGAAGACAGAGTAAATAACTTCTCTCATAAATATCACAAATTCATTTAAAAGCAAACTTTGAATGTTCTGACCTACAGTAGAAATAAAAAAAAGGATATTACAAAATGCATACTAGATGTAATTAGACCTGGGTTTTGGTGGTCAGAGGTAGAGAGGGGTAGGGAGACTAATTTTCAAAGCGAGAGATTCCACTCACACAGTAAATGACTGCAAAACCAGCATTAAGCATTTGGTACCATCCTTCATATTATTGCCACAGAGTCTGTCATGGCTATTTTTAGTAACTCATTAGCAATTACCAGATTATTTTATTTTGTATTTTGGTCCTCTTATGTTGGCTGCAGAGGTTTGTAAACATTTACAAAATGCATTCACTGTGTTTGCTTAGTTATAATTCCTGTAAAATTCAAATTTACAGGAAGCAGCTCGTTCCATGAATTGCTGGACTGGCAGGGAGGAAGAAAATTGATCCGTAATCATACATGGGAATGACCTTTAACCTATGAAATTAAGGTAAGTTAATGTTTGATTAATATCTGATGCTTACTCAAGTTTTGAAATGTATGACAACTATCTATATCTCTGTGAGACTTTTATAAAGTTATATTTTCTTCTTAGCACATATATTTAAGATTTCTTTTTTGAAAGTTTATACATTATATAAAGAAATATTCTTTTCTGTTCAGAGGCAGACTGTAATTTGTTGTAGCTGTGTTGAAGTCAGTGGAGCTCAGCCTGAAGATCCATTTCGTCCTTGATGAACAAGTTTTGTCAGTCGACCTTCTCGTTTTGTGTTAAAATGTTCGGTGTAACATTTTATACTCATTGATTTGAGGCTCAGCTCAGCCATTTTTCAAACATTAATTGCTTCAAAATTATTGGTCTCATTTTAATAACCAAGAGACCTTTAGACTGTAGGTATCTACAGGCACAGCTTGATTTATCTTGCTTTGAAGCAACCACAGAATCACTGTGACCAACATCGCATTCTCTATGCTTGAGTGCGCCAAGTCACACGCATGAATAACTACCACAGTCTGTGGAAGTTAAGGAAGAATGAAAATTGATTATGAAAGTAAATAAACTTCCTCATCTTTTGCAATGTTCCTTCTCTCTTCTTCAATAAAAGCAATCAGAATTCAACTTCTATTTTCCTATGCAGGGCAGGTATTAAGTATATTCTTAAGTGACATCTGTTTCTGTCATGAATTACTGTTTATGACTTAAAAAAATAATTTTAAAAGTTCAGTTGTGAAAGCAGACCTAAAGCACACTGACTTCTCAAATTGTCAAGTCCCTCCCAGAGTTATCTTATGGACAGTGTTCAGAAAGGCTGAGGCATTAGACTTACCAGGCATACAGACAAGGGTGCACAGAGAGCATGCCAGTGGTCTCACTCTAAGCGTGAGGCACAGTCCTCTGTACATGTCATAAATTTATGTAGCATCAAGACCACATGGCTTCTTGGTCCTACGCGGTCTGTATGTTCCAAGAGGTTTTGCATCCTCAGCATAGTCAGACTTCCCTTCAATGTGACTCGATTTATTATACACATGATGCTAGTTTAACCAAAAAAGGTAAAAAATAATTCTCTACTGACTGCCATCTGATGCAGTACAATTATTATTCAATGATAACTAAACTTAATTAGTTTGATGCTATTTTAGGCATTCAATCAGGGTAGAAATATCTTAGGATTTGATATTCCATAACCTTGAGAACAGCTTATTATCAATCTGATGTAGGTATGTTCCTGTCCATGTTTCTATCATATATGAATACAACATAATTGTCCCTATATGAATAGATGATGTACCGCTGGGGAAAGATTGCTCCTCTTCCTGGCAAAGTACACTGGTGCAGTTAAAAATACTGCAGATAACTGCAAATCCTTCAGGCAAATATCAATCACTTCAGCAGGTGGTGAAGAAAAATGGAGAAAAGTTTCTATGGCTGCAGGGCAGACATTCTTTCCTTCCTAAGCAAGACTTGTCTTCTGCCTCTCACAGCAAATGCTAAGACTGTGTCACATCCTGTTAAAGCATGAAAAGCTAACAGAGCTTTTGCCTTTTCTTTGCCTAATACTGCAGTAAAGAACCTTTAGTTTAATCCCAGAATCAAAAGCAATCCAAAACTCATCAAAATCTAACTTGTTCATATCTCCCAATGATACCTAGCCACAAATCTGAAAATAATTTAGTAAGAAAGCTCTTAAGATTCACGACTTACAAAGTTTTGAATCTGGAATAGAAGGTATTTGGTAGTAAATAAGGAAGGCCTTATTTCTGGGAGAACGGGAGAAAAAAATATGCATCAACCTTATAAATGAAACACTGGTGAACAAAAATATTCAGCTTAAATCAGGTGTGAAATAGGTTTGTGGGGCATTCAACTACTGTTTATTCCATTGCCGTGCTCAGCAAAGCAGGGTGTGTAGGCAGGGCTGTTTGTACATGACTTCAAATGACTGTGCTGGCAGTAAAAAACAAAGGACAAGGTGATGAGAAAGCTCCTCTCTTTCTCTGTTTTAACTTATTTTTGTGAAGATTGACCCCATTAGTTCTAAATCAAGTAGCTCCAGCTGAACTTCAGAAGATAACATGAATGCATAAGGCAAGTGAGAGTATGATCCTAGTTAAAGGCATTCTGTGAGTATAAAAAATAATACATGGCACAGGACAGTGGGGTAGAAGATGTCTGATTTAACAATGTAGGTGGGTTTTAATGTATATTTTCAAATGGAGAACAACTAATACAATTTTTGCATGCTAAATGACAAATACAAAAGCAATCCATTATGATTCATCCAAAAAGTTATTTTAACATTAGGCTGGTATTATTCACTGAATGACACTTCTTAGCTATGTAAGTACCCAAAAATAAATGTACCCAAACAGATGCAGTTTAAGCTTTGCCAGACTGAGCTAGCTACACACTGGTCCTGCTCTTCAATCAAGGGAACTTAAAAAGGTATCTTAATTCCTGTGGATATTCTGCCCGTGGGTTTTCAGACAGTGAGAGACAAACAGAAATCAAAGCCATTTCACCAGTCAAATTCATGACCAAAAGGTATAATTCCCTTAGAAATACAACCATGACTTTTGATTTCAAAACTGTGGTTTTGAAACAGAGCACCATTTTGCTGTTGATATCTGGATGTCATAACACATTTTATATTCTCAGTTACCATAGTGTGCCTCAGTTTATTGACTCAGTGCCCATGAACTTTTTGTGTGAGACTGATCCCTCATGAGGAAGATTTCTTATCAGCCAACTGGTCCATGAGCATTTCTGTCATCTGCAAACCTACTTTCTCAATAGCTCTCTAAGTATGATTATGATTTATGATCTATTTTAGAAGAATGCTTAAGGTGATGAGTTAATACTTCAACAATCACGAATAACTATAATTAGTCATACCCACAACCTTTTTTTTCTGTTTCTGATATACGTGTTAAAACACCCTTTTTAACTTCTGAGTCATGTTGTTTTTCTTGGACACAAAGTTACATGATGAAGAGGAGTATTTCTCTTCAGACAAATGTGTATTGTCTGTGAAAATACAGCAGTGCAAGCACTTGATTTCAAGCACTCAATTTCATTCATAAGTTACAAGTCACTAGATCTCTAGGAGTTTTAAGGTTCCAGGAAGGCTGATTTTGAACTTAAAGCAGATAAATATCGCCTGAGAGAAATGGATTTCACATCTTTGACATGCAGTGGTTACGTGACACTGGGCCAATCACTTTAACTGAAATAGCACAGGCAGCCGTTTTGTTTGCCTCACTTTTTTGGATTCTCAACTTGTTGGCTGTTGGTTCAAAATGACAAAATAGAGCTGAAACTGTGGACCATCACAGATTGGGCCAGTTTGCTCAAGGCTCACTGTTCTGTCTCCCTCGGAAGCATCTCTAAGGATAGATTTCTAGGGACAGGCTTTGGTTGTATAGGTAAAACTACAAGACGACACAAAAAACACTGAAAAAAGAAGCCAAGATTTTCAAAATAGTTGTACATTTTTGCCAACTTTTAATGTCTATAAGGTGGCAAAACTAAGAGTCCCTCCAGCTTCCTTCTGTCTGCATCCTTAACTGACTTCATCTCTCTGCAGATTCACCTGAGATTTTCCCAGACTTAGGTGGATCAACACCTACTGTAGCTCATGTATGAATATTTGCACAAACCTATTTAAATACAGTACCTGCAGAAAATGCATGGTAAGAGAAGAAAACTGTTTTCCACAAAAGAAACCCAAAGTAGTATTGATTTTAACAGTGCACAACACACTATGAAAGAAAGAAAAATGCTTTAAAATACAACAATCTGGAACAACTATTATCAGAGTTCCATTCAACAGAAGGACAAACTAGGCATCAGATAAATAAAGCAGAATGACCTAAGTATCGTCAATAAAACACCTTCCCAATCAGAGGGCTCCGTGCGACGTTGTGTTTGGGAGATGAAGTTGTGCTTGGGAGAATTCCTGTACTGCCTTACAATTCATGCCAGACAGCTGATGATAAGAGGCTGGCTGCAGCCCAGCACACAGACAGCCTCCACCTTCCCATCGACCTGTCCTCACAGGCAGTGCTGTGATAATTCATGCTCCTGGTCCCGGCGGTAAGAAGAAACTTCTCAGACCCGTGCCTCAGCTCCCCAAGGCTGTAGGGCTGTCAGGTTATGTGTTCCTTCCTCTACCACTGAAAGCAGAGCCTCATATTGCTCCTGGTGACATGCTGCCTCTAGGACGGTTTCCTTTAGTGTGATATGAAGGGACAGTAGAGCAAGGCAGGGGTAGAGAGTTGTAGAAGGACATGGTGACATCTCCAACACTGAGCATGCAGGCACTGGCTGTAGTCCCATCACCACTGGAAAAGCTCCTTTAGCTACTATGGTCAAGAAGATAATTTTGTTCTGTGAAGTATGGGCACAATCAAACAGTTCATAACTTCCTTTTTAAACATTGAAGATTAAAATATTCCCCAGAGTTCCTCTATCTGTCATAAAGAAGGGTACACAGGTATGTCTGAAACTAGCTCCCGACTCCTGGAGCTACTATGCACTTACACAGGTGTAAGTGCATACCAAAGCTTTGTAGACTGTAAGTGACCCACTACACCTAGTGCTTAAAGACCCTTAAAGTATTTAAAGTCTAACCTGAACAAGAACAGTTATGGTCTTGTTTCTTAGATGCTGGTAGGTGCAAACTGTATTAAATCCAGTATTCCCTGCTTTAAAACAATTTGACAAGCTCCACAATGTAAAAGAATTAACAATTACAAACAACTGCAGATACAGTACCTTCTATTAGTTTTTCCCTGTGTGTAAAATATGATAATAGTACTACTTCAACTTAGAAAGGTGTTATAAAGTTACATTTATAATGCTTGAAATAATTGTAAGAGTACCACAGTAAAGACATCATGGAAATTAATTAACCTGCCTTCAAGGCAGGGTTTGAAGAATATACAGTGAATATGACATGAAAGGTTCCACTTCACATCATGAAAATGAGGACAAACATTGAAGAACTGTATATTAATTAAAAACATCCTTTGCATTGAGCAGGAGCCTTGTGGAAAAAAACACACTGCAAAGGTAATTTAAAAACTGACTCATATCACATACTACACACAATATTCCAGGGAAGGTTTTGTCTTTGGAGCTTTAATGTTTTCCATATAGTTTTATTATGTTTCCTTTAAAATCTTTTTCACTGTGTGACTACCAGGCTGAATACCGATGAGGCTGACAGCCAGCTATCAAAGGAGATTACAGTTGTAGGAGACTACTTATTTCTCCATGTGACACACTGTGCTCATAGGGTTCACGACCACTTGAGAGCCAGCACTAGTAGGCTCACATTCCCCAAGGCAGGTTCTCCTGTGGTCCTATTAGTCCTTCTCCATCCAAACACTGCCTCCTGCCCACATATCCTCCTTGCTAAGACCCTCATACTTCCTTCTCCAGCTTCTGGCTATACTCCTCCACCTTTTCCTGTTCCTTAGTACCCTCACACCCGTTCCCTGCTTTCCTAATTCCCAGTCCTGGAATCTCATCTTCTTTGTTCCTGTTCCCTCAGAATTAAGACCATGTAACTTGCACTGAAACCAGCTGTTCTTTCCTGCATGTTTGTGAGGCACCAATAGGCTGGAGAACTAAGATTACAGGAGAGTCATCCTTCTTTTGGTTTTGTTGCCAAAGGAGCCCCTGGAAATCATGAGGCACAGCTACAGTAAGACAGGTAGGATTCTTCTTCTGTAACATGAGCAAAGCAGTACAATTTCATATTTATGCAGGTAGAATAATTTTAAGCAGAGCCCCTTGACAGAAGTTTAGCCTGACAAACAGCTGGCATGAAAATGTCAATTGACACTTTTACAAGTGGCACAGTTATAAACAATGAAAAGGAAGTCTTGCAATGCTAAAGCAAGGTTAGGAAAAACTGTTACCATATACACCAAGAAAAACTAAGTATGTCTAGTTAAACTTTTATTGGGATGTGTGAACTCCAACATGAGGACACCACTTGAATGTACAGATGGAAGATAAATTGTTGACCAGTGCTCCAGTGGAATAATTTGCACTTAATAAGAAATAGCAACTTACTGGGAGACCCATTATAAAATCACAGAATCATAGAATAGTTTGGGTTGGAAAGGACTTTAAGATTGTCCAGTTCCAGCCCCCCTGCCATGGCCGGGGACACCTTCCACTGGATCAGGTTGCTCAAAGCCCCATCAACCTGGCCTTGAACACTGCCAGGGATGGGGCAGTCACAACTTCTCTGGGCAACTTGTGCCAGTGCCTCACAACCCTCACAGGGAAGAATTTCTTCCAAATCCAAACCTATCCTCTTCTAGTTTAAAGCCGTTCACCCTTGTTTGATCACTACAAGCCCTCCTAAACAGCCCCTCTCCATATTCCTTGTAGCTCCCTTAACGTACTGGAAGCTGTCCTAAGGTCTCCCCAGAGCCTTCTCTTCTCCAGGCTGAACAATCCCAACCCTCTCAGCCTGCCTTCATAGGAGACATGCTCCAGCCCTCTGATCATCTTTGTGGCCCTCCCCTGGACTCCCTCACGTTCTTCTTATTTGGGCACACCAAAGAAAACGCTTTCCAAAAAAAACCTGAGCAGAAACTACTTTCTTCATCTACCCCCTTATATTGACCATGATCTCTATTTTCAGGTAAAAAAATGATATAATTACTAGACAAAAATAACAGAAGGACTAAGAATGGAAAGTGGGAGTATTAAATATGTCTTAAATTTCAATTTTGGTAAACTGGCATTGCAGAGGAGGCAAGAAGGTGTTTGGCACCTAGGACAAGTTCTGGTGATGCCTCAAGACAGTGAAGCAGGAGCTGCCCCATGCCCAAGGTCCTTGTGTGTCCCCGAGGCACTGCAACTGTTCCCACATGGCCAAGAAGCAGCAGAAACTGGAAGGCGGAAGGACAACAAATAGGCAAGTTGTGTGTTCAACTTCTCAGTAGTTTGTTTGGGGTTTTTCTTTGACCACTAGCATATAAATGCTCAATAGAAAAAAAGCGTGTGTCTCTTTGTTTTCTAAAACTGAGTGCAAAATGGCGGCCAAGCCCAGCCCGAAGGGCACGACCTTGGGATGGAACCTCTAGCAGCAGCTGGACCAGGAAGGCATGCTCCTGCCTTTCTCCAGTGCCATCACTCCAGCCGAGGTGGCACATAGCTGCAAACAGCACATACAGCCTCCTGGATGGAAAAATCTGGAAAAATCGGCAGGACCTCCAGGGAAGCTGGGGGCATGTGTCTTGGCTCTCCGAGATAAACCAATTAAATGTGCCTGCTCACTAACGCACAGCTTCGGCCGCGCTGCCCCGCCTAAGGGGCACAGCCTCCCGACACGAGTTGACACCCCGGCGGTCCCTGCAGCCAAACCCGGCTCTCTCCGTTCCGCCGGCCGAGGTGCTGCAGGGACCGGCGTGAAGCTCGGCTCCACCGAGTAACGACCGCCGGGGCGGGGCAGCGGCAGCACCTGGCGCTGCGGGAGCCGCTCCCACCCAGCGCAGGCAGCACCGGGTAAGAAGCTGCCGCCGAGCGGCATCAGCCTGTCGTCGGCTACCGTGCCCGGCCCCGTTTCTCTCCGCTCGCCTGCCGCGCCGTGTCAGGTGCCGCGGGGTGGGCAGTGCGCCTGTGCGGCGGCCACTGGGCGCCGCGGACCGGAGCGGCGGCAGCAGGAGGCGGCGGCGGCGGTGGCCACCGGCAGACGAAGATGGCGGAGCCGGGGGCTGCGCGCAGCTACCCGCGGGCGACAGGTAAGGGGATAAGTCTGTGGCCCCGCAAGGTGCCGGAGGGCGGTGGTTCGTCCGCCCGCCTCTCTCCCTTCTTTTCTCCCTCAGCTATCTCCTGCGCTGTCCCGTCCCTTCCCTTTTCGGGCTGGGGCTGACGGAGCCGGCGAGGGTCACTCCTCCGCACGCCTCGCAGGTGCTGGCCGGCAGGGCGCTGGGCCGGCGGCGGCGGAGGAAGGGTCCGGCCGCCATCTCGGGCTGGGCACAGGGTCACTGTTGGGCAGGAAGGGGGGCCGGCCCCTCGGGGGGGATGAGGCGGGTTTTTCTCGGGGGGAGTCGCGGGAGTGCTGGAGCAGCGGGCAGTCGGCGGATGGTGGCTCTGCGGGGGACGCGGAAGGTCTGGCCCGAGGCCCCAGGCGTGCCCCTTCCCCCCGGTGTCGGCTCAGTGGTGCGAGAGGTATTTGCCATGAGGTGGCTTTTGTGTGGCGGGTTGGGCTCGCCCGGCAGCCGTGTGTGCCGCCGCGATTTCCCCCACCGCCGGCGGTGCCCCGGGGCGCGCGGCAGCTTGGGTTTGCCTCGGAGTGGAGAGCGGGGAGCGAGCGATTTATAAACCTCATTTTCAGCGGTGCCTGGGCCTGCCTGTGCTGGTCGGCCAACCCGGGCAGCAAACTGGTTGAGCTGGTATCGAGGGTGAACGCCTCACGCCGAGCCCATTTATAGGCATGGCTCCTCGTTGCTCAGTGAATGTAACTTTTAATTTCCGAGGACGAAAACGGTGTGACAGAGGTGGTGGAGGCTGCTGTGGTGTATGGAGTTGCATGTGGCAAGGGATCGAGTCCCCAGCAGTGGAAGATGTGAGGAGCAAGGTTGTGAGCTTAGCTCTTGGCCTCGTGTGTAGGTGTTGGGGTGGGTCTGGCTGCTCTTCCTTCCCATTTCGACCTACAAGATGGGTGGTGATTAAAGTGTTATGCAGCTGCTCGTTATAGTTTTACCTTAATTATCAGACACAGGGCGTATGCTTTGTGGATGGGAAACCATCTAAACCTAGGGCATAAGAGGGAATTAATTTCCCTCTTGTCCTAAGCCACTGTAGTTTCTAAAAGTAGCTTTGTAATTGTTTTGGGAGATAAGCAAATATTATTATCCCAAATTTATGGAGTGGGAAGATGAATCCGAGTCTTTGACTTCTGTGAGGTAACACTGTGAAGGGAGCCAAGGAGGGAGCTGGGAATGCCTGTGTTTGCTGTTCCTGCTCCTGAGCTCAGCAGCCATGGCTCCTAGTGTAAGGTGTTGCACTTGAGCAGTCAAGCACTTCCAGGTCTTGGGTCTCCATTTTTTCGGTTTCACATGGGAGAGAGTGAGAAAAACAATGCTCAGGTTTTGTTTGTTTCTTCTCTAAAGCATAAGGAAATCTGACCAATACTCACTTGCACTCTTCCAAGACCTTTTTATTCTTGGGGCTTTTTTTTTCTCTTATATTTTCTAACTTCAGAAGCAAATGTTGTAAAAAAGCTTCACTTGTTATGTAGACCAGGACGTCATCTATTTTACACCCTGTATGAGATTTGGAATCCACAACCGCCACAGAAAAGGCAACGTGGTATAATTAAAGATGATACCAAGCAGTTCGTTGTAGAGCATGGACAGGCACAGACAGATATAACAACTTGTAGTCAAGCATCGGCATCTGAACACAAACACTCAAGCATGGTCTCAGCCAAATCTGTTATTTTATTTAAAGTTGTTGCTAGAAGATAATGTACAATGTGGTGTTAAAGTGTGTATGGTGTATTTTACGGATGTGTGTGAATGGGATCTGGATCTGTGGCAGCAGAGAATGTGACCTTTCTTTCTGGGACCTAAGTTAACAATTTTGTAGCAAGCACAAGAGCTACTGCCAAAATCGTTAACATGGATGTGAAAATGATGCTCTCTTAGTTCATGTGTTTGTGTGTACATCTTGGTCCTGGAGTTCTCATCTTCTTCACAAGGGTAGGAAGAATCTTACCTACATGTTCAAAAGTAAAATGCTCCTTTCCACTGTGTTGACCTCGAGGGGGTGCTGTCCCAGTGACAGCCACTGACGCCCTTCCCAAACTTTTTAGTCCTCTGGCAGCATCTGAGTTTTGATCTCTGGGATCCTCCAGTGCTGAGGATATTGCTAGAATGGCAGTGAAAGCAAGGCACCAGATCTAGCATGTCCAACGCTTCAGACTGTCTGCCCGGGTCAAGCAATAATAAATGAGCCTGCAGTAAGGAAAGGTATTTGAATCTCTTGACTACTAGGGAAGAGACTGTTATTTAATTATTTATTCATAAGGTTTATGCAAAAAGGAGCAAAATTCTGTGGCACAAGCAAATAATATTTGCGGAGTTCAAGTGTATCCCTTTGCTAAAAGTTAAAGGCATGCAGCAAACAGTAGAGATGCTACAGCCTGAGAAGACACTGTAGGAATCTTTTTGTTGGGGAGAGTGACCAAAATATAGGCATTATTGCTGCCACCATCTGTAGTAACAGTAATGACTAAATAGCATTTGAAGGACAAGCTGCTTAGTATTGTATCTCCCATCTTCTTCTTTGCTGCCTAGTGAAATTTGCTTAATATATATTCTTAGAGATTGAAATACTGAATACTTTAGTTTTCAGGACAAAACATACTTCTTCTTACGGAAAAGTTGGTCAGCCCTAAAAGGATTTAAGAAAAAAATGACGTATTGTGCCAACTCAGACTGTATATCACAAAACCAGTGATAGTTTGTGGATAGTTGAAAGCAACTTAGGTGTGTATTTCTTAAAAAATCCTGTGAGGGTTTTTCTTCTTGATAGCAGTGCTTTTCCAACTGTTTTTTTATAAGCCAAAATGATTTAATGAAAGTATACTTATATTCTTTTTTCTTTTGTAATACCTTGTTTTCTCTCACATACGGACATTCAAGGTTGTTTATCCCCAAGGTTAACTCATGTGCTGCTTTTTGTGTGATGTTGCACTGGATAGTATGAATTTTACTTCAGAGCAGTTTAATACACTGCGTCCTCTCAGGGTTATTGTTGTATTATTGAAATATATTGTAACACTGATGGACTTTGTCTTTAAAAAAAAAGTCAAAATTATTTCCAAGTAAGTTTCATTAAATTACAGTGAAGAAATATATCTTGCCTTTGAATTTCAAGATTGCAGAAATAAAAGGTGTATTGCTTGATATGCACATGGTAGGAAAGTGAAGCATCTGAAAACTTTATCGTTTGTAAGACACTTGTATGGTGTCACATACCTCTGCTTGCTTTGGTGGCTGGCTTATCCATAGCAGTGGAAAGGCATCAGGGTTGCTTTATTTTTATATTGGGTAATTATTTCTAGGCATGCTAATTGAGTGAGTGTGTACATATTTAATGTTAATGAAACTATATATCCTGCATATTGATATTGTATGAAGATTTATGTAGTAGGACTTTTTTCATCTTGTGAATAAATAAAACACAATTATAACTTTCTTAGTTATTGGTCTTTTAATTTGTGCAGAGCAAAACCTGACAGGGGAAATGCTTTTAAAAGTTTACTCGTATCTGTTATTTACTTACAAATACATTTTGAGGGTACAGAAAGGCTTTTAATTCTGCTTAATTCTGGGCTGTTCAGGTGATTAAAAACAACTAAAGAAAAGTTTTACTTCTTCATTGTTTCACCTCTGCCAGAAGGTCCCTGTGTTAGTATTGCTGAGTATCTTGTTTGTCTCTTCCTTGTTCCAGTTATCTTGACCACTCCTCATGATACCTGGTTTTTGTAGCAACTCTCTGACATTGTGGTGCAGATTTCAGCCCTTCATTCACGATTGGCTCAAGCTGTTTTGCAGATCCTAGAAGCAATTATTCCCAGTTTAAGTTCTGCATGCACTTAACATGTTTTGTTGTGGTTTTTTTTTTTTAATTATTGTTTGTATAGAATTTTTATGACTAACTGGACTCTACAGGTTGAGTGGGGGGTGGGGGGGTGGGTAGAATACAGGTGATCAGGAAACTAATACAGATTAGTTCAGATTCCTAATACAGGAACGTTAACTTAATTGAGTAACAACCAGCTCAAGTTGCTTCCTCCCTGTTCCCATCTTCCTCCTTGAGTTGCCTCTCAGTTGTTCACAGCCTGATAACTTTAGGTTTTGTGAGGTCTGTGTATCTTCTAGGTTTTGTTTGATACAGTTATCATTCAAGGAATGTGTGTGTGACAGGTTATACTCAGTTGTCAGTTAACTGTTTGAGTCAGTAAGTATGTTGAATACACTTGTCTTAACACACCCAAATTTAACTTTCTTGTGAATCTCTCTTACTGGCTGAGAGGGGAAATCTGGATAACGTGCCTTAATAATAGAAGGAGTAGTAATGCCGTAACTCAGCCAAGGTTATTGGAGTAATCAAAGGCAAAGCTCTTTCAGTACTGTAATAGGTTTTGGTGTTTTCTTGTGTTTTTTTAACCTGTATGCTTTATGACACGTTATTTCTGAGTTACTTTGCTGTAATTGGCTTCTGTTTGGTATTTCCATCACAACCTGGTTTATTACCTCTGTATTTTCTGTGGTTGGAATTAGTGCATGTAAGAAGTGAAGTGTTAGTTTCCCCAATACACTTGTGTTCAAGTAGCTCACCCAATAAAAAAAGTGACTTGAAATCTTGGCTAATCACAGAGGTATTTTACAGCATAGTATTATCCTGCACTCACTTTAGATAGGGTATTTAGAAATACCTTTCACTGTGTTTTATCTCTACAGTGATTGATGATGCTGTATGGGGGTGTAGAGATAAGGGGTAAGTGGGTTTCACAAACTGGAAATCTATCTGACCGTTAAAACGGTGTGGGGGGAGAAACTCAAGATTTTTGTTACTTAAAATACTGTAACACATCTGCCAGTTTTTGTGTCTGTCATTCAAATAATACACTGTTTTCCTTCATTTGTATCATGAAACTCTCAAAATCCTAAAATCCTGTCACCCAGCACTCTGTGGATCTGAATGTTGTAAGGACCTTAGTAAAGTACTTCTTGTTGCAGTTAAATAGTAATAAAAATGTTTCACACAGAATTACTTCTGCTTTTGAAGTGTCCTGTATGTTCTGTGTATGTACATACATAATGTGTATACATTTCAGGCTCTCTGCAAACATAACGAATCAATATATTAAAATGCCAGTTGGTTACATCTTAGTTTTCTTCATTTTCTTTCTGTAACTCTTGTGAATTAGCCATAGTAGTTAATCCTTTTCCTTAACTTTAATATCTGTCTCCTCTGCGATATGATGTCCTGTGAAGTATGTGATGGTTTTCATTTAGTGTATTATTTATGTGTATGTTTTTTGCTTACCAAATACTCTCTGGAAGTGTTGTGCCCTAAATTCTGGGATGTCAGTTTCTTTTTTGCACTTGAATATCTGGAGGTTTTTGCTACTGCTTTCGTATGTTTATGTCTGTGTTTCTTTGATCAAGAAGCTGATTGTTCTTGTAGTATTAAGGCCCTGCAGACAAATGTGTAATTTGCTGAGACTGATGAAGCATTTCTATGATCTTTGCATAAACTTCAGTTATGTATCAAGTGGGTTCCTTTTTGCTTTTAGGCCACTTTTCAGTGAGGATGTCCAAAGCAGTGATGACTGCAAGTATTCTTGGTGTTGTGCAGGATTTGCACACTTGCATTGTGGTAGCTGCTTGCTTAGAAGCCATTTTGCTTTAAACTGGTGGTTTCTCAGTGTGCCGAAGTTTGAGTTTGGTTTTTTTTTTTCCCCACAGTGGTTTAATGTTGTTTTTCTTGGCATAAATAAAGGTGCCAGTAGCAAACCTCTCAGTGTTTCACTTCTGTTAAATTAATTTCTTTGAAAAGTTGCAGTTTCCATATTGTGTGTTCTAGTGTTATGCATATTGATTGGAATTTATTTGAATTTATTGAAATTATTATTGAAATTTGAAATTTATTTATTATTGATTGGAATAATTTGAAAAACATAGTGTTGAGCTGAATTTCTTGTAGCGATTTAACAGCAGAAATTGTTTCCTGTGCATCATCAGTCTTTAACTTTTTGAACTTTTTGGTTTTGCATTACAAGAGTAAATGCATGTTTGGTGCAGTCTTGGGCATTCAAATCCTTTTTCTGGTGGGTGAAAAAAATCTGGAAACTCTCCTTTTTCCATACTTGTGGGGTTTTTTTTGGTTTGTTTTAAGGTCATTCATGTGTGCTTGTATTTATCTTTCAAGATGACTAGTCCACTGAATATGTGTTATCTTGGTTGATATGATGAGAAGTTTAGTCTGGGGTACCTTCTGAGCTGATACTTCATGCCAGTGCCAGTTGCCTGGTGGCTCCATGTGCACATTAATGCACCTACTTGCACAGAAAGAGCAATGGATTTATGCCCCATATCCTTAGAACTGTCATTGGTGCGTTGTGCATCCAACCATTTTAGGAGAAGAAATGTATGAAGCTTCATAAATCTACTTTTCTTTGTGGGGTAACTTCTCTTAGATACTCCTTTCTCCTAGTAGTGATTTTAATAAATAAAATGAGGCTCTAGAATTTCACTTCTACCTGAGATTTTGATAGGATGGAAAAGAATGCGTTGGATGAAAGTACATGATACCATGTATCAGTTTGTGGATGCCACTGGAAAGGCATCTCAAAAAATTAAAGAAAACGGTAGTAACACTAGTGTATCTGATTGTTTTGCCTGTTCTAATGCCAGATGCTGGAGGATGTATTATGGTTTTGTTTCAATTAGGTAAGATCTGGCAATATGCCATGCATGGTTCAATCCATATGAATTACCAAATCGTCTCATGCCAAGCAGAAGCTAGCAGAGTTCTTTATTTCAGCAGAATGTTTATTCATGTATTTCTAGTTTGCAGTTAATTTTGGTTATAGGTGTGGTGGAATACTGAAATTCTTCATGTGCCTTTGATCAAAAAAAGAAAGATAATAATTTTCCTAAGGCAGTATGGCATGCCTGGGTTTGTCAGCTACAGCAGGAGTGCTGAAGGGAGGTCTTCCCTAACCAGTCAGGGAGAGAGCACTGCTGTTTTTTCATTTAAACAGTAAATTGAGTCATAGTCTGAAGAACACTCGAGTCTAAATAAACTAGCCTTGCAATAAACTTCTAACATACAGTTATATTGCAAGTAAACTAAATCTCATTTTGAAAAAAAACTCCAGTCATACGGAACAAAAATATTTTTTCATGCTTCTAAGTCGGCTACATGGCAGATCACACAACAAGGGTCTTTCCTTTAGTCCCAGAAGGGAAAATAGAATGATATTGCAATGTTTATCCACACATCATTGCTGCAATGTTATGTATTTTAATTAAAGGGGTTACATTTCCCTTCCCTTGGGAGGGTGGTGTGAACTAATGGGAAGCGTTTTCCTTCTCCCCAGTGTTGGTGACTCGCCTGTCAGTGATTTTCATTCCCTTGCTTCTGTTGAATATGGCGTGTGTGTGTACAGACTCACTGCATCAGGGCAAAGAGACTTCAGGGAGAGGACTGCAAATATGCTTTGGGGGCTCTTAAAATGTTGATAAACAGTTAAGGCAATTATGGCTTCCAAAATAAATGGTGGATGAGCTGGTTCTCCTTGCCCTGTCTTAAAGGGAAGAGTGAGTAGGGCTTTACTTTTGTCCTTATTTTCTTTACCTATAGAACTCTGCTTCACCCACAGGCTATCTTTTCCCTGTATGCTTAATGGTCTATTACTAGATGTAGGTGTTGCCATTATATTTCCTGGGCTTAGTAGTGCTAAGTGCTGTGGTTGTAAGTAAACATGGCAATTTTCAGCAGGCATAGGAAGTGGTTTAATAGTGCAATGAAATAAATGGGTGACCTTCCTTTGGCATAAAGGGGTTTTGATGAGGTTCTAGATTGCAGAGTTGTGGTCCAGGATGTGTTTTACAACTCTTTGACTCCGGATTGTGGCACTAACTGAAAATGTTCGAGCGATGCATAGGGGAGAGATTGTTTAGAGAAAGTATTATGCAGAAAGGTTGAATTTCTGTGTCATTATCAAGTTATGAACTGAAAGAAAATCTGAAACAGAAATAACTGCACAGATTGAGGCATTTCCAGATAATGGGAAGAGTTTGGTTTTCATAATGCTTTTTTTTTCTGTAAGGGCAATTTCACATCCCTCCCCTGCTTTCCCCCCTGTAATATGCTTTCTGTATTTTGGGTTGGGTTCTGCCCTCCTCCCCCTGAGGTCTTGTAATATCTTTTCTTATGCCTTAGTCACTGCCTGTATCTAGTCTTCGTTGAAGTCTCATTCTGCCAAAGGTGTCTTTAAAAGAATAGGTAGCCTGTCTTTGAATCTTAATGTATTTCATTTCTGGTGAAGTTGTCCAAATGATGTGTGGATGGAACTGAAAGTCAAGTTACACAGCAAAAACACATATACTTTGTCATGACTGATCTGTTTGTGATGATGAAGACAAACTGAAGACCGTAAAGGAAATCTTCATACAACCAAGATTCCTTGTAATGAATGCTCCCTAAAGCATAGTGGCAAGCTTAGAGACCATGTAGCAACTCCAAAGGTGTTTAAAACAGCACAGTAATGCTCCTGGAAGAGCACTGATTTCTCTGTTGATGTAAAACCCCCGCAGTGCATGGAACTTCTGTTGCCTACTTGTTGATAATGGTGCACCTGTGCTGTTGATAAACTGATGTCCTACTAGGTGAACTCCTGAAGTTTTGTAAGCTGTTTTTTTTTATTTTCCTCTCTAACAGTGTTCTCCTTTTTCCCCATTCTCATCCACTCACCCCCACCAACAAGGTCATAAGGATGGCTGCTTTAGTGAGAGCAACAGTATCTCCTTCACTGCTTTGTCTTCCCTGGTGGCTAGAAGGTGGCACTGAGGGTAGCATACAGTATGCTGTATGAGACACTCATATAGTATATAGTGTCCCACAAATTATAGTTCCAAGAGCTAGAGATGTATCCACAAGACTTGGATGTACCTTCCATCTATATTTGTATGCTCTAACCTGCTGTGTGCAGAGCTCAACCCACTCCATCCAAGCTCGGGAGTGTAGGGAGAGAAAAGCATGATGCCAGGGAGGAGGTTGGGCCCATCAGATATGCTCTGGCAGGAATTGACCTCCCACGAGCCCACCTATGTCCTGCAGTGGGAGCCCAGAGGGCTAAAGTAGCTCTCAAGTTTTTCTTGTGGCAGCTGCAGGGAAGGCAAAGAGACGGGAAGAGGAAAAAGGTGAAAAGGAAAAGAAAGTGCATTCCATTCTATTTAACCTCTGCTTCAGGCATTATTGTTCAGAAATGAAGAATCACTGTATCAAAGAGCTCTTTGAAAATCAAAGGTAACCAAAAAAACAAATAGGCTGAGGAATGTTTTCCTAGCCCTCACAACAGCTACTGGTTGTTGCAGTATAATACACTTCCTTAAGTTACAAACTTGGAGAAGTAGAGGGTCAGAAGTCTTCAAGATGGCTTTCCAGTGGCTATTTTGCACTGAAAAGCATCCAGGTATCTCCTGGTGATGCACATGCCTTGACAAACTCTGGTAAAAAATCCTGTGGTATAAGGTAGCACTAGGAAGATGTAATTTTCATATTTTGACCTTCAGTCCTAAAGGCTGGGAATTGCTGGAGCTGATTCTGAGAAGCAGTGTTTCAGGCCGATTATATTATATAGTCCGTCATAAAACCAGACAGCTGAAAAGGCCCAGGAAAGAAAAATGTTAAAGGAATATGAATTAACTGTTCAGTGGCTAAAAGCTAGCTTTAACTCCAACTAGATTTGAATGCATTCAGCCTCCCATTTTTGTTTCCAGCTATATGATCTAGTCCATTGCTTCATGCCTTGCCAGAATAAACCAAACCTATTCTTCCTAAGTGTCATTCAGTAAAATGGTGATTTCAGCATTGCCTGGGAGATGCTAACTACCCTTTTTAGGGAGCAGTGAAATGAGTAAATACACATACTTATTTGTAGGTAGAGCTTGAGTGAGGACTGTTGAGTACACAGTTTGGGGTCTGTGGGAATTGAATATGATGTCATTTACACAGACTTGTAAGGGCTGATGGTATCAGGTTTGTAGAGAGAAAACCTCTTTCAGTGTGCATCTGCTAGTATTGCTTTGATAAGGTGCAGGATTTGGTTTCTGGTCCTGGATTTACCCAAGCACATAATTGAAGTAACTTACCTGTAAGTCTTGAAATGTTTTATCAGGCACAAGAATCTCTTCATCTTCTGGTGGTGGCTAACTTTGTCCTTTTGATTCAGAAATATTCAGTGCATCAGTAAAAACATAGACAAAACAAAGACAAAAGAAACAAAAACATTTTTCTCTTACAGTTAGATAGTCCTCTTGCCTGTGGATAGAAACAATATCAGAATGCTTTCTTGCTTGTTTGGGAGAACTTTATCTCAAATATCATTTGATATAATTTCTGTTCTCATATAATAAATTTTGATGCTGAATTTCCTACTGATACGTCGTCGTTGTTGTTAGCATTAATCCCTCTCACTGAGGTAGAGAAGGTGGGTATGGTTGGCTGTTTGTGACAAAATACCTGTAATTTTCTTTGTCCCATTGCCTGCTACCCTAGGTGAGTTAATTCCTTTTGCTGCTGTCAATGCAGGCTTAGAGGAAGGCGATCCTTGTGTAGACCTGCTCTTCCCTTTTTTCCAGGCTTTCCTGTTACATGCACAAGAGGGGATGTGACTTCTGATGCAACTCTGACTCCTCCTTTTCCCTTCCAAAATATTTACTGGCTTCTGTTACTAAAGCCAATTCAATCGACTCATCCCTCTTGTCTTTTGCTGTGGGTAGGCAGGTTTTTCAAGCCCTAACTCTATTTTCTGATCTCTATCTACATGTGAAACAAAACTCTGGAAGAGGGCAGGATGCCTGTGTAAGTGCCAACTTTCAGCCTGAGTGCATGGCAATATGGGATCCTGCATTCTGCAGGACTACTTTCTGTTGCTACTATCAAACAAAAGCCTTTTCTTGTACAGGTGTATCCTGAAGTTTGATCTGACCACAGTTAGTCTGTGTCTAATGAGGCCTGGCAAGGTGCTCTATACTCAGCTGCCTTCTGCTGAGAGTGCTGCATCTATGAAAGTATCTTTCCAGAGAGGTGAGGTTTGGACAAATAACGTTTTCTGTTAGACCAACCAGTTACAGACCAAACAAGCAAGCTTGCCTCCTTGTTCATCACGTGGAAGTGGAGAGAAGAAGAGTACAGGAGAAGTGCATGCAAGAGATTTGAGGCTCCCTTGACAGCAGCAACAGCAGGGGATTTTGTGATCCAGACTTTTATATTGGGATATCGCTGCTGTCATCTTTTGTTTTGCTACAGGTGTGTTGCAGTACAGCAGCTGCTGCTCAAGGTGGTTCTGTTCAGCTCAGTGCAGGTTCTAGGTAAGTGCTAGTCAAGCGGGAGGGAGTAAAACTTCAAATGTCTAATTTACTTTGTAAGATATTCCAGTATGGTCCCTGGATTTTCAGGATGAATGTTGCTATTTCATTTCAAGAAGCATTGACTAAGGGAACTTAAGACAGATCTCTTGGGATATAGAACAAAGTGTGGAATAAGCAACTGCTGCTGCTGTTCTGGTATTACTAGATTGATGGGGTTTGGGATTTTTTGTGCTTATGCCCAGAACTACTGCAGCTCTTGTTTACTTTAATGTAGCAGCCCTGATTAGTAGGTTTATTAACTAAAGGTGTAATGGTGGAATTTGCTATTAGCAAAGAAAAGTGGGGGGAAAAAAATCAAAACCTTTTTGACATATCTTGCCAGTGTGTTTTGGTGTAGGATGCATATTTCTGTGATTTTTAAAAGTAACTAAACCAAGAATCACTGACATAAGGCATAATTGTATGCAGTTTTCAGGTTCCTTGTTGTAAATGCTGCAGTTGGCATATTTTTGAATGTACACTCTCACAGTAATTGCTAAATATTTATCAATTCCTAAACTCAGTAGGTACATTTAAGTAGGCAAGGCTCTTGTTTTTTATACTGCAGTTCATTTGTTATCTAGATTTTTCACCTGTTTACACTCTATAGTGAATGGAAAGGTAAATGACAACATTGGTTAGCTACCATGAAAAATGTGATAGTCTTCACTTTCCTTGCTTTGAGAGCTTCCTTTGTCAAGGAAATATATTGGATGCAAGCTTGCTGGCTTTCTGGAAGAAGTAAAAATGTCAGCCATAATGCTTCCTTACAGCATTGGATTTTTACTTCTGAATGTGGTGGGATTTACAGCACCAGACTGTGAGCACAACTGGAGCTAAACTTTAGCAGGCTGTGGCTCTTTTTGCATGGTCTTTGCCCATGGGGACTCTTCTAGTATAGGTTGCTACCATTTCTTCAGTAAAGACGAATTTATCAGTGTCAAGTGTATTGTATCACTGAAGCAGTAGCAGCTCTGCTGTTTTTTTGAAAGATTTTTATGGAGGATTTTAGGGTTAGGAGAGAGTAGAAGAGAACCTGCTGCCACCTACAGCATCACCAAATACTAGATCTGTTCCAAGCACACACACTGTCCTTCAATGTTCCAGGATTTGAGTTGCTAAGATATTTAGGGATGTGAAGTGGTTATCTTGCAAAAAAAAAAAGAAAAAAATCACCTTTTCTCTTATTTAGCTGAACTGTGCTTCTTATCAGGAGCCATAACTGGAACCCACTGCCAGAGCCTTGCATGCCTGAGGTCAATTTTTTTCAGCATATTTGAAGGGAAGGGAATATATGAGACCATGTACAACTGCTTAGTTTCAGATTTAAGATCTTTCAAAATAATTATAAAGCTATTCTTGGCATTTAGCCTTATTTACTCCTCTTGATGAAAAGTTCAGGGCAGTGTAAATAAAGGGAAGAAAAATTAATGTCCTGTTTTGAGTGTTGTGTAAAATATCCTTACAATTTTCTTGGATTTGAGAATAGTACATATTTTCATCTTCTATACAGATTGCCTGCTAAGTATAGAGAAGAAGTAGCTCTTTTAACACTTTGCTTGTAGTATGAGGGCATGTGCTTTTTAAAATGGTTGGCAGAACAGTAAATTGCAGACAGGAGGAGTGAAGGTTTTTGTGTATAGCACAGACACTTGTAGGAGATGGAAAGTTAATCCAAGCGGATAAGGTAAGCTGTTGAGAAAGGTGGAGATTTCCCTTACTACTGTCATGTTTCATCTTTCAAAATATAGCTAGCTGAAAGGTCTGTAGTAGTTTTGACTGGCAGGGTGAGAGTAGTAGACAAGTGCATGTGAGGAGTTTTGCAAAAGCATTTTAAACTCTGTCCTCATACATGTGTGTGGCGGCAGAGGGTAGACTACAGGGAGGGAGGAATACACTCTGCGTAGTGGAGAAAATCATCCCAGGTGTGCAGTAGTGTGGACATACTTACATGAATAGTGCAGAATGTGGGAATTCTCTTCCTCTGATGAAAAAGGTTTTAGGGTTTTTTCTCCTTCTGTTTCTGCTGTTTGTAATGAGTTTCTCATCAGAAGAGTATCACTGCTAATATTCCGTTTACAAAAGGGAATTTTCCATTCCAGACACATGGCTAAAGTTGAGCAAACCCATGCTTAATAAAGAATAACCAACATTAGTGAAAGGAAGGGCCTATATATATTCCTATTCTGTGAAGAGACGTTGTATTAGAGCAACTCATTGATTTTCCTCATGTTCCTGTTGCAGGTTTATTTATAAATGTGGAAACATGAGAGTTTTGCGTATTGATTTTTATCTTTAGTCAGAGCTCTACTTTAATGAAAGATTTTATTTTTTTTTTTAAAGGAGCATCCTGCTCCGGTTAGATGATCCCAGGAAAAAAAAAATCAATCTATGAGGCTGTATACCGGAACATCTACTACATGTATTGACTTAAGAATCTTTCATCCTGCATGTAAACAAAACAAACAAACAAAAAAAGGCATTTCAGTAAGCTTATTTCTTTATTCTTACCATTTGGTATTTGTCATCTTCTGGTAACAGATTTAACCTTTGCACTGTTTGTGCACAGAGATGTAAGAATTCTTTGCAAGTGTCCCATATTTACTTGTACCTTCCATAGAATTCTTTTACACATTGTCCCAAGAAGAAAATGGAATATATCTATTTGGTTCAGTGGCATTTACCGTTAATGACAGGGGAAAAAGAGTAATGAGATTAAGATGAAATAAAGGTCAGGCATTCTATGTTAGCATTACTGCTCTGCTGTTGTTTCCTGGTGACCTTTTCCAAGCATCATTTGTGCTGTGCTTTCATTAGACTATGAAAACTCCAAGCTTTCCTCGGGTTTATTTCTTATCTCTGAGGTTAACAGGGCACAATTGCTGTCTATTTCATGCTGCTCTGAGCGTTCAGTTTGATTTGGTGCTGAACCTCAAAGTGTATCTTGGAAAGCTGCTAATATTACTGTGTTTATTTGTTGGAAATAGACTCTTTCCTGGGAAATGGTACCAGTGATGAGTGTTTACACAGGTTTGTCACAGGCAAAGTGCAGATTTGTCAGTGTTATATCCAGAACTAGGTTCTCTTCATCTGTTCTGGGCATACTACTTAAATGTTTCAATTTTGATGAAATAGGTTGTGAGGATGTGTTTCATTTCTTTAGGAGCTATTACGTGCCTAATATTTTAGTACCTTTGCTAAGATGCTTTAGCTGGTGGGTTTTTTTTTCCATTCTTCTCAAAGCTTAACTCTCTTTCCTTTCTTTCCCTGAAGGCTTATTCATCTGACAGTGAAGGAGTTCTGCCTTCATTCAGTAACCCAAAGGCTGATGGTGCAGGATACAGTCTTGTATGATGGAAATGAAAAATACGAGCTGTAGATAGTCTGATCTGTTAGAAACCCTGATTTTACTGAGTTCCTCTAGAAGCCTTTGGTCCTTAGTTGGAAATTCATTTGAATGGCCCTTCCCTGAAGGGATCTGTGTTCTGCTGCCTAACGTTCTTCGTTATCAATAAAAATGTGGAGTTTTGAGACAGCCCTCCCCCCAACACTTTGAATAAAACTGCCTGCCTTGCAGTTATGTCTGCAGTGTCATTTTTCAGCTGTTAGTAAGCAGGCAAATGAAGACAGATGGTATTTTGAAAACACCTGTAGAAAACCCTCCTGTTCCCTGCAGGCACCCTGATGCCTTCCTGGCAGAAGAGTACATAAATTACATTACTGTGCACAATTAGGTGCTCTGTAGGAATTCGTCTACATTGTCTGTTTGTTGTCTTGGGCTCCCTTTAAGTAGAGTGAAATAGGCACTTATGAACTCCTTCCTCAGGAGGAGGTGGTGGATCCTAGAAGGTACCCCTGCTCTGCAGGTGAGTGAGAGGGAAGCTGAGAGCTACTGGCTCAGAGGTGGGTGTCTGTTTACTTGGGCAACTGAAGTTAGGATGAATCTTGCCCTCCCTGGTGCATTGGAGGTGCTGTAGCTGCCCTAATGGAGTGCTTGGTACCTGAGAAAACAATCTGCAAGCCATTGACAGCTGTAGCAAGTCATTTTAATCCATGTGGGTCAGGCTTCTAGGCCTGCTGGAGAGGCACAGGAGGGCTGGTTACAGCCCCTCCCATACACTGGTTTGAACCTGCTCCCAGCATGCCCAGGAGCTGTTCACAAGTCAGGTTTATCATTCATGTTTCAAAGGTTAAGTGCCATTCTGCTCTGACACTTTCCTCTCTGTACGAGTGAGTTGCTACTGGCTAGCAAGTCATGGAGCCTCTGCTCAGCCAAAGGTCTTCCTGGAAACCTTTACTAACTCACAAAGATGTAGTCAGTGAGACTTTACCAGTGGCAGCAGTTTGTTTTGAGCTGCTGTCTTCCTCAGTGAGCTGATGGCTTTCCCTGGTATGTGACTCAAGATGCCCCATCTAGGCAAGAGAAAGCTGCTCCTGACTTGTGTGATGGGCAGCATATGGCCAGGGGGCTGTTGATTTGGCATCACTGAGTTGGTGGCTGTCATTCAAACCACTTATTGCTCTATTTAAATTTCTTCATTTCAAAAGGCAGGCTGATTTCATAGGATACTACTAATAGATATATTGATGTGTCCTAAAAAAAAATTGCTACACACAGTTGTTTCTATGGCTCTGAAACAGAAGCTTGTTTTAATCATAAATAGTATTGTTGCTCCATATGTACTGTATGTCACAATAACCTTTGACTGCTGTGGCTACAACACGTGCTACTTAAGCAGATAGTGTTTATTGTGTTTTAGCTTTTGGCAATATAGTAATTGGAAATCTGGGGAGGATGTTACCATGGGAGCTGCCCATCCCTGTTTTAGAAAGGTCTATGTAAAGTAAACACGTATACATGGATTCCTGTGAAGCCTGACATTCAGCAGAGCATTTAGGACTAAATTAAAAAAAAAAATAAAACTCTCAAAATTATCAAGCCTTCAGGCTTTTTGATCTGAGTTTTGATTATGAAACGTGTTGATCCACATAGGGTATTTTTATTGCAAGATTGCAGGTTGTCATGAGAACATGGAAGAGAGCATCATCTCTGGAAAGTTAAATATTAATTATATTACAAGACAAATGTTTTGGGGGATAAAACTGGTAAAGGCATAAAAAGGATAGTAAACACCCCACCCCTTCACACAGATCCTGCCAGACTCTGTGGCAGGTTGCTAAAGGGTCCATGTGTGGAAGGAACAGTCAAGAAACATAAGGTGGTATCATGGAAGCTAAATTATTTGCATCAGTACTCTGCATGGAGGAGCTTAAGGGGTGTTTCTAGTCCAAGGCTTTCTGACAATGGAGTATAGTTTAGTTTATTGCTTAAATTGCATTTGATGCAGAGGAAATCAACTTTAATACAAAGACTTAAAAGGTGCAGAGAACTGAAGAGTGACAAATCAAAGTTATCAAGCATAAGACTGAGTAAACAAAATATGATATACTGGGAAGAACCTATTTGCTTTTGTAAGGACATGGATACTGAAAACCAGTTGGACCTCTTGCAAGAGGTCAGCAGATATGCAGGGTGGAGTGATCCAGAAAAAGGAGTGTGCTTGGGTTTTCTAAAAAGTGTTTGTAGATACCTTCATCAAAGACCCTAAACATCTTGAAAGTTCTTTACTTTTTGGTGAATTCATAACTGATGTGGAAAAACTTGTGAATGCTGAGGTGGGGTTTTCTGTTACTAAGGTGTTAACAGATAGTCACATAAAGAGTAGTCGCTTACTGAAGTTTGTTAGAAAAATTAGTCCTGGGTGACTGAGCGGATAGAATTCAGCATCCATTGGTACAAATGTGTGGGGGAGTAATGTCTGTGGGAGGCAAGTATAAACAGTGAGGTGTTCTGAATTAACTAGTAACAGTGGTGAAGGCTGTCTTGGAGGAGGGCCAGTTTGTGGAGGATGGACCTGTACGGTGTATCAAATGTGGGGGTGACAGCTGTATCTGTGGAAAGTCCCTAAGCTGCTTGTCAGGGTGGGCTTGGCCAGGACCCTCTGCACGTGCTTCATCCTGTCTTCACAGTTACTGTTGTTCATATCTACAGCAGTAGGGCAACGGTCTTTTGTTCTGAGTGGTACTAGTGATTGCTCAGAGGTTAGTTATCTGTGGGGGTTTTCTGTGCAGTATGTCAAAGTGACTTAAAACTTTTTTTAACATCAATATTTAAGAGTTTGTTACAGATTTTTCCCTCAAAAAATAAATTTATACATACTATTTAGGAAATAATTATATTGGCTCTGTTAGAATTATTGAGGATCATTTAAAACAAATTTAAAGCGTTCAACTCTATCCAGAATTTGGCATGTGTGAAAAGCTTACCCATTTATAAATGCCTTTAGCCATTATTTGTACGTGAAGTGCCAAATTTGTTTGAAATGTAACTTTTTTCAGAATATATGCAGCAAGGAAAACTTTGTCAAGCTTACTGTCTCTTGTAAAATCTACAGCTCTGCTGTGTATTCTGTGCTTTTTCCTAGTAGGGATTAATCATCACATTTCATAAATATATAATGATAGTATAGACTTGCAGAGATTTTAAATTATTTTGTTAAAACTACGAGTAATTTTGAGAATGAAAATTTAATTACATAGACTGCTCTTTTTTTTTCTTATTCAGTATTTTCTATTTTAATCAGATATAAATGTAATCCTCCATAGCAAAATAATTTCTTAGTGGTTTATATTCAAAGGGTCTACTTAATTTGCTCTTTAAAATCATAGGCTGGTTTAATCAAGATAAAAAACAAGCTACTTTCTTCTTTCCACAAGCTAGGAAATTGTTTGATTTTGAAGATGATGATGTTGTTCTTATTAACAGTCTATCTTAAAACATCCGCAGTAATGCTGTTTCTAGAATGTACAATGTTGGATACTCCTGAGTAGAGAAGCATGTAATTTGTCCTCTAGATTATCAGTTGACCTTGTTGTAAGTAGTCGAGTAGTGGTATGACTGCAACAAAACTGCTCTCAAAGGCAAGTCAGTTCTTGGCAGATGTTTTTGCTTTAGAAGGCTATTTAATCTTGCTGTGTTGGCTTTATAAATCAAATAAGGCAAACAGTGTTTCTGATATGATTCAAACACCATGGTTTTTACTGTAAATGGGCCAGTTCTTATCAAGTTCCAAGGTAAGTGGAGCTAGTGCATTGAAGACTTTAACACCACCAAGTATTTTCATTTTCCATTTCTGATATTTTGCCCCACATCTGTTCCCTGCATGTAAATTTGCATATATGGTCTAATAATGCTTTTTCTAGCTCTGTCTCCAAGTTATCATCTTCAGGAATGCAATCACAGTATTATATTTACTTGTGGATATTTTAAAGATTAAGAAAAACATTTTCAGCTCCTTTCTATGAGGCTGTAGTATTTCCTAGTTGTCCAACACTGGTTTCTGCAAGGGAGAGCAATCCATGTGTCATTTCCACACTTGGCTCTGTTGGTTTAAAGTTCAAATCAAGAGCATGCTGTTCTGCGAATCTATTTGCTCTCTATGAATTTTGAACTGATTAAGCAATTTCTTAGTGAAATCTCACTCTTAGGTGTCTGTTAGATGAACATCTTGGTTTTCCTTCAGATATTCCTGTGATGTTTAGAAGTTAGCTTCTAATTCTTCCCTCCGTTAGATGGGATTGGAAAACAGTCTAAAATTCTGACATCTCTGGGTGTGTTTCTTGCTTGTTGTGTGAATGCCTGCTCATGCAAGACAAGGAGAAAGGAGGGGTGTCCCTTACCTCCTTCACTTTGTCCCAGGCAACAGCACTTTGCACCCTCCTAGTGGTGGATCCCAACTGTCTTGTTACACATCCTTGGGAAAGCCTCTGCCTGGTCCTGGTTTCTTGAGTTTGGCTCTTATGCCTGTTTTGACTAACCTTAGTCCAGAGCTGTTCAGTCTGCTCTGTTATAAGCCTGGCTCATTTCATGGTGCTGTAGACTATTTTTTGAGCTTTTCTTTTTTGATCTATAAAAGAATTGCTGTTAACAACATACTTCAAAGCACAGCAGTATCAAAGAACTGAAGTTTTGACCCTTAAGAAGGGGCACAGCACTCTGAATCCCTCTAGGGCTCTGGGATGTGCGCATTAAGGGAATTTTTATTGTATTACTCTGAAAGATTGACTGGCTTTGTAAAGTGTTCTGAACTAGGGCTTGAGTGGTTGCAGACAATAAAAACCAGAACTTTAAGAGCATGTAATTAAACCTTCATAATACCTTAACTTTGTCTTCCTACGTACACTATCTGCTTCTGGTTTTCTTTTTAAAAGCAGTTATGCTCTTTCTTCTCTAGGTTCCATATGCCAAAATAGCTTGATCTGGATTTTGTGTGCGAATGACTGAGGATGCAGCTCTATGCTTTATCATGCTCCTCAGTGTTCTGAAACATCACTAGTATTATCTTTACAAATAAGATAAACATGTAAAATAAAATGGATCTTGCTTGCCCTGAATAAAAGCCCTTCCTCCTTCCCTTGCAGAGCCACCTCAACCCTTGATTTTGATTTACCTGGTGATGTGTTTAGGCAAGGGTATACATTTAGATTGGTAAAGTTGAAATACTACAACAGACTTAATTGTTTGAAAGAAGCTAGTTGTCATGCTGAGGTGTAGTATTGGTATTTAGAATAAATTCAAGCATTAAAAAAAATCTCAAGTCAGGTCCCTCAGGTTGTGTGGTTTAGGTGTGAAATTCCCTAATTTAGGCAGGTCAACACCTTCCTCTTGGCTTTAGAGCTGTGCTGTTGCCTCCCTCCCACGTGTCAGGCCTCATCTGCCAAGCCCTTGCATTAGATTTGCTGGTCATGGCATGGGAGAGGCAATGGAGCAGAAGTGCTGTGAGGCTGGGTGTGCTGCTCAGGGTGTCCTGCTTTCAAAGCATTCCTTTGCTTTCCTTCCGTTCCCGCAGGGAGGGGTCGCCTTCCCGCTCCTCTCTGCCTTGCCAGATCAGTGTACAGCCACCTTTGCAGTGTAGGCAGTGATCTGTTGTGCTTGTGTGCAAACATGAAATAGAAATCCCCAAATAGGATCTGTTGCCTGTAGGTTTGAGCTGTTTTGGTTAGGCATACTCTGGAGTTCCTGGATTGTACCTACGCATACACACAATTTAGTAATTCTTTTCCCAAGGCCAAATATTTCTACTTGAAGCTATTTTGGTACAGTGAGTAGGATGAAAATTTTCTTGCTAAGCCTTAAAAAGTAATTGGAAAAAAACCCTTGTATTTTCAAATACCACACTTGAATGTGTGACAGACTTGCTGGGTGCGTAATCTACATCAGATATCTATAGAACACTCATCATCTTGGTATTGAAATGCTAAATCATAGCCAGGTTAGATTCATGGACTTTAGCCATAGGGATGGTGATGTCTTGTTCTGTTTGTTAACTTCTGGGGTACCAAGCACCCTTGCAGTGTAGATGCATGCTGCTGATATACTATATTGAATGGGTAAAATCTTCTGAATGCATTCCACAGGGGCAGTCTTAGTGTGAGCACTGCTGCAGCAATGTGGAGGTATTTCTAGTTGTATAGGCAGCAAGCCAGTCCTCCTTGTGACACAGCCTTGCAGGAGGCATTAATGGATTTCTGTACCTGCACAGAGCCTTTTTTGGCTGTGCTAGGGGGAATCTAGCTATCCATAGCCATTTCAGGACCAAGGCATATAGCTGTATGATATTATAGGCCCCTGTTGCTCCCAGAAGAAAATCTAATAGGGTCTACAGTGTAATAATGAATAAGTCATTTTGTGTTTAGAATCACAGCTGCAATGCTTCAGGTTGCAACTACACATGAAATCCCATAATTATGTCTTGGTGTGATAATGTCTTAGTTTCTTTTAAATAAATTGACTCCCCAGGAAAAGCTGTTATACTGAGAAGAAGCTTCATTTGTCATTTTCAAATAAATGAACAGCTTGAATGCCTTATGTCGAGCTGCCTATTTCTGATTTAATGAATAATGGAAAAATTGAAGGACATTTCTTAGTGGGTTTGTTGTGCTTTTTTTTAACTGCATAATTTGATTCAACTTGTAATAGATGATAATAATTATGAAGTCTGAGGCAAGCTCCTGTTGCCCAAATCAGTATCCCACACCTTGTGAAACAGATAGGTGTGATCCACGCTTCCTCAAGCCTCTTGACTGAGGCATATATAGAAAATTATGAGGATCCCTTCCACTTGAAAAAAATGGGTGTTTTTGTACGGAAATTAGATTCTGAGCACCAGAAGGCAGTTATCAAAAATACCATCTTGCTCAACTGCTGTATGCTGGCCCAGTTCTCTCCTCTGGCTTGGATCCTTGTGAAATGAAAGCAGTACAGTTACTTTTCACCCCACTATGGTTCTAACCAGATATGTAAGCTATGCTGATTATCACTACTTAAACTACATGGTTTTGATTGCCTTATTGCCATAGGAAAATAATGCCCTGAGTATGTTAGACAGTTACTTGTTACTGAATTTGTAGTGTAGAAGCAGTAGTATCCAGATGATCTCCTCTGCTATAATTATGTATAATAAATGAGAGCTTTGTACTACTCACTGCAAAAATTGGTTACTTAGTGCTATGAAAGCATTACTTAGCAAAGAGACGATTTTCTTTTTAAGGGACTGTGTACAGGCTCACCCCAAATGAGCTACATTAAGGTAATCACAATACTCACCATGTAAAAGCAGTGTATGTTTTGTGTACAGATGCTCAGGGGCATCATTTTGTGTCAGAATTATGACTACAGAACTAGTGGTTGCATGAACTCTTTCATTGTGGGTTTTTGTCATTTGTTTGTTTTTTTTTTTTTTTTTTTTTTAATTTTTATTTTTTAAGTTTTGATCTGATCTGACTTGTGAAGAGGGGACAGATCTTGCACAGTTGATCGTGTTCCTTCGTATTGATTTCAGTGAGGTGGTGGGATAATGTTAAGCTTTTAATTGGCTTGTAACTTGGAACTCCACTGTGTGTGCATCAACTCCTTTTGCTCACTGAACCGGTAACAAGCTTCCTAAATTGTTCTGCTCGCTTAATTCTCACATCTGACAAGAAGAGCCTGCAGTGCCCAAAGCATGCCTGCAAGGACCCCGAGCCATTCCCCTCTCTTGCTGCCATTTATCAGTGGGAAGTTTTTTGACATCTTTACAAAGCTTTTTCATTCCAGCAAGCCTGCCACCCTCAGTTTCTGAGCATTGCATTCAAGTGGCTGTGGTACTCGAGGACTTTCAAAAGCGGTGTTTCCAGCGCAAATTGTGGTGGTTTTCTTGTGTAGCTTTACCAGATGTTATTTAAAAGGTGGCAAATAGGTCTCTAAAGCTTTAAAGCAGAAAGATTTGTCTGAGGACTCAGAAATGGGAAGCAGGACAGAATTAAATGTCTTTGCAGACATTGTGTGGGGTGAAAAAGGGAATAAATGGGAATAAATGTTCCTTAAAGGGGGTTCAGAGACTGTCAAGCCAAAGCAGCTTTAGCTAGGGACGACAAAGTGAGTTGTTGGTTTTTGGTTTTGTTGTGTGTCGTCGTCTGTCGTGTCCCGTCCCCTGTCGTCCGTCCGTCCGTCCCCCGTCCCCCCCCCCCCCGTATTTTAGTTAAGTACTTACTTGTTTGTTATTATTCAGGTATTTGTGAATAATGTTATATTTTCCTTTTAAACTAGAAATTGTTACCAGTGATTTTTCTATTAAAGGAACACATTGAATGTTTGGAAAAAATACGTTTTTGAATTGATGACTGTATAGGCAGAAACAAGCTGAGGATTCTTCTGTTAGAGGAGGTGATGGGCAGACTTGGGAGGATCCAGTTGAAGATGAGGTTATAGTTTTTGCACCTAAAAAAATCTGTCATCTGCAACTTTTTACCTCTCTAGGAAAACATAAGACCACACAGAGTTAGAATTATAAGCAGTGCCACAAGTTAAGCCAACTTTAATCATAACAAAAAGGATGCCCAGTACATCATCTGTGTATGCAAGATGTATCACTGTGGAAGGACTTGGATCCTTGAAACATTTGAGATAAAATATGTACTGACTTTATTGTAATTTGAGTCAGGTCATTGCAAGGATATTCATGTACGTCAAATACTTCTTCAGATAACATTTCTTTCATGTTAGGGGCATGTGTGTGTTAAGTTTAAGAACTAATCAGAAATACTTTGTAAAAACTAACATTCAGACTTTGCTTTAAGGTGGTTTTGGTGTACTAACATTGTTTCAAATTTTTTTTTTAACTTAATTTTTACACATTTCCTGAACCTTAAGCAGTAAAACATCAATATTTATATGCATTGGAAGTGTAAGGCAAGACTTGAAGTAAATGCTTCAAGTTAAATTTCACTTTTTCTGATTGCCACATTCACTTTTGCCAAACTATTTCAATTGACCTTTCAGATATGGTGTTAATATTCTCTCTTACTAGTTATTACCTATTATAGGTTCAAGAGAACTATTTATTGAAGAGTAATCAACTTGCCATACCAACTTAATGTTTCTTTCAAGTATCCTACATACATTTTGATTAAGATAAAAGCTTAAAGTTAAAGAATAGAAGCATACACGTGTTCCAGAATCAAATAGAACCTGTTTTTATAGAAGTGTGATATTGAAATATTGCTGTGTACTTTTTGTATAGGAAGTCATATTGCCTAGAATTTCAGGGCATAAAATTCACCAGATGGTTTCTGAAAGCTCTGTATGATTTAACATCAGTTTGGGTTTCAATTCTGTAGCTGAATAATACTCACTCAGGGAAGTTTGAATGATGGGGAAGAGCATGGAGTGATAACATAAAGAAGGATAATGATGCAGGAGAGTGATGTATAGTTTAAAAAATCAGAGGAAAGCAAGTGGAAAGCTGGAGTAATTTTTAAACTTATGGTAAGAAGAACAGGTTGTCACTAAAGGATTTATATGCCATCTCTACATTTTTTTAATTGAATATTAAAATAATACCAAACTTTTGGTATTATTGACATCTTGATACTGATTAAGAACTGGAATATATTTTTTCATCAAGTATTTATGGATTAACTTAATTCAAAAAGAAAAATAGACTTGTTTTCCCAGTAAGTTGAGTACAAAACATATTTCTCATTCTTGTCAGAGTGCACCTAAAGTTCTGTAAAATGTAAGCTGTTAAATATTTATATTAATAATATGAAATGCATTTGTTTGCATTGATTCTCTTGGAAATTGGAGGATCTTATACTGTAAGGTATATTGGAAGAAATGATTATTTATAACTCTGCAACTCTTTAAAAAATAAAAAAATGGACAAAATTACTGGTCTGGTTAGGTACTGTAAGGAAGCAAATGCTCTTTCCTGTGATTTTTGTTTGTCCTGCCTTAATAATGATTTAAAGTAAGTATATATTGAGCAGTGTGTTTTTTCTGTTGCATTACAGCTATGCCAAAGTAGGAGATATTTGGACTTCTTATAATTGGCAGAATTGCTTCAGATGATTTCTGTGTGCTTGGCTAGGCTGCCCTCTCATCCTTACAGTGCTGCAGGACACAGCTGTAGGCATGTGCCTGTAGCATGAGGAGGTGAAAGGCATTCACCTCTCATTTTGCCTTTTCCACCTGGGCTGAAGCCTGGCACTTTGCTTGCATCTTTCCCCCGTTCTGCCAGGAAGTATCAGTCTTTGGGGTCATATGGTGGCAGCGCAAGACATTGGGTTTTGTTTTCCTGTTCTTTCTTTTGGAGGTTAAGCATTTAACCTGGAGAAGGCTCAGCAGGTTCCTCATCACCATATTCCAGTATTTACAGGGTGGCTACAAAGAGGATGGAAGTTCTGTGCCACATAGAGAATTTTTTTACAGTGAGAAGAGTCAGTCACTGAACAACTTCCTGAGAGACGTGGTGCAGTTCCCATCACTGGAGGTTTTCAAGATGTGATAGGATGGGGTGCTAGATATCTCTTCTGGGCTTCCTTTCCTATGAAAGGCTGGACCCAGATGATCTTTTGAGGTCCTTTCCAGCCTGTGCTGTGCTATGGTTCTATGAAACTGCTACTCCACCCTCATTTTCAGAGGACAGGCTTTAGAAATTGACAAGCAAATTGCACAATACGCAGCAACAAAACTGAAGTTTTGGAGTAAGTCCTAATGTATGGTATTTGTAATGAAAGCCCATTATATGGTTTCTCCGTGAGGCCCATGGAAGTGTCCAACCTATCTTCCCCTGTGGCTGGGGTGGCTGGGTGCCAGGGAGAGCCTTCATCTCATGGTCCTGAGAAAAGATGCCTGTTTTCTGGCTGAAGGCTTCTCAAGCTCCTCAAAACAGTGTGCATGCATGGGGTGTGTGGGTTTGCTTGTAGCTGGTGTGATAGAGCATACCAGCTGCCTCTGATGGCAGGAGAGGGGCCAGCAGCACCCAAATTAGTTTGACTTCCTGGAGCAGTTGGCAAACCAGCAGATAAGGTGCTGTAGTGGTGTGCAGGGCAGCTGTGCTGGAAGCCACAAGGCTGCAGGTATGGGGGGCACTGGATGTGGCAGAAGGCTCTTTGTTTGTGGTGTAAAGTTTGTTTGAGAGGAGGGAAGAGATCATACAGATTTATGCTGAGGCAGGGCACTGATTCTGATGGAACTTGAATTGTTTTGAAACAGAAAAGGGGAGAGAGGGAACAGGGAGAACACAAGAAGACTCCAGGACTCCTTTATCCATTTCTTGTTTGTGTTTAGTTTGTTGTTTTGGTTTTTTCTTTTTTTTAGTAAATAGAATAAGGAAAAACTGTTTAAGAAAAACGGCAGAGCAAAGGATACTGGTACTATCTACAGACAGCTAATGGCCCTAATTGCACAGAGGGTCATCTCAGCAGCATTTGATGTATACCTGTATTTCTCAGGTGTATATAAATACTTGTTTTCTTTGCTGAATAAAATATAAAAACACTGGGTAACCCTCACCACCACTGACGCTTAATTTGTGTATTGTTCTTTACACCACAAAATTCTTAACATGGCTATAACGTGCTTAGTGCTGCTGATTTTGGTGAATCCCAGTCCTGAGGAGAGTGCTGCTGGGGTATGGCTGTGTTGGGGAAGGAGGTTTGGGGGTGGCCACTTCTGGTCTGCCTTGCACATGGAGGTCATGGCAGTGTTTTTTCTGCTGATTTAGTGTTGACATTGGGGTGAAGAAAGACCATGACCAACAAGGTCTTCTAAGAATTAAAACAAAGTTACTTTGCTGTCTTTTTTGGTGCGAAGTGGATGCTAAGTCATAAGCTTTTGACTGTAAACACCTACTTTCTGGTGCCAAGTAAACCTAGGTTGAGGAGTCAGGTTAAATTTCCTGCCAGTAAATTTTTTTATTAAAACCAGAACTGCAACACATCAGAAAAGAGGGATAGGGAGGAACGAGGAAAAGAGAAAATTAGAATGTAAATTTTAAGTAGAAAATACCATCTAATCAATGTAAAGGCTAATTGTAGACTTACAAAATCTGCATTAGAAGAAATTAAGCTAACTGGCTTTCATCTTCCAAAATGTACAATTACATTGTGTTATAAGCAGATCATTTAATGGCAAAATCATCATTAAAGTGTTCTGAAAATCAGTTAGAACAAAGCATTGCCTGGCAAGCATTTGTGACCTTCAATTTCTTGCATTCACCATGCATTTATCTCTATTGAAAAGCTTTCTTTTTATTCCAGTGTACACATCCACACCATGTGTTACTAGGCTGTCACAGTATTAATATATGCCAGAAATGTCTGTCTGTGTGATTAGACTTGGTTTGTTCAGTGTGGCATCTCCCACAGGAAAAGATTGTGAGTGTGAATTCAGCAATCGTCATCAGCCTCAGTACATTTATGCTACTCTTGTCTTGTGCGAATAATTCTTTGTTTCCATTTAGAACTTGCTCTGTGCAAGTAATTTCTTCAAGCTCATCTGTTATCATCTGCTTTTTTAGCTGAATGGTGCTGTTTTGTTAAACTGCAGGCACTCACAGTTTCTCATTCTGCTTTTTATAACTACCCCAAAAGAAGTTACCACTGAAAATTATTCTTCCATTATCATTAGTCAGTTTGTCTTGGCAGTTTAATGTCATGATACTGGATTAAGCTTCTTTTAAAGCTGTCATTTTATATGTTGGCTCTGCCTTTCTTTAAGCCTGTCAGTTTAAATGTCAGGCAGTTAATTAGTTAGATGCTTTGAAAATTAGTGCAATGTAATAACATCGTATGACTCTTTCCTAAAACATTTAAACTGTGTGTTTAAATCTGCTTGTTTTAGCTAATCAAAGTCCTGTCATTTTTTTAGCTGCCTTTATTTTGTATGAGTTATTCAGAAAGTAATGTACAGAAGAGGTATAGGTTTTTTTCTCTGAAAATCAGGTGTTTTTTCTTTTTAAGAAAGGCATGGAGACTTCTTTGTTGGTTTAGCAGCTGCCATAATTTTTGATAGATATGCTTAAATTATTTGGTGTTGGGTGTTTTTTTTTTTTCCAAGGCTGTTACGCTGTGAGTAGCTGGGACCTTGAAGATAGAAGCCACTTAATGATGCGAAGTTTTTATACACTTAATAAGCTGTATTTCTCAAGGCATGCAAATGATAAGGACTGTGATACAGGGTTTAAGCGTGTCTACAATTTGAAGACTTCAGTTGTCTGTATTTCTTCAAAAAGAAATGAAGCTTAGAGGATCACAACTATCTGTCTGTCCCCTCTTCTCACCAATAATTAGCTACTGAAGCCATCAGTCAACTTCAACCAAATACGATGTAAGTTAAAGTCTAAAGGGTGCTATATTCCCTTTTTAGGCTTTTTAGTGCCTTGTAAATTTTTTTTCCTAGTCACTTCTTTGAAGAATTTGAGTTACCAGAAAAATAAGATTTTATGGGCCAGATATCGAGCTCTACCTTTACATATGAATGAGAAAAGAAACTTGCTGTGCAAAGTGCTACAACTTCAGGTGCAGGAGCCAGCAGCTGTTGCATTCCCAGAGCTGCATACAAAAGCATAAGAACTAAAATAATAAACAAATTTTGCCTTTGAACCAGACAAGTAACTGCTCGTATACTATGATGGTGGACCCGTACAAGCCTTGTAATAGAATTTCGCAATTCTGAACAAAATATAACCCGTATTTTTTGTTAAAACATTTTAAATTCTGCTGAGTTTGCATAGTGGTTTAAAAGTATCTGGATGCTGATGGCAAATCACTAACTCTAGCACTTATTTATGTGCCAGTGTTGGGCTTTGTTCTGAATCGGGTCAGTCTTCTCCAGATGGTTGAAGGATCAACAGAAATATTCCATGAAATGTCATTTTTTAAGTATTTGTATTTTCTCTAAAACATAATATTTTGGGCCAATGTCTCTGGTCTTCAAAATTAATTCAGGTAACGGTCAAAAGAGAACACTGTGCCTGTAGAGTACAAGTGTATGTGCAAGTGCCTGCATGTGTCTAAAGACTGCAAAATGATTGCACCAAGGGAAATGCCAGCTGAGTCCTCGTAGTCGTCCCCTGACTTTGTTCTCTTTGTCTGGGGCAGTAAGGTTGCCAGCGCTCTGTGAAGTCTCGGCAGTGACTTGCAGGTGGGATTGCATGCACTGAAAGCCTCATGCGTGGTGTCCCTTGAGAGTCGAAACCTCATAGCTAAAGGACAGGTAGAAAACTAGGCAGAAGTTGCAACAAGAACATTTCAGGCTCTTGATGAAAGACCTATAAGGATTAGATTCTCAGGCAAGATCAAATAAGTGCACAAGTGCCAGAGGGAAAAGTTTGTGTTCTGGATTTAAAAGGGCAAATATTCAATTCCACCACTAAATTATATCTAGGGGCCAAGACTGGGGCATCCACAAGCAGGAGCTGTATGGAATAGACTTTGATGAACTGACCAGAAAAATAGTTAAAACTGTGTATCTTTACATAAAATTATTAATATGAAGTATATTGGCATATAGTACATGTACTAAAATGCGGGGTGGGGGAAGTTTAAAGGTAGACATCTAATTGTAAAAGCTTTTTCTCTCTATGAGGATTTACTGCATTTTCCTAGAATAGATTGTTTTGGTTTTGATAGGCAATGGGTGTTCTTCTTCTCCTGAAATAAATCCGTGGGAAATACTGTTAGTGTGAAGCACAGTAAAATTGTTTTAACTCTTGCTCCTAATCATAGCCAAGTCCACAAGGAGCCACACGAGCCAAAGTCTGTGAAGAACTTTGCTTCTTTTTTTAAGTTTTTGCCAACTCACAGGGAAAATGTGCTTTCTGCATCTGATACCTGATAGCTGCTTCTTTCTGGAATAATACACCATTTCAGCAATGCATCAGGTAGGGGCAGAGCAACGTGGAGGTTCATTAGGTTAGCCCTTTTTAGGTCATGGTAGTAAGTCATCAATGTGCCTTTTTTTTTTTAATAGATATGTAAATGGAAAACTGCAAATGAATTCTTTTGTTCAATGCTCTATATTTACCTTGCTCACCACAAAGAACAGAAGAGAAACAACCTAAAGCTTTCTTCAAATCTTCAGTTATCACTGACTTAATGATGGAGGACAAGGTATGGTGAGAGATGAAGGGAATATTAAAAAGTTAATTGTATCATCTGGGAAAAATAAGTAGGCATATTGTGGTAACAAATGGCATTTCATGTTTCTGTAAGCATTGTTTTCTTGCTTCTCTAAGTATACTTTTTTTACAACTCAGAGCAAATCCCAAAGCATCAATATCTATTGCAGTTTCTATTATATTAGACTTGAAATGAAAAAGAAGTTAGTGGAAGGACCCTGCAGAACCATTCCTGTACATAATGTGCAGTGGATTGAGGCCAGTGCCACACTGTACAGACTGCCACCTCTGAAATGCTCATTCACCAAGTGTCTGGCTCCCTTGTGAGCCCTTTATCTGTAGATAGTAACCTTGCTATATCATAATCCTTGGTTTCTTCTTTAATGACAGTTAATTGAGAATATACTGACAAATTTGTGTTGTCATTTTTATTCAAGACTCCAGAGCAACACTTCCTGGCTAAAGCTGATTTAGAAGCAAGTTGTGGTTTTGCCATGTACAAGTACTTTGACATAGAGATTAATAAAGAGTTTGACTACAAGACCAGGATGATGAGGCACCGGCACAGGTTGCCTGGAGAAGCTGTGGCTGCCCCATCCCTGGCAATGTTAAAGACCAGGTTGGATGGAGCTTTGAGCAACCTGGTGTAGTGGAAGGTATCCCCTGCCCATGGCAGGGGGGTTGGAACTGGATGGTCTTTAAGGTCTCTTCCAACCTAAACCCATTCTGTGATTGGCCTATCTGCAAGCAGTTGCTTTTTTTTTGGAGCCCTTGGGCCCTGCAGGCAAACTGCTAAAGGAAGGCAGGGTATACAGAGACTGCAGGGCTTCCCCAAAAATGCTGTCCTGTGACCCCCCCAGGTTACTTAAAATAGAGATTTGCACTTGCTCTGTACTAGTGCTGTGAAAGTTTCTTTTTGGATGAAACGGGCTCTGGCAGCAGAATAATGGCCTTCAGCAGTACTTCAGTAGCTTGAGCCAGGCAGCTTGACGTGCTCCAGGCTACTGCCATGCTGGGAAAACGATCCTAACTTCCCTCTTCACTGCAAAGCAGAATTTCAGCCAGCGGTCCTGGTTGCTGGTGTGGTGGGCTGCAGGGTGTCGGGCCTGAGGGTGGAGGCGCCTCGACTGACCGCTGCTGAACAGTGGCTCCTGCACCCCTTGGGTTTAGATTACAGCAGAGGGCGGTACTGCGAAGGTTTGAGTAAGTGTTCATTGCTGTCAGCGGAGAAAGAAATGGCAGTAAAGGGAGGGGTGGTGCACCTCAGGTGCAGGTCACCTCCGTGCCCACGTGGGGCTGTGCAAGACTGCAGTGCCTGTAAAGTCTTCCAGGAAAACTTGCTACCTGGATCGGGAAAAACAGTTCTATCCTCTCCCTTCACGTTTGCTGCCTTCATGCACTCCAGCCGCCATTTAGGAGTGCAACACAGCAGTGAAAATTGTAAAACCACCGAAGTGTAAGATTACCATATAGTGCTGTACACCAGCAAAGCCAATTAACTTGAATAGGAAGTGGGGCTTAATGTGCATTTGGGGATTACAAACTAGCAGGAGGTGGGAGAAATGGATACTTACCACCTCCATCTCCTTTGCTGATGCTAAAAATATCTAAATCTCTCAATGAAATGCTAATTTTCACTGAGCTCTGGTTATCTAATACCTAGTAATAAATTATATACAACATCAACAGATGCTGATACATAAATGTGTATTGCAAGTCCAGAAACACTTAATGAGAAATTGGAGTGTGCTAGACTACACTATAGACACAAAGCTTTTGTTTCTAGTTCATTTTGGTGGCAAAAATTGCTGGAAAGAAATGAAATTTCTTTCATTTTGACGTGTATGTTCCTAAAATGAGGTTGTTCTGGTTGAATTCACTGAGATGGCAAACCAAATGTATGTGACCCTAAAACATTTCCCTTAAATAATTTGAGCAAAATAACTGTGTCTTGAGGCTTGTTGTCTTACAGTGAGGCTTTTTCTTGCAAAGGCTGTAAGGTGCAGTGAACTAGTCAAACAGTGTTTACGGTATTTATACTCTTTCCAACAAATGCATTTTCCATTTATTATGACAGTATGTGAGTGATAAGGTCTCTTTTCAGACTTGAGTGACATATGCAAGGGCTTCCCAATCCTAGCAAGACACTTTTTTCTGTTTTAACAAAGTAGTTCTACTGAAGTCAGTGACGCTTTGTGCAAGATAGTAAATGCACAAACCCTAAATACATATTGGGGCAACTGCTAATTCAGGAGATACACAGTGAGTGAATGAAAAAAAAGAAAAAAATCTGTCGTGGAAAAGAATAGTTTCATTTGGATTGTTTATAGCTTTGGGGTTTGGGGGTTTACTTGGTGTTTTTAATATGTAATTCCCAGCTAGTGCTATCAATTATTCCTTGACAAACCCTACTTCTATTAGTTTCAAAGTGTTAATTGTGAGTTAAAAGCAATATTTGGTTTTGTTTATTCCTTTTTGTATCCATTCCATAATTTTAAGATTATTTGCTTGCTCAAGTAGCAGGTTTGAAAAGGATGTCTTTCCTTGAACACAGCGGGTGTGTGTAGGATGAATCCCTTATCAAGGTAGTGTCATGAATTCATGAATTCCTTTTGGGTTATGCTCTTCTCTTGTTACACTTCTTATCATGAATCTTGTGTCATTAGGTATCTGAAGGGGAAAAGGCCTGTGTTATTTTTAGTTCATATTCTTGAGGGATTTTTTTGGTAATACAGATAAAAGTTGTGACCAGATAAATAGTAAAGATCATGATTTTCCTACATCTAAAGTGTACCTTCAAATTCGATTGTCTGTCTTTTACACTGAGAATTTCTACATTTACTAGGAAAAAAAAAAATAGAGCAGGTTGACACAGGGGGACACCAACAACCATAAAACAAACATCACAAACGCCAACCCTCCCAAAACCCTCTCAACCCCTGAAAAAATTTGTCCCAAGGCCCCCTAAAAAGCCCTGCTTAAACTGTTTCAATAAGCCCTAATAGTAGTTCGTAGTTGAGATTCTGATGTTGTGCAATATCCTTTTTTTTTTATTTTATAAAGGAACTCTGGAAATTGTCAATAAACTTCGATTGTACTGCAGATGTGTAACTCAGTTGTAATTAGACATTCTGGAAAGAACAATTATAAATAAATAAGAATCTTCAGGCCTCTTTTTTTTTTCTTTTTTTTCTTTCTTTTTTTTTCTTTCGCCTAATTTCACAATTTTTAGTCAATTCTATATTTGTGCTGAAATCTCGTGATGCTAAATTCTGCTTCTACTGATATTCTGCAAAAGGTAAAATTCTTGAGACTGGCTTGAGAGCAGGAGTGGCATGAGTATCTGATTGGGTCCCTACCTGCCTGGTTGCTTTGGAGCCAGGGGTAGAACTATGCCTACTTTGATCAGTGGCTACTAGAACAGCAGCTACTTTGGGCAGTCAAGAGCTGTTAGCTGAGACTCTGGGCATAATGTTTCCATGTATGATAATTTAATTTTGTATTAACATTTTGTATGAGGCTATTAATAGTTGCCCATGTATCTTCTGAGGAATAATCCCATAGGTAATTGATAAAAGTTACCATAATGTCTAATAAGCAAAAAGAAACCTCCTGGTTTTGTCTCCTTTCTCCCTCCCCCTTGTGAATAAAGAGTATTGGAAAGTGTTATTAGTATTGAGAAAGGGAGTATAGCATACTCCCTCAGCACAGGATGAAGTGGTAGGTCTGTCATCATTGTTTACCATTTGTCTTTGCACAGGCTTTATTCTGTAGCATATGAAAACTGACATGCATGTCCACCATTTAATAGTTAACACAGAACATGTGTGTTTGCATATTTTGTACCTACTTGAATAAAAGCTCTCTTCGTGCATATGCATTCACATATATACGGACTTTTCTTTCTGAATTGTAGTAAGGTTGAAATGATTAATTGGTATCTCTATTGCCAAAGGTAGGAATAAAGAGTTTTTAAAGTAACTGCTGAACTTGGTAATTATATATTAAACTTTCTGTCTTCATAAACATGAGTGATGTAGGGTGTATGCTGAAGAAACTGAAGGTAAAATAAACCCACAACTATTGTTAAGTGACACCTGAATCTTTACTATTGACCTCCCTTTTTGTTCAATTGTAATTGTGTGCAGTAAGACACAGGCTTGAAAGGTGTGAAAACTAATAGCTTTAGATTCCACATGAGCCTGGTATAGTTTGAAGAATACGGCTGTAAATGTTCATGTGTCTTAAATCTGGGAGAAAGCTACTGGCAAGCTGTGGTGAAGTATCTGGAGTTCTTTCTGCCTAAGACATTACAGAAGCATATGAATAAAATAGCAATGTAGAGCACCCACTGACATAGTGTGGCTGCTTTGTATGTGCTTACCATGTGGTGGGCTGCCTAACAGGGACCTGTTCAGTAAACTTAATTATTAATCTAGTGTTATTACTTATGAAGTGTTTTCATAAGTAAAAGCATTCTGCTAATGTATCTTACCAGTTCTCCGAGTGATCTTGAGATGCCATCTGCTGTGTCTGCCCAATACTGGAGTCTCCATGGGACACTGTCAAAGTTGTGTACGCTGTTTATACATAAAGCGTACAATCCTGTGGAGCTATTAGGTGTCGTGAGCTTATGCAGAACTAAAAAGATCTGCCTTTTATATTTCATCAAGTTTTTCTTCCCCAATGCAGTAATTAAGATATTTTTGTTACTACATGTCCTCAGCAAGTCACCTTTATATACTTTATGTGTAATTTTGAAGTTACTTGGCCAGCATTTTGGAGTGACTTCACCTTTAAACTTAAATAAACCTACCAGTAGGATGTATTTTGCTACAGTAATGTTTGTGTAAATATGGTATAGGACATACTTTGCTACTGTAATCTTTGTGTAAATATGGTGTACAGTTCTTGATTCAAACAACTTGAAAATCCAGGGTGGGGATCAGGAACTTAAGGCAGGTAACTAGTGACACTTGTATCCTTGCTGCTTAACCAGAGGATGCAGGTCCCTGACAGCTTCTCTGTCCTATTTGCTAGGCCACCTCTCAGACAATTAGCCTGCAGTGTCTGAAATGTTACTGTGTTTGGCACCTGAGTCTGCCTTTAATGACTTAATCTATTTAACATCTTCATAACAATAGCCATCCTGGTATTTTTCATTAGACATGATGGAAAAGGTTCCTTTTTCTTTCTGCTGCATTTGAAATCCAGCCTGGCAGTTGTAAAATTAAGTATCTGAAACTGGAAAAAATCCAGTTCTTTGTGGGGTTTTGTTTGTTTGATTTGGGGTTTTGTTTTTTGTTTTGTTTCTAGGGGGTTTTCTGTTTGTTTGGTTTTTGGGGGGTGGTTTTTTTCTTTTCTGAGTGTAATAAACATTTTTTTTCATTAAAACTTTTAAACAGTGTTTAATTATCAGAAGAGAGAACAATCCCCTAAATCTTACCGAACCTACCTCCAAAGCCCTTGTGCTGTTTCCATATTGACTTTACCTGAAAGCCTCTCAGTGATGTATCATAATTAATATTTAGACAAGGTGCCTTTTGCCAATAGAAAGTGTCGGCCAGGTACAGTCACATGTGATTTTATTCCTTATTTACCTCGAAACTGAAAACTTGAACATAACATTTCTTCATTCAGTAGTAGTACCTGGAGGGAGACAGTGGCAGATGGAGAAAAGTCCTTTATTGTCTTGAAGAACAGTCTCAAGGGACAGCAAGCAGGATTTTAGGGAGCAAAACTTTGTTTTTTTTATCAGTTGAGATTATAGTATTTGGAACAATAGAGTTTGCCAGTAGAATGGTGGGTGTAAGTGCAGTGATATTTCAGGCTGAGCTGGTCTTCTGTATAGACCACTTTACGACATCCTTGCAACGGCACCCTTTGGCAGAACTGCATCCAGACTTGGAATTTCGGCAACACAGCAACATCAGTGTAGATAACATACACTGTGACGAAGGTCTGAAACTGTTGCACAGTGTCATGTAGAGTGGATGAAGGTCTAAATGTGTCGAACATGGGTCATGTAGTGATCTTTAAAGGTCTTTTTTAACGTGGTTGATTCTGTGATTCTGTGTAGGACGGACAAAGGTCTAAGTGTGTTGAACGCTGTTCGTAGAGCTGGTCTCACATCCCCAGCTGACTTTCCTTCTGTGTTGTGATGCCTGCTGTCAAGGCCTTTGATATCTGCTATATATAAATACATTGTGAAACTAAATACTGTGGGATATTATAGAGGATAGAAGTTTATGTAGGTTCAACAACAAAGTAAAAAAAAAAAATGGAGGCCTGACCTGCTGGCATTTACTTGTGTGCAAATGTCAGGAGAGCAGTTGGCTGGTCCTTCTGAAATGTGCTCTCAGCTTCCAGTAACCTGATTGTCCTGCTCAAGTACCTGTTTTCTCAGCCTAAGACAGGATATGGATTTCAAAAGACAGCTTGCCTTGTGTTTCATCGGTTGAGAACAACCTTCCTTTCTGTTTGGAGTCACCACCAAAAGACTTAACGCAAGCAATATTTAGAGTGAGTGTGTGTGGCCATGTTCTGGCACTGTTTCATCAAACTGAGTAGTTTTCCTTTGCCCATCAAAAAGCAGTGATTAGCTTGTTAGTTTTTACTTCTGTGAATATTTATTTCAAAGTAACACTGAAGTATTGACAAGTCCTGCAGTGTTAGGTGGTGTATTTTGCTGACATTTTAACATCTTTTAAGTCATGTCCTCTTTTGTTAGAAATGCTTGTTGTAACAAATTCGTGGAGGAGTAGCTGGCCCTCTTCAATCAAAGTGAGCCAAATCTCAAGAAATTAGCCCAACAGTTAGGTGTATATTTTGGAGAGTGGGGACTGCTTGGAAAAGGGGCTTTTGGGGAAGGCTGGGAGATTGAATAGAAGTAGTAGATGTTAGCAGCAATGTGTGTGCCTGTGTGCTTCATTACAGTGAAGTCTTTGATGTTGTTACTTGAGCAGTTTCCTTATTCTTCAAGTGTGGGAATAGAGGGTTATTAGCAAATTTTCTGCCAGTGTCTCTGTATTCATTTCTCCGGGTGGTAGGAGGCACAACCAGTGTGTGTTTACAACCTGACTTTTAAACATGTCGTTTGCTGCTATGTGCCTTTCTGACTGCGGGATCAGAGGCTTAGCTGTAAATACTAGGAAGGCTCGAGATAATGCGGTGTGTACAGTGTTAACCTGAGGTTACTTTGCACAGTGAAAGCTTTTTTGCTGTAGGGTTTTCGATTTCAAACCTTTGTGTGCCCTCTGCTGGCAGTCCATGTGGTGAAACAGAAATGGCGTTGGGCTCTCTTCATGGTTGTTATCTGTGCTTGCTGTTTGCAGTCTGCTATACCAAACAATTTGAATTCCTGTCATTAAATTTCATACCACAGGTAGCTGCTATTCCCATTATTTTCATAATATATATAGTATGAAAATATGCAGTACATATAATAATTTTGGCCTTAAAAAATCATCCCAAGGTATAAGTTGTTACCCAGGGAATAGTTATTTGTCCTTCAAAGCTATATTCACTGATTTTTGGCAGGTGTGCTGATTTGTGAAGTCAAGTTAAGAAATGCTAGAATTGAGGACGTATGTGCTATTTTAATGCTCCCCTTGCTGCATGTATATGCATTTGATGCTTATATGTACTATATTGCATACTGTTTTCCTCCACACAGTTTTTTGCACATTAGTGCATTGCACATGTAAGGAGCAACAATTCCATCATTTGTTGTTTCAGCTGTGACATAGCCAAGTCTGGAGTGTCTTCTCCAAGGCTGACTTCAGATTATAGTTCTGTCTACCTTTCAGTTTCAGAAAGAAATGAAGCAACAAGCACTAATCACTTTGAAGCTGGGGTTCACCTTTTAAGGAGGTTCACTGAATAGGTGAAAAGACCTAAAAGGAAAAAATGCTTAATACATCTGCTAAAGGAGCAAAATAACGATTGTACAGACTGCTTCAATGCTGATTTTGATGCATCCTGATTTCTTAAGTATCTGGCATTACAGCCTTGATCTTTTTTTAATATTGCCAGAGTGGTGTTGAGACATCTGAACTCTTGAGAATGCTACCCAGAGCTGATGTGCCATTTTTCAGGTTGGCTATGGCAGTTGTGAGCAAGGCTTGAGCTTTTAGATCCTTGTCTGCCAGTTGTGTTTACTAAGCAATCAAAGTAGAGATAAGTTTGCTGTAATTTTATTCACAGGCATGATGGGATATGTTTTTTGGTAGTGGGTTTCATAGATAGTTGCTGAAAGGAAGAGAGGGATGAGAGTCAGTGCAGGATTTTTGTGAACACAATCCATAGATGTGGACTGTCTTGCTGTTCCTATCCCCACCTTGGTTTCCATGATTCAGGTTCCACCTCTCCACCTGAGTTATGTCCCTTGCCTCACAAAGCCTTAGCTTCTGTCTGCTTGCTAAGTAGCACTTACCCTGATCAAGGACACATGCACTGCCAGTGAGGAGGGGCACAAGAAGCCAGGAGGGAGCAGACAGGACACCCGACCGGAACTAGCCAAAGGGGTATTCCAGCATGTCATGCCCAGTATATAAACTGTTAGCCTTTTTCCAGGCTTCAGTTACTCCCAAGCTATCTTTTCTTTTTGAGCTTCCGTCTTGATTTCACCTCCTCTGTGGCTAAATTGTAGGTTTCATGCTGGTTTGACTTTCAAATCACTAAAAACCTTTCAATTGGAGCTGTAATGTAACAATGCTGACAACAGGATTCCCCTTCTTGGCTACTTAAAGCAGGCCCCTTAAAAGTAGTTGCAAACCTAGTCACCAAGGTTGCTTTACTGAGCCACCTCCTCTTCTCTCCTCCCGGCTTGTCAAGTCTGACAATAAATGGAAGCCAAGCAAACAAACCAGTGGACTAGGATGGAAGTAGGATGAGTCCTCAGTATTAAATAGGTATGTATTTGACCCACAAATTCTAGTTGTAATTAACCAGCTGGGAGCTACAATTGCAATTTTCCAGAGGCCTGACTGCCATCAGGTAGCTGCCATTTGTGTGTGCAGAGGTGGATTAGAAATGGTGTTCGAAGGTGCTGCTTGGGGAAAAAGCAAGCTGTTATTCTAATGGGGGACAGCTGAGACCTGCTTTTTTCACCAGTCGAAAGAGAACATCAAGGGTGGTTTTTAGCCTTCCTACAGAACCATGTGTTTTTACAGAAAGCTGCTTGTCATGCAAAACCTTAACTCCAATAGACAGGATGCCCTTGGAGAGGAGCCTGCAAGTGTGACTTTTCAGGAAGACAGCGTCGTTTACAGTCTAAGTAACTTTTCAACATCCTATTTGTCTGATAAAATTAACAACTGAAGTTCTTAGAGCAGAAGAGAAGGGGACTTAATTGTAATTCACCAACTCAGTAGGGAGCTCAAGTAGTGATTGCAAAGGATGTGAACTGTGCTGTGAGATGCCCTGCCTGTTTGCACTGCAACCCTGCGAAGACCGCAGGAGATCCTGAAAATAAATAGAGAAAGGAGGGCACTGGAGGCCCTGCCAGCTGTTTTAAAAGTATACTATCCTCTAGCTGGTCTGTCAAGTCACTAGCTGGTGACTGGTGAGCTCACATGGGTATTGCAGAAGGTCCACCTATGGTCCATGTGGCTGCTTATTACAGGGCATGCAGGCAGGTGACCCTGAGGCATCTCGCGTGTCACACTCTGCCTGCCTGCCCACCCCTTTCTTAAATTGGGCTTTCTGGTGGCTCATGAACTGGGGTGTCTGGATCCAGGTACAAAACATCCTTAGGCAACCTCCTCCCAAACAAGCAACCTGCTTTTAGATGCAAACTTGACAAGGAAACAAAATGTTTCTACCTGGAAAAGAGGGCAGGAGGGCTGCTGTCTCCCTAGCTTCATTCAGTTCTAATTGTTGGCTGTTGAAATGAGCTGGTGGTTTCCTGTGGGCAAGGAAGCTATAGAGCTGTGTTAAGCCATAAATATGAAGACTGTGACTCCACATAGCATTAGACCATGAGAGCTACGTACCGCTTTTACTGCTTTCCTGAACTTTTTCCCTTTTTTAGTAAAAAACTTTTTAATGAGGTTATTAACAAAGATTAATACATGTTAATTGCATCCTAACATTTTTTTCCAAAGAAAGTTTTATAAAAGCACTGACAGCATGGTTGTGTGCTCTGAGAAGAGGAGTCAGGCATTTATACTGAGGAACTGCGCTTGGAGTTCATCAGTAGGTAGGCAGGAAGGAAGGAGACTGTGCTCAATATGTATCTAAATCCCAGCTTGTTAAGTGCAAAATAGTTTTTGTTGTTGGAGTTGTTAAATGCCGAAGATACAACTTATTTTTGGTGGACTTTTTTAAGTTCTTTTGGATGCTTCTTTAGTTTTACTAACACTTTTTTAATACCTTTTTTTTTTTTTATTTTCCTTCTTTCTGACTTCAGCCTTTGATGGATTTCTGAAAACTGATGAAAGACAGAGACTGGCAAAGGAGAGAAGAGAAGAAAGGGAGAAATACCTCGGTAAGATGGCAGGAGGTGTATGTATTATTTATGCATCTGTATTAATAGGCTTAATTTACTAACATGACATTTTTTCTGTTCTGAATTTTAAGCATTGTTTTTTATTCTTTTGCTAGTCTTTATCACTTACATTACTACTTTTAAATTACATGCAAGATATTGATTGTTAGGATTCTGATATGTAAAAACACTAAATAAGCCGTGAATAACTCAGGATGATATGTAGAACGATTTGGTGAAACTATCTATTAGGTTTTAGCCATGATAAAAGACCATGGAGTTGTTCAGTATAGTATAAAACAGGTAATTTTCTGTAGGTTTTTAAATGGTTAATATTTAAAGAAAACTAAAAAATATGAATTAACTTTCTGTATAACATAAGCATTGATTTCAGAGGTTTTAAAATAAGTCTTTTTTTTTTTTTTTTTTTTTTAATATACTAATACCTCCAGGGAAATGTTGAGGAAATTGCAATATATATGTGTATATATATATATATAAAAAATATTTTTTTAAATATAGATATATATACATATAAAGGGAGATTGTGAGTGTACACAGTTAATTTCATATATACATGAATTAACTTAACTGTTCAGCGTTGTTTTGGACTTTTCATATATACATATGTTAAAAATGTTGAACAGCTACCTTCACTTTGCTCATGGTAATAACAAGAAAGGCCAGTAGCACCGTCCTGGATGTCACCTGACAATACATTTCAGAAGGAACTGTCAGTGTTTTATGATTTTGTAAAATTCAAGCTAGGCATATATTTGGAGGAAATGCCAACTAAAAGCCAGCACGGACACCTGTGGAAGGAATCATAGCAAAATACTGGGTTTCTTGCAGTAAATAACCAAACACACTGTTGACTGTTTCTTGACAAAACATGAGGCTTGAGACCAGTGACAAGACATTTTTTAGTACCTGTGGGCTTGGTAAGCAAGATTCATTTTAGTAATTGATGTGAAAAACTGCTGGTGTTTAGTACTTCATCTCTCCAGAAGTTCTGTCTACGTGGGACATGCACCAGCCTGAGTTGTAGCTTACCTCTCTTCCACACATACTCAGTGCGGACTCTTTCTTCTGTACTCTCGATTAACCCTTCTTTGCTGGTTCCCAAGAAAATGACATGATGAGTAGATTGAAAAGGATTTGAATTAAAAAACAGAAGAAAAAATGAGAGGGGAAACTGAAAGCTGGAGAATCTGGGAGCGGTTGGCTCAGGGGATTTGGAACGTATTGGCTGCCCTTCCTCTCTACAGACATCATATGTACCTTCTGGAAATTTTAGAGTTGCAACCGTTTCTAGAAGCTCTGGAATTTGGGCACAGTTTGTCTGTGGCACCTTTCTTTTAGAAGTTCAGAAAAAAAAAGCAGAACAGATCTTTATGCAGCCAGCAGGTACTTTGCAGCAATATAGAATAACCTTTTCACCAGAGACAAAATTCATTACTCAGGGATTTAGTATCCCTACATTAAAGAACAAGAGTTGTATGTATGTCCATGATGACAGAATGGTTTCCTTCTCTGTCCAGAATCACTTCCAGGTTTCACCTACTTACTTAGAAGGTAATCTTAGCACAAATCTCTGGACACCTCGCTTTATTTTTGGGTTTTATCAACTCCAGCCTGCTGTTTTCACCTGCTCTACCTGATGTGGCCTGTGTCACACTTAGTGACTGGTCACTTGTCTTCCACCATCTCTGATGTAACTCTTTATCTGTTAACAAATGTGATTCTTCATACCTACAAGTCTAGGCATGCCTGCAGCCCTGACACCCCTCTCATGCTGCCCTATCCTGGGGAAGGGGGGAATAGGGAATTCTTACAAGACAAAAGGGAAAGACAGTATAAACAACTGTATTTCTAACAATAAAAAAGTAGAAGGTGTTCTATAAAGCAGGTTGGATGCAGGGAAGATGTATTTTAGGAGGATCCAGCAACTTTTGGAGAAGGATCTGGTGTTGGAGGCACTCTAGCTTTAAACCAAGGATTTTGAGGGTGGAGTGGGGCTAAGAGTGACTGAAGGTCACAGCTGTGGTTAAAGAGCCCAGGGGCAGGAGCTAAGTGAAAAAAGGCTGATGTAACTATAGGGAATTCAGATGGCTGGGCAAGAGCCTAGGACGGCTCTTGCCCTCAGCAAGTTTGCCGATGACACCAAGCTGTGTGGTTCGGTTGATACGCTGGAGGGAAGGAATGCCATCCAGAGGGACCTTGACACGCTTGTGAGGTGGGCTGATGCCAACCTCATGAAGTTTAACCATGCCAAGTGCAAGGTCCTACACCTGGGTCGGAGCAATCCCAGGCACAGCTACAGGTTGGGCAGAGAAGAGATTCAGAGCAGCCCGGCGGAGAAGGACTTGGTGGTGCTAGTCGATGAGGAAATGAACACGAGCCAGCTTCAGTGTGCGCTTGCAGCCCAGAAAGCCAACCGTATCCTGGGCTGCATCAAAAGGAGCGTGACCAGCAGGTCAAGGGAGGTGGTCCTGCCCCTTTATTCTGCTCTTGTGAGACCTCAGCTGGAGTATTGTGTGCAGTTCTGGTTTCCTCAACATAAAAAGGACATGGAACTGTTGGAACAAGTCCAGAGGAGGGCCATGAAGATGATCAGGGACTGGAGCACCTCCCATATGAAGATCGGCTGAGAAAGTTGGGGCTGTTCAGCCTGGAGAAGAGAAGGCTGCATGGAGACCTCATAGGAGCCTTCCAGTATCTGAAGGGGGCCTATAGGGATGCTGGGGAGAGACTCTTCATTAGGGACTGTAGTGATAGGACATAGGGTAATGGGTTAAAACTGAAACAGGGGAAGTTTAGATTGGATATAAGGAGGAAATTCTTTCCTGTTAGGGTGGTGAGGCACTGGAATGGGTTGCCCAGGGAGGTTGTGAATGCTCCATCCCTGGCGGTGTTCAAGGCCAGGTTGGATGAGGCCTTGGATGATATGATTTAGAGCGAGGTGTCCCTGCCCATGGCATGGGGGTTGGAACTTGATGATCTTAAGGTCCTTTCTAACCGTAACCATCCTATGATTCTATGATGGAAAGATCCTGAGAGAAGTAGAAGGAAGAAAATTTTCTGTACAGGGAAACAAACTGAAGAGGCAAACTGAGACTGAATAGGTGTGCAGGATGAAGGACTAGCTCTTGTATAAACACTGTCAATTCTGGCTTTCCCTTCCTAAAAACGTGCCCAAGTTCTTAGCCTGGCAACAGTAAGAATATTCCACTTTTAATTCTGGCTGTACGTGTGACATTACAGGCTTTTGTGTTTTTAGGCATGCTTACTGAACTCCTCTTTGCCTTTTAATGGAATACACTTGCATAAGAAGTGGATTTTTTTACTCTTGATTTGCCACATTAACTTCTACTACTACTTTTCCTGTGCAAAACTGGAGCAACAGTCCTGTATGTAATGTTACGGTCTGAATTTCTGTAACAAGCTAATGTCTCAAGAAGATCATGACTCCACTAGTTGGAATAAACTGGGCAAACCCTCAATAACAGAAGTAATTTTTTCCTGCAAACAGACAGAAGTGAATAACTATGTAGCACCAAATTACAGACAGAGACAGAATGGTGCATTTTCAAAGCTTTATAGAAAATTTAACATAGTTGTTTTCGTGTGTTTATTTTGAAGGCAGCCCCATAAAGGGAAGCACAGTTTTAAAGAAAGTCCAAGGGCTTTTGTTTCAACATGTTTAACTGATTCGCTTTAAAACCTACTGGCAGCATGTGTTATGTTTGAAAAAAGAATTTGGCTTTAAGCTACAGAGGGATTTGAAACATAACCAAAACCTAGTTGTTAATTATTCTGTACACTGTTTTTATATAGGTAAGGGGCACAAACTCACCTTGTGGACCAAAGGCTTCCCTGTTCATTTACTGAGCAAATCACTTAGATTTACTAATCATTCCAGCACTTCTGTGCACTTTGTTTTTTACCTTAGTGGACTAAAACTACGTGTACTTGCATTTGCTGTTTACAGTGTTATGTAAAGTCGTAATTTTAAAGCAGGAGAAAATTTGCATAAAGTGAAATGTACCTTTTGCTCTGCCTAAGCTGCTAGGGAACAGCAGATACTGGAGAAGGAGAGAAGAGCCAAACTTCAATATGAAAAGCAAATGGAGGAGCGATGGAAAAGATTGGAGGAGCAGAGGCAGAGGGAGGAGCAGAAGAGAGCAGCTGTTGAAGAAAAAAGGAGACAAAAGCTTAAAGAGGAGGAGGTAAGGATCATTGGGAGATGTATAGCAGGGAAGTCTATATGGTAGCGCTAGACATGGCTGAATATTGACATGCATTAAATGTTGATTTTCATTTATTTATTGGCCCAGAGGCATGTGGACATTACTTTGGGAACCTCAGACACATGCCACCACAGCTAGAAGTACTTTACTGCTGCTTGTACATCACAACACTTTACAGAGGGGTTTTTTTTGTCTCTTGTTTTTGTCTGATCTTACACAATAGTCAATGTATTTATGCTAACGTATCTGGGACTTTAAGTGTCAGATGATAAAGCACCAGCTATCCAGAAGATACGTTTTAAAGATGAGTGTTTCCATAAAAGGGAAAGATTTTTCTTAGTGTTTTGTTTACTGTCCCTGAAACTGAAATAATGTTTATGAAAATGTGTGGTTTTGTTTTTCCTCAGTGACTTAAAATCAGAAATTCTTACTGCAAGCAGTGAAGAATTTAGGCTTAAAAATCTAGCACAGAACAGAATTACGCATATATCTTTTAAAGCATCTTTGTTCCCTTCTTCTACTCTCCCTGCTGAGATCATTTAAGGTTCTTTTTTGCTCCAGTGAGTCCAATTTCTGATGCAGATCTCTGAATACAGTGTGTGTCTCTCCACATGACTTTCTGTAGAAAATGCTAGCACTGATAAAGAATTAATGTTTCTTGGGAAAGAGGGCAGTGGTGTAAAGAGAATAGCCAAAAGAAGATATTTCTCTAGTTTCTAGATAAAAAGGCCTCTAGAAATTTGCAGTTCTTGCTTTTCCTTTATGTGTGCCCCTCCATCTTTTGACCAGAATATCTTTGCAAAAGATAAAAAACTCTTCTGCAAGAGATCAAAATAACATACTTCTCTCCATTGAACTTTTTTTTAATTGATTTTTCACTTTAACCTGATGAGATTGTATCTTGTCGTTTGTCTTTCAACTATAACATACTGGTTGTGGGTTCTGCATAATAGCCAAGAATGCATTTTTTAAATGTTTTGTCGTATGGTTTGTTTCAAATTTTGGTCAGAAAAATGGCAAAATCAGAAACAAAGGGTAGGTGTTTCCTTTTGTGGTAATGTCAATGACCTATTGTGCTCCTTCACTAATGTATTCTGCTGTCATAACCTTTTGCAGCTAGGCAAGAGCAATCCCCTTTATTGGGGTTGTAAGGGAAATGGCAAGTACAAAAACAGTCTTCAAAATTTGCGTCAGGGCAGACAGGGAGAGGGAGAGGTGTAGGAAGACTGAGTAACTGCATGCTTTCCCTGCCTACATGGTTTGCCTGCGCTGGAGAAATAAGAGCAGGGTTGTCAGACATGAGAGGCTGTGCCACGTTAGGCCCAAAGAGTTTGTTCAGTGGGGACCCCACCTCCTGTAGTAGCCTCCTGCACTTGACCAGAGATGGATATAAGGGGCTGAGCACACGGTGATGTTTCTCCCGGGCATCAGCAAACCTGTTGTAGCTCCCCAAAACTCTGTATATGTGATGGGAGACTTCTCTATATAGTGAGAGAAGTGCTGCCTCCAAGTGTTTGGTCGTAATATGAGCACGGCTCCTAGCTCTACTTACTGAGCTGGTCCTTCAAGCTTAAACTGTACAAAACAGTTTAAGTTGGGAACCAAGGCAGCCCTGCCCTGGCTCCTTTCCCTTCCATTTCCTCCTTCTCCTTCCCCCTAAGAACCTGAGAGAAGGTTATGTGAGCAGGAGAAGAGTGTTTGGGGATGGATTAGACCTGTTGTGAAATAAAATCCAGGAGTCTCTGAAGGAGGGGAGGGTACAAAGGGGAATAATCTGTAGAACAGGGGAAGATGAGGGAAGAAGGAAACTGGGAACAGGAGACATCACCACTTCCTGGCTTCCCTTCTTCTTTTTGTGATTACTTGTCATTTCCTCATTTCTCAAATTCCACTTGGGTTCTACTAATGGGTCTGTCAAGTCCTCCCCATTCACCCCTCCTCTCACCCTCAGGTCTTCCGATGAGCCCCTCAAACCTTGTATGCGTAGTAGCAGTGGAGTTCTGAGAAAGGATGGTGATGAGGTTGCAGTTCCCTGAGCGTTGCAAGTTACTCACTGCTCATGAGTCATTCTGGACATTTGAGACCTTTACTGGAAGAGCTTCAAACCTGTATTTCCCACACATGAAGAAGGGGGTAGGGGAGTGGTGAGGAAAAGGGGGAGTGGTGGTACCCTGGCCAGTAAACTTGCTTACTGGAAAGATTGTTTTGTTGCACATGCACTATTTGTTGCGTTTGTAAAGAGTATGCACTTAAACACAAGAGAGTTAAAAACTCCCAAGAGGTTATAGCATAAATTACTTGCTATGTTTCAAAAGGTAATTAACTTTGAGTTATAATATATGGAACTAGTAATTGCTTTCCAAACCTATTTTGGCAACTCTTATACTGAGTGGCATTCAGTTGCACAGAAATTTTGCTACAGACTGAGATTTCTGTGCAAGAGGTCTCTCAATTTAATGTGCAGTGGATGTCAGGAGAAGAGTTTAGTCCTCATTACGACACTGATGGTCCTCTGCTCCTCCCACTGTTACTTGCTGCTGCAGCTTCCCACATACCTTTATGTATGGTATATTCATTGTTCTATGTTGTTATTTGCACACATGCTTAGTACACACCTGTAATTGTAATTGGTTGAGAGCAGAAATTCTATTCGGAAGGGTAGATAAATTTAAAATTCTATATTGCTTTTCAATGTGTTATTTAAATAGAACATAGCAGAACTCTTTTGTTCCTATGTGAAAGAGCCAATGGATAATATTAGCTAACAGTGAGCTACTTGCATACAGTGATTATCAATATCTACAGTGAAGAGGAAAGGATGTTTGTATTTAAGGTATAAGGTAGATGGGTTTATAATTATTTGCACAAATTATTTTAAGCCGTAGTACTTGTAAAATTAATTTTTCACTTGTTTTCACACCTGCATTGTATTTTACACAGAAAAAAAGAAAGTACATCAGTCAAATTACTGGTATCTTCACTCTTGGGTTTTGCGTTGGTTGGGGGGTGGTTGGTTGTTGTTTCTTTTGTTTTAATTCAGACAGTGCAAGTTTGTGTTCTGTTGCTTAGTCTGAGGAAAACCTGGATGAATAACTATGGATTTTGGAAAGTAACATGTATATTTTAGATACTAGCAGTAGGTGGCTCTCTCTTTATGGTTTAACTAATTCTTAATTTAACCTACGTGCAAAGGTTTTTGCAGAAGCTTCCTATTTAGTGTAGAGATTATTTGTTCTGTCTATAGCTGTCAAAGTTCCCAAATGAGGATCACATGCATAGTTTGTTACGCTTCTAAGAAAGTACTTAGTTTATAACACAGACAGGAAGGGTTTGCTGATGAAGGAATCCTTTGTCTTGTTCAATTTTCATCATGGACCTAATTATTCATGTATGAGTTGTTTATGCTGTGCTTCTATGTGTCTTATTGTTTTCTTTGGCTTTTTAGTTTTGTGCTAACTTAAAATGTTTTTTAAATACCTATCCTTTCTTTGTGAAAGATGGCCTTTATATTGTTCTTTATCTCAGCCATATCTGCAGGGTTTAATGGTGTTTAATAATTATGTCCTATAGTGCTTTAATGAAAGGCTCTTTGCAAATGAAAATGAATGATCCTTTCCACATCATGTAATTGAAGATTTCAGCCTCAGATTGTAGGTAGCATAGGCTTTCAAATTTGTATGAAAAACAGTTTAATTTCCTTAACCTATTTCATCGTGCATTTTATTCTTAAAACAGCTCTTTCATAGTAGGTGGTGTAAGTGTATTCTGTGGTTTGCAAACTACATAATATTGCTGGTCCTTGCTGCAAGCAGCATTAAAAAAAAAACCCATAAATGTAACTCGCCTGGATGGTTGAAACTTGACTGCTTTCATCTTGTCTTTTTTGATTAATGTATAATGATATTCATATAGATATGGAAAGAAAGATTCAATATAAGTGTGCACTTTAATAAGAGAAATGGGAGGGTGATTTTTCCTTTGAAAAGAGTGTGGGTAGAAAGGTATACTTGGGCAAGATGCATAGCAGAAGAAAGTGATGAAGCAGTCTGCAGAGAAAAACTGGTGATGAAACAGTTGAGGTTTGGAAAGAGTTGGGTACAGAAAAGGGACTCAATCAGAATTACATTAATGTTGGGAGGTGGGAATTTAAAAGCAAAAAGCGTATGCAGGTTTTAAATGTGAAAATTGCATCCTCAAGTAGTAAAAGAAGACAGACTGCAGCAAACTGTATCAGAGGGGAGTGACTTCAGATTCAGAGACTGAAAGATTGCTTTCTTGTCATACCCAAGGCATGGACAGAAGTGATAGAGTGTTCAAAACCGTGGGGGTTTTCTGTGCTTTTGCAGAAGAGGCTGTGCGTGTGCTTTGTGCTCCTTCATGCATTTGCTCTGTAGGAGAAAAAGGAGGATGAAGGAAGCAGAGTGCGCATTTGTGTGCCTGGATACTGATGGCACTGACCAAACAGAAGGAGGTGGGGGAAAAGGGGGAGTGAGGGTGGGCAAGCAGCTGTCTGCTTTCAAGTGGTCTTTGAATGATGTTACCTGGTAGAATGTGAGCTAAAGACCTAGAAAGGAGACAAAACTAAAGTGAGAGTTCACAACACATTGATCTAAAGGTTTTGTTTCTGGAGATGACAGCAGAAATTGTAAGAGCAGGTTGGGTCACCTGGCTCAAAGCTAACAGGGACAGGAGAGCTGAGAATGATAGAAAGGGTATGCAAGAATTGCCTTTTTTCATGGTTTCTATAGAGGGTAGTATAATGGAATTCTTTGTGGTACAAGTTATTTATAGTAAAATTAAGATAAGAGAGCTTCAAGACAAAAGGTAACGGCTTGCTGTTGAAATGGATGGATAACTGATAGTAGGATTGGATGAGGTAGAAAAAATGAAGCCAGAAACAAATCACTGGAAATCATGGAAGTAGAAGAGGTTCTTCAAAGATGTTGAAGAGACAGAAATACATTGCAGATAAGCAGAAGATGATGAGAGGGCATCTGCTGCTGTAGAAAGCCGTTGACCATAGCCAGAGCCCCAGGAAGTTTACAGGTACATGCATAGAAGTTCCAGCCGTGGTAATTACTGGGGGTGCCTGATGTTAGGGTCTGATCTGTGGAAGTTGCTCCATCAGAGATAACAGGTTCAACATCAGTACAGAGACTTAATGAGACATGCTTGATCAAAGACTGAAATTTTGAGGTAAAACATTTCAGGGAAGCAGATTAGTAAACCTAGACCGAAGTCATGAATTGGTGAGAGAAAGTAATCTGGCAGGAGATGCAGGAGAGGTTTTCCACACAGTTGATCTGACCTACCAAAAGATATTGGACACAGAGCAGGGGATTGATGAAAATTGAAGTGTATATGATGTAGTCACAGAAGCCTGCAGGATCAACAGTCTGATAGGAGTTTTATACTAGACCAGAAGGACGTAGCAAAGGTAGTAAGTAATAGGATCAAAAATACTAATAGGATTGAAGGGTTAAAAACCATTGGGGCAGGAGTTGGTGGCAGCAAGAATAGACTCACCTTTAATGGTAGGGGTAGGGCTGCTAAAATGTGAAGGTGAAGAGGTTGCTAGATGTGAATGAGGTGCTGAGAGAAGGAAAGGAATAGGCTGGTAAGTAATGGAACGGTGGTAGGGGAGAACCACTTTTTACCAGCTTGAAAGAAGGAGAAGGTGCAGAGATCAGCACCACAGCAAAAAAAAAACAAAACACTGAGAAACTAGCAGAAGGAAGCAGGAACAAAACTTGCATGGAGGTCTTTGAGTGAGAATTGGGAGGTAGTGCAGAAGGGAGTAAGACGACTGTGTAGCTCTAAGTTAAAGGTAGTTAAAAGCAGGATTTGGGGAAGGAAAGAAATTGTCTTCTTCCCCATCTGAAAATCCTACCTCATCAAGCCATGGAGAAGAACATGGTTGTAGAGCAGGAAAAAGTAAATTTTGGAACAACACAATCTGGGTGTGTACGAATAAATACACTAGGGGAGAATAAAATAAATCAGAAGCTCTTGCATGCCTTGACTGTGAAGAATGTAGCGGAAGAAAGGAGACTTTTCGTAAAAATAAATAAATAAATTAGGCATCCTTGCAAAGTAACCTACTTTGGGTTTGAAGTGATCATCTATCTGTGTGGCTAGGAGGAGCCACTGGCATTGCAGCAATTTAGCTGTGCTCAGGAAGGGATGGGGAAAAATTCCTGAGGTCTGCATAGACAAGAAGGAGTTAATGCTTGTCGAGCATTATTCTTATACAAATTAAGTCCGGAGCACAGCAGCAGCCTCACCAGCAGGAGCAGATGCTAGGCAGTGATGCAACCTGTGTTATTTACTTAGGCCTCTGTAGTGACCTCAGTGGCTTGCAGACAAAGGATACACATATCTGGAGGTAGGTAGCATGCTGGTACCTTCTTTATCAAGCCCTTTTTCTTATGTTGCAAGCAAGTTTCTGTAATCAGCATGTGTGGAGCAACAGGGGAACTGCGTATTTTTAGTATGGTTTCAGGCGGAGGAAAAAAAAAAAGCCCCCAAAGAACTGATTCAGATTTGGTTTCTGATTTTGCACCAATATAACCAGGAACGTTTAGAAGCCATGATGCGTCGATCCCTTGAACGCAGCCAGCAACTGGAACAGAAGCAGAAGCGATGGTCGTGGGGAGGAGCACTAGCTGCAGGCTCAGGAGGGAGAGATGGTAAGTGAAACAGGCTGCCTGCATTGCAGATCTTGAAGTGCAAAATGCATGAGGTTGTGGAGATAGTAAGGATGATTCATTTTATAGTTAGGGTGGTATTGTAGGGGCTACTGCCCTGGGGTGTGAATAAATGCTTTGTAATTGCTTGTAAATGTTTCCTCTCCCTAATACTTTCTGGGGAAAAGGGTAACTCCTAACTTTAGGAATGCTGCTCGTTTTGATAGAGTAACTAGAATCTGTTTGGAGAATGCTAAATGCTACAATTAAAATTTATGCACTCTTCCATATTTTCTCTTCTCCTGCATTGTCTTCCCATGTACCCGGTTAGCAAATATAATATTCACAAGAGTGTTGACTGAGCCTTGCAAAAGATGATCTTCTTTTTGTTTTGTACTTCTAAAAGCCTGGCAGGAAATTCTAGATGACTGTGCAGCATGTGCAGTTTAAAATAGTTTAGTGTTTTTCCCCCCACATACTTTTTGTTGCTGCTCTTCTTGATTTGGCTTCCAAACAAATTCTTTTTGCTACATAATCAGTCATGTACTGCTTTTATATTACAAAAAGATGCCTTTTTTTGTTGAAATCATATAGTTTATTTAAATTTGTCAGGTTTGAATAAACTGATGTTATAGGAGGAAAAAGTTACATGTTTAGATAGTGATGAAATATGACATATTTAAATGGTGTGTAAATATACTTAAATGGCATACTCAATTTCCCATCATAGTTTTCACAGTATGCCATCAAAAAAGCCAGGAAATTATATATGGTAATAAAACAAGTCTTTTATACTTTGAGAAGGAAACCGGTTTGTCTTTGTGATGCAGTTTATGCTGAATTCCAGCTCCCCCAATTTATTCAATAATTTCTTTCACCTCTTTTTGCTCTGATTTCTCTGCTGTGTAGGTGAATCAGAAAATACCCCACCCCCTGTTCTAGGTTTAGCTGCCAACACCCTTCCTCCAGACCCTGTGACCTCTACTGCTCCTGCTGATTCCCTCAATGGTATTTCAGAGAATCTCAATACCATCGTGTCTTGTTTATAACTGTTCTAGTCACTGTAATCCATCCACTGATCTTGTCCTTCCTAACCACTGTGTTATTATTATTTCAGTCTGCTACTCTATGGCATTACCCTTACTGTTGTAGTCTTTTTAATTTCCTTTTAATTTTGCCATGGTGGAGCAGTGCATGCCTCACATTCCAGCACTGTAGAGGCATTTCATGGTTTTCTCACTATCTGTAAACTTCTACTGCTCAGATTTTTCATTCCTGTTAACTCTGTGGGTGCTCTGTGTGTGTATGTGTGTGTGTAAATATAATTACACATCTATTTGACAGTTCTAATGGACATGCACAGGTTCAGCTGCTATTGAAAAGAAATTCAGTTGCACAGTAAGAGAAAATGTGTTACCCAAACCATGTTTCATCACAACAGTCTTCCTTTTCCACCTCAAGGGCTTTTTTTCTGCAGTATGTTAAGAACAAGCAAGTTTGATTTAAACAGCCATGTTTTCAGTCTCCTTGAAGCAGATTTTGACCAAGGTGGTATTTGTAACAGATTCAAGTAATTGACTTTGTTCAAGCAATCGTTATGGGTTTTCCTCTTTTATATTGTTCAGTTGTTTGGTTTAGTTTGGTTGTGGGGTTTTTTTTGTTTTGTTTTGCGGTGGTTTTTTTTATTTCCCAGAAAAAGACTTTGAGGTAGATGAGTCCTCCAAGGTGAAGAATGGCTTGCACATAGGATTTCTGATTTTGATTGCAAATGTATTTAGCTGTGCTTTTAAGATCTAGGTTCCATCTCTCCCCCCAAAGGAGGAGTGAGGCTTGGCTATTACTCTTGCAGAATACACAGTAAATGTTCTGCTCATGATCTCTCAGAACTGTTATATCTGTGCAAACAGATTCAAATTTTTATACTAATTGTGCTCATGCAAAAAGAGACTTGGATGTGCAACTGATGTTTTGCAGTACACAAGCATTATACCACCTTTTTTTGAAAGAGCAATTATTAGAGAATTGAATTGTTTGCTGTACGAGGTGAAGGCAAACCTTGCAGACCCCACTGAGCCAACGTTTTGATGGATGTAATAGGCAACGCAGTAACTTAGGCACTGCAGAATTAGGGCCACGTATATGTGTCTAGCTGAAAATATTTTTGTTTTTGAAACAAGTAAGATTCAAATTTAAGGGACACAGCATCTATGCTTTTAGCTTCTGAGTATCATTCAGTGATCATCAAATACTAGTACACTGTAGTAATACTTGAATTACATTTGTCTGTTGTTCAGTCGAACATTAGCAGTCGAATGCTAAGGTAGGAAATACGTATTGTGCTGAGACTTTGTCAAACAGTTAAAGCCCTTGGGGTAATACCAGCACTAAAAGATAAAGCCAAATGGCTGGTGCCACATTGGTCATTAAAACAGTGAGTTCTAACTGTGCAAATACACAAACGTTGGTTATCTCATTTTTGCATTAGAGTAATACCTGAGGTCCACCCCTGCTCTTCTAGACTGAAGTAGAGGGGGAAGGGAATGGAGACAAGGAGTTCAGAGTTGTCATGTGTGCAGTTTATTTTCTTTAAGTAACTTTCTGCTTGTGCTGGTATTTAATATCTTGTATCAGAATGGCTTCACTCGTTTGGCTCCAGTACATAGTTATTTGCTTGTGGTAGTATAAAAGATGAGCTGTTGTAAAACTGGAATGTGAAATTCACAAGCAGAAAAGTTGCATCCCAACCTACATTTTATAAAATGCTGATCCTCCAGCAGTCAGAAAGAGCTTATCTCATACTTCATTCAGTTCTGTGATCGGGCAAAGGGCCACAAGTACAAATGCGAGGTTAATTTGGAGCATTTATCAATACTGTGATGTGAATACAAATATCTTCAATGCGTCTCTCTGCAGCATGTGACAAACTTTCAGCTTCTACAATGAATCTGCCAAAGCAAATGGAATCGCCAATCAGTAAGCGCCTCTCCTCCTCCACAGCGGCCATAACACATTCCCCCGACAGAGGCAAGTGAATATGCTGGTCTCCTACCAGCATAAACTCTCCTTCTGCTTAAAGCACTTCTTCTTACTGTCCATATAGCTGTGTAACTTGGTTATGTCTGAATATTTGAGGTGTTATAAGTTAATACAATAAAATAGTTCTGCAGCCTGTCCCAAGGCTGTGCTGCCATGCTGGAGGTCCTGGTCCAGCAACAAATGCTGTAGGCTTTTTAACTGATTCTTTTTCAGTTTTTGATATTCCAGCAAACAGGGTTGTAAGCACATGCTGTGACTGCAGCAGTTCCCTATAACTGTGATCTTTTATCCAAACAGGGGAAACCAAGCAAACCAAGAATGTGGCTCAGCAATAGACAGGGAATGTACCATGGGCAGAAGTATGTCCAGTGAGCCACCTGGGAGACTTCAATCTGATGACCAGACTTGTAGAGGCCTTTAATGTGATTGGAAAATCTGATCCATGAGAGGTTCCACAAAAGATGATCATCTTGCGGGATTAGTGCTTACTAAATACTAGAGAGAGACTGAAGGGTTTACCTCACTGTGAACTCTGGATTTTTTATTTTTTTCATTTGTTTTGCGGGGTTTTTGTTGTTGTTTTTTTTTTGTTGATTTTTTTTGTTTGTTTTTAACCTCACTTCCTTCCTCATCTTTTTTTTTTTTTTTAAAAAAGAAACACAACCAAAAACCAACAACCAAAAAAAAAAACTGAGGAAAAAAACGTGTATTGGGTGAAGTGTAAGTGCCAGTAGAGGCTTGTTTCTAAAATGAAAAGAAAGTGTACTTTCATTTCTGAGTTGCTTAATGAAAACTCATCAACAGCTCTGAGTTTATAATGATAGATGGCTATATACATATGCATGTAATAGGAACATCTATAAATATGTCTTATATGGTTGACACATTTATGGAGTAGTAAGGAATGCAAGCCTATTGTATAAATAAGACTTACATAATTCGGTGAGACTGCAGATTTTAAGTGCAGTTCCAGAGTAGTTGGCACATTAGGGAGTAGCTGTGCTGTTACACCAAATGTTTCACCTTTTCTATTGGGGAAGAAGAGAAACCTTTTTCATGCTGAGTCATGAAAGCAACCATCTTGCAGATTGGAACCTCTGTCTGTGTAAGAACAAAATGCAACACGGTCTTAACGTTACTGTGTTTATTGCACAGGTGGGAAAATAATTTAAAGTGATGGAGAAACTAGAAATATTGTTTGTTGGTTGTTATTTTTTTTTTTCCAGAGGGAATGAAAGTTACCTTTAAATATGTTAAATCCCAAACACTTCAAGATTTCTTTTTATTTCATTTAATCATTTCATCATTTTTTGTTGTTTTAATGTAACATTGTTTTATTTGTTTGCATTTAAAATTTTATTTGCTCCCATCCTTCAGCTCATCGCATGCATCTTAGTCCAATGGAAAACTTTATTGTTTCTCGACTGCTGACTCCCACACAGTCATCTTTAGCCAGAAGCAGAAGTACATTAATGCTTTCTGAGTACAATAATCCAGGTAAAAATGTGAATTGCTCACTTTGAAACTTAAGGTATGGTTTTGGTTGCATTTGACTAGTTGCTGAAAGAAATGGAGTACTATGAACCAAATGACAATTTACATCATGGTACAAAACCTGCAATGAGCTAAGTTGTTCTTGATAGCAGTGTGCCTCATCGTGTCTATCTTGTTTGCGATGGCTTTTTTTTTTTTAAACTATATTCTTTTTAAAGGCAGACAAAAAGCTGAATCATCAAAATCACTAAAACCTATGTGAGTGGAAAATTGAATATATTCAATTAAGAAACAGGTTTTTAGACCAGTGTGTGACACCTCTTGGAGGCTTTATCCAGTAATGTTATTCCCTTTCATACCCAGACAATATGTAGAACGAAAATCCCAGTGGACCATTTAAGCCTTAATTATTTTTACCAGGATTCCAATTTTTGGCTGTTAAATTACTTTTTGCCTTTAACTTCATGGCTGTATGTTACCTGTGTATGTGTATATGCACATAAAAATGATATTTACTTAGAGGAAAAAACAGACACTGATAGGAAGGTGTCAATTCCTGAAATTGTTGTTCTTTTTAAGGGGTTATAGTTAGTGTTCCAATCTTTAAATGGAAGTCTTAAACCCTTTATTTTGCAAACATCTACAAAACTAGTGTTTCTAGTCAAGCTAATACTTACTTAGGTAAGTGCCTGACTTCCAGGGTATGACCAGGTGTATCTTTATGTGTAGACAGTAGTGTTTGTGAAAACAAGGATGAAAGTTTAACAGCTGGTTTTACTTCTATTAAAAAAAAAAACAACAAAAGCCCCCCCAAAATAAATACCCCAAACCCCACAAGCCTGCCTGTAAAAGGAAACACTTTTTCAGGATAAGACTAGTTAGGCAGTAAAAGAGCGGTCATCTTTATGATAAGTATTTTCATGCACCATGACTGAAATAAGCTCAGGTTCTACCTCTGCTTTTAATACGAAGCTATTTGAAGATGAATTGCAAAGGAAACCTGCTTCCCTTTAAGCATTACTTCTTTGTTGCAGCGCAAAGGGGCGTTGATATTGAATGGCTCTAAAATTATTTCTCTTTCTTCTGTAGAAGAAGCATCTGTTGGAAGCAGAAATACTGTCATGTAGTCTTGGCCCATGAGAAAATTCCCAGTTTACTGACTGCTCAGGGATCAGCTGCTGCTAAGACTGAACAAAAGCCAGATGTTGGTTTTCATGTTGTATTGGATAGTGAAGAAATCAATAAGGACTCCTTTTGTCCTTCCCCACTCATTTTGTTTGTAAACTCCCCTCTTTATCTCTCTCTCCAGTGGAGGATCTTTAAGTAACACACTGGCTTGTCTGACAAGGATACAGTTTGGCCTGCAAGCTGCTTTTTACCTGAGCTGAAAACAGAAGCACTGATTCTGGGAACAGCTCTCTGAACCATCATCCTCTTATCATTTCCTCCCAAGGCAATCAGGCTGTAGCACAGGTAGCAAACAGCATCAATACTCAGAGTGTCGATGGACAGTTTTGTCAGTAGTTGCCAGCAGCAGGGTTGAGGGAGGGATTTCCTATTCATTGTGTACTTCTCTTTGTTGAAGTAGCTTTCTGAAGAAGAAGGAAGGCTCTTCCTTTTCAAGAGTTTATACTGTGCCTCATCACATTGTTTGTGTCAAAATTGTTTTTCTCCTGCATTTTCTGTAAGATTAGATATAAGGACCCTTAATTTAAGACTCTCAGGCAATGCATTATTGTCACTCTCAGTTGAGATACTCAGGCAAACAGTTGTTATTGGACACATAGAATTGATTATATATATATATTTTTTTTTTTTTTACACAAGGTAAAAATGCTTAGCATAAAAAAGCCAAGTAAAAATACTTAGGAGCATTCAAGTTTTAGAACAATTTTCTTAATAGTCAGTGAACCTTTTCCAGCTGGCTGGGAAGTCAGTCAAAGAGTACATGGGTCCAGGTAAAATCTCTTATGAAAAAAGCTTTGCAAGAGATTTTTAGGACTGCCCCCATTAAGAAAAAAACAATCAAATATTGGAAATACTAATACCTTTACATTTTAGCATAATTACTGCTTTTTCAATGTCAATATCCTTCTTGACCTAAGTTGAATGAGATTGGAAACACACTGTCATGTGATTACAACTAGTGTGTCTTATTAATAAAGCATATACTCTGTTGATTGTTTTATATGTATGTGAAAGCTTCATCTTAAAAGGCAGTATGAACAAAACCAGAGGTAAAATATCTAAGTTTTTAAAGATCCTGTTCATATTGCAAATAAGGAGAAAATAGCAGTAATGCATGTGTCACACTCAAACTGATGTCTGCCATAAAAAACAATAACTGAAATACCTACAGCAGCATTTAGTTTAGATTTGGGCGTGGTTATTTTTGTAGGGTTTGTTTATTTTAAGTACTATTTTGACAAGAAATTAAGGTACTTGCCATGTTTAGGCTCTTAAAAAAACAAATTCCCTACACTTCTGTCACCTTCACTGTTTTGCACTATTTGTTCAAAAGTCACCCAGCTAGAATTGTTTTATTCCTTTTTATCATACGCAAAGGAAGCCGGACTTTTTAGAAGAAAAAGGAATCACAGTACTAGTCATGTTGTTCAAAATTTGTAGAAATAAGAGAATGATATTTTAGAGGTATTTTAAAAACATACAAAAATCCTATACAATGTTACTTTAAGTTATTTTTAGTAAACATGGGACCATGTTGAATAATGCAGTCTTTTGAAACACTTTTTAAAAAACTTTGAAACCTGCCTTTGACCATTATAACATAACAGTATGCTGTTTTCTCGTCTCCTTTACTTCCTCTGTCTGTGCTCCCTTTTGCTCTTGCTATTGTACTATAACTCTTTAGTATTCCATATCTGTCCTCGTGTAGCACCAGCTAGTCCTCTTAAATCTCCCTACAAGAATTCCCCCACCCGAAGCACTGACAGAAAGAAAGCAACTTCACCCTCCACTTCCAATGTCATGAAAGGGGCAGCTGTAGCTGAAGTTACTCAGGTGGGTTTGCAGTAGCTTTGATTTCACTTCTGGGTAGGCTGATGTGGTTTCTGGTCGTTATCTTTCCTTTTTACATTCATGAAAATAAAGTGCTAACCCTTTTGTAAGAAACAGCAGTAAGAAAGTAAGCCTTGTTTTTGTGCTCCTGTTTAGCAGCATTTTAATATCTTCTTCCTCCTTGAAATCAGTGTTGAGTTTTGGTATTTGGAACAGCAACACCTTTATTTTCAGGGAACTGAGATTTCTGGCACTGAGCTGCGTTTCTGGACTTGCCTGTAACTTCTGGGAGCAGGGATGACAAATAGGGTCTCTACTGAGTATGACCAGTCTTACTGGTTAATTAGCAAGCTTCACATATTTCAGAAACTTGCTAAGTGGTAATGCCTCTGTTTTGTACCAATTGCTTAACTCTTTCTGTGGACGTTTATAATGCCGTTTGCTTAAAAGATTCATTATTGATCCACTGTAGTTTCCAGAAAAGCAGAGCTACATCATTCACCTTCACTGAGTCTATACAATGTAAGGCATGTTTTAAAAAACATATGTGCTAGGGCTGTATAATTCACATAAGGTTCTGTGTCTTGTGATAGGTAATAGTAGGGGGATTCCTGCCATCTAAATCAGCTACAAGTGAGAGAGCCAAAGCTGGGAGCTAAAGATATATGTACTGTCTCTGTTAGTTGTGATTCACAGTGTCACATCTAGCAGCATTTCTGCAGGATGCCTGGGTGCACAACTGATCATGTTCAAGACGTGTTGCAGGAGCATATAGATGATTTTGAAACCTCCACCCAGTGCTGCCACCCTTTCCAAGAGCTCTAGGAGAGGGTGTGATGCGATGTTACTTACCTGCAACTTGTATACAGCCTCCATGCAAAACACTGGGGGAGTCCATGTAAAATGAAAAATTATTGTACCTCAGCTGTGAGCTGATGTTTAAAAAAACTTTTACCTTAAATGTGTGTTATGCAAATCTGTTTATATGCCATCTTGTTAATAAGACCATTAAGTAGATTTTGTACGGGTTGGTCCAAATCATGGAAACTTTAAAATGAACTGTGCTTCTAGACGGAGAAGATAAAGAAAGAGAAGCGACCTGCAACACCTGGTTCATCATCTGGCATGGGATCTCCTCTAAGAAGGTCTGATTCTCCTGCTGCCATGTCCAGAAGATCTGCATCACCTGCAACACCTAAGTATGCCTTTCTTATTAGCAGTGTAATATGCTGTGAGCATTTTAGGAGCAGACCTAGATTCTTAAGGAACTTCGCTTGAAGTGTTGTACAAAATCTAGTTAATTTTAGTTATACACACACACATACACATATATACAGATGGAGAGAGAGGGAAAGAGATCTGTAGATGAACAGATATATATAAGATTGTGTTAGTGCTTACTAGTGACACTTCTCTTCCTTTTCTGTCTTCTGAAATTACTGTGGTTCATTTCATAATTCATGTGAAATTTTATTTAACATTTACTTTTAAACATGATTTTTATTTGGTTTTGAAGGAACTCTGCCTAATGTGCAGAAATGCACAGAACATGGATACTACCTAGATATTCCAGCATTTAATATATACATTTCCTATTGCTAGCATGACCATCTGGTTCCATAAATGTACTTAACTATGCGTCATCTAAACCATCGGTTTTAATCTTTGCTTATTTGCAGACCTCTCTGGGTTTGTTGATTCTTGTGCTTCTTTTTGTGTGCTTTTGTGTGCTTTTGTGTGTGTGTGTGTTGCTGTTTTTTTGTATTTTGGTCTTGGGTGTTTTTGTTTTAATGCAGAGTTTGTGGACCTATAGCATATATGGGCGTACTAGCAATTGAGTGGCTTTTTTTAGTTGGCTTTTGCAGACACCCAGATCTGTAGTCTGTGTACCGCAGCCTTCAACTCACAAGTCACAAATGTGTTTTCAGCTTTCTTAGAACAGGATATTAAGTCTTGTTCAAATGCAGAAGTATGCTAAAGTAGTCATGGTGGACAGTAGTTGTCTGATTATTTTTTTTTGGTTGGTTTTGTTTTTTTCCACTCCCCAGACCCTGTCCGTGGGTCCCACTTCTGTCTTGAAATTTATCTCCTTTTGTCTGATTCTAATTTTTTTCAAGTCTGAACCTGGCCATGTTCTGCGCTAGTCTTTGAGCACCTTTCTGACACGTTTTTTCCTGCTTCAAAAACTAACTGGTGTTTTCTGTTTCAGCTCTGAGTGCATAGTCTTTTAACAGAGGATGATATTATGTGTGAATCTGGTGTCAGGCAAAATACAGGAAACCATCTGACTCTGGGCATTCTTTCCATTTTACACAACCCCTTGCATGCAACTGGGAAATTGCAGTTCTTGGTTCATAATGTAAGGCTAAGAATTCTCAAATATATTTATATATAAATAATGTCATCAGGTTCTGAATTATGTAAATTCAGTAAAAAATAGAATAATATGGCATGTTAATGGCAGTCAGCTTCTTTTCCATTACAGTTTTGAGCAGGGCATTCCAAAATGTATAGAGAAAAGTCTGAGCTATAAAAATGTGTCTTATTCTGCAAGTACTGATATTCCCTGTTTGGCACGCATCTTTTGGTTCACTCAGCCAGTATAAAAGGCATACCAAGAGAGATTCAGTTAAACAAGATGATTGGTGGGAAATGGATAATGGAGAGTGAAGCAGTTTGTGATGGGCAGACACTAAAAAAGTTGGCATAGCTCATCATAGAGGCATCTGGGGGAAAATAGGAAAAGCTTTTGTGAAACAAACAGCAATTTAGTGCTTCATGAAAGAAGCATGCCCAGTCTTAATTTGTAGCACTAATTTCCATAGAAGGTTAGGAAAAGGTGAAGACTCTTCCCAGAGGTGCAAATCATTAGAACCTTTTTATAGTAGAATATTTTCCTGCCTATAAGGAATATAAACTATTGTTTTTAGAGGAAGAAGGAGATGCTGCATGGAGGAATTAAGAAGCCTACTTGTGGGTTTCACTGTGATTGTGAGCCACGTTAGTTACCCTTTTTTCCTTCTTCCCTCCCTCTTTCTCAAGAGAATCTGATTCTGACCACTGCCGGAAATGTATTACTGAGTATTTAATCTTAACATGGCCCAATTAGAAGACCCTCCTTGACCTTATGAGAGATACAGTGGATAGAGTTTAAATCCATGTTTATTACTGATTGCAGAAAGACTGTTCTGCTTGAGCACTCTCAAAACTTCTCCTCAGAAATGGAAAATAAAATTTAAAAAGGCATTTTGATGACCATGTTATATTACTATATAAAAGTGACACATTTCTTCATACAACTCAAATGCCAGTTGACAATCTGACTGGTCAATGGATTTAAATATAGGCAGTGAGGCTTTTGGAACCTTTCTTTAGATTGTTATAATCTTACTTTTTAATTTAAAATTAACTGTGGAACTTGCAGTTTTTAACGTGACTGAATATGTAGACAAATGCTCGTTCTCCTTGCAAACCTTGACAGTCTTTTATAAGTTTTATTTTTCTCCTTCCAGCATACCATATGGCCAGAAAAACACCCTGGAAGAAATAAGAACACATATTGTGTGGCATTACTAGTTAGTGATCCTGTATAGCACCTTAACTTCAAAAGCTGTTGAGGAAAGAATCAAGTACAGCCAGTGCTTTAAATTATAATTAGCTGTATGCCTTTTTCTGAAAAATATGTGGCTTGACATTTCTTGGCATTGTTCTAGGTACTAATTCTTCACAGTCATCATCTTATTTTGTGTTTTAGTTGCTTATCTTCTTTACATATTATTTCATTAATTATTAATTTAAAAACACTTTTTGTCATAGTAAAGTAACTGAAACAGGCTCAAACAAGGTAATAAAACTTCAACCTAAAGAGAGACAGTGATTGACGTCAGGATGGATTTGCATCAATAAAATATAAGTGTTTGAAGGTACAAATTTTACTGAGAAATAAAAACAGATCAGCCCAAAAATACAATATCCAGAGAAAAATGAGTGAACAAATATGAACCTAAAAAGGAGAAAAGAGTGGAAAAGTAGAAATATGATGAGCTATACTTAGAAGCAAGGAAGGAATTAAAAGCTTGAAGATATTTGAAAAAGTGAATATATCAAGAAATGTCACACAAGAAAGAAACCAATAATTTTTGCTTTGAATCCAGTGTGGATCAGCTGACAAAGATGAAAGTTAATGGGTTAGAGAGCTGGGATAATTGAGAAATTATCTTTTATTTTTACGATTGCTGTTGGATATTGATTGTGTAAAGTGCTCCTGTTCTTCAGATCTTTCACAAGATCAATAACACCATATTTTGGCAATTTTTTTCTGATGCTTTATCTTCAAATATCTATATATTAATCAGATTATTCTTGCAGTATCCCTCAGAGAATAGGTGAGTGTCCTATCTTATAGATCGGCAAAGGAACAAAGCCTGTGTCCTTCACAGGTCTTTGTGTGATTTCCCTTTGAAATCAATGGGACATGACTGAATCAAGGAAGTAGGATTTAGTCTTAAGTGTCTTCAGATAAGCTATAGTATAAGCCAGTGAATAAAAATGGAATGTTCAGTGTTACGCTTTTTTGCCAAAGCATTACCTCACATGAGAAGGAGAAAGGGGCAAAAAATTACTTATTAGAAAGGTGTCTACATGTGGTGAATTCCTCACAGAAGTAGCTGCTATGTTCTGCAGTGACCTAGTTTTAGATTTTATTTAGATTATTATTTGATATGTGCTGCATTTACTACTCTTGATCTTTGTTTTGCCCTGGAGAGATAAAAAGAGTGGGGAGAATATTGGATCAAGACTATTTTGATTTTTTTTTCAGCAGGTAGCCAGAGAATGGGACAATTGAAGATTTTGAAAACACTGCTAATAATGCAGCTATCAAAATAGCTATCCTATAGACCTACACTGAGCTTGTGCTGTTAGGAAGTGTAAGAGGAAAATTAGTCTATTCCTGAGTAGAAAGGATCAAAACGAAAAGTGAAAGAAAACTGCTTTTGAGAAAATACTACAGATAGCAGAGCCGGAGAACCCAGTACCAGTACCCAATGCCCAATACCCCAGTAGAGAACCCAGGAATAGCTTTTCATCAGAGGAATCTCAGAAAGCAGCGTTGAGAACATACTAGTGCTTGATGTGGTTTTAGCAGAGCTTTTCTTGAATTAAGAGAAGAAAAAAAAAATGCAGCTCTGGCATTGCTGCAGATTTCTGATTTACAGTCAGCCTTCTGAACTGCTGTAACCAGCGGCCTGTCACACACCTGGCTTTTCAAGACAGCATGCTGTTCTCTCCCTTGCTGTTTGTGGACAGAATAGGATGTGACCTCTGACTCACGTACTACATGTACTTTATTTTCTCTGCTTAGCAAAGGTAAGTTCAGGCCCCTTCTTATGCTCTTCCTGAGACATTCGTTTGTATCCTTCTTTTATTTAAGTAAGAAACCTTGTGATTTAAGGACCAGTTGGTCCTCAGACCTGGTAGAGGTTCTTTGAAATGCATATAGAGTTCATGATGAGAATGGCTTCTTGCAAGCTGCTGCCCCCCTGTCAACACAGGGCACTTAGGTGAGAAAACAAAGACCTCCTGGAGGGAGGAAGATGTTTCCTGTTTGTGTTCTGTAAAATCCAGCAACTGAAATAAGAGAACTTTCAGGCAACTAACATGCTGCCACTTCTTGGGCTTTGGCAATTTGTCATCTTAATTCTCTCGTTTCCTCATCAGCACACTTCTGTGTTCCCACATTCTTACAAGGGTTTCATAACATCCCTTTCCTTTTCTCCCAAGGCAAAAATGAAACAATTTTTAAACCTAAGCAGACTCCTACGCAAGTTTGTATACATTTTCCCTTCATAATCCTAGTTTTCTGTCTTCACAATTAAGTTTGGCCCTTTCTGGTGAAAAGTTGCATCATTTAAGTACTATCAGGAGGAGTGTTTTTTCTAGTAACAATTCCACTCATGTTAAAGATGCTACGTTGACAATATGTTTTAAATACAAAAGGGAAAACAGTGTTCATTTAATTTCTAGTCCAGCAGGTAAGTTGTACAGCCAGTCTGCTCTAATTCCTATTCAGTGCAAGATGCATAACTCTCATGACTAGACTTCTTCCTACCCACCTCTTTAATGTGATTGTCATGTCTTTATTAGAGAACAATTACTTCTGTGCTAATACTGAAAATGACTCAGCCTTAGTTATTAGCCTGTTTTGCTCCTCTTGTCACAACAAGTTAAATAAAAAGTGTTGCAAGGGATGTGTGGTAAAGTTGGAAATATAAACCAAAGACAGTAAGATGGGACTGTTTTGAAGAAGTGTCAGATTAGTAAGAAAAAAGTTGATTTATTTTTATTTACATGTTATATTTTTATGAAATGCAGTTGGAAATTATTGTAATGGTGAAGCACAAACAAGACCTATGTATGCAGGTGGGGCCTTAAAATCTCTGCTTTTGATTTTTGAAGGGCTGGGAATCCAATTATATTCTAAAGAGAAAACTAAAGACAGTGCTAAAACCAGGTTTGTTCAACACTAGCCAATCTCACTTACTTCTCCCATTGCTGTTTTGTGCAGGACGTGGGGACAGACTTGCCTGTCCACATCTTCCAAGGCCTGTTTCTGTCAGGCTGCCCTGCAAGGCAGAGAGAGCCAGAAGCCAAGGGTGGCAGCAGGGCAGACAAGGGACAGGAACCTCACCCAGAGGACCCCATCCCACAGCAGACAAAAGAAGTGACCAGAGCAGGTCTGGTGATGGTGACCACGGTCAGACGAGAGTCCAGTGATAGTCAGCAAAGCCCTTACTGAGGCAGGTCCAAGGACAGGGCAGGATCAGCAGGTTAAGAGGCCAGGAACAGGCTTACCTATGGTTTAGCTCAGGCAAGGACCAAAGGCGAAGGCCTGAGCTGACAGGAGGCTCCTATGCCTGCAGGCAGAGGGTACCTGAGCTGAACTTCAAATTTACTTGAGTGCTACTGTTCTACCAGCCCAAGGGCTTTTGGAGTCTGATGGCTCTTCAGTGGGAGTAAGAAAGTACCGGTGGTGCAATACTTTGCAGTCTTCCTGCCCACAAACCACCAGCTCTGAATGAGCTTCTGATATTCTGGTATTCTCAGTATCTTTCAAATGGAGCATAATATGGTAGCAAATAACCCTTTCTTCTCCTGAATTCATGAATTTGTCTGGAGTTGAAAGGCATTTAATTTTTATTGTCTACTCTGTGATGCAAATGTTGTTCAGGTTAGAATAGTCTCTGGCCATACAATGCTATAATTAGAGCTGTACAAAACTTGCCACTCCAGTCCATTAATTTTTAGCCATTGTCCATGTTTTTCATGCCTGTGGTCTGCCAGAATGAGTGTACAGTCCAGAAAGCGTGTTACAGTATATTAAACTCCATGTTGTGTAGATGAAATGGGAAACAGCCTCAAGCTGCACCAGGGGAGGTACCGACTGGATATTAGGAAATATTTCTTTAACAGAAGGGTAGTCAGGCATTGGAACAGGCTGCCCAGGGAAGTGGTGGAATCGCCATCCCTGAAAGTGTTCAGAAACTGTCTAGATGAGGCCCTCAGTGATATGGTTATTGGTGGCCTTTGGCAGCCCTGGGGTAATGGCTGGACTTGATCGATCATAAAGATCTTTTCCAACCTAGTTGATTATATGATTCTATGCAAAAAGTGATAAGGGGTAATACATTTGTATCATAATTGCATATCCATAAGGAAACTTAAAACTGCATGTGTAACGTTCACTTTAATGTAGGATTATTTATTCTAATGGGACTCACATAAATCACTATTTTAAGATTGTAATCTCTTTCATTCCATGCTACTTAGTTGCACAGGCTGGCCTTTCTTAATGTTACAAGTATTTAGTGCTCGTTACTGGTATTACATAAATAATAAATGGTGTTTGGGTGTAGTTTTATGTTTCCTGGTAATCTGTTCTCTTTAATGTGCATCTGTTTTCAGTGAATATCAAATATCTTTGCCATTCTGCTTTTCCAGGACTGACTTCAGGGTTGTTATTTCACCTGTGGTGTGCACCAGCCAAATGAGCAATCGGCTGCATTGTTGCTGTGTATTGCTATCATTACAAGTGCAGCCCTGTAGAAGGCTGCAGGGGCTGATTTTTGAGCATTGAGCCTGTAGTGTTGGTGCTGATGAAAGCACAAACTGGAACAGCAGAACTGACTGTACAGTGGTTTGGTCAGTTCTGTCTCCTTTTGTGGTACCCAGCTTTACCTTTGTGCGCAGTAGTATTTGGTGCTGTTTTGGAAAACCAGACACTGTTAGAAAAAGACTGTACTTGACAAAACTGTAGTCAGATGAAAGCAGTACATTGCAACTCATCGTAATTTCTGCAGAGAGAAAGCAGCCATAACTTTGCTTTAAATGTTGAGAAGGGCTGTTGAATACAATAATATTGGTAAAATTGTTATGAAATGACTGTTGCTAAAGTAACTGGTTTAAGTAGTTTATGATTTCATAGCTCTTGCCTACAACTTGGACAGTAGTTTTAAAGACGGTGGACTTTTAAAATAAGAACTCTGTAGTCGTTTGCACTTGCATGCCAGTTCCCTCCATTTCAGGTTCCAATTGTTTGCATCCAGATAGTTTCTGTGCAGCGTTGTGCAAAACAGCTGATAATTCCTATGTAGCCAAAGACAAGAGAGAGGAAAGGTACGTGTAATGATGGAATTTGATTCCTAGCTGTGTAACATAATGGACTGCTTTGATTTTTGTTTTCCCTCATCAGGGCAGTTGCAAAGACTTATCCTCAGTCTCCTAAAAGCACTAAACAATATCCAGCTTCTCCTGTGAAGCATCGTGCCACTTCTAATCTCAACCAGGAAACTCCTAAAAAGAAAGTAGACAAGGAGAAAGAAAATGTCAGTCATCCAAAATCCCCAGGAGCACACACTGATGAGGCAGGCCAAGTGGCTTCTGAGAAACATGTCCCTTCTGCAGGAAAGACTGAAAATGTTGAAGGTGAGTCCTACTGCTAGAATATATTGCAAGATAGCATAGGTCAGTGAGGCTTTTAAGCAGTGATTACATGTTCCTGTCATGAAGCTGCTCAGTCATAGGGTCAAGAGAGTGTGTAAAAGTAGATACTGTAACCAGTAAATGGATAGTTTTCACCAGGGTTACCCATGCATGAAAAACTCGTTGTTAATGAGGATGTGAAAATATTAAAATCCAGGGATGCCCTTACCTATCCCGTGTTTGCTGAGGTGTGCTTTGGAATGCTAGGGTGTCATACTAGCGTGAACCAGGCCCATTTCAGCCTCTGTGTGAATGTGGAAGTTCTGGGCACTCTCTTTGTTCCCTGCCTAACTTTCCACCCTTGGTTGTCATCTCTTAGGGAAGATCATGGTAGGAACAACTGATGCAGAAGAAGCAGCAAAAATTCTAGCTGAAAAAAGACGACAGGCCCGCCTGCAAAAGGAGCGAGAAGAAAAAGAGAGACAGGAGAGAGAAGAACGGGAGAGGTATCTCTATTGATTTGTGAAAATTATTATCTAATAATTTAACCTGTATCACTGAAGATGCTTGAAACTGGGTATTTTTAGAATCAGTGTGGGAGTTCGCATGTAAGTGTTAATGTCTTTCAACTCAGGCTCGTAATGCATTAGTGTCTTATGCAGTCTTTATGACTAGTGAAGTTAGAAAATAATAATTTGGCATCTTTAAGAAGCCTGAATAAACTATTACTCATCCAAATACTTCACCAGTGTCTACACTGCAGTGTGGACATTGTATCATTCAACAAATCAACCTGCTCAACTCTGATGTAGACAGTTAAAGGCTTTTAGCATGGGCATAATGAGGATTGCTGTGTCTAAATAGTGAAATTCTATCTCTGTTCTGGGAGCAAGCTTTGAGGTTGCTTTCCACATGGGATACTGGTTGCAAGTGTCAGCAGATCATGCCCTTCCTTCAAGTCCCTAATGTAAATCACTAACTCTGCATGTCTAAATTCAACTTTGTCTGTTCCTATTGAAAACATTGGGGCGGGGAATCACTAGTGCCTGCAGGTTTGGCACTGAATCCCTGATATGCAAGGATAAGAATGATCACTTGTCAAAACAGCTCTGGCATGTGGTGACAAAGGAGCATGATGTCCCCCAGTGGGACAGGGAACAATGCAGGTAGAATTTAGACCCACTCTTCCTAATGTACAACTTTGTTTTGTGGACTTTGTTTTCTGCTACTCATCCAGTCTGTTAATCTTCAGCTGAAACAAAGGAAAAAAAGTACGTGCTTATCTTATAGATATCTGCATTCTGGGTGTGAAGCACAGGGAAAGAGGGATGATTTATTATTGAAACTTGCTTTTATTCTTGAAGATCTAATTCAAACTAGAACGGAAATGTTTTCTTTTTCTTTGGTCACACCTGTTTTTTCAGGGAAATTGTAATTTTTATGAAACATTTTAGGCAGTGAAAGTAAGATTGGAATAAAAGCTTGATAGCAACCTGACTTCTGAGTATGTACTCAACCTCCTTGCTGTATCTTGGCATTTTTTGTGAAAATGTGTGCTGATGCATATATTGTCAGTTCCTGCTGATTGTGTGCCAGACATACAATACAGTTCATGCTAAACAAGATTTTGCCTTTTAAACATGCAGTTAATTTTTTTGCAGGCTTGAAAGAGAAGAACAGAAAAGAAAGGCAGAAGAAGAAAGACTTCGTCTAGAGGAAGAAGCTCGTAAGAAGGAAGAGGAAAGAAAACGTGAGGAAGAAGCAGCTAGGAAAAAGGCAGAAGAGGAAGCCAGAAAAAGAGCTGAGGAAGAACAAATGCTAAAGGAAAGGCAAGAAAAAGAGCTCCAGGCCAAACTTGAGAAACAGGTACCATCTCAAACACAAATGTGAAACTTTATGTACATATATATGTATACATGTATTTTTATATACACATACTTTGTATCATCTGGTAATATGCCTGAAATAAATAATGGCCCCATCATATTTTACACATTTTTATTAGAGGGAAGAAGCAGAAATCAAAGCCCGTGAGGCAGCTGAGCAGCTTCGTCTTGAAAGGGAGCAAATCATGCAGCAAATTGAGCAAGAAAGGCTGGAGCGGAAGAAGGTAGATACTTGCTTCTCAAGATTATTATTTCATTTCTTGTTTAAATACATAACCCAGAAAGTACCCAATGGTTTCTAGAAATAATAATCTGGATGGATGTTTATGCGTAACTTAGTGTTTGCTGCTTGCATGTTAGGGGAACATGGACATCAAGATCTGCCACAAAGTGGAGTTGCCTGAGGCAAATGGTTTTCTACTAGGTACTGAACAAACACAGAATTAGCCTCTACCCACAAAGTTAAATGCCTGAGACAAACAGAGAATGGCATGCCAAGGCAAACCTCGGTTGCCGCCCAACCCAGAACATCACAGACTATTGAGGAACATAACTTTGCTTTAAAACTTACTCAACAAAAGCTCCCTGTCATTAATGGAGAAAGTTAATGTGATTAACAAACAGGTTTTCTCCCACCTGGCTTGTCTCTAATTGCATTATGCAGAGGCAGCAGGGCTGTCTGGCCACCACCTCACAAGGAAATGGCTGGAGCTGCATAAATTAGCTTTATCTACAGCTCTGCCAGAAAAGACTGAACAGCTGCAGAGCCTCTGCCTGGTTATAAGAAAGTCATCTTTCCATATATGTTATTCCAATATATTATTTCGTATTCCAGCTGATTACTGCTGAGCTGAAGGCACATTGCAGTTGCAGATTAGAATACCAAACCAAAATGGTTAAATGTGAAATAGTTTCCTTTCGCAGTAGTGCAAAGAGACAAGATTTGTTGGGAAGGTTTTTGATTTTTAAACGAACAAAGAAAAAAAAAAGAAGTATTTTAGGGTAATGCCTTCTGCATTTCCAGCAAGAATAATGTCAGGTATTTCATTTTACTCTTCCATTCCAAGGCACCTAGCTGTTTTTTTAAAGGAACTATTTGGAAAAACAATTAGATGAAAATAATAGCTGTTGGCTTTAAATAAATGTCTTGTTCCAGATCCGAGCACAACTTGTAACTGCAAGCACCTGGTATTAAAATGTTTGTCTCTAAATTGCATCTACTGAGGAAGTCATGTTCTGTAAGATCTGAGATATGAAAGCCAGCTCCCAGGTGTTTTCTACCTTTTGTTTTCTGTTTCTTCTTATTTATTCTCACTTTTTCAAGATAGGCAGGGATGAAGTCATGGCCGTAAAGAAAAGGTTTTCTTTTTTTTTTTCTCCATTATCAGTCTCTGGCATTCTCTGCCTTCTCATTCTCCAATTTATTCTGATTTCTAGAGAATAGATGAAATAATGAAGAGAACAAGGAGGAGTGAAACACCAGAAATAAAGGTATGAAACACTGTGTGTTGGCAGGTTTCTTTTGTTTTATTACCAATATGTAAAAATTAAACTCTAGAGTATTTCTGTGTTACTAGGTATCCTTACCTAGACTCTACACCTAAGTTTTAGTTGCATTTCAAACAGAATGAGTGTTGTAGTAGCTGTGTTGCAGTTATTTTGGGCTGCTGCTACAGAAACAGCTTTATGCAACTGTTGCAAACTTACCCTCCTCATGGTTAGAAAGGTGCCAAGAGCTCATTCCTGGATGTTGGAGCTGTAATTTTGCTGCTGTGATGCATATTCTCCTTCTTTGTACCAGGCAATGAATTAGTTACTGAGCTATCATGTTAAATCTGCCAGCAGTGTAGGATTGAGAATGAGGCAGTTGTGTCCAGCTTGAAAGTGATGGTCAGGTTTGCAACTAAGGAAACTGTTTATTTGGTTACTTTCAGAGAACATTTCTTTTTGATGTTAAAAATAAATAAACAAAATCCTATGCCTAATTAAGAAGGAAAACGAAAATCCTCTCTTGCTGTCAGTGACATTTAACCACCCTGTGGCCCTGGGCAGTCTCACAAGTTTTGAATCCAGTCAGTTCTATGGAGGTTAATCCTTCATCCTTCATACAGTTGACTCATTGCTTGATTACAGAAGGAAGAGACAAAACCGGAGGTACCATCAACTTTGAATGTGGAAAGGCATCCAAAGGCCCTTGTTCTCAACCAGCCAGGTGAAAATTGCCATGTGTTTTGACCTGTTTTCACAGTTATTTGTCTTCAGAGTTTTGTAGTCTTAGGCAGAGCACTGTGTCTTATTGCAGATTCTTTGCTTTCATTTTGAAAAGAACAACTACTTTTGCATTAGTGACAAATGTTAGAAAATAAAGACTTTGCTTTGTTGTGCCACTTAAGCAGAAGAAAGTTTCTTCTCCCTTTCGGTACTTGACAGAGCACTTCTGTAAATGGGAAGTTCCAATTTGCCAATAGGTTTGGTTGCTGCAATCTACCTTCATGTTTTGTAGGTAGAAAATATTTGCACACAGCCAAGCTTGAAAGCTTTTTATAGCATTGATGTAAGTCTTACATTTAATTTGACTTTACAAAAATAGCATATGTATTCAAAGAATTATTAAATTAAATATACATATCTGGCATTTGTCTATATTTTGTTTGCTTCCCCAGACAAAGTCTTTTAATATATGATATAAAAGATAAAACATTCTCTTCCTCTCAAATATAAATGAGTGGAAAAGAGGATTGACAGTATCATATGATGAGTTGTAGATGAATCCTGCTGCATTGTCAGTCTTCCTTTCTACTTGATCTATAACTTAAAAGCATTTGTGATTTGTTTTTTAACTATTTACATAAAGAAGTTGCTCCTGTCACAATTTCTAACCTTCTTTTATAGAGATCAATGGATTGGCAACCTGCCTGAAAAATAAAAGTTTAGAAAGTGGTGCCCCTGTAATCCCTTCCCAAGATGTAGTTGCTAATGGATTAAAGTCAGCCCCAGGATTTATTCAGCCGGAAGCTGTTAACGGGAAGTCTAACAGCATGGAAGATTCAATGGATGAGGTTCAGTCCATGGATGTGAGGTACAGATCATGTCTACCAATTCAAATCATGGAATTCATGTTAGACATGTACAAAGTTTTCTGTTTCATTTGTTTATACTTTACTGCTTTACTTCTCACCTGCCTCACAGTGTGGTAGTCAGGTGTCCACTGTGGCGTACTCCATTCCTGTCAGGATGTGAATGAGTCAACAGAACCTCATTTCACTCACGTATTTGGTGCAGGGTCAGAGGCTCTGAAATCCTTCTGTAGCCCTTCCTTACAGATTCCATACAAATTTGCCCAGAACTCTCAGATCGTTCTGTGAAAGTAGCTACTGTAGATAGCGTTCTGATATCACCATTTGCTTACTTGTCTCAAGACTGCATAGCTGCGATTCACAAACTTTTCTCCCTCCATACAGAGTAACAAAAATATGAATTTAAAATTTTAAGTCCTTAACTGGAACAGATGTATAGCAATCAGTAAATAACTTTGTGTGTATTAAATACTGTTGGATTTTGATGGAAGAACTTGCAGGAAAGAAGGAAGTTGATAATTTAAGGCTGCAACAAGAAAGTTAGCTCTGAATTTTAAATATTTATATGGTTTTTCCTTACTCAGTAAGCTGACTGAGCCTCTCATAGTGTTTCAATATTTCCAGTAAATATGCATAAATACATAAGAAATGCCCTACTGACACACTCCAGAAGTCTGTATAGCCCTTTATTTGGTGTGAGAGTGTATCAATAGGAAAAACTAGTTGGGGACACCACCTGAGCCCCCCACTTCTGCAATCCACGACCACACAGAAGTGTTATATTAGGGATGTTGCAGGGTACAGCTCTGATTTGGCCACTGGTGGCTGTGTTGCCCACATGTTTATCCAACTCTTTTCTTCAACCTGCTGATAACGTTTGAATCCCACAGCTACCACAGACCGTAATCTTTAAGGAATATAGATTAAGAATGGCCTTCCATCCTAAACAGGGCAACTTCTTTTTGTTTGGACAGGGATGTATTCTAGGTAAAGGCTTATTGCAGCTGACCTTAAAATAAGTGGTAGTTTTTGAACAGTCAGAAGATCAGTTTGATCGTTGCTCAGTGAAAAGTTGCACACCTCTTATTCTCCATCTTCCTTTCATTTATCTTCTATATAGCCCAGTTTCAAAAGAAGAACTAATCTCTATCCCTGAATATTCACCCATGAATGAACTCATGCCTGGTGTTTCTTTGGATGAGAATGGGACAAGTAATGCCAAGGCTCTTGAAGATCTCTTGGATTTCACAGGCCAAGCTACGTACTCCAAGATGTCCAGTGATACCATTAGCCTAGATGACTGTAACAAGAACTTAATTGAGGGATTTAACAGTCCAGGACAGGAAAATACACTTAATTCTATCTGTTGACAACCTCACTTTTCAGCAGAACAGATAAAGGTACAGTATTGTGATAAATACCTTAGATGTGATAAATTGCTGTGATTACTTACGAGCTTCCCAGAAAAATATAGCAGTTGTAAACAGCATATGTGGAGAGAGAAAGAAAGCTGATCTCCTAGATATTTAAACGCCATGTAATCCTTCATATTTGCAGCTCTCTGTAAACTGGCATCATATGCAAACTGAGCATATCATAGCAACCAAAAGCGTCTGGTAAATGGAAACATATCCTTTATGCGTACAGAATATAGTGAGAAGAGTTGGGTTTTCCCTTTATTAATACCCTTCCTGTAAGTCTTTGGAGCCTGTTTGCATGAAGAAAACGGTTAGAACTGGGGCCAGTCTAGAAAATGGTAGTTACTGTTCCTGCTTACTCTTTTCTGCTCCCGTAAATAGTTACTGCATGGTGTAGAATCACTTCTCCTGGAAAGCCTGCATAGTAAAATAGCATAGTAGGCTTCAGTGACACCTTACTATATTTTTTGAGAGAGCGTATTCTAAATTAAAAAACTGAGGTCATTAACTTGCACAGCTGACTTTATATTCTTCTCCTTTTTTTTTTAATTGACAGAGGTAGCAATTTGTGGAGGAGCTATATCCCAGTGATGCTACTGGCAGTAAAATATGAGCTTGTCACTTGAAAGAGCTTCTGCAGTCCTTGAGCACTGGATTTCAAATAATCAGAGCTGACTACAACTGTGTCTTCCCAGGGAATATGTTGAATAACTGGCTGCTTTTGGTAGAAACCAGTGATCTAGAGGCGTGATGGTTTCAGGGAAGACTCGAGTGTGCATTAGAATTTGAGCTTTAGCTGCTAATAAAGCACTTACTACTACTTTTAATTTAAAACTCATCTCAACACCTCACTGTGACACCTGTGCATTTTATTTTTGAAATAGTTTTTCCCTCAGCTTTATCATTCATCCATTTAAACGTCTTTTTCTTGTAAATAATGATGAGTTTTGCCCACAGTGCATTGAAATGAAATAATATACTGGACGTTAGTTTTGTGCCTATCTTTTTTTGTCTTTAATAAGGAGTTATTGGCAACTCTTATGCAGGTGTATAATTCAAAACTATACCTGAAGAGGCTTAAGATGTACAACTTCTGGAATCAGAAGAACGTTTTCACTGACTGTGGAGTGTGGGAGCTATCCTGTTATGATTATATTGACACTTCTAGTCACTAGTAGCACTTACTGGTTAATATTAATTATTTCAGGAGCGACTGTCAGCTATGTGTTTAAAAATATACTTGTGTAACACCTGTAAACAATGTAGGCAAAACGCCTGGTGTAATCCTTTTATATATATATATAGTATAGTTGTAGTAGATCCAAGTGATGAGTGGTCAGGGGGCTGAGATTATATGTTAATCTTTGAAGATGCAGACACTTGATTAATACCAGCGGGCTTTCTATCATGTGGAGAAGTATTTTGTCTTCCTGTAGGCTCTACAAAACAAGATTCAGTCAGCAGCAAAACAGCATCTGAATGTTGCAGCAGAAATACAAAGGCCAAGGCACACATGGGGAACGCTTGTAGCCCCCTTAACATTCTCTATGCATATGTATGGAAAAAGTCACATTGAGATGTATAATATCTAGCCATTATGTGCCATACAGTACTAACTTTATTTCTGCAGGTGAACTAAGATAACTTTATGCTGGATCTTGTGCTGCTTTGAGAACACTTTTGCCCAATTCCATATAAAAATAAACTATAAATACAGCTCTCTTCAGACACTAACACAAAACTTGGGGGGTGGGTTTCTTTTTTGCTTGGTTTTTTTTTTCCCACTAGTAAGGGGGTTCACAGTATAGCTTGAGCTCAGTTATAGCCCTGTTCTTGTGCTCTTTAAAGCCAGCAATGGGAAAGAAACCAATGACATCATGTGTGATGTGTAAAGAAATCATACCTACAGCAATCAAGCTCTGTTTATGTTAGTGTACTTCAGAGAAATACTTTCTTTTGACTGTGCAGTAAGCTGTAGCATGGTACTATGTCTTCCAAATTAGCCCTTCATCTATTCCCTGAATAGTAAACAAACAAAACCAGTTTGTTTTGCTATGATACATTTTGTTTGATGAATGTCATATTTTATTATGGTGTCATTGTATAACCTGTAGATTTCTGTATTTGCATGACCTGTATAGCATGTATAAAGGTGAAATACATTTTCATTTATGAATCTAACTTGTTTCTTGGTGCTTATTACTCCTAGCAAAAATATGACTAATTTAAAAACACATGTGTGTTAATTTATTCTGAGGTGTTCTCTGAAGGAGGGTGTAATACCGAATGAAGGAGCAGTTGTCAGAGTCTCAGAATGTTTCACCATTGTTTCCTTTGCCATATATTAGTTTGTTTTCTGAGGTCTTGCCAACACACTGAGGAAATGCAGAACGGTGGTGTTCGTGGTTTAAGCCCAGCCAGCAACCCGGAACCATGCAGCCGCTCGCTCACTCCCCCATCTTTCTCCCCCTGCTCCCAGAGGGATGGGGAGGAGAATCAATAGAATGTAACTCCCACGGGTTGAGATAAGAGCAGTTCAGTAACTAAGGTATAACACAAATCACTGCTGCTGCCACCAATGATAATAATGATAAGGGAAATAACAAGGGAAGAGAATACAACCACTCACCACCCGCTGACCGATACCCAGCCTGACCCAAGCAGTGATCTAGCCCTTTGGGGTAACTGCCCCCAGTTCCTGTACCGGGCATGATGTGCTGTGGTATGGAATACCCCTTTGGTCGGTTTGGGTCAGGTGTCCTGTCTCTGCTTCCTCCCGGCTTCCCCTCCTCCCTGGCAGAGCATGAGACTCAGAAAGTCCTTGGTCAGAGTAAACATTACTGAGCAACAACTAAAAACCCCGGTGTTATCAGCACTGTTCCCAGGCTGAAAGTGAAAAACACAGCACTGCAGCAGCCACTAAGAAAGAAAAATGACTGCTACTGCTGACCCCAGGACAGGTGGCAGAAGAACCTTAATGAGGGCTTCTAGACTGTAGCATCTGACAGTATACAGGCCAGTTTGCAGCCACTGCTTCAGCTCTCTGGGTTATTACTTGGCAAAGAAAACAGGAAAAAGAAAACTTTGGAGTTGTGGTCAGTAGGCACTGTTGTGTTTAGTGTGCAAGAGTGTTCCATAAGGGTTCCCATGACATAAATGCTAAACTTTGCTTCAAGCTCCATTCATGTGCTGCTGCTTAGAAAGAGGTCAGTCTGGATCTGCTGTTAGTTTTATAGTGAAACACTGGGGGAAAATGTTCTACAATTACTATCTTTTTTTTTTTTTTTTTAATAATAACATCTGTCAAAAATGAGAAGATCTACTTTTATTGTGAGGTATATTAGTACTTTCCATGGGGACAGTTCATCTCACTAATGCTTTATTTTCAATAACTTATGTAACTATAAGTAAGTTTCTAATACATAAATAATACCTGTGAGGTAACTGATCATTGCAATAGCTGTCTAGTTAGGTTCAGCATCACTTTCTGTGGTGTTGCCCCACACCCAAAGTTTGTCTCAGGCCTTAGCAAAGGCCTGGAGCAGACCTCCTGGTTCCCCAGTGAGTTAATTTCAACCCAAAATAGTATCAGTGAGGGGTAGATCTGGAACCCAAGGCTGTATTTTCATGTAGCAATTAGGAGGTAGAAGGGTGGGGAAAATCATCCTCTCTCTTGTAATTATACAAATTACATGTGTGCAGAAAACAATAGAAATAGCAGAGATAGCTGCTCAGGCTGGTGGGGTGGGGATCTTCCCTCTGCCACCTCTCACACAGAAGCTTTCACTGCTTCCTAGCCTCACCAGCATATACAGCTCAGGCACTCTTGTCACCACCCTGCTTGTATTTCAGGCATTGGCAGTGGAGCATTTGAGCTAGTTTTGGCTGGGGTAGAGTTGATTTTCTTCATGGCAGCCAGTATGGGGTTGTGTTTTGGATTTGTGCTGGAAACCATGTTGATAACTCAGGGATGTTCTAGCTATTGCTGAGCAGTGCTTACACAGAGATCGTTTCTGGTCTTGCTCTTACAGGGCCTTTTCTGCTCCTCACACCACCCCACCAGGCTGCAGGTGCACAAGGAGCTGGGAGGGGACGCAGCTGGGACAGCTGGCCCCAAGCAACCAAAGGGATATTCCATACCGTATGGAGTCATGCTTAGCATATAAAGCTGGGGAAGGGTTAGGAGAGGGAGGACATTCAGAGTGATGGTGTTTATCTGCTGAAGTCACCACTGCCATGATGGAGCCCTGCTTTCCAGGTCATGTCTGAACACCTGCCTGACCATGGGATGTGCTGGATTAATCCCTTGTTTTGCTTTGTTTGCATATGTGGCTTTTGTTTTACCTGTTAGTGGCTTTATCTCAACCCACGAGTTTTCTCACTTCTACTCTTCAAATTCCCTCCCCCATCCCACCAGGAGAGAGTGAGCAAGTGGCTGTGTGGGGCTTAGTGCTGGCTGGGGTTAAACCATGACATAGCTCTTTCACTGCTCCACAACCCCATGTGCCTGTGGTAGTGCAGTGGCCTTCAGCGTCAGTCACAGCTGGTCAGAGAAGCAGGGGGTCCCAGAACACCTGTGAGGCTTCAGTGCTGCAAAGCAGCCTGGAAACCCTAGTAGACAGCGGACATCCTTCACGTAGAGGTTTAAACTGTGGTCGCTTGCCTGTATTAAAATGTCAGTGGGTTAATATTCAGGAGCTGAAGACTGTTTACTCTGTGAGGTCTATTTCTTGTTTGCTCTTAAGCCACAACCCATATCTTGCACAAGGAGACTGTCCTGTAAATGGCACAAATGAATCAGTGAGCATAAACTGCTGCTCCTTCTGCTTTAGCAACTTGTGGGACTTCTTCCTTACCCCTTCCCATGCCCTCCCTATATGAAAACAAGTTAGGGACTGAAAACTACTCTTTCTTTGCTCTCATTTTAGAATGTTTTTCAAGCTATTGGTTGCCTTGAAAAAGAACATGGAGAGTGGTTGTTTACCTGTGCTGCCTCTGTGCCTGTGTGCACAAACATACATAAGTGTCAGCTACCTGATGTTTGGGGTGTTGGTTTTCAGTATCAGTATTAGATTCTGAAAATTGTGGGGGTGGGTTACTATGCTGCTGAGGAAAACTCAAATGAAAAAAGAGGTTTATAAAAAGTGGAAGCAAGGACAGGTGGCCTGGGAAGAGTACAGGGATGTTGTCTGGGAAGCTAGGGACCAGGTGGAATTAAACCTGGCTAGGGATGTTAAGGATAACAGGAAGGGATTCTACAGGTACATAGCAAATAAAAAACAGATTAGGGAGAACGTAGGCCCCCCTCAGGAAGCTCTCAGGTGAACTAGCTACACAGGATTTGGAGAAGGCTGAGGTTCTGAATGACTTCTTTACCTCAGTCTTCACTGGCAAAGGCTCTGACCGCACCACCCAAGTCTTGGAAGGCAGACGCAGGGACTGTGAGAATGAAGACCTTGGGCCCACTGTAGGAGAGGATCTGGTTCGAGACCATCTTAAAAATCTGAACGTGCACAAGTCCATGGGTCCTGATGAAATCCATCCACGGGTCCTGAAGGAGCTGGCGAATGAAGTTGCTAAGCCACTGGCCATCATATTTGAAAAATCATGGCAGTCAGGTGAAGTGCCCAACGACTGGAAAAAGGGAAATATAAGCCCCATTTTCAAGAAGGGGAAAATGGATGAACCAGGGAACTACAGACCACTCAGTCTCACCTCTGTGCCTGGCAAAATCTTGGAGCAGATTCTCCTGGAAGGCATGCTAAGGCACATGAAAAACAACAAGGTGCTTGGTGACAGCCAGCATGGCTTCACTAAGGGGAAATCCTGCCTGACCAATTTGGTGGCCTTTTATGATGGGGCTACGGAACTGATGGACTGGGGTAGAGCAGTTGATGTCATCTACTTGGACTTATGCAAAGTGTTCAACATTGTCCCACACGACATCCTTGTCTCTAAATTGGAGAGACATCAATTTGATGGATGGACTACTCAGTGGATAAAGAACTGGCTGGATGGCCACATGCAAAGAATTGTGGTCAATGGCTCAATGTCAGGCTGGAGACCAGTAACGAGTGGTGTCCCTCAGGGATCGGTGTTGGGACCAGCCTTGTTTAACATCTTTGTCGCTGACATGGACAGTGGGATTGAGTGCTCCCTCAGCAAGTTTGCTGATGACACCAAGCTGTGTGGTTCGGTTGCTACGCTGGAGGGAAGGAATGCCATCCAGAGGGACCTTGACACGCTTGTGAGGTGGGCTGATGCCAACCTCATGAAGTTTAACCATGCCAAGTGCAAGGTCCTACACCTGGGTCGGAGCAGTCCCAGGCACAGCTCCAGGCTGGGCAGAGAAGAGATTCAGAGCAGCCCTGCAGAGAAGGACTTGGGGGTGTTGGTCGATGAGAAAATGAACATGAGCCGGCTTCAGTGTGCGCTCACAGCCCAGAAAGCCAACCGTATCCTGGGCTGCATCAAAAGGAGTGTGACCAGCAGGTCAAACGAGGTGATCCTGCCTTTTTACTCTGCTCTTGTGAGACCTCACCTGTAGTATTGTATTCAGTTCTGGTGTCCTCAACATAAAAAGGACATGGAACTGTTGGAATAAGTCCAGAGAAGGGCCACAAGGATGATCAGGGGACTGGAGCACCTCCCATATGAAGATAGGCTGAGAAAGTTGGGGCTGTTCAGCCTGGAGAAGAGAAGGCTGCGTGGAGACCTCATAGCAGCCTTCCAGTATCTGAAGGGGGCCTATAGGGATACTGAGGAGAGACTCTTCATTAGGGACTGTAGTGATAGGACAAGGGGTAATGGGTTAAAACTGAAACAGGGGAAGTTTAGATTGGATATGAGGAAATTATTTCCTGTTAGGGTGGTGAGGCACTGGAATAGGTTGCCCAGGGAGGTTGTGAATGCTCCTTCACTGGCAGTGTTCAAGGCCAGGTTGGACGAGGCCTTGGGTGATATGGTTTAGAGCGAGGTGTCCCTGCCCATGGTAGGGGGGTTGGAACTTGATGATCTTAAGGTCCTTTCCAACCCTAACTATTCTATGATTCTATGATTCTATGCTGAAACCTGGAAAATACAATGTATGTTATAATTGAATGCAATTATCTCTGTTTTTTCATTCTGATCTGAACAAAAAGAGGTGTAAAATTCATTTTATCTGTGCAGAATACATACTTTTAAACATAGAAAATGTAAGCTATTCATCTGCATTTTTGTTATTGCTATTAGTGGCAATAATATCAGTCCAGAACACTGCAAGTCATAATGTTAGTCTCTTCCCCTACTTTTTTTATCCCATCATTTCTCTTATCCTTATGGTCTATAGCTGCAGAGTAGATGATGCTGTTCACCCAGCTGGCCAATTTAACTTGTCTGTTGAAGCAACCTGTTAAGTGTAAAAGCCCTTCAAATTGCAGGCAGACACACTAAGAGAAAGGGTGCTTAAGCTTTTAAGATAATTACATGAAGTATAAGAAAATGGTTTCTTTACCCCCAGGATAGTTTTGGACTTGTTTTCTTCTCAGTTGCCTTGTTTGTTCTCCAGTCTGTGTATGTTTTATAGCATTTCTAATGATTCAAGACTGAGGTTGTGATGTTTTTAAACTAGTGGGTTTGATGACTACCTGAGGCCTGCAATTTTCAGGATCAAAATAAACGCTCTGGAAGCTAGTGTGTGATGTTCGGTTGGGAGCTTTACCGAAACAGATGTGTATCCCTGCTGAAATCAAGCCTTAATGATTCCCAGAAAAAAACAACATACAGGAGAGATTAAATAAATGGTAAGTAATGTGCTGCGTGCTCTGTGAAGTCCTTGCTCTAAGAATAAGTTTTTTAAGTAGTTGCATTAAGAGCCCAAACCTGAAGTTTTGTATTATCTCTCGTGTCTTCTTGCTGTGTCTAAAAGGAATAACTTGATGTCAATGGCAGATGTAGATGATTGATGTTGTATGGGATTGGACCCAAGAGCATACAATTACATAGCTGGAGAGAAAAATAATGGGTATGAGAGATGTTCACAGTCAGGGAAATTGCTCTGATGGTATTTCCTCATTTCTTCTAGAAATAACAGCCACTCTCACCAAACTTAATACATGAGCAGCACAGTAAGCAGGATCAGGGTGATGTCTGTAGCATGATATTAACATTACGCTCACACATCCCTTTTCAGAGTAACTTCTCTCTTTTAAAATACAGATGGCAACACTGTCTGAATACTATTATTAGCATCTTATATATGCAGAGCTATGGTAGTTTAAACAAATACGTTCTCTGGAGTTACTCCCGTTTCCCTGGTGTGAGGTCTCAATCACGAACAGTTTTCACTCCTTCCTTCTTCTTTTTTTCATAAACCTCTTATCAGTTCAAAGACACAAATTCAAGAGAATATAAATTCTGGTGGTTGACTGCTGGAATGAGTTTATTCTCACATCTTCTGGACAAAGCCTGCCCACATCACAGCTGGAAGAGAAGCAAAAAGTCCAGGAAGGTTTTTTGAGACTGAGTATGTGCTGTACTCTGCTGGGGACAGCAACAAAGCACCACTGGCACAGGCAGTGAATATAATCCTGGTCAGAAATGGATAAAAGGTCCCCAAGTGAAGACCAGGTCAGAATTTCTTTACTTTTGACAAGAAACATTTGTGGTTTTAACCTGTGTTTTTACAAGGTTAATTTATGCTGATGTTCTTGGGCCAGTGTTGGTTTTCAGGATAGAAAGTGTCCTGTAGCAAATGGAGTTGCTGGTGGATTTAGCATATAAATGAGTGATGGAATGAGGGAGAGGAAGCACTATGGGTGAAGGTAACAGCTGCTGAAGAATGCCAAGATGCTTTGCACATATTTACTACCATGTAATTACTGTTAAAGTTCTGAACACAAATGAACACCAGTCTATGCCCACAATGTCCTGTCAAGCTGGACGTGTTGAAATTTTATCACTCCTCAGACTTCTTGTACCCACCTGCAGTCCTGTGTCCAGCCATGGGACCCCCAACATAGGAGGGACATGGACCTGTTGGAGTGAGTCCAGAGGAGTGCCACAAAGATGATCAGAGGGCTGGAGTGCTTCTCCTATGAAGACAGGCTGAGAGAGCTGGGGTTGTTCAGTCTGGAAAAGGCTCCAGGGAGACCTTAGGACAGCTAAGGGAGCTGGGGATGGACTTTTTGCAGGGGCATGTAGGAACAGGACAAGGAGGAATTGCTTTAAACTGAAAGAGGATAGAATTAGGTTACATAAAACGAAGAAATTCTTCCCTTTGGAAATGGGAAGGTGGGAAGGAAAAGAGGGTGGTGAGGCACTGGCACAGGTTGCCCAGAGAAGCTGTGGCTGCCCCATCCCTGGCAGGGTTCAGGGCCAGGTTGATGGGGCTTTGAGCCACCTGGTCTAGTGGAAGGTGTCCTGACCCGTGGCGGGGGGGTGGAGCTGGATGATCTTTAAGGTCCCTTCTAACCCAAACCATTCTATGATTTTCATCCTGCTGTTTCACTGGAGTTTCTCCTGTCATCTTTCCAAGATCTAGCTCTTGCAAGGCAAATAAATGCAGCCATTATGTGCCTCTGCCTTCCTCAAATTCATCTGCTGTGGCCTCTTGGGTGATAAGCCTGGTTCAAAGCCTTTGCTTTTAAAATCCTGTTACTGTATTTATGTCACACATTGGTGTTAATTCATGCACTGAGATTGTTTTCACTGGTATTTTGCCAAAATCCTACTGGGTTTACATGGGCCGTACACCCAGCAGCAACAGTGCATTTTCACATGTTGTTACAGGAAAGTCATGATAACCTTATAAATAAAACATACAGGCAGCATTACATCATGAGAGCCTAGCCTCACTACAGGCTCTCTTGAAAGAGTTATCTGGTGATACAATCAGAGACAAGTCATGCAGTCAGTCATCATCTCACGTTCCTCTGGGTTTTAATTAAACAATTACTTTACAGCTTTCCTTAAATTTCAAAGCTGAATAATGTAGGACTTACTTCCTCAACTAAGGAAGGAATCTCTACCTGTTGCTTTGAGCCTAGACTGACAAAAACATCACAGTTCCACAGAAAGCTGTTAAAAAAAGTTCTTATAAGTGAATTGGGGGTTCTTTGCTTTATTCTGGACCAATTTCTTGCCTTGCCTGGATGAGCTATTGGAGATTTGAAGTTATTTCAACAAGCAAGCTCAGAAGTTGACCTAAACTCCAGCATCTCTTTTTCCGTAAGAGAAAGAGCTTTGCTGTGGATTTAGAGGTTTACTTAATTTTGTTTCCCTGAGAGGTAAATGATTATGATGATGATGATTAATAACAGTCAAATGAATACTGTGCCTTCAAAGAATTAGGCATCTTGCTCTTGTTTCAAGACAGGAGAAATGCTTTGTGGTCTGGTGAGAGTATTTTGATAAAACTCAAAGAAAAAAGGGCCTGGTTGCACTAAAGCTTAGGGGTGTTTGGTGAGCCATGTAAAAAGAAACCGTAAATGTGAAACTCCTGCAGGAACACAGATATAAGTTAATGAAGCCATCTTAATCTTACCAGGGGACATAACAAGATAGTGAAGTACCAACAAAACATTTCCCTTTAGAAAGTACAAATGGCTGGCTGGTAAAACCATGGTTACACTTGGACAACCGTTCTCAGTGGTGGACCAGCCCTTTGCAGATGTTGACCCCACCAGACCCTCTCTTGCTGCTCCACTGTGCTTATTCCCATTTCAGTATTTCCATCTACGGACTTTGTCTGCAGAGACCAAAATGAATTGTGTATGACAACCAAGCTAACCCACCACCTACAAAGAGCTTTTAATTTCATTTACCTGGTCCACCTAAGCGGAGAACAGACATTGAGCCTTGGCTGCTGTGGTGGTGAAGCCTGCTGGCAGCATGGGAAAGCCCAGGCAGTGCTCCCCAGCACAGCTCAGGCTCCCTTGCTCTGCCCACTTCTCTGCCTGACCTTGCCGGGGAGCAAGGAAAGTTTTATTTCCACTTAAAACAAAACCAAAACACACTACAATTCAGCAAAGTTCAGTGCCAGTAGTAATGTTTCATGTGGAAAACAAAATCACAGAATGGTTTGTGTTGGATGGGATCTTAAAGTTCACCCAGTTCCAACCCCCCTGCCATGGGCAGGGACACCTTCCACTAGACTAGGTTTCTCCAAGCCCTGTTCAACCTGGCCTTGAACACTGCCAGGGATGCGGCAGCCACAACTTCTCTGGAAGTGCCTCCTTGAAAGAGCAGGTACATAGGGGCTGTCTGCTATTGAGGGCTAGTTTCTGCCCTTCAGTTCTAGGTGACTTCCATTCATCATTTCTAGGTATTTAGCATGCAAACCGCAGCCATGCTCTTTCCAGAGGGAATGTTTACTGAATGAAACATTAAAGGAATATGAAAGCTATTCTCTATTCTAATGATACTTAATTAGAAAAAAAAACATGGAAATAGAGTAAAATAATTAGTCTTAATAAGAAGTAATTGCTGAGTCTTGTGCAATAGAATACCCTTTGCCATTTACAGATAGAGAATAATGACGCTGTGGAACTACTAACAGATGCTGCTTTGAATACTAATTTAATTCGTAAAGTGTGCTAAAGCTCTTGTTTTCTTAGACTATACAGTCCCAACCACTGAGACCCTTTTGTACTTACTATCCACTGGAATAGTGTCCATAAATGTATATTGGATCAAGAGGCAAGTTATTTATTTGCATCTGAGGCAAATAAATAGGCAGCAAACAGGATAATAATGAAGTTTATAATAATTTAGTTTATGTAATGTAGAAGTTTCTCATGCACACACAGAGTTGGTTTGCCTGTACTTCGTGCTTTGCACGAGTTTTTGCTTCAAGAGAGACAATCTGTTTAGTTTTGTGTTTCACACTAGTCTCCCTCCACACAGGGAACAGGCAAACCACTACACTGGCTGAAGCAGGGAGTAAAACCAAATCTTTGTTCTGTTAGTCTGACTTTCCCAATCTTGACGGTGAAACTGTAGCTACCTATACAGTTACCTGTACAGTATTTTAAAGGGTTTGCCAAACTGGTAGTGTCTGGCTGAGCCCCCCAGGCTGGCCCAGGTTTTTTTGGGAAGGTGCAGATTAACTGCATCTGCCTGCTTTAGTCTCACTTTCTTGACCTAAAGCTTGCTCTGCCCAGTTCTCACCCCAAGCTCCTATTGACAAAAATATCAGCACAGTAAAGAGGCGGCAAGCAGGGGTCAGTGCAGCCTGCCACTGTATTTTTATGCCAATAGTTCAGTAAATCTTTTTTTGCAATCCCTTTTAATTGGGAAGACACCATTACCAAATTTAAAAATAATCTTACACTTCTGTATGCTTTTGTTATGAGAATTTCCAAGTGTGTTGGTGAACGCAGGAAGTTATTATGTATGGCAGTCATGTGGGGTTGTGTTTGAGCCAGTCCAGGAAGAATCAGATAGGATCTTGCAGACAAAGACAGTGACTGGATCTATAGCTGTGAAGAGGAATCCCTCAGTCCCATCTACAGCAATGCCACCAAGGTTGAGAAGATGGGGGTCTGAAGGTAATGCTCTGCTAAAAGAACAGCCCTATAAATGCAGGGTAGCAAGATGTCAGCAGCTAAAAGTCAAAGGGCGGATGAAGTTGGCAGCCCATGCTGGTGCTGGGAACATGAGGAAACAAGAGATCACTTCTTTGAAGTACATCTAATGAAGGGGTGACCAGTAAGCAACCCTTCCTCTCCAGTCTTTGTGCAGTGAACAGAAACTTCACCCTGTTCACCATGGTATGATGACGGAGTAAATGCAGTACTATGGCTCTAAGATAGATCAGAAATGTGAAGACTCCCTAACTCAGCTGATTCTGGCTCTTTGGGGGTTTAAATTTATTTGTTAAAAAATCTGTTAAAAAAGAGTGCTGACAGACTTGGGTTTTGGCAAGCTTTACGCTGCATCAGGTGTCATCTGCCTGGGCTGCTGTATTGATCATGGATCAGGTATCACCCATTTTCCTGCAACTACTGTAAAAATAAAAGCGCAACATCAATTTTGTGTTTGACCTAAAACAAAAGCATATACCTGCATCTGATCAAACTTACACTAATGAGTTGTTCTGACAGTGCAGCAAACTAATACAATCCTTGACTGGCAACATCGGTTGCCTAATGTAACCCTGAGAGTGTGTCTTCTTTTACTTGTGGTTTTGCATGATCTTTAAACCTATTCCCAGATGGTTTTCAAGCATAAGAAGATACCCCGTTTTGAAAGCGCTTCAGTATGTGTGGTATGTGCTCCTGCCGTTTACAGCTCCTAAAGGAAAAACTCACCCAGCGTTCACTCGGACGCCAAACCCGTTGGGCCTGCTGGGTATCATGACTGACAACCAAGGCAGCGCCTCCGAGGGGCCTTCAAGGGAGGGCGTTTAAATCGCTGGGATCGATCCTATCTCCCCGGGAAGGGAGCGCTGCAGTACTGCGGCACACACACTCACACGGGCACTTCAGGACCTTGAAGGGAGCCTTGGAAAATTCTCCGAAGCCTTCCTAGAAGCGCCTCAAGCCTCTCAGGAGCAGACCCTGACAGGCGAGCCGGCGGCAGGCCCGGGCGGTGTGCGGCTTCGCCACCGCTCCGCTCCGCAGAGGCTCAGCTGCGGGCTTTATCCCACCGGCTCCCGGACAAAGCTTGTCCTTCCGACCAAGCCCTTCCTGCCAGACCCACCGCGGCGCAGACCAGCGGGAACCAGGGCTGGGATCACGGCGTCACTCAGGCACACTCCGGCGCTACAGGACTGCCTTGCTCCGGCCGCCCTCCGCCCCCCGGAGGAACAGGCAGCGGCTCCCAGGCCGAGAGGAGCCTGGTGGGAGGTGTCCCGGGAGGGGGCGGCTCCTCATGCGCCTTCCCAGCTGAGGGGCTCCTCGCAGCTCGGAATATCCTGCGGGAAGGGCCGTCGGCCGCTAAGGATTGGCCGCAGGGAGCTGCTAAAAGCCCACCACCGGTAGGGGTTCAGGTCCTGGTCAGCTGGTGGTGGCTACGGTGGGCGCGGCACGGGAGCTAGCGGCCGCGGGGAAGCCGCCAGCAACGGGAACACGAGGAGGCCAGGGCCCCGCCCGCCCCTCCTCTTCCGGGGCGCCCGCCCTCCGCCCGCCCTTTCGCTCCGCCGCGCCCGTAGGGAGCGGCTGCGGCCGGCACGGCCCGTCGGGACCCGCCCCGCCTCCTCGCCGGGCACCTGCTCGGGGCGGAGCGGCTGCGGCCGGAGAGGGTGGCGGGAGGCATCGGCGGCGGAAGCAGCAGCAGCAGCTCTAGAGGCGGCCTCGCTGGGGGTGAGTGTGGGGCCGGTGGCGGCCCCACGGCCTTGATGGGGCCTGGTCAGGCCCCGCCCGCTCGGGCGGGCGGCAGGGTGCGGGGTCTGGCCCGTGTGGCGGAGCGGGAGGTGGGTGCGCGGGGCCCGGTAGCGGTCATTGTCCCTGTCAGTGCCGCCTGCGCGCCCGACACCGGATGGGGCCAACCCCCGCCCTGGCGGTTGGGAAGGAGCGGGCCAGGCACTGGGGCTGCTGTGCCGGGCTGTGGTGCGCGGAGCTGCCCCGCCTCCTGCAGCGTCCAGTGAAGGGCCTGGCGGGCCCGAGAGGCGGCCGGAACGTGCCGCTTTGGTTCCCCTCGTCGATCCAGGCGGCTATGGCCGGCGGCGGTGTGTGCTGCGGAGGTGGGCTGCTGCACCCATCTCGGGTCTGTTGGTGCCTGGGTGGCCTGGAGCAGTGGTGTCTGTAGCCCACCTCTCACCGCGTGTGTGCCCGGGTCGCTACGTGTGCTTACATATATGTGTATGCACATAAGTGCGTGTGTATTTTGTGGCACGATGCGAGCATTCAGCGGGGCTTGGGAGGGCCAAGAACAAAGCATGGAGCAGGCGGAACGAGACGCCTTTGGGCTGTCAGCGCTGTGCCCCCCGTGTCCTGATGATTCCAGAAAGCCCTTTGCTCTGAGGCCCCTGCGTGAGCAGCAGAGCAGGGCTGAGGTTGCTGCTTGCTGATAGCATAAGGACAGCGTTTTCCTCTGAGGTGAACAAGGCATAATAAAAACCAGCAGTCCCTGTTCCTAGCAATTTCCATGTTGTCACACACAGATTTACACCAGCTAGTGTGTTTATAATAGCTTAAAAGCAGTATAGTTCTTTGTACAGCAGTCACATCTTGCTTTTTGTGTCTAGCTTAATTCACATTCAGCAAAATGAATTGGACTTGACCAGATCTGTGGCTTTTGGTACTTCTTGGGTTGATTTGACTGATTATACACCATTATTCATACACATCTGAGGAAGCAGTAGTGTCTTGAGAGGAATCAGTGATAGCAGTTTCCTCACTTGGCTCAGCTCCATCCAGAGCAGCAGCACCTAATTTTTACTGCAATTATTAAACACCCCAAGTCACCTGTAAATACAATACAGGTTCTTGAATTGCAATAGGGTTTAAACCAAAGGCTACTCAAATTGCTGGGAGATTTTAATTGCCTGGTTACCTTCTGTGTTTGTGAGCCTCAAGGAAAAGTGAATGTTGTGTGAAAGTTTTGCTGGGTGTGGATGGCTGGAGGAAGGGCATGGAGAAGGATGCCAGGAAGGGAGGGGAAGAACTATGCAAAAGGAATGGAAGGATCTCTGGTGACAGAAGCAACGTTGTGGCAGCCTGTGAGACACTGGGCTGGGCAGCGAGGGACAGAGAACAGGGATGACTAAGTCTTTCCCCTTGTTTTCATTTCTCCACTCTGAAGGACTAATCAGAAGCTAAGAGTGTTTTTCTGGTGTTTTGTTTTAATATTGGTGTTGATGAGGAGAGGTGAAATTAATTAACTTCCTTTAAAGGCACACCCTGTTAACCTGATAAACAGCTGTCTGTCTAAGTGAAGTGTCCATGCACTCCTCCACATCTGCCTTCAGCAAAATAACTGGTATTTCTGCCACCGCTTTTGTAAGAGTGATCAACTCTCCATCCGCCTGCGCTGAGATGGGCTTGATTTTGGTGCAGCCTTGCCTTGTGGGTGTTCACCTGTCAGGAGGTAATGTAGGCAGGGTTGGTGTCGCAGCAAGCTGGCTAGCAGTGTAGTTGCATGCAGTTGGGTTTGCTTTTCCTCTCCAGTGGCAGCAGGCACTTGCTGTCTGCAGGGAAGGGAGGAAGCATGCTGGGAGGCTTCCAGCGAGAGCTTATTTCTCTGGTGTGGCTGGGCAAGGCAGCCTGGGCCTCGCAGCCTCCTGGCAGCAGTGGTGTATGGCATTGCTGATTCTGAATAAATAAGGGATTTTTTTGGGTTTTGTGACTTAGGGTGAAAAAGTGAAGGTCTCCATCATGGTTTGTACATGGTTTAGAGCTTTCAGTAGGCAGGAAGTTGTTGTGGTTTGTCTTAGGGACTATGACAGGGCGAGATTTAATACTTCTGATGTCCCCTTATAAACTGGTAGGCAGAAGTGGTTGAGGATGGTGCTATGACATTTCAGGCTCTGTAACAGATGTGTTTTAAAGGCCTTTAATTCAGAGTATTATAGAAATAGAACACCAATACATTTATGGGTTTTGGGGTTTTTGTGTTTAAAAAAAAAAGTGTTTGAGAGTGAAAGATAGTGAAATATTTAATTTATTATGTGATACAGATTTGCAGTTTTATCCTGCTCAGTCTTTCCAAGTTGGCATTGTAATCTGTTTTTCTGCAAAGGTGAGGTATTGCCTGCTAATTAGTGCCGTTAAATGAGTTGCTTTAAATGAGAGCACGCTGAGCTTAAGTTACATGATCAGTAGATCTACTCAGTTATTTTTACTCTTTTGTTCAAATATGCAGGGAAATACTTTCTGTGTATCCTAAGGAATTACTTAAAATTGTAGTGGTCCATTAAGACATACTGTATGCTTAAGCTTATGCCTGTGCTTTCTGTAGTAGGCTTTCATCCTACTGTGAATGTAATAATTTTTATATGTCTACTCTGTATAGCAAGCAGAGGAGAGTGATGCTGGCATGCTGCCCCTCCATGGGATGGTTACCTCGCCAGCATGAGGCTTGGCTCTCTGTTAACAACCCTTGGTATTGGGATACAACCTGCATAAAGCCGCCTTCTCCAGCTGGTGCCAAAGAAGAAGGATAAAGCTGAGAAGGAGGACAAAAAGTTCTCTAGATCTGCAGTGGGTGTGGTTTCTGGAGGCCAGAGGCCCAGTCCCTGAGCTGACAAATGTGAGCATTGGAGCTCACTGCGCTCCTTGGGTGGTGGCACATTTCGCCAGGACCCCTCACACACCCCCCTCAGCCAGGGTGCGTGTCCCTGTAGCTCATAGTCTTCAAACCTGTTATATCTGTCCTGCCTTGAGGTAGTATGCCTTATGCTGGGAGTCACCTATGTGGGCTGGCAAAGCTGTAACTCTGCTCCAGACATTACTTTGGTGCTGGGGCAGTGGTGCTGGAGCATGGGACAGGGTTGTGCTGTGCACTTTCTGACATATTACCTCCAGCACTTTCAGGGTTGGGGATGGTGGACGAAGGTGCCAGGTGGGAGTTGTAGTTTTGAGGTTGAAGGTGTTTGGTAGAAAAGTCAGGGGAAAATGGGTGTATGTGTGGCCAGTGCAGCACTGGGACCCTCTGCCTGTGGTAATGGTACCCTAGCTAGTCTATGAAGCATTGGTTAAAGGAGATGTGAAGTCCTGTTGCAGATTCAGAAGCATCCATGTGAGTTGCTAGGTGATGTTTCTGTTCTTACAGTCTTTCTTGGGCATTTGCTGTTGGAGGTTCTAAGATTCGCCTGAAAGCTGAATGGACAAGAACATACCAGGCTAGTGCCTTGCTTAGACAGTGGCTGGGGTGGATGCTACATGGGACAGCCTTTGAAACAACTTATCTACTAGAAAAGTTGCCAATTCTGTACTTCTCATTAAAGAAGAGCATAAATGAGTTCTCTATTGCAGCCTTCAAGATCTTTCCCTTTCTTTTTAAGCCTGGAGTGCAGCTGAGCTTTTAATTTGATTGCATTTCTGTCAAATACTTGGCTGTTTTAGGGATGAGATTCTCAGTTCCTGGTTTCTCTTTCTTGACAGCCACTGCAGCATTACATGCTTTGGCATGTCCCTTGCAGCTTCCAGTTGATCTCTGCCAAGAAGACAGTCAATGAAAAGCTTATAGCTGCTGCTTATGTTTTTGGGCAGAATGAGGGAATAGCGAGCTGGGTAGTTTTTGCAGCACAGGTCAGTGTCTGTTTTCCTGCCTGCTGTGTGACCCAGCCTATGAAAGACTTGCTTATCCTTTCCTCCTCTCTAAAAGATTTGGGAGGCAGTGGCAAGAACGGTTGAGCAATCCCTTATGAAGGGTGAGGAATTGCATCTCCCTTCACTATTGGTGAAATAGCAGTTGAAGAGCAGCTCCAGGTCAACTGCTGTTGAACTGCTTTTTGTGTCCTGTGTAGTTTCTTCCATGACCTATTGTAGGTGATGGAAGGAACCCTGAAAAAACAATCCACATATTTATGGTCTGTTTACAGGAGAGTTAACTACTACTGCTCAGTCTTATCTGCAAGGTTTTAGCTGTTTGGGACTTGCTGGTGTGTGGCTCTTTGCCTTAGGAAGAACTCCAGTTCCCCTCCATTCAGCTAAATGACTGCAGTCATTTGTGGTTTCTTGTAGTTCATGCTGGGGAAAATCAAGGAGGTTGAAGGTTGTTCTGTTCAGGAGAGCAAGTTGTTTAAATGGTATAGCCTTTCTGATAGAACCTGTGTTCGGTTGCACTTCCTGTACAATTTCTGGTCATTTTCAAATTGTGTCTCAAGATACTCCTCTTAGGTTTGTAGTAGATGGATAGTACAAAAAATTCACACTTGTCAAAGCACTGATCTCTCCAGTGTGGAATCAAAGGAGAGCTGGAAGCAGGCTTGAGGCCATTTCTTGTGAGCTGCTTTCAATTCCAAAAGTCAAGGAAAAGAAAAGCTGGGGTTTCCATTAATATTTAAAAACTACCTAAGCATGGTTACTGATAACTCCTCCAATGAGTTACTTATTGTAATGAAACAAGCACAAGCAGCGCTGTGATTGTAATAATATTGCTTCCTAGTTAAAAAAAGATAGCTTTTCGTATTTTCATAGTGACACCATCCCTTAAAGTACAGGGGGAGGACTTGGAGAAATTCAGAATCCGTATTGATACTTCTGCTCCAACAGGACCTGGCTGCTGGATGGCTACCTTGGGAACTGTAGGGCCTTTGCCTAGTTCAGGTAATTCTGCTATAATCACTTCCTACCCAGCGCCATCCTACAAAAAGCTTGCTTTTGGGACGGAGCCGTATTGTTGGTCTGAGAGAAGTGATTTAGAACTGAATTTAGCAATGTGCTTACAAATTCTATATAGAAATCACTTTTGTGATTTAGTTACACTGGGAGTCTTGATTGGGGACGAGTGTGTCTGCTGCCTTCATATGCTGTGTATTGCATCTCGAATCTTGCAGTGAGGAAACCGTATTGTGTGGGTCACTTTTTAGGAGATGCATTGAAACAGATGAACGCTGTCTTTCTAGTAAACAAAAGGATTGTCTTCGATGAAAATTACAGTAGTCCTCTTTATCCTAAGGCAATATCTAGGACATGCTGTCACAGACCCTTTTGTGCTTTTAGTATGATTGTCCAGCCAGTCTAGGAAGAATAAAGAAACTCATTATATATATTCAGGTTTTAGCTTGATTGGTCTGCGATGAGAGATTCTGGTAGACCAGGTTCTGTACAATGGTTGGGTTTAATGGTACTTTTGTCTTTTTGGTGCTTACATAGTCACTTGAAAAGAAAGGATAAAATTCAGAACTGAAGGGAAGATAGAAAGATTTTGAACGGCACATAAAACACTGTCACTTTTTAAAGCTTACAAGAAGAGAGCGTAGTAGTGAATGTTGAACACTGTTATTGAGATGTATTAGCCAAGGGGGTGTTGTTTTTTTGTCTCTGAAATACTGTTCAGTTTGGTAAGATGTGTTTTTTATGGGTGAGAAAAAAGCAAAGTATTTTGGTCACAATATTACTTTTCTATGAAAAATAATATTTAATGAGTACTGGCATTGGGACATCATATTTAACTTTGGCTAATATAATCTCCGAGTAAGCAAAGGGCCTGAAGTTAATTCATGCCATGCAGTCCTCAGATGCATGCCTTTAGAGCCCAAGAGGAAATGCTAACTTCATATTTGAAAATTCAGGGAACAAATATATGTTGTCTTTGGGGTACTTTGGGTTTGGGTTTTTTTTGCTTCCCTGTCGTGCTTTGTCACATGGAAAGATTCATTGCAGAGCAAATGCTGTCCTGGTAAACAGGACTTCTGAGATTTAAAAAGGTAAATTCAAGAAGGCTTTCTCCAGAACTGAGCTGTTGCTGTGTCTTGCAAATAATTGTCTGGTTAGTTTATGGTGCAACTTAATAAGCAATAAATGAATGTTTCCAGAATCACTCTGAAATGTAGTGGGTCGCTTTTGTAACGTCTACCTGTGGTAGTAGACATCAGAAGCATGCTCTGCATGTATTCTTCTGCAAGGTACTGCTGGTTTAGCCATGAGCTAATCATACAAATGGATATAGCACGGGGTAATATTTTATTTGACCAATTACCATGATTGAGGGGAGTGTGAGGCACTGGGTCAGGCATGTGGGTGCATGCTACTTCTCCAGTTTCTTCTGTGTCTTAAAGCTTGCTGGTTTTTCTTCCCTTTTGGTTGTTCAGGTAAAAGATTTAGTTGCAGAAATTATTTGAGCAGTAGGAATGTCAAAAAGGCCATACTTGGCCAGTCCAGACTAGTTTTCTGTTCCATGAGTGTGAGTCTTTGAGCAAATAATTACAGAAAATGCCAAAGCACATAGAGTGACATTGACCTGGAACATTCTTCCAGTTTCAAGTGACTGCTTGTTCATTAATTTCAGAGCTGTTGATGGATCTGTTTTTGTATCTATTTATATTTCTGGCCTTTAGAGCATCTTGTGGTAGGTAGGAGCTGTAGGCAGGGGTATGTGGTCCAAGTTCCTACTTTTAACCACTTACCTAGTAACTTTATTCTGTTTTAATCCTTGTGCTTGTTAAATAATGAATAATAATTTCATTCCTATTCACCAGCCACATTACTGGTGAGTTTGCATATAATTTCATTGCTTGTTTTCTGAATTTTTAACAGTTTTTTTTTTTGCAAAGAAGAGCAAGAAGGGTAGATTCCATGGGTATTTTTGTCATTCTTCTGTAGCTTTTATGAGAAGGGATGCACAGAGCTGCTTCCAGGATTTAGAAGCAGTGCTTTCTGTCATAGTGCATCCGTTGTATATTTAAATGTGTGTCTAGGTAGTAGGTTATTAACAAGGAATGTATAAAAATGAGAAGTGATCTTTTGCACATTTTTTTACGTACATGGATGAAGTGCATGATGATACAGCATTTAAGTATTGATAGAACAGTTAAAGCTTACAGGAGATCTGTAACTATAAAAATATATCAGTGCGTATTACAAATTTGAATTTCAGTGTATGTGAAGAATATAACTTGATGCAAGACCATTTTTCTTTGTAAATTGGTTTTAAAGCTGTCTCTCCCCTCTATCATCTGTGGCATTCAACGCATACTAACAATTACAGCATTTATTTCAGCTGCTGCAGCTTACTTGTGAGTTTATTAGCATTTAAATCCAAAGTGAATAGACAGCATTGCAAAATGGAGAGGAAAAGGGAGTGGTGGTCAAATATTTAAATCTTTATAAAGAAAATAAGCTGTACTTTAAAATCAGAAGTCAGGAAAAAGTTACTTGTCTTAAAATGGGAATTAGAGGTAAAAGTAAAACATGCTAAAATATGCCTCACCCTGACTTTGAAGCATCTAATACTACACTTGTTAAGAACAGCCATCTCTGCTGCAATCTGTAGTACCATTCTGTTACCAGATTAGTAAATTGTATCATTTTTACAGCTTCAAGAAACTCACGTAAACACATGAGAGAAGATGACAAGATCCAGATCAAGATCACCACGGTGGAAACCAAGGTAAATATTTATTTATAACTTGTGTTCTGAAATGTAGCTCTATGTAGGTACTACTAATTAGAACTTAAAACTGATGTAAAGAAAGAAAACTGCACCCAGAGTTGCTATTTATAAGGTGTATTTTTTTTTTCCAAACTAAATACATGTAACTTTTTTTTTCCCAAATTACAATTTTATTATGATTTTTTTCTTCTTAAAGCTGGAGGTGTTAGTTTTGGTGTCTGCCAGGAACCTTGCTCAATTCACATGTTTTGGAACTACTTTAAGCACAAAATCCAAGCACCAAACTCGTTCAGGTTATTTTTACTCAAACACCACCTGGTGCACTTACTGTCTGTAACTCACTTATGGTCTACAGGGAGGGCCAGAAAATACTACTTTGTTCAAACACTTCAGGCTTTCTGAGCCTTTGGGGCTGATCCACAAATTGATTTTTAGCGCAGTTAGATTTGCCTTGCAGCGTAACACAGACTAAAATAATGGGAGTCAGTGCCCTTCTTTTTGGACAGTAGCCTAGTAGTGTTTGTCACCAGAATAACATCTAGGTTACTGCATGCTGTTAGTTACCTACCTAATCTTTAGGACTTGCTGCAATTTTGAGTTTTTAAAGGAGGCTAGAATGCAATTTTGTGCTTTCAAGAGCTTGAAACTACTTTTCTGTTGGTTTTGGGTTTCTTTTCTATATGGACTAATGAAGCTGTGATGACCAAGACAAAGGGAGTTTATTGAATAGCAAAGAAAAATGTGTGGGGACTTTTGTTTCTTTGTTTTTTAAAAGACTAATCCTGTCTACTTCCATACTAGATTGATAGTCTGGAATATGTCCTTCTAGTGAAGAGCAGGGAGGAATGCCCCAGCTGTTACTAAAATGCAGGCCAAGGTGGGGTGGGAGCAGCAGTATGGGCACTATTGGAAGTTAGCCACTATAGTTTTGTAAAGAGCTGTGGTTCTGAGTTCGAGCCTTTATGCAAAAAAAGAGCAAAAAAGTTATGGCAAATTGTACATTTGAAATACGTGGACAAAGAAAGTGACTTCCTTGAATTTTTTTTCAACTTATATTCTTTGGTTTTATTAAAGAGTGTATTGGGAGTATACGCTGAATCACAGAGTGGTTTGGGTTGGAAGGGACTTTAAAGACCACCAAGTCCAACCCCCCTACCATGGGCAGGGACACCTTCCACTAGACCAGATTGCTCAAGGCCCTGTCCAGCCTAGTCTTAAGCACTGCCAGGGGTGGGGCACAGGCAGAACTGTTATGCCTGGGGATGGCTTTCTGGTTCTTGCTAGTGGCTTGTGCTGTTTTTCTTCATTTAAGGAGACTTTGGCTAAAAATTCCTAGCGGGTTGCTTTCATTTCTGTAACTGCAGGAGAAAACGCAAAGCTGATTTGGTTCAATTAAGTGGATCTTAGCAATTCAGTCTTTAAAAGCAAAAACTGTAATAAGTGTGGAAGTGCGTATGTATACATGTGTGTAGATGTATGTATGTGTATACACAATTATACAGAAAGACCAAAACCTCTTTCTCAAACTTGATCTTTTCTGCCTGTGTGATATTTTAAATATAATATTTTATAATGTTTTCAGTTTTTGAGGTGGTTTTGTCATGCAAAAGAACTAGAAAAGGTTGCTGTTTTTGTTATTTCTTCCCCTCCATTTCTTCATATGCTTTTTGCCCTTTCCCCTTCTTTCTCTTGGCACTGGAAAAATACGGGGAATGCTTGAAAGTGTGAAAATGTGTATAACAGTTGTCTTCAATGTAGTGGAAACTTCATATATATGAAATTATTTTCAGTTTTAAGTGAAAATATACCAAGAGAACAGTGATTGACTTACTACTATTTTGAATGGGTATTCTTACTGTGAAAACTTTCCACAGAGTAAAAGTAGGCTTGATACTCTAGCCAAGCAAATGACACTTTGAATAGCTTGGTTTTAATTTTTTTTACCAGTTGATTAAAATTGTGTATTAAACTGTACTTCCTTAGGGAATAGCTATGGTTATTAAGAGTTGATTCAGTTTTATGAGACTACTCAAAGCGGTTTTTATTTTTGCCGTAGGTCCTTATCTCCAGCATTTAGGAGTCCAGAGCACCATAGGCAAAGGCATGCTCATATTAATTATGACTGTGAATATAAAAGCTTTCGTAAGGACCCAAAGAAGCCTATGCCTTGGAGAATAGAAGATGAAAAATATGGACAAAGTAATTTCAGGTTTGCACCTCATGGAAATAACCACCAGAGAATATATGAACGTAGATCACCTTCACCAAGCCTAAAAAGAATTCCCATGGAAGATACTTACAGTCATAAGCCCTACAGAACACATTCATCTGAAAGAACTGAAAGCAGTAGGAGATGCCAGTTACCACCAAAATACTCAGAAATACCATATAAAGATCATGATCGTCCATTTTACCAACACAAAATGGAAGACAGATACATGTTTGAGCACTGCAAGCTCACTGGAAATGAAAAAGGAATGAAACCTTTTCATAGACCATTAGGGGCTTCATGTAAACTTGAAAGAAAATGGCATGAAGATGACTTGAGGCACCAGAGGTTACATGAAGAGAAGTATGGTCAGTCACCCAGAAGAGTTTCTGATGAATTTACGGCAAGGAGCTCTTTACAGAAGAGGTATAGGAATAAAATAATTAAAACCTGGGTATTGTGGTTTAAAGCCTCAAGTGAAAGTCTGTTTTCATTATAGTTGAAGATATCCACCTTGAAACACGTTGGCCACTTTGTAGGTTAATTATGGGCGACTGGTAGTAGTGAAGTATTTGTCTTTTAAGTATATCATATTGATGGCTAGAGTATGAAAGAATAATATTTCCCTCTTAAGAGCCCCTGCACATCTGTACCTTGGCGTGAGGGATTATGGGTTAACTTGCCACGCATTCTGCTGTCCAACATTCTGCACATATAAGTTCTCACTTTCTTCTCTAGTGCAAGTGTAAATTGCTTTATGTCAACACAGGTATCCTGAAGATCACGATTACAGAGAATATGGGCACACGTCTAAAAGGGCTAAAGAAATGGAGAGGTATGACGGTGGAGAAGTAGCAAGAAATTCCACGTGGGAGCAAGAACGTTCTTTTCCACCCTACCAAGAAAAGGAGGAGCAGAGAAATTTGGGTGCCCAGTCCCACCGATCGGCTGAAAGGGAGTACTCGGAGGGTTCTGTCGCAAAGATAGCCTATGAGTACAGTCACAAACGGCGAAGGCATCTGGAGGGGGAAAAGCCTTTTTCAGACGATAGAGCTCAGAAGTATGTGAAGCAGGAAGACCAGAAATATGGTTCTTCTAAGGGTGCCCGGAATAGCAAAGAGTTAGATTACTTTAGCAGTGGAAGAGCGAGACGGACTGAAGAAGGGCATGTTGAAGCACCTGTTAAATATAGTTCAAAGAAGGGCTGCAATGCTTGCATTAACTCCTCCAAAATGGATGTTGATCTGAGATCTTTTAAAAACAAACCGAAGGAAAGAGTAAGGAAAGAAGGGGAATTCAGGAAAAAAGTAGATTCCTCCAATATCCAGCATGATTCAAATCATACTGTTTCAGATGTGAAAATGTCAGATGTCAACTCTAAGAGGGAACATCTCACAATCAAAGTGGATATGAAGAAAATGGTGGCCAAGTACAGGTACTGATTTCCCCCCACCTCTTTTTCCCAGTCTCTTTACAGTTTATGAATGTTGGAGAAAAGCATGGTTTCTTGATGAGGTAACCAGAACAAATTAAGGTTGTACCTTTTTAGATTTGTTTAAAATATTAACTTTCCCAGTTTAAAATATTAACTGTGTTTTTTTCTGGAATATGATTGCATTTTCTTGACTACCTGAGTCATCCCTCATTTCTTCCAAAAAGCAGATAACCTTTAAATTACATAAATCTCAGGCACACACATTCAGGTGTTCAAGATCTGAAGTTCAATAAAGCTGTCAAAAATGATTGCTCCCTGGGTTTTGTTATTTATTGTTTTAAGAAATCAAATGGCAATCTGTTGAGGCATTAGAACTGATAAGCAGTAGAGTCTGCTTCTGTCTTCTGTGCAATACCTGTGGTTGTGTTTAGCGTTCCCAGTGTGACTGATTTGGGAAAAAAGTGGTCCTGCTATGAAGATTTAGATGATGGATACATGGTAGAGAGTAAGGAGCTTGGTTCGTGTAGATTTTTGCAGGCTTTTCTGGTTTGTTGCCTTACTGTTGCAGGCCAGAATCCTATAGTGGCAGTAACCCCTTTTGGGAGGAATTACCTTCTCTTCCAAAACTATCAGGCTTCATTTTAAAGGTATTTTCTCTCTTGTCCCAAATAAAACATCTGTGTATTTATTTTCCTTCCAGTGCTTCAGGAACATGTGATACAATGGGGATCTGTAAAGAAAAGTTGCTCTTTGTATATTAGGGCCTAATATTAAAGACTAAGGAAGGGTAAATGGAGTAATACCCTCCACCACTGTGCTAGGAAAGCATTTAACTGCTTGAATGATAATGTAAGGAAAATAATTATCGTTAGGTTTTGTTGCAAGCCCTGAGGACAGCTCCTGTATCTAGTAAGTCTCTTGCTGCTGATTTTAAAAGTTATGCAGTGGATGTGGTAATTATTTACAGACCGACTAAAATTACTACATTGATTACAGACAGTTTAATGTGAGGAAGGTTTGCTTCCATGGTCAGAAATGCTAAATACCTTATTTTTTAAAGACAGGAACACTAATTATACAGAAGCTGATGACTGAGAATATTTGTGCTGCTACTTCAGGCATTTAACAAACACCTGTAGAGGTTATTTCTGATACAATTTTTGTATGAAATCCCAGTCTTGTTTGTTTCAAATACAGGATGGGCAGGCACATGATCACTTTGCAGGATGCACAGTAATAGAGTCTTTACCCTAAAGCTTTTACATGGGCTGTTTGAGTTCTCAATTTATCTTTCCAAGGGACGAGCATTTTTCTTGAAACAAGCAGGATTTCTGAAGTGTTAGCTTCCTTGTCAAAATAATTCTTAAGCAGCAGTGCAACCATTTGGGGCATAAACACTTGGAATGAGTAGAATTTCACAAAGGGATTCTAAACATGTCCTTAAGTTCACACGCTGCCACTGGAAAGCTGTTTCACGAGGCTCAAGTGATGATTCAGTTCCCAAAGATTCCGTGAGATTTGTAAATCTCTGACCTGTTCTTGAAAATTGTCTGTTAGCTCCTTATAAACAAAGACACACATAATTGCCTTCCCGAATTATATTAAAGTAGTATATCAGGATCTTCATTTGCCTTTATTTGATGATCTAGATTAATTAAGTTTCAATTTACAGATTTTGTATGCCATACTTCACTGGAACAAGGATTCCTGAGAGTGTAGTCGTACCTCTTTGTATTTTGTTAGAGCTTTTCTTCCTTATGGTCTTATGAGCTTTTTTTTATTTAATTAAAAAGAAATTAACAAAATGAGATTTCAGTTTTCATCACATCGATTCCTTGAATTAATTTCTTAATTTTATTTTTTTTTTGTTCTTCTTATCTATCTGAAGTTTTAATACAGTGAATTCTTTCAAAGTGAATATATGTAACCTTTTATTCTAGGAGTGCTTCTTGTCATACTACAGAGAGACAGATGTCCCATGATCTTGTTGCTGCTGGCAGGAAAACTGAAAATTTTCATCCGGTGTTTGAGCACATGGAATCTGTTATACAAAATGTTGAAAATGACCCGTCAAGAGAATTTACTCAGGAAATAATCACAATTATCCATCAAGTTAAAGGTGGCTGTGATATTTGGGGTATATGTATGTGTTTGTACATTTGTAATTATTAAAACCAAATCTAATGAATTAGGTATGCTGTCCTTGTACGTACAGGGTGTTTTCCTTTGATTTCATTTGTATTTTGTCTTCATTCTATAGTAAGGAAACTGTAGGGTGAAAATTTAAAGTACTTGGGTGGGGAAAGATTTTAAGAAGGTCTCAGTCCATAACAGGCCTTACTGTGGAGTGTTAAGGTTGAAAAGATTTTATGCTTGTACTTAAGACTAACCTGCTTGTTTAGGAAACAAGAATCATAAGATGGTTTGGGTTGGAAAGAACCTTCAGATCATCTAGTTCTGACCTCCCTGCCATGGGCAGGGATGACTCACACTAGACCATGTTGCCCAAAGCTCTGTCCAGCCTGGCTGTGAAGACTGCCAGGGATGGAGCATTCACCACTTCTTTGGGCAATCCATTCCAGTGCCTCACCATCCTCACAGTAAAGAACTTCTTCCTTATATCTAACCTGAGCTTCCCCTGTTTTAAGTTTAAACCCATTGCCCATTGTCATATCAGTACAGTCCCTGATGAAGAGTCCCTCTCCAGTATCCAGAGAGGAGCTTTGCTGTAGTCACAACTTGATAGTTTATATATAGTTCCTTTAATTTTTCAGATTAGTGTTTAGACTGCTGCATCACGTTCAGTGTTGAATGTTATTTATAGACTAGTCATTGGAGTACTACTGTGGTAAAGCTGACAAATAGTGAACTTCCTATTGAGCTTAATCTTATTACATATAAGTTGGGATAAGTTGAGCTGGCCTAGTCTCTCATTTGTGAGTGTTAAACTGCAAGTGGAAATAGTTTGAATTCTAATTTCAGAAGTTGTTTTGGTGCCCTTAAGAGTTAGTCTTTTACAAGATACAGTTACCCACTGTGCATTTTAAGTTACTACAAACAAACATTCTTGTATTTAATCTCTTCCCAGCAAATTATTTTACATCTTCTGACATAACTCTACATGAGCGGTTCTCAAAAATTAAGGATAAGCCAGCTGAAAATATGAATGAAGTGAAAACACGTTTGGATCCAGAAATTCACAGGTGATTGATGTGTTTTTTTGCCTTAATTTATTTCCATTAAGGTAGTTAATCTTCGGTAAACTTTAGACAATATAAATTTCACTGACTCTAACCTGCTTGCTCATAGTCTCTAAAAAGTTCTGTATTTGGTTTAATAAATGCTTTTGCTATTTATAGTGGTGGCGCTTGGTTTTATGGAATGTTTTTGTGTTACAGGAGGATTGACATGTCTCTAGCAGAACTTCAGAACAAAAGAACTGTGCCATCTGAATCTCCCCAGGTATCTTGATTACTTAACCTTTCTGGCACACAGTAAGTTAAAATAATATAAAGTAAGCAAAATCTCCCCTTGCTATTGGTGCATTACTTCTACATGTTTTGAAGGCCATCAGTAATGCTGACCATTTTGAGAGAAATGCACACTCAAGCATATTTACTGACAGAATAATGGTGGGAGTATATGTACTCTGTTCACTGAGTAAAGTGCAGGTGTGTTCTCCAGAGTAGCTGGGGTATGGTGATTCCTGCTGCTTCATCTCCTATCTTTTTTTAAATAATGTAGGTACTAAATAGGTGACTGACATGTGGCTTTACCTCTGAGATAAGGAAAAGCCTTAATGTTTCTTGTACCCTAATGTTAGGATGGCCCGACATCCATGTAATTCCTTAGAATGCTATTTTATTCCATGCTTTCATCCGGGGATATAAGAGTTTCTGTCTTCCCCTTCCAAGCTATGCTTACTGTGATAGTTACTTTTTTGTTGTTCTTCTTCTATAGTACAGGTATGAGGCAATTAAACTCAACGAAGATTAGTAAGAATAGCAGAACTTTTTAAGATTTACTGGAATTCATGTCAGTATTTTTCCCTTGGCAACTCCATGCAGAATTCCAGAGCTCTGTTCACTGTTGTTTGGAAACTTGTAAAAAAGCAGATGGTGCAAGAAAGGATAATTGTTTAGGACTACTTTTTGATACTATTTTGGACTTTGGATCTTTGGGCTGATGTGAATCCATCCTGTGTAACAGTTGAACTATATTAACAAGGTTATGTGCAGGATGCAGTCCCCAAAGGATGTCACATCAGAGAAGAGTCAAATCAGTGTTTAGTTACTACTAGCTAACTTGACTTTAACCCTTCCTCTTAACTAGAACATTGTAAGAGTGTTAGAAGATCCAAATGATCTACGGCATGATATAGAAAGGAGAAGAAAAGAGAGGCTGAAGAATGAAGATGAGAGAGTGTTTCATTTAGATGGTGTAACTCCAAGGTAATTGGCAAATGAGTCATCTTGTGCCAAGCCTCTAGTTCTCTTACATTCATTTTTTGGCCCTGCCAAAGTTATGTTCACATTTGTTGTGATTCTTTTCCATAGTTTGTCCTTGTTAAGTTTAACTCCGACTGAAAGTCAGCTGACATACATTGCAAACCACTCTGTAATGGAGTGTTACCTTGAAAGAGGTTAAGCTGCGGAGGGGAAAAAAATGGAAAGCAAGCTCAAACTGTACCACTGAGTGGAAAGAGGGGAAAGAAATAAATTTAAAGATGCTTAATTTTTTTTACATTCCTTGATGTACCATATAACACCATTCTTTTGGTATTCTGTAGTTTCATAAAAGCCTTTCGAGGATGAATATGTTGTTGAGTTGCCTTGGTTGTTTTGTAATGTAATGTGGAATATCAACAAAAAATTGGTTTTTTTTTCTGATTCTTGGAGAATTCTGTGAAGAAAAGTTAGATTTCTGGAGTGGCTTTACTGCTTTGAATTCCTCCAGCAGTTTTGTTAAAGGGGTTTGCCTCAGAAGTGTTTACTAACCTCAGTCATCCTGTTTCACTTTTGATGCTGAGAGATGACTTGACTTGTGTTAGAAGAAATGTTGATTTAAAGAATTGCCAAAGTGTAACAAAACGTGTTTACACTGTAGTCATGATTTGCAGATCATTCTTAATGTGCTGCTGTTGTTCATTTTAAATGCAGTCTATAATGGCAGATAGTGGCAATGCACACATTTGGGAAAGCTGGCTTCTGAAGCTGCAGAAGAAACAGTTCTTGTACTTGAGATTCTTTTAAATAAATAAACAAGCAAAAAGGTAGAAGTTATTAAGTGTGCCTGGGGGAGCATGTTGGACTTTTGCATATAGCTTTTTGTGTACTTGGGGTTATGGCTTTAGTGTATGTTTGGCCTGGTTATTTGGATAGGGTTGGTTGGTTTGTTGTTGTTTTTGCAATCCCCCTGTTACTGTCTTGCTTACCTTTTGTGTGTGCCAGTCAAAGTGGGAAGTACACGTTTCTCTAGCAAGTGTGGCTGTCCTGAAGCTCAGTGTGAGGAGGGCTTATAGTGTCAAAGTAATGTGGACAATGTAATGTGGGCTGAGGGCAATAATGGTATGAAAAATGAGTACAATTTTCCTGAGACTGGGATTTTTAGTAGTTCCTATATGGGATACTGGCAATACCTATGAGCTAGTCCAGTGTGCCTCTTTACTTTAGAAATTTATTTTACAGCTATGGAAACTGTTTCTGTGTATCTCGTGAGCTCTGATTTTTGACAGCTGGTGGTTACTTTTCACGGTATATGGGTTTTTTTAGAGGTTTACAGGCACTTCTGTAGTAGCAGTGTGCTGAGTTAAAGAATAAAACCCAAGTAAGCAAAAGCCCAAAGCCAGGAACACCCTGTTTGATGAGGATGAAACTGGAGCGTGTAGCTGTTTATCTGAGCTTCTGTTGCATTTGGGATTTCATGAAAAGGAAAGTTCTGTGCAACTGTAAAGATAACAGTATAAAAACTGTAAAGATAACAGTATAAAAACTGTAAAGGTAACAGTATGTAACTATGTAAGCAATACAGCGCTGCTGCCATGCAGGAAGCATTTCAACCAGCAGAGGGCAGCAATGACTAGCCATCCAGGCCTGCTTACAGTGTAGGAATTTGGTACACTATGGTTTTTGATTTTGTTTTCTTTCTCTCTTTCTCATATACACATCAGGAACCACGAAAGCTGCAGTCTTTCAAAATTACACAACTCACAAGTTGATGGCTTCCAAAAGCCTATGAGGTTCATTAAACCACCTTTCAGAAAATTTATTGGGAAACCTCACCTGGTAAGCCTAAATGTAGAATTCATAGCTTCTGCATTGCTGTTCTTGCATTGATAACGCTTTTTTTCTTTTCTTTTTTTTTTTCTGCATTGTCTGTGCTGATGTAAATCTAACCATCTGTATTGTCTTGCCCTTTTAAATTTCAAGTGAGGCTTTATTATCTTCAGACATTGCTAAACAATAAAACAAATCATAATTTCATAGTCCTAATGAAAGAGTACTTCCTCAGATATTTGTTGAAGCTTAGATTAAGACAAGTGAGCTAAGCCCACTTTTATGACCAAATGCTGATACAACATAAGTAATTCTTTTGCTTTTGCATGCCTATACAGTACTCAATAACAGCTTTCCTACTGTTTTTTATAACCTAGCAGTGAGTGGGCCAGGGACTTGTTGTTTCAGAAAGCTAGTTTAGGCTGGTATGTTGGGTGAAATCAAAACAATTTTTCAGCTAGCCTAAAAGTAAGGTGATAACTTTAGATTCCTTACTGAACAGCAGAACAGGTCAAACTAAACTTTTGAACTAAATTTTATATTCAAAATTACTTACTGAAATTAACGGCCTTTATGAAGTAAAATTTCATGTTGCTTGTAGCTTTGTAAAGAAATTTGTACCTAATACTGTATTTCTTCCACTTAGTGGTGTACTTCCTAAACTAGAAAATAGAAGGCCTTGTTACTGAGCAGATAACATGAGGTAATGTTGAGCAGTTCGAGAAGGATACTCTTCTGCATTCTAGTTGTCGGAGGTTGGAAGGGAAGCTCCGAATCTTGTGTAGATGGGATTGTCACTAGAACAGTGTTCCTCCTCATTATGATAAGTGTTCTGGAAAGCTCTTACTTCAAAAATAAATAAAAATGAGTAACATCACAGAATAAAGTAGAAATATCTGAAATAATGTCCTTAAGCCACTCCATTGTATAACATTCTATCCTTATCTATGGTGATACTGTGTCTATCAAAACTAGTCTGAGACTGTCTTTCTGTGATGTGCTTCAACCATCTTGCCAATTTCAGTATTATACTAGGTCCAGGAGAAATAAATTCATCTCTTGGAAAACTCCTTTTAAGTAAATGTAGTCATCTTTCCAAGAGCTTGTGCTTGTTTAACCTGGGGAACTGGGGAGACCAGAAGAGCTTTATTAATGTGTGCAGTATAATTCTAAAACTTTTTTTTTTCCCTTGTTTTCCTCCTGGCAAATGTAAAATAAGGAATAGACTAACATAAATTGTAATTGTTTATAGACTGTAATTAATACTGTATAGACAGAGTTCTGACAATCACTGAAGTGTAGCTGCCATGCAGATACAATGGTGCATCTTCTGATGTAAAGCAACACAAGTTTTTAAGGGTAAAAATTACTTAAGACTAAGATTGAAGTCCCCAAAACCAAGCAGTAGTTGCTTATTAAGTAACTATTAGGTCTGGCTGAGATGGAGTTAGTTTTCCCCATAGCAGCCCTTGTAGAGCTGAGCTTTGTATCAGTGGTGGTAACACATCAGTGTTTTGGCTGCTGCTGCGCAGCACTGCACAGCGTCACTGCTGTCTCTCCAGCATTCCCCCTCATCAGTAGGCTGAGCAAGATCTTGAAACACAGCCAGGACAGCTAACTCCAGCTGACCAAAGAGATATTATATAGTATATGACATATCCTTGGCAATAATAGCTGATGGAAAGGAGCAAGGGCAGGGGGACGACATTCACTGTTAAGACATTTGTCTTCTGGAGTAACCGCTATGTGTGTTGAAGCCCTGCTTCCTAGGAAGTAGCTGGACATTGCCTGCTGATGGGGAAGTAAAGAATAAATCCTTTGTTTTCCTTTGCTTCCATGTGCAGCCTTTGCTTTTGCTTTATTAAATTGCCTTTGTCTTGACCAATGAGGATTTTTTTTTTTTTTTAAATCTTATTCTCACCTCCCTCCCCCAGTCCTGCTGAGGAGGAGAGTGATGGAGTGGCTCGGTGGGCATGTGGCATCCAGCCGAGGTCAACCCAGCACAGTAATGTAGTTATTGCAACTAAAATGGGGGTTAGTTTGAAATAGAAATTGAGTTATTGTTAGATTCCGGAAGATTGCATTTTAATATCTAAGAGTGAACTGCAGACACGCAGTGTTTTGAAAGTCCTGCACTGCATTGAAGAGTAATATGTTCAGAACAACAGTAGCTATGAAAGCATGGGTTTCACAAATGCAAAGCATTGTAAGACTCATTCCTAAAGAAGGAGTGAGTTTTCATGAAGTCAGCCATGCAGAAGCTGGTTTGCAGATAAGTGGGAAGATACAGTGCTTTAGTTGCCATCTACATTTGTCAGTACAAATAACATTAATCAATGCTTCCCAACTGGCTCAGAGGCCTTACAGCCTTTTTTTCAGATGTGTCCACAATACATTAATTTGCGCTTCTTAATTGCATTTACTCTTCTATTTTTTCTATTTCTGGCCTTGCCTTTTGATTATTCTGCTCCCTTTGTTAGTTTTTCTGTTTATCTAGAATGTCTAATGCTCAGTATGTAAAGTAATGCAAAAAAGGGTAATCTTTACCTAGTCAGAGCAGATCACTAATAACTAACTCATATCAGAGGCAGTAGAAATAATTCAGCGGAGTAAGTTAGCTCCAGTAGTGTTGCACTTGCCTGTGGCCTGTAGATCTGTTGTGTGGGAATATATGGTCCTCAAAATGGCTTTTCTTGAAGGAGTTCTTCAGGACTGGATACAATTGGAGAAAAGCCTAACCTCGTGGGGAATAACTCAAGCTTGATCTCCATATATGTAAGCTGCTAGCACTGCTTTAGTATTTGTTGTGGGAGTTGAGTGGAGTAACGTCCAAGCAGCCAACTGTAGTTTCAGCCACATGTATCATTTTCTGTGTTGAGTAGGCTTTCAAATGAATTCAGAGCTGTGGGACTGTATCCACTACTACTTTGTTTGGAAATGTAATGGTAGTAGAGTTGAAAGCAGCCTTAGGAGGGGAAAAAAAATAAAATTGTTTGTAAAGGGCTGCTTTCTGCAAGAGGACAAATACTTAGAATTTACATTCAAATTCTTGTATCAGAATAGTACAGTTCAGGCGTGAGCACTGCTGAGCAGCTTGAAAACTGTAAGGACCATGACTGAAAAACAGTGTTTGGAGAACAATGCAGTGGATTTAAGATGTGGTTTGATGGGTTACCAGAATATCGATGCTGGGTCAACCACATCTTTTTCCATAGGAAACATCCTAAAAATGTATATGTTACTTGAGCACAGCAATACATGGAAAAATTGAGGAAGAGTTTGAAATGTAAGCAAGAGCTAAGAATACTTGTTGAATAAGAAAGTTTTGTGGTTTTGCTCAGTGTTAAAGATTCTTGGGTAGACACTGGTTCAGTTGGTTCCACAATCCAAGCAGAGCTCTCCAGTTCTTGTGGGAAGCTGTTTTATCTGCAGAAGGCTAGCAGTAGTACCCTGTATTGACAAAATTGTAAAGATGTGGGAAAACACATGAAAAAGTATGCAGTAGACATCTTCTAACACTTTTAAATGTGAAACTCCATAAACAGTTTTAAAAGCAAACCCTGCAAAATGCAAAACAAAGACCTCTGATGATCAACACTCCTTTCAGGTTTATTTGCTCCTGTTTACGGGTAAATATTGAGTGAAAAGTGTGCCAGAGAGCCAGGTTTCAGACGAGAAGCATAACAGTGCCAAGGCTCAGAAAATATGGCAATAATAATAATAATAGTATCTGACAGGAAATCCACTACAGCACATTAATTTGTAGCACAGGATTTAAAAAGAGAAGTAATTTGTTGGGTAAATACTTGCACATTTTTGTCTCTGTTAGTAAAATTTCTTCGTGGCTTTTACCAGTGCTTGAGGAGCTGTGTGTATCAGCATTGGTAAAAGATGGATGCTCAAACTGAAAGTCAGATCAATAGATCATATCTGATGCAAGGAGGTTACCTAATGTGCAAGCAGGTGATATATTGGTCATATTAAAATGTCCTTACAGTATACTATCAAAACGTGGTGTTAACACCACTTTTTGCTCTTGTTAACTGGATATTAATTATTAGGGTTAAAATTAAACACAGAATGGTGTTGATTTGGTTTGCCTGCTTTTTGGTATGCCACGATTAACCAATATGAAGTTTTTAGTGCGAGGTATGAGCACCTTTTACAACACACCAGTGAAGGGGAGTGCTTCTGGTGTTAATATTCAGTAATTGGGTTTTCAGCTTAAACTTGTGAACTTGAGAACTTGTGTCTTGAAGGTGCAAATTCCTATCCAGCCTTGATTGAAAGAAATGTCCATCTAGCCTTGCACCCTATTAACATAAAAGATAACTAAAGAGCAGGAGACTCAGGATAAATATCTACATGTACTTCCCCATATGTTTGTTTTACTTAAAGCTTCAGGTTAAGGAAATTCCTGAGAAGTAGATTGCTGTATCTTTGCATCAAGTATTTCTAATGTTTTTGTTTCCATGAATATACTTGAATCTTGAGGAAGGTGGGGGTGAAGAGGGGTGTATCCACTGTTAGTTAAGATGAGCTTTGTTTTAATTCCCAAAAGTTTAGTATTTGCTGTAACAGGAAATTTTCTTGGTGGTTTTTTTTTTTCCATCTTGCTGAATTCTCAGCTTTAAGGAGGAGTGTACTTCAACAGGGAGCTTCCTAATTTAATTATGTGTTATATGGAGAAAATCAATTCAATTTCATGGAGTATCTTTATACTGTTAGGAACTCCCAGCTCCCTGCTTATTCTAGCATGCTTTTGCCTCTGTGTATATTTGACACCTTTTTTCTTGGAAAAGCCATTTTCACTGCTTTGATCTGGCTTTATAAAGGCTTTCTTCCTCTCTTTTTTTCTCCGCTGAATGCCCTCTTGCCAAGGCATTTTAAGAAGCTAAATAGCTGACCTGTAGGCAATAATATATATTTTTTTAAAAAAGGGCAAGTTAACTTAAATCCTCGTTAACTTGGGTTCTGACACTGTTCTGTTGCATTTATAACTCCCCCCCTCCAATTAGTAAGAGTAGCAAATCCTAAAGTGTTTTGTGCCACTGAATAAAAAAAAAAAAAAGAGTTCAGCAGCATTGAAACACTTCTGTGATTATTCAGGAATGGGCCAGAAACAATAAAAAATAATTCTATTGCTGAAAGTTTGGTAGCAAGACCATTCTGTCTGCATTAGATCTTTTTAATGTATATATTTTCATATGTAATGCTTGTGTAAATATTTATAATCATATACAATGATGGAGGATGGTATTTCAGCTGTGTGCATCCTCCAGAGGTAGCTGTCATGGGAAAAGCTGGAAAAGGGCCAAAGTATGCAAGTTGGACAGTGGCTGGAGGAGTGCTCTATTTTAGGCAGCCATGACTGTCTGCAGCTGTTCAGTGTGTTGACACACAACAATTTCCACTCCTCTGTGCAACTTGCTTTTGAAATTTTGTGTTTCTGTGGCATGCAAGTAATCTTCATGTGCTCTCCTGTAATACAGAGTAAAAAGTAGGATCTTCTAAGGACCAATACAATGTGTTACACATTCATTATCTGGTTGCTGCAGTGGTGTGTATAGTAACAGTGCATGTGTCTGCTCTGAATATGCTAACCTATGGTGACTAGGTGTTAACCAGGGATGTCCAGAGTACTGATCTTGTTGCCCTTATTCCTGACTATTATAACAGCCTTTCTGCCTCGCTTGCTCTATGCAAATTGAGGCATCTGTTCTGGGGGGGACAACCACAGGGGAAGAGAACCTTAACTGAGTTGTTACCTGCTTAGGTCTCTCCAAGAGGATGGTATTGCAGTAGGATGGTCTATACTGTCTTTGGCTTCTGTAGGCTCTGCCATTGCTTCAGCCAGCCTGGACTCCAGGCCCTATGCTGTTGTTATTCTGGTTCATTCAAAGTGCGTCATTGTGTGAGATGCTACAAGGTTGAAAGAAATACAATATTTGTTATTGTAATCTGTAAATTTTGTGTATTTTCTTAAATAATTTAGTAACATTAAGCTAATAAATCTGTTTTCCTATTAGAATTCTTACTATTCTTCAAAACCAAGTGATACTTACCCTCACAGACGCATTAGAGGACACCTTGAAAACACAGGACCCTTCAGAAGGCACTTTAAGGTACAGATCAGCTTTTATCAGATGTATGTTACGTAAAATGGTGACTTGATTCTGTTGAGTTCGGTAGCAGAAGACACATTTTTGAAGGTACTAAATGCCATGAAATATAGTGGTTCACTTAGCTTTTAGTAGGTAAGAGGGCTGGCAGTGGATTGAGCAGGGTTGTCCAGTGAAGCTTTGATCTCAGGGCCTCAAGGTGGTAAGGAGTGGCCAACTGTTCTTCTTCCTGGGGTAGTGCAGTGGCTTTCTAATGCCTTTTGACTGTAAAACGTATCATAGATTCAACAGAAAAAAACAAAAAACACTCTTCTGCTGACAGTGGCATGCTATGCGTGGATCCAGTTAGAGTGATTTGTATTAGAAAAGTCCTAGTCAAATCTAGAACAGCTCACACTCATTTTCTACCATAAAATTACCTCTACTTATTTAACAGGTGTGTTCTGAAGAGTAAAATAATACAAAGAATAGGTAGTCATCTTTCCTATTTTGTAGTAGTGAAGTTGAAGTAAAGCTTTGATGGCTAAGTTAAGGCATTTTGGATGAAGCTTTGAAAAAGGGAGCAGTGTAGGTGTGGGTGTTTTGCTGTAACTTTCTGGTTTTTGTTTCTCCCCCCTCAGACTAAACATAAGAACTGTTGGATAAAAAGGCTTTCAGGTACTCCTATTTAGATATGCTTTGCCAGTCAGTCCGAGTCAGATAACTGAGCTACCACTATCAGAAAATGCTAACTTTATTCTGCAAAAAAACCCCACTAACAGTCTTTTTCCAAGCTGAAGTTACCAGTTTAAAGTGTCAGCCTGATAGAACTGTTTTAACTATAGGGACTTCATACAGCCTTTCAATCATTATCCCCTCCGTATTGTCTGCCTATGGGGGATCTTTAGCACTGGCTGCCATATTGTTTGAGGCAGTGTTGGTAGTTGATGTAATACAAAGAAAATGGAAGTCTGCCTTCATTTATATCAGCCTACAGTTTTCATGTAGATTATGCAACCATGGAAGTGTCTGCTTAAGTTGTTATGCATATATATATATATGAATATTGCCTGAATATTGTGATATACAATAATCTGTCCCATGGTGCTTTAATATTTGTGGGGAAAATAGCATATGCACTCATATTGCAGTTTGCATATGTGTATAGCACATTTATCATTACCATGGAAACAGCAGTGCTGATTTATCTTAATTTCATCAAGTTTTTTTTTAATGTTCAATTTCCTCCTGAGTAACACAGAGGGGTTTTCCTTCCCATGCTGTTGCTGAACCCTACTTAGTAAGGTGATTTTACTATCTTCTACATTTGTGAGACTTTCTTGGCTGATTATTTAAAACAAACATACAAAAAAAAAAAAAAGAACCCATCAAGCCCTTCCCCCACTCCTCCCAGGGCCATTCCCTGCATCCTCTTTTCCCTCTCAGCCCCCTCACCCCAAGAAAAACACCAAACCATACTATATTCTGCATGGTATGTAAAATAGGAGCATTTTAACTTAAGAAGTAAAATAGGAGGTTTACTAATCACAGAATGGCTTAGGTTGGAAGGGACCTTAAAGATCATCTAGTTCCAACCCTCCTGGCCATGGGCAGGGATACCTTCCACTTGGCCAGGTTGCTGAAAGCCCCATCTGGCCTTTAACACTTCAAGAAACCAGAACACAAACCAAATAAAAAAGGACCTATATTGTCTTTCAGGATGTTAACTTTGTTATCTTTATGTTAAAGTTGCTTGTTCACTCTCCCCTCAGCTCCCTTCCTTCCACAGCAAGATGGGGGAGAGAATATGGAGACCAAAAGTGACAAAACTCTTGGGCTGAGATGAAGGCGATTTAAGAAGTGAAGGAAAGAGGAAGTAAACAGTGACACAAAGACAGTCACTCACCTTCTCCCACAAGCCAACTGATGCCCAGTTGTTCTGCAAAGCAATGGCTACCTGCCCCAAACCCTTTCCCCTTGGTTTCTGTTGCTGAGTAGGGGGGTGTACAGCATGGAATAGCCCTTTGCTCAGCTTGGGTCAGCTGTCCTGATCATGTACCCTCCCAGCTTCTTGCCCATCCCTCGCTTACTTTGCTGAGGGACAGAGTAGAGGGAGAAGAAAGACTTAGTGCTGTGCAGGTACTGCTCAGTAATAGTCACGGCACTGGTGTGTTACCAGTACTGTTTGGGTCAGAAATATAAAATACAGCATCATGTGGGCTGGGAAGGAAATTAACTCCATCCCAGCCAGACCCAGTGCAAGGACATCTGTTTGCTCATACAGACTTATTTCAGAACTTGAGGCCATTGGTTCATAGGTATTGTCATTGGCATTATTTATAAAATAGTCTTAATGTAAAACTAGATGTGACTTTAGCAGACTTTTTCTGACTTTCAGACCAGAAGTTAATGATGTTTTCCACACACCTTCGATTACTTCATTTTTCTTTAAGCAATATTTGTCTACATGTCAAATTATATATAGTGTCAACTTTCTCTATAGCTGGTTCTGTTGTACATTAATAATACTGCCATTCTCCTCCTTCCCCACTTAGGGAACATATAGATACTTGAGCTGAAACTTTTAAACTGTGTGTAATCTCATCCTTTAGAAGATGAATGTATATGTGAATGCTTTATGTCAGGACCACACTGGAAAACAACAGTACTGGCAAGCTATGAGAAATTATGATAAACAGAGTAACAGTAGGGGGGGGTTGGAACTATATGATCTTTAAGGTCCCTTCTAACCCAAACCCTTCTGTGATTCTTTGATCTTATTCTAAAGATTTTTGCTGCCTATTTTGTTGGACATCTGAGTACTTAGGAATGAAACTTAACTGCTTTGGTGTTGATCTTGCTGTGTGTTTACAATGCTGTTCTCCTGTGGCTTCTGCTCCTGGTCCCACACTGGGTTTGTTACAGTACTCCAGTCTGGAGCTAATAAAAGCATAGAGCAATGAATCTGGAAGATCTTAAAGCTATAGGAGAAGCATATAAACTTGATTGCTGTTTAGTATGACTATTTTTAGACTCAACATGCAGGCCGGGCATCATTGAATTTCTTAGCAGTAGTGATGTGTTGTCTTAATCTTTTTTGTCAATGCAGCTTTACTTTCATTAAAGTTTAAAAAAAGTGTTAAAATGGACAATACATGTAGGGTTTTTTTTTAATGAGGAACATAATTTCAGATGTTTTAAACAGCAAGTACATTACAGCAGTTCTTTGAGACACATGATAGCTAGTGGTCTGAAGAATATGAAATGGAAATAAAAGAAGAGGCTCTGTACTTGCAAATATGTACTTCCATTGTTCAGTACTGTAAGATTTGCATGTGTATAACTGTAAATACAAACTATTGAGTTTTGGTGCCCTCATTTTGCATGTTTTTCTTTCTTTCCTTCCTTCCCCCACCCTTACAGAGCAACTTTGCAGATGGCCGTTTGCAATCCCATTATAAATCAGGCTTAGTACAGAAGGGTTTATATATTCAGGCTAAGTACCAGCGGTTACGTTCTGTTGGTGTAAGGGGATTTACCACTAATAAATTCAGAGATGGATTTTTGAGGAAAGAAAAGGTAAGTTGGCTTAATTTATTTTTCACTAAGCCAGTTATAAAATGTGAATATTCATAATATCCATTCCAGTATTTAAATCCCCATGGAATAACTTGGATGGGATTTTCTGGAATATTGGCTCTTGTGCTTTGCAGGCAAACTTGATTCCGCCTTCCTGTCTCCTCCATGTTTATTGCATGGAAATCTGCTGAAACTGGTAACTGCAAATCGGAGATGGCCTCTGAGATTCTGCACTTGCCTCTGTTTCTGTATTCTGTATTTGAGCTCAGTTGATCTCTTCCTATTGATAGGAAGAGAAAGTAGCCCTCTATGTAAAAATATTATGTCTTCTTAGGCTACAGTTTTAAATCAATGTGAAGGGTATTAATATTTTTTCTACTACGTCTGTGTGCTTTTCCTCTTTATGTTACCTTAAATTAATCATGTGCTTTAAAGGACACAGTGCAGTGCTGTTCTGAATAATGCATCCTACATTATAAAATGTGTAAAATTCAGCTTCAGCTGAAATAATTAGGCACACCTGGTTTATGATACTCTTCGATTTGCAGTGCGTAATCTTGAACTACAGAGGAACTTTTGAATGCTGTGAAATGTTACAGCTTTTGTGACGATCAGTAATTAAAACATTAAAAATCCTTGATTAGAATTGATCAAGTATGATCAAAGTAGTATGAGGTTACTCGTGACATCAGAGAATTGGATTACATGACCTAACTAGCCCCCTGCAGTTCTGTGTTCCTGTGTGAATTCTTGTTTGTTTTGCAATTCTGTGTTGATCTGTCTGCAAGTAAATACACTTGCATAAGCATTTGTAGTTGGATTAGAGTTCAGCTCTTAGAGCTGTTTTCAAAAAAATCTTAAGTTTACAGTCCCATGGAGGGGGGGGAAGCAAAACACCAATAACCCAAACAAGCAAGGGAGGAAAAAAAAAAGGCAGATAGAAAACCAAATGCTTTGGTCAGGGTAAACAGGTCACTTGTTACAAAAGTATACTGGCAGATGGGTTTACATTTGTGTGGACTCTCAGAGCTGTGGTCTCCGAAGGCTAAACTGAATTGGAATTAATGGAAAATAAATGAAGAAGGATTTTTTCAGAAAATTATGACCTTGTAAAATGGGCATAGAAGTGCCATGACTTTGTTGTAGTGAGTTTTTTCCCCCATAATTTCCAATATTCTTCTATAATTGGATATTAAGGTTCTTGTCTGGAACCAATAAAGCATGCTTTACACAACCTGGCTGGTGGAGATTATCATTTGAATTAGAGAAGCATAGTAAGATCTCAGTATTGATTTTTAGGCCTGATTAGGAACTTGAGTGTCTGTTAGCTGAAGTAAAATAAATCCTAAAGAATAACAGTCATTTTCTTAACAACATACTGATTGCTGATTGGCCAATTCTCAAAAAAACCCCAAACTTAGAAAAACAAAACCACTTTTTCTCAGATTCTAGCATTTGCTGTATTTTGCCGGTTGCAGAGTACTGCATCCAGCTCTGTGGTCCTCAGTACAGGAAAGACATGGGTCTGTTGAAGAGGGTCCACAGGAAGACCACAAAAATTATCAGAGGGATGGAGCACCTTTCCTATGAGGAAAGGCTGAGAGAGTTGGGGTTGTCCATCCTGGAGAAAATCTTTGGGAGGCTTTATTGTGGCCTTTCAGATCTTAAAAGGGGCCTACAAGAAAGATGGGGAAAGACTTTTTAGGAGGGCCTGTTGCAGTAGGATGAGGGTTTTAAACTAGAAGAGGGGAGATTCAGGCTGAATGTGAGGAAGAAAATTTTTACAGTGAGGGTGGTAAAATACTGGCAGAGGTTGCCCAGAGAGGTGGTGGATGTGCCACCCCTGGGGACATTCAGGGCCAGGCTGGATGTGGTTCTGAGCAACCTGATCTAGTTGAACATGTCCCTGCTTACAACAAGGGGGTTGGACTAGATGACCTTTGAAAGTCCCTTCCAACCCCGACTATTCTGTGATTCTCTAACAATTAAAATTGTCCTTGAGATTTGTTAAACTAGTCTGAACATCTTTATTTCACCCTTTTGAAATAATTATGTATATACCTCCTTTAAGGCACAGTCTTTACAGTTATGCTGTTTCAGTCCATAACTGGAAGAATCTTTTATGTTCCATACTATAATAATACAGTATTTATGAAAACTGGGAAGTTTTTTTTCACTGTTACAACTTGACAGTAATGTGTTCTTTTTTTCTTTCTGTAGGGAAATTTAAATATTGCAGCAGAAACCTGAACTGAGCTGTGATCCTGAAGTTGAAACAGACAACACAGCAAAGGGAGCATCTGTTCATTTTTTGACAGTGTTGTCAAGACTTAAAATAGGATAAAGGAACTAACCCTATAACTTTCTTGATTAAAAATAACTTTATTTTTCAGTAGTGGAATGCTGCAGAACTTTTTTACAGTTTTAATAATTGCTTTTAAACTACAGTATTCAACTGAAACAGTAGTATGTACCTTTAGTTCCTTTTGCATACCAGTGTCAAGTAAAGAAGTCATCAGAGGGAGTCTTATTTATTGAATACTTTTTCTGTAAGCATGATGTTACAGATGGAACTTGAGTTGTTATACCCAGAGGTTTCTATGTTGACAGTTTCTTGCTTATGTAATAAAAAAAGGAGGAAAAAAAAGTGCCTGAATTGTTTGGTAATAGCACATTAGCTCAGGATTTTCCAAGTAATGACCTTTTAGGTTGTGCAATAGATTTTACACCTTTGTTTAGCATTGCTGTGAACCAGTATTTTGTATTACTTTAGTTTAATAATATACTTGGGTTTCTGATGTGTATATACATTTGTAAATTGTTAGAATGTTGGGACAACTTTCAGTATTTGATTAAAATGAATGGTAACAGGCAGGTGTGTAATGTACTGTAGCAGTAGCTTATAACTGCACTGAAAGCATGCTTGGGGTTGTTAGAGGATTAGTTGGTCTGTATTCAAAATGATTGTCTCATTATCTTTTGGGGTATGACATTCTTGACCAAGCCACATGTTCTCTAATCTTTTTTGTCATAAATGATTTGATGATTTCCTGGATTCTGAAATTGAGGCCTGAAGTATTTAATTACAAGAAAAACAAAAACTGTACGTTTTTCTAAGCATGTCTTCTAAGAAAGCTGTTCATAACTGAAACTGCTTTAAATGCAGATAGCTTATCATTTTGCTCAAAATCCCAGTAATTCTCTGAAGTTTACTGTACTGCAATATTGCTGTGCTGTGTGCAAAACTCAAATAGATGGACATGTTTTATAAGCAGCTATAAACAATATTGTGCTTATTTCCTGTTTATAGCCTTTGCCTTAATATGTAATATACGATAGGGTTGTGTGTATGTATTACAGGTTTGTTCAGACTTTTCATTGCCAGTAAATTAAAGATGCAAAGCAAGTAGTTTTTAGAGATGTTATTTTAAAAAAAGCTTTTCACCATATCCACAATATATGCAGGCTGATGTATTTTCATGATTTCCAAGGCAGTGTTAGCCATTATAGAATGCAGACTAGTCTCAGTTGTGGATAGTAGGTTGGAATTCTGATACTGGGTAGAAGTATGTTCAGAGAGAGTGAAATCTGGATTTTGGGTAGAAAGCCAGGCTGTGATTTCTGCATACCTTTTTGTAACGTTTTTGCCGCAATGCCCTCAGCAGAGAGGCTATTTGGAAGTGTAGGTATGGCTTGGATGACCTAAAATAGTGTCATGTAAATTTTTCAGTTCATGGGGTGTACTGCTTAGTGTTCACAGGGAGTAAGCAGGCACAAAGTGTGCCACTTTCACTGATGTTGTGGTCATTCAGCAATAACACCGGACGTTTGTTTCTAAACCCCAAATTTTTAGTTTAAATAGCAATGATTCAGCTAGTTTTTCAGTAACTTTGACACACATACACAAGATGGGAAGCTAACTGAAAGGAATTCATTGGTCAAACTGAGGCAGGAAAATTTCCGCAGATGATAAAATGTTTATTTATTTATGCTGTCAGTGATAAATTGGACAAAAACATCGAGTAGATTTACAGGGAGACAAAAATAAGGAATTGAAACAAAGTTTGAGTCAACCCAAAACAAATGTGGAGTAGCTGCAGCTGAGCAGCCTATTGGCAAGGGAGTGCTGCAGGTACTCTGCAGATGAGGGCAGTTTGCTGTCAAGCTATTCCCGCTGCTCCTGAATGTGCTAAAGCACTGTAAAACATGTAAAAAGTGAAACCATGTATGATATAGGACTACTGAATCTGTATTGTCTTACTCAACAGGATACTACTGTTTCTGTAAGCTTCCTGCAGTGTTATTAAAGCCTGGAAGAGAACTTGTGGTTGAGCAAATGGAAAAGTGGATACATGAAGAAACTTCTGACATGGCAGTTTTGCTAAAACTGTTTAGAAGTGATGCTGAAGTAGTCAGACTTCAGTCAATTACTGCTGCTTTAACCAGGTTTAAAAGTGTGACTGGCTCCACTGATTTTGTGCTCTCTCATTTTACTTGTGCATGACTGGGAATCTCTATAATTTGTTTTGTATTTGAACAGTTTAGCTTTGTTTTGTATTTCTACAACCATGAGCAACATATTACAAGCAGGGTTTGTTGGCATGTTACTGACCTTGACTTGTCCCCCTACTCCTTGCCCATCCTTGGTCACAAGATGAATGTCCTATGATAAAATGTAGTAACTGTTTCAGTTGTTTTAGCTTTTATTTAATATGATACCATTTGCTCAAATCATGTTATTTACTGATAACTTTACTTGGCTAATTTGGGATTCTATCATGATAAAACTTCCTATATTTTATAAAAATCAAAGGTTGAATTCTGTGACTGGTTTAGGTGTTAGAGGCATCAACTCTATCTGGTATGAGACACTGCTATGTAGATTTATCTTTGTGAATTGGAGACTTGTGTTTATATACTCACACAAATTGGCTTGCGTATTCTTTTAAGTACAGAAAAGTTCTGTCGTACTGGAATACGTTTGTTTGAGAGCAGTGTATTGGGTTGTGAACGAGCAAGAAAAGGTGTTAAGTAGAAGAAAGGTGAATTTACTTGAATAACTTGGTGCCTTTCTGTATTGTGACTGCATTGTAGAAAACACCTGTACAAAGACTTAAGTAATATCCTGGTTATCACATTGTTTCTAATGGGAGCATGGACTGGTATTGGAATAACTACTTATTTAAATATGCGTGTAAGCCTCAGAGGGAAAACAGCGTTGCTTGTATTAGTAAAGTCTGCCACTGCATTTGCATTGGAAGGGCAGCTTAAAAATGTGATTGTCTAAGAGCTTTCTAGCTTTGTTTTATACTTTGAAAATATGAATTGCGTTTCTTTTTGGTTGACTTGAAATGGCTGTTAAATGCTCATGTCACTCAATTGTTCATGTGAAATGTTTTTCTAATTGCTATCTAAAATGCAGTGGGTTTAATGACTAGAGTCTTCCTTGTGTCTGAAATAGTAAGTTGTGATGTTAGCATTTATATTGATGATCCATTTAATCTCTACGTAGGTTTGTTAAGAGTCCTCATTTTAAACTTTGTGATGATGTGAGTTCACAAGGTTTAAAAAATTCTGGGGCTAGTAAGAAGCAACACATTGCAAGGCTTCTACAAGCCTGCCTTAACTCTAGTAATTGTTTTCATGCTTCACCTTACCTGATGGATTTAGATGGTCTTGAGACCTGGATAGAACTGTCTCAACTCAGGTAACTGATAGCAGAAGATGGGAGTAAATTCAGCTGATCACCAATTGTGCTAGTGGTTTACTTGCTGCCTTCTCTCCCAGGGCCTCAGAGTGAAATGCTGAATTTTCTTTGTATGAACTTAGTTGCTTTAAAAACAAAACAAAAACCAAGATGACACTTTAGTGGCATTATAAAAGGTGGGGGTTCTCAAAACTCGGAAAGTCATTTTCTGCCATGTCTGGGAAATGGATAGTGAGAATTGCTTGGAGGACAAGATTAAAGATTATAGCAGAGAGTTATTTCTCAGTGTTCACCTTAGAGACTGTATATAGAGGGAGTTCTTTAACTTCCGTGCTTTCCAAAGGGATCTTTTCCTATGCTGTGTAGAAACATGCCTCTTGCCTTTCCTTAAGTATTTGAACAGCCACCTGCAAAGTTTTCTACAGGAGAGCTCTGTAGAATAAAGACTTTAGACTGGCATCTGAATGAACCTGGGGGTGAAGGGACATTTCTGCACATTACTCTGGTCCTTGACAGACTCCCATTGCTGCAGGATTTGAAGATAGAGGTTCTTCAGCCTACTTAGGAAGGAAAAAAAAAAAAAAAGGCAAAAAAAAGCCATTTCAAGATCATCAAAAGCCTACTTTTAACACTTAACTCCTTAATTGACCTTAACAGTAGTGATGAGCTTCTAAAGAGTGTTCTGTTTCAAGCTTGGTGAGCTAAATTGTCAGTGTTGAGAGCAGAGAAAACTGCTGTTGTAACATCTGCCCTTTCCTTCCCTGCTTGATGGGTTTGGTTGTTGGGAGGGGGTTTTGAGTGAGTATTTAGCCACATGGCTTAATAGCTCTGTGCTGCTTGCCACTTCAATAGTTTTCTTCTGTTCACTGTTCATTGCTCTGAATTTTGTGCAAGCAGTCTAAATCTCATGTTGTCTTTTAATATTTCATTTTCTGTAAATGTAGTAGATGGCTTTCATTTCTTGATTGGCTTCTCATTGTTGAGGGAAGAGACAGGGTGGAACCAGTTGTTGGAGTATCTTCTTCATGGAATAAAAAAGCCTCATTATTTTGTTTAAGAACAGCAGGATTTCCCCCCCCCCCCAATTGAATGAGGATGTGGACTGATGTCCACTTGTAAGGAATATATTAGTGTTGATGTTATTTATACTGTAGTTTCATGAGGACCTTCTAATGTGTGTATGTGCACGTGTGTACACATACAAACACAGTGTTGGAAATCTTTAATGTAATTATTTCTAAGTGTGGATAAGAAACAACATTTTTAAACTACTGAAGATGGAGTTAAATGCAAATGCATTTTAAGTCTGTAGTCTTTGGCGTCTACAACGGTGCTTTTGACAATGTTATTCCATATCTAAAATCCTCATTCATAAGTATATATTAAGATGTAGGTATGTTTATATGTATGTTTAACATAGTTTATATAAAATCAATGTAAATCTTGTTTCTACAGACAATAAATGTTTTCACAGAATTTTTACTTCAGTGATTTGATTCAGTAGTTATTAATGTTTGGTGTAACTTTCAGAGTATTTTACTTGATCTATGTAGCCACTGAATTGTTTTTTTTAGTATAACTTATATAAGTCGTTGAAGATTGAAATATTGATCCACATTTTAAGCACGCTTTTTTTGGCTAAAAGAAGCTGCTTTTTTAAAGACACAGAAATACAATTCTCCCCTCATTACTAGCACAGAATAGATGCTGTGTGACAAAATCCGTGAAAGCGGTATGTCTTACCTCCTCCGTGGCATTCAAAATCCTTATCTCTGCTGAGTTCTGATTCTTGCCCTGTAAAGGAGCAGGATGGGGGAAGGAGCACACTTGCTTGGCTAACTTTGTGTACATTCAGTAAACCAGTATGCATTTTTAAGAGGTCTGTCAATACTGTATCATCAGTATGAGGTGAAAACAAGTGTTAATACTAAGAACCCGTAATAGAGTGGAGGGAGAATAAGGTGAAGCTAGAAGAATAATACACTTGTATTTTAATTAAAGGAAAAGAGTTAAATTTCCCCATTATTTACTTAAACTTGCATAATCCAAATCTGTCTTGATCTTCACTTTATGTAATTATTATTTTTTATATAATTCTCCTAACCTGGTTATTATCCTTGAGCTAGGTAGTACAGCAAAACTCCTTCATGTGTGGTAAATCTACTGTGATGTAGAGTAGCTACAGGGGGAGGCATTGTTACTTCTTTCCTCTCAGGAAAAAAAATTAAAATACTTGGGGGGATATTAATAATCATGCTTCCCAACTATTATACTATAGTCTTAAGAAGTGATGTAGCTGATCGTGTTCTGAAGTGCATGTCATTCGAGAATGAAGTTGCTAACTTGCATTGATACCACATTAAAACCATCTCTTTAGCTTCTCTGAGCAATTTCTTAACAGGTAAAGAGAAGTTTCTAAATGCCATCATGATGTGTATTCATTCAACACTTCCCCCCATCCCCCCAGCTCCTGGTGATGTTAGTTTGAAGCCCCAGCTGAGGGGTAGGCTCTACATGAACACAAGATCAGTCCTACAGTGGCTTACGAACAATGAGAAGCTAAATCTTGGAGGCATTACAACAGTGCTCCTCCCAGTTTACAATGAGTTTTTTCCACTTTCTGGGAAGGACAACCTGCTATACTGTGTTACTGCTTTACTTAAGAAAGCAAGGGACTTCCCATACATGAATTTTTTAGTGATAGCTGAAATTGGGAATCTGTTTGAAATAACCATTAAATTGGCTTTTTCCTGGGTACTGTGTGAAATTACGTTGTGTTACTCCTTACCACTTCTACTACCAGCCTTGAAGAGTTCTTACAGAAATAGTGATACTGGGATGTGCCAGGCTAACTTACTGTTATACCACTTACTCCATCTTACGTTGTGAAACTGGAGCCCTAGAAAGCCAAACTTCATCTACAATTACCCATAGTAACAGCAGAAATACCTTCCTTCTCAACCCTGGTTGCATCAATTCTACTTAATCAAAATAAAATGTCAAACTGACCTCACATTTTCAGCTAGTCTGTCATAATGCTGAAGTAAAAGCTGGTACTTCTGGTTACTTCCCAGAATTAATCCTGTAACTTTTCCAAGTAATAAAGCTCAAATGCCTTTATGCAGTGAGGAATGGTGGATAATGCCAGTTTTCTGCCTTCATACCCAAATTACCTACCTGAGGTTCATCCAGAATTTTTTGCTCAACCTTTCATTAATCTCGAAGGTGCTTGTGCTGTAGAAGATGCTACCTATACTCTTTATCTTTTATACCAGGTTACAATTTCTCATGTTCTTCCACTCTGCTACTGGTGTAGTTTTTTTCTGTTCCAGTGGTCTTCACCTACGTAAGGACTTGCCTCTGGAAAATGCTCCCTGGCCGCATGAGGTGCTTTTCTATCCAGAAAGGTTACTGATCTATGCAAACGGCTCTCACTTTTGCTCAGTTCCACTGCGGCACGAGTTTCCCATCTTCCTGCAATACTGAACAGTCAGCTGCTCATGTGCGGCTTCGCTTTTTATTTTTTATTTTTTTTTTGCCGGAACACCACCACCAAGCCTCCACTCTTCATCTCGTCTTTCCTCCTTCCCTCCCGCCCTCTAGAGCCGAGCGTGTAAAAGGGGGGGGGGGGCCCTTCCCTCACGGCCAGCGCCGGAGCGGGGCGGTGAGGGGCACCTGCGGGAGCGGCCGTCTCCTTTCCCAGCTCCTCCGAATGCAGAGACCCGAGGGAGGACAGGGCACGGCCTGCAGCAGGTAGCAGCTCCCGGGTACAGGATCCTGAGGTACCCGCCTGTCCCGCTGCGCGGGAGCGGCCACCCACTCCCAGAGACAGTGACCAGAGCCCACAACGTCCTCCCTCCTCCCCAGCACCGAAACAAGGCGAGCCCCTTCCCCTCCCGTGCCCCGCCCGAGCTCCCGGTGCCTCCCCGTGCCCCCCTGCCGACTCCCGGCCGCAGACGGAAGGAGCCGCCCCTTTCCCCCACCCGGGGCTCCGCAGCACCCCTCTCCCCCGGCCCGGCCCACCCCAGCCCCCGCTGGGTACCGCTGCTCGCTTCCTTCCTCTCCGCCCTCCCTCCCCTGCCGCCGCTCCCGGCTGCCCGAGGCGGCGCAGCGGCTCTGGCGCAGTCTCGCGACACTTCCCGCAGCGCCTGAGCCGAGTCGCCCCGCTCCGTTCGGCTCCGCCGGCAGCAGCAGCCGTCTGCGGCGTGGAGGGATCCGGCTGCTCGCTCCTCGCACCCTCGCCCCCTCGCCGTGCCGAGTGCACCGGCCGGTCCCGCGGCTCGGCAGCCTGCTCTTCTGGGCGCCCGAGATTGGCCGCGCTCTCTCGCGGGCTGCTGTGCCCGGCGGCAGCGGGGACCCAGGTGGCAGGAGCTGAAAGCTGAGCCCTCTCGCTTCGTTTCCTTTTTTCTTTTTTTTTAAATACACACGATACTTATGCCGGGGGAAGCCGAGGTGCTGCTGCTAACAGGACGCGGAATGCAGCCCGGCTGCAGCGAGTGCTGAGAGCGGCGGCCGCCGGAGGAGGGAGCGGCTCTGTCAACAGCCTCTTCTTCCCGCGGCGGCTGCTCGGCTCGGGCTGTCTCTCGCCCCCTTCGCCGTGGCAACCCGCCTCAAACTTTCAGCCTGTTTCCGCCGCCAGGCAAAGCCCAGCTCGACATAAATGGGTGAGTTCAAGCACCCGGCTCCGAGTTGCCGGTACTGTGGAGGCTGCTCAGCGGGTGGGGTGCATACCGCTACGGCGACGGGGGTGCGATGGGGAGGGAGCTGCCCGCAGCCAGCCTTCGCTCCTCCGCCTCACGGCTTTTAACTTCTCCCCTCCCCCGGCGGAGTCAGTAATTGTTTTCATGTGATAGGCAGAGAAGTCGGGGTTTGCGGCGGCGGGGTGAGGGCCGGGCGTCCCTCGAGGCTACCGCGGTGGGCGATCCCGAGCGGGGGTGATGCGGTTGCGAGCCCCTCTTCCCGTTGGGCACAGCTACCCCTGGCAGCCTGGGGTGTGGTGGGGCGGGCGGGCATAGAGAAGGGGGGACCTCCGCTCCGGGCGCGCAGGTTGTGCTCCGTCCGCTGAGGGGAGAGCTGAGAGGAAGCGCGAGGCGGCCTTTGGGACGTGTTGTACCGCCCAGCCAGAAGGGGGCGGCAGTTGCGGCAGTTGCGCAGGGGTCGTTGGGGCCGTTGCTCGGGGGGGCGGTTGCGTTCGGCAGTCTCTGCCCGTGAGGTGGCTCCCGCGGACTTCGGGAAGAGGCAGCGCCCGCTTGCCCACCCCGGCGTGGGCAGCGCCCGCTACCTGTGCGGGGAGGGGTCCTGGTCTGCGGGAGAGGTGAGGATGGGAATGAATTGTCCCATTATGTGGGGTGAGGCGGCGGCGGTGCCAGGCGCGGGCTGGCTGAGCGATGCGCCCCGGGGCGTCTCTCTGCCCAGCGGAAAATGATGTCTCGGAGGGAACAAAAGAACCCGCCTGCTGTCAGTAAGCAGCCCTGGGTGTACCCACTGGCCGGCGTGTGAAGGCAGTGGCAAATGGTGCTTCAAAATACTGGCGTTCAGATGTCCTCGTCTGCCCGCTGTATTCACGGTAGCACAAATGCTGTTGGACTGTGGGAGACCCTGAGAGCAGTATCACTAAAATGACTAAATGTAATGCCTTACGTGGCAGACATTTTACACATTTGTTGTAATACAGTGACATTGGGAATACAGTAGGGAAGAAATCGTCCCTTTGTTCTTTGAGAGGTTACTTTGCGAGATACTATCAAAGCGATGTGCACCTCCTGTACCTGCATGTTACAAGATTAAGTACTAGCTTTCCAATATTGACTTTCAGTTAGTTCTCCGATTCAGGCTGAAATGCATTCATCCCTATGCAGGTCATTCAGCTGTATTGATCTGGGTGAACTGTGGTACTGCTGACAGTAGCCCAGCAGCCCAGACCACCACACTTAATTGTAGAGAGCATTGTAGATAGAAGACTCTGTTAGGGTTGGTTTGCCTGTGTTGGTTAACACAGCTCTCCCAACTTTGGTCTTCTGTAGCAACAGATAAGGTTTTAAACATAGCTGCTTTAATGAGAAGTAGGGTTTGTAACTGCTGAGCTGAGCAAAATCTGTCTTCAGTAAAGCATGTCACTGGAATTTTTTTTTTTTTTAATTATTAGCATTGTTTTCTTATCCTCTTAGTCCATTTATTCCATATCAATTTTGTATTGTGATACAGTAAGACTTCTGATTTCTGATTAATCCATACTCCAAATATTACCCTTTTTTAGCTTCGTGGTATAAAAGATTAAGGAAAGCAAAAGACCAGTGAGGTAACTTACATTGATAGAGCTCTAGGAAGGTTTTGGAATACTGTAACTTAGCAGTGAAGGCCATCTTTTTCTCTTACCCACCTTTCCCTCCCCTGGGCTGAAGATATCTGTCTTCTTTAAAACTCCTTTGGATAATGACTGTCCCAAATTGTTGTGATTCAGTCAGACTTATTTTTGAAAAATGGGGGTGGAAGGAAGGTAGATATGGTTTGATTTTTGTTTATACGTTTACATGGTGATTCTTGCAGTTTAAAAACAAATGGAGAAATTATGTAAGGAAGTGAAGATAGGAGTAGTATGAAAGGCAGGTCTTTATAGGGGATAACAAATCAAACCAGAGATTTAAAAAAAAAATAACATTGTTAGCATTTTTGAAAGATACTTAAGATGCAGAAGAAAATAAATGAATTCTTTGTGTACACACTGTTAAATTTTCTGATGTTTTATTTTTAAATTACTTGTATGCCTTCCATTTCAACCATTTGTATTTTCTGTATGGAGCTGCATATTGCTATTAGTCCAACCCTGTGCATGCGTATTTTACACATCTGTGTATATTATAGTTCAGCTTTTCATTAAAGCTTTTTCATGGTATGTACTCAAAACCTTACAAGAAATACAGCTTTATCATGATGTTTTATGAGTTATTGTATGACATTATAGGTAGAATACCTTAAAGTGAATTAATTTACACTTGGAATAGACTTGTGAAATAATGGTGGTAGTTCTCTAAACGTAAAAGGGGGGCAAGGCAAATATCTTAAAGGTAATTGTGAATGTAGTGGAACAAGCTTGGTCCCCCTCCTCAAATGTCTGAGAAATGAAGAGGTGGTGGTTTGTGGGGACTTGCATGTGTGTGGGGGTTGTTTGTTTGGTGTTGCTTTTAGGTTTGATTTGTTCTCTCTTTTTTTTAAGACTATTTAGTATTGCACATGGTAGAACTCCTCAGTCTCAATTGCAAGAGCTTTTAAAGCCCACAGATCAGACTGTTCTCCTGAAGTTGGAGGTCCAAAAGGCAAAGTAAGAAGAAGGCATGGTGGCTACTTGGGGAAAACTGGTTTGCAGTGTACTGCTTATCAAATTTGGAAAACAAAAGATTTGGAGTGCAAGTCTAGAGAGTCTAGAGATCAGTGTTTTAACTGCCATCATCACAAAACAACTGATGTGTAGCAACTTGTGTCAGTTGAGACACACCTTCCAATTTCTGCTGTAGATGAAGGAAGAGCCTTTTCCTGCACTGCAGTCTTTGCTCACCTTCAGAGCACGGTTTGGTGAATTAAAGGAGGATGGATCTGTATAATAATACCACTATGAAGCTAAGCAGTTGAAGCAGCCATCATAATGCTTGTAAATACTGGGTTATAAATAAGCCCTTGAATCATCAATATTTTTTTACCTTAGTATTTTTCAAGATAATGTTAAAGCTTTTCTGTTGGGGAAGGGGAAGAGAGGATACACTGCTTTTGTTTACATGAAATCACATTGGTCACCTCTGTTGTTGCCATAGTTAGGAGTTTGGCTCCAGCTAAAGTCTTGTGCCCTTTCAACCAGTCAGATTACTGATACTGGCAGACAGCTATTGTCTGCACAATTTTACTTTAGTGATTGAGAAACATGCTTTGCTGTGAAATACCACAGCTAGTTTGTACACACCAAAGGAATGTTATGCCAAGAAGTAATGCAATCAAAAGAATCTGTGTGAGAGGCTGGTATGTTCTGTTCCAGTTGCTATCCCTTTTCCTGTTTTCCCCCTTTGTTAGTTATCTTAATTTTTCCTTCCCATATTCTCCTCTGCCCCCTGCCCTCAGCTTCTGTTCTGCTTCCCCCATAAACCCTACCTTTTTATCTTTCCCCCTCTACTTGTCTTTACACGCTTCAGACATGTCAGTTCCTCTTTCTCCCTCTCTTACCGAAATATCAACAGAGGGAGCACTCTGAGCACATTTCCTGCGTGTGGGTCCACACTGACCTCCATCAAGCAGGAGCTGTGCTTGCATCAAAACTTCCACTTCGCCCTGAGGTGTGACTTGGAGAGCTTTCACTGCAACAGGAGCCCTGGGGAGTTTATCTGGTAGACTCTAGAAACATTACACTCCTGTGTAAAATGAAGCATTTTTGAGGCCTAAGCTTAGCAGATTTATAAATCACGTAGGTGTGGTTGTGGTTCTTGACTACTCTGACAAATTTGATGCTCTCTGCCCAAAATGGTGGAGAGTTTGGATCCTTTCAGCAAAATAGCTGCGAGGTGTTTTTAAATAGGAATAGCATGTGTCATTCTTGTCATTGTTGAAAACAGCTGAACAGTTTCAGCCGAATAAGGAAAAATTATAAGAAAAATTATTAGCATGACCTTTTTTTTTTTCATTTTTATCTTTTTTTCTAAATAAGGTTTTAAGCAGCTGTAAAGTGGCTTTATAGGGGAAATGTTGCATAAAAATCCTCCCCACCCTGTATAAAGTCTTTGTTCTCCTCCTCATATGGGATGTTATTAATTTTAGTTCTTTTTGTTGTCATTGGTAGGTTTGTTTCTTACAAGGCGGTTGCATTGGAGCTGTTCAAGATCACATTTCCAGTTGTTTGGTCACAATATTATATAGCCTGTGAATGTCTTCATGATCCGAGTTCAAGTGGAGTTTTCATAAACCATAATAAAATATTTTCAGTAACCTATATAACATACCGTACAAAAAAAATCTGGCATGAAGCTTTTTTTCCCTAGCAATTAAAAAATAATGACATTGATGTTGTAAAAGGTTGTCAGATCTGCCGTCTGAACAGAACAAGATAGGAATTTGAAATAAAAAATATAAAATATATACGTGTGTATATATAAAAAATTCTGAAAATAATTTCTGATTTTGCAGTCTGTTTTGTATGTTGATATCTCTTCTGTTTGCTCCTTTTTCAGTGTCTACATTACAGTTGGTTTTTTAATAGTGATTGTTGCTTTTGGATCAGAAAGTGTGATAAAGAAGAGATACTTAAAATAGAAGGTTTGTTAAAGCCACGGAAGTTTTGCTCCTCTTTGTGCTGATCAAGGAGTCATCTGTAGAAAATCATGGTAGAGCTGCTAGAAAAGTTGTGGGGTTTGTTTTTGTTTTGCTTTTGGTGTTTTTAACCTACTTAGTCTTAAAGAATTATATGTAATAATTAAAATGCTTTCTTACGAAGCAGTTTTATTGTGATATTAATGCAGAGTGCATACATATTTCTGTGTAAACTGCTACTAATGCAATTGATACAATTAGTCTGTAATGTGATTCAGATTTGCTTCTTTGGTAATTGTTATTCACTGGATGTTAGAGGTTTCTTTCTTTTTTGAGAATACTGCTGTTAATCATTCTACCAGCAGTGTATAAGAATTCATATAGCAGATTAGTATTGACCTTGTAGATAATGCGTTGATTCCTTCCCCACCTGAAGGGGAAGAGATGCATGTGTTAGGGGGAGAAAAAGGAGACCTTGGTAATGTGAAATGAGTAGATGAAATTTCAGGTCTGAAATATTAAGAGGTCACTGAAGTGCCGAAGGGCAGGTTAGTCCTGATGGGATCAAAGGAGAGAAAACAGCCACGGAGATGGTAACTGTTGTTTTGGTCTGATACTGCTGTTCCAGAGCAAGCTTGTAAAAAATGATGATGGACTTTGTATGGTTCCTGTCTGTGGCTGTTTTTTTTTTTTTTTTTTTTTTAATCACAGAATACTAAATCCTGGACCTGGGGAGTGGATGTTTTCCCTAGATGTAAAAAGCAGGAACTAGCTTAAGGGCATATCTGTGTTCTTAACACTGTGGAATGATGAAAGAATATATTAGGGGAGGGGATCTAGAGAGGAGGTATCAAGATTCAGTAATTCAGCTAATGTAAAAGTAATTGCTGACAGTCTGCTTCACACAGAGAGGAAACAATAAAAGCTTTGAGTCCTTGTATTTGAGAGAATATGCAATGCTGTAGCTCAGTAGTCATGGATTTTATTAGCAAATGGAGTTGACTTCTCCTCCACCCTCCTGCTTTTTATTACCGATAATTGAGAAGCATCAGTAGAAAACAGCTCTTGAGAATGCAGTGGTAATGTCCACTTAAAAGCTGTGTGGCAAGATGACTGTTGTGTCTCTATGCTTTGTTCCTAACATAACTATGCCTTAGAGAAAGGAGCATCCTGGATCATGAGTGGTGGAAGGGGAAAGGATGTCTTTGTTCTCATTCCACTGGGGGTGTTGTTGAGTATTTGTGTTTCTGGTTTAGGATGAAGAGTTGTCTATAGTCTGAGATCAGAAATTACGTCTGTGCTGAAACAATTCTCTTTAACAGCAAGGATAATGTAGTACAGAAAGCTGAGCAGCTGTATGAGAAAAAAAATCTCCCCAAATTCTAATTAATCTGTAGTCTCAGTATAAAAAGGTGCCTTTTGAACTCTACCTTTGAATTCTATTAAAAGTATTGTATGGATGGAAAATGTTTCTTTTTATTTCCTTCTCACTTTCCTACTGTGCAGCTAAATTGCTTCTGACAACTGAAACCAGCTCACACCAAACCCAGTGTAAGTCTGTTCATTTATCTGAAGAACAAAGTCAGCACTGGTGCACAGCTCCTCAGGGAACAAATGCTTTTTCAAAAATGTCAGTATAGATTTGTTACATGTGTTGCAAGTCAAGCCCCAACTTGATCCCATAGCAAGGGAGTTGGACTAGATGATCTTAAAAGGTCCCTTGCAACCCAAGCCATTCAAAATGAGCTATGAATATTTAATTAGCTTTCAATGGTCACACTGCTCATAGTTAAAAGTTAAATTTTGTGTCCCACAAGTAGTTTGTAATAAGTGAATTTGTGACCTGCCTTAAAGCCCCTGCAACTAACCAAGAAACCAACCAAACCCATCACCTCAACACAGCCAAAACCCAGCAGTTACAAGGTAGCGGAACTATTAGAGTATATGTGTACAGGTGCAGAACTTCTCATTTTTGAGCCAAATGTAAAACCACTTTCAAAACTCTCATCTCATGTTGGCTAGTTTGGTTCAGGTGTCTTGTCTCTGCTCCCTCCTGGCTTCTTGTGCCCCTCCTCACTGGAGGAAAAGCTCTGATCAGGGTAAGTACTACTTAGCAACAACTAAAACATTGGTGTGTTTACCAGCTTTATTCTCAGGCTAAAGCCAAAACACAGCTCTGTACCAGCTTCTAGGAAGAAAATTATTCCAGATGAAACCAGGACGGGTTTAAAGCGAGTATGTCCTCTATCTGTGGTTGCTGATTCATCCTTACCACTGGCAAGAAACATTTTGAGTAGTCTGGTAACTTGGCAGAGTGGACTTTTTTTTTTCTTCCCCCTGTGATAGCCTTATGCAGCATTGAAAATTTTATATCCATGTGGCAGATATAAAACTGGCAAGCAGCAAAGCAGCAAGACCTCAGCTTAATTTTTCAGTGTTTTTCTCATTCCTGCTGTTCTTTCTGTGAGGTCTCACTGAGCTCTTACTGGGCTGTTAATGCTTTTCTGTTTATTTCCCACTGTAAAAGGGCACACCAGGAACTGTAGTGTGTCCAGAAAAAGATAGGTTTATTCTGGGGTTTCATTATGACAAGGTTTAAAAAACTTTTTTGTTGTCAAATTCAGAATGTATGTAAAAGTGTTTTAGCTTTGGCCTTCTGTTTCCAAATGTAAGATTTAATGACCTGCTTTGGAAGAATGGTGATGCTTATTTATAAACAACATCTGAATGTTTCATGGATGAGATTGATTTTCTAGATATTTTTCTTTTTTATCAGCCATTTCCTATGAATGTGTCCTTATTGTCATCAAGAGCTTTATGGAAAAATATCGTATCAAGACCTTTCACTCTGGGCAAGACTATCTTAATTTCCTATGAAGTAGTCTGAGTACTGTATTTCAGTGAGACTGAGGAACTGCTGCTTTGAACACAAATATCCAGCTTCTAGAATCATAGAACCAGAATGGTTTGGCTTGGAAGGGACCTTAAAGATTGTCTGGTTCCAGCCCCAGTCAAGCACTTAGAGGGATGGGGCATTCACAACTTCTAGGTCAACTTGTTCCAGTGTCTCACCACCCTCATAGTGAGTTTCTGCTTTAAGTCTTAGATTTAAAAAATGAACACACAAACCAGACACATCCCCTCTAACAACTCCTACCAAAAAAACCCAAACCCCAGAAGAACCTAGCTTTGTTCCCATCATCTTTTAAATGGCTGGGCAAAAGGAAGGAAAGGAGAAACAGATGCAGAGAGGAAAGTCCTCCAGTCAAGGTTAAGCCTGAGAAGCTTTGCTTCAAGTGCATGACCAAGCAACTTGTGACAATGGATATTTTTGAACATCTGAGAGCATACACCAGTATTTTGAGGCAGGGTATGGTCCAGCTCACTGGGAAAAGAAAATTGCATCATGTAAAGGCGGGCCTGGTAGCAAGAAATGTGTGGAACTTCACTTGCTGATATAATGGAAATTTAAATTCCAGTTCCAAAAGTGTATGAAAGATATTTGCAGATTTATAGGCCCTCATGATATTGAAGATTTTTTTCCTTAATGGCATGTTCCATGCTTTATTCTTCAATTTCAGTTTTTGTTCTAGGAAACCTCAACCTGCCAACAGTTGTTGAAAGCACTGGCTTGGTAGCTTACAAACATTGCTTTTTTTATATCTGTATTTTTGGATTGCTTGCGGGAAAGAAAAGGCTAATTGCTATGCAATCTTTAAATCCTGAGTGGGTTCAGACTTAAGTAGTTTGATACTAAGTCAATGGTGTAAACTTCCTCCAACTAGTAGATCTGAATGCTTTTAATACAGTTCTCTGCTTTTTTTGTGTTTGTGCTTCATGAAGTCGAACAGGTAACATTTAAGTTTGATCTCAAGATTCTAAGCCATTTGCTGCATTGAGCTGGTCATGTAACTAGTTCAGTCATTAATCTCAGTCTGATACCACTGGATATTTTTTTCTTGATTTGTTATATTCCATATTCTCAATGTTGGCAATGTGTTCTTTGTAGCTATTTTTGTTAGTAATTTTAGCAACATAGTTGAATTTTCTGGTGACTTATACAGGTTATATATAAGCTTAGCTTATACATTTGACCAGCTTCTCAACTGCTTCTTTCTTTTGGTAGCAGTTTGAGTTTATTGAACATTGCCAAGTTTAGCTATCTGCATAAAACTGCTCCAGTTTTATAGAGGTGGCATGTATTTAATAGAGGGATTTCTGAGAGTAGTTAATCCAGTTTAGTCAACCCAGTTTAGTTAACTGCCATTTTATTGATGGAAGGTCTCAATACATCAGAAAAAAGTACCTTTTATAACTTTATACTTGCTTGCCTGAGCGCTGCTGTAGATTTAAATTGGGTGTCCTGTGTTGTGAAAAGAAATGCACGTTGGAGCAGGCAACTAATTTGTACAAGTAACATTCTCTCTTTCTATTGCAAGAGAGTCTTTCAGCTGGGAGAGAAATCTTACTGCTACTGTTGCTGTCATCTTTTGTTATAAGTGTTTTTAATGTTCATCTGCGTGGACAGCTGCTGGTTCCTCTATCCTGTAATCTTCTAAAATAGAAAAGATCTTTATTTTCTTTGAAACTTTTTATTAAAGTCTCCAGTATATGCTGGTCATTTCGTTCATCAAATACCTTTATTTAACTGCATTTAAAACTAGTTGAAATACGCTTGTCAGTTTGACCTCTGAGGTCAGCTTGAATGGTCTTCGTTCTGTCACCTCATACTGCCTTTCAGAATTGCTTGCTTTGATTTGCATGCTACTTCTTTTAAAGACTACACTTTTTTGTGTGTGTGAGGCACCTATAAATAGTGCTTTTGATTATCTGCCAATTCAGTTATCTGACTGTTCATGGAAGATTGAGATAAGATGCCATCTGGTTCATGATGAACTATGGTCTGATAATTTGAAGTTGTCTGCACTGGTTCCAGAGTCATGAGGGATCTATTTATATATATTCCTCCACAATATATTTGCTAGTTTGTTCACAGTTGAGCAGAGAACAGTCTTGTTTGTTCCAGTGGTTTTCATTCCTTCACCTCATTCTGTCAGAAAGGAGTTGCTCCTCTTCCTATCAGTTATAGATTTGCATGTATTCAGCTTTTCTTTCACCTGTCTTTCAAGTGCACTGTTTCTCTTTTTAGGAAACTTTCCTGTATGCTTCACTTACATAGTCTCAAAATTCCCTATGATGCAAAGATATGCAGAATTCTGAAGGCAGTCTGGTGTGGAACACAGAAAAATTGTGAGTGGTCCTTTATTAATTTTGTTTCAGAATTAGGGAAATAAGAAACTTTCAGCTGGTTTCCCGTAAATACCATGTCAGGAAGGAGAGACACTGGCTGCCTTTTAGGGATTGTTGCTTTAATCTGCTGGGGTTTTTTCAGATTTGGAATTAGTACCCTGGAAGGTAACTGCTGAGGTGTGCCTTGCACATTGTGTTTTGCCAGCCACCTTTTTGGTATTTTCTGGTGGAAGACTGGTGCCTTTGGTGTGTAGAGAACAGGTTGTGGAAGTCAGTAAAGCTAAATACTGAAGTTCCAATGTTTTTTCTTTAATTTGGAGAATTTAAAGGCAGGATGTTGCTATTTTAGGTAGGATTTCAGTTTCTGTCTGTTCAAGTCTGTCAGTGTCTTTCTCAAGAACCAAAATCAAGGAGCTAATGTAAGTGCAGTCTTACAGAGATCTTACATGCAAGAAATGTTTTTTGCCTCTCTAGACCCTCTGAAAGGTAGGATTAGTTTTGGCTTCTGGTTTCCTTTGCTTCAGGAGCTTGTATCAGTGGAAACTGGGGAAGGTCATGAGAAGATTTTTCAAATGTATGGAGCCCAGGATCCTTTCTTACATGAGGGAGAGCTAGACCTTTCTGCTTACCCTTGGAAGAAGTGGTCAATGTAGATAACATTCAGTGACATCATTAACTCTTTCCTCTCTGGTTCTCTTGGTTGTATAGTTTTAACCTGCACACTGCCTCCTGGATTCCAAAGAAAGATCATAATCCTTTCAAGTAGAACCTGTCACCTCGTCGCTTCTTTGTCCACAGTCTTAGTTCTGTTCTAGACTGTACCAGTGTTGGTAACTGGGGGAGGGATGGGAGGAGGAGATTGTCAGAGGAATAATTACTTATAAAACAGTAGGGTTCATTGCCTCCATTTATGTTTACGTGGGTTCTACATAGTTCCACCCTTCTGCTTCCTCTCCTTTCTCCCCATATCCTCAATACAGCAATGGGCTGTTCTGTCTAAATGCTGATTGTTGTTTGTGCTTTCATTCTATATGCAGCTCTGTTGAACAGTCACATTCAACCAGCACACAGTGGCTCAAATTCCCTATTGGAGCAATGCTGTCATCAGGTCACAAGCCGTTCTTGCTCAGAATTGAAAGTCAGTGACAAGCTTTCAGATGCACTTGTTTGGTTTGCATAAGTTTTTGCTTTCAGGATTGTTCTAAGGAGGAGCTCTGTGTAGTATCTTCTTTTTGAAGGCTTATTCCAGTTGTAAGCTTTAAAGGTCTCTTAGAAGTGAGAGTGTTTCTTGGGTGGAAGAGACTTTTTGAGTTCTTTAACCTGCTACTGCCGATACCTGTTAGAGGAGCTGTATCTTCTGCTTCCGCATAAGCTCTGCTTTCTGAAAGGTGTTGCCTTGTTCAAAATCCGGAGAATTTCTCTGAGAAAATGAAAAGAAACAAAGGGTAATGGAACTTCCTTCTTACCCATACATAACTGATGCATGGGAGTTTTGAAAAGCACCTTTAAAGCGGGACAGAGAAGCTAATGGCTGCGATGTGGGAACGTTTTTGTTCATAAGAGCAAAAGAATGTATTCTAGTTTGTTAGTTCCATTTATTGCAACATCTGGAAGAAATTACCTTTAGAAACTAATTTGAGGTAAGAGAACAGAGACAGTAAAGGTACCATATACAACTTATTTCACTAGAATTGCATCCTGAATTCTGAAATTGAAATTTGAAGGCTTTTTAATGCACAGAGTCAACACATGTTATCTGATATCATAGTTAAATTTATTTGCCCAAAGATCATCTGGATCTTGTGAAACTTTATATGCAGTAATTTCTGATTTTTTAGCATTATTGCTCTTAGTGCAGTTTGAAGGAGAATAAAAAAACCTGATGTAAAAAGACAAGTTGCTAAGGATTGTGAGAAGCAGTCTTATGAGACTTCATTAGTAATCAGGAAAAAAACATGATAGTGGTGGGTGGTAAAGGTGTTACTTTAATCAAATGTGCCCTTCCTCCAAATAATCCTTCATAGTTGCTTGCATAATTGAGCAAGTTAGGTTGTTGGGGTTTTTTTACGCCTCAGGTGGTTTTTGGCTGCTTTTCAATATGTTCTAAAGGTTAGTGAAGATGGTTTAATGCTGGCATGTAAATTTTGTATTGGACCATAGTGGTGAAATGCAGATTACCTATGATCTGAGCTCTTTTACTTAAGAGTCATGAGCCCCACCGCACACATAACTTTTATAGCTCCTGTAATGCCTGACAATCTGTTGTATGTGGAAGCATGATAGTTAATGTCCTTTCATTTGGCTTATAAATTATGAAACTGTTGAGGAGTTCCATACTGGGCCTGACTTTCCCCTGAATGTGAAGTTTTGTAGGTTGAAATGATTGCATTTATGTAAAAAAAAAGCGGTAGAGAGAGAAAAAAAAAAAAAGAAAGCAAAGCTGATTGTCTCTTCTACATCAAGTCTAGGTTCTCACTGGTGAACAACACCTCTTCTGGCCAATTTATAGCGCATCAGTTATAACATGGTGCTGGTTTATAGTCGTAATATTTGACAGGTCCAATCAGAAGACCTGATGCTGGGGTAAATATCTTGTAACTGCTGTCTTAAAAATAATAGAGTTCCATGAAAATGAGAGAAAATGATTTATCTTTGAAATTATTATAGGATACCATGTTTGTCTGTAGCTGGTATTATACAGTGAATGGCCAGTCCACCATTCCAGTAATCCACAATTACGCAATCCAAGGATTTTGGCTGTATCAAGCTATTTCTGCCAGCAGTCTCTTCTTGCAGAAATTACCACTTCCAACAGCAGGAATAACACAACAGGATGTAGCTGTGCACCACTTTTCAGTCTAGTTACTAAATGTAAATCCATTTTTATCAGTACTTCAGGCAAATGTGGCTAAGATGCAGAGGAGTGTGTTGTATCCTCCCCATCCTCCTCCTGTGCAAAAGGGCTGCTACTTTTGGCAAAGACGGTTGGTGATAGTAACAGCTTTGGCATCTACAGTAGAATCCTCCAACCTCATCTGAGATCATATTCATAATTACACTCCTGCTTCTAGTCGGATTTTAATGAGACTAGGTGAATGTTACTGTTCTAGGAGCTCTGAAGCTTTAGCAGTTTAACACTGTACAGGGTACAATATGGCGAAGGTGAACATATTGTTGACCACAACCTCTTCTCATATTCCTGGGAGTTAGATGATGCTACATCATATCACTGAAAAGGGAATTGTTCCCTGGGTTTCTGTGTTGGTTTTTTTTTTTTTTTTTTTAATTTGACCCTCCACCTATCAGCATCTACAGTGTTAGCAGACAATTTTTAGAATCACGTGCTGAACTACTGCTTCTGAGTAATCTTAACCAGAAGTTATTTTCATGGCATCAGCTTTTCTAGTCTGCTTCCTTTTTATGTTGATACAGGCAATTGGTAGTGATTCTCATGAATTTAGCCAGATTGTAATTTTACACATAGTTCTAGCTATATTTAGCTGTGGGTAGTATTTCTTTCTTTTTTTTTTTTTGTTCTGAAGAAGTAACTAATATCCTTCCTAGCTTCTTAATTGTCTGAGAATGTGATTTAGAAACCACAAGAGTAGCATTCCTAAAAAGTTTTTATGAATATATAGTTTGTCAAATGGGGATTATTTCTCTTTCCTTAGCTTAAGGTACAGTCTTCTTCTCCTTTATTTATCCAAGCAATGGGTGTAATCCTTTGTACTTTTCAAAACTTTGATTTATTTTTATGGATATTGGAGGCCATTTCTTCTGGATGGCTTCTTGTGTGCATTAGTGTCTGAGGGGAAGAACAATGCTAAAACATGAACCCATTCAGGACAGTTTTGCCTCTAAGAGGCACTGTATTACTTCAGTTACAAGTTAAACAAGTTAACACAATGCACATAGTTTATGAATGTGATGGCAATGTGAATAAAAAGTAAGTTTAGGAATGCTGAATACTGGGAGCATCTGCTGTAGTGGAGAGGTACTCTAGTTTATAGAAAAATGAGTTACAGTAAAATTAATCTTGGTGGCAACAGTTGAATTCTAGCAGGTTTTTTCTGCTGCAGAAGGACAGCTTTGCCCTGCAAAAAATAAAAATAAAAATAAAAATTAATTTGCAGAATACAGGTGCTTCCCAAAGTGGCAGCCGGATGAATGCTAAAGATTATTAATACAATCTTGCTCTTTCAAAAGGGTTAAGGAGACTTAGCCCAGTAAAATCTAACATGTATTGTTAGGACCAGAGTGCTATATAAGGAAGCCTTTGGGTATACAAATATAACTGTTGCCATTTTGAACTACTACAACAATCTATTCTTTCCTTGTTTACTCCATAGTTGCGTGTGCATGAACATCTCTGATGATCAAATGTGCCTTGGCATGTTGTTTAAAAAGTTTGTATGGAAGATATGAGTGTGATATAGTAAGTTCAGTGAGAGGCAATTACTGTGGTAGGCCTAAGAAAAGCTTAACAAATTCACAATGTTTATTAGAAGTACCTGCCTGAAGTTGTTTACCACTGAATTAATGAGATGCATATTTTCTATGCAAATGCTCCGTGTATATACAGAAATACAAATACACTGACTTACTGTTGTTCTTTACCTAATTGCAAATGCAAGACTTTTGCAATGAATTGTGGTCATACCGAATGCCTTAGCTGGAACATAAAATATTTCTTGTCCTGCTGTGTGATTTCCACTAGGATAACATGGTGCTTTTGTTTTTTAAAAGCTGGAACCAAGCATACCTCTTAAAAAAACAGACAACTTGCTCTCCTCTCTTCCTGGAGGGCAACTTGGGCTTTATGTCAGCTGAAGTGGCTTCAGCTCTGCTGCCACCCAGAGAAGAGTCATGTCAGGACAGCCCTAGGCCAAGTGTGCACTCTCTTCTCCAAATTAGGTTTGGGCTGGGGCCTTCTGTACATTTTCTCTGTTTCTGAGCACGTGTGTGTGTATATGTATGAACTGCACACAGCGGGTCTTCCTCTCAGCTGCTTCCCATCTGTCCTAAGTGCTCCATGGCTGCCTACTGTGTTTCCAGCAAGTGTCCAGTCTGAGTGAAGACCATCTATGGCCTGTGCGATGGGATTGAGATTATAACATCAAAAGGTCCCTGTGTGGTATGGCTCAGGTGGCCACTTCCGTGACTGCTCTGCTCTTTGATGGTGTGATTCACTGAAGGTATTATTTTAGGACTATGACATTCAGCTTATCCCCTCCCGCTTGTTTTAGAAAGGGGAATAGCAAAAATGTACTGTAAAATGAAAGCTGTTGTCTTAGCAGAGGAGTTAATGTATATTATGTAGCATGGATTTAATCTCTTGAAGATTTAATAGTATGAGTTTTCTTTCTGATACTGTTTTTAACTACCTCCCAAGCTTTTCTTTTTCATGAAGCTGTATCCTTTCAAATACTAGCAGAGAGTATTGTTCCCAGTAGTAAGTGTTGCAAAATTAAGAATGATAAAAAAAATAACAAAATTTTTAATTATTTTTTCAAGAAAATTATGGTTCTTCAGCAGTTGCTGGTCGTCACATGGATAGAAAATGTTTGTTACTTTTTTCTGCCACAAATGTGCTACAAAACTAAGAGCTCAAGCTTTGTTAAAAATTCCAGTTGCAATCTACATTTAAATTATAAGGTTAATGGTATATTATTATTATTGCTTAATTTTTTTTTCTTGTGGGTATTTCAGAAGTAGCACATGGCAATGTACATTTCAGTTTTGCACATTTTTGAGTGGTGCCTCAGAGGGCTTTTCAGTGGCTCCTTCATATAGAATTATAAAGTGTAATGATGTTGAGAGAGTTGAATCTTTACAACCTACAGATTGTTTTGTTCTCTGGTAGAAGAGACTTACCAGACCTTATATGAATCTACCTTCATCCTCTTCTCTCAAACATATTTGTACCACAGCATCCCACATGTGATTGGCCTGCTAGCTGCTTAGTGTTCCTAGAGTCCAGAAAACAATGGCCTTGTAGGTCATATTTGGTCTTCAGGCCTTCTGGCCCTCCAGGTCTAGGTTGGAAACAAGCACTATTGAATGCAACTTAGTTTGGGTTTTGGTTTTGCTTTCTTTTGGGTTTTTGTTTTCTTGTTTTGGGTTGTTTTGTTGTTGTTTTTTTTTTCGTTTGAGATCAGAATGTAAGTCATGCTTTGCCATTTGGTCTATTAAAAAGTATGGATATTCCCTCCCCCACCCCCGGCTGCTAATATTTTACTAGAAGTTTTATTGCAACCTGTAGTATGGCAAAAAGATTGATTGATTTATTTTTTAAACTATACCTACAAGCACTAAAAGCATGGTATGTTCACCAGTTTGTACCTAGTTCTCTCAAACAGAACAGCATATTTGAAATAGGACATTGTCTAGCAAGTTTTGAGGCAGATGAATTCAATGGCCAAATTGTTAACCTGTTACAAATGTTACCTTTATGTGAAAAAGTTCTGTGTTCTGAGGAAGTGTTCTGTGTTCTGAGGAAGTGTAATTTGAACTTTAAATTAAAGCTTTAGTGTAGAATATTTGAAGGCAGTTTGTCTAGTTTCAGTTCTGGGTGGTTTTTTTCTGGGCAAGCCAGTGCAATGCATGTGTTTATCATTCAGATAAAGCTGAGTGACTAAAAAAAATGCAAACTTAAAAGTTACACTAGAGAAGCTTTTAACTCTTTGACTGATATGTCTAACTATACATTAACATCTGCATTTGGCTGGGAAATAATAACTGCTGTGGAAGGTGGTGGTGTTATATGGATGCTGTTACTTGGGTGGAATAGTGCTGAAGACATTAATAACGTTTCTGTTGTGCCTGCACACTTTGGATGCCACTGAAATCTGATACCATACTACAGGTTTTGTTACACCTGTAGCAAATCTGTTTCTTTTCTTGATTAATATCTTACTTGAAAAGACACATTTCAATAACTGAAAACAGCATAAACTGAGACCCTTCCACGTTGAAATACTGGTGGCATTGTTAAAAAGTGCTTATTTTGATTAGGTCAGTTTTAAGAGATTAGATTTTACTTGTCGTTTAATATCAGGCAAGGAAACAAACTTATCAATAGGAAAAATGTTTGTAATTGTCAACAAAATAATTTCATGTGTATAAGTAAGACTAACTTGGGGAATAAAAGGAGGGAATAGTTAAGCTTTTAAAAGTTTTGAATAAACTCCCCCACCCCCCCCCATTTACTTCTTTTAAATATAGCTGAAAGATTACATTTTGATTCCTGGTTCATAGCATTAACATTTAAAATTTTGTATTTTAAACCCAAACCACTAAGCATTACATTAAAAATATCTTTGTCTCTGCCATTGTAGTAAAGAGATGTACTGTGACAGTCTCTAACAGGGACTAACTAGCTTTGACTCAGTTTCATGAGTTTTTATGTTACAATTTAGATTGATGGTAATAGAAGGCTAGGAATAGCTGATTGTGTTGGCACAAGGATGAGCATTCCCCTTTAGATCAAAATAATTTGAATTGCTTTTGATATTGTATTTCATTTCACGTGAAAAACGACTTCTTCCAACAGAAAGAGTCTTAAGAGCTAGGTTTTGGAAGCTGGGGCAGCTTTGACTCCCAGGCATCATGGAGTACAGTATTTTGAAGAAAAATGCACCGAAAAGAGAAGCCAGATTTGTCTGCCCCAATTTTGTAATTTTATTTTGCTTTTGGCTTAAAAGGGATGTGGGTTTTGGCTGTTAATGTAACAAGCTGTTTACCTTGGCAGAGCTGAGCCTAAGACAAGCATCTGTTGGTTAACAAATAAAATCAGTTTGATCTCACTGTCCGTGGAGTGTTTTCTCATATCATGAATTGTGCAAACAGGGACGCTGTTTCAGTCCAGTTGTACTTGGATGTGGAGCAAAACTCAGATCTGCTTTTTTTCTTAGCGTATCTAGGTCAGTGTTGTCTCCAGCATCCATCCAGCTTACATGAAGGTAACGTTTCACCTCCGAAGAAACAGAAAAGATTGTTTGAGGGAGAATGAATTCTTGAAAACAGTGTTGGAGAAGGTTTAGCATGCTTTAGAAAATGAGGTTGATTTAAAAACTGCAACTGCATGGACCTATAAATTATAAAGCACTTGTAGGCTGTCATATGCTCTACAAGCTTCAGTAGTGTGATAAATGAGAGTTTTGAGTGATCTCAGAAGTACCTTCCCATCAGTTTGTCACAATCTGCATATTTGTTAGGTGTGCTCTTATTCCTCTTTTCAACCCGTACTCTGTTTCCTTTGAAGAGTTTATAAACATCTTGACTGTGTGGTCCATTTTTGGTGACTCATATGTCTCTAACAGCTTACACACACTTATGTTATCAGTAATCAAATTCTCTGAGAGGAGATAGCTTTTAAAAATATTTATATGTGTTTTTTAATAAGTGAAAACTTTATAGACAGAGAAGAGCCTGCACAGCAAAAGGTTTGTTTGTTTGTTTGTTTGTTTAAACTTCAAGTAAAACAAAAGTGATTGAACAGCTGCAGGTGTTTATAAGAATTAGTTGCAAGGCAGACAGATTTCGGTGCCGTAACTCCAGTGTCTACCCAATCTGCTGTGGAGTCATCTCAATAGCCTTGTCCTGCCCTTTAGTCTCTCTTATAAGAGAACATAATAAGAAAAATCTGTCAAGAGTCATATCAGTTTTACAGCCTTCTTCGGGGAAAACTGCAAGCACAGCAGCATGCACTTAGAACTCTTCTAAAACACTGGGCTTAGAGAATGTTTGCCTGTCCTCAGTTTTGCTGCAGTTTGAATGTTGAGAAGTGTTTGAAGAATCAGTATTTGGAGTCAGCTTGAATCCCTGCTCCATTGCCATCTCTCCCTTGCAGCTCTCTAACCATCTCCTGGTTGCTTATAGAGAACATAGAGCAAAGTAGTATGTAATTTCCTCCAGAGCAATATGTGAATAGGATTGAAAAGCTTCCTAAGCAGGGAGGAGAAAGGACTTGGTATATACAAAAAGCAACGTCTAAGGTTTGAGTCCATAGAGCAAGTGCATCCTAATAGCCTGCTTAAAAGTGAATACAGGGATACAGGGCCTTGTTCTTAAAAGATCTTCCCTGAAATTCAAGCAAATTGGAAGCATCCTGCTGAATAGTCTGAATTTTGCCTTTTTTGAGCCTGACTGCTGTTGTGTTCTGTGGAGATACAAATTTTCACTGATGTAAGACTTCAAGTACCGTGTTTGTACCTTGGTGCTGCTGTCTGAATCCAGTAGTTTCTGGAAAGCTGTTGTGTAAATACAATTTCAGAAACAATTTTTTAGGTGTTTTGGGGATAACATACATACATGGATAATTTTAATGCTATTTTTAGGGACTTTATTTTGGATTTTATAAATATGTCTTTTTTTTATATATATTTTCTTTAAATGGAATGGTTAGTTCAAGTTGAACAGATTCTCTAGTTTGTGTAGCAGTTGGCACAGAAAGGGTCCAGAGACTCTGACAAAGGTAGTGTGGAACAGCTTAGTAGTTGTAGTGGTATGCTGCAAGGTGCCTAGAAGGGTTTAAAAATCAGTGGGTTGTGTTCAAAGGGTTGGGCTTTCCAGTTCTTTTCCATGTCCCTGAACCTCCAAGAGCCCAAACCCCAACTTTCATGAACTGAAGGGCAGAACTTGTGTCTCTTGGGGTGGGATTGGAGAATCCCAGAATGGCAAGTCTGGAAGCCTGAAAGGCTGAAGTTCATAACTTCTGGCACCAGGAGGAAGACTTCTGCTGTGCCTCAAGATCTGTGATTACAGAACAGATTCAGTGCACTTGTAGGCGATGCGGGTCTGGGTGTTCCATCCAGTGAAACATCCAAGTTGGCTAAATCTGAGCCATGCAGGAGCACCGAGAAGAAAGTGGCAAGTAATAACAGTAGGGAAATTTCCTGCTGTGGGGCATAGAGACTTCCATATGTCAATTTGTCATTTAGGGAGGCTTGTTGCTTGCCAGATACTTGGATCTGGAAAACTGTGGAAAGACTAGCCAAGGCTTGTCTGGCCATCATACTACTACCCGTTGCTGCTTTTCCATGTAGGCTTCAATGATATTGGCAGGAGTGATCTGGAAAGCATCGGTTGTGACTATATGGGTCTGGGGTGACTGTCATGGACATGGGGAGTTTTCTCCTAGATCTTTTTGGTGAGAGGGAAGGGTGTAAGGATGAGTGGACAGATCCTAGAGGTAACAGCTGGTTGCACAGCAGGTGTCAGCAATAGAGTTTTAGTTTTATAATCATGAGACCGTCATTGTGGATTGCTTGGAAAAGGTGGAATCCACCCAAGTAGGGCAAAGGTATCCTTGCTAGCAGGCTGACCAACCTGGTGAAGAGAGCTTTGAAATAGTAATGAGAAAGAGGGAGAGAATGACCAAAAATCTTATGAGGAAGTGGTGAACCATCTTGGCAAATAAAATGTGTGGGGTGATGCAAACAGTGGGGACCTTGTTAAAATCTATATATACATCCCCCCCTCCCCGAACAAAACAACACAACTGAAGTGTGCCCTTCCCGAGCACATCTGTATAAGCAAGGAAGTGTCTTTCAGAACTACAGGGAAAACTCTTGGACTCTTGCTGGGATATCAGCATGGCTGGTTGCGTCTCTGAAATGCCTGTGCTCTCATGTATATAGGATGGGTTCAGAGAAGAAGAATTATGTGTCTGCATGCAGTTGCAGAGTTACGATTTTATTGGGATCATGAAGATACGTTAGGATAGCACACATGACTGGAATGCTGCAATAGTTGGATACAGGTTATTTGGGAAGGATGGGCTAGTAAGGGGAGTTGCTTTTTATGCAGCAGACCAGCTGAAGTCCTGTGGGACAGATGATGAGCCACCTGAGAGTTTGTGGGTTAGGGTGAGAAGGCAGACCAACATGGACAATATTGTGGTGGGTATACTGAAAAATCACCTCATTGGAAAGCAGTAGTTGATGAGGCCTTCTTCAGACAACTGGAATAAGGCTCATGTTGGCAGGACCTGACCCTCATGGAGGATTTCAACCACCCTAATATCTTGAAGGATAGAATAGTTTGCTTATGGCCTGGATGTGAACAATCCAGGTTGTTTACAGACTGTGTTGACTGCTGGATCTCATATTTGCAAACCAGGAGGAATTGTCTGGGGACCTGAAGGCTGAGGACAGCCTTAGCTGTTCTGACCATGAGATGGCAAAGTTTGGGATCCAAAGCAGGGTGAGGGAGGGAAGCAAAAAGCAGGACTGTAACCCTGGACTTGAAGATGAAATATTTTGGCCTGTTTAAGGCTCTGCTTAGAAGAACCCCACTGGAGACAGTTGTGGAGAAGAGTGAGCTGGTTGGTTTTCAGAGATCCCCTGCTCCAAGCTCAATATTGTTCCATCATGACGAGCAGGAAAACAGAGGTAGTAGGATGCCTTCATGGATGAGCAAGGAGCTCCTGACAAAAATAAATCAGAAAGAGTACAGGAGATGAAAGAAGGGAGAATTAACCTGGGACAAAGTTAGAGAGAATGCGTGTGTAGGGATGGGGTTAGGAAAGCCAAAGCCCACCTGGAGTTGAACGCGTTGAGGGATGTTACTGTGGGCGGCTCAGCCCCAGACAGCTGCTCGCTCAGTCCCTCACAGAGGGAGGGGAAGTAAAATGAAAGGGTAAATGTGAGAAAACTCGTGGGTTGAGACAAAGACAGTTTAACAGGTAAGGCAAGCACTGCATGTGCAAGCAAAGCAAAATAAGGAATTGATTCTTTATAGAATGAAGCCAGGAAAAGCAGGGCTCAGCAAACTTGGGAAGACAAATGCCGTAGCTCCAAATGTACCCTTCCTTCCTCCTTCTTCCCCTCCCAACATTTATTGTTGAACACAACATTGTGTGGTCTAGAATATCCCTTTAATCAGTTGGGGTCAGCTGTCCCACCTGTGTCCTCTCCCAGCTTCTAGAACACTCCCAACCTACTTGCTCTCATGGCAGTAGGAAGGCCTTCAGGCTGTGTAAACACCCGTCAGCAATAGCTAAAACCTCTGGGTTATAAACACTGTTTTGGTCACAAATCCAAAACATAGCACCAACTGAACTGCTATGAAGAAAATCACCACTAATCAAGGCAAACCAAGTACAGATGTGGAAGACCATAAGAAAGGCTTCTATGGGTACATGGGCAGCCAGAGGAAGATTAGAAAAAGTGTGGGCCTTCTGCTAAATGGGGATGAGGGCTTTGTCACAGGGGTACTTCATGCCTTACTTGCCTCAGTCTTTAATAGTAATACTGGTCTTCAGCAATCCTAGGCCCCTGAAAGTGGGAAAGTCCAGGACAAGGTTAGATCTACCCTCAGTGAAGAGCAATCAAGTTAGGGAATATTTAAACAAACTGGACATGTGCAAGGCCATGGCCCAGGTAGGGTATGTGTTGAGGGAGCTAACTGATATCGAGAGGCCACTCCTGATAAAGTCTTTGAGGGGTCATTGTGACTGAGAGAAGTTCCTTAAGACAGGAATAAAGCAAGTGTAAATCCTTGATTGTTTTGGAGAGAGCTACAGGCTGGTCAACCTCGGGTTGATCCCTTGCAAGGACCAAATAATCCTGTAGGCCATTTCCACAAATAGGAAGGACAAGAAGCTGGTTGGGAGTAGCCAGCATAGGTTTATGAAGCAGTAGTCATGTGTGACCAATCTCTTAGCCTTTCGCCATGAGATCACTGGTGTGAAGGAGCAGAGGGCAGTGGATGCTGTTTGTGTTGGTTTCAGCAAAGCATTTGACACTGTCTCCTATATCATCCTCATTGACAAACTGGTAAACTGCAGCCTGTGTAAATGGAGAGTGAGGTGGGTGGAAAACTGGCTGAAGTGCCAGGCCCAAAGGGCTGTGATCACTTGTACGAGGTCCAGTTGAAGGCTGGTCCCTAACCGTATGCGGCACGGGTGGATGATGGGGCTGATGCTGCTCAGCATCTTCACTAACGACCTGGATGCTGGGGCAGAGTGCACTCTCAGCAAGCTGGCAGATGGTGCAGAACTGGGAGAAGTTTGACTGCCCAGAGGGCTGCAATGCCATTGATAGAGGCCTCCACAGGCTGGAGAAGCGGGCTGACAGGATCCTTCTGAACAAAGGGAAATGCCAAGTGCTGCACCTGGAGGGGATTAATCCCAGGCACCAGTACAGGCTGGGCTGAGTGGCTGGAAAGCAGCTTTGGAGAGAAGGCCACAGGGATCCAGGTGGACACCAAGTAGAGCGTGAAGCAGTAATACGCACTTGTGGCAAAGGCTTCTCGTAGTTTTGTGGGCAGAGGATTTTGAGCAGGTGGAAGTCATTCTTCTCTTCTCCTTGCTTGTGAGGCACATCTGGAGCGCTGTGTCCAGTTCTGGGTTCTCCTGTATGAGAGAGAGATGGAGATACTGGAGCAAGTCCAGTGAAGGGCCATGGAGGTGGCTGGGAGTTTGGGACATCTGAGATCTGAGGAGAATCAGAGGGAGATGGGACTGCTTAAGCTGGAGAAGAGAATGCTCAGGGTGATGTTATTGATGTTTCTGGATACATGATGTGGTGGAGTAAAGAAAGTGAAGCTAGTTTCCTCTTGGCAGTAGATGCTGAAAGGGGAAGAGGAAATCACCATGAGTTGAAATAGAGGAAAATTCATTTAAATGTAAGGAAAGTTTTTTAATCTTAAGGGTGATCAAACTGCACTTGCCATCCTTAGTGATGTCAAAACCTGGTTGCACAATGCCCTGAGCAATCTATACCTTAGCTGTCTCTTCTTTTAATAATGGGTTTTGATCTACAGAGGTGCTTTCCAACTTCAAATGTTGTGTTTTGAGTAGCACTCTGCTTGTGAGCTGTTAATAAATGGAGCACCACCAGGGGCTGTCCTTGGGCCTTTCTGCTTAATATCTTTATCAATTACTGGAGGATGCAGTCAAGTGCACTGTCTTCAGGTCTGTGGTTTGATACCAAATTGGTGGAACAGTTCATGTGCTAAATAATGGGGGGACCTGAGGCTAGGGGAACTCCACTTGCCTGGCTTGGAGAAGAGAAAGCAGGAGGTCCTAATAGCAGCCTTATGCTACCTGCAAGGAAGTGGTGTCAGGCTCCTCACAGCAGTGCATGGTTAGATAACAAGACTGATGTATGTAAATTGAAACAAGAAATGTTCGAATGTACTCTAGAGATAGAACTTTTTTTCTTCTCTCAAGCAGTGCAGGATGTTGCCCTGTGTACCCTACCTATATCCTTGGAGGTTTTCAAGACCCATGAGGACAGACCACTGAGCAACCTGGTTTGACCTCAGAGCTGGTCCTGCTTTAGACAGGAGGCTGAAGTAGAGTCCTCAGGTCTCTTCCAGCCTGAGTGACTGATTTTTGTTGAGTTTCAGTGGTAAATTTATCAAGCTCTCTTTGCATGTCAGCTTGTTATGTGTCGTGCCACTCTTTTGCTGTTCATGATGTAGGTTAGCAGGCCTCTTGTGGGCTGGTTTTATAATGTTTTGGACTTCACAGAAGATCAGCAATAGATTACTATTACTGTATTACTATATTACCAGCCATAGTCCTGTGTCTGAGATGTATCCGAAAGTTAGAACAGTCTTTTAGCTGTGCCTTGCAGGCTCTGGAGGAGGGAGTGAGATGTTCAGCATCGTGACTGTGTGACATTTTTGGGGTGGAGAGGAATAACTCTGCTTTCCTGTCAGCTTAATTCAATTTGGTCTGCAGGGCTTGCTATTAGGCAGAACTTTTTGGTGTGTGTGGTGTAATGCTTAGCTTTTTTTTGTGAGTTGTATTGCCTGTTTGCAGCCCAGATCTTGCAGGGTTTACATAGCACAGTCGTTTGTGCAGAAAGCCCTCATTTTTCTGTTTTGATGGTTGAAGTGCTAAATGTTTGGTGGAACATCTTGGGGCATGGTTTTCCACTGAAGAAAAAGGAGTAAGGCTTTACAAATATGGCTATCTTTGGCCTTCCTGATCTGCCTCCTCCTAGCAGATATTTGATGAGCCACTAAATGTAGCTATTGCTTCCATATTTGAATATCCCTGGTCTATTATTTTTTGTTCTCTAAAAGAAAATTTCTGTCTTTATGACTTTCTTAATTCTCTCTAGAGACTTTGTTGTGTGTTTGATTTCAAGGGATGGGGAATCCTCCTAGGAAAAGACAAAGATAATGGTAGCAAGTTTGTAATGCATCTCTATCTGATAACAGGCATTCAGAGCAGTAGAAGTATTTAATCTTCAGATCCTCTGATGCATAATCATAAGTGAAAGTAAATTTGTCTCCCTTTGGTGAAACCTTGAGAGAGCGTGTTCATGCAGCAAAGCTTTGCATTTGTGAATAAACAACAGTGAAACTCAGCATGTTGTGAAGAATTCGTGTTAAATACTCTTTAGTAATGTATTTAGCAAAGTAAGTAAAGCTTGGGATGCTTATGAATTTGAGAACCTTTCCAGAAATAAAATGCTTTAGAAGTCCTTTGAACAAATACTAAAATGTTGTTTAATAAATAAAAATAAACTGCAATAAATAAAAATGCTGCCAGAGATACTGCTGAAGCATCACAAACTGATTTCCTGTAAACAGTAAAGAAAAATGTGTGCAATTTATTGCCTTAAGCATGATGGGCATTCCTATGTGTTTTTTTTATTTGGTCTCTCAAAATGTTACCATTACATGTTGCCTATTTGATATGCTGTCTTGGTTAAGCTGAATATATTATTTTCACTGAGAATATATAATGGGATTGGTGTTTTCTCATTACTTTTGAAGCTGTGGAAACTTAAAAGTAGTCCTTAATTATGTGTATGTGTGTTTCTTTTTTAGTGGAGGCGATAGTGGAGTTTGACTACAAAGCTCAACATGATGATGAGCTGACGATCACTGTAGGTGACATAATCACCAATATCAAGAAAGATGATGGAGGCTGGTGGGAAGGACAGCTCAAAGGCAGAAGAGGTTTGTTCCCTGACAACTTTGTAAGAGTGAGTACAAAGTGGAACTGTTCTTGTGTTGTGTGTCTACATTTTGTGTATTGTGCTGTTCAGTCTAAACATCAGCCTTTATATCATATTTCTTATATCCAAACTCATAATACATTGCAGTGCAATGTTCTGCTGAGGCTGTGCTGCAAAGAAAGATTACTTTCTTTGCAAAGACAATGTAGGTTTGATATCCTGAAAATAAAGCTGCCCTTACATTTCTGTTATCTTCAGTGATTATGTTTGTGTGTTCTGGGAACAAACATTATTCTAGAATATGATTATTCTAGAATAATTTTTTGCAATATTTTCTCTTCTCTGTAGCTGCTTCTCTGTAACTTCTTCTCTAGAGTGCTTTCTTATGTTTTATAGAAGCTTTTTGTAAATACTTAGTCCTGGCTAAGCTAGTTGAGAATAAAGTGGATTTTTCCAGACAATTGTCTACAAAAACTTAAAAAAAAAAGGAAAAGAAAAAAAAGTAATTACTTTGTATTCCATGTAATGTACCAAATAACTTGCAGCAATACTGGTTTTAGGAAAGCCATTCCGAGTTTTAGAAATATATATCTTTTTTACTGGACACTTGTGTGTGTACACGCATATGTCTGCACATATGAGACTAGCTATTAGTACTTCTGGGCCTCCTTGATTTGTCATTGCAGACCTAGGCTGTTAGATTCTACAACCCTCCATAAACTTGGCTCTCCACTATGGAAAAGAGAGCAAGAAGTACAATAAATCACATAAATAGGTTTTGTGTTAATCTGTTACTGCAGTTTCAGAGGATCTTTGGGACTCTAACCTTTCCAAAGATATATGTCTTTTTTTCCTTTTTACTCCTGTGCCCCTCACCCCCCCATTTTCCCTTCTGTGTGAGGTTGTTGTGTGTTTAGACATATGCACACAACAAAGTAATTTCATTTTGCTTCAAAAGCGCTGCATATGTGGAAGTGATTTGGTGAAGTGGTTTGGTGGCAAACTTGCTCAGCCCGTAATTGGGCTGGGGACACAGGAGCCTCAAGTGTTCCTGTGGGAACAAACGTGCTCCCATCCTAATCCTTGTTCTTGTCATTGCCAAGTGCAAGGAACAGCTCTGTTTTTGTCAGGCAGTGATGATTAGGAGGAAGTAACAGCCTCAGTAAGATGAAAGGGAGCAGAGGATGAAAATGGATGTTTCTTCTTAACCTTTGAAAATCCACAGTTTGGGGTAGAGGGAAGAAACTGTTTTGGGACTCCTTGTATATTGGTAATATTTTTCTTGAACTAATGAGCTGTGAAGTTCTATGGGGCAAAAGCAGACTTCCTCTAGGCTTTATTATAGCTGGTATTTTAAATTGCTGCTGATTTTAGGAGGTGTTGGATTTAGTGTTCTAAACAAATGCAGCCTATGAATTTCTGTTATGAAAATATCATAATCTCGGTATGAAGATTTGCAAGTTCTCTCTGCCTTTGTACCTAATTTTTAAGGCTTCTGCTTTCCAAAATTGCTACAAACTGTGGCATCCTGACACATAATTGAAAAATAAATAGCTTTTTCTTAGTAGAAAGTTCTCAACTAGCAATAAATGATTTTGATTTTCTGTTCTCATAAAATACCACTACATGCTCTGTGCTTCTTATTCCTCCTGCTCCCCACCTCCTCCCCCTTTTTTTTTCTTTAAATTAAATCAGCATCCAGGACTGCTTTCTAAAGAACTAAAGCATGCATTAAATACTTCCTCATTTTCAGCTTGAACACAAAATCAAATATATTTTTCATTCCCTCTCTAAATTGGATAACGTGGAGAGGAAGATACAAACTTCTTTAAAGTGTAGTTATTTTGTCCATATCTTGAGTGAAAATATCTATTTTTCTTCAGTTTTTCTTTCATGAATCTCCTCCTTGTATCTGGAAAGCTATAGTTAAAATGTAACAGCAGTTCCATTAGACAGCTTGTTGAGGGTTACCATTCTGTACACTAAGGTTCTAAGGAATTGTAAACTTTCAGTTACTGAAAATTTTGTAACAAGTGCATGCAGAGTTGTGCCTCATCGATTTGTGCCTCATTGCTGTGCTGTTGTATCAGCAAGGTAACTGAGAGGCAGGCAAAAAGGGGTGATACAGACGAGTCCTGGAGTTGAATGCAACTCCAAAATCCCATTGCTTATCAGAATTGGTTGTGAGAGTAGTTAGTTAATAAGAAAGTTATTCAGAGGTAAAAATCACTCATGAAATTTTTGAGGTACTTTGCATTCTGCCTTCAAGTAGAGGGAATAATTTCCTATAGAAAAAAGACCTTTTCCTTCCTGTGGTCTGATTTTCTTTTGAATAAATTCATGATGACATTCTAAAGAAACTGTTGGGCTTTGTAAAAACTCAGTGTTTGGGCTGAATTAAAACTATTGAATTAACACAGAAAAGAGTCCTGAGTGGTTTCTGTTAGTGTTTGCGCACAGATTCTGGAAGTGCAATTTGAAGATAAAATTGTTTGGAAGAAAAGATCTACAAATCAGAAATGGAAAGACTGGGGAAATGCAATATATTGAAATGTTTAGGAAAAGACATTAATGCGAAGTTTTAAGATAATAAAAATTTTCTAGGGAGTACTAGGTGAATGTGGAAGACTTTTGGAGTTGCTTAAGCAAAAGTGGTTTTAAACTTCACAGCATAAATGCAAATTAGGATTTGAAGAGGAGCTGTCTGAACACAGAGGTATGAAAGCGGAAAGGGAGGTAGCAATGATACATATGCAGTACATGTGCAGTTTTTTTTTTTAGGGGACTTTCACTGTGAAGTTATATCAGAGTTGCTTCCTGTTCTTGAATCTACAAAACAACTGCTTTGAATTTTATATATTTTACACGTACAGACACAAAAAGCCAGAGATTCAGACCTTTCTTATGCTCTGCAATTCAATATGCAAGGTGTAACAGAGAAGGTATTTGAAATTTCTTTCTGTTTTCACTGTCTATTAAACTGCAGCTATGGTCACTTGGAAGTTTTCTGGGAGAGGTTTGTCTAAACATGAGAAAATTCTTTGGGCTTTCTTTAAGATCTAAAACTGTAAGCCTTTGTAGAAATCTACTTCTGTTAGAGGTGCAGATGCTGAATTTATTATAAGAAATGTATGAAAGTGGATCTGGTTGTCATCTTTTTCTGTTTTGTTCCAATTTTTCAGATAGAGAAATAGAAGTATGAGTGGAGAATTATGTACTGTTCCTAGTTGCCTTGCTCCTCAGTTACACGCTTGAAAAAGAGGAGGTAACAGGTGTCATTGCAGTGTTGTTCATTTGCATTTGTTGTTCGTTCATGGTATAAAGTTAGTTTTCAATATCTTTATAGCTTGAAAACTTCAGGTTGAAATCCACGATCTGCAGTATAAAACTCTTTGTGTGATGGCATCTGAGGCAGATTCTGCTGATAGCAGATGAAGATGTAGAAAGCAGGAAACTGTGGTGCAGAGCCATGTTTGCTCGTTCTATTTTACAAAGCCAGTTCTATGTGGGATTTGGTGGCGTTATACTGATAAACTGAATTTGCTACATGTGACAACCTCAAGACTTGTCTGTACTCAGAGGACTTGCCAATATTGCTAGCAGAATTCGGGAGGTAAGTTAATTTTAAAATGAGCAAGAAGTGCAGTGGTAGTTATTTATGAAATTGTGGTGTGTAACATGGATTTTAGAACCAATGGAAGAGGACAGGGCTTTGTGTAAGTACTGCCTCAGGTCAGAACAGCAACCTGGATTTCTTGTTATACAAGCAGAATACAATCTTCAGTGTAAACTAGTTGTAGGATGTCAGGGATGTTCATGCTAAATCATAGGTACATGGGAGGGATTGTTATCTGTTGCTTGTCATTTCATTTTCTTCTCTGTACATTTGGGTTGTTTTTGTTTTTTTTTTCCCAATTTTCATGACCAGCCAGAGGTTGAAGGGAAGTAAGTGAATTGTAGGCTCTTCTTGCTAAGACCGTTGTGCTTGTTACACATCCCACAGACCTCTACCAATCCCTGTTAATGCTCTTCTGAAACCTTTCTGAAGATTGGGTCTGTGTACACGCAAGGGCCCTTTACAGCTGTAGTTTGGCTCCTGGGAGGGAAAAGAGAATATTCCCCATGTATCGGAAATTCCTGCAATGCTTTCTGCTTCCCTAGCCCTCTGGCTCCTACTTGTCAGGTCAGAGAGCTGACCAGCTCCAGTTGTCCTTCCCTCTTGCTTTGCCAACTTGCTCTTCGATACTGCTATGCTCACCTTTGCTTCAGGGCTTGTAGGTTATTATCTCCTCCCCTGCTCTCCCAAGTACTCCAAATGCTGGTAATTAAATGACATCTGGATCAGCTTTGCCTCAGTAGCCATTTGTAAAAGTTGGGGCATCCACTGAGGATATATGCAGGCTAGGGAAAGCAGTGTCATTTCTGTATGTACCTTAAAAGATAACTTGCTTTATGGGTCAGTGAATTATTGCAGGGCAGGAATTTGCAATTCAGTTACTGAGCTTTTTCTTTTTTTCCGGAAATCTTGCTAGAATGCTGTCTATATATTTGTTCTTAGGAAATGTTTTAGACTGTGGCATCCTAACTGTTACGTTGTCTTGGGAATGAGAGCCAGGAGTACTGGTTTCTTAATGCAAGTTCTGAGTATGGCCATTAAGCTTGTTATCCTTATGGGGAAATAACAAGAGAATAACACTGGTGAAAGAAACTTTCAGATAGTTTCCATCATGTGAAAATGTTGTCTCTTTGAGCTTTTGTTTCTATCAGCAGCAATTAAGATTTTGTGGGAAGAAACATAGCATGACTGATGTGTTATTATTTATTATTGCCACTGTTATTACTTTGACAATGGTGAAAGCAAAACCAGTCAAAATCTTTCACTGTCTCTCAGCACATCTGCCCCACAAACAAACAAGATGGTCTTGTACCAGTACTGATTTGCAGTGTTCAGTCTTCTAGGGGAATTCAGCACAGAGCAGCAGCAGTGCCTTAGTTGTCCTGGATGCCCGAGGTATGATTACAAGTGATGTCATGCCTCAACCTGTTTGTCTGGCTTCAGAGGAGGTGGGAGAGCTTCCAACGAGGCAGCTGCCCTGGGTGTTTGGCCTGGAAGAGATGTGAGACTCCTTGGCAGCAACAGAAGCTCGTCCCATTCCCTGTTGCAGGGAACTGGTGATACTCCCAGCCAGATGGGCAGGGTGCTGTGCTTGTTGCAGTCAGCAGGATGGATCTCGTATGTCTGTCTTGGGGGCAAGTGTGGTGTTAGCTGTCCTGTGGTGATCAATTTGTTGGATATGTTTTGATGCCGGCCTTTAAGAGGGGGATTACTTGCGGGGTTGTAGGACGAGAGAAGAAAGCAGGGTTGCTGTTTGGGGCTGTCAGCTGTTGAATTTTTTTGTGGGAACCAGCATGTGAACATTTTATGAATTATGCAAAAGTGAGAGGGTTTTAAATACGTGCAGCAGTCATGCAGTGGACACATGGTAATGTGAATCTTCAGTGTTAAGGTTTTTATTAGCTTTTAGTGACTAGTACTTTATATTGCAGTGAGTTATTGGTAAAAGGTAACCTTCTGAAAAGGTGGTAGCTTAATTGTAATTATATATTGATAGAAGTGCTGAAAATTTAGGAGTAGGAAAACAAAATGTATTGCTTTTTATTCTTCAATATGCATTGTAATTGCTGATGCTTAAAAATATTATTTAAATACACATAATATTTCTTCACTGATAGAGTTCAATGTAGGTAGTGTAAATTGATATACTAAGGAGACTCAATTGTTTCGTCTTTTTGCTTGGGTTTGTCTTTTATATTCTTAAGAAACTCAGAGTATTTTTGTTTAAAATATGAAGTTGTTTAAATTGTAAACAATAGAAAAAAAAATCTTAAAAAAGAAATTAAACAGTTGAGTTTTTCCCCTTCCTGAGGCTTCAAACCATGTGGAGAAGAACATAATCAGAGGTTGAAATGTGCTATCTAGAAGTTGTATTTTCAAAGATGTAACTTCTTTGGAGCTGTAATATCATACTGTTTAAAGCAGCTTTAATTTCCTGAGAAATTATTTATATATTATTATTTGGGACTGTGTCTTACACAGGGAAATTAATGTGGTGTTTGCAATAGCCTCTTACAGTAGTTTCCGTCAGGACTCATAGAATTTGCAGGATTAGCTGGTTGAGGGTGATTTTTCACCTTAGTCCTAAAAGGCTGTAAGGCAAAGATAAGGTGTCCTGACCTCATACCTTCTCTTCCCTGAAGAAAATAAGATTTATTTTTTTTTATTCTTAAATCCCCTCTGGCAACTTTCCAAGCTCCGGATGTTTTTGTTTTCTCTGTAGCTTATGTGTGGGTGGGCATGTTAGTAATACATGTTTTTTGGCCTGATTAATTTTTACACTTATTCTGGCAATTATTTTACTGTTGGAGCAGGCTGCTATGAGAAGCTCTTCCCCACAGGTAAAATCTGTAGAAGTGTTTAACAGCATTTGTATGCAAATATCTTGCAAAACACACTTCTACAGTTTTGGATTTCCAGAGAGTACATCTGTGTATCTGATTTTTACTAATAGAACAAAAAACCTCATTAGAATTCTTAAAACACAGTCACAAAAAGCACAAGCTCCTAGAAACTGAAGTTCAGTCCCATTGCTGTTTCGAAGCCAACATGGAATCATAGAATCACACAGTGGTTTGGGTTGGAAGGGGCCTTAAAGATTATCTAGTTCCAACACCCTGCCACAGACAGGGACACCTTTCACTAGACCAGGTTGCTGAAAGCCCCATCCAACCTGGCCTTGAACGCTGCCAGGGATGGAGCAGCCTCCTCTGAGCAACCTGTTCCAGTGCCTCACCAGCCTCACAGTAAAGAATTTATTCCTAATGTCTAGTCTAAATCTCCTCTCTTTCATTTAGAGTCATTCTCCCTTGTCCTGTCTCTACATGCCCATGTAAGATGAGAATGCTTGTTGGTATTTCCACCTTTCTTGCAATTTAATTACATCACTGCAAGATGTACTTCGTCATCTTTAGAAGACGTCTGATTTTGATGTTTTTAATGTTTGTTTGCAAAATGGTGTGATAGAAACAGTATTCTGGATGCATGTGGTATATTTACAGCATTTAATAATTGTAATGTGAAGGGGTGTGCTTGCATTCAAGCTTAGTCTGCCAAGTATTCCATTTGCTCCATTAGAACAATCCAGCCTGTATCTGGACTACATCTACTGGTTGTCTTTCAGATTGTATTACTTAAATGCTAAGAGACATTAACAATAAGTAGACATGAAGATGAGAGCAAGAGGGACATGTGATGAAAAAATAAAGCTATCAGGGATCATAAGACTAGTTGCTCTAACTGCTGCTGTCATGACTTAATGATATTGGTTACTTCTGAATATTCCTGACCTGATCTAACACTGTAATTCATTAACAGTATGTTGTTTAGTGATCTTGATTTTTTTAATTTGTTTGGGTTTTCTTTGTTGTTTTGTGGTTTCACTTCTGAGTACAGAAGTGTGGTTTTTTACCTGATGTATCATGTGTAGACCACTTAACAGCTTCGTGTGACAGCTTTCATGCTTTTATAAAGTGCCTATCAGCTGCACTGGTAAACTATTTGCATTATTTACTATTGGAAGAATTGTATGACTAATTAGGTATCTTTGTATTCAGTGTCTGTGAGTGCTACAGTTCCCTGGTATAATCTTTTGGGAACTATTTGGGAAGCTGGTAGTGGTGACAGAGCCCCTAAAGGTTTCTTCATTTCCTGCTGTCACCTAATTATTTACTCTGCTAGAATTTTGCTGGCACTGTTAGTAAAATTCTAATATGACAGAGTATATTGGAGCAATTTAGGTTTATGGTCAGCACATGCTGTTCTCTTGAGAACTGGAGATAGACGAGTATATTTGAGTCTCTTAATCCTCATTTTTTGGCCTTGTTACAGCCATATGAAATATATTATTGTTTATATATAGACACTGTAGTCATTCAGTTACCCTTGGAGGACAGAAAGGTGCAAGTAAGCTACTGTGATGTAATAGAATGAGTTGATTACTCAATCTGCCTTCAGACTCCTTCTTTAGTGATGGATCCTTAGTGGTGATGGTTGTGATGGGAGGTGGTGGGGGATTGAAAAGAAGAAATAAGTAGAGCGTACATTTTTAAACATAACAGTGTTTAAACGTAACAGGGGACAGAAACAAGGCAAGCCTTTTATCTTTACAGTAGGTGGCAATGACTTCGCTTTTATTTATTTTTTCATTTATTTTTTCACTGGGAATATTGGGAGAAATAAATGCAACACAATTTATTCAAGACTGTGCAAGGTGGTGTGTGTGTCTATGTGCTGCTTCACAAAACCTTGATTTCTCCATTCCCACTGCATGGGGACTCACTACACCCTTTGAAAGATTAATTTAGTGCTCGTTCTTCTAGAGGGCTTATGTTTACCTTCCCAGAGGCTGTCAGCCTTTGTCAAAACCACTGATTAAAAAACTCCCTTTCAACAGAAACCATCTTTAAACCAGGAAATTCTTTTGTAACTTTAATGATAACCAGCTTAGCTAAAGCCTTGGTTTCCCTTTTAGACATGCTTAGGTGAATTTAGGTGTTCTAATTTATCTGTCAGTGTTTACATATGAATTGATAGCACAAAGCAAATGAAACTTCTTTTTATCTTTTTGGTTGAAAATTACTCTTTTCCTGTTTGGAGCAAGAACACTGTATCATCCAGTTTTCCTGCTGTCACCTGTGTTTATCAGCTTTTGGTTGCATGAAGGATTTTCTTGGTTGCCCCAAGCTTCCTCCTTATTTTGCTGTCAGGACCCTGCCAGCATGTGAGCAGACTGCCTATCTTACTGCACACTGTTGTCATGTCTGCATTATGTAACCATGGCACTTTAGAGTTCATACACTTGTCAGCTGTTGCCTTATTACTGGCCCAGTGAATGCCTAATATCTGTAGATAGAAGAGGGTAGGATGCACGTCTTAGCATTTTCTCTATCCTTTCCTAATGTCCTGTGTTCCAATTTTATTATATTATCAAGCACAAATACAAAACTTAACCTATTCTTCTCTTAAAAGCTCCTCTAAGATGACCTGAGTTATTCCCCTTCTGGGGCTGAATTAGAGAAACATAGATGGAAAAAGGCCTGCAATTCAGAAGTACCATGTTAACTATCTTGAATTAAAAACGTATAAAATTCACCCACCAGAAAGCTGCATACATATGTCAATGTAGCTTTCAGCAAATATTTTAATTGTTCACTTTTATTTTACAGAAGTCTACTTCTAAAATTTAGTTAAACATTTTTGATACAATTTATTTAATGGAAAAAAGTACTGTTGCACATGTACAAAAGGGCATATGCTTCGTTTTTTTCCTCTGTTCTCACACAGATGCTTCATTTTGTGACCTTCAGTCGATTCATAGAATCATAGAATAGTTAGGGTTGGAAAGGACCTTAAGATCATCAAGTTCCAACCCCCCTGCCATGGGCAGGGACACCTTGCTCTAAACCATATCACCCAAGGCCTCGTCCAACCTGGCCTTGAACACTACCAGGGATGGAGCATTCACAATCTCCCTGGGCAACCTATTCCAGTGCCTCACCACCCTAACAGGAAAGAATTTCCTCCTTATATCCAATCTAAACTTCCCCTGTTCATAATGCTTTGTGGTGTGCTTTTATCTATTTACCTTTCTTTGACTCTGTGGGATCTGTACTTTCAAACTGAAGGCACTTCTAATGTCACAAATAAGGATGGTTAATTTAAAACCAAACACTCATTTGCTACTGATGGTTTGTAAATGTACAGAATGCTAAAGGTGAACTGAAGTCCTGGAAGGAGACAGGGTTTGTGTGACCTTGCTGTGAGTTATTGCCAGTTTTTTTCCCTGCAGAAGGAAATATCATATGTGCTTTGAACCCCCTTTAACTGAACAGTTGAGGGCAGGTTCTTTAAATAAACTATTGCACAGAAATAAATTCCATGTACAAGGTAGTTCTCTGAAGCTTACGGAATGACTAGGAGGATACAGCTGCTTACATGCACCAGTTCTTGTGGGACTGAGCACTGCATTTCATAGTCCTTGATTGTGGTTCTGTGTGGGAAACTTCCCAGTTTCCATATTGTCAGCCCACGTGGTTTTAGTGGGTCGTGAACTTCTGCAGCCTTTCCGACACTAAATATTTTGTAGAGAATCTCGTCAAAGTGTCTGGTGGACATCAGAGTAAGTGGAGGGTGAGGAACACCTCATTAAAGTCTAAAATAGAAGCTTTTTTTTTTTCTTCATATAACTTCTTTCAAAATATTTTCAGCAATTCAAACGTGTGTGTAAAAGACATGCAGAGTGTGTGTGTGTGTGTGTGTGTGTGTGTGTGGTACACAGAAATAAACAGTAGATCTAAATCCTGAGCACACATGTTAAGGCATAAGAAATTGCTTTTAAAGGGACTTTTATTTTACAAAATAGAAAGAAAGGAAATGTATTCTCTGGTCGTATTCATTAATTCAACCTTTTGTACTCCACTAAACAATTGTGTAATGCTGATCTTTTGTATCTGAAACAGAATTCTTTACAAGGAAGTAGAATGTGTGTTGCTCGCCTTGTCAAACCTTAGTGACAATACTGACCCTATTTCTTTGTCCAGGATTTTCACCTCTTCTTTCTTTCCTTAGTGGGCATTCAGTATTTAGAAAAGGGTAATTTTTGTTTGTTTTCTTCAAAGTGTGTATCCTGTGCTCCCCAGTATTTTGTTTTTATAAGGTTCATGTGTTTCTATTAGAAGCTGCCCTTCTCTTCCCACTCCCCCACGCAGCAGCTTCTGTGGAGGTTTTAATTTCTCATGAAGCTGAAACTGGGCATGCAAGTTACAGGGTTGAAGAGCACCTTCAGGGCTTCCTTGCTTATGCCTGGTGTTACTTGTAGTGTGTTGGTAACCTGTCTCTCCAGTTTCTGTATCATGTCCTGCTGTCAAATTGCAGCTCCAAGATGCTAAGCACTTCAAAGAACAAGAGAAATACTTATCATAGATGTGTTAGTGGTTTTACTTGAAGACTGGTTATATTAGTCAAAGCTTTCTTGGTCATACCTTTGAGCCTGTCTGTGCTAAAATGAAGTACTTAACTCCTACGATTGAAGAATGTCTGTGGAGGGACAGACAGGAAGATGGGGTTTGATTTTTAACAACCAACACCCCCAGCATTTGCTAATGAGTGCTAACAAATGTATTTGTTTCCTACTGATGCTGTGTTTCGTAAAGTGAAAACAAGATTTACAGGGAGAGGCTAAATTGCTGTACCTTACTAGATTGTTTTGTTGGAAAAATTGACTAGGCTCCCAGACTCGGTATCCCCTCATCAGATCTGGCATCAAGCAACAAAATTAAAGATAAATACTTGCTATGGGCAATTATTTTTACTTAAGCCCAAATAATATTGGCTGGTTAGACTGCTTGAGAGGAAAGGGAAGTTTGCGTCATTGGAGCATGATATATAGTAGAAGGAGGAGACCTGAATGTGAAACAGCATTATTACTACTGTGTTGCCATTATACTGATACCATCATTTTATTGAACTTCACCTCAGAGTAGTAAGTTTTTGCATTCCTGCTACTCTCAGGGAAATACACACAACAGGGCTTGTGAAAATGTGTCATACATAATGATTCAGTGAAAATATTGTGATTAATTACAAGTGATTTTCTAGGTGTGCAAAAAACCCCCAAAACATCAATGTAGTAGTAATTCTGCAGTAACGATCATTCAGTGCCACCAACAGAGCTCCTTAATTTTTGAGTTGCTAACAGTGGCCACTTAAAATATTTTTGCCTTTTCTCTAAATGTCTCTGCCTTTCAGTGGGGACACACTGGAGTGTAAATATTACCTGCTGCAAAAATACATAGCATAAGATAATACAAAGCCAAATTGTACTTTGTAAACATTATGGATGAGCAGCCTCACTTGTGATAGGAGCTTGCATCTCTTCTGATTCTCTGTACCATTGTTCTCTCGTGCTTATAAGAGTGTTAGTATAATGTACTGCCAGATTGTTTCTGCTGTGAAGCAGCTATACAAGTGAAGCTTTGCTTCAGGGCCATGCAGTAAAACCCTGTACAGCAAGCAAATGGGCTGTACCAGTAAAAGCTCAATCAGTTAAACCAGGTTAGTTAGTTTAATTCAGTGGTAGCGGCTTCTGCTGCTTAATTTACAAATCACACTTAACCAGTCTTCCTGTTCCAGCTATGCTGGCAAAAGTCTGCCGGAAGGTACTTTTTAGGGGATTTAACTTTGGTTTAGGGTGGGTTTTTTTTAATATATAGCACATTGTTGCAACTTAGCCTCTTCCTTTTTTTTTTTTTTTTTCTTCTCCTTTTGTATCCTTTTACAGCTGTGCCTCTTAGTTAAATGTAGCTGCTTGTTGATACAATTGTTAGCTGTCTTCCTCTCTACCTGTTGGGGTTTTTTTGGATTCTTGGAAGACAGAAAAGTTTTAAGATTTTAATTCTGTGAGTGAAAGAAATAGAAGTTAGTATTCAGATTTTATTCTTAAGCAAAAGAGCTAGAATAATGGCAGATGTGTAAATTGTGCAAGATACTATGAAAATATTTAAGATCCGAATAACTATTGCTTTGTCATACAATACTAGAATTAACTTGATTTCTGTATTCAACTGCTAGCATGTGAGACAACTAGAAACAAGTGATTGGACAGTTTCTTTAATATTTTTTAAGTGAAAATGATACCTACAGGGTATTTGGGAAAGCTTCTTTAAGACGAACACATCGTAATATACAGACCATCACAGGAAATGTAGCTGGGGCACCAAATGACATTGTTTAAAATGTTAATGAAGCATTTCTGTGCACTGCAGAAACCGTAGCTGTGCTGGCACTAAACTGAAGTTGTGTTCAGTGGTGCGTTGCCTTGCAGCTCCTCTCTGCTGAGTGCATTATGTGCAAAGAGAACATCTGTGCAGCTTGTACTGTTAGATTGCTTTCATGCAAGTAGTAAGGATGGTGTGACTAAGCAAAGCTTGAGGAAGCACAAGTTTGGTCAAGAAAGAAGCAGAATAAACAAGAAAAGACATGGCAGAAATGGGCACAAGACAAACCATGTAAGTTCAGGCTCTCTAACAGTGTGGGAAAAAGCATTGCTCTAATGCCTGCAAACCACATGATGGATTACATGGGAGCTTCAGTAGAACCTTATTCACACCCTCTTCCTAGCCTGTACAGTTTCATTCATTTTGCTGTTTCTAGCTTAACCTGTTGGAAACTGTTCTCAAAAGTTGTTCAGCATAACTTCTGTACATGAATTTAGGAAAAGTAACTTCTCATGTATCAATTCTGCCATGATGTCTTGTGTTAAAGGTTAATGTGAACAGAGTGCAGTTCTTCCCAAAAACTGTTACAGCATAGCTCCCCACAAGAAGGTTGGATGCTCTTACATATATGTAATACATGGTCACTTCTATTTTACTGTAGCTGATAGAATGTATGTATGTTCTAAAGAACACATTTTTAATCTGAAAGGTGGTGTTTTAGTTAGTCATGGCTATCTGAGTGTTGGAATTGCTTGAGTACTTACGTCTAACATGGTTTCATTTCTTCTTGGTCTGTGTTATGATTGACTGCAAAAGAAAAGATAACTATTTGCAGTATTTTTTGTTTGGGAGACCTGTTTTATTCTGTCAGATGTAACTCAGTAACTCTAGGTCATATTTGTTTCCACAGGGTGACACATTCTCCCTTCTATCCATTATTGCTGCAATCCAACCTGGTATCTGAAAAACAAGTGTTAGTTTCATTCATACATCATAAAGATAGATAGATCTGCTATAATATCCAACCCAGAAGAAAATCTCAGAAACTACTTCAGAAGGAAAATCAATTTTTCTCAAGAGGAATCTTGGGAAAAGCTTCTGGAGAATAGCAGAAAGCAAAAGTAGTTCCTGTTTTCAACATGGAAAATAAAGAGAATTTGGGGAACTCAAAACTCATATTGACCTGGAAGCCATTTCCACAAATAGGAAGGACATGAAGCTGGTTGGGAGTAGCCAGCATAGGTTTATGAAGTAGTAGTAATGTGTGACCAATCTCTTAGCCTTCCACCATGAGATCACTGATGTGGTGAAGGAGCAGAGGGCAGTGGATGCTGTTTGTGTTGGTTTCAGCAAAGCATTTGACACTGTCTCCTATATCATCCTCATTGACAAACTGGTAAACTGCAGCCTGCGTAAATGGAGAGTGAGGTGGGTGGAAAACTGGCTGAAGTGCCAGGCCCAAAGGGCTGTGGTCACTGGTACGAGGTCCAGTTGAAGGCTGGTCCCTAACCGTATGCGGCACGGGTGGATGATGGGGCTGATGCTGCTCAGCATCTTCACTAATGACCTGGATGCTGGGGCAGAGTGCACTCTCAGCAAGCTGGCAGATGGTGCAGAACTGGGAGAAGTTTGACTGCCCAGAGGGCTGCAATGCCATTGATAGAGGCCTCCACAGGCTGGAGAAGCGGGCTGACAGGATCCTTCTGAACAAAGGGAAATGCCAAGTGCTGCACCTGGAGGGGAATAATCCCAGGCACCAGTACAGGCTGGGCTGAGTGGCTAGAAAGCAGCTTTGGAGAGAAGGCCACAGGGATCCAGGTGGACACCAAGTAGAGCGTGAGGCAGTAATACACACTTGTGGCAAAGGCATCTCGTAGTTTTGTGGGCAGAGGATTTTGAGCAGGTGGAAGGAAGTCATTCTTCTCTTCTCCTTGCTTGTGAGGCACATCTGGAGCGCTGTGTCCAGTTCTGGGTTCTCCTGTATGAGAGAGAGATGGAGATACTGGAGCAAGTCCAGTGAAGGGCCATGGAGGTGGCTGGGAGTTTGGGACATCTGAGATCTGAGGAGAATCAGAGGGAGATGGGACTGCTTAAGCTGGAGAAGAGAATGCTCAGGGTGATGTTATTGATGTTTCTGAATATGTGATGTGGTAAAGAAAGTGAAGCCAGATTTCTCTTGGCAACAGATGCTGAAAGGGGGAGAGGCAATGGGCATGAACTGAAATACTGAAAAATTCGTTTAAGTGTAAGGTTATCCAGAAATATTGTGGAGCCTTCATTGTTGGATATAATTAAAAGCCAGCTGGATTCAGCCTTGAGTATCCTTCTCTTACAGACTGTCTCTGAGCCAGGGTGTTGGACTAGGTGATCTCCTGCAGTGCCTTCCTGCTGTAGAAATTCTGTAAGTCTGTAAAAACAATTAGTTTGATCACAGTACTTTAACCCTATAGGGACCACTCCATATGGAGTAGTAAACAGAAATGTTTGTTGAAGTATGGTGGATACAACTCTGGCCCACCTAGGGGCTGTATCTTGTGAAGAAGTGTTTGGTTTAGTTTCCACTTAGAATTTTAATTACATATTATTTCTTTCAATGAGCAGCATTTTTCACAGTCCAATAAAAATATGATGCCTTTCCCACTGCTTACACACACATACACTTATGCCAAGAAGGAGGAGGCTTTAGCAACATTATGAAACTGTGATTCTTGAAGTAGTTGAGTAGGCTGAGAGAACTCCAGTGCCTTTAGTTTATATATATTTTTTTTAAATCCCAGCTTTTCACACACCATGCTTTTATTTTTTTTTTCCTTCATCTTCCTTTTTGCCTATTTGGTTGATATTCAAGGATCACCTGCTCCAAGCTCAGGAGTGTTGCATCCCAACTAGAAGGAAGTGCAGCAGTAGGGCCAGGAGACCTCCTTGGATGGATAAGGAGCTGCTGAGGAAAATTCACATGAAAAAAAGAGGCTTATAAAAGGTGAAAGCAAGGACGGGCGGCCTGGGAAGAATACAGGGATGTTGTCCAGGAAGCTAGGGACCAGGTTAGGAAAGCTAAGGCCCAGTTAGAATTAAACTTGGCTAGGGATTTTAAGGTTAACAGGAAGGGATTCTATAGGTACGTAGCAAATAAAAAGCAGAGTAGGGAGAACATAGGCGCCCTCCAGAAGCTGTCAGGAAAAGTGGCTACCCTGGATTTGGAGAAGGCTGAGGTTCTGAATGACTTCTTTGTCTTCACTGGCAAAGGCTCTGACTGCACCACCCAAGTCTTGGAAGGCAGATGCAGGGACTGTGAGAATGAAGACCCTAGGCCCACTATAGGAGAGGATCTGGTTCGAGACCATCTTAAGAACCTGAATGTGCACAAGTCCATGGGTCCTGATGAAATCCATCTGCGGGTCCTGAAAGAGCTGGCAAATGAAGTTGCTAAGCCGCTGGCCATAATATTTGAAAAATTATGGCAGTCAGGTGAAGTTCCTGATGACTGGAAAAAGGGAAATATAACCCCCATTTTCAAGAAGGGGAAAATGGATGACCCAGGGAATTACAGACCAGTCAGTCTCACCTCTGTGCCTGGCGAAATCTTGGAGCAGATTCTCCTGGAAGGCATGCTAAGGCACATGAAAACCAACAAGGTGCTTGGTGACAGCCAGCGTGGCTTCAACTAAGGGGAAATCCTGCCTCACCAATTTGGTGGCCTTCTGTGGTGGGGCTACGGAACTGATGCACAGGGCAAAGCAGTTGAAGTCTGTGCAGTGGACTTGTGCAAACCGTTCAACACTTTCCCGCACAACATCCTTGTCTTTAAATTGGAAAGACATCAATTTGATGGATGGACCACTCAGTGGATAAAGAACTGGCTGGATGGCCGCATGCAAAGAGTTGTGGTCAATGGCTCAATGTCCGGCTGGAGACCAGTAACGAGTGGTGTCCCTCAGGGATCGGTGTTGGGACCGGTCTTGTTCAACGTCTTCGTCGCTGACATGGACAGTGGGATTGAGTGCGCCCTCAGCAAGTTTGCCGATGACACCAAGCTGTGTGGTTCGGTTGATACGCTGGAGGGAAGGAATGCCATCCAGAGGGACCTTGACACGCTTGTGAGGTGGGCTGATGCCAACCTCATGAAGTTTAACCATACCAAGTGCAAGGTCCTACACCTGGGTCGGAGCAATCCCAGGCACAGCTGCAGGCTGGGCAGAGAAGAGATTCAAAGCAGCCCTGAGGAGAAGGACTTGGGGGTGCTGTCAATGAGAAAATGAACATGAGCCAGCTTCAGTGTGCACTTGCAGCCCAGAAAGCCCACCATATCCTGGGCTGCATCAAAAGGAGCATGACCAGCAGGTCGAAGGAGGTGATCCTGCCCCTCTACTCTGCTCTTGTGAGACCTCACCTGTAGTATTGTGCAGTTCTGGTGTCCTCAACATAAAAAAGGACATGAAACTGTTGGAACAAGTCCAGAGGAGGGCCACGAGGATGATCAGGGGACTGGAGCACCTCCCATATGAAGATAGGCTGAGAAAGTTGGGGCTGTTCAGCCTGGAGAAGAGAAGGCTGCGTGGAGACCTCATAGTAGCCTCCCAGTATCTGAAGGGGGCCTGTAAGGATGCTGGGGAGAGACTCTTCATTAGGGACTGTAGTGACAGGACAAGGGGTAATGGGTTCAAACTTAAACAGGGGAAGTTTAGATTGGATGTAAGGAAAAATTCTTTCCTGTTAGGTTGGTGAGGCACTGGAATGGGTTGGCCAGGGAGGTTGTGAATGCTCCATCCCTGGCGATGTTCAAGGCCAAGTTGGACAGAGACTTGGGTGTCATGGTTTTGTGTGGGGTGTCCCTTCCCATGGCAGGGGGGTTGGAACTTGATGATCTTAAGGTCCTTTCCAACCCTAACTATTCTACGATTCTATGATTCTGTATCGCACAACTTCTGAAGTGACCTTTCACTGTGAAGAGGTAAGTTGTTAACTTATTACGAGTGATAAGTAGCCTTTTGTCAAAGTAGTCAGCTACAGAGAGTAGCCGCATTCTGGGAAAGACAGCAGTACGAATTAAAGGCTTGACTGATGTAAAAGCAGCAGGGGAGGAGAGTGCTTGGAGTCAACTGCTGGAAAAACTTGTGTACAAGAAAGTACAAATATCAGAATATTAATCAACCACAAGAGGCATGTTAACTTTAACAGCTTCTAATCACTGGGGGGGGGGGGGAAATGTGTCTGCTTAAATGGAGAGGTGTGTGTAAGAATGGATTTATTATGAATGAGAGAGGAAGAGCGTGAGATGAGTTTGGAAAACATGTCTTAAGTTCACAGTTCTAGTCCCCTTACTCTTGCAGCCCCATATTTCTCATTTATGAAGCTTCATTATGTTATTGCCATGCCTAGGTGCTTGAGACTCTCTTTGCTCTTGTGGTTAGAAACTTTCCTTTACACTTTATCCTTAACGGCCAGTTTTTATCACTTGCTGTTGTGCAAGCACTCCTCTTGTGAGCTAAGACAGCTTTTTTGTTATTCCCTAGCCGCCGCGCCGCCCCCCCCCCCCCCGGTGTTTCATCAGTCCAGTTTGCTGTTTGTTCTTAAACTGCTATTGAGATACTTTCCTTGAGATACTGATGTAAGGTAGGCTCTCGTTCTCTTGAGAGTACCTAGCAGTACTTCTCAGTATTTTCTTTAGAGCAAATGTTCACATTCTGAACATACATGATGTGAAAAAAAATGGTACACAGTATTCCAGATAAAGCCTCAGTATTGCATTGTGTATTGACTTTGGCTCATCTGTTATCTGTTAAGTAATTACCTCTCATTTTCAAGAACCTGTAAATCAGTTCATGGACATTTATTTGTCAGGCAGGCTCAAAGCTGTGAGAAGCAAAATCTGCATGTTTTTTGAAAAACACAGTAATATGTAGTTTCTTTTTCTAGCTAGTCTGCCCAGCTGTAACTTTGTCTGAAACTCATCTCATTACAAGATTGGTTTTTTAGAGCTGTACATTAATGATTATTTTGGATTTGTTCATGCCATCAAGACTCTTCTTGTCTCATTACCTACGAGACGTGTAGTTTGGTCTTTTAGATAAAACTGCTTTTTACTGACTTGATTATGTGCCTGTGTGTGTTAATTTGTGGAGTTACCAGTGAACTAACGGTGTGCTGTCTGATAAGCAGGGTTTGGCTGGGATGAGTTTTGTTAAAGAAGTCATACACTGAAGCGAGCACAAGACTTTTTGGTTACCTGAAATAGCTTCCATTTCAGGGTTCCCAAAGAGCCATCTTTACTGTACAACCCTCTTTTTTTACTTCTAATCATAATTTTCTTTTATGAGTTCATACAGTCAGAGAATTCCCAAACTGTAGCAAGTGGAAAGAAGGTTTTAATAATTTAGAGGAAAATGAGTGAGTGAAAGGGAAAAGAAAAATGATTGTGGAAGACAAAAGTTGTGATGTGTATAGGGCTTTACACGCCTTTGTGGAATGATTAAAATAATGTCGCTGCCAAATGAATCATGCTCCTCTTTTGTCATTCATGGAGGGCTCTGCCAAGATAGAACCTTTGTATGAGCAGGATCTTTTCAGATTAGAGTGTTTGAACAGCCTGTTCCATCTTGAAGTAAAATTCGTTTTCAGCAGCCATATTCTAAATGTACCTATGTGAGGGAAGTACAGAAAGCAAAAAATCTTGCAGTAGATTTTTGTCCCTGAGTTCAAAGACACTTGGCAGAAGCTGGGCCAAGGCAGAAAATTACCTAGGTTACATTTGGAAGTGGAGTGTTTGCCTCTCAGAATTTGTATACCTAGGACAGACTTGTGAGAAACTGGAATTAGTTTGGTAGTAGATTTCAGTCAGGAAAACAGAGGAACAGTGCAATTATAATAGAGAAGTTGAGGAAGAATATTGTAATGACTGGGGCATGTTTATTGTTCTAGAGAGTTAAAACTGATGGCCATTGCTGAGATAGGTAGAAATAGTAAAAGAACAGCATGCAGTTTTAAGATTTCTGTTGAATTACTAACAAAGGCTGAATTTGAGAAGGGTGATTGAAGGGAGTGAAACCATGGGTTGGGGTTAAAAAGTTTTGATGGAGCACCATAGCTCAGGGTAATATGCTGAAAAATGTAAGTGCTGTGAAAAAAACCAACAGTAAGATGAAATGGGACTGGAGGAAATTAGCATAATGTTCAAACCCAACATAATCTCTGCTGTGCTTTCTTTTGTTTTCTTTTTTTTTTTTGGTTGTTTTCTTTTTTTTGGTGGTTGTTTGTTGGGTTTTTTTATTTATTTTTTTAATTGTTTTTTTTTCATCATCTCCCTCAGTTATGACCTTGTTAATAAGCATACCCCTGTGACTTCCTCTGCAAACCATAAACAGCATCTGTCAACCATGTTTCCTCCAGCTGTTTCACAGAGGTTTAGTAGTAAGACAGAGGGGCAAGGTGAGTGAAAGTTGAGGGGATACCTGAGAAGTCAAGAACTGAGGTTAAACAGAATGGCTCTTAGGAGCCACCCAGTAGGGCCGTCTGTGTATTTGTACAGAAGATACGAAGGTTTAATGCAAGCAGTGAAGAGATCCTGGATTTAAAGAACTGTATTCTGTGACAGTGTCTACTGGCAAAGACACAGCTGTGTTTGGCAGATTTTTTTTCCCTGTAATGTTTTTAAATGTGTCATGGTGACTATATTGATTTCCCCCAGTTAGCCTCCTTCAAAATTGCAGTCAATGCTGTAATCAAAATCAGTTCATCTGATTTTGTTTTGGCTTTTGGGGTTTCACTTTTAACAGATACCCATGGCTTCTTGCAACAGTTACTTTGCATAGCTTTGTTTTATGGAGTCTTTTATTGTTGATGGTTTGTAGTATTAGCTTCATGGGTTTGATACAAAGCTCATGCAGTCTACTAAATGGCTCCCTTTGGATTGCACTGCCTGTTGCCAATAGTAAGATACAGGTTCTTTGAGTTATGCTTTTGCTTAAGCATTTTGATATATGGCTCTGTACGTGTGTGTGTGTTTGTTTCTCTTATCTATCTCCAGACTATACTTAGAGTTTTCTTGCAGTCTCTGAGGAGGAACAGAAAACACAGCAAACTGCATGGACCAATGTTGTGACTTGAAATGACATATCTATGGGGTTTGCTTATTGTCTTTTTCATTCTTTAAAGCTCACTTTTTCAAATGACATTAATTATTATAGTCTAAGGATGAAACTTTTAAAGTCGAATCAGTAAAATCACTTAAGGTGGAGTAGCAGAATGTAACCGTTGTATCAGTTACGTTTGCAGAGACTGAGTTTCATTCTGAATTCTCTTTCCCTCTCTGTGACAACAGCGGTATTAAGATCATCTTCCTTGGTTGCTTCTAAAGATCAGTTTTAGTTGCAACTACTGTTTTGGATAGACATCTCTGCAATGGTACCCTTGGAATCTACTGGAAACACTTCTTGTGCAAGCTGATGAATCTCTGTGCTAGAGAACTCAGCATGCCTTTGTTCCACAGCTGATGTAAATGCTTCAGGCCTTAAGGTTCCAAGTACTTTGCATGTTAAGAAGTGAACATCTGCATTAATCTAACCATATTTCTCCTGAATACCTGGTTAATATCTACTTGATGACTGCATTATTTATAATGATTCATGCATTTATGTAAATTTGTCTCTAAATGTTTATTGATACCTCTAATAATTGCTTACAGATCTGAACATTCAAGGACATTCACTCTGAGCTTTTGCTAGCTATTTAATGGCTGCTGTAGTGGTCTCTCTGACACCAGTATTTAACCACTCCACTTAGTACTGTTTGGTGACAATTTGAGCATAAAAGGTGCTAAATAAAGCTTAATATTCTGCAGTGCAACACTGTCAGTGTAGATAGTAAACAGCAGTTTCATTCTTTGTGAACTTGGACCGCTTGCACAGTGTTTGCATGAATTCAAGCACTCCTCTGATGAAAGGAGAAATAACATCTAGTTGTCTGTTTTCAGAGTAGCATGCCAAAAGCAAAGCCAGTAAATCACAATATGTTTGATTTCTTTATTTTTGGTAATGCATGAATGATTCAAACAACAGCTTGTTTGTGTGAATACAGTGTCCCTAAAATGATCACACAAGTAGTGTGATCAGAGGATCTACTCTGTTAGCTTTATGGAGACTGCGGGTAAATCAAGAGCTTTGGTAATATGGAAATTATTTTACCCTTTAAATAATTGGAACAATTGGAATGACCAACAGCTAGGCAGAGATTGTCCTGCGGAATTCTGCTGCAATTAAAAAGAAGAGGTAGTGTCATCATTTTGCTGTCTTTGTGTAAATCTTGTAACAAGAACTATGGGAGGAATGTGACTGCCCTCTTTTCTTGAGAAGATGCTGACAAAAGCAGCAAGGGCGAGGTAAAAGCTGCAGCGGTTTGTTGCAAAAACTACATCTGTTTTATAGCCATTCTGCTGAAATGGGAAGAGTAACTTGCTGTACTTTACAGTCACAAATAACCTAACCCAGAGAACTTTTGCAGCTTAAGGAACACAGCACAATGTAATGAAAGCTGGTAACTCTTGAGCATTTAATTTTCTGTAGAAATTCTTACAAGCTACCTTTAGTCAAGAGCAAAGCTCTTTTTCATACTTATTCATTTCGTGTAAGGAAAAAAGGAGTTCCTGCCTACTCAGATGGGATGACCAGCTGACTCACAAGAGCATGGAACTTTGTTTATTCAAATAGGATAGCCTGTCATATCAAACACATTTTCTCCACAGTGTTTCTACTTTAAAAGATCTTAAGTAATCAATTTTTTCTTCTTTTTAATGACAGAGTTTGTGAAGAAAATTATTTACATGCTTTTAAAAATCAGAATATATCTGGAATAGATGAATTGACATCACTAATGCCTGAGGCATGAGTTTAATTAGTTACTGGCATAGCTTACACTACAGCTGTTATGCAGTGCATATAGCTCAGGGAATATTTGTCTCAGTGGATTTATAAAGTCTTATGCTGCATAGGTTTATCTTACTGATGTTAAAGAATGAGAGGAAGTGTTAGGGAAACTTTCTTCATTAATTCCTGAAATTATGTTAGAATCCTTAAACATGTAACTGTGCCTCATTATCTCCATACTTATCTCTTCTTGCCCTTTTTAGAAAGGGCTTTTGAATCTTTTCAGGGATATTAAGGTTTTATTGCAATTCCTGAACAAAATCCTGAGAAAAATGACTGTGCTAGAGCATCTCCTGTACGAAGACAGGCTGAGAAAGTTGGGCCTGTTCAGCCAGCAGAAGGCTGCGTGGAGACCTCATGGCAGCATTCCAGTATCTGAAGGGGGCCTACAAGGATGTCAGAGAGGGACTATTCATCAGTGACTGTAGCAATAGGACAAGAGGCAGTGGGTTCAAACTGAAACAGAGGAAATCTAGATTGGATATAAGAAAGAAATTCTTCGCTATGGGAGTGGAGAGGCACCAGATCAGGCTGCCCAAGTTGTGAATATTCCATCCCTGGCAGTGTTCAAGGCCGGGTTGGAGAGAGCCTTGGGCGACATAGTCTAGTGTGAGGTGCCCTGCCTGTGGGAGGGAGCTGGAACTAGATGATCTTAAGGTTCTTTCCAACCCTACATAATCTATGATTCTATGTTAGTTTTTATCGCAGAATGGAAGCAGTTATCCTTGCACTATCTTGGGTTTGAATGTGCTTCTGTCTTCAGAGGGTGACTGGGAATCTGCTCCAACAGTAGATGTAGCAACCTCATAGGGTCAGGACATGGGTGTTTGTCTGACTGCCTAGGGATCTGTCTGAGCCCTTCATAGGGCTCCTTCTTGTGTAGTGCCTCAAGTCAAGTTCAGCTGTGAAAAAAACATCTTGAAATGAATAGCTATGGAGACTTTGTTAACTTCCATAGTTTGATTTGCCCTTGACTAACTATGAAATGTCACAAACCCTGGAAACCACCTGTTTGCCTCTTCCTTCTTTTGAGCTGTTTGGGTTGCACAGAAGTAGCAAACATCTGCAAGTCCTCAGTTATTCATAAACCTTCCTTTCACAGGGTGTACCTGTGATGAAATTTAGGTGGAAGGTTTTATTAACCGTACTTTGGTAGACATGCCCTTCCAGGGTCTTGGACACCTCAAACAATTTTGGCACAATTTCTCCCCCAGTCGGCTGCTTTAATCTGTGTTTAGGGAGCTGAAACAGTTATTTGTTCGTCTGCTACTTCTTTTTAGCACCTGAGTAGCAGCTGAAGGAGCCAGAGCGGTAGATTTCTCGTTTTTAAAATGATGGTTCTTTTGCTTGTGTTTAAGCTGAAGTTATTCTTCAGAGGTAGGGGAAGAGGCACAGATGAGTCATTCTCTCTCTGCAGTGCTGTAGAAAGTTACTTGTGGCTGATGGCTGAGCTTCTGAGACTAAGGAATAATAGGAGGCATCTGGAAAGGCTGTCTTTTAGAACTGATTGGAGTGCTTAAGTTTACGATCAATGAAAATGCTTTAGGAAAAATTCTGGGTTTTCTTTTAGTATGTCTGCTGTTAAAAGCCACATTTTTAGAGCACTGAAGGGCTATGAAATAATGTTTCACATTTGGGCATTAAGTATGAGGGAAGATAGGATCTCTCTTTGGTCTGTGAAATTGTTAGAAAAGTGTTTCTAGGTCTGGAAACTGCTATTTGATATCGTGGCTGCAATCCCGAGGCTCTAGGTAGCAGCAAGCCTGTATTTCCTAAAGCTGTGTGAATATACATGATTGCATAACTCAATGAACGGTTGATTATTTTAAAATAATTGTCAAGAGCCCTGTGACCTCATCCTTTAGCCTGAAAAAAGCCCAGAGATTTTTTTTTTTTTACTATTATTCACTGTTTTTCTCTAAATGCAAATCAAATAAATTCCAAATATTTCAAAATATACATGAGTAAAGATTCAAGTAAATGACGAAACATGGAAGGTAAAAGTAGAAATAAACATGATCTTGCCTGTTGGCTGACTTTGAATGCCAGTTCTGTCTAACATCTGCCATGGTGGAAGCGAGAGAGAAGAGGAAAGAGAAAGGTTATCTGTAGATGTCTCAGTCCTCAAAGAATCTGACATCTAATAACTGTTACACAACCGTACTTGTGACAGCTGGTCTTTGGGGTAGAATTTACTGTAAGAAATGCCTTTGCCTGGACTTATTGCTGCTGCATTCTAACCACTTCACATACTAAAAGTAAACATAACTATATAAGCTGTACAAGCATCTTTGTAAAATAGTCACGTGTGCTATGTATGGTTGGTATAAATGACTCTCCTTGGCTAGTCTTTTATAACCACTGTAATTTACAGCTAAAGAATGTGGCTTTTGCAAGAGGAATTGCAAGAGGATTTTTTCTCCCTTGCATTTAGAGAAATAATATAAATTTTAGATTGACAGGATAGGGATCTAATTGCTATGGGGTGATTTGAGTGTCTGAGGTGTTCCAGGAGACTCAGACAAGCATGTCTGTGTGGTGCCACAGGAAATTTAACTTGGACTTTAGTATTTAAATAGAAACTGCTTGGATCCTGCCAGCCTTACACTCTGCCTGCCTGCATCTGTGTATCCAGGGCAGTATTTCTGAAGTGACAGTGCTGTGACTGTGGTGGTGGGCAGAAAACTGTGTGCCTGGAAGCCTCTCATCTTCCTGTTACCTTGCTTGAAGTTGCAACCCAGGCCTGATGGCTTCTGGGGCTTTGCTTTACAGTGACTGTTGTGTGATGTTGGTGAGCAGTGACTGCTGTGTTTACTTGACCTTTCAATGTGGTACTTTTGGGTATGCTAAAGTTTCTAAAGGTTGGTTTGGAAGTTTGTAGGAACTTGCTGGGAGTGTTATCTACACACTTGAAATGGGTGAGGAGTCCTCATCTTTGCTTCTTCCCCTTCTCACTTCTTCCTTGTCTTCTGCTCTAAAGAAACCACTACATTGGGCAACAGTTTGAAACCAACTCAGAGTGGTTACCTCTAGCTTGTTCTCAGCTTGAGCTGTCAGTCAGCTGTAAATGTGGAGCAGTTTGAATCAAACTTGTAGTAAGAAAATGAAAACACACTCTTAATGTTTATGACAGAAGAGGTGGAACATTTGGATGCTGCTTTTTGTTATATCAGATATCTGTATAAGAGAGAACACTGGTTCCCACAGAATGGGAATATGATTGTAGTTTTTAATTTTCTTATTTTTTTTTTTAAATTTACCTACCTGATACGCTTTTTCATATTTTTTCTTAAAAAGCAGTGCAGCAGTTAAGAGTTAATGGTGATGCAGACAGTGGTAAATCTGCAATTAGGTTTGGAGATTTCATCTGTTTTAAAATGAACTGTGCTTTTTAGGAAAGCATATTTTCTAGTCTTTTCTGATCATATCATGGACAAGTCAAAATAATGCATTGATGCTTAGGAGTATGTCTTGCTAATAAGTTTTGAGTTTATGTAATTGTCATTGTTTGCCAGGGAAAAAGGTCCTGTTGGAACATTTGAACATCTGAATTCCAATTTTGGGGTTTTTTTTCCTTTTTTTTTTTTTTAAATGTTTTCTGAAGACAAAAAGTTCTACTAAAGCCTGGTCAGTGGTGCACTGAAGCAACTGAGAAGTATTGATTAAAATAAAACAAACCAACAAAGGGGTCTGGGGAGAGGGAGGCATGGGGGATGCCAGCAACCCAGCCACTGAGTGATGTTAGTAAGCCTAGTCTTTTAGGGTAGGAATGTTTTAAGCAAAGTGAGGATAAACAATAGATGCCAAAGCCTTCTTCCTAGGGCATAGGACCCTGTGGTGCGTTTTAAAGGATTTGATCTCATTGGGAATGTATGGAGGACTCACTTTAAACAGTTCCTTCACTATTACTGTCTTACTCACTTCCTTTGTTCTTACTATGCTAATCTGACTTCAGTGTGCTCATGCAAGAGGTAGAAGCTGTCCTGTGAAGCAGGGTATCTTTCTGAGTGCTGTTGGTCTTGTGCATTCTTCTTCCACCTTCAGTGTTTTTGGAAGCTATGTATTGGAAAGGCTTTGAGATCAGTGGAAGTTAGTATTAACCAATGGCAAAGGTGTGTGATTTTGGAGTAGCTTTTGTCACTGTGTTTGTATATGTAGGTTGGCAAGACAACTAGTTAAGATGGGGTCATGCTTTCAAAATTCTCTTTGCAGGAGAAATAAAGGAATGATCAGTTTTAAACAAAACCTGAGATGTGGGTGTGATCAGAGCTGAAGCACTGTGTTTGGGGTTGCAGAGCATCTATACACAATGTGCCCTTAACTGAAAGTATTTTTATTTTACACATAAATAACAAAATGTCCTGAGTTTGGGCAAAAAGGATGATAGGTATCTGGGTGGGCTGGAGACTGCCCCATTGGAACATGTATTAACTGGAGTGTTTACTCCTGTTTAAGTATTGGAAGTCCTATAAAGAAACCTTTTGAAAATAATTATGCAAACTAAAAGTTTTCATTATGATACTACACACAAAATGACATGCTTACTTAACAGTCGAATGGCTTTCTGCCTTTTTTCACTAGAAATGTGCCCAGTAACTACTGAATTAATCATACAATTAACCAGTTGTTTTGGGAAGTTCTCTGATGTGGGGACTGGTGTGTCCTTCCTCATAGCGAACAAATGATGAACTGTTTGTGGTTAATTTCTAGATTGTTTTGCTTCAAGGGAAGTCTAGTTGCTTTGGAACCACTTTGGTCAAATAAAAATGGAATGTTTTCAGTTGTATATTGCACCAGCTTTCCTCCTGAATGGAAAAATTAACCAATTGTAAGTACTGCATTTTGTAATTCCAAGGCCCTGGTCTCCACTCAGTATGACACTATAAGTCCTATTTAATTCGGTGGAAACAGGACTTCACCCTTAAGTATGACCTCAATATGTAGTAGATCTACTTTAAATGTGAGTAGGATGGTGATTAAGCAGCAGTTAAAAACAGAACAAAGCCTCTTGTCAAGGTAGATAAATGTGCATGTGTGTTATTTTTTACTTACCCTGGGTCCCAGAATAGATCCAGAGCTCTGTTATTTCAGTTTACAGGTCCTTCAATAAAATATATTTCTATACTATTACAAAAATCATTCAGCTAATGCTGCTTTCCTTTGACTGTGGACTTGTAAACAGAGATGAGAGAAAAGCATTACAGAAGTTTCAAAGTCATACAGAGCACAGAGCTTAAAAAATCCCCAAACAACAAAAGGATGGCTTTTGTGCCAGTCTCAGTAAACCATGGTTTGATGGTCCCCTTCTTTCAGCTGTAGCCATTGGAAATTAAGATGCTAAAATCAAAACTGGCCAAGAACCACATAAGGTTTTTGTGTGGAGTGTGTTACTGGCTCCCGTGCTGTCAGGAGAAAGAGAAAAAAGGCATCCCCAGCCTAAGGTCCTGTTTGGGCTGTGCCTCCAGGTGAGGGGCCTGCTTGCTGCTCCTGCATACCTCTGGGAGTGCTGCTTATCAGCTCAGCAGGTTCTGCTCTAAAAATTTAAAGGTGGCGGTTGAGGGATATTTTAAAAGGAAAGTTTTGGCTTGTTAGCTTGGCAGAGCTTTGGGGGTTTTGTGCATTAAAAAAAAAAAGTTCTCTTTGCTTCTCTTCAGATGTTATTCAAGATATCGATCTTATGATTTAAAAAGTACCACAGTACCACACCACCACCCCCAAGCAAAAAAAACAACCACCAAAAAAGTTCCAGTAACAAAAAACTTCCTCCCTTGTTTAGCATAAAATTATTCCTGGCAGATCTTGGGTAATTTATTCTCATGATTTATATTTCTGATTAGATAGTTCCTTCCCTTCCTGTTATTTTACTATTCCTTCCTCTCTGATGTATTTTTAGAGAGCGGTCGTATATATTTTCAACCTAGCAAACAGGTCAAGCTCTTCTGATTTCCCCTTTCAACTGTCTTCTCCTTTCCAGTGGGCCTCTCAGACCTTTGTTTTACCCTTGTAAGTGTGATTACTCCTTTCTTTGCAGCAGAACCGTATACAGTGCTTTAGGAAGGGCCGTCTTACCTAGGACCTCATATTTCTTTTTTTCTTTTTTTTTTCTTTTTTTTTACACGGTAACAAACTATTTTTCTACAAGGCTTCTCTCTTACTCCAGCCTTTTCATTATCATTATTATTTTTTTAATTCAGGCTCCTTATCTTGTTTCAGTTGCTTTCCTTCCCTTCCTCCTGGCTTTTTCTACTTTTAAGCTTCAGCCTGGCCCTGATGTGCTCTTCCTTGTAAGGTATGACTGCCTCTTCCTCCCTCCCACCTCTAGGGCTTCTTAAGCATGTCATCTGTTTTCAGCCAGGCCATGCCTGCTCCTATTTACCCCTGGCTCTGTGTTCCTTTTTTTTTTTCTCTCTCCCTCCTTGTGTACCGGGTTAAGACTCTGAATTTGCTCTGCTTCACCTTCCAATCTGCCCCTTGTTTCCTTCCCCAACAAGTTTTTGATCCAGATCTTTATTTCAATATATATGATTTTCCTCCCTCAGTTCTTTTGTTCTTGCAGCTTGATCTTTGATGATTTCCTGCTGCTGTGGTACTAGCAGGGGGCACTGGAAGCTTCAGTTCTGCTTGGCACAACTGAGAGCTGTCATGAGAGGGAAGTTCTGCCCTCCTCCTTGCAGCCTTGTGGTAAATGCACTTGAGCATCTTAGTCTGTGTGGTTTGGTTTGCTTTAAGATTGGATAGAGGCTCCAGCTTGGTTAGTCAGGATAGACTATGTGGAGATCTTAGCAGTTATTCCTAAATCTGTCTATTGTGTGCTTGCTTTATTTTCAAAATTTTTTTTTTTTTTTTACTGTAGTTGTTGTTTTTTTTACTCGGATACCAAAAAGCATATTCCTTGTATAAATATTACCTATGACATATTAAGACTTGTCTCTAATTGTGTGTTTTTCAAAGATTTAGGATTTTAGGATAGCTAGAACTATTTTATCCTAAGGATTTTTTATATAAGTAGGTTCATGTCAGAAATATATAAAAAGGAAGATTTTAAAATTTATCTTTTAAAATCTTATTTTGTTATATGCATATATTTAAAAATATCTGTTAAGATAACTAGATAAATGTAGGTTTTACAATAGGAAATAATTCACAATAAGAGTACTATGGAAATACTGAGCAATTTGTACAAGAATAAGTTACATTTTCAAAAGGACAAAGTCAGGTCAGTTTTGTTGCTGAACTTGTCTGTTCACTTAAAACATAGTTTAAAACAAATAAAAACCAAGGAAAATAAGTATTTGTGCAAAATTAATGTTTCCCTATTTTTAATTCTAGCAAGCTATTAAAATCCCATAAAATTTTCACTACTACATCAGCCAAATTATGTAGCTTTGTTTTAATCTGTGATGCATAAGATGAAATAAATTAAAAGAAATGAAAAAATAATAGGTACCAAATACAAAATACCAATAAACATTTAGATTTTTAGCTGGAGGTTTTATTGATCTGCTATTAAGCTTATCAGTAGTGACAGGCATAATTACCTCTGGGTATGATCTGTGTCCATATGCCACACAGTGCTATATATTGGGTTAATAACTATTTCCTTTACATTTGATTCTTCTGTATTATATTTATACTGTTGGCTGCTGTGATTTTGTGATTTAAGTAAGATTTTATTTTTTTAAAGTAGTACTTGTTCTGCTCATGATGTAGGATTTTTTTCTCAGTTTGTGCAGCATCATGTATATATTTAACTGTTAGCTCTTGAGTAGTAGGGGTCCAGTTTGAAATGCAAATGAAGTTAGTGTTGTGGGGTTTTTTGGTGTTTGTGTTTGTTTTTTTTTTGTATTGTTATGGTTTTGTTTTTGTTTTTTTTTTCTGGAAGGAAAAAGAATCACAAAACAGCAAAATGTGTTTTTTTCATATGCCACAAACCCCCCAAATCTCCTGAGGCAACAAACAGACATAATATTGATTGAAATATATAATATCTGCTCATTGCTTGGCAGAGATAATACTGAGCCACCCTTACCAAATTCATACTGTTTCAGAGCCCACTAAATAGGTTTAGAAGCATCTAGCTGTTATGAAGGAAATAATTGCATTACAATATCCTGCTTTGATTTACTCCTTGACGCAAACGGTTTAAAGATGTTACAAATAAAAAAAAAAGGCAATGAAAGCTGAAATTAGGATTTTTTATGTGCTTTATAAGTTCGTCTCTATAATGAAACTGAACCTGTTTAATTTCAAATAATAACAAATCCAAATAATACAAATAATAAAAAATTTGTTAGTGTTAAAGGTAAAAAAGCAAAAATGTAAACACACTTACATAGATAAAGTCTTTCTACTTTTGACAGTATGGCGAATCATGTTTTGGTTTCTTATCATCATAGAGACTAATGTAGGGATTCACCAATTTGCTTGGGCATCACAAAGGAGTGCTACAGACGGGACTTAGGGATCACTCTAAGCCTCTTCTTTATGAGGGGCTTCCCCTTAGGGAAATGAAGACATATTTTTATTTCTAATGTTCTTTTCCACTCCATCTGACATGCTGTCTGACATAGCAATAGCAAGGTGCTGAACTCTGTCTTCATGTAACCGGCATTGTTAATACTGGGTCCTTCAGTTGGACTGGGAGTGAGAACCCGATGAAAGCCTCTACATGTTTATTAGAACAAAATGGTGCAAACTATTTGTGGTGAGGAGCTGGGGATTGACTGCCTTTTTGGTGGTGGTGATAGGAGGTGATAGGTTTTTCCCTTGAGGTGGTGATGAATGCATCTGAATCACCGTAATAAAGTGCTTCGGGGTTGTTTCATAATCTGTGGTTGCTCTCTCGCTGCACATCAAAATAGAAATTATTGTTGTTTCTATGTTCTTACAATTTTCAGGAGTCTGGCAATGCATTTGTCATCTCCTGCACTGTTTGGGTGGGTTTTTTTTTTCCTTCCTTCTTTTTAGTTCTGAAGCATAAGAGGTAATACCCCTACCCCCTGCTCCCCCAGTTTTTTAGGTCTTCTTCAGTGGCCTCTGTCACCATCTTTGCCATTTAATACTGAGTATGTAAAATCCTCCACAGAAGGGCCAAAATAGGGAATGAAAAATCTGGGTCTGGCGGGAGAGGAGTTGCTCTCGCTGTAGCCCATGTGAGAGCTGAGGTGTTATCTAATGAAGCATCTTAATAACAAGGGAGGATGAAAGCAGAAATCCTTTGCATTCATGTGGAATCTTGACTTACCAGTTAATTGGAAAAAAAACCCAATCAACCCAGGATACCTATGTCAGCACTCTTTTTTCTGAGTAGAACAGGCTTATGTTATGACCTATAAATCCTATTGTATATTACTATCTACAGGGACATTTACCGTGTATTAAAAAACCCTAAATGATAACCTATAACCTATGTAAGTTGCAAAATATCAATATAAAGTGCTATAATGTAATGTGCATGTAACCGAAAGAATTACAGTGTTCTCTGTGCCCAGATTAGTTCTCATCCTGTGGACCCTCACAATGCGGTAAGGACATAATGAGCCTCTTGTGATATTTTGTGATTCATGTGGCAAAGCCCAAGCTAGTACAAAGAAATAAGTTGCTAATGTGTTAGCTATTCACACAGAAGTCACCTTCCTTGAAACTTCAGTTGTACTCTCACTGTTATGTAGGAAGGGGTTGCTGTGTAAAAAGCAGACGAATAGTTTATTTGGCCAGAAACCAGTTTGGTAGCAGGCTCACTGGGAGGCTGGTGCCTCTGTGGAGTTGGTGTTTCACAAAAATTATTTCTGCCCTGTGCTCGCATTCCTATTCCTGCTGCTGCAGCTTGTCTGGGTACCAACTGCAGAACTGAGACTGCAGGAAGCTTTCTTCAAAGATCCTGAGTGCGTACTTAGGCTTGATGGCACGTGTGAAAACTGCGTCACTCATCTAGATTTATGCGCTAGGCAGATTAAAGTGGTTCAGGCGTGATTGCTTGTGATATGTTTTTGTTCTACGAGACTTTGAATGAAGGTAGTATTTGTAGCTGTGGTTGTATGAAAGCTATGACAGTGCAGAATATGTAGTAGGGAGTGAAGAGGGGGAGATACACTGTTTAAGCTGCATGATTTTTCTTTAATTTTTTTATAGTCTGCCACAACGTAATACATTTGTATCACTTTAAAAAAAAAAAACAAACAAAACCAAAACCATTTTTTTTTTTATTTTGAATAAAAGGTTGCTCTATTATTGAATGAAGAAAACTGTAGTAATGAAATGTGCATATAGATATCTTACCCAGTCTTAAAGTATTTTTATAATTTTATCAAAGTTACATCTTTCTAAAGAATTTGTCTGTTTACTTAACTAAGATTCATTACTCTGAAGAAAACTAATTTGACTTTCTTTGAGAATAGTACATAAAGAATCCATGATTCACCTATTAGGCATACTGCATGGTATTTCTGAAAGAAGAGGAGGAGGCCTACCCGAAGCACCGTAGTGTTAACTGCAGAGGTCTTGGGAGTGATGTAATTGAGTGGGATCTGTCAAAGCTGTGATGAGTTAATAGTGAAGAACATAAGTGATGACATGCATTTTCTGTTGGCTGACCTTTTCAAACTATTTGATAGTTTTTCTAGTGTTATTTTTAAACGAGCTTTCCTTGAAAATATGCCAGTATCTTTCTTAATTTTGTTTCACTCCACCTTCACCTGATTTTAGTTTTAGCTCTCCTTCTCCCCTTCTTTTTTCACATTTGTCAGATGGAGAAGTGCTGTCAGGATTGTGAAGCACAAGCAGTGAGATGTCCCCTGTTGTGCCTCAGAGATTATTCAAAGAAGAGTAATGGGGAAGGGAGGAGAAACTGGAGGTAATATCCTGAAATGTGTCTTAAGAACAGCCTGAAAGGAGTGTCCATAACCTTGGTATCTTCTATGCTTATTTTGGAAGGGTTCTGGCAGGTCCATACAGTGAAGCTGCAGGTTATTGTCCATGTGAGATTCCTTTTCTGCCTGCACCACAAGTTTTTCTTTCTCTGAAAGTAATTAACTCCATAGCTGGTTCTATACACAATGGTGTTTACGGCCTGCGGAGTTAAAACTCAGTTAGTAACTGTAGCAGCTAACAATAATCCTGGGTGTCTGGCAGCCTTTCACCAATTCAGCACATTATTTAAACTGTAGGATTGGGTTCCTGTGTCTGTGTTAGCAGTTTGATTGTCCTCACAACTCCATTCCTAGTAGGACAGCTTAGAGTGCATTTCCTAGTGGATTTGTTTGGTTGGTTGGCTGGTTTTTTTTCTGTGTGGAATCTGAACCTTCTTACATAGTAATAAAGGTTTAAAAAAGCACACCTGCTGATCAAAACCTAGCCCAAAACTTGTTGCATGACTAGTTGTGTGTTATGGATACCTTGAAGAGTAGCAGAAGAATCTTTGGAGTATTGCTTCCTCCGTACTATAGCCTTGCCAGTAAAGTATGGAGACTCCTACTTCACAGACAATGGCTCATTTTGGTCCCAAAGAGACCCACTTAGTGCATCATGGAGGAGGGAAGGGCACGGCTTCCCTTTTGCCTGCTACATGTATGTTTGAAGAGCTTTGGCATGATGGAATAAAAAATTACTCTGCATATTTTGAAAGGAAGTTTAAAAATGTATGTCCTGGTTTAGGGCTTACGTTTCATCTGTTGTATTGCTTAAGCAGTTGGAGAAGGCAACAGCGATTAAATCTAACTGTAAAATCTGTGGTTAAAAACAAATACTTATTTTCCTTTCTTATGCCAATCAAGGTTCCTTTGTACGTGTAATAGAAGGGATTGTGTCGCTTCCATTTAGCGCAGTGATCTTAGTTCTCACTTCTTTTAAGCTCATTTTGAAAAGTAGAAGGCTGCCCTGGCTTTTAAATGGCTGTGCACAAGAACTGAGAGTACTCAGATAACAATTTTTTTTTGCATAAGGCTTGCATTAACAAGGTAGTAATAGGACTGCCAGTGCAATGGACTTGGTCTTTTTTAGGTAACCAAAAAAAGTACAGACTACTCGCTTCAAATCAGTGCATGTAGGTGGTAAGTACCATTATCGCAGTATAGAGACCAAGGTTTCTTTAAAATGAAGGAGTTTCTGTAGTGGTACTCTGTTTTCTCTAGTGTCCTATTTTCAGCACTCAGCAGTAATGGATAGTTGAGAGAACAGTCAGTAGACTCTTCTGAATTAATCTGTCACTGGAGTGTTTCTTGTTACCTCTCAAAATGGGAGTGAGAAACTGCCTTTAAACCTTTTTATTTTTCTGTTTTATATATGATGCTGTATAGCCTGCCAGTTCTGGGCTTCTTGCTTTGAATACTGAAGAAGTGCTTAGTCTATCTGCTTCCAGTGCCCATCTTGCTCTTTGTTATAAGCTGTAATTGCATTGGTTGAGTAGATACACATCAGCCTTTCCATTTATTTGTATGAAAATTGGGTTGTGATCTAATCTCGTTGGCTCCTTGTTTCATCTCTTTAGTTCAGGAAAAATCTTTGTGAATTTTTAAAGGAAAGTCTAAGCTCCTCTGCTTTATTCAAATTGCCTGTTTTCTTTGTTAAATGGGGTTGTCCAGCTAAGCTGACTGTCACTTATAATTTAAATAGGACAAAGGAGGTAGATTTATTGAATGTCGAATAGCATTTAGTTTTATTACCTTGAAAAACTTTAGGACAAACCTAAATTATAGTGATGGTTGGCTGCTACAATCAATAGGGTACAGGAGAAGGACGGTGTAATATGTCTGCCTTTTTGATTACATCATATGGTAATCACTGAGCTGATACTGCCCACAACCTGCCTTTTAGTAACATGAAGTTCTAAAACCCTGTGATTTGGATAGTCAGTTGTTTTCTGGAGCCATGGGACAGGGAGTTAGATGCATATTACAGTTTGTAGGTACCATTTTACAGATCTGTTCAGAAGAGATGATGCATTTCTGTTGTTGAAGGGAAAGTCCTATAGAAAGGAAGGCATTACATCGGTGATACTGTTTTGAAATGTAATAATATGTTAGCATTAGTTTTCCCAAGAGAGTTAACTATTTGTAACTAAGTGTGCGGTATATGCTGATAGAAGAAATGTACAGATTGAAGTAAAAAAAACAATGCTGAATTGGTAATGCCAGTTCTTTAACACTACTTGGCCTGCTAGAAGCCTTCTTAACTCCCTGTACCTTTCTTTTTCTTCCCCCGCAAATAATTTATTGCAGAAATTATCTCTACCTCAGCTTAGAGAATACTGTATATGTATGTAATCCTAGGAGAGAAATGGTGTGAATATGCCTCTCTTACCCATTACAGTACTGGGCTGTAATGGAGTTGAGCTTTCCTGAATTTAGCACTCAGAATCCAGATGTACAAATTTGCAGCTGTTAACTATTTTTTGCAATAAAACATAGGTGCTAATTTTAACTTGCTGCTTCACATTGTGCTGTAACTGCTGTCCTTCAGGAGCAGGGACTCGGTGTCTCAGGAAAGTGACTGTGCAGAGGTAGAGGTGGAACAGTTTATAATTTTTCCTTAGCAATTTGTATCCTTTATGTCATTTTTATATATATTTTATCCATCTGTATTTTGAAATAAGTAATTTTCAAATTCATTCCCTTCTCCCTCAAAACTCTTGAGTTCATCAAACAATTGTCAATAATGCAGTGGGTTTTAGTCTACCAGTGCCTGCTGACTCCTGTGTTCCTGTTGTTCTAGACCCAACGCTTGGTTTGCCTGACTTCTAGCTTTGTTTGAACATGTTTTGTATTTAGCAACCTAATCTATGGACTGACTGAATTTTCAAGGGAAGAGGGAAGGAGTTTCCTTTTCCACAGCCAGGTCTCTGGCTGGAGTTGATGCCCAGCCTCCTGGATTGTTAATCCCCATTTCAAAGCATCTAGTTAATTTCATTACTTGAGTTGTTTTGCCCACTTCCCCCTCCTCTTTAGTCTTATTTGTTATGGGAATAGTGAGTTTCTGTTACAAACTCTTCCACTTTTTCTTCTCAAGTACTGCATGTAATTCAGTGCAACTTGTTAGCAGGACTGTTGTAGACGTGCCTGGTTATCGTAGGATTCGTATTTTTTTCCCTTTCAACAGGACAGCCTCCTATTGTCATAATGCATACTTACTGGCTGGAAAGGGGCTGTGTGACAAAGGATGAGGAAAAGGCTGATTTACTTAATGCTTTCTTTGCCTCAGTCTTTAATAGTAAGACCAGTTGTTTTCCTGGTACCCACTGCCCTGAGCTGAAATACAGGGAAGGGGAGCAGAATGAAGCCCCCATAATCCAAGGTCAGTGACCTGCTACACCACTTAGGCACACACAGGTCTCTGGGGTGGATGGGATCCACCCAAGTGTGCTGACGGAGCTGGAAGAAGTGCTCACCAAGTCGCTTTCAGCCATGTGTCAGCAGTTCTGGCTAACTGGGAAAGTTCCGGTTGCTTGGAGGTTAGCAAATGTGACACCATCTACAGGGAGGGCCAGAAAGCAAATCTGGGGCCTGCCAGCCTGACCGCAGTGCTGGGGATAGTTATAGAGCAGATCATCTTGAGTGCTATCATATGGCACATACAGGGCAATCAGTCCATTAGGCTCAGTCAGCATGTGGTAACAAAAGGCAGGCCCTGCTTGACTAACCTGGTCTCCTTCTATGAGAAGGTGATGCACTTAATGGATGAAGGAAGGGCTGTGGATGTTTTCTGCCTACACTTTAGTACAGCTTTTGGCAGAGTTTCCCACAGCATTCTCCTTGAGAAACTGGTTGCTTGTGGCTTGGAGAATTGTACACTGGGTTAAGAGCTGTCTGGATGGCCGAGCCCAAAGAGTGGTGGGGAATGGAGTTAAATCCAGTTGGCAGCCGGTCACAAGTGGTGTTCCCCAGGGCTCAGTACTGTGTCTGGTGTTGTTTAACATCTTTAACCACAATCAATGAGGGAATCAAGTGCACCCTTAGTAAGTTTGCAGGTAACACCAAGCTGGGCAGGAATGTTGATCTGCTGGAGGATAGGAAGGCTCTACACAGGGATCTGGACAGGCTGGATCTATGAGCTGAGGCTGACTGCATCATGTTCAACAAGGCTTAGTGCTGGGTCCTGCACTGGGGTGCAACTCTGCAGGCTTGGGAAGACAGGCTGGAAAGCTCCTTGGTGGAAAAGGATGTAGGGTGTTGGTAAACAGCCAGTTGAATATGAGCCAGCTTGTGCCCAGGTGGGCAAGAAGGCCAACAGTATCCTGGCTTGTGTCAGAACTAGTGTGGGCAGCAGGACTAGGGAAGTGATTGTCCCTCTCTACTGGGCACTGGTGGGGCCACATTTCAAACCTTGTGTTCAGTTTTGGGCCCTTTACTACAAGACACTGAGGTGCTGCAGTGTGTTCAGAGAAGGGCAGTGAAGCTGGTGAAGAGTTTAGAGGACAAGTCTTACGAGGAGCTGAGGGAACTGGGGGTGTTCAGCCTGGAGAAAAGGAGGCTCAGGGGAGACCTTGGCATTCTCTACAATTACCTGAAAGGAGGTATTGGTCTCATCTCCCAAGTAACAAGCAATAGGATGAGAGGAAATGGTCTCAAATTTTTCCAGGGGTGGTTTGGATTGGACACTGGGAAATAATTCTTAGCTGAAAAAGTTGTCAAGCATTGGAACAAGCTGACCAGAGGAGTGGTTGAATCACCGTCCCTGGAGGTATTTAAAAGATGTTTACATATAGCCCTTAAGGACATGGTTTAGTGTTGGATTTGACAGTCTTGGGTTAGTAGTTGGATCCGATGATCTTAAAGGTCTTTTCCAGCTGAAATGATTCTGTGATTCTATAAGGATGTCTACAGGACTCTGCTGTAGTCTAAGAAAACTCAGGCTAGTTTGCATCCTATTCCAATTGCCAGCTTCTCTGGAAGCTTTCTTGCAGAGTTACTCTAGCTGTGAATTTAGAAACAAGTACCTCAGCATGCCAGGGAAAATACTAAGTGGTCTCCATTGGATACAAGGTAGATAGTACCTTGTATGTTACGGTGTTTGGAGGCTTTGTTCCCTCTCTGCTAGACTTGAATCTGAGATGCTTTCATTATTACTGCAACAGGCAAAAGTGTCATCTGGCTGTGGTCAAGTACACATGCTTTTGGATTTTGTTTTGTTGTTTTCTCTGACATCTGTATAGTGTAACTCTGGATTTACTTCCTCTGAATAACAGAAATACATGTCTAATATGCTTTTCTGCAATGTAAGTCCTTACAAATACATAAAGCTAACTTTATATATGTAAAGTGACAGGATGAGAACTACTAAGCAGTTTGGGGTTTTTTTTTACTGTTAAACCCTATTGTATCACTGGCTTTTGCCCTGCTCAACTCCTTCAGCCAGGCACTGCTTCGTTGTAGTTACAGGCGATGCTGGTGATGTCAGCATTGCTCCTTCTGCTTCAGAGTAGATCACACACAAGTGTGGAATTAAATTTGACATGTTAAAATCTAAATAATAATTTCCATATTTTGTAGCATTGAAGTGGAATAGCTTTTTCAAGAAAAATATGTGAGAAAATCTGGGCAGCTTTCACAAGTTTCATGACCCAGCTGGGTTTCCCAGTTTGTTTTATGATCAATTTGGACAGTATTTTTACTGGTCACTTTCAGATGATGATGATTTTCTAATGTATCCAACAGATATCCATTAAAGCAGTGACTGGGGAATAGGATTGAAAGAATCAGAGTCTTATTTGTTTAAATAATTGAAGCATCCACTTAATTGAGAAAGATGAGATTTATTAAATAAAGCTTACAAAATGAAATGGAGTATAAATGAGTTTCAGTTGTCTTGCCTTATACTCAAAAGGACTTTGCATATAATATGGCGATTTAGATTTTTTGTTATTTAATACACTGAGCAGTTACAGTTTTGGTGTTCATTTATGCAAAATTATTTCCAAAGACACTATTCACTGCAGTACAGTGGAGTCTGGGAAATATTTTGTATCAAAATAGTCTTCGGGACATCTTTACTACTAGACATTTCATGTTGTCAAAATAGGGAAAGAAGTTAAAAAACAGAGATGTGAGAAGTGATTGGTGGTAAAATTTAGCTGTGCTCTCCAGAGGGCACTTTAAAAATTGCTGATTAGAAATGTGCTGTGAAGATTAATTCTAATTTTCTGCAATTTTATTCAGTTAACCTTGTTGCATATGAGATACGTGCATCTGTGTGTTAATTAAGGATGCAAGACACATAGTTACGATAGTTCTTGTGATTTAATAGAATTTTCTCGCTTGTTTTAAAAATGTGTAGAAATTTTGAAGAGCTTGTAAAAGTATTTGAACAAAGATTCTTACTGAAAACAGGTTTAGCGATGATTTTACAGTGCTTATTTGAAAAGTATAATTTTGAGTTAATGAAAATATGTAACCAAAGACAAGGACAGAGTTTATGATTTTGTGGAAAAGGAATAGTATGTTTTTCTAGTTTAAGAAATCTGGAGAAATATTTTGAGGTGCTGCTGATCTACCAGGAAACATGAGTAACTAAATGAAAGTCAGTCTTATTTTCTGGCTGTAGAATCATCTTTGTATAGAAAATAACGTTTGAAATAAAAATTCTGAATAGGAAGAACTTTAGAGATAAATAAGACACATGTAGATACATAGGAGTTCTTGAGAATTGCGTATATGTATCTTTTAAATAGATTTGAATAAAAAGACAAAGGGAATTTCATGTTACTGAAAACTAAACTGCTTTGTATTTCACCTCTGATCAGTGAAGCTGTCACGCTGAAGACAGTGTTAGGAGGTGCATGAGAACCTGAGAGAATAAAATCCAGTGCTGTATGATAAAGAGGGAGAAGGGAGAAGCTGCTATACTGGATTTTATTACCTGTGTTTTCAGCCTTTTTTTTCCAAATGGTGAATGACTTCCTATTAAACTGTCAATGGTGTTAATGTTAAGGGATACTTGGTTCTGTTTAAGGATTTGTGTATTTAATAAATATTTAAGAATTCAGGAAACATGGAATTGACCAGTACTTGGCCAGTATAGCTCTTATACTCGAGCTTGGATTTTTTTGCCTTTTTTTATGGCTTCTTCCAGTTATTATTGCACATTTATTTGAGTGGGTCTAGGCACAGTGAATGCAAGATAAAGCTTGTCTAGCTGAGGAAGTGTGTGACTTTTTAAAAAAGCATTATTAAGTAATGAGGATAAACATGATTTTTAATCATTTAATATGCTTTATAATTGTTGGTTTGGGAGCTTCTTGTAGCTGATAGAATTGCAAGCCTTAGCAGATTGACTAGTAATTACCAAACATGTTTGATCATACCAGTTACTTCCCTCCCTTCTTCATAGATGGTTCTTGTCCCAGCACTTCAGCTGTTCAGTGGGCTCATGTGACTCTTGTCACTGTTCACGCTCTGTTCAGCACTCCGGAAAAAATGAAGTCCAAAGCAAACAAATTCTTTCCTCATGCCCTGTAGTCTTTGCCAACTGAAATTTAGTGATTGTGTAGATGGTAGATAATGAAATATGTGTTGAAAATGCCTAGGTCTGAAACTACCTGTAGATACAAATTCAATGAAGCAGTCACTGACTGTGCAAAACTCCCATGGTGGAGGGCCAGAAGTGATATGAAAAGTAGCCAGAAGCAAAATGTAGTATCACCCAATTCTCTTTAAAGGACTGAATGCTACATGGAGATATTGTTATAGGCATGTATCAGTTTCATCTCCTTAAATGGGTACTGGCTATAGCATGCCTGAATTTGGTTTTATCACTAGCAAGTCTGTTGTTCTACTGGGATACTGCTGCCTGCCTCTCAGATCTTTACATTTACCACAGCTTACAGGGTAGTGAATGTCATCTTTGCACCCAAGCACGTTACACGTATGTTTCATGTTACAGTGCAGACATGTCCAAACCAGTTTGCGTAGCACCAGCTTATGATTGCCTGTCCACCTCCACAGTTCTGTGTGGGATTTCCTTTCAGCTGTGGAAGCTTCTTACCAGGCCCTTTGATCTGATGGTTACTGCTTGCTCGCTCTGCATTCATACTCCATTTTCTTTTGTAGAACATCCTCAATAGGCCTTATGAAGTCATATATTGCAATTAAAAGGGATCACTTCTCCTTTTATGCTTTTAATGTAGTATGATATGCATTTATCCCTGTTTCCTTTCCAGAGATCTCTGTACCGAGTCCACCACTCCTGTGAATTCTGGGAAGTGTCCAGCATAGGCCTTGTCTCGAGTGGTTAATGGTTTTTCTGAAGTAGTCTGTTAGTTGATTTGTGCTTATAAGTATGCTGTTAACAAAGTAGAGCACACCTGTTTTTTGGGGGGGTGTTATTTTAACTACTGTTGTGCTGGCTCTCCTAGATAACCTTTATATTTTTCAATATTCCCCCATTTAGGCCGGATCATAGAGGGAGAAGAACTGTGCATTTGCTGTGTTAGAAGTGCTGACAGGTTTTGGGTCTTGTTTTTCCTGAGGAATGGGATTTTTCGATACATCTCATTCACTACGCATTTCTTAAATCACAACATGTTAAGTTTCTTTTACTGACAATGACCTTTTAGGGCTCTTCCACAATATAAATGAGATTTTCCTTTTCTTTACAGTTTCCCATATAGGAACAATTGGACCAATACCACTCAGTTATGGTTGATAACACTGAATGTGAATTGTAATTTGAAGTGGCTATTGCAGCACTTGTGGCATAAGTATTCGCTTCTTCCTACTTCTTTTTAAATAATCAGACAAGTTTTAATAGACTATCAAAATTAAGTTGGTTTTGCCCTTCTTTCAGGTGCTTGAAAGTACAATAAATTCTAATACAAGTTTGTAGGATCTTCCAGTTCTCTCCAGATACAGTTAGAAGAGAGGAACAGTAAGGAAGGTGGTTTTATGACATATAACAGTTACATCTTAAAATGCCAGTGATTCTGTATTTTCATTAATCTTTATGTAGTGTGATTGGGTGATTTTTGCTGTTGCTTGTCGACAGCCAGCCACTTCATTCCTCATCAATTATTATGATGTAACATAAGACTTGAGTGTTACGAGGTTTTGTGTTATTTCCAAGGGGCAGAGGAAGTTATCCTCGCTTCAAATGCCTAAAAATTTTAATATATGACAATGCCTGTTAAAATCAGTAGGACTACCTCTGTGTATAGCATACTTCTTCACCTGGAGTAAACATGTCAGGAAGGGCTCCCAATGAAGGAAAAAAAAAAAAGGAACCATGTGATTTCTGCTCTGAGGTGTCAAAGTTAATATTGTAAAGATAAATAAACCACCCTACACCTGAACTTGAAGATATTTTCAGTAAAGAAGTCTAAATCAAATTGCATCCGGGATATCCTGTAATTTCTAGAGGCTGTCAGTATCTAGGAGGAGGAGTGTTGGTTCTTGCCTTTTCAATAAGAAATACAATTTGTGGACAGGATGGATAGAGAACCCTCTTATGAATTGCCTGGAAAGAAAACCAACCTACTCAGCTTTGTCTGCAAGTTCTTGATTTCAGCCTTTGTTACAAGTGAAAAGATACTCCCTTCTGCTAAATGAGATTCCTCCCTATTTTTTTCAAGAGATGTTTGTATTTATATTCATTATCTGATGATTTTTCTGATGGCTTATTTTTTTCTGATTTGTGTTCTGCATACACACACATTTATCTTCAAACTTTCCTTTCCTCTCAACATTAACTCATAATTAGTACTTTCCTTTTGCCTCTCACTTATTTACAAAGCTGGAGTTTTAATAGCAGTGAGCCTCCTGCGTACTGGTACCACATGTCATGTTGGGAAACACCATAAAATGGCTGCCTCTGCTTGGAAGGAGACTTATCCAAAAAAAGATCATACTTTCTCATGCAACTCATCCTATCTTTCTTATCTATAAACAGGAGTCCCACTGAGTGTGCTAGGCAGATACACATCAGTTTTTGTCATGTGGACTTGACCATAGTATGTCCTCTACTTTCTTTTTTTATCTTTGCTAGCAGCCAGTGAGTCTGTGTGGCTCTGATATCCATGAAAGTTTGTGTAAAGTTTCATGCTGGCTGAATAAACACTAGGTTGGGAAACTGCAAATGTAGTTTCAGTATGTGTAACTTCAAAGGTAACATGCCAATCTCTTTTGCAAACATTGAGTAATTATGGGATTGAGTAATTTGAGGTGGGGATTGTGGTCACCAAATCTTCTCCTATCTAAGATACTAGGCTTCACCTCTCCTGCAAACTCTCTCAGGCAGTTGTAGCACTCATCACACCTTTTTTAGTCTTGAGAAACAACACTCTTTGCTGTTCTGAATCAGTGTTGAGCATCGTTGTTTTCATTCTTGCTGTCTCTTTTCTCCTGGATAAGACCAAAGTGACGAAGGTTGTTCTGCTTGAATCAATTGACCCATCCATCTCCTTTTGCCTGCTTGTTCCTTTTTCACAACTGTAAAAGAGCAGACAGAACATACGAAGGGCCTAGATGTTCTACTGTGAAAAGCTTTGTTCACAGACTTCCACACTACTAAAACAGTGGCCTGAAGTATAGAGGACAGCCACTGTGTTACTCTGTCAGCCAGGGAGTTTTTGAGACCCCCTTGTTTAAGGTTGGGGTCAATTTTCCCAGCTCTTAAGACTTTAGGAATATGAATTTCTAAATATCAAGTCTTTAGGATTAAGTCTAATACCTCCAAAGAAACACGTGACCTACTTTTTATAAAGGGATGTTCACGCATGGTTCTGGGACATCTTTCAATCGTATTTTTAAAATTTTTGCTCTGAATCTTTTCAGTTTCTTCATTTTTTGTTGTTGTTGTTTGCTGTTTTGTTTGTTTGTTTGTTTTTTCTCCTCCTGAAAAATGACATCTTCAACCTTGGGAGCAAACTTTTGCATATCAGGCATATTGGAAGGAGAACCACCACTGCAGATGAGTGTACCAGAGAGCATGCTAGGACTTAGAAGGCTGTACTAGACAGGAAGGAACTCATAAGGTGTATGGCCCCATTCCAGACTTCCACGAGTTAACCTAAACATGCTGTAATGTTTGGAAGCAAGTTCAGATTAAGAAGAAAAATAATTAAATAACGAATTTTGCTTGACAGCTGCAAAGGTTGTAAGACTTGAGGAATGTGGCTGTCAGAAGTGCTGAGGACCTGCCTCTGCCATCAGTTCCCTCTTCCCAGGAAAAAATGGAATCATAATACATTTTCTCGTGAAGCTGTGGCGGCTGGGTGCCAGCAATATTTATGAAGAGATCGCCAGCCCTAAACTGTTAGACTGCAGAAGGATGAGTGTTAAATTCTAATCTCTGATTTACAAGTCTGGCAGCACTTCCTATTCACATGGTATGTGATTTGAATAATGATGTCTCCTCCTGATCTCATTAGCCCTGATTTAATACAGGATCTTACTTCATTAATGCCTGCTAGCTTTCATACAACTGGTTACACAAACAAGTAAAACCCTAAAAATCCTGTGAAACTGTAACCACCTTTCCAGGTAAATATTTTCATGAGCCCTTTTTTGTTCCTGAAAAAGTATTAACTTGTTTGGGAGGATTCTTTTAAAATACTGATGCGTCTTCAGGAATCTCAATATTAATTTTACATGCAGTGAAATTATACAACACTTGCCCTGCCTGCACTAGTTCAGTGGACTTCTCTGCATAACCTTTAGAACTGTATGCTGCAGAGGACTGAGTAATTGGGTAGATACAATAGAGTAGCATATATTTGAAGGCAGGCCTATCAAAGAACAACAGGAATTTCTGTCATTTGCCCAAACTTTTTTACAGCATAGTTCTTAATTCTGTAATGTAGAATTATGTGATTCAAGATTTCTTATAGGAATTGTTATAATTTTCCCCAATTTGCTAATTGAGAAGAAAAATGTTTGGACAGTCACCAGCGTTTTTGTAGGTGTGGTTGAAATAAAAATTTTGAAATTCTGTGCAGCTCTGTTTTCTGTAGTTTGAATGTTTTATGTAGCACAGTGACTTTCAGCTTTTTGTTTCATTTCTTTTTCGCTGTATAGCATATGATTTAGGGAAGATAAGTTGTTTAATAAAAAATTCTTCCATATGATTTTAAACAGAGAATGCAAAGCATTGCATGATTCAGTTAACGTTTTCATTAGAAAATCCTGTTGTTAAGGATCATCTGGTGTGTGATAGGATTTGTCTCTGTCTGAACCTGTGTCATAGAGATAGTTTATCTTGTTATCTAGCACATTACATTTGTGATAATGTCTCCTGTTGCTTTTTTTTTCTAAGAATGTATGTTTTCTCTTTCTGTGTTGCTCATCTACTTCAAATTGTATTGTGAGAAGATGCAAACCTGAAAATTCATGGATTCAAGTAGTATCTTGTGTATCTTATCTACTTTCCTTTACATGGTAATATGCACAAGGCTTTTTGTATTGACAGCAGAAATATTTCTACTACATGAAATATCCATTTATTGCCTGAAAAATTACCTCTAAAAATGTAGTCTATTACATTGGGCTTTTTTAATATGGCCAGATGCCTGTGGGGGAAAACTCTGGTGTATCCCACTCAATGTTTAAAGAAATGAGGAATGATACTGCACTTTCAAGTAAAGCAATAATGCTTCTAATAGTTGGATGAAAATGGAGCCTTTGTGAGAAGAAACTTCATTCTATTAAAAAATTAAATAGTTTAAGTAGTTTCACTCTGCTGGATCTGGACTGAGGGGAAGCTGGCAGAGAAGCAGCTTTTGTGCCTCCCTGCAGCACTTTGCCACAGTACTTGCAGGTGCAGGGAGGAGCATATGTGTTTCTAAGCACCCACACAGATGTGTACACATGTGTTGAGACTGTTGGGCAGCTAAAACCTATACGGATTGTACTGTATTGTTGTAAAGGACAGGTGAAAGGTAGGAGATCCAGCTGATTAAAGCCTGGGTGGCCATCCATTGTCACAAAGGTTATGGAAATGAGAGGGGAGGAAGAGGGCACCAGTTAAAGATGGTACTTGCCAGTCATGTTCCCCATGGCAATCCCTGCCTAATGCCCTGAACCCTGCTATTTACATACATTGCTAAATATGTAAGGCAGAACAAATTCTCAGCCCCAGATTAAAACTGGGAAGGAGTGTGTGCTGCAGTTCACTGGCAGGTGATAGACAATTTGATGGCAGAATAGAATAAAGAGGCCACTTCCATTTCACCTGCAGGTTACAAAATCTGCAAATGTGATTCTCTGTAAGGTTTCAGAAATGCAGAGCTGCAATTTGTACACTTCAGTTTCCAGAGTCTCTAGGTCACGGTCTTGCAAATGCTTTGTGCATGGTGGGGGTGAGGCTTTGTGTCCCTGTTCTGGTGTCAAGGGGACAAATTCTATTTTCCTTACCTCTTGAATAAATTTATAGCATACTTCTGTTTCTGTACTTCTCACCTACATGGGAAAACTGCACATAAAGATCCACAAATTTACTTGCTGTCTTTCAAAGTCTTCCTTAAAAGTGTCTTGTCACAGAACTTACAAAATGCTGATAAGTGCTTATGTACCTGGCTTATGCTTATCACTTCTGCTTCTTCATGCTTCTTGACATCTGCTGTGTCTGTTAATCAGTTGTACTTTTTTTTTTTTACACCTAGATTGTAACATCTCAGAGAGAATTACTGTTATTTTTTTTTCTGCCACCACGGTGTGGGATCCATATGTAGATGCTGTTAGAGTACTTGTTAGGTAATCAGGAACAGGGAGCACAAGGCCTGGACTTCCCTTCTCAGTATGCCAATGTTGGGGTCAGTGTGAATAAGTGTCTGGGAACGGCATCTAGCACCCGGCCTGGCATCTTTTTCCTATTTGCCTTTTTTTTATGGCTCTAATTATAATTTTCAGCCTTGGTCCATTAAGTGCATTAAGATGTAATGAGTTGCTTGTCCTTGTGGCAGTGAAGCTAATCACTGCTGTAGCCAAGCACATCTCGAAACCACAATGAGCAGAGAATGTATTCTTTTTTTCCTCCTGACTTTGTCTGAGACAATTGGTATTATGTATGTGGTACACATTTTGTAAAACGTGCTTCCCATTTTTCTCACTGTTGTATTGCTTGCTGTTTCTCATAGTCTCTCTTTTTTCTTTACCCTTTCTTTTATTGCTTAATTTTTGGTAATTAAAAAAAAAAATAATCCTAAATGGTATAGTTAAATATGTCTCCTTTTGAACTGAAGAATGAAGTTTGATTGCTAAGGACACAGAACAAGGAGGCTTTCTTGATCTGAACAGATGCAGGAAACACGCTCATTTTGATATAAAAACAGAGCTGAAAGATTCCATAGACTTAACAAATCTGAGTTATGTTAATTTTGTTATAATCCAGGCACTCAGCCTTCTAAGAGCACAAAACTTTTGCCATATGCAAGAATGTGTGTCCTATCAGAAGATCTTTTATTATCAGAAGGTTATAGGAAAGGTACAAGATAAAACAAAGCTGTATCCAAAAAGGAAGCGTGTGAAGATTCTTTAAAAGAGGAGCTTCAGTTTTACTGTAGCATACTAGGTGTTGGTGTGTAGGAGAGGAACAAAGGTATTCAGGTGTGGCAGTGTGGCTTCATAGCTTTGGCATCTCAGGCTGGCGTACGCAAGGAATGCTTAGACATGGATATCACAGAGTAGTTGCCAGCAGTTTAAGCAGGAGCTGGTTCACTGTGACTCTAGTGGCATACTATTATTGCAGTTAATGTAAAATACACTGGATGTAGGTGTTAATTTTCTTTCAGAGCAACTGTTTTGTCATTTCATAGTAATTTTGTTTGTTGCAAATTGTTTGCAATAAATCCAAACTACTCAATTTTCACATGAATATTTTCATGTAACCCTCTATATTGCCCCGAATATTTGAGGTGTTGCCTCTACATTAAATAAAGTTTATAAACAAAATCAGTAATAAAAATAGTATTTAAATGCTGCAAGAACAATGAACAGCACAGATAGGCTGTAGAAGCCTTTTTTTATGGCTATGTAATGGGTTTATGATTGTACAGGCTAAGTCAAGATGTATATGATAAATAGCTGAGCAGCATCCTGACAGGAAGCTTTACAGTGTCTTGTAAGGCCTTCCATATGAGATGCAAAGGCAGCACTGTGGCTTACCTGAGCAGCTATGCAAGCAGCACTTCTCACTCTATCTGGCTGGCATTCAAGAGTTTATTTGCAGTGGGAAAGAGCAAAACAGAAGATTGCATCTGTTTTGTGTAACACAAGAAAAAAAATAAGGGTAAGGCACATTGGAGCCTTTACCTTTAACGTGATTTCTTCTGCATACTCCTGCTGTTGCTGCTGGAATAGATATGCTGTTCAGCATGTAAAACTTGGTGAAAAAATAGTGCTTTTCTCTATCAAGCTGTAAATCAGATAGAAGTCACGTGAGTCACAGAAATAGACATGATTTTGAAGGCTAGAGACAGAAATCAAAGAACTCCGTGTGAGAGGCTTAGGAGGCTCTGGTTTTAAAATAACCCCCGAACTAGATAGTACTAGCATGAACCAGGAGGTAACCCTATTTTTTATTATTTTTTTCTCAGTGGTTAGGTCACATGCCTGACAGGCAGCTGGGAACATGCTTTCTATAAACTTGGGATAATCAAGACAGTAAAAGAGGAAAGAGGATGTAGAATCTTGCAGTTGTGAAACAAGAGCTTAACTTTGTCATGAGCTCCAATGATGTGTGCAGTAGCAGTATGGGATCCATCTAGCTCTTAGAAACTGAGGGATCACTTTGTCACTTCTGGGGAAGCACACTCTTCAAGCTGTCCTTCCCTCTCTACTTGGTGACAGCCAATGATTGTCTCTTGTGATCAGCTCATGGAGAGCTCTCACTCTTGATCATGGTGCTTGAAGGTCCCACATTCTGCCTCCATGTCTTGGAGCTGGTATTGCCCTAGAAAGGAGTAGCCGAAGACTAGTGAATCTCAAATGATGCAGAAGCCAGGAAAATAAAAGCTAGGTGGTCTCTCTATTGTCTCTGAAACATTTCCCTTTTTATGGAGTTTAAAGCTACTGCTATGAAGGTATATTGGATTTTAGTGTTGCTGCCATCTTTCTGGTTGAAAATAATTTTCACACTGATGCTAGTTCAGTTGCTGGAAGGTTTGTTCCAACCTCATTGCCAGATACGTTGTTTATTTCACAGCAGAACTACAAGAGTCTTAACAGTATGAGAGTTGCATTTATTCTAAGCATACTTACAATTATTCAATAACTCTTAACTAGTTTGAGTGAAAATGTCACAGGAAATGACTCAGGAGGACTAAATATTGCATTGAGGCACTCTGCAGCAGAGTTACATTTTGAGGTTTTAATATAAATGGGTAATTGAATTCATGTATTGTTTGGTGTTGCAGACATCATTTGCAGGAAAGCATGGTGGTAGCTGTCTCTTGAAAAGTAAAGTATGTTTTTGAGAAAGACATTAAAGAAAAAGTATCCTGTATTTCAGAGTGGTCAAAGTGCTCCTTATGTAGTTCACTGTCATCTTTGGATAGTTTGTATGTGTTGCAGTGTTGGCTCACCCAGGCTCCCTCTCACCCCCCAGCTCCATATGATTTTGCGTTCTTATCCCTGCTTCCATATTAAGCTTCAAGCAATGTACAGGATATAGAATCTTTAATAGTGAAAACCTCATTATTTCTTAGCTTTTAATTGTTTTTCCCTTTGCACATGGAAGCCATAGATAAATCACCTTTGACAGTGATTTTTTCTCGTGTGTTTTCATGGCTCCCAACAACTACAAGGAATGAAGTGTTGGCTGGAGCATTTCATATGTGCAGCAACACAGAATAGTATTTAATTGCATTTATAGTCATAGAAGGGGTTGCAGCAATTTCCTCAGATGTTTTCAGCTGAGTTTCCTGGAAAGGTCAGAACTGTTAGAGTAAAAAAATCTTGATGCTTTGCTGTAGTGAAAATGGCAGAAGTTCTTGTACTTTCCTTTAGACTTAGTAACAGACACTAACTGTAACTTTTGTGGCTGACCTAATTCAAACATTTGCTGTAAGTTAAAGGAAGCTTTTTGATAGATGAGCAGAAGCTTCAGCGTGTAGTCTGATAGAATAGACTTTTTCTTTGAAAGGTAATAAATGATGAAATTCTGCAAACAAAGCTAGGTCTTGCAAGCAACAGTAGGAAAATGGCAGATGAGCTGAAGACTTTTCTCTTTGGTAACCATTAACCACTCTTTTTATCTCTTTCCAACTTGACAAGGCATGTGTCATGTCAACGACTAACAGATTTTGACTTAAAAAAAATGAAAGATGCTGAATTTCTAGATTTTATAGGTTGAAATAGCCATTTAATAGGGCATAGGTACACTTGAATATGTCATATTTTGCTATGCAGTGAAGTTTCATTGCGCTATATAACTTGTTAGTTAAGATTTTGTCACATTGTAAAGCTCACAAGCGTACAGAAAATGTCGTACAATTTTGTGGCTCATACTGGTGTAGGATTGGATTAGAGAAGATCCAAATAAAACCAACTGAAGTATTGTTTAGGATTTTGTGTTTCTTTGGAGAAACGCTATTTCAAAATTTGCTAACAGAAAGTAATCTTTTCATGGTGATTTGGCGTTTGACATCTATGCAGTATGGTTAAAGCCTCATTTAAAAAAACAGTATTTTTTAGATGATAAAAGATTATACAAAGTGTAAGGGCCTTCTGAGTACTGTAAAATGTGTTTGCACCCTATAATATCTTTGAAATTGTATTTCATCAAATCAAGCTTAAAGCTTGATGTAAAAATCAGGATTTTTTTAAAGTTCACAGTGGCTTTTCAGAATTTCTCAGATGGAGGATGCCTCTTCCCAATAAGGACTGCTTATACTACTGGAATCACTCTGAAACACACATACACACGAGGTGGAAACTGTCTTAATGTTTGTGGCATCAAAAGGGCCTAGTTTAGATTTAGTGGTTGAAACGTGAGGTTATTTTTTTAAGGGGTGGGTTCCTGAGGCATAGCCCCTTGAAAACAATCTGCTAATAACCTGCAATTATCTTTGTGTGGGCTAGGAAAAATACATCATTTTGACCCATGAAATTTATACCAGGCACTTCCTCAAAATCAAGTATCATGTAGTACCAAAGATGAGGTTTAGAGATATTTCTGAAGCTGTTAGCACTGTGAAAGCCTGCCTCTTTCCAGGTAGGCTGTGTGAGTGAGACAGCTGCTCATTCTGCAGAAACATCTGAGTACTGGAGGAGTGGTGGGATGAAGAGCTAAGCACTGCACTCAGGGGATCCTGTTTTGCCCCTTCTCCTAAGGCTATGTGTGGGGCTCTCTATGGACACTGTCTTGTGAACTAGGTTCTGGAAAAGGCTCTCTAGGTCATTGGGTCTGGACCAACTTAACATTACCACAGAGATTCCTAGTGAAAGTGCTCACACTGTCATTATGTGGAGACTCAGCGTGCTGTAGACGTCCCGCAGTACCTGCCCAGTCCCCCTTGTCCTACTCAGGGATAGATTGGTCTACAGTGAGTGGTGGTTGTATCTAATCAGGGTGTGTGCTTGCTGTAGTCAAAATATGACCAGAAACTAGTGCAAGAATCTTAATCAGGAGACATACTGTAGTCCTTGCTAGGCAGGCAGCTAACTGCAGGTTGATTTTTTTTTTCTCCCCAGTTATTTAGAGCAGTATAATGTAATAAGTCTCTTACCTTTACTGTTTTTCCTCTTTTTGCATACACAAGCTCCTTCTTCAAGAAACAGCACTCCCTGAGCTCACAACTGGATTGTTAGTTTCTGTTCATACTCCTTTAGCACTTAAATTTGGCTGTTCTTGAGCTACTCGTGGCAGATTGGGGATTTCCTGTCCTGAGTGAAAGTTTGCCTTCTACTTCTTTCTGTATTTGGAATTTCTTGTTTAGAAGTAATACCTGCATACTTCAACTTGAAACCAGAACCATAATGAATTTTGTCATATGCTGGGGAAAGTTCCCAAAAGCAACCTTTAGTGTACATGGGTTTGGAAGGTTATTTGCCTACTCTTTCCTCATGTAGTAGGCTTCTGCTCCATGCAAATCTAGAATGAGTGGGTTATGTTCAAAGATTTCTATAATTATAACCAGTGGAGCACTGGGCTTTTAAAGCCATTATAATTGCATTATTTACCAAATATGCAATGTAGTGAAATTCATTGTATTTTTGTGGTGAAACAAAGTGAGCTGACTTGGTATTCCTCTGTGGCCAGAGTCATTTGTGCTTGTTTTTAGGAGCCAAACAAGGCTTCCTCAAAAAGCTGTCAAGAGCAACAAAGATGCCAGTTACCATTCCTTTGGAGACTTGAGGGTACAGTGCTGATTTCTGTTATAGCAGACAATTTTTTCTGCCACTTTTGAAGTTGGAAATAGAACTTTAAAAATAAAAATTAATGTACCATTGTTTCAGAATTGGTGTGTTGAAGATTTAATTGCATTCTGACATAAAGAATGGAAAATATCACGCTAATGACACCCAGGAAGCAAGTTCTGACAAGATGGGGTCTTTGGCTGTGGTCCTGTGGTCCTGTTCACAAGAGTGCTGTTTGACTCACAAATTCTTTTTCAATTTTAGGTATTTTTAATATACCATGAGTTTGTCAACTTGCTACAAAGTAAATTTAAAGCTTCAATACGACAAGCTTTGAGAGGACTCATTATGTATTTTAATTTTAAGACTGAAAAAAAGTTCATGGAATAATGTACTCATTAGTATGTATTAGTCCACATTTTAGAAAGTAATATAGCATTTTCTTCTAAATGCATGCAGTGTTCTTAAATTATCACATGGCTCACTTTTATACAAGAACTGTTTGCAGTATTTCTTCTAACAGCAGCATCTATCACATACATACATTCACCTTTTATACACTTATTCGTTCACATTTGTTATTTCAGTTATGATGGGTACTGTAATGAGTTGGATTTTAGATACTCTTTTATGTGTGTGATGGCACTAGATAGAAAATTAATTGTAACCCTGGTGACCAGCAGTTTATAAAACTTTTATCTCTGCTAATGGAATGCTGATATACAGTAAATGACTTGTGCAGATACAAAAGACACTATTAATGTAGTGTGGCTAATAGTTCAGCTTTGACATATCAATTGGACTAGGGAAATTTATGGCATTCAGGTTTAAAGTGCATCTTTTAGAGAGTGCCTTGGAAATTCCTGTTTTGGTTGGTGCTGTTCTCAGATAACCTCAGAAACTTCAAATAGAAATTCGCTTTCTGTGGTTTAGTGTTCATGTCTGATATGCTGGAAACCTAAGATGTATAGTACTACCTGTGTATGGTACAGTGCTGTGGGATGGCGGAGGTTGCTACTGCACTGGGATGTAGAAGAAGGCAGTGAATGTGTTAAAAGCGAGGAGGAGAGGTAGAGGTTTTTACAAGGGCAAAGTGTGTCCAAAGCCATCGCCTGTCCCTGATGCCTGCTCAATTTAGACAATCTCATCAAATCTGCAGATGACACCAAATCAGGGAAGCAGTTGACATACTTGAAGGCAGGGCAGCTGTTGAGAGGGATCCAGGCATGAACCTTATGAAAACCAGCAAAGGCAAATACCAGTTCTGTCCCTTGGAATAAGGAATTGCTGGCAGACACATGGACTGGGGCTTAATGAGTTTGGGAGCACCTCTGCTGAAGAGAACTGTGGGTCCTGGTGGGCAGCAAGCTAAACATAAGCTAGTTTTGTACTCTGGCATCAAACACAGTCAACAGCAATCCTGGGCTGCATTAAATAGCCTGCAGATTGAGGGAAGTGGTAACACTCCTTTGCCTAGCACCAATTAGGCCACATCCAGAGTACAGCATCCCATTTTGCGGACAGCATGTGGATTGTGTGTAAAAGAAATACATTGATAAATTGGAGCAGGTTCTGTGGCTGAGGGAACTGAAGTACATGCTCTATGAGTAGATACTCAGGGAAGTGGGTTTGTTCAGCCTGGAGAAGAAATTATGTAGGGAGGGGAGCCTTCCAGTACATACAAGGAGGTTATGAAGAAGACAGAGCCAGGCCCTTCACAGTGGTGCTCGGTGGGGAGGACAGGAGAGAGTAGATGAGACTTGAAAAGAACATTTGAGGCTGCTTATAAGGAATTTTTTTGTTGCTAGGGCAGTCAAGCAATGGAGCAGCTTGTTCATAAGCTTATGTGGTTGCTGCCTTCGAGGTTTTCAGGATCCAGCTGGACAAACAGCTTTGAACAACCTTCTCTGACCCCAGAGGTGGCCCTGCTTTGAGCTGGAGATTGGAGTAGAGAACTGCTGAGCTCCCTCCCAGCTCAAGTGGCTCTGCAGCCTGACCTAGGACAAAGCTTGGAGCCAAAACTGAACTTACTTTTCCCTTATTTTTTGGTATATGGTTATATGCAAATGCTTTAGCTTCTTCAGTATGTCAGTTACCTGTCTGTAAAATGGAGGTAATGCCTACTTGTTTACATCAGTGGTGTTTCAAGATGCCAAAGAAATTGATCACCTTAAAAGGCAGTCAGCTGCAAAATGTGTTAGTGTTAGCAATGGTTCTGACAGCAGGCTCTCTATATGCTTCTGCCAATTATGGTAACATTTGTCATATTTTCCTAGTTAATGTTTTTCTTCCTGCTGTGGTGGTTGTTTCTGTGGGCTTCTTGACAGAGGGGAAGCAAACTTAGCTGCCTTTACATCAAGAATACTGTACTCAGTTCTGCCCTGTGTGTCAGATGTGCAGCTAAATGATGGTTAAACTGAGAAGCCTCTCTCCCCCTGAGCTTTAGTGATCTTTAGTAAAAGATTTGCAGCGCTGTCCTATAATTTTCAAGCATAAATAAGAAATTAACCTCTTTTAAAAAGAAAAAAAAAAACAGTATCCATTGGAAGAGTTACTAAAAATTTCTTTCATTTTAGAATCATGGAATAGTTAGGGTTGGAAAGGACCTTAAGATCATCTAGTTCCAACCCCCCTGCCATGTTCAGGGATACCTCCCTCTAAACCATGCCACCTAAGGCTTTGTCCAGCCTGGTGGCCATTTTGTGGCATTTTAACTTATAAAGAGTCTTGGAGGTAGCGTTAGAAGAGGCAGCAGTTTTAAGACATCTTGGGAGCTTGAGATTTAGAATATTCTGTAATACCTTTTTTTTAACTGTTTCTTCTTTTTCTTCTCCCTCTCCACCTGCTTTTTCTTCTGCAGGAAATAAAGAAGGACATGAAGAAAGAAAATACTGCCAACAAACCACCAGAGAAGCCTATAAATGAAGTTTCCAATGGAAGCTCTTTACCACTGTCTGAGACAATTATTAGAACCAACAGAAAAGGTATAGTATATGGAAGCTTTAATGCAGATCTGCAGACCTTTAAAAGAACAATATGTAAACCTTTCTTGTTTTCTATAAATAAAGCTATAGTCTATTTAACTGTAAAGGCATAGAAGGAATAGTAATAAAAATAAGCTTGTTGTCCTTTTAAACCAGCATATGGCTGCATGTATTATGTCTACTATTTGCACATGAATTTGCACAGACACTCCTTTCTTCTAGAAGAAATCATTCCTAGATACATTTAATTAAGGAAAGCTGTATGAGGGGATTACTAAAGCTTCTTAAAGTAAGGAACTGGCAGCTTGCATCTGAGGAGGTTTCTGTACGGTGATGTTAGTCCATGTTCATGTATTCATGTTCTATCTGGGACAGAGACTGGTTACTGACAGAGAACTTTAAAACAAAAAAATAAATACAAAAAAATTCTGAAATCATAAAGCTTAATGCGTTAGTTTCCTGGGGAGTGTCTGTCACTGTCTTCTGTTTCAGACTGGAATGTGTGCTCTTCATATCTGGCTTGATTCCCAATGCAGATTCCTGTGTAGGGTTTTGAGTTACTGAAATGAGAGCCTCCAGATCTTCTCTCTTTCCCTAGCTCTCTGTCCTGCTCTCAGAAACATTAGAACAAAACAAAAAATTGGCATTTTCTTTATGTTATGTTTATATTCCCATTGGTTTGTGGGAGGACAATTGGCTGTGTGCTAGAGAGGGACTGTGTTTTTTCCTGAAGAATTCAGTGGACAGTTTCTCACTTGCTGCCTTTTACAGAATAATCTGTTGTCATTAATCATTGCTGTAATGTGATTTCAACTTTGGCATGTCTTTTATACTGTTAGGACTATGCATATGGAAATTTCATCTTCTGTATTATCAGTGAATATTGCATTTGAGCTGCGGCTTGATCAGAGGTCTTAAACCTAAGGTTTGCAACTGCAATTAGAGAAGATTTAATAATTTCTGCAAAATGTATGCCTTCCTTTAAAAGGCAAGGGGGAGTAATCGCCACCTCTTTCGCAAGGATTGATGTTCTCTGAAAGAAAAATTGGAAATAAATCTCAGAAAGCTTTGTCTTTTGACTTTGCAATGTCATCTTGAATCTGGAGATATGTCCAACATTTCTGCTTTGGGTCATAGGTTTTTCAAGCAACAGCAGAATTAAATTACCAAGAATTACTCTTTTTTCATGGCTGCTATACAGAACCATATGAGTAGTTGGGAAATTATCTAGGGACCAAGTCTGTTCCATATTGCTTCAGCTGCTATTTGGAGAAGCTTAATAGCTGCAGCAGATGCGGAGAGTTGGTTCAGTCACAAGGGGATAACACTCCTAATATACTTGGAGCACAGGCTTTCTCCTCTTCCCTCTGGCTCAGAAGCTTTAAAGGTTTCAGGAGATAAAGAAGTTTTTTTTTTCTGTCTGTAGCTGGAGTATGCAAAACTTCATATTTATTGAAGGGAGAGAAGCAAAGACTGACAGGAAGATCTGTAGCTTGAGGAACTGGGTTAGGTTTTGAAAGAGCAAAATTTCTTATTAGTATGTTATTGCATTGTATGTCATTAGTGAGTATTGACTATCTATAAAGTGTCAGGGTTAGTAAATTTTTCATTTTGGCTGCTTCTCCACAGCTGTTTCCATTGCTGCACAGCAAGCAGTTGCAGCGTGCCATACTTTAGCAGTGTAGCTAAGGATACACAGAGCATAACAAGGCCAAGAGAACTTTCCCTCTTTTCTGGGGTCAGTTTGAGCATGGTGCCATGGTAGCCTTGCTTAAGTAAGGACAGCTAAGTAAGTAGTAACTGTTGTGTGCAGTAATAGTCTTCTAAGCTGTATGTTTCAACTCTCCTTCTGGAAAATATTGCAATATTTTACTGAAGAGGGAGTACTAACTGCCACAGAGGGTATTTTCTTCAAGTGTTCTTGTGCTGCAATTTTTATTAAACCTTCCCTCAATCTCTTTACTTATCACAGAATGTGACCTGACCTGAAAGATGGTACTTTTTTTTTCCCCCCTCATTGTTAGGAAGTGAGAAGGAATGGAATGCATCTAAAGGTCTTTAGATTTTATTTTTTTTTTACCACTGTTCAGTAGTAAAAATAGTAGGCAGTAGTATTTATTTGCTTGGGTAATGTAATGTTGCTGCTTGGAACTTCAGAGCAGATTCAGTGACGTGGGATTGAAGCATTCTGTGCTGGTGCATTGTTTCTATCACTGAGATGATGACAAGTGTTTTTTTACTGCTGTGGTGTTATGTTGCATAGTTTTACTACTTAACTTGGTTGGCCTAATTTAAGTGATAGCATTTTAGCAGGCATTCACATTTTGAGCAGAAGAATCTTGGCCTGTTGGGCTTCTGGCATGTACAGAGTTTTTCCTTCAGGAATATTGACAAGTGTCCAGAAGTGGTATTCAAGGAAAACAGCTAAATTATTCGTAAGAAATATCTAAGTAGCTAAGAGGAAAAGAATGGATTTCTGAACAAAAAAAGGTATTTAGGATCCAGTTTCATATAATTGTTTGTTCATGCTGATTATTTCTAAGTGCTGTATTATAATAAAATCAGTGTAAATTGAAATGCCTTCTGTGAAAGCTTAGTTTCATCAAATAAGTAATGAATGTTACTACTTTAGATTACAGGTGTAATGTAGGAACAATTTAAAGTTGGTGTAATGCCACTGGTAGTAGCTTACCTGGGTTAGTACTGCCATTACACAGTTGAGGGTGGCAACTGATTGTGGTATTAATTGCTGTAGGTCCCCATCTGTGAATCATTCAGGTTTTTGTTAGAAAGACCAGGAGAAAATGGAAGGATCTGACTTCTGTCAGCTTTTCACTGGGGGCAGTAAAAATGGAACATTTCCAATCCTTTCATGTTTCTTACCAACCACAAGTACTGGTGACCTAATGGGAATACATGGTAAAAATGACTGCTGTGGTGGGCATAATTTAGGAAACTTTTACACTTGGCCTTGATGTATTTGTGAGAGTTAGTTTTTATAGGTATTTCCTCTCTTTACAGGGTAGAAAGTATGATCTAGAAGTTAGGCTACACCTAAATAATGGGTTTATTTTCTTGGTCTGCCACAAAGTTGCTGTGTAACTGCTGATAAATCACTTAAACTGTTGGCCAAATTGCCACACTTTAATTTCGAAGATCAGGTATCTTAATATGTATTGATTTTTCAGATAGGCAGAGGGGTGGTTTTTTTTCTGGTTTATTGCTGTGGCATATCCAGATTCACTCATGACCTCCAGGTATTTCAGGTGTGTTTGCATCAGGCTGCTTATTAGCAAAACCTGGGTTTATACATGCCTCATAAAGATGCTGAGATCCATTATAGCATGGTAGCCATGGCAATTAATATCAAGGAAACTCAGTGTTTTATTATAGTACTCTAGTGAGTTCATGCTTCACGTCCAAGAGGCTCAAAAAAGGACCATTTTCTTGAGTGCAGAGTTGGGGCTAAGGGCATGTGAAGTCCTTATGTGTTCCCTGACAGTTCCCAGCGCTGCAGCACCAATAGTCTAGGCTCTTATGGATGCTTGAGGTGCTGCATTATCAGCCCCTGTCTAGGGAAAAAGGCTGTGGCACTGAACGACCTGTCTGAAGTGTGAACGTCAGCTATGGTTGGATTGTACAGCTATTGCCAGAATCGGGGAAGGATCATTCTTTTGCTTCTTCTACAGTTGATATGCCAAGAAAAATCTTTCAATGCCAGCTGTAGGTCTTTTAGTGTATCTTTTCACTGCTCCAGAATTTTTAGTTATCATATAGAACTATTGTTCTAAAACTTCTGAAAGCTGACTTAAAAAAAAAAAAAAGTAAAATTTCTTTTTTCTGTTTACAACTGGCATTGTTGCACCCTAGTAGTAAAAGGTTGGGGAAGCCTTTTCTTCCCTGATAACATATTCAGGCTGTTTGGAAAAACCCAAGATTGTTGGTATTATTACTATTATCTAAGAAATGTTAGAAAATTAGTCAGGTCTTGGAACAGGAAGACACTGTAAGATATATATTTTTTTTATTTTCATAAATGTTTTTCCAACATGGTGAAATTCCATTTTTCCAGGTTAACTTCAAAATCTAAAACCAGATTTGAACTTGTGCAACTGTTCTGTATCTGTCATAAATTCAATACAATCTTCGTACAGGTATAAAGAAATTGCATGCAAAGAGCTTAGCTGTTAAATGGCTATGGCTTATTTTAGGATATTTTTTCTCTGAATTTTGAGTATCCTATTTTAAAATATCCTATTCATTGCACTGTTTTGTGTGTCTGGGAATAGGAGCCCACTTGCAAAGGCCAAATTGCAAAACTGGAGTTGACAGGCTGTATTTTGTAAGTAAGCTAACAACAATTGTTATACAAGTAAACGTATTTGAGGAAAAGATATATTGTCTTGCCAGATGTATTTATTTTATATAAACTGTAAATGCAGTCTGCATTGGGGTTATTCAGGCCAGCAAATCTGACAGCTCATTGTGTGTTACATGTTCTTAATCGGAGCCAAACACTGAAAGCAAAGAAATTTTTTTTCTAGTTGAGAATTCTTTATTTTACGTTTCACACTACATTTAAATAATGAAAAGAACTTGCATCCTACCCTAAAAGGGAAAGGTTTGTGAAAGTAGATTTAATGATATAATAGGTTTCTGTTATGAATAATTAGCAAGTCTGGTATATACAAACGTGAGATTTAGGTCTATTTTTGTAAATTAGAGAAATAGTAAAGGCATTTTACAGGAATTGTGATGCATTGTTGAGTAGCTTTATGATGATCTGGATACAAAAATGCGCCCTGTTTGTTACTGGGATGAGCAATGGTGACTCAGTGTATGAGTTGTGTCAACTCTGAGCTTTATATTAAGTGATGTATGTAAGCTATGATTCAGGTCACATTTTTCAACAGAAAGGCAAACCTCAAAATTTCCTTCATGAAATCTTTTATTATAAACCTAGTGCAAATGACTGCTTTTGTCATGTGCCAGTCATGTTTGATGAGGTGGCTGACCCTCAGTATGCTCAGCTTTGGTTTTTTGTTCAAACACAGGAATTTTGGAGGCATTGGTCTGTCTTTGGGTTGGATTATCTTTCTGCGGTTTATACATTTGGGCTATCTCCACAGACAGGCTTTGGTATTGCAAATGCTGCCAACTTCAGAGAAATTATAGCTAGCATGAAAAAAAATCCTTTTCATTTTTAAGATCAGCTAATTGGTGTATAATCAATATACAGTTTACACAGTTATGCGCAAGAACATACTTCTCAGCCTATTAAGGTTAAAATGTGCTTACAACATACAACACAAACCCAAAATGAGACATAAAGAATTAATGGCACAGGAAACTTGAATTCAGCAAAATATTTATTATTTGAGTTTAAACATCATCTCTTCATATGCATAAGTAGTGTCTCAGATACATTTCCTTTAAAAGTACTGTTTCTTGAAAATAAATGCTTGGATGATTTTTACCCTCAGGTAAGCTACACTGCACTGAAAGGCACTGCTTTCAGTTCAGAGAGGCAGAAAAAAGCACTGGTTTGTGCTGTACATGTGGATGGCAGCCAGAAAGAAACTTGTGTATGTGTGTGTGATTTGTAGTGGTTTAACAATTTTTTTCTGGAGGCAGGCAAGAAGGACTTTACCCCATGCTAAAGGAAAGATCTCTGCTTGTTAAAGTTCCCTCTTGATTATTCAAAACTGCATTTAATGCATGCAGTAGAGGATACATGGCAAAATTATACTCTAGCATTTTAGTTTCGTGATTCTTCTGATAAAAATAATTCTTAGGAATGTGATAAGGGGACACTTAAGGTGCATGTAGTATAGCTGATTAGAGAGCTGAAGAGTAAAATATGTTCACAACAGGAGTAATTCTCTAATCTCTGAACATCCTTCCTTGCATCATGTGACCATGCTTTTGGATTCAGTATCCTCTCATATAAATACAGTTATACAGTAACGGAAATTATAAAACAGTGTAATTCGAAATTATTGCATTACCTTCCTGGTGCCATAAAATGAGTTTAGTTCTCTGGTTTTTTTCTTGTAGTTGTAACTATAGTGTGAAATCTGCCTAAACTAGGCTTATTCTGTAGACAGGAATACGGAGATAGGTGGTACCATTGTTCTAAATTTAAGATTAGTCTGTTGACCACTGACATGACTATTATTTTTTTTTTCCTCTGGAAGAAAGATCTTAATGCTGTCTTCTTGGCAAGAGTGGAATGGGGGCTTGTTCTTTTCAAAGCAGATCTTTTTTGTGAGTCCTAGCTAAATAATGACATGAGATATTTTAACTCAACTTTTTTCTATGTTATGGTCATTTGCTGCCCTGTTTTCAGTTAAGGTTTCATTACCTATCCAGATTCCAGTAGCTTATTCTAGTGAGAAAATTTATTTTTCTGTCATTTACTCTGCAGTGTCCCCCATCTTCTTTTTATCCTAAGTATCTGCCCTTTCTTTTCAATTACTTCTTCCAGATATTCTGCAGAATGCACAAGTGCTGACCCCTGATGTAGCTGCTGCAATTTTGCAGTTGAATGCAGTCACTGGTGTGGGTTCCTAGTGAGTATTGTGAGGCTCTGTGCAGGAGTAGCCTGTAGAAGTTGGTTGTAGAAATCCCTCTTGATTTGAATTGTAATTCCAAGTTTGTTGTATCTGGGTATGCCCTGATTTCATCATCATCTGTTTGCCTGGGTGGCTGTCTTCTCGTACGTCATATGTTTAGCTCTACGATTCCTATTTATGGATCATGCTGTAAAAACACTGAACAAAAATAGAGCCACTACATCAAGGAGCTAACTGTACACCTGTGTGTGTATATATATGTATGAAACAAGGCAACATAGAACAACAACAAAAAGAGAATACAAGGGAACATGCATTATTCAGGTGATTGCTATGGGGCTAAATATGGCTCTGCATTTGAAAATTGGGAGGGCAGTATGGAGAAAACTGTGATAACGCTGCCTTTAAAATTCAGCAGGCACTGTCAGGTGCCTGAATACTAAATGGAATTCTTTTAAAAGAATTCTTTTAAAGTAGCAACAGCAATGAGTTTGTAATTTCCTCATCTTTAAACTAATTTCCCTATCACAAAAGAAACTGCTTATTTTTCCACAAGGTTCTGCAGAGAAGTGTCTCCCTGATGCCAGCAGTTCTCTCCTTCTCACTGCCATAGGATGTCACTTGGCACCTAGTAAGGCCTTTGAGGTCTGTCCCTGACCTTCTGCCTCCTGACTGTAGCTGTGTCTGTCTCCTTTGGCCTTTCATCTGGGTGTTGTGGGATTTTTTGAGAACAGCATGACTAACTTGATTTGAAAATTAGCAGACCAGCCTTTCTCCCCTCACCCTTCTCACAACTTTCTGTGGTTAAGGAATGGCAGAAGATGAGCAGGGTGGCTTACCTGAAACTGAGCTCCGAAACGAGTCATTGGGGTTTCTGTACATTTCCCAGTGCTTTAGCCTGGGGTATCTACCCCTTGTATGTGTCAGCTCTGGTAGAAGATACAGACTTCCTAATTCTGTGATAGAGACAATGAAAGCAAAGGAGCAATGCAGGGATACTGCTGTGGAATATAAAACCTAACCCTATCTGGAATGAAAATTTGAGGTCAAAAGTGTATACTTTGTGTAAACTAACATCTTTTCTGTTACCTCTGAAGCTTTGCCTATGTACTTTAAACTGGGTCAGGAATGCTTGCCGTGTCATTCCTGGATTTAATCTTGATGAATTTGTAACTGCTAAGTTAAGCATGTCCATTTAAGTGGACAGATCCTTAGTTCAGTGATGCTTTACCTTTGGTTGTCTTGGATGGTAGGTCGGATGGTGCTCTGTTGCTATATAGGGACAGGGATCTGGTGTTAGCCTTCCCTGCTGGGCTGGAATCAGGGCTGTGTAGGTGTTGTCGTCTTTCCCCCACTGCCTGTAGGCAGTGATAAGAGTGAGCCATGCTATGCTAAATTAGGGTTCTAATCAGTGTGCCGAGGCAGTTGGAGATTTCTGGCTCCTGTGACAACCATAAAACCTTTAAATGACTTCTGGTGGTGTAGGTGAGAAGCAGGACCTGTCAACAGCTCCTTTTGGTCTCCTTCAAATTGCAGTGTCATGTGACATGAAGAACTAAATTATTTGTATATATTATTTGTCTGAAAGCTTGTTCTTAACCCAGCAAAGGCACCCCTCTATAAAGAAGATTTTTTGGATGTAAGTGGAAGTTTAATGTAAACATATGCCTTTATATTCTTCTGTGATTGCATTTTTTTAAAACAGCTCCATACTTGTGCTCTCTGGATTGGGATAGTGACTTGTTCTGCTGTTGTTGAATCATTTCAGTACAGGAAACTTTCTGACTTCTGTCTGTTTGGACCAGAAGGAGACTACAGTCATTGTTCAAGAGCTTCCTCTTCTGACAGAATGGTATTTATAAAACCAAGTTGAGATAAACTTCTGCAGACAGTGGCAAGAATGTACACACCAAAGGAAGGATTGTCACTGTCTTCATGATTTAGGAGAGCTTAGCAGAGAGTTTTGCTTAGAAGCATGCTGTGGGAGTGACCTTTATGAACCAGCTGCCAGTCTGGGGGTTGGTTAGGAGTGTATCTGTGGAGGAGACTTAACTCTGAATGCACTTTGCACAGGTATTTTTCACCTGTTCCTTCGCCTTACTGTCTTACTCCCTTTCCCATGTGCACGTATGCAACATCTGCAGTGCTTTAAGCAAAGCTTTGCTGTTTGCTGCAAGTGACACGAAACTATGACAGATTTGTCCATAAAGCACATTGTTTGTTCTGGTTTATGATCTGTGACAGATTCTATGAAACATTCTACTTCCAGGAATTGATACAGGCTTTAAAAACTTTCCTCTGATAAAGTGACATGCTTGGAATGCACATGTCACTTCATTAATTTTAATTATTTTTCACATGCAGTGTGAAATACTTTCATTCATCTCGTTAAAAGCCCCTGAAGTTAGGGATGTTTGCTTTGCTATAACTAGATTGGAAAACCACATGGAGGTATCTGACAGTGTTCCTAATGCATGGCTTGGATTATTCTTAGTAGGATGGCATTGTTAGCTACGTAGGCTTTCATTTTCAGATTCCTATGTTATTTGGGTGCAGTGACTTCTGTAACAAGATACTATACCTGCAAAGATATAATTCTTGTTTCCACTGGCAGGAAGTTTCCCCACATTTTATTCATTGAATACTTCATGCTTAATAATACTTTTGTCTTATTTCAGAATTTCCTCCTTTACAGTTTATTCTGTCATTTTCAAGGTGCCTTATAACATAGGAAGTTGTGCTGTTGTTAGTGCTGTGTTGCTATGTGTTGTTCTGTTTACCATGAATTTTTATTCTCTTGCTGCTTTCTAATGTTTCACAGTTAAGATACACCAGTAGTTTGCAGTAGTTCCTATTCTATATCTTTTTGCATTCCCTTTTCAATTATAAATACATGTTTGTGCCTGTTTTTTGCTTGGTGTTAATTTGTACTATCTTCCTCTTTAAAAATTCAAAGCTTTCTGCTGATGTCCAAGCTCATTGGTAGGGTGGTTGTGCTTGACAAGGGAGTGAAATGTGGAAGTGCTAATAAGTGGCTGATCACTGATTCATGGCCCCAAGCACAAGATTACAATATGAAAGATTGCTATTATTATCTGTCACACAGCAAGGACATTATTTCCTAACTTCAGAACAGACTTCATTTAGAAGCTGAAGCAGAGGCTGGGCAGAGGTCCTCATGGTGAGAAGTAGCTCCCTGCAGATGCTCAGATTAGCTGGGAATGAGTGTTGAAGTCAGCAGGAGTGTAGTGCCACTAGTATGGTCCTCTGTTTGGGCTGCATCACCTCAGTGAAGTTCCTCATGGTTTTAGCTGTTATATATGTTACTATAGCATCTGTTGTGGCTGCATCTTCATAAATCTGCCACTCTGCTCCACCAACTACTCCAGAGAGCACTGGCACCTGCAAGCATCCCCAGCCACCATGACAGGCTAAGATACATCTGCTTCCCCACAAAAATATTTGGCTGCTCCATAATCTGTTTTTGATAGCATTTTCTCTAGGGAACAGATTTCATCAGCATTGTACCTGTACAGTGGTCAGTCTGGCACTGTATTCATTGCTCAAATTTCTTGAGTAGTGCCCTACAGTAGATGACAGGGACAGCACTGTGTTTAGTGACCAAACAGGGTGCAATGGCATCCCAGCTGCCCAGCACCTTGAATTTAAATTCTACACATTTAAGCAGCTCTTTTTTTTTTAATACTAGGTTATGTATTTTCCATGAATTCCTGGACTTCGGGAGAACACACTTTGGCCTTTTGAGGGATCTGTTCGGTAGAGTACCATGGGATAAAACCCTGGAGGGAAGAGGGGCACAAGAAAGCTACTTAATGTTCAAGCATTGCCTCCTCCAAGCTCAGGAGCGGTATATCCTGAAAGTCGGTTGAAAATGCCAGGAGGTCTGCGTGGGTGAACAAGGAGCTTCTGGACAAACTGAAACATGAAAAAGGAAGCCTACTGAGGGTGGAAGCAAGGATGGGTAGCCTGGGAGAAATAGAGAGAAATGGTCTGAACAGCCAGGGGTCAGGTTAGGAAAGGTAAAGCCCTGATAGAATAAAATCCAGCCAAGGACATCAAGGGCAACAAAAAAAGGTTTCTATAGGTATGTCAGTGATAAAAGGAAGATGTGGACCCTCTCTGAAAGGAAACAGGAGACCTGGCTACCCAGGACATGGAGAAGGCCAAGGTTCTTAATGTCGTTTTTGTCCTGGTCTTCATCAGCAAGAGCTCCAGAGTCACCACCCATGTCACTAAAGGAAAAGGCATGGGCCTTTTCTCCCATTCATTCATGGGAGAATGAATAGCCACCCGCTGTAGGAGAAAATAAGGTTCAAGATCATCCAAGTAATCTGAAGGTGCACAAGTTCATGCAGCCTGATGAGTTAGATACACAGATTTTGAGGGAACTGGTGCATGAAGTGGCTAAGTACTATCCATTATATCTGAGAAGCTGTAGCAGTGCGGTGAAGTTCCCACTTATTGGAAAAGGAGAAGCATAACCTTCATTTTTAAGGCAAGAAGGTAGACCCAGGAAACTACAGGCTGGTCAGTGTCACCTTGTGACTGGCAAGACTGTGGAGCTGATCCTCCTGAAACTATGCTAGGGCACATGGAAAACATAGAGGTGATTGGTGACAACCAACATGGCTTCACTAAGGGTAAATCACGTGTAATAGATCTGGTGGCCTTTCGTGACAGGGTTACAGTGCTGGTGGATAAGGGAAAAGCGACTAAACATCATCTAACTGGACTTGTGCAAAGCATTTAACATTGTACTGCATAACATCTTTGTCTCTAAACTGGAGAGACATTTGACAGATGGACCATTCAGTGGATAAGGAATTGGCTGGATGATGACACTCAGTTGTGGTCAACAGCTTGATGTCCAAGTGGAGACCAGTGATGAGTGGCATCACTCGGGGGTCGGTATTGGGACCAGTGCTGTTCAACATCTTTGTCAGTGACATCGACAGTGGGATTGAGTATGCCCTAAGCAAGTTTGCTGACACCACCAAGCTCTGTGGTGTGGTCGATGTGCTGGAGGGAAGGGATGCCATCCAGAGCAACCTTGACAGGCTTCTGGGGTGGGCCCGTTTGAGCCTCATGAAGTTCAATGAGGCCAAGTGCAAGACCTTGCATGGGGTTGGGGCAGTCTCAAAGCACAAATACAGGCTGGGCAGAGACGGGATTGAGAGCAGCCCTGAGGAGAAAGACTTGGGAGTGTTGATTAACAAGAAGCTAAGCGTGACCCAGCAATGTGCACTTGCAGCCTAGAAAGCCAACCATAGACTGGGCTGCATCAAAAAAGCATGGCCAGCAGATAGAGGAAGGAGATTCTCCCCCTCTACTCTGCTCTCAAGGAAATCCACCTGCAGTACTGTGTGCAGCTCAAAGGCCCCCAACATAAGGAGGACGTGAATCTGTTGAAGTGAGTCCAGAGTAGGGCTGTGAAGATGATCAGGGGGCTGGAGCACCTCTCCTATGAAGACAGGCTGAGTGAGCCTGTCTTCATAGGAGTTCAACCTGGAGAAGACTCCAGGGTGACTGTAGAGCAGCCTTCCAGGGAGCAGAAGCACTTTCTAGCAACTGAAGGGGAGCTACAAGAAATCTGGAGAGGGACTTTTCGCAAGGGCATGTAGTGACAGAAGAAGGGGCAATGGCTTTAAATTGAAAGAATGTAGATTTAGATTAGACATTAGAAATAAATTCTTTACTGTGAGGGTGGTGAGAAACTAGAACAGGTTGTCAGAGGAGCTGTGGCTGCCCAGTCCCTGACAGTGCTTGAGGCCAGGTTGGAGAGGGCTTTGGGCAACCTGACCTAGTGGAAAATGTCCTAGCCCATGTCAGGGAGTTTGGAACTGGGTGATCTTTATGGTCCCTTTTAACCTATTTCAGTGGTAAATTAACCAGTTAAAGTACCCTCACACAAGTTTCAGTCATTAACATCAGATATTCCTTTCATTTTAAATAACTTTAAATGCTGTATTCCCTGTAGTGTATGTCCCTACCTCTTAGTACCATGTGTACTTTGTGTAGACTTCTCTGTAGACTCCTGCCAGATTCCAGATGTCCCTGATCTATATAGTGTTGTATCTAGCTCTGCAAAAGCTGCAAGATGCAATGTCAGCCATTATTGCTTAATTTCGCAACTACAATCATAAGACTTGATATTTTTTTCAGGCCTAGGAATTCTCTATTAGACTACTGACTCAGCAGAGTGTTATCCATTTGGCTGCATGGTGGGCCAGACAAGGAAGAATGATCAAGGTTGACATTAAACTAGAAAGAAAAATGCAGAGGTTGTTTTTAATAGCCAGCCAGTTCACTGTCTGCCTCCTCACACTGCTGCAGGAACACTTGATCTGACAGGATGGCAAGGAGCGTTACAGGAGCTGGGAGAAGCAAAGGGAGCAGCGCTGCTGCCTTTATTTGGTTGCAGATTAGAATAATCCTAAAAATGCTAGGAGAGAGTGATGGTTTGTCAAACTTTTTCATGGTCAGTCAATAAAATCAACTGCTATCAAAACCAGACATACCTTCTTGTCAGTTTGAATGGTCAGTGTTGCTCTTCACTTTTTTCTTGTGTTGGGGAGTTATGAGGCTTGGTTAGTGTCCCAAAGAAACACCACTACAGTTGTATACAGAGTATTTATTATACGGAATCCTTCTCCTCACCCCATTCTTCATCTTGTAAATCACAGAATCGTTATGGAGATGGATTTCATTACAGACACAGTTGACATGAACCAGAGGCCTGTTTATTCACAGCTTTTAACTTTCAGGAAGTAACTTTTTAGTCATGTAGCAAGTTAATGGAAAAGACAAGAGGAACTTGAGAGCTATTTTTAGGAAAAGAGAGTGATTATCCCAGCAAAACTAAAAAGACGTTGAGACATTGCAAATTTAAAACCTGGACAGTTTTTTTTTTTTTATTATTTGAAGATGAAGGAGTTTCTTTTAATATGTGCATCAGTTGCCTGTCTGCTTGAGTAGTCCTCCACCTACCTTTTTATTTCTATGGAAATGTATATTCTCCTATGCATTGTGTGAAAAACCCACTAAAAAATGGAAACTGATAGTGCCAGGAAAAATAGCAAATGTGATAAAATGCTTTCTAATGCACCGACTACATTTTAAGCATTTTAAAATTATTTTTATTTTTACAAATACAAGTAATACTTTCACAAATAAAAGTAATACTATTGCCCAAATATGTTAGCATAACAGGTGAAACAATAATTTTGTAATAGACTGTAAGATTCAAAAGGAGAGGATGAGCAGACATGGGTGTACAGATGCCATCAAGAAAGCTATGTAGATGGTGAGTTATGAAACCAGACTGTTTGCCTTGCCTAACATCAGAAGTCTGGAAGACTCTTGTGTAAGGAAACAGAACAAAGAAAGTAATCTATAAGAAATCACTCAGTTCAACATGCAGAGCTCTAGCACATTGATTAATATGACATTAAGGAGTCCGAGGCAGCATCCTGATGAAAAGTTTGTGCCAAGAAATGGGGATAGAAGTAATCTGTGTGAATGCTGCTGTGGGGAAAAAAAGGTAAGTGCCAAAGAAAAGTCTGGTGGCAGGTTCAGCGGGGGATCTTGGGTGCAGTTGCATCCTTGGATGGTATTAGGAGGGCTGTGCAACTGGATTCCAGGAATTGGTTTATTTGGCAGGAAGTTTCGTTTTTACACAGATCACAGTTGACATGAAGTCATCACTACTCACAGCACATTGTTAGAAGCAGAAATCATGGTTGTGACCTTAGAGGCAAAGCCGAAGGGCATTAGGGTGAAGAGTCATGCAAGTATGACATGCCCAGATGTATCATGGAGGGGGAAAACCTGGGTGAACTACTGGATGAAGGACTTTGAGCAGGCAAAGCAACAGAGGTTTTTGATGGGAAGTTGTGTACAGCTTAAAAGTTGGTGTTTGATACAATGTCGTAAGACTGAGTTATTTCCGCATAGAAATCTTTCAGTGTCTAAAACCCACTGAAAACTAGCAGAAAGCTGAAATACAAGGTGAGTGAAGATAATTTGAAAGACAGTTGTCAATAGATCTCTTGACTAGGACACAGAATGTTTGTTAATCACCATTCTGAAATTCTGGGTAGTTACCATGCCACATGTAGAAAATAGAATTATGGAAATTAAAAGGCAGACAAGCTCTTAGTATAAAGACATAAAACCCAACAAGCACATGTTCTGCAGTCAGGTTGTAGGAAGTTCTGTGCCACAAACCTGTGGATTCAGTTGTGAACTGACTGCGTCTAGAAGGGGGCAGAGTGATTACATTCCAGTTTGCCTCAACTGTCTGCCTTCGCTCTGTTCTGGCACTTCCTCACCATTTGTGTTGTGAAATTCATCGCTTAATGAAAGAGTGGCACACTGCTCAACTGGTTATTTCAAATTTATTTAGAAACATAATGCAAACCACAGCATCTTTGGCACCAAAGGATTTTTCATGTGAAAGTGGACAACTTCTGGCCTTTGTAGTCTCCAGAGTAAAGGAGAATGCTCTTCAGTAGCTATCTCATGATGTAAAGTATTAAAGATCATATTAGATTTCCACTTAAGCTTTTCAGTATAAATACTGGACCTAACGTAAGGAAATGTAACAGTACACTGCAGAATATTTTTTTAAATAAATTCAGGGAAAGCAGACAACCGCTTTGCCCACAGTAAAGAAACCTATGAGGATTTTATTTTCTTCCTTAATATTCTTTTCTAGTTCTTAAACCCCAAAATACAATGTGGTGGATAGAACTGCTTTTGAAATAAAAATATAACTGAGTCCTTGGAGAGTAAAAGACAAATTTGTCATATCATGAAACTTCCTTTTTGAAATCCTATAGGAAACCTATTATAAAACTCATTTCAGAATATGAAGGCACTGATGTAATTTTCTGAATCAGATTTATTAAAAAAGTGTAAAATTGGTTCTGCTAACATCCTTGTGTTCTATGGTTACTATTTGCCCTACATGCCCATGTAAAGGAAAAAAGAGACAAGAAATTTACTTCCCCCTTCAATCTGTCCATACTTGATGAAGGGGGCAACTGCAGCCCCAAGAGGCAGACAGCATTCAGGAAGATAGGATACATAGACCTCACATTGCTATTCCAAGTACTGCTCCAGGAAGCCATCTGCAGCAAGTGACTGTGATATGCCCTAACCCCCTTTCTTAGTTTAGTGCAAAGGATCTGGGCTCAAATACTTGTTTGCATATGAGGGAAGAGTCACATTATCAGGAGAGTGTCATCTTGTGACAATCTGGGGTTAGGGGCAGTAAGGGCAGGTAGAGGTTGAGGTGATTAGAAGGCAATGGGTGCAAATCCATAGTTTCATTAATTCTGCTGCTTATGAAAGAACTTTCAGAGGCTTTTGGATGCCCTGTTCCTCAAAGAAAGATAAAATAATATAATACTATGCATATGTACATAAAAGTTTAACATGTTTCTAAGCACACAAAACATTTATTTTTTTTTTTATTTTTTTCACTCCACTTATGCCAACTTCGTCTAAATACAAAGAAGAGCAAAACTGTGGGAGTTTATCTTCCTGATTTCTGTTTGAGTTCAACAGTAAAAATAAACAGTAGCTCTGCAGTGTTTTTGGAATAAATGATCAAGGTTTCACTTCCCCTTGTATTTCTTACGTGGAAGTCTTGCTGGTTAAGAAGCAAGACAGGAATTAAAAGTTCTAAAAAGAGACTGTCTGCAGCTCCCTAGTAAAATGCCAGTGCTCATAGTCTGCAGTTCTAGTATTTGCTGTCTGATCCCAGGTGGCATTTACTGCAGATATCCTATGGGAGTTCAGCCTGGTGAGCTAGAGAATGGGTTGTACTAACATGAGATTTGTAAACAAGGAAAGGCATCAAATGTATGAAATTGAATTTCTGCATGTTTGCTGACAGCTCACACCTAGTTTCAATAATATGCTTTGCTCTCAGCATCTTTGTGTGTCAGAGGCTGACTCACAGGAAGGAGAGTGCCTCAGAGCAGCTCGATTGGATTTTAGCAGTCAAGCTGTAGACAAGGAAGATTAGTAACAGAGAAGTGATATAGAATCATGGGGCATAGCCTTAAAATAGAGTGAGAGCATAGCTGAGGCTGGAAGGCACCTCTGAAGATGGTTTAGGTCAAGCCCCTGCTCTAGCGTGAGCTAGAGGCAGTTGCCCAGGATCATGTCCAGTTGGATTTTTAGTATCTCCAAGGATGGAGACTCCACAATCTCTCTGGGCAGCCTGTGCCAGTGTTTTATGACCCACCCAGTATAAATATAAAAAAAAAAATAAAACAACAAACCAACAACCCCCCCCCCCCCCCGAAAAAAGTAAGAAAAGCATTAGTTATATTCAATTAAAAACTAGAGATCCTGGTCCAGTGGAATTCCTGCTTTTCTAGTTTTCTGGTTGCTGGCTAAATAGCAAGATGCTATACAGACAGGAGATTGTAGTCTTGAATGCTCAAGGCACACATCATAAATTATCACAGAATGAAGCCACCCCTAACCCATATCTCAAGCTAGTTTCTTAAAATGCAAACTTACTACATATTTGCAAAGGCTTTTTGGAGTGGAGTGGTCTATAAAATGTCACTGTAACATGAAAGGAAAAGGTGAACGTGGACAGGATAAAAGGATATCAGGAAAGGCAGAGGCGAATGTGACGTGGATGGGGTGAAGCACAGCTGAAAAAGCAAACACAAGTAAACGCTGGCCATAGAGTCCATTAGCCAATGCTGAAAGACTGGAAGGTCAAAGAGTTAGTGTTATAATGTAGTGTCAAGCACTGCTCAAGTGCGTCTGCCTCTTGCCAGTGCTCTCCTATTAGAGCAGCACCTCTAGCAGAGGTAACTGTCATGTGGTTAGGTGGTTCTAGTATGCACTGCATCATTTAACAGGCAGTTTTAAACAGAGAAGCTTCTGGAGTCTTACAAGTATTTCTTTTAAAACAACATAGCTCCCATGCTAAATACGGCCCAGGAAACCAGGGCAGGTGGCATGAGTAGAAGAAAATAATTAGTTAATGTATGCTCAAAATTAGAAGATACTGATGGTGCCTTTTTAGAATAAACTGTTCCTATATCACTTGAAATCAGCAGAGAAGCAGTCAGGAGGAGAAGAGGGCAGATGATAAATGATTCATTTGCTTGCCTCCTCCTTGAGATTCTTTTCTTTGTCAGCTGGAGATAACAGATGTCTTAAAGATTATGAATTCACAGGAAAATAACGAAAGACAATGGGCAGCCAAGGCAGTATTCTTGTAGTCTAAAAATTTCATTTCTTATATTTTATTACCTGCTGCATCTCAAAATCTAGCAAAGCTCTTATATTAACAAATTGCTTTGCTCACAAGCGTTTTGGTTCAGTGGCGATTTCAATGAGGAGAAGTGGTTCTCCTGTATTTGGACTATGATCTTTCTGTTCATTGTGACTCAGCCTTTGGTTACAGGCAAGTCAGCTGGGGACAGGGAGACATGAAGACTGTCTGTTTTGCTACCCTTCAAATATAGCACTTTTTGCAGAACTCTGTGATTATTGGTGAGAACAAATTTCAAAGGACGCTGTATGAAATCTTTTAAAGTTAATTCAGAGCAGCCTGTATTTTCAGCTTCAGTAGAGGGCCATTTCTCTTCAGTCACCATTCACTACATGAGATTCTTGCATTAATATTCTAATCTCTTCAGGGATCGCTATCTTCCACTACCCAGGACTGTATTGAAGATGGCAAAGAATAACCTGAGACTTGTTTCAGTAAAACTTCTGCAACACAAACCAAACACAACAGTGTATTCTTTGTGGGTTTGTACATTGAGTACACACTGCAGATAAAATACTGGAAACTGAATAAGATGTGAACTATTTGCTCTGGCTCGGAAAGGGGTAATTTATTTGCTCCCACTATAAGAAAAAGGCTAGATACATTGGTGAATATTTTGTCATTCATGTGGCTCTCTGTGCTAACTGAAGTGAAAGTGGAAGGACTGACAGTTCTGGAGTGACTGCCAATGCTATGTACTGTAAAAGAAGGGACCGTGTTTGCGTAGTCACTCAGGGTTTATCTGCAAGGAAACGTGTTGCCATGGAGTGCTATGTTCTGTACTGGAAAATTGGTCTTCATTTAAATAGACCCTGCTACTTTGGCTTTCTCTATTTCCACGTACAAATTTGGTTTTGTTCAGTAAGCTATTTGGAGTTCAGAGGTCTCTTACATGCATACATATCCATTGCAAATTGATTTGCAAGATCATGTTTAGTCTCACAGTGAAGGCCACATGGTCATCCGATTTGTTGTCATCCCAGCTTCAGGTTAAACTTGATCTGTTGAGAAAGGAGATGAAACAGTTCTGTGTTTGCTTTTGCCTCTTGCTACTGAGTCATCATCCCTACCTTACCATACTCTTTCTGAAGTATAAATGCTCTATTTGTCTTTACAAAAGGTTGTTTAAATTGGAGTTTCAGTGCAGGCTTCATCTCTCATGCTGGGTTTTAAGATGCGAACATCTGTGAACACAGCAAAATAATAAAATGACAAAATCAGGATCTAAGAGCAGACAAAGAAATGTAATTTACCAAAAAAAAAAAAAAAAGACTGACAAGTAATAAGTAACAGCGATATTTCTGTAAATAAAAAAGGTATGAATTACCTCAGAGGCAAGTAAGTTATTAGATATTTTGCACACTTCAGTATCTGCCCTCAAAGGCAAAAGATAGTGAATTATGCAAAGCTTTACATATATTTATATTAATCTTTCCTTGCAGCACAAAGATACCAAGTATCTTTTATGTGGTGCTTGATTTAAAATTTTGTCTGAGATACAAAGTCCTAGATTTGCCTCTTCCCTCCCCCCCCCCCATCTTAGCTATTGGTAGAGATTTCTTCTATGCTTAATAGAAGCTTTCTATATTACTGAATATTACTTTCTATATTACTGAATTTCTTACTCTTTGGTTTTCAGTAATGCAAGCAGCACACACTTCATGGAACAGCCAGGGTTCATATTTGTTTCCATGTGCTGCATTTTGTGAAGATATTTAGACTGATACTAGTGGACGATTTAATATTTATAGGTGACTGTATCAGCGTGTTGTGTAGCTCAGAGTAGCTCTATGTTTTCATACAAAAAAACAAATTTAGCCCTGAAGACAAATACAAGCATTAGTTTGGAAGTGGAAGTTGTCTGTGGCTGCAGCTGTGCTGCGAGGCTACATATGAACGCAAGGCATGACTGAAAGGCTGCTAGAGGAAATACACTGAAATTCCTTGGTCATGCAAAGACTGCATGTGGAAGCTGCATAATCTTCCTGTTCCTCTTCTCCAAGCAGCATTAAAGATGAACTAGAAAAAGCTGCTCTTAAAGCAAGATTTTAGCTGATGTTTGTACCTGAAGTAATCAGGTACCACACATAAGAAAAGGGTTTTCAAAAGAGTTGAACCCTTAGTACTGAAGGAATCATTGACAGCTGTCTTCCCTGTGAGCATGTCTTGTTTCAATTGCTTCTGTGGTTGTGTGCTTGTGTCCCTTTCTACTCTGTCAGTAAGCTCCCTTCGGTAAGACCAGTCTTCCAGTATCATAGCTTCAGCATTAGAAGAGGTGTGCAGTGGCACCGGAGTATATACTTGAGCATCTCTAAACAAATGCAAATACCATGTTGAGACATTGCAGTGCTTCTGGTGACTGATGAAAATTTAAATATTTGACAACTGCATTTTGTGTAGTATATGTGAAAGTAAAGGTGAAATCATGAATGAATAGTGGGCTGAGATGTCAGGGAGGTTTTCAGACTTATGTTTGCGTAGTACTTAAAGGAGAAGCATTTTTATACAGGTACTCCAGAACTGATGGAAGGTAATTGTAGACCCATTATGTATATCTGTGACCATGTGCACAGCTGGAATATAAGGGTAAACCTATGACCTTTTTATCCTAATTTCTTTATCTTGTTGAATAGTATTGAGGAATGTAGAACAGGAAATATGTTACTGCAAAGTTATTCAGTAACTGTAAATCTTGTGGGTAATGAAGTGCCAGGAGAGTGTCATGTAATTTTGTTTTTATTTATTTTTGCACACTTTGATAGTTATAAAGAAGTTACAGAGCAATGTTTTATGGTATTGATATTTTTAAGCATCATGATTGATGCATTAATTACATAGACTCAGTCCCGTATTTTTTCTGCCCTCATAAAGTGTATTCACAAAACGCATCCAAGTGTCCTTGGTTTTTTAAATTGCTTTATTTCATTATTGTAAAGACAAAAATGAATCCCTGCAGGATTTCAGGGTGGGTTGTTTGGTTTTTTTTTGGTCGTGCAGGGAAACAGAATAACAAAGGAGTTGTGAGATAAAATTTGGTAAATAAGGTATAGTTTGGAGCAACAGTGTTTGGGTTGAGCACATATGGGCCAATTGTTTTATTACTTTGTACTGGAATCTTTTCTTGAGCTTTTAAGGAGCTCCATTTATTCTGGAACAGCTTCTGTTCCTTGCTCTTCTGACTGAATCAGCCTTAACTTTGAGTGGCTTTTCCTTTTCGCTTCTCAGAAGGCAAGGATTTGGAGGCCCTTTTTGTCTCTTGCTTAATGTTGAGCAATTTCTCTTTCTTTTTTCCTGTCTTTTTGTCTTTTTGTCTTTTTTTTTTTTTAATGCAGCTGAGGATTATAAACTATTCCATAATGTAGTTTGTTGCTGTTTGCCTTGGATACTAATTTGCAGTAACAACTAATGCTAAAAATTTAACCCTGGAAGAGCTTGTACAGAGTGTTGGAAAGATGTAAAAGCAGGGGTCTTTCAGAGTGAATGTAACCTTAGGTGCCTAGATACCTTAGTATACTTGCAAATCTTTCCCATGTTACTACCTCTTAACTTCGTTGGTTATTATGACAAAATTAGGCTTCTGGGGCAGACAAATGGGAATCTCAGTACTTGAACTAGAGGTTAGTCATTTGTGATGAATGCAGCAAGGGAGATCAAGTAGTGACTAACAAGCTATTGGAAGAGACCCTAACTATTATTTAAGTGCTCTGAGAATTCTGTATATAAAAAATACATTTGTCTTTTGGCAACAAGTCTTTTGATCATTTTAACTATTCTGCCAACAGTCCTGACCAATTCTACGTGGTTTTCAGCAATGAAATGACATGCAAATGCATGTGAAAGTGAAATAAAATGAAATTAAATTAAATGAAATTAAATTAAATTAAGGTGTAGTCATAAGGGAGAAAAGTGCTGTGGACATGCCAGTATCTGGAACATAAGTCAGTGGCCATAGTATAATTTAAAAGTTCTGCCTTAAAGAAAAGTTCTGCCTTAAAAAGACATGGAAGTATCTCTGGCTTCTGTCTGTCTGGACTATCTAGTGAAGTACAGATGTCTGAGGTTGCCAGAGAGGTACAAGGTGCAATCAGATACTCTAATGAGCACGTTTTTTGAGTTTGTACATCACTTGCTTACAGTTTTATTGGCAATGTGCCGCTGGGGGTGGCATAGTCATTATTCCATGGTAGTTAATTTTGTTTGATGCAAGTCTTATGGGAGAGTTTTACAGATCTTTAGGAATACATTTTGCATTTGCTCTGAGATGCAACAACGTGATGTTCAATGCTTAAACTTCAAGAGGTGGAATTTTGTTCTGTGGTTTGCCAAGCCAAGTGCCATCTTCCCCATTTTCCAGTGCTGAAAAAAGAATGTGTTGCTCACCATGGGCAATTTGATTTCTTACTGTTAATATGTGTTGTTAGTTTAGCATTAATGATCACAGTGAAGCAAATCCCTTACCCATGGGGTTATAAACCTTTGGATGTGCTTAGTACCAGAGGATTTTGAGGTATAAAGCCTGCTTTCCATGAGAACTAAAGGTGTGAGGTAGGAATGAAGGAATTGAACATTATAACTTTGGTGTTGTTTTTTTTTTATTAAAAAACCTGTTGATAAATTACAGCTTTTTGAATGCATTAGAATCTTGTGAACAAACCAAAAAAAAAAAAAAAAAAGAAAACCAAAAGAACGTGTGTGTGGCATCTTTTGAAAATTACGCTATATTAAAGAACTGAATTGCTGGCAGTCTTAAAATTTTTTCGGTTTAATTCAGAAAAATTGATGTTTATAAATACCACAAAGGCTTGTTTAACTTATGAGAACAACTAAGAAAGTATAGGGAAATTTCTGTGGCATTCAGATTTTCTCAGCACCACCAGCTAGAGATGTTGCAGGGCTGGCTAGATGCAGCCATTGCAGAATTTTTGCTTCCCCCTCTTCTCCAACATTGCCTGGGGCAACTTGTTCTACCCCCGCACTGTGTATGTAGGCTGGTGACTTGCCAAAAGAATTAGCCTTTTGGTTTGTTACTTTTTCCCATTTGTTGTTCAGCTTTGGAGGAATGTGATATGTACCTGCCTGATAACAGGAATATTTGTCCTGTGCTTGTAGAATGAACTATATACTGTGGCACTGCTCATTTTTGAGGACGTAGAACACTGAATGTTAATTTTCACTTTGAGTACTGAGATACCTTTTGGGAAACTTACCTTCTGCTCAGCTATTGTAGAGCTAATGGTGCCTGGTGCTCCAGAGGGCAAGCAGCAGCAAGAATAATTGATTTATTTCAATTTATCATATTTATTTATTACTTTTCTGAACATGTATTCCTGGGCCCTTGTGCAACCCTCAAATAACAAAGTGTAGCATAACATGCCCTTTAAAACGGCAGGTTATTTGGCATTATAGCATTTTCACAATGGTAGCTGAGGAAAATAACAAATCTTAACATGAGCAGTGCAATTGAGGATTCCTCCTGGTGTGATTTCGTTTTAGCAGAGCTGAAGGACTGGCAGTTGTATAACCTCGCACACTGAGCTTATGCGTGTCAGCAGCCTAGTGAGCAGCCCTGCCGCAGGTCTGTTCTCTGCAAGGGTTTAAAAATGTCATGGCTTAATTGCCATGGGAGACACATGTCTGAGTGTTTCTGCCCAAGTGACTATCCATCTTTGTGTAAGTGTTGCAGAATCAGACCCATCACACCAGACTGGGTGAGGAATTTTCTGTTTACCAGGGCATCTCCTAGCTTCACATGATAGTTTCATAGAATTTAGGATGTGACTAAGCTTGTGTTCCAAGGCAAATTTAACATAGATTCCAAGTTTTAGGAACAATGCGAAACAGGAAAGTGGAGTGTCTACTCTGTCTGTGTATGTGTTAGTATTTTTTATTTATCTTAGTTGCCTGTGGCTTCAAATAATATTTAAATTGTATAGATATTCTAGAGGAAAACAAGATTGTAGGTTAAATCCAACTGATGTCCTAAGAGCTCAGTATGAAAGTTTTGATTTTTGTTAAGTGTTGTTGATTTATTGCATGTGTTCTTTGTATAATAGCTCTCATGAGTGCAGCAACCAGAAAATAGGTTGTTGTATTTTTACATCTTTCCAAGATTTCTTGAGGCATTTGTTTAATGTATGTTGTTACCTGTTGGAGTGAAAATAAAATCTTGACAATGTTTTCGGATTTGTTTTGTTTTGTTTTGGTTGGTTGGTTTGTTTGTTTGTTTCCTGAGGAGAGAGAATTACTTGAAACTGATCTCTGGAGGTCAGGGTGAGACCTGCAATGTCATTACAGAGATTGAGAACCTGTCAAAAAGCACTGATGCTCTGGTATCTAAAAATGGAAGTAGCTCAGTTGTTGGTGGGCTTTAAGAAAAAGACATACATTTTAAAGATGTTCTGTTTTTTTTATTTTTTTGAGTTAAGATGGACAGAAGTCAGCTTCAAGACAGCAATCTGGTATTACGAAGGTAATACTTTTAGGGATTACTCTGTGGGAATCCATGTGGATCCTTTTTAGAAAGGAGGAAACAAAGTAAGCTGAATGTGCACAGTGGTCCCACAAATTTGAGCTATTTGCTTTCATTTACTGTATGTTGTGAAGTGCTACCGTGCATAGGCAATTTAAGGGATGTGAATTATGTGATAGAACATAAGAGAAGTGGGAAAGATGCAACAGCAATTCATGTTTACTTTTGGTTTATTGAAATGCTTTCTCTAGAGAGCAACGCAAAAAGCCAGCAAGGAGCAAAATAGTCAAACGCAGTCTCAAAGGTTAGCTAAGGGATTATTCGATGACAACATGAGATGTATGCAATGCAAATAGGAGAAAAGGCCTTTTATGGGACATTCACAAATCTTGTTATGGTTTTGTTCTTGCATTTTGAAACTTCATCTGCCATCCAAGAAAAAATATTACAAGTTTGTTTATCCTTGTTCTTTAGAAAAGCTAATTTATCGCTACATCTATCTGTTGCCTGCAGTATTTCTTAAAGCTCCTTGTTACAGTCATTTTGGATGAATTGTGTGCTAGCCAGTGTAACAGGCTCTTTTTGTAATGTATCTTTGCCAATCATCATCTGAGAAAAGAAATCAAAGACAGGCAAGTGCAAGATCTTGTGTTGGGTAATAGGCCGCCCTCATGGCACAAGTGCTAATTGCATGAGGGAGAGTGGGGAACTCCAGTGCCAGGCAGTGGAACCTAGTGCATATGGCAATTAATTATGTCCTGAAGTTATAGATGACTGGAGCAAACCACCCTGTTGAAATATGCCTTGGCTTGCTCAGAACTAGAGTGAGGACAGAAGCATTTGCTGCTTTTTGGAATGTGCTGTTTGTGAAAATCACTAGATGAGAGCAGCAAACTGTTATTGTTGAGAACAGGCTAGACAATGGGTCATTTGGCCAAAACTGGGGTAAAGGCACCACTTGATGCTGAGGAATATTTTTGCATCTCTGGAAGCAGGTGCAAAGCTGAATGAGCTTGTTCAGTCCTTACTAAGACTGTGTAACTGCTTTTAAAATGCAGTCTAAAAAGCATGTTTGAAACCATGTCACCAAGTTCCAATTTATGTCTTGTGATAGCGTTTCACCTGTAACACTAACCCAAAGTAATAATTCATACTACGAAGTTTAAAAGATACAGGTACTAGAACTGGTAGCTTTGATGAACATACACATTTTCAGTTCTGCATGTGGTTGAGTTAATGTGTAGTTTAATAGTGTGTTTTACACTTTGCCACTGAAAGATATAAAACGTATGGCAAGGCCAAGTGTTGCTGTTGGAGTTTGGACATGCTTTGTCTAATTTGCTGGTGATGATTCCACTACATTCTTGATGTTGCACTTGCAGAAGTTTCTACTCCTTTCATTGCATTCTAAAACCATCAGACTTAGAAAAAAAAAAGAAACTGCTGGTGTATGGTTAAACTGTGCAAGTGTCTTTTGAGTTTGCTTCCAGTTACTTTTCTAGTATTTCCTTCTTTGTTGGGTTAGACATAAATAATGATCTGGGCTTCACTAGTACTTCAGTTGTGTCTGTCAAATGCACAAGCCTGTCTCCTGTTGGAGCATACAGGAGAGCTCCACTTCTTAGTCAGTTAATGGCTTTCTTCTAAAAGCTTATGACCGCTGGACTACATTCTTGCTGTAAGTTGCTTCCAGTAATTACTCCTGTTATGCAAAAGACTCATACACGCTAAAAGGCCTGAATATTGCTGCATGTTTTTAAGAAAAGAATGAATTCATTGAACAATATGAGGTTTGCTGATACTCTGATGGTGCATATGTTATGATGTAAGAGTGTAACAAAAATGTATCTTCCAGGCTTTCAGGTTACTCACAGGCAAACCTTGGTCATAACATTCAAAGCAGCAGCCAGATGGCTAATACCTGGAAGTGTTTCTGTGGGGTCTAGCAGAAGAAAACCTACTCCTTGGTAACACTAGGACATTAACACACTTGGAGTAATATGTTACTAGCAGCAATGGTATATTGCATTTTGGCTTAGTTGTGCTCAATGGAGTCCTGCAATCTCCGTGATTCAGCTGCACATGTCAAATCAGGACACTTCCCAGTTCATCTGCTTGTGAGAAAATGCAGCAGCTTTCTATAACCAGTTTGGTGGTGTATTGGAAGCACCTCAGATATTCTGTCTCCCCTCAATCCTCCTTGCAGTTTTGTTCTCTTTGGTATTTTAATGTCACAGATTTAAAAAACCCCCACCAAAACAAACAAAAAAAAACCCAAATCCCCCCTAAAACCCCTAATTACCACAAAAAACCGAAACCAAACAGTGTGTGTCGTGCCCCCTTCCTTCTTCCTCTCTCCTCCCCCCACCCCCTTAAAATATTTGCACCCAGCTTACTTCTGTTTTCTGCTAGAGAGGGAATAAACAGACCTCAGCAGGTTTAGTTGTGGTTTTTTTTGTCACCCATCTGAAATCATTCACTCTTTCAACAGTATGTCAGTGATGAGACAGTTGGTATTGCCATGTCATATCCCAAGTCAGACAAATATTTCCAAAATCCCCCAGGAAAAGAAGGAAATTGGAAGCTGACCCTTCTGGTGCTTTTTAAAATCAGAATTGTATTTCTCCTAGTGGGTGGATATAAAATGGTGGAGTCCTTGTGTTATAGAAGGTAGTGACAGAACCTACATTAGAATTAAGTACAACTAAGACTTTATCTGAAGTCTTAACACTATCTTCATTATACTTTTAAAAAAGCCATTTAAAAAGATAAAATTTTAATGCTGTTTGTTCTTAATTAGGTGACTTCTGTTTCTCAAAAGCATTTTTACAGGGTAGTGGCTTTAAGAATTTTTCTCAGAAGTAAGCTTGTAGCTCAAGCTTTTGCATTTTAATACAGACAATTCAATGATTTATAATAAAAGATGGTACAATAACCATCTAGGTTGGCAGTCCAAAACAGCTGTACCAGAACTTCATCAGTACCGTTAAAATCAGTAGCGTGCAACCTAAAAGCATATACGTCAGCTCTTAGTTGAACAATAGTTGCCTTTTGTCGTTTGGCACATAAATTTAGAACTGGTTTCTAGCTGAGTCATATCACAGCCCAGCTTGTCTAACCAGGAGACACTTTGCACTGAACCAGTTCTCCCCTAGCTACAGATACAGCTTTGAGAGCTGGAAGGATGGGAAGTGCAACTGAGACTGAAGGCAGATGATGCCGTGTGCAGGAAAGTCTGTAAAAAGAAGACAGGAAACTTTTCCTCCAACTTGTAATTTTCTTCCTAATAGACTTGCCTGAAAGGGGCTTCTTTGCGCCATGGTTTTACTGAGTTCAGTCACTTTGCATCTACTTGAATGGTGCTCAGTGGATCTCAGTCTCCTTCCATGGTTCACCTGAGCCTGCTCAGCAAGTCTGCACTAGAGGGAAGTCCATGGGTCTGCAGGAGTTATGTGCTTTAGTGCATTTGAAATTTTTTACGTGTGGGAGAAATGTCTTTACCACAGTGATATTCATGCAGATATAAATGATATGTATGATACAAACCGGATCCAAGTACAAAACTACGAGGCCTAGTTTTGAAGAGATCGTCAGCCATTTAGATCTACTTATTGTCAGAAGGAAGAGAAACAGACATTTGCTCCACGGGTCTGTCTCTGAACTTTTTATTGAATGTAGTTTTTTTGACTCTCTAAAATACTTGTGCTGTGTTATGAAGCAGGTTGCTGTACTGTTGTCTTGTGATGGGGAAAGAAAAAGTGGATTAGTATGTAAAGTTGATGGACATTTTGTTAGTGAAGTTAACAATGTGGTTTTCAGTGACAGGACAGGCTGTATAGACATTGGCATCAGTGAAAAGTAGGCTCTATAAAAACCACCATATAATCCATTCAGACACTCATTTGTACAAACATCTGTTTCATGAGGGAGGTTTCAAGTTTAAAAAAAATAGTTTGGCTTGGAAAATTCCAGTTCATTTTGAAATAGTTTGCTTCCTATCTGTTCTGCTGCTGCCACGCTTTTCATCTAATCCTGTGTTGTCAGTTTGTGACCTTTCCTGGGTCTGACAGCAGCATGTAAGTACCAGTGTGACCTCCTGTGTAATGTTGCCTCAGCTTTTGGTGACCCTTACAAAAGTAAGTATTATATGCCAGTGCGTTGTCGTTACCTATTTCTTTTTTCTTCACTGCTAATGCCAGAAGGGTATTTAAGTGTCTGGAAATCATGCTCTCTCTTGCATGTGTACAGCTGGAGGAAGCTCTTCTAGGGTCTCCTGCTGTCACAGGGAGCCACACCATTTTTAGAATCTGATCAGACATCACTTTGAAACAAATTAGATTTATACCCTCAAAGATTTGTTTGTTTGTTCCTAGTTTCTGAATATATGTTCATTCCTTTTCCCATTTGACCTAACTTTAGACCTTTTAAAGTTAGATGCTGAGGTCTGATCTAGCTCCACCAGTAGAAAAAGGCACCTCCAGTCATTCATTTGATGTATATTAGTTGTCTATTTTACAGTGACAGTAAATACCCTCAGGATGTATTAGGTTCTCTTCACTCCTGAGTGATAGGCTCAGATTTAGACATCTGATTCAGGGATTCCTACAATTAGATAGGTGAATCCTAGGATAAACACCAAAAGGAGTTGGATTAGCAAAGCCTGTTGTTTACATTTGTAAGCATCAGGAGGAGAGGGAGATCAGTGAGACAGCCGTGAGACTAATGGAGATAAATGCAGACTTTCACTAAATTTTCTGTACAGTAATAAACTTTCTGGGGTGGGAGGGGGAAGGATTCATATAGTTCTGTTACTAACATTCAGACTTGTATTTACTTTTAGCAATCTCAAAAATATTCTCCAAGAGTCACAGAACATTGATTATTAAATGGGGTGGCAACTGACATGTGTCACATCAGGCAACATCAGCACATAGGTTGCTACTTGATGTTAGAAATCATACTGGGGATGTTATCTATAGGTAGAATAGCCAGCCTCTTTTGCACAATGAAAGAAGCACCCAATAAGGAAGGTATTTGTTACATTAAAGTTATTTTGAATACAGCTGTATAAAGTTGTCAGTTTAAGACCATTTTAATTTAGATGCTGAACAACGAAGAGTCATTTGTAGGTGGGGAAAAATGAACCAATTTGAGCGACTTTGGTTATATGGCATTAAGGTACAAATTTTAGGATTCAGTAAGCTGCCACTTATGCAGGATTGCAGTGGATGTGAAAAATACTGTCAGAAAACCAAATTCAGTGGCTTCTACTTTCTGTAGTTTCAATTAATAGAATAGGTTAAAAGGAAGTTCTGTAATATTTTATTCCTGTTCAACCCAGAGAAGGATTATCAAGAAACATTGTAGGGAAAGTAATAGACTGACTCTAAAACACATTTCTGTGATTTAATGTCAGATTAACGCCATTCTTGGACAGAGTTTATACAACCGATTTGGGTGTGTATTGAGCATGGTTAGCAGTTAAGAGAAATAGCATAAGAGAAAGTAGTTATTTCTGTAGAGTGTGTGTATATGTGGGGATACCTGTTTGTAAATATACAGAACAGTATGGTCTATACCTTGCACATCTTCTAGAGAAGAGGAAGTATCAGTGAATCCTGTTTTGAATTATTTCTATTTTCCTACTTTCTTCTCCAATACGTTCCAACATGATAATGTTTCATGTCAGTAAGCTGTCCTTCAGCTAATAGAGGCTCAGCAGCAAGCCTTGGCAACTTAATTTAGAGAAGTTCTCTCATCCGCTCTGCTACAAATCATATATAAGTAAGCCAGCAGATGTGGCAAACGGTTCTGGAACTGAATCTTTTCATTTACCTGTCTGTCTTAAAACTGTGATATCAGAAGGGTCAAGTAAGAGGGTTTACTTTTATTCAGAGCTATGAATTCAAGCCTCTCTCCAGTCATGCATCCAACGTCATGTCCATCCTGGACAAACTAAAAAAAAGATGGCTGGTAACATAATTTCCAGTACCTGCTTGATTATCAAAATTAGCCTGTCTTAACCACACTCACCCAATGACGTACCTAGCATTGGGGGTCCTTTGGAATGGGTTTTCTTTAATCTGATATTAGTGCATAAATACGCACCTTACAAATATGTGTGTATACATATACAGCTATATATAACTGTGTGTGTGTATATATGTATAAGTTAAAGAATATATATTGAAAGAAAAGGTGTTATTTGTACACCTGTGAATGAATTATAAAGTAAAAGATACAAGATAAAGTAGTCAGTTGAGAGTTATTTCCATATGAGCAAAATCCACAAGGTTTTGGATCCCTTTTGGATCCCTTTCCCATCCCTTCATTGTCAGGATTTGCCTATACCATGTATATGGAGCATTAGCATAGAAGAGAACTTGTAGCAGATACATTTGGAAAGATCCTCTGGGTAAAGTTTACTCATCCTGTCACTCGGAAGCACAATCTATTAGTTAAATTTTGGCTCCTGAGTAGTATTACAGAAAGGAAAAAATCCCCACAATTTCTTGTCATTTATTAATTTCACTGAATTATAAAAATAATTGAAAGAAATAATATGCACCAGAAATCTTTTCTCCACGCTCTGTAAATTAATTCTAATCAGATATACTAGTCATTGCAAACATTCCAGTTATTTTAACAGTGCTTAAAGAATAGTCTTTAATTGTTTCTCCTGGTTTGTGTTTGGCATGGAATTTTGTTTTCATTTTACAATATCCCTGTTTTCTTTATTTCCATCAGGAGAGAGAAACAGAAGAAGAAGATGTCAGGTGGCTTTCAGTTACATGCCTCAAAATGAAGATGAACTGGAATTAAAAGTTGGTGACATCATTGAAGTTGTGGGAGAGGTGAGCAGATCTTTAGTAGAATATGCACACATGCAGTTCTAACATATCTTATGCATGTTAAGCTCTTAGATACAGTGTGTTTTAAGACATAATTTAAACCAGACATTTTTCTTCTCTACTGTACGGATGTGTCTGGTTTGGGTTATTGTTGGGGTTGAGGGCATGTGATTGTTTGTATGGATTTCATGAGGGTTTTTTTTCCCTGTAGGTTTTACTTGATCAGTTGATACTTCTGAGCTCTGTTCAGGGAAAAGCTTGAAGTTCGTGCTAAAGGGCTGTTGAGGTTGTATCTCCAAAGAACCAAGGTTACAGCAGAAAAAGCTTTTCCAAATTTTAGTAGAACAGCCACAGGAAAGAATTATCTTTACGGAGTTAAACACATTTAAGAAATTTACTTGAACACCTCTGAAGTTCAGCCATTAACTTAATGTTCAGCACCTTTTGTCATCTATGTCTGCAAATTTAACCTATTTCATTTTAGTCTAATCAGTAAAAAAAACAAAACCAAACCAAAGACCAAACTAACCAACAAGGAAAGCAGTGAAAAAACCCCAAACAAATAAAAAAACTCAGCCTCCTCATCCTGGTTGTATGATCAAGGAATGGTGTTTGCTCCCAATACCTTAGTTTTGTTCCATTAGAGATTTTAGAAATACCTTCTTTAGCTTAATACCATAAGGACCAAAAGTCAGAATGTTAACATGAATCCTTTAAGTATAATGCATTCAAACTCATTTAGTCTTTATTTATGTAGATTTAAAAAGATCTAAGCCTTTAGTCTGCATAAGCAGCCAATAAAAGGTGTGTTTCAGCTTGTATCATTTATTTGTAGGGCTTTTATTTCCTGTGACTCAGCAGCTAATAAGTCAACATTTATTTTTGTGTCAAGGATATATGATTAGTTTTCTTTTTCCTGTATCTGTCACTTAAGAAATCAGTTTTAAAAGAATATAAATTCTGCTGCAATCTATATGACATCCAGCATTTTCTTATGAGAGATTTAATTCTCAGATCTGAATGTAAGAAGCTTAGTAATCACTGGTTTTCATTTAAGCTAGCTGTACATACAAGCTTTGCACATCATTCTTCCTGGAATCAGACATGATACTTAACTAGCCTTATTCTCTCTGTGAGCAGAATTGTAATGGGCAATGTCAAAGCTGTAAGATATATAAGAACATATTTAAAAGACAATGTAAACCCAATATTATAACAAGTTTAATGGCAGCATGAGCTGGTTTCATTGCACAATTTGAAGTACATTTGAACTTAGGTGGCCACACAAATATCTTCCATCAGCTGGCCTACTTTAAACTTTTAAGTGTGTGTCTCTCAAGAGTAAAGTGATGGAATAAAATCCCTTCCTAGTAGCCAGCCAATGAATTAGCTCTGCCAAGTGAGTTGTATGATTAAATAATTTAGATGGGACTCTAGACTTCTCTTATGAAATACATCTCTTGTCATCTTATAAATATAAACAACTTAATTATAAATAACAGATTTATTTAAATCCCAATGAGACTAAAAATGTTGGTGTTAAAATTGAAAGCTGTAGAAAAACTATGAAATATTCCTGTACTTGCATTTGTGTGCTTATAGTTAAGGGTATGTCTTTTTGAAACATACTTGGATTGCCGATTACAGACTTCATAGTCTTAAACTCATAATTGTACCTTGAGTTAATACTGCTGAAGAAAGCACTGACAACTTGCTGATTCTAAGGTTTAAGAAAATAAATAGTCTAGGGCTGTTTTTTTTTTTTGATTGGCAGTCCTAAAAGATATTACACTGAAATTAGTTTTATTATACTATTGAAGGGGATTGCTCATAGCTAGCTTGAGCTGCTGGCCATAATTAAATGCTGAAGAATAGCTGACACAGGTGAGGCTATGTCCATTTTGACCTTATGAAGTACCCTGTTCTGTCACCTACTGAAACGTAAGCTCTGTCTCAGGCGCCATCTGGTACATTTATGCAATCCAGGACATTGTCTGGCTGTTCTGGGTGGAACTGGATCAGCTGGTGAAAGAAGGTGAAAAGAGAAAAAATGATCAGCAACTCAGGAATTGATTTTGTGTGAACTTTATTTTCCATCATGGTTGATAGCTAGCAGTTGATTTTGAATACTTGTTGCTGCTTCCTCTTCTGCCCTTACCATAATAGTGTTAATTCCTTGAAAAACTAGGCAGAAATTTTCTTTTGAAGCAGGAACTTTATTTGATGTAGAAAGCTGCACCAGCTAGTGTACTGATTTGTGCTTGTAGGTGATATCACACAGAGAGTCATTACATTGAAATAGGATTCACGGTGTTTATGTCATTATATGATGCTCTTTATTTCAAATGATAAATGTTTGATGCAAGTGCCTTATTATTTAAAAGATCTGTCTTCCTCAGTTGTGAAAATAGAGATTTCTTTGCAAGGGCCAGAATCGTAATGTGTTATTGTACGAAAATACCTGAAACAACAGGAAAAAAACCCGTGCCACATAGGCAACAGTTCGGGAGAGTTCTTGCAAAATATCCGCTTTGTTTATCATTACTCGGTGATAGCATCTTCAGCATTATTTACAGTGGTTCAGTGGATAATTAGAACTTTAATAGTCACTCACTTTCCATTTCCAGTTGTTTCTTTCTCTTACCCCATCTTTTTATTAATGAGTAGAAGGTCTCAGATTCCCACAGGCAATACTTTAATTGTATCCTCCTAAAAAAAAATTGCATCAGCTGAATTAATTTGTTTGAAATTGACTTAGATTAATATTTTCAAATATCTGTGGATTTCTGTTTAGTTGAAAATAAATTGATTTCTAATAACTTACAGCAAACTAAAATGGATATCGTTTAGATCAAAATACTGCCTATATAGCTTTGTGTGTATATTTACCAAAAAATGTGGCAAAAATATCACTTACTGATGACAACTCATTAAACTTCTCTTGTTGCAAAGAAAAGCAAGTTCCTGATGTACTGTGCTAATTTGGCTTCGTCCTTAAAGAGATGGGTTCTGTTCCTCCTTGAGCCTCTGGAAGTTCACTGCCTCCAGCAAAGGGTTAGCATAAGGGAAGTGAAGTCTTTCCGGCTGCCTCCATCAGTGCCCAAGTATGTTTCCCCAGATCCCCAGTGAAAACGGGTTACACTGATACCAGATGGTGACATGCTGAGGATGAGGATGTCTTCCCTTCTCCCACCTCTGCTTTTAGGGTGCTAACCAACCTCTGAGGTGTAGTAGCCCCACGTCCTTCTTCCTGATGCCAACAGGTTGGATAAGATACTTTTGAAAGGATTTATGTGTCTGTGGTAATGGTAGATACTATTGGGAATTCCTGTTGTGGTAGAAGTGGTTTGGAGCTGTACAGTGAGTGGACTGAAACACCTGCTACAGCAAGTGTGAGTTCTGAGATGCTAGGCTTGTCACCACATAGATATCCTTGGAGACTGTGTATGTTCAGAATTCACAGTTCCTTCCCATTCCTTCTAAATAGTTAGAAATTAATTATAATAAGATCAAGCATTCATCTCAATAGATAAAATGCTTGTTGTTAAACTACAGGTTTCCGTAACTACACAGACACTGATACCCATGAGACATCAATTAGCATACTTAAATTAAAAGTACATTTGAAACTAACAAGAGAAGCATTTTCATCATTGTTTACGCTCACGTTTAATGTGTGATTGATAGATTTTTGCTTGTCATCTTCCAAGTTCATTAGCTGTAACTCTAATTACAGTTGTCCCAAAATACAGCTGTAACTAATCGTCTTATTAAATGCAGATATCTGAATTCCAATTATGTTTCATCTTTAGACTTTCACGGGATGCAAGATAATTAACCTATAGCATCAGAGTAAGGACACTTGCCATGCCATTTGACAGTTCCGTGCCTCCTTTCATTGAGGATTACTCTATTGTCATGCTGCTGTGTAGCTTGTTACATCCTCCTGCTGAGAAGTCAGCTTTTTGGCAATGTGAGGTGCAGGGATTTAAGCTCGCAACTAAGTTTGAGACTTGCTATAGTACCACTGAGCTTATTGTTTGGCTTTTACTTGATAGGCCATATATTATGTGATCAAATACTGTAGGTAACTCATTTGAAATTATACAAATTCAGTCTGTGCTTTTACAAATCTGCTGCTCCTTCTGGGCAAGGTTGGTGGGGTGACGTTGTTATGAGATAAAGTGGTTCAACCCATTTCCAAGAACAGGATAAGCACTGGGGATTGAACTGGACTTCCCTTACAGTAACTTAATTTTGACAGCTGTAGACTTGAAAGGGGAGTATTTGATAGTGGAAAGGGGATGATCTGTGCCACAAGTACAGAACCATACAACACTCAAGAAAACATCTGGGAATGGATACTGCGGTTCCATGTCTCCCAGTTACTTTTCTGTGAAAAGCTGGGGTGTTTTTCCTGCTCCTCTTCCAACAGGTGGTTCACAAGGACTTCTAAGACTATTGCTTGAATAGTTCATGTGATATGAGGCACTTTTTTGTGGAAATAAGGGTATAAATACCTTTGAACTCTTTATAGAGTCATTCTAGTTCTTTGTGATTGCCTTCTCTGTTTCTCAGTTTCTTACATAGAAAATTATGTTTTAAAAACTCAACAAAAACACAAACCACAAAAAAAACTAAAAAACAAACAAAAAGAAAACCCAAAGCACATTTTGACAGTGTAAAATAAAGACCTCTGAAGCTGAAAAGATACCTTAGTACAAGGTGCTTGTGCAGTTTTTTCTTCCCTTCTGCACCAGAGTTATCAAACAGCTTCCAGATGTGCTGCAGCAGAAGCCCAAGAGCTGGTTGACATCTCATGGGTATGGCTCTCTCAGAATGCACTCCCAGAACAAGCCGTCAAGTGGCACTGTAGGCACCATTTTCTGTGGTCTTGTTTCCAAAATTTCTTTTCCCATTGGCAGTAATGTGTTTATTTTACCTCTTGGAAATGTATGTTTTTAATTTAATTTCAACATACAATTGCTTTTATACTTCAGGCTCAAGATCTTCCATTAAAATTTATAAAATATTTTTTTCCTTTGCTTTGTGGGCTGTAGTTCTCTCTAAGCTTGACCTTGGTCTTCTCTCCTTCCTGTTGCCTGCCTGTGGCATTGCTTTTATTCCTGGGACTGTGTTTTAGTTTTAACAGCCCAGAAAGACTGTGTTGTGATCCAGGGAGACTTTATTCTACCTGAAACTTTCCTGATTCAAAGCTTCCCTTTGTGAGCTGCAAGTAGTCTACCAGCCTAATAGGCAAAGCTACAGGTTGTAGAAAATCTTGTGAAACAGGCAGATGCAGGAGTTTATTGGAAACTAAAGGCCAGTTTAAGTTAATGCCAGTGATTGCAAATGGCCGCAGATTTTTATCATATAACAATTTTGGCCTATTAATGATATATCAAGGTGTAAGCAAGAAGCTGTGGCAGACCTAAATATTCTGGCAAGCAACTGCTGGTAGCTGGCCTCAGCAATTTCTGCTCTTTTTGGGTATCCCATCCTGAAGGTACAGGGGTGACCATGCAGGTCGCTCAAGGGAAGGGGTTTCTAGGCTTATATCAACAACATTTTTTGCACTCCAGGTCAGTCTGATGCTCTTTCTGACATTTTTTTTATTTAAAGGGGGATGTTGCAAATTGTATTTATTGGCCATGAAGAGAAAATCTAAATAACATAAAAAGTAACATTTCCTCACTTTTAGAAAATCTTAATCTTGTATACCTAGTGGCCTACTAAAGTGATAATGTTTTCTTTGGTTCCTTTACAGTTACAGAATAAAACTGCATTCCTGGTCTAAAGGAGAACTATGTTGTTTTCCTGAATGCTTAAACTACTGTCATATTACTTTCCTTTTTCTTTGTTTCTTTCTTTTTTTTTTCTTTTTAGTTGTTCTTTAAACATGGAAATAGTCTGAATTCAATACATTTTTGTTGATTTCTAAGCAGCTCAATGTCATAGCATCTCTATACCCTCTTGAGAATTTCATGTGTCTGAATGTCTCACACATATAATTCCATGTGTTATTGTCCTGCGTGTCCACTTTCACTGTATCTATTTTGAGCACTTCATTATCCTTTCTTACTTATATGATTATTTGTAAGTAAAATTTACTATTACAACTTCTTAGTGTCTTTCTAGTCTGGGTTGTCATTGTGTGCAGGGATCTACCAATTTCATTAAATACTCCCTAACAAATTATATAAATACATTTTGCATTATTTTAATCTGCATTTGGTTTATGGTTGCTAACCCCTCATTTGCATAAAAAGCTCTATTGGTTAATTCAATGAAAACCAAAATACAAGTATTTTTTCTTCATTGAAAATGTAAAAAAACCCCAAAGCCCAATGATATTGGAAGAATACTTGAATGTTGCATAATTATTGTATAGATAAAATTTGTCTGTAAATCCAAAGGCAAGGCTTCTTAATGAGTTGCATTTCTCTAGAAATGATGCACCATTTTCTGGTGATACTGTCATCTGTATCTTGTTCAATCAAATCCTGGCATCGGACCACATATAGCTGTCTTTTATTGCATCTGTCCCTGCCCCATGCATGGCACTGACTGAGTTGCAGTTGGGTGCGTGAGTTGTCACCTCCCTAAATACATGAAATGGAGCAACAAATTATCTTCAGTCACTTTCCTCTGTGTTGTTGCTCTTCAAATGTGGTGTGACAGTAGTATTGGCAGCCTAGGGGCCTGGCAAGATGAGAGTGTGCCATGTCTCTCTGAAAGGCAGTGAACAGATATAACACACTGAAAACATATCTTGAAAATGCCTCTAGCTGTGGCCACTTACTTTTGGCAGAATTACAGAATAGTTTGCAGGGACTTCTTCAACTAGCCCAGGTTGCTCAGAGGCCCTTACTACCTGACCTTGAATATGTTGAGGGGTGGGGCAACTACCCCCTCTCTGGGCAACCTCTTCCAGATTGGAGCAATTATTTTCTAAAAACAGTGTATTTTGTTTTCAGGCTGAACTTAACAATTTATATGTAGGGTACGATGAATAGTAGAACTTCTCTTCTGGCATAGGGACATGGACTACTGAATGAAATTCACCTCCTTTTAGATTGTTTGGTCTGGCCTATAAATTCTGGGCATGAATCAGGACCTAGATGTATAGCACTGAAAGCACTTTGTTATAATAGTATAGTAGCAAATTCTATTGAGTGCTTGTACCTCCAGATGGATTACCCCCATGAACAATGGGTTTTCCTTTGTGCGGTTTTATTTGCTAGGAATTATTGCAACATTTCAAACCATATGGTAATGGATTGCCACAGTTTGGGATAACTAAGCCCCAAGGGTATTTTAGTGTCATCTTTAGTGTATGGATTAATCTCTAGCTGGTGTTTTGAGGCTTAAAGGTATGTAGCATGTAGCTATAGTGCTTAAAAATACTTAAAGCTTTTGATGCTTTTCATGAAAATTTCCTAATAGATCTGTGGGAGGCCCAGTTTGACTTCAACCTCTACTGTCTTGCTAACACAATTCCACATTTTCTTGTGGAAAAAAGCTAGGTTTTCCTTTAGGTTTTTCTAAATTTGTAAAATTACTGGATATGACATTGTGTTTTCAGAGAATTCATTCTTGTATCAGCTGGAAAACTTATAATAAGCTAATGAATTATGGAAGTATATTCACATCCAATTTATATTTACCTTTGTCTATGTGGATTTCTATACACGTACATAAAGACCCGTACATAAACATACTACACAAAGAATGCTAATGTCATAAGAAAACTGTGAAGTGTTACCCTGGAAGAAGTAAGCAGAAGAAAATTACATGAGAGAAAGATGGAACCGATTATATTGTTCACCTTCTTTCTGTCAAGTAATATCATCTTGCAAAAACCAGGGGTCTTGAGATCTGTGTAATTCCCCTGTGATTAATCTTCTGGTTAATCAGCTAATGCAGTTATGGTTAGTATTTAGTTCAAATCAATAGAGCCATCTGGGTATACTGCATTAGAAAAATGGAAATATGTTATAGCTTGGAGACTCTTCGTTATGTTGTGTATTTTCTATATAACACCATAGCATATATAGGTATTTAGAGATACAATTTGTAGAGTCTACTAAGTGTTGTGTGTCATGCAGTTTCAGTTTTCCAAATGTCTTTTGTCTGGAGAGAAGAAAAGCAAATATTGCCTTTTAGAGACTTTGATATTATAATGTGGAAAACCTGCAGTCTACTGAAGTGAGTGATTTGTATGTGTTCTGTCCTCTGAAGTAGAAAGAAGAAAATAGCTGTTCTTCCCAGAGTTGCTCCTGAGCTCACTAATGTTGCTGATGCATTTGGCAGGGAGAAAGAAGGGGGTGATTTTGTTATGGGCAGGTACTGAGATTAAATGGATGTAGCTGTGCTGGTCTGAATTGCTTTCAAATCAAAAAAAGCAGATCAAACCAGGAAGACAAGAAATGTGCTAAAATGGTTGAAGATGGAGAAAAAGCACAAGAAACACTCCTGAAGTAACCACAGTTTTCTTTATAGTAAAATAGTACATGTACCTAAGTTGGAAAAAAAAACCCAAAACCCAGCCATTCCTCTGTAGTTCGAGGAAATATTTGCTTGTATTAAGAAATTTGTTTTTTAAGGAGTTGAGATGTTCACAGATAAGTGATACAAAACAGGTTGGAATATTCTTTTCTGTAATATCATCTAAGATGTGGGGTTGTTTTTTTGAATACCCTCAATTTGTAAAGTCAAATATTATTTTCATCTTTTTTTGTGGGGGCAAAAAGAGGAGGGTCAAACATTATTGGAGAGTGATTGATGTGTCAACAGACTGAAACTGTCCTTCCCTGTCATTTTTTTTTTTGGTGAATTGATAGTGACTGACAGATGAAAATTATTTATATGTCAGGGGTGTGTTTGGCTAATGCATATAAGTAATTTCTTCCTGTCCCATTATAACCTAAAGGCATCTGATTTCTGAGGGCTGTCATTTCACTGCCTGACACCGCCATTCAACCCTGAATGGATTATACAGGATGGAATTTGTAAATTTTAAGTGGTATTTTCTCTTGGGATTGGCCTAAGAAGTGTCTCTCCTCCTCCTGACCGTATCGTTGTTGTGTATTTCAGTAGCATTTTGTAAAGCTAGAGTCAAATATGCATTAGCATTGTTCTTTGTTCTCCATAGATTACTTACATTGACACATTAATGATATAGCAACATTCTTAATTTTCAAAATAGAGAGTTTCTGATTTTGATGGGGAAGGCAAGAATATTCACATGATATATACTAAGATACCTAGTTTAGATTTTCTGAATAGCCATTTGCAGGCATCTCTCTTTTGCCATTGATTGCTTAAGGAATTTAAACTCTCATCTGCAAATTGCATCAAGATGAGTAAGAGTACATTGTGCACAGCAAATTTAGTGATTAAACAGATATCCATAAAAAATTCAATGTAGAGACACTGTGTGCTCTCTAGTTGTTTGTGTTTTGCTTTTTTTAATCCTTTTATTTAATGCTCTTCCATGCTTCTTACTCCTGTCAGCACTGCTGACATTTACAGATGGGTGCATGCATCTTTCTTGATTTTACATTAAAAAAAAAAAAAAAGAAGAGAGAGGTATTTTCTGGCTTGGAGCTTATGTCATGTGCTCCTTATACCTGAAATAAATACAAATTACTCAAAATTGTTACTGTCATTGTTACTGTCATTGTTACTGAAAATCATACACACTATTCTGTAAATTGTTTGTTATATTAACCTCCTTGTTTTTTTGGTTTTGTTTTGGTGCAGGTGGAAGAGGGATGGTGGGAAGGTATACTCAATGGAAAGACTGGAATGTTTCCTTCCAACTTCATAAAAGAGCTGTCTGATTCTGAAGATGCTGGAATAGAAGAGCAAGTAAAGTCGAGTAAGGAAAAAATATCGATGTTCTGTATGTATGGCTGTGTCTTTACCCCCTAACGTGTTGATAGGGTAGCACATTCTTATCGCTTGCTTGAAAGTGGTTTTGAATGCCATGTTCTTAATTTCTGCTGGGAAAGTGTCAGGTGATGATAAGTGCGTACTTGCAATGCTACCTGCGTTGTAGTATTGGCAGTGCTCTGTGAGCTGTGTTAAGAATTGCCAAGCTGCAGCAGACCAAGAAGGGAGAAGGCAATGATGATTTGTGTTTCAAAATTATTTACAAGATTATTTTTTTTCTTTGGATGTGGAAATTGAGCAAAGTAACCAAACATCTACGTAATGGCTGTGCTTATTTAAATGAGGGATTAAAGTGCCATGCCTTCTGTAATGACTCCAGTAGATTTAAGGATTCATAATTATCGGTGTGGGACATGCGGCACTTTTTCCCTCCAGGTGCTGAGCATGTTACTATTACCTCCGTCACTCACTGCCCCAGCAGCCAAAGGGAAAAAGGCCAGAACTGGGACATGGACTTTGTTCTCTCACTTACAGTGGGCCAGTACTGCTGCAGGTGAAAAGCATGTTTGGTAACTAAGTTTGCAATAGTATAAGCATGGTAGTGGGTTGTCATATTTATAACTTTCCTTGGAGAATAACCTGAACCAAAAGTATGCTTTTATATGAACTGGATACTTGTCTTTATGTTTTTTCTATTCTTCAAGCAGATATTCTATTTCTTTGTCTGTGGTCATTTCTTTAATGAAAAGAAAAAAAAGGCAGTTGTATTTCCATATTTCAGGCGAATTCCACCATATCTGCCAAGGTCTTCCTGTTTTCAGCACTGCTGTGTAGCACAGCTACAATGCTATTCATTGCTATGTAGTAATATTCTGAATCTCTGAACAAGAAAAAGCGAAAGGACTCCCGAGGTCTTTGTAAGCTTATTTCAGCTGAAATGTACCAAAGCCTTTATAGCTGACTCTGTCAGTAAGAGGTAGAAAGTTATAATACTTTTTCTTCCTTTTTCTCCATTTAAGGCAAATTTATCATCTTTATTCCATCCCACAGAAATAAGATCCTAAAAAACCTGACTTCTGCAATAATGAAAAATTTTCATACTGTTTTAGTAATGGAGTACCTATTCATGTGTAGTGCACTGGTGACCTAGTCTTGTGGTCAGTGCTGCTAAAGATATTTAGAGGTGACATCCCTTCAGACTGGTATGAAAATATTTTTAAGGAAGCTGACAATTTTAGCATGATAGGGAAAAAGGAAGGGCGTTAAGTGATGTTACACATTTGGGTGAAATTGCAAACTGCTTTCTATAACCTGTATATGTCATCATGTATTTTGTTCATTATAAACACAGCGAATCTTGGAAGAACTAATTATATAGATGTAGATTCAGCTCTGGATTCTATAGTGTTTTGTACTTTATAAATGAACAAGGTAAGTGATACTGTTCAGGATGGAGCACCCCAATTTTATTGGAGGAATGAATGAATATTCCTTTCCTAGGTAATTTGGTAATATTTACTTTATAATAAACATCCTAAAAGTATCTTTTAATTAAACCACATAATTGAGTGTGTGAAAGCAGCCACAAAGCACTACCTTGTTTAGTTGACATCCATAAAGGCACATGCTTAGTTCAAACTCAGTTTTGTGTGCTGGTTCTGACTGTCAGTGGAACCCCAAAGCTGTGATAACTTCTATTAAGAAAATATCAGTAGCACAGATACTGGTTTTGTCTCTTTAACTAAATTGAAGGTAACTATAGAAGAAAGATTGTTTTTCTTTTTTCTCATAGGAAATTCAGCTCTTTGGAGGTGCTTTGTGGCTAGCCAAGATGATGTGTTATTAGAAGCTATTTTTTAAATATCAAAATACCTATAAAACATATGAACACTGTAAGCCTCCTCACAGAGAGAGATTCAAAGAATGTTGAGATTCTCATGTGGGGTTTAATGCTTTATTTTTATTCTTCATCAAGTAAAAACATCAATTTAAGAAATTCATTCCCTTAGCAGAATTATGGGAAATATGCTTCTTTCTATACGGTTTATGTAACTATTACAGGTGTTACTCCAACACATGGGGCTTTCTAAGGCTCTGTTCAGGTACACTGATTATATGAATTTGAGAATAAAGAGACTGCAAGAATTTCAGCAAGTTTATACAATTGACTAGGAATGATAATCTTATTCCAAGTAGCTGCGCTTTGTCTTAAAACACAGAAAATAAAACCCAATTAAGTAAATCCTGGAAGATTTGGACATCAGGCTAGCATTACTCTTGAAATGCTCTGGGAAATATCTCAACAGGGTATTTACATTAATGCCTCCAGATCAACTCCTTCCTCTGTGGATATCAAGACATGACAGCACTTCGTATCAGAAATAACTCATTTTTGGTTCTCTGGAAATTTTGTTTGAATATTATTGTATCACAGGATTTTTTTGTAAGGCAGAAATGTGGCGTACAAATGTTAGATTATTAAGTCAGCACTCAGGTACAAGGGGCTGTACCTGCACATTGAAACTTAGGCAGTCACTGAGGTTCTACACAGCTTCTAGAGAGGCCTAGAGAGGGTTGGAGTATGGCTCTGCAATCATGAGCAGCAACGTTGAATTCTTCAGCCCAGCCTGTGAAATGGATAAGGTAATACTTGGCAGGTTTACTGTGCAACTTGGGAAAGTAGCACGGGATCTTTGGAGAACGGCACTGAGCAAACACAAGAGTATTTTTTCATTAATAGTTAAATCTAATGCCTTGGTTAAACATAGTTAAAATTAATCTTTCAATCACATTTTACCAACCCTCTCTAAAGAGAGTCTTTTTGGAGGGGCAAATGTAATTTTTGTTGAACTCAAAGGGGAAGAACTACAGAAGAGACAAATGGTATCTTTTGACTTTTCATGAATAAGATTAATAAAAACGCATATTTTTCTGTCGTTCTGTTATGGCCTACACAGGCCCAAAAGGGGGCAAGGTGCTGTCTGATTTGTTTGGGCTTGTTGTGTCCATGTATCTTTCATGGCAGATCAGAGTAAATGCCCCAAAGGTGTTGTTTTGTTGCCCTGCACTGCCATAGTGTAATGTCAGAAGTTTCTTCAGAACAAAAAACCCCTTTCTTGAAAATGTTTGGGGCTAGTTTTGGTGGTGCCTAAGTATTTCTGAATATTGACAGTGGGATTTTACTCAGCCGTTAACTTTAAAGGGTTGGGAACCTGAGCTTCTCAGATGGTGGGTGCTCAACAGATTGGAAAGTGAGACCTTTAGAAGATCAAAAGATTGTGGGTTTGGGACTTTGTTTGTTTGTTTTAATGTATTTGTCCCAAGTGTAAGGGGACTGCCAAATTTTTTGTCTTCAAAGGCACATTTCAGAATGTAAGTATGGACAGGATCAGATACCCTTAGTGTAAACAGCAGTTCTTTGTTCTTTAAAGCATCCTCTAAAATTAAAATATTGCTTTTCTTTGACCTACTGTTACAACATGTTAATGAAGTGTACATTATAATTTTATTACTCTATTGAATGGATGCATAAATTATAAGATTATTTTCTAGATTTCTCAGATATATTTTAGTTTTAAGAGTATTTGAATACCACATCCTGTTATTACAGCCTGTCAAGAAGCAAAGAGTTGTCATGTAGTCAAATAAACCATATGAGAGAAATCACAGGCAATTAAGGAGATTATTTCAAAAGCATTTTAGTATGTTCGTGGCAATGTCATGACGGCATTTAAGGGTGACCTTTTTATGGCTTGGTGCTCTTTTATGTGTCTGTTTAGGAAAAGCTAGGCCGTATGGTATGTATCAGCTATTTTTAGAACCTGTTAGTGATGGCCACAGAGAAGTCATGACTACTGGAGTTAGAACTGATAATAGACTCATTAGCTAATGGTTTAGTCAGGCAACCTCCTGTATTTTGAGTTCTTAAAACTTCAGATGTCCATTAATGTCTGTCTTGCTCTTCTTAATGTCATGAAGCTTGACATACCTTTCTCTTAGCTGTATCTTAATTGTGTTTGACTGTTATAAAGCATTTTTTAACGGTATTTTGTAAAAACAAGGGTGGAAAGATGGATTTGTGACTTTACTTTCTCATTCGAGAAAATAAGGCAAGGAAAAACTTTGGTTGTTAATTCAGCTGCCAGAACAAAGAAACAGCTTTTTACGATACACAAATGAATGTATTGTAGTTTTTCTTATTTTTCATTTTTTTATTTTTTGAAAGTCCAACCGAATGTTATGCAGGGGAAAAAGGTGCACATTTGGTACCAAAATGGGTGATATCCGTGTTGGGACAATTCATATGTACTGGCTATTCTGTTATAAAATTTTACTGAAGACATTAATTTTTATTATGGTATACATAGGTAAGATTGGCAACAAGCTGATATTGGCATATTCTTGGGCTTGCCTGGGTACCTCAAGTTTTGAAAAAAACCAAACCCAATACAAAAAACACTTCAGCTGCTCATGCCTTTGCCTTCACTTGAATTGTGTTATCATAAATGTTAGAGCATGAGTTACGTTGTTATCAGAGAAAAAAACCCAAGAAATTAATGGTCTTGATAATAAAAATGATATCTTAAAGATCTGAGGTGGGAAGTACAATTTGGGGTTGTTTTTTTTGGTTTTTTTTTTGTTTGTTTGTTTTTTTTACTGTTTCATTTTTCAACTTACTATTTCGATTTTGTTAAGGTGTACCAAGTCAAACACCTGATTAAGCTATTTGCTGAAAAACTGATTTATTCAGGTTTTAGTGTCCTATCCTTCAACTAAGTATTGTTTAAGACCAGTTCCCTTGTCCAAAACACTTCCAATAAGTCATCTTGGAAAGATGCAGTCTTTCTGATGCTCACAGGATCCTTGTATATTAAAGAAATGTGAGTATTTCATTGCCCTGTTTAGATGTCAGCTGTGCTTGTTCAAGTGCACTACATCCGCATCAAGAGTGTTGAGTCACTGTGAGTACATCATTGCAGCAATAATTTTTTTCAAGCTTCTCCTGCACTCTGTAAGCAGTCTGAGTAAGACAATTTCATTTGCAAGTCTCAGAACCTGATGGACAACAGACAAAACCTAAGAAAAATGCATTCTGTTGGACATTGCATAAAACAGCTTTAGCAAAATCATGAGATTCTTTTATCTGACATACATGTAGTAAGAATATTTTAACTTCATGTACAATCAGATATTTTGTTAATATTCTCGTTGTTTTGCTAATGAGACTTTAAAAATGTTAGTGACTGAAAATACAGATTAAAACCTCTTCCTTTCCCTTCTTTTTACCATCATTCGATCTCTTCACCCCCACCCTGCCCCTTCTCCTTTTTTTCCTTTTTTTTTTTTTTTTGTCTTCTCTTGCTTGCTGTCAGGAAAATCTGCCTTTCAAGGGACAATTCTGTACAGAGTGGCACCGGCAAAGATTGACAGCTACAGACGTTATAACAGTGAGTGTTTCAAAATCAACAAGCAATGGCTTTAGTCCTCTGTACTTGTTTGATTTATTTACACTTGTAAAAAAATGTGCCACTGCTACTCACTTATGGCTACTCTACATGCATATATCTGTCTGTAAGCTTAAGTCAGTTTGCTGCTGATGAACTGCCTTAATGCGATGAGAATGCACCCGTTACTTCTGTGCATGTGTATGTTACATGTCCACATAATATAAGTGTGTAAGCCCACAGTTAATTATGAATTAAGTTGATGTTTGGATCTCAGCTATAGATTGACACTAAGACAATTTAGTCCCATCATTTTTTGCCATCTGAAACATGAAGACTGTAGATTAAAAGCCACAAATCTTTGAAGTCCTTCTGCTCTAAAAATAAAGACCCCACTGCAGTTGCTGTTCATAAAATATGCTTCACTTTGCTTAAAGAACATTGTGGGTATTGTTTTATTAGGGGTGGTTTGGTTGAGGTTATTTTGGTGGTTTTGCTTAGTTTTGTGTTGTTTTGTTGGGTTTTGGTTTTGATTTTTATTTACTGCATGCTCTTCGTTTGGCATTCTGATTTTGACAGCTATTACTCACAGCATTTTGGCTAATGCATTTTTTCTGCCAAGGAGGGAAAAAGTTATAAAGCTACTTTCATTTCATGGTCAGGGTTTTGCCTTTTGCATTTTGGAAGCAGGGAACATGCTGCTTTTCATATGCTTTTACTACTGTGTTAATACAGAAGTAGACAGGATGGTTGTGTAAGTTGAAAGACAGACAAAGCAAGGAAGACAGAAATCTGTCTTACCACCTGTTTCCTCATTGAGGAATGCAGCAGAAAGAGATCCTACTGAGTCATATTCAGTGTGACTAAATACAAAGTGTTCAGTCCTGTCCTCCGGTGAACAGGATGTTGCGCTAACTTTGGCATCTGCTTTCATCCCAGACAGCTTTCTCCTGAGAAGATCCAAGCTGTGCCGCCCTTCTTCCTCCTTTCTGGGTGGGCATTTTTGCTGTCCTACCTCTGAGGACTTCTGTCTTATGTATGTTCACAGCAAAGGATGAAGCAGTTGTAGTAGTTTTTATTCTGAAAATTGCATTTACACCTTTAAAAAAAACAAACAAACCCAAACAACCAACCTCAAGCTGATTTTTAAAATAGAAATCTGTGTGAATGTGTGCAGCTCTGAGGATTTCCTCATTGAGAGTTATCTCCCAGATTCTTCTCTTTTCTGTGGCTCTTCTCAAGCTTCCAACCAAGCTCTTGCTCTGCTTGGAGCAAATCATGTGACTAGTGGTCTTCACATTATTCTGCTCCTTCTCCTCTTATAGACTTCATGGCTGCTTATGCATCACTCAAATTCCATGCTTCTTGCAGAGTTCATGGACCATCATGTCCTCAAATCCACCTAATCCGATAAGTGTAATAAGTATTTATGAAGTAAATCTCCAGGGTGCTTGAGTTCTGGCTTCAGGATGTAGCTTCAAATCAGATGTAAGGTCTGCCTGTGGAACCTTTAATTTCACATTAATCCTGATGGGCAGTGTTGCCCTAACATCACTTAAAAATTTTCCGGAAACCTGGTCTTCGTGTCCAGCCCATTTTTCGTTAAGAGTTAAATGGCTTTTCCCCCTTTTCTCCAGTCATTTTGGGTGAGCCTAAGTGAAGTCAGGAAGAATTCTGTTACCTTTAGGTTGTGCTAGAGCTCTGCATTTAGTTCTCCTTGTTAATAATACTGGTATGTGGTTGTGCCACGCCACAGAAAATAGATTTTATCAAACTAATTTCATAGAGTATAGGATTGGATGGGTATCTACCTGTATGCTTGATAACAAGCTGCAAGAAAACAGCTTAAGCCAGAGTAGATGGTTGCATGTTTCTCTGAGCAAACTACCCATCTAAACTTTTTTTTTTTTAAAGTTGACAAATGCTGTCTTGATTAATACTATCTCCCTTGGCACTTGGTTGAGATTTGCATGTTTTTTCATGCTGCAAAGGTATTTTGCTTTCTCTGTAAAACTACATCTCAGAAGGCTACATGTCCAGCTACATTTGTGCTTATTTGTTGCCTACCGCGTTGGAACTGGGACTGAACTCCGTGGTTTGCAAAATCAGGTCACCCGGGAAAGTTTTAAATAAAATGAAGGTTGGCATTGTTGATACTATCAGAGATGTTATCTTCTAAACTAACATACAAGAAAGTGGGTTCGTTATTCTTCCTGTTCCATCTATTGGCAGCTGACTTCCTGCATCCTCATGTTCTTCCCAGGCAGGCCTACTCAAGGTGTGGCCAGCTACTTCCATTTCATATCTGATCTGTAGTCCTTATTTTTAGACAAATAACCATGTGCTTAGGACTCCAATGAAAATAATTTGGAGACATTCCACTGAGTTGTTTTCGCATAGGGATGTCTGTTTAGAACAACCCACAGCTGCTCTAATTTCAGCTTTCTGGTTTCTTCATAAATCAAGCTCCAATCAGTTCATAGCTTTAGATTAGTTATGCTCAAAGGGTGCTTGGATTCACCTGTATCACATTGCATGTAGCATTGCTCAATTTTTGTAGCAAGCTTAGAGCTTTTACTTTATAAACATATGCCTAGTGCTAAATAATTTTGTTTTGAAATCCATTTTCAACTGCTGTCTTTAAAAGACATTCTCTTACTTAACCAAGGCCTGCAATAGCTAAATGCTGTTGAATTAGTGTAGCTGCTTCTAGAGATACCTTCCACTGAAATATGCAAGACTGTCTCCTGCATAAACACTCAGCCTTGCCTTCATACACTGACATGGCTTTTTCGGTCATTAGATCTGCCAGGCTCCGCTCAGTGGTAATTCCAGCTCCTCTGGCATTCTGCTCATGCACCTGCTGTCAAAAAATCTTTGCTACTGCGTATGCTGTAGCAAACAAAAAACTAATTACTTGTCGTTTATTGATCACAGCCTTCTCTTTTCTCATCCTGCAACTTTCCTGTACCTCCACAAAAAAGTTCTTCTTGGATTTCTAATATTTTTATTTTTACTGGTTTAATCCCTCTTTCTTCCTCCACTTTCTTCAAAGATGCTATAACTGAGGATCAGGGCATATAAAATGCTTGATTTGACAAATATTTGCCTCTCTTTCCTTATATGTGGATCCACAATGCTGTCAGTAATAGATATTAGATATAATGGAAGAAGATGAGACAGGATCGTTGAAACAGAAATATTCGTGAGTAACCTTAATTGTGTCTTGTATTGTTTCACCACCTTTTTTTTTCTTTTTTTTTTTTTAACCCTCTCCCTAATCCTTGAGGAAGTGTGGCTGAAAAGAGTTCCCAGAAATCAATATGGTTGTTGTATTTATGACATTACTAACCTCGTTTGAGAGTGAGTGAATGTGAGTGAAGTGAGAAACCCAAATGTGGATGTTTAACAGTTCTGAAGAGGGGACAGTTGCAATATTTTTATTTCACGTGAACTTCATATAATATGCTTACAAAGAAGAACATCTATTAAGTACACAGTTGCTACAATGAAAAATTAATGTTTGAGAAAGAACAATTATAAAATTAGGTGAGGGGAATTTTTATGATTAAAATAAGCATCCTGTTTTCTGAAGAACAGACGTACAAATGGCAAGGGGCTGGGGGTGGTGGCTGGAAGAGTTATGTTGAGTGGGGTGAAACACGTTAAATCTTTCCATTGATTTGGACTCCAGTTACCAAGTGGTTTTCTGTGAGTCTCACCAAGACCTGTTTTATGTGAGTAGCAGGTAAAAAATCCTTTTGGTTGCTTACCCATCCTTTCATGTGTAGTAATCTGTTCCTGTGCTTGGTGAGAACAAGGGTGGTGAAAAAATAGTTCCAGAATGAAGGTGACGATGGTACAGTTGTAGAGCTCCTGAATGAATGTTTGTTTCTATTCGCTCTCACAGTATTCGGGGAAATGGCTGGGGATAAGGTGAAGCCACCAATTTTAGTATTGATGGTTCTGTGTTCATGCTGTAGGGGATGCTTGTGCTGTGTTGCCCTTCATGCATGCCGCTGTGTGGTGCTGGATACTGCTTCCCTTTTCCCTGCATGATTTCTTGTGCATATGTAAAAATCTTGAGGCTGTTTCTTATGTCGCAAGGACTGTTGTGCTAAGTAAAATGAACATGTTGAAAGGAAATGACAAAATGTTTAGATTATATGGTTACATTTCTTCAAGGAATATAACTGAGAATAACAAATAATGACTAATATTGAAATAGTCTGCCTCAGCCATTTGTACATATATAACCACTCTTGGTAAAGAAGCATAAATTTGTTTTCTGAAAGCCTGAATTTATTAACCTTTAAACTATGAAGAATCAGCATGGCTTTGTTCTGCAGTAATATTTAAAAACAAACTTCCTTTTCTGGTTTTGATTTTTTTTATAACACTGTGGAATGTTGTTGGGGATGGCTTCATATTTTGGTAAAAAAGCAAGCTCAAGATAAACACTTGATGGGTTGTGGGTATTTGTTTTGTCTTCACCAGTATGTGAGGAAAAGGAAAAAGGACAGTTCCTGTCTCATCTACTGCAATTACTGTGTCTAATTTCACCTTCTTTGTCATTCAGATCAGTCATTCTGGTGTTCCACCCTGTCATTCTCTAAATAGAAGGAAGGGCATGTTTCCTTTGCTTCCCTTGTGGAAAAGCAACATAAGGAAAGGCAAAAAGACTTTCCTTAAAAGGAAAACGTCCCAATAAGCTTCATTTACACAGTTCTTTGTTCTATTAAACACAGTTGACAGTGTTTCTCTCTGGCTGCCAGACCAAATCAAGAGGTCCTTTGCACTGTCTCAGGTGTGTGTCTCTGAACAGCTTAGAGGGCCAGAGCATCACAGAATCCCAAGGGTTGGAAGGGACCTCAAAAGATCATCTAGTCCAACCCCTCTGCAAGAGCAGGGTAACCTAGAGTACATCACACAGGAATTTGTCCAGGCGGGCCTTGAATATCTCTAATGTAGGAGACTCCACAACCCCCCTGTGTAACCTGTTCCAGTGCTCTGTCACTTTCACAGTAAAGAAGTTTTTCCTGATGTTCACATGAAACCTCCTGTGCTCCAGTTTACACCCATTGCCCCTTGTCCTATCACTGGACATCACTGAAGAAAACCTAGCTCCATCATCCTGACACTCACCCTTTACATATTTGTAAACATTGATGAGGTCACCCCACAGTCTCCTCTTCTCCAGGCTAAAGAGACCCAGCTCCCTCAGCCTCTCCTCATAAGGGAGGTGTTCCACTCCCTTAATCATCTTTGTGGCTCTGCGCTGGACTCTTTCAAGCAATTCCCTTGAACTGAGGGGCCCAGAACTGGACACAGTATTCCAGATGCGGCCTCACCAAGGCAGAGTAGAGGGGGAGGAGAACCTCTCTTGACCTACTAACCACACCCTTTCTAATGCACCCTAGGATGCCATTAGCCTTCTTGGCCACAAAGGCACATTGCTGGCTCATGTTCATCCTCCTATCCACCAGGACTCCCAGGTCCCTTTCCCCTTCACTACTTTCCATCAGGTCAGTTCCCCACTTGTACTGGTACATGGGGTTGTTCTTCCCCAGATGCAAGACTCTACACTTGCCCTTGTAGAATTTCATCAAGTTTCTCCCCGCCCATCTCTCCAGCCTGTCCAGGTCTCGCTGGATGGCAGCACAGCCTTCTGGCGTGTCGGCCATTCCTTCCAGTTTAGTGTCATCAGCGAACTTGCTGAGGGTACACTCAGTTCCCTCATCCAGGTCATTGATGAAAATATTAAACAGCACTGGTCCCAGCACCGACCCCTGAGGGACTCCACTAGTCACAGACCTCCAGCTAGATTCCGCCCCATTGACTACAACTCTCTGCCTTCTTCCTTTCAACCAGTTTTTGATCCACCTCAGTACCTGGTCATCAAGCCCACACTTCCTTAGCTTATCTATGAGGATGCTGTGGGAGACAGTATCAAATGCCTTACTGAAATCAAGAAAAACCACATCTACTGCTCTACCATCATCCATCCACCTAGTTACTTCCTCATAGAAGGCTATAAGGTTGGTCAAACATGACTTCCCCTTGGTAAAACCATGTTGGCTGCTCTTAATGACCCCCTCATCCTTGATATGTCTAGAGATGGTGTCAAGAATAAGCTGTTCCATCACCTTTCCAGGGATGGAGGTAAGGCTGACCGGTCTATAATTACCCGGGTCCTCCTCCTTGCCCTTCTTATAGACTGGTGTGACACTTGCCATCCTCCAATCCTCAGGCACCTCTCCTGTATCCCATGACTTACCAAAGATGATGGAGAGTGGCCGAGCAATGACCTCCACCAGCTCCCTCAGCACCCACAGGTGTATTCCATCCGGACCCATCGTTTTATAGATGTCCAGATTGCTTAACTGATTCCTAACCCAATCCTCATCTACCAAAGCAAACTCCTCCTTTGTCCTGACTCCTTCTGGGGCTACAGGAATCTGGGTCCCCCAGGGAGAGTCTGCAAGAGTAAAGACAGAGGCAAAGAAGGCATTCAGCACCTATGCCTTCTTTAAATCCTCTGTCTCCAGGGCACCCACCTTGTTCAACAGTGGGCCTATATTGCCTCTTGTGTTAGTTTTATCCGCTATGTATTTGAAAAAGCCCTTTCTATTGTCCTTAACCCGACTTGCAAGATTATACATCGTCAGAGTGGTTTGTCTTTTGCCCAGTGCCATAAATTGTCTGCAGAGAGAATAATCCAGAATAAAGAACAAAAATTGAATTACTAAATACCAGCTCAAAATAGAAAGCTCTGTAAACCTCACAATGTATTCCCTGGTTTTCCTGCCATTTTAAACTCTTTAGAAACAATTTATTTCCTGCTTTGAATGGAGTTAATTTTATCACAACTGTTTATTTTTGTTTTAACAGCTTTAGTTTACACAGCTCTTTATCATCCCTAAATATCTTTCTGATTTAGAATCTTGGTTTGATGCCAGTGCAGCTCTAGGCTGTTGGTGAATTAAGTCTGATGCTGTGGGTCTCTTTCTAATCCCTGTTTGAGCTAATCTGTTTCGGTACATTTCAGAATGTTGCTCTCAAAAGACCTGTAACTGGCATAGCAGGAGTGTGGTGTGTTTGAAATGTCTCAAGAAAACTAATCTCTCTTATATACCCATAGAGGAAAAAACTGTGTGTGAAGTGCGAAATTCCTTCAGACAGTGTGGTGAGCATTTATTTTCATGAATACTAAATTAGCTTGCTTTTGTAAGGAGCATGAAGCAACTGAGCATCGTAGAGCTCTGACTGTTTTAAAATAGCTGTGTGTCAGTAGTTCCATATCTTGTCCCAGCCAAAAGTTGGGAATGGTCAGCTCCTGGGAATTTTAGTTTCTTTTTCCTTATGCTGCCCTTGTTCAGACTTCAAGGAGCTTACTATAAAAAGTGCAACCAATGCTCAGATTTGAGCTCTACCTTGTGGTGCTGTAGGTGGTTCAGCATCAATAAATCTAGGTGAAGAATGGTGCCTTTGATGATAAAGCCAGAAATGAAAAATGTTACTTCCAAAAGAAATTTTAAGAATCTGAAAAATTTTCATACTATTTATTGTGACCGGTGTGATAGCAGGCACGTTAGTGAGCACCTGGTTGATGTTACGTTCTCAGCTTGCCAGCTTTCCAAATGCTGACAGACTGATTCTAGAAAAGTTGATGTTAAAAAAAAAACCAACAAAACCGAACAACAAAACCGAGGCCTGAGTACTGTAGCTTTTACCCTATCCTGGCTATGTTTGAAGTATTAAATAACTAGACTTAAAACAAAAGCAAGATGTGCTCAGTGCTTCTGAGGATAGCTGTTTTCTGAGCTGCAGACCTTACCTTAGAGCTCAAGTTCATGGATCTGCCACAGCTGTTTCAGACTGGGTGGGTGTATTGGGCAGCAGCAGCAGATCACTCTGCCAACTGAAACACTTTTCAGGTTTTAATGTCCATTTAGCAACCTGACCTCCCTGCTAACTGCAGCTTTTCTTGAAGAAAATTTTGTGTTTAAAATTCATAATCTGACAATCTGAGTCGCTCAGGTTCCTACCTAGTTCCCAGCTGTATCCTTGCGCTTTTAGGGAAGCTATCCAACCAGCTCTGTTCTCCTACTAAGCTGTTTGCAGTATTGGCAAAAAAAGGCCATGAAAAGCTGAAGGGAGTAAAAAAAAAAAAAAACACAACAAACAAAACAAAGGAGGTGGTTGGAAGAGAAACATTTTTCTGCTTCAGCTGTCATTTTTCTGACTTCAGCTGTCAGCCATCCCTGCCTTATGTAGGCAGGCCTAGGGACTATTTTGTACTGCATTATTGTCTCTTAATTTTAATACAGACTTAATTTTATCTAATTTGTTCTGAGTTTCCACTGCATATAGTTCTGCTCTTCTGTCACCTTTGCTTCTTGCCCTCAGCCATGAAGTGATTATGGCAGGAGCAGACTAGCTCTTGGAAAAGCTAGAGCTTTTACTTGCCTATTTAAGTCCAGAGGGCTCCTCCGTTTGTGTCAGTCAAAAAGTAATAAATTATGTCATTTTCCCAGTTGACAGGAAGAATTCTTTTAGGTTTGAAAGGGCTTTGTAAGGCTGGCCTCTGTATCCAGCCACTCAAAAGCAGTTTAATTTGGACAGGCATCACTTCAGTCCATTCTGTCCTAATTAAAAAGTAATTAAAAAAAGAAAAAGCAGCAGTTATATCCTATGTTGCTTTCATTATGAGGGCTGTGTACTGAGACTAAGCTCTGTGGCAGCATAAAGACAAATTATGTTTGGATTATATCAAGCACAGATGGGTGATGCTAGGGAAATCTGTTGTAAGCCTGAGGTCGGGTTTCTGATACAAGGTGTGATGTCTCATCACAGAAGAATAGTCATAAAAGATGAAGATGCAATAATGAAAAACAAGTGATGACCCAGAAACAAAAGCATAATTCTTACTGAAGCCCCTTGAGGTTTCTAAGCTGCCTTCATGAAGGCTTCAAAGATCTGGAAGTCCATGTGAGAACTCATGAGTAATTCTGATAATAAACTTCCATCTACTAGCCAAGGTCTAGGTCCTCTTCTCCCACAATTAGTGATGCAGAAAATCTTATTTTGATTCCTTGTTTTAAAGATAGCTTTTCTGTTCATTTCATGGAGAGACTAAGAGCAGTCATGGACTCTATCAGTAAAAATCCAATTACTTGTGGAGAAAAGTTTCTGCAGTGCTTTTTACCTCCATCACAGAGTAGTTTGAGGAGATTTTGGCAAGGATGAAAGGAGGAACCTTTGCCAGAGGGTGATTTTCCCATATCAAGATCTTTTGTTCAGCAAAGAAACAATGGTAACTGATTTGAGTTCAAGGTGTGGATGTTTTAAACTGAGAAATATTATTAGTAAGTCCATATAGTTGATTGGTGACCATTCTCTTTGCATTTAGAAGTAGTAAATAAAATTGGTTCTAATGTCTGTCTTGGCCAGAGCCCTAGTAACTGATATTTTGTAAAGCTGGGGAGGGTCCAGTTTTGCAGAACTGGCAGCTTCTTCTGTTACTGCCTAAGTCACAACAAGGTGTAGGAATAAGAAAGAGGCAGTGCCTTTGCTGTGTTGCCTGAAGAGATTTATACCTTCTTGGCTTACTTAATTTACTTTTGAGTGCCTCTGCACTGTGGAATGGCTTCGCTACACTTAATCACTCTCCTGCTGCCATCCACAGCACAGATGAGGATTGCACTGAATGCTTGAATTTCCTGATTATTGCTTTCATGAGGTCTGGAAAAAAAGCAGCACACAGAATTTACTTCACTGGTGGTGGGAATGCTACCGTTCTAACTACAGTAATAAACAAGTGAAACCAGATTTGAAGTTTCTTCTCATGGCCCTTCTTGGAAAAATAAAAAGGCCAAGTAAAGACATAAAGACCACTGTAAATGTTCAATAGGTAGATGTGGCAGCCACTGAGGAGGACAGAGTAAGCATTTTCATTAGTCTTTAGTCGTTTTGTTTGTTTCTAATTGGGAACTTTCTCTAATTCCAATCCTACACTCCTTTCATGTTTCAGATACAGAAGATCTGAGAGCAGCATATAATGATTTTTCTGCTTAACAGTTTTGCTAAATATCCTGGCTTGATACATAATTCCTGATTTCATTTCCTAGCAGCACCCTGGTTTTGAAACCAATTTAACAGATGAGCCCTTTGCATCCTAGATCTTGAAGTTGTGTCTGTAGGCCTTAGGATTTACATTGGTTTATTTGGTTCGTTGGAGAAGCTTAAAATAGCCCTTGAAGAAGCTGCTATCTTTTACTGGGTAATCATGTTTCTAAACAATTAATTGCCAGGATGACAAGAATTCACGGTATCACAGTATCACAGTATGTTAGAGATTGGAAGGGACCTCAAAAGATCATCTAGTCCAATCCCCCTGCCGGAGCAGGAACACCTAGATAAGGTTACACAGGAACGTGTCCAGGCGGGTTTTGAATGTCTCCAAAGAAGGAGATTCCACAACCCCCCTGGGCAGCCTGTTCCAGTGTTCCGTCACCCTCACTGAGAAGAAGTTTCTTCTCAGGTTTAAGTGGAACCTCTTGTGCTCCAATTTGTACCCATTACCCCTTGTCCTTTCATTGTTTGCCACTGAGAAGAGCCTGGCTCCATCCTCGTGACACTCCCCCTTTATATATTTATATACACTAATAAGGTCACCCCTCAATCTCCTCTTCTCCAAACTATAGAGACCCAGCTCCCTCAGTCTTTCCTCATAAGGGAGATGCTCCACTCCCTTAATCATCTTAGTTGCCCTGCGCTGGACTCTCTCCAGCAGGTCCCTGTCCTTTTTAAACTGAGGGGCCCAGAACTGGACACAATATTCCAGATGAGGTCTCACCAGGGCAGAGTAGAGGGGAAGGAGGACCTCTCTTGACCTACTAACCACCCCCCTTCTAATACACCCCAGGATGCCATTGGCCTTCTTGGCCACAAGGGCACAGTGTCGGCTCATGGTCACCCTGTCGTCCACCAGGACCCCCAGGTCCCTCTCCCCTACACTGCTCTCTAACAGGTCGTTCCCCAGCCTATACTGGAACCTGGGGTTGTTCCTGCCCAGATGCAGGACTCTACACTTTCCCTTGTTATATTTCATCAAGTTATTCCCCGCCCAGCTCTCCAGCCTGTCCAGGTCCCTCTGGATGGCAGCACAGCCTTCTGGCGTGTCGGCCACCCCTCCCAGCTTAGTGTCATCAGCAAACTTGCTGATAGTACACTCAATTCCCTCATCTAAATCGTTGATGAATATATTAAATAATACTGGTCCCAGTACCGACCCTTGAGGCACTCCACTAGATACAGGCCTCCAACTAGACTCCGCCCCATAGACTACAACTCTCTGGCTTCTCTCCTTCAGCCAGTTCACAGTCCACCTCACTACCCGATCATCCAGACCACACTTCCTCAATTTAGCCGCAAGGATGCTGTGGGAGACCGTGTCAAACGCTTTGCTGAAGTCGAGGTAGACCACATCCACCGCTCTACCATCATCCATCCACCGTGTTATTTCCTCATAAAAGGCTACGAGATTGGTCAAGCACGACTTCCCCTTGGTGAAGCCATGTTGACTGCCCCTCATAACCCTCTTATCCTTGATATGCCTTAAGATGGCACCAAGGATAAGGTGTTCCATCACTTTCCCAGGAATGGAGGTGAGGCTAACCGGTCTATAGTTACCCGGCTCCTCCTTCTTGCCCTTTTTGAAGACAGGAGTGACATTTGCTTTCCTCCAGTCCTCAGGCACCTCTCCCGTTTCCCAAGACTTGGTAAAGATGATGGAGAGCGGTCTAGCAATGACCTCAGCCAGTTCCCTCAGCACCCGCGGGTGCATCCCATCTGGACCCATGGATTTATGCATATCCAGATTGCTCAACTGGTCTTTAACCCATTCCTCATCGACTAAGGCAGACCGCTCCGTTGACCTATCTTCATCCGAGGTCTCAGCGGTACAGGGCTCTTCAGGACTGCCTCCGGCAGAGTAGACAGAGACAAAGAAGTCATTCAGTAACTCTGCCACCTCTGTATCTTCTGTCACCAGGGCACCCGTCCCGTTCATCAGCGGGCCTACATTGCCTCTGGTGTTAGTTTTACCTGCCATGTATTTGAAAAAGCTCTTTCTGCTGTCCTTGACCCCTCTCGCCAGTTTTAATTCCAAGGAGGCCTTAGCCATCCTAGCAGCTTTCCTACATCCTCTAGCAGCAGCCTTATATTCTTCCCAAGTGGCCAGCCCTTCCTTCCATGACCTGTAAACTCTCCTCTTCCACTTGAGCATACCCAGCAATTCCCTATTTAGCCACGCAGGTCTCCTGACCCTCTTCCTTGACTTCCTACGTGTTGGGATGCTCCGATCTTGAGCTCAGAAAAAGCAGTCCTTGAACGTCAACCAACTATCTTGGGCCCCTTTCCCTTCAAGCAGCCTAGCCCACGGGATTTCCCCTAGCAATCGCTTGACAGCGATTCGTCCCCCCCAAACAAGTCACTGCTCACCAGCACAGCAGAAAGTTTTTGGATGAAGACTGTTAAAACCAAAGGTATCACTTGAGTCAAGGAGGCAAAAGCAAAAGACTCAACTGTTAATACTAAAATTGTATCCATAAAGATTTTCATTGATTTCAAAATACTTTTTCTTCAGTTTAATTGCTCTGTTTGGTTTTGAAGGGTTGTTCTAGTGTAAGCTGGAAATTATATTCAGATGCTTTCAGCTCAGGAACAGTTTCATTCTGTTTCTGTTGCTACATCAGAATTTTACATCAGAGAATTGTAAAAACTGGGGCATTATGAAGTTTTTATAAAACTTCCCACATGCTCCTTAAGCTGCAGGCCTTCTATAGGGATCCAGTAGACTTTGTCCACCTTAGTATCATTTCTTTTGTCAGAAATACAGAAATTTTTGGGTAACATTATTTAACAAAGGGACAAGACAAAGAGATTTGTATACAATCTCTACTTGATTTTAGGTGTCTAGATTTTAAATAAGAATCATCTATGCTAGCAGCCTTTTCTGATGAAAATTCATTGCTATAATTTTGTGGATCTGATATAAAAATAGTTCAGAAGATAAGCTGCTTTGAGATTTTTCTTTCTTTGACTTGTAAGATCCACAAATGCTTATGAAGGCAATGTGAAGATTTGAGTTTGCTATTACTAGGTAGAATTAGTGCTGTAGTAACAGCAATTGCTGTGGGTTTCCTGGAAACATAATTAAGTCAATATGTAACCTAGGAAAAAAAATTTAAATGAACTGAGGACTGTTTCATTTGAAACAAACCAGCTGGTCACTTTTGCTGCCAGTGACTGTTTGGCCTAATTCTGCACCATTCTGTAAAATGGCTGAAGCATCACCATTATTATGTACGTGGCCTCTGCTATTCAAACAGCAGATATTTTCAGATAAGTGCAGGTAAATTTTCCTATTCACTGTAAGAGGTAATGCAAATCAGAATGTCAGTTTTGATTTATCGTATTCCTAGAGGATAGTGTGCATGGGTGCTTATGAGGCTGTCTATGCTGCAGAGAGATTTAATTTTCAGCAGGGAACACATTATGCAGCTTATTTGATTGCAAATTTCTTTGACCAGCTTTCAGCTTTATATTTCTCAGTTAGGTAATGTAGCTTTAGATGCTAATTCCATAATTGGTTTGATATGAGTCACAGATTTAAGGTACAGTGCGCCTGGTCTGATTGCTTGTTAGCTTGAAGTGGCTTTATACAATAGCTGCTCTACAACTGAACTTAACCCTTTCATTTGAGTTCTCCTCCAAATAATTTTTGTCTGAGGAAGAAGGATTTTCTTGGTACTCAGAGAATGGCCATGAAGTTTTGATGCTGGAGGATGCATGTTTTGTGGATTGGTGTAAGTTCTAAGTGGTACACCAATGGCGTGAAATTAAGTTATATTTTAAACTCAAAAATGAGCACGTGGCACAGAGAGCATCTTCTCTACCTGTTTCTTCTGGTTTCATTTTCCTTTATAGAGGTTGGTGGGAGGGAGAATCTTCCAGTCACAATCTGTTTTGAAAATAATGAGCTTCACACCTAAGATTCCTTCTTTCATCCCTCCATTTCATAGGCCTAAAAGATGCTGCAGGCTCTGAGAGTGATGGTGGTGACTCTTGCAGCACAAAATCAGAAGGAGCCAATGGAGGCACGACAATCCAACCCAAAAAGGTCAAGGGTGTTGGCTTTGGAGATATCTTCAAAGACAAACCTATAAAGCTACGACCAAGGTCAATAGAAGTTGAAAACGACTTTCTCCCAGTAGATAAGGTACGTGTCCTTTCTTAATTTTCTCTTGGTGTTTTAGTTTTCATCCTGAAGTTTTGAATCTTGCACTGGCCAAAACTTGAAGCTTTATGGTCATGATTTCCTCATCTTTCTGAGGGCAAGATTCTGCTTTTTTTTTTTTTCCCCCTTGCCACATACCAGAAAGTGAATTCCAGTGAGGTTAACTGCCTGCAAGAACTGTTACTGTGCTTGGAGATTTACTCCTCTGTTCATATCTCCATCTGTTTAATTGGCCTTTTTTCCTTAGAAAATATTACTTTAGAGAACAAGACTCGAGAGGCTTTTCAGGTTTTCAGTCACTCACGTTATGGTAAAAAAAAAAAAAATTGCTAATTCTCATCTAAACTAAGAGGGAGATACTGGCACTGTGCTTAAAAAAAAAAAAAGCAGCTTTGGCAAATACCGGAGTACCTCAGCTTGGTACTGGACTTGTTGATTTAAAGGGTGCTTTCAAAATTACCTAGCTTTGTTTAAAGGAGTTAGTAAAAGATAAAGTATATTTTTTCTAGGTTTGTTCTATGTGACATAAGAAGAAAGTCTTGAGATTAACAGCTGGGGAAAAGTATAACATTCTGCCAAGTTGAAGCAGACCATCTCTATTCTTTGTTCTAAAGCCTCCAAAACCTATCATTAAGTATGTTAGAAATAGAGACTAGAAAGCCAAATGGGATGTTTCTAATAAACTGGAGGAGGTAAACTAAAAAGAGAAAAAAAGGCGGGGGGATTGATCACTAAGGTATGTTCATTAGGGAAACAAACAGAAAAGTGTATTGTTTCCTAAGGAAGTAACAACTAAGAAAAATGTGTAAAATCATTTGTTTAAGTGAACAGTTAGATGTGCATGGGGTTACTGATACACTGAGAAGCATTAGGAGGCTTCTTCAACCTGGAGTTCTGCTAAGGGCATTGTTATCTGATGCATTTTCTTTGGCTCCACAATGATTTTAAGGCACTTCTGGGCAGCTGCTCCCTGGTGTGGCAGCTTCTTGCCTTTTGCGTTGCATTTGTCCAGTTGTCCATAGAACCAGGCACTACAGGAATTATGTATTTTGGCCCACACAGCAGTGACCTGGCACAGCACCTTCCTGCACACCCACCCTGCATCTTGGTGGAAAAGGAGGAGGGGAGATCCTGCAGAGGCATGGTGGGAACTTCTTAAGCTAGTTATGTTGAGGGACATTTGCTTAGTATCTTGCAGGAGATCACAATTTGCATTCTCTAGGAGGATACTGAAAAGCTGGGATAATGTGATAAAGGAAAAACCTAGATTGTATTACTCCTTGACCCTTGCTGACTTCTTCAAAACCTGCATGGTACCCTCCTTGCCTCTTGTTTCTGGGTAGGCTTATTAACTCACGTGTGGAGCTTTGTTACTGTGCAGGGACAGGCACATCTCAGCTGTATTCCAGTGACACCTCATCAAAGAATCCCTCCCCAGGATACAAGACAGGGACAGGTCAGGCCTTGGTCATGTTCACTGAGTGGTAGATAATGAACCTTCCTCCTGCCAGATTCAGGGAATGGGGTACAAAGCAGTGTAGTTAGCATTGCATGGAGCTATCATGGTGTGTTTCTGCAGCCCAGTTTATTTGTGACTCTGACAACCTGCCAGTGTTAAGGTGAGACTGGGCTTTAGGGGAAGTTTTATAAGTATGATAAGAAAGAATTTTACCAGAACATGAACTTGTTTAATAAATGGGTCTGTGTTATTTTTAACACCATTTCAGAGGATGTTTGTTTTTACAGTTTGATGGCTACCTGCGATCTTGTACTTACAAGTCTTTCTTTGCAAGGCATGTGTAAGGAAAATCGCTTTGTATATGGGAAGCACCTGATAGCAGGCAGACTTCAACTCACGCATGGCTGTGCTTAAACTTCTTTTTATAACTGGTGTGTAACATAAGTGTTCACTTGTAAGGTGATGTACATGTAGGCATTGACCAGAATTCAAGCATTGCACAAAATTCAGTTTTCTTGAGTCTCATAGAGGAAAATTGCAATTTACAAAGTATAAGTCCCTTCCACATGAAGGATTTCTTGTGTCTGCAAGTTTACTGTAACTCTATCCATCGCTACAGTAGTGTTTGTAAATGGGAGCTAATTAAAATAAACTATGTATCCCTTGAACTCTGGAGTCCCTTGTTTTAATATGAAGTGTTTGCAAAGTGCCGATAAAGTAGCCTTCATTCCGTGACGGGAAGTCCTACTCCACTTTATAATAATGGCAAGTCTAAACTTTGTTTTTCACTAAGAACAAAATATTTGTGCAGTATAAGTCAATAGTTTTGCTACTCAGCCAAAAATTGAATACAGAGTTTAAAAAAAAACTAGAATTTTCCATTTTACCCACAGACTATGTCTTCAGATTTTTCCTGAAGTTGGCATGGTTGCTAGTAAATAATGGCTTCATTTTTGTAAACAAAATTCATTATTTGTGTTTCAAGTCTGGAGATAACTAAAGGGAACACTTCTTTGCTGTTGTTGCTTTTTCCTGTCTAGGGTCAGGATGGTTAACCTTTGAGCAGTGCCATTCAGAGGCTTTCAGCTCTGTGGCCTTTTCCTACTCACAGCACCAAGACATGATTCATTGACACAGCATTCATTTATAATGGCAGAACGTTAATGTTCCCAGATACTTCTCTCCTGCTTGCAAGAAATCCTTCCCTCATAGTTGCCATATTCCCATTTAATGCTGTCTGAGAGTGAGAGATCCTGCATTAACTTTGCTGTTCCAAGCAAGGTCATATTTAGTTTGAGAGCTCTGTACACTGGATCAGAAGTGTTGCAATATATTACGCAGAGTGCCAAATGGGTACAGATTTTTCTCAATGTAGTTTTTAAAGGAATCTTTGCCCTGATGCATGCCTTTCTCCTTTACAAGTAGCCTCAGTTTTTCAGTAGCTTGTAATCTTTTGAAGAGGCAGAATTCTCTCTGAATTTTGGAGACCCTAAAACTTGCTTCATCTTCATACAGTTATTGATGAAACATTTTATATATTACTCTAATAATTCTGTTGCCTTTTTGATTTAAAATATTTTCTAACAACTATTGTTTTTTGTAAAGCATCAATAAATCACTGGGACAACTTTATAATGTGGGATTATTTATAAGAAGATATATTTATAAGAAGATAATGTGGAAAATGTCAGTCCCATTTACAGAAGAATCAACAGGGTCTCACTTTGTGTGCTAAAGTGTTTTCAATTTTATGAATCAGAAGTTTAGATCATATTTCACGCAAAGGTGATATGAATTATTTGGGTATTAAGTTAAGAAGGCTTTTACACAAATATTGGCAGGAGTATGAGGGCAGAAAGGATTGATTCCAGTTGAGCAGAAGCAGGTGTCATTAGCTCTCCTGTAAATCACCAGGCAGTTTGATGTGCTCCCAGTGTTAGACCAGTGGAGGATATAGTGGTCCTTGTATTCTAAGGTGATCAATAAACTCTCTAACTAAAGACAAAGCTGAGGAATTGTGTGAACCCCCGTTGGTTTTATTGGCATGCAGGATTCATTGCTTTGCTGTTCTTTGTTCCAAAAATCACAGAAGCATATTATCCTGGGGAAATTAATGATGCAGTTGTAGGAGTTTAATATGAGCAGTGCCATTAGAGCTGTGCTCTGTTAAAAAAATAGAAGAATCAAATACACTCTGTAGTCCTTTTCTTTGCCTGTCTGCATTGATCAATCAACCCCTGGCCATGTGTAACTAGAATCAAATTCCTGGGGCTTGGCTCTGTCAAATTCCCATTAATGATAGGTGTAAGTGATCTAATTTACAGTGCTGCATATGACTGAAGACATAGCTTGCCGACAGATGAATTTTTAGAAGAAAACAGTATGTGTATAGGCATGTTATCTCTCCTGAGAAAATTCAGTGTAACACTGTTTAAAGTAGCACAAGTTTCATGGTCAAATAGAAATGCCTGTTTCACATGTCTTCCTGCTCGTGCAGCTTCATGACATTTAAACAGGTGTTTATGCTTATTTCTTTTTTTTCCTTTTTCATTTTGTAGTAGCTTATCTAAAACCTCTGTTTCTAGGCTGTGCTTCCTTCCAATATGATCTGTATATGCTTCCATTGTTCTAACAAGTGATCACTTTTTCCTCTCCTGTATCTAAAAAATAAACCTCAAAAAATAAAGGAAAATGAATTCAGCCGATACATTCCTCCTGAGTTAACTGTATTGGCTTGGTCCCTGAATTGAGGCTTCAGCTGGAAATGCTAACAACCATAGTTGGTGAATATAAAATAAAATAGTCTTGAAAAGCCATTTTTATCTTTCTGAAGACTGCCCTTACTTCAGAAGAGACTATTGTATTTTGTACATTTTCCATTTGAGGTATTATTTGTAGTTTTCTTCAGGCAAGACTTTCATAGTTGGCTAACGGTGGTGAATTTGAGCAGAGCTACATTTCATTAACAGCCTTTGATGAGGTCACGTTAGTGTTTGCCAGAACTTAATGTAAATTATATACTCAACCATCAAACTGGGGAATATTGCAGCCATTGTAATGATTTAGTATAAAGGGGGGAGGCTCATTGCTCTGGATCCAGCAACATATAAGGTCTAGTTAACTGATGTTTAGGGATCCTTCTCACTGCAAAACATTGATTTTAGACAGAAAAAATTATTTCTGTATATATTTTGTATGCATTGGAGAAGAAATGGAGAAGAAGTAATGGAAGTAGGCACAAGAGCTATAAAGGCTAGAAGCTTGTGTCAATTATTAAGTCTACCTGTCCTTTGTAATAAGATAGAAATCTGTAAACTCTGAGTGCCTGCAAGGTCTGACTTTCTATTTTAAGCTGGTGAGCTAGGGACCCCGAAACCGTGGTAAATGTGTTGTGCTGACAGTCACATCTTTGCTACACCTGTTCTGTCAGTTCCTGCCCGGTTGTTTGTAGAAAACAATTTTCCCCCTGAATTTTGAATTGTCATTCAAAACGTTTTTGAGAGATGGAAGTTGGAGGCTTCTCCTGGCTAATGATGTGCCCAATCTCTGTCAGCACTGCCCAGCAGCACCCATGGTGCATGGCCAGCACTGGGTAGGGGGGCTGCACACATCATTGTGCGCTTGCCTCTGTGTTGCCTGGCTCACTGCTACTCTTTTCCTCTGATGCCTTCGGAGGTGCTTGCTGCTGTAACGGAACTGTTGAAGCCACTGTTCAAAATACTGAGATAATGAAAAAGTGGATGTGAGCAAAACCACCTGGCACTGAATACAAACACTACTAAAAATGCCTGCTAAGGCAGAGAGCATGTGATATATCGAGTGTTGCGTAGCACTCTGCACTTGAAAGCACATGTTTCTGGCATTCGTTTATTCAGAGACAGCCACCAGTGATGGCAGCAGCAGCCGTGGCAAGCATCAGCATGTCAGATTCTGTGTAGGAACAGGGGGAAGCACTCTACTGTTCAAGCAGTGTTTGTGTTTTGCTTTGAAGGTGCTGTCTGCCAGAGTCTGACATTCCTGCCCTAACCATTTATTCCAGTGCCATCTTGTGAGAAAAGCTACAGAGGAAGGACCCTGACCCTTTCTGCAGTTGTTGTGAGAGCAAAGCTGCTGGCAGTGGGGGCTTGCTCCTTCACTGGTTTAACTTCCCATTCCTTGAGTTGAGTGTCTAAAGAGGATTTAATGTGTTTTTTTCATTACACAAAAAAATAGCACATGTTTGCGAATGGTGACTGATGCATATGAAGCGGTGTAGACATTATAAATAAATTCTTTGGAAGATTGTCACCCTTTCTGGAGCAGCTAATTCACAGGAATAAGATGGGAGGGTAGTGGAAATATAGCCATCTTATGAAATGAGGGACAATTCAAAAGCAGCATGTCCCTTTTGGGGTGGCTGAGTCAAAGTAGGACTTGATACCAAGGGAATGGAATGGGAAATGCAAAATTAAGCTTAAAGAGAGGAACAAATTCAATAACCTTGACTAGCAATGAGTCTCTGCTGAGTCACTTAACTGCACTACATGAGTGAAGATCAAGTCCTGATCTCCTGTATACTTCCTGCCCTTCCCTGCTATCCTATTAAGTATCTGTGCTTTCTCAGTTTGGTTTGTAAAATGTTCAAGCTGCCTGAACAGAGTTGTCCAGGTATTGGTGGCATGGTTCAGCTTTCACATCAGTGTGCAGTAGCAGTTTTTGGTGAAGGTTACCCACACAGTGGTTTGTGCTGCTCATGGCATTTTTTTAGGCTTTTATTTTTAACAAAGCGCCTATTGGGCTTTAAAATGCAAGCTAGTTGTTGTCCATGCCACAGGACTTTCATGGAATCATGGAAGGGTTTGGGTTGGAAGGGATCTTAAAGACCATCTAGTTCCAAAGTCACCTTCCACTGGACCAGGTTGCTCAAACCCCTATCCAGCCTGGCCTTGAACACTGCCAGGGATGGGGCATCCAAGCCTCTCTAGTCAGCCAGCTCTGATGTCTCACCACCCTCACTGTAAGAAATTTCTTCCTAATGTCTAATCTAAATCTCCCCTTGTGCTATCTCTATGTGCCTGTGTAAAAAATCCCTCTTCTTGTAGGCCCCCTTTAGGTACTGGAAGCTGCTTTAAGGTTTTCCCTGAGCCTTCGCTTCTCCAGGCTGAACAAGCTCAACTCTTTCAGCCTGTCTTCACAGGACAGGGGCTCCAGCCCTCTGATCATCTTTGTGGCTCCCCTCTGGACTCACTAGAGCAGGTCCATGTCACTCTTGTATTGGGGACCCCAAATATGTGCATATTGTTGGTCTCTAGAAAATATTTGTCCTTGTGAAAGAAATACATCAAGCACGTGCATGAAAACATTTTCAACTTATGTTCCTGACTTGAGCTGCTTGAAGAACATCTAAAAATAGAAGCAGAGTAATGTAAAAAGTATTGTTAGTACCAGAAATTACTCCTTAAAGCAGTGTGGAAAATCTGGTTGGTTCTCCTGGGGCACAGCGCTGGGCTTTTGCCAGAATGAGTTCTTCTGGAGGAGTGCTCTCTGGAAGGGAATACTCCTGGGTTTTCAGTCATGATTTTCATCAGGAAATCTTGGGATGCTTCAGTCTGAAAAGCAGGATGTGTAGGTTTAAGCTAATGCAATTTTATTTCATAATAGGGAGACAATAAAAGTGTCTATGTTGAGTTGCTCTGAATCAGCTTATGATCAGTAGCTTGCTAATCATAGTACATCTCTGAATTTCAGTTGACTCTATACCATTACCAAAACTTATACCCAAACAAGCATTTTAAAGGAATGGTTAAAAAAACCCGAATGCTGTGCTTTAATAGTTTAACATACAGCTGATTTTCTGAGTTCCAGAGTAGTCGATGGAGGCATAAACTGAATTTCTAGGAAAGATTTGTCTCCTGCTTCAACATCAGTACAGGGAAAATGATTCAGAAAGTTAGAGTACTGACATGTGAGATAGCTATTTTTTGCCATATGATAAGCTTCAAGAGAAGTGGCTCACAAATTAAATTGATACAGTATGTCTAATAATAGCAATAAAATCTAGTTAAATAAAATTTAATTGATACAAATTGATATAAAACATTTAAATTAGTGTAATCAAGGCTTTGGAAATTAACAGTTTTATAAAGTGTTCTTAGTGTTTCTTTTTTCTTACTCCACTTGGATTTTGTTGGATAATGTAACTGATTTTCAGTTGCTGCATCTGAGTTGTTACTTTTTTTAACTTTGAAAATACTATAAAAATTCTAATGAAATGACATTTTATATTCTTAGCACAGGTGAACTTTGAAAATTTAAAGAACAAGTACAGCTATGCAAAAAACCACAACTTTAAATAACATTTAAAAAATTGATGAATGTAAACCAAAATGACCTGCAAAGTAAAATTTATACACTCATCTTCTGCTGTGTGTTCAGGTTCATTAGTTTGTGGACTTTTTCCTTTTTAAGACTTTCCCTACTTGAGGGCTATTTTTAAAAAGTCATGCCTGATTGTAATACTTCTATATACTCATGAATTGCTGCAGATTGTTCTTTTTTCTTAAAACAGATACCAGGGATTGTGTGCTTTCTCTAACTGAAACTAATGGCATATTGTATTATAACTTTAAAATAATTTCTGATTGGTAAACAGACTTCTTCAGGAAGGAGATTGCATTCGCAGTAGGCCATGAGACTTTGTTCTGAATCACTCCTGAACCTGTTCTGCAGCATGGTGTAGGGACAAGGAGTGTTGCTGCAAGAGATGTAGCCTTTTCTGTGAGCTATCATCTCTTGCTCATTTCCATTCTTTAAAGTATCTGGGTATATTTTTCTGGAGATTGTACTTGCAGTAATAGTCCTACTCACATCAGTTTTGATTTGCCTTCAGTATAAGGCGAGAAGGGATCTCAGAGATCTCTAATCCAAGCCTCTTAACTGCATTAGGACCAAATACATACAAATAATCCTCGGGTGATGGCTGGTTTTTAAAAAAGCATCCAGTAAAGAAAATTGTGTATCCTCCCTATGTTGTCATATTTCACTGTTGCAGCAGAAAATTTATTTTAATACCCTGGCTCTGCAAAATAACTTTTTTCTTGTTTATTTTATTTTTGGTAGGAACCGCATTGAACAATTTATTGTCCTCCCCTTTAAAATCTACATACGAAGTTTATCATGTCCTTCCTTACACTGGTTCTTAAAACCGGAGTGAACCAACTGTTTGTTTGTTTATTTATTTATCTTTTTAATGTATGTGTTTAGAGGCTTTTTTCTTGTCCCATAATTGTGTTGGCATTCCCATGGGAATGCCTCTGTAGAGAATGAGCTGCGTGTGTACTGGGAGTGTGTTGAGTGCACATAAGTATGTCCATAGTAGATGTGTTTGTGTGTAAATGCTTACTGAATAGTATATAAGGTCAAACGGGAGTGAGGATGCATAGTACCTTGTGGCTTGTCTAAGTATTAATCTTTAATTTCTTCCCCATTATCTGAGATGCCTATGGTGTGTTTCCCTCCCTTGCACTTTTTTAGTCATTTTAAAGTTGAATGTTTGTGAGGAGGCAATATTAAGAATTTATGAAGAATTTCATGGAAGAGAGCATTCATCTTAATGGTGTTCAGTTTTTTGATCATCTTTCTTTAAAAACAAAATCTGAAACAAAGGCATAAATGGCATGACATTTTGTGTTGGTTTTTTTTCATTAGCAGACAGACCAATGCACTCAGAATTTATCAAAAACTCATTTTCCTATAATTTTTACACCTGGGCTGTTCACAAAAATATCTGTACGTCCTCAGTCACATTGCCTTTCATAGCTGCTGGTCTCAAGAAGCCAGGAGAGATTAGGCTGGCTTGGAAAGGGAGAGGAAACTCCGCACTGTGAATGAGCAGAGGTAGGAAAAGCTCCAGATTTCCTGTGAAATAAACAAATGGAACCTTTGTTTCCCAGGGATGGCCTGGAACGTGAGTCAGTGTCAGGGCTGGGCTCCTGCTCTCGTTGAGCTGAGCTCATGCAAGGAAGGGGCAGGACTCCAGGGCTCGTCTTGGACACTGAGCTGCTGGAAGGCAGCTTGGCTTCGCAATGGCAGAGGAGGTATTTCTTTTACAATTAGCTGGGGAGGGGGGGGTTGTTGTGGCTGTTTAAAACTGTATTGTAACATGTATTCTGCAGAGCACAGGATTCAGCTACAGGGTTCTTTGGGTCTTCTGCACACTTTGTAGATGCTGGGTAGGTAAAAAGAAAAGAAGGAGAGTGCTGGGGATCCTGAAGTCCATTTCTGCTGTAGAGGACTGTGTTAGAGTAGGGGTTACTTTTGTGTGAAAGCATATTCTGTCCTGGCTGTGTTTAGCTTTTTTTCCTTTCAGAATGTTTGGCCATTAAACTTGCACAGATGTTTTTATTTCTGTATGATTTTATTTCAAATTTCTTATTCCAAAGAATACTGTAACTTTGCAGTTAAGCAAGACTAGTTGTACAGTCTTTAGGATGTGTTGCTCTTTCAAATGTTTGCTTAATAATCAAAAATTCACACACACACACACACCCTCCTTTTTTTCCTTCCTAAATGCATAAATAAAACTTCACTTCTCTTTTTGGCAGAAAAAAAGAGGAGGAGCTTTACTAGTTCCTCTTCTGTGTGAAGTGATACGTTGAGTCTTTTGTACAAATGAGGCAAACTGATACAAATGGGTTTTGGAGAAAATTATAGTAGGATAGTAAAATCTAAGTAGATATTATCATTTCCTTCGAGAAAAAGCAAGGAAAACTGGAGTCAACTGATGTTTGTAAAATTTTATGGAGAGCTGAATGGAGAGATACCAAGTAAACTGTTTAATGTTTTGCAGTTACTTCAGGGTCATTTAGTAGAAAAATGTAAACTTCTTTCAGCTCTGGCTTTTCACAGCTAAAGTCAGTAAGATGTGTGAAGAAATGGATCTACACACATTTTCTGAGTTGCTTTTTCTCTTAAATGTGCCATGTGTCTTTCTATTTTTCTGCCTTAAAAAAAAAAAAAAAGAAGGAAGGAAGAAAGAAAAGACGATCATAGACCCGCCAGGCAGTCAGTGGGATAAAAACCTCTGTAGGCCAATTTCTAAGATGCCTGATTAACTCCTTGTTATGTGTGGTTTTATGGGAGGTCAGTGGCATTTCTTGCTTCTAAAATAGTTCTTAAATACTAGGGACATGAGCATATATTATTACAGCTAGTTGACTAAGTGCTTTGTAAAAACTTCCCAATAAAATCCAGGGAGCAGGGAGAGAAGACTCAGCTCCTGGGGAGGATGTCCTGATGCAACAGCAACTGGTAGCCAAATAGGAGCTCTTGATGACAGCTTTCTGTTGGGCACTGGGATATTTGCCACACACTGGCCACCTAGAGAGGAGTAGACCTCCATTTGTACAGCTGATGGTGTCTTTTGCAGCAGTCTCTATACCTGAAGCACTCATTGAAAGGAAAAGCTGAGATACATAATATTAGCCATTTTCCATTTGTGTTTTGAATTTTGGAGCTTAATTCAAAAGGAAAGAGATGAGATTCCAGTCAGTTGAAAAAGTGGATGGAGATGCTAACGCATTTTGCTTTGTCACTTGTTGCTCTGCAGTTTTCCCTTGGAGGGTGGAACACTAAAAATGAAAATTAAAGATAATGTGAGGAGAGAAGAAATACAGTGCCAAAAGGGAAGAAATATTTGTATTAAGTCTGAGATTATCGGCATGATAGTAAAGTATCATGCAGTATTTGTTTTAATCATTGAATTTGAAAAAGATAATTGAACAGCTACTTCACAGTTTGTTGTCAGCATAACTTTCACAGAAGAGCAAAGAAGCGTTATTACTTTGAAAAGGATTCCCTGCTAATTGTTTTCCTAGATTATTTTGTTTGTTTGTTTGAGAGGGAGATGAAAGTAGCTTCACTGCTTTCCTTACTGCTGCAGAAGGAACTGGAGAGCCATGTAGCAGTTGCTTATTAATTATTTCCTTGAATATTTGAATAATATTATTAATTATTTGTTCGTAGAGGAGGGAGGTTTCATAACAGCATTTTCTAAGCTGGATGGTACAAGCTGGATCATGGTAGTTACCAACAGCAATCTAGACAGGCACAGTTCTGGAAGAGTAAGAAGGAATTTCATTCACTCACTGCTGACTGACTACAGGATTTCTCCTAGAGGAGATGGAAATTAATTCTGAATTGCAACCTCCAAATGACAAAATTTCTGGTGAGGGGTGCAAGGTGACATGATCCTTTACATTTGTGTGAGCCACAGTCAGTAAAACAAGAAATGGAAAACAAATACAGCAGCAAATAAAGAGACTAATCTGCTCAAAAAAATGTTTACTTACAAAAGCACCTTCTAGCATTGCTAAAGTGCAGCTTGAGGAGGAAAGAAAATGAGCTGGTTAATACAGCTTATTTTTGATGTGCATGCATGCATGCAAGTGCTTTGAGATGAGGCAGTTGGGAGAGTGCTGTGTGGGTTTCCTTCTGTATTTGCTGTTTTTTGTTTGTTTCTTTTAAATTTCATTTGCTAAAGTGTTTTTACTCATCAGCAATTCTCATATGTCCTGCTCTGATATGTTTCTGCAGCATCTACCAAATCTAAAGCCTTACATTCACTTTATCACAATTAACCTTTTAGGAAGGCAGATTTTTGGTTCATTAATGGTTTAAAACTGACACCCTGACAGCATCAAATGTCAGGATTCCCAGTTTTACAGAAATATAGATGTTATAAAGTGTGAAAGTTAAGTCACAAAGGTTTCTCTCCTGTCTCCCACAACATATTGATAGAACAAAGCCTGTCCACTCCCTTCCCTTCCCATACATTGAAATTTTAAGAACTTATGAAAATATGAATTCACAACAGCTTTAGAGTCTGAAGTCACCTGCTGGTAAAACACATTTAACTGTGGAGAACAGTGATGTAGAAGACAAAATGTGTGCTATTCTGCTTTCCAAGCTACGTAGAGTTTCAATGAAAATGTTTCTCTGTTCATGCTTTTGTTCCTCTCCCTTTTTCCAGCCACAAAGTTAAAACCAAGATTTTGCATTGCGTATTTTACCTACTTATTTCTTTGAATGTTATTTGAGATAGCACATGTTTCTCTGATGACTCGCATAATGCTAATGAAGATATTCTTCATTTGTGGTTTGTAGACTGCTGGTGGTCTGCTAAACACCTGGTAGTTTTAGTGCTTGGATAGCTGGATGGGACATTTGGTGCTGGCTCAGGTCATTTCTAATGGAGCTCAACAGCTGGAAACAAGAGCTAAAGTAATTTTTCATTTAAGCACTTATGAAATTGCTGAAGAGAAGTTTTGTTGTTGTAAATGGGAAGTTAGGAATCTGTGAAACAGTCTCTCTAATTAGATGTTTTGCCCACTATGAAGATTTCAGACTCTCCTTTTAATGCAAAAATATAAATTACATGAATGTGGAGAACGTAAACAGTTGCAGCTCAGCATAAATATCATCACTGAGGGTGCAGTGTGTATTCATACACTGAAATACTGAAATATTGTGTATCTGAAGACATCTTAAACCTGCAGCACTTTTTCAGAGAAAGGCAGAGATAGTTAAGCCTTTTCAGACTGCTTAACAGAGTTGAATTTATTCAGGAGGTTGACAAGTTGTTATGAGAACTTCACTGATAGTGTTGTGGTAGATATAGTCCACCTCACAGGTCAGAAAACACTTGCGGTGTTTGGACAGGAAATGCAAATATATCTTTCTGTACTGTAGATTTGTCTTTTTCATTGCAATAGCGAACTGTCAATCCACTGTTTGCTTTTTATGATCTTATAGACTTATTGTGGGTTTCTCAGCTACAGAAGATGGCCGAGGAAAGCAGACTTGTGTATGCCATAAAATATTTTTAGTTCTGAAATTTCTCCATGGAAAATTTCTGTAGTGGCCTACAAATCAGAGGATTTAAATTAACCTATAAGGATTAGTGCTTTATAATTTTGAAGACTTTTCTAATTCTCTTCTCTGTGTATTTTTGTTCTCCCTATGGTTTTACTTTCTTTTTAACTGAAAAACTTGGTTTGTTTGATAATGTTTGGGGGGAGAAAGAATTGGAGTAATCCTTTGAAGTTTCCCTTATGTTAACACTTTGGGTTTATGTCACCTTGCTTTATTTAAATGTACTTTGCAAAGTGTTCTGTGTCCAATATTCGATTTCCATGTGTTAAAAGAATGAGATTTCCAGGAAACTGGAAAGATCCTGAGACATCTGTAACTAAGATCAGAACTGCATCTGAGCTGGTACTGTGCTTCCAAACAGAGGTCAGTACTGGAAGAGTGTGGGAACAGGGTAAACATACAGAGAAATTCCTGCATTGAGTCTTCACAGCCTCTAGTAATTTTGAACTTTGTGTTTAATAACTCTAATGGATTTTCCTCATCAAGTAGTCACATTTCCACTGCATGTAACACATCAGCATCTGTAACTCCTGTGAAAGTGTTCCACTCAATGGGATCGCACATAGTGGGAAGGAGTTAACCTCCCTTTGTTTTGAATATGGTACCTGCTAATTTCCTCTGTTAGCCTTTAATTTTTATTACAGGAAGAGATAAGGAGTCCTCCCTAACTACCTTCTCAGTGCCTCTCCTGGTTTTATAGACTTGTGTTAAATCACCTGTGTGAGTCAAGTCTTTCCAGAGTGAGGGATCTGTTCCATTGGTATGATCATTGTTGGTGACTTTCTGTCTTTTTCAGTTCCTTTAGGGACTGAGGTGGGTTATGTGTGATGGGGAAAGGAGGCGAGGACCACACACAATGATCTACATGTTGAATGGATTTATAAAGCGTTTAGATAGTGCTTTCCATTGCTCTCTATTGCTTTCCAAAGTATTAACAGCTGTGTGTTTCAAAGCCCATCATTTCTGTCTAGTGTTTTTTCTCCAACTGTGTAATTTTACTTTTATCTGAACTGAGTTGCTGTCTTTCCCCTTTTCTGGATTATCTCTGAATGTGTAGAGAACGAGAGTCTTTTCTAGATCCCTGAGGGACACCACTGGTCACCACAATGAAATCCTATCTTTGCTTTCCTGTATTTTAATCAGTTACTTACCAAGTCAATATTTTCTATAAAAAGATGATCAATAAACTCTTTTTAATGTCATGTTTAGATGTTAGTGTGCACTCAGGTGACAATTTCAGTCTTCTTCAGGAGCCAGGGCCAGCAACTTTTTTATTTGTGTGTTTTAATGAAAATTGCTGTGAATTGGCCGTGAAAAGTAGAAGATGACATACTGGATTTGCATAGAGAGTGTTGTATTTCTCTAACATCAGCAGGTATGGATTAGATAAATTTATTGGTAGATCTAGAGAGAGAGAGAAAGAGAGATAGAGATAGGTAGGTAGGTAGGTAGGTAGATAGATAGATAGATAGATAGATAGATAGGATAGATAGAGGTATGCCAGAGGTACTCCAAGCTTGCCATTTTGTCTTTATGAACATTCAGAACCCCATAAAACATTCCTTGTCTAGGCTGGTAAGTGATTTTCTAGGAATTTATGTCATTTCCAAATACTTTTGGGTGTAATTAAGTAAAGCTCTAGTAACTTCACTAAATATTTCAGAAGTTACATTTATTTTTAAAAATAAAGTAGTTTTTAATTAAAGCAAATGTGACTGTTTCTTAAGTATTCAAAACATTTTTTCTTAGGCTTGATACAGTCTAAGCAGTTCAGCTAATGAGAAGAGGTAGCTTTGCAGGTTTTATCAACTGTAAAAACATCAGAAGAATGATCATTGGTGATGAATCAGAAAACAAAGTCCCATCAAAATCACATTTTGTTCTCAAATTTCCCTTGTTTGGGACTTCTGTGCTATTTCCTTTACTTTGTTTACTTGCTGGCTTGCCTGCCTGCTTGGATTCCAGTGCCATGACAGTGGATGACAGATACAGTAATTGTAAGATTCTCTTGACACTGAGTACTCTATTTCTAGGGCACCAAGTGTTGTGTAATGTGGTCACAACATGTTTACTATTCTCTGGAATGAGAATTAGAGTATTATAGTAGGAGTTAGAGTGACATGCTATTTTTCTTCCCTTTATTTTTTCTTCTGCATTCAAGAAGTAACTTTTGTATTCGGTAAAAATTTATCCATTTCTTTGTGAACACTAGAAAACCTTATTCCCCCAGATATCTTTAGTTTTTTCTGCATATGCATTCTAATTCAAAAGCTTTTAACATGCAAACAGAATATACTTCTTGACTAGTTGAATGTTACTTTCCTCTAAGGCAATACTGGCCTAGTAGCCAGTTCTTGGAGGACTGATGTTCATGAACAGTTACAGGGCCTCCACTTCTTCACTGTTCACTTCAGAAAACTTGTCTCCTTTGTCCAAAATGGACAACTATGGTCAGAGTCATGCTGATGGCTGAAATTATGTCACTTGTCGAGGAGCTCCAAAAGGATGAAGGCTTTGCTCTTTTGCTTTGTAAGAACAGGATGCTATTTGGAGGGACGTCTTTTATTTAGAGATCCGTTGATTTTGTTGGCCAGTGTTCATATGGCTTTCACAGCACCTAAGTATTGGGTTTTGCAATCTTACTGTGCAAGGGTAAAATATTTCACAGGTAAAATTTTTTCAAAAGAAAGAAATATTTGTTTGCTAAGGTATGCTGTAATTCAGAAAGCCTGTGTTCATCCAAGTCAAAAGTCATCTCGTATAGACATTAGCTGGAAAAACTACATGTAAGTCTGCTGGTATATGGATTAAATGTGAAAATGTGGTATTTTCCGACTGTCCAGTAGAAGGTAATATAGCTCAACTATGTGCAAAGAAACTTTTAAGATGAAATTTAAAAATACATTTAATTGCTATGTTCTCTGCATTCTGTGAAATATTTGCCCCATAAACATCCCATTACTAAAGTTCTGTGGATGTGTGCCACATCTGATCCTGTGGTCAGAGTGCCCATTCCTTGTGGAAGTATTATCTGATATGTAGAGCTGAGTCCTCAAGTGTTGTTTGTATTTCATCTTTTGAATTATGTAAAGGCCAGCACTACTGCACCCTTGCCCTGAGGAGGGTCAAAATGTGACATGCTGGCACCATGCATGAACTTAAGCTGGTATAAATGAGCACTGCAACCTACAGTTGCACCTAAGCCCTACAACCATAAATTTTCCTGCCTCAGACCTACCCAAATGTTTGTGCAGCTGTTTAGTGAAGCAGATGACACTAAAACTCTCTCTTGTTCTTCCTTTCCTTCTGCATTACCTTTTAACATGGATCAGTTCCCTCCACTTCCTTGCAGATACACTTTTGTTATGGCACAGGGGAGGAATGGTGGCAGGAATCCATGGTCAAGTGTGGCGTTGTGGGGATGCGGCCGCCTTTGGTGGGTGGGCTTGGCCAATGACTGTGCTGTTCCCTCTCTCTTGCTCACAGCAAGTGAATTAGAGACACCCATGAGACACCAATTAGGAGACATCCTGTCTCTGTGCTCATACTCAGAGTAAACTAGGAGCAGGAAAATAAGACACATTTTGCTTGTCTGTGCTTGCAACAGTCTGGTTGTAATTGAGGACTTGATGAACACTTGTTTCCTGACCCGTTCATTAACCTAACCTAGTTTTAAGGAAATTACCCTGCATTGTGGTGGGAATGTCCTCCCAGATGATGTCAGTAGAAATGTACGTTGCTTGGGCAGCTGGGGCTCTCTCTATATTAGCCAGGGGTGAATTGGGCAGATGTACCTATCTACTTGGTATTAAAAAAATACTAATAATTGTCATTCAGGAGCATATGAATGGTATTTCTACCAAAGCACAGGTGGGTAGAAAGCAGGTACAGAGGAAGAAGCTATTTGAGATGACTGAAACAGTTAAATATGCAGGCAGACACTTTCGATAAGGAACTTTTGTTTTCTTTATAAAGGTTTCTTAAAATTCCCATTACCCACTTTGAAGTGCCGTATGGTAACCCTTTAGGAAAAGTGTTAACTCTGTCCTTTTCGGAAACCCCAGGATAGCAATACTTGATCATGCTGTCACAGAAAGTACTTTATGTGGAGTTGAATGTTAATACCATGGGAAAAACTGAAATCCTGAACATTTCTCTTATTTTGTCTTTGACAGAATAAGGGCATTTTGACATCTGGAAGGTTTTGGTGCTTATATATTTGGGCTTTTTAATTTTTTTTTAACTTAAGGTAGACCAGGTAGGATGCATTAAGGACTTATTGATGTTGTTTAGGCACTTGAAGCATATTAGAAAAAGAAAATAAATTTTGGCTTCCCCCTCACAACAGTAGCATTGTACATAGTCAGTGAGAAGACTGTTTATGCTACTGGTCATCCAGATTTGGATGATCAGTGGATCTAGTAACCATTTCTACTTCTTTGTAAAAAAATGTTCTCATTAACAAAATGGACTCTCAAAAATACATTAAAGAATACACCTTTTATATTGTCACTAATAGCGGCCTTGGGTTTGAATGTAAACCTATAGGCAAAAAATTTCTCATGCCTATAAATAGCATTAAAAAATACTAGTTGAATGTTAAAAGGAAGTATTTTTGTCAAAGAAACATGGCATATTTTTTCCCCTGACCTCATTGAGGTTTTCTGAAATCCTGCAAGTTCTCAAGGTACATAACTGCCTTTTCCTCTCCTATATAAACACCAGTGCATATTGTTATATTTTCACTATTCACGCTGACAGTGTTAAGCTTAAAAACATAAGTGTTTTCAGCTCATATAGCCCATTTTTATGAATTCTTTAATGTCTGATGTATTCCTTAAGAATATCTTCAAAGAGTTATATTTCAAGTAGCAGTGCCAAAATATTTTACCTAGGATAAAGAGCTCAGTACAGTATCCAGAATAAATGCTGATGCCGAGTAAATATTTTTTTCCTTATTTCTGAGTAAATAAGCTGTTGCTTTGAGAAGCCTGTATTTGTAAAGGAGAGTCAGAGGATGAGCACGTCCCTTTAGTGCAGAGAAGTATTACAAAAACTTCTGTATGAATCTCACTGGTGCACAAGTGACAATTCAGTTGGAATTGTCAGATTAAGTCTTCTAGAGACACAAGACCTAAACAACAACAACACAAAATCATGAAATACAATTTTAAAATATCCCTGAAGGAGGAAACCTGATCACAGGTCTATTTTTATTCCTCTTGTCAAGGTGGAATAGTTGTAGGGAAGGGCCGCAATGCCCTCAAGTGAGAAAACCTCATTAGTATACTGCCCATTACATGCTTTGCTTCTCATGTGTTGTTCTGTGTTGTTAGACTGCAGTTGAGCCAAAATACATAAATGAAAGGAAATGAAACTGCTTAGATTGTACAGTGACCCCATCCATGTGACTTTGTGTGCCACCTCAACCATTTCTGTAATCAGTATTAATTCAGTATCAGAGGAAACTGGTCTGCAGTGATAGGGGTTTGCAGTGTACCAAACTGCCAATCAAGGCCTCTTCTGCTAATAGAAGCTGTTATTTAATGCTAGAGTATCCTTCACTTGGCTTCATAAACCCAAGCATTAATACTTGCATGTTGCTGCTATTATCTGTCTCATCCCTCTGAATATCTGTACACCAAATCATGGTCATCATTCAATGCTTTTATCAGCTGTTTCTGCATCAAAAGGGCACTTCATCCTCTTTCATCTTTAGGATTCACTTGCCAGGCAGTTAGGGGGGTTTGTGTCTAACAGCTAAATAATCTAACTATACTCACCTTGCAGAAATAGTGGGAGCAAGATTTGGCCTGTTTTGTTGATACGTTCTGTCGTGTGTTGGGAGTCTGACTGCCACCATCTAGAAATTCGATTTGCGGTAATCAGCATATTGGAGGAGAATGAAGGGAAACTGAAACAGTACTCTTTAAAGAGTATCTCTGAAGCACAAGGCTAGAGATACACAAGGCAGAGGGGAATGTGCTGCTTGACAGCGTTCTTGCTAGGCACAAAAGCTGAGTGGAAGAGTCCATAGCATGACTATAGTAATTGATGAAGATATATAAGAATGAATATCACCAATTTTATTTTGTTGCAGGCATTTTGTCTTTTTTATTTTGTTGTTTTATTTTTGTTTGTTTACTGTTCTTTCGGTTTACCTGAGGTTGATTATTGCTGCTTGTAGTAGTCCTCTGTAAATCAGTTGTTTTTTTTTTTATAAAAGTAAATAAAAATTTGAACCATTTAAGGAGATGCTGTCAACTTAAAAATCATACTCAGTCTAGAATAAATGAAATGAATACTCCTTGTATGGACAGAAGTCAAGGGCTTTTCCCCATATGCCCTTCTTCCTGCTTCACTTTTGGTATTGAATAGCACCTTTACTTAAGTAATTTCATCCTATATTCAGTCCACTAATTAAACTTCTGTGAGTCTTCCCTGAAACTGTGTTAAAAGATTATGGTTTAAAAATGTTAGTAAACATTTTTAAAGGAAAATTTGAGCATCACATTATAATGAATTATCGTTTACAAAAAAACCACCCAAAACTAACACACATCCCCCAAACCTAAGTGCAGTTTACCTCTGTTTCTTAATGTCCTTTTTTTACTCCTGTATTTTGTATTTCTGTTACAACTTTTTATGTTGTCCAACTTTTAACTAAAACTGCAAGTTTTAAAGGAGCATAATTATTTTTTTTCAGAGTGTTGGGAAGAAATTACCTCCAGCCACAGCAACTCAGGAGCCAACAAAAATAGAAGTGGACAGCAGAACAAAAAGTAGGTTTCATAGTTTTTTTCCTTCATTGCACTTTGTGCTATTAAGCCTCTTAAAAGCAAGTTGGACATTTTTCTAAAAGACTGCCCTCTATATATGAAAAGCGAGGATAGAGATAGATATATTTAGGATAACCTTTGAGCAGGCAGTACGTAGAATGCTTTGTATCACAGAATTCTCTGAATTGTTTTTGCTCTGGTAATCCTACCTTGAATTTTCTACCACCAAAAATCAAATTAAATTACATGATCAGCCTCCATCCTGGAGGGCACATCGGAATTAATCAGAGTTGAAGATACGACTTCAGACTGTAGCTTGTAGGTAGGTCACAGAAAAAAATATCTCTGGTGTGAGTGCCTTTGCTTTTTTCCTGTCTGTTTCTTTCATTATGTAGCAGAAATCACCTGTGTGGGTGATACAGTTTGTATGGGGAATGAACAGTGTCCAAGAACTTCAGTTCTGGTTATGTCATTTCAATGCTTAGTAGACAAAAAGCAATAAATAAATCTTCTAGGCAGGTTTCAGTGCTGTTCTAGGGAGGCATATGTAACTAGCTTACCAAAACTCCTAAGTTTATATTCCCCATCGTTTGATTTTATTTATACAAAGTTACAACTAAATGTAATGGATTCTGGTAGAAAAGAATAAGGAAGAGAATTTAGCCATACCTTAGAAAAGAAACTGAGTATAATATAAAGTGTTGAGTTTTTAAGGTGTGCACAGTCTTCCTTCCCTGATGTGTTTAGCATTTTAGATAATTAGCAGGTAACACTTTTTTTCAGAACTGAAACATAAGACTTAAGAAGGCAAGCATTTGGAGGAGCAGACCAGGCACTGCCTGCGAGAAGTGTATCCTTATGACCTGGTTTTCCACATGTTTTCAGCTCAGACTTGCAACAGCAGTTTAAAACAGCTTTTAGTGAGTCCATTAGCTGCACAACACTAATTGACCTGCTGCATCCTTTTTTCTTGTTCCCCTGTTAATGGGACTCAATTGTCTTGAGGAAGTGAGAACTTGGAATACTGAAAAATGTGTAAACTGGTAGGGCAGGGCAGGGCTCCTGAACTGATGTGTTTTGAAATTACCTTTCCCAACCTGCAGCTTGAGGAGGTTAAGCTAGCCAGAGTGAAGGTGTCATCAGAAGGGGTAGTCCCATGGGGTTTTCCTGCTGCAGCACCATCCAGGCTTGTGTGGTAAGCTGGACTGGGAGACAGCTGCCTCTTTCCACAGCAGTTCATACTTCTGACAGCTGAAGCTGCTCACTGAATCATATCCAGGGCACTAGGGTTTCATTCTTTCACTGCTTAAAAACTAAAGTGGAAACCTTCTAAACGATATTTAGAGAAATGTGCCTTCTACAGTGACGTGTCTGGCTGACACAGAGGCAGTTCTCCATCAACACATTTGGGCTCTGATTGGTACTTGCTTCACCTTTTTGTTATTTCCCTCAGGTGTGCCATTTTGGTCAGAGAATTCCTCTTCTTGCCATCTATTTTTACCATGGTTGTGTGCAAATATCATTCAATATCCCTTTTGCAAGAACTAGTGAGAAGGGTGGGCTACTTACTTGTACAGTGTCTTCTACATGTCCTCTGAATTTTACCTAAACTTTATTATTTAGGATATTTTACCTTTCCTGGATTCTCTGGGGCCTCAGTAGAATATTTGGTATCTCTGTTCTTGCTTGGGAAAGAGAAACACATGTATGGGAAGGTCCTATATCATGTAGTTTAGATATAATAATGTGATTTAGATTCCCTTGGGTTTACTACTAGAGATGTATACTGCAAGAAACAGAGGAATTATGTTGGTAGATTTTCACCTTCCACCTATTTATTTCCATGAATAATGTTGTTATTCCCTAGTTTCAAATGGATAAAAAATGCAGTTGTGCTGTTGAAGAGCCTGCTGAGAGAGGAAACAGGGAGCAGTAACATCTTCTGTCTCTGCACACAGGAGATTCAGTATGGAGTGATGGTTGCTGACACTTCCCACATGTTAATTTGAGTCTGCTTTTTTCCTGTACCTTTTCAGATGCGATAGGCAGTGATTTGCAGCAGGGCACTAGATGTGCTTGCTGTTTGCTCTTAGTACATGCAAGATGGCCTAAGCTCTGCAATGGGATGAGCTCAGCAGTGGAAGAGTCAGAGCAGTATGTTCTATAGGTGCATCTCTCAACAATATGCTATGTAAATCTCCCTAAAAAAGTGGGCTTAAGGTTTTGGGAGATAAGCAGGTGACTCTTCAGGGCCAAAGAGGACTTTCTCTCAATGGGAGAGCACAGTGAAAGTACAAATACTTAAAGAGCTTAAGTAGTCTCTTGGAAAACATCACTAACATTTCAGGAATGAAAGAATGCATCTTTTAAGAGGGGAGAGCTGTTTGTTTTAGATTTGTGGGTGCCTAGACTTATAGGGGAGTTATTCTGCTGGTACGTTTCTGTCTCTCGTGTAGCTGGGATGGCATATGCATGCATATGTGTTTACAATTCTATCTCTGACATGATATGTATTGGGTTTTCTATGAAGTAGCTTGATTTTAGTTTAAGTGGCTTGTGGTGTAAGGGTTATATTGTAGAAAATATATATACATTTATATATTTGGATTCTAAAATTCAGCAGAGCAAAACCATCCATAATGATTGAGAGAGCTACTGCAGATTACTGAGATTGAAGAAAAATGGAGGAAAAATAAGCACATAACAAAACAGCAAAGGCAGTCAGTCACAGAGTGCATTGACCACAGCACTTGATTTGATTACTCCACTCACTGACTATTTGCAATTTGCTATTGCATAGGAATACCAAAATCCTAGCAAGCAACATATCATTTTGCTTGGTGGCAGAAGGTATAAGAAGTAGCTGAATCGGGATTAGTGGGGCCCTAGTTACTTTTGTTTCTGCTTTTTGTCTTGATGAAGTTTGGGGTTTTTTTACAGTTTGCATCTCATGAAGTTCTCTGAAAATATTGATTAGTGTAACCCGTCTATGAGTTTTGAGTGTAGCAATTAGTAGTAAAACCAGATTCTGCTGAAATAAGTGTTTGGATTTTTTTCATCTGGTTTGTGGTTTTGGTAACAATTACACAATTTCACTACATGTTGTACATATTATTCCGTTTCAGAAACATTTTATGAGTAATAATTAAAGAGAGGAATCTTAAGCTCAAGGAACACAATTTTCATGCTGCTTGTTTTCTTATGTAGTATTACTATTTGTGTCTATATTGATTGGTGTATGATTTAGACTTCATCAAGGGGGAAATATTTAATCTTCAAAAATCAGCTACATACTTTGTTGTTTGTTTCATTAAAGAAAAAAAAATAAAAATTCAGTTTCTGAAAACTTAAAAGGGTGAATCCAGCTCAGTGGTTAGCTTACCTGAGATGGAGGAAATCTTGCCATGGGGTGGAACGGTTCTTGCCTAACAAGAAGGAAGCAACAGCAGCAGAGTTAAGAAGAGGAAAGTGTGTCATTCTGGCCTAAGAGGAAAAGCAAATTCCAGACTCACTATCGCCTGTGAAATTTAACCTTGAAGGTATGTTTGTCTGTAGACTGCTGTCTTGAAAGTCACAGCTCATCCTAAGGGTCTGGCAGGAGGACAAATACAAGAGACATGCTTTTAAAGTGAAACACGGTCCACTGATACAGTAAATGGAGTTTGCTCAGTTCTGGTTTGCACGGTGTAATATTTAACCAGTCTCTCAAAATACAGTCAGATGAATTTACCTGCTATAGTATTGCAGGACCCCAATTCATATAGAAGGTCTGTACATTGACAGCAGTGCTTTACACTGCAATTGTACATGTATATCGAATTCCGTGGGTGAAATACAGTGCTTGCAATGGCCTAGGTAGTGAAGTAGCTGAATTCTGTAGGAAAGCCATCTCCTGCTGTCATTCCCCCTCTTTGAGGTAATGAAGGGGGGGAGAGGTGCTTGAGACAGTATAAAATATGCTGCATTTTGAACTTGGGACAGACTGTGGGATGTAAGGTGCTGAACAGAAAGAAGTGCATGTTAACTACAGCCATAAAATATCCAGTTCTTTCTACAGGATAGATAGCCCATTTGTAGTGTCTAGGATGGTTCTGACACTTTTTCCTCAACAGAGTGTGGGCAGTGACACATCACTTGTAATAAATATCTAGTTCTAGCTTTTTCTTCCAACTTCTGAGCTACAACGATGGTGCTGGGAAGGGGAATTGCATGTCACCCTCGGCTCTTGGGGTCTGTTAGAGAAGCTAGCAATGGCTTTGTTCTTCCAAAGGACGGGACTAGGAGGGGCATGGGCAGAGAAGATGCTTATTGTTGTGTCATCTTTGTACCTAGTCTAGTTGGAACAGTACAGTTCAAAATCACAGAATGTAACCAAGGATACGTATTTTCAAATGGGGTTATACATAGCCCAAGCCCTCTCAGTTCAGAATATGCTGGGCCAGAAGCTGAATATCCTACATTAGATCCAGCCTGTTTACGTTGTAAGGTTTATCTGCTCACTCAGTTCCCTGAGCAATGCCCATTCCTATGGCAGGTTGTTCTTCTTTGCTTTGCAGCAGCTGTGAGTTTACAGGGAGAGACTCTGTGGTGTGACCAAATAAAATATTGTTGAGTTAATAAATGCGAATGGAACAGCTCATGAGTATTGTCTTTTCTCCATCATTAATGTTTCAAAGTTGTCTGCTGTTGGGGTTTTATTAACAGGTATATTTTTTAAGATGTCTTCAGGTCAAAGGAAATAAAGAGGCTTCTTGAAGAGCCATCGATTGATGTATAAACCCAGCCGTGGATGTCAAATGTAAAAATAAGTTTTATCATCTATAGTTGAAGGATGCTTCATATTGGTATCTTATTTGAAGCTTTAATTTGATTTGTTCAGCCTGGAGAAGAGAAGGCTTTCGGGAAACCTTACACTACCTAAAAGAGGCCTACAAGAAAGATGGAAAGGGACTTTTTACAATGGCAGGTAGGGACAGGACAGGGGTTTTAAGTTGCAATAGGGTAGATTTACATTAGATATTAGGAAGAAATTGTTTACTGTCAGGGTGTTGAGATACTAGAACAAGCTGCCCAGAGAAGTTGTGGCTGCCCCATCCCTGGCAGTGTTCAAGGCCAGGATGGATGGGGCTTGGAGCAACCTGGTCTAGTGGTAGGTGTCCCTGCTCATGGCAGGGGGCTTGGAACTAGATGATCTTTAAGGTCCCGTCCAACAGAAATGATTCTATGACTCCATGATTCTGTTATTCCATGACTTAAATCTATTTGCCAGGCTTGTAATGGGGTATATATATTGTTTTGACCTTTAGTTTTTTGATCGTGTTTTTGTTGGGTTTTTTTTTAATTCACTTGGAAAAAACCCAAGTTCAACAAGTTCCAGTGTGGTCTTTGCAGTGCTGTGTCTGAAATTAATGTTTCCTTTTATCTTTTCCTCCTTCCTATCTAAACATAACTGCTGAAATTAAGGTCTTCTAAATCCCCTTGTGGTATTGTGCTGTGTTAAGGACAATTTTAGTACCAAAGTGACATAAGCTATTCATCTCTGCTTTTATTAATCTAATTTTAAGTTTCATATTACTTTGAGTCCTATTATCTTTGGTTTTACGTACTTGAATTGTGTTGGTCTATCATTTCCTTAGGAGAAGTTTGAAACTGACTTTGTCCAGTCACTCTAGACCGTTCCAGACCCAGCTCTGTTGCAGCGTGATCCACACAGTTCTTGTTAGGCAGAGGAACGTTTTGATTTACTGTATGTCAGTGCAAATTGCGCTCCAGAGGGACCTGGCTCTTCCATAGGTTGTGCAATGTATCTGTCACTGTGTCCTCCGTGCCCTGGTGGAGCCTCAAACACCCAAGTGTTATAATGCAGGTTTTCTATATAGTAAGTGTAAAGAAATAGGTTCTGTTGTTTCAAATTAATTTGTATTTCTGTGGCCTGCAAGTAGCTATTTCTCTGCATCAAACATGACAGTTGACTAGATATAGAGGTCATCAAAACTGAGACATTTAAAGTGAGGAGAACACTTCTACATAGTCACATGCCCTTCTACAAAGGGTCCAGGAATATCTGTGTGTGTTCTTTGGTCTTTTAAACCTGCTGTCTTAGAGTATTATATATTTTTATACATTATTTAACAGCTGGAATACATATTCCCTTTTTATTTGTAAGGCGCATTGACATACTTGTCTGTTGCACAGCGACACGTTGTAAGTAACTGCTTTTCATGACAACTGCTTTTTATGAGTTCTAAGTAGGAGTGCTGGCTTCTGTATTTTCCAGATGAAAGGTGAGATGTTGCCTTTATTTATAGACGGTAAAGGCAAAAGGGAAGAGGAAGCTTTAGACTAATATTCAAACCTCTTCTTTTATGCTGAGTGTACAGAAGATTTATTTATGAATGCCTTTAACTTTATTAATGAGTGATTTATTATTTTACCATCTTTATAAATTCAGAAATACCTGCTTTCCTTCACATTAGGGGATAGATAAGCTGTGTCAGCATGCTGGGTCTTTTATGCTTCCAATTTTTGTGATCCGGTGGAATGCCATACCAGTAGAACTACTGAAGCAAGTGTCAGGTGCAGGCTTACTCTAAGGGAAATGCTTTGTGGCACGTTGCTGTCTGGAGCAATTTCGTTTGAGATAATGGTTCTAGGGGCTACAGAGCCAACTCCCTGGATGATGTGTGCAGGAATGCTCATCAGTGTCAGGTTTTTGAATATTTCATATATTTATGAAGGTCTAAAATACAAAGAGAAAGATGGCAAGAAAATAAAGCAGGAGCAGGAGGCACTTGTGGAATATTTTATGAAGATTTTCACCCTTGGATAAGCAGTTGTTTAAAAGTGATAATTTATCTTATTGGATGTTCTTCCTTTCAGCCAAGGAGTATTGCAAAGTGATATTTCCATATGAAGCACAGAATGATGATGAACTCACAATCCGAGAAGGTGATGTCGTCACACTTATTAGTAAGGTAAAAGCAGTATTTTTTTTTCCCTATGAGCAGGGATCCAGTTTTTAAAATCAAAATAATTCAATTGCTATAAAATCCCTTTTTGTGCCTTTGACAGTGTCCTGTCTAAAACAATGTTAGTTTGACACTGAAACACTACATAGACTTCAGAGCCTGTATCTCCCTTCTTTTTGTGCTTTAGAGCCTTACCTTGATGATGTTAAGTGAAGAACAGCAAACATGTACTCTTGAGTCTACATGTTCATACATCTAATTGAAATTTGAATCTGCTGGCAGATCTGCATACATAAATTGTAAATTGAACCCTGTATCAGACATAAAATCTAGAAAATTAACTGGAAGGCTCATGAAAGCAGGAGCTTTGAACATCTCTGTTAGGTGTGTGTGTTATCATGTAGGAATTGTGAATTAGATTTTTTGGGTTAGATGGAGATAATGTGTCTCTATTAGCTTGATGAGCTAAACATTTATTTAAAATGTAGCCACCCTAACACTATGGTAAAACAGAAAAAGATGATATATTAAATAATTTTAAATCTGTGTTATTTTCTTTAAAAATACTTGAAATTATTCAAGATTAGAAATGAAACACCAGTCCCAGGATTTATGTTGAATCTCCAAAAACTATACAGTAGATGGTGAGTAAGCAGTTGGCTTTATTTTTAGAAGATCTGTGCACCATGTTACAAAGAACAGATTATAGTTTATATGCACCTTATTTCCTGCTCTTGTTCAAAGACTTTGTAGTTTGCTTAAATGTTTTTGACTGCTGGACATAAGTATTAGGGGAGAGAAAGAAAAAAGAAGCTACAAACTAGAAAAGGCCATGGCTTTTGCATTATGAAGATGACGTAATGATGTGTACAGTAGTGCTGCTGTTGTTTGTGCTTATATGAAAGTAAAAGAATTAATTCAATAGTTGATAAGTTTCATAAGAAATTGTTATTTGACTGAGCATTTTGTCACCTGGGCAGAAACCCCCAGAAACCTGGAGAAGTACATCTGGGGCAGTGTTTGCTATATGCTAAGCCATTTGCAATCCTAGAGGATATCTTTGTCCTGAAGAATATACATCTAACCAAGGAAAAGTAACCAGATGTTTGTCAGGAAGAGGAACTGCAAATTTTATAAAGGAATTGTGTACGCTGAATATCCTACAATAACTTGCTCTCCATGATTTTTTCTTTAGCTTGTCTTGAAAACAGTTTGGCTTTGCCTGATTTAGAATGTTCTTGTGTGAGTATTAAACAGTGTCTCTGATCATGGAAGTGGCATTTAAGACACTGTTCCTGTCCACTTTACGCTATATTGACTGGGTTGATTTAACTCTCTGAGACAGCTAGTCTCCAGATGGAGCTATGTTCTTCAGTATATGCAGACAAAGAGACCATGACTTTACTGAGGCTTTCATAAGAGATTTCATGTGCTTGATTTTCCCTATTTTTTTCTTCCTGCTGCTCTGCCCCACAATGAAAAGATATTTGTCTTTTATAATAGCTGACGATTTGACTGAATTGATCAGATCTCACAATCGTGCAGTGAGAAGTTCGTCGGTATAGTTTCTAGTATATCCCCTTGTCCTTCTGTTCTCCAGCCTGATGGCAGCAAGCCACTGCAGATACCTTATTCAGTTTTTTTCTTTTTTTTTCCTCTGGTATGTCACATGCCTATGAGCAATCACATAAAACCATGCCTCTAGAGTGGGGAATCTCAACAAAAAAAAGGCTTGACATTTCTCCGTGGATGTTTTTTTATGCTGTGTCGGAACTAATCTGAGATACTGAATAAATAGTGCTTAACAAGGAGGCACTCTGCAGTTCCTTTTGTGGTTTGCAGACCTCATTGCAGTCAGACTTGTGGGGTTTTTTCATCTGTTTTTAATGCGCAGTTTAAAAAATAAAATTCAAGTGATGTGGAGTCAAGGTCCTTGATGTATAGTTCTGAAAACAGTGGGGTCTCCTCCATGCTCTACCACGCAATGTAGTAACTTTATTTGAGTCCAGATCTTCTGAATTAGGTGTCTGTTGACATCTTTCTCTTCGTCAGCAATAACAAGGTCAGTCTCGCCTTTCTGCCCACCAGTGGCTTCTGCTAGAGAGTTAACTTTTACCTGGAATTGAAATCGCCGTGCTTAGAGTCTCCTTTCTGTGACCAGTGATCCATACCAACTGAGAGGAATTAAATAGAAATCTATGGAGTACTTCAGAAGCTATTACCATGGGTTTGCTTTGTTATCAGATTACAGTGTCTTTTAATCGATTTGTAGGAAATTGTTTTGCAGGGCTTGCTTTCAATGCTGGAGAGCATTATACAGAATTTATTCTTCCCAGTTACCTAGACCCATTACTTTTAAAGAAAGTAATGGATGTCGAAGTACTTTCCACAACCACAGATGCACTATCATATATGTATCCTGTTGAAGTCAGTAAAATCAGAAAGTATATAAATTGTCAGTATGAGAAGTCCCTCACTATGCTGATCATTTTCACACAGTTGGGTCTATAGGAATGTTGAAGACTCACAATTTTAACTTGAACTAAATTTGCATTAGTGGGAATGTATGGAAGTGGCTGAAGTAATGAATGAGTAACACAGGAATGGGAGAGAAATGTCATGAAAATAATGCAAAATAATAATCTTAAAATGAAGATGAGGTAGCACCTGGTAGGTGCTATGAGGAAAGGGAATGACTTAAAGAGCTAAATGATAAGTTACTAGGAGAGCCTGTGTATTTGTGCACTCACGTGAGAATTTGTGTGTGAGGGAGCTGTTAGTCTGGTATTCATCCTAAAATGCTAAACCTTTATTTTGTGGAAAGAATTGCTAAGGAGTAGTCTCAGTAAATGCAGAATTCAAACCCACCATTTTAACCACGCCCCTGCAGGTAAAAGGGATAAGATTATATCAGATTTCTGTGCCTTCCAGCTAAATTAGTTATAAACATCCCTTTGTCTCTTGACTATCAAATATATACATAATACAAAGAACAAACCAATGTTTTTTTGTCGTGGCCTTTGCAGAATCTGTTTCAAGTTCTCACTCTCTTTTGATGGATGTTGAGGTATTGAATCAAAAGCTGATCAGATGTTTCTTATAGTCTTCTCTGGTAAGGGAATTTGAATATCAGGGTTTTATGAAATAGCCAGAGGATACTTTGAATAAATTTGCTGAATCACAATTGACTTCCCCAGTCACTTGTAGAATGTGCTAATAAAATTTTTTTAAACACTGAAGTGAATCAGTGGGGGCTGATCATTTACTAGTCAGAACTGTCAGTATCATAGGTTAAAATCTACCTAAAAAACTATACAAAAAGCCGAAATTAAGTTCACATAAATGTATTCCAAAATTTCTGGAAAAGGTTTTTCTCTCCTGCTTTTCCCCAGTGAAGCAGATACCCTTGTACATACATAGAAAAGGTTTTATTTATTTATTACTGAAAATTATAGTGGACAAATGGTAGCCCCTTAGTTTCTTCATGCAAAATATTTAAAGATAAAAGACCAGAAAATATTGCTCAGAATTGTAAAAGAAGGTAAAAGCTTCATCTTCAAGGCAATAAACCAGGAAAATAAATAAACTTGTAATTAATAGATGTCAATATATCAGCTGGAATAATAATCTTGTGCCATGCTTCATCTGCATACCCCATCTAACTTTTCCTTTAGCCTCCACCTACCTGGATTGCAAAACCTTTCTTCTTGTGCTAAAGGATAACAGCCATTAAATGCCATAAATGCCATTAGTGGTAGAAATGCGTTGCACTGAACTGATGGATGAACATGGTATGAGGTCCTTTCTGATTTTGCAAAGGAGCTCTCATGGGGAAGCAAGTTTCATGGAGGGTGTCCAGCCTCCTTGTGAATTCATCAAAAATGTCTGAAGGATTAATGGGGTGAAAGAGAAAGCAACAGTCACATAGAGGCTCCCAAACTCTTGTGGATGCTTTTCAGATAGTACTGTGAAAGTTGGTTCATTGGTATCATCAAAGACACAACAGTGTAATGCCTGTCACTACTGAAAGACATGACAAATTATCGGTCTAGGTATTTAGTGACAATCCAGATATTTCATAGCAATCCAATTTATAGTGCTTAATTCTATCTTGGGGAAAAAAGAGCCATAAACCTAGTTTCTAAAATAAGCATAATAATGGCCATCAGTTTTTGCAAAGCTAGTATTTGATTTTTGGTGTTATTATTAATTATATACTTTTACTGGTAAATTTGCAAGTTTTGTGGTTCAAAATGCTGTACATTTAGTGAGCCTCTGCCCTGAAGCACATGCAATCAAGTGGTAAGACACAAAATTAAGCACAGGAGAGTAGAAGGATGTAAAGAGACAATTAAATGAGATTCAGTGTTGATAGTTTCTTTCATAATGTCATGTTTTCAATGTTGCAATGACTGCTCTGTGCATCTGTCCATGTTAGAGTATGAAATCTGTCCTTATGCAGAGTGCTTAGTATTTTCCAAGTCTTAGAGCAGTCATTAGGCACTTAATTTCTATTTATAGACAGTTACCTAAGTATGGCCCTTTCACCTAAACAATTCTCCTGGTTTTCTTTCTCTATTACAAGATCTTTAAATGCTCTCATGGTGCAGGAGGTAACTGTCCAGAGCACTTTCTTTAGTGGAGTGATTGCCAAGGCACATGCAGCTGGGTAGGGCTGTGAAGGAAAACAGCTGCTTTCACAGATGCAGGAAGCTCCGAAAGGGATGAAATTAGTAAGTATTGTGTACAAGAGTCTTGGCAGTGAGTTGAGACCAAGAGCAGGGGAAGGAGCAGGAGCCGAACAGTGTGACAGGGGATGCTAGCTGACACTTAATTGAATGTTTCATTAGGTTGTGGTGTCACTAGGGTACAAACCTCCCTGTTGCCTGCATTTGTTCCTGTGGGGTTTTTCTCCATTGCTTATTTTTTTCTGTACAATTTTAATTACAAACAGCATGCACATATTTTACAACCTTTGGTTATAGAATGATGTGAAAGAATTAGAAGACTCTCAGTTTTTCTTTCCATAGGATCAAATAGATATATAGTGTCGCTCATTTTTCCATACTAAGGTGGAATTTGCAGTATTTTCTCCTCTATGGGTAAAAAATAAATAAAAAAAAAAAAGTGGTAATATTTGAGATCATTAACAATAAACCTAAGTGGCCAAGAAAACAGAAATTCTCAAAGCAAAAGTATGGTAGCTAAAATTTGTCTCTTTTGAAGGAAGGAAAAAAGTCATATTTCATAATAGTCATTCAGATAATTTTCTTTTTCATTGATTGACAGCTAAAAGCTTTTATTTCATTTTTGGAAATGAGCTCACTAATATAACAATACCAAAAAAAAAGGTTATGCAGGGGACAATATGATCTGGTTTAATAAAACAAAAATGGCTTTCTGTCAGAGCAGCACAGTGGATTTTGTTGACACTAGACATCCGGTCACGCAGATGCCCCTATTTGGGTTTTAATACAAGGTATTTTGAGCATTTGTAACTTCTGGAACAATCCTGCATACAGAAACTGAAAGGAATACAGTAAATAAATCAAATAATGTCCAGCTTTAAGAGAGCTTTTATGATGTTTTGCGTTTGAAGAATAGCATGTAAACGATAACAGCATTTCTTGCTTTCCTTTGCAGATAAATAGGTATTTCCCTCTAAGAGAACAATACCATAAAGGGCCTCAGTTCATGCCCTTTTCTCTCCTGAGATAACCATGAATTATTCAACTCATCTTTAGCCAGACCTAATAGCCATACCTTATCTGCTTTCTGTGTTCCTTGCCCTCTGTGCTGTACTCGGCGCTAGTTTTTCTCCCAAGACATCCTGCCTCCTTAGCTGGTTGAGAAACCTGCTTGTACCAAAGTTGCTGATTGCATATAAGAAATTATTTTGTGAAGTGTGCATGCTGAGGGTGCAGTTTTATGTGATTGATGGTAAGTGGCTGCTGAAAGGGATGGTTCTGCTTCTGTCCTTTTGCCTTGCATCTGGCAACCTTGGCTGCAGCACACATGGGGACGTGTGAGTAGGAAAGGGTGAGTTGAGGAGCAGGATTGCTCCTGCAGTCAACAGCCTGCCAAGAGACTGGCTTAGTGGTAGAGTCACTTTTCCCTAACCTGAGACTTTCGTCTGAAAGTTTTGACCTAATGGAATGAGAAAGTTTGGGGTTTTGCTGGGTTTCAAGACACTGTGGCATATGGGATGGTAGCAGAATTCCTGCAGAATGAGATCCTTTTGACATGCTAATATGTGTGGCAAGTGCATGGGGTAAGACTTGTGTCATTGCATAGAAGTATGAGTGTTTCCTCATATGAGTCATATAAAGCAGCTATATAAAACTTGTAGGGACACTGATGATCAAATAAATATGTTGATTTTCTAAAATAATTTGATATAGTCAGTAAGTTATAGGGAAAACAGACTGTGAGTAATTGTCCTCTCTTTTTTCTTCTTGCCTGAACCTTGTCCTTAGCCAAGACTTTTAAATGTTTATACATAAATTTTAATGCTTACTCCTATCTTGCAGCATTTATTGGCTGCTGTGATTAGCAATGAGGCACTAAGTAAGGTCTGTGTAGAGATAAAGCCTGACAATAATGTTTAATAAGGTACCATGTGCAGCTTACATTTCACTGGTATCTTTAGAAACATTACTGAAATGCTAATGTTTGAGCTGAGCACTTAAATAAGCTGTGAAGCCTGAGATTAGTGCAGGAGAGAGGGGAGAAGCTGGCACTTGAATGTTGTTCTTGTTAGTATATTTATAATATTAATATTTTTTTTAGGTATGCACTGAAGTTCTTTTTTCCTGTTCTTGTTATCACTGATTGCAGTGCTACAACAGTGCCTTCAGAGGAAGGGATGCTGTTGTTCCTAGGAATTTTAATTTTGACAAATGGAAGTTCATGCCAGGCTATGTAGGAGAACTGGTAGGATCCCCCATGCATGCAATGCTTCAAGATTTGCATCGTTTGGAAAGAGTTAGGTTTATTTGTAAGTATGTTTAACACAGCCAAGCTAATCTAAAAAAGGTGACACATTTAAAGATAGACATTTTTGTGCTACCCTGTGATTACAAACGTTATCACTGAAATGCTGAGGCATCTGGAAAGCTGTGATTATTGCTCACAATGTGGGCTTTAGACTCACTGCTTAGCTTCATCTTTTCTTTTATCGTGAATGCTGAGTTCACCTGCTGGTTTCGTGGTATTATCTGAAGTCCAACTGTTTCAGGGTAGGGACAGCTATTTAAAGGGAAAGTAAATGTGCACAAATAGTGCCAAGTGATTAGTAATTGTAATTAGGACCCTGGTCCTAAGATGCCTGTGACCTAAGTAGTAATAGCATTAAATAATCCTTCAAATATTTTTGTTTTTATAATCTTTCTAAATATAACAAATGTAATTACATAAGTATTTTATCTTGGCTCATCAGAGGCATAAATTATGTCTAATAAATTACTAGCAGCACCTTTTGTGTTTGTGTTGGCTAATTTAGTTTTAATTTGAATATTGGAGTGCTAGAGTTTTATGATGTGGAACATATTTATTTCTCCATGATATTCTGCTGACTGAGCATTGCAAGTGAAATGAATCCCCAGAAGAGATTGTTTAGTTCAATGAGAAACATAAATTTTCCTGTTTGTACAAATATTTCAGCAAAGCATTTCAGCTTCACTACTGATGAAACTATTTAGTCACAGAGTCTAAAGTCAAAAGGTTAGATTTAGCCTGAAACAGATTTAACAGACAAAATATATCTGGTCTGCTACATCCTCCAATGTCCTGTGTAGGGCAGGTCATTCATTATTCTCAGACAGTTTCTTTTTTTTTAGCAGGGCCCAATAACTTGGGCCAATTCTTGAACAGACTGTGTCTTCTGGAGAGGTTGTGCCTTCCAGTAAAAAACACTACTTGGAAAGAGTAGTGTAAACACAGCTGAAATCATATCTGATTTCTGATGGTCTCTCCCATTTCCTTCTGTACAATATTGACACAGTAAACTCTTAGTAGAGCCTTGGACCTCATGGATAAAGAAAAATATAGCTGCTTGCCTATTTGATTTTTTAAGCTTTAAAAGATGCAACTGTTATTATCAGATGCAAGGTCCTAATGGCTTGGGCCTGAGAGCTGACAGGAGCTGGGAATGATCCATGCAGGATATGGGGCTTTTGGGACATAGGCTGAGGACCTGAGGGATAAATCGTTAGGTTAGGAGCCAAATAGACCCACAGTGGGAGGTTTCTTCTCATACTTTTCTTTCCGTATTTCATAATCCATGAGTATTTGCAAGAAAGTGTATGTAAAGGGGAAACGGGTGTTCTCCAGAACTGCCTCAGAAAACTAATTTATTGTCTATTGGACTGTCTCTTTTATCTAAATGATCTTGGATTAGGTAGTTGTTGAGAGATCCATTCTTCCTTGTTGCCAGATTTTAAAATGATGTTTTCGCTGAAGAGTCCTTGATCACTAACCAGATGCTTTAAATCATAGCCATTTATTTTTTAACTGTTTAACAAATTTTCACTATACTTTGAAGTCTCAATTCCAGTAACTGAGCTTAATAAGTAACTAAGCTTGATCATTTTAAATAGTCTTAGATAGCACAAAGTAGGTGTAATGTAAGCCTCTGGAGAGATGTTTCCTTCATTCACAGGTATTTTACCAAGTTTTATGAGAATTTATGGAGACTCTAAAATGAGGTTTTTTTCTGGCTTTTAAAATAAAATTGGATTTTGATATGTCTTGGGTTTTGACATGTCTTGGTTTCAGCATCGTGATAGTGAATCTAGCAAGAAATCTAAAAAAAAAAAAAAAAATCACCAACCAACCCACATTCTTAAATATGATTAAGCTGCTTTTTTCACCCAGCTTTAACCTGACTTTCTTGTTTCACCCCAATGACAAGGTTGTATTCTTGTAGATCTGATGCAGTATGAGCTGACTGGCAGAGTGCTTGTTCTTCAGATATCTCTTTCTATGAGGCCTTTAATCTTCAAATTCAGAAGCCTTTATATGTTACTGCCATGGTTTAAGCGCTGAACCCAGGACAGTTACAGGTATCTGTGTGTATGGATGATGTCTTGAAAACTGCTATAGACACATTTGTTCACATTGAAGGTGTCTTGTTTTTGTTTAAGTTATGAGGTCGGCTATCCATTGTGGAAAGACTGCAGCTGGCTTCAGCAGTGGTCTAGGTGCAAGTGCAGCAGATTCTGAACACAGGCAGAAGAAAAAATATAATTAGTGGACAGAGGGACAAGTAGCTGCTGGTTTTTGTTTAAGTGATAAGAATATTCTCATAGCACACAGTAACTCCTGTAATTGGCCGGAAGAAAAAAGGAGGAAAAGTAAACCAGTGCATAGTAATTGGAAGAAATTGATTGGTGCATATCTTATATAAATATTATAGTCATGTGTATGCTTTATTGACTCCCAGCAAAATAATGGAAAAAAAATCCATAAGAGTTTTTATTGTAAATACATTCACAACCAGAAGTGCTGCTTTCCACTTTCAGAGAAAATGTTGGTTGCCTTTGCGATCCTTTCATCCGGCTTGATCCTTGATTGCAAGTAGCAGCATGGGCTAGAAATAAATCCTTCTGTAATAACCAAGCCTGGTTATTAAGAGAGAGAGCATTATATAAAATCAAAACCCCTCAGTCTTTGGGGTATATGAAACTCCTGCCTACTTGGAGCAGCAGGCAAGCCTGTGAAGCTGTGTTTCCAGGAGGGAGAGTTCAGTCCTATTTGCCTGACAAGGCAATCTTTCACTGTCAGGCTCGTAGCTGGGACAGGGCTCAGTGTGAGAGACACGTGCCACTTGCTGGGTATGAACTTGCATCTTTCAATTTCATGGTCTAGAATCATAGAATCATAGAATAGTTAGGGTTGGAAAGGACCTTAAGGTCATCAAGTTCCAAACCCCCTGCCACGGGCAGGGACACCTCACACTAAACCGTGACACCCAAGTCTCTGTCCAACCTGGCCTTGAACACCGCCAGGGATGGAGCATTCACAACTGATTGTCACAGCAGTGTGACATCAGCTAATAAAGAGGAGATTAAGTTATTGGGGACTGACAGCTCTGCCTTATCAACCTCTGTTGTCATCTCTTTTGCCACCAAAGAAAACCAGCAATGGTGTTCAACTAAGGGGAAGTTTGTTCTTGTCTTGAAACCAGCTGTACTCCTATGCTGGAGAGATGACTAGGGCTGGCGTCTTGTCAGTAGTGTCTGTCTAGTACAGCTGCTTCTCTGCAGTGAGCAGAGTATTTGTAAGACTGCATTGTATAAGATGCTTTATGCTGGGGCTTTCTGTTCTATCTCCACCAGCTCCTGCTTTTTTACAGTTGGATTGAGAGTGCTGAGGGAAGGAACAGCATCGGGTTTGTTTTAATACAAGAGCAGTAGTTTTGCTACTAAGCAAACGTAAGATACTGTGTGAATAAGAGACCAAACAGTGTCATGATTCTTTCACCCAGAAGAGGAGGAAGCAAGACTCCAGTGTTTTATAGCTTTTTTTTAGCTGGTATGAGTAGCTACAGGATCTCTGCAGTTGCTAAAAGGAGACTAAGAATTGATCTTATGCTGTCAACCCTACTTATGTATTTCACTATATTTCACTTGCATTTAGTAACAGGATGAAAAATATGGTGCTCCAAATGGAAAATTTCTTTGCCTGTATGTTAAAATGTCTTTGCACGGCTTTTATATGGTCTCTCTAGTCATGCATCACTTTCTCTTTTCCCCACTCCATCCTTTTAGTCTTTTAGTCACCACAGACATAGGTTTCAGAGTTGAGCTTTGTCCTTCTCTTTCTTATCTTATTATTGGGTTTTGGTTTTTATTTGGTTTTCTTATTTTCTATTCTTCTAATTTCCTTTCTGAGGGGGGGAAATAAATAAATAAAAAGGTCTGGTTTATTCAGATTATTTCCTCACAACTTGCATGTCTCATTTCTAATTTCATGAGGGATAGGTTTCTCCCTCTTATTCTTCATAGAATCGTAGAATGGTTTGGGTTGGAAGTAACCTTAAAGATCAGCCAGTTCCATGGACAGGGATGCCTCATGCCTAGACCATGTTGCCCAAGGCTCTGTCCAACCTGGCTTTGAACACTGCCAGGGATGGGGCAACCACAACTTCTGTGGTCAACCTGTTCCAGTGCCTCATCACTTTCATAGTGAGTTAAGAACTTCTTCCCAATATCTAATTTAAATCTCCCCTCTGTCAGCTAAAAGCCATTACTCCTTGTCCTCTCACTACATGCCCGTACATAAAGCCCCTCTCCAGATTTTCTGTAGGCCCCCTTTAGGCACTGGAAGGCTGCTCTAAGGTCTCCTCAAAGCCTTTTCTTAGTTTTTTTCTGGTAGTTGCCATTTCTCCCATGTTTACCCTCTTACAATAATTTTCTGACAGCATAAGAATGCGAGTGCAGGTTGACATTTTAGTACCTTATATTTTGTTTAATATTTGTCACAAATACTGTAAAGTTTAAAAATTTCTCCTCAAAAATTCCTCAACATCTCTTTCTCCTCACTATGTTTTGTTTAATTCTTTGCCCTAATACTTACCACAAATGAATGTTGCTAATAAATCCAGTGCATTGAGTTTATTATCTCTTATTTGGGATCTGATGAGCTTGGAATTAGAATGGATGTTGATTCTGCCATAGAAGAGTTTTTCAGTCCTTCTTTCATTTTGCCTCTCCTCCCTTCCAACTTCATTCTCTGAAAGGTCATTTGGGTTAATCACAGACAAGATTTTGAAACAAAACTACTGAGCAGGGCCAGATGCAGAAGTGGCCAAGCTCCCCCCACATATAAAAGAAGCCCTTAGGGGGAGCACTAGTGACCAGGAGTGCCACCAGCAGGGTTGGCAAACAGGGGCATGGTGTGGCAGCAAGGGTATGGCGCTGCAGTTTGTGTGACAGTTCATGCACAAGGGCCTGCCAGGTCAACCAGGGGCTCCAGGAGGAGGTGGGTGGGTTGAGGAGTATCAGGGAGTCTGAGAGGCAGAGACTACTGGAATTGCACCCTATCGCTACTGGAGTGGCTGAGGGAACTGGGGTTGTTTAGCCCAGAGAAAAGGTGGTTCAGGGGTGACCTCATCTCTCTCTACGACTACCTGAAAGGAGAATGTAGCAAGGAGGGTGTTGGTCTCTTCTCCCCAAGTAACAAGTGATAGGATGAGAAGAAATGCCCTCAAGTTGTGTCAGGGGAGGTTTAGATTGGACATTAGGAAACATTTCTTCACCTTCAAAAGTTTGTCAAGCACTGAACAGGCTGCCCAGGGAAGTGGTGGAGTCATCATCACTGGAGAGGTATTTAAAAGACACGTAGATGTGGCACTTACAGGTGTGGTTTAGTGGGAGACTTGGCAGTGCTGGTTAATGATTGGACTCCATGATCTTAAAGGTCTTTAACAACCTAAATGATTCTATAATTCTACTTCACTGGAAATGAGGATAAAGCCAATAATTGTGTTTCAGTAAAAAAAATGCTAAAATTTCCCTCTGGATTTTTGTTTCATGAATCTGCCCCTGCCTGAACCATGAAAACAGAATTGGCAATGTGAACTGGCAGTGGAATTCTGTAAGGTGTTTGTTTGCACTGTTACTGCAATGAGTCAATGAGTACAGTCTCTGAGTCAAGCTTTGGTAGGAGTTGATTTTTACAGTAGCTAAATGTTGGCCCAGCTACAACCTAACTTGCATGAACTCTAGTATCTGTCAAACACAATTTCTGCTTTTTTGCTGTGTCTTACTTTTCAGTTTTGTAAATCTTTTGTTTTCCTTTTCTTATAGTAAACCAAAATACATTTTCAGTAATTGGGATATATATTTTCATAGAACTTTTGGTATTTTTCAGCATCTGATTTTTGTTTACACTGTTACAAGTCTGGCAGGATAACATGGAGATAAGGCAGAGATCCACTTTGTTAATACATTTTGGAATACTAATAGTGGATGGTAATAGCTTAACAATTTTTTAATAAAACCTGCATTTTGAAGTGACAGCCATTTTGCTGACCTTGAACATACGCAGATATATTAAAAGAGGCAATATGATTCGGATTGTGTGGCTGATGGGCATCTGGAAGTACTGAAGTATCTTTTGGTCAGTGTTCACAGGCAGCCACATAGTTTCAGTCACGTTGCCTTGATTGTGCTTCATAGCTCTGTCATTTGTTAGTGTTTGAGGCAGCTTGTGCAGCTGTAACTCAGATACCCTTGTATGGTTGTCTGTCTCATGATGAAGACTTACCTGCTGCCTGCATCATACATGGGTTTCCAGAGGCTACTGAAGCAGACCAAGCCTGCAGTTGTGGGTAGCAAAATGGCACTCTGCAACACCGAGATTCTTCACCAGATCTCATCTGTAGCTTTTAATTTCTGAGAGCTCTGTATCCCTTTGCTCAGTGACACAGAAGCCTCCTCTGGCAAATACAGTAAATGAGAAAATTAAAGAGAAACTGCCTGAAAATTTACTTTATGAAAATCCAGCCTGGTTATTGGCTGCATAAGCCTGACCAACAAGCTGGAGAAGAATAAAAAGCGAACCTGCAGCTGTTTGGGATTAATGACTGTGTAATGCAAACAACATCTTCATGAAAACAAATGAGCTTTAAACAGAGCATTGAATACGACATTCATGTGTATTAATAAAATGAAGAAGTAGGAGTAAGATTTGTGTTTCCTAAGAGCATAAAAAAATCCGACCTAAGAAGAATGTATGCGATGTCATGTGTTGTTTAATCAGGTTTATTAGCTAGCACTAGGCTGTGGTATCAGCTGAAGCAGAAGCTTTTCATTTCATGGACGCTTGAATTATTCTCAATATTTTTCAAAATCTAAATTGGGTCATAAATGTTTTGGCAATTTCAGATTAGGAGCATAGGGGGTGGAGGGCATTATAAAACACACCATGTGATAGAACACTTGAGTGCACTGATTACTAGGCTGTGCAAGTAGATAGAGCCAAGTGGGAGGGCGCCTTCACATCAGAAATGAGGGGTGCTGGCTCTGCAGTGAGAATAATATCCTGCACAGCACCTTCCCATGCCATGCATGACTAGCTGATTATCTTGGTCCTTCATGGAGCCCTGTGTTCATTTAGTGGATATTTTGAAAACATCAGCGAGTCAGGAATAAGCCCTGTTCACTAACAAAAGCCTGACAGTCTAACAAAACCAGTAAATACCTGCTATATAACTCCCAGGAAGGTCTGGAAAACCTTGGTAAAGGTTGGTAAAGGTCCTTGGTAAAGGCCATCCTGCTAAAGAGAAAGAAGGGAGAACACAGGAGAAATGCACAGATTGAGCTTGAGAGAAAACAACCAGAAAAAGAATGGCAGAATTGTTTGGTGCCTGCATCTGTAGATCAGGAACAGATTATATCAGAGTAAAATATTGAGATGTGGAGGGGTGAGGGGGAAAACAAACCCCCAAACCAGACATGATGCAAGAAACCAGGCTATTTAGCTCATGTATTTAGTTAGCACATACTCTATCTCAGGAGATGAGGTGGACTAAATAAAAAGCTTAAAATAGAAAAGTAACTATAAAAACCCAACCAGAACATAAAAGCAATGATCTTTTAAGGCTAGTCTGTTTTCTGTCAAATACCATCCAAAGTTCATGCATTATAACTTACAGAAAAATACCAACAAGAACAGGCATTGTGAACAGTAATTTTAAGATTTCTCTTCATATTAAGTACACCTCATTAAGTTAACTTGCGTTATTCTGTCATCCCTGTAGCAGCTGAAACAAATGATTTCATGGAAATACAACAATAAAGCTAGTTTGCAATGCATGTATTATTGTACAATCTTTTATTGCCCATTCACATTCAGACTTTTTTCAGTGGATCCTCTACTCTATTTGAACTACTGTACACTTCTTCTTAACAAAGAACTACTTGTTTCCTCTTATTTTTTCCTCTCTGTGCTTTTGTAGTATGTGGATGTTTTGTAAGCATTGTGAGGGCATATGACTGATTCTACGCAGATGATGAGATGAGGGTCAGAGTGGCTGTATTTTGAAGTCTTTAGTCATTTTGGATGATGCTCTTGAAAAACAAAACAAAGCCAAACCAGATCTGTCTTTTAGTGAATTCTCTTCCCTTATATTGATATTATATGATATTATATTGATATAGGTTGATATTCAAGGATCACCTGCTGCAAGCTCAGGAGTGTTGCATCCCAACTAGAAGGAAGTGCAGCAGGAGGGTCAGGAGACCTCCTTGGATGGATAAGGAGCTGCCGAGGAAAATTCAAAGAGGCTTATAAAAGCTGGAAGCAAGGACAGGCGACCTGGGAAGAATACAGGGATGTTGTCTGGGAAGCTAGGGACCACGTTAGGAAAGCTAAGGCCCAGTTAGAATTAAACTTGGCCAGGGATGTTAAGGATAACAAGAAGGGATTCTATAGGTACGTAGTGAATAAAGAAACAGACTAGGAACAATGTAGGCCCCCTCCAGAAGCTGTCAGGAGAACTGGCTACCCTGGATTGGAGAAGGCTGAGGTTCTGAATGACTTCTTTGCCTCAGTCTTCACTGGCAAAGGCTCTGACTGCACCACCCAAGTCTTGGAAGGCAGATGCAGGGACTGTGAGAATGAAGACCTTGGGCCCACTGTAGGAGAGGATCTGGTTTGAGACCATCTTAAGAACCTGAATGTGCACAAGTCCATGGGTCCTGATGAAATCCATCCACAGGTCCTGAAGGAGCTGGCAAATGAAGTTGCTAAGTTTCTGGCCATCATATTTGAAAAATCATGGCAGTCAGGTGAAGTTCCCGGCAACTGCAAAAAGGGAAATATAACCCCCATTTTCAAGAAGGGGAAAACGGATGACCCGGGGAATTACAGACCAGTCAGTCTCACCTCTGTGCCTGGTGAAATCTTGGAGCAGATTCTCCTGGAAGGCATGCTAAGGCACATGATAAACAACAAGGTGCTTGGTGACAGCCAGCATGGCTTCACGAAGTGGAAATCCTGCCTGACCAGTTTGGTGGCCTTCTATGATGGGGCTACAGAACTGATGGACTGGGGTACAGCAGTTGATGTCTTCTACCTGGACTTCTGCAAAACGTTCGACACTGTCCCACACGATATCTTTGTCTCTAAACTGGGGAGACATCAATTTGATGGATGGACCAGTCGGTGGATAAAGAACTGTCTGGATGGCCGCACACAAAGAGTTGTGGTCAACAGCTCAATGTCCAGCTGGAGACCAGTAACGAGTGGTGTCCCTCAGGGATCGGTGTTGGGACCGGTCTTGTTCAACATCTTAGTTGGTGACATTGACAGTGGGATTGAGTGCTCCCTCAGCAAGTTTGCCGATGAGACCAAGCTGTGTGGTTCGGTTGATACGCTGGAGGGAAGGAATGCCATCCAGAGGGACCTTGACACGCTTGTGAGGTGGGCTGATGCCAACCTCATGAAGTTTAACCATGCCAAGTGCAAGGTCCTACACCTGGGTCGGAGCAATCCCAGGCACAGCTACAGGTTGGGCAGAGAAGAGATTCAGAGCAGCCTGCGGAGAAGGACTTGGGGGTGTTGGTCAATGAGAAAATGAACATGAGCCGGCTTCAGTGTGCGCTTGCAGTCCAGAAAGCCAACCGTATCCTGGGCTGCATCAAAAGGAGTGTGACCAGCAGGTCGAAGGAGGTGATCCTGCCCCTCTACTCTGATCTTGTGAGACCTCAGCTGGAGTATTGTGTGCAGTTCTGGTGTCCTCAACATAAAAAGGACATGGAACTGTTGGAACAAGTCCAGAGGAGGGCCATGAGGATGATCAGGGGACTGGAGCACCTCCCGTATGAAGACAGGCTGAGAAAGTTGGGGCTGTTCAGCCTGGATAAGAGAAGGCTGCTTCGAGACCTCATAGCAGCCTTCCAGTATCTGAAGCAGGACTACAAGGGAGGGACTCTTCATTAGCGACTGTAGTGACAGGACAAGGGGTAATGGGTTCAAACTTAAACAGGGGAAGTTTAGATTGGATATAAGGAGGAAACTCTTTCCTGTTAGGGTGGTGAGGCACTGGAATGGGTTGCCCAGGGAGGTTGTGAATGCTCCATCCCTGGCGATGTTCAAGGCCAGGTTGGACAGAGACTTAGGTGTCATGGTTTAGTGTGACAGGGGGGTTCGAACTAGATGATTTTAAGGTCCTTTCCAACCCTAACTATTCTATGATTCTGTGATTCTGTACATGGCTACAACAGTGACTGATTTAGGCATGTGACATTTTTAACCCTGGAGCTTTTATATGTACTGCAGAACAGTTGCGCCTTCACAGCCAAATTGTGTGGATAAACAGCATTAAGACATGAAGTTCCACTTCGTGTTCTTAAAGCTATTTTCTCACACAGTGAGAATGTTAAGATTCTGAACACCTTGATCCAATGCTGTTTCCAGAGAGATGTTGCTTGATAGCATATATGAGACTTGCGATATTTGGCCTATTTCATTTGCCTCTGTCCTGTTTCCATAGCTTTGTTCTCTGTCCAAACCTATTAGTGTATGTCATTGTCTCTCCCTTTTACCTAAACTACCTGCTCACTCTTGCTACTTTTATTATATCGATACCCTGCATACATTCATCATTATATTCTGGTATACCAGATGCCCAGCTTTTTAGGTCTCTCACTGTACTGAAAAATGAGAAGAAACAGGTGATTGTAATGAGCCAGCGTTGTATATTATTGTGCATTTTTCCATAGCCTTTATAAAGTCCTTTCAGGGCAAAAAGCCCACTCAGTTTCTTCAGCAGTGAGTGCTGGAAAATCCTCACTGAAGGATGACCTGGAACAGTGACCATGCCCCAAGCTAGAACAGTCAGATCTACATCTGTGCCACTGAGTATTCAGAGAGCACAGCTCCTAAATTTCAACTTACCTTTTCTGAGCAGTGGTGAAATGTGATTTTTTGAAAAACTGAAGTACTTCATTAAATCTGGGAGAGTTTCCAGAGGGTTGGGTTAGAAATGTTAGAATATTAACATGCAGGGTGTTGAAGTCTTGAGTAGTTACAATGTGACGCTGCTCCCAGGACAGCTGGATATACCGGGCAGGAGCAGGCTTGGTCAGTCCAGTTCTGTAACTGTGGAAGCAGTGGTGCCGCAGTGATAGCTTTAGGCTGATGTTGCCAGATGACACAGGGTCCAAGCTGTAAACCCAGCCCTGCATAGCCCTGGCTCTCATAGAATGGGGGGATCCTTGGTGAGTTTTTGTCATGTTAAACCCATGCCCTGTTTGTGGGATTACCTTTTCCCTCATGCCTGACGTGTATAATATTTGTTGCATGGCTCTGAACTACATGAAGATTTAAGGCTACTGCTCAAGAGGATAGAAAAGTTGGCCAGCCAAGGGCTGAGCCAGCTGCTAAAACTGACTGAAAGGGTTTTAAGACTGAGCAGACAGCGGGTGACTTTCCTATGTGTTTTGGTGAATTGGTTCAGCTGCAGCTTTCAGAGAATGTGGAAAATCTTAACTAGAAGTATTCTCTTCAGCAAACACAAAAATAGTGATCATGAAGCTTGCCATACAGGAATTAAGGTACAATGACAAACTTTTCTAGAATGGTTGTGGCTTCTATTACTGTTACTATTTGTGACCAGAATAGCTGTACTATTTTTTCATCATTTAGATTCAATAACATAGTAGTTGATTTATTGCAGGAATTTAGCTGTGCATTGTTTTGCTACACAGACTGCTTTGTGTTGCTCAAAAGTGCTGAAGAAAAAGGTGATGCTTGATATTGTTCAATAGTGTAGTGCCTTCTTAATTGGACTGTGATGAAATGTAATAATTCTAATGTGTCAAGCTTTTCTGGAAAATGTGGGAAATAAAGGAGCTTTTTCACCTCCTGGGATTTATGATGTTTAATTAAGTTATTGTCATTCTGTAAAATGAAGTCGGAGAGAAGTGGTATCATACATGCTGGAAATGCTTTCTGGTTTAATAGATCAAATGATGAAATAGTGTTTTGCTTTAAACACTGACAAGCTCTTGAGCTTGTACAGCATGTTTATTATTCTTTTCTACCTGGTCTATGTGATACTGTAATGCAGGGTGATTACTGAAGTTCTTATCTGGTAGATTATCCTGTTAACCTGGCACTCCAGCAGATTGTCATGTTCTAGCAAAAAGGCGGGACATTATGCAAAAGAGCACTGCAGCACACAGATCTTTTCAGCACACAACTACATTGTGGTTTTCATGTTACTTTAATCTTTTGTAGGATTGCGTTGATGTGGGATGGTGGGAAGGAGAACTCAATGGCAGACGAGGTGTGTTTCCAGATAACTTTGTCAAGCTTCTTCCTTCTGATTTTGAAAAAGAGGTAAGCAATGTATTCTTCCGTTTTCACTTTAGAATACAGAAGTGGAGATAATGAAATTCTTTTTCAGGTATGTGATTTTGACAAAGTTTTAATAACAAAAAATCGCTAAAGGAAATGAAATTCTGTGTTAGAAAGCATTCATGAAGAGAACATGGGGCAGTCAAAATCATATTACGGAGTTTCTTTGAAGGGTTTGACTGGCCTATCCAGTCAGTCAGCCTCCACTCTGTTGCTCTGAAAAGCCCTCTATCCTGCATCCTAAGTATGAAAGAGAGAGAAATTGGAGGTCCCAGAAAAATTTGCTGAGTCAGGTGAGCAGTGATGGCCAGAACTGTTAACTCTTCTCCATTGTTTCTGTGATGGAATATAAAGTTAACATACCACCTGTATGACTGACAGCAGTCAAACACTGTTCCAGAACGAGAAGAGGAAAATTTTAATTGTGAGATTTGAAAAACAACAGTGAGCTTTTGGTATCTCAGAGGCATGTTTCTTTATCTCTCTCAGAATTATTAAAAAAGAAGGTATAAAATCTATGCAGAAGGCTTTTTCAGCTTTTATTTATTTGAAAAAGATGGCATTATTATTAGCCAAACAATATTTAGAAATCCTGCAGCTTCCTGAAATAAAGTAATGGATTACTTCCGCCAAAAGTCCATTCCATTTCTAGGAACCTTGTCAGTCATCAGTGGGATATTATATATTATTGCAGTCAGGCTTTTGATGAGTATTTCACAATGACAGTGTAAGCCTTCTGTGATAAAACAGAGACTTACTGACACTCAACTTCAGTCTCTGGCAATAAAATTGGATGCCAGAGGCAAAAATTAAATCACTTGGAAAGCTTAATAAAGCAACTATTAAACAACTCACAGAAGCTAACATGATAACTATTGAAAATGAAGGTAGAAGAGCAGCAAAAACTGTGGGAGATGAAAATGCAGTTCCATAGCAGAGTGGATATCCTGGCTTTAGGCCTAATAATAAAAGAAGATGATTTCCAGAAGAGGCAGAAATCATAAACTGTAAAACATAGTGAGTTTATTATAGAAGAAAAAAAATAATCTTTTATGCAGTTTTTTTGTGGTGAAATTTATTCAGTCTTTTTGAACTTATAAACTCTGTATCTTGTAGTGTTTTTCAGAGTACTGTGACTGTGACTTGTAGAATAAATAAAATGTTCAGACACTTAGAAATTGAAGCTAGGTTTGCTGTAAATGTGGAGAATAAAGCTTTATTAATTTTTTTAATGGCACAGATCTAGCCACATGAGTAAAGAACTGGTAGGAGTATAGATTATCTGCTTGAATCAGTGCTAAAAGGGAAGGAAATGGATACCTTTTCAGTGGCTTTGTCAGGTATTTTCTGATGTGATCCAGAAACCTTGGATTTCATCTGATGGCCTGAAAGTATTTGTTGCAGTAGCTCTTCTGCTTGTTGAACAAAAGCTTGATATTTTTTCCCATCTCATTATTCAGTCCCCAATTTTCCAATCCTGATTTTTTTCCACACATGGGTATCTGTCCAAGTCCTTTTCTATTCATTACTTAGTCCCAGAGTCTCCACCTCTTGGGGAGTCTTAATTACAGAATTTCCCCCTGAGCTCACTACCTGAGTCTGAATCACCATCTGGATTTATTTTCTATCCCTACACCAAATTTCTCTATCCAGCTTGTTTTCCTCTCCCCTTTCAATCTGTCTCTTCTCCATAGTTTTGCTGTCTTTTTGTCCAGCCAGTCCTGGTTTCCTTTCTGTTGGCTTTATTTCTAGTCTCTGTCACCTCCTCGGTTTTCTCGTGCAGCCACAGACCCTTTTAATTCTTCCTTGCTTCTCCATGTTTCCCTCAACAGTATTAAGGCTTTTTCATGCTACCTCCATTCTGATCTTTGTCTGCCTTTTTGAAACAATGTATTTCCCTAATCAGCTTCCAGTTAAAGCCACTTTGTCTAACGAACCATAGGATTCTTTCTCCTTTGTGTACAAGGTACATTAATGTTTTAATCAGGAGTGGGATTTGTTGTGATTCTCTCACTTGTTCATCTGCAGTTTATTTTTTTTCACCATGTATTTCTAAATACATTTGCCAGATTTGAAAGAGATCGCTGGGAAGGGTGAGCAGCAAGGGCTCAGCCTTCACAGCAAACTCGCTCCTTATTAACGTTCAGACCAAAACTTTGGAGTGCTAGAGCATAGGCTGAACTAATTACTGCAAGTGAGCAAAACACCTGATCTTGAAAGTATGTGATCCTTTTGGCAGATGTATAGAAAATAATAGGGAGGGGTTTGATATCAACATGGGTTTGATAGAAAATATGAACCTAAATGGTCAAAGCCATGTGTATCTGGAAACTCATCTTACAGATAGGTCCACAAGTTTGTATACAGTATTGCATACCCAGCAAGGTTGATTGCTGTGATCACAGTGATTGTGATCTATCTGTAGCAAAAGAAATAAGGGCCTTCTCTAGAAAAAAAATGATAGACATACGAAGAAAACAATTATAAATTTTTACTTTGCCATTATTCTCTTTAATAATGATACTTTATGGCTTTTTAACAGTGAGAGTTAAGGTATGTAATTTGATTTTGTATTCATTCCAAGATGTATATGGTAAATGCCAGTATGGTGTGTATGCATACACACACATCAACACAGAAGAAAAACCACTCTTTCCCTAGCCTAGACATGAAGAGGAATGGTTCCAGTGCTAATTTAGTTGTCATGTTTCTCAGCCACACCGTTACAGATCTATTGGGAAAATTGTCGTAATGAAGAAGATAAAAGTAAAAAGTACAGACTACTTTGAATAATTTATTTCATTTCAACAGGCATTTAAAACTCTGGTAACTGTCTTTCACAACTGGAGCTGTAGATGTCTCATAGTGAATGAATAAAATGGAAACCTTGCAGTATTTCCTGTGTTCTGCATTTTTGCTCCATTTATGCATCTAAAAAACATGCTTCAGGTTTTGCCATGCCTATCTTTTTTTGCGTTTGGTGGGGTTTTTTTCCAAAATGGGTTGGAATATTTACGTGACTAAAATTTAAATGAATAGGTTTCTTAGGTAAATCAAAGATCGTGTATTTCTCTCACCTTAAGGCACATGAACTGGACATTTTTATTTATTTTTATCTTTTACCCCTCTCAGCAGAACATTTCAGTTACAAAAGTAAAAAAAATGAAATTTTGTTTGTCAATGATATTTTCTCTCTTCAAATTCGTTTTAATGAAGTTATTTCAGGGAAATTTTTGACAGATCTGTAGTGTCAAGATTTGTAGTTATTAATGGTAAGCAATGTATTATTGCTATTAATGTTAACCTTTGTATGAATGAGATTTAAAGGCATTTTAAAACAGTCTGTTTTCTTCTGTTATTAAATTTTAGAGACCGAAGAAACCACCACCTCCAGCAGCTCCTATCATCAAACAAGGATCAGGTAAGGTGCAGCTGATGTTGTACAGCCTATGTCAGTGAGCACATCTCAGTCTAAGTGAAGAGTACTGAAATTTATATAGAATTTATCTGTATCAAAATTGATAAGCAGGAGGTGTCTAGAAAACAAATAATAAATAACAATCAAGTTGCAAAAAGGTGATAACGCTGAAAGGCTGGTGCACTTTTTAAATATATTGCAGGCAACCATCTTCACCTCTTTTAAATGCCGTATTTTACCCCTTAAACATGTTAAGTCAGAGCAAGTGTTGATACTTCAGTTTTTTCAAGTTCTCCAGTTCTGTTCCTTGACTGAAGTTGATTGTATGCATGACTTTGCAGTATAGACCCAGTATGCTAGAGTCTGAGCATATCTGCAAGAGGAAACTGCATTCCCTTTACATCTCCAGATCTGGTTTATTCTAGAGATAAAGAACTTTTTAGCATGTCTATAAAATAGCTTCAGAGAACTTGGCTGTAATACAGTGGCCTCATCTGGGTTGCAGTCAAAGAGTTGCAGATCTGCATGAATGCTGGAGCTTTCTGTCTGTCTCCAGGTTCTGTGCCATATCTAGATTCTTAATTTTCAGTATTTCATAGCCGTAAGCATAAAACTTAAAGGAGTTATCCTGAACCTGTTCATGTAGATAATGGCTTGTAAATGTATTAAGGGGCTGACGATTTTGCAAACAGATGAGTACTAGCAAAGCTGGCTTTGCAATATGTTAGACTAAATTGTGTATGAATAGTAAGAGCTGAAACCACTTGTATTGGTAGTTTTAAAATGATCTCTCAATACAAATTTTCAAAAGTGCCTGCGTGATTTATTTTTTCCATGAAACTTAGAAACAGTTAAAATATCTACGCGCTTGGCAGTTCTGACCTCAGAAACCAAATTCCAGTTCCATTCAGTAAAAGGCAGGGGATGCTGTCAGTTTTCATTTGTAATGCAGTTGTGGTGGAAACATAACTATGGCTGGAATTCTTTAATCCCTTAACTCCAATCCATTTGTTAAAATTCTGCAACAGCACTACCACTTCCCCCAGTGTTGGCACACATTAGAAAAGCAAAATGAACACATTCAATCTACCCAGATCATTTTACTTGTCACTATGGTCTGTTCCAGGTTTCAGTGCTTTAAAGTGTAAATTTCCCTCTCCCGCAGTCTTGATCTATTAATAGAAGAAAAAGTTACACCCGTGTACAATTTACTGTGAATCAATAGGCTATAATTTAGTTTTAATTTGTCAAGCAGTCTCCAACTACAGAATCATGACTTTAAATATTTAGTTTACTTATTGACACCCGTGGTTTATTCTTCACTCTGTCTTGAGACTCATAGAAACATAAATTTGATTTTAAGATCAGTAACAGTGTCCAGAGAGAGCAGTATAACTTTGCCATCTAGTGGTGCCTGCTTATTAAATATGGCTTAGTGACAACTTTAGAAAAGCTATATAAAAGATTATATTTCTTTCAATTTATATGCCTATAATTAGAGAATACTACTTTTAATATTTTTGTACCCATTAGCATGCACTGCATTAGTTGTGTCACCATAGGAAGATAATATGCCTGTTTTCAGAAAGAAAAATGGATGCATAAAGGATGTAGACAATTCAGTTAAGGCCATATGAGTCTATGGCAAAGCCAAGGCTATTGCTATTCTTTGTTTTCATACTCAGTCTTTGACAAGTCTTGGCTGGTTATTGTAGAATCACAGAATTATTAGGGTTGGAAAGGACGTTAAGATCGTGCAGTTCCAACCCGCCTGCCATGGACAGGAATGTTTCATGCCTAGACCATGTCACCCAAGGCTCTGTGTTGTGTTTTTTTTTTGTTTGTTTGTTTTGTTTTTTTTGGGTTTTGTTTGGGATCTTTTTCTGATATATATGTAAAGGTGAAAACTATGTGTTTATTATGGATTATTATTACTATCCTGGCATCATCTACCTTGTCAAACTACCACATTACTGAGATAATACTGTATTTTACCACATCCTGACATCAAGCCTTACTGTTAATGACAGGTAACAACATCCAGTGATGTTTCTGTATATTAAACCAGTCATAGTGATGAATAAATTGAGAACTGTCAATTGAAGCCTAAATAAGTAAATATCAGTATCTTCTGATGCAGAGCATAAAATCAGAGCAGGGAATTAGAGCTGGTCTTTGTTGTGTAAGCAGCACATATGTGAAGGAGGTGTCTAGTTTGTATTATAGTATAGCTGGAAGTTTGGCTGTATTTCCAGATCTGCATGGCAGTAGACTTCCAAGGCCATCTGTGCTGGGCTACTATACAAAGTAATGAGAAAACTGGAGAGCCAAAGTTAGGTGCACAAGTCCCTTTGAAAAGCATTGGGCATTTCACTTGGTACCTGGGATAAGTAATACGTCTGCATCTAATCTGGAGGGTAGGAATACTCTTCCAAGTCCCTCTGGGATCTTGTACAGTGTTCACCAGAGTTTCCTTGCAGGTGACCTTCTTATGGCAGCTAAGGCAGGATCACGGTGCCTGCCTAGGTTCTTATTAATTTGGGGGTGACAACACAGGCAGGGAGTAGACTTGTGCCTGGGAGCTCGCCAGTGCATTTGTAGCCTCATTGGTTTAGACATGTCCTAAAGATATTTCTCTGTGTGTTAATGATGACTATTAATCTTACTGTAATTAGGTATGTGGACTTGTGCCTCTTTTTCTTGAACACGCTAATATGTGCAAGACTATCAATATGTTGACTTGTGCTTTGCATAACTTGTGTTTAGAAAGACTGTTTCTAGCAACTCTTCAGGAGTGAAGTATTTTAATAGAACCATTTAAGTTGAAAAGACCCTTAAGATCATGCAATTCAACCATAAAATGGGAATTTGGTATTATTTATTGCCATGATAAGTGATGCAAATGCTGCCTGTCCAACAGCACAGTTATGTAAAGAAACAAGGGCCAATGGTGAGTACTGATTTCTAGGAACCAGGTGCAGAATAGAGTTGTGACAGGACATTCAAAAAATGTAAATGTATTTTAGAAGTGCATATAATAGAATAGATTGAAGAAAAAAACTTTGTATGTTCCCTGCCCTGCCTCCTCGCTTTTCTTGGATGTCATCTACTGTAATTTTTACTGGAATACTGATAGTCCTAGCTAAAGCTGTTTTCAACACTACTAAGTTGAAATGGTATTAGCACCTAGTATTTAGCCAGTGCAGTGAAGCCAATATCCAGTAAAGCATTTCTTGTAATACAAGGACTGGAAGATTGCATCTTGCCTGTGCCAGGAAATATTTGCAAAATCTTCCCGTTGTTGATGCCACAAGTTCCTGTATTCCTACTAGCAACAGAAGTCAGTATGTCAGGGTCTTCAGTACAGAGGCAGAAGGCAACAGAGGCTTACACCTCCAGGCTATAAACTGTCAATTAAAACAGTCATGCAGAGTACTGTCAGTACTACTGTTCTCATCCTTCTAACATGTTGAAGTGAACAGCTAGTACTAGAGTTGAAAAAGGGAAGGGTACTCAATGTAAAATAAGCCCTGTGTTTGTCTGTGTTAAGTATTCTTTTGGCAGAAATGCCCAATTAATTTATTCTAATTAATTGATCCTAATTATTCTCCACACTGTTGAATTGTTCAATTAAGTATGTCTACAATGGTAAAGGATCTTTTCACACTCTAAAAATCTGTAGTTATTGAATTTATTTTATTTTATTTTTATGGGATGGTTAGAAAGTGCCTGTTCTTTTGAGATACACATTTTGCAAACTGTGAACCTGATCTGGGAGAACATAAATATGTAATTGCTTTTTTGTGATACTGATGTAAGCAAATACTTGACTCTAGATTTATGTTCAGTTTTAGCAAGACATTTTCAAATTGGAGCATGCAAAAAGCCTAAGAAATTGCAGAATTAAGTCGTATGTGACCATATATGCTGGTTTGTTGACTTCTTCAGAATTCCAAATTTTCCTTTCTTTGACAGGTACTACAGATCGAAAGCATGAAATCAAAAAGGTGCCTCCTGAAAGGCCAGAATGTCTTCCTAACCGAACAGAAGAAAGAGGTACGAAATGTGCTTTGCTGCCTGCTCTCTGGAGTGAGACAGGGAAATGGAGCTGATGCGCATCCTCATTTCTCAGTTTCTGTTTTCATTAAGTGCATTGTTTGGATGTTTATTTCGCACTCTGATAGATCTTTGATGTTGCACATTTTAGAAAGGATCTCATTGTTGCCTTAGAACTAAATTCAGGATATTCAATTGTACCAATCCAGAGCTGGTAAGCACTTGCAGCCTCACCTGAAGTCAAGGCGAAATACGCTCTCAATGCATAAAATGCTGTCTAAAGCTCTGTGCTCAGTAAAACACAGGTCCTTCATCAAGTAAAATACCCCAGATTAGTGTCTACTTTTTTCTTAACATCTATATGCTTTGGTTCTCTAGTTGAAAGCAGGGTTGGTGGTTTTCCTGCATCACAGAGGGGTTTTGTGAAGATCTAGTCATCAATGCTTATGAATCATCCCATTATCATAGTCACAAAAGTCATTGGCAAGCCTGTGAAGAAATGAAAAAAATCTGTCCTCAAAGCCAGGTTTAAACATTGCAAGGAATGGGGGGCAGTACCCCACAGAGCAGTGACAAGCAAATTAAACCTTTAATGGTTTCATTGCCTTCATTGTACATTATGAATAGTTTGGGGATAATACACTGAATCTCTAATGGTGTCAAGTTTCATACGTTTAAGCAGATTCTTAGATTATACAGACAAGTTTGTTTATAGGTTTTCTTAACTTTTAAGTATTCAACCTTGCAGTCTTCTAAAAGGCACGGGTATGCACATGTCTAAATGCATTAGATGCAATTACAACTCAGTGCCAGAACATTCAGACTTTGCCCAAAGATCTGTTTCTGGATATATGCCTTAGTGATCTGAGAGGTGTTTTAGCAGTTTCATCTATGTATGTTTATTTCTGGCTATGCATGCTACTTCCTGTGGTTATCTTAGCAATAAAACCCTTTGCATTCCATTTTGGATTTAAAAAAAAAAAAAAAAGCTGTCAAAATGGTGGAGGAAGTACAGACATGATACTGTCCAAGGGTATAAATGTAGGTAGCTTTTCTAAATGTTGAAAAGAGGTTGTAGGAGTCATGCCTACATTGCTGGCAGGGATTGGGATTGCTCAGTGAGGTGTGGCAGCAAGGGTGGCACAGCAGTGTTCTTTACGCTGTGTGTTGGTACACTGCCTAGGCCGTCCCTCATACATAGTTCGGATTCTTGGACACTGGTGAAGTATAAATCGCCATAGGAGTAAGGGTGTAAAAATTACACAGTACGCTGGAAAAGCGTCAGTGTTACAGAGGAGCCAACAAATTGCATCAACTGAAAGTGTACTGAAAAAGGGTGTATGCCTGTGGACAGTCACTGGACTATTCCAAATCTCATGTGAACTGTGCTTCTGGTGATTTATTCCATGATCCTCTCAGACTGAAACCTAGAACCCATTAAGGAATACCCTTATAAAAATACCATGGAGGAACACTGCCAAGACCTCTTACATATATACAGAGATGTAATACTCACGACATATTGTAGACAGTGTTATCAAGGGAAGTGGGTGTTGACATAGTAGGATACAGAGAACAAAACTTTGGTCCCTTTGGGAGTTTTGTCCTTTCTTTAAGAAGAATCAGGTTTCCTATGGTGTGGCAAATGTGTTTACATGTTTCTTTTGTATTATTAATTTAGAGCATATTATTTACAAGAGTTACTCATATATATTGTACATCGCATGCTCACAGGCATTGCGTGTTTGGCATTGGGCATTAGTATTGTGGCACTTCCCAGCTATGCATAATCAGTTCTGCAAATGATCTGTTTTTTTACTGATAAGCTGAAAACTTCAGTGTGTAAGTCTGTGCTTAAAAATCTAAACAAAAAGTCTGATTTTCCTGAGGGGTTTACATCCTGCCAAACATTGCTAGATTTTAATACTTGTATTTTCATTTAACTGTAGTTCACTTGAAACACACTTTTATTTTCCTCCCAGTAATGGTATGTCTCTGTTTGCTCAAGAGATGTTAAGGATATCCAGCATAATTATTTTTGTGACCTTCAAACTTAATATTGTTTTATATTAGAATTCGATATAAGTTGTGCTCATGGGATATTGTTCCACATGGTACGTAAGTTGTTGCCATTCTGACTTTTTACACTCAGAAATCAGCATTCCTATTCAGACACTGCACACACATTTTGGCCAAGAGGAATTACAGACAAGAACAGTCAGGCAGGGCAAAAAACTGATACGTGGTAAACATCTTATGTCAAATAAAGTATTATTTAGAACAGATGTGGAAAGGAGATAAGCTTTCTGTTTGTATACAGTGTATGTACAGTTGAAGATTTCTTGTTTAATTGTAGACTTACAAGTGCTAATGCATTCCACTTAATAATATCTGTGTTCTTTATTCCTGGAAATAATTGATTTAAAGAAAGATCAGAGAGAGAGCAAAAGCAGTTAGACTTGCAGAAGCCTTCAGTTCCTGCTATACCTCCGAAGAAACCTCGGCCGCCCAAAGCAAACTCTGTGAATAGACCTGGTACCTTGCCCCCAAGACGACCAGAAAGACCAGCTGTGCCTGTGACTCATACAAGGTACTGTTCTTCCTCTGTACACTGATTTTGGGTTTAGTGAAAAAAACATAGAATCATAGAATTTACATACATTTAAAGAATTTAGATTTTACAGTTAATGCCACAATTTATTTTACGGTAAACTATTTAAAGGACAAAGGAAAAAAAAGAAAATCCATCTAGTCATCTGGATGATTCATAATTATCTTCTCAAAAATAATAGTTTTAGATTGTTCATTGCTGATTCGTTTCTACTGAAGAAAACACTGTTATTGTAACATCATAGTTTCCACTGCAGAATATGTGGGAAATACCTGCATCAGTAAGTTAAACTGGTGTTGACTTTCTTAGTTTACCCCAAATTTTTTCAGCTTAGTCTTGGCACTAAGTAACTGCAAAAGCTTGGATTGTACTGAGGAGCAGCATTAGATAATGCGTATTTCAAATACTGTCAGTTTGGTTTCAGTCTTTTTTCTTTCATCATTTTAGATCAAGTTTGAGCCAAATACATGTGTCTTCATACAATGTTCTTTAAGCTGGTGCCACTGCAGAATGCTGCTGTCAAATATGTATGTTCTAGTGTTGGTTGTTATTCTATAGTTACATGATGCTCTTTATCAAAGGTGGTTACAGCCTTTGAGGAGCACTGAGAAGTTGGCCTTGCCAACATAATTCCATTTAATCTCTGTAGAGCTTGGAAAAGCAGAGGTTGCAGAAATTAAAGGCCTTGCTTGTAGTCCTAGTGAAGTCTAGATGGCTGCATTAGTCATCAGCATCTGGGTTGTGCACTCTAGACTTCCTTTATGCATAGTAGATAGAAATAGGTGAAAACCATAAAAAAGCAGTTGCCTAAAATGGGAAAGCTGCACATCTTGCAGAAGTACTAGAATACAGGCACAGAAATAATTTTACTATTAGAAAAAAAACATAACTACCATTGAACTACTGGAGTTCAAGTATACTGATAGTGAATTAAATACCAATATGGAATACAGCGTAGAGTGGAATAAAATCCTAGTCATTGGTTCCTCTCGTTCCTCCACATATAATACGTCAAACAAATGCTCTCAGAGTGGAATCTGAGACATATAAAATTAAAAACTGGGGACTGTCTGATGCTGCCAGTTTCATCTTACTGAAGTGCTTTGACTGTGCTGTCAAAGTGTGTTGACTTCTCTGAGAGAACTCACCCTTCCTTCCTAGGTGCTACTGTCACAGTTTCTTTTGGACTTTTTGGCTTTGAACATGCTTGCCTAGTTATTCCAAAATATAGTCCACACCTGCTGGTCACTTGGGCATGTCTGGAAAAGCAAGTATTTGCTATGATCTTTAGGTTTAGCTAAGTAATGTCTTCTTGGCAAGACCAATACGTAGCCTAGTGTTCAGTTCACTGGCTGGGTGCACAACGGGCTGGGCATACAACGAGGTGGCTATTCTTTTGTCCTGTTCATTGCCTGGAATATTTTAAACACATTGTAAATATTTTAAACATTTAGAGCTATGGAGGGGTGTTTTATTGCCCTTCTCATTTCCTTTTTTCTAAGTTCAAAATTAACAAAGTGAGAAAGCAGATCTAAACAGTAACCCTGTTGTGTTCTTTAATTGTCCAAACTCCTCTGTGTCTAGCACAGGAAAAAAAAAATGTTTTTTGCTTTTTATCTAATACTGTTGTATTTGAAAGGATTTTATATGTAACAGTATTTAAATCAAAATTTAGAAGGGAACGTGATTTTTAGTGTGGTGATGATGCATGCTGATGATCTCAGTGCTAGTAGTTTCCTAATGAATTTCTTCAGCAGCTAATTCAAATTAATGGATTTACCTCATATAGCTCTTTTGCCTGGTAAGCTCTAGCTTGTAAGGTGTCTTGTAGGAAGAGAGCAGGAAGTTCACATAATTAAATAATCCATGGAATAGATGTCAAATTACTTGAATAATTAAGAAATGTGAAACTTCAAATGGAAGCAGTCACTTCAATAAGTGCATTTTGGTTTTAAATCAGTTCAGTTTTATAAGGTAGTGAAGACTTTTAAGACCTGCTGGTATGCATTTTTAGATGTGAAAAACCTAAGGCAATTACAATAAAAATTGAAACAGCAGAATTTTTGCTCACCTGTCATGGCTTAACCCCAGCTGGCAGCTCAGCCCCACACAGCTGCTCACTTATTCCCCAACAGTGGGATAGGGGTAAGAATCAGAAGGGCAGAAGTGAGAAAAATCATGGGTTGAGATAAAGACAGTTAAACAGGTAAAGCAAAAACTGTGCATGCAAGCAAAGCAAAATAGACTTCTTTCAGCCTGTCCCATCGGCAGGCAAGTGATCAGCCATCCCCAGGAAAGCAGGGCTCCATCATATTAACGGTGACTTGGGAAGGCAAATACCGTAACTTTGAATGTCCTTCTCGTCCTCCTTCTTCCCCCACCTTTTATTGCTGAGCACAGTGTCATATGGTATGGGATATCCCTTCGGTCAGCTGGGGTCAGGTGTCCTGGCTGTGTCATCTCCAGCTTCTTGGTCCCCCCCCACCTTCTCACTGGCAGGGCAGTGTGAGAAACAGAGAATACCTTGACACTGTGTAAGCCAAGCTCAGCAATAACAAAAACACCTCCCCATGTTATCAACGCTTACTTCATCTCAAATCCAAAACAGCACTGTGCAGGTTCCTAGAAAGAAAATTATCTCAGCCAAAACCAGTACATGATCCTAGGGGGGTGAAATTGCTGTAGTTATAAAGTGAGTTCTGTGAGATTTCCATGGCAGCTACTGAGCAGAAGAGAGTTTTTATTTTTTCTGTTCTGGGTAAGTGGCTTGCATCTTATATATCTCACTGATTTTTTCTGGCAACGATTGCTATTCTGTTTAAATGTAATAATTCTTCCCTGGAGGCAGGTTAGGGCTTCAAGGGCAAAAGGAAAGACAAAATCCATGTGAGACAGAGAACAGATGTCCATTTCTTCCAAAGGCTTCAAAACTTATTTAACCTGTGATTATACAACTTAAGGATGAGTCAGCTCTCTGGAGTAGGCAAGCCATAAAGACGTGCAGAAAGTACATTTTTACAGTCAGTCTAAACCAATCTGCCTCCATGCTGCTGCTAACTGTGGCAGGTTCCCTCTCCTGGCAGCCTGTGTCTGTAGCCTCCCTTATGTTAGCACCAGCATTTGTGCAGCCGTTCAGCCATATGGGTCAGGGAGTTGCTCCAGATGGCAATTAATCAGTTTGCAGTGGGATTTGTATTAGTGTGAGGTTTCTTTCAAGCTGATCATAGAATCACAGAATCATAGAATAGTTAGGGTTGAAAAGGACCTTAAGATCATCAGGTTCCAACCCCCCTGCCATGGGAAGGGACACTTCACACTAAACCATGTCACCCAAGGCTTTGTTCAACCTGGTTTTGAACACTGCCAAAGATGGAGCATTCACAACCTCCCTGGGCAACCCATTCCAGTGCCTCACCACCCTAACAGGAAAGAACTTTCTACTTACATCCAATCTAAACTTCCTCTGTTTAAGTTTGAACCCATTACCCCTTGTCCTATCACTACAGACCCTAATGAAGAGTCCCTCCCCAGCATCCCTATAGGCGCCCTTCAGATACTGGAAGGCTGCTATGAGGTCTCGACGCAGCCTTCTCTTCTCCAGGCTGAACAGCCCCAACTTTCTCTGCCTATCTTCATATGGGAGGTGCTCCAGTCCCCTCATCATTCTTGTGGCCCTCCTCTGGACTTGTTCCAACAGTTCCGTGTCCTTCTTATGTTGAGGACACCAGAACTGTACACAATACTCCAAGTGAGGTCTCACAAGAGCAGAGTAGAGGGGCAGTTTGCTAGGAAATGTATCTGTGCAAAACAAAGTATATTGGTCAAATGTTCATTGCCAGTCAGCCAAGAAGCTAAGTTGCTTCTTAGAGATTTACAAACACATAAGTGATTTTTAAAAATAAATTAAAGGCCAAAAAATAAGAAAACTAATTTGTGAGGTGGATCACTTGGAGAATATTCTTATCATCTCACCAATTAATAAATGTTTCTAGGAATGTGTTATATTTCTACTGTTTCCTTCCTGATGCAGACTGCTTGCCATATTTACACCTGTGTAGCACTCCCTTTTTTTTTTTTTTTTCAGGTCATAAACTGCTTGCCTATCTTTTTTATTTCATAGAACACTTATTGCCCTACCACAGTGTCTGACAGGCTATGTGTTCACTTAATCTGTGACTTCCTCCATTTTTTAATACAAATTTTCAGACTTCCTGAACTCTGAAATAGGGTTTCCAGCAGCTTTGTGCTTTGCTCATAAATGGCTGCCATGAGTTGAGGTTCAGGCCATCTGTCATCAGTTTATGGCATCAAAAGCAAAGACAAATTAAAAAAATCAACAAGATTCAGGAAGTCACTATGTATTTTACTTTTGATGGCTACTTACTGCTCTTCATAGAAATGCATCCCTGCCTGGGTTGTTTCAGGGACAGATCTATATTTTTACCCATAATTTAGGTACCTTACATACATCATAATTGTTACAGTGCTATGCTGGGAATAGTCATTGTGGAAAAACTATGATATGTGTTAGGTGACCTGATAACGAGTATGTACAATTTACTGCGTTAATTGGACAGGTGTTATAACAGTAAATGTCACAGTGATTTGTCTGTGTGGCTTGTGCAGTGCCAAGCTACTCACCTGCCACTTGCCCTTTTTAAATTAAATGTTTCAGTAGTTGCATTATTCTAGTAAACTTAAATAGTTGTGTGATAGAAAGTTCTATAAAGAAACAATAATCACATTGCATGTGTTTGATCTCTTGTTAGATTTAAAAATAGTTCCTCTGCATAAAGTATCACCAGTCCTTACACTTGCCCATTCCAAAGACATTTCAGAGTAGATGATCTTGGTTTTTTAGACCTGTGGAAAAATATTAATAGTCTAATCTCATGAGCAACATGCAAAAATGTGTTAAGAGTAGCTACATTTATGAGTAAATACCAGGAACCATTGAAATGCACAGTGCTAGCTTGAGATTCCCTCCCTTTCTGCACTATTCTAGATAGTCCATTGCTGTAGTTTATGCAAGGCAATTAATTAGAAAAAAAAATTAAATAATGTATTTAAGAATGTCCCTTTGCCCTTAGATTTCCTTCACGCTGAGATGCTGTGAACATCTGAAGAATTATTCAGGACACTACGGTGTCTAAAATAGGCTATTTTGACAGGTGTTAAGGAGAAATGAGATAAGGTTAATCTACAGCATGTCTACTTACTGGAGATTGTCTGACACATTGCTATTACTCTGGTGCTACAAAGGAAGAATATTTCACTCTCTCATTAGTAATTGCAAGTTAGCTATTAATTTACTGTAACGTGAAAACTCCAGTAAAATATCTGTTCTTCTTGATCCAAATGCAGGAGTGATAGTCCAAAAGTGGAATTAGTGGGCAGTACAGTATCCGGCACTCTAGAGAAAGACTCCTCTGAAAGAAGCAATGACATTGGTAAGTTATAGTGCTTTTTAAAGTTTACCTAAGAAGTTTATGGTGCAAATTTCTGCTTTTTAGTGATTTTGTTATGATTTAAAAGGTAGATTGAGGGTTTGGCAATGTATGTGAGTGCATTTATATCATGTTTTAATTGCAGGATTAAAGGATCATTTGTGCTTTACTTAAAAAGTTTTATCAGGGTTTTGTGTTTAAATAAAAAAAATAAAAAGGAAATATGGAATGGTGAGCTATTTTGAATAGGAGGGCTTTTGTTATTTCTGTTTAAAAGTCTGAAAAAAGTGAGAAGGCCAACAATAGTAAGTCATACTTGTTTAACAGATGTAATATTAGTGCTGCCCTACTTTTAATGCTACAAAAGATTGTGGGTTTGGTGCAATTAGTAACCTTTACCTTTTCTAATACTTAAGAACAGAGACCCAGTTCAGGCCAATTTGAATAAATTTTACTGCAAACACCAATTAAAAACAGTCTTAATTTCTCTTGAAAATAATAATCTATGTTTCTGTAACACAAACAGTTTAGTCAGGAAATCACCTGGAGACGAGTAACAAGAGGTTATTTTTCTGTCTTCTCTCATCCTTCTTCCTTCTCAAGTTGGCAGTGCAGGAGAGATGTTTGCTGGGGTTGGTGCCACAGTAAATGGCACTTGGAAAGCAAGGTGCTCTGACTCTTGCCCCAGGGCTGTAAGCAAAAGCCGGGACAGCCATCTTCTACTCCTACTTAGAAATACGTCGGCAGCAGCTGCTGCCATCACTCTCCTCCTGCAGTCGCAGCTGTGCCATGAGACCTGTTTTTGTATAAGGCAGAATGAGGGTACCCTGACCGTGTAAGCATTGCTACCTTTCACTGGTACCCTTAAATGTTATTTCAGTATGGCTGGTTTCTACCCAGACTGCTTTATTAATAAAACCTCTCTGTAAAATAGTATACATTCAACAGCCAAACCTGACTTTTCTTTGGGCTTGAAAGCAGAGCTATGGTTATAGACAGAGTGTAATTGCAGTGAAATCAATTCCTGAATTAATTTCACATAGGTTTATAAGCTTTCCAGCATCCGTATGTCTGCTTTTTTTTCTTTTTTTTGACCTTCTTCTGTTGGTATGGTTTATGATAGTAACATTCTTCTGGAGAAGCAAGTATTATGTTTTTCCGAGATTTTTATTTGGGATAAACATGGAAAACTAGAAGCCTGTGATAAATTTCATGCATATTTTCATTGTAGACATTCCTATGAAAGAATCATGTGGAAATACAGTCAAATTCTACTATTTAGTGTTTGTTACCCATGTTTACAAATTTGCTTCAAAGCATGTAAGCCTTTGCTTATTTGAAAGAGAAAGCTATAGCTGCAGACAGGATATAGTGGTGTGATGGAAGTAAACTTTTTTAATTCTTGTTCTAATTTCATAGAATCATAAAATCATTTCCTTGGAGTCCTTTTCATGATAAAATCTTACAGTATTTTGTGTTGTTGGGGGTTTTTTGGTTTGGGTTTGGGTTTTTTGGGTTGTTTTTCTCTCCTAGATTTTTCTAACAATTTATAAAAGGTTTGGTAGGAAATTTGATTTGTAATAGGCTTCGTTAGTCTCCAGAATTTAGGGGGTGTGGGTTGTTTTGGGTTTTTTTTTTAATGGAGAGTAGGAGCCAACAAGACTCCATAAACCAAACCACACACACAACATGTTGCAAAGGGTTTAGCTGGTGACCTCCTTTTACCACTAACAAGGGGAAACTCTTGAGCCCAAGGCTGAAATAGTGTGAACACTTAAATAAGTATAATTTGATAGGGTCAAACCAGAATGGCATTTACAAGGGCAAATCATGTCAGTCTAGCCTGTTAGACAACTCATTAAAAGAAAAAAAAGGAATAAATCATGATTTTGGAATGAAAGTGAGCACAAAGATCATAAATGTTATAAATTTTCAGGAAGCTTTTGATGGCTCATGTAAAATATTGTTAAAGAAATAAACAGCCTTTTAAAAGAGGGTAGAGCAATAAATGAGAACTTAATAAGCCAGAACAATTCACAGTGGATTAATGTCTTTTACTGTGAGAGAAGGTTTGGAGTTCAGGACACTTTATGGGGCAGAGTAATGGGAAAGAGTTATGATAAATGTGTTAGATTTATGATTTATTTACAAAGAGAACAATGGGTTGGAGAAATCATGTGGCTAAAATAAGTTATTAGTAAAAATTGTAAATGACTGAGTGGAGTTCTCCAGTGTATTCCAAAATACTGATGCCTCAGGCGGTGTGAGTCCATATAATACTTAACTATGATGTATGTTACTGGTGTTGCCCAGTGTTGTGTACTTTTGGTAGGACAGGCTCATCTTCTCTGAGATTCGTCCTTCTAGTAAAAAATGGATCTGATTAAATCTATCATTTGATGTCTTTTCATCAGTCCAAATTTACACAAAGAATTAGAGTGGGCCTTTGTGACAGACAAGGTGGGGCAGCTCAGGTGTACAACCATTCTGGTTACTGGGATCCTCTTTATTCCGCCATTAACTCCAGTGCCATTCCTGGGCTCTTAGAGCTCTTGGGGGAACAGAGGAAAAAGCAGTAACTAGTTGCAAGTTGCCTTGCCCTCTTCCATGCTTATGCCAATTACTGGTGGTGAATCATGGACTGAAAATGAAGACTACAGAACTCTCCTGCCTTTTGTGGACTGGTGATGTTAAGCTGGATAATGGTTGTCACTTTCTTATCTCCATAGTTAGTCTAAAGCTCTTGTTCTTTTGTTCAAAGCAGAGATGTACAAAAGCACTGCATAGAGTTTTGGTTCTAAAAGCAAACCATACAATAGCTGGAGGGAGAGCACTTTGCCATCCTGTAAAACCATTTTTAAGGATTTCTAAGTTGGTTCTTTTCTTCATCGTGGTGAGACCGAAACTTTTATAAGGGAGGAAAAGGTACAGGGTCCTTCCATATGCAGTCTCCCCAAAAACAAACAAGTGATCAGCAACAACAAAATCAGTAATTCCATCCATGATTGAGAAGCAATATGCAGAGGTGAATTGGGGAATTCAGGTTCAAAACTTGTGTTCTGTCTAGGTCTCCAGTTCTTGATCAGTGTATTAAACATTGCATGTTTCGGAAATGGCATTTTTCTATTTATTTGCTAAATAATATTACAGCAGTGGATCAGTGTTGTCTAAACAGAAAACTCCACACCTTTAAAAACGTTCTAACCCAACTTTACCAATCAGGAAAGTCACAAATGCTGAGGTGATGTGTAATACTGTACATATCACTCTGTCAGTTGCATATATGAAAAGTTATTTTTATGTAGATGTTAGCACATGGCTTGATTTCACTAGCATGTTCTGCAGAGTTGTGACTTGACATTTAAATTTCTTGATGATAATACAGAACTGATTACAATTTTGCAATCTGTTCTGACAAGAGCAATTCCTGTTCAGCAACATCTCTGCTGATTATAGATATAATGGCAGCTATTACCACTGTTGCTCATGCCTTTGCTTCTTTCCACAATCCTTACAAAAAACATTGAAAAACTAGCCTTCAGAATATGCTATTTACAAGGAACCATTCCCCATTCCTCCTCACTTCTTTTGTTTTCTTTTTTCCCTGTTTTCAGTGATGCCTTTACTTTCCTTTCCACACATCTTTCATCCAACTTTTCCTATTTACACCTCTTTGCCATGGGTAACTCTTCTTCATTTCATGAGGGTAAGGCACTTTTTTTCTCCTTTTCTGTCCTGTCTTTGCTTTACTTGACAGTATCTAGCAAGCAAATACAAGAAGTATTTTGTAGAACACCTATTTTATACATGGCTATTATACCTTTTTTTTTTCTTTTAAAAGTTGAGCCTGAGTGTACTGTCACAGAAAATCTTTCACCATGGCATTGAAATTAGAATTAATTATAATTTATTATTGTACCGTAAGAAATTTTAGCAGTGGGCATGACATGCACACACAGTTTGTCAATGCTGTGGTTTCATTAACCTATTCTTACAGACAGATGGTGTCATTGCAAAATCTAGTGCATATTTTTCATTATGATGTCCTTACATGTTCCAAAGCAAAAAAACATTCAGTAACATGCTAGGGTGGTTCTCTAGTTTGAAAGAGATAAAACAAAACAAAACATAGAAATCTGAAGAGCACTCACTGGCGTTCAGTGGAAAGTGCATGGTTGTGTCACCCAAGACTTTTATCTGCACTATTGCTATGGTTAAATGCCAGTACTTGCACCCATTGTTACATCTCATGTACCAGTGACTGCTCTGGACTGACTAGGGCTTTTGAGCTTAGTTTAAAAGGCTTCTAAAGCAACATAAGCTACACTGAAGCCCCGTTCTACCAACAGAATAGTACTCCTTATGTAGGATTACATTGATTTCAACATCTTAAATTCATGCCTTATTGCCTAACTTGACTTTTTTTTTTTTACTTTCACAAAGAATTGTTACATCTGAGGTCCAGGGTAATGACAGAAACATCTAGCACATATAATAGCTTACTAGATGAAAAACTAATGCTTCCAGAAAATTACTGAATTATGCCAGTTAATTATTGGTATTGAGTTATTTCTGCAAGTGAGGATTTTAACTATATATATACACATACACACTTTGGAATCCAGTGGTGAAACAAGTCTTGTCTATCTGAAATAGGCTTGCTTTGGAATCATCTAACACTTAAAATCATATGGATATAGGCTGAGTGACTTAAAGAATAAGCCACAAAGAAATAAAAATAGAAAATCTACTGTGGTAATGCTCAGTTAATCCACATGAGAAGCGGTTTCAGTGCTTTGCAAAACGACTGAGCTGCACAGGCGCTTCCCACACAGAGCCAGGCAGACACATCTTTTCAATATTTTTCCTGGCTCTTTACATATTTTGCATAGTATTTATGAAAGCAGTTAATAATCTTTATCAGTGCTAACATAAGGCACATATGCCTTCATTGATTCCTGCTTAAACATATAGTGTTGGTACGAGTTTTCTTAGGAGATTCTTTGAAAATTGGTTAACATGAGTCCATTCTTCAGCGTTTCTTCAGACTTCAATCTTCAGAGCATTTTCTGGTGGATCATGGAGTATTGGCCGAACCCACATTAGTAGCCGTACTCTTTTTTTGTCTTTCCTTCCAAGGCTGGTTCTAACTTCCCTGGAAAGGTGGCTAAAAATCCCCTACTTGAAAATATCTAATAAACAAATAAAAAAAATCTTCAGTGTATCTTGTTTCCTTGAACTGTGTTCGTAATTCTTCTAGAGCTGTAACATGTTCATATTTGTCCAGAGAGGTTATCACTGCACCTCTGGAAGAAAAAGAGATCTAATAAGATTTGGGCCACACTATGGAAAAAGATGGGGAATATTTCCAGTTTAAAGCTGTAGAATGGAGCAGGTTTGTCTTTAAATCATAGGCTGTTATACTGTGAGACACTATAATTATTTTGCCTGAAGGCACAGAATAAAAGTTGGAAAAAAAAATACTGGTAAGTATAAGAGTTGGAGGACAAAATGTGACTTTCATAATGAAGACTGAAGTCTGCCTAAGCAGTTATTTCTTTCTATGCTGCTGTTTATGCTAAGTTTAATAGAGTGAAGCAAAGGAACAGAATTACCTAACTGGGTTAAGTGGTAATATTTATGCCAATGAATCAAAACTACCCATAAACATAGTTGTGAATTGTAAATATTGGGATATGTTAACGTATCAGGTTTATGTTAATGGTTTATTACATAAAATAATTAGGTCTCTTGCCCCAGAGGGTCCAAAAAAAGCCAGTAAACCAGAAATTTAAACCGTTCTCCATGTGTGGCAAGTTGAGGTGCATGGAAACAGCATATCCATTTCTTCTAGCTCAGTTTTCTTGACCTTTCAGTTCTTTCTTGGCATCTTCTGAATCGTTAAAAATAAAATCCTTATGAGGGCACTGGCAAGTGGTTAGCAAAGCTCATTATGGCAGCTTCCTACATTCAGCTATTAAAACCATAAAAGTTAGGACTGAAAAGGAATTATTTATATGTACTTCAGGAAAGGTAGCTGTCCAGTGATTGTCCTGAGAAGACAGGTGAGCTAAGCTGTTTCCCTTCCAAGGGAAAGAACCATATGGGCAGGACTCCCTGACTCATTACTGTTATGCTCCTGAACTCAGTAACCCTGCATCCAGGGAGCTCTCCTACTGAAAGTCCATTACACAAATATTAAAAAGAGTCTGCAGTTCATTATGGATGAGATTCTGCTGATCTGACCCTGGCTGGGAGCATGGCTGTATTTCTTGAAGGGTACAATGCTATTCAGCATTAAGGGAGTAGCAAAATCTGGATGCTTGAAGTAGTTAAAATAATTCTGGTCTTTTGAAAACTTCCAGTAATATTCAGCATGGTTAATAGTTAATTAGTGATATATATTGAACAGACATTAATGCAGAAGGTTTCATCTGCAGTATCTCTCTCGTTTGACCACTTTCAAGATTATTGGGTTTAGACCATATATATATACATATATATACTATTTCCCAAGCCTGTTGTCAGTCTTTTGAATGTATTGAAGATGATTTCTACCTCTGTGGCTTTTGTGCCATATTATCTTTAAATGAATTGAATGCCACCTTTTCCTCATTTCTTGCAGCCCTGCTGAATTTCTGTTCTATGAAACCTCACTGTTAGCGTTCTGAATGCATTGATTCTGTTATCCATCAGTTTCCATTTCAGTTTTCTCAATGTGAAATCTCTCTGCTAATTCAAAAAACTTTCTGTCTTCATTATATATAAATCACTTTGGTGCCCAAAGACTAAAAAAAACCCGCCGAAATGTAAGATAAAGTGAAGGCCGGGTCACATTTTATGCCAGAATTGTAAATGCAGGGTCAAAAACAGGGAAGGAAGGAAGCATTACCATTTAACATTTTCTCTCCGGGTTTTTTTTTTTGACAGGGGGAGAGGTTGAAGGTTATTTTCCAGGAAGATACAAGTCTAATGAGCCAAGAATGTTTTTCTTAAATAATTGTTTTCTTGGATCTGGGCATGCTTTTAAAAACATCATCATTGTGTTTTAAATAACTGTCTTTCCAAATGAACACAGCAATGGGGAAAAATATCCTATTCTTAACTGACTTGGAAGAATACCAGGGAATAATTCTTGCACAGCTAACATTTTTCATATTCCTTAAGTATGTTTGCTCAGTAAGTCAGACATTTTATTGTGTACTACATTGCTATATTAGAATTACTCTATCTTTCTTACCATGTCATGACTTACTTCATGAATTACTTGCTTGATCAGTGAGACTGTAATAACGATGAATGTATCTATTTATAGAATCACAGAATCAAGTAGGTTGAAAAAGACTTTTAAGATCATCAAGTCCAATCTTTACCACAGGACTGCCAAGCCCACCACTAAACCATGTCACTAAGGTCAAACTGATCTCCCCTCAAGATCTCCTCTTATGGCTCCGCTTGCAGCCACCCCTCATCCACACCCATAGTGGCCTACACTGTATAGCTGCCACACCTACCACCCATGGCGACTCCTCCCACCCCATGGCTGCCTCTGCTTTCTGCTCATGATGTTCCCTCATGATCTTCCTTCATGGCTGCCCCTCACCTCTCATGGCGACTCCTCACATCCCATGGCTGCCTTTGCTCTCTGCTCATGATCTCTGCTCACAGCCGCCCCCACTCGCCAGTCATGATCTCCCCTCATGAGTGCCCCTGCTTTCCCCTCATGATCTTACCTCATGGCCACCCTTCCTCTCCCCTCATGATCTCCCCTCACGACAGCCCCTCACCTCTCGTGGCCACCCCTTGTCTTCCCTCATGATTGGCCCTCATGGCCTCTACTTCTTTCCCCTCACAATCTCCCCTCATGACCACTACTCATCTCCTCTCATGGCTGCCCCTCCTTTCCCTTCACAAACTCCCCTCATGGCCTCCATGGTCCCTCATGGCCACCACTTGTCTCCCCTCATGATCTCTCCTCATGGCTGCCCTTCTTTCCCCTCACAATCTTGTCTCATGACCATCCTTCCTTCCCCTTTATGATCTTCCCTCCTGGCTGCCTTTCCTCTCCCCTCATGATGTCCCCTCACGACTGCCCTTCACGCCTCATACCCACCCCTCCTTTCACCTCATGATTTCCCCTCATGGCCGCCCCTCCTTTCCCCTCACAATCTTCCCTCATGGATGCCCTCATCTCCCCTCATGATCTTCCCTCATGGCTGCCCTTCCTTTCCCCTCACAGTCTCCCTCCATGGCCACCCCTCCTTTGCCTTTTATGATCTTCCCTCATGGCCACCCTTCCTCTCCTGTCATGATCTCCCTTCGTGACCGCCCATCCTTTTCCCTCACAGTCTTCCCTCATGGCCACACCTTCTCTTCCTTCATGATCTCTCATTGCTGCCCTTCCTCTTCCCTTCACAACTGCCCTTCACTCCTCATGGCCATCCCTCCTTTCCCCTCATTATCTCCCCTTACGGCCACCACTTCTTTCTCCTCACAGTCTTCCGTCATGGGCACTCCTACTCTTCCCTCAGGATTTCTATCATGGCCTCTTTTCATCTCCCCTCATGATCTTTCACTCATGGGGAGATCATGTCCCCTCACAATCTTCCCTCCCGGCTGCCCCTCCTTTTCCTTTGTGGTCTTCCCTTGTGGCTGCCCTTTTCTCGTGATGATCTCCCCTCACGACCACCCTTCACCCCTCATGGCCACCCCTCGTCTCCCCTCATGTTCAACAGTGTTTAAATTAGTATTTTCCAGGTTTTGTACAACAGCCGCATGTGTGCACTGCAGAGCCTGTTTCCACCTGTAACAAGGATTAACCAATAGCCATCTACTTTATTGCGCACACTCCCTTCCCCACTCCCTGTACTTCTGCAGGCTCCTGTGCCTCCTTTTGCTTCTCTAACTGCGCAAGCCTCACCTACTTAGCTACAAGACCAGATTACCATCAGAGCAGCCTCCTTTCTGCATATCATGGAGGTGGGTGTTCAGCATGTTTTGGACCAGGATCCAATTCTCTCCGATGCTCCATTCTCTCTGTAAAGCAGGGTAGGAAATGCTCCTTCCAAGAGATTCTGGAAGACTTGGTCTATAATTGCTTGTAAACCACAGAAGTAGTAAGTGATACAGAAATCCAACAAATATCAACTATTTTTTGCTTAGGGAGCGGCATTGTTAATTGATGGGTGCCCTCTGTGTTCTGTGTGTTCAACAGAACCTTCCCTGCTGTTTTAAACAAGTAAACACTGCTGGACTAGGGCCAAATTCAGGTCTGTTGGGTGCTGCTGCTGCATTACTGGCAATTAGCATGGATGTGAATACAGTAGACCGCACTTTATTTTTAATGGCTCCATTTGGTCCAGCTCAAGCTGGATGGTTTTACATTTAGTATGCAAATGAAAGTTCCTGGTTTCCGATAGCTACAGAAATACAAGCTAAAATCAGATATCTGCGTTTAATGACCTCAGGGACTATAATACAGTCACAGCCGTATAACCTTGCTTTCCATCAGCAAAAAATAATTGAATAGCCAGTATGAGTGAATTCACTATTGAATCTAGAATATAAATGAGAGTAAAGCAGAAGTCTCTTGGGTGGTTGTGTTCCTCATTTTACTAGTTACCAGTTTGCTAGATGGTAATTTTCCTGATGACCGTGGAATATGGCGATAGCCTCAGGTGCAGGGTGGATTTGAGAGTGAGAAACGTATCTAAATAACAAGAACAAACTGGAGGGTAAAGGGTGTATGGAAGTACTGAAAGTGGATTTACTATTTTAACATTGTACCAAGTGTTGTCCCTCACACTTAAATAGAATTTCATTTATAGTATCAGCTGAATGGCTGTGATTTCACTAGTTTGGCAGAAGATTCTACCTGTGGAACCCTTCCGACCTCTGTTCTGCTCTTTTTATTTTTTTAATTTCAGGACAGGTACAGGCTGCATGTGTTTATTTTTCTAGCTATTTTATTTTTTTCCTCTAGCTAGGAAAAAAATGAAGATTCCTAGTATTTCTTGATAATAGAAACTTTGCACAGAAATGCTTATCTTTCATGGTATTCATAAAATGCGTGGAGCATAAAATTTTATCTGCAAGTGCTTATGGGTCTTAAGGACAAAAACGCATACACTCTTTTCATAAATGTATTTTACAATTTATGCATGAATATTTGATTATTCTGATCAGACATAGAATTCTAGGTAATTATTAGTCTATTTAAGCCAAAGAAACACATTGAATTAATGCCTTCACTATTTTTTTTTCATTGATTGTTTTCCATATTGGAATAGATGCTTATCTAGATGCTTATCTAGATGCTTATGCTTATTTGGTAGGAACAGAGGAAGGGATAGTGGTGCTTACCACAGAAGCAAGCAATACAGAGAGAGAGGGAAGTCATGCACTGGAGCTTTCCTAGGCTCCAAGATAATTTCAGCCATTTGCTGCCCCCCAAAGCAGTAGTCTGCTCTTCGTCTCAGTTTTTAGCAGCTCATATCACTCCTCTGGTACTGATACTGATCCTTCCTTCAGCGTGGGTGTTTTGGTGGCTGGACACCTGCTGTTGGAAAATGAGCTGGATTAAAACTAGCTCAGTAAAAAAATGTAGTAAATACAGGTGAGAAACAGTGGCTGTGAGAAGTGGAAGGATTGCTTCAGTCTCCACTTGTATTTATGTATGTGAGCTTCATATATTTATAAGCAAGTGTATATTTTTGGTGGCAATGTATTCTTGCTGTGCAACTTAACAAAGTAACACATTGGGAAAAATAAAGACTATTAAAATACATCATTGATTTGCTTTGTGATCTTATGCAAGTCATTTAGCTATCTCACACATCAGCTTCAAACTGGATGTTACTGGAAACTAGCTCTTACAGTTGCATTTTTTTTTGGACTCCAGGTAGGTTTTGTGCTGTCTGCTAATGTTCATTTTTACTTTAAAAGCACTGCAGCCTTACCTAATACATTTGTCTTTGCATTGCCAAATTTCCCTTGACAGACTGGGTGACCTATCTTTGCATGTAGATTGCAACAGTCAACAAAAAAGCAATTAAAGAAATACCTGGTAGAGGACAGTGGGGTCACTTGTTATATATAAGAAGAGTTGCTCCAAAAATAGAGCTGTACTTGGAGGTGAATAACCTTAGTCTATTTCAGGGCTATTGAAAGAGGTCTCTTTCTTTTTTTATCTCCCAGAAATGGAAGAATATTGCTGAATAAGGAATGTCTGATCCCCTTTGCTTCCTAGGTGCCAAATCATGGGTACTTGGATTCAGCTTGTGTCCTTCAGCACACATAACTTATTGCACAGGCCTGTTAATTCATCTTTCCATTGTGTAATTTTGTACAATGGTTGTAATATGGCTGGATCTTCAGAGATTCGTTGTTCTATCACAGTTCTGAAAATTAAGTGTGCAGTATATATAACTGTTAAAAGCTATTTCTTCCTACATATGTGCAATGAAAAATAGTCTCTGAATAATGAATATTATTCCAGTATTTGATTAATGTCTGAAAGTAATTTTACAGAATTTTTGTATCTGTTGTCTAAAGTGCCTCTTGTAGGTTTTCTGACTCATTTCTGCATAACATATGCAGTAGGGTATTTTGAAATGGAGGTGAGTGAAACTGATATAACCCATAAAAATAGATGAATGGTGTTAAGCCATTTGATTCAGGCACGTAATCACAAGCTGTGGTATTCCTTCAGCCTTCACATCGTTCTTTCACGTAAACATGCTACCACGTGGCTGGATTCAGTAAACAGTTCCCCAGTGCCTTTCACTAAGTATGAAGACACTGATAACTGCGTTTGAGCAGACCTGTTGTTCTTGGGCTCTGTACCGCTTCAGGAGCCTGTTGGCATTTTTATTTACCATAACCTCTAGACTACAGGAGGGAGATAATCTTCTCACCTATAGCTACTAGAAACTATGCTTCCTGCAGGAGCCTACAGATCACTTACAGCTAGTTCATTCTCATTCTGTGCTCCCCTAAGCAGTTGCTGCAGATGCAGGACTGACAGTACAGTTCTTGAGATGTGTGCACTATCTTACCTCTGCAGTTGTTCAAGAAAAAAAATTATTAAGCCCTTTAGTAGCAAAATGGAAATTTTGAAAGTGTTTATTCCAAGCCATACAACCCATGTCATTTAGCTTTCACTACAATGAAAATAAAGCCAAAGACTCTACACATTCTCCCTCTGCTTTAATGTGTTTGAGAGGGAAGGGTAATTTTACTTAGTAAGGGTGACTGGATTACAGCCACCTTTGACTTCCAGGTTTTTAGTGTCATCAAGGTGGCTAAACATGTGCAGAACACTGTGACACAGTGTGGAAAATGGGATTTGGTTTCTTTGAAATTAGAAAAAAAAAAGAAAAGTGATTCTTTCCCTTTGAGGACAGTTTCCAGAAAACCTATTCAATTCTGTTTTATTTTTAAGACTTGGAAGGTTTTGACTCTGTAATACCAATTGCTGAGAAGCTTAATCATCCAACTACAACTAGACCAAAAGCTACTGGCAGGCGACCACCCTCCCAGTCTCTCACATCTGTAAGTTAATTTTCCATTTCTCTTAAAAATATTTTTTTCTGATTTTTCACCCCTCCCCCCATTTGCATTCCCTGGTGTTTTACTACATTTCCACAGCCATCCCTGCACACGTACAGTGAGGCAGAGAAATGCAGCTCAGGAAAATTAGTGTCAAAAAGCTGACAGTGTTCTGAATACTGATGTTTAAAACATTCCCTCCCTTATAAGATTTGTAACCCCTTATTTGGGTGCTGCCAAGCGTTCCTTGCCAGCTGTGACTGAGGCCAGAAAAAACCTTTCTAAAAATCTGTGAAATAAACTAGTTTGTGCTAAGTATTAAGGATTTTGAAAGTGATTCTCAAAAGAAGCAATTCCTTTGGTTTCTCTAGGACATTTAGCAGATTTTGAGCCACAAACAGACCATTTCAGCCTTTGACAGCTCTCCTTGAGCCATCATGTGTTTCTTCACATTAAGCTCACAATCATACATATAATGGTGATTTAAATTTCACACTTTAATATGTGTCTTTGAACACATCGATCTCATAAACCATACTTGAGAAACCATTGCTTAGTTTTTTTAGTGTCATCTTCTTTGGGGTTTGTTCATTTCTGTGCTTTTTTGCATTCTGGAATATCAGAATGACAGCAGCTACTTATGGTTGCCCATGTTCATGTTGCTGAAGAAAAAGTGGAGGGAAACAAAAAGGCTTATTGTGAAACTGATAAAATGCATAAAAGAAAGCTTTCAAAATTGACTATGTACATAAATACAGAAACGTAAAAGACAACTGAAAAGTTTTTTTCTTCCCCTGTCAAATCTCTGGGGAGAAGAACAAGGGGTGGAAAAACCTTCCCTGTTTGTACCTTTACAGAGGCCATGAATAAGGCAGCCCTGCAGCACCAGCAGTGACCATGGGCAGCATCATGAGTCCTTTGAAGAGCAGCAGAGTGAGACCTGCACTGAGCAAAGCCATGGCAGAGCTGCCCAGGTGGCAGAGTTGGCATCCCCCCAGCACAGTGCTCAGTGTCCTAGCTAAATAAGCTCTTCTTATGGACAGGAAGGTGGTTTTTTCTTACAACATAATGCAATGCAAAGATGTAAATTAATGGTGGATTCAAGTCTTCAGTGTATCTTATTTCATGAATGCTTTGAAAGTATTCTAGCCTTGCAAATAAGGTGTAAAAAAGAAGGGTGGGAGAAGAAAGAGTCCTGGTTTTAAGTATTACTACTTTGAAAATGATAACTAAAAGAAAAGTAAAATAAAAATGTCCTCACATAATGCTCTTCTTCTTCCTTTGTCAAATTATTGTACAGTGAAAATACCTGCTTTTTTCTTCTTTTTTTTTTCCCTTTCTTGTGGTGTGTGTGTTTACCTAGTCATCCCTTTCAAGCCCTGATTTCTTTGACTCCCCAAGTCCTGAAGAAGAGAAGGAGGAACATATTTCCATTGCTCAGAAAACTATTGAGGTGTCAAGGAAATCAAGAACTGTTACAATATCGCAAGTAAGTTAATTGGAATGTGTCTGCTTAACCTTATCATGTGCATATTCACTTTTTAAAACTGTATTAAAATATTTATTTTCAAATTTTAAATCAACAGTCACCTGGTAACTAGCCTTTAAAGAAGCTTGAAATGGTAAAGGTTACTAAAGTTTGTTCTATGTCTGGAATGAATTGCAGAGTTCAGATGTCTCCATAGCCATACTGTGAAAAAAAACCACCTTCTAGTGTACATATATTGCACAGAATGAGAGAAGCTAGGGAAATAAATTTTAGAAACACAGGCCTTTCAGAACAGCTGTAAATTCAGTTTACATTAGAAGTTTATAAGTAAATACTACTCTTTGACCCACTCTAATAGTACATGAATTGAAGTTTGCAAGTATGATCACTTTTTATACTGATGCAATTGCATTCATTTTATAGCCTTGTGCCATTCTTACTGTATTGTGGTAGAAAACTGTAGGATAATCGATTACAGAAAGAGTGGGTATATCAGGCTTTAGAGGTTGGAGCTATTTTTTAGTACATAAGGATATCTTTAATAATACAAGCAATACATTATAATAGTATAGCAAAAGTGTTTGAAAGATGGAGTCATCAAATCAAGGCACTTCTGTGATGAATTTATAATGTTTTGCTATATAGCTCCCTCTTCTGGGAGCATGTGCATTAAGGAATACTCTTGGGCCATCATTTGTAAATTGTATGTTTGTGCCAAGGATGTATATGATCTTCCTGTAAAACAAGATGACTGCTATCAGAAAATAGCTGCTTGAGGCTTTAATGTTGATACCAGTTAAGCTCTGGAATAAGGTGTTCAATGTGGCTGACTCCAGTTGTGCCTTTCTCACTTGCTCTGGGTTCAAGCTCAGCCTGACATCTCTTTTCAGTGAAAACGAAACTTGCATCTACTGATATAAAGATTATTATCCATGAACAATCCACTTATAGGTTCTCAAACATGCACACATATATATAAAATGTTAAAAGAGCATCATTAAGGTCATGAAGTCAGGCATTCAAGCCTCTGGAGTGATTCAGCTTTCTTGTGATTATAACAGCATTTTCATTTCTGTGGTCACACTCTTTTTTTTCTGCAGAACACCTTTTTGTGCAGTGCTTGCCTGGGACAGGTTCTGTACTCAATCATGCTCCTGTAGTGGGGAAAACTGTTTTTTGAAGACAAAAACAGTCTCAGAGGATCCTGTTCTTCCTTTCCCATCACGCTTTCTCCTAATTTCCATCTGACCAACTACTTCTCTTTCAGTTACTTTATCCAGCTAATGCCACTGCCCCAGTCCCCAAGTCCTTACTTATAATGTCTCCTTCCATTTCCATACCATTTTTTCTTGGTAGATTACCATCTTTGCCACTCAACTTCAGTATCTCTTTGCCCAAGATAGAGTTGGAGGGTTGCCTCATGCTTTTTGCTACTCTTGGCCAAATCAGATTTTCAGATGCTCCTGGTAGCTGTCATATAATGCACACTTCAGCATTGCCAAACAGCAACATGATAAATAATTAAGATTCACCTTACTTGCCATTGTGATAACTGCACTTCTGCACCGTTCTGTGTATGCAGTGAAGTAGCTGGTCATGTTTGGTAAAGTCATGGACTTCAAATTTTTCTGTACCTTGTCTAATAAATAGAGCACTGGATTGCAATTCAAGAAGTAGGGGATCCTTATGAGCTAGGCACCTGGTTCCAAGGTAACTAGGTTAAATCCGCATTTTTCTATTAAGTCCTTGGAGGAACAAAAAGACATTGGTAGGTATGAGGATTCACAGAAGCTTCAGCAAACAGAGGACAGTACAGTACATTTATTTCTGATTAATATATTAACATTCTGAAGCCGTGGGATTTTGTTTTACTTTTTATATCATACCAGTAAGCAAGCTTACAGAATATTTTGGTATTTTCATAACAATAAGAGTGACATGTAAGAAATTTTTTAATTTTTATAAAACATTAGGTGTTGAAGATAACTTCACTTGTTAGTTGACAATCATAAATTTAATCTGCAAAAAAATACAACTTGGATTCTTGGCCATGCAGTTTTGAGCTCTGCAGGAGACATCCATGGATGTAGGTGTGTTCTCAGAAATGTCTGTGGGAAACTCTGAGCATCCATCCCTGTTTCTTTTCACTGCTAGGTCTGAGATCTCGGAAACACTTTTACTGACTGGTTGTAGCAACTGTGGAAAGCCTTACTGAAGCTGCCTGAACTTCTGTATCCCAGCTACACCCCTTCTGATGTTCATGTACAAAGATAATGACTAATTGTTACATTTATAATTGTGTGGCCAAAACTGTCCATGTTTGAGTATGGACTTTCAACATTATTGAAGGGCAGCAAAGCACTTAATATTTGCCTAGTGGTCTGATTTTCATAAAGCTTTCTCCAGACATTAAATGTTATTCTTTTTGTTGCAGGTGTCTGATAATAAAAATTCCTTGCCTCCAAAACCAGGAGTTTTGACTTCTGGCTGTATTATACAACCATCACTATCTCCTTCACCATCACCTGGATTTCACTCAATTGCTATGGGAACAACAAGCCACAGGCCGAATTCCCCGTCCCTGTTCGGTACTGAAGGAAAGCCAAAGACTGAGTACTTGAGCCAAGGTCAGACTACCCTGGAGGAGCTGAGAACGCAAATTAAGGAGCTAAGAACCATCATTGAAACAATGAAAGACCAGCAAAAGTAAGCACTTCAAATTAGAGCTGTAGTTGGGATGCGTCTGTTGATGCATGATGGTGGCAGTTTCTTCTTGAGCTTGCCTTCATGTAAGTTACGCTGCACAGCTTGCCTTGCTGTTTGGGGTGATTTTTGTCTGACAGAACACATTCAGTGGTGAGAATCTCAGGAAAAAAGACTGGCACTATCCATCTGTAACAGCCTTTTTTTTCCTGTGTTATGACATAAGCAGATGTTTATGGGGTGCTGAAACAATTAAGTTACAAGTGGTAAGCAGTGAATAAGTTTATTATGTTGTTTTATTTGCCAGTAACTACTTGGAAACTCATATGAATTGATATTAATAAGGGTGGATTTGTTCTTGTTGTAATGCAAATTAGAATAATAAATTAGTATTAGTATAATAAAAAGTTCCTATAATTATGGAATCAATTTGTTGTTTGACTGTTAGCACATTTTCCCAGGAAGCTCATATTACAAAAGAAGTAATTAAATTAGGACATTAGAAGACCTTTGTGTTTATGAGCCTGAATCTTGCTATTTTAGTGTTGGGCATCTTCATTTTCTCTAAGCTGCTCATTTCTTAGGAGAAACTGGGATTGGCAAGTAGCTTTTTCTGTCCCTGAGAATATGAAATATTTTGGAAGCTAAACCTTCACTTGCATTGTCAGTTGTGCATAGCCGTGGCAGGAGAAAGTAAAGTGAAAGCAACATGCACAGACTGTGGCTAACAGAAGGGTGTGGGGAGTTTGGGAAAAGATGCAGGAGGGCCTGGTTGAAGCTGGATGGAGCCAGAAAACCACACTGCTTCACCTGTAATGCTTTCTCTTGGTCCTCTGGTCTTCGCAGGCTTTCTTTATGGTCTGCTTCCACCTGCTGGTTTCAATTCAAGGTGAGATCACTCAGTAGGAACATGAAATGTCTGCTTCAAATAGCTGTGTTCCCCTTCCAGACAAAGAAGGATGACAGCAAATCCATATTAGGGATCGTTAAGTCTTATAAATTAAGTTGAAGGCTATGTTTTTATTGCTGGCATAAACAGCTTATAAGTGGCTTAAATATGTGATAGCCTGGACAGGATATATGTTACCAGTTCCAAATAACCCACCAACAGCCAATCTGTCTATATTTTGTAGGGAAAAAAAAGACAACTGGGTGCAGATACAGTGTTGATAACAACTAGCCCAGAACAAAGCCTGTGGATGCAGGGAGGAAATGTATTAATCATGAGCTGCATGGGATGCGTCTTTTTATAGAGTCTGTGGTATAGCATATAGTATACAAGAGCGTGTTGACTTTAGCTAGTTGTCCAAAAGAAAAAAGGTAACTAGTAAAGCAGGGAAAATATGACTCTAAGAAGTTATCTTTTGTATTTTGCTAGTTTAATCGTTACCATTCCAAACTTTTTTTTTTTTTTTGCATTTTAACAGAAAAGAAATTAAACAGTTGCTATCTGAGTTGGATGAAGAAAAGAAAATCCGTCTACGATTGCAGGTACTTAAATTATTAATAATGTTATGAAAGTATTGGCAGCTTTGATTTAGCCTCAGGTATGGGATACAAAACTCTGCTAGGTTCTAGTTGAATCAAAAGATACTAACATTTCTGAAAGGGACATACCTGTTCCCTTCATAGTGTTGCCAGTTGGTGTCATATATATCACAGTACTGGGTTCTTACTGAAAAGCCTAATTATCTAAAAATTTATCAGCACAAGGAGAGAAATTAAAAAAAAATTAAATACAATATAAGATTCAAGCTATTATTTTTTTTAGTCTCAGTTTTAATGGTTTGATATTTTCACGAGTGAAATCACATCTCTTTAAATCAATTGCTCTCTCCCAAAGCTTTCTGTTTTGTAGTAGGGTTGTCTTAGAGTTGGTATGCTTGAAACATTATTTCATATAGCAAGATTTTTATGTCTGCTTTACAGATTGTACTCAGGTTGTCTTTACGAAAACATCCTAAACAATATAAAAGAAGGTGCTCTAATTAAGACCCCAGTTATTGCTACTATCAGTTGTATTGTACCTTGTCTCTAGATGTTGTCATGCTGGCTTAATCATTTGCCAGACAGCATGCTGCCTTGCTTGTGTGAGAGTCATGGAGCCAAGTCTTTGCTAGGGTCATTGACTGCACTGCTTCAATATGGAGTGATGATGAAACTCCTTTTCTGGGTTTTGGAGAGTGATTTGGACAAAGCCCTTAATAACATGCTTTAACTTGATCAGTGCTGAAGTGGTCAGGCAGGTGGACTAGAAGATCCTTGTAGGTCCTTGGCAACTGAAATAGTCCTATTTGTTCTGTTCTATTCTCTTTATAAGTGGTTTAGTATTGGTTATAATTTATATTTTTATGTTATAGGTCAACTGTACTTTTTGTTTGTTCTCAGGGTAGAAAATCAAATTGTAATTTCACTGGGCTGTTTCCACTCAGTAAACCGCTTGGGAATATGCCAAAGAGTAACAGCATTGGGAACCATCAATACCTGTGCTCTGGGGCTGCCTAAAGAGCTTTATGCATGAAGCCACATAGAAGTGTGGCTTCTAAGAACACACAATACGTGTTCAACTAAAACTGAAATTTATTCAGATAAAATCAATGAACATTTTTAATAACAGTTACTGATTTAGTCTAAAAGGCCAAACTATTCAAAGTCCACCTACAAGGTTGGCTTTACATCTGTAAACAGAGATCTGCACTGATGGTTTTAATGAGGTCTGATGATGGTTTCAGCCACATCCTTTTACCACATGGCTGTACATCCATCAGAGCCTTTAAGGTGCCTAGATGCAGTCTTGATGGGTGTAGAAGGCAACTGCCATCACTACAGGAGAGAGACAATAGGTTTTGGTCCTCAGCTATCACTGCTCATGGTCAACAGTTGAGTTTACTTGCGCTGTCTGTAAGTGCAGCAACTGATGCAAGAGCACAGTGCTCATTCTGCAAGTAACTCCTGGCAGTGAGCTGCGTGGCTTGTAAAAATTGTAATTTAAAGAGCTTGAAAGGTCTTGTGTTACATTCAGTATCAAGCTCTGAGGGGAGAAAGCCATGAGTGGTCATCTTACACAGCTGAGAAGGTCACCTCAATTTGTAAAATATCTGGAAATAAGAGTAGTATAAAACCTGTACTCAACACCTGAGGACAAGGTGGAACGTGCTTTTTTATCAGTACCTAGAAATGGTGCCTCAGTTTGCTAAGGCATCTAATTTCATCACAATTTTTTTTACTTGTTTTCAGATGGAAGTCAATGACATAAAGAAAGCTCTTCAATCAAAGTGAATGCTTGATAGGTGGAATGTTGCATTATTCTTCATGACTGAGACTCAAATTTATGCCCCAGCCAAAATAACTTTGTGCCAAATGATTTAAGAATTGCCTCAACATCCCTTTATCTGAAGGATTAGCACAACAGTTTTTGATACACAATAAAACCACCAACAATGAGGACAAAACTTCCACCTGAAGCAGTGCTGTGCAGCACTAGTTGTGACTGAAATTGATCCTCTTGTGCTAAAGGCTCTCTACTTCAAGATCCTAGATGAAATGAAAACTCAGGCAGTTTAGTCCATAGTGGTACTATTTTGATGATATTTTTCCATAAATAAAATGTATTTCAGATTATCTGTTTACAAGCTTTATGATTTTGACTTTTGGTTTATAATTGTCTTTTGTCACAGATTTTAAAATGTTTCTACTGCATATAGCCAGGAATGAATGTTAATGTTGGGGCTGGAGGGATTATTTTTGCTTCAAGATGGAACAGCCTACTTTTTGTTATGGTTTTAAATTCTGTTAAATATGCAATTTTATGTCCCCAAATCCAATACAGTTTAAACTTACATTGTGTACAGTAATGTATTTACAAGAAGGAAACAAACCAACAGAAATCTGGTCTTTGCAATGATTTGTGCCTTTCTTTGCCACACACTGACTGGAGCCGGTCACAAGCCAGGTCTCCCTAATGTAGCTACCATGACGACTCCTGTCCTTGGTGTCCGGCGGCAGACACCTTCTCAGTGTACAGCTGCTCAGTCAGGAGAGCCAGGTTTGTGCAAAGTGGCAGGGCAAAAGGGTGCAGCTGAAAGCAGCTTTGTCTTGAGCAGCTGTGGCTTTTTAGCTTTCCTGGTTTTGATGGGCCTCTCCCTCAACTCGAATGTTCATCTCCGCTTGATTTTCGTTAGATGATTTTAACGCCTGCCTCTGTCCCCAGTTTTGCACAGAGTGAACAGAATATGCATTATTAAAGCAAAAATAAATAAAAATAATCTATAAAACGTGAATAAAAAGTTGTATTATCTCATGCACAAGGTTCTCTGTTGTGTGACATTGTTTGGGATTGTTTGTTACATTATGTTGTACACTTAGAAACTGGTACACTTATAGTCCTTGTTTTGCAGCAGGACATACTTTTCATCATTTTATTGAACCTGGTGCTTGCTTCATAGAATCATAGAATAGTTAGGGTTGGAAAGAACCTTAAGATCATCTAGTTCCAGCTCCCCTGCCTTGGGCATTTCTTCCAGTTTTTCTGTTTGCTTTTATCCTTTCAAAATAAGGTCTCCTGTTTTTCTGTGTGTGGTTTCATGGGTTCCTTGCTAGCCACGGAGTATCTTATACCTTGTCAGCAATCACTGTTGAGTTTATACAGAGTGTTTAAATAATGGATATTTTTGCATAATGTGGAGTGAGTGGGTGAGTGATATTGATGATGCTTCAGAGGGACAAAAAAAACCCACACAAAGGATCTATTTGTCATGTCATCAAATGCTAGAGCTGGCTCCAGCCAGCATATCCTGTATCACAGCTAACCACTCTGCATGCCACGTTCACACATGGTTGGCAGAGTTCCCGTGATCTTTTTGATATGCGTAGATATATAAAATACTCCACCATACACGAATCTTACTTCATGGGTCTCAACTGCCACTACAGAACCTGACTGTTGGAGTAATTTCCTCTACTGTACCATCTGCTTCTATTGTAACAGTGATGTGGGAGATTGAAAGGTCAATTAATGAAACTTGAGAACTTTTTTAAAAGTCCCAATACATTGCTTAATGTACAAAAACAGAAGCACTAATAAAATATTTTATCACTGAAATACTCTTATTTAACATTTCTAAATAACTGCATTAAAATATTTTTGTACAGGGAATGATAGTCCCATCTTAGCTTTCCAGCAATAAAGATTCCTCGATGGTTTTGTCATGGTTTTTGTGAAGTTAATAGGGGTTAGGAGTATAGGAGAAACTGAGGGATAAGGAATAAGAATTCTGTTTGGATTTATAGTCATACATTTGCAAGTATATCCAGAAATGAACAGCTCTAGCTTCGTAATTGCACCCCTGGAAAGAGATGAACTATTGTATCTGTGGTAAATACGGTACTGATTCTGGAGTTGTACCTCAGAAATATAAGAGACATCTCAGAAATATTCTGGGTTTTGCAAATGAAAGTCTGAATTTGAAAGTCGGAGTTTCCTTATACCAGACTACATTTTTTTTTCCTCCTGTTGAGATGGTAACTTGTCATTTTATAAATCGAGGTTAGAAGTCCAATGTATCATGCTTTGTAAAAGAAGGTTAAATGAGGTTTTGTGAAAATGCTTTGTTTTGGAAGTTGATTATTCTGAGAGAAGAGAGTTTGTAGAGTTACAAACTCTTCTTGCTGCTTTTCATTATATTAATAGGAGGTATTTCACATATATGGATTTTCCCTTTTTTAAAGAGGAACAATTATGCATTAAGCCTGTGGATATAAGCTGCTGCTTTTAAAAACGTTTGGGTTTATATTTAAAGAAAATCAGAAAATGCTGGTGAGCTACAAAGTGATTTTGATGTGAAAATGATTAAATATTGTTGTTTGAAGAGTTGTGTAAAATGATTTTTCATTAATATGCACACACTGGTCTTTCAGCAGACTTCTGTTTACATGTAGAAGTCAGGTGTGAAACATCAGGCTTATGCCATTGGGTGATAATATTTAAATTCTTGTTTTGGAAAATTTTTAGGTTTTTAAGAAAACAGTTTTATGTTCTCTTTAGGTTCTCATTTCAACTCTAAAAGGAGCATCTATTTCTTAATGTGAGATCATAGCACTTGGCACTTTAAAAAGTTCTTCATGGAAATAAGGTAGTAAATATTCAAAGTGTTTATTAAGTTCTGTTACTTACATTTCCTCTTCTGTGTTTGTCTTATTAGCATCCATTTGTAAGTGAGCAAAAGGCTTAGATGAATCTATTGTTATGCCAGTAGGTCAAAGGATTGAGCACAACTGTATGCTGTAAATTTTGTTTCTAGGTTTTGGATAGCTAGCTGCCCAGTAAACGTTGTGAGCTGCTTTGTGTTTGAAATGTCCATAGGAGTGCCATACTGTGTGACAGCCAGGACTGAAATTTGCACTGGTGCAAGCAAGGTGAGACAGTGCCATAAAACACCCTCAGAAATTCATGTTCTGCTGAAGTTACAGAATTATTTCAACTCATCTTGCGGAGTTGACTCGGGTGTGAGCCAGCACCACTTTCCCCCTGCTCCCCCTGCAGATCAGGCTGCCCTGCTGTAGGAGAAGCTGCCCAGGAGCTGCAGCCTTGCCAGCATCTCTGTGCAGTACCACATTCATGCTCTGCAGGCACAGAAATAACATTTGCTGCTGCAGGGCTGGCATGGTGTGAAGATGCCTGGTGTTCCTGCTAATTCCTTTTCCATGCCACATTGCTAACAGCTCTCAAACTTTTAGCCTTAGTTCAGAGCTTTTATTCTCTGTGAGCCTACCTTGCGGGCAGGAGGAGGCTGTGGTCAGAGGTGCTGCAGTTCGTAGGTCCCACAAATACCCAAGCACCAAAAGCCAAAGGGAGAAAAGCTGGGGTGGGGGTGATGGCCAGGCAGCAGTGATAGTACAAGGCTGGGAAGGGGCAGGTTGCTGGTGTCTGCTACTTCTTTGAAGAAAGGACCCTAAGGCTGCAAACAGGAAGAGGCACATTGTCGAGGAAAGGCTGGATAGAAAGAAGATACCTTTCACTCAGGCAGACTGGTTTGAAAAGTAGGAGCAACCGACTGGTCTGCAACTTTTTCATTGGGGAGGTGTTTTGACCTTAATGGAGGAGTCCTGCAGTGCCACTGTGATTCCCAAAGACTTTGGCAAGGAGAGGGTTCTTCAAGCATTGACTTCTGGTCAGATTAAAAAGAGCCAGAGGGGGTCTAGCTGAACTTCCCACACTAAACACCAAGCACTTGTATCCATGGTTGTTAATACCCTTCAGACAGAAATTAGATTTTGCTTGTCACCTTTGGCCTCAGCTGACTCTTGAGCTGGCCTAGGAATTAGCAGCTGGTGGCCTATTCACTTCCTGCTTCCCGCAGCTGCTCCCCTCCTCCTGCCGCAGTCCCTCTGCTCCTGCTGTTCCCTGCCTTTGGAAACTAACCCTGAAACTAACATCCCTCAAGCTGAGGGCATGCCAGCACTTCCTAGCCTGGAATAGAACAGCTGGGGAAGCAAAAGACACTTCTTAAATACTCACAGGAAGCTGTGGTGCTGTGTGTGCTGCTGGGGGATGAGCATGCCTTGGCACCCACTAGTATGGTGCTGGGCAGCCCAAAGCTCTGAACCACAGCTCCTTCCCTATACTTTCTACTTAGGTTAGTAACCTAAGTATCGGACCCACTCAACACACTGTTGTTTGCGTATGAGCTCTTTTAATTAAGATGATTCCTAATCCCATGGAGGCACAAAGTTTTACAGGTAGCTAGCATAAACCAGTCAGCCTTAGGAGCAGATGCTTGAGAGAGTTTGCACTGCCACAGCCAGGCTTTCCTTGCACCAGCAACGCAGCTGAGTTTCCGCTTTCAGTGCTCACGGTTCCCCTGCATGGAGGTCTGGAGTGCAAACAGCTAAATGGCTTAATGTTCTTGTGCATTTATTTTTTTCAGTATTAGAAATTTAATCATGTTTTAAAATGTGTTAGCACTGCAGGGTGAAAAAATTAATCAATTAATTTTGTTGAAATTGTTACCCTACAAACTGAAGTGCTATCTTTGTGTATTTTAGCAAGTTCATTAACTGTAATTCTAGACAAGTCTCTAGAACCATGAGTGTAATTAATTGTTCTGACACATTGTAAGGGTTACAATAAGGAGGCAAGGCCTACCAATCTCTCAGGCCCACAGATAAGTAGGTTTCAAACACTCCCTTTTTTTAAGTAGAAACAGCAACTGGAGAATGTAGATGATGACAGTCACAGGAAAACATAATTGGCTTTTAGTGGTATAATCTTAAAAGTTTTAATAGGCTATTTCTCTTGGGGAAGAGAACTTGAAAATTAGAATGACAAAGCAAATTAGGTAAGAATGACCAGGCTTCACAAGCACTTCTGAATGTTAGAACATTTAAAAAGTATCTGTTTTCGAAACTTTCTCTGTCAAAATCACTTCACTTCACTGCACCCAAACTTGGCATTTTCATTTGCTGTGGAAGATTATTTCCTCAGTACAACAAGCTCTTCCCTACATGCTTTGTCCCAGCTAGTTAACAGCAAAGGTGCTTCTACGAAGGGATCCATCAGGCTGCTCTTTGCCTCCTTGGATGACAACAATAAAGGGTTTGGGATTTTGTGAGAGCACTTTTGGGCTCTTCTTAGAGGTAGTGAAAATTAAGCTGGGCAGCCTCCTCTGCTACAGGATAACCCATCACCTGGCTTACCCCCTTCTGCAAATGGTTTTTGTTGTGAAGGAGACAAGTGCAGGAGACAGCACAGTTCACACAGTCCATGCACTGTGCTCTTTTGCCTAGCACAAAGCACCAAAAAGCTTACCAACAAGGAAGGAGGGATAAATAGAAAAGGTGCACCTGCATGGAAATGGCTGCTGCTAGGTAATTTGGCTACTCTGGATACAAAGAGCCAAATTTACTGAGCCCTGTTGGAAGCATAAATGCAGCCATTTATCAAATAAAAGCACAGGGCATGGGGAAACATGGCATAAATTTTTAGACCCCAACATAAGCAGTGCTGGCTGGAGAAAGCCAGTTCATCAGTGGATGGCAGGTCTCTCACCAGAGGTCCAGGATGTTTGTGCTGTGATTACACAGTCATGCCTGACATGTGTCACTGATCTCAGGGGAACAGAAAACTTCTGATGCTCTGACCTGTTTACCTCAAAAACACAGCTCAGTAACCTGTGCTTGGAAGAACTCTTAACACAGGAAGGGTGCCACATTACTGCAATGGCTACAAGCTTCAATATTGGACTTTGATTAATTGGGGTATGTTAAAGTCAATGAGGCTTGTCAAAGTGCTATTCAGAGCTCCTAAATGTCACCAGTGCAGAAGGTAAGCATCACCAATGCACTATGCTGGAGCAGCACCTCTCTCCAGCTGGGTGCAAGTCTGGGGTAAGCCTGGGTTCTGCGCACATTTTCACTCCCCTTCCAGGTTACCAGGCCTCATGCTTCCTCTGCCTTCTCCTGCATAATTATAAATGGCAGTAATCCCAGACTTTAAACCTCCTCTTGTCCTGAATCCAGCACCTTTCCACTCTAGAAATGTGTATCTTAGCACCCCTGTGACACAGAGGTCATGCAGCCCACCTAAGGATGCAGCCCACCACTCTGCCCATGTGAAGGTGCTGCCCATGTGATGTGATGCTGCAGCTCAGGTAACTTTGTTGCCTTCTGCAGGCTCTGGCTAGTGTCTCTTTGCAGGCTGAACTGAGATGATGTTTTGCATTTGTTAAACAGAAAGCAAATGACATGCTCCACAAGTTGTTTTCACACTGCAGTGGTGCCATGCATGCCATATGGAAATCTGCAGCTTTTTCATCTTCTCATTTTGGGACGTAAGACAGAGTATCTGACATTTGTTCTACCTGCAAAAGTAATCACCTTATGTTTTACTTCTTTGTTACTGTGTGAATAGCCAAGGATACTCCAGAGCAATACTGAAATCATTCATAGTTTCCCAACTGGATTTAAACTTCTAGAGAAAACAAGGCTTTCAGGTAATAAAAAGTAAACTTTCTACTACTGCTTCTGGAAATCTTACTGCTATCAGCATGTTAACTCTTCAAAAAGCTATTATTTGGGATTTCCCAAAGAGGTAGAAGTTTTTATCATAAGGCTATTAGCAATGCATCTAGTGGTTCCTATGAAGTGGACAGGAATGCTCTGTGCTTATTAGATGCCTTGGATTAGAACAGGAGTGAGTTATTACTTTACTTGGTTTTCACTGTGAAGAACAGGAGGAAACTTCGGTACTTTGGCAGAAATGTGAGTTGATAATGATGGGCTGAAGGTCTTGCTTATAGCATTATAAAACTTTTCTGGTGCAATTCCTATCATAATGGCAGATAGATGCCTGAAGAGGGACTGCATTTGAGTGACATTGTATCTGGCTGTAAATTTTTCTCACTGTACAAGACTGACATGTTATTTGGCAGTGGCTTTAATAGCCTCGAGCATGTGCCACTGCTCTAGCAAAGAATAAATGTAGTACAAGTTGACAAAGCAGAGAAGGCAAAGTGTCTGACATCACAACTTGTCTCACTGTAACCAGGAGAGCTTCAGGACCAGTTGTAGACTGGTGCATAAGGATTATGTACATTCAGGTCCCATCATTAGAGGCACTGAAACTCAGACCCAGTGCTAATAGGCTCATGCAAGGGCACCATGCACACAACAAAAATGCTTGCCAGGGGTTTTGTGAAAGGCTGATGCTGCTCTCTATCTCACTTGGTGCCTTAGCTGTGCTCCTACCAACTGTTGCCAGCTCCTCCTGTGACTACTTCACACTACTAGTTCATGAATGTTAATTACTTATTGATTAAAAAAACCCCAACAAAATAACAACCAAACAAACAAAAACCAACCACTGGCCGTTTCGGACATCTGTAGACTACTTCACATATCAAGCTTGTATTTAATAAATGTTGCAATTTCTTAACTGCCTTAAGGAAAAGATGTGTGTGCAGTTTAAGGATTCTTACTGTAGTTGTACTAAATTCCTATATTTGCTGAAATATACAAAGTCTTCATTAGTACCTATTATAAAAGTGAGTATTGACACAGCAGATGTCAGGGTTTTATTTGTCACTTCAAAACAATTCTTGCCTCTTCAGGATTCCTTTACTTTTCACAGTCCTAACTGGTAGTACCAAAGCCATTGTGATTACAGATATTTAAAATGCTTTTCAGCAGCACTGACAGTTTTGCTTTGCTAAACTTCTAAAACCCATATATCCTTCTGTATCTGGCATCTACAGCAATATAAAAATCACCTAAACGTGAATAAAAATGACCGGTGTATTCTAGTCCTCCCATTATTTGTGCAGTGTGTGCATAACCATCCTGTGTTCCCTGTCAGAGTGACAATTTTGCTTGGTTAATCAGTAGACAGCACAAGCCCACTTAACTGGAATAAAAGTGAATATTCAGGTGGCCTATATCATCACTGTTTCTTTAGTGAGAAATAAGAAGAGAGGCTAGAAGTGAGAATCTTAACACGGTATGTAAGAATTGCAATGAAAGCACTGGGCTGTGACATGTAGAGAAGTCAAAGATACTTTGATCAAGCTGAGAACATGTAAATTAATCAATTCTGTAAGAATATTTATTCTTTTGCTCATGCAAACATTTTAAACCAGACCTCTTGAAGCAGTTTCTTATTCCTCAGGAAAATGTGTGTTTCTTACCCCTAGGACATGCTGAATTAGAGGAAGACTGAACTCAAAGAGCAATCTGTTAGGTCTAGGATTGTGAAAGAGAAAATATTCATCGTGTAAAGATGCTGTACAAGTGAAGAAATCTAGGACTCCTTTTTCCTAGCATTAGTTATCTTATTGGGGGTCAGAAATTTCAGAGCCTAAGGGAGGTCTTTCTAGTTGAGGGCCTGGTTTGGTTTTCTCCCATATGAAGTATAAACTAGAAGCTATTTGAAATGTGTTGAAAACTGGAGATAGTGATTTTCTGTTTGACTGATCAATTAAAAATTATATTTTGGAGAACCTGAGTCGACTTCTGGTTCTAAACTAGCTGTTTGCTTCTCCATTCCTGAACTGAGTGAGAAAAATCAAAGAGCCCCAGGTACTTACATCAGAACAAAGTTTTTAACCAGGCTATAAACACTTATGCCCTTGTCTTGCATATTGATCTGGTATAACTGTCTGATAGAGAAATAATGTAAATAATGCAGATTATCAACAGCTTAGAAAGTATTCATTCTCTGCATCAGTAAAGTCAGGAAAGGTTGGGGGGGGGGGTGTTTTTTATCTTTCTCTTTTACAGAATCACAGAATCCCAAGGGTTGGAAGGGACCTCAAAAGATCATCTAGTCCAACCCCCCTGCAAGAGCAGGGTAACCTAGAGTACATCACACAGTTTCTACTTTATTTACTGGTGGATGGTTGGTTGGGGCGGGTGGAAGGGAGCATTTAGTATTTCAAATGCGTCCAGTCATCTGTAAGTGAAAATCTAGCTTTGTGGAAGCTACTGAGAAGACATGCATAATTTCTTCACTGCTAGCCTGCACTCGTTAATTAGCCGTGCTTCCAAAGGCTTGCCCTATAACCACTCTAAATCCAAAGGCAAGAGCTTTTGATTACAGTGCCGGATGTGCTGAAAATTAGAGCAGGTGAGAAATTTGGAATCATTTTGAAATTGATTACGTTTTGCTCTGTGTACTTGTGGGCACACAGTGCATATGTATAAAATTATCATTCTCCAAGGCAGGCAGGGAGGAAAGGAAGAGAAAGGTCACCCTTTGACTAGCCTTGTGTTTCATACAAGACGTCACTCTCTATGTGACATGTATATATGCACTCTTCATTTGCATGGGGTGGTGACAAACAGATGCTGTGTTCAATGTGCTTCCTGTGCAAAGCAGTAGATCTGAATAGATCTGATTATATTCTTTGACCCAGCAGTCACTTTCTTCACCTTCCTTCTTTGTCGGGAGGTCAAATGAGCTTGTGAGGCCTCAGGCTATGCAGGAACAGAAAAGCAAGAGGGATCCCTGAAAGCCATTCCAATGCTGATTTGGTAGCCAAGGTGTTTTGACTTCACATCATTCTGAGGCACCCAAGTGAGGTGTGCTTTGCTGCAAGTCTGCTTTTAAAGCTTGTAGCATTTTTAGGCCTCTTTATGAAGCTTTTCTTCAAGAATTATCCATATTGCTTAGCTTCCATTGTATGGAGTTAATATTTTGAATCCCACGAACAAAATCAAGTTGTTTATTAGACTTCTTAGGGAGAATTCATAAAATCTTATTTAAACTGTAGTAGAGCTTCTACAAAATGACCTTGAAATATAACACTTTCTGTTTGGAACCATGCTTAAAAAATAATCTTATCTTCCTGTTCAGTAAAGAATCTAACCATTTTCTTCCTCATCCACATGACAGAAGTACCTGTACTGTTACCTGGAGACCTGCTCACTGTGAATGAAAATAAGCAGGGTAGAAGCCTAGCAACTCTAATACCAAAAAGTCCATTAACAAAGTGTTCACTCAGAATAGTTTAAGCACCACAGATTGCATTAGCTTGTGGAAGGTGGCTGCTGGGAAAGAAATTTGACATCAAAATATTTTCCCAAATGCTTGATCTTCACAACACACGCGCAAAAATAATCTCACATCTGGGATACAGAGCTCAGGCTTTCTGGGTCCATGTCATTGCAAGGTGGCAGTCACCCTGATAAGTGCTTCTTGGATGCACCCATGTCTGGGGCTGGTCAGTGCAAAGTGCCTGTGGACTGACTCCTGGGAACCTCTGCACCAAGTGTGACATGCCCAGGATACCAGGCTGGCAGATGATCTGCAGGAATTACTGCCAGGGCATGGGTGGGTGGGTTTGCACTTTGAAAGGGCAGCTTGGATCTGCAGTTTCCCCATGGGCCTTGTGCCTTCTGGCTTACTTAGTACATACCTGAGCTAAGAGATCTTGTATTTCCCTGACCCTGGGCAAAATGGAATGAGCCCTCTTTACAGCCAAAAATGCTAGAGAAAACTGAAGTTGCAGCCTGATGTGTGTGCCACCAGTTCTAGCATGCCTTTTTCTTTTAAAAAAGGTATGCTATAACTGTGTATGCATTGGGCAGAAAGGCAGTATTTGTGCCTGTAGAGGCAAACTTTATGACAATTTACAGCTCAGCTTTCCAGTTCAAAGTAAGTTTGTAGCCCTGAGAAAAAAAAGGAAGGACTCACTCCCCATTAGCCCAGTTGAGTCTAGAGAAACAACTGGTACTCAGGGATTTGCAAAATTAAAGAGAAGAATAAAACCCAAAAGGTGGTTTCAAGGACATCTATTTTCTTTGGAGCACTTGCTGTCCTTGTGAACTACAGCAAACATATTGCTATATTGCTCCTGGTGCCTAAGTGGCAATTAATATTCTGCACTAAGTGCATTTGACAGGTGCAAAGCGCTGCCTAAGAAAATTGTCACCTCATCTTTACATTAGCGTATTAAAGCAAATGTTGACTTCTCAGGTTAAAGCTTGGTTTTGTTGGGCTCAGCTCTGTGCAAAGGCAAAACGTCTTGGAAAGGTATATGAAAGCTGAATGTTCACTTGTGGCCTGGACTTTTGAACAGGCAACTCTGGGGGCAGAGTGGCTCTTTCTATAACCTCATTGCTGGACCTCATTTCCAAAAAAGGGAAGTGTGTTGCATGACTTACCTTTTTTCTTCTAGATTTAATCTTTCCTTGGGTTGCACAGAAACAGTTCAAATATCCCAGAACCTGCATCTCCCATTTTATTCTCACTCAGGTGACTTGCAAGATCTGAAGATACTGTTGCTCAGTGGAAACGTGGGGCACACCAGCACTGAACTGCAGTTTCTGGACTTCATTGCAGTATGTAACCTGAAGCTTCTGTTTTTAAAAATACTTTTTATTTCTAGCCTAAAAAAACCCCAAAAAAACAAAAAAAAAACCCACAACAAAAAAACTAACAAAAAAAACCAAACAAAAACCAACAACCCCCCAAAAAAACAAAAACACAAAAAAAACAACAAAAAAAAAAAACAAAAAACACAAAAGAGCAAAGCCATGCAAACTGAGCAAATTACAAGTGAAATTACTGAAAATGGATATTCAGAACATGACAGTTTGTTAGGAAAGGGTTAAGGAATATAATTAAGGAGTGAATATAATTAAGGGAAAAATGTCCATCATATTTGCATGAAGTATCTACTAAGATAGACCATTGCTCTATTTTAAGACCAAGAGACAGACCACTCAGAAATCAGTTTAAAATGGCACCAAATGTTAATAACTCTAAAATGAACCCCAAAGACATGTCTAAGACCTACAACAAACTACATTTTTATAATCCCTGGAAGGCAGAAAAGGCTTATTTGTTATGTCTCAGTGGCATCCCACTAAGCAACTCCAGCCCACATATTTGTTCTAAATTGACACTTCAACAATTTTCATGATTACAGAAAGCACTACACCATGCATCGCTTGTTCTGAACCCATTAAATTGCAATTTGTTTTCTGCATGTTGGTTGCTGAAAGCCTAAGAATGTTCTGGAGTAAAATAAGCCCTTTCCTGTGCAAATAATCCCTTCACTTTGCCAATACTGTATTTCTCATTTCAAGTTTTAATGACAGCTGTTCAACCAAACTTTCTTATTGGGCAAAAAATACAAAGTAGGATTTGTATTAAGGAGTATCATAAACATACATGTTAGTGCCTTTTGCTGGTCAAAGGCTTGTGTCCACATAGAGTATCTTGCAAATGCAGATTAGATGATGGCATAGTCGTATAGAAAGTTTTACTCTTGCCTGAAGAGGAAAGCTGTGGAGTATGTATATGGTGTATCTTTCCCCCAAAGTCTCATGTACTAGTGCTTTTGTCAAAACAAAACAGAAGATGCTGTTTGTTTAAACCCTCTTCTGTGGCAGTGGGTGGAAATGAGATGAAAAAGCTTTCCAGACAGGTTTACTATTTCAAATACGACTTCTTTTTCTTGAGGACTGCAATTTTCCACTGTTCCTTTGGTTGCCGATGGGTTGTGGTCTCTGTAGGGTGTGGTGGTGTCCTCTTGACTGCTGGGGCACAAGGCAGCTGTACAAAGTTACCCACACACCGCCTTTCAATTTTTCTTGCTGGGTGAAGCAGCAGCCAGCTTTGGCACTGCTGTCATCTGCTCAGCTGATAGAAAGAGGAGCTAGGAAACCAGATGCTCAAAGTTTGTTTTGTTCTTAGAAAGAAGACAGAAGTGCTACAGAGTTTCTATGAGCTGTTTTTGCCATGGTCACAGGAGATTTTAAAGAAAAGAGAACGAATTTCAGGATGAAGCGTTATCCAAACTTCTGGTGTAGTCTGTGGGAAAGCTCTGACACGGTGAGTTGAGGGAGAAAGAAGCGGTAGCAGTTTGCGTTTGCTTCTTAAAAAGCAGGGCGGCTCTAAGATGCCAGCAGCGGACAGACCCCCGGGTTATGAGAGGAGCCGGTTGCGTGGCAAAACACGGCAGCCCGCTGGCCTTGACCTAACCCTGTCACCCTCAGAGGAACCCGAGCGGGGCGCACGGTGCCTCCGTGTAAAATAGCAACAGCCACGGCAGTTAACAGCGGAGTAGCGGGCGGTGCACGAAGGGTACAGCCTGCACTGCGAGGGGCGGGGAAGGGAAGTAATAAACCAGCAGCGATCGCCCCGACGGTGCTGCCTCTTTCCTCCCTCCCAGTACCGCTTTGGTGGCAGAAGTAAACCCGGCGCTTGACCCTGGAAGGCACGGCGGGGCTGGAAGAGCCTCAGGGAGAGAAGGAGCCGCTTCTCCCCGCCCTGCCAGAGTTCGCCCAACTGCTGGCGATGGCGTGCGGCCCCGCCTGAGAGCACCTGCCGGCAGCCACCGGCTCCCCTCGGCTCTCGACGCCGCCATGGAGAGCCCCGCGGGCGGCAGCGCTGCCGCCGAGCCGGCGCACCCCTGCTCGGAGCCGGAGGTACCGGCCGCCGGCCCGGCCGAGGTGGCAGGAGGAGGGGAGGCGGCGGAGGTTAGCGCTGCAACCGCGAGGTCGCGCTGCCTTCGGGCCGTGTACGTGCTGAACGACCCTCCCAAGGTGGGCGCCGGTGCGCGGAGCCCCGAGGCCGGTGCGCGGCAGTGCCTGCTGCGGGCCTGCGAGGCCGAGGGGGCTCAACTCTGCACGGTCAACTTCGGGGAGCTGGACTTCGGGGAGACTGCGGTGCTGGACGCCTTCTACGACGCGGGTGAGCAGGTTGGGCTGAGGAGGGGGCTCAGGCTCGGCCTCGCCAGGTGCCACGTTCCCAGGGTGTGTGGGGCCCGAGGTGGGGAAGGGCCGGTAAAGGTGGTGCCGGAGAGGTCAGGGAAGAGGGGGAGTGGGGCAAATGTGAGACTGTGGTGGGGGTCTTGAGAGGGGGTATGGCGACAGGAGAATGGCTGCTAGGGGAACCTCAGGTAATAGGAACAAGAGCCCGGTCTTCAGGAATGTCCTGCACACGGAGGAGGAGAAAGTGTAAGGACAAAAATCTGGCCCTTACACCAGCTCTTTCAGTCACCACTTTGTGATGCTTCAACAGGACTTTGTCAGGACTGCAGTACCAACTGAGCCTTAAGGAGTAGCAAAACTCTTGCTAATATGTTTTCCTAAGAGCCCTCTTACAGCTGGTTGGGAGTGAGACACAGCATGAAGACAGGCCAGCCAGAAGTCTGATCTGGGTAAGCCAGATGTTTCATGTTCACTGCTCTAACTCAAGCCCTGGACAGTGAGATTGACTTGCACGCAGACAGCATCAGAGTGATCCAGCATTGTTCTGGACAAGGAAGTCTAGAGGCATGCCCTGATGAAGAAGCCTTCTGAGTATTGCCCACCATGTCCAGGCTCCAGCTGGTGATGGGTGTCTGATAGTTCAAAAGAAAGCTGTTCTCCTTACTTATCAAAATCCATCTGGCTGGCTGGGCACTGTGGCAGATAATTGTGAGCTTTTTGAGCAAGCAGAGGAAGCCCCTGACTCAATAGGTATTATTAAAACTAATCAAGGTATGTGGACTTGTTCCAGACATGCAGACATACTTTTTCTCATAACTGCATGAGCAGGCATTGGGAAAGTGGGGGATTCACAGGCTCCAAAAGGGAAAGTCCAATGTTAAGTCCATATTGATATCCATTTTCACAAGAAGACACTTTTTTTTTTTTTTTTCTCATGAGATGTGTTAAAGAACACTTCTTGAAACTTCAATCTTATTTTAAATTCTCATACGATGATGAGTCCATTTCATCCTCTGATAAATCAGCCAGATATTGAGGAACATTACACCCTTGGCTGTTGTTTAACTTCCCGGTCAGGGGATTTTATTTTATGTCTACTACCAAGGTTGACAAGTGTGTAATAAATATTTTCTTTGTGTGTCTTAGTACACAACCATGAAATTTCTTTGTGTGTTGCCAGTATTTTTAAAGCCCTTCTGAAGGTAAGCACAATGTTATACTCATCAATGCATAATTATTTCTTCATTTCTACTAATAGCCCTATTAATGTATTTGCACACACCTGCTCTGCATTGTATTGACAGCCTGAGACAGTTAACTAAGATTATTTTTCATGTTGCTGCATTCTGAAGTGAGTGGGAATATGGCCCACCCTTGTAGACTTTAACATTCAAGTCATCTTGTAGGACCAAGATAATTTTATCAGTGATTAATATCACTTTGTAATAGTAAAGTCCTTTGTTACTTGATACGCTACACTCTTAGTCAGCAAATACTTTATACCATTTTCACTGTCCATTAAAGACTAACTGAATAGTCCTGAACTAATTTAATAGTCCTGAACCAGGAACTGTTTCAAAGGAGACTGTTCAAAATAAGTTTTCTGTGTGTTTCTTTTCAGTAACAACATTTTGAGATCAGTGGGGAAGCAATTTTTTAATTGGTGTAATGTATGCCTTTATTTGGCAAAGCTTTTGGTCAAAACATCCTTTAATGGCAAGTTATTTGCATTAAGAGAAACTCAATTATATTTGCATTAGTTGCAATGTTACCCTGAAAATGCAGACATCCTTAGTAATAAAAAAGCTGTTAAGTATAAACAATAGTTTTAATAGAGTATCTATTTTGCTCTATGTTGTTTCAGTATTTTAATAAGTAGCTCTTCTAGCATTAACATTTTAACTAGCTTTTTTGTTCTTGTATTGCTGCAGTTACTGTTGCCTATTCAACTGAATATCTATGTAGTTCTTTTTTATCTCTCTTAAAAGTAGTCAGATTGTACTGGCATCTGTCCCATTGAGTTTTCCCAGTTTCTAAGGTATATCTAACACTGTTGTTCAGAGAAATATCCAGTCACAACCTTTAAACTTCTAAAATTTAAACTTGCAAAATTATGCTGGTATACTGACCTGAAGTGTCTTTATCTTAGTACTTACCGCTTTATTTCATCCTGCTACATGATAAAGATGGGGGAAATTCCTTTAGCAGTGTTGTGTGGAGTATTTGCATCTTCTTGCTTCATTCTGCAAAGTGACAAAAAAGTATCCATTACACTTTTATCTTTATATACCCCCCCCTTCTGTTGTTGTTCTATTAATTTATTCTTTCTGATGTCAGCTAGCACTGGACCTAAATTTCATACTGGATTCTCATTACAATGGATTTTAAAGTGTTCTAGTTCTCATTTTATATACAATGATTTATCATTTTTTCCTTAGAGCTTTTGTTGCATACTTTTATTCTTGTTTTCTTGCTCTGTGTTGTTTTTTGGTGGACTCTCCCTGCTTGATGTTTTGAATACATATCAAGCTACTCTCCAAAAATTCTGAACATTATAATTATTCATTTACATGCAACTTGTTTTATCTGTTACTCTGCAAATTTTTTAATCTTTAAAAAATCAGTCCTTTTTAATTTCTATATCTTACAGATACTGTTACTATATTATGTTTTCTAGAGCATATGCTTGATTGGGACTGTTGGCATGTATTCAGTTCTTAATGAAGAACGTTAAGAATGAGTTTTAATATGGGCAATCCTACAGCTCATGATGAACTTTGTGTTAGGAAATTAATATGTGTTTACTTTAAAAGCAAAACAATCTGAAAAAGTATTATCACTGCCCATGTAAGATACTGAGCAGATGTTTTCCATGCTGAAGATGTCTATTATAATGTATATTTACTTTCTATACACCATGTACAGTACTTTGAAAAGCAATTCCTTTTTCTCTGTTAGGAGAGTGGGAATTCTTGCCTGTAGCCATTTCTTAGTTTGCTAGTTGGAACCTTAACCATGTCCTAAAGCTTAAAGACTGAGCAGTGAGGTCCATCTCATTGTGAAGAGTAACTACAGACCGGGGTCTTTGTTAAAAGTGCTGTCCATTACCCGCTTTCCTCAGTCTGCCTGAAATTGTAGCCCATTTACTTAGAGTCGTAAGATTCCTCCCCACCTCAAGTAAGTTTATCTCTCTTACTTAATATGAATCTATAATACAGTGGTTCTTGGAATTGGTATCTTTGGTGACAGTACCAGCAAACTTTAAGGACAGAGTGCAAAGCAGAAGATCAACAGGAACCTCTTTCATTTCTGCAGTTGATTTTCTAGTAGGTGATTTTTCTGTAAACCGCTGAGTGCTACAAAAACACCCATATTCCATAATAAGAGTATGTTACCTCTTTTCTCCTTGAGTGTACTCATTACTCACTCCCCGTCGTTTGAAATCTTATCATGGAGGTGTGACTTATGCTTTTACCTGTTTATTGCAGACCAGCAGGAAATACAGAATGATCTTAAGAAATCACTGGACTTTCTAAGAACCTTTGCTAAAGGGGAACTTCGACACCTGGGAGAGCAAACTTACAACAAATTGTGTAGTAAGAGCTTGATAACAGAAATATGAGGAGTGTCTGCTCAGTCAGTGCTAGAAGCTGTCAAGAAAGTAATTTATGTTATGCAGAAATAGATGACTAACATAGAAGCAACAAGGATGCTTGCATACACTATCTCTGGGCAGAGGAAGAGGCAGTGTTTTTAGACTGAAAGCCACAGATACCATGCATTAGTGTGAAGCTTTTTTGCACACAATAAAAACAATTTTACACAGGAAATGTGAGCCTACAGGCTGAGGATTTTTAAATTCTTCAGAATTATCCCATGCAGAAAATCAAACTACAGGCATTCATAAACAGCTTAAGAGGCATAGTGAAAAGGTGAGGGTGGCTTGGTTAGTGATGTTACAGATAGAGGGATTCGGCCTCTTTGTGCTCTTACCACAGCTGCAAAAGATATTTCAGTTCTAAATGTACAAAGAAAGCAAACAAATGTCCAGTTAAATGTCTGACTTGTACCTATGGAAGGGTGATACTAGATAGAAAGGGATGTAGCTTTTACTTGTCTACCTGAAACTTTAGCAAGGCTTATTGCCTCAAGTGCCACAGTATCTGGCTACAGTGTTAAGTGGAGGACTGGCCTCTACAGTTGTAATAGTTTTGGATGGTCCCATTTTGATTCTATGCAGTTGTGTTTCTGTAGCTGATTGTCCTTTTACCTCATGAGGGATGTACAGTAATCTATCCCAAGGCTTGGAATACTTCTTTGACCCTTTGACCACAAGCATTTAGAAATGACTGCAGTCATTGAAGTCACAGTGACTGCATTGCAGGATGCAAGTTGACTGAAAGAAAGACAAGCTAGAGAGAAACTGAAGTACTGAGGAATAAAGCTAAAGTTTGCCTGAGGAAAAACAATTATTCCTCTGACAGTCAAGGGAAATATGTCAGGTCATTTGTGAGTGCAGTTGAATATTTTGAAGTATGTTTCTGTTGGTTGTTTTTTTTTTTTTTTGCTACATATGAACTTCTCTGACCAACATCCTGCAGGATGAGGCAGCCTTAAAATGCATTTTTTGATGCCCATCTCCCATCTTCACACAGAGTCAGACTTGGGAGGGGGCCCAGACAGAGACGGAAACGTGGATCCTCCTTACTTCTGTGCCATAGTTGAACCCTTCTTAACATAACCCTAATTTCTTGTCCCTGAAAATCTTTTTCTTCATGTTACACCACAAAAGGAGAGGGAGGAAATGTATGTTCTGGATCCTAATTTTAAGGCACTGTCAGCCATTGAAGGAATCATTCTTGCTTATATCCAGCTGCCTGCCCTGAAGCCCTCTGCCCTCTGAAGGCCAGTGTTCCCACTTCACAACTGACAGGGATGCTTCAGCTTCTTCAGCCCAAAAGCTAGTATGTCAGGGTGCAGTAACCATTTGTCGCTAGTGTAAGGTAATATATGCATGGTAACTAGTGTAGCTGAGCTGGAGGCACATGCTTGTCTTGCTGTCTGTTACAGGGATTGTAACCTCTGACAGGAAGGTGAGGATGACAGCTGAGGGCAATAACTTCTTGAATAAACTTGGACAAACCTTCCTGCTGCAATTTATCTTTGCCCCTGGGTGTGACAGTGAACAGTGGGGAAGGGGTTAAGGGTCAGCTCTCTGATGCTTACCTGAGCAAGCAGGGGTTGCTTTTATTTTTTTGGAATATTTACATTTCTTTCTTTGCTTTCTTTCCCCTGCAACTGGCTCAGCAGCTAGGAGTGTGTTTGCTTTGAATCTTGGGAGATGTATATACCACAGAGTACAGAAATGTGAAGATAAGTAAACCAACCACTTTCGGAATGGGAACGTGGTGATTGAAAGGCTAGGGATGGCTAAGTTGGACATTGTGCTGCTTTAATACAACCCCAGGGCTTTTATCTTTGGGTTGTGCTGCACATCTAGAGCAGCTGCAGGTATTTCAAGCAAAGCTCTGCACTGTGCCGTTGAAATAAATGTTCTGATAACAAGACCTTGTAATATACCGGTATTGTAATTCTTTTCTATTCAAGTGTTTGAGGTGAGTTTTGAATGACAGGAACATGCCTGATGCATTCCATCAAGTCTGTATGTTACTCTGTTATGATATCTCAGCTGCTGTGACAAATGCAGTACATTCAAGAGGTATATCTTGATTTAATGTTATTAGTTGGGGTCCATTTCCGACATGAAATCTTGCAGAAATGTTTATTTGCGTTCAGAGATTTGAATGTTTTTCTCAACAGTAGGGAGCATTATTTTCTACTTGTCACCTCCATAAAATGTCTTTGTATCAACCATGTTGCTTCTTGTATCTGTAAACTGGAAGGCTTCACTTTGGTTAAGCTTGCGTGTATTCTATGAAATAGCTCCTTTAATGTCAGTTGAACAAGCTTAGAAACATACAGATAAATAACCATGCATTGGTTATGTAAATAAATAACTGTAAATAGGTTAGGTGGAATTCATTAACTTTCCTTTGGTATATTGCCATGGGCCAAATGCAGAATCAGAACTGTATTCACAGAATGATGAAATTGTTAAAAGCAAGAAGAAACATACCCTGATTCTCTAAGGGAAAGAGATCATAGTTTATTATTTCCCCTTTTGGAAGTAACATCTTTCTCTAGTGATGGGTCATATGGAAAGAGACATTGAAAATCCAGACCTACATGTCCTACCTTTGAACAAAGCTTTGAATGAAGCTGTTTGCATCTCTCAAAATCTGGTGCTAACAATGCAAATTTGGACTTCTTTCATTGTTCTAAGGTGAGGTTATGTACACGTGCATGCGCTGTCTATGCAAAGTGACTCATTTCTGTGCCATAACTTTTGGACGAAGAAAAAAGGAAAAAAAAATGCAGGTTTTCTTTCACTGTTCCTTCCTCTGTGTGAAAAAAAATCAGTAACACAATCAAAACCCAGCTTACATCTATCTTCTCTGCTTGTCTCTTTGTCCTCCTGAGCTTAAAATTAAATCTGAGAAGGCTTCCCAGAATCTGACTGTGGACACTGTGTCACTGGGGCTTGTGTATACCTAGGAACACATCTGATGATTTCGAGGTGTTGAATCAGCTTAGAAGGAATATTCTTCCTGATTGGAATACAAGTTGTGTGTGTTTCTGTTTTGTTTTAATTTACTCTATGACTGTTATTTCCCACTGTATGGTTAGAAGTCTTATTGATTCTCTCTAAATAAGCTTATTTAGAAGCTTTTACACCCATTACACCCATTACAAATATTTTAGAAAACTTGAACATTTAGGGTTATTCCAAAGAGACGAACGACTGCATCTATCTTGAGCTACCTTTGATCTGAAGATCAATTACTGTCACGCATATGGCCCTTAAAAACAATGCAGTTAAGGTTGTTTGATTATATATTTTTTGAATATTTTTAAATATTGCTTAAATGTTTTGGGGGAAATTAAACATTTCTGCAGCATTTTCTGGAATTCTTCAAATAAGTAATCATGGTTCTGATTACTGATGGGAGGGAGGGGGGAACCATGCTGCCTATGTATACCAGTCAGCGAACTCTAAAGGACTCTTTTTTGTTTTGTTTAAGAATGACATAGAAACGTATTTTTCAATATAGCTCCTAAGTCAGTCTGAAAGCAGCTGCTGTGCCATTTGACCATGAGATGTTAGCAAGCAGATCTCTGGGTTTGCCTTGCTGCATTTCAAGCTGATTCTCAATGACACCACATTGCTCCTGAAGAGAGCTGTAAATGAGGCTGGCAGGCTTGAGTCAAGCAGGGTGGGCACTTGAGGCTGCTGGTGTGGGAGCCTGATTCCTGGCTGCTCATCCCCTTTGCAGTGATTGCACGCTTGTTCAGTCTTGCTGTGCTGTGTGTATCATATTCTTCTTAGATTTAAGAATTGGTTCTGTAACACCTGATGTCGCAAAATTAAGTTAAAAAAAAACAACAAAAAAAGAAGAAATATTGCTTATGTGGGTTAATTACATTGCTTTTATTCCCATGCTCCCATAATTATGATAGATAGGCTGTATCTTATATATTCTGCAGTCATGTTCTGCTTTTATCAGTGTAATCATACATTGCTTTTTTAATCATCAAATTACACTTGCAAGTTAAAAATTGTTGATGTACTGCCTAGTTAAAAAGTAGCTAATGCTCTTGGTTTGCAGACATTAAAGCTTGAGTAAAGCTCTTCTGATGTGCAAGGACTTGGTGCAGAACTCAGATGAGAACTCCAGACTTTTTGGCTTCCTCTGTATTCTGTGTATAAGATGGCCTCAAGTTTAAACTCACTGGCTGCAAATGTGTGTTCCATTGATACTTGGGGGCATATTGCTGCTTCCATGGACATGGAGGAGCAGCCACGTGGCAGTTTGCTTGGCCTAGATGCTGCATCTTTTAACGCTACAGTGATGTTGTGTGGCTGAAATTAAACAGTGAAGATAGGTGTAGGATCTTTCTTAAGAGGACCTCAACACAGTTTGCCACTTGCAGATGAAATTTGTGAACGTGGTAGGCTCTGTTTTCCTTGCAGCTTCAGCATGGGTGTGAATGGCTTTAGCCTCAGACTACCTTTGAAGAGCAATGTGTGTGCCTGAGGATGAGCCAAGAGCAGGGAGTGCAGCTGTTGCTTTATCCTGCTCTCTGGCACAGGCTTGCAGCAAACAGCACAGTGCTGGTCTCTGCTGAGGTCAGGGTGATTCAAGCTGATGGGTCAAGTATGATCATGTCCCACAGCATGATTTCACTAAGCCTGTCATCTTTCTCTCAGGAGTGCTACAATTACTTTCACCTTTCCCTGGGAGGCTGGCGTGGCTATAGATCTATGCCAGGAGCAGAAACAGCATCACTGTAGTCTGCAAGGAGGAACCCAAAGCTGGGACATGAATTCTGACACTTAAAAGTATTGGATCACTTTGTCATAATAAACTGTGCTTGCTTTTTGTTTTTTATCTTTCATAATATTCTGCCTGACAGGGTAAATGATTCTGCTGTGGTGTTTAAGGTGGTAGAAGTGAAACTTCCCAAATATTCTCTGAGCACTTAAACTTTGGTATAAGTCTGTCAAGATCCCAGCCTTAGTAAGCATGGACTTTCATTGACTGAAGTGGACTCTGATGACAGACACAAATCCAAAACAGTAATGATGCTTAAGACTGCTGATCTGGGATAGTATAGCAAAATCCAGTATTAAAGGAAGTGCTCTAGTTTATCATAACTGAATTTGTGCACATACAATTGTGTCTATAGTAGTATATACTGGTTCTATGCTTAAATTATGTTTTAAAACCCTTCAGTATCTCTTTCAAGAAAGAAATAAAGGGTAGTTGTAAATACAGCCATCTCCAGGTGATTTTTAACCTTGTTTCACTCAGTATAATATTTATTTGTTTCACTTTGAATCAAGTTGTGGAAAGAAATGTCTAGACTCTCTGCCATTTATGTTTGTGATTCTCCTGTTTAGGAAAACATGTTGCAGGCACAAAAATGTAGCTCAACCACTGATGGTCACTGGTTTCTCAACAATTTGAAAAATGTTGTTCACATGATATTTAAAGCTTTTGAAGTCTAAGCCCAAAGCGCATTAGTTCCAGAAAACAAGCAAATTTCCGTGTAAATGAGCATGATAATGAGTTTTTCCTAAAAATCATCAGTTTTCTACTGGTGTCAGCAGTGCTTTTCACAAATTGCAGTACTCCATTGCCTCCAGGCTTGTCTATCAGATTCATGAAAATGATTGTGGGGAAAATAATGGGGAGAACTTTGCTTAGAATTGGGATAGTGACTTATTTGTTACTTTATTTCTATTCCATGTCTCTCCCCTGACTTTGTTTACAGCTGGGATAGTGACTTGTTACTTCATTGCTATCCCCTCTCCTCTCCCCCTTTTAAATTAGTTTCAAATATTTAGTAGCTAGCTCAGCCAGAAGAAATTGTATTGAACCAATTGTCTTTGCCTCAGCAATCCCAGAAATGGCGTAGGTTTTATCTAATGCAGAAAAATGTCTGCCTGTAATAATTTCGTTCAGGTGAGACTAGCTGCATTAACACTCCTGTTGCTGCCTTTCACTCACAGCAGTTGCAGAAAGGCCAGATTGGACAGGGCTTTGATCAACCAGTCTAGTAGGAGGTGTCCCTGCCCGTGGCAGGGGGTTGGAACTAGGTGAGCTTTAAGGTCCCTTCCAACACAAACTGTTCTATCATTCTGTGAGTCTATAAGAGAAGAAAAAGCTGCTTTTTTTTCCTTTTATTTTTTTTTAATTCTGCTAATTTTTATGTGTTGAGGGGAGAGATTTCTCATTAGTTTTGCCTTTCCTCTGAGAGTGACAAGATGAAACTGGAGCTGGGAATTGGTGAATAAAACCAATACAAGGCTGTGTTCTGTGTTTCTTTCCAACAGTGCTCGAGCAGTCATCTCTGCTGCTCTAATCTTAGTCAATAATAAAAATTTGCAGGAGAAAAGCTAATGTTTACAATGGAGTTACTGTTTGACATTAGGCTTCCTTATTTAGCTGAGCTTCTACTTCCTTTCTGGGTTGTAAGCAAGGCACATAAGACTGCTTGAGTATTTTTTAATTATTTTTTTAATTATTTTTACCATTGAATGCCTCTTTAGATTCCTTGTTTTGCAGTAATGATTGCCTCTGAGAAGATACTTCTGAGAATAAGTTTATTTCCTGAAGTTTTGGTATTTTGGACAATTTTAAACATGGATATTCAGAATTCATGATCTTAAACCTAAATTTTCTTGCGTACTCCCTGTTCCAGAGTTCAAGGATTCTGGGTGAGAGAAACTGAGAGACAGAGAACTCTCAACTAGTTTATTAATATAGGAAAATATAGAGCTACTAACAGATGCAGTAGAGGATCTCTCTGATGTTTGGTTATCTTACCAACCCCAAGGACTCTGTGAAGATGACCAGGAAACTAGCTCAGAGAATCATCATGGCAGTGCGAGGTGGCAGGCTCAACCTTAGCGAACGTCCCCGCTGAGGCAGCGTTGTTGTGGGTGGTATGAAGGCCTGCCTCCCTGCATCACATGAGGCTTGGGCTTTTATACTGACAAAAGTGCACACTCATTCTGATGCAGGGGGCCAGCCTATGTCGGAAGAAGTGGCCAGCACTATCTAGAAAGTTCTCCAAAGGTTGAGACTTTTCTGGGGAGTTCTAAAGCAGAACTTTCCGGGGAGCAGCCAAATCAGGACTCTCCGGGTAGGAGCCAAAGTGGACAAACAGTAATTTTCTATCTTTGTGTGTTTCACCACGGACCATTATCTATTGTCCCTGATACACTCCCACATTCACAAGGTACAGGTTAGCAATATACTGTTGGGCCTTCCAAATCTGAGTTCCCATCTTATAGCCCCTGAGAGTGGTGGCAGTTGCTATTTCATCCTGTCTGTTTAATACATCTGTGGGGCCTTAGATCTCACTATGGTAGTTACTCAACCCTAGCTTTGACTTGTCTCATCAAAGCTGATAAATCTTTAAGGATTCATGGAAAATGAATGCTAGAATGTGTTGAATAGAACCCCTCCTCCTTCTGGAACATATGCTGCTATTCATGAAAATACTGTTATCATACTCCTTGAGCACTTCTAACAAATGCTTTGAAAAAAATATGCTGATTTAGTCTTGTCTTGCAAGCCTAATACTTAATTCCAGCTAGGGAACAGGAGACAAACTCTAGTTCCAAAGAAAAAAGTGGTAAGTGTCCACTGATATTGTCTAATAGCCTGGATGTCTCCTAGTCATGCTGCAGTAAAAAAGATGGCTCTGATGGTGAAGGAGGCAGCTTTGTGGCTGATCTGGCCACAGACGAGAACTCTGTTGTAAAAGCACAGTTCCAGTTTTCTGGCTTGGTCCATAACTACATGACAGTCTGTCAGGACACTGACTCTGGATATTCTCCAGCAGAATTGGGTGAATGTGACATGCAACATCCTTTCTTTGGAAGCAGCACAAAGAGGGAATTACGTAATGTCTTCTTTTGTGTCTTTGAGATTGGTAATAAGATAATCATGAGATGTACTCCGTTACCAAAGAACATTCCAGTGGTGCTTATTTTTTACACACACAATTAATGCCATTGCTGTGATTAGGAGAACTTAATCTTTGAATGAAGGGTAGTTTAGTCAAGTAAAATCAGACAATATCTGAACTCATGGGAAGATTCTGCTGATGTATGCTGAAGGTACACAGCCCATGTGCATCAGAATGCCTCAGGACTCTGTACTTGTATCTTAGGACTTGATATAGAATAACGGAATAGTTAGGATTGGAAAGGACCTTAAGAACTCCTAGTTCCTACCCCCCTGCCATGGGCAGGGACACCTTGCACAAAACCACAGATTTCCAAAACATTTTCTTAGAAACTGCTTGCCTTACTGAAATCATTCATGTATTTTTTTCCTTATTGCATCTGAAACTGTTTGTAAAACCAGCACACAGACTCTAGTGGTAGAAAATCCAATGCTCTCCCTCCTCCATGGCTCAAGTTTTATTTACAGGCATAGGCCTCTAAGTTCTTCCAATCATTTGCGATTGGCTTTTTCTGACAGTTTAAAGTTATAAACTTACTTACAGAGTGACCAATATAACAAACTTTAGGGTGTTTGTTTTTTCACTACTGAATTCTGATTTGTGAATTATAACACACTACGCTGTGATTGGTTGGGCAATGCAGAGAAGTGGTGCTAGGGTGAATATGCATGAACCTGGGGTAAAGCAGTCTGTCTTAATATTATGGCTTGGCACCCATCGTCTCTACAAGGAGGTGCAATGCACAGAATCCATAAATCTTCAAAAGGGAAAATTTACTTAGTAGAAGAACTTGCTCACTGCTTCTAAACCCTCTCCTCCCCCATTTTCTTTTCTTTTTTTTTAATTACTAATTTATTTATTCTTATTTGCTGATAATCCCCAAATCTGACTATGGTCTTTCCTCAAAATTAGAAGAAAAGGATGTTCCATCAAGAAGTGCCAGAGATTTCATGAAGTGTTTGGGATTTTACTCATAGACTGCTAATTCAAACAGCAGTGTGAAAACTTAAGCTGTGGATTCAGTTTCTAAACAATACTTGTAGGGTTCAATTTGCAAGGAAAAAGTTAAGAGAAAAGAACACACCACTGAATATTTAAATGGAGATATTGTAAGCATCCGTGCTGGGATTCATCTTGTGACAACTGGGCATGTATGTATATTTTGAGGTGAACCAACCTACACTATGTTTAATAAATGCTTGTAAAATCACAGTTTCATATGACTCATTCTGTCTGATTAATCACAGAGTGGAAATAGTAATATTCCTCTGACTCTACAGAGATCCTATAATGATGAGTTTTGGGTATCTTTTAGCTATAGTCTTAATCTCTTTTAAGAAGTAGGGAAACCTAGAATGGATCTGCTGTGATAACAAATATCTGTCTTCATGCTTAGTATTCCTTGTCTGCATGCTGGAAGTAATAATGTATTTTTTAATTTATAGGATAGTTATAGGTTAGGCAGATAATGATCATGACTTGTTTTGGAAAGATCAGATTGTACTGAAATTCTAGGTTTTACTGATCATTACTTAGCTCCTTAAAATAGACTGTTCTCATTTTTTAATGAATGTTGCCAATTTTTGAAATTACTATATTCACTGGTACATAAGGATTTTTTCAGTTGCTCATGCAGTTTTTTAGGCTGGCACATAAAGCTTGTACTGTTTACAGGAAAGTTAAAAACTGCAGATTGAATCCACATCTGCCCAGCACCCAGAATATTAAATCAAGAACTCTCTATCTATATGTAGGTGCAAGTCTCTTGGCTCATGGAACATGCTGTGGCTTTATGTAAATTCTGTTTTCATTTGCACTTTAATAATGCTGTCTTTCCTCAATTAATATTTTCACTTTGCATAATTTATTGTGGTTTTATGTGGGTCCCAAATGACAGCCTTGGGAGTCTATCAATATAAGGAGGAATTTTTTAAATTACCTTTCTTATCTCTTACATTTCTTTGGGCAGAAGATAAAGCTCAGTGTAATTTTATTTTTTCAAGTGTTTTTGATATATGTTGTTGGCCAGTGTGTGACCTGTTGGAGATGTGCAGATTTGGCAGGTTTTTCCTGCTCCCAGCAAAGGTATTCAGTATTAAATGATGGGTGACTCTCAAGTGGTTTAATTTGGATAAATGTCTTCAAGTTTGGAGCTTATCTAAACCTTCTTAGCTTAGAAATTGGTTTGTCTGCAGTTGGGACGAAGGGACAGCCTTTCTTGTTGAATTTCATACTCTTCTTAATTTCACATTGTCCAGATTATCTCATAAGAAATCTTTTTCTTCTTTTTTTTTTTTTTTTTGATGCTTCATTCCCTTTCGTTGCCTCTTATGACCCAGTGTAGAAAGTGCAGAGGTGTAGGAAAAGTTAAATAAAGTTCACCTTTCTCATTTTCCCTCCCAAACTCCAAGCAAGGTTCAAATGAGGTTCAGAATTGGAGTGGGGTTTTTTGTCCGCTTTGTCAACTGGCTAGCTCAGCTTTAGTAAACATTGCAGTGGAAATAATCTCATGTGATGCTTGGCACACTACTAGTATGGCAGGCAAGTGCGAAGTGCCTGTTTTTAATTTACTCTGCTCTTTCTTTTTTCTCTGTTGTTAAGTAGGGCAGAGAAATGACAGATCCTGTAGAATTAGTATCTTTACTAATTTATCTTTTGTAGAATTAATATCCTGTAGAATTTAGTATCTTTGGCTTGTAGAGAAAATTTAGGAAATAATGTTATTGTTAATGACCAGGCATAATGAAAATGTATGATGTGAGACATCTACTCATTATGGCTGTCTAGCATCTATGTCAAACTCAGAGCATATAAACAGGGAAAATTACTGAACAGGTATCTTTCTCAGATCATCGGTGATGGGTAAGTGTTTTTGTAGTGTCCTGAATACACAGATTTGGAAGCCTTTTTCAATTAATGATAATGAATTCGGGAAAAAGTGAGAAGTGAGTGGCTTCTGGATTCTTCATTTGCCTAATGTCTGTGAATAACAAAAAGGGAAAGAACTGTTAATATTTAAATACTCTTAGTTTTGAATTCTGCTGCTTTAGTATTCTTTCGGGTATAAAGATTGAATGAGCACACAGGAATGCAAATATCTGTCTTGAGATAGGATTCAGAGATATTGATTGTTTTGCAGAGGGAAGACTACAGATGCTAAATCAAAGACTATTTTAATTGTAACTCACACCGAAGGACAATTGGATGATAGAAGGGAATAACTTAATTAAAATACCAGGATTTTTTTTTCTCTCTAAAGGCATTTGGTTTATTACAAACTGTTTTTAAAACAAGGACCCTGTTTTATAAAGACACTTTTTGCGTTCTAGTAGGGTACTTTTGTTTTTTATTTTTTTCCCCCTTGAAAATCAGAATCGTAGTAACTGTATAGTCACCAAGCCCGCCTCTGTAATATCACTTTATGTAACTAGGCTAGCATCACGCAGCAGCTGCAGGGTAGAAAGAAGCATTCAGGCAAGCATTCAGCTGCTTAAGCCATGATAATGCTGTTCCTGCAGTCTTGTCAGCCTCTGCCATGGTGTCATCGCTTATCCTGTGCAGCCACTGAGGGAGGTTGGAACTGCTTTGTTCACCATGTACCCCACAGTCACTTGTTTGCTAGGAGCTGTGGTGTTTAAAGCAAGTTTCATAGAATGTTAAGGTTCTTCAGCATATTTTAATAATAATTAAGTAGTGAGTACAGAGTATTTTACGCTGTATATTGGCTTTTTAAAGAAAGAATTGTTTTTCCTGAAACTTATGGTGATTAATAATTGTCGTTTTTCACATGACATGGTCAAATGATGAATGTCAACCTGCAATAGTGAATTGCCTTAATTTCCTTTTTTTTTTTTTTCCTTCCATTGGGTGCAGGCTTACAAGGTTTGAAAACCAGTCACTATAAATTGAACTACTTGTTTGGGCACTCAAGAAATAATATCATAAAGCAGTATGGATGACCATATCTGGGGTGTTTGTTTGTGTACTATCTCAGCCCAGAGTCTTTTCTACTACTTACACCTTTGAATATTTTAGTTACAGATGCAAGTATGTTCTATTATATGATATGTAAAAATTGAGTTTTCATGAAGTTTAGTTTTTAACCTTTATTTCTTTCAAGTTTTCTAAGTCTGGCAGTTTTTTAAAGTACTTTTCCAGGGGGCTAGCAGGAGCCTGGTAGCTGATACCACTCATAGGACTGATAAGCTATAGTTACAGAGCTTCTGTCTACTAATGCGCTAGCACAAAGTTAGGGCTGGAATTATCAAGCTAAATATAGGCTGACGGATAAGGGGAGGTTAGAATGGGAAGAGAGAGAACCAGAGACCCTGGGTCATGGGAAAGAGGTAGGAGTTACAGACAGGCATAAGCATTCATCTGCCTGAGCCATGAAACCTTAGCTCAAACGACTAAGATTCCAGTGATGAGATCTCTCTCGACTTCTTACCTGGGAGCTTGAAGGCTGTAATTTTACAAAGAAATGTTATAAATATTGATCTCTTTTTCATTTATTGGCAGTGTGCAGACCTTGACAGGACACATCTGATGTAATTGTGGTTGGTAACTACAGATCCGTGACTTTGATTGTGTGATCTCTCACACCACTGTGAATTAGCTCCCTCAGATTTGAGGCTATGTTGTTCCCAGGACCTTGTAATCTGTGGTATGAAAGGTAAAGTCTGTTACTAGCTTTAGTATGAATGTCATTGCCTTACAGGGAAACGTAATGCTTATGTTTGGCTTGAAGGTAATTTCATTGAGAATTCAACTTGTTTATAAACTTCATCCATAGACCAGTAGGCTACAGTCAGATTGTGAGAGTACCAGGAAAGATTTCAGGTTGAGATTATACTTGCATAAAGCCTCTTAAAGAACAGTCATTCGCACAGTTGTATAATCATTTATTGACAGCCAAACCAAATGTTGTAAGCTGGAATTCAGAACTGTGCTCTCACCTTAACAGAGAGCTCCAGCAAGACTTTGGTGTTTCAGAGACTCCTTTGGAAATCTTAGCTGAGGGTTTGAATTGTGACAGCTCTACCTTCTCTTTCTCAAAGGCAGAGAGACTGTGATAGTACTGATGAGAGAGTGGTAGTACTTTGTTGGCCACTAATTCATTGGTCAGCTGGTGGGAACATCTGCTGGAGAAAATCTGCTGACATGATGATATTCTTGACTGAAATGCCTTAATGGTTAATTATGTTTTTTCAAGGCTCCATGGAGAGGGTTCATAGCACTGAACACCTTCAGTGTGAGTATCTGCAGATGGCTTTGGCTCCCTTCATACTTACTGGAGAGAAATGGGCCCTTCTGGGCTGCAGTTCATCCCAATCTAAAGTAGACTTCTGACAGATCAGATGAATGGTGCTCTAAAAGTGATTTTCCTCTTTCTGTGTTAAAAATGGAGTGAGGACTGGCTCATCTGAGACCAAACATCTCCCTTGTGACTCTGCCCAACTCACTGCCAAACTCTTAGCTTTGGAGTGAGCAGCGTTTCATGAGGCTAACAAGAGTATTTCCAGACAGCCCAGTACAGCTGATAAATTCCTGTTTTGGTGCTTGGAAGTACTAATTCTTCTTAATTTGGCAAGAGAGGATGTTTAACATTAGCCAGAAAAATAAGTTCTCCAGCAGAGTCCCAGAAATGACTGGGTTGTTTTTAATTGACTCTTTTATAAAGAAATAAACAACAACCTGAAGCAGACTGGCAAAGTTAAAAAGGACTGAAAACAAAGGTTTGTCATGGAAAACATTAAGCAACTTCTAAGCTTAGGCATACACCCTTTACTGTGAATTATTTATTTCTTAACTTCTGCAATTCAGTGTTGCAAGAAAAGTTCTTTGAGGATTATTTCTTTGCTTCCTTCTTTCCCTAAACTGCCAGTTCTACCAAAAAAAAAAAAAAAAAAAAAATTCCTGCTGGTTTCTGAATGACAAGTTATTGTCAGGTGTTTCACTGTTCCAGTCATACAGTATTTTTCTCCTTCATATTTGTGCAAAAGCATTGAAATGCATTCTAAGTTTGGATGCCTTATGTATTACATTAACTTCATTACTTTTCTTCCCACACCAGTTCTTATGAGTGCTGAGTGTATTTTGTTTTGGCAGAGTTGAGAGACTCTCTTTAAAGCACAGTTAAGGAAATAAGACGTACAGGCATGCTTTTGACACAGTTTTTGCTTTTCAGTATCGGTAGAGCTGCATTCTTTTTTAATATAGTGCTTTGCCTTGTTTAGAATTCAGTTTTACTGTGTATTTAATTATATTTAAGAAATATCTGAAATGTTTCCTAAAGCATTTGCTTTTGGTATCCGAAATTTTTGGGAGAATTCTTCCTTCCATTTAACAAAAAAATCCTTAATCTGCAATTGCAGCTCAAAGACTTGAAAGCTTCAGGTGATGTATCTAATGAATAAGGAAACCCCAAAACATAAAAATAAATGAGAACTCAGATTATAGAGCAACTCCTCGAACTGGCAGTGCTGCTCACTGGCTGTCATTCTGTTCCTTTTAACTAACATGCAGTTTCCTGGATGATTTCATTTTTGGAACAGATGGTTATTTTGATATTAAGGAATATATATCAATTATAAATATGGCACAAATACTTGGTCATAGTTTAGAAAAATGAATAGCTTTAAGCACTACTTTCTCCTGAGTCTCAATAAATGCCACTGAAGCATGAAAAATATGTTCTAGTTCTATTTTTAATGTGTGATCCATGTACCAGAGGACAGATGAAAGATGCCATATCTGAGTACAACTGTAAAGTAACACCACAGTGCTAACATGATTAGCGGCTGTAAAGTTTGGGTCTGAATGTAACCCTGTTGTGGAGTTTGTATGAAATAGGTACTCATACAGAAATATGAAAGCCAGAGATGAGTAGTGGCCACTCAGTCTTGTCCTTTCCGTTGTTTTAGATGGTTGATCGATTTTCACTGTATCCTGAGGGCTAATTTTACTGGATAGGAATTGCCAATAAATGGTATATTGTCTTATGTTACTAAAATAGCCTAAGATTAAGATTTTCAGATGTTGTTGACAAAGGCTGGTATTTGAAATTGAAAAGGACAAAAGGTTACAGGTGGGAACTGATCTCATGAACAATAAGCTTCTTTCTGGTTATGACTAAAGCAAATATTTAAAATAACTATGGATTTTGCATTCCTTACCTACATTAAAATGCTTTCAGGCTCTGTGTACGTGCTGCTTGCATTTATTACTGGTTTCACTACAGCTACCTGTGCCTCTTTCTTCCACACTGCATTATTCTGCTGGCTGTTTCTTTGGACTTCACATTTTGCCACCAATGAGATGGCTATCCAAAATGTATTCCTTCCTGTGCCATTTGAGGGGGCTGGAGATTCTCCCAAATAGTTTAAAGAGAAAATGTATGAGGCACTTTTGCGATCTATACACGAAAACAAGTGTACCAGCTTTCTTATCTGCACTTTTAGAGTATAATCCAGGCTATGGCTTTGCTTGGTAAATTCTAACCATTCTGGTGGTTTAAAAACTGCTGTATTTCCAGCTTTTTCCTTGGGAGCTCAGAGGCATGAGTTTGAGTGCTCCAAATTTTTTAGGTGTGTAGGAAGTGGGAAGATGCCTTTCAGGGCCATGTGAAAAGACTCCCTAGCATGCACCAAAATGCTGTGGTTAGAAACAGGCTTGGATATCAACCCTTCTTCCTCCTCTATATGAATGTGCCTGCTTTCCAAACGAAGGCAGTGGGTCAGCTGAATTGGCCTGAGCAGTGCCAGTTGGACACCTTTGCTTAACGCAGCTGTTCCCAAATCTGTGTTTGGAGGTGGGACACTGCCAGTTTTAATGTGTTTGTGTGTTAAGTGGAGCAAAGCAATCATCCTAATTGTTGCAGTTAGTAATGCTGCCATATAATGGAAAGGCTCATCTGGAAATTACAGTTTTTTCAGTTTCCTAGGAACAGAGGGGATCTGGATTTGCCTGGTAATTTCAGAAAAGTTATTCAACAGCCTACTTTCCTTAGCCGAGAGTGCTGCTTCTGCTCAGCTAATACATAGTTAAAATTACTTCTTCAGCACTCAACAATATTCATATTCATAGAGCAGAATGCCTTCATGTGGAAGGATGTGAAACTGCTTTCCAGAGCAAGATCTGACATACAGGAAGGAAGAAATGTAAAAGAAAGGTCTGACTTCCCTCCTCCTTTAGTTTGCTGTTCTGATAATATTGACTTTTATAAGGGCCCCAATTGTTAGCCTTTTTTTCTTTGCCTTCCGTTTTTTTTTTTCCCTTGCCTTCCTTGCCGCTAGGTGAGGGGAGCAGAACTAATACATTTTGATGTGTGGTGCACCTTTCTCACCAGTTGATTCTTTTGTAACATAGAACCTGTGGCAGATTGAGGTATGATTAAAGCCATAGCTGAGTGAAAGGTAAATGACAATCTTAGTCTGACAACACTAGTTAGAGGTGCTGTCCTGTTCTTGGTAAAACAATATGTGCCTGAAATTGCCACTTTACAACTGTCCTTTTGTTTTCTGGAGTAAACAAATGATGGAGAAGCACATTTCAGATTTTTTGCCATTTGATGCCCAGATTTTCTGAATTTCTAAAGCACTTAAATCCATTAGAGCTGTCAAGAGTGAGATACATCTAAGTTCAGATTTTGCTTCATTTTATAATCAGAGTGGGTGTGGATGGAACACACCAGAGTCTAATTTTGTCTGTTGTCTTCCCCAAATAAAAAAAAAATTAAAGTAGTGAATTAAAAATTATCTGGCCAATATCAAAGTTGTCTTCTTTTTCCAGTTCGTGATGAGTGTCATTAATAAAACCATGAGATCTCACTGATTTTTCTTCAGCTCTTACTGTATGTGAACAGAAAGAAATCTTTTTCCCCAAATTAATGAGTGTTTACTCCTAATTTAATTCTTAGATTTCCTGTCATTTGAGTTCTCAGTTCCTTTAGCCTGCCTGTGAACTAAAGGATCTTTCCAAAGGAAGTGCCCTCACTGTATCAAATAGTTTCAGATCTCCAGTGTGCGTACTTGTGAAGTAGTTCGTTTTGTGAAGTACCAAGTAGGCTGAAACTTGTATTCAGCTTCCAGCTACAACTTAATTCCTTTGCAAAAGTTGGTTGCAATTTATAAGAACCTTCCTTCTTAAAGGTGCTTTATAACAGTTTCTAAGCTATTACAGTTAATTTTTAATATTTATACAGAAGTGCAGCACTTGATTTTAATCTACAAGAAGTTAAGCCTAGTCTGAAATATATGAAATGTTTTTCAAAATGCTATTTAGTGTTGTTATAAGATATGAAATTCTATAGTGCAGGATAAATCATTACTGCCTGGATGGGTTTTGTTTTTGTGAGCAATTCTGGCTCTATAACAAACCAGTGGAGTTAGTAAAGTTCGGGCTATAGTAATGCAAGCCCAGAGAGGCTGAATTGAAATCTTCTTGGCTGCAACCAGAAATTCCTAAATTTAGAAAGAGTTGCATGTTTATGTGTCATGAGACACTTATAATTCTTTCTTTTTTTTTTTCCCAGCAAACAAATTCTCACAGAATAGCATGATTTTAGAGCAGAGAGATTTTAATAAAACTTGATGTATTGTGAGAGCCATAATAGCATCACAAATGTCGGCAGTGGCTTTACATTAAATTTGTCTTGTGTTTAGCATTTAATAGAAGGCACTGAGACTTTGCTGGTATAACAAATTGTGCTGAAAAACTGTGTTACCAGTTCTGTGAGTAGTTACTGCTATGCTTTATTGCTTTGAGCTAGTCCCTTGCCCAGTTTCTGGGAGTACAAGGTATACTGAAGTTGAGGGTGTTGTGCCTTTAATTTTAGCTTAAGTGAAAGCTGCAAGGGTGTTCTAGTTTTCAGATACACTTAAAATTTTACCATAATTGTTTCCCTCTAAAAACTTTGGTATTCCTTCCTATAAGGGACCATGCAGTCATGCAGGAAAAAAAAACAGAATATGCATTCTGAAGTTACAGATTCTTGAAGATAGTTATGATGAGTTTGTTTTTTATTTAAGGAGCATTGTTGTTCTTCTGAAGAATAACTTTGACAGTTTTCTCCAGTGGATTTCAAGGATAACACATTTGTTTATTTACTAACTATGAAAGACACTGATGCAATTAGCCAATAATCTGAAACAATAGCAATGTAAAGGTTCATAATTTATGGAGATGCTAGTGAGTAACAAGGGATAGAGTTCTGCATTTTCCTCCAACAAGGTTTCTATTATCATGTTAAGGTGTTTTGCAGGTTTGGTTAGTTGGTTTTAATGTGTTATGTATAGATAGGTTCTAAATACTGAAAAGTAATTAATCCATAATAATGGACTAAGATTCTTGATCTCTACGCAGGTCAGGCTGGATGGAGGCAAGTCTTAGATTAGAAGCTGAAGCAGTTATAGACTTTTTCAGATTATTTTTTTTTCCCAATTAGGCCTCCTAGATTCCATTTAACTTTCAGTTTATATGAGGCTATTTCTTTATTTTCTCTTGTTTACTACTTTTAACTCACTAGTCCCAAACCCTGGTGCTGAAATTTCCCTTCTCTTGTCACTAGCAGAACCATAAATTATACAACTTCGCATGAAGACTTGTAAGTTGCTTAGATGATTGAATTATATGATGCCTTCATGTGCATTCCAAATAAATCCTCTGGTTTTAGCCTGTGTAATGATGTTTTTCCTGTTGAATTATTTATTAGTTTGTCTCCTGTTTTGCCCTAAATAATGATCTCTAATCTTCATTTCAGTTGTCATGGTTATTTGTCTCTTCCCCTGCCTTGTCTCTCAGGACATGCTAGTGTTAAAATATGTAAACAGTAGTATAAGAAATTATTTATGTGCCATCTGCTGAAACAATGCAGAGACCTAATCAAGATTGTACTAATAGTACTGATGAATTACCTGAATGCATTAAAAAAAAATACACATAGAATAATTGTTTTGCAATGGAAACAAAAGCTTAGACAAAGAAATTGCAAGCATATACTTATTAAAGTAAGTTCAGTTTGGGGGTTCATGACAAAAGACAACTATCTTCATGCAACTACATGCTTAAGAAGAAATGAGGAACACCAAGTTTTTATAGATAAGTTCATCTGAATGTGAGTTGCTGCTGCAGAAACAAAGCAGTGAGTTCAAATGTTCTGTTCCAGAATCATCCAAAATTGCTCATGTACAACATTAAGCATATTCCCATCCCTCCACACCCTCCTGTGGATGCAGAGTTAAAGATCTTTGTACTTCATTTAGAAGCCTTCTGTCTTTACCGGGGTTCTATACCTTCTCCTTCTCTCTTTCCCTCTTAACACAGGTAACCATATCCATTGGTCATTTAGAGCTATGTGAAAAGTTTCATTATTGCATAAATTCCTTATTCATTAAAATATTTGGTCAGAGTTGGCTCTTGCTTCACACTTGTCTGTAATGAAAGAGATTGAACCTACATTTGGAAGGTAAAGTCCAAAAATATTGTTTGGCTGAACAGGCTTTCCTGGTATGGAGGATGGGAGTTGAAGTGCAATGGGATGAAGTGTGATTCATTTATGTTTCTATTAACAAATCAAGCTTTGTGAAACAGATATTAGTGTTGTAATATTTCTTTTTATGTATCTCAGGAAGTTTAAGGGAATTTTTGTCTCTTATCAGCCATACTAAATATATGGTTGAAGTAGAGTGCCCCGTGTCTGTGTTTAAGGAATTGTAGATGAAAGATTTTAGCATAAATCATAAGAAAGATATAGGACAACTGAAACAGATATCTGTGGTGTCACATAATAGCATTGTTAAGTGACTCACAAAATGCCTTCACCAAGAAGAAAGATGTAACTCTGAAAACAGTAGCACTGGGGAGTGTGCTTAGACCCAATGATCAGTGACACTGAACACCATACTCTTATGCACTGGATAAGTCTTAGACATTTGCTTCATTAATAAACATTTATTATCAGTTATCTTTTCTTCAACCGAATCTGCATTCATTTCCTGGGCCCACTGGACTCAAGCTACATTTCATTAGCACGTTAGTAAAGCTGGTTTGCGAGTAGATCTCTTTCCTCCCTGCTCCAAGCTTACTGCTCCTGCTGGAGAGAAGCTTGGAGAGCTCCCTGGGAAAGCAGCTTCTCATCATTGCTCTAGTCCACAGCCACTAGCAGTTCTGATGCTCTTCTTCTGTCCACTGTCATTTGCTTGTGTGTCATCCCTTGATTCCCATGATCAGACTGACCCTGCCAATTATCTTCCTGGGGCTTGTTTTCACTTGCATGCATATTTTTCTGATACCATCTTCATCTCTGCTAGTTTACGATTTGTTTTATTTGATTTCCCTTATTCACACCTGTGTTCATGAAGTGTGAATAAACAAGAAAAGCTCATTCTCAGTAATCTTTTTTCAGTGTGAATTAGTATCTAAGTGATGAATAATTACCCTTTTTAATGCAGATGCTTATTTCTGTTCTTATATCCATTTAATGTGTTTCTGATACTACTTATATTGTTACCTAGCAGCAGACAATAAAAGACAAATTTCAGTTGTAGACTATTACACGTGGCAATGAACTTGCATAATCTTGTTTCAATAAACTCTCTTATGGATCATTGCTCACACTGTATTGTAAAATGCAATATCTGTGTGCTATATGAATGCGTTGTCTAAATTCTTTTACCAAGATGGTGATTTTGATTTCACAGCACTCGGCTCACTAAGAACTGCTGAAAACAGTCCAAGCTCTTAGACTCCTTTTTTTTTTTCCCTAGATGGTATTTGTTTATAGGTTTTCTTGTTATTTTCTCTTAACTTTTGTTGTATAGGCAATTTATGTTTTCCAAAAATATTCAGATAATGCAGATTGGATGTGTTTATGGAGCTGGGGTGTACTGCCTCAAGTCTGCTCAGTTTGTGTGACCCTACATTGTGCAATATACTAAGAATTTTGTCTATGCTGTAGATAGCTGACTAAACCGAAACTGGAAAGATCATCTGTAAATGGTGCAGGATTTGAGGTTCCACAGGAATAAGGGATTTTGTCATGTTGCCATGATTTTGTGTGGAGGTTTTGTTTATTTGTGGGGAAAGGGGAGGTGTTTGGATTTTTGTGCTGCTTACTTCTTTTGCTGGGTTTTGGGGTGGTTGGGTTTTTTTCTTTCTCTTGAATGATGATGTTTTGGTCTTCAGGCAGATGATTGTCTTTGGACTCAAAATGTTCATTGTGCTTTAACAGGGAGTCTGTTAGTAACCAGGGGGACTGGCTGACCTCAGTGTGGTGTGTTTGCATAGCCTGATGGAATTGTATAGAAGTGTATATTCATTGCAGGCTTTTCCAAGAACCTGCATACTAAGTATGGGATATTTGTCCTTGTGATGTTTAACCTTGGTGGAGCCCAGGTAAACTGGCTATTGTATTTGGATCTTATATATCAGATCTGCTTTTAGATTTCTTGTTTACTAGTTTCTTGCTCACCCTTCTCTGTCATTCCTTGTAGGTACAGACGTTGTCTGTTACTCCTTCAGAGATACAGCATTTACTACCCAGCTGCACCCAGTCTCTGGAGTTTGTTTTGAACCTCAGACTATCCTGTGGTTTCAATGCCAAGGCTCTCATCTTATGAATACTTTGGATTTAAGCTGATCCATCTATCCCGTAGCAGTGAAAGCAGACAGACATACAGACACATACAAATAGGAAGAAATTCTTCACTGTGAGGGTTGTGAGGCACTGGAACAGGTTGCCCAGAGAAGGTGTGGATGCCTTATCCCTGGCAATGTTCAAGGCCAGGTTGGATGGGGCTTTGTGGTCTAGAGGAAGGTGTCCCCGCCCATGGCAGGGGGGTTGGAGCTGGATCTTTAAGGTCCCTTGCAACTCAAACAATTCTGTGATTCTATGATACAGACCTTGAAAAAGCTTTAAAGCAAAATTCTCTTAGCTAGTGCAGAGGATACAAGGATCAAGGAAAAAAATTGGTGTTAAGTCCTTTTTTCCAGTTACCTCTTCTCTCTGTACTGGCCTTTAGGCTTGTAGGAGAACCAAATGGTGAACTCAGAATCTTTTGCCTGTATCTTAGCTGTTCTGCATAATATGGGGTATTTCTCTCCAACTCTCTGTATAAATTATCTTCTGCAGACATCATTTATTTTTTTTTTTACTCCCATTTTTTACTGGAATACTGCCTAAGAACAGTGGAAGTCTTGTTCTTGCTACTCATGGCTGAGTCCCCTTATTCCTGCACCCTTCGTCTTGAACATCTTGCTTCTAGCTTTTAGGGGTCAACATTCACAGTAATTTCTTTTCCTGTTCTTCAAACCTCAACCTCTTAAGATAAACTTGGACTTGCACTTTCCCTAATTTTCTGCTACGTTATTGTTCTTAGAGGTTCCAACTGAAGGTTTGGAGCCTTACATCCTATTAGGCACTCAGGCTGTCAGGCCTGGTTCAGAGAGCAAACACAGAATTGCTTCTTCGTGTGAGGTATTCCTGATGCAGTGATTTCAAACCCTCAAGCAGAATTCATAAACTCTGACTCATAATTATTCTAATACTGTGATAATTTCCTGAGTAGGTTCTTGTCTGTTATATGAATAGTAAAATTACTTGTACCATGAGAAAATTATTCTTATTTGAATGTACCAGTTTTGTCTGTCCAAATGTACTTGTAATTTCAGGATTTATTTTAAATTATGTGTAAGAACAAAACTGTGTGTAAGATTATTTTTTTTCTTGCCCTCTTTTTTCCCTCCCTCTCTCTTTTCAGATGTTGCAGTTGTGGACATGAGTGATATTTCCAAGCAACCATCACTGTTCTACCACCTTGGTGTGCGTGAAAGCTTTGACATGGCTAATAATGTTATACTCTACCATGACACTGATGCTGACACTGCTCAGTCTCTCAAAGTAAGGTTCTTGCTTCAAAATCTGCTTTATTTCAGAAATATTTTTAAATAACTGATCATGCAAATGAATGTTTTTTTTTCTGAAACATCCATTGAATGTGATTTCTTGATAGCATGATTACAAAATCATGCTAAGAGAAACATCTGCTAGCAAAAATAGTAATGATTAGAATTGCATAAAAGCAGAAAAGATCTGTAATATGGAACTGATTTTGCTCTGGATGCTTAGACATGGAAGTGAGAATGCAGCTCGGGTTTTTTTTCCCTTCCTTTCCCTCTTATAATTAGAGGAAATGTAAAAAAAAAATGTTTTGGCCAGTATGATAACAATGCTTGAACATGGGCTGTATTGCAAGATACTCCTACTATTGAAGCACTTCTGTCAGATGAAGTTTGCATCTGCTAGGTACTGAGCAGCTAAGACTACAGGAATCTCCTTTTTCATACTGTTTGAAGACAAAAAAAGAGATCCTCAACAAATCTTTTTATAGGCTCGTTGTTCATTTTTATAGTAGGATAATACATACTATACACTTAAGACCTAAAATTGCTGTTGTGGATGCAGGTCATATATTGTGAATGTTCCTGTCTTTCTCAGTGCAGGTTGTCTTTTCTTTAGATCACATTTAGACTTTAATCCTCTGTATCATCACATACTGCTGTTTTTAATATCATCCATTTTCTTGCTACCATCACTGAGAGCAGTGTTGTTCATGCATGTTATTTTTTTCCTTACTTTGAGTTATTATCCTTACTGCTTTGTATTTTTCACACCATCAGTGTCCAAATACCCGTTTTGGAATTCTCCAACCTCTCTTGATCCTATAAGAATACTAAGATAAAACTTAATTTTGTATGAGTCTCCTTTACTTTTCCCAGAAAAGCTCTGACCTGTCACTGCTCCTGTTTCTGCTCACATTAATTTTATTACATGCTTGCTTTCTTCAGGTGATAGTCCACACACACATTCCATGTGACCTGGAGTCACAAGAACTCAGAGTTGGAGCCTCTCACACTCTGCTCAGAGATTATCCATACAGACATGTGCTAAGGCATACTTGCATGCTCTCCATTCCTCTAGCTAATCAGTGTAGGCAGGCATGCAACTTTTCAGCATGCATTGGTAATACACCTGACTGCAAAGAGATCTTTCATTTTTATTTTTCATTAGCATATTTTTACCTTTCTTCCATGTGGTCACTCAGATGTTCCAACCAACTTGGTTCTCCTAATGATCTGCCAAAGTTTGGGAAGCACAGGCTAGTCATCTATTAGTCCCTACCCAATAAGGACCTTTGTGGATGGCTTTGATTTCTGCGCTTTGTGCCAAGCACATACGCAAGCCCCTGCTCCAGGACTGGAGTGCTGAATGACCTCCAGGATTACATCCATCCATGGGTTGGGTCTTCACATTGATTGTTGCCAGAACTTGCAATTCTTTGCACTGTTAGTTCTGGGTTTGTTTTTTTTTTTTTTTGTCTGAGGACATAAAGCCAATGACAAATCTGGGGATCTGGGAACACTGGAGCGTGACTGGATCACTTAAGATTAGAAAAATTACCATCTGCCTTCATCCCTCTTCTGCTAGAAACTCTGTCAGTACCTCTTCCTCATCTACCAGTTGTTTGCATAACCTCCTTGTCCTGCACGTGCCCCTAGCTTATCTTACTATGGGAATAGAAGGTTTGATTTAAGTTGTTGAAATCAAGTAGAAGAGATTCTCTAGATCAAGTGCTAGAGTAGTTTAAGCAGGGCAATGTAACATGATTCAGTCCTACCCTGATGTCCTTGATACCTCTTCTGCAATTGATCTCCGGTTCAGTGCTGGATATCACTCAAGTATGCTAATTCCTCTTTCTTAGGAATACTTCAAAAGGTAGACAAGGGTTGTTCTTGGACCCTTTCAGTTCATGAGACATCTCATGGTGTAGCTGATGGATAGCTCTCAGAAGAGTTCATTTCTCCCTGCTAAGAAAGATTTTTAATTGCCATAGGTAAACATCTACTGGAGATACTTTGCTTAGTTAGGAAGACATTTTAATTTTCAGATATGTGATATTTCATATCTCTAAGCTTTCCATCACTTTTGCTCGGAAGTATTTCATTTGGCTTAAGGAGTTTAAGTTAATCAGTAATTCTTATTAGGTCTTGGTACCTTAATATGTATTTTTGACCATCTGCTGGTGTTTTCTTTATTCTCAGGTTTATGACTAATGTGGTCAGGTTTTTTTCCTTCCTTTCAGAAATCTATTACTTTACTTCAATCTAGGTTGCTGTGCATGCCTCTTAAGAGTGGCTACCCTAAGCGCTGTAAAGGTAGTACTGAAGACTGTTGTTACTTCTACTGGGAATATCTGTGAAGTTTGGACAGCCTGATTTTATATCACTTGTATCTTAGGACCCATGCAGAAATTATCCCAAGAGTTGTATTTTCAGTTTCACCAATGTTCTTTACAAAACAACCTGGTTCTGAGCATATAAAAGAATATGTAATCTGGATTTCAAGAGGGTCATATTTGCAAAACTGAACTTCTTAGATGGCTCCTGATATATTGCCTGTTGTTGTGGAAAAGGGTCTATGGGCATGAACATTTTCTGTGCAGCAGATTTCAGGCCGTCACACGTGAAGTTACTTAAGCAGAATAATCTTAGGTTGTCAAAGCACAATTAAGTACTTTGCTTGATCCAACCCTAACTATTCTATGATTCTATGATTCTATATCATTCTGTCCCTTTACCTGTAATTTGCTGTGGCAGGAAATCTGGATTATAATGTGAAGAACGTGCCTATGTGTGTATATATATGTATACCAGTTGTTTTTATTGGAAAGAATAATTCCCAATAAAAACTAATAAACATTTTTATTTTCTCTCTCCTATATTTTTTCTTTTTTTCCCCCCCAGGATATGGTATCTCAGAAAAACACAGTAAGTATTAAATCCACATTCATTTCAAAACACAAAATGAGGATACTAAGTTTGAAGCAACTCTAATACAAAGCTGCTAAGCATGTTTATGCTCTATATGATTGAAGGAAGTCTGTTTCACTTATATACAATTCAAATTGGTGGAAATCTTGTTGAATTCCTTTCCAAAGTAAAGCTGAATTAAAAAGTTACTTTTCTTTGGAAGTTCCTTTGAAAATTCTCAAAGACTGGCAGTATATATATGTCTGTAGGTTGATAGGTCAAAATGTAAACTCAGAAATTCTCTCTGCCTCCACCACTTTCACCCACCTGTGCAGATGTATACATGTGTGTGATGCCTTAATATCTCCAAGATATATATGCATATGTGTGTGTGTATATATATATATAGTGTGTGTATATATATCTCCAAGCAGCTTTGACTACTGTATACCCATCCTTTTCTTCATAAATTCACAGATTTTACTTAGGAATGCAAAAGATTTTTTCCCAAAGTAAAAATACTCTTATCCTTAAAGCAAGTAAAATTAAACAAGTAAGCAAGCCTGAACCAAGACAAAATGTAGTGGTTATTTTAGGCTTAATGCAATACGCCAGAATATCTTAGACAGTTACACATTTTGTCTCACTTCACATCATGTTAGTAGTTATTTTCATTAAACACTCTACACTGTTATTTTTAGGACTACTGAATCTGCAAAAAATCTTAAGCTTCTATTTATTCCTTTCTGTTTCCCCCCATTCATCATATCCTTTAATTTTCTTCTGAACAATATTGAGCAGGACTAAAATAATTAAATGTTCTTAGAGCCTGATAATAATTTAAAAGAGAACTAGAAGAAATAATTCATTACAGTTTATTTTGAGCTGCTGTTTATAACTGGCTACAGCACTACATGTAGGCTAAAGATAGATCAGGTTGAGCTCCTGAGTAAGTCCAGGTAATTTCCCTGTCTTAGTGATCTTTGAACTAGTTTCACCTGTGGGGTGTAAATTGCATTTACCAGTTTATAGCTTTTTAAGGGGGTCCTAGGAATAAAGCAGATTTGCTTGCGAATGCTACTATCCATCAACTGATGAACTTACCAAAATCTAACAAGCACGTACTTTCCCCTCCTGAGCAAGAGAGAGAATTATGACTGAGCCATTTAGTGGTATTTCTAGAAATGGAGAAAAAAGATACACAGTGATGGCAACTTCATCCTAGTGGACAGATTAGTGGAGGCAAATTCAGCCTAGGTAAACCCAGATCAGCAGCCTGCGATCTTTTCTTTTGGCAGATTCCTCCCACAGAGGGAGGTATTTACCTTCACATGAAGAGAAGAAAAGATGGATCTGGTAACACGGTTTCTGGAACAGGGCCTGGTATCAGACCTGTAAACACCATGTGGCTAGCAGACAGGTCAGGGAAGTACCTTGAAACTAGGATCCTGATCCCTCCTTTAAAAATGAGGGACTGCCTAACCCACTTTCTTCAAGTGTTTAAATTAAGAAAACAATTTTGAGTAAAATACAGTGAGAAAAAAAGATTATAAATACCAACTATGGATTCTTGACCCTTTTTTGTTATATGAGGTTGTTCTCTTTTATTAGTTAAATGTGCTCTTATATTGCATTCTTTCATCCCTTTTTTTAATCAGAAATTACAGCAAACTAATTAGGAAGCCAAATAGTTAATAGGTTAAAACTTTATGTTTTTCTAAGGTAGAGTTGACTTCAAATAGACAATTGCTTTCTGCTCCTTTCAGATCCAATAAGTTGCCATGAGAGGCTTGCAGTTTGCTGCTGCCCCAATATGGTGCTATTGCTTCATTGCTTGGTTAAATATTTTACAACTGTATGGGCAATATCTTGTTTGAAGTAAATTGCTAAGGAGGATTGCTGCCCTAGTTAAGTAGGTCCAGAATTGGTGTGAATTTACTGTGTCCAGTGAGGTATGTATTTACATTGCCACTTCGGTTTAAATGCTGAATATTAGATGCAAGAGTTAATATCTCTGTACTAGGGGGTTGTGTTTTCGTTTCACTTTTCTTGATTAGAAAATGTGGGTATGCCTCTTCCATAGCAATGCAATAGCAGAAGGAGTTTAAATGCACTCTTCATTAGGGTCTGAAGACATGTTGGAAAGAGGATAGATACTTGACCTGCTCCTAAGCCTTCCTCCAACCCAGAATTAGCCACAGGAATACCCTTGCTGGTTTTATGAAGGGGAGTCCTCTCCACATCTTACAGCCTCCGGGTCCACACATTTGCACTGTGTATAGCAGAAAGGAGAACAACCGAGATTCTACCAGGCACAGCAAACTGTTTTTCCAGCAGCACAAATGAAACTTTCGGTGCTGGCTGCTGGAGTTTGGAGCTTTCTCTGAGGTTTGTTTACCCTCACCCTTACTATTTGTCCTGAAAATCTGAAGTCATGTACAAAGGTGCAAACAAAATCATAGCATGGAACACATGTGGAGCCGTGTTAAAGATGCAGATGAATGTCTTATGTGTCATCTGGAGTGATTTTCTTTTGTATATAACCAGTAAGGCTTGAATAAAATGGACGCTCTCTTTGTAAAGAAAACATTATATTCTAATTCAGCATCAAGGAGGAGGCAAGAGTGAAGAACCTGGACATAAAGTTGAAAACAGTGCACAGAAAAAAGGTCAGCAATTAATTTGAGATTTGGCCTAAGTAAAACTGGTCTAACAGTGAAAATTATACAGCAGCATACTGCAGTGGTGAGAGTTCGAGATCTTTTATAGCTTACTGTCAGAAAAAAGAGCTTAAGAGTAGGAGAACTTCCTTCCTTCCCTCCACCATATAGGAAAGAAGTTTTCAGGGTGAGATAAGATGGGGAATTTGATTCAGTTCTATTTGACTTCCTCAAACAAACAACTAAAATTCTGCATTGATAATTTACTGCATACTTGGATACAAAAGGAAAGAATTATTGGCTTGGGAATTCAGTTCCCAAGAATGGATTGCCCTGGCATGAAATTCAAGGTCAAGATTCTATGTCCCATCAGTTAGGTTTCCTTCTGCAGAGCTCCTCTGAGCTTTGAGGGCTGTTTTCTGCTAATTGTGTTGAGGGTATATGCACAGCTTCCTAGTTTCTGTCAAAATTAGAACTGATAAAATAAATTGCAAATATGCAGTCTTGCAGAACAGTTTGTTTCCTGTGTCATTATGGAAAAGTCAAGGTTTGAGAGCACCGTGGATGCTACTGGACTGTAGAGTACAGCAAAATAAATTCACCTAAGGAAAACTGGCTTGTGTTTTGGAGTTTCTGTAGATGTCAGATAAACATTAGTTTACTGAAGAAATGAAATTTTAAGGATTTTTAAAGCAAAAAATGCCTAAAAAATTATTTCCCCCCAAACCAATGTAATAGACAAAACACATGGGAAAGTTGTTCCATTTTGATGCAAAGTTTTGTTGCTATCCTTGATTTTTTTATTTTGTTTCAATAGGGAAATTTCCTCTCCCTCTACAGGATTTTAAGAAATGTTGTATACAAAAAGTCCAAGAGTGCACACGGGACTTTTTTAAAGCTGCTGGAGTCAGGAAGCAAAATATACAGTCTTTCTGGGAATAGTTCTAGTGTTGGTTGCACATAGTTTGAGATACATACTTTGATACATTCAGTTTGTTTGAATGTGGCATTGAAAAGACAAGCTAGAATTTCACACTCTAGAAAAATTATTATGGCAAGTACAGAATATAAGGAAAAAGACTTAATAGTTGATTTTTCTTTAGTTGATGGTATGCCTGAAGAAATTGGAATAACCCTGTTAATTGCTTTCAGGGAAGGTATTTAAAGGAAAGTAAACTGGCTATGAAAGCAAAAGGTTTATTATAAAATACTTAGGCCTGATCAAGTATTTTCAGAGATTTAAATGGTTTGGGGCTTTTTTGTTAGATCATGTAGCACCTCCTATAGCAAGCAAAGAATAATGTCTAGACCATGGAGGAGTCATTAGCAAAAATTCTCCTTAAGCTAAAGGGAACAGGATTGCAATTTATCCTTGCCGTAAGGAATTTTTATATTGAAAAATCACTTCTTATGGTAGTTGGCAGAAAGTCTCTTCAGAGTTTCATTAGCTGTATAAATTAGACTGCATCTACTATTTCAAGGCAATGAACATTTAAGTAAAAAAACCACTTAAGACAGATTTTTGCACTTGGACTCATATTCTCCACTTTAGTAGCCCCAATGGATACATGTAAGAGCCAAGATTTTAAAAGTATGATTACATTATATGAATTTAATAATCTGAAGAAATATTGCAGAGTAGTTTTTTATATTTTATGATTATTTTTACAAAATATAAATGTTTGTATGATATGGTCATTTAATTATATATTTCTAAGGAAGCTTGAGCCAGTACAAATATTAAAAAGTATTAAAAGAGTTTGCAAAAGGGCTGAGAATGAAAGAGGAGTAGGAACATCTTCGATGCAATCATTTTCTCTTTTGAGGGGAGAATAGTGAAAAAGGCAATGGGTAAACCAGTAAATATTAAATAGCCAATAAATATTTCTGTAGTTTTTATGGAAATATTACTATCTCAAGAGATGTGTATTAGTAGTGGTTGGATTACTGTTAACTAATCATGCAATCAGTCTGATAGGTTCATAAAAGTAAGACTTGAAAGTATGTTTCTGACGACACAAGGAAATGAATAAACAAATCATGTAGACAGACAAATCTTACATACTGGGTAGCAAGAGTATTGCCCTGTTTTCTTGGCCTTCTAAATGGACTTGCTGTAAGTTTCTATATTAATTTTATGTTGTTTCTTTAATAATTTCTCTATTCATGTGTCATGTCTGTCTTTTTGATTCTTACGCTGTTTTGTGGTGGTGTTTTCCTTTTTGTTGTTTTACTTCTATATGGAGTAGGTTGCCAACCACAAAGCTTTTCTTCGGGTTCAAGTACCTCCTGAATACCACAGTGGTTATCTGATAGACAAAGTATGTATTACTTTAAATCTGCTTCCTGTTGAAATACCCTCTTGTAACTGTGTTTCTAGGCGTGTAAAAATGTACAGTGTTTCTATCTTAAGGATGCCTTAAGAATAGTGCTAGGCAGGATCTTTTCTTCAAAGTGATTTTTATCTTAGAGTACTCTTTCCTTGCAAGCTAGATCCCAGCATCCAGGATGTTTGGCTTGTGACAATTTCTCTTCACAGCCTTTACATAAAAATACTACATATATTCAACTTTAGAAGAGGAAGTATTTTTTAAAAGTCTTGGTCAACTGTACTGCATGATGGATAGGAATGTGATGTCAGAGAAAACTACAGTGAAAACCACAATTCTTAAGGCAACAGTGGGTTAAACTCCCTAAACCCTCAAAACTTGGTGACTTCTTTGAGTGAATACAGTTATTTTTCTGTTATCCTACGTGTTTTCCTTGTAACTGCTTGATAAGGTAGGCTAAGAAATCCTAACACTTTTGGTGCTTGAATAAGTAGCAAAATGAACTGCATAGCTTAAGTAAAATAATCGTGATCTTCGCTGTGCAGGCATAACTGCCTCTCTAAGAATGCAGAGATTTTATGCAACATTATTTATATGGAGGAAAAAAAAAAAAAAAGAAAAATAGAGCTCCTAAACTTTAATTCTAAACTTTAATTCTAGTGTAGTGTCTGTCACAGTGACAGTTGTACTGGAATAGCTAGCAGTGCAATTTAAAAAAATGATTACATTAGTAAGGTCAAAAGTTTACTTTTAGCAGCATTAACAAAATGCTTAGAGGAGTGTTTTAAGATGAAAAGTAGTCTGCACTTGGCCTGCCTTGCCTAGAGCCTAAAAATGGTCTATGTGAGCCTAACTCAGCCCTTCAGCAAAAGCATGACTCTGTGATTAATGCCTTTAACCATTTTTCTCTGAAGAACAGGTCCCTTTCTCAACTTGCTTTTAGTTATTTCCTGTTTTTCCTACTTTCCTAAATTTTTGGCTCCTTTAGTGCTAGATTTTGAAGTGTTGTTGAATGCAAGATTTTCATTACTAGCATACTGAGCGCACATTATTTACTGGTAGATGAGCTACTGACAGCTTTTTTGTTTGGTTTTTTTTTTTCAGTCTGCTTGATTTTTTGTTATTTTTAACTTAAACATCTCTTAAAATAAGACAATAAGAAGAGCTTAACTACTAATCCTGAAATAAACCAGCTCAGCATACAGTCTTCATAAGCTATGAAGTTATAGTTCTATTACAATTAAATAACTCATAATTTATAGGTATTATATACTTGCAGCTTGAATTTCTATATATTTTACTTCATACTCACCTGTGTTATTTATTCATTATCCTAAAAAGCAATAAGTGGTGTATGACAGCACAGTAATTTTCACAATGATTAGCTTGCAGTGTCAGAGACCAGCATCCTGAGTAGATAATCATAAGAAGCCAGGATGATATCTTCCTTCTCTAACCTTTAAAGCCATCTCTAATGTTTAACAGTGTAAGAAAAGTACAGGGACAGAACTGGTTTTCTATGTAATGAAGATAAGAAAGACACTCTCAGAAAGGCCACACACTCTACATGAAGGAGCTTTATAATTTATTATATGTTAGATTTGGACAGAATAAGTTAGAAAATTGGAGCTGGTTACTTTCAGACAAGGTGACATGCTCAAATCTGTGCAGAGTTCTTCTCTGCACAGAAAAACAAGTCTGTTGTGGGTAAAAATGTTTTTAATTGTATAGATTTTTTTATCCACAGAGGCAAAAAATCTAGGCCAAATAGATGAGATGTTGGCTGAATAAGATTAATACAGTGTTTCACAAATGTAATTTAATTTTTTTCTGAAAAACTGCTCCGTCTTTTCATTCGATGACTGCAGATCCCTTTATGTCACAAAATGCCTCAGGCTTTCAAATTGGGGTTTTTTTTTCCATTGCAGGAAGAGCTAATTCATTATTACAGGTTTAAGAATAGAGTTTATGCACAGCTTTTGTTTTGTACTGAACTCAGTGTTTATCTGAATAAACTGAAAACTAAATTGCTTTTAAATACTGGTGGTTTCAGTTGCAAATTGTCCACCTTTTTTGGTAGGAAGTGAAGATGACATTGCAACAGATAATTACATTGTTACAACAGAGATAAGGTACTGTAGTGTTTATGAGGAAGGATTGTGGCTTGATCTCTATCTATTAGAAATAATTTAAAATTCTAAATCTTTACAGACATATCAACAACAGGATGTACTGATACAGGGTTTTTTTCCATCTGTATTTTTAGTAACTGCATGCCACACATTGTTAACTTCCCATAAACAGTTTATTTCTCATCGAGTTTATTAATGTCCATAAAGATTTGCCATCTTCATATCTATTCATTCCATTATCTCAGCATTCTCCCATTGTTCAAGGTGACTTTGAACAGCTACGGCTTTAGTGCCAGCCTAGATGCTATGAAAAAATGAAAGGTATGATTTTGCTGTATGTTTGATGCCTTGATATCCCCAAGGTGGAGTTTGAAGGGTATTTAGTGGTAGTTGATTGTGTTAGATGTATCATACTGACCCATGCTTCAGTGCTCCTGTCTAGTTACTCTGAAATGCAGAGTTTACTTTTAAACAGCAGAGAATTGTCATAGCTCAAAACTGGTGCTTCTAGTAGCTTTGGAAAACTTTGCAGTTATCTGGTTTTTGGAGTCTTGCTCAGGAGCTAAAGACTCTGAACTTGCTGGTTTGGGGCTCTGTAGGGTATTTTCTACTTCCCCTTTCAGCACCTTGATTACGTTTACACTTTTTATGTGGCATGTTTAGGACTTTATATTTTTACTTCTAGAATTTTGTGCTAAAGGTATTACATACATTATGAAACATTTCCAGGTTTTCTTGGTTGGTTGGTTTGGTATTTGAAGGTAGCATGCAGCAAATATTTTGTAGGTTCCTCTGGATTAAGCACCACCATAAAGTCTTTCCAATTCTTGTGTTTCTGTATCTCTCTCTCTCTTTGTGGGGAGATCTGCGTCATATGCTTCCTAGCACAGAGTGGGCCTATAGGATGCAAGTACATCTCAGACACCCAAAATTTGGGAGCAGAAGATTGGCTTGTAACTGTCAGACTGTATTAGGGTCCATACATCATACAAAAAGTATTGAACAGTTTAGTTGCATTGTTGCTTAACAGATTACCCTTGTTAATAATAAAAATTAACCCTTGTTAATATTTTTAACTCTTCCATGAAAAATTCCCTTAATTTAATGCTTTCAAACCTTGTGTTAAACAGCACACTAAAGGTTCGTAATGCACTATCCCCAGTCTAGCTGTTTCTTCTGACGATAAAAGATTCTGTGTGCACACAAGTATATTTCTACTTTCATTTTCTAAACTGTGCCTGTTTTTATTTTAGGCTTCCAGTGGTAATTATTACTTTATTCCATACATCATCACACCTTCTGCTGACTACTTTTGCTGTGAAAGTGATGCCCAGCGAAGAGCTTCTGAGTATATGCAGCCCAGTTGGGACAATATCCTGGGGCCACTATGTGTCCCACTGGTGGACAAGTTTATCAGCCTTCTCAAGGATGTCCATGTTACATCATGGTAATTTTACTACACATACACCTCCAGAACCTTTGATAGTATCTTGAATCCTATAAAAAGACAACAAACAAACAAAAAACCCCACCAAAATCTATAGTAGCAGCATTGATGATTTATTATTTGTTATTTTTATTATTCACTGCACTCAATATAGTTTTTAAAAAAACTGCTATCTTTACTGCATTCTGTATTGCTGTCCTGATTTATGGTTACTTTCTGAATCATCAGTAAGCAAAGGCAGTCTGTGGGTTAGGTGAAGTATAAATTACAGTGCATAAGATTGTAATAGGAGATAAATCACAGCCTCTTCATAGAGCTCAAAGCCAAACACTATCCTTTTCTGTCACCAAATAATGTGGCAGCAATAGACAATCAAATGTAACTTTGATGGTTTGGTTTTTGTTGTTGGTGCTGGTGCTTGGTTTTGCTTGGTTCGTTTGGGGTGTTTGGGTTTTTTTAACATTAGCCTTTTTATATCAGCTAATAAACATGACACTGGCCGCTTTTACAAGGGACTGTTGTAGTTTTGAGGATTGAGGCTGGAGATTAAAGTCTCTCTTGATTGCTCACCCTGCTTTATGAAGCTAGTCTGGTTTTGTTTGTATTTCTGTAAAACATGGTGAAAGACTGCGCTTTTAGGTTTTCTTAGTGTGTGGAGCATGAGGTAGCGCTGAGGGCCCTTGGATTTCTTCCCCCATTGCCATCCCACCGCAGTGAAAGTCTCACCTAAAAACCTCCTTTTCTCACCTGGTCCCACTCTTAGAATACCATAGATGAGCCTGCCTCCATACAGCCTCCTCACACCTCCACCCATTGCAGGTCTGCTATTCTCTGGCACCTTGCTGGGTATATCACGTACTTCATGGAAATTTTTATGTGCACCCCACTGTGAGGAAATGGCACTTGTTGGAAATTATGCCAACAATATCTAGAAATAAGGAAAAAAAAAAGAAAAATAAGAAATATTTGGCAGTCTTCTCCCTATATGTCTATCTTTTATTTCTGTAGTGCCTATTATAAAGAAACACTGCTGAATGATATTAGAAAAGCTAGAGAGAAGTATCAAGGAGATGAACTGGCTAAGGAGCTGGCCAGGATTAAGCTTCGTATGGATAACACTGAAGTGCTGACTTCTGACATTGTCATAAACCTGCTTCTTTCTTACAGAGATATTCAGGTATGTTCTTAAAGATTAAGGAAGATTATTTTACCATGGGATTTTGGCTCTTGTTTGTCCTACTGTACTTCACTGTTTGTTAAACAGTGGTTCAAAGCTGGCACTAAATTGTTATGTTGTTTAACAATTTGATTTACCTGCTTGGCCAGTTCAAGGGGCTTTGGACTCTTATTTATTTTGCTTGTGAACAAGAGAAACAGATTAAATGACGCCCTGAGGTCAACTCCTTTGGGTTTAGTAATATTTAAACTCCTAAACCTGCCCTCCCACCAAACCCCCAGTAACTATTCCCTAGTGAAGCAAGATGCTTGCTTTTCCCTTCCCTCCCTTGCCCTCAAAATCAGATACATTTAGAAATGAAGAAAATACATTTGTTGTATTGGCCAGAGGTGCTCAAGTTGCGAACTATCATTCAAAGAAACATTTATTTTTTTCTTAATCTGCTTTTGCTAAAACACAGCTTCTGTCGTGTATTTCCAAACTGACAGTCTGCGTGTTTGACGTCCTTTTAAAATATACTTCCAACCATTCTATGGAATTTTTTTATTTTTTTTTCCCCATGGAATTAATTGTAGATTTGTAGAATGCTTCAGGTTGGAAGGAACCTTAAAGCTCATCCAGTTCCAACACCCCTGCCATGGGCAGGGACACCTCCCACTAAATCAGGTTGCTCAAAGCCCCGTCCAACCTGGCCTTGAACACTGCCAGGAATGGGGGAGCCACAACTTATGTGGACGGCCTGTTCCAGTGTCTCACCACCCTGAAGAATTATTTCCTAATATCCAGTCCCAATCTCCTCTCTTCCAGTTTAAAGCCATTCCCCCTTGTCCTGTCACTGTATGGTCCTGTAAAAAGTCCCTCTCTGTATTTTCTGTAGGCATCCCTTTAGGTACTGAAAGGCTGTTAGGTTGGTTATTTTGTAGGTATAAATGGGTCATGAGAGCACTGGGTGACTACACCATCCTGCATTACCCAACTTTCCACTCTGAGATACATATTTTCCTGCAGCACTTCATCCAACTTCATTTTGATCAGCTCTGGTGATCATTTGCATTCCTTTGAATGGTCTTCTTCCTTGAGAAATGTAATAATCTCAAAATATATTTTCAACAAAAAAATTAAGTAATATTAAGGCCTTTGCTGATGTCAGTAAACTGCCCTATTCAGCAGTGTATATGCAAGTTACCCCTGAAAATCAAAATGAATGCACAACCACTTGACATGCTGCTGAATGAACTGTGCCCTAGTCTGCAATGACCTGATGAAGTGTCATTCATCAGAAATCCTCAATAAAGGCCTGAAAAAGCCAGGCTCATCACCTCTTCTTCCCAGTGCTGGGAGTGTAATCGATCAAACTGGCCAGAGGGACTCAGTAATTTGGGCAGTGGTATTGAAATGAGAAAGAAGCAAGTATTGACATGGATTGACAAAATTCCTGTTCATTTCCTTACACAGATTTTGTGGCTATTTCACTGAGTCTTCTAGGAACAGTCACCTGAGATACTGTCTAGCAGTCAGGATATGTTTTAGTTTAGTGATGCTCTCCTCTGCTTTCAGTTTCTTTTTTTTTTCTTTTTTTTAATTCATAACAGGACTATGATGCTATGGTGAAGTTGGTAGAAACACTAGAAATGCTTCCTACCTGTGATCTGGCCGATCAACACAATATTAAATTTCATTATGCTTTTGCACTGAATAGGTAAGGATGAATGATTAAAGTTATTTCATTTTATTGCTGTTCCATATGGGCTTATATATAAATTTATAGGGCAGACAATATCCAAATTCTTTTCCATTTCTGTGCACAGATATTTACTGTAGTCATTTCTTCTTTAATCCCTGTGCACCAGGACAGCTTGTAACTTTTGAAATAATTATTTTCCAACGACCATCATTTTGTCAGAAACCTGATGAGTGTGAATCTGTTCTGAAGGCCGCTTGAGTAATTGTGAAAGAGTCTAGCAATAACAATGGATTCTTGGTCAGGCTGAGATTGTTTATTCTGAGGTACTGATTATTCTGAACACCTTGAAAAGTTTAGCATGATAGAGTTCTGGATGAGTTATTAAAGTAATAGGTGACAAGCTTGATTCACGAATACACATTCATGATGCATCTTCCTTGAAAGGCACCTTGAAAGGTGATCTGGACCTGCAGGTGCTTTGCTAGATTAAGAAGCACAGAAATATTTTTTAACTCTTCTGGTTAGCTACAGATATTCTGCAGTGCCTATGTACAATAGTTATTTTTTTTCTAAAGAATTTATATTAATTTTGTATTGTAGAAAATAGATCTTATGAAAATAAAATGACATGTAGGAATAAAAGTAATGGGTTAGATAAAATCCACATGCTATTAAAAATTGTGACCTGCAATCTAACTAAAAATCAGCACTGAGCAGCATCATGATGGCACAGAATCATAGAATCATAGAATTGTTAGGGTTGGAAAAGACCTTAAGATCATCTAATTCCAACCCCCCTGCTATGGGCAGGGACACCTGACACTAAACCATGTCACACAAGGTTCTGTCCAACCCAGCTGTGAACACTGCCAGGGATGGAGCATTCACAACTTCCTTGGGCAACCCATTCCAGTGCCTCACCACCATTACAGTAAAGAACTTCCTCCTTATATCCAATCTAAACTTCCCCTGTTTAAGTTTTAACCCATTACCCCTTGTCCTATCGCTACAGTCCCTAATGAAGATCCCTTCCCTAGCATCCCTATAGGCCCCCTTCAGATACTGGAAGGCTGCTATGAGGTCTCCACGCAGCCTTCTCTTCTCCACGCTGAACAGCCCAAACTTTCTCACCCTGTCTTCATACGGGAGGTGCTCCAGTCCCCTGATCATTCTCGTGGCCCTCCTCTGGACTTGTTCCAACAGTTCCATGTTCTTTTTATGTTGAGGACACAAGAACTGCACACAATACTACAGGTGAGGTCTCACGAGAGCAGCAGAGGGGCAGCAGCAGCTCCTTCGACTTGCTGGTCACACTCCTTTTGATGCAGCCCAGGATAAGGTTGGCTTTCTGGGCTGCAAGCGCACAGTGAAGCCAGCTCATGTTCAGTTTCTTATCGACCAACACCCCCAAGTCCTTCTCCGCAGGGCTGCTCTGAATCTCTTCTCTGCCCAACCTGTAGCTGTGCCTGGGATTGCTTCGACCCAGGTGTAGGACCTTGCACTTGGCATGGTTAAACTTCATAAGGTTGGCATCAGCCCACCTCACAAGCGTGTCAAGGTCCCTCTGGATGGCATTCCTTCCCTCCAGCGTATCAACCGAACCACACAGCTTGGTGTCATCGGCAACCTTGCTGAAGGCACACTCAATCCCACTGTCCATGTCAGCGACAAAGATGTTAAACAAGACCAGTCCAACACCAATCCCTGAGGGACACCACTTGTTACTGGTCTCCAGCTGGACACTGAGCCATTGACCACAACTCTTTGTGTGCAGCCATCCAGCCAGTTCTTTACCCACCAAGTGGTCCATCCATCAAATGATGTCTCTCCAATTTAGAGACAAGGATGTCGTGTGGAACAGTGTCGAACGCTTTACACAAATCCAGGTAGATTACCTCAACTGCTCTACCCCATCCATTAGTTCTGTGGCCCCATCATAGAAGGCCACCAAATTGGTCAGGCAGGATTTCCCTTTAGTGAAGCTATGCTTCACTAAGCAAATGTCAAAGGGATTAAGAACTGAATAATGGGTCTACAAAAGCAGTTCCTGTGTCATTTAATGGAAAACAGTAGTAAGTCTGGTGCCATTTGTCGGTTTCATCAGGCTTAGAAGTAAGTGTAAAATCATTACGTAGAAAATATTAGATATCACTGCATCAGTTCTGTGTCAAAGAACAGTTTTTCCGTCACATTTTCCAGAATGTGTTCTTAAAAAAAAAAATAGAAAAACAAAATCAGTCTTATGTAACCATATGCAAGTTCCAGGAACAAAGAATGCAGTACATTCCCACAGGGAAGTTCAAGAAGAACATTCCAGCAGGAAGTTCAGGGAAGTACAGGAAAAATAGGTAAACCAGTTATTTTTCAAAAGGATCTGGTAATTTGTTAATAGGCTGAGTAAGTATCTGAATTATGCAGCAGCAAATAGCTCAAAGTGATCTTTGAAAGAATGTAGTAGTGAGTAATACAGAATATATAGAATGTACAGCATAGGGTACAACTGATACTCCTCATAATTCTAATGTCCACGCTTTTGTGACAGCTAGCTATAGTGATGTTTTTTGAAAGATGGCATTAAAAGATATTTAAAATTACTTATGCCTTTTTTATTAAAAAAGAAAACAAGTTCTGAAAAGTGAATTGATTCCAATGAGAATTACCTCTGCAAGAAGAAATGTGTCAGGTGTCAAACAATGCCCAAATATCTCACAGAAAAAGGTAACTGGAACCATAACACAAATTTAGATAATGACAAAGCCTTTTTTATAATAATAAGAAGAAATTATTAATATTTAGTTCTTGATACCAAGTATACAAATATGGTTCCTACATGTAGTTCAGCTTTTGTAGGTTTGTTTGGTTTTTTTAAAGACTGAAAGTGAATATTGAGTATCTGTATTCTCTCTCTGGTATCATAGACCATTAAGTCATAGCTGGTTAACCATCTACTGAGTCTGATGAGTTGTTCTGCTGAAGTGTACCTTTCAGAAAATTTTTATCTGAATAGATGAAGACAGAGAGAATCTATTTATGTAGTTCGCAGTTTGCTCTTGTGAAAGGTAGTTTTCTCATTAAATTGCTTAAAAATGAAGGAAAAAATGCACTTGTGGTCTAAAATTTTTAATGTACAACACAAGGCAGTGTTTTAAAATAGAAACCAGTGTTTGACATGTAGTTGTTACTGTTATTATTGCATTTTATCGTTATTGAACGGAAATATTGCTGGCTTGATCTTATAAAACTTCTGAAATACAAGTCTGCTTAAGATACCATTTTAATGTCTTGAGAAGTGGTGTCAACACAAAGGATTTAGCCCAAAAGTTTGCCCAACTTTTTATTATTTCCGGAACTTAACTCAAGATTTTTAAATTTGGCAGTAAGAATAATGCTAGGGTTGTGCCTTTTTCTCAGATTTCGATTTGATCAATTTTTAAAACTTAGTGTGCACATTTAGACGTGCATAATATAATTGGCAAGTTCCTTGCCTTCAAATTCTTTGCATTTTGAGCAGCATGTGACCCTCATGCCATTAAGACTTCTGTTTTCGCAATGACAATAGTACCTTGGTAAGACAAGACGAAATTACTTGTTATGAATTTGCTTTCCCCATCAACAGGTTTCATTAAATTGATCACTAGCCTGAACCAGTGTGATTCTCCTTGTGTTCTTCTGGGAACAATTTAAACATTCCCAGAGAAAAGTTTTTTCTGTAAACCAAATGACCAGTTTTCCATTAGTAAGAATGCAGAATTTAGCTTCTATAGGTGTTTATTCCTTCTTAAAACAAAATGGTGGACAAAAGTAAAAAGTTAAGACTTGAAAATTTTCAGAACAAGTCCACTTAGTTTAAAATGACTCCGGAAGCATTGCTTTTACCATCTTACTTCCATGGTGTTTTTTAATCATTTTTTCTGTTTAAAAAAAAAATCTCTTTAGTAAGTTCTACCAGAATCTGTTTATAAAAATACAGAACAGTGTTTTCACTTAACATTCTATTAAATTCAGCATAAAAAACAATATTAATATTATTCAGTACAATTGATTGAGCCTACCAGCAGCAAAATACATCATAAAGAAAACAAAATTGGCATCTGTAGGAATATCTGACCCTGCAGAAGTTAATGTTTGCTTAATTTCATTACAAAGATGTACCAGAACTGTGGCCATAGTTAACAGAGAAAGTCATTCATTTAGTTAGTCTTAGGCTCTGCAACTGAGATCTGTTGGCAGTGAATTTCACTTAGCATTTTCAAGTCAGTGCTATTCTCCTGCTGTAGAGAGCTAGCAATGTGGCAGGCAAGTGATAGAGGGTTTCTTCTGGGGGCGTTGGGTCTTTGCTGGTACATCAGGTGGACACAAATAGGTTTGTACCACACTCATGTTGAGTTCAAGTTAACAAGCTGAGCTAAGGGAAGGGGCAGGGATATTTTACTCCAGTTTTAAAACCCTTCCAGCCTAGCGGCATGTCTTCTGGTTCAGAGCCAGCCTCAGTCTGACCTGACCTGGATCATGAGCAAAGAAAACCTGGGCCTCCTGCAAAGTACTGTGCAGAAATGTGCTAAAGCACTTACTATTATCGTATGTAGTGGAGGCAGACATTTTAATGCTAATTTCTGGTACCCTGATTCAACCTTGATTCACATAGCAAGTTTTTAAACACAACTCTCTGCTAGATCAACAGTCTTCATCATTGGTTTCCATTCCAGAGCAGAGCACTGAGCATGTCTTAGATTTGCCATCACTTATATCTGATACCAGAACCTAATAAAGGATGTTTGCAATGACAGGCTTGTGCTTGATTCCAAGCCTGGCCTATCTAAATATGTCACCTTCCTGGCTGCTTGCTTAGAAGTCTGAGGGAACAAAAGGCCATTCCTCTACCAGTGTCTTAAGCTAATTGATTCGGAGTCTACATACAAGCAGAGTAGAGTTCTCTTTTCTAAACAGACATGGGTTGGTTTAAGATGTTGTTCCTTGTTACCTCCCAACTGAGATTTAAGTCTGATTGTATCTTAGTTTAGGCATAGAATGGAACATATCTTTAGGTATAAATTGAGCCCAAATGGGCAACCTGAATGTTTTCAATATTTGTATTCATAGCTTTGTTATGAAGTAAGATACTGTGTAATTGAGGGTTGAGTGTTTCAGAGGTAGATGGCTGTTTGCTTCAGATATACCCTGCCTGAGAGTATATCTGTGTAAGAAGATGAGGTATGTGAGCCACTAGGAAAGGATGTTCTTGTAGTTCTAGATTCTTGAAAGCTAAGAAATTTCTGAATTAAGGTTGCCATTTTATTTCTTCTGTTTTAAATGTGTGTCTAATTGGCGGCTGTCTGATTTTTTTTCTCCTCGAGAGCTTTGCCTGGTGTGGTGCATTGGAATAGCTGGAGGTCACCTGGTCAGTATCTCAGTATTTTGTGTTGATCTGCTTGTTAAAGGTATATATGATAAATAAGCACATTTATTGTATGGCACAGCCCTCCAGTCCATTTTTGAAGTATCATTAGTTCCTAATGTTTATTGCTGCAATACCTAAGTAAGTTATAACCATATCATGGAGTGTCGTGGTTTAAACCCAGCCAGACAGCTTTCACTCACTCCCCCCCTCCCCCCCCCCTTCTTCTTGCCCTCCCCCTACTCCTGGAGGGACAGAGAGGAGAATCAGAAAGAATGCAACTCCCACGGGTTGAGATAAGAACAGTTTAGTAACTAAGGTATAACACAAATCACTACTGCTACCACCAATAATAGTAATGATAAAGGAAATAACAAGGGAAGAGAATACAACACCCCATCACCAGGCGACCAATAACTTGCTCCCCCAGCCCGACCAAGCACCGACCGATACCTCCTCTAACCCTGCAGTCCACTCTAGCCCCTTCCGGGTCACCCCAGTTGCACCCAGGGCATGATGTGCTGTGGTATGGAATACCTCTTTGGTCAGTTTGGGTCAGGTGTCCTGTCTCTGCTTCCTCCTGGCTTCCTCTCCTCCCTGGCAGAGCATGAGGCTCACAAAGTCCTTGGCCAAACCAAAACATCATTTTAATCAGCTTTGTTCCCAGCCTGAAAGTCAAAACACAGCACTGCACCAGCTACCAAGAAAGAGAAAAAATGACTGCTGCTGCTAAACCCAGGACATGGAGAAATAGAAGAGTGATGTTCCATTTACAGATATGGAACTAACATATAGATACATGAAGTTCACTAATTAAAGGTTTCAAATTGAGGTGTCTACAGTGATTTGGCTTTTGAAGTATGAAGCATGATGAAACATATTTTGAATCCCACTGTCTTCAACAATTGATGTAAATGCAACCTTAGTAATTAGCCTTTAGGTTCTCAGGCTGGTGCTCCTGTAAAATGAGGACTGCACATTTCTGTGGCAAGTCTTTGAGTGAAAGGACATGCAGAAAGCTAGAAGACAGTCATGCAGGATGGCCTCCAGCTGCCTCAGGTGTATTCCAGCCTTTACTCTACCTGCATCCCAGCTCCCAAAGCAGAGGCCTCAACAACAATAGTGAATGAAAGTCCATGGTAGAACCTCACAGTAAAACCAGCTCATGTATGATAGGACCAGTAGCCATGTTTCCTCTAAACCAAACCAAACCCATGCAAAGTCCCTCCCTTGATCACACAGTTTAATTTTACATTGGCAAGTACACATACGGGGCCTGAATTTACATTGTAATGATGACCTGAATCTCCCTCTCTCCATTATTTTTTTTTCCTGAAACTTTTGAGAGTTTCACAATTCTAAAGGGTGTTCCTTTGTGTTGTGCCATGGTTTGCATGTCACTGTTACTTTTGTCCACTCTGCTTTCCTGTGCAAGTTACAGCCACAGTAGATAACACTGACATAGGTTAGTATCGCTGGCTTTGCAACCTGGGTCTCACCAAATGAGCTGTTTCGTGTACTGCTCTTATAGCTGAGTTCTACTGAGTACCTTTATTGATGAACAAAACGAAACAGTGAAAGAAAATCTTACTGTTGGGGTTTGTTTTTTGGGTTTTTTTTTTGTTGTGTTTTTTTTTTTAACCCTACTATTGTTTTTACCAAGTCTTTTGCAGAAAGCAATAAACTGTGATTTTTAAAAAAAAAAAAGTATATAGAATATGTTCTCGTAATAATTTTAGACTAAAATGAACCATTTCCTGTTCTGTGGTTTATATTGTCTTGAATTATCTGAAAGCATTGAGCAAGTACATTAGGCACATGGACAGTACAAAACATGATCAAAGCCAGTGGGAAAGTTTTTCAATCTTCTTCTGTGAATTTTACTTGATGTAATCAGGTTAAGTAAGTGAGTAATACAAAAAGATGATAGTTTGTTCTATATTATCTCCTGTTGCTGCAGTATATATATAGTAGATAAAGTACAGATATTTAGTTGAGTTTTATTTATATAGTTGATTTAAATATTAAGTGCACTTATCAGCTGGCTGTTTGCTTAGGATCCGCTTCATGAATTTAGGGCTTCATCACAAAGGTTTTGATGGTTTGCAGTACGCTTATGTTTGAGTGTTTTCCAGGTGGCCTTATTTTCCAAGTTACCAAGTTCTGGAAGCTTGTAAAGAGACCAAAGTGTATGCCAAATTCTGTTCAAAACAGAGGAGACTTTAAAACAAAACCCAGCCCTGGCATAAGGCCAGAGCTGTGAAGACTTCAGTCTCTTTCCAAGGCAGTCCTATCTTCACTTATATTAAAGATGAGGGCAGCTGCAGTCGCTATTATTTAACTCACCATGCTGTGTTTTAACAAGCAACATATTTCAATACAATAATAAAAAAAGGCAATTATCAAGTGAAGGGCATAACAGGGTGCAAGGAGAAAATCACTAGCAATTGTGAATAATAGTAGCCATAGGAAATTATTCCCATTGAAAAACACTGGGTTATTTAAAATGTTCTGTTCTGCAATTACTCTGAGTTAGTAAAAAACGCATCATAAGGTCCTCATTTTCTATGAGTGACTTGCATGAAGCACCTGAAGTGTATATGAGGTAAAAAAAAAGAAAGTAGTTTTTTTCATTGTCATCACTAACTGAAGAACTGCACATTTAGCTCTAGTCTGAAAGCCCTATTCAGAATCTTGTTTTCCTCATTCATTATTTCAAATATTGAGGGTTATACAATCAAATTGCACCCTTGGTGAAATGTCTTAACTCACAAATTAGGTTTTTGTTGTGAGAGTGCTGGTGTAATGCCTCTAATTCAAATTAGTTGTAGTCCTCAATAAGTAAGACATTAAGACATTTTTTGAAATTTTTTTTCTGTAGATTTCTGTATGGTTAGTAGCTGCTAGATCGTGGCACCTAGATCATCTGCCATGGAGCCATTAGGGCATACTTAACTAATAGTGTCCTATTTTCATGCAGGAAAATGAAAAAAACCCATATTTTTACATGAATTGTGTATACTGTAGGCAAAGGTATTGTATGTGATGATAAATGAATGCAGTATCATATACGAAGACCAGTTAATTTTATGAAAGGTGGTATTTATACTAATCAATTAAGTTGTCTGACTGTCACTTCCTCTGCAATGTGGCAGTGAGATCAGGGTGGTTTTAATCATAATTATGTGTAGTAAACTATTGGTAACTGCCTCGAGGCTGAAATAACAAAAAAAACCACGAGTCAGATAGGAATAGAGTGGAAAAAACAGGTTGCTCTTTTTTAATGTATTTGACTTTATGAGAGATGTTTTCCGAATTGTTTGTTATGCTTTATTTCCCCTTGCATTGCTTTTCAGGAAATCTGTTTGCTTGTAGAGGCCTTAAAATAATAGAGTAGATCAAATCAATAAGTTAACATGAAATACAAAGGCAACTGAAGGTGGATTTCCTTGAGTGAATTACTTTTCACTGACATATGGTTTTCTATATAGTATATAGTCTTCTCCAGCTAGACAGATGGAAACAAGCCATACAGGGGAAGATGTGAACAGAATGGTGGAAGGATTGTATCAGCTTTTATGTACGGAACAAGCTAATTCTTGTCCCAGTGAAATCCATGGTGCTCCTGTTAACTTTGTTGGTTCACTGAGTGTAATTCTGTCTCCTTAACCATGCCAGTGTTTTAAAGCTGGTAAAACCAGCCTGTGAGGCAGGCAGAATTTTTGTTTTGGGGATATTTAAAACTAGGACTCAGTATAATGGCTGCAAGTGGAGAGAAGGATTAGGGGAAAAAAATATAGGGGGGGTGGGGAATGATCTAGGGGAAGAAGCCATGAAATAAAAAAGAAAGAAAGAATTTGAATTTTGCTGTAAGGCAACAGTTATTCCAGGGGGAGGCTGTGATATGAATAAGATTTCTGGATCATGTTTGAGAGCTAGGGGAGAGAAATAGTGTAAGGGGGGCCATACTGGCTCATGGCATAGTTCCTTCTAGTGTAGGTTCCTAGACTGTCTCTGACAGTGGTCAGTAGCACATATGTGGGGAAGAGTATGAAGACAGGAAAATGTACCAACGATCTTCCTAAATATTCCCACTGCTTCCACCAGCTTGCATCTCAGGGATTTGCTGAGGCAGCAGCGGTAATTTTTGTGTTTGCCAAGTAAACTTTAGAAAGGAAGAAGAGGATGGATTTGTTAAGATTCTGCTTTCTACAAATAAATTGATTTCTGGTTTCGAAACCTTTCTCCATTAGTACAAACTCACAGGAAGCCTGAGCAAACAGTAGCAAACCTCAACAAATTATTCTTGTTCTTCAGAGGGGTAGAGGCCTAGAGAACTGTGGAGCGGTGGATGGGGACAGGATTGATTCACGAAGGAGTGTTTCTGGTTCCATTAAAAGGTACAAATCTTTTATCTAAGAATGAGGATGCTTCAGGTACAAGAGAAGGAAAAAGCATGAGGGCATCCTTTAGAACTTACTGCTTGGTGGTGTAGTTGTACCCCCATGGAAGCAAGCAAACATGTGTCACCAGCACAGAGTACATCTGGGCTTCTAAATCCAAGCCTCAATTCTGCTGACTGAAGTTGCTAAGTCACAGAACAGCAGCTTTGTTCTGAGAGGGAGAGTGTTGAGAAACAGAAGAGGGTTGGGAGAGACAGAAAAAAATCCCATCGCAACTACTCAATAGTAGAAAGGTCTTAAATGTAGTGTGCTTTTTGAAGAAGCGATATTGCTTCATTTTACAACTTGTCCCTTGGGTTCAGAGGAAAGTATTTGAGTTGAATACCTGTCACTGTGAATAAGAATATCTGACTTCAACCCTGGATTAAGACGGAATATGACAGCAGGATGGGATGGGGTAGAAATCAGCCAATTAGAACACGATACAATACTGAAGTTGCACTGTAACTTGATCATACCTCAGTTCTGTTTGCTCAGTACATGTATTTGTATGCACATGCTTAAAAAAAAATGTTTTTATGATGTGTTAAGCTTTTTAATTTTTATGATGTGCTAGGTTTATAGCCCTACAGAGTGATTCAGAGCAGTAAAGGAGGAGTGGATAGTTGGTTATGTTGGTGAGACAGATAAAGGAGGCTTGTGTAGAGAGGGAAGTGAGAAGACTGCTTCTGTGATTAAAGACACATGACAGAGTAAGCAGCCAGATAACTCATGGCAACACTGTGATGAGCAAATTACCAAACTGACAAGAAAATCAGGGAGCAATTTCTGGAGAATATAAGCTACCAGGCGAAACTGAACTGGCAACAGAACATTAATACTAATTTATCTCTATATAGTTATGTCTTACTGAAAAGCCTCAGTTTATTGAAGTGTTCTTCATACAGTAGCTATCTATCTCATACCGTTGATCATTCTTTTCTTCATTTGACTTTTTTTTTCCTAATCATAATACTTCGGTTTCTTTTTCAAATACAGCCTAAAACTATTGAAGACTGGTGTGCCGGGTATTTGTAAAAAGGCACCATCATGTTTTTAATGTATAGTCTCTGTTCACTTCCTTTTAATTCCTAGCAGTTTGCTTATGGGGGGATTTTGGTGGTGTCTTATTAAGCACTAGGATATTTTCATAATTGCCTTAGTATTTATAAGTAACTCAGACCTCTTTCCTCACTGGCAGTAGCTTTCATGTTATTGTGTTCACATAATTTAGACTAATTTTCTCTGTTTCATTTCTCTGCAAGTTTTCACAAGGCAAGGTTTGTAGGGAGAGAACTAAAATGTGCTCACAAAGAAACCAGTGGGAGGGAAAAAAGTTATTAACAACTTACCCAAGGCATATGCTTTGTTTCAGTGCTTCCATATAAATTGTAGTAGTATCCTTTTTTTTTCTTTTTTATCTCATTTACCATTAAAATATATTTTGTAAAGGTAAAACTGTATTTTGAAGGAACATTCAGATTGTGATTAGCTGTTTAAAAAACCGCTTTCCCAAATCCAAGGCAAGCCACGAAGAGTAACTCATTTTCACTGCATGTGTATTCAGGCTTGTTTAATGTTAGGATACATCTTATCCCTGGAGACATTCAAGGCCAGGCTGGATGTGGTTCTGAGCAATCTGATCTAGTTGAAGATGTCCCTGCTCATTGCAGGGGGGTTGGACTAGACGACCTTTGAAGGTCCCTTCCAACCCAAACTATTTTATGATTCTATGGAGATGGACTGTTGAAAACCACTAATGAAAAATGTATATTTCAAAAATCTATTTTATTCCCAAAGTGACTAGTTGGTGTGATGCCCTGTGGGACATATGTATTTCAGTGCAAGCTGGCCTGTAACCAGGGAGCAGTAAAATGAACTGATAAGGTCCTTTCTGTAGTAGCCTTTTGGGATTTTGCTCCAGCTTATAAAACTTCAGGGGATTTGCTTTGCAGAATCAGTCTCACCTGGTACACCAATTTAGTTCCCATGGCTGTACTTCATAATGTACTTTGGCTTCCCTGTTCAGAGGGGCTGTGCTATCCCCACCCTTGGAGGTTTAATAGATTCAGCTTTTTAGGCAAAGCCAAGGTTGCTATCATACAGTGCTAGGAGATGGTCCTGCTCTGAGAAGGAGATTCTTTTGACCTAAAGAAGTACCTTCCAACCCCCATTTTTGTGATTCCCTCTAGTGTGGCTTTAAATGGCGTCTGGGGAGGGTGGGGAAGCTAATGTATTTGATATTGGGTGAGAAAAATAAGTATCAGTGCTACAGCCTTGAGGATTTAAAGGGATCTCTTTTACTGTATTGATAATACCACAAAACTGTTTCAAGACACCTTGAAACAACTCATAAGCTGTCAGACATGCAGATCTGGCAAAGTGTGGGATGTGAAATAAAAGATGAAAATGGTCTGGCATAATAGGTTCTGCATATTATCTGAGAGTATTTTCATTATATTGACTTCAGAAGTTGCTTGCCACCTAAATTTCATCATTTTTCTGTTATTGGTTGTTTTTTGGGGATGGAGGTTGGGGGTGTGTGTTTGTGTTTTCCTTGGTTAGCCATCTATTTTTGGGTTTGCTTTAGAAGGCAATAACTGTTCCCAAAAGTGTAGATTATTGTAATTGGTATGTTGAGGTTTCATTGCCCAGTGGGTACCAAATTCTGCTGCTGTGAGAAACAGAGTTTAATATAAAGGTACCTAAACTGACTTTTGCTTTAATAATATCCTGCTAGATTAGTGTATATCTGTCATGTACTAAATCTGTAATGGATTTATCCCACTATTTAACTTCTGTTTATTTCTCGTAAAACTGAAAAAAAAGATACTAACTTTCTCCTTATGTGCTCATTAGAGAAGAGCAGTATTAATTTCAGAACAATAGTCAACCTGAAGAAAAAAAATGCTTTAAAAAATATTCAAGTATTCGCTGTGAGAGTTTGCACAACAACATCAAAGGCAGGATAAAGCTTGCACAACTAGCTACAAATCTGTTTAATCTTATTAGATGTTCTCCAGCACTTAAAGTGCACAGAAGCCTGAATTTTGCTACAAATGTGTTGTTAGTGGTCTTATTGCATCAGCTGGTTACCTAAGGAACTAAGCCACTTTACAGTAAATATTAATCCTTTCAGGGCATGCAAATAATAAATTTACCAGAAACCATTATCTGCTACTGGTATTGCTGACAAAGTTATCATAGTACTTGTAAGCCCACTCCTGGATACTGAGGTAGGGATTAGAAAACTGTAAACAGCTATAAAAAGGAGTTGGTAAAGATTTTGAATCTCTCTGATGATTAAAAAATGTCTTCAGGAGGCTATTAAACTCTTAAGCTGTGTTTACATTACTCTTGCAAATAGACATTTTTGTATGTTCTTAGTGACTCTGCAGTAAACAATGAATTCTACGCTTAACAGAAATAGGAAGGTAAAGGGAAGAACAAAAAGTCCCCATATTGAGCCCTGTCATTCTTTTGGCTAAAATAGGATTGACCTGGCTTCTCCTGTACTTACTCAGCATTGCCTCATATTGGCTCTGGGTCATCTGGATTTAAGATTGCAAACCTTGGGCGTGGCAGAATGAGCTGTCAGCTCAAATGCTGAAATGGCCAGTTTTGTTAACTTTTGTTAAGTATTTTTAGGAATGAACACTAAACAAGCACGTGTTTCTTATTGCAGGATGTGCAGAGTCTGTGTGCTTATACATGGAGGAATCAGGTTAGATGGCAGGTTTTTTCATAGAGGAGCTCTGGGCTTAAATTAGTTCTTATGTCAGCTAGGAGTCCCATGGTAGAATAAAAACCAAAACAAAACAACTGTGTTTTTTATAAATCAACCAACAATCGTAATCAGTCCAAATAAAGACAAATCTGCATATAGTAATGATTGATGGGTTGTGGAACAGATGGGGGATGATGTCCTTCCACCATCTTGAAGTTACTGTTTCAGATCTGAACTCTTCTTCTCTGTATTTGATTTCAGAAGAAATAATGCAGGTGACAGAGAGAAGGCACTACAAGTTATGCTTCAAGTCCTGCAGACGTGTGATCACCCTGCTCCTGATATGTTTTGCTTATGTGGGAGGATCTACAAGGATATGTTTCTTGATTCTGAATGTAAAGATACCAATAGTCGAGACCATGCCATTGACTGGTAATGGAAAAAAGAATTATGTATTAAAATGCTTTCAGACTTTTGTTTATGAAAAGCAGGGCTGTAAGAATTGGAAAATCAGTTGTTCTACTCTTTTCTTCAGGGTTCTGTTTGATTAATTGGTTTACTGAGCACCCAATCTTTGGATAGGTATTTCCTTGCTTCTTTTTATAGGCTATCATGAATACAGAATGATAAACTTCATCCACCCAGATCTTTGTAGAAAAAAATTATGATTAATATGCTTCAGGGCCAAAATGAAATACAAATTAGATCATGGGACTTAAAGTGGTCCTTTGTGCAAGGATGGTTGCCATACTGATCCCCAGGAAATGCAATGATCACTGTATATAAGGAAAAATACTGATAAACTATATTATGAATTTTCTTAAGATAGTAAGGCACGCATGTGCAAACAAGCTCTCAACACACTGTTCACATCAGTATGTTTGTAATCATATAAACTACTGCTGAGTACAGTAGCAATGTCCATCTGTGCTCTGTGAAATACCCCCCTTTTTCTCCTCCCTCAACATGGTTATTGCAACATGGAGGGGTAGTAGCGATCTAAAAGCTTCAGATGGATCTCTTCATTGTGCAACAGCTAGTGGCATGCATTCAGCCCATCACCTGTGTCTCAATTTCCTTTAATGAGTGTGAAGCTTTGAAACAAAGGGCTTAAGCCTTAAAAAAAAAAACAAAAAAACCAAACAACTTGCATTAAAGACTAATATTTTCATTGCTTTTCTCATATGAATAACATAATAAAATTAGGTTCTATTGCATTTTAGAGTTTTGCACTAACCAGTTTCTTTCATTTTAACAAAACCACACAAGCTGGCAAAACATAAAACTAAGTAGAAGTTTTCCTTTCTCACCATAAGAAAAAAAAGCTACTTTCTTTCAAGTGCCCTTTGCAAAGAGTGCCATTGGTACCAGCTAGCCTTATTGTCCTTGTGATAATAGCTTGAAATACCTACCAAAACTTTGCAGTATTTCAGTTCTTCTATACAGTGAGATGTGAGCTCTTGCCTCTTCTCCGCAGGTATCGCAAAGGATTTGAACTCCAGTCAACTCTGTATTCTGGAATTAACCTTGCAATTTTGCTACTTGTTGCAGGACAACAGTTTGAAAGTTCAATGGAACTGAGAAAAATAGGTAAATATCCACACACAGTGCCACAGACAGGTTCTCTGCCTTTCTCCCCATGAAGGAAATAAAACGCCTCTGGCAATGGGTTGCAATAGACACATACTTGAACTGCAAAGGTGGCTTTTAAATCATTCCCCTGAACTTGTTGTGGGGTGGACTTGTGTAGAGCCTTTCGCCATTGATCTCTTGCAGTAGATACGGATCTTGAGGACACAGAGATGTGCAGCTTACCTTGACAAACAGGAGGAATATAGCACAGACAGATGATGCAAGAGGTTTTCCAGCACTGTCGCAGGAGTTGTGACTGTATGAACTGTATTGGGAACATTATTTGCAGACCCAGTCTTTACGTTGGGCAATGTTTTGTTTTCTTTTGTTTCTTCTCTGGGGAAAACTTGCTCCACTTTGTTTTTACCACTAATGCATAATCAAGTCTTTTTGTCTTTTACTGATAGACTTAGCAGTGAAAATATTTATTAGTCTTCTACTGATAGAAAATAAGGTCTTAATTAAAATTTTACAGGTGTACGGTTAAACAGCTTATTGGGAAGAAAAGGAAGCCTAGAAAAAATGAATAATTACTGGGACGTTGGACAGTTCTTCAGCGTGAGCATGCTGGCTAATGATGTTGGTAAAGCAGTACAAGCAGCAGAGAAACTTTTTAAGCTGAAACCTCCCATGTGGTATGTGGTAGAAGGCTGTAGCTCAAGTACCCAACTATGGGGAAATTCACAGATTTAAAAAATTCTTATAGTCACTAGGATAACTTATCTGGATTTTTCCATCTTAGATTGTTTGTAAGTCTGACTTTATATTCTGTAGTGGTTTTTTTTCATTATTTTTTGAAAGGAAGGGTGAAAGAAGGACATTTACTCATCATTGTTGGGTTTATATTGCATTGAAGCACGTCTTTTATAAGAAATCAGTGATGATTCCTTGTGAAACAATTGTGTAAAGATTGTGAAACTGTTCTTTTAGAGCGAAGCTAGCTGCTGCTTCCCTCCCCATCACCTTCTAGCTGATAACATCCTTTTCTAATCACCATGTAACTACTCATGTAACTATGTAACTACTCATGTAATTATGTAACTACTCATGTAACATGAACAAAGATGGTAATGAACATCCCTGTGAGTTTATGACTTAAGGTTTTGACTAAGCTTGCTATTCTTTCCAGAAATCTGTAAAAATCAACACAATCATTTCCAGTATGGTAGCTTTTAAAGTAATTTAATTTTGCCATTCATTTTTTTGATGTCTATGTAAAGTTAAGCAAGTGGCTTTAGAATCTGGTCACATTTTGTTTTTCTCTGTTAACTCACTAATTCGATATATTCTAGGTACTTGAAATCATTAGTTCAGAATCTGATGTTAATTCAGCGTTTCAAGAAACTCACCATAGAGCATTCTCCTAGACAAGAGAGATTGACTTTCTGGCTAGATATAATTTTTGAGGCAACGAAGGAAACAACTAATGGCCTGAGATTTCCAGTAAGATGTTACATCCAATCAAGTGTTGTATGTCTTATATTTCTGGATAGGCTATAACAAGAACTTTAAGACTCTAAACACTATACTCACATAATTAACTGCCTGTTATTTCACTGCATGAACTAAACCCCTATATTTACCCTATAAAAAACATTTAACCCAACACCCTAAAAACATTCTAAGAAATACTTTTAAATCTCATACAATAAATAGTGATCACTGTTTTGTTGTACATAGGAACACGGCCTCTTCATACCCTGTCTCGCCCTTCTATTTTCCCCCTGGAAATTTTTTACACCTTAATTTGAGATTACCCATTGCCTATATCTGAAAATACCGCTGTGTATTAGCCGCTGGTTTATTAAGGACAAATATTCTCTATTTTCAGGTTTTGGTGATAGAACCAACTAAAGTCTACCAGCCTGCATATGTTTCAATCAACAGTGAAGCAGATGAGAGATCTCTCTCTTTGTGGCATGTCTCTCCCACTGAAATGGTAAAACTACCAGCAGATGTGTTTCATGTATTCTGATTCATTGTACTTTTTTATGTGTAGATTTTAGAGCACTTTATAATAATTTGAAGTTTGCTACTTCTGTGTGAAGCACAAGCCTCAATATCTCTTTTGTGCAGATATGAAAGTTTACTTTTTACAAAGTAAAAGTTGGGACTATGATTAGAACTCAACTGTTTTTGACCTTTAGTTCATCTTTCATTTATCTTGACCACATCTCTTAGAAACGCCTGGGTTATTTGTTCTATCATAATATTTCTCACTAGAATTGTGTCATATTTATGAAGATGAAGCTCAAAGCTAGATAAGAAATAAAGCCCAGTATTGTGTTTAATGTTTTAGAAATTTTGAAGTTTTTACAATTATAAGACCGGAAACTAGAATGGCAGCCTGTGACAAGTAAGTGTCAAAAGATTAAGTATTTGAAATCTTGGATTATGGGGTAAAACACCGGAGATTAGGAAAGGAGTAGGCACAGTCATGGGCAGTGTAATTTATTGAAAGTGAGAAATAACTCAGTTTCACATTGAAAGACTTGAAATCTGGAATGTATTTCACCATCCCTTCTTAATATCAGAAAAATGTAGATGGAGGATAGACTAAAAATGTTGAGAGGCATGGTGCAGAAAAGAAACATGTTACTGCAAGAGAAGATCACAATTGCCTGGATCTGTGACCTTCTTTTGCGGTACACTGTTCTGCTGTACTACTTTGAGTGACTGTGTCTGACAGCTTTATGGAACAAATTCGTGGTGTTAAATAAGGTCCAGGTATTAGTGAGAGATTTGTGGAGGGCTACAGTCCTAGGCATAGGCTGTTGCTGTTTTGCCTCCAGTGTGACTTTGTTTTCAATAGTAAATCAAGGTTAAACTGTGGTTGATTATACCTCTTTGTTCTTTATAGAAACAGATTCATGAATGGAATTTTACAGCCTCCTCCATCAGAGGAATAAGGTTGGTATGTCAGAAAACTGCAGAGTGGATTTTTTTGTTTGTTTTGTATTTCCCTTAAGTGGGAAATCTGGATGCTGCCTTAAATTGCTGCTTTGTGTTATTACAAATGCTTGTTCTGTCCAAACCACCTTGAAATGTTCACACAAAAGAATTTCTCTTTCCATGCATGGGCAGAGCTGTACCTATTTGTTATAGGAATACACATCTAAGAGGGGTGTGTGGTAATGTGTGTTCTCTGGTATACTTTCCCATTTTCAGTTGTGTATCTGTTATTTATGTATTTTCTAAATGCTTCAGTGACGTTATTGTCATCTCTGAATTCAAAAACATGGAGGGCAGAAACCTTTAGCTCCTTCCGTAAGTGAAAGAATAGTTTGTTTTCCTTTAAAAGGTAACCATGGTATCTATTTTCTGTTTCTAATTCAGAAATGTTTCTGATATGGCTCTATCAAAAAAACCTACTTGCTAAAACTTGTATTATTAGAGACATGTTAAATGAGGCATGGATGTAGTTTGTGCTAAGGAAAGAATTCTTGAGCTGGAAGGAGACTGCTAGTGGAATTTCTCAAGGACTAACCTTTAAATAATTAGCATAGTTCCATTTTGCGATGCTAGATTAATGGAAACACTAGTCACAAGTAAATGGGTCCAAGTATTAGTGCAAAAGAAGATCAAACACAGAAAGAACGGGGTTGTTCCGAGAACTGAAAGGATAGAAAAGAATCATAGTGGTATTAACAACTGCAAAATACATGACTACGTTTTGAAGCTAATTTACATATCTTAATTTGGGCTACTTTGGTGACAGAAAAATGAGACACAGAACACCAGGACACGAAAAAAAAGAAAATAAAATAAATCTATTTTATATAGCTACCTGTATAGCCTGGCAGCGTGTCTATGGCATTCTTGCCCTCTTGTCTGCATTATGCAGGCTGTAGCTAAGAAGTGGAGGAGCCATAAGGACAGGTAACACAACGTGGGATTTTGCCTTCTAAGTTCATGAGTCACTACATTGGTGGTTCTGGCCTTTCTGGGGATGTAAATGGCTGTTGGCTGGGGCCATTTGTGTGAGTGCATAAGCTTAACAGCCTGAAAAGCTTTCTGATTCAAGTACAAGCATTAATTCAGATTCCTAGTAAGTTCTGTGGTTCTCAAAGAGGGCTTCTCAGCTGTGATTTTGACCCTAAACACTTAACTTTTATGTCCCAAGTTTGTGTTTCCTGAATTTGAATAATTTGCTTAAGAAAATAAGCTCAGTAAAAAGGTATTTCTAATTTCTCTGAATAAGGGGAGTGGTCATTGCTATAAAAGCCTCAATTGTGGATTTAGACATATTCTACTGTAACTTCAGCATTTTCTTCTGAAAAAAAAAAAAGGAAAAAAAAAAAGAAAAGAAAAAAAAAAAAGAAAAAGGCTGGCTTTGGTTTAAATCACTCCAATGTGATATTTTATTCTACTAGTCCAGTGCAATGTAAGTGGATGTGAAGTTGTTGTTACTTAGGTCTGTGGAGATGACTGAGCATAACTCAGCATAAGATTTCTGAAACATATTAATTGCTTTCAGGCAACACATTCCACAGAAATTAATCTTTGAGAAAAATAACAATTAATTGGCATCAAGCAATGCATTTGCTCCAATTCTTACTCACTGCTGGAGATCACGAAGCTCAAAGAAACAGTATTTTTAAACTTGGTGGAATTAGATCTTTGCTTTGTATGTGATAACTTACAATTGCCATACTTCTGAAATCACGGTCGCTTTGGAAAAAAAACAGTGGTCTCAGTTAACTTACACTCTGTTCAAATTGTAAAATTATATTTATGCCAACCAGTTCATCTGATATTCCACCTACGTTGCACTTTTTATAATACAGTATAACACTTAGATACTGTCTTGTCTACCCTATATTTGCCTTTGGAAGAATCATCTTGCTTTGTTGCATAGCTCTCATGTCAGGTATGTATTAGTTTGCCTTGCTAGACTAGAAATTTCTATACTAGAACAAAGATACAGAATGGCACAATGTATTTTCATATATTTCTGAAGAAATCTTAGGTAAAATTCTAATTTTTTTTGTAACGTTTGTCCATGTAGCCCTTAATGATGCTTCAGCAATTTGGCTTTGTAACATTCTACAACTTTTCTATTGTCTACTGTCGTGTATTTTAACTTACTGGCTCATCAGAAGCTAACCAAATCTGAGTTTGACTAAACAGATCAGGCAAGAATCTCATCAATTGTATTAATTTAATGCACAAAAATTACGAGAACACTTTAACAAGCATAACAGCTTGGCATCTTTGTAGAATAATGGTGAAGTGCAAGTCTTTGGAATAAGAGATTAATGCCTAAATTTACTTTTGTATTGATATAATGTTTTATGGCCTCTTCACTTCTCACTTCAGTGCATTTAGATGGGTTGTATATGGTGCTGGCAGGACAAAATACGCAATAAACACTGTCTGAATTATTGCTGCAATCTGGAGTAAATAGCAGTATTCCTGAAACTTGTTTATCAGTATTAAGGCCATAAAAGTATATACTTTGAAAGATCATACATTGTAGGTATTTCCCAGTTTAGTTTTACTGTAGGAGTAATGGAATTATAAAAAGCAGAAGTACTTGTCAAGCTTTAAAGAAAGGCTTTTTAGCTGCATTAGTGTCAAAGCAATTCACTTCCCATTGAGGTGTCATCAAATCCAAAAATCTCAGAACTGTGTAAAAAAGGAAGGGGAGGAAAACAGCAAACAAACTTCAAACCACTTCAGGTCAACTAGTATTTTACCAAAGCAGTAGCCTAATCATTTGTCAAATTTGAGATAGGATTGTAGAATATATGAACAAACTCAAAGCTTCTAATTGTAATGAAAATAAATATAATTGCATACTGCCTTTCCGAGGTAATTAACTGTGAAAAAGATGTTTACTAAGTGTTTTTAATTAAAAAAACCCCAGCTCTTCCTTGCTCTGTTTCTTCTAATAGTTACATCCAAAACAATAATTTCTCAATGTGAATTTTGCAGCATTTCCAAGTTTGATGAACGATGTTGTTTTCTTTATGTCCATGACAACTCTGACGACTTTCAAATCTACTTTTCTACAGAATACCAATGTAGTAGGTGAGTTCAGTTTGTGTGGGTATTGCATGAGAGATCTATTTCCTAAGTAGAATTGATTTGGCAAAGATTGAAAGCTGATGATTTTGCTTCAGAAATTGTTTCTTCACTTATTTTTTCTTGATTCAGAAGCAATGGGCTAACATCAGTGATATTTAAGGTGGTGAGACCACTGTCCCATTACACTTGTTGGCTGGTTCTAATCAGTTTACCTACAAGTCATTAGGTCTGAGAAAAGGCTGAATTAGCTTATTCTAATTTATAACTATTATCTTCTTTTTCTGTGACTTGGCCATTTCATGTAAGGTCACATATTGGTTTGGGTTCTGCAGAGTGCATTGCATAAAAGACAGGAAGCACTAAAATTGTTACCTGCTCAGACTTAATTTGGAGTTGCAATTTGTGTGTTATGAAACATGGTCACAATTTTCTGTGCCTTATTCACTGCACTACAGAAGTCTGTTCCAAAGATGTGTGACTATTAGTCAGTGAAAGAGATGTGAATGTTTTATAATAAGTTTAATAATTTGTTACAGAATGTGGAAAAAAGTGAGTGGCTTCGGCAGGAAACTACAGGAAAATATATCCTTGTACTTAAGGATCTCCATGCCAGAGAACTAGCTGAAATGACTTAAAACCCTATTCTTCAAAACATGCTACTATTTTTATATTCTTGGCTTTCTGGATGCCAGGCTAGAAACCACAAAACCTGTTTATCAGAAATACTGAGTAATCTCACTTTAACCAAAGTTCATAAGAAAATTTAAATTAAACTGAAAGTAATAAAATTCTCATCAGTACACAGAAGGAGAACCACCCAATACGATGTCACAGATTTAGCATTACTGAATTGAACCACTGAAAACCAATTTTTAATTTTTTAATATCTCAGCTTTTTTTCTAATTACATTTGTAAATGCAAGGCCATACTAAGCACTTTCTATCAAAGTGTACAGCAAAAATAATCAAGTTGGATCTACCAAGATTTTACTGTGCAATTACAAAAACAAGCAAGTGTTGGGTTCTGATACAGCAAATAAAATAGTTTTATAAATAATTAGTCATTTCAGTGTGTGTTTGATGTTCTTCCTCATTTAAAATAAGATAAATGTGGAGAAAGTAAGTAATGAAAGAAACCTAATGAACATTAGGGTGAAAGCTAAGTCCACCTTGAAAAGTAGGTTTAATCTTTAAAAAAAAGATACTTTTCTTTGATGCTGTGCTATTTATTACTTTTTTAGATTCTGTGGGCTGGTAAAAGAAATTTTGTCTGATGCTGTTGGCAACGCTTTGGAACTAGAGGGAGAAATAGATGGAGACACATTGGAGGTATGCGTCAAGCAAAAAAGATCCAAGAACTCTGACATTTATTCTCAGTCTTCCCTGTACTTTTGTCTCAGTATACTAGAAAGATAATAAATAAACAGCATTTAAACCCTTAATTGTATATGAATTTTCAATTCTTACAAAACTATTTGTATTCAAGACTTGCATTCATTTTAAAACACACATTTTTGATAAAGTGAGCCTGTTACCACTGTAAACTACTAAATCCGTAATAAAGGGTGTTATGTTGCAAACAATGTATAGATGAGAATCATCTGATATCAGCTGGCTTAAATGGATAAAAAAGGTATTTAATAAATTCTAGGAGAAAGCCATTTAGCAAAGGTACTTCAGTGTTTCTAGCTGATACCTGGTATTATTACTACTCCAAGTAATTCCATTTAACAGGCTTTTTCTGCCACCAAGATTTACAGATATTTAGGATCAGATTAATCCATCATGCTTTTTTACTTATCACTGAAACATCCATGTTAGGAACCTAGTAGCTGCAGGCTTTCTTTATAATTAGTATACAGGGGAAAAAGTAAACAAAACTTGAAAAGTTACTCAAATTTTATGCGGGTTCAGGCAGGTGGATCCATGTCTTCATAAGCCACACTGCCTCATAGCAAAAGTCCGGCATTTTAGCACTTTTTAAGTATATATGCTGTGCTTCTGTTTATTTGTTTTGAAATCTGAAATACCATCGTAAAAAGTGTGTTGTTTATTTGTGGTCAAGCAAACTCAATCTGATTTATGAGTGTAGAAACCCTGCTGTAGTCTGAGTTGGGTATCCTTCTAACTCTGTCTAATTCCAGCAATTCTCTTAGGTTTATAATTCAGAGCAGCTCTTTATGATAGTGAGCCTTTTGTAGTACCTAAGGCTTTGGAAGAGCAGTCAGAAAGTAGAAGACTGTGTACTGGACTGTTAAATGCAATTGTATTGTGGGGAAGATGTGTTTTTGCACTGAAGTTTGTGAATAGTGGCCACAGAACTCCCCTCAAGTGAAAAGGACAAGAGAAGCACATCTATTAAACTCAGCTTTATACATACATCTGTGTTGTTGGCAAGGATCAGGGCTCCACCTTGGCAAAGGCAGGCTATTATCTATAGCTGCAGATTTTATATTACATACTTACATATTTAGCTAATAGCAGGACAATCTCCAAACAACATAATCTATTCAACTGTATAATAGGCTTTCAGAAGAAGTGAGCTCACTGTGTCTTGAGCCTTTTAAATATTGGACTTGAAAAGTCACTTGAGAATGCACAGCAAGAAAGAATCCTGTGTGGGTTGATGTATGAATGAACAGCTAAAGAAATTAATTTTAAATAAACCTTTAAGCCATATCATTCTATGTACCTTGAATTTCTCACAATTATCACCTTGTACTTATTACCTTAGGTCAGGAAATAAAAACAGAAATCAAGAAATAGAAGGGGAGTATTTATTTGTTTAGCTTATAAATGAGCAAAGGCATTTGGTGTCTTTCTGCAGCCTGAAATCTTGCATTTAAGCAAAGATAACATGCACATGCAGCTTTGTATGGTTTTGATGGGCTTGACAAGCACAGAGAAAGCAGTTTTTACTATTTATAAACCATCTGTTCATATCTTGGAAAGAGGAAGAAATAACCTTGAGCACAGTTTGGGAGTAGAAAATATTATTTCAGTCAGAATGTTTCTCAAGGGGTTAAATATTTTGGACTGTGGTATTATTTGAGAGCAAATACAGTTTAGTTTTATAGCTAACAAGGATTTAGAATAAGAGTGAGTGTGGGCAGTCCTTTCTACCTTAAGGTATTCACTTCTGGATATTGATACTGAAGAAGTTCCTATCACTTTAAGAGTACCTTCTGTACTCCAAATGGTATATACTAGAGATCAGACTGTGACCTACCCCATTCAGTGCAGAAGGTCAGCTATGAACACTTGTTTACTCATACACAGTGGCTGAATTCAGCATCCACTGGATCACATATTCAGACTTCCGGCAACCAGCAGTGATTTATTCAATCTTTGTAGCTCTTGGAAAAAAAGGAGGCAAATGTGAAGTGGCATCAAGTATATACAAGTCTATTAAACTGTCTACTAACTAGCACTGAACTATAAATCTCAATGATTTCCATGTATTATGGGACCCAGATTAATGAACTTGGGTTTCTCCACAGTAATTTAAGAGTTGGCTTAGGACAAGTCTGTTGCAGATAAGGTTACTGTCAATCTTAAATTCTGCAATGTGACTTCTGTCTTTTTTTTTGCACAGTTTATGTCATTTGATAGCTGTGAAAGTTGGATAGGCTGCTGGCAAAGAACCTGACAAGTTTTACATATGGCATTTTGGGTCAGTTATAGCTATCATATAACGAGATTATGTTATGAACCATGAAGCGCTGAAACATGGAAATTGAAACTGTACTAAAGCTGCACTAGCTCAAGTTTAGTTCCACTGAGCAGAATATGCTGTTAGGATAAACGACAGATGGTTTTTCTTTAACACCTTCCATACAGCAGCATGAAACTTGCCATCTTTGCTGATAAGAAGAGAGGGGAAAGCCAATGACACGCGGACATTGTAATATGAACTGAGAAGACACTTCAAAGAGATAGATCTGAAGACTGCATTCTGTATGAGAGCACCTTATTGGGTGTAGCAGAAAAAGTGGTAATTGACAGGAATGTCAATAGTTGTGGCCACTGTAAAAAGGTTGGTTGTTTTTCTAAAATACAGAATTCATATGAAGCCACAGAGAATACCCTGCAGTTTTCCCATATGGGACATCTTGGATTTGGGAAGATAGTAAGGGAGGTCTGTGTATTTCTGACAATATCTGAGGCTATGAAACTGTCAAATTCCTTTCTTATGTCTTTGCAAAAGTGCTTTTTTTCAATATCACTTATCAGTTCCCTGATTTGATTCTAGGGTCTGCTGCTTAACCCAACTTCCATAAGACATTTGGTTTTATTTAGTGTCTGAGATACACTTTCATTAAGCATCATTCATCAATCAGCTTTTTCACTGACCTTTATAGTAGGAGAGCTCTCTGATAAGATCACCATATGGGACAAGATCGTGAAGTGGTGTAAATTACTGTAGATTTACTGAAGCAAGTAAACCAGCAGACTTACTCAGCTGGCAGCATGCCCTGCCATGTTTCAGCAGCAATGGACACCACTACTCCATATATTTAATCATTCTTGGAGAAGACAAGCATTTTTTATTTTCCCTTGCCTTTTGGAAAAGCTGATGAGGAGAAAATGTCAGCAATGAATTTTGCAGGGGCTAAGATCAAATAAGGCTTTAGGATCTTAAAACACTGTCCACTTCCCATAATGAGAATGTCACTTTTATCTATTTTTTAAACTACTCGGGGTAGATTTAGATCAGATATTAGGAAGGAATACTTCACTGTGAGGGTGGTGAGGCACTGGAACAGTTCGTCCACAGGAACTGTGGCTGGCCCAGCCCTGGAAGTGTTCAAGGCCTGGCTGGATGGGGCTTTGAGCAGTGTGGTATAGTGGCAGTGCCCCTACCCATGACGGGGGTTGGAACAAGATGATCTTTAAGGTCCCTTCCAACCCAAACAATTCCATGATTCGATGTTTCATACATTTATGTATTTTAAAGGGTCTGTCAGCAATTCTTAGAGATGATACCTGAGCGTGTTCTTTTGACAGCACTGTTTCATTAAATTTGGCTTACTGCTGTGTTCCTTGCTTGGGTGAATGCACTTCAGAGTTGGTCAGGGAAGATTGTTTTGCAAAGCAAGTAACATGGACATTTTACAAGTTGTATAATGTACCAGGCTGGTGGGTAGCCTGTTGTACTACAGCTGTGCTGCAGTTAACTACTCTGTGTTGTACTAACTCAGTATAGCACATAACTGTTGTTAAAGGTCTTTGTAATGTCAAATGTTAGTGATAACAATTTCTGTGCTGTTTTGTTTATCTTTTCTGCTTGCAGTATGAATATGATTATGATGAGAATGGTGACAGGGTAGTTCTAGGGAAAGGTACTTATGGAATAGTTTATGCTGGAAGAGACCTTAGCAACCAGGTCCGAATAGCCATCAAAGAAATACCCGAGAGAGACAGCAGGTAAGATCTGATTTATTATTACATACACATTGCTAATGAAACTGCTGTTGTTTGCCAAAAAACTTTGCCATTCTTGACATGTATTTCTATGTTGTTAGTTTAGCGTACTAAAATTCAATTATCATTTCCCCCTAGTACTCAACACTACCCTTTAGAAAATAAAGACTTCTTATTTTTTGGAAAAGGTATTATATATATCATAAATACTACAGTTTTATAATTTTTATATATACTTCAAATTCTAGAATAAGATATTTGGGGGTTTTAAGTTGTAGTTGTAGCTCATTTATATCAGTTTTGGGGAGGCGGAAAAGTATAAAAGGAGTTTTGCAGACAAAAACAATACTATGTAACAATACAGAAGAAATAAATTCTTTTCCTTCAGGGTTCCTCTGAGACCTACTTCTGTATTTTTTCTGAGTAGGCAGCCAGTCACACTGCATTTTGAAGGTCATTGACAAGAGGTTTCCTGAGAGTTGGATCAGTATCCCTAAAATCCATTCTCTTTGCAAACTAGCATTTAAGTGTAGGCTAAAACCTTTTCCTGCACGATAACATACTCCACTTGCCTTTTTTTTTTTTTTTAATAGATATTCTCAACCTCTTCATGAAGAGATAGCACTACATAAATATTTAAAACATCGGAACATTGTCCAGTATCTTGGATCTGTTTCTGAAGATGGATACATTAAGATTTTTATGGAGCAGGTGCCAGGAGGTTTGTATCATTCTGAGCTTAATCTCTCCAAGGAATCAAAAGCAGTCGGTACTCTAAACTTACTGAAAACACTTCCATGTTTGTGCAGTGTTTGGCTTTTCTGCTCAAACATTAACTACAGGTGGCATTTTTCTCATATAAATAATAGATTCGAGGTGTACAGATCCCAGAACCCTCTTCTCTTTCTGTAATAATTATAAATCTAGAGAAAAGTCACTAAAAGTATCTGGTGTCAACACCCACGTGTTATGAAACAATGGAGTTTGAGCTGTATAGTCTCATTTAGCCTGAGCGTCTGAATGATGATTGGAGCTTTTAGGGTAAGTTTCTGTTAAGCAGTTAACACTGGTTGAGCAATTAAGTACTATTCTGTAACTGCTGTATATAAAGCACTGCTATTTCTTAGGTCAATTAAAGTCGTATGTTTCCCTTGCTTATAATTTCCAGGTTTTCCTTCTCTGTCCTTCTCTACATGTTAAGATGTAAAGTCCCTTTGTATCTTCTCTAGGCCATGTTTCCATCTCCCTTTTGCTATTTGCTCTTCAGTGTCAAGGATGTGTCAGAATGAGTGTTAAATTTTTGTATGAATATAACTTCCAAAATGAAAACAGAAAGAAGAAAATCAGGAAATAAGTTCCAGTTTCCTAGGGAAGATAAGACACAAACATTGAAAGTGTAATTAAATACATCTGGGCATTCAACATAGGGAAGTTTAATTTTTTAATTTCTCTGACTTTCGCACCCAAAAGCTGAGACACTGACATATATGATGCATGCAGATGTGATGAGTTTGCACCAACACTTCCACTTGTTTTTTTTTTGCACTTGTTAAAATTACCAGCTTGTTTAGTTCTTGTTCTTATATGCACAGTAGTAAACTGTGATTAGTTGCTAGTGCCAAGATATTATTGAACTGATTCAGATCAAGGAACCAGCCATTCAGATTATGCAAGGTTCTTTGAGGAAGCTTCACTTCAGAAAAGTGTTGAAGTGGACAGAAAATCCCTTTAGCTGAATTTGCCTGGCATTAGGTAGAACCACTGCAGTGAGTTTATTATGAGCAGAAAAAGCAAAGCTGTCTTTATTTTGCTTTATGATTAAAATATTTGTGTTATTTAAAAAAAAAGATTAAGTACATTAGAAGTAGGGGAGGTGTAGATTGCCTATCTCCAACCCTGAACATCCACTACTTGGTTTCTTTCAGGAACTTGCTTTCTTCTGTCTCTGAATATTTCCAATAGTTAATCCTGTATTTGAAAGGAAAAGATTCTTGCCTTTTTATTTCTCTCCTCCCCACCCCAAGTAAATCAGCTGCTCTTTGTCCATGCATGTGGCTCATGAAACGCATGACACGTATTATAGCGTATAACATCATACAGTGTTATCTTTAGCGTCTATTTCATTAAAGGGCTACATGGTTGCTAGTCCTAGTCTCAACAGTTGTTTGACTAAGTAACAGAGATGCATCCAGCCCTGTTGTAACATTTATTCCTGTCATGGAGGCATAAGCTGAGCTGGCAAGAAAGAAATAACCAGCCTAAACCAGCAGCAAATTATGTGTTTTGGGTGATCTAGGAATAATTTGGCTTAATTATAGGTACTGCATTTCTCTTGTGTTAGGATAGTGAGCAAAGGCTTGATCCAGACTTCAAAGTTTTGTGCTAATTGGGGATTTTGCTATCTCGATACTTTATTCTTAACTCTTGTAGGCAGTCTCTCAGCTCTCCTAAGATCTAAGTGGGGCCCAATGAAAGAACCTACAATTAAATTTTACACCAAGCAGATTCTGGAAGGCCTTAAGTACCTGCATGAGAACCAGATTGTACACAGAGATATAAAGGTAAAGTTTCCTTTAGTGTGTCTTGTTTGATTTGCTTTTTATCTTATTTAGTTCAGTTAGTTTTACTCTAAGCTGAAGTAGAATTTTTAATAGTATTTCATGGAAGCTTAAAACAAAAGGAAAGAATAAAACAGCCCCTTCACCTCAGTGCTCCAGGAAAATCCCTTTGTAGAAAGGTGTATTACAACAATAACCACAAACTTGAAGGAGTATTGGGATTGGGATTTGGAATCTGTACTCATCTGTCTCCCCTCATTCTCTCTCTTATCCAAACTACAGGGGGATAATGTTTTGGTGAACACCTATAGCGGTGTGGTGAAGATATCTGATTTTGGTACTTCCAAACGGCTGGCAGGAATCAGTCCATGCACAGAAACTTTTACAGGTAAGAGTAATTTAGCAGAGTTTATATGGGGTTTGATGATAGATTTAGAGTTGGAGCCAAGAAGCTCTTTGGATTTGTGATGAAAACACGATTAGGTCTCTATTTTCAGGGAAGAATGACTGGGAGTGTAATCACTATAAACACAGGCCTGCCTTCCCTTTCCCTTTCCGTTTCCCTTTCCCTTTCCCTTTCCCTTTCCCTTTCCCTTTCCCTTTCCCTTTCCCTTTCCCTTTCCCTTTCCCTTTCCCTCTCCCTCTCCCTTTCCCTTTTCCCCTCCCTTTACCTTTCTCTTTCCTTTCCTTTTGTAATTTCTTCCATTTTACTCCTTTTCTTTTAAAAAAACTTCTTAAGTGTGATGGGGTCATAGTTTTTCTCCTAAGTGTTTCTGTTATGTAGCAATTGATTTGTTGCAATTATATCTGGAAACAAAAGTTGCTGGGATACATCAATTTTTACATTTATTAATCTTGATATTAGTAACTCATGCATGCATGAGTATGTCTGGAAGTATGTCTGGAAGTGCACAAAACCAAACACAAATTTAAAAATATTTTCAGTTTTGAAGCATTAATTATAAAACCAAATCAACTGGCTACCTTGATGTTATCAGCAGTAAAAAGAACAGTAGACATGAAAATATTGGGCTGGTATGTTGCAGAAAAGCTTTAATATACAACAAGATGGTAAAAACTAGCAGTATTCCAGGAAAACAGAATTTGCTGTGTAACAGCTAAAACTCCACATTGAAAAATAAAAATATATGGTTGCGTAATTACTCAACCCTTTTATCATTGAAGATACAGATAACATGATGTTTTCACTTTTTATATGGCCATGTGCTTATATCAAAAATCACAAGCCTCATACTGGCCTGCAGTTTAAGTAAGTACACAGAAAGAGACATTAGTCCTGTGTGGAAGACAGAAGACAATAACTAGTTGTTATAAGAGATAGTATATGGAGAAATGGTATCTGAATTAAAGTCACCATACTGTAATAAGAAGAGGTACATCTTCCCTTGTGCCCTCCTTCTTTGTTCTCATTCACATTTGCAGCCCTGCTTGTGCTTCAGACATGGAATTTACCATGAGAATATTTTACTCAAGTTCTTTTGGATTTAAAATCAGTAAGCAGGTAGCTATAGCCCGGATAGTTTTAAAAGATCTCTTGCTATTTGTTTTATTCCTTGACTCAGTACATAAACTCTGTGGATTTTAGGCTTTATGCAATACAATCACATGATTTGAAGTATCAGGCTTCTAGTGGTTCAAACCTTATCCACCTCCATTCAAGACACACAGCCTGAGGGCAAAGCTGTGGCTTGAACTTTTGTTCTACAGCAGTCACATTTACTGATCACAGTAATATGCAATCTCTTCTATCTTCACCAGATGTTCTTTACTTAATAATTCACAGCTTTATAACAGTGTAATTTTATTGCATTCTTAAGAAGAAAAATAATTTAAGGATGTCATAACAGAGCCGGCAGGCATTCATATGGAGAAAGTAGTACAGACTATCTGTAATCTGCAGGTTTTCACCACCTTTTACATGCATAATCTTTACAATTTAGTCTCTGCAAAAATTGTTTGATATAATTTTACATTCTGAGGAAGCATTTGGATTATGTGATGAATATACTTTCAGCAAGTTGAAGCCTTGTATTAGAAAAGGAAGTGAGATAATTTATAGAAAAGATGTTATTATGTAAGTTTTAGCACTGAAAGGGGAAATCAAGTATTTTGGCTCTGCAGGTTGCATTTGGCAAATTTCACTTGCTTAGTGGTGTGTTAATTCTTTTTAATAAGAATGAAAACTATAATACTTGACTATTCCTTTTGACCTTATCAGGAACCTTGCAGTACATGGCTCCAGAAATCATCGATAAAGGGCCACGAGGATATGGTGCACCAGCAGATATCTGGTCACTAGGTTGCACCATTATTGAAATGGCAACAGGCAAACCTCCATTTCATGAACTAGGGGAGCCTCAAGCAGCAATGTTTAAAGTAAGTACAGCTTTTTGGTTTTGCTTTTGCTTTTTTTTTTGCTATAGACTTTATAAATTATCAAAAACTGACTTTATTTTTAATATTAACTTAATTGGTAGTAACCTTTCGTTATATGGGTTATCTTGCACAAAACCACAGTCTGATCTGTGTTCTTAACTCACTGAATGATCCCCCTCTGCGCTCAGCTGTATTGCTCTAGGGGAAATAGGTCATAACTCAGAGCAGCAATCTGAAAAATGAGTAAAGACTTATGAAAACTAATATTCTCTACCCTCTTACTTCTGTCATCTCCTGCTTTGGTTTATTATTTTCTTCTTGGCAACAAGTTATCTGATAATGACAACCAAGTTATTACTGATCCTTTAAGTCTTCTAGCAGATGCCTTTTCACCTTATGTACCTGGCATGCAATTGAGCTGTTCAGTGAGTTACACGTGTTACTTTTCAGCAGTTTATTGAGCTGTCAGGAAGCACACTGATTCAGTTCTGGGTGCTCAATATGCTCTGTGCAGGCTTATGAGGTAAGCTCTGGCAGCACTGTGTGTGTCCCTACATCCTGCCCATAAGCACTTCCATGCCACAGAGTTGTGTTCTGAAGTTTTCAGTACTGGCATTTTTTACAAATACATTTCTTGACCTTCTTTCTTCAAGGATGCGGCAGAGTTTTATCATTGTTGTTGCAGAGTGTGCTAATGTGCAATTGTCAGGTATTTGGTTTTGTTTTCTGGTTCTTTGCTCTGCTGGGACCTGCTTGGAACTGCCTTTTACTGGGCACCATAAATTGAAAACTGTGGTTTATTTTTGCTGTGTAACAAAAGTAAGCAAGCTGGAAGCTAGGTTTGAAGCCAGGAATGAAGCAGGCTGGCTGGGAAGCATGTAAAAGAACAGAAGCTTGAAAACTTGGGATATTAAACTTTTTGAGGTCGCCACATCCACATGTGCGCACTCTGTCATGCGTAGGGCAGATGAGGAGAGGGGAAGGCCTAAGTCTGGCTGTGCAGTCACTATAGAAATTGCAAATGGCCAAAGAGTGGGAGGAAGCAGAGAAAAGGGGCTAAGAAAAAAAAAAGACTGAACCAAGAACTGGAAATAATTCCTGGCTGAGTGTATGTTGTGTGATATTTAATCTATGAGCATTGTATGTGTGCATCCGGTTCTGTGTGAAAGGAGTGCAAACAAATGACATTCAATGGAGATAAAGTAAACTAATGTTGCCACAGAGTTTCTGGATGATTACAAAAAAAACCTTATTCCCCTTGAGCCACAGAGATGAAGATAAGATCAGAGACATGTATTCAAATTTCCTGGTCCTGGGTTTTGTTTAGTGTGTAAGGGTATAACCTGGCACTAATGTGCTACCAGCCTGTGCCACTGCCGCAGCTGCAAATGGCTGTGTGAGCCTGACCCAGCATGCACGAGGAGCAGGCTGACCACGGAGACAGGCATATCAAGAGCATCTGTCAGAGCACAGCAAGCAGGTGGCTGTCTTCTCCTTTACTCCAAAGCAAAACTCTTGCTGGGCTGATGTTCTGCTGTTCTGCTGTGGTGAAACTATACCCCCCATTTATATAGCACTGTCCAAAATTCACATGTGGTTTAACAAATCAGGCAGAGATGCCGCATTGGACATGGTAAATGTGTAGATGTCAGATCCTGCCAACAGGACGTGACATCTATTTACCTTTTTTTTTTTTTTTTGCTAAATACATCAATTTAATTGTAGAGGTCAACAAGCTGCATGTATTTAAAATGTTATATGCAGAAACTACTAGTTTTGAATGTGCTCAGAGCCATGGTTTGGAAGGCCTTAATGCATTATTAGCATTTTATATTCTACACGTAGGAGAATATTCAAACAGTAGCATGACTGCTCAGCACGTTTTTCTTCAGCCTGCATTGAAGTTGAACCACTATTGTGAGTGCCTAATGGTGCCACAGTGTGTTAATGCAGCTGTATAATGAGATCATTTAAAAGCAGCTGACACTTGTTTAACTTCTGGGCTACTGTCTCCCTTGTGGCTGGCCACCTTCTGCCTGGCTCTCCAGAGCCTCTTTTATGTAAAGATGCTGAGACTACAAGCCCTAATCTTGCCAGCTACATACCATACAGTGCACACATGTTATGCAATTCACACTTCCAAAGATTTATGCCAGATTGGCATTACAGATTAAGAAAGCAGTGAAGGAGCTGGAAAAGTCACTAGTGAGCAACCTGTAGAATCACAGTTTTTCATTACTTAAAGAAAGGGCGGGGAGGGAGGGTTGTTGTTAAACCTTGGGACATCATGTGGTTTTCAGTTAAATAACACTGAAAGGTGAGGGAAGACATCTGGCCTTGTGCCGGGGGTGGTGATGAGATCTGGCAAGGTCACTGTGAGCATTCATACAGGGTATCTGGCAGCGGCAGGAGCAGGACAGGTGCAGGCCCCAGGCAGTCAGTGCTAGAGGAGGAACTTGTTCCTGTTGCTGCAAACAAATGCACTGGAAGAGTCACAACTGAGACACACAGTACTGGGCAGGGGTGATGGGAAGCCTAGGAAATAACTGGAGGGATTTGTGGATGGCAGAAGCAGCTTTTGAAGCACTTGGTGAGGATAATGTCCAGATGCTGAGATTGTCTGAAGGTGGATGGTTGGATGCATCCATACCTTGACGTATGTGTCCACATGGATCTTCATGTCATGTTTGTAATGAAGTAAAACAGGATTAGAAGCTTGTTGACACTTCACTGCTTTGTGTGGGTACCTGGATCACTCCCTTTCCCAGCATCAGAGGCAATATGAGGGATTATACTGTAAGAGAGCTTTGGCCCATGGTCTATGCATAGTTGTTTAGTATAAATAATTTCTATTTGTGTTTTTCTTGCAGGTTGGGATGTTTAAGATTCATCCTGAAATTCCAGAATCGGTGTCTGCTGAAACAAGGGCCTTTATTTTGCTCTGTTTTGAACCTGATCCTAGTAAACGTGTTACAGCATCTGACTTGCTCAGAGATTCCTTCCTGAAACAAGTAAACAAGGGCAAGAAAAGCAGAATTGCATTCAAGCCTTCAGGTAAGGAATTATCAGCCAAATCCAAGTCAACATCATCATTAAGTGTTATATAAAAGATTGGAATTATTAAGCACACTCTTTTCCAAAGGACATTTCCCTTTGCCAGGAAAGCAGCAGGAACTCAACTGTGAAACTGTCTGTGATTTGCAATTAGACATATTTAAATTTAACAATTCCCACAAAATATGATGTCTTGATATTTTGCATTTTGCTTGCTGAAATCTCCTAACCCTGTTTTTCTTCTGCCCAGCAATAAATGCCTCATTTACAGTAAATTACAATTAGAGAAATGGCAGTTGGTGAAGACTTTCCGATGCAATTCTACATTTTAAATTTGAAATTACTTCAGGGGTCTGAGTTTTATATAGTTTGGCACCTGGAAGTGCAGGTCTATCAGGTGTTCAGGTCTACACAGGTTGGCATTTTCAAACTTGGTATGTGACTTACTTAGAAATTTGTCACAGAGCTGTTGAAGTAGCTGTTTAGTAGGTTATTTTATCTGCCTAGCATGTTCCTCCCTTACATCCGTATATCAGCTGCTTTCTCAGTGATGAGATAATAAACCTTAATATAGACCTGCCAAATAAATCATTACTGTTTGAAGGAACTGTCCATTTAAAAATAGGCACTCATTGGTCTCGCTGCTTCTTTCCCCTCTCTGTACACACACACATGCAAGCACTCCCAATGCAAATTGAATTGCTGAATGGAATTCTAAGGGGAACTAGTAGAGAATTTGACATCTAGCTGAACTGGGCATCTCTTGTCCTGAGGGGCACTGAGAACTGCAATCCCTGCAGTTACACTGGGGTAATGGGAGAGTTCACACTGCTCAGCCAGGGCAGTGGCAGTCAGAAGCTGCAATAATGTTCTCTGGAGCTTTTCAGCCCTTGCCTGAGGATGTTTTCCTGGAAAAATTGCATAGTACTAGAAAAGAAGGAGCTTGCCTTGTTAGCTGCCCTGAGAGCAACAGGCTCTTTGTCAAATACCAGCAGAGGTGCAGCTGTCTTCTGTACTCTGTGCCTCCTTCTGCTCTCCTCCCTCCTTCTTCCACTCCCTGATGAGGTTATGGATCTCCTTTAGATGGCCAGAGGATCAGCTGCTGCAGGGTTAAGCACTGACCTGCATCAAGAAGCAAGCTCAGTGCTGACTTTCGTTATGAGTGGAGTGGGCAAAGGCTATGAAAAGTTTTTACTGGGTGAGGGAAGGGAAAGGCAATGTGGCTGCAGCTGAGCGTGTGCTCTGCTGTGCCAGAGCTAGGAGAAGCTGTGCTGGCTGCTGCAGCCATCTCCAAGTGAGTTGGGCAGGGTAAAGCAGGTCCTGGCCCAGCAGCTGCCACAGTCTCACCTTCAGCAGTTCACTCTACCTCCTTCCTCTGCTGTTTCCCTCATTGCCAATTTCCTCAGCTTTGTGTCCATCTTTCCTCCCTGTCTCCACCCCTTTTTTCTTTCCAATAATAAAGACAGCCCAGAGCAAATATCAACTCTTGCTCTTGGGACAGCAGCTTTCAGTTTTCTGTTCTGCTGAGATGCCTTGAACCAGTTCTCACAAAGTGACACATATTGTTTCATTTATGTGACTGACCTCAGCCATTTGAACATCAGTTGCGTACCATGGACCGTGTCAGAGCTTTCTGAACAGCTTTTAACTTCAAACTCTCTTCCTCCCCCACCTCCACATCATTTGTAGTGACAAGCATCAAAACCTTTTGTGATATTTTAGCTTCCTGGATGTTTGCACTCTGACTTGACAGAACTTCTTCCTTATCTTTCCAATCCCATAGCTGCAAACTGGCTATCAGGATGATAGCAAACCCTCAATATCTGTTATTTTTAATTTGTTCTTACTTTCAAGATGACTTGGAAGGCAACAAGAGATTTCCTTTAGGCTGGTGCTGAGAGACAGCCCTTACTGAGGGCAAGGGGACATGCAAGAGAGGCCTCAAGTGTTAGAGACAGAGCAAATATTTGTCCTTTGACAGTCATACAGAGGTGAGAAGAGAGTGTATCAGAGTGCTTTGTGCTTAGAGAAATGGCTGTGGTGGAGCAGCTGATGGTCACCTGTTGGTTTGATTCAGGCTCTTAAACAGCTGTATGTGCAGTTGTACCACTTTGTGAGGCCAGGGGAACCAAGGGAGAGAGTGCGTGTATGTATGTGTGTGTGTACATGCAAGAATGGGTAACAAAACGGCATTCTATATGTGCATCTAGCTGCTTTGCTGTCTGGGTTCAGCAGATAGCTCATTCACACCTTTTGTTAATTATGCATATATTGATTTTGAGCTGTATCACTGCTTTCTGTCAATAAGGTTACCTCTCCCACAGCCATTTTACAAAATGAGGTCTTGATATCACTGAGAATGATCACAGCTGTTTTAAGCACATTGCCCTTTTCTGCCTAGTTCTGTTACGTGTTTTACAATGTCTGTTCATAGATTGTAATCGTAATACATACCTCCCCCTGCCAATCCATGGAGAACAGGCTGGCAGTAGCAGCAGCGAGCATGGCTCTGTTTCGCCAGACTCTGATGTACAGCATGACATGCTTTTCGAAAGGCCAAAGAGATCCATTTCAGAGATTCAGACAAGGCATCCCATTTCCCATTTACTAAGGTAAAGCATTTGCTTGTCGCTTGACACCCATGAGGGATTATGTGGTTTTAATTCACATTATATTTTATCTGAGGGCAATCTTTTCAGATAATGACTAGATAAGCAGGCGTGTTAAAAACAGCAAGCAAGTTGCACAGGCAAGTTATCAGCTAACTTAAATGTTGTCAATATTTAATTAATGAACAACATTTTTTTTTCTCCTGAAGGTTTCCACATATTGATAGACTTCCCCCATTTCCCTCCTCAGTGAATAAATGTCAGTCGTCTCATTGATGATGGATATGGATTCAGGAGTTAGCAGAGTTAGAAGAGCTGATCCTTCCCATGTACTCATGAAAAAATGTGGGAAGGTGGAAGCAGAAAGGCAGTTCTGCTACCCAGAGAGCACCAAATGTTACTTTCAAATGAGTATGTTACAGTATGGGGCCAGAAAAAATCAACAGTTACCGTAGTCCAGGGTTTTCCAGTTTCATCCCCAAAATTGAACCACTGTTGGGGGACATTGATACCAGCTGCTCAGCAGGATGAAATTGGCCTCATGCTTTTGGTTTCAGTGGGGTTTATGCCAGCTGAGTCATCTTTTGTCTCAGACCTAGTATTTAACAGCCTGGTCAATCCACTGCTGCAGTTTAACTCATGCTTTAATCTCCAAAGTATCCCTACTGGCTTCTGACAGTACAGCTGTTGTTGCTAATGCTGTTTCTCTCATGTTCCTGTCACCCGGTTGCTGACACAGTGCACCTGATGAGGGCTCAGCCTCAGAAGACAGGAGCGCCTCTCCTTCCATTGAGGACAAGGATTCTGGTCTGTTTCTGCTGAGGAAGGACAGTGAACGCCGAGCAATCCTGTATAAAATCCTTAAGGAAGAACAGAATAAAGTTGCTTCCAATTTGCAGGACTGTATTGCACAGGTAATTTCACTTCAGCTCTCCTTTTCCCATGTCAAAAGGAAGATGACATGCCAGGTAGCAGTACTCCTTTTCTGGAAATTAACAAATGAAGGAGCTTGGATTGTTCATTCTCAGTACCTTTAATCTCTCAGACCTGTAACTGCCTGGGCTCTGGGAAGAGGTTTGGGCCATCTGAGGTTGTGAGGCTGGGTGGGTTGGGTTTGTTGGCTTTTAAAGGACAGGGAAATGGAACACCAGGTAGTAATTGGTACAATTTGCTTCAAGGATAGATAACTGATTAACGGTTTTTAATTTGAAACATATGTAAACTAGGTGGTAAGGACACTCCATGAATCTTTAAAAAGCTAAGGCAGATTTTCTGCAGCAGGAAGGGTTGAATGGGAAGATTTAGTGACTGTAAAGAATAACAAGAGCAATCTTGTGTTCATTTAACCCATACCTAAGCAATGCCACACACCAGAAACAGAGTTTGATTGCTTAGCTTTTTCTGCTTAATGTCTGCTTCTAACAGTAGAAGTACCTGTACCACCAGCAAAGCTGTGGTTTTTCACCTGGACGCCATCCACATGAAGGGGACCCTGCTGATTCTTCTTGCAGTACTCCTGGCCAGCTGTTGGTCCTGGCACAAAGACCCTTGCAGCACAGCTGCCAAGAGTCCTGCTGCTCCTGGGGTGAGCCTGGCATGGGCAGCCTGCTCCACACAGCACATCACAGGGATTTGCTTCTCCCCTGTGACTTACTTCCACCACAAACTGCCTCATAGTGCAGAGCAGCTTGTCCCTGACTGGGGGGCTCCTTGTAAGGCTCCACAGGCCCAAGAGGAAAGCCCACAAACTCAGGCTGGGGAAGCAATTAATGTAAATTTCTGCTCAGAGCTTAAACTGCAGAATAGCTTATAGTCTGACAGAGGACTAAAATTCATACATGAGATCTTAGAAATAACCAGGGCTGTCAATAATTTCCAAGGGCATGTAGTGACAGGACAAGGGGAATCAGTTTCAATCTGACAGAGCAGAGATTTAGATACTAGGAAAAAATGCTTGCCTGTGAGGGTGATGAGGCCCTGGCACAGGCTGCCCAGAGAAACTGTGGCTGCCCCATACCTGGCAGTGTTCAAGGCCAGGTTGGATGGGGCTTTGAAGAACCTGGTCTAATGGAAGGTGTCCCTGCCCACAGCAGGGGGGTTGGAACTGGATGATATTTAAGGTCCCTTCCAACCCAAACCAGTCTGTGATTCTGTGATTATTTAGTAACAGCAAGTCCTATATTAGTCTCCATCTGTTTTACAGCCCTGGTGTAATAATTTCTTTTCCATAATTTATGTAATGTTTTTCCCTTTACCTTTTAATTATATAGGAGGCTGTTCTTACAGGCACTTGGATGACTTTAACTGTGGGGGTTGTGGACTGGAAATCACAGAATACAGTCAAGTCCTATCACCGTGTAATCTTAGACCTTTTTCTGACTTACAGGAAATACATATGTAAACATAATTATTGGCCTAAGGAAATGAAATGTCTGCATAATTAGATATTAGTCCAGATCCAACTTATTGAAAGGACAGCATCTAAAAAATTGGCGTCTCTTACAGACTGCTGTTTTTATGGAGGAGAGCTGCCCTCTCCAGTGTGTTGCAGAGATGTGTAGGTATCGTCTGGAACCTCTTCCCTTTGTGACAGCCATGGTGCCAGCAGACTTTTGTTTTTTGTTTTGTTTGTTGTTGTTTTTTTCAATAGGAATTACTATTAAAAAAAAAAATCAGTTAGAAAAAGGTAGAAAATAAAGGCTTTGCAGACACAAAGATTCTGTGATTTCTGTGTGTCAGTGTGAAGCATACATAGGCAAAGCCAGAAATTGTAATCCTAAAACTACTATTGCTGCTAAAAGGATGTTTAATGACTCTGGGTTTTCCATGATATATGTTCATTATCTTTTCTTCAGAGCTCTGAAGAACTGCAACTTTCAGTGGCCCACATCAAGCAAATTATTGGGATTTTAAGAGACTTCATACGCTCTCCTGAGCAGAGAGTGATGGCTTCTACCATATCTAAGCTGAAAATGGATTTGGACTTTGACAGCACTTCCATCAATCAGATTCATCTGGTGCTGTTTGGATTTCAGGATGCGGTGAGTTCCATGCCCATCGCAGGGTTACAGAGTCTCTTCCCGGACAGAGCTCAACCCAGGGGTTTGCAGTTTCCCCAGTCTTCTTCACTCCTCTTCCTCCTTCTACTGTGAAGGGGCTTGAATGTCACAGTCTGGTCACTGTTTGAAAGCTCTAACCTGAAACAGTCAAAACTGTTAGTTAAATTTGCAAAGGCTGGGAGGGTTTTAGTGACTCAGGCTGTTGAGATTATAAAACTTCATGTGGCTATTGGAAAACATGGTTCTCTTTCCTCAGGTGTAAGCACTGCCACTACTTTTACTCATTTATTTATAGGTGAACAAAGTATTAAGAAATCACTTAATAAGGCCCCACTGGATGTTTGCAATGGATAACATAATTCGCCGTGCAGTCCAAGCAGCAGTCACTATACTTATTCCAGGTAAATCAAAGCAGCTGAAAATAATCTTTAAAGCAAAAAGGTGGCTTTGCATATCAAAGAGTTGCAGCAAATGTAACATTTTAGATGTTTAATCTCTCAACATGCCATTAACTGCATCCCATATGCTACTACATCAAAAGCACAGGGTCAGAATGTCATACAGAAAGAAGTGTTGATCAGGAGGATTAATGCTATACTTGGGGTACAAAAGCGCATAATGAGGAGATAACTAGTGGTTCTGCATCACCAGTGTGGTCCAACTGTGACCAAAGAGAGCAAATTAAATTCAGTCCAAGCTGGAACTTTTGAAGGAAGAAAGAAACTGACTCTGTACAACACTGTAATGGCATCCGAGGTGGGTGACACTGAACAGGTTTGGTTATGTATTCTGAAAACTGATTACTGAGCCGTAGAACAGATGCAGAAAAGGGAGAGCACTAATATAAGGAGGAATGTAGTCTTAGCCTTCAGACAGTAGGAAAAATCATCACCACCTGAGGAGGAAGAGGGTAACTGATGAAGAAGTATCTAGGACTAAGTGTGAGTTGGAAATCTGCAAGTGGTTTTATAATTAAGTCTTGAAGTGTTGGGTACCCCTTCCAGTATGAGAATGTCTGGAGAGCATTTAGTGAGGGTGAGCCCTTTCAGTTCAAAGTTGCTATTGTTTTTAAGCCAGATACGCAAAAATTTTTAGGACTTTGCTTGTAGAAGAAAAATGGCAGCCATTCTTTGGTGGGTAGGGTGGCCACCTGCAGCACATGCTGAAACAACTGGGGTTAGAATTGCTACCTGGAGAAGAGGAAGGCTTTGTAAACAGTCTTGATCCAGGGTGATCAGAAGGAGATTAGGAGAATGATGATGCTTTGAAAGCAAGCTTTGAAGGGTTTCTCATTAGCACATTTAGTTTCTTCTTACTCATTTAATCACAAATGTATTTGTCCCCTCTATAGCTGTAACCTACAGCTACCTACCTCTACTGGTATGTTACAGCTAAGGTACTACATTGCCACCAATTTTAGAATTGATGCTGGGGAACCTGTGGTCCAGCTTGCATAAGGCTTTGCTATTCCCCTGCTCAGTATTGCAGTAAAGCACAAGGTGTAAATAGTCTACTTCCTGAGCTGAAGGTTCCCCAAGAAAAGCTGCAACACCTCTGAAGAGAGACCTGTCCAAAGAAATTCTCTTACCTGCTTTCTTTACCAGAGCTTCGAGCTCACTTTGAGCCAGCGTCAGAAATTGAAAGCGGGGAAAAAGACAGAGATGAAGCAGAGGACAGTTTCCAGCCCACTGAACATAACAGGGCTGAGGATCCCACCACCACATCAGGAGTCAGCACCCTCAGTTCTGTGGTGTCCCATGAGGCTCAGCAGCAGCTTAGCCTGGAGCTGGGCAGACTTAAACAAGAGACCTTAAGGTAATGCTCCTGTAAAGGCTGCGGATTTGTTTTCAGGCAGTCTTTGAGAAACTCTCAGATGTTGCTTTCTACTGAGACATGCGCATACCTAACATCGATACTGTTCAACTACCACTGCTGCCTCAAGGTGAAGCAGGCTTTCCAGGAACACAAAGGAATTCAGAATAACTTGGCAGTACCAGTAGGACAACTCAACAGTCTTCAGTATTGAAGTATTGTTTCTGTGTAGTTAATTGTTTAATTGCAGAACGTCACGTTGTGTTTCTACTGTTAAGTAATGACGTTTGTGCGACTGTGTGGTTTCCTTCCTGCTCCCTTGGCTTCTTTGACACCACCTCACACCGTAGCACTGCTCTCTGAGCTGTCCCTGTAAGGAAAGGCCAGGGCAGCACCATCCTGGCCCACAGGGCAGGCTACCCACTGATCAGCATAAGCAGAGCTCAGCAGAGCCCCTGTCCTGTTTCTCCTGGGTTACTGCATTTGTAGGCTGCTGCCAGTGTGTTGACAGCTTACATTCTTGTTCTCCTTCATGGATGTGATGTAAATCTGTGATCAGAACACTCCTGGTAAAACATCACTCTTACATTGTTCAGTAGTAAATTGCAGTATAAAGGCAGCTCTGCCCAGGGAGGATGCAAAACAGTTGGAATAGAATTTACAAGCAACTTACTAAATTCTGCAAAGATGAAGGACTTAAAGCACCTTGAATAAGGGAGTCTCAGACAATAAACTAAGCCACAAAATATGCTGCTTCAGACAGTATCTCTCAAGTGCCTCTGTCCTTTGGTAGTCATTAAAAATGATAAATATTTTTTAGCTAGACTGACTTAGTATGGTTGTATTTGATCTCTCTTGTATGCTAACAGCCTTTTGGAAAACCTCGTTCAGAAGGAGAAAGAGTATCAGACCCTCTTACGACAATCTCTGGAGCAAAAAACTCAGGAATTACACTTGCTTCGATTAAAACTTAAACCTGAAGGTTATGAGGAGATACTGCACACTTTGACAGGTGCACACTAATGTATTTTTTTAAAGGATAGGGTGTTGGGGTTGATCAGCCTAAAGGCAGCTCTGGGAGGCCTTAGAGCAGCCTTCCATTACCTAAAGGAGGCCTACGAGGAAAGCTGGAGAGGGACTTTTTAACAAGGGCATGTAGTGATAGAACAAGGGAGAACGACTTTAAACTGAAAGAGGGAAGATTTACATTACATGCTATGAGCGCAGTGGGACACTGGAACAGGTTGCTCAAAGATAATGCTCCACACTTGTCAATGTTCAAGGCCAGGCTGGGTGGGGCATGAACAACTTGGTCTAGTGGAAGGTGTCCTTGCGCATAGCAGGGAGTTGGAACTGGACGATTTTTAGGGACCCTCCCAACCCAAACCATTCTAAGATAACGCTTTAAGCTTCAGTAGTCTGAAACTGACCACTTTAGCCCTGGTTTTGAGGTGCATTAAAACTTTACATTTGTTTTCTGTTAAAGACTCCAACTGGTCTGCAGCACCTTTTAGAGCGAATGCAGACCCTGAGCTCATGAACTGGCTGAAACAACAAGGAGCAGACTCACATGCCATTAAAAGGGTAAAAAAAAAAAAAAAAAGGCAGAACCCCCCACCTTTAAAAAAAGGTCACTGTAGTCAGTATTAGCAGTTTGCTTCAACAAGGGAACGTTAACTTAGGAATGAATTTGCCTTTTAGTTTGCTGAAGAAGATTACACACTAAATGCTGTCCTTAATGATATCACTAAGGATGACCTGCGCTACCTTCAGCTGCGGTAAGGAGGTATTTCTTAGTTCCCTGGTGAGACTGTAATTGAAGTAGATTGTAAAAACCTTCCTCAGAAGTTCAGTTACTGAAATAATCAGTGACCCGTCAGTTGCAACTGCTGCAAATTTAATCACAGGTTTGTTGTTGATGTTTTTCACATCTTAACTGATGCAGCGAAACACCTGCACCTCCGGTGCTTCAAGTTATCTAAGTTTGGGCATTTGTCAAAGTTGGGAGTTATTTCTGCACCCTTCAGGATGATGTAATCACAGGAATAGCAGGCATCCATCACTTGCTGTGCCTGCTCCTTGACTCAAGTCCTTTCATCATCACTATGTCAGTCAGCCCCTGGCTGAACTGGAAGAGATTTAGCTGCTAACTCAGGGAAGTATGTAGTGTTTCCTACGTAGTGTCATAACCAGTACAGCCTTGGGATTTCTAGGTTTTACTTCTTGCTAATGTTAAAGAAGATGAGGAAGTGCTCCATAATGCTTCTCTATTCTACTTCATACAGGGGTGGTCTTCTCTGCAGGATTTGGAATGCAATATTAAACCACCGACAAACATCTGGCAAGACCTCTGCACCGGTGGTTCATTCCTCAGAAGGAGAACATGACATGGGAATAAACAAATGAAAACTGCATTCCCTACACTTAAATTGTTAGATGTATATATATATGGCTGTACAGTGGCCTTGCAGGTTTTGCACGGCGATGTAGCTTGTTTGACCTTCAGTGTAACACAGTGACTAGCACAGCTTTTATGTCAGTGTCAGTGCACTTAAATTATTTCTGACAGAGTAATGCAGAAGTCAAATGCTTGTCACTGTAACCTAAAGCATTAGCTGAGGAAAAAAACCTCACCTTTTCTGCAAACTGGGTACCACACACTTGAATTGGGTTTAGCATTGTGAAAACTCTGAACTTTAACATGGTACAGCTCTGGCGGTTGGAGCAGGGAGGGGATGTGCCAGAGCTCATGGCACCTTTTCCCACATGTCTGTATAAAACGTTTGTATTAAAGCTGCCTTCACAGAACTCCTAAGAAAAGCCTGGTGCAATGTCTTCCTTTATTAACATTCCTGCAGCAAACCCATAGCATCTAAAGGGCATTTCTGGAGGTCTTGGGAGGAAAATGGTTCATCAAGAAACAAAGCAAACACACTACGAGGTGAGCGGTGTTGAAGTTTTGTTTTTTTTTTTTTAACTGTTCATAACAGTCCAAAGACAAGTTGATAAAGCAGATGCAAAGCAATTTCAGTAAGCTGCTGCTTTAACTTCCGAAACAACATTCAGCATGTTTAACAAAATCCAAACTGAGATGGATTTACCCATACATTTCCTCATCTGAAAGGGCTTTTAAATAAGCTTAAAGGTTGTTTCTGATTCATTTAAGTTCCTGTAAATACATTCAGTTATGAATAAATTATGACAATAGAAAGTCCTTTAGCTGGTAGACTTGTAGCTTATCCACTGGTTTGGGCCCCGCACTTCAAAGGGTGGCTCATTGAAGTAGATGTGGTGACAGAGCTCCTCCAGTGGTGGCTCTGGGTCAGTGGTAGCAAACTGAGCTGCTTCCTCAATCTCCTTCCTTACTGCCACATCAATATCCTAAACCAAGAATGGATGCTGATTAGAAGGCAGTTCAGATAAAGCACCTTAATTCTGAATTTAAACACAATGATGAAGTGTTGGTCAGAACTAGTGTTAATGCTGTTTACAAACATAGATGAAAAAGCTGTGAGAAACCCCTCTCTGCTAAACTGCAGCTTTTTGTGACTTCTGGACAGTACCTATACCTTACTGCCTGAGGAATATGACCCCACTGATCTTCTACAGTTTCTGTTCTGATTCTGCAAACCACTGAGAGGGTCAGAGGCAATTTGGGGGTTTTATTAAACACAGCTGATGAAGGTATTTATAACATTTACTTAGAGGACTCCTGGCTCCTTCATGAGGATTATTCACTGTTGACAATTTCTCTTTCAGACTTTTACCCCCTTCCTACGTAGTTGAGAATGGCTCGGTAGTTTTGACTTCTACATTTACATATAACAAGAGCTGTAACTGAAAGATGATCTCCCATGCACACAGCCTTCCTCAGCACCACTCAGCACCACCTCAAATCCTCCAGAGCTTGCTTATATGGCAACTAAAGGCCATACCTTTAATTCTTCAATGCTAGCCAGGTTATTGTTGACCATTCTGTCCTTCAGCAAAGTAATGGGATCACTTTTGCTTCTCACTTCTTGAATTTCTTCCCTAGTGCGATAGCTAGGACCAAGAGAAAGAGAGACATGAACTGCTTCAGAAGTGTCCTTGACCAGAGGCAAGGTTCTGGATGCAGCTCACTCTTAGAAAGGCGTGAACAAAGAATCGTCAGGAACGCAATGAAAATACAGTGAAGCTCATCACTCAGAGGGTGGCACAGCTACATCTAGAACACTCCTTAGATGTGTAAGTGGTAACCGAGCTACCATAGCTCCAGAAATGAATGTAATGTAAGTAGGGGAAAGAGAGCAATCCCAGCCTGAGGCAATTCCCACAAGAGGCTGCATTTCCTCCTTCCCATCACCCCTGGGGTGATGACGCTAGATTATTAAACTAGATGACTTGCTGCATGCTTCCAACTCACTACAAGTTTCCAAAGCACTGGGCTACACCTCCTGTTTCATTCAGATATATCAGTTGGTACAATGCCCGAGCATTCTTGTCACCTTCCTGTTTGTGTTTTTAAGAAGTGTTCTACTTTACTTGACTGGACAATCCAAACTGTTCCTGCAATCTTAGCATACTGAGCTATACATACTATAAAATCCTTGGAAAAACATGACGCTTTCCAGTCAAAGCTCAATTAGAACACACTTTAACTTCATGCTGAAAGCAGAATCCATTAATAAAAAGCACAAAAGTTTGACTTTGTGCTCACAATTGTCTATCTCAGTTTCATCATAACCTTTATATGAGCTTCGTAACACATTTAAAGATGCAGTCTAAGAGTTTCAGGATTTTGACCATCACTACTTAGTTGTTTCAGTGAATGCCAAGAACATGCCAGTACCTTATTCCAGGGTCACTCATACTATGGCCGTGGTAACGGTAGGTCTGTAACTCCATCACAATAGGACCCTTAAAAAGGAAAAAAACAAACCAGCACAGAGCATGTTACCACCTTAAGGGACCAATTATGTGGCTACAGCAGCAAGTATTTGCTATAGGTGAAATGCACCATGATTGTAACTCAGTGTTTTTCTCCATTTAATTTTCACAGTACTACCACAACTAGTAAAATAAAGCTTCACTCTTTTCAAATGAAAGTATAGGTTGATAACGTGAACTTTTATTCTCAGATTCTTACTGAGCAGCATTAAATAACTTCTTCCCTCCCAGGGCCCTTCCACCATTAGTCAGACTATTTCCAAATGCCAATTGTTTCACTGCCAGGTTGGAACTCACAAAACCCTTTTCTTCTGCACAAACCCTGTTCTTTTTCTGTTGTACATTCCCAGTGCAAGCATTATTCCACCAAATATTAAAAACCCTGCAAACCCGGTGTATGGTACTTGGGTGATAAGACACTCATGCTGATTCACCTGCTAATGCTGATTTACATCTGTGTAAATATGGAATTACCAGTATGTTCCTTCATGCTTCCCCTAATTTATCTCTTCAAAGACAACAACTGCCTGACAGCCAGGACACCTTTCACAACAAAATTTAACTGGAGGAGAACTGCGGAAAAAGATGTCAGAGCATCGGGATAAAGACATCTATTTTAAATGTTTGATACCACTCGCATGTCACTCAATGAAGAACTTTTTAATACAGCAGTAATATGGCTAAGAATTTCACCTATGGAAAAGGAATGACTACAGACTTACTTTGCCAGATCTGCAGTGCTCAGCAGCAAACTTTGTTGCTTCTCGAACACAGAGAACATCCATGCCATCCACCTGAAAACAGAAACTACACATTGAGGCAAAAAAATGCCAAAGCCCAAATTCCCAATTTGAGCACTTCCACAAGCACAACATGAATCCAGCTGTAAACTCTCCTGTATTAAAAAAAAATTTATAAATTAATGTATAAATAAATACATACATGTGTGCATGCCCATTCTCTCTCCAAAAAAACAACAGTGTCTGTACTCACTCTGAGACCTGGAATGAAGTTTCCTCTTCTGTAGTAGTCGGTACTGGCTGCAGCTCTTTCATTTGAAGTTCCCATTCCATACCGGTTATTCTCACAGACAAAAATACAAGGCAACTTCCACAAGGCAGCCATGTTGTATGCTTCAAATACCTGGCCCTGAGAGAAAAAGTTGCATCTAGATAGGGAGCTCAGCCTTCAGGCATTAGGCTCTAATCATTCATCTGTAGAGGTCTAGTTAGGAGATATTTCAATACTGAAAGTGATCTGAAAACAGCCACTTGCTGCAGCTCTGCAGGAATTAAAGGGAAGGTACATTAAGTAATGTGACTTTCATTTCAACTATTAGATCATAGAACTTAATTTTTAAACCTGGGTCAGTATCTGTGTTAGGGTAGCAGAAAACCTTCAACTTTCACTGAAGTATTTCTGCAGCAGTCAAAAATCTGTCATAATTGATTAATCTGGCAGGATGCTGCTACAGCAAAGTAAGAGAAAAGTTTAACCACAGTGACTATATCAGCCTTGGTACTCTAAGACAGAGGGAAAACTAAGAACTGGGATCTCGCATCTGTTGAAAGTGGGAAATTCTATCAACAGTACACTCTAAACAACTAGCTTCTTATCTGGCTGAGTGTCTCTGCTGATAACATGACAAGACTGGACAGAATGTCTATAACAAGCAGCTCTGTGAGCTGCTCTGTTCTCTTCTCTTGTCTTCAAAAATCTAGGTTACATGTTGCTTCATATTCAGCAGCTGTCACCTTCACTGCTGTTGTTCAGAGATCTCCTGACAGCACAAACACATCAGGGTGACACACTTAAATGAGCCAGGTACAACTGGAAAGAGGAAAGCAAGAGTAACTGGAAAACTCTGCTCCTACGACTCACACAGGATTCACATAATTAACTGTTTGCCCCACAGACTCCCTGAATAGTTCTGGAAGGGAAGGAGCTGAGCAGCTTTCTTTCCACTTCAGCAACAAGTGTAGAGTTCAAAATGGGGGTGGGGAAGGAAAGATGTTTACACAGGTCCAAAATATGATAAAAAAATCCACACACAGGCTACATTCCTGATATACAAAGAGCACACTGTTCATATAGTTCTCCAAGGACTAAGAAAATACAAATAACAGGTGCTAGTATGCTAATTTGCAAGGTGCCTGGTCATCTACATGAGATCTGTCTCAGTGCATAATAATTCACAACAAAATACCTAAGAAAAACTGCAGTGAGCTGTAGAACTAAGGGTTTGCATACCCTTCCCTCTCTAGGATTGCTTTTATATGCATTAGTTGTCTCTTTCTAGTAAAGTATCCTCTCAGCAGAAAGCCCAACAAACAATCAGAGCAGAAGCTCCAAGTCAGATATTGCCTGGGCGACAGCATTACCCAGAGAGGGCAAGAGGTGCTCCCCACTACTTGGTGGAAAGACAGAGCTCACAGTTCACAGAACAAAAACAGATCACCAACAGCCGCTCTCCTCCTCACCACACCACACCAGACAAAGCGGATTTACCTGATTGGCTGCACCATCCCCATATAAGGCCATGCAGATTTCATTTTTACCAAAGTATTTACAGGCCAGTGCAATCCCAGCTCCAAGAGGAACCTATCACAGAGTACAGGAAAAAACACCATTTTACAGCAATGTTTAAAGGAGCTGGAGATAGGCAGCTTGTGAATTGTGAAGAGACATTTACACTATCAGAGATCCGCTCAGCATACACGTAGTCAGTAGGGAACTACCAACTCACTTCCATTTGTGCCAATCTCTATTACAGCTAAAATTCACACATCGCTTACATATATCTCAAGTGTGATACATCTTTGCTCCAGATTACTGAACAGTGAGCAAAACAGAATAAAGACATCATAAATTTAACAGCCTCAGAACAATGGTGGCTGCATAGAAGTTCACACCACAAACACTGAAACACTGATAGAGGACAGGAGCCACATTCAACTTGTGTTTTGAAGCAGAAGTCATGTATATACCTGAGCACCAACAATTCCATTTCCACCATAGAAGTTTTTGGTATACATATGGATTGATCCTCCTTTTCCCTTTGCACATCCTCCTTTTCGCCCTGTAACATGAATAACAAGCAATGTACTTTTCCAAAGGAAAAATCCTATGCAAATGGGAATATCTAATTCAGTTCCTAAAGGCACTAACAGTAAGACCAGGTTGTTATCATTACATCTATGTGGATTTAAGAAACAACAGCCATTCCCCAAAGTGTTTACACTTAAATATATCATAAAACAAATACAAGGGTGAAAGAGAAAAGTAAAGGAAACCTAATTCAGGAAATACAGAATGAGATTAAGAAGAACTTTTACAAGCAACCAAGAAGTTTCAGTGCTCTACCTACGTACAAGTCTCTGCAACACAATAAATACAACATATGCTATCAAGAGAAGTCCTCTGAGTTTGTGCTTTTGAACTGCAAGCACTTAAATATTCCTTAGGACTTAAGTCTTATAGTAAAACGTGGTTGCATCATAACACTGTAAAATTAAAACTAAACTGCTTCTGATGCCTCAGCAGACATTGTGCATCAACATCATTTTCGATTGTACTAACACATTCTGCCACAAGTACAGCAGCATGCAAATCCTTCTCCTTTTACTGAGCACAAACCTGTAAGTTCAGTGAGAATTTCTCGAATAGGCACTCCTCGTGTATAGGTAAAGCCATGAGCCCTGTAAGCTGTTATCACATGGTCTGTAGGCTTTATGGCAGCTTCAATCCCTACGCAGCAAGCCTCCTGTTACAACAAAAAAAAAAAGTCAATTTAGCAGTGAAGAAAAGCAAACATCCACAGCCAGCAGTGTGGCCAGGGCTAGCTATGACTCCCCCCATACATCGAAACAGCAGTACTAACTGGCTGTTGTTTTACAGTGGCCACACGATCTACCAGACACTGCTTGAGGACAAGGATGTGAGCCTCCAAATGCACTGATTTTACTATGCTGCAGTTGCTCATTCCTCTCATTCAGCTGATCTTCAGATGCACCTTGCCGTCTCTCTCTTCCTATTGCTATCCCAAGATTTCAGGCATTCCCCTGTGTGCCAAGACATTGTTTTTCAAGAAACAATGAACTACCTCATGGATCCAACTACTACTTCAGACACTGCACATCTAGATTTATTCTCCACTCTAGTCAAATCCCTACATTAAGTAAGGTAAGACAATAAAAAATCCCTGGGGAAAAAAAAGGTACTCTTACCTGGCCATCGTACAAGTGGCAGAAGCCACGAATAATCTTCTGCTTGTACAGCTGGTCAGCCTTCAGCTCCATGCGTCGGATGGACTGCATTGTCTTGTAGTAGTGGAGCCCCTCCTCTCGAGTCATCACTGTGGTGGTACCGGGGCCTTCTTCTAGGCGATGAAGGTCACATTTCTGCAAAGTTGAACATGTAATTATTTCTTGAAAGTAATCTGTCCTATTTACGAGTATCACATAGTTTTTACAGTGTCCTATTTTCAAATACAGTGTAATAGGCTTTAAAAAAGGGAAAGCCAGCAAAACTTGAATTCATAGGTCAAAATAAGCATAAGGTTTGTGTGCTATTTCCAAATTTAGGGAAATAAAAACTTTAGTTCTACTAAAGGCAGATTTCCACTCACAAAATGAAGTCTCGTAGTTCCTACTATCAGGAGATGAAATACAGCCCTCACAAAACTTGGGAAAGGCATGTTTCCATGGTTGTTGCAGGCTAAATACTTGGTAAGAGCTACAGAGGCTTAGTGAAGACATGATATTGTTTCCTTTGTGAATCAGTTTGTAAGATCTGGCTCTAAGACTGGACTTCATCTCTTCTACCACCACCCGCACCAAGTGGTAACAAACCGCAGCTGCACCAGCCCCCCTGCCAGTCAAACCACCACGTGTACGGCACAACTTCACTCCTAAACGACGGACTGCACTGCGGGAGGTCTCACTTTAGGCACCCATACAGAATAAATGAAATTTAAAGAATTATAAAGCAGTCAAGCTCGGTGGAACAATTCAAACAAATTACTCCATCCATGCAATTAAAGGGACAAAACACTGCTACGTTGGACAAAGATAGCTTACATTAAAGCAAAAGTCCCACCAGAGCAAATCTGCTGGCACCTAGGGGAACTGGATATAACACATGAGCACACCACTCAAGAACGCTACTCAAGAAATGTAGGAGTCTGTACAACTTCAAACATTAAACCTTGTATCTACTGAGAAAAGACTTTTCATATCAACTTCTTTTCCCTCCCTTCCACCTGTGCAACAATTTCAGTACTTTACAGGCACAGAAACTCAGCAGATCGAAGGAAATTTAAAGAACTTCTTCCAGATTTTCTTTTATTAATTCCTGAATCACAAAAGCTACTACTGCCAATAGGAGCATCACTTTTTTTTCTACATACTAGCCACAGCAGAAGGTGACAGAATAGAACAAGCATACTTTTTGGACAGCACCAAGTTAATCACTAAAAATGGGTCCTGTACGATTTCCTCAAAAATCATACAGACCTCAATCAGCTGCACATCTGGGATGCAGATTTTAAAACAAGTAGAGAAACATCAGTACTCTTCCCTTAGAAAAGGTTCTTAGGCACCTTTGTGACTCCCTGCTCACAGCTGCATTGAACTCTCACAGCTGCAAAGTACCACATTCTTAAGAAACAACTAATGTTACTACATACAGCAAAGCAAGGCAGCTCCAGCTGCATCTAGAAATCAAGCCAGACAGCAAGGAGTTTGGTCTGGAAATTCAAACAGTAGCTTTGTAATTGAAAAAGGGGCCAAGTCCATCATGTTAGGATCTACAACACACACAATCACAATGCCGGTATTAAATGTACAGCTTCTTTACCTTAATTTCAAATGTAGCTTCATTTGCAAAGTCTGCATAGTTACGTGATGCTACCATCACTCGAGAGGCCTTAAAACCAACAAAAAAAAAAAAACACAAAACACACATAAACAATATTTAAATATATTTATCAAGTAAAAGCAGACAAATTCTCAAATAATTTCTAACAATACTCCCAAATGGGAAGTACTCCCCTAACAGAGAGTATGAATTACTAACTCTTTCTTTTCAACAGGAATAGAAGTTGGGGGGGGTGCAAGGCAGTGACAATGAAGGGGAATATTGCTTCAGTGGGTAACAGCATGGCTACTACTTAAAAATTATATAGAAACATAAAAGGTGACATACCTGAGGAGACATGAAATACAGAACAACATGAAGTGTGACACAGCAGTGGGGAGGTACAAAGGATATTTAAAAATCTACTACTGTTCTGTCCTAAAGAATGAACACAGGTCACTGACTTATGAATATCTGGTATTTCTAAATTACTTCAGTATGTTTCACTGCAGCACTGCACAGGATGTTCATCTGTCTGTGCATGCACTGTGGCCACAGCATAAGGAATGCACTACACCTTTACCAGCAAAACTGTGTTGCTCATGGAGTTACACACAATTTTCAGTACCTTCTTTTATGATGCAATTCACACACATTAAGCTGAAGGTTGGTTATTGTGATACTTCGAGAATGTCCAGGTCAGTTTCCAAAAAAAGGTCTGACTGATAGCTGTGAGGCTTGGAAAAAAGCCAAGAGACATTTCTCAATCCCTCTTGGTTACCTACTTGGTTGCATATTTGATTTAGAAGTCAGGACCAACCTCTTTATCAGATTAAGTTTTAAATTTATACCAAGTTTCTACACTGTTTACCCCAAAGTGTCAGTATTATCAGTGAAGAAAATCTCTTTTACTTCTACAGCTGGAAGTAAATCAAGAGTTTGGGATTCCCAAAAGCACAGAAGGGCTGAGATTGGAAGGACAGATCTATAGATGAGCCAGAACCCCCTTGCCCTGAATACAACATAAAAGCAACACTGACGAGGCTGTACAAAAGTTCTAAATACATGGCCAGTGCACATATCAAAACTGAACCTTTTTAAGACTGACTTAGGCCTTACCTCACTAACGGCTCCCTAGGTTAGCAGCATTTGGAAGAAAAAAAGAAAAGAAAAAAAAAAAGAAAAAAAGAAACCCAGAAACCCAGTAAATAACTCTAACAGTTAGGGGAAGTGAAGTCGGCAAATTATTAGCCAACTAGAACTCTCTAAGAGGTAGCTTCCTTTACAGGTAAATTCTGTGCCATGGGAATCCATCTATACACTTTGCAATATGCTTATAGTGTATTTTGTATACTTCTTTAAGCTGCTTTAAGACTAGTAATTTTTAACCTTCACTGTAAATACATAAGATTAAGGACAAACATTTACTTTTTGGTAATCGCTGGGATTCACAAATACGTGTTATCTAAAACAGTCCTAGTTTAGATTTACGGAAAGATGCAGTATGGCAGAAGCAGGCCAAGTACTTGCATAAGGGACTAATTTTAAGCATCCATATTTGAAAAATTTAATATAAATATTCCCCTTGTGAATGCAGAGAAACTTTTAGACCCATAGTCCCAACAGATACAGGAAGATGTGCTGGCAACTGTGCCGAGCCGAACCCAGCGTAGCTGCTGCTTGCCGGCCATACCCCTGCCAGGCGGGTGACCCACATCAATCCCCACTAACGGCAAAGGCAGCACGGGCCTTCTACGCCCCGGGCCTTGCCAACTCCCTGTGCCGAGGAGCGAGCGCCAGCGCCCGTTGAGGCCGTTGGCCTCCCACGTTCCGGGGGGCCAAGTAATGGTCGAACTCGCCGTTTTTCCGACGGCGGCAGCAGCGGCCGGACGCTGCAGCACGCGGGACAATATCGCTGATAGCATCTTGAGCATGGAGAGAGGACGCGCAGCGCTGTTTGAACGCTGTCCACCGTCATGGAATCTTATTCAGCCGCCCGCCCTGCCCCGCGCTCCTCGAAGGCACCGCCCACGCTCGCTCCCTCGCTGTTTGCTTGCGGCGCGCATGCGCAGATCTTGGTCTTCGCTGGCGGCAGAGCCGGCGGAGGGCGACGGGGTATCTTCGCGCTTGCCGCTGTACCGATGGTGTTCATGCACGCACCAGTTATATTGGTGTGACTCGTGAAGCACAAGTGCTTGGAGTGTTCTGCTGGCCTGCTCAAGTTTATCGCAAGGACAGATGGCACCTGGGATGGGGTAACTCCTGCTATCTCCAAGATTATTTTCTCTCTGCCAGCTCCCAGTATTGTTTCTTCTCTGTCATTTTGAAAAAGCTATTCCTTGTTCTCCTCCATTACACTACCTCTATCTAACATTTTCACCTCTCCTAATATCTCCTTCGCACCCAGCTTTTATTCTTATTAATCCATATTTCTTTTACCATTTTGAAAACCGGCCTCTGATCGGAACGGGGGGTGGGGGTGGGGGCGGGGAGGGAGGGGTGTAGAGGTGGGGGTGCTTGCACTGGGGAGGATGGTGAGGCTGTCAGAATACCCTGCAGTTCATGGTCAATCAAGGATTCACCACTTTATTCCGTAGTTTTTGCATTCTGCATAGGAGATTCATGGGTTCATCTCCTTTTGACCAAGAGAATGAAGAACAAAGTATGTGAGACACAAAGTTTGCTCACCAAGCTACCTGTTGAAGTAAAGGTTGAAGTAGAGGTCTCAAGAGTTCTATGAACAGTTGTTAACTTTGGACATGGTCCTGATCAAAGGAAGAATCATTATTGCTACAAAAGAATGCAGTGTAGCTTATTTCAAGTTCAGTGTCATTACCTGTTCCTTCTCCACATGAAAGAAGAAAGCAAAGCAGCTTTTATAATTATTCATTTGCAGATTGATATTTTATTACACTTCTAGTAGTCATAGGAAATAGTTACTTTTGTTGGGAAAGGATCCATCTTTTCCTCCCTGGAAATATAGTAAAGCATTGATCTACATTACCTCTGCATCTTTTTTACTTTTCATGGTATTCCATTAATATTCATGTGTTTTCTCCATTAAAACCTCTTCCGACATCCTGAAATGATTGAGTTTCCCCACAGAAAATTAACTCAGAAAGTAATTCATGCATGAGGTAAGCAATGAAAACATAATCAAATCAGAAGCAGAGAATGACCATAGAAAATAATTTAATGGAAGATGTTTATGTAATATTTCATAATGGAGCACCTTGCCATGGGTGACTTTAGTATTACCGCATCAAGGGTGTGTTGCGGGGCAGTTGGCCAAAGCCCATTGTTTCCTATTGTTCTGGGTGTGATCCTAAAATGTTCTTTTTCGGATTGCAGCTGCTGTTACAGATGTCTGCCATTGGATTAAGAATAGAGGGAAACATCCAGCATTCAGGACTCACCCCAGCCCACCCCAGGTGAAAGCAATCCTCACCTTACTTCAGGAGTTAGGAGGTTGCTGCCTGATTTTTCTTCTTCCCATGGCACCGTAGCTCTAACTCACAGAAGGCAGCAGTGTAGAGGACTGACCTGTGGCTGCCGGGCGCAGAACAAGTTGTGATCACATTGCTGCAGCCTCATTTGCTCTCTGGGGGCATCCACACCATGGTGTGCTTGCCCGGGTCTTCTGTGTGGCACCATACAGTGGCCCCTTAAATCATAACTATTGTTCGTATTTGTTTAGTTCAAAATGCTTGAAATAAACACAGTAGCCCTTTCAAATGGTATTTCGATGGCACTGTGCAGTGGGATTGTGCTGCATGCTTGGTGGCAAAGGATTCTGTGTAGTGGCATGGTGAGCTGTCCCTGTTTTGGAGGAGTGCCTGTGGAGGATGGTGGCGCAGCCTCATCCATGATGGTCATGGATCCTCCAAGGCCATGCCCTGGCTTCTTCCTAGAGGCAGCTATCAGTTAGCTCCAAAGGAGAGCACACAAGTGAATCAAAGTCCTCAGGAGTGAATGACTGGCAACAATGTCTTGGGATTGAGTTGAAATATTACATTATCAAAGGGAACAGATGTAGCCTTAGTTCCTTTTCCACCTTTAAAGCCAGAGTCACCAGCTTCTCTTCAGATGCATCCTTCAGTTTGAAATACACTACACTCTATCTGAAACTGGTCAGTGGGAACAATAATTTTTCTCTCATTATTCCTTCTTTTGAGTTTTCATTTGAGTCATTTCCCATTTTTCTTCCTGTCTTCTCCTATCTCATCTTCTTGCCCAAATGTTTGTCACTCTTCCACTCTTCCTTTCCTCAGGTCCACATCTCTCACAACAAGCTTTCTCTCCATTTTGCTCTTTTTCCTTCCTCCCCTTCTAATTAATTCCCATTCTGTCCTCCATTTCTGGTAGTTCCTGCTTCAGACAGCAACACTACTCCCAACTCACTTTAAATATTGAGACACATGCAATCACCACTGATGGGGGAATTAGAACAATTAATTGCTCTATCAAAATTCTTTGAGAGTTAATGCAGACCCTGAGCTCATGAACTGGCTAAAACAAGAAGGAGCAGACTCACATGCTATTAAAAAAACCCACAAAACAACAAATAATCTCCCAAACCCCACACCTTTAAAAAAAGGTCACTGTAGTCAGTATTAGCAGTTTGCTTCAACAAGGGAACGTTAACTTGGGAATGAATTTGCCTTTTAGTTTGCTGAAGAAGATTATACACTAAATGCTGTCCTTAATGATATCACTAAGGATGACCTGCGCTACCTTCAGCTGCGGTAAGGAAGTATTTCTTAGTTCCCTGGTGAGACTGTAATTGAAGTAGATTGTAAAAACCTTCTTCAGAAGTTCAGTTACTGAAATAATCAGTGACCCGTCAGTTGCAACTGCTGCAAATTTCATCACAGGTTTGTTGTTGATGTTTTTCACATCTGAACTGATGCAGCGAAACACCTGCACCTCCGGTGCTTCAAGCTATCTATGTTTGGGCATTTGTCAAAGTTGGGAGTTATTTCTGCACCCTTCAGGATAATGTAATCAAAGGGATAGCAGGCATCCATCACTTGCTGTGCCTGCTCCTTGACTCAAGTCCTTTCATCATCACTATGTCAGTCAGCCCCTGGCTGACCTGGAAGAGATTTAGCTGCCACGTCAGGGAAGTATGTAGTGTCATAACCAGTACAGCCTTGGGATTTCTAGGTTTTACTTCTTGCTAACGTTAAAGAAGATGAGGAAGTTCTCCCTAATGCTTCTCGTCCTGGGTTCAGCAGTAGCTGTCATTTTTCTCCTCCTTAGTAGCTGGCGCAGTGCTGTTTTTTTGACTTTAAGCTTGGGAACAGTGCTGATAACACTGATGTTTTTAGTTGCTGCTCAGTAATGTTCACTGTGAGCAAGGACTTTGAGTCTCATGCTCTGCCAGGAAGGAGGGGAAGCCAGGAGGAAACAGAGACTGGACACCTGACCCAAACTAACCAAAGGGGCATTACATATCAAAGCACCTCATGCCCAGGATGTAAACTGGGGGCAGTTACCCCGAAGGGCTAGATCACTGCTCGGTTGGGCTGGGTACTGGTCGGCAGGTGGTGAGTGGTTGTATTCTCTTCCCTTGTTATTTCCCTTATCATTGTTATTATTGGTGGTAGCAGCAGTGGTTTGTGTTATATCTTAGTTACTGGACTGCTCTTATGTCCACCAGTGGGAGTTACATTCTCCTCCCCATCCCTCCGGGAGCTGGGGTGGGGGAGGGGAAGGGGGAAGACAGAGACTGCATGGTCTGGTTTACATCTGGGCTTCAACCATAACACCCGTCTATTCTCCTTCATACAGGGGTGGTCTTCTCTGCAGGATTTGGAATGCAATATTAAACCACCGACAAACATCTGGCAAGACCTCTGCACCGGTGGTTCATGCCTCAGAAGAAGAACATGACATGGGAATAAACAAATGAAAACTGCATTCCCTACACTTAAATTATTAGATGTATATATACATGGCTGTACAGTGGCCTTGCAGGTTTTGCACGGCGATGTAGCTTGTTTGACCTTCAGTGTAACACACAGTGACTAGCACAGCTTTTAGGTCAGTGTCAGTGCACTTAAATTATTTCTGACAGAGTAATGCAGAAGTCAAATGCTTGTCACTGTAACCTAAAGCATTAGCTGAGGAAAAAAACCTCACCTTTTCTGCAAACTGGGTACCACACACTTGAATTGGCTTTAGCATTGTGAAAACTCTGAACTTTAACATGTTACAGCTCTGGCGGTTGGAGCAGGGAGGGGATGTGCCAGAGCTCATGGCACCTTTTCCCACATGTCAGTATAAAACGTTTGTATTAAAGCTGCCTTCACAGAACTCCTAAGAAAAGCCTGGTGCAATGTCTTCCTTTATTAACATTCCTGCAGCAAACCCATAGCATCTAAAGGGCATTTCTGGAGGTCTTGGGAGGAAAATGGTTCATCAAGAAACAAAGTAAACACACTACGAGGTGAGCGGTGTTGAAGTTTATTTTTTTTGAACTGTATATAAGTCCAAAGACAAGTTGATAAAGCAGATGCAAAGCAATTTCAGTAAGCTGCTGCTTTAACTCCCGAAACAACATTCAGCATGTTTAACAACATCCAAACTGAGATGGATTGGAACACACTTCCTCATTGGAAAGAGATTTTAAATAAGCTTATGGGTTATTTCTGAGCCATGTCTGAGTTTCCCAAGGAAGCTCTGAATGATCCACCCCTGGCAGTGTTCAAGCCCAGGTTGGACAGAGCCTTGGGTGACATGGTTAATGTTTGGTGTCCATGGGAGAGGGGTTGGAAGAAAATGATCTAGAGACCATTTCCAACCCTAGCTATCCCATGATTTAAGTTCCTGTAAATATATTCACTTATGAATAAATTATGACAGTATAAAGTCCTTTAGCTGGTAGACTTGTAGCTTATCCACTGGTTTGGGCCCCGCACTTCAAAGGGTGGCTCATTGAAGTAGATGTGGTGACAGAGCTCCTCCAGTGGTGGCTCTGGGTCAGTGGTAGCAAACTGAGCTGCTTCCTCAATCTCCTTCCTTACTGCCACATCAATATCCTAAACCAAGAATGGATGCTGATTAGAAGGCAGTTCAGATAAAGCACCTTAATTCTGAATTTAAACACAATGATGAAGTGTTGGTCAGAACTAGTGTTAATGCTGTTTACAAACATAGATGAAAAACCTGTGAGAAACCCCTCTCTGCTAAACTGCAGCTTTTTGTGCCTTTTGGACAGTACCTATACCTTACTGCCTGAGGAATATGACCCCACTGATCTTCTACAGTTTCTGTTCTGATTCTGCAAACCACTGAGAGGGTCAGAGGCAATTTGGGGGTTTTATTAAACACAGCTGATGAAGGTATTTATAACATTTACTTAGAGGACTCCTGGCTCCTTCATGGGGATTATTCACTGTTGACAATTTCTCTTTCAGACTTTTACCCCCTTCCTAGGTAGTTGAGAATGGCTCGGTAGTTTTGACTTCTACATTTACATATAACAAGAGCTGTAACTGAAAGATGATCTCCCATGCACACAGCCTTCCTCAGCACCACCTCAAATCCTCCAGAGCTTGCTTATATGGCAACTAAAGGCCATACCTTTAATTCTTCAATGCTAGCCAGGTTATTGTTGACCATTCTGTCCTTCAGCAAAGTAATGGGATCACTTTTGCTTCTCACTTCTTGGATTTCTTCCCTAGTGCGATAGCTAGGACCAAGAGAAAGAGAGACATGAACTGCTTCAGAAGTGTCCTTGACCAGAGGCAAGGTTCTGGATGCAGCTCACTCTTAGAAAGGCGTGAACAAAGAATCGTCAGGAACGCAATGAAAATACAGTGAAGCTCATCACTCAGAGGGTGGCACAGCTACATCTAGAACATTCCTTAGATGTGTAAGTGGTAACCGAGCTACCATAGCTCCAGAAATGAATGTAGTGTAAGTAGGGGAAAGAGAGCAATCCCAGCCTGAGGCAATTCCCACAAGAGGCTACATTTCCTCCCTCACATCACCCCTCGGGTGATGATGCTAGATTATTAAGCTAGATGACTTGCTGCATACTTCCAAATCACACACTGTAACTACGCTAAAAGCAGAATTCATTAATAAAAAGTGCAAAAGTTTGACTTTGTGCTCAGAGTTGTCTATCGCAGTTTCATCATAACCTTTATATGAGCTTCGTAACACATTTAAAGATGCAGTCTAAGAGTTTCAGGATTTTGACCATCACTACTTAGTTGTTTCAGTGAATGCCAAGAACATGCCAGTACCTTATTCCAGGGTCACTCATACTATGGCCGTGGTAACGGTAGGTCTGTAACTCCATCACAATAGGACCCTTAAAAAGTAAAAAAACAAACCAGCACAGAGCATGTAACCACCTTAAGGGACCAATTATGTGGCTATAGCAGCAAGTATTTGCTATAGGTGAAATGCACCATGATTGTAACTCAGTGTTTTTCTCCATTTAATTTTCACAGTACTACCACAACTAGTAAAATAAAGCTTCACTCTTTTCAAATGAAAGTATAGGTTGATAACGTAAACTTTTATTCTCAGATTCTTACTGAGCAGCATTAAATAACTTCTTCCCTCCCAGGGCCCTTCCACCATTAGTCAGACTATTTCCAAATGCCAATTGTTTCACTGCCAGGTTGGAACTCACAAAACCCTTTTCTTCTGCACAAACCCTGTTCTTTTTCTGTTGTACATTCCCAGTGCAAGCATTATTTCACCAAATATTAAAAACCCTGCAAACCCGGTGTATCGTACTTGGGTGACAAGACACTAATGCTGATTCACCTGCTAATGCCGATTTACATCTGTGTAAATATGGAATTACCAGTATGTTCCTTCATGCTTCCCCTAATTTATCTCTTCAAAGACAACAACTGCCTGACAGCCAGGACACCTTTCACAACAAAATTTAACTGGAGGAGAACTGCAGAAAAAGATGTCAGAGCATCGGGATAAAGACATCTATTTTAAATGTTTGATACCACTTGCATGTCACTCAATGAAGAACTTTTTAATACAGCAGTAATATGGCTAAGAATTTCACCTATGGAAAAGGAATGACTACAGACTTACTTTGCCAGATCTGCAGTGCTCAGCAGCAAACTTTGTTGCTTCTCGAACACAGAGAACATCCATGCCATCCACCTGAAAACAGAAACTACACATTGAGGCAAAAAAATGCCAAAGCCCAAACTTCCAATTTCAGCACTTCCACAAGCACAACATGAATTCAGTTGTAAATTTTCCTGTATTTAAAAAAAATTTATAAATTAATGTATAAATAAATACATACATTTGTGCATGCCCTTGCTCCTGCACAAAAAAACCAACAGTGTCTGTACTCACCCTGATACCTGGAATGAAGTCCCCTCTTCTATAGTAGTCGGTACTGGCTGCCGCTCTTTCAACTGAAGTTCCCATTCCATACCGGTTATTCTCACAGACAAAAATACAAGGCAACTTCCACAAGGCAGCCATGTTAAATGTTTCAAATATCTGGCCCTGAAAGGAAAAGAACAAGTTGCATCTGGACAGGGAGCTCAGCCTTCAGGCACCAAATACGCAAGGTGCCTGGTCACCTACATGAAGTTTACCTCAGTGCACAACACTTCACAACAAAAGCCCTAAGAAAAACTGCAGTGAGCTGTAGAACTAAGGGTTTGCATACCCTTCCCTCTCTAGGATTGCTTTTATATGCATTAGTTGTCTCTTTCTAGTAAAGTATACTCTCAGCAGAAAGCCCAACACACAATCAGAGCAGAAGCTCCAAGTCAGATACTGCCTGGGCGACAGCATTACCCAGAGAGGGCAAGAGGTGCTCCCCACTACTTGGTGGAAAGACAGAGTTCACAGTTCACAGAACAAAAACAGATCACCAACAGCCCCTCTCCTCCTCACCACACCACACCAGACAAAGCGGATTTACCTGATTGGCTGCGCCATCCCCATATAAGGCCATGCAGATTTCATTTTTACCAAAGTATTTACAGGCCAGTGCAATCCCAGCTCCAAGAGGAACCTATCACAGAGTACAGGAAAAAACACCATTTTACAGCAATGTTTAAAGGAGCTGGAGATAGGCAGCTTGTGAATTGTGAAGAGACATTTACACTATCAGAGATCCGCTCAGCATACACGTAGTCAGTAGGGAACTACCAACTCACTTCCATTTGTGCCAATCTCTACTACAGCTAAAATTCACACATCGCTTACACATATCTCAGTGTGATACATCTTTGCTCCAGATTACTGAACAGTGAGCAAAACAGAATAAAGACATCATAAATTTAACAGCCTCAGAACAATGGTGGCTGCATAGAAGTTCACACCACAAACACTGAAACACTGATAGAGGACAGGAGCCACATTCAACTTGTGTTTTGAAGCAGAAGTCATGTATATACCTGAGCACCAACAATTCCATTTCCACCATAGAAGTTTTTGGTGTACATATGCATTGATCCTCCTTTTCCCTTTGCACATCCTCCTTTTCGCCCTGTAACATGAATAACAAGCAATGTACTTTTCCAAAGGAAAAATCCTATGCAAATGGGAATATCTAATTCAGTTCCTAAAGGCACTAACAGTAAGACCAAGTTGTTATCATTACATCTATGTGGATTTAAGAAACAACAGCCATTCCCCGAAGTGTTTACACTTAAATATATCATAAAACAAATACAAGGGTGAAAGAGAAAAGTAAAGGAAACCTAATTCAGGAAATACAGAATGAGATTAAGAAGAACTTTTACAAGCAACCAAGAAGTTTCAGTGCTCTACCTACGTTCAAGTCTCTGCAACACAATAAATACAACATATGCTATCAAGAGAAGTCCTCTGAGTTTGTGCTTTTGAACTGCAAGCACTTAAATATTCCTTAGGACTTAAGTCTTATAGTAAAACGTGGTTGCATCATAACACTGTAAAATTAAAACTAAACTGCTTCTGATGCCTCAGCAGACATTGTGCATCAACATCATTTTCGATTGTACTAACACATTCTGCCACAAGTACAGCAGCATGCAAATCCTTCTCCTTTTACTGAGCACAAACCTGTAAGTTCAGTGAGAATTTCTCGAATAGGCACTCCTCGTGTATAGGTAAAGCCATGAGCCCTGTAAGCTGTTATCACATGGTCTGTAGGCTTTATGGCAGCTTCAATCCCTACGCAGCAAGCCTCCTGTTACAACAAAAAAAAAAAAGTCAATTTAGCAGTGAAGAAAAGCAAACATCCACAGCCAGCAGTGTGGCCAGGGCTAGCTATGACTCCCCCCATACATCGAAACAGCAGTACTAACTGGCTGTTGTTTTACAGTGGCCACACGATCTACCAGACACTGCTTGAGGACAAGGATGTGAGCCTCCAAATGCACTGATTTTACTATGCTGCAGTTGCTCATTCCTCTCATTCAGCTGATCTTCAGATGCACCTTGCCGTCTCTCTCTTCCTATTGCTATCCCAAGATTTCAGGCATTCCCCTGTGTGCCAAGACATTGTTTTTCAAGAAACAATGAACTACCTCATGAATCCAACTACTACTTCAGACACTGCACATCTAGATTTATTCTCCACTCTAGTCAAATCCCTACATTAAGTAAGGTAAGACAATAAAAAATCCCTGGGGAAAAAAAAGGTACTCTTACCTGGCCATCGTACAAGTGGCAGAAGCCACGAATAATCTTCTGCTTGTACAGCTGGTCAGCCTTCAGCTCCATGCGTCGGATGGACTGCATTGTCTTGTAGTAGTGGAGCCCCTCCTCTCGAGTCATCACTGTGGTGGTACCGGGGCCTTCTTCTAGGCGATGAAGGTCACATTTCTGCAAAGTTGAACATGTAATTATTTCTTGAAAGTAATCTGTCCTATTTACGAGTATCACATAGTTTTTACAATGTCCTATTTTCAAATACAGTGTAATAGGCTTTAAAAAAAGGGAAAGCCAGCAAAACTTGAATTCATAGGTCAAAATAAGCATAAGGTTTGTGTGCTATTTCCAAATTTAGGGAAATAAAAACTTTAGTTCTACTAAAGGCAGATTTCCACTCACAAAATGAAGTCTCGTAGTTCCTACTATCAGGAGATGAAATACAGCCCTCACAAAACTTGGGAAAGGCATGTTTCCATGGTTGCTGCAGGCTAAATACTTGGTAAGAGCTACAGAGGCTTAGTGAAGACATGATATAGTTTCCTTTGTGAATCAGTTTGTAAGATCTGGCTCTAAGACAGGACTTCATCTCTTCTACCACCACCCGCACCAAGCGGTAACAAACCGCAGCTGCACCAGCCCCCCTGCCAGTCAAACCACCACGTGTATGGCACAACTTCACTCCTAGACGACGGACTGCACTGAGGGAGGTCTCACTTTAGGCACCCATACAGAATAAATGAAATTTAAAGAATTATAAAGCAGTCAAGCTCGGTGGAACAATTCAAACAAATTACTCCATCCATGCAATTAAAGGGACAAAACACTGCTACGTTGGACAAAGATAGCTTACATTAAAGCAAAAGTCCCACCAGAGCAAATCTGCTGGCACCTAGGGGAACTGGATATAACACATGAGCACACCACTCAAGAACGCTACTCAAGAAATGTAGGAGTCTGTACAACTTCAAACATTAAACCTTGTATCTACTGAGAAAAGACTTTTCATATCAACTTCTTTTCCCTCCCTTCCACCTGTGCAACAATTTCAGTACTTTACAGGCACAGAAACTCAGCAGATCGAAGGAAATTTAAAGAACTTCTTCCAGATTTTCTTTTATTAATTCCTGAATCACAAAAGCTACTACTGCCAATAGGAGCATCACTTTTTTTTCTACATACTAGCCACAGCAGAAGGTGACAGAATAGAACAAACATACTTTTTGGACAGCACCAAGTTAATCACTAAAAATGGGTCCTGTACGATTTCCTCAAAAATCCATACAGACCTCAATCAGCTGCACATCTGGGATGCAGATTTTAAAACAAGTAGAGAAACATCAGTACTCTTCCCTTAGAAAAGGTTCTTAGGCACCTTTGTGACTCCATGCTCACAGCTGCATTGAACTCTCACAGCTGCAAAGTACCACATTCTTAAGAAACAACTAATGTTACTACATACAGCAAAGCAAGGCAGCTCCAGCTGCATTTAGAAATCAAGCCAGACAGCAAGGAGTTTGGTCTGGAAATTCAAACAGTAGCTTTGTAATTGAAAAAGGGGCCAAGTCCATCACGTTAGGATCTACAACACACACAGTCACAATTCCGGTATTAAATGTTCAGCTTCTTTACCTTAATTTCAAATGTAGCTTCATTTGCAAAGTCTGCATAGTTACGTGATGCTACCATCACTCGAGAGGCCTTAAAAACAAAACCAACAAAAAAAACACAAAGCACACATGAACAATATTTAAATATGTTTATCAAGCAAAAGCAAATTCTCAAATAATTTCTAACAGTACTCCCAAACTGAAATATCTTGTGAATTAAACTCACCAGATCTAAAATGAAAACATTTAGTTTCAAAAGACTGTGAAGATCATCAACCCAGAAAAATGATTACTTTTCCCTTCACATGCCAGATTGCTTGCATGAGTAGAGACAACCAATGCAGATTTTGACGGCTCTCAGCGCTGACTGGAATTTTGTCTCAACAGAATAAAAAATTATTTGGAAAAACAAATCACTCCCACCCTTCCTCCCCCCCCCCCCCCCCAGCTGGGGGGATGCAAGGCAGTGACAATGAAGGGGAATATTGCTTCAGTGGGTAACAGCATGGCTACTACTTAAAAATTATATAGAAACATAAAAGGTGACATACCTGAGGAGACATGAAATACAGAACAACATGAAGTGTGACACAGCAGTGGGGAGGTACAAAGGATATTTAAAAATCTACTACTGTTCTGTCCTAAAGAATGAACACAGGTCACTGACTTATGAATATCTGGTATTTCTAAATTACTTCAGTATGTTTCACTGCAGCACTGCACAGGATGTTCATCTGTCTGTGCATGCACTGTGGCCACACCATAAGGAATGCACTACACCTTTACCAGCAAAACTGTGTTGCTCATGGAGTTACACACAATTTTCAGTAGCTTCTTTTATGATGCAATTCACACACATTAAGCTGAAGGTTGGTTATTGTGATACTTTGAGAATGTCCAGGTCAGTTTCCAAAAAAAGGTCTGACTGATAGCTGTGAGGCTTGGAAAAAAGCCAAGAGGCATTTCTCAATCCCTCTTGGTTACCTACTTGGTTGCATATTTGATTTAGAAGTCAGGACCAACCTCTTTATCAGATTAAGTTTTAAATTTATACCAAGTTTCTACACTGTTTACCCCAAAGTGTCAGTATTATCAGTGAAGAAAATCTCTTTTACTTCTACAGCTGGAAGTAAATCAAGAGTTTGGGATTCCCAAAAGCACAGAAGGGCTGAGATTGGAAGGACAGATCTATAGATGAGCCAGAACCCCCTTGCCCTGAATACAACATAAAAGCAACACTGACGAGGCTGTACAAAAGTTCTAAATACATGGCCAGTGCACATATCAAAACTGAACCTTTTTAAGACTGACTTAGGCCTTACCTCACTAACGGCTCCCTAGGTTAGCAGCATTTGGAAGAAAGAAGTAAAAAAAAGGAAAACTTTTAGATCCATAGTCCCAACAGACACAGGAACATCTGGTAAATCTGCTCTCATGTTTGATTCTCACAAATCCAGTCACCTAGCTGCTTTTCCACAAGAACTTAATGCTCAGGTAAGTGAGCTACTTCAGAACAGAGATGCAGCGACAGACTTGCTCTCCAGGGCAAAAAGTGAGCTACTTCCAATTACCAAATAGTACTCTTTCACACTGACTGGATCTTGACAACTTTTTTTTTTTTCAGCGGGGTTAATTTTTCCTCATGACCACAGTCATTATAATGGAATAAGGAGAATGAAGATGTAAAAGTATGATTTTTTCATACACAAGAGTTAAAACACCGGAAATGACTCACTAATGAAAAAACAAACCAATCAACCAAAACATGGAAAAAAAAAAAAAAGCAGGGAGATATGAAAAGGGAATGTTGTTTGAGCAAAGAAAGGTGAAGCAGCTCAAAAGGTCAGATGGATGAATTTCAAATGGAACAAGAAGAATATGTTTACTGCCTGTTTAGGATCTAACCTGTGCTGATAGTCAAAATATATATAGATAAAACAAATCAAAGCCAAGAGGTCAGAAAAGGGTTTCAGAAACAAATCAAAACATGTTATACAGATACAAAAAATAAATAGCAAAGAGATCACAGGGCACTGCTACCCTAAAAGTCAATCACAGAAATTCCCTAAGACTCAATTTGAAGCTTTAGAAAGCAGGCCTTCTTTACTGCAGTACTGGGCTCACATGTAAATCATTTCGCAAAGGTGAGTGCACCCAATACTTGCAGACAGTGGCTATATATTTAGCATGCTCATGCATATTCATAGTTTTCCTGGGAATTAATTATAATATTTGCATCCTAATTACACATGCACTTTCTTGCTGAGGGGCTGTCTTTGGTGGCTGTCCATAGTCTTCCTCACTGTGTTTACTGAATGACCTCAGTGCTTGCACATGCTTGCAAGGTACTAGTTAGCAGCTTGTATGTCCTTGCTTCTGTTCTATTCCAGTCTTGCTCCACGCTGGGCACCGTTCTGTTATCTTGAAGACTAGCATCCTTAGTCTTACTTACTGTCTTTCTAAGTTGTTATCAGTCCCATGATGTTCCTTCCCCCACTAACCCAACGTTCCTTTCTATCTATGTGTTAGTAAATTAGAATAGTCTGGTTTATTCTACTATGCTAAAGGCACACACACTATCGCTAGTTTAAGGTCTAAGGTTACAGCGAGTGCTGACAGAGGCCCTGGGCAGGGTAACCCGTCCTCTGCCCTCCTGTACCACCACCAGCCGCGCCTCCAGGGCCACGGCTGCCAGAAATTGGCACGTCGGGAAGAAGCGACGGCCCTGTGCGGGTCCCTGCCTCACACACACGCGTTTATCGGATGCACTGATCAAGCCAGCTCCTGCACGCAGCAACCATTTTATTTTCAGGCGGTATTTTACACACAGTACACAGTAAAAAACAATAAAAAAAAAAAGCACAAATCTAAACCAAATTATAAGCATTTTTAAAAATTCTTCTACCCGCTTTAATTTTCGCCGTTACACCCGGGCTATTTTGCAAGGGCAGACCCACGGTCCCGCCGCGGCAGCCGGGCCTACCGGCCATGGCCCGTCCTCGTCGTACCCCAGCACGACCCACACCTCCCCCCACTGACGGCAGAGGCAGCACCGGCATTCCGCTCCCCGGGCCTTGCCTACCCCCTATGTAGAGGGACGCGCGCCAGCGCCCGTTGGCCTCCTGCGTTCCGGCCGGGCAGGTAATGACCAAACTCACCGGTTTTCCGGCGGCGGCAGCAGCAGCCGCCGGACTTTGCAGCACCCGGGAGAGCACGGCCAACAACATCTTGCGCATGGAGCGGGGACAGGCGTTGTTACCTTGCCGCTGCCCCCGTCCCCGACTCTCCTTCAGCCGCCCGCTCCTCCCAGGCCCAGCACTTCCCGAAGGGGCTGCCGGGAGTCGCTCGCCTACGTGCCTCCGCCGCTGTGCGCATGTGCGGAGGTCGGAGATGGAGGAAGGGAGGGTTGGGGGAGTGCTGTGGTGCTGCCTTGCCCGGTATCGGGCCGGGTCATGATCTATTCCAGCTCGGGAGCCCTGGGTGACGGCTTTGGCGAGTGTGTGAGCCGGGCGTTAACTGTGAAAATACTTAATTTGTTCAGAAACCGTGGAGTCTAGACACCTTAGCTGGATTCATGCTGATCTTGGCCAGCCTGACACGAAAACTGGGCATGTCATTGCTTCCCCCAGCCGTGCCACCCTCCCCAGCTGTAGGTACTGCCTCGGGTGGCCATGGCTTGGAGCTGTGACACAGGTATTTCCTGCTCTGATAGGTATCAGTTGGTCCTTGCGAGAGAGTTCCCTGACTGGTTTTTATATGCATAAAGTAACTGAAGTGTTAAAACGCTTCCTTTTAATTTAAGAGATAGCCATTCCTGGGAAATACACCAGAAAGTCGAAATGTAATAAAATGTTGAAGCGTTCTCTCATTGTACTTGGTGTGATCTTTCCAGCCAGCTTCCCTTGTCGTGCTAGCAGCTTGAAAGGCTCACACTGAGGTTCCCCATTGGGTTGCAGTGGAGTGCCCAGACCAGGTTAATTGCTCATGTTACTGTCCTGGCCCCATGCCTGACTGTGGGCTCCCACCCCTGCTGCTTCCCTGAGCAGTGCTGACACCAGCAGCTGCACAAGTGCACCTGGACACAATAGATCCAGCTGAAAGGTAGCACCTCTACTCTCCCTTCCCCCCACCAAAAATAAAAAAGCAACCCCAAAAACAAAACCCAATGAGCCAACCAAAAACAACAACAACAACAACAACAAAAAAAAAAAACACACAACAAAAATACAGCAGAAAGTAAACTCTGTTCTCCTGTTGGCGTCACAAATGCTTGTGTCTGGTGAGTCGTAAGGGTTGGGCAGAGCTCAGTGTATTCGCAGCTGAAGTGGTAAATGTTTAAGGCGTAAGTGGCACTGAAAATGTGTTCTTCAAACTACATCTGCAGCCTCCCTCTGGTAGAATGGAAAGTGGGCAACTAATTTCCAAAACACAGCTTCATCTAGATCCCCACTGCACCATTCACCTCCTTCTTTAGCTGTCCACCTGTTCTATTACACAGGACATTGGAGGCCAATGTGATTTCTTCCTCATATTATCAGTAATGCAAAGTGGGTAGCCATCTCTGTAGACAGATACTACAAAGAATCATAGAATCATAGAGAACCACAGTTTCTGAGCAGTTTGGGTTGGAAAGAACCTAAAAATCATCTAGTTCCAAGCCCCTTCCATGGGCATGGACACCTCCCAGTAGACCAGGTTGCTTCCAAAGCTGTGTCCCACCTGGCCTTGAACACTGCCAGGGATGGGGCAGCCACAACTTCTCTGGGCAACACATTCCAGTGCCTCCCCACCCTCACAGTAAAGAACTTCTTTCTAGTATCTACTTGAAATCTCCCGTCCTTTTCCTAAGCTGTCTTTAGTCTTCAGCACTTCCCCACTTGGAAGGCAGCACAGACTCACTGGAAATATTCTACAGGCAAGGAGTGGCTCTACAGCTAGAGAAAGCATTATCTGGAAGGTCTGTGTGCAGCTTTCCCCAGGGCTGCCAAGGTACAGCAACAGCCCCAGAGGCCCCAGACCATTTCTGAGCAGCGTAACTGTCACTGTCCGGAAGTTTATAACCTTCACTTTTATAAATAAATTTTACTGATTTATCAATCAGTATTGCACAGTCCTGGAAAGACTACTGATGGATTCATGTGCACTGATGGTGTTCATGCACACACCGGTTATATTGGTGTGACTCATGAAGCACAGATGCTTTTAGTGTTCTGCTCGCCCGCTCAAGTTTATAGCAAGGACTAATGGAATCTGGGATGGGGAAACTCCTGCTATCTGCAAGATTCGCTTCTTTTTTTCTGCCAGCTCAAGAGAATAAAGAGCAAAGTATGTGAGACACAAAGTTTGTGGTAAATCCACGCGTCAGTTCACCAAGCAACCTGTTGAAGTAAAGGTCTCAAGAGTTCTATGAACAGTTGTTAACTTTGGACATGGTTCTGATCAAAGGAAGAATCATTATTACTACGAAAGAATGCAGTGTAGCTTATTTCAAGTTCAGTGTCATTACCTGTTCCTTCTCCACATGAAAGAAAAAAGCAAAGCAGCTTTTATAATTATTCATTTGCAGATTGATACTTTATTACATTTCTAGTAGTCATAGGAAATAGTTACTTCTGTTGGGAAAGGATCCATCTTTTCCTCCCTGGAAATATAGTAAAGCATTGATCTACATTACCTCTGCATCTTTTTTACTTTTCATGGTATTCCGTTAATATTCATGTGTTTTCTCCATTAAAACCTCTTAGAAGATCCTGAAATTATTGAGTTTCCCCACAGAAAATTAACTCAGAACGTAATTCATGCATGAGGTAAGCAATGAAAACATAATCAAATCAGAAGCAGAGAATGACCATAGAAAATAATTTAATGGAAGATGTTTATGTCATATTTCATAATGGAGCACCTTGCCATGGGTGACTTTAGTATTACCGCATCAAGGGTGTGTTGCGGGGCAGTTGGCCAAAGCCCATTGTTTCCTATTGTTCTGGGTGTGATCCTAAAATGTTCTTTTTCGGATTGCAGCTGCTGTTACAGATGTCTGCCATTGGATTAAGAATAGAGGGAAACATCCAGCATTCAGGACTCACCCCAGCTCACCCCAGGTGAAAGCAATCCTCACCTTACTTCAGGAGTTAGGAGGTTGCTGCCTGATTTTTCTTCTTCCCATGGCACCATAGCTCTAACTCACAGAAGGCAGCAGTGTAGAGGACTGACCTGTGGCTGCCGGGCGCAGAACAAGTTGTGATCACATTGCTGCAGCCTCATTTGCTCTCTGGGGGCATCCACACCATGGTGTGCTTGCCCGGGTCTTCTGTGTGGCACCATACAGTGGCCCCTTAAATCATAATAACTATTGTTCGTATTTGTTTAGTTCAAAATGCTTGAAATAAACACAGTAGCCCTTTCAAACGGTATTTCGATGGCACTGTGCAGTGGGACTGTGCTGCATGCTTGGTGGCAAAGGATTCTGTGTAGTGGCATGGTGAGCTGTCCCTGTTTTGGAGGAGTGCCTGTGGAGGATGGTGGCGCAGCCTCATCATGATGGTCATGGATCCTCCGAGGCCATGCCCTGGCTTCTTCCTAGGGGCAGCTATCAGTTAGCTCCAAAGGAGAGCACACAAGTGAATCAAAGTCCTCAGGAGTGAATGACTCCTGACATTGCCTTGGGATTGAGTTGAAATATTACATTATCAAAGGGAGCAGATGTAGCCTTAGTTCCTTTTCCACCTTTAAAACCAGAGTCACCATCTTCTCTTCAGATGCATCCTTCAGTTTGAAATACACTACACTCTATCTGAAACTGGTCAGTGGGAACAATAATTTTTCTCTCATTATTCCTTCTTTTGAGTTTTCATTTGAGTCATTTCCCATTTTTCTTCCTGTCCTCTCCTATCTCATCTTCTTGCCCAAATGTTTCTTTCATCACTCTTCCACTCTTCCTTTCCTCAGGTCCACATCTCTCACAACAATTTCGCTCTCCATTTTGCTCTTTTTCCTTCCCCCCCTCTTCTGAGTAATTTCCATTCTGTCCTCCATTTCTAGTAGTTCCTGCTTCAGACAGCAGCACTACTCCCAACGCACTTTAAATACTGAGACACATGCAATCACCACTGATGGGGGAATTAGAACAATTAATTGCTCTTTCAGAATCCTTCAGATTTTTTCCCTTGGAGTCATTGGAGTTTGGAAGAGAAAGAGTTTTCTAGGATCTTCCAGATGTTTTGCATCTAGCAGTGACAGAATAATGAATTAAGAATGTTATGCTTCTGTTTGTCATTCTGATTGCTTTCCTGCACTATTTTTCGGAAAACACTGAAGTAGCAAGATGCCAATGAATTTACAATGTAATTTTTCATGCTTGATTTATTTATGGTTTTATGCCATTCCTCTGTGCTTCCCATTATGTTGCTTACTTTTTTTATTCCCAGGAGTAATTAATATTGCAACATCCAGAGAAGCACTTCTTTATAAAAGGCTGTATTCATTTACATAGTAAACTCCTAGGGGAAAAGAGATGTTATTTTACTCTCCTGGGTAAGCCCAACTACTGTACAGTTATTTCAACATAACCTTATTGAAAAGTGGGAAAAAAAGAAAGCAGCTGTATTTTCTGTTGTTGCTGGATCTGATTGGTGTGAAAACCAAAATGTGGTGTCTGGGACTTAATTCAGTCCTGTTTTATTTTGAAATCATATATATCTTTCAGGTGTATAGAAATGTATAGTTTTATCCAAACTCAATGTCTTAGACTTTGTGTCTGCAAGGTCCAAGCAAATGCTCTGAACAAACATTGTTGAAACCTCTGTGTACATAGAAAGTTTTTAAAGAAACCAAGTATACTTTATTTTTTTGCACAGATGTCCTTATTCTGCTGAGTTCTATTTCACATCACCTTACAGATCATACTCCTGTTTTTATATTTGTATGTAACACCCTCCTTTTTCACAGTGGAAGAGTATTTTTGAACAACACTCACTTGTGAGCCACTACAGTTCTAGATTCTTGTCTGCAGGATTGTTGCCAGACCTGTTGCTCCCTGCCTGCCCTTTCTTTACTGGATTCTGCTCTCTGCTTCCAGGTATAAACTGCTGATTTACATCCTGTCTTTGCCACTCTACCAATTTTACAAACACCTCTGAGTTCTGATCCTCTGTTCCACTCCAGTTTATATCTTCCCAGGACTCAGTGGGAGATTCTGCATTTCCTTATACTTGCCAGTAAGAAAATTTAATAGTACAGGCAGAAGGAAAGACTTTGTCAAAATTATTTTACCAGTGGAACCATAGGTAACTATTCTTTAATTCTGGGCTTTTGGGAGCCTTGGAGGAGGAAAAGAGAGCAATGTAGAAAAGTGCCGTGAGGCGGCAGTGTAGCCCTGGGATGGACGAGCTTCTGCACTTTCGGCTGCCTCTGGCAGCCAACCGAAACTACCGAGTCGCAGCAGTGACTCAAACCGTTTCACCAGTAGGACACTGGATGTTGCCTAGTTACTTGAGAAAGCAATGTTAGTATAATATTAAGGGAACAAACTGAAAATAAACTAGTTACACTAGAAAGGGTGTGACTGCTTCGTCCTGCTTCCCCAGTTATATCTGTGGTGTTTATTTCCTTTCCCTGTGCACCCCCAGTCTGTTGCCATTGCCCCCAGTCCCCTGGCTCCCTCGAGGGAAGGAGTACCTAGTTTAGATTTATACTTCAATAACTTTGATGTTTATCTGGTTTTAATTAAGCCCATAAATTTGAGCAGAGTCAAATTTATACAACCCTCCTCCTCACACTCCCCACATAAAAGAAACACAACTGTTCCATCTGCAAAGCTTTTGAACCTCTTCAAAATCCAAGCCAGTCCTATGGTATACAGTAAGAGTCATATATCACAAGTTCCCACCCCCCCCTTCCCCCCCAAGATATGTGTCATGACCATTTATTAGCAGACTTGTATGATCTGAAGATATTTTGCACTAAGTCACATTGTCTCAGACAGTCCTTAGAGGATTTTCATTAATCCCTTGCTTAGTCTAGTTTTGTGATGATATGATGCCACTTGCTTTAGCATGTGTGCATCTGGATGCATGTGCAGAAAACCTGCAAATAATTATAGGAGAGAATGTTATGCTTATAAAAGCAGATCAAACAAATTACAGAATTAAGGATGTTGTTTAATTTGGCTTCCTGAGCTTTGATACTAAAATACACACTTGCCCTTTTGTGGGGGACTCAAGAATAAAACTTACCTCTCTAATGTCACACTTTCAGAAATTCTTTTCTTCTGCCATGATTAAAGGCATTCAAAATTATCTTCAGTTATGCAACTAAGACTGCTCTAAATTTATACAAATATAATGGGGACTGGGGAATGGAGTAAAAACAGATGTCTGTTTTTAGAGGGGTGGAGAGCAGATCCTCCAGGCTGACAATATTCCATTCAGTTTTTTTTGTTTTCTTGAGGATGGTTAAAAAGCATTTAAGTGCAAAAATTTGCTAAGGGACTTTGGCTAACTTTCACCAAACTGCTGAATCTCTTCTGGTAATCTGTATGTGACTTCCTGCATGAGTAGAATGAACCCATACTATTACTGTGTTCCTTAATTTGAAAATTAAGTACAGCATTGTTAGAGCTGAATTCAGTGCCACCTGGTCCTGAGTATTACAAGGCAATGGCTACACAGGTTTTTCTAAATGTTATTATAATATTAAATGGGATCTTCCACACAGTTTTGTCCTAAAAAGTCAGAATATTTCACTTTATTATTTGTTTACATTTGGATATTAGATTGCGTTGCTATCAGTCAGGCAAGTCCTGAGCAAGTGGCCAAAGGCAGCACTAGCCAAAGGCTTCTTAGTAGTTTTGGGGAGTCTGAGTTGGGTAAGCAAAATCTGGAGCTGTGTCCTAGGCGAAGGACAGAAAAGAGTGGAGAGACCTATGCACTTGTAAGGAGATCTATATAAATCTGGGTTTGTGGCTCCAGAGGCCTGGGTGGAGGTGGGAAGCTCAGACACCATGACCTGCCTGAGCAGCACTGCTGCCCCACAGACTCACCTGCCAGTACCAGCAACCAGCATGGATTTCCAGGGCCCTGGCACAAGCAAGATAAGCAGTGATAATTTTGTTGCCTCTGGCAGTCAGCTGTCCTAGGGAAATCCTGGCTTTGCCCATGGTTCTAGTTGAACCTGAACAAAGGTGGCTTTTAGTTCCAGTTGTGCATCTGTGATGTGTTTTTCGTGCTTGAAAACCCTGGGAGTCTTTGCCTGAAGGGCCAGGGTATGCTGCAAACGTAGACTCACCTGCAAAAGTAGTTGCTAAAGAGTAGTTCACTGTAGAGCCACAGGAGGGGGAGAAAGAGGGGAATATCTCTTCAGAAAACAGCTGGTGGAGGCTAGGAAGAGTTGTCTGTATATCTACCATCTGGATGAGAATAAGGTTTACCATACTGGTTTTCAGTTTATGGGTCTTCTGCAGGCTCAGTCAAAATCAGTGAGAAGCTTCCTGTTGATTTCTGTGTGTTTTCAGTCAAACCCAGTGTGTATTAGCTTTCAAATATATCATGTCAAACATACAAGCCTATAACACTGATACAAACTAGGCAAAACATCATGAGATTTTAAGATTGTGTGTCCTATGTTCAGAGTTTGGAAGCACACGATTAGCTTGGGCTTTACTTAAATAATCAGTAAACATGAAGAAGAGATCAGAGAATCATAGAACCAAAGAATCATATAATCATAGCATTGACTAGGTTGAAAAAGACCTTTAAGATCATCAAGTCCAATTACTATCTCAGGACTGCCATGACTGCCACTAAAGCATATCACTGAGGGCCTCACTATGCATTTTTTGAGCCCTTCCAGGGATGGTGATTCCACCACTTCCCTGGGCAGCCTGTTGCAATGCCTGACCACCCTCTCTGTGAAGACATTTTTCCTAATATCCAATCTAAACCTCCGCTGGTGCAGTTTGAGGCTGTTTCCTCCTGTCTTATCCCTTATTACTTGGGAGAAGAGATCAATCTCCACCTCACCACAACCTCCTTTCAGGTAGTTGTAGAGAGCAATAAGGTCCCCCCTGAGCCTTCTCTTCTCCAGACTAAACAACCCCAGTTCCCTCAGCCATTCCTCGTAAGACTTGTGCTTGTGACCTTCACCAGCTTTGTTGCCCTCCTGTGGACCTGCTCCAGTAACTCAATATATCTTTTGTAGTGAGAGGCCCAGAACTGAACACAGTATTCAAGATGCGGCCTCACCAGTGCTCCGTACAGGGGAATGATCACTGCCCTGGCCCTGCTAACTCAGTGTCAATTTTATAGTGTCTACCAAATAAGGCAGGATTTACTTATTTTTGTCTAACTTCAACTGCTTAAATGATAACATTTTTACAGTAATTATGCCTTGGATCTTTTTACTACATGGTGCTACATCCCTTTCCTCTACTTTTTCTTCAAGCACCTGTCTCCTATTTCATACAATAGTGTTCTCCTCGATCCTTTGCCACCTAGACGCCAGTATTCTCTTGCTGGTGCCATATAGTGCAGCTGATGGCAAATTTTCTTTCCCATTAGAAACCTCAATAGTCACTCATTTGTTTTAAATTCTGTTTGTTGGAATATTTCCTGGGGTTTTGCAGGTGGTTATTTATTTCTCAAACAAAGCTAGCACTTCAAGTGAGTCAACTATTTTGATTTACATAGTAGCCAAATAAAACAAACTTGTAAAATTCTGCTAGCTCGTTTACCTGAAGTAACTACATTCTGGTGAGGAAGGGAGCCATATGAGTTGGATGGAGTGTGCATGGGTGAGAAAAATTCCTGCGTTGTATTTTTCAATAGCAGCATGACAGTACTTTTCAGCAGGGCTTGTAGCAATTTGGTTTAGTCTCTTGTGAAATGGGTTCATTTTTTTTCATTAATTTTCCATCAATTTTTCAGTGAGAGTAGACAAGCAGACTCAGCATCTGGTTTTCACAAAGACTAGATTTGCAGGGTGCTCAGAAAGGTATATCTTGCTTGGGTTTTATATGCACTGTATGTTTGGATATTTTTGGTTTTTGTTTTTGTTTTGTTTTGTTTTTTCCTCCCTCCAGAATTCAATCCCTAAAACATTTGAAGCCATTCTAATTGCAACATATAGTGTGCTCTTCAGATATTCAGCTCAATCAATGCTTTAAATCTGAAGATTTATGTTGAAAAAAAGAGTTGGGTAAGCCATTTCAGAACACATTATGACCACATATCAATTTCCAGTACTAACATTAATCCTGAGGGAATTCTAATAGGGAAAACTCAGGGATGATAATCACAGCTATAGGTGAGGAATAGGCAGCAATGAAACCAAGGGATACACAACATTAGAGTATTATTTTTACCTCTTTTTCACTCAGTCTGTTGAAATGAAGGAAGGCAAGACTACCAAACGAATTTAGTATATGGGGTCATGATAGTGTGGCAACCAATCGCTTGAAAAGATATCAAGGAAAGATGGGCAAACTGAATTTGTGAAAGAACATTTCTCAATGGCTGGAAGAACGTTTGAGACAAGTGATCCAGCTGGCTGACCTAAAGCGGTGTAAATGTAGATTTCCAGTGTGGATGTTTTTATAGCTCTTCTAGGAGAAGTTTAGCTGAAAGAGCAGATCAGAAAACAGAAGCAAAGGAAATCTGAGCCAGTGTGAGTTTTCCTGTTATTTTTCCAAACTTTTCAAACACGTACATTCGGGCAGCTGAAAAGCTTCTTCATTTGTCCCACAGACTTCTTTCCTCTTGTACAGCAGGAGAAAGGCCAAAAGTAGAAATATAAAATGGTGATGCTTCAGGGTGTTTTATTCAACTGATTTTCTTTCTGTTTTCCCTTTATCTAGTGCTGATCTTAGTAACTAGATTCTGCACTTGGCCTACCTATAACTGAAGTATTTATGAAGACTGAGCTTGCTTGTTAGCTATATGTTAAAGAATGTTCAAGAGCATAAGTTATTCCAGGAAGGGAAAGGAATAAAATACTCAACAATTTGCCTCTAGATTGACTTTTCCTTGGACAGTAGATAGGAATAAGTTCTTCACCTTTCTCAGTGCGTGTAGTTTTGCTTCAGCCATGCCTCTTTTCCAGATTGCCCGTGCCAGCAAAAGATGTATCACTGGGAAGACCAAAACATGTTGCAGAGAAGAGTATGCCTGGGATCAGCCTAAATGTTTTACACTAAAGGGCTGTCCTGCCATCTTAAGTGTAGTTAATTTTCTTCTTAATATGTTAGAATTAATGTAAGCACCACAATGACACTGAAATGGACACTTGAGGTGATTACTGTAGCATTTTATACTAAAGACCACTTTTTTTTTCTTTTTTCCTTTTTTAACTAAGGTATCAGTCCCATGAAAGGCAGGGTGAGACACTGTCACTCTCTGAGACTCATTACCACTTAGACCAGGGCTACTTAATAGTTCAGCAGGACAGATGCCAGTTTTGGGCACATCTGGTGTCCATTTATGCTGCTCTTTCAACTCAGATGGGATTATTGCATCAAAGAAAGGGCACAAGCATGTGCAGTCACAGTAGGATAAGTCTGAATTGTTAGAGGCTGAGTAAAATCACCCCACAAGCTGCCAACTGCTTTCAACTCTGATCTAGACTGTTACTCTGTGGTATCAGTTCTTACCAGACCTCTGTTTCCAGCATTTTTATTGCTGGAAAAGTGCTCAGCAAATGAGCAACTAAGGAATAGAGATTTTTGTTAATGAAACTATCATTCAGGATCAGGGAAGTTAATTGTAACTCTTTGTAATACTAGATGACCAATCTAACAATATAACGAGTCAATGAGAAATCCAAACACAAGGATCTCAAAATGAGAGTTTCTGACAATACTTCTTTCCAAGGACATTAATTCTCAAAACAAAGGCTTGCATCCTCTTCTTGCATGTACGAAGGTACACTGTTATCAGTAGGTTGTTTATATGCACAAAAGGAAAAAAGCTGTGGATCTGTCTGCCTGCCCAGAAGGTTTCTTGAAAAATCTTTATGCAGTCAGCTGATTAGGTTCTTAGAATCATAGAATAGTTAGGGTTGAAAAGGACCAATGGGTTTGAACATTTGATGTTGTCAAACTGAAATTGGACATCATTAAAAGCAATGTAAACATAGCCATTCTTGTTTCAGGAACCCATAATTGTGTAGTAATCAGTCTGCAAACAGTTCCTTTGTAATTAAGGATGTAATGATACTAATTTGACTAGTCCTATAAGAAGTGGTCACTTGGACAAGTAAAAGCAGCAGACCTGAAAGTGGTGACAAATTCAGATCATAATGAAAACGAATTTTGAGATTACTGCCTTTTTTGGGGGTGGTCTTTCTCTTATCAGTTTCACATCTGTCAAGCTACATTCATGTCAGGAAAATGCTACTGGACTTTTGCTAATGGAAAATAAGTCTTATGAAATTGCATGCAGGCACTGCTAGCATGTCTTGATTTATATGGCTCCCTCAGAGAGAGATCCATTAAGAATAATTTATTTAAAAAACATGTTTTGAATAGATTTTTTTTTTTAAAGATTTTCTGTCATGGAAAAGCAGCATCATACAGAGAGCTAGAGTTAAATCAAGTAATCTGCATGCCAGAAGAAATTCAGATATGCTAACATGGTTTCCTATGTAGCTAATTTTAGCTAGCTTGGGCAATTTTTGCATAGTTGCTGTGCTTTATTCCAGTGTGCATGTGTGCTTACATAGATCTCCCTCTGAGAAATGTAGTTTGAAGGTGACATTATTTATGTTCTTAATTAAATAATGAGAACTTTCTGCCTTTTGTAGGCAAACTCTCTCAGACAAGAATCCAACACACTCAATGTCTTCTGTTTGAAGGAGGCAAGAAACACATCATAAAGTCAGAGCAAAGGCACAGAGAGAACAGGTTTCCAGTAAATGCCTCTGATGTAAAACAGAAAGAATGCCAGTATTAAGAACACATAGAAAATGTGCCTCAAAACAAACATGTACAGAGAGGTGCTGCATTGGCAGACAGAAGAGTACAGGCAGTACCGTGTATGAAACAGGAAAATGCCTCCAAAGACAAAAGGTGAACAACAATAATACTGTTTTTCTTGGGGGTCATTATGTGACAATAGCCATCTACAGTAAAAGTCTGTGACTTGACACAAAAGTTCATGCTAGAATTAGATTTAAATAGGAGTCAAATATAAAATAAATTCAAAAGTACTTATGGACAACAATCTAAGATTAAAAACAAAAATCATGCACAAGAGAAATCAGAACCATAAGTCCAAACAAAAGGATTCATATATTTACCTGAAAAACAGTGGGGTCACCTTACATAGTTTCACATATATAGAAATGATGCATGCTGTCTGAGCTCATTATTTAGACTTTATGGTCACTCAAGAGAGGTGAACAATCCTACAGAAGAGTTCACTTTACCCTAAAATATCACCAGCAAAATAAATGGCCCTCTGGAAGAGACTGGCTTAGAATATGCACTTAGTTTGAAATAGCCATATGTAGGTGAGAAGAATCACATGTAACATGATCATGACAGAAAAGAAATACAGGAGTTAAACATTAGTTTGTACTAAATAAAAAATGTTAAAGGGACCCTTTCAAGCAGGCAAACAAATGCCTTTGGTGTTACAAAGCAATGCATGCTTACTATGCAGCTAGGATTAGATGCAAGTTCAGAGAAAAAAAAGGTTAGTAGATGGGTATCATAGAACCACAGAATCATAGAATGGCTTGGGTTGGAAGGCACCTTAAAGATCATCTAGAATCAGCCCCCCTGCCATAGGCCGGGAAACATGCCACTAGACCAGGTTGCTCAAAGCCCATCTAACCTGGCCTTGAACGCTTGCAGGAATGGGGCAGCCCCAGCCTCACATGGAAAGAATCCAGAAATTTGGTGATACCTGTCTTTTGCCTCTTCCAACCGTTTCTGTAATACTGTTTTAATTTCCTTTTTCATAGCTCCTGTTAAACAGGAAAAGCAACAATAACTTTTTAACTGCACTCCCAATGGATTTCTGAGATTTTTCTTCTTTATGTGGCCAGTGCTGGAATAACACAGATACCTCTAGTATATTTTTTTCAAAACACACTAAGAAAGGGGAATTTTACCATCTCTTCACACTCTGACCCTGCCAACTGCTACATAGGCTGAAATTTGCCCAGGGTTTGGGTTAGTTGCTGGACATACAGAAATCTTACTCATTCTTTACTATAATCAAAAATATTACTGCAACTATTCTCCATATCCAGCCAGCAATGGAGACTGAGCTAAATTAATCTAGGTTCCTTGGACTTATGCACACTGCTTTTGAAACAGCCTCTTCTCCATGTAGTCACAGGCAAGAGTCTACATTTACCTCCAACTTTAATTTTGCACATAGAAGAAGATAGGTTCTTGAAGCACATTTTTACAACATGTAGGTTTTCCTCTCTGAAATAAATACACTAGATCAGTGTAATTGTCCTAACTTCTTTCTGGTTCCCTTGGCTAGTATTTTGTGAAATAAAGTCATTGCAGCCATGGAGAGTCAGTAAGCAAGAGATAAAGATACATCTGATTCAAGCCTTCCAATCTGACAAAGCTATACTACAACCATTTTTAAACTGAGGATTACAGTGTTTCTAAAAATCTTTACGCTTCCAGCCTCTGGTAGATAATAAGTATAATGGAAATCGGAGTGAATTTCTCTAGCTTGCCAGACAAATTAGCCCCAATCCTGGAAGTACTTTTGCAGAGACTTAGCTTTACATCTGAGAAAGCACTATGGGTCTGCTCAGTTTAGTAAAATCAAGCATCTGTCTAGTGACTGAACAGTTGTAAGGAAGGAAACAGGTAAGATGAAAGGAAATCCTAAATTGATTCAGTTTCCTTCAGTGTGTAATTTACAAATTGGATTGGAGGGAGCTTTGATGTCCCATATGGTCTAATTTGCCACAGGATGATTTTCATCAGCACCTACAAGAAGTCCTGTTTTTTCTACATATGTGAATTGGCACAAGAGAACTAAGGAAGCTTCTAAGGAAGCCTTGAACTTTGATCTTCTTATCTGAAAGTAAAAAAAAAAATCAAATGAAGTTTTGTACAACTGGAGAGCTTACATCTAGTTACGATTTAGTGTTCCCTTTCGGGACACAGCTGATACACAGAGGAGCCAGCTGTCCTTTTCAGCAGGTAACATTCTGCTTTTTCTAAGAGAAAATAAAGAAACTGGTGCAGAATGGACTTGAGCATCACCTCAGGTTATTTTGAGCAGAACAATGGGAGTATCTAGTATTTGGTAGTTCATCAAAAGCTTTGAGTCCAGAATTTTTAACAACTTTCTAGAAGCAAAGAAATGTAGAAAATTAATGCCAAGATTCAGAAATACTGTTAACGTTATGTTACAAGATTGTTCCTCTTGCAAATTTTGAATTTTAGGGCAGTAACCTTGAAGGCTTGGGAAAGGTTTCATTCATCGCTGTGGAAATGCAGATAAGTACAAAGAAATACTTATTATAATCCATACTTGTATAAAATGGAGAGTAGTGTGAAGAATCAGTGAAAAACAAGTAATTAAAAATTATTATAATGCTTTACAGCAATAAATTTAAAGAACACAACCTGATTATATACACAAAATAAGCTTTTCATACATAAAATATCACCCTTGATACTTTTACCATGAACAATCTAGTAGAGAAAAATATAAGAAAAAAAAAAATTTCCAGAAAATTTGAGAAACTAGAAAAAAAGCACATATGTTTAATTGTGGTGATAATGACATCTAAATAAATTGTCAAGAGAAATGTGGGGTTCTCCATCCTCAGACTGAAATTGTCTGAAACACTTTCCAGAGCTGAGCACAAGACTCTGCACGTGAGTCGCTGGATGCCACTGCACAGATGACATTATGCAGGAAATCAGGCTGGTGGTTTACTAATCTATGAATCTACAAGATTTTATTGGCCAAACTGTGCTATGACTGTGGACTTCCTTGCAGAGTTCAGTACTATTATTAATATTTATCAAAGCAACAGAGATAAATTACAAATTATTTTCTACTCTCAGCTTTATGTATTGTCTCCATATGCTAAAACAAAGAAGGCGAAGTCATTATGTCATTTAATTTTCTGAGAAAGTGTTCTACCCAAGAGTGTCAATGAATCACAGTTTGTTAGGGTGGCCCCTGCAAGTCTACTTGAAAATATTCATGTGTTTATTGTGGTTGCGATTTGCCCATTAGTGGTAGAATACAAATAAGCTTCACAGATGTCGAGGTTTATAGAGTCATATGTGAAAGTATAATTTGGAGGGGTCAGAAAATGAGATCAAGCAGTTACTTTAAACTGAGAACAAAAATAATATATTTATTGACCAATTTATTTCTAAATCTGTTATCCCACATAAGCCTTTCATTAAGCCTTCCCTAAGTTTGACTCTTAAGGGAGCAAATGTATTTTGTCATCTGGTTTTATTTTGATGAAATTATGGCTCAATGTTAAGATGTTTATAATAAATGTCTTAAAGGAAAGCTTGAGGGAAAGTAACATTAAATCAAATTCCAAACAACAATTCCAAGACAAAGTCATCATTAAAATTCTGATTCTTAATATGTTGTATTTATTAAGACAAATGTGAAGGGCTACATTTGAAGTTACCACCCTGTGGCTGGAGTTGTAGATTTATTTTTTAAAGCAGATGGCATAATATCTGTGATGCAAAGTGAGCTCTCATTCTGTTTTCAGAAAAAAAAAGGACAACTCAAAACCTGTCCAAAGTAGCTTTGACTGTGCAGAGAATTACACTGGTGCAAAAATAATCAATCCTAAGGCTTCGTCACATTGCTGATTTATGAACTTGGGCAATGCAATGTTGCTTTAAAATAGAAATCTAGAACTCATGCAACTCCTTCCACAGACTGGTAACTTTGAATGCAGCATATTAAATGCACCGTGTTAATAATTTACTTAATTTTAATCACTACTGTAATTTGATGTTTGGGTTATAATTTGATTTTATTTTTCCTCAAATTTCCCTTTACAATGACATAAAACTAAGCCATAACTCTTCCCCTGCCCCACAAATCACATGATAAAATGTATTTGATTTTTCACTTATCTATGTCTAAAGTTTTTCATACAACATGAGCTGGAGCAGTTTGGCCAGAAGTTTTGACCTCCTACGTCTGCACCAGTATAATTCCCAATGTAATCAGAATTTCTCCTGACTGATGCTGATTTTATAAAGGCAAAATGAGACTCACTTTACACAGTTTTATTCCATTGTGCATATCAGTGGATTTCAGCTTTTTTTGAGTTGTTGACCTTTCCTAGTTTTCCAAGGGAAATACAGATCCCTGGATAGTGAATTTAAATGTCTTGGGTTTTATAATCCCATCTTGAAAACCTTTCAGAAGCAGTCATGAAAATCCCAGGGATCTGTGGGACACAGTGTGAAAAACACTGCATCTGAACCCTACTCTTAGAGGAAATACTTGCCAGCCTACACTGTGACCGATAAGAGATCTTTCCCTCTGTTCCGTAAGGCACAAAGTAACCTCAGCTTCACCTCCCTCCTTTCCATTTCTGTAGTCAGACTGGAAGAGCAGGACTCCCAGTCCATCATAAGCAAAGCATAATTAAATTGCATATAATTAAAAATACATGGAAGAGTAAGAAGTCTGATTCCAGACCCTTTCTTATTTCCAGTTTCGGAGCAGAACACACCATTTTAGAGCCTATTTCCAGAACAGTGTGCTTCCTTTTCTGTGCAGGCGTTGACTAATGCTAAGGAATGTATTCCATTACAGCTCTGCTGGCTTGCACTGTAACTTCATGTAGAACCAGTTAGTTGCTGTGGTGACAGTGACCAACAAACAAATAAAAGTCATCAACTCTTTCAGGACTGGTCAGAGCAGTTTAATGACAGCACCCACACTTAAAGCTTTAAAACTTCCTTGTTTTGCTCTCTTTTAAAAAGAGACTCAAGCTCTCTTTTAATAGGATACTAATGTAATTTATATCTCTTCCCAAGGTATTGTTTCACACATCTTGTAAATTTTGGCAGCTGTGGAGACTCTAAGATATAGCTGTTGTTTCTGGAGTTTATCTATGAACAAGTTGAACCACAGTTAAACTTGTTGAAAACCCCTCTGTCTTTTGGAGAGATATGTGAAGACAGAATCTAAGCTTGTTGGTGAGGAACTGGAAATAAATTATAACGTTCAATAGGGTTGTTTAGAAGTTAAGGTATGATAAATATAACGTTGCATCATTTAAGAGAGAAGTACAAATTCCCTGAAAACTCACACACACAAAAAAGTCTTAACTATCTTCATTATTGCTTTCTTTTTCTAATTTATTAACAATTTCAATAAAGGCATAGTGCAGGGCTCAGCCTATAAAAAGGTGGACATTTCTTATTTTAAATAGGAAATGATATTTTACAAGTCCCTAATTCAATTTTAAGCTTTTTAATTTTTAGCTCTGCAGATGCAATTCAGTGACAATGGGTGGGTGTAATGCGTAGTTCAGGTTACTGCAAGGATATGTGTTCTTATGTGCTTTATGCCGAAGGAGATGGAGGTTGGAGAAAAGGGAGATTACTTAGGATTCATCCTGAAACAAGAAGAATTATATATCAGAAGGCAATTATTGTGCTCTCTTCCCTGGGATTATTTTGTTCAGTTTGATCAGTAAGGAACCAAGAGAAAGAACTCACTGCAGGCAAGTTTAGCCTGTTTTGTTCAATCCTTCCGCCATTTATATTGACAGCTAAGAACTGTGATTACAGTTTTGTCCACTGCACAGCTGTGATAGAACTGAGTTTCTCTTCTCTCAATACTTTTTGCTTTAGAAGAGTGTCATAGTTAAAATTGATCATGAAAAACTATTTCTAGCTGAGGAATTCATGAACCTGGAGAAGTCAGAAGAACCCAATCAGATTTTCAACCAAATTACAGAACAACAGCACAGCCTAGGCTGGAAGGGACCTCAAAAGGGCCCTCATCTGGTCCAAGTTTTCGTGTGAGGGGGAGCCTAGATGAGATTATCTAGTTCACGAAATGCTCAGGAGCTCATCTGAGCATCCAGCCATGTCATTGCCACCCTCACAGAGAAGATGGCAGAGGGCTCTTCCTGTATGGGCTCAGCTCCATCTAGAAAGAGGGAATCTGGGATTAGTGGGCCATCTGAGTTCAGTCAGAGGTCAGGCAGCACGTGAAAATACAAACATGATGTACCCAGGGAGAGCTAGAGGGTGCCTGGGCTCCCTTGTCTCAGAGGAGGGTGTCTGTAACAGCATGTGCAGGCACATTTATGCATATGTATATACCTGGCATTGTGAATCCACGTTGTTATTCTCATATATAAATGTTGGAATGGCCTAACCATCAGATCCATCTGCCATGAAGAACTGTGCATGTACAAATCTATGTGGCATAAACACATGGTGTGAGGTGAGTTGCGGATTTTGGCTCAGAAGTTATGCATATAGCTGCCTGTAAATATACATATTTGTATACATATTCATATGCATGTGTATGTTTGTGTATTTAATTAATATATACTGTATTATTATTATAGTTGGGTAATTCTCATCCCATTACTTTTATTGCTATGTTTGTTAATTTACCATGTATCCTCAAGATACTTTATTAACATTGGCAGGATAAGCCTAACGGCTGTTGTGATGTCTAGACAAAAGGAATTAAAGACACATCAGAAATACTTACTCAGTATTTCCCTTCTGTGGGAAGTTTCTGTCTCCCTCTTACAAGCCTTTTAATGTAACTATATTAAGGATTTAACGTAATAACCAATGTGTGCTGTAATGGAATAAGTGTGAGCATTTTGCATGTATTTACAGTTGGCTGGGCAGACTCTCCCTGCCTAATATGAAAGCCGATTTAATGTTGTGGGTTTGAAATTAAACCAGGAATGTTAAGTCTCTAGGACTGTCATTGCAAATGAAAAAATATCACATCAGTTAGACTGGTACTGTGGAAATCCTGCACTATTTTGAAAAGAGAAGGTAAACCCAACTCTTTGAACAGCAGCAGTCCGAAAAAGGAAAATACTTGTGGAGTCCCTGTGTGGGAAACATGATCCAGGGAAGATTAAGGGATGCATAGATTCTAAGTCAGTGAGGCCCATTATGAGAAAAATCTTGTTTAAGTTCCTACCAAACCACCAGACAAAACATCCTGCTGCATGCTCTTATTGTAATTTCTGCAACAAGAGAATTAATGAGAAGAGGAACCGATAGCTCCCTTTCCAAAATTTGATTTTAATTCTCTCACATCTTCTAAGTTATTTACATTGTCTTCTACAAAGAGGATCTGAAATTTGTGATTGAAGTCAAAAGACTGTCATGAGAAAAAGTCAGGAGAAAAGACAAATGTTAGATAAAAGGACAATTCAAACAGAAGAGGAATGATCTGAGGAAGTCCAGAATAATGTGAGATGGAAAAGGGATATGTCAGAAGATAAAGAGATTTTGAAAACTTCCATAGTTATGAACATTGAGCTGAGTGAAGCTGGTCTGAGCCTCCAACAAATAACTGTGAAAATATTCACTGTAGGTTCCAACTACCCAGTCTCTTCTTCCTGGGGCTGTGCAAGAGGTGTTTCAGTAGAACTGCTTAATTAAAATTAAAGACAAAACCCAAGAAGAGCCCCTTGCATTTATAGCAAGACCTAATACCAGCTATTGTCATCCTTTCCCTTCTTTCTGGAGTGAAGTCACCTGCTTCATCTCTCTACTTTCACTGCCCATCCTAGCTTGGAATATCCCACATTGCATTGTGGGAGGCTTCAATCTCTGCTGCATCACAGCCCACATGCTGATATTTTTCTTTTTGCAACATCCTGTTGGCTTCTACCCCATACATCCTTTTGCTACCAACATGGGCAGGTGGGCATCGCCTGCTATTCTAACTACTACACCTTGCTCCGCTGATAGATTAAGTATCTTAAAATATGAGGACAATGAAAGAAAAATAGATGTTGCTTGGCTTTGGAGATCCACTCACCTTTATCTTTTCCAACAGTGAAAAGAATGTAGTCAAAACCAGAAAGAGAAGGAATTTATATGACTAAACCCCAGAGTTTTGTTGTCTGGATCTTTTGGTATAGAAAACATAACCTAAAGGAATGATATAAAACTAATGAAAAGAAATGCAGAAGAAAAGAATAAAACAAAAGTACCAAGCTTAGAGAAGGATATCTGGTTTACATATGCTGTATGGTTAAAAAGTTTAAAGACGTATTTTGTTCTGGAAGCTAGGAACACGTTTCCTAAAAAGCTAAAACTCCAGCAGGACCTAGATTATGAAAAGGCTTTCCCCTGACCTTACTAGAAAAGGCAGTTGATAGCGGTTTGGAGGCTGTTTGACAGCCTGGAGCATGGGGCTTAAAATGATCTATTTTTTCTGGACTTGATTTTGAAGTTAGGCTGCATTGTCATGTCAGCAAACCGCAGAACTCATGTAAGCCAAAAATAAAGCCACTAACCAATTTAAAATGCAACAAAATACAAGATGGCTCACGATGCGTATGTACACTTGGGTAAACTGTACCAAACATCTTTATCAAAGACTATAATTTTTCAAAACACAGGCACATATCAATATATATATTTTTAAATGCATAAAATGATGAAAAGAATGCAAAAGTAAATAGAGGTGACTAAATGTTTTGTAGCCAATTAATTTAATTACCACATTTCCTGCCTGATTCTTGCACCAATGTTGAAAACTCATGTAATGGAAATGTTGTGGTAAATTTTGAGAGCCTGAGATAACATCATGGGTGAAAGCTTCCACTATTCTTCATGTGGCCATCTTATTTGTACAGGTACATTTTTCAAAGGAATAGTTTCAAGATGTCTTCAGACTCAAGAAGGCAAAATACAATCTAGTTGATTGCAGACATTGGAAGTACCACAATGGCAAAAAATAAATATGCCCAACTTCCTACAGGTGTCTACCTGGGTCATTAGAAAGCCAACTACCTCCATGGAGCACTTTTATGTAAAACCAACTGTAAAAGTGAGGGGGCCTAGGAACAAGGTTTTGATTCTTAATAACAATTCTGAGTAAATCTTTGTATTAGTGAGGGATAAGGTAGTAGGTCTACCCCTCTACCTTATGAAAAGCTTAAAAATTCAACAAAAAGATATAGGTCTATATTATTTCATATCATTTAGAACTAGAACAAGTTCACTGAGTTCTTACTCAGTATTTTCCTCTTCTAAGTGTTCTAGAAAAACAGTACGGTCTATGTATCATTCTTGGATGGTGCCCAAATGAAAAAAAGCAAGCAAATGTAAAACCTGAAAATAGCTAGTATAATTTTCAGACAAATGCTGTCCAGGGGCACCTGTGTATAGCTGTCCTTTGCCCTGTTCTCTGGAAAATCAATCTAACCTTCCCTAGTGTCTGAATGCTTCAGGTTTTGCTTGCTTTCTGCTTTACAGATTGTTTTTCTTGCTGGCTTTCTCAGCCAAAATGAAGTCTGGAATTTTCCTGGACTGTTCCAATCCTGAGAAAGTGCTATTAAAAGATTTAGTACAGTTAAGGGATAAGTAAGTTATAGTGAAGTCAGCTAAAACTCTGCTAACATTTCCTACAGGTCTTGAGTAACTTTTAATGATGTTTTTTCTTTCTGCTTTTGAATATAAGTTCCCAAGGCAACTCATAGCTGTAATACTGAGGGTATCCAAAAGATGATTCCTGTGCAAGAAGCAAGCTTGGTATCAGTTTCAAGGGGTATTCTGAGAAATCAAATGTGTGTATAGTGTTGAAATAAATGTTTCTGTTTATATTCTGCATAAAGCACTCTAACACCTGAAACTTGAAGAGTATTGAAAATACTGGGTGGTATTGACTGATTCAGTTTCTTGGTAGACGTGGTGGTAGATAGCATCCTGTCTGTGTTTTCCTGGAAAGCTGAATGCAAGGCCCCCCTCCAAAGTGCTGTTGACATGTAAGTCTACCTGGAAGAGGTTTGTGTCTGAGCAGGAGCCAATGACCACTCTGTTACAAGCACTGTTTAACACAACAGCTGCATCCTAAGAAAGTTCAGTTAGCCACTTTTTCCTGTTTCCAAGCCAACAATAATGAAATTAATTAGCAACGTTTATGTAAGCAAAATGTGATTTATGTAAGCAATTTACATTCAATTAGTCTCTGTTTCAACCACTGCACTTCAGAACTGTTGTCTAATCAGCAGGTCTCCCCAAAGACACCTGTGTTCTGCTGTTGGTATGTTTGTTCATCTGGTTGTATCACATGCCAGAGCAGCCTGCAGTGATTATTCCCCCTCATAGACTTCAGGAGCAGCAGCAGCTCTTTGCTTGTTATCTCCACGCTTTTGAGAGATGAAGAAGATGCCTATGACTCCATAGCTTTTATGTAGCTACATGTGACAGTACAGCTGCTGTTTGCAACCGTTTTTCCACGAGAGGGGGTTTGTTTTGTTTTCTCTTTCGAAGACACCAGCCTCTGACTGTGCTCTATTATAAAAAGGCCAGCAAGTAACTCAAACTTTGCTCGCTTCCCCCCCCAAGAGTACAGAGTACTGTCTCTGTAACCTGTGGTAGAGAGGTTATTTTATCAATTACAAGCATCTGGACTATAAATTGAACATGAAACTGATAGAAAATTGGTGCTGTATGGCACATTAGATAAATTATATGAAGTATGCCATGTCAGAGCCATACACCATTGTGATTTTCAGTTCTCAGCTGAGCTATTTTTCTAAAGACGATAGCATATGCTTTCTTAGTGTCATTCTATCATTTAGTAGTGCTAAATATGCATCAATATCCTGAGCTCCTTTACCTGATTCCTTCTCTTTTTTAACATACCAGGAGCTGTTCGCAATGCTGCTGCTCATATGAAACATAACATACAGGTATATGTATATAAATACATATGTATACATAGAATTGACCATTCTTGGGAACACATTTTTTTTTCTAAAAACCAGTTGTGGATGTTTTAATATTGCAGCAGTGAGTCATCACCAGTCTGGTGCTTTTAAATGGGATTTCAGCAAGCACTGACTGTGCCTTCTCTGTCTGACAGGAGTCTGTGAAGATACTGGACTACCTGCTTGTTTTGCTAATGTGCTGTGTTAGTTGCACATTAGCACATTAATTAGTCTCATCCTCAGCAGTAACTCTGACACTCACAGTCTGCATTTCCTTGGGCAAGGTTTTTATAGTCAAGCTCCAAAATGTACTTTGTTCTGTGTTTATCAATGCCTGAAAGGTATTTGTATAAACTCCAGTTTACTCAGCTTAGTTTGAAGACACATGTAATCAAAAAGAAATTACCTGTCACTACAGGATACAGGATAGTGAGATAGAAGCTCAGGTATTTAACTCTATGGCATGCATTTAAAAATTCATGACACCCACTAGATTCCCATGAGTAATATGTGAAAAACCTTTATATGCATGAATTATACTTCAAGTTGTGTGTTCTTGTATAAACCACTGAAATTCATAATTACAGTTTCTCATCTATCAACTTTAGTGAGGCCCTCAGTTTCCCAAACACATTTATATTATAAATATCCTTTATTTAGTACTCATTGTTGCATACTAGTACTTCCAAGCTGCTTGTTTGGGTAGTTTAAGTAAGCAAATATTTCCCTATCAACGGCAAATTCCATTATAAAAGGTGATCTATTTTTCTTCTCTTCAAACTGTTTTCTGATTTATAAAAACTAAAATAAAAAAAGGGATGCCAAGTGTTGAGGCTTTCAGATATTTAATAATTGTGAAAGTTGGCAACACTCTGGAAAAATAAGTTTGTAGTATATTGTGCTTCTGTATTCCCTAACCTGTGATTTCAGATATTTCTGGTTTCGTCTTTACCAACTTCTCAATTCTGTAGGGAAGTGAAACACTCCCTGACAGATTTTGTTTTTCTGAAAGCAAACTGTTGCTATAGCAATATCTGATGTCCCAAATTTAACTACAATGCAGGCTAAAGGAGAGCAAGATATTTTAGAATGTAAACCATCCCTGTAAAATCACTGAACATGATGTTTGATTAACCAAAGAGGCTGAAATTATATTTAATTGGAAACTTTCCTGTTACTGAAAATCCTCTTTCTTTAGTGGAATCTGCCAGCTTAAGTTTTCTATTTAAAAATATTTGCAACTCTCTTCCAGGGGCAAAGTATGTACATTTTCTTTACTGTATGCTTACATATCTGTAACTTAGTAGGTAAGACTGAAGTATACAAGGAAGCCACTGGCCTGGGTCTTGCCCAGATCATTTCTTCTGTATACTCTGGGACAGCTGGCCTCCATGGGAGGGTCTAATGAAATGAAAAGAAATGTGGTAGTCTGAAAGTGGATTAGTTCCCACCTGGTGGCCTGGCACTCATGCTCAGACAGCAGTCCCATTGTCTCATAACCCTGATAGAAAGCCCCTTGGTATCAATGCAGTGCTGGGGGAGAGAGGGCTTGGCCAATATATGTGAGCAAGTTGCTTTACTCTCTGCAAAGACATTTGACCAGGTGAAAATAAATCCATTTGTGTAAAAACCCCCATGATTTCTTTTGTGACTGGGTATAGCATTGCAAATATTTGCCTCCATCTGGTATCCCAGCCTACAGCTGCCCCTGGCCTGATGGGAGTCTCCTGACTCCATCTCCCAACCGACTAGCTAAGTCACACTGACACTGAACTGAAATATTCCCAGTGTTTGAAAATATCCACATACAGGTCTATATAAAGTATATAATGGAGAATGGCCCTTGGAGATCCCCAGGCTAGCAGCAGCCCAAATGGATTTAGGACCAAAGTCAGTATTGTGTCTGTAGGCTCTCCTTAGGTTAATTAGCTCTGCTAGAAGTAGGGCTAATTTAGCTCAGGGGCAGTGTTGCAACCTGCAGAGCTTTATGGAGCATGTGATGCCACATGGATATGTTACAGCTGCTGGGAGGTGGTTTAGAGGGGTTTGCTCTATATTACATGGCACAGAGTAGACATTACCTTCACCCCCAAAGAGCGTTTAGCGATCTGCAGTAATACCATGAAGTAATGGGCCAAGTAATTTGCACACCTTCACCTCTCTCAATCTCAGAGTTGGATTTTGTAACAGTTATATGAAATGCTACTCCACAAAAAAGCACTTTCTGCACCAGGAGCAAGGTGTTACCCAGCATTGTGTGGCAGACTCTAGTCAAGGGTTAACAGTTATTTTCCCTCACTTTGACACAACAAAGAAGCCAAGGGGAGTGCAAGTGGCTTCCATCTTACACTGGAGCTGGCTGAAGTCTGCATGCTGGTCCATCTGACTAGGGCCGTGTATACAACAGGAAAAACCTAAGAAAATTTTTAGACTGAAGAATTAGACATCAAATTCAAAACAAACTGTATTTTCAGTTTTCATAGTCCTAACATTACTGTAATGCAACAAAAATTAAAACTTTTTTTTTCAACTGGTAGCCTACCTTAAGTACAGACCACCACTGAAAATTAGTAACTACTTCCCATATTTGTATAGCACAAGAAATGTGCTATAGAAGACAAAGTTGAACATCTTGACCATTTGGGAAGTTAAAGTTCTTTTCTTTTTAAATATGGAACTTTGAGTATGACCCTTTTTCAACTGATAGCTGAAAATGTCTTTTATATCATCTAAAGGGTGCCTTTCACATTTAAAGCACAAAACAACTTACGGACAACCTGACAGCCATATAGAGTCAGTAACCAATCCAGAAATATGGCTAAACATATTTGAATAGAACAAACCACATTTGAGTAGAGAAGTTTAGTGATCAAGCAGAAATAAACAGCTTTTGCAAAGTACTCTACTTCTTTTGCTAACATTGATCAGCCACTGAACTCTCCCTCACCTGAACATCGTTCTGCTGTCAGCCTGTGTGCCCTGTAGAGACACTAAGGCTAGAAGGCACCTCTGGTGCACCATCCTCTTACAGGATAGGGTCAGCTATTCTTACACTACTTCTAAGGGATACTTTGATATTATTTGTTAATAATGGAAATTTTTACATGACATGTGGGCTTCTATATAGTTCCTGTCCCATTCTTATTTTACCAAATAGCTTTTTCCATGAGTTCATGCTGTTCTGTGTGTTTTTTTCACATAAATAGAGCTAAAATAGAGTTGTTAAGGAAGCAAGTAATGACTGTAGTTAAAACAGCCTGAAGTACTTATTAGCGTTCAACTCAGGTGTTGAAGTGGGCAAAACCTTGCTCATGAGAATTTTACTTGCCTGGATCCCAAACTGCATTGCTTAAATACAGCTGTTTCCATGGTGTGCCAGAAGTGGTGTCAGTGTTTGTGGAATCTCTCACTGAATTGTATAGATCCAGATGGATAATGCTAAATAGAGCTCATAAGGTCAAAAGAAGAAGATGTTTAAATAAAACCCACCATTTAGATTAATGTGTTCGAGCATATTCTCAAAAATTGGAAAAAATAATGAGCTCTTTGAAAAGATCTGTGGTTTCTTAGATTGGATATAAGGAAGAAATCCTTTCCTGTTAGGGTGGTGAGGCACTGGAATAGGTTGCCCAGGGAGGCTGTGAATGCTCCCATCCCTGGCGGTATTCAAGGCCAGGTTAGATGAGGCCTTGGGTGATATGGTTTAGAGCAAGGTGTCCCTTCCCATGGCAGGGGGATTGGAACTTGATGATCTTAAGGTCCTTTCCAACCCTAACTATTCTATGATTCTTACAAACTAGAAATGTGCAATACATACCAATATTTTGAAGATATCTGGTGAAATATTTCATTTTGCTTTATAATTTGCAATGCGTATTATTATTCTAAATATGATGCTGCTTTTTACAGCACCTGCTGGGAAACCACCTCCATCCTCCGCAGTGCCCTCTAGATACTCAGGAGAGAGATTTTCTTTCACTTTTGTTCCACCAAGAATAGGATCATCTTTTCATCTTCCTCAGAATATAGGAAAAGGAGACATAAATAAAGAAGTCATTGCTGCTGGCTACCACCTAACCCTGGAGTTTTCTGTGTGACTGCTCAAAGGGGACCTTCATTTTCTTTTACAGTTGTAGGGAAAGCAGCATTCTGCTGCCACATTATGTCCTTTTTACTCCAAGACCATGGCTGTTCTTCCCTTCAGTGTGCTTCCTAGTATTCATAGTATTTACAGCTATCACCTACAAAGCTTACCTTCATCTCCATTCCCATTGCCAAGCAAAGGTGGTTCCCCAGGTGTTTACTTTGCAATTGATGCTCTTCCCAAGGCTGAACATTTGTTCTCGCTTAAAGGAAGGGCAGATTATTTTTATCTGTGTCCTTCTGCATTGCCTTAGTCTTGCTAACAGGAGATAGGCACCTGCCAGAGGCATGACTGCTGCATGGACACCATGCTGGCTGACTGCCACTTTGTGCCAGGCAGCCGTGCTTTGTCTCTACCCCTACCACCTTCTGGGCAGCCATTCACATAGTCAGGGCTGCAGGAATGGCTGCCAGGGTGAGGCTCTTCGCTGTCCCAGCACCACGCTGCTTGCTTGCAAGGGCGTCTTTGTGTCTAAGTGTAAAATTAACTATTGTCTCCTGTGCTGAAGGACCGCTTCAGAGCCCTTTGAAATTGGTGGGGATTTTTCTACCCACTTCAAAGGGTAGAAATGCTCCTGAGCATACAGCACAGGGTGCAACAGTTAATTTTTAAGCTCCCATTATCTGAAAACTTCTTGTAAAGTGTACCGGAGCGTAGAGCTGGGGATGAGCTTGCTGAAACACTTGAAAAGGCACAGCTGAACAAGTGGGATTAAGAATTTCTTTCTTGACTATTTATTCTTTTATGTCACACACAGGCCTTTTAACCATTCCTTGTAATCATTTACCTCTGTTTTCTACTGTCCTACACAGTTAGTGTTTCATCGTTCCCCTTGAGACAACCCTCTCAGCAACGCATGGTACCCAGCAGGGTTATGAAGCATGCAGGACTTCCCTGAGTTGACCTTGTATTTCTGAGCAGCCTGAGGGTCTAGAAACCCCTGCTGTGTTTGAGTTCAGCCTGTGCCACCACAGTGGTGACTGCAGAAAGCCACTACCACCAAGGAGCACAGTCTGCAGGCAGTGTGGTCCCTTGACAGGGTGCTGTGTGGCCATCACTCTGTACCTCCCAGCTTCCTCCAGAGCATGGTACCCAGTCTATTATCTCCCCCCCCACTGCTTGGGGTGCTTACCAACACAGGATGGTTGCCAGTAGGACAAGTAGAAGTTATTCAACAGTGTGTAAACTGTGCTACTCTTTTATTTGGCTCTTATTTGTAAGCAGTATAAGGATGTGGTGTGATATTAAAAACAAACAAACAAAAAACAGGTAAAAAGCAAAACAAACATATTCCCTTTATTTACTTCCTCAGGAGATCTTCATGTCTTTGTTTCATCCAAAGTCTTCACCATTCCACCATTTTACATCCCTGCTCCAAGAGTAATAAAATAAAATAAATTTAAGAAAAGAAAAGAAAAGGAAAGAAAAGAAAAGAAAAGGAAAGGAAAGGAAAGGAAAGGAAAGGAAAGGAAAGGAAAGGAAAGGAAAGGAAAGGAAAGGAAAGGAAAGGAAAGGAAAGGAAAGGAAAGAAAAGAAAAGAAAAGAAAAGAAAAGAAAAGAAAAGAAAAGAAAAGAAAAGAAAAGAAAAGAAAAGAAAAGAAAAGAAAAGAAAAGAAAAGAAAAGAAAAGAAAAGAAAAGAAAAAAAGAATTTGGAGAGTAGTTTTTAAAGTTGTGAAGGTAGGCAAAGAAATTTTTTTGAAGAGCAAGGAATAAATAAATATACCTCCAATTGAACTGTAGAGTAATGTCCCAAAGGAAATAGTGGAAATCAAATTGCTTGAATAATTTAAAACTAGACTGGACAAAGCACTTAATAATATATGGCAGAAAAGAAGCCTGCATTGGCAGGAGATGGAGTGGATGACTTAATAGGTCTTTTCCCTCTCTAGCCTGTATGATTTTATGGCTTGTTACTGTAGATGACTCAGTGTTAACAATGCTTATTTTCTTACAGCTACTTACCACAGGACAGGGTATGTCCATGACATTACACCTTATTAATTATCCCAGTTACCAGAAAGGCACTGGAAGCGCTAAGCAGTGTTTATGCATGAAATAATGTGTGAGTGCCTCTGGTTTAGGTCTGCCTATGTGAGAAAAATGGTGAAGCCATCCTTCAGCTCCATAGATCATCCTAAAAGGGTATGATATATGTCACATATCACCGTCATGCCTTGTGCATCATCGTAAGTTAAACTCCTTGTGGAGTGTTTTTAAAAGCATTAAAATGGGGTTTGTACCACAAAATGTAAAGCTTACTTCACTTTATTTACCACAGTGTAATATTGCAGAGCTCTGTGAGAGAGGGTAAAATACAGTCTGCATTGCATCTGAAGTGGACCCTAGATAAAATAGTATATTAACTTTAGAAGTGTCTATAAATGACATAAGAAGTAATGGGCACCTGCTGTTCTGTCTTATTTGGCCATAATGGGACTTCACGTCACTGAGAAGCATGTGGGCAGAGATACTCCCTTACAGGTCCAGGAAGTGGACACTGGGTAAGCCAGAAAGTAAATTATTGGGAAGTCCGGATGCAAACCAAGAACTACACAACTATGAAAATATTTCTCATTAAATCTGTATTATTAAGAAGACAAACAAACACTAATCAGATAAACTCAACCGACTTAAATGTAGGAGAGCCTTCAGGGGCTGGGCTAGATTAGCTCTAAGAGACTTACAGAAGAGGATAGAAAAACACTGTTTAGAGAAGATGAGATGGGATACACAATATAAAAATCTCTAAATATAGATAAGAAAAACTATGTAGCATCTTCTACACATATCTTCTATGTGAGAGCAACAGACTTGCAGAAAGTGTAAGTTAGACACATGGAGAATCTATCTAAAATTAAGAATGGTGAAGAACTGGAATATTTTGCTTGGGTAGTATGAAATTGTTCAACGGATGTCAGACAAATATCCATTTAGAATGATTTAGGTGCATTTGATACTACTTCAGACCAAAGTACACTAGATTATTTCTTGATGTTCCTTTCAGCCCCGCTGTTCATGAATTTGTGAATCAAAGGAGAAGGCAAGTGTGGAAAGAAAAATCCTGAGAGGATACTGACAAAAGGGCTTATGAGACTGGCATGGAAAACGCACGCATGCAATTATTTGCAATGTTGTCCAATTTGTACATTTGTTATGCTACCTGAAAAAGACAGAAATCAACATTTTGGAACCATTACAAAATTTGTCAGCTGACACATTGGTACTGTAATCCAAATCACCTACAAGACAGGAGTGCCAGAAAGGTGCATTTATGGAGATACTGAGAAGTCTGCATTAGTTCTAGCCTGAGGATCTAAATGCTCCTGCAATGTGTAATTAAATTTCCATGAATGTGTTACAGACAGGGCTGAGGAATGAAGATGGCAGCAAAGAAGAGATTGTTACTTTGCCAGTTCTGTGTTGAAAATACTTTCCTGATATTTCACAAGCTTTCTTTCCACCAGCAACAAAAGTTTTTGTCAGTGTTTTCTGACCATGTTAATGTATATTGGATTGTGGCGGCATTCCACATGCAAACAATATAAACCATTCAATTTTAGTGTCTGGGTTACTGAGGAGAAAAGTCCTCTTAACCTCTTGGTTATTTCTGCTCCATAAACCTTGAATGTAGTTTTAAGCTATCTGATTTTCACATCCACAAATGCCTGAAATGGGCTGAAAAGAATCAGTACCAGATCTGTCATGGATCTCTACCACATTTGTCAGTATCTTCAGAAGATCCAAATCCACCTGCAAGGTAGAAGCAAAATACTAGCTGCATCCGGAGGTTCTTTTTAAAGTTTATCCCCCATGTTGTTAATAATCAACATAAAGTGCTATTTGTTGTGGTGAGAACATGGCCTTTGGGGATTTAGGATTTGGTTTTACTCTTTTTTTGTTTTGTTTTCCCCTCTTACGTGGGATTTGTCTCTTCCCTTATTCTGTTGCTCTCCTTTTAGTTCCTTGTGTTCTCTCACTGGAAACCATATCATAAATAACTAAATACAAGCTCATCAGAGCTGTCACCCTTTACCAATACCTGCAAGTATAATTTCCATAGTGATGAACTCCATGAAATGAAGCAGAAAACACCCCCCAGAATGCCATCTATTCTACTCTGCCAAAAGCCTTTAGGTCATTGTTCCCCATTGCTCTTTTAGTATTTTTTCATCGTCTTTAACAAGCCAAGGGTGAGATATTTGTAGAGCTCCTTGGGAAGAATAAAACAGTTGGTGGCACAAGCAGCTTGGAACAGAGTCACTCTTATTTTCCAGATCTCTTATTTTTCCCCTACACTTAGTAAAGCCATTGCAATACTAACCTCCCCTCAAAGTTGCACTCTGCAAAATAATTTGGTTGTTTGTGTTCCAGTCCCATGGGGTTCAAAGCCTATTAATAACAGCAAATTTAACTGGTGTTTTTGGAGTTAGGTGTTCATACCCACTTTCTGTTTTGTTTTATTGTATTTTTTTTCCTACTGTCTGAAAATAAACTGATTTCAAGTTGTAAACCTCAAAGAGATGATCAGAGTGCTTCTCTGATGTTTCAGATGGGAGTAGCTGATGAGATGTGTGATGAGATGTCTGATGAGACAAAACTCATCAGAAGCAGATGGCCCTTCTTCGTTGTACATCAGAAATACTCACACAGCCAAGAACTACATGCACTGCAGAAGCTTGAGGGGAAAAGAGGTCTTGATTGTGAGTCACGAGCAGAAGCTGCCCGCATGGCTGCTGGCAATGGCAGTGACCCAATGTGGGTGGGTGCTAGGGGAAGTGTGCCACTAGAGTCTAGATGGAAAGCTCAGGATACCATCCCACTGCCTCTGATGATTTTTTCCAGGAGATGAGGATTTGGATAACTTAGTGAAACCCAATAAGGTGATTTAGATGTAACCTGTGGTCTGCATTTGAGCAGCAGATAGCAGGTTGATCACATCTGATTTATGCTGTAACTCTCAACTGTTTATTTATTTGTTCATGGGCAACTGTCACCACCCATGGCAGGGGGCTGGAGTTAGATGATCTTAAGGTCGCTTCCACCCAAACCATTCCATGGTTTTAGGTATTAATCTATGAGAATCTATGATTCTGAGCCTCTGATCTCTTCTTTGAGACCTAAAAGTGCTTAATACCAAAAATCATCTGTGCTGTACTTTTTCATTTACAAGTTTGAATGAATCACTCTGGTCTGTATGAGAGTAAGGAACACACAAACATAGCCTCTTAAAAAAAAAAAGAAACCAAAACCCAAAACAAACAGCAAAACCATCAACCAAAAAACCAAAACAAGAAAAAAATCCATACTTCTCAACAAAATAAATAAAATCAATTCAGGACAGGACTAAGGCAGAAGTTGGATAATTTGTGGTTGGCGGGCACATGCTAGTGACTGAAAAGGGTGTGCATCACTTGGCGTCAGGGTGAAAAGAACCCTCAACAACATTTAAATAGCATTTAAAGTACAAATTATAAAAGAATAAAAATTATTTCCAGGCTTGCTGCAGGGCATGTGCTAAAATTTCTAGGAGAGGCTAATGGAACCCTTGGTATCACATAGGCTGTGGCCTGGAAGAGACTTGGAGAGATGCCATTGGACTTTTGCTGAAGCAATTTATATGAGTGAGACAGTAACTGATTGGAAGGAAAAGCAAAATTCTTAGCAAAGTAATAAAATCTCAAGAAACATAATAGTCCACAGGCCTCCCTGTAATTTGAAGGAAGAGATGAAAACTGGTGAGAAGAAACAATGACAAATGATTGACAAAGAAAAGGAAACTTAAAAAGTACCTCAAGGTTGCTAGTCTGGGAATTTAAATTCAAAACTTTGCCTGACGGTGAAAGCTTTGAACTCAAGACATACTTGTTTTTTAATTATAATTCTGCTGAATTCTACTGTATTTAAACTGACCATATTTGAGAGGCAGGAAGCGCTTGTCTCTGTCTCTGTGAATGACCACCTCTGTGTGCTGGCCCAGAAATATTTCCCTGCTGGTGTTTCAGAAGGTGTGCCAGATCCACATGAAAACTCTTATGTCTCCATGAGCTCTGGGACTACACCTGGGCTTGCCTCTTGAGGCACCTTGATGTCCACACAGAGATTCCAGTATCTATAGCAGCAGAGAACAATTTCACTGTGTATTCTCCAGTACGAATAATTTGAGTGATTCAGGTGTATGGCTGTGGCTAAGGACCACAGAAGATCAAGCAAGCAGATTTTAGGATTGAGGAGTCATTCTGTCTTCAGCAACTGCTACTATGGCACCATATTTGCAGATTAAAAGGGAAATTTGTCTCAGCAATTTCTCACCTGGAGAACTGATGGTATGGAAGTAAAAGCCATAAGATGATTGCACAGGGGCAAGTGGGATAAACAGGATGGAGACATGTTAAGCCTAACTCTCTACAGTCCTCTGCTCTGCAACCTGGTGGCAGCATATGCTGGTCTCTCATCTCTTTCCAGTTCCAGGCTGCCCCATAGGGAGGACAATTGCATTGTACTGTTGCCTAGTCTTCTGTTTGTTCTGAAAATAAAAGTCTCTGTTGTAGATCTAAAGGTAAGAACCTTATCAGTAATTCAGTTTGGTGGCCTGCATTGCTCCAAATGATGATAAAACTTTCAGTTCCCAATATTTTTTTCTCTCCTTTCCCCCATTTATACTGCCACATTTAAAACACTCTTAAATGAAATTGCAAATTTCAGCCAAGCATTCCAGACACTACCAGACTTCACCTTTCTCTGCAGAACAATGGCTTAATGGGAGACATCTCTCTTGTTGCTGTGGTGAGGATTTAATACAAAACCTAAAATGAGCAAATGCTCTATGCTAAAATAATCACTGGTGCTGCCTGGAGGAAGACAATCACAATTCACAGTAATGTTTCAAACTGTGGGCTGCTTTTGTGTGCATGTATGTTCACTGAAATAGAACTAAAAGCTTTCAAAAACTTTTGAGATAATACAACAGCATTAAAATATCTGTTTTGAAGTGAAGAGCGGATATTTCTGCAGAGGTGGTTTCTGGGAATCCTATTTGAAAAGCATTATTCTGCTTGTTTTGGAGCAGACTTCCTATGACGACTCTGAGGATTATGTCAAAACCACGTGTCTCTGTGAAACTTTTCATTTTTAGCAAAACAACATGTTTAAAAAAAAAATCATTAAAAATATTCTGACCAGGCCTATTTTCCATATGCTGCAGACCTTGGAAGAAACTGGTGGCTGCCTGAACCATTATATTTGGTCTTATATGATAGACCTTCAACAGCAACACTTCGAAGCTAAGTAATCAGAGGCCTATCTTGAGTCTCCTTTTTATGCCTACCAATTTTAAAGAAAAACAAAAAGTATTTTCTTTTTAAAATTTGACTAAAACCTGTTTCTTTTCAATGCTTAGAACAAGTGCAGTGTCACAACTTACAGTAGAGGCATCTGTCTGCATTAAGAAATGTTTGGAAATTTCGCATTAGCTGTAGAGGCTTCTTATAGAGAGACATATAAGACTTAAAAGCTACTGAGAATACTTGAGATAGGAAGATTTATACGTGTTGCTCTTGATCATATGACCTTGAGCCTTTTCTTGCTTTATCTGTTTTATGAGTTGAGTTTTCAATCACCTAATCACTTCCCTTCATATTGGGAAGGAGAGAAAGAAGACACATTCAAGTGTGTTGGAACATTAAAACATAACAACAAGGACTGTGTATCAAACAGGCACACGGACACAATAATTTATAAACTCTCTCCCCAAAACAAAAATAGTTCAAAGATCTGAGTAGGTGGAAGTGCACAATTGTAGCCTCAAAGCAGTTCAGCTTTAGTAAGTGAAGCAAGGCGTGAATTGTATGGGCGTGCCTTTTGGGGTCTTCCAGATTCTGGAGCTGGCTTGCAGTCATTCTGATTTCTAATATAGACCAGGACAATTCAAGCTAGATAGTGATGCTCACTGCATTTCAGATGTGAATATGGATGTTATTCAGCTTTCTAAAATTTCAAGAAACCTCTTTGAATGCTTTGATTTCTTCCTTTACCTAGGGTATGCAAAGAGCTGTTCCAGTAGACACCCTTGGATAGCAGATTTGGCATTCAAGTTTTTCATAGAATATTAACTAAATAATTATGTAGACTATAAAAAAGCATTCCATAATTAATTTTTCCTGCTTTTATCAAGTATTTCAGGTATGGCATATCTATTTTTAAATCACAGGCTCACAGAACTGTTTAGGTTAGAACCTAAACCACAAACCTAGAACCATTAACCTAACACTGCCAAGTTCTCCACTAAACCATATCCATAAGTGCCACATCTACATATCTTTAAAATACCTTTCCAGGGATGGTCACTTAACCACTTCCCTGGGCAGTCTGTTCAGTGCTTGACAACTCTTTGAAGGTGAAGAAATTTTTCCTAATACCCAATCTAAACCTCCTATGGTTTAGGGCAATTTCCTCTCATCCTATCACTTGTTACTTGGGAAAAGAGACTGACCTCTGCCTCTGCCTCCCACAACCTCATTTCAGGTAATTGTAGAGAGCAATAAGGTCTCCCCTCAGCCTCCAACCTAAACAACCCCTGTTCCCTCAGCTGCTCCTCATAATGCTTGTGCTTGAGACCCTCCAGCAGCTTCATTGCCCTTCTCTGGACCTGCTCCAGCACCTCAATTTCTTTCTTGCAGTGAGGGGCCCAAAACTGAACACAGTATTCAAGGTGTGGCCTCACCAGTGCTGAGTACAAGGAGACAATCACTGCCCTGGCCCTGCTGGCCATGCTGGTTCTGATACAAGCCAGGATGCTGTTTGCCTTCTTGGCCACCTAGGCACAAGCTGGATCATGTTCATCCGGCTGTTGACCAACACCCATAGGGTCTTTTCCTCAGGGCAGCTTTCCAGCCACTCTTTCCAAGCCTGTAGTGCTGCATGGGGTTGTTGTGACCCAAGTACAGGACTCAGCACTAAGCCTTGTTGAACCTCATGAGCTTGCCTTGGCCCATTGATCCAGCCTGTCCAGATCCCTCTGCAGAGCCTTCCTATCTTCCAGCAGATCAACACTCCCATCCAACATAGTGTCATCTGCAGACTTACTGAGGGTGCACTCAATTCCCCTCATCCCCATGACTGATAAAGATATTAAACAAAACTGGCCCCAGTACTGAGCCTTGGGGAACGCCACTTGTGACTGGCCACCGACTGAGTTTAACTCCATTCCCCACCACTCTTTGGGCTCCATCAAAGACAGTTTTTTACCCAGTGAAGGATATGCTTCTCCAAGCCATGAGCAGCCAGTTTCTCCAGGAGAATGCTGTGGGAATCAGTATCAGAGGCTTTACTAAAAGGTGCGTAAACAAGATCCACAGCCTTTCCCTCATCCATTAAGTGCATCACCTTCTCATAGAAGGAGATCAGGTTAGTCAAGCAGGACCGTGGTCCAGAAATTTTCAGTGAATACACAATAAAAAAACTTGAACAATGTTCTCCCTCTTTAGCAAACATTTGCTAATGGATTTCACAATAACAGTTCATGTTTTCAGGATAAAATCACATGCAAACTAAGCATGCTATATTCTGTGTGGGAACACTAACGGTTTTCCATCTTCATTAGGGATGGGTTGGACTCAAACTTTTTTGCTATAGTTATTAAATCATATTACATGTTCCGGTGTTGACAGGTCTGGACTTCTTCCAGAATGCTATTGATATAGAAGGCTGCATAATTTCTGTCATTGGGTAATTTTTGAACAGTGCTGTTTATCTGTTTTTTTAGAGAGACAACTGTGTGACTTTTTTTTATGAACAGGATGTATTCATTTCACCAGCTTGCATGTATAATGTGGCAGGGTATCAAAATTACTATCTGGATAACCAAGACAAATGGGAAAACTGAGTTATTTGACTATTCTAAACTCTGGGAATGGTTTAAGAAATATTTCTCCTGGCTTATCCCTCCTGATTCCATTCACTGCCTTCTTCCCTTTTGTCTGGGCAGCAGTGCTTTTCCACACAGGAGTTATTACATGGCCCAAGTCTTTTTAGCCAATTAACCTCTCTCCATAGTGTATATGCAGCCAGATGAAGTCTCAGGAGTGAATGAGGAGTTGTTTCCTTTTAGTTCTTTGAATAGTTTAAAATAATAATTTTACATTACCTCTTTTTGCACTTCTTTTGTGAAAAAGAATTACCAGCTAAGCCTATCCCTTAAAACTTTATTTTAGGATAAATTTCTAGTGAATCCCATGCTTGAAGCAAGGCCTATCACAATGTTGCTCATTGTTAAGTTTTGATTAATGTTTCCACTCAATTGCTGACTCACTCTCTTTCCAGCATGTGCAAATATTTAAGTTTTTCTTTTTCTGGAACATGTTCTGTAGAGCCCATTGCTGTAGTATCCAAGCAAATTTTCAACATCAACAATAATATTAGTAATAGAATAGAGCTTTTGTGATATCCTATTTTTAAGGGTCTCAGAATTCTCAACCACCTTAGCATTCACATTAAGCAACTAAGTGCTATTCTGTTGTTTTACACAGAGTGAGAACAGTGTGGTATCGCACCGGGAGCTATTTTACTGCAGATCTGCAGCTGAAGGTTATATCAGAAGTAGTGTAAAAAATCTAGGTATGTTAAATGCAGAGGTGAAGTCTGTAATCCTTATGAAGACAGTTCAGAAGACTATTTACAGTCACATATATGATGTCAACAACAATGAACCAGTTGGGATAAATTTTTCAAAGTCTGTGGCTAAACCTAATGCAGGTTTTCCAGCAGTTCAACCATATCCATGAATAAATCAGAATCTTACTTTCTTTGAAAGTCCAGATTCAGAACTTTTAAAATAAATCTTATTTAGGCTGGTTGTAATTTGAAGCTCATCCTTGATGAGGCTGTTGAAAATATAATGTTACTCTCCAGCTTTATTAGTAAAGCAGATATCTAGTGATCCTTATGCTCTTGAATGAACTTTCAAACACTGCAAGATACGCCTTAACGAAAACTTGCTTCATAAAAGCCTAGAGGCAGTCTTTCAAAGTAAAATGACCCCCTGGATCTCTGGGTCACTGAAGTCTCATATCATGGCCATGAAATCCCTCTCTCTTTAATTCTCTGCAGTCCTTCAGGCTGCTTTTCCCTTTATTCTAGCTCTCTTCTTCAGTATCTCAGAAAGAGTAGTTGTACTTAAACTTCAAGAGTACCCCTAATTTTCCCAGAACAGGCCTGATCTGGGAATAACCTTGCTATACTTGTCTGATCCAAACAGTACTGAATTAACACAGTTTTCATAGAATCACAGAGTCATAGAATAGTTTGGGTTGGAAAGGACCTTAACATTATCTAGTTCCAACTGCCTTCCATGGGCAGGGACACCCTTCACTAGACCAGGTTGCTCAAAGCCCCACACAACACAGCCTCAAACACTGCAAGGGATGGGGCATTCACTGCTTCTTTGGGAAACCCATTCCAGTGCCTCAGCACTCTCACAGTAAAGAACTTCTTCCTTATATCCAACCTGAACTTCCCCTGTTTAAGTTTGAACCCATTACCTATTGTCCTATTGCTACAGTCCCTGATGAAGAGTCCCTTTCTGGTATCCTTGTAGTCCTCCCTTCAGACAGTGGAAGGCTGTTATGAGGTCTCCACCACGCCTTCTCTTCACCAGGCTGAACAGCCCCATTTTTCTCAGCCTGTTTTGCACTTCTTGAAGCTCTCCCTGGAATATCTAAACACCCATGTATACATTAAATTTCAAACGCAAATAGAAATAGGTCAAAAGTGTCTCACCAGAGAAAGTCTTCTACCCCCTAATCAGTCAGTGGTTTCTAACTGACTATTTTCCGCAGTCAGTATGAAATTGCAGCCCAGCCTCCGAAACCACTCTTGCTTGAAATATTCTGTCCCTTGTTCCCTAATTTGTAATACACAAGCTAATATCCCCCAAACAACCAAACAAAAACCACTCCTCACCACCTGCCCCCCATGAAATAAGGTGTAACTTTTATTACTGATGTCAAGGATAAATTATGGTTTCCTTTAGAAACAGGCATGGATTCTTTCTCAGCAGTGCAAGTGAAAGAGGTTGTTTAATTGCTTTCTGGAATCAGCCATGTCTCACTGCCTGGAAGACAGCCTTTTCTGTTACCTAATGATCATTAGGCATTTCTTCCTGTCCCGGTGCCTGTGAAGAACACCTTGTTATGCTCTGATACACAGGAGATGCATATTACAACACTTAAGGTGCTGCAGATTATATTTTCACCGAGTATTTGGGTGGGGAATGCTTTGTCGTTATTCAGTCATCTTGAAATCACTCTTAATGCATGCCAGCTTAACCAAAGATGCAAGTATTAAAGCATTCATTCACTGAAACCAAACTGACCACGCATCCTAAAGAGCTTACAAAAGACTATGGTAGCAACAGGACAGAAAGAGTGAACTTGATCTGTTTGAAGTATGGGATAGCTGAGCTAGCTTAGCTGTTCACGCCTACATCAGGACTCATGACAAGGACCAAGTAGGCAGTCTGACCACACTCAGTGGGAACATTTCTGGGTTGCCACCAGTCTGATCAGTAAGGCACAGACCATGTATTGCACATCTATATTCTGGTTGCCAAAGATCCAGAGGGCTTCTCCATCATCTTTTTCTTCAGGATCATCTCAGCCTGATATGGAGGATACCACAGGCAGGCAAGCAGTTTCTGCCTCATGATGCTAATACAATTGGAGACAACTGGGTTTCTCCATTAGTGTCCAGGCACTTCCCTCTGTAACCCTAGTAACCCTTTATATCTCTTGAGTTACAAAACATGCATCCAGTCAGGCTATTTAACCTTCTACCCATTCCCCAATGGAAGTGAAACAGATGAGCTCTGACATGAAGCAGACTATGCTTTGAGGCAGGAAACTGCATGTGGAAAAAAAGTTTCATGCTGAAGGTAGCTGCCATATGGCAGCTTCCATAAGAATGAAAATACTGGTTCTGCTCATGGGCCATATGGTTCAGTTTTTTCTCTATCTCAAGAGCCAGAAGAGCCTTTTGAAGAACAGCTCAAAGCAAACTGCCTTTCCTCTGGTGCCTCAGTACTCTCTTAGCCTTCATTTGCATCACAACTGATTTATTCAGCCTTGAAATAGCTTGTAATCAAGCGATATCCTTTGTGGCTTATTTAGTAACTCCCAGGGTGGATCTCTCTTCGAAGTACTTCCTCTGTCCCTTCTGAACCCACATAAACTTCATGCACCTACACAGAGCTCCTTTGTGGTGCTTAGCCAGTGATTCAAGCACTTCCGATGCCACAATGGCAGAATGTATATGGGTATGTCTGCCTGCATATAGTTGTTGGCCATGATGTTATTCTGGCACCTAAAACAGTATATATTATTACTTTCCTGGTGTGGCTGCAGGATGAATATATTGCATACCAATATTTGTCAGTTATTTTACCAGGAAATATCAGGACTTCAAATCTGCTATGCTATGAAGTACCAGGGCAGCTCAACTTTGACCACGCTTGAGTATAGAAATGAATTGATTTTGGTTTTTGAGTACTCATCTATAGAAACCTAAAGTGACTATAATAGTACCTGTTTACCATAAAGGGACACTAAAAACAGATTCATATTTGTGAAGCACTCACAGCAATAACCACTATAAAATTTTACATGGAAGACCAATTTTTAGAAAGCTGAGAACATGCAGTTAAATACATTATTACAGTGCCTTCCCACAAGAAAGCTGGGAAAACATTAAACAGACCACCATAACCTGCTGTACACAGTGCAACCTTAACACTTGATTTTTCAGTGTTCCTCTGAGGACTTACTTAATAACAGATATTAATCCAGGTTACATGATCCTGATCTAGATCCAAATGTAGCTGAAATATGAGGTGGCTCAGACTCATGATTTCTAAACAAGAATTGTCAGAAATACTGTGTTCCTATTCCCCAGCATACCTGAAGTGAAAGATACTGTTGAGTCAAAATACAAATCCACTGGCACCATTAGAGGGGTGTGTACTAATGTTAAAATTCAACAGAAGAGCTGAAGGTATAAAGTCGATTCAACTGCCATCTTTTAATTAAGAGCATTTCTGTCTTTGGCCTCTTTCTTAGGACTGGACTTAGAACAAATCATCCAGGAGTGCAAGGCAATTCTGTAATAGAAATAGCATGTCCTTTCTGCTCCTCACTGGGTCATTTCTAGGAAATTGAGTTACATTCTGAGAAGGTGAGTCTATTGACCTACGCTATTCAGTAACATATTGAGAAGCCAAGTTGACGTTCTGTTGTGCTAGCCTGGTTTTTACTGTGATTCACAGTTGGAGTTGAGGGAACCCTTGAAATACACTTTTTCTCCTGTCCCCTAGGTATATGGATGACTTCTTCTAGTATCTGACTGGGTGCTCTGCCCTGTTCCAGTCTCTTGTTCACACCATAGCACAAGTTAAGAAGGAATTGCTCTGCTTGTGACTCCTAAAACCACCTATGATGTGGGTATCTCATGACCATTTCTGAAGACACTGAGGCATGAGAAGAATGTGAATATTTTAGAAGCACCTTTGCTGTATTATTAATATTCCTTCAGTGTGAATCTAGTGCCACTCTCTGTAAAGGTTTGTGCATATAAAACTAATAAATGGCCAATAAAATAGACTTTCATGACAATGTATTGTTGAGTACAACAGGTAATCATGTTATTTATTTTCATGTATACAACACCGTGTTTTATATATCCTCCAGTATGGTCTTATAGCAATCTAGAACATCTGGCTACTAAATCTATTACTTACTCAGACTTTGTTATAAAATGAATGCTAATATAAACTATAACTTGTAACCATGGAATTCCTAGAATAAAATCATACTCAAGAACTGAATACCTCATTCCAGAAGAGAATCATAGAGTCACAGAATCAAATAGGTTGGAAAAGACCTTTAAGTTCATCAAGTCAAACTCCAGGAGTGCCAAGACTAAACCACGTCCCTGAGGGCCTCACCTACACAGTTTTTGAACACTTTCAAGGATGGTGATTCCACCACCTTCCTCAGCAGCCTGTTCCAATACAAGACTGCCCTTTTAGTGGAGAAATTTTTCATAATATCCAATCTAAACCTTCCCTGGCCCAGCTTGAGGCTGTTACCTCTTGTCCTATCACTTGTTACATGGGAAAAGAGACCAGCAGCCTCCTGGTTCCATCCTTCTTCCAGTCAGCTTCAGAGAAAGACAATGTCCGCCCAGAGCCTTCTCTTCTCCAGGATAAACCACCCCTGTTCCCTCAGCCATTCCTCATAAGACTTGCACTCCAGGCCCTTCACCAGCTTTGTTGCCCTTCTCTGGACCTGCTCCAGGAACTCAATATCTCTCCTATAGTGGGGGGCTAAGAACTGAATACAGTATTCAAGGTGCAGCCTCACCAGGGCTGAGTACGGGGGGAATCGCTTATTGGTTCTAAGTACATAAATAACTCTACATATCTAAGAAAACCTCCAGTTTTTCAGACTTGGGCCAGCGTCTCTATATTCTGTTTGTTTAAAAATTACTAAGCAATTGCAACACCAGCAAATGGCCCAACAAATACATTTGCTCCTTTGTTTGTCATTAGAGTGCCAAGATCCAGCAGAAATTGAGCCTTCAGCACATTTTGCATATTTCAATAGTAAAGAAACGTAACCTAAAAACTCTTTACACTTAGCTGATGTATTGATCACTACATCTACACAGATCAGCCAATATTTCAAGACTAACTTATAAATTGTAATTCTTTATTTTGAGATCAAGATACCTAAATGAAGCTTGATGCCCAAGAAATGCAAGCACACAATAATCAGGCCCTTGTAGTATTTCTTGTATTAGGCATTTGAGTCATATATTACCCCCTAAAATTTCTCACCACTTCTGAGTATTATGATAGTGATGTTAATTGCCAGACTGTGGTGGTATAGAGGATGATCCATGCTGCAAAAATGTTGATTCTTTTACTTTTTCAAGGTTAACTCACAGGGTGCAATAGACAGTATTTGTAGGGTGCCACTGATTTCAGAATGTACCTCTAAAACTAGTAAGTTTTCCAGAAATTCATTTATAGCCCAGGCTTCATAACAGAAGAAGCTTCCTTTGGCAGAAGGAGATAAAAATGTAGACTCTCGGGCACAAAAATAAGCTTCTTGCTAAAGGGCAGTATTATACATGTCTCTTGCTGGAATTTCCTCGGCCTAAGTAACTTAAGTGAAGCTACATCCGCTAGTGTTGATCAGCGTGAAAAGAAGGTATACACATCCCTGAAAAGAAACAATAATAGAAGAAATAGCAAAAATAAAATAAAATGGCATTCAGTTTGCAATAAGGATTCCTTAAAAGGTAGTTCAACAAAATTTTGTTTAGGTCTACCACTCATGCTCATTGTGATTTGTGGGAAACCATTACTTTACAATTAATTTTCACACTTGCCTACAGGGAAAGAAAATATTCATCCCTGTGCAGGAAGTGTCTTGACATCTCTATGTGAAAAGAATTGCTCAGATGCATATAACATAATTTTTATTCCAGTATATACAATGGAATTTGCTCCACAATTGCTTCCTTGTCAAAATTCTCATTAACCTTTGGGGGTGGCTTTGACTTTGCCTCCGATCTGTAAGAAGAATTGCTAGCACTTCTGTATGTCTTTGGGAAGTGAATATGCCTCTCACAGTGCAATCACATTATCTAAGGCTGGCTCCTATAAACAGTGGTTTGCAGGACAAAGCCATGACCTTGGCATTCAACTTTCACTCTTCTCCAACGCCTTCCCACACAACATGTGTAATTCTGCTCCAAGGAAATAGCACCTACCTTCTGCTCTAAGTAAATAGCACCTACCCTCTGATCTGTTCAGTGTCTTGCTAAGGCACTGCATAACACTAGGAAATCTGCCAAGTTTGCCTCCAGCCAAGCCTACTCTGAAAGACCCATCTGGACTTCACTAGCACAGAGGCAACCCTGAGCACAGAGGAAGGTTAACAACGCATTTGCCTGAGGAGCTCTCAGCCTAGCCAAAAACCTGGAGGAGTTACTGTAGACAGAAGAAATTATAGAAGGAGAGACCAACACTGGTTTTTTAAATATTATGCATGTATATGAGAGGCTGATTGCAGTTAGTAAAAAGATTTGAATGACTTCAACAGCTTTGGAGCAGATCCTACATTTTTTGGTAACTTGTAGTACAAAGCTTTTGCTAGTACAAAGCAAACTGGTTTAAGTATTTCCTGTGACTCATTGAAAAGTAAATGAGCTATTTAATAGAACATTTCATTTCAGTGTTCATTTCAATGGATATAATCTAAGACCAGTCAAACTACACTGGCAGAATTATGTAAATCACTATTGGGCTAGTGGCAACTGATAAGATAATTGTTAAAACACCATTAACAGGAAAGCACTCTGTGTGAAAAAGCTGTGTTGGATCAATGCTTATTTAATTACTGTGTGATTTCAGTTCTGGAACCTTGTTCCTTATTGTTACCTGACTAATTTAAATAATGAGATGCTGTGTGTTTTGTCACAGAAAACATTATTGTAGGCTGTCCTCAATATGCAAGGAAATGCTTGGGATGCAGTTAACTGTGCAGTAGCTCTACTACTAAAAATAAGAATTTTTAAGCTAAAAGTATGTTTCACACTTAAGAAAACAGAAAAACTCTAACTGAATTTGAATACCTTACACCACAGGTAAACAATAACCATGAAACATGAAAATACCTCAAATATCCTTTCAAACAAACTACAAATCGAGACTGGGAACCCAAACTGACAATAGCTTCTCTGGATAATTACAATGGAAGACTGAAATTCTTTTTTTTTGGTAACCTGCAGTAGTAACACGTATTTAAGTGTATATAAGAAGTTTCTTTGATTGTATCTGGATACTATATACAATGAAAATGAAGAACTTCAAAGCATTATAATTTAGGCCTTATATTTCATATAAAACTGACAGAATTGCTTGCTGGTGAAACAACAAACTGCAACCAAAGTTCTTAAAATGTATTTGAATTTTAAATCAACAAAAAGCTCTTCCTGTGCTTGCTAATTTAAGTGAAACCTGAGCCACTGAAAACCTAGAAAAAAAGTCAAGGTCATTGCCAATAGCTTTGATTAGCAATGAAAAGGGACATAAGAACAGGCTAATGGTACAAGGACATTAAATATTAAAAAGGAGCTATTGATTTAAAGTGCTATTGTATAAAGTAAGTAGCAGTAGCTATTGACCAAAAGGTAGACCTTATGTTTTTAACAATATGTCCACCAACCTGTTAGTATTTATCCAGTTGTCTTGTAAATACTACTTGCTCTGCCTAGTTTCACATTGTTGGTTTTGTTTTTTTTATCTAGGTTTTAAAAACTGACTAAACCAAGAGAACAAACACTCCAACCTATTCACAGATCATTACACACACTAATTTAGGTTTTTGTTTTCAAGAATATGTAAAAAAAGAAGTAAATAATATCCATTATTCTAAGGACACCTTTCTTATATTCCAGTTCCCAAGAAAAGGCATCAATGCATAAATATAGCCTAGGTGTGAGGACATGCAACTGTGAGTTACAAGTACATATAACTTTGCCAAACATTGGAGATTTCTCCAAGAAGACAAGACACAGGAAATGGGAAGTTCTTTCAGGAAGATGGGATATCCTTTTCATAGTTCACAGGGGCTTGGATGGCAGAAAGGGGGAAGAAGTAAAGAGGAGAAGGCCCTGAGCTTACCTCTTTTACTAGTCTTCCTCTGCTCTGTTTCCAAATAACTTACATGTTTTCAGCACAAATATACACCTGCAAGATTTTACTGACACCTCATACAACAAATGCACATGCCGGGAACGCTTGCATGTCATAAGAAGATAGCAAAGAACATAAAACAGTGTTTTAAACTCTAACACTTTCTAAAACCAAGATGATCATTCTCATGATGTACAGAGGGACAACTCACACATGTAAAGTTAACAGGTGCCTTAATGCATTAATAACTCTGTGACTCTAAATCTCTCAGATAAATATCTAGAATTCTACATGGCATTTTTTGGCTTTACTTTGTAACTTCTCAACTCAGGACTATGGGCATTTTTTGTATGCTTACTTTATACCCTAATGGTGATAAGAGCCTTTGTGGTGTGCTGAAATACAAAATCAATGCAATGCACTTAAGGAAAATAAGTATAAATAGAAAATATTTATATAGTAGTGGATTAAAGCACTGGATAAAGTAGTATGCAAAATAATTCTACACTAGCAGTGAGGTGGATGTGATGAGGAATCTTTTAAGTCCATTAACTCCATGACTCAGTGAATATCTCAGATATATATATATACATAACACTGCATAACAGTCTGTGACTTCCTGGTTTCTTCCTGTAGCTTCTAAAACAATTTAAATTTATATTTCTTACTTTAGTATTTTTAACTCAATGTATTTTTAGCATCCTTTCTTTCCTGGGAGTGATGTGACAGAATATATAATGTAGGAAACACTTGCGGAAGTGATATCCTCACTTTAGCTTCACCTTTGCCATCACTAGTTCATTTGCAGTAGTGGCACAGAGACCGCTGTGATGAAAGCAAATGTGGAGCAATTTCTTTAGGAATAATATTAGAGGTGGTTTAGTGTGGTATATTAAAATGTGTGTGCATGTACAGAAGTACATGAAAGGGCTTTCATTTTCATATGATAAGAGTCTGGGAAAATCTGTAAATGTTCCTGGTTTTTAAATGAGGCCAAAATTAAGTGAATAAGGATTTATCTGGGTTTCAGAAGAAATGTTCTGTGGCATACATAATATGGTATAGCTGTATAAAGAGTTACAAACATGTCAGTGAGTGAAGCATGCATCTGGACCAAGAGATGAAGCAAATGTGAGTTTCATCTTTCAGTCCATCAAAAAGAAGACAATGATGATTTGCTCCTAGATTCACCAATGGAAAGTAGTCAACAGATCATGAAGTGTTTGCACTGTGATCAGGTCACTGAGAGATGCACAGTGATAACTTTCTGGCCTGCACATGTTTAATGGCAAATGAAGTCACTGAGAGGATGTGCTCAGGGAAGGATATATCAAGCTCCTTAAGAAGCTCTTCAGAACTGATATTTTTTGGTGAGATTAATTCTGTATATTCCCTTCTGGCTCAGCTGAGACCTTTTCCCTGCCTTATGATGTGCAGCACATTCAGGTTTTCTACCCAACTGAGTGGCACAGTGGAGCCGGCTAGTGTATGATGCAGAGGAGTAAATCCCTGCTTGGTTCTGCTCAACACAGTCACTTGCCTGTGCTGGACTCCCATTTCTCTCCAAGTTATCCTAAGACACACTTCTGTAATTTCCCCTTTGCCCTCACCACCATCATGCCTTCCATGGGCAGGGTTTATGGCAGAAAAGTCCCTGCATACCGAAACTTATTCCAGACTTCCATAGGAATCCCTGCACAATGAATCATGCAGTAAAAGCACACCTTCTACTTTATTGTCTGTTCTTAACCTTGAGGGCATGAAGTTTTCATTAAAACTACTATTTGTTTGTTTTTCATAGAAAATAGTATGGAACAGCAAAGCATCTCATGGGAAACATTTGCCACCCTTAAGAAAATCAGACAGGTTTCAGGATATTGCAAGCCTAAAAAATTAATTATTTTGACTGAAAATATTTGGGGTTTATGATAAAGTCTTTCTACTTTTAAAAAAGATTTTGTGAATGCTTTTGATGTTCTGACACATGGACTACCAATTTCTTTTTCCAGTATCTACCATATACTGTAGAACAGAACAAGATGTGGAAGAAAACAATACACTGGACACAGAAGGAATTCACCTAAAAAAGAGGGCACAATCTGTGTGTGTGTACCCACCCCTAATAAACATTAGCCTTTTTGCAGAAATCTCTATGAGATTGTCCAGGGAATTTGATGGAACCTGTGGTTAATAATTGATCATCTTCCTATGTAAAACTGCAAGTTGCATGACTTGGTGAATAGCATATAGGGGAAGAATGTAGTAAGTAAATATTTAGCCAATAGCTTATTATTTCCATTTGTATTATGTAGAGCAAACAGTACTGTGTACAAGCTGCCACTTCCTTAATAAGGAAAACAGGTAGCAGTGCCAATAAAAGGTGATTTTTATTACAGAATAGTAAAGTGGTTACAGATTTTGAATGCTTTAACTTCACTTATTAAACAAAGATTCTTCCATTAGTGCATAGTTTAGCTATTGCCTTTGTTTGCAGTACAGTTCGTATTTCTTTGAAAAGTGTTGGAAACAATCTGTGAAGGAGTTGCCTTAAAAAGAAGAGGTGAGAGGACTTTATAACTACCTTTAAGTATATAAAAATTAGTGCTTCAGAAATGTTCAGGGTCCTTAATCTTGAGATGTTTCCTGTTAAGTGCTTTTTCCAGTATACAATCTATGTGCTTTAAAATGTGTTATTATGAAAACAAAGAGACTTACAATGATCTCATTGCATGATTTATGACTGTAAATGTAACCACAGATGCTTCATTTTCTGAAGATCCTCCTGAGAATCAAAACACCGAAAAGTTAATCTTAGCACCTGCACCCAACCACAGCCTTGGAAATATGTGTCATTATATAATCAACATGAGCAAGCCATTGAGTCGAAATTGGGAACACCCAAACTGGTTGTGCACGCTCAGACGTTAAGACAAAGAGCATGGGTACTGATGTTCATTAACCATACGTAATCCAATTCTTACCTAAAACAAAATAATGAAAATATTAAGTAATTTCACTGTAACTCAAAGTCTTACAGTGGAATGTAACTCCTGAGTGTTCTGGCAAACAGTATTTTGTTTTACAGAGCACATGTTCTACTATAGTCTAATATACAGCAATAAGAAACTCTCTCAAGAATGTACTTTTGCCAATGATTCAGTATTTGGTATTCATCCTTCTTTTTTATCCTATTTTAAAGCTCTCAGGCATCTGGGCAGTCAAATGGAAAATGTTGTTAGACGTATGTGACTAATCACATACCATTAACAGTGAAGAGCCAATGGTCAAATGAAATGCACTTTGGAACAAACACACAAAAAAAACCCAACTGAAATTTATTTCCTAAGTTCTTTGGCACAAGCTTAAGAGTAGAAAAATATGTTTACAGTGATCACGGTGAACCTGTGAATTATATGAGTGCTGAAGGAGCTGGCAGAGGAGCTTGCTAAGCCACTTCTCAATATCAGCAGTCCTTGTCTAGTGGGCATGTCCCAGAGGCTTGGAGGTTGGCCAGTGTGACACCTCTCTACAAAAAGGGCAGGAGGGAAGACCCTGGAAACTATAGGCCTGTCAGCCTGACCTCAGTGCAGGGGAAGGTCATAGTACAGATAATCCTAAGTGAGATCATAGACCATGTGCGGGAAAATGGAGAGATCAGGCTCAGTCAGCACGGGTTAATGAAAGGCAGCTCCTGCTTGATCCACCTGATCTCCTTCTATGATAAGGTGACCCACGTGGTTGATGAGGGAAAGGCTGTGGACATTGTCTATTTGGACTTAAGTAAAGCATTTGACACTGTCTCCCACAGTGTTTTCCTGGACAAACTGGCTGATCATGGTCTGAATAGGACGATTCCTTGCTGGGTTAGAAATTGGCTGGATGGCCAAGCCCAAAGATTGGTGGTAAATGGCATCACATCTAGTTGGCAACAAGTCCCTACTGGTGTCCCCCAGAGCTTGGTGTTAGGGCCAGTGTTTTTTAGCATCTTCACTGATGATCTGGATGAGGGGATTGAGTGCACCCTCAGTAAATCTGAACAACACCAAGTTGGGCAGGAATGTTGATCTGCTGAAGGAGGGGAAGGGTCTGCAGAGGGATGCGGACAGGCTGGATTGATGGGCTGTGGCCAGTGGTATGAGGTTCAACAACACAAAGTTCTGGGTCCTGCATTTACATCACAACAACCTCATGCAAAGCTTAGGGAAGGCTGTTTGGAAAGCTCCTGGGTGGAAAAGCACCTGGGGGTGCTGATTGACAGATTGACACAGCTGAATTACAGTCCTGGAAGTGTTCAAAAACATGTAGATGAGGCCCTCAGTAATATGCTTTAGTGGTGGTCTTGGCAATCTTGATGATCTTACATGTCTTTTCCAACCTAGTCCGTGCTATGATTCACAGGTAGTAAGATCTTTTTTTGTGAGAAACCCAGTCTCATAAGCGTCATAAGCACAAGAACTTCCTATCTGGAACTCATAGTAACAGCACTATCCTGGGTGTCCACCACACATCTCGATTCACTTGAATTAGCTTAGTGGGAGTGTGTGCAAACCGAGACAGGGAGAGAGTTGCATCCTGATCTGACCAGGAGTGCAGATGACCTGCCTAAAATCTGCTGGACAAGCAGCCCCTGCAGTTCAAGCATCAGGTCAAGTATCATCTGATCAAACCTTCAGTTTAAGTAGTGTTTAAAAAGAGTCAGAGATACTTCCTGGTGAATGAGAACTGCCCCAGGGAAACACTTGAGCTGTAACTTAAGATAAGCAAGAATGAAAGGTAAGCAAACCTGGCAAAGACAGACCAGAACAGATACAAGCTAAGATCATATGATAAGACCTGGGATAGCACAAAGCTGAATATGTTACTGGGTGGCCTGCCTGAGGTGAAAAGATTTCTCATCCCCTTTCCAGAGAGATTTTGAAAATAAATCAGCCAGTTCTAAAGGGTATATAAGCCTGACTGGTGTTTGGGTTCTCCTGGAACCAGGCTAGTATTCAGTTTCACATATCCCCAACTCCACTACAGCATGTTAGCTTTTCATTTCCTTATGTTGGCCTAAAAACATAGAGAAGAGGTGATTATTTTCTTCCAAATTACTAGTTAAATATATGTCTTAATGGAATAAAAGCGTTGTGGGCTCAGGGTATTTTTAGGCTGGAGTACTGGGTTTCCACAGTATTTCTTCCTGAACTGTCACTGCTCTTTAAGAAATACTGGAAGAACTTGTTTATACAATATTTTTGTGGGCCATCCTCTTCCATATTTGGCTGATCAGGTAAAAAGAGAAAGTAAATCTGTAGAAAGGACTTTCTCTCAGCTGCCTTGATGCAAACTGTTTACTTTTTAACAGTTTTCCCAGCACTCAGTTTCTGATCCATTAATGCAAGCGAAACTCCTTTGACTGTGCTGAGCTTGTGCATTATAGTTGATTTTTTTCGTTACAAGTAGTTTTTGATTACACTAAGTTATTGTTGCTCTCTGTGCAGCTACAGGATATCTCACTATTTATATGTTTATGCCAAGCTGCTAACCAGGCTATGTCATAAACAACTTGTGCATAACAATGAAAAAGGTTTAAAAGCAAAACAATCTAGGCTTTGAATCTCTTCAACCAGACATACTGTTGATGTTTTTTTAAGTGCTAGTTCGACTGGACTTTAAAAAATTGATTTCTGCAGTTAATGCAGACAGAAGTACACTGAGCTTCTTCCCTAGGTTGTGTGTGTGAGGCTAGGAAAGCTCAGATGAGAAACCCCCCAGGCTCAGTTTCCTCATTCAGCCTCCCAACCTGCAGTCCTGCTGCAGCTGATGGGGACAGTTCCTTCCTTCCCCTTTGCCCCGGCTATGATATTCTACTGTAATGCTGGGGTTGGCAGCAGCAATCATGCAGTACATGGTCAGCTGGCTCAGGACACCTCTGACAGCTGTGCCCTTTTTTACGGCCTTGTGTTCAGCTCTGCTCATGAGCTGCTCCATCTTGCCATGCGGCTGGACACTGGCTGGTGCATCTTTTCATTCCGCCCCTGACCAGAAGTCAGGAGCAGACACAGCAGTGAGTGTGCAGGATCCTGGCATCCAGGCCACCGGGAATGGCTCCGCTGACACTAAGTAGGTGTTGAAAAGGCCTCTTTTGGTTGGGGGAGCTTGTAGGCTGGCCGCAGTTTCCAAGCCTGGGACACCACACCCCCGGGCTCTCTTGTGTGAAGGCAGCAGCTGCGCGGTCCAAGGGAAATGGAATGAGATGCAGCTGCTGGGACCGGTGGTGAGCTCTGCTCTGCCACTCCCTAATGCATCCCAGAGGCCACCACAGGTCCAGAGGCTTTCCAAAACATGTTCCTAACCCAGATATGATACATTGACCCTGGGCCCCTATCAAATGTTGATTCACTTCAAATCATGGATACATGTTGAATAATTCAGTTATTCATGACAAATATATGAAATCACTGCTTATTACAAAAGCAATTCACTTTTAGTCTTGTTATCCTTTTCAATTGCCTCCAACTCTTAATACCTTAGCTTAGCCCACATGAGCGTCCAGAGAGATGTATAACTTATTAAAAGCAGGGCTCTTTTAAAGGCAATCAGCTTGTGGGAGGTAGGAACCACAGACTTCATTTCTTTTTCAGTGCCCCAACAGTCACATTAGTTTTATTTATTTATTTATTGGAAATCTGCAGTGCACTAAGGGCTTCTCTGCCAAATGTTACAGTATACTAAAAACCACCTCAAAATAAGGATTTAGAATGGAAAGACTGACACACCAACCCTAAAAATGCCAGAGTCCTGTGCTCTTATACTACTTCTCTTGTGTATATTTTTCCAAATGGAAGGGACTCGTCAAGATTATTAAAGTTGAACATTGACCGTATATTTAATTTCCAAAGTTCTGAAGTAAAACATCCACTTTGACAGAGCAGCTGAAATATCTCTCTCTCCTGAAATCAATGAAGGGCCAGAGTTCTGCAGCTGTGCCTGTGATGTAGAAATTTTAATAGCTTTAGAGAAACAAGAACTGAAGTTGGCACATTCAAACTGTAAATACGATTTGATAATTATAGTGTCTGTGATCTCGTAGTAGCTTTTCCTTCATATCGCAACATTTTTCTTTCAATACTTTCATCTTGGCTCATGGCTTTTATTTACATTTTCTGATGTAACCAGAAACACTCCAAAAAATCTGAAAATGTTTTCCTTCAGTAATTACAGGGTGCTTTCCTTCTTTAACCTAGTCGCATTGCAGAACGGATTTGTTCAGGTTTAGAAATGGAAAGTTCTTTTTATAAACTTTTTACTGTGCATAATGGGCGCTGCTGGTAACTTGCTAGGCAAATGACCCCTGTTCTGAATTTCCTCCAGCCTTAGTAGCCTGTCTGCAGTTGGAGCTACTGGTGGCCACCGAAGAGAAACTACCATGAAGCTTCTATGACGTGTTTCTTCTTTGCTAGTTGGTATTTTTGTTAATGCTGAATTATGTCAGGGTGCATTTAGATAAAAATTGAAATGCAATTAACGTGCCTAGAAAGAATTTTAAATTTTTTAATCATTGGATTACATTTTTGAAATAGGAAATCAAATTAAAAGTAGGATTGTAAAAATATGCTTTGGATTTTAAGATGATCGATTTAGTAAACAGTCTGTATGCATAATTAGGTAAACAATTATTTAAGAACAACACATCTTACATAAACAGTTGGTCTGATCTTACCACTTTTTACTTTTTTATTGATTAATTTAATTTTAATTGACTAAAAAAGAAAAAAACCTTATTTTTCTCTTAAGGCTTTCTTTACATTGTCCACATTAAATAGAGGCCTTTAAAAACATCTAGTGTTTTCGCCATCTTTAATTGCCAGATTTAAATAATGTTCAGCTTGCCCACATGATTTGTTATCTCCCTTTCATATGTACCTGATGAGCTGATGGAACTGAAATGTCCTTCTATGGGCTGGATAGTTTAACCCCTCTCAGCCCTAAAATCCTGAACAACCTAAAATTTGAAAAAGTTCTAAAGTGCTTCACAAGCTGTGGCCAGGAGTTTCAAAGTCATCTTCCTATAATAGAACAGAATTAGGCATTTTAGACATCTGGATTTAAGTATCTGAGTAAAACAGCCTCTTTCTTTGCATAGGAGAAGGTCAATGACAAGAGCAGGCATTTGCCACCGCAGAGATCCACCTTCGATTAGATGCCTAACATCAGGCGTGCAGAGCCGGACAGTCAGATCAGTGTGCAGCAGAGCATGTTAGCTGCTCCTGCAAAAACCGGCAGGGCGGTTATCTTGCGCATTTTGTTTTACAAGAGAGAATGAATGGTTTACCAGGTGGAAATGACAAGAGAACTTGGCTTGTTTAACATTCCTGTGGCTCTTACACTGAAAATTGGTTCAGGTTGATGGTCCTTTTCATTGACTAGTAGGTGTGAGGGATTATAGAAATACCTGGGGATCTATTGTTGCTGAAAAAATTAATTCTACTAAGGGTTGGAACTTACCCTCTGTGTAACACAATTTCCTTAGTCTCCTGAAAACTCCATAACTAATTCAAGATGGTGTGTTTTAGCAAGGTTTTGAATATGATTTCTAAGCAGGCAACATACATTACATCTGCAGTTAGGTCATTATTCTGTCACTTGAAAATCTTGGGCAGTTGTCCAAGAAAAATCAGACGACTTTAGATATTATTGCAAAATCATCTGATTATTCAAAAAATGTTAGAAGTTATCTTGGCATCATTAGGTATCACTGAGCCAAGACGATGTCATAATTGGAATACACTGGGGATAAATTAACTTGTACTTTGTGTAGATCCCAAGTTGGTTTCACAATACCTTTTCAAATTGTCACCAGTTAATGGGAAGAAAGTTTACAAAATTCACTTGTTAAAAACTTTAATTGAGGGGGCAAGGAGGAAATCTGAACATAAAGATGTCATTATTTGAGAAAAAAAAACAGGTCAGTTTATACTGATTGTAGATCTTCTGTGTATGAATTTTAGGTATTTACACAGCTTCATGCTGAAGTTTGGTTGAAGTTATATGAAACTGGTAACTGCTCCAGTGCTATGGCAAAGCTTCCCTTACTGGATACCAGGAACTGACTGGCTTCCCAGTTCTGAGTTTCTACTTAAACACCCAATAGATGTTTGTGTGGGAAAACAGTAGGTTGCAATAGCTTCTCTTCCCACACAACATTCAGTACTTTGTGGACTACAAACATGGGAGTAAAGGGGAAGTTCCCTCCAGAAACTTATCTTTGGTAGCTTACTTGTCTCTGATTTGCCCTAGCCTGTTTTTCTTATCCAAATGATTCCTCGTCTTTAATCCTTTCTGCTTTTGATTCCTTGTATATATACTCTGTAGGCAGGGCTGTACATGAGAAAATACGTTACAAATGTTGCTCTTTACCTTCTCAGGAGTATGTGATGATTCAAATATATAAAAATAGGCTTTAGGGAAGTTTCCCAACAAATCACTTTCTTTAGCAAGAAGGAGATCCACACAGCATTGAAATTTACCCAGATACAATTGGGTAGAGTTTTTTGGGTACAGACCAGAATTACCAGGATGGGTCATCACCACACACAATGGAATTCCAGAAACTGTCTCTATCTGGTAAAGAATGAGAAAAGTCTTGGTCATTGCTCAGGTATTCTTATGCTAGGAGAGAAGAAGAAAGGAAAGGAGAGAAGAGCTGTGAAATGTGTAACATATATAGAGTGAGGTGATTTTACTGTGAATTAAGACATATTCAATAGATCTCTAAGAAACTATTGCCTCCTACAAGCATTTTTCTTATCTCTGGGTCCACAAACTGAAAGACAGGTTCAGATTATCATTAATCTTCACATGCTTTTATCACAAATATTTGAATTTTAAAATCTATCTATTCTACCTTTTATCTTAGCATTATATAATTTCTAGTTGCTTAATGTGGCCTGTTAAGCCTTCACTGATTTGTAACTCTACTCTGGAAACAATTGAATTAAGCAATAAAATAAAGGCACAATAGACACCCAGAGGTCTTCAAACAGGAAGCCTGGAACAACATGCATTTTCTCCTTACACTGTTTTTTTACCTAAGTCAAATGAATGAAAATGCTCTCAAATCCCATCCTTTCACAGAAAAACAATAAGTGGAAAAAGATGTGGTAAAAACTGAGCCACTGTAAGGATTTTTTTTCTACCACCTATGACCTAGACCAGAGTTTCTTATAGAAAAAAACTTCCAAACTTCTGTTCTCATTTTTGATGTCCAGAAATTTGTAAACTTGGTCTATTCAGACATCATGTCCTGCCTGACTTCTCCCATACAGATCACAAAGTTTCTCAGCACCCAGGGGTGTTTTACAGGGTTCGTAATTTAGGCAGTTTCTGTGGTATGTACATATGTGGCATACAGATGAGATTGGAAATTTAGTCGCCTTCCAAGCACTCACATATACATTGCCTGAATGCAGGATTTTATTTGTACACCTTTTTTGAAGGGATATGTTGCACCTTCTAAAGAGAATCTCCATACAAAAAGCCTGTATACTAGATATTGGGGCAGAAGCCCAATGCCCTGAGAAAGACATAACACAGCTTTTCACCAAGAGTGAAATGAAAATAAACACCATGAGCTTGTTAAGAATATATTTATAATTATAATTATAATTTATATATGAGAATATTGTTGTTAAGAATAAGCCCTCAACAGAACTTGAACATGTAACAACAAACATCTGTCTGCACATTTGGTGCTCATCATTTCAAAAGGGAGGAATTTGCAAGCAGTTACCACACGGCAGTATCTGGCATTACCACTTTCACTATATTTAGAACAGGAAATGATTGCATTAACTGACACAGCGGTCCTATGAGTGCTTCAGGCCGAGACTGCCACTGAAGGGAGTGGCCATGCGTAACCCCCCATGCTGCTCCCTGCTCCTGCCGTAGAGCCATCCTCCACTCTTCATGCAAAAGCATCCTGTGTGGTCCCTCAGCCTCTGGGCTGAGGCTCAAACCCATGTCAAAGACTTGCAAGTACCTCAGTTCACTAGGCGGGCAAGCAAGTAACTGGAGTGCTGGTACAAAGCAGGTCATGATGTGAAAAGGAGAAGGATGGGCAGCTGGAGTAAAGCAGATGTGCTGCACTGACTTAATCTGTCTTAGTCACTGTATGAAACTGTGGCAGCAAACACTGACTTCTGCTTCACATATGCCCAAGGACTGAATTTCCTTATAATTGCATTCTTTATAATCAGATATCTCTATTTATGGCTGAGGAATATTTGGCAATTTCACAGTTATTTATTATGGAACAGTAACATTGGTACAATTCAAAACTCAATTTCATGTCTGAAAGTCCTGTAGTTTGTGGTTAACATCCTTTCGCAAAGAATAATGATTCAAGGGGTATCAGCAGGTCTCTTGATCCTGCACTCCGAGCAAGTATGACCAGCCTGAAAATCCATGAACAGGGAGCTGGTATGCCTGGGGAACTTACACTTGCCTTTCTTAATGAATTTACCCACAGAGACTTTCCATATAGTCCTTAATTGTAATGACCTTTCACTGCTTACTTTTCCCTATAGAAAACTTTGAGAGGACTCAGATCATAGAATAGAATAGTTAGGGTTGGAAAGAACCTTAAGTTCATCTAATTCCAACCCCCCTGCCATGGGCAGGGACAGCTCACACTAAACCATGTCACCCAAGGCTTCCTCCAGCCTGGACTTGAACACTGCCAGGGATGAAGCATTCACAGCCTCCCTGGGCAACCCATTCCAGTGCCTCGCCACCCTTGCAGTAAAGAATTTCTTCCTTATATCCAATCTAAACTTCCCCTGTTTAAGTTTGAACCTGTTACCCCTTCTCCTGTCACTACAGTCCCTAATGAAGAGTCCCTCCCCAGCATCCTTATAGGGCCCCTTCAGATACTGGAAGGCTGCTATGAGGTCTCCACGCAGCCTTCTCTTCTCCAGGCTGAACATCACCAACTTTCTGAGCCTATCTTCATATGGGAGGTGCTCCAGTCCCCTGATCATCCTCGTGGCCCTCCTCTGGACTTGTTCCAACAGTTCCATGTACTTTTTATGTTGAGGACACCAGAACTGCACACAATACTCCAAGTGAGGTCTCACAGGAGCAGAGTAGAGGGGCAGGATCACCTCCTTTGACTGCTTCACTCTTTATACTCACTGACTGCTCCTGTGAGAGATAGCAGTATCTAAGCTGTGTATGTGGAATAATTCACATTTATTTTTAATATTTCCGAAGATAAACATCCAACTTATTACAAAGATAGACCTGGATGAATTTCTAGGCTTTGTGGTTAAGAACACGCATTATCTTTTGACAATCATTCTTTAAAATGCTTACTACATTTTCCCAGCACATTTAATGAGTTTTCTCCATCCAGTTAGGATTCTAGATATTTAATGCTCACGGCTATGTCTCTATTAATCTTCATTCATTTATCTGTAAATATGTCATTATCTATCACTCTTGGCCAAAGTAGTAGTTGAAAGTAGCAGCAGGATTTTTTTGAGAAAGGGAGTGTGAATATAAGATTAAAGTTGTTTGAGCAGGTTAGTTTCTGATAATGTAGATCAAATCACTTTCTGTATCTGTGCTATAAGTCTGTTTTATAGACAGCCTACAGTAGACATTACCTTTTCCTTCAGGAAAATCACTATTGGGAAAATATATGGAGCCCGGGAGAAACCAGTAGCTGTGAAAAAGCTGTCATTCAAGCAGTCATGTCTGATAGCAAATTCCAGACCTTAAGCTTGTTTTTCAGTGAAATTGGATGAAGGGGGGTGAGTATAATATCTAGCCAAGAGTTATGTCAGGTTTGCTTCAGCAATTGGAAAGAATCAGGCCCCCATTTGCTCACCAAAGGCCTGACAATTAGAAACCTGTTTTACCTGCAAGCAGAATGAACCACAAACAGTTAAATTCTTTTCTGAGGCCACTAAACCAAGATTCAAGTTTCATTTCTCTGCTGTGGGCCATTCTCTGTAAATAATGTACCTGAAACTATCAACACATCCATGTATTAGGAATGATAATCCAGTTTACACTGACAATGAAGTTAGTGGAGATATGCCTATTCAGTGGATCTAAGCCAGCAAAGACTTGGGCGTTTAGCCCACAAAATACTAAGAAGCTCATGAAGTTGCTTCCTTCTTTCACCCACAGCACTTCAGATCACTGCAGTGAAATGGGTTTGTCCAAACAAACCAAATACCCTTACTCCACAATCAGACATTCTGTTTTACTTCTTATGAATGATAGCAACCTAATAATTGAAAGCAATTCAAAAGCTAATCAAAAAGGGTTTCTTTTTCAGACAAAAGTAAATATTTTCAGATAAACTACTTACTAAGAACAGTCACTGGAAGGAACTTCTCCATTTGTTTACTGAATATTAATAGTCACATACATATGTAATCAAACACTTTGGTTTTGCATTTCTGAAAAAGCTGATGGTACCTGGTTTTATAATCCTAAATAATTAAAGCCAAATCAGATCTTTTAATCATGTTGATGGTTATCCTTTATTATTTCCATATACATGCATACCTAAAAGATAAGCATAAATTTACGTAGATATTAAATGCTGTATATACCTCACACAAAGAGTGATACATGTTCCATGGTTGCAACTCAAGCTAAATTTGTATTTTTGCAAAAGCAAACAGAGGAAAATCAGGCATTAAGAGTGTATACTGCAGGCTGGTAGACACATCATTATATTATCACATATCGATGACATTGTTTACAATATATATATTGTAATATGTAATATATAAATTATACATTACATGTGGAGAGATACTTAAAAGTCAAAAGTTGCAATATCACAAAACAAATCAGAAGAAGAATCCAAGGAGAAAGTTTTAATTTTTCCTAGCAAATTACTGTTCCATTGTTAGGTTTATTGTATCTTAACATAAGCACTTTCAAGATTTTTTGGTTGCCAGCTACCAACTGTGAAAATAAGTTCCAGTCATGCAAGAACGCCTGAAGTTTCTTTTTGTCTCCCTGGCCACATCACAAGAGCTTGAAGACAGTTGAAACATCTGCTACCAGGATTAGATTAGTTACCAAAGCCTAAAGAATCTACACTAACTTTAATCTGATAACGTCCTTACACTTCAATAGCTGCATCTCTTAAACTCCAATTACATTTTTAATGAAATGTTGGAGAGCCAGCACACATAAAAGAGATCTTAAGTGTCAGCAAATTTAAATTAAATGGAGTAAGAGATAGCTGACTGTAATGAGAGAAATACATTTTTACTGGCTTTGCAGAAAACTGGCCATCTTTTCAGGCTTCATGAAAAACAAAGGGCCATTTTTTCATGCAAAACGTTATTATTGGACTTTGTAATGTTTTCTTGGCAAAATGATAGAGTCAGGATATGCAAATCACGCTTTTCAACTTAGGTAATTTGTGAAAATAGTTACTAATTAGTCTATGGTAGAATTTTATTGTCATAGCAGTGTGCAATGGCCACATGAACCATAATAAATTCATTGTTTCAGCAACATCTTGTGGAATTAGGGTGGCAGTCTGTACCCCAAAGTGTCAGTCTCTCACTAGAGGATAGCTGGGGGTTCATCCTCTTTTCATTCAGAGCTCTTCTTAGACTGATGTAACTTAACCCCATGGAGCTTGGAAAACTAACTCTTATTTAGTGTTGTCTGAAAAGAAATCCTGAACTTTAGTGTAATGCCTTGGGTGTTTCTGGCTAAGTTTCAGTGGCGGGGGGCTGTGGGCAAGCACTGTGAGACAAGGCTGGGCCTGCCCCCAGCCATCTCCAGGAGACCCATTGCAGGGCACAGCTAAGGCCCTTAGACAGAATGGTGGTGCCTCTGGGAAAAAGTGTTCAAGAAAGGACAAAACGCCACATGGCAATGTGAGGAGTGAGGAAAAACAGTGAAAGAAGGAGTCCTGCAGACACTGAGGCCAGTGAAGGAGAGGAGGTTCTCCAGACAGAGCAGAGGCTCCCCTGAAGTCCTTGGAGGATATCATAGTGGAACTGGTACTTCCCTGCAGCCCATGGAGAGGGTCACGGTAGAACAGATATCCACACTGCTGCCCACGGAGGTAGCTATATCTTGAAGGCATGGTAGCTCATGAAGAATCTACCCTGGAGTGGGTTCTGATAGGAACTGTGTCTCGTGGTAGACCTATGCTGGTGCAGGTTTATCCTGAAGGACTGTAGTGCAGGGAGAGGACCTGTGCTGGAGCAGGGAAAAGTGCAAAAAGGACAGAGCAGCACTGAAGAAATGCCCTGAACTGACTGCAAGCCCCATACCCCATCCTCCTCCGATGCCTGTGGGGAGGAGGGAGAGGAGCTGGAAACATAGAAGCAAATATGAGCCTGAAATATTCATGGGGTGGGGAGGAAGATGATTTATTTTTTCCCTTTGTTTCTCACTATCCGACTCTATGTTACTTGGTAATAAACTAATTTTCCCCAAGCCCAGTCTGTTTTGCCTTTGATGGCAACTGGTAACTGATGTCTCTGCATTTATTTCGACTATGAGCTTTTTAATCATGTTTTCTCCCCTGTCCTGCTGAGGAGGGGGGATGAGAGAGTGGCTGGTGGGTGTTTATGATCCGGACAAGGCCAACCCACCATATGGGTATGATAGTTTCTGTTACCTTTTATAAGCAACAATATCTGTTTTCTTTTACAATATACTGCTACTTCTTCAGTGGTTTTAATGCAGCTCAGACAATGTTCTCATTTCACAGTGCAGCAAAACATGGAACTCAAGAACTGCGCATATACGGCAGAGAGTAACACGTGACAGATGCTCACTGTGATTTCTGGCTTATCTTGCCCTTAGTGACATGAATCATTTTCATAGTTATAATGCCTGATACAGTCTCTGGAACCAAAAGACTCCAGAAATTACCTCCCGAATGTCATACATTTGAAATCAAATTAGTCAGCTTCAAATAATTAAATACCATAAAAGACAAATAAGACAACTCTTTGAAGGTACCATAAAGCTAAGTTAATATTTTGAAGAGCCAATCATTAATTCAATGTGAGTAATTATTTTGAAATATTTCTGTGGGGCAATATTTTAATGCACTAAACCATTGAATAAAATGAAAAATGTTCCTAACAGCAAAGAAAGAAACCACAACTAATGTGTGCCTAAGTAAAAACTTAGCAGATAAAAAAGGTGCAAGGTACACAAGACTGTATTGCCAGAAGACTCTGCAAATACAATTTTTCTGGAATTACTGGAAGGTTTAAGGTTAGCCCTTATATTACTGCTGGAAAACTTCTGTCAAGGCCAGATCTCATGAGATGTCATATATCATCTCTAAAGATCATATATGAATCTCAGTGTGCCATGAATCTAAGAGTAACTAGGAATGTAAGGCCAAACAGAACTAATGAGAAAAAAAATTAGATTCTACTGCCTGAATATAAATATCCATATTCTTGCTTATCTTTTCATTATCACATTCTTTTATTCCACATTATTTTCAGAAAACTGAAGACTACTGTTCTTTTATATCCATCCCGGTCTGCTCCAAGCAGCTATCCTTCCATCAATCTCAGCAAAACTGTATCTCACTGAAGCATGTTCATGTCAGCTGACATTATGATCTCAGCTGGTCTTTAACTTTGTTTAGTAATATTATTTTCAGACATGTAACACAGTCTCATCCCTTTTCTTTATTTTCTTTTGTGGCCACAGTGATGGGCATTTTGCTGACCCAGGAACTCAGCACAGTCAGCAACCTTTCCAGGCCCATTTCCATTTGAATGGACCTTTCTGAATAAAAAGGACTAAACAAAATTCCTCTTAAGACCTTAGTGATTCTTTGGCAAACCAAAGAGATTAATACAAAGTGGCATAAAGAAGTCTGTGCTCAATACTTTGCTGGGGGTACACGGGACCACCACTGGGACTTTCCTGAAAGTCAGAACAAAGTTCTGTCAGCACTAGTTAGGGGTACTTTGCATCTTGTCAAAAATTAGTTTCTAACCAGTACAGTAACCAAAGAATAATTTAGAGGAAATAATTCATCAAACAGAAAAAGATCCTAAAGTCATGAGTAAGTAGGTTTTCTGTGGACATCTCATTTATTCATGAAAAAAATTATATAGTTCTTCAGTTTTGCCACTGTTAAAAGTCAGACTCAGATACCATTATGCATTGAAAGTACCCAAGGCAGTCATCAAATACTATCCTAAGCAATGCGTACCTTCTTTCCAGAGGACATCAGTAGGTCCAATTCTACATCCAAAATGCAAATACAAAGAATGAATTCCATCTGTGTTCAGAAGATTTGCACAAGACCTAGTAATCACTTAAACAACACCTAAGCCCTCAAAACAGACATCTAACTCCACAAACCATTTGTAGAATTTCTCCTGGCCTAATATATGATATATACTTGAAATACATATGCTATTATTTGGGACTTGTTTATCCAGGATAATCTTGGATTTAATCTTGGAGGTAACATATTTCAGAAAGTTATGTGACATCAAAATTTGTGTTAGACCCAGGCTAAGTCTGAAGCTGATAAAATATAAATCACAAAAAAGCCCCAAAACAACAACAACAAAACAATTTCCCCAAAACCACAACAAAGCACACACCTCCCACAAGAAACTCTCAAACAAGTTTACCCTACAGCAAGGGTACCTTAGCAAAACAAAATATAAGGAGATAGTTAATATATCATTTTGATATATCAGTTATGGTGGTTTCAATTTCACTGTTTTGCACTGCAAGTTCAGTGCCACCGCTACATTTCAGTTGCCTGGTCCCACAGCTTTCAGACTGAGCAAAGACTTGATACAAAGCACAGAAATGTAAGCAGAACTTTGAAACAAAACAAAATTTGAGAGCTTTGGAGCAAAATTTGCAGTTGCATAAAGTTATGAAAAATGTTGACTTTGTTTTTTCTAAATCTGATAACTTTACATGAAGAGACAGTAACAGTTTGTCTATGAGTTTGTTTGCCACTGCAGCACAGTGGGCTGTAAGACATAAACATTACTTTCTCCTGAGTATCTTCTTACTTTCTTCACTCATAAAATAAAGCTGACCTAAACTGAAAGCTTAAAGTCACTCTTTAGTATAAAGAAGTATAGCAGTATCATCTTTTTTTTGTAATATGAAGTATAGGTATATGACTGCTTGCCTCAAGGAGAATTTTGCTGAGAGTTTAAGATTCCATGAAGGACAAGGAAAGCAATCCCCAAGTGTGTAAGACTCACAAGTAAGGATGTGTATGCTCAGTAAAATGCTCACCTAATTTCAGTACGATAATTAGCACATGGATTAAATGCAATATTAAGAGTGAGTTGTATTTATGCAAAGTTGGATTTAGGGGAGCACAATCCTGTGCTTTCCAAGGCTGACCAAATTACTGCATTTACCTGAATACCAAAATAAGGTGGATGGGAAGAGGGAATTCAATGATGAACTAGAGAGAGAAAAAATGGTTATTAAAGAATACAATATAGTAAGTAATGTAAGTAAGAAATAGGATTAAGTAAGGCTTAAGGAGTAGAAAAACATTTGTAGAAAAGATACAATGGTTTAGAACCAGGTTGACAGTTTTCTGTCAAAGGTTTTACTCCCTTAAGCTCCACGGAGCTTCACCATGATTATCCCAATGGAGGCTTTAATCTAGATAAAAACAAACAATATCTGAAAAACAGGGCAATTAGCAAAGAAGCCTGGAAGAAAAGTTGAGACCAAAAATAATTGTAAAGGCATTTAATACAGAAAAGTTCTACAGCCAAAAAGTTGTAGTTCTTTAAATTAAAAAAGGTTGCCCCCCCTGCCTTGCCATGGCACAAAATCTAACAGCTTCTATTATAAAAATGTATTTTGAGTCATTCCATTGGAAAAAAACCTTTTTTTTTCTTAATAAAATCAAGTTTTGTGAAAGATCTAGAACTTTTAAGAAGACATTCCAAACTATGTGAGGAGATGGGAACATGAGGGTAAAAGAAAACATCAGTTTCCTGGCAGTCAAGGCTTTATACACTTCTTTTTTTATCTCAATCATCCAGTGTCACAGGTTGTTTAATATTTAATATTTCAAATTATTTGACCTAGGTAGAAACAAGAAGTGTGTTTTTTGCACAAAGCATTCAGAATGTCAGTCAGATTACAACTAATGGCAATGTTGAGGTTTATTAAAACTCCTGTGGTTCACTTAGCCAAAGAGCTTTCTGGCATCAATGAGAATGACATACTATAATCGCTGTTAACATTTTAAATGATTAAATAAAAAGATACTTAGTGTAAAACAAGCAATGCGTACAGAGAAAGGTTGAAATATTATCTCTGTTCTACAGATAAACAACCAAATTGCTACCATTTTATTGTCCCTTTCCATCAGACATCAGACATGCCACTACTGATTTCAATGCATTCCAAATGAAGATAACAAGCCATATCTTATGTGATGACTCTTACCATGGATAGTATCTGCTTCCAACCAGATGAAAGAATTGTTGAAACGTAGTTGACCTGTTGCCTAGCTGCACATAGCTTGTTCCAGAAGCTGCCACTTGAATAGCACTTGAAATTCCCGTCTTTGCCTCAGCAATTTTTTATTGTAAAGTCTACATACACTGAAGACTCTGGAAAGCTAGGTATCTCCCTTGCCTTAATCCTCCTACAAAGCAGCAGCATTAACTCAGTTTTATGACTTCTGTATGTATATAAACCTGCACTCCAGACAGAGCCGTGGAGGAAGGGTTCTTCTGAGCTGAAACATTTTCAGACTGTGGTTTTCCTCCCAAATATTCTAGTGTGATTAAAAAAGAAACTTTGTGAAACAGATTTATGCTGGTGTAAAATTAAAGGAAGCATGGATTAGCTGAACTTTTAGGAACTGTGTTCCTCACTTCCAAACCAGTAAAATATTGAAAAATGGATGAGCTTGAATGATGAGTGGCATTAAAACAGAAGGAGCTGAAACTTCAGAAGACAGGTCTTCCAGATGTACTGCAACCATTTACCAAGGTCTCCCCGCACTCCCTGATTTGATCATTTGCTATAAAGTGGGCAGAGTTCAACACTGCAAAATGGGAATAAATTATGGAGTTAAACTGGGGGAAGGAAGCTTCCTCTCCTTTCATACATCAAAAGCAGGTTTTCTTCCTCGGTAATCCTCAAACCATGATGGCATCTTACATTTTACTCTGCCTGCCCCACCATCTACCTCATATTTTATTTAGCTGAAATGCACATACTTTTTTTAAAAGATACAGCGAAGCCAAGAACAGAGTTTAGACAGGACAACTATGAACGCAAGTTTTCCTCTCAGGAAAAGAAGAAAAAAGTGCTGTCAGAGAGGAAATGACTTGGCTTGAAAGCTAAAATCCTTTCCCTAGTACGTGAAAGATACACATTGCAGACCATATATTGGAAAAGTGTTCCCTGATTAAACAAAGTAAAAAAAAGATCCTTCTCTTGCTTTAGAAGTTACATTGGCCTGGGAATCAACAGGGGTATATTAACCCCCTTGCCTTTATTTTATCAGTCCATGTTATGATCAAGGTCTCACTACACAAAGACATTTAATGTGGAGTCATTAGAGTCAGTGTAAACTTTCAGATGTTAACACAGCTTTTTTGTAAATTAACTTAAAAAAAAAGAAATACAAAAATGTGAAATGTTCCCAGAATGAGAATTTGCCTGCCAAGATCCACAGAGACCCATTTTTTTATGGACAAGTTACAACTCTTCTAAAATGCTTTTTTAAATGGAAATACAAATGTTGGTACAATTTAAAATGAATGAGTGCCATAAATAGAGAATTGAAAGTTTTTATAGTCTTTTCCAGGTGTTCTCTTCAGAATTGCTTTCCTTGGCAACTCTTCCCTGTAGTTTCCCATAATGTTAATTATCACCTTGGGCTGGGCTTTTGGGTATGTGAGCCTTTCGTCACCTTCAAGTGTTTTACAGTTCGAGGACCATTGTGCTTTGCTTGGCCAAAAGTGTATTTTTATGCTGAAGGAAAACAGAGGGTTAGCAGTAGTTCTCACAGCACCACAGACCAGCTGAGGCTGGACGGCACCACTGGAGGTCCTCCAGTCCAACCTCCTGCTCAGAGCAGGGACTGTTGTAGCAGGTGGCCCAGGACCCGAGGCCTTTGAATCTCTCCAAGCGTGGAGTCTCCAAAACCTCTCTGGGCAACCTGCTTCAGTGATTGATCACCCTCATCATAAAGAAGTTTTTTTTATGCTTAAATGACATTTCTTGCATTTCAGTTTGTATTCCATTCACTTTTAACTCCAACAGGTAAAATGAAGGCTCTCAACTCCAGAGAATGGAGTATGCCATAAAAACATATGCAGAGGATGAAGTATTGAAGGGCTGATCACCCAACAGAGCAGGATGCTTGTCCTGCTGCTACATATAACCCTTCACTCTTCCTATTCGTAGCATGAAGTTTTGTTAAACAAAACAGCATCAGAGATTTTTCTTGTGGCTTGGGTACTGGACAAATTACCTCTCACCTTTATTCCATTTTGGAATGTAAATGCAATAGAGACACTGAGCGGAATCCATTCTGCTATGACATGGCTGTATCTGTAAGCAGGAGGACCTGCAACATGGAATTCAGTGAGACCAATAACATGGTCAACATAAATATCACCTGTCAGCAGTATCGACAGAAGCCACAACTCTCTCTCTTCTTTAAAAACTAGTGAAATGCATATTTTGTTGGTGAGTAGAGGCTTAGAAGTTAAGCACAGAGATAGAGTTTTTGTTGTTGTTGTTGTTATGGTTGTCATATATTATTATTATATCATTCTCGGACCTTCAGCTAGAGAAGATACTACATATTTCTCTTTTAATGAAGAAACAGCAACAGTCAAAAGAAAACCTTGCACTGGGTGTTGTACTTAGTATTTGACAACGTGTAAAATCACAGCTGGATAGACTAAACCTTCTTATTTAATGATTACGTATCTAAGAGATTTCTTTTACACATTGGTTCAGTTAACATTCAGCAAACACTCTGCTCATGGTATCCATGACTATATGATACTTTCTGACAAAAGAATATTAATAAGGAGTTATTCTCTTAGAATGTTAGATAGGTGTATCTACTGCAAGGACTTTTCTGTCTGTATCACTTCTTATCCTAAAGTTGCTCACTTGCTGTCTACATCTTTGCAATGTTGAAAGCAGAAAATAGACTGAAAGTCACAAATGATTTTATTTAATCTGCAGTGTTACCATCAGTTAAAAAAACACCTAACCTTTTTTTTTACCTAATAATCTGTAATTTACATGACTTGGAACTACTATATGAGATTACAGAACAGAATATGAGTGATTGGGGGGTGGGGGTTGTATAACCATTTTAACTGCTTCGCTGTACCCTCCCTGGAATTGACCATATCCATAACACAGGGCAAAGCAACCTTCAGTCCTGCACACTAGGAATAGGGAAGGAGCAGGGAGAAGCAAATAAAGGGCAAAACTGCCCTGTCAAGCACCTTTGAGTAACGTAAGCATCGTACTGTAAGTGAAAAGGCAAACAGACCTCAACTCTCCCACCACCTCTCCTCTCCCCTTTCTCTTGTCAATTACTTTTTTTTTTTCCCCTACTGAGACATGAATTACATCATTAGAACATGTCCTGTTTGGATACGTAATTTATAAACACAAAATGAATACTGGAGTATGTCACAGTACTGGCTTACCTCCCTAGGAAACACGTATACACACACATATAAATAAAGAATGGAAGAGTTTAAAGAAAAAAATAATAAATCCCAAACCAACTGAAAGCATAATATGAAACTTTGGTTAAGGTGAAGTTAATGGGAATTTAGGCATTTGATTTGTTGGAGTCATTGTTGGGGTTTTTACATTCAATCTTGTTGAATACAGGTGAAAGTAAAATTCTTGAATTGTCAAAACTTTTAAATTCAGTATTTCTCTGCTAGGAGGATACATAGCCAAACACATTAACACCAGTTTATGGTATCTGTACTCTCATTTTCAAGTTAGTCACCTTTTGATCACTAAGTTTCTGAAACTACAGCTTTATTCAAGATATTATTAATATGATCATTTTGCCTGGGGAGGAAAGATCTGCCTCCTTCTCTCTAAGGGAGCATTATTCACTTAAACCTGCATATGTCACCTGCTATTCCTACTTAACTAGTGTTTAGTATTGCACAAGCATGAAATAAAGGAGGCATTGAGCAATCTGAATTAAGACAACCCCTTTTTTTTTTGGCATTTTCTCAAAAACATGACAAAACTACTGGGACTGAAAAGTTCTTTATCATTCAGTTATCCATGGTTGTTTTTCAGACCTGCTACAGTCTACATTTTCTTGGTGAGTACATGGGAGTTCACCTTCCATGTGACACTGGCCAGATCCAGTGTAGTCGTAGATATGTACTGGTATCTGAGTGAATGTACATAAATTTCAGAGACTTTTCCATCTAAGCGCAGCTGTAAAGATGTACTTTGGGAATTAAATTTTTTACTTAGTCCTGGTTTTTATGTCATTACTAATGAGTCTGTTTCATTTCTCTGTATGTTACTGGACACTACTCAGATGTATGCAATACATAGTTTAAATTAACAATAACAGATATAAATTAAGTAGTGTTTTCCTTTTGTAAACTACACAGTATTTTCTCCTGGTAAATGAACTTGGTCTGACTGGAAAGGGACTAGGTATTTTGAGGTATTTCCCTTGCCTGCAGTTACATTTCAGAGCTTGAAAGTTCAGCAACTGGCTGATTTTAATCCAAAAGAAAATATCATATGTCAGAGGTGTCAGGTGGACAAAGGCAGACTTCCATTTAGTTGTATGCTGGAATCTATTCGCACAACAAGCAACACAGTGAGCTTACTAACCCTGCACTGCCAACATGTAACATGCCCAGGGGGAACCTTGGCTTTAGTTTCCAGCCTCATTCAACCTTTCAGCCTTTCTATTGAGACATCGCTAAGCCACATTCGTAAAGCATGCTGTTTGCGGATGTGTCACAACAACACTGATGTAGAACCACTAGGTATGTCTTTTCACAGGCAAACAATATTCTCATATATCACACCCCTAGCATTCAGGACAGTTTTTCTCTTCTTCTGTATTGACCTCAGACATCCAGATCAGAAGTGAAGGAGACATGATACTCACAGGCACTATAAGCTAGGAAGAGAACACCATTCGTGGTACTTAAACATTTGATGAAGTGAAAAATTTAAGATATCCCACTAAGCAAGGAAAAGAAAGATAAATGCTTCCTGTTTTTTTCCTGTATGAAGAACTGCAAAAGCACTGGCCTTGTGTTCCATTCACTAGATGCCCCCTCCAAAGCATCCAAAGACACCATTGACTGGGGCAATCCCAAACACAAATACAGGCTAGGCAGTGAATGGATTGAGAGCAGACCTGAGGAGAAGGACGTGGGGGGCACTGGTTGATGAAAAAGCTCAACATGACCCAGCAGTGTGAGCTTGCAGCCCAGAAAGCTGTGTATTGGGCTGCACCAAAAGAAGCATGGCTAGCATGTTGAAGGAGATGATTCTCCCCCTCTACTCCACTCTCATGAGACCCCCCCTGGAGTACTGTGTTCAGCTCTGAGGCCCCCAACAGCAGAGTGACGTGGCCCAGAGGAGGGCCATGAAGATAATCATGGGATTACAGCATCTCTCTTACAAAGACAGGCTGAGAGAATTGGGCTTGTTCAGCCTGCAGAAGAGAAGGCTCAGGGGAGACCTTAGGGCAGCCTTCCAGTACGTAAAGGGGGCCTACACGAAATCTGGAGAGGGACTTTTCACAAGGGCATGCAGTGACAGGACAAGGAGTAATGGCTTTAAACTGAAAGAGGGGAGATTTAAGTTAGACAGTAGGAAAAAGTTCTTCTCAGTGAGGGTTGTGAGGCTCTGCCCAGCCATGGACAGGTGGGAGGCTGCCCCATCCCTGGCAGTGCTCCAGGCTATGTTGGACAGGGCTTTGAGCAACCTGGTCTAGTGGAAGGTTCCTCTGTCCATGGCAGGGGGTTGGAACTGGATGAGCTTTAAGGCCCCTTCTAACCCAAACCATTCTATGATACTATACAAGCAAACCAAAATAAGCCTCTTCAAGTAATCCCAGCTTTTCTTCATAAGTATTTCTCCATGAAATCCTGCTCATCACATGGACTTATCTCACCCTGCAGCCTCAGGAAGAGCTGCTGCCTGCAGTTCATAGAATCCATCTCTGTCTTATCTTCAGTAACACTGAGAGTCATTGCCTCAAGTTTCAGCCTTTCCCTCAGGATGTGTAGGCTGAACTGCTTTCCCCAGATGTGCCCAGGTGCTAGGCTCTTCCCAGCAGTGCCTGGCGACAAAAGCTCCAGCTCGCAGAGAGCAGCTCCTAAACATTTTGGTGTATCAAGCAATTTAAAAAAATAACTAATCGAAAATGCTGCATTTTCAGAATATGATTCATTACAAGCAATTAAAAAGTGGGAAGAGGGCCACAGTTTACTGCCATCCTGATGGCTAAGTGAAGTTCGTTTGCACGGCAAGTAACCTGAACCAACTGTTGGTATGCATCTCAAACGAAATCGAATGAAGGCTGCTAATTCTGAAAAACAAGCAAACAAAAAATACATCAGAGCTTTTTTAGTTAAGTCTGGTTTAAAGGGGAAAAAAGCTATGAAGAAAAAAGGCCGTTTTAACACTGAACACATTGTTAACCAAGGAGTCTAAAGCAGTTTAACCCAACTGGTAATTCCTTCCTCCAACACCGACTGCTGTATACAGCTACAAAGCGTCTCCACGTTCTCCCTCAATCTAGCCGACACCGCTCGCTGCCTTCAAGCTTTCCCCGGCCAGCCGCACGCCTCAGGGCTTGTCCCGCCAGGACCAGACTCCCGACAGCGGCCCGGGACGACGCCCGCACCCGCGGGGCCGCCGGGCAGGGAGGTGGCCGCAGCCGTAGCCGCCGTAGGGCCCGCCTTGCCGAGGGGGTGCAGGGGCCGCTCCCAAGGCGACCACGCCAACCGCGCGGACCGCCGCCGCGCCGGGTTTCTTCTCGGCTTCTCGCAGCACCTCCCTCGCCTGCCTCCGCCCCCCAGAGCCGAGGCCGGCCGCCGCCTTTCGTGAGCCCAGTGCCGAGCGGGCAGGGCGCTGAGGAGGGCGGCGCGGGACGGTCCCCCGGGGCCAGGTGAGCGGCTGCTCGGCTCGCGGGGGGCAGAGGCGGCCAGAGACGGCGCGTCTGGAAGGTGTGGAGGGAGCGGTAAACGCTCGGGCTCCGAAGGTGGGAGTCCGCCCTGCACTGACGGGCTGAGGTGACTGTCCGGGACTGCGCGGCGGAGGTGCGTTGCTCTCCGGGGTGAGGACAGGGATGTCTGGAGGGCAGCTACCTGCGAAGCTGGCGGTGGCGGGCGGAGGAGGGCAGATTTCGGAGTTTGACCTCGGCAGCCAAGCCCCGCGGCTCCCGCTTAGTCACGTCCCCCTCACGGGTCATCCTTGAATGGCGCTTGTGGGTTTCGTCTGGCCGCGGGAAGCCCTGCCCGGGAGGGCTAAGGGAACCCTAGTCCCTGCCGCTCGCTGCTGGAGCAGTTGTGGGTGGTAGTTGGGACCCGCCGCCTGCCCGGTGCCGGGTGGGAGGCCTCGGTGAGGGGTCTGAGTTCGACTGGAGGGGGACTGCGCATTTGACCAGGTAGATTCCTTGGTGCTGCTGGTGGAAAGATTTCTTTCTGGGTTTCAGCCTTATTTTAAGCGCTTAATCAGAGGCGATAAGAATAAAAAAATCAGTAACGCATTTAAACCAGCTTAAAAAGTGAACTGTTTTGTCTAATGCGGTTTAAGATGAAGAGCTAGGACAGCGTCCTGTTGGAACTTTGTCTTGCTAGGCTGGGCCAGGGTTTGCTCTCACATATCTTTTCTGATGGAATGAGTGCTGAGAAAGTATTCAGCTCAAAAGTTTTTGCTGCTTTTCATGTACATTCTGCAAGTTAATATGTCACTGAAAGTAAAATGTCTTCAGAGTCACCTGTCATGCACAAAAATTGGTTTAGGAGGTTTTCTGTCTTTTTGTCTTGTTCTTTTACACTGCCTATGTATACTGGAAGCATCCTTGCCCAGATGCATTCAGTTTTGCTTTGCAAATATATAGGTTTTGTTATTCATGAGTATTATTTATAACTATGTTGCTTTTACTGTGGGACTGACTTGTATTGGTTTATGCAGAAATGTTGAAGAAATATTTGTAAACTAACTCATTAGCTTCCTAAGGCATGCCTGTCTAGCCAATTAAACATGCACTTGTACAAGCCTGGGCTAGTTTTGGCTTACATGAAATCAGTTATAGTAATGCTGAAGACATGGTAGAATGAGCTTCAACATGAGCCAAAATAGAATTTATGATCTTAGGTGTGCAGTTGTGTTACTCAGTCCCAAAGCAAATTAATCTCTGTTACTTGTGCTGGAAAGGTAAAGTTGGCATTATGTGTCTCAAAACACATTTCTTCCTTTTGCTTGCGTAGGCTTAACACTGTACATCGTCTTTAGAAGAGAGCTGCTGAAGTTGGTATTTATGTTCTCTAGCTTTAAGCTTGTGACTTTAGCCCTTCCTTCCTAAGCTGTAATGGATAATTCTGCAACTGTTTGCATTTGGCAAACAAGCACGATTTGGTCCTCTGTTGGGTGACTGGAAATGTGTTTGGTAAATTGAACTAATGAGCAGAAAGTGTTCTTGCTTTGGAGGGTCTCCAAGCACTTGTCTTCACTGAGGAAGCACACATGGGACTTATTGATAAAGACAATCTATAAAGTGAAATGCTTTGAATGAAGATGCAGGAAAGAGATTACATGCAAACAAAAGTTTGCTCAGATACAACTTTGGGCCACAAACTTTTCTGCTTACATTGCAAACTAGCATGATGTTATTGCTGCAGTGGCAGTCAGACACCAAGTCTATTATTGTATTAAGAATCCTTATTAATACTAATTTAGTATCTTAAGGTAATCCGATAGATCAGATGGAGTTTGTGAGCATGTATTTCTTTAAAATGCCTTCCAAATTTAATGTTTAAAACTTCTAATACATCAACAGAAATTGGTTCAGTTTAGAGCCAGACGGAGAGAGACAAAGGACTAAATTCCCCTTCTTAAGTTAATAGCTCAATTTATACAGTTTTTTGTGCTGTGAATCATTTCAGTCAGGTCTTCCACTAATAACTGTAGAATGTTGGCAGATAAAGTTTTGGACTTAATGAGAGAGTAAATGTTGTTAAATTTGGACAATTTTTAGTTCTTAATATGTAGTATGTTCAGTGGCCTTGGCAAACCCAGTAGAGGTTTAAAACCAATCACTACACTTGGGTTTGAAATCTTGTGTTTTCAGTCAAATAGTAGACTAGATTGTTCGAAAGCCAAAATCAGGGTAGCATATACCATTAGTCTCATTGACTTCGATGGAAGAATTGGCATGAAAATGCATGCTATTTGGCCTGAATTGTTAGCTTGCAGATAAATGGTAAGTGCAGTAGTATTACTGTATCTAGGTTCAAGCAAAAGCTTTGCTCTTTTTTTTCAGATGAATGGATTTAGAGGATATTAGTTTGTTGCAGCACATTGGTAGGTGCTGCTCAGCTTGTGAACAAGAAGAGAGCAGAGTGAATAATTTGATGCTTTTTAGGTAGGTGCTCATGATTATGAGGGTCTTATTCTTTGCAGTTGTAAATTCCTGATAGAGTTACAATTTGGAAAAGACCTATACTTGCTCTCTGAACAGATAGGCTTATGTAACTATACGGTAATTAATAAGGACTCAATTATTTGGGAGTCTTGCATTCCTTTTGTGCCAGAATATCTTTGAATTTTATTGTTGTTCAGGGTGGACAAAAGATCTTTTGTAGTAGACATGAAATCAAAGACAAAAAAAGGGATCTCAGACTCCTTCTTGCATGAGTCACATGGATTTGTCTCCAGCTTGTATGTCACAGGTGCTCAGTTTGTGAGTGTTTCTTACATCAGCTTCAGGACAGTTTTACTCCAGGTAATATGTAGTGGAACTGATACAAGATTTTGGAAGTATAATTGCCAGCTGAAGTCGCAGCCTCAGCATTTTCCGTTTGTTTTTTTTAATTGAAGAGTGCTGTAGCTCAATAATCTATTTATTGTTCGACACAACAGCTGCTTTTCAGCTAGTGCCTTAGTAAAACAGTGATTTACTTCTTCTATTCTAGGTCCTCTTCTGCTGAAATACAGTGTTCTTAACATCTCAAGAGAAAAAGCTATAGTTTACAACATGATTTGCTTATTTCTGTTTGCTTTAAAAGAAAACTAGAATGTTGGTTATACTAAATAAGACAACATACAGAAAATTAATAGTTGTCAGACTACTTCAAATGCTTTTTAACTCCACAGAATTTAGGGGAAATTACTAGAACTTACCACATTATTTCTGTTTTCTTAAATTCGCATTAAATTATTACTTCAGGTGATGCCTTATTTGCGAAAAAAAGAGCCACCACTCAGAAACTGAGCACTGTGTCTGTTGTCATTTATGGTGTTCTTTAAAGGAATCATTGAAGAGTTAAGGCCTAAGAGATCCATCAGTACGTTTGCCAGAAGTTGTCATGTTTTACAAGATGTGACACATATAGAAATGGTAGGACTAGCAACAAAATGAGTGATGTGAGAATGCTGATTATAAAAACATTAATGTGCACATGTAACAAACCCCAACATTTTCTTGCTGAGGTTTTTAGTGGTTTAAATATTCTCTTTAAAATCCCTTTCATGTACTTTAGAGAAAAAGTTACTATGGCTCTCTGCCTGGTTTTATTAGACATCTGGGTATGCCCAATTGTGAATGTTGCCAAATTCCTGATTTCTGAGTTCCCAGCAACACTTTGAATATCTTTGTTTCTTTTGCACCAAATTAATTATGGCCATAAACTGACTGAATAGGTTTCTGATAATACTATTCACTTCCTGTTTTGAAGTCTGTGGGACTTAGTTCCATCATTACTTATTCATAGCATAGTCCAAGTATTCATACAACTTGAATTAAAAAAAGCTTTATTTTTTTTTTCCACGCTTATCTATGTTTCAGCAAGTCAGCATTGTGGTTAGTGTGGCTTATTTGTAAGAAGGCTAATTGTTTTTTTCATAGACGTGGTGGTGGTGAAAGAAGCCATGTGCAGCATGGTTGTAAAAAGTAAGTTTTCTGAGCCGATGCATTCATGGGGACTGTACACAGAAATGGTGCTGGTTTAAATAAATTCTTAAGTTGCTTTGAAATCATCGACTGTTGTGTGATGACTTTCAAGAATTTAAGAATGATTGCTGATGACTAACTTTTTCCAGTTGTATTGGTCTAACATGGGCTCTAGTCAGAACTTAGCTGCCTCATTTTCCCTGACAACTGATTATGGGGTTTGTCCTTTCCCCGGTGCTCCATAGACTTACATTGTACCTTAAGGAAGAGCAGTGTTAAAAGAGGCCCAGGATACTGTTGTGTCATAACCCTGTTTCCTCAGATGTCTTAATAGAGGACCCCTAAATATTTCTCAAGGACTGAGGTGCAAAGGTGACTGTATTTCCTTAGGGTAATGATGCCGTATTCCTAATCATCCTGGAAGGCACTTGCTTCAGCTCTTCTGTCTGTCAAAACAAATGAGCTTTATTTCTTTGGTACAAAGAAACTATCAGTTTTGGTCATTGGGCTGTTAACTACAACAGTCTGAGAGGTTGTTTAGAAAAAAAACCAAAACAAGAAACCTTCCAGAGAAATTTTAACAGCTCCAAATGCAAGATCCAAGAGACCTGCTAAGTCCATAAAGTGAAGTTTAGGATGAAACCAGAATATAATTTCTGTTTTAGGGTGCTACCAAGACAGCGTGGAAAGGGGAGTAGGGAAGGAAAGGCAGAAACAACTCCTACCTCCCCTTCTCCCTTACACTAAGATGAAATAAACTTTCAAGTCTCATTTTTGAAAAGCAGGAAAATCGAAAGCATAAGCCGAACAGTCTTCCTTCTGGCATGTTTGACTCTCACTTGATTCCTTACATCCTGCTTATATTGTTCACTGATTTCAGTATTCCACCTTTAGAAAAGTCTTTGTCCTTCCCTATTTCTCCATCAAATTCAAGTCCTGTTACAAAACATGAAGGTTTTGCAAAACTTTGTCTACTTTTCTATGCTTACATCATTTTACACTCTTCCACATGCCTTTTACATGGCTTAAGGTGCATACTTAGCATTCATTTATTCACTCCCTCCCTCCCTCCCTTCCGTAGTCTTTATTGTATGTCCAGTCTTCTACTCTGCAGAGCACTCATTTTCTTACATCCTCTCCATGAAATCTATACACCTCAAAACCACAAAGTATTATTAATAAAAATATAAGCAACATGTCTGTAGCTGAAGTAAATACGCTTGTGACAAATGAAACTACTTTATTACACCTCTGCTTTCTTATGCTCCCTAAGTATTTTGTAATGTCTTTGAATTGTAAAATTGCTCACGTATTGTCACTGAAGGACTTTATAGTTTGCTCTAGAAGATTTAATAGAGTGTGTGGATAATACTGTTCTTTTGAGGGAATACACAATGCTGAAGAGGGTTTCCTTGATGTAGAACTTTTATGAGAGCTAGAAAGAGGCCTCTTGCTCATCTCCCAGATGGCTGCTGGATATGAGGAGGTAAATCATTGCCAAACTGGTAAGAGGGAACAAAAACTTGCTTTAAATTGTCCTCTCTTCCATTTTTGCACTATATACAATGACACAAGTTGTTGTAAGAGGGAATTAAGTACCAAAAGTGCTTTTTTGGCATTGAAATATCTAATCAGGAGCCATCCAATGGAATATTACAATCATGAATGTGTTTGTACAAACCTTAATTATTAAGCTTACACTTTTATGTGAATCTAAGGGGAGATCTGTGAGTTGAACTGAGGGAGGACCTTGGCTTGCACAGCTTGGTATTTGCAAAGTAAAATAAAATTGAGTCTAAAGCCAGTATCTTGAAGCAGTTGAAATACTGCTGAAAATTGAAATGGATTTCTGGGAGAGTTTTTCCTCCTGCTTATTTCTGTTAAAAACTGAACCAGTGAGCTGTGAGTTTCACAGAAGGCTGATGCCTGTAACTAAGTGTCTTGTTGCTCTCTGTAAGCTGATTTATTAAAAGGTGAAATATTTAATATCTTTCAAAACAGTAAAGATTTGTCAGGAGGATGTGTTTGTAAGTTCCTTGAATTGGCTTCACACACTGCCATTGCAGTCTTAGAAAAAGCTGGTGTTCTGCATAAAGTGACTGTATAGGACACAGTATGCTTGTTTTTACAGTCTTTGATAAACACTGAAGAAAATTAATGAAAACCAAGCTATTATCAGACAGTAATAATCCTATTACTGTCTTCTGGAAAAACGCATTAAAAAACCCCCTGTGGAACAACATTCTTAAATCAACGGTGCTACTTCTGCTGTTAAGTCAGTGAACACAGTATGTGCCAGAATTCACAGTGACGTAAGACTTTCCAACATAAGTGTCCTCCCTATTACATCTGACTTGCTTCAGCCAAAATTTAAAAATAAAATAAAAACTTTACTAGGTTTTGGTTCCAGTCTGGAAAATGCAGGGTGTTGATGGAAGAAGTCTGCAGTCTTGCATTTCTGAAAGTAATTAAAGGCATCAAGAAGTTTTCATACCTGGACAATACAATGTTTCTCTTGCTCTTTTCTGCCTTTAATCACCTGGTATAGATTTGAATAGTGCAGACTGTTACAGAACAACAGCCAGAGGCTTACCATTCACTATTACCCTCCTCCTCAGAAGGAAATTCTGTAAATTTATTGGGCATAAGTATTGAAGTAGACAGAATGAGCCCCAGACTATGGATGAAGTAAGTGTGACTTGAAAAAAGCTTGCTACTTGGTTAGCTGGCTAAACACCCTTTTCAAAACATGATTTTTAAGGCATTCGAGAGAAGCAAGCTGGAGACAGATTTGGATGTGTTTCATGTGAATCTTCAGAAAGCTAGCCTGCCTTTAAAATTTCTTGCTTTTTCAACTTTTTTTGTTTGGTTGGTGAGTTGATTTTGGTCTGTTCCTGCATAGGTTTGTGTGCATTAGCTGTGTCCATTGGTTTATTTTTTGTCAGCTTTAGGATGCTTGATTTTTGTATTAGTTTTATGAGCAGCCCTTCTTCTTGCTGGTTAACACCCATGCAGATGTTAGTCAATTTGACAACTGCCTTAGTCTATTTAGATTTTAAATGTAGCATCCAGAATCTGCAGAGAGGAGGCAGTATGTGTCATCATCCAGGTTAGTCTGTTTCAGTGCAATCACAATGTTCGTATTTTTCTGTAATTACTGAAAACACTGTCTGGCAACGGTGTTGCAGTGCTCTAATTTTTCAGAAGCCTTTGCTTTGTTTCCTGTTATGTTATTGTAGGTATATAATTTATTTGCGTGTACATTTAATCAGTTTCCAGAATGTCTGTTACCTAGAAAGTAGTGATAGGAGAAGAGGTAATAGCTTTAAACTGAAAAAAGGTAGATTTAGATTGGATATAAGGTACAAGTGATTTACTGTGAGGGTAGTGAGGTACTGGAACAAGTTGTCCAGATGCCCCAAGCTGTAGATGCCCAATTCCTGGAAGTGATCAAGGCCAGGTTGGACAGGGCTTTGAGCAACCTGATCTAGTGGAAGGTGTCCCTGCCTACAGAAAGGGGGGGGGGTTGGAAGTGGATGATCTTTAAGGCATTTCTAACCCAAACCGTTGTATGATTCAATGACCTTTGGGTGCCCCAAGAAACTGGGCTTGTTTTATAAACACAGCTGGAAGGCAGAAGGGATGAAGTCTGTGCCTCTGTAACCATCCTTGAAGGGGACTGCATGGTACAGCTGTACTCAAAGTGATGTGCGAGAAACCTGGACTGTTTTCCAACTGTGCACACACTGGTGACATATCCTGAAAGAGTTCACAATTTAGAGTCCCTGAAAAGAAGGAAACCTATTATAGCCTGGTATAGCATGTGCAAAAATACAGTCAAGTTTGCAAGCAGTATGAATGCTAACATACACTCATATATGCATCAAACATGATGGTAAAGTTAAACTTCTGGTGTCATGCAGGATTCTTCTGTGTACCATAAAGCTGATAAAAAATACATAAAGTTTATTGCTTTGCATTTGTTTCAAGAGCCAGTTACAGAATCACTTGTAACCTATGTATCTCTAAACATTGATGTTTAAGAAATAATGCATGCAAAAAGCACACTTCACGTAGCATTTCTTTTAGCATATAAAATCAAAAGATGTACTCTTTTGAAAAGATTTCTTTAAAAAAGAAGTGTACAATTTCATAGAAATTTATCTCTTATAGTAAAAGGTATATTCTTTTTCCACCACCATGTCCTATTACTCCCGGTTGGTACCCATCACTAGGAAGAAATGTGAACAAATCAGGTTTTCATTATACTGTCCATGAACTTGCTGCCCACAATGACTTGAGGCATTTCTCATATTTTTTGCTTCTTTCCTTGAGAATGAGATGATGAGAATCAGTCTCTTGATTCTTCCTTAGGGGTTCACTATGCTGCTATTAAAATGTCAGGTGATAGAACTTTCTAGGTAGGGGACTGAAGAGATGCTTTGTGTATACTGACTGAGATTATCAAAGCTTTTGGATAATATCTCCAAGCTTGCTGTCTGGCTGCTTTTAGTTGGTTTTGTTTTCATTTTTCCTGTGTGTGGGTCTTTTGTGGTTGTTGTTCCTTGTTTGTTTGTTTTTCAAATGTAGAAAGCCTTATTTGTGCAAGGACTTATGGCTGTGCTCTGATGTATTTGTGAGGCTTTGGAGAATTCGATCTTAACTGGGTTTGTTTTGTTTTTTGCTTTAAGCAAACAGCTCTTTCTTTCTCAGCAACTTGGCAATGTACAAGGTATCTGTGCATTTCTGTATGCTGTATACCCAATAGTGTAACAGGGTTGGAAAGATTTACACTCTTGGATTGGAAACATAATTTATCATAATATCTGTACACCTGCACTTTTTTAGTCACTGTGTTTTGTTTTATTGTTTGGTTTTTGTGCTTTTTTTCCTTTTAGAATGGCTGTCTGGGGAAAAGAGCACTGCTGCATTTGCAGAATACAGGACATTTTCTTGAGATTCAGGATTGTTCTAGCAATTCTTTTACTTCATTTGTTCCTGGCTACAGCAGGCAAAGGTAAGACATACTTTCCTCATTTATCTAATGTTGGTATTCCAAATAAATAGCATTAGACTTGATGAATAGGAACAGACAAGTTTCTGCCCCCTTGAAATCAAGAGGAAAAACTGTCATTAAGAAGCAATAAACCACTTTGTGCTCAACACTTTGGATATACAAACCCTATGCTTGGAGCATTTGTTTTCATAAAAAATCACCAGTGGTAACTTCTTTTCAGCTATGGATGAGGACAAGACCTAAACCCAGTACGTAATAACAAGGAGAATTACTTTCTAGCTATTTTTGCACTAGAAGTGTTACTATTTTCACATGTTATTAAATCTTTCACAGTGTTCTTACACAAACACCACAAGATCCTTTGAGGTTCACTCAGTGCATGTATGAGCACGGAACATTTCCTGCATTGCTCTTGGTTGTGCTGAATATGGCTAGGGAAAGGATAGAAAGATCCAAAACGTGTAACAGAAATGGTGCATTTGATTTTGACAGTCTACTCTTTGTATAACAGTAAATGAAAAATAAATTCTTATGGTTCTTGTACAAATTGCGTAACTGACGTGGTAATGCTTTTGTACGAGGTACAGAAGAATAAGCAATATGTGTTTTATTCATGGCTATTCTGTAAGCTGGCAGATACAAGTCTATTGTCTACTGCCACTCTGGATCTCAACTGATGTAGATTTACAATTTACAATTTACATTTGCAAATGACAATTTACATTTACAGACGACAACTGTGCTTGTCATTTGTGAAATTTCCTTATGTCAATGGTGTGTAATACATTCATCATGTTAGTAAAGTGCATGGAACATTAAAAAATTTAGAAGTGGTTTTTTCCATGTACTTAATGGATATTTTAGAAACTGCTTCCTATGTCATGGTGCGTTATTTTGGCTCTGGAAGATCAGAGTTTCTTGCAGTTTAAATGTGCTTAGTAAGTATGCCTGCTTAATGACATTGTACTAGCAATAAAATGTCATACATTTACAGACTAGATAAATTCTGATTCTAGTTCTCCAAATGTAGTAATTTTCATAAAATGAAGCTTTTATTGAGACACATGTTGACATTCAGGTGACAAACCAGTTATTATGATGGTGAGATTTTAACCTTGTGTACTTTGAATAGCAAAAAGGGCAGGGCTGCTCAGCAGATGGTTGGATGTTCTCTCCCCATCCAAGGTGCAAAAGTATGTTTGTATTCTCCAGGAAATACAAAGAAAGAGGAACTGCCTGTATTCTTTCTGATATTTAGGACACTGAATAATGTGATGTAGTTTATCCCCATATCCAAATAGAAGTGTCAATGAAGAGGAGGACTGAAAGTCATTTTGAGGAAACAGTTCTTAGCTTTAGATTTCCAAAACAATCAGTAGGATCAGGTGACCCATATGTAGAAAGCTTAGAGTTTTAAAGTTTTTATAAAGAGCTGTCACAAGATCTAGGCAGAATACGTGAGACTACAAGGTTCTTGTGATGTCATTGTAGTGGACTGTAGTAAACCAAATGTGTTACAGGTGGCAAGCACTTGATAGAAATTGACTATTGTTGCTGGTTAAAAGCCAGATTGTGAAGACACATAAACTTGTGACTATTTTTATTCAAGAGAATACTCAAGTATATTAATGCTCAACTATACTGGTACAATAGCTATTAGTAATGTAAGGAAAACAACAGTGCTGCTTATGTACTGGGAGAATCTGCTTCTGTATGTCTAATTCTTACCACCTGTGGTTGGCTCTCTCTTGTAAAAATATCAATTATCACTATCCAAATATGTTTGAAAAAAATACATGTTTTGGTTTACATTTCCATTACCTTGTCATTCTGATAAAGTTTATTTTTAGTATTTGAAAGTATGTGCATACATTTCAGGGTTTCTTTTAGGGCTTAAGAGAACATTAAGTGGTTACTGTTAGCTTTAGTGAGGGTAAAAACCCCAGTTCCTGCATCTATTAGAGAGAAAAATATTAAGAAGGAACAATTTGTATTTCTGAAAGAGTTTAAGTGCCTGACTACAGCAAATGACATTGAAAAGTCAGCCCATGGTTACAACTGCATGGAGTTTCCTTGACTCCAAATTGTGATTTTTCGCTAATTTTTCTTACTCTGGAGATGTTTTGAGCATTCCTTCTACTATGCTGTGTTTCTGATCTGTGGTGATAAACATGGCTGGGTTTCTGAGTCTGATTTCTGTCGTCTGAACCCAAAGGAAATAATTGTAAGCCAGAAATGCCACTGTCAGAGCACAGCCAGTTGTAGCTCCTTGGTTTTATGGTTGAGGGCAGGTTGCAGACCACAGCTACTGTTAGGAGAGAAAATAAGTGATGATTAACAGAACTTCCAAAAGCATTAAAGTAATGTCATCTCCTCCTTACGTTGCATCCACCCATGTATCAGACTTACTCAGGATGGTGATGATAATTAATTTCCAACTAATTCAATGCTGTACTGCATGTGTTCCACTTAGAAAATGCATTTCAGTGTTCCATGGTTATGATTTCCTTTGTGCTTTTCAGCATTCTTTGGGTAGGCAAACCATATAAAATTTTCCAAGCCTTTCTTGTAATAATTCAGGTAGTATTGGTACCTTTCTATTAACTTTGGCACCCCTTTTGGCACTTTTTTTTAACTATTTAGAGCGAAGTAGTCCAGACTTTCCAGTTTCCAGAAGGGTAGATCTCTTTAAGTAAACTCTTTTCTTAGTTTGAATTAATTTGTTGGGCCTTGCATTCTGATCAACATCAGTCTTTTTGAGTGATACAAAGCAGACTAGGAGAATCATCAGCAGGATTGATCTCATTTTACATTATTTTTGCTGGTTACCTGCTGTAAGACTGTTTTCACCTGCAAGTTTATGTCCACTCTGACTTCCTTTGACAACTTCATAGCGTCAACTCCCCTTAAGAATGTAACAGGATTTTGCAGCCCTTTAATTGATTCACTGTTAGCACATAAGCACGGTTTTTAATCAATCATAGAGCCATTTTAATGTTTAACATGAAATCAAGCCTGTCTCAGAACTCACTCACTTCCAAAATCAAGTCTGCTGATGGTACCTCAAGTCTTGATTAACATTTTTGCTCCAGAATGGATTTACAGTCTTCTGATCTGAGTAGTTAACGATGACTTCAGGTTTTGAAGCTATGTCAGGAAACTTCCCTAACCACTTTGGCCATCCCTGCATGCTCAAGACAGGAATTTTGGAGGGTATATGAGTCGTGCACTCATTCACACACTTCAAGAATGATTCAGGGTTGTGAAAGATGCCTACAGGTTTCTGCTAATTAGCGCCACAGCGTCAAAGCTATAGTATGCAACAAGCATAATTATTAATGACTTCCCATGAAATTGGATTGATTTATTTTATGTGTCAAACTTTTTCTGGTGGCTTGTACCTATTAAGCTGCACTTGGAAGTTAGGAGCCTCCTGATTTAATTTGTTGCTATTGAAAAAGAAATTTGAAAGTGCTCTGGTCAAGACACAGAGGAGTCAGAATTGGCCTGATGAAAGCTGGTGCTCTGGTTGGTTGCAAATATCACAAAAGAGTGAGCTGTGACCTTGAAAGTTAGCTAGGACTATGACTGTAACCCACCTTGGGAAAAAAACCCAACACCATAAACTGTTCCAAGTGCCTGGAAATTTGTCTTTCAGCAGGGAGCTAATGGAAGAGATTTCCCCCTATATTGGCTGATCTTTTCCTGCTATCCAACCCTCACCAATCATTATTAATCACCTGTCTCCTCTGGAGGGCACATAAAAGCTCTGCATATATTGATAAATAAATGCCTCCTAAAGGTGTTAGTAATGTGTTCTCTTGTGTTGGCTGAGTATCTACCAAGCTGTTTCATTTTTCTGTACTTAACATTTTATGCGCTGTAGGAGTTTTTCTTAGATTGGATGTATTTTGTTGCTGATGGGTGCACCATAAAGCAAGCAATCATGATAATGATTGTATTGTCGAAATGTGCATTTTTCCACAAAATAAGAGTTGACTCCAAAGAGCTTATGCTTATAGCCACAAAAACCTGTACTTCCTTCAGTGGGACAGTAGAGGAAATGAGGCACCTACCAAAACTTAACAAATATGATCAAGTTCCAATGTTTGGGGTATTCTCTGGCACTGCTTATTTTACCAGCATTGACAGAGCCTGAAACCTTGTTTTCGACAGTAAATTTACTGTTAGCACCTTAAATTTTATTTACTCTCACGGTTGAATTCTGAGTTGCTGGCACCTCAATGCCTCAGTAGGCTAGCAATTGACAGACCAGATGTCTCTGCAAGTAAGTGCCGTGGTAGAGAACAGGGAATAGGAGCTGGATGGGATGAAATTCAAAATATACCAAAACACATTTTCTGAAAGTTACTTGAAATTCATTCCCTTCTAGAATATGGCTATTTTCTACCTTTCTTGCTGAAACTCTTCTGCTATGCAGCACAGGACTTAAAAATCTCAGGGCTGGGAAAAAAAAATAAAAATCATAGCATCATAGAATGATTTGGGTTAGAAGGGATCCTAAAGATCATCTAGTGCCAAGCCACAGGCAGGGACACCTTCCACTAGAGCAGGTTGCTCAAAGCTCCATCCAACCTGGCCTTGAACAATGCCAGGGGTTGGGGCAGCCACAGCTTCTCTAGGAGGTTATTCCAGTGCCTCACTACCCTCATAATAAAGAACTTCCTTACAGAATCAGAGAATAGTTAGGGTTGGAAAGGACCTTAAGATTGTCTAATTCCACCCCCCCGCCATGGACAAGCACACTTCACACTAAAACCATGTCACCCAAGGCTCTGTCCAACCCAGTCTTGAACACCACCAGGGATGGAGCATTCACAACTTCCCTGGGCAACCCATTCCAGTGCCTCACCACCCTCACAGTAAAGAACGTCTTCCTTGTATCCAATGTAAACTTCCACTGTTTAAGTTTGAACCCATTACCGCTTGTCCTGTCACTACAGTCCCTAATGAAGAGTCCCTCCCCAGCATCCCTATAGGCTCCCTTCAGATACTGGAAGGCTGCTCTGAGGTCTCCATGCAGCCTTCTCTTCTCCAGGCTGAACAGTCCCAACTTCTCAGCCTGTCTTCATACAGGAGGTGCTCCAGTCCCCTGATCATCCTCGTGGCCCTCCTCTGGACTTGTTCCAACAGTTCCATGTCCTTTTTATGTTGAGGACACCAGAACCTAACCTAAATCTACCCTTTTTCATTGTAAAGCTGTTATCCCTTGTCCTATCCCTACTTGCCGTTCTAAGTCTCTCTCCAGATTTCTTGTTGGCCCCTTTAGGTACTGGAAGGTTGCTATAAGGTGTCTGTGAAGCTTTCTTCAGGCTGAACAAGCCCTGTAGGAGTTTTTTTTAGATTCAGTTCTCTCAGCCTGTGTTCTTAGAAGAGGTGCTCTGGCCCTCTGACCATCTTCATGGCCCTTGCTCCAGCAGGTCTGTGTCCATCTTGTGCTGAGGACTCCAGAGCTGCACACAGTACCCCAGGTGGGGTCTCACAAGAGTGGAGCAGAGGGGCAGAATTACCTCCCTTCACCTTCTGTCCATGCTTCTTTTGGTGCAGTCCATGGCATGATTTGCTTTCTGGGCTACAAGTGCACACTGCTAGGTCACGTTGAGCTTCTCATCAACCAATACCCACAAGTCCTTCTCCTCAGGGCTGCTTTCAATCCAGTCTCTGTATCTGTGCTTGGGATTGCTCTCACCCAGGTGCAGGACCTTGCACTTGGCCTCACTGAACTTCATAAAGTTTGCACAGGGCCACCTCTCAATCCTGTCAAAGCTGCTCTGGATGGCATCCCTTCCCTCCAGGCTGTCGACTGCACCACACAGCTTGGTGTTGTCAGCAAACTTGCTGAGGGCGTACTCAATCCCACTGTCAGTGTCACTGACAAAGATGTTAAATAGCGCCGGTCCCAATACCGACCCCTGAGGAACGCCACTTGTCACTGATCTCCACTTGAACATCAAGCTGTTGACTGAAATTCTTTGAATGCAACCATCCAGCCAGTTCCTTATCCACTGAGTCATCTATCCATCAAATCCATGCTGCTGCAGTTTAGAGAAGAGGATGTCATGTGGGATAGTGTCAAATGCTTTGTGCAAGTCCAAGTAGATAATGCCAGTCACTCTTCCCTTATCCACCAGCACTGTAACCCTGTCATAGAAGGCCACCAAATTTGTCAGGCACAGTTTGCCATTAGTGAAGCAATGTTGGCTGTCATCAGCCACCTCCTTATTTTCCATGTGCCTTAGCAGAGTTTCCAGAAGGATATGCTCCATGATCCTGCCGGGCACAGATGTGGGATTGACTGACCTATTTCCCAGGGTCTTCTTTTTTTCCTTTTAAAAAAATGCATGATATTGTTCAGAGGAGAATGGAAGCCTGGGACATGAGAAGGCAGAAGGGCTATATTCTCTTCTAGCACTGTTTCTGTATTTTATTCAGTATCTATTAAATGCAAAATACACTTACAGTCCTGGGAATAGGAACCAGGATCTGTGATTCTCTTTTTGCCTACCCCTTGTCATCTGTGTGCTGCCCTAGATAGACATTTTCTTTTTGATAATGGGTTGGTTTATGTGACACCAGGCCTGCTGGCAACATATGGGGTACACCTGTCTCAAAGTGGGAGAAGGATCTTTGCACAGAAGTTTGCAGGGTTCATTAGAAGAGCTTTAAACTAAATTTGAAGGGGGAAAGGGATAAAGCTTGTCTAGCTAGAGATAAGCCTGGGGGCAGCATGCCAATGTTTGAGGGATGGGGTGCTAGCGAGATCAGTCAGTCTGCCATCTTCTGGAGGTAGAGGCTGAAGATCCATTCTGCCGCAGAGACAAGGGTTATTGATGTGTTAGAAACCAGGGATGTGGTTTCGAAAACTCCTAGGTAAATGCCTAGCAAAGTACTATACGGAAGAGTAACATTCATGTAGAAGATTATTTTTAAAAAGAAATCATTTTACAAGTCACCTTTTCTTTGTATAGATCAGGAGGATTTCCTAGGACGATACAAAGCTGTCTTTAAGACTGCATGTGAAGATCCTTGGATTATGTCACCAAGAATTTCTCTGCGTCCCTTGAAAGAATTCATTGTCTGTGTGCACCTCAAACTGTATTCCTCAGATAGTCCCTGGACAGCATATGTATACAGTCAAGAAACACCTCACACAAATCTCTCTGCAGATAAATACAATCTTGGACTTACAGGAGATCATGGTAAATTGAGGATATGGTTGTTTGGAAATGAAATAAATACAACAGTAGAACTTCATGAAAACACTTGGAACCAAATATGTATCCAGTGGAAAAGTGAAGATAAGGAGATGAAGTTATTCATAAATGGAACAAAGAAAGAAAACAAAAAACTAACTGGGAAATTTAATTTCCCTGGAAAAGGGCAGTTCTTACTTGGCTGTTCAAAGGTGCCAGGTACAGCTGTGTCACCTAACCTGGGTGTGACTGGGGAGCTGTACATGTTCAGAATGTGGGATCGAGCAAATATAAAACAATCTCTGGACTGTGAAGATAGTGGTGTTATACGCTGGAGAAAGGAGGATTGGGTCTACAATAAGACAGTAGAAGAGGATAACTCTTTGCCGTGTGGTAAGTACCGGTGTACCCCTGTTTTTAAAATAGTATTTTTGTCAAAAGTTGATATGAACGTGTTTAACATTTGTCTTCCAGGTTTTACAAACTTTTTGCCTATTAGTCATTTCACCAGCTTTTATCCAAATGTCTAAGGTATAGCAACAGTCCTTCAAGCACTTTCCACTTGCTTCAACTTTTGTGTCTGTCTACTGTCCATGTAATGGTAATGAGAGCACAGTGTAGCCAACCAAAACTCCTCGGAGTATTAGAGCCTTCTATCAATGTCACCTTGAAATATTTAAATTACACACCTTCAGTTCAGGGAATAAACATAGAGGAAAGCATTGCTTGTCCTCATTCTGCACTTCTGCTGAGCCAGAACTTCACCAAATGCAACTTTTCATTGCTTCACTGGCTCTACACCATCTTCAGCTGGTATGGTCTACATCTGTAAAGATTACTGTAAGGTCTGATTTCTTCTTGTTTCTGTATCAGTAATGTCTTCCTTTATTAAAATGGCCAAATAGTTCCTCACACATTGCTCAAAATTCCTCTCTGCCCGGAAAAGAACCATAAAAATCTTTAAACCAAACCAAGATTTTATTTTTGAGAAATTGAGCTAAAGCAATAGAATTATTTTCTTTCTAGCCTTTCCCTACTGTATCTGTTGACAAGAAAGACAAATTTGATCCCTCCCTAGCTTGATTCAAGTTTATCAAACACAGTATATGGTATTACCCCCAAAGTCCTTCAGAGATTTTAAGGTGACTACCATAACTGGTTCCTAAAATTCTTACATAGCATAGGAGGTTCAGTTCAACTGTGACGCCAGTCTTAGTTCTCATCACTTTAATCCTTAAAAATTGTAACTATCTCTTGTGTGCAGACTAAAAAATATCTTTTAGCTGTATAATGTTAGAATCACTGCCTGACCAGGTAGATTAGAAGTGTCTTAGTAAGGGCATTAAAATAAGGTTACCATATTAAAATAAGGTTTTTTTGGGAGAGAAAGAAATCTGCCCGATAAACCAGGTCTCATGGAGAATGCCTCTAGTAGTAGGTCATAGTGAATGAAATGCCTTTGCTGGCCTGATGCTTTAGTTGGCAGCACATAGCCTCTGCTGGGTTGCATGATTTGGGAAAGGAGCTGAAGACAGGATGTCTTTCAGTTTTGCTCATGTATAACTGTTTGAAGGAACACAGTCATAGGGCTGAAAAGGAGAACATTCTGCCTACCAGACAAAAGCTTGGTGCAAAGAAAGTCTGAGAGACATCTGCCTGAATAGTGGGTTATACATTAGTCAGAGTGGTGCATCTGATTATCTTTTACTGGGCACAGAAAGGATAGCCTGCTTGTTTTCAGTTCTAGCTCTTTCTGCCCTGAATATGGAACATGACAGCTTGGTTAGGCAGTGCGCAACTCCAGCCCCAAATGATTTATGATCTTAAAATGAGTGATTTAAGGGCTTGTGGAATCCTTTGTCTATCTGCAAGAGCTTTCTAGTACTGGAGTGTGTAAGATGTGTGGTTTCTGAAGCTCAAATTGAACTCTAATTATGCTGATAGAGGTTTGTTTTGGTACAGAGACCATCTCTACTGCCAAATATGTTATCTCCTCTAGATAACTTGGAAGAAAAACAACTTTTCGAAGAAAAGTTCACTGGATTTTTTGCAACAGTTTGCCTACTTTAGCTGATTGCTCTCCCCCTCCAAATCAGCCAGTGAAATGCATATATTTAGCAAATATCAGTTCAACGATTAAACAAAACCGAAGCATTGACAGTAGGAGCATATCATAGTGCCTGGCAATTTTAATTTGATAGTTCTACTAGTTCTGATTTCTTTGTATAAGTTCCTCTGTACACCTGTGTAAAAATTACCTGATTTTGGAGGCTTCTCTATTTGTTAAAACAGAAGGATTTTGAGTAGCAAGTCTTCAAGAAGATCTAATTTTGCACCCGCAAAGAACATAATTGGCAAAGGGCTAAAGCCTGGGAAAAGCTACACCTCCTGCGTAGGACGGAAAGGTGAAAAGGAAGTGGTTTATTACTGCTGTAATTGTGCTGGAGGACAAGTTTAAAATTTTTTTTTTAATGACTTGGTTGGCATTTTTTGCCTTCATAAAACAACAGCTTGTAAAATATTTAGTCAAAGGTTACTGTGATTTCTCCTTCACTTGATCACCCAAAATCTTTGTGATTGTAAGCCACTAGCTAGCTGGTGTCTCACAGGCAACACTCCACTAAATGGATGCTCTCCATTAAGAAATCTAGGTTGACTTAACATCACATTATTAGGTTATGTTTCCTTACCTTCTTTTCCCACCTTTCTTTCTGTTGACTCTTCAGATTCTTTTGATTTTATTATTTATTTTTATAATACTTTTTCAGATTACCAAAAATGTGTATTTAGTTTTTTCTTAACCATGTGAGATCTAATAAGGACCAGAATCCCAATTCTGGTAAGATTTACACATTCGCTTAGCACTTAATGGCATGCTTAGCTTTAACCAAGTATCTTGTCCCCAGAAGCAGATGGTATTACCTTTGCAGTAGCTTTGTAACTTCTATGTCTGAAGATTTGCAAGAAAGGACATAAATTACTGCTTCCCAGTTTGTGATGAGAGCTTATCACATTTCTTGGACTAATGGAATTTAGCAGTAGCAAACTTTCAGGTCTGAGGTGGAGATGCAACTCTGCTTCTTTCAAGTAACACAGTCTTCTGGTTCTCCTCTGGTGTAGCCATTATATGCTGAGCAGGTGTAAATACTGCAGGTAGGACTAAAGAGGGGAGGAGGCCCCACACATTGTGCATCACTAATCTACTTACATTCCTCACGTACCTTTGATAATTCCTCTTTTTTCTGAGAATGAGAACTAGCATAACAGCTGTGATATGGAGAAACATATCTCACTTTAAAGATCCCCTGGTTTTAAAAAATGTATAAGTGAAGAAAGATGCGTTCACTGTTCCAAATACTGACTTTGGAAACTCTTTATCTTGTCCCTTGATGAATTATTTCTATTTGTCTATACTATTCTATTTAGCACACTTTAATTATATTACTATTGTCTCTTCATAATTCAAGGGAAAAAGTGCACTAAAAAAGCTCTGGGTGATTTAAGAGAATACAAACCCACAAGAATATAGGTGAGTTTAAAATGCTAAATGCTTGGAAAGTTATTTTAGTCATCTGTGAGCACGAGTCGTCATTTTTACCTGGGATATTTGCAAGTTGCCTTTAATAACAACTTGACAACTGGAAGAAATGTACTGTTTAAACATTAATCATTTCAGTTACACATTAAACAGTAACATTCCTTATCCAAATATAAATATCCAAACTGTTACACTGTGTATTTATGCAAAGGAGCACAGAGATGATGGGGTATCTTTTACAAATTTCAAGGAGTAAATAAACCAGATTATTCATGGCCTAACTGTAAATAGTATCACTGACCATAAAGCACCGTCATCTCATTTTGTGGTACAGATGCCCTTTCAGCAGGAGTCTGGTGCCTGTTGCTTTTGGTTGCTTTTTTTTTTTACTTTTTTTTTTTTTAAGAAATACATTTCAGTATTAATGCTGTGGCATTTTAGATTTTTCTAAACTGTCCTGTCCAACTTTCAAGATTAAGGTGTTGCCCCCTCTATTCCTTGTATTCTTTTCACTTCCAATATTGCTGAGCCTGATACTGGTGTTGCTGGAGGGGATTTCTGGGCTTGTGGAAGCAAAGCAGTGATGCTGATGGGAGAAATGGGAAGTGACTGGTGCCTTGTGTGACTATTTCACCTTTGCATGCTCAAGGAAGAGAAAACTTCAGTTTGGGCAGTCATTCTAGTTTGCAGGTGTGGGGAACAGGAGGTATGATTTAGGCTCATGTAATCCCTCTTAAAGGTTTCCAGAGCTATGCGCACTTGATGACTGGATCAGCTTTCTCAAAAGAGGGGGTGGAGTCCCAGGGCTTCACCTCCTCAGGCAGAAGGTGGAAATGTAGCTGCCGCTCATCCAGTCTGCATCCCTGTCTGTTGGGTATGAAACTTGGGGCCATATTGTCACATTTACTGAGCAGATCATGAAAGCTGGAGGTGCCGAAATAAAATTTTTCCCCAGTACCATTTTCTTTTCTAAAACTGTAAGGACACAATACCACAGAAACCTCTAGAAGCTCTTAAAGGAAGTAAATGTGACAGGGAAATAATACCTGACTCTGGAGTGCCTATTTGATGAGTCATGTACCACTCTACTTTTTACCTATTAACAGAATGCATGTTTGACCTTCCCTTTCTTTGCTCTTATTGCCTCCCTCTTATGTGATATCAAAGAAAGTAGCTTTTTGGAAATAAGCCTGCCAGAGAAGAGGTGATTTTATTCACCTTAGTATCTAATGTACAGCTTTATACAAACAGATAAAAACTGTATTTATAACCCTGCTTCCTAAAAAACTTGTTTTTTGGAAATCAAAGTTGAGTTCAAAATATTGCACCTAAATTTTCTCTTAAGGATACTAAAATGAACTGGCCAAAGTGACAGAGCCTGATGTGAACAAGCACTTTCATCATTTTCTTACATATGCTTCTGTCCAATAGCCAGTGATAATTCATCCTTTCTTCCATGATGCCACTGCCAAGAGTCGGAGCAGATGGGAAGTGTCATGAGAGGCACCAAACAATAAAATATAGAGTGAACACAGTTTTATCCTATAAACTTCTACAATGTGCCTCAACCTAACTTACGGAAAAAGTCAATATGGCCTAATGTCTACAGTGGAACAGCTGGGAGGTGTTACTGTTACTAATGCCTTGTGTAACAGGACGGTTCATTTTGGCAGAATGTTTATCCAGCTGAAAGGTTTATAAAATATTAAAGGGACCCAATCTCTTAATAGAAAATACAGATTTAATTTTAATATGAGAATTGAATGTTTTATTTTCAGTGTCCATTTCTGTAAACAGATCAATTTTAGAATAATATCATTTGGAAATGTTGCTGTTTGGGCTACTCAGGTTTGTCTATGAGCAAGTCCTACGAAATGCATTAATGCCAGGTATTATCATATGGTTGTATCCTAGTAACACTGAATACAAATGGATGGTGGTTGTTGCACAGTGCTGGTAACTGATGTAATACATACTGATAACTGTTGCCTGTGAGAACGTTTAGAAAAGGATTTGTATTGACTTAAAAATGCAGTGTGGACTTGTTGATCTAAAGTAGTTGGGGTTGGTTTGGTTTGTTTTTTTGTTTTGTTTTTTTTTTTTTAGTTATTTTTATTTTAAAGCCACAAAGTGATAGGTATCTGTTTGGAATAAAAACTTCCACTTTGTAGTTTTTTGAGGGAATTTTTACTGCAAACCAATTCCCCTGCATGAATCAGCTGAATTTTTCATATGCTGTGTTTGCTATCACATCTTATTTAAAAGATCGATGTTTTTTACTAATTTCCTGGTATTTTTGTTTGTATTTGTAAATCAAAACTGTATCAGCAGTACACATTTGTGGTCATCTAATAGTATTCTGTGGTGTCAGCCAAGTACTGCAGTATAGGGAGATCAAGGTGTCCCTTGGGATTCTTCCATTCAGATTTTGCTGATGATCTGTTTGTGAGAGCTGACCTGGTTGAAGTGCTGTGTCTGGACTTGACTATGAAGTAACTGCTCCTTACATTCTGTCACCAAGTTTTCTGAGAGACAGAGGTCAGCATACATGACCCTTCCTGCTGTACCATCCCCTGCCCCTCCACACCACACGGACTGGGCAGGGTGGGTGTTCATGTGGACTCCAGTTCAGACTTTTTCCCCAAAGAAATCACTTCAGTTGCTGTCTCAGGCTTGCTCAAACAATGCTTTCTGCAAAAGTTTAAAGGTGATCCTGGGGTGCTAAAAAGGTAAAACAGCACTGAGATAGGGTAGCAAGAAGCGGCTGCCAGTAACTTAGTTCTTTCATGATGTTGTTATCTGCAGCCAGGTTCTAATTGTTTCTCGCTCCTCCACCTGGGAAAACTGAACTGCTGCTGGCAAAGTGAGTTGTCTGAATACAGGTGAATGAGAAAGGGTACTGCCTTTCCAAAAGTTTTAAGAAAGTGTGTACTGATCATAAATTAGGTTGGTACTATGGAGAAGAAAATGGTATTTTTAATTCTTCCGGTTGGAGATAGAACATTGTACATGGTTCATACTTTAAGGGCTTTTTCTGTACCCTCTGAGTTACTAAACAAAAAGACACAAAAAGTGACGATGACTTTGGTAACGGGACCAGAACCATCCATCACATCTTGACCAGTGTGTTACAAATCTTCTTTTTTCTTTCTCTTTGGGTGAATTGAATTTTGAATTCTGCTTTGCTTGTTAGGACAGCTTCAGCAGGATAGGTGGAGACCATCCCATCCTAAAAAAGCGAGTAGGCTGTTGATTAAGATCAGTCATTCTAAGAAATGCTGTAAGCACAAGGCTGTTTTGTAGACAGGGGCAGACAGTGTTATCAGAGCTATGTCAACGTTGTGGATTTAGGCTTAAGTACTGTTATTCAAGGATTTAGTCTCCTACCAGACTGGAACTGTTAAAGTTACAGTGGTTCCCATTGTCATACAAAATCAAATGGGAAATTAAAGTTGTCACAATGCAAATACTTGTTCCCAGGTAAGCTTTTTGCAGCCGTGGTATGGAGCAATAGCAAGAGTTTCTAAACAGGCTTTATACCAGTGGAACAGTTTGGCTATACATACAGAATTCTCGAGTCTTGGTTTACCAAACTATTTGTGTCAGAATAGTACAAAGTGATATGAAGACAGTAAGGGGCATGCTGCTTTTGTTTCTAATGATGCATGTTAGTAACAGATACTGGTGCTTATTTAGTCGACTTGCCTTTTCCTTCAGAAACAAGTAGTATTGTGGGGACCTATTGTCTCCCTTGCATCAACAAAAGGAAAGAATAACACTGAAAAATGTTACTTGCCTACTCATTTCTGTAATGTTCCCTGAGAAAATATAGGAAAGTGTAACTAATATATATAATACCGTGTTTTACAATAGGGTATTTGGCATGTTGATTTGATGATCCTGAGCTAACAGTGTTGCAAATACATGAAGCAAATAAAACAAAGTTTCATATAGGTAAGGGTCTTCTTCCTCTTAGCAGTAGTAAACAATGTAAGGGAAATAAAAAATAAAGCCCTATTCACTGTCTTTTCTAGTTCTTAAACACAACAAAGGAGGAGGGTTGACAAATGTAAGTGAAATTAAATAATGTATGACAGCATCTCCTCTTTCCTGCTTTCTGTATGCAGAGGTGATTCTGATAAAAGACTTAGTGAAATTAATGCTGCACCTTGATCAGGAAGAAGTCTCATTCTCACTAGTAATTTCTAGCAACTGTATGCAAGTGAATATTGTGCTGTGAAAGAAGTCATGATTAGATTTGCATCCAGAAAAAAGTGTCCCTCTGATTATGCATGTCATTATGAGAGATGCGCCAGACCCTTAATAATTTAGTAGCCCTTCGCTGTAGGATCTCCATGTCTCTCTTGAGCTGAGGAGCCCAAGACTGGACACAGCATTTCAGGTGGGCCTCACCATGGCTGAGTAGTGAGGAAGGACTGCCTCCCTCAACCTGCTGGCAGTGCTCTTTCTAAGGCAGTGCAGGATACCACTGGCCTTCTTGACGGCAAGGGCACTTTGCTGTTGACTCACGGACAACTTGCTGTCCATCAGAACCTCCAGATCCCTGCCCTGTACTGAGGTATCAGCCAGTTCTCCCAGTTTGCATTGTCAGGAAACTTGCTGAGGAGGCACTGCTTCCCTTCATCCAAGTAATTGATAAATAAGTTAAACAATACTAGGCCCAATACTGGCCCATGGGGGATACCACTAGTTACAGGTCTCCAGTTAGACTCTGTGTCACTGATCACAGCCCTCTGAGTCCTGCCATTCAGCTAGTTCTCAATCCACCTCACAATTCACTCGTTCAGCCCACACTTCCTCAGCTTGGCTATAAGGATGTTACGGAAGACAGTGTCAAAAGCCTGCTGAAGTCCACATAGGCAACATCCACTGTTCTCCCTTCATCTATCCAGCCAATTGAACCATGGTAGAAGGCGATCCAATTGGTTAAGCATGATTTTCTTTTGGTGAGTCTATGCTGACTACTCCTGATCACCTTCTTGTCTTCCAAGAGATGGCCTTCATGACGAGCTGTTCCACACCTTTCCAGGGATTGAAGTGAGGCTGGTTGGCCTGTAGTTCCCAGAGTCCTCCTTCTTGCCCTTTGTGAATACTGTGGTGACATTTGCTTTTGTCCACATGACCTCTTCTGATTGCTGTGATCTTTCAAAGATGATCGAGAGTGGCCTGGCAATGACATCCACCAGCTTCCTCAGAACTCGTGAGTGCATCCTGTCAGGGCCCATGGACTCATGGATGTCAAATTTGTATAAATGATTTCTAACCCAACTCTCACAAAAGACTTCCTTTCTCCAGATCTTCTCCCTGGTCTCCTGGGTCAGGGGTTCCTGAGGGCTGGCATTGGCATGGAAGACTGAAGCAAAGAAGACATTTAGTACCTCTGCCTTCTCTGTTCTCTGTTGCCAGGGCCTCTGCTGCATTCCGTATTGGGCCTACTTTTTCCCTAGTTCTCCTTTTTATTACTGATGTATTTGAAGAAGCCCTTCTTGTTGTTTTTGACAGTCAGATATAATTCCAAATGGACATTGGCTCTCCTCATCAAATTTCCTCAAATTGTCACAACATCCCTGTATTCATCCCAAGTGGCCTGTCCCTGCTTCCACCTCCTGTATATTTTTTGCTTGTGTTTGAGTTTAGAGAGGAGTTCCTTGTTCATCCATGCAGGTCTCCTACACCCTGATCTATCTGCTCATTGTTTAGATGTTCTTTGATCATGCAGTTCTTGGGCGTGTGAGTGTTTACATGATGTATATGCGCATCATGATGTAGATGTATTCTCAAAGTGCGTGTCATGTAATTCGTAAGTATGTGTGGAATAAAGCATCCGTGTCCTACCCGACTCTCCTGCCCCATGCTTTTTGTTCGTTTAATTTCTCTGTTTCTCTTTGAATTAATAAAATTTCACTTTCTGAATAATTCAGCAGCATTTCCACATTTTTGCAAAAATAGTTGTATGAAAGCACAGTTGTGCATGCCTGTTACTTTTTTGATTGCTGCTATTTAATCTAGTTCATCTTCACTCAAGCAACTGTGCTGAAACAGTTTCTGAAGACATTAGCAATGGAAGGGTAGTGGAAAGGCTCACAGGCTAATCTGTGTCTTCCATAAGCATTAAAGTGATATACTGAGTAAAAAATGGAACTCATAAGAGTTCAAATTCCAGCTTTCAAAAAGACTTGACATACATTTTTTCAATGGATGCAGAGCAGTTTTTGTACACCAGCTTGAAGTGAGTAGCACATGTAAAATGGTTGTGTTTAAAAAAATATTTGTATATCTGCATTTATAAAAATATATATAAAAACTTCTGCTCCTAAAAAAATCTTCTTCCTTTGTAGTTGACACTGCTGCTACGCTGCCTGGCAGAAGAGATACAACAGGTATATGGGGGTTCTGTGTAATTTTTTTCCCCATTGTTCTTATATTTTAGAAAGTGAGTAGAAAGATTGCTGCTGCTGTTACTTTTTAATTCATGGAGATAGTTAAGTATATGCAAATATTTGTAAATTAATTATCCATATCATCCTTGTGGCTTATTAGTATATTTCATCATGCAAATAACATCATTAATTTTCCAGAGAAAATGAAAATGAGATCACTTAAGATGGCTTATTCTCCTTTCACTGCAGAAATTAGATTTCTGTTTTTCCTTTGGAAATGAGCTAATACTAGTTTTCATTATAGCAAGCAAAATAGTCTGAACAAGGAATCATGGGAGTGATTAGCATTTCAGAAATTCCTTGTTAACTATATTTAACAAAAAAAAAAATTTCTGGGTTTCTGCAGGGACTTTTGGTATCTCTGACTTACCTCTTCTACCACAGGAAAGCCTTTATAGTATAATTAGTGTATTGCAAGTAACATTATAGGATGACTTGAGTTTTGAGAGAAGATGCTGAGCTGAAATACCTTAAGTATGTTTTTGTAAATAGTATTTAATATTTGCAGCCAGCTGTTCTTTAGGTTATCTATGGAAACTGTGATTTGACTTGTCAATGTCACTGTCAAATACCACTCTACGAATGAAAGAGCTAATTTTGAAGTTGGTGTGGCAACCAGATACCAAATTTCATGTTTGTTTTTTTTTTTGTGTGTAATCAAAATACTGACTTCAACAACATTAAAGATTTAGTGAGTGGTGTTTGCTATATAAAGTTAGCTGGCTGGTATCACAATCAGAGGTTCAGACTTGAGTTAGGTTTTTGGATTGCTGTTCTTTGAAGGATAGAAGGAAGAACAGATGTGTATGGGATAAACTTGCCAAGTCTCAGTATTATTGTACAACGTCTGAGGAGAGTTCTTTGTACCCACCTATAGCCATCTTGTGACGTATGCTTAATTCCCATTCCCAGAATTAGACAGTCAGGGTACGTCTGTGGCTTTCAGGTTAGCGTGGTACATATCTTGGGTCAATTATTTTTGTTTTCTTAACACTATACAATGAAAACGACTCAATATTTGTTGAAAGGAAATCGTCTTTGGACGAATTCTATTTGAATTCATAAAAATGGTAAATTTTTTTTCATCAGAGATTTGTTACATCTGCCTTTTTCGGCAAGCTGGAAGTGTTCTGGTAAGCAGGTGTTGCCCTCTGCTGGTAAATGCAATAAACTTTGATACATAAGGAAATGCTGCTAAGGTCTGTTATGTATGTGTTAGAAACTTCTTTATGGGTTTTTTCTCTCTCTCTCCCTCTCTTTTTTTCTTTTTTTTCGTGTCTGTAAAAAAGGTGATGATTCGGAAGAATCGGCTGTAACAACCATTTCTGGTAAGAAAATCAGGATTTTACTGCAATATTTGTTACTTCCTGATAGATAAATCTGCTTTTATCTGAGGTAATGCAGGAAAGTTGTGATGCAAAAAAGTTCCAACACTTAAGGTTTTTATTGTTTATTTTTGAAGAGTAGATTAATTTCTTAATTCTACTTTGCAGTAAAATAACTTACCTTATAGGATCACTCATGGTTTGTGACAGTGATGCTTGGGGACAAAGGAGGGGCAAGTTGTTTGATCAGGAGGCCTTTGTCCAGTAACCTGAAGAGTGAACAGTTTGCAGAGATGGCAGAGGAGAAGCACTGTAGTGAGAGAGCTCACTTACATTTCCTCCCAGTCTAGCAGATGTGCATATGTCATTTCATGTGGTGTGGTATACTGCATGCATGTGCACGCACATACACACACGAAACTAAAAAATTCTGGGACCAGAGGTGATGAACACACTCTATGAAAGCATTTTTTTAAATGAAAAATTTAGACACGCAGAAATAGCTGTGTGAAAACTTTCTTGCTTAATGTATACTGACATATCGTGCTCTGGAGAAAAGAAATAATTCAGACACACACACATGCTTTTGGTTTTTTACAGATACAGTCTTTCTCTGGAAATGGTTCATCTTTAAGAACTGCAGCCAATTCAATATTTGTTGTAGTTTATACCAAGCCAAATAAAACAGATGAAATCAGCATTTAGTTTCCACTCAGATTCCTCATATTTTGGCTGCTTGTTAGTTGGCTTAGAAAATAATTTGTCTTCAGTATTGTTACTTAAGAGCTAAATATGCTTATTTGGCTCATTTATTATATATATATTTATTATGGTTTATATGGGTTTATATGGCTTATACGGTATTATATATTTACAGAAAGAACAGATCCCGTTCAATGTAATGAAGTAGATTACTTTTTTGTATTGATATGCAGCTATCTTTATGCAAAGTCACCAACTTTTGTTTATTATACTTAAGATACTGTTCCTACTAATGCTTTTAGTGAAGAAGTTTGGAAAACATAGTGTTCTTCTGCTATGAAGCTGCTCTGGCCCATTTAGAAAAAGTCACTAAGTTGTCATATTGGAGTGATATAAAGTGGTCCTCTACCTTGTATTCCTGCCCTGACACCTAAAAAATGCTTACCAAGCACATCCTTCCTAAGCAATAGTTAAATTTTCTTCCACTGTCTTGATGTAATGATCTTTTTTTTTTTTCTTTTGATGTAGCTAAAAAAAATTTGCATTCTTACTCTATTTTATTTATATATGGTTACTGTAAAAAACAGCTTTTTTAAGACATAGTTTGCCAGACCCAGTGTGTCATCTCTGCTTGTGCAGGAGAAGATCCTTGGGGCTAAGTGCTTATTACTACTGGGTGTGCCAAATTCATCTGGATCTTCTAAAAGAATGAAATCAGTAAAAGGAACTTCTCTGAAGGAACTCCATTACGAGCTGTTTGTATTCTGTTACTCAGATTTTTTAAATAATGTGAGCATTATTTCAAATACTTGTATTGAAATAATTGGAACATTTTTAATAAACAATGCAATTGGTTTTAAAATGGATCTTAGATAAATATTACATTCAAAGTTTTCCATCTTTTTTCTCCAAAAATCATAGAAATAAAATATTATATTAATGCAATTTTGTCTTCTTTTTTTTCCCCAGAATCCTCTATTTTTACTTATGTCATGTATCCTATTAACCCTTCAGGCAAGATTTTATTAATGTCTCCGTTATTTAGATTTAGTTAGATTTAGATTATTTTTTTCTTTAGATTTTATAGATTTTTATTCTATTTTTTAATGGTTTTTACTGTTATTTTTCTTCTTCAGATATGATTTTGGAGAAGACTACACAAACTGCAGGTGAGAAATAGCATGAAGAGTGTTAAGATCTGAAGGGAGATGTTTGTTGCATTAATGAAACCTGAATGTTTTTAATAACTGATTTGTTTAGTCCAAATTATTTTCTTACATGATCTTAAAATTTTATTTATCTGCAGTCTGTATTTTAAGTCTGCATGGGTAGGGTTTTGAATAGCATTTAACTGACACCGAGCTTTCATTTGTATTCAAAATAATACATTGCTTACCTGTCGTGGTTTAAGCCCAGCTGGCAACCCAGAACCACGCAGCCCAGGCTGAAAGTAAAAAACACAGCACTGCACCAGCTACTAAGGAGAAAAATGACTGCTACTGCTGAACCCAGGACAGTATATTGCATTACAAGTCACGCCCATGAAGTACAGCAAAACAATAACCCTAGCCCAGGCCCCCCAGCTGATAAACACTAAAACAGCAAATACCAGCTGTAAGTAAGCTACGACATGCTGAATCTCCAAGATCAAGAGCAACAACTTTGAGAGCCAATAAATTAGCATTGTGATGAGTGACTATTAATCCAAAAAAATGAATGCTTTTCACAAATACGTTTAGACACACTCGGGTCAGATCTGTTGTTATCTCAACCCTTCGTGCCCCACGTTTGGTGCCAAAAAGAACTGTTGTGGTTTAAGCCCAGCTGGCAACCCAGAACCACGCAGCTTCTCACTCACTCCCCCCCTGAGAGATGGGGAGGAGAATTGAAAGAATGTAACTCCCACTGGTTGAGATAAGAACAGTCCAGTAGCTCAGGTATAACACAAATCACTACTGCTACCACCGATAAGGGAAATAACAAGGGAAGAGAATACAATCACTTACCACCTGCTGACCGATACCCAGCCTGACCCAAGCAGTGATCTAGCCCTTCCGGGTAACTGCCCCCAGTTTATATACTGGGCATGACGTGCTGTGGTGTGGAATACCTCTTTGGCTAGTTTGGGTCAAGTGTCCTGTCTCTCTCCTCCTGGCTTCCCCTCCTCCCTGGCAGAGCATGAGACTCAGAAAAGTTGTTGGTCAGATTAAACATTACTGAGCAACAACTAAAAACATCAGTGTTACCAGAGCTGTTCCCAGGCTGAAAGTCAAAACTACAGCACTGCACCAGCCACTAAGAAGGAGAAAAAAACTGCTACTGCTGAACCCAGAACATTACCAAAGCCCAAACTGGGTATATTTCTGTTTAGCAAGTATGTAGTTTTTTGCTGTATCTATATATAGAATGTTTTCTATACTTTCTGATGCTATTTAAAGTGTTAAGTGAAATGTACACCCCCTTCCTTAAAGGGACATGATAACATGTTCATGCTTCTATGATTCTATGGTTCTATATATGTTCTTGCAATGAGTTGCCAAATACAGTCATTAAAGACTCAGAACTTGCTGCCCCTTTTTTTTTCCTGATGCTTGTATTTGAAAACAAGGAATATGCTCATCGCAAGTCAGTACAGATTCTTACATATTCGTATATGAGCTAGGCATCTTGCTGTTCAGAACTGATGGACAGAAAGACATGTTTGTAGAACATGATTAATCTTATGCTGAAATACCCATGTAGGATAGGTTAAATGTGAATCACAACTTTAAAAGCATCACTTTCTCCACTGAATAAAGGGAGCCTAGAGTAACTAGCTCATATGGGGACACAGACATTGGATTAGATGGATCTCACTCTGAGCCGTGCTTTTTATTTCCCATTTTTCCTGGAAAGACAGAGCCTAAACTGAAAAGTAGGAAACTTATTTTTGTGACATGTATTTCATATCATATTTTTAAGTTAAAATATGAAAACTTGATTTTGAAACTTTTTTTTTTTTTAACAGAGGCTCTTAACGTCACTGATTATTACTCCACTGTAACACCAGGTAAGATTCATATGTCCCCACTTGTCTTCTTTTATGCTTGTCAAACTTCAAGTGTGTGTGAGTTTAGGAAGTGTGCTCTCAAATGTTTTTAATAGGATCTTCCTTGTTACAGTGGTGTGTCATATTAGCAGTCTGCCTTATGTCATATTGATCTCCAGTCTGGTAGAAGGTTTAATTTTGCAGTGGTTGCCTAGATGGCCATAGACAGAGGAGTTTGGTCATTTTGTAAGTCAGAGCAGCAGGTTACCACAGAGACGTAAGAAACACAACCTCAGCGCCGCAGAAAATATATGGACCCAGTCAGAGATCAATATGATCAGACAAAAGCCATTTATTACAAAGCCTTAAGCCCTTATATACTATTTCTTACGTGCACTTACAGTCATTTGGCATATCATGATTGGATACATGTCTTGAAGACCCTTAGTGACTAACATATAATTGGTTAATCACAGGTGTGAGAACTTGACCTCAAAAGCTTGCCAACAGTCCACAGTTCTTGTTAACTCAGTTAATTCCAGCTTCTTCTTATCTTGCTTGTTTAGGCTTCCTCGGGCCTCTCATGGCCTTGCTGTATCTTTCAGGATTTATGTACCAATTATCCATTCTCCTGTGAGAACACTGTCTCCACACCTCAGGGACCATGTTTGCTTAAAAAAACATAATCCTCATGCCTTTTAGTAGATTGATGCAGAATGAATCCAGTCATGATATTCTCAGGGCAGGTCCAGGCTATAGGAGTAGGCTGAATTAATTTTTTGTTATCCAGTTAGTAGCTTGATAGACCAATTAGGATGTATTTGCACTGAATTAGTACAAATGGACTAGGTGTCATACCAGTGGGTGCTCTGAAAAGAGAAAAGACTGATGTTAGTTTTTACTTTTGTGTCACTCCTGGATTTTGTGTTCGGTTTTTGTTATTCTTTATGTAGTTGAAAATTTTGACAAATTCAGTTGTTTATTAACATTTCTTTAAGGATTTTTTTTTTTAAGTGATTATACAGTTTTCATAACTATTTCACTGACAACTGCCAATACCAAAGGGAAGGCAAATTTATTAGGCTGAAAATAATGTTTTCTACTAATTTTAGTATTGCTACCAGGTTACAGTCTGTATGCACTGATGGTAGTTTATTGATGGTGATAAAACTGATGAAGCATCAAGCTATAACAGGCAAATACTTGTAGCACAGAAAGAGTAAAAAATGTTAAAAAATTCCATTTCATTTGGTATAGCCAATGATAACAGCAGAGAAAATAGCATTTGTTTTTCTGTCAGTGGAGGGCAATCTTATCTGCTTAAGTAAGGAAAGTTGTGCTGCCATGTTGTTTTTGTGAACAAGCGTGGGAGTTTTGTCTCAGATGCAAATATTTTTCCAGTCCTATGTTTTGAGTTTATACAGCGAACTATCTGTTTACTTAATATGGGACCCATGTTATTTCTTTGCAGTGTAGGTAGTATTAAAAATACGGGAGCAGCCAAAAGCTTGCTGTAACTAACGAATAACATGTTCTGCTAGTAAGAATATGCGTTCTTGCTGTTACCATAGCTTGAATTCTATCAGGTAGAACAGTTATAGTCTCATTCTACCATAAGTAGCCATAGTAGGACCCTCAGAAGCAGATAACACACTACCTAGTGACTGAATATGGTGATGTTTGAAGAGTTTACTTATGATACACTGATTTCTGTTTTACTTGAATTAAAAACCAAACTAAAACAAACCCACAACCAATCATTTGCATGTCGGTCTTCTGTGGAAACTGTTACAGAAAAGATTCAAAATTAATTAATCAAAGCCATCATGTTTTACTCTGAATGGTAAGTTTTGGAAGATGTCATAGTAAGTATCCCAAAGAAGTGAAGACTAAACAGTATGTGAAATATTTCTAAAAGGTAAAGACCTTTACATTTAAAATATTGAAATTATTGTAAATATGTACATTTGTCAGTACTGGGTTTAAATTCAACTTTTTTACTCACTAGATTTTTTTTGTCCCCCAAAAAACTATAGCAGGAGAAACCATTTTATGCAACGTAACAACTGTCTGTAATTTTTCAGGTTAGTAGTTTTCTATTTCCTTTTTTGCTTATGAAAACCATGTACAAAAATCATTGAGTAATAAATCAACTTTCAGTTGTTATGTACAAACTATCTCTGCAGTAAATTTCTTGTGAATTTAGAGAGAGTTTGTATAACTTAAAAAAAAAAAGGGGGGGAGATATTTTAAAGTAATGTTTAGTCTATTGTATTTTTTTATTTTTGGTTTCTTATCAAAGGATACACAGTCGCAAATAAGAATTACAAACCTGAGGAAAAAAGAAACTACTGTCCTGTGGTGGATGCTGATGCTTACCTTATTGAGCCTAACTGTATCAGGAGTAGAAGTCGAAATAGTGTTTAGAATTACTGTAAAAGTCTGTGTGTTTATTAAAAGTGTAATGTGCCAGAACAGACAAACAAAAGAAAGTGGAAAGGGCCGTGATGTTCCATATATGTGTGTTAACAAAAACATCTTAAAAGAAGATTTTGTTGCTACATGTTGCTGGCTTCCAAAACACTGTTAAATGGCTTTTGTGAGAAATACTTAAGCAAATGAAGTTACTTCTGCCAAGTAGCCATATGCAGAGTACTTTAAAGGTGAGAAAGAGGCAAAATAAGTAACTGGCCCCTACCCCAAGTTTCCCTGCTGACTGGTGGAATAAACTGCTAGATGATTTGGGTGATGTCATGTATTCATTCCTGTATGGGCCTTTTATCAACAGCCTTCACTGAATGTGTGGCTGCAGGAAGAGAAGTGTCATAGAGGTTCCTTTTTGTCTCCAAAATGGACTTCCCAGCTCTCAAGGAGCGTTGAATGTTGCTTTGAATTACAGTATCCTGAAAGTTCCTTAGTCCCAAGGGAATAATTTTCAGAGTAGGACTTTGCCTTTACCCACATATTTTATTCTCATTGTGGGAGTTGGAGTTGTATTAATAGTAATGTGCAATGGGGTTTTCCTGTTCCGAGGGTGAGAACTAGAAGGAATTTAGAGACAACCATCAAAACTAAACATATAGAAAATACTGAAAGCTATTGGATTATTTCATTTTTGGAAATAGTAAGTGAAGAGATGGAATAACAATTGCAAAAATAGTGAATTATCAGAAAAGCTAGTGTAAGTACTCATTTCGCTTCTATTGCAATACAAGAGAGTGAATTTTTAATTTCTCAAGTGATTTTACATCGTGTTATAGTGTTGATTTTCTTAACTTTTTTGGTTTTGGTTTTAGTGTTCTATGTGGGGAAGGTAAAACTTCAGGCAAGTGAAGAAAGTAACACATCACTAAAAGTAGAAATAGTAAGTGTTCTCTCTGTTAAAATGTTATTGTACGGAAGGTTGAAATATGTTTTTTTGTTTACACTAAAAATACTAACACCTTAATATGATTCTTGTTATGGCTTGTATAGTTTTGTTTTATTTCAAATATAATTTGCAGTACAAGGTAATATTTGCAGTGGATGGATTTGCTCGCTCACTCTCAAACAGTTGCTTTGCAGCTAAATTTTATAATTCAACTAAGTAAACTTCATACAGTAAGGGCCTGTATTCTCTGTGTAGCCACTGAAAGGAGGGGGAAGCCCTGGGAAGTCTGGAGAGAGGAACTGCCTAATTAATAATTTACATTCAGGCTTACAGTATCTTCCTTTGGAGATTTGGATGGCAACAGTGTGAGCACAAATTAAGTTAGATTGTTTCCTGGGAATAATTCATCTTGAGACTCTCACAAATAGGGTATCGTTCTATGCTTTTTGACATGTGGCTAATCAGTTATTAATTTTGCAATAAGCCTATGTGACACAAGTGTGCCCACTTACACAACATGAGGTTTAAAGGAACAGTATCATGCAAAGCAGGGACGATACAGATTATTCAGTATTGAGATAATGCTATGAGGATGAGAATATTTAGTTGTTGCAGATGAAAACTGGAAAAAAAGGAGACATTAACTTGTGAAGGGCCTTGTATCTTTCTTCTACACAATCCTGCCTGCACTCAATGTGGAATTTGACATGCCAGACTCTGCAGACATGAGAGTAGTCAGCAAAATCACCACAGAAAGCTACTGCACAGGTGTGCATGAAGCATTGAGTTTGGGCAGGAGTAGGCCCCTGGCAAAAGCCACCTCTGTATCATGTTGTATTTCAGTGGTGATAATGCCTACTGATACCATCCTGGTGTATTAACGTTTCACCTACCGCTATTAGAAGAATGGTTTTACTGTCTCTTGAAGCTCTTCTACTTTTTAGAATACTTCTTAGGTAATGTCAATACTATATACATTAGATGATGTTTTCATCAGAGTGTCCGCTGTTTGCATCGTGGCAACCAAAAGAACGTAAGAATGCAGATCTAAAAAGGGCATTTAGATAAACCTTACGGTGTTCTCTGGCCCTAATCATATTTATTTAGATCATTACTACCATGCCTGTCACCTAAGTTTTTGACTTCTTTTTCCCAGGATTCTACACTGTTGGTTACTTATGTCTATTTTGCAACTTGTCCCATTGCTGCACTTAGAAAGTTTGTTCAGTGTCTGGTCTAAGCTGCATTTGTTGCAAACTAAGCCAAATTCCAAATTCCACTCTTTTCAACATGAGATATGTTGAGGTCAATATCCTCTTGCCCATATCTTTCCCAAAACAGATCCTGTTACTCAGACTATACTAGATGAGCCAATTCCTTACATAATTTGTGACAACAATGTTATGGTAAATATTTGTTGAAATGTATTAATGAGAAAATGTGCTTCTTACCTTTGGAATTGCAGACTTGTGTGAAACAAACATGTTTCTTCTAAGGATAAAATTCACTCATTTTATTTAGCTGTGGAATTTTTGTTTCTAACAGGTTAAGAACATGACCAACAATCAAATTACACAATTAATTGCAGTTCCAGCACCTACCCTGCAAGAACTGAGGTAAGTAATTTTGAATAAGGATTGAAATCTTTGTTATATTTGAAAAAGATTAAGTGGTTTGTGTGGTTAGCAGACTCTGCATTATTCCTGCACTTTATAAATGAAAAACCTCAGGAGTTATGAGTTACTGTTTATTTAACATAAAATTAATATTGATTAGAAGAGTCCTGGTTTTATTTTATGTACCACTGGAGTTTGTTTTAAAAAAATGGTATGCTTGCTGATTTCGTTTTAGGTCCTTCAGTTTCCTTGGGCCTCAGCAAGGCCTAAAGGAGTTGTTGTTTATATGATGATGATGTTACTAGTAGTAGTAGTAGTAGTAGTAGCAATACCTGGTAACATGAGGTGTGGATTGCTGAGAATGCCAGTCTGGCTTATGCTCTTCATGAAGAAATGGTTTGTATGATTTCAGGGATTCAGTCTATCTCATAGGAAATTTACTAAGAGGACTTTCGTATCTGCGTGGTTTTTAGTATGTATCCTTGGAACCAAAACTGTATTTTTTATTTTGGCATAGTTTCTTCTTTCACAGTCCTCATAAGGAAAAGTTTGAATGAGTGAACATTTACTGCTATTCTCAAAACTTGCCCTGAAAATCAAGAACATGTAATTGGCCAACAGGTCTTTTTTGTAAAAGAAATCCACATCTTACTCATTCTGTTTCTGTGGTTTTGAGTATAAATTTAGAATTCTGTTCAAAATGCTTGCAAAAAGGCAACATTAAGACTTTGTTCTTTCAAATAACTTTTAAAGAAGTGGAGTGGTATTAACATATGTGATGATACAGGTTTAAACTTTGTGTAGTGACTACTAAAAGGCAGCTTACTACAGGCTTAATCCTTTGAAAAGGGTCCTTACAATATTGGAACTGGCATGATTTAAAAAACAAACTAACACTGATCAACTGTTACTTTCTTTTGGTGGGTGTTTTTCTCAGTAATTGCTTCTTTTATTCATTATATTGTTATAATTGTTTTTAGAAACGTAAGTAGAAATTCTCCATAATGGTAATTTTTTTATTTTAAAGAATTTCAGAGTTCAACAAAACCTTGCAAGCAATAAGTAAGGTAAGATTACTAACTTGTTATAGTTTGGAAAACTTTATTATCTAAGTATCAGTCCTATTTTGCCCTGACAAAACAATCTATTTTCACTTGTCATTACAGTCTTCCATTATGGAATGCAGTGCAGAAAATCAGAGGTTTGTTGTCAATCTTTTAAATGCTCATAAATTTACAAGCTTATACATTAATATATCAAGTATGAATGGCTGTGTAACAGAATTAAAGCCAAACTTTCTAGCAAAGTTATATTTGATAAATAGACTGGAGAAATATATGTAGGCAGACAAAATCTCATCCCATTTTTCTAGCATTAGTGATTTTTTTATTTTTTTTCCCAAACAATATTGCTTTTCTTTAGTCTTCTGGTGAAATACCAGCTTGCCTGCCATATTTCTTCTGCATCTCTATATTATATAGCAACTTAATCACTAAAGTTATGGGATTTGGGACCACCAAACTTCCAGAGCTTGTTTATGATGGAATTGCTTCAGGCATCCCAAGTTGCTGTTCTTTGGCTTGGGAAACCAGCTGTCCTCAGAGTAGGAGCCTGAGACAGTAACCATTTCAGAGTTTGGAAGCCATGTGGTACCAGAATGGCAAGGCTGCTCCACAGAGGTGATCCTGAAAAGCATGAAATGTAGATAATATCTGTCAGTTTAATTGCTACTCACCACTAAATTGCTGGGCCTTTAAACTGATCAGCTTGCAAACACTGTAAAAACAAAATGTGGAACTTCATTTCCCCAAACACTTGAATTTGGGGTTTATCTTCCTGTGTTAGGATGAAAGAAAAGTCCAAACCACTGAGACTATTATAGGCAGTAAGTCAGATCACACTTTCATATCATAAACTGGCAGTATAGGGTACTATTTTCATTCTTGTTAGCTGAAAAAAAGATGGAAGTTTAGTCAGGATTTCAAGTCATTGAACCATAATTGTAAATATGTAGTTACATGCTAAATAGGTCTTTAGGTTCTCTCTAAAGTCAAATGAGAAAATACTGGCTTTCCCTAGGCGATGGAGATTTAATATACACTGACAATAGCAACCTATGATACCTAGAAACTCGCGGGAGGTTTTTTACAGTAACAGTGGAGATTATGTTATTATCTTTACAAATCAACTCTTTAATGGCTAATATTAATTAGGGAGGACCTCATTTAAGAATAAACTGTCTGTAGAGAAAACAGAAAAGAAGCTGCCTCAAACTGATGTATTATTACACTTATTTGTAGCCTGGCATAGTGTTTTATGTGCATTAAAAATATCCCCAAATCTGAAAAAGCCTAGGAAAAATGTGCTTTCAGACTTAGCATTTGTGCTAATGTGCTTTCAGTTAGTATTTTATGTTAGTTTTATGCATCATAAAGATGAGACAGATCTGTTTCTTGAGTCTAAAGGGTTTTCTTCTCATCATAGTATATACTGCAGTTTCATAATGAAGCTGGCTGAGAGAGAGAATACAAGCAGTTTAACAGACAAAGCAGAAATAAGCCGACTTGGTAAGTTATGCTTTAAACACAGTCGTATCACAGTGAGCCTTTCAGATTAAATTTTCTATCTTTACATGTGACCTTCAAGAAGCTGAAGGAAAACATTGTTATATATTTTTAGATAAAAGTATTTTTTGCTGAACAATAGAAGTACATCAAAAAATGCAGCCGTCTGATTTTGGGGTTGGGAGGGGGAAGATAGAAATATGTTAAAAAAACCTTCAGTATAAAATTTCTGACCCCGTCAATATAGCAAAATTTGACAGAATTATGTGTAAAATTACTCGAGGACATAAATGTGTTACTGAAATGATGATCTATATTGAAAAGTTTATAAAGTAGCCAAGATTTCTTAGTAATATTGTGGTAGTATGAATTGGTGACCTATACCGTTTGTTTCAAAAGATGTAGCATTTCATTTTTGTTTACATTAACAAAAAAAGAAATCTGTACTTGTGAGGAATTGAGAAAAACTTGGGGGGTATTTCAGTATTCTGACTGGTCGAGATCTGGTTTGTAAATGCCATTTCAGAAAAAAAAATAATCAAATGCAATTATGCAATTTACACTATTGTGTAAATTGCATAATTGCATAATAAATTACATGCTTATTTGAACATCCTGCTTATTATTTAGCAATTAGCAATTTTTATGCTTCAGGATAAACTTGGTTAATGCTTCTTTGTCATCTCAGACCAGTGCTGCTGTTCATCCCTGAAGTATTGTTCCTTGACTGCTGAAGAATTACAGATGTAGTAAGTATAAATACAAAATCTGACTTGCTTATTTCCTAGATTTTCCCATGCATTAATAGAGTCAACTTCCATGATGCAGTGTAATAGCGAGGAAGGACTCCACAAGAACAAATTGACATGCTTCTTCCTAGATAGCTCCCTTCTCATTCTTCCCTCTTCCCTTCCCTTCTCTTTTGTTTGTTTGTTTGTTTGTTTGTTTTTGATGCCGATAGCTTTTGTGTTCAGCATCAGGTCACCTCCAGAACAAGCAGCAAAGGCAGCAGTAGTATCTATGGGCTTGCTAGTTAACAAATAGAGCAAACTAGAATGCAAGAACTCTCAAAGCATCACAGAATTTGTATTTGTTACTAGATCATGAAACACCCAATCTAATTGCTTTTTAAAATATGCATTATTGCTATTATGTCTGTATCTTTATATGCCTGTATGATAACTTATTTTCTTTAAAATATAAAGTGTTAAATTTAACATGCATTTCTATGCCTTCTTTTTTTTTTTCTTTTTTTGCAGTACTATAAAAGTGCCATCTCATTCCATATGGGTTCCTTTCCCCCATTTCCCTTCTCTCCCTAAAAAGACTTCCCCCAAGTCCAGTACTCTTATTTCCCCCACTATGCTTTCCACCAAACAAAGCCCTACAATTAGACCACTGATCCCACCGTTCACAGAAATGTCTTCTGGAACTCTTTCCACATCTCCCACTACAAATACTCTCTCTGAAGCTTCTACCACATCCACTACTGAAACTTCTGTGTCTTCCACCAGTGTTACTACTACACTTTCTGAGTCTCCTGCCCAGCCTACTGTGCAAACTGTTACTTCCGTATCTTCTAATAAATCTGTCACTATCTTCACACCTGCAGAAAAATCTGTCACTGATGCTGCTTTCTCAGTTAAATCTGATGGTGTGTATCTTAGCAAGCCTATTACAATCATTTCTCCTTCTGTAGGTTTCACTAAACATTCTGCAGTATCCTCTTCTGAGCTTCCCCCCAGACCTTCAGTAACAGTTTCCCCTGTTGAGGCTACCACCAAACCTGTTGCAAAAATTCAGCCTCCTGCTACAGATTCAACCCAACCTATTCCTAGTTATAAAAACATTACTACAGCACCTATTCTTTCCCTTACTCCTTTCACAATAACTTTGACCCCTACGGTTAGTCCTGTGAACCATGCTGTCTCAGCTTCTCATCATCATTCTACTGCCGATAGCCATGGCATCCTGCCTAAAGGGAGCACAGGTAAATATGACAAGTAAAATGATTTTTTTTTATTTAATTTGAATGTTATATATCAAATTCACTTTTAAATTTTATTAAACAAGATTATATACCCAATCTGTGAATTTCCAGTTACTGTGAAAAACCTGAGACAACTCTTGTGAGGTGTGTACTTTAAAATACATTCAGAAGTCTTTGGCCATGATGAGTGATACCTCACTCCACAAATTGGTTTGTAACTGTGATAAACAGGTACTGTGCTAAGTTCCCAACAGGTACTTTTTGTAGAAAATATTAAGTCACTGAGCCAGATAGCTAATTTTTTTACTAAGTTAGTATTTAAAATAGTACAAATCAATGTTGGATCATTCTTAAAATGTTATTATTGATTAGGAATATTCTTAGCGGCTATGTATTTTCCTGTGAACATTGTACACATCTTTACAAGTTTCTTTTTAAATTGCTGATCTTGCCTTGATTTTATTTTACTTTCAGGCATCCGGTAGCTAAAAATCCAGAATAATAGACTATTTAACATCACTAATGGCTTGATGTGAGGAACGTTGTAATCAATAAAAAGTTGAATTAATGCTGGCCATTTGAAACCTTGCTTTATGTTTTCATAAGACTTGAGGTATTGCTATCTGCAGAGTAGCTCATAGTGAGAAAAGGGGATTCTGTTTCACATAACGTGTTGAGAGACCTTTCAAGTTGTGATAAGATTTGTTGGTCAAGAGAACTGCGTATTTTTTCTGCTTCTCAAACGTTACATAATTTGTTGAATATAATGTTTAAATAAATGCACAACTTTTCTTTTGTCACAGGAAAGACACTATCAGCTACCACATACACAACTTCTGTATATACCCCCATTAATATTACCACAGCTGAGCAAATTGTGTCCAAAATAGAAAATGATTTAGCAGCTGGAAAAGTAGAGCCAAAAGATGTAGAAAGGATGGTTAGTGAGGTTAGCGAAGTCCTGACTGCTTCTGAACCATTACCACCCAGAATATCTAACAGGTAGGTCATTGTGGCAATAGATAAATGTGTGTTATATTGACTGTCTTGATAAATGGGTGTTAGTGATATTAATTTTTTAATAATCATAATGCAAAACAATGTTTCTTGTTCAAAATGGAAGGAGTATCATTCTAGTGTTACCAGATAGAATATAATAGGATTATAGTATAATATCATCTAATATAATAACATGGAAAACAGTATAATTTTTGTGTTAATACTATACAAGTGAGCAGAGTCAGTTGTATTTTACACTATGCTTCAATTGCTGCTCCAAAGCTACATCTTGCCTCAGAATTTTGGGTGTATGTACTTGGTGATACTAATTATCTCTTTTCTTAACAGGATTATAAAACTGGTGGACTATATTGGTTTAAAGCTGAACTTCTCAGGAACATCTGCTGATTTTGCCTCCCCTTCCTTGGCTCTGGCAGTTGTCAAAACCACCAGCATCCGCTCCAACCAAATGTCTTTTGCTGTCCAGGACTCAGCTGATCTCCAGGTTAAACACTGATAATTTTAAATGGTTACAGATTCTCATTTATTTTAAAGTATTTATGGTTTTATATTTATATGTACTGTGAGTTTGTTCTGTGTTTACATCATAATTTCAGGATCTTTAATTCATGTTAGTTCCAGAGAAAAAATACTTTGGTTTTGAAGGCCTCCATAGTTTTCCTTTCATGTTCAATTGTATAAATAAGTAACAGACTGGCATTTGACTAATAAGCTGTTAGAGAGGTACAACCAGAACACTGGAATGGACAGCATAATTTTGCCTCAGAAACCCTGAATCAGGAGTCACTTCATCACCCACCTGACAGTGATGAAATTTGTCAGAGTGTTACCAGATGGCTTCATCTGTTAGAAGGAGATTAATTGCAGAGTGTTCCAGGAAAGAACTATTACGTTGCTCGCATAATGGCATTCGTACATTTGTCACTCATGGCTAGTTGGTCTTGCAAAGAAGTGCTTATAAAGTTTGGATCCACTTTGTCTCAAAATCTCCCTCCTGCTTGAGGAAATAATAATTTGGACAATACCAAGTCTTGGAGTCTTAAGCAAGGAGATATGGAAAGTTCTGAATAGATTTTGGCACATTCTGTCCCTAAGAGAAGGAAGTAGCTTAATGTAGCATGAGCCATAAATAGTGCTGGAACTGTTCTGTGACACTGAAAATGATATGGTAACATTTGAGTTCTTTGATACATTCTTTGCAGTGTGTGCTGCATGAATCTGAGATGACTGGGAGGTGATACTACTGAAAAACAGATAATTTGCTAATGATTTTATGGAAAAATTCTGGCACTGGCAATGAAATACAGAGACTTTTCAACAAGTATTATTTAGTTCAAACCACAGCAACAGGAATGCTTTTGTGGAGTTGATTCAGGATTTCTTTGGTGGCTGTCTAAACCAGTGATCTCCAAAATGGGGTGTGAGTACCCCTGGTTGTGCACATGACAGTCCATTGGGGTGCAAGAAGTAAATATTTTTATATGGTTAATAAATTAAAAAAATATATTTTTTAAAGAATGTTTAATCTTCATATCATTTTTCAATTTCTATTTTTGTGTATATTTTATAATATGCATAATTAGTACAGTAGTGTATGCATATAAATTGATAGATACATTTTGGGGTGCATGGCTAAAAAATTTTTAAGGGGTGCATGTTCAAAAATGTTTATTGAACAGAAGAACAGAAGAATTAAGAACAGAAGAGTTAAACCACATTGTTAAGGCACTGTGAGGAGCAGGCACTGATATTTCTATTACAGCCATTGTTTGAATACACAAATAACTTCCTTCTTCAGTTTTGCTGATGTTACACATCTCTCAGGAACTCTGATGATATTTGTAGGTAAAGTGACTAATGTACAACAAGAAAATGTTAGAGACTTTGTACTAAACAAAGCTCTCTGTTCTGTAAGTACAGCACAGAAAACTGGGTGAAAGTTCAGATTTTTTTCTAGTAATACTCTGCCAGTGAGCTCTTGATATGTACGAATTGTAGATTATCCAGTTTATTTTTGTTATTTCTGCCAGGTGATCATAAAGGTAGGATTTATGTTCTTAGATTCTGTTTAACCTGCTATATTTAAAAACCTATTGACAAATAATAGCTATTTAAAGTTTTTCTGGATTCTGACATACTTTATATGGGGTATATGTAAAATTCTTTGCCTTTCAGGCTTAAATATAAATCTCCTTACACAGTTACATAGACTTACCTAGGTTGTTGCTCTTCACCTTTTTCAAATCAGTATTATCCATCACAGCAGTGTGTTCTCTTCCTGTAAGCAAATGGGGTAAAGGCAGAGTATTTTCAGTGGTAGGCAGACCTGAAATGAGTTTCATCCTTTTCAAGCCTGCGGGTGCTATTTATTCATTGGAACAGGAGAGCAATGAGACAGCAGTAGTGAGTTCCTGACAATGATAAAAGAGATACACATTTCAAAGTTCTAAATTGAAAATAAGGCATAATTTAATTTAGTGATGGAAATTAAGCATAATCCTTGCATTTATTTTTCAGATTTCTCTAGGCAGTAATGCAATTAATGATGTAAATAATCTTGGATCAATTACACTTCCTTCATCATTGCTGACCAGTTTACCCCATGATGAGTTGAACTTGGCTTCTAGAATTATATTCAACCTCTTTAAAAAGACCACTGTGTTCCAGGTATCTTTTTGATCCTCTATTCATAAGGGTTTTAAACTCAAGCCTAGAGCAAAATAAAATGTAAATGGACTTTACTACCACAAAGCACATTACCAAGCTTTCCGATTTAAAATGTAATTGCTTTTGTCCAGTGCTCACTCCGGATAATCCCTGAGCTTGTAGGTGCTATACTGTAGTATTGTTTCATTTACAATTTTTAAATATTACTCTTTTTTGTTGTTCCAGGATCTGGCCTTGAAGAATGCATCTTTAATCAGCAGTGTTATATCATCGAGTGTTTCTAACCTCACAATTAGCAACTTAAAGGCAAATGTTACTGTTGTATTACAGAATATCAAACCTAATCAGGTATGATCTACATTTTGACATACAACTTTGTTGCCTCCAATAGAATTGTTGTAGACAAAACACTGTATTAAGAATACAGATCTGTTGGTTCTGCTTTACTAGTGTGGGCTTTTCATCTCCATTTGCACTTTCCAAATCACTCATCTTTGTTTATTTATCACTGGTATAATTTTTTTTTTTCTGCTGTGGTTTCAGATAATGTCACTCTATAACTTATCCATTCAGTTTTTTATGTTTTTATCTTTTCTACTTGCTCTTCTATTGTATTCTTCAAAGAATAAAACCTTTTAGATGAAAACCTGAGAGTGGGTATTACTATGCAGATGCTGCAATCTTGACATTTGTAGGTGCGTCACAGCCAGACAGCGACACAAGTATTTTTTCTGAGGGGGAATGTTGTTCCTTAAACTAGAGCACACGACTGTGTCATCTGCAAGTATTAGGGCTCATCTACAGCATCTCTTTCCTAAATAAGCAACAAAGATTAAAATCTATCCTATATCTTAAAATGTAGTGTAGTCTTGATACATTATTCTGAGATATACCTGTAGAAGTATTAGTATTCATAGCAGTATAGTGCATTATTGCTACTATTTTTAGGATTTTCATGTGTGTAGGGGAAATCCACTTGTAAACCTTTAACATCATGGTAGTATAAAGGGATCTAATGTTTGCAAATGGAAAAGTTTTTCCTTGTCTTTGTGGTCATGTTCTCAATACTCTCCAAATCACCAAGGATGAGAAATCCCAAGAATTTGTATAGTGTGGGAAGGCAATGAAAGAGCATTCATTCATAATGTTCTACCAGGAACAGAAACTTAGCATAAACGTGATAGCTAGCTCCTATACGCTGACTTCAGATTTCTTAAGCGTATTTTCACAAGCATATTGTGGCATTAATCCATTCTTTGTGCTGTATACTGTATTTATTCTTGCCTGCATTTTGTAGATAATTAATAAGTTACTTGATCGTAAACTCATAGTTTAGTAAAATTTTCTTTTTTTTTTCTTTTTTACCTCCTGAACAGGGTAATTCAACAGTTAGATGTGTTTTTTGGGACTTTAATAAAAATGGTAAGTACCTGATATAACCTAAGATATCATGCAGGCTTAGCTATGCTATAGAATCATAGAATAGTCAGGGTTGGAAAGGACCTTAAGATCATCATCAAGTTCCAACCACACTGCCATAGGCAGGGATACCTCACACTAAACCATGTCGCCCAAGGCTCTTTCCTTGAACACCACCAGGGATGGAGCATTCACAACTTCCTTGGGCAAACCATTCCAGTGCCTCACCACCCTCACAGTAAAGAACTTCTTCCTTATATCTAACCTAAACTTCCCCTATAAGTTTGGACCCGTTACCCCTTGTCCTGTCACTACAGTCCCTAATGAAGAGTCCCTCTCCAGCATCCCTTTAGGCCCCCTTCAGATACTGGAAGGCTGCTATGAGGTCTCCACGCAACCTTCTCTTCTCCAGGCTGAACAGCCCCAACTTTCTCAGCATGTCACTCATGTTAATATAAGTTTTTATGAATGACAAAGCTGCTTTCTTTCACAGGTGGACATGGAGGCTGGTCATATGAAGGTTGCATAGTTAAAGAAAGTAGAGTAAATGAAACAGTCTGTTCATGCAACCACCTCACAAGCTTTGCAGTTTTGATGGTAATTATTTTTAAAGTTATTTTAATAAATTATATTAAAAATTACCCTGATCCAAGAACATACTTAAGCATGTGTTAAGCAAATGAGTTTTCAGTAAGCACGTACCACCTATGAAATACTATTCAGATTTATTTACTTCAGTGTTAGTACATATGGCCATTCATTTAGTCACGTGCTTAAGCTGCCTGTTGAATGGCTGCCCATGAGTTCCGCTGTAGTACAAAATTCCTTAAGTGCTTATTAAACTGCAGCTTTTACATTTAGGCAGTTGTTTATACTGTGGAAAATAGAAAATTAGGATAAATCAAATTTAAAACAGGTTTTTAATCAAATGGGATTTCACAGTTAAAATTATACAATATTTTCATGTTGTAAGGCACCCATAAGGATCATTGAGTCCAACTGTCCACTCCTTTCAGGACTAGATTGGCTTTTCTGGGTTTTAAGAATGATTCATGGAACTGTTTCCTTTGGTATTTAACAACAGAAGAGTTGTTAAAGGTGTTAAAGGTGTATTTTGTGGTTTTTTATCTTTTTCCATTTAATAAACATTTTATCTGAAAGTAACTTCTGTTTCCGTTTTAGAACTTGTATGGAAATACTCCTTTGAATCCCACACAAGAATTAGTACTGACTTTTATATCCTATATAGGCTGTGGCCTTTCTGCAATTTTTCTTTCTATTACTCTTGTGACCTACATAGCCTTTGAGTAAGTACCTGTTCAACTGAGCTCCCATTATTCTTCAATTATGATTGCTTGTAGTCTTCACTCCAAAGTCCTTTCCAATAATATGGATTCTTATCTCAGCTAATAATACACGCATGGATTTGTCCATTTTACCAGGAAGGTGTTGATTCAGTTTTCAGGAATGCTAATGTGCACAAGTGAATTAATCATGAGGCTTTATACAGCCAGAAGTGAAGAAGCAGCACTCTTAAATACTTTGTAATGGATTATCATAAAAGGATGAAGGAATGTGTTCAAAACAGAACATACATAGAACAGAGCAGAGTGATAGAATTTTTAAATGCATTTGTATTCTTTGTTGTTTTTAGAGCTTTTCTCTTAAATTTGAGCCTTAACTATTGAATCCCCCATCCTGTGTTTTAGAAACTGTCCTCAGAGTTACTCAGCACATGTTTAGTCTCTCATGATCCTCTCATCAAGGACCTGCTTGTCTATGTCAAGGCTTCAGAAGCCCAGTCAAAAGCCTAATCCAGTTCAGCAATAAAGAATAATCACATTTAAGTTTTTGGAAGAACTGTAACAAGAAGTCCAATATACAGTGTAAAACAAAAAAAACCCCATGGTACTAAATTCCAAGAATTCAGGTTAATAGCTGTATTTACATAGCCTTGTTATAACAAACTTTATTCATATATGAAGCATTATATATGAATGAAAATGTGTATTTTTTTTCCTTGGTATTTGTGCACTAAGGACTACAAGAGAGGAAGTAAACCATAAATCCATGGACAATTGATATAATCTCACTAATTTGCCTTTTTTAGGAAAATCCGGAGAGACTACCCTTCCAAAATCCTTATTCAGCTCTGTGCTGCACTACTTCTACTGAACTTAGTTTTCCTCCTTGACTCATGGATTGCACTGTATGATACACGAGGCCTGTGCATTGCAGTCGCAGTATTTCTTCACTATTTCCTCTTGGTTTCCTTCACCTGGATGGGCCTAGAAGCTTTCCACATGTATCTGGCCCTTGTGAAAGTCTTTAATACCTACGTGCAGAAATACATTCTTAAATTTTGCGTCGTTGGTTGGGGTATGTAGATTTTATTTTTCCTTTTCTGTTAGCAAGTATTTCAGTGAACGTGACACAGGCTAGAAATGAAAATGAAGTAGTCAGTAAGTGTTACAATCTTGCAGTGACCAGGTATTTATTATCAGTAAATCTGATCCTACACATTCCACCTTTCTGAGCTAGGAAACTCCTTCCTAACTGCAGAATTGAGGCTGCTGCGATGCAAATTGATAATGAATTTTCCTTGTGCAAGTATGACAGAACCAATTTTGAACGTGCATGTTTCCATTTCCATTTACCAGACAAATGGAATCAGTTGTGTCTTGAAAATAATAAGTGTATACGTATATTCTATTTCTGGGATAGCACTGTTGCTAACAAAAAGCCAGCAGAGAAGATCTAACTGGGTAGAAAGATTCTAGGCCTGATTATCCTCTTTGGCCACTTGAGTAAACATGAGTGAAGGCACTAAAATCAATAGAATTGTTTTATTAAAGCAGATGTAAGAAAGAAAATCAGGTATCAAATCAGTTTATTGAATGATGGTATTTGATGCCTTATTCAGAAAGGTTTGGAGCTAACTGTGGAGAATAACTCTTGTTTCTTTGCAAGTTATGCTCCTGAACAGTTTGAATGTTCAGGTTTTAGATACTTTAGACAGCTAGCAGTCAACAGAATTCAACAGACAAATTTCAGAAACATATTATACATTTCACAGAAAAATATAATCATTTCATGTGCTCATACTACTGTCTTTCTCATGATTTTTATTTTTATAATCTCATAATCTTTAAGGGTTACCAGCAGTAGTTGTGTCCATCGTGTTGGCAGTGTCACCAGATAATTATGGACTTATAACCACTGGAAAAGTTTCAATAAACAGACCTGATGAATTGTGAGTTAAAGGGGGTGCTTTGGGAGGGGATGGGTGGGAGAGACGTCCTACAAAATGGCTTTTATTTAAAGATTGGGAAGGAAACAATGGGAGAATTTTGAAATTATATAGCTTTACAGTATATCATCTGTTTTGTAATGATGGCTTATATGAAAGTTCTTACCTTTTGGCCAAAAAAGTACTTTCTACTAAGGAGGCATAATAGTTTGCATTGCAACAAACTACACCTTTATCTCATGTTCATTTTACTCTATTTCGGTATCTGATAATGATTGACAGACTGCTCTTGTGTTCTAGCTGCTGGATTAAAAACAGAATTGTCTTCTATATTACTGCTGTGGGATACTTTTGTGTGATATTCCTGATCAATATCAGCATGTTCATTGTTGTGCTGATACAGCTGTGTCGTATCAAAAAGAAAAAACAGCTTGGAGCTCAAAGAAAAACCAGTATTCAAGACCTTAGGAGTGTTGCCGGCCTCACATTCCTGTTGGGAATTACTTGGGGATTTGCTTTCTTCACAGTGAATGATGTGTTTACTTACCTCTTTACCATTTTCAACACTTTGCAAGGTAAGTTTATCCTTCATGTGACAGCTCATTGCATAGAATGTAATGAATAAAGCATTTGGAAATGGCATTTTCTTGATTTAGCAATAAAGTAATTTTGATACATCCTTTAACATGTTAATTATATTAGAGATGATACTGCTTTACTGTAATTTAAATTACAGTTATGTTTCAGAAAGGTACAGGAAAGCTAGCTACTATTTATAGGTATAATGTATTTATAAATATTATCATTTAAAAAATGTATGCAAACCAGAATCCAGTGGAAGTGACTGTATTTCTCTGGTCAACAGATCAATTGCAAATAGTTGCTGTAAGTGTTCACATAATAATGCAATTAATGTAGTGAAAACTGTGTCATTTCTCCACTTACCCTAAGGCATAGGATTGAGGTATAACATTCAACAAAGGACCACTGAGACAGGCAAGCCCTTCAACATCTTAAAGTTAGTGGTCTAACTGTTCAGCATGGCCTTTTAGTACGTAAGAACATAGAGGAAGTAGGTATGAAGGCACACAGCTTTGCAAAGGCCAGGGTGATACGGGACATAGAGTTTCAAAGGCCGCAAAAGCTTTCACATAAAACAGAAGGTACCATAGGTGCCTGCAGTTACCAAAGTATACCTGAATTGCCCTACTGAAGTTTGGATTCAAATTTCTGCTTAAATGGTACTTTAGATGACTGGCTGGCTGATTTCCCAGAGAGACAAAGAACATTGCAGTTCAGTGTATATACCTCTCCCCTGTTACTATGTTGATCTTTTGAATAACTTGATCTTTGGTAACTTGAGGGGTTGAACCCACATCTTCCCAGGTCTCTCATGGGATTGTGTTGAACTAACACTCTGTGGTCAGAGTAATTCACTTTGTGAAGTTGCCCTTCTACCTAGTTGCCCTTCTACCCAGTTTTAAGTTAGGTGCTGGGCAAATTTTTGTATTAGAAGTAATAAGGGTACTAAATTGTATTGACTTTAATTGAGCTAATGACAGTGTTTCAAAACTATATTTGAAAACAGTGTAGAACCATCTTTACAGAGCAACACTTAGTTACAGTCAAAAATTCATCCCAAAAGCCAAAGTTGGGAAAGATAGTGAAGCAAAAGATGATGTAAATAATCTCTTCTAGTGGAATTTTACACACTTAACTGGCCTTAAAAGCCAGTAAATATAACATACATGTATGTAGCAGCAATCTGATCATTCAGCTTTCCTTCGTGTTATCTTCTATTAACTGTAAACTCAACACATCTGTTCTCAGGGACACACTGAAGCTGAAAAATTGTGCAAAGACCAAGTGCCACTTTTCCTTACAGGGCAAAGATGACAATGAACTTTTTATCAGAGAAGGTTAAGACCCACCTTGTGTCAGGTAGAAGTGAATGAGAAGCAGATGAGTCTGTAATGTGGCACTGGCACGAGACAGGGATGGCGAGAGACGGGGATGAGCCCCATCCCTTCTAGAAAATATTTGGCTTTGAATTTCCGGCAATGAGTGTACTAATTATTTTAGATATGAGTTGTTTTCTTTGTAGTTACTGGTTCTGCTACACTTGGTGATAAGAGGTTAACTGCTAATAGAAGATGGGACAGCGTCACACCATGTGCTAACAGCTGCATAGCCTGACAGTGTCATAGCATATCCTCTTACTGACATTGCTTAGAATTTTTTTCCAAAACAGTTAACTAAATTTCAGGATCCACAGAACTTTTTCCTTCTTATTTGATAGAAGGAAACTTTATGCACTTTGTGGATTTGGTTACATTTGTTGCTCCTGCATTTGTGTGTATGATTCATCTATTTAATGAAAAAATACTCTTCAGTTTAGAGAGCTGTAAACTTTCTCACCAAAGAAAGGTGTCATTACTTTTTATTACAAATTTAAAAGCAGTGAAAGAAAACCAAAACACTGTTCACTAAAAAGTAGTAAAAGTAAATTTTGCAACATTCTCTAATGTTATTGTTTTGCAGGGTTCTTCATTTTTATCTTCTATTGTGTAACAAAGGAGAATGTCCGTAAACAATGGAGAAGATACCTCTGTTGTGGGAAATTCAGGCTGGCTGAAAACTCTGGTAAATATGAATACTTCTGAATGCTTATGCTCTGTTAAGTTCCTAATATTTTGTAATACTTTTCTTAAAGAAAAAAAATAAATCATGTTACTGCAGTTGCAGTTCTAATTTATTATCCAAGGTATACTAAACCTCCAAAACTATTCTCTTTAAAAGTGGTGGCTGATGCAGTTCTTACATGCGTACATGCTGTTGCATTAACATGTTAACTGGAGATGATCTCTTCCCTTGTACTATAAAGGCATGGCTTTACAGAACCAATGAGATTTGTTACAGCTTCTGAGTCAACTGTAGTGCTACTGGTGATTTCCACATAGTTTAAACCAAAAAACCTGTAAATGATTTTATGCTATTTTGTTAATTAGTAGTTGACTTCTCCATAAAGCTGTATATGTTTTATACACTTTAACTTAGAGGGACAACTGTACTTTAGTAATTCTTCTGATCTGGTCTGCAGTCATAAAACTGTTACAGTTGGCTGCTTGTATTAAAAAAGGGACAAGAGAAAAGGCAACTAGATTTAAATAATTCTAAACATCAAGAATAATAAAATTCTTACAATATTATTCTGTCTAGAATACTGTGAGGAGAGTGGGAAAAGCCTTATTTTTATTTTAATTCAGTTACATTATTAACAATCTTTTTATATATTGCTTGTATGAGTTGTGCTATTTTCTGTAACATGTATCTGTTGTAGACTGGAGTAGAACTGCTACTAATGGTTTAAAGAAGCAGACTGTAAATCAAGGAGTATCCAGTTCTTCCAATTCCTTACAATCAAACAGCAACTCCACTAACTCTACAACACTCCTAATGAATAATGATTATGCAGTGCATGCAAATGGAAATGGTATGTATAATGCAAAATAGCAGGTTTTTTACTTGTCTTAAAACAGAAGTCTTAAGCTCTTTCATGCTGATGTAAAGTGAAGGGCTGACAAAAAATTATTCGAAAGTAGAGGGTCAGAATATTTCAGGATGTCTCCACAAACAATACTACACATCTGTTTTAGGGAACTATAAACAAAGTTTTTAAATATCCATTTCTCCTACTCAGTGGGAACTCTTGATTTATGTATCAAATAGTAGGTAAGGTTAATTATTAGAGAAATTACTTACCAGAAGCTGCTGTTAAAGCTTGACCTGAATATGTGACAATAAAATATGTTTTAGAACAGTGCATATTTTAAGCCTCATTAAAACAAACATTGCCTGAACAAGAAAGAAATATATAGGATAATAATACAGCCTTAAAAGTATGAAAGAAATCATGTAGGAGATAATATGAGGAAGAACATGAATGGATTGCTCACATGGGAGCTACTTACAAGAGAAATAAAAGAAAACGAAGACTGTAACTTATAAAATCATTTCAGTGAAGACAGCACTCTTGAGAGGGCTACCTCACTGTTGCCTGTAAATACTGAAGCTGATTTCCTCTAGCTTTTTACTCCCCCTGTGGGTTTTTTATGGATGTGTTTCGCTAAGAAATATATCTTTGTTGTATGAAAAAATTCCTCAGAAGTCAAATTCTCAATTTGATTCTCCACTACATTCTCTAGTATCTAGTAGTAAAAGTTGAGGCATTATTACGTTTAAAGTACCGGAGGCTGTGCCAAAAGCCTTCCTAAAATACTGGAATGCTTACCGTTTTAGAAAAGTTGCTTGCACTTTTCTTCCTGAAAACCTCGGAAAATGGGAAATATAAATACATGTCACAAAGGAACTCTGCCAAAGCTGTGGAAAGCAAACAGCACAATGTAGTAGGTTTTCTGGAACTGAAAGGTCAAGGTGACTTTGATGGGGAGATCATACCTAGTGAAGTCAGTCTGGCATTGATGTGCCATTTCCCAGCCTGTAAAATTTGTAACAGTCGCCCCCCAGCTAGGCACAGTAACGAGGTTTTTTTCTCAATCCTTGGTTCTTCCTATTCTAGCACAGTACTGTCCTCTGAACTGTTACCGTCTGCTCTGTTCCTGAGAAGTTGAAATGCACGTGCATGCAGCATTCCAATCAATTTCATGTGCAAATTGGTGTAGCTTATTTGTCTGTTGAGAAAACTAGATATGAGCAAAAATTTACAGGTCATTACTTCTGTGTGCATAGGGTATTTTTCCCACCTGATCAAGAGTCGAAGCTAAGAAGTCATGCCATCAGCTAGGTTGTTTAGTATGAAGTTGTAGAAGATGCTCACCGGGGCTGTGTTTTCTTCATTTCCTCACACATGTTGTCAGAAGACAGCAGATAACAAACGGGATAATCTCAGCAGATAATCTCTCAGATATACAGAGTAAAAGCTATAGAGTTCATGTGTTGCCCCCTTAATAGGTTACTGTCCGTTTGGATGTACTAGCTGCATAAAGAAATTGCAACACTTCAGGAAATGGCATTTGGACATACCGTTAGGTATCGCATGGCTGAACCTGCTTTTTTCCTCACTGAGGAACAGAGATCACTTTCCTGAATTTGTTTGCAGAATAGCCTTATTTTCTTCTCTAGTTTTGCCCTGAGAGCTATTTTTAACCCTCCTTATAAAATAAAACAGTTGTGGCCAGGCAGGGAGTTAAACAACTACGTATTAACAGAGACACAATTAACGGTGTTGGCAAGTATGGGTTTTTTCTGTCATTTCAGTCTTTATCTGAGTTGTCTAACAAAGCTGTTCTGTTCAGCTTGCCCTGTTTACATTTGTGCCTAGGTGGCCTTTTAAATTAATAACTAATATTAGACTTTTTATTTAAGAGGTTTCACATAATCTGTTGGGCCATTGTTTCTGTTTTACGGGTCCAGTGGAAGCTCAGTAGTTTGTCATGGAATTTGTAATCTTTGTTTGCCAACCACCACCACAAACCCAATCCCTTAAACTCCCATCCTGAGATGTTACATTTTCAAACTGGTAGTAAACTTTATCAGCTAAAAAGACACGTTCATATCTTACTTAAAAAATACCATCTCTCGTTACAAACAAAAGATTTTCAATGAGACTTTGATGAAACCTGGAGCTGATATACTTAAATCAGTAGGATAACTTCTGGAAAGTATGCAGTCTGCCTAAGTGAAGGATGAGTTTCTAGAGGAAGCATTTGGGTAGACCAATACAAACCCAGGTGCTTGGGGGCCCTGGCCCAAGCAGAATAGAGAAGAGCTGTCCAGTCTAGACACTCAGGCAGAGAATCCTTTCTGCAGGAGAGATTAAGTGCAGGGGGGGAATGTCAGAATATACTTCTCCCTCTGGTGACCCCAACAAGACAGTTGAAGAGCATCTTGTAGTGCGGCCTGCCATTTCTGAAAGGGTTCAGAAGCTTGAGATAGTGAGACAGTGAAAGGGCAGGCCACAGCCAAAGCAGAATTCTGCTCCAGGATATTTGAGGCATTTTGATGGACTGAATCCAGGAGTTCTGAGAGAGTCATCTTTCACTGCCTAGAGGCTACTCACCGGTGTGTTTCCTCCTCCTAAAACCATAAACCACAAGCTGTTTCTACCCTCACTGTTGTGTGTTTTCAGTAGATTTATTGAAATCTACTGAACCATTATGACATTCGTATATTAAGTGTTGAGAATATTAATACAAATAGCAAACCTGAGTGTTTTACTTTTTTTATTCTGTTTCTGGTATACATGATAAAGTGACAGCTTTGCATCTGCGTTTGTGAACTCATTTCTCAGTGGTTAAGAAAATTATCCCCTCCCAAAAGAAATACTGCTATCTAGTGAACTGAGCATTTGTGGAGCATTTCATTAATAGGCTTCAGTCACCAGTGGTATTATACGTGTTCATTGTAGATTCACCTAAATGTGTAAGATTCTCATTCTAAATATGGCTTAGATCCATGATTTGACAAGGCCATATTCTGATTGTCCTCTAGAAATAAAACCTGCAAGTTGAGTGCCTTTCCAAGTTTTTAAAAAATTTTGTATTCTCCAACACCTCCTTGTTTCAGATGCATGGCAAACCTGAGAAACCTTTTAAACTTAGCTTGTTAAAGCAAAACTAGAATGAGAAATATTTTGCATCTTATCTACTGATATTTATTCCAAGTCAAAGTCTGCATTCTGAGAATGGTGACCTTTGCTGCTTCAAATACAGAATCCTATTGTACATAAATATATTAACATCTCTCAAATCTCTTACTGACTTCTACACACAAAAAGAAATATATGCAGATTAGGTACAGAAAAATACACATTTTGAAATTGTTGCAGGGATAAAATGAGAGTGACTGAACTCCCTACAATGACTGAAAAAGTGTGAGAGACTTGAAACTGAACCTTTCTGATGGGATGCACTTTTTTTCTGTTTCAACAGGCCATCTTGCCAGTGAGAAGAACGGTGTTTCTTTCAGTGTACAGAATGGTGATTTGTGTCTCCATGACTTTTCAGGCAAACAACTTGTACTGCAAGAAAAGGATGATACAGGCAGCCAAAAAAGCCACATCTCGCTCAGAAGGACTTCAAAGAGGGGAAGCCTAACTTTTATCGAGAAAATGTGATTTCCTTTTAAACAGCATATTGGTTTACAGTGTGAAGTAGAGATTTACTTTAACAGTTTTACATAATGTGAGCAGACCAAGAACTGATTTTATTTAACATACGGTACTGGAACTTCAAGGCAGCCATGCATTGAATTGACAAGGACAATTATTATTAAGAAAAAAAAAAAGAAGAAGAAAAAAGGGAGCTACTATTTTGACAAGTTACTGTGGATGTCAAATTACAGCTGGCACATTTCCATTACGATTCTTCATTAGAGGTTTATTTTGAGGTCTTTTTTTACATTTAAAAGAAAGTTTTGATTAGACTTTTTATTACAAGTAAATTTATCTGGATATAATGCATAGTAGAATTATAGAAATGTAGGAAGTTACAGCTTGTCTGTAGAAATGATGTTATCTCTAAAAATGTTAGCCATACAACCTTCAACTTTTTGTACGTTGTAGAAGCAAACTCTGTAGTGATGTACATAAACAGGAAAAACCCAAACTAAGCATCTTAGTGTTACTTTTATATTTATTTCTTGTAATATAAATTTAAATATTCCTATGTATAGAAAAATAATTGGTATTTTGTTTTAATGTTTATTGTAAGTTTGAATTCTTCTTTAATTGAGATCATTAACATAGAATGAGACAGAAGTTGATTTCTGTAGGAAGTGAAATCACTTACAGTGTTTTAAATATATTTACTAGATACAGAACTGTAAATACAAACTCTGTTGGTCTTGAACCTTTAGCAACCTCTCAGTACACCACAGAGGGACAGAAACTGGATATCATCCAAGTGCCATGAATGAGGGAGTGATAAATAGTAGGTTATTAAGTACAATTCAGTTATGTTAGTGGCTTGAGTAAGTCAATGGGAACTTTAGTGTTGATTTCAGCAGGGTCAGTATTCTACCTTGAGTGTGGTTCCAGAGATTAAACTCACTGCCATTTCTCATTTGCAATGATAAAGTAGAGAAGAGTTGTTTTTAGAAGAAAATATACACAGAGGGTAAATGCTAGCTGCTGTATTTAGTAGCCATGAAATCGTTTGTTCCATTGTGTGGCCATTTTTTAAGGGGCAGCTCTTGAGCTGTGTGGCTGTTTTTAAAGGGGCAGCTCTTGACACATGCTAATGAGTATTTCTGCTTGTACTCTGGCCCTTGGCTGGTTCCCTTTTGTGATTGTTTGTCTGAAAAGCTGGATTTTGGCTGTTCATGCACAACAGCTGAAAGCCCCATACAACATTGTGAAGACTCTTACTGAACAGAAATTAGCCTGAGCTGTAGTTGTACCTCTTAATTCTCATGCAGGTGTGCAGCTGTGCAAAGGTTAGCTGCTCCTGGAGCTAGAGCTAGAACAAACTGGGGCCACACTGCAGAGTACCAGACCCTGTAAAGGAGATTTTTTGAGGTAGATGCACAGTGGAGGCGAGAAAGGGCTTTGCTTTCCCAGAAGACTCGGTAGGGAGCCCTGGAACTGCTCTTATCCACAAAAAGCGTCAGATAGATGCCTCCTACCCGCGGCTTGGTTGTAGCTCAGCAATTGAACCTCTTCAGTACTCAAGCCCTCTTGTGGTTCTGTATGCAATGCACAGGTTATTTTGGTCACCTGCGTCCAGAACTACTCTGAATAGACTTTTAAAGTGAGAATTTTAAGTATTTGTTGTGTTTATCCACAAGGTTTTAACTGCATGTTAATAAAAGACTGTCCTGGAATGCTAGTAGCTGGAATGCATTTCTGTGAATGCTTTGACTATTTGGCTAATTGCCTTTGCACTGTTTCTTGTAAATTTATTTAATGTTCTTGTATTTATATTTTGAACTGTAAAAAAAAAGTAATAAATTTACAGCAAGTACGACACATAAAATACATAAACTTTGTCTTTTAAATTAATGTGTCGTTATACTGGGCCATGTTACAGTTCTTCAGATTACATGAGCTGCAGCATGTAACCTCTTGTAGAGGATGCTGACTAGCCCTTAAATTCATTGTCTTCCACATATTTTCCCTTTCGTGGTTCTAGCAGATCTGTTTTTCAGCAGAGAAAACCCTGACAGTGCTTGCCCTGAAGTCTGCTGAAGCTCCTCCAAAGCTGAGTTGGGCTTAAGTAATTAAATTCCTTATGAAATATTCCACTGTCATTGACCTGCTTGGAATCTTCCTCTTTTTCTATTTTTTTGCACACTAACATGTTATGATTCTTTTAATGATTTTATTTAATATATTTCTGGAGGTGGGGGGTCTTTTCTGACTTTGCCACTTAAAGCACACACATACTGTAGAAAAGTTTTGCACCCACAGCAGCATATTATTTTATCTCAGTAAATAATTCTCAGCATTAAACTAACTGAGACTGCTTTTGCACACTGGGTGTCACAGTACCCTTTTGGCCCTTCGTGTCTTGTCCGCTGCTAGCAGTTGAGCCATGGCAGGCCTGCACTCCCTGAAAGCCACAACCCCTTCCCAGAGCACCAGGGGGTCGTTCATAAACAGCAACAGGCTGAGTACAGCTAGCACCACCCTGCTCAGCAAACATGTTCCCTATGCATGTGCAATTCTCTCTGTAAAAAAGTTGCCTAGAGCAGGGAGCCCATGCACAGCTTAGGAGAGAGGGAACAGATCCATGCTGTGGGACTGTGCAGCCTCCCCTGAGCTGCAGCTGCAGGGCTTGGGCTGACAGTTAGGAGCCCCTAAGCAGTGCCCTGTCCTCTTCATGCTGTGGGGTGCTTACCAGAATAGTGTCTTGACAGCCACCCCTTAAGGAACAGGCCTCCTTTGAAAATTGTTTTGTCAACCATGCTGCCAGTTACAGAGTCAATGAAGTCAGCACAGTGAAAAAGAACTACAAAAGTGTTAATGCTGTAATTGCACACGAGGAAAGCAAAAAAGGCAACTGAAACAACCCACCTTTATGAAGCTCGAGTGAATCTCACACCTCACACCTCCAGCTACTCTGCAACATCTTTTCTGTGCTTCAGCACCAATCCACGCTTCCCATTGCTCTGTGACGGGGAGCACAGAGGAAACTAACTGAAGATTTCAGGACTCTTAACACATGTAGGTTTGGGTTGGTTTGTTTTAAAGTCTTTGTCACGTTTCTAAGGCTTGGTGTCCTTTGCCTGAGTGCCCTTCTTTCTGCTGGCTCCCACCCTACCTATAGTCAGGAACTACAGTGTGGAAGCACAAGGCATGCCATGGAAAATTCCAAAGCACCCACTGTCTAATGCCCTTAGTGTGCATCCATGGGAATAGTAGGTCCATTTCCATCAGAAATCTCTACATCTTTTTCTTCATTGAGTTGGAAAGCCAGTGCTGGGGTGTGAAGATACCTGGTAAAGGTATTTTTTAATGCTAAAAAACCCAGCCAATCATTAAAAATAAATAAATAAATCTTTTAAATCTTATGAATGTTCTGGCTTTTTGAACCATTATAGAACCATAGAATGGTTTAGGTTGGAAAGGCCATCTAGTTCCAACCCCTCTGCCATGGGGCAGGGCCTCCTCACACTAGACCATGTCACTCAAGACCCTGTTCAACCTGGCGTTGAACACTGCCACAGATGGAGCATTTACCACTTCTTTGGGCAACCTGTACCAGTGCCTCACCACCCTCGCAGTAAAGAACTTCTTCCTTGTATCTAACCTGAACCTCTTCTGTTTAAGTTTTAACCCATTACCCCTTGTCCTACCACTACAGCCCCACCAATGAAGAGGATCTATAAAATCGCCCTTGTTTTGGACCATTTACCCTGGCTTTCATCACTTGTCGCGCCACAGCTCAGGCTGCCGGGCCTTGCCTTTGCCCCTGGCTACTCCCCTGGACGCAGACATTCCCGGTGTCCCGGCTGCCGGCCGTCCCTCACGCTCACCTCCTCCTGCCGCTCCCCAGGGCAGCAGCTGGGAACACCGCAGGTAAAGCCGCCTTCTTCCCACAAGCTGTAACTGTGATTTCGGGCATCCCGCCCAGCACCATGAGCACCCTTGCTCTCTACGGCTCCCCGAGCTCGCTCTGCCTTCCACCCCACCAAGCCGCAGACAAGGATGGAGGAACGAAGGGAGTAGGGCGGGCTCTGCGCTCCTTTCCGCCCCTCCCCGTTCCGCCCCTCCTCGCCGGAGGGCGGGCGGGCGGGCGGGTTGGTGCACCGCCCGCCGGGCAGGCTGGCTGGTCGAGAGGGAGGAGGCAGCTGCCGCCATCTCCGGGAACTGCCGGGCCGATCGCGACCGGGGACCTGGAGGCGGGCCTGGCAGCTGGGGCGGCTGAGGCGGTAGCGGGCCGGCCGCGGTGCGATGAGGAGCCGCAGCAACTCGGGGGTGCGCCTGGACGGCTACGCCCGTCTGGTCCAGCGAACCATCCTCTGCCACCAGGTGAGGGCGGCTGCCGCCGCTGCGGGACGCCGGGCCGGGGCTGGGGGGCTGAGAGAGGACACAGCCGGGTCGCAAAAGGGGCTCGACGGGGCCAGGGAAAAAGAATCTCTTGGGTCCCCCGTGCACGGCCTCCTTTCCCTGCCTCCTTTCCCTCCTTTCTTTCCCGGCTGAGGGGGAGAGCAGGGAAAGCTGAGGCGGTTCAGGTCCTTGGGGTGCTCGCCAGCCGCTCATGTAAGTGCACATTGGCAGATGGGTAAGAAACGCACCAAGTCTGAGCTTGCAAACAACAATACTGTGTATAGAATGTGTTCGTGGTCATATGATACACACCCACCCGTTGTAACGGTATATATATATATATATATATATATACACACACGCATACCCGTAGCACTTCTAAGTCCCAGTAACATAAGGTTTCCAAGCAAGGCCTTTGAAATGTGTCTGTCAGCATCAGCTCGGGGTGAATCCAGGACAGAGCTGGACTCGCAGTGCTTTGTGTGGTATGTGTGCAGCGGTGCACGTCCAAGAGATTCCCATCCTGACCTGCTGCAGGGGCAGCCTGTGCAGCACTGGTGTGCCTGGGGTGACTTCTCATGGTGTCTCACTGCTCGGGCTCTGGCTTGTGGGGCAGGGCTGCCTGCATATGTGAACAGCCAAATAACAAAATGGTGTCAGGGCTGGTGAGGGAAAAGCTAATGCCTGTTCTGGCTTTTGGTCAGCACATACAGAATCATAGAATGGTTTGGGTTGGAAGAAACCTTAAATATCACCTAGTTCCAACCCCACTGCCATGGGCAGGGACATCTTCCACTAGACCAGGTTGCTCAAAGCCCCATTCAACCTGGCCTGTAGTGCTCTCTGCTTAATGTCCTCACTTCACCCAGGCAGGTTCTGAGGACTTTAAAAATTCCGCTGGGCAGGGTGCTGGACATGGTCATGCTTGTCATCCAGATGATCCTTGAGGTTCCCTTCCAAACCGGTGTTCTATGTTTCTGTTTCTCATAGTGTGCTCTGCAGTGTCATGCTTCAGTTAAAACAGTCCAGTACATAAAGAGGAGAGCAGCAGGGTTTTTTGCATAAGTCAGTACCCAAATATACTTGCTGAGAGTTACAAGAAACTGGAAGGCAGTAAAAGAAGACATTAGGACCTAAATCCACTTAGGTCTGTAAGATTGTCTGTTGTTGTGGGCACGGGGTACAGACACCTGTGGATTAATGTTTGTGAACTAATTGTTACAAACTCTTTAGAGACAAATGCAAGAATATGGCATAAGTGGTGTGAGAAGATAATTTTGCTCTCTCGCTGTGCTGGAGTGCAGGAGATGCTTTGAGCTGTGCTTCAGCAGGATGACCTTAGACAAGTCACTTTGGCTTCCAGTGCCTGCCTTGGTTTCCATACTTATAGGACGAGGATGCTGATAACAGCTTCCATTAGAGGAGAGATGGTGCTTCTGAGATCCAGAGATCAAACATGGCCCATGAAAACTGTGCCTTAACACTATGAATAGTTAACAATTAGAAAAACGGGGTAGCTTAATGGTAATGTGGGAATTTATACCAGTGACATAGAATTTCCTAATTGCTATTGACAGTGCTTGGATGTGTTTTCCGTTAAGTGCTTAATGCTGGGGAAAGTTCAGAGGTGGGCAAAGGACATAAGTAAATTTTCCCTGGTGTGTGGAAAGCAAATCACAGTCTAACAGCAGGTCAGAGGGATAGTGGCACAGGGCAATCTAGAGGGATGCTGCAAAGCGGATTTCTAGCTTTGTTTTCTGTATGTGTAGTCCCTATGGTTTCCCACTGCAGTAGGCTGAAAATGTTCAGCTTAGTGAGGTGAAGAGATGCAGTGCTTCCTTGGGCAAGTTAGGACAGTTGTCTTTGGGTCATGTGCCACCCTTTTTTGCTTGGGAGCAGAATAGCCTGTGACAGGCTGGGCTGCTACTTCATTGTTGGTGCTTTCCAGGTGCCTTTCAGGACAGAATCAGGGAAGGGAATTTAATCCATTGGTTTGCCCACGAGCAGCCTGGCAGAAGAACCAGGAGGCATTTAAGGTGCTTCTGAAGTGCTGCCGCTTTGCACAGGGGTGATGTGTGGCTGTGACCGTGTACTTCCGGGCTGCAGGCATGCCATGTGTGCAGACTTGGCACATACGCTGTGTGCTCTGATGAGCAGCAGTAATAAGCTTGCTCTTGTAAGGGTGCAGCAAGGACAACACTTGTGCTCAGGAACATTTTGCTTTGATAACAAGGTGTTCAGTACACATGGGGTCATGTTCCTCAGTAGCAGCAACTGATCTTGTGTTTATTCCAGTCACTCTAAATCAGTGTCATTTTAGAGAAAAATTGTAATTCAGAATACATGTGCTACCAGGCAGACATGCATTCACAGCACAGTTCCAGATGCCTCACCAACACTGACAGTTTTCCGTATGTAGCATCTCATGGGGTTGTACCTGTAGCAGACTTTTTTTATGTTTTGCAAGCACTGCATTGTGCTAATCAGCAGGATCCCCTGAAGTGTGCACAGGGATAGGTATGATCCTGTTAAAGGTTGTACACAGAGGGTAAGACCAAAGTACCAGCTCCTGTCCTGTTTCCTTGGGGATGGGGGGCCAGAGGGATGCTTTGTTAGTGTAGCTGAGCTAGCACTGAAGAGCATGACCAGAAGGCTGTTCTCAGCTGCTCATTACACTTGTTGATTTGATTGAGGTAAGAAAAAATGGAAATCTTAAAATATGTCCATAAAACAGCAAAACTGAACGTCTAGATACATTTTAAGTATGGCTAAGGTACTATAAGAGAAAAGCACACAGAGCTGGTAAGGAAAGCACCTGTGGCATACGTTTATGCGTAACCCCAACTGTGCCATATCTGGTTTCATGTAAACAGTCTTACCTGCAAACTTTGCTAGAGCTTACATCAGTTTTCATCTGATGAGTAAATGAGACAGATGCAATTAAATAGGTTTTCATCAAGATGATAAATGTGGGCTTAGAATCCCACTATTTTTGTGCCTCTAATGCTGAAGTTCTTAATGGCATTTGGACCTTTGTAGGAACTGGTGTTGTGTTTTGGTGGGGTTTTTTTTTTTGGTCTTCAGATTAACAGATCGACTTAAAAATAGGATTGGGCATGATACAGCAGTTTAAAGTCAGTCTGGCAATCAGCTTTTTGTAGAGATGCTTTCAACCCACAGAGCCCATGGGTGCTAGTAAAATCCTTTGCTTCATGGATCTGTATGTGCCATGTGACTTGCAAGGTGAGACCTGCTAGTCCGGTTAGTGATCACTGCATGGATATTTTAGCTGAGTGAAAATCTGACGTCTTTAGAGTTAAGCATACTCAGTGTTTCTTTAGGTTTTTTTAGCATTTTGTAAGGGTTGTGCTTTTCATATGGTGTCAGCAGGCAACAGAAGAAAATAACTGTAGTTTTAAAAGTAACGATTTTCTAAACAAACAGAAAACCCCAAACCATTTAAATATTAATTAATATTAATATGTGTTGCTCTGTTAACATTCTGCATGTGCACGAGGATCAACATTAATATGTTGTCAGTCCATGGGAGCCAGCCCAGCGTGCCCGAAGAGCTGGGACCTTCTTGTAGGGGAACCAGAGGCTCTGAAATGGTGATAGCTGCCTTAGGATGTGTTTAATGCAATCTCTTGAAGGTAGGCAGGTACCTCCCTGGGGAATGAATGGTCTTTCATAGTCTTGCATGGGCCATTTTTCTGGGGTTTCCATCTTGGTACCTGAAGGCATTTTGATTTTGCAACTGGCAGCCAGCCCAGCATGGAGGATGGGGAAAAAATAAACCAAAATGATTGTTCCTCAGGCAGCAGGGTGATCTCTGTCAAGCCAGGGCTGCAGGTGCAGAAAAGTATGTTATCCTGCATGGGGGGGAGGGGAAAAAAAGTGTCCTCTAAAAATGCTGGGCACAATGCTGTCTGCTTACTGAGATCCTGTGTTTTGTAACACAGGCTCAGTGCTGAGCTGGGAGTAGCTTGTCCTTTCTTTGCTTGCTTACTTCTTCTGTTACTCCTTGGTTTGACTTTTCAAGTTCAGAAAGAAGTTCTTTAAGCTCCTTGGATTCCTGTATGCTCTGTTCCCCATCAAATATATGAGTTGGTGTCCTTTGATTGTTACTTGGTTTGGGAAGACTGCTTTGGGACTGTTTCAGAACTACATCTATCTGCTCTCTACGAGCCACTGGACATTGCTGTGTTTAAACTATAACAATAACACTGGCTGTGCCCAGTCATGTGTGTCAGGCTGTCACTGTTTTCATGCCCAGTTGTTACATGCAAAGGAAATTGTAGCTGAAGCTCCTCCCTCTCAAAACTTCTGTCTTAAAAATAACTGAGGAAGGAATTGAGTGAACCAGTGTGTGGCAGAAATGAAAAACTGGTGTATGTGTTCTTTTTAATTTTACTTATCTTTAGTACTGTAATCTTTGCCCCTTGTCACACCAGCCCTGGCAGCTGGGTTTCGTGCACGGAAATGTTCTGTAAAAGCTTGATTTGATTGAAAGCTCTATTGACCTTTTGCTTCCCTACCTCATCTTTTTGTTAGCGAAAAACATACAGCTGAGAAAGATGATCTTAAAAACTAATGATAGTGAAGTGAGGGGAATTAATGATGCAGTGAAAAATTTATTGGGGAATTTGGGATGCAGGAGGCTACTCAGTGTGCTGTTTTTCTGACAGTGCTGCTTTTCCATACCGTCAGAATTTCTCTTCCTGTTCATTTTTCAAAAGAGGCTACTTTTAAAAAGGGCTTTGAATGCATTCGTGCTTTAGCTGTCACAAACCCCGCAGGTAAATAATAGAAATACTGTTTAATTTCCTAGAAGGGAAGTACTGCTTTTTTACTTCCTCAGGATCATGCCACAGACCAGTGCACAGAGAAGAACAGATCCAGACTAAATTTGTAATGTTAACTCAGTACTCTCTTTTCCTTACAAATATGTAAAATTGAAATTCCTGTTTCCTCAATGTATTTAAAATTTTACTTGGTGACTTAGTTAATAATCCTATGTGGGCGTGGATGCTCACCCAGATGCTATAAGCTTTACATCCTGAAGTGGTCACATACATTTTGTATTTCACTTGTGTGAGTTTGGGAAAAGAAAGATGGGACCTCACTTCTGTTTCAGAATTGTGACCAGTCATAGCACGCAATCAGTGTGAAATCATCTTTGGCTCTCTCTTTTGTTTTGTTACCCTTTGATACAGAAAGAATTGGTGCTTCTTAATACAGATAATAGTGTTTGTTCTTTATTCTTTCTACTGTGGTTAGAACCCCGTTACAGGGCTGCTTTCAGCCAGTACAGACCATAAAGATGCTTGGGTACGGGACAACGTCTACAGCATCCTGGCTGTCTGGGGGCTGGGGATGGCTTATCGGAAGAATGCGGACCGGGATGAGGATAAAGCCAAAGCCTATGAGCTTGAGCAGGTATGTCAGAGTTTGGCATGAACCAGTTAGTGTTGGTTTTTTTTCATACAGTAGTGATTTTGAATGGTGCATTCACGTTGCTGCTCTGTCTAGGATCTGGCAAGGTTTTCTCAGCTCGGAGTACATGTCAGGTTCCTACGAGTGCAGGGTGTGGTATGCAGTGTTTCTGGCAGCCTTCCAGCAACCAGGAATGTGGAGAGCTGGGTGTCAGAGAGGCTAACATCTGAGTTAAAGTATAAACAAAACAAAACCATGTAGGAGTCAAACTTCCATTGTTTGGATGATTGTTGAAAATTAGGCTTCTGAGAGATCTTATGCCCAGATTTACCAGCCTCTCATTAAACCTTGAGATCCTTCATGAGCAGAAAATCCAGCCTAGGTTGCTTGGACCCCATAGGAGAAGCATGGCAGTTTAAGTAGCAGTGTTGGAAATTTGCACTGGTGTCATCTCAGAGAAGGTGTATGTGATATATAAACATGTTTGATCAAATTAAACAAGATAAAAGATCTCCAAAATCAGAAGACTTGCATGCTGGAGAATTGTAAGGGGAGGTCAGTCACACTGTTAATTTCTGTAACCTGGAGCTGGGAAAGTGGGCATCAGAAGTGAGAGTGCAAAGTTGGGTTAAATGGGAAGTGAGGAGGTGCTGGCATTGGTGTCCTTCTGTTTTGCAGGCACTGGGTAAATTTTATGCTGACATTTACTATTCAAACCAGGGAGATCTGTAGTGGCCAAATAACCTTAACTCAGTGTGCACAATCATATTTTGAGGCTATAATAATTTTGGGGTGGAAAGATGGGGGTTGTTTTCATGTAAGGCAAGATCTTGTACTTCTCTTTGTACACACTAAAGGCCTTTTCCTTACATTAGTCATCTGCTTTCTGTTTTATAAAGAGCAGGAACAGTTCAACAAGTTTTCCAATCATGTCAATGTGCTGCAATCACCTATCAGTGTTCTCTGGAGCTGTCACTCTAAAAATCATTACTATTATTATTATTGTTACAAGACATAGCATTCCTCTTGCTTCCTTAGCTGGATAGGAAGACCACAGAGAAATGCTCCATTGTTTAGAGATGGCCTTTGGGAAAATACTTGCACTTCTGGTCAGGGATGTGGTAATAAATACAACCATTATATTTATGCATATATATATATATATACGAAAAGGCATGTAAGGCAAATACACATTTTTATTCACCTTTGCCGGCGCTTGAGTAGGTGTGAACTTGGTCACTTGAATATTGTTTGTAACAGCTGCTGTGTGAGGGTGTCACTTGTCTGTTTTGTTCCTGCAGAATGTTGTGAAGCTGATGCGGGGACTCTTACAGTGCATGATGAGACAGGTAATGTCATGATTTGAATTAGTACACCTTGTGTTTATAAAGCATCTCATCCAAAGCATGTGTTTCTTGTGTCTTTTCCGTGTGTGTTTAGATGGAGTTCTGGGGAGTCCTTTTAAAACTCTTGAACAAAGCTCTGATTGTACTTGCACCTTTTTGAGATAGTGCTTGTAGCAAATCATGGTTTTGCCTTTGCCAGCTGATTTTCACCAATATGCATTCCTGTAACTAAGATCTGAACTCAACAAGGCAATTTCATCTCATTCTCCCCCAGGCAGATGTGGATTTAGATGGAGCCTAATGTTAGAGTTGCATTTAAGCACTCTGATCAATCAAAACATGTTGAAGTGAGGTAGCAGGGATCAGGACCTTAAGTTTCTCCTTGCCTAAGAAAAGTTGTTCATTTTGACATAGTTTGGAGAATTTATTCCAAAATGTTTCAGATTTGAAATTTGTGGCGCTTTTTAGGTAGATAAGGTAGAGAAGTTCAAGTGCACACAGAGTACCAAAGACTGCCTCCATGCCAAGTATAACTCTGCAACTTGTGCCACGGTGGTTGGGGACGACCAGTGGGGGCATCTACAAGTGGATGCAACTTCCCTTTACCTGCTCTTCTTGGCACAGATGACTGCATCAGGTAAGCAGAAGATATTTTAGCCTTGACGATTGTTGCAGTCTTTTTCTATTCTAGCCTTCATTTAAAAAAGGAAAAAAAGTTGTAACTAGCTTTAAAGATCTTTACATAATTATTACTTGTAATAAGTAGTATTTCTCTGGAAAAGAGATGTGAGTTAGTTAGGATTTTATGTTTGTAGTAACTGGCAGTGTCCATTCCCTTAATATTTTTGGCATATAAATACATGGAATATTCAGAGTTGTGTCAGAGGAAAGTTTTGCGTTTGAAGACTACATACTCCTGATGGACAACCAGGATTCTTCAGAGGGTGGTGACACTGAGCCAGGTGCCACCAGTGCCATCTGTATTCCTCTTCTTGCTGGCACTGTTCTAGCTTGTGTTCTTCTCAACTGTACTTCTGTAGGAATAAAGATATGTTTCTTTATGTGTTTTTCTGTCCTCACAGCCCCTTGCCATTGACCCCTGCAGAGCAGGTGCCTGGGCGTCCTGGTGGTCTCTTGATAGAACACTTAGCAGGCGGAGAGGTGGAGAGCTGTAGGAATTGGGATACTCTCCAGAGCTGGTACAGAGGTCTCTCCTTTGTACCCACTGTGTCTGAATGCCACCCTCCATGGGGTGGGTTTTGGTTTGTCTTTGAAACAACAAGTATTGGTAGCATTTGAAGTACTTTGTCAGTATTAAGTATTGAGTCTTGCTGCCTTATTTTTTGAAATCAGCATGAGTTTTTTCCATTTATTTCAGTGGGCAGTAGTTGGTAGCAAATAAACAAAAGCATGAAATTCACTGAAGAGTAAATATTTCAGTTCTAATACAATATAATTATTCTTTCCTTCTTATAACCAGGGTTACGTATTATCTTCACCCTCGATGAAGTTACCTTTATTCAGAATCTTGTTTTTTACATAGAAGCTGCCTACAAAGTTGCTGTAAGTAGTTATTTGGATGTAAATCACCCAAACACTGCTCAGATGTGGGTGGGAAATTATTTATTGATGGAGAAGGAAAATACAGACTTTTTCTTCCATGAGAAGATAACAGAACCTGTCAGTACTTTGCATTGTGAGCAGCATTTTGGAGATGGTGGGAGGGCTGTGGAAGATTAACTGCTGCCTTGGTGAGGTATACTTGTTCTGTCATAATGATAGTTTTTCTTTATTGATAATTAAAAATATTTCCTGATGTCACATTAAAATCTTACGGGACTTTCTAAAAAGAGCAAAGTGTTAATAAACTTTCTGGAAAGTGCCAAGTTGAAGTGGCACAGGGAGAAGCATGCACAGGGCAAAAGATAAAGGGTTTTGTGTACTGTGAAGACAGTGATTCATGACTGTAGACCTGGTCCTGCTAGGATATGTTTTATGTGCTGCTCTTTAAGCCCTAGGAGGAGCTCTTTAGAGACTTGGAGCATTTTTGTTTTGTTTTGGTTGTGATTTGTTAAGGCAAATAAACTGATTTCATGCAGGGGTCTGGTTTTGTTGTGGGACAAGGGAGGAAAACACTGGTTTTGTATATAATCATGCCAATTTTTTCTTGACGATTTTGTTGCAGGATTACGGAATTTGGGAACGTGGTGATAAGACAAACCAGGGCATCCCTGAACTGAACGCAAGCTCCGTAGGGATGGCCAAAGTAAGAATGTCTTCCTGACACCACCTTCATGGCTGTTCTGTCATGCTGAAGGGCTCTGACAAACCTGATGGCTTCCTTTGCATAGTCTTCTTGGCCATTGCGATAATTAACTGACTGTATAAGAATTTTTGTTTGGGTGTAAGAGAGTATTCTTTAGTGTCAAATCATTGTGGTAATGGCTTTCATTGAAGGACCTCAGCACAGTTGTTCTGGGCATTGCAAGAAGGGTACCAGATTCATTGAGCCATGAATCTGATAATTTCAGTGAGGTGCAGTCTCATAAAGTGGCCTTTGGTTTTCTGTCCCTTCTTTCTTAATTCTCCAGCCCCAGTATTATATGTGATATTTTCATGGTAAGATTAGGTCAGATGTAAATCTTGAAAAACAGCAGAGTATCAGTCTAAGAAATTATTCACAAGTAATTTAGAAAGAGATATGAGTAAAGATATACTTAAAAGAAAGTGGATATTTCTAGTTCCCTCCCTAGCACAAGGTCACAGAGATACTAAATGAAGCTCAGAAGGCCATGAATGTAAATATGCAGTCGACAGCTACCTTTTTATGTGCTGTCTGGGTGGCTCACACAAGCTAATTGCCATAAAGGTCAAAGGTGTAGTAGCATTTCAGCAAGATTTATTAGTTACCAAGACCTTGGTGGCTGCAAGAGACAGTAACTGCTGGTCTTGGCCACAGTTCAGTCGAATAGTGGTGGGGCTGTGTCCATTGGGGAGGTTATTCCTTAGGTGTCCAGCATGAATGTTTTTGCCCTGAATATTCTGGCATGGGTTGCTGTGGTCTCTGCATGACTTCTGGGCACACTGATGTCAGGACAGTCTGCAGGACTGACTGCACAGCTTTGCTTCTCTGTGGCTCTGAGTTCAGTAAAAGTGCTGTTTGGGATGAGGACTCGGGAAGGTGTGCTGGTGGCGCTGCTGAGGAGGTGTAAGGTAGATGCCTTTTCTTTAATCTGCCTCAGGACTTATCCTCCCTCTTAACATTTCTCTCCCCTATCTGCTTTGTGTGGCTGTCTGTGGCAGCAGTACCACACAGAGCATATGCCTTTGAGTGGATCTCAGTGTTTTTTTTTCGCCTTTAAGGCTGCCCATGGTCCCAGCTATCAGTTCCTCAACGGGCTTTTCTGCTGCTATCAGGAAAATCTGCTGCTCTAGCACTTTGCTAGAGAGAGGCACTCTATAGAGCTAGTAAACCCATGGTTGTGTTGAAAGGAGAAAAATACACTTGCGCCTCTGCAGAGACATGGCAAGTTGTGCTGTGCAATCTTTGTCAGAGATTGACATTACCTTGAAACTGTAGGGCAAAAATGGGCATGGAGCAGCATTCAGTGCTACTGCAACCCTGTGAATATGCATTTCAGAGGAAGGTTCTGCTAGTCTGGCTATGGCTGTCTGGTCCTAGATCTCTTCTTACCACATTCTCTGTGTGGTACTGCACACCCTACTTCTTCAAAGCCAGGTTTTGTAGCCTGCTAGGTTAAAGTGGCAGTGTCCAAATGAAGTCAGTGTTTGGGCTGCTGCTGTCTTTGCTGGGCAAATGCATTATGGCCAAGAGGTATGAGATGTGATGATTCACCTGTTGACATAAAGCATGCTGTGCCTCAGTTGGCTCTGGAGAGAGCAGATGTCTCATTTCTCTTTCCTTTGGAAATGATACTATCAGAGAGACGACAGTGCTTTCTTCTCAGGGCAGCAGGCTCTGTTAATTCTGGGTTGCCCTGAGCAAGACTCTGTCTTTGAAAAGCCCTTGGTGCAGGAGGAGTTGAAAGGCCACCAAATGGGGGTTATTTTGGAATATAGCTTTTATTACTAAGTATTACAATGTTTAGATATCTCAGTGGAAGCCCAGCTCCCCATTGTTTTGCTTTGCCTTTAAATTGTAAGAAGGATGACCAGCACGTCAGCCCTGTAGCCTACTAGCAGGAGGACAGAAATACTGTTTTTAAAGTATTGCCAAGCATCTCTTTGAAGATGAAAAAATGTCTGTGAGCAAACTTCCATCTTATTTTCCTTCAGAGAAAAAGGTGCTAGAGTGTATACTTGGCTTAAAATGTGTTTAATCATTTGTGGCTGTTTGGGTTTTTTTGAAGGCTGCTTTGGAAGCAATTGATGAACTAGATCTTTTTGGAGCTCATGGAGGACACAAATCAGTGATTCATGTTCTTCCTGATGAAGTAGAACATTGTCAGGTAAAAAATAGTCTTCTGTTTCCTTTGCTAGGGCAAACCCCAACACCTCTCTCCTGTTTTCAAATGAAATCTTGATTAACTGAACCAAGGACTTAATATAATAAGGATGGCTTCAGACTATGCTTTTCACCCTGTTTCTAGTAGATCATGTGAAAGTGAGTGTTATGAAGATTCTTGTTTTAACTCAGTTACAAATAATTATGCAATGAGTTTCCTGTCTTTGCAAATACTATAGTCCATTCCATTTGGACTTGACACAGTCTTCTGAAGTAGGTAAGTTGTGTTACATCCCTTTCTTCTGTTCTTGTTTTGCTCAGTCTATTCTATACTCCATGTTGCCAAGGGCATCCACATCAAAGGAAATAGATGCTGGCCTTCTCTCTATTATTTCTTACCCGGCTTTTGCAGTGGAGGATCTAAACCTGGTTAATGTAACCAAGAGTGAAATCATATCCAAATTGCAGGTAAGGGATTCCTTTATTTTTATTTTCTAAAGGTAAAGAGAAGCAGAACCTCCTTTTCTTAACCAGTAATCCTAATTAGACAAGGGTTACCAGACTTGGTTCGTCTGTGTAGGGAAGAGAGGAAGGAAAATCCTTAAGTGACGCTTAAAATTCAGCACATACTTTTATGCTGATGTTAGTCTGTGAGGAAGAACAATATGTGAAGTTTTGTGCACCTTTGTTTGTCTTTACAGGGCCGCTATGGCTGCTGTCGCTTTCTCCGGGATGGTTACAAGACACCCAGAGAGGTACTTCTGATGTGTATTTCAGTTAGGCATTAGGAAGAATTTTATTTCTTGCTTATAGACATTTATTGTGTCATTTACATGAAGGGGTGAAGTTCTCTATTGCTGTTAAGACATCTTTGGATTTGGATTTTGGATTTGGAGGCAATCCAGGTGTCCACCATAGAAATGACACACATCTGAGGAGGCTAAGGGTCTGAAAAACAATTATTAATAGCAGAATTTATTTCCATAAGAAATGAACCCTTAGATATGCTTGTGGTGCCTAAGCAGAAGTGGTGGCTGAAGTGTCCCAGAATATCTTTGAACTGAGGCAGAGCGAAGATTATTTGGGTGACACCTAGATTCTGAGACTGGGAAGGGTTGATTTGTCTAGGGAACAATTAAATGAGTTTGAAACTGAATGTGAAAAAGAGCTCAAGAGTCTGCATGGAAACTATTTCTGGTGGTTTTATTGGTTTCTTGGTTTTAATTACTTGGATAAAATAGGCTGCTATTATGCTTGGAATATAAGTGACTAATTTAGCACTGTGACTAAACAAGTACAATTGAATTTCTAGGATCCAAGCAGGCTGCACTATGATCCTGCTGAGCTCAAGCTCTTTGAGAATATTGAATGTGAGTGGCCAGTATTCTGGACATACTTCCTAATTGATGGAGTGTTCAGTGAGGATAAAATTCAGGTAAGGAAAGGAGAAATCACAGTCAGTGGAAATGCAAAGCCATTTACTCATGGTATTTTGTAGCTTGCTCCATGTTTATTTTAGGTATCAGTTGAATACCCCATCAGCAGGATGGGAGTAGTCATCAGTCAATCTTCCTGGGGAGTTGGTGATTTGGTAGCAACGGCAATGCTGTACATGCTGGGACCTCTACCAGGTTGAGTGGCTCTTTTAGCTGGTGTGGTCAAACTGGGCTGAACAGGGTTTATTTGCCTGGTTCTGTCTTATCTCCAACCTTGGTACTTCTTTCCCAATTACTTCAGGATGAGATCACCTTCTTTTTCCTGTGACCTCTGTGGCTTGGCTGCTGAAAACAAGATTCACAGTACTTTTAGTCCTTCTGTACGTTCAGGGAGATTTGTGGTTGGATTATGAGGAGCCATTTCATTTTCATGAATTTGCTAAGTTACTTCATGCCATTACTGTGTCAAGCATCCAGTGGTCAGGGAAGCTGAAGTGACTGTAGCCTTCCAAAGTTTATAGTGGCACCTGGAGAATATTGGTGAATTGAGGATCGACATGTAGCCAGCACTAAATGCATTCATACCGGGACTTCTGTAGGCTGGTGGCTTGAAGAAAGTAAAAAATTAATGTAATCTTGAAAATTGCCTAGTATGTGATTAAGCATAACCCCTTAAAAATAAAATGGCATCAGAAACAAAACAGTGAATTCCGGACCTAAAAGCCTTCTTTATGTGCCAGATGCTGTAAATGAAATTAAATGCTTACTGAGACTAGAAATGTAAGTTGCTTTCCTGAACCTAGGAAAATAGTCTGGTAGAGAGAGAAAAATAGCATTATTTCATGAGGGCTAAAATCAGAAAGTTTACTGATGTTCAGTCATGTCAATGAAATACCACTTCTCAAAGCAGTCTCTAGAACTTAGTTGGATTATCTGGGGCAGTATCCTTTGTGTGTTTCACTCAGAAAGGGATAGCAGAAATAGGCAGGTGCTGGTAGTTTTTGAAAACAGCTTCCTGATAGGTAAAAGCTTGTAATGGAATGGTTAACAAATGGAACAAAATAAGTGATCTGGTAAAAAGAACATTAAATATTCTTTATTTTGTATCACTCTGGTATTCCTTGGTGTAATACACATAACACAAAACCAAGAGGATTTTCAGTTCAGTTAATGTCAATAAACAGTTTAAATCAACTTTTAAGTTTTCCCTGCACAAATTTTTAAGCAAATCAGTTAAATTGATTTCCCAGTACTGTGAAGCAGAATTCAGAAAATCATAGACAAATATGCATGGCAGAAAGCTAACTATTTATACACCTTACACTTCTGTGGATATTAGCAGTCCTGACATCCATGTCACTACATTGTCATCTGTTGCAAGTTCCACGTAGGATTTGTCCCAGTGACTTCTTGATAGGAATATGTAAGAAGTTTGCACTGCAGTGATGTGTTACAGATTAAAGATGTATGTTCGTGTTTCTGAGGCTGAGAACATTGAGATGTTGGAACAGTCTCTGAGAATTTGAACCCTGATCTTCCATCAGCAAGTTGTCATTTTCCCTTCCCCCCTTTTTTTTTTCCACGTGAACTTTCAGCAGAAACATACTGCTGGAAAGTACTAAAATTTTACAGTTCTGGTTGTGCTGATTGTAATGTAATTTTTCCCTCTTTTTTTAAATATTCTTTAGGTACAAGAGTATAGAGAGGCTCTGGAAGGAATACTTATTAGAGAGAAGAATGGAATAGTGCTGATGCCTGAACTGTACGCAGTGCCTCCAGAAAAGGTATTGTGAAAATGCAGCATCCACTTGAGTATGCAAAACACAGATATGAAGATGTCAGTTTTATTGCTGTCCCGCAGGTGATAAACCTAAACCAGCAATGAAAAGACTACTGTACCTTTAAAAACTAAAAGATCTCTCACAGCTCCCACTGAGAAATGGTAAACTTTAGGCTTCAAATGGTAACAGTTTTTACTTGGGAATCTGGGTGACTGTGGAAATATTAGAGCAGGTCTAAAGTTTCAAATCCTTACAGCAAGACATAATATTTAAGAAGTGCCAATACTGACTTAGGAGCTGAAGATCAAATAAGAAATAAAGCATAGACTGTCCTATTGTCTAGTCTGTTGACTGATTGTGCTCCTTCTATTCTAGAACTTGTATATGAGGGAGAAATGGGTTTCAGAGAGGTGGAATAAGTTTTAGGCGGAGTTTTTGTTTGGCTTGTTTGTTTTTTTTCATTTGGTTTGGTTTTATTCCACTTCCTTTCCCCTCACTTCTTGCTATTACTATTTACCTGATTCTCCCACTATGATGGAGAAATCCAGATGAGCTTATGTGCTCTTCCATGCTATTTACCTTTGTATCCCTCCCTGCCACCTTCTTCCCCTGGTCCAGACTTCTCAGCCCTCACTCACTAAGGGTGTGCAGCCCTGGCTTGGTCTGAGTTTGGGCAAGTCGTGTCAACAGCTGATGTCTTGCTCACAGATTTGAGGTGGAAACTCTGAATTGCCTTCCTAGTGGGAACAACCATGTAAGGGTTCACAGCTGCCTTGTGAATTTTGTTACGATGATTATGATCTGATGAGCATGCCAAATAAAGAGGGTAGATTTTGCCTGTCATTTATGAATTTTAAAATGGGTACTGTAAAGATGTTAACGAGGATTTTTCCTTCACCTTCAGTAGATCTGTATGCTGCAAAAGCAAAGCAATTCTTCTAAATTTAGAAAAGTGTACTTTTAAGTTTTGCATTGACCAGTCTTGTTAACACAGGAAAAGTAGAACAGCCTTCATTTTTGGAAAGCACCTTTACTTCAGGAAAATAGGTAGACATCAGTTAAGTTCAAGGATCATCTTGCAAGGGGTTGGAAAGCAGACGCACAATTACCTACAAGCTGCCTAGAGGGAACGCAGCAGAGGCATGGTGAGAAGAAAGGGGAAGTGCTAACACCAAAGCTGTAATTACACAGAGAATACCCGTTCACCCTCCAGCTTCAAAGGGTAGGGGGGTGTACAAAAAGGAAGCATAGTTCTTGTCCCAGAAAATGTGCAACCTTCACAATAATAAAACCAAGAAATCTCAATGTCAGTAATAATGGGAGGTTAGAAAGGGTAGATGATAGACCACAGTTTTTAAATACTTCCAGGTAATTCGGTGTTCTTCAGAACTTTATGGTAATTTTTCTTGCTATGCATTTGTTTTCAGGTGGATGAGGAGTATGAAAATCCTCACTCAGTGGATCGTGTCCCATTGGGAAAGTTGCCTCATCTTTGGGGCCAATCACTGTACGTCCTTAGCTGCCTGCTAGCAGAGGTAACCTTTTATTGTACAGTAGGTGGGCTTGTATGTCATTTTGTTTTAAGTTGGCTTGGGTTTTAAGAACAGTTTGGTTGATAGGTAGAGGACAATGTGTTTTCTGGTAGAAACATGTACATGAACCATGGAAGGATGACTGAGCTTTCAGAAGCTTCTTTTTTTCTTGTACACAATTGTCTGTTTCTAATCAATCTGAATAAGTTGTCATATGGTTAGGCTACAGGAATATGCCCAGGCTGACTTGGCTGCCCCATAGCTAGGATCTGGAACATCTTCAAACTCCACTAGGCTATGCCTTACTCTGTGGCATAAGGTGCCTACAGAGTTGTCCCATGTTAGGCATGGACTTGATAGAAGAACCACTGAATAAAAATAAATGATCACTGGCCTGGTGAAATTGTGTCATTTGTTGAAACTCTAAACCAAGAAATCTGCGTATGCAGATTATGTCAGTCTTAACCATTTTCCTGCTGTAGAAACAAGCAAGTATTGCATCCATTATTTTTATTGGCTGTGCTACTTAGTGGACAAGTTGGATAAACCAGGCATTAAGTCCTGCCCTCCTGGTAAAATCAGAAGCCTTTTACTTAATTTTTGTTTCTTTCTTTGTCTTACATTTATTCTAGGGATTTCTTGCTGCAGGTGAAGTTGATCCCTTGAATAGGAGGTTTTCCATTGGACTTAAACCTGATGTTGTGGTGCAAGGTGAGGGAGTTTTCTGAACATTCTGGGTGAATTGTACTGTGTGATGGTGAAGTCCCTATGTACAGGAAAGAAGACAGATGTGATTAAAAATAATGTGCATTTTGCATTGGTTGTAGATGTTTTGATGATACCATGAGAAGGAGAAAGGGGTTGTTTGCCTGTCTGCCTTTTTTCAGAGGGAAGATGAGGTTTAATGAACATTTTATTTTTTAAATATTTGTTAAAATTTTAAGCCCTGTCAGGGGCTGGAGAACAGCAATCTGAATCTTGCATCAACATGGAAAATCTTGGTGAATTCTAAAAGAGGCAAGGGCTGCAAGAAGGAGCAGGACTGCTAGGAGAAAAGTCAGTTAAGTTTCTGAGCTGCCATTTTCTGGAAGACCCAGAGAGCAGTGAGCAGGGAGGATCTCTGTACACAGAGATGAGGCAGACAGACTTACGTCTGTTTTTTGGCTGCTGCAGGGAGTGGCTTCTTTAGTTAGTCCAGGAATAGCCAAAACCAGAAAATTAAGTAGCGGGCAAGCACCAGCTGATCAGGACCTAAAGGTTTTTTAGGGGCCTGTACTGCTCTGGTAAAGCAACCAGCTCATTTTATCAGGAGCAGCCTTTGTCAGTGATACTGTAGCCTGGGCAAGTGCTTGTTCTTTCTAATGTATTTGTTTTCTTTTATACAGTAACTGTTTTGGCTGAATCTAATCAAATTAAGAGTCTCTTGCAAGACCATGGAATCAATGTTCAGAGCATTGCTGATATCCATCCACTCAGAGTGCAGCCAGCTCGCATTCTGAGTAACCTTTACACCATGCTTGGTAGGTATTAGAACATGGAAGCCTCTCTCTACTACTGTGCAAGATTTGCTTTTAAGGGTGGTGTTTTGTTGTTTGTCTCTCTCAGTTTCTTTGATTTAATTTTTCCAACAGGAAAAAAAATCGCCTCATTAGAAAAGATGTCCAAAATACAAGTTTTCCTGTGCCCTAAGAGTCAGGCAAGAACTGACTCTTTTTTTTGTCCTGCAGGAACTACTTGCACAGAGAAACTGGCTTTAGAAAATATGCCTAGAAATAGACACAAAAAAAGCAAACGTTGAGTACTTAGGTTTAAGTCCGGAAGTAGCAGTGCATTTGCCGTTCTACCAGCACACACCTGGGAAGTTTTCTGCTCCAAACCAGGGAAGCTGTGCTGCTATTAAGGCATCTTTGGGTTGTCAGGTTCTTGCTAATGTTCCTTCCAATCCTCAGTTGAGTTGAGCTGCTGAAACACTCTGTGTTGCAAACCAAGAAGCCTTTAGGGCTTTTCTAAAGACAGGACTTCAAACATGTTCCAGTTCCTCAACAGTGACCCTAGAGGCCCATTTTCCTCAGAGCCTGGCAGTTGTATTAAATAAATACCCCAAAACTCTGACTAGTTCTAGTTGTTGAAAATATTTTGATAACTGTCTCTTTTGATAATTCTTGCTGGAATGAAAGTGGTATTGGTAGAAAATTTGTTACATGTATTCCTAATTGAATTTGGTTTTACAGCTTTAAGCGTGCCAGCGACTCGTAACTCAAAATTGTGGATGTTACTACACAGTAAAACTGAGGTGGGGTAAATCACCACTGGTGCATTCCTTTGCAGCATGGACAAGGGGAGCCATATCACGCTTCTCTGTCAGTCAGGAGCATGTTCCCATGGCAATGTGGTTACAAATAATGGTGAGGGAGACCATGAGAGCATGGGATAGGTTTGGTTGGTTGGTGGTTTTTTTTGTTGTTGTGGTTTTTGTTGTTGTGGGTTTGGTTGTTTGGGGTTGTTTTTTTTTTACTTTTAACAGAAAGTTTTTTGGATGTTTCCAAAGAGAAGCTTATTTGAAGCGTGAACTTTACTCTCCAGTAAATTCCCTTTCCAGTAAAGGGGAATTGCAGGTGCTGTTTTGGGGAGAGAACCCGTCTCTTTATCAAAAAAACTTTTTACAAATGAAATATTTGCAGGGCTTTGCTGAAGCTTACATTTGTTTCATAATACTTCATAATAGCTTTCTTTCAGTAGTGGAGAAATGAGTAGGATGACTTAGCACATTGGTGTATTGCTTTTAACAGTGACTTCTCTGGGAATTTTCACAGTGGTATTTTTTTCAGACACCTGGTTGTTTGGCTCATATTCCCTGATAGATAGAGTCAAGTCAGCTCCTGACTGCTGGAACAAGGAATGCAATGCGGATTATTCACAAATAAGCCCTACTGAAAAAAGTGGAATTTATTGGGTTGATGAAAAGAATGAAGATCTGTCTTTGTATTTGGATGTACTTTGTATTTGGACTTAGCCCTCTGTGGGCAAGAGTTTTTAAGGTTCTACAGTGAAGTGCAATTCTGCAAGTTCAGCACTGCAATTTCTGTTGTGTGTTGATGGCCTTGTTTTTGAAAGGGCATACCTGGTGTTCTTTTGGTAGAGAAACTTCAGGTGCTAATCAATGCCTGTAATTAAAAGTCTCAATCCCATGGTCAGTGAAGCCAAGATTTTTATTTTTAATCAGGCCTTTGAAGAACTCCAGCTGTTATTTTGATGGTTGTGACAAAATGGACTAGTATGTAGCATCTTACTCTGTTACCTGTCTTCTGCCTTACTGGTATCAATGAATTATCTCCTTGTCTAAAATGGTTGTTGTGGAAAAGCACACAGGAAATGTTAGGTGAGACCTTTTTTCTCTCTCTTTTTTTCACAGGCCGGAACAAGAACATGAAATTAAGTGGACGGCCACACCGACATATTGGAGTGTTGGGCACCTCCAAGCTGTATGTGATAAGAAATCAAATATTTGCTTTTACCCCTCAGGTGAGCATTTAAAGCTGACAGGGAAATTACTGCTTACTTAATGGCTAATCATTAGTGTAGCACTCAGCTTTTACATGCTGTCAGTCAACTGTAGGTAGAACAGGGATGGTAAAGCAGATGTGCTTTTCTTTGTGGGTTTTTTTTAATAGCATTGGATGATCAACATGGAGCATGGTAGGAGTGCTGATAAATCTCCCTTCTGTCATACAGAGTCTGGCTTCTTTGGCTTCTGGTGGAGGAGAACACAGCAAATCAATAGTACAGGGTTGTTACTGAACTCTGCCTGAACCAACATTCTAGCTAATGAAGCAGTTTCTCCAGAAATAGGTCACTTAGTGTTTCTTCCTATGATTGCCTTGGTTTAGTTTCACATAAGTGTGCCAAGTACTGTGACCCCCAAGAGACTAAGATGTGATCTTTTCACTATAATGTTGAAATGGTCAATAGGGCTGACAAAGGAATGTTCTGTCTTTATTTTTCTGAATTAATGGCTCTTATTTGTATATTTAATGAAATAGGACACATTTATTCCTGTAGACTTATTCTAGCAGTTGGTACTAAACGGCCAAGGGGTCACCTACTACAAACATGCAACTGGAGCAGGATATAGAATGCTCACACCCTCCTGTATAGATGCTTAACTAATGTAGTCCTTAAATTCCAGTGGATGACAGGAATTCAGTGAATTCCATAGATGACTTCTGCAGTCCTTCATGATGTCCAAACAACATCAGATTTACTGCAAAAAATGTGGATCTACCTGAAATCTTGCCATGTATCAAGTACTTATTGACATATTCCAAAATGGCATTTATCCTGATGAGTTAAACTAAAATCTCCGTAACATTTTTGCTTTACTTTGTAGCCAGACATTTTTTTCTAACTTTTTTTGTTGAGGGTGGTGGAATTAATGTTTAATTTCACCCTCCTAAAGTTAGCATTTAACTCATCTCTGTTGATCTTGACAAATGTCCACAAATTTTGTGGGGTTTTTAGTTTGTATTTCATCCAGTTCTCTAATGAAAATATTGATTGAAAATATTGAAGCATGGGGCAAAGGCTGACCCCATTAAGATACCTTCTCGTTCTGAAGAATTAGTTAATAACTACTATTTTGAGAACAATTTTTCTAGCAGTTCTGCCTCCCCAGGTATTTTTTCTTCAGCTCACTAGTGTGAACATTTGAAAGTTGAGAGATGTCAGCCATTTTTTTGTACCTACCCGTCTGGTTGCTCCCAAAGAATCAAATTGGACTCATTTGCTGAGATTGATTTTTGTTATGATTGTTTGGCCATCTTGCTTTATAATTTTGTAATCATCTTGGCATTCTCAAGTTGGCTTTGTTTTCCTGTGCTTTCAGGCACTGGAATTGTCTTGGCTGGTCTGCATTATCCTGGCTCTTCCTCTTCAAAGTGTGTTTGCTTCTCTCTGGATTTCTGGGACTTTCTTGTCTTGAATTATCAAAACTAATTGCAAGTGGCTCAGGGATTGGCTAGTTCCTTAAGTTCTGTGGAGTAATTCCTCTGCACTTTGTCAGCTTGAATTTGCGTGCTCACCCCTCCCCAAGACCAACGTCTTTCCTTAACTTTTTTGTGGCTGCTTTGTCATGCTTTCCATTGGTTGTCTACCTTTTTTGGTTTCCAGCTCCTGAAGTAGCCGAATAGTCTCTTACTGTGATTCTTGGCTTTCCTCTGTAGTGGGAACAGCACACTTTATCACTGTACATTTAACGTACCTTTTTTACATGGTAACTGCTAGCTTTTCTGTATTCAGCTTGACTTTCAGATTGTTCCCAAGAGACATGCAGGTACCAGTCCCCAGTCCTCAGCATGCACTTAAGTCTATTTATTGGGTTTGTTGCTATTGTTAGCTTTTTCTTCCACATTTAGAGTACTTCCATCTTCCAGACCATAAGTTACAGTAATTCATCACTGTGAAGATTCTACTTCATGGGTGTGATTGATTCCTTTTTATTTGTATGGCTTACTTAGAATCATAGAATAGTTAGGGTTGGAAAGGACCTTAAGATCGTCAAGTTCCAACCCCCCTGCCACGGCCAGGGACACCTCACACTAAACCATATCACCCAAGGTCTTGTCCAACCAGGCCTTGAACACTGCCAGGGATGGAGCATTCACAACCTCCCTGGGCAACCCATTCCAGTGCCTCACCACCCTAACAGGAAAGAATTTCCTCCTTATATCCAATCTCAACCTTCCCTTGTTTAAGTTTGAACCCGTTACCCCTTGTGCTATCACTACAGTCCCTAATGAGGAGTCCCTACCCAGCATCCCTATAGCCCCCTTCAGATACTGGAAGGCTGCTATGAGGTCTCCACGCAGCCTTCTCTTCTCCAGGCTGAACAGCCCCAACTTTCTCATCCTATCTTCATATGGGAGGTGCTCCAGTCCCCTGATCATCCTCGTGGCCCTCCTCTGGACTTGTGCCAACAGTTCCATGTCCTTTTTATGTTGATGACACCAGAACTGCACACAATACTCCAGGTGAGGTCTCACAAGAGCAGAGTAAAGGGACAGGATCACCTCCTTCGACGTGCTGGTCACGCTCCTTTTGATGCAGCCCAGGATACAGTTGGCTTTCTTTCCCAGTCAGCCTCCAAGTGTAAGAAAATGGTTTCTGCTGAAGCATCGATTTCTTTTTCACATTCACAGGCCTTATTAGGTTAATTCATGCAGTCTTTGTTGTGCTCAAGAGTAGCTTATATGGTTTTGTAAATGATTTAAAGGAGGACATGTAAAAAAAAAAAAAAGTACTGACAGCCACTCATATGCTATATTTCTTTGTTCTCTAGTTTACTGACCAGCATCACTTCTATCTGGCTCTAGACAATCAGATGATTGTGGAGATGCTGAAGATAGAGCTGGCGTACCTCACTTCTTGTTGGAGGATGACTGGGAGACCAACCTTGACATTTCCCATCACCCACACAATGCTTGGTAAACCCAATTTTCTGTGTTTCAAGCAGAGCAGATTAAGGCAGGGGGAATAGGATGGAAGTCAATTTGAGAAGAGACATTTCAAAATCTGAATTCCAGTATCAAAAGTGAAGTTTAACTTACTCAAATATGTGCTGAATTTGGACGGTATGTTAATATTTCACTTTAGTTTTACTCTCTGTTTATATCCTTGCATCTCATCATCATCTCCATGCTATTTCTGTCCAAAGAAATGTGATAGAAATCCCTTTGGAACTTTTATAAAATGCTTTGTGTTTTGTCTTGAGAAATCCCCTTAGAACTTGTTTGGTTTTTTGTTTGCTTGTTTGTTTTTTTGAATAAGCTAGTATTGGTAAGTGATTTAAATCTGTCAGATTTACTTTGTAGAGAACACCTAGTAATCCACTTTATTTGGACGTGGTAATTCAAAATATGTTGGTAAGCTTAGACTCTTCTAATATTCTTTTTCAGTTGACGATGGTACTGACATTCATCCTGCAGTTCTTGGCACCATAAGAAAATTAGAGGATGGATATTTTGGAGGTGCCAGGTATGTCAGAACCCCCAGATGATTCTCTCTGTGATTTTTATTTATTTTTTTTTAAGTTAAATCATATGCAGTCCTCAGTTTTGAACTTGTGATAGTGTACAGAGTGTACAGACCTTGCGCTAGAACTCTGCAAAGAGAGGAGTTTCAGCTTTAGTTGTTATGTGTCAAGCAGATGGTAGCTGGACCTCACATGCAGTGGACAAGATCTGTCTCCAAAAGGGGTACCATCTCTGTCTGCCATTAATGAATAGGGAAAAATGAATGTCAAACCCTTGGAAATACAAAAACTTGATCATGGCTGGTCTTCTGGTTTTAAGATATAATTATGTTTTACAGTTATTGGAGATGTTTTAAACACAAATTACATGTTGTACTTGTAAGCTTATTTGTTCCATTTATCCACATATAAGAGCAATTTAATATGATGCCACAGTACCTCCCTGTTCTCTTTCTGCTTGCTCTTTGTCAATCAGTATCTTCCCCCAGTAATCAAGTATTTTTTCTGATTTTTAGCAGCACTGCAGTTTGGTGTGAAGATACTGATATTCATGGGAACTTCTTAACCACAGTTTCTTATGCATTATCCTTGGAGTTTAGGTCTTTGTTCAGGGTCTGTCTTCATACATACAGCACGCTGCATAATTAGACTTTGAGTTAACACCTGTAGGTATCTAGAGCATTAAGTACTCAGATCCGCTACTCTTGTTTTACATTTGTTTTTCTCACTATCAGTATTTGCTGCTTTGTAGTTACCAAGGGTAGATTTAACAGTTGGTCTTATAAATTTTGGAGGAGTTGTTGAAAACTTAGGGAGTATTAATCTGATGCTCAGAATGGTGTATGCTAATGCTTTTTGGTGTGTATTCCTGTTTGCAGGGTGAAGATAGGCAAGCTGTCAGAATTTCTTACCACCTCTTTTCATACACATCTGAGCTTCCTGGATCCAGACTGTGACATAAAACTGTTCGATGACCCTAATGAAGGCCGCAGTAGTCCCGACAGTGAATATGGGGGCTATTCAGCAGATTTCTATGAAAAAGGTACTGGGTTTCAACTTTTTTTGGTTGTTTTTTTTTTTTTTTTTTTTCCCTTTTCCTTGCCAGGTTCTATCAACAGAGTATTTTATGCATAGTTGATAGTCACTCAGGTTTCTTGTGTGTCAGTCTGAGGACAGTACTTGCCTGACTTAATTTGGAGGCAGAATTTGTGCATATTCTTTCTACATTTGTAGTATGCTGTTGAACAGTAACTGCTGCAGTAAAGCTGAGTCTGAAGAGTCAGCAGATGGGGACTGTGTGAAAGAGGGTAGAGGGAGGAAAAGACTGAGAAGTCATAGATGAGCTTGTATGGAGGAGATGATAGACTCACAGACTCATTTTGGTTGGAAAACACCCTTGAGTCCTGTGGACTACTAGAAAGATAGGAACACTTTAACTTCCTTTCAAAGGGAAAACCAACTTCTTAACGTAACTGTTTTCAGAGTCGAAGACTGATTATTTTTTTTCCTTGTTCAGCTTAGAAATCTCTTGCTTACGATATTCTTGCATTTTTGTGTGCCCTTCTATATAGCAAGCATACAATGGTATGTTTGAAAAAGAAAACATTGGTAAATTATGATCTTACCTTCCTTTTATGTATGTCTCACTAGAAAGCCAGGATGAGCTGGATCAGTACATAAATGATGTCCTGCAGAGTACAGCACTGAAGTCATACCTGCCTCCAACTTCAAAGACTGCAAATCAACCACCTGTGTTCAGTGCAAACCATTCCACAGAAGAGATACTGTCAATAATGGCAAAGACAAAGGGCTTGGAAGTTCCAGGTACTTCTCCCTGTTAACTGTTCAATTGCAATAATAGAAAGCGTGGTTTGGGTGCTAGAAGGGGCAAGTTCAAGTATTTCAAAATTCTGCTGTTTAAAAAGAACCAGTGTCCTGAGTACATTGTAGTTATCAAGAAATAAAAATGAGTCTGAAGCTGTTACTGTCGTTTTCCCACCATATCCCTTGTCTTGTTGTATATGCAGATAACCTGCTAGGAAATGTAACATTTAATCAAGTTTAATGGTATGGAAACTGCTGCAGCTTCTCAGCTGGATAGAAATTTAGAACTCGTCAGTGAGTTCTTGTCCTTTTTCTTTTTTTTTTGGTCATTTTTTATACAAAGGAAGACAAAATGTGTTTTCTTATTTTAGTAAAGTTGTGATGAAGTGAAATATTTCAATGCCAGGAAAAACATAAGAATGCTCACATATTCTCTAAATTTGTAAGAACAAATGGAGTAGAGAGGGAGGACAGATTCTTAATTACTGTAGATTTTTAATAGACTGATGGGAGGTTTTCGACCAAAATAGTGCTTTGACTGAATTTGTAAATAGATTCCAACATATGCATTGTTTTATATTTTGGTATGTAGCATTCAATGCCCTGGTTAAGGGAAAGCTTCCATTAACTTCAGTGGAAATTAATAACTTTCAAGCTCTTTTGTTAGTCTTTTCTCTCATTTTTCATATGCTACATTATCTGATCCTCTATTGAATTCAACATACGAAGTTAACAGAGAATTAGCCTACATTTAGCATTATAATTTTAATTATGATACCTTACCAGTTAGACCATTTTCTCCAAGTACTTCCTGTTGAAATGTTTAAAACCCTTAGCAGGGTCAGGTCATTGAGCTGTAGGATTTCTGAGGCATAGGCTGCCATAAGAGATACCAGTTCAGCATGTAAAAATCTCAGGCACTGCATGCTCATCTTGGAAGCTCATGGAGCAAGCCTGCAAGGAGATAAGGTGCAGAATCTGATCTTGTCCAAGTTCCATGCACAGGATCTCGGGAGCATTGCCTCTATATTTTGACTCTTGGAGGTATTTCTGTTGTTTTTACATACTATAGCTGCTTCATGAAGGTGGTTTTGATTTTTGTGTTACTGAAACAGACTTTTTTTTGTCTTTTCATTTGTCTTTTTTTTTTTTTGGCTTTGTTTTCCAGCTGTGTCTATGTCTCTGCCCACTAAAGTTCTGAACACACACCGGAAGTCTCTGAATCTTGTTGATAATCCCCATTTCTTTGAGACAAAGGTAAGATGTGGGAATTTTCATGCGGTTTCTCATTTTGGGACCCAATACTGCGTTTTTTCCTGTGTTACCCAGCCAAACCCTATAAGCGTTCTCATTTTCCTTCACAGACAAGACATTCTGCCTGAGGCACCAGATAGCTACTCCCTTGTTTTGGAATTTATGTCTGGGTGAAGTTTTCTTGATTAAATGGACATTATCAAGTGGAAAGTTTTTAACTGTGTGCGCAGTATATATAGGTGCCTATTTTTAAAGGCCAAAGATTAAGTCATTGTCTTCAGTTCTAATTGAGCACACAAAGGGAAGAATAGGATGTTCATGGCTTTTAGAGATGTTCTCCAAGCAGTGCTACTTATAGTAATATCTGGGCAGGAGGGGAGTGTGTGAAAGGGCAGGTGTACTTACGGCACTGATCAAATCCCACAACAAGGCATGAAGCTTGGAATATTTGTGATGGAAACAAATGCAGTCACAAAGCACCACATATATACAGGTTAGATATGGTACTGAAAAAGCCCTAAATTGTTTCAACTAAAAAGAGATAGTATCCTTCCACTTTTCCCTTTACAGGTGACAGGAAATGACAGGAAAAGCATGCACATAATTTGATTTCCTTTTTTGACAAACTTTTTCTTCATTTTGTAAAAAGAAATGGCTTTCCTTGTTGATTGAACCAAGACTAGAGACAAAGTTCCATTCTGGGTGTTGTGTTTCCTGGGGATCAATCTCTTTTTCATGTCTGCAGTAGTTTGGCAAGAACTATGTGATGTATTTCAAGTGCAGAGTTACGTTGCAAGTCTGTTATATGTTTTTAATGGGTAGTTACAGGTTGAATTTGGTCTGCTACTTTTTTCAGGATCGTTTCTGATTTTTTTTCATCCATCTTTGTTACCAGGACCATGGAAATGTTTTGCACTTATCTAAAGATGCTCATGGTGATGTGGATTGCAGGAAGCTTGTTGAGCAGTTGAAGGAATGTCCAACGCTCCATGATCAAGCTGATATCTTATATATCTTGCATATACTAAAGTGAGTTGTCCAAGTATAAACTTCAGCATCTTTGAGTCTGGTCACAGCTGTTGACCAAATAGTCACCTATAGGCTCGTGGCTAAGTGAGTGCTCAAGTTAATATGGAAGTTCCTGGTACCAAGGGTTTTGTCCCACATATAGCTGATCGCTGGTGAAGGCCCATGTCCCATATACTGCTTAATACAAAATATGAGCAGTGTGATCAAAGTCAGGCTGCTTGTTGGTTGTTTGTTAAGGTTAAGCTGTATAACATTTACGTGATGACTTAGCCTTCTGTGTCTTTTCTGGCAGAGGTGCTGACTGGGACACAGAGCTGGATGGACAGTATGGTGTCACTGTTCATTGCCTACTCAATGAGCTCTACAGAAAGGCAGGCCTCAATCAAGAATGGGGATTAATCCGTTATATTTCTGGTATACTCAAAAAGAGAGTGGAAGTCCTGGCTGAGGTATGAAATACAAATAATGCTGGTTCAGTTTCCTGCCTAGAAACTGAGCTAAAACTACCAGCTTGCTGGTGGAGCTTGTACTTGCCCTTTTTCTGGTCTTTACTTCACAACATACGTACTGCAGCATTTTTCAGTAAATATCGGTTGCTTTTCTGATCTAAAATCTTATTATGACATCTTTACCTTTCATCTGTACTGCAGACTCTGCTAGTGCTGGCACAGGCTGAGAATGTCACACTGTAAATGATTGTGAAGGCTTCATCCCATCTCTGGTAATGGGAGAAGCTCAGTTATGTGATTTGAAAGCCATAGTTGTCATTGGGAATTGTCTATTGCTGTTGCAGTAGCATGAACAGTTTAGGAGCACTGCTATGTCAAGGTGCTAGCGATGATACAAAACATACTCTGCTGATTTCCATCCTATTGGGCAGAAAGTCTGTTGTGTGCAAGGATGTTCGGATTAGTTAATATATTAATGCCTCTAAAGTTATAAATTTTAATAGAGGCACTATTAAGTAGTAACAAGAAGGATCCACTGTAAGGGTACAGATTTAATTTTGAATGTTACAAAAATGTTTCTTCTCAAGTACTCTAAAGTATTTGTTCAATTTCCTACTTAGCCCAGCATATTTCTGAAGAGCCCTTTCTAAAATCCCTGGCCATTTTCAAAGCTTTGACTGTCACACCTAGGATGCCCTATTTTAGCAGCAGTCGTATCTGCAGAAAGCAATTTGTGATAATCACGCTGCATGGTACTTCATTAAGGACATGAACTTTTCCATCCTCAAGACGTGATGGATGAGCAGTACAGACAGGCTCACAGGCAGCTGTGTATATTCAGTTGAGAAGACACTGACAAAGAATTGGGGATGAAGTGAGTAGAGATGATCTGTTTTGTTCCATGTTAAGCGAGGGAAACCAGACTTCAAAATCAGAGGATCCTTGTTCTGTGAGGTCTTTGATTCAGGATGCTAAAAGCAGGTGAACGGAACACCCACTTTTAAAGGACATCAATGTAAAAAAGTAAACACTGTGGATCTAAGGCAAGCATCTATTTCAGAATGTCTCAGGGTACCTAATTCAGAAATGTGATGCAATATGTTCCATGTTTGTTTGTTCTAAGAGATACGTTAGTACTCCAAATACTTTATTTTATTTTATTTTATTTTAGCTAATACTTCCAAGTTCTTCATTGATTAAAACCATTTCTTTATCTTAAATAAATAACAAATGTTTATCTTACGATAAAGGATAAAGTCCTTTATTGATCAGCCAGCCCCACTGTAGTCCCTAATTGTTAGCTGCTGATTTCATTGAGTCTGGGAGCAGGCTTTCAGCCTGGGCAGACTCTCACAGCCCTGTTGACCTCAGGGGATCTTTGGCAACTGGTTAACAGCATTCTGCTGGATCTGCATGTCTGGTAATTAATAGAAATGCACTTAAAAATTTGTAAAGGAATGGTTTGTTTTGGGGAATTAAAAATGGTTTCACTTCAGTGTGATTCAGAGAAAGGTCTTTTGCTTTCTATCCAATTATGATAGGCATGCACAGACCTCCTGTCACACCACAAACAGCTTACAGTGGGCCTGCCACCAGAACCCCGTGAGAAAATCATTACCGCGTAAGTTGGAGCTCTACCTTAGTTACAGAAGCAGCCTGCCCTTCATCGTCCTGCTGGTACTGTTCTGTTGCTATTGTCACAGAATCAGAGAATGGTTTGGGTTGGAAGGACCTTAAGTTCATCCAGTTCCAGCCCTCCTGCCATGGGCAGGAGTGCCTTCCACTAGAGCAGGTTGCTCAAAGAACCATCCAGTCTAGTGTTGAGCACTACCAGGGATGGGACATCACAGCTTCTCTGGGCAGCCTTTGTGGTGCCTCACCACCCCTGTAGTGAAGAACTTCTTCCTAATACCTAATTTGAATCTCCCCTCTATGTCAGTTTAAAGCCATTCCCCCTTGTCCTGTCCCTACATGCTCTTGTCAAAAGTTCCTCTCCAGATTTCTTGTAGTCAAAAGTTGGTTTAAAACTTCTTCCTCGCCTTCAGAAGGAACTGTAACAACACAGGCAAAACCATAGGCACCTTTGTGGCATGCATGTTTTTAGGTGATTTGGTTCCAGTGCTTGTTCAAGAGGTTAATAGCAGATGCCTGAATAATTGCTAATCGTGGTTTACCTTTTTGTAGCCCACTGCCACCTGAAGAGCTCATAGGTCTGATTTATGAAGCCAGCGGCCAAGACATCAGTATAGCAGTCCTGACACAGGTAGGTAGCATGTATAAAAAGGGTTCTTTCAGCTGTGCCGTGGCACCAGTGTTTGCTCTGTGACTGGGAAAGCCAAGAGGACTCACTCTGAATGGGTGCCCTTATGGATTTGTCCTTGCAGGAAATAATTATGTACTTGGCGATGTACGTCCGGTCACAGCCTAGTCTTTTTGTGGAGATGCTCAGGCTCCGCATTGGTCTGATAATTCAGGTGATGGCCACTGAGCTGGCCCGAAGTCTGAAATGCTCAGGTAAGAGCAATTTTATCATAAGGGTACTCAAGGCATTATTTCTGCTACACCTCAGTGGTTGATTTTTCATTTATATGTGTTAAATACTTCAATTAACTTCTTCATTCAGCATGCACAGCTACAAGCTTCAAAAATAACTTACCTTTCTGGCTTAATGAAAGATTCCTGTCTCACAATCCCACAGTTACTCAAACTGAAGCGTTTATTAAATACTTCATTACCATGGCTTTCAGTAAGTGTTTGAGATATAGGTCATCACATTGCACATCTGTGTGTACTTCAGGACCCAGTGCCACCAATGTCAATGAGCATTAGGACCATAGGTGTCTTTTGAGCATTTGAGCCTTAATTCATAGTTCTGGTAGTTTTTATTTGAAGTAACTGTTGATCTTAATGTGTAAGCCTTTTCCATTTGAATGTGCTTAGTTGTAAAATATCTGCTGTTTAGAGTTCAGCTAGCAATATGTTATTTTGTCAGCATATCAGTAAAAAAACCTACAGGCCCCCAGGATGTTGCATATGCCCTACAAAAACTCAAGAAGTAAGTAACAAGCAAGTGGTGCAAGGCAAAATATTTTAATAACTCTTTTTGGAATTGAAATTAAAAAAAATTGAAACTAGAGAGAGATCTAGGATGATGATGACTGAGGAGAGATCTGAAAAATCACTGATGGATTTTCCTTATTGACAGGGGTTAGAAGTCTAAGAAGGAGCAGTCATGGAAAGTAATCAAGTTAATGTGACCAGTATATAGTGAAATGCTGCCACTTAGGAGCATGGTCTGGGCCATATTTTTGTGGCTCAACTCTTGTTACCATTTCTGATGCCCTAGCACATCCTAAATGGGAAATCATGCCTGACCAATTTGGTGGCCTTCTATGATGGGGCTACAGAACTGATGGACAGCGGTAAAGCAGTTGATGTCATCTACCTGGACTTGTGTAAAGTGTTCAGCACTGTCCCACACGACATCCTTGTCTCTAAATTGGAGAGAAATCAATTTGACGGATGGACCACTCAGTGGATAAAGAACTGGCTGGATGGCCGCACACAAAGAGTTGTGGTCAATGGCTCAATGTCCAGCTGGAGACCAGTAACGAGTGGTGTCCCTCAGGGATCGGTGTTGGGACCGGTCTCATTCAACATCTTCATCACTGACATTGACAGTGGGATTGAGTGCGCCCTCAGCAAGTTTGCTGAGGACACCAAGCTGTGTGGTTCGGTTGATACGCTGGAGGGAAGGAATGCCATCCAGAGGGACCCTGACACGCTTGTGAGGTGGGCTGATGCCAACCTCATGAAGTTTAACCATGCCAAGTGCAAGGTCATACACCTGGGTCAGAACAATCCCAGACACAGCTACAGGCTGGGCAGAGAAGAGATTCAGAGCAGCACTGCGGAGAAGGACTTGGGGGTGCTGGTCAATGAGAAAATGAACATGAGCCAGCAGTGTGCACCTGCAGCCCATAAAGCCAACCGTATCCTGGGCTGCATCAAAAGGAGTGTGACCAGCAGGTCGAAGGAGGTGATCCTGCCCCTCTGTTCTGCTCTTGTGAGACCTCACTTGGAGTATTGTGTGCAGTTCTGGTGTCCTCAACATAAAAAGGACATGGAACTGTTGGAACAAGTCCAGAGGAGGGCCAAGAGAATGATCAGGGGACTGGAGCACCTCCCATATGAAGATCAGCTGAGAAAGTTGGGGCTGTTCAGCCTGGGGAAGAGAAGGCTGCATAGAGACCTCATAGGAGCCTTCCAGTATCTGAAGGGGGCTATAAGGATGCTGGGGAGGGACTCTTCATTAGGGACTGTAGTAACAGGACAAGGGGTAATGGGTTAAAAGTTAAACAGGGGAAGTTTAGATTGGATATAAGGAGGAAGTTCTTTCCTGTTAGGGTGGTGAGGCACTGGAATAGGTTGCCCAGGGAGGTTGTGAATGCTCCATCCCTGGTGGTGTTCAAGGCCAGGTTGGACGAATCCTTGGGTGATGTGGTTTAGAACGAGGTGTCCCTGTCCATGGCAGGGGGGTTGGAACTTGATGATCTTAAGGTCCTTTCCAACCCTAACCATTCTATGATTCTATAAATGGGGATAACTTTGTGGAAGCAAATTTCTGGTCTCTCCCCAGTTGGGAGATGGTCTCTTCCCCTCATGGAGTGAAAAGGGGGTCCCTCGTAGTTGGGTTAGATGGAACCCATTTTGGATTCTGCTTCTCAGCTTGAATTGGTAGCTGTTGCTGGGAGTAGCAGGTTTCTCCCTTAGAAGTTTACAAAAGGAGCAAAGTAATTTTCATAGAATCGTAGAATAGTTAGGGTTGGAAAGGACCTTAAGATCATCAAGTTCCAACCCCCCTGCCATGGGCAGGTACACCTCACTCTAAACTATGTCACCCAAGGATCTGTCCAACCTGGCCTTGAAAACCGCCAGGGATGGAGCATTCACAGCTTTCTTGGGCATCCCATTCCAGTGCCTCACCACCCTCCTTTTCTGGGATAGAATTATAGAATAGAATCATTGAATACTTTGGATTGGAAGAGACCTTCAAAGGTCATCTGGTCCAACTCCCCTGCAGTGAGCAGCGTCATTCTCGACTAAATCAGATGTCCCAGAACCACGTCTTGTATGAAGAGCATACAGAAGGTGCTGTCTCCCCCAGACCTGTAGCTGAATAGTGAAAAGTGCTTTCTTTGTTCACACTTCAAAGTCTGTTTTTCCTGGCGTTCATTTTGTTATTCCTTAGCCTTAAACACCAGCTGCTTTTTACACTCCCGTCAGCTTCTTTGCTGCCTTTTCCATGTTCTTCTATGGGAGATTTGTGCACATGTGCTCATGTCTATGTATGTGCTTTTTCTTTCTCTCAGAAGCATGATCCTTCAGTCAAATAAAATACAACAACCCTTCCACAAGCATGCATTTTGTTGTGGAATAACTGGTTCTGTAATTTAGTTCTACTGTCATCTGCTGTTTGGAGATGGCTGTAATGCCTTTCCAGTTGATCTTACTTTACAAAGGAGCAATTGCTTTCTCATCATCAGCTTCAGTGAGATTTCAGACAAGTTCCAGCATAATATCCACTAATGCAAATAGTGTTATTTCCATGCAGTGTTTGTTCTTTAGTCCTGAAGTGAATTTCCTTTGAGATGTGAGTCTACAGATTAATTTTTCAGAGGAAGCTTTAGCCATAAAGGTAAATGTGACTGAACTCCATTCAGCAGCAGTTACATAGGAAAACAAGGTATAAACAACCTATAATGATGCTTGGGTTTTCTTCTTTTTTAACTAGGTGAAGAAGCTTCAGAGAGTTTGATGAATCTAAGCCCCTTTGATATGAAAAATCTTCTACACCATATTCTCAGTGGAAAAGAGTTTGGAGTGGAAAGAAGCTGTAAGTTGGTCACTTGGGTACTAGTGTATGTTAAATAAGAACTGTAAAGTTAGATTGTCTTGTAAGTAGGAATCTGTTCTCTTAGCATGTAAAATAGAGTTATAGGTAATGTATTAATTGTGGGTGGCCAATACACCCACAGGTGTATGTTTGCTGTGAAATAAACAAAACAATTATAATGGAAGCCTTCTTGCACTGAAATACAATTGTATCAAGTTGTCAGTGATATGTAGGCAAACTTTTAAAACTAAGATGTTTTATGTGATCAGAATGAAAACTATGTAAAGGGCATGTGTAACCTGCATGCAGGAAGGGTGTCTGACAAGCACTGGCATGTCAGCTGTCTGCTGGGTTCATTCATAGGCCCTCACAGATTCATTGTGGCTTTGACATCTTTTAAAGTTGATTGGTCTGTGTCTTGGAAAATCAGGTACTGATATCAGAGTGTGTATCTAGGCCCCTTACTTGATGCAAAAATTGTGAACTGTCAATGTTATTTGCAAGGATGCTGTCACGAGGAGCATTGTACACTTGTGAAAGATGTGTTTATCTTTAGCTCTAGATATAATGGCATCTGTGTTCTACCCTAGAATTTTAAAAATGTCCATTTGTTTCTTTTAGTGCGACCTGGAGATTCCTCTTCATCCAGCCCTTCAATTTCTATTCATGAAATGGGGCATTCTGGAGCAACCAAAACAGAAAGGAGTGGTATTACTAAATTGAAGAGTGAGATGAAGCAGGTGAGGATTTTCTGTCAATGCTCATCAGAAAATGCAGCTGTTCTGGAACTGTTTTGTTCTTGGTAAAAGACAAAAGTTTCAAAAGATCCTTCGATTTAAAGCTGATCACTAAATAGAAGGCAGTAATGGGATGTTTCCTCCAAAAATGTGCTTTCTTTTCTGTTCTTGTTTCATATGCTGAATATAGAAGAACATGAACAAACTCAATTGCAGTCATAATACCTAGTTTAAAACAGCTCTTACTTATCTTTAGCTAAGGAAAAGTCAGATGTTCATTCTTGTACTCTGTCCCAGTTGCTGAAGTGGTCTGCATTCCTTCTGGAAAAGATACACTTGGGAAAGAACTTTTGATGGCTTTGATTTCTGTATTTTGTGTCACTACTGTTACCTCTTTCCCTCTGCTGTTATTTCTTTTCCTCTAGACAAATAGGAAGGTAGTGGTCAAATAAAATACATTTATAGGAGTGGTTCTATTTTTTCAAGCCTGGCTTATTCGGCTGGACAAGATAAGGCTCCAGGAGGACCTTGTTGCAGCCTTTCAATATGTAAAGGCGGCTTATAAGAAAGATGAGGAGATGCTCTTTACAAGGTCCTGTAGTGTTAGGAGAAGGGTTTTAAACTGAAAGCGGACAGGTTTATATTAGACACAAAGAGCATTTTTTTTTTATGATTAAGGTGGTGAGAAACTGGAACAGGTTCCCCAAAGAAATTGTGGATGCTCCATCCCTGGCAGTGTTCAAGATCAGGTTGGATGGTGCTTCGAGAAGCCTGGTCTAGTGGAAGGTGTCTCCACCCATTGCATGGACTAGATGATTTTTCAAAGTTCCCTTCCAGTGCAAACCATTCTATATTAGAAACCTATTTTTTAAAGGCCCTCTTAACTTAGTGGAAGCTTGTTTCATTTAATCTGAGGCCATTCCTGTAGGTTGCTAAGGAGGTATTTGATGTTTTCCTTTGATTGTATGAAAAGTATTTGACCAGTAAGCCTTCTGAAAGGAGTGGCATTTCTGCATAGTCTGGACACAGAGCATTTGATGGTGATAGTAAAGGTCTGTTAAGGATTCTTCATAGGACATGATAAGGCAGTGAAGTAAAGGCACCTGTGTTTGAGCCATGCCGTGGTCAAGTGTCATGGTATGGCTGTGAAGGTGCTGATAGCTGTAGCTGCTTTCCACTGGCCCTGAAGTGACTTTGGGGGTTCAGCCTGAGCAGGGCTTGAAGCTCTAAGGCAGATGCCTGACTTGAAGGCCTTTCCAGGAAGGAAGAAGGACTAGGCACTAGATGGCAGCATTATTTTGTTTTAAATACAGAGGTGGGCCTGAGCTGAAGTACTCGGACCTTTGTTGAGGTTGGAAATGCAGTTCCTGTGTTGCTTTTGCATTCGATGGAAACCTGGTGTTTTGCACAGAAGAGGAGTTGGCTGGTTTTATTTTTATTTCCCTCACCTTGCCATTCATGCTGCTTTCTGCCACATCTCATTGCATTCTCAGAGTAATGCTCTAGGTACTAATTTAATGTCATTTTGGCTGTGGGGGAATCTACTCTGTGTTACAAGGAACATTTTCAAGCACCTGTAGTGACACCTCTGAACATCAAGCCTTTGCCTGGGCCTGAACCATTAACAGTGGTTTGGGGTGGATAGTTACAGAAAAATGCTGCAATTCTGAGGTGCTGCATTCACATTTCAGCAGAATTTTTGCCTTGCAGCTGTTTGTTTAGTGCTGCCCACCCAGCTGGCAGCCCACAGACTTTCTGCAGCAAGGTGACCTTTCTTTCCTCTGAGTACCCAAGCTTATATTCCCTGTTTCTTGTCTTCACACATACAGGTTACTTAACCTTGTTTGCCTCCTGTTCTGTCCCAGCTGCCTGTCTACATGTTGGTGTCTGGCTTTCTTTTGTAGTTTTTTCATGAGGGATGCTCCATGCCCAGCAGCATGTTTGCTTCCATGGTAAAACCCTATCTGCAGCTCTGCCGCTGCTCCTCACCCTGTGCATGTGTGCAATGCTCTTTAGCCATAGACATCTCCTGTGACCTCTCCTGCATAAAAAACTTGTTTTCAAACCCCGCCTCTTTGTCTTGTCCACCTTCATTTGGAGCCATTTCTCATTACTAATCTTTTAATAGAAGTTGAGCCTTGCATTTAGATCCACTTAGTTCTTTTGAAGCTTAAGTTGTAGCAGATAAAGCACTATAGCAGATTTAGCTACCTAATGGTGGATAATGTTACAGGTGTCATCAGTATTTAAAAGTAATGTAGCACTGATAAATGCTGGCAGTCTCCTAGCAGAAAGGAACCCACAGTAGCTTCATGTTGCTGAAACAGGAGTTTTATGGTCATGGGTATCTCCTAATGCAAGTCAACTTCTTTGAAGGCAGTGAAGTGTAGCTCTTCTTAAGCTCTTGCAGTTAAGGAAGACAGTTGTTTAAATATTTTACCAACAGAGACCTTGACTATTTAAAGTAAGTCTCAGGCTCTAAATCCGTCACATAGAGTTAGAAAGTTTTCAGCTACGTGTGCACTTTGAACAGGTGGTTGTGGATCATGGCTCTCTGTATCTCCAGACTTGCTGTCAATGACATACCTCCCAAGTGTCTTAAATACACAGCTGCAGAGCACCACTAGCCCTGTGGCCTGGCCTGATACCTGCCAGGGTGCTGTTCCATCTCTCTTCTCACATACCAGTGCAGAAAGGCAGGCTTCAGCTGTGTGTTTGGTTCAGGTGCACAGAATTATTCAGTAAGACCTTTGCTTCTCTGAACCACCTGAGTAGCCAGATTAATTATTGTATGCAGATGGATTTCTTTGCTTTGGCATCATCTCCCCCTGCTGACCTGCCTCCTCTAGCTCTGCTTAGCAGAACAGAGGAAGTTCTGTCTTGGCCAGTGTGCAGTGGAAAAGGATGGCAAGGATCAAAACATCAAGGGAACACCACCTATGCCTCACTGATACCAGTTGTGTTCTTACTTGCTGGTCTTTCTGCAGAGCTCATCTGTGAAGAATCAGTGAGCCTATCCTTCACAAAGATACAGTTTTCAGTTTCTTTTCCTTCTTCCCATTACTTTGCTGAGGTGGTTTCTTACTCAGAAATGATGAGATTTGAGGCAGGGCTGTCAGTGAAGTCCTTTCTGGGCTGAAAGTAATAGGTGTGCAAAAAAGGAACATGGAAGCAGAAGAGTGAAGTCTCTGAGAGTACGAAAAGTAGGCAAAGTGAATGTGTGGGAATGGAAACAAGAATTTGGTGGTGGTGCCACCATTTTGAAGGTGATTTACTGCTTAATTCAGTGCCAAAGTCTGGTAGAGTAAAATAATAGAGCAGTAGTGACAATAAAGGTAACAAGACTGATACTTAGAGAGAGGCAGGCATGATGATTACATGACCACACTAAGTTAATTTTTAGTCTGCTTACTTGAATGGAACTTTTTGCATGAAGGACCTCTCTTGATGGAGTCACAGACCCTTTGGTTCTCTTACAAATCCAAGTGAGTCCAGCCTTCCTGCAAAACCCACCATCTTGCACACCAGTGACACTGCCCTGACAGCCAGCTCATGCTTGTTAAAATAGTCAGGCCTTGTGCTGAGCACAGCAGTGACGTTTACTGGGTCATGTCTTGTTGAACTGCTTGCCTGTTTTGTTGAGAAATGATCGAAGTATTGGGGAAGTGAAACTTGTGAAGGGGAGAGGAAGGGATCAGTCCTGCTCCATCACTTTGTGTGATATGATAGCATGTATTTTTTTCCCTTCTTCTGAGGTAGCATTGTAAAAGAATGATACATTCACCAGGAGTAGCACTTGGGGTGGTAGAAAGCAACTAACCAAGGCTTTAATGTTTCTTACAGAGGAGCAGTACTCCGTCATCTCCCACTAGTGCTTCTCCTGCTGGCTCCAGTGGAGACATGAGCTGGGGTGACAGAAAAGGGCAGTGGCTGCGCAGAAGGAGGCTTGATGGTGCTATTAACAGGGTTCCTGTTGGCTTTTATGAGAAAGTGTGGAAAATTCTTCAGAAGGTAAGCTGGCAGCTGTGGAGGACAGGAAGCAAGCAAGCTGGATGGTAATTTGGGATGATGGTAGTCCAGAGGTGGCATGTTGCTGGGAGTTGAACTTGGTACTTCAGCTGGAAAACTGGTGGAAACTAGTCACTAGTAGGAGTGTTTCTCTCGAGCATAGAAGGGTTCCGTTACCCCAAGTTCATGTTTGTTTGTGTGTTTTTTCTCTGAAATCACTGGCACTTGAATTTCAGCTGAATGATTCTGTTCCACCACTGTTTTGCATCACCCATGGCCTAATGCAAGCTGTGGTCAGGGCTGTGGGGCACTGCAGTGCAGTGTGGTTCCTGCACTCCAGTTCATAAGGGCTTCAAGGAATGAAGTAGGAAACTACTGGCTCTTTCAGAATGTCTCATAGATCTCTTGCTGGCCCTTCTGAGCTGTATGGCGTTCGTAACAGGGTTGGGTTTTTTTTCTTGTTTGGGTTTTTGAAGTGAAAATAAGTCCTTGCCAGTCCTTTGGAGACCAAGGGCATGGAAATGTGTTGAAGCAGCTCTCCAGGAAGGACTTGGTAGGAATTACAAGTTTTTACTCATTTCAGAGTGATTATGCACCAGTTCTGCTGTGCTGGATGAAAGCCAGCACTGAGCACCTTGCAGCACTGAGCAGTTCATGCCCACACTTTGGGGAAAGTGTGCATCACCAGCTTGGGTTATTTTGGTTATCCTTCTGAAATCACTTATCCTTAAGCTGTTAGTGTTGATGTCAGCCAAGGCGAGTCATGTATGACCCTGCGGCTATTTACTAATGGGATCTTTCAGTAGACTGAGCATCACTTCTGTCCCAACCTAATATAATAGCTTGGAATATCTGAATAAGGAGGAAATTCTTTCCTGTTGGGGTGGTGAGGCACTGGAATAGGTTGTCCAGGGAGGTTGTGAATGCTCCATCCCTGGCGGTGTTCAAGGCCAGGTTGGATGAGGCCTTGGGTGGTATGGTTTAGAGCGAGGTGTCCCTGCCCATGGCAGGGGGGTTGGAACTTGATGATCTTAAGGTCCTTTCCAACCCTAACTATTCTATGATTCTATGAATGTTTCTGGCTATTGAAATCAGTTGTGTTTATTTATCTTCAGTATTTCATTCTTAAAGTCTTTGGAGCATTCATAAAACCTCTCTCTTCTGGGTGCGTTTTTGTACCTCAGGTACCCAGATGTGTCACTGCTCAGCCTGCCTTCTCACCAGTTAGATTTTGTCACTCTTTCCTCGTGTACAACTTCGTATTTCTAACCCCACCTCTCCCCCACTGTTGGTGGCCCATGTCCAAGCACCACATGTTGACATCCTTGACATGCGCTGCCCTGGATCTGAAACACTTAACTAAAAGTTGTTCTAGTGAAACTGAAAAATAAAGGTTCTCACTTCAGTGGTCTGTTGTCATGCTTTTGCATTACCTTTTATTTCTACATCCTTTCCCACAGAATGTTCTCACTGATTTATTTCCCTCCTTTGTATGCCTCTTGCTGTAGTGGCTTTCCAAGTACTTTCCTCCCCTTCAGTAGCTGGACTGGAGCACAGCACACTCTCTACAATGTCATGTAGACAGGCTATTTCTAGTGTTTGCCAGGTTATATAATAACTTCCTTCAGGTGAACTAATATTTTAAGCAGATTTTGTTGGTTTTGTTTGGGGGGTTTGGGTGTTTTGGGTTTTTAACTGAAAGTTGGCATATGCTGTCTTAATGCAGAGAAGCTTCAGGTTTACTGGCAAGAACTGTAATTTCTGATCATTGTCAAAATGTTGTTGTTTCAGTGCCACGGTCTGTCCATTGATGGATATGTCCTTCCTTCCTCAACTACCAGAGAGGTACAGTAAAATGCCAACAATTTGCTAGCCCCCTGCCTGAAAGGTTTGGTTTGACATTGCAAGGTGCAGTGTGGTTGCTCTTGCAGATCCTTGGTTTTAGGAAGGTTACAAGATCGGGGCCTTCCTCCAGAACCTCCACTCACTTCCCTGGAGCTCTGCAACTGAGCTCCTGCCAGGCAGGCCTGGGAGTGGGTCTGTGGCAAGCTTCCCTTTTGCTTAGGCTGCTCTCCGCACACCTTCCCTGACCCAGGGAGCTCACAGAGCAGTACTTGACAGAGTGTGGCTGATGACCGTCCTTCAGGCCGGCTGAGGGGAAACCACAGCCTGGTTAGAATAAGGCAGACCCCTTGCTTGCCACTTTGTAATATGCTGCAACAACAGCCAGTATATTTTGGCATCACAGTCTCAAAAGTATCAGTTTAGAATGATTGTTTCTAACCAAAGCTTTGACTCTTTAAATCCATAACATTTCCTTACATATTTTTGCTTAGTTGGATTGCCACTCTGTCTTTAGGCACTCTGGCAAGTTTTGAATTTGCAGTTGTAAAACAAACTCTTGCGAACAGTAATCCTTCAGTGCAGAAGCAGTGCTTGTGTGCCGGAGTCTGGTTTTCTGTCTGGTTCCCTCAGGTTTATCTCTGGGTTCCTTTTTGTCTGAGGAATGGTGGTGAAAGCTGACAAGAGAAACTGGAATTTTCTGCCAAATTTACACTTTTCTTTTTATTTTTTCATAATGGAGAGCTGTATTTATCCCTATTGTGAAGATAAATAGGCTTATATTTTTAGCCTTATATTTTAGCCTGTCGGACCTTGGCAGTGTCTAATCTTGCTATTTAGACGAACAAGGACAAACCTCCTAAGGCAGCAGCCTTTCACATTCACCCGTAGAGCAATGCCAGTTCAAATGAAGCTGCTCTGCAGACAATACAGCTATACCTCTGTGTAGAAAAGCATTCAGGTGGTTATTTTTAAAACTCAGCAGTGATTTTTGGCTGTGCAACTAACCTGCAATGCCAGAAATAAACTTACAAGGCAGAGTGCGTCAGACCGCAGCATGAGGAGCAAAGAGTTAATTTGCTAGCTAAGCATCCACCTTCCTGGATGTAACTAAAGAGGGTGTGTGATGGGTTGCAGGGCTGGAAGAGTCTTCTGGAAGTTGCTTAAGTGTTTGCAGGGCCTAGTAACACAAAATGATTCTGTAAGTGCTAAAGCCACACAAACATTTTGTTCGCTTTGGTCAGCCTAACCTCATGTGCAAAGAGGAGCCTATGTTTCAGTGCTTGGAGGGTATGATGAGCCAGGCTTTGGGATTTACCAGTTTTTCTTTCAATTTCCACTCAAACTTGCTAGATGACACCGTGTGAAATCAAGTTTGCTGTGCACGTGGAGTCAGTGCTCAACCATGTACCCCAGCCTGAGTATAGGCAGCTCCTGGTGGAAGCCATCCTTGTTCTCACGTTCCTCTCTGACATCGAGGTGAACAGCATTGGGGGCATCATCTGTGTGGACCGAATCGTGCACATGGCCAATGACCTCTTTCTGCAGGAGCTGGTGAGTTCAGAGGGCAGTGGTGTGAAGCCTCCGTGTTTGAAAATTGTCCTCTGCTCCCTTTTTAATGTGTGTGGTGAGCTTGATCTTACCCATATTATAGAATCATAGGCTAGAATCATAGAACAGTTAGGGTTGGAAAGGACCTTAAGATCATCTAGCTTCAAACCCCCTGCCATGGGCAGGGACACCTCCCACTAAACCATGCCACCCAAGGCTCTGTCCAACCTGGCCTTGAACACCGCCAGGGATGGAGCATTCACAACTTCCCTGGGCAACCTATTCCAGTGCCTCACCACCCTTACAGTAAAGAACTTCCTCCTTATATCCAGTCTAAACTTCCACTGTTGTAAGTTTGAACCTGTTACCACTTGTCCTATCACTACAGTCCCCAATGAAGAGTCCCTACCCAGCATCCCTGTAGGCTCCCTTCAGATACTGGAAGGCTGCTATGAGGTCTCCACGCAGCCTTCTCTTCTCCAGGCTGAACAGCCCCAACTTTCTCAGCCTGTCTTCATATAGGAGGTGCTCCAGTCCCCTGATCATCATCGTGGCCCTCCTCTGGACTTGTTCCAACAGATCCATGTCCTTTTTATGTTGAGGACACCAGGACTGCACACAGTACTCCAAGTGAGGTCTCACGAGAGCAAAGGGACAGGATCACCTCCTCCGACCTGCTGGTCACGCTCCTTTTGATGCAGCCCAGGATACGGTTGGCTTTCTGGGCTGCAAGCGCACCCTGAAGCCGGCTCATGTTCATTTTCTCATCAACCAACACCCCCAAGTCCTTCTCCGCAGGGCTGCTCTGAATCTCTTCTCTGCCCAGCCTGTAGCTGTGCCTGGGATTGCTCTGACTCAGGTGTAGGACTGAGACAAAGGGGCACAAAATCACAAAATGGGATATAGAAACTTTTATAAGAAGTTTTAAGTAATGTTAAGTTTGATGGCTTTGTAACAGTAGCAATGGAAAATTACTGAGATGCATGATACATAGAGAAAAAAAAATAGAGTACAGCTAGAGAACATACTGAGAATTCTCACAAGTTAAATAGTTATAGTTGGCCTAGTTTTAAGAAAAACAGTCTAGAAGAACAGGACACAGGGATAAGGAGTATCTGGGAACTGCAGGTGTCCAGGATGGGCTACAGTTAAACTAACTGATAAGTAGGAGGACAGGAGGGTTATTATGTCTCTGGTGCTAACGAACCAATTAAACTGGTATGAGCATCTACTGCGCGTGCTTCAAAGGCTGCCAGAAGTGATGAAGATTGTTGGAAGAAATAAACGACACCCAGAGACCACCACCACAATTCTGTACGCATGCGGGGAACTCTCTGGAAAGTGATGTAATCCATACGTAGCCTCATGAATATGTATATATGCCCAGGGACTATATAAGGATGGCTTGTATAGCAATACGGGGACACACGTTAGGAGGATTTATCCCCCGTGTCTCCCGGCGCCGCAATAAAGAATAGCTGCTTGTCAGCTTGAAAACTTTGTTGGCAAGTTTGTTCCTGGAGTTTTCTCCGAATCAGGACCTTGCACTTGTCATGGTTAAACTTCATGAGGTTGGCATCAGCCCACCTCACAAGCGTGTCAAGGTCCCTCTGGATGGCATTCCTTCCCTCCAGCGTATCAACCGAACCACACAGCTTGGTGTCATCGGCAAACTTGCTGAGGGCGCACTCAATCCCACTGTCCATGTCAGCGATGAAGATGTTGAACAAGACCGGTCCCAACACCGATCCCTGAGGGACACCACTCGTTACTGGTCTCCAGCTGGACATTGAGCCATTGACCACAACTCTTTGTGTGCGGCCATCCAGCCAGTTCTTTATCCACTGAGTGGTCCATCCATCAAATTGATGTCTCTCCAATTTAGAGACAAGAATGTCGTGTGGGACAGTGTCGAACGCTTTACACAAGTCCAGGTAGATGACATCAACTGCTCTACCCCTGTCCATCAGTTCTGTAGCCCCATCATAGAAGGCCACCAAATTGGTCAGGCAGGATTTCCCCTTAGTGAAGCCATGCTGGCTGTCACCAAGCACCTTGTTGTTTTTCATGTGCCTTAGCATGCCTTCCAGGAGAATCTGCTCCAAGATTTTGCCAGGCACAGAGGTGAGACTGACTGGTCTGTAGTTCCCTGAATCGTCCATTTTCGCCTTCTTGAAAATGGGTGTTATATTTCCCTTTCTTTGAGTCATCAGGAACTTCACCTGACTGCCATGACTTTTCAAATATGATGGCCAGTGGCTTAGCAACTTCATTCGCCAGCTCCTTCAGGACCTGTGGATGGATTTCATCAGGTCCCATGGACTTGCGCACATTCAGGTTCTTAAGATGATCTTGAACCAGATCCTCTCCTACAGTGGGCCCAAGGTCTTCATTCTTACAGTCCCTGTCTCTGCCTTCCAAGACTTGGGTGGTGCGGTCAGAGCCTTTGCCAGTGAAGACTGAGGCGAAGGAGTCATTCAGGACCTCAGCCTTCTCCAAATCCAGGGTATTCTTCCCCTTACAAAGACAGACCAAATCACTGAAGTATCTTTTGGAAATATGTTTAGAATGTTAATTTAAGAGTTGTGGGAGATTCAAAGGGAATAAAATTATAGCGGCTAACAAGCTCTGAAGTAAGTGGGTAGACTGAAGGGAGGTTTTGCTTTACCAAGGCATCAGAATTACCAAGGGCAAGTGTAGAGTCTTGCATCTGGGGAAGAACAACCCCATGTACCAGTACAGGCTGGGGACTGACCTGCTAGAAAGTAGCGAAGGGGAAAGGGACCTGGGGGTCCTGGTGGACAGGAGGATGACCATGAGCCAGCAATGTGTCTTTGTGCCCAAGAAGGCAAATGGCATCCTGGGGTGCATTAGAAAGGGTGTGGTTAGTAGGTCAAGAGAGGTTCTCCTCCCCCTCTATTCTGCCTTGGTTAGGCCACATCTGGAATATTGCATCCAGTTCTGGGCCCCTCAGTTCAAGAAGGACAGGGAACTGCTTGAAAGAGTCCGGCACAGAGCCACAAAGATGATTAAGGGAGTGGAACACCTCCCTTATGAGGAGAGGCTGAAGGAGCTGGGTCTCTTCAGCTTGGAGGAGACTGAGGGGTGACCTCATCAGTGTTTACAAATATGTAACGGGTGGGTGTCAGGATGATGGAGCTAGGCTTTTTTCAGTGATATCCAGTGATAGGACAAGGGGCAATGGGTGTAAACTGGAGCATAGGAGGTTCCACGTTAACATCAGGAAGAACTTCTTTACTGTGAGAGTGACAGAGCACTGGAACAGGTTGCCCAGGGGGGTTGTGGAGTCTCCCACATTGGAGATATTCAAGGCCCGCCTGGACAAGTTCCTGTGTGATGTACTCTAGGTTACCCTGCTCTTGCAGGGGGGTTGGACCAGATGATCTCTTGAGGTCCCTTCCAACCCTTGGGATTCTGTGATTCTGTGATATGTGAATATTCCCCCCACAAAGACAAAAATCTGGGCTGTTACATGTTCCTCATTTACTTCCACTTATCCAATTAAGTCATTTGGGTCCTATAATAACTCTCAGTAAGGTTTTCATGGGGGAAAGGAGAATTGCTTTCAGTATTCCGCACAAATGCAAAATCATAGTTTGGTGAGTTTTTCCCAGTAAGTAAGCATGCACATCTAACATTCCCTCCTCTTTTGCTTGTCTTTTCAGAAATCCTTTGGAGCTACTGGTAGTATCTTGGAGAAAGACGTAGCCACAGGAATTTGCCACTTTTTTTATGACAGTGCTCCAAGCGGGGCCTATGGCACCATGACGTACCTAACAAAAGCCATAATTATTTATTTACATGATTTCCTGCCCAGCACAGGCTGTGCGATGCAATAAGCAATGCCTCATGCAGGAGGGAAGGCTCAGCAGCTCCTTCTCCCTCTTTCACTGTCATGAACTTCTGGTTAGTTGCTGCATGTTTGTGTGCCGTGCACTACCTCAGCATTTCACACTGGTTATCATGCTATGTGCATGCCTCCCTGCAGGGGACAGGTAGGTGGGATTTGGCCTGGATTTAGGGGGCTGGGTGGGAAATAACAAATACTAAAGCTTATTCTGCCCAAAGTGCATCAATGTAATTCATACTAAATTAGCAAGAATTAGAGAATTCTGCCAAGGGGAAAACAGATTACACTGTGGAGATCCTAAGGCATAATAAAAGGAAGGAGCTGTAGCTCGGGCATAAAGTCTCCCAAATAAGGGTAGTGATGGAATTCATTAATTTTTCTCCTGCTGCGTGTAAATGTACATCATTGTGAATCACTAATGCACAGTGTGAAACACCCAGGGAAATGTAAATTGGAGGCCTATGAATAACTTGTAATAACCAGGTGATATTTCTAATACACATTTATTCTGATTCTTGTCTCATTTGCACCCAGTCAGTACAGTGCTAACACCAGCAGAGACAAATGTCTTACAATAGACACTGATTTAAGAGGATGGCCTCTTTCAGGGAGCTGCATCTGTCATTAATCTGAGCCAAACAGCTTCTTTCCCTCCATCCCTGAGGCTTTGGAGGCAAAATCTCAAGTCTCCAGATTCTCCAAGGTGACAGACAGTTTTATGCCTGTAATCCTTTCCTCTGAATGGAGCAAGATAAACCTCTTCCACTCGAGCACCCTTTCCAAGTCCCCCAGTCCTTTCCCTTGCAAATAGCCTCAGAGTTAGGAATGGCAGAATTGCCACCCTTCCAGCACAGCTGGAGTTTATGGAAGGCTTTGATGTTTCTCTTCTTTTTTTCTTTCTTTTTCTTTCCTTTTTTTTTTTTTCTTTCCTTTTTTTTTTCTTTTTTTGTTTGTGCTTGGTTTGGGTTCTGGTTTGTTTTTTTTTTTGAGGGGGGGTGTTTTGGTGTGGGGTTTTTTTGTTTGTTTGGAGGTTTTTTGTTGTTGTTTTTCTGGGGGGTTATGTGTTTTTGTTTTCATTTGAAGTTGTACTTGTCACATGCAGTTAGGGCTGGGCTGCCTTGAAGTCTCCCTTCAGACATCTCCCATGTTAGTGCCTGCTCCTTGAATCTATCCACTGGAAACCAGTTTCTGAAGAATAAGTGTGTCCTGCAGGGAAATAGCTCTGTGGTCATTTAATCTGACAACAGAGGTAGGCTGCTTCTGGAGGGGAAAACCCTGCTGTACCCCAGGTGCCATCAGCCAGCATGCATCTGGCTGACAGCTTTGGAAAGCACCTGTAGCTGTAGCCTCCCTCAGCAGTGTGGAGGTGTGCTGGCACTGCCACCCTGTCAGCAGAGAGGTTCAAAGTGATTCTATTTTGCCAGGGAGAGTCGAAAAGAGCAGATGTGGCCTGTAAAAAGTATTTTCTGTACTAATAAGCCTGATAAGCATATTTCCATGGGACTCCCTCCACTCTTTCAAAACATAACTATGCCATTTTTATACAATTTAGAAACCTTTTTTTCTGTAACAAAAGTACATGGTGCTTTTGAGAATGAGATTTTTGGTTCCAGTTTTATACAGATATCTGAAATACCTTGATGAAAGCAGGGAAGTAAACCTCACTTGCCAGCACCCACGGCCCCAGGGAGGCTATACTCGTGACAGCCACGGTACCCTGCCTGCTGTCCCTCTGCAGAGTCACTGCTGCTTGTAGCAACAGCTGGACACTGGCTTAAGGAGAGCAAAGGTGTGGGAGGCTTTAGGAGGTGATTCTGTGGGGTTTTTCAGTGAGCAGGGGAGTTTTGCAGCCCAGGAGCCTGGGGGCCCTTGGGCTGGATACCCTGAGAGAGGCCTGTCATGTGTCAGCCACCATGAAAAGTGGACCTGTTGAGGAGCCGGGTGCAAAGGTGCAGCTCAGGTACAATTAGCACTTGGATGTGGAAGTCACTGGCGTAGTGCCTGTTGTGCAGGGATTTGCCTTCATAATGGTTTGTTTTATTGTTTGTGGGGTTTCTTTGGGTTTCTTTGTTTTCATATATGTTGTGAGAGATCATTTAAAGCTTGTTTCTAGGTAAATGAAAGAAAAGTACTTTGTCTAGTTTTAAGCAGCCAGATGTGGCAGTGTAGAGTATGAGCATACAAAAGCCTGTGCGATGGTTTCTTGTTCTATCTAGTATCATACAAAAAGTCAGTAGTAGCAGCTGGTTTTGCTTTTCCTGTTGAATCCTAGGTTTTCAAAGATGCAAGATGACTTTTCCCTCAGAGGTTTTTTTTTTTTCCTGTTACCTGCAGTGTGATCTTGTTATCAGAAACATGAAGAGCAATGTAGCTGGTTCTACAGGCAGCAGCACTGAAGTCTAACGCATTGGATAAGCCTATGGGCAAACAAAGCTGAGCCCCCCTTTGCACTTGGTATTTCAATGGGAGAATCATTATATTTTAATTTGAAAATCACAGTATGACCAGGAGTTTGGTATATTTTTGATCATGGACTGCAGGCACTTGGAAAGTATTTTGGTGGCAATTTGAATTCAGGTACCTGATGGTGAAGGGTGGAGGAAAGGCCAATGGAAGGGAAACTTGTGTTACTTGCAGTACAGGCACAGCTCCAACTTGCTGCTGCATTACTATTCAGACCAAAGACCCATTCCAATTGAAGAGTTGCATTTTAGTGCAAACCTAATTAGGCAGATAAGTTTTTATATAGACTCCCTGCTTCACTGAGGACCCACCTGGAGGGGGTAGGGGTTAAGCTCTTGCAAAGTAGAGCTAGCATTGATGAGGCAAGGGTGTGCTCCCAGTTAAAATACATGATGCCTTTGCAGTTTGTGTGGAGCTGAGATCACTGGCAGAGGCTCAGTGTGGCTGTTAGGCTTTCCAGGGGAGCAGTAGAAAATGTCACAGCCAGCTTTAGGTCCCTGGAAACTCATTACGGAAAAGAGGCAAAGGCAAACAGAAACATCCCGTGCCTCAGAATCAAGGGCAGTAATTAATTAAAATAGGCCAACCTGAGACTGCGTCTTTCCAGTCTGAGCGGCACTGCTGCCCTAAGCTGTTTCATAGAATCACAGAATGGTTTGAGTTGGAAAAGACCTTAAAGATTATCTAGTTCCAACCCCTGCGCAGCTCAGGGGGTGGCCAGCCAGGCCTGCAGGCAGCCTTGGGGCTGGTCAGGGGCACTGCCCGCAATAGTAACTGTGACTGACTCAGAGCACACAGTGGAGAGGCTGGTAGCAAAGGAAGGCTGCAGGACTGCACTGTCCCGTTCCAGCTTGTCCCAGGGAAACCAGGGTTGGAGGCAAGATCCCACCACACGTGGTGTTTATGAGGGGTGGAGCCTTTTTTGTTGCTCCACTGGAGTAAGGTGGGACTGACCCTCATGAAGCATAGCTCACAATCAAGGTGTGCTCAAATTGAACAGTCAGTATTACCAGCCATTAAAATGTACTGTACATTTTGTTTGCACTATTGAAGATTCTCCTTTCCCCCCTCCCCTGGGCAGTAGAAATACGTGTGTGCATCTTTGTTCGTTCATCTGTCAAGTTACTGTAGACAGCAAGATGTAAGCAAGAGAGCAGTGCCCTCAGCTTAGGCTGCTGTTACTTCCTGGCATGATGAACTGGGATGGGTGCTTTGTTTTGTACTTTCCGGACTGTGATTAAATAAAGCCTAGCCTGCGTTGCACCATGAAAATCTAAAGAGGGGCTGGGCTGGAACCCTTCCCTACCCAAAAAGCACTTTGGACACACTGGATGTCCTAAGGCTGAATTAGGTAATGTTGTTTCCAGACAGTGCCTGACCTGGCCACACTTCACCTCATGTCCATGTGTTGTTTCTTTCCAAATGGGACATGCAAGAGATCCAGATCTCTCCACTCTCCTCTCTGGGCAGGTGGATAGGACTGGTAGGAACAGGAGTATTGGCTGGCAGCACAGGAGGGGGCGCGGGGGTGCTGGGCTGTTCCATCTTGCTGTGTTCCCAACACTCAGTTTCAGAATTTATTAGTTTACTTGGTAAAGCGTTTATGCTTAACTATATGCAGGAATATTTAGGCGTGGTATCTTCAGAATGTGTTTACTTGGGGTTCTTGCTAATTTCTTTGTTTTAAAGATGTACAGTTCATCTTTAGGAAGAGTGTGTTGTATTCAGATGTGTGTAGGATTCCAAAATGCAGGCAAAAAGACACCACACTTAAATGGTACTGTGGAGGCCAAAGGTTTATTTAGTGGTCTGTCATGGGTGACATGAGCATGCTGAGGCTTTAGCCTCTGTTGGGGTGACAAGTTATGATTGTTGCTTAGCTCCAAATGCCAAGAAATGAAGGAAAAGGTAACCAGTGGCAAGAGGAAACCTAGCGCAAGAGTAAACACCATTCAGATAAGATCCTCTGAGTTGTGCCTGTAAACTCTAAGAAGGAAGGTGGGTAGTGACTTGGAATGTTGTAATTCCACTGTGTCACACAAGGAGCAGGATTAAAAGTAAAACCGCTTATTTTAACTATATAGTGATTCTACCTTGTTTTCCTCTCTGCAGCTGTTGTGCCTGTGGTATCACCAGGGAGGGTCTGATATGTTCCTCGTGGCACCAGTGCTGTTTCTCAGCCATTGCTAAGGGCTGCTGTCAGAAACATGCCCAAGTTTCTCTTCTCATGGGACTGAAGGTGCACCCATGGCAGTATTCATGGCTTAGACTGATGTGGGAGATGCCACCAAGGGGGAGGATAAGTTGTAAAGGTACTCATGTGGCAGTGACACAGTAATACCATAAGCAGTGGGTTTTCATCTCGGTCTCATTACTATCAGCTGTACATTACCCAAAAGGGACAAAATAAATGCTTACACGGTGACGGCCAGGAGTACCATACTGAGCCCATTTATTGCCAGTTTCCCAGACTGCTTATGATTTCAGTGGGAGCATGAGCTGCTATGGTAGCCCACAAGATCTGCTTTTTCATGAATTTGCCTTTCTCTCTAGTCTGTGAACCACGTGAAAGGCCTCTAAAAACTCACTGAAGTCAATGTATCCATCTTTGTTGTAGTCTATGCTGAGGACTAACTTGCCAAGGGATTCATCAGTTACATCAATGCCCAGGTGAGAAGTGAAGAGTTTCCATGTGTGGCGAAACTCCTCAAGGGAAATCAGACCTAAAGGAGACAGGCAGAAGGTTGCTTTCTCCAGTGCTGTTTCTCCTCTCTGCATTCACAAAAGCATGCACGCACACACCTTGCTGCAGAGAAGTTACCTGCCTGCCATGGCTTGGGTATATGTTTTGATTTCATAACTGAAGTACATTTTTAGTTCAGGTAATGATCTAATGCTTTCAGCAGTGGATTTGAGAACATGTGAGATACTGAGAGTGGAAAGGAGAAAAAGCCTCCGGAAAGAGCCAAGCCAGTACTGGAGATGGGCTCTGTGAGAATTTTTTTCCCAAGTTGGGCTGTGTGCACTGTCCCTTATATGGTTAGAGCCTGACTGCTTAAATTAGTCTTCACTAAATTAGAAAAATGACATCACCTCTGGTTCCTCTATATTTGGAAGTCTTGAGGAGGAGACACAGTGGGGAAAAGTAACTGGTAGAGGGTTTCTAGAACTGGCACGGTGAGGCTACCTCGACCTACCTGAGTGATCTTTGTCAATTATATTAAAGATGAGCTCCAGATCCTTTCTGTATCTGCACAGTGTCTCCACCAAAGCTGGCTGAACCTGGGTTTGAAATCACATACAGGAAACAATTCAGACTTTGGTTCGAGTTAGTCTAACCAACAGAATATGTATTAGCCAATTCTGTCTTCCCAGTTTAACTTGTCAAATGTTCAAAATAAACCTCAATCCTTATGCTTGAATTCCCTGGAATGATACTTTGTGTCTTGCCCCAAGGAAAAATCAGCTAAAATCTGGCACTTTCAGATGGCAGGGCAGGGGGGAAAGGAGCCCTTCACACCTCCTACCTTCCGTAATTATTTGTGGAAATGTGGATCATGTAGGGAAGATGTTTCATGCCATGAGCTTGTACAAAGGTTTTGCTGTACATATGTGAATGGATCCTGCTGCTTAGAAAAATGATGGCACTGGCTAAGTACCAAAGCACTGTGCAGCCACTTGGTGACAGCTGGACTCTGTGAAAGAGACCTCAGCTGCCATTAAAACTCTAAAACGCCATCTACAAATGTGACTCCCTCCCAAATGTGGCAGGTGCCTGAACTGGCTATGGAGCACATTTGAAAAGCTCATCTCAAAGAGGGAGGGATGGAAGTTGAAGGATTTGTTGCATCTCCTCAGTTACGTTATCTAAATGCCCTTGAGAATCAACAGAAAGGAGCAGTTCTAGCATGTGATTCATCCAACCCATTTTAAGCATCTACCTTAGCACGGAATGATGATCTGCACCCTTGCAGTGCTCATTTCCCTCCAGGGACTATAAAAGGAAGCTTGGCATCTTGTTCAGCTGTATCTGTCTACCCGATCAGCCAAACAACTGTCTTGTGCCTCAAGTTGCATCAAAAGCTGTTCCTCCAAGCCTTGCTAAGAGGCATTTTCATCCTTACCTCCTTTACAGGTTGACTTATTTTCAGATCATAAAAGCATGACATGAAGTCAACTTCTCCATCTGGGGTCAGCTGTACTAACTGAGAGCGCAGCATCCTCCAAGGCAGTCCCAGCTGTAGGACAGACTCCATTGCAGCAGCCCAGTCATGGACAGAAATCCTGCCTGCCAGAAGGGGGGTCAGTTCACGGTTACAGGTAGTACATGACACAGCACTCATCAAGACACCAGCATGCCTTCTGCCCTTTCTAAAAACAGTTACAAAACACAAAACGATTTCTCAGTAACACTGGGATAAAACCCCTTGTAACAGTTGGCAGCAGGGTTGGGCGAGGCAATTCCTCACATCTCTTCTGACCTTAATAACTTTTTTATGCTATTATGATGTCCAGCATGTTTTTAATACCTTTTGAGAAAACCAGATAATGTCACAAAGTGTACTTCAGGTTTGAGCTGAGCTGCAACTAGACAGACGTGGCTGAAAACCCAACAAGACAGAAATAACATTGAACAATTGTTCAGTGGCCAAAGGAGCAGTACCTTCCTGTAACTGATTGTCCTGTTAGGGGCACAGATAACAAGTCAATTGAGAAGCTCTCACAAGCAAAGTTGTATCTGTGCTAGAAATCCTCTGCTCCTTGCTCCTACATAAAAATTTCATGTGTTGGTTTGCAACTGACTTTTTTTCAGATGGGTCTCCTAGGGGACAGCCAGTTAGCAAGCTTTCCTCAGATACCTCCCAGACTCAGAAGGAGACTGGTTACCTTTCACCCGAGACCCCAGTTCTCTATCTGATAGCTTCTGAGGACACTCCTGAGGGAAGGTGGTTGTTTACCTTTCAGCTTCTGGATCTGGATTTGCCTGCCCAAACTGCCCAACAACAAACACTTATTTCATAACTTGCCTATGTGTTTCAGTCATTTTCTTCTTCCTGCTTAAAGCTTCAGCCCCTCAAGTTGTTTTCTGGGGCTAAGCACCTGGTAACACCTGCCCTCTGTGGTCATGAAGAACATAAGATCAACCACCCCTTGCTAACCTTCAGCCTTATACTGGCAGGCAGGACCCCTCTCCATGGAGTTTGTCCCTCTGCCCCTGCTATGCTGATGGAAATTGTGTTCCCCATGGTGGCAAGTGGACAGAGAGGTAGTGTTACCTGTGCTGTTGAGGTCATACTGTGCAAAAGCACTAGTAAGTTCAGGCTTGTAAGCATAAATCTGCTCTCGTAAGGACTTTAAGGCAGATGATTCAATTGTACCCACCCTAGGAGGGAAAAAGTGCAGAGCATGTCATTGAAAAGATTAAATCTAGCATTTTATGCTTTGCAGCATTTGTAATCGAATTCTTACACCCTTTAACATGTACTATGTTCAGGGTCATCCTACAAGACAACACCGGGGGTGGGGAAATAATCTGCATTTATTAGATAATCACATTTATGGAGGTAATTCTAAGATGCTTTGCACTGGTAAATCTGACCACAATGCTAGGCATGGCAGAGCTGTCACGATCAATTCTTTGGGCTCTGTTCATAACAGGCTTTGTCCAGATTAATGCTGCAGTCTTAAAGCAGACCTGACAGACAGGCGCCAGCCCTTTATGGGTCCCTAACAGTTGTCTTCTAACCACTTTCTGCGACTAATTACCTTTGGGAGCTTCTCAGGAAACCAATTAGAGCACTTAGACCATGTTTTGTCTACTATCTATATTAATTTTTAAATTGTAAAATTTACAGGAAAATGATGCCTATTCAATTACTCAAGCTATAGATCTGTGGCAAGAACTCACACACACACAACACACAACTTTACCTGTTGTGAAGATTCTGCCTCTGTGTGTGCTCGCTGACTTGATACTGTACAAACCGAGGAATCAGTTCAGGATTCAGTTTGATGTACGCTCCCCGGTTGCTCCCCTCTTCATAGTAGTTAGAGGCAGAAAATATAGTGATAACCTGATCATAGGAAACAAGGAAACTGGATTGGCCAGAACAACTCTTCAGACTGATCTTTGAAACTGATCTTAGAAAAACATCCAGGTTCCAAAATTAAGCATCTACATATAAAATCAAAGGTCAACAACTACGTTGTTCACCAAATAGCTTGCACTTTTTGAGTCAGAGGTCCAGGCCTGTATTTTAGGCCTGTCACTGGAAGACTTCAGTTCAGGGGCAGTGTGGTATAACATGCTATTTAACAGAAACCTCATTCTAAGAGAGACCTGGTTTTCAGAATTCTTGCTGGCTGCCATGTCAGAGAACAGGCTCAGAAGAGAAAGTAGGAAGTTAAAAGGCTTCTAGAGCCTTAAAGCATCTCTTGCACTGTATTTACACATAACTCTCCTCAGGGATTTTGTTGATGTTCGTTTTCACACAAGTAAAAGCCAGTCCCAACTTCCTGAAGCTGTAAAGAACTGTGTTTGTCAGAACTCTCTAATTTGTTCTAACTAGTGCACAATTTCCCCAGTCCCATTTTAAAGAAGTCACTCATTTTGCAGGCAAATATACTGTGAATGTGCCTGTGAAATTCACAGAAGAATTCTACTTTACTTGGAAGCATCTTACCTTCCCATTGTGACTGATATCATAACCTTCTGGCTTAAATTCATGAGACCTGATGAGCATCTTCAGATTATACTTTTTAAACAGCTTGGCAGTGACATCAGGACCAAAGTAACAACCTCCTCCTCGACTCTTGTTTGGTGTACAGCCCTTTTGGCTTCTTGGGTCACTCCAGAGAATGTCAAGGATCTATAAATGGCATACGCAAGTAAGTGAAGACTTAATAGGTGAGGAATGACAGGCTGTGGCTGTTGCAAGTACTGTGAGAAAACGCACCTGAGTGAACGAGTAGGCCTCTTTTAGTAGGGCATTCTTTTGAGCTGAAAGTTCTGCTTTTCTTAAGAAACATTACCTGGATTTTGGATGAACTTTTTTTCAGATGAAATAACATTTCAGAAATGTATCTATCTCCTTTACAGCGGAGGTTTCCAGACCCAGGTTGGTACATCAGGAATAGTACCTAGGGTACTTCAAAGAGAGCAAAAGCTGCCTTATTCTCATGTAGCTGAGGGGTATTTTCTATTTCACAGACCTGATAAACATATGGGTCAGTGGTTTTACCTAAACTAAGCTTGAGAGTGCCTGCTCTAAACATGACAAGAGTTGCCTTTGGCTTTATTGTCTTCAGTTAACTTCCATTTCTAAACAGGATTTTACATTATTATATGAGGATTTATGAGGATAAATTATCATAGTTTAAAGATACCTAACCATAGAATCATAGACTAGTTAGGGTTGGAAAGGACCTTAAGATCATCAAGTTCCACCTCCACTGCCATGGGCAGGGACACCTCACTAAACCATCTCACCCAAGGATTCGTCCAACCAGGTCTTGAACACCACCAGGGATGGAGCATTCACAGCCTCCCTGGGCAACCTATTCCAGTGCCTCACCACCCTAACAGGAAAGAATTTCCTCCTTATATCCAGTCTAAACTTCCCCTGTTTAACTTTTAACCCATTACCCCTTGTGCTATCACTACAGACCCTAATGAAGAGTCCATCCCCAGCATCCCTATAGGCCCCCTTCAGATACTGGAAGGCTGCTATGAGGTCTCCATGCAGCCTTCTCTTCTCCAGGCTGAACAGCCCCAACTTTCTCAGCCTATCTTCATATGGGAGGCGCTCCAGTCCCCTGATCATTCTCGTGGCGCTCCTCTGGACTTGTTCCAACAGTTCCATGTCCTTTTTATGTTGAGGACACCAGAACTGCACACAATACTCCAAGTGAGGTCTCACAAGAGCAGAATAAAGGGGCAGGATCAACCTCCTTCGACCTGCTGGTCACACTCCTTTTGATGCAGCCCAGGATACGGTTGGCTTTCTGGGCTGCAAGCTCACCCTGAAGCCGGCTCATGTTCATTTTCTCATTGACCAACACCCCCAAGTCCTTCTGCGCAGGGCTGCTCTGAATCTCTTCTCTGCCCAGCCTGTAGCTGTGTCTGGGATTGCTCTGACCCAGGTGTAGGACCTTGCACTTGGCATGGTTAAACTTCATGAGGTTGGCATCAGCCCACCTCACAAGCGTGTCAAGGTCCCTCTGGATGGCATTCCTTCCCTCCAGCGTATCAACCGAACCACACAGCTTGGTGTCATCGGCAAACTTGCTGAGGGCGCACTCAATCCCACTGTCCATGTCAGCAACAAAGATGTTAAACAAGACCGGTCCTAACACTGATCCCTGAGGGACACCACTCATTACTGGTCTCCAGCCGGACATTGAGCCATTGACCACAACTCTTTGTGTGCGGCCATCCAGCCAGTTCTTTATCCACCGAGTGGTCCATCCATCAAATTGATGTCTCTCCAATTTAGAGACAAGGATGTCGTGTGGGACAGTGTCGAACGCTTTACACAAGTCCAGGTAGATGACATCAACTGCTCTACCCCTGTCCATCAGTTCTGTAGCCCCATCATAGAAGGCCACCAAATTGGTCAGGCAGGATTTCCCCTTAGTGAAGCCATGCTGGCTGTCACCAAGCACCTTGTTGTTTGTCATGTGCCTTAGCATGCCTTCCAGGAGAATCTGCTCCAAGATTTCGCCAGGCACAGAGGTGAGACTGACTGGTCTGTAATTCCCTGGGTCATCCATTTTCCCCTTCTTGAAAATGGGGGTTATATTTCCCTTTTTGCAGTAATTGGGAACTTCACCTGACTGCCATGATTTTTCAAATATGACGGCCAGTGGCTTAGCAACTTCATTCACCAGCTCCGTCAGGACCCGTGGACTTGTGCACGTTCATATTTTTAAGATGGTCTCGAACCAATTCCTCTCCTACAGGGGGCCCAAGGTCTTCATTCTCACAGTCCCTGCGTCTGCATTCCAAGGCTTGGGTGGTGCGGTCAGAGCCTTTGCCAGTGAAGACTGAGGTAAAGAAGTCATTCAGAACCTCAGCCTTCTCCAAATCCTGTGTAGCTAGTTCACCTGAGAGCTTCCGGAGGGGGCCTACATTCTCCCTAATCTGTTTTTTATTTGCTATGTACCTGTAGAATCCCTTCCTGTTATCCTTAATATCCCTAGCCAAGTTTAATTCTAACTGGGCCTTAGCTTTCCTAACCTGGTCCCTAGCTTCTCGGACAACATCCCTGCACTCTTCCCAGGCCGCCTGTCCTTGCTTCCACTTTTTATAAGCCTCTTTTTTCATTTGAATTTTCCTCAGCAGCTCCTTATCCATCCAAGGAGGTCTCCTGGCCCTCCTGCTGCACTTCCTTCTAGTTGGGATGCAACACTCCTGAGCTTGTAGCAGGTGATCCTTGAAGATCAACCAACAGTCTTGGGCACCCCTGCCCTCTAGGCCTATATCCCATGGAACCTTACTAATCAGGTTCCTGAAGAGGCCAAAGTCTGCTCTCTTGAAGTCCAGGGCAGTGAGCTTGCTGCACGCTCTTCTCACTGTCCTGAGGATCTCAGACTCGACCATCTCGTGATTGCTGCAACCAAGGCTGCCCTGGAGTGCCACATTTCCAGCGAGGCCTTCCCTGTTGGTGAGCACGAGGTCAAGCATGGCACCTCTCCTTGTCGGTTCCTCTATTACTTCCAGAAGGAAGTTGTCTTCCACACAATCGAGGAACCTCCTGGATTGCTTGTGCCGGGCCGTACCATTATTCCAACAGATATCAGGGTGGTTGAAGTCACCCATGAAAACAAGGGCCTGTGAGCGTGAGGCTTTTCCTGTCTGCCTATAGAGTGCTTCATCCGCAGGTTCTCCTTGATCAGGCAGTCTGTAACAGATCTCCACAGTAATGTCTCCCATCACTGTTTTCCCTTTAATCCTGACCCACAGACTCTCTGTTAACTGCTCACCAGTCCCCAGACAGAGCTCCATACTGTCCAGTCTATCCCTAACATAAAGGGCAACTCTCCCTCCCCGCCTGCTGGGCCTGTCTTTTCTAAAGAGCCTGTAACCTTCCATTCCAACACTCCAATCATAGGAGCCATCCCACCATGTTTCTGTGATGCCTATTATACCAAATAATTCCGGTCTGTGGAATTTGCTCTAGAAGACAAAATGTGTTTGTTTAAACCTCACTGGATAAGGTTTACACTAACACATTCCACTTCACCTTTGTGTGCATGGCTAGGTGAATGCTTGGTTAGCTGGGGGAGTGTCAGATCTGGGGGCATTACTTGTGCCCATTATGTTAGTTTGTAGGTTAGATAGGTATCCTGGGAAATCACATTTTCAGAGATAGGCTTCTCAAGTAGCTAAAGAAAACTATCTGCATCTTAAAGCAGTTGTCTGATGAGAAGCTCAGAAAAAGAAACATAAAACTCAATTTCAGCTTCTGAATTGCTGTACAAATTAAGCTTTTCAAATTGTCACAATTTATTAAATTACAGTATGACAAGAGCTCCATATTGCCTCTAATATTTAAGAGGAAATGAAAGGCCAGAGGACAAAAACTATTCACTCTTGAGCAATCAGCCCGTAGGAGCTGGGGTTTTCTTGGATACAATCAGCATTTAGCTGCCAAAACCACAGCCAAAGAAAGGTGCTTGCTGTTGCAAACAATTGCCAAGTCTGACCTATTTAAGCCGACAACTATGTATGTGCTAACAGATCCAACCACATGAGGGCATGCAAACACGGTTCAGACTGAGCAGTTTCCTCCTCGTCATGGCTGAAGAAAACACTGGGTAAACTGTACTTGTATAGAAGCACAAGCCTTTCTTATCAGGTCTACAAAAAACATCCAAATGACTTACTAGCTCGCTAGTATACTCCCAACAGTGATGGGTTTCTTATCAAGAGATGGCTCCCTCAGACCCAAACATACTACCTGAACAGAGCACCTGCTGGCTTTGTGCGGGAGGGGTTTGGAATCAGTCTGTCTTTGGTTTCACATACTTGTTTCCATTCCTTCTCAGAAGGGTCTGAAGACAAATTTGAGCCTGAAGGCTTAGTGGAGCCTGATGAAGAGATGTGTTGTGTTTTCTGTGCAAGATTCTGGCTGGCAATCTTTTCAGTGGGTCTGGTTGTAGGAATGCCCTTCTTCACTTGATCTTGTCTGAGTCTTACTGACTTTGGAGGCCGCAACAAAGATTTCACCTATTTAAAAAATAATGATAAAAACTGGTTGAGTTAGCAGAACATAAAGAGGATACAAGCATGTTAGCTGAAATGCACATCAATTCCCCTTTTCTGTACTCAGTATTGAACTCTCATAATGTCATGAACTCACAGGTTTGGTGAAAGCTACAGGTTTTTGACACTTGAGGAAATTTTTCTTTCTATCTACCAGTGACCAACCTCTTCAAAGCTGTTCTTATAATCTTATTCATACCCACAGACTCATTCCAAGCCACAGTCAATCATAAAGCCTCCCTATACACCAAGTACAGTGTGGGCTCTGGAAGGAAACTTAAGTGCCCAGCGTCACCAGAAACTGAAAGCTGTACCAATTAAAATACATCAGCTGGCAAAGTGATATTGCCCCAAGTTGTGGCCCACACTTGTCTCATGAGCAGCACTCCTGTGACAGCAACTTTGACCTGTTAATTTTGCCTTTCACAGATATTCTGTCAGTAACATGCTAAGGCCAGCCTTGGTGAAAGAGTGGGCAGAACCCAGCTCACAATTAAGACACCTAGATCTATAGTTAGGAACCCAATTTTACTCTAAAACAGTACAGCCAGCAGAGTCTAGACTCCCATGACCAGAAGTATTAATTGGTCTTCTTACATCTTTAAGAAACCGAGATACATCCAACTGTCCTGTAAAGCATTTATTTCTGCATTATAAAACAAGGATAAGAGAAATAGCTCTTGACTCAACAGACATGGATGACAAGGTACAAAAGGTCACTTAAATGCATGTATCTCATGCCACCTGGGATGTTCTACCACGTGTGTGAATTAACATGAGGTGGGCAGATGTCACCAAGGAGACTGGTGAAGGAGACCTGGGAAGGTTTTGTCCAGAGGCAGGCAAAGGCTGGAGGGGACATCCCTAGGCTACAGGGTGCTTCCATGAACAGCACTGGAGACCTATGCCTGAGCAAGGACAAGACCTGGATGTCCATTGATTATAAGGAGCCTCAGCATCCTCATAACAAGCAGACATCTCGATTTAGTTGTCCAAATTGAGACCCACACCATTTTTCACTGATTTGAAGGAGCTGTGTTTGCTCACCATATAAAAATTAAAAAAAAAACCCAACATTTGTCTCTTCCAAATCCCTGAAACACAGTAGTTTCTGTTTTTGTAAGGCCACATCTTGATGTTTGATCCTCCTGGAAAGGCTTTCCCAAATGTGCAAAGCTCAGCTGCTGCCATGGGAGAGCCTCACAGCTGGAGAAACACCCACACACAACAGATGGCAGAAGCACAGCCCCAGGACAAAGGCAGAGCTAGTAAGATGTAGCTAGATTGATTTATGAAGTGTCTAAAAATGCCTGAGAATTAAGTACTTTTCATACTTTCTGGCTGATGCGTCATCACTGCAGGAAGGAGGTACCTTAAGTGGTTTTAGACATTTTGAAGTCAAAAGACTCATGTTATTTTACAGCAGCCAAACAATTGGCTCCCTAGAGCTACTGAAACTTTCTTTCCTAAACAGTGATTCAGAAGAAAAATAAGACGATTTCCCCCCTCCCCTTACGTACCTTACACAGCAGCCATTTCCTTTCCTAATGCAAACAACTTGTTCTTAGCATTTGTACTCCTATTTTTTAAAAGAAAACAAAATTACCCCCATGTGAATACCATCTTTTACCTTATTTCTCTCAAGTGCATTCAGGAAATCCAAATCTGTGGTGTTTGAAATCCCTCCATGCAGGATAAGAACTTTGTTATTAATTATAGTGGCAAGGGGAAGCCAGCTAAAGACATCTTGCAGAAGGCGCAAAATCTGATCCCCATACTCCTGTAAAACATAAGTTTATATTAGACCCTATTTCTTGCAGATTCTGTTACTTCTAAGCCCAAGATTTTGCTGAAGTGTCTGCCACAGTCTGTATGAACATTCATAGAATCATAGAATCATAGAATAGTTAGGGTTGGAAAGGACCTTAAGATCATCAAGTTCCAACCCCCCTGCCATGGGCAGGGACACCTCACTCTAAACCATATCACCCAAGGATTCGTCCAACCTGGCCTTGAGCATGGCCAGGGATGGAGCATTCACAACCTCCCTGGACAGCCTATTCCAGTGCCTCACCACCCTTACAGGAAAGAGTTTCCTCCTTATATCCAATCTAAACTTCCCCTGTTTAAGTTTTAACCCATTACCCCTTGTCCTGTCACTACAGTCCCTAATGAAGAGTCCATCCCCAGCATCCCTATAGGCCCCCTTCAGATACTGGAAGGCTGCTATGAGGTCTCCATGCAGCCTTCTCTTCTCCAGGCTGAACAGCCCCAACTTTCTCAGCCTGTCTTCATATGGGAGGTGGTCCAGTCCCCTGATCATCCCCGTGGCCCTCCTCTGGACTTGTTCCAACAGTTTCATGTCCTTTTTATGTTGAGGACACCAGAACTGTACACAATACTCCAAGTGAGGTCTCACAAGAGCAGAGGGGCAGGATCACCTCCTTCGACCTGCTGGTCACACTCCTTTTGATGCAGCCCAGGATACGGTTGGCTTTCTGGGCTGCAAGCTCACACTGAAGCCGGCTCATGTTCATTTTCTCATCGACCAGCACCCCCAAGTCCTTCTCCGCAGGGCTGCTCTGAATCTCTTCTCTGCCCAGCCTGTAGCTGTGCCTGGGATTGCTCCGACCCAAGTGTATGACCTTGCACTTGGCATGGTTCCATCCAGGAGAGTCTCTGAATTGCAATGTTGTTAAACAAACATGTTCCAACATTTACTTTAGAGCTTCTTGACTGTTTCTGTAGCATTTTGGTTTTCTTCCATGTTCACCTCTTTTTGTGTTCTTGAGTGGCCTTAATGATGTCATTTATTTCATCCCATAGATCTTTGAGCATAAAAAGCTAACACTTTAAATTGGCTTGTCAGTTATTCCTCTGATACTCCAAAATAATTCCATTTCTAAAGTCATTCAGTGCTGCACTTAAGTAAACTGGTTGGAAATTTCTTTGTTTACGCAGTTTTTATTTTACAAGTGCAAGCCTATAAAGAAAATACAGGGGAAGAAGGAGGACTCTTACCTTGTACTTCCTCGAAACTTCCTTTGTGAAGCCGTATCTGAAAATAGGACAGCATAATGAGCTGGTTTTCAGTATGTCCTTCTGCATTATTTTCTGTGCTACAGTGTTTGCCAGGAGTTTTCTTGCCTTCTTTTTGTCCTGCCATTCTAACTCAGTTAAAATGTGCTTTCTTCTGCTCTGTCTCAAGAATTCAATTGAACTGATTTCTTGTACATAGAAGTGATCAGGAGCAAAATCCAGACCAGTAATGATTAAGTGGCTTTTTTTTTCCCAGCTAAATGAAATAGCTTAGCAGTTTTACTTTTTGGATACTGAAGAGAAATTTCAAGGAACCTCTTAACAGGTAAAAATTCCTACAAAAACTCCGCAGTGTTTTTGTCCTAAATCACTCAACCTTATTAGATGATGTAATCTGTCATGTCTTTTCCCTCACAAGGGACATGGATTTTGATACCTCATTCTTTTAACACCAAGATATTCTTGGTGTAAAGGGAATTTTTGCAACACCCTAACTCTCAGCTTTCAAATTTACTGATGTGAAGCACAGCAAAATGCCCAGCAAAGACCCATACATAGTAATACATTTTCACACTCCATACCATCACAGACTTAGTTAATATTTCCTACTATTTTGAGTGGGAATTATCCTACCTCATAGACAAAGTAACTGATATTGTGTTTTTTTGTTTTTTGTTTTTAATTAGGTGCTGGAAAAGTAGGTGTCACGTGAACCTGGTTCTCATACATAGATCATTAATAGGATTTGAACATGGGCCTCTGCAATTTTATTGTTAAAACAGCAATATATTCTGCAGAGATCAAATGATAGAAGGGATACAACAGTTTACCCACCAGCTAGTCCCCCAGAGGCTTACTGGGACAGCTTAAAATCATAGAGAGTAGGACTAAGGAGTTCTAATCTCTTTCAGACAATTTTGTCCACAAATCACACTTTCACTACAGCCAGAGACACTGGCCATGCTCACTCCTGTGGCAGCGCCGAATACCAATGTCTATATTAGAAAGCAGAGTCTCAGCTGTTCCTGCAATGGGACAGACTGGCACCTCTCAGCTAATGGACCTCCACTATGTAGAAGTGCGGATATTTACCTACCCCTTGTGTTTGGGAAGTGACATCTAAGTCTAAAGTTAAGTGAAATATCATCTCCAGGTTTACAGGTTCCATTGTATTGCATATTACTATGTCTTTTGCTATGGTATAGAAAAGCCAACGCTTTAACTAAAATATCATCTTTCCATCCACTCCCCTTCCCTAAATTTGATACTCTGGAAGATGCACTAAACCCATTGACTTCAATGGATTGTGATTAGGTCAGAGACATGACTCCTGTTCAAGTGCCTGTGTATGATGAGGATGCTCTTTACCTCCCTCACACATCCTGAAGATGCAAAGCTACACCTGAATACCTAATAAAACATTATTTCTGTTTTAATGTGACACAGTGGCTAAAGTACCATTCAAAAGCTCAAATGTTTCTAGTGAAAGGCCACATACTCCCCCGTCACTGCCCCCTAAAACCTACCTCAGGTTCATGATGTAGTCTTCATGGTTTCCTCTATTCAGGTGTAAATTATTGGGGTAGATAAGCAGAAATGCAAACAGGATTATAAGAATTTCCATAGAATTTTTCCCTCTGTCAACAAAATCACCGTTAAAGACATAAGGGTTTTGTTCTGAAGGCAGACCATTCTGCAGAAGGGAACAAAACCAAGAACATTTAGAGATGTTGCTACCCTACTGTAATAAAGGAAATTGTTTCAATGAGATCATGTAATGCTTCCAAAACTCACAAGAAAGGCTACAGTCCAGATGACATAAAATCTTACTACAGAACTTTAAGAATTTGATTCCTACTGCTTTAATCCTGAAAGCACTACTTGAATTTTATTCACATTACACTTTGTCACACTCTAGAGGAAAGAGGCTAAATGCAAGTATTTCTCACCTTATTTTTTTCTGAAGATGCTTTATCAGGAATGGTGACGTATCAAAAGCTAGTATTGTGAATTGATGGTATGCTTAATGTGATTAGTTAGCAATATGTCAGTGAGTGCCATCAGCTTACAGAAAGTATAGCAGCAACCATCTATAACTTAATCATTTCCAGTAAAAATCAAAATATGATTTCAATTTTGATTGACAGAAAAAGGAAACCTCTTTTTTTCACAATTTGAATGCATAAGATCCATTCCAGATCCTGTGCATGAAACCAAGCTCTTATTCCAATTTCAAAAAGGAAGATTGTAAAATATTTTAATTAGGCGGTGAAGAGGCTGCAAGCCAAGGACCAGCTAAATGTAACTGATGAGAAAAGCAAAACTCTGTAAAAAGTTCTGATTATACTTCAACAGGCTTCAGGTATGCACCTGGGCAAAACAACAAAGTTGCTATTCAACAAGTGTCAGATAAAATATAACAAAGTTGCGGAGGGGGGGAGGCAGTTACCTAACTTAAACATCTGGTTTAGGTCACTTAAGTCTCCATTCAGTGCAGATGAATGTGTCAGGCACAAACCCTTTCCCCCGGAAAGCTCAAATCAAAGCAAGTATCTGCTGAATGAAAGGTGGCAATTCACATTAAAGATAAATGTGAAACTAAATACAGGAAATTTCCTGAATCTTCAGTATACATACAATTGTGGAAAAAAATGGCCTGGAGCTTAATTTTTTTTCACATCAGTTAAACAGAGCTAAGCTTTTTTAACATTAAAAAGTGATCAGTTGTTCAGGGATATGTGACGGGTGCCCTTGGCATTTCCATTTTGTGCAGACTATGTGATTGCTTCCAGCACTTAAAAAGCTTTTAAACAGAGAATTCTTTTTGTTTCCTGTAAACAAATAATAATAAAAACCACTCTGCAGATACCAATGGAAGGCCTAAGTGAAAGCTTCTGCAATTTTTCTGGAAGGCCAAAATTATCCATGGTGTAGTGTTACATAAGAAACTAAGTCAGCTCCTGATTTTAGAAGACTTTAGTCAATATGGAATACAAAACAGCAGCAGGACTTTGGAGACATTGTAAGGAACCCTCTTGAGTTCTGGTTCTGCTCCAGTTCAACATTTAGGAAGAGAAAGACCTCCTGGATCCCCTCCTTCACAGTGAGCAGGAGGATATGGGGAGGAAAAGCTATGACAAAGGCACTATTCAAATTGTTCCACGACTGTGTGTGTGGTACATGCACAGGGCATGTACATTTCTAACAGTGATAAATCAGACATAAATGCATGTTATTAACAAGTCATGAAATAAAAATGCTACATCACAGACTACCCACTTACCTTATAGAATATCAGCAAAAGATCATCCAAGTTTCCATGCAAATCTCCTACAGGAAACAAAAAGATCAGTTTTTGACGTTGGGTTTGTTGGGGTTTTTTTAATGCATTTTCTCACAGACGAGAAAAAAGAAAAAAAAAAGAGAATTATAGAACTGGAATTAGTCTGAATATGTTTTACCCCATGTTCTCCCTAGTAGTTTGCTTTTCATTAGGATCGGCTTCATTTACGGTACAAGCTGAAGCTGCTTGTAAACTCTGGCAATTAAATACGTTAAAAGTCTACAGTTGTCTTGCATAAAGTTTTTGTCTTCCCAGCTAGATCTGAAGATTGGACCAGTCACACAGCCAGAGGTTCAACAAGGGAAATGGGACTAAGATGAGCAAACATATTACAAATATGAAAACCAGAAAATGTCACTAAAAGACATTTACACATATGATAGACTTCTACATACTAACAGGTTCAAATTTACTAAGTAGCCTACTACCTACAGCACAACTGAACATCTGTCTGATTCACAGCCAGGTTTTGATTACTACAGGCAGGATTTGATGGAGACTATGTATGATGTATGTCTCAGTACTAAGACAGGAATGAGAGATTTGGCTCCTTCTGACAGACTTATTTTGGAACAGATTTCACCCCAACACAAAGGATCACTGCAGCACAGCTCTCCCCACATATGACTAAATTTCATGCTCACAGAACCAACCTCATGTCTGTGACTCACCACCAAAAAGTCACAGCACAGTTTCAAAACTGGTCTTGTAATAATATCCTTCCACCAGCAAAGAGTAGGAAAAGTGATGTTTTTAACCTGTCTACATATTTTCTGTGCAACTTTTTATTAATTATGACTCTGCTGAAGGCATTCTAAGTAATCCTTTTATGGATGCAAACATTTCACGTGTGTATTTAATCTGCATTATTAGTTTGAAATAAAAAAAAGGGAAGGGGGTTTCCTTATTTTAAGGAAAACAACATTTTGGATCAATTATGTCTAAAAAATGATCCTTCATCTTTTGCAGAGGATCCTTCTGGTTACAAAAGCTATTAGTTTCGGTGCAGGAAAGGGACCCCTTTAGATGCTGCTTACATAATGCAAATGTAATACTAAAATGCAATACTACCATACATTCTGCATAGTTAGAATATGCTTAGTAAGAGCATGTAACAAACAAGTATGAGTCTGTGTTGCCTTAGTTTGGAGAGAGGTTTTGTTGGCTTAGTTAACAAATCATTGTTTATACAAAACCTCATTTAAACAAACCCTTTCCTGGCAATCATAGTAGATGCATAACCACATCTTCAAAAGCATTATTTGTTTTGCATGTGTCACAGTACCCCTCCTTATATCACTTTACCATTACACACAGCACACTGCTAACCACCAAGAGCTAACGTCACCGTTACTGTTCTGTTTTGCAGATACTATGTTCTGTGAATCAGGATACTGCATCCCTTTATTAATGATTTACAGAAGTGTTACAAAATAAATGGGCAATGAGCTCTTAGTTCTTTACCTTGTGACACACCACATCACATCACTCTGTGAGACTAATTTGTTGCTTGTATAAACACTCATCCATCCTCTTGGGTCCCTTTAGAAATGAGGGTTTATTATAATTCCAATTTATACTAGATAGTCATGCTGACAGTGAAAGGCCTTGTTTGCCACCCCTATTAAGTCCTCATTAAAATCATTACTGAGTAAACTGTTGATGGCAAAATCTTTTTCTCAGCAAGAGAAGAAAGCAGTGAGACTTGCAACCAGTGATCAGAATCCTCTGTGACATTTTAGAGATTTGTGCAGGAATATTTAAGCTACAGTGCAGTGTTAACTGAATTAATACTGACTCATTCAGGAATGTTTAATGAGAAAAGGAAAGAGCTGCTGAGGGACTTCCTTAAAATGTACTCAGTGTGACTCAGGAACCTTTTTTTGTTGATGTTCCAGCTTATGCATTTGTAGGGAAAAAAAAACCCACAAAAAAACAAACCAAAACCAAAACAAAAGCATCAAGAACTTCCTTGTAAGGGCAACACTTGGAAATGTCCATATCATGTTCTAACCACTTAGAATATCAACTCATAGCCCAAAGCAGTTATCTTCTCTGGCACTTTACCACAGACAGTTATCTCCTTGGAGTAGGAAGTTGAAATACGGGTGATATTTGGCATCTCCTTGAGAACCCTCCTAGTTTCATATAGCAGCTGCAGTACATAACGCGCATGAAGCAGCTGTGCGGAAAAAAAAAATGCAGGGAGAAAAGGAAGACTTATTAGACATAGCAAAACGTCTGTTCACTTTATTAATCTCCAACATGCATTGCCAAGATTACTTATACTACAGACCTCTGGACCTGATTGCAGGCTGTATGGTTTAGCATTGGGAATGAGAGGTGTTCATAGCCTTGCACTTCCTTCCCAGTGAATGGATGTAGAGCCCTTAATGAACTTACTTTACATATTTTCCCATTTTATTTCTAGTGTACTGTTTCTACTATTCCCATCTACAGAAAGGATAAAAGACTGAGCTTTACAGCACTCTGAGTCATTACATAAGGTCACCTGTTCAAAGCAACTTGAGGGAAGTAAAATAATAAATATCTAGGTGTGAGTTAAAAAAACCTCAACAAACCAAACCAAACAAAAACCCAAAAAACCCCAAAACACATAAGCCAAAACCCAAACCAACAACACCAAAAACACAAACCAACAACAACAACAAAAACAACAACAAAAAACACCCACAAACAAAAAAACCCAACAAAGGCCATAAATGATATTTCAGGAAATTGCAAATATGAGAAGGAAACTCCAGAAAGTGTTATCTTTATGAAAATTTTGTCAGTTTGTGATTTTTAAGGCATTTAACTCAAACAGCTCTGAGGAAATTTGGTAGAGGAGACAGATGAGCTATGGACTGACTTTTCAAGATTTGTGGTTTCAAGCAAAGAAGAAGGCCAATTACATATAGTCATTTCCTTAATAAAGTGCCAGCCACAGTAAGAGAAGAGAGAGCTGACAATAAAGTGAACTCTGGGTGGGCTTATTTATCATGGATTTTATATTTTACTACTTTTAAGATCAGCCTTCACAGAAAATTACAGAAAAACCCCAAAACAAATAACCAACCAACCAACCACCATTATTTAGTAAATTAAAAAGCAAGACAGACCCTTATCCTTTACATACAGTATACTGGTTAAGCACAAATGACCACGAGTTCAAACAAAGCTGTGCCATGCAATGTTTCCCTGCACCACTATCATCTTGATAGAGGGCAGTGAAGGAGCCTGTTCAAGAACATAGAGAATCAACAACAGCCTTCTCCATGCCTTGGCAGCCACAGACAATAAGCTCCTGAGATTTGTGTTATCACCCTGTTCCACTAGTGATGCTTTATATTCACTCTTTTATTATGGTAGAGTCTTGCACACTGGAACAAGGTGACCATTGAAAAAGCACTTTTAACCCAGAAAAAGATGGTAACTAGTTTCTAAGTTAGCTTAGGACACCTTCCCCAGTCTTGCACCTTTAGTGATAACCCCTGCCTTGCAGTTGCTAAGGGTTCCCATTACATGATCACTGTAATCTCAGTGCCTGAAGAGTAGGTCCCAACTAGTCCCTGCTCCCTCCCCAGTGCTGGCTCTGGCAGTTATGCAGCCAAGTAGTGAGTCAAATCTGGGAAATAGTCTCTCTGAGAACTGACTGGTTTTGATTTTGTCATGGTAGCTTCAAGCCAGATCAGTTTCCAAAGACTGGTCACCATGCATCTCTATGATCACATGGGGCTAGCAGGAGAGGGTAATGGGATGGTAAGGAAGGGTGAAATAACTCCTGGTCACCCATTTAGCCTTATATTGGGTTCAACTGATTGTGGAGCTACAACTTGACAGAGACATAAAATAAGTTAAAAAAAAAAAAATCAAACTACTTGTAGCTTACTTGTTCACTCTTGAAAGCATGAAGAAGAGCATTGGCATCATTAATAGTAAGAGGGAAAGAGAGTCGGGGTCCATAATAAGAGTCTGGAACATCAACTGTCTTTTCAAATTCTGTTAAACTTAAGCCTTCTTCTACCTCATGAGGAACATTAGTGCTGGCAAAAATATCAGAAACTGGAAAAGAGAGAAATAAAACAACAATGTAGAAACTCCACCGGTCCACATAGGGCCGTAAGAGCATGACCAAAAATGATGAAAGTAAATGATGCTCTACTTGATGCAGTATTACAAGTGGCCTTACATAGTGGAAGAGCTCCAGGTGTCCCCAGATTGTTTCACACTAATAAAAACAAGCAAACAAATAAAAAAAGCAAAACCCAATCAAATGAAAAAACAGACAAACCCTCTGTCCCAATAGCCAGTAGCTGTGGCCAAGATACAAAACATTTTGTATTGATGCTGTGGACCAATCTGCTCTCATAGATAATGAAAACCCTAACATGCTACAGACTTTCTTCTCCTTCCCCCACAAAGCAAAGAGATTACAAAGTCATGGCTGATCATTCAGTGACCATCATCTGTTTAATGTTCAATATTACACTGCTAATACAGGTTTTAAAGATTCACTTTTATTTTTTATGTAAAACTTTAAGGCTAAATACCAGCAGGTCAGTGATTATTTAAAATGTCATCAACAGAATCCTATTTATTCACAGTAGATTGCAAAGCACTCCTTTCTCATACAACTAGGACACAATGCCAGCTTTGGTTAGCTGCCATAAAACCTCTAGATGAAATAAAGTGAACAAGACCATATGGCAAAAGTAGAGCATAGCTTCTCATTTTCCTGATACATGGAGAAAGCAGGCACGTTACTTCAATCCAATATTGTCTTCACATATCCTTGAAATCTAACTGAGTGAACAGTAGATTCCAGTGTTTTCTTCTTGCAGATTGTCTTTATTACACATTATTCTAAAAGAGAGAACCAGTCCCTAGAGGACACTGTTCTGGCAGCTGCTCTTGCAGAGCTGCTCTTGTGAGATGATTGTTGTAAATGCTTTTTGCTGGGCTACAGGTAAGTTTTCTGTAACCTTAATTAGATGCAAGTGGAATAAAAATGTATTACTTACTGCTGAAGGAATACCTGTAGCTGTGACTCAAAAGTCACAGCAGCTAAAACCAGCATGTGGCCTCACAAAATATGGGAGGCCAACTAGTCTTGTAACTGGATAAAATCCATATTAGAAATAGATAACAATAAACTTTTTACCAGTTCTGGATTTAAAAAGAAAGAAAAAAAGCTTTATTTATCAGCTCTTCTGCTGTGAGCTGATTAGCACATTCAGTGTACAGATACATAAATGAATTAAGGCATCAAGTAACAAGAAGGTGCTCAGGGTTCACAGTTTCCACAAAGTACAGTCTGATTTCCAGCCTTCCACCACAGTTACAGCTTTGTCTGTCCAGATGCCAGTATATCATCCATGGACTGAAACTGCTGGTTCCCTGGTCACATACTGATCAGCCAAGCACATCTGCACCAAGTCTTGTCCCAGCCTTTTAGCAGCAGATCTCTGGACAGCATCTCCCTCTGTGACTTACTTCTCAGGAAGTGGGTCACTGCAGACCACGAAGCCAGTTTCTGAGACCACTTGAATTCCTAAATGCTTACCTGTTCTGGCAGGAGGCTCTCATCATCTGACAAGATTCTTTCAAGGCAGGCAGACGCCTGCCCACGCCTGATCCTATTCCAGCCCTCCCCTCCCGCATATAGCAGGCTACCCATCCTTTTACCTCTGAACATGAACCTGCTTTCCTCACAGCCTCTCTTCCTTTTTTGGCACATACCCAGGGTAGGAAACTCAGTCTCCTTCCCTGTAGCACACATCTCTGCAAAAGTACACCCCATTTCCTACTTTTGGATAAATTGTCAAAAGCCAGTCATGGTCATTAGCCTTAGAGTGCACTTATATCTCTTCTCAGACAGTCTTTCACCTAGATTTTAAGGCTTATTCCTGAATAGGATGACTGTCTCATCTCAGAGCAGTCAGTAATGGATGCCCTAACGCAGCCTGGGAATTGGCATTCTGACCAGTGAGTGCCTCAGCTCACCACAAGTCCCATACAGGAGTAATTCTGAAGGATTCATTACCTCTTTCATTTTAGTCATCCTCTAGTTGAGGCTGTCAAGGCTTTTTCAGTCCATATTGAAAGACAGGGACAAAAACTCTTGGTGTGCCTAGTTCAGGTAGAGGTCTTAAGACAGAATGAAATACCCTCTGCCAGCATCTTCATCCCTCCACTGACTACAGGGAGTGACCTGCTTTGTACTCCAAAGACACCAGAGATCTAGCCCAATCTCAGTGATTTGAGCCTTGCTATTAGACCCCATACAACTACTCTACAGGACAATAGCCACATTCCATATTAAACATGAAAGCCCAGAGCTACATGGAGTCAGTTTGGCCACAGAAAACCCAGGAATTTCATTCTCCTGACAAGCCCATCTCACCATGGCAGTTGTTCAAGGCAAGTCCAAGATGCCACTGCTAAGGATGTACTCACTATTAGGGTTAACAGGCAATCAGCTATTTCTGCAGCTCTGAAATAAGCTCTCTGTTCTCCCACCATCCGTGTGCCTTCAAACTAACCACTGGGGTACGTGAGAGTACCTGATTACTGAGGAAACTTGTATCTGCCAGATACACCCATCAGGTCAAATCCAGATGGACTTCAAGCTCACTAAGAGAATGAAGATGTCTATAACACTCCAAACATTCATTTCTTCACTCCATTCCTTGTGCTGTAAGCTGAAAGCAGCTGTGACTTATTCCCCACTGCAAGAATCACTCTATCCAAAAGCCTTTGAAGGGTGTTAATAAGGCTGTAAAGGAGGCATCATGGGGAGGGAAACTGCAGAAAACAGCACCTTTTTTTGTTGTTCCCTTTTGAAGGAGGCTCCAGGCAGTGTGCGGCTCCTGCCCCGGTTACCTTGAGAGGCACAGGGATGCCTTAGACTCCCAGTCCCACTACCTTGCCCAGGACATATTTGCAGCCTTCTCATCTCACCCTCAATGCACCATATGAAGAGTGAGTAAATGAGTCCCCTTTACCTGGAAAAGCAGTGTCCAGCTTTCTCTGTCCAGAGAACTTTCCAAGTTGGGGAGGGAGAAAAGCATAAGGTGGAAAAGTTTTAATTCTTACTTCTCACAAATCTTTGGGAAACAGCCTTTAATCAGAAGCAGAACAAGACACATAACTATAGAATGTCTCCATCACAACTTAAACTGCACTGGCATTTTAAGCAGGATGAGAGGATGAAGAAAGCTTTAGGGTACAACAGACAAACAGTCACATCAAAAGCACTACTGCGTTAATGAGGCAGTGGCTGCTTTCTTTGAAAAATGTATTCTGAAAGAGCAGATTAAAAAGTGGAAAGTGACAAGATGAATAGTGGAGACTGAGCAGTTTATAATGTACAGAAAAATAGATCACAAAATCTTCAGGTATCCTCATCACATACTGAGATGAACAGGCAACCTATTCTCTGGTAAGAATATTACATACTCTCTTTTTGGGAGGGCTTTTGAACCATGTGCTATCATTCAAATTTAAGTGAGCACACACTGCAAAAAAAAAGAAAAAAAAAAAGGAATAAAAGCCAGAGAATAGTGGGGTTTAGAAAATGCTGGAGAATAGCAAGGCCAGTTTGAAGCCTCTCTGCTTGTTATGTTTACACTCATTGTGGCTCCTATCTTAAGACAATGATTCAGCAAAATTGAAAGCAGTTCATTACTCTATGCAGCACTGATTTTGCTTAAACAGATGGACTATCATGAATGCTGCAAAGGTCACTTAAGAGGGTCAAGCAATTGATCTTGAAGTAAAGAATGCACACAGCCAGTAATTGGACTAACATAAGCACAAAACACAACACAAATTTTATGTGCAATTTCTCAAAAGAATAGCACATAAATAGAGAGACTCAGCAGTCTCTCTATTAAACATGTACCTTTTGGAATCTTTCCACTCCATTTTGGGTTGTGTTATCTGTAACCCGGGGAGTTAGAAAGGGGGAAATAAAAAAAAATAAGACAAAAATAAAGCCTTTGGAGCAGTTATCAAGTCTTACCAACTTCAGTCCTGACAGATGAAACTTTTAAGCAAACAAGACAAAGGGGAGCTTTACAAAAACCACACACTTTATCATGTGTTTCAGCCTTTAAAACATGCCTGCAGCTCCCAATATCTTGAAGACCAAGAAACAGGTCACCTACTATGGTGACAAGCAGCAACCCACAGAACCCTCTGTCCTTCCTGTGCACAGGTAGGGCCTGGATCTCCACTTGCCCATGAACAGTCTCTGCACGTAGCAGTGTCCTCTGTACTAGTCATGTCCTGAGCCCCAGCAAGTCACCCAAAGCACCCCACCTTTGTTTCTTCTATCTATAGACACAGTTAATAAAGGTGCATAAATTATATCTAAAACAAGCAGCTGTAAAATTCTCTTAAATATTATAATGAAAATAGAAATTAACACTATTTTTCCAAATCTCAAACCTAGCACTACTATTTTCTTTCCCACTCAGGTGGAACAGCTGAACTGCAGTGCATGCTGTTGCATGTAGAAGAAGTAGGTGAAGAGAGCAGTGTCTGACTGGATACAATAGTTTGGAATGTTGTATCATCTGCCTTGGCTTTGGAGCAAGGCTCAAGCACAATTTTTTTTTTCTGCAGAGCACAGAGAGCATTAGGCACTCTAAAGTATTTAAGAGAGAAAAAATGCCATTTATAATGGTTGCCATTAGAACACTGAACCACTTACAGATTTGATAGTGGTTTTATCATGCTATCAAAGTTTCCTGTGCAAATTTTAATTGGAATAACCTGTGGCTGGACCAGATTAAAAAGAAAGGACATTCTCTTGTAATTCAATAGGAAGGGGACAGCCTCCTTTTTAAAAACACCAGGATTAGACCTATTCTCAGTTTATTCAGGGAAATCATGCTTGTCTTCTGGATTTAGGAATCACTTTCAGTCTGTCCTTCCTCTGAGCTTGACCTCAAAAGTAGGTTTTGTCCAAGGATCCCACAATACTTCCAGAATTAAGGGTTATTCTTTGAATAACTGAAATTTAATTGAGAAGGTTTCTAAAGATTTATCTCCAGCAGTGTAAATTTCTTTCATTTTTAATCATTCACATACTGACACATGAAATCTAAAACAAATTAAATTAACAAATGGTTCAGAACTGCTTCTGGGTTCAAAAAAAAAGAGGAAAAGACAGAACAAGAAGAACAACCTCTTTGAAGGCAACTTTTTTGGTTGCCGTAAAACAACTAGACACAGTTTTTCTGGATAATCACATCTCGTAGTTTAAGAAAACATGCATAAAAAATTGGAGTCAGTAAGACTACCATTAGAACACCTTAAGGGCAGTAACATACAAGAAAGCCCTCTGAGCACTTCAGAGTGTTCTCATAAAGACAAAGAAGTATCTGTTCTGTCTTACATCTTGACTCACTGAATAGATACTGAGCAGAGTCAACGTTTACAGAATTAAATTCTTATTACTTATTATTCTTCAGAATTACTTATATAATTATTATTTGGGAAATCAAACCTCAGCCCAGCTTGTGAAGTAGGCTGTAAGCATCACATTGAAAATAAACATTCTTCACATTGGGTTTTTTAGTCAGAACCTCCATATTTATTTTTATCCTTACCTGCATCAGTTGGAGTACAGTGATCCAGCATGAATGAAAAAAAGTTGGATAGCTGAGCACAGAAAAGAAAAGAACAAACACTGATAAAAGAGCAGTAACATTCTCTTTCCTTACACAGTTACTAGCAATTTCTCATTTAGGGGGATCTAAGACACCTCTGTATGATCCTATAGGATCAGCCTGCAATAATAGTACAACCTGCGTCCTATTACAAAAACTGCTTTCTGCTTTCCTTCTTTGCTAAGAATTAGCAGATCAACACTACATGAATACATAAAAAGTTCCAGGGCTATATCAATGCTGCCGACATTTTTTGATGTAATCTATCTTGCCCATCACCCAGACTATTTTCACAGGCTTCCTTTGGTGGCTATAGAAAGATAATGCTACAAACACCAAACTGATTTTAGACACTGATGCTACAATGAACACAAAGACCTATAAGTTCCTGATTCCCTGTTTTCATCCCAAAGAAAGCCTGGTCTGACATGCTGAGACTGATGTCCCTGTTGTACATCTTGCCTCACAGGCAGTTAAGATCACCCATAGGGGATGACCTGCAATTCCTGGCTGACAGAGCTGTTATACAGGAATCTCTAACCCAGATATAGTTGCATGGGCAGAATGGTGTCCTGGTGCTTATGTAGTTATGTATATACATACACACACACACACTTACACACACACATATATATATATATGTATGTATACACACAACCTAATTAGTTTATGTGTGAGGCAGGGAAGTAGTTTTTATACAGAGGACACAGATTTGTAGGCAGAAATAACAGCACACCCATTTGGGTTTTTTTTTCAACTTAGTCCTCTAGGATAATGTAAGTGCTGGTACAGGAAGAATTGAAGATTACAAACCTGTAGTTGATCTTGCTCATCAGCATATTCAATTGACTGAAAGATATTCAGAGAATAGCGCCGCCTCATCTCTAGCTGAGCCATTCTGAAGCGGTACCAATTCTGGATAAGGACAGCAGATCTAATGACTGTCAAAACAGAAAGCAATGGAGTACACATGGATGCAGTGTAATCTGTTTACAGGCCCCAGTCATACCACAGACATATCACATTCCCTTAGCTGCTCAGATAGAAGTTTATCAAGTAGAACAATATCTGATGGCACAAAAGAGGTCCTGGGATGGGCACTGTCCCTTAGGGAGAACTCCTCACATCTATGTAAAGCAATTAATGCTGCATGAAGAGTGGACATCAGCAAGAGCCGTGCAGGGGGACAGGAGCTCCAGGAGCTAATGCTCACTTGATCCCTCACCACCATGCCCACAATCCCCCCTGCTATTCCTGGTAGCCAAAGGCCAGCAGCTCTAAGGAGCCAGGGCACTACCAGCAGGAAGAGGAAAGACAGGCAGGTGTGCCCTCAGCATTACTAGGGATCACTGCAGCTTCCACAGAACTAGAGGGAGGAGTGAAAGCAGGAGGCTGGAGGGGCTGTGCTCAGCCTGAAATAACCATGATCTTGGGAGAGGAGGAGCAGATGAGCTTCTGCTTTTCAGAGTTGTGACTCTAGTACTTTAAGGGTGCTCATCCAGAAAGATCAACAAACTTTGAGAAAAGCATTCCTCAGTCACTTGTAAACTGTTTTTTCTAAGATCAGCTAGAAAGTAATAAATGCACCTTTCAGTTACTTAGGGCATATGTAAGTATGGATTTATCATCCAAAGGAGGACACCATTTGTTATACAAAATTGAAATAAAATGCAGCTACTGCCTTGAAGATGGAGCAGCTGAAATAATGCCAAATTCAAATCTAGACATTTGCTTAAATTATGGTCAGAAGGAGACTCTGCATTAACGAGCTTAGCCCTACAGAACACTAACAGGGGCAGTCAAGAGGTATTACATGCATCACTGAATAACAGCAAGAGGAAGACAGAGCACAGGCTCCCTAAACCTGTCCCAGTGCAACCACAACATCACCACCATACCCTTGCCTGGCAACAAAAAGGAGAGCAAGGTAAGAGGCTGCTTTCAAGAGATGTCACATTTACTCACTTGAAGTTGAACATAATTCTTGTATTTTTCCATACCTCCTATTTCCCTGTACTTTCAACAGGATACTGGTAAATCAGTAGACGATCAGAAATGTCAAACCTGTACCTTGAGCCCTGCAACTAACATGTCACTTCAAGGAGTTTCCTAAGGAGCGCAATGCTGAATGGCTCAGGACAGGACACAGCAAAAAAAAAGTCTTTATGCTTCTGATCTTGGGGGAACAAATCAAAGCAGCTACAGGGCAACTCTATAGAAGGTACAAAATAATACACTGATTTTAGCTCCTGACACTCCCAAGAACTAGAGCTCATTTCTGAGCAAATAAACAGATGATCAGGAGAAGCACAGGAACAAAACTGAGACATTCTCTGAATACCCAAGTTTGACACAATCACCACTGCAAAGCATTGCAAATTCACACACACACACACACACACACACACACAAAAAAGAAAAAAAAGAGGAAACTAAAGTCAACACTAATGTCTTAACATGAATATGTTTCTATTATATTACAGTTGCAAAATGCACAGTTGATACTGAAAAGCAAAACAAGAACTCATACCAATACTTTTTCTCCCTGCAAACTTACAAAGAAAAGCTGTGTACCACAGGGACAACAGTTTACACTGGTCAATTATTTTAGCTGATCACAAATACCAAGAAGAGACTAGGATAAGTGGCACCCCTGAGTGAGAATGATGTTTTTCTTTCTTAAACTGACAGTTATGCAAGTAAAGAAAAACCTCCATAGAAAAGTGATTCTGTTAATAAATGCATAAAATTAAGAAAGCTTTTTTTGTCACCAAAAACGGTTAGAAGTGACATAATAGCATGGGTTTTTTTTGCTTATTTTATCATTAATAAGTATACAGCACAGTTAAAGTGGTAAAATTTTCTAGTCCAGACAAGGCCAAAAGTCTGCAGAGACCCCCATGCAACAGATATCACATCCATCCTAGAAAAGTCCTCTTGCATGAAAGAAATGTAATCCTTATATGACTAAGCACATCCTTTGTACCCTACATAAACTCTGAGATCTTCCTTAATTTCTGTCCTTTCTGGAATTCACCACCACCACCACACACCAGAAAGCCTGACACATCACAGCACAGCTGTCATCAACTTTTCTCTTTAGAAGAATACCTAAGGGGCAAAGCACAGCCACCAGCACAGAAACTGATTTCCAGAATCAGAACCATTGAACTTCCCATTATTAAAGCCCCCCTAGGTTGCTTAATGGTCCTGAACGCTTAACACAGCACAATTCCACTGGTATCACATAAAATAGGTATCTATCGACCTCTTTGGTTAATGTTGCAAATCTAATAAAATATTTTGGGTTGGGTTTTTTTCTTCTGTTTTGTTTTTGTTTTTCTTGGGGGGGGGGGTGTTGTGGTTATTTTTTTGTTTTGGGTTGCATTTCTTTTTTTTGTTTGTTTGTATTTTTTGTGAGGGTTTTGTTGTTTCTGTGGGGTTTTTTAAATTGTACTCACTACGGCGCTATTATTCTCAGGACTGAATTAGGACATGATTTTCACACTAGGCTAAACTGTATCTGCAGAAATAATTGTTATCAGTTGCAGAAGGTCCCTACCTCAGCAAGTACCTGTTAAATTAATGTTATTAATGCATTAGAGGGATGTACAGCCTCAGGCTGCAGACCAAATGATGGTTTGGCATCCTATGACTACTGCTGAAATACAGAAAGAATATCATCCAGCAACTGGAGAGGACAAAACATTGTCAAACATGCAACAAAATCATAAGCCAGCTTTGGGATAGCAAAGCCTGGCTCCATACCAGTGTGTATTGATGGCTGTAAACCAAGAAAGAGTACAACTCCTCATGCCTGCTGCAAGCTTTTGTACCCTCAGAAATATTCCCAAATAACTTGTTTCTGAGGCCTTGCAGGGCACATATATGCACAGACGCAAAACCAAAAGGGAAGGACAGCTTCTCAGTTAGAGGGATGTCTGAGACTCTAGGTGCTTCCATGTTACTTCCACTGCTGTGACACAGTGCTGACACAGCTGTGATAACCAAGCAGTGTACACAAAGCTGAAGCCTACCCTTAAACTGGTCAGCTTGGATGCCTGTAAGTGCTCCTTCTCAGTTGCCAGTTTCCTGTGACTTGTGTCCTGGCTTAGTAGCCAAAAAAAAGCCCTCCTTTTCAATCACGGCTGGTCAGCGTAATAATCTCCTAACACTATATGCACAGTGCCACATAACATGGTTCCTGGCAGACCCCTAAACTGCGCTTAAATGACAAACCTTGAAAGAGAACACAAAGGATCTGAACAAAGGTCTGAGCTAATCCTGGAACCCACGTGCCTGTGCAAAGGCTGGTGAGGTATGATCAAAAGCAGGGAGATGACGCATTAGATTTTTAATTGAACATTTAACCAGGTACTGTGGAGACTTTCAACTCAGTGACCGACAATGGAGAATTGCAGGCCAGGCATTTGGTATGGCAGAAAACAGATTCTAAGAGTCATTATAATAGCTCTGCTTTACTACACTTATTTCATAACCAGGGTCACCCACCAGCAGGAAAACTGGGACAGTTTGCCCAGAAATCCTGTGCTGTAAAAAGCTCTAAAAGTTCCCCCTCAATACCTTAATCCATGTGTTTTGCTAGTAACACAGCAACACACATACATCTGAAATTTAGGTTCTTCTCCAGATGCTGTGAATCTTTTCCCAATCTGTAGACGTTAGAGGTGGTCTACAGTTGCCTTCTGACCTCAGCCAGCATCTAAAAATTATGCACTCTTTTAAAAAGAAGATAATTATAATTTTTTTTTTTCAACAAGTATTTTCACAACAGGACTGGGGGGAAACATTACCTTGCAATCCTCTTCTGGTGTTACAGAGATAACCACTGACCCTGAAGACAAAGACAGCACTCACCATTCTCTGATGTTCTGTCAGCTATAGAACTGCTGCACCCCATGGTTCCAATAATGCTTCCCATCAGTTTTAACTGCTGCTGATATGAAGCACGTGTCTTTCAGCTGTTATGCACATTTTCTGTGTCATTCATTCAGTGATGAACCCCTCCAGGCTCTTCCTAGCACTGCTAACAAGGAAGGGAGTTGGAGGACAAGAAAAACAACAACAACAACAACAACAACAAAAAGCATTTGACAACACAGAATCTAAAATAGCTACAACTCATAAGAAATTACTGTACAACACGTCTTGCAAAAACTGGACCTGATGAACAATACTTGGTTTCTTTTTCACATCTGATTATTATCAGCTTGCATTCAAGACTGAAGAACTCAGTAATTAGTACAGTTTACTCCTTACATGTTAGCTGGAAGTTAATGTGCAACTGTAATTTCCTGGTAGGAACAAGAGCAGTAGGGACAAGAGACTACAGAGGCATGTTACTCTTCATTCTTGTGATTTGAAAATCGGAACTGCAGAATTCTAAGGACTTTAAATTACATCTGATACTACTGCTAAAAAAAACCCAAACCTCCCCTCCTAACACTCTATTGCTTTGAAAAGTGCCCTGCCACTCCATTTATCACTTTTCTCTCAGTGTCACCACCACCAAACTTGCAAGTTGAGACAGTGCAATAGCGAGTTGTTTCATCATCAGATTTCATTTAAATAAGCCATCCAATTTTCAGCTGCATTTCCACCGAAACATTGGCTTCATTATATAAATGAACAAAGTACATTTTGTAGTATGGCTTTTTTTTTTTTTTTCTCCTGGTACTTGCTTAGCTGTTCACTAAATGCTATTATTCACTAATGCAACACACTTCCTAGCCAATAAGCTCAAATAAACACAATTCCTCTGAGATATAAAATAAGTTAATTTCTAAGTAACAAGAATGTCACTGATGCTCTTATAGACTGAACTTTGTAGGAACTAAAGATTTCTTATATGATCACGCTGATCCCCCTCTCTCCCTGTCTCCAAGGATACAGGTTTCTCTCTAGCATGTCTGATGTCTAAATTATTGCATTTGTTGTTTTGTTTAATTGATATTCCTTTTGACTTTTAAAACAAGGAAGAAATTCATTAGCATCAGATGAATGTTTAACTACTATTATTTTATTTTGCCTTTAATAGCAGAAGTAAAAATAACAGGATAAGAGAAAAAAATGCATAATTAACCTATTTTTAATCTCAACAGATATTTATTGTTGCAGGACTATTTACAGTGTTGATATATTTTCTTATATAATGTCCTGTTATGTTATATTAATATTGCAGAACTCTTTATAGTTGTGGGGATCTTTTTCAGCATCCCACAACAGAAAGGCACCCTACACTTGAGCTGGGTCTCCCACCTTCTGAGTCAGTATTTATTTTAGGAAAGAAGGATTTTCATTTTTTTCCCCACAATGGACTGCTTTCCTTCCCTCTGAAGGAGCTATCATGAAATCCAAAAAAAGTGCTGTAACATTAATTTTGAGCCAATCAGTAGCTTTGTCAGCATCAGACACACTGACATTGCTAATAGCTCAAATTTGTCTTATCTCCAAAGAGTTGTTGTTCTCCTGAATACTTTCACCTTGCTTGCCCTCTTAGGGGAATAAGATTTGGTATCAGTTCATCTCAAACCAACCAGCCACGACCTGAACTGTGACCTGAAAACGAGAACCAAGAGCAAAATAGAGCATACAATCTAAGTCCTGTTGCAGCAAGATGATCTTCAGCGTGTGCCTTGCAACTTGGTAACAGGAATCTCAAACAAAACCATCACGTTTCTCAGGACACCACCCAAGCCACAGCTAACAATGGTCTGACCCAAGAAACAGGGATCTGAATCATCACTGCAACGTACTTTCAACGACTTAGGCTTTTCTCCCAGTCACCCCCACTCTTCCCTCCACCTACCTCTAAATTCAAGGACTACTAACACCTCCTCGAGCAAAGAAATAAAAAAGAGGCATAGGGACATAAATTTTATGGTGACAGCAGTAAATGAATCCTGAAACATACACTCAAATCTTGGAGGAAAACTTGCACAAAAATATCCATCAGTAAACATCTGAAAAAGTATAAATTTGACAATCAAAGAACTAGTCCACAGGAATAATCATCACCTTCAGTCCCAAGTATCTGTATCCTAAAATGGGCATAGCGAACATTCAAACTACTACCTTATTTCCTGATGGCTTCTTAGGTAACTACAGAGCCATCCCAGCCACCAACCTTCACAACCAGACTCCAGACCAGCCACATCTACTGAAGACTCCAGCAAGCAGGGTTTCCAACCAGGCCCAGAAAATTCACTTTCTGCCCTTCTTGTCTGACTAAATCATGAACAAGGGGAACAAGCCTCTGTGGAAATGAGGAAATGTCCAAAATGAGCCTCTCCACAGGGAGAAATCCCTCCTCTCCTGCCCTCCCCTCCGAGTTATGCTGGTTCAAGCCAACTCCTGCTCAAAGCCAAACCCTGCCTTCTTGAACAAAGACATAGAAAAATACCAGGTAAAAGGCCATGAATGCCTTCCATGGGGAAGAAGGTTGAAACCCAAGCATTATGGCATTAGAGTAATTTATGTGAGCTATTCACTGTGCAGTGTAGTAATGTCTGGTGAAGAATCACCTGCCGTTATAAAACTTCCCAAAATGCTGGACAGGGAAATGGAAAGCTAGGCTTTTACCAAGGTAATTCAAAAGACTTCAGAGCTGCAAGGTAGCTGGGTGAGAATCTGGGACATAATGCTGTGTTAGCATTCTGGATACTATGGCACTGCTATGTCCTTAGAGAGAATCTGTCATGTTCACTAAAAAGCAGGCGTAATTCAACATCTGCAAGCTTGTTCCATTTTTCAGATATAACTATAAGAAATTGCTGTATTTCTCTCAGTTCAGCAAAAAGGCAATTTTGGGATGGACAAGCACTGAATACATTGCCCATCCACTGAAGCAAAATAAAATATCATTCCAACTATGCCAATAGACATGGACCAAGTTAAGCCAGAATGGTATATGCTGCTCTTTTTCTGGGTAAGAGTCACTGAAGGTTACACTGCAGCAAGTGCTTACAAATTTGGGGTTCAGAACCGTAGCTGGGGAGAGCCTGATTTACAGAGAGAATGAATCAGCACCATTTCAGCTGGATGCAATAGGTGCTGCACAAAATCAATCATGCCTCCAGTCTGTCAGTCGCATAAAGACCTGGCTGCCTAAAGAATAATAGAAAACTTCTAAAGATTTACAGCTGACTTTTAATGAAATCAGGCTGCAGGTCCTTTGGGCAGAGCACTATCCTGTCAAACATACCTTATCTTTTAAAATTACATGAGCTGTGCTACAGGCAAGCAAATGTAAGCTAGGTCAAGCCTGAGGATATTGAAGCCATACAAGTAAGAGCCACTGGGCTTTAACTTCTTGTTCTTGCTTTGTTCCATTTGTTTCTTACTTTTGATAAAGAATGAAAGGCTCCTCCCACCATTTTTGTTGGGATGGGAATTATGTTACTTCCTTCAAACTGCTATCTCCAGCAACATGCCTCCATTTCCTATTTCCTCCTCTCTCAACCATATTTGTGAACAGGTAGTTATGATCTCCTCCCACAACATCTCTTAGAAGGTACATGTGGTCAAAGAAATGATGAGATAGGGACATTTTTCTCCATTAAGATCAGAGGGATGGGTGGGTGGGTAGACGCTTTCAGTGACAGGGGCTTTCCTTTGATCCCTTCTTGCTATCAATTTTTTAATTTTCTGCGATTCACAGACTTCCTTTAGAGTTGTTTTCCTTTGAAAATTAGGACTGCAGAGAACAGAGAGATACCATAACATGGGTTTGTGATTGATTTGCTTCTGTGCACTGCTCGGGGAATAAAGCAGGAAAGAGCAAAATGCTTGAGAAAGCCCAGACATTAAATCACAACACGCAGGTTAGCACCTTTAGAGGGACAACTCTTCAAAAATGTCTTGTGGGCAGAGCTGAGATTGTGAAGGACAGGAATCTAGAGATGAAGTAAAAATTTCATTATCTAAAAGATGCACCCTGCAGAAAGTGGGATGAAGCAGCCAAAGTCAACTAACAGAGTGAAAGAGAACCTTGTGATGCCACAAGAACTGTAATTTTGACATTAGCACTGAATTTAGTTTGACAAGGGACTGATGTGAGAACATCAAACATAGGGAAAGCAGTATCTGTTTAGGTATCTGTTATTTTGCATCCATGGGATAAACTGACATTTCCATTAAGTGACTTCCAATGGTTACATGTGTGTGAAAGAAAGGAGAAAGCCTTTTTGTTTACGGATAATTTCTTCAACCTGCTCAGAGAAACAAGGCTAAGCTCAATATAAAACTGAAGGAATCATTTCTAGCAGTGGCTTTGTTGGCAGATCTCTGTATTTGGGCCAAGGATCAATAGGGACTGGATGTAGTAAGATACCAGTAAGCCAGCGAAGCCTGATAGAGAATAGGATGAATATATAGAACAGCTCAATAAGGTGGACTCATATTCCTGAGCCCAAAAATGCTCTGCAAGAAGAAATAAAAGCAAGAGCTGCAAAGGTGTGAACATGTAGAGATTATTCAAGCAATTGCTGAGTTCAGGAACTATATGCAAATCCAAAGAGAATGGTAGAAAACTGATGGAAGAATGCCAGTTCGTGTTATTTATAATCAATAAGGAATTTACTTACACAAAACATTTGCACCTTTTTGTGCACAAAATAAACAAACAAAACAAGCAGCCTCATTTTTTTGCATGGCAAGACTTCGGGCATAATGTTTTTTAAAAAGAGAGGAAGTAGCATACACAAGTGCACAAATGAGGTACAGATCACCCTGAACTATAAGCAAAGCCGTCACATAATTTTCCAGAAATGCTAAACGCCTGTAGGGGGAGATTCCTCTGAGAAGCAAAGAGAAAATTCAAAATCCTGAAGCAAAGTTGGTTCTAGTAAACTGGAGCCAACCACAACATAAAAGTTAACACCCTTGTCTGAACCATGCATTGCCCTGCAGTTAATGAGCAGGGTCTTTAATTCTCCTTACTTGAAGGGGAGAAAGGGTGAAAGAGCAAAGCTCCAGAATGAATGTGTTAAAACTCAAGCCAGTTTAAATATTAAATTAATGCTTCAGCTGAAATTCATATTGGTTAATAAAAGTAAAGCATCAGAAAAAGGTTCAAAATTATAATAAAAATAGGTTTTCCTAAAAACAAAAGTACATGAAATACAGTAGTCCCAAAGCCAGCTGATTGCATCTGTATTCAGAAGTTCTGGATATCTGATCCAGTTCAGGTCAAACCTTATAGTCCAAAGCACACTGATTTTTCTCAGGGTAAAATCATAAACAGTTACACATACATCATTCCCTACACAGTCATAAGATTAAGACAATTTGCTCTTTAAAAGTGAACTAAAATATACATATATACCCCACCCAAAGCTTACTTGTTTTTTTCTTTCTGCTTCAGCAATACCGATTTTTTTTTTTTTTTTTTTCCTATAAGGAGTACCTTTAGAAGATTCTTTTTTCAGGAGAAAGCAGCCCCTTTTTGGCAGCAGAACTGCACAATGATGAGTGAGGCTCTGCAGAACAGGTGCTCGGGTTCTCTCTGGGGTTCTGGAGCTAGGAGATGCAATGCATTTGCTCTCCACCTATTTAAACAGCTTCCCGAGAGTAAATTTCTTGAGCACAGCTCCTCAGAAACAGTCAGGGGAAATGCTGTGTTCATCATTCGGCCTGATGTGCAAGCGCATGGCTGTAGCCCTCCAGCTGCAGTGTATGCATGCTGTTGAAGAGCTGTTTTGTCACCATGCACCCTGAATCTCAGGCAAAGAAAGGGATGGGCTTGAAGTTATCTGCTTCACATCTGAAGTCACATGATCTCTCTCAAGAGGAATGGCCTTTCTGCTGTGATGAGGTGATGATTTGCATTTTAGCAGCTCTAGCACACTGAAAAATAACATAAAGGCTGTGCAGGTATTTGGTGATCTGGCATGATTATGAAAGCCCTTAAGGAAAGAAAAACTTTATTTATGATGAGGCATTATATCTGCATGTTAGAGAGACTGGTTTTCTCCAAAACACTCATATCCAGGTAATAGGACCAGCATGAAGCACGCAAATCTTGCACTCAGAAGCAGTGCACTAATGCCTGTACACTTCATTTCTTCATGTGCATTCACATGTTCTTCCATAAATGTGTGACTGAAATTCAGTGGACTCTGTTCATGTTTTGGCTTGCCTGCTCCTTGTGCAACTACTGGGAAGGGATTGAAGAAACACAGAACTCCACAGTGTGGCTCCCCTATGCAGTCAAGAACCCATGGCACCGCAGACTTTGAAATCAAATCCTAATCCCTGGCAGCAGGGCCTACAGCTCTGAACCTAGCTCCTCACCTCACTGACCAGGGACTCTCAGTCACTGCACAGGTGTCCTTTGCATGCCCAAGGTGATTTGTTACTGCCCACTGATCCACAAAGGCCCCTAAGGAACCTGCCGCTTCAGGCAGTATACCAACACCATGGGGACACTGTCATCTTGAACACATACACCACTGAAAAATATAAATAACAGTATAGGATTGTAACATCACCAATACAGTCTTGGGCCCAGTCTTCAACATCACTCATCTTCATTACACCACATTTTTCCCAAGTGCTGTGGAGGGGTTGCTTGATGCTGTGCCAACTGATGGAACAGAGCACAGCAGAAGCTTCTGTGGCATCAGTGCAGGGTCCTTCAGAGAACAGTGACAATCAAAGCAAGATCTTCACCCTGCAGCCCCTCCCCCAAATGCTAATAACACTGCAACATGGTATTTTCTGGGAATTTCTGCCATCAGTCTGGTGACAGTTATAGAAAAGCATCAACCACCACTGTGAAGAACAGTGATCAAATAATCTTTTGGGACAGAAACAGACAACTGCCCCTACTGTGACGTAACAGATGCATCTATTAATGTGCAAAAATCTATTAACGTGCAAAAGATATTTAAAGTACCGAGCTAGCAAAGCAAAAGGTACTGTGTGAATGAACTGGCTTGCTGGACTGAGCTAGTCCTTCGAGGCTGTGGAGTCCCAGACAAAAGCCTCCACTTTCAAAGCTGTTCCTCTCTGAGACAAGACAGTAAACAGCATATATATCAGGTGTGGTAATTCTGCATGACCCAGAAGGGTTCTGATGTTTGTTTTTCTGGCAGGATGCACTTTCCCTGATCAGAGTTGCAGTAGCTAATCATTTATGTATGATCACTGTGTTCTGCCAAAATGCATGCAAGCAAAAATACATCACAAGCTCTTTCGACTGCAGACTGGGGATACGCATTATTTATAAAACACTTACTGTACTTGATAAATTCACCTCTATTGGCATTAACCAAGATTTCTGCATAATGTGAGGCTATAAGGCTTGTTCCAATGGCCAACAAATCCATCAAAAACATTTCATCCAAGATAATGGGAGAGGAATCAAACCCTTAGCTGTTAGGTTCTATAGGACATAAAGTCTCCACCGCATATTTTCTTTTGTTATTCATGGAAGTTGTTAGCCCTTTGTCTTAGTGGTCTGACATGACCAAGCAACCTGATAAAAAGTCAGTCCTGCTGGACTGAGCCACCTCTCCAGTTACCTACAGGTATCACAGTAACATGCAACTTGAGGAAACACAAATATGCTTTCCAAATTAACCTTTCCCATTCAAGTCCAAGGATGTAGGCTGTATCAAATGAGCATTCTCCTTTCCACATAAGGCAAAGAGAACACACCAGTCCCACCAATAAAGTCTCACATACTATCGCTTTTTTGTTCAGCAGTCATGTATCACACACACACTTAAGATGCTGAAATGGTTTTAGAATCAACAGTTGCAACAGAAAGTAGGCCAACACGTGCTGCCAATATGCTGCTGAGCAGTCTGGCATGACAAGAAAAAACTCAGTTATGTGCAGAAATCGGGACATCCCTTTACAGACAGCCCTTCTGATGTAATAGCACGTACTCTGTTTTAAAATACTTTGGAAACATTAACCTACCGAGCAAGCTTCCATGCAGGCATTCCACATACATAATTCAAATTCAACTTCAGGCCTACTTCTCAGAAGTACCCCCTACAAAGTGATGTAACTGATATTTTCAGAAAGACTAAAGATAATCACAGTCAAATTGAATGTGCTCCCTCTTGAGTCTTGACAATGGCTCCCCATCCTTTACCCTCGCTCAAAGAAGTATTTTTGAGTATTTTTTTTAGCTTACGAAGCTTAAAGAAGTATTTTGAGGTGACCAAACAATTTTTTAAAATACTAAATTATTTTAAAGTACTAGCCAGGGGACAAGGCCCTGCCCGAGGACCTGGATGTCCAGTCACAAACAGAAAGAATCAAAAGAATAGAAGAAACAAAGAGAGAAATAAATGTCCAGAACAATTTTAAACTCTGTCTCAGTCAGTCAGATGACAGATATGCTCTCACAAAACAGGAGTAGGTTAATTTGTGTGAATAGGAAAATAAATTCCCCCCTGACAACTCTGGGTGAGATGAGGAATAAAAGATACTAAAATTAGCATTGCTGGCAAAAAGAACACAAAATCAGAAATGTGAAACAAAGGCAGGTGTAGGGCCTCCAAACTCTTGAAGGCTAAGAAACTAATCCAGAACACTGTAAAAGCATCAGGATCTTCTGATCATCTGTAAAAATTAGAACTTTTTTCTTTTTTTTTTTTAAGAATAATTTCCCAAATTATCAGTTGAATGCGAATAATTCTGGGAAGCAATGACTAATGACCTAATTTGCACAACTCTACCTCCCTCATGTTAGCTTCAGCCTCCACTTAGCGCTTGTAGAGATGATAGCTAGCTATAGCATTCAGGTTTTGCAGTCTTAGTAAAGCAACAAGAGGGAAAAGAAATAGGCATAAGAACTGCCTAACAGCAGCGTTTTGTTGGTCTGGTCAACCAAAATCTGCACTGAGTGCAAACCTACATCCTGAAGCCTCAAGCCTACCAGATGGTCTCTTCCCAAAAGGTGCCTCTGGATAAATCAGGCTCATAAGGTCAGGAGGGTACACAGATTGAACTCACACATTAATGATCACTATGCAAAAGGGTTTGGTTTTTTTATTTTATTTTGTATTTTTTTTAAGACTAGGAACTACTTAGTATAGCCATCACATACATGGTAGGGAGTCAGCAAATTCTATGGAAATAATTTTCTTCACCTCTATTTTCATCTTCTCCTTATGAAATTGTTTTTAATGACAGACAAAATTTTCCACCTTCATTTGCTGCTTCAGCAGTTTCAAGAGTCAAGGCAACTACAATATTTACCTAGAAACAATATATTGTTTTGTTTACAGGCACCACATGCTTCTGAAAATTAACAAACTTACCTTTTACATTCCAAATTAATTCTCTTTGTAACTTCTAACCACAGTCCTATAACCATTGTACAGGTTCCTTAATGTGTACTTCTACAAGCCACACCCTTTGGGATGTGAGGATTTCGCATGATGAGGATTTATGTAGTGAAACCCCCCTAAGAGATGACATAGGATGATGTAAGAGATGCATTGTGTGATGCAACAGATGACAAAAAAAAATTCCAGAATTAATAAATACCTGATGCAGACAGGCACAGAACTGCACAGATAGAGCTGCTCTGTACCCTCAAAAAGAGCCATCTTCTGCAGAAGATACACCGTGAATCCACAGCCTAAATAATCTTGGATTACTGATGGGTGAGAGGAGGGTGTGAGCAGACAGTACGAGGAGCTCCATCAGGTTCCCTTCAGCAAAGAGACACTTACAGAACACTTAGGCCGCCTCGTACCGTAACCACACGTACCCCAACATTTTGCAAGCCCAACACAGCTCCAGAGGAGGATCACGCACAACCTGACACACCGACCTGCGCAGTACCAACCACCGAGGGCTGCGCCCAGAGTGAGGAGGTGAACCGGTGAGCGCGGAGAGCCCCCTGCTGGCGGCGCGGTGCGGCACCGCATCGGGAGTCGGCCGCAGCCCCGCCCAGGACAGCCCAGCCCAGCCCGTCCCTCCGCGCCACGGCCGCCAGCGCCGCCGCTTCGGGTTACGTTGCTCCGCCGACAGGGTGCAGCGATGCGGGGGGAAATGACCATTTCCAGGGGAGCTTTGCTTTACCCTGCTGGTGGTGAAAGAAAATCTCCGCTGCTCCGGGATGGATTTTAAAAAGCAAAGGGTCTCGCTTTCACGCCTCGCTTTAAAAAACTCTGTAGAGTGTCGCATGCTGTGCCTGAGGGGATAAATCGTAACTTTCGCACATCCGTTAGGCACCACGCAACAGCTTCCTCAAGGAAGCACTGACAAGCTCTGGGTTCTGTCTTAGCACGTTGCTTCAAACACTGCCTCCTGTGCCGATGAAACCATCCACACCTTCCCCCCGCACTGTCGGGAGGGCTGGAACACCCGCCGCCCGCGGAGGAGCGCCTTCCCATGCCTGGCTGACTTGGGACCCACGCAGCCGCGCTCCTCCCAAGCAGTAGGGGTGCTTCTGCGCCTCTCCCGGAGCTCAGCCTGCCCTTCCCATGCTCCGGCCAGCCCGCTGGGTACGAAATGTAACGCACCAGTCCCGCTGTTCCCCTCTCACGTGGGAGAAGCGAGCGACCAAGCACACCCAAGGGCAGTGGGATGTGCAGGAAGGCTAGCTGGCTAGCCGTTTCCCAAGCCGGGTTGGAGGTCACGGTGTTAGGAGCGTCCAGGCTGGAAGCCACAGTGTACGGGTGCATGGGAAGGGGGTGCCCGCAGTACCCGCTCCGGGCCATAACGGGGCTCTTGCCCTCCAGGCTCGTTACCTGCCCCAGTGCAGAGTTTGGCGGGGCAGATGAGGGCCCGAGGGCTGGAGCTTAAAGGCTCTAACGCGTGGAGATGCGTGCCGACACTGAAGTCGCACATAAAACCTTACCTGTGCCTTCCCTACCGTGAGAGCTACTAAAGTAATTTACCCCCTTCACTGATCCTTTCTAGCTAGCTGAAGGGCAGAAGACGCATTAGGGTGATTCTTAATGACTACATTTTTAATTAACCAGCAATTTAAGACGAAAATTAAAAAGGGGCAAACAAAAGCCGCGCCTGCGGAGACCTGACCCGTCCTTCCTCACACGTTGTCCCCGCTACAGTCTTAACGGCTCGCCACGCGCCCAACGGCTGCGCTCCCCCCGCCCCTGCCCTCGAGCGCCGCGCCCACCCGGGTGGGGCGGCAGGAGGCGCCCCAGTGTCTGATCGCATAGGGGTAGTCCCGCGGAACACGGTGTATATGGCGGTTCCATAGTGTAGTGGTTATCACGTCTGCTTTACACGCAGAAGGTCCTGGGTTCGAGCCCCAGTGGAACCAGCGCCGCTGGTTATTTTCTTGCTTTCCCCCTTCAATCTTTCGTCGTTTCCTATAAAGAGATGAGTCTCTGTTTCCTTTCTACTTCCTCCCCCCCCCCGAAAGGCAACTTTATAAGCGTGTAAAGAAAGGGTAAGCCCTGCCTACGGCAGGAGAGGTGGAAGGTGAGGGGAGCAGAAAGGCTCCTCAAGCAGGAAACTCCCTTCCACAGGCCCTGTTCAAGGGCTTGTTGCTATAGGACAAGGAGTAATGTTTTTAAACTAAAAGGAGATTAAGGCTCGACGTGAAAAAAAATTCTTGACAATGAGAGTGGTAAAATACTGGCACAGGTTGCCCAGAGAGTTGGTGATGTACCACCCCTGGGGACATTCAGGGCCAGGCTGGATGTGGTTCTGAGCAACATGATCTAGTTGAAGATGTCCCTGCTCATGGGAGGGGCATTGAACTAGATGACCTTTGAAGGTCCCTTTCAACTTAAACCATTGTATGCTGCTATGATTCTATGATTCCATGATTTAACCAATGTTGCTGCAGTGCTCGCTTTTTTCCTTTAAAAAGCTCTATTTCCTGCAACAACATCAACCAAAATGTAAAGAGACCCAGCGAGAGCTGGCTTGTGCCAGCACCTGAGGTACTGAAGCATCTGGTGCTTTCTCCACCTGTCTGCCCAGCATGGCTCTGCGAGGCAGGATTTATGGGGTTTAAATCTGGTCACTCACCTTACAGTACTCGCTGAGCACCAATTTTGTGGTGGTCGGTAGCCCCCATGTCTCTGGTGCGGAAGGGATGCCTGGGGTAGAGCAGGGGCTGTGGGCTTGTCTGCACCGAGTGTCACCTGGAAGGGGAAACAGGCAGATGGAAGCCTGTTACCCCTTCTTTTAAGTCTGCCTGATACAGGAGCTCTTGGGGGCCATTTTGCATCTTCCCATGGACCCCTTCTCACTGTTGCAGCTTAGGCCGGGGCTGGCTGCTGCAGAAAGGTGCAGATGGGGCCTCTCCTTGCCACAGGTCAGAGGCTTCATCCTCGGAAGCAAAAGAGGAGTCTTTTCTTGACAGCATGGTCTTGGTATGGTCCCTGGGCTGGGTAACCAGGGGGACTACAGAGACCAGAGGCAGCCTTGGAGGCAGACGGGAGGAGCCTGTGCCTCCTCCCAGGCAGGGTGTGCGAGCATCCACATGGCAGTGAAGGCTGCAGCTGAACGCATCCCCAAGGAGAGTTTTCTCCAGGGCAGACTGGAGTTTTCACTGTTTCACTGTTGCTTTCACCTCTGTGCTCGGAGAAGTGTTTGAGTACAGGATAAAAACTGTTTTCCCCTGGATTGCGTGTATTGCTTATTTTATTAATTGAGAAAGAAGAAGCCATCTGAGCTTGCCTTGGAGCAGTTTGAGTTATTGCGTGTTGTCTCATTTTGCACATGCAAGCCTTTAGAAAAGGGTAACCTCTGGGCATGGATGCTGCCATGGCATTTGTCTGTGCGTGGGAGCCCTGATGAGTGCTGGGGCTAAAACACCTCTGCAGAAGGAGGAAGTTCCTTAGCTCTGCTGATCAGAGCAGGAGGGTGTGATTTACCCGTCGTAAAGATGAAAGAGAAAAATCAGCTTAGCTGAAACTTCTCTTAATCATCATTATAAGAAAACTATGAATCCTTTGTCAGTGTTTGGTCTTATTAAAGAAACACTCTGGGGTGTGGGCAAGTTACCGGTTTGACTCAAGCTCTGAAAAGCATTGGCATTCGTGCTCTCAGCACGTCAGTATCCTTCTTCTGTGGTTCACACTGTCCTTCTTCTGTGGTTCACACGTACATGTATAAATGTGTATTTTGTACATTCCCTAACTGTACTAAAACCAAACCACACCAGTCACACATTTGTGCTGAGACACTGCATGTCACGTGTGTTCAGCTCCCAGATGCGTGAGTCTGTGTGTGCCGCTCTGATTTAGCTGTCTGGCAGTCTGACTTTGGGAGAAGCACAAAACCACTACATGGAGTTGCACTTCTCTCTCACACTAGTGCTTTTCTTACCTGCTTCCCTCTGAGGGCACACGTGCACACTGCCAGTCAGTCAAATGCCAGGAAGGTCTCCACTCCCATGTATGTGTTTTGGGAGCTCATGGGTACTGCCATGCTCAGAAGCAAATTAATGTCTCATAAGGAGAAAGCTATGGGCAGAAAGCACTAAGTCTGCATACAATACTGGCGGTGTCACAAAATGGTAGTGAGATGTATCTTTATCTGCTAACAAAGCCAGGCCAAAGTATGGACTGGAACACTGGCCTCCAGTCATCCATGCTGTTTAATTCTTAGCAAACTCCTGGTAAAATTGTGGTTCAGGACACCTAACCCAGCTGGAGAGGGACACATGTCAGGGAGCATCCCCAGGCAGGGTGTTGAACAGTCTCCACTCAATTTGTTCCCCCTGCTGCCATCCCAGGGGGTTCACACCCTTACAAACCCCCATGCCTTCATGTCATGCCCCTGGAAATGCATGCTGTACTCAAACTCATGTACTCAGAGCATTCCGGTGGTGCAGGGTGTCCTTTGTATTATTTCCCACAATATGGGGGAAGAAAACACACCGAAATATCTGAGGACCATGAAAACATACCAAAATGTCTTAAAGCCAATGGGACACCAGCTGGACCTGGAGATGTGTGGCCAAGAGTGAACCTACCCAGTCGGTTCCTGCCTCTGTTTTACATAGCACTGTGGGTATCACCAAACCTTCCTGCTTTGGACCATTTGTACCAGCTATAGTTTTGTTCCATAATCAATGCCAGGCTAATTTTATCCTTTTCAATTTTATTTTATTTTATTTTTTTTAAAGGGTAAGTGTAGCCCTATCTGGTACTATATTGTGTACTGGCTTTAAATTGTTTTCTGTCTTCTGTACCTGAAAGTATTTGTATGCTCACTAGGAATTAACTACATGATTAGTTAGCAATGTTGTCTGCAGTGGCAGCACAGTTTTGCTCTTTACAGTTACTAAAACGAAGGCCCATGAACACCATTAGACACAAAGGGTCTGAACTGTGTAGAGTTTTAATATATTTTAATATATTAAAGGCTCTTCTACTCTTCCTGTGAGCCAGTTCATTCTTTTAATGCTACAGACACATTTTTAAACACAGATTGCACTTTTTTTTTTTTGTAGGGAGGGAGTTTTACAACTGGGAGCCACCAATCCTGACAGTGTACCTTTGGATGAAGTGTTCTTTGGTAACAGCTGTGCTATTTCTGAGCATGATCCCTGAGCAATTACATTTCTTACACAAAATCAAGACCTATTTGAAAGGTGGAGCTGACCATAACCCATGGCTGATTTTAAAATGCTTAGGGTGGTAGGAGAGAAGTTGGTTTCACTTTTTTAGAATACAGTAGGTGATTTCTCTTTGGGTGGGTAGCTCTGCCTCCCAGTGACCATGAGGTGAGAGGCTGAAGTTCTAATCTAGTTTTCCAAGAGATATGTGAATGAATGTATTTAGAGATTTTTAAGCTGGGATTTTCAAGACCATGGAACTTAAATACCAAGTGCTCATCAATGCAAAGAGGGAATAGATATCCAAGTGTCTTCAGCAGCTCTGGAAATTTTTGTCTCTGTGGCCACACTGCTTACTCACCCTGCCATGCACTGATGTTCCCTAGTGTTTGGGGTGAGTTAGCCCAGGTCCAAGAAGCAGGATGTCCATGTCTGTTCAGGCGTCTGCCTGTGACTGCCTGTCCTCTTCTTGAGGGTAGATTAAAGTGGGAAAATTGTTGGGTTGAGCAAGTTAAACTGCTCAAGGCTGAGCAAAGCAGCAAGCCCCCTTGGCAGGAGATTCATCCCAGTCATGTCGCACACCCTGGCAAGGGCAGGATGCCGCGCTGGAGGTGCATCTGCAGAGAGATGCTGTCCCTGGCATCCCATTTACAGAGCATTCCAAATATGTAGGTATCCAGAGGCAGGTGAGATGAATCCTGCCCAGGAGACTGTTTCCAAAAAGTCAGCATCCATGTTTACACAGTGTTTTTTGAATGGATGTACACCAGAAAACTACACACAGGTCTAGTTTAATTCAGCAGCAGCATACATGATCTATGCAGCACTTTATTCTGTGTGCATACAGTCTGAGGTCTTCTGAAACACAGAAAGCTGCTTCAAAAGCAATTGCTTTCAAAAACCTTCATTAAAAAGTCACTGCTAATTGCACATAATTAACAGAGATTGGAGGAATGGGTGCAAGATCCACCAGAATCACTAGCAGTCTGTTTATGTCTTGAATCTTTCAGTCATTTTAAAATCAAATGTATAACTCTCTTTGACATAAGCCGATTAGAGGGTACTATAGGTAGAACTGTTAGCAAAGGGAGGTTTACTTTTTTGGTTTTAGATTCTTACAGCTCAGAAAGTAAACTACTGAAATGTGCAATTTCCATTTGATCTACTAATTGCAGTTTTCAACCCCTTGCTATTAGGTGACTGAAAGAGCATTAAGGTCAGGGCAGATTTCTACAGCTATTATTAGGAAAGGCATTGATAGTGTAGAGGTAAATAATTGGCATGGAAGATAATGAATACATACTACATACAACAGACAATATGCACTTGTCATGGTTTAACCCCATGCAGCCCCACACAGACACTTGCTCACTTGCCCCTGGCGGGATGGGGGAGAGAACCATAAAAGTGATAAAACTTGTGGGTTGAGATAAAGACACTTCAGCAGGTAAAGCAAAAAATGCACACACAAGCAAAGAAACCAGGGAATTTATTCACCGTTTCCCATGGTCAGGCATGTCCATCCCCAGGAAAGCAGGTCTCCTTCATGATAATGGTGACTTGGGAAGACAAGCATCATCACTCCAAACATCCCCCCCCTTCCTTCTTTTTTCCCAGCTGTATATGTTGAGCATGATCCCATATGGTACGGAATGTCCCTCTGGTCAGCTGGGGTCAGCCGTCCCAGCTGTGTCCCCTCCCAGCACCTTGTTCACCCTCAGCCTACTTGCTGGTAGGGTGGTATGAGAAGCAGAAAAGGCCTTGTCTCTGTGTAAGCACTGCTCAGCAATAGCTAGAACATCCCTGAGTTATCAACATGGTTTCCAGCACAAGTCCAAAACACAACCCCATACTGGCTGCCATGAAGAAAATCAACTCTACCCCAGCCAAAACCAGCACAACATTACATATATTTTATAAGGGTTAGATAGCTACATTTCTAAGGGGGATATATGTGGTTTCTGGGTAGGCATGTCTCTGTTTAGTTGTACAAATGTCTGCATATGGAATCAGATTTGTACTCAGAGTGTCAGTACCTCACTATTTTTTACCTCTTAAAAACTGTTACACGACATCCTAGATGACTGAGCTTGACAGTAATAATTTTGTGGTTGGCTTGATAGTACTTGATAAAATTATGAGAATGGAGAGTAAGGTGCTTAGGCAATGCTTAAGTTAATCTCATGCCTTCACAGTAAGCCTAGCAGCATGCTAAGGAGCTATTCTCAAAAGAGGAAGGAAAAGATGCGGTTCAAGATGGGAAGCGTCGTGCTGTCTCTTCTTTTCTTGTACAAAGGTATGCACTTTACCTCCTGAAAGGCACTTTCAGGCATCCCTCTTTGTATTTCTTGTCTCATCCACGCTTCTTCTTCTACCAGGGGCTGTGGAGTATAGAGAAAGCTCTTCTCTGAATTCTCATGGAGGCATAATAATTTGGGGAAAGTCAAAATTGTGGAGGAGATGCATAATTAATGTATATGAGTGAGCAGCGTTCTTACAGCTCTATGAATATTCAGCAGTAAAACTGTTTCACAAAATAATTGCAGTGTAAAAACTTTGCCATATAATTTGTCAAAATATGAATTTGCAAAGAAAATTGTAGTGCAGCTGAGCCAGTGTGTAAATAATAATGCTGATTTGAAAAATGAGGTACAGTATAATATGGAAGATTGGTCCTTCCTTAATCAAAACTCTTGATTAATGAAAAGCTGATCATTACCAGCAAGACATTGCTGATGGAGATCTGACTTTAAAGCCTCTTTCAGGTGTATTGGCCTGGAAAAAACTTCCAAAGGCACTTTAGAAACAAAAAGCAATCATAAGTCAAGAAAAGTATCAATTCTGAAGCTTTCTCAAACTTTCTTTTCTGAAAAGTAGCAATGAAAGCAGAGCTAGAAGCAGCCAGAAAATTCAGGGTCATGGTCGCCTTTTGTGGAACCCAGCTGTGGAGCAAGGAGATAATTTTTGTGGGTTGTGTTTAATTCTGTCTTCATCAAAGCCAATAACAAAGCTGCTGTTGTCTTAAACAAGGCTGAGGTTTGTTCTTGCTAGGTGCTGGGCATTATCTATCAACATTAATGTGTGAATAGAGTATGATCTGTCAGAATGGGGGACACATCAGTTAACCCAGGTTTTCCCCCCCATGAATGTTGAATTATCAGTCTTTTGCTTTGTCTAGTTTTTTCTATGCTTCTTTCTTTACATTGAATATTTTGGTCTACCACATTTCATGGATAGGAAAGTTTTTCCAAATAGCCATGCCTTCACATCATCCTTTTATGTTTGGCTGTACCCCGCTCTAATTACTAGTGCTTTTTAATCTCCCAGCATATATTTGTGTGTTCTCCTCATACCTTATCTCTTGCTCTCCTTTGTTTCACCTGGGAAGGTTACTGGTAACTGAGCCTCTTGGAGGGCTGTTTTTTTACCTGGACTCCAGCTTTTTTTCCCAGTGCATAGCATAACCTGCAATTAGTCCTTGGAATGAGTTCCTACCTTGCTCTTTATCCCAGACACAGCTTGCTTTAAATAGACACCCACACATCAGGATATTTTTTGAAAGCCTGCAGTGAAAAATTACTTGTATGATCTCTTTCCAGGCATCGCTCCTTTGGTATTGAATTTATTTTCTTAATTCACTGGTTTTGTTAGTTTACTGGCTTTCTCTGCTTTGTGGTCCATATGCCCTCTTCTGGATAAAGAGCAAGTGGTGCTTTGCCCTGGTTCACCTCACACTGCTGCCTCTCCTCCCATGGAGCATGTGCTGCTAGGACAATCCCCTAAGCCATGTGTGCTGAGGCCATGATAAGCTCCTTAACTTATTTTCCCTGGCAGAAGAAGTGGCTTAGAGGAGCACCCCCCACACCTTGGCTGGGCTTGTGTTCGCTGGCGACACCATCACAGCAGCAGCAGTAGCATATGGTGCAGCAGGCAGGCTCCTGCGACGTGAGCCACAGCAGCTGCCGGGGCCCCTCCATATGGTGAGGGGGAGCACCCTGAGCCCTAGGTTGACATGAATACGCTTTTAGCACATTGAATGTGACATGCCTGTGCTGCATTATTCCAGCCATGCTCACTACACATTGGGAAATAAGCACGTCTCAGCAGTTGAAAAGAATTATTTTTTTTTTCCCCACAAAAATCAAAACCAAAGGCCCAAACCCTCCTCAGATCACAGTAAATAGCATCTTCAGTGTTGCCCTTTGGCATAATCATTAAATCTAATGAAATTATTATGCAGGCAATGTTCTACATAGCTCTAAGCTCTAAGCAGGAAGGAGCAAACATGTCAATAAGATCAGAAATTGCCAAAAGTTTTCAAAGGAACGCTTTTGGGGGAAAAAATTAAATAAATAAATTACACATCTCTTAAGAAGAAAAGTGTAAAAGGTTGATTTATTTTTTAACATTTTGGGGTTTTTTCACATATCTTCACAACATAAAAAAATGTGGAAACATTATGGAGACAGCTGGCATAAAAGAGAAATTAATATTAATTAAATAGGTATAATTGTCCTTATTTAAATATGGTTTTTATAATTTTCAGATAAATGCCATATTATGAGAGACAAAATACAAATGAATGAAAATGGATACCAAATACAAATCGTTTAAATAAAGAAAATGAAATGGAAATGAAAATAATAAAACCATGAGAAAATCCCCACAAAAGGAATGAGGAAAGCAGAAGCTGTATTAAAGCAGGAGAGAGGAGCTTAATGAAATATGAGCCCTTCTCCCTTGTGCAGGCTGGCATTGGTGCTGGTCCTGTTGCCTTCCGGGGGGTTGCCAGGGCCAAAATACCATCTACAGAAAGGCTTTAGGTGGTGAGAGTCCAAGGCTGAACAGCCTGCTTTCACCAGGACAGCCTGACTTCCAAAACCTGGTGGACATAGATCTGCATGTGCCCTGATGGTCTCTGCCTGCCAGCTTAGCTCACAAGGACCATTTAAAGCCTGCACGTTTTACAAGTAAAGGCACTGTTTGCTCAGCTGAGTATGGATCCTGCTTAGCATGGCCACTGAAAAAAACCCTGAGGGGAAAACAAACGAGCAACCACCAAATGACGGTGAGGAGGTTAGCCTGCCAAGGAGACCTGAGGACTGGCCACAGCTGTCCCATCACCTCTGGCACAGGGGCAAGACTAATGAGGGAAGTGCCACATATGATTGTGGCCTGGGATGCGGGAGCTTCCCCAAATGCACCATGCTCGAGGCTGGTGCAGCCTGATGTGAGTCACCATACTTGCCTGGCACAATTCCCAGGGCTGGGATGTAAAAATAGCTGAGGTTAATAATATAACAACCCACAAACTAGCACCCAGTGGACACAGAGATACCACAGTGCTTTTTTCAGTATCTCAAACCCCTGTGCTCTACCTAGCTCTGCTTCCTGATGCTCTCTAATGTGGTGCTCAAGGAAAACAGGGACTCGAAGTGGTGTGCCTCTCAGAAAATGTGTTAAAACCAGTGCCATTCATTCCACTCACCCCTTTTTCAGGTCTCCAGTCAATTTTTCTCTTTTTTAAGTGTTTTTTCCTTTCCCCTGCCCTATGTGCAGAAGGGAAGCAGTTGACTAGCTATGCATCTAGGAGCCACCACGCTAGGAAAGGGATGCGTGTTGAGGGAGTGCTCTTCACTAGGAGGAGAGGAAATAATTTTGCTCATCTTTCTGAGCTCTGTTAAACTGAGTTGATGCTTGCAGAGATGAAAGACAAAATTAACTATTTTCCAGATTAAGCTTTTAGACCACCTAAATTGTAAAGTCAAGAAATAAAATCATTAACATTTTCCACATACTTTATCTGCAATGGCCAGGTTTATGTGAACATACTCCGGCAAATCAAGTGACTGACGTTTATTCTGTGTTATATTTTATTTCTCTGTTTTATTTTAAATGTGCTTTCTCATGCTTGCACATCTGTCATTAATTCTAGGCACCCTAAAAAAGGATGGCTTGCTGTCATGGCCCTGTGGGCAGGATGTGCAATATTATTTCTCAGAGTTGATGTTACCAAAATGCCTTATTGGCTTATTGGATGCCCCATCCCTGGCAGTGTTCAAGGCCAGGCTGGATGGAGCTTTGATCAATCTGGTTTAGTGGAAGGTGTCCCTGCCCATGGCAGGGGTGTTTGGAACTGGCTGATCTTTAGGGCCCCTGCCAACCCAAACCATTCTATGATTCCGTGATTCTCTGAAGTGTACTCTGCCTTTGTTGGTGTTACTTCTTCGCACACTTACCTTCCTCCTTTCTTTCTCTGTTTAACTATGTTGTTAATGACCACAAATTTTCTGGGGAACAGTTACCTGTTCCTGTCATTAAAATGCCAGCAGCTGAGCTTCCATGCTACTGCTTGCCCCTTCCATTCCCCAGCTAGCCCCAAGTTGTAGCTGCTGCTTTATCCCACTTCCACCTCAGGAAACCTCTGTCCTCTCCACCCAGCATTCCAGGACTGCCTCTGCCATCTCTTTTCCTTCTCTCCCAGACCTGGCCCAGTCTGTGGGGTATCTCTCCCCTCCATCCTGCTCAGCATCACGTGCCAAGCAGGGCTATCCCAGGGCCCATGCTTCAGCCCATTCCCATCAGGCACAAAATCATCCCTTGGTGCTTTCCCAAGCTCCTGTCCCCCAATTCCGCACTATGAGATGGCATTTTTGCATGGCAGTGCATTGCACATGCCATGCTGCAGGACGGGATGGAGGGACAGGAAAGGTATATGCCTTATCTTCCTGCCTCTCACAGACTTGCACAGATTATAATTTATTTCACTGAACTGATGGTTTGCTGAATGTCCAGGAGAGAGGGGGTCTGTTAATAGGGCTTTTTCCTTTATAATGTTTTGGGGTTTTTTAATCTTGTGCTTTTAAAACAACAGCCCCTGGTGACCGTGCAGGACTTACGACTCTCCCATGAATTGCAACAATTCGTTCTGCCTGACCTACAATTACCAATTATCTTTGTAACCTTCCTTGAAGGCAAACATGCTCACTATAAAAGCATGCTGGCCATCACATTTTTAGACTATTGGCAGTCAGCTTTCCTCTTCATTTCCTTTGTAGGACAGGACCCGTCACAGCTGTAAACACACCAATATATCAATTACTACTTTTTCTGTCCGACTGCAGGCAAGGGCATCTTTTTCCTCTCCTTTCATCTCCTGATGCCAGGGGTTATCAGGCCATGTTGCTCAGGAAGGACTGTTGTGCTTATCCCAAGACAAGCCTGCTGCTTCCCCAGGCCTCACGCTGCAGCTGCTGGACAGCTGAGGCATTTGTGGGAGTGAGCCCTCAGCAGTTAACCTCTTCTAGCTCAAAAAGGCAAAGTTGACCTCTGAATCACATGTCTAAATGAAAATTGAGTGCCTGCACACCGAAGGAGCCAACTCTGCAGCCCTCAAACTCAGACCTACTTGGTGACTGCTGGGCAGTAGGGATGCATGGCAGGCTGTGGTGGCTGGGGTGCCATGGGTTGGAGGGACAGGAGAGGCACCTGAAAATCTGCATCTCATGCCCCTGGTGCCAGTGCCACTCCAGCATCATTGTCAAACAGAGCATCCATCAGGCAGGAGAGGCACTGCACTGTTTTGATAGGTGATCAAGTCCTGGTTTGTGTTGTGTTGTATTTGTATTGTATTGATCTATGACAGGCAGTGTTAACTTAGGCCACCTTCCCTCTGGTTTAAGTCGACCTGCTTTGCCCTGTGTGGCACAGCATTGAGGTGACAATGTGCTACATGGCCTTGCGCTTGCAGCTCTGCTTTGGTTTTCTTGTTGCACAATGGATCACAGGTCTTGACTGGGTGACATCTGTACTGGGGAGGGTGAAGTGCGGCGTTGTGCGTGGCCCCCAGCTTACACTTTCCAAGAGGCCAGGTTTGGAGACGTGCATTCACGACTTCCTGCTGAGCTTGATAGTATCTGGGTGCCTCCTGCCTCCCTCTTGGGCCCCACTAAAAGCCACATCTTTTTATTGTAGATTGATGTTTGCTTCTTACTCCCAGGGCTGATGCCTTGGGTTAACGCAGTGAATTCCTGATGCCAGAAATGCTGCACTGGGACACTGAAGCAAAGGGAACCATCTCTGTGTTCAAGAAGGGATTTTCCTTTTTAAATTTCTTTATAATTTTGTTCTTTGCTGGGGTCTTTCTTTCAGACTCTTTATACATTCAGCATTAGTGTCACATGCAAGGAGCTGTTGCATTTCAGTAATAAAAAGAGCTTTGTATATAGTTTATATTTCAGATGATTATAATTGCACAGTGTCTGTGAGTCTTTTGAGATGAAACTTGCTATAGAAATATGAGATGTAAATTCCCAGCTCCAAGTTGGAGCTTCCTAGGCTCAGCAAATAGACAGTGTATGAATGAATAAATCATAACTAGATTTTAGTGAATAATTCAGAGTCTAATTCATTTGGTGGAAAGGTCCTCTTTCTGTATTCACAAAACCTCTGCTTGGATGAGGGGTTTCAAATGGCTCTTGCATACAAGTTTTTGCCTGCTCAGTAGCTTGGTCCTTAGTGGCTTGCAGATTGCCTACTGGCGTTGAATATATGCTGTTTGACATCTGACTTGTGTTAATGAGTTATCAGCAGCCATGGGACTATTTTTTAAAATTATTTTGTTTTCATAGTTGACTGGGCACTATACTGGTGGTCCAAGGGCTATTAATGTAGCCTGCTTTGAACTGCACTAGAAAAAGCCATTGCTCAGTGACAGGCAGGAGATAAACCAGGTCAGATGCTACAAAAATCTCTTGTGGCTCTTCCTCTACAGCCACAACTGGGTTTTTTTAAGAAAAAAAAAATAAAGAGAAAAAAAAAAAAGAAAAGAAAAGGAGTCTTCTATGTAAGATGGATTGGAGAGACCTATTTACATTTCATTTTCCTCTATCCCATCCAGAGGGAGTGTTCTCAGGCCAGACACCTTGCGGGGTGTCCCATCTCCTCCAAAGGCACTGGTGATTTGCAGTGGCACCAGGCTGGGATTTCACCTTTGGGGCTCACTAGCTCACACAGGGCACAATAGGAAAGGGAAACTGTGAGGCAGAAAGATGGCAAAAAGGGATAGGGACAAAATCAGCTGTAAAGCAGAAGCTGAGGGAGCTGGCTTGGGTTTGTCCTCAGGATGTTTCAGGTGTATCTGGTCAGAAAAAGGAGATGCCAAAAGTGTCAAAAAGAAAACACAGTGAAAGAGTAGGACCCACACAGGCACACACAGTGCTCTGTTCTTGCCCATGTTCTCTTGCTTTCCCCTGCAGTTAACTTGGGAAGCACTAGATTTGCCAGTCCTTCCTCACTTTACTTGTCCCCAGCTCAGGAGTAAATGTTCATTGCATTTCCTAACATTTTCTTGCAGCCTTTTCATTTCTGATCTCTCTATTCTTCCTTCCATGCCTGCTGCTGCAGCTGCCATGGCCCTTTCTCCAGGAGAGGTAAGAGTCTCTGTCTCGTTTGGCTGCTGGGCAAATGCTGAGGGTTTGGCATTGCCCAGTTCGGGTGCCTCAGGTCAGAAGGAGGGATGGCACCTGGGCCTCCAAGCCCAGGCACATACTCCCACTTCTGAATCCAAGGGGCAGTCATCCCATGTTTCATGCCAGGCTGAAATGAAGGATGGGGCTCAGAGAAGGTACAGCAGCCTGGATGGGTGCTTCAGTACTCAGATTTATCTCATGTCACTGTTGTTGATGACTATGTTGATTTATTACTGGTTTTTACCTTCCGTTAAGGATGAGAGACTGGAGCTGTGGCACAGCAAGGCTTGCAAATGTGACTGTCAAGGAGGTCCTAACTCGGTGTGGTCCAGCAGGACCAACAGCTTAGAGTGCATGCCAGGTAAGGGGCCAGTGCTCTTTTAGCCATGTCTGTCTGGTGATCTTCAGCAGCTCCCCCCGTAATGCACCTGCAGTGCAGAGGTGGCACATTATTGGTACTTGTGCCAATCCCTGCTGCTGGTGGGGCCAGGGGAGCTGTACCAGTGGGAGGTGCAGGGTGACCCTGCATCATCAGGCAGAGGGACAGTAGCAGCAGAGGTCACGTGTGGACCTTGGGAGATCATCCAGGGTGGCCCAGGCTGGTGGGTGCCAGTGGGTCCTTGCCTGCCCTGTCCTACAGCCCTCCACACCGGTGTGGGAAACTGCCTGGGGCAACTAACACAGTATACTGTAAGAAACCTTTTGTACCATCTGGGCTCATCTTCCCTTGCTGAAGTTTAGCCTGGTACTTTGTGTCCTCTTTCCAAGGGTCAAGAAAAACAGCTTCTTCTTTCTTTGCAGCATATTTTTATACAGTAAAAGACCACAAATGTGGGGGTTTTTTTGAGTTTTCTCCAGGCTGCCTCTGCCCAGCTCCTTCAACTACTCCTCATAGATAATGTTTTACAGGTTTCTGAGCAAGCTCTTATCTTTGTTACTCTCTGCCACATTTTTTCCTGCTGTTATCCCAGCAAGGTCTTATCAGTGCCCAACTCACCTTCAAGTTTAGCTCATGTGTTCCACAGAAACTGCACTCTTAATTTGTGCCTCTGTCACACTGATGTGTTCATCCCAGCTGCAGCTGGGTGGCATGCCATGCCACTGCCTCATGCCCACTAGCAACCACTTCCTCCCCGCTCCTGCAAGAGGCTATGCAACTACTTGAGGTATGTTATGCTGCCCCATTACTCCAGGAGAGACACGCAGGGGAAAGATCACCCCAGTGCTCAGTGTCATGGCTGCCCTGGAGGAGGAGGAGGTTAAGTGAATTATCTTGGAATAGCTCTCAGTGGAAGTCAGGACAGACTAGAAAGCAAATAAAACATGTACTGACAAGAAGATATGACACCATTGGCAGAGCTTGCTATAAACAGAAATGTGATGTGAAAACCCCCAGTTGTTTCTATCCAATGCTTCTGCTGGACCTGAAGGTTTCCCTCCTACAGTGTGAGGGAGCTGACAAGCACAGAGGCTTTCCAGTCATCCTGGTCGGCCCATCTGCTTTCCCTGAGCTCTCCCTCTGTGCATCCTGCTCCTGTGGAGGCCACATCTGCCTGGGGCTCAACCAGCTTGAACATTGCCCACAGGCTTCTTCACTGTCTGGAGAAACTACAAGGGGGAGGATTCAACCACTGTGCATGGGTGGTGTCTTGCCCCCAGAGCAGAGCAGCCCCAAACACCCCCAGTAAAGAGTTATGGCTTCTTACACTGTCATTCTGGTTTCTGCAGCTGTTATCTCCGTAAGGCTGCCTGCTGGGGTAGGTCTGAAAAGGAAAAAGGCATTTTCTGTAGACAGCACTTGTGATGCAGAAGAATCACTTACAGGAGTTCCAGAAATGACACTTTATATGTCCTATTGTGAGAGTTTCCTCCAGTGTCTTATGCAAGAAACCCATATGCACTACCCCAAACATGAGCCTGAGCTGGTACAGCCCTCCTGGGCTCACTGCTCCTTCAAAGTAGTGGCTACCACAACTCTTCTTTGTCATAGGACCATCAATGAGCCCACTGCCCTTTGGCAAAGACAAACCTGACCTCGCGTAATTTTAGTGATGGGGAATCCAAAACTTCTCTAGGCAGCCTGCTCCAGTGGCTCACCAACAGTGTCACAAAAATGTTTTTTCTCTATGTCCAATATAAACCTACCTGCTTTCATTTTAAAACTTTGTTCTTTGAAAGGGAAGGAAGAGAGGAGACATGGCAGGTTTGGTTGATCTCTCCATGGCTGAGGGACACATGTGAGAGGAGCAGCTCTAGGTTTCTTGGCCTGGCTAGTTGTGAGGGGTGCTCTCACACATTAGCAATATGTAGCTGAGTAATGAAGGTATCTTCCTTGACTCATAAAGGCTGTTCTTCTGAATAATTAATCTCCTCACTGTATCTCCCAGCTTGTCTCTCTCCCCAGCCCAGCCATAGTGGTGAGGCCTCACACCTCTGTGCCTGGTGATGCTTTGCAGAGCAGCGGTGCTGATGTACTGCCAAGTTGTCTCTGGCAGGGCTGGGGAGGAGCAGCTGGCCTCACAACCACTCCATGAGTTTTCTCCAGGTTTGCAGTAACACCATTAAATTGCTCAGCCGGTTTGGCCAAGAGGGCAGCAGGCATCTGTTTTGTGTGTCTGTGCGCATGGGGCAGCTGGACATGCCAGAAGGTGACCTGCTAATTGCATTACAGTTGTGTGGTCAGAGGATTAGTATTGCTAAAAGTAAAGTTTGAGATAAGCCTGCCGAGTAGTAAACAACACAGGGCCACCCCAGCCCAGCAAGGGTTTTAACATGGTGGAAAAGCATGATGTTTCCATGCCTGGAGGAAAGTGGGACAGCAGCTATGTTCTTCCATGGGGAAAAACATGTTAATGAGGTAGTGACTGAGTAAGATATGTTAATGAGTTATTGATGCATAGGATATGGACATAGTGGAGCTTGCTAATGAGACATCGACTGCATGGCTGCAGTACTGGGCCATTGAACCAGGGAAGCTGCAGTCGTGCCAAGCCCTGGGTGCCCACTGATGCTCCCTGCATGTCTGCCATTTGTATCAGACAAATCTCACAACTATGTTCAGGCAGCATGTAGGTGCTCTGCATGGCAGCATGACTAAAGGCTTGCCTTCCAGAGCACTCTGTGGTGACCCACCACAGAAATTTTTTAATAGTGAATGAATATTTCCACCCCTAGGGGTTTTGCAGCCAGCAGAGTCTTGCTGAACTTCTCACTGTGGTGGAAGACAGCTGTGGGATCAGGTTTGGTAGCCTGAAGATTGGAAGGCAAAACCTCAAATGGAGATCCTTAAGCCTTCAGCAGGGCCAAGCATGAAATCTCACTGGCACCAGAGTATCCACAGGTTTTCCACAAGATTACTTTTTCCAGATACAAAGACAGTCCCCGTAGCAGAAAGTGCAGAAGATCTGAGGGATGATCAGAGCAGACTCAGCAATTTTGCCATGCAGGCATGGCCATAAATCAGGTTAGTGAGGAGGAGCGGGAGATAAAGCCCAGTAAGAAAAGACATTTCTCCAAGAACCAGGCAGAGACTGGCAACCTGGAGGCTGGATTCAGGTCAATGGATCCCAGTCTGGATCTGCTTCCACATGCTTGCAAGAAGGAAATTTGGACTGCAACATCTGAATAAAACCTTTCCTTCAAAATGCTGCAGGCAGCACAGGTTTAATAAGTTTGATAGAGAGATAAGAGTTCGAAATTCACACTGGAGTTAAAAATGAAGACACCGTGGCCCTGCGCAGCAAATACTGCAGGGTTTGTAGTCTGGGTCTGAGAGCATCCTCACCATCCTGGCCAAGGAGAAGAGGGAGCAGTGAAACCACAGAAGGTGTTGACAACACATGTACAAACACACCCAGGGAACAAAGACACCCTTAAGGTATTTTTTTCCTTTGCTTTGCAGAGTGCCCCTACCACAAGCCCCTGGGCTTTGAGTCTGGCGCTGTCACCCCAGACCAGATAAGCTGCTCCAACCCTGAACAGTACACGGGCTGGTACTCCTCCTGGACAGCCAACAAGGCCCGCCTCAATGGTCAAGGCTTTGGGTGAGTCCAGAAATGCCACCCCAGGGGGCCCCATGGACCAGGGACCCTTGTCTGTGTGGGAACAGGAGGGCCTGCCTAGGAGGGCAGTGGTGGCAGATGTATTGGGTCCAGTGATGTCCCCCCAGGTGTGCGTGGCTCTCAAAGTACCAGGACAACAGCCAGTGGCTGCAGATCGACCTGAAAGAGGTGAAGGTGATCTCAGGGATCCTCACGCAGGGGCGCTGCGATGCCGATGAGTGGATGACCAAGTACAGCATGCAGTACCGCACCGACGAAAACCTCAACTGGGTTTACTACAAGGACCAGACCGGCAACAACCGGGTTGGTGAACTTCACACTTTGGCCACTGGTGCAGGGGTGGCCTATTTGGTGACATGAACAAATCGGGTCCTCCTGGGGTGGTGCCACTAGAGGGAGGTTCTGTGGGAGGAGCAGGGTGGATGTGGCCTGGTGCCCACTGCAAGTCCAGAGGCAGCAGAGTTAGGGCATCCTCCCATGTGGTGAGGGTGAGTTCCACACTGACCAGCCACAGATGGACGGAATGAATTTTAAATATTTTCTAATGATAACAGGGGACTCCACATTAAGCTTGGAGGCATTAGCTGACAGGGGAGGTAGCACCTCCATGGTGGAACCTCTTTCTTGGCTGCAGCCACAGAACCCCAGCCATGCCTAAGCACTGCAAACTGGGGGCTCCTTCTGCCATAAGTTCAGGGCTATTGCATGATGACAATGCAGAAAAAACCCTGAGACAAAATCTACAGCTGGTTAAGTCACAACCCACTAAACTACTGTCATGCTGCACTGAGGGATTGGTTTGAAGCAAAATTGCACTGGGGAGATGGTACAGTGGTGCCTGTTGTACATCTGCATCCCACCTGGGCTGGGGGATGCTACAGCTGCTGCCTCCTAGCCATCCTCAGTATCCATCTGTGGGGATTGCCCCATCCCAGCATGGGAGGCCCTGGTGGCTTTGCTGAAGTACTAGTTCCTGTAGGCCTGGGGAGATGCTGAGCTTTCCCTGAAAACAGGTCTTGGCAGGAGGAGATGTGGCAGTATGGCCAAGCAGAGGAAAAAGGCCCCCAAATACATTTTTTGTCTTAATCAGTGTGTCTGGGATCCCTGCTCATGAAATGCAAACAGCCAAGGCCAACCATACTCACTCCAAACATGCAGTGCCTTGCTACGGGAAGGCAATTGAGAGAGAATGGAGTGAGATTAAGTCCAGCCTAACCATAAAAAGTGTAGAAACAACAGGGGGAAAGTGACTTACTCAGAAAACCCTGTGTGACAAGTTTTCTGCACCTGGCTCTTTTTAGTCTTTAATTTTGGGGGTGAAGGAGAGGGAGACTCCTCCTTCTCTGCTCTGCACAAGCACCCCACACTCATGGGGCAGGATTTTCAGCCCCCTAACCACCTGCCCATACCTCTCTCCACAGGTTTTCTATGGCAATTCGGACCGCTCGTCCTCAGTGCAGAACCTGCTGCGGCCGCCCATTGTGGCTCGCTACATCCGCCTCATCCCACTGGGCTGGCATGTGCGCATTGCTATCCGTATGGAGCTCCTTGAGTGCCTGGGCAAGTGCGGCTGAGCACCATCCCCTGGGGCAAATGTATAGGTGTTCACCTGTGTAGCCGATCTGCCTTGCATCGGCACTGGCTGCGGCCACAGTCCTTCAGTATGAATGCCCAGCTTGCAAACAGAAGGGCTGTCTTGAATAAAATGTTGTTTCACACCATGCCTGGTGATCATAGAATCATAGAACAGTTTGAGTTGGAAAGGAGCTTCAAAGGTCATCTGGTCCAACCCCTCTGCAATAAGCAGGGACATCTTCAACTAGATCAGGTTGTCCAGAGCCACATCCAGCCTGGACTAGATTGTCTCCAGCAACAGTGCATCCACCACCTCTCTGTGTCAGTATTTTATCACCCTCATTGTAAAAAATTTCTTACAGAATCACAGAATGGTTTGGGTTAGAAAGGACCTTAATATCCTGTAGTTCCACACCCCCTGCTATGGCCAGGGACACCTCACACTAGACCATGTCAATCCAAGACTCTCTCCAACCTGGCCTTGAACATTACCAGGGATAGAACATTTACAACTTCTCTGGGCAACCTGTTCCAGTGCCTCACCACCCTCACACTAAAGAACTTCTTCCTTATATCTAACCTGAACTTCCCCTGTTTAAGTTTTAACCCGTTACCCCTTGTCCTATCACTACAGTCCCTAATGAAGAGTCCATCCCCAGCATCCCTATAGGCCCCCTTCAGATACTGGAAGGCTGCTATGAGGTCTCCACGCAGCCTTCTCTTCTCCAGGCTGAACAGCCCCAACTTTCTCAGCCTGTCTTCATATGGGAGGTGCTCCAGTCACCTGATCATCCTCGTGGCCACCCTCTGGAGTTGCTCCATCAGCTCCATGTCCTTCTTATGTTGGAGACACCAGAACTATATACAGTAATCCAAGTGAGGTCTCACAAGAGCAGAGTAGAGAGGCAGGATCACCTCCTTCAACCTGCTGGTCACACTCCTTTTGATGCAGCCCAGGATACAGTTGTCTTTCTGGGCTGCAAGCTCACACTGAAGCTGGCTCATGTTCAGTTTCTCATCGACAAACACCCCCAAGTCCTTCTGCGCAGGGCTGCTCTGAATCTCTTTTCCGCCCAACCTGTAGCTGTGCCTGGGATTGCTCCAACCCAGGTGTAGGACCTTGCACTTCACTCCGTTGAACTCCATGAGGTTGGCATGGTCCCACTTCACAAGCATGTCACGGTGCCTCTGGATGGCATCCACTTCCTCCAGCATATCAACCAAACCACATAACTTAGTGTCATCGGCAAACTTGCTGAGGGCGCACTCAATCCCACTGTCCATGTCAGCGACAAAGATATTGAACAAGACTGGTCCTAAAACTGACCCCTGAGAGACACCACTCGTTACTGGTCTCCAGTTGGATAATGAGCCACTGACCACAACTCTTTGTGTGTGGCCATCCAGCCAGTTCTTTATCCACTGAGTGGTCCATCCATCAAATTGATGTCTCTCCAATTTAGAGACAAGGATGTTGTGTGGGACAGTGTTGAACACTTTGCAGAAGTCTAGGTAGATGACATCAACAGCTCTACCCCTGTGCATCAGTTCTGTAGATCAATCATAGAAGGCCACCAGATTTTTCAGGCAGGATTTCCCCTTAGTGAAGCCATGCTGGCTGTCACCAAGCACCTGGTTGTTTTTCATGTGCCTTAGCATGCCTTCCAGGAGAATCTGCTCCAAGATTTTGCCAGGCACAGAGATGAGACTGACTGGTCTGTGTTTCCCTGCGTCATCCATTTTCCCCTTCTTGAAAATGGGAGTTGTTCTTAAGATGATCTCAAACCAGATCCTCTCCTACAGTGGGCCTAGGGTCTTCATTCTCACAGTCCTTGCATCTCCCTTCCAAGACTTGGACAGTATGGCCAGAGCACTTGCTGGTGAAGACTGAGGCAAAGAAGTAATTGAGAACCTCAGCCTTCTCCAAATCCAGGGTAGCCAGTTCTCCTGATAGCTTTCGGAGAGAGTCCACATCATCCCTAGTCTGTCTTTTGCTTGTGACATACCTATAGAAGTGTCATGTTTCACATCCTTTGCCAGACTTGATTCTAACCAGGCCTTAGCTTTCCTGACTTGGTCCCTCGCTTCCCTGACAAAGGCTGCTGAATCCAGGACACTGTCCTCGCTTCCACCTTGTATAAGCTTCTTTTTTTCCTTCTAAATTTTCTCAGCAGTTCCTTGTCCATTCATTAGTGGCCTCCTGGCCTTCCTGCTGCATTTATATCTAGTCAGGGTGCAACACTCCTGAACTTGGAGCAGGTGAATATCAACCAGCAGTCTTGGGCCCCCCTGCCCTCTGTGGGACTTTATCTCATGGAACCTTACTGAGCAGATTCCTGAAGAGGCCAAATGCTGCTTTCCTGAAGTCCAGGGCAGTGAGCTTGCTGCACGCTCTTCTCACTGGCCTGAAGATCTCGAACCCGACCATCTCGTGATTGCTGCAACCAAGGCTGCCCTGGAGCGTCACATTCCCCACCGGCCCCTCCCTGTTGGTGAGTATGGGGTCAACTCCTTATTGGCTGACCTGTTACTTGCAAGAGGAAGTTGTCTTCCACACAATCGAGGAACCTCCTGGATTGCCTGTGCTGGGCCATACCATCCCTCCAACAGGTATCAGGGTAGTTGAAATCCCCCATGAGGTCAAGGGCCTACAAGCATGAGGCTGCTCCTATCTGTCTATAGAGTGCATCACCAACAGAGTCCTCCTGAGCAGGCAGCGTGTTACAGATTCCCATAGTAATGTCATCACATCACATTTATCTCTTTGAACCTGACCCAAATCTGTTGACTCATCGTCTGTCCCCAGATAGAGTTCCATGCTCTCCAGCCTATCATTGACATAAATAGCAACTCTCTGTCTGCCTGGCCTGTCTTTCCTAAAGAACCTATAACCTTTCATTCTAGCACTCCAGACATAGGAGCCATCCCACCATGTTTCTGTGATTCCAACAATGTCATAACCCCATAGATATGCACACATCTCTAATTCCTCTTGTTTATTCCCCATACTATGGGCGTTTGTATAGAGGTGTCATGGTTTAAGCCCAGCTGGTAACCCAGAAACCACGCAGCCATCTGCGTTTATTACAGGTGCTGGCAACTGACTGGGAGTGTTGGGATGAAAGTATGCCCCCCACCCCAAACACATCTAGTTTAAAGCTGCCATGACCAGCACGGCAAGTCTCCTACCAAAGCAGCTCTTCATCAGACCAGCTTCACCAGCCTCCAGTAGACCTGGCATCCCAAATAGAGTCCCATATTGTAAATAACCAAACCCCCAAATTACTACGCTTTTAACCATTTATTAACCTGCCAAATTTGCATGGCCTTTTCAAGGTCCTCCCCTTTGACCTGGGGAATTGATGAAGAAACTATCTGAGCTCCAGAGCCCCTAACCACCTCTTCCAGGGCTCTGTAGTCCTTCTCAATGATTGCCAGGCTACTTCTGTCAGTATCACTAGCACCCACCTAGGGTGGGTAATAGTCAGGGGGCTTACTAAACCAGGCAGCCTCTCAGCAACATCCCTGATCCAACCTCCTGGTAGGCAACACACCTCCCTTGAGATCAGGCCAACAGATGGGTGCCTCTGTGCACTTCAAAGTAGAGTCCCCTACTACTATGACACCCTGCTTTCTTCTGGAGGCAGCAGTAGTAATCCTCTTTACCAGTGCATCAGCAGAACGTTCATGTGGTGCCGTGTGAGTTTCCTTTTAACCCCCTACAGCACTGTGAAGCAGTTCTGGATGGGGACGTTGGAGTACGGAGAAAGCCCCTTCCATTTAATTGTCCTCTTCCTCCTGTTTTTTTGGTGGGTCCTTTCCCCTTTCCCTTTCCCTTTCCCTTTCCCTTTCCCTTTCTTTCCTTTCCTGTTCTTTCCTTCCCCCTTCCCTTCCCTTGGCATTTTGGGTAAATAATAGTCTCCTCATTGTACAACTCATTGTGAGTGCAGGGCATGGAATGGAACGGAATCAAATGGAATGGAATGGAAGAGAATACAACAGAAAGCTATGCTACGTTATGCATATAAAACCACAGAATAGCTAGGCTTGCAAAGAACCTTAAGCTCACCTAGTTCCAACCCCTTGCCATGAGCAGGGACACCTCACACTAGACCATGTCTCCCAAGGCTCTGTCCAAACTGGCCTTGAACACCGCCAGGGATGGAGCATTCACAACTTCCTTGGGCAAGCCATTCCAGTGCCTCACCACCCTTACAGTAAAGAACTTCTTCCTTATATTCAATCTAAACTTCCCCTGTTTAAGTTTTAGCCCATTACCCCTTGTCCTTTTCCTACAGTCCCTAATGAAGAGTCCTTCCCTAGCATCCTTATAGCCACCCTTCAAAAACTGGAAGGCTGCTATGAGAACTCCACACAGCCTTCTCTTCTCCAGGCTGAAGAGCCCCAACTTTCTCAGCCCATTTTCATACGGGAGGTGCTTGGAAATAGGGAATGGTGAGGAACTCCCGTATGCTCTCTACGTTTCTGCAAAGTTCATGCAGAGGGAACCCAAACCCCTTTCACCTTTGCGATCGCCATAGTCAACTGACTGTACGTGGTATAAAAGCCTTTACGGATAGGGTCTGAACATACAGATTTATTTAGAGGGACACCCTGCAGCGGTGCCCAGTGTGTGGCCATCATGGGCAGGGACATTGCCTAAAGACTGTCTAGGTAGGAAGGACCTGTGTTCCCACTTGAGAAGAAATCACTAGACTCCTTTTCCAGATTGATATATGCGGTGATAAATAAGGTGGAACTAACTGGCACACAACACATTTCACAGTTCATTTGCTTCTTGCCTTGCCCTGTCCTTTGCCTGGAGTTCACCTCTCCAGCTTTTGTGGGAAAGGGACCTATTCCTGGTTTCCATCTGCAATGTCTAAATGTTTACTGCTAAAGCAGGCTTTTTGTTCTGATCCTAGCTGTGCAGCTTGCTTGCTAATCGACCTTTGGAAATTCACTTAACCTCTCCCTCTTATCTAAAAAGAAGTGTGCTGAGAGGCTTGGTTAATTAAGTGCTCCTAAAATGCTTTTAGAATTGCACTTGACTTCCACCTCTGCATAAATGCAGCATGTTGGAGTAACTGTGTGACTGAGGGCATTATGAAAGTGGGATAGAACCAGCCAAATGCAATTACAAAAATACAAAGCTTTTCCTCATGAAGTCTAACTTTTCCTAGCTTATCACTATCCTTTTAATGGGAGGCACAGATGCCTCCAATCACAATTAACCAGAACAAACCCAGCAACTGAGGCTGCAGGAGATGATGTAAATCAATGCTGAGAACACATTTATCTTCTAGGAATGAATATCCTGTGGGTCTTTTCCTGCAGAGTTAGGGATACCAATGCATGGCTTTGCAACTGTGTAAAATGCAACAGATTTGCAATAGGAGGCAGGACCAAGAGCTGCCTTCAGCATTGTGACCTGAATTTTTAGTCTGGGATGTTTACAGAGAGAAGTGAGGGAACCGTGCTGAAAAGTCAATCTTACCCAATCTATGCCCTATGATAAGAGACTGCCTCAGCCCACTGGACCAACCACACTATTTGTAAGCCAGTAGCCCCTTTCTCTTTATGTGCGCATGCAGGAATTATCCCTTCACTTTGATATGAGAGACGGATGCCCACACCCGCTATGTTTCCTATTCCACAGGGGACCAGTGATGATACACTGGGGCTGCCACAGCATGGCCACTCCGTTTTCTGGAGCTCTGCAGGTACCACCTCTGTAGGTGGTACAGAAAAGGGTATGAAGTGCCTGGGGTCACTACAATGAGATCCTTGACAGAGTAAGAGCAAAATGAGGTTGTAAGAGTAAAGCCAAGTCCCCAGACCTAGGCACCTCAAGGAAACAGGCTAGAGAATACATTTCTGGCTGGGACTGTTGGAATGCTGGACATCTTGTCCTTCTGGAAGCCATTACCTCAGGCCAGCAGTTTTCCTGTTTGGAGGGGATGGATACAGCTCAGTGAAGGCACCAGGCACCAGCCTCCTCTCACAGCAGCTGTGGCTGTGGCACAACCCATCAGGCGGTCAGATCCGGAAGGATCTGACAAGACTGCAAGTCCCAGCTTTCAGTAAATCTGCTCCTGCAGCATGGAGGGAAAGAAGGGACACCAAGATAAAGCGGTCCCTACTCCTCAGTTTTTTTCCAATTACCCTGAAGAATGAGAGACCAACAGAAAAATATTTAAAGTATTTTACAGCTGCACACAATAACAAAGCAAGTGAGGGCCAGGACACATTAAAGAGGAACCCATCAAAAACTGTATCACTGACACATGAACGTTTGCCTAGAAGAGTCTCAGTGTACATGCGGCAATGATGAAATGTCAACATGCTACCAACAATGGATCCCCTTCTGCAGCAGAAACAATTTAAGGGTTGGAAACTTTCAGGGCCTTCTCATTCCTGGGTAATGCCTGCTGAGGGGATGGGTGGATTGATACCATTCACAGGAGAGAATAGCTGAAATTCCTGCCCTGAAAGGAAGAACAGCACCAACCAAAGTTTCCAGTGAGACCACAGGATTGGTGGGCAACAAGGTGCTTCAGAGCTGTTTTCCCTGTGCTCCTGTGGAAATGTCAAGCTTGGGGGCAGATAGAAGCTGGCTTCTGAGCTGGGGCATTGGCCAGGACCTGGCAGCGACCTGTCAGGCAGAGGAGTCCTGGTACAGTTCTGGCCTATTCTGCCCATCTGAGCTGAGCTAACATGTGGGGAGGTGCTCTGGAGGAGACGTTGTCGGGAACAAGATCAGCTGCTGAGCAATACCAGTGTTCTAGTGCAAAATCTGCATTTTTATTAAAGACATATTTTGGAAGGCCCATTCAAAAATACATTGTGCTCAGTAAAAATTAACCATTTCCATGCTGATAATTAAGGTTACCACAGGATTTTTTTTTTCTCTTTTAGAATATTTACAGCAACAATAGAAATTGTACATTAATTAAGAATGGAATACATGCCCCCCCCCCCCCCAAATCTGGTAAGGTGTGTACCAACAACATGATACAAAGGGTTGTATACAAACACTTTACAAATGGTTTTATTAAGTTGCATGAAGTCATCCTTAAATATTCAACACATTTTAAAATCAATTTGTATTCCAGGATTAAAAAGATGAACACCACATCACATCCCTTCCACAACAGAAAGCATGGTAAATTTTAAAGTTTGTGCGCTTTAGATTTCTAGTAGCTGTTAAAAAATATCAGGGAATCTTATCCATAAATGTAGAAGTTTTGAAAGTTACCTCTCCAGCTTATTTTTTGAATAGTCTGTACTGGCAGATTGTGAACAAAGATCACATATTTCTAAACCTCTTTCTTCCTGCTCCCAAATGACACAAATTCAGAATTCAGCATTTCACAGTGGAGATCTAAGCAGTCCTGGAAGTCCTTAGCAGATAAACCAGATTTTAAAATGCCTGCATAGAATTTCCAACAAAATTATGGTTTCAGGGAAGATTTTAGCTTATTGTTCCGTATAAGCAATATATATATATATATGTTGCTCCTTTCAAGTAGACATATTCTTCAGTAGTACGAGTCTAAGATGTGCACTAGCGAAAAAAAAAAAGGTAAGAAAAGGAAAGTTGAGACAATTACCTACACTTAAACTTTTGCCTTAAAATTTTTAAAGAGTTAAAAGCTCTGCCATTGGATTTACATATCAGGAGTTTACACCAAGAGGTTCATATGCTATAGGAAACCTGAATAGTGGCTTCCATCCTGTGCTGTGAACATGCTTTAATGTTGCTAATGGAAAGCTCTACAATAGCAGTCACTTCACAATGCACTTCTAAGCCTGTACAATGAAGATGCCACCTTGCATTTCTCAGAATGGATCCAGAGAAACAATACCCTGTGAAAACAGAGACCTGGTGGAACAGAAGAAGCCTGGCAGGCAGCGTGTTTTGGTGGGGACACGATGAGGTAAGTTATCTCACACAGATGAAATGGAAAATTAAGAAAATCCTGAGCAAGTCTAAGGATAGCTGTTTGGGATAAAACAGCAAACAGGGTGGAGTAGTAGATAAGGCCTCTAACTCCCTGATAATCTGCACTAGAGAGACAACAAAGAACAAGGCAACTGCAATATTTGAGAACCACAAGGGGAAGGGCAAGGGAAGACTTGCAAAGCAGTGCAAAGGATGGCATTGGGATTCTAGAGGGAGAGCTCAGATGGCTTGGAGGTTTCAGAAGAATACCAGAAGGCCTATCAAGATTTTACTACTTGGTTGCTAACAGTACCTAGAGGAAGAATATTTTTATGTCTCTTTAAAATTGGGAATCAATAATAAGCTTTGAACAAACAACCAAACCTTGACCACATTCTGCAAGAGAGAGGAGGTAGATTGACTTGCAGAGAAGACAGGAGATGTGTAGAGTCACTCTTACTCTAAGTCACAAATTCCCTGTTCAGACTCTTGGGCCATGTCTTAAGATCCATTTTTACCCAGCTGCATATTTTGAGTTATGTTCTAAAAGAGCCCAAGAAGCAATCTGGTTTAGTAGAATGAAAGCATCCAAACATAGCAGGGCTGGTCCTCTCACACTTCTCATGCATCTTCCTCTTAGTTTGTCAAAAGCCAACTTTTGCACCAAACAACTGGCTGTACACAAGATAACAAATAAGCACTCAAGCAGAATTTGGAGCAAGTAAAATTCAGACCTAATCCTTCAGATTTATCTATGCTGTCTCATGCAGCACATGTTAAGATAGCCCACAGAGAACAGATGACCTACTACAGTTTTTCTCTTCCAGTTTAAAGAGGATTTCCTATAACATTTACTTTGCTTAATTTACGTGAAATTTGCTTTGTGACTGCAAGAAAGAAATCTTCAGTTTCAGTACAACATCTGAACCAAGTGATGTGCAGAAGCCTTCCTATGCCAGATGAGCCTGAGCATTGATGCACTGCTGCTGTTTGACCCTTTGAAAAGGAGCCAACATCTAGAACTTCTAAGTTGTGTTATATTAAAAAGGTTTATCAAATTGCTCCCTTTTTAACAAAGGCCAGAAGTTAAATGGCTTTTCTCCTCATTCATTACAAACCCAGTTAATGAATGGTTAATAATATGATACCATTAGAAAGACCTGCACAGGGAAAGGCACCTGTTCTGAAATAGTGGTCTTCATTTGAAGGTCATTTAGAAGCGGTTAAAATAGGGCACATCACCTTTCCAATCACCTTCTGTGACACTCCTGTTTCTAATGGTGGGCCTACTTATGTGAACAACAGCCCCAGTGCATGGGTTATGATATAAACCCATTAATTGATGTATTATGTATCCTAGCTGGAATGGGAAAAATAAACATTTATTGCCACCCCCAATTTGAAGTATATTAATATATGGCTATCCTTTTCATACTCTTTGTGTGACTGGGATTCAGATATTCTCCCAGCTCGACTCTGACAGTGCTCAACACATACAGAATGAATTACAGGCAGATATTTTTGAAGCATGTCTCACTACCAAGTCATTATAAGACAACAAAAAAATGATACTTGAATAAAACCCCCAAATGCTTGTAAAGCATGGCTTCCCTCAGAAGTGGCTGGGTTTTGCCTTAGCTAAATAGATCACAACCATGCTCTCAGGGCTGTATAATCTGTGTTCTCATTCTTATAAGGGAGGACTACAGCACCGAATTGTTACGAATACATAGCTGCTTCTGGGTGAACATAGGAGTCTACTCAGCCATTAGCCACAGTGGCTTTTGAAGAAGAAAGGAAAGGTTGGCATGTAGCTTTTTACACTGGTAAAATTAATCTGTTAGGAGACCTAACTGCAATTACAAAGAATGGCTAAAAACCTATCACAGGACACTGCTTCTTGACGAACCTCTCCAGCTTTGCTCCTAGAAACAAGTTGGTGTAGCAGAGAGAAGGGTGTCAAGCCAAAGGATGACCTGAGGGTGTCTCATATATTCGGAAGTCTGGGGCCTGCTTTAATATTGATCTAAAAGAGTGAGTATCTGTAAATAAAGTGGTGTCAGGACCCACACAGTCAGGCATGTCTGACTTGGTATGGGAAATCAAAGATGGTATCAGTCCCAAGCCATGTGGGATGGGGAATGTTTTAAGAAGAAGAGACTGAATCTGGGATCACTGACTTCCTGCTGAGAACTCCGCCCAGTGCTCCATGCTGGTAACCCCTCAGAGGAGCAACAAATCTTGGACTGCAATAAATGGAGCAAAAAGTGTTAAACAGCTCTAAGAGATTGTTCTCTGTGGTCAGGTCTGCTGAAAAAAAAAAAGTTATTCTAGTTTAATACATTTACATAGCAGTTTAAAAGGACAGCTTAAACACATATACAGTTTCAGTTAAGATGAGCTTAAGGTGCTTCTTTTCAATTAAAAGAGCTCAAGAGCTATAGTAAAAACCTATAGATGAGTTTAGGCAGTTCGAGTTCTGCAAAATCACTGGAATTCATTTCTGAAACTTAGTTTCTTTTCTATTCACACAATTAATGATGCCATAACGCAAAACAGATTGCCAAAAAATAAAATCCAGTTTAACTAAGATACTTTCTACTAAGTAGGTCTATACAACATGTAGTGCAAGACTCACAGACCAGTGAATTGGAAAGCTCACATTTACAAAAGAGTTTGTTCTGTAATTCTCTTCCCCTTTATTGAGCCAGCAAATCTCAGTCACTATAGTAAGACGCCTTTGGATGTGTTGGCAAAATTACATTAGCAATATTCTAAATATTGGGAAGGTAGACCAGGTTAAAAATGTACCATTTATCCCAGTGCCAGCTGGCTGAGCCGCTGGACCTTCTTTCCAACAGAAGGGAGAAAATGCTACATACATTCAACACAGTTTAGGACTCAACTGAAATCTACCGTGGTTTGTTGAATTTGAGAAGAAAATGCAGTATGAAGTAGAACAATTTTCTGTAAATATGGGCCACCAAATACTTGAACATTCCTTGGGTCACCCTTGAAGCTTTGCTGACTACTTTAAACAGCTATATGTACAGTCAGAGATTACCCTCATTTAACTTAATGGGTACTGAGAAAAAAAACAACCTTTGGAAACATTTTTCTTTGCTAGAAATCAGAACAGCCACATACAGCCCAGTATCACCATCCCCAGCATGAACCTGTTACCAGCAAGCTAAAAGAAGTCTTGCAGAGGCAAAAAAGGATACATATCCACAAAGTACAGAAGAATCTAGTCGAAACACTCCCTCAGAGACATTCAAACCATGCTGCTTAGAGCCCCACTCTCAGACACTGCTTCTGTGAGGGATTTCAGTGGCATCAGCCCATTTCAAAGCAGGACTAACAGGAGTAACCTATCTGTGACCAACTGGTGAATCCAAAACAGATTGCTATATTATGCTGCTAAACTCTGGTGGTGATGACTACGCCACAGTTTTTTTTTCTGGATGCCCACTGAACTTATAAAAAATGGAATACGCTTTCATGTGTACTGCATTTATATATGCTATATATATGATATATCACCACAGTATATATCATATATAGAGAGAATAGAATATATTACATATCTATAGAAAATCACATGCACATTTCCTGCAGGCAACTGACAAAGAAAGACTTCTTATTCTGCAATATTTCAAATTAGGTAGACTGACTTTTAGCCCTGGACAGACCTAGTGTAAGATCCTTTCATTACGTATTTTCTGACAAAGATTTTTAGAGCAGTGGTGCCTAATTTGCCATGGTTAGAACTTTGGTATGACTTGAGAAGTACCATTTGCTGTCCAAGTAGGACCTTAGTTCTTGCTGCTTGGCTGCTTCTGTTAACTACTATGGCTAAATCACTGAATTTACTTTGGAAAAGACAACACACTGGCAAGTACAACTGTCTTATGAGGACAATTAGAAAACAAACTACGCTGCAGAGTAATGAGAGAATTGAGCTCATGTGTTTGAAAAGGAAAGATTGTATTGTTCTGACACTACAGGCTTGACTCTCCTCTTATTGCGCAAAGTTTAGACTGGCATACTCTGTTGACTCCTGCTGGCTCACCTGTGATTTAGTCTACTGGCAGCAACAGAGGAATCAGGTTGTGTATTTCTACACTCGACATTCACCAACATAAAGGCAGTTTTAACAGTTTTGTACAGGAGACTGGAACCCAAGATCTAGTATTTTGCTGAGACTGGTAACGGAACTGTGTATGGGAATATTCAGATAGTAAGACCCAAGGAGGAATGAAGTCGCATGGCAACCTTCTTCCTCAGTATCCAAATATCAGATTTGTAGCTTTAAATATATCCTGAAATATAACAAAAGTGCAAGAGAAGTTTAAATTTAAATACAGTGTATATCTTATTAGTTAACAGTTTGCTAAACAAGATGTAAAATACACATATGTATAAAAGTTTATACTATGATCTGCAGTGCCATGCTATGCGTTAAGTGTCAAAGTTTGGCATTTCACTTGCAACTCATGCTATGTTTCTTTGGTTTTCACCCCTGCTGTTAAGTGGAAGAGCACCTGCTTTAGCTTGTAGTCATGGGGCACTTTAGAGAACACTAAAATTTGGTACTGGGGCTCTGTGCTCTTGGTGCAGAAATCCCATTAATATTACTAAGAAAGCTAAGGACACAGGGGAGAACATATCACATTCAGGTTACTGTACAGTTCTGCAGTCTCTTACATGAGGCCAATACTTTCAACAAAATAGCCCATAAGAAAGCTCGGAATTGAATATTTTCTTTGTTTGTTACCAGTAATGCCTATAATGCCGGGCTCCCACAGCTGAGCAAGATTCATACTGTTACAGTCACATGTATATCCACATTCAACTTCCTTTTATTAGAAGTATAATACTGCACTTTATATCACAAATGTATAAAAATATGGCAGATAGTGTCATAACAATACTTTTCTTTTAAATGAATATATTTAAAAAACAGACAGTTATTTTCCATTTATATATATATTTATATATAGAATAAAATACTCCTGATGCAATATATAAATGTTACTGTTAGTTTTTTATAGAAACTACTGTAGCTGTTGCACTGCTTCACAATGTTTCAAACAGCTCAAAATAACTTTACATTATAACATAAAAGATATGATTATAACAGTACGATATTAGGTCATCATAAATAAATATTACAAATCCTATCAAATATGGAAGTTTAAAAAACAAAATTTAAGACATACAATTTAACTTTAAACCCTTAATAGGGATACACTTTTATCACATAAACCCCACTGTAGCAAAAAATGTAGTAAGGGCATAGGTCTAGACATGAATGTTTTCACCCTTATAAGTGCCAATACATACCAGAAGTCTCCCAGCTTTCAGACAGAGATGTGCACTAAAGCTGGAATGTAAGTGAGAGAAAACAGCAATGCATTTTTCTCCCTGACCGGCACACTCTGCCTGGCATCCAGCAACATTTCTGATGACTGGTAATTCAGAATTCAACTTGTTTTACTGTATAATCCCTGACTCTCACTGTGGTGCCGAACAGCATAGCTCCACATGTACATATTGCACACCTTTATAAAGCTGAAATGCAGTCTTACCATCACCAGAACCACCACCACTCCCCTACGCTCATCTCCCCCTGACCCGGCCTGTTTTCTGGAGTGCAATTACAAGGCTGTCTCTTTTAAATCATTCAGATTTGGCATTCGCGATCGGTTTGTTCGGTTATACGTGTGCCCGTTCTGTCCGCTCTTAGAAGGCAGCTGATCTGAGTAGGGAGGCCCATCACTCGCGCCCCTGTTTACTGGGGAGACATGCCAGGTAGGTTCCAGCTGACTTGGTATCTGCAGCGTGGGCCTGCTTTTTGGCTGAGGCTCCTGTCGCACATTGCTGCTGCCACTGCTGGAGCTTTGACTCAGGGGGTGAATTCGCACTTCAGAAAATGCAGCTTTGGCTGGCTGACTTGGTAAGGGCTGGAAGCGAGGCTCAGCAGGGCCAGGATGATTTGAAGTGGAGAGGTGTAAGAGCTTTCGAAGAGATTTTAGTGGCTGGGTCTGAAAGACACGTGGAAAAGCACTTGACCACCTGTTATTCATCACATCATACTTCCAGTAGCAAAACTGTCATATCCTAAACTGAACACCTTGAACTTCACAGGACTTCTTCACTTAAATTTGTATTCATTTGGAATATTTCATTCCAACCTATGAGTACACACCTGAGAAAATCTCATTATGATTCAACCTATTAGCTACCTGAAAAGATGGAACCTTGTCTACATCAGAAAAAAAAATGTTGCTCCCTTCAATTATTTTAACCTTGTTTCCTATGAAAACAGAGACATAGACAGTTGCATTACCTGTCCGTCTGCCACTGTTCCTGCTATTAACTTTAGAACCTCAGCCACATTTTATAAGCCACAGATGTCAAAAATACAAAGTTCCTAAAAAAACTGTAAACCTCAGTTAGAGGTTAGAGAGAGTCTTGAGTAATCATCTGCACCGAAATAAGGGGTGGCAGAACTCAGCAGTGGGATATTTTGTTTGCTGGCAGCTGAGTGATAAGCTGCTCTAGTCACTCACAGCTTCTTTAATGGTGAGCAGGTTGAAGGAAAATGGAGGCATGGGGTCACTGAAAAGAGCCTGGGGAAGCGTGAGTATGGGTATACAAACTGGTATGAAAATAACCTTATAAAATTCCACAGCTCACAGAAAAAGTAGCTTCTTCAAACACTGCAGCTGAAATAAACCCTCTTCAGTTTTCAATGTTGTAATGGCAACAGAGCATGGCACTGAAGCTCTTTTCAAACCATTCCCCCCAAGCTGGTTTTTGAACTGGAGAAAATAAAGTTGCTTTAGTGCACTGCTATGCTCCAGTAATGCAGCCTGCTTAAATCAGAGTTTGTGCCAGCTGAGCACAGCTGCACCCTAACATGCTCACGATGCTCTGGTGACCCCATCCAGTATCACTGTGTCAAGTAGCAGTGTGCCCTCAGTGTTCACCATAGTTTGCAGAGCTGACTTGAGGGATTTTCTACAGCATTGCATAGCCACCATAGACATAACCTGTAATGTTGGTTGGCTGTAATACAGAAACACAAGCAATATTTTGAAAGGCTCAAAGACTGACACAGAGGCATTTAGTCTCTCTTCTTTTGCTTGTCACTCATATCTAGATTTTCAAAGAATTATGCAGGACTGCAGGCACACTATTTTTTATATTCAATGAAGGGGGAATAGGAAAGTTGGGAATTAACATCAAATGCAATTTTTCTATTCACCGAAGAAAAAGCTGTCAAGATACCTCAGTGATGTTGACATACAGGGAATTGATAATACTACTTACATGAGGCTGGATTTCTGTCATCTTCTCAGGATGCCAATCTTTCTGCCTGCTGCTCTGGTGATTAGAAGTATGAATGGCTTTCTGTAATGCCAAGAGATCCTGACCATCACTGCTAGGCATCTGCAACAAAATATTAAATACTGGTCTCCTAGTATATTCTTAAGCGTAGCTGTAAATCATTTCCCCCAGTTAATTGCAGAACATAAGTGAAGCCCATTACTGCAGCAGAATTGCACTGACCTTCCAATAGTTTTCCCCATAGTAAGAGCAAGTGGCTGTGAAAATCATGCAGATTTGCTATACCCCTAGCCCTTAAAGCATTCACATGCTGTTAGTGTTATTTGCTGTAAGAGAGAGCAATTAAACAAGGCTTCAAAAAATAAAATAATAAAATAAAAAAAGTTGAGCCTCATCTTCATTTAAAAGCATTCCATACTGCAGTTAAGACCATGGCTCAGTTCCATAAATTTGTTCCTGAGTGAAGCAGACCAAAATCTCCCCAAACTGATGTCTGGCTGATTTTGCCATCACAAAACCATGACCTTTTTCTTTTGCATCTTCCCCTTCCTCCACAAATAGCCCAGACTGGAGCAAAAATTGAGAAACTCCCTACCCAATCTGCAAATCCAACAAAATTTATGGCAGAAGGATAATTTAAAACTTAGACGGAGAGTTTGATCTTATATCAAGAATTCTGAGAAAAAAAAGGACAATTGAAATGTAAGCTTTTTTAATGCAAACTGTCTTTTATCATGAACAATCAGGAAAACCAAAACTACAGCAGAGGCATGAGCTAAAATTTAGTTTTCAGATAATCTGTCATTATATTTGATGTATTTAATTTATACACAAAGGAGCTGTTTGCATTAAATGGTATATTTCCAATATAGCTGTAAACCAAGCCGGGTTATTTTTTTTTCCTGATTGAAACAGAGTAAGACAGTTTAATTTAAAACATACATGATTTCAGAACTATTTTCTTCCTTTAATCTTGGTCCCAGGGTTCATTGTCTCTGGAACTCTGTATTTTCAGTGTATCAAATATGGAAAAAATTAAGAAATTAGGTGCAATCTAGTTCAACAGAACTGCCAATTTTACTTGAATTTATTGAACTGGCCCAAGATACTTAACTGGCATGAAGAGAAAGTGATCCCATTAAAATAAAACACATGCTGCTGTAGTCAGTAAAACAAGTTTACTGGAGCATTTTACAGTGCTACTGTACTTAAAAATTAATACCATGGGTAGAGTGACTACAGGAAGCTTTTTCAAAGAAGAACTATGTTTTAAATTATTCTTTGAATTAAAAAGAGGAAAGAGGGATTTCTTGATGCTTGGATTCTCCCCGTTGGTTGAGTCTGTCTGCAATATAAGATACAAAACCTAAATGCATAGTATTTCAATTCAAGAGATCTGTCCTTACTATATTAATTCTTTTTCTGGTAAATTCTGACAATATATGGTATCAATCCTATAATTTGCTTTGGGAACATACAATAGCGATTGAATGAAAAAAGCATATGGAACAAATTCAAGGAACTCAATGCATATACAGCATGTAAAAAGAGATCAGTACACCTATTCTTATACCTATGTTTCCTAGGAATGCAGAGTGCATTTCAAAGCCTTTTGGAAACAGCTGATAGGTCTTGTTGGCTTTACCAAGCTTTGGATCAAATTCTCTAATTCTGGCCATCATTATTTACTTATGATAATAACCTAAAGCAGTATGACATTTCTTATTTTTATAGAAATAATAATTATAAATAAATATAAACAAAACAATTACTAACTAAATAACAGTAGTAGCGCTAACAATAATAGCAATATAATGATTATATGACTAAAGGGAATGGTGGGTGCACTATCAAAAGCAATGGCTTTTGAACAGCTTTCTCAGCTTCTAGGTTCCACCTAAATTAATGGAAGTGTCACTAATTAGTATAGATTGCTTAGGAACTTCATAGTCAGAAGAATTTCCTGTTTCAAGTTCAGTAAAATAAAAAGGAATCAAAGCATCTCTAGGAGAAACGCTCACCTACAGCCTATTGTTTTCAAAGCAGATAATCTCTTCCAACCTGTATCTTGCAACATGTGCCAAAATCTGCAAAATGCAGGCTCCTCTGAAGATAGTGCCCATTGACACTGAGCACAACCCTCATGGATATCAAGTTGTTTCGTGGCAGATGACAGAAAAAACAGTGACTCTAGCAGTCCTCAAAATGTTTTTCTATGTTACTAAAAGACCCAAACAAAATGAAGGGAAGAATGGATAAGAATAGCTCAGCAAAAACAATATTGCAAAGAATTCTCAAAGGAGGAAGTAACAATTATTATCCCATGAGGAATTGCACCTGGAGAACTCTAGGGAGAATGATTAAAGAAAACTACTGCAGGAGGTAGTGTCAGGATTTGGGATCAGTACTTGGCTATTAGAGGTTTTGAGAATTACGTTATTAAGAAGATGCCTTCAATCCAATTTCATGTATCTTTTACAACTCTCAGAATCAGCAGCAAAATGAGACTTGCCAAAGGATATCTGAAATAAATTCTAGCTAGCTACGATGTACTTTTCAGTACTTTGACAGTTCTCAGATCTAGTTTATTATTTGCTGCAGAAAGCTGTGTCAAATGTCATACTTCGAGGAGTCTAAAAATTACAAACTTCAGAAAAATGTTTAGTAGCTACAAACTATCTGTTGGATTTTTAATATGAATTCATAGAAAACATTAGTCATGTAGATGAAAAGCCAATATTACAGTGCTGCTACTACTGAAGTCAAACTTGGTGCTGTATTTAAGGTAGTAATTTTTGTTTGTGATGGAAGGTCCTAACAAACACCCCAATTTTTGTGAGGTAGAGGTCCTCAGCTAACACATGAAGAAGAACAAAGAAGAGTTTCTGAACCAGAAACTTGTATGCACATCGCTGGGTACAGTCTATCCCTAGACACTGTCCCATTAAACAGCTGGAAGCAGAAATGAAAAGAGGGTTTTCAGTCTCTGTTGGGTCAAAAAATCAAGTTGATGGCAGGAAGTTTCTAGCTGAGGATGGAAGAATTTTATTACTATCTGATTTCACTAATTTATTCATCTTTCTGTAAGATACTAGCCCTAACTGGCCAACGTAATTTTTCCTTATACAAAACCTCTCTCCCTCCCTCTCCCTCTCTTCTTAAGAGTAAGAAAAAACAGGAATAAGGATTATGTATAAATCGGTCCTGTGTTGTAACCAGTGAGAGTTTCAGTTTTGTGTGATAACTTTAGTTTTAGTGATAGTTTTTAGTGATTCCCTTTAGCTTTAGAATGTACTTGTGATTCAGATGTTTTGGAAAGTGCTGGATTTTGAGATGCAACACTGCCCAATCTGTATTTCCTTCACACAGTTTAATCTGGAAACAGTTTGACACACCATGTATCAGCTGGGCTTTTAAAGGTTCCTTGCCATCCCAATGGAATGGCTGGGGTCAGAGGAGACTAGAACAGTGAGAATTTAGCTTTACTTTTTTTTTTTTTAAAGGTATCACTGGATCCAGTGGCCTTGGTGTGCTTTTCTTTCATGGACATTTTGACATCAAGTAACGCCAAAGTTATAATCTAGTTGTTTTGTTTAGTTGGGTAATGCAGATGATCGTATTTGAATTGCATACAGGTATCAGGATGAAAAAGTTCAGAAGGCAAGGTACATGCCATTGCTCTAAAACTTGCCCATAAGGAAGGTGAGCTGCATTTTTGAGTGGTAGTTAATATGCACATGTTCTATACAAGAGCCTGATAATCACTCCTCTCCCCCAATTTTCAATAGATCAGCCCTCCACCAACACCCACCAGAGTCATGCCACCTCACTCTGTGACAGTAGGTATTTAATTTAGTTACCCCCTTTTGTTAGGAGTGAGTGTGATTTACTCCATTCTGAGTACTTTCAAAACTAACTGCAGTTACACTTACGGAAACATTGCAGCTTCATGTAAATGAAATTTAAATGATTTACTGTTTCCAGAACTATAATCTGAGGATGAGATGAGATAATGTTTAGGTTACTTCAATTCTTAGGGAGATATAATTATAAAACTTTGTGAAATGTTAATACAATACTGCTCTGCTCTCCAATAAAAGAAAGATCTTTCTCTCTCCCCCAAAGCTAAATGAAAATGTAGAAACATACAAAAGACACCAAAGGCTTGTACCAAATAGCAAAACCCACAATCCATTCCCCCCCAAAATCATAAAACATTAAGAATGGTTAAGATGTATCTTCCTTATTCCAGCCACGTGGTACAGCAGGAAGATGGAGGCTGTTATCAAGACACTGCCATGAAAAAGACTAGAAAGAATTCTCATTTATAATGGTTTGATCTCCTCCCAGTGGGTATCTGAAATTATTCAAGCTCTGGGGACACCTGATACTGCATTTGTTATTCTTGGAATGGTATCACCATATCCTGCAAAAGAATTTATCACAACATCAGCTTTAAACTTGCATCAAAAATGGCTCTCGAAGACTCTGAATGTAAACAAAGATGCACTGGACTAGTGGGTGAAGAAATATTTGAAAAAGGCACTTAAATAAACCCTTAGCAGGAAAAGAATTTGATTTTCATATAGTGAAGAGAGAAAATAAAAGAACAAATAGATACATGTGGGCATGGTCATAAATAATACAAAGGTACTGTACTACCCTAGCATATTAAAATGGTATAATTAAAAATTGATAAACGTATTTTCTGTTAGAAATATTGTATACTTACAGTTTGAGATTTCTTCTTTTTCTTTTTTATTGCCCTGAAAAACCCCTGCTTTTCTTTCTCCTTGAGCTCTGAGTGACTGTTAAGGTTTTCAGGACTTTTCCTAAACATGAAACAAGGTATTGTAAGAGATATTTTATTTTGATATTATGCAAATTCTGTGTAATAATGAGATCTGAAGCCAAAGAATGCAAAGTATTGATTAAACAAAAAGATTCTTAATGTTTTAGCATTCATTGGTTTAAGGGTTACTATACAAATACTGGGTAGTCTTATTAGATGGGATAGGAGGAGCACAGTGTTAGGAAGAATTATTAGCTTAAACCAGTGAATAGTTATATAGGGAAAAGGAAAGCATGCATGACTTTTTTTTTAATATATATACACATAATCCCTAGAATTTAATATACAAACAAAAATATCACACACGAGGTCTTTTCGAAAACTGAAAATCATATCTGAGAGAACATACAAATAGTGATGAGGTATAAAAGCACAGGTCCAGTTTATCTATTGCTTGTTGGAGGGCCAGGAGCTGCAAAGTTAACAAGAGAACCAATTTCAACTGAACTTCCTGACCTTTGCTGACATGGTTCCAAATTTATCACTGGGGAAGCTGGGAATCTACTGTTGTCCACTTCAACTTAAAAACTTAAGTTAGTTTGTTATGTGTGGGTGAGACAGTGCTGGCAAAAGAAGCTGACCTGAAAGTGGAACAGGTGACTTGCCTGAAGACCGAATTTGCCCTTTTTAGCTTATCTACATGGCTGAATTAACTGCAGTTGATAAATAATATGTTACTTTAAGTATACACAATAAACATACTGGTATGGGTTAGAAAGATCATTTTTGCAGAACAATTGTGAGACATAACAAGTCTCACAAGTGTTGAATGCAGTTGTAGCATAAAATAGTTTGAAAATTGGAAATGGGGCAGGAAAGCATCACAGAAATAATTTCAGAGGTAGAACCCTACAAGAGTCAGAGATTTCTATCTCTCTAGTATGTTAAAAAACACAGCCAAGCCAGCCCCAATATTTCATTTCCTTGATTGTGACGCAGAAGTACTTCTCCATGAAGAAGTTACAGAATACTAGAAGGATCTTTAAAGTAAAGGGCAAAGACAAAGACATAACAAGAACAAGCAGGTGGGTGATGAAGCCAGAGAAGTTGTATTAGAAACAAGGCACTGATTTTAACAAACGAGAATCGTTAAACAGCAGAACAAACTTCAGCGAAGAAGTGGATTTCCATCTTTAACATTTTAGATCAGGACCTCATACTCTTCTGAGACATACATTACTCAGGTATGCTACCAGGCCTGGACCCTAGAGAACGTGTGACACTTAATGGGAACTAACATACAGAAAATCATACTGGGTGATTTAATAACAGAAAATCTAAAGGAAAGCCACAGTTCTAAGGGCTAAGGATGAGAAACAGGAGCAGCTTTTCTTGGAGTAACTGTAATGTAGCAACACTTAGCTGTCTCCTATAGTTATAGCTTCTAATTCTGGCTTTCAATGCTATGCTATCAGCTGGTGATTCAGCTGCTACTACATGCCAAGCTGACATTTTTTTCTAAGCAAATGTGAAACATAATTGGGGTAGGAATCACTGGAGTCCTCATCGATAAGAATATATTCACTCTGATAGGTGGTTTAATCAGTTCCGCAGTTTCTACACAAAACCACCTTGAGCTTGAAATGCTACTTGGTTCTAAATATAAATGTATGCTATGTTTAAACACTGTAATAAAGTGCAATTGTTGAGTAAAAGAATGGGCTTAGAGGAAAGATGCATAGGCAGAGAGAACAGTGGAAATTTCCCTAAGTTAGATTTTTTTGAATTTACATCGAGATCCAGGAAACACATTCAGGTGCACAACAACATTGATTTAATATGGAAGTTACAATGCTACTGGAAAAATCTCTAGTTTAATATAATTATTAGATTTATAACACATACTTCAATATACTGGATTGCTAAGGATTCCTGTTTCTGTCACGTTTCTATATTTGGTACCACTGTGTAGGTAGCAGTACAGCAGTTCTGTATTAGTTACTTAAAGCACCACATAAAGACTATCGACAGCTTTACAGACTCAGTGAACTCACAAGACTGACTTAACACAGACAAAACACCAAGTTATTTACTAAATGTTTTTTACTTAATTTGTTACAAAAGCTGGAGGAAAGCATGCACCCCAAGTATTCTGTTTGTCTTCTGAAAGTCATGTGAATGAGGCTGAGAATCTTCTGAGCCTTTCCCCAAAGCTGCTGTGCATCCACGTCTGCAAACGTGCCCTAAATCACAGCCCCAGTGCAAATTACCAACCCAGTAACTATGTTGTCCACTGAGGAATCAGTGTCAGATCATGAGGAAGTCCTCATTGCTTACTCTAAATTGTTCTTTAAAATTTTTATATGTCTTGCTATGGACTTTCTGTTCCAAAGTCTATTCCAAAATGGAGACGCTATATTTTTAAAGGTGAAGTAATCTTCAGAATAAAGCTTGAGGACAATTTTTGCCATACTTTCCGACAGAGGTTCACTCAAGTGTGATTCTTTTCTTTAGCCTGCTGAACCTGTGTGAGGAAACTGCTTCCTACAGCAGATGAGTAGAGAGGAGAGAAGTAAAATTCTGGATCATCATATCCTCTAGTGACTACTGTGGCCAGACAGAGGAGGAAAACAAGGGGCTGAGAACTCTGCTCAGTTTCAGTAGGTGCTTACCCAAAAGCCAGTGTTTTTACACCAACTGGTTTATGTCATTACCTCCTATGACTCATATTGCAGTACAGTTGTCTGAAAAAAGCATTGACCTTGAAAAGCAACTGCTTCAAAACATATGCTCATTATGTGAAGAGAGTGAACATATATAGCATTATAGGAGGAAGCTTCAACACCAGGATTTTGTACTGAGTAAAAATAGAGCAGAACATTTTGATTGACAAGATGAAACACTGGGATATTTTAAGCATCCCAAAAGATGATTTTCAGACAATGGACAGCACAGGAAAAAAATTAGGATTATCAGGAAAAAAATCTGTGTGACTGAATCACTGAACACTAAATCCTTACAGTGTAACTGCAAGTATCTTGGTGTTTTGCATAAAGCTTCAGCTCTTGAAAGCAAATTGTCACACCAGAATCTCTTACATGCTGTCTCTTTTATTAGCAAGTAAGACTAGTTGTTGAAAAGAGTCCCCACTCTGACAGCTCACCCTCAAGCAGAAACCAAAGGCAAAACATTCTGTCCTTTGTTATTTTATCTTTGTGTGCCTTTTGCATGTTTAAGATGTATAACGGAGATCACATTGGTGTTTCTGGTCTGAGACACTTGGAGAAGGCATAGGTATAAACACAAATTCTGTGATTATCACTAGCATTTATTGCCCCTGGCAGCAAAGGTATCCAACTTCATGCAGGTACAATGAGGTGTAGCAGTAAACATGCACAGAGCAAGCAAGGTGATGTGCTTTAACATTAAGTAGAATAAATAGGAAGCATGTTGTATTCATGCTACCTATAGACAGATTCGTATTGCAGAGAGTTCTTCTTGGGAGGCAGCTCCTCATGCTTATTTCAGTTATTCTTCAGCAACCCTAATCTCAGCAGGCAGCCTGGCTTGGAAATCCTCTTTAACTGCCGGTATACTACTCCCTTTACTGAACTGCTCACAATGACATAATGTGAGATTTTGGTCTAACAGAGGAGTTACTGAAACTTAGCCGGAAGTCTTCTTTGGAAGATAAATGAATAACTGCTAATTCTCCAAGCTAGCTTTCGTTTGTGCTTAAAGTAAAACCATTAGCAGTTATAGTTACCATAAATGAAGACAAGGATGTGACAGAAGCTAATGAAGCACCTCAAACAGATGATTTACTTAAGGTAAAAATATCAATCCCACAAGCTGAAGCCATAGTAGAAATTCTTGGTCTAAAAGCCTGGCATTGAAAGCTTAAAAATCAGAGATCAAATATGAACTTTGCTTGGATCTGATTTTTTTTCCCCCGCCCATATTGAAAAGGAAGATTTATTAATTGGAATAAACCCTGACTTACTATCTTATATACAGAATACCATCCAGAAGCCACTAAAGCCAGTAGATCACACCTGAGGTTATCACATAACTAAAAAAAGTATACATATAAAAGTATTTATACATAAATATTTTACCTGCCTCCTCTCTCCCCATCCCCCCACCTGCCCCAGAATTGTTCAACATAAGTAACCATAAACATTTTGAAGTGGTTGATTTTGAAAACTTATAAAGCATATTCTTCACTAGGCTTATTTTTTGGACAGAATATTGATGACTACAAATTCTGGAAAGCTTCCTTGCAAACAACATAGGAGTGCATCACCTAACTTTTAGTATAAAAGAAAGACTGATGATAGGCAAAGGGTCATGGTACAGGCACTGGTTACAAGAAGAGGCAGGTAGGGAGGCTCAGGTGTTGCCAAATAGGTGAATAAAGCAAGCATACTGGATGACAATGCATATTCAAGTGTCTTGTGCAGGAAATGTCAGAGGGAAAGACATCCTATTAGGAAGGCGAGTATCTCCATACTATGCTGAGCAGATTCCTAAAGGCTTAACCAGTGTTAACATATACAGGTGATTTTTAGGCTTGTAAGTTACAAATTTGCAATTTCCTGATATTTTTTACAAATTCAAGAATCCTATAAAAGAACTGGTAAGTATTTACAATGCAGCAACAGTTGTACTGCAGACACAGCTGAACAAGCTTTAAACTAGCTTGCTCAGATAGTGGTTTCAGGAACATTAACTGTGACAATATTGTTACACTGATAACTGAAACAGAATGTTTCTTGAATGATAAAGTTTGTGTGTTTGTAAGCATTACATACATATAGAATATAATAATAAATATATATATTTCCCCTTTTTATTATTTTTGCAGGAAGGTATGGCAAATGCTAGTGAAAATACGACAAGCTGTTTGTCATAGAATATATATGTTTATATGGACAGAAAAGGTCTAAACAACAAAGTTTTCCAGAAGCCACCAAGTATCTTGTAAGCAACCAATGCAAACACTTCTAATACATGAGATGAAGTGCTGTATGTTTATGTGAAAGAGATATTTAGAACTACAACAATGGTAAAGATAATTCGGGCCAGCATTTTGGCACACTGGCAGAACAAGGATAAGCATCTTACCTATACCTACTGATTTTGCCAGGTCAAGAAAAAGCTCATGAAAGTGAAAAAAAATAAAAGGAAAAATGGAGCAAGTTCAATATCATTTACAGAAAATTGAACTCTGGCAAAAAAAAAAAATAATTCTAGAAGGATGATGTCTGTCTTTTTTCAAATCAAGTTGTCTAAAGTTCAGAAATGATCTACTAATTTAAGAGTAAAACCTGCTGACAAAAGTTGAGTTTATAACATCTTTATTTTAAAGAGGCAGGACAGCAGGGACAGAGCAAAGAAATGCGCACAAAGACAAGGGAACATCTGTGACAATTCAGTCTAGCAAACATTCACAAAATCCTTGACAGAAGAAAGGCAACACAGAGCACTAGTATGAGAGAAGCAATATTTTACAGTAGTGGCAGGTCCAGGTGGAATACATGTCACTCATAATTCCAGATGAATTGTCATGTACCAGTTACGTATGTCAGTCAAACATCAAATATTTACTTCATCATAAAATTGATGTAAGCAGGATCACATTCCGTTAGAGCTTTCAACATTTTCATAAGCATTTACACAACTTCTATACAGAAAATTAAGTAGAGGAACATAGACTCTACATCACTTAGGAATCTGATTAAGCTGCATTTATGGCACAGAACAATTTTGCAACAACATTAGACCATTGCCAGGACAACTTGCACAGAGTTAACATGTAGAGCTGGGCAGGAAACATTTCAGGAAAATAGGGAGTAGGAAAAGCAAAGAGAAAGCTAAACATATGCCAAAATAGCAGTAACTTGGTGTTGCAGGCACTGCTATTCCTCCCATTTCATGAGAAGAAATGCTTATTCATCTGTGGGTTCTTCTCCCAAAGGAGCTGTTCCACTTTGTGAAAATATTTGAATACATTAAGTGGATCAAGGACTTAAACCTAAGTCTCTAAAAGTTAATGAAGGGTTTTATTCACTAGGCCATATTCAGCATCTCTGTGGTCCTTTCACTATTTCAACAAGATCAAACAGCTTCAAGAGAATATACTGAGGGAAACGGAGAATGTGCTCCAGAATAACCTCCAACTTCTGCTTGAGAGCATTCACTTGTTAGATCTAAGATCTAGATTCAAGCTTCTGGTTTACTTAATGAAGAATAAAGGCCCTGCACTCGAGTTCCTCACATTCCAAAAAATAATGCTGCCCTCAGAATATTTGTTATTTTGAGTGTATCCCTGGTTTTGATAGGCAATTCCATCTTGGAGCTGAAGAATCTTCCCCATGAAAGGTTAGTGGATATCAGTGTGTTCCTTTGAAAAGTTTTGGCTTCAGTAATTTGGCATTGTAAGCAAAGAAAAATACTTAGTTCAAAAATTCCCAACCAGCTCTATAACACATGCTATTAGTTCAGAGTTAAAATAACATTACATGTTTCTTTCCACTGACCACATAATAAAAGCTAATATATTGCTGAATGATATATAAAGCAAAACAAGATTCCAGCTGGCTTATTTTATATGCAAGATAGATTCAATAAGAAGGACAACAAAATACGTAAAAGGGTTCAACAGTAGGAATAAATACCTTCTTTAGCCACGTAAGTCACAACATAAGTACCAGCTTTTTACATAAATGATCGGATTCCTCAGCTAACTTCCACAAAATGGATGTAGGTAGAGCTACTGAAGGATAGGAAGCAGACTCTAGTGAATCAGAGCAGGTGACAAGGGTTCTGGAGTAAACATCTTCCATTACATGGCACATAAGCTGAACACAAGCTGAAACACTTGTTTCCCTTCCCCACCCTGCACCCACTTTTTAAGCAGGTAATTCACAAGTTGTTCATGTGAAAACACATTAAGTCAACAAACCACAGGAACAGTTCTTTAGATAGCATGATCTTATTGCACTTTCAGAGATCAGTGTTTCCGATAGTGGTACAAAGCATAGTTGAACCACACAAATGCATACATTCCTCCTACCAATTCTTTGAAGCTCCAATTGCTTATTTTTATTCAGTGTGCTTTGTTGTGATTGAACAAAGTAGAAGATTAAGAATATTTTAGAGCTGAACAGCTCTCAGAGCAACAAAATTAAGAGATTTCCCTTCAAGTCCTGTAAAGATATGCATATGCTATCATACTATTAGCATACTTATGATTAAGTGTTCTATGTTATATAATGGAGCCATGTGATGCTTTTAATCTTTTAAATTCAATATATGCCAGTAAGATGCAACTTAGTCCATTTTTCCATAGAATGTACAGATTTCCTTCTGTGGTGCGTAAGCAAAAAGAGCAGCAGTCCCCATTGTAGGGTGAATATTATATTCTTCATTAGTACAGTCCTATTTTTGATATGGAAACATGCATTTTCATATCTTTTCCATTTATCTGACAATTCATGCTTCTGGAATCACAGATGAAGCTACAGCATTGCTATCCATACTATATGCAAACAAGCACCTTCTATTATCTTTAATCAATGATTTAATAGTGAAAAATTCAGGAAAGACTGGACAAAAGCATATAATCTTTAATGCATTGAGTGTGATGGTGCAATGAAGTATTTCTTGTTGCTCAAAGGGGGACAGAAAACATGCAATGTTATATCAGTATAGTCAGAGGAAGCAACTAAGCACGGATAGGTCATTGCAGACTTGGAGAAAAACGTGGTTTTTTTTTTTCCCTCCTGTTAAAAATCCTGTTTTTTTTTCCTGCCATTCTCTACACGTTTGTGTAAGTAACAACTCACCAAGTATCAAAGGTGGTTTGTCTCTTTGAGTGGTTTCCCACCGTGCTGGTGTCTGCTGGTAACACAGAGGTTCTGTTTGACACATTATTCTCTATGTATGTGCTCTCGGGACGTGGAGATGGAACTGAACAGGGAAATAACAAACAAGATATCCTGAGCTTTGCCAAAAATCCCATCTTGCAGTTGTCTGCTTCTTTTATACCTCTTTTACAGAAACAAGAGAGTGAGGACACAGTTGCATTTTATGTATGACTAAAAAAAACCCCACACTCTTTTTACAATTTGGAAATCTGTTGCTTTATGATACTTGCAACATAGTATTAGGTGTAAAATGAAACAATCATCAGAACCTGGGGAAGTTGTTACTGGATTTGAGAACATTTCTATCTGTAGGGAGCCAGAAGTGCAATCAATATTTAAAAACAGGAAATAGAATAAAACACTGGAATGCTGTTATTGAAACACAAAGTACTACAGTTTACACTTTGTCTTCACTTAGACACTAAAAATTAAGTCGTACCCATCCTGAAAAAAAAATACTTTGGATTTTAACATAGATAGGATTAAGAATTACTCATTAAAAATGGAATAGTTAAAATCAGGTATTATATGTTTTTCAAGCAGACATACTGTGGTTTTGAAAGCAGGTTACACATACCAAGAACATAAATTTATTAGAATTACGAATATCACCAGAAATACCTGCATTGGATTAAAAACTGATCAGACACTAGTTGCAGCATCACTGCAGCATCACACTACATTAGCTATCAAAATTGAATCTGTAAGATTTTATTGAAGTTTCATAATGATCTTTTCTTTCAGTAGCTTTTGCATATACTGTTATCAATGTATTATTTAAATACAGTATCATTTTTCAAAACCAATAATTAAGTCTTTAAACTAAAATATATTTGTTTCATAGATACTGTTAAAGATGAAGAAACCTCTAGTTCATAATAAGGAACTGAATAAACCTCAGACCTACAGTTCCCTCAACACATGAATTATGGAAAGTCATTCTTCCTTGGAACTTCTGTTTTGCTACATATAAAAAAGGATAATCCATGTCCAAATTTAAAAGTATTTTAAAAATTAAGAAAAGCAATTAGGATTGAGGATCTTTAAGGATTCTCTGTTGCATATGCTGTAAAACCTTATACTCAAAAGCACTGCTTAAAAAAGTACAATCTTTAATATTGTACACTGGTTTTAAGATTGCAGTGGGACACTTGCGAAGACTTGCAGATTTTAACATGTCTAAATCACGTCAACAGCAAACTGATCAACCTGAAGAGGATCAGTGGGAGATTTGTGTCTCTACTTAAGGTTATTAGGTGACTCATAATCAAATTGTAGCTGATTGGGACTTCTTAAGGTTCAGGGGAGTCTCACAAGCCTCATAACACTTGCAGGGCAGTAATTAGCTTCTTACCAGCCTTGTCTTTTTCAAGAGGATTACCCAGGTTTAGCCATGAGGCAGCTGCTCAGGAATCACCATCTTTTGAGTACCATAATAGAAATCACAGTTTTTTACTGTGAGGGTTGTGAGGCCCTGGCACAGGTTGCCCAGAGAAGCTGTGGCTGCCCCATCCCTGGCACTGTTCAAGGCCAGGCTGGATGGGGCTCTGAGCAACCTGGTCTGAGCAACCTGGAAAGTGTCACTGCCCATGGCAGGGGGGTGGAACTAGGTGAGCTTTAAGGTCCTTTCCAACCCAAACCAGCCTATGATTCTATGATTAATATCTATTTGTGTGTATTTATATACATACACATACATACACAAAAATATATATGGACATACATGGTCCTGTTCTATTATTTATCCTTAACTGGGATTATATAACTGTGCTTTTACTTGTAGGAAACCCTGATTTTTAGTAAGTTGAACAAAATAAATGAGCCTAGGTTTTGAGCAGTTAAAACCTAGCATTACAGTTCCATGCACCACAGTATCTGAAATAGATCAGTATGTATGTAATGTGTTACAAGTAAAAATGTGTTAGATACAGTGTTAATAAGAATGTAAAATATGAATGAAAAACATTAATGAACTGCTTACTCTGGTAATACTGATTTATTTTGTTCAAGTTCCCCTGATAAATTACCTTTTGCTTTACAAGGTACTGCACTGGATATACTTTTCAATCAAAGTAAGTTATCATTTGGAAAGAAATAATATGATACCAGTACAGCTACTGCATAAAACCTAGCGGGTCAACTCAAGTCTCTGAAAGTGAGCTAACAATTCTTTTTCCAATGATTTTTTTTTTTAGTTGCTCATGATACTTCACTGTATCAATTTCTACTACCTACATTACAATCCATGTTAAAATTCCTGATTAATTTGGAAAGATCCACCATAAAATTACCTCTGTAAAAGCTGCCAACTCTTCTCGGAACAGGGTCATTATACAGAATTCTATTCTCCTTAGTAGATGCTCCATCTTCTGAGTGTGGATCATGATATGCCCCACCCTAAACAAAAGAAGGATCAATTCTTTAAAATGAAGGATTACAAACTGATTGGCAGTTTTTAACCAACATACATAAGCAAGAAACCCCAAACTTAACCACATATGATTTTCTTTTCATGGTATTAATAACTGTCAATATTAACTCAGAGACTATGTAATCAACAATTACTTGGTTTTGCTGCTTGCTTTCTTTTTCCAAAATGACACTGACAAAATTTTCCCTCCTACTTGTAATTTTAAAGTCCCAAGCATGATTCAGACCCTCAGATTTTTGCCGTGAATGAACCACAGCTGTAACATCTGTGGAGGAATCTTTTACTGGAGGCCTTGCTAAATTAATTTCTGACAGAATCTGGTCACTCTGCTACTGGTAATCTTCAAAACACAAACAGGAAATGCATATCATTTTGACAACTGCAACACTAAAGCACTTTCTCGTATTACCTGTTATACAGCAGTACCCAGAGGTACCAACAGTCACAAATTCTACTTTATGCAAAATAAGAGGTGTTCCTGAACTAAGAAATCTGTAAGCTAAACAATTAAGTCAGACAGGATAGCAAAAAGAATATCATAACCTCTAACTTACTCTACTGAATGCAGTACTTCCTGGAAGTACTTAAGCAAAAGCTTAAGTAAGCCCTTAGAAACATCCGTATCTATGTAATTTGCCAGGAAATAGGATTTAACTCCACTCTTAAATGCTGCAGCATGGACCAAACAGATAAAATTCAATGCTCTCTACAAGAACCCACAGGCAACTAATGAAACCCCTGTAAGAATTTAAATCTACAATGTCCAAGAAAAAGGTTAAAAAAACAAATGCACAAAAAAAGCCCAACCAGAATTAAAAATTGTTATTTCAATTCACTTTACAAGTGACTCTCAAAATCTATTTTGCCTTCTGTTAATGAAGATCTGGTCTCACTGTCACAGATAACACAACCCTAGAAACTGTGCCAAGACGGGAAGTGCAGCTACAGCACTGATTTAAATCACAGTTTGATACTTGTAAAATTTGCAAGAGGTGGAAGCACTTGATTAGATTACTGCTTGTGTAAGACATCTCTTCTTTGTCAGCAGTTGTTACAATTATCAGGCACCAATAGCAACTTGTGCTTGATTTTCTTCTGCTTGCCCCCTTTTGTGTACATTTAAATTAAAACTAAAAAGAACCCTTTAAGCAAGTGGTGTACTGACACTTGAAAAGCCCTAAAACTAATATGGAATGCAAGTCTGCTTTGTGGGTTGTTTTTTGGTTTTTGGTTTTTTTTTTTTAAGTAAAATATAGCAAACAAAGAATGTTTTTCTTTAAAAAGACTTGGTAGCGCTAAAGAGAAACCAGTGAGAAACTCGAAACATGGATGAGAGGAATCTTCACAAAATATGAGCAGAGAGAGAGAGAGAACCAGCAGACCTGACTAGAAAAAAATTAATAGGGAACCAATATAGAATCGTTGAGAACACTGATGTTATTCCTGTTTTTTTAGTTCAGTAATCCTGAGGGAACTGAAGTTCTCTGATTTCTAATGCAGAAGGAAAAGAAAGGGGGGAAGGGTAGGAAAAAGCCAAAGAATGCCTTCTTTGTGAAAATGCCTTTACAAGTCATGAGAAGATTGACAACTTAATCCTGATTTGTTATTGAAAGTAGTGTAAACAAACAAAAACAGCTTTGCGAATTTACAGACTTGCCATCCTTTTCAGAAGAGTATTTCTCCTTTCAGACTTCTGATGGTTGAAATAGAGAATTAAGGCTTAATTTTAAAAATACTGACCATAAAGGTAAGTTCTTTGCAAATGATCAGGCATTCCAAAGCAAATGAAAATGAACAAAAACTTAAGCTATTAGATACACATCAATTTCTCTAATTAAAATAAATTTTCTCAATCAATTATCAAAAAACAAATAATGGTCTGATAAAAACAATCTGCCTCTGCATAGTATGAAATTAAATCTAAATTACTTATCGAATTAATATCTGCTCCATAATGCAGAAAAAGATCCTAATGCATCGAAGAATACAAGGTAGCATGAGCTTTTATAATCAAAACCTTCAGCAAATCAAACGTCAGAATGTTGGTACTATTGCCTTTTTACAGTAACATCCTAAAGAATATGTAACATTTAACCTGACTGAAATGAGAAATGACTACACACACAAAAAAAAAGTTTTGAAATGGAGCTGCTGTAATCCTTTCTAAATAGTGTTTTCTTTTTTTTTTTTTTTTGTTGTTGTTGTTGTTGTATTTTCTCCTATTTTAGTGAGATCTTTCCTTGTGTGTGAATACACACAGTCCTGAATGGAGGATATGTGGTAAGTACGAAAAAAAATATCACACCTTTTTTTGCCCTACTGGAATGAAGAGGCAACTGCTACCTGAAGACTTTTTAATGGTATTTATAGACCACTATCAAGTCACCTATACATAAACTAAGTAGGAAGAGTTTTTCAGTCTCTCATAATAAAGCATGATTTTAGACCTTAAATAATACTTGCAGCTCTTTGACTTCTTCCAGTTTGTCAACAAATCTGTACTAGGTGTTCTCCCCTTAGAAGTCACAGATGTACATATAGAGAAATAAACATTTTTGTACTTCTCTCTGCACCATTTTGCTCCAATTTTGATCAATATTAGGGCAATTTAAAGATATGTGGACAAATGCAGTCATCTTTACACATCTGGTGTGTAAAGCATCAGATAATTCAGAAGTGTTGTGTAAGGAATGTAAGTCAATAGCAGAACTAGCCCTTCCTCTACTCATTAAATAATGCTCACAGTAAAACATAACATGATATCTAGTGACAATAATCCCTGTAAGGGATCAATTTACTAGTGGCTTCTCCAACATAAGACCTCTAGGCTAACCCAGTTATTTATCATACTAAGCAAAACAGATACTGAAAGTTTTGACATTCCTTTATGGCATTTCAGCAATAGCTTCCTGCTGTAAGTGCGTGAAAATATCACTTCAAAAATTAACATTAGCATTCGTAACAGAAATACATGCAAACAGAAATACATACAAGAAAAGCTTAACACAAATAAGGTTAATTAAGCAAAACAGTACGATAAAAACTACATCAGACAATCTAGGTAAAGACTAGGAACTACTAATGAAATTTTAACTTCAGAAATAAAATTTTCTATTCTTACATTTCAGTACTTCAAGAGAATGGTATTCATAGACCATTTTTTTAAAACAGCCTCTCATTTTGCACTTGAAATGCTTAGCCCTTCAGAAAACCCCCAACATCCTTTTCCTTACAACATGACAAATAAATAAATAACTGCAAACAGAAGACAGAAAGCAGGACACTGTCCCACATGAACTACAGAGAGGAAGAGAAGCCTTCCATAATAGGCAACATTTTGAACTAACCCTGTTAGTATCATCCGTACAGTCTTCTCGTGATGAGCCAACAGATCTTGTGAGTGACTTATGCTGCACCTGTGGAGATAACAGTTGCAGGCTGTTTGCTCTGGCTGCCATCCCTTGCCCTACGCTTAAGCCACCCTCTGAGCCCTTTGACCTCACTCTGTCCCGGCTCACATACATAGAGTGTCTATGAGGGCGCTGCTGTGAAGAAAAAGGACTGGTATAACCTAGACCATAGGAAAAAGATTCATGTGGAGCAGACAGAGAGTGGGAATGGCTTCCATCCATGTGATCTGGCAGTTTTAACTCCTCCATTGTTTTGGAGTGTCTTGTTGGTGGTCTTCTGGTGTCCAGGGTACCCTCGCTGCGGTTATTCCTTCCGGATGGACTGAGCATAGTTCTGTTATCACTGTGTCGAGGAGCAGTTGGACTGGTAGGAGAGTTCAAGTCCATACAGCTGGATGGAAAATACCTACTGCTGTTTGGTTCTGCAGCTTGGGCCCTGGCCTCAGAGAGGTTGCCCACAGATTTTGAGTCTGTCAGAACCCCATGGCTCTTTGACTTTGTCCGATAAGAAGGACTCTTAGAAGACTGCGGGATAGTATCAATATAGCTATGGCGACTGTGCTTATCACCAGGTTGCAGTGTCCCTGTTTTGCTTTGAGAAGTTTCCATAAACGAGTGCCGGTTCTGCTGAGATCTGGTGTTAGACTTCAGGTATTTTGAGCCTGAACCATCAGAAGTTTTCGGGTCCACATTAAAATCAAATTCTGTTTTTGCTTTTGTTTCCTTTGGGCTGAGAAGATGTGGCATGTTATTATTGGCTAGATCCTTGTTGCCAGATCCAGGTGTGTTGCTTGATATTTTTGCATGCATTGGACTATGTGCAGCTCCAGAAAGGTTTCCATTTAGAAAGCTTTCATTTGCTGGAAGACCTTCTTCTCTTGGCCCACCAGCACCTAGCGCCTGTATATCCTTGCTGTTTGATCTGTGGTGTGACTGCAAAGCAGAACTTTTGCTGGCTTGATTTCTACATTAAAATGCATAAAGAAGCATTAATATACCATATTACATATTCATGATATAATAATTTCAACACAAGTATACTCATTTCAGAAAGCAGCTGCCATTTAAAACCACAAAATTTAACTGCAGTAAGATCAAATACTGCCAACCAGGCATCAGAAGCTCCACTCAACTAACAGATTTGCAAGTGTTAGTACATTGTTGTTTCTTTCTGGTTATACCCTGATGGAAAAAACTCAGCTTTGGCTAATGGATTTTCCTGACAAACTAAAATAGGAGGATATAAAATCCAATCATAGAAATTCCAACATATATTTACACATTTATGCATGTGAGTAATATATGTGCACATCAATATGTAAGCACCACATTATGAAAATCAGCTGTATATTCATTAAAAAAAATCTTAAATACACCTGGCATATCAAAGTGAAGGTAGGACAATAGAATATGTCAGCAGTGTCAAAAAAACTCGATACAATCAATGCTCCAGGCCATCTAATATATGTCTGCTTTGGAGGGGGAGGGGAAGGGGAAAAGAGGTTATTGTGCTGGTAAAGACATCCAGATAGAGTGAGCCTCAGCTCAGATCAGCAGAGCAAGCCCTGCAACATCAAACCTAAACCCATGTCTACCACAGGAACGCCAGCTTGTTTTGGAACTTGGCACACTAGCTCATCTCCAAAGCTGCATCCAAGATGTTCAGCAATCAGACTGACTTGGTCCAGAGCTACTTAGTGATGTCCTTAACCTCTACTCTGCTTTCCAGCTCTTGGTTTTGGGATTATGGGACTGAGATATGAGTTGGTTCTGCAAACACTCAGCCTGAATTTATTTGAGCAGGATTTATTATCTCTGGTTTTCCGGCATAAAACCAGTTCTGCTTCTGAACTTACTGTGGCACTGCAAGCTAGCCATGTCTGAACAATTCTGTAGCTGTTCTTGTTAGCCCTGATGGATCTAGGCATGCCAGGTTAACTTAACTTATAGTTGACTTATTTCTGTATCAAATCTATGATACTGTAACTCAGAGATATTACTGGGTGTTAAAGCAAAAGCTCACTATACAGATGAGTTTGTACCTTTGTTGATCTTGTTGACAATTATAAGTGGATAATGCTAGCCATTTACATACCTAGAATTTTTGTATTACTCTATTACAGTTTATAAAAAATTAGCAATTTTAATGACAGTTTAAAATATTTTTTAGTTAAAATGAAGTTGTTGTTTTTTAACTTAGAAATATAAGGAATATAGTAATTTTAAATCAAGCTGCTGGGCAAGCCTTCTAGGCAGGAAGTTCCCCAGGGATCTATGTTTTGATGTGACCTCTTTCTGACGCCACATCTCTAATGGTAAAACTTCTCTCCTAAGAAGATATCTCCTATCTATAGGAGCAGCTAAAGCTTTTTGGTATTTATCTCTGAAAAAGTATGGAGTGTATATTCCATCATCCCAAATCTTAAAAAGGGTAATTTTTTTCACTCTCACAGAAAGAAACATCAAAAAACATGGCTAGAATTAAAATCCACTATTATTCTGCTATACTTCAGAAGGTGGCCTTTATGAAAACTTTCGTCAGAGAAATAACATGAGGCTTTTTGTACTGAAGTCTCTATCCACCAGTAAACCTGGTTCCTTGATGTATTAAAACCACTTGGCTTCTCTCAAGCTATGTGGGTCCAACAAGGGAGTTACCGAGCAAATACATGCTGCTTTAAGTTCAAGTAGACTACACTTGACTCACAACAGAAAAATTCTGTTCACCCACAATCTGGAGTATGACCAATGCACACAGTTTTCAGGACACTTAGCTGCTAAAAATCTGTGCAAATGTTGAACTTTCAAATATCAAAACCTTGGACAGATTTCCACATGTACAATAATGGCAGCATTCCAAAGAAAAGAGCATTCCTTTGGAATCTCAGGCACCCTCCAAGCCACAAAATTGCTAGTGTTGTTCAAGAAAAAGGCTAACATGTTTTCAAGACAGGTAAACCGACTTAATTTTCCTTGTCATATGCAGAAATGGCTTGAATGTTGTCTTTATTTATTTATTTATATTTTTTTTTACAGAAAGCATTCAGCCTGATGCAAAAAGCTAGCAAAAATTTCAGATTGAGTAGCTACAATACAGTAAAACTGTGTCTACTTCCTTTATTCAGACAGTGAACATGGAACAGTATATATGTCTCAATAGGCCTAAGCCATCAAATGACTACTTTTCTTGTAGATGGTGGTTTATGTAAGCATGATAGCAACTCATTGGCAGACCAAATGTCAGTAATGACAGTGACACGATTACGTTTACCTGTTAGATAATGTGTTGCTGTCTGCGTGGTAAGGTTTTCTTTTAGCTGACCGTGAAGGTGAGCTCCCACAGCGATCCAAAAGTCTTTGGGTTTGAAATGAAGGATGGTTCAAACACTGTTCTGTCAAGTATCTGTCTGCTGGATCTAACTTCAGTAAGTTCTTTGGAAAACAAATCCCGAAGTTTAAATGTTAGTATCTGTATTCGCATCAGCAAAAAATATAACAAAATTCAGAACAGTATTGGGACAGTTTTTTAATCCACAGAGTTTCTGTGATTAGATGCAACCGGTAAAATAATTTCATGTTACATTAAACTACACAGTCTACAAGATAAACACTTAAAAAACCCCTATGGTTTACTTAAGAGATGGAAGCTCTCAGCCTTGCTTATAATGAAACATCTATATGTACATAATGAATATATGTATGCATACATATATATATGTGCTTAAAATGTTTAGAATACAAAAATAGATAAAAATTTAAAATATGTTTTATGTATATACCTATACATGTTTTAATCATATATATTTTAAACATTTTTTCAAGCTATACCTTGCAAAAATGTTTTTTAGAATGAAAAATATTAAATTTACCAGTAACAAATGCTACAATGAAACAGGCTTAACAAACAGAACAAGCATATGGTAACATTCTTATCCAAACAAAAATAATCTTTTGAAGTTAGTATTTAAAAAAATATACAAATGTAAGAGTTCTGGTTTTTACTTCTAGGGTTCAAGTACACCTGGTAGAACTATTCTGAGGAGTCTGAAACATTTCTTACAGGAACAGGGCAATGCAAAACTTATTTTGGAATATTTGAACTTACACTACTGTCAGCAAGGATAAAAGGCTGAATGGCTATTAAGTAAAAAGAATAGCTATTTTTTAAGGGTTACATAGGTTGAATAGATGACAACACTGTGTATACATGTATGTATATATGCATTAACACTGTATTTGGCTACTTACCCACAAACTGTCTTTCCTTTCACAGGATCTAGGCACTTCAAAATGAAAAATGCTCAGGTAATAGAGCAAGTGGCAAGCTACATTCCTGAGTAGTTTGGATATATGATATGCAGCATCTTGCTTTCTCAAGTGACAAACTGTACTGAACGATTAACTTCTCTTTCCTCCTTGGTGACTACCACTACAGTGATTAGTGACTACAGACCAAGATTGCTAAACTATCGTGGTGGCAATTTCCTAGTGTAACTGCTGGAGAAGCAAATCAGCCATGGGTAAAACCTCACTCCACTTGCCTGCTGCTCACCAACAGTAAAATATTGGTGACAAATCAAAGAAGATAGTCTGTAGTGACCATGAGATGATTACAGTTAGGAGTCAAAGGAAGGACGGGAAGAGATGCACCAGGGATGGGAGCCAGGATAGCAAACTTCATCTTCTATAAGGAATTAATGTGCAAAAACTCTTGAAAAACTGCCATTAGATCAAAGGCATGCAAGAAAGCCACTTGATTTTTTTTGGAAATTTTTTGAGAGTTCAGTAACAAATCATCTAATTGTACAGAAGATCTCAAAAATTTGCAGAAGGTCAGGCTGGCTAAACAGGGAGTTTCTTACTGAATAAAAATGCAAAATGGGAATGTATTAGAGCTAGAATCAAGGACAAGATACAAAGGCGAAGACTATAAAAGCATTGTGTTAGCAGAAAAGTTAGGCCACTTTCAAAGGCCCGAGTCCAGCTGGAGCTGAGGCAAATGAAGAACACCGAGGGCAGAAGGAAGGGGTTCTACAAATATTCTAGTAGTTAACTACTCAGAGTAAATGCATGTCTGCAGCTGAATAGGGGAGACAACTGGATGACAGATGATATAAAAAGAAGACTGAAATACTCAATGTCTTTTTGCCCAAGTCATCACATGCTTCCAACACCAAAATACATACTTGAAAAACAGCATGATTTGTGAAGAACATGGAAGGAGTAAGAAAACAACAGGGCCAGATGCGTGTCTCTTCATTAGTCCTGCCCCAAAATGCTCTCTAAACAGAGATACATCAATAACTCCTTACTTTAGGTTGCATAAGTTGAAGTGTAGGTTACTGAGTAATCTAGTAATCAGATCTGAGGTATCCCTGGGAATGCAGATAATGAGAAACACACCAAGCACGGACATGTGCCAGACTGTCCAGTGTCTGGAGAAGAGACAGACATATAGCAAAGTATTCGCAGCATTTGTAGCATGCAACTTTACCACAAGTCTTTTCTGTTCCTTGTAGTCTTTTGCTTATTCTTTCAAACGTCCCAAGTCCTGAAGTAGGTAATGTAGGTCAAACAAAGTATCCCCTGTATAGAATCCCTGACCTTTCCCACCTCACAGGGAGAAATACAGACAGAAAACTTGCTTCCCTAAAATTCCAGTTCTTCATTTCACAACTTTGTAACTTTTAAATCACACCAAAAGAACCCAGAAGGCACTGAGATATAACATAAAAATTAGGATAAAATTAAAATAAACCTCACACCAGCATGTGTAACAGTTGTCTGAAGAATGATGTTGAAATTGCTGTTCTGCAATACCTGCTACTACAGCTCGAGCTACAGATAACCATGACACCAGAAAAAAGTGTCTGTGAATTAAAAAATAGAAGAGAATGTATAATATCAAAACCAGCAGGTTTTGAGGTACCTCATTTTGCAGACTCCATGAAATCAAGATAAAAGCTATGCTGACTCTTTTCAAGAGGCAGGGAGATTAAATGAAAGCAATTTGAACCAGTTGCGTTGAAGAAAAGAGTAGAGCAAATTTGGTGTATTTCTGCTGGCTGCATCAGTACTGCTAAAAGCAAGTAAACACACAAGTATGCCCCAAAGCAGCTGACCTTTGGTTTCCAAGACCACTGGCACAGATGGGCTTGGGACCACTCATTCAGTTTAGAATTCATTAGCCATAGCCACGCTTCATGCTTGTCCCAGATTGCCTTTAATTCTTAGGTGGTACCCTTGTGATTCTAAACCTAATTTTTGACATTATAAACTTCTATTTTCAGCTTACAGTGGATGAAATAATGGGAGGGTTGTACTGCAGCTTACCATGTGATGCTTTTATAGTATAATAATAAAAACAGTAATACATATTGCATACCCGGAAACATGACACAAATATATAGCACTATGCTTTATGATGTTTGGCCATTTTGAGGGCAGCCAGTTTACTCTAATCACGTGTAAGAAACTCTCTCAGGACCATGTCCTACTTTGGCCACGGGTAACTAGCCGACTTGTTCCAAAACAGGACTGAAGAGTAATTTAGCATACACACTGTGTAGAGGTGAGGGAAGGCAGGCAGATTAAGGGCTTAGATTAAAAAAAAAAAGTAAATACTGTGCTTCAAGTTTGTCTTTGACAACTGTCCACATCCTCATGCTATTCCAACACCAACCAACCAACTCAGATTAGCCTAAATACTCTGTAGATTTACCGAAATTTTTAACTGGTTGAGAGCTCATACTCCAGCATTACTAAGGTGACCTGTGCATCTGAATGTATGTCAATGTGAATGCATACTGCTGCAAATGATGGTGATTCTTTTTTCTGTATTATATATTGTTTATCAAATCAGTTCAACTTGAACACTCTCTTGGCATTTGCAAGGGGTGTTTCTTCCTTACTTGCAGGGAAACATCAAGCCTTGCTAGAAACAATAGTGATACCAAAATATCTCAGAGGAAGTTCACAGGTACTTTTACGGTGTATTATATTGGGAAACAAATGTAAAAAGTCTCATCTTTCCCTACATATTACAGACAGAAAATAAACCACATTTTCCTACCTTCATAAGATCAAGCATTACACCACTTAAAATTCCCAAGTATCTTCTCTCTAAAGACTGTGGATGATTGACTGCTGGAAACTGTAAAAATAATATAGCATAAATATACTGGCAATGTAAATGAGGTATACATGAATACGGTATTTCAAAAACAGAAACCACATAATGAATCAAGGCATGTAATTAATGGGAATCATTGGCACTGAAAAAGTTAGTGATTCATGAAACAATAAAACAACATTATAATGAAAACAATTGTTCATGTATAACGTGCATTTGCTCAACCAAAGAAAGAATTCTTGATCAGCAGGGCAGTCAAGGAACCTCTCTCAAATAAGAAATAATCAACTTAGTTTTATAAATGTGCTTGTGTCATTATGATTAACAAAAGGTGGGAGGTTAGATCAGAAATAACCTAAGTAATACATACTTTTAAAGATTAAAAATAGCTTTGAGAAAATTTGAGAGTAAATACAGTATTAAATAAATGGTAATGATTAACAGATATTTCCATCAAGGTTTGAGTGAAAAACATCAAAACCCCACAGGTTTAAGACTCAAGATTACTCCTGCGGTCATGCTGCAGTAAGAACTGGCAACACCATGAGAAGCAGTGCATGCTGCTGGACGGCATCTTTTGTCAACTAAAGTCTGGACAAAACCTGATTAAGGCAGTATTTGAAACTAACCCTGTCTAGAAAGAACAGGAGAGGCACGAACAATTTGAAGAAAATAAAGCACAGATTATTTAATTTTTTTTTTTCTTGCTTTGTTAGCAAGGCAAAAGTAAAACAAAGAATTTTTCTTCTTATCAAATGAAAGTTGCTATTTCATTGCTATAATGTATCATCAAGTACAATGCGTTGAAAAGAAACAGATAAAGATCCATTTCTTGACTGCACTGAACTGACAACAAATAAACAGATAAACTCATTTCAGTGCTGTAAGTTAAAGTTTAAAACCTAAACATATATGCCAATATTTTCAGAATTAGAAATTAAGGCTGGATTTCCAACAGAGGCATAAAAACCCTCATGGATCTAACTTATGCTGATTTTAGAGAAATACGCATTTGAATACCAGAGAAGACTGGAAAACAGACAAACCAAACCAAACCAAACCAGCGATCAGCCAGCCTATTGCATTAATCACCATTTATCCATAGCTATGCAACTGAGATCCAGACGCTTTGTTAGCAGTTCAGACAGTTGTGGAATTTGCCTAATACTATGCAAGTGTTTCAGTTGCAGCCTGGCTTGATCCCATCCACATACTAAGTATTTTCTAGAAAGTCATCTTAAGCTAAGACATCAAAGCAAGAATACTGACAATAGGAAGCACATAGTGTTCTTGCCTACAGGTACATGAAAGCCATCATTGTATGCTCAAATGGGCTCAAGTCATACATAAAATATACCTACATAAAATACTGAGTTATGGTTAAAAATCACTGAAAATACAAGAAAGCAATAAAATTCAAGTCAGTGATTAAGACAAACAGCAACAAAACCAAAACATCAACAAAAGATTAAGATAAAATTTTTACATGGGTGCTTGCTATGGTATTAAAACAGATGAGAACTATATGTTTGGTCTAAAAATGCCAATGAGCAGAAGTACAGAAGACTTTCGTTCCTTTACTTTCACTTTTGCATTTTTCAGCACTCACATCTAGGGCTTGCCTATATTTACATGATCACCTTCCTCAGATTAAATATTACCATCAAACCTATGCTTTAAAGAGCAACCCAGAATTAACACTCATTTCCAAAAATGCATTTTATTTGGAAGCAAACTGTATTGCATGTGCACTGTATACATGTGTTAGACGACTATGAATTGCTGCTAATTGTTTGTACTAGCATTATTTTTCATAAATTACATTATGTGAGCTTTGAAGGAAAATGAAAGAACATTAGTTTAAATGGTTTTGTTCCTAAATAGTCTCTATAATTCTCTATAATGTTCTCTTTACTCTGCTTTCTTTTGAAATGGCTTACTAATGATTGAGAATTTTTAAGTCCAAGTCTGATGTGTTCATCTTAGATATCAATTTAGGTGAATTGTGGCTTCCATGCTCCCTCCACTTTTTTACATGAACCAAATGGCAAAACATACTTGTTTTCATGAAGAATGACTATCATAAAGAAGATTTTACATCTGGAATGATCAAGGAAACATGAAAATGTGCCAAAGCCATGCAAAGCGGTAATAAGGGATAGCTATTCACTGGAATTGTTCAGATTCTCCAGCTTATTTATAATTTATTTGTAGAACAATAATTACAGCTCTACATTATCACTCACATTCCATAAAGGCATGAGCCTATTGGTACTTTATGATCCCATATTATTTTATTTTCCTTAGGCATTCAATATTCCATGGATATTTCTCCCTCAGAAGGACTGTAAAGAGATGACTAGTACTCCCTAAACCTCAGAACTGAGGAAAACTGTGTGCATATATATATATATATTCCTGGAGGAAATGAGCAGAAAAGACAGAAAGTTTGTAAATGTACATCTGTATACATGTGCATGTGGTGCTGGAGTGTTTGTATTAGAATTTTAAAAATCCCATGCTATAGTATGGCAGTACTCACAGTTACAGTAATGCAGAAATTCACAAAACCTAAACATATGGATAAACAATCCCACAGCATGGCTAGCTTCAATCTTGTGAATACCCAGAGCCAGATTCAGCTTGTAAATAATAATTTGCATGATTACAGCTTACCTTCTATCTACTATGCAATAGAAAATCTTCCACTACTAAACACTATGCTGCATTCAGAAAAATGTACTTTTAAGGTTGTCTTATAGCATGAATTCCATGATGTAACTATTGAATACCACATTCAGAAACAATTTTTTTTTCAGTATTTTCATCTTTAAGCCATTAATTAGATTTTACTTAAGTGTTTTAAAAATACTCTATTAGAAGGCACATGTCACTGTCATCATCACTAGCATCCTGACTTTACAGATGGAGCTAAGAAGGCAGCAACATGTTTGAGGGCAAGTAATAAACCACTGATCCAGGATGAGAGCAGAGCCTTGTAACTCTCAACCTTGTGTTAATCACATTAAGCCCATGCTCTCTTCTTGAATTACTGTATTTTAAAGCTACAAAACAAATATACTTCAATCTCATCCTCAGACATTACAGAGCATTTATCCAAATTAGATTACACTGCACAACTAAAACTGCTGTAAAATAGTTGAAGAACCAGTAATTTATTTTGCTTACAACTTTTAAAGCATTGCTTTCTTGATAAGGGGTTATAAATTTTTTAAACAGGAAATCCTATCCATCCCACTGTTCTAGACAGGATCAAATATAAACAGGAACTTGCAAGAAATGCTCATCTAGTAATTGTTTTAAACCCTTCACCAATGGAGATCTACAAACTTCAACAAAAACTTAGGAATTAGCTATCCTAATACCTAAAATAATTATCATAACACCTTAACCCAAGTATTTATTTTGTTATCATCAATAGCTAAATCCAATCAATGACAACTTTTAAGACACTTTAACACAACCAGGTCCCCTGTCTTTCCCGTTATCATTCTCTAAATTTTCTCTTTTACAGGGTAAAACTCAAATCTTGAGTCTTTAGCACAGATTAGGTCTTCTAAAACCTTTCTATGCCTTTTTATGGGTTTTTACACTAACGATATCAGACCATTTGTCAAGAACATTCACCTTTAAGCAACATTTATGACTAAAAAATGCCAACTAAAACGGAGTTATAAGGAAACATGAGTACAATCACTAACTAGGTACTGTTAAAGATAACAGAGCTATTACTTATGTATATTGCTTCTGGGATTTTGCCATATTGCACATACCAGCTTGAGCAGCTTCTTCACACTAGTGTGTCTGTCACTACATGTTATTAGCAAATCCCTGGAAGGGGAACAATGCTAACACTAAGAAGAGCTTTTTTACTCACGTGGCTTACATCAACTCTCCACAACTGTAAGTCAAAAGGCAAAATGCTCTTCTGCCAGCAGCATCTATGGCTTAGATTATTCCAACACAGCAGCATGAAGACAGCAGTCATGCATTTTCCATACCTTGAACTGACAGAGCTATGCCACTAAATTTCACATTTGCAGGGTAATGCTAAGCTAGGTATAAATGGTAACTTGCATGTCAAAAAAGTAAAAGAAATGAAAAATTTTTACTCAACTTTAAGCAGTAGAAATAACACATTTATAAACTCAGTACTGGTGTGATCAGAATTTTACTTTAAATTATGAATGCTTATAGTCTAAATATCCTATACATACACAGAAACACATGCAATACGTAATGCACAACGTAAATGAACTTTCACAGCAAGAATGACAATACTGTAAATACTGTGTTAGTAAATAAAATAATGAAAAGAATAAAGCTTTCTCTTACCCGCAAGCCATGGAAGCGTGGGTTGCTATAGAAGAGCTTCATCTGCTCGGCTGGCAGCGGGCCTAGCACCTTCTGAATGGTAAAGAGTTGGTCAATCTCACTCTCACCAGGAAACAAGGGCTGCCCATCACTCAGCTCTCCCAGGATACAGCCTACAGACCACATATCCACAGCCTTTCCATAAGGGGCTCTGTAAAGTGAACACAGAATGTTGTCTTTCGCTAATGGACACTGTCTTCTTACTGAGCTGTTTCAATTTACAGGCCATATTTCCCATGGCCTGCTTCCTTACAAAACAGAAAAATAGACTTTGATATTAAAGAAACTACCTCAAATACCAAACCCTCTGTTTCTGCCATGGGCTGCCTGACATATCACTGCTTGAGTCAGCAGGAGCAGAATTCACAAGTACCCCAAGCGATCTGGCTACCTTTGTAAAAAATCTTACGTACAGGAATAGTCTTTCTGACTGTGAAGCAGTTACCATTCCCAGTTAAACTACCATTAACTTCTCTGCTCTTCAAGGAGCTGATGACTCTGCTCTATTTCTGCATTACATTTCTTTTTCCATTATGCTTAACAGGTGGATAGGCATCCTGGGTTTGGCCACTGGGAGAACAGAAATGATATAAAATCTTTGTTGCAGCATTCACACAGTGGAATTTTTAATTAGAGAGAAAACAGAATGTCCCTGAAAACTATTTCTTAAAAAACACAGTTGAGGAAGCAGTGAAAGCATCATAAAATAGGTAATTCCTGTATTGGAGCAAAATAACAGGAGGGGGTTTGGGGAGGACTTCTGATGTGTAGTCTGTGTGCACAAGCAAAGTTGTGTGGTAAGGAAGATGGTGCCTTGTATTCTAAACTACTAGTAACAAAAGATACTAGGTCAGCAATGAAGGTACTTAACAGAAGAGGCAACATAGATACTCTAGTCAGGAGAAACTATAGACTTGAAGATGGTTTGTAAGACATGTAGGACAAAATTGGAATGTAGAGAGTGGAAGTTTGTGTAAGACATGTAGGACAAAATTGGAATGTAGAGAGTGGAAGTTTGTGTGAAGAGAGTTGTAGAATACTGTGACATTCATTCTAAAGTCACAGACACTGAAGAAATAGAGAATAACCAGAGAGCAGCTCTTCATCAGAGGCTGTAGCGATAGGACAAGGGGGAGTAGATTTAAACTTGAACAGGGGAAGTTCAGGTTAGATATAAGGAAGAAGTTCTTTACTGTAGGGTGGTGAGGCACTGGAACCGTTTGCCCAAAGAAGGTAAATGCTCCATCCCTGGCAGTGTTCAAGGCCAGGTTGGACAGAGCCTTTGGTGACATGGTCTAGGGTGAGGTGCCCCTGCCCACGGCAGGGGGATTGGAACTTGATGATCTTAAGGTCCTTTCCAACCCTAACTACTCTATGATTCTATGACAGTTCACGATTTTCACTCTAAGATTCAGTTCCTCAGCAAATTTGTTTAGCTGCCTACCTCAACTGTACAACAGGTAATGCATTACATACTTCTGGTTGTTCATTGTTCCTACTACAGATTGATGCAACTCCTTTTCTGTATGCTTGAGTTCTTGCTCATTGAATTTGTAAAAAAAAATTGTAAACATCCAACTCATTCCAAGAATCTCTGTTGGATTTTTAGGTTTTGAGCAGAATGACTGGAGAATCCTTCTCATGTAAAAGAAAAAGCATATAAAAAGAATAAAGACTAGAAAAATATTGAACTGAAACCATATCTCGCTGTCTTTTTGAAACTTGTAATCCAACAACTCAGCCTCTGTTTCAAGATATTTTTCGGTTACAGCTGGCTTGCCTGTTTCTGGAGTAAGACAGCACCAAGTGTTGGAGGTGACAAATCCTATGCTAAATCTGTTTCCTTTGCTCCTTCCTTATGATGTCCTTCAATAAATTCTTCATGTCTAGTAAAAAACTAGCATCATCCTTCTGAGCCTCTACCAGCACTTCAGCAGTGCTGGTAAAGGGTAACTGGAAATGAAAACCAAATTATAGTTTTGACTGAAAGGATGAAGAGGAGCGTAGTGTGATGAAAGGTACACTACCATTGCTATGTGACGTCTATCATGAGGCTCATGGAGTATCTTAAATTACAGGACTACCATGGAAACTTCTTATAAAGGGAATGGGCAGGCAGGAATCTGAACTACAACTGTTATAAATTCAGCTTTATATTTTAATCAGTTAAACACTGCTCAGCTCAAGACAGATCAACATGTCAATGATTCATACTGACTTACTGGAAACAGAAAAAAAATTAATGAAAATCTGAAAGCCTCTTGAAATATTCCCTTTAAATCAACAACAGCTCTCAACAGGGTAAATCTTACAAAAGGTGCTTAAAAAAATAATATAAAGAATCAGTCAAGACTTATCATCATAGTTCTGCAAATTGTACTTACCCAAGCAAGAGTTCAGGTGAGCGGTACCATCTGGTAGCCACATATTCTGTATAGTTAGCATTGCTTCCTTCAGAGAGATTACGAGCAAAGCCTGTCAATGAAACAGTGTGAAAGATTATATCCTATTTTAAATACAACATGTTTAACACCATGGATTTTGGCAGTTGAGAGATCACACCTATTTATATAGAAGTGAATTGTTTACAACTCCTAGTGTACAACGATTTCTGCAATAATTGCTTGTCTACGGAATTGCAAGCTTTTATTGGTAAAACAGTGAAAGTGAGCATGTCTGTTTTAATGACTGCCTTATTTGCGTACTCTCCTCAGAAGCCTGTGGGCTTTTGCTATTACTTATGGTGCTTTGCCATAATCAAAATGGATCGATAAAAGTTACCTGTCAGTATGTCATGCAAGTTATTGAACTACTGCCACAAAATATCACTGAGATGCTGCTTGCAGAATTCATAACATTAGAAACAATGCTCTTCCAGTCACAGATCCTAACTATCACAGTCTCACTGCATTCAAATTTTTAAATTGGTCAGGAACCTATGTATTCTTCTCATCTAAGGACACTCCCTCCCTGAGGGTGAGACTGACTGACCTGTAGTTAAGATATGGCTAAAACTTGGTCCAAAATTCCCTTCAGTGAAATCCCTATGAGTCTTTCCCTCATTGTGACGAGAAAGAACAAAAAATTCCAGTGTTGCAGAGGTATAGGGCATAATTTAATTTTCAGAATCAGTAAGTGCTACTTCAATGCAAAATTCATTTTTCTTTATATCCTAGTTCTTACACAGAAGCTGCCAAAATCTCTTTTTCCTCACAACTTTGGTTGTAAGGTTGCAATTTTATTTTTTTCCTTTTTTTTTTTTTTTTAATTCTGAAAGTGTATCTCATTTGGCAGCTTTGTGTGAGGAGCCCAGCCATTATTATTATTAGAATATTGGTTCGAGAAAACAATGATAAATGTGTTAATGGCATAGGTTACAGCTGTTGTTTTTGTCAAGACAGCTCTATCTTCAAGAGTTAGTAAAGTAAAAGGCACGTATGAGGAACAGATATTTTAAAGTTGCCCCAAAATAATAATAATTCTGTTTTGTTCCCATAAAGTCTAATGAACATTACCAATACTGTAGGAGAAAAGCTGGAGAGGAATTTTTTATTACTTTTTAACACTGGGATTGAGTAAATTTCTAAACATTACTATATTTAGAACTGGTTAGGCAGCCCTGTTTCTGTTTCAAATTACATGACCTATCTGAGTAATCTTGTCTGTGAAAACTCTTTCATTCATGTATTTAAAGAAGAGGGGGAAGATAACCAGGAGCTACACTGAAGAACTGGGACTGCCAAAATGAACAGTGGGAAGTTCCAAACTGAAGGGAGGTAGGAAATAAGGAAAGGTGTGACATGGTACAAACAAACTCATGTGCTAATGTAATGCATGAGCCCAGAAGCCCACAACCTCATGTGCACCAGAAAAATCAACAAGTCAAGGATGCATCCTCCTCCCTCCAAGCCAGTTTGTTGGAATCTTGTCATACACCAGAAACCACCAGCAGCTAACATAGTCTGAAAAATCAGCCCTCAATTTTACAGGCAAGGCACAGCATGGATTTGATGTGGAAAGACAAAGGAATATTATTGTCATGGGCTTCAGTGTTGGGTGATGTAAGAAACCATTCTATGGATTCACTACTACCCTGACTCTATGACACCATGCTGAAAGGTGATGGACAGGATAATTCAAAAGGCATAATACTTCCCAAGGACTTATTTTGTTGTTGTTGCTGTGGTGGAGTTAGGTTATTGTTTCTTCTTCCAAACTGTGCTGAGGTTATCAGGAACAATTTTTTGATACAAAATAAGAGAAGGTAACTACGGAGAAGATTAGACCCAACTCTAAACAGTGAGAAGGAACAGATTAGAAGATCAAGACAGAAGATGATTTGGGTAAGAGCAAGTATGAAAGCAATAGCACTTGCAAATACATCATGATGCACAAAGAGAGAACAAGCAAAATAAGAATTTTAAAGGACAGACTTTAAACAGCTCAGACCACAGTAAGAGAGATGTCAAGAAAAAAGTTGTAAGGAATAAAGGAGAAGACTGAATTTCTTACAGAGAAAATTTATAGAGAAAATAAGGTAAAATTTAAATCAGACATAAAGTAAAACATTCTAACATTTTAATGACATGTAAGTATTTTAATGTACTCAACATAAAAAGGACATGGAACTGTTGGAACAAGCCCAGAGGAGGGCCACAAGGGTGATCAGGGGACTGGAGCACCTCCCGTATGAAGACAGCCTGAGAAAGTTGGGGCTGCTCAGCCTGGAGAAGAGAAGGCTGCGTGGAGACCTCATAGCAGCCTTCCGGTATCTGAAGGGGGCCTTTAGGGATGATGGGAAGGGACTCTTCATTAGGGACTGTAGTGATAGGACAAGGAGTTATGGGTTAAAACTTAAACAGGGCAAGTTTAGATTGGATATAAGGAAGAAGTTCTGCACTGTGGGAGGAGTGAGGCTCTGGAACAAGTTGCCCAAAGAAGTGGTAAATGCTCTATCCCTGGTAGTGTTCAAGGCCAGGTTGGACAGATCCTTGGGTGATGTGGTCTAGTGTGAGGTGTCCCTGCCCATGGCAGGGGGGTTTGAACTAGATAATTTTCAGGTCCTTTCTAACCCAAACCATTCTATGATTCTAATAGATAACTTAGAAACACTAGGTAACCACCATTATTCTGAATTTCAAGAGAAAGCTAAGTGAGCACCTGTCAAGAATGACACAGACATGCTTAATCCTTTATTTGAGTAGGTGAAAGAACTAGAGATTTTCTTGAGGTCTTTTCCAGTCCTGTGTTTCATGATTTCTATTCTTACACATCGTACAGAGATTAAGAGATTGCTAAAACAAGTAATTCTGAAACCATTGTGTTGAAACAGCAAACACATTAATCAGAAAGCCTATTCCCAACAGTCAGATGCATCTTCTGTATTCGGCATTTTGTACTCTTTTTTCCACTCCTATTGGCAGAAAGGACTCCCACACAACATGTGTCCAGGCAAGCACCACATTCAGTCTCATTTTTATCTAGCACGATATGTACAGAACACATTGCACAAAGATTATGAAGAACTATTTTGTTAAAAATTTATGAACTTTTCTATTCAGACTGTTTTGTCCAGTGTGCTATTCAGAAACATCTAATTACTTCTATACACACATTGGGATGGATTCATAAACCTGTTCTTTGTATTTGCTGTCGTGTAAGGAATGTGGCACTGTATGTGACAAGTACTTGTGTTTTAAAATAAGAATTAAGTTAGGTACATAGACATTTTATAAGGTGAATTCTTATCTCCTAATCTGTACATGTTCAGGAAACACTTGTGGCTAATATTGTTCTGACAGACATTTTACAGTAATAGCTTAAGCTACCAGCAATAGTGTCAATTAGCCATAAAAAATTAAAACTGATTCCAAATTATAAGAGTTACTTGGAAATTTAAATTCAACTAATTATAAAATATTGATCAGAATTCACACTAACACACATAAACAATAAGAAAACAGAAATTCCCACAATTTAGTCTTCTTTCCTTGAGACTGTGCTGAGCACCATGAGTTCATTCTGATTGCATGTATTTTCCAACCGTAGAAGGAAAACACAGCTGGAGCATACAGTATGAGCAAAGCAATGGACTGTGAATGTCACTGCTAGTAGAATTCACATCATCTAGTGAGAAAACTGATGTCCAGGACACAATTGTACCATTTGTTCAGCTTTATATTTTCCTGTAATACTGTTGCACAGAGGATGTTGACATGAGTTCACACGCAAAGATCTGTTAGCTGATGGCATATACCGACTCTAATGGTGAATGTTACTTGAGGGAGGGAGTGCGAGGGCCAGGGAAGGCTCTTTCGTATGGACAGGTGAGGGTGAACAGTTCCCATGAGGACCTCACTGGGTGTTCTTGCTTGTGATGCCCTTAGCTCTGATTGGAGCAGACATTGGTCAAGGGCAGGTGTCGCTTGCTGATGGGTTGTTAAACTCTGCAAAAGGCAGTGATTGGGTCCTGTGCTCCCTAACCACGCAAAGCTAGCGCAGAGAGGGAGCAAGGTGTATGCTACACCAGCCCCAGTGGGAGAGCCCTGACTTGCCAACCCCAGAGGAGTTTCCTTTGAAAGGGGGGCAAGGCACTGAAAATGAGTGTAGGGTAAGAGAAAAAACCTGCCCACCTGCTCTGTGCAATGGTGCCACGGTAGCCTGGGCATAGAGCTGCCAGGGGAGGGTGGCCACAGCACTGCAGACAGGAGGTCTGTCGATAACAAAAAGACAAAAGGCACCAAAAAGGCAAAGGTACTGAGGGCACCACACACCCTACCCTGGTGCTCTGTCAGAGCTGTGAAGTTCCTTAAAATGCAGAATAAATTGCCCTTAATTCAAAGTACTCACACGGACAAAGACTTCTAAGGCTTTTCCTAGAATGTTTATTGTTTCAGAATGCTTAAGCAAAAATGCCTTTAGGATTACAAGAAATAAGCAGCGCTGCAAATGAAAAATGCCTTTTTTGTGTTCCTAAAAACCCTCTTTCAATCTTTTTTCTTTTTTTTGCAGTTCTTCTTTTCATTCAAAATTGCAGAGGCTTGAAATGACAACTTACAAACCACTCATGAAAAGCGCCCTTGGGTAGCACTATGGAATTGTGTTTTATTTACCAAGCCAAACTGTAAGCTTTTTAGAGGGAAAAATACTTTGTTCTGTGTTTATGTAGCATTCAGAATAAAAATAGATTGTTGGAACAGCGTACACGCTGCTCTGCTGTCTTCTGGAGATTACTCACATGGGCAAAGTTTGCCTTGTGTTTGTGTGCCGATTCCTCAAAGCCATAAAGCTGACATTAAACAGGTAGTTACAGGTCAGGAAACACCACTGTTAATATTACATATACCACTCTGACTCTAAGCTCCAACCATTCAGTCATTAATCATATGTGGACATGCTATTCTTTCATTAATGTAACCACAAAATTTGACCTATAACTACACACATAACAGTCATTGAAAGCCAGTGGTTCAAAAAACAAATAAAACCTGTAAATTTACTCTATCTTTGCTAAACAATGAAAAATTCTTTTAAATACACAGGACAGATACACCCACAGTTTTGGTAGCCTCGTAATCAGCTTCTCATCTGTGTTTTTTTCAGCTGGGTGCCAAAAACACCGCTAGTAAAAGCCTTGTCAAATGTAAGAAAAGATAAATGCAGCATTTCTATCTACGTTTTAATACAGGTGTTTAACAGGGCATGAAAATTAAGCCCACAGGTCTTTTGAATTAAAGAACTAGCCACCAACCTGAAGAAGCAACCAATTCTGACCACTAAAAGGGTTTTAAACTGCACATACTGTAGAACTGCTATGAGGATAAGGCAAAACTCCACTGCAAGAGACTTTCTTTAAAGAGGTTAAGAAGCAAGTATCTATTGAACTTACCAAAGTCACACAGCTTCAGCACATCATTGTGGCTTATTAAGAGATTCTCTGGCTTGATATCTGGAGTACCAGAGTGGAATGAAAAAAAAAAAAAAGCCATTAACTTCTCTTTTTAATTTTGAACTTTGTCAACAAATATTATTTCATTATAATGTATTTAGAGTTATTCATGCAATCATAAACAAAGCATTACAAGAGCAACTGCTGAAACAGCTTCCAGCTATTCAGTTTGTGAACATGCAGAATTAATTTTCTGCCTTTTGAAGTCTTTTAAGTGTTTCCCAACGAAATACTGGAAGATAAAAGGTGCTTGCAGATATTCCTGGGCAGCAAACCAATATACAGAATACTGCATATTGCAAAATACTACAAAAAACTGACATTTAATCACCCACTTAACCAATCAAACACGTGTTGTGCTCAACATTTTCAGTTATGATGATCTTCTTGATCACCTCTTGTCCGTTGTTTAAAAAAATGTGCTGTCTAGCTTTAAGCCCCCTCTATTTTTATTCCTGTATGGATATTGTGGTATCCATTTATGCTGTATTTTTCTAAGTATATTTTACAAAACATTTTCAGGCTCTTCCTTATGCTTCATCAGTCTTAAATATAAATAGCATATTGTATGGGAAATTTAATTTATTGGAAACATGAATTAGAAATGTTATTCTTGGAAGGCCACAAAGCAAAATACAATTTAGATAAAGTCACACTTTGTGTGTACAATTTAAGTGCTTGAAGCTTAGAGGAGAAAGTAAATATACACAGCTAAACTCATGGGAACTGGGAGGAACTGCCTTAAGAAGTAAAACACAGGGTGGACCAAGCTTTAAGTTTTGGGTTATTTTCCTCCTAATATTCTACTATCACATTCAAAAGTGAAATGACTAAGCATCATGAAATGTTTTAAAAAAATCCTTTTCCTTTGGTAATGTCTGTACTGCAGTTTTACTTCACTGTGCATATGATAAAACATTTATACCATATCCTAAAGACTGGACAGCAAGCTTTACATGTAGACGAACTGAGTTTTAAAATGATCTGAAGTCATGAAATAGACTTAAGAGCCAGCCAAATTTACAGCTTCTTTTTTTTTTCCTGTTGATATAAAGCAATTGCTTATATTTATGTCAAATGCAAATTACTTCAAGCTGTAACATCTTTCCCTTTAGAAAGCAAATTCCTACCTAGGCTTATTTCCATGCAGAGAGCTACACACTTACCTCTATGAACAATATCATTCTTATGGCACCAATGAATTGCTTTAATTAGCTGGTAGATATAGCTTTTCACTTTTTCTGGTGGAACTCCATTTGGCATTTCTTCTAGCAATTCAAGCATATTCTAAATGTTTAAAACACACATTATTTAATATGAAGTTGCACTCTAGTTGCTAGAAGATAGCATACTTTCAGCATTATGATGCAATGTACTTAGGCCACTGAGCCTGGCTGTGCAAAAATCAATAGTTACACACTAAAGGAGTGTATTTTAATCATAAGCATACTACTACCTGATCTCATTCGAGAGAAAGCACTTGTGAAGACAATAATCCTTAAAGGTGAACCACAACTATAACACAAGTCCTTAAAGGACCACTCATGCTAGAATTTCTAAAAAGTCACCTTTGTTACAAAAATTTGCTCAAACAGAACCACCAGGACAGTGTGGTTATATGAAAATTTTAGTAAAGCACAGAATTTTGTAAATATCCAATGGTGCTTTAACACACTTTCCTTCATTGTGAAGCTAGTTTACTGCTTTGACTGGGCCATGATTAATCACAAACCATGTCTGTACGTGAATGGGTATAGTTAAAGCAACACAAGCCTTTTAGGGAAAATGAAGTAACAGATATAAAACATCTCATAGGTGCAAAAACAGAAACCTAGGCCATATCCTGTAGCTATGTAACAGCAATACTAATCTTAGACATATTTGCACTACAGTAGCTATGGCCATATTACCTGTTCTATGGATATACTTAGGGAAGCAAATAGATTGATTGCTTATACTAATACATTTCCTCTTTGAAAAAGGACACTTAGATTCCCATTATGTTAGCAAATGCCTCCAATTTTGCACAATTATAAGTACAGGGTATCTTTCAGTCTGAAACCTGAATGAATAACAAGCAGCAGCAGCCCTCTTGAAGAGAGGAAAATCTTATTTACTGCACACCGAAACAGACATCAGTATTTTGGCTATGCTGCCGTACACAACACATTTAATTGTGGATTTGAGCATCTGTAGATTTTTCATTTAAAATATATTTATCTTGTCTTTGACAAACATTTTCTTCAGCTGTAGAATATGTTCTTTTGAGGTTTCTCTTGCAAAATAGTTTAATGAACCCACTTATATGACAAAACAAATGGAGACTTACAATATTTGGGGAAAAAAAAAAAACCCAAACACAAAAAAAAAAACCAACCAAAAAAAGCCACCACCTCTAAGTTTTAAAATCTGTGAACAAATACTGGAACATGTGCTTGAGTATAAATTTCCTTAGAAATACATTTCAGATCTGAGCAAAAAAAAAAAAAAATTATGTTTAAGAATCACATTGATTTTAGTTAGACTCTTGTCCACATAGAGCCTGTGGATCTGGATAAGTAAGTCAAGAAGTTAGTGTTACAAATAGGCACCAAAATAGTAGCATCAACACAGCAAGACAAATCCTACATAAAGACATTAACTAAGGAGATGATGAATAAAGGAGATTAGAATAAAGGGGATTAGAATAAAGGTGAATTTAAGTAATCTGGATTTGAGTTTTGCAGAGCTAAGATTCCCTAAAGGACACAAGGTGCTCATCACCGGTTAAAATAAAAATTAGCTTACTATAGCACATTTTATTTAATTCCTCCTACTCTCCCCTCATCCAAAAATACAGAAATCATCCAGGTCTTCAAAGAAACTATTTGACGTATCTGAAAATGAGAAATGCTCATGGACGGTGATGTTTAACTGAAAACAAATGCAACCATTAACATAGAAATTACATTAGGCACAGACTACACATGATTTCCACCTTTATCATTTTATTATTTTATTCTGCTGAAAATAATGTTAAGATATTGCAGCCTGGTGTTCTTACCAATATTAACTATATTTGAAGTAAACTCTTTGTCTGATCAATTCAATGTCTTTTACTTACGCTGTTCTTCCAACCCACCACTATGGAGAGCTTAGACAAGTCAACTATAACAGAAAATTAAATGCATGTTCTAAATTGGTGTGTGATGAAAGACGTTCCACATGTCTGGAATGGTTACAAGGAACACAGGTGGAACAAGCCAAGTTTTGGATGTTAGAGATATGATCCACCACATCAGAAGGTGCTGAGCTGCTGGTAAAAAACAAAACTGATTTCAGCCAAACTGTGGGCTAATACTGGTCACCTCACATTATACAATAAAGTTGTATCACATGATAAATTGACATTGCATAAAGAAGACACAGTATTTAGGGTGAGGAATCTTTAAACAAGAAAAAATTGACTGAAGAGGACTAGCGCTCAACTAAACTGAAACATCACACTGGCAGATATTAAATGAAAATTTCAGTCAAGGGAGCAATATCTTATGAAAGACACAGAGACCCATATATTTAAGTTTGTGCTTATTTTCACTGTGTGTATCTGAGTATTGTCTGTTTCTTTCCATGAAGAAATGCTAAATGCTTAGAATACAGAGAGAAAGCCTGCCTTTGTCACAAAAGTTGCAAAAATGGAAAAGAAAACCAAAAAAACAACAAAACAACCCACCAAAAAAACCAACAACAAAACGACAACAAAAAAACAACAAAAACCCCCCCCCCCCCCCCCCCGAAAAAAAAAAATCAACACAAACCCAACAACAACAACAACAAAACCCAACAAACCAATCTGTTCTAGGTTGTTTCTCCCTGGAAACAGATGAGGGTGTCTGGCAGCAGTAGGCCAATCTAAGGAAATTTTGGAATTGTTTCAAATGAGGTCAGGATTGGAGATAATGACGGTGATCTTTGCCAAATCCCTCTAAGCAACTATTGATAGTGGCCTTGTTACAGAAACACACACACAAATCCTATTTTTAACAGGAAAAAGTAGAGAAAGTTGAAACAGATTCCAAGGTCACAAGTCTATGATCTTGCTTTGAAAGACGACATCAGGATTCATTACACAACATAACACAGGACAGTTAATCAGCTTTACAATTAAACAGGACTAAACATTTTGGATAGGTATTTTTTTTTCATGTGATATATATTCCAGTCTACATAATTTGAACGTTTGCCTTCATACATGCAAGAACTTATTTTTTTATCTGAACACATGAAGAGAAAACAATAGTAAAGTTCTCAGTGTTCCTTTCCCACGTAAATGTCTAATTGCAACAATTCAGATTGTATTAAAGTTTCTGCTGCTCCTTTTACAGATTATAATAGCTTAATTTTTCAAAGTAATTTTAAAGACTTCTCCAGCAAACTTGTAACTGTGGCAAGGATAGTAAAACCCAACTCACTTTTTCCACATATTCAAAAACTAAGTATAATTTTCCTCTTCTTCTGAAGGCTTCCTTCAGCTCCACTATGTTCTCCTGCTTCAAAGTGCGAAGCATTTTAAGCTCTCGTAAAGTGGTTTCTTTGACTTCTTCATTTTCTAGAGTGCAAAGTAAAAGTGACACAGTAAAACTTACTAAAAACCAGACCAAAATCCCAAGTAACAAGTGTTACAAAACTTCATTTTGAATGCCAGTTCTGTTTCTAGATACTACAGAGAAAAAGGCTGATTTTCTAGTATGGAGTCTGCTGCCTGGATGCTTCTGCACTGGAAGAGGTAACTGGTGGCTGTGCTGTCATTATACAACTCTCCCAGACTTCCCATCACTACATTCTAGGTTTTCAGTGGCAGAAAATGTTGTACGAAACAAATAATTTGCATTTCTATCTTTTTCATTATAAAGAGCACTAAAATGCTTCAAAAAATATGCATGTATGTGTACAGACACACCTTCTACCCCACAAACATGTCACACACATTAAGCACTGCCAAGGTTAATATGTCCTCAGCAGAAACAGTGGAATGTAAAGCTCATTTTTGAACAATGTCAAAGAAATCTATTTGATTCTGAAAATCTTTCTCCAAAAGCCATGAGAAACTTAAAGATCAAAGCACAGATTTGTAAGTCCTGCAAGTTTCCCCATGAGGCTTTCAATGGAATTAAGCAATGCAAGCCATTGTAGCAGCCACAGAGGGCAGTAAAGCAAGTACTGACTCAACTAAGCCTTGAATCTGATTCTGAGGAGCCAAGAAATTTAACTATTGCTTTGACAATCTAGTCTGAACACTGTTCAAGAGGAGTGGTTTACCTAAAGCTTCGTACACTGCCTATTATCAAGGCCTCTGAACTTACTGGGCTCTAAAGGATAATACCAATAAAATATCAAGTAAATCAGATTATATTAGGTTTTATTTTTAATTTCACAAAATAAAATCCATTAATTCAGTAAATTTGCCCATACACATGTAGAAGCAGGCTTCTTAATGGCTTAGATCTGTTATCCACAACAGAGGGATATCAAATAGGATATGATTGCATAAATTAAAAGCTAAACCGTATTTGGAGGTCAGGAACCACAAAGACAGAGAAAGAAGAAACAAGGGACAGAAATTAGTTTTCCAAGCAAGTAGAATGCAAAACCAGGTTTGCAGTGGAGAGAGAATAACACAGGTCATACAAATGCATATAATCATCATCAGAACAGAAGAGAGGAAAAGAAAAAAAAAAGTGACAGGTAGCAGGGGGGAAAGAAAACAAAATACTATCATCATGAATGTTTTGATTAAAAGTATATAATTTAGGACAATCTAAATCACTTCATTTTAAGACTGAGTGCTCGTTGTTGGCTTGCATCAGCTTGATTACATAATATCATATATAACTAGAGACACTGTTTTCCAGAGCATTTAGCATGCATATGTCAGCAGCAAGAATTCAGTGACCCAAAAATGGCAGTAGAAACAATTACGTTATATTCCGATTTCTAATGAACTACTATATTGACAAGACAGATGTAAAATCGGCTGAATCAAATCCATCAAAAGAACGACCATATTTCCAGAAACTTGTAAACAACTACCTACCACTCTGAAGAGCATTCATCAGTCATGTTAACTAGTATTATGTAATACTCTTGGAAAGCTAGACCTAATGGCAATCCTGCATTTTTCATTTTCTGGTAGACAGGCTAATAAGATAATCCTTATTAGGGCTTAATATTGAGATTCATTGCCTAGGATCTATACTGAATAGCCATATTGAGTTCCAAAAAGCAATTCTGAAGTACTCTCATGAGCTAGTCAAAATGGTCACCACAATTAATTGAACATCTACACTCTTTGGCAGGGATTTAAAAAAGATTTCTGACTAGTGGAGCTAAAAATTTCATCAAATGCACTCTTCAAGTGTCTGGCAAAACCAGCTACAAAGCATAGAGTTTGCTAAAAAATCAACAGGTACAAATCGGACTTTGCTGTGTCTAACTGACTCTTAAATTTACAGTCCTTGTAACCAACCATAACTCCATGGCCAACAGCAATCCTATAACAATAAGAGAAAAGACAGGTTTGCTAAAATACAGTGACTGCTGTTTCCTTAAACCACATCACTAGCTTTCAGCTAAAGCCTTGGTATATGGCAAATCACAGCTGCATTGCCTCAGACTGGGATGAATCCTCTTATTACTTCATGCTTGGCTTCTCCTGTTTTTGCTAGGCCATTAGGGATCAGGAGTAACTTCTGCTGTATGCAAGGTAGGTAGTTGCTTTCATGGTTGATTGCCAATTTTGCCTATGATAGGATACTAGGATTTACTGTCCTCTAACATGCTCAGGTCAGAGAGCCAGTATTGCCATATACAAATCTTTGGGTTTATTATTGCTGCTGAGGAATAAGTGAGTGCAGCCCTGAAATAATTTCTATGTGTCCTGCTTTGTGCCATCCACTTTGCCAGCAACAGTAAGCCTTGCAGGAGATGGCTCTTCCTCACTCCAAGCAAACTCAGCAATAACAAAGGGTTTACAGAAGCTGCTGTGAAGGAGCAAGGAGAAATATCCCGTGAAAAGTACAATCTGCTGAAGGCGGGACAGAGCCTCTGCCTCACCACCCAGCTCCCTCAAATCTTCCCACAGATTCCTGAGAGCTCCCCAATTCCAATTCATGCCATTGAACTTCTCAGTGACCTCTCAGTCTCCCTCCTTCATTTACCCCTTCAATTTCCACTAATACTTAGGTCCCTTCCCATAGAGGAAGGGTGCTAAAGCCCAAAGACTCTGCAAGCCCTACTACAAGGGGTTTTTGCCATTTTCTGATCACATCCACTCTCCAAGTAGTAGATCTTACTCCTGCGTATGACACTGCAATCTCAGCCATATTAAGACAGACGGACCAAGAAAGAAAGGTAGTTATCTAGTTGGAGTGTGCAATGCAGTCCCTAGGCAGGTATGAAGGATCAAGTGCCTTGAATAGTCACAGAGCTAATAAATCATTATCATCTTTAAATCATGTCTTGATATATGAGACTTCTTATTTTAACTGGAGAGATACTATCTTCATGAAAGATGAGGCAGCAGAAAAGGTTACCTTCGCTGTCTTTGAATTTCTTGATAGCCACAATTTCATGTGTCTCCTGTAAAACAAAAGCAAAGAAAGAGAAATGAGCAAGATCTGCTGTTTTCTCTTGCTTGTTGGGTTGGGTTTTTTTTCCCCTGAGCATCTGACAAAGGGAAAAAAAAAATCATCCAGAGAAATTTCACAATGTGAAACAAAATGAATTAAAAATCTGGTAAATACCTCAGTGATCAGGCCAAATACAATGCAAAACCACATCTTGCAGATATGTCACAATTAGGAACCCCAGTGTGAAAAAAACAAAGTGAAAACCAAAAAATCGTATTTAAATGCCTTGTAGCAGATATCAATTAAATTTTCAGAAGAGTTGTTCCTCTGACTCTTGTTGCTTAGTTATTCTGAAACACTGGCGATGGACAATGCTTCATCTGACCAAAGTATGAATGTGGGTGCTTACCTCCAGGAACTGAAATGAAAGTACTCTACTAGCATGTGACTAATGCTTACAACGAGACCTGTAATTTTGGTTGCCTAAAGGTTTGGGTTTTCAAAGTTCAAATATCCACAAAGAGCATGATTTTAGGAAAGCAAATTCTCTGTGCCTTTTTAAAAGAAAAGGACAAAAACCAGAAAAAAACCCTGTTGTTTTAAGGGAAGCCTACCCAGAATCACTAACTGTGTTTGAAAGTGTTAATCTGCACTTACTTTGTGGTCATAAGTGATAACTTCTAAATACCTGCCTGCCTTTGCATTCCTTGAGTATTCTCCATTCTCACCAAACCTCATCACCGTAGGTCACATTTTTCTCTTGTGTGAGCAGAAAAAATACATTTAGCACATGGCCAAAATGTAGCCAACATGACATGACTGTGCAGGTCTGTTCATACAATGATGCAGCACCTGAATTTTAGTTACATGGTGGGGAAGAAGCTTTAAGGTCACAAAGTAAGGGTGTGTGAGCAGACAGGCAGTAGGATATCTGGGTTACTTGTCAAGCTGGATCAGGCTTACACATCTGTTCCAAACCCCTCCAACCAACAATATCCCACTATTAACAGCATGCAAAGTCTGGATTGGAGAACAGCAATAAAAAAGTGAAGCCTTTCTGGAATACCTGAAGGCATGTGTGTAACCAAGTACTGAATAACACAATAATTTACTCCATTTTTCATTTCAAATCATCGTAACACATGAAACACCTGATCCCATTTAAAATCAAAGGATTTGGAAAGACTTGGAAAGCAGATAGTGAATAATCCCTTTTAAAGACTTTAAATGAAAATCAATACTACTATGAATAAAAAATAAAATCAATAAAAATGAGTTTGCAAACAAATGTAAGAATATGTGTGTGTGTGCGTGGTTTGCACATTTAAAAAAAATCCTTTTATCATCACTCATAACACCTATGAGAAGAACTTAAAAGCGTTATGTTGCTTTTCTGCCTCTAAAACCTACCTATTATATACACTGGTCTAATCTGAAGGCTGGTAGATTGCATAAATTCAGCTGAGATAATACAAACCTCAAAGCATCACCCTTTGCTCAAACAATTTACAGAACAGCAATGAAAGGGATGTCAGAACTGAGGAGATAATACGCTCTTCAGGTTCAGAGTGATTTTGAAATGCTTGACTACACCTTTTATGTCAAATATAGTTCCTGAAGATTTTTGTTTTGGGAAGCTTACAAACTGAGTGCTCTAAACTAAACTGAACAGACTTTTTAAGGATAACAGGGAGGGATTCTACAGGTATGTAGCGAATAAAAAACAGACTAGGGACAACATAGGTCCCCTCCAGAAGCAACCAGCAGAACTGGCTACCCTGGATTTGGAGAAGGCTGAGGTTCTGATTTATTTCTTTGCCTCAGTCTTCACTGGCAAGTGCTCTGACTGTACCACCCAAGTCTTGGAAGGCAGATGGAGGGACTGTGAGAATGAAAACCTTGGGCCCACGGTAGGAGCGAATCTGGTCTGAGATCATCTTAGAAACCTGAACGTGCACAAGTCCATGGGTCCTGATGAAATCCATCCACAGGTCCTGAAGGAGCTGGCAAATGAAGTTGCTAAGCCGCTGGCCATCATATTTGAAAAATCATGGCAGTCAGGTGAAGTTCCTGACAACTGGAAAAAGGGAAATATAACCCCCATTTTCAAGAAGGGGAAAATGGATGACCCGGGGAACTACAGACCAGTCAGTCTCACCTCTGTGCCTGGCAAAATCTTGGAGCAGATTCTCCTGGAAGGCATGCTAAGGCACATGAAAAACAACAAGGTGCTTGGTGGCAGCCATCATGGCTTCACTAAGGGGAAATCCTGCCTGAAAAATCTGGTGGCCTTCTATGATTGACCTACAGAACTGGTGCATAGGGGTAGAGCTGTTGAGGTCATCTACCTGGACTTGTGCAAAGCGTTCCACACTGTCCCACACGACATCCTTTTCTCTAAATTGGAGAGACATCAATTTGATGGATGGTCCACTCGGTGGATAAAGAACTGGCTGGATGGCTGCACACAAAGAGTTGTGGTCAATGGCTCAATGTCCAGCTGGAGATCTGTAACGAGTGGTGTCCCTCAGGGATTGGTGTTGGGACCGGTCTCGTTCAACATCTTCGTCACTGACATTGACAGTGGGATTGAGTGCGCCCTCAGCAAATTTGCCGATGACACCAAGCTGTGTGGTTCGGTTGATACGTTGGAGGGAAGGAATGCCATCCAGAGGGACCTTGACACGCTTGTGAGCTGGGCTGATGCCAACCTTATGAAGTTTAACCATGCCAAGTGCAAGGTCCTACACCTGGGTTGGAGCAATCCCAGGCACAGATACAGGCTGGGCAGAGAAGAGATTCAGAGCAGCCCTGCGGAGAAGGACTTGGAGGTGCTGGTCAATCAGAAAATGAACATGAGCCGGCTTCAGTGTGTGCTTGCAGCCCAGAAAGCCAACTGTATCCTGGGCTGCATCAAAAGCAGCGTGACCAGTAGGTCGAAGGAGGTGATCCTGTCCCTCTGCTCTGCTCTTGTGAGAACTCACTTGGAGTATTGTGTGCAGTTCTGGTGTCCTCAACATAAAAAGGACATGGAACTGTTGGAACAAGTCCAGAGGAGGGCCATGAGGATGATCAGGGGACTGGAGCAACTCCCATATGAAGATAGGCTGAGAAAACTGGGGCTGTTCAGCCTGGAGAAGGCTGCGTGGAGACCTCATAGCAGCCTTCCAGTATCTGAACGGGGCCTATAGGGATGCTGGGGAGAGACTCTTCATTAGGGACTGTAGTGACAGGACAAGGGGTAATGGGTTAAAACTTAAACAGGGGAAGTTTAAGATTGGATCCAAGGAAGAAATTCTTTCCTGTAAGGGTGGTGAGGCACTGGAATAGGTTGCCCAGGGAGGTTGTGAATGCTCCATCCCTGGCGGAGTTCAAGGCCAGGCTGGACAAAGCCTTGGGTGAGATGGTTTAGTGTGAGGTGTCCCTGCCCCTGGCAGAGGGGTTGGAACTTGATGATCTTAAGGTCCTTTCCAACCCTAACTATTCTATGATTCTATGATTCTATTTTATTAATTATAGTAAAAGTTCAAGGTCCTGCACCTGGGTCAGGTCAATGCCAAGCACAAATACAGGCTGGGCAGAGAACGGGTTCAGAGCAGCCCTGTGGAGAAGGACTTGGGAGTGTTTATTGATGAGAAGCTCAACATGAGCCAGTGGAGTGCTCTTGCATCACAGAAAGCCAACTGTATCCTGGGCTGCATCAAGAGAATTGTGACCAGCAGGTCGAGGGATTCGATTCTCCCCCTCTACTCTGCTCTCGTGAGACCTTAACTTTTGAGTACTGCATTCAGCTCGGGGACCCCCAACACAAGAGGGATATGGACCTACTTGAGCAGGTCCAGAGGAGACCACAAGGATGGTCTGAGGGTTGAAGCACCTCTGCTATGAAGGCAGGCAGAAAGACCTGGGGTTGTTCAGCCTGGAGAAGACAAGGTTCCAGGTAGATCTTGGAGCAGCCCAGTATCTAAAGAGGGCTTACAAGAAAACTGGGGAGGGACTTCTTACATGGGTGATAGGACAAATGGTAATGGCTTTAAGCTGAAAGAGGGTAGACTTAGATATTAGGAAAAAATTCTTTACTATGAAGGCTGCAAGGTCCTGGAACAGGTTGGCCAGGGAAGTTACAGATGCCTCATCCCTGGAAGCATTCAAGGACAGGCTAGATGGGGCTTTGATCAGCCTGGTCTAGCAGAAGGTGTCCCTGTTCATGGCAGAAGGTTTGAACTGGGTGGTCCTTAAGGTCCCTTCCAACTCAAACCATTCTATGATTCTATGATATTGTTACTACCAAGTTATAGTTATAATTATTAAATCTAACTATAGTAATAGTAGCAATAGTTACTATCACTATGAAAGAACAGTGCTAAGAGGGTAGTAAATTTAGCTTATTTGACTTCTGGTATCTAGTGTTAGGTGCTTTGGCTAATTAAGCTTTTGAAAGGCTTTTCAGAAAAGGAACACTGCAATTCCCCTCAAAAGCCTCTGCTAACTGTAATATGCCTATGTTTAGACAGTGTGCAGAATACCAGCTTGCAGATGACCTGAAGTTATCCATTAGCTTTACATTCTTATTTCACATGAAGAAAAAGAAAAATCTGTAGATGTTTCAGCAACCATCAAAAGGTTGTATTTTCAATCTCAAAGTAATGGCTAAGTACACCAAAAGAAATGTAGCAGTTAAGAGCTGTTGCCTCACACAGAGAGCAATTCTGCACCATTCAAGAAATGCAGTCCATGTGGCTTTTCTGCCATATACTGCTGTCCCTGGTGTGTACAGTGAATGTGATTGTTTTGGAAATTAAGTTTTAAAGTCTCTTGGGTCACAGTCTTGGAAAAACTTATATAAAATATGCTATCAAATGTCCTATAGAATTTTGAATGAACGCAGTATTTAAAGTACAAATGTCTCTATGAAGAACAGGAATAGAAAGACTTTACCAACACACATGGAACAAAAGGTTACCCAAACAGTTCACTTGCATTTCCTCATTAAAATAATTAATGGTGTCACAATTAAGCAACCAAGAATTTATACACAACGTATTCCCTGTCTTAAAAAAAACCCAAACAAACAGAAAACAAAACCCAAGAAGTAATGTATTCAAATTACACAGAGTGAAACACCACCAAAAATTAGTCTAGACAATAGGTGCTTTGAGGAGCTGCAGTAGTAATATTTTGTTCCTCCTTAGGGAGGGACATTCTTGTCTAGGTTTACTTGGAGGACCTCATCCTATCTATATGGTATTCTCTAGGCATGAGCTACTAGTGAAGCAGTGAAGCCAAAGCTAAAACAAATACAAGGACACTGAATATTACTGTGCATATGTCCTGGGTTCAGGCCAAACCTGAAGCTTCAACCAAGTACTGACATGAAAAGCAACCGACATCCCATTTCTAAGCCCTGAGAAGATGAACCCAAACAGACAAAAAGAAATGCAGAGCTGTGAGCAGTGAGGGAATTCAACAGTGAAAATTCACACACCTCTGAGAACCTGAAAGGTTCTTTACTGATCAAATTTAGACTTTGTTACTGAAAGCCCTCCTGGAGATCTGAGGTCTTTTGTGGATCTGGCTCTCTGCTCTTCCAAAACAGGACAAACTGCAATTCTCCAAAACAGAACTGTCATTCTCTAAAACAGCTTTTTTTCCAAAAAGTTTTTTTAAGACAAAAAATCCTGTCTGAAACAGGACATTACTGAAAATAGTGTTCAGTCTGACTGTGAAAACCTCCTTAGACATGTGGAAACCTCCTTAAACAACAGCTCAACATCCAGCTGCAAGCATGGAAAATTCTTATATCCAATTAATTTGTCATCATGGTAGATAAGCTGTTACTAGTTGGTTGAATGTTTGAGACCTCAATGACCATCAAGGAAAGAACAAGCTCTAGAAACTCTGAACATTCTGTGCTCTTTATAAAACACAGAACACCCTTTCTGATCTCTACTACTTCCTACTACTAGCTTATGTGTCATGATGTACATTTATTACTAAGCATCTTGTTATCTTGCTTTACTAAAGAATTCTGGCCTCAATGTTTCACTTCACATTCTGAGGCAACAGCAAATTTGCAAAAGCACAAATCAATTCCCTCTTAGAATTGGTATTACCTCTGCTTATTGAGCACATATATTATAAACATTTTATTTTATAAAACTATAGGAAAAGCACTGTTTTACAGTTAAGTATACAACAGATGTTACTGGAAAAACTTTGTGTAAAAGGATGTACACAAACTGATTATTTAGACTGTCATTACATGTGTCTAAAATGGGGCAAAATATCTCTCTTCTCCATGTACAAACCTGTCAATACCATTTAATAAGGGTAAACCAAAGAATTCTTAATCCATGTCTCTTCTATTTGTTTTATATATAGATATAGAGAGAGAGACGAGAAAGGAGATACTCATTCACAGTAAAAGCATATCTGCAGTCTTGGGGGTGGGAATGACTTCATGTTAGATCCCTTAGTCCTTTACCTCAAAATATACATGGGAATTGCATCTGGAGAAAACATGGAATTCACTGTCTGTCTACTTAGATACAAATGAGAGGTGGGTATCCACATGGGAGCTGGGCAGTTCTTACAGCTCTTCTGCTAGCCACCCGGAGATTTCTCTCCCAGGTTTCCTCACAAGATTGTAGCACCTGATGTTTCCTGTCAGCAGTATCACACCAGGAGAGTTCCCTGATTTGAAAGCATTTCATTTTATCTCTTTTAAAGGATAGAGGTGACCTATTTTTCCATTATATCTACATAATACATATGACATAACAGTGCTTTTCTAGAGCAGCAATGCATCTCTGTTGTTTTCTAGAAAGATCCTTGATGTTAATGACGTGAATACTCAAGGACAAAGGTGCTTCTCAGCAAAACTCAAGATCTCAGAGCTATAACCATTCCTTACTAGAAAGATAAACACATCCTGTCAAACTATATGCTGCTCTCGAAAATATCACGTGACAAAAAAAAAAATACATAAAAAAATCTCTTCAAATGTTTGTCACTATTTTGCCTCAATGGTTTCTGTTAGGACTGTTCTTCCTTTTTCTTTTGCATATCATGGGAAAATTGACACAAAGCATAGGTACATAAAAAGATTCTTGAAAAACAGATAAGATTATGCCCTTCAGAAAGCAACACCATTCAGTTATAATTTACTGTCTCACTCTATATGATTACAGGAATTTCTGAAGCATGTTTTTTTTAAGCAACCAAAAGAATAGTGTTTATAAAAATCAACAAACATGAGCAGAGATGACAATAGTTAATACTGAGCACATCCCACGGTCAAGCAGCATGTGGCTGCTTTAACTCATGCGGTGCTGCACAAGCAATATCTAGCGCATTACATCAGGGTTTTACCTGGCATATTAAGATACAGTCTGGCGTGTTCTGTGATTGGCTCATGTTTTCTGTCTGTACAAGTATGAGGCTACAAGGCCCAAAGATAAAATGCCTGCTTAAAGTCTGCTAGAAAATGTTAAATTGATCATATTCTCTAATTACAGATAATATTTACATTTTATATAAATAATTTAGAAGCAAGAAATTTGTGATTTGAGCCTCACCAAACCATAATTATATCCATAAACTTAGTTTGCCACATTAAAAAAAAAAAAAAACCACAACAAAATTCAGCCAAACATATCCTATGGCTAGTGCCTTTTCTAAACAAAGTAGTACAGTTTTTCTTCAACATGCATAAGCATTATTATGCTTTTCAACATTTAAGTGTTTAGAATCCATCTTTCAATAATCTCGATTCTAGCAGAAATCACAGAACATTAAGCAATCCCCAGTGAGGCAACAGAAGCCCATGAACCCGTAACAAATAGCAAAGCATTTATTTTTCATGAGTTGCTTAAAATGCATTTTTTTAAAAACAAGTAAATTCATTTTTCAAAGTTACTCTCAAAACAAGAACAGAAAATATTAGCGATTTAGTCAGTATCAATTAATGTATCAATCTATGCTAACATACAAATGTAACATATGTCATTAGATAAGACTTTAAACTTACTACAAGCTACCTTGCAATGCAGGTTCTGAGAGGTAACAGGCATCACTACATCCATTTAAATCAGATCCTTAAGATGTTGTCCAGATGCTGTCCTGAGTCTATTTGCCATTCTTCCTTAAAACACTGCTACCTTTGGACAGTACTAACAGATAAGAAGACAGCTTCCTGTCTTCTCAAGACTTCTAATAGTAGGTGTTGGCAATTTTGTAACATTAATTTCAAAATCTAGGGGAGCATTTTAGAATATTCTCTGTAGAAAAAAAGATGTGCAAGACGATGGATTTAATTTCTTTTTTTAAAGAGTTTGGCATTGGAAAGTGTAAGTTATAGCACTGTGTATTTTTGTACACCTAAAATATGTCAGGAAATTTCCATCAAGAGGCATTTCTCTGTTTTAATCCAGTATATCTACCTTGAGATAACTGTAAATCTCCTATTTTTCAGTTAAATCTCACACTTGGTTATCTATGAAATACCACTCTTAGCATAGCAGAACTTTCAGGAAATTGTTTCCTAATCCAGAAGTCCTAATTATTTTTAGGAAGAGACAGAGCCTCTGGTAAATACTAACAGGACAGTATGTCTGAGCTATCACAATGCCTCTATTTACTGGAAAATGGATTAGGATTTTTCCAACACATACCTGTTAGTTTACTTGAGAAGAAACATCCATAATGAATCACAACAGATCAATTTCACACCTCTTGAAAGCAGAATGTTATTTACTAACCAGCTAAGAGCAGAAGACTCTTGATAGAATATATTTATATACTTCACATACCCATTTTAAAGAAGATGGCTACACTGTCTCCTAGTTGAGCAAGAACAAGAGGAGGACTAGAGAAAGCTTAAACCACTCTGTATCCGCTAGATTTCTGAGGAGGAACAGCTATAAAAGCTTAGCTATTCCATTGGGAAAAAAAGATAAGAAAAGGCTGAAACCTTTAACTACCAGTTTGTCAGGAAACAACCAGTAAGTGTGTGCAACAATGGAAAGAGACTTAAAAAAAAAAAAAAGCAAGCAGATTGCAACAGCTTCTCTGATTTCTTTATCTGTCTTTCATAAACACTTGCAACAACTGTGTTGTCTGTCCAGACATTACAAGTAAATGTTTGCATGACAAGTTTCACTTGTCTGGTTTAAAGCAAGTGTAATTTAAGGGAATCGTAAACAGCAAGCATTTCTCACCCAACCGTGGGAGAAACCTGTAAGCCATGCGAGTGGCCCATTTGTTTCAGGCTCACAGACTGGGGCGCTCTGAACTGCCCCAGCCCCCATAGCAGGCTTGAGAGAGACCAAAGGGTCCCTACCTCTGCTGGTGGCAGAAGCTCTCCAGACTGCGGTAAGTTTACAGACCTGCAGGACAGTTGGGCCTGGAAGGCACCTCTCAATCAATCTTCAGTGCCCCCATCCCTGAAGATACTCTGAATAGACTCGGAGATATTCAGACTCAACCAGGACAAGACCTGAAGCAACTTGCTGTAGCTGATTCTGCTTCGAGCAGGAGGCATACCTGAATCCTGAGGAGTGCATTACAACATGTGCATCTTACAGTCTTCAAAAACTTGAAACCTACCAATTTATGTTTTGGTGGGGTTTTTTCCTTCCATTTTCCACATAAATTGCAAAGACTAATCTCAGCCATGCAGGCAAGACCCTCCCACTTTCATTCAAGATCTGCAGAGGGACATGGAGTGATTCAGAGCAGGACTAAAGGTTCTCTCAGTCACCTCCGCATAAATGGGAGGAAATGACTTTCCTAGACTCCCAGGTAAGGCTGGGGTGGGGCTTATCATTCTAGACTGAAGTTAGTTCTGTGCAAATTCTCCCAGCCTCCTCTTTTGCATTATGCTGAATGGTAGCTCTTCATAAGCAATAGCAATTAGCATTTCTTTAACCCAAGGCTATAACATTAGCATTTAAACAGTCTTGCAATCCTAAAGCACTGCCCTGAAAAGAACACTTGAAGGGACTGAACCCTTTTCAGTATTTTCTACCAACTGCTAGGCTGATGATAGTGGTTAGCATTGAAGCTTTCATTCCTCCAAATGGATTTTTTGTATTTATTTGCAATTTATTTTCCAAGCAAGAAAGTAAATTTGTATTCCCAAATAATTTGTGCAATAGTGTAATGAAAAAGATCTGGAATAAAAAGCAGCTTTTAGATACTATAAATACAGCTATTCTGGCTTTTCATGGTAAACTAGCAGTATTGTAGCTGCCTTTTTTTTTTTTTTTAATAGTCTGGCCTTTATTTTATCCCCTTGTAGCACTGATCTATATAATTTTACCATTTGGCAATACTGTTTAATCCAACACTAGATGTAAAACTGTACCCAAATTCAGTAAATGGTTATAATTTTTCTCTGATACTGAAATGTCAGTAACAGTAATTTTAATTTCAGACCTCAGTCTTCTTCCAGTTCTATTTGATTTTTTTCTCTGTTAATACTGGAAATTGTGAGAATTTGTGGAATAAAAATAAAGCTATTTATAAATACCATACTACTTCATTGGGCAGATACCAGCATTATTAAATAACTTCTTATAGCACAATCTTGACCCTTCAAGTACAAGTGATAAAGTGGAAAAGGCAGGAAGATAACCTGTACTAACTTCAGGGCTTCCTCTAAGATACCACTAACTCCATGAATGCAGAGGTCAGAAAGACATTTATAATTACATTGTATTTCTTAATTATTTGTTATCACTAATGTAATGTTCCTTCACGTGGCATCTTGTAACTCAAAAGTAGGTAAAACTTACCTACCAAATTCAAAAAACTTACCTTACTAAATTCTTTGGTTTGTCTGTTTTTTAAAACATGTGTCAGTGCCAAAGTCTTCAGTGTTATTATTTCAACTTCAAGGGTCAAAATTGTTTCAGCGTGACTGGCTAAACTTCTGAAGTTCATCAGCTTTTATTTTTAAATCTTTACTTTTGCGATTGTCCCAATTTTTATTTTATTTTTAATCTGGTACTTTCACATTTAAAAATTACTGTCATTTTCTTATTGACAGCATGACAAGAATTTTCTTTAATCTGTAAAACAAGACCTACTATAAACCGAAGGAAACTTGTCAAGCAGGTTCCTGAGGCTGAACCTCTTCAAGTGGAATTCAATTTTGAGAATAAGACATGCAAATTCAAATACCTATACGTGAGTTCTGTCTTCAAGCTTCAACAAGCAGAGCTGGAGCTCTTAAGTTGTTGACCAGACACTCAAGACATGATTGAGTAGCCTAAACATAGGGATCTAGTAGCAACAAAATCCTGATACAATTCCACTGGTTTAACCTCTGATTCTGAACGACAGGCTCTCAACCACAGTCACCCATCCCAGAAAAGATCTCCATAGTCTGAGATAATCCTTCACACAAAGGGAAACCTCACCCCACTTTGCCTCTTGAGCTCATCTTTCCTAAAGTCCTTGTATCCATCCATCATAAAGCCCCAGCATTAATTCAATTTTAACAATTTCAAATATTAAGCAAACTTTTGGTTTAGAGCACGGCCTAGAACAGGATATCCCAAGCTTAGTTTGCTCACTTTACCACCATCTTCAAAAGAAAAATTGTCTATCTTGGTGCTGAGGAAAAAAAAAAACAACACACAATAGAACCAGCAGCAGCTACTGTCATTTCCATGCTGCAGACATACACAAGGTTTGCCCTAACTTCAACTTCCCCTCTCATGCACAAATGGCAGCAACAACTTCTCTGTATTCTGGAGTGAGCATTAAACCACCAGAGGTGGTATCCATTATTCAGATACAAAGCAGCCATTCCAGATCTGCTCTGGAACAGAAGCAAGAGCCATGGTTGACATTGTTTTTGGGGTTAATACATTGATTTGAAAGAGAGTAAATGTTTTTAATGATAAGCTTTCCACATCTGGGAGAAAGCCCAAGCTACAGCATTGGTTTTGTCTATAATCCCAAAGATGAGAAATTTTTTGTTCAAGTTTTTCCAATTGTGAAAAAAATAAAAAAGTTTTACACTGAAAACTGGGGGGGTTTTTTGTTTGGTTGGTGGTTTTGTTTTTGTTTTGGATTTTTTTTTCTATTTTGTTCATGCAATAGTGTAACATCATCTTGCCCATGCAGTTTAGTAGGTAAAAGGTGTTACTTAATGCAACTAGCACCTTTGGTAATCGGGTCTCAGCTTGTTGACAGGTTTGGCTGTGAAACATTCAATAAATTTCTACATTAACCCTAAGAATGTGCTATTCCATTTCCTCTCTCTCATAGAGTACCTCCCTTCTCCTCAAGAAGCACTAAGGCTCACAAACACCCCTTTCACTTCTTTTAGATCTTTAATGGTAAGATTTTTGTGCTGTGCTATAGGGAAGGGATGATAAATTTAAACAGAAAAATTCCACCTATATTTTCTGTCCTCAACTCTTTGGCTAGGTATTCCAGTAGACAACAGTATCATGGAAGAATGTTTGGGTTTTTCTTCCTTAAGGATTTCATGGCATTTACAAGAAGACATCTTTTCGCTCTTCAGTTGTTAGAGTTTTTTTCCCCTCAATCGAGAGATATTTTTGCTGACATTATGCTCTTATGAAAGCAAAATTCTAGAGCAAACTTATAACAGGGAAAGCTCTGTAAATGCAAGCTGGTACTATTTTCTTGTCCTCAATTTTTTAATCTTTTAGCATTACAATAAACCAAGATAATTTTTCCTGACATTCAGTTCTCTCTCTTTCCCTGCCAGTCTGATGGATGTTCTACAGACCAATGTTCTTTCCTACCTCCCTTTCAATTTAGTTGGGGGGGGGGGGAGGGGTGTTAAGATTGTTTTTTTTTCTTTGTCCAGTCTGAATATTGATACGGGCTTCAGCGGACACCTTAATTTCTGCTCTAAATTTCTACATGCAGATTTGCAGAGAAGGCAAGGGATTTTTTTCCTCTAGGATTATACAGACAGTGCATTCTTTAGAAGAATGTCTTAATACAACTGCCATTTTGCTCTGCCAAGCACCCAAAGCTGTATTCCTTTTAGAGACTTTTTTCTTCTTCATAGAATAACATTAAGGATTAAAATTCAATCCAAACTGCTTTAAAAGAGACAACAGGCAGGATTCATTCCTCAGACATGTACAGGTTTTACTGTTCACTGTTGCAGAGGACAGAGGAACAGGAGGGCTGCCTCTATACAAGTTGCATGGTAAATCAGTTAATTTGAGAAGCACAAAGTACATGAGGAAATAAAGGAATCCACAGACAAGGGAGACTTCTGTTACTACTAATAGATAATGAAGAAATGTCAGCTAAGTCTTCATAAAAACAGCATTTCTACAGATTAAATTTTAGTTTTGGAGCTAAATTGAGAGACTGTAGACTTATTTGAGGAAGTTCCTGCAGCATCCGAAATCTCATGACTAGATGGGTGTATTTTTTTTTATATCTCAAAAAGGAGAAAAAAGGCTAAACATCACATAAGTTCCAGGAAGATTTAAAAAAAGCCCATTCTAACAAAACTTGCCCCTACTGATCAGATTATCTAACACATCCCACTTTTAGATCATGCACATGCGCTTTTGAGCCAGAAAAAAAAAAAAGATACCTAGAATTCTTGAAAGTTTGTCTGAACATGAGTATTTCTTGGGAAAAGGAGAAGGAAAATAGTGTCAATCTCACCAATTTTATTGTCCCAAGTGCTGGAAATGTGGGGAGAGGGGATAAAAGAAAAAGTGCAGAATGATGAGCTGAGGGTCAAGGAATAAAAAGCCTAAAGAGGCAAAGAAAAGGAGGCACACAAATGCAGGCTGAAAACAGACTGGAAGTGGGAACTAGGATAAGGCACCTGGACTCAGAAATTAGTATTAAAACCAGCATAACAAATAAATGAACGTGAGCTCCAAATTTTACTGGAACCTAATTTTACTGAAAGCAGAGGAATGGTAAGAATTCAGAAATAGCGGCAAACCCACTAAAACCACATATAAGTCTCATTCCACAGAGTTCTGGTATGCATGGGGGATGAAGGCAACAGGTTACTAGTTACACCATCTCAAATACTAGAAACTGACAGCTGTGTGACAACTGCGTGGGTATCCATATGGTGTTATATGATGAATTTTGTGTTTGAGAAGTCTGGAAAATTATGTGCAGAAAAGTAAGTTTATATATAAGGATGGCATTATTTGAGGGGAAAAAGTAGCATTCTTTTATTAGAACTACTGGTGCGCACAAAAGAAACTGAAACCCTTTCCCAGGTCCAAAATAGAAATAGCAATCTCTAAAGCTAAATTTAAACTGAGAACAAATATATTCTGTGTTTAAAAAACTCAGTAAGTCCACAGAAACCCTCCAATATTTCCTACAATTGAGTCCATCTCGTTTAGCTTTAGCCAGCTAAGAGTTATACATTCAATGTGCATTGTCAAGGCTCTCCCCACAGCTACTAAAAGCAGGGCAAGGAGAGAAGATTCAGCCAGAAGGTTACTGATTTTAATCACTTCCAGATGGTAAGAACTGCTTTTTGAATGTTGGAGTCTCTCAATTTATATAAACTAGGGAGATAGGTTACACAAGACTTACACACTGAAATGGTGGGTGAAATTAATTCCACGCAAGTTATTTGACTTTGCAAACCTTCTGTCTGGTTTGGGGGGTTTTCTGGGTTTTTTTTTTTCTCATGTATGCACAAACTTATATGCAAGCATATGGTTTTAAGGTACATTTCAGAAATAGTTATCAACACTAGTAACTTCAGAGATATTACCTTCTTTTGCATCAGCATTTTTTGAGTTCTGTTGCTAAATTAATAACATCTTAGTCCACTGGACTGTGTTTGCAATACGCATGCTAGAAATACAAATAAAGTCTTCCCAAGTGTGCTACTGAAGTAAGAACCTCTACATTGCCAACTAACTGTGCAGCATCAATTCTCACATCCCACAAAGCAATCTGGCAGAGCTAGCAGTAAGACCAGAATTTTTGAAGCTCATTCTTCTTCGTTAGCCTGCACATTAGATAAAATGTTCTCTGGTGACTACATTCATGAAGCTATACATATCTCTGCTATAAGCTTTGCATTTTCTTTCCCTGGTATAACTGAAGGTACTACCTGGATCAATAAAGCCTTCAATAACTTACAAACAGTGCCCCATTAGAAATAGCTCCTTTCCTTATGCACAGCTCCCAGGAGAACGTTTCAGACAAGATCTTTGAGTAAGAGCACAAAGGTTAAAATGAGAGGCTGTCATAAGAAAAATATGTATTTAGAATGTGTGTTATAAATTGATCTAAAGCTATATTTCTCTCAGTTCTAAGGCACTTTAAAGACCCATTTATAAAGAAGTAGGGGAAAAAAAAAAAAAGTAACCACTGGAGAAGCTTTAGGGTTCTTTGTGCAGTAAAGGTTTCAACTTTTTTACTTAATAAAATTTCTCATTTATATTTAATATATAAATAACCATTACTTCAGATTTTATTAAAGGGATACAAAAAAATTTTAAGATTACTGAAAAAAATCCAAAAGATAAACTGCAGAAGTAAGCTTGGGTATTCATCACAGTACTTAGTCTAAACTAGGGGCAGATATGAAAAACAAAGTTTCTTCATAGGAAGGTTGCCCTCTGTCCTTTGTAAACTGATACAGCAGCAAGTGTTCTGCTGGTACAGAGCATAAACAATAGTTCTAATGGCAGTCTGTTGACAAGTGCTTGTATTTGAGTGTACTAATCCTGACTTGGTTTCATTACAACACGATTCTGGATGTGAGTTTTTTTAATTTTTACTTTAAGCAACATTACAATGCAAGATATACAGACAAAGCTCTGGGTATGATGAGTAATATAAAAGAACATTAACAACTGAATCATTAATTACTGTAAAGCCAGTGAAAATCCTCATTTAAAAAAAATAACAAATAAATAAAAACCAGTCTTTCTCACGCATCTTTCATTCAGGTAGCCCCATCTAAACAGTCAACAGTCACCGCCTCTTAAAGGTAGCCTTGTAGAATGTTATTTGTTCACCCACCCTAACCCAAAAATCCAAACAAATCCATGGACAAAAGATCCCTGGACCTAATTTTATCCTTACTTTCCACTGATTTATTCTCTACAAGAAATAATTTAATTTCTAAGCAGATATTTTGACAAAAGGCATGATTTTCCGTTGAAAGACTCTGGGACTTATTGTTTCCTAGAGCTACCAAAATTGACTTTTTTTTTTTTTTTATAGCTCAGAAGTGGTAAAAATTGCTTTCCTTCATGCAAACATGTTTAGGGAAAAAGCACAAGATACTTTGGGAACCAGGATAATTTTTCAGAAAGCTCCTGAAACATGTTTTTTAGATAAACAGATGAGTGAAAGCTGAGAAAATATAATCATGAGACTTCAGTTGTAAAGTTTCTGTTTAGATTTTGATTGAAGAGTTCTATACTTCTGCTGAATACTTTGATAAAACAACAGAATCATTACCATTCATAGCTCATATTGAGGCACAAATGTTCAGTTCTCATATTCATGAAAATAAAAAGGAGTTACATAACAGTTTGCTAAACTGTTTATATGCTAGTACATATAAAAATCGGCAAGAGGCATCAGAAGGAATGGGCTAGTATCAGTTTCTAAAATTAACCAAAAGAGACAACTTGCCATAACCCATCATCTAAAAGTGTGTGTGTGTGTTTGTGTGTGTGTACACTTGTGCATGTCTCTCTACATAGAATCATAGGATGGTTTGGGCTGAAAGGGACCTTAAAGATCATCTTACATCTTAAAGTAACATAAATTAAAAACTACCAATTTGATTAAGTACCGTAGCGAAGAGAAAGTAAGAAATACTACAGACAGGCTGATCCTGTTGATTTGCTTCACTGATACAAACAGCACCTGAGAGATCTGGTTTGCAGTCTCTGTTTTATGTAATCTGGAGAACCTGGATGAAGAGGCCATTACAGCCCCTAGTTTCTAGGTAGAATTTCCTATTTTTGTGTGTATATATATATATATATATATATATATAAATTAAACCTGGTAGAGTCGATGGCATAGATGTTGTTTGCCATCTCTTAAGCCTTCCTAAAGGTCACTAGTGAAGTTCCTACTGATTCTCTTTTGCTCCCCAAACAGTTCCTATTCCTTACCACTACAGCAACATTTATAGCAGTGGAAGCATGAAAGACAAAATTAGAGCAGGTTCAGAGCCCAGGCTGCAATTCCAGCAGGTACTATCTTGTATACACATCTTAACACCATTCTTCAGTAGCTGATATGGTTTTTTTCGTTTGTTTGCTTGTTTTTTTTTGGGGGGGTGGGGGAGTGGGGAGAAAATGCACCACTTGGATGGATTATTCTCACACACAGTTACAGGAAATTTGATCCTGCAGAAGCAGCAGCTAGTCAGCTTTACTCTGCAGATGGCATTGCCTGTAACATATTTCTGTGCATAAACATGGCATTACAACATCTCTGTTGAAAATGTTAATTGATTTCAAGAAGATAGCTTGCCTGCTGGTCAAGATGTGTACTGTCAAAAGAAGAGGTAGGTGTAACCAGCCAACCGCATTTTTTTGGTCCTATAGAATTTAATCTTTCTACACCTCAGTGCATGATTACACTTACAAATGTCACCTACCTCTCTTATACTTGAAAACCTCATAGTTACTAAAAAAAGTCTCTCTAAACCCAAAAGGAAACTGGATAATAATAGTAACCTTATTCAGCCAAGGTTAAGTCTAAGAAAACCGCAGTTTTCACCACACTGGAATCTGTGGTAATCTTCTGTTATTAGAACTATATGTAAAAATACGCCTCATAACAGATCTGGAAAGGAGTTCTTCTCAATGCTATAAAGACTGTTCGCAGACTGAAAGATTAGGACATACAGCAGCACCCAAACTAAGCTTTCTTTCTCTCAAAACATTTTATGGTCAACTGATACTTAGTTGCTCAATAAGGCAACACATTTTTATACAAAAAATTAAGAACAGAATAAGAGAACATGCACATCTGTACACCTTGTTTCTTCTGCAGAAGTATGTAACAGATCAGGCTAAGTATGAAAAGTATGAATAGGATAATAGGAGAGACATTGAGAGAGTACACACACAAGCATGCACAAGTATAACAAGAAACTGCATTAAAAGGTTTCAAGAATAATTTTTATTGATAATGGAGAAAACTGTTCCCAGGATGGTGCTCCAATAGTACAATTGAGTAAAGCATTATGTGAAACCCAGAAGCTTGCAGCACAGCTGACTCACAAGCAGATCTTGCACCCTAACAAACAGCAGACAGCTTCAAGGTTGCAGCTTATAACATATACCAGCCTCTCTCCAGTTAGCTCAACACGGAAACAGAATCTAGACATACATTTCAAACAAGTTCCAAACAAGGGTAACAGAATCATTGAAGCTGAAGCACGCAAGACTGAGGCTAAGTCAAATCCCACAGCAACGGACAACGGACAACTTCTAAGCATAAAATATATACAAAAGATGTAAGAACTAGTTTGCTGTCACCATCGAAAGAAACCCCAGAGAAGTAATGGGACTTGACAGCTACTTCCACTCATACTCCACCCTGCACATTGATACTGCCCAAATTAGATACTGGCCATGTGGGCACACACCTACACCTTTGTACTTCTACAAGTGTACAAGTAAATAAAATCATGAAAGAATGGGGAAAACTAATTCCACCTCAGCATCCTGCAAATATTCACTTTTCCCTTGTGTAAGATTTATATTGAATTTTATTATACTAACCTTTCTATGCTGTGGCTCTTTACAGAAATTAGGGTTCACATAGATGAATAAATGGAAGATGCTTTATCAAAGCTTTTAAGGAGCAAGCAACTATAAACCTGAAAGCAATGCTGGCATATGTGTTTCCAACAGAGCATTACCTGTGCTATTCAGGCACAAATCCTCACTTTGCTACACATCTGGAAAAATGGTAACAGAATTCCATAAAGTGGGTGATTTTTCACAATGGGCAAAGTTAAGCCATTACGTTAAAGGGTTAGGATTTAAAAGGAGTTGCGTGAAGATTGGTCTAATTTAGCAATCTAAGCTAAAATAAATCAGAAATAATTAAAAAAAAAGCAAATACTTTACAAGTCCAGAGGGTGTTTTGGTTTTCCTATGAAACTGGCAACTGGACTGTTCTTTACCAAAAGCAAGCAGCAGACTCATCAAAGCTTTATTGCCCAGGTGCAGCTAAGTATAGCAAACCAGAAGCATGTGTTCTGGAGAGCTTCATAATTGTAATACATGTATAGGGGACACTTAGCATAAAGAATGCTTCCAGTTCTGTGCAAACCTGCAACAACAGCTAGCATCAAAGAAAGACTGAGCACTATGCAATCTTAACAAAACAGCTTCTGTTCTAGAGCTCAGCTGGCCTCCCACCGTATCCAAAAGTTCTTGATAGCCATTCTGTGATGCCAGGCCTGTCTAGTCCTGTTTAGCTGAGATCAAACACTACATACACTAAGTGCCGTTATTAAGTTCTTTGCATGAAATTTTATATTTGTACACATTTAAATCCTATGTAATGTTATAATTAAAAACCACTTTCCTTTTTTTCCCTGTTTATTGCTATCCAGGCTTTGAATAAGAAGTAAACACCACTGTACCTGAAGTTACATATTCCAGAACTTTTTGTTCAAAAAGAATAGAAAATTTTCTATATTTTCAGGAGGGCATTCCACCAATTAGGAGTTACACAGAACTGAGCAATCATGGAAAATTAAATTACTTTAGCTAGAACATTCAGAAGGACAACTTACTATTTAAAAAGGCACTGTACTACTTATTGATGAAAAAAAACATGTGCCAAGAAGAGCCTATAGCTTTCAGATAAACTGAAAAGCTAGGAAAGTTTTTGCTATTGTTGTCAATATTTTTCCTACGCTGTCAAGTATTCCTTTCCTAGGACTCCTGGCTTAAAACAAAAAGGCTTTAAATTCACACAAACACACATACACAAATTAATGTAATTTGCATATTAAGACACTTTATCATAGTAACATTTTAGATTAACTTGACTTCTACAAATAATTTTGAAAGCCACCCAGATCTGGTTTTTACCATGGTACATTTAATAATCTACATTAACATTCTTCTCAAACACTGAATTATGCTCTATTTTACCGGCCTTTATTTAAATACATCCAGAGATCCGCGATTAACCTAGTGCTCTTAGAGCTGCTCACATGTCCAACAAAAGTTTAATAAGTCTGTAAGAATTCCCTCCAGGAAAACAATTAGTCTAAAATTTAGAAATGCAAGTAAGCTACACAGTAATTTGCAATTTGATGACAAGACTAGACTGTAATCCAATATTCAAGCAAGTTCATACTACTACAGATGTAGTCCTATTATTAGCCATATGTTGTTCCTTCTTCCATATATTAATTTGCATTTCCTAGCCTGCACCACTACTTTCCTAATGACCCAAGACCCTACATGAGGTCTCAAATCTTCATCTGTGTCAATTTCTTCTGCTGCTGCTTCTAAGAAATACTGCAGTCATGTTCTTAAGGTTTAATTTTCAGCATAACTTTTTCAACTTTTTGCAAGAAAGACTCATTTATATGGATAGTCTTGCTCTGCGTGCTCATCACATCTACAGTTAAAAATAAGGTTTCGTTTACAAGTGCATTAGAATGAGATAGAACACTACAAGCTGTTTGCAATTAAGAGCCATTAGGGGCAGCCACAGAACACACTGCTGCAGGTCTGAATACGATTCCTCTATTACTACAAGTGTAATGATATATAATCCCTTTGCAGATGGGAGCATGCAGCAGCTACTAAGGAGCGTGCCTATTTATTTATTTATTTATTTTCAATGAAAAGCGTTATTTGCAGCAGAAGCAGTAACTTTTCACTTAGTCAAACCAGTACCAATCACAGGAATTCATGCAACATATTATGTAAAAGATGATCAGAAAGACATACAATTTCTTTAAGAAACAAAGTGTGACAGATGTCTGGTTAATCTAGAGCCATTAGCGTGAAACTGGAAGAAGCTGTGTGACTAAAAGAAAAACTGATCTGAGACGCTGTGACTGTACAAATGACTTATCCTTGACTTAATTTAAATTGAAAGCCACCAGTAATACTTTTCCTATAACCTTCCCAAGGTGAGATGAAATACTCCTGTTATTTTTAACTCAGGCTTCTATGCCTCCTACAGCTACCTTCATTACTGGAGTGTAAGAGTGATCGCCTGTTTCTCTCCCTCCCCCTTCATGTTTTGAAGATCTGCAGAATCAGGTTTTTACATCCCAGCTTTGTGCCGCATGAAATTCCATTGCCCCATGTTACAATTGCCAAGCGAATTTAAGCCATCCTAATTTGTGGCACTGAAAGTAACACCCTCATATTGTACTGCTGTAAATTTAACACAGCTGAAAAAAAATAAATATCTTGGTATCTTTCCACAGCATTTTAGTTTCTCCCCTCTGAAAGCTCTCTCACCTTTCCCCTGCACCTTCTATTTGTAAATTAAATGCCTTTGGGGAGAAGAGAGGGAGGGAATGCCAGTTTTGAATGCTGAATACTGCCCACATTTGAGCAGGGTTCATAACATGTCAAGTACACAGGAAGAGGTAAGGGAATGGACTGCCCTACAAGGGACCTTTCATATAGCAGTCTGAATTGTCATAAAAGACTCAAAGGGAAACACCACAACTACAGATTTCAAAGCAACACTTTTCAAAACCCTTGGCTGCAGGACAAACTACTGACAGAGCAATGTAAATAATAAATGCATTACATTTAATGCATTTCTTTTTGTGACTGCTTTGTACAGTCTAGCCAGGTCCTGTTAAAGAAATCATTGTATGCGATTGAAAACGACAGCAAGGGTTCACATAAGCACAAATTTAAAATTCTTTGAAATAAAGCATACTTTGGCAATCTATAGCAGAAGTAACATAGAAGACAACATAATCTAACACAAAGATAATGTAATCTAACAAAAGCAATCAAATGGAGACCTGGGACTACCTTACTTTATCCTCTCATCCTACACCGCCTTAAAACTATGAAAACCAAACGTTTACTTCAGTTAATGCTAGAAATCAGGCTTTTAGGAAACTGGAACAACACCAACCAGAGATCTGGCTTTTTTTCCCTCCCCCACTGGAGTAGGTAAATAATTTTAGAGTTTGACAGCTTTCTCAAAATTAGTGCTTTAATGGTTTTTATTATTTTATGAAACAACTCTTTTTAAAAAATTGCAGAGAGAATAAGACTTTGAGGAAAACACATAAAAGGCGGCAATCAGGAATACTATAGCCCACCTTGCGGATAGGACACGAGGAAAGACCAAAGAGTCAGCTGTATTCCCAACCTGTGTGATTTCAGCAACTTAATTTCCACCCTCCATTCTACACAACTACCTGATCTTTTGAGCAATAACCATGAACATATGAATCTTCCACTTTAATCTAAATCAGGACTTTGCCGATATTTAAAACACGTTAATACAATGATAATCTGATTTTTTCCAAATCACAGGGAACTGAGAGGACTATGGAAGAGGCCCAGGTTCATGTACAGACAAAATGTCACAATGTCACAGACAAATGCATAAATGAATAACGAAAGCTTTAGAAATTTCCAGTGCCACATTAGCATCTACCCTGCATAGCAAGTTACAGTTGATTATTGTATGTCATTGACCTATACATATAGGAAAGTGATAACTGAAGTGAATTAGTACTAACTTAGCTTACCTCACACTGCCACGGAAGTACAGTATAGAAGCCCATGAAAGAAATACTATACACCTAACATTTCAAATGAGAATTCTGTAAGGAACTCAAAAGGTTATTCATTGCCTAATGATGAAGTTAAAGAAAATGGTTATGAAAGAGTTAATATGATTTTCAGCACTACAGCTTGCCCAATAGCTCTATTTTCCCCACATATAATACCCAAGACAGATCTCAACTCTGACTACTGCAAACATTTACTACTGGCACACTATCTACTTCAGAAGCTCAGTGAAGGTCTCATGTTCACTGTATGTATTTCACACAAGTTTTGGCACAAAACCACACCAGTGAGTGGGTGTTTTAGCCTTAGGAACAACAGCATTAAGTGCAATAATCCTCCCTAGGTAAGCTGCCGTTACTGAAAGAAAACAGTATGCTGAACAGAGATTTGCTCTCAGCCATGATTAAAACCAAAAATCTTGCCAAAACACATTTGCTTATAAGACAAAATTAGCAATGCTGGTTTTAATTACATACATAAATCCAAGAAAGATCAGCAAAAAATTTGAGGATGTAACCAAATAGAGGCAGTAGCAAGATATCAAGAGTAACAATGAGAGAATATGTGACTTCTTAGACATTAATCAGTAGGATTTGGCACTGTAGTTTTTACCTGGTTTTAGGTGAAAGGATAGTTATATGTAAATTGATGGTGTGTAAAAAAAACCCAAACAAACGCATAAGGACAGAGTATTTTACACAGTATACAGAAATATCAGTTAATGCTTTAAACAGTATGCACAGGCAAAGAGAAGACTTAAAGGACAGATGGCTTTAGGCACAGGATAAAGTAATGAAAAAAAATATACAGCATAATCTGCTAGAATATTCTGGTGATAATGACTTCCCAGTAGAACTGTATCAATTAGAGACACTGAATACTTTGGGGAATATCACAATGTGCCTGCCCCGTTCTTCCTCTGTTGTTTACCTCTAACAAAGTCACTTTTAAGGTACTGAGCTAGCTGAACTCATCTGATGCAAAATGACTATTCTGGTGTATATCAGGGTAGTAAATTGGAAAATGTCTGTGGATGACTCAGCTTTACTCTGAAATGATAAACTAATTGCTTAAAATGCTCCTAACGTAATTCAATTTTTGCCAGAAGGTTTTAACCTGAAATTCAATTGTACAGAAAGAAATACAAATGCTTAATGTATGCTTTCCCTGAACTGAATGACTTAACGCATAATGCTAAATGCTCAGCATCATCATCTCCTACTGCTTACCACTGCAGTCTGTTTTCCATAACTTTTAACAGCAGTATTTTCATATTTACCTTCAGATCACTCATTAAAATGTTCAATAGCAGTACTGTACCAAGTAGCTATCTACTTGTCGAAAGCAGACAGAAATAACTTTTGTTGCACTATTACAAAGTGTTTAGTGAAATACAAACACCAAGAACTAAAAACTTCTGAATCAGCACAGACAGTATTCTGGGGTTCAAGCATCAGACAGTGCTAGTTTATTCTCTAGCTGAGCAGTCAAAATCTGAAATCAACTCGTACTACGTTCACCATATGAAAGATATTAACGCTGAGTGGAAAAAATGCAGGCAGCAATATGTGCTCATTTTGGAAACTCAGATTTTTCATTTACTCATCATTTCATTTCCCAGTCATCCAAACAGGAACTACTGTCAAATCAATCAAATCCAAAGTATAAGGGGAAAAAAAAATAAAAAAAAAGAGCTGTATCCATTTCAGGAAGAAGTCGAGGATAAACTGAAATGAAGACATTATTCGTCCAAGTACTTGGCTTAAGACAAGCTGGAGAGTTAAGAAACCTTGAAAGCCAGATCTAAACCAAGAACATCTGAAAGCACAGCATACTGAAGATAAATACTACTTTCACAAACAATTACACTTACCTTTTAATTTTGACACATAAGAGAAACTCATAAACATAAGAAGGGTTAAACATTTAACATTTAAGAGTTAAGCAACAACACTAAAAAAAAGGGTCTCTAGGGACCCAGTAAGAACAGTAAGACAAGCATAATAACATCAGCAGATACATGAGTTATTAGAATCACTTCTCCATTTCCCAGGCAAATTTGGAACTACGTTTTTATAACACCAGGCAGACCACAAATTTTCTCTGGGTATGAAGCTCCCATTCCCTCTTTGAAAACAACACAACCAGGTCCCAGATGGCTGTACACAAAACACAAGGAGGAACTAAGTGCCAGTGCAGTTATAGAAATATGCATTATCTGAAGTAGCTGTCCTCCTAGATGATGAAATCCCTCAACAGGATCACAGAAAACGTGCTTGCATGACCACAGCACTGCCATGAACAGACTCAGTGTATTCTGAGAAGGACAAACTAAGAAGGCAAGGAGATTCTTGCAAAGGAAAAGGAAGCTTGCAGGCATGGACTTTTTCTTAGAAATAAGTAAGAAAGAAGTCTAGGTTTTGCATGAAGATTGGAAGACAGAACAACCCAGGTGGCATTAGGGCGAGTACCTGCTTCAAAGCACCTGAGCAAGACAGCAAAACAGATAAATAGATAATAAAGATAAAAAATTCAGTCCAGTTTTTACAGAGGACTTGGCGCACTTCAACATCTGCTGCAACAATACAGCATGGTGGAGACAGAAGATATCATGGAAAATGCAGAAGGCAATTTCTTAACAAAACTGACCAATGAACTGATAGGAATGTGAAGGTAACTGACAAACTAAGAGGCAGTGACAATGTTTAGTCACCCTGATCAGAAAGACCATTGTGAATCAAGGAGTTAGTGATCCAAATAGAGCTCCCCTAAGGAGGGACAGGTCTGCACTGCACAAACCCCTTGGCTGCAGGACAAAATCTGCCAGCTCTTGGAACAGAGCAGCCAGCAGACTGCTCCCACTCAGCAACCACTATTACATCACATGTAATGTAAGGCCTTGCCTTTGATCTAAAAGCACATCAAGAAGTCCTCACATGAACATCCGTTTTGTTTAACAGTAGAAATTATTAATAGAGTTTTCTTGTAGGAAACTCCTGTAATAGCTTGAATAATGAAATACACGGTGTCAAAGTATACCAAATGTTCTGCCTGTATGTTGTGTCACAGTATACTGAAACATTTACAGGAACTTTCAGGTTAAGTTTTGCTTCTAGGCTTCTTTCTTCAGTGTGCCTGTCTTTGGACACCTATGGCTTTCCTACAGCACCTTCCTATGGTTTTATTGATTTTCAGTCACAATGTTGTCCTACTAGCTTTGTATCCAGTGCCAGCATTCTAATACTTGTGCCTAGGTCTCTATTCGCAAAGGATAACTACATAAAGCTGCAAGCCCAAGCTGCAAAGTAAAGGGGATAGTGGTTTTATTTAAAGGCAAATATTTGGTAAGTCTTAAACATAAGCAAAAATTCTTTTCCTCAGCCATGATGTCTGACACTGCTGAACTGTTCAAGTGGCTTTTATTTTCAGTAAACAGCCAAGATCCAGTAAATAAGGCAAGAAAACCTATTTTAATAGTTTGGGAATATAAAAATGTATTTCCAGTATTATCAAACACAATGCACTCCAGTATATTTCCTTACGAAAAGTCCTCTCATTAAAAGAAGGGGGGGAAAAAAGCTTTTCAGAACATCAGTTCTGCTGTATCAATATTATTTGTATTAAATTCACATCAGAAAAAAAATAATCCCAAACCAACAAACAAAATCGCCAAAAAAACCCCAAAACAATCAGATAAACCAGATAAAGTAATCTCTATGCTCAAAACACAATTAGCAATAAAGGATTTGCAATAAAAAAATTAAAGCATGCTGTATAATAATGTAAACACAGCCATTTAGAGGAGCTACTTCAGCTTTTCTGATAACGTTCCCTTAGCAAAATAAAAGCACATAATAATGACAAGGTATTCGTTCCTCATGCCATTCTCTCCAGTTTAAATCCATATAGAGATGACTATGAAACTCAGTGGGGCATAAAGATATATATCTATTGAAACACTAAGGATTATACATTGCAATTGTTGCAATTAGGAGTGAGCTCCACATTTCACACAAAATTTACCCGCTCACCAATAAAATGGAGATAAATTGACTTACAAGAGCTTAGAATTTGATCCTGGCATGTTCCCACTGTTTATAAATATGAATATAAATACTTCTATATTTAAATTCTTAGACATAATTGCTAGCTTGGCACATAATGAAAATTAGCATATGCTGAAGGAACATGACCAAGGACGGTGTGGTATATATCATACACACATTAAAAATACTGCAGCATTCTCTTGTTTTTATGCTGCTCCTGGACTTTGCATGTGGTGCCAAACAGACTTCCTATGTAATGTACTCAATGTTCATTTGTGCTAATCATGTGGAAGAATGTCTTTATTTCTTCATTCATACTAAAAAAAGTATGGCCATCAGCAGCCAAACAGTAAAAAAAAAACTCAAACAAACCACAACCAAAGACAAACCAAGCCACATACCCATGCATTTCAGGGTAATTCTGCTAAAACTTCATGAAAGTTAATTAAATCTTTGTTTTCCTATAAAAGTAGGGAAGTTATATTAAAAAACATTTCTTGATCAAGGAGAAAAACCACATATACCATCCTGCAATAGGTTTTTTTCCTCCTTAGAGTGCAAGTAACTTTTCTTAATGAACAATTTTTTTTTTATTATTATTATGGTTTGGGAGAAATTCCCATTTTGTGCCAACTAGTGACTGTTTTTAAGCCTTGCCTAAACTCCACCCCTTTAGTTTAGAACATCTTTGATCTCACAGGAATTAGAATCTTCTCACCTTTTCTTCTTCCCTTTCCTTCCCCATTAGAAAGGTGTTTCTTTAGTACATTACAACTTCTACCATGTTCATTCTAGTCAATGATTAATATCATAGCCTTAAAATTTCTGTCTATAATTTAGATCTTTTCTGTCTTAAGGTAGCAGAAATATGTAACAAACAGGTAGCATCTCCACATCTTCAAGCTCCAAATTATACTGTTCCTCCAACTTCACAGACACTTTTCCTCCATATTTAGAAGGAATAAGCAAAGTAAAAATTAATAAAATGCATAAAAAATGTAGGAACTAGGAAATAAGTCTATTTATTATGATGCCTACTATTAAATATAAACTAAATTCTTGTGGCAATTGTTAAATGTTTTTTTAACAAACCTTGCCTAGATAGGCAACAAGCAGGACATGCCTGCTCTGAATCCATGCAGCAACTTGCAAAAGAACTGGGGACAGGTCCCTCTCAACATATTTTCCAAGGCATACAAGGAAAAAGTTAAGATGACAAATAGCGGGTGAAGGATGGGCAAAAAAAGATGCATGTCAAAGTTTAACATCTAGATAATTTGGGTTGGTTTTGTTTGTTTTGTGGGTTTTTTTTTTGCAAACCAGATAGCCCCTAAAGTCATCTGCTCCTAGACATTGGGTGCAGCTTGTTTTAAGTGAGTGAGAATCATAAATCTGTATGTTTAAAATAGCAACACACTTTGCCTTTTCTTCAGATTTTCAACTACTGGAAACCCGAGGTCTTATTAAATCCACTTGCTAGCAGCTTTAACAATTACAATTTTGTTTTAGAACTTCAATACAGTTGGTTCAATTAATTTCCAAGCTGAGGAAATAAAACGGTGTGACCACCTGAAAGTTTAGATCCTCACATAGGTTGTAGGAAGAAACACCTCCGTGTGCTAAAGGAAAGTTTTCCTTTCTAGTCATCTGGTGTACTGTAAAATATTCTTACAGCAACTGACAATAGGCTACCCTGGCATTACACTATGCTCGTAGAGTTCTAAACTCTTTCAAATGAAGACATGACTTAAGACATGCAGACATGAAATTTCACTGAGCAGCACAGGAAATCCTAGAAATTTCTGAAGTCTTCATAAAGAGAGCTGCCTAATATAAACTGTATTGTTACTACCAAGGTGCTTTCAAACTTTCACCCTGAGTCATAATTCTGTAACTATCCAAAAATACCAAAGCCATTCTACTGAGTGTTAGTCTCCCTGAAGACTGACAAGGCTTCAACTTGAGATAGGATCTTTCCAAGCTCTCTTTTTTTCCCCCCTTCTTTAACTTGAAGTCAATGTAATAGTGTAAGCCACTCCAAATACATATGTCCTCTGTGGAAGTCCTTCTGTGTACATGCTAAAAGCTGCTGCAGGAAGGTAGGCCTGCTGCAGTGCGGTAACTTTTTTCTAGTAAAGGTGTGAGCTACATAAAAAACAAAACAAAACCAACCAAAAAAAACCAAACCCCCAAACCTGTTCCTGGATCACTACACATGAATAATTCTATGATTCTCAAAAGTTTTGCTTCACAGAAGTAGAAGTTATTTTGTTATATGACTATACTGCTGTTCCAAAGACAGTAAAATAGTTCATGTCAGTTCCTTGCTTATGAACAGCAAGTTCAGATTTATCCAACTTACACAGCAGTGAAAATAGTATAGACAAGGTGCCAGACGTCGTTTTTGTCTGAAACAGTTTTTGCTTTTTACTACTTCTTCCAAATTAAAATCTACAAGCATGGAAGTCACTGCTTCCGTAATGCACTTTCATTGTCCAACAGCTGCAGAAATTCCATATGGATCGCATTCCGTTCCCCTGCCCCAGGACAGGTAAGTGGTTTTACAGCAGTATTTAGCAATTAATTTGACATTCTAATTGAGACTGCTTGAGCGTAAACAGCATTCCAAAACACCTTTTTCTTTTTTTTTAAGAAATCTTATATGTAATACTATCTCAGTTCTCATCACAAGTCATTGTCACAAAATACGAGCATTTAGCTTAAAGCAATTTACTTACCTTGTGTCTGCATTTAAGTACAACGCCATAGGCACCTGAAACAAAGAAAAAAAGAGATAAACCATCTCAAAGCAGAAAATAAAAAAGTGGCAAGATAAAACAGTCTTCAGTCACCTTTTGGTTATAGAAATAATGCTGTTCCAGTATTAATTACCCAGAACTTGCACCGATACTGTACTGAAGTTATGTGCACTGAAACGATTTCATAAAAATTGCTTCAAAGTAAATTTCAAAATGCTGAAAATACTTCCCTTAAATATACTTGCAGAGCAGTTGGATAACCTGCATGTCCCTAGTATCATTAAAAAGAAATTAATATAGTAAACATAAAAAAAAACAAAACCCCACAACAAAAACCCCACAACACAACACAGTCCCATTTCTCTTCCTTTTCTTTTATCTTCCAAACTTCTCCTTCCATCTAAGAATGGAATTAGAAGGAAGTATAGGGAATAAACTGATGTTTCTTAAAATCTGAACACAGCAGTATTCTGCACATGAAAACTGATTACCATCAAGAAAACTAAGTCAAGTCTATATAAAATCCTAATTCATTTTTTATTAAGATACTACTTACCTTCACCTACAACCCCAAGGATCTCAAATTTATTCATCACATTACCAATGTTAGGAATCTTCATCAAGACAAACTCCTCTTACAGTGGGAGCCACAAAACATGGCACAACGGGGAACGTCCAAAGATTTTGCAAGAGGCAGTTTTGAAAAGGCGGGAAAAATCCACCTTGATCAACTAGACTTCTCAGAACCCTTTCTTAATCTCTAGGCAGTCGGTGTCTTCCTGGGGAAAGAAGAGAAAAGAAAGTAATTAGTACTTCGGTTTATTTCACACCAATATTGTCTAACAATTTTAACAGAGTACTAATTTACTTCTACATTTTATGATGAAGAACGCTTAGCAGCAGTACAATGGACAGAACCTATTGAGAACATATATCTGACAGAACAGCTGGTCTTGTAATCCCATACTTAGGGTGTCTATTACGCTATTAGCTAACTTACTTTTTTTTTTCTACAGGACAGAAACAAGCAAAAAAGTTGATAGGAACTATTTCAGTGAGCAAAAATACACCCATAATTACACCAAACTGAGAACATAAGTATGTTGACAGCTAGGCAAAAACAAATTGTGTTTACTCAATTTATTATTTGTCCACCATAATAAAAAAGAAAAAAAAAGGATAAGGTAGAAAGAATACTAAGTGATAGAAAACATTCTTCTACTGCTAAAAAATAAAAAAAAAGAAAGAAAAAGATTTACTAGACTGACTAGCAATCAGATGTAGAAAATAATTTCCATATCAGCTTATTTGGTAGAAATGCAATGAACAGCAAAAAAGGTTTTCATAGGGTTTTTTTCTATGTTTCTCAGTCACTGAAGTAATTTGTAAATCGAGCAACTATACACAGATTAAAGAACAAAGGTTTTTGTGTCTGTTTCAGGTTCACCACATCTCTGCTATAATTTTTGAAGTCTGATAAATGAAATACACTGAAGTCTGGTTTTGCTCACTCAGACTGCATTTTCAACCCTAAAGGCATACATCTCACAGTCAAAAATGGGAAAGGGCTAAAATAACTTCACCATAAATTGAAAATAGGTAATTTCCACAGTTCAGTGCTCCAATAACAGGACAACTCATGAGGAACAAGATGGTAGGGTAGAAATTAATCCATTTAATTAACTTATGTGTAATGTGTGAATGTGAACTGATAATGTCAGGTTCAGCTCACACAGACAGGATTTCACTAGAAGCTATGGGTGCTGGCCAAAAGCTGCTCCGACTAAGTCACACACAGAAGAAAAAAAAAAAAAGAGAAAAAAAAAGGACAACTCAAGGGTGGAAGAATCACACTAGCCTCAGTCAGACACAGGGAGAACATTCGGGGTGTGCACGTGTGTGTGTCAGCAACTTCAGAGTTAATCATCCACAGTATCCAGGAAGCAAACGCTGAAAATAAAGCAGTGACTTCTGCATTAAAGGGATGGTTAGTGTTGGTTTGTTGTGGTTTTCTTTTTTTTGGGGGGGTGGGGGGTATTAAAGTTGCTTTCAAAAAAGCTACCAACTCCATAATGGATTATATCAGTTGTTTAATTTACTGTTTCAATTAATCTTTTATTTTTGCACTTGTGAATTTTAGAAAATTCCCTTTCCTTTCTCACTTGGCATCTCCTTCTCACAAAAGCCTTTGTGCTGTTTGTCCAGGCTTTCTGGTTACAGTAACAAACTGATAGCATGAGCTCCTGGAAAAGCAGGAGCATCTGCTCAGATACACCCATCAACAGGAGAACATGGGACTGATTCAGCTCTCTATGGAAACAGGCTAGTGCCAGGCGCATGGTGCAGCTGGCTGTTCTGTGCTGCAGCTGAGTGACAGAAATGTTGCTACAGAGACCACGAAAGAACCGTTAATGCTGTAACATAAGCAAGACACAAGAAAACAAGTCAGCAACGTTCAGAACAGAAAAAAAAAACTTCCCAGAAAGAAAGGAACAGTTAGAAAACATCTGTTTTCTATTAGCACTATTCAATAACATCACCAAATCCTCTATTATTCATCAACAAGTCTTTCTAGAAATTAGTCTGTGATAACATTCATCACTTATCAGCTAATGTTATTACCATACGTTGTCTTTCTGCCTTACAGTGTACACAGTACTTTTGGATCTGTGACAAAACAGTGAAGAAGCTTATGAGATAATGTATCAAAAACTCAACAAGACACTTAGATGCAGTTTCCTCTGTTCCTCATTTAGTATTTCTAAATTTCTCAAACTAGTTAAACCTATACAGACCTGCAGCTTGTGATCCACTAAAAAAAAAAAAAAAAACCAAACCAAACCAAAACAAAAAAAAAAAAAGAAAAGTTCTGCAAGTGTATTCAGTATGCATCCTATTTTTCTACTGGAATAAAGGTTAGATATGCAAGCAGCTAAGCTTATTTCCTGAAATTTGGTACTACACATCTTCCTCTTCCCACCAATCATGCAGTTTCCCCCTTTAGTTCATTAAAAGTAAGAGCCACAGAAAGCTGATCCATTTGTTACACGGTTGCTCCTGGACAGAAGACACATAGAGCAGCGTTCACATGTAACTCCTTAAAGGTAAAAGCCTGTCAATTCACTTACTGATGTCCATTCATCATGAGTCATACACTTCACCTGGCCCAAAGAAACACATAAACCAGCTTCTTGAATTCTCCCTGAAGTGCATCATGACTGACGCAAAGGTAATATAGATGCACATACAAGGGGACTCCTAACAGAAAACTGCACCTGAGCACCTCTTCTGTGCTGGCTTCAGAATCATCTTTGTGCATAACTGTGCTGAGAGCACTCTATGAGAACCTGATCTTGAAGTGAGAAGAGCTTATGAGAAGATGAAAATTGTTGTGTAGCAGCAGCATGGACACATTACCCAAACAATTTTTGCCCTAGGTCCCTTGCTGTATCTCCTCAAGCAAGGCAGTAATTCAAACTAGTTTTCTTCTGCAACATTAGTGAACTCAAGACTAGCTAAATCCATCTAACCACTACACAAAATCATACATGCTTGTTTGAGATCTTTGCCTCCAAAAGCTCATGAACGTTTGAGAAGAAACTGTTAAAAATACTTGTTCAGTGGCAGCACCCACTGAGCTTTGTGTGTTTTTCTGCTTTTCGAAAGGCACTGGCTTTGTTAAGACTGTTTTAAAAATCACTGATTTTTACAGGAAATCTGGTAACATGAACTCAAACTCAATGAACTACTCAGACTGAATAGCAGAGTGATTGTAATAATAAAATAGAAATAAAGACTAAACTTTTAACAAAAATAAAAATATCAAGGAAGTTATTGATAGCAAGAATTACAACATTCTGTAATTTAGTGAAGATAGGATGGATTCTTTCAAGCTGGAAATAGCCAGGAAAACCTTATTAATAGCAACCACAATTTCATTCTTTGTACTGAGTATCGTATAGGTCTGTTTTAATAAGCTGCCTGCTGGCTAGAATGATAACCCTTGCAGAAAAGGAAATAAGGCCATTCTTCACCTCTCAGTAGGGAAATAGCGCTCATTCTCCTAACATCCCTGAGGCAGCCAGGTTAACAGCACAACAATTTAAGAATTAAACCAACAGACCTTTGAGATGGTCTCAGTGTTACCATGGCACTCTACAAAACAGAGCAAATTCGGCAAAATGAAACATCACGAAATGAACAAGAACAAAATAATTGTACTTAATCCGGAGCTGTAACAGTGTGAGATTTTAATACAAATGTAGCTGTTCTGCAATAGCATGTAAGCCTTATATCTAAAAACTAAAAACTGTATAAACGTTCTGGGAAGGAACAGACAGACTAATACAGCATTGTGGTACCTGATCATTTGCATTTAAATTAAAACCATGGGGAAAAAGCCTAGCTCTTCCCCAATTCCTTCTTCCTTCACAGCCATTAAGAATTCTAGAACATCATTCAAAAGCATTCAACTTAATTACTTACTCCAAGGCCTCAATCCTAAATAAAAATGCTTTTCATTGTTTCATAATCATCAATAGCTGGATGAGGGGCAGGCACTTTTTACATAATTAGATTTTAGTAGAAGCCTTTAGCGATAATCATAAACTTGAGGTAACATCTGTCTTCACAAAATTTGGAGAAATAAAACTCTGCTAGAAATATACAGTTACATTTGTATGTCAGTGTATTGGACATCGAGTATATAGTTCATTTCACATATTAAAACAGAAAAAGTGCTATTTGCACCCTGCTGAAGTCACTTACAAACTTCTAACTGACTTGAAAGTCATCTGTTCACTAACAAAACAGCAGGTCAGTAAATAGGTGTAAAGAGCTTATGCCATATAAGTATCCGTCTTTAATGGTTATATGTTAATCCAAACCCTTCCATGCCTTCTTTTGTAAAAGGCACATCTGAAACCATTAACCACCTCTATTAGTCATGATGTATCACTAATAAAAATAGCAGTGACAATAGTTGGAAAAGAGTTGGAGAAGTTTTTTTCTGGATTCATTGACCCAGAAGAAAGCTCCAGGAGTATTATGAGAAATTACAGATTAGAAAGAACAAATTCAGTATTTGAGCAGCTTTAAGGAGAAAGCTAGTAGGAATGTTCTGACTTTAAGAATGGAGAGGGGAAAAAAAAAAACCTAAAACCAAAACAAAACAAAAAAATCTGAAACCAAACCAGCATATTGCTAGCGAACTTTCCAGTCTCACTCCTGCATTTGGAATAAAGCTACCACTTGTTTTTTCCATAATATGGAAGGACAGTGGACCTTCTAACTGGACAAGTTTCTGGAGAAGGAGCCACCAAGATCTCATAATATGAAGAAACCTACAATGTAGAAGTTAAAAAATGAAAAAGCTGAAGAAGAGATAAAAAGCAACGAGAACTGCAATACAGCAAGCCATTTTTCACACCCTAAGCTTCAATCAATCCCCTTCTGCTCATTAAAAAAAAAAAAAGGAATTAAGAGAACAGCCAGTGAAAGTAAATACAAAAATTAGAAAAATGTCCAACAAATTATGTAAAAGCAAAACACCAGGGTTGTTTGCATGCTTTAAGATTCAACTCCAGCAAGCTTTTATTGACATTGCTAATGCCATCACTGGAAGCTGACTTGACTGGTGTTGGGGTTCAGTGGAGTTGTTTTGACATTCACTTTTTTTTAATAGCTGGTGATATTTTGAAATCTTAAAACTCATCTGAATGAGTTATACATCAAGGGAAGTCATCATCACATAACTGGCCTAAAAGGCAGCATGCCGCCATGGCAGCAGGGCCAAGGGTACAGGGGAAGAACCTGAACAAAGTTTCCATCCAGCAGCAAGCACACAACTAGGAAAGGGTTGAATCAGGTCTCAGCTATTAAAGATATCCATTTGGTTGAATTCTGAAAGGAAAACTGAGCTTGAAGACCAGTGTGGCAATAATGATTTGGTTCAGTTTATCTTGTCCAGTGGGTTTTCTTCCTTTTGTATGCAAGTACAGATTGAAAAATAAATTCAGCTCATCCTGGATATACGGACTAAATTCATTTCTCAGAGTTATAATGCAGGATTCATGAGCTTCTTTAACAGCTGTGGCCAACTCAAAAAGAGTGGGTGCTTAGCAGGATGCTTCTAAGACCACACTGACAAATAAGTAGACAGATTATCAAAGCACTGAGCACAAAAGCAGCTCCCATGAGTCATAGCAGGAGGACAGGAAAGACAATTTTTGCTTCCATTTTAGTCTTCCTCTCCAGTAAGAACCTTAAATATGTCTATTGTGGGTGTGACAGCTTCTTCCACAGCTTATGCTGGTCCTTATGCATGCTGGGCGGTCCTTGCCATACCTGTAGCAGCTCTGAATTAAAAACTCCAGTGTTCAGAGGATAACAATCTCAACAACAACCTGTTAAATCCCTTTGCAGTTTCATCTGACACAAGGAGCCTGACACACATTCACTTCCATCAAATAGAAATGCCAACAACTATAGCTGAAATAAAAGCACATTTCTGCATACCAAGATATGGTTAGGCAAGGGGGGAGGGGGGAGGGCAAGGTTGGTTGGTGTTTTTTTTCCCCAGACAGGAAAAGTTCTTATTTTATTATTTTATCTTATTTTATCTCCTGTGGAAGAAGCTAATATTTCTTTACCTGACGCAGTACTTGTAGCGGTCTCCTTAGAAGGTGGTTCTTTCATTTTAAGCTTTTGTCGTAGTTTAACCCCAGCCAGCTAGCTTGTCCTCTCACTCCCCCCCTTCTTGCCCTCCCCTATTCTCAGAGGGACAGAGAGAAGAATCAAAAAGAATGCAACTCCCACGGGTTGAGATAAGAACAGTCCAGTAACTAAGGTATAACACAAATCACTACTGCTACCACCAATAATAATAATGATAAAGGAAATAACAAGGGAAGAGAATACAACATCTCATCACCAGGTGACCGATAACTTGCCCCCCCAGCCCAATCAAGCACCGACCGATACCTCCTCCAACCCTGTCATCCACCAGCCCCTTCTGGGTAACTCCCAGTTACATCCAGGGCATGACGTGCTGTGGTATGGAATACCTCCTTGGTCAGTTTGGGTCAGGTGTCCTGTCTCCGCTTCCTCCCAGCTTCCCTCCTCCCTGGCAGAGCATGAGGCTCACAAAGTCCTTGGCCAAACCAAAACATCATTTTTATCAGCTCTGTTCCCAGCCCGAAAGTCAAAACACAGCACTGCACCAGCTACCAAGAAAGAGAAAAAAATGACTGCTACTGCTAAACCCAAGACAGCTTTCCTTCTCTCTCCTTAGAACACCAGTCTCCAGCAATATCCTATATTCATTTGTCACGTTGCTTACTATTTAGTTCCATATTATCTTTGACAATCTGCCATGAACTTCAAATCCCCAGGCTATAAAATAGTATTAGAGGCATAGCTTTTTCATCTCTAATAATTACCAAGAAAAGCTACTATTTTCAGAGAGTTACAAATTAGGACTCACTTTGTGTCTCAATTCCCACATTTGTGTTTGAAGATTCATGCTCAGGGAAAGAAGAACACAAAAAAAGAAAGAAAAAAGGGTTAAGAATGAAAGTCTTCCTCCTTTACCACACACCACCCACAAAAAAAAAAAAGCACATTCAAAGTCCTGAGCAAAGGGAGTTCCTGTCCAAGAAAAGTACAATACATTATCTTCAAGGGAACACATTAGAAGCACTGAGCAGCCAGTCAACTGAAGGACTGCTCTAAAGTTTGAGCTCAGCAGGGTATTTGTGGAAAGGGCCTCTCAAGTTCTTTCTTCATGCTCTTAGGTCTCTCCAGTCCCTGGCAACCTGCTGTCAAAAAGCACACTGCTAGGTTCCTCTCAAGAACAGCAGGAGCCACTAACTGTGAATCAGCAATCCCGCACCACCATGCTGTCAGCAGACAAAACAGCAGCTGTAAAAGACCTGGCTGCTTAGGAAAAAAGTCCTTTGATGCATTCCTAACTGGTTCAACCACTGAATCTTCCATACCTGCGCACACAAAGCATACTGGTGATTTAAAAAGCCTGTTTCCTAACAAAAAAACCCCACAACAAAACAAAACAAACCAACAAAAACAAAAACAAAACCAAACCACAAAAACAACAAAAACCCCAAACTCTTCTAATCTGGCAAACTTTCTGCCTCCTACCAACCCAGTTTTGCCTTCATTATTTTAAAAATAACTCCCGTTCACATTATAAAAGTCAGATGTTCCTCTCTGTCCTGGCTTTGGCTGGGTGCTTTCTCATTAGAGAACAGAAAAGTTAAGGTGAATATAAAGTACTTATAAATAGCAAATACATGAAGAAAGTAAATTCTGTGGGCATTCTAATGCTGATCAAAATAACGCAATGACTACTCTTCCTTGTAATCTTTAAACATACCATTAAATAGAGGTTACCAGTTTGCTATCTGAAGAGAAAAAAAAAACCAAGAAATCTCTTTTTCCTTTAAAAGAGCATACTAAATATATGGAACAAGCATAAAAAATATGAGGGGGGAGCCCTCATATTTTATAACAAAACATAATTAATGAACAGAATTACATTCTAATTACCTAGAAAATATTTATCATTTATTTGTGATGTGTTTTCCAAGCAGAGGCATTTTCTTTAAACACTACTGACCCATCTTTTACAAGTTAACCTTGCAAGGAACGCCATCCAAAAGTTTTCAAGAAGCCACTCAATTACTAACTGTCATAATACTCAAAGGTCATTTCAAGAATAAATCCACATTAGTATGCAAGCACATGTGCAGGAAACATATTTAAAGAAACAACTCACAGAGTTTTCATTATTGGTTTGTCTTTCACTGAAGTCATTACAAGTGATTAAACCACAAGGAGGGCAAACGGTGCAGAGCGGATTCGGGGAAGGGGCAGGAGGAGCACTGGGTTTTTTTCTGTTTTGTTTGGGTTAGCTTTTTTTCTTCTTTTATCACAAACAGACTCTCTAACTCCATAAACCTCAAAGCAGCTTCTTTCAAAAAACACAAAGAAATTGAAGCCTATAGAAACATCTCTCCATACAAAGTTTCATCTGAATTTGAACATACTGCTACTATTTCAGTGTGTGAAAGTCTATTACAAGATATTAGCTCCAATTTTACAGATTTCAGAGATAACAATTAAAGTAGTACCGAAAATATTTGAATGTGCTTATTTTAGTAAAAAAAATCTGTGAAGTGCTACAATATCTATTAACAGAGTTATGTTAAGCATATTAAACGTTAAATAAAGGGCGAGTTTTGCTATACTTTCTAGTTAGAAAAAAAAACCCAAATCTGTTAAATTTACACAAGTGAATAAAGCAATTAAGTGAAACCCAAGTCAAGATGACTAATCTCCAAAGTGGCTCAGAGTGCATTAAGACCTTATGACCATTACGCTGACATTAAATAAAAACTATTCAAATTCCAGATGAAGAGGAAAAAATAAATTAAAAAAAGAAAACAAACAAACAAAAGAAGAAAACAAAAAACCCCAACAATTCCTCTCGGTTAAAAGAGCTTCCTTGAAACAGAGGATGAAAGCTTTGAGCCTTCTGGAATGCAGCACCACAGAAGCAGCAGCAGTGCTGTGTACCAAGGGCAGTTCTAGGGAGCACTCGGAACATGAAATTGAGAGCCCTTAAATGAACTTTGTGTTCAGTGCAAATCCACTGCAGAAAGTACAGCACCACAGCAAACGACTTGTGCTGTTCAGACAGATGCCGTCATGTTGAGCCACCTAAAACACCTTCAGGAAAGTAAACTGCAGTTTGTTACATAAAATTACTGCAAGTACATATGGAAGATATATGAAGTTGACCAAGTCAGTCTTCAAAATGCATAAACAGCTTTCCAGTAGAGAAAACCCCCACAGAAACAAACCCAAAAATTAAATTCAGCGATCATCTAAAAGCAGTAAAAATCAACTTGAAAAGAGCCAGGCAAAAGCAACAAAGAACCAGAATATTATCTTTTTCACAAGATCATATGCTTGTCTCCACCACTGACTGCATCAGTGAATGGATACTAATGAAGAGTTCAGCTGTATACGAGAAAAAAAACATGCTGGGAGCAACACTTACTCAGATTCATTCATGTACCATTTGTTTTACCTAAACACAAAATTTAAGTTCTATTGAAATTCTAGTGAAACTGGATGGTGGTAGGGAAAATAGGGTGTTGTGATTTTTATCTGCTTTTCAATATTTGTACTCAAAAATCTCTCCAATGATAAAAAGACCCAGTTTCCTCTCATACAGCATGAAATAAAACTACAACAATCAGGACAGCTGATAGCTTGGCAACTTAAAAATTTTAACATCTAGTTGTCGTGGATTTCATAGAATCATAGAATAGTTTGGGTTGGAAGGAGCCTTCGAAGGTCGTCTGATCCAAACCCCCTACAATGAACAAGGACATCTTCAACTAGATCAGGTTGCTCAGAATCACATCCAGCCTGGCCTTGAATATGCCCGGGGTGGCACATCCATCACCTCTCTGGACAACCTGCACCAGTATTTTACTACCCTCATTGTAAGACATTTCTTCCTCACATTCAGCTTGAATCTCCCCTCTTTTAGTTTAAAACCCTCATCCTATCGCAACAAACCCTTCTAAAAAGTCTCTCCGTATCTTTCTTGTAGGCCCTTTTTAAGAACTGAAAGGCTGCAGTAAGGTCTCCCCTTGAGTCTTTTCTCCAGGATGGACAACCCCAACTCTCTCAGCCTTTCCTCACAGGAGAGGTGCTCCAGTCCTTTGATCATTTTTGTGGTCCTACTCTGAACCATCGCCAACAGGTCCATGCCTTTCCTGCACTGAGGACTCCACAGCTGGAAGCAGCACTCCAGGTGTAGTCTCACCAGAGTGAAGAATCACCTCCCTTGACCACGCTCCTTTGGATGCAGCCCAAGATACAATTTAAAAGAAATTAGCTAAAGCAGTTGTTATCCAGATAGAAATAAAAGTGAACCACCATTGTGCTTCAAATCGCAAAGTTGCTAGTGAACTCTGGGTTGAAACACACCTACTTGCATTAGTACATTACAAGGCAGGGGCAGTTCTGCTACAAGGGAAGAGGTAGAACTACCTTCAAAAACATGAAAGGAAACTGAGAAACCAGTAACATAAAAGCTGACAGACATACTATCCAAAGATTGAGGTAGATTACAGCAAAACTGAAATGTGACATTGCAACCAGGCTTGAAGCAGTGGAGAGATTTATTTCCTTAAAGAGGCTATTTGATACAACTACTCAAATTCATAGACTACATTCCCCTGTATAGCCTTCCTCTCGCACTATGAATTTAAGCTACAGTTGAAAAATTATTTGCAATTTCTAAACTTGCTGTCTCTGATTTTATATTAGAACAGGTAAAGTCTGATTATTATTTAATTTCTCAAACTTAGAGGACTCCAAAATTGCTATTATGAAACTGTATTGGTTTGCATGGCAAGGTTTTGGTGGTGGTGGGCTACAGGAGTGGCTTCTGTGAGAAGCTGCCAGAAGCTTCCCCTATGTCCAACAGAGCCAATGCCAGCCTCCTCCAATATGGACCTGCTGCTGGCCAAGGCTGATCACTATCAGCGATGGCAGCATCTTTAAGAAGGGGGAAAAAGCTACTGCATAACAGCAACTAAAGCTGAAGAGGGGAGCAAGAGAGACTATGAGGGTAACAGCCTCACAGACTCCAAGATCACTGCAGGAGGAGTTGAGATGGTGCTCCACAAGAGCAGAAATTCCCCTGTAGCCCATGTTCAAGACCACGGTGAGGCACGCTGTTCCCAGGCATCCCATGGAGGACCACACACTGCAGCAGGAGGATGCCCAAAGTAATCTGTGACCCTGTGGGAAACCCACACTGGAAGAGAAGGCTCCTGGCAGGACCTGTGGTTCCATGGATGGGAGTGCACACTGGAGCAGGTTTGCTGCAGGACTTGGGACCCCATGGAAGGGACCCATGCTGGAGCACTCTGTTCCTGAAGGACTGCACCCATGGAAGTGAGCCAAGCTGGACCAGGTCATGAAGATCTGCAGCCTATGGCAAGGACTCAGGTTGGAGCAGCTCACGAAGGACTGTTTCCCATGGGAAGGACCCCACACTGGAGCTGAGGGCAATTGTGAGAAGTCCTCCTCTGAGGAGGAAGGAGCAGCAGGGACGTGTGATGAACTGACCACAAGCCTCATCCCCTGTGCCTCTGGAGGGGAGGAGGTAGAGAATTTGAGAGCAAAGTTGAGCCCAGTAAGAAGGGAAGGGTGGGGGAAAGGTGTTTTATGTTCTGGTTTTATTTCTTATTATCCTAGTCTTATTTGATTGGTAATAAATTAAATTAATTTTCCCCAAGCTGAGCTGTTTTGCCCGTGACAGTAACCGGTGAGTGATCTCCCTGTCCCTATCTCAACCCATGAGCCTTTTGTTAAATTTTCTCTCCCATGTTTGGCTTTGGTGGGCACCTGGCATCCAGCCAGGGTCAACGCACCACAGAAACCTAATTGCAATGACATTTAATTAGTTACAACGTCCACTTATCTTCTTGTATTTATCTCAACTGTTAGATGCACTCTTAGGTCTTGTCTTAACTAGATGTTAATCTCTTTGGTAACGAAGCTTTTTTGCTATATTGAAGGCATCTGGGTGTTGTTATAAAAATGAAATATTAGAAACCGTGCTATGGTACTGGTTCTTTGCATAAACAGAATTGCTGTGGTAAAAGATGAATCTTGAGGTAAATGAGAGTCTCACCAGATGACTCAGGAAAAAACTTCAAACCCATTAGGAGGCAACATTGATTCATCTCTGGAAACAGGATGTGGTAATGATTTTTATTTTTATTTTTTATAATAAACAATGCTGTTTCAATGCCAGTCTCCATAATGACCTGAAAATAAAATCTCATCTCTTATAATTTCGGCCTAGTGGTTTCTATCTAATAGTTGGGGGGGGAGTTATTTTAAACCTCACACAACATTGAAAACTATCTTCAGAATCAAAACTACGAATGTTCAGGCAAATTTTCTTAACAAAAATACAGCCTATACTTGTTCTATACCTTCATCCACCACCATCAATATACTAGCAAAACACACATATCCGATGAACTGTGCTTAACTAGTATGTTTGTCAAAAAGTTTAGTATTTAAAATAAGAGCTCAATGAAAGAATGCCACAGCCCTAGTCAACATCATTATTCTGGCAAAAATGTCTCTAAGCTAAATGAAGAGTTTTCTACTGAAAGGCATAAGCTACCTCAAAAGGAAAAGATGAAAGACTAGTATTTACATAGCAGCCACTATAATCTAAAATGAAGAAGCTGATATATAAAAAAAAAATAATATTCAAATGTACGTAGAAAATGTCAGGTGCATGGCCTTTTTCTCCAAGCAGACTGCTTCACACGTGTCAGTAGAGCTTCTCTGGTATGCTCAAGGCTTCTTGCATTGGCAGTTTTAGCATGTCTGGATATGTAAGTGACCCAAAGAAGACCTGAAAAACAGGTCTTGAGAAAAGGGAGATGCATCTAAACAGTAAACAATGTTGGCAAGCCTACCAAATGTATTAAAGCAGCTCATAATCCTGATTTTCATTCTTTATGAATTTCTTTATCCTTTGAGTCTTCTAAGTATATAGAGTGGGGAGTGTGGGGGGAGGAGAATAGAAAAAAGAAGGGAAGGCAATGCCTGCAGCAAAGAAAGGTTGTTAAGGGAGAATGGGAAAGGAATCTACTCCAGAGAGTCATGGAGAAAGGCAGCAAAAGGCTGGCATATGGGAAAGTTCTGGAATGAAAGAAAAAAAATAAATAAAGAGGAAAACAAAAAAACTAAGAAGAAGATGCTTCAGGCATAAGCAATGAGTTCATCATGAGATTTGAGATTTATATTAGCTCACAAAAAAACCAGACTTGCAGCACTCAAAAGTCAATATTTGCATAACTGACTTTCTTGTTTCTAATCTAGTTACTTGTACAAATACTCTTCTAACATTAAGGGAACTGGAAGCAGTTTGGGAGATCTGAACACAGAAGTCTAATCCCAGCAAATCATTATTATCTACTTCTGGTAAAAGGAAAGTTGAAAACCTAAGGCTGGCAACAGTATAGGGCATACCATATCTCAGAAGACCAAAACAGGCTTCCCAAAGTTCAATTATACCTAGTGATGAAACTGCTAGGGAGCTTCTGAGGTGAAAGACTCAGATCAAGAAAATGAAACAGCTGATCTTTGCAGTAAGCAAGCTGTACAAAACCATCGACATGTAATGACAGGCCTCATATTGGTCATCAAGAAAGTTAACTGAATGAGTGGGTATCAACACATTTCATCACCCACCACAGGCAATAATCGTGAATCAGAAGCACAGAGACCTCATCCCTAACACAGCACACACCACCAAAGAAGCCAGTCCCCAACAGATAGGGAGACAACATGTAGAATTAGTTTTAAACACACTATATTGTTTCTTTCCATTAGTGTTCTCTTTGTGCCTTTCTAACCTTGGAAGAGTAATCTCCAATTTCCTTTGTAACCTAGGATGGGTTACAGAGGACAAAGGTCACACTCTTCAGTCGGATAAAAAGCAGTAATTATTGTAATCTTTGGGTTATACAGCTTTCTTTGCTGCTAAGACTTCGCTGCAAACTAAACCAACTGAAATGAAAGTTTAACACTTATGTCTCTCGTGGTGTTAGATACACATTTCCTATTCCACCTACATATATCTGAAAAACCCCCAGCCCAACAAAAACACCAATATATAGAGCTGAATACCTACTGCTAAAGAGAGAGAATTTTGTAATGTAAAGATGTTGCCACCCCCACACCAACGAACAGAACTAAAAGACAAGTAGTGTAAGAGTCTCCATCCTGCGCTGCAATTTCAAGCATGGATATAAAATGCCTTTCATAGTCCACTGGCATCCATTCTTCAATTGATTAAAAAGCTCTATTTCTCTGCTTGCATGCTAAGATTCTTTAAAAAAGAAAAACACTTTCAAGACAATTTGCACAACAGCATTTTGCAAGAAAATTCAGCTAAACTATCTTTCCCACTGCAAGGTATTTACTAGGCTGCAGTAATTCTCTCAGCACTTTTAAAGCTTGAAACACACCTTCTGTTGAATGCTATGAGTCAGTTTTAATGACAGTGTTATGTTCTATTGCTCTGCAGCTTATGCAAGAGAATGAATTTGCATTAAGTACCCAGCTTTAGAAGCCACCTTCTCTTCTCCATTGTTAATACTGACTAATGGTAAAAAATAGGCTATATTCGCTGCCTGCTTTCTTATTGTTTTAAAAGACTAAATCTAATTAGCTGCCTGCAATGTAAAATAGACATAAAATTCATTATTGTCATGTTACAGATCTAGGGTTTTTGTGAGTTTTGTTTTCGTTGCTTTATTTATTTGTTTGCTTTTTCAGAAAGCCAGTATACAGAAAAATATAAACAGTAATGTCAGGTTTTATACTTAGTAAAATTTCAAAATTCTGACCATGTGTTACCTATTAGTGCAAGTCTTCTCCCTTACCTTGCTTGCAGGAAAATTTACAACAATACCTTTAAAAGCCTTCATCTAGAAGAAAACCTAATTGTTAACTTCACAAGGAGGAGGATAAAACAGACCAACATCCTAATTTAACTGGAGGAGGGGGGGGATGGGGGGATGGGGAGGTGGAGGGGGGAACAAAAATTATCAACTAGTTTATAGATTAACTTTTGAAGTCTGTCACTGCTGTCATTGGGGGGAGTATGGAATAGCTTTGCCTTCTTTAAAAATTTCAGTAAGAAAAAAATTATCACATGACATCTCATCATCATGGGTCTTTTAGTCCGAATGCTGGTCTGATGTAAATATGCTTTTCTTTCATTTGCTTTGCCCCCTTGCTTAAAATCCATGAAACCCTCCACCTCCCTAGAGGAGTACACTGTACTTATGTTGGGGCATTTATTTTTTTGATTGAAAATATGTTTACACTTTGCTCAGCTTGACAAAATGAGGACTTGGGTAATTTGTTCCTAGAAATATGACCAGCAGGTTTTGTAACTGGCTCTTTTGCAAACCAATGGCCAATATGCCTCGCAAATACACCCACAAGTAGCTCTACAGACTTACAAAGGTAATGGTTTTTTTTATATCTACATATATGTATCTCACACAGAGAGATGTAAATGTGCATGCACCTAATTCTAATGACAGGGGACAAATTCCTCCTTCCAGTTACATTATTTCCATAGATTCATAGAATGGTTTGTGTTGGAAGAGACCTTAAAGACCATCCAGTTCCAACCCCCCTGCCATGGGCAGGAACACCTTCCACTGTACCAGGTTGCTTCAAGCCCCATGCAACCTGGCCTTGAACATTTCCAGGGATGGGTCAGCCACAGGTTCTCTGGGCAGCCTCTGCCAGTGTCTCACCCTCACACTGAAGAATACCTTCTAACATGTAATCTAAATGTACCCTCTGTCAGCTTAAAGCCATTCCCCCTTGATGGATATCTTTCTCCATGGTTGGATGATCTGCTATAAAAGACTAAAACATTACAGTAATAAAGGCCACTTTCTCTATGCAGAAAAAGTACTCAGAAAACTAAGAGAAAGCCAGATCACACACACACCTGGGGACTGGAAGACTGATTCAGACGGTGCTTTTCAGAAATCTCTATGTAGAAAACACTTGTAAAATAAAGCAACTCTTCGGACGGAAGACATTCTACTTTTACAAACCTGTAAAGATGGCTTCTTATGAATTAACAAAGGAACTGCATGTGCATGAGGGTATAACAGATAGGTGAATGACACCATGATCTGCTAGCATCTGGGTTGCAGGAGAGGGATAGGCCCAGCATATTGGAGAACAATATTCACTTTAATGGAGACAACTAAGGAAAACGTACACTCCCTCTTTAGTGCTGGGACAATTTCTCAAAATACGAAGTCTGTCATTATTGCCTTGAGATGTCAATGCAGATTATACTGGCATTTTTATTAATTTGCAATTAAAAACAGAGATGTAAAATCTAATACCATTCTCATCTCTTTTGGGGGTGTGAGGAGGAGGTATCAGCCCTTTTCTTCTACTTACGTAAAAGTAAGCCTTTTTTTTTTTCCTCCTTCCCTTCAAAGAACTTCTCCTTATAGTACTTGAATCTGCTCCAACAATAAGCTCTCAATTCACTTCAGAAATATATTCTAGCTCTTGAAGTTCAATTAATTGGGGGTAGGAGGGGAGGAATCCATCAGCACATTTTCCAGCTATTAGAGACTTGTTTCTTGGCAAGCTGAGAACCTGGCCAACTGAGAACTTAAATAATTTTGTACCCTTAGCACCAGGGGTGATGGAACGGAATAATCTTTCTTCTAATTCAGCCTATAAGCAGCAGTAGCAGCAAAGTAACACCAGAAATAGAGCATGGAACGTGGTTAACATAAGGCATTCTGAAAGACTCCCCAGCACACACTAACACATACATCCATCACACAAGAAAAATGTTAGCAAAATATTTAATCCAAGATTCATAGATAATCATACAGCAAACAAAAGCAACTATTTTAAATCTGCTGAAAGAAGTGCTGATGGAGTTTTTCTTAGTAAGGTTATCTTAATTATTAATATAGCATTACACTGAACATGAAAAAACATGTCAAATGTCATTATTAGAAGACAAATATATTTGCACCCAAAACCCCAGAGCAATAAGATCTTGCAGTACTTGATTCCAAAAGCAGATGTACAGGATTTATCTTCACCCACTTTTAAAATGCTCCATGCCATCAAAATTTTGCATTCTCTTCATTTGTAAGGAGAAAAGGGAAATCCCCATCCCAGACACACTGTACACAGCCAAGCTCTCCTCAAAGCTGTTTGTAAACTTGTGTCTACTTCCTCAAATATGCCAAAATGACTGTTCAGTAAAAATAAAAAGGAAAAGTAATATTTAACCCTGTCTCGAGCATCCAATTAAGTGGCAAACCATTAAAATTTCAAAGTTCAAGAATTCAAGAGACTGAAAGTTTAGGCATAATACACCACTTACCTTGCTTGTAACAGAGGTGCTGTCAAGTGCTCATTGAGTGAATGTAATCCATACAAAACCCCAGAGCTAATTTAATTGATGGCCTTTTAGTAGTTCTTTGCCTGAGCTCAGCTTATGTAAACTATTTGGACACAGAATGTGCCAGTTAAAATTTGGCACGGAAAAGTATGTTTTTAATACATAAAGCCTGATTTATTTTCATCTCCAACCAATTAGTCAAAAATAAGTTTTGGGATGGTAGATTTACACTGAACCAAAACTCAAGATTTCCCCCAATAACACTCATACAAAATTTAAAGGTACCAAGAATATTTTAAAAGAAAATCTACTACTGTGAAAAGTCAAATCTGTTTAGTACTGAAAATATTCCTTATAGTAAGATTACGTAAACTACTTAGGAAATGTCTACAAACCAAAGACACTACAATACAAAGCATCAGCCACTGGTACTGTGCTCCCGTTCATTCACAGGCATAGAACTACAGCATTCACTGCCATTAGCAGCAACCTAGATATTAACAAGAGTAAGGACCCCATGCCCTGACAAAGTACATGACTTTGTTGATTTTGGAACACCACTTCTCCTCACTAAGAGCTCCAAGTACAAATGAAAAAAACCCCATAAACAAACAAAAACCCTCAACACAAACCACCAAGATTACTTCAATTTTTCTTTAAGATGATAAAATTTCATTCTTAGGAAAAATAAAAATATATATATATATATATATTTTTCTCATAAAGAGTGCTACACCAACTCTGCACGTAAATCAGCAAGAGACCACCAAGAACTGAAGAGCAAAGCACAGCCATGTCACCAGAGGCTCTAATGTCTATTAAATTCTACATGGGTATGAAGCCAAAACCTTGACAAGTTTTCAGTTAACACTGACCAATTAACTTTCACATAGCAACTCAAGACAACAGGAAACAAGAGCACAAGGCTCTAGTCCTCTCCTCTGTGTTCTTCACTAGGCAGACAGGGTCTCAGTCCCAGCATCCTACTGGAGCTCTAACCTCCTTAACAAGGACTTGCTGCTGTAAGGAGAAATCAGCTTCAGAAACCTAGCTCTGAGGAGCCATATAATCTTAATATTCCCCAATTAAGTTACTTTAAAAGTGAAATATAAACAGAGATTTGGGGTGATGGAAGTACAACAGTAGTAGTTTTACAGCACCTTTAGAGATACCATCCAATTTAATCGCATGTCATTAGAGCACAACACACAACAATCCATCATTCCAGTAAGACAGCCACACACTTTTTCCCTACAGCAAATCTGGAAGGTGTTTCTAGTTTTGTCCACAAGTAGATAACAAGAAAATTAAAACAGCAGCAGTGAGAACACACCAGAGAAATGTCAATCTGTCAAGGACATCTTCAGTAGAATTAAAACAAGTATCTACGCTCTTGCCTGTAACCATGATAATCAGTTTCAACAGCTCACTGGATCTGAAAAGAGTTGAAAACTCAGGTAAGAGTTTTAACAGCTAGAAGGAAGGAATCAACATTTGCCAAAGGCTTGGCTTCCAGCAAGCTACACCTACACTTAGGAGCTCTAAGTAACTTAGATCAGCATGCTTTTCAACACTCAAGTTATTTGGCATCAGCGTGTAAACCAGCTACACTCAAACATACTACCTTAATTAATAATGCTCACCTTTGTAACATGCAATTTAATTCACTGGAAAGCACTCATCAATTTACTAACCAACTTCTAAACGTGCAGAATTGAAGCTGCAAGTATCAGCTTTCATACAATCAACTCTTGACACCACATAACTTGTCGGACAGTGGGAGCAAAAATGCAAGAAGCTCTAGATATATCAACCAAGTGTCAGCAGCCAGAAAGACACCATTTGTCATATATATACAATATATATTTTTGTATACACACATATATTTATAAAAATGCATACATACAATATATATTATACATAATTATAAGGAAAAATAATAGGATATAAAATTTAAAGAAGCATTTGTCTTTGAGAATGTCTGGACGGTGTAACAGTAACTACACCAGCCTGTGAAATTAACTGTTTTCCAGAAGTGAGCAGCAGAGCTAGGAAGAATGAGGTGCACCAGATTAGAATCGTAGAATAATTCTGTCTGGAAGGGACTGAAGGAGATGCCTGTTCTGCTCTTGTTCAAAGCAGGGCAAAGGCATTCAACCAGTCTATAATCCTCATTAAGACTGCACAGCATTTCTTAACAAGACAAGCAAGAGTAACATGATGACAGAAGTGCTTTGATTGTAGTATCTGAAAAAAAAAATAAATAAAATCCTGTATCACATTTACAACCAAATCAATAACAACAAGGAAACAATCCACACAAAACCCAAACCAAATTGACAAATTTAAGGATGAGCAGGTAATTATTCAGTCTGAAGGAAGCTTCTGTACTGAACGCTCTAGTATTCACAGATTCACATTTAACAAAAAGCTCATTCATCTGCCAGAAGTTTGTTGTGTCTTTGCTGTTTGGGGTTTTTGTTTTTGTGTGTATGTTAACTGTTGGCATTATCTCCCAGTGTCACACCAACTTGTATTATGCCTACGCTAAGGAAACTGAAGTCTATGAAAGTACTTCTAAGTTTCATTCCCATCACTTCCTCTTAACAGCTTCCCTATGGCATCCAGAGACTGAAAAAAATCGCTAAAGAAAAAATAAAAAATTTAAAAAAATCAAGTTTTATTTTTCTGCTGTGAATTAAAATGCTATCTCATCTTTTTTGTTTAGTGGCATTCTTCTGGGATTTTTGCACTTGGTAAGACCTCAGTAAGCGACTGGGAACCCCTCTAAGCCTGCAAATCAAGGTGAAGAAAGGAAAGGTGCTTGTCAATCCCCAGAATGACCATTTGGAAAAGCCCTGTGCTTACTCAGTTTCTCCTGTTTAAATGAGTTCAGTACACAGCCAACATTTCAGAAGGAGAAGCTAGGGCCCAGATGAGCTGAACAATTAAACAAGATCAACTGAGATTGTGGGGGGCTTTTTCAGGTGTTCCTCCAGTGCTAGCATGTTTTCCACAGAACTCGCAGCTCAATCCATCTGAATAAGCCATACCAGAAATGGATGACTGGAAATTCACCATGCAAAATTTTATAAAGCCTGTACTTTCTCTAGGACCAAGAAAAATAATCTGCCTTTAGCATTTTCATGTTGTTCAATTAAAAACAAAAAAAAAACCAAAAAAAAAACAAAGTACCATTTTTTTGGAAGGTAAGTTTTTTCAAGTAGGCAAAAATAACCAAGAATTGTGCTCTAAAATAACTTCATCAGTAGCCAGAAAAAAGACTGTAATGAGGGCCTACAGTCAACTGAATCAAATAGGTACAGTAGGGAAAAGACATTGACAAATTTCCTTTTCAACAGATGATATTTTGCAAGGCATATGGTATTTATTTTTAGACGTTAGTCATACAATAATACTACATATTTTGTTTTTTCTTGAAAATAGCACAGCATTTTATGATGATGTGCTTTGTTGATACAGATTTTCTACAGTTCAACATTTATTTTTGCTGTTACAAAAGGTTTGTCTATATTTTTATAATCATTAACATACTAAACATAGAAGTATTCAGTATACATAGAGGTATGCAAAGTACCTTTTAAAAAATAACAAGTATTCACAAAAAAGCAATACTGAATTGAAACAGAGAAGGGGAAAAAAATGCCATATGCAAACACACACCATTTTTTGAGTACCTATTGTCTTTTCAATCAAATCTCAAAAAAATCTCATATATGAAACAGCAAGAGATAACTGGCTTTGGATTGCTATAATGACTGTCAGGCCAGTACAGTACAGACAAAAAGGCATAAAATAGTATCAGCAACAGATTCCATCTGGATTTCAATATATCCTTCTTGCCTTCATCTAACCAAAAATTGTTTCAAGATCTTAGAATTTTTAATTTTCCATTTGTTGAGATGAGAAAACATCTGAAGGAACATATCCCCTACTGGTTACTCCCCACAGATTTCAGTTTAAGCCAATTTTGATTCAAATCCACAAAACTCCAGTAATGTCAAGGGTATTTCAAAGTTTATTAATTAGAATTAGTTAGCATTAATTCTCAGTTAACATAAATAACCTCACCTGAAAAACCTGTTAAGTATTGTCTATGTAAATTTGGTATAGTTTACTTCCATGGCTTCACCTTTGATTTTTGCTCTCCCCTTTCCCTAACATACTTTCCCATTAAAGTACTTCAGGTTCTACTATATGAAAACTTCCATGTATTCATCTAAAATAACCCATAGGACTACATTATCTATTCCTTAAAGGGAAAAAAAAAATAAAATCATCCCTATCTAAAAAGCCCTCATCCCAATTCAAAAAAAGAAAATCTAACACAAAATTTGTGAACCTTACAGACACAGACAACTGAGTTTGTTGCTTTGTAAGAGCAGTACTTGAAGGGGTCAGCCTGCCCAGAGTGAAGATAACAGAAGTTGGCCAAGGCCTCATCATTAAAACCAGTCTTTACTATGGTAAGCCCAGCATGTGTTTGAAAGAGCAAAACACCCTTTTGTTTTACGCTGTTTGAGCAGGGATTTGTGTTTTCCTTAGTAAGTGCTATAGAACACTAGGCTTTTTTGTTTGAGCTTATAGAAGGCCATAGAATTGAAAAGCAAAACTAATACAAGTAAAAGTGTCCACAAATATTTGCAAGATAACAGTAAAATGTTTTAGGATACAATCAGATACTTAATTCTAACTGCTACTGATTAATATAAAATTCTCAGCAAATCCAAGTATCCATTGCTCAATGCAAATTGTATTCCTACAACTCCAGGTACCAAGTGCAGTCCTTCTCATTTAAGTTTTTATAGTAATATTTAACATTTATAATTACATACTGAAAAAGGAAGAAATCCACATACACTTATGAGGCTTTCTTTTAAATTAGATACTATTTTAAACAGCCTTTGCAATAAACCTACTATAATTTTATTTTTCTTTTTAGCCTAGAGGATTTTATACAATGAAGATAGCGAGAAGATTGGTCCCCGCCCCTACGTTTTGCTCTCCCTTTAGGCCTCCAGCACAATAGGCTCAAGGGGACATTCAGGAATAGCTTTGCCATCTGGATTCCATATTGCCAGATTAATAATGCTCTTTCAGACAAGGACTCCATGAAGAGAGATGAAAGCTTTAACAGAACCATGCCACTCTCTTCTCTTACTAGATGACAATCCCAGCCTCATGTCACAAAAGACATTTCACTGATCAGGGTACCTAGAATACATGGATTTTCACACACCTCCTCTTAACCCAGCGTAAATTAACATCTAGTATTTCAACACTACAAATTCATTCAAAATTGTCTTGAGTCTCCACTGCATCATTAATGTATTAGTAACATGATAGGGTTTTTTTAGTAGCATGACAATTGCAATAGTAAAAATCATAGCTGTTCAGAAATAATTGAATGTTTGTATTCCAATTCAACACTGCTTAGCTTGAACAAAGATTAAGACAGAAGTACTTTTAAAAAGCAATAAATGCACTTGGTGTTAACAGCTACAGATGTGTTTGTCATGCCACATACTTAAATCTGGGTATATTATTACCCTGTAATGTTTAATTCAATGCCTACAGATACTAAATGTAGATCATTGAGGTACAGTGATGAGGGAACTGGAGCAAGCTAAAATAAAGCGTAACAATTGATTAGCCTCCCCATAAATCTATGGGGATGACACGCCTACAACATAAGTATTATGAAGATTCAGTATCAATCCCTCCCTTCTTAGTGTAAAGGATAACATTATTCTAGTACTTGAGGTAGAATATTCTTACATTAATATTTAAAACTCAGAGGATGGTATAAATACACTGAAGCATAACTCATCATCCTGAGAAAATAGATACATTTTTGTTTTCTTAAAAACTCCAAAGGATTCCAAAAAAAGGAAGTTTATTTTTTCTTTATTCATAGCAAGTTATTTAAACACCTGAAAACCCTGTACTGGGATCTGCAAATTACCCCAGTAGAGGCAAGCTATTAAGGAAGAGCCAAATTTTCCTAAGATCATCTAAGAAAAATTAAATTATCTTCACCCTCCCACTAATTAACTGTACCCTGTAATAAGCAAAGAAACACAGCACTAATTGCCAGTTAGATGGCCAGGAAGTATCTGGAATTAAGTTGAAGAAGCTCTAGCACATGACAGGTAAGTCGATAAATTTAATTATTTCCAAATGGACTACATTGAAACTATATAAAATAAATGTCACAAAAAAGCCAGAAAAACAAAAAAGTAAAAAACCAAAAAAAAACAAAAAAACCCACACCAACCAACACTCCCACCGCCCCCAACAAAACAAAGCAAAATAAGCAAAAAAAATAATCTGTGCAGCATGGAAAAACACTTCTGCCATTCTTCCCTGGATTCCCATTTTGAAAGCTTAAGCAGGTAAGAGTAAAAACAAACGAAGTACCACATGAAATTCTAAAACTTAAGATATCTAAAATAAGATACTAAATACTAAGAAATATTTTAAACTTTGTGCCCACTCAAGTCTGGTCAAACACGAGGCCTCACCATTCCAAGTATAACACAAACTCAGAGAATCACACCAAGTGCTCATACCATACAGTGATCAAACCACTCAGAGCCTTTGAGGGAGCCAACAACTTCGATTTCCTATGAGTGTTCAAACACTCTAAGTACTGTTTTCTTTATCATTTTGTTCACTTTGCCCAATGTGCAATGTTATCTAATAAAAATATGAAATGCTCAATAACTGGTTGTGTTCAGTCTGAAAAGCAAATATAGTTAGGCCAAAATTAAGAAGCCACAGGCAACTGTTTTCTCACTTATTATGTGAATTCTACTTTGCTATTCTCATATTTTTAAAAATTTGCCTATGTACACACATGTACACCTCTGTGTAGGTTCTCCAGATGGTGTGTACACACTCGAAGTGCAGATTAAGTAATTTTGCATGATGCTTGCAGATAGTCCAAAGGCTAGTCAGAACCTGTGACTGCCCCAAACATATCATTGTCCTTCAACAAATCATTGTCCCACTGAAAAGCAAGTTTTCACAAGATACTTTTCAGTGATGAGCAGTTGCAGGATCAGATGCATTCTACACATCAGGAAACACTTTATCACTGTGAGGGGGACAAGCCCTGGCACAGATTACCCAGCGAGGCTGCTAAGTGTCCACCCCTGAAGATACTCAAAAGCCACTTGCATACAGTCCTGAGCAACTGACTAGATGGCTCTGCTTGAGCAGAGGGGGTTGAGCCAGATCACGTCCTGAATTCCTTTCCAACCTCAACCAGTCTGCAATTCTGTGAAGAAACAGGACTAGAAAGGGATAAGAGACATACCTTGCCAATGGACTTCACAGCAGAGGGAAACTGAACAGACTCCCTTCCAAAATCTGGTCTTCCAGGAGACTCCAATTACTATTCTTTTCTCCCAGCTTTCTGCTCTTCTATCCCATTATTAATCATCTGTCTACCTTGTCCTCAAATGCCTTCTGCTTCCCTCCCCACACCATTATCCTATACTTTATGCACTGTCTCCCATATCAAGTTGAATCATTTTCTAATTACTCAGGCTTTTTATGTTTGGATGCAGGTAAATGTTAAATTCCAAGCAGCAATAAGCACATTCAAACAAGATTTTTTTATAGATATACTCTAAGTGTATGAAACCTACTAGGTTTTTACCATTATTTGTGACATCTTGACCAAATGCATAACCATGACAAGGTGACACTTTCACTCTTACTAAATACTGTAACAGCACCAAAGGTGTTTTAAACAAACCTTTTAATTTTTTATTCTGAAGTAGCTTCTTTCTCAACAATTAACAATTTTGGCTTGAATTAAATAAGAGTCCGAGCCAAACCACATGCAAATCCATAAAATAATCAGGCTGAGGCAGCCGTCCAGGAGAGTGAGGGTGGAGAGAAGACCAAAAAAAATAAGTCAGCCAGGCACATTTGGCAGATGTTGTAAGCAATTCAGAAGTTGGGCCTTAAAGGGGAAGCTTTGGGAACCTTAATTATAGACAGAAGTTCCAGACCTGCCTACTAAAAAAAAAAATGCAGCCCCAAAATCACCAAACAGCGAGTAAGACTCATGTTCCAATTTCCCTTTTTTGCACATTTAGTAAAGAAACAAATTATTTTCCTTAGTAAGCTCAGAAATTGCCATATATATCAACATCTTTTCATCTATTCTAAACTAATAGAGCTCATGTTTTATCTCCAATCTGCATACATTGCAGGATACGAGTATTGTTACAGTATTCAATTATCAAATTTACAAATTTCAAGCTGACAACCAGGATATTGATGAAGACTTTGTTCTATTTAGAGCAGAGATCTGAGACAAAGAGAAAGGGATGGATTCAGCATGGTGTAGTGTGGGAACTGGTTGTTCCCTTAGTGACAAACAAGACTGCAAGATAAACAAAAGTGTGCTTTAAACGTACATGCTTTGATCCTTAGAGTAAGTTTTTAGAATGAGGTTAAGGATTGTAAATCATAAGCAGAGCAGCCAGTGGTCTCAAAACCAAAGAATTAAAATTCCCCACAACTTTGCACAAGCACTGAGAAAGGATGTGGGGTTTTTGTTTGAGTTTTTGTTGTTTTAATTCCTTACACTGTGTTCTGTTTTGCTGTAAGTTTAAGACCATATTAAGAAGCCCATATCAGTTACCTAAACATTTATTTCCTGTATAATACCACTTCTTCAGAAGTTTCACTTAGCAAAATTAAACAAAATGGGGGTTAAATTGTTAATGCAAAGTCATGAGTACATTAGACATCTAGATCTAAAAAGGAGAGAGACCTGCAATTGAGAACAGATGGGTTTCTGCTGGTGAAACATGGAAGTCTGAATTAGAGAATTGTAACAAAACAAAAGCTCAATACAACAGAAAAAGAGGGAAAGATAATGGGCTACAAAATGAAATGCATTACCCAAGGTTTCAAATCCTACATATGGGATGAGGAACCACTCCCTTCTGAAGTACTGCAGTTCATTAGATACTGCATGGGTATAATTTCTTTACCACAAAACTTAGATCAGCAAACTGATACAGCCTTAAAACAGATGTGAATGTAATTTAAGTGGAAGACTGCCAGTTGCTTACTCAGTAGGACATTTTCAGGATTACCTGAAGTGAGCAGAAGTTTCACTAGTAAAACTGGCATTTTCTAGAATGATAACTCGGATAGCCCCCTGAAATCCTAGCCTTCTATATCCGTTTTTATCACAGCTTCTTACCACTTGGGTTTTCTAAAATGGTTTATATGAGTCTTTTTGTCCAGCAGAACAATGAAAAAATAAAACTCTGCAGCTTGAGAAGAAACAAGTAAGTGTTTAATGCTGTTTTGTACTAAGTAGAGACTCGGTATACTCTCACCAGAGCCTTCAAAATTCATTTCTCGGTGATGCTGTGTTGTCCTGCCACTACCATGAAAAGCATTAATAAATTCTGCTTCCTGAATGAACACTGCATAATTTGATCTACGTATCTGCCAAGAATCGTGATTCACTGTGCACTCACAATACTTATTTCTCTTAAAGCTTAGCATCACTGACTGCATCCACGTATCAGTAGGGATCACATAAGAGCACTGCTACAGTAAATGAACAAGTTAAAGAAATGTTTAATTATGGCAACACATTTTCCTAATAAAATTCAGAACTCTGCTTGTAATAATAAATCCTGAAGTTACCAGATTCAATTTTGAAACTACCTTTGTGCTCCTGTGAAGAGGGAAATGTTACACGACGAACTAAAGAATGGTATTTGGGACTAATGTCCTCAGCAGTTGTCCTGGGTTTAGCAGCAGCAGTCATTTTTTCTCCTTCTTGGTAGCTGGTGCAGTGCTGTGTTTTGACTTTCGGGCTGGGAACAAAACTGATAGAGGTGATGTTTTGGTTTGGCCAAGGACTTTGTGAGTCTCATGCTCTGCCAGGGAGGAGGGGAGGCCGGGAGGAAGCAGAGACAGGACACCTGACCCAAACTGACCAAAGAGGTATTCCATACCACAGCACGTCATGCCGAGGGGAAAACTGGGGGGGACCCGGAAGGAGAGGGGGTCGGCCGGGTCGGACTGGTGGTTCGGCGCGTGGTATTGTACTCCTTTCCTTTGCTGTTTTCTCTTATCATTGTTGTCGTTGGTGGTAGCAGTGGTGATTCGTATTGTACCTTAGTTACTAAACTGTTCTTATCTCAACCCGTGGGAGTTGCATTTCTTTTTGATTCTCCTCTCCGTTCCCCCAGGAGTAGGGGGAGGGCAAGAAGGGGGGGAGTGGGTAACAAGCTGTCTGGCTGTGGGTTAAACCACGACAGTTCTTTTTGGCGCCCAACACGGGAAACCTCACCCGGCCCGGACACGGACAGGATTGACAGATTGAGAGCTCTTTCTCGATTCCGTGGGTGGTGGTGCATGGCCGTTCTTAGTTGGTGGAGCGATTTGTCTGGTTAATTCCGATAACGAACGAGACTCTGGCATGCTAACTAGTTACGCGACCCCCGAGCGGTCGGCGTCCAACTTCTTAGAGGGACAAGTGGCGTTCAGCCACTTGGCTGTCCAGCCTCAGAGATTTTCTCTGAGGCTGGACAGCCATGAGTGGCAGGGTGTGTGGGACAGTATGGGCAAGTATCTAGGTCAGTGGGCCCCTCCAGTACTTTGGAATTTCACCACCGAACAACTGCAAAATCCAGAAGAATTAGTAAAACACTTAAATGAGGTGTGTGGTCATTCTGGCCATACCAGAGACGGACAAATCATGGCAACGTGCTGGGGCTTGGCCTATGCTTACAGGGCCATGTTCAATGCTTTCCAGCACCTTCAAAAGGAAAAAAATGTCGCTGGATCTGAGGGCAAAGCAACAGTCAGTACAGTTACTCCAGCTCCAAGTACAGCAGCTACACCACCCCCAGCAACAAGTACAGTCGCTACTCAAACCACAGTGATAACCACTGCAACTAAACCAGAGGACCAATTCGTACCAATATCGGTTGCCCCTGTACGCAAGAGAAAAAGCAAAAAGGAGGCAGGAAGGTTAAAGCAAGATGAAGAAACAATGTGTTCACTACTCGATCCAGTCTCTGAGAGAATCAGCCATCGTAGAGATGATCTATCACATCAAGCCGAATAACGGGAATATACCCATAGATCCAGATGAAGTCGAATGTACACGACCCATGTGGCGAAAACTTACACGGAATGCACCATCATCATACGCCCATTCATTGGCAACAGTAACCTGGAATGACATAGTACCACTAACAGTGGATGAAATGGTTCATAAACTCCGCGAGTTCGAAGACAATCTCACCCCTTCCACCATCTCAGCTGTGGAAAGATATTGCTGCCCGGGTGAAAAACCTGGTGGTGAAGGTACGTCATGTAGATGCCCATGTACCCAAGAGTCGGGCCACTGAGGAACACCAGAACAACCAACAAGTGGATAAAGCTGCTAAGATTGAAGTGGCTCAGATGGACTTAGATTGGCAACATAAAAGTGAATTATTTTTGGCCCGGTGGGCCCATGACACTTCAGGCCATCAGGGCAGAGATGCAACATATAGATGGGCCCGTGATCGAGGGGTGGACTTAACAATGGACACTATTGCCCAGGTTATTCATGAGTGTGAAACATGTGCTGCCATTAAACAAGCCAAACGGTTAAAACCTCTTTGGTATGGAGGACGATGGCTGAAGTATAAATATGGGGAGGCCTGGCAGATTGATTATATCACACTGCCACCAACCCGCCAAGGTAAGCGCCATGTGCTTACCATGGTGGAAGCAACCACCGGATGGCTGGAAACGTACGCTGTGCCCCATGCCACTGCCCGGAACACTATCCTGGGCCTTGAGAAACACATTTTGTGGCGACACGGCACCCCAGAGAGAATTGAGTCAGACAACGGGACTCATTTCCGGAATAACCTTATAGACACTTGGGCCAAAGAGCATGGCATTGAGTGGGTATATCACATCCCCTACCATGCACCAGCCTCTGGGAAAATCGAAAGGTACAATGGGCTGTTAAAAACTACACTGAGAGCAATGGGTGGGGGAACTTTCAAGCATTGGGATACACACTTACCAAAGGCCACCTGGTTGGTCAACACTAGAGGATCTGCCAACAGAGCTGGCCCAGCCCAATCGGAACTTTTACATATTGTAGAGGGGGACAAAGTTCCTGTGGTGCATATGAAGAATTTGCTGGGGAAGACAGTCTGGGTTATTCCTGCTTCAAGTAAAGGCAAACCCACTCGTGGGATTGCTTTTGCTCAGGGACCTGGATACACTTGGTGGGTAATGCAGGATGATGGGGAAGTCCGATGTGTACCTCAAGGGGATTTAATTTTAGGGGAAAACAGCCAATGAACTTAATTGTATGTTGTTGCCTGCTGTGTAATACTTTAATAGCCCATCAACCAGATGTCTTCAGGCCACCAGCAACTAGCCCTGACTTCCCTCCAACCATCATCCCAAGAGAGAACGAACTTTGACAGAACCAGACAAGTTCTACAGTAAGGGAATGATCAGCATCAGCAGGCAACGACCCAATACTGCACACGGCCTCTCCTGTTCTGAAAGACTGTTACAAGAGATGGCGCCTGACATCATGGACCAGATGGAATCAGCAGCTTTATAGGGACTAGTCTTTGCACTAAGATAGAAGTGCACTGAGATCGGAGTGATGGTATATTGAAAATGTAGGATCTGAGCATGACGTGAATGGTATGGAATAAGGGGTGGATAATGTCCTGGGTTTAGCAGCAGCAGTCATTTTTTCTCCTTCTTGGTAGCTGGTGCAGTGCTGTGTTTTGACTTTCGGGCTGGGAACAAAGCTGATAGAGGTGATGTTTTGGTTTGGCCAAGGACTTTGTGAGTCTCATGCTCTGCCAGGGAGGAGGGGAGGCCGGGAGGAAGCAGAGACAGGACACCTGACCCAAATTGACCAAAGAGGTATTCCATACCACAGCACGTCATGCCGAGGGGGGAACTGGGGGGGAACCCGGAAGGAGAGGGGGTCGGCCGGGTCGGACTGGTGGTTCGGCGCGTGGTATTGTACTCCTTTCCTTTGCTGTTTTCTCTTATCATTGTTGTCGTTGGTGGTAGCAGTGGTGATTCGTATTGTACCTTAGTTACTAAACTGTTCTTATCTCAACCCGTGGGAGTTGCATTTCTTTTTGATTCTCCTCTCCGTTCCCCCAGGAGTAGGGGGAGGGCAAGAAGGGGGGGGAGTGGGTAACAAGCTGTCTGGCTGTGGGTTAAACCACGACAGTGGTTAAATATTGTTTAAATATAGATCATGGAACCTGTTCTGCAGCTTAGTTAAACTGAAACTAGAAACGGAAGCCTTAGAGAAAAGCAAAAGATATTTGATCATATATACCACTTAACTGCTGGCATGTTTTCTACGAACCCAAATTGCAGCAAAATCCTGACTTTCATTTCTATCTCAAACTATACTGCACTGGTATCTCTTAGTTTTTATCTCCTTGGGCCACTACAATTTGGTAGGCAAGTTGGTTTGTATCGGAGCACACAAGCAGGGCACTAAGCCTGCATTCCATCTAGTTACTAGTTTTTATAGAAGATCCCTCAGCATTTGTTTTTCTCTACACAGCTTTACTAGGGGAAGGGGGGGAAGAGGAAGCCAAATAATCATCTATCTTCTCCAAAATAAGTACAAATTGTCCCACTCTGGCATGATGTTCACCTTTAAAACACAGTAGATAAGAATACTCAATCACCTCATTGATGTCATTACTGTACATACTCATTTTACAGGCCAAACTGTAAACTTCTGAGAGAAGACACTAAGATCTTCTTAATTTGGATACCAAACCACTGTTAAAAGACTTAGGTCCCTAGCACAGGTTCTCAACTTGTCTTTACAAAACACCACAACAGACTTCATAATACGTATAATATTAGTCCCTGCAACAACTCTAGCACAGCCTTACTTAATTCTAATTCATTGCTTCTATATATATTAAGCACTTTTGCTATATTAAACCTCCTTCTTTATGATCCAGTTCCACACATCTTTAAACCTACTTCAGGAATTACACAGCAGAACATTGCAAGAATCAATAGACATCTAAACAGATTCTTAATGAAATACTGCAGTCAGAATATTAGGAGTTACTCCTGTACCAACAGCAACTGATAAACAGAGTTCTGGTTTAATCTGTACTATCCCACAATAACACTGCAAATACACTATGGTTTGTAGGGATAAACATAATGCCTTGCAAGTCAGCCTCAATAATAACGAGCAAATTGCAGTAACAGCATAAAACATTCTTGGGCCAATTGAAGTAGAAATAGCAGAAAATCATTTTTAAAAGCTCAACTGAAGACTTTTTCCTCATGTTACGTTCATGCTACCTAGTTTGCGTGCATTTAGGAGGCACAGTAGAAATGGCTGAAAAGCTCAGCTGATGAAAAAGACTTACTTAGAAACCTGACAATTCCAGCAATGGCTGTAAAGTCCTGTGATAAAAGACAAGACACCTGCAGAAGACCATTGTGTTTACCTTATTATTCAGACACCCAGCACCAAACCTACAAACTAAGGATACAAGCTCAAATTCTAGCAAGCCTTAGTTAGCCACTTTCACGCTGGCAGATTAACACTATGACTACTGTGTTCTGCCCCTTGCAGTTTTAAAAACAGTAGAATGGTATCGGCAAGACACAACCTACCTGATCACTGTGGCAATCTCACAGAAAGAAGGAAAAAAAACCCAACAGAACATTACTTGCTCACAACTTAGAATCTTCAACAACTCACTCCTCTGAGTTGAAAAATCGGTATGAAGAGCATGCTGCTATGGGCTAACCCTTTTGCTTTCATCACCATGATCATATCGGTAAGATTGTGATGTTCCTCTTATTTTGTTAACCCAGAAACTTAATCCATAGAAATAAAAAAAAGACAGCTTACCAATGAATTAGAGAAGAACTGCTTCAGAGATAATTACCCAGCTGCAGGTTGAATGTTTTTTTCTGAGACTGAAAAGGATATGGTAGGGTCTTGTGATCAGATTACAAACTGATGAGCAACATTGTTTGTAACTGCTTAAGTAACATCTGTGAACTTCTGATAGCTGTCGGGGGGGGGGGGGGGGGGGGGTGGAATATAAAATAAATAAATGACTGACATTCCCCTCAGTCATTCAAAGCACTTGCAAAATTAGCAGGGTTCATCTCAAAGTTGGAGAACAGATTTTTTCTTTTTTTTTTTTCTTTATAAATAAGAAAACCAAATGAAGTATAGCAACCAGTTCAGTGATGCATAGATGCACATCAGTTTTCAAGGTCACTTGGAGAAAGTTACAGTATTTTGTGAAGAGTTCAGATGCTATTTTCATAAATATGATTAATCTTGACCTTTCAAAAATACCTCTTCTTAGTAATGATTCAGAAACACATATTTATTATTGCTCTAGAAGTCCAACAGTCAAAGATTTGAAGCAAAAACTGAAGATGCAGTACAAATCTCAACTACACAAGCCCTGAACTTGAGATGGTGCAAAAGCAACTCTAGGAATGCTCAACTCTCAGGGTAGTTTTATGAGTCAGGCATTGCTTCACTCTATACCTATACTAGTGTGCCACAGACTGTGTGGGTGACTAGAGGGGGATCTTGCCAACGTTTAACTGTTTGGATTTAAAGGTTTGAGTTTCCAGAGGTACTTTTCAGCCTCAATTACTCTAATTCTTTGACACTTTTGGAGTTACCTCAAGCTACAGTGCATGAAGTTGGGGCTGTTCAGCCTGGAGAAGAGAAGGCTGCATGGAGACCTCATAGCAGCCTTCCAGTATCTGAAGGGGGCCTATAAGGATGCTGGGGAAGGACTCTTCATTAGGGACTGTAGGGATAGGAAAAGTGTAGTGATGGCTTCAAACTTAAACAGGGGAAGATTAGATTGGATATAAGGAGGAAGTTCTTTAAGGGTGGTGAGGCACTGGAATGGGTTGCCCAGGGAAGTTGTGAATGCTCCATCCCTGGCAGTGCTCAAGGCCAGGTTGGACAGAGCCTTTGGTGACATGGTCTAGGATTAGGCATCCCTGCCCATGGCAGGGGGGTTAGAACTAGATAATCTTAAAGTCTTTTCCAGCCCTACCTATTCTATGATGTGCCTGAGGGCATTACATGATAACAGGGAGGCATTTCCTAAATTCAACAGGAGTGCAGAACTCCATGTTACCTCTTTTTCTGTAGTGTCCATGGTTAACTCTTACTTTTAATTTGCCATAATCCTCCTTAGCTCCAAGAATCCCTTGGCTGCTGCCCACATTTCAAGGCAGCTAGCAGTTTTCTAAATGCCACAGTCTCTTCAGATGTGTCTGAATTAAGGTAGTTCTTAAACTTTGCATTGTTAATCTTGGCTCAAATGCCAATTCTGCCAAAGGTGAATTGCCTGTTCTGTCTTTCAATACAAGGTGAAGTGTCCCCTGAATTTTCAGATGATGTCTTTATATCTTCTTATTAAAAACCAAAACAAACAAACAAAAAAACCTGAACAGCAACAACAGAAAAAAACCAAGTAGCTTTGCTTCTTTATTCCCCATATCTTCCTTCAATAAACCAATTTGTTATGTTGTGTGGTAAAGGGCAGTTGAGACTGCTGTGCATACCAGAACAGAAATAGTTAGTTTGGCAAACAGAAACTCACAAATGCCTGTGGATTTCAGAGACAGATCACCAATGGTGACTTCTGTTTTTAAAGAGTTTCAATGACCTATCATCAAAATGCTAACAATACTAAGGCAATAGATTATTCAATTACAATCCCTATCAGAGGCTAACTTCCTATACTGGAAGAAGCAATAGGAGCCCTGCCATCTTCCCTCAGTATCATAAAATAAAACAGAGATACAAGATGAACTGAAGCTTCCCTCAAAGATGCTTCATACAGCCTGAAATGACTTTTCAAGACATTCCAGGTTACTAGTGTTTGCCTCACCAGTGGATTATCTCAGCTTTGTGATTGTATTTGTATAGCAAATGACTTATTAGCTGCTTAAATTCTGTACAAAAAGAAGACTGCCAAGTCTAAAAAGCTATGACAGAACACTGAATAACTTGGAGAATACTATGATATATAATGCTATAAAACCTCAGACCTACAAGCAGGACATAAATCAAACCGTGAACCAAACATGTAAAAACACATCATTGTCTCACATTCTCCTTGGGATTTTAGTCTTTTTAATCTGCTGTGGAGATGCAGAACGATGGAGAAAAGCTTACTACTTAGAACACTGCAGGGGACAAAAGTTTTCAGTGTGAAGTTACTGACAGGGACCAGACTACGTATTTTAATTCCCACAAGGACAACAATGTTTTGCCTTTCCATTGCTTACTTAACTCTGAGCATAGTTAGGATTTCTCTAGAGTGTACCCATTCTTACTAAGCAATAGCTGTTCAAATTAGAAAGGATAATGGCAGGCAGGTTGGAGCTAGATATCTTAAGGTCCTTTCCAACCCTAACAATTATATGATTCTATAATCAAGGAATTAAGACTGGCTTCTCTTGTCTCTCCAACTCGCCATGCTAAGCAAGGTAAAGAAAACTCTTAGGTTACAAAGTTTCTTATCTCCAATATCCCTCTCCCATTTCAGCATATGGGGACAGCCAGCCTAGCACTCAGTGAAAGGCACAGCTCTAAAAAAATTGATTGTATGTGCCTTACCTCTGAAACTGATGTCTGCACTATTTGCATTTTACAATTAGAATGCCAAGATGCAATTCAAATGCTACCAAATCACACCCAACTTCTCTTCCCTACAGAGGGGTACTAAAAGAGGAAAAAGCCCAAGTAAGAGTGTTCATTCACAGGCACCGTTCGCCTATTATAAAAGTTAATACTACACCAAATAAACCAATATAAACCAGGAAAGAGAGATACTATTTACGATCCTTTTCCCAAGTACATAGTTTGACTCTCTCCGGCACTGAAACCCTCACCTCTGACCTGCTTAAGGCTCTTCCATCGTGATGGTTTAATACATCATAATGGATTAAAAAAATTCTCTCAGAGCTCCCAAAATTTTCAGTAGTCTCAAATTTCTCCATCCTGTTCACAATAAAATGTGATGTACTGATAACACCCTCCAAATACTGACAGACAGAACACTGCTGGAAAAAGAATATTTTTATATAAATGATTTAATGCACCCTGGTCCTGATAACAATACAAAATCATGTAAGACCGTATCCTGGGCTGCATCAAAAGGAGTGTGACCAGCAGGTCAAACGAGGTGATCCTGCCCCTTTATTCTGCTCTCGTGAGACCTCACTTGGGAGTATTGTGTGCAGTTCTGGTGTCCTCAACATAAAAAGGACATGGATCTGTTGGAACAAGTCCAGAGGAGGGCCACGAGAATGATCAGGGGACTGGAGCACCTCCCGTATGAAGATAGGATGAGAAAGTTGGGACTGTTCAGCCTGGAGAAGAGAAGGCTGCGTGGAGACCTCATAGCAACCTTCCAGTATCTGAAGGGGGGCCTATAGGGATGCTGGGGATGGACTCTTCATTAGGGACTGTAGTGATAGGACAAGGGGTAATGGGTTCAAACTTAAACAGGGGAAGTTTAGATTGGATATAAGGAAATTCTTTCCTGTTAGGGTGGTGAGGCACTGGAATGGGTTGCCCAGGGAGGTTGTGAATGCTCCATCCCTGGCAGTGTTCAAGGCCAGGTTGGACGAGGCCTTGGGTGATATGGTTTAGTGCGAGGCATCCCTGCCCATGGCAGGGGGGTTGGAACTTGATGATCTTAAGGTCCTTTCCAACCCTAACTATTCTATGATTCTAAGAGCAGGTGGAGGCATCAATAACAACCTCCTCACATGATCATTTGCTCACAATTTATTAATCTCTCCAAAACACATCACTTTATTCCATGCTATAAATACAGCTGTGGTATGCAAAAACAAAAAAACCCAACCAAACAAAACTCATTTAAGAGCTAAACTACTTCAGTTAGGTAATTCCTTATCTAGAATTACTTGAGGAATTTTTTTGAAGGCAGATACAGTACTTCTCACCATCAGAAAATGGAAAATATCTTGCTATTATACTCAAATATTCGAATATTTGGGCACAAACACCCAGATCTTCTCACTTAAAACAAAGCTGTCATAAACCAGTAATTCACACAGTGAATAGCCAGGCATAAGATTTGAAGCTTAAGGAAAGCCAGAAAGAATACAGGTGGCATCTTAAAAAAAGACCAAAAAACTGAAAGTGTTATGCACTGTTCACAAGCATAGAATGTGTGCCTCTAAAAAATTGGGTGGAGGCTAAATACCTTTAGATGCTCCTAGAGTTTATACTTTTAAAACCAGAAGCAGATCAGTAACACAAGACCTGCAGACTGTAGGTATTTCAAAAATTTGTGGAACTGATGAAATAGTATGAATCTATATGAAGCATTATGGAATATGAGGTATAAAGCAGGTGGCTGGTCTCTTCTTCCAAGTGACAAGGGATAGGACAACAGGTAACAGTCTCAAGCTGCACCAGGGGAGGTTTAGACTGCTGTCCTGGGTTTAGCAGTGGCAGTCGTTTTTCTCTTTCTTGGTAGCTGGTGCAGGGCTGTGTTTTGACTTTCGGGCTGGGAACAGAGCTGATAAAAATGATGTTTTGGTTTGGCCAAGGACTTTGTGAGCCTCATGCTCTGCCGGGGAGGAGGAAAGCTGGGAGGCAGCAGAGACAAGACACCTGACCCAAACTGACCAAGGAGGTATTCCATACCACAGCACGTCATGCCCAGGATGTAACTGGGAGTTACCCGGAAGGGGCTGGTGGACGACAGGGTTGGAGGAGGTATTGGTCAGTGCTTGATCGGGCTGGGGGGGGGAAGTTATCGGTCACCTGGTGATGGGGTGTTGTATTCTCTTCCCTTGTTATTTCCTTTATCATTACTATTATTGGTGGTAGCAGTAGTGATTTGTGTTATACCTTAGTTACTAAACTGTTCTTATCTCAACCCATGGGAGTTGCATTCTTTTGGATTCTCGTCTCCGTTCCCCCAGGAGTAGGGGGAGGGCAAGAAGGGGGGGGGGGGGGGGAATGGGTAACAAGCTGCCTGGTTGGGTTAAACCATGACAACTGCATATTAGGAAGTATCTGAAAAGGTAGTCGGGTATTGGAACAGACTGTTCAGGGAAATGGTGGAATCACCATCCCTGGAAATGTTAAAAAAAAAAATGTTTAGATGTGGCCTTTAGTGAGCTGGCTTACTGGTGGCCTTGGCAGTGCTGGGGTAAGGGTTGCACTTGATGATCTTAAAGGTCTTCTCTGGTCTAATTAATTCTATGATTGTTATCTGCCAAAGAAACAAATCAAACACACAAAAATTCTTTACTAAGATCCAAACTTTCAAGAGCATTAAAATAGTTAACACTCGTTTGACCACAGGTCTACCAAATCCAGCATCTGGTTTATGCCGCCAGAAAAGAATGGAGAATACAGCATAGGAATGCTACAAGCATGTAAAGACAACCCTGAATATTCTCCCAAAGGCTCTCCCCCATACAGACACAGACCCCCCAAAATCCTATTGTCCTCATCATGTTCAAGTCAGATAATCTCTTCCTCAGACCTAGATTTCAGTACAGCCCTGTTCTGTGCACTTCACCAAAACAATACTTGTTAAATGAAAGCCCAAAAGCTAAAAATGGCATCATTTCATGCCATGACAGTAAGACAGTTTTAAGAACAGCAATTTAATACAAGAATATTTTACCAAATACAGATTAGCAAGTAAAGACTAGTTTAGCTCAATCTTGATGTTATCCTCCTTGCACACAAATTACTGGATGGAGTTTTATAAACTGGTTTGTAGAAGATAAGGCAGGTGATTACAGTAGTTACTCCAGGACTTAAAACCTAACAACCTTACCTTGAGGTAGAAAGAATACAGTTCTATGGAACAGAGCAAGCTAAAAACCAAACTGCCTTAGCTAACCAAGAGTCCCACCACTTAATCCAAAAAGATTGAGGGATAGTTCAGCCACATGTTTCAAATATTTTTAATAAATATTTCACATTCATTATTAAAAGGCATATAGCATACAGGTTCTTTGAAGAATCTACACTGATTATACCCAAATGTCAACAAAAAAGGTTGGGATCCCAGAGAAACTAAGAGCTATAGGATTTTTCACCTACAATAGCTCACACGAAGGGCAGAACAATTAGAGCACCCCAGTTCTACCATGTCTTCAGATTGCTTTCACTGAACATTGAAAATAGTGCTAAGTGCTATCTGCCTAAAAAAAAAACCACAGAAACCTAGAAATTTCAGAAGTTACAGATGAAGTCAAAGTTTATCTGTGTTCTTATGACTGCATTTAGTCAGGAGTGATTATTCTCACTTTTTCATTTATCAATGTTAGTGCCATTAAGTGTAGAAATTCAGGTGCAATGATAACTCAGAAATTTACTCCAAAAAGGGAGCTGGGCAGGGCAGGGACAGAAGAGAAAATATCATGCTTACTGCATGCTTTTGTAGAACTCTGTTTCAAGTCAAAAAGAATTCCCTTTCTTCCTCTTAATTATTCCAAAATTCATCAGATTTCAATCGTGTGAAATTCTCATTTAAGTTTACCAGAAGAAACAGGATTTGCTTATTTGCTTGTCTTTAAAGGATTCTTTTGACCCTTCATTTTTTTGTAGATTTGTAACACCCACACAAGAGAAACTGTCTTTTTACCTTTGTCCTTTGAAATACACTACTGTCATACTGACTTAAAAGCTATTAAGTGTGATATTCCACATAAATAAGGAACTCTGACCACTAACGTTAAGTTAGTACACAGCAGCAGTCCTATTTCTTCTTCTTTGCCTCTCCATTTAACCGATCAGTTCAAATGGAATTAGAATGGAAATTGAATAGGGTGTTTTCAGTACTTCAAGAAGTCCAGATTATTTGATTCAATCACCTCAACACTCGTTAACAGCTGTAATTAAACTGCTTTTACTTATATTTTTAAAAATAATGTTTTATATTTAGAAAGCAAAACATATGAAGATCTTCCTGAAAAGGAAGACACATTTGTACTTTATGGTTTATAAATGACTCTTTAACTGATACAAATTCATAGAAGAGTATGGAGTTACCACTCTCAATATCTTCTTATCTCCTTCAATATATTTCCATTGATTAGCACACACAAACACATGACATTAACAACAGAATCCTGTACTCACTACCAAATAAACTACCTATGCCTCCTAGAAAGAGTTGATCTTAAACAATGAACATATCCTTTACATCTTGTATCTCCCATGAATATGTGGAGTGAACAAGTATTGTACACATCCAGTAGGAGAAAAACATTGATAAAGCACCAACATTAAGACACTGCCACACAGTCGTATGCTGTAAAGCAAAACCTATAGGCAGTAACAGTGAATTTTTATTCTCACACAAGTAATAGTAATAGAAAATACGAGTTCACATGTGTATGAGTTCCAGCTATAAAATACATGTTGGCAAAAATCAGAGTTGAAAATTTTAAAGGCTGCTGATAGCAATCACATTCATATCACAATATATTAAAATTTCAGCTGCAGGAAAGTGCAGCAGAACAACAGTAGAGCTTCCACATGTAGATCACTAATAGAATTTGCTACACCTAATACCCACTAACAGAGCCTATTAAGTAGTGTTAATTTTATGTATATGTATCAGTCTTCTAGAGGTGAATGAATACTTGAATGTTGACTTCTTTCAAAGTGCTAGATCAATGCATTTTTGTCTTATCTGAAATAAGAAAATGAACATCAGCTTTCCCTGTTAATTTTCCTGTGCGCAAAATAGGATTTACCTTTACAACACCTTGCATCAGACTGTGTTTTGCTGGACTATCTGACAGCAAATAAGACTTTAGGGAATAGTTCAAGTTCAGTATTTCATTTTACTACTGTTGCCACTATGGATAAGCTATCATAGCCATGTCTTTAAATAAAAATAGTAAGGCTAGAGTTGATTTTTCTTAAAGATTTGTCAGTGGTTTATAAACATCTGAAGGTAACTGTCAAAAAAGCAGCAGGAATAAGAGGCAATTAGCTAAATAGTTTCAATTCCCCCTCTTTTTTAAATTCAATTTATAAAACATAATTTTCACAAAACACTTTAATATTACAATTTAAGAGCTTCAAAACCATACTTGGGGGAGAAAAGTGGGAAATACAAGAAAAAAAAGAAAAAAGTCCAAAAATATTGAAAACACACATACGATACAAAAGAGACTTCTCATTAATAAGATCATTTTGCCTATATAAACTATAAACATAGTATTTCTGCATCGTACAAGTGAGCTATTTTTAAGAATGTAATCATCCGATCTAATTTAATACTATGCATTACAAAATTCAATGCAATTCTATTTCTGGGTTAAAAAAGGATAGACTTGAGTGACAGAGAACTTCAGCCTTCAGAGAGAAAGAAAAAGATTGAATCAAATTTACACATGTATTTTTTTGATCTAGTGAAAATGCAAGTATGTGCAGCACAGACTGACTTTTTCTTCCATTTCAACTTAACACAGCACACAACTGGCATCTGAGCCTAAAGTTCTCTAATTTTATTACTAAGATAAACACAGAAGTGTTGAGCTTGATATTTCAACGGGATTTTTTTCTCTACCAAGACTTTTTTCTTCCTCTCCCTAATTTACTGCAACATCTGTTTAAGGCCCCAAAAAAACCCTTTGGATATGTAGAAGCCTACCAAACAAAAGAGCCCATACTGGAGAACACAAGAACTACACAGACTAAGATGCCTGTAAAATAGTGTAAGAGCAGATTTCACTGAAGATGTATTTCCCACAGTTGAAAAAGCAAAACGGCTTTCCTGAAAGGCTGCTCCAGTATTACAGTATTTGTAAAAAGTTTTTATAGCTGTACTAAAGCAAAACACTTCCCCCTCCTCCCCCAATCTCACAAGCAATGCTTCCCCTCCTGGTACTTCCACGTTCTATCACCTTATTCATTAATTATTGCTTAAAGCAAATTATTGGGTTGGGGTAATCACAAGCACAACTACAGGCTGGGCAGAGACCAGGTTGAGTAGCCCTGAGGAAAAGGACTTGGAGGTGCGGTGGACAAGAAGCTCAACATGATCTGGCTGTGTGCACTCACAAGTCCAGAAAGCCAACCGTATGCTGGGCTGCATCAAAAGGAACGTGACCAGCAGAACAATGGAGGGGGATTCTCCCCCTCTACCCCACTTGGAGTACTGTGTTCAGCTCTGTGGCTCCCAATAGAAGATATGGACTGTTTGAGTGAGCCCAAAGGAGCACCATGAAGATGATCAGAGGGCTAGAGCACCTCTCTTATAAAGACAGGCTGAGAGAGTTTCACTTACTCAGTCTGGAGAAGAAAAGGCTCTGGGGAGACCTTAGAGCATCTAAAGCCTTCCAGTACCTAAAGGAGCCTACAAGAAATCTGGAGAGGGACTTTTTTCAAGGGCATGTAGCGACACAACAAGGAGGAATGGCTTTAGGCTGACAGAGGGGAGATGCACATATTAGGAAGCTATTATTTACTGTTAGGGTGGCAAGACACTAGAACAGGTTGCTCAGAGAAGCTGTGGATGCCCCATTCCTGGACATGTTTAAGGCCTGGTTGAATGGGCTCTTCAGCAACCTGGTCTAGTGGGAGGTGTCCCTGCCTGTGATAGGGGGATTGAAATTATATGATCTTTAAGGTCCCTTCCAACCCAAACCATTCAACTACTCTATGAAACCCAACATACACTACCCAAATATTTTATAAATAAGAGATACTCTTTAACTTAATTTGTTTTCTTATATAAAAGAGTTTGGTTGGACTGCAAAGCTAAAAATGTAGTTTGTGTAATAACAACTTACTTACTACTAGACGTTTGTGTAATAACAACTTACTTACTACTAGACCTTTAGTCTTCAAGATAAAAATATTACCAAGTTCATAGTACAGTTTCATGTTCTGATTAGAACAACAAAACTGTTAAATGTATGATCAAAAAATGCATCATGTAGTCAAGCAACCCTTACTAAATAACCAACTTTTGACTTTGCCCAAATTATATAAAAGAAGGCTCAGATTTTGAGGTGCTCACAGTAGTCCAAAACTAACATCTTGCTTTTAACATTTTGGTTTGATGTTAAACCAAACATTGCTTGATTTAACAACAAACCATATGAAGCAACTATATTACTAAACAACAGAGTCACAAAAGAAATACTTTACCTCTTTAGAAGATCAGAGTATTGCAAATTAACCTCCAGATAAACAAAAACTTTTGGACACTATATGCATTTAGTCTTAATCATTTCTAGACATCAACAGTTAAGCTACTAAAAAGCAGATAGAAAGCCATTAAAAAAGAAAGTGGCAAGTAACATCTTCATTCTTATATTAAAATAATTGTTAACAGAACAATCCTCATTCACTTCCTAAACATACCCTATTTAACACCTGCCTTCCATGGCAGCAATTCTAAAATAAAGCTATGGCACAAAAAGAGGATCATTTCTACTACTGATCTTCATCATGCCTTCTAGAGATTTACTGAAAGATACAGCAAGATCCTCAAAAAAAAAAAGCAAGTTTGTTCAAAGCAAATCACAACATAAAGTGGCAAACTTCATGGAAATGCATCACTAAGCAGTTAGTCATTTATAATTTGAGCGATATTTCTCAACAAGAGCAAACAGCCTGCAAAATTCCATGAAATCGCAACAGAGAACAAAAAAATATAAACCAACTTAAACCCTACACCAATCACAAGCAAAACCACTGAAGCACCATCCTAACCTTTCATCTCTTTAATTACAAATGGACAAAACACTGAAAGATGTATTACTGGAACTTCTAGGGGGAAATGACAATTATTACTGAATAAAAGAGCTCAGCACACTTCAACAGCCTACCTTAAAAGCAGCCTACAACTTAGGGAGTCTTTTTTGGTTTGGTTCCTACTCAGTAATCTCAACTGCTGAGCCAGAAATTCTAAAATCTCTATAATCCTATAATTCAAAAGAAGAAAACAGAAGTTCCAGACAACTTCCTATACACAGAGAGACAGGAGCAGTGACACTCCAAAATCTGCTCAGAACACCCCATCTCATGCCATAGGCAAAGCTGCAAAATCTACTTAAAATGCCTTCTCAGTATGTCCACCAAACTCACTTCCACTTAACTTCTACCTTCAGGTTTATTAAGCAGAATAGATGAAAACTTTTGTTGTTCACATCCGCCAGCTCCAATTCATTTAATGCTTCCGCTGCAGGGAACAGAATACAGAGAGAGCTTACAGTATTACCATATAATTAGAGAGGGCTGGAAATCATGTTCATTATTTTGCAAAAGGGCTACTTGATGATTATACTCTTTAACCAACTAAGTGTCAAAGAAAACACTCACTGCTTTTCTACCTTAAAACTGTATAAACAGCATATGACTAGTGGCACATAAAAGAACAAACACACATCCTGAACAGAGTCAAGCAACAAAGGTAAAATGGCATTGCAATTTCACATACAGCCCAGAATGTTCAGTTTCTACCAAAAGGCATACGCATGCTATAGATTTCTGTTTTCTCAGTTTTTCTTCAATTTGTATTTCTCCAACTCATTTAACAAACCTCAAAGAAAGACACACAAAACAAGGCAATAAAATAGGCCCATTGACAGAACTCAACAGTATTGTTTCAGCACACCTCATGCAGCAAAGATTTTTAAACCACATCTATTTTTCCACTCTTTCAGAATTTTATTTATTTACTCCACTCACTATCTTTGAATAACTGGTTATAGTAATTTACTTCATGGCACACAATACTTCATTATCTAAAATCCTTGAAGGCAGGAGGGCAATTAAAAACCATGCACGTTATCCTTACTTGGTGTCCCATAATTCTGGTAGATTTTCAAACAAAACCTCAGACTACTTGCTTGCAAAAACTGACTCTCCAAAGAGCTGATAAATGTTAAAAGCCATATCTCTTCTAACAAATGCAGGTAAGTAATTCTTAATCATCTGGAAATTTAACTATCTGTTTCACACTACTCAATGACCAAGTCCTGTTTTCTCCTAATCCTTTTTGTTCTGAAAGGGAAGTGTCTTAAAGATGTATGTTTAGTAATGTTTAGACTTTAATTCAGGTATGACACATTCACAGTACTTTAGAAGCACAGTACTGAACCATGGTAAGAGCTAGTCAGTGGCTGTACACTAGAACTCCTATTTCATTTAGAATTAAGTCCAGTTGCTACCTTGATTTATATTCCACATTTTTTAGCATTCCAATCACAACTGTACCATATATGTCTAGCACAGGCACATGTACAGTATTCTCTCACCCAACTACCGATATCTTAACTCAAAAATCTATTTGGAAACCTATTTTGTATGTTTCTCCTTCAAGAGAATTACATTTCTCATAAATATTGCAGTGCACTTCCCCAATACTTGCTTTCATTTCTCTTTATATTAATCTGAACTAAGTCTCTTCTCCTCCAATGATTTTTTCCAGCTATTAATTAAATGGCAATATTATTTTCCTCAGGTGGAATTATTTGAAAACATCTTAATGAGTTATAATGGCTATAAAACTGACAAGCACAACATACATTACTTTATTCTGTATTGTTAAGGAACAAAGCTCAAAAGAGGTCTACTTGTCTTCATTTAATAACAGAAAATGGGAAAAGACTAATTAAACTGTACAAGTTAGTAGGAAAAAAAAATCCACATATTCCAGAAAAACACTTTCTGAAAAACTATTTTAAACCACCTCCCTTCATAATCCAGCATTCCATATACCTTTTGAATAATTTCTCTTCAGCTCATGTATTTTGGAGGCATATTTAAAAGATACAAATTTCAATACAATAAGCTCTTAGCATAGCATTATTTTATTTATTACTTAAATATCCCACAAAGACACAAAATATATTCATTATTAAAAAAATAAAATCTAGTATTTCATAGAATCATAGAACAGAATCATAGAATCATTGAATATTTAGGGTTGGAAAGGACCTCAAGATCATCTAGTTCCACCCCCCCGCCATGGGTAGGGACACCAATATTTCCCCAATATCAATAAAGCATCATTGGCAGTGCCCCATGAAGGATCATAAATAACTACAAAAGTGGTCCCTATGAGAATCAGTGTCATGCAGTAATACCAGAAAGAGCAGAAGTCTATTTTTTAGCCAAACTAGATTAAATACAATACAAAATCAGGCTTCTGTAATTTAAAATCTGATTTTGTAACAAATAATTTAACAGTTTTATTCATAATAAACCTGTACAGCATTAACAGTATATTTTGTACATTTTTGTACTCTTAGAGTCAATCTTCAGCAACCATCACAGGAAATTCTCTAGCCTACAAACACGTGCTCAGCAACATTTGCTGTTCAACAATAACCCTACAGAACCATAAGTACATACTATGCTCCCGTAATATACTTGTGCAATGCAGTTAGACAAAAGTAATTTCATACAACTGTTATTACATGTTAAAAACAACATTAGCTTCTGATATTTTATTTTAGATTTAAACTCTAAGTAAAAATGTACTATAATGCCACTTCTGCTGTGGTATCATGATGAAAAAAACTGTTCTACGTAACTACCAGGTATTGGCAAACATCAAGCAATTCACACGACATTCAGATTTATTTATGGTTTTCAGCAGAAGAACTTCACCACCACAGTCTGCCATATCTAATGAATATGAAAGCCTGCAATTTCTTTTAATCTGTCCTGCGGTTTCTCAATAAATTGGTAAAGTCTATCAGAAAAGGAAAAGGAAGTTAGAGAAAATTCACCATCTGTCTCTCAAATGTAATTGATTTTAAAGGTCCATTTTCATCTTCATCTATCATTGTACCTGAAATAAAATTCAATTATTTCAGCTTCCCAGGTGGGCTGGATTTTCATCCTGAGAGATATGAATGAACGTGAAATGATAAAAAAAGCCCACAAATTAACATTGCACAAATATGTATGCTACATACAGAGCTGTCAAATCCCACACTTTGAACACTAAACTGAACCCACAGCTCCCTTGTTTAAATCTTTAGCATGACATAACCTCTTAGACATTAGCAGCTGTCCGGTGAATAACACTGTACTTGGGCAGTACATCTTGCCCAGGCAGTGTTTCACCTCAAGCAGGAAGGCTCAAGTCTAGCAGGAGTCCTATCCACATGGGCAACCTCTCACCGTAGCCTTGCACCAGACCCTTAGTCCGGCAGCCCAGAGTAAGGCACACAGTATTCTGTAGGACCCAGTGTACAGGTCTTCCAATGTCACAGCTCCACATCAGATGAAAATTCTGTAAAATATGCTCATTTTCATCCCTATCTCTATCCCACTACTGCAACCCAGTTCCCACTATTTCATTCTCAGCATTATACGCAAAACCAGCTTTAAGGATAGTTACCTTCACAACAGATGGAGGAAACTGAAAGCACTCATTTATCTGTACAGCAACTTCCATCACCACAAATTAGGATGGGGGTGCCATCATACAGCCCAGCCCCTACACTCAAGATTTGACAGTATAAAATCCCCACACTCTTATTTTCATGCACTACACGCCCTACAACATCACCCTTGTACTTTTTACACTACAAGTCATTCCCCAGATCTTGGGGCATGTATGTCTGTTGGATGGTAAAGGCGCATGGAGCCTGCAGCTTGTGTGCTTCAACTGGGACCATTCCGTCCCAAATATTGCTGTACTTCACAAGGTAAAGAGATCAAAAATAAAACTAATGATCAAGAGCAAGAAGTGAGCAAGAAGTTATATTAAGCCATAAGCAATGGAGCAAAATCCAGAAAATAGTTTGACAGCCACAACATGAAAGTTACAACCACTGCTAATAAATTCTTTTAAAAACCAAGACACTTAAAAAGTGTCAGAACTAATTTAAACAAACAAACAACCAATTGATTCTGGAGTTGAAAAGTAAATTTACAAGAATAAAACCTTTCATTCATATTTTCTATGATTGGACAATCTTTTATCAGTAGCACTGAAGCTTCATGTAGCCTATTTAAAAGGACAGCATACTTCCTCTTTGTTAATTTCTTTGAAGAGCAGCAAGCTAACGAGCTTGATCTGCCATTCCATTTTCAGTGAAATAGCCAACAATAGCTCAAATATTATTTTAAGTGAATATAACTGGAACAGTCAAACAAAAGGTCACCCATTTTACTGGTGTGGAAAAATACAGGATAGGCCTCCTAGCCTCCCAGGGCTGTTCAGTACTTTGTATGATCAAAGGCAAGCAGACTTTGGCCTTAACACAATATCTTCCCATCTCCACTTATCCATACCCATCATTTGCAACAGGATTTTAGTCACCATATTTTATGGTGACTTGTATAAACAAATTTGATTTACCCCAGAAGAAAAACAAACAAACACCTCCTAGTATTCAAACTTATAGTTAAAACAGCCTTATATTTCAAACACCTTAATTACAAATATACATGGAATTTTTTTGTGTGAGTTGTATCAGATAATTTGAGTCAGCAGAATCAACTGAAAAACAACTCTGTTAACAGAAGTAAGGCCATGACTGGTTGTGTTTTTTTTCCAAATATGCTGTTCCCTCACAGAGCTTGAGGCAACTAAAATGTCAATGTGCATTGAATTTACTGAAACGGAATTAATGATCTCCTAATGACAGCAAGAGCTATTTGGTCAGGAAAAGCAGAGTCAAGGTTCACCTTCTGAAAATACTGGTTTTTTTTACTATTGCTGTGGGCATCCCATGCTGTCACCTTCACACCGAAATCTGGTTTTATTCATAGCAGTAGCACAGTTTTTCAAGAAAGTCAAGCAACCCATTTGTTGTGTTGGAAATTGCAGAATTCTTGAACTCCTAAGCTGAACACAACATTTCAGCCTTCCAAGTTTTTAAAGAAATATGTCAGTGATTTCGATTCAGTTTGCTGTGCTGCAGCACCTCTTTTCCCCCTGATCCGTTCTGTTCTATATATCAGATTCTATGTTTGAAGCTCTTCCTGGTTGGCTGTCACTGTTCTTCCTGCATCAAGTTCATATTTCTGTCACTGACTTTGTAGGATATGTACAACCTCTTACCCACGTACATCAGATGACATGTTTTCTATTCCACCTACAATTCTCTCCTTCTTCCTTGCTCTTTATGACAGGTTTAAAATGAGCAGCTCTTCCCCCAGTTCCTTTAAAAATAAGGAATCCTTTAAAAACTAAGTTGCACTTCTGCATAACCTACATCAGGGACTGTCAAACAGGTCTCCCACAGTAACTCTGGGTCCTATGTCCACCCATAAGAATACCCTTACTTCCCTCTTAGAATAATATCCACAAACTATTGCCCTGTGACATTCCCTCCATTATGCACAATGCAATAACCCATCACATCAGCTTTATGTCTCTCTCACTTTCTGTACTACCCTTACCTTGCACCCTAGTTTGGCAAAAGGCAGCAAATTCCATGACAAGTTGACAGGCTGACCACGGAGACACAAAACAGAGTCCCCACATTTTCTTACCCAGTTTTTTCTCTAACCATCTGCCTGTTTCTGTGAAACCTGGGTGTCTGCAACAGAGCTGCCCCTCTGCCAAAGTTGACTGGGAACTGAGTGAGTGGTTCAGAAGTTCCTGGCAGGGTGGGAGGACAGGCTAATGGACAGATGGAAGGACAGATGGAACAATTGCATAAGCAACCTTCCCTCAAACCAAAATAAAACCCTGAAGTCCCACCTGTTCCACAAAACATTTCATCAGCACTAAACACTCCCCACTTCAACATTTTCTGTTTTGTAAAACACTATACTGCGTGAAGTAGTAGCTTTAGCCTATAGACTTACCAGATCAACACATTACTGACTCTACATCACGATATACAGCTAAAACATTCCACAAATAACTGCCTTCTGACACAAGCTGTACCCAAGCAAGATTTCACTGTTAAGTAGAAAAAAAATGGTTGCATAAAAACATTATAATAGCATGTAGATTAAAATATCCTTTAAAAATAGTGCAAACAAAAAAAAAGGAGAATTGAAAACACAGGATTTTGGGGAGGGTTTTGGGGGGCTGTTTTTGGTTTGGGTTGTTTTGGGGGTTGTTTTTTTTTTTTGGTGTTTTTGGTGTGTTTTTTTTTTTCCCTAAGAAATACAAAAACATGTAGATAAAATAAAGACTACTACCAATTAAAGGATCTGCAAAGGCGTCTTGCATTTCAACAGCCTAAGATTGTGTGAAGGGATAGAGAAGAAGCTGTGCTAGATGAACAGATGGATCAGGAAAGTGTGAAAAGGTCCATAAGGTAGACCCAAGTTTTTAAAGCATGAAACTTCTGAAGTGAACACAGACTCATTGTAGGTGTTTTCATACAAGGATTAGTTAGGGTGAGGGATCTGGAGGGATTTCTTTGGGGTTTTTTTAGAGCTTATAAATGTAGGTAGATGGCAGCATACTACGCGTGCATGCCTGCAGGGGTGGATTCATAGATAATGCAACTCCATGCTAGGCTGATGAGCAAGGCAAAAAGAGTGGAAACATTTTTGCAGAGGTTGAGCTAACAACCGGATGGCAACATTGTTGATGTGGCATATTAAGAGTAGCAACAAATTAAAAAAAAGGGGAGCTCCTAGTCAAAAGGAATAAAAAACCCAAAACCCGATTGCACCAAAGAACTTTGCTTCCTTTTAGCCAGAATTATCTTTCAAGTGCTCAAAAGAAGGTAACATATGGGTGTCATTAAAATGATTTGAACATAATTCACGTGGGGGAAGGGGGGGGGAACTGTCCTGGTAAGAGAATGGCAGTTCAATTTTGTGCAACTTCTTCCTAGTGACATTTTAGGAATAAACATATTTTAGGAAATACTGCTTTTGAGCAGGTCTAACTAGACATCCCCCTGAAGTCCCTCATCCATCCCTGATGCTAATTATCGCTTCAAAATGTCCTAAACAATCCTACTAAAACAGCAGCAGAAATGTGGGAAGAAGGTATTCTATATTCATTACTAAATTCAGACTCACTTAAGTGAACACCCATCTTACAATTAAAAAAAAAAAAAAATTAAGTGTTCCAAGGTTCACAACTGAAAATTATTAACATTTATTGTCACTGCTACGACAATCACTCTTTGACTAGAACAGCTGTAAATACTAGATAAATCATTCTATAAGTAACCCACCCATAACCAAATTAAACATTTTTTATCTCAAATGGTACATAACATAAAAACCAAACTTGTTCCAAATTATCATAAAACTATGCCCATCCCTATTTTGTATTCCCAAAACTATATTCTAACAACACAAAAATCAAACCTTAAGAGCTGCCAGTACATCTACCAATGATTTTGAACAACATAAATTTGAAATAGCAATTAAGATGCGAGATTAAAACCAGTTCCATCTACTATATGAAGTGCTGTATGTTTAGATGGTTTCAATATTTCTTCACCTATGAAGGGGGTTACATATAAAGTTGAAGTCAGATGGGTCCCAATCCTGCATACACTCCTCTGTAAGTAATACAACTGAAGTTAAACATATGTTTAACTTATTACATGTGCACAAATATTTGTAGAGAGGGTTTAAGTGACTCCAGGGAATAAACAAAATGCTGCCAAGTGTTCAAAACAAAAATCAGAAGAGGAAAATTCTGCAATTTGTTTTCAGCTACTGTAAAGTTTTTACTGAACACAGCATGTTAATAGGAATTTAGAACAAGTGTAATGGCTCAGACAAGAAGAGCTTTATGAAGAGCTATGACATATCCCCATCTTCCATGCACTTCAGTTTTGCTATTATTATTTCATATAACCAAAAATACAATCTTAAAATTACAACAGAACAAAAAAACATGAAACAAAAAAAAATGAAATCAGATTGTCCTAACAAGTTAAAATGTCACCCAGTCTATAACATACAGGCCAAACAGAGATCTACTTTCTCAAGGTCAGAAAGGGATGAGTCTGTAAAGCACTGAACTGATGTACATTCAAGTAGCTATTCACTTACTTCACATGTAAATGGGAGTCACAGCTGAGTAACTTTATAAGCGCTCATTCAAAGTAAACCAAATGTACAGAAAAACTCAGAGTGATTCTATGTCAGATAGTTACCTCAGTTAATTATCAATTCAATAAGAGCTTTAAGTAATCCATTCCAAGATCACAACAACGTCCAAGCTTGGAAACTAAGGGTTTCCCCACAAACACAAGGGCTTCACAGTTAATTGCTAGATAATGAGATCAACCAAAACATAGTTCTAAGGAACCAAGCTAAATAAGAATTCTCCTCTAAAAAGAAATCACTGTGTTAACCATTTCTCTGAATTCACTAAGAAATGTACAGTTCCTACAATGCATGATGACTGACACCTAGTTATGAAAAAGATTATACTTTTCTTATTCAAGCTCCAAGAATTATTATTTTTGTATACTTAATAGTTGAATAAATATTTGAACCTTACAGCCACATCCTCACTTTCCTTCAGTTGAATGAAGCAGTGTGTTACGATCAACATCTGTATTTCTGTAGTCATCTGTAAGAAAAGGTTAACAGAGACAGTGATACAATTCACCAAAATAATGGAGCTCTCTGTGGCTGGTATAATGAGCATTCAGTTAAGAACTGATTCGCATTTTGGTTTGTTGTTTTTGTTTTTTGCTTTTTGGTGTGGCTTTTTTTTTTTTCCCAGAGAAGAAATTTGAGGGGTTTTTGTTTGGGGGTTTCCTCCCCCACCTTTTTTTAAAATCTTACCAGGCGTATATTTGTCATGAATGCCACCCACAGCAAGATTATCTTCTTTTTCCAAAACAAGTGTTATATTAAGTTATCATAATAATCAAAATAATAGAATAAAGGATTGATTTTCAAGATATTAACACACAATTCGAACACTAGAAAGTTCAATCATTGGATTAGGAACACAAGTTTGAAGCTGAACTGGAACACACCAGCATCTCTTCTGCAGTAATTGTAGAAAAAATAATTCAACTCCAGTGAAGATTCTAGAGACCTAAGCATTTCAGTATCACTGACAAGTATCATAGAAAGTCACAATATATATTAACTACTTAATCCATAGATATTTTCCTCATTTTAAGACACAGCAACGTATTATGTTGACTCCACAGCAACTAAATGTAACTTAGGTATCAACCTTCATACGGGCAGAAAAGCAGAACAGAACTCTAACTTGTGAGCCCATACATTATTTTCTAGAAGTTATTTTGACAAAAAGGAATAGGCTTGGAAGTTCTCTGAAGGCTAGCCTATTCTTATGAAATTCTCTTGGTTGCCTCTGAGAAGGGAGGAAAAAAGTGTGTGCGTGCGTGCGCGTGTGTGTGTGTATGTGTATATATATGTGTGTGTGTGTGTGTGTGTGTGCAATATTTCTATAGCAACAGAGTTTAAGACATGTAGATCCTTTTAAATTTATTTTGTTCTTTCCATGCGTTTTCAAGATATTTAGCACAATTATTTCTGGCATGCAAAAATATCATATGTAATACAGTGACAAAGAAATATATTATCACATTCTAAATAAAACCCCTTATTCTTAAAAGCTGAATACATTAGTGTTGTGAACATTCAGAAGTTTAACATTTTTCCTTCATCCATATGTATTATGAAAGTGCACAGACTCATCAAGAGAGCTGATGCTGTAACAGTAATTTCCTCAGTTCACTTATATATTGTTTTAAAGCTCAATTTATATTATGAAATTAATTATTGCTTCTTTTGATGCAGAAAGCTGGCATTACCTTCACGAACAGATTTCCATTTAGATACTAAAGCATTATAGCTAAAATACAGAATATGGAACCAGGAAATAAACTCTATTCCTCACTAATATACATTCTTTAGTGATAGCAAGTCACTGATCATTCTCGTGCCTTGATGTTCTGAGGTAAGAGTCAAGATAAAAATCTAGAGTTGGCAGGTGTAGCTCACGAATAGTGCTAAAATTCTTTTAAAATCTCAACTAGAAGTTATGACAAATAGCATCCATTTTTGTCCTTTTCCCATGAGCAGCACACAGTTCACAATGACTTAATTTATCCTCCATGTCAAAATATTTTCAGGGTTGCTCCCTCTCATTACTATTTCATGACACTGTTTATGCTCTGCTCAGAGTAAGCATGTAAGCTCAAGAAAATATTCCTAGATAAGAACTCATATTTTATCCAGAGCCTAAATAATATTTAGTAAAACCGCTAGTTAGTTTTTTTCTTTCCAGATTCGTACTGGTGAGTGTTATGTGTTTAAGAGAAAGCTAATGCTTATATGTGAACAGTTTTCAAGAGCATCCATATATAGTCAGTATTATAAATTGCTATTTTTATAACAGTACTGAACTGGCTTTTCATTATAGAGAGAGGGTGTTTTCTGTATGTAGAAATTATTCTCATATTCTACCTTGTACTTGCAGTCTTAGCTCTCCTCCTGCTCACATGGCCCTCCTCCATACAACCCCCCTAGCCGCTGCTAGGGTCAAACTACATTGGCACTATAGTTCACAGAACCATAGCACACCAGGTTAGAAGAGACCTCAAGAATCATTTGGTCCAACCTTTATGGACCAAACATGGTCTAGAGTAGATCTCCCAGCATCATGTCCAGGCAAATCTTACAAGCGTCCAACTTTGGGTAATCCACCACTTTCTTGAGGAGATTATTTCAGCGGCTGATTGTTCTCACTGAGAAAAATTTTCCTCTCATGTCCAAACAGGAGTAACTTGTGCCCACTACCCCTCATCTTTGCCTTGTCTTGACTCTTTAAATACTGGAACATGGTTATTAACTGTAGCAGTGCTCCAGTAATAACTTCCAACAAACTAGCCCAAACTTCTTTACAAAAATGTTCTCTCTACACTGACCACACAACTTTTTACATTTTCCTGTAGTTATTTCACTAGTAATAAAGGCTTATGAAACTGAATTTTATTAGGACTACAGAGCTACAGTGAACATTTCAGTATTTTAATCTCAAACTATTTTTGCTCACCACTATTAAACAGAAAGAAGCTATGAAAACATTTAAATGGATCTGCAATTTATTTGTTTCAATAGTTCAAGTGCAGAAAACTAAGCCAGAGCAGACCAGCTGCAACACTAACAGGTTTGTTACAACACTCATTTTAAAGTCAGACAAAAGGAATCCAAACAAGTCTCTAGTTTCTGCTCCCATGATGTTTAGATCTCCTACATAAAAAAAAAAAAAAAAAACAAAAAACACCCTCTAGCCTAAAACAATAGGTTATAAATCAAATTCATTAAAAGAACGTCATCATTCATTAAAAGTTAAAAATCAGGCAAAATGCAAGTATTTTTTACGTGTGTGGTTTCGAATGATAATTGCTTTCACCTGCAGGTCTAAGTGCTAGCTGAAATAAATCCAAAAGATCTAGTTCCAAAAATATGGTATAGTACTTACTCCTTGCAGCACTCAGTTGTTACAGCTTTAGATTTCTCCCATTTCTTATCAACTATGGTCTTTGACCCCACAGTAATATATCATCCTGGTTTTCTGCATGGCAGAAAAATCTAACCCTAAAACAAGGCAACAAAGTTCTTGATACAATTTTGATTTAAATTCCTAAATATTGCAGTTTTAATTAAATACTGACAAGCAACACCATACTCCTGAGAGCAATTCAATGCGGAAGCTTCTTTAGGCAAAGAGCTTTCTCCCTGCAGAACATCGTGCCAAAAGTACAAAGGAGGAAGATTTTCCTTCCTATTACCAAATGAGCAAAAATGAGAGAAATCTCAAACACCCACGCAACTAGAGGTGGTTCTTAAGTCTGTACGATAGAAAAAGCCAATACTTGTATTATTCAATCCAACTATTGGCGCTTCATGTTTCTAATACAAGCAGGTGTATCTTATAAAAAGCTTTCTTGTTTTTTTTTTTCAACTGCAGATCTCTTTTGCTATTAAGTCAGCACACACAGCAAGAAGAAAAATCTAAAAATATTATGTTGCTTTTGGTAAACGCAACAAACTATTTGAAATACTAGATTTGATATCCTTACACTGAGATTCAGGGGAAAAAAAAATAGTGTTCTCATAGATAAAAATTATATTCTCATAGATAGTAAAATGAAGAAGGAATTGTGGGTTGTCCTAGCCAAGAAACCATTATCAGCTGGCAGTACACAACCTGATCATTCATTACACTGGAAGCTGGCGGTGCACAACCCCTTTCTGAAAAAAATGAGGCATAATGACAACAAAAGAAACTAACAGGACGATTTAAAACTCCTCTCCTGCAATACTGCAGAACCTGAAGGCCATTCATGACCTGCATCTATCAGTACGCCAATGGATTTTCCTAGCCCTCCTCTGTCTTATACTCTCTTGCAGCCTATTTGAGACGTTCTGAAGCTTTGCTAAATAAGTATGTATTTGCAATAAATAAGAACTCTTCCAGATATGACTGCAACTAATGTATTAGCACCTTGACAAGTCTACCGAGTCGAAGTCAGGTAATAGCTTCCCCCAGCCAAGGCACAGCATACAGGAATTTGCATGATCATTACTAATTTCACTATGGCAGTTTCACGCTGTTGCTGTTTCAGACAGCTACCTGCCGCAGCAATGGTAGGCAGTACACGATGCAGGCAGGAGATCTCCGAGGGCGAGGCTGGAGTAGCTCAGCAATAGCAACAGCACGCAGAGCCCTCGCACACACTAAAGAGAATGGAATAGGAACAGAGCTTCTTGCTCCTCCAGCCCAGGAAGAGGCATTGCTGCAAACACACAGCTAAACCCTGCTTAAAGAAAAATCCTTTCCCTTTCCATGTGCTCTGTGCAACCGAGTTTTCCCTGCTCACCGACCAATAAAAACGATGAAACCCGAGAGCAGAATCAAGGAATAGCCCAGCATTGGGAATCCCGGCATTCCTTTTCTTTCCTAGCGGCTCCAATTGAGAAACTGCCTTCTCTCTCCTGGGTGTTGTCCCCTCTGATGCTCTCCATCACCACCTACCTACCTGATAACAACTAGTGTATTTTCTCCTAATTGGCACAGAAAATGCACAAGCCCAGCAATAACGCAATTAAACAACACACGCAAATAATTCAGAGAAACACTCCCTCCACCAAATCATTATAATCTAGGGAGTATCTTCACAGAAGAAGCCATGAGTCTTTCCAGCCAGAGGGAGGAGGGCATCAGGGAGGAAGAGCGGAGAGCCAGCGCAAGACAGGGCATACGGGCGGAATCCCACAGGCGGCCACCTCCCTCCCCTCCTCCCGGGGGAACCTCAGTGAATCCTGGACCAGGGGAACTGAGACGGAGCCGCTCCCGCGGGCTCTGCCCAGTCCCGAGGGGGGGCGGCGGGCGGACGGACATTGCCGCCTCATCCCCCGCTGGACGGGCACACCTGGGCTGCAGGGCGCGGCGCCGAGCAGCTCTGCCCGCCGGTGGAGACACCCTCCGGCCCCGCGGCAAGGCCAGGAAACGGGATGAGGAGGTGGGGGGGGGGGGGTAAACGGGCGGGCCGCGGCGGCCCAACGGCGGTGCGATACTGTGTTGTGCGGTGCGCGGCTGGCCGGTGCGGTGGGGGTGGAGGAGCCGAGCAGAGGGAAGGGGGCGAGGCGTGGGGCTGCCTCGCGGCAGCTGCAACAGCCCGGGAGATGACAGGTGAGGGCGGCGGAGGGCAGGGGTTGACCTCCCGTTGCTCGCGCGGCGCAGCTCCCCTACCTCCGTTCCGGCGCTGCCGCTGCTCTCTCTCGTTATACCCGGCGGCGCCCGATCGCTCACTCGCCTGCTCGCCGCCGCCACCCCCTCGCTCCGCTCCCCCGCCCGCCGCAATCCCTCCCTAGTGCAGCGCTCAACCGACACCACTAACCGCCCGGCCCCGCCTCCATGCCCGCACTGACACTTCCTTTCACCAATAGTATGAGAGCTCGGGGGGCCAAGGCTACGCCCATTCTCCCTATAGACCAATAGGCGCTAGCCATAATCTTTCTCCTCCTCCTCCCTCCCTGGCACCGCCCCTAGTTCAAGTACGGCCCGCCCTCGCGGCAGGGTCGGTTGGATCGCAGCTGCCGAGCAACGAGTGTGGGGCGGTGGCTATAGTGGGGCCTGGGGGTCATGTTGGGGTGCAGGTGGCAGCCGTGGTTGGAGCCGGCTGGAGGAGAGGCTGCAGGAGCATTGGGTGGTGCCTCCGCTGCGGGCTGCTGGAGGTGCGGGGGTCAGTCGCCTGCAATGGGGCAGGGCCGTGAGGAACGTGGCTCTCCTTCCTGGGCAGGGAGTGAGGCAGGTGTCTTCTCGGCTGAGGAGGGGTTGGCCTCGCGGATGCGCGGTTTTTCCTCTTTTATCCTTCATATTTGGCATGGAAACCGGCCCACGCCCCCGGCACGCAGAACCGTTAGTTACCGCGAGCGGAACAGGGAGGTCAGGGGGTGAAAAAGGGCTGCAGGAGCTGCTGCTGGTCCTGGGGCTGGATGAAGGGAGGGGCAGCAGGTATGTTAAAAATCAGTATCTCCTTTTTTTTTTTTTCCCTCAGATCAGCGCCTGAAGTGGCGAAAGTGACTCCAGCACTGAAGCGTTTCTCCAACCTCTATGAAACCGTAATTTCAGCTTTCAAGTTCTGTTGCTGCCACCTCTACGGCTTGCGCTTTCCAGCTTTGCTCACACAGATCAGTGTTAAAGTAATTAAAATTTAGTTAAATAAAATTAAATAAAGTTAAATTTAAAACTAAAGCCCCTTTCAGCTGCCACTTCCAGGCAAACACCAGCTCTCAGATGCACAAAGGCAAAATGCAGTTCTGCAAGTTGTGGATGCTTGAACTCGGCTCCCATTTTCTTTGGTTATTTAAATAGATTTCAGTGGTTATTTAAATTAGAAAAATGTTATGAAGCCCACTGGGCATAACATGCTGTGGGAATCTCCAATTGTCCAGTGTTGCTAATCTAACACTAACCAAAACTGTACTTCATTTTTTGTATTTGAACTTTAAAAATATCTGCACTGACAGATAACAGAATTTAAGGCACTGCAGCATATAAACATCCGGCTTCTCATTTTGGTTTGTTGTTCCACACAAACTGCTTCATGAGCCTTGGGATACTTAAGTGTTTTAGTTTGAATCAGGGATGCACTTTTGAAGTAAATGCCATCATCATCTTTACTTGCAGTGCTTTGATTCACAGCATGCAGTGGTGTTGGAGTGCATGAACTGGATCCCTTTTGGATGAAGCTAAACTGGCAGAGGTACTCCAGGAGTGCACCTTGTGCATTCCAGCCACAAATGACTGCTCAGTTTATCTCAAACTGAACTAGTCAAACATAGGAATCCCTGAAATACATACAGCTTGAAAATCAGGCCCTCAGCACCCACTCTTCCACTCTACAGGTATTCTCTTAGGCCTTGGTGCTTGCCAGTGTAGTGAAAGACTTGGAGCTTTGTAGTTCAGAAGGAAGGTCCCAGGGGATTTCAAATGTAACATCTGAAAGACCTGCTTCATGGTTCATAGCAGGCCATCAAACTGATCTTCTGAAACTCTGATGCTTAAAAATCTGCCAGAACTTGCAGTTGATATATGGATAAACTCTTATGTCAGGAGTACAGCACATCATCCATAACTATAAAGGTAACTTCAACTAAAGCTCAAGATGTGTCACTGTTGTCTAAAGGGTAGAGAATGTGGTATCAATGCTGCTACTTAAAATACCGTCAATGGCTTTTGTGGTCCTTAATTATCCCCCTGTGCCTCTAACTGAGTAGGACAGAAGGCAGTGGTGCTACAAAGTAAAAAATAAGATAAATCACTGGGTATGCTTTAATGCTTAAAAATAACTACATGAATTTCCAGTAACATATGCTAGCAATTAAAATAATATTTTTCTATCAGTGTATCTTGTCATTTTAATATGAGGCTAGATTGCAAGTGGTGTAATACATGTCGAATTTTTATGAGAAGGCTTAGACAGAACTATTGCTGTCGCAAAATCTGAGCAGAGAGCTGTGGATTTTTGTTACAAACTACACAAAATCAATTCCGTTTTCCTGCAGTGCTTCTCACAAGTCACCAGTTTCATGCACTTAACATGATGTAGTTACTCTTTCTACTTAGATCTGCCACCTTTTGGGTGTTTCCTATAGTACAGTACATGATAGAGAAGATAGAACACTTTATATCAACTTTAATCTTGAGCTTTGCTTCAGTAAGGATAGCAGTCCATAATTTTACATGCCTGAAATCAAATATCGTAGCTCACTTGTTTTCTGTGTTTCTTCAGTGTTCATCATATTTTTCTCCCTCATCCTGTGGTTGTAACAGAGTACAACAGATTTTTGTTTACTGCATTCAGATGTTTAAGGCTAACTTCACTCAACTAAAAAGATGGGATTTTCTAATGTGAAATCTTGCCAGACTTGTGTAAAGCGTTCGACACTGTCTCACACAACATCCTTGTCTCTAAATTGGAGAAATATCAATTTGATGGATGGACCACTCAGTGGATAAAGAACTGGCTGGATGGCCACACACAAAGAGCTGTGGTCTATGGTTCCATGTCCGCCTGGAAACCTGTAACGAGTGGTGTCCCTCAGGGATCGGTGTCTTGTTCAACATCTTTGTCTGTGACATGGAGAGTGGGATTGAGTGCGCCCTCAGCAAGTTTGCCGATGACACCAAGCTGTGTGGTTCGGTTGATACGCTGGAGGGAAGGAATGCCATCCAGAGGGACCTTGACACGCTTGTGAGGTGGGCTGATGCCAACCTCATGAAGTTTAACCATGCCAAGTGCAAGGTCCTACACCTGGGTCGGAGCAATCCCAGACACAGCTACAGGTTGGGCAGAGAAGAGATTCAGAGCAGCCCTGCGGAGAAGGACTTGGGGGTGCTGGTCGATGAGAAAACGAACATGAGCCGGCTTCAGTGCGTGCTCGCAGCCCAGAAAGCCAACCGTATCCTGGGCTGCATCAAAAGGAGCGTGACCAGCAGGTCAAGGGAGGTGATCCTGCCTTTTTACTCTGCTCTAGTGAGACCTCACTTGGAGTATTGTGTACAGTTCTGGTGTCCTCAACATAAAAAGGACATGGAACTGTTGGAACAAGTCCACGAGGATGATCAGGGGACTGAAGCACCTCCCATATGAAGATAGGATGAGAAAGTTGGGACTGTTCAGCCTGGAGAAGGATGCGTGGAGACCTCATAGGAGCCTTCCAGTATCTGAAGGGGGCCTATAGGGATGCTGGGGATGGACTCTTCATTAGGGGCTGTAGTGATAGGACAAGGGGTAATGGGTTAAAACTGAAACAGGGGAAGTTTAGATTGGATATAAGGAGGAAATTCTTTCCTGTTAGGGTGGTGAGGCACTGGAATAGGTTGCCCAGGGAGGTTGTGAATGCTCCATCCCTGGCAGTGTTCAAGGCCAGGTTGGACGAGGCCTTGGGTGATATGGTTTAGAGCGAGGTGTCCCTGCTCATGGCAGGGGGGTTGGAACTTGATGATCTTAAGGTCCTTTCCAACCTTAACTATTCTATGATTCTATGATTCTAAATGAAGCATGGATGCCAAGGCCAAGCCCTTTTTTCTGACACGGTCGCACATCATGGTCTATACTAGAGGTTTTGTTTTGAGAAGCTAGACTAGACTCCACCAAGTCAGTAAGATATAATACAGAAAAAAATACAATTTACCAGGTAAAACTAGCATATGTGACTGAATACAAATAAGCATCAGGTCTCATTCATAACAAGATACCATTTTTAGAGATTTTTCACATAAAAAGAGGGGAAATGCCTAAGCTTCAGCCATCTAAATGTTTTTTTTTCCAGAGACTCCTGAGGGGCTTGTGGAGTGATCCAGGCTGGAGAGAAACACTTGAAGGCAGACAGATTGTCTTGGCTTCTTTTTTTGGTCCCACAAACTGGCTGGCTCAGTGTCAAGCGGGCCCTCCAGTGCAGATTGGAGCAGTCTGATCTGTTCTGCTGGAAATGGTGTGTAGTGCCAAGTCCTACACGTGTCTTCTTTGGGAGCGCCTGTGAGTCACTGTATCAGCCGGGCCTACAGACAGCTACTGATTTGATGGCTAACCAATGTAATACAGCCTCGGTAGGGAAGAGCGGCTTACCCACTGTGTCCCAATCAAGCCACTGATGCAAAAAGCCAAGTAGGAATAAATTTGATGTAAACATCAGTGGAAGTGGATGGCAAGAGGATACCGAGTAAGAAGCATTGCCCATGCAGTTTAGACAGGTATACATGTAATACATAGGCAAGATACTGTCACAACATTTTAAAAGAGCCTTTAAACAGGCAAAAATCATCAGGAGTTTTGCCTAGCTGAAAAGTGCAGAAATTGGCACATGGATAGCGGCAGATTATTCATTTATTCTCTCTTGCAGTGACATTTCATTACATACAGAAGAAATAAAAACCATGGAGAAGTGAATAGATATTGTTTCTGTCCTAGGGTCTTGAGAGAAAACAATGCAACAAAAGGGAGTAATGCTGGCTTTATTGTTATTCTGTACAAACTGGCTGTTGCTTTCCCAGGAACCAAGCTCTCAGCTGAGCAAGCTGCAATTTATAAAGAATTTAGTATGTATTTCCTATACAGCATTGCATATTTAATGCATTCAATAAAGGCTGACAGTCACAATACTCAGGTGGTAGGGTTTGCTATAACAACACTGACATCCTTTCACAAAGCTTTTCTTAAATTTTTTTTTTTTTAAATGTATAATTTGCAAGTATTGCTCTTGAATGGTATAATTTTATTTTGAAGATTGGGCTCATGGTCCAATAGTTACGGCTTTGTTCCCTCCTCTGCAATCATTTCCATGCAAGGGCTACAAGCTGGTTTTTAACTCCTCCATTTGGTGGGTGCTACCACCATCCTTCACTGAAATGGCAAGCGGTTCACTCCACAGGATTTGGCTGGTGCAGGAATTTGTGGGGATTCAATAAGGACGAAGCTTTTCTGTGCATCCCCACCACAGAACTGCTAGCTGATCTCCACAGCACTTCTAAGCCAAACAGAGCACTTCCAGGAGGGGGCGGGAAGTAATGCTTGGTCTGTAAGAAATAGTTTTAACTGTCTTATTTAACAAGACTTGCTTAGGCTAAGAAAAGTATCAGTGATCTAGAGCTTACCTACTCTCTGCCTTAGTTTAAAAATAGGTTTTCTGTGCTGCTTAGCCACCTGCTGTATTCTCCTCTTATGCATTACCACTGCCCTTTCTTCTGGCTTCCTGAAGATATGTGGGTAGAGATTTCAAGATACACATTCTGCTTTTACAGAGCCGGGACTCAGCCTAATTATAACCTGCAAGATCAGAATGTGACTGTTTTGACATGCAGAAGCCAAGAAGAATAATTGAGATGTTGGCATTTAATTTGTCTAGAAATCCCAAGTTTGGTCCACTTTTTACTGTAATTTATTGTATTTATGACAGTGCTGATACCTTCTGAAAATGACCTATGCATGCAAGCCATCATTTGCACTGTATTTTCTGATGAAGTAAATTGACTTCCAGCAAAGTAAAACTACTTCTGTTGTTCTTTTATGATTCTAAAGTCAGTGTGTTTCTTTAGCTTCTTTATCACAAGAAAATAGTACACATAATCTAGTTAAATAATGCTTCTTTCAAGACTACAGTAATTTAGACAATCTGACATTTCAAAGAACTATACATCTTTGTCTCAATAATAATAACCAATTAATGGATTTAATTAATCCCAATATCTCTTCCTGTGCATGATATGCATGTTCAGTGTGCATGTAGGTAGCTTTTCCCATGAGGTATTTGAGCATAATTCATAGTTTTATGTCAGCATTTGGTTGGAACAAGGCAGGAAGAGAGACGGCATTATTACAGGGTGGCTTTCTGTTGCAATAATTGGTGCCTTAAGCTTGGCAAGAGTGCAATTCCTGTACATCTAGACCCATCAATGCTGCAGCCCTCAGCTCACCTCACAATAATTGTACTGACATACATCATTATAGTCCCACAGATCACATTGTCTTCCACCTCTTTTTTCCCCCATGGAGCTCTGGTGTCCCTAAACGATGTCAGAATGAAAGCAGATTAGACAGGGTAGGTCACATATTTTTCCAGTGATTATTTTCTTAGGATCAGTTTTGTTTTCAAAGCACTGTAACTTTCCATAAACAGTTTCTCAAAGCAGGCCTCTCATTATATTTAAATACTCTGTTTTCCTTCTCTGTCTGACTTCCTCATACTCTTCTTTCTTGGTTGCATTTAAACTTTACTTAGTTAGTATTGTTTTCACCTATACCAGCAGTATCCCCCATCTGGGGATCTTTTGACCTGTTTTCTAAGAGAATAGGTTTTCACAGGGAAGAAGAATGATCCTTTCACTCGAGAAGAATTAGAATTTCTCAACTGTCTTACTAAGCTGGGCCTAATGAAGAGCCCATACTGCTACACTTAGTATCTGTATACAGAATCCCAAAACTTTATGTATGAAACAGTAATGTATGAAAAAAATGCATCTAGGATGATGTTGTCCCAGTAAAGGTAATCTTGAATTAAATCAAAGATGTAACTTGGTTTTGATGTATTATTAACAAGGGAAAAGATATGTATATTCTTTGTAACCCAGCATACGGAAGGTGATGTTCTAAAATAAGCATTTAAATATAGCAGAGAGAGGGGTAGCACAACAGTATCAACACAGTTGAGGTGTTACCATATCTACCTATTGTTAAATGTATTATCACTATTGTACTTAAAGAGTCCTGCTTTTGGACAGAATTCTTATTTAGGTGGAGCAGGTATCATATAAACAAAATTAAAAGATGATCCCTGCCCCAAAACCCTTATAATTCAAGAGGTGACAGATGAGAGAGTACTGGGAAAAGATAAAGTAGTTCACAGAGCATGATAGATGGTTAGCTATACTTACCCAAATCTGTAACATCATGGCAGAGGTGAATTTCAAATAGAGCTTTTTAAAGGAAAATACCGAAGTGGCTTTGCTGATGTTTATAAGAAACCCAGCAAGAGCACATGGGAGCCATATGGGAGATAACATGGATGTGTGCATACCTTGAACTTTAACAAGCAGGAGATAACCATCATCTTGGGCAGGTGGATGTAAGAGCTTGAGAGATGATAGGATGGGGATAGATTGGAAATAGAAGTGAAAATGAAGACAGCATACACTGATGCTGTAAAGATGAAGAGAACAAAGAAAGGATTGTAAAAGAGGAAGATTTAGAACTCACCTTCTCTTTAAATGATGATAAATTATTAAGGTAGTGCATGGCAAGGGTAAGGAAACAGATGTTCTGGCAATCAGTGTGTGGCATAATGAAAATCTGCATGAGTTTTTAGTATGCAGATGAATGCAGAAAGCCTTCTACTAGAAATGTTAGAAGAAAGTCTTGTTAGGATTATGGCATCATTTGGCTATGAGAAAAAAGATGGAGGTGGGAAGTGCAGATAAGTGGCAGGCTAGTTATTAACTGTCATGGTGACTACAATGGATACGCAACTGAAAATGTTGTTTTAAACATACTGATACTGGGGGTATATCTCTGAAGGACAAATCTGAGCCAGACTCCTTGAGACTTTCCTGTGAATAAAACCGGACAAATATGAAGCAGAGATGAATAGTCAAAATAATAACTAACCCATCATAAGGTTAGATCATCATCAGTGCTGGAGGTGGGTCTTGAAAGAACTCCAGATGGTATGAAGTGGTAATGGACAGATGCTCAGAGGGAAAACAAAAACCAAGAGTCATCGTAACTTAAGAAAGACAAGGTTCAAATGATGGGTTATTATTTTTCAACTTCGGTTCAGTTCAAAACCAATGAGAGACATAGGTAAGAGCAGATTATGTTGTGCCTAAGGGGAGAAGGCTAGTTTACAGAGGTTTTGGGATGGAGAAGAGGTATGTTCAGTAAGCTTGGAGATGGGAAAGAGGAAGAGAGCAATCTAGCTGGTGAGAAAAGGGGATCAGAAAAAGAATGTTTTTGGTGGGAGCGTGAGAACTGAAGGAGGAGTGAACAACAGTTTGCTCAGGATGGAAGAACTGAGGCAAACAGAGGAGTTGGAAAAGAGAAATTCTTCATATGTGACATGGAAGAAAGAAAGGAGTTACAGAAAGAGAAGTGGTGGAAAGCAACTGTCTTCATGCAGAAGACATTGGTGAAATCCCAATGTGAAGAGTGAAGGAGATGCAGGAGCAGGGTAAAAGGAAGGATAATTCAGGGTAGCAAAAACCCTGCTTGAGATGACAGATGTTCTCCAGCTGGAGAATGGAGAATTACATAACTAGGAAACTGGAAGACCTGAAGATGGATTAAACAAACTCATGGTGGGGAAAGAGCTGCTGGGTAAAAAAGGTGAGGAGTGAAGCAGGTAGAAAATTAACAGAAATCCTTGATACAGAACGAGAAAGTAAAGAGAAATGTAGGAAAAGAGAGGGGAGACAAATACTCATAAATACCTCGAAATTGTGGAAAGATTGAGTGGCAAAGCATGAGGGAGAAGACAACCTTAATTATGGCTGAAAGATATATGATCATTGTTTAAAAGGGAGGAACACAGCATCAGAGAATATGGCTGATGAAAATCAGTGCAAGACAGTAAGCTTAGGTACAGGGTGAGCTGAAGAAGGAACACCAGCTGAGCACAGAAGGGAGATGCGGGACTCTTCAGCAAAGGGATTGGATGGATCAGCAAAGACATACATGGGATATGGTGAAAATACAAGAATGCCTTGAGCTGAAATCAAAGAACAAAACTGAAGAGAACTGCTGCATGGAGAGCAGACAGCAAGAAAATGGTAAGCGTAAGTGGAGAAGGGTCATATTTAATGCTGCTAAAATGAAGAAATAGTATAAGGGATGTAGCCAGGGAGAATAGGCAGGGAGAAAGCAGAAGCTTGGTGTGACTGCCATAAACGAAGCTACAAATAGAATGTGTGGAAGAGAGAAGCCTCTGAAAGAGAGGAAAGAGAAAAAAAAGGATACAGGTCTTGGTGAGGCTGAAGGGAGTGACATATGAAGAAGTCATGGATGACAGGGTTTTTTTACAGAGACAAAGAAAGTGGGAGGAAAGAAGGGCGTGGGTGTGAAATTTGAAGCTATGAAACAAGACAGGTAGAAGCAGTAAGAAAGTAAGATGTAGCATAAGGCAAGACAATTTTCAAACTTGGATAGTAAAAATACTGGTTCTAAATTCTGTTTAGCCATCTCAGTAGAAAGTGGATTTAAAGCATAGTCCCTCAAAACATTTTGCTTTCCAGAGCTCGTTGCAAATAGTTGCTCAGATGTGTGGGCTTTCCTCTGGGGAAGACAGAGGGAAATGAACTACTGATTCCTACTCTCTCCTGTTCAGCGTGTTCATTAAGCTGGTGGGAAGGCTGATAGAAACCATATTTTACAAAGTAGCAGGAATTGATTTAGCTGAGAGAAGGCATAGATGTTAACAGCATCATTCCTAAACAAATTTAGATCTTTCTGTTTCATCACATTTGGCAGGACTCTTTGGATGATATCCATACTAAAGCTTAATATGGTCTTCAGCTTGAATGCAACCTAAATGGCTGAGACCAGTTTTATTTCAGCAGTCTTCACTGGAGGGCTCTGCTGCTTGATAATAGGGTTGGCTTCTATGTTAGGGACTTTCCTGTTTCTCCAGCTGCTTCTGCAAGTTAGCAACAGCCACGAAAACTTCTTTCAGTGTGAGCTTTGCCTGGAAGTGGATTTTTTTTTTGTCTTGGCCGTAGGCCTTGCTGCTTCTCCATGCTTCTGTCACCTGGAGTTTGGGTTTCTGCAGAGAGAGCCCCATAAAACCATGCCCAGACATCAAAAGGGAGCTTCCCCACATGAGCACAGAATGCCCACCGGCTGAGAGAGTTCCTTCTAACATTCCCAACAGGCAGCCTTGGCTCCTGTGGAATTCAAAGTGTAGTTTTTTACGTGCACTGTAAAGCTTTGGGAAGGGATCGATCTTGCTCAAATACACCACTCGCTCCTTTTAATAGCTCAGCAAGTAGGGTTCTTCAGGTGAAGGGGTTCTGCTCTCTCCTACAGTGGGGAAAGGTCTGCTGATCTCCTATCCTGCATGCTCACCAAGGGGCTCTTGACCAGCATTAGTATTTTAGTCATTATGTCTACAAAAGAGCCTGAAGCTATAAAGCCTGTTTCCAAGATAAGCTTTCTCCTTCCTGTTTTTGAAAAGGGATTTGGTTGTTAGGCTCCGGGAGCCACAGCAGACTGCGGTTCTGGTTTGTTTTCTAGGAATGACTAAGAGAGGAGGAGTTTGTATGATCTGACTAAATTCTGATGACTTTGTTAGCAACTGCATTTCTTTAACTGTACATGAGCTTGCTGAAAGTATGGTTTTAATCTTGTAAAACCCTCCTCAGTTTCTGATGTTGCTTCTCACATGCATTCTGTTATTTTACTTTTTTAGCTTCAGTCCTTCCATGTTTTGTCATACAGGCATTTTCAGGAGTATTTTAAAATGGATTTTTTCATCTCAGTAAATATATTCCTTTCAAATATTTTCATTGCTAGCCATCATCTGAAGATTTCTTGTTTTAAGTAAAACTGCTTGACCCTGGTTAAAAGCAACATCTTAGTTTAGTGTATGAGCAGCCAAGCTATTGTAAAAGTGGAATATATTAAATCAAAAAAAATGAAAAACTAATCTGGTAGACATTTTGCTGTCAAGTTACAGAAGAAATGCAGAGAGAATAGTTCAAACCTTGATCAGAGTAATGCGTATGTGGGATTAAGGACTTGACTGGAGGCTGCCTCAGAAAGAAGGCTGTGATTCGAGTCCTCAAAACAAAATTAACAAAGCGTCTGAAAGCTGGCTTTGGTTCAGAATGATGGTTGTCCCCAGTTAGCTTCCCTGATGTGATTTCAGCGGCATTCAACCACGACAGTGAATAATTTCTTGTGTTTGGTCCCAACCAAGAAACAAAAGCATAAGGAAAAAAAAAATGGATGCGAGTACTGACAGTCAGAGCTGCTGAAAATCCAAAAGCATAAGGCTTCAGTTCTCCATTGTGGACCACTCCCTGGTGAAAACAGTATTATCCTTTTCCCCCAAACTGGGTTGGAAACACTAATCCTGTACTACAGTGACATCTACTGAAGGAAAGAGAAAAAAGCCTTAGGAAAGCAACGTTGGCCTCTCCTAAATATAATGCAGTCATCAAAGCTTGAATGTATTTTTAAATTCTGAGGGGCTTAATTTTTTTCACTTTGAATATTTCAGAGCTATTATTATCTGTTACTCAGCACCCATCATCACAATGTTTCCAGACTTTAAACAAACACATACTTTACTAATAATTTGTTTTGTATGCAAGTATTTAATTCCTGAGAGACTGAGTTTTAGTTTTAGTTAGTTCTCCATTTGAAAATGGAAGTGAAGAAATGTTTTTTCTTGCTGAAGGAGGAGAGAGGTTAGAATTTAGAGGTCTGGCAAGCATACAAGGTGTTCAGACAGAGCTGGCTGCTGCCTGTGTGCCTCAGTGGGTGGGAAAAGCTGGAAAGGACAAGGAGAGTTGTCAGTTCTGCTGTTAAGGTGAACTGCTTGTATCTGTATTACACTTAGGTAGAGCATATTTGATGATGGGTTTCTTTACACCCTCTTCTTGCCAGCAAGCACTGTTTTATATTGGATATGAAACTAAACCCCTGTTTTTGTTGATTAATGACTTGTGTTATGTACAACTGCTTGTAGGGAAGATCTGCCTTGCTTGCTGGAGAAGGTTTGTGGTCTGTAGCCACCCCACCTGTATACTTCCATCTCTTTCTTCCAGGGGACTGCTGGCAGCCGTGGTTGCAGGTACCTGGATCAGGAGGAGAGTGGGATTCATGCCCGCACCTCCACCCTTCTGAAGCAGATAGCATCTTGTCCTTTTAATTGCAAGACCCTCCTTGAAGGGAAAACTCCAAGCAGAAGAAATCCCATTAGTGTATGAATGTGCCAAACTATTAATGACCTAGAAAAAAAAGCATAATGTAGCTGCAAAATATTGCTCAATTGAGATTATTGTTGTTTGAAAAAGATCTGAAAATACTGTTGGGAAAGTTTTATGGTTCTGCTCTCTTCTACATTTTTTCAGATCTCCCAGCATACAACACTTATAGCCTATAATTAAAACAGCTTGCCGCTATTTGCATTTTCATGAAAGGAGTCTCTTCTAACATACCACTCTTAAATCTCCTATTTGATATGGATGGAAATTAAATTTCAAGGCTTTCCTCTTTACAGATCATTTAACTCTTAATGGTTTTTTAGCCTAAATATATCTCTGCTTCTGTCTGTGTGCCTCTCTCCCCTTCTCTGCCTCTCTTCCTCATTATTTGTTCACCTTTAAGCCATTCCAAAGCTATTGGAAAGACAGATTGCAAAGACAGAAGCCTGAATTTTGCTATTATGCTCAACAACTCTGGCATGAGTTCCTACGCATTCCTGTTAAAAATATATCTGGAGCTGAAAACCTGGTGAGGAAAAAATGGGCTTCAGGCTGCTTATTGGCTAAATCATTCTGTAGGGCACTATCTGCACATGGGAGTCATATTTATGGATTTAGATGAATAGTAGGAGAACAATGCTTGGCACGGTATTCTTGGAAGTGCTGAATTTAAGGACTTATAAAATTAGAATACCGTGCCTATGCTAAATGCTAGGTACTTTATGCAATATAACTGAGCAAGGTATCCTTTAGATCAGTAATAACTAGCAGCAAAGGATGTCTAGCAAGTGGAATTTTCTGTTGGTTCTCTCATTACCTTCCCTATCTTTCTTTTTCCTGGCAGAAACAGATGGAATTCTTTTTTTCTCACAATTACTATGAACTGAGACTAACAGCTCCAAAATTGGCAGTGAGGAGGTGAAAAGGTGCGGAAAGAAATAAAAACACGCAAACCCTCTGTAACAGTCTGAACAGCTAAATGTGGAAATAAACCTTGTCATATGAATTAAGCATGACTGGCCAGCGGGTCACACCCAGTGTGGAATGATCAGCTCTTCAGGTAATGTGTGTATGTTGAACACCACCACAGTTCTGTTGTCCTTCTACTGATGACTAGACCTTCCAAACTATTATGAAAAAAGGAGCACTGCCATGTTATTTATCTAGTTATTTAGTTATTTACAGTGAGGCCTGCAAAGGTTGGTGTTTTTTTCAGCTTTGAAATTGTTGTATGAGCATAGTCTATACAGAAGCCATTATATACAGACTTAAATGGTTCTTAGAACATTTCCTTTAGGTTCCTCTTTGCCCAATTTTCCTATTTTCCTAAACTCTGTATTTTCTTTTTGTAACCATTATTTTCTTTTTTTAAATTGTATTATTTAATCATAGAGAATGGCACAATGGTAGCAAACTCAGTTTAAAATTTACTCCACTGAGCATATAGGCATCTTCTGAGAAAGCAGCAACTTGACTTTCTCATAAACTAGTTCTGGAGGTAGTCTGGATATACCCAAGGTACTGGTCACAATATGGTTGTTTGACACATACCCCAGCAGTCACACAGGGACTTTCTGTGCTATAGTTATCCTTAATTTTGAGAAAGAAGACTTTCTAAATTGAATAGATTAAATACCTTACCCCCTAAGCACGCTATATGGAAAGATGAAAAGAATACTCAGAGAAGCAGAAGCTGCTGAAATGCCATTTTATGAACCTTGCCTGAGGTGTGAAGGGGGAAGGTGTACAGGGCAAAGGCCTAATCCAACACTCCTGAGGAGGATCCCAGTGCAGATTTCTGCACGTGTGGGACCTGATCCCATGCTGGGGAATGCACACCACCTAAGCCAGAGCAAGGGTTCCCTTCAGTGTGAACAAGGTGAGGATATCCTCTTGGGTGAAGAGCAGTAAAGAAAGATATTTTGTGCAAGGGAGAGAAAACAGAAAATGACACAAACAAGCATCACAGAAAGGGCCTACATCTCAATGAACAGCACACAGAGATCAAACAGCAGAAAGGACTGACTGAGGAAATATAAAGCATGGACTAATTTACCTGGTTATTATGAGAAGCCAAAAGTCACAACAGACTTCTTTCTCTTGGGTTTAATTTGATCTCTGATGAAGATATTTTGGGTATTCTGGATTTCCTAATTCCAACCCTGGCCTGCTACCACTGTGCCAGTTAGACAAGGCATGACAATAGTGCCAAGGCTGGCCTTGTCTCACTGCTGTCATGCCTTGCTCAAGGAAGGAGGAGTGACACCTTTTATGAAAAAACTCTGATGGGTCCTCACCAGCCACCCTTCCCTCCCCACATGCTCTTTTTCAGACAGACTGGGGAGGGCTTCTTTGTTCCTGAGGCATTTGACCTCATCTACAGTTCGGCTGTATTTCAAGTCAGTTTTGGCTTTGCTACAGAAGATCGTGTTGGTCCTGAGTACTGGCTGCGTGTTGCTCAAAGATCGGTAAATTCACTTAGGTATGATGGGCTTTGCAAATGATACTGACACTTCTTATCATAACCTATTATTTCAAGAGTTCTCTCTATTCTTGGTAGTGTTTGTACTGATCATAACCATCTCTAGAACTGATTATCAATGCCAAGTGATCAGAGCTGCTGCCTCTGGTCTGACACATCTGTATCCTTTCTGCACCCACACATGCATGATTCAGGCTATCTGACAATTAGCTTAGCCTGCAATGTAAAGAAATAGATCCAGAGGCTGTCAGTGACTCCTCATCAGGGAGGAAGCTGAAATACGGAGGTTGCTGATGGTCACACATCTTAAGCTTAAGTAGAGCTTCCAGGAAGATGACTGTGAAGCATGGGCTAAGAGATGTTGAAAACACTAAAATTATTCAGCTACATATTTTCTGCCAAGTGGACAGTTCTGGGAGGAATGCCAAACTGATGCTGGTGGATGAATATTTCTGAGCCATCCTGTCCTTGACTGGAGGAAAACAGAAGTGTTGTTGAATCAGGATAGTTTTTATAAGGCTACCCTCTCTTTGTTTTGCTTTTCTTCATATGGAGTCATATGAAAAAAAAGATCTTAAGAGTCACTTTCAATGGTGCCTTTCTCATGGAAAATTATGTGTTGGATGAAGCTGTTAGCTCTGCACAGATTGCACCTTATTTATTTGCTCATTTTTTTTTTGTTGCTCATAACAGTATCATGTGCATCTTCCTGGGTTTTCTGCGTTTCGATTGTTTTCCTGAATGACTGCATACAGCATTTTGAAAATGCTTACTAACCTTACAAACAAAATCATCCTGATTCATATCCCTTATATAGTGTGCTCATTTCATGGAAGATCCAGCTTTAGCCTGCCTCACAGCTGTGAAAGTTTTCACCCAAGTCATACCTGAAACATCCTTCCTAAGCATTTGCTCAACAGGATTTTGCACTATATGTTGTCTCGTATTTTGGACATCTGCACCTGTGCCCAAAGGCAGTGGCTATTGAAACATCTGCCATGGTGACTCCTTTATGCAGAACTGGCCTCTGAAATATGGCTTGTTTGAGTCTCCCAACTATTTTCTTTCTAATAAAATTTACTGCCACAGTTGCCTTATGATTGTTTAAATTAAAACCTTTGCTCCTGGTAATTTTAATGAGGTCACAATGTTTCTAAATAATGTTGTATGTTTGCTAAGAACTTTTTAGCACCTTAAATCCCTGCTATTATTTTTGTCATCATTTTATTACAGTTTTAAAGCTTTCTTGTCTGTTCAGCACAGTAAATGGGGAGAAATTTTCATTTTATGTCTGCCATTTTTTCCCCGCACTGTAATAGGACAATTTAATTCTATTTTACTTCGGTCGCACATTGATTTATGTTCCTGACGCTTTCTTTCTTGCTTTGTTTTTAGTAATTGTAATTGCACCTTCAGTGGAACATTTGTTTCACATTAGCTTCTTGTACTCCAGCGGGATTTTTCAGTGATGTAGAAAAATAGTCTAAATGCCGTTAAGATTGTCCAAAATTAATTTTTTTAAGTACCTTTTTGAGCATTTTCAAATTGTTGACTCCTGGAAAACTACAATAGGCAAATCAAGTATATGCTCAAATATTAAGCATCTGTATTCTGTATTGCTATGTGAACAGGTGCTGAACACATGCAAGTCAGCTGGCCTGTAGTCATAAATGTCCCGCTTAATCTGAACAATGCTGTATTTAAAGTCATCGATAAGAACTGTGGATTATATGCAACATTAATAGTTCTGAACAGGAATTTCTTTATCTGGGGTTTCCAGATTTATTTGACTATGCTGGCTATGATGCTCTTTCTTTGTTGAAAGAAACACATTTGCTTAACAGCAGCTTCAGAAATGCAGCCACTGCTGAGGGACAAAGCCAAAAATAAGGTACTGTCTTCTGCTGAGACTCTGGTAATGGCAGCTAAAAAGTCCATGTAGAAATAGGGGGCAGCAAAAAAAAAAACACTGGTATGTGATAGAGCCAAAAGGCTTTATCAGGTTGCTTTTGGAAAAGGCAAGTTTGGAACTGTGGAGACCAGCTTCCTTCTTTTAGACTCCTCTCCTGGTTAGGGCAACAGGGATATGCAAAGAGTCTCTGTAAAGCACAGGGAAGACAGCAACATAGAAATACTCACGTAATCAAAGTAATTAACTATCATCCTAGTAGAAATACCCAACAAAGCCCCAAACACTAGCTAGCCATGTATTTTAAGGGTCAGGATAGTAATTTTTCAACCCTAAGAATGAGTGCACACAGAATATGTAAGGAAGTGTCTTGATAATAAAAGTGTTGATGTATATGAAAATATACTATTCATAAACTTCAAATGCAGCTAAAGGAAAAAAACTACACAGCCAAACAAAACCATATATTAATCTACCCCTTTTTATAGGTTTGCTTGTACTCAGACTGAAGGTGGGGTCACCACGACCTGTAACATCATGTATGTCAGGGCTGATACTACATGGGAGTTGTTCAGAGCAACATGATTCAGTTTTGGTATTATCTGAGCCCATGTTACCATAACCCTGACTCACAAGAGAGAGAAAATTAATTTGGGCTGGATCCTATTATCGTCCCTGTGAATATATCTCTGTCGGAACATATGCATCTTTTTGATCAAATTCAGTATCTGATTTTCAATGCAGTCCTAGTTTACCTCTTCTGTTTTTTTTTAACATGTGCTAAGCTAGAGTGGTGGCTTTCCAAAGCTGCAAAATGAAAACAGCAGCTCCTTTTTATGCTGTTCTGTATGCTGCTTTTTCCTTCTGCTGGAGCATAAACCATCTGACAAGAGCTTTTAGTCCAATCTTCAGGTTCAGTGTTTACCTTCCTGTTTTCTGCATAGCTACTTTGGCATTTTCGAGTAAGACAAGTTTATGTCCTGCTCCTGTATTTTGTTTAGAACCTTGTTTCCTAACGCTACCAAAGCACTGAAAATGCACAAAAGGGCACATTTCATCAAAGGGCAGCACATGAGCTTAGTTATAACTGAAGGAAGAGAAAATGTCCCTTTTTTGTGTCATTTCTGTGTGGCAGTAATTTCTCCAAATGCCTCGGGCATCTTGGAACATCAATTTATTAAACTTGTCTCAACAAACAATTCAAGGGCATCATTTTCCAAAGGATGTTTTATTTCTGAGTTAGCAACAAGAAACATCAAAAATAAAGGTTCCTGATTTTGTGTATTAAAATAAACTGAGTTTGAAGTCTCTTTAGTAGTGAAAGCTTTCTACTTTCGAAGGGATTTTGCTGTGACCAGGACTGGATAAAGTAGTGATAACATGGATGGGTACAGTGTAGTGGCATTACCTTTTTCCCATCCCTTGATCTCAGAAGTACTTGAGCACTACAGCATTCTCATGTTCCTTCAAAATCCCTCCTTTAGATATCTATATTAGCTCAGATGAGTAAAGTGAACCAGATAAATCATAGCTATATGCTCTTCCATGGTGGGCTTTTTCTCAGCTAGAAGCATGAAACACCCTAAAATGTGAGCTTGGGTCCACAAAAAAAAAATGATCACAGTCCAAATGATTTTTATGGGCTAATTCTCTGGCATGCTTTCAGTACATGTAGGATATTATAAATGTATTTAAGGGACAGCTTTCAGCCAACCACTATGAATTAAGAGGGTACTCTAATTATGCTGCTGCTGTGGTGTGTCTAACCAGAGCATCACCACAGCTTGCTGGCTATGGCCAAGTGAGCGGCAGATGGCATGAAACAGCAACGGTGCCATGAAATTCAATAGTTCACTGTGAACAAAAAGCGAGGGGCATAAAAGACCTTATTCCACACATGGAAACACATGGAAACATGACCGTTTGTAAATGAAAAACAAAGAAAAAAGAGGGTTTTTTTTAATCTTCAAATGATTTAGGTGACCATACACATTCACTAGTTCTCACATGGCTGGTGCAGGGGGCTGGGGAGGAGCGAAGAGTTTTGTAAAATCTTTTGAAAATCCAAAATAACAGTATTTTTTATTGTGACAAAGTAGTTGTAAGTAGGACATTAGAAAATTGCTATTTGTTTACATGAGTAGTCTGGTATAAAGATAATTTTTAGTCCAACTAAGAGAGGAAAAAACCCCCAAACCTTGAATGTCTGTTCATGCAATGGCATGACATTAGCTAAATAATCCATGTCTTGTCAGTGTATTACCCCAACTTGTTCTTCACTTGTCACAGGTAGTGAAAAAGGTCTTTGTCTTGTGCAAATAAAAAGACATTTGAGTATTTCTAAGTAGAACTTTGAGAGAAATAATATTTGCTTGAGACAAACAACTGTTTTGTGACAGAACTATTTCAAGTGAAAAGAATGTAAAAATCTAAGCAGTGTGTCTCTGGTGTATAAATAAATGCCCTGTAATTGTCTGCTAAAAGTGGAGCTAATGGTGTTGAAACAATAGACTCCATTGAAAAATGAAATGCTGTAAAGTGATAAATGTGTAAGGTCAGCTGAACTATTTGAAGGTAAATCATTTTTCCTTCCTTAGCTACTGGCATCTTTAATCTGAGAAAGAAGATGTCCAGAAATTAACTCTGTGTGTTCCACAGAGGTAGGAAAAGATCTATAACAGCTATAGGATCACACCTGCCACTTCACTTAGCTGGAACCCCTTTAGTACACTGCCTCTTGACTGGATGAGACAATTCCTAGCACAAAAATGTCCAAACTCTGTTCAGACATGCTCAGCTCCCACTAAGACAAATTCATGCAGATGGCTGGCAAGACTGATGGGACTGATGCATTTCTGACCAGTTTGCAGCCAAGGGGCTAATACTTCACATTCCTTCTAAGAGGTTGGGGTCCTTTAAAAAGGTAATGGGCAAATCCCTCTTCTATACACAAAGAAATGCCAGATCAGTGGGCCCAAATCCCTGCTGGAGCTTCACATCTGTAGAGGACAGCACTGACCAGTAGGTAGTTACAGTTCAGGGGTGCTTTGCCTACTCATACATCTCATACTGACTGCCATAACAGGCAAGAGTGGCTAACAGTCGCCAGTGGGCTGCACACACCAGCTAATGCCACCAGGAGTGGAGCACGGATTTGGCACTGCAAAACTAGCATTGCATCTTATTTTGTGTCAGCTTACATGGTCATACAGTGTGCTCATATTTTCTTCCATTTCTCAGTTTCCATTCCTCCTTCCAGCCATTTGCAATTCTGATCTGTCCCAGCTCTCTCCAACTTCAAATTACATATATAAAATACTACATATACAACACTATACAACACTGATATGTACATATCTATATAGCACCGTTGCTGTCCCAGGCAGCAGAGATTTTCTATTGTAAAAAATTCTCCACCCGAGCATGTTAAGTCAGTAGTGGCACAAAAAGTATCCTTGCTGCACGTATAGGAACACTCCACTTGTGATGGGAACATCAACCTCTGGACCCATAACTGGGTGCAAGCACCAAGGGCTTCATTTGAAAAGGTTTTGGCTCTGTCTCTGTGCTAGTATCCTCTTTTATTTTGAATGCATGAGAATTCTTCCATTAGAGCTTACTTTGTGGAGTTATTTTGGGAATAACTTCACAAGCAGCTGAACAAAAATAAAGACATAGCACAAGAATAAAGACATAGATAGTGAAGGAATAAAGGAAAAGCTGTTAACACCAAGTATGTAAGAACTTACACTAAGAAAAAAGAACTGCTAGAAAGAAAAACACTGTGTTCTGATAATTCAGATATTTGATATCTTATGCAACTCATTTTCTTTACATCCCTGGTGTTTCCATTAGAAACATGATTCTCCACCCCTGCCTCCTGTTCAGCTGGTATTTTGGTCATGACAGTTTTTCATCTTTAAGAACAAAGGCATTTTTGTACTTGTTAAGATCAGAGGTTTGTGCAGCCCCATGACTTCCCTCTGACAATGACAACCCAACTGACTGCAAAAAAAGTACAAGCAATTATACAGGCAAAAAAAAAGAATTTTCTTTATCACCCTTAGCAGCTGTCACCTGCAAAAGAAAAACCTGAAGGGATATTCCCTATTTAAAATTACCTCTGTTATTATCATCATAAGATGGTCAGGCCTATTTTAACATCTACAGGTCTATTCTTTTGTGATACCCTCTTAACTCTTGACAGCAATGTTATATCGTGGTAAGGGGTTTCACAGATTACTCTATTTTAAGTATTCACATTTCCTGATATTCAATTTCAGTGTATGTTCTTATGTTTGGAATAAAAGACTATGTAAGTTTACATTCTATGTATTTTTTCCTTTTAAGAATATTTATTTATTGCCCCTCATTCATCTCTACATTAAGCCCCATGTATATGGTCTCTCCTTGTATAAAAGTCTCAAGAGAATTTCTGATTTGTTTCATCATCTATTTTTGAAATAAATTTATTTGCATTGTTTTGAGATGGATAGAATAAAACTAACCACAATAGAAAGAATACCTCTGATTTAAATAATGCTTGTATAATTTCAGTGTTATTTTTAATGTTGCTTATAGGCCTTTCTTGATAATGGTAACTTTATGCAGACACTTCCAAAGTGTAGAAGGATTTGCTTTAGGGACCACTGGCATCTTTGACCCTTTGCTGGGAAATGTTTGAAAAAAATACCTTAGGCAAAGGAAGTCTTCCTAACAAGTTCTTGAGAAGTACCTCTTTGTTTTGCCTAAGAGTGAGTGCATCTTATTTTAGCAGTTCCACCATTTATTTCAAAACGGTCTGAATGTACCATTTAACCCTGAGGACTCGTCCTTCACTGTATCCTGCTGTTTCAACACCTCTCCCTCCAATTCCTCAATCTTTGTCTTTACTAACAGAAATACCGTTGGGCTATTCTAACATTTTGTTACTGTTTCTACGCTCCTTCACACCAAAACTTTACCCATATTCTCATATTTTTAACAAAGGACATTTCCATAATCTTTTTTTTTTTTTTTGAGTATGTAACACAAAGAAAGGTCTTGCTAAAATTCAAAGCTAGCTAAAATAGTTGAAATACTTCATTTTCTTCACACAAATGCTGAAAGCTGAAGGTAAGGTGATATATATACAGATGAGCATGTAAAAGCACATCATTTTTGTATCTTTATAAGAAATACTTAAACTGTTGTAACATCATTTCTTATACTAACGAACTTAACTATGTATTTATTCGAAGTATTTAATAGTAGTGTTTTGACACAGAGAGAAGAAAACCGCATTACCTTTATGTACTGCTGATTTGGGGTTGTCTATTATTAATTCAAACAGTTGCCTTGGGAAAAATCATCCTTACTTATGAATATTAACAACAATATTCCATTTGTACTGTTATGCTTCTCCACAGCTTGAGACATTCCCTGTCCTTCCCTTGCTCAGTCTTGTTGCTGTGCAGATGAAGTGCAGACCCAAAGGAGGACAGGGATGGGTGGCAGGAGACGACAACTCACATCTTGCAGAAAGCAAAAGAGAGGTCCTGGCCGCTGTTTCTTGTGCTCCCTGCCTTTGACCTACCCCCTTTCCCTAGTTAAGTGCCCTTTTGCTCTCCCTCCACATTCTCCAGCAGCCAGGGTACACCCCAGGGTCTTCTGCACATGGTGGGGCTCCATCCACAGACAGCTGACAAAGGCTGTGCCTGGCATGTGCCTGCCAGAGACCCTGCACACCACTGGCACCCACATCACTCCAAAGATCAGTGTTGAGCACCCTCATGGGCAGAAGCAGCTATTCCTAGTAAAACTGAATAAATGAAACTATAAATAAATTAATAAATAAATGATTGAGAAACTGAATAAATAAAACAGCACTTTATGTTTTTTTATTTAAACCAAGCCATTGTTTACAAAGAACAGCATTTGAAGAAAAGCAGAAGTCACTGGTGTTTGTGAGCTTGCAAGCCAAGAACTGCAACCAGACTGCGTCTGTCATCATTGGAAAACACAATGCTGACTGATCTCTGACTTGATCATAGCACTAAACAAGATTAGTCACTTTGGCATCTCAGGTTTCATTGCACTGAAATGGGAATAAGTGTTGTTCACATGAAGAATGGCATTTATCATATTCATGCCTGTGGTGGCCTCTCAGAGTGTTATGTGTTTGGCCACATCATGCCAAATAATGTTTGACTTGAAACTAAATTTTCAGGAGTGCTTTAATGGTCTTATTATCACTTAATTCTTCTTTTGGTCTCAGGGTATTAATTGAATGAGATAGCAGCCCAGCTCAAACATCATGATATCCCTGGCTTCAAGAAAAACACAGTTTTGGGTTTATTCTCATGCAGCCCATTGATTTAACAGCTAGCCCCTCACCCGCCCTATGCACTCCCTATCGCCTCCATTCCAGCCAGGGCATGTTCACCAAGGGGTATAGCAAGAGCAGGACTTGCACAGCCACAGTAGAGGCCTGATTCATTTGATGGCGAATTTGGGATCCCATTGACAACTGGAGCGTGTGCTTTTTGTGGCTCCCCCAGGTCCGAGCTGCTGCCCAGGCCCAAAGGCAGCTCAGGCGGTGGTCAGCTTGCACTTCTGGCTCACTCCCCCATCCCCACTTGCCAGCTGGCCTACCCCTTGATACCTTGGGTCTTGGCTCCCTTCTGCCTCCTGGTGTACCAGCAGAGCTGGGGGACCAAAGGAGTTGAGGAGACAAAAGAAAATGTCAGGGAGCTATCTGCAAATGTGGCAAATCCCATGGCAAATCCCATGGCAAAAGTGCTTGGTTAGGTGGCATCACAGAAACTGTACTGGATATGGAAGCTGTGGGATCATCAGGTCCGCAGGCTGCATATGACAGAAATCACCCCTCACATGTATCTGTATGACGTGTCAGATTACCTAAAAATATTAGCAGAAAACAGTACATTTGCTTAAATTTGTTAATTTTCTCAAAGTTTCCTGTAGTCTGATGAGCTGGAGGTTTATTTTTTGTTAACCACCCAAAAAGCTGTCAAACCTTCCCAGACAGACCTCCTGCCGCACACCTGGGACTTGGTTGGGCAGTGATCCCCCAAGGACATGGCAGTGTTAGCACCAAGTGCTGAATTCAAAACCAGGGATTATTAGCACTTCATCTTGTTTGCACTCTCTCTCTTAGGGAAGTGGGTGCTCTATGTTACTTGAATTTCATTTTCAATTTTAAAGAGCACCTGAAGGAAAAATGTTAGTATGCTAAAGGAGAGTTTACTTCTGTTTGCCCAAATGTGAACCTGCAGCCAGAACTGTTCCTCTATGGTTAGAATCACAGGATAGTTTGGGGTGGAAGGGACCTTCAAAGATCATCTAGCCCAAACCCCCTGCAATGAGCAGGGACATCTTTAACTGCATCAGGTTGCCCAGGCCACATCCAGCCTGGCCTTGAATGTCCCCAGGGGTGGCACATCTGCCACCTCTCCAGGCAACTTGACCCAGTATTTTACCACCCTTATTGTAAAACATTTCTTCCTCACATCCGGCCTAAATCTCTCCTCTTTTAGTTTAAAACCATTGCCCCTCGTCTTGTTGCAATAGGACCTGAGAAAAAAGTTTGTCTCCATCTTTCTTATAGACCCTTTTTAAGTACTGAAAGGCCACAATAAGGTCCTCATGGAGTCTTCTCCAGGCTGAACACTCAAACTCTCTCAGCCCTTCCTCATAGAAGAGGTACTCCATCCAACTATTCCATGATTCTACAATTCTAACTAAAGAGCTTAACCACTTGTGTTGGATGATGCTTGTGGTACCCCTTGAAGAGATTCAATCTTACTCAGACATGCAGAGAAACTAACTGCATTAAGAGAAAACAGGATAAATTATGCCACCTTCCATGCTGTTTCCATAGCTAAAATACTTATTGATGCACTAGGACTGATTATTTAGGGTTGGTATTACAGCTTTTGTGTTTGGCCCCCTAATACAAATTGCTGATTTGAACTATTATTGATCCAGAAGGTTTCCTGGTGCTGCTGCTCTACTTCAAATCCTGTGTTTATATCAATTCAATACAATGTTTTCTCTCATTTACTCACACCTTTTAGACTATTCGGAAAGCTTCCTACTACATTTACACAAGTAGTTGTGCTTCACCGAAATTCCAGTAAAGGGATAATTTTTCTGCCGTTCCTAGATCCAAACAGCAACAAAACAACAGACAAAACAGAAAAAAACAAGCTAAGGTTATTTTAACTCTCAGAAAGGATAGAGCTGAAAGTTCTGACAACATCCGCTTCACGATCATTGAATTGTTTCAATTCAAATATAATGCAATTTATGTGAAAACAAAGAAAAAAAGGTGAAAATGGGGGATTTAGAAATACTGAAACAAACCATTGCCATTTACTGAAACAGTTTTACTCTTTGACAGCTTGTGATCATGTGTCAGGATTTTGTTGTTTCAGCTATGGAAAAATATACAATAGAAATGGAAAATTCATAGGGAGGGAAAATTAACTTTCTGTCCAGCCCTGCATATAATATATCCAACCAAGAGGCAGCCTGAAGGTCTTGATAAATGTTAGGAAAAAAGTCTCCTCATCACTTCAAATTTTATCTTTTTTGGTAATACAAATCTATTGCAGTATTTTGTCCACAACAATTTGGGAGGCAGCACTTTTTTCTTCTTTTTGCTTGTCACTGTGCAGGAGGCACTCATTTAGGTAACACAAAACCAAACCAAACCAATCTGTTTTCCCTTGATGGGGCAATTTTTATCACTATCCATCCAATGGCAAAAGATTATCCACAGCTGAATTCTATCTTAGCTGAAATTGGCTCCTCACTGCTTTTCCCCTACAAATCAATTTCTAACTATTACAGGCAAATATTTTAACACTTGTGTGGCCAATACTCTGTTCCCACTTATTGCTGTGAGCATCCTGTACCTCAGAGAAGTTATTTTCAGGTTTGCAGCCATGCAAATGAAAAATAACTCCTTTTCTTTCAGTGTTACCAGTTCCTACACACATCTTTAAACACCTTATGCATATACTGTAACATTATAGCTTTATATGAAACTGCTTTAGAATGTCTGAATATTTTTACTTAATATAGTCGTGGTGAGTGTTCTTTACACTTGTCATCTGTAATTCTTCCTGTTCTTAATCTACACAGTTTAAAAGGTGTGAAGGTGGTGGTGACATTTTCTACAAGCAAGCAGAAAAGAAAAAAAAAAAAAGAATGGGGAAAAAAAAAGATGTTATTAAAAGAATATGTCATTGTCACAGTTCATATGCCTTGAAGGACTTTTGAGGCTTCATTCTTGGGAAAGCATGAACTTTAAACTTGCTGTCAGATAAAAATCTAGAATATCTGTTGAATTCATATAACTGCGAGTAGAATGCAGACCTATTTATGTCTGAATTATGTCTATCTTCAGGTAATGAAACTGTGCATCCTCTTGTGTATCTGTCCTGTACTTTGCTACATTGGACAATCACACTGTGACAGCTTGAATGAAGGAGGACTCAGAAAATAGGCAGCCAGTTTAAAATTCTTATTGAAACAATTTATTTTTGGAAGCTAGCAGCATGCTCATTGCAGAAACAATAAAATCCTTTCCCTGAGGAAGCTGGCACTCACCAATAGCCTTAAAGAAAGCGTATGCTCATTGACTCATGTTTCCAGCAAGGACCGTGGAAGGGGATTGAGTCCACCCTGTGCTTGAGGACCATTCTACCTGTGCCAGCTAGGAGCAGTGGTCCCTAGCTCTTTTTAAAGAGTCCAAAGCTAGAGGCTGCAAAACCACCTATATGATCTTTTTCCCTGTACTTATCATGTTTATTTTCTAATATTCCTTGCTGTGTTTTAAACCTGTTCTCTCTTGACCCGTGGAACTGGAGAACAAATTCATCCTTTTCCGTTTACAGCAATCTTTCATATATTGGATATACACTCATATCTGTATTGTATAGCTATGTATGTTATTTTCCCTTCTTCCATTTTCCCCCCTTCGACATAAATATCTTTTGGGTTTGGGGTTAGTTGTTTCTGTTTTTTGTTTGTTTGTTTTTAGAATTTCCTTATAGGGCGTATTTTACAGATGTCCAATCATTTAGGTTGTTCTTTGTTACTCTTAGTGAGCTACATATTTACTGAAGCCAGACCACAGCTACTGAGCTTATCTAAAGCCATGTAAATGACGCTGTTTCACAAAGTGAAGTGTGCTTCTTTTTGTATTGTTTTATGCGATTTGACTTTCTCACTGCAGGTCTCCGACACTGTCCCTTTTGTACAGGTTGTGATTCAAAGAACTACAGGTCTGGTTTGTTTTTTTTTTTACCTTTTCACATAATTGAAGTTTTTTTCCCTGCAGAACACTTGGTAATCCCCCTTTCCATTTGTATAGCTGATCATATCTGCCGTATCTGTTGAATAGTACCCTCCTTTTTTCAGACCCAATCTCTAGTGTGTGAAAATCCTTCTAATCGTACATTTGTTCTCCAGCATGCTAAACCCCCTCAATTTGGTATGATCTACAGTTATGTAAACAGGTTTTCTGTACCATTCCCAAGTTCATTAACATCCTTCTGACAATGAGCCGCTTGCATCAGCTCCCTAAATACCTTCTCCTCATTCTCTTGTTTACTTAAATAATATCATATGAAACCATGTCAAAAATCTAACTAAAGTGACATCCAACATGACACCCAATGTTTCTTCTCCACTGACAATTCCTCCTACTCTGTTGTAAGAGGGATGAGATTTGTTTGACATCTGTTGTTCTTGACAAACCTGTGTTGGCTGTTGCTCATTGTGTTATAACTGCTTAAAGGTATCCTGTTTACTTGCTCCAGTACCTTTTCTGGGCACTGAGATTAAATAGATGAGTAAATAATTTTCTATTTCCTTCTTTCCTTACAACAACACTGTCTCTCTCTGTCCTGTAATATCCCTCCACTATAAATTCTCAAAGATGAACACTAGTAACTGAGATTTCATCAGCCAGTCCTTTAAGTCCATCTGGTGGAAAAGTAGCAAATTTTGTTTGAATAATTTATCATTTAATATCCTTTTTTTCTGAAGAATTGTCAAGTCTGAAATCCATCTGTTTTCCCAAGTATCAGTAACGCATGATTATTATTGTTATATCAATACAAGATGCAAAAATATTAAGAGGCTTCGCTTTCTCAGTGTTGCCTGTCAAAAACTTTCAAGTTCTCCTTGATACTGGAGTAATCACTTGCTTGAGCCTTTTCCATTTCTGGTAACATACGTGAAATGACTTCATGTTACTCCTGATGTCCCTTGCTAGTTACATCTCATTTTCTGCCACCATTTCTGATTTCATCCCTGCACAATCGAGATACACTTCTGTAGCTCTACAAAGTAACATGACCCAGCTTCTCTTTTCTGGATGCTTCATTTCCATCCTTCAGGAAGAGCTTGTGATAGTCAGGCTGATCTTTCACTGAGCCCCTTACCTCTTCTGCATGGATAGCTCACTTCCACTCTTAATGTTATTTGTTTGGGGAACTGCCAGTTCTCTTAAACATCCTTTTCCTGTGCATCAACCTCCCATAACATTATATTGACTGGTTGTACAATGTCATTGCAGTCTATCTCTATGAAATATTTCAGTTTTATTTTGGTATTGTTGGTTCTTTCTAAAATTATGGAATCACCCTATAAAAAAAACTGTGAAGCCAGAGCATATGTACATGTACATGTACTGTGTACACACTTGTATATACAGATATATACTTATACATATACATGCACACACTTCTCTCTCTCTCTTTGTAAAAAAACACTGAGAACTTAAAAATTGCCTGGCTTTTCTGACCCAAATGATTCAGTTTAATACCCATAATAGAAAATGAAAGATGATGGGTGAGCCACAGGAAAACAAGCTCATCATTCTACTGGAGAACGGAAGCAGGCAGGACTACTTACTCCTTTTCTAATAATCCTGTAAAGAATTTTTTTTCTTTACATCAGCTATAGCTCATAGGTGGAGGACATGTGAAAATGGAATGGACCCATCTGTCTCCTGGATTAGAGATGTACCTGTGATCTTGTAGACATTTATTCTTACATCTATTGTTTATTCTGTTTCACCACACCAGGGGCTTAAGAAATAGCATTAATGTTGGACTTGCTTCCTGATTTCAGCCTCCCAGGAAAATTCCGAGCAGTCAGAGAACTGTGCCAGTTCACGTCATCCTGCTGGCTCACAGGGAACAAATTCCTCAGATGTTGTATCTGTCACTGACAAAGGATATCTTTAAAATATGTTTTTGTTTCTGTCTCCCACAAGGACTTATTCTATGATGCTTGGCACATTTCTACGTCCATAATGAGCATAATCTCTCATTTTCCTGCAAAAGTTCAGTATGACAAAAAGGGGAAAATATTTCAAATTAAGCAGCATCCATCTGCATTGGTTATGAACATGCTGCACTTTGCTATAAAGATTTTCTGTAAGCACGTTTCAGTATTTGTCTTTCTCTTTCATATTTTTAATCACCCAAATTAGCATGTTTTTATTTCTCTCATCTTGTCTAAATATTAAATCATTTATGGCAAGGACTAATTTTGTTTCTGAAGAAACATTTACTGCTTATGAGAGTGCATAAAATAAATTGATAGTAGTAACTTGCAATACATGCAGGATACAGAAGTTGGGTGTATTAATTTAACTTTCACATAGAAGAGTTTGAGGGGCTTTCAAGCATATATTTGGATTTCCTTTTTATTATTATTTTTCATTGAAAACCCTCCTAGAATCTCTCTCATGACCTTGGCAGATTTGAGCTTAAGATTTCACTTTCCAGTGATGTAAATAGCAAAGATGAAACTTGGGCATGGAATGCCTCGAACTTGATAGTATTTAAGAGGCTAATTCTCACCAGATATCCCTATGGATATCTCTGTGGATATATATGCCTCTTGGCACCCACTGCTTATAAAACAGTAACGTACCCTCCTAAAATGCCAAAGACGTACTTTTCAACAGTTACGCAGTTATTTATAAGCACGGATCTGAGTAAAATAACGGTGTATGAGGTTCTCAAGCAGACGTGCACAACTCTGTAATCCCCGTGCTTATCTAACACGGAGCCAGAGCATGCACCGCACGGGGGTGACCGCCGGCAGGCCAGGTGTGCCCGCAGCACAGCGGTGCGCTTCCCTCGAGTTTGTCTGCTGAAAGCCTTGCCTTTAGTTCCTCACATATTTTCCAGACGTTAACCGCTCACACGGAGGCCTCCGACAGAAACACCTGCTATAGTGTCACCTTCCCCCCTCTCACAAAGCGCTCCCTGCGACAGGAAGCGAAGGGGAGCGCGGCGCCTCCTGCCCCACCGCAAGATGGCTCCGGGGGAGCGAGGTGCCAGGCTCCCCCCAGCTCCACGAGGGTCCGGTATCGGCTCTGAACGCGGGAGGACTGCAGACGCGAACGACCGCTGAGCCGCCGGCAGCGCTGCGCTCGGGGCCGTCTCACGGCCCCCCGAACGGGGCGGCTCGGCTCGTACAGTGCCGGCTCAAGCAAGGACGCCTCCCGCAGGTATGGGCGAGACTGCAAGGATGCGGGCAACCCCGACCCCAGCGAAGCACGCTGCTCCCGGCGTGTGATGCACACCCCCAGCCACCCCCCCCTCGGCTGCCGCCTTCCCCCGCGGCGGGCGGAAGGTGGTCGGCAGGGGGGGAGGCCTGCGCCCCCGGTGCAGCTGCCGGGCATGCGCGGTACCCCCGGAACATGGCGGCGGCGTGAGGCGGGCGACGACAGGAGCGGCTTGACAGGCGCGCGAGCCTGCACGGACCCGCTTCCCGCCCGCTCGGTGAGTGGCGGCGGCCCTCCTGCAGTGGCGGGCGGTAAGAGGGAGGAAGGGAGGAAGGGAGGGAGGGAGGAAGGAGCGGGAGAGTAAAGGGAGTCGAGGCGGGGGTCGTGCTCCTTCCCTGGGCTTCTACCGTGACCTCCGCCCGCCGGAGCCGCGCCGGGCGCCGTGGGGAAAGGAAAGCAGCGGCCCAGTTCCCTCGTTCCTGTCCCCCGCATTCCTCTCCGTGATGCCTCCCCTTGCCACCCCTCGCCAGCCCCGCCTCGCTGAAGGCGGCAGCGGGTCAGGCTAGGGCTGCCCCATGCTTGGACACTGCGTCCCGGCCTCCCGGAGCTGCCCGCTCCCCTCCTGGGCGGGCTGAGCGCCCGGCGCGGCGGTGGAAAACCGCTGGTGGCTGGGTCAGGGGCGCAGCTGCAAGAGCGGGCAGCGGGATCCGCTCCCTGGGCGAGAGGAGCGGGGCGGCTCTGCTTCCCTGCACCAGCAGAGCTCCTTTCCGCGGGACTTCGTGTCTGTGTGTACGGGGTGGTCGCGGCTGCCAGGCAGCAGGAGCCCCGACGAGCGAGTGCGGCACGGAAGGTCCCGGGGAGCGCCAGTGCCTGCCGCCCGCCGGAGCAGCGGGGCCGGCGGCGTTTGACAGCAGCGCCGGGAGGACACGCCTCTCCTGGCCGAAGTGGCCCCGCTCCCAACTCCGCGGCGGCGGCTCCGCGTCCTCCTGGCCTGGGATGCTCCAGCCCCGCACCTCCACGGCCAGCGCCGAGGCTGGCGCGGTCCTGCGGAACGGTCGTTAACTCATAAAGTGGATGCGCTCTAGGACTTACGTGACTGGGAGCGAGCCCTTGTGTCGGGTAGGGGCCGGAGACTGCGCGGCCGAAGGGGGCCAGTCAGTAGCAGTGGGGAGAGGGGGGGCACCGGTTGGCTGACGGCGTGCGGCGGCACCGCTCCTGGTTCTTGTACAGTTGAACGGCGTGTGTGGCATGCGTTGATTGCTGAATTAAAGGGGGTGTCTTGCGTGGGGGATCGTATTTTCCATTAATGTGGGATAGCCCAGAGAAAGTTGTTACAGTACGAAAAGTTCTGTTCTGACTGTGTTGTGCATCAGCGTTGTCTGTAGCGGCTGGGACAAGCTGTGAAGGAGATTGCAGTGCTTTAGTAGTTAAATTAATATTTAATATTAATAATATTCAAGTTAAATTTTGTGCTCAGTTATTCCTTAGGAGAGATGCTTTAAGCGTTTTTAAAGATCTTTAACTAGCTGCTTACTGCAGTTTAAAGCTGAAGCCTTTAACCGAGACAGTTACTTTTGGTTTTCACCTGATTAATTAGGCTGTAGGAGATAGCTAGAAATAATTTTAAAGCCTTAAAAATTTAACGAAGAGGTAAAACACTGTTGTCTTAGTGAGTTCTAATAGCATAAATCTTACATGTGACTCATGTGTATTCTAACTAATGTAGCCTGGCTTAGAGAGTAGAACGAAAAGCATAGACTCTGTAGATACAGTAGCTTTTCAGAGCATCCTGTGTCTGACTTGTAAACAGCTCTTCAAGCTTGACTGGTGGTGAATTTTTTATTATTCAAAGTAGCAGTCTTAAACCTTTAGATTTTTAAAGCTTCTTTAAAGTTTTTTTTAAACCTTACTCTTTGGAAGCCGCAGAGCAAAGCAGTCGTCGAGGCAGTTGCTCAGGCTCAGTAACCACTGCAGCACTTATGCAGGTGGGAAGAGTAACGGCAGGAAGGCATTCGCTGCATTACAGGCATGTTTTAAGCTGTCATGTTAACATCAGGTAATAAATAGGGGAGTGAACGAGTTGCAGTGTACCAGTTCCCCACAGGCCACCATGAGGTGCTGCTCACTGGTAGTGTGTCCAGGGAGCAAACCTGTGCAGCCAGCCTGCGTGCTTGGAGCTGGGGGAGCTGGTCTTCTCCCTTAGGGTGTCATAAAATGTAAGTACTATTTAAGGATGATATTACTTGAATTGGTGTAAAAAAAAAAAAAAAGCTCTTCTGATGGTACTTAAAGGGAAGTTCTGCAAGTGGGAGGCAGTGGAAAGGTGTATGTGGTAAAAGTGGAGACCTGGAAGTACTTGTATGGCTTTTAATTTTAACAAGGTCTGGTCTAAAATATCAAAACTAATGTTTACTGATTTTGAGACTCAGCTGATGAAGTTTATGCTCTAGTTTTCTGTTTGGTGTACATTGGTGGTAATATTTGTGTAATAAGGCAGTAATGTTTGTGTGGTATCTTGTATCCAGTAGGTTGTTTGGTCTTGTATATTTTTACAGTAATATTCACATGTAGCAAAATCAAATACTGGCTTTGATTGTGTGTTACAGCAGCAAGTATAAACTACTTTCACACCGATTAGAAGCTGTATAGATATGCAAACTTGACTGTCTCTAGATTGTTCTTAAAATTTTGTTATATGTTAAGTGCTGATCTTGATGGAGGGAGGTTAGGGAAGAAGGAATGACAGTCCTCTCAAATACATTTCCTCAGCCTTTGAGTGTGCTGATGCCTTTTTTCCTTTGCTGTGCTGTCCTTGCTGTATCCATGCTCTCCTAAGGCGAAGGCATTGTTTTCTGGAGTTTCATGAGTACGAAAAGAGGCACTGGGAGAGTGTTTCCTTTACAAAACCAAGTGTAAATTTGTTTTCACTCGTGTGAAATTTGCAGTGCTGAGAAAGTATTCCAATGTCTGTCTAAAAGTTGTGCATATGAAAGAACAATGCAGCTGTACTTGAGAGACTGTGAAAAAGCCTGAAGTAAACATTGCACACGGGTGCCTTTCTCATGATTTTGCTTCATTGTTGTCTTACTATTCCAATGGGAATGTGAGCTGTGAGTGAGCCCTGTTTACTCCCATTACTGTTGCAGTCAATCCATACTGGAGTAGATGTATGGGGAGAAATCAAGTCCTCAGTAACTATCCCTTGGTACTAAATAGCATCACTAACAGGCAATAACATTTGTCATTGACAATCTACTGTATTTTCTAAATATAGAACGAGTTACAGGTAGAGACCAGGACACTGCTTCCAGCAGCCTACACAAGGGAGGTTGTTAACCAACTTCTTGACCTCTGCATCTGCAGGGCATTTAGAGTTCTCTTCATTCCCATTTGAAAGAAATAGCCTTAGGCACCCAGCCTCAGTGCTGATTGCTTCTTCCAGAGATTAAAATCTTAATGTAAAGGACAATAACCTTTGTGTTCTCCAAAGTGTAAGACATGAAACATAAATTGCCCAGAAGTCCGAGAGTTTTCTATTGTGTGGAAAGACCTAGAAAATCTGGTATAAAGTTATTGTGGCTTAATAGAGTGATTTGAAAATATAAAACAATGGAAATGTTAAATAGAAAATTATTTGTACTTGAATGTTACAGGTGTTTTCATTACATGTGGTAGCCCTGGTATTTTTGCAAATACTTCTGATTTGCAGTTTGGCTCAATGTAACTTGAAGTTAATAATCTGTTAATATTCTGATATGATTTGCTATATGATTTTATTTTTTTAATTTTTTTTTTCACTGTGATTTGTGTTTTGGCATATTGGAGTGTTTTTTTCCAGTAGAATTTGTGCAGCTTCTGTGGAGACTCCTTTTAAGGTCAAAGTGTCCTATAATTTGGTGATAACATGATGTAGTTGTAGGAAGCTTTAATATTAGTTATATGCGGTTAAGATTATTATCGCATTGTAGGAAAGACTGATAATGGTGAGGTACATGCAATGTGTGTGAACAGTTTTACTTACCATCTCTAAGTGGAGAGATGATTCATTTGCTTGAGGTAAAGCCTATAAGAAGTGAAACAGTGAAGTCCTCAAGGGAGTTGTTTATTTTAAGAGTATATTTCTGTGTGAATACCATTTTTGTACCTTCTTGCACTTGCTAGCTGACTTGACCTGCACAGGCAATGAGGCCAGCTCCTACGGCTTCTCACCCCTGCAGCAGTGCTGGAGGTGGAGCAGCAATGCTGCCCATTGCTCCTGGAAGCAGTGAGAGAGGATTTGGTGAGTGGTCAGCTCAGTCCACATGTGGTTGTGTGCGTAAACTCTGCACATTGCCCAAAATTTATATCGTGTGTCTGATCTCTTAGAGCATATCTACCTATTGTCTTTTGGGATGGGCAGGGGGAGCTTGCAGGAGTGGATGACTGGCTTAAAGTAGCTGATCCAATACTGAGCAGACTCCCCTTTTATCTGCAGCAGGTATATAGACAGTAACTGATGCATAAATGGTGGTGATGACCCTCAGAGGCACTCATGTCCCTTCCTTGTAGTATTTTTGCTTGGTCAGCAATGACATAGGAGAGTCAGGAGCTGCATGACAGCCTTTCAGAAGGTAGCAACTGTCTTTACAAGCTGCCTTATCTCTTTTATTCAGGCTTGCTCTGGTAATGTATCTTGTATGCAGTAGGCATTGGGCACAGGTATATATAACTGGACCATTTGTGCCAGAGGGGGTATACTGTTTCCTGCTCTTAGCAACTCTCCTCCCAAGATCCCTGTCACAAAAAGTAATGACTTAGTTTCTGTTCCCTTGGAATAGTACCAAACTTCCAGTGTTTCCTTATATTAGACCTATTGAAATTGAAGAAGTGTATACTTCTTTGTGGTGGCAAGTTACATGTCTCTTTTAGCAGTGTAGATTCAAGACTCATTTGTAGTTCTGGACTTCAACAAAGGTGCATGCTTTTGAGTAGTGATTGATCATGTTGCCTCAAATTGGTCCAATACTGAGTGTGTGCTTATTGTGGGTTTTCTGTGTGTTTTCTTCCTGCCTTTCTGAATTACTTAGTCTAATATCAAAGCCTTTCTGAAATACTGAAACCTTTAACAGAATGTTAATGCTCTTCCATTTGTTTCAGCAGGAGGGTAACCTTTCTGCTCCCCAGGGAAGCTGCTGTCTAGATAGCTTATGTCCAAAATAATCCTAAAGTACTTTTTCTTTTATTGATTTGTTAGAATAATGCTATATGCAGCTCAAGTATGAGCCGTGTTTTGGACTGGTATTTCTTTACCCTTAAATGGTATATTTTCTGCGCAGCTCCCCATTTGTATGTTGTCATCTAAAACTAAGCAAGACACTGCATTAAAGGTAGATGTCCTGCTTAAATAATTTGACTCTAGGCAGTCACAAATCAGGTCAAATTCTATGTAAGATATCAAGGGAATTCAGCCTTTCATGAAAGGGATGAACTTCTTTGATGGAAATCTGTTGTCTTCTCAAGGTAATATGATATCCCTTTTAGTGCAGGGCAAAGACCAGGTTGAGCCTTTCATCATCTCTAGCATACATTAGCTCAGAGAGCATCTGAAGTTTATAAAACTTACAAGAGGGTAGCACCATTTTAATGAGGTGCATACCTAAAATGAAGCATGAACCGTTATTTATGTACTGTATGGAATCCATCAGAGATTAACGCAGGAAGGTTCGGTGCAAGGAGTGCCATTCTTGGGGCACTTTAAAAAGCCCATTAAAAAGCAGAGTTTGTAAAAGTGAGTCTTATACATGGAGGAATGTGAAAGGGTATCAGAGCTGCTAAATTTGGTGGAACTCCTTATTGTCACTATCATCTGTCAGGGGCCAGAGATTAAAAGGGCTTCAGCATGTTTGATGGCACTTCTCATACCATATCTCTTGTATGTGTACCCTGCACTTGAGTGTTATAAAGAGGCAGATAGTGCTTTTCTGGAAAGTTCTGAAGACTTGTACTGGGTTTAATAGCAAAATAAAGTGTTATAATTAGTGGAAAAACTTCGTATATTGTGTGTAATTTCTTTTTCCAGATTGCTGTAGGAAGGACCTGCATAAGTCCTTGTCTGAATATTCTCCAGTGCCCAGTGGTGTGAGCGCTGAGTGATGGAGTGAGGGGAGATCTCCAGAAATCTGATCTTCAGAAGAAAGGGAGATGCTCTGCCTCTGTCCTGGGCTGGAGCTGCATGCAACCAGTGACAGATGTGCGGCCATGCTGAGGAAGAGGTGGAGGAGGTTGCCTTCTTATAGCTTGCTTCTTTTTTAATTAATAATGAGAAATGTTTTCCTGGTAAGTGGTGAAGAGAGAGATGGATTTACTGTGGATGTTACTGATGCTTTGGGTCTTTCATCTTCTTCCATTTTTGAAGATAGAAAATACTACAAATAAATACTACAGCCAAGTATTGGCAGTGGTCAAGTCCTTTGAGCACTTAGGAGTTGTCTTCTGACCTGTCAGCCCTTTGTTAGCTGCAGAAATGTTCAGCAGCCCTGAATGTTGCTTAGGAATGTTTGTCCAAACGGACAGATGTTTTTGGTGGCATCGGCATGCAGGATGAATTCCCTCCTTTGTGTGAGGGGATTAAAGAAGAATTTCCTTTTTTTAGTTTGAGAAATAAGAAGTTGGGGAAACAGCACAGCCATTGGTACCAGCAGCACAGGTGAGCCTAGGGTGGGACTGTGGGTCATCCTGGAGACTGCAAGCAGCTCTTTGGGGTTTTCCCTTTAGAAACAACCCTTGGAAAGGGGAGCTATTGGGAAATTGCTTCAGGGTTTATTTAGTTCTGGTTAGTTTGGTTTTGTGCCCTTAATAGACACCAGGATGTGGGACCAATGTAGCTGTCCCATTACATAAGCCAGGGTACACCACTGAGCATTGCAGCAGCAGATGTGGTGAGGAGAGTTCTGTCTTTGTTACTGCAGAGTGGCAGGAGTCCCAGCTAGCATTATGTTGTTTAGATTCTCAAGTGGGTAGAGAGAAACAGATACTTTAAGCACTGGAAGAGGGTGGTAGCAGAAGTATGTTGCTGCTGGCATTGAGAACAAGCAAAGGGCGGCAAGGATGTTGCTCTGAAACAAGCTCCACTGGGATGCTGGCAACAGACTGATCCTGTGCAGAAACGTCCCAAGGCTGTTCTCCATGCCTTCAGTGAAAAAAAAAAGAGAAGAAGAAATTGTGCATGGTATTTGATGTTCATAGATTTCTGCACCAAACTAAAGGTGTTTGTGTTTCTCTAGATATTTTGGATGAATAAGGAATCTGGACCACAGAGGTGGGTTTGCTGGCTACATTGTATGTGGGTAGAGATCTGCTAGGTAATATCTGAACAGAGCTTCCACAGCCCTTTTCAAGTTTGGAGGCAATGTAGAGGGGAGGAAGGCAGAATTGCCTAAGAGGTTGTAAAATCCCTTTTCCACCATCCCTCCTCTGCTTGTCTTGCTCCCCCTTGTCCACTTATGTACACAGACTTTCTCTGACTGCCGCTTTTAAAGCCAGTGCAATTGCTTGTTCTCCAAAGACAAGCGCAGAAAAGCTCTATAGGGATCTCTGGCATCTAGGAATCTCTTACTATGTTTGCAACAGCAATTTTTTTTTCTCCCTTACCTGCTGTATTTACACTGTACTAAAAGTATGCTTGGTGCCTCACAGAACAAATAATTTGAGAGCTCTCTTCTCTGTCAGGGGAGGCTGAGCTGAAGGCAGAGGATATGTTTTGGGGTGTAGAGAGAATTTCATGCAGGTATGTAGCTCTTAGCTAGTACTAATGATACAAAATTGTGTTTTTTTGTGCATAAATTAGTTTGCTTTATGAACAAAATTTGAGTTTTGCATTTGAACAAAGCTATGTTGAATAATGATGATGAATGTTTTCAGGAACTCCAGGCTTGAAGGGGGAAGTGGAAAACGGCACAGAGGTTTCAGTGAGCTCAGTTCACCAAAATGTTTAAACAATTTGTCAAACTCTTGTGCTACTGTAAATAAGTAATAGTAAACTACTTAAAATGGGAGGTTTAACTTAAAATAGAAATATAAGCTTTGTGAGCTGTATCTTTTATTTATTTGATTATAACATTAAAATACCCTTTCATGTTGGAAGACTGGCATTTTAAGAATATTTAAAGCTGTTAATGGCCATTCAGCCGCTTTGCTGAACTGCTGACTTCACACATACCATTTCCTTTTTCAGGTTTTTACAACCCTGCATCTTCTGACTTTTAAAGCAGGATGGGGAGAGAGGGAAAGAGAAAAGCTATTTTTATTTTCCACTGGTAGCCATAGAGCAGCTTTAAACTTTAATTTGTAAAATTACTGTGAAATCTGTAATTGTTGAATCTACATGACATAAATTGTTTCTGTTGTATGTTGATACAAGCTATGCTGTTTAGTTTGGAGGCTTTACTTTGCCTCTCATTTGTAAGTATTTCTTGTTTCAGGAATTTTTGGGATGCATCTTTGGTCTAAAACCTATTTGCGTTGCTTTTTAAAATACACTGCCTTGCTCTGTACTGAATAATACACTTAGTATGGTTTCAGAGTTTAGAGGGGCTTTTGTAGTCTTGAAATGTATGACTTACTGTAATTATAGTTGCTGGTATTCTAAAGATCATAAACTTACCTGGAGAGAGGGCCGAACAGTTACAGGTAGTATTTTACTGCTGACAGCTTAGAAGTTTGTTTATGCTAATCACTTTGTAAATAGTGAGCAGTACACTACTGATGACTTTCTGAGGAATTTTGCAAGTGTAGAAAGTCTCTTCTTGCTGCTAAAGCAAGTGACATTATAAAATGATACTTGTAAAGCACCAAGTACCCACTTTCTTCCTTTAACAGCTTAAGAAATACTTCAACTTAGTTGTTGTAATAATACATATAGCTAGCTAATAGTTACTCTTTTGAAAGCCTGTAAATTTGACAAAAGCCTGTCTCTCTTAGGTCTGTTCAGATACATCAGCTCATTACAAGGTCTGCTTTATGAAAACCTGGAAGTTTAATTTGCTTTCCTTGAAAGAACTATAAAGCTTGTGTTACATTTTATAAGCTTCTGATACATTTGTGTAAGTTTTCTTTTAGTCTTTGAGATCTTCCTTTTCTATGATGATGCCACAGTATGCTCTAAAAGGTGCAAATTATTTTTTAGTACAGAAATAAGGAAGTATATGCTGTTGTGTTTTGAAGTGTATTCAGTGAGTCTACACATTGGATAACTCGCTGGAAAGTAAATTTTCAAGTCCTGGAAGTTTGAAAGTATTGCCTGTTATAAAAATACTCCTTTTAAGTCTTACTCTCTTTATTTGCCTCTTTAAACCTCCTTAGGGAATTGTGAAAATAGTACGAAGTAGGGTTTTTATTCAAGAGATAACTGGTCAGTAGATGATTAGGTTTAAAAAAAGGTATTCCAGACTCATGAAGGATAACTTTCTAGGAGTGCAGTCAAGTCACATGTGTTTGAGAAGCAACTGGTGCCTGTTAGGTACATGTTACCCTTGTGTGGAAGCTGGGGAGGGAGCTGCAGCTGCTGGTCTGTGTGTTGGTCCATGGAGGAGGCTGTGCAGGTCCTTTTCTTCAGATAATACTCTGATGTATTGGCCATAACAAACATCAAGAATGAGGTGAGGAGCAGTAACAGCAATGGGAGCATGGTGATACTGGCCAGCGGTTGTAAATGATGCCTCTTGTGTTTCTAAAGCTGACAGCATTTGAATGCTGGAGATGAAAGCAAATGTAGTACTTGTACGTACAAAAGAGTTTGGGGGGGAATATTTTTTTTTTCTTATGTTGTGCCTATTCTCTGTCTCTCTGACTGGTTTTGCTGTTCAAACTATGTGTTTCCCCTTTCTCCTCCTTGTGTATGGAAATTTGATCTGGAAAGATTTGTAAAAGAAAAAAAATGACAGAAGAGAGGGGCAACTAAAACTTCTTGTTCAGACTGAGCCTGAAAAATGTCTGCCTATATTTCAAGCTAAGATTAAGAAGAACTTAATCTATGTTTCAGAGTGGATGTTTTGTTGAATTCCTCTTCTGTGCTGTGTATCTGTGTAAAAGAATAGCCTCAGTCCTTATCCAGTGGGGGCTGCGCATTGACAGCTGTCCCTTCATCCCCAGAGGATGGCAGTGATGAGGTCTGAGTTATTGCATTTATACCACTGGTAGAGTCAAAAAGCTAACTGTCTCTGAAATCAGTGTCTCTATCTTACCTACAAGAATGAGATACAGTCACTGGTGGAAAAACCTTTGATGTTTTTGATAGGGACTAAACCAACAATCTGCTGGTCGCTTAGGCTTTTTAAAAATGTTGTGTTTATCTCTGTAATTCTGTGCTGTGTATTTTTTATGAGCAGGCATGCTATCAAGGTAAACTGGGAAGTGCTAAATAGGTATGATTTTTTTTTTTTTAGGACATTCAGTTTACTTGAGTGCCTGTCTTACAGTGAGAAGGATAATGGAGAGATCTTGCAGGCAAAACAGAGAATGTTTTTGACATCTCTGGAACACTAGCTTCTCTGAAATGCAGCAATACATGTCCTTTGAGTAATTCTTTCAAAATCAGAAGAGCAAAGTTAGAGAGGAAAAATGTTTTCCATCCTGTTGTCTGACACCTGGCATTATGCAGTAGCAATGAGGAGAGGGTGAAAGCATCAGCTTGTCTACTAATATATGGCTTTCTGACAAAGGGCTTGCACAGTGGGAGGTGTCTAGTGGAAGTGATTTGGGGATTAACAATAAAAACTTCAGTGAGGGATTAAGGGCAGATGAATGCTTTCTATCTTGATTTTTTAAAATGTAGCTGATTTAGGGGATGCTAATCAGAGATAAAAAAACCACTGCAGTTTACAGGATGAATTGAGACGTAAATTGTGTAAATAATACACTTCATGAGTGTGAAGATCCTCCACTACTCTTTAAATTGGAGATGTTTTGATGATGAATACCGTGTTATCCTAGGTTCATGTATTTTGGTGTTTGACCATTTTCTGACAATCACTGTACTTAGCTTGATCCCTGTAACTTTGATTTTCATTCTGCTGCTTTGCACACCCTAATGCCATAATGCTTCAGCCTTGCCATTGCATTAATTTGCTGGTATATTCCTGACCTGGTTTTGTTGAGCTTTTCCCCTTTCATTTCTAGAAAGTTTCTACAAACTGATAGATTTATTTCTTAACCCCAGCTTTCTGTATCACTCAGCTTGCTTGCTGAGGTGCACATACAAGAGTGCCACAAGCTCTGCCCTTGCTACGTAATTTTGCCCAAACTCTCTGGAAGTTTCTCTCTTGTATTTGCTGGCAGTTCTCTTCTGTGGTGGGTGTACTGTGGGTTGAGCGAGGCTGGTGATGGTGAGTGCAGCGTAAGAGATCTCTGTCTTGGTTAGCAAAGGACGTAACTGCCTTCCTTATGGTTTGCTGCTTAATTATGTGAGGCGATGGAAAGCTGTTCCTAGGTCTGCCCCTGCAAAAAGTTATGTTTTGTTTCAGACTGACCCTGCTCTGTGTTGGAGGTAACTGGTTTTCATTTTGCTCTAATTCAGCAGCATGAGCAGTTGTTAAACAGAGGCTCAGAAATACTGTTCTTGAATGTATTCTGTGACAAGCAGTGCTATCTACAAGCTAATTTAATAGCGGCTTTAAATTGAATACTTAGGTGTAACTGGGTTTTAAGTAGCACCTCTCTGAAACAGCGGTGTAGTTTATTTCTGCAGTTGAATTTGCCGCATTTCAGGCAGCACTTTCAGAACTTTCAGTTGTCTTATTTTTAACAGGCTGGTGAGCATGCTGTAAAACAGCCTATCTGGTACAACACAAGCTAATGAAAAGCTGGAATCCTTTTTATGTTCTGACAGACGCTCCGGTTGTGCTAAACTTGATGACTATCACTGCGGGGCTGGAATCTTTATTACTGCACCAAGTGCAATCTGGTACTTGGAACAAAAAGATAAAAACCATGCACTCTTTTAAAGTAATCTGTAAAAACAGTTACTTTGACTCTGCATCACCTTTCACGATTTATTACTTGCAGTGGAAAAGCTTTGAATTTTTGGGGGGAGTCTATGAAAGTATCAAGTATTTCAAATCTATCTTGTGGCTTAAAAGGATTTCTGGTCTTAATCCTGGTGATCACTTATGCTATGAATGCTATTGTGTAGCAAAACCTGCTTGTTTTATGGTAGGATTCAGTTTTATTTATAACTGCTTTCAAGTCTCAATCTTGAGAGTTTTTCTAATAATGGTCTACCATGTTCATACACACACAAAATGAATTCTTCAGTCAATGGCATTTTTAAAGCCATATTTAACTAGCTTTAGCCATGGGACTTGAACACAGAGTTCAAAAAACTAAGTGCTGGAGTTTGTAATGTAATGTACATTACAGACTAATCACAATAATGTACGCACACACACACAAAATTAAAGGTTGGTTTTGCTGTTTTGCAATAGTTTAACTAATCTGGCCCTTCTAGTTTCTAAACATTACAATGATGTGGCTTACCACTTTCATCTGCAGTTACCGTTTCCCTACCAGGTTCTTTCTGCTCTATTACAAGTCATAGTGGGCAGGGGTATCAGTGAGCACTTGGGCTTCTAGATCTCTTACATCAGTGTTTTGTTCCCACTTTTACCATAGTTGTGTGAGACTGTGTGTTTTACCTAAAGGTGTTTAGGTTGATAATTGTTTAACAAGTGAGGCAGGATGAGTGGGTTGTGTATAGAAGTCTTTCACTCATTTTTCAAGTAATGTTTCTTGGTGAAAAAAAGGATAAAGCATGTTTTATATCTTTGTATTAGAAATCCACAGGAAATGCAAATCATTATACAATGAATGGTTTAAAACAATGAAGTAAAAGTTTGGGTTCTGTACACTTGCTAGTTTGCTACGTCCATTGTTTACACACTGTTCTACACATATTTTGTTAAACATTTGCAACTTAGTACCAGCAAGATAATTATACACCGACACAAAAAAAAATAAAAATCCTCCTTTCCAAAAAAAAAAACACAACCCAAGCCCCAACAACAACCTCCCCCCTAACTTGTTGTATTACTACTCCACAGGAAACTGTTGTGCTGAAAGGAAGAATTAACTGGTCTTTCAACTTCAGCCTTTTTATTGTGAGAGGGGAGATCACAGAAGTGTTACCATGGGGAGAACAGCAGCTAAAGGTAAGGCCTGGTAGCTTTTTTCCAAGAGGAAGGAAAATAAGGAACCTGCTGAATTTTCATTTTGAAGGTGGGTGGGATATTACTTGACAATTGCTATATTCTTAGAATAAAGAAAACAGTTTATGATATGTACTGAATACAGGTAAGTTCAAACTTCATATTGTTTTAGAGTAAATATGCTAAATTTGGCTTATCCTGGAGTTCTACAAGTCTAACCAAAGCATTTTTTTCCTGTGACATCTTTGAAGCCATTATACTACTCTAAAATTGAAGAATCTGTCTGTGATATTAAATAAAATATAGTGTTTCATTCGGTAACCGCATATAATTCAGTAGGACAATAACTTAGTAGTAAAAGGAATAACATATTACCACCATGAATGGCATTAGCAGCTGTCTCTTGAAGACAAAATGTGCATTTTTTAAAGAAATTCATCCGTGAATGCACAGGGTATTATGAAAGTGTGATTTCTGCAGTGTCAGGCCTGCCAAAGTTAATCATGAAATAACTGCTAAAATAAAGAGTGAAGCTTTAGAAGAAACAAGGGTGTTTTGATTAGTGAAACAAAGAGAATTTGAAAAAAGACCCACTGTCTGAAACCAGGTTGCTGCTGCTTTTCAAAGCTTTCAGATGGGTAGTCCTCCCCCATAAAAGGCTGCTAACACTTGTATTTTTCTTGAGCTTTCCATCTTCAGCCCAAGCTGCTTTATGTGCTTGTGTGCTCCCTTGGTAAATAATTGCTTTTGTTGTAATAGATTTTTTGTAATGGCAGGAGTCATCTGTTTAATTGTTGCACCAAGAGTTTATGGAGGAAGTCTGTGTCCCCTTCTCCTGTAGGTTTTCTGTGTGGCTGTTGTCTAAATACACTAAAAGAGACACTCTGGTCCGAGCAGATAAGATAAGAATCCCACTAGGGAAGCACAAAAACAAGGAAAAGGAGACATTTCATATTAACTCGGTCTATGTATCTTCAACTGTGTGCACTGAGGCTTAACAAAGGGTAGATTTAGCTCACAACCCTGGGTGGTAGGGAGTGAAGAAGGCCTCCTCCTGAGCAGTCGTAAGTCTTAGTAAATTTCATCTGATGGTGGGTAACTGTGTGGCATGGAAAGAGCAAATGTCTCAGTCACCCCAAAGCATCCTTCAGGAGGAGACGAGGGGTTTCTTTGATAAAAGTGGTCTCCTGCCATGCTTTGAACATCCATCAGAGTTGAAGATTTTAAGGTGGCTATGAAATAGCTGCGGAAATCTCAAAAGCATGACAGTGAACTGCTTTTTGCCCACGTTCGACGGCAAGCAAATAGCAAGTCTTAGAAGATAACACATATATGCTTCTTCATGTAGTACACCATCCTCTGGTAAAAACTAATTCTGTCAGAATATGTCATCTTGCTTGTTGAAAGGTTAATTCTTCTCAGAAAGAAGTGTTGTGGATTTTTAAAGCATCTCAGATGAGAAGCTGGAGTTCAACATGGGAGTTTATAAGAGGAACTATACACTGGTCACCAGGATTATCTTTACCAGACCTTATATACTAAAAGAGCATTTTTTTTTTTGCATTCAAACTCAGTTGAGATAGGTTTTTTTTTTTTTTTCCCTCCTTGTCTCTCAATTTCTTGTATGATAGATGTGGTTCTGCCTGTCTTCTGCTAAGTAATCTTATCAGCAGAATTCTGTGGTTACAGATAGGGTGGGAGTAATGTAAACACATGAAGTTTTGAATTGGGAAGCAGAAAACACTGTTTTAAATGATCTCACACTATGTTTTGTATCTACAGCTTTAGTTTATGAAGTGCACCACAGAAAAACAGGTAGTTGGTGAACTATAGAGCATGCTACTTTTGTCATTTTAGTATATGCTGTATTCTAATATCACTACCTTTAGGTGTGTTAGAATATAATCTTTCATGGGGTTTTGAAAATAAGTATTTAGCCTGTATTAGTATTATAGGCTAAATGTATATATATTTACATAGGGAATATAAAAATTCTGCATACTTATATGTATACCTTTTTTTTTAACTTTCTTTGAAAATGGGATACTATTCTTTCATCTGAGCCGAGTAGCATGTGATGAAGTCCACAGCAGCAATATTTCATTTTTGTTCCTGCTTTGACAAAATGGTCTAACACATATACTGTGTTTTACATTGGAAACTAGATTGAAACTTGTCTCTTTGAAAAGAAACTTTATGAATAGAGGAAAATATATAATGACCTTTTTTAATGTCACCATGAGCTTCAAGACTCTAGAACTAATGTTTGTTCTGTCTCCAGTGTATGAATAAAGTGCCTATCTTCAACTCCTTTTCAGGTTTCACCGTGGCTAGGTGAAGGAGATGAAAATACCCTTTGTACCTGCAGATGCATTTCCCTCTTTCATAACCTAATTTTTGAATTTTGACCTCAGAGATGACCAAGCTGAGGGTCATATGCTGAGGGAGTCATCTTCCTCAGCCCAGTGATTTGATATAATAGTCTTCCAAGTCTTAGCTTTGTTTTCAGTGATCTTTTTGATCTTAGTTTTATTCAGACTTACTTTTGGATGATTCTGCATGTGCTGGGTGAGTTTTACCTTGGTGTTTTATAATGTAAATTTCTGATTTCTGGCCATCAAAAATAAGTGGTATTAATGATGCTTTGGGTTTATTATGAATGAAGATACCTCCACCTCAAATGAAACAGATGTTTAAAGCGCTAATGAGGAATCCATTTCTTCTCATTACTTAATGTCATTACCTCTTCTTATTCTTGTAGTTTTATAATGGCTGATGATAAGAAAATGTGTTGCCAAGTGTTCCATTTCAGCATTTGTATTAGCTGTGATATTTGTGAGGTAGGCACTAAACCTAACTGGCAAATGAAATAAATAATTTGGGTGGTGGCTGTCAGTGAGAACTCATCTGGTGTCCAGACTGTGGTTTTTCATTCCTTCACCTGTTCTTGATGTCTCTCATCATGAAAGGCTGTCATGTTGTTTGAAATCTGGCACTGTTGGGTCGATACTCTTTCATGACTCTATCCTTTCAAGCTTTGGGTGTTCACAGGAAGCAGTTATTAATTCTTTTCTTCAGTAAGTCTCTTATGTGGGACTCTGTTGGATTTCCTTTTTGGAAATAAGCAAATTGGAAATTATCCATTCTGTAAGCTGTCAGTCTGATGTCTGCGATAGTCTTATGATAGTTTTGGGGGAAAACCTGACTAATTCAGCTTGTAGAACATGGCAAAAGGCTCTGCTGGTAGAGACTGCCACCACCAGTAGAAAACTAGCTGGATTCAGTTCATCCTGAAGAGGCTGGAAGAAATGTATTTTGGTCTGTAGAAGGGAGGAGGTGGATCACAAAATTATTAGGGTTGGAAGGGAATGTTAGCCTTGTGTCTAGTCATTGTTTCTGAACTATCTGTAATGCTAGCCCCATTCTTCCAGAAGAAAGAATGTGTAAGTCAAGAAAGAAAACTAAGTCAAGGAGTAAATGTAGCATTTTCTTTCCTTTTCAAAAGACCTGTGGCAATCCCAGTATCTGCTTTAGGAGAAACAGGTTATAGTTTTGCAACAGCAGGTATGTAGCTGTAGATATATTTTCTAGGACTGTGGAGAGTGGGATATTCTTGGGAGATGTCTTGGCCCTCAGTCCACTAATAGGTTTTAATGGCCCTGACTCGCCTCACTTGGGGCCTCTCCTCATCCTGCCCAGGGCCCCATGTCAGCCTGTGTCTCCAGCTCCCCACAGCCTTTCACTGCCAGGCTGTGGGCCCATGTCCCATTCCATCCTTGGCCTGTCCCCAGGGAGGGTGCCCAGTGCTGGGGCTGCCCCCAGTGCTTCCCAGTAGCTGTTTCCCAGGGCAAGGGGTGGCCCTGGCTGGTGTGGCTCTGCCTGGCTGCCCCTGAGGGGTCCCTGCCAGTACTGTGCACTGGACAAAGGAGCACCACATCGTGCCCAGCACAGAGCCAAGTGGATGGCTTATCCCCGCCTCACTGACCGATGAGGGAGGATTTGGGGATTGATGACTGAAGATTGTTGTGATTCAGCTCTTGCTGTATATGGCAATTCCTCAACAAATAATGAAAGATTTGTGACAGAAATTCTGAACATAATTTCTTCCTTTTCAGTAGTCCTTGTATCAAGAAGAGCCTTACAGAAAACACAGAAGAGAAACACTATTAGGGCTTAATATTTGCTGCAGAACAACCTGGATCTTATGTGTTTCTGGTCACCAAATGCTACTTATTCTAGGTTAGGAGTGGTTTTATTTCATGTACCAGTCAACAGTGAAAGACGTAAGTGTGAGTGAATACAAGAATTGCTACCAGCAGAATCTCAAGTGAGTCATCTCTTCATCTGTTAGTTTGGGCTAACTAGGATGGCCCAAGGTGTGAGCTAAGGCATGGGCTTTCCCAGACGAGTGGCCCCATTCCTAGTGCTGAGGTGTTTACAAACCAAGCGAGTTATTCTTCTACACAGAGCTTGATAAACTTCTTAGATCTGAAAATGTACTTGCACTTTGGTTGCCAACTCAGTGTCGTGTTTGAATTGTGCTTGAGTCTATTAAGTGTCCAAAGCAAGTCATCAAACCAGTATTTTAAAGACTGAAAGGAATGAGTGGAGCTGCCTCAGTCTTCTCCTTTGTACCTTCCCAGGCCCCTGGGTCTCTCATACGTACTTAAATCCCCCAAAATGAAATATTGCAGACTCCTTTCTGTATGTGTCAGAGACGAGTGATAGAGAAGGTAGATTCTTATGAATGATTTATTTTTTTTTTAATAACTGATGTGTTCACTGAGATAACTGCTTGCATGTGAGTATTCAAGAATTTAAATATAGAATGGAATCTTTAACTTGGAAATATGCTTTTAGGGTGAGTTTGTTTTTTCTTGGTTTTCAGTTCATGGTGGTCTAGGTAAGATTTAAAAAGATAACCAGTGACTCTGAGGATCTCAAATTGTGTGTAGCTTGAGTAAAGCTGTTAAAAAAATAGGATAAGGTTGCTCTTTGTGAGGCTAACACTACATTTTCTGCAACTAGGTTTATTCTGATAATGTAATATAAAGTAGTCATAAATAGTAGTGCAGTGATTAAATTTATAGTACAAATACCTTTTTAATTATGCACTGAAATGAGTAAAGGAAATCGATATTTGGAACAAGATATTCTGCATTGTTTAAAAACATTCTGTGTTATGCTGGACGTCGGTATGATGTGAATATTGCATTTATTATGTAATGGAATCTTGTCTTTTAGATTCAAAGAATATTAAAAAAGAGAAAGATGGAAAGAATCAGCAGGCAAACAACCCGTCTTTAAAAAGTGGTAGGTATTGCAGCTGTCAGGCTATTAGTTGAAGTACTGTAAAAGGAAAAATGTATATTTGGATTGTACTATATTCTGAGGCTTTTTTTAAAATCACTTTAGCTATTACTGGTGGGTAGTTAAAAAACATACCATTGCTTATGTCTAATTCTGTTATAAAAGTATGTTTTGGTGCCGAAAATTATGTTTGAAACTGCTTGACTTGAGCCTAATAGTTTTACTAGCCAAGACAAAGTACTCTTTGTGTATATAATCAAAGATATTGTGTAAACGATAATTTTTGTAGATGATTACTGATATTTTTTCTTCTCATCATGTATTTCGCAGTTTCATGACTTTTCTGCTGCAGTTATTTTCTCTTTCCTTAATGTGTTTGCTCATGCCAAAGAAAGGATTTTCAGTTTAATACTCTTGAGTTTTTAGGATTGCTAACTGGATGAAATTGCCTGAGATTCTAATTTTACTTAAAGCAAATTCTGTTTTCAAATAAATTGTGTTTTTATAATAAACTGAGAAAGCTACACACTTGCCAGAAATGATCCAGCTTCTTATCAAACTAAGACGGCCTCTACCGTCCTCCACAGGTGCCATGGAGCAGCATATACACGGGATTGCTGGCAGTTTGTCTTTTGTGGCTGCATTGAGAGGGCAGCAGCATCCTTATATACCTTTCATATTTTCATGTACATTGCTTGAATATGTGGCAGTAAGAAACAATACCTTATTACCACCAGCCATAGTACAGCTTCCTGCTGTTATATTTGCCAGACTTAATTCTTCAATTTCTTGGAGTCCTAGTAGCCATCTTTGTTATTCTTCCCTGTTTCTTTGGGACAGGAAAGGAAGCATATTTGTGTCTTGTTTTCCCTATTCTGCAGTGTAAGAGGAGCTCCAGTCAAACTGGATAGTATGTCTGTGTTTTAAAATAATGTTGTCTGACATAACAGACGGAGCCCCATAAATCACCCTCCCCCCCCTCCCTCCAGCAAAGTGCTTTTCTTATGCGGATAAGATAACTGTATTTCATGAGTCACTGGAAAACGTCGCTGCTTCCTTCTGCAAGGTGTTGAAAAAGCTTTGTAGAGAAGTAGTGCTAAGCAGGCAAGCCTTATTCTGTCACCTGTGTTCTTCCAGTCAGGACTACTCTGTTAATCTAGTGTCTGAGCACTGAATTTACTTGTGAAGTCTAGACTCAGCTGTGTCAAACACTTAGAGATGAGTGTCTTGCTCAAGATCATGGAAGATCTCTGATTTATTTATTTATTTATTTATTTTTAGTCCTGTGCTGTTACTTGTTGGTGGCAAGGAAGAGGAAAGAGCCTCTTGAAGTTGGATGAAGAAAGATGCCTTACAATGCTCCAGGCTAGCATCCAGGAAATCCTGGAGTTACCAGGGTGATGTGTGATAAGAAAAGCTGAAAAGGTTCAAAATAGAGAGATGTACAAACAGGTGAAAAAATAGTCTAAAGTAGGTAGACTACAGGAGGAGGAGAAAGGGTCTAATTGAATGATCACAACATATAGGAGGTACAAGGTATAAAGCAGGGTATGAAATACCCTGACACTTAAACTAATGTTTGAAAGAGTATGCAAACGAAAATTAAAATAAGGTCTCATTTTTGACAAAGAGGGACTGTGGGATGAAGGCTGAAATGGTCATACAGTCATAAAATGGTTTGGGTTGGAAGGGACCTTAAGTGGTCCCTTGGGTTGGAAGTTCCAACCTCTCTGCAATGGGCAGGGACACCTTCCATCAGACCCAGTTGCTCAAAGCCCCATCCAACCTGGCCTTGAGCACTTCCAGGGATGGGACACCCATAGCTTCTCTGGGCAGCCTGTGCCAGTGCCTCACCACCCTTACAGTGAATTTTTTTTTTTGTAATATCTAAATCTCCTCCCTTTGTGTCAAGTCTCATATATGTGTGCCAAGGGAACCTAAGGATGAGATGAGAGGACACGAGGTGCTTAGTCTGCTTAAACAGTATTTAGAATCATAGAATCATAGAATAGTTAGGGTAGGAAAGGACCTTAAGATCATCAAGTTCCAACCCCCCTGCCATGGGCATGGACACCTCGCCCTAAACCATATCACCCAAGGCCTCGTCCAACCTGCCTTTGAACACTGCCAGGGATGGAGCATTCACAACCTCCCTGGGCAACCTATTCCAGTGCCTCACCACCCTAACAGGAAAGAATTTCCTCCTTATATCCAATCTAAGGATATAAGGATCTAAAACCCTAACAGGAAAGAATTTCCTCCTTATATCGAGTCTAAGGATATCCAATCTTAGGCTATGGTGATACTGTATTGTAACTTAAATAAACCAGGATCTTAAATTTTACCTATGTAGAAGTGACATTTAACTTGTAGTTTAAATTTTCAATTTAAATTTTATGAAACTTTGGCTTAAACTAAACTGAAGCATTATGTACAGTAGAAGATGACAGGGAGCACTTTAGCAAACCAGGCATTCCCCTATTCCTGGGAGCAGATGGGATGTCTCCAAGGGTGCTGAGGCAGATGACCAATGTCACTGTGAGACTTCTCTGTCATTTTGGAGAGATAGTGACTGGGGGAGTTTCATGATGACTGGAGGAGGATGAACAGCATGCTCAGCATCAAGGACAAGAAGGGATCACCTGGGGAATTACAGGCTGGCCCACCTGACTTCAGCCTTCAGGAAAACTATGGAGAAAAGTCCTCCTGGAAGTAATTTACAAGCAAATTAAGGACAAAAATGAGGTTAGGAACAGCTGGTATGGATTTGCCAAGTGTGAGCCATGTGTAACTGACTGCCTTCTGTTACAGTGATCATGTAAACAAGGAGAGAGCAGTGGGTGTTGTTTGTCTTGACTTTAACAAGGCTTTCTGTAGGGTGTCTGTAGTGTCCTCTCAGCCAAACTGGTATGGTGTGGTTTGGATAGGTGGATGGAAAATTGACTGACTGCCAGACAGTACAAGGTCCACCTATCTGCTGGTACCTAGTGGCATTTCTCAGAGGTCAGTACTATGGCTGATGCTGTTTATGCCTTACTGAGAGACAGGGACAATTGGACAACATGCTGTCAGCTAGTTTGGCGGCAGCATCTAACTGGGGAACTGTCTGGTAAGCTGGAAGGCAGGGCTGCTCTTCAGATGGACATCCCCATCCTAGAGAATTGTTCTGACAGGAGCCCAGTAAGAGTCAAAGGTAGATGGAGTGTTCCTCATGCCCCTGGGCAGACTCAAGCCCTGCAGCAGCACAGGCAGGAGGCTGGCTGGCTGGAAAGCATTTCTGCAGGGAAAGCACTGGAATCCTGGCAGGCTGAGTGTGAGTCAGCAGTGTACTCTTGTGGTGAAAGATGTTAACTGCAAATCGAGTCCTAACAGCAAAACTGTAAGCAGCAGGCTGAGAGAAGGGATTTGCTGCTTTTTGGTATTTGTGAGACTGTATCTACAGTGCTGTGTTATATAGGTGTGTTTCAGCTGAGTCTGAGCTCCCCAGTACAAGGAAGACTGTTCTATACTGGAACAAGCTGGCTGGCAGTTCAGCAAAATAAATGAAGGAATTGGAATGCAAGATGTAAGCAGAAAACTGATACTGAAACCAGGAAAATGGTTTCTTCATCCAGAAGGGAAAGCATATGGAAGATGGTCTTGCAGTCTTCAGTTACCTGACAGGTGGGTGTAGGGGGGACAGAACCAGGCTTTGCCCAGAAAAGTTGAGGCTGCGCAATCCCTGGAAGTGTTCAAGGCCAGGCTGGATGGGGCTTTAAGCCACCTTGTCTAGTGGAAGGTTGGAACCCATGGCAGGGGGGTTGGAACTAGGTTATCTTTAGGGTCTCTTACAACCCAAACCATTCTGTGATTCCCTCACAGGCACAGTGGAAGGATGGGAAGTAATAAACAGTGGTTGGAGCATGAAAAATTCCTACTTGATGGAAATAAACAAAAAACGCATTGAGGGTGATGGAACCCTGGAGGAACAGGAGACTGAGCTAGAGACCTCCTGGGGTCCCTTTTAGCTTGAGTTACTTTGTGATCGGCAGGTTTGACAAGAAGTGATAGGGTATTGGTACAGAACCACAGAGAGCATCATGGGTCATTGACCCATGGGTTGCTGCCAGGAATGCTGACAACTATGGGATAAACTTATTTCCTCCATTTTCAAATTAGGCTGTTTGCCCATGCTGATTGTCTTGGATCACTGTTCTAGAGTCTCAGTCCTGTGTTGATAAAAACTGGGGTTTGTTTGTTTTGTTTACAAAAGGTCCTATTTTCATTCTGGTGTAACATATTTCCTGCTTCCAGTATATGCTGGCATGTTCTTCAGCATGAAAATTCCTTTCTCCCTAGTTTTCACTTTGCTGGTGGGTTATAAAGTTGTGCTTGTTGCATAATGGGTTTTTCTTAAGCCTTTTAATTCAGCCTGCGGATTTGAGTGGGAAGAGAAATGCATGTTAAGTCATTTAGTGAGAGCTAATTTTCTTAAGGTTTTCTATTTCTCAGAAGTTGCATGTTTTCAAGGGCTTTAGAATTAGAAATATATATAAAACTACTTCTTTACCTGTGGACACTGAAAATACAGAGAAGCTTTTTGTGCAGAGATTTTTTTTATTTCAATGTGATTATCTTCCTAGACATGCATCTTACATGTTGCAAGCATACATTCATCTCCTGTTTCTATGAGTGCAGTAATTAAATGATAATTAGCACCATCTCTGAGAGCTTGGTTTTAATTTAATACAGCGTATCTTCACAGGTGGAGAGGTTCTAATTCAAATTTCAGATCATTTGTGCTTGATGAAAGAGGTTTTGATAGCCAGGAGTTAAAGCAAAGAGACAGGCAACGTTGTTTTCCTCTTGGGTTTTTCTGCAGCTGAGTGCTTATGTTACTTTATATGTCTTTCTAGTGAATATTCCCTTGGGAAAAAAAAAAATCATCTGTTTATTTCCTGCTTTAATTTTGGGTCATCCCACCAAATTTACATTCCTGTTAAAAAAATTGAGATCATTTGGAAAGTGATGGTATATAGAGATAATTATTTTGGAGGTTAATCCTTGTGAAAGGTGCTGTGTCTAAAATATCTACATTTATATGGTCCTTAACATGTTGAGGCTCTGATTCATAATTACAGCTTTTGCATCATGTTTTGCATTGTTTTACATCAGAGATAGCTGGGACATAGCTAACATTTTCTTTTTTGGTACATTTAATTTTCCTGAATTTGGTACTTTAAAGTTTACTAAGGTAAACTCTGATTAAAATAACTTTTTATTTATTTATTTTTAAATCAGAAGTCAAACATAAGCAGCAACTTTATTATTAAACTCAAAGAAAAAAAAAATAAGATGAAGCTTCTATAGCAGTTCATCATAGTTAATTTTTGCAGTGTCCTTGGCCTGTCAGTGAAAAGAGCAATGGATTTGGAGGCTACTTTCTGGAGAAAGCTCTGAAGTGCCATTTCCTGAGCATGCCTTCCTGAAATACAAATACCTAACATATGCTTAAGTTAATGTACCCTGCCTTTTGTCAGTAATACAAAAATGATGTAATGGTATAAATTTGTGAAGAAAATTTTCATTCCAAAATAAACAGACTTTTAAGATGTTGCATGGAAACGGCTTCTTACTGGCCTATGTACAGTCCAGACCACCAAATTAACAGCTTTTGAGATTTTACTGACTTGTTACATAGCTAACAACCACATGGCCTCTGCAGTGCCGAGGACAAATCACTTGTACATTTTTGAGTCTGTTATGCCCAAAAGGGTCTTGGCAGGCCAAGGGGGTAGTTCTCTTCTACTTGTGGCGCTGTATACTTTCAACTAAATGGTGTGCTAATGCAGGCAGACTATTTGAGCCACTGTGCATCCTTCAGAGAAGCCATGTGAGAGTGCTGGAAAATGCTGCCATATTCAGATTATTTATTTGCTTCTCCTCTCTCCTTAGTGTTGCAGAGATGTGTTTAACTGTGCCTGGTGGTGTTTTGGGGAAGATTAGTATAAACCCAGTGTGGTCTCTCCATTGTCAAGGATTTTTGCTATAGGCTGTGTGAATGGCCGTTGCTGAGCCACTGGGTGGCATCAGTGCATCATTTTGGGGTTCATGGGTGATTTCAGGAATATCTGAAAATGCCGGCTTCCCAAACAAGAAAAATAAGCAAAATTGCTCACTTAGATAATTGAACAAAAGCATTAGCTTTTGCCATTATAGGTTTTCTCTTGTGCTTTATATTAATTTAAGTAATGCTTGCTTATGTCTTTAATGTTAGTACTTCATACTGTTGCATTTGTGCAAAACTGATAACACTGATTAAATCAAATGCAGAATACAGTCACCCATGCATATAAACAGTGCCAGTGTCAGCACTGGAAAGCATATGATGATGCTGTTGCTGAACATTGCCATAATAATGTTTACCCTGCAAAGAGAAACCTTTATCAGACTTCAGATGAAAAGAAACAGGATGCAGTTGGAAGGCTGTGCTAATCCTTTTGCTTTCTAGTGGACTGGGGCTAGTATTCTCAACATATATTTCAACAGAATCTATGTGTTTGTGATTTTCAGCATGCATCATCTCGACACTCTTATGAGGTTATCATGTAAGTGCTGCTGATACAGGAACTAAGATACAGAAACGCTAACATGATTTGTACAAGGGTGCTTGGGAGGTCCGTATGCAGAAAATTGAATCTAGAAAGCCTGACTTGTATCTTTGTATGCAGGGGAAGGTTTATATTGATTTGGCCTGTTGTGTTGATTTCCCCCTATGCATTAACAGTACTCTTAAAGCTCTTTCAAGAGTTGTTTTTTCAAAGCTGGAGTTTCTGTTTGAGAGTAATCCTGTTCTTGAAAAAAAATTATTCTGCAAGATAGTTGAGTTTTTCTGACCCTTTCTTCCCTCACCCCTTCTTTTTAATATAAGTTCCCTTTAAAAAGTGTCTGTATGGTTTTTTTATCTTGTGTCTTCCAGAGCAGTTTAATTGGGATGATTATCTGAAAGAGACTGAAACAGTAGCTGCCCCTCTGCATTGTTTCAGACAGGTATGCCAGATACTATTTTGCAAGTGTGTATGTATTTATGCATGTTACAGGGTGATGATTCTAGAGCAATTTCTATGTTTAGATTGCTTGTAAACTTCCCATTTGATTCCTTTTGATCTCTAGTTATGAGTAGCTTACAGTTTTGGCAGATCCGAGCTACTGAAGTTTTTCGTTCTTGCTTTCTGCCTCAAGCCAAGCTTTGAGGGTTTCATTAAAATTGTAGCTTTGGACTCTGTTTTCCTTTTAAAATTGACTAGTTAATGAAAACAGTCTTATCAGAGTTCAAAAGTATTTTCTAATTATTTTTTCAGTAATCTTAGAGGTGTCATGGTTTTGGTGAGAATTAAAATACAGGTGATGGTCAGAGGAGCCTTTTTCCTGCCCTGTTTTTCAGAGTCGTTTAAAAAATGGCTAGCTACAAGATGTGTGTCTGTGTGTGTAGTAGAGTTTGTTCACTGCTTCTTTTCTGTATCTCTCAAATAGGTTCTGAGCAGAGTGCTTTTGCTAAGGAATAACAGATATTGAGGTTCAGAAAAAAAAATCAAGGAGAATATATGGGAATACAAAGGAAATACTGGATTTATAATGAAAGGTGTTTAATGTATTGTTTTATGTTTTGCACTGTGCCCTAGAAGTTTGATTCCCCACTGCCAGATGGTTTAGTATGTATTTGCAGATGGAGTTTAAATTTGCCATCTTGTGTGAACTAATGACTCCAGCCCTCTGGAGACTGAGTTGACCTCTGCAGGTATCTTTCTCTTAGTAGAGGAAGCCGGAGTTGGTATTTTCCCAAGTTGAGGAGTATCTTAGCTGCGTAAAGTTAAATAGAATGAGTTTTGGTCTGTATGTTTTCACTGCGTTAGGAAGATAGATGCTGAAGGAATTGGATAGTTTAGGTTGATAGAACTGTAATAGGTGTGACAGGTGGAGCATGTCTAGTTTCAGCGAACTGGGCATGTTCAGAAAGGTATCTTGTAGGGTTTGTTGGTAGGCTGATGGTACTGTAAATGATACTGGCCTCTAGTGGGGATCAGACAAAATGCAACAAGAATGTAATTGAGGAACTATCATTTGGTGAATATGAAGTAGTTGCAGGTATGGAGAACAGGGAGAGAGAAGTACAGGTGGTAGCATTTCCTTGTACTAGATCTTGAATCTCATCTTGCTTTTTGCAGATGAGAGTAAAGGACAAAGAGCCCCTTACATGCTGCTTTCAGTGAGAGATAGCTAAGAATAGCAGTGTCCATAGCTGTGAGTGAAGCTTCAGAGGTTAATTCTACAGTATGTGTTTTTCACAGTGGATACCAGCTCAAGGCAAAGACTTCAAACATGGCTTGGGTAGAGGCAGAGGGCAGTAGCATATTACTGGATCATTCTGATGTTATTGCCATACTCAGATGTGGACGGCCGTGACCGTCTCACCGTCTGCTGAGAAATGTAGCTACTGCAGAAAGCTGCTCAGAAGCCTTACCTTTCTTACATCTTCCTCTTCGCTACTACTGGTCAGGAGGTCCAAACTGAACAACAAAGTAACACCTTAAATAAAGATGCTTAAGTGATGTGCATTGACCTAGATAGATAAATCCTGGTGACCTGTATTGCTTAAGGAGCATGTGGGTTGGAAAGACGAGCTTTAATTTCTGTGCATAACAAATTTTGAAACAATTTACATGTACAGACTTCCTTTTTTTCTAAGAATTGACCTTTTAAGAAGAAAATGATATGCAATGTTAATTAGTGCAGAGCTAGCTCTTCTCACTGCAGAATGTTCGCAGATTTTAGAAACTACAGTGCTTGAGCTTTGTGTAGCACTAATTTGACTTTATTGGGTTACACATGAATTGTACACGTCCTTATCACCCTGTGTAATGCAAGGAAATACACTGCTGTGGCTAACCAGAAAACAAGTAGCAGAGAAAAGCTTAATTTGAGAATTATATCCAGAGTTTGTGACCTGTGGGAATTCTAAAAAGTTTAAATTTTGTAGTAATTAAAAATGACCCAGGGAGCAATAAAATAAAGCCTGTATCATAAATTAAGATACAGGCACAGACTGCTAATGGAAATTGATTAAAGTATTTATCTTAATTTAGAAGGTATTTTATCTTTTGTTCTAAGTTGTTTTTAATTACTACTTAAAATTTTGAAGCGTTCCACATCTTTCTCATGCCCTGAAACTTTTTTGCAAGCAGTTGAAAACTTTAAATAAAAAAACCTCAGTCCTGTGTGGTTTAAACAGAGCTTAGAAAGAGGCTGTTACCAAATACGTTTTGTTATTTTGCTGTAAGGACAGAGTGGCATGGAGGAGTTACCTTTTTAATAGAATGCCCTGAATTGTTGGTATTCAAGCAATTCACCTTTTCTACAAACAAGCAACCACCTCAATTTCTCCATTTCACTTGCTTTTTTGTGGTTGTAGAACATAACAGCTGGACAAGCAATATCCTGAAATTGAATTGCCCTTTAAATTTAATATGCTAAGGCTCCCCTTTCAGACAGCCTGTTGTCTAAATGCATCATTAGCAGATGCTACGCTCAGTGTTCACTGAATATTGAGTGCCTCTGGTTTTTGGGCTTGGGATCCTCCAGGGCTCCTGCTGTTTATCTAGGATGTGTTGTAAATAGTGCACCTGCACGCCACAGCAAGCAGGGCAAGATCTATTCATTAATAAATTGTATTAATAAAAGAATTAAGTGTGGTGGAGGGAAAATACCGCTAACACTTTTTGAAGTAGCAGATTTCTTCGACCTTTTCCTGTGTACCTGGATAGAGAAGTGCAGTTTCTCTGCTTACTGTGGGATCCTCACCTGGACTGGTCAGTCAGGCAGGAGAGCGGTCATACGAATCTTGTGTGAATGCCCATGGTTTTGTTTTTCCTACCTGCCTCCCATGTTAGGATTCAGATTGTGTTCCCATGTGTTCCCATGGGATAGATACTGGGTATAAATATCATGGGGAAGGCTGTCTATAGTTGTCAGAGTCTGTGTTCAAGACCAGATTTGTACTGGAAGACTTGCAGTAAAGGACTTCCAGGATGATAGAAGAATAGTCGTCCTCTCATAAGAGAAACTTCAGTGTTTGGTTTATTTAACTTGTTGAAAGAGTACTGAAAAAGGGCCTTCTGTAAATACACAGTAGGCTGTTATTTGCAAAGGTGCAAGAATAATCTAAGTTAAATTACAGTGCTGGCAAAAATTGCCATTCATAAATTTAAGCTGGAAATGAGGAGTCATCTAAAGAGAGTAGTGAGAAGTGTTCGGTCCCAGTTAATGGCAATATGAAGTTTTGAACACCATTACATGATGTTGTTGCCTGCAGTATTACAGTATCAGACTGTGATCCAGCCAGAAATGCGTTCACACATGAGTAAAATATACTCTCCTTATCTTTTGTTTAGCTTGTGACAAAAAGTTCTGCTCAAAGACCGAGTTGCATTCATCACGTTTCTTTTCCCTGTGATAATTAAATTGGCATTGCATTGTATGTGTATGGATATATTCAGTTCTCTATGAATAAGCATCAGGTGCAATTTCTGTCTTAGAACTGTAAAGTTTTATGTGACTTTAGGACTGTCTGTTTTCTTTCTGTTAATGCAGTTAACACTAGCTCCCTTTTCTATTGTCTGTATTGGCATATTTTTTTGATTCAGAAACTCTTTCTTGCCTTGAACTTTCGTAATGCTTAGTGCGTAGGGTCCAAATTTAGTTAAAGTTTCCCAGATATTACTATAATAACTATTGCTTTTCAATTGAAAGCTTGTGAATTTTGTGAGGGTGGGGGTGTTTGTAGGTTGGTTTGTGGGTTGCTTTGTTTTGGTTATTTGGGGTTTTGGTTTTTTTTTTTTTTTTTTAGTTGAATGTCATGTTTCCCAATGCCCTTGTTTTCCATTCCTTTCAAGTATTAATCATTGGACCTTTATGTTCATATCTTCATCAGGATTCCCTTGTTTACCCTTCTTGGCGTGCTTATCTTCTTAGAAATCAGTCATGTTTATGCAGTAGGAACATCAAGTATCTAAACCAGTTGCTGTTGGTAGGTTATCCAGCTGCGTTTTCTGACTTGCTGCTGAACACTCGAAGTTCAAAGGCTTTTTTATATTTACCATTTATATGAAATGTTTGGGTGCATGAAAGCTGCATGTTGAACTGGCTGGTAAATTTGGCCATACTAACAACAGTAAGAAAAAGCCTTCTACCTTTTATTGTAGTCTAGAATTCCACCCACGAACGATTTCAAAGTTGGGATGAAACTGGAAGCCCGTGATCCTCGCAATGTTACCTCAGTTTGTATAGCTACAGTAATTGGAATTACTGGTGCCAGGCTGAGGTTGCGTCTGGATGGAAGTGACAACAAAAATGATTTTTGGAGGCTTGTGGATTCCTCAGACATACAGCCCATCGGAACCTGTGAAAAGAAAGGGGGCATGCTCCAGCCTCCACTTGGTAAGAAACGAAGCTTCTTGACTAAAGCATGGGAGTATTGGTTTTGTGAAGTCAATTTGACCTTTTGCCTTGGCAAATTCAGTGGTACTAACATTTCACCAAACTATTATTTAATTGAAAAAGAGGTAAGCAAGCTAATTCAGGCAAGGTGAATCGTGGCTTTTTGTTCTTTTTGGATCCTTTTGACATAAGAATGAGCAGAATAAATAATTAACTTGAGTTCTGTTGTTTTGGGTTTTTTTAAATAATCCCTTAGTAATAAATGGAACTGTTTGACACTTAATGATGAAACACGCTGCCATGTGCCCATTCTACTGTGTATGGCTACAATGTTTTCTTGTTCGATGCTGTGTGTACTTCTTTTAGTCAGACCTTTGTAAAAAGCGGGGAAAGCTGGCTTGCCTTTCTTCTACCCAGTAAATCAGAGCAGTCCACTAGAAGGCGCTGGCTGTTAACCGACCTGTGAAGCGCCCAGCAGGGCTGCAGGAGGTGCAGCAGCTCAAGGCAGTCTGAATGTTTTCACGGGCGCTGAGCAAATTGGTTTGTGGTCTGGGAAAGGCAGCATAGGGTGGGTTAACGGCGGTATTACAGCATTCTGTTGTGCGGCAGGAAAAAGAGCACTCCAGTGCTTCACCAGACTGGAAGCTTATAGTGTATGTGATTCTCCTCAAATCAATGCATGCTGTGGGACATGTGCAGTTTGGCATGGATGGTTTTTGATCACAGCAAATGCTTGGGAAGAAGAGGTAGCTTTCATGTGCTTAGAAATAGTATACAGATTTGGTTTTGCCTTCCATAAGCACTATGGGTAACACCATTATGTGTCTCCCCAAACGGAGAAATAGTGCTTGGGCTTAGTCTTACTGAGGAAGTTTATTAAATAGGGAACTGTACAAAGGAATTCCTTGCTATGTGGTGAATAGTCAGAGGTAACTTTGACTAACTGCTAAGGGTGGTAAAGTGGGATATCACCTTTCTTTGCTATGATTAACCTGTATACTTAGATCTTCTTTCTTGTGCCATATTTGTTATAGCTTGAACTTGTAGGTGTGGAAATCTTTAAAGAAACACATTTTTCACATTGGTCTGAAAGTAGTTCAGCTTTTAAAAAGAAGGAAAAATAATGATCAAAATTTATCTTAACACACCCCCAAAGCCTCCGCAACAGCAACATCTCCTCCCCTGTTGACCTGTTACCTTCTGTAATTTTTAGAAGATGCAAGAAATAACATTCTTAATATAAGAAATTAAATGTTTCTGCTGTTTTCCCATCTTATAGTTATGAACCTGCATCTGGTTTGGTGTCATTAGTAAGTATTACAGATTTCTCATCAGAGATTTAGTAAGGTAGGTATGCTTTCTCTTAGTAGCCTCTCAGAAGCTTGTCATCTCAGTTTGTTAACACAAAGTGAAAAGTATCATTTCACTACAGTATGAAACTTGATTTGCATATAGAAAGGCAAACAGACATAGGAGCAGTTGACATAACCATTATGACACCTTTACATAAATTATAATGGTAGGTTTTTGTTTTATTGTGCTGCTTTAGAAACACAAGAAAAGCAATGCCACCAGAGTGCCTTTTAGAAAAATATTGTGTGCAGTTCTGGTGTCCTCAACATAAAAAGGACATGGAACTGTTGGAACAAGGGCAGAGGAGGGCCACGAGGACGATCAGGGGACTGGAGCAACTCCCATATGAAGATAGGCTGAGGAAGTTGGAGCTGTTCAGCCTGGAGAAGAGAAGGCTGCATGGAGACCTCATAGCAGCCTTCCAGTATCTGAAGGGGGCCTATAGGGATGCTGGGAATGGACTGTTCATTAGGGACTGTAGTGATAGGAGAAGTGGTAATGGGTTAAAACTGAAACAGGGGAAGTTTAGTTTGGATATAAGAAGGAAATTATTTTCTGTTAGGATGGTGAGGCACTGGAATAGGTTGCCCAGGGAGGTTGTGAATGCTCCATCCCTGGCAGTGTTCAAGGCCAGGTTGGACGAGACCTTGGGTGATATGGTTTAGAGGGAGGTGTCCCTGCCCCTGGCAGGGGGTTTGGAACTTTATGATCTTAAGGTCCTTTCCAGCCTTAACTATTCTATGATTCTATGGGTAGGTAGGTAGGTAGATAGATAAAGTTTGAACCTGGAAGGGCTTTTTTCCCTCTTTTCTCTGGAGTATAGAGGTTTTGAATGAAAGCCCTAGAAGCTCTTGACCCCTTGGTGTGTCACTTTTGAGAAGTAACTCAGTTTAACCTCTCTGAAGCTCTTGGTATAACCTTGTAGAGTGAAAGCAGTGATATAAGCATGAAACAGGATTGTAATAGAGAAAAGTATACCTATTCCTTCAGCTGCAGATATGTACCATGCTAAATATACGGCTTCTGTTGAGGAGCATAGTGCTTTCTCAAATGTGTTTCTAAACCAGTCTGATGAATCATAGAATCATAGAATAGAATCATAGAATATCTGGTTATGTATAATGGAGGCAATTGATCTCTTAAGAAGAGAAACTTTCCATGATCATCAGTAGAAGCAGTACTGTTTGTTCCTCCTATTTGGTCAGGCTGCTGGTAGTGCCGCACCAACCAACCTGCTGTTCCCTGTACCTAGGCGTGTAAGTTTACCTGCTCTACGAACAATTGCTGGTTATTCAGAAAAGAATGCGAGTGCCGTTATTTTGTCCCTCCTGCCCTAGATATTTCTAGAGATAGGCTAAATTCCAGCAATCAAATGTTCTGGCATACCTAGATAAATTTTTGAAAAATCCTCTTTGGCAGTTCTACAGCATCCTGTTCCCAGGCAAAGCTGGGAGCTAATTGGGTGTATAATTACCTCCTGTTAGACATTTAAGCAACTGATTAATTTTTTTTTTTCCTGAGTGCTAGGGAACCTTCTGGATACTAATGTTCTGCTTCTGCTCATAATAACTAGCTAAAATAGTCCCTCCTACCTGATTTTTACATAGGTTTAATTATGCATGTTACATAAGGGTTTTGAGAAAGTGATTAATATAGCAAAGCATTCCTGTTCCAGCCTCTGTTTCTCATAGGTGATTTTTTTTTTTTTATTGTAGAGAGCTTAATGTTCTCAACAAATTACACTGAGGATAACATTTATCTGGTTTTACCAGGATGAATTAAAGGCCAAATGAAATTAACTGAAACTATTGTTTAGCTGATATTCCTATATAGATATCTTTTCTGTGCTAGCTGGTTAGGAATATATATGGTTAGGAATATATATAGCTGGTTAGGAACCTAATGCTTAGTTTGTATAGACTCCGGTATCAAACCAGGACTGATAATCAGCTCAGCAGTCCTCAAATTACAAGACCATTTATCAAATAGGAGCTTTGTATTCATGTAGGTGTTGCATAGGTAGTTCCAACTTCAAAACTGTTTCTTCAACTCAAGATAGCATAAGCTACTAGTTGAAGAACCATTATAGTATATAATCCAATTTTAGATGACTTAATGATTTAACTGATCGAGAATAGCAGATATGTTCCACCTTTCTAGTTCATTCTTTTAAGAGAATTGTCAAGGCTCAGTTGCGAGGGAGCTCATCAGTTCCTGGCAGATTCTTTTACTGTTTGCTTTGTGGAAAATTTTCCAATTTGCTCTATTATGTCTATTTTCTGTAGAACCGTGCCAGACATAACTGCAAAAGACATAGAAGAAAATGTCCACTACCTCTGTTATCTTACTTATTTGAAACAACCATTTGGAAAGCACAGAAAGCAAAAGGATTTTTGTTTTGTTTTATTTTTTAACTGGAAAGTAGTTGCTTCTGAGGGAAAATTATCTGGCATGAGAACGTTTTCAGCCAAACCTTTGTTCTGCTTGAATAAGGTAGTTCATCTAAACAAATGTGATTCTTTTTTGTGCTTTTTACTTCCTTGTTATTGAAGAATATTGAAGTAAAAACCTCTTCCAGTTTGTTTTCCAATATTATATATGCATTTGTAAAAATAATTGTATATTTGTTCTTTCCTCTTACGATTTCTTTGGGGTTTAGAGCTATTTATTTATCTTAATGGGGGAGGGGGAAGAAACCGATTGTTTTTTTTTTTGTCTGTGGCCTGGTGAAAGAATTGCAAGAGTCTTGAACATAAAAAGGTATCTCAAATGAGAGGAGCTGGAGCAGGAACCAGATGATCTTAAGGTCTTTTCCAACCCCAGCTATTCTATGGTTCTGTGATTCCATTGTTTTAGAACGTAAGCAAAAAGCAGACCTGAAAAGTTAGCTAGGCACAAGTGCTGGGGAAGTTCCACTGCACCCAGGACCATGGGTGAAAACCTTATGATCTCCTGTACTAGAACCTGCATGTCAATAAGTCCTAGATGTTTCTTTGTAGTATCAAAACTTATGATGAGTGATTCTGCAGGCAAGTCAGTCGGAATGGAAATGCATTGCATGGGTTTCTGCACCTACAGTGACCCTTTTTCTTCCTTCTTGGCTACTTTTATTTCAGCCAAATCCAAAACAGAGGCAATGAGGCATTAGTAAACAGACTTTATATCCTTCTATTTCATTTTACAAACTGAAAGTAGGCCTATTTTTTCTTTGTTACTCAGGGTTCCAGATGAATGCATCTTCTTGGCCAATGTTTCTCTTAAGAACTCTCAATGGAGCTGAAATGGCACCGGCAACATTCTTTAAGAAGGTAAGAAGAAAGGGACTGCTAGTAAACAACTTTTTATCAATTGGCCCATGAATACATTTTTTAAATGAGGATGTCAAGATATTTTCCTGTTGTCTGCAGCATGGCAAGGGAAGATTATTTAAAATTACTTTGAACTGGATTGGCAAGCTACAGGAAGTGATCTGCTTCTAGTCAATTGAGATGGGCATGTCTGTTCCTGAATTGAGATTTTTGAAGTATGGTGTATTATTTAGAAAAATTGTGTTAGCTCATTTTTTGTGTCAGTACAATACATATCACATTTCTTAACAGCACCATATTAATGTGATTGTGCACAGGAGAAGAAAAAATACAACAATGGGAAATAAGTCATTGGAATACAGTGGTGCTTGGAAAAGTTTTGTTAAACATTTTCATCAGTTAAACTGTAGTGAGAAAGTAGTTGAAAATAGCAGAAGCAGTTACTCATTTTTTTTAAACATGCCTTGAATAAATTAAAAAAATTACATAAACCCAACAGTAATATTGAAATGACTTGTTGGTTTAATCTTTTGTCGAGGTGGTAAAACCTTGCTGTCAGATTGAGTGACTTCATTTTTGATACTGACAGAGACATTGACAAGTATGTCAGCAAATCCAACAGTTGGGTTCAGACCTGCAATCACATCCTTTGCCTGTTTCCTTTATATAATTATGTAATTATTATTTTTTTTTTAATAAAAGATTGTATAGATTTCCTGAGGCATGAGGAGCCATGTTTCCCTGTGCTAACCTACCAGCACATCTGAGGTGGCTTTTGGATAATGAGGTTCCTGAGACTGAGGTCATAATTCAGGTTCCATTGGGTCACAACTCCTGCTGTGGGGGTACACTTAGCATCATCACATTGACTTGGTTTTGGGGTTTTTTTCGTCCACTTGGACTTGGTATGAGGCCAACTGAGCTAACTGAGGCCTATAAATAATGTCCAATGCTAATGAATTTTTCATGGATTGAGAGGTGAAGCTTTTACCAGACAGTTATCAGTCCCCAGAAATATTCATTCCCTGCAAACCTCTTCCTCTTTATTAGCATGTAATAATTTCATTTTAGTATCTTTGCTGTCTTGCAGCCCAGACATAATGTATTGGGTGCAGCGTATTGCTTATGTAAATATTTCTAGCAGGGTCTTTCTGTCATGGAGAATTTTGCTAATTATCACAGCTGTGTCTGTGGGAACTGAATCTAGATTTTTATAATACAGAAGAACAAAAATACATTTGAAATATAAGTAGGTTTTCTTGAATGCCTGCTATAACTTTCTGAGAGTAGTGAGTGTAAGAAGTAAGGATGTTGAGGAAAAATAGATGGTTTTCTTTTTTATTATTATTTTTTTAAGAGGCCGTAGAAATGCAAATATTCTATCACTCTTTCTTTTGTAGGAACCACCAAAACCTGTGCCAAACTGCTTTAAAGTTGGAATGAAACTTGAAGCTATAGATAGAAAGAACCCGTACTTGATTTGCCCAGCAACCATAGGAGATGTTAAAGGAGATGAAGTTTTTGTTACATTTGATGGCTGGAGAGGAGCATTTGACTATTGGTGCAGATGTGATTCTCGAGATATTTTCCCAGTTGGATGGTGTAGCTTGACAGGAGATGCATTACAACCACCAGGGAACAATGGTAAGATGACTAATAATATTGCTTAATTATTTTCCCCCTCAATTACAGCAGAATTTTAAAACCAGCTGGCTGTATGCAGATAAGACTGAAGATTTGATTTGTGAGTAGCTGCTGATGATGAAATGTTGTCAAATTTTGTTTATGTAGTTTAAAGTTAATAGAATAGCTTCTGGGAAACAATTTTTGTTGGTTCATAGTAACTCTGAGAATGTGTTTTATTTAATAATGTTAGGAGGGCTTCTGATAATCTGCCATTTTCATGTGCTTATGAAGAGTCTTGGACTTAAACTAGATTTGCTGTTTATGTTATTGTTAAATACTCCTGTTTAATGATACTATATATTGACTGCAGCAGCACTTAATATTAAGCTAATTGCTAGGAAAGTAAAATAGTCTTTGCTTCTTTGATGATTGAAGTTTAAAGTGTATATTCACCGTTTCTTCCTTCGTAGTCACAAAATTCAGAATAGGCAGGTTCAAGGCAATGCTTTATCATTCTCATGCCTTTAAGAATGTTTTTACATAGTGTTATAGAGTCCCTTTAATTAATGGCCACTGTGATTTATAATGTACAGCTATCTACCTCAGAAAGAAGGGAAATGGCATGAAGAGGGATATTGCTGAATGTAATCCCTCTGCTATGCTGGAGACCTCTTGTAATGTTTCTGTGTTGTAAGGCTTTTCTGTCAAACTGTTTGGGCTCTTCTATCCTCACACCATACAAATTTCACATGAAAAGAGGTTTTTAAAGAGGGGAACCATATTTTAATTAATTACTTTAATATTGTTGACCAGAATAATTTGTTCTTATGGTGAGCATTTTTACAGCTGTTGTTAAGGGAGTAAAAACAAGTAGACTGGTATCACAGACCTCTCACTGAAAGTACCAAAGAAACAGAAGCAAGAGGGGAAGAAAGCAGTCATCTTCCCACCCTCTCCATCCCAATTTTTTCTCTCACTCTTTTGCCAGCAGGTCAAGAACTGTATGAAAAAACTAACTGAAATCAATTAAGGGTACCTCTGCATTGTTGCTCTCTCCTGCCTGTTTTTAGTTACTGTCTGCAGTTACTGCAGATGGTCATAGTACCCATAATCTAGTTTATTCCACTTTAGCAGATTTCAGCAAGTGATGAACTATGTGTATAGCTCTGCTGATAGGTCCAGGATGATCTGCCAGTACAAACCTGCAGTGAGAAGGCAGGGAAAGTCAGGTGTGGACAAAGTACATTTGAGCAGAAGTCGTCTAATAGGTACCCTGCTGACCTCAGTTGTAGTGTTTTTGTGCTCCCAGTCTGTAAAGTGTCTTTCTTACCTTCTTCAGAAGGTTGACCTTGTCCTGAGAAATCACAAATAAGATATGTAATTATGGTAAATTAATTATGTTAATTGTGATAACATAAAATGGCTTTATCTTAAACGGGTTGTATAAATAAGTGGTGTAAAAGTTTTAGAAGATATTCTTGTTTAGATTGCTGAGTCCAGTTGCATCTTCTGAATAGAAGTATTATTGTTTAGTCTGCTTCACTTTCACTGCTGCAAAACTAGCAGTATTTTGAGATAATATGTACAGAATTTTTCTTGCTTGATAGAGATCTAAGAGTTCTTTAACAGTTAGTAAAGTTCATTATATATTCCAGTTGTTCAGGTAATGAAACAAACAGAATTTGCTATGTTCAAATCTGCTGAAGGCTTGAAATAGCCAGCTATTCTTAGGGATTCTGTTGCTTTGTTATGAAAAATAATTAACACTTCAGGAATTAATAAAACCTGATGCAAGGTCCTTATAGACTTGCAGTCAAAACTAAGAATTTTGGACACGTGATAGAAGTTGGCGGCAGGGAGGTGCAGGCTGTGGGTTTCATTATTTTTAATTCTGACAGTGGACCCAAAGTTAAGTGCATTTTTATTAAAATTGTGTGATCCTTTTTTCCTCATTCTGAGCATAAAGAATTTTCTTTCAGTTTTGCTTCATGTGCTTTTTTATCTTTTATGAGCTGTTCATGTTATACACACTTAGCAAATCTACATAACTAGATGAATTTTTTTTTGCTCTCAGGTTATGTTTTTCACTGTTGATTGCTTTTGAAACATTAAAGAACTGTAATGATAATTCTTTATTAAGATGTAAATAATAGCTTCAAGGAGAGTGTAATCAAGTCATTTCAATTCAGAAATATGATAATGTTGTCAGGATTCTTCAGTTAAGTCACATTTATGTTGACTACTCCTGTTAAGGAAGAAAGTATGGCAGATGCTATATTTTAGGGATTCACTTGAAATATTATAGCAGTATTCTGGCCTGGACTCTTTCCCAGTGAGTTTAGTATTCATGCCTTGGATTTCTGCAACAGAAAGTGAAAATAATCAAGTGTAGTTTAGATCACAGTGAATATAATGCGAAGTATTCTTGGGTTTTGTAGCTATCCTTCTTGAAAGCATTTAACGCTGCTCAAAGGACAGAAAAAAACTTTGCAGGTTTTAGTGAACAAGCAAAACCAATACCCTGCAATAGAATTATGAAAGCAATAAAGGATCCATACCCAGCACAATTTCCTGCTACGAGACATGCATTTTAAGGTCCAATTTAGCTTTTTGAAAGAGAGATGAAATGCAGTAAGGCAGGCAATATGAAAATTAGGGAAGAGTTTAATTCAGCTGTTTACTGTCTTAGCCATTTAGGATGTCCAGAGAGAAGGTAGGACCTCCGTCATGGGAGGTTTTGAAGAACAGTTTAAACACAGTTTTCTTAGATATGAGTAAACTTCTTCACACCAGATTATGTGGTATATTTAGTCTTTATAGTCATATCTCTGTAATTTGCATTGGTTTAAGACAGGTAAGATCAGGAACTAAGATACAATTAATAGAAGATAAAATGAAGAAAGTAGATGAAAAGTTGTTTTGCACTAACTCTTTTGAGCATTCAAGCCTTGATCTTCATGTTGATGTTTTGTCTTTAGTCCTTGTCAGATTATGTGATGTAAGTGGACCTGGCTGAGTGCCAGGGTATGCATACAGTGGTATGAAATGTAGTGTTCAATATTTATATTAGCAGAAGCTGTGCTTAGCCTATGTTGTAGTTTATTTCCCTAGAAATATCTCTGATAATTTTTGTTATGTATTGTTTGACAACAGTGCTTTATGTTGGCTTGGCCTGCTGGCCCAAGGTTAATATGTTACAGATGCAGTAGACTGTTTTCTTTGTCTCCTGGTCACTTAAGTGCTTTTAGAGATGACTTGTCACTCAGAACATCATTGTGAACTATAGTTGGTGAAGGAAGTTGGCATGATAGTGTCTATGCTGGATCAATCTGAAGGACTGTCTGCTCTAGCAGTCTTTCTCCCAGCAGTGGCACATAGGAGAGAGGCTTGCAGAAGTATTCCTAATATCTGGCTGTCTATGACCCAGCTCCTCCTGAGCCCAGAATAACACTTTATGCTGAGTACCTCTGGAGGAGCTCAATCTATTTTGTTCAGTTATATTGTGGAGCAGTCTGCACTTTCATCACCTACAACATCCTGTACTTAGGAGTTCTGTGCTTGAGTATATGTTCTCTGGAAAAGGTGATATGCTTTTTCTTGATGGTAGCTTCATTTCTTGTCCTCATCTTCTTGTACTGAAATAGCTTCTTGTAGTTCCAGTACTTGTACAGGAAGAGACAGTAAATAGTCATTCCCTAAGTGTCTTCTTCATACCTGTCGTGATTTTGTAGACCTAGATTCTAGCTTCCCTCAGCTATCTCTACTCCAAACTTGTAAAATCCTGTTCTGTTTCATTTTTCATTGTTAAGGGATCAGTTTAATGCTTTGTTCTTCTGTACTGTTTCCATTTAAGTTACAGCATTTTTAAACCACTGGAAACAAAAGTGCACAAAGCATTTAGGACATGGTGGTATAGTGGTGGTTTCTGTTTTGTTTTCTCTTCCTCCTGTAATTCATGAATTGGGATTTCGTATTATTGGCCTACCTATCAAGCAATGAACTAATACTGTCATAGAAATATTTATTTCAATTCTATGATATCATTTTTGTATATGTTAGAATTGGATTAATAGCCCAACACTGATCATGGAAGCTGTATTATTTTTAATCTCTTGACATTGTGTTTCATCTGTTACTTCCTCTACTGAACAACTGCTCAGTTTTACAAGATCTTTTACCGTCTCAAATAATTGTTCAACAGTTGTTGCCATTTCTTGCTTTACTGTTTACCGTTTGATTCCATATATGAATCAAATGATACGAGCCCAAGCAGAAATCTCATCAGAAATCTCTAAAGTCCTCTCTCGACTGAGAAAGTTGGGGCTGAGAAAGTTGGGGCTGTTCAGCCTGGAGAAGAGAAGGCTGCGTGGAGACCTCATAGCAGCCTTCCAGTATCTGAAGGGGGCCTATAGGGATGCTGGGGATGGACTCTTCATTAGGGACTGTAGTGATAGGACAAGGGGTAATGGGTTCAGACTTAAACAGGGGTAGTTTAGATTGGATATAAGGAGGAAATTCTTTCCCGTTAGGGTGGTGAGGCACTGGAATAGGTTGCCCAGGGACGTTGTGAATGCTCCATCCCTGGCAGTGTTCAAGGCCAGGTTGGATGAGGCCTTGGGTGATATGGTTTAGAGCGAGGTGTCCCTGGCCATGGCAGGGGGTTTGGAACTTGATGATCTTAAGGTCCTTTCCAACCCTAACTATTCTATGATCCTGTGATTCTATGACTGTGGAAACAGGTCTGTTTATTCCTGGCTGCTGTTAGGTATTTTCCATGAAATTCTTTAGAAGGATCATGAGGATCTTCCCTCATATTCAGTGTCAGCTAAGCACTGTTTTGAGAGAGGCTATGGTGTGAGATCTTGTCAAATGCAAATTCACAGACTACATCAATTAACTTTCCATTGTCTGCTTGCTTACTGACTCCTTAAAAAAAGCAGTGAAATTATTTCAGTGAGATGTGACTTTTCCCTACAAAAGCTATGATTGTTTCTCCCAATCCAACACATCACATTTGTTTTTGGGTTTGCTACCTCTGTTCTGTACAAGAGTTTTTAGCAACTTTGCCGGTACTAACTTCAGGTGTTCTCTCTATGGCTTGCCACTAGAGTGTTGGCATTGCATTAACCACCTTTTTAAGTCTCTGAACTTGAGACAGTTTTAAGGACAAACTTGCACAGCACCATCGGTAGGTTGGGCATTTCATCTTTTGGCTTCCCTAAATCTCCTAAGTGCTGTATGTTTTGCCAACACTCTACTGCTTCTTTTGTCTTAGTTTTCTGGCCTCTGCTTCTGGTACTTCGTGTCAGGGAACTTGTTTCTGGTCCTTACAAAGAGGGGTGCTGATACGGGAATTGACGTGATGAGTTTTCTTGGGAGTCAGTATGAACGCAAACAAACATTCAGCCCTATTGCTTTAGTATTATCTAAAAAAGGCTTTTTATGTTTGATATCTTTTGGATGTTTTCTGTTCACCCTTTTTCTAGGCCAAACATATTATGCATTTCTGTTTAACCACCACAGACTGTAATTTTAATTTTACTCAATTGGAATTATCCAAAAAACTGTTACTACACCTAAGAATATTATTGTATTGCACTGTAGTTAGTTGTAGCTGAGGCTTATGATTGAAGTAGATGGCAGACGACTGAAAATTGTCAAAGCAGTTTCTGTTTGCTGTTTCTACATAAAATAATTTTGGTGTTTAGTCTTTAAATGGAAATAGTAGTTACTAAGGCAACCCACCTTTTTATTTATAATAGAAGTAAAACGTTTTCCAAAAAAGAAAGAAAACAAAAGAACAAGTGGGGACAAGCCATGTGGGAAATGACAAGTAGTTTCACCTGCAGAGATTGATTTCAGTCTAACATCGTATCCATCATTTAGATGTGAACAGCATCTGCTATATACCCTTGATCCTATGGTCTTACGAAGCCAGATCTTTGACAGAAAAAGGTGAGGCAGGAACTAATGAAGGAGGAATTACTCTCTGCACTGTACAGGAGAGACTAAAGGAAGATGATATAGTGATATAAACAAAAACAGTGATACACTGTAGCTTTAATCTTTAGCCAGCCTTCCTTCCCTTCTCCCCTCCCTCATCGTCTGTTCCCTCATCGCTTTTCTCACAATTCAGTGCATTTATTGTCAGTGAGAGCAATCTTCTTTCATTACGCTAATCAGCCTGTGATATTAAAGGTCTCCCTCAAAAGCTGTCTGCAGCAATAACAGCAGTACAGGCTCAAGCAGATATTAAAAAGTATCTTATTTGTCTGTCTTGTGTTTTTTTTTAGTTTGGTTTTCTTTTATTTTTGGATGTGTTTTCATTGCTTTGTTTATGCATATTTTTCTAAGCTAGCTACTGGAGATGCACTTCTCTGTTACTGACAATTAAATTATGTCAAAATAGGTGTGCTGTATATTCAGCTGAGTTGTACACAAATGTGAAACACCAATACAAATTTAAGCACTACTCTGTATGTTTGCATATGAAACAGAAGAATTGTTGAAACTAAACAGAGCTACAGTTAGATCTGTGAAAAGACTCTGCTTTGTTTAAAGTAGCCAAAACCAAAGTCAGATAAGCATGGTAATCTTAAGTTTCATTAAAGGAAAAACCAAATGCTGAAATGGTACGATTTGATACTGCTGGAGGTTTCATTTTTCTCTCAGTGAAGCCAGCTTCTTTTCACAAGCAGGTCATAGTGCTTAAATCAGGCACATACAGTAAGCAGATTTATTCTGTCTTCAGAACTGTACATGAAAAACTCTTCAGTGCTTCAGGCTAAAGTCTGATTTGCCACATTCTCTCACATGTTAAGCTCTTTTTATTTGGTATTAATGTTTCTTGGCATCTTGCAGGAAGGCCTGGATGGTGCTGCTGCAGGGCAGTAATGACTAACGAAAAAATAAAGGTTTTGCCTTTCCCAAAGCTGTGTCCTTATTGTAAATCTGGTTTCCTCACCATCTTATCATGTTTATTTATAAGGTAGTTGTAATTTTCTTTTAAATTGGAAATATTCCAACACATGTATTTTTGACTGGTACATGGAAAATACTTTTTTTTATTTATTTGCTCTTGTTCAGGTCTTGAGGGTGCTAATGTCAACAGTGATTGTGTTGCTCAACGCGTGGATGGGATTGAGTGGATTTTCTCCAAACCTATGTTAGTACATATAAGCTATGTTAAGAATATCAGTGCTGCCATTCAAATATAGCGACAAAACAAATTGTGGTTTGCACTAACCACACACAGTGTTTCTTTTTTTCTTCCCCTGAAACCTGTTGCATTTTGTTGTTTCATTTTGGGCCTATCTTTCATCCTGATGCTGATGCTGTTTGGGGAAAATAATAGCAAAACCTGTGCAGAACTAGTAATGAAGGGGTGAAGAATCAGGGTGTTAAAATTCTTGCCTGATGTGTAGAGCTAGGCTTTGGCAGGCTTATCGACAGATTCATCATCAGCACACCTAAATTGTTTTCAGGTAACTCAAGTTTCTGCTGCTTTGATAGTTTATTTAGTACTTACTTGCTCTCTTCCTTCTCAGTTTATCAACAAAATACAGGTGTTTTTTAATTTCAGTTCGTTTTTTTGTGTGGTCTTTTTTTTTTGTTTGTTTGTTTGTTTTGGGGTTTTGTGGGGTTTTTTGGGGGGTGTTTGTTGGGGTTTTTTGGAGGGGGGTTGGGTTTTTGTTTTTTTGTTAATATGGTTGCAGTAGCAATATTTTATTGAGGCGTGAGACTAGAAGCTAGCTTTTCACAGTTCTTGGTTTCTGGAGATCAACTGAAGAGATCTTTTCAAGAGCCTTTTTTTTTGTTTTGCTTATAGTCCCCACTCTGCACAACCCCTGCCCCAGCCAGGCTATTAAAAGTTGCTTTTTTGGAAGTAATGTGTGTGTGTGATTAACTGTGAATTTTAATGGAGCTTGATTAGTATTTTCACAGGATTGTTTTGTAAGTGCTGGCTTGCCTAGTGCTTGAAAATGTGGGAAGGTGCTACGGTACTACCTGGGGAAGTCACTAGGAAAGAAATGCTTTCCTTTCACAGAATTGTTAGGGTTGCAAGGAACCTCTGGAGATATCTAGCCCAACCCGTCTGCCATGGCAGGGCCACCTAGAGCAGGTTACACAGGAACATATCCAGGTGGGTTTTGAATGTCTCCAGAAAGGGAAGACCCCACAGTCTCCCTGGGCAGCTTGTTCCAGTTCTCTGCCACCCTCAACATAAAAGAGTTCTTCCTCACGTTGAGGTGAAACTTCCTGTTTTAGCTTATGGCCATTGCTCCTCGTGTTGTTTCTGGGCACTACTGAAAAGAGTCTGGTGCCATCCTCCTGGCATTCACGTTTGAGATACTTGCATTCAATAATAAGATCCCCTCTCAGTCTTCTCTCCTCTTTAGACTAAACAGGCCCAGCTCCTGCAATCTCTCCTCATAGGAGAGATGCTCCATACCCCTAATCATCCTTGTGGCCCTCCTCTAATTTTGTTTTATGACACTTGGAGCTCTCCTTTTCACCCATTTCACCTTTCACCATTTCACCTTTCAGGTCTGTGAAGGGAAGGCTAGGATTTTTTGAAGAAGATATCGCAGGAGTCTTCTGTGTTTGTGTTTTTGTTTGTTTGATTTTGGTTTGTTTGGTGTTTTTTTGTCATTTGTTTGGTGGTTGGTTTTGTTTGAGTTTTGTTGTTGGGTATTTTTCTTCCTTTTCTTTTGCTATGCAGGTAGCAGAAACTAAAATCCAGAACAAAGAAAACTGCAAACCATAATGTCCATGTCTTGCCAAGGTGGATGGTGAAGTTTCCGAATGCAGTGTTGCTTTTTAGATCGCAAAATGATGACTTATAACTGACTTTGTATCATAGCAACATATCAATTAGTATCTCACAGCTACCTCTTAACCAGAAGTAATCCAAACACAGATAGAAAGAGGTGTCACGTATTACAGATACTTATGCTTTTGTATGGCTCTCTTGTTCAATTGAGACATAAGGACATAAATTTTTATAATCCTTGACAGTAAGCTGTTTAGAAAAATTGCTAATCTTTTCCACCTCCTTTGCCAGTTGTCAAAACTATCATGATAATAACCTACTGCATTAAAGAAGGTTAATTTTATAGTTAAAATCCCAGGCTAGAATGTTTCCATTACTTTGCTGCGGAATGCTCACATGGATTTAGGGTAATCTGCTAAATCTCTTCACCTCATTTTTTTTACCTGTAGATGAGAGAAAGGCTGGGCTTTTAGCTACTCAGAACATTTGGCTTGTGTCTTAGTGGGGGCATAGGAACAATACTTCAGTACAAATGAATTGTTTCTGTCGTGAAAGAAATGCTGGTTTAAACAATGAATTACTATTTTTACAGTCCTAATTGGCACCTTCACCTAAGGTAGCAATGCTGTATTCACAGAATGTACGGCAGAATGGGCCCCTGTATTGTTTTGTGTCATTTCACTAAAGCTTTTAAAGTCTTGTCTTGTAATTGCTGTTCTGTGACACTAACTGAGTAGTAGATTTCTAATGTTTAAATATTACTACTAATCTGAACCTTTTTTCCCTTTGGTTTGCATAAAAGCATGGAGTGAAACCGTAACTGAGGATTATTTGAGGGAATTTTACCAATTAGAATTGCATGAGAATTCAGGCTTCAAAGCTGTCATCTGTCCCATCCCCTTCTCAGGTGCTGGAGGTTTCAGTAGCTTCGGATTTCACAGTTGTCTTAAATATCTGACTTACTCTAGATAGAGATCTTTGGGATAACATTCTGGGGTCAAATTTTGTAGTCCTGCATGTGTCTGGGCAGGTTTTCTGCTTCTACCAGCAGAATTTGGCCCTCATCTGAAGTCTAATCTTTCATGTCCTTCTCATGTAAATGAGTTTAGTTGGCTCCAGTGGATGATCTGCTTGTGTGAATGAGAACTGAGTTGTGCCAATGCGTCTTTAAACCACGAGTTCCAAGAGAGTGGACTTGGGGTTTCTCTTACATACGTTAGATACAAAGTTTATAGGTGTTGGGGTTTTCACTGAATAGTTTCGGGGAGAAAATTAGAAGGTTTTGAATGAGCAGTGATTTAAAGTATTGAAGCTGTTTGTGCGTTGTGTGAAGGCAGTCACCTATAGCCCTCACCAACATGACAGTATAACTAGAGCTCTGTGTATTTGAAAACGCTGTTTAGTTGCTAACATTGCGATGGTAAAGTATGTTTGTGTATCAAGATCTCTGTTCTTCAGTTATTGAGGATGCCATTAGGTTTGGGGTGTAAATAAGAGACTTGGGAAAGAATGCCATGCAATGCATCCCTCCCTTGAAACTGGAGCAGTGGAAATTTGTGTAGAAGAGCAACATGACACAAATGCTTGATTTTGTTTGTGCAAATGAGAAGGTCTTTGTGATGCAAAGCAGCAGCCTGAAAAGGCAAATGTGCTTTTTTGGTTGTAAATATCCCAGCTAAATACTGCAGTAATTGCAAGCAGAGCTTGGCATTTCTCCTCTCTATTCTTTTCATCGTTGTATTTTAACAAGTTCTCATGAGACTATTAAAACATCTTAGTTTTTGGAACATGTGGCCTAGTGGGGATAACTCTGTCTACAGATGCAGTGGGTTGGCAGCTCGATTTTTGCATGTCTTTTCATTTCCCTTCAGATCCTGTGACCCAGCGTAACCTTTGGTCTCCCTCTGAAGGCTGGGTTGAAGAAAGTATGAGCAGGTGACTGATGATCACTGTCAATACAGCCTGCAGACAATATGGGAATTACTTTAGCAGTCTCCCACTCCCTTGTGCTCCCCCCATCCTCTCTTAAATCAACAAATGCAAATAGGAGTCTCCTCATTTGCTGCTATCTCTGGGAGGCTGCCCAGGCAGCATGGGCTTTGTTGCAGTCCTGCCTATTGAAAAAAGCAGCTTCAGCCCTAGGCAGAAGAAAGAATATCAAATGGGACCTGATTCCCCCCCTTAATGGTTAATGCTGCTAATATTTGGTCCTCTGGAGTATACAGGTAGGAAGATACTAAGATAAGGGTACTTGATGTGTGTGGTTCAAGAGGGCAGCCTGAAGTGGTTGGAGCTGTTTTCATTGTTACTCTTTGTCCGATAAATGTCCTTCTGGAAGGCAACAGGAATTACCCAGTGTCCCAAAACTCATACCTGTGCTCCTAGAACCTGTTGACTTTGCGATTAGCTGTGTATTTAACCTTAGCTCTGTCTTTACTGTGTGAGAACAGAAATGCGTTTATTAGATTTCAGCATAGGCAGGGGCACAAAGGATTTGTGAAACGTTTCTTTTGCAGGTCATGATTGTTCTGTTAAATGCATAGTTGTATAGCACAAATAAAAATAGCTTCATTTTGCATTAGTGCAAGCGTTATACAGGATGCAATATGTCGTACTAAATTGTACAGCATTCAGTTGGTAGTGTTTTGCTTTCCAGACGTATGGCTTAATGCAAGGTGTCATTCAGCAATTCAGAGATCTCAGAGTAATGTTATGCCAGCGTTTGGTTAAAATTCCGTTCATCTTATTTTAAGCTGTCAGTGCATATGAGAGCAAGTTTTGGCATACATAAATAAAATGAAAGTGATCACTTTGCACATCCAGGAGGTGGTCCTTCTCAGATACCTAGGGATATCATGTCTGTATTTGATGTATTAGGATTGCAGGCAGTTATAATGAAGAGATTTTTTTCTGAACTGCCATCAGAAAGATTAGTAACAGAATCAAATAGCAATGTATGTGAATGCTCCTACAGCTTTTAAAATGTGTGTCGGTAGTACTTGTATTTTGTCAGAAGCCTGCTTGCAGTGTGTATTTCATCTTACTGTGACATTCTCTGTTGCAAATACTTAATAACAGTGCACTCCCGAATAAAAATTCCAAGTTAAAGGAACAGTTGTAAAGCTGGCTGCTGGGCTGTTAAGGTGAATATCACTCATAGAGCTAGACGTTAAAACTGTTACTCAATCTGTAACTATGTTCTTTTCTCAAGGTCTCATTTCAAATGTGTCTTTGGGTTTTATTTCATGTTTTATTTGCCTCCCAGGAAGCCTCAACATACTAATATTTTAGGAGAAGAAATATTCCAAATTCACAAAAATCCTGGAAATTAATTATTGGCGGCCCCCTATGCTTCGCTTTCAGTCTGCAGTAGTGCTTTGGATCAGGCACTGGTGAATGGTACAGTCGAAGTCCACTTGAGCCCTCACTTGCAAAACTTCGAAGTTGTGTCACATTAAGTTCTAGTACCTAGGGCTAGGGGGAATCATGGGAGTTTCATCATCAGGAAGATACAAAAGCCTGTAGTGGGGACAGTGTGATACTAGAAAGCCATCTGATTATAGTCTAAAGGTTCAAATTATCTCAACTCTATTGTGTGATCCTCTGCTATCGCTCTCACAAGGATGGTTTGCTGTCACAACATCTCCCGTTTTCATTTTCAACTTACCTCTTCCTCAATTGATCTATCTGCTTGCCAGCAGTCAGATCAACAAAACAGAGTATTTGTTGTATTTTTGGACTTAATAATTGCGTTTCGTTGACCGCAGGTGCTGCTGTAGCATGGTGTGGTACATCTCTGCATTGAGGGTATGTCCTAATCTGTGGGTTCTGTTTGATATCCTTCTGGTGTTTTAATCTCTCCATTGTGAAGGGAATTATTAAAACAAAATAATCATTATTACTTTAGAGAATAGTGTGCTGTATGGAAAACATTACAAACTAGGAAGTTCTATCCAATGAATTCTGATTATGTCTTGCAGCTTTATACAAGGTTATAATACAGTCACATCATATACATATTAGATCAATTTTGTATTGGGATAGGTGATTCAACAGAGAACTGGCTCAGTGTTATGACTGAATTTTAAATGGTACTTTGTGTTTGATTTTTGGAAGTCCTTCTTGCAAATAAAATTTTAACTCTGAATAGCTCCAGGTAGAAAAATCTGGGTATAGTTATGTGAATTTAAGTTTCTAAACAGGCATTTCAGATAAATATTCATGATACATTTCCTATCATTAGTTTCTCCTCATTAGTGGGATGATTTTCTTTGTTACTTTTTAGCTCCCTAGAAGTAGTTGGCATGTCTTGTAATTGTGGAAACTGCTCTTAGAGAATGGATATATTGCGAGCTCTATAATTTTTGAAGTATTTTGAATGCCTTCTTGATGAATGGCACTTTATAAATATCATAGTTAAATTATAGGAAGCATTTATAAGGTGAGTGGATTAATTATTTTTTATTTGTTTGAATGTTTTTTCTTAGGAAAGGCACTCTAAAAGAACAGGTATAAAGAGTTCTGTCTTTGGATTTAATAAAGTTCTGTAGTTACATGCCAACCACTTAAGTTCAAAATATCCAAGTATATTTATTTTACATTGTAAATTGTGCACTACATTTTTTTTTTTAAACCTTTGTTAGAAAAGTTTCTTTCCATCATTCATTTTGAGGTTTTTTCCCCCCCCCTCCCTTTTGTTTTTGTTTTTCCTCAGTTTCCATTACAAAGAGCAGTGCAAAAATCCAATCTTCCCCTTCCAAAGTGACCCGGCGTTCAATGCAGTCTCCACAGAAATCTGCTCCGGTACCAGCGCAACAGGGCAGGAAACCAGGTCGGGGCAAACCCCCTGGACAGTCTGCAGTTCCCAAGAAGGGCAGGTCTCCTAAAAATATTCCCCTGACAAAAAGCATCTCTCATACTGAAAATCTTAAAACAAGGAAAAAAAGTTTAAAACCTGGAAAAAAGGTTAGTCCTTATCTACTACTTTACTTCTTACTGAAAAATTTTGTAGTGAGACTTTTTTTTTTGTTACCATTTCATTTTCTGTCTTCTTTTAAGCCTTTAGGGCTTTACTGTTTTCAGCAACTGATTACAAGAAAAGTCTAGAATAGCTATTCTGGAATATGTCAGTATAAACTTCTATGGATTATTTCATTCCAGAGCAAGATTACTGATTTGTTTATGGATGAGTTGCTGGTGTTTAATATTCTGGAATAGCCATTTCCAGTAAAATTACAAGAGCCAGGAGAGCCTTCAGACTTTTTAGTCTGGGTTGTTTTTGGTACTGAATCATATATATAGTTTGAATATTTTTCATTTTTTTGTTTGTTTCATGTTTGGAAACAAGGGATTAAGAACAGTGAGTGATTTGTTGCAGAATTTAGGCATTTTAAGCATACAGCTGAATTTGCCAACTGAATCTCTAATTGTGAAGTTACTAGCATGAAGCAAGAAGCTTCTTTCCAGGCAATACATTTCTCCAGGTGTTGGGACTAATTCTGCCCTGGTCTGAAAGACAAGATGACTTTCTGCCTTTCTCCCTGCCAAGCTGCATCAGATCTAGAGTGCTGGCAGCTGCAGCTTCAGCTCCTCTGGAGTTGTTTGATAAGGTAAAAATGAGCACTGCTGTAAACCCCCCTTCCCAGTCCCATGTGACACCAAAACTGGTGGCTATATAATCCCAGAATGAGCTACTTGAGGGAGCTAAACTTGTAGACAACTGACACAGCATCCATACCTCTTATTATCTTCTTTGCCTGCTCCACCCCAAAAAAGCACAAAAGCTACATTTGCAGCAAGGAATGATAGGATCACAGCGGGGCACATTTATGGCAACTTGAACTGCTGTGGAAGTACAGTCTTTTTTCTGAGGCTTCTCACCCAGTGCAGGCTGCCAAAGCGGAGTAACAATCCTGCGATGTCCTTCCCTAAATGATTTGTGTCTGTCCTTATGGTCCTCCCTCCTTTGCATTAGCACCAGTGGGGGCATGGGGGGCATTGTGTTTTCTGAGTTTGTTTTGAGTTTGGGGTTTGGTTTGGTTTGGTTTGGTTTTTTTCCTCCCTCCCCATCTCAAATTTCAAAAAGTTGTATTTTGGAAATTTTTTGTGTGGGATCTATTGCTAGTTATGTGTGGAAAAGGGTAGGTTAGTGGCACTCTTTTAATAGGGCATTATTAGGGCATACCCAGAAGGCTGTAGCACAAAACTGGGAGCAGGCACTTTGTTGAAATGATGACCACAAGGTAAGAAATGTTTCTTGGGACCAGAAATTGAAAGCCAAGTGCTGTCTCTACTACCTGCCCCTTCCAGTCAGACATCCACATTGGTAGGCTACTGATGTAAATGGTCTCCAGCTCTCTTGCTTGATGTGTATCAAAGTGCAGAGAGACATGAATTAAAGAGGAGAAAGGTGCTCCCATCCAGACTCATCTGGTAGATGGGGTGTTCTCCAGAAATCAGAGGGGGCTTTAAAGAACACAGGACATCTGTATTTTAAGGGGTTACTGCTGACACTCCCTTATCTTGAGGCAGTGCATCTGAGGTACCTGTATGCACACAGATGTCCTCTGTGGGACAAGGCAAACAAGAGTTAGGTTTTGCAGAATCTAAGTTTGATATGTCTAACTTGGGAGGTTTACTCCCATTGACTTTTGCAATAAAAGCTTTAAAAATTAGCTCTTGTTGAGAATGTTCCATGGATGTTGTTACTGCTTTGGTACGTGGTTAAATTGCTGAGATGTTATACATACGTGCAAAATCTTTGGACTCTTACACCTGTTTGCGTAAGAGAGGGGATGGAGGTTTGTGGGAGTTCTGCGCAAAAGTGAGTGTCAGATGGAATGCCATACAGCCTGTTGTCCAGAGACGCTGTGGCTGCCCCATCCCTGGCAGTGTTCAAGGCCAGGTTGGACGGGGCTTTGAGCAACCTGGTCCAGTGGAAGTTGTCCCTGCCCATGGCAGGGGGTTGGAACTGGATGAGCTTTAGGGTCCCTTCCAACCCAAACCATTCTATGACTCTGTGATAAATACTATGGAAATGGTATATGTGTAGAAATTTGAAAGTGCTTTTTTCCCTCCCAAGACTGATCAAAAAACCTCCCTCCAGCTTTCACGCTAAGCAATTGTGCTTTGAAGTGTTAGCTGGCTATGTGGTAGTCAAAAAACTGTGTTTAGGGAGATTGGTCTATACCTGATACTCTGTAGAGATGTTTGACTTTCCTTGTCCTTTTACGCTTGTTATGCTGCAATGTTTATCATTGTGCAGGTATTAATTTTTGTTATACAGCTAGGAATATTGAGCTGTTGAGTCATCCTTCTTCTTTACTTAAGTTTTCTAAGCTTCTCTGTCAGTGTGAGTTGCATGTCAGGTTTTGTTTTGTGTTTGTCTCCCCCTGTTTGCACTGTATGTTTTTATTCTGTCATAATGAAGAAGAAATCTATCTCTTTCACCTTTTTTTAAAAGTACATAACAACACAGAGAATTCCTTCCAGAATTTTTTGAGGAAGTGCTTTGGTCTGAGTGTGGGTCATAACCCTAAATTTGATCCCACAAGAGGAGACTTTCTTTTCTGGCTCTCAGTATTAAGGATGGAGAGAAACCTTTCTTAATCCAGTGTTAAGATACATAGGCAATTCCTGATGAATAATACATCACTGCTTAGTTCAGTGTCTGACCTGAGCCACCTCATCTCATTCACAGTGCAATGCCAAGCCTTGGCAGTTACGGCGATTCCACCCAGTGCCATATTGTCAAGTAGCTTCTCCAGCCAAACCTGTCTTCTCTGAACTGTAAGAAGGGGCACAAAAATTTTCTTTAAGTTTTCATGGATTCCAGAAGAAAGCTAATTTATTCTTTTTAAGTGTTTTTTTAGATGTTATGAAGAAGTTAGGCACTGCTGCTTTCAGGAAGGTGTAAATTTTGTTTGCTTTCTACATGTAGTTTAACATATTATTTGGAAATATGCTGCTTCTAAAAGAGTAAAGGATGGCTACTGCTAAATGGAAGAGGGCTTAGCCTTCCTTAGCAGCTTGACTGAATTTTCACTCCACTGTAGATTACTTTTACCAGTAAACCCTTACCACATGAGTAGTAAAGTGTCTGCAGTCTTCAGCAGTGTCAAGATCTTGGGTAATCTCTTAGATTCCTTTTTTTTTTTCTTTTTTGGTAGATAAGAGAATGAGAACATAATCTGTTCCCATGCAAGAATAAATGATGAAGAGTGAGGTGATGAACTTCTTTCTAATTCATTATTTCTTTTATTTCCATATGTAGCACCTTAAAACACATTAGAAACACCTTCCTTGTGCGTGTCTCTTTTCTAAACCCCAGTCCAAACCATGTTACAATAAAATTCTTTCTTCCTCAGGTGAAAAATAATGCACTGACCAATTTCTAAATCTCTGTGCTGCAAACTCTGGTTGTTACATGATAAGTTGCAAATAAGTTTAGTTTGGGAAGGGAAAAGATTTTGGAACTCACTTGACTTGATTGTAACTACTGGTTTATTTGATATCTTGTGTAAAGCACCAGTTCCTGAAAGTGATTACTTGAAAATTTCGGCCCCTTTGAAACAAGCTGAGGGAAAATCTAAGTGCGCTGTAAAGTTCACACCTAGATGTGGCTCACGTTTTACATGGGAATATACACATAGTCCAGCTAACTGCTTTGAGCTGTGATAAACCCGGATGATTGGAAGGGTATGGACAGGAAAAAAATCCAAAATACCTCCGGTGCTTTGTGAGATTTAGAAGAGTCACGAATTAGTATATAAAGCTCATTCTTTTCCCACTTCTCAGAAGTGGGTTCCTTTTTAAGTAATTTGTGTTCTGCTGTCTTACTTAAGTAGCTGTAAATGCAAACTGACAGTTTCTGGTCTTCCTTTCCTGGACTTTTATCTGCTGTGTGTAGTACTTTTGTAATAATGAACCACACACATTCAGTAAGATGGTAACTGATAGCAGAAAGGTTTTGCAGGCTCCTTAAAATGCATTCAGTGTTTTGATTTTGGGTTGTTTTTGGTTTGTTTTTTTCCCTCTAAACAGAAAAAAATCCTGCCAGAACAATTGACTCCTGCATCTCCTTCTCCTCATTCTTCTCCTGAGAGGGACGGTGGCACTACACAGATACTTAAAGATGAAGTTAGTTTGTCTGGTGCAACTGCAACAGTTATATCCACAGGTAAAAGACAAAGGAAAAAACATTATGATATTTTTAGTGCTAAATGGCATCCGTTTCAAGCAAGTGAATGTGCTGCAAAGTTCTTACTGTAAATCACTATCTAGCGACCTTATTTTTTAAAGGCATTTATTTGTAGGTGCCAGTATTACTTAGCGGAACTACTATTTTGATGCTTCTGTTATAGCAAGAAGTGCTGGAGCACAGGGACTTGTGATAGGTCTGCTAGACCTGGCAGTTTGTTCCTGCTTGAAGAAGGAAACTACAGTTATTTCATGTCTGTCCCGCTCCTTAATATATGAAATGGGAATAGATGCAGCTAAAACCCCATATGATATTCTGGTATCATGCAGGCTGTAGTGTAATATAACAAAATGGAGATTTTTGTCTCTGTATATCCTTACCTTAAAAGAAAAAATCAAGACTGTTTAAACCAAGTAAAGGCAATCAGTGGAAATACATTCCTCTTTCCTCTTATGTTTGCTTGTTTTTGAAAGATAATGAAATGTGTCTTGAAAAGGGTTGGTGAAAGAGAAATAATCTAGCAAATGAACTAACTCATTTAGTAACTTGTAACCCCATAGTGAAACAATTTGTATGTTGTTAACTGAAATCTTGTAACTTTATAAAACCTCCATAAGTTATGATAGTTTTGTTTGGGGTGCTTTTTTTTGCATTTAAAAACTGTTTTTACAAGCTCTTCTCACTCTTGACTTCAGTCATGGATGAGGGAAAAATATGTATGCGTTTCCTAAGAATATAAACCTTTCAGGAGGCAGATGTTGTTGAGCCCAGAGAGAAAATGCATGGAAACTATTTGTGCTGATTTGTATCTTTGGTTATTTGTACACATAGGCTTCCTCCCATTTGCAAACATCAGAGAGTGAGCAGATACATGTGAAGACATAAGATCATTAAAATACAGAAGTATTTCATTTTTAAAAATCCAGGGTTTTAACTAAGCCCAAGTAATACTACAGTATAGAAAATATGGTTATCTGTTTTCAGTTACAATGATTTTCCCCTTGCAGTTCCTTTTTCTGCCTTGCAGTCCCTTTTGAAGGAGAGTTTTGAATAGTCTCTATAAAACTAATTTCAGAAGTCCTGTTTCACTGGTTTGTGCTAAGGCTTAAACCACCTTACAGTGTTTCTAGAAAAGTGTTTGTTTAGTGAAGGCCAAATTGCAGCGTGGAAATCATACATCAGTGCTTCAGCGCTTCTTAAGGTATGGACTTTCAGTAACTATTATACACGCACACAGGGCAATAAAACATGCACAGGTTGCTACTACGTGGGTGCTTCAGGATGAGCATCAGTGATAGATATATACCATAGGGTTGCAGCTTCTCAAATAGGAGAAAAAATAGAACAGTAACTTGGTAAGGCCATCTTTTTAGAATCACATCTTGTTAGTTTACAGTACCTGCCAGTAATTCTTACTTTACCTGAACTAGTATATGAACAGGGATTAGTCAAAACAAAAGATAAGCACAGTTTATGACATCTTTGCTACATTAGTGGGGTAGAAAAGGGCTTTAAAATCAGAGTGTGTTAGGACTGAGGCAGGAGAACCTTGGTAGAAGACAGAGCACTTTTTGCATGCTCTGGAAGTATGTATGCATGTTCAGCTTCTTGAGTTGTCCAGTACATCTTTTCCTCAAGGTTAAAAATATGGTTCCTTGGCAATAAATATGTCGTGTTATTTTTCAGTGTGTGTTTATGTCAACAAGCATGGGAATTCAGGGCCTCACCTGGATAAGAAGAAGGTTCAGCAGCTTCCAGATCACTTTGGACCAGGTCCTGTCAACGTGGTACTTCAGCAGGCAGTACAGGCTTGTGTGGATTGTGCCTATCAATCCAAAACAGTCTTTGGATTTCTGAAATCTGGCCATCACGGAGGGGAAATGATAACTGGTATGTGAAGATGCTTTGTTTCTTGTGTTTCTTCAGCTGGTTGTGAACTTGAGACAGGGCAGAACAACTGAAGTAGCTGCAAGGAGTTTGTATAACTTCTGTAACTATTTAAGAACAGTCAAGAACATATACTTGTGAACTCCTTTACTAAGAGAGTATTGGTCCTGTGTGATTTATCTTACTCTGGGACCAGGATGATTTCAACAATTCTTTAAATTAGAATTTAGTATTAGCAGTATTAAGTTACTTATGATGATACACACAGTTACATATACAATTACATATATGATATACACATAGATTCTTGTACTAAGCAGAGCTTGTGCACCTCATTTAGCAGCTGTAGCCAAACATATGTCAAGTAAACTCAGTATGAGTGAAATAATCAGCTTTATTAATTCAAGTCTTTTGCATAATCGTACCCATACATAGTGTTTGTATTCTTAATGCCTTAACCAAGTGGGTGACAAGTTTCAAGCTAATCTGTTTAGCTTCCAGGCAAGTGATTCCCCATGTTAAAGTTGCCGCTTCTTCCCTTCTTGCATATTCCAGAATTGTAGCAGTATCTTGGGTCACTGTCCATCCACCTATGTCCGCTATTATGGAATAGGTTTATTTCTATTACATATTAATGGCAGGTCTACAAATAAATTATTTCTACATCTCAAACTGAATAGCTGCTTCTTCCCATTTCTTTTTCTTCTAGGCTATAGCAGTTAGCACATCAATTCATAATTCCACCACTGGTGATAAAAAAATGTTGTGTTACTTTTAATCTCCTTATATTAACACCAGATGTGAAACATGATTAGTAGAGTACAAGTTCAATTAAATACTCATAAAGATGTTGCTGTCTAACAATATTTAAAAAGCAGCACCCTGACCCACATGCAGCAGAACTACAGTAAGCCTTGCTTGTGTGCTCCCATGAGTTTGTTCACAAAATGGATGCAGCTTCTCTGCTGTGTGGTAAAGGTTTAATGGCTTTGCATATGTTTGGTTTTGAAACCTATATTGCTTTATTTTTGCGAGATAAATGAAAGTTCCTTGCTGTACCAAATTCAGAGAAGCAATTTTTCTAGAACAAAGTGCTCAGAGATGTGTGTTTCCTCTATTGTTTATTTATCATGAAGGACTAAATTGTAGGTCAGTGGCATATCTGGTCTGTGACTGAGCAGTTGAAAATAATTCTTTCACAGAGGAGAGAGAAATTTCAGAATCTTAATGCAGTTGTAGTTTGCTTACATTCAAAAATTCTGTATGAAAAGGAATTACTGTTCTGCACCTGGCTTCACCCAAAGGCCTTGATTCAGAGCAACTGGCTTTGTAGCCCTGGAGTTGAGGAACTTAGTGCTTTGGACTGCTCCTGAAGCAGAGTCCTGGTCCAGGTAGTAGTGAGGTACAAGACCTCACTGGGTTTCTGGTATTCTTAAGTCCCTGCCTTTTCATCAGCCTGTCAAACAGGTTGCTGGGAAGCAGGTGAGAAAATGCTCCCTGTCATTTTATCAAAAGTTTGTGTGTGTTTTATTTTGAGAAGCATAAAATGTGACTTAGGTTAATGTAGCACATGACAACCAGCTGTGCGTGTGAACAGTAAGGAAGGAAAGGAAAGCTTCCGTAGAATAAAAAGGGGAATTATACAATGAAATTGTGCGAGTGTTTTCTTATGGAGCTTTTGTTTGCAAGTGGTTTTGGAGTGTGATTTGTGCAGTTGTTTGGGGTTTTTTTTTTAGACTGGCAAGAAAAAAAATATTGCAACAGAGAATAAGCAAGGAAATCTAAATCTTTTGTGGACTGATACTTTCATGATGAGTATTATACCTGCAGTAGGAGGAAACTGTATGCTGATGAGGACGTGGACAAAATAATCTTGCTAGAACACATGTCAATAATTAGTGGGTTCTTTTGGTTCAGCTGCCAAAGAAAATAATAAATTTTTGAATAGAAATGAATTTAGGATTTTTCCATCTTTTCTTACTCAAACAAAAGCACAAACCATTTTATTTTTGCTTGATGCGTAAGGTTTCAATTCAGGCAAATATAACTGAAAGGAAATTGAAGGCTTGATTAGCAAGCCCACTAATGGTGGTGGTGTCAGCCCCTTTTTTTCTCCTTATAGTGCAGAGACTATGGCGTTTGGTGGGATGGAATAGACTGAGGCTCAGATAAACCTTCTCAAGCAGAGCATTAAAATCAGACTCTTGGGTGAGTTTCTTCACTGTCAGACACACACATTTCTCTGATAGTTTAGCCCTCAGCCTTTCTCCTGTCCTGAACCTCGTATTTAAAACATACTTGCACAATAGAAGGTGAAGAAATAAGAAGACTCTTCATCCTGGGGGCTGGGATTGTACATGTGAGCTCCATTCCCTGTTTACTTGTCATTGAAGGCTGAGGTTACTGCACCTCTGAAGTACTCCTTTTAATTTTTTCCCTTAGCATTTGTCTGGGCTGTAAGAGGCTTATGTTGTCCCCAAGCTAAGCAGATAGTTGAGCATATAGATCTGGATCCCACACCCTTGGCTGGAGTTCATATGGTTGCCCCTAGGTGTTCAGAGTACAAGGGAGCTGTGTTTGCACTGAATCTTTATTTGTGGATTTTTCCCATGGCATGTCTTGCTGGGGCAGTCTCATTGCCTCAGCTGTTCCTTGCTTTACCCTCCTGACAACTCTAAGATAATATTTTTCTTTTCAGTGCTTCTTTTCAAAATGAGAAATTAAGGCATGGAGAATAAGTGATTTCCCCAAGGTCATATAAGAAGATCCATAAAGCTATTATAAAGCATTTTAAATTTTTGCTGTAGCTGCCTACTACCTTGCAGTAAATTTGTCAGGGGATCAGGCTGAGCTAGGTCTCACAGCCCATTTGCTCTCCAGAACTGGTTGAGTTCCAAGCAAAAATTGGCCTTTAGAGACCCCTTCACCAAACAGGACGTAGAGGGCCTTGTATCTGAGCCACATGTGGGACTGTGGATCATTAGTATTTCATTTGAACATTGGAGCCTGGAAAAACCGAATGGGCCATGGAAACTCATTGGTCTGGGATTTGTCCCTGTAGTACTGACTCTTAAACTTTAAGCACTTGCAGTGGGTCAGTCTGTCATGAAAGCAGATGAGAGAGGTACCATGTTGTTGTTGATGGTATCTGGTTAACTTTCATTAACTCTAATCAGAAACTTCCTTACATCAGTGGTGTAAGTAATTGACACGATTTCATCAGGAAGCCTAAAATATGCTAAACTTCAGCATTTTCTTCAGTTTTGTGTATATTATCTGTCTCTTTTATAACACAATATGGAAGTGTTCCTTAACTCAGATCTGTGAATAAAGGCTTTCTTGTCATTTCTGGTTTGGATTTTTTTTTTGTGTGTTTCTTTTTCTTCCTTTTTTTTTTTTTTTTAATGCATCTGCTACCAACAAGATGTGATCCTTTAAAGCTCTGCTTATCATTTGGAAACTTACATTAACAACAGAAAGCTGCATGACAAGCTGAAAACCAAGAAGACAAATTGATGTGTAAACCTGGTGTTTATGCCACTTCCTTCTAGCCCTGAGATTAAGTAACAAGTTTGTTCCTGCTTTGTTGTAATGTCTTTCTAATCAGAAGTAACTAAAAGTTTCAGCTAATATAATTACTTAGTGTAATTAATGAAATTGATGTAACTATTTGTCCATATATTGGTAGTAGTGAGTCTTTCAAAATAATCTTCACAAAAAAAAAAAAAAAGAAAAAAGGAAAATATGGTCAGTTGCAACACTCTGGGAGGGAAAGGAAGGAGGTCAACAAGCAAAGGACATAGGCACATGTCCAGGCTCTTTGTAATCACTCACTTTAAAAGACACAAGATCCATTTGTGGCTGTTGTGGTATCTCTGACACCTAGCTCCTGTTGAAATAAATGGGAGCTTGACCACTGTAGTGTTGACAGCAGGATAGATTTCTCTAGCGATAAAGTAGCAAATGGCAAAACAGTTTCTGTAGTCAGAATTTCAATGGTAATGGATTCCAGCATGTCACCACGAGTATGCTCAGTTCAGTTAGAAACTGAGGAAAGAAAAAAAGAAATCTAAAAAGTTGTTTGCTTCCTTCCCCCACCCCCCTTTTTTTGTATTACTTTTTTAGCAAGTACTGCAAAGCGTCTTTTTGGTGTTATCTCCTGCAAGTAGGTGGTGGTAAAACTTGCTGTTTTATAAGCAACCAGCAGAAATTACTCCTAAGGTTTTGTTGATGAGGGAATAGTTGCAAGTTTTGTTATGCTGGTGTGTGAATCCAAAATTATTTTATCAAAATAAGTTCCCATAGAGAAAATTTAAACTGGCATGGAAGGTAAAATCTGTCCTTTGGATGTAAATTTGTTAAACTACCAGAATGATTGCTTACGCCTCTCATGTCTTGTGCGGTTTAAATCAAATCTGTATGTCTTCTCCTTTAAGTTAATAATGGTATTTTACCATACTTCATGATGCTTGGGGGGTGTTTGACATCATCTTCTTATTCACAGCTTCCTTTGATGGGGAAAAGCATGCCATCAATCTTCCTTCTGTAAACAGTGCATCGTTTGTCCTGCGCTTCTTGGAGAAACTCTGCCACAGCCTGCAGTGTGATAATCTCTTTAGTAGCCAGCCCTTCAGCCCTTACATGGGATGTGCACATAGTCCTATGGAATATGATAGGAACAAACCAGGTACTGTTAAAACAACTGTTATTCTCAAGTGCTGATATTTTTGAGAAATGTGGTGACTTCATCACATGTAACTTTTTAATCTATCTTTCTATGACGTGAGTTGATTGAAATGAATACGCTTCAGTTCTTAGTGAATTGGTTCCAGCGTCATAGTGCTTTTACAGGATGTGATAGCTTATACCACATGTGCAAAAATCATTTTGTTCAGCTAACCCCTCCTTGTAGCCAAGCCAGGAAACATGTATTGTATCACTGTGATACTACTAAAAGGACAAACTCAAAACTTCACATTTTATTTGTAAAATTTATGTTCAGATCATAAAATAAACTTACAAAAAGATATTTACTGCCTTACGAGAAGGGCCTTCCCCTGAAAGAGTATTCAGTCTGGCCCTTCCCACATGAAAAAAAAGATGTTTCTTCCCTCTTCATTCACCTTACTCAGTGGTGGCTCCAAACTTTTTATATTCTACTGTGTACGGTCCAGCATTCTAGTAGAAAAGGTGGGTTTTTTAAGTGGCTGCTTTTGATACTTCATATGAGGCCAATAACTGTCTGCTGCACCAGGAGCGTAGAGTGAGGGCGAAATGAAGTAGCTTGTGCAAGATCTCCCATCAGGTTGTTTGCCAGGCCTGGTATTGCAAGTTCCAGCCTGAGGGTTACCAGGAGCCATAACAAAGAAAACCTTAATATCAGGGCAATTCCAGAAGACTCTTATTGGGTGTGAAGCTTCCTCACAGCTCTCTGATAGCTGAGTCTGTCTACTGGGTGTTACTGTAGAATTCCCCACCACTGCCTTTTCAGCAGGGAAATTATGTTTCTAATTCTGTCATATGAAGGTCATTAGTTTTACTTATTTATTTTTTATTTTCTTAGAAAAGTAGCTAGGGCCAAGGTAATTTGGGTGATGACAGTACAGAGTAAGCTGTATTTCTGCTTTGGAAGTTTGTATCAAAATGACTTGAGTCTGTGTGACCCAAGAAGCTGAACTGTAATGTGATGAATGTCTGATGTGTGTCTTTGCCTTTGTCCCCTGACTTTCTCCATGAGCACCGTTATGCTAGAATAATAGCTGGTGACTTTCCTCTTCACAGCAAAAGAAGAAATGCCTGAAAACAGGATTGCTAAACGATACTCTCAGGACTCTCCACCATATAGTGCTCCTCTTTCCCCTAAGCTTCCCAGAAATGATGCTCATCCATCTGAAGGTAATTACATTATGTCGGGATTATATATGAGGATTATTTATGGTTTCAGTATTTCCAATCAAAGAGGACCAAGTACAACATATGTGTCTGGTTTGTCTCTAGTCTTTGACAGGTCAGGGTGAAAGTACGTTAATTATTGATCACTGGCACAGATTTTGCACTTAGGAAAGATCTACTGCAAATTCCAGCAGTCCTTCTCCTAAACCTGCTAGTCTTTTTTTGTGAAGGGGCTCAGGCATATAGGTGACAGATGAAGCCTCCTGCTTCATATATGACAATTTAGCAGAAAACCAACTGCGTCAAAATGGGTTAGGAGATAAATTGGAAGCAACTCTTAATAACTCTAGGCTGGGGGCATTAAGTGAGTAAGGGTGTAGCTTGATGATACAATTCAGCTGAGTTTATGGCTAGTTGCCAGTGAAAAGTTGTTCTGCTTCTGCTTTCCTTGCCTCTTTGCCTCTGCAGTGGGTACCAGCCCCTCTGGCTGAGTGGTGAGCTGCACCAGTGCCCAAGTCCTTCTGCACAGGGCTGCTCTGAATCTCTTCTCTGCCCAGCCTGTAGCTGTGCCTGGGATTGCTCCGACCCAGGTGTAGGACCTTGCACTTGTCATGGTTAAACTTCATGAGGTTGGCATCAGCCCACCTTACAAGCGTGTCAAGGTCCCTCTGGATGGCATTTCTTCCCTCCAGCACATCAACCGAACCACACAGCTTGGTGTCATTGGCAAACTTGCTGAGGGCGCACTCAATCCCACTGTCCATGTCACTGATGAAGATGTTGAACAAGACCGGTCCCAACACCAATCCCTGAGAGACACCACTCGTTACTGGTCTCCAACTGGACATTGAGCCATTGACCACAACTCTTTGCATGCAGCCATCCATCCAGTTCTTTATCCACCAAGTGGTCCACCTATCAAATTGATGTATCTCCAATTTAGAGACAAGGAGACCTCATAGCAGCCTTCCAGTATCTGAAGGGGGCCTATAGGGATGCTGGGGATGGACTCTTCATTAGGGACTGTAGTGATAGGACAAGGGGTAATGGGTTAAAACTGAAACAGGGGAAGTTTAGATTGGATATAAGGAGGAAATTCTTTCCTGTTAGGGTGGTGAGGCACTGGAATAGATTGTCCAGCAAGGTTGTGAATAATCCATCCCTGGCAGTGTTCAAGGCCAGGTTGGATGAAGCCTTGGGTGATATAGTTTAGAGCAAGGTGTCCCTGCCCATGGCAGGGGGGTTGGAGCTTGATGATCTTAAGGTCCTTTCCAACCCTAACTTTTCAATGATTCTGTGTCGTGTGGGACAGTGTTGAACGCTTTGCACAAGTCCAGGTAGATGACATCAACTGCGCTACCCCTGTCCATCAGTTCTGTAGGCCCATCATAGAAGGCCACCAAATTTTTCAGGCAGGATTTCCCCTTAGTGAAGCCATGCTGGCTGTCATCAAGCACCTTGTTGTTTTTCATGTGCCTTAGCATGCCTTCCAGGAGAATATGCTCGAAGATTTTGCCAGGCACAGAGGTGAGATTGACTGGTCTGTAGTTCCCCAGGTCTTCCATTTTCCCCTTCTTGAAAATGGGGGTTATATTTACCTTTTTCTAGTTGTCGGAAACTTCACCTGACTGTCATGATTTTTCAGATGTGATGGCCAGTGGCTTAGCAACTTCATTCCCCAGCTCCTTCAGGACCCATGGATGGATTTCATCAGGTCCCATGGACTTGGGCACATTCAGGTTCCTAAGTTGATCTCAAACCAGATCCTCTCCTACAGTGGGCCCAAGGTCTTCGTTCTCACAGTCCCTGCATCGCCCCTCCAAGACTTGGGTGATGCGGTCGGAGCATTTGCCAGTGAAGACTGAGGCAAAGATGTAATTGAGAACCCGAGGCCTCTCCAAATCCAGGGTAGCCAGTTCTCCTGATAGATTCTGGAGTGGGCCCATGTTGTCCTTAGTCTGTGTTCTATCTGCTACATAATTTTGGCGAAGGAAAGAGTTGTTTGCAGTTTACTTCTCTGGACTGATCCACTGTGCACTTGGATGAGCACAAGGAAGGGTTGAAAAAATGCAGCCATGGCCAGGGTAGCTGCCTTGTAGATTGATTTAGCTCACTGATGAATAGCACCTTTTCCTGTGCTGTGGCTCAGCTGCAGTAACTGAGCATGTATCTAGTCTTAGGCTGCCTCAAGAGATGAAATAAAGCATCTGGGTTTAAGCGTCAAGAAGAGTGACTTAGGAAAATGTGGGGTTTTTTACTCTGCATTTGCTACTTAACTGGTTAAACCAGGGTAACTTGTTGCTGTGCTGTTGACTCATGCCATCTGATACATCTGATACATGCTTTCCCTTGCTGCAAGATACTTGCACAGCATTTCCAAGGGCTTTTTTATTATATTTTTTTTAATATGATGACAATTAGTTATTTCTTTCCTCATTTTTTTTTTCTTCTTTTCTGCGATCCTGGTGTCATTTTGTGTCTGTCAGCACCAGTGGGGGCAGAGTGATGATCTCTTCTGTGCAGATTAAAAACTCATAGGAGTACAGTTAGAGCAGAAAAGGATATAAACCTAAAATGTTTAAAAGGATAGCTTATTTAAAATGGTATATCTTATTACTTTATAGATATATATGTAGGGTATTCACTTCTTTGTATATAATAACAGCCTTAGAAAATACAGTTCTGCATTGATTATTGATTTTTGTGTCTTTCCAAAAGAAGTACTGGCTTAACTCCACAGATATATTGTACACCTGAGCCATATATTTCTCATAGATAACTTAGTAAGTGTAGACCACTGAATTATACTCAAATGAAGTTGCTTCAGTTGGAGCAAAACAAATGTTGGTGTAGATCTGCATTATCTTGTAAGAAATCTTCCTCAGAGTGAACATGTATGCACATACTGCTCTTTAATCTGTTTGCTAATGGATCCCTTTTATGGATGAAGACAGTGTACTCCTTAAAATACATTTTAAAATCAGTAGTTCATTATAAAGCGCAGTTACTTGAATAAAAAAGGTAATTGTTTTGTTGGGGTTTCAGAGGTTTGAATTTGTAATCTGTGCATTTCAGGAGGCCAAGTGTTCTCCAGTGTTGTGTGTTTCTCATTAGGGTAACGTCCTCTGCTAAAAATCTGGAGGTAATTTTTGTAGTGGTCAGTCATGGGTTGGTTAGTGAGAAAGATCCGCCCAAAAAAAGTTCTGGTTCTACTGAGACGCAGTTGTTTTGAAATAGTTTTGAAGTATCATTTGAAGGCAAAATGGAATAATTGTGGGAAAGGATCTTTCAAGCAGCTCATTTTCCTTCTGATGTGCTCAGGGATATGTTTTGCAGATTTTGCTGCGTTTCTTGTTCACTGACAGTTTCTTCTTAAAGTTATGAAAAATAAAGAGTGGTTGGGTGGGAATAATGCAGTCTCCCTCCCCCTGAAAACAGAGTGTTCTTACTACTGCGGCCAATTACATCATTCCCCTCATGTATGAGGCAGAACAACTGGGTTCTAATTCCCAGAAGAGCTCTGAGAAAACAAAAACGTCTGTATTTAAACAGTCTGTTGTCATCCTTACATTTGAAACATAAGGCCTTTTATTGGCCTTTTATTAATCTGCCCAGAGATCAGGCATGCTGCAGAGGAACCTCCCATGTCTTTCCATACCACTGTTGCTCACAACTGCTCAAAATGTCAAGGCAGGAGAAGCGTGTCATTCATTGCTCCATGCATTGCGAAGCTCCATTTGCCTGCTGCCAATTTTGAATCAGCTGTCATACCAGTTGACCACTTTTTCATCAAGATTGCAGCTGCATTGTATTAGAAGAGAAGCTAACTGGGCGGAAAGGAAAGTGGACTGGACACTATAGTTGCTGAACAGAAACACCTTCTCGAAAAGATGATGGGAAATATGCCCGCTTTTCCACCTTGTGTATGTGAAATGAGAATTTACAGTAGGATAAATTCAAATGCTTGTATCTTGGGGAAAAAAGCAGAGTTGATCTTTCCCAGCCCTATTTACTACTGTTTAATTTAAGATGTATAACATCGTAGAGAAATCTGGGATATAACTGGAATAAATAAAATGAAATTCTTTTGTAATACAGTCAGTTTTAAAAATCTTTCTGTCTTCCGAAATCTTGGCAAGGATTATGTAAAACAATTACTTAAAAAAACCCACCTTGGTTTGGGACCTCTGCTTCTTTACTATTGAAACTACAAGAAGTTGTTTGGTTTTTTTAATAAACACATTACATGGAATTGGCTGGTACATGCTTAAATACCCTGGTTGAAATTTTCTGCTGGTGAGTATTGTCTCCACTGTTTCATCCTAGCATTCATGACTTCAGAAATCTGAGTCGCAGGTTGAGTGAGTTAAATGTTAGGCTCTTTTATATAGCTTTGCTGTAACTATTTAAAGTTATCACCTCCATCTTGGTCCATCCTCTTGGACTGAGATTTCTGTTACTGATTTCATTCTCTGTAGCTCTAATTTTCCCTTGGTTGGCTACCCTTTAATTTTATAATGCATATCATTGGCTACATCTCCTAAAGTTTCTCTGAAATTCTACAGAATGATGGGCTTTTTGTTTTGGTAGGTTGCTGCAACTGCTTCTAGCTGACAAATGTAGAGAATTTAGCTTTCTTCTTTGTTTTCTTTGAAAACTTCAGTGCTTTGCTTTTGGTATTCAGATCTAACAGCCTAGGAAGTTTTGCAGTGGTTGTTAATGATTGGACTTAATGAAAGGTCCTCTCCAACCTAAATGATTCTGTGATTCTGTTCTGTGATACCATCATCTTTCCCTTACTACATTCACTAAGTAGGGAGCTGGCTCTGAGTGCCCTTGGTTGCCTTTCAGGATTATGCTGTCTGAAGACCAAAATGTGCTTAACAGTTCTTCACTGCAGAGAACTTAAGACCTCATGAAGCAAGTTGAAAACATGCTTGAGAAGCTCACAGGGAAAATACTCTTCCTTTAGGTTTAATTGGCCCAAGAAATTACTGAACTTTATCATATAAGACGAGTAGTAAAAAGCTTATTTCAGGAACTTGTTTTGCAGAACATGCCAGCTCTTATTCCACAGAATATGCTGCTTCACTAGCATATGTTTTATAACTTCACTAGAGTAATTTTCAAGATGGTAGTGTGGGGTTAACGCTTATGTGAACCTGTTAGCTGTGTTTTCCAGCTCTTAAGTCTCCTGCCAAAGCAGCATTTGTTTCATACAGATTTATACATCATGGTTCCAACTTCTTTTTTTTTTGTGTGCTAGGTATTGGCCTGGAGTAGAATACATATGATTGCTAGAGAACAGAGTGGTGGTCTGATCTGTTTGGGTTTGAATTTATACCTCTTATAGCATGTTTCTCCCAGTCAGACCTGAATTTGGTTGACTGAGAGTGGAATTTTCAGTAATCAAGCAAATCTGGCTCCTGTCTCATGGCACAGGAAAGGGACCAGCTGAACTCTGCTCATCTGGCTCCTGTCTCATGGCACAGGAAAGGCACCAGCTGAACTCTGCTCATCTGGCTCAGAAACTGTATTGACAGGCTCTAAAAATTCATGAGTCTTCTAAGTGGGCGTTGTTTGTGTTCTGCAGAGTAGAAATCAGCTGAGAAGTGCTAGGAACTAAAAACGGCAATGTTGTTATACTTCCTTCAGAGACCTGGTTTATGTGGGGGTTTTTGGCTAGTTTTTTTTAACTTGCTTAGTGGGTTCAGTAATTCACATATATCTTTTTAGCTTTCCAGAGTCTGTGCTAATAGACCCTGCCCTGTGCCAAGAACTAACTGTATGTAGATAAAGGGTTTTAGTCAAAACATGTTATGTTAGAGTGCTGTAGTTGTAATGGTTTTGCTTCAAACCTGTTCAGTTTTTAATGAGGGCCTCTGTGTCTGAATGCATTGGGATCTATAGAAGATAACTGTCCACTTGTTTATGAAGTTAGTGACTCCCTCTGCTGTCTAGAACAAATTAAACAATTGTTAGTTAGCATGAGCTTTTATTTATAATAAAGATTTCTTGCAAAATAAATGTAACACATTCTTAATGCTTAGCTTTTTGAGAATAGTTTAAAAAAAAGATAATGAAAATGCTTGACTAAAATTGTTTGATGTATCAGTTTTAATGTTGGACAATTTTACAAAAAAAAAAAACATCCTGTCACTTCCCTGTTCATAGTATTTAACAAAGGCGACTGAAACTATATATGGAAGACTGTCGCAAACTTGACATATTAAATCTTCTGCTGCAAAAAGAAGGTTTTAAAGATACAGGAAGAGCTCAGTGATTAGTAGAGGAAAAGGGGCACACATTCAGCAACAGTAATGTCCTCACAGGAGATTTGTTAACAGGCTTACAATCTGTCAGTATCTTTAAAAGAATATAGTAAGGGGTTGAATAACAATGATATAATGTCCATCGCTTTGAACATACACATACTTGGTTTTTTTGTGTAGCAGAAACATTACCTATAGAGGAAAACAGCACTTCCAAAGAACACCGATTTTCTGAGGACTCTCTGGATTCTGCACATAATTCTGTAAATCCTTCAAGCCCAACCTGTCGAAATTCCACAGAATATCGTGCTTCAGGGAGTGCTGCATATTACAGAAATTCCCATCAGTCAGTGAATGCTACCTCACATTCAGCCCCAATCCTGCGCAGGCTGTCCTTGAGCTCTGCTGGGAGCAGCGGTTACTATGAAGTTAGTAGGAATCGAATGCAGAGGCGGATTGAAGGTATGCTATATAACGAAATTTTCCTAAATATGTAAATGCTTTTGTTAACATACAAAGTCTGTGAATTATGAATAAAGAAGCTCTTTGCCATAAAAAAAAGCTTGCATATGGAATGAAATGTCCTATTGCCAAGCATGTCAGGCTTGCTAATGTAACTGCAAATACAGAACTGAAGACTGTTAGAACTAACACTGCAGTGCAAGCTGGTGGGGGGGGTCTTGCCTGCTGCACCTTCCTCTCACTGCTGTTATGGACCCTGCAGCAAGGCAGACTGGAGAGGGCCAGCTATATGCAGCTCACTTTCTGAGCATCTTGTCACCGATTTCTGTGTTGTTGAAATATGGGGAGAGGGTTTCCTCCTGTCCTTCCCGCTGTCTGCACAGCTTAACTTGCTTTTGCCATGTTCCCAGTTAATGGCATCTTGGGACCCAGGAGCCAAGTATAACTCAAACTAATCCCTCTAGGTGTGTCATAGTGCTAATGTTTATGCTGCTGTAAATATGTGTATTTATATAAGGCATTTAAAGACAAATGGAACAGCTCAATGTTTGGGGGAAAATAAAACATCTTTCATTTTTATATACTACAAAGAATGCATAATAAAAGCCACATGTTAATATTAAGAATGTCTTACGTAAAATGAAATGTATTATCCATGTATAGACTAGTGATACTTCTTCTTTTCACAATATTTTTATACTAAAAGCTGCAAGTTCCACAACTGGGCCAGATTTGAATTCACTAAAAAGGGAACCTTCAAGAATATTGAATAAGGATCCTTCCACCTGGTCAATAGAAGAAGTAATGCGTTTTGTGAAAGAAGCTGATCCACAGGCACTAGCTCCACATGCAGAACTCTTTAGGAGACATGTATGATGCATATCCATTCTGTTCTAGTAGATTGTGTGTCACATTAATCTCCCAAAATACAGCTTCCATCTCTATCACTCTATTTGCAATTGAAGGTAGCATAGACTCTACTCATATATTAGAGGGAGGCTGAAAATTATTATTCCACCTGAAACTCCTCCTGCAGTATATCTTCTCTGTGTTCCTGTCTTGTTACACTAAATATCCACTGCTTTCCAGTTTCTGTGGAGTAACACTAACACTAGAAGCATCCAAGTTCTAATGACCAACATCCATAGTGCCCCTGTCATCTCTGGTACCTCTAGAGGAGATGGCATCCTCATGTACAGTTTGGGGCATTTGGTCTACCTACACATCACCTAAGAGTTTGTTTTGGGGGCTGATTATCCTAAAGTAGAGGCTGTTATGCCTCTTTAGCTTTACATTTGGCCACTAATACTAGAATTCAGAGAATCAGTTGAAATGCTGAATTAGCCTGTTTTAAAAAAAACTGTGTAGGGTTTTGTAAGATTTAATTAAATGTTGTCTTTAGATAGGTGAACTTTGTTGGTTTCTCTGTGCTGTTACTGGTCTCTCCTCTTCCTTCTCACTGTGCTTTTCTATAGCATGTTGCTCAGCAAAAAGCTGCTTGCTTATTTCATTGTATATACAGCCCTTCAAAAAGAGGTTGGCTTTCTCTTTAGTGTTTTCCACACATGTTCTGCACCAGCTTCTACTAACAGTTAAATCTCAGGGTAAGCTGGATTGGACAGAAAACTGAAAGAAACTTTTAATGGAGCTTCCTGTCTTATGTTTTATTCTTAGTTGTATAACAAGACTAAATGTCACTTGTTTTGTCATGTTTATGTTTAAAAAAATTAGACAGACTGGTTTTCTTTATGGTGTTTTAAGGAACTAATTGCCTGTCTACAGTATGTAATGCTGCTAAGAGCTTAGTACTGTCACATTTCAGCAGCTCCTCAACCAGGCTGTTGAAATCTAAGTTGTCCTTGGTCTTGATCCTAACAATCTGTCTAGTTTAACCTGGACAGAGATCTGTCTTACTTCACATATTTAGATGGTCTGTAACCCCTTTCTCTGTGTGACTGTTTGCATGCGCATGCCAGAATCCTCCCACAGCTGTGTTCAAGGTTCAGTGCAAGGCCTCAGTGCTTGGATCATTTAATCTCTAACTGCACAGCCCTTCCTTTGCAGCTTCCTTTTTTTTTTCCCTTTGACCCATTCACTTTTTTTTCCCAGCCAGTACCTAATTTTGAGGGCTCTTTGGTCTGTTTCTTTTGCCTACTGTAACGTTGTCTAACTTATCAAATACCTCAACCATACATTAAAAAAAATACTAACATGAATTCAGTTTCAGTGGCCACCTCTAAATATCAAATTGTACTACGTTGCAAAGTTTTATATCAAGTAGATAACCTTATACTATAGGATAAACAAATGTAACGTACTTTCCAGTTTTACCAAGCAGCTTGTTAAAGTAGTTGTGTGTTGTGTTTCTCCTCTTCCTTCTGTAGGAAATCGATGGGAAGGCACTACTTTTACTGAGGAGTGATATGATCATGAAATATATGGGACTGAAGCTGGGGCCTGCCCTAAAGTTGTGCTACCACATTGAAAGACTTAAACAAGGAAAGTACTAGCCTGTAGGGATGTACCACAAGTACGTGTGTTTGTTTCGCACTAAGCTCTCAGGTTCACAGCCATAGCCTTTGGAACAATTTTGCTGATCTAAATCATCTTTATTTTTTGAAAGTGCTCTCACAATGTAAATAAGACATTCAGGATAAATGGGGGAGGGATATAATCTGTATTACACTCTAGTATTTTGTGAACTGTTTCAGAAGGTTTGCAGGGAAGGACAGTTGATCATACTGGGGGCAGGCGGGTCAGGTGACAGTGCTCTTCCAATCCTGTGTTCTCTGTTACAGACTTCAGCCAGTGTGTTCGTATTCACAACCAAAACAGCTGAATCCCAAAGCAAAATAATAAAACAAACCAGCATCAGGTGTTAGCAATTTTTACAGGAGACGCTGTAAACTTTTTATTTTGCAGGAAGAATTTAGAACAGAAGGTCTCATCTCAATAGTGAATACTGTGTCTAGTCCTCCAGCAGTGTAAGACTCAAGTATATTATTCTAGATTATTCTTCCTAGATTTCTGTAAAGGAAGTAGCCATATGATTTGTTCATGGGGGATGGAGGTGTGGGGAGGTTAGGGTTATGGAGGATAGGGCTTAATACAAATACAAGCTTTTATAAAGTTTGCTTCTCAGTCCTTTGCTAAGTTATGAGGACAACATATTGTCAATTTATGCAGGGAATAAATACTTTTGTTTCATGAAAGGGCATATTGGCTGTTTAAACAAGCCATTTCTGGGACAGACTGATTTCACTGGAACAACGCATCCACATTTTAAACATTCCATTTTTCTGCCAAGTATGGCATGGATATGTGTGTTCATGCTCTTTATATATACATTTGTATGTGTCAGGGAAATATATACTATATATATATATAAATATACATACACACTGTATGTATGTATTCAGTTTTTTTAATGTGTACTTTGCACTCTGCCAGAGAAAATGTACAATTTCTTGTTGGGTTTTTGCCAGTAAATTTGGTTGTGTACTACTTCCATACTCATTAGCACCTGTTTATTTTTTTTTCATTCTTGGAGTCAGAAGGTGACAAACAATCAAAGGGTGGGTTTATTCATACAGGCAGGATTCCTGTACTATGCAATACTCTTGGTTTTTCATCCCTTAACTCTGAGCCATATATTCTGGTATATTTCTGGTAAGAGGCATTTGGTTCCAGTGGTTTGGGCTTATATTTCCTATTAGGAAGTGCTACTATGTAACTAATAAGCCTTTTTTTGGGTAAAACCGGTGCTGTTTGTATAAGCTGCAAGAATGAGTGGTGATAATATAGCAGTTTGTTGTCACTGCCGATTGTAATGTACATCAGGGACAAGAAAATATATTTTCTGTGTAGGAAACTGAATGTACTGTATGTAATAGTGTGAGTGATAAAAACTATTTCCTAGGGAAGGTCTAGTCTTAAAATGGTAGATTTGTATTTCTTACTGCCTTTTTATATGAAAGCATATAGTATAAAAGTATTTTTTACAAATTCCTTTTCTGAAAATGCCTTGCTTTACCAATAGTCTGATATTCCTCAGGTTTGAGCAGAGATACTGCTGCAGACTGATTTTTGTGGCTCATAAGTGTCCCAAGTATTTTGTTAGTTTAAGTGACTGCAACGTAATTTGAATTTATCAAGTCATTTGGATTTTGAGAACTGTTTTTATTATTACATCATTTGACACTAAAGGTTATCTATATCGATTTGTTTTGCATATCTTTTGTGGTGCATATATGCTTAGATGAGTAATACAAGCATGCCCTTTTTAGTAAGAAAAGGTCAGAGCATTAATTAAAGAAACAGAATGTTTTCTCTTTCTGTTAGGAAAATCCTGACTTGATTGTCGGCATAACCATATGAAAGTTAGTTATGTGCTGACAAAAACATCATGCCCCACATGTTCAGTATATTGTCTATACCTTGCTTCTTCCATCCTGTATTATGTTGATTTTCAGAGTTCTTCAGTGTAAAAAGATCTCACACAGTTTAAGTGGAAGTAATTGACTGAAAACAGTTTTCATTTTTTACGTTGCCATTGGCATAAGAAAAACAAAGATGTTTAAATTTTCTGTTTGCCCTTTATGGAATGACATTTTTGTACATGGCACTATTTTGAGTATAAATATTTGTTCAAGGCTTTCTGTACACACATATGCACAGGGATTACTGTGATGTTGCAGTGCCTGGATTTCACAGTGTGCTGTAGCATGAGATTCAAGTGTTCAGTGTTGTAGCAGAATATATTTTTTATTCTTTATTTCCAATGGGATGTTCTTATCTATCAACAAAAATAAAATAGTTTGTTCATTGTTGTAACTGTTTTGTTTGACATTGTATATATACTAGATATATGTATCTCTATGTGAGCGCTGTTCGCGTAGGCAAGGGAAGCTATCTTATCTGGCATTTGGCAGTTCTTGACAGTTCATGTAAACATCTGATGTAAGGAAGCTTTAATCAAAAGGTTGAAATCATCCCAACATTGTTTATCTAAAGCAATTCATGTTTGAGCTTTGGTTAGTCTATGCTTTCAAAGTTATAGTTTAGGAATATATTCTACTGTTTTGTTTTGCATATCAAATTTTGCCACTTACAGCTCACAAAACTGTCATATAACCACTGAGGGGAAGAGACTGCTAAAAACTGTCCTGTGTTCAGATGAAGACCTGAAGTATTTCAAACTGAAGGAATTAATGGCAGTAGGTTTGAACTTCATACACTTCATGCTTTCTTACTTCTACGAACAACAGAAATCTGTTGTTCTGGTTGCTGTTCGCAGTGATCAGCCTGTGCTTGAGAAGTAACTGAAATTGGGTTAATGGTAACCTCAGAAACTTCACAGGCAAATTACGGATCTTCGGAGTTGGTAGTGACAATAGTTCAGAGGCATTTTGCAACTGATTTCTTTCAAAAGATACTGAGTATCTTTTTTTGGTGAGTATTTAATACATGATGTTCTCTGAGTTGCTTTTCTACTGACAGGGATTCATCTGTTTACCTGGTTCTGTATCTTTCAGTCGTCTTGCAAGATGGTGCTGTAACTTCTCAGTACATCATAAGACCTCTTCTATTTGAAATTAAAATACTGCTGCCTAGCAGCTCTCACAGTTCTTGTTGTAGAAGACCTATGCAATATTGAAACTGAAGAATGCTGCATGGCAGGGTGATTGCATGTTGTGGTTGACATGACTGCATTTTTAACAAGTCTGTTATGGCTGTATATATAGTAGAACTTTTTCAGGAATCATGGTGAAGACAGAAAAATCATGTTATAAATGTTGGCTCAAAGGATGGAGTATGAGGATATGCTCTGGCCATCATACAGATCATTAATGAAGATTTTAAATGGGATCAGACCCAGTACTGATCCCTTGGGTACACCACTAGTTACTGGCTTCCCACTAGACTTTGTGTCACTCATAATAGTCCTCTGGGCCCAGCTATTCAGCCAATTTTCTATGCACTTCCAACCTATGCCTCAACAGCTTGTCTGTGAGGATCACAGGATGGGAGACAGTGTTGAAGACCTTCACGAAGTCCAAAGAGACAATATCTACTGCTCTCTCACATCTGCTAGGCCAGTCATTTCATCATGGAAGCTTATTAAGTTGGTGAAGCATGGCTTCCTCCTGGTGAAGCCATGCTGACGACTCCTGATGACAGTCATCTGGTTCACGTGCCTGAAAATGATTTCCAGCATTAGTTCCTTCACGCTGAGGTGTGGCTGAGTGGCCCATAGTTCCCTGGGTTGTTTTCCTTGCTTCAGGCACTTCTCCCATTCACCTTTATTGATCAGAAATTACAGAGAGTGGCCTCGCAATGTCATGTGCAGGCCACTTTCCCATCTGCAGGACAGTGGCCCTCAGCACTCATGGGAGCATCCCATCAGGCCCATTAGACTTAACTATGTCCAGTTTGCTTAAGTATTCCCTGACCTGTGCCTTTTCCACCAAGGGTCCATTGTTCTTGCTTCAGCCTTTCGCCATGGTTTCTGGGACCTGGAATTCCTGAGGGCTGGTCTTGCTATAAAAGGTTGAGGCAAAGCAACCATTCAGTACTTCAGCCGTTTCCATGTTGTGTGTAACGAGGTACCCTGTCTCATTCAGCAGTGGGCTCACATTTTCCCCAGTCTTTCCTTTTCACCTGTACAGTGTAACCTATTTCAATGCAGTATCATGTAATAAAACACATTTTAAAAGTGGATAGCACTGTTGTTTTCTTTAATTGGATGGTGAGTTTCATTTGCTCAATGAACACTTAATTCCAACGTTAGACCTGTGAACCTGTTCTAAAAGTTCTGACCACCTTTCTGCTGTTCAGGTTGAAGCTATGTAGAGTTAGGCTGGCTTGGTTCAAAGAAAAAGAAAAAAATGAGAACCCCTAGAGATCAATTTCAAAGGTCATATATTCCTCCTCTGCTTTTTTTATTACATGTAAAACTACTACAGTGAGTAAAAAGTGCTCATTTGGAACTGCCTGAGAGTGACGCAGGGAAGCAGAAGCTGGTTTCATGTCCTTTTCAGTGGTGAAATGATTGCTGCTTTTTTTCTCAAGCCCTGATTATAATCTTTCGCTCTGTAAAGCTTACGAACTACCCCGTAATCCTGGGATCGTGTTCCCCAACTGTCTGTATTCCTGTTGTTTCAAAGGTCATGCAGAGCTATTCTGAGACTTTTATCTTCTTAAAATCCAAACCGTCTGTTGTAAACTCACTGTGTTTTGAGTCTGCAACTGAGACATTTTATATCTGTTATTTTTTTTATCTTTACAGTAGGAACCTCAGGCATAGTTTGTTGGTGATTTTTTAAAATACCAAAATATTTTGCTGCTTTCTCGTCTGACAGTTCATCCTAAATAAATTCTCATTTCTGTGGCTGTGTAGATAATGTGAGTCCTATGTGTGCTTAAGATATGCCATTACAGTGGTCCAATAGGCTTTTAAGTCCTCCACTTGCATAAATCATCCATCCTTGTCCTAGCAGATCATTTTGATTAGCTGTAATTTGTCCCATTTGAATCAGAATTAGCCTCACCAGCTCCAGAATCTCCCAGTCCTCCTGTACAAGCTGAGGAGTGAAGGAGCTGCTTCTCCTTGTAGCTTTATGGACCACTGCTAGTTTTATTTCAGCTTTCACTGTCTTCGGGGGAAGTGTTTAGTGCTGATAGCAGAGGCTGCACAGCTCTACTTCTTTTCTTTTTCAAATACACAAAGACATTTTCATCCACAGAGATTCACTTTGCAGCCTCCGAAATCGAAGCTATTCCAGGACAAACAGTACAAGCAAACAGATGCCAGCACATGAGAAAAGGGAGATGGCATCCCATGTTGTGTGAACAGACAAATGGGAACAGATGTACAGCTTGAAGCTGGCAGAACCCCTCTCTTCCAATGGTTCCTTTCTAGTTCTGACAGCTGGAAGAAAATGAATACACCACAAAACCACCATGATAATTGCCATTTCCTTGCATTGGCAGTCTCAGCACCAAGATCGAGAACTGGAAGGACAAAGGCTCATCTACCCTCCCAGGTGGAAGCTGAGGCAATTGGCAAGGCACTGGGAAACATCTTAATAAGTGGTGGCACACCGTTAGAAAGTGTGGTGCTCAAATGAAAAAGGCTATAATTTTACTGTGTTTCTCCCTTTGTCGTAGTTAGCTTTTTTCAGTTTATGGAGGCACTCAGTTTCCCCTGGCAATTGTGTTAATGCTGTCCAGATCCCTAAGAGTGGGGGTTTCAAACAGACCTGAACTCTTCTCTCAACTTCCATCTCTCCAAACCACTGCTGCCAAACAAGTCTTCCCCTTATTGGAGACCCTTTTGAGGGAAAGCTCTTTGCATGTGCTTCTCCTGCGTGTTTTGAAAAATAAGAAAGGGGCTCTGCAGCTTGTTTGTTTTATCATAGCAGCTATTGCTGCTGTTCTCATTCCTTGCCTGGGAATGTTGATGGTACTCTCTTGCAAGCAGATGCCTCTCACTTGGGCCATGTTACTCAAGGTGTGTTCTATCAAATGCTTTTGTCTGTCCCTCTCTAAGTCCCTGAGCTTTCATGAACAATATAGTGGGGGTGGAAAAATTAGTAAGTAAGTGCTCAGTTTTAGTCTACCCTTGATTTATGCTAGTACTTTCAGGGCGAGATACTAGATAGGTCATTGGAATGTACTTGGGGCATATCGCTTTTTAGGCTCAGTGAGCAATGGTGGGGTGTATGTTTTTGGTTGTTTTGGGAGGGGGTTGTTAGTTTGTTGTGGGTTTTTTAACTGAATTCTCTCAGTTGTTTGTTTATTTTCAAGAGACCAACTCAGCAAAAAGGAACATACTACTTTCATACATCTTTGCATTCATTATAGTGTTAATTGTAAACTGTCTTTGCCTGGGTGGTGGTTGGCTGCAGGAAATGAACAAGTTGGGGAAAGTTTAAATGTTTTGAAAGAAAACAGAAATGGAAGCCTGGGATGACTGATAGGGTTTTCATGCAATAAACATGGGAAGGAAAAATATATGAAGAATGAAGTAATGGAAAATCATAAAGGAGAAAACCAGGTGGATATACTAACTTAAACTGTTTCAGATTTGGATGCACTGACTGTTGAGTCATGACTAGTGTCTTTGACTGTTTGCATTGAGCTGAGATTTTAAAGAGGAAATTTAGAAATTAACATTTTGAGCCATGTCAGGAATGTGAAGTATTTTATCTTGACATGATTTAATCTGAAAACATGGACTGAATCCTTGTAATTTCCTACCCAATTTTTGGCTCATCCTCTGTCTCTGAAGTGTTTCTTCCCAACTGAATGAGCTGCTGCTACCAACTCCTTCTTGATGTGATTTCTTTTAAAGCCAAGCCAATTGAAGAGCCAAAACCTAGGAATACAGGATTGGGTTTAATTTCATATAATTTCATGTCTTTATATCATAGTTGTTTACACTCTCTCATTGTAGTCCATAGAAATCTAGCTGACTGAGTTGAGGGTATGAGTGATCGGATCACATACCAGCATCTGTTTTACAAGGCAATGAATAGCTCTCTTGACTCTCTTGGTTTTGCTGACTGTATTTCCAGTATCTATAATGGGACCCTTGATACCCATCTCACTTAACTGCAACATGTGAGTTAATTTGCCACCTAAAGTGCGGTTCATTTCAAGTAAGATGGAACAATGCCCTTACGTGAGTCCGACACTGAAGGACCTAGTTGGTGTACCGAACAAAAAATGCTTGCAGGTCCTGTGGTCCACCACACAAGGGTTCTCACTCAAAAGTCCTGATGTCCAGAAAAAAGTCTGTCCATAGAGAGTATTTCTGCTCTCTTGGTTGTTGCACAGTTGGAGTGCTGTTGCATCTCTCTTGTTTAGAGGGTCTCTGAAGGACAGGCACGTACTTTTTAATGCTGATCCATGCTCTGTGGATCAAGATTTCAAGGTACTTACTTTGAAGCATTTGTTTAAAGAATGAGGAATCTACTTGGTACCTTTATAACTGTGACAGGAGGAAGGCTTTCCTTTTTCTCAAACAGGAAATCACTTGTGTATCAGAAGCCTCAAAAATTAATAGCCTTCCCATGCTTACTGATGGGACTTTTAGGGGTTTTCTTGCAGTACGTAAGCTCTGGAAGGAAGGACCTCCCTTGCATTTTGTCACAGTGACACATCCTTTGTCTGTGAGATGCCAGACCAAGACAAAATGTTGCCTATCTTTGGTTCTTAAGCAAAAAAAGATGGAAACTCCATTGCCAAGGATGTGGTGGGAAGGATGATACTGAAACAATGAAGAAAATGTGACCATTTTGAGACAGCTGTGGGTTAAGGAACATTAGTAATCCCAGGAGCAAGGGGGGCTGGGCACAGGCTGATGTGGGGATGCAATGTGTCCATTGCCAGTGCTTTCCTGGAAACATGCACTAAACAGTGAAAACTAATGTTTTACCTGTAAAATAGTGCTCCCTTCCAGAGATCTGATTAGATTGTACCCTACCATTTGCTTTTTTAATTTCCCCCTCTCATTTTGAAAGTATCCTAATAATTTCAGTACCAGGATATTATTCTAGGAGAGGTTGGGGTATATGGGCACAAAGCATTGCTAAATATTTTAGCAATTAGTAATTTTTCTCCCCATACATGAAGAAATGTTTCAGATGGTTCAACAACAGAGTGGATTTTCCTAGCAAGGCTGCGATACCAGGATTTTAACAACTGTGGAAAATATGTTTTCCGCACTAAAATTAGGGGATTTGCTCATGTGTGTGTGTAGGGCTGCCCCAGTGTACTCTGATTTGCAAGCTTCAGCATTAAAAGTTGTATGGTCTAAGAGAAAGGCAACTTTAAGTAAGAGGAAAGGGAAGCATTGGGGGAAAAAAAGTAATAGGTGACTGAAAAAAGCAGATTGCATAAATTAACGTCATTAATGTCACAGTGGCAGGCTGGCTGTGTTTGGGAAGGCAGGAACCGATTCCAGCCAGAGGAAAACGAGGGCTTTGACAGAGCCCTTCAGCATGTTTTTATAAACTTGAGCACAAAAAGAAACTAAACCATCTGGCACCGGGGTATTATGCAATGTTGTTTTGTGCTATTTTCATTGTCCAAGATTCTTCATGAGGGCTGGTAATGAGCCTCTTATTGTTGTCAGAGCACTGTCCTGAGGTACCTCTGTGCAAGTGAAGGGGCAGACTCCTCTGAATCTTTCCCTTAAGTGCTTGGTGTGCCAGCCAGTTTCCCCCGAAATCTTTCACATGCAAGAAGTGTGTGAAGCTGCTCCTTGAGCCCTTGTGGGTCAAACCTCTGCAGGGATTTGCAAGGTGGTATGGCCATCCCAGTGCTCTGGAGGGCTGAGTGGAAAATGGGTAGAAGTGGTTAAAAAAAGTTAGCAGTGATGGGAAGATGTATTGGTGTATCAGTTTCATAGCTGATAGGAGCAGGGGTGGTAGGAGAGCCTCAGTTACACACAGTCATGGGTCATTTGAGGCCTGTGATATGCAGAAATGGATGCCTTTGCTGTTCTCCTTCCCCTTTCCTTCCTGCCAGCTGTGTTTCCTGCTGCCTTTCCCCATCCCCTGCTGTGTCAGGGCATGAGGAAGAAGGTCACGCTGCCTTGCGCACTCTGCGTGTGTGATTTGATGTCCTCTGGCCCTTGCTTCTCAGCTGCCTTCAGGCCAAGAAAGCATTACCAGTGCTCAGTGCTCTCCTTTCTTTTCACTCTCACTAAACCAAGTTGCCCTGGAGCCTTATTTTTGAAGCTGACACCTTCCTTTTCTGTCTGTCATCTATGCGTGGCCAAGGGCCACATTTTTGCTTCTCCCTTTCATTCTCTGGCTGGCTGGTTGCTAACCTTATTAAAGGTGCAGTGCTAACAGGCCTGGAGGTGGCTCTTATCTCGGCTTCCACTTCCTACTTTCATCTCCCCATTGCCCACCTTTTCCTTGCACTCATAATTGTCTGCTGCTTACCTGACTGCTTGTCTGTTCTCTCAGCCTAAAACCAGGTCAGTTCTCTGGCTGAGAAGATGCTCATTCTTCTTTTGGATTAATTCCTGTTGCTCACAGCTAACTCCCTGTGCTGAAGCCTTAGCTGTGCACCCCTGAGCCCTTAGCTGTGCTGTGGGCACTGCAGGGGAAGGTGAATGCAAAGGAAAGCTCCAGGCTGGTGCACCTGACCTCTCCCACCCTTAAGGCTGCCATGTACCATGGCTTTTGCCTGAAGTCACAGAATGATAGAATACCAGATTGGAAGAGACATCAAGGATCATCTTTCTAGGCAAAACTTGCCCTAGATTAGATGTCCCAGCTTGCTGTCCCACTGCAAAGATGTACAGCCCTGCTCCCCTCTTCAGATCCAGTGTCTGTCTTCCTGAGAAACCTCTGTCTGACAGGTTGAAGAGAGCAGAGGGGAAGGTAACCCACACCTGCAACCCTCTCCCCTCTCAGACAGCCTTTAATAAATGCTCACACCCAAAGTGCAACTCAAGAAAGCTTGGAGCCAACAAGGGGTGCCCTTGAGGGTCTGCACTGCTCCTCTCTACCTTGCATATACCCCTCATTGTAAAACATCTTTCTCCTACCATTACAGCTTAATGACTTTCCCTTCAACTTCACAAGAGGTATTAATGCTTCCATTAACAGCCACAAGAAATGGAAGCTCCATATATCATGAGTGCAGCTCCGTGTCCTCTTCTTGCAGAAGTTTCAGAAGCAGTTAAAATATAGCCCTGTAGAAAATTAATGGCCCAATATACAAAATCTGTAATTGCTGCTAGAAGCAAGGAGGAGGAGGAGGTAGAAGTGCTCAATCTTGGTATAATTAAGTATCTTGTTCTGTGGCTGCTTCTCCCCCATGCTGATGGGATGTAGGACTTGTGCTTCACACACGAGGGATGGTGGGAGGCAAATGGCCCCTACTTAGTGTCATTTGCCCAACAGAGTTAAGCATCAGGAGAGGTGCTGGTGTGTGGCTCCTCTCCCCATGGCACATCCTTGAAGGCTGGGGTAGCAGGGGAGGCAGTGGGAGCTAAGCCTTCCTAGAAAGATGCTGTTCAGAGTATCTCCCCTGCCATTTCAGTTTCTGCAATGGAAAAGCCAGGCTATGGGGTGGGGTGAGCCCAGTCTGTTCTGTCCATCCATTTCTAGCGGGGTGGCTCCAGCCTGTGTCACCTTGTGGCAATGGGGATGGTGGTAGTGGCCAGCAGTGCCAGGGAACTTGGCCCTTATAGAGACAGCCCCATAAATGGGAGGCTAGGATAGTTGGAGCCTGCTGGTTTTCCTCTGTTTCTGCTGTCTCAGAGAAGGAAGATTGCAGTTGCTCTTGTAATGGTCTGGAGAAGATGCAGTTGCATGGCTGCTGGTCTGCTCTGCCTTTACAACTGGTACCACTTGGCTTTAAACTGAATTAGGTGCCCATAGGCACTGTTTTGACAGTGCTTTTATGGGTTTATAATGGCATAAAGCTGATTTAGCCTAATTTGTTGTCAGGGTTTCTGGGGCTTGTGGTCTAAATCTAGTTAAATAAGACCACTGTGTGCAAAGCAGCCTGGAAGATAGCCTGGGCACTGAAGTTAACCTGAGAGCACTAATAGCTCTCAGGAAACACCTGCAAAGGGGAGGAGGAAAAGCCTCATCACCTGCAGTGGTGTCACTGTCAGGCACTGTCCCGTGTGCCCTGTGGCTGGACAGGAGGGGTGCGCATCGGCTGGGCACCAGTGCAATGTCCTCTAACAGCCAAGGATGTTGTGGGGGGTGACCCTTGCATAAGCCTGGAGGGATCAGGGTGGTCAATGCAGCAAATCATAGAATCATAGAATGGTTTGTGTTGGAAGGGACCTTAAAGCTCATCCAATTCCACCCCCCCTTCCATGGGCAGGGACACCTTCACTAGACCAGGCTGCTCCAAGCCCCATCCAACCTGGCCTTGAACACTGCCAGGGATGGGGCAGCCACAGCTTCTCTGGGTGACCTGTGCCAGGGCCTCACGACAAGAAGCACATACTTGAAAAATAAAGAATCCCAGAAACTGTTTTTGGGCTTGCTTCTGTCAGCTGTGAAATAAAAACGACAGCAGCTAACGCTGTGACCTCCTTTTGAAATAATCTGGTGTAGCCCTGGGGAAAAACTGTTTGCAGAAGTTTTTTTTGACACTGGAACAGACCCAGCTGAAATAGAGTGGGGCAGTGACATCTGGGATGGCTATCCCCAGGGATGTTGAAATCCTGAGCCTCTGCACTGCAGTAACCAGAAGATGACACATTTCATCAGCACAGTTTCTTAGAAGGAGCAAAACAAAGTAGCAACAGCAGAGTATTTTCAATTAAGAAAAAAAAATTAATGAAAAATACACCCGGATGACTAAACATTCATGAATCCATCAGCACTTCACGCTCTTCTGAACATTGTCAGTTCTGACAGCTTCGGGAAAAAAAATAAAAGGCTTTAAAAATACTTAAAAAGCAAGAATTTGACAGATTTTGATGCTACCCTTATGTGAAAGTTGCCCATTTTCATATTAAGCAAGAGGGCAGCGATCCTTTGGCCCAGGAAAAGAGAAACAGAATGCCTTTCTGAACCTCGTAATGCAGATGCATTTTTCTGAATAGTGAACTGGCATCTGCTGGCATCAAATGTTTCAACAGATTTCAGCACGACACCAGTGCCTGTGGGTGCCTTTAGACTTATAGCCCTGAAGCTGCTTCTTTGGGCAATTTCTCATTGCATAAACAACCGCAAAAAACCTTCCTGAAACTGTCCAAGAGAACTCTTGGAAGTAACTTGGCTGCAGCCAGTTAAAGGCAGGCACAGTATGCAATGGTATCTAGCTGACGGGTTTACAATGGCTTATTTTTATTTAGAGAGAAGTGGTGCGGTGCTGGGAACATGCCATTTGAAATAATAACACAAAAGGTTTTCTACGTAAGGGGTATAGCCACAAAAAAGGCAGTGCCCACTGAAAATTCTTCTGCTCTCACATTCATCCTTCAGTCAGGATGGGTTTTTACAAGTGAGCTGTGTGAACATAAAGCCTACAGACCAAAATGCATCTCCAGCTCATTTCCACACACAAGTGCAAATCCGTAACCTACCAGAACTTTTATTTTAATTGTACATTCACATTTCTCCATTGCCGTGGATGGCTTGTACACTGCCCTGTGATACTGTTACACAGTTCTGCTCTTCCACGTGCATTGATTTCAGCCAGCAAAGAGTAACAACAAACAACTTTTCCATTTATCTGTAGTCAGGCTGGGAAAAATTAGGTGATTTTTCCTTCCCCTCCCATCCCCCAGGCAACTGAATTCCCCTGACTTTCAGGCTTTTCTCTTTTAAATGACTGATAGCATTTCCCAATATCCTAAGACAGTTTCTTGTGGTCTCCCGCAATGAAGCTGGCGTTAGGTGTGCACTGGGCTGTACTGCTCGCTCGCTCTTGCTTCTACCGAAGCTCATTCGGGTGCATCACTAGTGGCTGTGGTGACATGCGCTGTTCCAACAGTGCTGTGGGACAGTATTGTTTTTCTTAGGCTGATAGTTTTAACACTTTAGGTTCATCACAAGTCAGCTGCGGTGCTTTCCAGTCTACAGCCCTTTAGCCAAAGCTCCTCTGTGCACTGCAAGCGGTTCAGAAATGACCAAACCCATGCCGCCACCGATTAGCACGTACAAACATTTATTTTGAAATCTCCATTCTGAACCATTCTGAAGAATTACATCATCAAAGCACTTCATGGCAGTGAAAATAGCTCTTACCCCTCGGACTCATCCATTACTCCATTAAAGCTGCAAAATGTGCAATCTGCTTGAAAAATAGGTTGCTTTTTATTCAGTTTCCCATGAAAAGTCAAAATTCAATAACAAAAAAAAGGAAAAAAGAAAAGAAAAATCAACCAACCCAGCTTATAGGGACTCTACATCTGATCCTCTCCCCCATCCCCCAAAAATAACTTACAAAGATAGTTTAAAGTTTTAAATGAGTTTAAACCCAAGTGCATCTTTTTTATTATTTTTTTTTCCTCCTTCTTCTCATAATAATATTAAAATTCTAAAACCCCATAATTTACTTTCTTGGAAAAAAGGCAGCGAGCCGTTGCTTCTTGATTGGAAGAATATGTATCTCCGGCGAGTTCATTTTCTTTAGCTTTACGCTCCTGTTTTTGACGGGTTTCCTGAGGGCCTCTGCGCTGTCCCGGGGCTCGGGTGGGCTCTTCACGTCATAGCACTGCAGCACTGAGTCCTGGGGCAGGTCCCTTTTGAAGGAAAAGTTTTTGGTGGAGACCCCGGACAGGCCCTTGATCTTGCCGCAGAAGATGGTGGGCACGGCGTCCTTGACGGAGACGATGACTTTGGCTGTCTGCGAGGTGCTGACGATCTCGATGTTGTTGCCGGCCTTGGGCTCGCAGCCCGCCCTGCCCGCCTGCTCCACCAGCCACTTCTGTGGCTGCCGTAGCAACTCAGCCTGCCCGCCGCCTGCCCCCCTGCCCTCCGCCTTGCCCGATCCCTCCTGGGGCTTGCAGGGGGTGAAGGGGGCAGCAGGGCCGGGGAGCTTGTCCAGCACAGGGTGAGTGCCGGCCTCAGCAGTGGCGGTGGGGATGGTACTGGCCACCTCCCCAAGGGGACCCACTGGCTTGCGACAGGAGGCGAGAGACAGGTCCAGGGCCCCGTCCTCAGGTGGTGGTGGTGGTGGGGCCGCCTCGCTGGCCCGGGGCATGGGTGGCCCTTTCATAGAGAGGTCCAGCGCCTCATTGTCGCTGCCCATCTTGATGACAGTGTGGCGGCTCAGCTGGGGAAAGTCCCGCAGGTGCGGGAGGTCAAAGGGCTTTGTCTCCTCCTTCTCCAGTGGGGTCTGAGTGCCCTTGCAGGAGTGAGCGGTGAAGAGCTGCGGCTTGGGCGGGTCAGGGGCTGCCTTGGCCTCAGCGCCGTGGGGCACAGGGATGGGGACAGGGATGGGGATGGGGACAGGGACAGGCAGGGGCACGATGACAGGGTAGGGCACCAACAGCGTAGCAGGGGGCACCAGTGGGGAGAGGGGTGAGCTGAAGGCCTGGGGCGGGAGGGTGGTGTAGTCCGGGGGGGGCTGGCAGGGGGCAGAGCCCAGGGCGCCCTGTGAAGGAAACAGGTCCTGAAGGACGGCAGCAAACCCCGGTGTCTGAAAGACGGGGGGCAGGACAGTCTCCTGTGCTTGGCTGGAGGGCTTGGGGTCCAGGAGCTGGGGCTGCCCGACAGGGGGAGCAGCACCAGGGAAGAGGCCGGTGTGCAGGGGGCTGGCGGGGCAGGTGGCCCCCGGGGGCAGCACCAGGGGAGAGTTCAGGTGCTGGAAGACGTGCTGCTCCAGGAGGACGGGCAGCGGAACAGGGCCCTGCGTGGTCATGACGTAGGGGGTGGTGGTGTTGGTGGCCGGCATCTGTGGGGCGGTGCTGCCGGCTACCTGCAGGTGGATGGGCAGGACAACAGGGCTGTCCCCCAGGCAGATAGGCTGCAGCACGGTGGCTGCCACCTTCAGAGCCACCCCGCTCTGTGACTCGGCTGGTGGTGTCAGGATGGAGGGTGCAGGGACTGTCACCAGAGGGGACAGGGCCTTCTTCATCAGGTCGGCCGAATTGATGTTCCAGGCCTCCGCCGTGATCAGCTGGGCCACCCCATTCTCCAGCTTGTTGTTGGCCATTGCGGAGGGCGAGTTGGTGACGTCCATGGGCAGGTTTGGGGCATCCTTGTAAAGCTCCTCCATGTTGCAGGGCTGCTTGGGCTCTGCCGGCACCTCCTCTACATCGCCATCAGTGAGGTCCGTGGCGGCTCCGGGCTGCCAGGAGCATCGGCACCAACATAATTTGGCCTGCAAGCCAGAAACATATTTTAAGCACCACATAAATCTCCTTCCTAAAATAATATTTGCACTTGCCTTTAAAGACCCCATCGCCAAAGACAAGCCATCAAACATTTCCACGCTTCAGGCTAACGGCTCCATAATGCAGCATACTATATACACAGAGATGCTGGATATACATACGCCCGTGAGTGTTGTACGAAGAGTTTTGAGAAACTTATATTTAGCTGTAAACATAGATAATTTAAAAGGCTTAAGGACTGCCTACAGCCAAACCCACCCCCCAGCATGCAGTGTGAAACAAAGCAGGGGGATTGGAACTGGATGATCTGAAGGTCCTTTCCAACACTAACCATTCTGTGATTCCGCAATTCTATGACTTGGGCTGCCTGTTTTACACTTTTTAACAAAACTCCACATAATGACAGTGCATGGCAGAGCAGCGTGACAGAGCAGTGTTATAACTCAACAAAAGCTGCCAAAACACACGTTCCTAATATTGCAGCTAAGAAATGTCCCACCATGGGTGAACTGTACTTGCTTCCCCTAGAACACTCATTCCTGTTTCATCCTGGTGGGATTTACTCAAGGCAAGCAGGTGAGCATCACATGGTGCTTACAGGACCTCCAAAATTGCCATTTGCAGGGTAGGAAAGGAGCACGAATAGGCAATGGCAAAGCAAAACCAAACCAAACCCTAGTACTCCCCCTGCCACTGAGCTAGCTAGAGACAGAAATGTGAACCAGGCACCTGATTCATTAAAGACCCAAAGAATAACAAAAAATCAAAGCAATCTCAATTTTGACAGCCCAACCCTTTATATCAACCACACAAATGGCAATTAAAAAAGGGCAGAGATATTTTCTGTTTGTGGTTGCAGTGAAATGTGCAGCCTATTTCCTAAAAAGATTAACACCTCCTTCCCCCTGGAAACAAACAAGCAAATTAATGGCACTGTGCATCCATTCCTTTAGAAGGATAAATAATTTCCAGCCTGTGAGCTACCACCAGCAGACTTTGGCTAGGAACTGGCCACTGTGTCTTGGCACTCCACGTGCCTCTCCAAAGTGTGTGCCGCATCCTGCTGTAGTAATAATCACCATGGAAACTTGTCCAGTTTCAACTCCGTTACCATGGGAAAGCACAGGCGCACCCCAAATTTACATTTTCCACCTGCACACGGCTGAATCCTGCTCCCTATGAGCACAACATGTGCCATTCCCATTGCCTGGCTGGCTCAGCTGGTGAGAGTGAGGCAGTTCCCCATGTCCCATAGGCATGCTGTTGTTGGGATCACAGGAGATGATAGGGGTGGGTGAGGGGTCCCAGCCTGGGGATGTGTCTGAGCCTGAAAGCACGCAAAGAGCTCAGCTGGCTCTGGCACTTACAGAAATTATTTGCTTGCACAGACATTTGTAAATGACAAACCTGCAAAGGGGACAGGGAAAAGGGAAAAAAAAAAAACAACCAATCCTCAAACCCCACAAACAAAGGCTAAAAAATGGCCAAGGCAGGGAAGCGGGAAATTTCCCAAGTCTCTCCTGAGACTTGTAAATCCTTGGATTTGGCAGCAAGATGCTATGGCGAGCACAAGACTCCAGAAATGCCAGGAGTTAACGGGGGGGGGGGAGGGGGGGGTTGGTTGGGTAAAAAGCTAATAATTTATCAGGCGCATTTGAGTTCTTAAAAAGGATTTTTAAAAGTAAACAGATGAGTCACTTCTTCTCCCCTCCTGCTGCTGGCTTAAGGAGAATAATTCTGGATTTTTCTAATCTCATGAAACATTCTGCAGGAAACATTCACAAAGTTGGGGTTTCATTTATTTGTTTCCTTTTCTACCCTTGGCTGAGACAGATTACTGGCAGGCAGAGGTGCCCAAGCACTGAAAAACAGGAGGAAAAATCAAACCCTTCTTCAGACAGTGACAAGTACTGGTATAAAAAAAAATCACACCAGTCTTGTTTTGGAAAAAAAAGGAAAAAAAAAAGAGAAGCAATTGTTTCTAAAAATAAAGACAATGAGGAGACCACTCAGCACATTCAAGCTGCAAAAAAAGGACGTTCCTTCAATTAAGGAATTAAAAAGCCATTTTCCCCTGCTCTCGTATAATCTCTCCCTCCCTCTGTGTAAAATGACCATTTTAAACCCCTGTGGTCTCTGCAGCGCACCCCAGCATCTTTGCTGCTCCAGCTGCTGCAGCACAGCCGAGTGTTTTGCGCATGACATTGGCTCTTCCCCATGTTTCTGTTTGCTTGAGAAGTGTGAGATCGCCGTGTTTTCATAGAGAATTAATGATCTGGCAGGGACAGGAAATGACCTCCTGTTCCTCTGGCAAACCCATTTCATGTTGAGAAATAGAAAAATGAAGATGAAAATGATGCTGCGTAAGAGACTTGAGGGATTAGCATGCAGTACGGATTCGGGGAGAGAGAGACAGATCACCGCTGATGATGAAAGTATCAAACATAATAAAATCCCCACGATTGCTGCTTTAAAAGGCGACATGGCTGCAGGCAGAGGAAGTATTTAGATGAGGAGAGCAACTCATCTATCACCATCGGACACCTTGAAGAAATGCCTGTGGGCTTGGTTTTGCTGTTTGGGGTTTTTTTTTAAACCACAGTCAAATACTGTTTTCCACACGTGATCCCGTATCTTTCTGGGATCTACAAATTTATATTGTTGAGGTCACAGCCCTACACTGCCTCTGGGAGGGCCCCACTGTGCGAGGAGGAGGAGATGATGAGAAAAGTGAGGTGCAGTCCTCAACCCAGGGTTAGGGGTTGGGTGTGGGGTTTATCCCTTCTCACCTTTCCTATGTGGAAATGTACCTTTCTGTACTCCCAGTGTACCTGCTTCTTCAGCATGTGACAGCTACAGAAAACAAAAAATAACACATGGGGCATTGATGCCCCATCCCTGGCACTGTTCAAGGCCAGGATGGACGGGAGCAGCCTGGTCAAGTAGAAGGTGTCCCTGCCCATGGCAGGGTGGTTGGAACCAGATGAGCTTTAAGGTCCCTTCTGACCCAAACCACTCAATGATGCTATGATATATATGTATATATATATCATATATATATATGTAAATATACACCAAAAATAGTTCATGATCCTGCCCACAGCTTGCAGGCTGCAAAGTACAGCAGAGTCCCAGCACAACTGCCTCCTGCTCCCTGTAAAGCAACTTTCAGTTTCACCTTGAAGGGAATCCCAGGGTTGCTGAACATATATTACACTAAACACCTATTATCGTGGTCAGTAAGCAGAGAGTGAAAAGGATCCAAGTCCCTATGCTTCAAAAGAGGAGATGTTTGAAGATCTGGGGTAAAGAGACAGTTTGAAGTTGTCCAAAGAGGTGTTCTGTAGTTCCTAGGCTTCTTTTTTATACTACATACACTGTGTACATGGTACAAAACCCTAAGTCAACATGGAGATGACTTAAAGTAAAAGTAGTTTTTCCATGTTGGTGTTTACAGTGATAGCTATAGTGTATTTCTCCTTTAATAAAAATCAAGTGGAAGTACGTGCTGGGTTTTTGGTTTTTAAGACAAGTTTCATTTACCTAATATACACAGATGAAGGTAATATAATTCAGTGAAGTTCCTTCAAGTTTCCTCTGTCTACCACACCTCAGTGCCGGAAGATCAGTTATTTTCCTTTTCACTACTTATCTACTTAATATTTAATTTGCTGTTTGTTTTAATTGAGAAGAAGCTTGCAACACTTAAAGGAGCCCTATTGTAAATAACCCAGGCTTTCCCACCGGGGTGCTGATAAAAGTTAAGTTCATGGCACTAACCAATGATGTGTGTAACTGTACAGGAAATGGTTTGTTAGCTATACAGAAACACCATGAAAGGCATGGTGATAACTCTACCTAATTTTTTTTATCTCCTGCTGATGGCTGTGCAACAGGCTTTTCTCAGGGCTGTTGCATGCCTTCCTGTGGGACTGCAGCACTGCATCGTACACAGCCATCCCTGTGCTTTGCTTGCTCATCCGTACCATGCTATCTACACAGAATTCAAATTACACTGTGCACACTATGGGAAGGGTCTCTTTGTGGAATGCCCTGCTCAGTATCTCATCTCCTGGAAAAATAGGGTTTCTCTTCGGTATAAACATGGTATCAAACACAAAACAAAATGTGAAATCTTGACTTAATAGAAGAGCCTGGGGACAAAATTATGCACAGATTTGGACTTCAGTGTTTTGCCAAAACTCACTGCTTGCTGTCACTAATACTCCTGCCAAAAGCAACATGTTTGAAGCAGAAGCCCACTAACAAGTGCCATAGTGAGAGCATCCCTGGTGAGAAGGCAGCAGACCTGCTGAGCACCTGGAGCGGCACGCACCCGACCACAGTGCCATGCCAGGGCCTGCACCATTCGTTCTGCATCCTTCTGCTGTACATATACAAGTAGACAACATTTTGACACAGACCAGCCAACTATAAATCATCTTCTATTCTACAAATTTTGGGTTGTATAGTTCAAGCCATAAACTAATAAAGGCTTTACCATATTGTTATTGGTGTTTTGTTGTTAGAATAGGAAAAAAAGAAAGTATTGGAAAAAAAGAAAGTATTTGAAAAAAGTGAGCTTTCATAAACCAAATACAGGGAGCTGTCACTACATAAATAACATACAGATAGGCTCCCCATACTTCAAACCACAGATGATCTCAGCAGTTTGCGTCTCACATTTCCCACTGATTCATGTGTTCAGGCACCTGGGACTGACAATCCGGGCCATGCCAGAGGCCCTTTTAGCACTGTAATCCTCAAGCACCAAAGGGCAGAGGAGTCAACAATTCACAGCTAATGGTGAACTAGCCTTCCTTCCTGTGTTTCACCATTCGTGGTGCTAAATTTGATATCCACACACACACCTTGGCCAGGTGAAGAGGCACCAGAAGGGCTGCTGTGACTTGTCCCCTCCTCTGCTTGCAGGAGGGCTGATGGTGACCCCCTCCAAGGTAATGGGGCACGCAGAGCAGAAGAGACATGGAGGGCACTTCTTAATGCAACCCTTCACCCTCCTGGCAGCTCAGTCAGACACCAAATGCAGTTCGATCTGGCCCTCCTTAGTCATCACTAAAGGCAACCACTGGGAATGCACCTCTCCATCTTCTTGTCATGGTTTAAGACCAGCTGGTAACTCAGAAACAGAAACAGAGCAAGCAGCCGCTTGCTCACTGCCCCCTCTTTCCGGCCCCCCTGCTCCAGGTGCATGGGGGAGGAGAACTGAAAGAATATAAACCCCACAGGTTGAGATACGAACAGTCCAGTGACCAAGGTATAACACAAATCACTACTGCTACCACCAATAATAATAATGATAAGGGAAACAACAAGGGGAGAGAATATAAAACTAAAAGGGGAAAAGGAAAAGAAATCAATAAACACAAGTGATCCACACTACACTTGCGCACCACCCACCAACTGATACCCAGCCTGACCCAAGTAGTGATCTGAGCTTTCCGGGTGACTCCCCCAAGTTTATATACTGGGCATGACATGCTGTGGTATGGAATACCCCTTTGCCTAGTTTGGGTCAGGTGTCCTGTCTCTGCTTCTTCCCAGCTTCTTGTGCCCCTCCTCACTGGCAAAGCATGAGACTGAAAAGTCCTTGATCAGGGTAAGCATAACTTTGCAACAACTAAAAACATCAGTGTGTTATCAGCATTGTTCTCAGACTGAAGCCAAAACACAGCGCTGCACCAGCTAATAGGAAGGAGAAAAACAATTGTTACAGCTGATCCCAGGACATCTCCAAGGGGCACTAAGGAAACATCCTGGTTTAACCCTGCCCTCTCCCACCTTGTTCCCTTGACTCAAATACCCAGCAACTCCCCTTCAAGATTTAGGAGGCACAATTCAAAAGTGAACAAGGGCAAGGTGAGAAAGGTATTACAAAGACAGGCAGAATTCCCTTTGGCACCAGCCAGAAAGAGAAGGGAGGACCACACTGGGGTATCTCCACTGGCATGAAAGCTACACCTGTAGCCTTTGCTCCCCATCCCTCCGCACAGTATTCTCTGCCCACCATGCACCTACATGCTGCCCCACATTATTTATCAGCCTACATGAGCTATAGCATGGAGGATGAGGTGGATGCTGCTGAGAAGCAGTTAAAATAAGAGCACCTCATTAACTTCAGAAGACGCCAGAGGAATAGCAAGGCTCTGACGCAGCTTATGCAACAGGTACTCTTTCTTTTATTTTCCACTGCTGCATTATGGATCCTTTCGGGAGGTGAACCTGTTTTGTGTCAAGGCTCCCATCCAGGCTGTTAAGCCCTGGGGGAACACAAGGGAAAGGAAATCATTATGGCAGTGCCAAATGGCACGTTATAGATGGGACATTGACAATATGTATACGCTGCTTTGGCACACAGCACAATCATTCTCAAATGCAGGAGCTGGACTGGCTGATCATACTTTGGTCTTTTAAATAGTTCATCTGAGAAATACCACACTGGTCTGCCTATTGCACAGGCTAATCGCCTGCAAAGAGCTGTGTTAGAATCATGTACCTGCTAGCTATACTGCTTTTGTCAACAGCCTGTACTCACTTCCTCCTCATTTAAAAACAAATCAGACCAATTGAAAAAAGAATCGGGCCTATCACAGGCCCGAAACCAGCATCTTTACTCCCAAGGGCAATATATGCAAGACAGATGATAAATGCTGTGGAAGTATAGAGCATTTGCCTGACAAATTTCAACCTATAAGGAATTTTTATACCCAATCTGAAAGCCTAAAAAACCCCAACCAAACCCTACATTTGCAGAGGAAATTGTGACATACCCCAAGCATAAGGGAGATAGCACATGCCTTTTCCCCTCCTCTGCTCCATTCACGAATTACTCCACTAACTCGATATAACACTTAACTGACAGTCTTCAACTTTCAAAAGGATCACATCTCATGCAATATACAGTATTACAGAGAGCAGGCATTCTAAAAAACAGGGCTACCTTGAACTTACTCGAGATTGATTTTGCTATTCCCAAATGCTCAAGTTTCTTATATCCACAGCACATCCCAGTTCCTGGGGTCTCCAAATTGTCATGCTTGGAGAAACCTCGCAGCAGGTTTCTGAAAATAATACCTTTTGAATGGCGGTTTATTTTTTCCCGTTGGCATAGTACAGAAATGCCTGAACAGCAGCAGCTTGCTCAGCCTGCAGTAAGCTGAACTCACATTCTGAGGCAGAGACAGTGCACAGAAATCTGATGTATTAAACCTGACGTGTAAAGGACAAATATAAACTTGTCAGCCGTAATTACTGATGAGTCACGTGCCATCTGGTTTGATGACGTCCCTGTGACCTAGCAGGCTCTTCTAACTCGGTGCAGCTTTCACACTCCTCATTTGTGTTTAGACAGGGATGTCCCCCATCACATCCTGGTGCCTGGAGTTGTTTCTCCCCAGGTGCAGGGTTTTGCACGTCCCCTTGTTGAACTTCATGAGGCTCCTGCCAGCACATTTCTCAAGCCTCAAGCCTGCTGAGGTCCTTCTGGATGGCAGCATGACCCCTGGATGTATCAGCCACTCTTCCCAGTTTTATGTAATATGCAAACTTGCTGCAAGTATGCTCTGCCCCGTCATCCAGATCGTTAATGAAGGTGTTGAATGGGACTGGATGCAGTGCTGACCACAGAGGTACACCATTAGTCACTGGCCTCCAGCTAGACATTTTTCAGTCATTGTCCTCTGGGCCCAGCCATTCAGCCAGTTTCCTCTGCACCTCACTGTCTGATCATCCAGCCCATATATCAACAACTTGTCCGTGAGGATCTTATTGGAGACAGTGCCAAAGACCTTCCTCAAAGTCCATATAGGCAAATACCCACTGCTCTGCACTTATACTGTAGGCCAGCTCCCCCCAGAAAAGACAAACTGGCAGTAGGTTGAGAGAGTAAGAAAGTCTAAATTAAAATGCTATTATGGAAAAACTGGACTTCCTCTGGGGATCTATTTTGCATTGGAGCTCCTGAGTTTTTCTATACCTTGACCTCCACAGTTTTCACACATGTGGTGCACCCATGTGTTTACTTTTGGAGTGAGACCGTAGGAGGAATGCAGACTCATGCTAGCATTAAAAGACTTCTTTGGCTCGAAAAGTAAAGTGCGTGATTTTCCTATGGGAAAAAAATTATTTTAAACAATTTTTCCTGTCATTAAATATCCCAATTTACTGATTATTTAGTATCCCTTTCAATCAAAACATTATATTCACCAGCAAAGCAAAGAAAAATGAGCTGTTTTGAGAACAGAGCTAAACAAAACAAACAAGAGCCACTACTTTACAATAAATTTTAAAACCCATGCATTTTGTTTTCCCAGCAATTGATACACCAATGATAACAAGACAAAAAGGATACCAATTAAACATAATTGCAAGCCCTGCTTCTCCCCAAACCCAAAACAAAAAGCACTCAGTGTAAGCCTGAGAAAATATTTGCTCCTTTCCCAGTCAAGTGCTTTATTAAACAGCCCTTAAAGCATCTCAGTTCCTACAAAGGATTTCCAAGTTTGATATCAGTGAACCAACTTCAAAGTCTCATTAGTTCCCTAGCAGAGGTTTGTTCTCTGCTCAGACACTCTGCTCACTATTTTGTCCTGACCCTCTCCACTGATCCCAAGCTCAGATATTTTTACTACCCTCATTTGATCTTTTCCAACATCCAGATGAGAATTAGTATCAGTGTGGCAAAGACCATCATTCACTGACCATCCCTTCTTGCTTACCTGAATCTGTTTCACTGCTGGTTATGAGGGACAGGAACCCCACACAGGCCAGTTACCAAGTGTCAGCAGGTTACTGAGCTAAAGTTAAAAATTGATTTTTAAACTGCTATGACACTTTGGCATGTGAAACATCTGTTTTTTTTGCCTCATTATACCAACATTGTTTTGATCATTTTGGCTCTTTCCCAACTAGCCACACAAGCAAAGAATGACCCCTCAAGGGGTAAACCAGTTTCACCAGCTCAAAATCCATCAACAAAGTGAGGTGCCATCAGAACCACACACCCCTAAGAGCCCCAGCCCCTCAGATATACTGCAAAACCTTTCCAAACCCCTTCTTATGGCATGCCAGCTTCAATTAAAGACCGCTTTTTCTTGGTGCAGACAAGGCCAGAAGAAGGCTAACCTCAGCACTGCTGAGGGGACTCCCCATAAGCTTGTCTTGCTTTCTAAACCTTCTTGAGACAGAGAGAAAGAAACCAGTTTTACTGTATTTTAAAGGTGTGGGGGTTAGAACAGCAAATCTGATACCTCTGTAGCTCAAATCAACTGACAGCCACATTTTCACATAACCTCTCTTTGCCCTAATACAGTCTGGCTTAAATAAAAAAATAATGAGAAGAAAAGCAAAATCAAGTGAAAAAACCTGACCCTTCCAGCTGGTGGATCCTTTTTGGGGGTTGGACTAGGTGACCTTTAAAGGTCCCTTTCAACCCAATCTATTCTATGATTTTATGGTGAGGAACAAATGACTCTAAGACCACAGGTAAAGACATGCAGATGATTAACCATAGGCATGCTTTCCATAGAAGGCCAAAAGGGCAAATCCTTTCTTCTACCTATAGCTCTCGTGGCTCTCAGTGGCACAGATATTGTCCCTGATGTCAAGATTTAGGGATGGGCTGAAGAGATGGGGACTGAAAACAGACTCATCAGTTTCTCTTCTCTTGTGGAACAGGGTCTCACTTGGGAGCACAGGCAGATACGAAGGCACAGGAGCATCTTGTGTACTTGGGTACTGCTTGAGGAGGAAAAGGGTAGAAGAGTCTTCCCTCTCCCAGTGCAAAATGTGGTTATTTAATATTTCATCCTTCCCCACTGGCATGAGTAACCAAATGCTCCTTCAGCTTGCCACCTCAAGATCAAGTATGTTCATTGGTTCAGACTTACTAGACTGACTCTCTTACTCTCCCCTCCCTGATCACTTTGATAAACCAAACCCAACATTTCATCAGCTACATGAGAGCAGTAATCCTCAGCAGAAAGTAGGCCCATGTCAGATTTCAAGCTTGCCCTACTCTTGTACCACCCCCACTAAAAATGTGTGGATGGAAAAACCTTTCAAGCAAAAACATCCCCTTGTTCTCATCCTTGCAAAATCTGTAAGCAGATGCAGGGATTTTGTTTAAAAGAGCCAGAAAAATGAAGACCTCTGTGATGTGAGGAAAAATGCAGCTTTTTTTCTTTGAATTTCACAGCTTTTTACGCAATTGCTTTCATCACAGTATCTGTACCAAGTGTTTCCTGGTTTGACTTTGAGGGACACAGAAATAACCTTTTCTCTCTGTCATGCCACGATGTATGAAAGATGTCAACCTTCTGACTGAATTCAAGATACGACCAGCATGAGAAGCAGCACAACAGTGCTGGTGGATGCAACGAGAAGGCCTCATGACTTTTCAACATTTTCACCCACAAAGACCAATTTTACTCTCCTAGAAGCCCTATGCTGAACTGAGAAATAGAGATGCCTCTGACCATGAATTTGTATATAACAGAAAATACTGAAAATCTGTCTTGTTGCATCTCAGGTTCACTGAGGTTACTGCTGTTCAGTTAACTGGTCCAGGTTACCTCTAACACCTACAAACACCCCATGTGCACATGCATACATGCAAGTATTTCTTCTCTAGTGCCTCATGCCTCATCCATTTTACTGTGAGATCTGCTGGGCAGTGGTTGTTTTGGCACATAATTAGCACAAAACACAGACATCAGCTTCAATTCCAGTTACCACAGCAGTCCAGATTATCCATCACTCCTGAGGATGAGTGGGCACAATAGATGCCACACTCACTGAGGTGGCATGGGGCTGCCTTCTCTCTCAGACTAGCTGCTGGCCACTACTCGCAGTTGCATCCCTCCAGTGGGCCTTTCCCTCCCTCTTCATCTTGTTTCCTGCTGCTGGAACACTTACAGTCTGCTTAAGTGTGAATGTTAAATGACCGAATTTTACTAACTCTATGCTATAAGAAGAGAGACCTTCTGGCCAGTTCAAAGGAGCCTTCTCCAGCTGAGTATCCCAGCTCTGATCAACACACTGCTTGCACTGCACGCAGGGGAGACCATTCCAAAGTGTGCCCAGACTACACTAAAAAGTAATAATGCTCTTTGTCATCAGGGATCCAGACTCTGACCACTCTGAAAAAAAGAGCTGTATTTCAGGAAACACAAGCAGAGCACCCAGTGCTGTAAAAATAGCACTGCTGCTGCAGGTAAAAGTAAATATTATTATTCCTGATATTATGAACCAGCCAACATGAACATAATTTGCAGGCGTGTATTGCAAGAGGAAACAAGGTCAGTCCTGCCCAGGCTTCTCCATCAAACCTTCTGAGAGCACATACATCATGATGAATGCAGTACACCAAATTTTGTTATTATCACCTCCCCTATCTTAATGATGACTGCGTGGTTGCAGAAGAGGAGTGTACTGCCGTAGGATATAGAGCCCCTGACATATTTACTGCAGCATTTTTCACCAGCAATTTCCGCTGCGATGTGTGCTATTACGTGTTCAGAAAAACTTAGGGAAACTGCAGGATGCAGAATGACAATTATATCTTTCCCAGATGAGACTACAACGTTAATGGATCGGTGTCATCCATCACCATAGATTGTAAGTCCTCTGGGGAACGTCACCAGGCCACTCTAATAAATCTGACCAGGAGATTTTGTATTTGGCTGTTCAGCTCAGCCTTAGGAAGCAGTTTAGCAACACACTCCTCAGCATGACTATGGCTTAGCTCTCCCAGAGAGGTGTCGTTGCCCTCCAGCCATGAAGCTCTGGACGTAGCAAGTCCTGCAAGCCAGCATGGAAGGGCACACAGGGCTGCAGCCTGGTGTTAATTCCTCACGCAGCTGGTTCTCCAAAGAACCAAATATTGGTACACAGACCATAGACTGTGAGAGCACAGCTTTGTTCCTTTACCAACAACAAAGCAAAGGATATAAAAAATAAAGAAGAAAAGACAAATAAAAAAAAACCCTGCCAGCAGACCAGTGCAGCTCTGAAGTAAATTTTTTTTGCTGTGAGTCTCTGATTCTTCGGCCACCTGAGCAGGCAGAGCTGACTATCTGCCATGAAAATGTAAGGTGATGCTCTATTAGGGAAGAACATACTTCTCACAGGCTCTTCCTTTGAGAAAGCCAAACAAATAACCCCCAAATAAAAACCTCCATGGCTGTACCATGTCCTAGCTTATCCTTGCAATAACAGGAGAGTAGGACCTGAGGCTGTCTCCCCTCATCTCCTGCACTAATGCAAATACAGGAGCAGTGTAAAAGCAGGCTGAGGGGGAGGTAAGCCCCATCGAAGCCGTTTTGGGAGGCAGCTCCAAGACAGGGGGTCTGAGGGCACTTCCGTCTCTCCTACTGTATGCATATTCTGTTTCAGGCAATGACACATTTTCCTGATACGCCTTTCATGTAGCTGGAGCTAAGCATTTCTTCATACAGTACTGGGGGTGGGGATCTGCCACAGCATCAGCATCGCTGCTCCCAGGCTTAACCATTTTGAGTCCTCTCTTCCCTTAGGTACAGGATTTCACCGCCCACCCCATGCCTGCCCCGATGCCATAGGCTATGCACGTGTGTCCCTTCTCCCTCATCCTGGGTACCCGATGCAAGGTCATCAACAGCAATGACCATTCCCACAGAATGGGGCCACCACCAGATGTGCCCTGCAAAACAGGGACAGCCTTGGGATACCTCTCATGCCTGTCCAACCCCCCTTATCGCAGGGTGGCTGACGGATGCACTGGGTTTGGCCAGAGAAGCAGGGATGGAGACCTACAGCTTGAACTACTGCAGCTTTGCAGCAGTGAGTAGCTGACAGTAACCAGAGGGAAGCACAGGTGGAGCTTGGGAGATTAGCAAAACAAGGAGGAAGTAATTTTAACTACGTAATAATTTCAGGGAATAAGAACTGCCTATAGCATGTATAAATCATGAGAAACAGCACATGCACGTCTTGCCTCAGGCAAATCCATAAGTTGGTAGACAAGCTCAGCTACAAAAATGACACCCTTTCTTGCAGCTAGGAACAGCAAGAGCACCCAAAAATGCAAAATATTCAGTATTTTCTTGGCGGGGTGTTAGAGAAAACAACGATGCTCATTTAAAAACTTGCTGTTGGCAAAGGAGGAGGGCAGATGCCCCAGCCCTTGCCTCCTGCAGAAGCTCTTCACCATCCCTCCAGAGGGGCAATCAACATCAGGGCTCAAGCTGCAATTGCGCCACTGCTCAGCGAGTTAAGCTGTGGCTGCTGCACCTTTCAGCTCCTCCTGGATGTAAATGTGGGTTTGCTCCACACTGCCCCAAGAAACTCCATGGCTCCAGCTGGGCTGTCCTGCCCAGGCACCTCATGCGCAGGGATGGGCAGTCTGCAAAGTGCCAAAGCAGTGTGTGCCACATCACTGGGCTTCGAGGGAACACTGCTGGGAAATCAGAGCAGTCTGCAGTACAAGAGGCACAGCAGGAACAAGCTGCACCACAACAGGGGCTGCAAAAGAAGCCCAGAGAGCTAAGGCAGCAACCAAGGAAAACCTCTGGTTTTACCATGTCGGTAGTCACACATACCAAACCATTGGCCAAACTGGGTAAATACCTGAACCAAACAAGAGAAGACAGCTGTCCCCTGGCAAGCACAAACCCTCTGCGACCCCAAATGAATGTCGCCCAAAAAGATGTCGTGATCCATAGTTTGAGAAACCGAGCAGACAGCTGCTGGCCACAGCGGCACAGGGAAGGGAAGGCTGGCCATTGCTGCAGGTGTGACTGATCAAAAACCAGCAGCTGAGCTCTCTGCCAAGATGTGCTCCACCCGAGAGGGCACCAGAGCTGCCCAAAACTCAGCATCCACAAGTTTTTGCAATGGGGAGGATGGGCTGGCCTGAAATGACCAGTTTCCTTGGCTGACTCATACAGTTAAAGGGGCCATCTCCACGTGGTGCACTTCCAGAAAACACTTCATACAGGTTAACTACAGTAATCTCAAGGCACGGCAGCCAGCTGCCAGCTGCTGGGGGCAGCACCTGGCTCTGTTTGGGCCAGGGCATTTGGCCAGACTCCTCTAGCAAAGTCAGTGCTGGTGCCCATGGCTTCATCAAGTACATGGACATGGTGAACGGGTCCTGGGAAACACCTATCTTGCCATACTGGGTGTTCTCCATGTCCAGTAGAAAGGCTCCTGCAGCATGCTGCAAAAGCATGAAAAATCAATAGCCTCCATTGACTTTTTGTCTGACATTAGCAATTTTATAGCTTAATGCTAACCAGAGTAAGCAGGAGAGCATGTTGCTACAAAAAATGAATTAAAGGGGGTGGAAGGGGGGTGAATCTTCAAAGACCCCAAAGTCACCCAGTACAATGAATGCCTGGTAAACCCTGCCCTGTCCTTAAAGTGATTTAAAGATGATTTGGGCCTTGCTCTGGGATGAAGGTTCTGCCAGGCTGGCAGAGACCAAGGGGCAGGAAGAAGGAAAAGGAGCAGCTCCAGGAAACCATTCCCCTCTCCATGATGGGGACACTAAAGTGACACCAACATAGCAACCCCAGCACCACCAAACACGGTACTGTGGGATGCTGGCAATGAGGAGGCCGGCTGTTTGGGTTTAGCTGTCTAAACAGGGACTGAGGGATTAGGAGCCTTTGCATCTTCAGCACTAATTAAAGGTTATTTATTATCCAGTTGTTCCCAATAGTGTATATTGTGGCTGCTCAGGGCCAGGCTGAACACTGAGCTCTGTCCATTTCTTCCACGCTGGCTGTGACTTGAGCAATAATTACCAGGAAGAGAAGGTTTGGTCAAAGCCTTAGCTCTCAGAGCAGCAGTAGTTGTGTGTAGTCAGAGCTTAATAAGGTTGCTGGAGTAGGCATACTCCCATGGCAGAATAGTCTTTACCAGAGCATTCCGGGCAGCACTTGTACACACAAAACATGTGCATCTGGAACAGCAGGCAGCATCCCCTTAACCACAATTTTTGGGCTCCTAGAAAGAGTTTACCTAAATATACTTAAATAAGGCCCTACGGCAACATCTGTTCCTTGATACAGCAAGTGGAGAAGGATGGGTGTCTCTTCCAGGCATTGGCTTTAGGTGGGCTGTGGACATCAAATGGGTTTGGCTGGAACTAGAGCCCAGCCTTTACATTAAAAAGCTAATGAAGCTGCCAACTCAGGCACCAAGAAGAGCAGAAATTCGATCTGGTTGCCTGTATGCTCCTGACTCTGTGTGGCTGCATCACAATGTACTCTTAAATACACAGTTATTCCTTCTTCTTAAAAATGCCCTGTTATGCTGCAAAAGGACATAAAAGGAAAAAGTAATTTTTTTTCATAGTCCTCCTTGTAACTTTTAAGCTTCAGACTCTGAACTAAGTAGCACTTTTTTTCAGGCAGATTTCTACATGTAATCTAAAAAAAAAATTAAATTGGTCTATGAATCTGCTTTTAATGATAGGATGTTACCTCCTACCCTTGTAAGATACAGAATTATTTCAGTCTTTCTCTTGCTTTATCTTAGAAAGGCAACATACTGTAGTTTGAGTAGTTGCATTTTTAAACATGTTTATCTGGGTCATGACTACTTACAGCATAAGAAGATTTAGTGAAGCCAGTTTAGCAACAGTCTAGTGCAAAGGAAAAAAAAATCTTTAATCAAAACCAAAAGAATTATGCTATTTGGAGGGTAAAAATTTGACATTATCAAATTAAAGTCTTTGGACTGTTCAAGAAGAAAACAGACCTCTGGGCAATTTAACTCAAAAGGCGCTTGGGGGATGGGGGTGGCTAATCACAAACTATTTTGTGTGACTGGCAATTTCAGATACAGAAAAGAGAACCAAGAGCATTACTACATCAGGATTTCCTCTAATGGCATGATGTAAAATCATGAACAATGGAAGAACGTGATTCCTGATCATGGCAGTCCATAGGATGCACATAGAGCACTGCGGAAGTCATCTTTCTCCATGAAGTTGCACTTCCCTACTGTGTAGCAGCTGACACAGAAGACAGGGGAGAAGGCAACCTCTTTTAATGGCACTGCTCCCAGATCCTTCCACTAAGATACAAATGATCTGCAGTCAGAAGAAAGCAAGGACGGGACATTCAGAGGCCAGGAGAAGAGCCTAGTGTAGTCTCCGTGTGCTCCCAACGGTCCTAGCTTTCCACTGTCTTGGAAAATGCCAGAAGAAAGGAAGATGTTTATTGGCAAAGGTGAAGCTGCCACTTACGTGGAAAAGGTCATGGGAGGCTGAATGGCCCCTGCAAGATGAAAGTCTGAGCACGCCCGTGTGATATGAGAACATTCCTCAGCTTCCCGCAGCCCGTTGGGTGAAAGGGAAGTGACTCAGAAGACAAGTGCCCTTCAAAGGTTCATGAAATACTAGTTTATTCTAGCTGAAGCCTGCCTATGGAGGAGTGGGAAGGACCGCAAACAGAAAGCATCCGCTCCTCATCCTGTGGCCGCTCCCAGAGCAGTTCATCCCCCAGGAACAAAAAAAGCCTTCCTCCTCCTTTCCCTTTCTTCTAGAAGAAGGCAGGCAGGGAAATAGCTGTCATTGTTGCTGCTGAACCACAGCCAGCAGAGGCCTGACGCCACAGTGGTGCAGGATGAGATGCTTGGCGCCCACCCTGATGTGACCCATGGTCTCTACGGCAGAAAGCTCAACCGCTATCCATCCATCAATAGGGTATTGGAGTGATGGAAACATTAGGTTACAGCAGCCACATCACTATGATCAGGAGTTAATTATTCCCCATATTCAAACAGCAGCAACACAGTAAGGAAAGAGATGAACTTGTAATCAGTAGTTTGATCCTGTTATTGATTGAATGCTAACAGAGGAAAATAGCAAACTATAAAATATTTCCTGTCAGAAACAGGGAGGAAGGATGATGGACTTTATTCAGATTGCTGGGGGCAAGAAGGGGAAAGTCATAAATTATCAAAATCCCAAAGTTTTTACTCATCTTTTCAAACATGGCAGATTTTTTCCAAGTTTTTCTTGGGGGAGGGGGAGAGGGGGGTTGCTTTTTGGTGGGGTTTTTCTTTCAGCTGCTTTCGGCTGTCCTTGCTGACAGACAGCACACAAGTTATTCACTGGACATGACAATCTACAGCTTCAGTCCTTGAAATTCTCATGTGATTGCAAGAGGGCAGCTTCGGGCACTTCCAGCCCTGCTGCAGCAGAAGTCGTCTCACAGTCAGCAGGGCCAGCTACAGATCAAGACCTTGAAGGAGTAAAAGGCTCAGTATCTGGCCCCTTAGTTAGAGAGGATTTATTTTATCATACTGTTTTTAGAGATTTATCACTTCCTTTACCTCCATACGCACAGTGAAGAAAATCTGTTTTAAACATGTGACAGCCACACTTTCCAACAGAGAGCAAATTCTGGGAATAAATAGAGAAAAAATGAGATATTTTTAAGCCAGAGATGATCTCCATGCTGATGAGTGAGCACATGTGTCTGAACACAAGTGTTGCTCAGCATATTTACAAGATCAGGTGCCACATTATTCTTCAACTGATCTGAGATTACTGGACCCCCTTTCATTAAAAATACTGCTATAAGAAGTAATTAAATGTCAGCTTGGGGGTTGTGCACGTAGGCATGACTGCTTTCTCCACAGGTGCCTTGGAAATCTGCTGCTGGTCTTCACAGAAAAATGCATTAAGCTCTAATATTAAGTACTACAGGCTGTAAAGCCCCACATTCAACTTGGTGGGATTTTTATGCAACAGCTTCAGAGAGCTGTACTGGATCAACGCCAGTAATGCATATACCTTTGTCAGCAGGTTGGATACCAACCCTGAGGAAACCAGGAGCATGCCCCCCAAAAAGCAGGGGGCAAAAAGAGAAGGAAGGAGGCTGGGATGCCAAGCTCCTGACATCTGTAATGCAGAACTGCAAAATCCTCTGGGCTATCTCCAGATCAAAGGACCACTTGATAGCAGTCACCAAACGCCTTCTAGCAGAACACCACCATTCATCTCATCCTTTGCACGTCCTCCCAAGAGAGGCTACTACATTGATGCACTTCATGATTTATTCCCAAGAGTAGCTGCTACGGAAGGAAGGGTTATCATGTGGAGACGTGGTACTGACAGAGACACTGTGGGACCCAGTTCTGAGGACACACATGGTGATGCTACAAACAGTGGAGGTGGTGCAGGGCACAACACACAGAGAGTTCTGGGCATTTAAAAAAACAAACCAAAAAACAAAAATGAGGTGAAAAATGTACAACTGCTGTAGGGAAGATAAAGAGGAGAATGAAGGAGAAAAACCTAGAGCTGCTGACACAAGGGATAAGATGAATGAAGCTGCAGAGACTGTCTGAAGTAGACGGGGTGGAACCTTGAGTTTGTAAGGGAAGGTACAGGAAACAGTGACAAATACAGAGCTGCTGTGCAGTGCCCTTAGCTTGCAAAAATTAGACTTGTTGAGGGATGTCTGCTGTCTTTCTAAAGTACTTGCCAAAGATGGATGAAAAATTCTTCTGACCACAGCTGAGGAAGTGATCTATTTCCATAACTCTGAAATCTGGAGAAGAATTGGAGTGTCTTGATCACACTGCGGAAAGCCACATCACACAAACAGATGTCCTTGGGCAGATCCATACTCTGTTTTACGGACCTCCATGGTCTCCCATGGTCTGCGTGTGAAGGTCTCATCTGGACTGAACACTCAGACAAAGTGACTGACCAGCAGTGGAGTCCCAGGGCACCTCCTGTACAATCTGCAAAACTGTTGATCAGCTAAACTTGCAGGAGCTGAGTTTGTGAGGAGCAGAAGTATATTGAGGACAGTGTTTAAAGCTCTTGAAAAATAATTTTCTACCTGCTCCCTGCAGTCACTCCCACATACAAATTCCCTAGCACTTTGTCTTCTAAAAAGAAAGAATATCATAATGAAGCCATTCCTTAGCAATAACATATCTTGAGATGACTGAAACCCAACTTTAAATGCATGTTGCCGTTTACTAAACCACTGAGAAACTTCTTATCATTGCTTTGAAGCCACAAATTCCTGTGGCCTGTCTAAACCCACTTTGTGCTCCACAGTCTCAAATCAGCACAGTAGCAAAGATGATTAAAAAAAGCGTATTACACTGCAGATAGTAAACACCAAAGAGAACGTCCTGAGCTTTACAACAAAAGGTTACCATGACTTAACAGATGGCCTCCAATCTGAGAAATAAAGTAACTGAAGTAAATCAAGTGGAGTCTGAAAAATAAACAAAATATATTCTCCGGCTAAAAGAACCTGATAGAGGCAAAGAAGAGTCAATACAGATTTTCAATTTTATTACTTAGATTTAATAAAATTCTTTGGATAGTGTTGCTTGCTCAGTACAACCGTAGAAATTGTAATGGCAAATACTGGACTGTGATTTATGGATTGAAAGGTTGTCTGATTTCATTATGCTGGTAAATAGAACAGTGCAGACACCTTCTCTTGGAAAAACTATTTCTAAATTGCTACATCAATATTCAGACAATCAAAATTGATATTTACCTTCTACAGGAATAGCAAGTGTGTGTCTGCCTATGTGTGTGCTCAAACACACTCATTTAAATTCTTAATATTTCTCCATCTTTTGGATTGCAGGAATACATGCTACAGGAACTTCTTTGTCCCCAAACCAAGACCTATGCAGTTGCAAGGTGCCCAGCCCTTCACACAGGACATTCCTGCTAACTGCAGCTTTTTCTCTCACTAAAATAAATTCAAGCAGAAGTACCCAGTAGAGCTTCAGCTCAATCATTTGTTATTCCAGAACTATAAAGGCATAACCTCACCTTCAGTTTACAATGGCATAATTGATGGATAAATCACTGAAGCCCTAAAACATGCAGTCCAACACTTATGTTAACTCTATTTGTATTTTTCAGTTGGAGTAGAGCACAATAAATCACTTTTTACATAAAGCTTGCTTTTCACTCACGGTTTTGCAACAGAATTACAAAGTAGCATGTTAAGGCAGACTGCAGGTACAAGAGACCATGTGCCACTACCTACAGCATCCGCAGGGCAGGAGGATGGCAGGGAAGCCCTTGGGCCAGCAAGGCTCTGGGGTGACATCTGACAAGGGTTGGGAGAGGGTTATCCAGACAGCAGCAGAAGCTCCAAGGACACGTACCCATCCTCAGCGGCAGGCGAAGACTGAGGGCACGTCTCACCATGATAAATAAAACAGGCCTCATCACCATTTCTGCATGCCGCCACAGGAGCCCACAGGGTGATCCTTTGCCTTGTCCCCCTCGATCATTGTCACCAGGAAGAACAACTGGCTCTTATCAGCAGAGACATCTCTGGGAAGGAGTGACTTCAGGACACAGTGTCCTTCCCCAGTCCCTTGAACCCCCAAGACAATTTACAACGCTGTCACTTGTACATTCTCCCTCCTCATCTGCACAGTTCTTGCCTCTAAATTTAACATTTTGATTTCTAAGTAAGTGTCCTTTAGAGCTCTTCAAAGACCTTGATGATAAGCCATTTTATTGATATTCTGGTTCACTTTTCAAAATATTTGCAGATTATAGGATAAATAGTGCTTGCTTTTATCCCTTCTTCAGGAGATAACAGTTTGGTAACTTAGGTTATCCAGATGAAAATTTATTGGCTAGCACTGGGGAAAGCAGATCCTTTCCAAAATTAGCCTTTGACCCACTTAGTCTTCCATAAACAAGCAATGATCTAAAAAATACTCAACGGATATGAGATGTTTGCAGTCCCAGAATCAACTTGCACAAATGTTAGAAGGCATTAAGGATAACAAAGCCACATCATCCCTATTTCACAGCATCGACTGGGGTTGAAAAACTACAGAAAACTTCCCTAATGAAATGTCAAAGCCAACTAGCTTCACTACAGCTAATCCACAAATCTTGATGACAGTGCAGATTACCCAGCCTGCTAAACTGGCAAGCACCCAAGGAAGCTCATCTCCCAGGGATTACACCTCCACTTAGGTTTGCCTTCCCCTGAATTATTTGGAAAAGCCCCAGAGGAAACAAGTTTCAGCTCATCCGTTTCCGTCTCAGGGCTTTCAGTACACTACCCGGTCTAAAAGCATCTAACAACAACAGCACATATACACACACACACACAGACAGAGTCCCAAATATTGACATTACTGTGCAATAGGTCAGTCACCCGCAGATACCAGGCAGAAAGCTGCTGACAGATGCTGCAGTATAAACCTCTTAAGAACCTTTATATTTGGCGAAGAAAACCATTGTTCTCCATCTATGCTGCCCCAGCACTTGGAGCCAAAACACACCCAAAATGAGAGATTATTTTTTTCTCACTCTGGCTATCCGTAGAAGATCCTTTTTTTATAAATCTCTGTTGTGCAGCTCCTGAATGTCAGGCCCAGCAAATCAAAACATTTTATTGTAATTTCATAGTGTTTACTTTTGCAAGGCAGGATCTTGGCAGAGACAAGCATTTCCTCCAGGGATGAGGAGGACGGGGCTAGGAGCAGGGGGAGAGAGGACGAAGGGATGGAAGGAAGCATTTTAATGCAGACTTCCTCATTGTCTGCTTTAACAGGGACCCTGGCTGAAATACAAAGGAAGAGGTAGCTAAAAAGACCTTGGCTACAGATCTAGAGATGCCAGAGTATGGGTGTGAGGATGCATCAGGGGCAGCCTATTCAGGCAGGGACAACAGATTAGGAATGCAGCACAGCAGAAGGAAAACACTGGCAGCCCTTGCCACCACCCCCAGCGCACTGGCCACTGGGTCAGGGAGGATCCCGGGGACGGCAGACAAGAAGGTGCCGGGAAGTCCAGCCTCCTCCCTGCTGCTTCCACTGTGCTCCATCTGGGGATGCTCCTGACCCCTTCCCCAGACCCTTCTCCTCTCTCCCAAACCCAAACTATGGGCACGTTGGCCTCTGAGGAAGATAGCACTGCCAAGAGCATTTCTTTCCCCATCAGGACCCTCCCACTCTTCCAGGAAGAACAGGAGGAGGCTCCTTGAACCCTGCCAGCTACACTGGAAGGCACAAGTGATCCCACCACAGGCATCTATTTTTCACTGCACTTTCCAGGGAGATTTGTCTCATGATGTTCAAACATTTGGGTACTACTTAAGCTGATGAGAGCTTAAGGTTGGGGCAATAAGGCATTCATAACATGTCACATTCCCAACCCTCATACATACGTGTTTTCACTTTGAGGCTGCTGCGGAAGCCCACAGCCCTCCAAGGAGCCTGCAGGAGACAATGCCAGGACAGCAGTATGGATGAAAGGGATTTTATTGGCTTTGTTTTGTCCCCAGCTCTCCATATCAAGGACCCAGCCATTGTCACCTTCTTTAACCCAAGTTGTCTTGAGCTCCTTCACTGAAGACAAAGTCCCAGGGCCAGACACGTAGAAGGAGCATGATGCCGTGAAGTCACGACTTGCCCCATCTCTGGGACTGCCCACCATCGCAGGCAGATGAGTCGAGGTAGGGGACCCCCCCTGTTCCCGCACACTGTCTGGCAAAACTCTGCAGAGCCTAGCTGCCAGCTCTCTGCCAGGCATAACAAATCTGCCTGTCCTTCAGCATGGTCTCTCTCTCCTTCTGAAGCTTTGTTTGGGTAAAGAAAGTGGTTCACAAAGACCTTTGCACAAACTCACCCCAACGACAACTGCCTTATTACGTAAAATGATTCACTGGTGTTTAAAAATCCCACAAACAGGAGTCCTCGACGACTTTATGACCGACTTCCCACGAAGGCACCAAGGACGGCGATCACTAATGCTCTGTCTGGCATCGACTCCCTGTGAGTATCTCTCTGCAATAACAACTGATAGCCGAGCTCAGAGCCTACACATCATCCTCCTATTTGTTCATAAATTCCCTTTAAAAGGATTTCGGCATCCTCACACTGCTTCTTCCCAAGCGTTTAGGCTCTTAAAGCCAAGTCAGCCAGACAGAATGGTGCCACGCAACTACAAACAACATGGGACAGTTTTTCATTACAATACATGGCACTATCATTTCTGAAAGCACTGACAGTAATATGCAGTGTGTAAATATTACACATTCATCATAATGAGGTTAGATACTAATTCCTGCAGCTTAATTTTTTTTAGGGGCACCAACCCATTTTTCAATTAAGGCAGGATAATATTATTAATCATATAAAATTGCTGATGTGTAAAATTGTTTCCTTTCTACCTAGCACTGGCTGAGAAACATCAGACATGCTCCCCCCAAATTAGTCTAACTTAGTGGCAATATGGAAGCTCAGCTCCTTGGTGAGGATTCACGCTGCTCCAGCCTCAGCCATAGGAGAGGCACATCCCTCTGGGGAGTGCACAGACCCATGTTTCCGCTGTGCTGGGTACAGGCTGGCAGCAAGGAACCTATGGATACAGACTACCACGAAAGAGCAAGCACTGTCTGCTGTGGGGCATCACATCACTGGGCAACCCCATGCCAGGAGTGTGCTTTAATGGTCTTTGTTGCCTGAGTATTTCCAGGGCACCATGCTTCAGCACCCCCCTGGAAAGAGAGACAAGGTTTCTGTCCCCTTCCTTAACATGCAGTGCTAAATTTGGCACTATGGGGCTCTCTGGTGAGGTAGTCAGTATTTTCTCTTGAACATTTTTCCTCCTTCCGCTGCTGCTGAATGGTTCTGCCTAATTGCTGCCAAAATAACTGGGAGCCTCTCCTTCCGACCGGGCCACCAAAAGTGGCATGAAGGAAAGAGAAGAACTAAAAAAACCCCAATCCAAATCCTATGAAATAGTATGGTAGTGATAGCAAAACCCCTCCTTGCCTTGTGGTAAGCAAGGGAGACACCTAGACTGTGGCTTGCAGGACGCAAGATGCTGCAGAAGCATGAGCATGCGAGCATCCTGCAGAACAACAGCTCCCTGATGTGGTACACCCTGGTACCTGGCTCCTCACCCTGCCCAAACTGGAGACCTCTTGGATCAGTCCTGGTGCACACACCCAGCTTTACCCCAGGCTAGATGTGTGACTGCTTCAGGCAGACAGAGGGGACCCGTATGTGCCGTGCCCTTGCTCCCTTAGACAGCCGGCTATGACCTCCAGGAGCCCCCCACAGGACACAGGCAGAAGCAACCAAGCAAGGAGAAGGGCTCCCCAAGGCCCCTTCTGCACCAGGGAGATGACCCCAGGGCAGGTTTTTGGGGGATGACAGAGCTGGAAGGAAGGAGCCTGGCTCCTGGGTCCACAAGCGCCTGGCATGTACTGCAGTGGCAGAGATCCAGACAAAACGTCTTGTCTCCAGCCATCTGTCCAACCCTCTTCCCATCTATGGGCACTTTCCCTCCCACACATCACCAAGTCATATATCTTCTGACTTCTGCTGAGATCTCACACTCCCCCGCTTGCAGGACCTCCCACGAGCAGCTCATGGCAGTTATCTCCTTTGCAGCTCAACTTTTGCCCATCGCTTGGAAAACTTTCAGTATCATTCCCAACTTGTGTGCCCCCGCTGCTCATCTCCCTCCCTCCCTGCTCTTGTCTCTCCCCTCTTCTGGAAGCCTCATCCTGCTTATTTTTCTTTCCATAGTGACCAATCTCCTCCAAGCTGCAGAATTCCCCTCCTGTTTCTCCCCTACACAACCAACTCCTTAACACTATTCCCAGCTATCTGTAGCATTGTGCCATTATTTTCCTGACATTACCAAATACTTTCTCATCTGAAGATGGCATTATTTATATACAATTATATATCAAAGGCAATTTTCCACCATCTTATTCACTGCTGCCCAAGAATAAACCATGTAAAGAAAAAAGATCAGATGCCGGGACCACCTTGGGGGATGCCCCAGCCCACAGTTGTTACCTCTTGGCAAATGCTGCCAAGAGGAGCACTTTCACTCTCAAGTCTGTAGAGGCAAATCAAATAAATAGACATTGTGAGTTTGAGCCAAAAAAATCCTTTCTGACAAGAGTCACTGCTATTCATATGACTAGTCTCATTAAGATCAATGAGAACTGGAAAAGCTGCAGGACAGAGTGTGCGTGTGTCTCCTGGCTGAGATGTTCAGCTGCAATTTTCCTTGTGAAGAGGAACCAATCCTCTGTCACTAATGCAATACACATAGTGGGATTACTGGTCAGCAACTCACTGGATACCACTTCCAACAGTGCTATAGTTAGCAAGTACTCATTTACAGTAATTGTTACAAACATCAGAATTAGCAGAGAGAGATTTTCATTTTATCTACACCCATACATACATAAAAATACCACTTTGTACAAACCCAAAGTATGTGAGGTCAAAGCTAATGGGCTAGCTTTGTCGAGCATCTCAAAAATCAAATTAACTGCAATCAAATACATGGCACAACTCAGGGTTCATTTCATTACTATCAGAAAATTCAATCTCTGAAATCTTAGAATATTAAGCTAAAGCAATGATCTTTCTGTTAAAGTTCTTTCTTTTTTTTCATTTTAAGGTGAGAAAAAGCTGGTGGGCACGGGAAAGGTGGGGGTGGGGAATCCCTATGGATACTACTGAAAGCTTGGCAAACAGTCAATCAATTACTCTTATAAAAGGGAAATAAAAAAAACCTCATACTAAAATACACATTTCAAACACATACTAAAATACATTTTGAAGTATAAATTCTACCTCTTGCATCTATTTCTACATCATGCTTTTTCTTGCAAAGATTAAGTACAGACACACATGCACATAGAAATGCATATACATATTTAAATTCAAAATACAAATCCATTAGGGAGCTATTTAAATCTGCTCATTGCTGCAATAACTAATCATCTTCTCTCTGGGCCTTACTGTAGGTGGGGGAGTCAGAAGGTCACTGCGCTAACTGCAGACATTTTCCTTGTTTTAATGAAGCTGCTGTTTTTGGTTTATTTTACAATAAGCACCCTTTAACTTTACTGCAAGACCTAGCTGTAGAATACTCACTGCAGTTTCAGCCTCCTTTTTTACCCCTCCTCTCCAAGATTCCCATCTAGGTTTCTCTGCAGGAGTCAAGTGTGGTTTTAGTAAGGCAGATAAGGCAGGGCTTCTCAACTGCTTTTGATAGAGGTGCGGTGGTCAGCTCTTACTGACTTTCTGCAGTACTGCAGCTACAGACCGTACAGACAATCTTGCTTTATGAGCATGCACCAGGCAGGAAGTGGGCCTGGAAATTTCCAGCCGGTGGTGTTTGATGCACTGTTTGAAAAGCTGCACGATGTGCATATAAAGGAAACGAAGGAGAGCCTTTTTTGTTGTTGCCACTGCTAACCCGTCAGGCTGCAGACACTACACACACCTAGGAATGCCTGCTCAGAAGCCATTTTAAGAATTAGTATGTCTCAGCAAAAGGGAAAAAAAAACAATCTTGGTTATTTTGTGCACGTGAGAAGGTGCTGCAGATCAAAGATCCTTTTATAGATGCTTGGAAAAAATCACATGGGAGGTAACTAGCCGCTAAATGATTTCACTGTCCCTGTCTTACGTAAGCAGCCACAACACATATACACTGCATGCAGTGCACAGCTGCACTGATATACAGCAACCTCACAAGGGGATGTGGAAAAAAGGAAGCAATCACGGGCTGGTATCACGTACTATCAAGGTTTTATTGATACCAGCATAGAGCAGCTGCATTACTAATTAATGGATGCTCACAGGCTACACACATCCTTCCAATCAAGTGGCAATAAAACCAGGTAGCCTTCTTCACCCTCATACATAAATTACTCCAGCTACTTACCCTCCTCCCTAGTTTTGGGGGCTTCTGCACACCCTCCCTTCATCACCCCACACCCACACCAGCAAGATATATTCCTTTGCTTTGGGATCAGGGAGTTGCACACTCACAGCCCTGCTCAGGAGCTTCCCATGTGGGTTGGAGCGAGCTGCTCTGAGCCAGGTTTGTAATGCAGGCAGGGTCCAAACTACACAGTAAGAGGTCTGGACACACATCACACCACTCCTCCCCAACCCCTGTTTCCCCCACCCCCACCCCCCTGAGCTGTCTCTGTATATGTGGACACAAAAATAATATTGGGTTTAACATCTCTCTATGCCTCTTTTCCTTCCTATCCAAGAGGATGACATCCCCCTGCCCCAGGGGAGTGCAGTGACAGTAAGCGGACCAAAGATGACAAGAAGGTTCACATACTTTGGCAATGTCTGAACCTACAGCAGATGTCACCAGCCCTACAAAAAGCTCGAACAGACTTTAGTCCTTACAAAACTACCGCATACACGTACCCACACCCAGGTGTTCCTGACTGTGGATGCAGACTCCAGGTCGCACCCAGCTGCAGCAGCATCAGCTGCAGAACTGCTCTTGGCAAGGACCGGCTAAGGAAGACAGGTCCCACCTCCTGCTGAAGCACTGCCCCTGAGCATCCAGAGCTGCGTGGTATTTATCACGATTTCACATCTTTCTGATCATGGCAAAGCTCTTGGGGACTCTGAAAATAAAGCTATGCACACACACAGAGCTTCAAAAATCTTACAGCTATAGCATTACAATCAGAGCATATGCCCTTACTGCATGTAAGACTTCACTATATGCTTAAATTCTGACTTCAGTAGCACATACAGATTTGCTTAAATTTCATTATGTACTCAAGTGTCTTTTCTCAATAGATAAGCTTTCCTGCACAAAACCTTAACTGTATACTAGCCATTTGTTTTATAGTTACCCAAATAATAACGTCTTGCCTTTCTAAGTACAGCACTGGGCCACCTCCACTGTAGGGTATTATCTGTTACATATGAATAGAAAAGCAGGTAGAAATTGGGGCAGGCACGAATTTTAGTTAGCTATCTGGAAAACATGGACAATGACGGGCAGATGACATGGCTGCACACTGCAGTGTTATTGGAGTGCTCCCAAATTTTTGCCTGCTAGATAAGCACCAGTGGACAGCTGTAACACAGTACTCAAAGGAAGGTGAGGAAAGGACAATAACCCACATCACAGAGTTCTGCATTTTATATTTTAAATGCAGCTACAGGGAACTGGCATCCTGTGATGTTAGGCTCTCACCGCACATACACTGCTTTAATTCCGATGACCTTGCTGAATTAGGAAGCTAAATACAAGTTAAACATCCACCTCCTCTCCTGTACGCCTGTCATGAGCAGACCGGTTTTTGCTGCTGTTTGGCTGATCTGTGTTTCCTCCCTGCTCCCCATCTGCAGTTCCCCAAAGCACATTCTAACAACAGTTTGGCTTGTTTTTCCAAATCAGATGCTGCTTACATTGTGAATTTCATGCATTTTCTTTGTTGATAGGACTTAGTGATTGCTTCATTTTAACCCTCTAACTTGGCAGAAGCTGGAGACTGGCCTGGACCTGCTGCCAGTTTGTATTCTGGGTCTGCTCCCAGTAGGCAACAGACATTCAGGGCTTCTGGAGAGTCATATGCAATACATCGATTTAATCAAAATCACATGCAAGTTTCACTCTTTAAAGCAGAACTTAAACAGTCAAACAATTAACTACTTCTTTAATTCTTAAGGTCTTTTTTCTTCCTTAATTTAAAATGCTCGAAGAGAAGAAACAGACTGGCATTGTCTTTCAGTCTTTTGCTGGTGGCAAAGCAGATTATTCCTATCATATACTGCAGAGGTGCTGTCAAATGCTGTTCCAGGCTATGGGCCAAAACCTACCCCCAGTCCATGTGCTCAGCTCTCACTGGCATCAGTGGTATCTCCACCATGGACTGACAGTAGTAAATGGGCAGAGATGTGCTGGCTGCTCAAATAGCACGATCTATGTGCTGAATAATTCATTTTAAACTGTTGCACAGATGTCAAAATGTTATTGCTGATTTCTAGCCAGCAGAAATGGGTGTTTCTTCTCCCAGTACGAGTGTGTCACTGTCTGTAATGCCAGAGAAGATCTGGGGGAGGTCCCAGCAAGGCAGCAAAGCCCATACAAGGCATGCCTATGAATGCACAATTAAAATGCTCAGTACAGGCCACCTTTCACTCTCCTTATTAGGATTCTCCTGTGGATGCACTCACACATTGCCTCAAAAAAAATTCAGAAAAGCAGCTTAAAACATGCCACAGTTACACAGGTTTGAGTGTACAGGGCTCCACCACCCACTTCATCCCTTTGGATTTTCTGTAAAGTTCCACAGAAAGCCTTCAAGTACAATCTGAAAGTCACAGCCAAGTTCAGGTAATAAAATAAACCCAAACAGAAAAAACCTCTGCCTCTGTAAACGAGAATTAGTACATCTATCCTACAGGATCTGTCAGCCTAGCCATGGCCGGAGCCCCATGGTAGAAATCAAAGATCTCCTGCCCCTCAAAATCAAGGAAGAGAAAATGAGTTTTCCTGTGTTTTCCCTTTCACTAAACCTGTGCTAAACCAAGATGGTCCAGGGGCTGGCTTACCCATCCAGCCACCCAGGAGGTGGGCTCCAGCCACTGATGGCCAGCAGCCATCTCCAAGAGCAAGGTGGGACTGCCGCCTGCATACGGGCTTGGGTGCCATCACGAGGGGTGGCTGAGGGTGACAGAAGAGATGGAAGGGAAACAGGAAAGGTGCAGGAAAGCCATAGGTTTTGAATTGAGATCAGGGACTGGTGATCTCTGATAAATAATGCTTGTAGATGGGCTTTTTCATGTCAGCTGGTCTGTGTGGAAACAGACCTAGGCTTAATGAGGTCTAATTTGTTTTAAATCCATAGGTTTCTTTTTAATAATTAACAGTCCCATCACTCAGCAAAACTATCCCTTACCCCTGACTACTTGCTATTAGGAATGAAATTTACTGTGAAATACTGTTAAAAGGTGGAAAGCAAGTGACATAATTCAAGTTTTAATTAAAAAAATATATATATCACACCAAGCCAGAGCCATAGAAGGAATCACAACCAATAAGAGAAAAAAACCTCCACTCCAACCCAGTGCCTACTCTTCCCACTTTATTCTTTTATGCTATTTGAATTCTTGTAATTGGTTTCTCTTACTGGATGCCCTGTGTCCAGATAAGGTTTTCTCTCTGCGATTCCAGGAACTAGAGAATGTGTCGGCATCATTAACATGAACATTACACATGCTCACATGTGAGGGTCCAGGAACTACAATTAACACATTAAGAAATAATAACTGCCAAGGGAGCAACGAAAGATAAACAGCATGGAGCTGATGTAGCAAGAATTCTGCTTGGGAAAGGGCTGTCTCTTGGGTAACAAGGCAAGAAGGAAAAATCGAAGAGCTGTGCAGCACTGCCCATTTACCAAAGAAATCCCCCAAAAGAGCTGAATGACTGTTTATACATTCATTTGTTGAAATTAATTTCACTAAAAGTATCACTGGCTTTAAACTAGATTTAAGAAATTGGGAGGCTCCTGTTTACACAGAAATAATGACTGTCTCCTGTTGGAAAGCCTAAACCTGACGCGGTTTTTGATATTTGAAAAATTGAGATTATGGGGGGGGGGGAATTACTGTGGGTCTGTTGTTTTCTTGTTCTATTTTTTTTAACAGAAGTCAGAAATATATATAAAAAAAATACATTAAAAATAAAACCACAACTTTTTCCTGCTTGTTGGCATCCATTTTTGATTGCCTGTTTTGGGGTTCTTTTTTGTTGTTGTTTTTTAATGCAATTGAAAGAATTAAGTTACTTTCCCAAGGGCTTTCACTGAAGAAAGATCTTTAGATTTCAAAGTCTTCTATTTAAAGCTTCCAGCTTGAAAATGTTTTGTCTGAGTACTCCTGCAGAAGCTACATAACAAAAGCCTGCAAGAGCATGCCCACCATTAGGACATACATTTTCATCACTGCAACCAACAACACTCAAGGACCACACTGGTTCTTTTGGATACCACTCTTGACTTTTGTTATCGCCTCCAGCTGGACGAGCTGAAGGCCTTAATACCTTATTTACCACTGAGATTAGGAGTTTAAAAATTAGGATGGCACAGGTGAAGCTTATGAAATGCATTGTCTCTCTCACTTTGAGGCTGCATAGCCACAGAAAACCCAACCAAAAACCCTGTCATTATAACCCTTTCCCTACATTCACTCCAATCCCTGTGAGGGAAAAGGGAGGCAGAACAGGCACAGGCACGAGGGTAAGATGAGCAGCCCTGCTCAAGATCAACTTTTGGGGAGAGAAGGATAAATCCCTCTTGAGCTGTGGCAATGCCTGTTACCGATTTTGGGGCTGGAGCGCAGGGTTTGTGTGACAGGCATGATCCCCCATGCTGCCTCCAAGCATCGCTCATCAGTCAGTTAAGACATTTCAGCAAATCACACGGCACTTTGTAAAAACATAATTGTTTTTATTTTCCAATTTTCCATGTTTTGTGTAGAGTGCTGCAGTGTTCAAGCGAAGTGAATAAAAGCATAAACAGTAAGCACCATCTGGAGAACATTCTTCCAGCATGCTGAGAAATAGCAGCCGCCTGTGTGCTACCTGCTATAAATAAATGCCATTAAAAAATGACCAAAAAATTGTTTGTTCCTATTTCATGGAACTGCAGCCAGATAAAATTTCCCTCAACCCTGTCTTCAGGTGCCTGCCATCTCCACAACAAAAACCGTGAAGATGCAGATGTTTGTTTCTCACTGCTTTATGTTAATATGGGTATCACTAACAGACTATCAACCCTACACGTTATTCTAATAACAGCAACCAAGGCTGCCACTTAAGAGTAACACATGAACAAGACGTTCAAAATCCAAATGCTTTTCAAACTGTACCAGGTTCACAATATGGTAATATCCCTCAGCCGGCTAGCAAGAGAATGGGTAAGATTATTCTTGCTCTAAACGGATGGTGCATCAGTTTGGGAGGAAAAAAAAAAGAAGAAAGTCGATAATTTATTTTCTGTCTAGCACAAAGCCGCTCCTATCTCCCTCTCTGCTGACAAAATACAGACCAAGTTGGCTGTGGGGCTGCGATGAGGCTCTGTGAAGGGTCGTCCTTTGCTGTGTTTGTTCAATCACTGCAATTAGAGCTATGCAAATAATGAAATTGTTTGCTACGGTGGCCAGGCTGGGGAGAATAAAAAAATCAAAAAGAAATGATTGGGTTGAGCAATTTAAGAACTGCATTTTCTTTTTTTTTTTTTTTTTGTAAAATGAAAACATAAAACTGTTTTGTTTGTTCCACTCAGAGGGCAGCGAAGCCTTGAAAGAATCCATTCAGTTTGAAATGAAAAATACATTTTCTCACTGGAACAAAGCGTTTGAGCATTTGACATTTTTCCTTTTTTTTGTTTGGTTTTTTTTTTTGTCAGGCCAACATTTTCAGCACTCAGAGAGGGATGCTTAGAACAGCTTACTGCTTGTTGGGTGAGGGAGGAAAGGATTTGTCCGCCCTTTATCCTAACCTCAGACACATCTCAGGCTTTCAGCAGGGGCAGGGTTGAGCACTGCAGCTTTCTCCCTTGAGGAAGCCACCACCAGCCCTCTGGTTCCTCACTGCCCAGTGCTCTGCTCTGGGCAGCCCTCAGCTCAGGGAGGCCAAGGGGCATCTTCCCAGTCCCCACTGTGGTGGGGACTGACATGCTGCCTGCCAAAAGATGCTGGGTAGGTATGGCTACAGGAACAGCAGCATTGCCTTCTCTCCATTAGCAGTGGCCCAGCCACAGCCTAAATGTCTAAGTAACATCACTGATGCTTGGCAAACACTTCACTCCACTTATATCCATGGCACCCTAATGAGGTTGGTATCTGGCTTCTGGTTTTCAGAAGAGGCTATTATGATCTCAAGCAAGTTAGTGAAAAAATTAAAAACCCAACAGAATAAAAGGACTAAATCCACAGTGATTAGGCTGCAGAAATGGACTGGGAAAGCCTCAGGCAAAATGTGACACATACTTTGGGCACCACAAGATGCATGCTTCCCTCAGAGGCAGGGATGCCTCTTTCTCCTCGAGAAAGGGTTCAGCTCTTGGCACTGAAACATCTTCCTTTTTCAGTGCTTCAAGGCACACTCCATTTGGGTTTCAGGTGGGAGGGAGGTGGACACACATCTCAAGAAGGAGGCTGAAACCACTCACAGACCTGGAAAACTGCATATCCCTAGGCTGAGCACCCAGTCTGGATGAAGCACCTGCCTTGAGTCTTCCACAGCTGTAACAATTTACGATTATCTATTAAGAAAACAACAATGACCTAAAGTCAGAATGACTCAAGGCTGCGTGTGGTTCTTCCCAGGATGGCACAGCCCCTGTGGTCCACGTGAGGCCAACGTGTTATTTGTGGTACAGCATGAGGCTGAGGTGGCCAGAGGCTGTTCCAGGAGACAGCCTGAATCCTCACCGATGAACCACCAGCCACACACAGGAAGAAGGATTTGAAGGATTTTTTGGGGTTTTTGCTTCTTTATTTTTCTTTTTTAACCTTGGATTAGTAAGTGTCATGAAGGGATGAGAGCGAATCTGTCTTGTGAAACAATACCCACAAAAACAAGCAGGGTCCCTTGACGGAGAGGGTGGCTACGACTCCCAAGGCACAAGGTGCATCACCAGCCTAGCTCCCCACCATCATTTCAGGCAAGAGTGGAATTGTCGGACATAGATTCAGTCGTTACCTCAAGCTATGCTGCTTTTTCCAAACCCACAGCTGTCATACACTGGTGTGTTCACAAGGCAGCTCCACTGAAGCCTTGCTTTTGACTGGGACTGGCCACCATTCCCACTGGAAGCAAAGGCATCATTCCCACCATATTTTATATTCTGTTTTCACAGTGACTCAATGTGCCAGGAACTGTATGAGTAGGGATGAGGGTACAGTCCCTTCTCTGATGAAATCATCATCTCAAGCCCAGCAAGGGCAGGAAATTATAACGTGGTTATGGTTCTCATCACCTGCATTTTCCTAATATAAATATTTTAGCTACTTTTATTTACACAGGCCACTCACACCAGTTAAATGAGATACTTTGCAAAGGGATACTTCAGCTGTCTGGAAATTAAGACATCGGACTACTGATTTTGTTAGGATGAAGATCTGCCTAGATGAATAAGGTTTTCCTGGAGCAGGTGTGCAGGGAAGGCAGGTGGTGGGAATGTGTCTGTCCGTGCATGCACGCAACCGTGCATGTGTGTGTATGAGGGGGAGGGTTGTTCTTTGTTTTGTTTTTGCCTTTGGTCAAGTTCAAACAATGTGCAGTAACAAGAAGTAAATGTCATTTTCCTCCCATCCATCTTAATTTGGCATCCATTTTAAAGCTTACCTTTGACCTTTTAAAATGTTAATACACTTAAGCAGATATAAAAACACAAAGCTCCTGGAAAAATTAATCACAGCCATATCATGATGCTAGCCTAAAAATGTAACATCAGTTGTTTTGCTCTTGCATTTTAAGAAACATTTGTCCAATGCAGCAGCAGTAACTATGCTACAATTAGGTATTATTTCCTTTTCAAACAAATACCCACGTTAAGTGCTACCACAAAGCCCTGTCAGCATGGCCAGCACAACCTGCTACGAATTTGTTTTGTTGGGTAACTGCCTGGAACAACAGAAAAGGTCCTGAAAAGGACCTTGATAAGTCACTTAACCCATCCTCCTGCCCCAGGCAGAACTGGCTACATCTAAACCCTTCCTGACAAGAAACCTTATTTAGACTTCCTAAAAGTAGCAGCCTTAAATAGAACTGGAAAAGATTTTGCACAGATCAGAATCTATAACATAAATACGAAAATAATTCATGTATGTGCACTACGTATACAAATATGAAAATATAAAGAGACAACCCTGACCTAAATGATAACTCTCCCACCTCTGACCGCCTCATACCCTTTAACCAAAGGGTTCAAAACAGGAAACGCTAATAAAAACACCTCCTTCCTTTTTAAAAATGAAAGGCTGCTAACTTGAGAACCTCAGCTCCTTGGAAATGCAGCAGCACCTCTTCTCAAGAAAACCGGTTTCAGAAGCATCAGGTCCCAACATATTTGGGCTTTCATGCTTCAAAGCAAAGAGCTCTTCAGTTCCACTGAAAGCAAATAGGAAGCAGGAGTGTTGACCAGCCTCTCTGGTAACCAAAGCAAATCTAAGATGTCTGGAGCCTGATCATGATCAAGGGCATCCGCCTTGCCTGTTGACTTAACTGTTTCAGGTGGGAGGCTGTGCTAAGTCCCTCCAGGATGGTCACTGCACAGCTCTGAGGTTACATGCTATGAAAACAGGGATCCATGACACGCAGCCATACGCTGCTTTCACTTTCTTTTGTGTAGCATCTGATGGCATCCAGGGCTACCCCCATCAATTCAATAACGCCCTTTAGAAGACAGAAAGCTATGGTGACAGCCCAAATGTATCCTGAAAGCCAAGTGCTGGTTTCATGGCTAAAAACAGCTGCTACCCAAGCATCCCAAAAAAATCCCTTAAACACCTAAATGGCAAACCCAAACCAAAGGCAGATGCATCCCCTCAGTTGCTTTCTTCCACCTATCAACATTGCTTTGGCTCCAGCACAACTGTAGCATAGCCAAGCAGTCTTCCACAAGCTGAACACCTGCTTAGGTACAACTAAGTGTGAGGGCAAATGTGAGATACTGAGCCTGGCACCACCAATCCCACGAGGGAACGACACCTTTTCACGTATCCTGCACTCACAGTGCCGAAGAGCTGTAACGCGGAGCCCAGTTTCTTCCATCACGGAAACCTTGTGAATCCACCCTAACCACCCATAGGTCCTCCCATAGTGAAATGGCAAAAGGTAACTCCCTCCACTCCCTAGAGATCAGAGATGATTTAACAGCATATCATGGCTACAAGAACAAGGCTTTTCCATGTATTCCTTATTTTAGGATACACTTCTGCAAGTACACATGTGTGTATCTGCCTGCATGTATATATATTTACTTACATCTACACACCACATGCTGTCTCTGGTAGAGAGCATCCTGTCCCAAAGAGACCCTTCGCTATCACACCTGGAGACCCTCCAGGGCTGCAGATTCATGCTTCCACTGATCTTCCACTGATGTGGCAGGAATGTTTGAACTATGTGATCTTTAAAGTCCCCTCCAACCCCAACCACTCTATGCTTTTGTGATTCAACTGCTCTTCCACGGAGCTTGTGGAAAACTCTCCCCCAAGGTCAACAATCTTACGTAGTGGGTCCAAGGGGCTTGGGACCTGCAACAACTGTCTCCGAGAATCCCAAAGACAGTTATCCAATACAGTAACACAGGCAAGATTCTTCCAAACAAGAATCATCCTTATCATTTTCTTCCCTGGGAAATACCAATAGAGGAAGGTTTTTTTTTGGTGGGAGAGTACAATAACCTATACCTGTACATACGTTCCTATTTCCTTCTGGCATCCACACAGCACCCCACAGCCTGGAGAGCAAGGCTTAGCCACACACAAGCAGCCCTCTTCCCCTGCCTTTCTGTGGGGCAGAACCCTGGCCAAGAGCTGACTCTTGATCTCCAGCCCGTCACCAAGGCCAGAGATGAAGGCATCTATTACTGAGACAGTGATGCCTGACTGCTTGTTTGGGAAAATCCTGATTAAAAACCAATGTGTTGCCCTTCCTGTTTGCTTTGCAGTGGCCTTGTGAGGATCCAGCTCTACAGCAAGTGATCCATCACCAACAACCAGAAAGATGTGTATCATACACAAAAATACAGACACAAAAATACCTCACATTTACTTAGTTTTGCATGTCTTCCATTCTTGTTGCCCTTCTGCATCATCTAGCTCAATGCCCCTCAATATGTTTTCTTTAACCTGATTAGTATATAAACATGTAAGGACCACCTGACTATTTTTTTTTAACCAAGGACCATTTTGTGCAGTATTGCCATTCAAAGGCAATCAGATTAAAGAAAATTAAACACAATAAATACACATTTCTGACTCTGCCACTTCTAACCCTGTATTATAGGGGTTTTGCTTACATGCAACAGAATACACATATGCTGTTGTTATACTGCTTGTGACTGGTTTATTCACCGACTTTGGATATTCGTGGACTGTAAGTTAAATAACACTCCTCTAGCTAATTGGCTTATTCACTAAGCATAGATGAAAAACTGATGGGTTCAAAAAGTCGCTATTGTCTGAGTCAGTCACCAACTAACTAACTTGGCCATTCAACCAGGGAGAAGTTTTCTTCTCTGAAAGGTGACAAGTAGCTTTGTAATGACTTCTATTATTTTCCCAATAAACTCTGAGAAAATAGGACATTGCAGCTAGAAAAACACAGAAAGAGAAATTAGCTGCTACTGTCATTAAGGATTTGGAAGCTGAAAAAGAACAGTTGGTGCAATGCAGCTGGAGAGGCTTTTCAGAGTAAAGTGATTATTCTCTGGCCATTAATGACTTATTTCTTGCTGAAGAAGACCTGCACTCCTTCAAATAACCTGGCTTTGCTGCAAGGAGCATGTTGTCTGCCAGGACTCATGAGAGCCATTGTCCCCTCATGGTGGCCACTGCACTTCTCCCACCTCTTTGCTTCCATGCCACAAGACAAGCACAGAAATCATTTTAATTCCACAGAGTGAAGCACACGCAGACACTGGAGGACTGACTGGTCTTCAAAATTAGCCTGACCATTGAATTTGGAGCTACAGCCTGGGATATTCAGAGGGGCACATGTCCTCAGCAGCCTTCTAATACCTAAAGGGTACTACAAAAAAATCTGGAGAGAGACTTTTTACAAGGGCAGGTAGCGACTGGACAAGTGGGAATGACTTTAAACCGAAAAAGGGTAGATTTAGATCGCACATTAGGAAGAAGTTCTATACTGTGAGGGTGATAAGACACTGCAACAGGCTGCTGAGAGAGACTGTGGATGCCCTGTCCCTAGAAGTGTCCAGGCCAGGGTGGATGGGCTTTTGAGCAACCTGGTCTAGTGGAAGGTCTCCCTGCCCCTGACAGGGGGGTTGGAACTGGATGATCTTCAAAGGTCCCTTCCAACCCAAACCATTCCACGATTCTATTAACTAGCAAAAACTAAAGGGTACTGGAAACAGGTCCAGCTGAGAGAGGTCCGGTCGCTCGCTCCTAAAGGCAGCACTTGAGTGTCGAGTGGCAGCTGTCATAGGGTTGCCCAGAACATCTGGCCACCCACAGGGCTGGCAAAATCCCACAGACATGACCCTATAACTCACCCCACCCACACTGCAGTGCTGCTCTGTATATTAAAGGAAGGCATGGATAGACCTGTTTAAGGAAAAAAAGAAAAGGGAAAGCCAGAACTAACAAGCACCACTAAATCACCCAGCAGAGCAGCTCCTCCAGAGAGTGGCCTGTTTACAGAGCTGCTTGGTGCCCTGAGAGGGATAGGCAATATTGCAAGCCCAGGAATGGAAATTCCTGAGGAGAACCAAGACAGGTTAACAATGATCCCTGGCAGCCTACATACAACCTCTTGTACTGCCACCTCCTTTTTGGGAGAATTTAGGCTTAGAGCTTTAAACAAAAAAAAAAAATAAGGAAAACTTTTTCTTCCTGAAGATTGCCTATAAAACCCAAGAAAATGCTGAAAGTGTTTTACTGTATTGTTATTCTATAGATGCCGTTTCTGGAAGGGTGACCCAGCGCAGCTGGATCTCAAAACAAAGCCACTCGTGGCTAGCACCACACACTGCCAACTGACTCCTTCCACTCAAAATAAAATAGTAATATAAAAAAGGCAAGTGCCCCCATAAAACATCATCCATCCCAATTTCATAACAGAAGTATTTGTCAGCCCCCATTTTGCTTCCTGTTCTTTGGCTGCCTGCTCTACAAAGCCACCATTTCAGCTGCCTGTGCATACAGACCAGTAGGCACACTGTGCTGCAACAGCTCCTGCATCCTCATCCTCCTGCCCACAGAGGGGATGGCCACCCCTCTCCCCAGACCCTCACCTGCAGCACTAGAGATTATTCAGGGCAAATTTTTATTTTATATATATATATATATTTACCAGTTTTTCTGGGGCACCCATCAGAGGTACTGAGCTCCTGTAACAATCACGTGATTTATGTAGAAGTAATTGGGGTTAAACTATCTGCCACATCAAACTCTTCACATTTGGCCCCATCTTTAGGACCTAGAAACATCTGAAATAAATAAGCCATGTGTCATCGAACAGGGTCTGGGCTTAATTAGGATCATTCTGGATTTTATGGGAGAAATCTTGTCCTGCCAGCTTTATGTGGCTAGCCCATCACTTGCAAGGTTATCTGCTGGGGTTTTTTATTTCCCTTTCTATTTCCCAGCAGCTTTTTCTTTTTTTTTTAAACCCTCCAACCAGCCGGATGACAACCACTCCTTATCTTTGGCTGTCATCCATGCTAAAATAAGAATGCTGTTGTTACGCCAAGGAGCTGCACCCTTCCACCTCCGTTCCATCCCAACGTGCACACAGCTGGCTGCACGGGAACGCCCGAGGTGCCATTTTCTGGCCATTTTTCTGCGATGTTGTTGCAATTTACCCTCTAGCCATGATTTGTATTTGGAAATCACACTGGGCCTCTCTTGTGCCACAGATTTTACAGACTTTGAGTGACAGACGGTCTCTGTCCTGAAAAGCTGGTGATACTCAGCCCATCTTCGCTGTCACTGCTTCCCTGCCTTGACGTAGGCTAGCTGACACGAGGGCGAGCACGCAGTTGAGCGTCGCTCGAGTGGTGCCGGGCAATTTGATTAGCAGCAGAGAATGACTGGATTAGAAGAAGGGTAGGATTAGAGATTGATGAATCACTGTGAGGCTGCTACATCGGTAAGACTGGCTTCAGCAGCAGCATTTCAATGTCAAACTGTACCCCTCTCAGAGCAGTTAGGTCCCACCTATCCCTTCAGACTGCTGTGCACAAGGGAGCTGGGGAAGGCAAAGCATTTGAGCTAGGGTCTGAACAGACAGCCTGGTATAGGTAAGCCCTTGGTGGGTCACAGGCAATGATGATGAGAGGAGAGGCAGGGAAACATGAAATGATTTGCCCAAAGCTACACTTGCAATTTGTGGCAAAGGCAGAAACGGGAGTCAGATTTTCTAAAACAAAAACAAAAAACAAAACAAAAAAAAGAGCTCTTCAGGCAGGAGATGAGCCAGCTGCCTTTCTTACATACAAATGCTTTTTCCCCCTGTAATTCACACCGCTGCAGGCTCTGCACAGCAAATGCCAGCTTCCTGAAGTTGTAGCGTGTTCAGCACGACCTGCTCTTCACGCACGTCATGCCCACTACATGACTAGCTCCATCCTCCAGCCTGCACTTGCAATGCGATTCACACGCCTTGCAAAAGCTTATCACTTCCAGTTGTGGTAGGAAGTGATCAGGTCCCTGCAAAACCCATCACTGCGGTGATTCCTGGTCTGACAGGGATAGCTCTGGCTACTGGAATGCCTCCAGAATTGAATGCATATACAGAAACTCAGCATTGCTCCCAGTTAAATCGAGTGTTTATCCCCTCCTCAAATTTGGCTTCAATCATTTCTGAAGGTGAAAGACATTTCAGTGTTTCTCTCAGAGTCCCACTGGAGCTTATCAGAGAAATGCTACAGAATTCATCAGAGACACCAGGGACAAAATAGTGAGGGGGCATTAATGGAACAGGCTGCTCTGGCAGAGCTGCACAGGCAAACATGTGGGCTGTCGGCAGTCCCCTGCACTAGTTACTGGAGTTAGATCCAATTACCAGGGCCACTTGTCAAAGTGAAAAGGAAGGAAAGGCTCTCTCAAATTTACCTATAAAAAAATGGAAGTGTGATGATTTTCTGCCCGAAACTCCAATCAGTAGCGTATTCATGAGGAAAGCTTTACTTTAAAGGTTAAGCCAATTTGCTAGTGATAAATGGCATGAAAGGTTACCCAGAAAAAAAAAAAGAAAAAAAGAAAAAAAAAGACTACTTCCTCATCGAGTTTAAATGGAAAATACCTGAAGAATTAATGGGCAACCAGATACTCTTTAACAGTACATCTCCATTAGACTATGCACAGACAGGTATTTTTTTGAATCTTGCACTGAAAGCATTATTCCTTTAAAAAGATTCCTGATGGAGAACGGCATGTGAGAAAACTAACGTGAACAACGGCCACTAAAACCAATTTTAAACAGGGGAAAGAAGAGGAGGGAATGGGAGTAGCTGCCCTGCAGCACCTCCCGGAGGGATGCATAACTTGCGGAGCTCGCACCGCACCGAGGCACCCGCCGCCACGCACGCACCGAGCCCGGCGAGGCGATGCCGGCGCCCCACGACAGCCTCCTTCAGGAAAAGCCATTACGGAAGACGCAGTTGACAGCTCATCCTCCGGGCACCCCTCGCCGAGAAGCCGGGAGATAGCGGTCGGAATTCCTTCCCAACTTCGGAAGGGTAAACCTTCATCCTCACCCTCCTCCTCGTTTCAGACAGGCTACGCGGAGGATCCCAAATCCCCCCATTATCGCCCATCTTGAAACCCACCCTGCGTTTTTAATCTCCTCCTTCCAGAGCGCGGACCCGGGTGCTTAAAGCAGCGGTGACCGGCCGCGTTTTTGTCTCCCGTGGGGCAGGACCCACGAGCCGTGGGGGGCGATGCCCGGCCGCAGCACCAGCCGCTCCTCCCCGCTCACCCACCGGCGTGGTTCCGGATAAGTTGCGCAGGGAAAAAGAGGAGGAGGAGGAAAGGGATAGGGGTGTCTCTGCCCACGGTCTCGCCCCGTCCCCCATGGTCCGCGCCCCTCCTTCTCCCCCCCCCGCAGCCCCACCACCGGGACAACCCGCACAAAGCCGCCGCCGGGCTCTCGCTGCGCCCGCTCGGCGCCACCAGAAACAATAGTCACGGGCCGAAGCGGGGACCGCGGAACCGCCGCCGCCCTGCCCACGGTACCGCAGAGCCCGGCCGCGAGTGGCAAAGAGGGGGAGGGGGGAAGATTCCCGCAAAACGCCGCGGCTCCGGCCAACCTGTCACCGCGCCGCCCGCCCGCCAGCGGCTGTCGGTGCGCAGCCGCCCAGTGGCACCTACCTCCGGTGGAAGGTGTGGCAGCCCCTAGCTGGGCTCCATGGGGCCGCAGCCGCCGCCCGCCTCTGTCAAGCCCGACCGCCGCCGCCGGGGACGCACAGCCCTGCCCTGCCCGGTACCGCGTCCCGCTCCCCCCCGCGCCGGGCGGGGCCGGGCGGGGCGAGGGCAGAGGGGCGGAGCTTTACCGCCCCAGGCCACGCCCATCGCCCTTCGCTCCGCCCCCCCCGCTGCGCTTCTGCCCCCCTCCGATCCTTCTTCCCGCTCCTGCACGGAGTCTGGGTACACATACACACACACATACACATACACGCATGGGGTAGGGACCACAGAGGGTCCCGCGTAGCTGCACCAGGCTTTGCGGGAACAACTCCGAAGCCCGGGAGGATGCTGCAGCAGGCACCGTCATCCTTGTATAATCCATCTCAGTGATTCCTCGCCGCTTGCTTGAAGTTTTGACCTTGTCTCCTCTGCCTCTGTCTCAGATTGATCACATTTATAATTTCCTAACTTTTATTTACCCCCCCCCCATTTCCCCTCATTTGAAATTTCCCCCTTTCTTTTCCACCTTCAGTCTCCTTTGTCTCCATTTTCCCATCTGACAGAGGTTCCCAAGCCCCTTTGACCACAGACTCCATGCTTTTAAATGGTTTTGTCGAGGGCAAAAGAGTTTTCCACAGGTTTCAAATCTCTATTAGTTGCCCACAGCTTATTGGAAGGTGCAACACATTAAACTAAATCCGTGGCTAGTGTTACATAACATGCCCTCGAATGTACATAAAAGATGATTGTAATTCCATCTGGATTTCTGTTGATATTAGCAAACCGCTCGAGATTTCCTCTTGCGGTTTAATGGGCTTTTCAAAACCTTCAACTACTGCTGGATCAAACAGATTACAATTTAAGAAAGGGTAAAGCACATGCACTTACGAGATGGTAGAAATTAGTGAAAGAAGGAAAAAAAAAATACTTAGTAGGTCATCTGCCTAATCCATCTTCCAAAAGAGAGTAGGAATGTCCCCCATAGGATAATTTATGGGCATTTGTCTAGTTATCTTTGAAATGCTCCAAATATGTGGCCAAACTGCTGCCCATAAGAATTTAGGTCAAGCTGCCTGAGAGTGAATTTTGTAGCATCTTGGGATTTAACATCCACTGCTGTTACGCCAAGTTTGGGGATTTGTTTATTTCTTTTTTTCCCAAACAGCACAACTGTGCAGTTGCAGTTGGCCATTTCTTTCTTGCCCATCATTATGGAAAGGTTTTGGCCATCACTTTTCCCCGGGTTGAGAGCCCAGGGACAAGACCAGCTTGGAAAATGTCAGTTCTGTGCTCAGTGTGGCCAAGAGATTGAGTCAAATGTCAGGATTTGTTTGGAGAGCAGTGGAGAGGAAAATGAATTTTATACTGGTCTGTAAATCCATGGTACACCTGCACCCCAAATACTGCTGGAGCTCTGGTCATACTACCTCGAAAAGGGCATGGTAGAGCTGGACAAAGTTTGGAGGAGGCTAGCAGTGATGGTCTATGGTTTGAAATGGCTTTCCAGTTACGTACGTCAGCCTGGAAGGGACACCTGAGGGAGGATGTGGGAGAGGTTCCTTTGCTCTTGAGTACCATGGAGGAAGTGAGCAGGGATTATTGGCCATTAAATGAAGGTAGCAGGCAGCCACTTCATCTGACCATATGGAGGTGATTCTTTGTGCAAAAACAACTGTGCAGCCTGTTGCCATCTGACAGTGGGCACTTGTGTCATTTTGAGGGGAAAATGGATGAACTTACAGAAGAGAAATACACAGACGGCAGCCAAATCACAGCTGGCTCAGAAAGGTCCCTCCACCACAAATGGTTCATGGCTGGGCTTGCTCTGTTCTCATGTTCCCCCCTTCATTTTTAGCCACCATTTACCTGCCAGCAGTGATTACTCCTCTCAGATTTAATGTCACATCTGGGTTAATTTTGTGCTGCCTGCAGCTTTCCTAATGCTTGTATTGCATAAAAATGGGTACTAAAAGGGATGAATGGCTTTCTGGAAGGCATCAGGATGATAAGGTGAAGGAGTCTTATGAGCAAGCAGAGAGACAGCTAAGAATGCTGTCAACCAAGTGGGCTGCTTGGGACAGTAGTCAGGATGTGAGGAGGAAATGGTCAATCAAAACCGTTCTGGTTTGGAAGAATGGAGGGGTTAATGTCTCAGGACTGTTATCTGTCACAAATGCTTGGATTACATTACCACCTTTCGATCAAGAATTGCAACACATGCTGTCAAATGTATTCATTAAAGTGTGTGTGGACTGCGTGACATTTTGTGTGGAATGCAGTGTGTACAGGTGTGAAATCATGAGCCTGTTGTTTTGCACTCTTGGGAAGGAATGGAGAGGATTATATTGGTGCTGATGTCATAAGCTCTTAACAGTGTAAACCTGTAATACAAAATTCAATTCTTGGCGATGTCTGCTTGTTTCAGTGGGAGAGTGGCAACACTGTGCCAGTGCATGGTCCATCATGGAAGTCGGAAGTGTCAAAACCCACTGGATAAACCATCATTATGCACTGAGTCATCAAAGAGAGAGAGTCACTGGCTGCAAACAAGTTTCTCTCAGCCTTCTAAAACACGACAGAAATAATCAAATCTAGCTGTGGCCTGAGAACAGTGACCTTAATTTAAAATCAATCAAAAATCCCTCTGTCAATGGCAGCTGATCACCCATTCACATCTCAAACTGAAGCTTTTCCAGGCCTGCTGTTGTCAGTGCTGTTAGACAAATGGGTAAGCATTATGTGTTTCTGTCTCCTCTCTTCTTCCATGTCTTTCAAATTGAGATAGCATGGCCTCAAACACTTCTCTGTGCTCCTGACAGAGGGATTTTTTCTGTGCATTGGTTTCTAAAGCTGTACAGGTATGACTCAGCATGGCTGCTTTATCCATTTGGCTTCTCTGGAATTTACCAGTTCAATAGTTTGTATCTTGGTACAATGCGAGGAGGGAACTTGCTTGGGGGGGGCGGGGGGGGCGTGGAGGGTTGGGGCTGACATGCAGGAGGCTAACTACATCAAGAATGAAACTATGTACGTGAGTGACCTTAGTCAAGTGACTCAAGGACGTAATCCTTTATGGTACTGATCCCATATACTGTACTCAGTGTTTATGCAGGAAAACGTATTCAGGTAGATCAGGATAGTCACCATTTTTCTGTTGGGTTGCTCTACCTCCACCTGAATCTCAACACAAATTGAAGCACATGGCACTTCTGAACTCCCATATAAGCTTTGTACTAAAGTTGGGTGGATAAGGTAACTATATAGAGAGGATCTGCATGAACTTTATGTGTTGCCTGTGCTAATAAGCATATCGGTGAGCTGTTACTCTTTCCCTTTGTGAAGCATGTAAAACAGCCAGCAGTTTCATTCATTTTGCCCTATTGATCTTGTGGAAACACTTTGATCCCGTGACCGTACTATGCAGTAGGAAAATTAATGCTGCCAGGTGTGATTATTAACATCAATCCAGCTTTAAACTGGGATCACAAATTCTATAGAAGCACCCACACTACAAATGCTGGGTGGGGAAAACCGACAGATGGGTTCACACACAGTGTCTGTTGTGAACTTATGAAGCACAGCAAGAGTGCTCATTGCACTTAAACTGGAGGCTCTGAGCATATGCAGGATTCTTAGTGACAGAAATTACCTTTAGGTTTTCCTGTAATAACATATAGGCTGTAGGAAGCCCGTGGCAAGCCTGAATTGAGCACTAAGCAGCTTTAAAATTGTTTAAGGCATTATCTATTATGAGGAAGTTTATAAAGCTCCATCTCCATTATTTGAGTTTTCACGAGGTCATAATCCACTTGACCCTCGTGGTTTATTTCATCACTATTGTCCCCCAGAGGAATTATAACCTTTACCATTACCACTTGCTAAATATATCAAGAGGTTTTAGTGATATTATCATAAATCACCAAGCTCAGCTTTGTTGCTTGTAATGTGACAATAGTACCTACTGATTTTTGATGCAGTGATTGTCAACCTGATCTACCTGTGTTTTTTAAATGACTTTATAATAAGAACATATGCTAACAATATGAACATGGTTTTTTCTTTCTTTTACATTAAAAAATTGCCTTTTTCTGAGATTGTCTGAACTTCAAGTGCGGGCTTTTTAGGCAATGTTTCTGTGATCAAATGTGAAAAATACAAACTCAAGCATATTAATATCAAGCCCAGTGACTTCAGGTAACCCCATTTCACAACTGTTTCTCATTTCACTTAAATGTATGAGTGTTTATTAGAAATCATATTGTAATTTGGTTGTCCTGAAAGCAGTTATTGAAAAGACCAAAGATACCTCAGGTAAGCCAGGTTATGTTACTATGTGGCTTTTAAAAGGGTAAGCCATAGGGAAGCTCATGAGGAGTGAGAATTTTGGATAAGAGTAATGTGTTGAATTACGTTGCTTTTTACACTTCAATCTGTTTTCCAGCAGAAAGTGGGTCCCGTGTCAAGCCCGCAAAAGAGAGTAAAGAGAATTTCCCATTAAAAACCCCAAACAAACATGCTACTGAAGCCAATTTGCACTTGCACTAAAGATCAGCTTGGATCAGAAGTTGGCTTCAAAACCATTTTGGCAACACATACCTTGTACAACAATAACTAGGATCCAGTCAAGCTGCTTCTTGCTCCAAGAAGGCTTCACTTGTGCTGTAAATCAGGCTTCCTTGCTAGAGCTGCTGGGATCCAAAAGTGAGATTCTTTGTAGCAGCACCTGCAAAAGAAGTTTGTCAGTTTGTCTGTCTGACATAATACTGAGTGGCAGGACTGGATGAGGGTATGGGGGTGTACTTCAGCATCCTCCACCTCCTTACCAGCCCGCAGGCTTGCATGGCTACAGTGTATTAATTTACACCCCAGCTAGTCACTCTTCAATCTTCATGGTCAGCAGAGAGAAATAGGCACTTCTAGGATGCCATTCATTTGACCTTTCTTAGACATCTACTTTAGGAAGAGATAAATTATTCCCCCAAATGTCTGTGTTTCCCTGTTGACCACAAAACAACCAGTAAATGGTTAGTTCAGAGGCAGGTGTCTATATTACAGGCTGTCTACATGCAATTAGGCAAATACTAAACCGAATTTTCTATGAAGCTGCTCTCACAATGGCTATCGAAATGCTTTGCAAAGATTTTGATTTCTGTATCGTGAGTGTATACAATAACATATTTTTCTTCTTCTTTTGCAGTCCTTATTTTTGAGAAGCATTATGTTAGCAGGGCCTGCATGTTTTGTTGGAGTTGATCATGTTGGTGCTCTGTTCAGATGTTTTCAGCTGACTACTGAGAAATTGGCATTTTTTTCAGTATTTCACTCTGTGACATTCACCACATCATAGAATGGTTTGGGTTGGAAGGGACCTTCTTTGGGCAACCTGTTCCAGTGCCTCACCACCCTCACAGTGAAGAACTTCTTCTTTATATCTAACCTGAACTTCCCCTATTTAAGTTTAAACCCATCACTCCTTCTCCTATCATGAAGAGTCCCTCTCCAGCATCCAATATTTGTCTGATTTAATGTAAAAGTGGAAGAAGGGTATATTTTACACCAAGGAAATGAATGCAACATTTGAAACATCTCTCATCACTATATATGACTAGAAAAAGTAGTTGAATACATACACATTTTTGTTTTTATTTGATCACAGGGAAAGATTTAAATACTATTAGTAATAAAAAAAATCTATGGCAGTGAGAGTCACTGTACTGCCATAAACCCACTGAGCCCCTGTGCAGTACATCTCAGAAAAGGCCCAAGGCTCAGATGTCTGTCTCTATGTTCTTGTATTCCCAACAAGCAGTGAATAATGCATTAGTTTTGCTTCAAGCATCCTATTTTGAATATGCTTTAGCCAGAATTATTAGCTTTCATGTAGTGTATACTGTTAATGGAGATCATGCTCTGTGCCCATCTAGTGCTGTCTCCAGAAGTGCCCTGGTACAGCACACAGAAAGTTTTCGCTAGAAATTCTCCCTGTGGGCTGTCACCATGGGGTACCCCAAGATTTCCCTATTACAGGGACAGATCCAGGTGGACTCAGTGGAAAAGTCCCTACGAACACTACGGGTCTTTGTCTCAGGCCCAAAATATGTAACAGAGCAGGAGGAGGGAACCTTTTACATTTCAATGACCTGGGAGGACTCCTACTTTCTGTCTTCGTACTCCTCTGTGGAGACCAGCCCTGAGACCACTCCCCCCTTCACCCAGGCACCCTAATGTGTGTGTGTTATCTGCTCTGAGAACATCTGAAGCCACTTAATAACAAGCAACCCGCTGGAGCTGTCCTGCACTTGGTCAAGGTGTGGATAGCCTGAAGAGAGCTTTCCTTAAACCCTTATGTTTTGGCGAGGGCCACCAGCTCCCCGGTATTGCTGATGACCCTAGTCATCGCTGAGTGGGAGCTTGTTTGAGAAAGGAGCTGCAGAGCTGAGTCCTGGGATGAAACCACGTTCTTGGTTGCTGTGAAGCTGTAGAGCTCTTTCCTTTGGCAGCCGTGGTGGTCTAAAAAGATAATTAGCTTGCAAAGAGTTATAAAAAGAACATTATTACTTAAGATAAAGGGTATCATTTCCAAAAGAGTAGGCGTTTACACACACACACACGTGTACACACACACATGCATGCACACATCCCTTATTTAAGTTTTCACAGCTACCCTTGGCGCAATGCAGCCAGCTGTTAAAACCAAAATAGCAACGAGTGCACATCATACGCCCTCTGTATTACCATTTGAAAGGGACAGTTCCTTGGGAGGATGGGAATTTGACAGGATATGAATATGTCTGAGACTCTATTAGGCACTAATTCAGCAGGACTGGCTGAATGAGATGAAGAAATGAGGAGGAGAGAATTCAAATTTGAGCTGATTGGTAATTTTGATGAAAGCCCCTTAGTCTCATTCAGTGACTGTTAATTACCTCTGGAAATTAACATTTATTTTTCTCTTCAGGAAATGTCGTTCGCCTGCCAATATGGAAAGATTAATTAAATTCTCCCATGGATGAAGGTGAAAGTAGGGTCCTTGTTGTCAATGCACATTTTGGCTGTGGAGGCAGATATAGAATCATAGACTAGAATATAACATGGGAAACCTGCTTTTGAAAAGAACAGCTCAGCTCTTTCCTCTTGTGTTTTTGCAGGATAATAAGTCCATCCTTGTCCTTCTGAGGTGATGTTGGCCTGCCAGGCGCTTTCCACAGGAGAACTCTGAAAGAGGGGAGGGAAAGGACAGTGATGATTAAACAGCTTGGAAGTGAATTAGAGGAAGCCTCTTACTCCACCCAAGGAGAAATAATTAATAACTCAGGACAAAGGTATCTCTGCTTAGATCAGACAGAAACCCTCAGCTTGGACCCTTCTATACAGAGTATCACAAAAGTTAATTGATTAAAGCAACATTATAACTTCAACCTCACATTCATAATCTGTTCAGAAACACAACAGCTTCTCCTACCAGTTCTCATTTATTTGATCTTGGCTGAGTCTCAAAAGCTGCTTTTGTCAGTACTAATGATGGCCCTTCCACTGCTCAAGAGTTTATTTCCCATATCCACTATTATGCTGTTCACTCCTGCTGTGCAGAAGAAAAAATAGGAAAGAAAAACGAGAGCAATGTCCCAGGGACACTGCTGTATGTAGTATGGGCGTTTGATTGAGTTCCTGATTTATACCTGTCAAGCAAATATCTGGGCGTACTTGCTAAAAATCAGGCAACATCATAAAAGGAAAGGAATGCTCTGTTCCTTGATATTTTTTCCTTTTTTTCTGAAAGGAAGTCCTTGCATTAAGTTTTAATGACAGATTAAGTAGATAGAAAGTCACTTGGAAGTCCAACGGGCAGAGAGATTTTAGTTTGCCTCTGTTATGCTTGCAGGGAGGAAATGAGGCAGCTGAGAAGAAGCTCAGCATCAGGAAGGAGGCAGACAGGTCAAACGGACAGGCTTTCCCGAAGCAACCTAACTGAGAGCAAACAAGCAGCTGCAGACAATCAAAACCAGCAGGGCAGCCAGCTCCAGAGCTTGCTTCTGATTTGCAGCACAAGCCAAACCTCCCCATGGGGAGCTGCTCTGGTGCTCCCATCTTCCGTGCAGCACCGCAGCAGCAAGCTGGCATCACCAAGTGATCTCACCAGGAGTGTGACAGCTGGATTGGAAGAGGGGTGTCTGCACGTCAGCCTTCCCACTGGCAAAAGCTGACCTCCTCCTGCTCCCTTCAGCAACCTGCAAGGCTCATCTGGGTGCTGGGCTGAGGACCTCAGAAAGGGGATGTCCAAGAGAAGCAAGAGCTTGGGGTCTGATCCTAGACTCAGCCTGGAATATTCTTCACGCATCTGCTAGGATCAGCGACAGGCCAATGCAGCAATGAAAAATCAGCCCTCACTGGCTTGACTTGCTTTTGTAAGAGAGAATCCTGACAGACAGAGGCATGGGATGCTATCTTGTACGCTGAGCCAGCAGCAACATTGAAGGTTTGAGGGTTACACCTTGAAGGTTGTTATGTGTGACAGAGGAGTCCATCTTGGCTCTTCTCTGTTCCCTATACATAGTGAAAAGGAAGTAATACCTTGGCCCATTAGAAAATCTCACACAGGTTACAGATTTTACCTCTAGTCTACTTTACAATGTGTTTTGAGATCACTATGGGAAAGCACAGCAAGCTACCAGTGTTTGCTATGTTTTGCATCAGCTATAATGTAAGAGGTTGCTGCCAGCCAATGGCAGAGTCATTTGCTTGCAATAAACTTGGAGATTAGTAACTTAGAATCTGTTCAGCTGAATTCCTGCTGAGGAGGAGGATTGGAAATTACGGAGACAGGCAGCAAAAAGCAAGCAAAAGTGATACAAACAGAGAAGATGTGATAAAAAAGAGTAAGAAACTTGCATAGGATGTATCTGTTCAGTGGCCAGTCTGGAAAAACAAAGAAGAGACTTTTCTACATGGATAGTCAGCCTAGACCTCTTTTTGTAGCTTTTAAATAATGTCACACGTGGAACAAATCTATCATTTCCAAAGAAAAACATGGAAAGTCTCTGTTATGTTCTTACAAATGTTTTTTATTTCTTTCCCAGCTAAATCTGTTTACCAAGTTGGACTCAATTCTGTAAGCTGCTTCTTCAAAACTACATTTTTTGACAAATTCGTTATTTGCCAGAAACATTCTCCCAGCTTTAAATAAAAAACAAGAAAATAATTCAATAGACTGGAAAGAGTCCAGTAGGCTTTGGTTCAAGCCTTGTAAAGCAGCAAATAAACATTTTCTGCATGCTTGAGGAGAGCATATGACTCCTCAGTCCTCCGCAGTCTCTGTGTAGAAGAAGGGAGCTCAACACATGGAGAAATACCTAGTCAGTTTTATTTCATCTTCAGTTGAGAAAGCAAGCTAGATCTCCTTCAGCCTCTGGCATTGACATCAAGCTGTCATGATTACAGTCACAAATCTTTTTTCTTGTATGTGCTACACAAATCCATGTGTTCCAAAGTACATTAAAAGGCAAGTAAATAATTCCATGAACAAAAGAAATGAATACACATGAGGGAAACAAGGAATACTGAGGCTACCTGAAATAATTCTGTCTTATCTGAACTTGCTTTTAGTTTGTCTGCCTTCAGCTAATCATATTACAGCAAATAGGAACATAGAGGTTCTATGATAACAGCTTTTATGGTGAATGTGATTTTCAGGCTGATGAAGCTAAAATGTAGTGTTTGAAGTGTAATGGCAAGTGAGAGAGAAAACACCTATTAAACATGTTAGATGAGCAGTGTATGCAGTTCTTAAAAAATATTGGCTTGATTGCTGTCTTCTGAGACAGATAGAAAGATATATGCACATACAGCTATATAAGCAATGCTAGCATTCAGGAAATGGTTCAGAGCTGATTCAGAGATGCACATGCACTTTTTTATGTGTGCTTCTTGCTGCAACTTTTTGCTGTTCAGAAAAGTTCAGCATATTATTTTCCCATTGTGTTTGCAGTATTACCTGCTCTTCCTAAAACAGCTGCTGTACTGTCTTCCTACAAAGCTCAGGGAGCATTGGCCTTCTCTAGCTGTTGGGATTTCATGACAGCTCCTACAAGAGCAGCCAGTGCATGAGTAATATTCAGAGCGTGGTACCCCTTGTCATTGTGATTCCATAAGTTGATATTTTATGATGAAAACACACTCCAACCTCCATAGCGTGCAATATATCAAATGTGTGATGTATGCAAAAATGATCCCAATAAGGGAGGAGATAAATAAATTTGTTATGATTTTAATGATATGCATTTTAAATGTTACTTCTGCTGCGTCTGAAGAGAGTGACCTTTGCACAGTGCCCAAATTGTCCTGAGGCATGGTGCCTCTCTGTGCATTTATTACTGCCTTACATGATCAAGTGTAGCCAGTATGATGCAAGTCCACTATTTGTGGTAGGGACCTTTCTGGCTGAGATACACAGTAAAAGCAAGTTGGTGCAAACATGCTGGTTGTCACAGGAACACTGTGAGAAGCAAGGGATATTACTTACTGAAATGCCTCGTTGAGCAGAGACAAATAAGTTGCCACCCAACAACTGCTCACAACTGGAACCCTTTGCTTGTGAGCATGGTGCTGCCACTGCTCTTTGTCAGGGGGAGCCAGTTGCCTCTGGGAGCAAACAGTTTCGCAGCTCCTCCTGCCCACTTGCTTGGCAGGTTGCAAAGGGCTGAGCCTGGGGTCCCAGCACACATGCCCTCCCAACACTCTTGGAGAGCAGAGGACAAAAGGGACCAAACACCCTGGCCATAGAATGGCGTACTGTCCTTCTCCCTACTTTTCAGGTGATCAGCATGGCCTTCAGTCAAACAAGGGTGGACGGGCAATGTTGTCCATCTGGGCATGGCAACGTCATCTTCTCCTTACCCATCCCTGCTGCTAGATTATGCTACAATCCCAACAGCTTCCAGAGGGTGCAGAGCACTATCTATTCTCATGCATACCCACCCTCTGCATCAAGTTTAAGATATTTTATCTACTTAGCCAGACCAAGAAGAGAGATTTTAACTAGTGAGATGTGGCCCCACTAGTCTCTCATTACCAACAGCAGTTTCAAAGGCAGTCTGTTAGGCAGAGGAGGGACCTACATGATAATGCAGTCCCCCTGCTGTTGCTGCAGCTGCAAAGTGGAAGGAAAGCCATAGGCTGCCACCTTCCACCTCCTGTGCATTTGATGGTGGTGCTGACAGTTCGAGTATGGGAACCACCTACACCTCAGGTTTAAGGCTATAAAATATTATTTTTTAGAGCTGATTCATTTTAGTATGTGGTAAAATGTAATTGCAAGTAGGAAATATTCAAACATAGGACTCTGTTTTGGCAAGGCGGAATGTTGCAATAAAGTAGTAGTGGGCAAGGTCTACCTTTCCACTGTGCCTTTGTAAGCGCTGCCATGAATACTGGACATTGTGTGACATCTGCTAGTTCATGAACAGTGTGATCCACCACCAAACAGAGCAATGGCTTATACAGGGCATTTTCCCCCCCTCTTTGATATTTTTCCTTCAATATTTGTAATGAGTCAGTGTTCATAAAAGCTGAGTGGTCAGTGGAGACTACCAGAATTGCTTGCTGGTCTGGCAGCAGATAGTAAAGGTGGCAAGAGGAACAACAGCTCTGCTTTGTTAGGGAAGCCCTTCTCCAAGCTGGAAAGCCAACCCTAGCAAGGGCTATTCAGACAACCTCCGTATCTAATCTGTTCTTGGGTTTATTGCTAGGAAGGCTGTTGAGCATTGGGCAGATGGCTAGTATTTCCTTTCAGTATCAGTCTCTGTTGGATCCAGACCAATGATGTAAATATAAACAGCTCTGGCTCTCGGTCACCAAAGCCTCCTGTCATCAGCCCTCCTAAAGAGGTGTTACTTAAATGAACTAGGGAAGTGGGCATCAGTGGATAAAACAAATCAATTTGCCACACAAACTGGAGAGCTGATCTCTTGAACTGAGTACTTGAGTTTGCTGCTACTAGCTCATATCCGAGGGGATTCAGTTTTGTGCTTACTATGTGCCTGATGTTCGGTGGCTTTGCAGGGTGGGAGAGGTGTTGTAGTATTTAGGACAGTGTGTGTTTTAGGCCATCTGGCATGTTTGAGCCACATATGGAGCTCCCTCAATGTTGAAATGTTGAATGAATGCAGCTCAAATGCGGTGGTCTGCCTAAGTCCAGATGTATTTCCATGGTGTGAGTCCTTCTCTGGGGCTTATTCCAGTGAATCTGGGGAAAATTAAAATAATTGATTAACAGCTTAATAGTGCTTTGTGCCACTTCTTCCAGTGTGTCCATATGTGTGATTTACTGCCACCAGTTCTGCATCATACTTGCATTACCAGGTTCTGATGCATTCAGCATGCTAACGTGAGACACTAAAGCCTGGTACCCCCCAGATAAGGGTAAATGTATGAAGATGCTAAATGCTGTTTCCTCATGAGGAAGCAGCATTTCGTCATGTCCTCATGAGGACATGGATAATAATGTCACGTGTGTCACATTATCCATGTCATCCTTGCCTGACCTGCCCATGCAGTGTTAGAAGGAGAAGGACCTGTCTTACCACTGGTGCAAACCCATCATGGAGCAGCACTGCTGACTGCACACCCAGCGAGGAACTGGTGCTAGAGGGACACCAGCCTCTGCCATCATCCTACCCTGGGCACAACTTCTTTTCAGTGCAGCATCCCCGCTTCTGGTACCTCTCCTTCATCCTCGCATGCTCCTCCACATCCTCGCAGCTGATCTTTCATGAGCAGCAGCAGCACTAGTAGCAAGTTTCACCCTTTTCAGTCTTCTCGTGCTATGGCATGCATGTACCATTTAGGCCCACAAGACATTGGGAGTCTATGTCTGGAATCCCACTGTGTGTTTTTTCCACTCACAGAGCAGAAAAGGGGAATATAACAGAGTAGATGAGGAATGTTTTAAGTCCCAAAATGCTGCTTTCCAGGCTTAACTATATAAAACCTCAGCTTCTGGAAAATCTCCTATTCCAGAGTGGGGAAACCCCATGGCAGCTTCATGCCCAGCTGGGAGGGAGACCTTGAATCAGAGAATTATGTAGGACTAATAGGAGAAATAGCTCCTCTAATGTCCAGCAGCATGTTCCATTTCAGGAACATCTGTAAGTAAGCAGCACTCCTATACATCATTGGAGAGGTATTTAGTTTTCATGTCTTTCAAAAGCATTTGTACTTGTTTGTCTACAATGCCACATGTCTCAGGTCTTTCCTTTTAGGTTTGTTAGTTGTTTTGCTATACCAGATGGTGGTATATAGGGATGGAACAGTTCTGGAATTATTCTGGTTCTTACTGCAGCTGAAGCCAGTATGCACCTGTTGTAGAGCAATGGCTTCAGACAAGAGGGGTGAGGGAGAAAGAAAGCATCTACTGATTTCTGGATCATTAAAAATCATTCTGAAATATTATCATAGATTAATCTAATGCTGCCATAGACTGTGTTTCACTGATCACTGAAAAGAGAAGGGAATAGTTCATAGGGCGTAAATGAATAGGAAGGCTGATAAAAATGAAAGCATGCAAATTATAGGGAGAGATATTCAATACTCTCATTTAAAATATTGAGTCTTGAAAGGGAGTCTGCAAGAGTGGGTATGTTCTCATGCAATTCTGCAAGCACACCCGTGTTTTACATTTACAGTGTTCCAGGGAATACCCTGAATTCAGTGTATGCTGACTTCCAGAGGTAAAATAAATAGAGTCAAAATAACTAGAGTGAATATAATTAAACAAGGCTACCTTGTATCTAGATTTCTGAGAACCTGTTATTTGCTTCATTTTTTAATCAGAAATTTCTAAAAGCATAGGCTCTTTTAAAAAAAGCCAGACAGAGAAATCCTTCTTCCCCCTCTGCTGATTTTCCTCCACCACTTGCGCTTTCGCTGTGCTGTTGGAGTAGCTGGGAGACAATTGGAGGTTATTTTTAGACTGACTCACTGTGTAAAGCTGACATTTGTAGGTTAGGCATGCCAGTTGCTGACTGCTGCTGCTTCTGCATTTTCCTTAAATTCTCCTCTTCTAAACATTCGGACACCCCCTGCCTCCTTCCCCAGTCTTTCCACATAAGTATCGAAGTACTAAATCACGTTGTGTCTGTCAACATTTTCAGTTGAGCTGAGTTAAAAGCATCATTTAGGAGACACAGCTCATGTCCTCTCACGCAGCTGGAAAAACCCAACAAGATGCGGTGCTTCTGCATCTCACATGTGCCCCTAATGGAGCACAACATGCTCAGCATCCCTTTGCATCACACAGGAGAACCAGCCTGTGGGCCTTGCTGCTGGGTCAGATTCACGTACCAAGGGTCACCATGAGGTCCACACCAGCAGATACCCTTCCCTGTTGCTGTCTTCTCTGAGAAAATGGGCACTGAGAGGAATTTGGCTGCCTGCAGCCCATATTTCCACAGAAAGGAGATGCCCAGGAGCACCATGCAATATGGCCTGCATTTCTAGGGCTTGCCTTTTGACATTCTTGCCCACTGAAGGTGGAGAATATTAGCTATGTCAAACATAGCAAAATTACTGGTGTGTTCAGCCTTCAGGGAGTTTTCCAGGCACAGAATGCAGGCACTCCTGGTGAGTGCTGTTGCAAAAGAGGTAGGAACGTCTGGCATGCAGTGGCCAGCAGCCCGTGGGGGCCAGGATGCAACTCCCTGGAGTGCACTCAGATACTGGCTTAGGGAGCTGGAGAAGTCCTGGTGTATGGCAGACTCCGCACTGCAGTTACTGCTGTTAAAGCTTAGCATTTAGCAGCATGGCAAATTTAAATCACTGAGCTTTCAATTCTGAAGTATCTCAATCTGCTGGAGTTTACAGAAACACAAAGACCTTCTAAGCCTGAGGAAGAAAAATGGTTGCTAAAATCAAAATTCAACAGCAGATTAGATTACGAAACTGCCATTAACCTACTCTATATTATAATCTCAAATCCCTCTAATATATCTGGCATGCAGCAGCACAAATATTATTTTCCACCTTAAGGTGGAAATTAAGGCTGAACAGAATTAAAGCTGAACAGAAATCCCTTTTCCAGTTAACCTCTTTCTTTTCCTGGTGCTTTTGGGGGACTAATGTTAATTTAAAAATGAATATCTTCATGCAAATTGCAGACTAAATAAATCCAGACACATAATCTTTTAGGGCAAAATCCATTTTTTCCAGTAGAGACCACATGTGGGCCATGTGCCAGGTAAAATCTAATGTGCAGTTGAGTGAAATCCATCCTCAGTCACCCCGTGAAGGCAGAGCTCTGCTGTCCTCCTCAGTGCAATGCTTCTACTGGGGTTTATGAGCACAGGGGTGACCATGGACCTCCACAATGCTCACACTGATTTACCAGGACTGTATCACCATTTTCTGTTCTGATAATACATATTCCCTCTATGGTTCATTTAAGGCAATTCCAAAATCTCCTTCCAAAGATCTGAGTGAGGGAAGACAAAATAACCTTGCTGCTGGACCTGCACCTCTTTCCACACAGCCTAGTTGTGGGAGGTGTCTCGGAAACACTTGGCTGATCCTTCACACCAGCATCACCCAGATGTAACACAGAACAGGATTACTTTACCAGAAGCAAGTGCTATTCTCATCCTACCAAAGAGGGAAGATGGAGCATGACAGAAGCCAGAGTGGCTGGAGTAAGGGCTGCTGGAAGAACAGAACAGCTCAGGCAAGGATGTGGTTGAGGTTTAAGGAGGGAGGCATCTCTGAGCCGGATGACCAAACAAAGGAACCTGCAACTACCTAAAGCAAAACAAAAGCTCCACCAGATTCTTCTTTTCTTAGCTGTGTACCTTCTGCTGGAATTAGGTCAGATTAAAATGTTGTTAGCTTCTACCTGTCTTAATGAGATTTCAATGGTCCCAGAAATGTGGTGCTCTTGGTTGACATAGGAGAGCACACAGTGAGGGAAGCAGTGAATCAGCTGGTGTGTCTTGGTTCACTCCTGCCGAAGCCCAAAGTTGTTCCCCTTCTGCCATTTTGAAAATATTCTGGCTCAGGAAGCAGTGCTGGGATGAAGTCCAGGAGCATCTCCTGCTCTTGTGTGCACCAGAGGGGAAACCTGAGCCCAGTGGTGGGAGGTGTGCTGTCTCTGTTCATTTCTCCAGCAGTAAGCAGGATTGCGCCTGTGTTTAATAAACGTACACCTGTTATTTGATTTCCCTGAAGTGTCTGCTGCAGTGCTAGAGACCCCATGAGGGCACAAAAGCATCTTCTCCCTACAGCAGCAAAATAATATTGCAGAGGTCATGTTGGTAGGGCCCCTCTCACCCATCACTACCTCCGGTTGCCCACAGAAAAACCTCCTGAAAATTCCTATACTAAAAGCAACTAAATAAAAATCAAAAGCAGAAATTAAGAAGGAAGGAAATGCGTTAACCAGTTAATTAACTGATTGATATTACTTTGTTGGTTCTCACCAGCATCAGTTCAGCAAAATATGCTTTCAAGAGAAATGATGCTAATTAAATACATGACAGAGCAGCCCAGGTAATAATTAGCAAGGGATGAATGAAGTGACCATTCAGTGGGAATTTTTTTGTCAGGCCTTCAGGTGATTTGTATTTTTTTGTCTGCCCAAAGCTTGGGCTACCTGAAAAAGATCTTCACTAAATGTAGAGTCCAGATCCCCCGGGTTTAAAAAGCAGCAGAAATCCAAGATACAAGCAGCATTCATTTTCTATTATGCAAATATAACTTCACAGTATGACACATCTGTAAAGCTTCATTTGGTTCCCCCCTGGCACAGTAAGCATCTGCAGCTTTAATGCCTTTGATATACTGTTTTTGATTAGATTAAAGATGATATTTATAGTAATTTCGGTAATGTGATTAGCTGTCACTGGAGTATCCTCCAACATTTTGTTTACTCCATATGTTTTGCAGAAGGGATAATGAAATTTGACTGTCCTGCAGCTTGGGTATAATTGCCATGTTTGGGAGCAGGGTTACATGGGATCAGTTGCTACTCCTCAAGTGAAAATGGTGATGATGTGGTGGGCTCTGAAAGCTGTGAACAACAAGCCTGTCTTCTGCTCTGGTGCTGTGTCCTTCCTTCTCTATCCATCCAGAGACAAGCTCATCTTCCCTGTAGGTTGTCTGAAAATTCATTACTTGTCTGTGGGTGCAAGTCAGGAGGAACAGATGGAAGGACAGACAGACAGGAGGGTAAGACTTACGGAGAGTGACTACGGATCACCAGTATATTTAGCAGAGGGAGGAAAATCCTGGGGAATATGACGACAAGCAATAAATACCTTCAGTTTAACAGTTTAAACAAAGGTGGGGAGTTATTTATAGTAGGACAGTGAGTGTTGGCCAAAGGTCAAGGAAAGGAAAACTTGGTTTTGACTTTTTCTAGGGGGAAAGTACCTGGTATGTAGCACAGTTGCCAAGACTGGAGGCCAAGCCACATCTCTGTGGCCATGCAAGATGAGAAACACCATGGGTTGGGGTTATGTGGTGACAGCCCCAAGAGGGGAAGAGAGAAGCTGCGCATGCAACCAAGAAATTTTCTCTTCTCTTTCTGATCCTGAGCCTCATCTGCAGAGCACAGACACTTGCAGCTCTCCAAAGGCACTCCTGCCTGGCTTTGTGTAGTTACGTGTGGGATTAAACACTCCAGTTTGGGAGTTGTTCTAGCTTCATTTTCTTTAAGTCCCAAGTATACCATGTTACTTGAAAGAATAAGTGTAATACTGGCATTTCTGGCAGGCAGTGGGCGCAGTGCAGTTAAATTATTATTGCAGAATTCAGTGTATAAATATTTGCTGCCCAAGAGCCGGAGAGTGAAAGTGTATGTGCAAGTGACTTTGTTTAAGTAAAAGATTGCTTGACTTTGCATTAATCTTTCAGATTCATTCTGTAAGGGGGAAGAAAAAAACACCAAACCACCATGAAAATCCCTCTACAAATATCCCCCCAGGGCATCTCAAAAAAAACCCAACCCAAAAACCCAAACATGAAAAATGTATAGATAAATTGGAATATTGTTCTCAATGGTGCATTCCCAAGTTGTGTGTAATAAAAATCTGACCCACTTTAAAAGGGTTGTAAGCCCTGGTGGGGTGGGCTGGGGAAATTGAGGGAGAGAGTTCCCACTAGCCTCTGAAGTGTACCTTTGCTGGGTATGTGGAGCACCAGGGGCATGAATGGCCCAGTGGGCTTCCCTGATAGGGGTAGAGATGATGGGCGCATCAGACTAATGGCAAACACAGGGAATCTGGGCATAGGCCCTTAACCATTAGTAGGGCAGCACTGCCTTGGTAAGTTTAGCATCCAAAAAAAAAAAGCAGTCATCGCTATGATGAACGTACCGAATCTCACAGTTTAAGGTGAATTTTGCCCCTAATGTGAATGGATGAAACTACTGCTGGTTTAAATGGCATGTTGGGAGCACAGCACAAGGTGATATTGACCACATTTGCAGATCCAGCCCTTGAATTCAGCCAGGGTTCTGCTCTGAGCTAAGAGCAATACTCTGGTCATAACGACTTCGTTTTGATCATTTTTCCCCAAGGAAGAGAAGCTTGTCAGGTGACTATAACACAGGTCCTTCAAGCCAATTGACTTTCTCTGGCTTTATACTAGCTTAAGCTGAGAGCAAATGATCGTCTGATCAGTCTAATCACGGATAGTGAGTCCTTTCAAGGAGCAGTTCCCTTGGGAACAGCATATATTTCGCAATCAAACCCTATTCCACCACTAGATATTTATACAAAGGTAAACAGGGCAACCTGCCCCCCACCCTTTTCTTTTGCCAATGCATTTTACATTTATGAAAATGAAAATGTCATTTGAAAATGCGAAATAGAAATCTTGCTAAGAAACTGTCAAATACAGTTGTTCACTTTTGTGACAATGACACCTTCCTTCCAAATTCTGGTACAAAAGATATGCAAACCGTGCTTCTGTATTTTCATATATACTCATAGACATATGAAATATGTTCATATCAGTGTATTTGAAGATATACTCATCTTTTGCATAAAGCTATTACATTAACTTTGTGAATACTTCCATTTATCACCAAGTTAATTTGCAGGAACTATAGTAATCTGTCTATTTATCTAAGATGTGTGTGTACATCACAGCTTGCTCTTATTTGCTGCTTGCTTGCCCCTTTGTGTTTATTCCTTTAAATCTCCCAGAAACATTCTATTCATTCTTTTATTCATTTTTACTGCTGAAGCAGCTGTCCCAGGCTCATTCAGGTCTGGTTCGCCCTAGTTCAGAAGTTAATTTCACCCATACCCCAAGCAAGCCCCTTCTTTCAGCTGTCTCAGTCTGGGGAGCCCTAGGCTCTCAGCTCAGTGCCTGCCTAAGACACCTCAGAAGGTGCTCCCACCTCTGATCAGCCCATGGCTATCCTAGATACTCCTTCATTCTCACAGCACAGGAGTATCACCAGCTCCTCATGCTGAACATTAGGGGTTTGAAAGGAGAAATGTTGATTGTTTTCAGATCCTTCAGTTCTCTGTCCTGATGAATGTCTCATATGGAAGAAGTTTACGTAAAGCTGATGTTCACAGGCTCTGCAATATGCAGCATCATGCTCCACCAAACAATTCTTGTCAACACCTATGATCTGTTTCTTTGTTTGACTCCTGGTGAAAATTGTTGGAGCTCATGTTTTAACGTTCCCTTTTCCATTATTTATAATACACCGAGTTACAAGTGACAACTAACCAAAACATAGATACAGCCTAACAATCGCAAAATGTAATTAAAACATAAAATAGGAAAATTTTATAGCTGTCCTTCAGATGTCCTGAAGATTTCCCCTAAGGAAAAAAAAGATGTGATCTGTTTCCAATGTCCTCATGGTTTTCTGCAAAGTTCACCCTTTCTAGCTGCCAGAATTTACTGTCTACAGAAGGTACATATTTTTGGGGGGAGAACATGGAGCTGATCCTTTTAACCTTGTCTGTTACATCTGACAGAGGTTACAAGCCACTTTCCCAACCATACAAGACATTCTCAGACATCAGCTTTGTCTGCTATCAGCCACCCTCAGCTTCTCACCCCTCATCATGTTCCTCATTAGATCATGTCATGGGCTGATTTATGACCCTCCCCTTCAGCACGCACACCCCATGTCTTCCTACCCCATTGGGTGGCCTGCAGTGCATGGGGAATACCCAAGTTGATCCCTCTGGGGGAGTCCAATCACTTGCCATCAACTTGCATCTCTATTTGAGACGGCCCTGTGCCTCCTTCCCAGGGGTGGGGCAGTCCTGGCTGCCTGTTTCCAGCCTTCTCGCAGACTCCCCAGAGGGCCACCCTTTCAGGGTTACCCTTTATTCCCCAACAACAGGGTAAAACTGAGCCTTTGAGGCAGAATCAGTTACTCACCCCAGCACGGGGTATGATGCTCCCACCCCAGCCTGATGCTGCAGAAGCCAAAGACTGTGGCTCCACTTCCACAAAGCACAAAGTAGCAGAGGACTTTTATAGCCCATGAGTCATAATGAGAAAACTAGCCACCACCAACCTCAGTCCCAGATTGTGCATGCTCCTGCAATCTTACACGCTATCTCACCAAACTCCTCAGGAACCGGGATTTTGCCATTCAGGATTTTGCAGGGGGAGGGAGCAGCATTGAGCCCTAGGAGGGAGCGCTGTGTCCTCCAGTGTCCCAGAAAATCCATCTCTCCTCCAAAACAAATTGAAGAGCTGCCAAGACATCATGTTTTGGTGTGTTTAATTTCCTTTCTGTTTTCATTTACGTACTGAAGGATATTTATGTATGAAAATGGCAACACAAAAAGCATCAAAATGACCTGAGCTGAAACTGAGTCGGGAAAGAAGGTTAAAATACTTTCTCATCTCTCAAAACTGATATCAGCATTATCCCACAGCATATTTAGCTCAAACTTCATTTTGCCAGAGAACTGTTTGGTCTAAAGGGTATTTTGTAGTTCCCCCCCGCCGTTGTTAGTTTAGTTTTGCTTTTTTCAAAATCCCAAAGAACATGTATGTGTTTGGGATTATAATAATTTTGGGATGAATTTCTCATCTGCATGCCACAGCTGACAGATGAGCAACTCAATTTGCACCTCATGGTCTGCATATGATGCCTCTGTAACAGGACCAGCAGGATGCACCCAGGGCATCTGGCTCAGAGCATGCTGACTGAACATAGTCTAGTGTGAGGAGTCCTTGCCCATGGCAGGGGTGTTGGAACTTAATACTCTTAAGGTCCTTTCCAACCCAAACCATTCTATGATTCTATGAACCTGCAGCCCCCAAATCCAGTTTTCGAATGTTGCCTCCAAATCCTCTACCCCTCAAAAGCTCGGGGGACCTACGGGCTTCCCTGGTAATCTCCCGGTTATCCAAAATCAGATTTCTGGGGAGGAGGAGCTGCAGCAAGGCATTTGTGCTTGCCGAGGCTTTGGGTATTTCTGGAGTTAACCTTTTTGCTTAGGCATCCTCATCTGTAAACCGAGGAATAACAACACACTTCAGAGGGGCGGTAGGGTAAGGATTAACTGCGATGCCACTTTGAAGTGCTTTATACATGCCAAATATTATAATCATCCTAAATGTGAGGCCAGAATAATCCATGTGTTTTTTGCAGCCCCAGAATCCTATTTGATTTCATCTGTTTTAATTAACAAATTTAATTTTGCATTATTAGGGAAAATAAGGATAAAAAAAACTGAGCCTGCGCATGCTTTATTACAAATTATTGTTATCAGCTGCCCTGCAGGACTCCAGTCGGCACTAAATATGAACAATGGTTAAATTACAGGGGTCAGGGAATGAGCACAATCAAAATGCAAACACTTTTATTCTATGTGAGACGGGTAGGGGAAAGAAAAAGGAAGAATCCTTGGAAGCTCCTTGGAGCCACGAGGACTGCGGGGAAGCATACCAAGTAAACTGTAAAACTGATTACTGGGCTCAAAAAGGCTAACATGCAATTTGTGTTCTTTTTATGTAGATTAAATGCATTCACTGCAGCTCACAGAGCTTAGATACTCAGCAGGGATTCAGAGGGCTGGGTATCAGTCAACCACAGCCAGCCACTAAACCACAGGGCAAAATCTGCTATTGTACATTAGAATAGTCACTTAATCTATCATAATGGGTGAAAAACCCATAGGACAAATGTATATTAAAATCAGAAAGCTGGTTGTACTGTTTAGGAAAGCTTTTTTTAAATACCTTTTTTAAGATAAGTCTGTAAAACATTAATGAGTCTGAAAAACTCTTGAACATCTTTACGTTTAGCTCTTGAAAATGCAGCTGCCTGGCAGCTCAGATCTATTGACTGGGAGGAAACCCAAAGGCACAAGATGCTTGCCAAATGGCTGTGCCTGGAATAAACCAGGGAGGAATCAAGCAGGATTTCCTTTGGCTGGCTAAAGGAAAAGCTGTCTGATAGGTTTCTCTTGAACACTTAAAACATGCTGAAGACAAAAAGTTGTGGATGTGGTTACCAGGACAGGGGTACTGGCAACAACACTAGAGCCACTTTTGGGGATATTACTCTGATAAAAGTTATAGATGGGATTTTTTATTTGGTAGGAGCTACTGTGAGACCACTCCTCATTTGCGGCAGAACAGAGAAAGCCCAACCTGCTGCCTGTCTTCTTTCCTGGACTTGGGTTCATTGGAAGCTGAGAAGCATTAACACAATTTAATCCTCTGCTTGAAAAGATTCCTCTTTTTTTTTTGCTTGTATCTGGGCTCTCCTTGGCTCATTCTAGCTTTGATTTCCCCTGCAGAAGGTTTCTCTCTCTTGCTGCTTATATCCTATTTAAAGCTAATTGGGACTGCCTGCCATCACAGCTTCTAAATAATTACTTTGCCATAATTAGTCTTAAATCAGGATTTTTACACCTGTGCTGAGGACGACTGACCAAAACACCAGTATTTCCATCTGTAGACCCTGACATGGCACTGTAGGGAAGGACCCAACCTCTGTGCACAGCACATGTGGGTACACTTGGGGGGGGGGGGGGGGGAGTATATGGTATGAAAACAAACCCTCCTGAAGCCTACATCTGTTTCCCCTCAGCTGGATGTAGGATGAGGTCTTCATTGGCTGCCTCAGCTGCCTGCTCGTTGTCTCCATATTGATGTCGCTGCTCTTTTGGGGCAGAAAGCTGCTTTTTGGGTAAACCTGTGCTCCAGCAGTTCAATCTGAGGTTATTTTTGTGTGGGCTAGAAGTGATACTGTGGGGCTGGGGAGACATATTGGGAGCTCGTATAGTTTCCTGATGCATACTGTTAATTGAGCATTTGTAGTAGTCTCACAAAAATATATTCCTGTTGGCAGGAATGAGCACCCTGGTTTGGGTGCAGAGCTCGACTATCCAGGAAAACTGAGTGATCTTGAAAGCCAGAGTAATAGAAAGCAAAAGAAATTCAATAGAACTGAATGCCAGGTGCTGCTCTCAGAGACTGGACAAGCACTGCTGACATAAGCTGGAGTCTCTCATGTTAGAAATTACTCATAGGAAAGAAGAGGGAGGTTCATCAGCCACAGGATGGCTGCATGTCACTGGAACAAAGAGCCAGTGGTATTCAAAGAGGAGGTAGGAAAGACGCTTCCAGCAGAGCTGGGGAAATAGCAACGTGCTGTCCCATGTGTAGGTGAGATATAGTCGAGGTGATGCTGTATAGTTCTGCTACACCTACCTATGGGGAAAGTGTTTTTATCTCTGGGCTAACTTCTGCATGATTTCTCCTATGAAATCCATATGTCTCAGGGGCACACAGCACAAAAATCTGTTCTTTTCACTCAGTGGGGAGCTCTCCCACATGCACACACACACACTTTTCAAGGCATCTCTAGGTGGGATACTGGGACTAGGGACTGAAGCACCTCAGGCCATTTGCACTGTATGGTCAAGGGTCATCTTCATGTGAATTTTCACACCTCCCCCTGTGGTTCAGGTACCTGACACCACTAAGCTGATGAACAGATCAGTCTGCTAGGGCACACAGGGCTGGCCAGGAGGGGTCAAGAGCAAGGGTAGATGACAGAACAGGACCAGTCAGGGCATATACAGTCCTACAGGTAGCAAGGAGGCAAAGGCAAGTACTGCTTGCAGCACTGGCACCTAACCAGACAGGATGGTTGGAAGGAAATGGGGTCTGGTCCACCTTGTTCGGAGGCATGGAGGACTGAGTCCCCTTCATGCTCTGCAGCCAAGCAAGCACTGCACTCCTGCCACTTCACTGTGATTTGCGTGGTGTATTGGAGGAACAAATTTCTTGCTGGATGATGCATGCATTCACACATCATGAAGTGTATTTTGTAAGGCAAAGGATTTTTTAGTACCTCAGTCATCTCCTTTGTGAGTCTTCCCAAAAAAAGGATATCCAGGATACCTCCTGGGTCATCCTGGTTTGCCTTATCTTTACCCACTGCACCTGTGCATGGCTGGTTGTCCTCCAAGACAGACAGACATGGCTGAGATGGTCAGTCCCTGAGATGATTTTTCTTGTCTCTAAGAGAGGGTTAATTTGCAGGGCACTTTTTTTCAAAGGTTGGCTTAGTTCTGTGATTTCTTTTGGTGAAATACAAGTGCAGAGCTGCTGTACTCCTTGTTTCTTGTGATGGTCTATTGCCTACACACCATGTGAAAATCAGGTTTCCATTTTGGTAATTACACGTTACCTACAGATTGCATGGCAGGGACTACATGTTTCTTTCATTCAGGCTACTCTGTTTTCAATATAACCTCTCAATCTTTTTCACCTGTTGATCTTAACCTGACACAAGCAACAAACAGACCACAAACAGTTGTGAAGTCCGATTTCCTTCCTGCTTCCATAAGGTCACCAAGTTGCATACATTGCACACTGACTACATCTGCTCTGCTATTTAATTTTGTTCAATAGCTATATCACACATGGAGGTAAAGTATGAACATCTGCTTCAGTACAAGAGCTTGAAGACCACTCAAAGTGATTGTTATAATTTAACCTCAGAAAATTGTAAAGTCTGCATTCTCCATTCTACCAGGAAATAGGCACTGCTGTAGTCTATGTTTAATAACCCGCTGTTTAACCCATTACTGCACACTGATGTGTCATGAAAAATATACTGGGATTCTCAGACTACAATAATTTTGCTCCTTATGATGTTAAAGAAGGGAAAGATCTGAAACTTGTAAAAGCTTAGGTGGTTTTCAAAAACCCAACAGTTTTGAAGGAGGTACTGAGATTTTAAGTCCATTTTTGGAAAAACAATAAAACTGGACTATTACGCCACTCAAATATTAAATATGCTTTAAGTGAGGGATTTGCTTCTCCATGTGAAATGTATCTTCCAGACATCAGCTCTTTTGGTACCATAACTGAAAGATGAAATGATAAAAGACCCTAAATTACACAGTCTGAGGTATTCTGGCTAACATATCTGTTTTAAAAGCCAATATACACAGTGGTATTTACAACTCTCGCCTGGAGAATGGCTTATCATAATTTTCTTTTATTAAAGATGTTTGAAGTAAATCTCACCCCTTCTCCAAGGACACAGAAGTCTCCAGCACTAGGGAAATCACATGTCTCCAGTCCGCTTTGGTCTGTACCAGGGAGGAAAACTTCAAATACCCATCCTGATACCAGTCAAACCTCCATGTCTTCAGGTCACGGCCATTGTCACACTGCCACAGACCTCCCAGGGCTCTTCTGCAGCTCCTCGTCCTCTGAACAGCTTATTGACCTCTCCATTCAATTATGGTCCATCTTTTGGCTGTGATCATCAAACTCCCTTTTAGACTATGTTTATGTGCAATGAGGATAGAAAAATTTGGCAACGGCTTATGTGCATGGTCACTCATAAAGGATGATGTGAGCTGCAACAGGCTCATGCAACATGATTCACATTATAGCTCACTGGTGGCTCTTGGGAGTAACAGGCTTCACATGTAAAAATTCACTGCTACAATTCTTCATGGTCATTGCTAACGGTACTTCATAGCCTCTAAGACTTTCTGATCCTGAGAGCAGTGATCTCTAATGCAGGAGGTAAAAGACAATCAGCTCTTAGCAAGAGAATCTAAAGTACAAAATTGAATCAATTTGGCTTCATCCAACTAAATTACATGGGTTGTGCTACATTACTGTAAATAAAATGTGTGTACACCAGATAATGATGATGCTGTATAGATGAAACATATTAGGGAAAAATGAGCTATGTGGATTTGAAAACTTAAAAATAGTGTGACAGCTTCTGTATCCTTTTCCTGGTAAAGGATACAAAAGGACCTGTCAGGGATCCAGTTATCCATGCCCACAGAAAACCATAAAACCCCTCCGAAATGAGCCAAAATCGTGTTTTCAAACACAAAGGTCTCTCATACTGAAAGTCCTTTCTGGGAATTCTTCCAAATCTAAATAGAATGTCACTAGGAAACAGAAAAGCTCTCTTTCCCAGTGCCATGGCCCTTTCATTTCTCTCACTGAAATACTAAATTTGAACATTGCACGGTGTGATCCTCTACTTTCCCGTCTTGTGCCATGCTTGTGGTGAAAGGCTGCCACGTCCAAACAGCAGGATTGCACTGCCCACTTGCATTTCTCTGTATGGCTGCAGGATAAAAGCCTTAGGATCACAGTGGTGTTATGTACAGAGAAACTGCTAATTGGTCCAGGACTACACCTTGCTCATCTCCTCCCCTGCCCAGGTTCCATTCTGTGGAAATTCTTGAGTGGAAGAAGGAACAAAAGCCCTCTAGCAGCTGGCTGGGTTGGATGTTTTTGGTGGTGGTGGTCTTTCTGGTTCTTTTTTGTGTTTCTGTGGCTGTTCAGAGGAATGTTAGAGTAAATCCTAAGAGATGGGATAAAAGTCAGAGGGCAGAGGAAGCTGGTGGGGGTGCAATAAAAATTCATTTAGCACATTGCTCTGCAATTCATCACTGAGGTCTCACCTCACAGATGTGGTATGTGCTGCATATATAAGGACTGGGCTGAGACATGGTGGAAAAATGGCTTCCCTGTTCCTCATATTGACGAGCCAGTTTTATAAACTAGAATTTATTCACAGGCACTCAGTGTTTCTCTCAGAGAGATCTGAAAGTGTTGCAACCCATAGATTTTCAACGAAATAGGGGTAGGCACCTGGAGTTGTGCCTACCTCAGAGCAACATCAGAACACTTGGGATTGCTTCAGTGCTCAAATTTTGTCTCTTCCATGAAGCACCCCAAGTTGTGCAAAGAATGATCAAAGCGGTATTTGTGAGCAGTGTAACAGCAATTGAAGTTTACAAAGAGCTGGATATTTAACTGCTTGATTGCTGAGAGCTTGCCTGCAGAAGTTGAAGGTGCATAGGACGCTAGCACTGTGGACAGCAAGGTCAGTCACTATGGTTCCATAAGTAGGGTGACAGAGGACTATGCTGTGCAGATTTGCACCCAGTTCTCTCCCAGTGCCTCTAGCCAGAGGACTGGATAGCTAAGGCTCTGTGCTGGGCATCCTGTAGGTGGGTTGCAAAAATTAGAGCCCCCTTGCTACAAGATCTGCATATTAGCAGGGTGCAAAGGGTTGGCAAAATCAGCTCAGAGCTGGGTTGGGAAAGTGGGGGAGTAATAAAAAGAAGATTTGAAGAAAACTAGAAGTTACAGCTTGTATTTGCCTAACCAGCCCCAGATGGGAGAGATCTGTTGAGAAGTTCTCAGATCCGTAGAAAAGATCTGTAGAAAACATCTCAGAAAAGATCTGACAAAAGTTTTCATAAGAAACATAGAGAAAAGAGCAAGATGGGTGCTTTTTGAAATATGAAGGATTTTCTTATGCGTGGGAAGTGGCTGAGAGGGAAACAGGCACACCGGGAGAAAAAGGCAAATTAAACACAGAAGGAAGAAACTTCAAAACCTAAAGGACATTGAAGACAAATGTCAACACTTTCGTATGATGATGGCCATGCAGCCTGCTCTGAGCTGCATCTTCTGCAGCACCAAGGAATGATGGCCAGCTCACAGTTGGTCACTGGGGCAGTACTATCACCTTCTTTCCTCCTCCTTTAAATCTCTGCTCTTAATAGAAAACAAACAAACAAAACCTTCATGTTCTCTCATCCATAAAGCTTTGTTAAGGTGCTGGCTCAGAATCAGAGGTTTTTACAGAGCAAAACTTTATCTCACTGAACTCAATTTTGTTTCCATTTCAATGGGAAATATTATCAATTCCTTCACTGAAAATTCAGAATGAACTGTATTTAGAATACGGCCCATTTTCCAGATTACTGAATGCCCTTTGGTTTGTGGGATTGTGCTTAAATATGTCTGTGGCTATATTTATTAGAATTCCTTTTTTTCCAGCTTGCTTGAACTCCAAAAAAGGGAAGGTCAACTGATGCAACCTCCTGAAATCCCAGTGCAGATGTAGGGACTGTCAGGAAATTTCTTGTGTTTAGGATTTCTGGCATTTCAAAAAGAAATATTGATTGTTCTTTTCCCATTTGCCTGGAGCAGGTGAATGGAGAAAATTCTGAAGCAATAATTTATTGTGTCTTTACTGATTCACTGAAGCATTTATGAATATAGCCCAAAGTCTCTTGACATTAGCTGCTTGATATGTTATCACACTATTTCACACAGAAACTCAAAGAGCAAACCTGTCTTTCTGTTCAAAGTCATAAACACTTGACAGCCCTGTGCACAGGGAAACAGGCTACCAGACAGTGCATCCAGGAACACTAAGCTCTTCTTTACCTCCTCTCTGACCCACACCACTCCTGGCTATTGCACCCTTGAGACATACCTTAGCACCTGCCTTTACTACAGGATGCTCCTCTCTGCTTCACAGCTATGGATGTATGTAAGTGAGCGAGATGTGGATGAGCTGGGTATACCTTCTGCATGACCTGAGGAGGACCAGGGTGGCAGCACCCACAGGAGCTTGGAGGCATACCCCCAGTTTTGCTCTGAAGACGTGTTAATCATCAGTAAAATGGAGGTTGCAAATTGTTCACTGCAGCCACAAGGCCAAGAAGGAAATTCCTTTAATTATGCTGAGAAGAGAATGATTTAATGAGGTGAGAGGGGTGAGGGTACAGAGTGAGGGACAGAGTGGTGGGACTCATTTCTGTCATGTCTGGGAATAATCCTATCATGACACAGTGGTGGTATGCCTGTCCCTCAGCCTTGCTTCTGTGTGGCTTTAATGAAATAAGACAGTTAAGTAATTATGGCTAATTCAATTTTAAAATTTTGGGGAAGGTGATTCTGGGGCTTTGAGGCTGTAAAGTGTGGGGTATCTCCTGCAATGAAAATCCATGAGACTCACCATGCAGGATCAAGCCCGTTGTGTGCTAAAAACCAAACATACATTGGGTGAGACTCTGCTGTTTTCTTCCTTGTAGTGACATTCATCATAGAATCATAGAATCATAGAGTAATTTGGGTTGGGTCTAGCCCAACCAAGGAGATTCCATTACTTAGAAAAAAACCCTATATCTGTTGAAGGAATTACTTGGGTAAAGGACTTCACTTTTGATCATGGTGTGGAGATGGAAATGAATATACACATAACCACTTCTCTTTAATGAAAGGGTTTAACTTATTCATACTACAAGGGGATAAAAGATAATTTGGCTCCTAGCAATTGCAAGAAAGTTCAGAACTTGCACCTTAAAATCCAGAGCCTGCTTGTAATGCTGATGATGCCCACTTCAAAATCAAATTACTTCAATCAATCAGAGCACAGTCAGGTTTGAGATGGCAGCACTGAAAAGTGATAAAATGTTAAGGTGATTCGGTAATGTGTGTGTGCCCACAGTGAACTGCTGCAAACCACCAGGAAAAGCATGAAGCAAAGGCTGGGTTGGCCCACTGGGTGGAAAAGTTTTGTGTTCATTCATACCAAAAATGTATTGTGAGAGTCTAGAATGAAACCTAGGTCCATGTCTGAACCTCATCAGAGGGATCTTGCCTTCCCTTAACATAGCACATACTGGTCTGAAATCCTAGCTTGTGGTTATTCATAATCTGTAACTATTTAAAATCTATAAGCCTAAGTAACTTGCAACCAAGAGTAATACAAGAACCAGCAGAGAAGTCCTCTGAACTAAATATTTAAGCTCTGAGAAGATCCCCAAAGATGAGAATGGGAGAAGGGAATAAAAAACAATTAAGAAGACAACCAGGAGGGCGCTAAAAGCAATATTTGGACCGATATTTTAGAAAGCTGTTGGAATGACGCAGGAGACACTGAACTGGTTATCCTGGAGCTGATCCCAGGAATAGTCAAGGGAAAGGCTGAGAGGGGGCACAAGCTGTAAAAAATGGAAAGATGAGAGCATAAGTAATGCCAATCAACATCACTTTATGGAAAACAGGTTTTGTCCAATATACTTGATCACATGTTTTTAATAAAATCACAAGTTGTAGGTTACAAAAGACTGTATTTCCATGAAGTACCTACATCTTTGTGTTTTGGGGGGGGGGGGAAGAGCACTAAACAAACCAATGCAGCTCCCATTCAAAGAATGATAAACTAGTGAACTGAGAAACTGAAAAGACAATTAAGAAGTAGGGAAGAGTAGTGCCATACAGAATGGTTTTAATGGAGTCCAATGGATGCCTATTCTTGATCTAATGTGATTTAATATAGGTTTTATAACCTGAACAGGGAGACCTGCTCCTCTGGTGATAACAGCTGATGTAAACCACGTGCATTTTCATGTAGGCATAGGTGCAGTTATGTATTAAAAATAAATGGAGCAGATCAGGAGTGTAAGAAGGGGGGATTGTATTTTGGAAATCAGTGACCCTAAAACAGGCCTGGAAGTAATTTGAGATAAATTACCAAATATGCTTCTTCCACTATAATGATTTAGCCAGAGGAACAAGCAGGTTTCAAGAGCGTATGGAGTAGAAATAGAGAAATGGTACGATCCCTGCATACAATGAAATTATCTTTCTGTGAGATCACTATCATAACACTGCATCTACCTCTGATGTCTGTATCTCAGCAGGGGTCAGGAGAAGTTGGAAAGGTCCCTGTGGATGTCCCAGTGCAAGCTGCAGCAGCATGAGCTGGCAGCATGCAAACAAGAAATCTAAGCTAAGACTCTATAAGAGCCTTTATGTCCTATTTAAGAAGAGCTTTCTGATGGCAGTGAGTCCCTTAGAATAACAGAAAAGCACAAGGAGAGCTGGTGCTTCATTTGTATTAGAAAATTGGATGGGTCTTCAGAAAGTAGGAGGATAGTAGAGTGGGTGAATGGTTTTCTCTCTGCAATCAGGTTAAGTATGCAAGTGGCTGTGTAAACTCCAGGTAAATTTGAAATGGGCATTTCTCATGAAGCCAGAAGGTTCAGAAATGCTTGAAAGAGGTGTGTTCTGCCCTTCCACCCTCCTTCCCACTCACAAATATGCATTCAAAGTAAAACCCACTCTGTAAAATAGTGTTTTGAGAGCAGTGGCCATATTTATGACTCTGGGTAGGTAAGCTGTACTGACTTAAAAGAAATTAACCACAAAGTGGTTTTGATGCTTTTGCTACACAAAATATTTGTACTTGGTTTGCCGATGCAATTACATGCTGATGTAATACCAATACACCTGGGAATGTACAACATGTGCTCTGGCCCTAAAGAAATGTGCCTTAAAATTTCTCATGACACAACTCTGCAGAACATTGCTAGTGTGGCCTTAATGGGATCCATACCAGAAGGGCTCATTCATACCATCAGTGGTTTGCAGAGCTGCTTCTCAAATGACTAGTTAGTTGCTTTTTACAAAATAAAAATTCTTGGTTGAACAAGTTATTGTCTTATACAAATGCAGTAGAAGAATGGGCAAGAAATATGCTGCAGAAAGTAACAGCAAACAGACGTGGTGCCACGTGAGACACGCAGATCATTTTGAACACCCTCGTCTTAAAATGCATTGATTTTTTGTAGTGATTATTTTGGAGCACAAAGGATGAAGCCACAGAACTTTGTTTATTCTGGAAACAAAAAAATACCCTAAAACTATTGCTGAGATCCTGGGCTCTTCACTCAGCAGATGTGGCCATGGGGAGGGACACACTGGACTCTCCATAGTGAAACAACCGAAGTGCCAAACCCAGCAAATACGCCATCAGCCTCCAAGCCCTGCAAGGGAATTTTGCCTCTGCTGCTGGTAAAATAGGCAAATAACGATTCCTCTGGTCTAATTTCTGTGATTTGAAAGGTGTATAATCACGTAACACTGTAGCAGACAGAGAGAACAGATATGGTTGCAATCAAAGAGCATCTCCACACAACCAACCCCTATAAAACTAAAGATAACAGCTTATGTATTTAAAAAAGAAACTGGGGGATTTTCTGCATATGTACTGTGTCAGACGATAAGAAAATATAGCTGTAGCCTTCATTGTCTTACTGTCCATAAATAAATACTCAGTAAGTTCAAAGTAGGGCTGGATTCATAAAGCTACACTCTCCTAATCTGTATTCGGGTCTCAAGCATATTATCTGTAATTTACAACCAATTTAAATGGCATTAACAGTCTTCCCCTTATGGGAATTTAAATTTGCATCCTACCATTGAATTAAACACTGATTGCATATTTTCTATAGGGGACATAATGCTCTTTGAAGCTTGTTTTGAATAATAAAACGTCTATTCAGGCACATGGTGCAATGTGTTTCTTTGTCCTGAACGTAATTGAAGTAAAATGTGAGTTAAAGGGATTTTTCCTCTAGCCACAGGTTTGTTGATTACCATCTATTTTCATCTATTCAAGGTTTTAAAAAGGAAAAGAAAACTACAGTAATCTCTTCCTGCATTTGGAACCTCATTTACCACTCAGAGCTTTCCTAAGAGTGTCTGGGATGAACAATCAGGAGGTCAAGTTTCAGCTCATCTTTGGAGGAGGAGAAGAGGAGAAAGGAATAAAACAGTGCTCGCTTTCCCCCACCCCTCAAAAAAAAAAAAAAAAAAACAGAAAAAAGAAAAAAAAGCCACCACAAACAAAAAGCAGAGGGAAGCAGACAACCCCACATCTAACCTGTGGGAGAAAGATCTTCAGCTACCTGTCATGTAGCTGTTCCACATGCTGCCAATCACTGTGGTCCAGAAAAGCTCTGGCAGGGATAACTTCAACTTTAAGGAAGCCAATAGGGTAAAATGACATAGGTCATTTATTTTTTGGTATTTATTTATTTTTTATTATTTGTAAGGGAGGAATAGCTGAAATAAATAATAAATGTGGTTTATTCCTTCCTGGATGTGAAAAACAAGCACAAAGGCAGCCTGAAGAAAAGGATTCTGGCTGGCAGCTGTGTGGTTTGCAGGCAGCATGGCTGGCTCCTTGGCCACAGCAACCCCGCTGGGGAAAAGCAGGCTGGGAGACTTTTGACAGGGTGGGAGACCTGGTGCTGGCAGTGGCTGACCAGATGCAACAGGAGCGGTGGAAATGTACCCCAGTGTGGCCATTCCTGCCACTTTCTCTTCTCCCACCCTCGCAGTACCCATGCGTCAGGAGGGCTGCAAAGCTCTACTCACTGATAGTGCACTGTACACTCAGCAAGACATCTAGAGAAATCAAGTTCTTCACTAATTCTCCTATAGCGCAGCTGCAACTGAAGTAGGGAAAAACCTCTCTGGTGGATTTTAAGAGATTTTTTTTTTCTCTCTCTTTTTCCCTAAAGGTGATCTTCATTTTCAGATGCAGGCAGGCCTATGCCTAACAAAGCTAGTGTTAGTAGCAGTGTAGCAGTGTTAATAGCTCTGATATTCATGATCTTGGCATTTATCCAGAAATGACAGAGAAGACAAAACATAGTTGATATATTTGGCATTTGTGCAGTGATACAAGTAATGGTTTACAGTGATATTTTTTTTCCCCCAGCCTCGTCTGGTTTCTACATACTTGAAAAAGCAAGGGCCACTTCTGTTGAAACCCTAATTTTCTTCTAATTCTCAGGAAGGCTTTAAAAATTACAGAAATTACTGGAAACCAGAACTTCATGATGATCTGTGTCTTTACGGTTCTTAAAAGGTGATTTTATGGGTCTCTGAGGAACAAATACTGTTTAAAAGCTGCCAACTACCTTTTAGGAAGAGGCAGGGGTATTGTAGACCATGGCCTTGATCCCATTAGGACAAAATATCAGACATCAATAGTAACCGTATCTGTAGACTTAACCAGTTGCACAAGATCTCTTTAAAGGCTATCTTAACTGCTGCAGTTAATATTGTATTGGTGCTATAAAAGCAAGCACTGCCAGTATTGCTGTTACGTGTGTAGCAGACATCAAAGACCTCCGTAGCTGCGCCGCCTGGAGATAGCAAGAAGGCATAGAGATAGCGAAGGATGTAAATACTCTTTTTTCCCTTCCCCCTTTCCAAAACAGTTTCATCATATCCTGTGCACATGAGAGACAGTGGATGGTCCCTGGGCACCTTGAGGGTAATTGCCATGTTGTTCAATTTGCCTCAAATGAACCACTCAGGAATGATAAATGCTCTTTCATAATCAGCTTGGTACTGCTGATACATAGTACAGGTAGGATGCCCTGGATCCTGACCCTCTGCCAAAAAATCATCGTCCCCCATTATATTTGCAGAGGCAAGGAATTTCAGGGGCAATTAAAGGCAGGCACATACCCATCTGTGGGCTGCAGCCCCAAGGGCACCTTGTATTAGCTCCATAGCAGAAGGAGAGTTAGAGCAAGAAACAGTGCCTATGGGAAGGTCCTGTGTTTGGGAAGCCTACATGGTTCAGAAGAAAACATTGTCAATTTCTGGCATAGAACAAAGCTTAAAGTGAATTAGAGCTTCATGGCTTCTAACCCCAACTCAGGAAGAGTATGGGTGATGCTGATTGCTTCTGCAGAGCTATTCATGATCTCGCCACTGGAAGCTAATTGCAGCCCACAGCTGCCCCAGAGCTGCGTGGCTGCAGGATAGCATGACTGCCCAGCTTGAAACCCACTTCCAAAAGACCCCTTCCTCCTGCTTGCAAGGGAAACTGAGGCCCATCCTTTCCACAAAATAGGACTGGATTATCATTTTTCAGAGCACAGGCTCACACAGGTTTTGGAAGGCCTGAAGTGGATGAGCTGAATCCCTTCATTAAATGCCAAGCTGTTGTTTGCTTTCCCTCACCACATGTGCTGCCCCAGCTCCAGCTGAAGGGAGGTGTGTGTGCCAGGCACTGAGCAGTCCAGCTGACCTTCACTGTTTCTCTTTGGTTTTCTCTAGAAATCACCCAAGAAGTCAGGCTTGATTTGCTTCACACATATGTCAAGTCCAAGTCCGAGCTGGGAATGATGGAGTATGTGTTGTCCATCCACCAGCAGTCCAGGAGAACATGCAGTAACCCCGCAAGAGATTCACAATTCAAAATACCGTGAACTAAGCAATCGTAACAGAGCTGGCTGAGGAACTTGTGCCTGCCTTTCTGTCTGATGTGCTTTGCCATACGGGGAAAATGCCAGTGTGGAGTGACAAGGTGGAGAAAGAAAACAGATATATCCTCAGGTGCAGAAGTTGCTGCTGAAGCTTCTTAGAGATCCACATGCAGTTGCTTCCCAGCATCTTCATTAGTGTTGTGAAAATAAATATGAAATCACTGCTGATAAAGTACCTGAAGAAGGGTGGGAGGGTAAATAAAGCTGAAAGACTAGCTGAATCATATGGCTAGCTGCACTAGACAAGCAAAATGTGTTTTACTGCAGGCAAACAGTAAGGAAAAACACAGTCCTGAGGGTGATACCTGGGGATGACGGAGCATGGCAGGAAATGCAGTGGCCATTAAAAAAGCGCTGGAGGTCATGGTGGAGATGATAAAAATTTGGTAGACTTTTTCTCATTCAAAACCATGAAGAATTCCTAAAACTTTGCATGAAAATGTACAAGACAGATGGATAGTTATGGGTATCTTCTAATTAAGAATGCCTTACAGTAATTCCCAACCAGGATGTCCAGTCTGCAGTACCAGGACAACTTGGTGACATTTATATAGGAGGTTGGCTTCAGCAGATGTTATGAGCTCTGCTGGCTTCAAATGTTATTAATCTATGAAATTGCCACACTGCTTTATAATCTGTTATAAATAAGTAAACAAGAGATGGGGCTGAGCTCCCATAGCAAAACCTCTGCCTGCTTTTCTGGCCTCTGCAGCATGAATCTGTATTTAAAAAAAATAGCAGGACAAAGGTGACAAAGCAGACTCAAACATCACCATTACCATAGCAACAGTGGCATTAGCCTGACACAGCAGCAGAAACCAAAATACCCCCTTGCACAGAATATCATGCAAGTTAAGAAATTGCTAGCCCTGCATGGCACACAACATAAACAACTAAAATACAAAAGGTCAGATTACTCAATAAAGTAACTAATTGCTGTTTAAAAATAGGTTTTCTACAAATAAATAGTAGCTCAATAATCTGTAAAATCATTTTCCTTTGACACAAACAGCAGAAGAAACAATTGCAAGTTGTGTATATACCAACAATATGGAATAGCATCTTTGCCTGGAATCTGAAACTATTAAGGTAGCAATACTGTAGGGTTTCCCCAACTGCCCTTTCACCATGGCTCCTGCCAGAGGTGCATTCAACAACGTGACTAACATCTGCCACATGTGGTTTGCTCTTTCTCTCATCTGTTCTCTGGGGAAGAGCTGTGTGTGCAGGAGACTATTTTGCATTGGGCTTTTTTCTTCTTTTAACATACACACTGGGCTGTTTTTAAATGAGGAAAGTCCAGGCCAGAGAAATATACTGTATGCATGAAGAAAAAAAGATTTCTTAGTCCCCTGTGGGATTTGGTACTGCAGTCTCAGAAACAAAAGGGCTGAGGAAAGTCTCTGTCTTGCTCAGATGAGTTTGAAAGAGACAGGTCACCCAGCTCTGCAGAGTGCATTGTGTGTGACAGCTGTCCTTATCTTGGTGCTTTGTGGGTGACTTGAGATGATGGGTGACAAAAGTGCCTCCCAGCTGCATGGCCAGTGTGGCAAAGGGGATGCAGAGCCAGGAGGTTCACCCCTGGTATCTGTGCCATGCTGCAGTGGCTCCTTTGCATGGGGAGCTTAGGGGATCAGCACCACTGCTTGATATTCCCATACAGCCATGGTGATGTTTTGAGTACATTGGGCCAAGGCACTAGAGATAAGTACGGAGACCCTGGGACTGTTTTGTCTTTGGGACACCAGGTCAGAGGGTAGAGAAAAGAATCTGATAGGTTTGCAGCAGGCTGTTTTCTGAGGCAATGCTGAGCTGCAGTCATCTCTGTCCAGAGAGCTTCCTGCAGCTCATTCCTATGCCCACCTGGAAGCTGCATGTACAGGATGGGCCCTCAGAAAGCAAAAAGGGGGAAAACCCCAACCCAGTGTAAATCAATGCAAAATAAAATTACTTTTCCCCACCTCTTTGGAGGCTGGGGCCAGGCAATGGAGGTTGCTGAAGGAGCCCTGGGGACGTGGTCCCCTGTCCTCACAGGCAAGCCCAAGACACTGTTATCACTGAGTACTGGCAGGGTGACTCAGAGCAGCTCCTGTCAGCCTGCAGTGCCACCTGGCCTCCTGCCTGCATTCCCCCCTGCCTGTGTTTCCTCTCTGCTTGAAGGCCTCTGAGCACAGGCACTGCCTATGTGACTTGATGGCTTCTCATGGTGGAGGCTGAGTGCACATGGGCTGGGTGCTGTGAGCAGTGTGGCATTGCAATCCCAGGAGGATCTGGTGAGCATACCAGGAAGAGAGAGAGGGGTCCCATCTCCCTGTACCATTGGGTAAGCCTGGAGCAGCTAGCTAGTCAAAAAGCAGCTGGCCCATCAACAAAACAAAGGAAAGTGGTGGTAAAGGTGGATTGTTTTCCGTTTCAAATTCTAAAATTGTCAGCCATCTCTAAGTGATATTAATCACTCGGTGCACATCTGAGACATTTTCAGATATAACATCAGCAGTAGCAGTGACTTGGTCCACACCGCATCCAGCCACCCATCTGGAGCTCCCTCGAGGAAGAGGGCTATCCTAATTACTTTAAAGGGATGAATAACAGTAGTGCTCACCCCAAGCTGCTGAAAGCTAGACGCTGCCAGTGAGACATAGGGCAGATGGGCAACTCTATCACCTTCGCTAGGATGATGCAGACAGTACTGGGATAAATGCAGATGGGACGAGGAGATATTATCCAGCTGTATCTGTTGTGTGCCCTCTTTCACAGTACCCTTTTTTACCCCTATTATGCACATGTGTGTTTAAGTTGGTTTCAGAACAACAAATGCTCTTTTATTTAAGTTCATCTTCATGACTAGAGATCATTCCACTTCATGTGTGTGACGGAGATGGATCAAACAGGATTCAGCCCACACAGGCAAGGATTTATGTTGCCAGCAAAAGTGATGCTGAGAACAAGTCCGGCAGTGTTTGATGGAGGCAACGAACACAAATTCTGCAAAGGGGCAATCAATTCATAACATATAAATTCCACAGATGAAGATAGCAATCGCTTCCATACACATACAGGATATTTTTTATTTCTTAAAGTGTTAACTTGACATGTATTTTTATTGTAGTGAGACTGTAGCATGTCACTTTTATTTGCAGTTACATCCCAACATTGGTCGGATGTTCTTAGAAGACAGCAGCAAATTGGAGAAAAACACATCATGAAAGTGGACTTGTAATATTCGCAGTAAGCTGCTGCTGGTCACCGAACCAAGCATCTTCAATACTTAAAAGAATTTCCATAATCAATTAATTCTATGAAATTATGTTTTTTTAAAAAGTAGATAACCCTCAGGGGATATAAATTCTTTAAAGATTCAGCCCTGCTCAGGGGCTTATTGCAGAGTGCTGCCAGCACAGAGAGACAAATACCATGTCCTCTTCAAAGTTACATGAAGATAATTTCAGTTCTCAGTCAGGGAATTAGGAATCAGACCATCATAGATGTCTAAGCTGCTTCCATTTCCTTTAAGAAACATCTGTTTCTCAAGCAGATTACCACAGCTGGTGAAAATGCTATTTTATTTTAATCATCTAGAATAAAAATGGAACATGAGCTGCCAGGGGAGGGAAGATGGTTGCTCTTCCCCTCTTCTGCGTGGAGCACAGAAATGCCTGGAAAGGCTAGTCATGAAAAGGCAGCCTTCCCCAGGGGAGTGAAATTTGGTCCTCAGGGATATGGCTGCAGCACAAGCTGCCCTGTAAGGCAGGGGTGGCCACTGCCACTTGGAAGTGGAAAGACTTCCAAGTGGAGGGTTGCTTAAATCCCTTACAATTGCCGATTTCCTTCTTCTTTCTCCTCTGTCATATCAGATGTGTTCCACTTGTGCTGGGCTGAATTGCCTTTTAATAGCAGCAGAGAGCACTGTGGTTGGCGCTGCAGGCAGGCAGCGAGGAAGGAGCCTGGGAAATGCCTGCCTGGAGAAACAGATGATTTCCACAAGCAGCTGCTTAATGCCAAGCACCTCCTTGGGTCGCACAAAGCTGAGGTTACTTGTGTTCCATTTGGCAATACAGCCGTGGATATAGGAGCTTCAGCTTCACTTTCCCAATTCCTGGGCCAGAAAAGCGACCAGAAAACCAAGGCTGATTTGTTCTCCCTTTTTGTGGATTGGAGGGCTGGCTGGTCTAACAAATGCTCTCATTTGAGGCTGCCTTTGGACCTTCCAGGCTGTGAGCATGGAGGCGTATGCAATGAGGGGTGGATGAGAAACATCACATTTTTGTATTGTTATGGCTGTTTCCAAGCAAGTCCATGAAAATCAGAACCCATATTGAGGTGCTTTGGTGCAAGGGGAGCAGTGGCAGTGGCAGAAGCACGTCCCAATCCTGTGTCTGTGTGTGCCTTTGGGGCCCTGGGCATTATCACTGGGGTGGAGGAAAGATGCTCGTTCCCTATTCAAGCCTTGGGAGACTCTTTCACTAGATGTCTCAAAACTAAAACAAACTAGCAACTTTCTTGGAAACTGGGAGCACAAAGAAACCTGGGCCCACTCCTCTCCACCTTTGTACTTATGATACAGGAATTCAAAATCACCTCTGATGTGAGAGCTTAGATTAGGAAGCAGAAATACACATAAAAGGCTTTCTTCTAGTGTTGCATTGTGCTCCCTACCCTAGGTATAGTTTATTCAGTACTAAAATCAGGGTTTTTACCGATAAGGGGAACAAAAGGCATTTCTTGAGCTCCAGACAGCAAAATGTAGGGGTTTGACACGCTGAATATACAGCAGTGGTATAGTACTCAGCCTGCGCTGCAAAGAAATAGGTGCAGAATTTTCTAAATATTCCTCTTTCTTCATTCCTCTGCCAGAAATGATTAAAAAAGGAAGCAGATACATAATTTATCCTTCATACAACTTTCCTTGGAGTTTCCCTTGGTTTAATATTTTTGAACTTTTTTGCATTAATGTGTTCAGAACGTGTGTGGGGAATTTGCCACATAGTTCATTTTACAACTTTTTCCCCCCTTTTTGTGGTTATTCACAGCTTTTTAAATATATAATATATTGAAAGGGTGCATAGCTTGGTAGAAAGCTAGCTGAGAAAAGAAGGGACAAGAGGAACCTCCCTCTCACCCACAAGCTACCACTATGGGGTTCCACTCTGCTCCTTTAGGGGGTAAGGGAGCATTATCTCCTGTTTTTCCCCCACAGCCCTCCTTGAGGAATGTCTTGACAACAAAGAAACCAGTGGGGCTCAGCCACCCCCTGCACCATTGGCAGCTCCTCACCCCAGCCAAGCAGGGGTGCTAGTGTGCCTCCAGGCATCATTTGGCTCATGGTAACACACCACTGCCTTACCCTCCCCAACTTGATTACGAGAAATGAGCAGCACCTGGATGCTGGCTGTGCTTACTTTCTTGAAACTGCAGCAAGTGGCTTGCCTGGTGTCCGGATCCCGGTTAAACCAAGTGTTTCATTCCTCACAGTACTATGCAATAATTATTCAGGCTGGCAGGGAGGTCTCCAACCCAAAGCCAGACCAGCTGTGGGGTCACACCAGGCTGCTCAAAGTTTGGTCTTCAAAACCTCCAAGGATGGAGCCACCACAATCTTGCAGGGCAACCTGCTCCACTTCCTGGCTGTCCTGTGTGAAAGGCTTCTCCTTAAACCCAGCTTGATCCTCCTGTTTCAGCTATTGCCCTCCTACTATGCACCGCCCCAGGGAGCCCCGCTCCATCCTGATGGCCTTCCTGGTGGTACTGGGGTTGGATTCTCCAAAAGCCAACTCTTCTCCAGGCTGAACAAGCCCAACTCCCTCACTTAAACCCCATTCACTTGAAACAGTGCAGGGATGCAAAATACCCAAGATAAAAAGACAAACCCCAACCTATCTGCAAAACCTCAACAATTATCCTTTGGCATCTCCATCAGTATTTCTCTAAACAGTTACAGATATAGCTAAACAAGTAATTTCCAGCCTTCCTTAACCTGAAATAACTATGATCCAACTTCCCCACTCTGCTAAGAATCATCTGTGTTTGAGGTTGTACAGCAAAGGGAGCACACACCTACCAGACCCCATGGAGTAAGAACTACAGAGGGTATCACATAATGCAATGCCTTAAAAATTTTACGTTTTTCATTAAGCAAAAGTGTCTCAAAACTCAGTTTTAGCCCAGGAATTACCAAGGCAGACTAAAATGTTTGGCTTTTTGAACACAGGAAATTTCAATCAATCTGTTCTCAACCCAGTCATCATAATCTCATAGAGATGAGGACAACACGTGTAGGAGCATGGAGTAAAGAAAGTATATTGGAAATAAACTTTAATTAAAAAAATAAACAAAAACAACTGAAGTAATGTCAAGTGAACCTTTGGAAATGTATGCAAATAGAAGAAAGAAGGAAAATGAGACATAGCTCTGTTAAGTGAAAGAAGGAAAGTCTTTAAATGGCTTAATAATAGGAACACGTTGGGAAGCAGTGAGGTTAATACAGAAATGACATAAAGCAGTGGGAGGTCTTGGACTAGATTTATTGTGCATACTAATTGGAGGACACTGAATACCAGATAATAGCTGAAGGATGGGGCTGAGGTTCTGTCAACATCCTCTTGTTCACAAAGGATGATCCGGCAGAATTTAATAGCTTCACAATATAGCTGAGAGTGACACTTTAATAGGTAACAAAATGCTGTATTTCAGCACTGTGCAGGGGGAAACCACAAGACAGAGAGTAGAAGGGGATGCGACCGGAGGCCTAGTTGACAGCCTCCAGATTTGAAAGCAGCACAATTTCCCCCAGCCTTTCTCAGCCTAAAAAAAGAGCCCAAGCATTCATCTGAGGTGATATTAAAGCAAGCTTTAAAATAACAGCACCAACAATTGAGACCACAAATGTCTTGTAAGTCAAACCTCATAGCCTTGCGCTGTCTGAGCTAAAGCACTTGCTAATTAAAATCTAAAAGTTAATTTGAGCAGGAAAAGCAAGCAGCTCTTACCCATCCTTACTGCCCCGGGTGAGGTAAGTGCAGTAATTACCCAGACAGTAAATAGATCTGCTTTTTCTGTGGTAGCTCTTTATTAAAATTTCCCACTAAAAATCCTGCAGTGATCAGCCATGAGGAAGTCATGGTGCATGGGCAAAAACCTCAGCTTTGCAATACTCAAGCTCTGAGTTACAAGGCAGACTTCTGAGTAAGGAAACCGTTTCATAGGAAAGGCACTTCATGAATATTTTTTTGTGTAGTGTTTAACATGCCAACACGGGAACACTGTTTATAGAGGTCAAGCAGCACTCTGTGAGCGGAAGATTGATAGTCTCATGAAATCTCATTCCTTAAAATCAAAGCGTGGTGGCTGAGGCAACGTTTGCCCCACCAGCATCACTGGGGTGCTTGCTGGGCTCTTCTGAGCTTGCAGCTGTGCCGCAGGGCTGTGGGAGACCTGTGCCTGTGGGGACTTGGGGTGAAGTTCTGATGCATCTCTGGCCACTTCCAGTGCCTGCAGACTGGCCACGGGCCATTACTGACCCCAGAGGCTTGTGCAGAAGTACCCACATTTTATCAGCCGAACATGCCACTGGGGTCCATGGTGGTATTTTCCAGATGTACACTGACTGGCATGGGAGCTTAAACCCCAGTCTCACCTATAGACACACACACTGTGAGCAACTTCTGGACATCTGAGTCGGAAACTGAATCCCATCTTACCCCCCTCTCCTTGGCACCTTCATTACACTGTCTCTGAATTAATGCAATTAATTCCAGCCACAGCTCCCACTTCAGTGTCAAAGAACAAGGTATACTGTTCACTGTGCAGTGTTTATTTTTTTAAGACACGATGCAGGGATGCATGAGAGCACGTGTGCTTGTTGGCCTGACCTCAGCAGAGCTCAGAGCTCAGAGGGTGAGGTGTCATGCAAGTCACCATAAATAAAGAAGAAGCACCAGCCAGCACCTGTCTTAAGAGGTCAAAGCACTTGCATCTCTCCCCATTCACATGAGGGAAAATGATCTTTTGAGCGATCTTTCCAGCCAGAGGGAGAAAGGCAACTTGGGTGGCTCAGCACCACAAGCCCCTAGGCTCATCCTACACCCTCTGTGTAGCATTGCCTTCAAATCTCCATCAGCCACTGATTTTTAGGCACCCCTTGTTCAACAGGTGCACAGTGTTTACTCCAGGGGGAACTGACAAACTGGATGCACTCAGCGCAGCGAAGAGGAATGTTAATACAAAGTAAATTTACTGATGAAGGATGTATCAAGATCATGCAAAACATACTTGGTAAGGTACTTTGGCATGCAACTAGAAACCGCCCAGCTAAAAGTGATCAGATATTTACCTGCCAAGGCACATTACTAGAATAAGCTGAGCATGTAATCTAAGCAGATGACCCCACATGATACTTGTTTAACTGGCTCCATTTGTGTGAAAGCATTAGAGTCAGATAATAAAAAGAAATGTTTCCTCTCAGTTGGGATACAATACCCTTGACTTTCAGAGTACATCACCAAAATGGTTTTCCCTCCCAGGTTTCTGACTGAGCATGAACTTTACTTAGGTAACTGCAGCTGTGCCCAGACCTGTAAACACAGGCAGGGAGAGCACGATGAGATGGGGAGGAGGGTTTTTGAGGACATGGAAAGAACAAAACAAATGCTAGAGGAGCAGGCTGAATTAAGTCCAAGCCCTCAGCTGTACTTCACTGCCTGAGGCTGGCTCATCTCGGAGCATCACTTGGAGGTGTATAGTGCCTGGGCAGCCCCATACCCCTGGGGGACGTGAAGTGAGTGGGCACTGGGTGTGCTTCACCAGTGACACAGGTTTAGTTCCTCAGGTCTGAGATCTGTGGCCTCACCAGGATCTCCAGGTCTGATGCAAATTTTGGGGGGTGCAGTAGCTGACAACATCTAGGAAGCTGGACCAGATGATTACAGCTCTTTCAAGCCATACACCCCATGCAACTAGAAAACATCATACAACAGTTATCGTGAACTTGTCATGAGCTGGTACATTTGTTGCTTATTATGGAAACGTCAGTGTTGATTAAATGCATTAGCCTTGGTGTCTGAAGTTGTCTTCGATCCATGTCAAGATCTTATTTGCAGTTTTTGTAACCGGGATCCATCCCAGGGGCTAAGCCCTGGGAGCCAAGAGCAATAGGGGAAAGAAACTGAGCCCAAAGTTTGGTTTTTCTCCCCCAGTCTGAGATGCTGACATACTGTGCCCAATCTTCTTGTGTCTCGGTCAGCCCAGCTGCCAAACTGTAATGGCAAGATTTCACTGAAAGCCATATGTTGCTGCTGGGCTGTTTGGGGGGAAATTAAATTTAAACAATCCATAACAGTTGTTTTAATGCCTTTTCTTGTTTGCTCGAAGTCTTGGTCCCCGATTACCATTACACAATGTCAGTGTATGTCAGCTTATGGTTTCCAGTAACCTGAGGGACATGCTGGACACTTCAGAACCACTGCCAGTGAGCGGCATGGAGACTTCAATGCTGGGAGCACTCTCAAGAAGGAAACTGGGAAAAGTTTAGGAAGAATAGCAGCTTTACTTGCTTCAAAGTTCAGCTAGAAGCCAAAATTGCAAAGCACGGTTACCATAGACCTTATCTTGCTACAGGAAAACATCTTCAAGCCAGTGGTTAACTTCATTCCACAGATTTTTTTGTTCTCTTCTTGCCTCCCTCCTTCTCTCCCTCCCACTCCCAGCCTTTCTCTGCGTGTGTGGTTATCACAATAGGGAAACATTCAATCTACAAGACTAAGCCTCATCCTCAGACACCCTAATGCTTAGGTTACCACTGCTGTAGGACATGGAGAGCTGTCAGTCAGATTAGGGGTTGAATTGAAAGCATAAACTAAAATTCCTATGGAGAAACTGTTTTTTCTGCATAATGAGAAAGCGGGCAGAGCTCTTCAGTGTTTGTCTGACCAACAGTGTGGACACAGTAGGCGAAGTGCCCTGCACCATCAGGCAGTGTCCTTAACCCCCTCATCCTGCGCTTGGTACAGGCAAGGGGGACCAGAATGCTCAGTCCTTTGCTAAGAGTTCAAGCTTGAGAGCAACATTCCAAAATATGTTTAAGGGAAAAGGAGAAAAACATGTTTGTTTGTTTTATGGACACTGTGAAAAGTAGGCTTTTATTTCTTCATAAAACTGGGGAATCTTGGGATTCTCTTTCCTGGCTGGATAGAAGACTTTCACTTTAAAATAAACCCAGTATCATAGCGGTTCCTTACACACACACATTTTCCTCCCATGTTTTTACATTGAATAATTGAGAGAGACAAAAGGAAGAACCCTGTGGCACACACAGAAGCATCTAATATATTCAGACCAGTGCTTTCTCTCTAGAGCTGTTTTATGTACATCATCAGTGGCTTGTTTGTAGCCATTAGCGTTAAGATCTCATTTGTACAACACTGGTTTATCTCCTCCCTCTTATTAGCACTAAAGCTGGATTTCTAAGTGAAATTTAAGCCCTCTTCCCTCTTGTTATTCTTGCAAGACCTAGTAATAATACTGATTTAGGGGCATGGGACTCCTGTGGCAGCAGTGTAGGTCTCATGTGGAGCAGATCTGATGGTGCCTCAGACAACATGGCTTCTGCCCCAGAGGCCACCTAAACAGACTCTGATGGGAGTGTTTATCTGCAGACACCCTTCTGGGGCCACTCTGTGGTGTAGGCTTGGGAAGGGCTCACAGCAACCTCAGACTCCCTGGTGCAATGGGAATGGCAGACACATCTCCAGTTTGTCTTGGGATGCTGGCTGTGCTTGCCCAGCTTGTTGCCTCCCTCCTGCCAGGCTGCAGGCTGGGAATGCCTGGGCTACAATGAGCTCCCCCTAAACTGACCTCAGGCCACCCCCATGTGAAGAGATGTTGCTTAGGCTTGGGTCATATTTGGGAAGGTTAAAAAAGTCATTCTTTTACCTTTATTTTTTTTCCCCTTTTGTCCACCCAAGATTTCATCCTCCCTAGAAGCTGGAGGCCAGGGAGGAGACACCTCTGCACTCTAGTTCAAAGGCCCTTCGCCTCAGAGCTGTTTTCTCAACAGTCCTCCATCAGCATTAGCCTTTGTCTGGCCTGGGATAAAGGCACTTCCCTAATTAAGTTAGCTTAACCACCACTCGGGAAATACAATGTTCGCTAAACTCATCCACAGCCAGGCAGTGATGAGGATTGCAGCTATTCTGTGGGAATGGAGCACATGTCAATTATCCCCAGAATTTCAAAGCTGCAAAACCCAATAGTTTCCTTGGCAAAATCTGCCAGGCATGACATGACTGCTACTCACACTCTGCACATTTCCTAGTGTAAAGGATTGGACAACCTCAAATACCATTTCCAAGAATAGCAAGGGCAAATGAACTGCAAATGACTAAATTCCTTTTATTGCTGGGAGCTACAAAGTAATTTAAATTAGTTTCAGTCTAAAGTGAACTGTGGGGCATGCTGGGAAAATAAAATAAGTGGTGACATTTTAGGAACACCTTTAATGATCATTTAAAGGAAATACTTCATTTCACACCAATTCATTTAGTAGTCTTAGGAAATACATGTTTGTAAAAGATCACTGCTTTGTGTACAGGCATACACATAGTACATTTAAATGCACACATTTACCCATACGTATGCATTAAGATATAACATAAATGGAATACTTTTTGTTTACTTAGAACCTAGCCTTGGTGGAGAAGGGGATAAAAACTGAACTCAAGTGAGCATGTGTTTTTGTGGAGAAACGCTATTAACATTAGGGTTTGATTTCTTAATGCTCTTTCCCTCTTTCCTAAGTTCTCATCTGTAGGTGGATTTACTGAGCACATAGGTAAAATAATGATCTTGTACACTCTTTCAGCAGCTTCCTGCTCCAGGAACTACTTTTGGATCCCCCTGTGTTTTTGATTAATGTCCTACCTGTGACTTCTGCAGATCTGAGCTGGTTTGCTTCTGCAGGCAAAGGAAAGAGAGGGGAATAAGCTACAGCACCTGGCACTGTATCATTGCAGCTGGAGCAGAGAAGTCATCAAATGCTTTGCCTCTTAATGAAATAGGATAGAGGGACTCAACGCTTCCCCTCTTGCAGCATTACCGTGAAAAATAACTCTGTCATGCCATGTGGTGTTAGCTGCACAAGCTTTGCATGTCACAGCTAAAGCAGGCAGATAACAACAACATGGGTAGTAGTAATAACCAAAAAAAAAAAAAAAGAAAGAAAAAAGAAAATAAAAGAGAACGAAAGAAACAGAAAAGAAAATTGTTGGAAATCTTTCATACCATCATATTTCTTTCGGTGGGGGAAGGTTAAATCTTCAGCCAGCCAAAAAATCAAGGATGGGATTTTTCCCCTTTAGAATAATGGATCAGTAGCTGCAAACACTGAATGCAGTATGCAATTGCAGAAAGCTTTCAGTCAAGTGGAGATAACTTCTTCATGGTACAAAGCACTTTCTGTGACCTCAATGTCCTAAATGTAAAACAATACAGTGCTAGTGTCACAGAAATAAGACTGCTGTGGTTGAATGGGTGAAGAGAGTGAGGGTATGATTTCAAAGGGTAACATTTGGGGTGATGCAGGTGACAAGGACGAGCCCATGCTTTTTTGTCTGTGTGAGTGATTTTATTCATTTCACTGTTCCTGAAGTTTTAAACTGTAATTTCTGTGATGCATCTCTTATTATAACTCACGCATTCCTCCTGTCTGGTACCTGGACTTCAGGCAAGGGAAGATGGAGATGGACCAATGCCTCCAGGTACTCCTCCTGGGAGGGGAACTGGCAGAATATCCCACTCTGGAAGCAAATTTGAAACAAGTAGAGGTGATATCAGGAGGGAAATGTTACCTGGGTAAGGCATAGGATGACCTCCACAACTGTCTGGGAGGGGATGATGATGAGCGTGAGGCATCTTGTTCTAGGCCATCTCTTCTAAGAGGTTACACAGAGCTCTGGATTATGACCCAAGGGAACATCTTAGCAGAGAGGGTCATGGCTTTGGCTCCTACAGAAGGAGCTGCTGAGCATCCAGAGGAACTATGGAGAAAAAGCTTCCTTCCACCTAGTTATTAAAGCCCAAGGGGACCAAATGAATACCTGCAGATCCTAGGAGGAGGATTTGAAGCTCTGAAAAAACACCATCTTCCCACCACAAGTACATTCCTGACAGATGGACATGTAAAGGGAGAATAGCAGCACATGCAACAGTCTGACCATATGCCCTTCTCCCAGCCTCCTGTAGGATGTTCTCGCCCCCTGACACAGGCCCAAGTCTCCCACCCCTGCCTCTGCTCTTGCTGTGTCAGCTGGTTGGAAGATTATTTCTTGATCTGTGTGCCTGAAGAAGCTTTGCAATTAGCCTATGAGCAGATCAGCAGTGCTTCAGATGATCACACCATGGGTAGAAAATGAGTGTAGTCAGGAACTGAGGATCATAAAACACAGAGCTGGAGAACACAGAGACATGAAATCTTCCCCTCCAGCTCAGGAGAATGCTGGCAGTATTAAGAGGGCACAGTGACCCCTCAGGTAGGGTGTTTTTCCTCCAACACCTCCAAGGTGTGACTGACCCTACAAACACAGCAGCCATTGATGGCTGCGGAGAGATCATGAGAGAAAGCTCCTATGTTTCCTCTGGCTAGTGCCTGGTGACAGGCCAGCTGTTGTCAAAACAGGACATTTCAGGAAGAGGTAAGACTAGAAAAGCACAGGCTGGGTAGCAACCTTGTGGCCAGGCAGGAAGGGGTTTACTTTCCTGTAATGCTATACAGAGCACAGGGCAGGATGGACATCTTCACCTGTGAGCTACTAGCCCCACTCTGCATGGCTCCTCTCTTTGCTCTTTTTGTTTTGGGCATGGGGACAGTGCATGAGCCAGTTTTGTGGATGACACTGGAAGATGTTGCAATGACAAAGCCTGGCCAAAAGCTTAAGAAATTGCGAAAGAAAAAAAAAAAGCAAAAAAAAAGCTTTTTGAGTTAAGACTAAACAAAAGAGATCAGAAGGCCATATGCTCTGGACCATGCTCTGCAATATGAGGCACAGTGGGCTTGGCTCATCACATTATTACAATGAGTTATTACATAGTAGTAATAATAATAGTAATACACAGAGGGTCAGTCTCAACTTTTGCCCCAGCATGTCTTGAGTGAAAGTTCATTAGGAAGCCCAGCCCAAGAGATGAAAGAACCTATGGGACAGAGGAATGGGGAGACTGGAGACAGGTGTAAGGAACCAGGAAGGTCACGTGAAGAGAAAGTGTCACTTATTCATTTTAGGAAAAAGAACCTAATTTTATCTTAGATGGAAGGGAAAATAGGTGATATTTGGATAGAAGTACAATCTTTTCAAGTATACATCTTGTCTTGTGCACCAACTACTATAGAGCTGGGGTAAGACGAATAGAAAAAGAATATAAAAGAGGTTTTTTTCTTTCATTCTCTCTGAGTGGGCCTGGTGCACATGCAGAAAATAGAATCATCGACTCATTTAGGTTGTTAAAGACTATTAAGATCATCAAGTCCAACCATAAACCTAACACTGCCAAATCTACCACTAAAACATCATTTGAGCTGCCTGTACCATAGGGGGTAATGTTAACCCAGCAGAGTTACAGAGAGTCTTCATGTCCAAAATACAGCCAACAGATGCTGCGGTAAGCGACAAAAAAGAAAAACTGAAGATAAATGTACTGGGATGTCCTCAGGGCAAAGCACATGCTCTAAGCCTGCCCTAACCTCCATCCATGTGCCTAGTGCTGTACTTGCAGGCGATAACCCTGCTTGTGGGTTTGCAAAGAAGCAGCTTTATTTTGCTCATTTAAGGATGACAAGGAGACTGGAAGGAGAGAAAAACATTATCTATATTTTGTCTCAATCATATTACAAAAATAGATTATGTAGACCAAAGTGTCCTTCTGATTTCTTACCAGATGAGTGGAAATACCAAATTCTTTGTTTTTCTTCCAGCCCTGGACAGAAACACAGTCTTTGAACTCCCCCAGAACTGACTGTCCAGACAATCTTGCCTCTAAAGGAGTCAAATTCCATCTTACTAAAGCTTGGACTGAGCTCAATAACCATGAAAAATCTGGGCTGATAAGAGGGAGCTGTTTCATAGAGCAGCCAGTTTTCTTTAACTGTAAGTTGAATTTGCAGTAGCAACACAGAGCTGACAAATGCCACATTACAACGTCTATGTACAGATTCACGTCTCTGCTGCATATTATATTATCCTTATTTAGCCTATTGTTCTTTGTTTTAGAACCTGAGGATACAAGTTTGTTTTGAGAGTGTCTGCTCATGATACCCCTAATTTAAATTCTAGTACCAAAAGTCAGTCAAGAGGTACAGTAGAATAATGGTGTGTTTACTGCTTAAGAAAATTATTCTATGGAGGGTAAATCCAGCTGCATTTTGGGAGGGGGTGCAATCAGAGAGCCACTTCCAGATGAAACAGACCCTTTGGAGTTGAGAAGAGCAGGTGGCTGGCAATGAATAATTTGTCTGCTAGATTGAGTCTCCTGTTGCTACCTGTGGATAGTGAAAAGTGGGCTGCAGGTCCTTCAGATATACTTGATTATCTGAATGACATTGCAAATCTTAAATTCAGAGGCTCAATTGATTCAAAACACTGTTCTGCAGGTGCTCAATATTTGAAAGCTGCAAGCTGGTCATCATTAGGCAGAGATCGCCACATTGATATTTCAGCAGGAATTATCATTCTTGCTAATGTAAGATCCATTTTTCAGTACTCCTCAGGCACATTTTTGGAGTTCAGTTTCCACAAATGTCCATGCCAAAAAACCCTCTTCTGTATCAATATGCAGCACGGTGAGCACAAGAGAAACCTTTACTTTTCTCATTGTTTGAAGCATTCAGAGTGTTATTCCTAGAAATTCTTTTCATAGTATGTACAACATTTCACATTAAAGCATTTTGATTATGTTTCCATACTGTTATGCTGTTTTACTGGTTTATAGTAGTGTTTGTCCACTGAGGACAGGCAATTCTGGAAAGCAGGACAGGAAGGGAAAGTCAAACATGCTGGAAAGAGTTAATGTTCTTAATTAATGTTAGTTTATTGCTATTGCATATGTTGCTTGCTTGCTTCCCATAACCATAATGGTGCACTCGTACCTGTTTGGGTTATTGCACCTGCTCACCAGGTAGAGGTGTGTATTTGCAGTTCAGCTCATTTATGTGATCAATGGCCCAGACTGATGTGGGAGGCTGAGCCTTTTGCCAACCACCCCCTTTTGATGAGATCTTGCTCTTCTTCTTCTAAATTCTATTTTCATGCCCACCCTGCCCCCGTGGAGGATGCAGATCAGCCCAGGGATGCCATATGCCTGTTCCCGTGGCCAAGACAGCTAGTTGGGAGGGGATACTGGGGTGCCCAGCGCGGCGGCAAAGTCGTGGTCTGGTCAGGCTGCTTCACGAGCCTTGGTGGGGTTAGTTCATGCTAGAAAAATCAAAGAGGTAGCAGTGAAAGGGCAGTTTTGAAAGGTTGCAAATGGAGGTCCCTCAGCCAGGGCTGCCCTCCTGAGCTCCTGTGCTCCACTTTTGAATTTGAATGTTATGATAAGATAAAAGCAAAAGCAGGTTTGCATTAGACTGAGCAAACAAAAAGAGAGCAGGACTTTTCCATTTAAAATCCCAGCCTATGCAAAGTGTCTCATTTCCCCTGCCCTTTTTCTGGCTGCAGCACAAATCAGGCTATCTCAACACAGTTGTTGACATCTACTGAAATCAAAATGCATGAAGTAATCTTTGTGAAGGTCACAGTGACCTGAGTGCTTAGCACAAAATTCTCACATAAGCTGGGTTTTCTGGCACATCCTTGTTTGTAGCTAGGGAACCAGGCATTTTGCTTGATAGAGACATGATCTTCCGTTGGCTTTGCTCATTCCCAGCCTGACTTGGCTGTGCCAGAAGTACAGTTGGGCTGAAAAATGGCTGCTGATCAGACAAAGTGAATTCAAGGACACGGCTCAACGTGTGCACTGAGAAACTGCTGCATCACTTTTGAATGAGGGAAACCAACTCTCACTTTCCTCTTTGCCAAATTAAATAAGGAGCAGTTGCAAAGAAATGAATGAAATGCATTTTTGCTAGAGAGAAGATGGTGGGGCAGCAAATAAAGGGTGATTTCTAAGAGTCTGGAGATTTCGAATCACAGTGAGACTCCAGGAACCTACCTCTCCACAGGTCGTTTCAAAAACTTCGTTGTAATGTGTTTCTCCAACTGTGGTAGAAGTGGGAACAGCCACAAAATCTGACATCTCAAAACTTGGCTTTAGCATGGATTTTCCCTTAAAAATAAAGATTCATTTTGATTGGAGTGCAATAACTCTAATACTAGTGTTACTCATACACTTAGGGCTAGTCTGAAATATAAAGTATTATGTGATGAGGATTGAAGAGGATCTCTCAACTACTATATTCTTCCACTCATCTAAATATTGTGTTGTCATTAATACTAAGACCCAATACTACCAAAATAGCACTGCAAAAAGATGGTGGTTTAAGGCAACAGGGAAGGGGGCCTCAAGTGCATGCTATGAAATTGCCCTTTTCTACCTCTCACCCAGACCCCTGCTCTCGGTTGCCCAAGCTCAGGGTGCTCAGGGAAGAGGGCTGAAGGATAGTAAAAGATGTGTACAGTCTTTTCTGTACAGTCATCCCAAACATGACCTGAGAGGTGAAGGAGGGCTTTTCTATTCTATTTTAACATTTTAAAAGCAGATGAAATATCATAAAAAGTGAAGTATTATGAAAAACACTTTAAACTATTTTTTTAAAAACTTATTTAAAAAATACTATGTGGGAATTAGAAAAAAATACACCCCCCCCCCCCGCAAATCTCCATCTCTCTTGATATATGCTCTGAATAATGAGTCCTCAGCCATGTCTAAAGCTCTTCACCTTAGAAAGGAAGCATTTAAGAAAATCACATATGAAAAATAGGTTATTATGTGTTGTTACTGACTGTGATAAAATCCCATTAGTGTGGGGAGCCAATATAATGTAACAGGAGGGTGTAAAGTCATTTAACACTGCCAAATAACACTGAAGCAAAAGCAAAACCAGCTCCAAAAGGGCGCATGGCACAAATGGACACAAAGAGTAAATGCAGTGATGAAAGCCACACACAGACCTTTATAAAAAGGCATCTCTTCCCCAGGTGCAGCACAGAATGGAGGGTTTAGAAATACTCTGCTGCAGCACCAAGCACAGAGCTAGCCTTGCCTTCTTAGATCAGGCAAGGTTTCTTCATGGAGTATGACGAGCTGTAGTTAAGACATGAACATCCAGGAAAAAAATATGCCAAATAGGCCAATTACAAGGAGTGGCAAAGAAACAAACCCCAAGTCATTTTCAGAATGTGTCTCCTAGTGCTAAAGTGCTCAAAAAACCTGTTTTTTTTTGGTGTGGGAATTATTTCATCAAACTGATGGTTAATGCAATTTGTTGACCAAAACCATTTCTTCTGGTGAATATAGAGCCATACCACTGAGGTAAACTAAACTGTTAAGATGACATTGTTTTCACAGAAAAAGGAGACTTTCCACAATTACAGCCAAAACATACATTGGAAGGAAGCTGGAGCACCTTGTCAGCAAAGTTCTCCTTTTTTTGGTTAATAAAAAAGAACTTGCTATTGACACTAATTAACATGCAATGAAGCTCGAAAGGCTGCCAAGGCACCTACAGTAGCACAGTGAACAGTCAGAAAACTCAGACAAGAACTTAGTGTTCCTGCCTCGTCATGCTTCTTTCCTCCACGTAGGTGGACAGGCTGAAATGGGCTGTGTGACCTCCTTCTGTCAGAAACTATTATTCATGTTATGCCACTAATGCCCCTGGCTAGTTTGACTGCCAAATCTTACATTAAAAACAACAGAAAGAAGTCATTGGGTGCCTTTCATCTCTCAGGACTCGCTGCTGCAATGGGCCCTACTGAGGCTGAGGTAAACCTCTTGCTTGGTGATGGGCCAGAAGGGCCAGCCCTGAGGTCCTGCTGGGGCTTACAGTAGGAATTGCAAAGGGAATCACAGTAGGAATTGCACTGGAAACTGCAAAGTGAATCACAATGGGAATCGAAGTGGAAATTGCACTGGCAATTTTAAAGGGAATTGCAATAGGAATCACAAAGTGAATTGCACTTGGAATTGGACTAGGAGTTGCAAAATGAATTGCAATGAGAATCACCATGGGAATTGAAGTGGGAATTGCTGTGGGAATCACAGCGGAAATTGCACTGGCAATTGCAAAGGCAATGGGCACTGCAGTGGAAATTACAATTGGAATTGCAGTGAGAACCACACTGGGAATTGCAATGTGAATCTCAGTGGCAATTGCCCAGCTGCAGCAGGGGTGTGGGAGTCCCACCAAAGCTGCCGGTTGGTTTTGGAGACATGGGGGGGCAAGCACAGATGCACCACTGTGAACCCTCTGGGTATCTCCACACAGCATCTTGCCAGTGTGTGTCCCACCTCGTGTATCTCTCACCCTCTTGCACTGCCTGTGTGGTGCTGCCTCTTCTAGCACACCTGCAGTAAGTCAGGGCCATTGGGTATGGAGAGAGAGGACCTCATGGGGGCATTTTGGTTGGATGGTGAGCTGACGGGCTTGTGTGATTTAGTCCTTTTTTCAGGAACCTTTGGGGAGCCTATAAGATTTGTTAGCATGGCTCCGAGTCTTTGCCTTCTCAGGAAAGGGGGTAGTATATTATTATAGCATCTTTGGTCCTGAACTGGTGAAATCAGAGAGTGGCAGGTAAAGTGATGAGCACCCATCACTGAAAGGGCTGCAAGGCAGTAGAGCAGCTTTGTACAGCACCAGGGAAGCCCTCCGATCGTGGACCCCACAGGAGCTGGAGGGCAGGCAGTGGTGCCCAGTGGCCAGGCCACCCTGGTGAGGTGAGGGACCCCCTGCATGGGGTCTGGGTGGCAGCTTTCATTGGGACAATGCTCATGGCCAGCCCTGCATGTGTGACCCCACTTGAGCTACTGTCTGATAATCTGCATAAGCGATAGTAAATCACTTAGAACTCAGGCTGGATACCGTGAAGCCTCCCATTAAGCACTATATGTCGGAAGAAGGATCAGGATGACCTTTCAAAAGGTGGTCAGGCTGGTTATGCTACCCTGTAGTGAAGGTACATACTCTGAGCAGGAGTTAAAAGCAGACTTTCCTCAACAGCGAGGAAGTTTATAGTCTGCTATGGCATTTTGTGAAATGAAATAGAGGCTTACCCGCAGTGATAACTTCAGGTGTCACAGCCGTATAGGCTAGCAGAGGACTCCCAGTTTGAGAGGTTAGCTTGTTCCCGGTGTTCCCGGTAAGGACATGTTTATCTTGTTTTCATTTGGGCTATGAGTCAGGAAGGTAATAAAAAACTAACTCTTCTGAGTGTTCTGGCACTTTGTGTGTGTTTTTACAGGAATCTACAGACACCTGAAAAGGATATTTGCAAAATGACCTATGATCCTTAACCTGCAGTACACACAATAAATCTGCCACCCTAACCATTGCCAGCCTTTTTGAATGAAAGGGTGTATTATAACAGCACATGTGTATGGCTACGGGGCTGTATATCTTATTGGACCTCGTACTCCAATCAACATTTAAAAATAAAAGAAACCCTATATACAACTATCTACACATAAATTCTCTTGCAGTGATTTGGCTCTCCCTTCTCCCTCACCCCTTTCTGCCCTGACTGATGGCTTTATTATTCAAGGGACAGTAATAAACATCCTAGCTAAGCCAATGAACTTCTTCTCTCACATGTAAATACCTCCTTGGAGGATACAGCAGAACAGTAATGACATTTTTATCTCCATTTTATTCAATGTAGATGAAATAACTGGTCATCAAAATGTAGGTTTGGATGTGATAGATTCCCAGTTTGTACCTGGACAGCAAAACAGACATTCAGTGGGAGAAGAAACCAGTCAGCATCTTTAAAGGGAAGGATGTTGCAAACTAGTTTGGGCTTCGGGTAGCACTATCCGAGTAACTGCCTGAATCTAAACAAAGGGCCAGATCAACCTAAAATAATTTTTGTTTTCCCTCACCAAAGTAAAATTGAGAAAAGGTAATTTTCAATTTCAGTCAAACAACATAAAATATAACATGCTGATTTTTGTTCATGTTGTAAATGCCAAGGGAATGAAAGCTGAATTCACAAAACCGCCTGCAAAATTCTTTGTGCTAGTCCAGTTCATGGAGTAGCAAACATATACTAGGAACTTAGCCTCCTATCCACCTTCTACCTAAGAGGATTCAGCCCAGCTTCTAGGACCATGTCACAGCCATGGGGCCCTGGAGTTCTCCAGGATGAGCTCAGCCCTTTCTAATAAATTAATGTTTCACTGATGACATAACTATTCATTAATCCAGAATATAACCTTCTTAACTCATTGGTTAGGTGCTTCTGAAAAGGAGAAGACCTTAGTAGGTTGCTCAGGAAGCAGGTCCTCCATTAGTAACAATCTATTTGCTGATGTGACTGTTACTGAATTTCACTCTCTCAATACATTTATTTCTTCCAAATCTTCAACAAAATGAGTAATACAGTGGGCCTGTTTTTCCCTTGGCTGAGCAGAGGCTCCTTTAATAAACTCTCATATTCTAAATTTTCTATACATCTGAGGAGATAATGTAAGCTATGCCCATACTCTCTCACATGCACGCAGTGACGACTTTTGCTGACATTTTCTATTCAAGCACAGTTCTGATCTAACACTTTAATTTAAAAAACTAATAAACCAGTTAATATTGTAAATAGCCTATAAAAATTTTTAAAACATTCAAACTATTTCCCTTGGAGATCATGGATGATTTTGTTTTGACTATGTAAATATTTTGCATATTTTAGTCTTAAAAATAATCACCTTGCAAGGGAACGTTTTAGCACGGCAAAGGGACTGACAGTGACCACAAACAGTCAGTTTTTCAAAACACAGTGTCTCAGCATTTCCCTGTTTTAAAAAACTTTGTTGCCTACAAAACAGCCTGCTGTAGACAAAGTCTGCATGGTATGCCAAGAAAGCATGTACTCAAATCTTTCAGACAGTTGTCAAGGTCAGGCAGACTTTTCCAGCAAAGAATGTGGAGAAGAAATAAAAAAAGAACCCAAGGACATAAACAAATGCTGTATGCTCCGTATTGAGCATGTATTGAGTTGTACCCTCAGAAGGTTTAACCATAGGACTTATATACTGCCTGGGTTTCTGATGCAGTGAAGGGCTCGCTGGCTCACAGTGAATGATAAAAGAATTCAAAAGGTAATCTATGCCGTTATGTGGAGGTGAAAGCTGGCAGGTGCCCTGCCCTCCCCAGCAAAACACCGCTGCTGTGTCCACTGCCTTGGATCACCGTACAGAGGGGCTCCCTGGGAAACGACCCACCCATCTCACTTCCAGCATTCACCCACCAGTGCACTGCTCTTGTCCTGGCATTTGCCATAATGAACAAATGCATGAAAGGGTGGGTGCAGTGCAAAACCCCCCAGGCTTGAGTCTGAGATGTACAGCTCCAGATGGGACAACCTTTGTGCCAGCCCTCCTTCCACAAAGAGTCGGGGTTGGGAATCCCCTTTCCAGGAAAGAATGGAAATAAAACACTATTTTTAAGGCATTCTCTCAGAACTCTAGGGGAGTAAGGAAGGAGGAACAAGGGCAGAGGACAGGTGGTCTTGCAGCACTCACAGAGGGATGCAATGAGGACCAGGCTGCGAAAAGGATGCTCTCAACCTTTGACAGCACCTTGCTCACTTTCCTGCTTTGTTAAGAGAATCGGCTGGAAAATAAGACAGAGATTTCCAGTCTCCTCTCAGCTTCCCTGCAGGAAGACTCTCCACGCTGGGCTGCTGAGGCCAGCAGCATGTGGGGGGCTGTGTGTGTGCGGCCCCTGGGGAGGCAGTGCTTCTGGGCTGGCTTTCCCAGCATGCGCTGCCCAGATGTGCTGCTTCGGGCATGTCAGGATGGGGCTGATTTACTGCATCTGTACAGGCCATCTGTAGGGTAGGAGAGTGCCTGTGTGATAAATACCCCAGCCACACTGAGCTCACTGCACATGCATCGTGGAGATGATTTATTTGCAGGCAGTGGTCTTTTGTCCAGCACTTCTGCATGTCCAGCAAAGACATAATGACAGCTGGGTTGTTGGAAAAAATATCCAAAATCCCCAGGAAAGCCACCTCAGTACTGCTGTCACCTTCATGGTGAGAGTGTATTGCTGGGACCCACTCTGGCAGCTCCTGCTTGTATAAATGGCTTGCCAAAACCACTGGGGAACCTCACTGGAGTCCCTGACTACGGGATTTGCATCCCGTGTGTTTTTTCTTTCCTGGCTCAAGGCATGCATAACTCAGTAGTGAACATGGCTTGATAACGGCAGACAGAAGAATCAGCTATTGGCCAGCTGTTATCTGGGGCCTTCATTTCCCTCCCTAATTGGGATGAGGCAACACAGCAAGGTAACGAAGCAATCCAGGGGAGCTGTAGCAGCCAGCAGTGGCCGTACAGATCCCACCCGCAGCACTGAAAGGCTTTTTAAAGCAAATGTTTTAAAATGCTGCAGGGTCCCTGCTCTGAGTGGCCGAGGATGTATTGCTATTTATAATCATCGGGCGGATGATTCACAGCTTCGCACTTACACCATTAAAGGTAACATTAGCACCAGGACCCTTTATGCAGCAACATTAGCGAAGCCTGAAAAACAAAGCCCTCTGAAAGGGCTTTGTCACCTTTCCTTGATCATGAAACGGTCTCTTACAACCCCGTACATTTCAATTACCATACGCTGGTGTTTCTGCCTCTTTCCCCAACTCATAAAAATCACAGCCAATAAACACAAATCACCACCTGAAGGAGTCGGTGCTTTCCTCCCACTTTAATATACTTGCCCATACTTCAAAGAAACTGGGAGAGATTCTCATACAGGCAGTGCCCAGGCTGCCTAGTCTTAGGCAAGGATTAGCTATGTGTGCACTTGGAACAATCTGCTCTTAGTTTGCTTTAACATGGTTTTTATCCCTCTAAATCACTCTCAGACATTTGACCTGACAGCAGGGTAATACATGACCTGGTTTGGGGCAGAGGGTGGTGAAGGGTGGGAGATTTTGCTCTTTTCTTGTTCAAAACAGAAAATTGCCTCCTGTGTCTTGCTGGCTGAGCTCTTCTTTTTGCGAGGAAATTTTCTTTACATTTGCTCAGTTTTTTCCCTGTGGTAGCTATATTTTAAAATGACAAGATAAAGGCAATGACTTTCAAGGCTCCATATGAGAAGCTTTAATAGGAACTATCAGGGGAGAGACAGGTACCACTACCAACACATGTAACCCTGCAAAACCGAGGGAAGGTAACTGGCAGGGACTAGTAACAGGAGAGGGAATGTAAGCACCTTGGAGCTAGAGTTATCTTCAGCCTGGCCTTGTTTTCAGTGGGGGTCCTGGCAGAGCTGCATAGGCATTGATGCAGCACTGATTCCACCTGCCTGCCATGCTAGCAGGTGGGGAGGCAGGAGGCAGGAGGTGCCTGGCAGCAGCACCAGTTCCCTGGCTGGGCTTTTCCCACCCTGGCCCTGCAGGCTCCTGCTGGAGGGCCTGGGCTTGGACAACGCCAGTGCTGCGGAGCAGGAAAACAAAAGTAGCTTTTCATTCGTGGCTCTCGTGCAAAGCGGTGGCACTTTAAAACTTTCCAAGAGTCGCATGTGACTCCCATTAAAGTCAATATGAGTCATGTAGCAAACAACCCCCCAAACACTTTGAAGATATACTGCATTTTATGCTTCTCTGACCCCCCCACAAAAAAAAAAAAAAAAAAAAAAAAAAGAAAAGGAAAACTATTGTAGACCGGGACTTCAAGGACAGCTTTGCAAGAGCAGTTCACTTTCCTTGTTTGCTGCTAGACATAAATCACTGCAGGAGGGAGCACAATGAGTTAGGCTGTTAGTTGGTGATGGTGTGGCAATGGTTGGGGAAGGGAGGGAAAAAAGGGTGTGACAAGTGTTGGCAAAAACTATATCGAATACTTAAGCCTCCTGCAAAAGTACTAACTGCAAAGAAACCCGTGTGATTTCAGTACATGGAAAAGCTGCAGTCCTAACAGAAACTAGGGGGAAGCTGTGCTCCTGGGTCTGTGTCAGTGCCAAACCTCCCTGGAGCGATGGTTGATCAGGGGAGCGGAAGGCATGTGGGTCTCACTGTCCCCTTCCCAGGTGGTCTGATCTAGTTAAGCTAACACTTGGCTTCAATGCTGTGTTTGGGGCTCGTAGTACCCACCACGTGTGCATCCCCACAGTGAGGGTGAAACACAGCCTGGCTGGTGCAGCTAACCAAGAGCTCGTCCTTCCAGAAGTCCAGGCTTGAGGTTCGACTGGAAATCAGTGGGAATTCCTCCCCCGTTCTCCCTTGCAAGGAAGAGCCCAAACGTAATTTTCCTCCCACAGGCTTGTGCCCAAAGCCCACCACTGAAGAGAGCAACCAATAGACAAAGCCTTCTGAAGCTGTGGTTTAGGTTTCCAGCTGCTTTTCCCAGGGATACAGATTTTTAAGTGACCAGCTGTAATGCTTACCAAAACAGATTTCTTCTTTACAGGAAATGTCAGTGCTCCAGCACACAGTATTTCCTAAAAGGAAAAAATGCCCCTTCGTTTCATCAACAGCTGGCTGTAAGTCCCCATCCCAGCACCAGGCACACTGAAGCAGCAGAAGCTCTGTAACCCTTGACACAGCATCCTCAGCCCCTTATCCAAAAACGGGATTCAGAGTCTTTCACAGCCCTGCTGTTGGATCATACAGGGCCCCTGAAACCTTTCCAAAAGAAAATGGTACAAATCCAGTTATTTCCTTGGGGGGTGGGGGCAGGGAAATCCCAGCATCTTCCATCAGGAATCATGATCAGAAATTGCTATGGTTTTTAGATACAATCATCGAAACAGTCCCGCAAACTCTCACTCTGACAGTGAAAAACCCTCTAAGCTGTTCATCACAGACCCTCTGACTGCCTCAGGTTTCCCCATGGTTCAATGCTCCTGACAGCCACTGAAAGCTGGATCACCTGTACCCCTGCTCCCATGGCTGACTCAAGTTCCCTTGGGCTGTTCCCCCTGGCTCCCTGCTGCCACCAGTGGGCTGAAGGACAATGTCTGAGCCAGAAGAGTGCCTGAGACATCACTTCCATGTATTCATGATGCAAAACCCTCCCCAGTGCCTTAAATCCTGCCCTCCAGCCTCATTATTACAGGGTGCCAGGAGAGGCAGGCAGCTGATGCTGTCAGTGCCAATACTGACACTGTGCCAAGGTCACTGCGACTGACTGGTGCTCCCAGGTGAATGTCACCTAAGTGGCCTCAGCCTCCATGGCTTGACACACCTCAAGAAGTTCACCTCATAGTGTTCCTTAAAAAAAATGTTTTCGCATCTCTCTAGCCCCTAAGGAGCAGCAATAAAAGAGGATGAAAGATTTATCACTGCAGTGACAGAATGGCAGCTCAGTGAGTATTAAATAACTACAATAGAAGTAGACAGGATTTGTTTTGATGAATAGTAAGTAGAGCAAATGAAATATTCAGTTTCCAGAGAGAACTATGCACTGACTGGACTTAGATTAAATGGATAAATGGAGGAAAACGGAGGAGTGAGAAGTTTTTGGTAATTCTTTGATATTTTGTTTTGACACTTTCAGAATAAATTGTTTCAACACATTATTTTGAGAGGATGTTTTTATTCTAAAATTCACATGAATTGGGAAATAATGAAACAGCACATCATGCATTATCCTGAACCACAGTGTGATTTCTTTCATCTTTTTTCTAATTTAGTTGTTGAACTATTGAAAAAATAATCCATTCAGGTAAGGACAAGCAAAATCAAGGTTGATAAGAGGTCTGATAATTCGATTGTCATCCACTCGTTTCCCTGCCTGGCATGTAAAATTATTTCAGGAAATTAAAACCTCCATAATGGCAAAAGTAGAATATACTTTTCTGTGTTTACCTCCTCTAACATTTATTCTTCATTTTATCTTTCCCTGTCCTTGTCTCACTTTTCATCTTGTGTGGGATTTCTTTATAAAAGATGTTTTGTCCCCAGAACAGAAAACACGGTGATGATCAGCAGGTGACAGATGACACCCAAGAGAAAATGCAGTGCTTCTCTATAGCACATTCATCTGGATGCCTGGGATTAAGGTGGATGCAGTTTTCTTGGCTAGTGAAATGCATCTGTCCAGAAAGTAAATGCATCTCCCTCAGGCTTCAGTGTAACCTCTACCTTTATTTCCGGAGTAGAATTCAAGAGGCAAAATCAAGACAAGCCCACCTGTATTTTCCCATCCCAGTTACACACCTTTGCACGTTGAACTTCCCAACTATTTCCATGACAACGGATTGTAGACCGATATGTTTTTCCTCCATTGGCAGTGAATTTCTAAACAAGGGATTTATGAAGTATCATCCTTAAGAGATGCATTGGGATCTGACAGACATGCCATGCGTTTCTGAAATAACTCACGCCTGGCTGTCAGGAAGGTAGGGTGCTTTGTGAAACACCATGCTTAACATTCACACCACCACCATCACTAAGTATTGCCTGCTTGCAGTGAAGCCCCGGTAAGTGGTGAGCAGATACAGCATGCCATAAATCACTCGCCGTATCCTTGCTTTTATGCTTTTGTAGTTTTATTGCTTTACTTTAGCTTCTATCTCTTGTAACTGAATCAATTAAAAGTTTACTTATCACGTATCATACTTGGGTGGGGAACATGTGGGTACTCCCAACCCCATCCCTGCAGCAGGGTCAACAGCATGATCACCTGTGGCTCTCCCACCAGTGCACACCAATTGCCAGGCTGGCATGTGGGATGCTTGGGGCTACCTCAGGACCCAGATTCTGCCCAGAGCAACTTTCTAGCTCCTGCCACCAAGAGCAAGCAGGAGGCAAAGTAGAGAAAGCAAATAAGGAGCAACAGCTAGCCCCAAAGTCTCTCAGCAAGTGGAGTTATGGCCCTGGCAGCAAAGCCTTTAACATGGTATGGGTGAGCCCAGGCACAGAGAGACTAAAGCACTGTTAGCTTGATGCTTCTCCACAAGTCACCTTGGTCCAGCTCAGCTGCACAGAGAAACAGTTCAAAGAGCAAAGGGAGGGTAAAATAGACATCAGGAGGAGAAAGGCCTCCTTTAAAAGCCCTGGTTTGATTTGTAGTTCAGCAAGTTCACAAGAATGATTGCTCAAAGCAGAAGGAAAGGTTAACATGCAAATGCTTCACCTCTGAAAACCTGGGTACCACTCCTGAGTGTGTCACAAGTAAAAAATTAGTTTTTTTCCAATACAGAGAAAAATTAATAAGACCTTTAATGAGTCCATAAAAACATTAGGATAGCTTCAGTCACGTTCTTTTTAGTAACTATTAGGCTTGTACATTTTCTTAATGGAAGTACAGAGTGAGAAAAGTGCTTTCTTATGAAGAAAAACGAGGAAATGGCTGCTTAAAGTGGAATAGTCAAGGCTGTGGAAGTGTTACTGGCTCCTCCATCCATGTGAAGAAATGGAATTGAGAGTCAGGGAAGAGGGAACTGCCAGGCGAAGGAAACTTGAACAGCAATGGCACAGCTGAGACATGTACAGGACACTTTGGGGCAATTACCAAATGTTTCTGTATTACAATTTTTCCTTTAAATAACATCAGACCTAACTAATGTAAGGAAAACCCATTTTGGTAGGATTTTCTTACTTGCCAATGAATGCTCATTACCTTTGCTAGGTTTATTTCCGTCTGGTTACATTAATGTTAGTAATGCAGATTCTGTCTTCAGAATGAATTGAGAGATGGAGGTAAAAATCTTACTAGTAAAATCAAAGGGTACTTTTAATACTGTAACAGCCTCCCTTGGAAAAAGTGCCTTAAGTCCAGGAATACCACAGGAAGGGAAATCCTTTAAACTGTTTTCTGCACTGTGTTTTTTTGTTTGTTTTTTTTTTTTTTTCTCCTACACTTTATGTTTATTTTAAGCACTTTCAACAATGCTGACTAAGAAGTTAGGATGCAATTCCTAATGTCACAGCACTCATCTAACCGCTGTTGATTCTTGCTTGCTTGCTTCCCTCTGCCTCTTGCTTTCCTTTCTATCTGCTAATCTGTTAAGCAGCAAGTCCCCAAGAAGCTCTTGAGGTCTGCTGTGGGCAGCTGAAACCCCTCAAGGCTTAACTGCTCTGCAGTGGAGCAGCCCTTATAACTCCCTCCCCTTGGCAAGTCAGGGCAGGCTGCCACTAAAGCCAAGAGCAGAGCGCTGTGCTCCTGGGACAGTCTGGGTGGCAGCAGGGTGTATCCATGCTGCCCAGCCCCACTGAAAGTCCAGCTGAGACACCACCAGAAGTAATGACATGGGGTAAATCACCAGCTTCACTAGCAGTTCAACAACATGGTCCCTTCTTTGTGCCTTAGGAAAGGTGCTGACAGCATTTCACAGCGCTCTGTGTTAGTGGTGTCATTTCCACATCTGCTATTCAATTGTCCCCTGAGTCTCATAGGTGCCTCCCAGAGGTATTTCCATAGGGTCCCTCCAGAGGCTTTTATTGTGCATCACTGTATGGTCTGAACTATGCATCCACAACAGAGGTGACTGCCACTTCACTTTCCTGGGCGTTTTCCCAACCCAAAGCCTTCTGGTCCAGTCAAACAAGGGGACCTGCACAGTGTCCAGGGAGCATAGCACATCCCATGACAGCTGTGTAAAGGCTATGCTTTCCATGGTCGGGGTTGGAGGGCTGTTCATGGGAGACAAGGAAGGATCAGGGAATCTTCAGAAAGTAAGAAAAAAAAAAGAGGCAGAAGTATCCAAGGCCACCCTGGCTGGACAGGAACAGGCAGAGGACTGAATTGGTCCTTGCTGCTCCCCAGCCCAGCTGTCCCTGCTCTCTGGGCACCCCAGTTCAGCTGCCTCTAGGCACAGGTCCCAGCTCTAGCTCAACCTGCCAGAGGGGAGGAGTGGGGCTGGCCAGGGCCCCAGGGGCATGTTGTATGATTGGCATGAGTGACTATGCCAAAAGAAAAGGAAGGGAGTTTCTTTTGTGGAACAAGGTGAAACAGATGCCCTAAGCATGCAGGCAATTTCTGGGGTCAGTTGCACCAGGCACATGTATGTGTGCTGATGTGCCCTGCAGTGCTGGGGACTAACCATGGCAGCAGGCTTGTCAGCCCTGGGTGCAGGAGGTGGTGGCACCCAGCATCAGTATGGGCACCTCATGTACCCACAGACCTCCCACCCCACGTGCACATCTCCTACAGAAAGCTGCAGCTTCACTGGCAAGACTGACCAGCCTCTCCCTCCAAAATTTTCACTGTTTCCATCCATTAGAGGAGTTATTTAGCAGCAGGAGCCGTGGAGCAGACATTCAGTCCCACATAACACCTCAGCAGAGCCTGCAGTGCTACATGTGGCCAAGGACACTGTGGAAGCCAAGTTTCTGTATCAAACCTCATTTTCTCTACATACCCAGGAATCAGGGGTATGACATCCCTGCATGCATTTACAGAGCACCCCCTTACTTTATTCTAGTCCTTGGGAATTACCAGCTTGGGCTGCCTAAAGAGCAGGGTACAGCAGTTCATTGCAGCTTTAGCCTGTGGCTCACACCTCCAGAGCATGCTGACCACATCCCACCAGGTCTGACAGAACTGTATGGAAAGGTGAGCGGTGAGGTCCATCAGAAAACTCAGCTATGCCAGCACTTTACATGGGTCCTGCCTTCACAGAGATGGCAAAGCCTGGCACTGGGCACTACCAACAGCCCTCAGTTCAGGCGTGCTACTCACTATGTGCCAAAGCAACTCTTTCCTCACATTTGCCTTGCAGAGGTCACATTAGCCTGTAAGGCTCTATCACATTCAAGACTCCAAGACATGACAGCCTGCCTTCCCATGCAGCATCCTTTATGTCATCAAGACAAGCAGCCCACCACCACCTTCCCTTGCTGGGGATGCCAGGCAGGAAGGTACACAGGTCTTGCAAAGTGCAGCACCTGCAAACCTTTTAAACTTTGGCCCCGGGTCCTTGAAATCCTGCAGAGAGGTGGGATAAGCTCAGCATGCTGCAAACAATTACAGGGAGGTGGAGGAGAGAGAAGCATCACTCGGCTCTATAGCAGTCAGCAAGCAGGTGGCTCTCTCAGCTTGCTCCGAAACTGAGCTCTGAGGAAGGACAAAACCTATCCACTTTCCTGGGGGCTGGGCTTTTAAAACCTGTGCTTTATGCACTACAGTAGTATAAATCATAGACTTGATCACTTTCCCACTTCCAGGCCAAGACCCCCCAGCAATGCTGAGGCAGACCCTTGCATACCCATGGTAAGCAGAGCCCAACTAACACGTCCCATCTGCCGCAGTGAATCAGCAAAAGCCATCAGTATTTCCCAGCAGGATTTTGGCACCTGCCCACAGAATGAGTTGACAGCCTCACCTGTTATCCCCTGCCACAATAATAGTAAGCTTGAATTTTTCCAATGCTTTTCAATGGAAAGTTTCCCAAAGTATTTCACAAACAGCACAAAGCATAGGAAAAGGGGCTGTTCCTGCCAAAACCTGAAGCACAGCCATTCTGTTCTGGAAAGCAGCAACTGCTAAATAATGAAGAGAAACAACACAGAGCTTTTTAGGAAGCAAAAGCAAATGGCTGAAAGAGTGTGGAAAAACATCCTGGAAACTTAGCTAGAATTAATTTGAAAGAAACCAAAAAAGCTGCAGATATGTAACTGTCTTGGCTTTAATTTTAATTTCTAAAGGCTTCCTTTTGTTACTTGTGTGCCAGTCGCAACCACGCTCCTGCTTCTTTGGAAGACAATCAAGGAAGCAATTTCTGCCTTTATTGAAAAAAACAGTGCCGAAGAACAGTCAGATCACTTAGATGTCCTCTAGTCAGCAGAGAAGCAGGCTCTGAGGAATGCTGCTTGAGGAGCAGGAGTTGCTGGGGTGAGCTCTGAAGTGATAGCAAATATCTTTGAGTGCTCACACAGGAACAGGGAAATTTTGGAGGCACAGCTGGGATACAGATCCAGGATAATGTCTTTGATGTTAAGTCTCAAGGTCAGAGTTGCATGCCTGAATTTCTGTTTTCATCAATGGAGACCCAGTCAATGGAAGGTGGGGAGAAACCTTCCTCATCCCAAAGTAGACACTGATGGCTCAGCTGAATTCCAATCTGTACTCTACACTAGCATCTGAACTTGGATACTTTGTGCCACCTGTGACTCCCAGGGGTGTCCAGAGTGTTCAGATGGGGCTGACATATGAGACATTGCCAAGGGTGCAGCTGGAGGCCAGGGCAGGACCTCAGACATCTCGGGAGGCATCAGGACAGCCATGTTTATCCAAATCCCTCCCACCTTGGATCCTTCCACTCTGCAACGAGAGTGCAGAAACCTCATGCCCATGCAGACAACAAGGTGTGCACACCTACAGTTTGCTGCCCTTGGATCAAACTGCTTTCTGTTCCTCAGTGCTGCTACACCTAGAAACAGAAGGACCTCACAGGATTGTAAATGAAAAGCTTTCCTGCCAGCAGGAAAGTGAAATGGATACCTGAATTTCAAATGCTAACGTGTGCTTGGCGTCTTGAGCATCAAGTAGGTGGTCACGATCATCCGACACCTACACACTTGGTGACCACAGAATAGAGGCAGCAATGAGACACAATGAAAAAGTGATTACTAAAAATATTGCTGGGTTTGAAAGTGGTAATTTCAATTCCAGTAAAAAGTATTCAATCATTCTATTATTACATATTTTCCAGTCAATTTGATGTCAGTAATAATCTCATTGCACCTTGGTTTTTTGTTTTGTTTTGGGGTTTTTTTTTGTTTTTTTTTTTTTTAATTTTAGGAAGAATGCTGCACCTGGATCTGTAAGACTCCAGGAACAGCCATGTGAGAACACATATTGAATGCACTTTTGCATTTCCTAGAGATTATCAGATTATGGTTATCAAGTCATGGGTTATGATTTAATTACTTTTCATTATCTGAGCTGCAGAGCTCTTGAACCTGAGAAACCCAGTCCTTCAAAGACTAAATAAAAATAAATTGCTAAAAATAGTACACTTACTTCTATAAGCTCTTCTGGAAAAGTCCTCTCTACACCCCCAGGGCTATAAAAGTAACAAGTTTTGCTCTTCAAGAAAATAACAGGGTTTCTTTCTGAAATAAAATTCTGAGTTCTGCTATGATGCAGGAGCTTTATCTTGAAATGCAGAAGTGGGTCTCCATACTTCTGTGTAAATTCTTCTTATTTCAATAAGACCTTGCCTTTAATACTGCAGTAGATAAAGTACCTGGGGAAAGCCGTTTAGTAAGTGACAAAATGTCAAAGTACGTTTCTGCAGAGCAAAGAGATTTATAACTAAATGTGTGTTCTAGCTTTTATTTCAAATTCTTTATTAACATGTTCAAATATTTAATCCCAGGGAAGAAGGGAACCAAGATTAGATGCCAGATTAATTGATTGGCTTAAAACAAAGACCACAGTGAAAAAAGATCCTCATCATGTGCTGCTTTGTATGTCTGCTTGAGTAAATAATTGCAGATGCAACTAATTGGCCTAAAATATTACCAACCAATAGTAACAGTGGAAAGCAGGATTCCTCACAGACACAGGTTTGAAATGACATCTCTTTTGCAAAATGTCTGTTTTTGATTTTGTAGAACCATACAAATGTAGGCTTAGTTTAAAACTCAGGAGGTCAGTTTATTTTAATCCATCCTCCAGGCAAGAGTGAATATCCATTACTGAGAGATGTGTGTCTTGTGTAGCCCTAAAACTCTCCACAGTCAGCCTGAGTAGCCCATGATAATTCTTAGCAATCGTTACATTTAACCTAAATCTCTCATGTTGCAATTTAAGCCGATAATTTCTTGCCTTGCCTTCAGTCATGATGAAGAAATGAGCAACGTCTTACTTGTAGCAAGTTTATACACATTTTAAGACGTTCTTGAGATCCTTGTTTTCCCTTCAGTATTCCCTCTCAGAAAACAAAAAATTCCCCCCACCCACCCTCTATCCTTTTGCTTGTTCCCTTCTTCCCTACCTCTTTCCCTTCCCTCCCTCTTTCCCTTCCCTTCCCTCCCTCTTTCCCCCTTCCCTTCCCTCCCTCTTTCCCTTCCCTCCCTCTTCCTTCCCTCCCTCTTTCCCTTCCCTTCCCTTCCCTTCCCTTCCCTTCCCTTCCCTTCCCTTCCCTTCCCTTCCCTTCCCTTCCCTTCCCTTCCCTTCCCTTCCCTTCCCTTCCCTTCCCTTCCTTCCTTCTTTTTTTCCTTCCTGCCTTTTACAGACCACTTATCAATAATCTAATTTGTTTTCACTTGGTATAGAAACTGCAGGTTTGATATTTTGATAACACATGCAGGTGTGATATTTTTCATTATGTCAGTTCAGTGCTGTCTGCACTTTCAAAGCGAGTTTGCTAGCCAGACATGGATGCCCTTTTCAAGGTCATTATTTAGCTCATATCTCCCCAGTATTCTTATGAGTGTTATGTGTAAAAATACAGAAAAAAAATTAATATCCATACCAAGTACAGCCATTGTGCAGCTGCTTTGCCAGTGATCCTGCCAAAGAAAGCCACCAGGTGGGTTTCACATGTTTCCTTTTTAAGAGAAGTATGATGGTTTGCCATTCACCCCCTACCTTTCCTTTATTCTAGCATCATGAAGCACTACAGAGAAAAACTATCTGTGTGTTGGCTTTAAGGACACTGATGAATGATGATGAAGGGCTGGTTTATTAAGTCCTTGTTCTCAATCAGCGAGATTGAGGATCTTATTGCTGTTTTCTTACACCCAAAATAAATGTTCCCACATTGAAGCTCATGGCTATTTTGAAGTGTGCCCACTAGTTAGTACCTAAATACCTGAGGCTCTCTATAATATCACAGGACTCCACAAAACACAAATACTCATTTGAACATGAGTGAAATCCCACTTCAAATGCCTTGAAGAAATTAATGCTAGAAATAGAGTATGAAAGAACTTAATCCAGAAACATGGGATACAATGACACTTTGGCAAAGAATCAAACAAAAGCATCTGGGAAAAAGCAAAGTTCTAAGCAAGATCAATATCTGTGCATCATGTACCTACTGTCATTTCTAATAATTTACAATGCTTTGGCTCAGGTGGATTTTTCCCAAAGAGAGGGGGTTAAAAAGTGTTCCTGAGGAGACTCTGCTGGGTTATCTAAGCCAGTTTCTGCTGAGTTAGAAAACCTTGGACCTTATGAGAATATAAAAATTTAGGTGTATGCGAATCTGATATGGGAGCTACAACGAACATCAGGAAGTGGATTTACATCTTTTTGTGAAGCACACAAGTGAAAAATGAGTCTTTAGCACAAGTGTCTAAGGAAAAGTGTAATTCCTTTATCACCTTATAAAGGTCAGCATAATCCCTGAAGTGTTCAGCTCATCCATTAAATTTCAAATGAATCTTTGTTTTGGATTTTCTTCTTAAAAAGAAGACATTCACCAGGTACTCAGAACCAGATGCAAGATCTGAAGTACTGTTTTGTACTACAGTCTTGTAGGGCTCAAATCTGTCTCCTATTAAATTCTAGTGAGAATTGAATCCTGATCATAAAAAATAAGCATTGTGCAGTGTGGGCTGTTCAACGTTGTTGATCAGTTTGGCTTTAGCAGGCTCAAGAGCAGCCTTTGCTTGCACTGCTGTGGTGAAGCATTAGGTGGAAAAGCTGTGGGCTTGCTGCTATAGCAGGACAGGGAAATAGCCTGCCCAATCCATTAGATGTGAGATGTCTGTTTCAAGTAAACTTTTTCTGTCACCTCCCGTCTTTCTGTCACCTCCCTTCTTCCCCTCCCCTGAAACAAATAGCCATTTAAACATAAAAAATAATGTTAGGGAGAGAGAAACATCATGATTTAACCCCTGAAGGCACTTACCTTCCCATACGGTATAAAATGCCTTGAGAGTCACTTACACTAGACACCTACTAAAATCAGGTGATGTTAATCCTACCTTTTGTATTTTCTTTCATGATTCAAATTAAAAACCTGATGGAATTTCACAGTCTGATAAATTTTAATGGATCCTTTCCACTGACTCCATAGGCTCAAGACAGACCAGCCCATCTACTGAGATGGTCCAACATCTTGCACTAGTTCCATCGGACAGTTGTTCAATGTAGAAGTGTTAAGCGGGGTTTAGTATTGCACTTCCTGAGTGCTAGAGGTAGGTGACTTCTCTCTCCAGAGAGCTGGCAGAAAAAAGATGTGAAAGTATAGTGTCAGGGATAAGGGATCCCAAAGTTCAGGGTCTTGCTTCACTTGATCCAACAAGAGTCTTGAAACAAAGGACTCATCTATGCTGTGCTGTGAAAAGCAGGGCAAGAGCCCCAGCCCAACAGGATCTGCCTTGCTGCCAGAATGGACAGGTTTTACAGCTGTGTCAATACAGAGCTGCACCCAAACTACTGGCTTTGCTGGGTGGAGGGGCTTGCCAAGGTAGGCACATCAAACAGGCTTGTGTTTGAGAGGAAGGTGTGCTCATGGCGGTGTTTCAGATTGAGATAATCTAACTTCAGGCATCCTCATCGAGGTGTCTAAAAGGCAGCAAAAGGCTCCACTCTTATCTAAACTTTCATGTTTATTATCAGCTGAGATGCTGTAGGGACAGCACGACCCCAGCTGGTGGTTCAGAACACAGGTGTTGCCACATCTGCAGTCTCAGGTAGATGTCTCAGACAACCTGTGATACCACAAACAGCTTCAGACACCCATGGTTACACAACTGTACCAAGCCCTGGATCACCAGTGATTGAAAATGGGAACTTTAATATCCAGCTCACATAGGTCTATGTGACAATTTCAAGCCAAAACACACCTACAGCCTCTACAGGTACTCTGGATTAGCCCCTTTGGTCTAGCTTTGGTACAGTCTGTAGCTCACTCCATTACACCAGCTAGAAATTACCTCAGCCTTGCAGGCCTTTGAGCTGAACAAGGCTTTGGGTGTTCTGGAGCCTCTCCTCTCTTTGGGCAGAAATTTCATCTTTGGACTGACAGATTTCACCTCCAGTTCTTTTATTTCAGCAAAGCAATATTTTCTAACAGAAACTCCTATGTTGGAAAACTACCATGCAGATCTCCTTGAATAGGCTTGAGAATGGCACTGATTTTTAATTCAAACACTATATTAGCTGTTGTCTTTTTTATTTGGGGGATAGAGGCTTGTTTTTCTGTAGCTTTTAGAGGTTACTGCCCACGTTGAGATTGCCAGCAGGACCAGTGCTCCATCCTTCAACTGCTCCCTTCACCATATAGTTTCAGGGGGGGACACAGGAGATGGCCACAGACCCAGATCTGTGGTGCTATTGGATCTTTCCACCAGCCCCTCAGCATCCCTCATGGGGGTATGGGTGAGGGAGAATAGGCACCAGCTGCTTCAGTGGGCAGGGGCCTTCTGGAGGAGTAGGGGGTGGCTTGGGCTGAGCACACAGTCAAGGGACTTGTTTGAACAAGAGCTGCTCAGAAGGAATGATGCTCATACTGCCATCCTTACTGAAACACCCAAGAAGTTTGCTTTTTGCTTTCAGCTGTAACCTGAGTGTTAATGTTGTTATCTGCTAATGAACTGTATCTTTTTATCTTGCAGATGCCCAGAGATATAAAGCTGCTCCTTAAACAGCTCCCAGATGAATAGGTTGGTAAGTGTTACTTCCTTAGTGCTTTGCATTCCTCGGAAACCAATTATTTTTATTTCAGAAGCTGTGAATCCTAGAAACCCCATTCCTGGCTCAGAAATGTAGTTGAAAGCATCAGTACTCTAAATTAGGAGCGTGATCTAATTGATTAGTTTTACATAAATATGAGTTCCAAATTGAAGCAAGGTGGAAGATTTCATTGCCTTCACTTCTTTAAAACATGAAAGTTTCCTTTTTAACACTGATCCTCAATAAATATTCTTTTTAATGAATTCCAGTGATGTCTTGCACATTGCTATAATTTTATCAGACTACACTGAGACATATTAGGTTTTCTCCTTGAGAGGCTTACATGGGTGTTCAAAGCATTTGATCTTCAGGAAGAGTGATTTGGGAAGCCATCTGATCTAATGGGCTCCGCACTAGACTTGGACGGTAAAGACCCAGGTGCTAATCTCCATTCTGTGACCTTGGGCAAATAATTTCATCTTCCTGCATTTCTCTCCTACCTTTTATCTTTCTTTAACACTCTTAATTAAGCTGGAGTGCTACAGATAATACAGATAATAACCAATCCTTCCCTTTCATGAATTAGACATGCTCCTCTTAAAATGCCACTGAGGTTGGACTATGGTGAATGTGTGCAATTACTTTTAGTAAAGACAGTAGTTGTTGCACACAACCTCCCTGGATTCGTATGAGCATCTGGATTAATTATATCCTGCCTTAAGTAATCCTCTGGAGAATGAAAATAATGAAGGGTAAATACCTTTCATTAATACAATTATGGAGTGTAATATAAAAAACCCTAAATGCATCATACATTTCAGTAACTACTTAATGGAACAGGAGGACACAGCTAGAACAAACACCCTGTCCTCAGACACACTCACTGCTTGGTTTCAGCTAGTGGGCCTTCCTACAGGGAGGAAGAGCTGCCAAGCTTCCCACACCAGCAGCAGTACATCACCAAACCCTGCAGGTTTTGATGAGGAGACATGACCATGCAGCAATCGGTGAGCCCCGTGATACTGAGAATATGCAGCAAGGATCTCAAGCTGTGTGACAGGAGAGCTCATCCCTTGCCTGCCACGATGCTTCAGATGGGGTCTGCAGGCCTCCCAGTGGACCATGAAGTCTCTGTGAGCAACCACAACAGGCTGCATATTACAGAGGAATTGAGGCAACTGCCAAGCTGCTGACCCACAATTCAGTGGCTGAGGACGTGTCTGTGAAAGTCACTCAGCCATGATTACGAAAGTAAAACTTCCAGCAGAAAATAATATCCTGGTTAAGTACTCCTAGTCTTTAAAGTAAACAATGACATCTTTGTATTGAAAAAAATTCAGTCGGAGAAATCTAACCTGTGAAAGCTATCTGGATGCACACAGTGGAAAATGGATCATGACAGCCTGAGTGCAAGAGGATGTGATGAAAGGTTTATTTCACATTCAAACAGATAAGGTAGATGCAATATAAAAAAATCCAGAGCCCTCTTACTGCAATGTCAGCATGTTTAGTTGAGGACCACAGCAGTCAGGCATTCAGGCACTCTGAGCTGCCCAGGAATGTTAATGCAGCCTCCTTGCAGTGCCACACCACCAATGGCAACGGTGGTCTTTCCCTAATGTCACTTCTCAGACAGACAACATACAATGCATGATTACTACTTGAGAATAGCTGTAGCAACACCTAAAGGAGACACTTACGTAGGACATCATTATCCAGGAAAGAACTGAAAAAAAAGAAGCAGTGTCTGTATAAAAGACAGTAGAGACAGTGAGTGTGGCACTGCTCTGCTCTTTCATTCATTGAATACAATGCACTAGGAATATGTACAGTTTACAGTATTTTAGGGAATGGTTAGAATTTCACCCTCAGAGGAATCTTTAGGACATAATAAGTTTTTCAGATTACAAAATGGGCTCTGTCTGCTTCTTATCCTTCTGGTAGAAAGACAGAAAAATTAATGCATTTTGCAAATTGGCGGGGTCTGTCTTTCTTTTCTCCTTCTTAGCTAGTGTATTGCTAAAGCTCAAAGCCCTGGAAATATACACTTCATATCTAAAAAGCCATTTGAACAAGAGGGTTAGGCTAAACAACCTCCAAAGGTGTTGTCGAACCTCAACTGTCCTATGATCCTTTGAAGCAGTGTACAATCTTCCTACCAAATAGGTCCTACAGCTTTGCTTTATTCCCAAATCAGTGGAGCACATCAGACCCTTAGTCCAGTCATCTCTGAGGGAAAATATGGTGCACCTCTACAACAGAATCTATTGTGCTGTTCTTTGCTTATTTTTTGGCTTCCTATTATTTGAATAGCAATTAAGGGAAACGGAATTAGCTTCAAGCTAGAATTGGCTTAAATACTTTATGAGGGAATCAAACAGACCTTCAAAGTCATGCTGACATGTCTAGCTCCAGCCACTGCAGTGCATGCCAGTAATTTACACCCTGAGTACTGGATGTAGGAATGGGACCACTGGCTTTTATTTTTTAAGCAACACATGCTCCCCATATCTCTGCATTGTTATAAACCCTCCATGACCATGTAATTTTCTGCTCAGTTAAGTAAAAAGCAGTCCCCAGTAAAATATCCAGAGCAGCTGGATGATAACTCCTTACAGAGGCAATCACAGCTTTCTGAAGATGGGGGAGGAAGCGTGTCCCTGAATGTGCTTTGCCTCCACCTGCAGCAGACAGGACTGCCTAGTGCTAGTCGTCAACTGTCTGCTTCCTGGCCCACATCTGGCCATCCACCCCCTTCTAGTTATTCCTCCTGGTCTTGTATTCTTCTAATGCAAAATTTCCAGTATTTCACTCTAAATGCCTAAGGCAAACATGACCTGCTGGGAGGGTAATATATGTTCACACACTATCATTTTTTTCCTTAGCTTATGCTGCTACCCTCACCAAACACACACACATGCAAAACAAAATCAAGAATGAACCCTGCATTCACATCAAAGAACACAAGATATCCCAGGTTAAAGAAGCTATCAAAATTAGCATTAAACTGAATTGAATATGCATTAAGGATCAGCCAAGGTACCCAAATAAACCTAACTCCTGTCCTGCTGAGAGACCAACCATCTGCCATCTCTGATTTTGTGGCCAGACTGATGAAAATACACACACCAAAACACTAGGTCTGGTTTTGTTTACATATATATACACACACATATATGTCTAGTCTAAAGTACTAAATGTAGTGCTTTGTCGTCATGCCAAACTTTGCATTTTTCATGTAAGTACTATAATGTTATGATCTGGGCCTAAGAGATCAGTATGAGAGCAGAGCTGGCCACGCGTCTAATGGCACCAGGTTGGGTAATTCCCAGGAACAGGCCAGGTGCTTGGCAGCCTAGAGAAGCAGACAAGGAGGAGGAGAAAGTAGTACCTGCCTCCTGAGGGATGGGTGAGGCTTTAAGCCACTGTCTGGCCTCATGAAGAATAAATGCCACGGGTCCGTGCTCCCTCATAATGTTTCTGAATTCTCCAACAGCCTCCACCTTTTCAATCAGACCAACAGGAGCTCTGCAAACCACACATATATCTTCAGTGAAGCTGTGTTTGAAATGTTTTTCAGAGCTGAGGCAGCAGTGGCAGAGAGAAGGATCCAGAATGACAGACAGAGGAGGTAAAGAAAAGGCATCTGAAGAGTAAGGAGGAGGTTAACATCATATCAAACCCTTGTCCTCCACATGGATGGAGGACATGTCCTGTCACATAAGTGAGGTGACATGTTTTCAATCACCTGTGTCTGTGCTTAAAGCTGTGCCTGAGGCTTTAATTACAGATTGCTTACCTCCACAAAGACTTTCTGGCCTTGTCCTCAGTTGAGGAAGACCTGCTGTGCTGGTGCTGTAGAGTGTAAGAGGGCTAGGTTTTTGGACCCCCATGTTGTCAAGGTATTCTACATGTATGCAGCAAGTCTGACACCAGATACACCTCACAGCCCGTGCTGTGCTATTCCAGGCTGGCCCCTGGGAGTAAATGAATGCATTAATTGCAGGCACCTTTGCGTTGAAACTGAACCTGGCTGATCTCTGTGGTGCTGGGCTGTGAAGACAGTCTAATGAACACAACAAAGGGTCAGTGAAGTTCTGCCTCTGTCAGTAGGGACATTAAAATATGTGATGTTGAACCTCTTGCTTGTCCCCAAGATTTCAGTCCACTCTGCATCATATTGCTTTTGCTGAGCAGACTCTAGACAACCTTAGTGAAATACTCTCAGCTCCCATGGAGGAAAGAGCCAGAAAAAAACATCTAAATATGTGGCTAAATGCAGACGCTGACACCTATTGTCAGTAAATCATTTCCATCCAGACTCTAGAAGCCTCAAGACACCCAACACAGCAAACATGGAAGCCCCTCTCTTGCTTGGTGAAATTCATGTCTGCTGGAAAAGGAGGCCTTAGCAGTCAGCATAAATTGCAGCAGCCCACATGGCCTGCATCAGCCTCACACCAGGGAGTAAGACCAAAGGATCTTGGTGTAAATCTTCCCTGAGATATGCTCCATTGCTTTTTGCTTGCCAACAAGGATGAGGGCATAGCCATTTTGTTATCTGTCATTATCTGTTTTCATGTTCTCACAGACAAACGAGTAATATTCCCCCAGCAGGTAGCACTCTCCATGGATGGCCCCTGGGAATAGATGAATGCATTCATTGCAGGGACCTTTGCATTGAAATTGAACCTGGCTGATCGCTGAGTTGCTGGGCTGTAAAGACAAGCTAAGAAACACAAAAGGGGTCAGTGAAGTTATGCCAAACATACGCTGTGTAATTGATTTCCAGATTTGATTCTCTATCTGTAATACCAAAGAACAAAGGAGGATAAAGACTTAAAATATGAGGCAAGACATAAATATTTCTCAATGGGATGTTTTTTCAATTTTTCTGTAAGGCATCATCTGCTTTTTAATCCTCGATTGTTATTCTATTTGCAGAATTTATAACACAAATAATAACCATATTTTCTTTCTTTTAGAAGCATCCATGCAGGTCCTCAAATAGTTGGCTTTCAATCTGAGGAATGAACGTCTTAGAGATGGATCTCCCAGCCAAGGCTTCAAGAGAGAAGAGGATAACGATACTACACATTAGCCCTGGGCATTCCTGAAAGCCATGATCCCCCCCAGATCCGGTTGCTTTCCAGCATAGGGTTAGTTCTTTGGTAGCTGGCAAAGTTCACTTCAACAACTTGCACAGCGTTTCCTGCCGTCCCCTTCCCACTTTAGCAAGAAAACTGGGATGGAACAAAATAGCTTTTGAGGCCAGAGTCAATTGCCGTCCCCAGATGCTTTACATTCAAAATGCCATCTGTGTTTTGTTTTCTTGTTAAGAGGGTTTTGTAACAGTTTTTATTATCTACTGCAAACTAGAAACAACAGCAGGAAATCGTGTAGTGCAAAGCAAGTATAGTGAGCTATTTGGCTTCACAATCACTGGCCATCAATCCCCCACTTGAAACCCCTCCATTGCGAGCCTTTTCCATCCTCAGTAACATGTGCATAAGTGAGAGAGAGGGTGCAAGTGTGGGGCAAAAGCACCATTTGGCAAAAAGGCAGGATCTGGGTAAAAGTAACCCTAAAACTTAAGGCACAGCAGGCTTTAATGTTGTTGCAAATAGACATCTTTTGCAGATATCAGGCAAGCTAGTTATTTCATTGCTCATTTTTCTGGTGGAAGCGGGGGTCAAACTTTTCTGCATCTTTGGTCAGCCCAAGAGATTATCTGACTGTCCAATTTACTTGGCCCTGTGCTCTCAGCAATTTGATTAACAGCTTCATTGATTAATAGTGATTAGTTTAACCAATGGAGTTAACCTCGGAATTAATGTGTGGTCAGTAATTTAAGTGACTTGTAAAAAAAATAAAATCATCCTGATTGGTATCTTGCAGTTCCATTTTCCATTAAATCTTTCTATTCATTTGTAACCTTCTGCTTTCTGTACAAACTCACCTTCTCACATGAACTCCAGTTTCAGTTTTTGTACTCCTCTGTATACACTAAGTGGGGAAAAAAAGAAGGAAATAACAAGGATTATGATATCCTAGTATAGCATTATTGTAAAATTGCACTCGCTGCATACCAGGGAATAGGAAATTTCATTTTCAAGGGCTCCCCGGGGGGCTGAGATAAACTACAAAAGTCACAACTTGTCATAATTAAACACTCATGCCCATTACACACAAAGGAAATGATGCACATTTATCTAGGTCATTGAAACATTCATATGGCAATACTATACATGAATGTCCATTAATATCCTGAAGGAATTTAGTAAAAGTGTTCTCCCAGAAGCCATGCAAGTCTGTCTCAGATGAAGGTGCTGTAATAGCATGGAGGAGAGATGGGGGGAGGGATGGGAATGGTGACGATATTTCCAGCAGGAACGCAACAGTGCTTAGAGGATATACCCACCATTCCCTCTCTGACAAGTAAAGCATAAATATGTTAATTGGATAAGCTTTTGATATTGTTATTCTACATGGTTATCAAGCAACAGTAATGGGAGTGGTTTAAAACCTGATAAACAGCAAGAGTTGTGCAGTTTGGAAGTCAGCTGTGTTTGTCTAATGAAATTTGGTTTATTGTAAATTATCAGCTCAGCAAATATCTCCCACCTCTTCTCTCAGATTTGTATTTTGCATATCTACTTGCTGTGGGAATGTGCGTGGGGGCTGACAAATAAGAAAATATTTTCCTGTAGTCGTCCATATTCCCTTTATTCTTGTCAACTCTTCAATGGTAAACTGTAGTAATCTTGCCTGCCCTCTGGTATTTTCCAAAAGTCAAAAAACATATCTTTTCCCATTTAAAAAACCAGCAAGGATTGTTAGAAAGAGCCCTGATGAGTTTGGCACTAGCATCTCTTGGGGAATTAATGGCCAGGTGTCGCTAATGGCTCTCAGCTTTGTGTCAACACTCCAAGTCACTCTTAATCCCCAGGATGGGCTCTGCTCCTTATTGCTTAATTAGAACACAAACAGCTCTATGAAAATAACACTGATGGTCTGACTCAAACCCACAAAAGAAGATAAAATGCAGGAATTAGGGGTTAAAAAAAAGCAAAACAAAAAAACCAGACCAGAAGGACTAACACACAGCCATCTGTGTAAGTAGGTTTTGTTTTACAGCAAACACTGTTAATAGAAATGGATGAAAATAATTTTTTTCAGAATCCGATCTGTAGATGTTTTGCTGCTAAAAGACCTGCATGCAGTTGCTTTTATTCCTAGATTATATTTTATGCTATTTGGACCACTGCCAAGTATGTGACAACCCTTGTGTGGGAAAGTGGCATGAATTTTAAGAATGAATGAGTAGTCCTCTAAGTGTTTGTGCCAGAAGCACCTCATTCACTAGTGGTGTTTGGTTTTTTTCTTACATAAAATGTTTTATTCATCCAAGCAGGAAAAGAATCTTACCATATGACCCATAAAATTTGTGCAACACGAAGAGTCACCAGGTAGAAGAACCCACAGTTTTGATACCCCATCAAAATATTGGGTAAAATTCTCAGCCAATAATTATGTTCAGAAGAAATCAGTAGTAAGTCATGAACCGTATTTTAATGCAAAAGGGAGTTTGTGATAGCATTTGAAGCAATTCTACTTTGTTTTGCTTTCAAAATGCTTTTCAAGCTCTGACACGTACAAGAGCTTGCTGTTTGAAGAAGTGTCCCATCCCCAGCTCTAGAGGTAGAAAGGTCTGCCTAAAGAAGAAATCTCCTAGAAAGCCAAACCAAATAAGCCAGATGAGTTTATTCTTCTAGATTCTAACTGTATTGCCAAAATGATCCAAGGGTCATGTTTGTGAATATCTGTATTTTAATCCGTATGGACAAAGCAGTGCAAATTAAGCCCAGTGCTCTGTTTAAAATACAGGGCTTGCAATGAATGTCTGACTGTAGAAGAAATTTCCAGACCTGTACTAGTAAGACCCATGTCTGGATGTAGATTCAAACACATGATTTTGCTTAAGATGCTTTGTTCCAGCTGCCAAAGAAAGAATTTTTATTCTTTAGCTATTTGTGAATCTGGATATACACCAGATATAGTCCCACAGTAAGTAGGAACGTGACCTTTAGACTTCTACAGAAAACCAGTGCTAAAATGCAATTTAAATTGTTGTTTTACAGTGCATTAAAACAACCTTTCTTTCCCAAATTAGCAGATAACTCCAGACTAAGTCACATTTCCTTCAAGAAGATGTTAGTGAAAATAAAGTATTATTTTATACCTTTTCATTGGTGTTTGTTACTTGAAAAAAAATAAAGAAAAAAAAGAGATGCAGACATGAGTATTTTGAATGCATTTGGAAGATGTGCTATACCTATTAGCAGTGCTATTATCCCCGTCGGCAGCACTGCTGTCCTTTTGCTAAGCTGCCTTGGAAGTCTCACATACATACAATGCATCCTGTTTCCTCTAAAAAAAAAATAAAAAAATCACTTAAGCTGACTTCTGCTAATCCCCCCTGGCCACACAGAGTGGGCTCAGCCTGGCCAGGGAGCAGAGCCAATTTATAATGTGAGCTATAGTACCTCTTACAAGATAGAAATTCAGCTTTGCTTTGGAAAGTAAGAGAGGAGAAGAGAAAGTTGTAAGGTTTTCACAGCTATGCTGATAACGAAATCTGTATAAGCTCCATACTGGCAACAACAGTAATATCACAGAGCATCTACTGAGCAGTGTTAGTTACTCCGCTTTTTCTGTCTGTCTGTTGCAAACTGGAAGTACAAGCTTTATCAATTCATATGTAGACTAATGAATGTACATTCAGTTTCAAAATGTTTGAGAGATGTGTTGCTTCATTTCTTTCAGCCAGTTCTAGCTTTAGCCTTTTTTCAGCCTGAGATACACATTTTATATATTATAAAGTACACCACAGGCTTGCATTTTAAATTATTTTCCTGGGGTTTGTCTAGGGCAGAAGGGCTGCTTTTAACAAGATACCTATCCAAATGTGGCTGTGTGCATTTACCAGTTGAGTGTTCAATTAATTAGAAACTCTTAACAGCTATTTAGGGCCTGAAGCTTTTGTCCAGCTTGGTCTGCTTTGCCACATTTCCTGTGCTGGCAAATAATTACACTTGTGTCCAAGTGGTACTGTGCGAGAGAAATTTCTCCAAAGTGAGGGAAAAAAACCTATGGCCCTCATTTTATGCACTGTATTGTCACCGTTCACTAAGTATGACTTGTTAGGTGTCGATCTTGTAGTATGTCTCTGTAGCAAAATGATGTTATGAATGGCTGGGCATATTTATGCTTCATTGAATCTACTTAGCCTGGGTAACAAGGGGACTGAAAGGATGGTGTACAGGAATCAGAGCATCACAGCAACCCAATCGCCTGCCCCAGGACTTGTCAGTGGTGCTGAGCTCTGTTCCTCCATATCTTTGATTCTCTTGTACATCTTTGTAAGCACATGTTCATCTTGTTATGGAGAAAAAGCCCTAGAAATAAGGTGTGATTTTTTTTTCTCTCCTCAGAGATCACAGAACGTCACCTCCTTCTTCACCTTTCTTTTAAACCAATCTATGCATGGATGAGATGACAGAAGCAGGTCTTCAGGAAGGAAAGCATCAAAACAGGAAAGCAGTAAGAGTGTGGTAGCTTCCCACAGGAAAGCTGCATCATGTTCTAAGGGCTGTGAACAGAAACAGTGCAAAAATGACACCCAGGCAGCTGAGCTGGGGCATGCCTGCAGGGTGGAGGCCACAGGTGGGCAACATAACTCAGAAATACAACATGTGGGAAAAGGCAGGACTGTGCAGTACTCCAAAAGTGAGTATAAGGCAACTCTAGCTGAGAGGCTGAGTTGAACAGCTTCTCTGCCGTGTGTTTTCCAGGCTGGAAGGTGCAGTGCCTGAGCTGCAAAGGTTTTGGTGCTGGGATGACCCTGGGATGCACTGGCAGCTCTACAGCATGGACGTGTGTTGCTGAAGAAGAGACTCCCATCCCACTCAATGTCTGTTTTCCAATAGCTTTCTCTGAGAGTTAATGTGCAGTTATAACACATACACTTACATTCTTTAATACATGATCGGTTGTTTAAATTGTATCTGCATAAAATGAGTGTTCAAAATACCAAGCGGCTGTGTAACCAAGAGCTGAGCAGACCTAAACACTTCATGAAATACCAACAAAATAGCTGTAAATCTCAAGCTTAAAGTGCCCTGCTCAATGCGAGCATAATATTTAATCTTACTTTTTCTTCAGGACACACATCGTTAACTGCTAATCAACTCAAGCTTCAGAAATCCCTGAGCAGTCTTCTCAGTTTTCAAAAGAGCAGTCAAGAAACAAAGTACTTTTTATCCCACCCTTGGCAATGGTAAGGGGTCCCAGAGGTGTCCAGGTGCAGACGACATCACTGCGCTGCACAACGAGCCACGCTGTGCTGCCTATACTTTGCCTGTGTTTTATAGGACTTGCACAAAGCCCTCCAGGTTGACAAATCTAACTGCTCCACAGCACATGGTGTTACACTCACCTTGGCTGACCATTAGGCTGGGCCTAGGAAGCTGAGCCAAGAAGCCAACCTGCTCCCATGAACTTGGATAAAGGCTTGGTGCAGGCAGCGCACCATGCAGCTGCTCGGGCTGGGTGGGAGGCAGAGGAGGGCTTGCTTTGCAGGGCAAACACTATGGTGTCAGGAGCAGAGCAGATCCCTGTTGCTGGAAGTTTTTATTTCCCTGCTGGAATACGACTGGGGAATGGTTGCCCTTTGTGCGCCCAGGCTGAGCTTACCCACACCCACTGCAGTGCCCTTATTTGTAAGGGAGGGGTTGCTATTTAATTAGCCTGGCAGGATATGCTCCACAGGGTGAGAGAATGCTCCTTTGTTAAAAAGTATGCTTGCAGGTGCTAACAGGAGTAATTGGTGGATTCCCCCCAGCATAACGTTTCTGCTGGGGAATTTCTGCCCCGGATCCTGGAGCCTCTTACATCCCTGAATAAGTGCACTGTACATGTCCCTGCAGCCCTGACTCTGCAGGCTCTTGCTCCACAGTGTTTTACCCATCTCTCATTTTGTTGGGGACATTCATACAGCATGAACATGGTCCAGAAAGCAGGCTGCCTTCGTTTGAGTTCATGTTGTGTGCCACAGACCTTCATTTTCCTCCTCCTGTCTTTTCTTTCTCACATTTTTGTTCTACAATTGTTATTGCAGGAGGCTGCTGATAAAGGTACAAGCTCAGGAGTCAAAATATGGCAGTCTGCTCCACCAGATTCAAGGAACACCAAACTGTCTGTGTGGGAGACAGACAGGCACAGGATTAGATAGATATGCACAAAGGATACATATGACACTTCCAGAGCAGAAGCTCCAGAAAGTCTGGGGTTGGCTCACTCCAAATGAGCATCAGTCAGGAAACTAGCAGGAGCCCTGAACTGTCTGGGCACCTGGTTGTGGGTTGAAACAAATGAGCCAGCCATCTCTGCATCAAATGCTTCCCTAGTAATGGATGCTGTGTGGCTCACTGTGGAAGGGAGAGCAGGTTTTGAGGTAAATTGGACCCAAAAAATTAATGAGCTGGATGGTTAGTACCAGGTACTTGAACTGAACCCTCACCTGAAGAAGGAGCTAGTGGAGGGCTCTGGAGGGCTGTGCTAGATCTGCTGAAGAGAGCTGCCTGGTGTGGAGCTTATTTTCTGTATTGGTCCATGCCTCCTAGCTCCAGGCTAGAGGACATTACCATAGCTGGGTTTTATTTTTCCATTCTAGAGGGACCTTTTAATGAGGAGGCTTTGCATCACAGACGTCCCCTCCTCTGAGTCAGTCTGGTGTAAAAGAAATAAGGATATGGCCCAGAGGGACTAATCATATAAATAAGATTTTAGGATCTGACTCAAGTAATAAATGAAAGACTAGCAATTTTGTATTATGAAACCCCAGCTGCATGAACTCTCAACTTCAGCCTAGTGCCTCTGCCAGCTTCCAGCTGGCTATCAGAAATCATTTCCACTTCAGTGAGACCAATGTTGAAACGTCCCCTTAATCCTTTTCCAAACCTTGCCCACACATTCTAGCTGTATTTATTTTTACTACAATTTGAGCACAAAAGGTGGCCTGATGTTACTCTAGGAAAAGCACAGTGTTCACTTGAACACTTCAGACCTGATGGCTACCCTCCTTCCCACCCTGCTGCAGCCCTGACCCACTCAGGCATGCTGCACAGGGGCAGGGAGCCAGAAAGCAAGAACAAAAACTAAAAACTGAATTGAAATAAACAAATAAAAGCCTATTTCGCAGATTTTGGGGTTTTTACTGCCCATTTTGCTGAGGTTTGTGAGATGCGGGTAAGGCTGGGCCTTCTCACCTTTTGAGTGTGTTGCAGCTCATTCATCAGGGGAGGATGGCGGGTGGCCAGGGGGTGGGTTTTGTGGAGCTGTGTTGGCTCATGTTCACCACCTGGCCCGCACGTTCCAGAGAGGGGGAAGAGAATACTCTGCCACCCCCATCCCATGAAACGTGTTCAGCAATATTTCAGCTTTCCAGTTGAGTGTGGCTTGAAGCAAGGAAGGTAGTGCAGGCTGGGTGCATGGGCACCCTGCTATGGCTCTGAACCCTGGGCAAGTGCCACTGCAAACAGCTTTTTGTAGAAGTTTCTGGGTGACAGCAGCTGCAGGACAGCTGCTCCAGAGGTGGCTGTATTTCCATGAGCGAGAGAACCATAGCTATGAAGGGGTGTGGGAGAGAAACCTTGGGGAAAACCTTCAGGGAGGGCAGCAGGGCAGCTCCTATGGCCACCAAGGGTGGCTGCTGCAGCACTGGGGACCACAGGTTGGTGTGGGCATGAGGCCTGCGTGTGTGGAGCAGGGGGTGCTGGCACCAGTATTGCTGCTGTCATTGGTAATAATAATTCCACATGGAATTATTATTTGTCATTATTATTATTATTATTGTTTGCCCTTGTTAAATCGAGGGGAGGTGCTGCCATTAGCAGGGTGTGGGGAGATATTGGTGGCTGGGGGCCATGGGGAGGCTGGCCCCACAGGCCCCCTTGCATGGTGAGATGAGGGGCATGTAGGGGGGATGGCTGCAATAGGAACCTGCTGCTGGCTTTATTTTTTAACATGACCCCTATTTTTTTAAATAGGACCCCTAATTTCTGACAGGGGTGTCAGTGCTGCAGGGGAAGGCCAGGGGCCACTGTGATGCCAGCTGTGGGGGGAACCACTGGGCTGTGAGTCAGACCTACTGATCCTCTGCAGTGAGGCTGTTTTGGAGGAACAGGGTCCAGACCAAGGTCGTCTTGTGAGCACAGGGGTAAGAAAGACACAGCCACCCAGCACTGCTGCAGAGACCTCTTGACCCAGCCTGTCTGTGGACTGAGCTATGCAGAGAGGAGCATGGCTGTGTGTGGAGTGCCTGTGGCTCATCAGGGCACTCTGAGCATGCAGCTCTCTGCCAGCCTGGCTCTTTTCAGTTGCTGGGAGCCAAGGCACCCAAAATCAGTAGTGACATTTGAGAATTTTGGCCATCATGCATTCATGCATGGTCCCATATCTTCAAATGCCATCCCTTTCCTTCCTTCATTTTTTTTTTTTCTTTTTTTGTCAAAATAAGCAGGGTTTCCTTCAGGGGCTGTGGAGAACTGGGGACCTGTTTGCAAGCCAGAATTGTGGTGCACTGGCAAAGTTGCCTGTGGAGAAGTATAAACTGTGAACACTCCTATCATTGCTGATCTTCTTTCAATGGCTATAACATAGTCTTCACATAGATACTGCTTTTCAACAAACCAACAACCCTTTCCTGAAACAACTTGGAAATAATTCAGACTCTTCCTTCTGACAAGTTTTCACTCCTGTGGACACAAACCCAAACATTAGTTGCTCGTGAACATGCAGGGATGGCAGCACAATGTCAATGGCTGCATGGCCATGCCACATGCAGGGCTTTCTGTACTGCTGCTCAGGTTGGCCTGGCTTTGTAGTAGAGCTGCCAGCAAGCTCTCCTACCAGCAGTAGCACAGCCGAGTCCCAAAGCTGTGCTGCAGCTTGCCTTTGAACATTGTGACAGCTTCCCCCAACATCTATCAAAGGACTGATGGTGTTTTGGGAATGGTATTGTTTCTGCTTATGGGAGAGATCACCTATTTCCCAGCACTCAGAACAGGTTCTCCTTAACCATCCTCATTATCCGTAACACCATTAGACACTACAAAGCAGTGTCTCACTAATAACTGGCTTTGCTTTTTAGTATGACATTATTCTTCTGTGCCATATGCCATCTATATTCCTCTTCCAAAAATGTGCTAGGGACTCCATTAGTGGCTTCTGCTGTTTATTGCGATCACAGCAAGCAGATAGTGCTTGGAATGTTCCTACTCACATGGGCAAATCACGTTAGAATTCAGAATAAACTTCAAAAAAAAAACAAAGAAACAGCAACAGGGGAGAAAGAATGTTCCCTTCATGCTTTCAGATTCACTTACTTATCAAAAAAACACAAATTTATCCACAGTGAACTGCAGGATGCACAGCCACCAAATCAAGGGCACTAACACTAAACAGGAATTTCCCCTGCACTTATTTGCCTGTGACTAAGCCCTGCTAAAATGTTTAAAGAGCCATATCCAAAAGCAAAGCCATTACCGTTGTGGTGCTGTAAGAGCCAATATCTACTGGGCAATAAAGAGGACAAAGACATTAAAGCGATCTGATGCCAGGAAGTTTGAAGGGTCAGTACTTGAAAATCATGACTCAAAGAGAAAGCTTCAGCTCCGATGCTCAACCACCAAGAGAATAGTGAAACCCAGGAACGTTCTTCCTGTGGAGGAGGGTGAGAGCCAGCCTGATTTACTTTACACCCCATCCCCCCTTAAAAACAAAGGAACAGATTAATTCTACTGCAACAGTGTATGGACAGAGCTGTTGTCTGCCCTATTTTTTGCTGGCAGATCTCCAGGAGGAAATTATTGTGGGGATCTTTGATTCTATTTGGCATCTATGCACCTTCATGCATATGGAGAAGGCAAAAGAAGTGTAGCCATTAAAGTGGGAACCAAAGCAAGATGAGTCCCGAATAAACCAGGTGGGAGCCATGGAGGAGGATTTGGGTGGCAGACTAAAGTAGCTTATGCACTCATTTTTAAAATATATGCTCACAAACAAACATGCACACATATTTATGAATGAGGCACACTGAAAGGACTTAAGGCTAATGAAGGTTAGGAGGATATGCCACACACACGTGCCCCGTATTGGAGATTTCTGTACTCCTGATGAGATGGACACATACTACCTGAACGTATCTCATGCTCGGTGTGTATGTCCCCACACTTGGCACATGAACTTAGACACCACACTTCCTTTGCAAAGTTCTGCCCACCCAAAGGCAAGTGTGGTCTTCTTACGGACAAGTGAAGGAGCCTGCAAGTTTTGGGGCTTCTCCCAACTCTTTCTGCACACCTCACAGTTCACAGGCAAGGTCTGCTTTAAGCCCTGGTAGAGCTCTAATGTCCAGCCTGCAGTTGGCTGGCCACTGAGTAAGCTTGGGTTACAGCAGAGCAGCTTGACAGATGCTTAGCTGCTTATAGAGCCAAAGCAGACATTTTGGTAACTAAGCAGGCATAGAGAAGTTTGGCTTATGTCTCATTTCTTCCAAATGACTCGTCCACTGCCTCCCTATTCCTTTATTCTGAGACTACAGGGTTGATGATGAATGGGCAAAACCCTTCCATCCTTAAAGAAAATCATGTTGCTGAATGCAGACAGAATGGTGATCAGAAGAGGAGCTCTTTTTTTCTACTCATTATCAGGAGTGTGGTAGGGGATTTACAAGTGCATTTGAGATGGTGAGCTCTGTGGGAACCTTCAGCACACACCAGAATGGGAAATTAATTCTTGTGAATGAGTTCTGTGAGCTCATCAGCATCTAAAGATGAGTAATGGTGTTATTTGTTCACGCTTTCTATCATCCTGCACATACACAGAGGAATAACAGTATCTAGCTTAATCTGAAAACTAGGTATCTAATCTAACCTAAGAGTCATGGTACCCTTCCGACAGTGAACAGAAACAAATGCCTCCAGAAGGTGACTCATAAGTCCTCCAATAGGTATTCACCAAAGAGCTTCTTTCTCTCCTTCCAGTAACAATAGGGCTATTAAATAAAAATAACTGGCCCAAGTGCCCAGCTTTCAGATGACTGAAGTGGTCAGGCGAGGTGAATTCCACTCACGATGTATAGTATTTGTATCCATTTTCTTGCTTTGTATAAAAATGTGTATCTATTATAGTGAGGGCATGTGAAAACACACACACAAAAGAGAGGAATGGGCTTATTGTGCAAGGCTAAGGCATCTCAAGCCTCCTTCCTCCATATTAGTGCTGGCCAAGGTACCAATCAGGCAGTGAGGGGCTATGACCACCCTGTCTTGTGGTGCAAACTTGCCCATGGAGGCTGTGATGATTTCCTTTTCTGCCTGAAATTAGCTCAGGGACAGCCACAGAGACTGTAGCATTCTTATTTTGAAATATTTTTTTCTTCTTATGTCTTGGTTTTGCGATAAATCAAATTATTTGGCTGTTATCTCAATCCTTCAACATTAAACAATTCATTTTAGTGTTAGGCTTTTATGATCAATAGAAAGCTTTTAATCAGAGCTGCCAACAGGGCTGCTTTTATTTAAGGCTCACAATGATTAATGAAAATGTATATGATCTCAGTTATGCTAATTTTTGCTAGCTGTGCCAAGTACTCCCAACAGCCTGGGAGGGTGATGGGCTCTAGTCCACTTTATGCATCCCTGTGGACATGCTGACTAGACCCTGCAGGCAGGGACATATTCCCAGCTCTACACCCACCATGTGAGTGCAAGCACCCGCTGAGGACCACGGGGTATAGGGCTCTAAGTGAACCCAGGATTTGGCCCTGAGGGAACCCACATTACTGAGGGTAGAGTCAATAAACAAAAAAGGATGCCCGGCTGGCAATCAAAGCCAAGATGAGTTTGCACATCTGGTGAACAGAGTGGGAGTAAAAAGGAGTAATTTTTCTTTTTTTTTTTTTTATTGGATTTATTCATATATTCCCATGGAAGCAAGTGAGACACGAGAAACATTGGACGTCATGTGAAAAAAAAGCTCATTGTATGAGCCTATTTCTGCCAGCTTATGTAGCAAGCAACACTGCTAATAGAGGGCTCATTCACTGTAACCCAAAAAATAGCAGTGACCAAAAAACTCAGAATAACTTTATTTCTCTTTACTGTATTCTTCCAAGAGAAAAAGTCCAATTTAAATTTTACCTGTTTCTTACTGTCTCTGGGAGTAAGCCGGTGAAGACACAATCAAGGACAGAGCAAACATGAGCTTATGGCTGAGTGAAGACAATGGTAAGTAGGGCTGGTCCTGCCAAGGAGCAACCCAAGACTGATCAGATCACAAGTTCACATACATATGCTGCAGCTGAACTCAACTCCTGATGGTGTTTGATGGATTTTGTCAAAATCTACTCTGGAAAGAGGAAAAAATAACCCTGTGTCCCAGTGAACTTTCAGGTAAAAAGCACATTTGTATCTACAGTGTTTGTGGGTACCCCCAGGTCTCTTGAGGCATTATCAGGTCATCAATTTAAATCTGAGCACATTGGCATGCCAGCAACATGGTATTTTGTACTGCTGCTGCTGTATTTCCAAGGATGCAGACACTGCCATCCATTGGCATAAGTCTATCATCTCTGTGGAATTTTGGCCTCAAAAAAAAAATCTGAATTAAAAATACAAAGACACAAGACCCATGAATAGAACAACATTCTGCTTTGCACTTAGAAATAAATAATACTAATGCTAAATCTAAAGAATAATAATTAGTTTTAGAAGCAAGTGGCTGGGTAGTTACAAGGCATGAGAAGATGTCATGCAATCCTTCCATGGAGCTACCACATGGTAGAACTTGGAGGAGAAAAGCTTCTGAAGAGAGCAATGCCAGGTTTGCAAAGCAAGAGAGAAGATGGGGCTGTATAATAGACAATGCTGACAACAATTTTAGTATTTTTATTTGTGACAAGGAAAATGAATTTATTTAGTTTATTTTGTCCACTGACTTCATAGAACAAGTAGAAAAAAAAATAAATCACTAGTAATTCCTAGGGAAGAATTTTTCCACCAGGAGAGGTGATTGAGCATGTGAGTGGAAGCATAAGTCGTACCCACGAGGCTTCATCCCTTCTGAAAAGAGAAATAGTCTAATGTGTATAAAGGATGCCTTGCAATAAAGTTCTTAAGCAAAGGGACAGGAAAATCATTCTCTTTTTAAAAAAAGCTGTGCCACTGACTCATTGTGTGGCCTTGGGCAAGTCCTCGGACTTCTTTGCATCTCAGACACTCCAGCAATTCAACTGGATGAAAGCAGAATGGATGGCAGGATGCTCCAATATTCAATATGCTGCAGATGCCACTGCTGAAAGAAGCATTCTTGGCTAAATAAGCTCACAATGCAAACCCAAAAGAAACCAGGGATAGCGGGGAGCACCAGCGTTAACAGCAGCATTTGTGTTGTCTCTTGAAGCCTTTGCACTGTTGTAGATCTTAATGGTCATACAATCTTACAGCCAAAAGTGCAATGGATCAGATTAGATGAGATTTGAAATTGCTTCTATCCTGTTTTTCAGGCATTCTTTATAATAAATCACATATATATAAATATATATATGTAAAACACATGAAGCTCTGACTAGCTTACTGTACGTATACCCCAGAATTTTCTGATGTATGTATAGCCAAACCTGAAAACACACTGCTGCTTAGAACAGTCTGGAAGTGGTTAATCAAAAGATATTATTATATGTATAGTATTATGTGTGTATACATTGAACTTATTCATTATTCCAATCACAAAATAATTTGGCAAGCTGGAATCATTAAACTAGCACGTGACATACTTAAGCATAAATCCCTCTTCACTGAAAACTATCTGTTAGATTAATAAATATTCTCTGCACTTAACTGAGGTGCACAGTAGACAGAAATATAGGTTAAAATCTTGTGCAGCACTGTTGGCTTTGGGATTCGTTTCAGCACAGTGTTTAATTGTATGCAGGTACTTAGATCCTTGTGCAGCAGAGCACAAATGCACATGTTTAATTGCCACAATGAATAAAGACCTAAACAGGAATGGGATTACACACTTTTAGCATTCTTAGTTCTTCATGTTCAGCAGATGTTTAGTGCTTAATGTTTCACTGAGCTGGATCTAGGCTAAATTTAGTAACAGAAAGATTCTAAATTTCTTCGGGAAATTTCAAGCACCTCCCTGAGAAGGTCAGAGGCTTTTAGCTTCTGAAAACACTGAGTAAATCCTGGAGATCCTCTGGGCTATATGGCTGGGGAGCAAACTGTTCCACTGATCTTTGATGATGATTTTGAGGCCAGACTGTATTGTAGCATGCAGAATCAATCTGACCACCTCCTCAGTGGCCTATCAGAACATATTAAGTGTTCAGGGAGTGTGTACCAACACCACAAACTTGCAACTTCTTCTTCCAGGACCAGCTTCCACGAACATTGGTGAGTGAATGGGCACTGAAGGACAGACTACTCACTTACCTCAGAAGATTACCTTTCAGTAGCCTGAGAAATAGATATTGATAAGGCAGAGTGGAATAATTATCATTGCTACTGTGCTGTACATGTTTGGGAGTAAAGAAGTAAGCAATACTGGTGCAGAAATCTATAGGGCACACACATCGTGGCTACTGTGTGCAGCTCTGATCAGTCTTTTCCCAAAGAGATATAGAGGAATTAGACAAGGTAGAGAAAAGGATAAAGTGGGTGATCAGAAGCATTATATATGAAGAAATACTGAAGAGACAAAGACTCTTCTGTTCCCCTACAGTGGTAACAGAGATGATGGAGGTGATTTATACCTGATGGCTATATAACCACAGATGGCATGGGGAAGGTAGGCAAGGAGCAAATTTTGTTCTTTTACAGCAAGAGTTAAGAGGCACCCCATGATATAAACAGGCAGCAGATTTGAAAACCAGCACAGAGGAGAAGCTGGTTTCATACTGTGCATAATTACACCGTGCAACACATTGCCATAAATGGCTCAAAGCAACTGAAAAAGGGATTAGAAATGTTTCCAGGGGAAGAGTCTATCTGTAGTCTATTGAACTGAATCGCAAACACAACCCCTGGTTTTGGGCGTCTTGCAATAGCTGGCTGGTGGTGACTGAAAAGTGTGCCAGGACAAGGGTGACACAGCACTAGCCTTTTTTTGTATACTCTTGAAGATGCCTGCTTCTGGCCACTGCAGATTAGGTCTTGAATCAGGTAAGCCTTTGGTCTGATGCAGTATTTCAGGGGCAGGGTGAGAATAATGTTCTTATGAACCTCACAGGTGAAAAGAGATCTCACCTCCACTCCTCCATTGTGGGACCCTCAGTGTGCTGCCCCAAGAAATGGCAAGAGGTGAGATTAATTGCCACAATCTTCTCTTCTTTAATAAAGCTACTCCTAAACAAAGCCATGGTTCCTCACGAAACAATGTCTCTGCACACGACAAAACCACTATTGTATGTGGCTTCATTGTCTTGTCTTAAGACGGAGGGAAAAGGCAAGGCATAACAACTCATTGCCAGTTTGACGGAAAAACTGAGTTTACAGAGACCAAGAGCAACTAAATTAGCATGTTGTAGTCATTCACTGTAGTGATTTAGAGGAGGAAGCTGGTGTCACTGACAGAGTCCAAGTGTCGGCCCATAGGGAACACAACAGGTCTTCTTCATACTTATCCACACATAGTCAGGTCTCAGAAGGATGTTTTCATTGTAGATGTTTTTCATTCTCATTTTCTCAGAAAAGCTACCATCTGTCAGTGGGTTTATTTCTAGCCTCCAAAACTTAGGAGTTTTGTGTGTATTTAGGAGCATTTCATTAAAGTCGCAGGCTCAATAGCAACTCAATTATTCGGGCTTGTGCAACTGATAAACACAAATTTGAGACAGGAAAGCTGTATTGTAAAACCAGTAGCTAAACTCTTGCCCAGGTAACAATACACTAATTTTGGAGAGGAGAGATGTGACTTCAAGTTTGAAGTAAAGGGAGATTTGAGGGGGGTGGGAGCATGATGGTGGGAATGACTTACTGGTGCATTGATTTATTTGCAAAATGCACTAACATCTGATCTGAAGTCCCCATTCCAGCTTTGTTTCCTGCTCCTGTAACTGCTTCATTACCCACTTCCCTCATTGAAGAGAGGTATTTTGTGCTCTGCTGAACTGCTAAAGGACAGGACACAAGTCATCACAACTGAGCAGATTTTGCCTCTTCTTCCCCTTGCTAAGCTTTGCTCCATAGGAGTGTTACGCCAAGAGCTGTTGACATTAAATCTGAACAGAATTTGCTGACCATTGCAGAGTGCACGGGTGGGTGAAGCAAGCTCATAACTGTAGATCTCAAGAACAAGGGAAACCCTCCTTTGATCTAGAAAGGTGACTGCACACTCTGTATCCAATTGAAGCACATCGCAGGTGATTTACTTAGGCAGCACTGACGGGCCACATTTTCAAGTGCAAGGCACTTACTGTCAGGATAAGACCTTACTCAAGGAGCTTACCTCCCACAGAGATACCCAAACAAGTAATGCTTATGCTTTCAGCAGCACAGGCTTTCACAGGAACTGAGCAGGAGTGAAGCGAGATCCTCTGGCATTTTGCCCCCTGAAAGCCCAAGCCAGAGAAAATTCTCCATTTGTTCAAAGGCCTGGGATCAGGTCTGATGGATATGCCTAGAATGGACCAGATGTCTTGAATCTCTATCCATGTCTGTGCAAGCTGTGTCATTCAGACACTTCTGTCCTTGTCTAAACTGTGTTTGCAGGCAGTACAGAATGAAAAAGGTGGCTCCAATGCACCCGTTGCTGTCCTTGTTACTGTCATGTATCCTACCCTCACTACTGGTGTTACCATCTTTTGCCCAAGATCAATGTATGTGTAGTCAGTCCTCCCTGTGCTGCCATGAGAAAAAGCTATTTTAATCCTCTGAAGACTGAATGGGTAGCACAGAAGCTCACTGAAAAGGTATCAGTAGTTCTTCAGCAGTTAATAGGGCTTGGTAACAGAGAAAGAAAGGTGATGCAATATATTCTGATTAATTGCTCTGTCCCTATCTGCAAGGGCAATGACAAAACCTTGCCATGCTGAGGTGCTTGTGCTCTTTGGTCTGCAGCGTTCCCACATTTGCAACAGGGAAGAAGGGCCTTAAGTCTGCTGGTCAATGTGAAGGAAAAGCCGTGTTTCAGAAAGTGTTACAGCAGGCATCCTGGCTTGAGGAATGCATGGTAAGGTTCCTAAGTTTTCAACACTGTATTCAACTTGCCCATATTCTTTCTCAGCTTCACTTTTCATTTTAACAATGATGTCCAAATGACATTGCTGAAGAAAGGCATAACAGGTGAAAGAATGCTTTAGTGGTCTTCTTGTCCTCCTGGCTAAAATGAAGGGCAAAAGGCTTAGAAACTAAGAAAAAATGGGAAAGAGGAACCTCCTTCTTATGTTCCAAATAAGTGTGCACCAGCAATGCTATGAAAAACTAGCAATTTGAGGGTCAGCAGTAGCGAAAGAAGAAATCCTTTTTACTCATAGATCTGAGAGTGATACAGAAATAGGTCAGAGAATATCGGTACCCCTCCATGAACACATAGCATGTTCATTACCAAGCAGAAAGGCACTGCAGGGCTGGTTGGGCCAGCATGATCATGGGGCTATGGGAGAGTTTGCTGTGATCTAGCAAGTGTGAATGGGGAGGGAGCACACAACAGGTCCTGGCTCTCAATCTGTTTTCAGCGAATGGAGAATCTGTCTGCCTGAGTCAGGCACAAGCAAGCGCAGCTCCTGGGAGCAGCAAACAGAGGGCAAAGCTGCTGAACGCAGGGTTTTGAAGCAGCCAGACTTTCTGCTCAACTAGGTGAGCCCACCTCTGTCATAGACCCGAATGGCAACATTTGTAAGCATGGCATGAAAAAGGGAAGATCGCTGACATGGCTGATTGTGCTGCACAGTGGTGTTGATACTTGAAGTGCCCGGACTGTATTTGTCTCTCCCTGTGTGGCTGTGGTCATGTATCTGCCCTGCTGACTTGACATGTGGCCATAGGCAAGAAGCCCCTTGGCTTCCCTGAACCCCCAGAAGCTTCCCAGGATGTTCACCACCATCAGCAGATGCTGTGATTCAGTAGGTTACCACAATAAAGGTTTTTAGTCAGAAAGCCCTATCTGCTGCCATTTGGCTTTGGGACCCAAAGGCAAGGGATTTAAATCCAGAGAACGTAGCTGCCTTCTGCAGGACTGGCAGATGATAGCAGCCACTGGACCTGTAAGGTGTTGTCTTAGCATGAAGTGCAGAGATCCACTCCAGTGCAACACAGGCTTGTACAGCTGCAGTATTTCTCATCACAGAAGGTCTGGGAGGCCTTAGAGTTTGCAAATGCTTTTTTCTCTTCAAGGTACACATTCAGTTAATGACAGCTCCCCCTGCTCCAGCGCACTTTAAAAGGAATACACAGAGGGAATACACACCTTCCCATCTGTTATTCTGCCCTTGTACAACATTTTGCCTGCCTGATTTAGATAGACTGGCAGTGCTTTCAGACAGGACCATCATACACTCCACACCTTGTAGTACCAAATTGGCTTACTCTATGTGTGTAATGCTGTGATGAACACAGGGGCATCCCAGCTTTACTTTGTAGTCCTCATTCTCCTGTAGACCTACAAGTGACAACAAGATTTGCACAGCCCCAAGAGATGCCAGAGAGGACATTTCCTATGCGACCACACCACCATCAAACCCACTATCCTTGAGGACAGGAACTGCTCTTCTTCTCTTGTGGCAATGTTAAAAGTAGGTGCTTCACACACAAGATGTCTTTTCAGAAGTGGTCTGCTGAAGTCTGACCAGCCCTGCTCACTAGTCCTGCTCTGATAACACAAGAAGCTTTAATTTTGGCTGGTGTTACCTGGCACCTGTGGCCCCATCATTCATCCTAGCACTGCCCTGTTGTGTAGTAGTGCTAAGGGTGGCTGCTCTTGTACAATCAGGATGCACTACCCAGGCTCTAGAAGGGTAATTTCATGTTTGGGGGATGGGGTTGGGTGTCTCAATCACCCCCATTTTCCCCATCCACTAAAATCACTAGCTGGATTTAATGAAGAGCACATTCCTGAAGTTTTTGTGCCCCCATGTCACCCAGCAGTGCTGTCCAAAGGAGCCTGGTGCAGGGATGCCTGAGCTGAGAGTAAGGGGATGCAGCAGTGCAAGTGGCAGGCAGGGATGTGTGGGCAGAAGCTGCTCTGCTGCGCTCCATTCAGGATTCAGAGTCTCTCCTTTCTGTGAGCTCCACATTCCAGCCTAGCTGGGCTGCTGCTGACCACACATTTTGCTTTATTTTCTTCCTCTTGCCAGCACACACAGATTAGGCAAAACATTTAAACATTTTGTCTTTAAGTGTTTACTTCCTCATAAGCAGCCAGGCTGTCACCCAGTCAGATTCCCAAAATAATCCAGTCAGGATTTAAGTAAACTGCCTGCAGGTGTTACCCAGCTGCTTCATTGTGAGGAAGCCTTGAACTCTGCACCAGCCCCTTGAATCCAGGGAGGGATAGTGCAAGACTTGCCTTTTTGCCTGCCCTTAGACCCTGATGCTCTGCTCCTGATCTGGGCTGGATAGGACTGCCTGCTGCTGCTTTTTTTCCACTTGCACTCTGAGATCATCTCTAGCATTACTGTTTCTAAGACATTTTGCCATCTCCGCCCACCGCAGACAATGGAAGTAGAAAATGAAACAATTCACAGTGATTCACTCCAGAAACTGCCCTTGAGCAAAGGAAGGGGGCACAGGAACAGGGGCCCATAACAGAAATTGGGGAAGTCCTGTCCCCATGGAAGCCAAGGGACCTGAAAAGAATCGGGGTTTCATCCCTGAGCAAAAGCCAGTCTACCAGACTTGATGTAGCTGACAGGGGACAGAGTTTAGCCCCAGGTCTGTGCTGCCTGTAACATACTCAGCAATACAGCTGTATGGTGCTGTGGACTTATATTTTCTTTAACCTACCTGGTCTTTGGCCAGGTGGTATGCTGGAACCAGCACTATCCAGCTCTATCAGCCTGATCTCTTCCTGGGCTCCAGCTCACATAACCCAGAACCATTCCAGCAGGACTGGCAGTACATATTAAATTCAGGTTCAAGGAGAGATGTAAGCTGCTGCAAACCTGCATTCAACTACAGGTGAGCTGTAAATCTGCTCCTGCTGATATTCATTGTAGGGAGTCAGGCCAAACGAATAGTTTTGAGAGGTCAATCTCCAAATCCAATATTTAAAAATAACTTCTGCTTGAAATATTACACATGCCTGTTGGTGTGTGTCTGCATGCTATTGAAATAATGCTAACCAGTTGCACCCACAACCATGGAGGCACACACACACTGGGGGAGGGTCATTAGATTAAGCTGACCACAATAAATGTAAGAAGTAGACTCAATAATGACCCCAAATATGAACCCAAATGTTCCTTCTTCTGCTACTAATTGATCTAATGGATTTCATATTTGTAACCAGGCAGTGGTTTGTATTGTAAGCTTCTTTTTGTTTGCTCCTTTAGAAAAAATAAGAATTAGTCGAACATAACACATACCATATTTGCAGATGTGATTGCCATGAAACACCACCCCTCCCACCCCTTCTCCCCCCCTCCCTCCCAAGCAATTGCCAGTAGTGGATTACCAATAGTTTGGAGCAGTTGCACTCTAATTTATGAGGGCAAACTCTGGGGCAGAATCCCCAGTCACTATGCACACAAATAAAATGACACATATACGTATTAATCTACCTTAACAGCCACATGATATTCTAGATCCTCAATCAAGTGCACAGTGCTGCCAGAAGCAAAAGCATGGTTTGCTTTTATTCAGGTAGGGGAAAAAAGGTCTGGGGGGGAAAACAGAGACAGCAGATAAGTGTCTGAGGTGGAAATAGCTCTGCCCCCTGATTGTATACATCTAGCTGCCACGTGGTCCTCTCCCTCTTTGGAGCAGCATCCTTGCCTTCCTCAGTAATGCTTCACTTCATTTGCTTGTCCACCACACTCTCCCCCCAGCACATTGCTGTCCCTATTACTACTTGATTTCTTTTCCCTTTAGTCCCACCCAAGATTCAATGAATCTGCCACCCTTTACACTGGAGGGAGAAACTGGAGTGAATCCCTTGCTCTCTTTTTGAGACTGCCAGGCCCAGTGGGGAAGCCAACAACAGCTGCCTGTGCCACAGTTGTTCTGACCACTTTACAAGAGACAAAATAAAGGAAAAAAAAATTGGATGCTCTACAGCTCTCAAACTGGCTCCTCAAACCTTTCAGGGGTGTTAAATGGCCTTAATAAGTAAATAAAATGCAGGCTATTTATCAGAGAAATCAGAATTGTACCTTTGCAGCTGTTCCTGTCACTCGAGGAAAAAGATATAATTACGTAGGTTTTATTTTTTTTTTAATTAAACCCCCACTTAATTTGGAGCCACTCCAGTCTGCTGAGTAAGCGTATGTCCGGCCAAACGTTAAGATACGTTTTCTGTACCAGATAGAAGAAACCCTCAGAAGGAGCCTCCCTGGTTTATTGGATGGGTGTGTACTGGGACAGGTTTAAAAACATCTAAGTGTAGCTGATGGACCATGACCTTTTACTATCAGTTAAATCCAGATTTATTTCTTTTAAGAGGTATGCTATTGAAAGGCACTGGCAGACAAGTTAGAAAAGTCTGCCATAGTATTTTCACAGGAACATTCCAAGGTATTCTGTTGCTCATGCCAAGCAATAAAACCTTTCTTTTTGTGCATATTTCTGAACCCTGCTGAGCTCTCAGCAAGGGCAAATTGTCTCCAAAATGTACTATTTCACAGAGAAGACTGTATTTTGAACAAAAAAGTTTAACTTTTCCGCATCAAGATAATGAAATAAAAAAGAGGATGGATTTACATGTATGGTACATATAAAATAAGAGAAAGGGCATGTACTCAAACGTTGTTTTAATTATTTTTTCACTTGTAGTCCTCCATATGTTTGCTCTGCAGTCAGTGAACAATAGAAGAGCTCTCCTGTGGCTAATTTTACACCTGTAAAGACCCCTGGATACAAACCAAGATTGTGTGGCCAAGTGGATAATGTATCTGGCTTATCTTGCCAATGAATTCATATGCTCCAGGGGGTTAGAGAAAATGGGGAGAATATGAGGAATTCTACTATTTTCAGTCTTTAGCAGGTTTTCATTACTTTTACCCTTTCTACCTCCAACACCTGAGGTAAGAGACTCCCACAGCTTCAGGCCTTCAAGGCAAACACTGAAAAAAAACCCCTCACAGTGTCTCTGCTCCATGCAGGCAACAGGAGAGGGATCCAGGGCTCTGTGGCTCCTCCACACTTCACAGTCTGTGTGCAGGAACAAGGGTGTCCAGGGGCAGTGGCCCAGCAGAGCCTGCTCCCAGCACACTGGCTGAAGACTCCTGGATTTCCAGACCAAGCCTTGCCACAGGCTTCAGAGTGACCCTGGATGAGGGACAGTGCCTGTGCCTCCGCTCCTGCCACAGCCAGGGCTGTGATGCTGTCCAGTGCCTGCTTCTTACCAGCCTGGGTTGTGAGTGCTGCCTGGTGGGAACTGGCTCTTCTGAGTGTCCCTCACCTTCTAGAGCAGGCTCAGACCTCTGCTGTAGTACACATTACCACAATCAAAATTAATAGAAATAATGAATGCTTCACAATCGTGCAGATTTAATACGCCTGCGAGTCTGATGCTAATATATCAATAGCATAGTTTACAGTACATCACTGGTATTCTTTGGGAGCCGTGACCTATATTCTGATATAAAGGATCTTCAAGGTTCCTTTGCAAATAAAAGTAAATGTTAATTAAAGCACTTTTCTTCAAAAGGCTTTCTTTAAAATGACCTACAAGTTCAATATTTGTTTTATGGCGTGCAGAGATAGGAGGACTCACAGTCTCACAGGAAATGTCATGCGAATTAGGCAGGAAAAAGAAAAAAACTGTAAGGAGATAAATTCCCTTCTTCAGCACATCAGAACACAGAATTTGGTGATGGGCTACAAGAAGGCTGAAGTGAGAAGGATACCTATTACAGACAGTTGAAACACTATGCTTTTAACTGCATAAAAGGATTGGATCAATGTCTCATTTTAGTGATAGGGAGGGCTGAGACATACAAAAGCAGAATATAGTATAACATTTGCATTGCTTTCAAGATAGAGGCTTGGAGGCATTTTATTTTCCCTTTCATAAAATTTTCCCTCTACACAGTCCTGTACAGTATATTTTCAGTTATGTTCACAATGCACTTCAGAACATGAGATCGCATACAAAATGCAACGCCTTTCACAGACATGAAAAATGTTTCTCTTTCTGCACAGAACAATTCATTCTTTTTGAGCAGTTCTTCCAGTTAGAAGGCCTACTAAAGCTCAGCTAAAATATATGATCTCAGTGTAATATCCTATGACATTTCGATCACCAACAAATGTTCTTGGTTTTATTAAAAACAAACCAAAAACTGAACCCACAGTCCCTGGGGAATCAGACCCTGCTATTGTTCTTCCATTTCTGATGCAAGTCAGGAGATACCAGACAATACGACTTACTGAGTCACCACTTGCTGAGCTGCGCTTGCTTAAACAACAGCTCTCCCAGCTGACCTTTACAAGTTAGAAGAAATCATATAAAGACAAAAAAGTGCTCAGTGTTCAAAAACCCAAGTGCTTTTATGTAGCTAGATATGCTGTGGAGCCAGGAAAGGAGGAAAGCAGATGGGCATCCCATTGGGGAGCCACTAGAGGTGGAGCTGATTTGGATGGGTTTGTTCTGGCAAGAAAGTGGGGACAAAGAAGGGTGGTTCAAGGCTACAGGGTGTAGACATAAAAGTAGGAGGCAGACTGGGAGGCACTAGATAAATAAAGGAAATTCCTACATTCTAGCAGATAGGATACTTAATCCTAAAATAAGGATGAGTAGGACTTCACTGGTAAGCAGGCACGTAGGACTCAGAAATTGATTCAGGACAGGGTGTACAGCAGCAGTCTGCTTCTTTCAGCACTTTAACTATCCTAGAATCCACCAAACAGAAGATGGATTACACTTTATAATATAAGCCTCCTGAGGGGATGCTGCTAAAAGGCTGTCAGCAGCAAGAAAAAAAGTGTTCGAAGTGTGCATGTAGGGTTAGAGACCCCACATTTCAACTCATCTGCAGCTGGAGAAGAGATGCATTTGCATTTGTTCCCCTGGCTGAAGACCCGATATTCATTACAAAAACTATTTCAAAATAGCTCTAGCTTAAAACTTCTTATTCACACATAACCCGTACAAAATTAACAATTTTATATACCTATACTTCAAACAATCTTGCCTACCTCCAGGAAGATCTGCAGAGAGATTACTTTCAGTTCAGTTGGGGCTGGGCCAGGCCTTCAAATAAGGCCAGAATTTACTTGATTTCTGAAATGCTGATGGGCTCCCTGGTCGGAAACACTTTTGCACATTAACAGTGTGGATAGAAACAAAAATAAAGTGACCCCTTAGCCCAGAAAGCTTACTTGTCATGGTTTCAGCATCCCTCTACTCTGTCAGTGAGTGGCTGTTGCTAATGATCACCGTCATTTTCCTGACATTTAACTGAATGGACTGTCTTTGGAGAAATTAAGAGAGACACAGGAAATATCTCCATAATCCAAAGTACTGAAGATTCTGTTTCTGCATTTTACAAAGCAGTTAGGATGACTAACTGATTGCTATTGTGACCATATTCTTAGATGCCTGTGACAGAGGGGAAGCTGGGGCTTTTGGCTCACATTCCCTCAGCAGAGATTTGTGGTAGCCTCAGGCATCGTTGCTTCTCTTGGTCTGTCTTTCTGCCTTTACCAAAGTCAGCATAAGAACATTTGGGCAGGCAGCTAAACCGTTACAGAGTCCAGGGTACTTGTATAAACTCCTGTTTGTGTGTGGTGCCAGCTCCCATGGCAAATTATGAACTGGAATGGGTAAATTACACAGTTGCGATGAGGTCAGTAATCCCCAGAAGGAATAGTTAAATTTGCAAAGCTTGGCTGAGTGCCCACAACACCCATTTCCTACATTTGTTCCTTGTGATTGCCTGATGAATTATTGTATTTTTTTCATTAGTAGTAGTAGAATGAAGCTGTTATTTGCTAACCTACATCCTGGTCCTTCAGCCATGTTTCCATAGTTCATCTTTCCTACTTTAAGGAATAATAAATAGGATTGACGTTACACACCTAGATGCCGTTTTCAGAACTGGGCCACAGAAGGTTTCAGTGCTTGGGTTGTGGGTATTTTTTCATTTTATAAAGAATAAGTTATCTTTGCTGTTTTGTCATAGGAAAGGTACCTTTTACTGTTCCTGCAGTTATAAGAGGGAGAAAGAAATCACATTAACAAATAAAAATCTCCGTGTAAAAACACCTCAGTGGCTATGTGGAAGAAAGTAAAGATTTTTACAGATATTTGCTTGTGTTTATCTCTGCTTCCAATGAACACTGAAAGTGCAGGTCTATAGAACTACATCCTTAAAAGTACAGGGGGCAGAATGTGCTCAACTAACACTTCCATGAGATCATGCAGCAGAAAAATAACCTTCACTTACAATCCAAATACATGGAAGGATGGAAAGAATGTTTTATGGAAAACTAAATTACTGGAATTTAAAGAAGAGTTCTGCAACGTGTGGAAAACAAATACGTTTTAATAGGCTGCTGCTTTCAAGGACTGAATTTATTTCCACAAAGGTCACCACCATAAAGCAGAAAACTAACTCTTCTTTCATAGCAGTAGCAAAAGGGGAACAGAAAATAGCGACACTTAAATTTTATCTTTGACCTCCTACAGGAAGTGGCAGGTCATTGTTGGCAGTTTCTTGTTTTGTGGTGTCTGGATTTTTTAGTTTTGTTTAAGGTTTCTTTAAAAAACCAAACCAAGCCACCTCTGTATTTTTCTCACTTTTCTCGGTTTGTATTTAATAAATTATCTATGAAAACATTTAAATAAAATCACTCATGTCAGTAATACTTTACTATTAATTTCTCAGTGTTTTCAATTTTATCTGACAATTGGGAGAAAAAAAACCAAACATGCCTACGTACTTCATTTTTATGTCCCAAGCACCTGACTGCTGTGTTCACTTTCCTGTAGCCATTGAAATACAGTAGTATACAACAGTCAGTACAACACACCCCCCAGTGTCAACTTAAAGAGCTTTCCCTTTACTGCTAAAATGTCCTGCCTGTGTAACTAGTAAGGGAAAGGAATCTTCTTGTGGATCGGAAAACAAAGCCAATCCCTGTCAGCATATTTGTTGCCAAAGCTAAGTGAAGATTTACACTCCAGGCTATAAGAACCAAAGTAGGATGCGATACAAGAACTGGTCTCAAAATCCAGCTTACTAAACCCATTGCTTACAGACCCTAAGCATTCTTCAGTGATAATGTAGATCTCTGAAAGCAAACTGATGTTTAATGACACAGGCCTGCCTTTTTCATCAGCTTTCACGGTTCAAAAAAGTGAGGCAAAATGGGACTGGGTAACAGAAGTAAAAGGTAAATATTGTATTGTCTAGGAACGGTGTTTCACACAGCAAGCAGACAGGAAGCTCAGCTGGCTACAAGGGGCCTCCTCTAGATGATGTTCTGGGTCCCACCACCAAGCCCTCAAACAGCCTTCAGAGTCAATACCTTTGAGATCAACCTGAATAACGTAACACCCTAGGTTCCTAGAGGCTCAGGCTTTGTCTATATGCAGTTTAAAAGTGACCTGAACAAGCACTAACTGGTGTAAGGAGAGTGTACATAAAACAAGCCGTGTTTGCAGCCACCTGAGCTTTAAGTCCTTAGAAGCATGGACTAAACTAAGAAATTTAGGACATTCATTATAAAAGACATGCACAGAATCCTATTAGCAGTATAGTTTTTTATCTTTGGTCAGCAGCCTCTGCAGCCAAACAGCAGCTCTTGCAGGATTTCACATCTGGTTAGGTCCCTTCCTTTTCGCAAATCTTTTTGCCACTTGGTACAGTCTCACTGACACATCATTCTAAAGTCTTCCTGAACCTAGAACACCAGTCTGTTTCAATAAGTTCACCTGTCTGAGGACTTTGGGATACAGTCACCTCCCACTTCTGAAAATCGCCTCAATTTGGGCTGTTTTGTTACCCTTGGTCATGTAACTGCAACCTTTCCTATGTCAAACTAGACACCCCATGATATTTTTTAATGTCTTCTAGCCTGCGATATTGTTATACTGCCTTCTGAAACCTGATTCCACAAGCAGAAAGATGTCCTTCTGGACAACCTGTGCCCCCTTCACAGAGTTCTGGGAATTTTCCAAACCCCGTGTGCTCCTTGCCCGCCGGGGGCGCTGGAGTTCTCTTCCTCGGTGGGGGTTTATGAAGCAAATACCACCCTTGTAAAGTTCATGTTAGCAGATGCAATGCCAAAGAATCTGCTTAAGGCTGTGAGAAAAGAGGATGCTGATCCTGGTGCTCCATCATCCCCGCATTATATTACTCATACAAAACTGTACGTGAACAGTTGTCCCATGTGTTAAAAGGCTTACAGATGATGTTAAAAGTAACTAAACCAAAAATAGCGTATCACTGAACAAATACAACCAAACTCCGATAATTTTTAAATGGAAAGGCTTAGCCTCAAAGCATAAAGCTGAGCTGAGAGTGAAAACAAAATCAGATTCTCAGAACTGCAGCATTCTGTCAGGTTGATGAATTTCCTTCAGGCAGGGCGGTTTCTGGTTTCCCAGAAAAACGTTTGTCCCTCGGTAGGTGGTGCTGTCGGCCTTCAAGCTACCAAGAAGTAAGATGCAGCCTTGTTTCTAGTGCAGAAGTGAATTTCTTGGAATAGCATGATCAATGTCACCTCACCATTTAAGGGGTAAAATAAATAAATAAATAATAGATAGGTAAATAACTAAATCTATCTGCTCTGAACTTGTAATACTTAGATAAGCTCACAGTTCACACTGCATTTAAAGTCAGCAGTTTCCATCTCACTTCACGCACCGGTATCACCATACCACATACTGAACAACAATAAAGTGTCTGTACAAGACAACTAAAAAATTGACATTGCTATATAGATAAAATTAGAAATTAAGAACTGCACAAATATTTGGACCTTTCTGCAGCATATTCTAAATCAAACGAGCATGTCCATTAAGTGCTCTGAATTAACACTTGAAGAATGGTATCAATATTGTTCTAAGAGATGAGTCCTAAAGCTGAACGTGCCTGTGAGATGGGTTATTTACATACATGCTATGAAACCTCAAATATTCTCAACTTGAGCCCCAAGGGACACCAAGAGGCCTTACCCACCCTGAGTAGCCTGCCCACCATACATGTTGGACTCCAGACCTGACTTGTTAATGCTGTCTGCTCTGGGAGTGTCAGTGATCCCTGTTAGTCACCACCTCAGCCCTGATCGGAGGACCCTGTTCAGTAAAGGTCATGGTGCTCCCTGTGCCATGGGTCCTCTCTCTCACTGGGGGAGCACCACTCAAGCTGCTCCCTCCCATGAAGTGCAGTGAACTATATTCATTTGTTAGACAAGACAGGCAGTGGTCCATTTCACAAATGCACAAGAGTCATCCACACTACAACAGGCAGGTAAGGAAGAACAGAATTACTTCCTGGAGACTTACCTCTCAACTCCCACTGTCCTGGGTTCAGCTGTTAACAGTTGTTTTTCTCCTTCTTAGTAGTTAGCGTTGTGCTGTGTTTTCGACTTTAGTCTGAGAACAGTGCTGACCAAAACCACAACACCCACAGAAACCATTTAAGGGACCAGCAGGCACAGGGAGACCAATGAAGGTTTGCTTTCTTTGCTTGCTCATGTAACAGCTTACATTCTTCAGCAATGTGGGAGCAAGCGCTAAGAAATCTGCTGGAAGAGTTTCCAGCAGCATATCTAATTTGCCCAAGAGCAGGCGAGGATCTGACACAGAGATGTATCAGTCACCCAATAACTCCTTCAAGGATCTAAACTACAGAAACAACAAGAAAAACCCCAGCCAAGCCCCCACCCTCTACATACTGTAGAGGGAAGGGAAAGGCACTCCCTTGCAATTTTTTTCCAACTAATATGGAAGTGCCATGTTGGAAACAGAATTATTCAGTTGTTGTTCTTGGAAGATCTATTCATAAGACCAAAGTTCTGGTCATTAATACATCAAGACCCAGGACTGCAAGGCTGATATACACAAAACCAAGTGGGAGCTGGAGATCAGGAGAGAATTTTGCCAATTCTCTGATGAGGTCTAGGGTTAGTCCTAAGACAGAAATTAACGAAAAAGTATTCTAATATTTGTGTAATATATAAAATATTTTTTGCATATCAGTTATATATGCAATTATTATCTTATATACGATACTGTATGCACCTCCATTCACAAGGCTACAGCATCAAGATGCATCAAGAAAGGTAAGTCTTTTACATGTTACCAGGAAACACATACCAGACCCCAGACATGAACAGCACTAGATCAGAGAGTCATCAAGTACCAGATGAACTATGAAATATCAACTCAAGTCCAGAAACGTCAGTCACACACTTTGGGGATAGCTATTAGGTCTACAGAGATGGAGGACAGGTGGTGATTTCTCAGTGTTTCACATGAGTGATTACCTTCCAGCCCTGTTTTATTCCCCAAACAAGGACTAACAGAGAAACTGATTCCAGCACCTGAATAAGGTCTTGTCTACTAAAAATGCACCAGTTTAAAGGAGTGTCTTGGGAATTTTATTTAACTCCTGCTGTTTTGTGGAGTCTCTGTTTCAGGTAGCTCACACAAAGCTGCAACTAAAAAGTGAAGTCTAAAAGGAGTTTGTTTTGGTTACTGAATCAGTTAAGGCAGTCTAGATTTGGAAATCAGGTCTCCTCAAAACCCTGGTTCTTGAAGATTAAAAGAATCTTTTCAGATGAAACTGTACCTCAACTGTAGATTCACAGTGCAAGAAATACTTCACACACAGGTAGTCAAGGAGCTGTATGCTAGTTTTATTTGTAAAATACTTTATTCCTAACAGCAAAATAATTTTATTTTATAAAAGTTAGAAAAAAATAATACATTTGAAACAGAAACAAGAAAACTATTTCTTTTATTCAATTCTCTTTTCAGTATGGAAGCCATAGGTATACATCACACAGATTTCAGTGCCAGACAGGTCATTCAATAAATAGATCATTCTACCATTAAAATCTGTGAAGGACAGTGAAAAAGTATACTACTCAAAAAATATAGCACTTTTGGCTTCTTCTGAGGTCTGGAACTAGTAATATCTACACACAACAAAGTTCTTGGCATTTACAAGAATGACTGTTTAGAACAGTAACAGCAGAATTTGTTAGTAGTAAACTAGAACAACCAAATTTTGCAGTACAACATTTCTAGTAAAAAATAATTAAAAATCAGAAATTCATCCTATTTCTTAAATCCTACAGAAGACTTCTGCAAGGAGGCTGTAGGTGACACTTAAGCTACTAATTTCATATCTGATAAGGCCATTGCATATCCTAACTTGCAATAAAAGAGCTGATCCTGTACTGTAAATAATAAACACTGCCTGTTCATTATGAATAGAAGTTAGAGTGAGAACAAGTAACTCTGCTATTTTATCCTATTGCTAACAAAAGAACAAACCATGAAACCTTTGTCTTGGAGAGGGCAGAATTAGTTAAATCTTGTTCTGCTATGTACACAGGCGTAATTTTGGAAGCCACCACTGCATCAGCTTGCAGAGTTGAAATTGGATCCCTGCATCAGCCTTCTCAGAAGCTTCTCTCTGTGAAAAAGCTGGACACCTGAGACAACACTTGGACACAACGCAAGTGGCAAAGCAAGCTTACCTTAGCCAATACGTAGACAGTTAGAAGACTACGTGACCCATGCTGGAAAAACAAGTAACAGAAAGGCATATACCAAATACTTCCTCTTTTGTAAACCAGAAACAACAAACCAAAACATCCACACAACCAAAAAACCCCAAACAACAAAGAAGCCGCCCAACAAAGAGAACCATTAACTTCTGTGCAGTTACTGCCGTACAATTTCATCTTACAAATGAAACTGAGGGGGTTGTGAAACTGAATAAGAATTACTAATTTTTATTTATCTTCATGAGTTCAGCATCCAAGTAATTTTCAAAGTTTGTTTGGTTTCTTAATACACAATTCAGTGCACTAATAAATATTAGTGTTGTGTGGCCAGAAAGGGCATATTTACTGTTGACAGTAAATTCTTCCTCTAAGTGATAGAGGAGTGAACAAGAAGAGGAGCTCTGCTGACCTCATACTCACCTACAAGAAGGGACTGGTTGAGAATGTGAAGGTCAAAAGCAGCCTTACCTCAGTGACCATGAGATGGTGGAGTTCAGGATCCTAAGGGGAGACAGGAGAGTAAAAAGCAGGCTCACAATCCTGGACTTCAGGAAAGCAGACTTTGGTCTGCTCCAAGATCTGCTATGAAGAGTCCTATGGGATTAGGGCCCTGGACAGAAGATGGCCCAAGAAAGTTGGTCAAAATGTACGGATCACATCCTCTAAGCTCCAGAGAGCCATCAAAATAAACAACAAGCCCAGCAAAAATGCCAGGAGGCCTGTGCTGAACCAGGAGATTCTGAAGAAATTCAAGCATGTAGAATGTGGAAGAAAAACCAAGTAATCCAGGAGGAATGCAGTGACATTGTCTGAGCATTCAGGAGTGAAGTTAGGAAAGCTTAAGCCCGACTGGAACTAAAAGTGGCCAGGGATGTCAAAGATAGCAAGAAGAGCTTCTGTAAATACACAGGTGACAAAAGTGCCCAGTGCTGAATGACACAGGGAACCTGGTGACAAAGTACACAGAAAAGGCTGAGAAATTCAGTTCTGCCTTTGTCTTGCTTTTTATGAGCGAGATTGACCCTCAAGATTCCAGAGACCAGGGGCAAGGCTGGAGCAATGAATATCCACTGGGTGGAAGAGGAGCTGCTCAGGCAATCCATAAACAAACTGGATGTGTATTAAGTTCAAGAATCCTGATGGAATGAGCCCACGAATGCTGAGGGAGCTGGCTGATGCCACTGCAAGGCCACTCTTGATTAATCTTTGATTGTTCAAGGCTTAATGGGACAAGTGCCAAAAGACAGGGTGAAAGCAGATGTCACTGCTGTCTTCAAGAAGGGCAAGGAGGACTCCGGGAACTACAAGCCAGTCAGCCATACCTCCATTCCTGGGAAAGTGATGGGACAGCTAATCCTGGAAGCCATTTCCAGTCAGATGAAGGACAAGAATACTACCAGGAGTAGTCACTGCATGGCTTCAACAAGGGGAAGTCACAGCTGACCAACTTGATAAGCTTCTACAATAAAATGATTGGCAGATGAGTGAAGAGGCGTGACTATTGAACACTTGGACTTGAGGAAAGTCGTCAACACTGTCTCCCGTAAGATCCTCACATACAAGCTGTTGATGTATAGACTGGATGAGCAGTGAGGTGGACTGGAAACTGTAAAAAAGTCAGGGCCCAGAGAGTGGTAATCAGCAGCACAAAGTCTAGATGAAGGCCAGTAAGGTAACATCCAAGGCACTAGCGAAGTACCCCAGGGATCAATACTGGATCTGACCCTGTTTAACATCTTCATTAACAACCTCAGTGATGAGGCAGAGTGTACCATGGGATGTTCTAGTGGACATTAAGTTGAACATGAGGCAGCCACATGCTCTTGCTGCAAAGGTGGCTAATGGTACCCTGAGCTGCATTAGGACAATGTTGCCAGGAGGGCTCAAGGAGGTGATCCTTCTCCTCTTCTCAGTACTTGTGAGGTCACACATGGAGTGCTGGGTGCAGCTCTGGGCTCCCCAGTACAGGATTGCACAGACATACTGGAGAAAGTCCAAAGCACTACAAAGATGATGAAGAGACTGGAGCATCACTCCTGTGAGGAAAGGCTGAGAGAGCTGAGACGGTTGAATCTGGAGAAGAAATGGCTCAAGAGGGATCTCATCAATATATATAAATACCTGAGGGGAGGTTGCAAAGAGAACATATAGCCAATAGAACAGAGCCGTGCTCTTTTCAGTGGTGCCCAGTGGCAGGACCAGAAGCAATAGATACAAACCAAAACACGTGAGGTTCCATCTGAACATCAGGAAACGCTTTTTTTTCACTGTGACAGTGACTGAGCCCTTGCAGCAGTTGCCCCAGAATATTGTGGAGTTTTCAACCTTGGAGATATTAAAAAATGGTCTGGACACTGTGCTACACAATTGGCTCTAGGTGGTCCTGCCTGAGCAGGAAAAACAGATCAGATGACCTCCAGATATCCCTTCCAAACTCTGTGACTCTGCAAATAACCACCGCACATCTTTCAAAATTTTAAGTCAACAAAGGCAGGGTGACAAGTCTTTAGAACACCAGCCTGCCCAGACAGCAAAGCAAGCACTTTTAGCCTTGTAGACCTGAGTATTAAAAACTATGATTATGAGCTTGAGAAGGCATACTGATGCTGATAATCTCTGACTACATACCAGCAATCCAGCAGTGTTCTCAGTTGTAACTGAAGGTCCAACTTGAAAGCGATGGAAATTAATATTTCTCGAATTGGTATTAGGATCCAAATTTTCTAGACAAAAGTTGCAACAGATTTGCACCTTGTGGACATCCACACGAGTTGATGAGACATATACCACTGAACAGCAGACCAAGACCCTGAAGAAGCATTTTCTTTAATTTTCATCAAGAAAAAACAGAACCAGCCATCAAACTGTTTGTTCTGGATCCTTCCTCTGTGCTTTTGTAGAGCTAAATCAGAGCAAAGAAAATATTACCAACTGTAATTACATTTTTGCCTGCCTCTTTCCTTATTCTACAATGAAGACTGCTGTAGGAGGCAAAAAAGGCGAGCAACATAACAAGTCAGCTGGATGCAGGATTTATTTTTTTTCCTTTCTGCATTAGATATTTTGGCTTAAAATATCCAACTGTCAAAGCAAATTTCATTCCTCACACATGAGATAATTTTAGTGGTTATGAGTTTTCCTCCGAAAAGAACCAATCATTCCACATTTCTATCTGCTTCTGCTGACTTGATACACGGTGCATCTTTTCCAATTAGATTAATGTTTTAGAGTCAATGAATCATGAGAAGAAAAATGCTTTTAGGAGAGAGCACATTGCAAATGCTGCAGGGAACAGTGGAAGTAACTTCTGAGGAGCACACATGCTACTTATAAAAGAAGTTACAGTTCCCAAGTCTTCTAACTTTGGTCTCATGAAGTAAATACTATTCCATGCAGCTGACAACTCAGTATAACAGGACAACTTGATGCAGCAGGCTTCTATGTGGGGTTTATAAAACCACTAAACTAGGATTTGAGATGCACACTAAAGACCTTCAGTCCATGAGATTGATAGTGCCACTTTCAAATGGCTTCACTGAAGTAGGACTCTGTGGTGGACTCTTTGCACTCAGTGGTGGCATGGTCAAGACCTTCTGGCGTATTCCAACTGTGGCTTTTTTATGGTCATGTCTGAGACTGCGGATTGTGCTGTTTATGGCAGCAACACATGCCTTCCAATCATAACCAGTTTCCTTTAGATCAAAGGATGGATAATTCTCTTGAAGAAAGTCTAAAAATAATCAAGTACACAAAAGTGAGTTATGAATCATTTATGGAAGTTATATACTCTTTTATTGATGTAATTAAGCCATAACAAGTGCATGCTACCAAAACAGGATGGCTAGGCACATTATAAGGCTTGAAAAGCAAAGCTAGAGAGCAAATACTCCCTACCTCCCCTTATTTTATTGATGTGAAAAAGGGTAACAAAAGGTCTAAGCATAAAAGCAAAATTTGCAAAGAAGCATGTAACCATGTATGTGGGCTTGATCCCTTTAAGTGCTGAATAATTTCAGCTTCTAATGTGATCAATCAAGGGCAAAGAAATCTCAGGCTCCACTTCAGAATGACTGTTATTCAGCAGATCTCCTTCAGAGATCTCCAACAACTATAGTCATTAAAATGAAACACAGTAATTCAACATAATACAGCTTTAGAGGAACAGTGACAGAAAAACTGCAAAAGCTTGTTCCTTGCCATACTGCAACAAGATCAATAAGCAGGTAGTAACTGGATAAATAAGGTAAGACTATAGCACTTCCCCTCCTCCCCCCCCAACAAGTAAAACACGTAGCTTTTAAAACAGATATTTTTTAATTATTGAGGAGTGATCACTTTTCTGAGCTTAGCTGAATTACACGTTTTCTTCAAGCAAGCCCTTAAAAGATATAAATAAGCACCAAAAGGAAACCTCAGCTATAATTTCAAATCAAATGCAATACTACTTCTACATCTCTGATTAACATCTAGATTTACCTTAACAGAATGAAAAGTATAGCTAGTCGATACTATGCCAGTTTTGTTCTTCCATTGCTCTCTCATATACTAGCAAGTAAAAATCTAATATAGTATCACTGATTACAGGTGATATTTTAACTTGCAGCATGGGTCTCTCTGTTTGTTTTCTTCCTTCAGAAAGACTTGTGCTCTTGCAGTTTATGCTGCTCCAGCGGGGGCAAAGGGGAAAGCGAGAGCACCTTGGGTTCTTTTACTCCCAGGCTGCTCCTGTAATAAACTATGCTGACAAAGGACACACAAGATGTCAGCTGAAGCAGCAGCTGGGCTCTGTTCCCTTCCACTCCCAGCAGTGAATTCAGTAAGATGCTTGGCCTCAGAGCTACAACAAATAACAGGAATTCCTTATACCAGGCTGTCCTGTGTTCAGCAGTAGCAGTCATTTTTCTCCTTCTTAGTAGCTGGTGCAGTGCTGTTGTTTTTGGCTTTCGGCCTGGGAACAGTGCTGATAACACCGATGTTTTTAGTTGCTGCTCAGTAATGTTTACTCTGACCAAGGACTTTCTGAGTCTCATGCTCTGCCAGGGAGGAGGGGAAGCTGGGAGGAAGTAGAGACAGGACGCCTGACCCAAACTACCTAAAGACGTATTCCATACCACAGCACGTCATGCCCACTGTATAAACTGGGGGCAGTTACCCAGAAGGGGTAGATGACTGCACGGTTGAGCTGGGTAGCAGTTGGTGGGTGGTAAGCGGTTGTATTCTCTTCCCTTGTTATCTCCCTTATCATTATTATTATTGGTGGTAGCAGTAGTGATTTGTGTTATACCTTAGGTACTGGACTAGTCTTATCTCAACCCATGGGAGTTACATTCTTTCGATTCTCCCCCCCATCCCTCCAGGAGGGGGGCGGGGGAGGAAGGGGTGGGGACTTGACAGAGTGGCTGTGTGGTTTGGAGTTATGGCTGAGCTTAAACCACAACACAGGCCAACAAAACCATTGTACATGGCCCACAAAACAAGTTTTTAGATTATGCCTTTTCTGTCACAGAAATTGACCAATTGTAGGGACTATGGTAGGGGCTATGTGGGGCCCCTTCCTGCTCAGCAGGTTACATTCAGGCCATGTTATAATGTTAAAGAAAACAGGAGCGGGGACTGTCCTCTGCCCCCACAGCCAAGTGACATGGCACAGTTGCAATCACGACACAGACGTCTTTGTCTCTCTTCTGGTCTGGAGCCTACATGGTGTTCCTGCGGCCCTAAGACACACTTGCATCTTTTGAATGCTTCTTAAGCTCAAGATGTCACAAAACAAAATATGTGTACATCTGAAGCTGCTTAAAGTGGCAAAGCTTCCCAGGCTAGTGGTGATGGAATATGCACAGTCTGGGAAAGCCCACTCTTATGCACTGCCTTGCCATATTGGGAATGGTTTCTGGCATGCTCTCTCTCTCAAGAGACATACCAACATACCCACATACCAACCCAGAGAGTGAGAGCCCCAGCCACATTTTATTTAGCACTACTGCTGTGCCCTCAGAGGCAATCTTGCTACACCTGCAGAGCTGTTAGGCTGCACTGTCCAGATGTTAATGACACTTTCAACCTCCCTGTGTTCTAGACATGGAGGAGAAGCAGTTTCAAGATTTGTTAGGAGATGCATGTTGCAAAAAGTGTGATGAATCACAGAAAACCTCAAGTCAGAAGGGACCCATAAGGATCATCTAGTTCAACCCCCTTCTCCTCACAGTGCTCCCTAAAACTAAATCCTATGACCAAGACTGCTGTCCAGACAAGCATAACTAGTCAAATATGCAACCTTACTAACTTAGTGGTCACTATCCCATAGTGATCCCATGAGGAAACAAGAGGAAATAAAACCCTACATCAAGCCAGTGCTGCTGGGAAATGTTGAAAGCACTCCACTATTACACTACCTATCACCTGGGATCCAGCCCCGTAAAAAACATCCCCCAAGCAAAACTTAGAGAATGCATGTATTTTTTCTTTAGATTTCCCACAGAAAAAAAGCTGACTTTTACAATTAAAATATGACAAGAACACAAAGATGGAAATATTTCCAATACTGCATAACCAAACCTTTCCAAGTATGTTGAACTGAGATACTGTTACAGTCACAGAGCATATGGCCACCAAAAACCTGATAATCTTTCCCCCCACCACCACTGTTTATGGTGGCCATGCTTAAATCTCTGCCAGATAATACCAACTTTTCTTCTGTGTGATAACTCAGACACACTTTTCTACCTATAACCTACTTCATGTTTGTCCTCACTTGCTACGTAACTGTTATGCTAATTCTATTTGTCACATTTCTGCTGTCTTTATCCAGCCTTGCAGGAGGGACCAAATGAGACTAACAGAATACTCCCTCTCAAGTGGGAGGGAGCATGGATCAGTGTTCCAGAAGTCTTAATGCTTAAGCCAGAACAATGCAGAAGGCAAAATATCTGCTACTACTCCAACCATAACATGCTCTCCCTCTGTTTCTGGAATAGCATTTGCAAATAGGGTGAATAATTCCAATTTCCTGAAGAAATCCTGGATACACAATAAGCTGAGGAAACTGTGAAACTGTCCATGCTCATATAGTGGAACAGGCTGCCACATGTTATTTTAAAAGACACACTTCAATAAAAAACTGTTATTCAAAGAGCTCAAACTGGTCTAGTTCAAAATGCTGCCTGTTAGTTGGCAGCAGTCTGTATCCCAAGTGCAGCTTCTAAACAACTAAGCAATTTGCCGAGACCTTTTCTCTCTATAGAGCCTCTGAGGTTGACAGGGACAGCCCACCTGTGATCCCTCACAGGGGCAAGGCACTTGAATCCTTTCCTTTCCAGTCAGTCATTCAGTCTGTGAAGGACCTTGGGAGGTTTCTACTCCAAGCTTCTCCCAAAGCAGAGACAACTCTAAGGTCAGATCAGATTGTTCAGGGCTTTGTTCACTGACCTGTGGAAAAAGGACAGATGGCACAACCTCATGGAGCGACGTGCTCCAGTGCTGGACTGTCTGTCCGCATGGGGAAAAGGAGTTTGCTCATATTCAGTCTAAACTTCTCATTTCCACTTACGCCTATGGTTTCTCACCTCCCACATTCAATGCTGCTAACAGCCTGACTCTAGAAGTCTGCTGAGAAGAGAGACAGTGGCAGGCTGCTACTAGGTCCCTTAGAACGTTCTCTTTTCTAGACTAAGTAAACCCAGATTCCTCACTGGGCAGGTGCTCTAGTTTCATGTCCCTTCTGGTGGCCTTCCAGCTTTATCAGTATCTCTTTCTTAAACTAGAGGACCCCAAATCTGACATAGTAATCCAAATGCAAACTCATAAATGCTAAACAGAGGGCAAACTTCCTCTTGATCTCCTGGCTGTGTACCTGTTAATAATGTCAAATGAAAACTTGGTGTGTGTTCTCCATTTTCTCCAAGACATAAAGATGTTAAACAGACTAGGTAAAAAAGTGCTGACTATTCCCAACCACCACTACCCACAGGCCTGAGAAACCTTCATAGAATCACAGAACAGTTAGCGTGGGAAAGGACCTTAAGATCATAAAGTTCCAACCCCCCTGCCAGGGGCAGGGACACCTTGCTCTAAACCACATCACTGAAGGCTCTGTCCAACCTGGCCTTGAACACTGCCAGGGATGGAGCATTCATAACTTCCCTGGGCAACCCATTCCAGTGCCTCACCACCCTAACAGGAAAGAATTTCTTCCTTATATCCAATATAAACTTCCCCTGTTTTAAGTTCAAACCCATTACCCCTTGTCCTATCCTTACAGTTCCTAATGAAGAGTCCCTCCCCAACATCCTTATAGGCCCCCTTCAGATACTGGAAGGCTGCTATGAGGTCTCCCCACAGCCTTCTCTTCTCCAGGCTGAACAGCCCCAACTTTCTCAGCCGATCTTCATACGGGAGGTGCCCCAGTCCCCTGATCATCCTCACAGCCTCCTCTGGACTTGTTCCAACAGTTCCATGTCCTTTTTATGTTGAGGACACCGGAACTGCACACAATACTCCAAGTGAGGTCTCACGGGAGCAGAGTGGAGGGGCAGGATCACCTCCTTCGACCTGCTGGTCACGCTCCTTTTGATGCAGCCCAGGATACGGTTGGCTTTCCGGGCTGCAAGCGCACACTGCTGGCTCATGTTCATTATCTCATTGACCAACACCCCCAAGTCCTTCTCCGCAGGGCTGCTCTGAATCTCTTCTCTGCCCAGCCTGTAGCTGTGCCTGGGAATGCTCTGACCCAGGTGTAGGACCTTGCACTTGGCATGGTTAAACTTCATCAGGTTGGCATCAGCACACCTCACAAGCGTGCCAAGGTCCCTCTGGATGGCATTCCTTCCCTCCAGCGTATCAACCGAACCACACAGCTTGGTGTCATCGGCAAACTTGCTGAGGGCGCACTCAATCCCACTGTCCATGTCAGCGACGAAGATGTTAAACAAGACCGGTTCCAACACCGATCCCTGAGGGACACCACTCGTTACTGATCTCCAGCCGGACATTGAGCCATTAACCACAACTCTTTGTGTGTGGCCATCCAGGCAGTTCTTTATCCACCGAGTGGTCCATCCATCAAATGATGTCTCTTCAATTTAGAGACAAGGATGTCATGCGTGACAGTGCCAAACGCTTTGCACAAGTCCAGGTAGATGATGTCAACTGCTTTACCCATGTCCATCAGTTTTGTAGTCCCATCATAGAAGGCCACCAAACTGGTCAGGCAGGATTTCCCCTCAGTGAAGTCATGGTGAAGACTAAGGTAGAGGAGGCACTGAACAGATCTGCGCAATCTGACTCTGCTGTCACTAAGTTACCTGTCCCATTCAGCACCTGGCCCACGTACTCCTTGATCAATCTTTTATGATTAATGCTGTGGTAGAAGCTGCCCTTCACATTCCTTGCAAGTATCAACTCTCGCTGAGTTTTGGCTTTACTGACACCATTCCAACACTCTCAGGCAAAGTTGCTGTCCTGATTTCAGCCAGCTTAATTTTCTTCCTGTTATCTGGTATAGTGCTGTGATTTGAATTTAGGATGAGAATAATGTTGATAACCCACTGATACCCCTGATACTGATAAGGATATGATGTTACCCTTAGTATATAAACTAGGGGAAAAGCTGGCTGGGGACTACTGCTCCAGAACTGGCTGGGCTTCAGTCAGCAGGGGAAGAACAACTGCTCTATGCATCATTTGTTTTGTATATTCTAATTCTTTTATCATCATTATTTTCCCTTCTGTTTCTGTCCTACTGTCTATCTCAACCCACAAATGTTAATTTTGTACACCAATACTCCCCCTATCTGACTGCAGAGTGACACACTTGAGGTGAGCAAGAGTCTGTGTGGTGTTTAAATACCTGGCAGGTTAAACCACAACAGTTGCTAAATTCTGCTTCATAAGCTATCCTTGCTTCTAAGCTCTCTGTACTGCTTTTCTTCGCCCCTCCCCCCCCCCCTTTTTTTTTTTTCCACTGGAGCTCAGTTGTGGATCCCTTGCTTAGCTAAACTTGTTCCCCGTAACCCTACCAGTTCTCCTAAGTGTCAGGATAGACTCTTGTGCTTGCAGAAAGCTGTCCTTAAAGGCCTGCAAACTTCGAGTTTCCCTTCACCTCAGAGCTGTTTTCTTACAAGCTCGCACCTATGTGTTTCCCAAATAAGCTGAAGTCTAGTCTCCTAAGTTACATGGTCTATACTCCCACTCTTTTAAACTCTACTCAGGATCTTGAGGTCCATTATTTCATAGTCTCTACAGACAATACTGCCACTGATTACCACACTCCAACCCTTTTTGTCAAAAGTGCCATAACCTGCTGTGGATGACCTCTGATTGTCCTACCTAGCCCCTGTATCACAAAATTATCTCCAACACCCTCCAGAATCCTCTAGGGCTGCTTCCATATCTCCCTGTGCTGCCCTTCCAAGCAGATGCCAGAGAGACTAAAGTTTCATCATACAGATCAGATTTGTGATCCAGAGACTTCCTTGAATTGCTTTAATATAACTCCATCTACTTTCTCTCAACTTGTTCCACTGCTTACATTAATACCTGCAGAATAGTTACACAGACTCACTTCTGAAACTGTGGTTTGTTCACAGGACACAAAATTAATCATTCCTGTTATTTTCTCCACATTATCACTTGAAAACAGATTTTCTTACCTCTGAGAGCATTAATTCTGTTGCAGTCCAGTGGGCTCATGCCACGTTCAAGATTACCATATACATTGCTTTTTACCAGCACATCTTCAGTGAACATATGACGAATTAGGTAGCGAGCTGACAACTCTGGCCGAGACTTCCCCTTAGCTACATAAATTACTGAGAAAGGCAACTGAACATTGCGCCATGGACTCCCAAGAAGTTCTAAAAATGATAGAGGGGGGGTAGAGAGATTTTACTTCTCCAATATTAACCATGCTTCAAAGTGGCTGTATTACAGTAAAACTAGGGCACAAAAAGCTCTTCCCAAAACTACTGTACTTGCTTGGCAAGACCTGGGTAAAACTATAACACCACAGCTAATAGTAAAATACAACATGTTGCAGACAAATATCCAAGTAGCCAAAAATCCCTCCCTGTTTTTCAGCAACATAACAGCACTTCTGATACATTTTCAGCAGTGCTAGCAATATAACCTGCATTATTAATGATCACTTTCTAAATTGTTTTCATCTCAAAAGAAGATGCTATTCCGCTTAGATAATTAGATAAAAGTTCTGCTGTTTCAATGGTGGTTAGATCCTCAAGTAGAAACTGGAAAACAGGATAAATATTTTTAACTACTTCAACCGGACTCTACTAAAAACATTTAAAAAATATATATATAAAATGTGGATAGTAATTCATGTCTGTGGGATCAGACTAACAAAACTTGGGTCCAGAAGCAGGTCTGATAGAGCCCCAAAGTGTTTCTAATCATATAAATTATTTCAAAGGTCAACTAATCTCAGTTTTTTTTTCCTGTAAGCTCTCTAGAGCATCACATGCTGTACGTGGATTTTTTTCCAGTGCATTTGTATCTTGTGCATTTCTATTAAAAAAAAAATAAGAAATTATAAAGGCTGCTTTAAGATTTTTATTGTCCTAAACAGTTTTACAGAAACATGTTTTTCTTCTGAAACTGCAATACCATTCAACAGATAATCTGAGCCATCTTACTCCATTCAGGTAGAATATCAAAAAATCCCCCCAAAATCAAAACCCCACCACACACAACCAAAATTAGGGCAACTATGAAATAATTCTTGAAAACTAATTATTCAGTGAAACTCAGCAGAACATCTTACAGATGAACTTTCCAATTTTAGAGTGGATATGCCTCGTGGGACATTGGTAGAGGCCAACCATTAGTTTGCTCTCATGAAAACCTACCATATGTACACCAAGTCACTGCCTTAAAAGTCCCAAAGTTCAGCAAATCCCTATACTACACAATTTCACCTACAGTAGCATCTTCTGCCTCTCACTGACCATTTAAAACGTAACACAAATCCAGAAGATGAACATTTCTTATTTTACCCATAGGTTCCAAAGACTGCGGTTTCTTCATCGAAGGTGCGTGGAAAGCTTCTGGAAACCTTTCCAATCCCAAATTCTGCAACATGTCAGTTGTGGCCACTTTCTGAGAGTTTTGAGAAATGCCTTCACAATCCTCATTACAATTTAAATCTACACAATGAGATTTATCTGGAGCATCAGTCACTTTTTCCTTCCCTTCAGTAGTCTCCTGAAAATTACATGAGGTTAGCACATACACTGGGAGAGGCCTACCAGTTTTCTAAGTAGTGCTCCAGTTCATTTACCATTTAGTATAAACTAGATTCCAGATATTTACAATATAGTTAATCCTGAATTTCAATCATGAAAAGCACAGGTGAAACAGATACTAAATATTCACAGACTTGCACAAAGCTTTTTAGAAGCACAGGTAAATGGGAGTTACAGGTGTTCTGTGAGTGATGTTTCAGACAATATAAAATTGAAATACATAGATGGATATATTTGAGGGAAATCCTGTGAAAATGGTGCTAGTAACTACATGTTTAAGCTTGCAATCATATCTGACACTACTTCTGGGCAACATTTACAGTGCTTTCCTTTTAGCATCCTATACGTACACATCTCTTAACTGAATGCTGGACACAGGAACAGGAAGATGCAGAGCAAGAGAAAGGGATACGCTTCAAGTATTCACCATATGGAACTAGTGCTGCAGTCAGCAGGCCTATGCTGAGCAATGCAAAGCAAGAACCCAAGGGATTTTCAATTAGAGCACTCCTATGATGAGAAATTCCAGTAACTTGAGAAAGAAGCACTAATTTAGTACTTAATATAACATCACCTTGAGACAACTTACTGGGTTTATTTTTGTTTCAGAGCGTAAGCAGCGGATCATAGCATTGACATTCGTGATACAGGTTTTCCAGTCTTTTCCATGTTCGCTCAAATCATAGTTTGGAAAATTAGTTGCAAGAAATTCTGCATAAAAAACAAAATGTTTTAAGCCTTGTGAAAAATAAGTGATGTTTAAAAATAATCTAATTTAGAAAGAGAGAAATTTAGAAAGAAATGCTTCATGTTTAATGTTCCTTATTTAGAAGCTTTAGCTTGCCAGCTTTAGCTACAGAGAGATAGCAAACTTGTGTTTTGAAGCTAAGCAGCACTGTGAATTTAACATGTGCAGTGATACTTTTTTGCTGTGTTGTGAATAATGCTTTTATTACTAAGCATTTTCTGGTAGAATTAGAGGCAAGGTATGATTTACCATACTAACTTTAAAAAAAAACAAAGCACCAACAACCCCACCCCCTACTAAAAAAAAAAAACATCAAAAAAACGGAGAGACAAGGTAATGCTGATGGTACACCTACTTCACATGGCTTAAATAACCTCCCACCTTTTAAACAGGAAGAAGGAGGTAGGTATATGGTTTCACACGTATGTGTTGGGGGATTTTTGTAAGGAAAGGGCTTGACACTGGGGAAAAAAAAAAAAAAAATTATCCTCCCATCTTTCCCATTTCTCAAACAAGAGAAGTGAACAGACTTAAAAGAAAGAGTATTTAAGAATCACCAGTTAATGCTAATCCAAAGTATACAATGACCAAAAACTCACCACAAAATCCATGCCACACAAACACAGAGTAAGTTGCAATGAAAAACTTAGAAACAGTCAGCATGACTGATGAACATGAAATCCACAAAGCTGGGAGAAATCAGAACTGGTTTATCCACTTGAGAAAAATTAATATTGAGAACTACGAAGCAGGAATTTCAAAACCAAAAGAGAGTGGAGTGGAGCTGGACACTTGCTACTGTCTTTATCAGTTCACCAGTTGCTAGATAATGATTAGCAGAAAAATACAGAGAAAGACTCCTGTAAATTAGAAACATAGTTAAGTATTGAATACGTAAAGCTGTGTATTTCAAAAGGTAGCAGCATACCTCTCACTGCAGCAATTTTGTTTGGATCCAGCGTTCTGCGCCCTCGTGCACTCACTCCCATAATGCTGCACAACAACGTTTCCTTGGGGAACAAGACACGAACTAAGTAGCGTGCCGCATATTTCGGTTTAGTCTTTTGCCGAGCTTTCATCAGATAGGTGCCAGGAACTCTTACATTTCTCACTGGGTCACCAACAAATTCTTTTGTAAAACAAGAACATTTAAAGAAAAAAATAATAATTAAAACCCCATGCAAGTTTTTAAAAATGGATATTTTTTCAAACTCTCTCTTGACCTCTGCGGTACTCTGGTCAACGTTTTCTACTACACCTAACTCCACTATGTATTACTTATCTTTGCTCTTACAAAAGCAGCTTTAAACTGGAATGGTAACAAAAATACCTTTCTTATTCATGTTAACCACCAACCAACAGAAATAACACCTAAGAAAATGCATAAGACATGTAAGAGTTCAAAATATTCAGACTGGCCTATTTTACAGAACTGCATGTTTTCAAGACAATGGCCTATGAAGAATGGCATAATCCATACATAGTACTGCTAAATCACACACTGCTTACAAATTCACAAATAGATATCTAAGTATTTCATCTACTATTCATGCAGCTCTTCAGCTGTATGAACTTATTTTTTAGACCAAAAGCAACCAAAGCCTCATAGCTTAGCCTTCTACATAATTTGATATTTATACTTGAGAAAGAAATGCATTAGTTTTTAAAACATGGTGCTATTTTATATGTGCTTGTTTATTATAATGCAACAATCTACAGAATTCTTCATTTTCTGTGGAATTCAGTATTTTGAAAGAGACCAAACATTGGAGAACGTGAGGATAGAAACGATTTTGCATAAACAAAATCCTCCACAAGAACAAAACAATATTTCCTTCAGACAACTCAGGCAAGTTGCTTTCTTAAATGGAAAACATGTATACAGGCACGTGCCTCACTTTTACTGGCAATCTGTCTTTGTAAACATACACATAGCATGCATGCATTACTTGTGACATACACACAGGTTAAAAATAGGTTACATCAAGCATAGCAAGACAGAAAGAGGGCCTAGTCTTAAAAGAACCCAAAGGATGTACTGCAGCTTGTGGTAGTCTATACAGTGTATGTACACTGCAGAGATTTTTATGTGATCCCTGGCATGTTAAAACATTCCCCTGACCTTTGCTTCAAGCATTTTAAACAGTATTCCATTACAGAAATGCCTGTAAGGCAGGCAGTTCAGCTCCTTTGCTAAATAACAATAGAGATTTTGTTAGGCATATTGTTTTATACAAGCAGCAGTATTTTAGCCTTTGTTTCTGAGTATTTATTACAAAGGAACTCACCAAAACTAGGATTGATGGAGACTGAAGACGATGGTAGTTCGTTACTAATGTTCACACCCCCAGGTGCATTTCTGTAGTTCAGCACCATCACATTATTTCCCAGACTGGCCTCAGATGGTGCTGGCATGAATGGCGATGCCACTGGTGAAGATGCAACATGGACAGTACTTTCCACAACACTTGCTACAAAATTTGATTGTGCAGAAAGGTCAGGCATCCTTTTGTTTGTTGTGCATGATGAATGCAATGAATGTGCAGAAACTATAGTGGGAAGTGGTGGGTTCTGGCTGTGAACAGGCTGCTGTGATTCAAGCTGAAGACTCTGCTGAACATGTTTTATCGTGGAATTTACATGAACATGGCTGTTTTGTAAAGCAACCCTTATGACTGGGCTCTGCCTTCCCTGTTGTGGTGAAGAAAGATGAAGACTTGGTTTCCTTTCCATGGATTTTTGTACTCCTATTTTTCCTTGGGGCAGATGGCTGGAACTTCTGTATGTAAATCCAACTGGTTTCTGCAAATGTGATTCAGAAAACAATTAAAAGGTTATATTAGAAATATCTGGTAGTTTTTTCTTTTGCAAACTAGGAAGACTACATTTTAGTAATTATGCTATTGGCAACAGACTCTTAATTACAGTATTAATTGTCATGAAGCTAGTGCTATTAGTTTTTAGCCTTCTCTTTATTTTCTTTTATTTTTGCTTGTAGTACCAACACTAAGAGTTTATCTGGTCAGCTTCAACATTTCTCAATTTGCTTCCACCCGAGGTGTTGGCACAATTACTTTGTAAAAATCCAGGGAAATATATAATAAGAAATGCAGCTTTGTAAAGGCTCTTAAAATGAACTTGATGAAAAAAAGAACAGACAAAATAACATTTAAAATCTGCCAGCCATTGACCCAGTCTGCTGAATTCTCAAGGAATGTCTCACTGCCATGTTAGCTTCTCTTTAAACAAGAGGGGAAACAATTCATTTTCTCTCCTGGCTGCCTCTTCATTCTTTAGTTGCTAGCTCAAATGATTAAACATTCAGATCTCATCTACAATGGAAGATTCAAAAGAGACTAAGACAGACAAAGGGGCTATGTTTTCCAAGGCTTGGGGTACTTTTACTAAGAAACATATGCACTCTAAAGCATGTGTTCTAGTTCAAAATACGAGCCATGGAGCAGGAGCTACCAAATGTAGCTGGCAGGCATGGCTTTAATTTTGCTGTTTCTTTTGTTTTACTTTTTGTATATTTGTTTTGTTTGCATTTTTCATTTACAGAAATCTGATTATATTCCACCCTGGTAGCCATTAAAAATAGGACCTAAAGAAAGGCTTACGGGCCAGAAAGTTTGTCCATTTCTCCAACTACTGGAGCTGATCTAACGAAAAATAAAACAAAACAAAAAAACCTTTACTACCAACCTTTCCTTATTTATATCCTTAGCCCATCACACATACAAAAATGGTACAGCTATTTAAAAAATAAAATAAATTAAAAAAAAAGAAACAACCTACAGCATTCCTGATGGTTTTAAAGAACCTAATAAAATGGTTGGCAGGCTCCATTTGCTGGCTTCCCCCTTACACCTTATAGTAATAAAAGGAAAGTCTTCCTCAAAAACAACCCCTGCAGTTCAGGACACTTTTAATCTGGACATTAAAGCAGCTGCCATCCCACATGATCAGAGGGGAGGGTAAGAGCACAGATGTCACAGGGTCCAAGTCTAACTGACAAACCCAGTTTGTTCGCCGAATCTCATATTTTTGGATGTGTGGACAGTACAAGCTTAGAGTTGTCAACAAAAATGCATTCCCAAATAAAATGTAGCACCCTGAAACAACATACACAAGGGTGTCATCACTTTTAACCACCCCTAAACCAAATGGCCATATACCTGTCTTGGCATCTCCTGACAGCAGAATCACCTCTGCTACATTAAAAGCTTTGCAATATTGTTGATTAAGAAAGGTCATTATAGACTTTATGGCCTTCTTCAAAAATCATCTGTATGTTTTCCTTTAAAAGAGCATAATTATAAGTACTGATACTCTGTCTTCTTAGTTAAAAGTGGATTGACCATATAGGAACAAAAGGGACAATGTACACTTAATATCAAACTTTCTTAAAAAAATTGGGAAAAAGGCATCTTAGAATCATAGAATAGTTAGGGTTGGAAAGGACCTTAAGATCATCAAGTTCCAACCCCCCTGCCATGGGCAAGGACGCCTCACACTAAACCATGTCACTCAAGGCTCTGTCCAACCTGGCCTTGAACACCGCCAGGGATGGAGCATTCACAACTTCCCTGGGTAACCCATTCCAGTGCCTCACCACCCTTACAGGAAAGAACTTCTTCCTTAGATCCAATCTAAACTTCCGCTGTTTTAAGTTTGAACCTGTTATCCCTTGTCCTACCCCTACAGTCCCTAATTATTAGTTTCTCCACAGCATCCCTATAGCCCCCCTTCAGATAGAATCATAGAATAGTTAGGGTTGGAAAGGACCTTAAGATCATCAAATTCCAACTCCCCTGCCATGGGAAGGGACACCTCGCTCCAAACCATATCACCCAAGGCCTCGTCCAACCTGGCCTTTAACACTGCCAGGGATGGAGCATCCACAACCTCCCTGGGCAACATATTCCAGTGCCTTACCACCCTAACAGGAAATAATTTCCTCCTTATATCCAACCTAAACTTCCCCTGTTTAAGTTTTAAGTTTGAACCCATCGTCCTATCACTACAGTCCCTAATGAAGAGTCCGTCCCCAACATCCTTATAGGCCCCCTTCAGACATTGGAAGGCTGCTATGAGGTCTCCACGCAGCCTTCTCTTCTCCAGGCTGAACAGCCCCAACTTTCTCAGCCGATCTTCATACAGGAAGTGCTCCAGTCCCCTGATCATTCTCGTGGCCCTCCTCTGGACTTGTTACAACAGTTCCGTGTCCTTTTTATGTAGAGGACACCAGAACTGCACACAATACTCCAAGTGAGGTCTCACAATAGCAGAATAAAGGGGCAGGATCACCTCCTTCGACCTGCTGGTCACGCTCCTTTTGATGCAGCCCAGGATACGGTTGGCTTTCTGGGCTGCAAGTGCACACTGAAGCCGGCTCATGTTCATTTTCTCATCGACCAGCACCCCCAAGTCCTTCTCCGCAGGGCTGCTCTGAATCTCTTCTCTGCCCAGCCTGTAGCTGTGCCTGGGATTGCTCTGACCCAGGTGTAGGACCTTGCACTTGGCATGGTTAAACTTCATGAGGTTGGCATCAGCCCACCTCACAAGCGTGTCAAGGTCCCTCTGGATGGCATTCCTTCCCTCCAGCGTATCAACCGAACCACACAGCTTGGTGTCATCAGCAAACTTGCTGAGGGCGCACTCAATCCCACTGTCCATGTCAGCGACAAAGATGTTAAACAAGACCGGTCCCAACACCGATCCCTGAGGGACACCACTCGTTACTGGTCTCCAGCTGGACATTGAGCCATTGACCACAACTCTTTGCCTGAGGCCATCCAGCCAGTTCTTTATCCACCGAGTGGTCCATCCATCAAATTGATGTTTCTTCAATTTAGAGACAAGGATGTCATGTGGGACAGTGTCGAACGCTTTACACAAATCCAGGTAGATGACATCAACTGCTCTACCCATGTCCATCAGTTCTGTAGCCCCATCATAGAAGGCCACCAAATTGGTCAGGCAGGATTTCCCCTTAGTGAAGCCATGCTGGCTGTCACCAAGCACCTTGTTGTTTATCATGTGCCTTAGCATGCCTTCCAGGAGAATCTGCTCCAAGATTTTGCCAGGCACAGAGGTGAGACTGACTGGTCTGTAGTTCCCTGGGTCATCCATTTTCCCCTTCTTGAAAATGGGGGTTATATTTCCCTTTTTCCAGTCGTCAGGAACTTCACCTGACTGCCATGATTTTTCAAATATGATGGCCAGCGGCTTAGCAACTTCACTCGTCAGCTCCTTCAGGACCTGCGGATGGATTTCACCAGGTCCCACGGACCTGTGCATGTTCAGATTTTTAAGATGGTCTCCAACAAGATCCTCTCCTACAGTGGGCCCAAGGTCTTCATCCTCACAGTGCCTGCTTCTGCCTTCCAAGACTTGGGTGGTGCGGTCAGAGCCTTTGCTAGAGAAGACTGAGGTAAAGAAGTCATTCAGAACCTCAGCCTTCTCCAAATCCTGTGTAGCTAGTTCACCTGAGAGCTTCCTGAGGGGGCCTACATTCTCCCTAGTCTGCTTTTTATTTGCTATGTACCTGTAGAATCCCTTCCTGTTATCCTTAATATGTCTAACCAAGTTTAATTCTAACTGGGCTTTAGTTTTCCTAACCTGGTCCTAGCTTCCCGGACAACATCCCTGTATTCTTCCCAGGCTGCCTGTCCTTGCTTCCACTTTCTATAAAACTCTTTTTTCATTTGAAGTTTCCTCAACAGCTCCTTATCCATCCAAGGGGGTCTCCTGGCCCTCCTGCTGCACTTCCTTCTATTTGGGATGCAACACTCCTGAGCTTGTAGCAGGTGATCCTTGAAGACCAACCAAGAGTCTTGGGTCCCCCTGCCCTCTAGGGCTGTATCCCATGGAACCTTACTAAGCAGGTTCCTGAAGAGGCTAAAGTCTGCTCTCTTGAAGTCTAGGGCAGTGAGCTTGCTGCACACTTTTCTCACTGGATACTGGAAAGCTGCTATGAGGTCTCCACACAGCCTTCTCTTCTTATTAAAAGAAGAAAAATCTATACCGTAATGAATATGACACCGCACTGCTGAGATCTAAAAATTGGTTAGTCAGTTGAACCAGCCTGTGTGAGTGATGCATAAACTCTTTTCTCATTGCAGAAACCAACAAGAAAGGAGACCGCATCTTATACAGCAACACCACCAATCTACTCAAGTTTCAGATGTAACATACGCAATTCATTTCTGTTCAATACAAATAGAATTTTATGGCATCCTGAATTTGATGGGTGCCACTCAGTGACCACTAGTCAATAACAACACAGGAGACTGAAGCTGGCGTACAGTTAAGAAATCTAGAACAATTTAATTGAAATGGATTTTAAGTCTACTACTTTGCTATTTTTTTAACTTAGTGAGAAGATTTATTTTTATTTTTTAATAAGCATTAGAGGAAGTGAGAGAATGAAAGTACAAAGAAAGGCCTTAGGTTTTTAATACTCACAGGTTTGAGCAACAGTGGCTTTACACAAGAATGCTGGATTTCTGAGACCTCACGATGAAGCAAGTCAAATTTTTTATCCAAGTTCTGAATTGCATCATACATGGCCTGACAACACACACAAGAGTTAGGACAGTATTGTTTCACAAGAACCCAATTTAAATCTGAACAAATCAAGAAAGTTGAATTAAGAGCAAAAGTCCTTCCCAAAATTAGGCAAGATCTTTAGGTAATATATACATTCTGTAAGCATATAAAAGATCGATTTAGATACAAAAATCCAAATACCAGTAGTAAATACCACACAATAAAAAGAATTATCAGATAAGTTTGTTCTTGTGACTTTAATGTGGCTGACACTTAAATGTTGCTCTTCCTGCTTCCAGCAGATGTTTTATTTGTACCTATTCGGTACATTTTGTTTTACATTGAGAAGATACAGGTTCTAAGGCAAGTCAGCTATAATATGTTATTAAGTCATGATAAGCTTCCAAGTACACAGGTAGAAGGCTTATAGGCAGAAAATTGAAATGGATTTCTATATCACCAATGGGAAATATATTTATAAAAATACTATTTGTAAAGTAAAAATCCTAACTGGAAATGTGTGTGTCCAGTAATATCAAAGACAACAAAAAGGGCTTCCATAAGTTCATAGGTGACAAAAGAAAGGCTAAGGAAAATGTGGTCCCACTGTGATATGAGGTGGGGGACCTGCTGACAGAGGACACAGAAAACAGTGAGGGATCCAGTGCTATCTTTGCCTCAGTCTTTATGAGCAAGATTGGCCCTTAGGCCAAGGAGATGGACTGGAAACTGAGCAGACAGCCATGCCCAGAAAGTAGTCATCAGCAGCATAAAGTCTAGATGAAGATCAGTAACTAGCAGAGTACACCATGAATCAATACTGGGTCTGATTCTGTTTAACATCTTAATTAACGATCTGTATGATGGGCAGAGCATACCCTCAGCAAGTTTACAGATGATATCGGACCTGCAAGAGTGGCTCATACACCAGGGGGCCATGCTGCCATCCAGACTGATATCAATAGGCAAGAAAAATGGGCTGACAGAAACATCATGAAGGTCAACAAGTGGAAGTGCAAAGCCCTACAACTAGGGAGGGACAACCCCAGATACCAGGACATGCTGGGAGCCATCTAGCTGGAAAGCAGCTTGGCAGAAAAGGACCTGGGATCTCTTAGGGGTTACCAAGTTGAGTATGAGCGCCCTTGCCACAAATGTGACTAATGGTACCCTGGGCTGCATTACGCAAAATATTGCCAGCAGGTCAAGGGAAGCAATCATCTCCCTCTTCTCAGCACTGGCGAAACTACAGTTGGAGTGCTGGGTCTAGGCCTGAGCTCCGCAATACAACAGAGATGTGCACATACTGAACAGAGTCCAATGAAGGGCCACAAAGAGGATGGCCTAGAACACCTCTCCTGTGAGGAGAGGTTGAGAGAGTCAGGACTGTTCAGACTGCAAAAGAGAAAGCTCAGGGGGATCTCATCAATGTATAAACACCTGAAGGAACGGTGCAAAGAGGATGGAGTCAGGATCTTCTCTTCCAGCGGTCCCCAGTGGCAGGACCAGAGGCAATGGGCACCAGCTGAAACACAGGAGGTTCCAGATTCCCTCTGAACATCACAAAATACTTTTTCACTGTGAGGGTCACCGAGCCCTGTCACAGGTTGCCCAGGGAGGTTGTGGAATCTCCCTTCTTGCAGATATTCAAAAGCCATCAGAACATGGTTCTGGGTAACCATCCCTAGGTGGTCCTACTTGAGTATGGGGTTAGGACAAGATAGTCTGCAGAGGTCCCTTCCAACCTCAACCATCTTGTGATTCTGTGAAAATGAGATTTAAATGGTGTATAAAGAAATCAACTCAGCAATGCCTTTCAGAACAAACACGGCATTGCAATCAACTGCATACACATTTTTCATAATCACAGAATCAAAAATAAAAAACTTGAAAAAAAACTTATTTATTGAAAGCATCTGAACTCCAGTCAATCCCCAAGGTGAAGCTTTCTTTCAGACGTTAAGAATTCATGTTGCCTTACTAAAGCAATCAGACACACTTAAAAAGTATTATTGTGAAGGCCCAAATTTTCAGACATAAAAACCAGATAAGACAAAGCATTCAAAGCCCATCAGTTATTACTATACATTACTGTGTGATATAGAAAGTTCCTTCTTCAGTGTTTCCAGGATTTAGCAACTCAAACATGATGCTTACACAGCAACTTAGACATACATTCTGTGCCATAAGAATATAAAGGAATTAGATAAGAGAATATTTATCTAATACTGAAAGGACACTGACAACTTGAAAATACCTATCGCATACATGTCATCAGCTATTTCTGCAAAAAACACACAAGGACATTATAAACATATCAGTTACAAAGAGGAAACGTGTCTTCAACTAAGCAAAGCAGTATCTTCTGTTGATCTACAAAGTCACTAAATAAATTTTTAAAAAGACATATGGATATGAAAAAAAAATGCTAGATTAATATGTAGTAGATAAATTGAAAATAATTAGAAATTCTATCAAAACCAACAGTTAGGTTTCAATACAATAGCTATCTTTTTTAAAAAATAATTATCCTCAGACAAAAGAAGCTATCAGTGTTTCCAAAACTTATAAATATCCCAAGCACTAAAAGTCCTTAAATTGGTATGGACAGTACAGGCATTATTAAAAGGCTTCATGTAGCCGTAGGGCAGACTTACTGGGAGGAGGGTGTAACAGTGGGGTGAAGGAGATGGAAACAGCCTAGTAGGCATCAAAAGAGGCTACAGCTTCTCATTAGCACTACTTGCTGCAGCACACATTCCCAGACTAGCAGCAATAATATAAATCACACAATCTGCTTAAGGAGACTTGCAAGACATTAATACTTGGCTGCAAGCCACTGACAAATTATTCTCCCTAAAGCTTGGTCTAAGTATCTCTCACTTTATAGAGTATTATGACTCCATAATAACATAATTCCTCACCTGAATAAATACAGGATGCTTTTAATTTTTGGTGCAGTCGTTTTCAATATTGCCAACTATTGCTTCAGAAGTCAAAAGCAAAGAACTCACCAAAACACCACTAGCAGGATTTTGGCATGCTTTTGGCAAGCCTCATGTACTTTCAAAAATTGGGTGTGTATGACAGTCAGATCTTCCCCATTACCATGAAGTCCTTCCAATAACCACTAGACTTTACAATTTGTACTGAAGCTTAATATTTGAACAGTATTCTTGCCAGCTATGATGTGAAAGCTTAAGAAAAGACAAAGTAGGTTTGTTTTTTTCATTGAAAATACTGAGCAGGCAGCTAACAAATGAAGAACTAGAAAGGATGAAGTCATAGGTTATTCACTACAGAACGCAAATCTTCCTGAAATTCAACTAAAATGTTTTAAATGCCACTTCGGAGACAAAAAAAAAAAAAAATACCTGGCAATAACTGAGGACCTCCATTAGAATTTTCTGCTGATCTCCAGTGTAGGAAGCTTCAGATACAATGCTCCCCTTTTTCATAAACAATAAAAAAAGAGAGTGTAAGCTAGTAGTATATGCAGTCTTAGGATACCACATTAAACCATTAAAACTCTTCAAACCTCACACATTATTTAAGTCTACCCGAAAACATGCATCCCCAAAGCAGCTTTTCAAAGTCAGTCAAAATTAACTTACACATTCATAGTCTGGTTCACACTCATAAATGACACTGTCACTATCTTCATATTCTCCTTCCCTTGTTCTCATCTGGGAAATAACGTAAAGAACTTTCAATGTTTTGAACAATGAAAGAGTTCAAAATATCAGCTCCAGAGAGAAACTTCTAGGAATCCAACTTGGACATTTTCAGTTGTAGCTATAGTCCCTCCCTGGTTACAAAATGGCCGAAGAAAGTGAGATTTAACACAGTCATCTCATTTATGGGCCTGTGGTTAGGTCATAACATAACATAAACTTCTTGTAAATTTATGTAATAGTATGTATTTTTATTTGGTTATTCTAAAGCCAGAACTTTCTCACCTATGTATGTCCTATATAGCCAGTCCTATGTAATTATAAGACTCCTTATAGATAGTTACACTAATTTAAGTAAAACAATTTCAAAACAAAAGTGTATTTATTTCAATGGGTATAACTTCTATGCAGAAGCTGTAAAAATGTGTAAAAGATGTAATTTTTTTACTGCCTGAAAGATGCTTTGAGACCGAAATCAACAGTGCCACCACCTGGACAATTCTGACATTTTTCTTTTACTGGATAGGAGCATCATACATCATACATCCATCCATCATACATCATGGATTTCAAGTCTTGTTGTTGTGGGTTGTTTGTTTGTGTGGTTTTTAACTAAGTCATATTTAAACACGTCTTATTTTTAAAAGGGAAGGTTGGTGATACAGGGGTGTTGTTTTTCTTTGTTTCACAACAAGCAAAGTTAAAGAGCCACCCTGACTTTTGGAATTTAATATTTTAGTGACATGAACCAAGCTTCACACTACCTCAAGTCAGAACTATGTAGCCTGTCTTTAGACAGATGGAGGCAAACCCTTATTCAACATAAAGTTTCAACTCTTATTGTAAATTCCACAAAGAGATTTTTACTGAGAAAAATAACAGAATCTATATGGGAAATTAGTACGAGTTACTATCTGTTGCACACTAGCTGCTGTTACACACACACAGAATCCAACAAAACAAGGTTTTACTCTTGCTAGAAGCTTCCATGCACTACATGGATACCCTATCCCCACTTCTTCACTGGGATATCACTAAATGAGCATACAAAAGTAAAGGGAAAATTACACACCCAATGACACTGAAACCAGCCTCAAAACAAAGCGCCACTGTTTTGGGAAACATACCACATTCTGTCCCACTAGAGTAGGTGCAAGTCGTTTTCTTTTATTACGTGAAAACACAAAATTCATTTTCTCAGGGCTGTGACCATTTCCTCTCTGCATACTTGCAGAATGGCTCATATGCGATGTTAATCGTTCAGCTAGCACTGATAAGCCTTGGCTTCCTGAAAAAATGGAGAGAAAGCAAAGCATATCAGAAGGCTTCCCATTGCATTAAACATTTCACTATAAAGAAGCATGCAGCCACCTTTTTTTTTTTTTTACTTTCTAACTGCTTAGTTATTTGAAATTTGTTTACTAGCATATTATTAAACACTTACTAAACTCATTTAGAGCTGAAATCATAAATTTAATATACTTTCTTCCAAACTCTCTCCAGCCTCCTTTTCATTTGCCTTGCTTTTCACTGCCGATTCTCTGTTCTCATTTCCATGTCCAATTTTACAGAGTCACAAAACTCAGAACCCCGACAAGACCAGTTAACTGAAATTCAGGTGAAACACCCACAATGTGAAACAGAGTTTCTATTTGTTTAGTCCTCAGCTGTCCATTCCCTTCACTTACAGGGTCTCTCCCATCTTTGTCACTGAAACACACTGCAACAAAATGAGATCTGCTCCAGGTATCTCCTGTTGACTCAGAGTAGTCAGGGACTACCAAACCCAAGCTATCCACAAGTGGTACACAAAATGCCTCCACCTCTTATGTGTGGGACTGGCACGTAGTTAAAAAGTTCTGCCCTAATTCTCCTGAAGCCTAGACCTATCTTTTGAAGAACATTAAAGGATCTTCACTGTTAAGGGAAAAGCTGTGTCTCTACTGCCAATTCTGCCTGTCTGTCATATACAGGCTTCTACCTCAAACTTCCCAGAAAGGGCTATGGCAGCTCTTTTTAAAAAGAAATTAAAACTTAAGAAGGGAAGAAAAAAAAAAAAAAGTAATTACTTCCTCTTGAGTTCTATGTATTTTAGCTATAGACAGAGCAAACGCTATATAGGTAACAGGATACATATAAGAGAAGATATTATTGGACAAGTAAAGCTGAAGAAGCTAAACAAGACCTTGGAAAGTTTGAAAGAACTAAGGAAAAACAGCTGGCATAAAAAGGCAACACCAAGTTTCCACCACACTATCTGCTGTGAAAGGGCTTTCTGCAGCTTAACCTAAGCTGAAAAGGTATGGTGTGGGAGTTTTGTGGATACCTACAATAAATTTTTTCAAAGTAAAAGGGGCTGTATAAGAAGAATTTACAAGGGTACTTCTTACTGCTTCTGCAAAATAATGGAACTTACTTTGTGGCCCAACTGGAAAGCAGAACTAATATCCCAAAAGCAGACGAGAAATCAAATCCAATGGGACAAGGACAAGCTAAGAGAAATACTGGAAAGCAAAGACAATCACTTTACTTTTATGCACTCTAGAAGGGAGGGGCCGGGGCAGGACAGAAAAATAGTAATATATTCAGATTAATAAAAAAAAAAAAAAATTTGCATTAAAAGCCCAGACAAATGTTGTGGCAGAGCTGACAGATGCTACCTAGGCCAGATCTGTGTTAGTTTCAGATCAGTGCAGTTAAAATCATTTTGAAATCACAATCAATAACTCAGCAGTAAAAATACATACGCAGTTAATATTAAACTTAATATGAAGATTAAAACCTACCTACTCTCCCACTCAGCTTAAGAGTTTCCCGGATCACCTCATCCCTCTGTCTTTGCCACACAGACCTAGCACTCATCTAGCACTAAGCATCCCCAGAACTGAACCTGAGAGACAGTAGCACCCTGAAGGACCAACAGCAATACAGACAAAAGGACACGTTGAAAGTAGAAGGGGTGCAGGGCAGTAGGATTAACTCACAGGCACAATGTAGTCCCTCAAAGTTCAAATACTTTCTGCAGACAAACCAGAATGCTACTTTACCTGGAGAAACATCATCTCCCTGGTTTAAATATATTTTAAACATATTATGTTAAACTAATCATATTTCTGATGAGCTTCCCAAACTTAGATTTAGGCACAAATATGACCTAAAAGAAGAGTGCCAGCAAAAGTGATACCAAGTTTGTGGGCATAAATGGCTAAGTAAAAACACAATGGAAGTGTTCTGCAGCTGGCTTGCTCCGCCAGCTCAGTATCCATAGGCAAGAAGATATGAGACAAAAGTCAAAGAAACCAGTTTGGACAGACAGAACCAGATCTGAGAAAAGGTACTGCCTGACAAGTCAGTGGCCTAAGATGGTTGAATAAAACAATGAGAGAAATGCTGTTCAAAGAGTTAAGTTAAACAGTTATATTCAAGATAAACTTATGCCATGTTTTAGTCATACAACTCACTATACTCAATTTTAACTAGACAATATCAAATGCTAACAATCAACAACTGGAGCTGTACGCCTGAAGTTGACAAAAGCATCTTTTACCTTTTAAAAAACAATCATACCCACTCATGATTTTTCTGTTGATACAGAAATAATCGTTCCTGCCCTGAAGCCTGAAACCAAGACAAGCAACTGTCTATGACAGCTTCTCAGGTGGGATTTTTTTTATTATTATTACTATTTTAAACAGATTCAAACCCCAAAGTAAACCATCCAAACTATCCTCCTCCCCAAATACGATTTCAGACACAAATGTACAAAAAAGTTAGAGTATACTCTACTGTCAAGTAGAAGACAAAAAAAGATTAAAAGTTCTCAGAAGCACCTAACAACACTAGGAAGCTGAAATGTAACTTGACTCTGCTGAAGAGGAATACTGATGAGACTCTCTATAAAACCAACTGGCCAAACAAAGAGGCCAATAAGGGCCATCACTTAGCTACAGTCATCTTCCTTGCAAACTTGGTAATACTGCTGCTGGACTTACTAAGTGCTCGTAACAGCTATGATTAAGTTTTGTCTGGGCCAATAGGGAATTGGGTAAGATTTCTGAGAGACTTTCATCTTGCATGTTAAAATAAATGCAGTGAATTAAAGACAAACAGCAAAAGCTACTTACAGCTGGTAATTTATCACCTTAAACAACCATCTTGCTACCACTGCACATCAGTATCCCCAGTGCTTCACTGAATTGCACTGGCCAGTTTACCTAAAACCCTCATTTTCTGGGTTAGGTTTTTCCATGCCTTTTTTTTCCAGTTTGCTCACTAATTCATTCCTAGTTATACTTATTTACATTTAAATAAAAAAATGTCTAGTAAAGATGTAATATTTTTAATGGGCTTATTATTAATAAAGACCTCTAAAGTAGTAACTAAAAAGGTCCCTCTTTTTAAATGTATTGCCAATCAGTTTCTGTAAGGTAGCTTTCTAACAAAACACATTTTAACAATAAGGGTAATACAGAAAGCATTCAAGACAGCAGCACTGTCAATACAGCATTAAAACTAGCTATTAACTATTCGTTACAATAAAAACAAACAACAATTACCATAGGCAAGTTGAGCCACATGGTGAACACCACTGTTTACTTCAGAGTTTTGTTCCATTGACACACAGCTTTGTGTGGACAGTCCATTTTCTCCATTGTCAATAACCACTGCTTCCACATCATCTTCAACATTCACAGGTACATAATCTATCAGCATGTGTAGAAAGAGAAACAGGTAAGGCTAAACACCCCTCTGCGTATCAGGTGACTAGCGCTTTTATATGGTCTAGCTTTATCTGAACTGTACCACTGGCTAATTTTAACCCAGTTTCACTTTTGCATCTAAATGCACCCACTTTTAAACACAGGCACTGAGGTTTCAACACACACTAGAAGAGAAACAGCTTGCTGTTACTTAGCTGGCAGGATCCATGAAATTATTCAGTACTCAACTCTCCCTACAGCATCCAGATTCAACAGAAATAGCTACAAACCAGTACTGAGCACTTTGAAGAACTTCACTATTGACACTCAAGCATATGACAAAACATTAATTTGGATATAAAATTTTACTTCCATAAACGAGAAATGTTTAATGCGCTTAAAATAAATTCTACAAATCCTAACTGCAGAATTGGTATTCAGATCAAACCAAAGATCAGCTCCCAGTAAGATGCTGTGCGGAAACACTGAATGGCAAATCTCCAGTACCAAATTTTTTCCAATTAAACATACTACATCAAGGAAAAAAAAAAACCACCCTGGTTTCAAAATAACTGTATTATAGCTATTAGTGCTAGATCTGATGGTTTTGGGAGGGTAGGGCAGGAAGTGGAATTTATTCTTGATTAAACAAATTAATGGAAGGAACCACACTGTGAACCACTGAAGTTAGGAAATAAAATGTAAATTCAGCCAGCACACATGCATAACGACACACTAAGTATATGAACACATATGGTATTTTCCACAGGATCTCTACCCTGTTCAGGGCACAGCATGGACTAAGCTCTAGGAATGAATCAGGGCTGCATGACTTTAATAGTGGTCTGGGTCTTTACTCTTACACAAACAATTCACGTCAAATCCTGATCTGTTCTTCTGTTCCAATTTCTTAAAAGATGAAGAGGTGGGAAAGAAGCTGAAATCCGTAGGTCATAAAAGTCTTCCTTTTGGCCATTACTCCCATCTAATCCAGAAAAAACAATTCACCAGGATTTGGCTGTCATCAGATTACGAAAGACTTCACCAAACTGAGGGTCTGTTCAAGAAACATCAAAAAATTGCCATGCAGTCAAAAAAGCCATGAAGCCAAAAAGCTAGTTGGGGCATAGCTGCCCTGCAAAAAGGAGTTTAGCTGTTAGGAGTGTGAGCTGGCATACACTGTTCAGGCCCAGGGAACAGTTCTTGATCCGTTTTAATTAGCTGTATAGAAGTAAACAAGAGGACTACCCATGAACTTAATTTAGGTGCAGCTTTTAGCACTTCAGTGATGTTCACTGACTGAAGTTCAATGCAGGCTAACATGAACTATTTGTACCTGTTGAACTATTTAATTGCCTCAGAGGCACAAACTTTTTTGTTGACATTTATCTAGTATTCTACCTACTCTGGGAAGGAGTTAAAAGAGTCAGGAAAAGTCCAACTGTAATGAAGCAGGCAAGAACAAAATTCTCTCTGCCAATTTCCCAAACAGAGTACTGTATAGCCTGGCAAATGCCTTACTTACAGCTGGGCCACTGCTGCCCTGCAATCATCTTTCTATCCCTTAACTACAGAAAGTGACATGAGTTTGCTGACAATACAAAACTGGGAGGAGTGCTGTGGATTCAGGAGGATCTAGACAGGCTGGAGGGATGGGCAGAGAGGAACCTTTTGAAATTCAACAGAGACAGGTGGAAGGTCCTGGATACTGAAAGCAAAGCTCAGTCTTCCACACCCTTCCCCATCCTCCCTTAAGTAAGTTTCAGAATCAGAGTACCAGTAGTACAGTGGACTCTGAGCAGAAAGTCACCAAAATCTGTAGCTAGAGGAGGTCTCAGCAGGAGGATAAACACATGAAACAGAAGATACAGAAAATGCCTCACTTCCAAAACATAGCTAATTACAACACATTTCTACAATGATGTAGGGGCAATGCAACAGCATGCGCTAGTCTCTCCTCTAAGATGGTGCCCACAATCTTTCTCATCCCAAGAGCTTTTATCCTCCATCACCCATTGCTCAACATGGCTGCTTTCATGCAGGGAAAGAAAATTATTCCTTCTTCATAATGGCACTACAGTCAGGAAGTTTTGCGATTAGAATACATGACCCATTTCCATGAAATTTTATCAACATGACTGGTGACTTCAACAGTAAGGAAATCTGCTCCAAGAAACACAGACCAACCTGCTTTATACTAAGCACTTAGTCCTTTCCCTAATGTATTCTAGCTGCCTTGCCTCTGAAGTCAGTCAACAAATGTAAATGTCTTTGTTGTACACTGGTTAGATTCATAAAACCAACCAACCGAACAAACCTGCTCAAAAGTATTTTCTCTAGAAGGACTTGACAACAAATAATGGGTTGTTTAAAAAAAGGTGCGTGGGGGCAGTAGTTATCATATCATAGTCCTTTACATAACCTATTCAGGCAAGCTGAAGCAATTCTTCATGTCACAACTGAAGTAATTGTTACATGTGAGGACAACTTTGTCCATTGAACTGCAATCTTCACACACCTTCAGAAACTTATGACAAAAGAATAAAAGAATTCCAGCTATTCACTTATAATCTTAAGGAAACTGCAACATAGTCCCGTAAGCAATTCTGAGTATTTCTCTTGCTTCTCAGAAGCGTTAACAATATGGAGCAATACCATATACAGCAGCAAACAATATTAAATACCTATCTGTCTTTCAGGTAGAAAGCACAAACTGCCAGATTCTGTGATTAATTTGTGGTCCTGGAAAAAAAAAAATAAAAAAAATTAAGCCATCAAGATTATTTTTGACATGACACTTGAATGAAGATGTAACTGCATTTCTTGTGCTAAGTTAGTAATTTCATTGCATTAACTCCACGGACACAAAAAATATGACATAGATATTTAAATGTTTCCAGTTAGTCTTGACAGGAAATGATAAATTAATGAAGTGTGATTAAGAAAATATTTTAGGTTTATATATTTCAAATAAGGCTTTTACCATGAAGTGAATTACACATTTAGTAAGTAAAACTTACTAAGTAGGCTGGTTTATCAGGTCACTGGAACAATTTATCAGTGTAAGAGAATGCTTAATTTCTGTTTGAAAACTGAACTGACAATCATCTAAAATGAGAAAATTTCACCAAACTAATTGCTCTCTCGAGAGTCAATGCATGCTCTGGATTGTATGGTACAGACTACAACTTATGATTTTCAGTAAGACAGTAGGATGTATTGTACATCCATAAAATGGATAAATGCATGTGCAGAAAAATGCGTGGCACAGAAAGATAGCTGGAGACAGAGCAGTACTGTGAAATGACCAAATTAGAAAACCAAGACTGGAGGTGCTCTTTTTAACTTAAAAGCCGTTATGTTCACCATTTAGAATTCTTTCACCAGGAATTCTTCTTTGCTTCTTTCTAGGCAAAATCATAAGGCAGCAGGTATTTGCAGGAAGTTAAAAGCACTTAGTGAGCTTTTGAGCAACTTGAGCTCAGCTTTCATAATGATTTACATGCAGAAACGTCCAGCATCATAAAGAATTTATTTCCAATAACCAATGGAGAAATATATTTAAAAGTAATTATGACTTAAAATTTTTCTCCCTTTTTTTGAAACGCTTTCATTTGATCAACCTACTCCAGCAATCAAATGACTGCTTATCTTTTTACTGCTGCTCAACCACCTTTCCCCAAATGGTGCAGTAGTATAGGTATTGGTGAAAAGAGCTAAAAACAGAAGAAAAATGCAAAACATAAGAATGAAAGACAAACAGAACTAGACTGAAACATACATAAAACTCAGAGCTGCATGGACAGGCCACCCAAATAATTTAGAGATGAAAAGATGTTGATATTAAACATCCAGAAATAGTAGAAACAAGTAAACAGAAACCAAAACCCTCACAAAACTAAAGTGCCAAGCATGAAGTCTTTCAGAGTTAAGAAGAAAAATAAATGCCAAAAAATCCCTCTGTAGCAACTACAAATTACATACCAAGCTAATGAAGCAAAGCAACCCTACCCAACCACATTAAAAAAAATATATATATACACCAAGGAACTAACTAACCTGGGTTTAAACTAAGTTACAAAAGGCAACTGGGCTATCATTAACTTGGACCACAGCTAAATCCTGTTTTATTTATGTGCTAGCATACACAAAAAAAAGAACTAACACAAGAGAGAACACAGAGGTATCAGTGTCATGATGCCTTCCAGGGCTAGTATCATCCCATCCCAGCTTCAAGTAATCATTTGCATATTATCTCAGTCTCACTGCAGACATGAGAGTTTTAAGCACATCTCTGCATACTATGATAATCAACCTATGAGCAAAGAAATACAATGGGATTTAATGCAACAGCTTAAATCTGTAGAGAAACTGACAGACTTGTCTTTCCCCAGGTATGTTACTAATTAAATACACAACATATGCCTGAGGGACAAGGAAGGACTCCTACCGAGTCAGAGGTTACCTAATGAATGCTCTTGCTTTTTGCAGAAACAAAAATGTAGGTAACCATGAGATATGGAATGTTAAAGGCAGGTGAATGAGAGAGCTGAAACCACTAAGTAGAACTAAATCCTACCCCGACCTCTACTGCAGAGCTCCTGGGGGCTGCTAGCCAAATCACAAAAACTAAGTCAAACTTTCAAAAAAAATACAGTGTTTTTTCTTCATTTTCTAAGAGTTCAGTTAGACATGTATTTCTGTAAATGTGATCTCAATACTCCCAGGTGCAACAGACAGTGATGGGAGCTATGTGTAAGACAAACTAGATTTCATAATGATGCTCAAGTACTGTACTCAGAAAAAATTGGTACCATCCACCACAAGTTGCATCCTTAAATTTAGCATGTGTCTGATAATTTTGTCATTAATCTAGATACGTTGTCACAGGTCAGAGACACCAGAATATTCTGCCAGAGATAACACGCTTACCAACAGCCAGTAAACCCTGGAACAATAGTTTAATTTAGAATGCTGTAGTCAGAATTTGCAGGACTGAAGTCTGCAACAGACTAAAACAATGGGATCATATACTGAGCAAATGCAAACCAATTACTATGGTGAGGAGCAGAGTAATAAAACCGTATTTCCTGTGGCATTATGTCTCATCTGGATTACTAAAATGCTAGTAAGATCAAAACTCGAGGTAAAACAAGCATCAGAAAAAGGTCTCTATTTAATAAGATTTGAACTTATATTGCACCTTTTGACTGAGGAATACTATTAATGGCACATCTTTTCTGATGCTGAGGAATTTAGAAGAGTCTTAGTATTTCTTAAGATTACTTACAGACAAAGCCAATCAGAAGACCAAAAAAAAATAGGACAAAGAAGAAACAGACACTCAATGCATTACTCTGTACATTTGCTTAGTCTGGACTATATCAGCACTGCTATGCTCCTACCGGACATCTTAATCCTAGCCTTTTACTTCACGCTGACATTTGTATTGTTGCACAGTGAACTGGCTGAAACCTATCCACAACAGAATATTTTTTATCTTTTTTAGCCAGAAAAGCTCCTTGAACCATGAAATCACACAAGGAAACTGGGCATCTGAGCAAGAGAGAAGTGGAACCTCTTGAGAGGGTAGAGTCCTGTGACAGCAGCAACAAGCTAAATCAGCTTAAACTGATGTGAGGCTGTATAAACATTACTCCTCAAAAGGGCAGGGTGGAACATGCAGCTGACAGAAATAGCCGGTTTGAGCCTAAGTCAGTTAAACTCTACAGAAATTGCACTACGCATTATGTCTTTGACTGGAAAGATCACCGTGTCAGGCATCGCACTTTAAGAGCACTGCTCATCTCTGCTGGTACTCAGGTTTTGTAGCAAAGTAACTGCAGCACCCGGGGACCTGCCAGGGCCGAGACACCGCTGCTACCCAGCCGAGTCTCCGCAGCGTTTTACCTCTACACTCACCATCTGAAGACTAAGGAACGCGAATGCTTCCCCCACCGCATACCACGCAACTGCCGCTGTCACCCTCGGGCCCTACCCCGTGCGATAATCAAACTGTGTCAGGGCCACGTTACTTCGCCTGGGCAGTAATTTCCCTGCGGGACTCCCGCTTCCAGCTCCCGCGCGGCACAGCCATGCACGGCCGCCCCTCAGCCCTTGGCTTCGCTGCAGAAGGCTCAGCGCTGCAGAGGCTCCTCAGCAACACGCGTTCCCAGGGAGGGGAAAACCCGAAGTCGTTGGGGCACGCCCAGCGGGGCGACAACAACGGCTCCCGCCCGCGCGCGGAAACCGTTAACCGCTGCGGGTCCCGCTACTCCCACCCCGCACAACGCCCCAAACCTCCACAACCACCGCCGCCCCCGCCGCCACGACGCGGCGGTGACGGGCAGCAGCGATAGCCAATGGCGATGGTGCACCTCGCCGCAACCGGCGAAGAGTGGCGGTGCGGTGGGCGTGGCTCGGCCGGCTAGGCAGCGAGCGCTGCGGCTCCTGCGAAGGATGAGGGAGCTCTGTGCGCGCCGCGTTTCGTCTGCCTTCCGGCGGCGGGCGGCCGGCTGGCTGGCTGGCAGCCTTACCGTCGGCGGACATAGCTTGCTGAGGCGGCAGAGCACGGCGTCCTCCTCAAAGCGGGTAGGGCAGCGGAGCGCGCCGGGGCTCCGGCACAGGCAGGTGTGGCTGGAATGCGGTGTTGGAAGCAGCTTCTCCGATGTGAGCGACAAACTGTTTTGAACCAGTGCGGCTGCGCGCTAAGCACGGGGGCGCGCCTGGCAAACGGGAGCCGCGGGGGGCGGAGGCGGTGCCGCCCGCCCTCCAGTGCCACCGCCTCCTTCTCCCCGGCGCCTCCTTCTCCCCGGCGCCTCCTCCCCGGCGCCGGGGGTGCGATGTCGGGTCTGGCTCTCGCTTTACCGACAGTTCCCCGGCCTTCTCTGCGCTGCTCTTGTTTCCGTGGCGCTGCCATGCACCGTGCCTGCCCAGGCCTGGATAAGGGCAGGGAGCTCAGTTTCATGCAGGCTTCTCCGTCCTTAGGAGGGTGGAGGGCTTGGTGGGCTGCTCTCCGATTCTCTGTGGCAAGGCACGTCCGTGGGTAGCTTAATTGTGCCCTCCGCGATTCTCAAACTGCAGAGTCTCGTGTGTGCCATCCATGGGTCCAGGTTTCAGCATACAGTAGTGTGTTTATCTTACCACGCCATGAGGTACCGTTTGGGTTCTTTGCAAGCCGCTTGTGATGGGAGAAATTCGGTTACAGAGGGGTAGTAACTGCTTCAAAAGGTTGTCCTCACAGAACTGTAGAGTCGGGTTGATACCAGATGCTTAATAAAATGCATTGCTAAGAACGGTTTATTTGTTAATAGTTCAGGTAATACACATTTTTGTATGTTCTGCTAAATTCTCTATCAAGTGCCAGCAAAGCATTTGTTTAAAGGAGAAACTCAAGATAGAAGTACTTACACAGGATGGATGAGCCGACTGGCAGCAAAACTAAGCACTAACCGAGTGAAAGGTAATTCCTATTGTGACCACCAACTCACTGACCAGTGACACAAGAAACCCCTCGGAACCAAAGAGAAGTAGGCATTGATCGTGTGGACTGATTAACATAAGAAGTTGCTTAACAAATAGGAAACTGTGTAGGAAGTAATGAAAGAGTTATGTAACTTGTAACCCAGTGAGGGCTGATGTCTTTGTTTGATGCGATGTATAAAGTGTAAAGCTTTGACAGTTGGGGAGCTAGGCATTGCTGCCTATTTTGCGCAAGCTAGAATAAAAGAATAGAAATACCTGTAATTTGCATTCTGTTGAAGGGCATGGAAGAGAGAATATCTGCGACTTGTATGTGGACAGAAGAGGGAATCAGAATAAGCAATAGGAATTATGGCAGGTAATGATCCTGTGTATGGGGCATTTTGGCAACCCACGTGGAAGATCTGTAGTCCCTTGCCCAGGTTGACTAACCACTTCAGGTAGAGGGGTTTGGCTGGGTGAATTCTGACGTTTTTGATTGTGGGCTTTTTACAACCAGCCCTGAAACCTGGATGACCAGTGATTCAGTAGTGCAAAATTACAGTAGTTACAAAATTATATGAGATAAAACAAGGAAAGAAAAATCTCCTTCAGCCTTCCATGAAAGGCTCTGTGAAGTGGTTTGTAAGGAAAATGACCTGGACCCTGAGAGTGAAAGAAGTAGGATGTTATTTAATCTTTTTATTGGCGGAATGATGATTTCACCGCTAATGTCTAGTGCCTACAAAGTATATAATAGCAGAGACGAGGTAGAGGGAAAAACAGAAAAAGAGCCAGGCCAAATTCTAAGCCTTGTTGTTAGCTGCTTTAACTAGTGGACAAGGGCGAGGAAGGGGAATGAGTGTCTGAGGATGTAGAGGACTGAGAGGACAAGGACATGGTGAAATACCTCTCTGAGCTGACCAATGTACCTATTGCAGCTGGGAAGGGTATTGGAAGAGAGAATATCCACAACTTGTAAGTGGGCAGAAAAGGGAGTTGGAAGAAGCAGTAAGAGTTACGTCAGAAGTCAGTTTAGATTGAAGGGGGCTGGAGCCAATCCTTGGGTTCCAATTGAGCTCTGGAAGGGAATAATAGATTTCTTAATAGACACTGGAGTTACTCATTTTGTAGTTACTAGTTACAAGGGACTGTTAAGTAAATGTTGGTGCAACAAGGAGGGAATTCCAGTTTTTGCAACCAGTGGAATTTACAACTGGAAATATGAGATAACTACTGCTTGGACAAGATCTACTTTGTAAATTGACTGCACAGTTAACTTTTTCTGAATGCTCTGTCCGGTTGCATATCCCTCCAGAAAATGCAAGGAGACTGCGAATATGTTTATGCACTGAAGAAAATGAGCAAAAAATGTGGATCAGGTAAAAAAAGAAAAAAAAAAACAAAACCCAAACCAGTACGATAGACTCTTTCTTGAAATTTGGACTGTTACAAGAATGTGAATTGGAATTTAACATTTGAATCCTCCCAGCCAGAATATAGGTTCATACATGACTTAGGAGAAGTTGATTCTCAGACAGCTGATACACACCAGGTAGTCCCAAGTCCCTATACTCTCTTCACCTCAATACCAGAGACTAGTCCATATTTTACAGTGCTGGATCTAAAAGATACTATCTTTTGCATACCAGTGGGTGAACAGAGTCAACTTTGCCTTTGAATAGGAGAATCTGACTACTGGATGAAAGATGCAGCTGTGCTGGACCATCTTCCCTCAGGGATTCAAGATTAGCCTCACAATATTTGGTAATATTTTGGCAAAAGAATTGGAACAATGGCACTGTAAATACGAAACTATTTCAATGTTGCAATACGTATGTGATATATTGATTAGATCAGATAGGAAGAGTGTTTGGAGAGAACTATAAGCCTACTCAATTTTTTTTTATTTTTTTTTTTGCCTAGCAGGATACTGAGTTTCTAGAAAAAAGGTTCAAATTGGAAAAAGGGAAGTCCACTACATGGGCTTTGAGATAATGAGAGGATAGAGAAAGGCGAGTTCTGATAGGATAGAGGTGATAGAATTGTTCCCACCTGAAAGAAATTTGAGATTGTTCAGCCTGGAGAAGAGAAGGCTATGTGGTGACCTCATAGCAGCCTTCCAGTATCTGAAGGGGGCCTAAAAGGATGCTGGAGATGGACTCTTCATCAGGAACTGTAGTAACAAGACAAGGGGCAATGAGTTCAGGCTTAAAACACGGAAGACTTAGGTTGGATATATGGAAGAAATTCTTTACTGTGAAAGTAGTGAGGCACTGGAACAGGCTGCCCAAGGAAGTTGTGAATGTTTCGTCCCTGGCAGTGTTCAATGCCAGGTTGGATGGGGCTTTGAGCAGCCTGGTCTAGTGGAAGGTATCCCTGTCCATGGTAGGGGATTGGAACTCTGTGATCTTATGGTCCTTTCCAAGCCAAACCATTCTACGATTCTATGAAACAATTGCAAGGGTTTCTAGGGATGGCCGAATAGTATTGGCTCTGGGTTCTAAATTTTGGCTTGGTAACCAAACCTTTATATGCTGCTTCAAAAGGACCAGAAGCAGTGTTGCATGGACTCTAGGATGCTGAAAAGCTCCTGATGGAATTAAGAAAAAATGAATGAAGTCCCTGCATCAGGACTCCCAAATTCTCAGAAACTGTTCCAATTGTATGTGCATGAAAGTCAACAAGTAGCATTGGGAGTGCTTACACAGAAGCTAAGAAGCTGGAAGAGATACTTCTCCCAGTGGGATATTTCTCAGTGGGATACTTCTCACAGCAAGTGGAGGAAGTGAGCAAAGGCTAGCCTGCTTGTTTGAGAGCAGTAGCTGCAACCCTAACTCTGGTAGAAGAGTCTTGAAAACTGAAACAGTGGGCCACCCCCTTACAGCGTATGTACCTCATATTTGAAAATAATGGACATTACTGGATTTCTTCAAGTCAATTAGCTCAGCACCAAACAGCGCTGCTGGAGCAAGATGACACTCATTCAAACATCTACTCTTAACCTGGCCTTGGGAACTGGAGGATTGTGCTTACTCCAGCAGGCCAGATTGTCTAGATGAACAGTTATGTGAGACAGAAGCTTTTTACTGATGGAAGCAGTTAGGTGTCAGATGGAAAATGAAAAGCTGCATATGCAGTGGTAACTAACAGAACTATTGGAAAGCAAATAATTACCTAGCAGTAATTCTGCCCAGAAGACCAAATTGAATTATTAGCCTTCACTCAAGTCATGGAATTAAGTCAAGGAAAGAGTCAACATTTATATGGACTCAAGACATGCCTTTGCAATAGTTCATGCACATGGAGTGATTTAGAAGGGAGAGGACTTCTAACTTCACAGGTGTCGTGGTTTAAACTCTGTCAGCAGGTCAGCCACACAGTCTCACAGGCCCCCACCCCCGCTCCTGGAGGATGGGGAGGAGAATTGAATGGTTCCTTTGTTGAAATCTGATTTACATAGTCTTGTGGAGACTTGGTATTTGGAGGAACTAAAAGAAGACAGACATTTAAGTAGGGCTAAGAGGAGTACAATCTTTAAGATGTAAATCTAAATTGAATGATTTGATACAGTAGAGGCCATAACACCTCTGTTCTGAGTTACAGCATGCTGTTGTAGAAAGTTGTCTTGAATATGTAAAGTGGCTGGCATTCTTCTATATTTCTACAAATACTGTTTCAGTGGCTTACTAGCCATCTAGAGGGCAGGGTGGATTTGAAAACGGAAGAAAGTGGAGGTAGGCAGGAGTTGTTACAGGGAGAGGAGTCAGCTAATAGTTAATGTGTTTGAATGCAGAATCATAGTTTCAGGAGTTAAAAAACTTGATCTTTTTTTTCTTGGATCAGTTTTCACAGGAAATTTCTTGAAATTTATTTGTTAACCATCTTTCCTGGTATTCACAGTTATCCAATAAAATAAAAATAAAAGTTTACCTACTTTATCTGTTTCTGTAATGTCTTTATTTCAGGTTTGAAATTTAGTATTTTGTCATTTGAAATGTCCAGCAGTACAAATGCAGTTGTAGACTAATTCCAGTTACACACTGGTCTTCACAGATCTCAAACCTTGACTTGTGCATTAAGTTGGGGAAAGTAACAGAAATTATAGCCTAAATTTATATTCTCAGGATTTGTTTGATGGTTCAGCTGGCTTGGCAAAGTGAAATGCACGGAGACAGATCACAGTAACAGGGTAATATGGTTTGGCATCAATACTTGAGGGCATGGTCTATATTTCATTCACTTTTCTTTGAGACAGCTCTTAAATTATCTACCAAACCCAAGAAAACAGTGAAAGTGTGAAGTACAATCCAGAGGATTCATTTTTGAGGCTCTACCATTCTTAAATAGTCATAAAATGGTTTGTTCTCATTACCCATAATGAAGAAACTGTGTAAAGGGTGCCCAGTTGCTACTAAGTAAGCCTTTACTGAATAGCAAAAGGAAGTATTTTTTAAAAGGAGAACATTAAATGGTGAAGACTAAATACTAGTGATAATATAATAGTCCTGTGCCAGCCTTATAAGTACTTAAATAAATCAGACTGCGTAGGAGCTGAATCTCATGTTCCTACAGATTTTAAATGTCCTTTACTCATAACAGTGATTTTATCTGATGATTTATTTTTTTAAGCTTCAAAGGCTTGTATGAGAACTAAGCCACCAGACCTAGATTCAACGTGAGTTGTTAACAGACTGGCCAAGCCATAGGTTCAGTCATGTTACTTAGTTTTCTCAGTCTCAGTGATTCACAGGAGACTCATTGGGTAATTGCTTATTTTGAGTGATATACAAAGAATGCAGCCTAAAGTTAAATCAAAACTATTGCAAAATCATTATTAGGGGGCAATGTTTCTCTTATTTGTTCAGGTGCCATTATCAAAAAGGCTTATTTTTCTGCCTAATTAGTACCTCACTGTTAGGGTGAATTAGCCTATGAGCTGATCAAGAAATGGGATTTCTTTGGCCTTGGTTATTATCTCCAGTCTGAGGGAGTAGTTCCTGCCTCTCTTCTCACCCGAAATGGAGATGCCAATGAAATAGTAAGAAGTATTTGTGTTGGAGCTCAATAATATTCTCTTAAGAAAAAAAAAATAAAAATTGGCAGCTACCTATTCAGAGTGAAAGAGCACAAAATTTACCACTCCTCTCCATGATGCTGTCACTGCTATTGCTGGTTTGCACAGCTTTTTAATTCATCTTTTAAGAAAATAGTAAACTAAGAATGTCAACAGCTGTTATAGGATAAATTACTTTTAACATTCAGAGTTGTTTTCTGATTTTCCAACTCTGGGGAATTTAAATGACAATGCAAGTGAATAATGGGAAAGCCTGTATCTAGCTGCTTACCTATTGTCCTGACCCTGAGCCTGTGTTGGAGGATATGTATTTCTTCTGAATAGATTTCTTCAGTTTTCTCTTTGGGGAATACCAATGATACATTCCAGTATCACTGGTGTGTTCAATATGAACATATGTTCATATTGATATGCTCAATATTGTAATACCAATGATACCAATGAAACCTCTTCCATTCATGCTGAAGAAATTAAAGATATATCTTTAGCCAGCAGAACCAGGTAACTTGCATCCAAGAAGTTAGGAGAAAGATCCTGTTGAAAAATCTTTATAACCAATAACTGGAAAAGTTTAAGGAGAACGCTAATGTGCCAGTAGTTAAAAATAGAGAAGGGATAAGATGGGTAATTAAAAACCTGTCAGCCTGACTTTAATCCCAGGAAACTATCAGAACAGTTAATACATGCCTCTGTCACCACGTAGAGAATTAAAGGAGGGAAATATCATGAATGCAACCAAAAATAGGTTTATGGAACATAAAGTCTGTCAAATAAGTGCCCATAGAAATGTGAGTAGAAATCAGTACTGGGATTGCAGCCAGAACTCAGCTGCCCTCTTCCCCGGAAAGCCGCTTGCCCTGGGCCTGGTGAGCTTCCAAATCCAAACAAATGGCACTGAACCCCTTTCATTCTCTTGCTCCTTGGCTGACCAGTCTGGGAGGTGCTATTGCTTTCTCAGGTGTCCCCACCCTTGCCACTAACACTCCCTGAATGTCCCTGCATGCTGTGCATACCCCTGGGACAGCAGGGACCTGAGGGGCTGTCAGCCTGTGTCTGCACAACTGGCTCTTCTAAATGCCTCATCTTACAGGTGTGATAATGGAAGCATCCCTCACCAAGAAGACTGGCCCTCTCACAGGCTGAGGTGAAAACTGAGACATTGTGATATTAGTCCTGTCCATTGCTGCCCCTTGCTAGGACAGCCTGATGGCTGGAGACCTGCAGTTGGGGATCAGCCCCAGGCGCTGCCCTCCCTTTGGGGATAGCCTGGTACCTCCTGCCCTGCCGTGGTAAAAAGCAAGGAGATGATGCATGGCTGCAATCTGGTGATCAGAGGATCCCTTGCTTCCCAGACCGTATCTGTGTTATACAGAGCATCAGATGTGACCAGCAGTGCTCCTGAGAGCAGGCACTAACACTCGGTACTTCGAATGAGTGCCTGTGCTAGTGCTCTCTCTGAAGTGGGACTTCTGTTGTGGGTCAATGCCTCTCTGTTCCAGATAAAAGCTCCAGCAAGATACGGAGATTAAGATATGCCTCCTGCTTGCTGGTGCAAGGAGGACCCCACCAGGCTGCGTGTGTAGCTTGAGCTGCCAAGTCTTCCAGAACACTATGGGAAGATTTGTTGGGTAGTGGTTGAATTCCACCCTGGGAAGAAGGTGTCAAAATTTTCAGTGTGGCATCTAAGTTTTAACATGCATATGTTTTACTGTCCTTTACCCCCCACTTCCCCAAACCAGTAACACTTCCGATATATAGGTATATACATTCTTCATATATTTCTACGTAGCATGGTGGGATGCTTTGCTGAGAACCGGGATAGTACAACCTGAGGAAAGCTTGTGTATACAGTGATACTACTTATAGTATTGAGTTTATATAATTACTGGATGGGCCTTGCAGTTTTATGCCATGAACACATACTCAAAGCTGAAGCCTGGATTTCACAAAGACTAACAAAAGTCACTGACTTCACATATGTTGTAAATAGTTACAATGGTTTCACCTTATATACATATATAGAAGTACTGGGTATATTTTATGTAGTCTAATGTTTTATCTTTTCTTTCACTAAGCATGAAAATAACACAGGCATACAGCAGGCAGACGAAAACCAGCTTGTGCCTTCCTCTATGGGGTAAGCTCTTCCTACGGGTCTTGCTTATCTGTATTTCTGAATTGGGAAAGGCACACAGCAGAACAGGAAATGATCTACATAATCATTAACTGCTTGACCATCTGGTTAGAACAAATTTAATGCACACTGCTTCCCAATTGGAGACTACTTGAAGACTACACCCATCAGGGCAATCTTCATGTTCTTGCAAAGCCTGATTGCAGATAGCCCAACAGCATTCCCCAAAGCTGGTCTTTCCCACATGCTGTAAGGCACCAGATGTGCACATTTCAGCTTTTTTTCTTTTTTTCATATGCATTTTTTTTAAAAAGCAAGTACAGTGTTGCAAAGCTACCGACAAAATGTCATGAAACCAGTTTCATTATGCCCATCTTCCCCTTCCCTTTTCCTGCAGATACAAAATTTCTGAAGACACATATGGAAGTTATCCTTTAAACACTTCGCTTCCATGTCCTCACTTCACAACCTTCTGGTAACCAAACCCTTTTAAAATCGTGTTTGCACTTCTAAGTTTGTGTTCATAATTTATGCCTTTTGCTTATGGCTTCCTTTATCTGATAAAGTTCAGTAACTGGATTCTCTATGCCTTGGGTCTGATTTGTCTTGTTTTCCTGCTGAAAATAAAGTAATGGTCTACCCACTATTTTTCATCCCAGCTTCCTTTCTCTTACCTTGTGAAAGACTTAGGCAAATTCAACAGGCTTTATATTCTGGCAAAATTGTACTTGATGGCAAAATTCCACTTAAAGTCCCATGACACTTTGGATACAGATTTCCCCTTATTCAGTTTATGAAAAATAAGTTAGAGAAGCCATGATTAAATGGCTTGAAATGTGTAATATGCTGAGGCTTACCTTTGGAAATATCATACTTGTAGCCTGTAGATTAGACTTCACATCTCATTACAAGAAAGTAAAGAGAAGGAGTGATTTAATTGCAGTCACGTTTATTTGCAGTTTCTATACACACTTTCTAGGTAATCAAACTTTTCCAACACATTTTTTGAGGGGTTCACAATGAAACTGTCACTGTTTTTACTAAAAATAAATACAAGACTTAAAGTGTTGCACAGCTCTAAAATATACAAAGGCTTGGATTTAATGTAAACTTTGAAAACATTTTACAAAAGAAACCATCTTTGCAACAATTTAAAAAGTTCGTATTTACAAATATTACAAAAATACAAAATGGATGCAAGTCCATAAACCATTGTCTTTTCTGCCAGCATGAACTGGTGCTAGTACCAAAATAGTTACACTGTAACCTTCTTATTTTATTTTATTTTTTAATTCTTTAAGTCATAACCTACAATATTTCTCTATCTGCCACCATTGCAGCAAATGCACTCAATCACTGACCTTTGGCAAAAGCAAATAATATGCTTTATTTGCTACAACTATTCCATGTCCTCTATGCTGCCAAAAAAAAAAAAAGGGGGGGGGGGGGGAAAATGCTATTTTTCAGAACACACAGCTGTTTTACTTCAGAAATTATTTCCATAACATCAGTGCAAACAACGGAAGTAAGTTGAAATGATGGTCCAGCAATTACCTGATACATGTACTGTACCCTGTCTCAAGGGGTGAGTGATGTCCTCTTCGCTCTACAGCTTGTCTCCGGTGCCTTAAAGGCACTCCTGCAGCGCTACAGGGGTTCCCGCCACTTCTCTTCCTCTGATTCACATTTGTTATGAACTCTAGGGTTTAGAATCTCTATTTGGGTTTCAATCTGCTAAACATAAACTAGGAAATTAAAAAAAAAATTAGAACTATATTTTAGTAGGAATGTTCTGTGGCCATTCTGTACATAAAGTATTGCCTCACTATTCTGGTTAAAAAAAAAAAAAAAGTGTATATTTATTTATGGTCTCTATGAAATTATTGATTGGAACATAAAAGTGGTATCATCAAAGGCAATCCAGCTGTATTCTCTTTACAGTTTTGAGTGACTATTTAATTCAGGAGTATTGAACATGTTCTAAAAGTGCTGCTGGTAAAATTTTGAATGAAAATAACTGAAGATGACAACCTAAGGATTTTTTACCCAATACGTAAGCTTCCTTTACTCATGTTCTCCAGAAACTGGTTTGTTATATGCAAATCATTCCCTCTTAAAACATTCTCATTCGTTCACTTAAGTTCAGACATATTCCCAGACTAAGCTACTAATCTGATTATCTTTTTGTTTCCAAAACCTTGCTCCCGTCACCTTTTTGAAAAGTATTTTGGACTTCTAGATTATTAATTTTGCAGCTCTTCAGCTGATAGACCACTCCTCTTCCCAACACACATACCACATACACAACAACTCTACCTTGCACACCGAACACAACCAGGCTACACAGGAGGACAGTAGGAAACCCTGAATGATATAGTTCTTATGATAAGCACTAGGCAAAATCAGATGTGAACCTTATGGGGAATAACATTCAGGATTTGTTAAACCATTCTGACTTACTCAGACTCTTTAAAATCCTAACAGTTTTAGGTAGAACTTCCCTCTTTAAAACACACTCTGCCTGCTTTTAAAAACTCTCATCTTTATGCATTACATGATTAAAAGCAAAAAAAAAGGTAAAAACCGATTTCACACATCCTGCTTCCCTATCATTTACTTATGCTTAAAGCCAGCTTTTAATTGATTTTTTTAGTACCAAAGTACACTCTTTCTGCTATCCTATTCAACCTGTCTTACTGCACACCACATTCCTCCTCACACTGTTTTCTCTGCACTAACCTTTCCTCTATTCCAAACCTATCCTACGGTAACCAACACCAACTGCATCAATTTTGGACAAAGGGGCCTTGTTCTCCGAGTAGCATGGATGGGGCTCCATTGATGGAAACTGTGGTGGCCCAAAGGAGAATCAGACCTGTTGCTTTTATTCTGTTTAAAAATTAAAAGCATAAAGCAACTTACTGGTTAAGTCTTAAAAGTACATGTTCTTACAGTTTTAAGATGAGAAAATTCAAGTAACTTCAAGTAATTCAGCTTTTATTTCCCTGCCTTCTTTTGTACCAAAGCAGCTGCTTTGATTTGTCTCCTTTCCCACCCCACCCCAGCCCCAGACCCTGTTCCATGTTTCTGGTAAATCCAGACAAGATCCCAATTGTATTTGGCTGGCACAATGAACCAGAGCTTTCCTGTTCCCAGCTCAGCGATGAATATAAATAATGCATACACATACCTACTTCCCAGCTACGTTTTCACAGTGTCATTTTTGTAAATATTTAGGTAGCATGAATCTCATCAGCACAAAGAGAAAGCTTCACTGAAAACTCATCGCAGATATTTACTGATAAATCGAAAGCGCTTCTTGCATGCTTATAATTTGTTTCCTTTATGAACCAGAAACTACCGTGTTTAAAGATTATAGTTACCAGATTATGACTGTGTTATGTACCCCAATAGCCTAATAGGAATATGAAAGCTAAGTACCATTTCTTCTCACATCTATCGTCTCTGAAGTGATCCCTGCAAGAATAAAGGCCCAGGGGAGGCTGTGGGATGGGACCTTTGGGGCTCTGCATCAGACATGACTTTGTTCTGTCAGAAGCATGCTCTCCTTCCCTGCCAATCCTTATGGTAACCCTCCCAGCTCTGCTTTCCAGTTACCTTCTTCGGAGCTGCCTTAGAAAGACAAATGGTTACTGTAATCCCATCACAGTCAGCCTTTTAATTTCTTTAACTAAGGTGGATAGTTCCTCCTTTCCACTGCTCAATGTCATTCTTCAGGCTTGTTGCACTGAAAGTGGTTATTGGTGGCCACGTGAACTTTTTATGTTTGATATGAAAATGGGTATTCACAGAATACAGTTATTACATTTGATTTCTTTTGTCTTCTATAAACAAAGTTATTCTGCAGTAAATCATTTGCCACATCCACTTTTTGATAATTCTATTTACAATTTTTTATCAAAAATATGGTATTTACATATGTTTTGTTAATTTCTTCTAAATTTAGTTTCAGCTCATTTTAGTGTAGAAAAATACCAATCCTCAAGAGCGTTTTCTTTATTTATTTTTCTTTTTCCTCCCTAGGGAAGCACTACAGTGAGGGCTTTTTTTCTAGATGGGCACCTTCCGTGAAAACAAAAAACAACCCAAAGTCACTTTTAACTCTATGGAAAGTGTATAGCCTTGAAATCTATAGTGACAACAGAAATGAGAGTGGGATAAACCAAATGAAGCCAAAAGAAAACAGAACAGACATAGCATATCTTCCTCCTTTTAGAAAATGTAATGTAATAAATAGCTACAGCTGTAGTCCTCTGTTTCCCCAGCATCTTACGAACACAAACATATTTAAGAATCAATATTGCCCTGCGATTTTTTTTCTTTTCTTGTTTCTGACTACTACAGCACTGACCTCTTATATTCACACCCTTACAGATCCCGAGTGGTGTCGGCAGCCTGGCCCTGGCGTCGTGCAGCCTACGTTGAGCTCTGAGAAGACCTATCATCATGGGGACTTCCATCCGAGTTCTCTGTCTCTCCTTCGGAGATGGCCTGCATTGGTGTGTTGTACAGCCTGCAGCGCACACTGTACCGGCTGCTGCTGGCTGCTGGAGGCGCTCGCGAGCGTCCCACTCGTGAAGATGCCGACATGGGAAAGCTTTTGGAGGAGAATCCTTCTGCGTTGACCCTGGGGGAGCAGGGGGAGAGTGGGGACAATGCATCGGGGCTTGCCGCAGAGGAAGACTCCTCCAGGCTTTGGGGGACATCCACTGTCAGTTCTCCAGGAGACTTGGGCAAAATAGGACTTTTCAGAATTTCCGTGGCGGACATCCTGTAGCTGGAGTCGGATCGGCTGCCCTTTTTAAGGAGCAGTAGTTTAAACTCCTCATTGGATGTATTGGACTTTTTGGCGTTCCTGTATATGAGCCCAGGGGACCTCTGACTGCTAATGGGAGTGCTCACACTGCCGGTTGGTGGCACATTGCTGGCAGGCAGTGTGCTGCTGGAGGGGGGCTGGCTGCTAGTCCCAGATGACGCTCTCAATCTGTTTCTTACAGAAAGGTCTCCAGAATCCTTTCGCCCAAGAACTTTCCTTTTTGATCTGTAAAATCAAAATGACAATGCATGCAGAGTCTTAGGTAATAATAGTACTCAGCATAACCTACTCAGTATAAAAAATATGTAATTTCAGTTGTGATCACAAATTTTAGCTGAATACAAAATACTCTAAGCTTTCAGCCTTATGAATGATGCTTTCTCATCATTCTCACTACAATGACTCACTCAGCAGAACAGAGCTGGTAGGCAGAAGACAGGAACCATTGTGGATATTTTAGTTTGGAGACACATATGTTTGTTAGAATGGCCTGATGTTGCTCTCTGTTAAGCATAGAATCATAGAATAGTTAGGGTTGGAAAGGACCTTAAGATCATCAAGTTCCAACCCCCCTGCCATGGGCAGGGACACCTCACTCTAAACCATATCACCCAAGGCCTCGTCCAACCTGGCCTTGAACACCGCCAGGGATGGAGCATTCATGACCTCCCTGGGCAACCTATTCCAGTGCCTCACCACCCTAACAGGAAAGAATTTCCTCCTTATATCCAATCTAAACTTCCCCTCTTTAAGTTTGAACCCATTACCCCTTGTCCTATCACTACAATCCCTAATGAAGAGTCCCACCCCAACATCCCTATATGCCCCCTTCAGACACTGGAAGGCTGCTAGAAGGTCTCCACACAGCTTTCTCTTCTCCAGGCTGAACAGCCCCAGCTTTCTCAGCCTATCTTCATATGGGACATGCTCCAGTCCCCTGATCATCCTTGGAGTGCATACCAGACCATAATAAAGCATTTTTTTAAAAGCTGCCTTTTAGAAAACTAGACTAAATAAACTAAAAGAAGATAGTTTCAGGACAAGACTTCAACATGGAATAACCATCCTGGAGCTATCATTAATGGGCAACTATGCAGGGCTACATGTTACCATTTCCCATTACTGCAAGCTTAGGTCACCTGTGAATGACTGCAAACAGATCCTCAGTAGTGCGGGGTTTGTTTGGAGACACAAAGACATCCTCAGTGTCAGCCTGCGACTCCTCGCTCAGTGGAGATGTGATGGACTCATCACTTGGAGAAGATTCTTAAACAAGAGAAGTCACACAATCAGATTCTGCCGCACTTTGCAACAGCACCACCAGCGCAAGGCACCAGCTTGGCTCACAACTGTGTGGTCAATGCCACCATATAGACTTTATCCTCTGACCTAAACATTGTGTAGTTTGCATGCTGTGCCCATAGAGAGAGCACAGCTAGGGCCTGAATCTGGCATCTCCCGTTTACTGTACAGCTTCTCTGTACCCACTTCAGCTGAAATGCATCACAAGGGAGGAAATAAATACCAGAGAAATACGCTCTGAATACACTGAAAAGGCATAAAGTATCGTCAGGTTGGCTGGCCAGCTAACAGATCAGGAGGAGGTGGTGCTTAAACCTACAGAGTCAAGCCAATTTGCAACTCCAGCCTGCTCTTCAACTCCACTAATTGGGTATAAAGCAGAAAGAGTTCACAACTGACCTTTCAGTGAAGGCTTGTCCACACCGGCTGCCATCTCATCCATCCTGCCATCCTCAGAGGCACTTTTGGTTGGGATACCTGACTCAGTATCATTTTCCTGCTTACAGCGCACTTCACTGAGTGAATTCACAGCTGCCATCTCTGCTTCACAGCTGATATTCCCAGGCACATGTTGGCTTATATAGGATTGATGCTTAAGCTGTCCACTGATGGCTGTTCTCTCGTCCTGAGCCAGGCTTTCACCCACAGGCCCAGCTTCCAGTCTCCCCTCACTGCCTGCAGAGAGCTCTTGTTGTGCCTGCACTTGCTGAAGGGCATGCTCTGTTTCTGCTCCCTGGCCAGGCTTCTTTGCATCATCATTAATTGTGGGGACAGCTGACCCCTTCTGAAACCCATCCACAGAGACAGCACACATCTGATTCAGAGTGCTTTCTGGCAAGCGCTCAGCGGCTGGGTGTGTTTGGTCCTTCCCGGGTTTGATTTCAAACAGGCTCGTGCTTGATGAAGATACAGCTTCTCGCTCACAGCTACTCTGCCCACTGAAAGAGGAGCTTTTCTCAAAAGGTGGCTTTCCGGGGCCCACTTCTGCTGGGGAAGTGTCAATGTACAACGCCATGGACTCTTCTGTGGAGTACTGGCGCGATACTGGTTTCTTAGCTAACAGTGGCCTCATTTTGCCTGGAGAAATGTCAGTCGCCATCAAGCTGGTCTCCTGTATGCAGAGCAGGTCTGGGGCACTGCCTTTCTGTTTGCCTCCTTCAGGCTTGTTGACTGCCCGGAGGTGGACAGACTTGAGAACAGAAGGCGTGATGGCGAGGGCAGAGGGAGGGCTGGGATGCAGGGCTTCCCCGACTGCGCTCTGCTTGCTGTGGCTGAAGGTATGCAGCTGGTGCCTGTGAGCGAAGGGCTTGCTCAAGACATTGTGAAGAGCACTTAGGTCGAGATGAGTAGGAGGTATAATTGGAAGTTCGAGGTCTTTGCTCACCGAGGCAGTGCTGTCTTTCAAGAGCGGCTGCTGCAGCGATGACTTCCTCTCTGGTACTTTTGGCTTCCTCTTGCTACCCCCTGGAGACAAGGGTCCCGAGAAGAAAGCAGTTGGAAAAGAGGAGGTGGGTGTCTCTGACTGGCTGGAGTACCCACTGGAGGGTGAGGCTAACCCTGCCAGCTTCTCAGGAGAGGCCAGTTTAAACTCGTTATCAACAGAGGGGAGGGATGGGGTGGTGGCTCGTGACCCAGACTGGGACGTCTGGGATTCGGAGCTCTCTGGTGACTTGATGCACTCTATGACTGTAGTACCCGTAGCAGTGCTCGAATTGGACAAGGACCTGTAAGGATCACTGGATTTCAAGTCGTTTAGAAGCCAGAGGTCTGCATAGTGAGGTTGTTCAGCACCTTCGTCTTTAAAGGAGGGGATATCGGCTGTGTCGAATGGAGTGTCCTTTAACCCGCTGTCACCCTGGTTTGCCCAGGGGAGCTCCTGCTTGGCTATCAGGTTGGGACCTTCCACTTGGGAAGGTGTGTTTGAAAACTCAAGGGGCAGCTTCATCTCCCTGGCCGTATGAGAGATGTGCTGCCCGCCGCCGATCTTTGGTTCTTTCTTGTCAGGAAAGTCAGTGCTGTCCTCCGATTTCCTCAAAGACGAACTGCGTTTTGGTGGGGCTGGCTTTGCCTTTGGTTTCTTCAGTGAGATGCTCTGCCGTCCCTGCCTCCTGAGGCTCACACACTCCTGCCAGGTGCAGTCAGCTAGGCTGGAGGTCATGCTCCCAATCTGGCCACTCTCAGAACCTGGGGCTGCATAGTTGCAAATATAACTTTTATTACCCTTGAGACCGCAGTCAAAGTGCATGGAGGTATAGTATCCTTCAGTATCCACAGAAAAGTGTGAGCTAGTGTCTGCCTTGTCAGAAGGGCTCTTTTCAAGGAAGCTGTCATAGGTAGCCATGCTGGTGAAGCTGGGGCATCCCAGGCTGTCTGCCTTCGGGCGCTCGGGACTGAAGTCCTGGCGACAAGAGGCATCGTGGTGATGGTGCAGGTAGTTCCACTCACTGTCACTGGTGTTGCTGTTGTTGGCGTCATCCAGTAAATCCGCCACCGTGGAGGTGAAGGAGCTCGCCCTGTGGCCCCTGACCTTGTCCATGTGATCACCAAACTGCTCCGTGAGGAAGACGCTGGAGTCCTCATTGGCATTAGGAGCAGTGTTGAGCGACAGCTCAGAGTCACAGTGTGAAGAACCTGTCAGTGGAGGAGAGGCAGCAGGAGGAATGGTTTCAGACGTCTGGGAGGGACATGTGGAGCTGCTCCCACTCCAGTTGCCACTGGAGGACTGATGGTCATCTTTCTGGTCCATGTGGCTGCTGAGCAGGACTCCTGCCGTGGAGATAGAGTGAATGGGGCTCCCAAAAGTGTCCGAGTTGGATGAAATCTCGCAGCTGCCCGAATCAGCCATCCTTGATAGCCGTGATCTCCCCCTCTCGCCGACACTGTGTTCAGGGCTGTGCAGATGCTGAGGACAAGTTAAACCAATGGGCTGGCACTCTTGTGAACCCTGCTTACTCAAGACCTCCTTCCCCTTTTTCAGGATCCTTTCCTGGCCAGCTAGGAAGAGCTCTGCTTCATACCCTGCATTCTTGGTGGTGGCATCCTGATGGCCCTCACTGGCCCGGGCGCCCTCGCGAGGAAGGCTCCTTGAGCGGATGCGGTTGCTTACAGTGGCAGCGAAGACGGCATCCCCGTTGTCTGCCAGCACCAAGATGTTGCCAGCAGAGTGGGAGAGGGAAGCGACAACACTCTGTCCCCTCTGAGCACGGATCCGTCGCCGGGAGGGAGCAGCTATCAGGATTTCTTCTGTCTGGCACTCCGAGTCCCGGGTCCCTGACCTCCTGTTGCTGGAGCCAGGAAAGTCTGGGTTTGTGTGCACAATCACATTGCGCTCTCTTGCCACTGGTGACTCATCTGAATCTAGGACACATGGAAAGCCGGGTGAGTGGGAGACAGATCCACTTTTCCTAGCAGAGATGACCCACAGAGCAACCCAAGGAGCATTATCTGCTGTATTCTTTCTTTATTAATCTTGCTGTGCACTGGACCAAATTGAACTTGGCTATGAGAGTATATAAAGCGAGACCTCATCCCAGTGAGGTGAGGAAATTAGCCTAGTTCTGCAATGTGATCTCTGTTCTCCTATTTCTGCAATGTGATCTCACAAAGAGCTGATCTTGCTGTGGTAAATTTTAAGATAAATATTAAGTTTTCAGCTTTTGTCACTCTATCTCAACAAGTTAAGGACAGTTGTCAGGAGTGGCTGCCAGAAAAACACTCCGTCAGCTTCTAAAAATAATTCTATTTTGACTACCTGTCTGTTCAGAATTTCCATTATCTGCTTCTTTATTACCAAGAATATTTGCAAGGCAACAGGATCTTTCTTTCATAGGTTCTCTGGTTGCTTATTCCCTATGATAAACACATTCCTTCTGCTTCCCATCAAGTTTCACAGCAACGGACTGAGATACCAGAGCCATCTTCAGGTGCAGATGTACATTAAGAAATAATGATCCCATTAGGTTTGTTTTGGGTTAATACCAACTTTGAACTGGATTTGCCCTCAACGGAGCTGCTCCTAAATTACATGGCACAAGAGGTGAGGTAAGACACTCAATTTCAAGCAAATATCCAAGGTAATAAAGAAGGAAAGGAAGGAATTGAGGATGAGTGTGATACATAAAAGGAACATTTAGCAAAGTTTCCTGCAGGGTCCCAGCAGCTGTCTCTAATGCGAATATCCAAGTGCTCATCTGAGTGAGTTATCTGTCTGTTGTGACAGCTCATCATCACTTTGCTGAGCAACATCTGTCAGTTCTTTACTTAAGATCCCCTCAAGCAAGAAAAAACTTTCACTTAATCTAGTTACTTTTTATGCACATAACTATGGGTTCATAACAGAAATAACATGGAAAAATAAAAGAACTGATTAACATTTACACAATAAGAGCTGAACATGTACATCTATATTACTCAGTAAGGCCCCTGGTCCGTCAAGGCCATATGGAGTAATATAGCTTTGCTTACTGTAGTAAATAAAAAAAACAAACCACATAATTCCCAAACTCCACAAGCATTTCAAGGTTTCGTTTCTTTGGAAGGATGGCTACCAGATCATATCCCTGTAATTTAAGTTGGTTAGAAAGCTATCTACGGAAGATTTGTATTTATACTACACCTATTTCTTGTTGCACTCTTCTGGGGATGCCAGAGATGGTTTTCCTCCTCCTCAACTTTCGTCTCCGCTGTAGTACAGATTGTGAATGAACAAGAGAGCAGCGTATACTAGCCTCTCTGTCAAAACCAACTCCTGCAACCCATAAATAGGTCTCATTAGCCTTTAGAAATAGTAAACAAATTTTCATGGCTGGAACACAGTGGAGGTATGTGAGCTTGGATTAGCCTGTGAATAAACATAAGGGAGCCCTTATGTAGCTCTTACGTAAATTATATCACAGTATATCACAGTTTTACATCTAATTCCAGCTCCCCCTCAGCAGCCTGGTCTGCCAAAAATAACAGAAGGCGTAAAAAATATAAGAAAAAGAAAAAAAAGGGAAAAGAAAAGAAAATCAGAAAGAAAAGTAGAGTTGAGAGCTCTTTGTTACCGGGCATCTTTCTTAACAGCTATTTATCCATCTGTCATAGGGACAATGACAGTAACATGTCTGCAAAGTGTAATCTGTTCAGCTACGGCCTGACTTATTTTATGCAACTAAGCATCAGAAAACAATTTAAGGTTTTAACACCATATTGCAGTAGCTGGGCACTTCTTAGGAGACCAATATGCCAAGGGGGCTAACATTTTTTTAAAGGAGACAGCTAAAATGGGGCCGAGTCCCTGTGCAAGTTTAGAGAGCATTCTTCATGACAGTGACACATGGCAAAAGGGTGACATAAAGAAGCAGCTGCTATTTATTTGCATACATCAGGAAGTGGCCTGATTTTCACAAGTGCTCAGCACACAGTGGGATGTGTGGGAGTCCACTCTGGGAATCAGCTCATACAGTCAATCAAGATCCTCAGTTTGGATTTAGAAGCCCAAGTTCACCAGCACATTTATTTATGACCACAGATACACAGAATAGGCCAGAATTCCTCATTCCCTTTATGTTTCCATGACATTAGCACAAGGAAGTGTCTTTCACTTTGTTTTTTACACAGTGTTGTCAAAACAGAATTAAAAGGAGGCCCGGCCCGCTAGGAAATGAGCACCAATCTGCACAACTGGCTTTTTGCACAACCGTACACTTACGCTCTCTAAAATTGACATGGAACAGACTGGAAAAAATGTGCCAGGTCCATAAAAACACTTAACATAAGGATCGCTGGTACAGTGGTTTGTAATCTTAAGAAAAACGAACAAACTAAACCAAACAGAAGGAAAAAAAAATCCTGATAAGAAGCTCTATTTTAATAGCGTATAATTATAGAAAACATAATTATACACAGACACACACGTACATATTACATTACATAACAATGTAAAACATTAAAAAGTAACTTTCTTGTAAAAGTTCTTCTTGAAATCTACTACAGTGAAATAGAGGCTTCAGACAGATGTCCTGTAACCACCAATGCCCCTGGAATAAGCAGAGGAAGAACTTTCTTTAATATGGAACAAAAGTGCTGTAAACTCCAACAACAGTCATTTTCAAAAAAGTGAACATTTCTCAGGGTTGGGAGAAGCTCAAAAAACAAACAACAACAACAAAAAAAACCAAACCAGAGAACTGAAAGCAAACTCTTTGAAATGAAAAATCAATCAGCATCATTGCTGGTTTTCCAGCAACTGTGAGTTAGCCAAACATGCTCTGTGCACCAGATGCACGGGGGTAATCTCCAAGAGGCAAGTGGAAGAGGGTATATTCTCCCCGTGACGCATACAAATTATTCCCATTAGTGCTAATGAGAATTATACACATAAACATCCAGAAGATTACATACCATTCTTGATCTGTAAAACTGATCAGTGGAAATTTGGTTCCAATGTATGGCAGGTGGAGTCTAGGCAAAAATGGCTATTACTGGAAAAGTTAACATCGGTCCCAGACCTAACTCGTCTCTGAACTGAATCAGGTGACGTTAGCCACATTAGAAAGCCTAAACCAGTAAGGGTCCTATATTGAATCTAGAAAGGGCATCAGTTTAACAGCATCTACCTCATGGAAACATGCCACACTATCTATGGCTTTCCATGGACATTAAACAGTGGCAGTGCCCAAGCTGCAACCTCAACCAGCTGGCTCCCAACCTCCAGCCTGGCAGGGTCTATGCAAGCTCTGACAGCCAGTCACCTTTCCTCCTGTGGAATTCCAGCCAGACAGAAGCACCATCCTGGTGGCAGTGACACCGCTCCTGGCTGCCACCTCCCCAGGTAAGAAGAGCCGGTGGCACGGTGCAGTGTGCCCTCTGCTGCTGGGGTGGAGGGGAACAGGGACCGTGTTGCCAACACCAGGAGGATTTATACAGCTGATGGTGGAGCTGACGGGGACTTGTCACTGTGACACTGTAGGATAGGCATGCTTCAAGCTCAAAAGCCCAGAGCCCCTCAGCTGGGGGCTGAACCTGCACTGTGAGCATACCCTCCCCAGCACCATGGTGAACCCTGCAGCCTGTCTTGCAGGAAGGTTGAGCACCACTGGTAGACACAGGAAATGGGGGGTGAGGGGCTGTGGCCTCTCCCCCAAGCCCCCGGATACTGGGAAAATAGAATTAGAGATATTTTCTCTGGGGAATGAAGGCTAACTGAATACTGCTTCCTTTTTTTTTTTTCTTATTGCCTATGTTCAAGTCTATAACCATGAAAGTCATCCCACTTTATGCTCTTACATTAATCAACACTTGGTGCAAAATATTATTGAGGAAAACTCAGACCAACTTTATGTTTACCATAGCCTTCTGGAAGGAGAGAAAGAGAAAGAGAAAAACAGCCTGATTTTTGATTCTGGAAATAAGTCATCTGTCACATTTAGTAAGTAAAATAGCTGCTAATTCTATAAACAAATTGTCCTTCAAATAAATCTAGTCAAATATAGCCAAATGTTATAGAAATAAAAGAAAATGCCATTACTATACCTTCAGCATAGCTGCATGTAAAGAGATCTCAGAGCGATGGTTTGCATGCTACACAGTCATGCCTCGCATGTTTTAAGCACTGCAAATAGTAGCCTATATTCTCTAGTTTTTCTTCTCCTGCTACACATGATAATCATATGATTAATTTCGGTGGCTTTCTGCATGATTTCAGTCAGCTACATTGAAAAAGTTATTTGAGGTCTTTGTAAATACAGACTGTAGGTTATGTACACAACAAAAATACATTGTTTATACAGGGAACCAGTGTTACGTTATACTCTATAACATGACTACAAAAATGTGGACCAAATTAATCCTAGATGGGGCTTCAGTGACTCCAGTGGTCACGCATGAGGGATGAATTTAGCCCACTGACTTCCAGAAACTAAATCTTCAAGCTAGGGTCTTTGCCCTAGACTGCACAGTTGTGTGAGTTCAAATAAATTAAACAAAATAAGTACTTGACCTCCCTTGAACCATGCAATAAATACAAGAAGAAATAGAAGAGATTTGTACCAGTGACATTGATGGGGATAATGCAAGAAGAAATCACTTGGGCATCTTGTTTCATTTTCTCCTCTGGAGTTGGGAGAGGTAGTGCTTTACTCCAATTGGTTTGTTTATCCAGTGTAGAAGGGATATTGTGTATTGGATTTTTCGGCCTCTGCCCTAACATGACATCTGTATCTTCGTCCTCTGGTGGATGGGACTGCAAATGAATACATTCAAAATCAGTGTTCCCACTCAGGCACACAAAGCTAATTTTGAAAGAAAGTAGATACACACATCAGAAATCAATTACAGGGATGCAAGGAAGAATTGTTCTAGGTAAGTCACACAGCGCAAGCTAGTCTCCAATGGAAAAGTAACAACCTGCTAATAGGATTAAAATACCTCAACATACTGGAACTCAGCATATTTACAGGACATTTACAGGACATCTCCTCCGTCAGAAGGGCATGTCCTGCATCCATGGGTAGCCCTTGCAAACATGCCCTCGATTACCATCAGCATTAGACACATGGGTCCTCATTTGCATCTGCAACCTTTTGAACACCTGAGTCTGCTGTTTACTAGTGAGGACTGGTTCCACAGAACCGTTCATTTGAGGACAAGCATCAGAAGGCCCAAAGTTGTAACGGAGGCACCTCTGTACTTCAGAAAACCATTTGCATTTCATTTTTACAAACTCAGACCATGAGCAGACCAAAGTTACAGCCACCCAGCAGCTGTGCGTGGGAAGCAGCAGGCATTAACAGTACCACGGCAGGGGGACAGTGGCCAAAGAGGAGTAGCCACCACCAGAAGAAGTTCAGAGGGTTATTTAGAAACCATGCACATTTTTACAGCATGATATGAGAAGTGCTAGATATGGAAGATAAAGAAACAGAGAAAAAAAGTAAACTGCATAGAAGAAACACAGATGGTTTGTTTTCTTTTAGAAGAAATAACAAATCCCCCAACACCACCATGTCCTTCAAAGCCACGATCGTTTCATCTAAACTAACCATCAGAAATAAATTAAGCACAATTTCACGTGGTGCTGGCTACCAGCTTGGGTTTGGGGGCCTCTTTGTTTGCAAAAAAAGTTTTTGTTTAAATTCGAAGGGATGGAGGGGAGAAACACTTACCTTTTTCTGCCTAATTTCCCTCCCTCTTTCCATTAATACATTCTTCTATAAGCTGTGATAACTCTTCGAGCAGTCCAGGACGTCCATCTGCCTCTCAGATTTTAAAAATGAAGCACAATTCCTTTCAGGCCAGCTTTCTCTTCAGTCCTGAATTCCCAGCTGCTTAACTACCAGCCTTCCCCCTCACGCCTGCTGTTTACACTTCATTTGCCAGTTTTAGTTTCGGTAGCAAACATGGTGAAGATAAAATATTACTCCCCAGCCCCTTGGCAGGGCGTTGAGGAGGCGGGTGTTGAACACCGCAGGATCGCGCCTGGGCTGCCATTGTACTTCTGTCATTCCTCCGCCCAGGCTCCTCACAAATCCTGATGGAATTAACCAACTCAGGCTTGCCAAACAGCATTTATGCCCCAGCCCCAAAAGCGTTTAAGATCTTAACTCGGCAGCTACTATTTAAACTGTTGGAGGGCACCTACTTACCTTGCCAGTGTCACCTCCTGCAGCACCCCTAGACCTGAGACAACGCACGTTTCCTCCTCCTCCCACCCACAGAAAACCCCCTTTTCCCACGTAGGATTTCAGTCGAACATCACATCCTTCTTTCTGCCTGCAGCTTTTGTGCCGAACCTCGGCAGACGTGAATAGCTCATATAAACTTCAAGCACAAAAGACTTTGTTTCCTAGGTAACTTCCCCCCCCCAAAGTTCGTTGCAGGCATGCAAAAAAACCAACCCTTGCACACACGCACGGACACATGGACGGGGACACACACACACACACACACGCACATACACACACAGAGGCTGCATTTGTTGCCAGTCCCTCCCCTCGATGGCAATGAGGTACTGGATAAAGCAGGCAAAGTGACCCTAGCTGCCAGAGCTCCTCCTCTCCAAACAGTGGCATCACCACACGACCAGAGAATAAATACCCACCGTCATACTGGCATTGCCCGAATAATTTCTTACCATACATAAATAAGAAAAAAAAAAAGGGGGGGGGGGGGGGGTTTGGCAAAAACATCACAAGAGAATGAAATGCAATCACTAATGCTATTGAGTCTGTCCTGATTCAGGCCTTCTAAAGGTGGCGATAGGAGGAGGTGGTCCCTGTGGCCATAAGCCCCTGAAACCCATACAAGGTTAAGAATGAAAGAAGGGGGAAAGAAGAAAAGGTTATTATTGTGTCTTACTGACATGAGAAAAACAGAAAAGGCTTCTTTTAGCGCAGCAAAGTTAGTAAGTGAAAAGCAATTAAGAGGAAGGGTTAGGATCTGGGAGTAGAGTGAGACAGGGCTGTTAATTGAGGATTGCTTGTTTTTCCAGTACCTTTCTACTCCAGGGGGTCATGTGGCAACACTCAATTGGGGAGGGCGAGCGGGTGCTGTTAAACTATAAACGTGAAATGTAAAAAAAAAACAAAACAAAAAAAAAACAACAAAGAAAACAACAACAACAAAATTAAAAACATACTCAAGACATTTCTGGTAAAAGCACATCATTTCTGTCTGGATAAATCAGCATCAGAGGCAAAACAAGCTGAGATTTCCTCCCTGTTTCCTACGGGTGAGTTTGTTCCCCAGAACAGATCACTTCTCTGTGAAATGCAGTTCAAGCAACTGTGCCCATAGAGTGGTTTGGGTCCCTGTGAAGTCTGTGCTGATTTTGCCTGCTCAGACTAAAGAAAATTGCAGTGAAATTGGTTTAAACTCCTTGTACGGACATGCTTAAATTGTCCCAAGAATGTCTTGTATTGATTTGTTAACTCAAACTGTGCACTTCCTGGAGCTGAAGCAGTGCAGGGTACATATCCAATTACATTATAAATGATCTATTTCATAATATAAGGGAAATATTTTTGCACGACGTATGGAAGCAATGGATATAAATAATGCTGGTCCTGAGGGTGATTTATCAAATACATGGATTGTTAAGGTTTTCTGACATTATCATTACATCTCTAAGGTTGCAATCATTGTGTCAGGGTGACAATGGCAAATTGGCTTTTTGTTACTTTTTATAATGCTTGAAAGGACAAACAGTGATGCCCACAACACCCTGGGGTTCACTGAATCCCTCAACCTCCAAAATCGTCTTCTGGTAGAAACTATTGCAATGTCCTGTTTTCACAACCAAGGCATGAATGATTACTTCTTTTGAAATAGGAAATAAATAAAAAAGGGGGGGAGGGGGGATAAAGAAAACAGGTCTGTTGATCACAGTGGAAAGCTCTAGCACGTATTTCTCGTTGGGGTTTATTATATCCACTTGCATTAGTTAGCAGACTTGTCAAATAAAAGCCTCTGAAAATTTTTCCTCTCAGTCATTATCAGCACCAGTGCGATAGATGAACCACAAACATCAGTTAAAAAGACTGCATTTTATGGTCCTCCTGTCAAAAACAAAAAAAAAAAAAAGCTGTGGTGAGTCTCAAAAGGCCCAATTCTCTGTCTTGTCCAACACTCCTGCTTTGCCCTGGTTCCTTGTGCAGGACTAAAACCATGGGAAGCCTCCAGATAAGCTGCCCATAAGCCTTACTGGAGAGATGAGTGGGAAATTGAAAGAGGACTGTTTCCAGTTAACGTTTCCAGCAGGTTAGTTTCTACCCAGGTCAGTGCAAACAGCTCTTCTAAGTTGGGAAAAGTCCTTATCACAGGAAAAACACCACTGCTCAGGAAACAAAAGCTATGGAGGTACTGAATGCATCAACCAGTTCAGCCTACTCTTTGGATACCCAAGGATGATTTCAGTCTGGGTCCTCCAGCTGATTTTCCTGTCACCTGCCTTGAGCAGACTGACTGCAGTTAATGTGATCAGGATTTGAACTGAAATTCAGCTTCTCCATGGAAGGTATTAGAGGATCTCTGGGAGGGTTCAAACAGTGGGAGACAAATGCTGCTGAGGTGACAAGAGCTCAGGAGATGAAAATCTCTGCAATGTCCCACAAAGGCCTATCTACAATGGTCCTAATCAGCGCACAAGGAGAAGAGCACGTGAGGGATTTTCCACCCCAAGCTCCAAGCGTGGCTACATGCAGAAGCCACTCAGGGCCAAACCTCCCCAGGAAAAACAGTGGGACCTTGACTTCAGCCTAGGAGAGAATAGTGTGGGCTACAGCCAACACAAGCAATTTCTGGCTATCCATTTTTCTGTCCTCTTGGTGCAGGGCTTTCCTACCTCTCCCACATGCCGCTCTGCCTGATGCCTCCAAGAAACACCTATCCAGTTACATGTACCCCCAGGCACCATTTTATATGCCAAAGTCTCAGGTCCCTGTTTGAGCATGGCAGGACAAACTTCCTACGTAGGTTCCTACCGTGAAGAGACAGGACAAAAATGGAGGTGATCAGGAAAATTTCAGCTCCTGCTGTCACACTGCTGCTCCTGAAAAAGCCACTGCTACCTCACCAAAGGGTCTCAAGTTGACCTACTGCCCATTCCTGTGTGATGCCCATGGTGGGGCAACCAAGGAATGCTGGGGTACAGCAGTAGACTCAGCATTTCGACATCTCCAAACTGGGGAAGGGAGAGAGCTGCCATTCTGCAAATTTTCTCATTCACTCAGAAGACCAGAATATCTCTAAATGTCCAGAGTAAACACATAATTAAGCAAGAAATTATTATTATATACCCAGAGCTGTTCTGGTCTGATGGGCAAATCTGCAGCTAGGCAGTTTTTAAAGTGAATTTCTTTTGTGTGGGTGTGCTTGGCAAACAGCAATGGTGATAATCAATCTGTTAAATACAAAGCCAGAATACTTTAAATAGGCATTTTTCTTTAATGGGCTAAGTTTGCTTTGAAACCAAATTGGTGAGTAATTGCTCAAATTGGGATTTATTCTGCAATCACTGACAAATGTGAGCATCTTTATTTTCTGAGCTACCCCATCAACTTCACTTGCAGAGGTTTCTGTGCACTACAACAAAAAAGTCACATGTCTGAGTATGACCTAGTCCACAAGGCTTCCCCTATAGAGAAAGCGGCATTGTTGCAGAGCAATTCAGCTCTCTTTCATTCAGCATTTAACTCTGGGTGAGATGAAGCACCTCTAAACACTCTTCCCACTAATTTTACAAAGAGCTTAACATTACTTGCAGGTACAGTAACAAGACAAAAATGTCAGTTCAGCCCCTCTTCTGTTTTCCATCACTCAGTGCCTTGAGTTGCCACTGTTGTTTGGGATCTTCAAGATTTAAGGGAAGACTAGTGCAAGAAGTGTCAGCTTCATTAAAGGCATATACCTAGTCTGCCTTACCTATAGTGACAGCATTACAGGAGATACCTGGGCTTTCACAGTTAGTGCACAGGGCATACTGAACACAGTGCAATGGCAGAAGGAAAAACATAAACCCAAGAATAAAGAACTAGTTTTTCTCGAGGTAATTAAAGTTGTCTTGAGAATGCTAAAGCCTTGTCAAGAGCATTTATCCTCAACATGTTTGTCAAATTTAGGCATGGCTGAGTTGACTCCTTACCCCTCAGCTGTGTTTGACCATGCAGGCAAGCCATTGCCTCAGAGGAAATCTGGGTGGCCGAGTCCCAGCCCCCAGCAGCATAGAGCCAGTGCCAACACAGCCTTGATGAGGGCAGGAGATGACTAGCAGCACAGTACTATTGTCCAAAGGATTATTTTTGACTCCTGCCACCTAAACTTTGTAGCTAACAAAAAGCATAACAGATCAGTGTTATTTCTGACTTCAGGCTTCTATAGCACCAGGTGGGGGAAATCTCCTTCCCAGGATGACATTATGAATAAAGTGGATGATATTCACCCAAGCAGAGCATCTGCATTTAGCTTCAGCTTCTGCAAGCTTCATATATGGTCCAATTTCAGCAGCGAACAGAACATACGTACCGGATGCTTTCACATTATGTGGCAAAAATAACATGTATGTATTAATAGTACCTCCTGACTTCTTGTTTGAAAGCAATCATACATGTACTGGAAAGGTAACATGTAGAATAAGTGTGAACTAGTGTTTAATCCCACATTTCCCACATTCATGAGTTAAGTACTGACTCCTTCTGCAGCCCTGGGTGAAACCTCCATGTCTTCCTTTCTTTGCCTGTAAAAGTGAGGGCTTGCTGCTTCATTAACTCACATGAATTACAGAAAACAGTATTGATTTACGTGTTGGAAAAATTAAACATCTGGGAAAAGGAGAAGAAATGTTAATAAAAAGTTAGGAGCTTTCCAGTGTTTTCAGAGCACAGTTGACTATTTGACTATTTGATTAGGAATTAACATTTGTACCTATACAGCAATTTTCTTACCCAGTCAACTGACGCTGAAGATAATGGGAATATTTATGACCATGTTATATCTGCTGTAAAACACAGTCCTGCTCACCTGCCTGCTCCCAACGTTTATGCTTCCATATGTTTAATTCTGCTCAAGTTTTTGTTATATCTGCTTCTGGGTGTTTTCTCTTTTGGAGCATCACAAACGCGATCTGTTAAAGTACTGACAATCCTTTAATGATTAATGTACTGCTCCAATGTTTTGACAAGGTAAAGACAAAATGAAGACATGTTTTCTGACAGAAGTCATACCACACATGGCATTCCATCAGACAAAGGTACAAAACAATCATCCCACAATACAGGGTATTTGGTATTAGGCTCATGGCACAAACAGTGCAATACATACATACATATATATTAATTCATTCTGATGGATAATGCCAGGAAGGTTTTATTTCAAACAGCTACAGGCAGGATTTGGACACAGAAAGTGCAGAGCCCAACTTGTGCCTTAACTCAGTTATTTTATTTGAGTCTTCGTGTGTCTTCAGCACAAAACTGTGAAAGTCAGTACATTCAGTTGTGCTTCCTTTTGCTGTACAAAGCATCCTAAAGCAGACCACAGAGAATATCTTTTAACTGGCATGGAGTGAAATAAAATTACCCAGTGCATTATTTTCTCTTTCACATTTGCTCTAGCTGAGGTCTCAGCGACAGACAAAGCCTGGCTGGAAAACAACCTCCTCCTTCTTGTCCCTTAGATTTCTGCTCAGATTATAATTGTGAGAAAAACTGACACTGAACTTTGTGCAATTGTGAGTGTGATTTTCCAAATATTGAGTTCCCTGCTTCAACTCCCTTGTTTTATTATAACAGCTGTGCCATGAGAGGTTTGAGAAAGTGTGGTCCCATGACATTCTGAACTTGAACACTTGAGATTTTGGAGCCTGGCCAGATGGACTTGGAAAAAACAGAGAAATAAAAAACTATTTACAAAATGAAAGAGAAGGCTGAAATGCAGTTAGAATGACACAGCATCTTCACACTCAGCAACTGGCCTCAGCAGTGCTGCAGGCATGGTTGTCATGGGAACACATGTAAGGAACATTTCCCTCATTTTATCAAGTCCATAACTTCCCCATACTCTCCTCAGATTATCTGAGGTTTGTTTCATTTTGTTGTGTTTTTTGTGGTTTGTTGTTTTGTTTTTTTTTTCCCATTGGCAAAAATGCTTGAATGAATGATACGAATGTGTTTGGTTGTATGGTTCTTTTGTGTAGAGAGTGACTATGTATGCCAGAGTTTTTTCAGCTTTAAAAATTAATGACTAAGATGGATAGGAAAGTAAAATCATGTCTGCAAAACCAGGAGGAGTATGGAGAAATGGAATGTGGAAGCAATGCATACTGCTTCTCACAGTCTAAGAACTAGAAGTGAGGCATCAGGTTCGAAACAAACAAAAGGTACATTTTCATACAGATTGTTACAATTGTTACAGGATGCTGTTGAGTCCAAAGGTGTACATTTGCTAAACAAGCAAGCAAACAAACAAACAAACAAACAAACAAAAGTAGATTAAGCAAGTCTCAGAATCAAGGCAGACAGGTTCCTTGTTGGTTATTATTCTGTGTTTGACCTCTGGCTCAGGAGCTCTGCTCTGTAACCAATTTCTGTATGAAACTGGAAGGATAAATCATGGGATGATAAAATGCATAAACCATGCCCTGTTGTTATACTGCTTCCTGAAGGATCCCTTCTAGCCTCTGGGCTAACTGGACCTTTCATCAGACAAATCAGGGCAGTTCCTAACTGTTCCTACTAAAAGCTAACTTCAAACTTGTCTTTGCTGGGACACAAAAGATCGTATATAATTTCTAGTTCTCTACTTCTTCTCCATGAAAAAATGGTCTTGTGATGGAACAGTCTAAAATGATCCACCAGAACTATTTATACTGGCATTAGACACTTTGTGCTCGAATTCATTTGGTCTTTCTTGGAATTTGTGGGACTTTGGCATCTTCTTCCTTGTAACGATAGTAGTGTATAAAATGAGTCTTCATCTCTCGTGGTTGATTTTCTCTAGCACAATAGACAAGATCTTTGGAAAAGCTCATAGCCACCTAATTGGTAGTAATAAAAACAGCTGCCAAAAGGCACAAATACAGAATCTTTGGCTGGCCTTAGGCACGGGTGACCTGTTTTCAGTATCTTTCAGTAGTGATAGTTCTCACAGGTCACACAGTGGCAATCTGAACATTTCTCAAAACCAAGCCATTTATTTCAGTACCTTAATGTATGCATTTAACAGTCAGTTTGGAAAAGTCAGATCCTGTAACTTTTAAAAATTTACCAGCTTCTCATTGAGCCCTTTCCCAATTTAAAAGAAACAATTCCTTCCCCAATTCATAAGAAACACAGAAAGGGGCTTTTACTGTTGTTTAGTACTGCTTTCACCAGCATATTCCCAATGCATCAGGAAAGTGGAATACATGATGGACTACTATGCCATGAATAAAAATTAATGTGATATTTAACACCTTTAGCTCATTTATGAATGCAAGAGGACTGGAATCAGATATCAAACATTACCAACAGTCCCTGAAGTAGATATTCATTTGCAGATGTCAAAAAGCTTACACCAAAAAGGGCAACCTAGCCAATAACAGCATTCTCAACTTTCTCTCTTAATGGTATCGTTAAGTCATGAATGCTTGTGCACACCAATTAGCTGTTCATTGTTGCAGTGCCCTGTCAAAATCTCTTACTAATCTTCTTCCAGACAGAGCATTCATGTGCACTTTCATCTTACCTTATTTTCTCTGATTTTTAGAATTGCCCCATGAACAAGGAGTGCTCTCAGAAACAGGTCAAAGCACTTTGAAGTACCCTGGCCTTGGTGTATTTGGAATTACCAAAGCAGAATATTGCCAGTTCCCTTGAAATCAATAGGACTTCAGCCTCCAGCAGCTACTTTTTCCTTAGGGGAACACTGAACCTGGTCAGCTTCCAAACAAAGGTCCAATATGGGTGGCACTAAGCCTAACACTTTTCTTCTTGAAAAGAAAAAGGTGGACTTGCAGATAAAGCCAAGACATCTGCATTCAGCATGACTTAATTTTGCCAACTAACACAGGACTCAGAGGGTTGCTCACTATTTATTATTATTTTGTGCTCTACAGATGGAAGTAATGTCTAAAACACACTGGTTGTTTTCCAAACACAACAAAGATTCAGGCCTTTCACCCCTGAGTATGCAATTTCAAAAGGCATGCCTTGTTCCCCATCTGATAAGAGAACTCTGTGTCCAATAGACTGTCCAAACTATCATCTGTAACTTGTTCTGATCCACAGGACATGAGGTCACCTCTCCTCTACCTTTCAGTGACCCTACAACGGCACTTAGCTTTGATGATGACTTAGAAAGAAAAAACAGGTAAGGCTGTTTCTCCTTTCTGTCTTCCAGTACTTTTCTGTGCTTTTCTATCCCTTAACATCTCAGTATCTTCCTTCAGTTGAATCATAAGGTCTGCAAATTTAATCAGTTCAAAGACTGCAGTGATGGTGATGCTTAACTTGAAATTATGCAGATAAGCAGCCAAAAAGCCAGAATAGTCAAACTAATCAAAACATTGCCATGCATTTCATGCTTTCAAATGAGAAACAAAACTCTTCTTATGGACTGGCTAGCTGACATTTTGGTCCCTGGACAAGTACTTTCCACTGTGACACATTTACCACTACAGGATTCCAAATGGTTAATATAATGGATTAGGATAAATATACTTGCATTTTTAAGCTAAGTAAGTGCGATTAATAGCTACATACTTATAATGTGCTCATGGGGAGAGCATCTCTGTAGATGCCAATATACATGTAGCTGCAGATGCAGGACAGATCTATCCCTACACTGAAGGCTGGCATTAAGACTTGACTTAAAAGTCAAATCCAGGTCTGACCTGTGGAGTTTAAACTGGTTTGAGGAATGCAATGGCCACTATGGCACTTCCGTAAGTCAAGTCCTCAGAGCCACAGAGGTACCAATTTCCTGAAACCAGTGAGGATTATGAACCCAGTCAGAGTTAAATTTGTGGATCTGGTGCATTTCCTTTAACAATGATAAACACCATATTGTCCACCACGATTTGATTTCAAAACAGTGCAGCAGTGGCAAGTCAGCACAGACATACAGGACATACAAGACCAGCTCTTCAGCTGGAGTTCCCACTTGGCTGGCTGTAAGGACATACGTGACATGAAGCATTTGAAAAAAATGTATGGAGATGGATAGTGTAGAACAGGACTGTTGCCCATATACACATGGTGTTCCTTGTAGCTGAAGAAGTGCTGCTGAAGCTATCTGCACACGTGAGCCTCAAGGCAGCACTCAAAGACCTTGAGTTCATGGCTCCTGGCAATGCTAATGCTAAGGCTGAAATTACAGCACTTTCTGAAATTACAGGAGGGTTCTGGAAGTGCTACCTGAAGCAGGAGAGGAGAATGTGAATCACGGTGAGAAGTGTGAGAATGTGCTGGACAAAGGAGAAATATAAAAGGTTTCTCAATGGAAATGTCCATCCTGGTGCTGGCTGCTGTATGCTGTAACCTTTGTTATGCTGCCAACAGTCAGCTGTGCTGTACCTGCACAGGCTTGGGTAGGGGCACTTGTGAAGCACTCTCTGGCACATTTAGGTCCCATAATGCTAATAATGTGTTTGTGTGTGATAGCTGTAGTGGAAGACTTACTGGTAGCAAGTGTCGGTCCTTTATCGCTTGCCTCTTTTGACTGCAGATTGCAGGGAAGGGAGGAAAGGGGGGAGCCACCACAGCAATGGGGCCTTGCACTTTTTGCTCTCTCTTATCACCTCGGCTCCGGTGTTCTGTTTTGGGTGAGAAAGGAGACATGAGTCTTTCTGACTGTTAAAAACATATAAACAGCACAACAAAGACACAAACAGGACGTGGACTTCAAAGATGAAGCTCCTACTCTTCCACACTGACCAGTATCTATGATCCCGCAAGCATTTATTGGACATCCAAGCCTCTGTAAGAATAATGTTCATATAACACTCCCCTGCATGCACACTGGAGCTGAATTGTCCCCAGATGGGATTTACACACTTTTTCCCAAGTAACAAAGGAGCTACCTTCTAGGCACTTCGGATCCAAGTCCTGGTTCCCAATGGGAACCTGAAGCTCCTGGTGCCTTGAAACATCAAGATGTGGTAATGCTTGCACTCTACCCATATAAAATACACTGCTCTGAGGGGAAAGAAGGAAACAAAGCCCTAGTAGAGTATCCTTCCCTGACTGCAGGGCAGTGCCAAGCCCCGAGAATTAGCTGGAGATTATGAAGGTTGTTACAGCGGCAGCTCTGTGTCCCAGCACAAAGGAGATCACCCTGGAAAAGTCAAAACATCTCTTGGCATTCTCCGTGCAGACCTTTTCCAGCATGAGTCCCAGGTATCTGAAACCTTCCAAGTGAACGGGAGAATGATCATGGACTTCACATCTCTAACTTTAAGCGACAGTTAGGTAATTACTGTTTGCAAAGAGTGCTTCTGGAAGGAGATGACAGATTTCCCAGATGAACATAGCTATGATCCAGCCAACCATGTTTGCTGTTAGCACAGCGGTTTTCTAATCTAATGTTTAGTTTTAATTCTGTATAAACAGATAAAGAGAATTAAATCCTGATAGAAGAAATAACTGAGACACAATGAAAACTTTAGGGGAAATTTCAGATTATATTTTCTTGTCAGTATATACAGTTATTTGCAAAATAAGATAAATCAGGACGTGACAAGCTACCTGCACAGCTGCCGTTAAACGTGGAGGATGGGAAACTGCCAAAACTGAGATTCGTAACCTTAAAATGATGAGGCATTTTCTGACAGTTGCCTTCCCGTGCCGCTGTCAGGATTGCTCCTGCCCACAAGGTGGCAGGCAGAGATCAGCCTGGTCCTGGGACAACTGCAAAGCAGAGCAGCTGAAGAGCAGAAAAGCCAACTTCTCTATTGTAACACTACTGTCATTGCAATTCAGCTGTATCGCTCTCTGCAGTGCTATGAAGATGTACTGCACCCACAGTGTGTTCCTGAGCTAAAATCTGCGGAGAGGGTCAAATGTGGTAATTAACTGGGATATTTTATCCAGTTAGCAAATGCTTTGCAGATCCAAGTAATTGATTATTATTATAACCTGGTAACAATAATAAATGAGAAAGACAATGATAGCTGTTGGTGCAAAACACTTCCAATGCAGGATGCTGCTGCTGAAAATTTTGAGGGTGACCTGCATGGATTTTCTCCTTTCTTATGGCACAGAAGAAAGGCTTGTTTGCTTACTTTAACTTGCTTCCCGGTAAAGGATTTTCCCTTGGTTAGGTACCCAATGAAAAGTGACCTTTTCCCATCTTTTACCTTCCCTATAGTGTGCTGCTGTAGGACCATCCAGACATTTGCACCTAGCAAATTCCCTTCATGGCAGGGATCCAGGAGCCTCCTTATGATCTTGATTGCTTCTGCTTCCTTCCTGTGTGACATGATTTGGTTTTGAGGCTACAGGTTTCCAGTCTGTTAGGCAACATCAGGAGGTGTTCCCTGGACTGGGGAGGGGACATCTGCCTGACCCTTCCAAGTTGTTCAGGGCATCACCTGGCTTTCAGCTGCCACCCTTGAAGGATGCACGTCTCCCCTAGTGCAGACAACTTAGTCTCTTTGCAGACTCTAATACCATGGGGCTCCAGTTTCAGCCCTTTGGAAGCTAAATCTTATCTGTCCTGGAGCTGAGACATTGTTAAACATCTGTTTAGTGAAGGGAGACGGCCTTATTGAAACACTCAGTACCTCCATCCTTTTGGGGGTCAGTGCATGGATTTGCTCACATGATTGCACTTTCATAGGGAACATGTAAACGAAGAATGTAAAATGGAAAAGCAGAAAGTCCTTTTCAGCTCTCCTCCAGTAATCATAAACAAGCTTAAGAGGGCAAAAGCCTTTTTACTGCTAGAGTTACATCTTCAGCTTTATTTCTTAGACTGAGTACCTCAATCTCAGTGGAAACCAGTGCTCATAACCCAGTGGCTGTGCCTGAGCACCCTGCTGCTGCCTAAGGGGATTGTGGAGAGGTGTCATGAGCGTGGAGACAGAGTGTGTGCAAGCACCTACCTCTGCGCAAGGCCCGCAGATGCTGCTTGGCGTGGTGGTGCAGCTCCTCCACGCAAGGTGGCCTGGTGGAGGGGAGGAAGATGTTTCTTTGCTGATGCCAAGGTGCTCGGTAATAGACACTCAGTTTGCTCTCTGCATCCAGGTTGGAGACAGCTGTAGGATAAAAATGGAGTGCAAGGTAAGGCTCCTAGCCTCTCTTACATGAAACTAGCTAAAAGGCAAAGGATGTTACTTAGAACAGCATTGTCAAGAGCAAGCACTGGGGATATTACAGCACCTCTCCTCCCCCCAGATAACACTGGCCATTATCTTCTCTGTGTTTCCACACCACATTACACAAGTCAGCATTTAGAAAATGTGCTTTTGCCATATTGCAAATGGCTCTATTGAGGCAAGGAGGTGCAATGGTACTGTATTGGTCTTAAATATATGGACTAAAGGGATAATAATCTTATAGACAGCAAAATGAAAGCACAAAGAAGCTGTGCAACCTTCCCACAGTGACATTTTGAGCAAGGGCAGAGGGAGGAATGGGTCTTCCATTTACCGATTCTCCTGCCAATATGCTCTTTCACTACATCATGTTACACATGACTGATTTCTGACACAGGTTGCTAGCTCGTTCTCTTCCAGCACGTAATAATTGAGATTAACTGCCCGCCATGCTGAGCGACTTTAACCGTGACTTATCAAAAGATGTTGCCTTAATAGACGGGGACTTGTAAAGGACAGGAACACTTCAACTCCTCTACAGAGAAATCCCAGAGTTCTGCCTCTGAAAGTTTCATGAACTAAGTCCACTAAAGGTTTGAGAGAATTTCTCAGGAAACCTCAGCATACGCAGTAGTTAGCTTTCCAAGCACCAAAGCAGGAGAGGAGGGTCATACCAGCACTCTTCCCTAGCAAGATGCACAGAGCAGGCTTGTTCTCTCTGTGCTCAGCAGCCCACCTAATGCAGCACAGTGGGAGGCCATGCCAAAGAAAGAGGTTTGCAGCAGGATGTCCACAGCAGTGTGTTGTCTCCAGCCAAGGAGCTATCACATTTTGGGGCTCTCATGTATTTTCCATGTTTTTACACTCTCCGACCTGCAGGAGCAGTTGCCATTTTTCAACAAGGAGTCAGCGCAATCTGCAGAGAGCTGCCCTCTGTTGGGGATACTTTACTCTAATGCAAAACAACATTCACTTGGGCTGAAAGCATACCAGTGCTTTGTATAGAGAAAGGAACTGGGAAAGTACAGTAGGAGCAGAAGGAGGAAGCAGACACAAGAGAAGATACCTAGGAACTATTCTGCCATGTGCGGCATGCTGACAGATTTTATCTGTTTCTTTGCTGAAAAAAAAAGCACCTGTTCACAAAACCTTGTGGGTGTCATGATGGGAGTAGTGGTATAATATAGTGATAGACCTGCCGAAGATCAGGGTCTCAGGGCATCACCAAAGGGACTCTAAGCTCTGTGTCCAGTTGGCAGCCTTGCCTTGCTGCTCAGTGGATTTTTGCAGGTGAGGTTTCACTCAGTTTACAGCAAGTTTGCAGTGCCGCTCTGTGCAACTGGTCATGGCGTTACTGCAAGGAAAGGCACCAGGGTGAAGAAAAAAATGACTGAAAGTGCAGGAGAGTTGTAGGGTGTTTGTTCATGAAGAGGATTTACTGATTAAATCACTGACATTGTAATAGCATTATGTTGCCACATCACAAGCAGAGCTTTTGATGGCTTGTCTGTCTCACAACTGCATTAGGTGAATATTTCACTAGCACTATGACTATTTTACAGACTGGGTACTGAGACACAAAGCAACCTGCCCTGATCCTGTTCTGAGCCACGCTGCCTCCTTGGAAGTCTAGGACAAAAATCTGTGATAGTAATAATACTGCACCCATTCTTTCTGACACTGAGGACATGTGATATTCATGATCACAAATTGTACCCTGGAGGCTAATGAAACAGCAGGCACAAGCAGTTCCTTCCTACTTCCAGAAAAAAAGTCTGTCTAGACTGAAGCTCCAGTAGTTGCCTTTGACAAAGCTCAGTGAGTGAGTGGAAAGTTTTACCTACTCATGAAATGTTCAGGCATTTCATTGGACTAGAATAGATTTCCCTGCAAAGTTTAACTGGTAGGAAGCTCTTCTGGCTTTGGCAGCAGCGTTTTACAAATAAGAAGAGTAGGAGTTGGGTTAATATACTTTGTGTAAGACTTAAAAATGAAACCAAACTAATACAATTCTGCTACACACTTGCTGTTGTAGACACACTGCTGTTTGAAGATAAAATAGCATGACCTCTTAGCATCCAACAAGACTCCCTTAGCCAGCAAACCTGGCAGAGCTGTGCTTAGTGCTGTACCAGAAGAAAAATAAAACAGAAATACATTGCTTATCTTCAAATGATAGGGCACTAAGAAGCTTACAGTACCCTGTGCCATGGCTCCAGCCAGCATGCATCCATATCTTTTTGCCTTTCCCTGCAGGAGCTCTGATTTGCCGTCTCAAGGAATATGCCCCACTGACACCAAGAAAGCAGAAATCTTGCAGAATACACACTGAACTGATCAGTCCTTTAAAATACTTAAAAGCTGGAGTAGATTTTCCAGGAGGTCCAGAATAGAAACTTAAAGAGCTGGCAAAAGTTCTGTGAGGGGATGAAGGTTCTCAGCCTCCAGTGGGAGAGAAGCTCAGAGGGAGGGAGAAGCACTGAGTAGGGCAAAGGACAATGCTAGCCTAAGGAGAGAAAGTATAAACTCACCATGAATGCAATTAGGCTGGATGCTTGAAGAACAGCATCCCAACCTCAGAGCAGCAAAGCTGTAGAAAAGCCTCCTGGAAAGGGGAAGAAGGGGAAAAAAGCTAACCAGTAAGTGAGAGAGCCTGCACCCTTTCTGAAAGGGATTACCAGATACGATTGCCTACTGAAAGAGGGACCTGCTTCCATTTCAGTCCTTGCACACTGTCCTTTGCACTTGTCCTCCCATATCCTGTACATATTGCCTACGCTCCTGCAACAGCATCTTGCCTGGTCCTCGCTGTTTGGTCATGGGCCCTAGGGAGCTGGGCACCATTGCTGAGAGCTGAAGCCAGAGGCTACAACTAAAAAGCTTCCACTAAAAGATAAAAGCCAACCCTGTGATAGGGTAATTCAGCAGTCAAAGACCACTGGGGTGAAATCTAGAAGACCTGTGCAGTCAAAGATTCACCACAAGTTTCTGCTAAAAGCCTGGGTTAAATATTGAAACTCCCTATGCCTCTGTTCTGTAAAATAGGGATAAAGTATCTCTTTCAGCCAGCACTTCCTTTTACTCAGTCTTTTACACTGCAGGCTGTTTTTACAATGCTGAGCCTGTGCGTGGCTGTAGCCCCTGAGCATCATCATAATACACATAATAAATAAAGCAATACAGAAACTGTAAAGCCACAGTCTTTAAATCATTAACAGCTGGACACCACAGTGAATGAGAAAAAAAGCCCATACAGATACAGGGAATGCTGCATTTCAGGCATCAGCTATAGATTGCTAATGTATTTTTAGTGGGCGCTTTGATCTATTGAGAATATACAAGTGAATCATATAAACTATCATGTTCATTTCATTCCTGAGTTAAAGTAATTGTGTGGGGGGTTTTTTTGTCTTGTGGGATGACAAAATGACAAAAGACCATTTAAATGGATTCTCCATTACATTCTGTGGATCCATTAACATTGGCTGGTTTCCTGACAACCGATGTCAAACAGACATACACTAATGGCTATTCTCATGAGAAGATTTTTGAAGGTTTCCAAATAGCTGTTTTATCAAAGTTGATCATATTTATCATTTATAGACCCTTCTCAGCTTCACATCCTCTCATTCACTCTCCCTCCCTCCTTCAGCAAAGCAGAAAAAGGATTCTGCCATAGCAGAGCTGGATGCTTGAAGGTTGTGCGGCTTTAGTGCACTCAGGCATGGTTGTTCTAATAATAACACCACAAAGGCCAAGCAAGAAAGATTTCTGCTCTATTTATTTGATAGATCCAGGGGTTTCCCCCCCTCCAACTCCGTCTGCTTCTCTAGACACTTGCCTCCTCCCCTCCAGCTCCTTCTGTTTCTCAACTTCTTATTAGTTCTTTCTGTATTGTAATTGCTATCAGGTGCCAGGGAGGGGGAGACGGGGAGGGATGTGGAGGGTAGGTAGGTGGTGGGGGAGATCATTTCCTATGTTAAGCAGTTTGAAGAGAAAATACAATTTGGCATAAACTGTGAAAACGTGTGCAGCCTGGAGGGGATTTGAGTGGCAAGCAAAGAAGGTGCCTACATACTGAGGGACAGAGCCCAGAGCTGTCACACCCTGAGCTCCTGCTCAAGCAAACCCAAACCTGCAGCTGTTGAATCCTCATTAAAGTATCTGAAATTCAAAAGACAAATAAGCACAATTAAAAAGGATCAGACTAGCAAACAAGCCTATTCCAAGGCCCAATTACTCTTATGAGAGGCTCTAATGACACAGGCCCTTTGCAGGAGCTGCAAAGAGCTGGGGGCTGCACACCCAGCAAATCTCCACCACTCCTCCCTGCACAGGTGTGGGATGCTCTTGAAGGCTGCTGTGGCCAGCAGCACCATACCAGGCCCTGCTTGGGAAGCCCTTCTGATCCACTGTCAATGTGGCCGGCCTGTCATTTTTAGCAAATTACATTTTTTTTCCAGGCATTTTAGGTAAAAATTGAGACATTTTTCTTGTGATTCAATGTTGTAAGAAAGCTGTATGTTCACCCAGATTTGCATAAAGAGGCATATACCAGTAGCAGAGTTCAACTTGATCAAACTTCCATACCTCCTGCTCAGGTCAGCAGTGAGTTACTGCCTGCTAAATTCATGCGAAAATATCACAAGAGAATTAATTCTGAGAAAGACCAGATTATCTCAAAGACTAGGCAGTCTGGCAACACATCCAACTTTATCATGCATTTTAGTGCATAAATGTTTCATTGAGGCAAGTGCTGAGTCTGATGTGAATTTTATTTATAGCCCTGAATGTCTCTTATGTATGCTTCCCCCAGGTACTCGTGTCTCCACTATAACACCCAGGGGGCTTAAGCCTACAAGGCTGGTAAAAATCTACAGTCACTTCTCTGCTGTACATGTCCCACATGCATCAGCAAGCTCAGTACTTTCCAAGTGGCTCTCTCTGCAGCTGTTGCTTCACAGTGATGGCACAGAGGGTGCCAGGGCTTACTCAGCAGGGACACAGGAGCCTGGAGGTGGGACAGTTGCTGTTTTCTACAATCCTGCTTCCTCCCAACCATGTACCAGACATTTCCCCCGGGTTTTGACCTATTTGCCAATGGCAAACCTCACCAACTGGAACCACAAATAGCTGTTTGGATGATCTACCTTCCTGTCCGATCTTTATTAAGGATTGAAAAATGCCCATGCAAAGAGAGTGTGTTGGCAGGGCTGGTGTTCCTTGCAAATAAAGCACCTGGCTCTTCATCGTTTCATCACTCAGCTGAGCAACGGCAACCTCACCATAATTTCACCAACTACCTACAGTGACTACCGCCTACAAGCATGGACATGCACACAATTTCCCTCACACCTCTAGACAAAAGGTACCAGGTGACTGGAGCCAGAAATTCAGACATACCCTGGTGCCCTCAAGAGCCCTATTCAGCCTGGAGGGGCCAAGATGCCCTTTCCCCACCAACGGGAAGAAATAACTTCTGTCCATGTCAGCACCAGAGCAACGCCTGAGAGTGGTGGCTTTCTCTTCTGAAGCTCTTTTTCTGTGGGGGACATTCAGTGATGGGAAGAGGACGTATGCTCTGGCCTCTTGGCACAGTGGGTGCTGCTGAGGACCCTGACTGTGTTTCCCTGTCTTCTTCTCCCCTGGGTAGCTGTGTGCAGTCCAGCTCCCCCAGGAGATGTGAGAGCTGAGGCAGGTCCTACCTAGACCTTAACAGAGCTTTCTAAGTGTGCTTCTCACATAAGACAAGAAGTTAGTTCCCCTTCTTGGTCGCATCTTTTGTTCCTGCTTTCCTGGTGTACTCCGATGTTCGTGAGGGCGCTGTTCATTGCAGACATTTCCTTTTCACACCTCACAGCACCCACTGTCACAGGGCTGTGGGTGACTGATGCCCCATTTTGGGTCATTTGCTCCTTGGTTACTTCTCTCTGGGAGCCCATGATGGAAAACATGGCTTGTATTGGCTTTGAACAGCACTATTTATTATTGCTATTATCGCAGAAGAAACCCAAATGATTTCTGAGGATTTTCTGCCCTGTGTAACTGGAGTCCAGGATGGATGTGAGGAGCCAACTCCAGTGGCACAGGCTGTGAGACACAGCTTGGGCAGCCAGTCTGCACCTGAAGCCTGGATCACCACATCTGTCCTGCCACCAGCATTCACGTGTACAAATCAAAGCCATCATGACTGCGTCTACACAGGCTGCAGCTGCCCTCCAGACAAACAGGAGAGGAGACATGACAAAACAAGTTAAGTCTTTAGCTACGTGTGGGCAACAACATGAGCACAATTACTATTCTGCTCTGCACTCATGGATGGACAATTTAGCAAATTTTTCAAACTCAAGCAAAAAGGCAGAAGCTTCACTGACAGCAGAAACTGTTGAGAAAGACCATGATCTTTTATGCTGTTCGCGCTGTTTTATTTCTTGCCAATAAAGTGAAACTTCACACATTTCAACCATGGTTTCTTAGTGCACTCCTGTCACATTTTCTGCCTCCCATTATGCCACACATACAAATAACAGCTATTCAGGCGAAAAATGGTCAAGTGGACAATAAGCTGCCTGTATTTGGTGTTCGGTTATCTGGAAAGATTAAAATACTGGAAACCATATGATTTGGATGTCATTTCCATGTGCAGATCCTTGAATTTTGCAATTACCTGGTATTCAGTTGACTGGCACAAAACCAGACATAATTCAAGAGGGCTGGGAAGTGTATGGTTCTTACACATGTAAGAAGATTAGGTTGTTAAGCAATATGCACTTATGTGAAGAGTACCACATGCTAATCCCATTCTTGGCTTTGCTGCTTTCAGTCACTGCTGGTGGTGTTTGAACATATTTTTAACTACTTTTTCTAACTCTGTCAGATAAGTTACGGTGGCCAGAATGCGACTTGATATTTCAAGGTGTTTCAAAGCTGTCACTGCAGGAGAGACAATAACCTCTCAGAAATACAAAGCATTTTATATGTTCAAGCCGTCATTCTTGTGACGTTTTATTCCTGTTTTACATGGCCTTTAAGACTGCCCTGCAGGGCAATCATAAAAAAGACAGACAACACAGGAGTCCTGCCTGGCAAGCTTGAGGTTGCCATTAGGTTGACTATTCTGCAGGAGTATTCATTTCATACTCATTTCAGTTTGCTACCATGCTCCACAAGAAAAAAAAAAAGCTAACAAAAGCTAACCAAAAAGCCAGTAAAGTAGTGAAGGCATAAACAGTGTTAAAGAAAAACACAAACCAAACTAGTTTAAAGTTACTGGACCTAATGGTAAGAATGGATGGTTATAGCAGGGATGATATGACATCACACACACACACACATAACACGTTTGTGTACACACACACTAGACAGCATGTAACTGAAATCAGACTCTCAAGACAGCCCTTTCAATCCTGCATGCTTAATTAGTTGAATGCACTTCTTTCAATTTGATGCACTTTCAGCACTTGTCAACACAGATTTCTTCCCATGCTGACCCTTCACATTACTCCCACTCCAGATGTGCAGCAAGATAAAGTCTCTTATCTCTGGCAGTGTAGTGTGTGGTCTCTATAAAACACTTTGCAAGACCATTCTTAGATATCCTTTGCAATTCTTTCTCTCTCTCACTGCTTCTCTATTTTTCTCCTGCACTGACGCAGCCCAAACCACTACTAAGCGTGCTCAAGCTGCTCCAGCAGGTCACCATAATGCTCTCCCATCAGAGAGAAGTGTTCCCTAATATCAACATCACTGTGATGTTGTTCTCAGATCAGTCCCCCTGATTTCACATGCCAGCACCCAAGAACAAAGTTTTACAAAATTCATTTACTATTCTACCTGCCTTGGTAAATGCTTAACTTCAGAATGTTCCAAAAAATACACCCTCACATTCCCCAGCTTATAGACTTTTTTGTGATAGGTCAAACAGTGTTTTAGCAGCAGTTTTACTGTATCGTGAGTACTCTTGCAGTCCAAACATTCAATTGCCCTGCATATTTCTATCAGAACATTTACACCTAAAGTGGTCATTTTCCAGTAATAGCTGGGGATCCTCCTCACATATTGGAGCACCTATTTCCACATCAGCATCCATAATACAAACAACCTCTCTATGTTTGCAAACATACAGACCACCTGTAAAAGACTGCGAGCCTTGAAAAAGCATGCTGAAAGATGACCTGACATAGAATACGCTGTGTTTGCTTTATAAGGAGATAAGATTCAGATGACTTATTCCAAGTACAGCAAATATATTTTTGTTTCCTTGAAATCTTCATAAAACACAACCTTCCATCAAAGCTCCAAGAGTTAGTCTCCATCAATCTCCCCACCTTCTCCGTTTGGCTCTCAGAAGTGGCATTTATCATCAATTATGCCAGCAGTGCTGTGATACATGTACCTGTCTCCTGGATGGCAGGTTGAGGGCATCAACTTATTCTCTGCAGGGTATCAGAAGGCCATCAGTAGGTATCAGAAGGCCATCAGCTTTTGTTTACTGCTGACCTGTCCTTCATTCAAGCTGATAACATGTATGAAAAAATGCCCTATATTCCCATTGCTTCATCTTGTTAATCCCTGATGTGTCTCCCAACAAGTAGCCATTGTTTTGGAAGGGTAACACATATGCTATAGTGGAAAACCACTGTGAAATGTGAAAAGCAAAACCAGACCAAAGACACAGGTTACATTTTGTACCTAGTATAAAAGTACTTGGGATGTTTTTCTGGTTCTAGTTTGACCCTCTTGCCTTCAGCAAACTGCATGGGGAAGCCAGTATCTGAGGTTGGAGGCTGCTCCCAAGTGAAAAACAAGACTGAAGAGTTTACACAGAAAAAGAACAAGATGGGCCCCTCTTCCCTTCCACTGGCACTGCAAGTAGGCTGAGAAATCAAACCTCCAAAAGTTAGGAACAACAAGCCATGTGTTAAGAGTAGAGGTGCTGTCTCGTATTTCACACTTCTTCCTCCCCATCAGTCTTTTTCAGCGTGCTTGGCTAGATGCCCTGAATCCTGCTTGACTTCAAGTTGAGGAAAGCAGCAACAGTTTCTTTCAATTATATTTAGTAAGTACTATGCTACTATTGCTACACGTGTTCTTTTGAATTACTCACAGACATCTGCGAGAAGACAGAAAGTCAATCATCTTGGAGGGACCAACAGCAGCTCTATTTTCTTCCCCTGGTGAAACATTCTTCCTGCTCCTGCAGCTCCATCAGTCCTTTCCTGTAGAGGGACTCAGAGACCTGGTTCTGTCTCAGGCCAATAATTGTCTTGAGGTCATGCATGTCCCAGGAAGCTTCCTCCCTGTAATTGGTAAGCCAACGTATTTCTTGCGGCAGGCAACAAAACTCACATGAATGACTCCGTAAGGTTATTCCTGAACCACCCTTATGGTGTCTGGGCACAGGGATGCAGTTAGAGATACAGCCACCTCACTGTGTTGCTCCTCTGGGTCTTTTCAGGAAAATTCTTCCCCAAACTCAGTTAATACCCAAGTCCTCCATCACCAGACCTCTCAGATACTCATTTTGCCCCTGGCCTCCCAAGTGGTTTACTTGAAGCCCAGTTTCAGACAACAGGCTGTGAACTGGGCCTGCAGAGCACCAAACCCATGAAAAGGCTCTGGGCCAGGAGGAGAGTCCTATTTCAACACTGTCAATCAATATCCCTCTCCAGTACCACTTCTGACAAGAGCTGTACGTAAAACATTAGAGCAAATGGGGCTATAAGGGTTTAGAGAGCCACTCTGAGAAGCCAGCTAGGAGGAAGTAACATGACTTGCTGACCTGCTGAGTTTCACTTGAAACAACATTGAACACAGTGTTTTTTGTTTTGCAAGGGGAGGGAGAGCCACCTGAAAATACAGATTTCCACTCCCTCCCCTTCTATACTTTCTCAAAGGAATTGGTTTTAATGAAGAAACCTGCTTAAGGACGGATTCTTGTTGGCCTTGCAAGTCCCCTCCACCCTGCCCTGCACTGCCAAGGACATGTCTCAGCACCACTCCCCGCTAGGGCTCCAGCCTCTCCCCTCCAGGCTTTTGGGGCTTGAAGTTAGCCCTTAATCTGTAAAGCAAAGATGCGTTATAATATACTAACGGAACTGTATTACTTAGAGTACTTTCTATACACATGTATACAAAGCCACTGAAATATACTGGATTACTTTTTAAAAGGAACCCATCCAAATAGCATTTGGTAACTGGATGTCTTTGTCAGTGATATTTCATACCTAGACTGTGGGATGAATAACTTATGTCAAGATAAGTTATTTTCCCAGTGTTATTATTATTTGAATAACATATTCTCAGCTTGCTCACCTTAGGCACTAACATTTTTTTCTGCAGAGTTGCACTGTTTTTTTCTACTGTATTTCAGATACTTGCTTACCTAAAATGGTTCACAAGCCTCAAATGGGAAATGATAGCTTGCAAATTTAACTGAGGGGTAAGCGTTGTTACCTGTATCCCCCTGTATATCCCTGCAGAATATGCAAGCCTGTTACCATGCCAGCTACGGAGGCCCTACAAGTCATGCTAACCCACTAACCCCCACTTTGAATATAGGCATCACTCCCAATGACAACTAGCACATGAAATGCATCATGAAAACATTTACTTCTTGTAAAGTGTCATAAGGTGTTAATAAAGATCATAACATAGACTATCCTTTATTGTTATGGCTAGTATGGCTTTATGAGCCAAAACCATATCCTATTGTTTGTACTCACATTTATATTGTTAAGTCACATACTTATGCAGAAAACCTAATTGAGTTCTGATGGGATTTCTGAAAAACCACAACTGCTGAAGAGCTACAGGGTTTGTCAGATGTTGCAGGGGTGTGGACCACTCTCCGTGGAGATTTGTTACCCAGAACAAAATAGCAAATAGCAAATTCTTGAACATTTGTAACTCATCTGCCTTTGTGTGCATGTTGGACTGAGTACAAGGTGGTTTTCAACACACTGGCTTTAGCACAGCAAATGCACAGAGTGGCAAACAATTGCTTGCTTAACATCCATATAAAATCGCTACCTTTTAAGTGTGGGCAGGCATTTATTGTGACCATGTACTGAGTACTGCGCATGAAGCAGAAAAAGGCAGGGTGAAATGGGTACTTTTTCGCTTCAGCCAGTCAAAACCAGAATGTCAGGTGTCACCACCTACTGGTAACTATCAGAAATACCACCACGGAATGGTGCCGACTGCGGCGCTGGGCAGGAAGCCTTCAAACTCTCCATTGAAAGCAGTGATGAAAATGAAATAAAGAGAAACTGCAGGAAATAAGCTGCAGGGAAAAAAATCCACAGGAAAAGAAATTAAACCAGGAAACACTTTCAGTAAAGAAAAAAGGAAAGGAAAAAAGGAAAAAGGGGAGAAGGACATCGTCATTAAAATGACCATGCAGAAAGTGTAAGTAAAAAATGGGGCTGTTGAGTAGCAAACAGTGTTTGACCTTAATGTATCATGTATTGAGTGGAATGGTGAATCAGGGGAGACAGCACTCCTGGGACTTAGATTTGCTCACAAGGAGCAAAGTTGACAACATTTCCAAACATAAGGAAGCAGGCAACAGCAAGTCATCACAAAAGTAACTTCTCCCAGGGGAGATTTGTCTCCTTGGAGAATTTCTGTAGTGAACAGATAGACTCCTCACTGATTTTGAGTACAAATGAGCCTCAGAGAGCTCTGAATAGTCCTCTGGCAGAGCCTGTCCCCTTCTGTTCACTGTGGAAGGACCATGAGAAGACAGACTGTGCTGAGCCTCCATGCCCCAGCAGCACATGCACCAAGAGGACAGGTGCTGCCTTTACAGGTTAGCAGGATTGCCGACTTGGAAACAGTCTGTGAAGCTATGGGTGGGAGTTTACTTGCTGAATATATTTAATGGCAAAGTAAAAAAACAAATTTGGGTCACAACCGAGGAAGCTAGCAGGGTATAATGTGACTTTTAACTCAAAAGGTGAAGCATTTCCTGGGAAACTGAATAAATACACTAATCTTTATGATGAGGGGGGTAAACACACTTGGAAATGTGGCACAGTGAGCTGGACCAGCGTCAAATTTTGCTGTCCTTGCTTTGTCCTTTCTGAATTGTGGCTCTTCCTGACTTCTCTGAACCCTTTGGCTACACTGGGACATCAGGTCTGGCCCTAATCACCTCCCTCCCACTGTACTGCCTTCTCTCTGCATCTTTCTTTCTGTGTGGATTTTCCAAGCTGCGTTAAAAAAAGAAGTGCTGGAAGAGGTGCCAGACTGCTCTAGAGGCTGAGATGCTATACATGCTGAACAGTGAAAGGCAGACGACACCCACAGATACACTGCAGCCCTGATCTGGCAGGATGCTGTCTGGGGGAAGGTGGCAATCAATCCTCACATTTTATCATCTTCCGTAGCATCTGCCAGCATGGGGGGAGGGGGAGCCACTCCTGCCAACTTTTTTTATAGCATGGATATTGTTCGCAAAGTTGAAGACATTTTATATACAAATACAGATCAGTTCACAGCCATCTGGTTTTTTTCTATGTAGTGTCTAAAGCATCGTAAGGGTGTCACAGAGAATATGAAAACAAGCTCTTACCTCTGCTGCTGAACTTAAGATCGTTAAAAAAAAAAAAAAGGAAAAAGAAAAGGAAAAGAAGAAGAAAATATAGAAGTTGGTATGCAATGAGACAGCCTTTTCCAATGGTGGTTGCCTAGGCTGCTTTTGTTTGGAGACAGTCTGGCCTGGTGGGTGGATGTGCTGGCACATCCTCCCTCTGGTGTGGGCCGAGTCACCTCTTGGCCTTCACAGCCATCTCTTGTCCTCCCATGGACCTCTTAGCCTTTTTTACATTCTTTTACTTTTGTGTCTTAAGGGCAGAAGTCATCCTCTACACTAAGCATTTGCACATACAATAATAGATACTGTGCCAATCCAATAATACTTAATTGGTGGGTTTCTTTAGGGTTATATTCTTCCAGATAAAAGTAGTCTTGCTTATTCCCTGCCGGAACATGTTCTGAACCTTTGCAGATGGGCTGTGGTTTGTATTGCTTGGGCTGCAGTTTTGGACCTACATGCTTTTGCAGCACAACCAAACTCCACCATTGACAAGCAGCTCAGAAATGCTGGCCTGGATAAGCAATGGATAGTTCATTATTCAGAATTAACCTGCCATGGTCAGTGAATAAAAAAGAAGCAGCCTGGTGTCCTGGTTTATTCCCACCAGAGCTCAGATCCACATGGCGTGGAAAGATGCACAAGTTCACTGATCATCTGCCATATTCATTGTCACTTGGGGTTTTTTAACTACTGCATTTAAATCACATCTAATTCTGATAAATCGAGATTGCTTCCCTGACTTGCCAGTTTGATAATTTCATCTTCATGCTTGTTCACATTAGTAAGTATTGATTTCCTGTGGGATGCAGTATGTCTTCGTATAGTGAGTGAGGGTTTGGTGTGCTTGCCAATATTTCTGTCACACAGTTATTTCAGAAGTTCAGGTATTGTCTACTTAACATGCTTTGATTTTCTTAAAGAATAAAAAAAAAGAGATTCTGTGCAACAGCACAAAAAGATGAAGTATCTGAAAAGTGCAGCCGCTACTTATGAAAATGTCAAAGATTAATTCAAGAAAGATTCATGTTGGTTATCTTTTTTTCCCTTCTATTAGAGTCCTGATTCCTTTTGTCTGCAATATTTGCACAATAGAAACACTCCAAATATTGCAAAGCTTCCTCACTCTACAAGGGTCAGAGCAGCCTCTCCACAGTTAGTATAACTCTCCCTATTTTTTGCAAACATTTACACATACTTCTAGGATGAAAAAGCTACAACACAACTTCAGCCTGTCAGAAAAAAAAATACCTAAGCTTTGTGGATTCTTGTTTTGACCCAGAAAACAACTTATTTTGCAGATACTTCTACAGGACAAGTTGAATAATTTTCAAGCCTTTAAGAAATTCCAGTTCTATCACAACTGAAGTTACAGCCACAACCATTAATATTTAAGAGTAAGGGAAATATTTGCTAAAGCTATAACTAGAAATTACTCATCTTCCTTCCCCTTTGACGCCCTTCTATCTGTGGTCACTCAGTGAGCGTAAGATGATGCTGTTCCAGAAGTACTGCGGCTACAACAAATCAATGATAACCAAAGTGCCACACACCACTCACAGAAATAAACCTTGAAGCAGGGTCATAGGTAGAAAACACTTTCTCACCCTATTCATGAGCCACTGAGACAGATATATGCCCAGAGCTCAGCTTATTAAAGTAATACTTAAGGTAATTTTTTGTATTAAGAAATTTTTTTTCTGGCGGGGCAAACACAAATGAATTTGTTGCCTACCACAGAACGCACAGCTTTGCAACAGTGCCATCACTGTCTAGTCTGCAAAGATTTATTCATCCCAGCATGGAAAAAACGTCTTTTCCTCCAGCCAACTCTGTACTCAGCCCACACCCTACTGTGAGGCAAAGACCCACTGAACCACGGCTCTAAATTTTCCAGACCTGCCTTTCAGCTGCTGTCATCCCCAGCTGTGTCAGTGGAGACACAGATCATCAGCTAATTAATCCCTCTTTCATATGATGAAATCAGGGAGACTTGGGGCTACCTGTCCATTAGGTACACATCTCAGCAGTACCTAACATTTCCAGCCAGATCCCTACGTAGCATAACACTAGTTTTACCATTATAGCTGATGATGACCAGTTTTATTCTGATTTTTGGATTAGTAATCTTCCATTTAGACTAGATGATCATGGCAGGGAGGTCACTTCCAATTTAAAATATCCTATCCTATCTTATCCTATCCTTTCTAACAGCATGACACAGAATTGTCATGTTTCATGCTTCTGGTTTTGCATCTAAGCTCAAACTCATATCCCAGCCTGACAATTCACCTGAATACAGGAACTCTACATATAGGTGTTGGGAGGTCTTGAGGTGTACAAGGCAGTATATTGTGCATACAAGCTAATTTAGCTCCAGCTGGGGTCATTTTCTGCTCTGAAATGATTAAGGTTCCTTGGGTTTTAAGGCAACAAAATGACTCTTGTCTTTCTACAATACATTATACTAGCAAAGTAGCTGCAGCCATGCTGACAGAACTACATTTTAGCAGTTAGCTTACTCTTCACACTCCCACATTCATCAAAAAGACACGTTATGCTGATAAATTATGGTAATGGCTTTGGCTGGCACAGTTATACTGGTTAAAGATCACACACTGTTCAGAGCCTTGTCCCACACCTTTGCACAAGCACAAATAATCAGTGAAGAGCTTCCGCATATTCATTCAGACATATTATGGGAAACAGCCTTTTAAGTTCAGATTACAAGAAAGAGATAAAAGCGTGGGACACTGCAGTTTTTATTCTTAGCCTCGCTGAGTGCAACTTTCCCCCTCTTGATCCTTCCCCACTTGACCGACTGAGTAAATGCTTCTTCTGCCCAGGAAGTATGAATTTCCACTGAGCAAAGCTGAAACCCTTTTCCTGGGGTCACAAACTACCCTGCAGTTGTCTGAGATTGGCATCACATGCTCATGCACTTTACAGGAGAAAGAAAGCACATTACTGCTTGTGCAGGTTGAATTTAATAAGACTAGGAGGCTACCACTTAAGCACTACACACCTCATGTTTAAAAGGCTTTTCAAGATGTAACAGAAGGGGTTCAGTCATTCATCTTGTATTGCAGCTGTAGCATCTCCAATGGACTCTGCTTCCTCAAAATGCTCATTAACCTGGGCCTCCCGAATCACATCTGCTTGTCTTGCTATTCAAACGGCACAGCTTTAAGTCAATGCCCTTTTTTACAGATCATGAAAGAACATCTTGAGAATAAAATTTACTCACCAAAAACCTGGGAGGAATTCAGCTCAGCAGGGAAATAAAACCATTCATTTTGATCCAGATGACATGCCACCAGAGCTTTTTTTTTAGATTGTTACGACATATTCACTGTTTCATAGTTAATTAAAAAAAAAAAAAGTAAAGTAACGGAATTGTTCTGATACATAGTAAAAAGACAACCATGTGCTACAGTTAAATCCCTAAACCACTGCTGAACAAGGTATAATAATTATTGAGGGGCTGGCTTAACAGTTGGATTTAGACATCTGGGAAAAAAAGGGCTCTGGTAAGGGGGTGCTGACAGGGAGTCTGGGACAGATGAAGTGCAAAGGAAAATAGATCCTTCCCTTACTCGCCTCCCTTACGGTACCTATATCTGAAGCAGGCAGTCTGGAGCAGAGCTGTAGCAAGGTGATAACACAAACTACGTAGTGGCCTTGCTGCTGGCCAGTTGCACAGCAGAAACCCTAGGAGACAGGCATAGGATATTGGCTAGGTTGGGACAGGGCTCGGGCTGCAGCATGAGTGCCACAGATGAACCCCTCTGAGGTCCAAGTGCTACCACAGCACTGGCAGTAAATAATACCTTGTCAGCAGGCCACATTATTGAATAGCAATAACTTTCCATGATAAGTAATTACTGTCACATACAGACCAGACACTTATAAGAGAGAAAGTGCTATAGCTCTTCTTCCTTTATTGAATTGCAGCACTGAAGTTGAGCTTTACTCATCTCCTGGGCTGGCACAAGAAAGCATCCACACGAGCCACACACAACCTTTCTTTTTGCAGCTGTGGGTTGAATCAAGCCATTTGTCATCTCCCCCAGCTCAACAGTGCCATTATTTCTGTGGTCATCTTGCCTGGACAGCAAGCTCTGGGGTATTTGGTTATCCTATGCTCATCCCTGAGACATCCTCTAGCTTCCACTGCCCAGTGGGGACCCAGCTCTGTGAAAGAAGGCTTTCAGCAGCACCCATCTTGGGCAATGGAACAGGCTTACTCTTTCCACAGTCTCCTTGGCATCCCTGAGGCCGTGGGAAACCTCAGGCAAGTTTTATTTTGTTGGGCTTAATAACATGGGCATGGTCAGCACTCTATTTCCCCACCTTCCATGTACATCAAACGGGGACATATCCGTGTCTCTAGATGTTGCGCATGTCGCCTTTTCATTCATAAAAGGCAGCCTGTATCTTTAATCATCACTTTGCCAGAATAATAGCAAAAAAAAAAAAAGCACTTGATTGTGTGGGTTATCAGACACTATTGGAAAAGTCTAGATAAGGATGCTGAAAAACCTTGGCTTATTAGTATTCCACATGCAAACGCTTCCCCATAATCCAGAGTCATCTGTATCCCGGCAACCCTTAAAATTTCATTGTCACTGAATTGCCAGATCTTTATCAAAATATAATTACAGTCTTAATTTGGATGATAAATTTTGATTGCTTGTGCTGTGCCGAAAAAAAAAAATCAAAAAAAAAAAAATCAGGTACATGAGAGCTGAGGTACAACTGTGAGACGTGAGTCTGCATATTCTGACATTGGTGCGTCACCTTTCCTCTTATCAGAAGTTGGGCTCTAACAGATAGCAGTGAGATTATGTAGGGGTAAATAGACAGGGACATGAAAAACCAGTCTTCTAATGCCAACAAATGAAATTTTCACTAAAACCAGGGAGGAATTTAAAATATGCAGCTGCATATGACAATTATCACTATTATGAAGATTATACACTATTATCATTATGAGGCGAATGATGTGCAGCATGGCTGTGAAAACCTGGAAGAAAACACCAGTCCTTCCTGAAACAAGAGGAGATTGTGCAGAACTCACCTTTTCTCCTGCTGCGTTTTTTCCCTCTCCAAACACTGGCAGAAAACAGCACAGCATTTTATAGTTATATCCAGAGGGTTCTCAAAATGCAAGGGTCATAAAATGGCTTCAGGTTTCAGCAGATTGTTCTAGTGTTCATCTTAAACCTCACTGACAGCTTTTAAAAGTGCTCTTAATGACAGCTTTTGTGGTTGATTCATTCCAGTACCATCTTTCTGGCATTAAGAGGTTGCCTGTTAGGAGGCTGGAGGAAAGGGGTGCCATTTTTCAGCAATGATAGTAGAGTCCTGTACATAGGCTACCACCACCTAAACACCTTGTGTCTGCACACTTCAAAGGGCACAAAATAGCTGTTCCTTCAGTTATGTGCTTATGTGAGCCAGCATCTTTAATTCCTTAAAACGACTGAAGATATTAGGATTGATGCATGTATCTCAATAGACCAGAATCATCTGTCTTTACTGTGCACTGTTATAGTGATGTATTATACTTGACCCCACACCAGTCTGCAGCAGATGTAGAACCAACCTCACATATAATCATGTGAGGATACAGTTCGAAATTCCATCACTTGAATTCAACATTATTACGGAAGACATGCTGCTGGCTGGGGATGTACTCTTCTACCTCGCAAGAATTGACATGATTATGAAAATTCTTCCAAACTTAAACATGTAGCCTAAAAAAAGTATCTCAGAGGAATATAACCACTGTCTGCTCTACCCACAGAGCCCAAACGAGAGGAGATGGCCCAGCAGGCAAGCTGTGGAGGTTACCTAGTTTCTGATAGCAGTCCAAATCCACTTCAGTCTTACCCTGTTGAAATGCCAGGGGGGAAAGATAATTACTTGGATGACAATGGCGTAAATGCAATTAGACACTTGACCTTAGTGTTTCTTGGGCACATGCATAGTTTGCTCATTGCTAAATTTGGGTCTGGGAAGTTCTTCTTCACCCCTCCCCCAACAGCCCTCCCCCGAGTTATTTGCATTTGCTCTGCAAGTCCTGATCAGGATCCTTTCCTAGGACAGATGTGATCTCATCCCTAGAAACTGATTTCCTCACCTCCTGTGGGACCTTTGCATACCCAGCCTCAGTCCTCTTTTTAATCTACTCTGTAACTTTGATCATCACTGCATGCATCATAAAATACCTCTTTGACACACCTGTTAATGCAAATTCACTCCCATGGAGCTTTTGTTGTTCTCCCCTGAGAAGACCATGCAATGTGAGAACAACTGGAACAGTAAGTAGATTCTACCACATAAGCATACAGAAGGATTACACTGTGGATTGAAAGTCATACTGTGTCAGAGTTCCAGTATGAAAAATGTGCTTCCTCGTGGGTAGTGGTCAACTACATCACTCAAGTGAAGTCTGTCTCGTTCATAATCCACTGCCACTGCCCTCTCCCAGAGACCACTCCAAACCAAGTGCTGTTTTGATTGGCTTCTGGTGTAAGCAAACACATTTGACAGCTAATAAGACCCAAAGCTCACTGAATCCAGGGAGATACTGCAACCTTTGAAGTCTCTTCTGTGCACTGGTTCCCATTCCCTAACAATCATGTCCATCACTTACATATCAGTAATGCTTTTGCTGACAGGAACAGCAGAAAGTTTTACAGCTGAATGGCTCAGGCAATGAACCATTCTTGTTCCCTTGGTGGTAGGACCTCAATGGGGCTAAGTCATACTGCAGTAGAAATGGAGGGCAGGAGGGAACCATGAGAGAACTATCTGTTCCATGACTTTCCCAATCCTGAAACACAGTTAAAATGCTATAAACAGCAAATGAAGCAACCATCCCCAGACACGTAAGATGCCTCCTATAGTAATTTTTGACTGATGTGTGACTGAACCTGTCCTAAAAATGCCAAAATGCAAAGCCAAGCATAATTCCACTGCTTTAAAGTGGACTGAGCATTTCTAGTCAACCTCGAGTTTACTCTTACTTCCTCTCAAGAAGCCTAAATGAAGGACATCCCGTAAGCTCCATAGCATGCCTGTCCCTGTGCACTTGGAAAGGTCTTCCTAATCTTCCCTGCTGCAAAGTCAGCTGCTTCCTAAGGGGGAAAGCTGCAGAAGTGGGCACACTGGCTGCAGTCACATGCAGCTCCCCTCTACTTTGGGTAGAGGACTCCATCTCTAGTGCTGTGAATTTGTAACTTCTCACCTCAGATGACTTGAGCTGAATCAAGGAATCCAGAACTAGTGCCCTGGAATACTCCAGGCAGAGGGCAGGGAAAATATCTAAGCCCCCAAAGGAGGAAGATGCACCAATGCTTACTCCAGATGCACAGTTCTTCACTCTCCCTTTTAAAATGCATTCATTTCCTACTGGTGAAGGGTGCCACGCTAAAATCAGAGGAAAACAAATTTGCCTATCCAGAGGAACAGATTCAGCCTAGTGCTAGAGAGATGGAAAACTTCCATATGCCATGGTGACTAGCTCAGTACAGCCTGTTATCCATTCCCTCCACATGCCAGGCACACTGCCCCCATAAAAGCACTATCAGTGAAGGCAAGCATATATCTGGATGAAAAACACACTGATAGAAACATGCCAGTTTTAAAGCTTGGCTTTTGGCTCTAAGTTACATATTCCAACACTAAGTTACATATTCAACAACGCTAATACTGGGAGGACTGGCAGAAGAAAGAGGTTAGCAGATTTACTCTCCCTCTGCACCATGGTGTGTTGCAGGGGGAGGAGTTCAAAATGGCCCCTGTGAGGGCTGCCAGCATCTTCATGACAACTGATAAAACAGAGTTTTATTCCTCCCAGATACTCTTCACTGAGAGCTTTCTCAAGGGGAGCAACAGATTCCTCAAGCCTTCACCAGCAGCAGGTACCTCCTGAAGGAACATTCCATATTCAGAATGTGTCACAATGTTCCCATTTCTATTCTGCCTCTCTAATTATCAAGCCCAAATCTCCCGTCTTTGAGCTTATAGTTGCCATGATAGGCTGCAGCACAAACTATGTGGCTATCACATGCATGTCCCAAGTTCCTAGTAAGCAAAACTGAGGTCTGGCTTACTCAGCCACCTATCTTGGATGTTCTCCTGCGTGAGAAGACAAGCAAGTCTCATCATTGGCAAACAGGAGCCCAGAGAGGAAAGAATGCTATGAGCCTTCCACAGCAACCAGACTCTCAGCATTACAGCCCCTGCCTTTGCACCAAGCAGCATCACAACAACCATGAACCCAAATTATGCCAGTGATACCAGTAGCTGAATAGTTGGAAATATAAACTGGGGATGCTTTTCCCCACCTGCCATTTTGGCAAAGCCACTTTACCCTTGATGGACCTGCCTTGACGACCTTATTTATCTAAAAATGGCTTATCTGCTTCTGCTGATTCCAGGAACTGGCGAGCAGCATAACCCTGTGTGCTGCTGACTGCCCATGTCGCAGCCAGGCAGCCCTCTGATCTCTGTGAAAGACAGCCATTAGGGCAAGTGAAGTGGAGGGAGCGGCATGCAAGTGGTTAATGCATGCCATGAAGAAAAATACATGTGCATACTGTCTCAAACAGCCAGAATCTCTTATGTTGATATTTTCCATTCAGTTCCACTAGAATTAAAATGCTTGTAATAGAAACCTGGCAATCAAAAGCAAGGAAATAGTCACCAAAGCAAGATTCATTTCTATCTATATAGTTGCCCAGAGGACTTTCTGCATCTTACAAGCAACATTAAATGCCATCCATTACAGCAACAACAAATGCCAGCCGAGTCCCTTTCTTTCCACCTGTGATTTTAAAAGTACATCTCCCATGCAGAAAGCTGTGTGCTTGGCAACCTCTGCATCTCCCCTCCTGACGAGTAGCAGAAAAGCTGCATGCTAAACTCTCTCCTGTAACGACATGGATTCCCACACCAGAGAAAAATTCTCAAACTGCCCAGGCAAAACTTCCAATAACCTGTAACGTATTTAACAAACCAGAGGCAAAAGCTAAAGTCAAACCCTCAACGCATACCAAAAGAGAGGAAAAAAGTAAAAAATAAATAAATAAATAAAAGCCCTCTGCTTGACCCAAAATAACAGAACAGTTCTGCATAGGAAAGAGAATTAATTACCATTGTGGAGACCCTCAGTCATTTAGAGTCTCCAGTGAAGGCTGAGAGCCATTCTGAGACTGCAGTTCTTTCCTCTAACTTCACTCCCCGGCTCTGCAAGGAACTGGTTAAAGATGACATCACTGCTCATACTACCCTCCTCCCTCTCCCCATTCACTTGCTAAAAAAGCTGAGGCTGCTCCTCTTCCCCTGCATTGGCTTCAGATTTGGTCCTCACTCCAAGCCAAGTTCCCGGTCTGCAGCTGACTGTGCGGGTCAGTGTCAGTGTGGGATGGAGGATGCGTCTCTGTGCACTCTTACAGCATCCCTGCTGGCATCCACTTGAGAAATAAAACAGCCTTTCCCTTAAGAAATCAGAAGAGGTCTAACCTCACGATGTATAATGCATTGCACAGCCAGCTCCGTTTACAGAAGGCAAGCAGTCTTCCTCTTTGAAGCAGGAAGGAGAGACAGACCCTCCTAGGGGTTCTGCCTTTTGCCTCGGCTCACAGGAGAGGACCCTCTCTGTGGTTTGCTGCATCCTCCTTGCGTTAGGACTGCAATCTATCTTTTTTTATTTCCCTCCCCCCAAGCGTGACATCATCAGACACCAACTCCACTTCTGTAATAAAAACGGATCCCAAGCGGAGCTACCTGGGACGAGGTCATCTGGAGGATCTGGTTTCTTACAAAATTCTCAGCTCCCGCAGTGTCATCTGGATTTAATAACCCTGTGCTTGCTGCAGACGAGGATGCCCAGCTGCTAGGCTGAGATCAGTCTCCTTTCTACCCCAGCATCCCAGCTCCACAGCATCAACAAGGAGCAGGTACCTCCGGAGTGCTCCCCTGGTACCCACGATTTACTTTGCAGCTCCATTTGCTTCCCTCCCCTAACGGCTAGGAAGGATGCTGCAGCAAAATCCCTCGACCAGCTCTCCCGGCTGCTACAAAGCAGCCAGGCTGCAAGCACCCAGTGCACAGGCTCCCAGTGCTCCTCCACTCTCCAAAGCTCCTCAGCCTAAGCATCCCTGAGCCTGACAAAAACACCAGCACCCCTGACTGACAGCTGCGGGAGCCAGCAGCTCAGGGACAGCCCCAGCATATGGCCTGTTTGCTGCCAAGGGCACCCACTCACTGCCTTAGTTTTGCTACCTGTGTTTTGTCTCCTGGGGTAGTGCTGAGGTTTGTGCTGAGCACTGCCCATCCTCAAGTTGTCCAGCAGGCACCAGGGTGGCTGGGGTGAGCCTCGCTACCTCTGTGGAGTGAGGGACGGATGGTGGCTCCTGGGCTCCACAGTCTCCCTTGCACACTCCCATGCTCATGGTGGCAGCCAGCAGCAGTGGCAGCCACAGCACTGGCAGGAGACAGAAGTCTGTGTGTACATGCATATGTGTAACATATGCTTTCCTACACCTATTATATAGACACAGAGCTACATGCAGATATAAACACAGATGTGCATTCTGGATCTCTTACCACTACCAGCAATGCCACAGACATAGCAAAAACTGCACACGTAACAGGACCGACGGGATAAGGCTGCATTTGCAAACATGCTCAGAGTCGTTTGTGTGCTACCTGTCTATACAGCCTGCACAAAAATATAACACTCGCTGCTGTGCTGATTAGAGGTGAGGGTTTGACATAGGGCTCTAAAAGCTTCACAGAACTCATACAAACTCCTCTGAAAAGTATAGCGGTATATCAGAAATGTCATATAACAAATGGTACTTCTCTGTATGGTAGAAATGTCTTGGTGGGGGGACAGGGGATGGCACTGTAAAAGTCTTTCAGCAATTACGGAACCGTAGTATACTTTGGGTTGGGAGTGACCCAAACCCGCTGCAATGAGTAGGGACATCTTCAACTAGGTCAAGTTGCCCAGAACCACATCCAGTCTGGGCTTGATTGTCTCCAGGAATGGTGCATCCACCACCTCTCTGGGAAACCTGTTCCAGTGTTTTACCATCCTCACTGTAAAACATTTCTTCCTCACATCCAGCCTAAATCTCCCCTCTTTTATTTTAAAGCCATTACCCATCATCCTGTTGCAACAGGCCCTGCTAAAAAGTCTCTCCCTAGCTTTCTCATAGGCCCCTTTTAAGGACTGAAAGGCTGCAGTAAGGTCTCCCCAGAGTCTTCTTTTCTCTAGGATGAAGAACTCCAACTCTCTTCACCTTTTCTCATACACTCCATCCCTCTGATCATTCCTGTGGCCCTCTGGACCCTCTCCAACAGGTCCATAGCTTTCCTGTACTGAAAGCATTTGGAACATGCAGGTGCGACAGGTCCCAGAGAAAATCTCTGCTAGAAACAGGGAGCAAGTGGGAAATTGGAGGAAGTCAGTAAAAATCCTGCCTCAGGGTTTATTCGTAACTTCCTCCCCCTCTTATCCTTCTTCAGAGCTGTGTTTTGCATGTGGGCTGGTAACAGATTTGTATCAAACACCAGAGCCCTCCTGAATGAGCCAGAGTTAAAAACCTGGCATCTCCTGACAGCTGGGACACTCAGCAAAGAGCAGGTGGTGTAAACCAGGGACAGGATTTCCACTAAAGAGTCTCCTTGTCTTACAACAAGTGCGTGGTCCTGCAGGTTCTCGTCTCCAAACCACAGCCTTGTCAGTCTGCATCCATCGTTGGGCATGCAGCAGGCACAGACCCCTGGAACAAGCAGGTAAGAGCCTGAGACTAAGAGGGCATGACTGTGGTGGATAGGGATGTGGGACCATCTTTGGAGCTCCACCAATGTAAACTTTCAGGTAAATACAGAAGACAGTATCCTCTGCCACCACTCATTAATCAAACCTCAGTTTTATCACTGCTCTGATAGGGATACTACATTAACAAAGAGGGATCTTACGTGCATGTAGCAGCAACACTAACATCTCTGAAGTAACATCAGTTATATATCATATACTAGTCCAAAAGAGAAAAAAGTAGAAAGTACGCCAATTCACCAGATGAATCTCCATATTTCCCTTCTAAATGAAACAAGTGCTCGACCCAGCTTCTTAAGGAAAAAAGGTCAACCTGCTGCCTGTCCCCTGCATCCCAGCCTAATTTCTGAGTTCCCTGCCCAAATTTGGCAGAATAATTTGATTATGTTCTATATAATTAAGTTCCTATAAATTTCAGGTGGCAAAAATTAACATATCAGTGCTACTCTCACTGAGGACGGCCAGGTAAAATTTGACTATTGCACTTTCCACTTGGAGCTGACTGGCTGGCTGGCTCTGTGCTAGCAGTAGTCCCCTTGCCCTTGGGAGTGGGAAGGATGTCCTGTGGTTTTTTGGAGAAGGAAGAGAGCATTTCAGAGAATAAAGGAGAAGTCAACAAATGCACCTTAAGTCTTTATTTCTTGGTTAATGGGACAATTTTTTAGTGTTTCTGTTTTCTCTTCTAAATCTGCTTCTCATGTGTCTATCAGCACCTTGGAACTCAAATGCATAGGTATTTTATCCTCTGATGAAACCTTTGAACGTGCTCTTCTCATTTTACTTTGGTTCTCCTAAGCAATGGCATTGTCTTAACCAGCAGCCAGAAACATTTGCAGACTGCCAGCTGGTTAACAACCATTCCCAAACCCAACAAGTTCCATGCTGGTTCCCGGTCATGAGATGTTATTGTAGGAAAGCAAACAAACCCATTCCTGTAAAGAAGACCAGGCAAACTAAGTGTGGGATTGCGGGGTGGAAAGAACCCAACCTAAATAAATGAGGGCTGAAACTACATCCACAGCTCCCAAAACTCTCAATCAAAGAGGCAGAAATGCTTCCAGACAGAAAAGAGCTTGCCCATCTCTCCCATCATTTCCCCCCTACTATACTGACATTAACAGTTTCACTTGGCAAACACATTGTTTCAAGTACTTGGGTGACTGAGTTGAAGATCAGAGCTCAAATAAATGAGCATCAAGTAGCACCCCTGCCTCAGCATATGCATTTCAGTGTACCTTGGGGTATCTCCAAAATAAATGGGGTAGAATATGCTCCATATTGTATGAATTCTCCACTTGCTTTAGCAAATGCACCTCATTCAGCATTTCCACTATCTTCTTTAATCTAGCACTATGCCTCCCACAAGCACAGTTTAACAAATGTATTATATCATATAAATGGGTGTTTCCCATTTTGAGAATCGTTCAGAGGTGAGCTGAGTCCCAATCTACTTCTCTGCTTTGACCAGTCTTCAAATGCAATCAAGTCTGGTAACAAATATGAAGAAGGCAGCAGATAAATGTCAGACATCTACATCCTCTGCTATTTTTGTAACGTTACTGAGTGTACTGAAAGGAAGAACTGAAAGTCCTCTTCTTTAATGAGGTCTTTACGATTTTTTTAAAAATCTAAATTTCGATACTCTGCCATTTCAACCCAAAATGTTACAAAGTAAATCAAGGTCAGGGCTGCCTGTCACTTTCCCAAATTACTCCTGAGTAAAGACTGCTCTCAACCAAATAGCATTAGTCTAAATAGGAACTCAGCCTCTCCTATTTCATTATCCCAGGGAGGTTTCAATTTCAAACCTGACTTGGACTACATAAAAGTTAGCTTTTAAGCAGGAGCAGCATGAATATTCCTCCCTCCCCTCTATTTTACCTCATCAAGGAAAGAAAGAAAAAGACCCCATACCAGTTCTCCTGTCCTGACACAAGAGGAGGCAGCAGAACAGTGAGGTACTCCTCTCAGAGGAAATCTCAGTGCCAATTTTCCATTGCCTATTTTTCTTCCTGTTCCACTTGACTGCACGGTACCCACTGTACAATGGGAGCAGCTCCAGACTGCTGCTCCTGTTTCAGAGGAGCTGGCTGCCCTCAAGTGGGGGCAGCTTCAAGCATCCCATCATTTGGCAAGTGATGACAACTCTACTGACCCTGGATATCCTTACTGGGAATATCCTTCTTACTCAGTCAGGCCCTCATGAACAGACACAGCCCAGCAAGGTGCAGCTGGAAAATGAGAAATGGAGACCCCGGTGGCTGAGGAGGAGAGACCCTCCTTGGGGGCTTCCTGTTCTGCCCCAGGCTGCACAACTGTGATGGATCCAGGGGACAGGTCCCAAGCAAAGGCCACCAGAGCTACATCTACTGGAGCCTTGTTTATAAAAGGCCAGGTCCTAAATATGCTGTAAGTAGTGGCAGCTCCAAATTATCAAGGTACTTGCTGGTGAAGACTATTATAGGTTCCTGCTCTTACTACTTTGATTACAGGGTGCTGCTCAGCACACACGCACTATACGAGCAGCTTGTAGCCTCATTTCCTACAGAAACAAGTGGGACGGGATCACACAGCCTGCTGTCTGCGTGGTTGTGCCTTTTCCCGCTCCCCAGCCACCATGGCCCTCCTGGGCAGCCTGGGCCAGATTCACACAGCGTAGGTGATACCAGGGTGCAAAATAAAAACTCAGAGAATTTATTTTTCTTGCAGATTGAAGAAAGCATGTGGTTTTCCACATCACCCTCACCTAGTGAAAACTGTATTCCTCCAGGTCTACAACAGTGCAGTCACCATAACAACCCAGAGCACAGGAGACACAGATGCAAACTCTCCACTCCTTGGAGGAATCTGATGCTGTATTTCACACCTACAAGTACAGTGTGTCATCCACTGTGCAATACACTACTGTGGCATCGTTTTTCAACACTGATCCTAGTTTGTTTTGAAGTCTTATCAACTAAGAGGAAGTAAAACTTTCTACTCACTAGGACACAAAGTTTTTTTCTCCTAGTTTAACTAGTACGTCAGGCTATGAAATGGAACCTGGATTGCCATTGAACTGAAAATCAAAACTTGGAACTGGATCTCGAGTCCTTCCCTGGGTGACAGGGTTTTACCTGTTTACTATTCCCACTATCCCATTGAATTTCCATGCCACCCCAGGGTGACAGGGCGTACGACCCTTGCTTTGGGAGAATTGTGATGTGGTTTACAAGTCTTATAATGATAAAAGATATTGTAGAAGTACTGAGTTATTTGTCTATCCCCAGAAGCAGAATGGAAGTGGTTTTTAAATAGGAATTGTAAAAATACTTTGGATACATAATGTAATTTTAACTCACAACTTGTTAATTAAAAGACTTGGATATGCAGCTCCATCTATTTCTATGTAATCCAATAATGCCTCAGCTGCAATCCTATTTGGGTAGCGGCTGCAAAATAAGGATTGCAGAAAAAGGTCCTCTCACCGACCCTTCTTTTGCTCAACAGTGTATCATTTGCTTCAGTTGTCTGAAGCCTTTGCTTAGCCAAAGGTAATTGTGCTCAGGTTCTTCTTAGAAGAGCCAAGCTCTGAGTTATGTGAGTTTCATATTGTAACTATATTATGTTTATTGCCTCTCACTAGTGTTTCCAGCTTTCCCCATGCTTTTTCACAAGATTTTCTTCTTGTTTATTTCAGCAGAACTACTGACTGTGTCATAAATATTGATGTTTGACTTACTATATTTTGCTTTTAGCCTGGCAACTCTGTATTTCTGCTTGCCAGGGCTTTGCTTTTCAAACGCAGTTGTTATAACACATATTAATAACTGCTTGGAAAGACTGTAAGGATTTTTAACATGAATAGAAATACAAGTCACATTCAAGTAACCCACTGCTTAAAATAGTAACCATGTCATTGTCCTAGCACAACTTATATCTGAAACACCTGAAAAACATCCAGCAACAACTAGCCTATTCTGACCTGTTAAAACAAGGCAGAACTGCAATAATCCTGTAGTATTTACTATGTGCTTTGCAGCAAGCTCTACCCATGAATCCAAATAACAATCTAGGGAGCTATCACTGAGTACTGAGTGCATTGACATAAGTCATTATTACTTATCTAATAATTAATACTACTTGATGGAAAAGGATAGAGGAGTCTGATTTTCAGTAATATACTTTCAGTGCTGCCTTCTTGCTTTGATACTGAGTTAAACCCTGAAGATTTATCCAGTGAATTTTACTGACAAATTACATTCATCATCTATGTGCCTGTCTTGTCAAGAGTCTGAGATGTAATACATATTAAAACACTACATGTGATTTTCCTTTTAGAGCACTTAGCTCATACCATCCTTACATACTGTGTTTGATTTCCAAAATCCAAAACAATGCATTCAGGGAGAAGTCAAGCTATGGGATTAGTGACCTCTATAAGCAGTGACCACAAAAACAGGAACCCAGTGGGAATTATCCCCAACTGAGCTTGCCATCTGCTGCCCCAGGAGAGCCACCCCAATTCCTTTCATCATACATAGAATTTAAGACAATCATGGGAATTCTATATTTATTCTTCCATTCATCTGTTAGCTATGAAGGAACAGATCACCATTTGCCCTGTGAGCTAAAAGTGCTATGTTTGTGCTACAACTGGAAAAGCACCAACCTGCAGCAGCGGAGCTGAGCCATCCATCTGAAGCTTGTGGGCTCTTCTGCAGAGGATGAGGAGGTGGCCAGAGGAGTGAGGGTTGATACAGTTGTGCAAAGGTGGGGGATAAAAGAGCCTGCAAAGGATACATCTGATCCCAGTTTCTCAGTCTTATCTCAGTTTACTGTGTGTCTCTAAAAGCTACGTCTGCTACACAATTTCCCTTCCAGACTGAAAGCGGGAGGAAGAAAGCACCTGAGCATGTGTCTTTGACTGACGGACAAGGTGTCTCTTCTGACAAGCTCTGACTTCCTGTTGCTTTTAGCTAAAAAACAGCTTAAAAACTCAGTGCTGTGCCTGCCTTGGTGACGTTGCAAGGGGAGAACAGTTGTATTTCATTCCTGTCCTCACTGCCACTCTGGGAAAACAAAGAGAGGGATGTACATAATCAAATGTTGAACTGATTTCACGTGCTACTCCTAACAGCCACAGAGGAAGGAGAAAAAGGAGAAAACCTTGAGCCTTCATGTCCTGGAAACAAATGGCTGCTTTTTTTAGAGATGAGCAGCCTTAAGGCAGACTCTTTCGTAGGAAAGGGAGACAGTCTGTGACAAAGCTTTTTCCATAAGAGGCCACAGTTGTCACCTCCATCTGGAGAGAGTGCAGTGGTGAAACCCTGTTCCAGCCAGAGATGATGTCCCAGCCATCAAGATGCCTGGATGAACCTGGGCAAGGCTGTGGATACCTGGAGTGCCTTCTATATATTAAACATTTGAATGAGTGCTATTATGCTCTGTCAGAAAGCCAGCAGGCTATTTGGGGAGGCTGGTGACAGGTAGATGTGTGCAACAGCAGTGGCAGGGCTGCAGTAAGCAGCAGTGGTAATCCTCTCTGTGGATCAATCTTTAAAAAGCAAAATAAAAGCCAAACGTTTACACAGAGCCATGTGACACCACAACAACATGCGAGGGAATGTCATTGTGCAACTATTTTCCTTGACTTTCATTAGACAGCCCTGAATTTTGTGGAAATATTGACAGGCCAAGGGAAAAACCCGAGTGCCATTTAATTTTGACAGATGGAAAAAATAATGCCTTGTACAAAGCATGATAGCTTAATGGCCTTCTTTGTCCCTTTTCATCAAGGATCAGCTCCCAGAGGCAGTAGCCAGGATAAATCACAAGTCAAATGCAAGGAACCAGAAAGGTAGAGGGATTTTATGATTAAATATGTACAAACGAGAGTGGATGCGGGGGGAAATGTACATAAAGTATATGAAGCAAATGGTGCAGAAGAGACAGATACAGTGATACGGAACTGCCTGATGTGAAACTGAAACCCAGGCTGCTGGGGAGGCATGACCTACCTCATTTACTCACCACAGTCTACAATTGGAAGTCATCCCAACAATTTATCTCAATTCCTTACTCAACTACATTACTATTCGCTAGGAAAACATTTTCTCCCTGCTAGCATCTATGAGACCTGGCTAAATTCCTATTCATAGTAAATCTGGGACTAATTTTATTAAAGTCTTTTCCCGGTTGTTGCACTCCTGAAAAATGTTGTGCCAACAGCTACATAGATAGTATTAGCTCATACAGACCTAGTACCTTTTGATTTGGCATTGGAAACAGTGACCAAAGCTGGTTAGACAAATGTGGTTAGGCTTTGCTGGTTGTAACTGAGCAGTGCTACAGGCAGCCTAGTTGCTTTTCTGTTTCTATCCTTCTTCTGTTTGCAAACACGCCCATGTGCAGCCACTTTGGCTGACTTAATATGGGTCAATACCTTCCCAGGATGGAGACCCACCAAGCTGAGCCAGTCTTCAGCATGCTGTCTGCTCTACTCTGCAAGGTTATTGAGGAGCATCCATGAGGTAGGAGTGCAAGATACCATGAATGGGAATTAAAAAAGGTAAAATCATTTCTCTCTGACAGCATTTAAGATCTGCTTCCCTGGCCCTTTGAAATATGCTTCTCAGCAGCTCCCTGTTCAAACAAAACCAGTGCACTGTACAGTGGATTGGTCACAGGCATCTTTGTTCTGCACCCACACAAAATTAGAAGTGACACATTACTCCATTGCAGGCCAGACATCAAGCAGAGCCATGCCCCCACTTGCAGTTTATTTAAAGCTGTAGCTGGCTTTTTAGGGATCAAAGAGAAGGGGGTATAGGAAGGGGATGCTGTTCAGAGGAAGACTAGGAACAAACCAGTCCATTTTAGTCATACATGTCTTTCCTTAATATTTGCTTTTGAAACTGCTGAAATAACAATGTGGCAACAAAGTTATGTAAAGCGCAAGTCACCAAGTGGTGGCCTATGAAGCTTTCTCTGTTAGTGCTTCAGCTCTCTGCAATACCTGTCATAAAGATAAGGGATTAGACTGATGTCCACCAGTGCCATCCCACTAAAGGCAGCCACAGCAGGAAGCCAGGCTAAAGGCTCACAGGGTACAAAGCTGAGGGTACAAAGCACCTCTGGGATACAAAGCATGCTGTCAGTATCCAAGCCCTGGGATAGGATTTTTGGAAAGGGGATGTACATTGTTTTCATCATAACTTGGACTCTCATTCAAAGGAATCCCATCTGCAGAGCCAGAAACAGGGCTCTACAAATGGCCAGGCTCTCCAGAGCCTGCAGCTTGCCCCTCCCCAGCTTGGTACGTCTGTGTTTGTTATAACCAGCTAAATGCCCCAGCCCTCTCTCTGTCCCAGTAACTGGGTTTCAAGTTTACAAGTATCACAAATGAGTTCATTTCCCCTCATTAACTCTCACAAGTAGTTGCTGCTCCTCTGAACTCTTATTTCTCTGCCCCCAAATCCCTCGGGAGCTGCTGGGGCTCAAAAAGCCCTTTTCAACAGGCGTAGTTTCAAGACGCATGAAGGGGGTCTCAGACCGGACATGGCACTCATAGAACGGATGGGGAGAGGGATTAAATCAATGGAGAGACTTATAAAGCAGAAATCTGAGCAGCTTCATTTTTTCAGATAATTGTTTTCAGCAGGTTTCTCATTCGACACAAGCCTCAGCCAAAGTGGTATTACAAACTATTGATGTCATGCTTGCAATTTCACTTTATTCCCGTCTCTCCATCCCAGGCCCGCAATTTTCTTGCTTCTCTCAGCAACCCCCTAAGTCCGTAAACTAACAGCTGAGATACCAGGCTCTCCCCACTGAGGTATCACTCCAAATATGAAGCACAGCAATCTTTTGATCCTAGAAAGCCCTGCACTAAACAGCCAGTTTGAAAACCTTACTGCTGCACTCACTGCACACCAGATGAACTTTCAGGCTGTCTCGCTGAGAATTCCATCAGGTCTTATGCCACACGTGAGGCTGCTTTCCTAAACCCCACCTCCCTGTGTACTTTCTTTCAATCCGGGGTTTCTCTCCCTCTCAGTCTGTCTCGTATGATTTCTATACTGAAGACGCTCACACAGACGTTTTCTCAAACAGCAGAACAAACAGCCCAAGGCTGCCTCACAGTCAGGGCGAGACTTGGCACAAGGGTATTAAAACAGTATGTGCGTTTCCTTCCAAAACCCAGCACTAAAGACTTAATAACACTCAAGGCTGAAACAAAAATACAGAAAGTATAATAAGGTTAGGTGAAAGGATTTCAACCCCTTCTCTGTACACAACATACACTGTGGAGAAGCATTTGTCATCCACTGCAAAACTTCCCTTAATGACTCTTGGCTAGTCAAATTATTTCAAAATGAGCAAAGCAAAAATAAATCCAACCAAACCTACCATATGGATATGTTCATTCTTGAAAGAGGGCACGTTCCAGTGATCGAAACGCTGGATAGCACGTGAAGAGGTCTGGGCTTGGGTCCCAGCTCTTATAGAGGCTTTATATATGATCTTGAGGAAACCACTAAGGGTGGGGTTTAGTTGCTTAAACAACATGTCTAGTACCATTTGAGATGCTCTAGGGTATCCAACATATCTGTATGGGGCTGGTCAACACAAAATAGGACCCTGGGGCAGCAGCTGGAGGCAGGAAGGATTTATACACCTGTACTGCATCCTGTACTGCTGAATGTCTGCTAGACATATTTCATGGTGCTTTCCACGCCTTGCAGCTTCTAGGCTAATGCACCCATTACCAGTCTCTCCTGAACCCTCCAGGAAAGCTCTGGGTTCCTTGGCCCAGGGTGCAGCTTGCACCAGGCATAGCCAGTGCAGGTGGGAACACCCTGTACCGTGCAGCCTAAAGCCAGGGGTGGCAGGCAGCCGGACTTCATCTCCCTCAAGGGCAGTGCTGCCCACGGGGTTTGCTCAGGAATCACACTGGGAGCAGAGTCACCATGCTGGCAGGTTTGCATTGGTCTCTCAGTCTCTCCTATACAATGCCCCTGGAGACATACATGGGCCAGGTTGTATAGTCCACTACAGTTAATTCCTCATGACAGAGAGAGCCTCCAGGCTCCCTTACACACTCAAGAAAAGTTGGCATATCTGTCCCTGGGTGTCTTTACAGTGTTGAGCCTACAACCCCCTCCGAAAGCATCAAGCCTTCATTCCTTTAGCTCTTTTCCAAGCCCAGCAAGGCACGCACTCATGTGTGCCACTGCCCCCCCAGCCACCGCAGGTTGGGTGGCAGTGCTCTTGCTTCTCAATGAGGTGAGGACCTGCTATCATCTCCTGCAGCCACGGGCCAGCTGCTTGTATGTTCCAAGCTTACAGCACAGTTGCATTTTGAAATTCATCACCCAAGCCCAAATTGCTGTTGAGTCTTTCAGAGACAGAAAACTTTGGCTGTTGCAGTTGCTGATGGTCAGAGGCCATTCCCAGTGAGTGTAGCACAGACAGGGCGTTGGCTCTCAGTGATTTACTGTGCACTCGAAACGTAAATCAGTTTCCTCCTGACTGCCTGTGGGTGTAATCATGTAAGAAGGGGAATGAAGCATTTCCATGGAGTACTCCTTTTCTCCCAGTTTGCAAAAACATTTGTTTCCTTCATCTTATCCGTGTCTGACATTGGCACTTCACTTGTGCTGTTGAGAAATTGTGACTGGGTTTCAGAGTCCAGCCCAAAGCCTGGGAGACTCCTGTGCATTCCTCTATTTCTGTGCTTTTGCCTTACCATGAGGTGGGCATGAGTACCACATCCTTCTCTAACAGCTTTGCAGGAGTAAGGATCATAGGCAGAAGCACTTGGATGTCCGTCCACAGCCACCTTCTCCCAGGTCTGATGTTGCTACGGCCCCATGCTTCGCCCACAGGTTCAGGCCAACCTGTGCATCCCCACCTTAGTGGAGTGGAAGCTCTCCCAGATGAGGGACTGAAAAAGGCATCCAAAGGCCAGACATGAAGATTTCAACAGGGGAGAGGATGACTCCATTCCTCATTTACTGCTCATTTATGATAGGGAACACAGATCTGCCAGGGGAAAAACTGAGTGCGTATCTAGCACTCACTGGCTGAACTGCCAGGCATGAGCACCAGGACAGGCACCTGGCTTCCTATTCTGCACCTAGCATTAACAGAGCTCCAGAGGTGACTGTGTTCGGGGTAGGGAAACTGCCTCAAAGCCCCAAGGGGTAAGAGGAATGCATCTGGGCATCCTGCTGCACAAGGATGGCTATGAAGTGGAGATCTTCCTCCAGGCTGCCCTTTTTCTTGGACACCAGTAGAGCAAAGCAGTCCTCCTTTCACCCTGCCCATGCCCTGCCAGGGATTGCACAAGCAGTACAACTGCTGCCCTGCTACCCTGACTGCATTAATACAAAATCCACCATTACAACAGCTGCTACTAGCTTTCTGCTGTCCAGCAACAACCAGGATGGTTGGCAACGGCAGAATAAAATCTCAGATCAACTGTTTTTAAGGGACTTTGACAGAGGCCAACAAAAGCAAGGACGTTCAAAGCTCTCAGCTAAGCATAGCAAGAGGTCTCAGTGGAGCGTCACATGGCGAGAAACAGATTTGCTGCATTACACAGTAATGTCAAAGGGCTGTGCTGGAGCTTTAGCTGACGGCAAGTCTGAATTTCTTTGCACTCACTGGCTTGAGCAAGACAGAGGACCCTGCAGCCTTGTGTTTCACAGTCTGCCCATCTCTTTTTCCTTAATTTCATTGATCAAATTCTGACAGCTCTCTTACGTGTCTTATCCTGCTCCAGACTGGCCCCACTGTTTCCGCCATGGGGATGACTTTAGCAGAACTACTGGAGGAGTATGGCATCTCTTGTTATGATTAAAGGATGGTCTACAGATCAAATTGTACCAATTAACATAAAGATGCATTATTAAATGGTACAGACTGTTTATGTTAAACTGAAATGCAAAAAACAGATCAGGAGGAACATAGGCCCCCTCAGGAAACTCTCGGGTGAACTAGCTACACAGGATTTGGAGAAGGCTGAGGTCCCGAATGATTTCTTTGCCTCAGTCTTCTCTAGCAAAGGCTCTGACCGCACCACCCAAGTCTTGAAAGGCAGATGCAGGGACTGTGAGAATGAAGACCTTGGGCCCACTGTAGGAGAGGATCTGGTTCAAGACCATCTTAAAAATCTGAACGTGCACAAGTCCATAGGTCCTGATGAAATCCATCCACAGGTCCTGAAGGAGCAGGCAAATGAAGTTGCTAAGCCACTGGCCATCATATTTGAAAAATCATTGCAGTCAGGTGAAGTTCCTGATGACTGGAAAAAGGGAAATATAACCCCCATTTTCAAGAAGGGGAAAATGGATGACCCAGGGAACTACACACCAGTCAGTCTCACCTCTGTGCCTGGCAAAATCTTGGAGCAGATTCTCCTGGAAGGCATGCTAAGGCACATGAAAAACAACAAGGTGCTTGGTGACAGCCAGCATGGCTTCACTAAGGGGAAATCCTGCCTGACCAATTTGGTGACCTTCTATGATGGGGCTACAGAACTGATGGACAGCGGTAGAGCAGTTGATGTCATCTACCTGGACTTGTGCAAAGCGTTTGAAACTGTCCCACACGACATCCTTGTCTCTAAATTGGAGAGACATCAATTTGATGAATGGACCACTTGGTGGATAAAGAACTGGCTGGATGGCTGCACACAAAGAGTTGTGGTCAATGGCTCAATGTCCAGCTGGAGACCAGTAACAAGTGGTGTCCCTCAGGGATCGGTGTTGGGACCAGTCTTGTTTAACATCCTTGTCGGTGATATGGACAGTGGGATTGAGTGCTCCCTCAGCAAGTTTGCCGATGACACCAAGTTGTGTGGTTCGGTTGATACGCTGGAGGGAAGGAATGCCATCCAGAGGGACCTTGACACACTTGTGAGGTGGGCTGATGCCAACCTCATGAAGTTTAACCATGCCAAGTGCAAGGTCCTACACCTGGGTCGGAGCGATCCCAGGCACAGCTACAGACTGGGCAGAGAAGAGATTCAGAGCAGCCCTGCGCAGAAGGACTTGGTCGATGAGAAAATGAACATGAGCTGGCTTCAGTGTGCACTTGCAGCCCAGAAAGCCAACCGTATCCTGGGCTGCATCAAAAGGAGTGTGACCAACAGGTCAAAGGAGGTGATCCTGCCCCTCTACTCTGATCTCATTAGTCCTCACTGGAGTATTGTGTACAGTTCTGGTGTCCTCAATATAAAAAGGACTGTTGGTGGATCTGTTGGAACAAGTCCAGAGGAGGGCCACGAGAATGATCAGGGGACTGGAGCACCTCCCTTGTGAAGATCGGCTGAGAAAGTTGGGGCTGTTCAGCCTGGAGAAGAGAAGGCTGCGTGGAGACCTCATAGCAGCCTTCCAGTATCTGAAGGGGGCCTATAGGGATGCTGGGGATTGACTCTTCATTAGGGACTGTAGTGATAGGACAAGGGGTAATGGGTTAAAACTTAAACAGGGGAAGTTTAGATTGGATATAAGGAGGAAATTCTTTCCTGTTAGGGTGGTGAGGCACTGGAATAGGTTGTGAATGCTCCATCCCTGGCAGTGTTCAAGGCCAGGTTGGATGAGGCCTTGGGTGATATGGTTTAGAGCGAGGTGTCCCTGCCCATGGCAGGGGGGTTGGAACTTGATGATCTTGAGGTCCTTTCCAACCCTAACTGTTCTATGATTCTATGATTCTTGTTTGCTTTGGAGCAAATTGATTTCAAAAGCCTTTTTAAATATGAGGTATTTGACAAGCACATGGTATTTCTCTCTGGCCATTTTCTGTAGTGTCCCATGAGGACTCTCTATTCCGTAACAAAAATTGATTTATACAAGAAGCACGATGTTCATCATTTTTTAAATCCCTATTTGTTCTGGAAGGCAGTTCACAAAGGCAGCTACTCCAGAGTAGCTTTCATCAGATTGTGGCTGCATTTGCTATACATCAGTTCCACTTCCCCAGGAAGACAGAACCTATCCCATTCCTGCTGAACCCAAAATAAGCCGCTAAAGAAAAATAACCCTGTCTGTCTGTCACAGGGTCTGCATCCCTTTAATATAATTATTTTACAATTTCACCTTTATTTTAGCTGAGAATGTATTTTTGACCTACACAAAGACGTAGAATTTAGTTCACTTGGACCAAGAAATTCCCTATTATACAAAACAAAATTGTCCTTGCAGACTGTTTCTAACTAAGGGTGCACCCACAACAGGCTTGCAGTGACATAGCAAGTAATACCTGCAGAGATGCTCCAGTGTGTGCGCTATCATGCAAATACTCATCCACGCGGTAAGTAGTGGCACCTATAACTCAGTGAAAGCCATTAAAAGAGGAAATTTTTAAGCTGAGGTGAATTAAGACCACTAAACACAGAGATGGGGGAAGGTGGCTCTGCTAATGGTGGGGAACCATTATGGTAATTTACCATAATTAAACTGTCTCTGAACCTCCCCAAAATCCTGCTGGGTTTTTTTTTATTCCTGAGTGAAAACATGTCTAAGTTTTGTATTCCAGGTCTGTGGAGTCCCTGGACATTTCTAGCAGGTGTTGCACACCATTACACCAACAGACCAGAGAGATTACTTTTGCAACACAAACCCATTAATACAGCAACAACATCTGGAAGCGGACATTGCTTTCTCGAGCTACAGAACATTGCTACCTTTGGGAAACTTGTAGCATAATACCAAAATACTGAATGTATAATTAGAAAGTACTTGCTTTCTCTCAATCAGTAATTAATAGGGACCCAAATATGTGATGATTTCTGGAAAGAAGGTCTCAACAAAGCTAGGTTGCATTTTATAAGGCTTCATTTGCACAAACATAGCACTTAATTTCATAAACCTGTCAAGCAGCAGTTCTGTATGGACTCCAGTGAAATGTTGCAGAGTGCCACTGGGAGGTGTCACTATATAGCAATAGCGTCAGGCCAAAGAAAAGAGCTGTGTTGAATACAGCAGAAGGCACATGCATTATTTCCAGGGGAACTATAAAAACGGGTGTGTGATTAAGTCATTAACGCTTGGATACCTGAGATTTTTGTCATTGGGTGCCATCCACCCACTAACAGTGTTTTAAGATGACCAACCCTGTACACAGTGTAAAGTGATATGTTATAGACCTCCCCTTTAATCCATTAGCATTTGCTAGTCATACAGTCACACCTGCATGCACACACACAGAGACCCAAAGGCTTACACATTAGTGTAATCTTTGCTAGGCATTGACAGACTTGACACTAATGAGGTTTAACAATAAAACCAGACCCTGTCCTACCGACCCTTCAAGTTACAGAAGAAAGTGCTGAAAGAGCTAACTGTCTAGCTAAACACATCCTCATCCTGCTATTCCCTCTCCAGCCCTCTTTCCTACATCACCCTCCCTCTGAGCATTTAGCTGGATCTTCCTTATGAAAGTGATCATGCATCTGATGCAAAAAATGCTTGACTGAATCTGCATTTTGCCTGGGGTCTTATTCATTTATTTATTTAATTTGGTGTTTAATTTAAAAACAAAACCAATCCTGCTCGGTCTGCATGTTTTTTCTGCAAGGAGCAGACAAATAGACATATTTCTCCACAGCGGCAGAACCAAACAAATCAGAAAGGGTTTACAACCTTCTCCTACAGATTTTATCACCAAACCAATTAGGTGATATCAGTGCTGTCATTTAAAAAAATAACAGAGACCCTCAGTCTGCTCCCACCGATGTTTGCTAGGAGAGGAGGAAAAATAAATAGAAGTGTTATCAGCTAGCTTTGAAGAATGACTGAATTCTAGATAAGGTTTTTACAAGAACTGTGCCATCTTTCTCCACTGTCCCATGAAACTATCTGTAGTTGGTTAGCACTGTTTGACAAATGGCAAACATCCACCCATTAACCAAGAGTCCTGGGGAGGAGGCATAGAGCTCAGCGTTACCCAGCTCCCTGCTCTCACCCCACAGCCCGCTAGCTGGCAGGGCAGGGCTCTGGTTTCTTCATGAATCCCCCACTCGTGTAAGTCTCTTGGCCGTGTGCAAACAAAAGCTCAAGTCGTAAAAATGAAATACTTAGGCAGGCTTGCCAACTCACAGAAAGCAAGGACAAACACTGCAAAGCCTGAGAGCTCTGTAAATCAAGTTTGATAAGAAGTACCTGTTACTGAAAGTTCTACTGCATTCTTTGGCTCTGGAAATGGAAAAAAAAGAAGGGAGGAGGCATCCTTAAAATGAGGTGAAGCTCTGTGCGGGAAAGCGAGCTCTGCTCAGCAGGAGTTTGGGGAAAACATCCTTGCTCTACCAGAGGCACCCGCGAGGAAACCCTGGGAGAAAATGGGCTCTGCTTGCACTCCTCAGCCCACAGCAGCTCAGGGCCATAGCTGCATGATGCTCTGCTATGCCTTTAGCAAAGCTTCCTGTTGCACAGCGGCTGCTTTGTCCTTCATGGCACCCACTGAGTCCCAGCCAGCAAGGCAGCAGACCCAGCTTCTGCGTAGCATTCTCGTTCCCTTTCCAGGCATACAGATGGCCCAGCCCCAGGGCCCCGTCCTCCTAATCTCCCCATAGCCCAGCTGGGTGGCAAATAGGAGTGGGGAGCAGTAATCCCCCAGCTCCTGCTGGCCATCGCGTGAGGGGGTTAACGCTTTCCTGCCCTGGGGAAGCTCAGTTTTCTGATTTGGCTTCTGCCCTGTCTTAACGGCAAAGACATCCGGAAACATTCCTGCCATGGTTGGGAGAGGAAGGAATGTTCAAGAAATAACCTGGCCAGCAAACGAAAAAATAAATTACAACTGGTACAGTTTGCTAGAAAGAAAAAGGGGAATAAAACCCACAGATGTGATTAAAACCAGCCATTTCTTGCCATCATACACGGAGCATCTCCTTCTGCCCAAGTGCAGTGGCTATAACTCACTGCACGTCAGGCAATTCCCAATTACAGCAGACACACGCTCTCCTGGTTGGGTCAAGACCAGAAGAAGCTGACCCCACACTGCACTGCTCACACGGCTTAGCACTGTAATGACAGGCATGGAAAATACAGCAAAGAGGGACAAATGACCAGCACCTCTCTGCAATACTTCTTAGGTTTTCTGAGAACTTGTCAGCTGCGTACTTCCAGCCTTTTAGTTTCTGATCCCCACATACAGAGGTGATGCTGTGTAGTATGGCAAGGAGGAATAGTAGTTTTCATCAAAGAAGCAATCCCTACCCCAAACCAACTGGATGTTTAATAGGCTGCTCCCTCACCTAGTGGTAGCTCTGATGTTAATATTGCTGTGCAGCAGAGAGAAATATGCTGCAGCAGCATTCCTATTTTCATTTTCTGTGGGTGCACATTTGTTCTCTTAAAAGTAGCTTTTAATAATAATTAAAAAAGTCCTAAATACCTCTTCTGGTTCACTGCATTAATAACAGGAACTGGGTTATGAGACATGGAAACCAAAGAAGAGAAAAAGCGGGAAAGGAGATTTACGGAGAGATTTCAAAGATTTATAAGTAACAACGGTGATGGTAAAATGAGAAATTTTCTCCTCTGCCTGGGGAAGCAGAAAGGCTGTGATTAATGCTCGAGCTCCCCTGGTCAGGTTACCCACCTCAGCGATTACAAGAAGAGCTGAGCAGCGCAGCTCGAGTTCAGAAGGGGAGCTGAAGCATAGCAGAGGCTCTTTGATGCATTAAGACAGCCCAAGTCAACAGCAGGTCTGGCTGTAAGGGAGGCAGCAGCCTTGGAGAATGTGACCTACATAAGGGCTTCAGTCTCCCAAGCAGCAGAGAGGGGAATCAGCAGCTTATGCAGCCACAGACATTTCCTAAAATACTTAGAATTGCGGTACTCGCCTGATGCGCCATCCCTTCCCTTTGTGTGTAAGTCCTGGCACCGAGATGGAGCAGACAACAGAATAACAGACCAAATTTTTCTGTGGGGTTTTATCAAGGTATGACTTACAAATGAGGGTTTTCATTACAAGAAAAATGGTAAATTAATCCGTATATTTATTCAAATCCTCTCTCTGATCCCAAGTCAGGCACAAAGCAATATTTCCTTCCCAAGACAACAATTTTTCCAGAATGTATAAGCTCACAAATGGAAGGAAAAGGTGCTTTACATTTTATTTTCTCTAGGAAATCATAATAATTTTTAAAGGGGTGATATACCTCCAGCCCTCTTTTTCCCTTAAAGTGACCCCAAGCTGCGCAGGAAAAATATTTGCTCTCAGTGCTTGAACAAACCTCAGTGAATTAAGTTTTTGTTGTTAATGGCATGGCCGCTGTTTATCTGCGGAGAATCAAACCAGATGTGGAAAATAACTGCGGGTTCAGTGGCTCAGCAGCTAGCCCTTCAAGCTCGGGGAAGAAGCCCATTGCCTAAAGGTGGTCAAGGTCTCAAACAGCCCTAAAGCCTTGGAGATGGCTGGGTTTGTCTGCCTCTATGTCCTCCTTGGGTGCATCTAGTTCTGAGCTTGTGACATTATTGATCATAAATTACAATTTGAAAAAATCTATAATTTCCCTGCAAACCCAGGGAAAATAACATGTTTGATCCAGTAAGGTCAGTTGTGAAAAGCTTTTCTTCTGCCATCAGAAAATTCTCCCAGACTAGAAAGATTCAGCGGCTGGAGAGCACTCACATGGAAGTGCTGGAGTGCCCCACAGCATGAAGTCAGAATGGCTGAGCTGGGCTCCCTGGCCAGGCTGCACTCTCCATGCTGCATAGAAGGAGGGTCTCACTAACAAACAGGGGGAACACCAGTACCCCCAGCGAGATGCACAGCCATACAGTTTCCATATGGCCTGCAGTGGTGTTTCCAACTTCTAGCTGAAGACGTGTGTCAGAAGGGCTTATACTAAACAGTGTAATTTCCTAAAACAAATTATGTGTTCTGGGCAGCCATCAAAAAATGCAGAAAATGAAGGGTGGTATTTCCATACAGTATCTCTGCGGCCACTAAGTAGTTTCCACTGGAGTCAGCCTTGCTAGGCTTTTACGTGGCTGAGATAAGGAGATACACACTTCAGTGAGGGACCAACACTGTCACATGTACCAGGGAGGCAAGGGCAGCAAAGTCACACTGTGCTCCATCTGATAAGGCTGTACTGATGCACAACTGAATAATCACCCTGTTGATCTAGTCATATTCATCAAACTATACAAGTTAGCGCTAAAAAATGCAGGTGGATTAAAGATTGCTTCAGCACTGCAAGAAAAGCACAGGCAGGTGTTAAACAGCTTTGCATGGGACTGTCTCTGTACATATGGAAGAGCTGCTGACTTATAAAATCAGGTTGCCTTTGTAACACCATGCACAGATCTTCTTCTCTGTCCTCCCTGGAGAAATCAGGATGTAAAGAAGCAAAGCTTTCTTCCCTTCTTGATGTTTCCTAACTAGGCCAGATCACTTTGGAGGATGGCCAAAAGTTAATTTAATATTCACTGCTGACCTGTTTTATTCCTCTGAGGTTTTAGTAAAAAGTTGGGTGAAAGCCTTTTCCTCTGTTGTCTGAAAGTACACCACGGTTAATGCCAATCCCTGAAGCACAGTCTGCAGTGCACACATAAATGATTTATTCAGAGCTACTGCTACATACTTGCTCCATTAATGCACTCCTGAAGAAACTTGCTAACTGCTGCTCACATAATATTCACTGGCATGAGGGGAAAAAAGTAGTAAGAATAAACTGCTTCCCTTTTATTTTAACGCCCTTCTTCATGTCTCTTCAGAGTCATGAAAGAGATTTGGAAAACAGGTAAGAAATACCGAACTCCCAGCTCTCCTCCAGCTGACTGCATATCGCCATACTGCTTAGACAGGAGATTGTGCAGCTGTGTAATCTGCAATGCAAAGCTGAAACCCTCCTGCTAACCATGAGTACCTGTCTGCAGTACGAAGGTGCTGTTCTGGCTACTGGAAGTAAGAGGATAAAGGGAGGAAACTGCAGAGGCAGAAGATACTCTTTTTCTTTAATAGCACATGAAAATCCAAGACAAAGTCCAATAAAGAGTGAAATGAATTTGAAGCATGTGAAAATGGTGGTTTTCTTTATTTGCAGGTGGAGGGTGTTGTGGTCAAGTGTTGCTGATCACAGCTGCCCCTAAAGAAGCAATTTTTAAACCGAATTAGGAATTTACAAATACTGAACTCACATGTGCATGTGTTCACACGCAGGATCACTGCAGCAGATTCTGCTACACAGATGGACAGAGTGACTGATGGCCCTGCCGACTTTGGAAATTGCCCTAAATATTAAGAATATGCTACATGCCATTAAACCTCTTGACTTCCCTTTTCTACAATAGGAGTTGTGAGTGTTCAGCTCCTTCTCAGACTTGGCTATGGTGGGGAATATATTTCTGTGCTTGCTGCTGTGTGCTCAGATACCTAATTTAACTTACTGGTGACATGGACATTGAATTTAAATTAATGATTCTGGATTTGGTCTTTCTTCAGTGGAGGGATGAACTGCTGGGCTGTAAATGCTAATGCCCCAACCAATAGTGGTCATTAAAGACCTTGATATGTCTCACAAAATGACTACTGGTCTTTTTCTTCAAATCAAGCCACCTTAGAAGAACATTTCCTTCTCTTTTTAATTGGAAAAACTATGTTTAAGTTCAGGAACATGGTGTTTTCAATAAGCCCTGGTACCTGCGTTAAACACCTGCACTGATACTTCTTCCTTGATGGCCTTTCAGACACAGCAGTGCTAGGCAGTGGATAGCACTGGATAAAGGCTGCTGCAGAAGGTGACCTGTCATGCAGAATTTAATGCTCGCAAAACTGTATCAGAGGCAGATTTTCAAATAGACTGGAAAGGCATACTGAAAGGTCCTGACAGATGCTTTACAGAATACAAATATGTATGTATACCTATGGATAAATTCCTCTCAAAGGAAGGAAAGATATTCAGCTACTCATGATTTCAATGATGTTTAGGTGACATTACAGCACTACTAAAAGCTCCTAAGTTAGATATACCCCCATGGGACTAAACCCTGGTGAAAACTTCCCCCGGACGGTGAAATTCAACTCGTCTAACACCAGCTGTCAGAAAGTGAAGTGCCTGATCTAATCCAGTTGTCCAGAGTCCTCTGAGTCACCAGGGACAGGCACCTTTGGAGGGTAACCCCCGTGGCTTACTTTGGACATCTGCATCATGGTGGAGCAACTACCCACCTGCAAGCGTCCACTGACCTGCCCTGACACCAGAGCAAGCCTGGAGCACCCTACAGCAGATAACTCACTTTTAGGGGGCTGCTATTAGAGAAGATGAATCCCAGCCTTAGAAATTAGCTGTAGTCTCTTTCTCCTTGTTCCCTGGCAGAGACCCCTGTTGAGAAAGCCCTCAAATACCTCAATTTAGGCTCCAGGCAGGGAAGTGTCTGTTCCCACACCACTAGCACCATTCCTCCTCTTTCTCCCAAATCCATTTCACTCCTCAAAAGATGAATTCAACCAGAGAGATTCAATAACCAGAACAAGTAGCCAGGCAGCACCTTCCTGAAAAAACTTCAAACTTTTTGGTGGGTCTTTTCCTCACAGTAAATAAATAAATAAACAAACTCGCAAGGCTTTCTCCACCCCCCCCACCCCCCCCCCCCGAAAAAATGAAACTGAAAACTGATGATTTGTCTGTTTTTTCCCTCTTATGAGACTAACCTTGACCCTGCATGCCAAGCACCACTTACCAAACAGTGCCCCTGCTATCTGCATGAGCTCTGGTCCTTGTGTGAGGGCTCCCAGTGAACATGGCTTCAGCAGCTAACTCACTGCTAATGCAGAGCCCAGGTCTCCTTTGATTTACAACTTCCTTACGCTGCTCCGATACAAAAATCCTGCAGCCCAGCATTATTGAATAACTCGTATGATCTGTCTCCTGCGATTTCCATCAAAAGCACCTGACCAAAAAGATTTCATAGCTCATAAATCCAAGGTTTTATCCATACTTAGATGTTTATCCATACAAAGATGTTTGCACCTATGGAGGCTTTTCTGAAAACTTTCTTCAGAAACAAAATGTTTTTTGAAAGGAATAAATATTTTTTTCTGATTTCCAAAGGAATACCATCACTTTGGGGGCACACTAAAGGGAAGACTGTTTCGTTTCCACAGGAAAAAAAAAAAAAACAACAACAAAAAATCCTTACTAATAAAGACATTTTGCTTTATTTAAAAATTTCCAAGGATGAAAAGCTGATTAAAAGTCTCTTATGTCATCCTTATGTAATGCTTAATTAAGCAAACAATCCTGCTTTACTAGAAAAGCAGCTATCTATGTATTTTGGAAAAAAAATAAAAAAGAAAAAAAGAGGACATTTCAACAAGTACAAAGCCAAAGCAAGAAACTGCAGGCACACAATGGTTTTCTTTCTGCCAGTGGTAGAAATGTTTCCCTTTAAATATCAAACAGTGAATTAACTTCTTAGGGTGAATAGTTCAAGCGGTGAAGGCATGTCTGATAAGAAAGCAGAGGACAGAGAATCATGCATGCACACATTAACCGCAAATCATCTCATGTAGCCTGACTTATTTATACTGTACATCAATAAAATAACAACTTTCAACCCACTTAGTGACTTTTTGTGTAGGGACAGAAAGCGAGCACACCTAAGTAGGCAAAGAATATTCAGGTTAAATGTACAAATTATTTATATCTTGTAGTTATTTTGGAGGAAGAAGGGTTGGGGGAGGAAAGGGGAAGAAGCAGAATGCACTTCAAATAGCATTATTTATCATTTCCTGACTAAATATAGCACGTGTCTCAGGAAAAGATTGACTTGGGCTTTCCAGTCAGTAGCAGAAGGAATTAACCCATGCCAGGTTTTGGCATACACTGGTAAATCCTTCAAATATGATCCACACCTTAAAGTCCAAGCTGAGCTGCTAGAACTGGATTTGAGGAGAAACATTTCCCTTTGGATGCCAGCTTGACTTGAAAAAATACTATTTTCTCTTAACACTTGCTAAACTCTGAGCATGGTGGGATCTTTGTGGTATGGGAGGATGTCCCACCCTCTTCAAGCATCAGCCAGCTGCAAGCAGGAAACCCACACCCAAATTTGCCAAGAAAACTAGACCTGAATGATCTCTCAGTCTGTAAATCCAAACAAAAGTGAACCTCCAAGCTCCAAGAGACCCAGACACAGAGCAGCACAAGGCCCGAGAAAGAACCTAGCATTTTGTGAAGCTGGGAGGCCCTGCATTTTGTGTAAATCCCGGATTTCCCCATTTTTATGGTGGTGTCTGACCTTCGCCTTGCCTGGCTCCACAGTCTGAGTGAACAAAGTTGGCAGTGCTGTTCACGGGAAGGATTACGCAGGAGCACTATTTCAGTATTATGTTCCAGCACTTACCTCAAAAACTGTGCAAATGTGCAAAATAGTATGTTCCATTAAGTGATGAAAATGCACATGAAAATTGAAATAATGACCCCTTTGGAAAAGCAACAAATATTTCACCAAGCAAAAGCACACTTGCTTTTGCACTTCTAACACCGCACTTATTTTACAGCCCTCAGAATTGACTCCATCATTTACATTTCATCAGCTACAGCACGCTAGGGTACTATAAACATAATCCAAATGAAGCTGCCAGCTCAACTTCCAGAAAGCAAAAAACCTCCACTGAACCCAAGCCCTGCTCCAAGAGAGACAAAGAACAATCATGGGGTCTGCTGCTCACAAGGATAGAGGAGGGCTTTTCCCTCCTGCTGGAGACAGCACCCATTTCCAAGGATTTAGGGATGGGTTGCTGCAAAGGTCGCAGTATGGGGATTGATGTCTCTGTGCTGTAAAGAGACAGGCAGACTTCTTGACTGCCTCAGCTGAGGATACTTATCTCATTTTAATCCCAAATTTATTCCTGGCCCCAGAAATCACTGCTGTTATCCCACATATGTTATTACGAGTTATATACGTCAAGTATGCTGAAATGAAAGCCTAAGGCTCCAGACAATGTTCTTTCCAGTGCAGAAGTTGCTCCCATGTTATCTGAAATAATTTGTATGTCTGGTTTTCTGTCTTCTCTCTGTTACCTCTTTGCCCATCAGCGCTGTCCATGTTTGCATTGTGATAACTTGACAGATACACAAAGAAGTAGCAGAAAAAGGTCTTGAGTATTTATAGTCTTCCTGTTGTTCTGCTGTTACATTATCTGGTCTGCTTGCCTGGAGTAAAAGGAGGCAAGAAAGGCTGGATGCCTCTGCTAATCCTAACATGTTATGAAGCTTCTAACTCACCAGTTCAAATGTGAAGTCAGCTGACCCCCCCCCCCCCCCATCCTTACTTGCTCCAGCTGCCTTGCAGAGCTCCTGAAATGCTGTTAACTCTTACAAAACACATACCTGCTTCAGCAGAAACCCAGTTTCAGTGTGACTTCCAGCCATAGCCCAGAGGCTGGGCACTAAACAGGCACCTGGACTGCCTTGCTTCTAGATAAGGCAATGGTTATCACATGTTTAGGGCATGTGGGCCCTTAGAGAGCTTCCTCTTGGGCTCTATGTTAGCAAGTGGTGCAGGGCAACGGGAGCTGGTCTGTAGAGCGAAACATTGCTGAGGACCTCATGTCCACAGAACCTGCCGCAGCCCTTGCCTACCCCATAGACTGAGTGACGGATAGCACATAACACTGGGTGTCCTCCTGGGACACATCTTCTGGTTTGGTTTCACCTGGAGGGTGAGCTGTTGTGCCTGGCAGGGGTCCATGCTAAGAAGCAAGTACAAAAGGAGACCATGGGGAGTGCCTTCCTGGACCGACATCTGGCATCTAGGATGTGGGCTGGGGAGGAGTGGAGGACTTTGCTGCCCCCCATGCAGCCCACCCCATCACCTCCTCCCTGCCAAGCACAGAGCTTGCAGGGAGACTACCAGGGCATGCAGCAGTACTGCGGCAGCCAAACACTCACCGAATGTAGGTCATACACATGGGGGGCAAGAGCCAGCAGGTTTCATCACTGCTGCTGCAACTGCAGCTCTGCCTCTCTGCTGGAGTGAAGGCAGCTGGCTCCTATCCACCTCCCAGATTTCACATGGACTCACAGTCATGTATACACGGATGCTGATGCTACCCAAAATACAGCCATAAATAGCATGCAGGCTATGGCAAGTGTGGCAAGCTGTTTTGCCATAAATAGCAGGGAAAATAGGTCAAACTGTGATTCACTAGTATATGGCCATGCAGTGTTTTGTCCATTGAGCCTGGAGCTGCTCTGGTATTTTTGGTAGAGTAAACCAGAGATGGTACTAGCCAAAGAGGCCCTACATACACTGATTTCCTTGTTTGATGTAAACTGCACCAACAATTTTATCTTCACTGTTGCTTTTGGAGATTATTGCACAGCACAGGAAAAATCAGGACATTTTTCCCTTTGAGGAGTTCCTGCTAACTACCGTGAGTAATTCTCCTGCCTTAGTCTTTACATGTTCTACAGGCGCAGACTATTGCATCTCCCCCTTGACTGTGGCACTGCCAAGCAAGCCACGTTTAATTCTTGCAAAGCACAACTGACAGTCTAGAACCCTTCCAGCTCCATCTTTGTTGCCCTTTACTAAACCCTAGCCAAATTACCTCTATTTTTTTGTCAACCAATAGATCAGAACCAACCCAAAATTCCAGTAACAGATCCAGTCTCATGGAGACAGGAATTACTGTCTCCTTCCCTGGGACCTGAAATCTCTCCATAATGTCTTATGTTTTAAAATCTTTGAAGCCAAGTCAGTGAAGCGCTGCTCACCTTCCCACATGCTCCTTTAGCACAACTGTGTTCCACTTCAAAACATCAAAACCATGTTTCATGTTTTTCCCTAGAGCTTAAACTTGTGTTTTAACAAGTCAAATCTCACTTTGTTATTTTCTGCACATTTTTCCAACTTGGCAAGGCCTGTCTGCCTTCCTGTTCAGTACTGCTCATGGTTCTCACTGGCTTTTCCAGTTCTTCCCAAAACAGTTTTACCTTCAAATTCCTCGACGAGTGTTGGAGAAAGTAGCCATCCACATAATCAAAAAAAGAGGGGAGGGGAGGGGAGGGGAGGGGAGGGGAGGGGAGGGGAGGGGACGAGAAGAAGAGAAGAGAAGAGGAGAGGAGAGGAGAGGAGAGGAGAGGAGAGGAGAGGAGAGGAGAGGAGAGGAGAGGAGAAGAGAAGAGAATAATCCAGCAAAGCAAGGTGCGGAGCCAGTCCAAAGTGGCAGACTTTGCCATCTGTGTGAGTACTAACAAGATACAGAAAAATGCAAACACAAAAGGATTATTTTTTGCCTAAAGGAACAATTAGTTGAAGATCTCAAAACAAATGGTAACGTCTCTGCTTTGCCCTATAGCTGGCATTATTCACTGATCTTTCAGGGAAATTAAGGCACAGAGATTTAAAGGGATTTGCCCATGTCAGCACGAGAAAAAGAAGATCACACAGAGATGTCCTGATTTTTGTTCTGTAAAAGCAAAACCTCATTTAATATATAGCTATATAGTTTGGTTCTAGACTCTGGTATCAGTGTTCTCAAGAGCGTAATCCAGTTTGATGAATTTCAGCTAAATGTTCAAGAAAATTAATATCTATATAACATCAGCAATAGAGAAACCACAATCAAACTCAGTTTGGCTTCAGAGGCAAGATTTCACTTGCAATGTCTCATCTTATTTCAAGTGATTTCATTTCTCTTTCTAATTGCTCTCTAGTTACACAATCCCCCCTTGTGGTATGGTACTGAGTTCTTAGCAAGTGCTTAATTAACAAAACCAAAAATTATCATCTTTCTTCCTTCTCAGATTGCTAGTGAAATAGCTTCATTGACATATTTTCTAAAAATTATCCCTTTCTGGTTGGCTGTGTCTGAGAGCAATGAGATGAGTAACTGCAAAGAATGTGAAGCAGAGCTAAAGGAAAGGAATGAGTTTTGAATTTTATTTTAACCCTCCACCTTCCCACATTTCTTTTTATGCAACGAACTAAGAGCAAATCATTTAGCTCTGGTTACTGGGGCTTGACTTAATCACAATCTCTCACAAAGTGCACAGTGTATTTCAAAACAATGTAGCCAGTTAAAAAACAAACAAAACCAACTACAAAGAAAGGTGGACTCCATTCTCTCTGGAAAAAATAATCAAGAAGAATGACAGTAAGAGATGATTAATATTCCAGATGGTAGCATGGTCTGTAATTAAAACATGATATGCAAAAGATTATAGCCAAACAAGAAGTCTGCCCTCATCCGCTTCTTAGTATTACTAATTGTACAGTTATTAGGCCAAACAGTGGCTTTTCCTCATTATACTAATTCCTTTATTTGCTGTAGAGCTCCTGTTTTAAAGCCGCAGGCACCAGAAAACCACTTTATGTCATGAATAACCAGAAGAGGAAGAGAGGGGCACTTGTGAGTGACGGGGACAGGGATGCATGAACGGAAGAAGCCTATGGCATGAAGGAGCCTCTTGTCACTTTTCCCTTCAAACCTCTTTCTCACGGCCCCCAAGACAATGCTCGGCCAAAAATTCTTCTCTTGATCTCTCCCACTCCAGAGGTTGCTTCTTTATGAAGAAAGACGTCATGGATGCCAAGTGTCTGGGGGGAAACCCAGCCCGAGGTCTTGTAGGGAAACTCCTCCTGTGAAGAGCGTATTGTCCCAGAGGTGCAAACCCAAGGGCTTGCAGTGCCAAAAGAGCTCCTGTCATTGGAAAGCCTGTACCCCACTATGCTGGTTGTCTTCTGTAGTGTTTCACCGTATCACTGAACTGGGTCCTGTTGGTTCTTGCAGCTTGCAGTCCTGGAGCAAGCTCTCCCCCAAAAATGCACCAGAGTCCTCCATCCACTGCACAGCAACATAAAGCTGAACATTTCCACTCCATCAAGGCAAGCCTGACCCTACACAGATGAACTAGCTGGGTCCAGCTTGCTAAACGTCTTTCCTATATCTGTACAGATGCATACTCAGGTTCTCAACAGGCATCGTATGCATAAGATGAAGGATGTGGGGCAGTTTGTCCATGTGGATAACGTGCGTACTATTTGAATACCCATTAAAAACATTTCCCCACTGAAACTCAGCAGTTTTTAACTTCAAATACATGTTGTACTTAATCTAAACAGAGCTAAAAAGAGAATGTGAAGAATTGGATGTCTTTCAAAGTCCCAACAGACCAGCTTTTCAAATCTCAGACCACCCTTCATCTGATTATTTGTGGGCTTAATGAAGTAATTGCGAAGTGGTGGCCTGATTTCCTCAAATCAAATGTCAACAGTCACTGATCTCCAGGAGTTTATGCAGCTTGGTAGCACAGTGACTCTAGCGTGGGGCCTGTACATGTTTTTCATATTAGGGAGCAGATGGAAGCTGTAGTTCCCTCTGGAGCAGAAGGATGCCTTTCAGCAAACAGTGGCAGATGACATGCTCATTTCTGGAAATGTTTCCACTTCTATCCAACAGATCAATGGGCTGTGATGGAGAAGTAGCTGAAACAGTCAGACACGGTCAGACAGAACACTGCAGAAGGAATGAGGAAATACGACGACCATCTCATAACCTGAGAGTCTCTGCATATCTCGTGCTCAGCATAGGGACTAACCTCTCTATAATGCCAGTAGATTGGGTTATGGTGCCCAGGCAAAGAGCTCTACAAATCCGCTTTTAGAAATTGAGACCCCATTAGTGCTGACAGCATTTTGCTATTTCTGAATAAACATGCCATTTTTCACTAGGTCGGCTTTACAGATGCTCTAACCTTTCTGTACAGAAGACAGCGCAGCCACTGCAGTGGCAGGATGGCTGTGGTCTCTTTGCAAGTTTGCCTGTGTTCAGGAGGTACAGAATGCTTTTTCTCGAAGTCACAGGTTTTGCAGTCCTGCCTGCAGTAGGGTGAAGCAGCCTGCCAGCTGTCTGAGAGAAGTAAACTGCAAAATACAAACCATGGTTGCTCCTTTAAAATGAAAATACCTAGGCTTGCTGTCTTTCAGCCCTCTTTCAGGCATGTCCATTTGTTCTGTCAGCAAGGCAGCCACTGGGGAGGTCAAGGGGCAAAGGGGGCTTCAAGCATCCTCTGAGCTTGACAAGGAGACTCTCATGAAGAAAATGTTCAGGACTTTTTAATTCAGCCTTTGCAATGCAGTACCCACCAAGAGTAATTCCCCACCCTGCCTTCCCTTACTCCTAGCAAGGAGAGACCAAAGCCTACCCTCAGGAAAATACACAGGTACAACTTAAAAGAACATAAAGTAGAAAAGGGAGAAAAACTGGAAGTCTATGAAAATACAGAATATGTGCCTTAGAGGGGCATCTTACACTGCTATATGTTTTTAAAAAGTGTACAGATTTGTTTCTATTTCATGACACTGATTATATACATTCCCAGACTCCAAGGGGATGCTTAAAACCCCGCCTACTGCATAACCTGAATATTTCCAGCACCGTGAGTTTTCTGGAGTATTAATTTTAGTGCTCATGCACACCGACTTATCCCATTTCTGAGCTATACAAAATCCCCCTGGCAAATTCTGCCACTGCCTCAGCTCTGACCTACATCTTCTTGGTTGCCTAATTCAAATCTTCTGCCCAAAGATCACCTGTCAAAGCATAGATGCCAATCTGTATGCTAAGGTGCAGCCAAGCGCTCTGTGACAGATCAAGCTCCTGTTCCCAGAGGTGAAAGGCCACCAGCTGTGAGAGCTGCCCTTCCTTCCTCTCTCCTGACTGACAACTGTCAGCAGCCAGCCCTCTAATTCATGCTGCACCACAGGAACTAAATAAACAACTACATTAGGCAATTACTGCAATAAATGCCTTCTTTCTTCCATCATTTCCACTACCAATTTGTTGTTGGAGGCAAAAGACCACCTTGTTGGAGTGGCTTAATTTTTTTAATTGCAAAATAACCACCTAACTGACTTTTGGGTTCTGGTACATGTTTAAAAATCCATTTAAGCGAATATAAAGTCAGATGAGCTGTAATGTAATGCAAATTTGGAAGTCTTTCCTTTTAATTCTGTTGAGCTTTTGCCAAGCTCAGGCATCCTCTATGGCAAACAAAAAATCCTCCCCAATGAAGCCAAACTGTGTGGGATTTTTTATCCTACTGTTACCCAATTTTTATCCTTAAACATTTAAACTTTGAAGTTGAGCTTGCCCGGTGTGCTTAAGCACACATGACTTTGCTGCTGAGGCCAGTCCATCCTGCCCAGTGGTGAATGCAAGGAAGGGAACCTGAGATCTAAGATGTGCTATTTAACTATGCCCAGCTATATGCTGTGCATTTAGACAGAGATTTGCCTTTTACACATAGTCAGATCTCTTCCATGAACAGCATTATCTGATTATAAGGCCCAGACCTGATTTGGTTAGATGAATTTCACTTGAAGCTAGAAAATTAAATACTCCTGGCAGTCAAAGGCAAAATAACTCAGTAAGCTGACAACACATTCAAAATTAATTCTGATTTTTAGAAGAGATATCTTCTTGGCAAGTTTGAATTTCCTACCAACCTGACTTTTTATAAGCATGCAGCTCACTACCTATTGAGCAATATTAGAGGTCTGAAAAACTACTGAATGCTGTCAAAACAGTTGAAACATTCAGATATATGAGGAAAGTGTGACGTGGTACTGATTTATTTAGTGTGAAAACAGATTTGTATCAAACTAGATGTCTACAGCTAAAAAGTCAAAACCTGCAAATTTCCACTCAGTTCTTTTCAGTCATCTGTGTGTGCATCACAGTGCATGTATTTTACTTATATTTGATACATGTATAATTTCTCAACGTAAACGTTTGTTTAGATGTTTTCTCATATATGTTGAGATACATATGGAACCAAGGGTTGATAAGCTCCTCTTTCCCAACCATTTCTACTTATGCCACCATAAGCTGCAGAGCATCAGCGTGCTCTTTGCATGGCATCCTGAGGGAAAGGCAGCTCTGAAATGAGGTGCAATGCAGTGTGCCCGAGAGGCTCCAATGCAGTGCCGTGAGCTACCTGTGGCAGTTTCAACACCTGCTCCTGTAACAGGCTGCTGTTACCACAGCAAGGGCAGTCAATAAGAAGAATAAAGCTGCAAACCAAACTATTTGTACAGAAGAGAAAAGGACAGGGCAGAGATAGATGTTTAAAAACTCGTGTCATATGGCCATGAATCTGTAGGATTGTCTGTCACATCTGCAAAATCTGCATGACCTTTCTCCAAAACACTACCTTACACAAGCAGATGAGGGTTCACATGAACATGCAATCCCTGTCTTTGCCTCCCATTGCAATTTCCTCTTAGTGTTTTCCACTGAGCTTGGTGTATAATATGTGCACATGTGAGCACGCAACAAGTTCTTCAAGGGAAAAAGCAATCCTTGCAGCAGACAGAGATTTAAAAGTCTCCAGTTTTGAAAGGCATTGTCGCAAGAGCAGGTGGTTTCACTCACATAGACAGGAGCTAATTGTAGGATTGGTTCTGGCCTACAGGCTCTCTTTTTTATGGTTGTCCATAAAGTCTTTGACTGTTCTCTGTAGTTAGTGACCGCATCCACAAAGAGGTCTTTCATTAGAAGTGCTTTATAGGAAGCCAGGGCACTGAGTAAATGACACCCTAATGTTCCCTTTCAAAGCCAGAGTGGTTTAACAATGACTATTGTTAGTGTACCACCGTGCATTCCTCCTGCCTGTTGTCCTCCTGCTTTCAATTAAGCTTACAAATGTCAAATATTTAGCCATCCTCCAAAACTTTGGCAGTAAGTGTTTAGCAGTTACTCTGGGAAGATCCAAAGAAAGAGCTTTGTTTGAAGAGCATGGCTGCAATTTCATGTTACAGCAAGTGCTCATCAACCACTCCACTGCCAAGAGAGGCATGTGAACCTAGCACCACTAATGACTGAGCCCTGCGGCTGTGTGGTGGGCAGGCAGGAAAACACAGCAAGAATTCAGAGGTCCAGTTTATTTTCAGGGCAAAAAAATACCCTTTGCTTCTGGAAAGTCCAATGGGAATTTCTGTGTTCATCCTTAAGTGTGATGCTGGTTTAAACCAGAGGCACAAGCCAGGTCCAACTATAGACCTCTGTGCCCACCTGCAATATCAACATCCATGACTCTGTAGGCCAAAGGAGATGGTGTTACTCATTCCTGTTTAATTGATTACTGCAGCTTCCTGCATTAGAGATTTCTGGGTCTTTGGTCATTAAATGCAAAGCAAAGATAGAAACAGCAACTGTCACAAGATCCTATTTTTTCCATTAACTGTATGCACTAAACTGAGCTGTCTTACTGCTAGTTGATGGTAGAGAAGTTACAGGCGTTATAGCTGAAAGTATCAGTAAACATGAAACTGAGCATTGCTAAAGCCTACAAATTCCCTATGAATTCAAATTAGAACATTAAGTGATAGCATGTTAAGTGACAAAGGAAAATGTCCCATTTCTGAAAGCAGAGGGTTTTCTTCCCCATATGATCTGCTTCCCTCTGGAAAGGAATTTCTGTTTATCCACATTAATTAGGACAGTTGTGTTTCAAAGAGCCAATTCTATTTTTATGAGGCACTGTACTTTTCAGAGACTTCATATCAAAATCCATCTTCTTGGGGGAGTAGAAGCAAAGGATTGTATGAAAACCAAGTAAAGAACAACAAACATCACACTCATATGTAAGGCATGTTTAAAACAGCAGATCAAATATACCTCAATATTTTCATTATTGCTCAATTTTAGCTCTTCTGATATTTTACAAAATACTTCTGACATTTTACAAAATACTTCTGACAATGTAGATTATTAATGGGGATTTTATGTACCCAGCCTTGTCTGAATGATGTGAACACAAATGCTTGAAAACAAAACAGAAAAAAAAAAAAAAAAGAAAAAGGGAAAAAGCCCCCAGGTAAGTATCAAGTAAACATTTAAGTGACTACTAAATAAACATATTTAGAACTATTTAAAAATTAGGTAATTCTTTATCCCTTCTATGGATTTTAGTTGCATTCTATTCGATTGAAATACAGGCTGATAGAAATGTGATATATTTTTATGTTAGTTTTGGGGGGAAATGGTGGGGGGGGGGGGGTTGAGGTTGAAAAATTAGCATTCACAAAGCCAGACAGCCAGGTGTTTTGTCTGTAAGAGATAAGCATCTCATCTCTCTCCCAGTTTTGTTTGACAGATGAGCACTATCCCATCATTTTTGAGGCATATCAGCCAAACTGAAATCTTCCAGCTGCACCCTTTGGAGCAGATCAGTAAAATGGTGCATGAGAAGTATACATTAGTAAGGTATCTGTCTAAAGCATGCTTGGAGATACTTATATTTAGGAAAAGCTAGCTACACACGTGTGATACAGATCATCCTAAGTAAGAGTTGGGCTGCAGTCACATGGACTATTTTCTGTTATCAGCAAAGCCAGCTTAGGAAACTCTTGCTTTCCTTTGTTTTCCCCCATGGTCTCAGCAACATATATTAGGCTTTTTTGACATCTTGCAAAGGCAATAGTTACCCTCTGGAAATCCTATCCTTTCCACCAACCACAGAGGGAGCCCAGGTGACTAGCCTGCAACAAGGAGTCAAAGTGCCAGGCATTTGAAACAAGGTAGAGATAAATCGTTAGAGGAGAGAGCAGATGCTGAGGCTGTGCCCTGTTAGGCTATGAACTTCTGGTGGGTCCTTCCAGGTAAGCTACTGTTGTACCTGTCAGTCATTCAGCACTAAGTCCAGACTCTGACCTGAGCTTTATTACTTCTAGCAGAAGCCAGCTGCTTGCTACCACTCCTCCCTTCCTCACAAAAGCTTTAGCTCTGCTCAGGACCCGGCAAGTAGGTGGGAAATCTAGGAAACCTCTGGTTTGAACCCTAATTTGAGTTTCATTGGGCAACAACAATGGTCCTATAAGGTATTTGTGCTCCTAGACCCACCTACAAACCGCGGGAGACAATGCTGTCAGAGTCCAGATGACACAATTGTGTGTGCCCTAAGTCCAGAAGAGATTGGCTCTTGCTTGTACTAGGACCAGATTTTAACTGGGCTTCTGTCATGACATAACCAGACCCTATTATATTCCTTACAACTTCCAAAGGTCGCCTTTGTCCTGTTGAAGATATCCTGGTGCTGCAGCCAGGAGAAGGCAGGAAGCTCTCGTTCTGCCCTCATTTGCACAGACTCAGCACTGCTCCCTGGTATGTCCCATTCCTTGATCTCACCCTTCATCACTGTCATGATGTTCCTCAGGGCCTTTTTTCCCCATCTTATGATTTCTCCCCAAGCCTTCCCTGAAATCTTTATCCTAACGCCTCTTGACACATCTGAACCGCCATATTGTTGTCAGACATTCTGGGCATGCAGAATCCAGCAACTTGTGCCACGTTCCTGTGAAGCAACGCGTTTTCTATGTCTTGCTTTGACAACTTGGCACTGGGCAACTGAAGTCTATTTTTGAAAGTGCTAAAAATAATTGCTCTTTTTGTTGTGAAAATCAGGATTAAGCTGCTCTTCCATGCTAGGAACGTGTAGGGTTTCCTGGAGGGAGTTGGAGTCTCACTCCTTGAAGGCTATTTTTAGAGCATCAAAGACAAGTTCCATAAACACATACTAAATAGATCTTTTTTTTTCAAAAAAAAACCAGTGTTTTTTTGGAAAGCAGTGCTTTTTAGCACATTTGATCCCTTCTTTTTTTCTGAGTTGGTGCTTCTTTGCTGTTTGAACTTGAACCACAAAAAAGAAGAGACGGTTGGTAGCGACAAGTTCTCCATCACCTCTCCACCTTTTTTCTCTCTGCCCTTTGATGGCAAATACACTCCTCTTGAGTTTTCAAACGTTATTCCAGGTCTGGGCATCATGAACTCAGGGCTACGTTCTTCTGGGTTATTTTTGACAGTCTGCTCCTCTCTGGGAATGTGCACAAAAGACAGTTGACGACTCGCTGCAGCAGAAGCAACTGTATTGCTCTACTAATAACCTGTCGAGCAAGGGGAACTGTGAAATACAGGACATGAGGCTGATGTATTTGACAAGCTGATTGGACTTTCAAGTTATCAACGGCTGCAAGAGGAATCCTGTCTCCTCCTCCTTCCCCAGATCAAAGCTGTATTAATGTCCCAGTAAAGATCTGGAGCTGGACACAAACATCTTTGCTACTCATGGACTGATGCTCCAAATCACACTTTTCAGTGACAGTGCATACAGAGCTGTTCTATTTGCTTTTTCTTGGGGGATATTTTAAAATAAGTCTGCAGGCAGCAGCAAAAGCCGTAGGACGTTATGCTAGCCTCACACTTGAGGAATCCTGTAAAACAGCCAAGTGGTTTGTCTAAAAACATTTTGGAACTAGAGGCACCCAGCAGTGCATGCATCTTAGAAAAGGACTATTTTCCTAACAAGCTTTCCCACAGTGCCTCTGTATACCCATGGATCTCCTTCGGTAACTTTGTCTCCTGCATATTGCCATTCTCCCCTGATGTAACAGGCTCCAACAGGGCATCCCTGAATACCTCAAAACTTGATGATACACAGGATAAAGCACCTTCATGCCATTTACTGGTAATTTTCCTCATCACACAAGCTATTTGCTTGGCCAGCTGGGTGTGCTTCCCTCCAACATCTGCAGTGTGATCCTGCTGATACAGGGCACTGAATCACATGTTTCATAAGGGCAATTTCTGCTTTTGCAACTGGCCCAAGCTCTTAGAAGGATGCTGGTTACATCTACAAACACAAGTCATATAGTGTGGAAACTCTCTTCTGATTAAATATTTTCCAGTCTGGACATTTCCATTCTAAGCTAACCTGCTAACATTAGGAATGAAAGGTGAACCACTGCTCCTAAGAGCATAGGAGACCTTATGAGTATGTCTGTGAACAGAAGGTTTTGGAAGCTGGTCATCTTCACATCTATAGTTTCAGCTTAAACAGGTGATGACTGAAGGAGTGGAAAACAGTGGTCAGTGAATATAAAAATAAATAGAGATAGCATGGTGAAAAGGAGAAACAGAGAGTGTGCAAAAGTCCATGGGTTCTGACGAAATCCATCCTGGGGTCCTTAAGGAGCTGGTGAATGAAATTGCTAAGCTGCTGGCCATCATATTTGAAAAATCATGGCAGTCAGGTGAAGTTCCCGATGACTGGAAAAAGAGAAATACAACCCCCATTTTCAAGAAGGGGAAAATGGATGACCCGGGGAACTACAGACCAGTCAGTCTCACCTCTGTGCCTGGCAAAATCTTGGAGCAGATTCTCCTGGAAGGCATGCTAAGGCACATGAAAAACAAGGTGCTTGGTGACAGCCAGCGTGGCTTCACTAAGGGGGAATCCTGCCTGACCAATTTGGTGGCCTTCTATGATGGGGCTACAGAACTGATGGACAGGGGTAGAGCAGTTGATGTCATCTACCTGGAATTGTGCAAAGCGTTCGACACTGTCCCACACGACATCCTTGTCTCTAAATTGGAGAGACATCAGTTTGATGGATGGACCACCTGGTGGATAAAGAACTGGCTGGATGGCCTCCGGAAAAGAGTTGTGGTCAATGGCTCCGTGTCCAGCTTGAGACCTGTAATGAGTGGTGTCCCTCAGGGATCGGTGTTGGGACCGGTCTTGTTTAACATCTTCGTCGCTGACATGGACATTGGGATTGAGTGCACCCTCAGCAAGTTTGCCGATGACACCAAGCTGTGTGGTTCGGTTGATACGCTGGAGGGAAGGAATGCCATCCAGAGGGACCTTGACACGCTTGTGAGCTGGGCTGATGCCAACCTCATGGAGTTTAACCATGCCAAGTGCAAGGTCCTACACCTGGGTCGGAGCAATCCCAGGCACAGCTACAGGCTGGGCAGAGAACAGATTCAGAGCAGACCTGCAGAGAAGGACTTGGGGGTGCTGGTCGATGAGAAAATGAACATGAGCCAGGTTCAGTGTGCGCTTGCAGCCCAGAAAGCCAACTGTATCCTGGGCTGCATCAAAAGGAGCATGACCAGCAGGTCGAAGGAGGTGATCCTGTCCCTTTACTCTGCTCTTGTGAGACCTCACTGGAGTATTGTGTACAGTTCTGGTGTCCTCAACATAAAAAGGACATGGATCTGTTGGAACAAGTCCAGAGGAGGGCCACAAGAATGATCAGGGCACTGGAGCACCTCCCATATGAAGATAGGCTGAGAAAGTTGGGGCTGTTCAGGCTGGAGAAGGCTGCATGGAGACCTCATAGCAGGTTTCAAGTATCTGAAGAGGGCCTATAGGGGTGCTAGGGAGGGACTCTTCATTAGGGACTGTAGTGATAGGACAAACGGTAATGGGTTAAAACTTACAACTGGGGAAGTTTAGATCGGATATAAGAAGGAAATTGTTTCCTGTTAGGGTGGTGAGGCACTGGAATAGGTTGCCCAGGGAGGTTGTGAATGCCCCGTCCCTGGCAGTGTTCAAGGCCAGGTTGGACGAGGCCTTGGGTGATATGGTTTAGAGTGAGGTGTCCCTGCCCATGGCAGGGGGGTTGGAACTTGATGATCTTAAGGTCCTTTCCAACCCTAACTATTCTGATTCCATCTTAGAAATGTTCACTAAAAGTTTAGTGTCACTAGGAGTTGGGGGCACAGGTAGGATTCAGTAAGACATGTGGTGGAATAGTTTGTTATGGATGTGTTGCCTTTTGTTACCAACTTTTATGTGAATACAGCATAATTTTAGCCAGTATTAGCATCCCCATGGTGCCACATGTAAGACCAGAGCTTTGACTGCGAGCACTTGCCCAGCATTTCTGGGATGCTCTTCCTGAAGATCTGGTAGTCAGAAACTTTTTCACATAGTTGTAAGGTATATGGAAATTAAGAAGTCTAGAGACATCGGGGGGTGGGTTACTCTGCCTGGGCAGAAAATGCTGTTGTACCATTCATGGAACAAGCCTCTGAATTCTCAGTCTCCTCCTTATTATTATTCGTGAGGATCAAAATGACAGCAAGCTGTACAGCAGTACTTTGGAAGCACCTTGATGTAAAGATACACATGAGGGCAGCAGGAGGGCTGTTCTTAATGCTTACATTGGTTTTGCAACTTTTTTGTCTACTAGTTAAATAGTGAGCTACAAATAATGCAAGGGTTTGGTTGGTTTGGGGGTTTTGTTTTTAGTTTGGTTTTTTTAATGCACATTTTATGCTGGTATTGCTTTTAACACTTCTGCCTCAACTTTTGGCAACACCTGAGTTACATATTCAATTTGCTTTTTAACTCATCAGCTTGTAAACTTTGAACAACTGACACGCTCCATCAGAGGAAGAGAAAAACCAAAACAAGGACCCTATTAACCTCTGTTACCCACATAAACCAATTAACTCCAACCCCTCCCCAGTTATCCCTGGAGAGGGGAACTGCTTTTATTAGCTTCCTGCTCTTTTTCACCTCTCTTCTCTGTGGCTGCTTGCCTTGCTTGTGAGGAGCAAGGAATTGATGTGCCCCCATCTGTGGCTGCCCTCATAACCCCAAGGGCTCTGCAAGCACCAGGCTGCTGCGATAGGCTGAGCCCACATCCCTGCTTGGCCACAGTGTCCTTCAGGTGCCTGAGGGAAGGGGGAGAGGCTGCTTTTCACTACAGCTTTTCGTCACACCTGGTTGTTCAGCCCACAGTCAAGAGTGGTGACCCTTAGCTTCTGACCTTGGATTACATTTCAGGTTTTAAATGGGCTTCCCGTCTACTGATTAAAGCTTGTTTGTTCAAAGCGAAAGGATTAAAAAGAGTAATTATAATCCTGCTAATTTATGTGATTCTTCGTGCTAAACCATGCCTGCATGCATAGACATCTGTGAGCACACGTGCCTGGGACATTTTTTGCATGAATTTGTTTGAAACCTGTGCCAGCAGTGAGGGAGACAAAGATTAGTAACTGGCTGCTGTTAGTCCTCTCTGTGCCATATATATGTCAACACGCACCACTGTTTTTCCTTTTTTCCTTAAGAACTAACTAAAAGCAGTGAGGAATTTCAGCATGCTAAGCTCTGGTTTCTGAATTATTATTCAACAAGTAACATAGCACAAAAAAGTGAGAGCAACTGTGGCTATCCTAGCCAGCTCCACATAACTTTTTGGTCATCTCTTCTAACAAACTGAGCTACAATGACACATTTCCAATGCACTGTATACTAAAGACAGATACTGAGCATGTGGAGCAAATAACACGCACTAGTATCTACTGTAGGTACTGCATGAAGGTGGTCTCAGCAAGAGTCCAATAAAACAGAAGGCAGCAAGCAGGGGGAACTGTATTCCACACTTGCAGAAGAGATTGTCAGTAGCAGGTCTGGGACTGTAACCATCACGATTGGCATCACACTGAACAAGTGGATCAATTCAGAGCTGAAATCAAGAGGGAGATACAGGGCTCTTGGCAACCCTGTCTCAGTTATTTTTCATTGCGGAAGGTGTCAGATAGACAATCCTGGTTTGCAGCTGGACAGGGCAGGCAGCCCAGTGCAGACCCAAATAAAACTTAGAGGGGCTTTGAACTCAATCCTAACTTGATTCAAAGGTGCTTGAGGGACTGACTCATCACCTGGGCTAGGAGAGTTGTTTGGATTGGGATTTGGTGAAGCCCTAGGTGAGCCAATAACCGGACCACACTCTGTGGTCCCTCTCCAGTGAACATTTACAGTGCACCCATGGAACACAGACAGAGAGGGTCCAGGCGGCCACGGCCAAAACACAGGATCTGGTCAACCTTATCCTTACAAGGTCAACCATAGAAATACTGATTTCTCTAAAATATCCAGCTAGCACACTTTGAGGGACAATAGGTATCATACTGTTTTTCTTCTCCTGATAAGTACTACAGATGCAGACAGGCATCTAGGCATGCTCTACTGTGCCCACAGGGTGTGTTTTTCTTTCTGGTTTTGTTGCCTTCCCATTACCAGCTAAGCAGCAGTGCTACAGAAACCTTCCTTGCCTTCTTTTCTGTAGGGATGGCTCAGGTTTATTTCATCCAGGGTGTATAATACTTTAGTATTACCACTCAAGTAATAAGGAATTAATCTGATGTGCAGGCATTATAGAAGTGGCCCACATTACAGGGAGTCTAGCTTTGATGTGCCATCATGGCTACAGCAAGTCTCTACCCACTCCACCTGTGCTGGTAAATTTGAACACTTTTATTCTAAGGATGCAAACCAGATCGAAATCCAGGCAGTCTCCCCAGCTTATGTGAGAGCATCCCTTGGAAAAATAACTGCCAGCCCATCCTCCTCTTCACTTTATTTCTTTCTTGTCTGGGACCAGCCCCATGGTGCTCAGCCCACTGCTCATCAGAGATGCTGTGAGAGGGAGCTGGGTGACCACCAGAGTGGTGTTCCTACATAGAATAACCCCTGTGTTCCCCATGGTGCCTGTGGGCATGAGGCTCAGCATGATGGTGGTGCCAGGGTCCAAACAAAGCAGGCCCTCTCCTATCTCCATAGTGGTCTCTCTTGCAACGCATGGGCTTTCATAGCTTAAGCCCACAAAATGAATGTCCCCATCTTTTTCTCCTCACTCCAACTCCATGGGAGAGTGTAGCAGCAGCAGCAAAATTCAGGCAAGCAGATTAGAAATGCTAAAAATTGTCAGAGCTCCCTCCCCTTCCTCCTCTTTGGGAAACTGCTTTCAATCACTTTATGTACTGAAAACAAACATGAAAGGAAAAGCTCTCCTCTGCCTTCAGTTGTCAGAGCAAAAAACTAGAATTCCCTGAGCTCTTTTCAGAAGTGCTAATAATCTCCCCTAGGCCTTCATTATATCGCACTCAGATCTGCAGTCCTCTGCACACAGACAGGGAGGGAACAGCCTTAAAAAGTTGGGCCACATTTATTTATTTATTTGTTTGTTTGTTAAAAATAGAACCAAAAATTTGCCAGCCCCAGTGAACAGCAGGTCAGAGAGTGGGATAAAAAGGCAGGCTTTGGTTCCAGTGGTAATCAAATGGGCAATGATCCGTCGGTGTGACGGAGGCCCCTGGCCCAGCCCAGAGAGAATATGGCCTATGTGTGTCTGGGTCTTTTTCCTCTAGCCTGGCACTTGCATGGCTCATGGCAACTGAGTTATGTTTCTGTAGGTATCCAGTTCTCCTTCCCTTGTTCCTAGCAGGGATTTCAAACTTCTGCCTGCTGTGACTGAGCAAAATATTGTGTTCCCAGTTCCTTGTGCAAGATGCCCAATGCATAAATTTTCTGGCTGTTCTCCCTGCAAACCATTTTGATTTTGCTGATGGCACTTCTGCTTCTAGGCTCAGAAATAGTATTTGAAATCCGAAATGGAAATTTGTTCTAAGGAACAAATAGTCTTAAAAGAAAATTCCAATTTGGGGCCATTTCACAGTATCACAGTAGGTTAGAGATTGGAAGGGACCTCAAAAGATCATCTAGTCCAATCCCCCTGCCGGAGCAGGAACACCTAGATAAGGTTACACAGGAACGTGTCCAGGCGGGTTTTGAATGTCTCCAAAGAAGGAGATTCCACAACCTCCCTGGGCAGCCTGTTCCAGTGTTCCGTCACCCTCACTGAGAAGAAGTTTCTTCTCAGGTTTAAGTGGAACCTCTTGTGCTCCAATTTGTACCCATTACCCCTTGTCCTTTCATTGTTTGCCACTGAGAAGAGCCTGGCTCCATCCTCGTGACACTCCCCCTTTATATATTTATATACACTAATAAGGTCACCCCTCAATCTCCTCTTCTCCAAACTATAGAGACCCAGCTCCCTCAGTCTTTCCTCATAAGGGAGATGCTCCACTCCCTTAATCATCTTAGTTGCCCTGCGCTGGACTCTCTCCAGCAGGTCCCTGTCCTTTTTAAACTGAGGGGCCCAGAACTGGACACAATATTCCAGATGAGGTCTCACCAGGGCAGAGTAGAGGGGAAGGAGGACCTCTCTCGACCTACTAACCACCCCCCTTCTAATACAACCCAGGATGCCATTGGCCTTCTTGGCCACAAGGGCACAGTGTCGGCTCATGGTCACCCTGTCGTCCACCAGGACCCCCAGGTCCCTCTCCCCTACACTGCTCTCTAACAGGTCGTTCCCCAGCCTATACTGGAACCTGCGGTTGTTCCTGCCCAGATGCAGGACTCTACACTTTCCCTTGTTATATTTCATCAAGTTATTCCCCGCCCAGCTCTCCAGCCTGTCCAGGTCCCTCTGGATGGCAGCACAGCCTTCTGGCGTGTCGGCCACCCCTCCCAGCTTAGTGTCATCAGCAAACTTGCTGATAGTACACTCAATTCCCTCATCTAAATCGTTGATGAATATATTAAATAATACTGGTCCCAGTACCGACCCTTGAGGCACTCCACTAGATACAGGCCTCCAACTAGACTCCGCCCCATAGACTACAACTCTCTGGCTTCTCTCCTTCAGCCAGTTCACAGTCCACCTCACTACACGATCATCCAGACCACACTTCCTCAATTTAGCTGCAAGGATGCTGTGAGAGACCGTGTCAAACGCTTTGCTGAAGTCGAGGTAGACCACATCCACCGCTCTACCATCATCCATCCACCGTGTTATTTCCTCATAAAAGGCTACAAGATTGGTCAAGCACGACTTTCCCTTGGTGAAGCCATGTTGACTGCCCCTCATAACCCTCTTATCCTTGATATGCCTTAAGATGGCACCAAGGATAAGGTGTTCCATCACTTTCCCAGGCACGGAGGTGAGGCTAACCGGTCTATAGTTACCCGGCTCCTCCTTCTTGCCCTTTTTGAAGACAGGAGTGACATTTGCTTTCCTCCAGTCCTCAGGCACCTCTCCCGTTTCCCAAGACTTGGCAAAGATGATGGAGAGCGGTCTAGCAATGACCTCAGCCAGTTCCCTCAGCACCCGCGGGTGCATCCCATCTGGACCCATGGATTTATGGATATCCAGATTGCTCAACTGGTCTTTAACCCATTCCTCATCAACTAAGGCAGACCGCTCCGTTGACCTATCTTCATCCGGGGTCTCAGCAGTACAGGGCTCTTCAGGACTGCCTCCAGCAGAGTAGACAGAGACAAAGAAGTCATTCAGTAACTCTGCCATCTCTGTATCTTCTGTCACCAGGGCACCCGTCCCGTTCATCAGCGGGCCTACATTGCCTCTGGTGTTAGTTTTACCTGCCATGTATTTGAAAAAGCTCTTTCTGCTGTCCTTGACCCCTCTCGCCAGCTTTAATTCCAAGGAGGCCTTAGCCATCCTAGCAGCTTTCCTACATCCTCTAGCAGCAGCCTTATATTCTTCCCAAGTGGCCAGCCCTTCCTTCCATGACCTGTAAACTCTCCTCTTCCACTTGAGCATACCGAGCAATTCCCTATTTAACCACGCAGGTCTCCTGACCCTCTTCCTCGACTTCCTACGTGTCGGGATGCTCCGATCTTGAGCTCAGAAAAAGCAGTCCTTGAACGTCAACCAACTATCTTGGGCCCCTTTCCCTTCAAGCAGCCTAGCCCACTGGATTTCCCCTAGCAATCGCTTGAAGAGGCCAAAGTTTGCCCTGCTAAAGTCCAGGGTTGCGATTCTACTTGCTATTCTACTGACCCTACCACACAAGATCCTGAATTCTACCATCTCGTGGTTGCTGCAACCAAGGCAGCCCTCAACCTTCACTCCTTCAACCAGACCCTCCTTGTTAGTGAGGATGAGATCCAGCAGCGCACCTCTCCTGGTTGGCTCATCCACCATTTGCATGAGGAAGTTATCATCCATACACTGGAGGAACCTCCTGGACTGCGGCTGGGTTGCCGAGTAGTCCTTCCAGCAAACATCAGGGAAGTTAAAATCCCCCACGACGACAACGGCCTGTGACCGTGAGGCCGCTGTCAGCTGCCTGTACAAGGCCTCGTCAACTTCCTCACCCTGATCCGGTGGCCTGTAACAGACCCCCACAACAGTATCGCCCCTGCCAGCCTGCCCCTTAATTCTCACCCACAGACTCTCGACTCGCTCATCATCTGTCCCCGGACAGAACTCAACGCATTGTAGCTGCTCTCGCACGTAAAGAGCAACCCCACCACCCCGCCTGGCTGGCCTGTCTTTCCTGAAAAGGACATAGCCCTCCATGACTATATTCCAGTCATGTGAGCTGTCCCACCACGTCTCTGTAATTGCCACCAGATCATAATCTCCTGACTTAACACAGGTTTCTAGCTCCTCCTGCTTATTTCCCATGCTGCGCGCATTGGCGTACAGACATTTCAGGGAGCGAGCCGAGCACACCGATTTCACCCTAGGATTACAGGAGGCCTCCCAGTCTTCATCAATTCCGGAGCGCTGTCCCACTGAGGCAAGCCGAGCTACAACCCCATCCCCCTTCAAATCTAGTTTAAAGCTCTCCAAATGAGCCCTGCTAATTCGTGCCCATTTGTTATATTCTTAAAATCTGGGCAAACTCACAAATCATCACTAAATTTCCCATCAAACAAAAAGGAATTACTTTTGATCAAAATCCTTTCTCATTTCAACAACAGTAGAAGTGCTTTGTTCATGTTGCATTATCTTATATCGCATTACTTTAGAAAAATGCTTCTGCTGAAAGGAAAGTTATTTCCAACAGGAAAATGACACCATTCAGTAAGATGAAGATTAGAATTAAATTTTTAAAATTTACTGGAACACTTCAAATTTATTCTATCCAATGAAATTAAATTGCAGCTAAAAAATTTGGGGGAGACTTCAATTTTCAGGAAATCAGTACTTGCAACTGGAAAAAAATATAGTGGGAAATTTCTGGGAGTACAGGGCCAGCTTCATCCCACAGTTATGGATCTTATTCTGTTGCTCATACAGTTGCAGATCTCATTCTTTTGCTCATCTCCTTTTTCATCTATTTATAATTTGAATTAATCCAGTCTAGGCTTAACTAAAATATAACCTGAGACAGAAAAGAGAAACACATTCAACATAAATGCTCTTTTCTCCTCAATGAACAGATTTGATGGACAGGATGAAAGCATAATATACATAAGCAACTACTGTAGATAATGGGTTTGAAAAAAGAAGAAATGATCTTCTGTGTTTCTAAAACTTTCACTTGTACTGTGCCTCCCACCTAATACAACTGTCCATGTGCTGGTATTGTGCAAGAAATAAATCTGCTGTGTTGCACAGTGTGAGTTTACATTCATAACAAAGGGAGTTGTGAATCTCAGCCAAAGGACTTGGAAATCCAATTTCAGACTTGATGGAGCCCCATTTTACCAACTTGTGAATAAATTTTGAGGCCTGTGTTGGGCCTTTACTGATGCAGCTCATGCAAACTCAGTGGGAAGATGTTAGCTTCTACTGCCTGAGCATCCAGGTTAATACCACAGTACAACTACTCCTAGTGAAAGGAAATAAAGGTTCAAAGCTAGGCTGAGCTTTATAGTGACAGCTGAGAGCACCCTGACAGCACGTCTGGCAAGTGGAGCCCTGGGAGGTGAGCAGAAGACCTCTGCCTGGGTTCCAGTGCTGGGGTTCTGTGTGCGCACTTGGGCCAGCCTTCCTGGAGGGTTTTGGAGACAAAAACACAGGGTAGTTCAACCCAAAAGCCAATCAAGGAACAGGCAATGGGACAAGCAGCCATAGAGTGAAATTCCTTACTGATTCTCATCTCCTGTCATTCACTTACAAGCCCCTGTACTTTATTCTAGCATATTACAATCACGTGTATTGACTGACAGCGGGACTGCACTAGCAGCACACTTACTCCTGGAATAACTCCAGCACAGAAATGACATTTATAACACACTGCCAGCAGCCATCCACATCAGCTCCCCCAATTTTTAGATCACAGTTTACAGCAGATAGAGCTTTTTTGTCTCTCACTTTATTCACACTGCCTAAAGAAGAAAGAGAAAAGGGGGCAGAAAAGCTCTAAAACACTAATGTATTCAGCCTCTTTGAAAAAAAAACACACCGCCATGAAGCACCATTCTAGATGGGTTTCTCAAGCACCCTGGAAAGCCATTAACCCTACCACACCATTGCAAGCATACAATGTGTGTGGAAATGAAAATTCATTTAGATTTCACTTGCTACCCCAGGGCATCTTTTGGCTTTCTCCAAAGTTATGGGAGTTAGATGAGTCTAAAACGTGTCAACACTACAGCAACGGGAACGGAGACAGCAGTATGCAAATTGCCATCCTGATATTAGCCAAAGTTTGTAAACAAGACACACCATAGGTCATAAACCTACATTCATAGCAAGAACCTGCGTCAGGGCGATAACAGAGTTTTCCAACCACAGAGCATCTTTGAAATGGTTCTACAAGCCCTGTAGGTAAAAATCAACTGCTTCAGTGTACTATATAAATGCTAGGGTAACAAACTAGAAAGCCTATGTTTAGGATGAACCTTCCACTCTTAAAAGTCGAAAGTATTTCCAGTGTCGTGTCTCTTGAATCAGTTGGCTGTGACAGTGCTGGAAAGCACTGGTTAATTCCCCAGATTCCATTCCAGATTCCATCTCAAAGGTCTGAGCCATTTGTCTACTGTCTGTGGCCCTGGATTTGAGTGGTTTAGTATTCGCTACCTTAGTTTTTCTATGGCTCCACACATATTAGAAAGTGTTAGGATAAACAAACTACTTTGACAGTTGGTATCTTGCATACTACTTGCTGCTGAGCATCTAATATGAATGTCAAATTCATCTACTTGCATTGCTGGTATAATCCTGAGAAAATCAATAATGTAGTCAAGATACAGCCATGCCATTCATATAGAAGCTGCAGTTCAGCTAGAAGTTGAACATGGTATCCCCCAGGCTGTTTTCCAAGGCCAAAGAACTTTTAACCATCATTACAGTACTGAATGCATGCCATGCAACACATGTAATACACCCCCGCTAACCCTCTCTTTTCTTTTTACTAGAGACAAAAATCTTTCTGAAGCTGAACAAATAACGAACTATATTGCTTTCTGATCTATGTTATGCTGTGAATATTAACCCTTCATCCTCAGAATGTATTCAAGCCATGTGGCATCAATAAAACAACCTGCTTTTTTAAAGGCTACTCTTTGGCATGCCACCCACCTAGAGAATTTGCCTCAAATGATCCTCAAGTACTGATTATGGTTTTCTCACTGTTCTGTTAGATCAATTCTGGCTGACAACTACTCTTAGCTAGTCTCTTCAGTGTTGATTAAGTTTGCTCTTGTAGCTGACATACAACAGAGGTAAGGCTCATAAGAAGAAGTAATTTTTTTCATAGATGGAGGCTAGGTCCAGACCGTAGTGATGGTCTCTTAGGGCAACAGAGGGCTTGCAAAAGTGAAACAGCCATTCTACTGACACTGCTCACACCAGATCCCTGGCAAAGCAGGGTGGCTGCTGCTTCAGAAAAGCAATAGGCAAACAGGTAAGAGAAAGCAACAACTCTGCTCTCACTGGTGGAGTTGCTGCTTTCAGCGCTTCAGGCTCCATTGGGGTAGCATATCTGCAGATCTCTCCATCTCAATTCATCACACAGCTTTGGCCCTGCTTTTGCCACAAGCCTTTGCTTTTGAAGCAGCAAAAATCATTTTTGCCTGTGCTGCTGAGCAGCTTGAAACAGCAATGTTAATTAGTCCCATAGACCAGATTTAGAAAAAATGGACAAGCTTTCAGGCACTCAAGTGCTTCTTATTTGATTAAGCTATTTTCTGCAAGTAGAACACATTCAAATAACAGAATAGCCTTTAAAATGGGCAACAAATCCAATTAACTGACAGGATCTGAAAGGATAGGGTGAAGAAGGGGAGATAAGGTAAAGTAATAAATTGTAAAACTGAAAAAAATGCTCCGCATAAAATGAGATGGATTTTGAGTGTTTCTCAGCGTGAAAGGAGTGATGCAGCAACAGGAACAGTTGCTCTACAAGTTATGATCTGCTCAGTAAAAGCACTGCTGATATTTGTTTAACAGGTACAAATGGCGAAGTATGGCTGCCCAGTGGGTTCCCAACCATTCAAATTTAGAGGGGTTTATACCATCAAGGGTGGAAGAAGCTGAAACTGGATCTCAAATTAAATCATGCCTGACAAACAACCCAAATGCGCTATCAACACCCCTGCTGGTAGGTGTGGGTAGCATTGCTAAGGACTTGCTAAAATGAAGCTGTATGGTTCAAAGGCTGGTTATGCAAGGTCAGTATAGGGTAAGCTAGGGTGCAGCATGCATAAGACACCCTGACTGAAACAAAAAACAACTCACTTTTTTACTGCACATAGTACACAGTTTGCTACTCAAATGTAAAGGTCAGAAGTCAAGACATGATTGATTCTCTTCAAGGATGACACAGAGGAAAAGAGGCCACGCTCTTAATCACAGCACCACAGGCCCAGTGAGAAGGTTTCATTTTCCTGAGGCTGAGGGTAAGATAACTGTGATGCATCCAGCTGGCAAGGCTGTCAGAGTATTTCCCCAAGGCAGAGTCTGAGCCTACAGACTCCACCGGGCAAGATAAACAGATGTACCAAGCACATAGTGAGATCTCCATGAGTACACTAATCACGCTTTACACCATGTCTAGAAACAATTCTACTAAGGTTTGTGGCATGGATGTGATGACCTAGATACTTTCAAGCAATACAATAGAAGGCAGCAACATTATTCTTCTAGTTACTGGCAGGATGCCACAGCCCTATGAAATCACCGAGTGCCAGGTATGATAAATGAGCCTAGCTCTTTACTGTTAGGTGTAACCTTAGTAGGGCAAGGGAGGAAGCACAGTGAAATGGGACAGGAGAAATACTAAAGCAAACATCTCAGCATATCTTCATGTCCTCCTTATGCCAAAATCTCCTTCACCCTTCAGCATCCTTCTCCTCTCCACTACCAGCTACCAGCACGGATGAAATAATCAGGTTTATCTGATGAATGTTATTGGCAGGAACATCTGTTTAGAAGTGCACCTTTTCAGCAAGGCTAATTGACTCTTTCTAGGAATGAGTGCTTTTTAAAAGGAAGATTTAAATCTGATGCTAAAACTGAAATTAAAATAATTCATCTTTTATAATCTCTTAGCATGACAGCAGTTAGGAAAACAACAGGGTCAGCAGTTGTCTCCATCCTGAAAAATTTACATTTCCTGTTCTCTACTTTGGTTTTTACCTTTCATGTACCTGATAACTTTGCTCAGGATTTGCTGAAAACAGATTATTCATCTGAAAGTTGCAAACCCTTAATTAATACTAATAGACACCCAAGAGGATCCCATCATAATTAGTGTGGCTCTGTTAAAATACTGGAGAAAATAGACTGCTCTACATATAGGCCACTGTACCATCAGATTGACAAGTAAACTGCAAAACTGCTTAAAAGCAGCACAGGGCTGCATCCTATTCCATTTCCATTTATGTCACTCTACTGATGCTACCATGAGATACAGTGGTGTAAGCCCCATAATTCAGTGGTGAATCTGTTTTACTGAAGGTTCTAATTTTGTTACACTCTAGGCCCTGAGAAGGCTGTTGTTCCTAAAACACCTCAACCATTCTGGTGTGTCTACTATTAACTCTGGCAATACACTACTGGACCAGAGCAGCATCACCACAAATACAACCTGAGTTGTTCAGAGCCAGTGTTGCACTTCTGCTTGTCATTAATCTGCCTTTTGCTTATTAAAAGCAGTGATGAAACTCATACCGGTTTCCACAGAATAAAATCCAGCCCGCCTATGACATGTGGCTAAAAAGCCACAACTAGTTGTCAGTGTCTGTTAGTGCTGCACAGTTATCTGTATGTAGGCAGAAATAGAATAATTTTTTTTTTTTTTTATGATACAAGCACTATGTAGAGTAATATTTCCTAACAACTCAATGAGCTCCCCCTTCAGTTCTGCTGCCCAGGCAACAGTCAAATCAGTACACTGAAGAGGCCTGCCTGGACATTATACACCCTTGAGTGAGTTAGATATGCTCGTATATTGCAAGGAATTCAGAACACCAGGAAAAAGGCCGTTCAGCATCCCAAGAGAGCCAGCACATTCAGAAAGATTAAACACAGCAATGATAGACAGCTCCAATGAGTATTTTTAAATGGCACCTTGCCGTGTGAATGTTGAAGTGTGGATTTTATTAACTAAATTTTAGTTAATTTCCTGTCCAGTGGGATTCAATGATCAAGAGACTTCTCTTTTCATGTGAGTTAAAATACTGCAGTGGAAAAGCCTAGGTAAGCATATTCCCACTGTGTCTTTTAACAGTGTCAAACAGATTGAGGGAAAAAAATAGAAAAAAAATAATAAAGCAGACTCTTGAAGTTGTGTCAACCTTTGACGTTGGTCCTGAATCCTCTTTAAATACTGTGGCTGAAATCGTCACCCTAATGGCAGCAAAAGGAAAGCTCTGCATGGACTCCTGGAGTCCAGACTCCACTTAGTAATACTTCTACTTTACGACCCCATCCTTTCTGCTTTTCTTGCTTTCTCAGTCTGCTTCTGCCCTCCCTTTTAGCTCATGCTAATAATTTCCAAATTAAAAATTAAAGACACTAAATCCACACAAACCTCAGAGCTAAAAATCTGTGTCCAAGCCTCATTGTTCATTCTGCCTTGCTTCAGTTCCCCTCGGTTCTTGTTTTTGTGGTTTTCAGCTCTCTATGTGAGGGATCATTTATGCCAAAAGCGCCTATTATTAGGAACAGTACACCTGCCCTATCGGGAAGAGGTGAAGAACTAGATAACCTGTAAGCAAGTTCCCAAATGCGGTGCAGGACTTAGGAGGCAGATGAGCTTTATCTGGTCTGTGGGCAGAAGTTCAGTTTCAAGGAAATCCTGCAGTTGTCTCATTCTCAGCCCTGCAGTAAAGATCAGCTTTCACATAAAACAGCAGTCAAGGGCTCTTTCATTTAAGGGATCTCTCTTACTGGGCAAAGATAAACCTCCCATTTTTCTTACCAGAAGAACACAAGCAGTGGTTCAGCATTCAGAAGACTTTACATCTAGGTTCAGTTCTGTGTTTGGGCTAACTCCTTATGGCAAGTAACAAGGAGCAATTGAGGACTGTTGACTCCACATGATTTAACAGAAGAAACAAAAGGACCTTAGCTAGAGGGAAAGAGAAAATTTCTAAGTGCTTTGTCAAGTCCAGACACCAACGAGAATCTTAGGCAATTTGGCTTCTGTTAACCACTTCAAAATCAGTCAATCCTTTCTCTAGTACATATGTATCTATCTACCTAAGTATATATAGCATATATGTTATAGAAAAGATACATATACACAGTATACACATGTTAAACTATTCACATGTTCTTAAATAAAAGTAAGACCCTACAATAACAAGCAGATCCAAGTATCAAACTTGTAAGTTTTTATTACCAAGAGTGAGGAGAAATATTTTTTTAAGAAATGAAAGTCACAAAGGATCACAGAGGGTGTGCCTGTCTCATTTTTGTTCCTCTTCAGTTACATACACTGCACAGCATGTGATGGTTATCTGACAGTGAGATTCTTGCAAGCCCTGTACACCACAATGCTGAGTTTGAAGGACCAATGCTACAAACAGCATGGCTTCAATTCATCTTTGTTTTACTAATGCCTTGTGTCTATTTTTACAGCCTATTTGAGCATTCCTTGCTCTACAATGGTGACATAGTTTTAATTTACAGCAGTCAGACTCCTTGGAACATTGCTCCCCAGCAACCAGCATTTTGACCTCTGCATTTTTGGATGCTCATAACCTCTTAGAAACTAAAATATAACCCACCCCCCACCCCCCAACCTCAAAAGGATGTTTGTCTGCAGATGGGAAAACTTACGCAATGTCTTTGGCTGCTCTCTCTGCTCATGTCTCCTAACATATCTAAAAGAGATGCTGTCCTCTCTGGGTATGTCTACATTATTGTTTCAGTTCACACAGCAAATCTCCCAATCATTTTCACTTGTCAGACTTTGGGACACATTACACTGTTGGAGATTATGAATCAGATTCTTTTTTACCTTGCAATTTAATTGGAAGATGTGACCCAAGAGTGCATTCGGTGTTCTTCAACCACTAATGGACATGCAGTTCCCTGGTACCAAACTAGAGTTAGTCCACAGTAACATCACTACATTTATATGATGCAAACATCAGTCCACAGCACTGTCTGGTTCTCTCCCTTTGAAGTGTACTACTTGATAATGTAGACACAGCCTCTGAAACCAGTATCTAACTTTCCGTACGGCGTCCTTGGGTAGGGTCTGCTGAGCCACTGCTGGGCAGCAATCCCAGTGCTCTATCCAGGTCCAGGGTGCAAAGCTGTCACCATTTGGAAAGACTGGATGGCCCCTTCCCTCCACCTTCCTTCACACTTCATTCCTGGTTAATCTGCCTCTCAAATCATAGCCCTTAAATATGACTTAATGGAAAGAGACGTTGTGGAGTCCTCATCCTTGGAGATATCCATAAAGCCATCTGGACACAATCTTGGCAACTGGCTCTAGGTGGCCCTGCTTGAGCAGGGAGGACCGGACAAGATGACCTCTGGAGGTCCATTCTAACCTCAAGCATTCTGTGGTCCTCTGATACCCATTCTTTCCAACTGTACCATAAAATGTCAAATACATAGCTCACACAGCATCAGAGGACATGATGGAAAAGTCTGAGGGTAACCAGGGCTGGCAGAGGAACCTACCATAACTATCACAGAAGGATGCTTCTAATCCTAGAGTAACACTAGGCTTGCTCTTCTACAGCTGAAAACATTTGCCCTTAAGTGCCCAAGTAATAGAAATGCCATTTCCATAGAGACATGGAGCCCAGGGATCTCTCTAGCAGAAAATCAAGTATTGCAGCCACTGGCAAGTGGGGCGACCCCCTGCCTAGAGCTGGGCAGAAGCGGCTGCCAGATCATGCTTCAGCTACTGTGCTGCCTGGGGGGAAGCCAGGAGGGACAGTTGCACTGACCTTCCCCATTGCTAATGCTACCAAAAGTGTGGCAGGAAATGGCCCTGTAAAAGTATATGCACAGCAGGGTACTGAGGAGAAAATGCAGGTTGATTAGATCACAGACAAAAAAGAATGGTGAGCCATTTATTCAGGGTCAGCATTTTTGAGGAAGGGAAAACAAAAAGGTTTTTTTATGGTTCAGAAGAACACAATGTAAAACTTGTTCGAGGTTTGACGCAAAATATCCTCTAAATTCACAATAGGATTTTCACTGAAGTGAACTAAATTTTTTAAAGACAAAAAGAAAATGCAGTCTTAAACACAACAGAAAACCCATAATTTTGGCTACATACAGTAACAAGTGCTGGACTGGCAATATCCTCTAGCCAACTCTTTTTGTCAGAATTCATCATAAAAAGTGTTTCAGATGGCCTCTCTGCAGCTTTACAAAGCCTTCAACAGAAGCTGCCTTTTGTGAACTGTGTAACCCATAGGATAGCAAAGCACTGCCGAAGGAGCCTGACTTATCAGTCACACACTGATACTTGGATATCACAAGACAGAACTCTCCAATGGCTCAAAAGTAATACAGGGCAAATAAAAGTTATTTAAATATATAGAGAAACAGCAGAAGTGGTATCTAAACTATGCGTTATAAATAAAAGAAATACAGAAATAAAGCACATCTTAGCATGCGGTTTTATGTGATTACTTTCACCTCCAACCATAACGTTTTGGTTGGGTTTATTGCATGTAGGCAAGAACCTTCAGCTGTATTTTTAAGTGTATCATGATATAGCGAAGGCCTTCAGAGTGTTTTATTTACTAATTAGGTGGATACTGATAGGCTGAGTGCCAGTCTGTGCCATTGCACAATTACATTAAAAGGTCTGGATGATGTAGAACTTGCATCACCCATTTGGGATTTTAACAAGCCATTTCACTTTCTTTGCTAGCGTTGGGTTATTCCAGTAGGTGCTGTCATTAGCATTCAGTCAGCCAGAGCTAAATTTGCAGCCAGTTCCACATGAGCATGTGCTGTTGAGTATTAATTAGGGAAGTGCTGAGCGCACCATGTGACCCATTTTCCTCTGCTCTGCAATTACCATCTTTACAAAAGTGTCTTCTGAGGACCCAAACCCAAGTTAATCTTCTGGGGGAAAACAATAAAAGAAACAATCAGAAAAACATTTCAAATGGGATTTAAGATAATACTGCCTAAACCTGAAGGATCTCTTGTCTATGCAATCGCTTTTAGGATACCAGCAAAATACCACTTCTTTTATTTCTCGAATAAAAATTCCATCAGAATACATTGCCTTTCATGTTTGCATCTTTCTTCCTGCATTTTGGAAGCCACAAAATCTGACCCAGCATGTCTTCATGCCTTGTTATAGCATGACATTACCCTTGTGGCTGTGATTGGAAAGACAAAACTTGTCATTCCCAGTCAGATACTCACTGCACACATAACATTTGGTCTGTCAATTGTTCAAAGACCTACTGAGAGCTAACTATCTGAAGCCTCTCCAGAAGAAACTTTTTTCCCACTGTGCTTGTGCTGCCCTGATTTGAGCTGGAGAGAAGTGGCCTTCAGATGACTTCTAGTGATGTGCTTTTCCCATCTCATTAAAGGGCAGACTCAGTATGTTCACAGCCTGCTTTCATCCTGCATTTGGTATCTCTCATGTGGCTAGGACAGACCTAGCTGTTAGGATACTGCAGCCTAAGGGACTCCATCTACACTTGGTCTGGTTGGAATTGAACCTACAACTAACCAGATTTCTTGTAACAAGCTGTTCTGTGAAACTGGCTTTTAAAGGTATTTTTCTATCAATGATGAGGGAAAATGGTGAGGATCAGCTCATGTGAGCATTACAATTTGGCATCTGTTCAAATAAGATGAAATATTCTGAAGTTTGCTTCTTGTTGAAGTCTCTATCAACTCCTGAAAGTACTGGCAGTTGTTTAATGCCTTCTGGCACTCTCCCTTTCAGCTGCAAGCATACAATATCCCTGGGGTTTTCAGGGGAATTGCTTCTTTCTAGTACACTCCCAGGACTAATATCTTTTACCCAAATGACGAACACTGTGTGATGAACTTCTGCCTCAGATTCAGCTGAAATCATTGAGCAACAGTTGAACATAAACCCAATGCTTAAATCCAAAAGTTAAATAATCTAGCTCAAGATTTCTGTAACAGTTTGGTGCAAATTATATTGGCTCCGGGTTTTATAAAAGCTGGCTCAATTCCTAGATTTTACAGACACCTGTTAGCAGCCCTTAGACACATCTTTGGATTTTACTTCTAATACAATGGCATAACTCCAAAAAAAAATTCTCCAGCAGGTAACACAGATGGGCAATCAGCACCTACCAACCAGATCAGTGTGAATACTGTGTGCAATAACAGCTAGAATGAGGATTCGCTGTGTTTATCTGACATGCTATTCTAGCTGACATATCAATTTAGTTAATCTGACATTCAGCTAACATTTCCTGCACAAGAGCTGTTTACAGCAGGGATACTCAAATGGCAGAAAGCCTGTCCAGAAGAGCCAGGTGGCAAGTGAGTGTCATACAATCATAGCATGGTTTGGGATGGAAGCGACCTTTAAAGATCACCCAGTCTAACCCCTTGCCGTGGGAGGGGGGGTTCACTTAGTCATTACAGAGGTAGCACAACGTTCCCCAGATTCCTGCAGAAAACTTGCATTTGTCACTGCTCCCCTGGTCTCTGAGGACCGGCTGCAGTTAGTTCCCACAATCCCAGCCATGAAAGTGGCATTACCATGGGCAGAGCTAGAGTGATCATGATGCGTCTCAGACCCAGCAGAATTAGGCAGAGGACTTAAACTCAATTGTTTTGGGATTAGAAAAAGTATGGAGCAGCCTTAGTGAACAGCCACACAGTGAAATGTAGGTCCCCTGTTCCTTGAGAAGATCTTGTGGATGTCTAATGATATGCAGGAACAAGATCATAAAAACTGGTATTCCACCTGTGTAAAATTCTTCTTCAGCCTCAGATTGTTTTACAGATGTCCATTAAGCCTCACCCTCCCCATCCTCAGATGTTTGCTGTATGCCCATTTTACAGATGCCCCAGATGAGACATCTACAGGTAACTGCTAGATAGGGAACAGTGTGTAAGAGGAGTAATCCTTATTTCAAATCAGTCTAGTCACTGTGATATTCTTTTCCCTAGAAAACCTTTAAACTTGAGCCATACAGAGGTCAGAAACATAAATTAACAGACTCACTGTTACTTCTAGGCATAGCTCCCAAGAAAAGCAACAGGAAAAAAATCTGGCATTCCTTTCCTACTCTCTACACAGCCTGGAAGTTGCCAGAAACATCTTACTTAATGGAGTCAATACTCTTTGCATTATCAATTATGACTGTCAAAGCTGTGTTGTCATTAATTACAGGAGATTTTTGTGATGTTTGGTTGCGTGACTAAGAAGAGGGACTTTTACAGATCAGTGTGCTGAAGTCTGATACAATGATACGCTATGGTCTCTTACATACTTCAGGTGTTACCAAAAAACAGGTAACGACCAAAAATAAATTATCTAGATTGGGAGTAGGAAAGCTATGGCTGTGGAGCAGCCCCCATACCAACACTGTATCGTATGATTGGCCATGAGTCTATTGATGGTATTGGGGTTACTCAGTAATGTAAGTCCCTTGCTATGACCAGCCTGAACTAATGTCACCAAGTCTTCAGCAAAGGTGTGGGATGATGTCTGATGTGTTGCATTTGTTTTGATGATCTTTAGCAATAATACTTATTCCCCTCCAGGCAGATGTTTGTAGATCCATTCAATGAATATACCTTTAAGACAATTTGCTAGTAGCCTGATTTCCATAAACTGCAGCAAACAAGAAAGGCATCAAAGAATGAATACTTGAGATGTTTCTTTGAACCTGAGCAATGACTACTGCCACACATGGACTTCTGCAAAATGTTTTATCCATATTTCCTCTTCTCTGGGTTCTCCTGATACCCCTCTCCCTTTAAAACACTTTTCTTTTTGAGAAATACTCTATTAGCTTAACTTTTAGAGATTTGTGGCACCAACAGCTATTGCAGACCTGGAATTTTAGATGTTAGGCCCTACATTGTTATGATGATTCATAAAAATATAGCTGAAGACAGCCTACCAAGCCTTCTGTCCAGCTCACGACTACAACAGCAGTGTTCCCATTAATAAATTAACTCATGATTTCCATAATCCATTGACGAACTGTCCCATAGGGACTCAGGAAGATATCTAGGTGTAGCATTTTAAATCTATACACATATATATTAGTACCACATAATATATATCCTGCAAATTGTGAGATTTACCAACCAGTAGTCAGTCTGGGTACCAAACAGTCTAGATACTTCATTCCCTGGTTTTTGGTGCTAAGGTTTTTAAGAGAAGGCTTTTTCCCAGTATGAAAAATCTCTGTGGTAGTTAGACATAAATTTTCTGAAGAAATGTGCTTGAATACAAAAATGAGCTTGAATTCCCAGATGGTATCTCAACTCAAGCTACATCATAACACCATCAGGGAAGTAAAGCAAGGATGTGCAGTGGCTGAAGGGGACATTTCTAAGGACATTAGCAGGGCTGATATTCAAATGGAATAGTCCTTACTCCCATGGCAACTACATTTTTTCTCTTTTGAAGAAAGGAAGTTATCACCCTGAATGTTCTGCCTAGAAAAAATTCTTCTAACCTCATCCAAGGGGCATAAAAGCCAATGGAAAGCATCTTCTATCAGTCAACTGGTTTTCTAATTTATAGATTTTTTTCAATATATATTAATTTGTTTATGAAAGAGAGTGCTCACAGCTTTGTAGGGGTTATTTCCAGTTTTCAACCTATCAGAAATAACAAATTAAAAAAAAAAAATGTTCATCACCCACCATTCTCTTATTTTAAACAAAAACCTGCCTGTGCATGTGGTTAAAATACTATCCATCCATGGATGGGGTGTGCCGTATTTTGTAGAATAGCTTGTCTCAGTGACAACAGCTGTGACAAAAAAAATTGAAATGTTCCAGGATAAAGGCATTTCCATCAGTGCTCTTGTGTTTAAAATAAAATAAAAAAAAAACAGCCCCAAACAAAAAACACCAATAAAATTGTGGCATTGCTCTTGTTCTTTCTCTCTCTTGCTCTCTCTCATCCAGCTGCTAATTTGGGTTTCCCAGCAGGCCTTCAACAGAGAAAGCCAAATCCGGGGGGTAGATCCTCAGCCATTGAATGTTGTTAAGGGCTCTGCTGAAGTCACTGAAGCTGTGACAATTTACACCATCTAAAGATCTGCCTGCAGGGCTCAAAATGCAGTCAATTTTGTCCTTCCTTCTCCTCCACCATGCCTCTGAAGTCTTATATATCTTGTATGGTAATTCACTCCATATTATTAGGAATACAAGAGAACAGAAGGGGAGCTCCCTAGATTAAATGTTCACTGTCCAAGGCTTGTACAAAAAACCATAAAACTGCCAGAAATCAGAATGCACCACATGGAAATGATGATGGAAAACGCCAGTGAACAAACTGGGGTTTTGTGAACAAAGCCCGTCTCTAAGGAACATATTATTGTAGGTTTTCTTAGAAAATAAAAACAAAATACTAGTGTTGTTTTTATTATTATTAATAATAATAATCATCATCATCATTATCATCATCATCATCACTGCCTTAGTTTCTTGTATTCTGCTTTTTCTCTTCTCTCCATAAATTCTTCCCCTCCCGCTACATCCCCACATTGTTCAAATGGAAGATGGCACATTAGCAACCATGCCTAGTACAACTGAAGAAGTATGCAGGTGCACAGAGTAGGCTATTGAATGAATGAGAGGAATGCCTCATTTTTTCCTTGTGGAACATCTGGTTAGCACTGAAACAGAGCTGATGCTCTATATAGAATCATAGAATCATAGAACAGTTAGGGTTGGAAAGAACCTTAAGATCATCAAGTTCCAACCCCCGTAACATGGGCAGGGACACCTCGCTCTAAACCATATTACCCAAGGCCTCGTCCAACCTGGCCTTGAACACTGCCAGGGATGGAGCATTCACAACCTCCCTGGGCAACCTATTCCAGTGCCTCACCACTCTAACAGGAAAGAATTTCCTCCTTATATCCAATCTAAACTTCCCCTGTTTAAGTTTGAACCCATTACCCCTTGTCCTGTCACTACAGTCCCTAATGATGAGTAAATCCCCAGCATCCCTATAGGCCCCCTTCAGATACTGGAAGGCTGCTATGAGGTCTCCACGCAGCCTTCTCTTCTCCAGGCTGAACAGACCCAACTTTCTCAGCTGATCTTCATATGGGAGGTGCTCCAGTCCCCTGATCATTCTCGTGGCCCTCCTCTGGACTTGTTCCAACAGTTCCATGTCCTTTTTATGTTTAGGACACCAGAACTGCACACAATACTCCCAAGTGAGGTCTCACGAGAGCAGAATAAAGGGGCAGGATCACCTCCTTCAACCTGCTGGTCACGCTCCTTTTGATGCAGCCCAGCATAAGGTTGGCTTTCTGGGCTGCGAGTGCACAATGTAGCTGGCTCATGTTCATTTTCTCATCAACCAACACCCCCAAGTCCTTCTCCGCAGGCTGCTCTGAATCTCTTCTCTGCCCAGCCTGTAGCTGTGTCTGGGATTGCTCTGACCCAGGTGTAGGACCTTGCACTTGGCATGGTTAAACTTCATGAGGTTGGCATCAGCCCACCTCACAAGCGTGTCAAGGTCCCTCTGGATGGCATTCCTTCCCTCCAGCATATCAACCGAACCACACAGCTTGGTGTCATTGGCAGACTTGCTGAGGGGGCACTCAATCCCACTGTCCCTGTCAGCGATGAAGATGTTGAACAAGACCGGTCCCAACACCGATCCCTGAGGGACACCACTCGTTACTGGTCTCCAGCCGGACATTGAGCCATTGACCACAACTCTTTGCCTGAGACCATCCAGCCAGTTCTTTATCCACCGAGTGGTCCATTCATCAAATTGGTGTCTCTCCAATTTAGAGACAAGGATGTCGTGTGGGACAGTGTCGAACGCTTTACACAAATCCAGGTAGATGACATCAACTGCTTTACCGCTGTCCATCAGTTCTGTAGCCCCATCATAGAAGGCCACCAAATTGGTCAGGCAGGAAATATCAGAAGCCCCTCTAAGGCAAAGCAGTTTATAAACTCACCAGCCAGTGTAGCAAACCACAGTGCACTCAGCCATCCATGGGCAGACCAGCTGAGCTGCCTGCACTGCTGCAGCATAGGTCCCATAGGAACTGCAAGGCAGAGACAGTACTCTGCAAACATGGCAACCTGCTTGCAGGGTTGGGCCAACATCAAGTGGGACCTAACCCAAACCAGCCACTGTCTTGTAAATAGTGGGGCTCAGTATAATTCCCCAAGCTATGGTAGTATGTTGTCTGCATGCTGGGGTGAGATAATGGCAAGCTCCATCTGACTCACCATCTGCAATTGCATCTTCCAAAGAAGGAAGGAAGGAGGGCGGGAGGGAGGGAGGGGTAAGGGGAAAGGAAGGGGAAGGGAAAGGGAAAAGAAGATGAAAAGGAAAAGGAAAAGGACTCTTTCTCCATGGTCTCTAGAGGACATCTTAGATACTTTTAGCAGCTAAGAAAAATGAAATTATTTCCACACAGGTGTCAAAAGTGGCTCCTTCCAATTTTGCAATTTGATAGGTAGAATTAATCAGTGGAAAGAACTTACTCAAGATAATATTAAAGAAAAGTGATTAGTAGGAGGCAAGACAAGATAAAGAAATCCAAGTTCTCTGTTGATGTAAAGGAGTGAAATTTATGGTTACTATCTATATTATAGAAAAATATTGTATTTCTATAAAGAAAGCTTTGTATGCCAGTTCATGAAGTACAGAAAACGTGTCGATTGTACCCAAAATGCCAGCCTAGTGATCTCCAGTCTGGTAGTTCTGACGGTCTTAGAGAACATGCTCAGCAAAAAACAAGGACTGGAATACGGAGACAGCTATATTAGGTGAACTGACAGGCTCTTTGAGAAAGACTGTGTAGGACCTGCCCTAAATATTCTCAGCCATTCTGTGCTAGTCCTTCCTCACTTTCTTAAGCATGAAATTCACTTACATATTCTAAAAAAGAAAAAAAAAAAAAAAAGAAAAAAAAGGAGGGGGTGAAGAAGAAATTGCCATTCTAGTGTACAAGCATATTTACATAACCAGGGCAAAACGCTGCATTTTAAAAATGCCCTAAATACATATTTATATGAGGGAGTGCAACGATTCCAAAGAGGTCAAAAATATGCATTTTAAGTATAACTAACTACATATTTAAACAATCAAGACAATAATCCCTACTAAGGATTTTTATATTTTCCACATTGCCACATTACAAAGCTGAACTGTTATTAATCCATACAACCCCACATTAACTCCTAGATACTGCACATCCTTCAGGCATTGCAGCACTTCAGTGTAACAAGTGTACAGTGAAGCCTAGAAATTTCCTCATGGGGAAATGAGAGGTTCCCTCTCTGGGTTTTGCTCAATTATAAGTCGTCTTCCAAGAGATCTGGAACCGCAGTTTCTCTGCTGCAAGCAGAGCTGCTCCAAGGATGGGATTAGTGCTTCCTAAAAATCCCAGTTCAGAACAGCATTTCTGAATTAATTGTGCCTACATAGGCACACTTCTGCTCTGCACAGTCATTCCTGAGGGCAAATGCACACATGGCAAGGAATCCCCTTTTTTCCTCTGGCAGGAAAACCCATTCTCCTCAGGGGCTGACAGAGAACATGCTGGAACTTGGTGCTTTGGGCGTGACAAGGCAGGGGGAGACATAGAAAGCGTTTGTGCTGTCATCACCAACAACCTCTCCTAAACAACTTAATGTAGTGAACAGATGACTGATACGAAAAGAAAGCTTGCTTTCCCTCCTCTGTACCCTGTGAAATTTTGCCATCAGAAATGGAGATGTTTCTAACAATCCTTTTACTTATTTTTTTTTCCTTGCCTTTTTTTCTCCCAGCCTCAATCCCAGTGACAGGGGTATCAATGTGTTTCAACAAATGGGAGAGGCTATATGGTGTTTTCGTTTGGTAATTCACTATCTATGATCAGCACAACTACTTCAGTGCATCTGTGGGCACAACAATTTTTAAAAAATAGACTAAAAATAATGAATTATGAAACATTTTAAAAATTAATGCATGCTCTACTTTAAGCAGATGCCAAATCCATCTGCTCCTCCTCCTCACAGGAAAACATCTCTTCCCCAAAGTTATCAAAACCCTGAAGGCAGCCAAATACAGAGCTTTGACTGGTGTGGAAGGACAAACATCCATCATCAAAAGTACTGTCAGACTTTAAACTTTCACATTACCCCTTTTCTCCACAACTTCCAGGACTACCCCATCAGCAGAACCTGAACTCCCTTCAACAGTGCACCCAGCAGTGCATCTGCAATTTGGTACGTGTGCTTCATCCTCCCCCTTACTGTTGTCGAAGTAGAAAGCTGTGCATGCAGTCAAGTACTTTGGTATGGTTTTGTTTTGGGGGATTACTCACATTTTCAGATTTTCAGTTTCTACATGAAGGCAGGCCTTGTGGGGAAGCCCTTACATTAGACTGCACGTGGACAAAGCTTGGGTGGGCAAGTGGAGGAGTCACTGGTATGAAGGAATAAGCCCAGACAACTAGCTGTGACATTGTTCTTGGGAACAGTCAACAGCTTTGTATCAGTCACGTCTGTGATGTTTTTACAGCACCTCTATTTGCTGACTGAACTTTATTAAGCATTTGTTTTGCCTTAGCTGACCTCTCCTGCTCTTGTTCTCAGGCTCCTCATAATACGTCTCTGAGGCTCTGACCTCACTTCTAAGAAACTGAGGAGAACTTCTAAAAAAAAAAATCCAGCTCTGACACATCCATCTTGCTCTTGTTCCCTTTATTCTCCTTCACACATTCTGCTATTGTACCAGGTCCAGTTCAACAAGCTCCAACTCTACTCATAGCAGCCTTAATCAGCTGGGAATCCAGTACCAAAAAAAAGGACCAAACATCATCTCAACCGTACAGCCTCTTCAGCATCTCCAGCCACTGCCAGGGTGTAGGAGGACACTAGCTACACCAAACAAATTCACATTCCATACCTGAAAGAACTACCACATGATAAATAGCATCACAGTCCACTGGACCACGAAGAAGAGAACACTGCTGAAACTACTGATAGATTTTAAACAGGTTTGCCTCCTTCTCCTTTCCCTCCTAGAAAAACAAGGAGTCTGTCTCTCAGCATAATCTATGCTACCTGACAGTAAAACATTTTCACAAACAGCTGTGGTAATTTCTCACTCAGATTAAGCATACAATAGTATTCACACACAAAACTACATGCACGCACACACACCATTTGAAGAAGGCTCCAAAGTGAGGCTATCCTTGACCATTACTTGCAGACATGAAAGCTCTTACACAGTCCTTTTACAAATTTTTCTCTCTGAAAAGAGAGAGCCTGAGAGCAACCGATATATGGACATCAGAATTGAGTCAGCACAGAAAATAACAAGCCTCAGTGGGGTCATCAAGGGAAGAAATTGATCACAAAGAAAGTTAGGCAACCAGCACAAGTAGACTGAGAAAGCAGTTGTGTTTTCAACAGCATATGCTTCTTGGGCCATATAGCTGACACTGGGACTGTACACTTGCATTCCAACCCGACACATTTATTGGAGAAGTAGAAAGCTAATGTTGACCTCTTAACAATTGCTGTCAACTGTAAATCACTGCAAGACCTCCCTTGAAGCATATTGCCTCCCATTTATCTCATAGGCATCAAGGAACCCTCTTCCCTCTTTAACTTGTTGTTTGCCCATTAAATTGACACACTGCCTTGCAGAGACAGGACTGGTTCACGAAAGCTGGAGTGGAAGACAGACTACTCCAATGTAAGGTTCAAAATGTAGTTGGAGATTATACATGACTTAATCCCAATTTGCCATGTGTTTGTTGCAAAGATTTGACTTTGTTTTATTTTCCTTTCTGGAAAAAATTGGTGCTCCTAAGGTTTGTCAGTGCCCCAGGAAAGAAAGTACAATAGAAACCAGCAGCTCTTCAGGATAGGGTACATGCACAGGTTTGCTACTTTTTGAAATGAACGGAGATTAACAGTTTCTGATGAGTTGTTCAGATACAATTTTTCCTGCAGAGTTAATATAGGACTAGAATGGCAGAATTTAATGCTGTTATTGTAATTTTAAAAAATCTGGCTTATGCTGAAAAATTGCAAGAGTGCTTTTTTTTTTTTTTAACCAAAAGCAACCTTTATAATTCCTTTATTATTCAGCAGAAGATGAACTGATAAATAATTGTCACAGCAAATAGGAAAAAAAGTTTACAGATGAGATATTTCTATGCACTTTCCCATCATCTGGACTCCAAGGACTTGGTCAGATGTGTTCTTTGCTAAACTCACTCCTTCTGTGGTCAGCGTTCTTTTCTCCTACTGACAAAGAGCAAAAGTGTCCCATATAGTCACACAGTAGGAAAGAGCAATAGCAAAAAAGCAGCAGTAAAGTTTCTGTGGAAGAACACAGTGCTCACAATTTTTACTTCACCCATGCAGGAGAGGGTAAGGCTGTACAGTGCCACCCCAGTTCACATACAAGAACAAGAAGATGTCAAGAGCTGTGGTGTACATGTAAAGTCTGAGGGCCTGGAGTCAGGCATATGCTTCAGCATCTGTCTGTACCAAGGTGCTGTGGCCAGATTGAGAGATGGAGCAGCTGCCCAAGAGAGTGTGCACTGTTGCAGGGGAGGGGTACCCACAGATGTGGTCGATTTACTCACAGACTGCATGTAAGCCAAATACTTTTGTGTTCTGCTATTAATGTTAACCACAAAACTAGAAGGGCTCTGCACAGCTAATAAAGACAGCAGTGTGAAATCCAGGAGGGCCAAGCCACTACAGAAATGTGAAGCTGTAGAAAATATATTTCAGGGGAAACAGGCTTACTGTTTGCAAGGGACCTGGGGATCCCCATGTGCATAGCTCACATGCCTGGCCAAAGGGGGCTTTGGACAGACTTCAAGGGAAATCTGCAGCTATCTCTGTCTCCACTGCCAGAAGTTTAACAGTGCCGTGCAGCAAAGTGCTTGCTGTCAACTGACAGAGAGGGGGAAAACCAGATCAGATACATGCATCTCTCTGGGAAAAGGCACTGCAATTCAGGAAAGCCTCCCATCATTTTGAGAAAGCAATCCTCCTTTCTAAAACCAGTTTCAAATCTCTTCTACCCACAGTGGACAGACAGCAAGCTCGGGTCTCAGATCTTGTCATACATAGCACAAAAATAGAATTTCCCATAAAATCCAGGCATTCTCACAGAACGAGTTTAAAACCAATCAAGGAAGAAAGCTGTTTCTACCCCTTTAAATGATTTAGGAAACCGAGAACTTTAAAGGAGTAAGTTGATAATATTTGTGTTCTCATGGGTCAACAATATTAGCCTCATGAAGACCCAGTAAGTCTGAAACCTAATGTGAGTTACCTGTGCCATCACTGAGCATACTAGGCCCTGCTTGCCTCATACCCTAACCCTAACCCTAACCCTCAGCTCTTCCAGTTTCAGACTTCTCTTACACCAGAAAGTATTGTGTTGCAACAACCAAGAAGGTACCTGTGGAAAGAGAAGAAGAGACCTGGTCAGAGGTGTCCAAAGTCAAGGCAGACTCATATTTCCCTGCTCACACTTTGGGCCCTGGTTACTCTTTTTACAGACACTTGCTGATGCTGTGCACACTTGGCCTTTATTTTTAAGACTAACACTTCTATGTCCCATTGGATCTATTTGTCTGAAAAATTAATTACAAGTTTAGGAGCACATGGAAACAGGATGGATCTTCAGAAACTACATTACCAAGAAAAAAAAAAGAATCTAACACTTAATCTTAGCAAATGAAAAATAAAATGTAAGCAGGAAAGAAGCCTATGCTATTGAGATATTAAAAAGTGAGAAAAGCAACGATTAAAAAAGAAGTTATAACTAATTTTCCTATTACTCATGCAATACAACTGAATAAAAAGTTGTTTAAAAAAGGTCTTTTAAATCACTTACAATGTACACAGCTAAAAGGTTTATTTTTATCTTTCTGGTTTTAGAGAAAAGTTGGTTTCCTGACCAGAACAATTATGCCTCTAATGGGGAATAAAGGGAATTGGCTACCTACAGATACATAAGCCAGTGATGCTGGAGTCACTACGCAGCATTCTGCTAAATTGGTTTCATCTGTGAATTTTATTTCTCCACAAAATGTATGTACTTTTTTTATTAGAGGCTCTCCATTGCCCTATGGAGTTAATACTTACTTTTACAAGCAGAGAGCTTTCTGTTTTAGGAAAAAAAAATATATAGACACTACAAAAAGTAAAATAGAGACTACGATTTACAGCTATTAAAAAAAAAACCACAAAACAACAACCCCCCCCCCCAAAAAAAACCCAGAAAAAAGCAATACAAAAACCTGGATTAAATACTGACTTTGCTGTTGCTGCCAATGGGAAATGCTGTTACATGCAATTATCTGTGCTATGTTCATCTCATGATCTGTGCTATGTTGAAAACCCACCAGTATCAGCTGTTGCCAGAAACAAGGAAGCAGATCACACACACGACTCCCTGTCACAGTTCTTATATCTCTAGAAGATTTTATTCCACTGGCATGATATTGAAAACTTCTTATATAGTGTCTAACCAGGAGGACTGCATTCTAATTATCCCTCAGAAGGCTGGCTGGAAGTTGGGTGTCTCGGTAGTTTTGCTTGCTTTCTCAACATTGCATTATTGCTCAAGGCTGTACAGATCTCTTTGGAATAACTGAAAGTAACTAAACTGTGGAAACATTATCTCTTGGAAAAGTAAAACCAAATCAAGATTTGGATTCAGAATGGCTTAGCAGAATGAATTTTTATTGATAGTCTTTACATCTTCTAAGGCTTCATTTTATTGACTTCCCCAACATTTTTCTGTTGCTTTTTCATTAGTAAAACCCCTAATTCTGGGTATAAACCCAGGACACTGTTGAAGCACATGTTCTTGCAGTATCCATTCTCACCAGTGTTATAGCATCTGAAGAAGAAATGGTGAACGAGTAGAAGAGGGGAGCAGTACAGAGACACCAAATTTTCCCAGGCATTTAAAGGGAAGTAAGCTCTCACCATGAGATTGTCAAAGAACTGATCATACAGCTTTACTCTTATTCCTATGTCAAAGAAGAGTCTCAATTGCTCCTCAAGTAGCAAGGGTGTAGCAGAAGCAATAAGAAGGTAGTGAGGTAGGACCACCTGCCCTGGAATCAGCTTTGTCTTGGCTTTCACAGATCATGAGCTGCAGAAGGACTTTCTCTTTTTATACTGAACAGGTTCCCAAAATGAAAATAAGACTTTCCAATAGGTCTTAATAATTCATAGGCTTGAGCAATTCTGTCCTGGCAGGACTCTGAGGGGAACAGAAAGCAGTGGGTGGCAACCAAGAACAGAGTTAGCCATGGTAATCATAAGGGCATGTCAAGGGTCTCAGCTTTTTCATGTGGTGAGAGCAAAACCTTAATTTCACAGTATATTCCTGTTCCTCACAGTTGTATAGGAAATCTTTACAAGTAAGACAAAGAATAGTTGTCTGCCTCCACCTGTAGGAAAGCCTGCAATAAATTGTTAAGGTGTAAGCAGTCCCTGCTCGTATTAACCTCAACCACAGCAAACGTGTGTATGGCAAGGAAGCTCGTCTATAAAAATGCCATGTGAGATACATGGAGGGTTTCAAATGCTTTAATTAAACTGTGACTTCAGACAGCAGTTTAAATGTGGCTTCTCCAGCTCAGCTTACAGTGTTTCGGCATGAATCTACTGTAGTAGATTGCTGTAATATCAGTAAACCAGAAGACTTAAGTTTATGAGCTGTCAATTTGGTAATCTGTATTAAAACTACATTAACTTCAAAATTAATTTGAAAACAAACAGCTCAGATAATACTAACTTTGATATGTTACAGCTTTTTAGAAAAGAGAGAGAAAACAAAACTGTACTGTGCACAGTTGGAGGTTCTACAGGATCCCAAAACAGGATCCCATGGTGCCTTTTAAAGCAAGTTGTTAAATCAGGACTATGCATGTCACTACAGAGCTGTCAGATGACACGGTTCCCAAGTTTCAACATTCTCTCTCTCTTTTGCACACAAGTATGTACACAAATACTCCCACAGATTCAACAGAGCTCCTGCGTACACCTCTGCCAATCCCCTGCCTACGTATGTATGACTTCTACTAAAACTGGCAGGAGTACAGTGAGAAAAATAAAGTATTCCTGTCTGTGCCATAATCCATATGGTGGTGCTTTCTACCAATGCCATTTGTTGTTCATGAAAAATTCGGTTTATGCAAAAGAATTTGGAATATTGAAAAATGAGAAGGGAGAGAACATCAGGAACAAATATATTTTCTGATGACCCTTTGGAAAAATAACATTTAGAATAAAGAACAACACCACCCTCCATTCTGAACTCAAATGAGTCCATTTAGGCATTTAAAATAATAGGCTATAATTGATTACTAATACAATTTACTAATTAAATTATCATAAGCTTAGACTAGGAAAAAAAAAAACAGAAAAAACACATCACAAATACAAGGGTGTAGGAAAAGAAAAACACACCACAAAAAAAGCTTGGGGAAGGGCTGGGGTGCAGGCAAGCCAAGCTCCTCAAACAAAATCCCTTCATCATTCAGCAGCCTCTCTCCAACTTCATGGCCCCGATTTCTCTCTGGGATTCTTTAACAGGTTTTGTTCTCAACTCACTCTGCAAGATCAGAAAAATTTCCGTTTTCTGCCAATAAGGGAAACCAATCACCAAATTCAGAGTCTTGTCTGATATACTGTCTTTGGTTCAGCACAAAGCATTGTGGTTATTTTTTAAGCAAGATTAAGAGTCATCCAAGATATTTCTAGCCTCCTAGAAGGATGCAAAATGTCTTGGACTGCATCAGGTCAGAGGAAGGCTTTTCTTGCTAATGAGGTGCTGCATCAGAGTACCCATGACCTGAGCTAAGTCCCTTTATCCCCCAACCTATGGGAATCACTGTTAACCAGTAAGGCAAAAACACCTTTCTCCCAGTCTTGACAGATGCAATTTTTAATACTTTGGGAAAATAGTTAAGAGATTATGGTACGTATGTCCCAAAAGACACTGCCACATGAGGCCGTAATGATGCAAAACCATAATTTTTAAAACTTTGACATCTTCTCCTCAAAGGACAAATGTCCATATGGGTAAACAGTGCTCTAAATACTGTGGGAAGCAGAACGACAAAAGAAAAGGAGATCAGGAAAATGGCACCTGTACCCTGAATGTTTCTTGCCAAAACTTTGTCTTGTTCCCCACTCATGGGGATGGGCTCCATTAAGGTGGGGGCATCAGGGAGTGAGATGAAACAGTGTAAAGGACCCATGCAACAGGGCAGCGGCAGCAGGCAAGAACTCAGGCAATACATGGAAAAGCAAACCCAGCACACTTTAGACAATCCCTGTTTTTTGTTCTTACAAGTTTCCTGAGGAGGTAAGAGAATGTCGTCTTTGAAGAAGATTAAGGGTTAAGAAGGTTAGAAATGGTGCAGACCCCAAATTAAGAGCATGAAGAAACCTCACTTGAAGAAGTCTGCTGTGGGTTTGTGCAACCTAGCTGTCACAGCTCAAGATAAGGAAAATCAACACTGCCTCCCCTCTGACCACGAAGACCTTAATTTCTCAATTGCACTCCAGAAGTCATTCTTCATCCTCATTCAGCTTTGAGCCTTCATTTTTTTCACATCATTTCCAGCTCCCCAGAGAACCTTGTCTTTTCAAATAGCTCCCTTTTTCATGAGGATTCTCTCTCCCTTCTTGTGGTTTTGAAGGCATTCAAATCCAGATACCAAGCATGGTGATTTGAAAGGTTACTTTCCTGTTTGACTGATCATTCTTGATTCACTATCCTCTCAGCACTGCCCAGTGCAATAGCAGTAACATTTGTCAAAAGTGGGAAAACAGATGACAAAGCGAAACAGATATATCTATCTGTAGATCTATTATATAGATTTACTACAATGCAAAATAACTACCAGTATAATATGCTTCCAAACAAATCTAATATGGACATAAAATACACACCCACACATACCCCTCCTTTCTTCTTTGGGGTCGTTGAATGGACTGTAGCTGGTGAAAAAATAAAAGCTTTTCCTATGTGCAGTTTCCACAACATTCACCCAGTAGAGCAGTGGGGGGATCCGAGGAGTTCTGGCCAAAACGATGGGCATGACTAGGGCAGGGAGTGTTGACAGCCTCAGTGCCACAAACCAGATCCCATCAAAATACACTGGCCTGCTGCAGAGAAGACCTTGTCTCTGAAATGATAGCCAGTTGACATCTTCTGCCACTTTTGCACATCTGAAGAGACAGTCAGCAACTGACTGAAGGCCCAGTTTTGTGAACTGGGGTTTTATGTCTAAATCCATCCAACCTAACGTTAGACATCTACTTCAGGGGCTGAGGTGAGAAGCACAGTCATGTCAGTCCCTTCTGCAGCTGGATATGAGGCACTTTAAGAAAGCACCTCAGGTCTTAAGCAAAGGGTAACTGCACTGCTCACTGGGGACCTCACGTCAGGTGGGATGAACCCAGGTCTTCTGCACTGCTCACTGGGGACCTCACGTCAGGTGGGATGAACCCAGGTCTTAACGAACAAGTCTCTTTGTCTAGCAGTACTTTTTTGAAGCTGAGAGGACTGGGAAATCCTGGATGGGGAAACTGCATCTATTCAACCACCTAAACAGGAATGTCGAGGGTGCAAAAGAGCTACAGTAAACCTGGTTTTTTTTTGTTCCTTGGTTTATTCTTCTTGGCTATGGTCTGCATTTCTTGGAAAACTCCTCCATTTCTTTACTGGCAGATCAGTTCTGCACTTGTCACACGTGTGCTGCTTTAGAAGAACAACTTAGTTTTCCCCATAAAGTACTATGTGCTACAGAATAAACATTTCTGACTTTTTTTTTAAGCAGTAAAGTCTCTTATTCGACCTATTTAATAGTTTAAGTGATTGGTTTATATTAAAAAAAAATAATCAAGAATGTTTGCGTTCCCAATCTCTCTCTCTCTTTTTTAATCTGATGCTTCAATGGTTTCAAAATCAGGGAAGTGGTTATTTTTGACATAATATTTAGAAAGACAATCTTGCAATACTATTCTCTACCAAGTAAGTGCTCAAATGAGCAGAGCTTATAAATGATTAATATAACAGCAGTGAGATAACCCTGACAAGTACATCTGGTGTTTGTTAACTGAAGATTATTTCTTTTAAAGTTTTAATTGGGCCATGTTAATTGGATGCTTTCGTTCAGTAGGTGTATTTCATATCACAAAGTTAAGCCAGGTTTTGTTCAGTAAAGCTGTAAACATGCAATTAATTATAGAAAAACATGGACCCCTCCTGACACTTGGAACACACAAACCCTGAAAGTCATTTTCATGGGGTTTTACTCCCTAAAATCAAATGGATTCACGTGACTGAGGTCTTGTATAATGTTCTGCAAACTGAGTGATGTCTCTGTAATAATCATGAGCCTGCACAGCACCTGCCAAGAGCCCTTCTTGGTACAAATACATTGTGTACTTCGGCAGGAGTGTCTCCATGAGAAAAAGCTGACAAGAACAGGGCTGTGATAGCCCTAGGTTTCCCTTCCCTCTTGAAGCTGAATATTGTGCTGCCTACATTAAGGAAGGCAGCAGCTCTGCTTTTGTGCTAAGAGTGTCTGAGCCACTCAGGAATGGCTCTGCCAATGTTTATCAGTAATCTTTGCTCATAGCATTGTGATCAAATCCAAGAGGGTGTTAACACACAGAGAACAAGAGAAAATGTACTACCACATCACCTAGATTATCCAGAGTAAAACTGGAAACCACCTTTTGAAAAATACTGCCAGAAAGTCTACACATGCCCGTTCTGCTTGGCAGGCCAGCTAGTTAACAGCACAGGGACTGGGTAACTGCCAATCCCATCTTCCCTGGAAATAATGGGTAAATAGGAGAGCTTCCCATCTACTATGATACATTTTTATAGTCTTGAGTTTCAGCTTTTTAACTTTTCCTTCCTCCCTCCGTCCCTCCGTCCCCCCCTCCATTCCTCCTCCCTCCCTCCCTTCCTCTTTCTCCCTTTCCTTTCCTTCCTTCCCTTCCTTCCTCCCTTCCTCCCTCCCTTCCTTCCTTCCTAACCCTAACCCTAACCCTAACCCTAACCCTAACCCTAACCCTAACCCTAACCCTAACCACTCACTCATCCTTACCTATAGAAGCTTTTCAGAGCTCTGTACAAGTTCCTTTCACAATGAGAGCACACAGTGTTGTGAAAGATGAGAAACCACAAGAACAATTTTATTTATGAGAACAACTTCTACTTCTGTTTTAGAATAGGAAGAGGTTTTCATATATAGCTGTGATGTAGAACTACATGAAATATGTGTATATTGTACTGAGGTACACACTGTCAGCACAGACTAGAACACTGTCATTTTCTGGTAGAATGAAATTATGATCGTACAGAAGTACCTAGTGCATTGGGTAGGTGTGATAATACTTCTACATGAGTGGCTACACAGCTATATGGAGAATAACTATATGTTGTCTATTTTCATTACATGGTAGCTGTAAAGCTAATTTGCACTGATTAAGTAAGTTTTTCCTCTTACAGATTCATGCCAGCAAGAGTTATGATTGATTAAAAGTTGTTCCCCCATGATCTCTTTGAATATGTGTCAGAGGTCTGCAGCTGAGTGCCCATGTAAATTAGAGTACTACAATTTGCCCTTCATTAGCCATCAGGTTTTGGTCTGAAATGCTCCCGAAGAAACTATGACCTACTCTATGATCTGTAGAAAACACACTTTACTCCCATAGGCCCAGTTTAGGGCAGTGTTAAGCACAAGCTTTTTTTTAAGTTAGTGGATACACTGACTTGTTTCAGGACAACTTCTCATGAACTTAAAGCTGTGCTCCTGCACGTACTTGCTGAGTGCAGAGCTAAAAGCTGGACAAGCTTGAGAAACTGATTACATGCTCCATGATCACTTTTGGACATCCAAAGGCTTTTTTTTTTTACATTTTAACTTGGACAAAAAGACAAATTACAGACATTTTCAAGGGCCTAAAATCCATAATTATTTCATTCTTTATACACAACATGTCTTCCAGATTTCCAGCAACAGCCAACCTCACTGCTTGAGTGCTAAGGTCCTTGGGGAGTCACAGCTCTCTGGCAGTACCATGGTGGAAAACACATGAAGACCACGGATGTAGGGCTCCCAGATCATGAATTGAGTGGGAAACAGGAAGCCTCAGAGCCCTTAGAGACCTGGTTGAAGAGCTAGGTCTGACAGTGAGGCTCCCGCCACAATGACGATGAAGAAGCCGGAGGAATCAGCTGGCTTGGAAGTCTTGAAACCATGAGGTCCACTTCCTTGGGCAGAGTATGCAGTAGGGATTTTCTGGAGCTGAGGACCCCAAAAGGCCCTGTGCTCCCCACTTAGTTGCCATCTTCCAGGCAGAATTCTAAGTTACTGTGCAGGTGAGCTGTCAGCAGGCCTATGAGGTTTCTGAGAAAACCTGACTTGCAGGAAAGTTTTTAAACCTGCTTGACAGACCAGGTCACATCGGGGACTTCAGGAGAGAGGGTGACTGGCACAAAATCAGCCGCAAGAAGCATGTTTCTGTACGATGTTTCACATCTGATAAAATCACTTTATTCTAAGAAAAAAACATTCTTCTGGAAAATTTCCGTCACCTCTACTACAGGCTGTCATCTGCCACAGTCTTGCCTTCAGACTTACAGAATTGGATCACTGTTTACTTGCTGCAGAAAGTCTTAATTAGAGTAATTTCTGCAGCAGATTGTTTCTCCAAGCAAGCTTCCTTTGGCCATGGAAAATGGTATAGTATTTAGCTCCACCACAGTGCATGCTATGTCAGATCAGAAATATGATAAAAGGAGGATATTCCCATAACACAAAATACTCTGTCTTGAAAACAAAATCTGTGAGATACATGGGTTATACAAGGTATCCTACAGCTATCAAATAACTGAGTGGCAGCAGCCCTGAGACTCCACTCCATTACCTAGACCTTCCTTTTCCTCCACTAAGTTCGGCGTGAAGAGCTTACCTTACCAGCTTGTAGTGGTTAAGAAATACCATTGGAAATTTCCCATCCAAATGTTAATAGGCTTTCAGCCACTTCAAAGATGTTCATTTCTAACAGTTTTAATTCTTTTCAGCCAGTAGCTGTCTCCCTGCCAAAGTCAAGTCAAATCGTTAAGAAGTCATTAGAAAAGCCTTCAGATATGAAAACCATGCCTCAAAGTCCAGCTCTTCCGCAGCCTCTCATGAAAGACAGGGATGCTACTTTGGCATGGTTTCAGCCCCTTGGTCTACCTGAAACACAACTACAGAATCAGCCTGACTCATCTGCTTCACTTGATTGCATCCTCAGCCACTGGAAGAGGCTTTCTCTGAGAAAGCAAACGAGCAAGTACCAGTAGGGCAGCAGCCGCAGCTTCCAGGCTGGCGACTCAGTAACAAAACAGTTGCTTCAGCAGACCTGCTGCAACAAAGTCCTGCCAAATTTTTAACATCTTCAGGGACACTGCTGTGCACTAGCCTTGCACAAAAGCTTTGGTTGATCAGTGGCAAGTTCAGTCCCAGTCGACCCTCCATGCCATGAGTCAGCTCTCACCCCAAGGCCAAATGTTGTGTATTGGTTCATGACTGCTCTTGATGTGGGGTCCAGCCATTTCCCTGCCAAGAGAAATATTTGGCTTGTTTCTGACTGGAGCCCTGAATGCAAACACACCTACAGCGTGGGTGAAGAGCAGAGCCATGCCCCAGGCAAAGCAGGGAGTGAACCACCCTGACAGCACAAAAACACCCAGTGAAATGTATTCTCATTTTTGGCCCACCTTCTCCAGCAAGCTTATCTTGTGTTGCCATACAACCTGTAACTCATGCCAAGGCTCAAAATTTTCACACTTCTAGGCTTGCTCTAAACAGTCTCAGTCATTCTGATGGCAGCAACTCCTGTCCCAGCAGTGTCACCATGCGCATCACACTCCCTGGATATATCACATCTGCAACATGCCAGCCCCAGCTGCACCAAGGACAGCTGGCACCCACACTGCTGCCACTCTCATGGCTGCCAAACAGAAGGGGGCCCCTTCGTCTTCAGTGGTGAAACATGGCATTTGCTGCTGACATGTGCCATCTTCTCACTGAGCCACACCTCAGCAAACAGCACAGGGGTGTGCAAAGTAAATCGTGTCTAAAACACGCAGCCTTACATGATTATACAGAGATGGTGCATTGCAAACTGTCTACCAGGTCCTTTTACTAAGCCCATTTGCATCCTAAGGCAGGCTGTCATGGAACTTGGCATTGCAAAGCAGAAACTGGCAAGGACCAAAGACAAGAAGCATTTGCCTGCTGCAAGTATTTCCTCAACACATCCCTCCATTTTGCATTGCAGCACAGCAGCAAACAATTATATCGAGCAACCAAAAATTGCTCAAATTACACATATTTACCCCTACAGTAAGTCAGAATGAGAGTTGATTTCACTCATCACTCCAAAGAAACTGGATGGAGTGACTAATGCGAAAATGATCATAATTTTCCCTGCCCTTAATTTTGAAACTGAATTTAAAAACATACAATCTGATGATGGCAAAAGATGGGTTGTAAATATTTTGATATGGCAGCATGAAAAAGGAGGCTTAGTGTTAAAAGCCACCACAGCAAGAAGCAGGAAGGGATGCACTTACTGTACTTGCAATTCGCACATGTATTGTGCAGCATGAGGAAGATACTGTCAAAATAGAAGAAATTCGATAAATAGCAAAATGAGCCAGGGCTAGAAAAATGCTTGAGTAAAAAGACCATGAGAACTACAATTGCTGCTTCAGAAATGGTGAGAAGATAGATCTTCAAATTGCAAGTACTGTAAAATGTGAGCAAAAAAATAGGCTGCACCACAAGGAGAGGACACAGAAGTTGCTCTCTGCAGCCTTACTTTGCAGTTTGGGTCAAGCAAGAGCTTTTGGAGACAAGCAAATAAATGCTTCCAAGGATAAATACCGAGGAGAGATGAAGTCAGTACAAACAACCTGACATCCCAGGCTATATCCCACAGGGCAGGGATGACACAGCTAGACGACATGGTTGTCCCTTATCTTCTGGGAGATGAAAAGCTGATGAGATGTGGGGAGAGGGGTAGGGGGTCTGTCACTTGCTTTTTGCGTGCTCTGTTAAATCAAGATATTGGCTCCTCCAGCACAGTGACTGTGACCAAGATCAATACATCAGTGGGAGGAGAGCATGGACCACTTGCATACACTGCAGCAGCACAGGGCCCTGCTAGGGCCCCACCAGCCATGTTTCAGCTGCCCTCCCTTGCCTTGTGTTGCAACAGCAATGCAGAAAGGGTGGCTTTGAAGAAAAGTGGGAGCCCCCAGGGCAGGGGTGTGCAGCTGGTCACTGAGGCTGCTACACAGCACTTTTGGGCAAGAAATACGCTTTGCACAGAGAGGCAGCCATGGAGAATGGAGAGGAGGCAGGAGTTTTTGCTCCTGCTCTCTGGCAACTCAGTCGTGGGCTGTGCAATAAGGATCATTCTCCCAGGTTATGAGGATACATTACTAGACTCTGGGAGGAACTAGAACACCCTCCTTCCTCCACAAATATCCACATGCTTCTATTGGCAGATTTGGAAAAGGCTGGTTGAAAATTTCCTTCATGTGGAGGCACAGGTACTCACCATCACCTCAGCATCACTCTCTGTGAGCAGTGGAAGTTTTTCAGGATTTACTGATGTCCATAAATGCTAGGGACAGATGCTCACGGTGAGCATTTGCCCTGAGGAACAGTACAGCATGTAGCAACCCTTGTCCCAAACCAGGACACTGTGATGCTAACTTCTATGGGACCAACAAATGTATACCAACGGTGTAACACCATAGAATCATGGAATAGTTAGGGTTAGAAAGGACCTTAGGATTATTTATTTCCAGCCCCCTTGTCATGGGCAGGGATGCCTCACCCTAGACCATGTTGCTCATGCCTCTGTCCAATCTGGCCTTGAAGATGTGAAAGCCATCAGCCCTGTGCCCTGTCTCTGGATTATTGTACTACTTTGGAGGTGCCCTGGGAGACAATACGAGGTTTCTGCCAGATGACTGCTTTTCCAAGCAACGCAGAGCAACTGCTACAGCCAGCACATGGCTGGGATCACATGTTTGCAGAGTTCTTTAAAGGCTTCCTAATGTCATCCTGACCTGTAGAGAGCCTGATGTTTCAATGCCAACCGCATTAAGTGTACCTGTGTTTCAGACAGGCCCCCAAACAATCTTTTTCTGTGTGCTCTAATTTAAGGGGAAAACATCTGGTTGCTAACGATGCTGTTGTCATTGGAAACTTAATTAAGACTTTTGTTTTCATAAACTAAAAATAATGGTGAGTGCTGTTCAAGAGCCTGAAATCTTTATGCTGTATGTATAGCAGCCATGATTTTTCTAACGAGATGGCTGTTTGAAGTGTGTTTATATGTCTATAAAGGGAGCTAAATAGCATGTATTGATGTTAACTGCAGAGCTGACAAGTTGATCTACCCTGTTATTACATTGCCCCCTTCCACGTGATCAAAATTCATAAGCGATCTGAAAAGTTGTTTTGTTTGCTTTTAAACAGACTTCCCTCAGTGGGAGAAAGCTCACTGAGATCTGCAACTAAGTTTGAGACACAGCTCATCAATATAGGGTGCTTCATTGTGGCCTACTTTTTGGCCTTGAAGTGGCTCTTGGCATCCTGGAAGTGAAGCAGGTAGAAAATGCAATACCTAAACCCTCTTATCTACAAAATCCCATGCCGATTGCCACCTACTTCCAGGAAGGGTCAAAATCTGTTTTTTATCCTTTCCTTGAAGAAGGACAGGAAAGGGTTGGAGAGGCGTGGAGTTCTTAGAGACCATCACCAGCTGTAAACCCAATACAAATAAAGGGCTTAGCTCAAGCTCAGTTCCAGACTCCCTACAAAATGGTTTCCTGACACTGCAGCAACACCATGGCTGCAAGAACTCAGCTGACATCTACAGATCTTGAAAAGCAGTGGATTTTGACAACAAGGTCAATGCACGTAGGTTTCTGGACCCACAGACAGACTAGCACTGGGGAGGGACAGTTTGCTCATGGCAAACTGAGTCAGATGAAGAGCATGATCACACCCCAAAATTTCCTCAAATTCAACGCTCTTGAGTGTCATTCTGCAACTGGGAGAGGACAAATGGACCAGCAGACAGGGAGGCAGTACTGCTAACATAAGCATAGTTATGCTAATGGAAAAACTGGGATTAGGAAGCACTGTAAATTGTGTTTCATCTGCATGATGAAGAGCTGCAACATACATAGGACACATTTCCATGCTGAAAGCTGAAAGACTCACTGTGTCACATAAACACATAATCTGGAGCATTTAGACATTTGTCAAATATCCAAGGTTTGCAATGGTATCCCAGCCGGACATGCTGGGCTCACGAGGCTCTCAGTCCACCAAAGAAAAGGCATTTTTAGTTCATTAGTAGGTAGCTACAGGAAGAACTACTGAAGTGCAAGAATACTTGTCAGGGGAAAAAGATGGCAAAAGGCCAAAAGAGAAAGTGAAGGTTTTTACTGTTGAGGAAACGGGAAACTTAAGATTTCCTGCTTCTTGCTGGACCAGAAATACCACAACTTTGCTCTCTCTCAAAACATGGCAGAATTTGTGCATTTTGTCTTGTCTGGGATTGTTGTGTTGACAAAATAAAGCACAGAAAAAAGGGCAGAGGAAAGAGCAACCTGTATGTTTTTCATCAGCTGAGGACCCTGACACCTAGGGGATACATTCTGCCGGTTGTTTTATTTCCTGCAGCACGTTTGCCCAGTAATGAAGTTCCAGGAAGATTATCCTACTAATGCTATAAAGGTATTTTCCCTGGTTTTCCCAGCCCTAGTACGCTGCAACACATTGTCAATTGGAGAATCATAGAATCATAGAAAAGTTAGGGCTGGAAAGGACCTTAAGATCATCTAGTTCCAACCCCCCTGCCATGGGCAGGGACATCTCACAATAAAACATGCTACCCAAGGCTTCATCCAACCTGGCCTTGAACACTGCCAGGGATGGAGCACTCACAACCTCCCTGGGCAACCTATTCCAGTGCCTCACCACCCTAACAGTAAAGAACTTCTTCCTTATAACCAATCTAAACTTCCCCTGTTTAAGTCTGAACCCATTACCCCTTGTCCTATCACTACAGTCCCTAATGATGAGCCCATCCCCAGCATCCTTATATGCCCCCTTCAGATACTGGAAGGCTGCTATGAGGTCTCCACGCAGCCTTCTCTTCTCCAGGCTGAACAGCCCCAACTTTCTCAGCCTATCTTCACATGGGAAGTGCTCCAGTCCCCTGATCATTCTCATGGCCCTCCTCTGGACTTGTTCCAACAGTTCCATGTCCTTTTTATGTTGAGGGCACCAGAAATGCACACAATACTCCCAAGTGAGGTCTCACGAGAGCAGAGCAGAGGGGCAGGATCAACCTCCTTTGACCTGCACACTCCTTTTGATGCAGCCCAGGATACGGTTGGCTTTCTGGGCTGCAAGCGCACACTGCTGGCTCATGTTCATTTTCTCATCAACCAACACCCCCAAGTCCTTCTCCACAGGGCTGCTCTGAATCTCTTCTCTGCCCAGCCTGTAGCTGTGCCTGGGACTGCTCCGACTCAGGTGTAGGACCTTGTACTTGGCATGGTTAAACTTCATGAGGTTGGCATCAGCCCACCTCACAAGCATGTCAAGGTCCCTCTGGATGGCATTCCTTCCCTCCAAAGTATCAACCGAACCACACAGCTTGGTGTCATCGGCAAACTTGCTGAGGGCGCACTCAATCCCACTGTCCATGTCAGCGATGAAGATGTTGAACAAGACCGGTCCCAACACAGATCCCCGAGGGACACCACTCATTACTGGTCTCCAGCTGGACATTGAGCCATTGACCACAACTCTTTGCCTGAGACCATCCAGCCAGTTCTTCATCCACAGAGTGGTCCATCTATCAAGTTGATGCCTCTCCAATTTAGAAACAAGGATGTTGTGCGAGACAGTGTCAAACACTTTACGCAAGTCCAGGTAGATGACATCAACTGCTGTACCCCAGTCCTTCAGTTCTGTAGCCCGATCATAGAAGGTCACCAAATTGGTCAGGCAGGATTTCTCCTTAGTGAAGCCATGATGGCTGTCACCAAGCACCTTGTTGTTTGTCATGTGCCTTAGCATGCCTTCCAGGAGAATCTGCTCCAAGATTTTGCCAGGCACAGAGGTGAGACTGATTGGTCTGTAATTCCCTGGGTCATCCATTTTCCCCTTCTTGAAAATGGGGGTTATATTTCCCTTTTTCCAGTCGTTGGGAACTTCACCTGACTGCTTGAATTTTTCAAATATGATGGCCAGAGGCTTCATTCGCCAGCTCCTTCAGGCCTCGCAGATGGATTTCATCAGGTCCCATGGACTTGCTCACATTCAGGTTTTTAAGATGGTCTCGAACCAGATCCTCTCCTACGGTGGGCCCAAGGTCTTCATTCTCACAGTGCCTGCATCTACCTTCTAAGACTTGGGTGCTGTGGTCAGAACATTTGCCAATAAAGACTGAGGCAAAGAAGTCATTAAGAAGTTCAGCCTTCTCCAAATCCAAGGTAGCCAGTTCTCATAGCTTCCAGGGGGGTCTACATTGTCTCTAGTCTGTCTTTTATTCGCTGCGTACCTATAGAAACCCTTCCTGTTATGCTTAACATCCCTAGCCAAGTTTAATTCTAACTGGGCCTTAGCTTTCCTGACCTGGTCCTAGCTTCCCAGACAATGTCCCTCTATTGTTCCCAGGCCACCTGTCCTTGCTTCCACTTTTATAAGCCTCTTTTTCCCTTCAAATTTTCCTCAGCAGCTTCTTATCCATCCAAGGAGGTCTCCTGGCCCTCCTGTTGCACTTTCTTCTAGTTTGGCTGCAACACTCCTGAGCTTGCAGCAGGTCATCCTTGAAGATCAACCAACAGTCTTGGGCCCCCCTGCCCTCTAGGGCTTTATCCCATGGAACCTTACTAAGCAGGTTCCTGAAGAGGCCAAAGTCTGCCCTCTTGAAGTCCAGGGCAGTGAGCTTGCTGCACGCTCTTCTCACTGTCCTGAGGATCTTGAACTCGACCATCTTATGATTGCTGCAACGAAGGCTGCCCTGAAGCGTCACATTTCCAACGATCCCTTCCCTGTTGGTGAGCATGAGGTCAAGCATGGCACCTCTCCTTGTCGGCTCCTCTATTACTTGCAGAAGGAATTTGTCTTCCACACAATCGAGGAACCTCCTGGATTGCTTGTGCCAGGCTGTTACCGTTGCTCCAACAGATGTCCGGGTGGTTGAAGTCCCCCATGAGAACAAGGGCCTGTGAGCGTGAGGCTGTTCCTATCTGTCTATAGAATGCTTCATCCACAGATTCCTCTTGATCAGGCAGTCTGTAGCAAATCCCCACAGTAATGTCTTCCATCGCTATTTTCCCTTTAACCCTGACCCGCAAGCTCTCTGTTAACTGCTCACCAGTCCCCAGACAGAGCTCCATACTCTCCAGTCTATCCCTAACATAAATAGCATCTCCCCCTCCGTGTCTGCCAGGCCTGTCTTTTCTAAAGAGCCTGTAACCTTCCATTCCAACACTTCAGTCATAGGAGAAATGCCACCATGTTTCTGCGATGCCTACTATACCATACCCCCATAGGTGTGCACACATCTCTAATTCCTCTTGTTTATTACCCATGCTACAGGTGTTTGTACAGAGGCATCTGAGCTGAGCTCCAAATGAAGCTGGCTCATTGGCTGGAGCGGCTGGAATAGCTCTACATTGCTCCAAACAAGCATTTATTATAGGTGCTGGCAACTGACTGGGTGTGTTGGGATGGAATGATGTCCCCCTCCCCCAACACAACTAGTTTGAAGCATCCTTGACCAGTCTGGCAAGCCTCCCACCAAAACTGCTCTTCCCCTTCTTTGTCAGACCAGCTCCACCAGCCCCCACTAGACCTGGCCTACTAAATAGCCATGTTCTATATACAGCTTGCCCCATACAGTTAATGGATACAGACTGAGTGGGGTTTTCCTTTTCCTTCCATTGAAGAGGACTTATTTCACAGGCATGTTTTCTCCTCATTCCATCTGCCCAAGCATGAGCCTCTGTGACTAGAGATGCCAGCTGTCCAGGGACCGCAGCTCTGACATAAGCTCACATGCACTTCAGGAGTGAGCACCCTTTCCCTCTGTTTATTAACAATCCCTGAGGAAACACAGAACCCTCTGTGTTTAACATAATCAAAGATAACATCCATCTTGTGTGCCATCAAGGAAACCTATCCATTTCATCTCTCCTTCGACACAAACACAACAGAATACTGAAAAGTGTCATGTTGAGAAGAAACAGATCACAGTGGGCTGCCGGTACAGTTACAGTGGAGAAAACACTTTCATTGTGTATATCCATATGTACAAAATCCTATGTGATAAACTGTACAAAACAAGTAACACACAAACCACTGGAGGGGCAAAACACACCTACTTGGTCTGAAGGAAATTGCTCTGCTGATGGGGAAGCACAGGGGAGCTGGGAGCTCCTAGAGATTCCCTTTCAAGATAAACAAGCTTTAGCGTGCCAGCAAGGGCCACTCTTCTTTCCTTCGTTTGCTCTTTAGAAATACGTAGATGCTTTTTTTGGCATTTGGGGAAAAAACTGGCTTCCACATGTGAAAGGAGAAGACATACTCATGCAAAGTGCTGAGCATGTTTAGTTCCTACTGACAGAACTGGCTTTTTAAATAATACATTATCTTTGTTGACTGAGAGATGTGCTGGATAGATAACATAACCTATAATATAGGTGATATTATTTGAGGCTAACGTGAGGAAGTTTATTTTACCATAATCCAAACAGGCAGACTTAAGGTTAAATGCTATTGTTTGGCTTTTGAAAGATTAAGTTTAGGAATTTACCGTTCTCTTGATGATTTGTTTTTATTTATATAATGTGTCGAACTTAAAGCTTATCAGTGTGTGCAGTCAAACAAGATACTCAGTATACACACAAGAGAGTGATGTTATGGCTTGTGGAAATGATGACAGGGTTTTTTTTTGGTATTCAACAGGCATCCACCTAGTAATGCAGCACAGATCTCCCATTCATTCAGCCAACTTAGTTTACAGAAATGCAGATGAATGATGCTTAGCTGTAACCAAACTTATGCTGTCTTCTATGGCAGGAGCCATAGCAACCACTTGTGTACTGCCAAGGGTTCGGTTTAAGACACACGCCTACACTCTGAAGCAGAGATCCACCAGGGGAATAAATGCAACAGTGCTCCCTCTCTCAGTCTAGGGAGACACACATACAAGAACATGACAGGGATGTCCAACGAGGTGGCTTAGCTCTAAAGCTAGTTGACATGGCCATGTCCCATTGAAAGGAAGGCTCTCCATGCCTCTCTGAAAGTGATGATCCTATGCATACGCTCTCCTTATGTACACAGGCTCCCTTGGCAGAAGCAGGGATGATGGGGAATTGTTTGATCAGGACAGCACAAAAACAACACAAAAACAAACAAAAGGCCCTCTGCCCTGTTTCTTCTAGGTCAGCGAGCAAGCAGTGTTGTAAAATTGGGGCTTAATATATAAACTGCCACTCAGCTGTTCTTGATTGTCCAGAATGTGTCTCTGTTTAAACATACAAACCTCCACCTGTCTGCTCCATTACCAGTCTGCTGCTTCATCTTGTGAATGAGTAACCATATACAGAAGCTCATAGGGACAATGAGCTTGGCTTGTCCACGTGGCCTCACAGCTCTCTCAGAGAGCCAGCTGGACAGCCACAACCATCTCTTCACCCACCCACTGAGTCATCTCCACTGCTAAAAGAGGACAGTATGTTAACCTTACCAAAAGGCAGGCTCTCCTTTGCTCAGGAAGCCAGATCTCTGGACAGCATTAGCAGACAGTGTATTTCAGACATGCTGAACACAGCGTGTTTCATTATAGGAATAACAAGGAGTGACCAAGGGCAGAATGATTTAAGTGGGGTGAGCCAAGCCCAAAAACGGTTCAGATCCACATTCAGAATTCTCAGATCTGGACTTTAATTCATGTTTCACAGAAACCCACCTTTTCTTCTCTCACACACATATCTACAGATGTCTACAGCTTGCATCATCATTGTAATAGAAATCCATAGGCTGTATTTTGGGTTCACACTCAGACATTTGCCTGAATGGGTAACAAAGTCCAACCTCCAGTTCTGCCAGGTTCGACAACCTTCCCCTGTCCTTTCAGAGGCTGAGTTTCATGTTCGTGCACCAATTACTTCTGAGTTGACACGAATCACTGTCATAGCTACCTTACTTTGAGAAAGGTTTGTGGAACAAAACCAGTAGACTGCAAAACCATCAATCTGTCCTGATTACGGCTCCCAAAAATGTCTGTCTGTTTTAAAAGTGGCAGAACAAGACAGGTCATCTCCATGTTCAACTGATGCACGGACATGTATTTTTTAAACACTACATTTTATATAATTGTAACCAACTGTATAAACACCTAACTTTTGTCTCCTCCTAAACTTTGAGTTGAAGCTCATGCTCCCTGTCACAGAAGGGGACACTCCCATTTTCCTCTCACCACCAGTGTATGACAAGAGCTTAGAAAAACTGGCGACTCTGAGAAGGCTGCACTGGTGACCCAGAATTTGAGGTGCTGTCAGCTGATGAGACAGCCACTTCTCTGTATAGCACACCCCTCTTTTAGCTGTACCCCCACCTCTATTCCCCATGTCAGGAGCTGACAGAGACCCACACAAAGGCTTTTGCAGTCTAAGTCCACACACTATTTTCAGAGCTTCACAGGGCATCTTCACAGTGGCTCTGGGGAGTGGCAACCATGTTCATGATGGCGTGAAAAGAAGGATGGGGAAGAACGAATCTATTCGGAGTAATGTGATTTTAAAGACAAGTGACAAAGGGCAAACCTCACTTTTGTTTTTGTTTTTGTTTTGCAATTTGTCAGCTACTCTTCTTCCAAGATAAAGACCCCATGTTAATAAATCATGTTGGGTCTACTCTCTCTTCCTGTTAGAATGAATTCAGTCACTGAAACTGAATCGCCAGTCACCCCAATGCTGTGGATGGGGAATCTGTTAATAACTTTTAAAATGACATTTTGTTTCAAAAATCAGACTCTAAGCTATTCACAAGATTGGCCTGAACAATTCATAACACATCAGGATACCTTTTGGTTTAGCTTCCTTTTTTTTTTTTCAGACACTGGGGGATGTATTTTCCAACAATTCCCTCCAATTCCAAGTGTCTAAAAAGTTAGAAGAAATTTTTGATAGCCATTACATCAGAAGGAATGGAGGTTAAATAAGGTTAATTCCAAGCAAGAACACTTATCAGTGTTGCACATAGTTGTGGCAAAATGTGTAAATTCAGGACCAGGACTCTGGCCACATGTAACCTACAAATTTCATTTGATTAGCTGTCACATATCATTTTGTATCAAACACCTTGTTTGGCTATATTTATGGTGACAAATGGTCACCTGTGCACCAGACACTCTGGGCCCTGGCTGTTAGAAGTGTGAACACATGCCTACTCATACTCAAATTATTTTCTTAAAGCACCAGTGGTCTATTTGAAAGAAAACAAAATGGTTTTAGCTTTTTTTGGTTGCAGGGAAGAGCTTACACCCAGTAAGCTAAGAAATCTGAAATAAAATTGTTTTGTAAAAAGTATATCATAACCATGGTAAATTTCTGGTCCTTGAATGACAGGTACTGGCAAAACTGATGCAGCCAATTTGCTGCCAAGAATTGTGACTCCTATGATGAGATTCACAAAACACCTATGGCCATCAAAGGATGAAGTGATAAAAAAATTTTCTTGTTAATATCCACCATGCACTTTCTATGAGATTCTGCCCTCCAGTTCTCCATTGGCAAAGAAAATTCACTCAGTTTAAAACACTACAGTGAGTGCTGAAAATAATGAAACTCTAGCAGCATGTCTTGAACTTCTCTATGTGGAGTTACAGATGTGGGAGGAGAGGACGTGGTTGGTGCAGCTGGTGTGCCCAACAACAGGGGCAGAAAAAGCCATGCAGGAGCCGTCCTGGGGAGCCTGTGCCACAGCACCCCAGCGTATCCATGATGAGCGCAGACAGTGACCCACATGCCAGCCATGCCCTCAGCCCAAAGCCCAGGTAGGCAGGCCAAAGGCACAGCTCTGCACAGCAGCTCCAATGCTCAACAAAACCCCCAATTTCTACAAAGCCATGGAACGTTTGATGTCACATTGACCAGACGCAGTCCATCAAAATACCATATGCTTAAGTCAGCAAGAAGCATGCAGGACCAGAACTTTGTGTTTCTTTGCATGCCACTTATTTTGGGGCTGCCACTCAGATTCCCAGGAACTGAGGAGGTGGTGACAGAGACAGACAGACAGACAGACAGACACACACACACACACACACACTTAAATCAGCCAACAATCAACCACTGCAGAGAGGATCTTGTCTGTTTTTTAAGGAGTGCACTCATGAACACCCTTCTCCAGAAACCAGTTAATAGTAGCAGTGGTCTTCAAGGCTTTTGCTTTCTGTGCAAAACTGAAGTTGTTACACATTGTTCCCTCACAGCGGAGTTTGCAGGAAAGCTTTTATGGACTGGCTGTTCATCAAAATGGTAGGCGAAGAACAGGGAGGAGCCATGAAAAATACCCATTTCTAATAAATCTGAGACTGCTTCACAGCCCAGAGGCAGACTCATGTTGTTTTTGGCATGCACAACATAAAACATAATACTGAGTCTGCGACTCATGAGCAGTTTCCTGCACAGGCTGTGGGTTTGCTTTGTCTTCTGTTATTATTATTGTTATTAGATGGAGGTTGTGGAAAAGAGCATAGGTGTATGCAGGGGGTGAAGTGGGAAAAAGTTAATCTGCCATGTCATCACTCTTTTAATCCAAAGCACAGAAACTCAGAGGTTTTTATAGTGTGAGGTCTGATAATGATAATACAGAACCACCTGAACAAACAGTCTGTAGGGCAGATTATACCACAGTGAGTGGGAAGTAAGCAGTCCTCCACCTGCACTCCCCTCCTGCTCTGAGAAAACTACCTGTGTGAAAAGGGAAATGTGGTGAACACCACAGCACCCATCCCATCAGCTGGGCCAAGGCACACAGACGAGCCCACCATATAATCAAAAGGCTTCCTCACAAGCTCCCCTTTTGGAGACAAGCACATGTCTGAAGAGGAATGAGCCGGTTCAAAGTGTTTAATGTTTTCCTTACATCAGTGTTTACCAAAAAAAGGTCAGCGGCAATAATGTTTCTATAACAACTAGCACCTACGAAGGGGAACGACCTCAGCTTGGGCCATGGAAAGACAGGGTTAGAAAGTACTCAAATGGACAGATACTCTTAAATCTCATGAGTCTGAGCAAATCCATCCAAAAGTACTTAGAGAAGTAACAAATGCAGTGATTAACAGGCATCTCTGAGAACTGGTAGATGGCTGAAGGTCCAGAGGCTGGAAAAGGGTAAGCGTGAATCTTTGCTTTAGAAGGGAGAGGAAAACAGGAGCAAAAAAGCACTAAGTAGCACCATGCCAGAAGAGGCTGCCCATGCTCCAGAGGACAGGAATACAATTCAAGTTGGAAAAACATTCTGAAAATAACATACTATAACTCAGGTTGAGTAAGGAAAAGCTTCTATGTGAAGACTGGAAGAACTGTCTGCACTAATACATGATAGAAAACCACTGGACCAGCAGCAGCTGTACAGGAGGAGAACCTGTGGGTTACAGCAGAGCACAGGGGCACTTCTGTTGCCTGACTTAACCCAGGTCTGATAGCTGATACAGGAGACTTCAAACAGGGCAGAGATGCTCTTCCATGTACACAAGGAGGCAAGTATGGGAGGAGAACACCAATGAGGGAAGGTGGCTAAAGTCACCTAGCCTCTGAGCCAAAGTGGCAACCAAAAATGGGCAAAAAGCCCGAGGAAGAAATGAGACAACAAACTGAAGATGATGGCCAGTGTTAAGATGAACTCTGAAGCCTGGTGTGTTGCACTGTGTCCTTTCTCTACTCAGTTCTTTCATGACCATGTATCCCAAACAACTATCTAATTTCATCTCTCCCCAGGATGGATGAAAAAAACACATAGGAAATTTAGTAAGCCCAGTGCAAGCTAAACAAGATGCATATTAACTTTATCAGTCCATCACTGGGTTGTTTAAATTAAATGCTGATCCATTCTTCAGTTGTTTCAATCTACACAGTATACTTCTCCAGGCAAACCTCTGAACTGGCCAGAAAAGTGTGCTTTGTGCATTTATATATCTGTATGCTATCAATGACATTATTAGTGGCATCATTGTCCAGACAAATCATCAAATCAGTATATTCAGGGATTTGGGGCTTATTTGTTTGAAAAACGAAGGAGACAAAGAACAGCAGACCAGAAATTAAGAAAACACAGTGCTTTAAAGGCTTCCATGGGTGGGTTTTGTCTGAGATGAAGGACTGAAGAATTAGCAGTTAGAAGAGAAATCTTGGAGGAGCAGCTGTGCCATGTCATGGCAGAGTAGCTGCTGCAGACATCTCTGCAGCACTGGCTGAGAAACAGGCAGCCTGCACTTCAGGACTCTACATAAGGGGCTCTGCACCATTTATCATTCACGATGATGTGTCTGACGTGTTAACATGAACAGAAGCAGCCACTTCATAAAGAGAGACTACTGTAACCCTGAGACTCTTCCCAGTAAATCTCTGCACTGTAAATTAGCCCACTATGCAAAGCTCAGGTTCTACAGGAACCACCCAACATTCTCTCTCTGACTGCTAAGCTCCTTGTTACTCATCTTAGTTAAGAGGGGAAGAGAGGCAATACTGAGCCAATGTGGGTGAAAGGAAGTGATCTTTAGTTAAAGAAAAATATCCAAACCACCACTCCTTCTTTAACTCAGACATTATACAAGTGAGAAGTCAGTGCTTCTTTCACAGACAGCTAAAGGTTGAAATACATAATACTGTCTCTAGGTCACCCCACTTGACCCCACAAGTCGCCCCACTTGTTTCAGGCCACCATACCCTGAAACAAGACCATTAGTAGACAAGGGTCTGGATTTGTAGAAAAGATCTATAGGGATTCTGTAGTTTAATGTGAAGCTCACAGGGCTAAGGAGCTGGGCAAGCAGCATTACAGAATTTGAGAAACCAGGTAGAAAACCCCCACAGTTTTGGTCTGAAAATCAAAAGCAATTGAAGGGACAGGAGTTTCTAACGGTTTAACGGAACACAGTGTAAAGTGTGAAAGTTCTTTAGATGAGTCACAAAGTTGGGCAACACAGAAAAATAAGATGATACCCACAGACATATGGGGCTAAAGGCGCACTCTCAGCTCAGAGTCTGGAACTCCCCTTGGTGCAAACACAGCTCAGCTAGTTTCACTAACCCAGCAGAGATTCTTAGGTTATTGTGTCTCACCTCTTGTGCACCACAGGACAAGGAAAGCCATACAAAAGTCCTTAGGCTTAGGTTGCCAATGTACACCTAGAAATAAAACCAAATCAGACCCCTAACTGTGTCTCTTACCCTCTTCCACATCAGACACAAGACCTTTCACTACTGTTGAAAATGCAGGAATGCTTTGTTCCCTAACTTTTTTTTTTTTTTCACTGATCTATGACACAACATGAAATCAGGTATTTGTAGCATCGATCCAGAAGTTATAAAATTATCTCTTCTATTATTGAGATTTCACCTGGATAACCATCTCCCTACCACAGGATTTCTCTAACAGATACGACCATGCCAGCAGCCGTGTTACTGCCCTCAAGTTACAGAATCATAGAATCAACTAGGCTAGAAAAGACCTTTATGATTCTCAAGACCAACCATTACCCCAGGACTACCAACCAAGACCACCACTAAACCATACCACTGAGCGCCTTGTCTACATGGTTTTTGAACACTTCCAGTCATACTTCTTTATCTTGTATTTTGCATATGGGTATGGATTTCATTTAAAGGTGTAAGGGTTTTTTTTTATTTGGCAGGAATGAAGCTTTTCCTATCTTCTCTCCAAAATCTGAGGAACATCTTTTAATATTTTTTTTTCCAAACATATTTTCTGTACTAAAAGATGAAAGCTATAGCCATGACTCAACAAGGTATTTAAGAACATGCCTAACTTTAAATACATTAGTAGATCAACTGATTCCATTAGAATGAATTTTGCATTCATGGCTGATAATCTACACCTTGATGAACCAGGGCTAAGAGGCTTATTATGGTTTGTACCAAGTATATGCAGACAAGTGCAGATGCACATGAGCTCCCTACAAACAGAGACACGAAACAAAGAGTCGGACATCTTCATGATCCAGTATCTGTTAATCAACTCATTCCTGAAGATTTATTTTTCCTCTTACATAGGAAAAAATCTGCACGACCTTGCAAACTGTTTATAGCTGAAAAGAATCAAAGCATGTCCCTGTGGCACATTTTTTCCTCGTCCCAGCCTTATTTAACCCAAATATGTGTTAGTCAAAAGCCAACAGTGCAGTCCTCCTGAATGCCACTGATGGACTTGAGATTTTTTCCCTTTAGTTTCTTGATGATTATGGAAGCTTATCTACACATGGTCCTGCTTCTTCCACAGAACTGCTGGCTGTATCCTGCAGCCCATTTCAGTTACAGTAACCGCTGCTCTTCTCCTTCCCCAGCCTTTTCTAAATTGCAGGAAGGTTCCTGTGGTGTACTGGTTCTCCCAGGACTCAGGAACTGCTTTCATTGACACTGAGTATCATGTCTAAAATCTATCCATAAAGACAAGGAGAAAATGGAATGGAATAAAATAAGCAAGAAACAAAAAATGCTGTTAGTAATGCTGTTTAATTTCATCCTCTCAGGAAGTGTCCTATCCTAGAAAACAAACCAAACCAAAACAACCCAACCCAGTGAAAGAAAACATTCATCATTTCCCAGATAAGATCAGGGCTGTTCCTCAGGGCACAAGCTGCAGTCAGCTGGGAGGAGCAGGGCAGCAGATAGCAATATGGGGGCAGGTTTCCAGGAGGACAGGCGTACAGCAGGGCTGAACTGACCACTCTTTGCCTTTGCACTGAAAGCAGTGCTGGGGGCAGCTGTGAGTCCCAGCACCGTGTCCTCTGCACCTAGGACTTCCTCCAGGACTCCCTCCTGCACCCCTCCACAGCACACTCACCCCTGCCAGTAACAGCTTATGCGCAAGAGGCTCCCCCATCTTCAAAGACCCCAACTTTGTGTTTTATAGGTCTGTTTAAGGCTTGAGGGCAAATCTAGGGAGAAGGCCTATTTTTCCCATTTTTCTTGCCTTTCTCCTCTGGTTTCTGGGGACTTGGAGAGCATCCCTCCTTTCAAGGGAAAGCCAGAAAAGAAAACAATACCATCTTGATTGACAGGATTTGAAAGAGTCTTGGCTAAGAGACAGCATCAGAGGAGAAAATGGCTGTGCCTCTGGTTCTATAGCTTGTGCTAATCTCTGGAAATGCCTGTGGGGCTGAGCAGTGCATTAGAAACATCTTGTCCACTGCATGCTTTCCAAATGCTCACATGGGAATAACAGGTAAGGTAAAGAGGTAAAGAAACTGTAGCGAGAAACCTAACTGAAACTGCCCCAGCCAAGTATAAAAATAATGCTTTCCTCTCCACTGCTCACTCAGATGATGGTTCCAACAGGATCTGGAAACATTACGGTCTTCCAATTTTGAAGGAAACTGTTCCATTGTGGCCTAGAACAATCCAGGAATAAATTCAGTGCCTGGGTGTCACATCTGCTGTTAGCTGAGTGGCAGAAGATGAAAGTACACTTTTCAGAGTTTTAAATGCCAAGCTCACAACCATTTACCCTCCTTTCCTAAAAGATGTATCAATTTGAAAAATGGCATGGTGTGATGAGAAATGACCCCCTGATCCCACCCTGGTGATGGGCTATGTTTTATGGGTGAATTGTCCTTGAACATGCAACTAGCACTATCCTCTGTGAGAGGAAAGAGACTGCCTTGAAAACTAACATTAAACATTTAAACATCCAGAATCAGCACTCACCTTCCTCTCAACTACAGAGGAGTTGGTACATCTTTTACTATTCCTTACCCTAAAGCTATCAGGACAAACACACACACCCATTGTCTCTAAATAGGGCCCAAAAAGTGGTATGTAATCATATACGCTGGAACTAAGTGCTCCAGGGGCAAATAAACAATTTGGTGCATGGCAACCTGGAAAGAAGCTGAAATGAAAAAGGACATTTGATGCTAACTTCTGGGATTTTTCCCCCTTATTGGTGTTGGCTTGTACTTCTCATGCCCCTGGGAGAAGTAGCTGTGTGCCCCGAAGATAAACCGTAGCGACAGACCTACACACAGTGCATATTCCCAAATCCTCGCAACATCATGTGAGCTTTGAGGTGCAGAAAACATCTCTGAATTTCCTCAAGTTCTTTTCTAACCAGCAGAAGAAGAGAAATTTGGGGACAGAGTTACTGAGTTTCATGCACTGCAAACTATAGGACTCACTGACATGGAGTTGCAGTAAGAGAGATTCGATTACCATCTATCTATCTCTTTTCCTTCAAGTCATCCCAATGTATTGTACCCAGATCATCTACCTAACGTCCCCAAATCAAAATGCTATTAAGTCATAGAAACATATTGATAGCAAAGACCCATCTATCAAACACCTTCATGGCCAAAACATGTTGTAACTGGAAAATGTCTGTGACCTATATATCAGCCAGTAAATGGATTAATCTTTTGTGGCTTAATATGACCAGGTATTCAGAGCTATGCAGAGCTACCATTTTACTTCTCCTATAATGACATCTGACCTAATGGTTCTGAACTCTAACCAGCCCTAATCTGGAATACATCTTCAAGCTGAGGCCATGGTGATCAGCACCACAGGTTGCCCAGACGTGAAAACTGTGCAAATAACCATGTTAGTGCAGGACTGTGCTCCACCTGGCATGAGATTTGCAGCCCAAGTTTCCCTAGACATATTGACTTTGCAGGTCTCTGAACCCTAAATGTAACCATAACCTGAATGGCACCCTGGAACTGACACTGAGGCCACCAGCAGTGGCCAGGATGAGAAAGGTGTCCAATGTTGGTGCAGTGCCGTTTTCACCTTGGCATACCTTTTCCAGCTGCAATATCCCTTGACATGTATCTTAATCTAAATGCCATCTTCCAGCAGAGGCTGATATCCCTAGCACCATAGGTGTCCCAGATGAAAATCATGTCTAAGTACTGATGTTGGTGCAGTGCCGTACTCATCTTGGCATGACTTTTGCAGCCCCAGTGTCTCTGTACCTGTAGGCTTTGTGACCCTCTGAACCCTAACCCTAACCATAACCCTAACCTCTACGACACCATAATACTGAGACTGTGGTTTCTAGAACAGTCAGAGTTCCAGAAGGAAAAGGTGTGTAAGGAGTAATGCTGATGCAGTGCCATACATACCCTGGCATGCCTTTAGCAGCCCCAGTGTCTCTGGACACGTAGGCTTTGTGGGCCTCTGAACTCTAACTCTAACCCTAAACTTTATGACACCATAATACTGAGGCTCACATCTCCAGGATCACTGGAACACCTGAGAAAGGTCTGTAAAGACCATTGTGGGTACAGTGCCATACTCATCTTGGTATGCCTTTTGCAGCCCCTGTGTATCTGGACCTGTAGGCTCTGTGGCTCTCTGAACCCTAACAATATCCTGAATGGCACCTGCAACTGATTGTTGTGTATCCAGGCCCAAGGGTGTCCCACGTAAGAAAGGTGTGCAAGGACCAATGTTGGTGCAGTGCTGTACATGTTTTGGCATGCCTTTTGCTGCATCAATGTATCTAGATCTGTAGGCTTTGTGGCTCTCTGAACCCTAACCCTATCCTCTATGACACCATAAAACTGAGGCTCATGTCCCAAGTACAGTTGGCACTCCTCGTGAGAAAGGTGTGTGGGGAGCAATGCTGATGCAGTGCCATACTTATTTTGGCATGCCTTTTGCAGCCCCTGTATCCCTGGATTTTGGGGCTCTTTGGTTCTTTGAACCCTATACCTAACACTAACCTTAACCTTTATTGCCTGTGAAACTGAGGCTGTGGGACAAGCACAGTCGGTTTTCCAGATGAGAAAGGTGTGCAAGGAACAATGTTGACGCAGTGCTGTGCTCCACACCCAGTATCTCTGGAATGTTAGGCTTTGTGGCTCACTGAACCCTAACCCTAATGCTAAACCTATGACACCATAATACTGAGGCTGAAGTTTCCAGCACAGTGTTCCAGATGAGAAAGGTATAGAAGGACCAGTGTGGGCGATGTGCCGTACTCTTCTTGGTATGGCTTCTGCAGTCCAAGTGTCTCTGGATCTGTAAGCTAATGTGTATCTCTGAACCCTAACCCTATCTTGAAAAGCATGTGGAACTGAGTTTCAACTATCCAGCACCATGGGTGTCCCACATGAGAAAGGTGTGGAAGGACAAGTGTTGGTGCAGTGCTATAGATGTTTTAGAGTGACTTTTGTAGCCCCAGTGTCTCTAGATCTGTAGGCTTTGTCACTCTCTGAACACTAACCCTAACCCGAAAATTTATGAAACCATAGTACTGAGGCTCACATCTCCAGAACAGTCAGTGTTCCTCATGAGAAACCCTATCCTGAATGGTACTTGGAACTGATTCTCATGTATCCAGCACCAAGGCTGTTTCACACAAGAAAGGTGTGCAAGGAGCAATGTTGATGCAGTGCCCTACTTGGCATTCTTTTTACAGCCCCAGTGTCTCTGGACCTGTAGGCATTGTAGCTCTCTGAACCCTAACCCTAACCCTAAACACTATGACAGCATAATACTGAGGCTCACATCTCCAGCACCAGGGGTGTTCCTCATGAAAAAGGAATGTAAGGGTCAGTGCTGGTGCAGTGCCGTAGTCATCTTGGTATGACTTTGGCAACCCAAATATCTCTTGACATGAAGGCTTTGTGGCTCTCTGAAGCCTAAACCTAACCCTAATCCTCAACTTTATGACACCATAATACTGAAGCTCAAGTCTTCAATAGAGTCAATGTTCCTCATGAGGAAGGCATGTAAAGAGCAATGTTAAAGCAGTGCCGTACTTGTCTTGGCATGCCTTTTACAGTCCCAGTGTGTCTGGACCTGTAGGCTTTGTGGTTCTCTGAACCCTAAACCTAATGCTAACCGTAATCTTTATGGCACCGTGATACTGAGGCTGTGGGCTCCAGCACAGTCGGTTTTCCAGATGAGAAAGGTGTGCAAGAAGCAATGTTGATGCAGTGCTGTGCTCCCCCGGCATGACATTTTCATGCCTGTGTACCTGAAGCTTTGTGGCTCTCTGAAAGCTAATCCAAAAACTAACCCTAACCTCTATGACACCATAATACTGATGTTGCGATTTCTGGCACACTCAGTATTCGAGCTGAGATAGTTGTGCAAGGACCACTGTTGGTGCCTTACCGTACTCGTCTTGGCATGCCTTCTGCAGCCTGAATATATCTAAATATTTAGGCTTTGTGGCTTTATGAGCCTTAACTCTAACCTTAACCCTAAACTCAATGACACCGTAATAGTGAGAATGTATTTTCCAGTACAGTTGGTGTTCCAGATGAGAAAGGTGCACAAGAAGCAATGTTATAGCAGTGCCATATTCATCTTGGCATGCCTTTTACAGTCCCAGTGTCTCTGGATGTGTAGGCTTTGTGGCTTTTCGAACCCTAAACCTAACCCTAAACTTTATGACATCATAATACTGAAGCTCACGTCTCAAGAACAGTGGGTGTTTCTCATGAGAAAGGTGTGTAAGGACCAGTGTTGCTGCAATGCCGTACTCATTTAGGCATGCCTTTTGCAGCCCCAGTGTAGGCTTTGTGGGTCTTTGAACCCTAGCCCTAAACCTAATCCTAACCTTAACACTAACGCTAACCCTATCTCAATAGCATCTTGAAGCTGAGGCTGATGTCTATAGCAGCACTGGATGCAAGGAGCAGTATGTCCAAAGACCAAAGTTGGTGCAGCACCATACTCATATTGACAGGTCTTTTACAGGCCCATTATCCCTGAAATTGTACTCTTTGTTGCTCTCTGAACCCTAACCCTATCTGAATGGCATCTTGCAGCTGAGGTTGAGGTACCCAGCACCACAGATGGACAATGAGAAAGGTGTCCAATGACTACTCTTGTTGCAGTCTCACTCTAACCTGTGCATAAGATTTGAAGCCCCACTATCCCTTGACTTGTGGGCTTTGTGGCTCTCTGAACCCTAACCCTAACGCTAACCCTAATCTTTAAGGCAGCGTAACACTGAGGCTGTGGGCTTCAGCACTGTCGTTTTCTCAGAGAGAAAGGTGTGCAAGGAGCAATGTTGATACAGTGCTGTGCTCCCCCTGGCATGACTTTTCTAGCCCCAGAGTCCCTGGAAATCTAGGCTTTGTGGCCCCATAAACCTTAACCTTAATCTTTGTCTGATAGTCATTACAGCAGCAGTCAGGTTAAATTAAACAGTACCATTTCAAATGCGGGAATATAGTTATTTTTTCTGCTGATTCCTAAATTTATACATCCCATCAGGTTTTCCTGACTAGCCTATTCAATTCCATGACAAAGGCAAATAGCCTTTTTCTCAAGCCTCAATATCAAGCTCCAATTGCTTGTGTTTTGAAGTTTCACAATTACAATGCATAGTCATCTTTCATAACCTCAATTCTCTGTTGAAAGATGCAGTGAACCACCAATAAACTTCTATTTCTGCAGTTAAAATTTTATTGCATAACCCATTCCAATTTTCATAAGATTTTTGCTCATAAATTTCTGCAATCCATTTCATCATTGATGTGTGTGCACAGAGGGAGAGAGATGACAGACAGTAATTTTTATGCTTAGTCCTGTGTAAATGAAACCTAAAATCCAAACTGACTTTGTAGATGCAAGCTGTAATATTAACATTATAGTTGAAAATGTGTATGCAGAGATACAGGAGATGGTGTAGGTGTGAAACTGTGGTGCACCACTGGGCATGCATTTTGAATTTTTATTTTCTTTCATTTTTTTTAAGAGTGTAATTAAAGTTTATGTCTATTTCCATTCTTCCTTTGACAAATTATGATTCCATCAAATTAAATCACGTGTGTGAGTATTCATCTCTGTTCCTTTCACACATTACAATATAAAACAGTGTAGCTTAGTCTACATGCAATTATTTATGGAAATACAAATCTAAGTAAAAAATAAAGGCTGGAGTAAGAGAAGCTCAGACAGAGAAGCTCAACTAACTGCAGAGTTTCTATGAAGTCATGTCTAATGAGCAAGAAGACTTCACAACCAGAAATCAATCCACCAAAATTCACACAATGAATCCTGTTCCTAACTCTGAGCAAGAATGAGGGGAGAGACTCTTCCACTTCTTCCTAATTCTCTCTGTTCTTCCTTTGTCTAAAGGACAGCTGTCAGCAGTATTTCTTTGGCAATTCTGTAGTGAGCTCACAATGACAGCTAAAACCAGTCATAAACAGCTTAATACTGGTCCTAATTTGCCAAGTCTTAGAGTGAGTGATAAGGTTGTGCTCAGCCTTCTTCCGATGCTAAGGCTGCCGGGCCGCTCAGCAACAGAAATGGAAGTAGCATTTTTTTTTTGTCACTTCTGTTTGCCTTTTTTTTCTTCTTTGTCTTTCAAGCAAGAACACACTGTTCTCCAACAAAGCAGCAGTAACTACTCCAGTTTATTCAGGGTGACTTCACCATCCAGAAAGATGGTCTTTAATGCTATATTTAGTGCCAATTCTAAGTTCTCAAACTGGATTTTCCTTGTAAACCTTGGTAGCTGAAGCAAAACAGGATGTACTTCAGAAGCAAAATAAAATCTGCCCATACAACACCATACAGATACCTTCAGTTGCTCCCCTGCCTTTTCACCTCTTTTAACAATGTAGTATTGTAGAGTGAATATTATATCATAATGTGAAGTCTTTATGAGTAAGAGACTTTAATGGAAGTTATTGGCAATATGCCCAAGCAGGCAGAGGTTTCTGGGCTCAAACTCTGAAACCTCACTTGACCATTAAACACCACACCACATCAAAGTCACATTAACACCTTTGACTCTGGAGACCAGCCATGCTCAGGTGAAATGAGCAGTGTATCAGTTGAGATGCTCTCGTTCTTCCCAGCCTAATAGCTGTTAAACTCTTGGCAACAAGAGGCTTGGAAGCCTACTGGGGAGCTCTTGGGATCATATTACAGGGAACTAGGAAGAGCTCTAAAGAAAGATCCTTGTTTGGTATGATCATCAGGGAAATTATATGGGCACATTACAAGCCTTTACTTGTTTTGTAGAGGCAGATGGACCTTCCCATGATGTGCGGCTTTAGAAAGTAGCCCTTGCCTTACTGCTGAGATCAGCTATCTCAAAATAACTGTCATTCCATATCAGATCATCTTGGACTAGAGTCACTGATAAGAGTCTGTTCAAGCTGTCATAAACATATCTGGTAAAACAGCACACAACCCAAGCATCCTTCTCGCCAAGTCCCTTCTCCTTGACATGACTACCATTTGAACTTGCAGGGAGCCAGCAAATCACAGAGCAGACCTTGGGCAAGAGACAAACTACATTTTATGTTTTTCCACTGACACTTGCACAGTCTCAATGTAGGATCTCACCTTCTGGTACTGTTGTTTTTGTAAAACTCTAATACCCTGGTTTTCATCTTCAAAGACAAGATGGTTTAACTGTGACAACCAGATGCAGGTTTTGAGATCCCCTGTAAGCTGTCTCTGCCTCCAGAAGTGATTGCCAGCCTCCGCTCTATGAGACCACCACCAGCTCAGCTCCTGAACACAGGCAGACAGCAGTATCTGGTTCTCCTGGCACAGGCATTTCCAATATCTCTCTGGGAAACTGAAGTGTGCCACAGGCTGGGTTTAGCATACTTGCTACCAGTTCAACCACTGCATTGTAAAAACAGATAGAAAATGCAGCATTTTTACACACTAAGGTAACATTAGGGGTCCCTGGAGACTAGCTTTGGAAGAAAATGGCCTTTAGAGCTCAGTGAGGTGATATTCAGCTTCCAGATGGAGGCATTATTAAGAAGAAGTATCCCTAATGCTCACAGAAACCAAAACTAAAAGATTCCCCTGCTGGACTCTGTGTGGCAGCAGTTCTGAGGCACCTCAGGTCAGTCAGGGGAAGCACTCACAGAACGAGGTTGGAAAGAATGGAGGTTTTCAGTGGCTGCTACCCTGTAGTCATGAACATATTTCTCTTCTATCCATTCCAGTTTTTCAACAGCGCCATAAAAAAACCTGCTCCTAAACAGCCCATTATTCAAACCAGCAATACTCTTTGCAATCAAAATTAAAAAGACTAGGTGGCAAAATAGCCTGGTTTGCTGCTTGTCAGCACCTGCTGCTTTGAAAGAGTGACCTTTTTTAATTCCTCTGAAACTTGTATCTCTGAAATACCAGCTTCCCTGGAAACACTTTCTTTCACTTGCTTCTCTGAAAGGGGTAAAATTACTTCAACAAGTATTTCTCTGTAATAGATGAAAACCAGAGATCAGTGTGATTTCTAGGGCAATACTTGGTGCCTTTTCTATACTGAATTGTGATATGTAATTTTAATTTGGGCCTTTCTGAAATTATAAAGTTATTTGTGTTCTTTGGTACAGTAAGGAGTAAAAAAAGAAATCAAATCATTCAAGAGAATATAAGTAAGGATTTACCTGTACAAAAATGTAATACGTATAACAGTTCCCAGATATCACATCTGAAATACGCATATGTGCATGCACTCTACATATTATACACACATTTACAAAGACACACATTTTCCCAGTTATCCTAATAGAAGTGACAAAAGCCATAGGGATGTAGCAGTATAAAATCTCACAGTCCTTTTGGGATAAGATTTCTTAAGCTAAGCTCTGGAACAGGAGAACTACTAGGAACTGGGGATTTGTGAACCTATCTTACAAGAGGAGGCTGGAAGAATTCAGCTTGCAAAATGAAGGCTGGGGGATTATATGGATGAGATTATAGTTAGTCTCTTAAATTCATTGTGGAGATAAAAGCCAAAAACAAAGGCAGATTATAGATGTTGGTTCAAGAATAATTTATTATAAACTGGTCAAAATTACTCCTGGCCAGAAATTAGAAACCCCCTAAGTTTTAGAGTAGTGAAATCCTGGGAAGTCTGCAAAGCAACTCAGAAGTTGCTTTTTTTTAAGTGAAAATTTAAAATCATCTCCTGGCTAGGTATGGCTGACCCTTCCACTAGTAGAGTTAAAATCCTAGTGACACATATGACTTACTCCACCACCAGGGCAGGAAAAGACATCTTGGTGCCTTCAAACAGAATTATTTTGTTCCATGAGGAAGAAGCATGTTTATGAATGGCTGGGCTGGCCAGCAAATGCAGCACCCCTCAGGTGTGTTTGGTAACTTGCTACTTCAACCAGGCAGCCATCTTGCCCCGGCACCTTGCTTGCAGGTTTCTCTGCCCCAGACCTTTATGGTTTGCCTGCAAGAGGTTCAGATTTGCTCCCCACATGCATGTACCCCATGCTTGGCTTGCAGTGGCCATGGCCACTCACTTGGTGCAAGAAACCACTCAGTCAAACAGCAGAGATGCCTTCTCCAACCACCCCTGGTCATTCACAAATACTATTTTACTCTTAGAACAAAATCCCCAGTTTCTCACAAGCCAAAGCCTGTCCATGGAGGCACAGGATTTGCTTCAGTGCAAATGGTGAAGGAGAATCTAGCAATTTCTTTGGGACTCTGTTATCCAGCAAAAACCTGCTCAGCTCATCACTAAATCTACAGAAGTGGCTGGGCAGGAGAGCCAGCTTTCATTCTCCCTGTTTAGAATGAGGGCTGCGTCCTTTCTCTCAAGGGACCAAAGACGCTGCTAAGCGCTGGCCCAGGGGCATTGTCCTGCCCCCTCCTTTCAGCAATGTGCTGGCAGCAGCTTTACTTTTGTTTTGCTGGCTGATCCCTCCATCTGCACAGAGGCTGGGCCCATTCAACGGCTGTGTGCCTGTCTCCCGCTGCTCCGGCCACAGCGCCAACATGGCTATTGTCTCTGGAAAAGCGGTCAGTCTCCCCAAACAAAGTCCCCAGAGCTGGGTAAATCTTTCTGACCTCAGCCCCACAGCAAAGGCAGCTGAACCTGGACTTTTTCCCCAGCCACGCTCTTTAGGACTTGTTCAGTGTTGCTGACCTCATGTCAAATCATCACTGAAATAAAGAGCATCCTCATCCCAATGAACACTTAAACACCCCTCCCAACACATGCTGGGACCCAACAAGAGACTGGCAGAGCTTAAAAGTTGCTGAGACCTTCAGAGCTGTCTCAGCTTGAAAATGAACAAACAGCAATGCAGGAAAAGCCCTACTATCACGTAAGGGTTACATTCCCAGTACACCAGATGATTTCGATGTAGGAATATTTCTGCAGTGATTCCACACTATCTTTACCCCCACGCACACCAGCGACAGGAGGCACTGAACCCTGCATAACTGCAAATCACAACATTTGATAACTGATCTGCAACACTTCCATGCATCCCTGTGTTCTCTGCAAAGACAGATCAGAGCACAGCCACACATCCTCAGTATGCTAATGCTTCAGTCTTCTCATCAATATGGAAGCACGGAATAGAAAAAAGGTCTCATTTGCAGACTGCACTTCTTTTAATGATAAAAAGATAAAAAAAATTAAAGAAAGGAGAGATTAAAAGTTTTGACTGTCCAAAGGGATCTGGTTTTCACTTGAGCAGAGAGAAGAAAAGCACTGAAAGAAGGCACAGGAAAGACTTATTCTGTATTACAGACACATACTTAGACTTTTTCTGTTCTTAACTGGGAATTTTTGTTAAATTCCACTGCGATGTGATGTAGCGTGCCTACTTGTACAGGACCTACTGTGCCAATGAAGTACAAATATATAATTTTCACCTTGCCACTGATATGGAATTGAAAAATGATGAAAAGAGTGGATTCTACAGTGAGAAACAAGAATTTTAGCCAAAATTTGACAAGCATTAGTTCATTGCAGAGATAGTAATAGCATCTGCCCTTATACAAAAATGTATAAAAGACATTTACATGTATAACACAGTTTTAATGGAGACAGACATTAGGCTGTATCTCCCCATCAAAAGCTCCCTGCATGACTCAGGACAAATCACTTATCTCTGCCACATAAGACCTCTCACCATGTCCAGAATCTCTGAGAGATGAAAAACCTTAAGAGCAGCAACATAGTTGAAGGCTCACTGGAGACAGGGATCACTCACAGGTCTCAGAAAGAAGACAAGTCCTGAGGATCACCCACAGCTAGAGAAGTTCAACTAGCACTTGAACAAATTATCAGATCTATTGAAGCCACTTACTTCCAAACAAATCCTCCAGACTCTGAAATGTGCTGTAAATCTATTTCTACAACAGGTCCATGAGATCTTCCATGATGACAGATGCAATCACCCAGGAGCAACTCCAGGATGCCTCTGCCATTGAAGGCCACCAGACCCGATACTACTGGATAAGGGACCTCTGGAAGACCTACACTCCCATTTCTCATGCAGACACAGCCTCACTTCTAATTTCAAACTGCCTACTGTGGCTGGAGGGATTCTTTATATATTTTTCTGCTATGCGCACTTCATGACTGATGGCAAAAGCATGAGATAAATGAGGTTCTGAAGAGCCCAGGGGTCCACATCAAAAACTTTGAAGTGAAAGAAAGCAGTCACCAGGCTGTATCTTAAAGAGAAAAGAAAGAAAAAGGAGGTTCATTAAATCAGACACATTCAAAACTAGCAAGGGTCAAGACTACCAAGTTCATAAATACAGTTTTGTATGGTTCACCTAGACGCTACCATCTTGCACTGTAGTCATTGAGATTGTGATGATGCTCTTCAGACACATTTGAGAGGCTGTGATTGGGATCTAGGTAATATTCTCCAAATTAGGAGAAAGAAAAAAAATGTTACAAAAGCCCTAATGGGCTCAGTAATGTACTCAGCCAAGTACACCAGTCACAAAGCCTCTCCAAGCTGGTGACAATAATAACTCAAGAATTCCAAGTACCTCATATTTACAAAGCGACAGCTTTCAAAAAAGAAACTTAGAGCCCTCCAGGGATAGAGAATAGTCTGAAATATTTCCTCAATTAGCAAATTTAGCTTTTCTCTGACTGTCTGGATACAGCCAATGTAAACTTTCCCTTTACTGCTATTTTTTCTCCTGGAGAGCATCATGCCTTACAGCAGAAAGATGAAATCCCACGATTCCAACTGCCAATGTGTTTGGCATCTTTTTTGCCAGGGGTGTTTTTAGAATCATAGATGCATTTAGGTTGGAAAAGACCTGTAACATCATAGAGTCCAACCATTAACCCAGCACTGACAAGTCCACCACTAAACCATGTCCCCAAGTGCTGTATCTACATGTCTTTTAAATACCTCTAGAGATGGTGACTTCACCACTTCCCTGAGCAGCCTGTTCCAATGTTTTATGACCCTTTCGGTGTATGAAACTTCCTATAAAATGGTGACTTTGGGTCATTAGCATGTCAAGCATCTTTTAATTTTTTTTTTCTATAGACAGTTCACCTTCGGGTTTCTTGGGATTTTAATGCTGCTTAAAGGCTTCAAAGAATATTAGTGCTTTCAGCACTACTTACTTGTGTGATTTGTTTTCATCCTCCATAAAGATGAGAGAGAACTTTGAGTGTTTTCTCTCTGTCTGACAAATGTTAACAATGGGTATTTGCATAAGAAAGGCTCATGATTTATATTTTAATTTTCAATCTATAGACAAGATAAGCCTAACCAGAGATTATTTTGGGAAGATAAACATTTATCCCATTTTTCTTTTGACAAGCTGAAAACCACAAAAATTCAGAATATATTAAAAGGGAGGATGCAGCCTCCCCACACTGAATTTATAGACTACATTATCAGAGCTGGCCTTCACATTTCCTCCCCTCCTCCCCATTTCTGTGCAGAAAATCTGTAGAGCAAAGACCCTCTTAGCACTTGGTGGTGGTGTCTGAATAATTAATCATGCTACATTTGTATATGGTTAAGCATGCAGAACTGTTTGTACCAGAAAATAACATCATGGACATGCACAGATACCGTGCACACACTTCTGAGAGATTGCCTGGCTAATGATGGCAGAAACAGCCTATGTGCTCAGTATTGTTTTCTTAGAAGGAACAAGTATCTTAGCACTCAAACCCCTTTATGTGACACTACCGCAAACCCATAGAAGAGTTCAGACCCCACAAGAAAAAGAAACAAGTTACAGGCAGGTTGATCTGTTTTTTTGTTCTCCAACCTTTCCCCTGATAAAAATAGTTTCGCAAGCCTTTTCCACCTATTTAATTTAAGAGATGCTCTCAGTAGATAAGGTTAGCACAGTACATATGTGCCTCTCCAAATCCTCACTCATCTTTCTCATAATCATACCTGAGATTCAGCTGGCTGGTCATGCCCAGCATTCATTCTGCATGTTACTGAGTCTTTGTGGAAACCACAGTTTCAAAGTCATTGTTCCTCATGGTGTTTTTCAGCTGCTGCAGCATTTTTTCTGTGCCCACATCCTTTACCTGCAGGGCTTTTCCTAGTAATTATGATTTATGCTGCTCTGTTGCACAGCATTTTTAACTGTGGGATTTTGCCCTACCTCATTCCAAACGTTTGGTTCCTAACTTCATCAGTTATAACCCGTGTGCTGGCATCTCACCCAGCTCTTCATCTGACTGCCAGACTACTTACTCACTTGATCTGGCACACACTGCTCCCACATCCTGCACTGTCTTTAGGATATAAACAACCATTCTGTTGAGCATCCCTTATTTCTCCTCCCACCTTGATCTCTGCACCCCAGTGTGAAGCTGATACTTGAGCACTATTCCCTTGGGTGTAGTGTTACAAATTCACTCTCTGCCACCTTCTCTATGTGCCACAGTGGTTTTATCAAGGTTGCCTGGTAGGGCATGCCTCAGCAAGTCTCAGAGGGTATACATGAGATCTGCTGGAGTGATCTGTGGCTCCCATACAGCCTGTGTGCTCTGGCTCCTTGGCACAGGAGGGAACAGGAAAGGATGGTACATGCTCTGGTCATGCCCTGACGTGGAGTTTGGACATGGCTGTGGCACGCACCCATAATGGGATGCTGGGAAATTCTCCTGGGTTCAACAGCACAGGCATTGCTTCGGACAGGCTGTCATCGCATTTCATAACTGCTCTGGTTGAAAACGCAAAACACTGAAGATCATTAAATGACTCTGAAATACATGCCACCAAGCGTGGCATTCCTTACTGGCTGCCAGGATGAGCAAAACCAAGTCATTACATTAACATTGATAGCTCCCAGGAGTGTTACACATTGGCAAAGGGTGATCCTGGGGAAGGGAGAGAGGGGCTGGAGAAGCAGACATGAGGGAGGAGAGAAATCTTTCCTTACATACAGAAATAAAAGTAAAGCCTCAAGTAGACCTTGAGATGTTGTCCTTTCTCTGACCTTCTCCAGCCTGTGTTTACCAAGAACACTGCAAAAATCACTCCAATTACAACACACTTGAGTAGAAGGTTTTCACTGGCACATAAACACGCATGTGCCAGAGATGCCAGACTCACAGCTTTCCATACTAATGTAGTTCTCAAATGTGCACACCACTGCTGATGAGAGGATGAGCAGAGCGTGTGAGATGAACACAGGCGCTTGCAGCACAGCTCTTCAGTTTCGCTGCCTGAAAAAGAATGTAGTCTGTCTGAGGGGTACACTCCAGTAACTCACCTGTGTATCTCTTCCTGCCCCTCTCTTGCTATGACTTTGAATGCTCTTGCTTGCTCTGCTTTTGATTCTCTTCTCCCTTCCACAGCCAGAGAAGCATAATCCACCGATATCCAGATGTTTTACAGTGCCCACCATCCTTTGTCTGTGTCACGCACTGGAAGAATAGCTGTTGTCTACTCTCACTCCCTTGACAAGAAACGCCTTTTGCTTTTCCTTTTGCTGAGCATTTGCATGTTGGAGGACCCCCCTGCAAGCTGCCTATGTGTTAAGTGCTGTGGACCCAAGGATGCATGACCCTGCAGAGCAGCAGACATCCTGCTCTGTAGCTGCCCTGACTACTGTGGAGCTGGGTGGATTCCTCCAGGACTCTCTAAAAGGTTGGCAACCAACCTGAAAAGAGATAAGGGATCAAATTAAGTTCCTAAGTGGACTGTTACATTAACTGGGTTACAACACAGCAGAAAAGAAAGCCAAAGGCAAACAAAAAAACAACCTTAACTCTATCAGGCACAACCCTCCAGAATGGAGAAAGAGATATGGAAAATCTGCAAAGGTACAAACATGTAGGAGGGTAAGAAGCTGTGGGATCTCATTCCAGCCTTCTAGATCCCCCTTAATGTCTCCTTCTACTTATTGTTTGATTCATAGCAAAAAAATGAGAAAATAAATTAAAAAAAAAAAAAGGGAAAAAAAAAGAAAAAAAGTCTGTTTTGTGGGATTTCATCTTTTTATTTCTATAAAAATAATTGTTACTAAAGCTGAAAAAATTCTTCATATGAGGACTTTATCCTGAAGTAGAGGTACCTTTGAGAGAAAAATATCCTCATTCTATGAAGGTAGGATGTGGTTTAGTAAAAAACTATCAGATAGAACTAATCCTTCCGTAAAGTCTAGCTGGCTATTACTTTACTATTTTTGAGAAATGCAGAGCTAGAGAACTAAAAATTTATGATGTTTTCATATAAGTGGCTGCGAATAAGTAATAGCTTGCAAGCCTTAGAAAGTTCTTCCTCTGTCTATACAAGTAAATTTCTAGAAGAGCAGCTGCACACAATTATTTTTTGGAAAATTGGAAATGAGGGACAGATTTAACCCATTCAATTTTAACAGCCTATTGGAGGCATTTCATAGGAGTCCATCAGAGATCTGAATCTCTGTCACGGTGGTGTTGTGGGGTGGAGCCCAATGATGGAATCCATGGTGACCTTCTTCACCCATGCTCTGCAGGGAAGCATTACAAGTCAGGTCAGATCAACACCAGGTCCAAGTCCTCAAAGATCTTTTGAGTAGTCAGTCTTGGCAAAGGAGACAAATGCAACAGCTCCACCAATAGCAACTAGCTATCCTCCAGTTGAACATCACACACACCCTGAGCAAGCATGGTGCGATTTAGCCAAATATGAGCATCATTATTAAATCCTACTTATATAAATATGAGATGTTACTAGCATAAAACTTTGCAACAACAGGCCTCTCCCTCCACAGCCTACCCCCTGTAACAAAGTTTGTTTTAATACTAAACAATATGAACAGCCTAGTCCTTCCTCCAGGAGGTACTTCACATGTCAGAGTACTTCATCCACTTGTTGCCAACAAGCAGAGGCCCTTTTAGTACAAGAAAAATACTTTGGCAATAAAAAAGCAACAGGCAGCAGCTACAGACATAGTATTTAAGTAATAGTGACTTCAGAGTCACCTTTTGAAAGGTAAAATAAATAAATCCTTACTGCAAAGCTAACACAGCAAAGCATTCTGGGCTTTCCCATCTGCAACACCAGAGAAAGACTTGAGTAGGAATGGGGCTCTGCAAAAGTGACTGATAGATACAAAAGAGCATGAGACACAAAATGAAAGTAGTCAGTGCATGAACTAGCAACAGAGGGAAAACGTGGGGATTTATCTGACAATCCTTTCTACAACACCTCAGCAACCTGCTAACTGGTAGGGACTTTCCTACGGGAAAAAAAAAAAAAAGGAGCTGAGTATGACTTATCTTTTGAGGATCTCGTGGAACTGAATCTCTTTTCCTTGATGCTGCCAAAAGCCCCATTATGGAAAAAAAAAATAAATAAATAGGTGGAAAAGCAGCAGCTCTCTGTGCAGTGCTGCACAGACTCACGCACCCACTCACTCAGTGACTTAGAAACTCTAAATTTGTTTTCATAAGGATCCTGCAGGGATCAGTCTGTATGGTGTAGGGAAGGTGGTCACACTTTTTCTTGGAAACCAGCTGGCCAGCTCCCCTTTTACGGCTACGGCTGCAGCAAGAGGAACAACAGCCATGGCCAAATATGGAGCCAGGCTGAAGTTGCTGAAACTATTTCTTTCATTGGACCCAAGCCACTGATTCTGCTTTTTTATTGCATTCAACTATCCCAGATGTAGTAAGGCACCGAGATGCAGTAACACCTATGCCTTCCCTTCAAAACATTTCCTCTGGAAGTATTGCACGGCCTAATTAAATAAAGACATTTGCAACAGGAAAGATAATGCAAAAATCAGAGCAGCATTTCAATTTACATCATACCCCTGTTTGACAAGCAGCTCAAAGTAGTTGACAGTATGCAGAACATCACGCTGTGCCAGAAGACCTGATGTGCTCAGAAAAATAAAAACCATCCTTGGTTTGTGCTGCAGTGGAGGAAACAGGCAAGGAGCTCTCCCAGGAGTCCCATACAAAGCACTCCATCACCTGAACTGCGTGCCAAGCCGCCTGCCTGCCTTCCTGCCTTCCACAGGTGAGAGCACCTGGCAGTGTATGCATTTAAAGGCAACGGCACTGATGAGAAATAAATACAAAGCAGGGATGCTCAGAGACTCACAGATCACCATCAAGACATTACTCAGCTCTTGTGCAGCTTAGCACCAGTCCCTGGCTGGACACTGAGCACTGGGGTTCAACTGGGGCAACAAAGGGGCTCATGACACTGATGGGCAGCAGGTACATAAGGGGTCTACAGAAAATGTTCTCAGCCAGACTTGCCTGGCATACTGGGGGAACCGCTCAATAGTGAATTATATGAAGCCCTGCAAGCAAAATGCAGCAACTAAAACCAGCCGAGCTCATGCAGTGCAGAGATAACTTTGCCTATAGGTATAATACCTACCAATCCTTTACTTCTAAAATCATCCTGAGGGAGGAAATTAAAAGCAAACAAGGAGACAAATGGCAGTATCTCTTCATCAAACAAGGGAAACAAAGAGAGCAAGAGGCCACAAATTCAGTTTCTTTTCCCTGGCCCTACTTCTCAAAGGCATTGTTTTGTCCTCCTCCATCCCTGCCTCTGCCTCTGCCTGGGCTGGCACAAGCATTTGCTCAGCTCTGCAGTGAGCCAGACCAGGGGAACTAATCCAGGCCATAACTAATCTAGCAAATATGAATTACAGCACAGAGGCAGGAATGCACAGCCAGGGCAGTGGGAAGGGCAAAATCAGCTCCCTCAGCAGCAGTACCTCCAGGGGTCAGCTTAAACCTGCTTACAACAATGGTGTTAGAGTTTGTACCAGCAAACACAGCTGCTATCATTAGCAGGAAAAACAGTTAGTGTGGCCACAGGCACACAGAGACTTTACACTCAGCTGCTTGGATGCTTCCTAGCAGTAGAATCAAGAAAGCATGGAGCTCAGCATATACAGCAGAGCCTGCTTGACAAGGTGGGTAAATATTCAAGCAGTTAGCTCCATGCTGATGAACTTACACAGCCATGATTTAATGCCAGCTCCAGTGCATTTGCATCCATCATAGCTGGCACAGAAAATTAAGCACTGCAAGTACAGGTCAAGATCTAGAGCTTGTCTAGTTTCTTCACATTCAAATTGATGCTCCAAACGCAAAAAAGCAGCAGGAATTTTAATGTTTTTGGTTTGTTGTTTTTTTTTTCTATTTCTGCCATTTGCAAATAGCCTTGAAGAACACTGAAAGTAGCATTGCCTCCCCAAAATCAGACACTAGATACTATGGCCTTGTATCAGCCTTTGACCTTCCCAACCAGACACCTCTGATTTAAAACAGCATTCATTTGTGGTATAACCATGCCGGTTATAAGGCAGACCCACCCGTAATTAAAAATTGCAGCATTTCCTCCGCTCTACAGCCTCTCTACTTGTGCCTAGCTCAGCTCTAAGTCAATGCATTGCTTTAACCAAATGCAGGGCTGAACCCGTAGTTGGCAGAAACCAGACCAGACTGGGGGCTGCTAATGAGAACCAACCTGCTACGGTTTCTTGGAAGTGACTGCATTGTCAAGGCAGATCCAAGCACTCTTCAGCCACTGGAATGCACTATCCCTTGCCTTGGCACACTTTCTGCACCTGGGAGAGCCAAGGGAAACTGGCATCACACTGGGCTGGCTCCACACCAGCAGAAAATGCCCTGGAGCTCATATTCAGTTGCCCTGATGGAGTGTATTTAAGACCCTTATGCGCAGGAAGGAAGGAAGGGAATTAGAAAAATTAACTTCCTGGTAATTAGTTTGCAACATATTGTAAGTAAATGATAGTTAATCCTAAATTAAATGCTACAGAGTAGAAGGGAATAGAGAGTGAGAAAGACAAGCACACACAAAGGCTGGCAGTTAGCTCACAAGTGTACAAGGCTCTATCTGCAGTCTCTATGAAAGTAACAAACGCTTATGCCATGGCAGGGGTGGATGGGTTCCCAGTACCCCAGAGGATGGCTCGATTCTACTATCAATTACACCACCAGATACTTCAAGTAACTCCCTTTACATCTGTGAAAATGAGATCAAAACCACACCTAAGGTCCCCGCTCCATAATGCTTGCTGTGCACTGTTGACAGTTAAAATGATGAGCAAACACATCAAACCTCAGGGAAAGAGGGAAAAAAATAAAGGTGACCAAGCAGCAGGAATAGGGGGTGGCGAAGAAGAAACACTCTTAGAAAAGCAATTATAGCTTCCCTTTCGTGTTTCTTTCTTTATGTTTAGTGGAGACCAAGGGTGTTTTGCTTTTAAAAGCCAGGTGTGGCAACAGCAATGAGGAGAATCTGAGCACAGACTGATGGGAGTTTCAGAGACAAAAGGAATTAACTGACTTTGCTCCAACAGCTTTTAGTGATATTCAGTTCAAGGCCAGCCTCCTGACTTCCCAGGGTTGATGATATCAGTCTTTGGCAAGAAAGCCCATGGGTGCTGTCCTATTCTGTCACAGAGATGAAGCTCTTCTTTGCTATGCTTCTTTTTAGATACTGTGCAAAGGGAACTGCATTACTATAGCTTGCTCCTCAAAAAATCTGATAAGCCTGAAAACATAAACCTAGAGGTTGATCTGTGCTTCTATTTTGAATTGGGCAGTCTTCTTCGGCAGGTATGAACTTTCCTAATCTCAACCAAGTGGAGTTCTGTTCTGCCTATCTATAAATATCCAAGAGCCTGTGTTCTCTGATGACTCAGATACATGATAGAAAACTGATGCAAAATTCACCTTGCATATGCACATGTACACACATCTCACTGATGAGATGACTCTTCATCAGGGACTGCAGCAATAAGACAAAGGGTGATGGGTTTAAACAGGGGGAGTTTAGGTTAGATATAAGAAAGTTCTTTACTGTGAGGGTGGTGAGGCACTGGAACAGGTTACCCAAAGAAGTGGTAAATGCTCCAATCCCTGGCAGTGTCCAAGGCCAGGTTGGACGGAGCTTCGGGTGGCATGGTCTAGAGCGAGGCAGCCCTGACCGTGGCAGGGGGGTTGGAACTAGATGATCTTAAAGTCCTTTCCAACTCAAACCATTCTATTGCATGCACATATGCACACGTGCGCCTATGTTAAAATTTAGCTTTGAACAATACCTTAACACTTTGGACTGATCAGTAAAATAGCCACAATCAGAAAGTGCCAGCCACTAAGTTAGAAATGAAAAATATGCGTACTATCATGACTCCTGGGTTATGATGCTGGAACTTCACTAGCTGTCAGATGTCGTGCAGGAATGGGCCATAAATCCTCCGAAATGAATGAGTGAAGCCAGTGGGGAGGGCAACCATTTGCTTTTGCTGCTGGTCAGGACACTCTCCTTCCACTCTGTTTTTGAGCAACCAGGAACTCACCCATGAGGGTTCTTTGTAAAGTGGTGCTGCAGAAATGCAAACACAGTTTACCTTCTGCACTACATAAATCAGCAGGAAGATGAAAAGCTACACTCCACAGTGCCCTCCATGTAGAGACCCCCATTCACAGGGGTGCTGCTCAAGAGTCCCAGAACCTGACAAAAGGTTTCTACCGCATGGTACTTCTGGAGGTGCAGTTGAAGAAAAATGAAGGCTCTTGGTGAATTCGTAATCAACTCCAGACTGCCGCATAAGGAGGGCTGCAGAATTCAGCATTGCTTTACCAATATGCTGACTAATAGCTTTGATTAAAATCCTAGAGTGCTTTTTGAAGCACACAGGAGCATTAATTCCTGTTCAGTTAATTACCTATGCCTAAAGAAATGCCACTTGCAGCTTCAGCCAGGCCTGAAATTCTTTACGTTCCTTCTTAAGAAATGGTGCTGTATACAAATACACAGCTGCCCCATCTCCCTGGGATCCAAGGTCTTCTCTTCCCCTTCACACTTCACTTGAGAACTAGGATGATGCCTAGATCCTAGACTCTAGATCCACAGATGAAAGACATGATACAAGGGCAAAAAATACGTGCTGCCTCCATGACCTGATTTTGTCCTTTTCCATTTATCAGATGTTGGTTTTTGTAGCTTATGGCTCTTTAGGGCTTCTTTTGTAAGCAGTGCATTTTTAAATGGGAACTCTTGACTGCGCTGCAGTGGCAGCTGCCATTTTGCATTCATGTGCAGAGAGCGAGCCAGCGAAGGAGCTCTGAAGAAGAATGCACATTACTTCTTTTTTTCTCCTTGTTTTGCTGTTTCATTTAAATATAAAATAAAGGTCATTCTGACTGAAAGGACAGAATTGCTCTATGGAAACATATAATGAATGCACTGGATGTAAAAAGGGCAAACGTCCTTTAAGCAAAAACACAATTCAAATTATATTAAAAAAAAAACTCAGACAGTTTCTTTTTGTGACTAGTATGGTTCAAGGCTGCAGGAATTATGAACTCATGTGAGCTACCGCAATTGAGGCAGAGGAAATATTTCCACTGCACAGGAGCTGCTTTCTCCTCCAAACTTCCCCAGTTGCTAAGTGGAGAATTTTAGGAAACGATAGAGCTGTAAAATCTGGGGGGGAGGGAATTACGTTTGCACGTTGTTTGACCTGTTTCATGTGCTACTCAAGCCTAAAATAATTAAGCATCCCCATTATCCCTATGAGACTTATTCGTGTGAGGCTTATGCCTATTTGAAAGCTATGGCGCTTGTAGAGAGCAAATTGAACACAGCAAAAGTGAAGCCAGTGTCAGAAAGGGTTCCTGAGAGCTCCTGAAACCCAGCCTCGTGCCTGTTGCCCCACATATGAGCTGACCTAAAAAAATCATTTGGCCATTTCATGATTTCTGCCAGGCGAGCTTTGGAGGAGGAGGGTGCAGCCCTCCCACAAATGCACAGTGCTGCTCCTCCGATGAGTAAATGACACCCTGCAGCCCACTTCCAACAGCTCCTCTTTGCATTGCCACGTAGGAAAAACAAAGACTTTATCCAGTAAGATATGGACCACACCTATACCATAAAAAGGGAGAAAAAACATAGCATTTACAAGGGCCTGTAGTGATAGGACAAGGGGAACAGTTTTAAAATGAGAGTAGATTTAAATTAGACATTAAAAATAAATTCTTTACTATGAGGGTCATGAGACATTGGCACAGGTTGCCCAGAGCAGCTTTAGATGCCTCATCCCTGGCAGCATTCAAGGCCAGGTTGGACGCAGTTTTGAGCTACCTGGTCTAGTGGAAGGTGCCCCTGTCTGTGGCAGGAGAACTGGAACTAGATGAGCTTTAAGGTCCCTTCCAACCCAAACCATTCTATGATAAAACTAGCAAATCTCTGTTAGCAAAAAAAAGCCAGGCTTGCAATGCCTAAGGTGTTTGCAGTGTGGTTTCTTTTCTAGCCTTCCCCATCTCATCCCCTCCAAAAACATTCCCAACTAAGCAGCAACTGCTTGTTATGAATCAGGAAATGTTGGTGTCACACAAACTCTGGAATCTTCAGCTTCACTGGGTGCAAATGCAGCAACATGTTCCTGCAGGCCAGGGGCCAGTTATAGGTCGCAGGATATATTTAAAAATCTGGTGTATATGTGCACTGAGTAGGAAAGCAAACCCCAAACTTGATGACCATAGCCAAAAATTACCCTAAATTTTGAAGAAGCTCATTATTTCTATGATTACCAAACTTGTGAGATCACATCTAAGCATTATTATGCAAAATTTGAGTATTCACTCAACACATTATGACAGCTCTTTCAAAAGGAGATGTGCAAAGACGGGAAAAGGAAGGAAGTTAAAACAAATGGGAGTTTCAGATCATAATAAGAGGCATGGGGAAAAAAGATAAATCCCAACTGGAAAGAGGTTTTGGAGAATGATAATAGTAACAGTTCAAGGCCCATCTCTACTACCACTTTAGGGGCAAATCATTTAAATCTGCTTTATCAGTTGCTTATAATGTTCCATATTTTTCTCCATTGGTGTATTCTGAGGATTAGTGTTTGTAAGATCGACTTTCCATAAATATACTGCAGTATCTATACACTCAGAATATAATCCAATTAATACAATCATGCATACACATAGCAAATGATTGGAAATTTCAAAACACATAGACCATGCAGCATTATCTGCCCTTCACTTGCACTTGTACTTCAAGCAAGAATGGGAGTAATTTTAAAATCTCAATTAAAAAAAAAACTTTGGAAAGTTGTCTTGAGGATATCTTAATTGATGTTCTGCCTTTTGAAACGTTAGGATTCCCATCTTCCATATTTCTGTGCAGCCAGGAGGATTAACAGATGCAGCCAGAACCTGAGACTGAGAACTATGTCAGGAATTTGAAATAAATCATTAATCTCCAACAACTCTGGAAAAGGCTGAACTCAAGTGACAATCCTCATTTATCTCATTTTAAATACATGTCACTCCCAGGCCCCCAACTGGGTTTGTGCAGACCCAATAATCCCTCATAGGTGATTTCACTAGTGAAAATGCAACATGCAGCAGACACTAAGTGCAAGTTGTGTTGTCCAAAGCATTGTCAGCAGCAGTGAACCACTGGCAAGCACTGAGGTCAGGGTTACCAGCCATCCCACACCACCTCTTGCCTTATCACTGCCTCATTACAATACTGAGAGACAAAAAATCACAACTACATGATTTCCTAAAACTAATTTTCAGAGGTGAAAACAGGAAAAGGTCCCTGCAGATGCTGACTCAAATGAGGATGCTCTCCTGCTGGGGCTCTGTCTTTCTAAAGGCTTTATAATACAGACTGGGTTTTTTAGTGCACAGCAGCTTCAAGTCTGCAAGCACTTGCTGCAGGGGGGATGCTCAGCAGGTTGCTCTGCTAGTGACATCTCCTTCCTTACTTGCCAGCACCAGCAATCTAGGCAGGGCTTCTCACTGCAGAAATATTAAATTTGGACCAACTTAGGTCACTGATGGAAGCTTTCAGCTTTTGCAGTTCTCAGCTTTTTGTCCCAAGAACCAGGAGTGTGCTGCCAGCCAGGCTGTGGGGAGCCCCTTGAATGGGTTCTTGCCCTTGTGCTGTGGTGCCCAAAAAACTCATGCCAGCACCCCAGCTTGATGTCAATGGACGGCTGAGATCAGCGAGGCTATGAAAACATGCAGCACCAGAAAATCCACCCCTATGTACTTCTTATGCCCCCTTTGCAGCCCCATTATATTCATCATCCTCTGCTTCAAGAGTGATGTGTAAATTACACAGTTACTACAAGCTCTGCTCCCATTTTCCACTGAGTCAAAGTCAATGTGTACAATAAAAAAAACAAACAACCAAAAATAGGCAGGACCAGATCAGGACTGTACCTGTCACTAGGTTTGGGGAAGCTGTCTTTTCAGTATAGGCAATCTGCAAGCAGCAGTGAGCAGGTATTTTCTGGGATGTGGAGAATGCACAGCCTGCACTCAGTGTCTCACGCCAACACAAAATATGGTGTTACTACTTCAAGAACAGCTTGGGAGACAGTGCTCCTTTACCTCCATCCCTGCAAATGGCACTAATAGGAACATGTTACTCAGTGTTTCCTTCAGATTCACTGAACATAAGCAGTACAAAACATATCTACTTACACGCTGATGGAAATATTAAATTGTTCATCATCCTCTCAAGCCCTTAACTCTGCATCTGTCTGAAAGCATGAAGATTCACTCTGCCTTCTTTTCAAACTGCTCTTTTTTTCTCTCTCTTTTTTTTTTTTCCCTTTGCTCCCTACAAGCTCTCCCAGTGTCTCCATTTGTCAAAAGCCCTTTCTCCTTTTGAGGGAAGCTTCTGGAAACTACTACTGGTGCCATGGAATCTGAAGGTTCCTTCACCACTCTACCTGCAGCTCCACATTTCTTTTCCAGGGAAGAGCAACATCTGCACATCTACCTGCTAGTGTACAGCAACCCTCACCATTTTAGCTATGGTATCTGCTGCTCTGCTGAAAGTCACCTGACTGCAAGAGCCCTTGTTTTGATTTAAAACTGAGATTTTTTTCTACCTAATTTCATTATAGATTAATACAAAATACTTGAAACATTCCAAAATGTTTCAAGATTTTAATAATAACAATATAATAATAATAATAACAACAACAACAAATCTCAGGTGATTTTGGCATTTCAGCATGACTTCTTAATATCTGGGGCCGACAGCAGAGTGGAATAGCTGTCTGCACGTTACCTCCATATCATGACAAGCATTCCTGCAGGCCCCATGAGCCAGACAGCTCAGCATCACGACAATTACAACGATTACAACTTTCTTGTGAAATCAAGAACTGAACAGAGGTACAAAGAGATTTAAATAGCACCTGATGAATCATGTGAGAAAGGTAGAGCCAAGCTGTGAAACATCCTTCTCTTCTTGGCTCCCAGCCTAGGGGCTCAATCTTACTCTAACAGTCTTTCACAGATTATCTAGCAGCAGAGCATATAAATCTCTTTTTATTTCAAAGCAGTAGGCAATCAATACCCTAAATAAGACAAAAACACGTCTCTCTTTAGAAAATTGTTTTCTTGATACAAGGCAGGGAATAAATATTCCTTATAGGTACCCACTTGCTTTTAAATAATAATGGCATCAGCTCAGTAACGTGTGATGCCTCGATTACAGCCCCATTGTGCTATGAGATGTACAAACAAGCCAAATTGTTTCAAGCTATCCTTGTGATAATTTCCGAAAATAAAGAACAGAACATGGGAAACCATCAAAATGCTGAATGCGAAACCTCCTGTAATCCTGTCAGACATCTTGAGCTGAGAAATCCCCATGATTTCCCCATGAAAAAAAAGAAGAAAACTGCTATGCTAGGAAGTCCTGAATTAAAAAAAGAAAAAAAGTAAAAAAATAAAAGCATTGAAAACTGATTTTACATTAATTCTTGTTTCATGACTTGCAAGGATGAAAGGCAGCAAAGGAGTGTCATTGGAGAGGTAATGCCCTCTTGATAATGCACACACACACACATAAACACTTGCCCTTTTTCTATGTACTATAAAGAAAGTCACTCAGCTTTGATTTTCATAAGTAATCAGAGTCACATCTAGCCATAAATTAACATGATTAATTCTGAAGAGCAATCCACTACTTTAAATTTGCCCACTGGCAGTTACACAGACAGATATTTTCAGTGCTTTTTTAAATATAATTTTGCAAAAATGAAGCCATCTCTCATCTGTCAGTGTCTGAGATATGAGTGAACGTTTTGGGCCAGCAACATCCAACATTGTGAGATAGCATTTCCCAGGTCACATTAAAAAAGGGTTTGGAATGTGACAACAGACCGGATTTCCAAACCTCCTTTGATTTTCTTGCTAATTACACAGACACTCTGACCCTCTTTATTTTCTCCAAAGATAGCTCTGCATCCCCACCGTATACAGTAAGAGAGGTAGAGTTTTCAACACTGCACAGCTATGTACAGCCTTTAACATGGCTCCAAAGTTTCTGGACACTTAAAATACAGCCGCAGCTCATGGTTCAGCTATTGTTATGAGAACTAACAGAAATTTTTGGAAAACAACTATGCAGAGAACTCGGTTTCTGCTTAAGGAATACATTTGAATAAATTCTTGGTTTTTATTGAAAAAAAAAATCAGTGCACTAAATACCAGAGTACAGGTGTTAAACGCTGTTGCAGTGAACCTGAGGAACTATTTCCACATGTTGCTCATGCTCTCACACTGGGGTCATGTCCTGCACCTCTCACATTAGGTCCCTGTCTGGGATGGGCTGTGTCCCTTCACCACAGTGGAGCCATCGGTTGGACCAGGCTAAAGAGAAGAGTGGAAGCCTGAAACATCTATTAACTATAAAACACAAAGTGCCCTGGCAGTGTTTCAGAAGCAATATATTTAGGTGTTAGGGAAAAATGCTTCATGAAAACCTCACAAACTTTATATGTGGAAAAAAAATTCCCCCCATTTTTGGGTCCAATTACCATCATGAGAAGCTCATGTGATAACAGTACTAGTGACAGGCAAAAAGCAAATAGGAGGACCTGCCCTCTGCCTGGGGGAGTTTGTGATCTAAGCGTTTCACCACAGTTTGCCAAAGTAATATGCAAAGGTATGGTAAGAAAGATGTAAGCAAATACTTCCAATTTGTATATCTGAAATATTATTATGAAGTGCTGACTCCTCTCATCCAGTGCCTCTCAGCTGTGTAATTCTATGTAGAAAACAGGGTTAAGGAGTGTCTTCAGGGACAGTAAAAGACCTTACTTACAGAATAACTGCAGATTTCACATCTAAAGTATGTTTGGTAAGTAAAAATTAAAAATCAGCAGGCAACATGAGCAGTATTGGTGGACCAAATTAGCCAGAGGCCACTGTAGAAGAGAAGCATACACACAGGAGTAAACCAGTAAGGGGATAAGGTGGCTAGAGCAAGGATGGTCAAAACAGAAGGAGCCATTCAAGTAGGTGGCAATGTGGCTATAGAGAGGGACAATAAAGGAGTTCTGCTGTGGAAGAACAGGGGTAGGTTTGGGGGAGATGGGTAAGTTCTGAAGGGTAGGCGGGAGCCTGGCCAAAGCTTCTACTGCAGGTGGTTTGAGACACAAGAGCAGGAAGAGCCAAAGGTGATCAAGGGCTTTTGGCTTCAGGGTCAAGCTGATGGAGAAGCAGGATGTATGTACAGCCCCATGTTTCCAAAATAGGTACCTTTGTTCAAGCCTCACTGCAAAACTACCCTCCAGCTTTCCACACCAAGCTCAGACAACCTTGGCCTCTTTTCAAACACCATCTGAGCTTCAGTTTACAGTGTTGACGTTTGGGCGGTTATGTTTGAATTGTAAGGTGATAGGAGACCATAGCTGTACACTCCCTATTGCTGCAGCTCTTGCAGTGCTAGCAAAAACACCAGAGCTTTTCCTTTTCCCCATGGAACGCTTGCTGTTAAATTCCACCCCTTGCAATGGCTTTACAGTCCGAAGGTCCTGTGGGTTACTGGGATCGGACCTACAAATCATCCTCCTCCTGCCCTGCTGCTAGGTCTCCGGCCTAAAGACTTATCAATCTCTAGCACCTGTGACAGACAGGAACCACATGGTCAGGCAGTGGAGAGCAGCACTGCTGGGTCTCTTGGACAGCAAACACTACAGGTTGGTGGGCAGGAGGTCAACGAAGAAACCTCTGTATTCCAGCGCAGAGATGTTCCAGGAGCACATCCAGCAGCCCTGACCTCAAAGTCAAGGAAAAAGAGAGAAAATTGTAGCAGCTTTGTTCAACAAGAGACTTAAATTAAGAATGCAAGAGAGCCTTGGGTCTAACCTAGCAATGGACAGGTCCAACTTTACTACCAGATCTGGACAGACTACAGCAAAAGAGAAGCTGGTATTTTACAGTGGGATCTTCTAACTCCCGTGTCAATCCACATGTGCAATTACATAGTTCAAAGGAGGAGAATAAACACAGGCACCTCCAGAGAGGAACCAAAGGACACCACCACCATGAAGAACCTGTCCCATGAGTGACTTTGTCCTTTCCCACTCCCAGCCCTGCTCCCTGAGGAAGGAAGTACCGAACAGCTCCGTTGGAGCAACCAGACTATATCACAGCTTTCTCTTCCACGGCTGAATTCAGGTCACGCCTCTACAATCATTAATCCTGGCTCTTTGCTCTCAGTACACATTTGATCTGGATCAGCCCAGGGCACATAATCACATTTAAGATGAATTAACTAGAACACATGATACAGAGTTTATGCTGGCCTCATGCCAGCTGTGGGAGGATGAACGACACTCGATCCCGCAGAAAGCCTGCCAGTATAAAGTTCCCCCAGTGCTGTTTTTGGAACAAATGTGGACCAGCAGAGCCACATCAGTCGCCTGGAACCAGCCCTGTGCACAAACTGGTTTCTGCGTTTTTGATGCAGCTACTCTTAAGTCAAAGGCAGACTGACTAAGTCTGACTTAATTAGGAAGCCAGGATAATTACACTTACTGTTAGCCAAATTACATTTCAGAACCTACAGGAAAGGTGGCCCACAAGTTAGGAGGATCAAAATTCACCTAGGGTGGCAGTAAACAAATACTTGGTGCCTTCTTAGCTTTGTCTCTTTCCTTGCTCGGTCTTCTCAGGGCACGTCCTACAGTTCTCCAGTACTAGAACGAGCAAAGCCACACTCTAACTCCTCCCTCTGCATTTTGGAAACAAACTGTCTTACCCTTTTGGATGCATAAAAGAAAATTAGAAAACTATCTCTTGACACACAGGTGATTTAACCTGTGATTTTACAGTTGAGTTTCTGCACCATCAAACTAAATACGGGGGGAGGAAGAGGTGGTATGAGAGACCTCCTATCCAGTGCTTGCTATTTCATTGCATCAAAACAGTCACCATCAGCTACTATTTCTGCCTGAAAACATGTTTCCAAAACATCTGCTGTGCATGCCAGTGATAACCATTTTAAAATATCATATATTGTATGACTTTAATGAAGCTCAACATAGTAGTTAGCTCAAGTATAGAAAACTGGCAAATGTTCAAAGTGGAGCATGTATATAGACAGACAACACAATGCACTGTTATCCTGCTAATGTTTGGGTGACAATATCTACACATGCCATTCCAGCATATGTTGCATATGAGTTTTTCTGAAACAACCATTGCATGAGTTATCTTTTACTAGATGTAATTAAATTGTACTCAGACCTCTTGGATTGGATCCCTACAGATAATTAGGAGGAGAAACCTAAAGTTCTAGAAAATAAAACCCATAGGTGCTTCAAATGGGAATGCTCACAGAAGTGAGATGGTCTGAGCTGGGCCCTGAACAGCAATTCTGCTGTTCTCCTTGTGGCAATGAAGGGAACTAATGGAAGAGAAAGGTGAGAGACAACCTGGCTCACCTCCTGGCCTCCCACTTTGCCTTGTCCTTTGCCTTAGTTTCCTTTACCCTAGCAGGAGAAATCATTTCCATCCTTCATCTTGAACCACATAATTATTTTATTTCTAAGATGTGATAACATGTCATTATTCCTGACAGTTGTAAAAGAAAGCTTTCAAGGACCTTGGTGAAACATCTTCTGTTCTAGTCTAGATGATTCATGAGATAATCTGTTCTTAATATATACAGTCCTAAGCCTGTGGTGCTTAAGTTTTAGATCAGCACAATATTCATTCCTTGCTGTGACTCAGTGGAGGCTCCAAGAGATAGTGGAGACGAAAAGACAGAAGTATTTTTATAGCAGGTTATTTTTATTAGAAAATAGTGTGTTGTATAAAAACAGCCTTATTGAATTGAGGTGTTCAAAGCAATTCCTGCAGAGTAAGATTATAGTGAGCAGAGTGCAGGTGAGAAGGTCAGAACTGCAAACTAAATGCAATTTATTCCAGTGGTGCAGAAACCTTGGAATGTACTCCAAGGTAATCACAAACATATGTGATACAAGCATCTCACATGCATAGATGTACATCCCACTACACCAATCCTGAGCTGTATTCAAAGGCACTAATGTAAACAACAGTTGTCAGTCTACAGCTTAGTACAGTAAACTAACAGCTTCCAATTTAGTATAGTATAGTAAAACTCTTAGTTTCCTCACAAAATTGTATGTAATAGATGACACTCAGTACAAAAGGCAAGAACTACATAGGTAAAGAGACTAAACTTATCATAAGCTTAAACAAATAATTTATAGAAAAAAAGAAACATGTTTAGCTTTTATATAAGAAAGGATGCATTTCAGTGCGTTCATTTGAATCCATAATAAACTCCAGGACACAAAGGAGATCAGCTTGAAAATAAACCCCAGGTGGTACATTAAGCATACATAGGTGAAACAACAATGCAATGCAGTAGAAGTAAACAGGTACGGGGATTAAATCCAAATGAAAAGGGGAAGATAAGCCATCTGTAAGCTGCCCAGGGGAAACAATGTATGAGATCATACTGAAATTTTAGCTGTTTGGATGCATGGAAACCAGGTGAAGCATTTCTGCAGAAAGAATGATCTCACATTCATTAAAGACTGAGCTTTCACTGTCCAGTTGCTACCTGCTTCAAGCTCATCTCGGATTAACGCTGCCCACTACAGATCTGGGCAGGGGAACATGCAGTTAGGGAGTCTCATTAAAACAGAGTTCATTTGCAGTGCTTTGAGAACAGAGGGGATGAGGATGGGGAGAGAAAGAGAGAGAGAGCAAGGACAGTATGCTGTCAAGTCACCAACTCAGCACGGTCTTGTATTTAGGATGAAGACTACACTCCTCTGTATGCAAAACCAAACTGTCGACCAGCAACTCTTTTGACCAGCGGTTTTTAAAAAACGCAGACAGCCAGAAAAAAAACCCACATTTATATCTATTGAATTCTCAGTAGCTACCCAAGATCAAAGCAAATGAAGACGGGAGGAAGTGGGAAAGGAGGGGTTTCTCCTTTATTCTGGGAAAACAGGTTTTTGTCCACTATTCCGCAGCTCATTCTATATATTTTCTGAGTGACATGTTCTTGTCCACACCGAGTTTATGGTTTGTCATCTCTTGTCATGCTTAGCCTTCTATTTTTCCACTGGAAGTTAGATGTGCAAGTCTTGACAACATAGATGGCATTCCTGTTAGCAAAAGATTGCACAGACTACATTCTCTCCACTGGCATTTTATCACATTAAAATAGCCATGAGTCAAAGAAACACAAGAGTTATGTTAACAAAAATTTCTACTAACCTGTATTTCCCACTGCTTTAAAAAGAAAGGCAAAAAAAAAAAAAAAAAAAAAGAATGCAGATGCAAGTATCGACACAGTAGAAAAAGGCCCAAAGAAACCTAATACATGGTAGGTTTCTCGAAAAAACAACCCCTGTCTCTGAAGAGCATCTGTAGTATAGCATGTCAGTCAGAAACTGGAATTTCCTGCAATTAATCAATTTAATAAAAATAATTTGACAGCCTTCCTTCAAATGCTGCACATGGTTTGGTTGCATTTCTCTTTCTGGATCTTTTGATCATTCAAAGAAGAAAACTGACTGGCTAGACTTGCTTTACTGAAAATGAAAGATGAACTGGGAAGCTCATTTATTTTTGTTGGAGAAAGAAACAAAGACAGACAAACTGACCAACCAGCCAAATCAGGCCACTGGCCAAACTAATTATTTGTGTATTGCCAGTAATTTCAGTCCACATTTGTTCCTCTAACAAAACTAAGCAGCCCTTTCATACAGTTATTTGCCTAACAATACAAATTCTTCTGGATTGTTTTCAAACAAATTTTGAAAATAATTTTATATTCTGTTAATTCTTATAAAGAATGAACTGGATGCTTTCAGGCCTCCACACTTACTAATACCTATTAAACAACCAGAATGAAGCTGGCTTGCAACAGAGAATGTCTTCACAGCTGATGGAAACAAAATTTGGCTTTTCTGGCTTGCAGCTGGAGAGGAAAGTGATTTCTTCTACAAATTATGCTTCAGATGTTCCACTGTCCAAAACAGAACTACACAGCAAGCACAAGTAGGGGAAGATTGAGGAACAGGACAAGATCCTACCAGACACAAGTGGAGGGTTTGCACTTGATTTATGTTCTCACAGCTTGAGAACATACCCCACTAGTGCTGCTGCTATAGTAACAAACCAGACTGGTATGCAGGTTTGTGGTAATAATACTTGTTGAAAGAGTTTTCTCAGTTGCGTGTTCATGCTTCTGTCTCTTTTCTTTCTTCTTTTTGGCATATCTCTAAAGGAGATCAGTATATGAAAGCAAAAAATGCAAAACTAGAGGGAAAAAAAGAAGGCTTTGTAAGATAAACTCATAAAACTCTGCAGTCACTTCACAGAGATTAAGGACCAAAATGTTAAGGGTCATTTGGGCACCTCCTAGGTATTTCAGCTGCCCTTTGGGCTTTGAAGAGCCTGACCTGGAGGTACAGTCATCCCAAACTTTTAGAAATATTGGCAGCTTTCTAACTGAAGCAGCAGTGAATGGGAACTGAGGGGAAGAAAGTAAGACTTGGTTTACTTAAGGCCAAGTTCATCATTTGGCATCAGTGACTCAAACCCTTTCATACCCACTCTTTTAAATGTTATGAACAGCCCCTGTTCATGCAGTGAAATCAACGGCAAAACTCCCACCACCTGTATACATAAAGTTATCTGTGTGTTTTTTCTGCTGTGTAGACAAAGATTAAATCCCATTTATCATACTGACCCATAGACTGAAAAGAGTCTGCTGTTTGGCCTTCATTCAACAAATCCCCTTATGCAAAGAAAATCTCCTCTACTTGATGTCAATATGCTCACTGCTGATCTAACACCTTCAAAATACCCCTTAATTATCACAACATTAGGGGTATGGAGGTTAATTAAAAAGCAAATGAAGACACTCCATAAAGGTTATTCCACCTACTCTGACCTGTAAAGGCATGCGACACTTTTGATCTGGGTATTTAAAAAACAAGGAAAGTGATTTAGTTAATTTTCAAGGCCTTTTTAAAATAGAGCATTTAGCACTTGTACATTCTAGTATGCTTTTGTTTCTAATAGAGATAAAATAGAGCTGCTTTAATCTATTACTTCAAAAAGAGCCATGAACTGGGGAATCAGCAGAATGAAAAATGGCATTTGTCTTTACTTACATGTTGTATAATACATATTTTCTATTTTTTCTATTATAATATGAGATAAATCATCTGACACTTTATTCTTTCATTTCTATTCTGTTTCTGTAGAGCCACAAGGAAGAACAAGGCCCCTCCATACCTACTCACACTTATTATCTTTCTTGGCACTGATGTCTTACCCAGAGCAATAAGCTGAGAAATGTGAATCTTCGACTCACTGAAAAAGGCAAATATAGAGACCCGTGCAGCTGATCTTTGGTTCAGTTCCTTCACACAGACCACCAGCCTAAAACTCAAATACTGTGAAAAAACACCCAAAACCCACCTTTCATGGACTGCAGATCATTAGCACATAAGAGATGTAAGAAATGGGATGGCTTTCTGTAACAGGAGAAAAAAAATCTCCAATCTGGCATACAGAAGAGGGAAGACACATCACATACAGGACAATTTACCTTCTTCATCAAGAAGAAATACAGTCTCTGCACTGCAGCTTGTTTCTCCAACACCAAAAAAAAAAAAAAAAAGGTACCAACACTGTTCCTACCATCATAACTACTACAATTCAAATGAGCCATCCACCAACACATCTCTTGGAAGAAAACCCAAGGCACTGCATCTTGGTGAAGGAGGTCTGAGCCATTTCTTCAAGCTTTTCCCCTTTAGGAAATAACAGTAGCTACAATATTGTTCCATTTCGAGTACATCAGTTTTGCCCTTTGTTTTTCTGGCAAAGCACCAAGGTATCCTCTCAGTTACAAAAACCTGTCATGCCTCTAAGATACTGGCTGGCTTGGAAAGGTGAATATGATCTAAGTGTCCCTTAACTGTCAGAACACATTAATGAGACTGAACAAGAATGGTGATAAAAAGGCAAGTAAGATACTACACTAACACACCCTGAGTCTGGCAGAAATTTTTAAATCTAAAAGTGGCACTCTAGCTTCTTTCTCTACCCCAGAAGAGGTCAAGAGCCAAACCAGGAAATTATAGAGCAGTAGGATTAACATCTGGCACAGGAAACCTTTAAGGGATGTGACATGAGAGCACCTGGAAAGCCAGTTTGATTAAGAACAGCCAGCATGCATTTAGACACAGGAGGTCATGCTTAACTAACCTGCTGGATATCTTTGAAGATAATGCTGCCGTGGCAGATAAGAAAAACATGACAGGTGCTGTATAGCACACTGAGGCTAGATTTTTCAAACAAAGTCCAGTGCCAAAGACAACTAATGGAGACAAATCGAAAGTTACAGATTGTAAAGTAAAAAGATGGAACAATGGTTGTGGAACAAGAGATAAACCCAGATACCAGATGGGAGCTTTATACTGGAAAAAGGGTAATGAGTGGGGGGTCAGATTTAAAAGGGTTATCCCATCTGACTTTGCTCCAAACACTGCTTCCATGTCAGCATCTTTGAGACAAAAACATTCTCATGACGTACACTACATTTGATTTGGGTTCTTACACTGCAGCAGTGTTGAGCAATGGCCTTTAGAGTCACCTTTGGTTCACGGTACCGAGTTTATACTTGTACACTTATGTTAATACAGAAACACTGACAAGAATATCTTCACACATGTTCTAGCTCTTGTGTTAGGAAATAAATGTAGGCTGAGCACAGTCAATGAGGAAGAATTTGGTTCACTCAGCAAATGTAGCTCAACACAAAAAGCACAAAATAAATTAATCCCTGAGAAAGGAATCAGGCAAAGCTGTGTATGCTAAGTACCATAATGACATGGCACTTTGTAGAGGTAAAGGATTTTAAGGGTTATAGTGGAAAAAACATAACTAAAGCCACCAATATATGGCAGAACATCAGAGACAAGGAAATAAAATGGTATACAAACTTGTGTTAGTAGAGATACAGCAGTAACAACTAGAAATCAACGGCTTGTTCTGGAGATGGAGGCTTAACAGATGCTCTGTATTAGTCACTGTATCACAGAGAGAATATTATTGCCTCAGAGGGTGAAGAGCAGGGCAACAAAAAGTGAAAACAGATCTTGGCTCTTACCGGGCCCTAAATTACTAGGTGGGTGAAATAAGAGCATGCTGTGTTTATTCTCATTGGAAAAAAGAATTCTTTGATGTGACCTAGTGGAAGATGTTCAAAATCATGAAAGGAGGTGATCAGGATAACCCCTACCAAGCTAGGGTGGAAGAGCAGTGGAAAGGAAGGCAATGGATGTCAAAATAGGCTGCAAACATTTCAAATAAAACAACTGGGAGTAAACAGGGAAGTTGTCAGGCAGAAATCTTCTAGCTAAAGGTAAAAAACATGTGGAATAAGTTACTAGGAGAGGCAGCTGAAACAAAGGCTGTACATGAGCTTAAAAGACACCTGGACTTTTTTCAAGAGAAGGAGAGATTCAGGGATTTTTGTGAAAACCAGAATGCTGGGAGTAAGATGCACTGTAAAACAGCAGGCATGATGAGCCAAGTGAGGGTGCCTGCAATCATGTGTACTGTTCACAAACTGTAAAGCAAAATTTCCCATGCTGCTGCCACACCTCTCCCCTGGAGCCACAGTTAAGAGAAGTATCTCCACATGCAAACCTTCCCTCCTGTAGCTTCTTTTGGCCAGACTATTTAAACAGAGAAGAATTCTTCTCCCAAATACCTGAAGTCTACAAACAGCTCAAGGCTGTAACAAAGGCAGAAATGAGCTTCAGGAGTGCCACCGAATCCCACCTTTAATGACTTCCTCAAGCACATGCTATGCCTGCTGCTGCTGCCGTATTTATTGCACAGCACTGTGAAACACCGGCTGAGCTGCAGGAAGAAAGGGAAGACCAGAAACAACCCTCTGCTCAGGTTTCAGGGGGAACTTCCCGGATCCTCAACCTTTCGAGCCCTGAAATAGTGACACAGCTTAAGAGCCAGGTTTCCTTTGACCGCAGAGTTGACTCAACCCCAGGTTGCCCATGGCTTCAAAGTCTTAATGTTGGGGGAGTGTAGGACTCCCCACTGCTGGGGGTCCATTGCAGGGACCCTAACAGTTGTCCATTCCCCTGTCTTTTTCATTGAATTTTGGCTTAAAATATAGAAGAAAAAAAAAATGTTGAGCATGTGCAGTCTAGAGAGATACTCAATCACCATTCCCATCCCAAGGCCAGGATCTGATTAACTCACCGAGGTAGCTGTAGCTGCCCCATCCCTGGAAGTGTTCAGGGCCAGCCTGGACAGAGCCTCGAGCAACCTGGTCTAGTGGTCTAGTGGAAGGTGTCCCTGCCCGTATCAGGGGGTTGCAACTAGATGATCTTACAGTCCTTTAAAACCCTAACCATTCTATGATTCTAACTCCACCTTGGGCATTAGTCCAGAGTAACTTCCCTGCAACACCAACAGCTGTGTGATGCAGTCTGGACCAGAACAATGTCAAGGAAGGCAGGTTAATTAGAAGTGGATAAATAAGGATCTTACCTCCTCATTTAAATTCCATCCTTACTCTAGAATAGCTACCTCAGATTCAGCTTCAATTCTGTTAAGATAAAAAAATAGTGCTCCCTGGTTTAGAAATTTACACCCACAAGTATAGCTTCAAGTTCTTTCCTATAGATCAGATAAAGCAGAAATCAGGTGACTGTTTTGGAAGTGTTTCCGTGATTCTAATAGGGAATTCACCACTGTGGAAATATTTTTCACCAATTCATTTTTATAATTGCCATTAGTTACAGAAACTTGTAACCCTGAGACTGAAATGGGTTTTCTCTTCTGGTATTTCTTCTTCTATTACCTGACACCTTGATTTCTTACTCATTCAATGATCATTATTTCCTAGCATTTATTTTGTTTTATTACTTTTTTTTTTTTTTAAGCAAACATTAGAGTTGTTCAGAAAAGTGTGAAAAAGCAACATGAGTATTGCAACTGCATGCTAGAGGAAGAATAAAGTAGATGAAGAAACTGTCCTGTCAAACATGAGCATCCTGTCCTAGCTACAGTGACAATATCAGAGGATACAGAGGAAGGATTTCTTGGAAAGCACAAGGTAAAAAAAAAAAAGTGCTTTATAAAGTATTTTTCTTATAAAATGTGCTTTTATAAAATGTGAATATATCTCCTTTGGACACAGTTCAACCATGATGCTCCTCCTGGTGTTTCTATGCTTCAGCAAGCACTGAACCCAAACAACCACTTGTTGAAAGCCCAGTCAATATTCTCCTTCCCCCTGCAAACCAGAGCTGTATCTCCCAGCTTGCTTTCCTCAGGGTGTCTGCAGTATTTCTCTCCAGGAGACCTCCTGTATAATTCACATCAATTGTGAAAGTCCATTGAGATTTTGTAGTTTGCAAATCTTGGGCAAAGGATTCCTTCTACTTCTTGATCACAAACAGCATCCCTGAAAAAGCCTTTAACTAGCTCAAGTCATCACGCCATCACTGACAGGGATAAGAAACTGAGACCTCTGGGAAAGTTAATATTATAAGGCAGGGTGTGAAAACAGTTAACACTATTTGGGTTAACAATGGACCACATTCCCTGCAGGTGTAAATGGAATTTTGACCATTTATGGGAAGAAGGAATTAGACTCTCAGAGCATGCTGTCAACCCTGCCAGCCTCCTCCTCGTATGCTCCAGAGTTCACTCTGGGAACCTTGACAAAGACCATCTTTATTTAGAACTGTAGGCATGTCCCTTCCAAATCCACCCATTCTTTCATTAGAAAGTTTACATCTGAGTAATATTACTGAGATGATCAGATTAAATACCCATGACTCCAGCTGCCTACAGAAGACAACTGGCATTACACAGGCCAAGTGACAATCATTAAGAAAACTGAATGATGGGCTCTGTCACATACTTTTTTGCTCAAGTAAGTTCCTCTGGACTCAGAAATTTCTAGTAAAAATGTGCATTTTGCATTTGTTCTTTGTTTGCAACAAATTTTCTTCATGTCCAAGATTTATTTAGGATATGTCTTTTGACTGCAAGGACTGGGATATTAATTACAGTTTTCCTCTTTCAATTATCCACTGATTAATTATCTTGATAATCATGATGACTATGTTGTACTTTGCACAACTAGGTGTAGCTTTTGAACTGCTCCTTCTGCCTTTCTAGAAGTCATTCTAGAACAGAAACAGGAAGCGTATCTCCAGTTTAAGCTACTGAGCAAAAAGAAGAACGTATAAATGACAGAAACATTGTGAAACAGAGTGAGAAACATTAAGTCTAAAACCATATACGTGGGTCACCATCAATTATACCCCAGGCTACTCTTAACAAACTCCTGATGACCTGAAACCCAGAAACAGTTTGATAAACATTGCTGTGAGACAGGTGCCCAGGCTGGAATCTACAATAATCAGAGAACATCCTTAGCACAATTTCCATTTCCAATAAGCAAGTGCTTATTTCCAGATATGAAAAAGTATAAATGCACATGCATGCATACTTACATATATATATAGTTCCAAACTATGAATCTATTTTGAAAAACAGGAGGAACAAAGTTTATTGTTCCATCCTGGCACAGCAACCAGCAGAGAAACACAGAAACAGATCATCTACTTCACATGGCAGAAGCGCACAAAGCCAACTGGTTGTGATAGAAATAGGAACAAGAAAGGAGCTTGCTGAAAGGCAGTGTGTGGCTTTGAGGCTTCCGTTTCCCACCAGTCTCCATATTGTTTGGTCCCAGCACAGTGAAGCTTACACAAGTATTTTTTTTTCCCTCTAAAGCAGCCTCTACAGCTTCATCATAAAGGAAATAAAGATTGGGTGAACTAGTATCACCTCAGCATACAGCAGAGCACTGAGAAGGCGGGAAGAGTTATGGTTATAATGAACTGCCTGCATCAAATTTTTTGCTTCCCTACTGTAAGTGTCTATAAAAAGCTATAAATTCCTTTTAAAGAAAATAAAAATGAAGCCAGAAAAAAGTCTGTTCTTGCCTAGATGCATGTGCAGGCTGATGGCCAAGGACAGCAGTGACAGCAAAAGCCTTATCAAAGTTTTTTAAAAAACAGTAAGTAAAAAAACCCCAAACAAACAAACATATCCTAATATAGATGCTTAACTGAACCCACTGTGACACAGTATCCAAGTTCCTGTCCTTTCCCACTTCCTTCACTACTTATTTGGGGCTTGACTGTGCTACGGTCTTGCCAGTCAACCCAGCAGAGTCCCAAGGGATGTGCTTTCGCACTCCTCTGGGCAGGACTGGGGAAAAAGGTGAGGGAAAAAGAAAGCTGAAGCCTCCAAGCCACTCTGTTCTCTTGAAAGTCAGCAAGCAGTGGGGGCAGAAGCAGGAAAAGTGGAGCCATTCCCTCTTGCCCTTTCCAGCATGCTATCCTATGAGCTGTCTGGCCATGGGACAGAGAGCAGACACTGCACTTGGTGACACAATGTTCTCCCTCTCCACCTGACCCATCACGGTGCACAGGAGCAGGAACTGGAGGGCTGAAGATGCCACCAGCTGCTAGTGCCCTCATGAGACTGCGCCTCCCGGGGTGGGAAACAGCCCCTTGAGAACAGGGAGCCGTCAGTGTTTTCAAAGCAGAAACCTTGTATCACAACTAAGGCACAAGCAGTATAAATAATTAATGTCAACAGAGGAATTGCAAGGGAAATGTTCCATTACAGCAAATCAGCACCTATGTCCCTCATGAAAAGAGTGCATGAAAAATATCTCCCCTATTTCTTAATGGGAACAACAAAAAAGTACATTTAATTTCACTAAAGCGGTAAACCAAGCATAAGTATTCTCTACTCATCTTCATAGTTAGCATTTTACAGAATGATCAGTGCCAGCACATCCCCTTCTCCTACATGTCCCAAGAGATAGTTTAAGGAACATTTTAAAATGAACATTTATTCATTCATACACAGAATGCACATTCCAGTGCTGCTGTACAAATGCTGTGATGCCAAGAAACAACCACATGGCACTCTAATTCAGGCTGTTTTATTAAATGGGAAACAGTTTTATCCTGAAGTGTCTGCTTTTGGCTGACAATTCTCAATTTTCAGAAAAATCCACCAAAGATATTCTGGCACCCAGAAAGTGAAAGAGTTCAGTTCTGAGCTAAAAATTGAAGTTTTCCATTTGGAAAGACTGACAGATATTGTTTTGATGTTATGGTCCAAAATAAACTTTTGTCTTCCCTTCAATAAGACATTGTTTGGTCTTGACTCTTGCTTTAAACCAGTTCCCTCCCTTCTCTTTCACCAGAGCAGCCCATGTTTATTTGCTTAAGTGCTTCAGTCTCTTTCCGTGACCCATGCTCTTTGCCTAGCATATGTAGGTCTGAGCAGCAACATCATGATACAGGCCATGATGCATCAGAGGGATGCAGGGCAGCAGAAGAGCCTGGTCAACAAGATGGAAAACATGGGAGAAAAGACAAGCCATTACCAGAAAAGGCAGCATGAGTTAATAAACACAAGTAATTGTTCCAATTTTCCTGATGGAAACTGCTTTTATTCCTTGGGGGGTACAGGGGAGGGTGGGGGGTAGGAGAAGTTTTCTTTGCCCTATTCCCCCTGTACAAATGACATCACCTCAGCCCAGAAAACAAAGGTATTTAGCTGATCAGAGGGAGTTGGACATACAGGTACTTTTGGACAGCTGGGCCTATACTCTTTAAGCTCAGTTGCAGTGCTTCCCTTTACAGACATCGTATCACGTTACACAGTAATGGGTTAGGGAAGGGATTTCCAGAAGTCCCTGAGAAACCAATTTAGTCCTGAAGGCAAAAAAGCTGAATGAATCCACATTTACTCAGACTACAGCAATTGCATTAAAACCAAGGACCTGATTAAGAAACAATTAAGACACAATTTAGGCTTTCCTGACAAAGCTGCTTCTAGATTTCTCTGCTGTTTGAACACTTCTGTTGCATCATTTCAGCTCTCCTTGCTCCAAAGGAGACCAGAAGCTCCTAAACGACTGAGGAGGTTAATCCAGAGCCCAAATCTGACAGCCAAAGTGACCTAAGTGTTCCAAGGAAATTACAGTTCATACAGCTCATGCACTGGTTCAGCTGTCATTGGAATCATCCAGAGGGAAGCTTAACAAGACAAAATGAAAATGTCTGGAGAACAAGGAAGGCACTGTTCCCTTCCTGCTCTTGTGTTAGACCTGCTCATAATGTCTGCTGGTGGCAATTAGTTTCACCAGCTGCCAATGTACACATTTATGGAGACAGGCACTACACAAACACTGTGGGAGCAGTTCTCCCTGCCCTTTAGGGCAGGAGCTATGGCTTGGGATTGTATAAATGAGTATGACAGGCCCTGCTGGAGGAAAATGCAGACAGGTGAACCAGCTTGTCCCAAAATCACAGAGTAAATCCACAGCTTGGCCAGACCTAGGATACCAGTCTGCATCTCCTAATGCCCTGACCACAACAGGACTACACTTCCAGAAAGAAAAGTGTGGAGAGGGCAAGTGTTTCTTGTGGCAGTGTACACCCTTCCCTGCCAAAACACATCTTGTCTTCATTATGGCCATCTCCCATCCCAGCTTTTAACCTACATGTGCCATAAAGCTCTAGGCTGGCAGCATGGGACCTGGGCAGGTCCCCAACCCACTCTCTGGTAGGGCCACTGGCAGCCACTCCAGGGTTAACACAAAGCCACATTCTTATTTTGTTCCCTTGGTCAGGTTTTCTGACTTGTTTGAAACCTGGGCTCATTTGGAAGACATTAGGATTTCAGGTGGAGGCACGCAGAGATTTAGCTTTTCATTTAAAACCTCTAGAAGCCAGAGAGCTGAGATTTTTCCCACCCCTTTGCTTCCCTACATAGTAAAACTGCTTTATAATGACTTTTGCAAAGCCAGCTTTGCTTGCAACATGCAGGTCTCCTCCCTTGGCCGCTTCAACACACAGAGAAGTTACAGCCCTGCATTTTCTTTCTGCCCTGATGGCTGTAACATGCGGCAGCCACCAGCCGCGTGGAAGCGGGGCAGCTGGGGATGGAGCGATGGAGAGATACGCCATGCTGCCTGTGCCATGGGCCGTGAAAAGCGGGTCAAAACCCAGCCATCACGCACCGCCCATCTGTGCCATGCCAAGGAGAGAGATGCATGAGGCTTTCAGGGCCAACAGGTGTTGCTGCCTTAATGGACTGTGACATCAGTGCGCTTCACAGGCTTTATTTCACAATAGTATAAAAGAAGCCGAATATGGGGTTAGAAAGGAAGACAGAAAAACCATAAGCCATCTTTTATTTACACTGAGAAAAACAATGAGAAGACTGGAGGGGAGGATGCAGCCTTCCTAACAGACATGCCTTAACTCCTAGGAGAGATGGGGATGACCTGCCCTAGAAACACCCACCTCTTTCCAATGAATAGGCAAGCAGTCTCAGAGGACTGCTTCACTATCTGCCTAAAATAGAGGTGGGTGCGTTGATGCCGCTCTCACACACTCCTTCCAAGTATTCACTATAAAAGGCCTTTAGTCATTAATCCTGCATCAAAAAGTGCCACATCTCATATGAATGAAGACTGAAGACAGCATAAGACACATACCTGTGTTGGCTGAAGTAAGACTGCATGAACAACACCAGCTCTGGCACTTTACATTCATATTCTGCAACCTTAATTGGGTTTTTTTTTTCAATGAAGACACTTGTAGTTTCGTGCTTCCCAGAGTTTTGGGTTTTTTTTTTTGTTTTGCATGCAGAAGGTATTTTAAAATAGATGCCAGAAAGGAGCCTCTATCTAGTAAATCAATGGACTTTTCCTTTTTTTCCCCTTTTCCTTTTTTTCCCCACCCCATTCACAGAAAACCCACTTCCACGCTGGTCAAACCAGAAGAGTCAGAGGAGACTAGAGAACTCTGGTTTTCAGCAGACCGCTCCCCAACAGGAGAACAGAAACTTCCCAACTACTTCACTTGGGATCACTGTAAAAAGCAGATCTCCTGGAAAAGCTCAAAGCTTAATTGGAGAGGAGCTGACTTTGCTGTCAGGGAGTGGTGACATGGGTCTGAAGTGGTGATACACAGTGGAATTACCACGTGGAGGACAAGAGTGAGACTTCCCGCAGGCCAGCACTGAATTTTTGCAGTCTGGTGTAGCAGGGGTTGTAGAGCTGTTCAGATAGCTGAAGGGGCACATGGTACATACAATGAGTATCTTGTACTGTATCTCAATACATATTTTCCTTTACAAAGCAGATACTTGTACAGTTCCCAAGGTTTTTTATTTATTCTGTAGGTTTTCTGGGGTGGCAGAAAGGGGACAATTTACTTGGTTTTAAACATCATTCTTCCTCTCTCTGAGTAAAGCTGGTGATATTTATGACACTCAAGGCTCTACAGGTATTTAGCAGCTTTATGCAGTGCAACGGGCTAGTGAATAATTTGCGCATTATCATGGCTAGGTTGCATTCTCGCACCGACCTTATTCACAATCTTCTTCAGCATGATGCTCCAAAGGGCTACAGCAGACCTCGACGAACAAGATGGCATTTATATTCGATATCGTACCGATGGTAGCCTATTCAATCTAAGGCGACTGAAGGCCCACACTAAGACCCTAAACCATCTTGTCCGTGAACTACTCTTTGCTGATGACGCCGCCCTTGTTGCCCACACAGAAGCAGCTCTGCAGCGTTTAACATCTTGCTTTGCGGAGGCGGCTGAGGTTTTTGGGCTGGAAGTCAGCTTGAAGAAGACAGTAGTCCTCTACCAACCTGCACCCCAAGAAGATTATCGCCATCCCCATATTACCATCGGCAAGTCAGAGCTTAAGACAGTTCAGCAGTTCAGCTATCTGGGAAGCATCATTTCCTCGGATGCCACGATCGACAGAGAGATAGACAACAGAATAGCAAAGGCATATAGAGCCTTTGGAAAACTCCATAAAAGAGTCTGGTGTAATAAACACCTGAAGAAAAGTACAAAGATCAGTGTCTACAGAGCCATTGTATTGTCTACTCTTTTATATGGGTCTGAATCATGGGTCATCTACCGTCATCACCTGCGACTCCTGGAACGCTTTCATCAGCGCTGCCTCCGTACAATTCTAAACATCCATTGGACTGACTATGTGTCTAATGTCACTGTCCTCGAACAGGCAGGGGTCACCAGCATCGAGGCCACATTGCTGAAACTGCAGCTGCGCTGGGCAGGGCACATCTCTAGAATGAAGGATCACCGCCTCCCCAAGATCGTGTTTTACGGTGAACTTGCCACTGGTAGCCGCAAGAGAGGTGCCCCAAAGAAGAGATACAAGGACTCCCTGAAACAATACCTTAGCCTTGGCCATATTGACTACCATCAGTGGTCCACCTTGGCCTCCAATCGGGAGACTTGGAGGCACACCATACATAATGCCGCTGACTCCTTTGAGAGTTCACGAAGAACTAGTCTCGAGGAGAAAAGACAACGCAGGAAGAATCGTGCCCCACCTGTTCCACCCAAGGAGACCTTCTGCTGTGCTTTTTGTAGCCGGATTTGCCTATCCCACATTGGCCTTCTTAGTCATCAGCGCGCTTGTAGTAAGTGTGGGTAAATGCCCTTCCCAAATCTTCGTTCACGAAGTCAAGCCATGATGATGATGATGATGATGATGATGGCTAAGCTGCTTCAAACTCCATCAATGGTTGAACTCCTGGTGAGACTTTTACCTCTAAAGTGATAAAGTTTTAAAGCAAGTGATTACTTGTGCTGGAGGGGAAAAAAGTTGAGAAGAAATCACAAATCCATCTTACTTGTTTGTCAGATATTGGTACTCTGCTTCATTTCATAGCCATTATGTTTTCAAAACATAAAACAAATAAAAGAGAGTGCAGTGAATGCCAAGGTCCTACAAGAGATCAATATGAAAAGACCTGTCTAGAACAGACTGTGTATTAAGGCTACACACAAACCATTCACTGACCTCCCTCTTGAACCCTGTGTTTTGGTAGCAACCTGACTTAGTTTGTTTAGCATGAAAGTAAGCAGTGTAATCAGTAAGTAATCAGATTCTTAAGCCACCATAAATGCATGCCAGTAGAAGAAAGCATCAACATTACTTATTTTTGACAGAAATTGTAGTATCAAGAAGACAACATGCCCCATCTCTGGAAGAGTTCAAGATCAGGTTAGATGGGGCTTTGAGCACCTGGTGTTCCGGCCCATCGCAGGGGCATTGGAACTAGATGATCGTTAAGGTCCCTTCCAACCCAAACCAGTCTGTGATTCTGTGAAATCGTGCACACAAAACAAAATTCAAGAAGGCAACAGCGTAACATTTGTATTGACTAGCACTTTAACCCAAAGGTGACAGCAAAGTAGAGAATGTATGTACCCTAAAGTCAAAGGTTACCTAGTAGGAGATGGGGAAAGGACTGTAAGACAGTGGACAGCATTGAAAAGATTTAGCAGACAGGAAAAAATTCTCTTTTTCATCCCCTAAAAAGCCAGCATGTGCAGCAATTTCTATGATGCATTTCTATGACCAAAGGCTCTCCTTTACTTCACAGACTTTGAAGGAAGGGAAGAAAGAGCCAAAGAAATGGTGCTTCTGTAGCAGCTAGCACTGTGAGTGTTAAATACGCCACAGTGCCTTTCAAGAGCCACAGCACTGGTATCCAAGCATTAATTCCTCTTTGCCACATTGCAGAGAGCCAGTGGCGTCTCAGCAGATTCCAACTTTACCTTAGAAACACCCAGTGGAGCAGCTGCACTCCAGAGAGCATCTCCTTGCATGTCCCCGAGCTGTCAGTTTGCAGCACATCATCCTAGCCATCTGCACAGGAGGCCAGCAGAATGGGGAAGGCTCACAGTGACCTGCCCAATAACATTTTCTGCAGATTGGAAATCCCAGCCAAATCTCATCCAGTCCCATCATAACCTCCCACAATCAAGCCTGACAAGGGAAGCCAACTGCAGAATGCATTTCAAGCCTCACCTGATCTCCCAAGAGTAGCTCTACATGCTTGAAGCACTTTCATGGGCCTCCTGAAATGCCTGCCTAGCTAGGAGATACTAATTTACACCACACCCTTTATTTCATTTGCCTTATGTTTGGAGCCCAAGTGCTGTAATTAAAGTTGGGGGGCCCCAAAACAGGACAAGTCAGGAAGAGGAGGTGGACAAAGGAAGAGCAGAAAAGCTGGAATACCTACCAATCTATGGTAGGGTAATTACTATCATTTAAAGGGTACATTGACAAATACGTTATGACGGGAACTATTAATCCTTACAATCATCTATAAAGGTACGTCCAGAGTAGAATTGTCTTTACTCATTCTCGACCTATGAACCTAAAAGAAAGGAAAGGAAAGAGTCAGTTAGCAAAACTGTTCTCTGAGCTGTATGGCCGATCCTGGCTCCACCACTGCACAGTCCCACATGTGTGTGCCAACATAGGGAGCAGAATGCTTTGGACACAGATTTGATCCTTAGCACAGTTTTGCTGTGAATAAAAAAGCAAGAGTTATTTAAGGAATTAAAAGAGTCAAATCAAGCAAAAATCTGGGCTCAGGTTCTCAGACACTGAAAATAGGTGCAGCTTCAGTAATGCTAGTCAAGTTACACTGATTTATTCCTACTAAAGGTCTAGTCCATTAAATGCTAATACCATCCTTAGGTTTTACTTTCTCTCACTAGGTTCAGGGACATACTTCCTCACCGTCAAGCCTCTGTGTTTGAATTCAGTGGCAAAGGAGCAGCAGAAAATGTCTGTTTTTCAAACACACTTTTATCATAGCATGTGCAAGAATAAAAACGTAAAGCTGCAGATGTATCTATAGAGAGACTAAAAACATACATATATGTGGCATATGGTATATATGGCATATACAACATACATATGGCATATACCACACACATACCAAACACTGCATGCATACCATACACAAACACACACACACCTGGTACATACACAGGCCTGCATGTTTGTATGTAGACACTCATAGAACAGATGTCTGAAGAGAGGTCAAAGAGAAGTCTTCACACAGTTCTGACTTTCAGGCATGACCCACCCAGGCACCAGGATAAATGTCTCTCAGTAACCTTGTGGAACAGAAAATGTTCCTTTCTATAGGGTCAGCTGTTGCACAGCATTCAAGCAGGCATTTCCAGCCCTTCTGCATCCTCTAGTAAGGCTTCCAAGAAAACAGTTCTCTGCATTTTCAGAGTTACCTTCAGTAAGGCCTCACAGGTCTCATACCATCGTATTTTATACACCTTCTCCATAGGCAACAAGAGCAGGGAGCCACAGCAGCTCTCTCACTTCAGCAGCAGCAGGTACACCTGAGCAGGTACACTGGGGAACAACCACAGACCATCCTGCCCCAGCCCCACTGGAGTCCAGGTCACACTTTTTGCTGGTGCCACCATCACCACCATAGGTCTGCATGTCCCTCCACAGTGGAGCTAAGCAAGGACTGATGAAAGCACATGAGCAATATGGGGGTTAGCCACAAGCACAGGACCTCATTTGAACCCCAGGTGAGAAACTCTTCTCAAGAAGGATCTACACTCAATGATTAATTTGTGCCTTCTAGCCCAGTGTGCTAACATGGCAAACTGCATTTATTTGTGCCCTGACAGCTGTTTTGAAAGGGAAGCAGCAATTACAACCTGAGGAATTTCTTTCCAATTGTTAAATCTGTTCTAGGAGAAGCAATGCAGGCTGGGTTTAATAGAGGGTGCCTGTGATGTGTACCTTTCACATGCATATAATGGAGGCTTCCAGCACATGTACAAAAGTCCATTCCTTGGAGCAAGAGAAAGCTAGCTCAGGCATGCTTCCCTCCCCCTGAGTTACACACAACTTTAGGCATCATCGTGCTGTAGCATCCTAGTGCAGCAGTCCTTGGGATGAAAAAAGGGAATGAACACAAGGCAGTCATATACAAGGTACTTAAATGTATACCCACACTGGAGTAGCTTTCAGGCTTTTCCCAATCAACATTTCAGACAATGTATAATTTTAATTTTCCAGCAAGAAATGAGAAGATCTGTTGCATCTTTCTTCCCAGAGGCCTGCTTCAAACAGTGGCAAAGGTGGCCCAGCTTGGGCAAACCCAGGTTCCCAAGGATGCTCTTGTATCTCCCACACAGCAAAGAGGTGGGGAGTAGCACCAAAAGGAGTACCAAAGTTTGCCTTTCCCTTTTTGAAATGTCAGCACTCATTGATCACTAAATCACTTCAACAGCTTATTAAGTAGATGTCACAGAGAGTTACTACCAGTCTCCTATTAATTTAAAAATACTAATGGCTTTTTTTTTAGAGTGCAATTTCTTTCTGAATGAAAAATGCTCCCTGTGTTAAAATGTGAACACTTTGGACCCCACTAGCCAGTGTGCAAGACTGTTGATAATACAACACATACATATAGTAGAAATTTTAACACTGCAGGACGATTTTAAGGTTGCTCCATGGCTTTATTGTCTTTTTTTCTTTAACATTTCAAAGGATCCCCTCCATTTGGTTTTTCCGTTTGCAGACAAACTGACATCCTCCTGATATATATTATTCACAGGTTCATGTCAATACGAGCATAAGCAGGACCTATCAGTCACTGCTCTGATGATAACGGTAAATAAATAATGCACATTTTATACTTACAAAGCACTGAATAAATATCAGTTAAACATCCCTTTAAGCATTGAGGTAATCAGTTTAACCATTTCACTAGTCACCAGCTCAGATTCAGTTTAGGACCCGTATGAATCAATCTGTATATTACCTACAAAGAAGGTAGGTACCTTTAAAGAAGGGGAAAACGGATGACCCAGGGAACTACAGACCAGTCAGTCTCACCTCTGTGCCTGGCAAAATCTTGGAGCAGATTCTCCTGGAAGGCATGCTAAGGCACACGAAAAACAACAAGGTGCTTGGTGACAGCCAGCATGGCTTCACTAAGGGAAAAACCTGCCTGACCAATTGGTGGCCTTCTATGATGGGGCTACAGGACTGATGGACTGGGGTAAAGCAGTTGATGTCATCTACCTGGATTTGTGTAAAGCATTCGACACTCTCCCACACGACATCCTTGTCTCTAAATTGGAGATACATCAATTTGATGAATGGACCACTTGGTGGATAAAGAACTGGCTGGATGGCCACACACAAAGAGTTGTGGTCAATGGCTCAGTGTCCAGCTGGAGACCAGTAACGAGTGGTATCCCTCAGGGATCAGTGTTGGGACCAGCCTTGTTCAACATCTTCGTTGCTGACATGGACAGTGGGATTGAGTGCGCCCTCAGCAAGTTTGCCCATGACACCAAGCTGTGTGGTTCGGTTGATACGCTGGAGGGAAGGAATGCCATCCAGAGGGACCTTGACACGCTTGTGAGGTGGGCTGATGCCATCCTCATGAAGTTTAACCATGCCGAGTGCAAGGTCCTACACCTGGGTCGGAGCAATCCCAGGCACAGCTACAGGCTGGGCAGAGAAGAGATTCAGAGCAGCCCTGCAGAGAAGGACTTGGGGGTGCTGGTCGATGAGAAAATGAACATGAGCCAGCAGTGTGCACTTGCAGCCCAGAAAGCCAACCGTATGCTGGGCTGCATCAAAAGGAGTGTGACCAGCAGGTCGAAGGAGGTTATCCTGCCCCTTTATTCTGCTCTTGTGAGACCTCACTTGGAGCATTGTGTGTGGTTCTGGTGTCCTGAACATAGAAAGGACATGGATCTGTTGGAACAAGTCCAGGGGAGGGCCACGAGAATGATCAGGGGACTGGAGCACCTCCCATATGGAGATCGGCTGAGAAAGTTGGGGCTGTTCAGCCTGGAGAAGAGAAGGCTGTGTGGAGACCTCATAGCAGCCTTCCAGTATCTGAAGGGGGCCTATAGGGATGCTGGGGAGGGACTTCATTAGGGACTATAGTGACAGGACAAGGGGTAACAGGTTAAAACAGGGGAAGTTTAGATTGGATATAACAAGGAAATTTTTTCCTGTTAGGGTGGTGAGGCACTGGAATAGGTTGCCCAGGGAGGTTGTGAATGCTCCATCCCTGGCAGTGTTCAAGGCCAGGTCGGATGAGGCCTTGGGTGATATGGTTTAGTGTGAGGTGTCCCTGCCCATGGCAGGGGCGTTGGAACTTGATGATCTTAAGGTCCTTTCCAACCCTAACTATTCTATGATTCTACAAAAGATGTACATTCTTATACACAACCTATATATACAAGGCTGGGAAAAGCATATTTTACCCCCAAAAAATTAAACTGATGTCAACTATTTCCCGTTTTAGAAGAAAGCCAGGAAACATTTCCATAGCTGAAATGCCACACAGCATTGCCAGGCTTGCTACCCTTCCCTTTGTATACCGAAAGCTTCTTTCCCACTCACACAGAGGAGATGGGAGACACCACTGTCTGCCTTCTCCTAGTGCCCTCTTTCCTGCAAGACATGAGGCTGGAGCAGTGGCTACACATCTGTGTGGCACCTGCAGACAAATGCTACCCGTGCTGTGCCACTGCCCCATGCAGGGACAGCACATGCCTGGTGCAGGCAGGTACATGCCCTGGGCACAACATGAAATACAGCAAAAAAAAAAAGGCTGTTCTAAAAAAGGGTGCTCAAACACTGGCACAGGTTGCATGGAGAGCTTGTAGAGTCTCCATCATTCAAGATACTCAAAACCCAACTGGGCATGCCCCTGAGAAACCTGCTGCAACTCTCTGTGCCCTGAGCAGGGGTTGGGCTAGATACTCTCCAGAGATGCCCTCTTGCCTCAACTGTTCTGTCTTTTGCATTCCGGAATTGCGATCCCTCATTTGTACTGCTCCATGCTTATGCAAAATAAATATCAAGGTTTGAGGACACCAAACAATTTCACTGCCTTCCGTGGGTACAGCTAGCCATGTCATGCTTGCGGCTAGAGATGTCAACAACTACCCACTCCTGCAACAAATGCTACAGGAAACCAGATACATGAAATGAAAAACATACATGGAGGACCAAACTGAGGCATCTGATTCCAATATACCATGCAAGGAGTGGATGGGTGTTCTCTGTGTTTGGAAGCCTTTCAGCTCTAAAATAAAACTACTGCTCTCCAACAAAAGACTGGGATTAAGTATCAAACGTCTTTCTGGGTTGGGGTGGTTTTTTTCAGTTTTCTTTTTGTTCAACAACTACTAGCCAGACTTAGTAGCATCCTTCTCCCACAGTTTTCCTTCACAGATATAAAAGCTTCCTGTCCATTACATCTTTGGTTATTTCACATCCCATTGATCATTGTGCCTGTACAGACAGCAGAACAGCAGCAAATAAGCAAGCCAACTAAGATAAGGCTAGATTTTTGCCCTGGAAAGCTGCAGCCCTGTGCTCTCTCTGTTTCCCCCTACTTCCCATATCTTCTTTCATCCCTAGAGACATTTCCAATAGCAAATAAATCAGCACTTTGAATTCTTCTTCTGATGTTGTAACAAGCTGGCAACTGGCATGACATGTTGTAGAGGGACACATGTGAATATCTAAGTCAGAAATAATGAGATTTCTCTCTCATATTCAGTGTGAAATGAGAGGCAAAAGACATCACTGCTGAAAACAGAGGAGTACAAGAGGAGATGTGGGGAAGGGAGGTAGAAAGGGCAGATCTCTAACCCATTTTGCTTACTATGATGGATTTCAGAAGAAAAACTGTCACAGGCAGCACCCAGGGAAACTCAGAGGGATGGGACAGTTGCAGAGCACAGTGTCTCAAATCCAGGCAGATCCCAAGGACATGTCCCCCATGGCCAGGCACTGTTGTTCATTGTGGCCAAATGAACCAGCCTTTCAAGTGAAAACATAAGAGACAAAAGGAGGAAACAAAAGAGAAAGGGGATAAAGTGTCCCAGCAAATCAATTAACGCAAAAGCCTGCTTCAGTTTATAGACAGCAGTGGTAATTGCTGCGTGTGTTGCCCGTGATGAATAGGGGCTGGTTACCGTTGCACAGCTCATCCTTCTTGGCCCGGCTGGGAACTAGCAGAACACTGATCTCCACTGAAAGTCTTTAATTATTGTTAAATTAATCAGGGCAGGGCGTCAGCTCTAGGTTCATGCTTAATTGTCCTATTTTCTCGCAAGCCTTAGACTCCCACCTTCCTTCCCTTATTCTCCCACCCCCTCCCCAGCCCCTGCACATGCACCATTTTTAGACTGGTCTAACACTGGATCTTGTTTACATAGCAGTGAGCCACACAAAGATTTTTGAGATCCTGTGCTCCCACTACTTCAGGACTTGATCTCTTTGAAAGCCACAATGTAACACAAACCTTTTGAAAGCAGAACTCCAGACTTACTTAAAATCATGAAACACGGGGTAGATTATTTTACCACCAGTGCAGAAGTCAGAGGTATTGCTGTTGCTGTTACCACTTAATACTGGGTGTGCAACCACTTCCCAGTCCTGATCTCATTCTCTGGGATGATAGAGGACAAGGGGCATCACCATCTTAAACCTTTTCGTTCATATTAGGGATCACTCCGCTGAACAGTTTTTTGCCTAAACCCAGCATAAGCAAAATAAGAATCCATTTCTCCTTTTAGGGTTCAGAGAAGAGGTCAAGAGCCTGTCAGTAGTTAAGGATGACTTCCACATCTTTGGAAGACTCCTTCCCAAAGTCTTAGGCCCTTAGTTTCTCTCTTTCCTGTCTCCACAAAATGCCATAGTGGGATTGGACTAGGATATTCCATGCAACTTTTATGATGTTAAGCCACAGGTATGCAGAAGATTACAGCAAAGACAAAGAGACTGTGCTCCATGAATAGAAAAGGTAGTACAAGAAGTAATGGGATCAATTAAGGAATAATTAAGTTGTAGCAGAAGACACCTAGTTTAAATGTAAGAAGAAAAAAGCAGAAAGAAAAGGAAAGGAATAAATTTCATGGGTAGACTGGGGGATCTCTCACCAGGTTTTTTGTAGGAAGCAGATAGACAAAAAGTTGTTAGGAATAATGCAAACATGGCCTGAAGACATTGGAGTGGTTTGTAAAACTTCTTTTAGTCCTACACTGGAGAATCAGACTGATCTAAGGGTAGGGTAATTGTAGATGAGCAAGGCAGCAGCAGGGATTTGGAGGACCTGCTCAAAAAAAGAAACCAAACCCAAAACAAAATATAACCAAAAACCTGCATTGACAAATGCAGAACTCAAGGTTTGGCTCTGTAGAAGTCTGAAAATTACCCCTATCCATACTTCAGTGTGGGTCTAGCCCTTACATACAACATAAACATGATTGAGTTTTCCTTGATTCTTATAATGCAAACATATAATTTACAGCAAAGTCTAGGAAAAGGGTGCATTAAATTGAACAGTTTATTTAATAATCAAAAACCATAACCCTCCCAGGAGCCCAAGTTCACTGCTTTCCATCACTATGCAAAAAAAGTTAGCTACTTCTATAATGCAACCTGCATAACACAATCATGCTGCTCCCTTTTCTCACCCAACTGAAATTACCTACATGGCAAGGCACCCAGGAAAAGGCCTGAAAATCAAAGTTGTGCACAGTCAGCATAAGCAGTATTTCACTATTCTTTTTTAGCATCATTTAAAGAAGACTTTGTAGAGATTGCTCTGAAAGTTCCTTCACTATTTATAGTTCATTAACAGGTGAGGCACTTTACTGTTTAGAAGAATATATTATCAGAAGATGCCCAGTCCAAGTGATCTAATGCATCTTACGCTGTGGAGCTGCGTGCAAAGAACTTGGCCATGAATCTGAGAGTGTGAGAAAGACTTGAACTCTGAACTCTCAGGTAGGTTCCCTAGTCATTCATTCCTTCACATTCCCATATAACTTCTTTATTTTAGGCTTCTTACTAATAAATGAAAAGCTTTCAATCTGCTTAAATTAGGCTGTGTAAGAGTATTTCTTAGCATGATTACATTTGATAAAAAGCCACTTTAGATAAAATGCACTTGTATCACTACTTTGGTTCTTTTACTTCGCAAAAATGGAGACAAATTAACAAGTCTTTAATAATCTAAAAAAAAGGCATCTAGTGTGCTATTGGCACTACCATATTTGCTTGGCTCAGTTTTACATTCATTCGGGTGACATAATTTACACATTTTTATTTGCATTAGAATGGCAATTTCAAATGATTATGCAATCCGAGCAATACGTATTGCACTGCACAGCTCTGATCTCCCTGCTGTTCTCCGAGAGTAAGAAATCTAACACCAACACAAGTGATAGAATAGTTTATGTAACTGACTGCTTACAGCTCCTGATACCTTATTTTGGGAGGGCTGCACTAAGGAAGACAGTGGTAAAGAGAAAAACAAAACAAAAAAGAAGGATGATAATGATATTCACTCCCTCAAAAGAAAATAAACCAGATGCGTTGGGGGAGGGGGGCATCATTTCATCCCAACACACCCAGTCAGTTGTCAGCACCTATAATAAATGCTTGAAGCAATGGAGAGATATTCCAGACACTCCAGCCAATGAGCTGGCTTCATTTGGAGCTCTGCTCAGATGCTGCTATACAAACGCCTTGTAGCACTGGGAACAAACAAGAGGAATTAGAGATGTGTGCACGTCTATGGGGGTATGATATAATAGGCATCACAGAAACATGGTGGGATGGCTCCCATGACTGGAGTGTTGGAATGGAAGGTTACAGACTCTTTAGAAAAGACAGGCCCGGCAGTCAGGGAGGGAGAGTTGCCCTTTATGTTAGGGATAGGCTGGAGAGTATGGAACTCGGTCTGGGGACAGGTGAGCAGTGGGTCAGGTTTAAAGGGAGAACAGTGATGGGAGACATTACTGTGGGGGTTTGTTACAGACTGCCTGATGAAGAAGAACCTGCAGATGAAGCACTCTATAGACAGATAGGAACAGCCTCACGCTCGCAGGCCCTTGTTCTCATGGGGGACTTCAACCACCCGGACATCTGTTGGAGCAACGGTAACAGCCTGGCACAAGCAATCCAGGAGGTTCCTCGATTGTGTGGAAGAGAACTTCCTTCTGCAAGTAATAGAGGAGGCGACAAGAAGAGGTGCCATGCTTGACCTAGTGCTCACCAACAGGGAAGGGATCGTTGGAAATGTGACGCTCCAGGGCAGCTTTGGTTGTAGCCATCATGAGATGGTCAAATTCAAGATCCTCAGGACAGTGAGAAGAGCGTGCAGCAAGTTCACTGCCCTGGACTGCAAGAGAGCAGACTTTGGCCTCTTCAGGAACCTGCTTAATAAGGTTCCATAGGATAAAGCCCTAGAGGGCAGGGGGGCCCAAGACTCTTGGTTGATATTCAAGGATCACCTGCTCCAAGCTCAGGAGTGTTGCATCCCAGCTAGAAGGAAGTGCAACAGGAGGGCCAGGAGACCTCCTTGGATGGATAAGGAGCTGCTGAGGAAAATCTGAAGGACAAAAAAAAGGCTTATAAAAGGTGGAAGCAAGGACAGGTGGCCTGGGAACAATAAAGGGACATTGTCTGGGAAGTTAGGGACCAGGTTAGGAAAGCTAAGGCCCAGTTAGAATTAAACTTGGCTAGGGATTTTAAGCATAACAGGAAGGGATTCTATAGGTATGTAGTGAATAAAAGACAGATTAGGGACAATGTAGGCCCCCTCAGGAAACTCTCGGGAGAACTAGCTACACAGGATTTGGAGAAGGCTGAGGTTCTGAATTACTTCTTTGCCTCAATCTTCACTGGCAAGGGCTCTGACCAAATCACCCAAGTTGTGGAAGACAGATGCAAGCACTGTGAAAATGAAGACCTTGGGCCCACTGTAGGAGAGGATCTGGTTCGAGACCAACTTAAAAATCTGAACATCCACAAGTCCATGGGACCTGATGAAATCCATCTGCGGGTCCTGAAGGAGCTGGCGAATGAAGTTGCTAAGCCACTGGCCATCATATTTGAAAAATTATGGCAGTCAGGTGAAGTTCCCAACGACTGGAAAAAGAGAAATATAACCTCCATTTTCAAGAAGGGGAAAATGGATGACCCAGGGAACTACAGACCAGTCAGTCTCACCTCTGTGCCTGGAAAAATCCTGGAGCAGATTCTCCTGGAAGGCATGCTAAGGCACGTGAAAAACAACAAGGTGCATGGTGACAGCCAGCATGGCTTCACTAAGGGGAAATCCCGCCTGACCAATATGGTGGCCTTCTATGATGAGGCTACAGAACTGATGGACAGGGATAGAGCAGTTGATGTCATCTACCTGGACTTGTGCAAAGCGTTCGACATTGTCCCACACGACATCCTTGTCTCTAAATTGGAGAGACATCAATTTGATGAATGGACCACTCAGTGGATAAAGAACTGGCTGGATGGCCACACACAAAGAGTTGTGGTCAATGGCTCAATGTCCAGCTGGAGACCAGTAACAAGTGGAGCCCCTCAGGGATCAGTGTTGGGACCGGCCTTGTTTAACATCTTCGTCGCTGACATGGACAGTGGCATTGAGTGCGCCCTCAACAAGTTTGCCCATGACACCAAGCTGTGTGGTTCGGTTGATACGCTGGAGGGAAGGAATGCCATCCAGAGGGACCTTGACACGCTTGTAAGGTGGGCTGATGCCAACCTCATGAAGTTTAACCATGCCAAGTGCAAGGTCCTACACCTGGGTTGGAGCAATCCCAGGCACAGCTACAGGCTGGGCAGAGAAGAGATTCAGAGCAGCCCTGCGGAGAAGGACTTCAGGGTGCTGGTCGATGAGAAAATGAACATGAGCCGGGTTCATTGTGCAGCCCAGAAAGCCAACCGTATCCTGGGCTGCATCAAAAGGAGCATGACCAGCAGGTCGAAGGAGGTTGATCCTGCCCCTCTACTCTGCTCTTGTGAGACCTCACTTGGAGCATTGTGTGCAGTTCTGCTCAACATAAAAAGGACATGGATCTGTTGGAACAAGTCCAGAGGAGGGCCACGAGAATGATCAGGGGACTGGAACACCTCCCATATGAAGATCGGCTGAGAAAGTTGGGGCTGTTCAGCCTGGAGAAGAGAAGGCTGCGTGGAGACCTCATAGCAGGTTTCCAGTTTTTGAAGGAGGGCTATAGGGATGCTGGGGAGGGACTCTTCATTAGGGACTGTAGTGACAGGACAAGGGGTAATGGGTTCAAACTTAAACAGGGGAAGTTTAGATTGGATCTAAGGAAGGAGTTCTTTACTGTAAGGGTGGTGAGGCACTGGAATGGGTTGCCCAGGGAGGTTGTGAATGCTCCATCCCTGGCAGTGTTCAAGGACAGTTTGGATGAAGCCTTGGGTGGCATGGTTTGGTGAGGTTTCCCTGCCCACAGCAGGGAGGTTGGAACTTGATGATCTTAAGGTCCTTTCCAACCCTAACTATTCTATGATTCTATATGTTACTTTTCATGTGAAGCAGCAGAGTTCTATTAGTTAAAAATGGTCTTTAAAAGATACATTTCAAGTCAACCAGATCCTTCTTCCTCTGAAGGGCAGATATGGAATGATCTGCTTTAGAGATGAATGGTGGACATTTAGCAGGCACTCCCACAGCACTGTCTCATCTTTTTCCTTTCAAGCCCAGAGTCACAAATTTCTTCTTTTCTGTTTTCTCTTCAGTCCCCAAACTGCTCCAGACTCAGCAGCCAGACTATTCCTAAGCTTCAAGTGCTCATTATCTTGGATTACTTTTGTTCTAAAGAGGACGGGGCCCCATTGAAACAGCATTACCTATATAATAACAGAAGCTCCCTCACATGTGTGCATTGCATATACTAATATACTATTGTCTATACTAATCTTCCAAGGAACACTACATGTGTCTACCAAGAATGGCATTCGTTGGAAGGTATCTAATCTTTCTTACTTTATTCCATATTCTAAAAGATCCTTCTATTTCACAGGTAGCTGTAGCCAAGATATTAGTGATTAAATTTTATCTGCTTGAAACTTGTGTAACAAAATCACTGGGTTTCTTACTATCAGGAAAGAATGAAAGGACAGAGTGGGGAAAACCCATTCTAGGCACAGTGCAAACCAAACCAGGACAAGACTCATGAGTTTGCTGGCACTTATTATTCTGCTTTTCTTGTCCATTGTATGCATCACACTCTTGTTTCTGAAAAAAATGTTCTTACAGTCTTTTTCTGAGTTTGTTTATCCCTGGGGCTAGTATTTTGTAGTGGGATTTTAGCTCTGCCAATACAAGAGTCAGCTAGACAGTGTGTTAACCAATGCTCATGCTCCCATGCTTTATTCCCAGCTGCCTCTTTACACTGTAGCAATTCCTACGTTATTGTTAAGGAATTGGGGGTGGGGAAGATGGGAGAAGGAAGAACAAGTTACACATACTGGTTTCCCCAGACGGGAAGGTAAAAGATGGTTAAACTTCTCCCAGATGGATAATTTCTTAATTATCTGTATAGATTTTCTGTCTGTCTTGTTATTGCTACCACTGCATCTCATTAGGAGTTGTTTAGCTTCAGACAGTCTCACAATTGTTGTTTCTAGATGCTTTTGAAAATTACTATAATTTGTTACTTGTGTTAAAAAAGGCTTGAATTATGAGCTTTTCCAACAAATGTTTATCAAGCATTACAGAATCCATAATGAAAGTTCCCTCTGTAACACTTGCTGACTTATTTTTTATTAGTAATGGATTGTTTTTTTCAATAATCTGAAGTATAATAACCCTACCAAATAGTTAAATACAAAGTAGAGCTCTTAAGAATTAATTATAGTTAGCCTAGAGTACTGGAAGTAGGACTTCATTAAGTTGAGTAGTATGTTATTACAGTTTATACATAACAAAACATAGCTATTAGAATCTGAAAGTTATTACTTGAAGACTAAGCAGCATCTTGCCTGAAACAAGATGAGAGTCTTGCTTGACCTTCCAGGATCATGTGTCACATCTTGCCATTAACAGGTTAGACTGGGCATACCCAGAAGAGAGGTAAAAAAAAAAATAAATAAATATATATACACACACACATATATATATATAAGTAAATAAATACATAAAAAAGGCTTTTCTGCTTCCAAGAGACAAAATGTGCCTCAGCAGTCTTGGGTTTGGAGAGTACAAAACAAGAGGCATGAAAATGCCCTCTCCTGACACCACTTCTCTGAAGCTGAGCCTTAAATTGTGATCAGAGGGTCTCCACTGCCTTCTTTAAAGCTAGCAGCACTTGTTAGCAGTGCACAAAGTAACAACAGGTAACACTGCAGATGACTCCAAACTCCTTTGGGCCCAAGATGAAGATGAACAGCCCTACCGCAAAGTGATTGAAGAGCTTCAACCCTAGACCTTTCAATGAGGTGAGTGATTTGTCAAATTAGAATATCACTTCTTTCTGAGAGTTCCATGCCCATTTTAGTTTATTTTAAAAAATAAAAATAAATCCTTAACACACTAGAAGGCTTTAACAATGGTATCATTCTTCTCTATTTTCAGCCTGCTTTGCTTGTGGACTTTACAACAAGAATCCTAGACCAGCCTTTTTGACTGCATGACAGAAGGTGCGTACTCTCCACAGGCTCTACAATAGGATGCTTTCCAGAAATAGCAGTAGCAAATCTGAAAGCAAAAGGCTCTCAGGAAGATGAGTAATGCAGAGAGTAAAGGGAGGGATTTCTGTGGCACAGGGCCCAAACTGCAACTCTTTATGAAGATCAACAAGGTTTGGATGTTACTGAGCCTGAATGGAGAATGCATCTATGTATGAAAAAAACACCTGCCCATCACTCATCACTGTCCCTCAGGAGCTAACTCAGTCATCGGGTTATCAAGTGTCTCTGCTGTAAAATTTGGTGTCAAACCACATCAGCCTGAAAACTGTATTTCTCTAGGCTAGCACTGACATTCAAAGTTCAGAAGAAAGACTGCATGCCTGATTCATCCTCATTTTATGCCACAGCAGTTCCAGAGAAGTCGGTGGAGCCACACCAACACGTACCCAGAACAGGTCTGGCTCAGCATCAGGAAGTGCCAGGTTCTCTCCTAGACAGCTCCTTCGGAAGTGGAGCTCCTGCAAGGCTTGTGTTCCCACTTCATGAGCAAAACGGTGCTTCTGAGAGTCTTTGCATGGGATTATTTTGAAAGATTAAGTTCTGTGGGAAGTATAAGTTCAGAAAAAGCATTTCATGTAGATATCCTATGCAGGAAAAAATATGACTGCCAGAGCACTGATTTACTTTACATCATAGCATTGCTCCATAGCCACTGCACTTTGGTTGTGCTGCAGCCTCTTTAAATGGCATGTCCTGGGAATCATTTCCAGCACTGTTTCTCATATTAATATTTTTAATTATTAAGCTCAGTACTTTGAAATCAGCCCTGTTGTGACCCCCTGCGAGGCTTGCCCAGGTGACCTCCAAAGGTCCTTTCCAACCTATAGTTTCCCATGAATTTAAGATTCTGAGATTATTTACTTCTGATGCTGCTTATTCTGCCAAAGGTCTGTTTCAAGCCAGATCCTAATCAAGCTCTCCCTGCTGTAACCCTCTTACCGCAAAGTGCTGAGTTTCTAGTTGCTAACAGACTACTAACTAGAGTATATTACTATAAGATCATTTCTAGTCCTACTCATCTACACCCAATCTGCTTTTACCACTTACATTTCTTTGTGTATAGGAGTCCCTTGTAATTTCTCCTTACCTAGATATTCGTTACACCTGAAAAGAAATGGTGATTTTCCAGACTACCTTCATCCATTCCCCCAGTGCTTCCATATCGCTTTAACATCTCACCATTGCTATTATCTCATGGTAAATGAGGAGGACCTGATGGCAGCCAGAACACTGAAACAACACTCACTTTCTTTTGCTTAAAATAAACACACATGCTTGTATGGCCAGATACATGGCAACATCTCCTGCTCCGCACAGTGCATATGCCTATACACACCACACACGTCAAGTGTGTGTAAGCAGCATTCTCTCCCAGGAAAAGCTGTCTAAGCCCCAAACTTGACACACCCTGTTCCTCTCTGGATAGACCACTCCAGACAAATTACAAATGCGAACATGCTACATCATTCATGTTTCTCTTCGTGCTTCCAAGGATTTTTTACAGGATATGCCAAAAGTGCTTCTGTCAGTATCCAGCTCCTTACCGCCATAGCAAACACCAAAGTAATAGAGCAGGTACAGATTTATTGGTTGAGAATGTCAGGAACAAGGGTCTAAAACAGGCTTCACCCACTCCGCTAGTACCAGCTGGCTGGCACACGTTTCTCCAGTTACTTACCTGTCCTCTTACCTCTACAACCCATATTCATTTTAGCAGTGCAAACACCCTGGTGCTGTCCAGATGAGCTGTCTCTGCCTGGTGGAATTGCTGAAGAAAACCAGTTCATTCAAGCTGGTAAGCCTGTCAGTCACTATTTAAAAGATGTTCCAGTTTTGCAGCATATAAATGAACCTTGACACCTACTGCAGCTGTACCTTTACTTTTCCTGCACATGCAGCTGCACTTGATGGGAGTTAGTAAGTGCAGACAGCAAGAGAAGGACACGCTTTCAGGAAAAATTGTGAGGAGGAGCTTTCAGGGGACACAAAGATGTTCCTTGCAGCGCAGAATTGTGAAATTAGCTGAAAGTCAAATACTCCAAAACACTTACTTGTGTATCCCTTTGATCTTTGGCTTTCAGCCCTGTGGCTTGTTGGATGTGACATTTTTACTTCTCCTCCTTACTTTGTGTAGATTTCCAGGCATCAGAGTGCTGAGGGGTATCAGTAGAAAGTAGCATTTGTGTAGCCCTTATCCTAATTAGCTGTGTTTCCACATGTACTTTAATTCACCCAACTAATACAAGTGATAGTGTGACCTTTATCTTTTACCTCCTTTATCACATTTAGCAAATGAAGTAGCTCCCATAACCTAGGCCAACCATTACAAATAATCAGCCAGGACTGAACTCTATAGTTTCTGTCTGCAAAACCAAAATACCTTCGCTTTGCCAAATTCAAAGCAGAGCTACAAGCTAAGAATCAGCTTGTAATGTATTTGTAACAAGTATTTTATGCAAATTCTGGCGTTGCTTTTTTTTAAATTTAGTATCTATCAGATATTCATCTGTTATTCCAGGCTTTAAATAACTTGACTATCAAATGATATTCTGCAAGCATTTGCCACAAATCACTGCATTATGTTTGAATGGATTCTAATATAAAAGCAAGCTGGAAGAAAGGAGCCATGTAACGGCTGGAGACATCACTTGTGTTTGGACTGTGCAACCAAACCTAGCCCGTGGGAAAAAGATACAGGTCAGGAGACTCTCCCCTATTTTACTCTAGTACACAAACAGCTTAGATGGTATCAGCAAACAAACAGAGCAGTATTAAGCACAAGAAAGGAATACCTCTGTGCTGAACCCCTGAGTATATCTCCTGTGAAGAAAGCCAAGATGGCAGAAAACTCATCAATCTGCAACTTGGGCAGTATCTGGTTCACCTGAAGAGTGAAGACCAGATCTCTCCCTGGGGTAAGGTGCACCATCTGCTAAGGGGACAGTCAAAAGCCATGTGAGACGCTAAGATATGCAACCAAACTGCAGGTATCCCCTTGCTATGAGCAGGGTATAGAGTCACCAGGAGCTGCCATACCTGAGCAGAGACTTACTGGGCTTGCTACCAGCAGGCTTTGGAGAGCAGCCACAGATGGAGGCTGCCTTCCCCCACCAGTCCTCCAGCCTGGAGGATGCTCCCTTAGTGGGGAACAGACCTGGGGCCAGGCTCACTTCACAGATGCTTTTATTTGCCCCACTGGCTACATATATGCTAGATTTTTCCCCTTTAGCAAACTGAAAGGGCAAAACCAACCAAAACCTCAAAAACAAACTTCCTCTATATATTTGCACAACTAACTCAGCAATTCACAGTGGCACTAAACAAAGCAGTGTCAATAGGACCAAAGCACACAGAGACCCCCCCCCCCATCAACAGCTACTAGCTTGACTGGCATGGCCTTCACAAGAGGCATCCCCTGCTCCTGCACAGCCAGCTGCAAACAAGGCCTATTGTGTCTTTGCAGTGACCCATTCTGTTTGTTGAAAGCTGAAACAGGGCAAGTAGCTTTCCTGTTAGCATCCCAGCGCACTTTTCAGCTGCATGCCTCGTTGTTCCCTCATCCCCTGAACCAACCAGCTCACTTAAACAGCCAACAGCATTCATTTGGATTTATCATGCAGTTAGGGCCCAAATCCAGACCCAAGCTGGCAGGATCAGTGGAGGACCAGCTTTGTCCTATTCAGCTACACACAACCTACTTGTCATCCTTTTGGGAACCAGTGACTCAGACATAACTTTATTGAGGCCTGGCAGCTGGTGGGACCAGACGAGACATACAAAGAGCATAATGCCAGCACCCACTGAGCCCTGGAGCATGCAGAAGAAAACCTGCCTGCAGCCCTTACTCAAGCCCTGGCATAATTAAAACAACATTACCATTCTTGATGGCAGATTTTCACATCCTGCAAACCCAGACCTTCTGTGAGTGTTTTGTTTTACCAATTTACTATGCCTGAAAGTCAGTGGATTATAAAAGAGAAGAACAAGTTCTCTTCCTTTCTTTATGCTACTGCTATTAGCAAAACCACTGGAGCCTACCTTTGGGGCTGTGCATATGGTGAATGCTTGACTTTAGCCTTGCCAACTACCAGGGAGACAACAAATCAAAGTAAGAGCTTACTCTTTTGCAAGGTTCCAGACAAGATCTTTTTTCAGATGCTAGATCTAAAGGGGGCAACTTAGATAAATCCTACATGTTATGGCCAATCTTTCCCTCTTGCGCCATGGTTTCACAGGAGCCCAATGGGCAACCTGTTCTTCCCATTCTCTCCTCCTTGCCCAGTGCCTGCTCCCACCCGTTGCAGTGCCGTTCTAGTCCTGATTCAACTGGTTCTGCAGGCTTGCTGAACCCTGATGAACAAGCTCATCTGGTTGGATGAAGGGGAGAAAAGAAAATAGTAAGTCATTCTAACCAGAAAACAATTGCAGCTTGTTTGCCTCCACACAGCAGTGATTTGTTCAGACTACCTGTACCTTCCTGAAGAGCCACCCCTCACACAAGCACGACAACATCCTTTAAATGCCATGCAAACAGCATATCCCTCTGGTAACTTTGCATATGCTTTAGATAGGAATGCAGCTCCTCTATCTTCTCAGTTACCAAAGATCCAACCTGTACCAAACTACAATATCTGTGTTTCTTCACAAATACAGAGCCAACCCTCACCACTACAAATACAAATAGAAGAGGGGAAGGGAAGAGGAAATATTTTCAGGGCAGTTACAGGACAGAAACCAGATATATCTTCCTCCCTTTCCCTTCCCAGGATGCAAGACGATGCTGTTACTACATCCCCAGGTCTATTTACATGAGAATGCAGCCAACCCATGCCCCATCCACCTGAGGCAATGCCCACTTCTGGTCTAGGCAACTCCAGCAGCTGGTCCCCCTCCTCCTCACATCACTGCTTACTGTCTTAACCCATCCCCCAGCTTCAGTTTTTGTCTGCTGTTGTAGAGGGAATAACTCCTGTGGCTGTCTCAGCAGCTGCTCGCTGCTTTCCCAAGCAGCAGCAAGAGCTAAATTGACCTAATTCCTGCTTGTTTCCCTGCCACCCACAGAATCTGAAATAGCAGCAGTAAAAACTGCCAAGGCACTCGTCAGAAGCTGCTCTGCTGCAGCACAGGACCAGCTCACGTTCACTCCATTCTCTGCAGGTCCCACAGGGTTAGAAACTTTGTAGACTGCAAGTTTTGAAACCTGCAAAAGCAGTGGACAATTATTGCAGACAGCTCCTTAGTCAGCCTTAGGGACAAGTGGATTTTTTTGTGACCTACAGCACATCCTCAGCAGCATTCTTTATACTATAAACATCTGTCCTGGGTTCATCCTTTTCAGATGTAGTTTGCATTTGCAGTCAGGTTTGGACTATTAGGATGATTTCCTTTTTATTTTCTTTGAACGAAAACTGGGTCAGTCTTAATCATAGCTTCAGCAAGAACAGGACTTAAACCTGTATATGTATTCTGTAGTGAGATTAGCTCTCACCTGCCAGTGGCCTGTTACTGCTTCGTCAGGAGCAACCTCTCTTTGCTAAAATCACACAGTCTCAGACATAAAAAAATAATCATTAAAAAAAAAAAAAAATCATTGTTTCCTTCTCATGGGAACACACTGCCACACTGACAAGATGCACAACAGCCCCCCAAACTTAACAGGCTACAAAGCAAGCGGGAATGGGAACATTTATGTTAATTAGCGTGTGGAGAGGGAGCCAAAGATATGTTAAGATCTGATACGGCATATGGGATCCGATGGCATGTCATTAGAGGTAGAAAGCAACCCTTCCCAGTGTAGCTATTCAGCTGCTTATTAAGGCTTTCTGTTCAAACTTTCAAGTGCACAGCCTGAAATTTTCCATGCCATAATTGCTACTATTCTGGTAATTAAAGCTTGCTATAATGCAGAGACAGAAGGGCATTTCCTAACTTCTGACTGTGCGCCTCTGCAACCTTACTCAACTTTTTTCTAGTAGCAGTTGAAGGAAGAGGAAGGCTTAGGTCCCTAAGCCTGGACATGAATAAGGCAAGCATTCAAGTTCTCCCAAATTTGACAGGCACCATTCTACATCAGACAGGGATGTAAACTTTACCAGAATATATTTTCTATCCCTTGCATCTGCAATGGTTGTTATTGCTCTTGAGACTCAGCACAGTCCCAAATTTAAGTAGAACTCCTGTACCAGTCAGAGAGACATCACAAAAAGTAACAGTGGTCAATCACTGTCCAAATAATTCTTCTTCCCATACCTTTGGCAAGGGAAGCTGTTACCAGTAGGAAAAGGCTGATAACTTATCGTAATAGGAAACAACATCCCTCTGGATTCTAACAGAATCAAATAGCACACTGCACACCATTACCTAGGCCTGCAAATGTTTGCAGGATAGTGAGACGGCTTCATCCTAACTAAACCTTGAGTCATTCATATTTCAGTATTATTTGAAGCTTCTGCAGATATCTTGCCCACTTCCCTATTCCAGCCCTAATCAGCACAGCGCCCAACAAATGTCATTCACTTTAAGGCCTGCCAAAGCTTCAAGTAAGAAATTCTGGCACTGCTTAGACTCTTAGGAAACCTCAGATCCAAACAGCCTGTGTAATAACTATGAAAATTGTATTATTAGCTTCTAAACAGAAGCAGCATGACATTCAGCAAAGGAAATACAGAGACTGTCAGAAGCACTGAGAGGTGTCAGCTACAAATTAATGGCTATTTAAACATATTATTTCTTCCAAAGTGTTAAAAATGAGATTTTTAGCTCTGATGGCAGAAAAGGTGGTGGTGTGTCAAGTCCCACATCAGCATGCCATCTTTCCCAGCTGCTGCTGCCAGCATTTCAAAGCTATTGATTGGTAACATTTAGAGACTCCCATGGGGAAACGAAGCCTCAGGAGAAACAAGAAGAGATTTTATTCCTTTCTCCTTGGTTTAGTTGAGGCAGAGGCATTCACTTGTGGCTCTGATGACAAACACGCATGATTAAGGAAACGAAGGCAGAGGAACAGAGATTGACTTAAGTTAGCACAGATGGACAACTTGGCCACAAATCTAGCTGATGGACTCCTATTCATTGAGAAACTCGATTTACAACTAGCTAACTAAATGTTGTCTCAACTAGCAGTACAATGTGTCTTCTACATCCTAAACCTCAGGGTATCACAGATTTCCAAAGAGCGCTGTGAAAGCAGAAAGGCCCTTACAGTCTGACATTTTTACTGCTGTTCCCATTTTGTCCATTTAAAACTTGCCACCTTGAAGAAGCAAAGCCTCTGATATGAGACAGCCTGGGAAAATTAATCAGGAAAGCTAAAAGCCAAGCCAGTGGAAGGCAGAAATCTCTGTGTTTTCTGAAAGAGGCACTGTCTTAGTTGCCTGCCAGCTTTTTTCATGTGGGGTGGGTATGTGTGAAGAGGCATGTGCTAACCACTGCTCGCGTAGATAGAATTAATTCCTCTACATGCTGCTACTGAAGATATTTGAGGACTAGAGGCTGGTACTGCTAAGCGGAAATACTACTGAAATTTCTTCACAGCACCTGCAAAGAAAGAGAGCAAGTGTGGTACACACTGGTACTACATTGCCCACAGGTGAAGAAGTGACTATTGATTTTAATCTATGTTAAGAGCTATCTGTTGAATCCACTGCAAACATATTGATGGAAACTTGTAGGTCCAAGGTGAATAACTTGACACACCCAGCCACAAGAGTGGGTTGGCATAATCAGTGCTTGGCATGGCACGAAATACTCATATTTCATGTCAGCATTTATTGAAAAATCTTCCTGCAGGTCCCTAAGTCTTGGAAGATGGGGGCTAGGAGCACTCAAGGAGATGGGACATGCAGAGCTTCAGAGGAGTCAGGTTGGTTTCAGAGCATCCTACCACCTAGGTCTCATTGTAGCCACAGCTCAGGTGCCTGCAAGACCAGGCTACCAATGACGCATACCTGAGACTTACCTGATCATGGCTCCCATGTGCCTGCTGGCTGGTTCACAGGAAGCTGGCAAGGAACGGGGCAGGTTTCAGATCATGTACTGCAAAGAAAGTTTTCTCAAGACAGCTGCCTGGTGTTTGCCAAAATCATGTCGTAACCAACTCAGTTTCACAGACTTGTCCGACTTCAAGATGGCATTGTCTGATGGAAAAAATGCTGTATCAGAATATGCCCAACCAACATCTCTGAATATAAAATGGCCTTTCCCTGAGTCTACTCTGCCCTAGGGTAGGCTACCTGCAAAGTCACATTTCTCAGTGATCTGAGTCTGAAACCCAATGCCAACTTCAAAATACCAGTCCTTTTAAGCCATTTCTACATAGAGATCTTTTGTACTTATGGCACAGCTCCTTTACCTGGTCAGAATTGCTAAAACATCACAGTATTGATACGTCCCCAATTACAAAGCTAAACAAAAAAACAAAACCACACCATATGAGCTCAATGCTATCCAATGCCAGTGCCAAACTGCAGCAATCCTAGCATAGTTACTCCTCTTTTCAGCAAATTATATCTTTCCACAATGTCACACAAACCTCTTGCATCAATCTCAGACTTTTGCTAAATGTCAGCCCATACAGAATTTGGGTGCTGGAAATAACTGAGCTGATGAAAGGATGCAATGGGCTAAAAGAAGAGGGCCCAGGAATGAAAGGGGAGGCAAACACAGGCAGCCTGGACTGGCAAGCACTCCAGCAAGAAATCACACCATGGAAGTTAGAAAGGGAGTTTAAATTAGAGGAGGTACTGTTATTCTTAAGATTTGTAATCAAAAGCCTGGGGTTCCACTTAGGAAAGCAAAGATGCCTGGCCAACATTCTATTACCAGTTTTTTGGCAAGCAAAGCCATTTACAACCACGAGGCTGCTTCTCCTGCACTCAAATATTTGTTTTTACATATAAACCTTCTCAGACTCTATAGATTTTGGAACAGACTCCAGCCACACTTGCAGAAGGCAAAGTCCATATCAGATGGATCATCAAGCAGATCAAAGTGTTACTACTTTCTCAGAGCTGCTATTCAGTCACACCCCTTACGTTATTTCTGTGAAAACAAAGGAGTGATGTCAGTTATTATCTATGGAAAGAAAAAGAGATTGACAATAGGAGATGAGTTACTGGTTTGTTTAATTTCTAACCTTCAAGAACGAGGTTCATGGTAAAGCTCCTCAGAATAACAGAAAGCACCTTTCACTTGACTGTGCTCTTCTACCTGCCAACCTCTGGAATGTGTCTGGGAGCACTGCAGTGCTGTCCAGGCTGTTGAGTGTCGGAGGTCTTTGGTTATACTGCAGCAGAAACAAGGAGTGTGGTGGTATTGACAAAGACTAGCACTTACCTAGAGAGAACTGGCACTTCTAAAGTCAGGCTCTTGGTCTGCATTAGCCACAGGAAGACCTCTTCTCACTCTGTCTCTCTTTCCATCTCGCTGTGTCTTAATCTCCTATGACTTGAGTCCCTTGGGTGATCAGTGGGTAAACTGCCTTTCAAATTTCACGCTTCCACAGAGTCTCGGCCCAATGCAAAACTGCTTGTGTTCAGCAGAAAATGTCCTCCACTTTTTCCTTCATGCTTATTTAAAGCTCCACTTCATTATATTTACTGGTATTCTGACTTTAATAAATAATAATCGTATGCTTCTTGGAGGTTCTAGGCATCTTAACGCATAATTAATCATACAACCAAACCCCATGAGCCTTCAAATCATCATTAGAAAGAAAATCTTCCAGCCAACTACCATGGCAGGGGGGGAAATAAAAAAAATAAAAAGGAGAAATCCTTTCTTTCCCTTAATTGGTCTGGGAAGCACAGCCACAGCTCTCTTAAACGGGTGTCTTCTGTGTCGTACCCGCACATCTGGGCTCACATCAAACCAGAGAAATGAATTCCAGAGATGCTCAGCTCCCATGGAGGCACATCCCTGACAGCACCAGCCTTTCTGTGGCAGGCAGTCAGGCTGAAGTGACCACGAGGAGATGGGAGAGGGGAAAAAAAAAAAGAGTATCCTTTCTCTCAAAGCAAGTAAGAATAAATATGGAAAGTGATACTTCAGGGAAAAAACACACGGACATGGGCAACAAAGCTGCTGTTAACTGATGTGCATGGAAGTGTAAGAGTAGGGCTTTAGATGTACTTTAACTCTTTTTCCACCCAACACTTCCTTGAATCTTGACAGGAACTCAGTCTGATTTCCTTTTCAGTGGATGTCAGCCTTGATTACAGCTAGAGAGTCAGCAGAAGGATATTTTTTTTTTTTTTTTTTTTTTTTTTGCTATTTTGGATTTGCTAAAAACAACAGAAGGCTGCTTCTGGTCTAAGCAGTAATATAGATCGCACTCTAACCTAAATGAGCACCAGGGCCACAGGCTGTGGTTTTCTCCTGCCTCAGCAGAGCTCCAGGTTAGCTCTGTCTCCGTGTACTGTGGCAGCTCAGGACTTCAGGCAAGCTTAGAGTACTTGAACCTCTCCGCCAGCCCACATAAGAAAAGAGGAAGTACAGCTGTCTAGGAGCAGCAACATAACATCTCCGAAGGCCATGGAGCATGTGGTCTGGCTGCCCATATGCCACTCCGAACCCAGCCACAGCCATTGGTGGTTCCCCATAACATAAGACATGGTGCAAAGATCTGGTTTTCCCAGCAGGTAAGAGTAGACAGCTCAAAAGACAGCTCACTTCCTTTGTATTATTTCAATTCTTCTTCAGTTTTCACTGCTGCTACTCAATGAAGCAAGGTCTAATATGTAATGTATTACTGGCAGGGCAGAAGGAGCAAATAGCTAGCTTATTTGTTTTAGGAGTAAGCAATAAAAAAGTGCAGCCTACTGTATTGTGCCCATGAACTTTATCCTTCTGACTAACACACAGGGTCCAAGAAAAATTTCCTGCTCCAAGTCTGCGACCTGGGACTGGAGCCCAAAGACTCCCAAGAAGCTCCAGCAGCCAGTAAGCAGCTGCATGCCCCAGGGAATGGCTAACCTGGCAGCAGTTTCCTTTACACAAAATCCTCATTGCTTTAACAAGGTTGCCTGGAAGTGGCTTGAACAGCAGAAAATGGAATGCTGCTCCAATCAAGTGACGCATAGAAAGATGGAGGGAGGTCTTAAGATACTCTTTGGGAAGGATTTCAAAGCTGAGTATACTGTTCCAGGAAATGTTTACAGACTGGAATAGAGGAAGTTTTGACTTTCGCTGGCTTGTTCTGTTGCAACACGGCACGTTTACAAAAAATCCATAAAGAGAGGGAAAAGAAAAACTCCCTTCTGAAGAAGAGCTGGGCAGGATGCAAAAGGAATGCAGCTCTGCCAGTGAGAACTCTGCTTTAAAGAGCCAGCCAAGGGGAGAAAATGAACTCCATCCTGGCTCCATAAGGCATGCTTGTACCTCAGCCCCACAAACGTCTCAAAAAAACAAAACACAGAATAAATGAGAAGAGGCCAGAGGACAAAGAGTATACTCTCACTGCAGTTTTTAGGGCCATACCTGCCACATACTGCTTTCTTTACAGACACTGAAGAAGACAGTACTCCTCTCCGAAGATGTTAGTGCTGTCTGGGATATGAAGCAGTTAGAGGGAGACTGTATTTGCAGTTGTGGTAGCTTTTTTGTTTTGTTTATACAGATTGAACACATTCATGACAACCAGTAGACAGAGCAGGGCTTTACAGATGCTTCTGTGGAAGGGCTCAAGAAAATTATGTCATATTTCAGGTCGGTGGTTCCGAATTTTTTTACAGCTGAGATTCCTTTGAGAAAATGGGCAGTGAACTGTGCCCTTCTGTTTAGTCCTTCAATTGCTGCATTTTGACCTGAGCCAGTGCCATTTCATTCCCCTAATCCACTTGGGACATCTCCTCCTGTCCCCTACCAAGAAAATGCAAGATCCTTCCTTTTGCAGCCAATGGGGCTTTGGCAGCAGCATTGCCCCAGAGGCAAAGCTTATGCTTCTCTCTGACCTTGCAGAGGTGCCAGGTACCACAGTTGTGAGATAGCCGCACATGAGCAGCTACTCCCCCGACCAAGCTCTTGCCTCTCCAACTAAATGTTGTTCTCCCACTAAGAAATAACTGCAAGAAAGAGAGGCCTCTGGAGTACCCATGTGAAAATAACCCAGTAGAAAGTAAGGGCTAAGAGAAAAGGACCAGTGTCTCTCAAACTGCACTGCCCCACTGGCCCCCCTGCTCTGAAGCCTCCCAGCACCTCCTCTTTTTCTACCACCCCTAAGCTTCTTGGGAGGGAGGAGAGCAATGAAAACAAAGTCTCATCGTAAGCCATGACAGCATAGGTCAACCCAATACCCATCAAAGGTGAAATGATGTTAATTTAGAATGACAAAAAAGGAGCCTGATCCAGGAGTGAAAGCAAGCTTGAGAAGCAGGTGGGCATTTCACTCATGAAGATGCGTGCCAGAAGACAACAGAAGATTAAAAAGTCACCTTTTTCATCCTTACCTCTTTTTGCAAATCATATATATTCATTTTCTTGCACTGCAGGAAGCCTAACGAGGGGTAAAAGAAAGATACTTTGTTCTGCAAACCATATTTTTTAAGAAATAGAATTCCCTTGGATGTCAACACTACTGTAACCTGCGGATCCCTAAGTGGACTGGCTTTTGCTTTGGAAATGAAGGATCCCTGCAGTTTGGTGTCAGACATTTTGAAATCCTAACCTATTTGACAAGATATTAGTCAAAAAGCAGTGCCAGAATGTTTGAATTAATAAGACCCATATGTAACTGCGTCACAGTAACCACTCATTTAATCCTGTGTAGCTAAATGGTATAACAAAAGAATTAGCCAGTGACATCTACTTAGGAAATATGATCCAATCGATACTGTGATTTCTTTTTAACTGCTGAACTGGTTTTGACACATATAAAAATGTGGTTTCAATCAAACCAAATTGCACCAAAAAAAAAAAAAAAAAGCCTTGTAAAGAAGCCCAGACCTGTGGGCTCAGACCTGTGGGCTTTAAACAATGTACTGAAGTGAAGAACATTCTCAATTGGATTGAGACTGGGAGCAAGGGGGAAGGAAGTAAGTGGCCCTTCAGTCGTTATTACCAGCCATGAGATCACACAGACCTTTCATCTTCTATTATCAATCTCCCTTAGTGCTGGACTTACAATAAAATATGTAGTGCCAGGCAGATCTGTAACGGAACAGTCAAATTCCCCTTGCTTTTCTCCTCCTGATTGCCCTCATTTACATTAACTCCTCAGCAAACAGTAATAGCTGATGGAGCAAGACTGTTACAGTCCTGGTTCAGTGCCACTGGTTAACTGGGAGCACTAAAAGGATATTCAGAAACACAGACCAGAATGATAGCAACTGAGATGTTAGCCTTAGCAGACAAAAAGACAAAAAAAAAAAAAAAAAAAGAAAGAAAATAACCCCCCAGACTAAAATACTCTCCATACCAGAGCTACTGCAGTGTAACGTTTTTACAAAGAAATCCCACTGCCCACAGCTGATCTGATTTTCTGTATATCTGAATGGGAGCTCGACCCACCAAGCATTGTAATTGCCTTGGCTCAGGCAAGACACAGCCCCTAAACAGCATCCCACCTGCAGTTTTAATACGGTGTTTCATTAAACTGAATTATCTTTGCGCAAAATGCATAGATTAGCTCCTGGGCTAGCTCATATTCATAAGGACGCAAAAGCACCAGCGAAGCCAGTTGCATTTGATCCCATGCAGGGATCAACTGCAAAGCTAACAGTGCCTTCACAGACTGATCGAGAGTAATGCATCTCCTGTGCGTAGAAGAGTCAAAGAGGAAGGGCCAGAAAGAACATGCACACCGGGTAGTATGTGGTGTGTGTGCATCCATCCTCGTATTTGTATGCCTTCATACCTACCCTCTGACTATGCTTGCAGATGACAGATATGGCTATGATTTCTGTAGGCATACAAAGTGTGTAAAAATCACAAAGGCTATGGCATTCCACAGGAAATGAGGTCACTTCAGCTTTACAGCTAAACATATTATAACAACCTCAAGACATAGGCTGCCACATTTGCTCAAACATGTTAGAACTTGTTTTGCAGCTTCTGGCGTTGCTGCTCTTCCCCCTGGAGCTGCCCTGATGGGTGCTAAGCTCAATACCGGCAGCCTTTGAGCGCAGCTGTCCCTGCGCCATCCTCAGGGTACAGCTACATGGCAGTTACACATATGCCTCAGCAAGATTTATGCTGTCCAGGCTCATGTCTTCGTAGAACTCTGGTCACAGCATCAGGGTGCTCACGTGAAGCTGTGAGCTACAGTACCTGGCCAGCCTTTAGAGGCTGTTTTGCAGGCTGCAAGACTGAGCTGTGGCAGGCAGACAGCTATCAATAACACTACGGCTAAAGACTTGGCTGTATTTCAGTAGAGTCCCAGCAGGGTCTGCAGACCGCAGGAGGTGCTCTCCTCCTCTTCCTCCATCCAAGTTAGAAGGTGAAACAGCTAGTGCTCAGCTACTGAGGCTACCAAACATTAACTTTCCCAAAACATGTCAGGGTCCAAAAGAGATTTATTTTATTATTTTTTTTTAAAGTAACAAACTGCTGCTTTTAAAAACCTTTGGGTTTCTTTGCTATTTCCTCTCAAAGGTCACACAGAGCAGGTTTTAAGATTCAAAGAACTGTTTTTCTTTCAGGATACTGCCTACCAGCTTCACAGCTGAGGGAGGTTGGATAGACATGAGTGGGCTTCTTTGATTTGCTTTCTGGAATAAATATTCGTTCCCACATATCTAAGTTAAACATTAACAGTAATGCATTACTCTGGGAGCCCATAACAAGAAGAAATGGGAATGTGTAGATTTAGAAGAGTCAGCTTTTATAAAAAGACAAATATGGCAATGCCAGCAGTATCTGAGAGACATCTTCACCTCTTTGTGCAAAAGAGGTCCCAGGTCACCCACCTCTGTACTACCTAAAAAGCAAAGAACAATTTCTTCGTTACTTTCATCTGTTTCTTTAGTGCTATTGTTCTTTATTCATACGCCGTTCATTGGCCATGTCAATATGGTAAGCTGTCCTGAGAAGACAGACATCTTGCCAGTCAGGATAACAAAGCTTTAACCAGAGAAAGGACGGTCACAGACATCAGCACAATCCAAATCCAGCCCCATCTCTCCAGGAAAAAAAAAAAAAAAAAGGGCAGGAGAATTGATGATTCACTGATTTTTGCCCTAACAGTCAAACGCTTCCTCCATGCTCACGGACTGCAGAGGACAAATCTGAGGAATCCCCATAGCTCACATGGAAGGAAAGGTCAGGGATGGGGCACATCTCCTCCTCTGCAGGTACAACTTTATACAAGGGGGAAAGAGGATCTGTAGCTGGACATGCCAAATCAGCTGCTGAGACCAAGCTCACTGCACCATGTCAGCTTCACGGAGCAAAGCCAACGTATTAATAGCTACAGATCAAAAAAATCCCAGTTAGATGTTTGCCAATGCTCTTATGAGAAGTAGGATCTACTCCAACAAAGGTTATTCCACAATAGTTCAGCCTAGGAGCAGACTGATAATCTGGTGAACTGCAACACCACAGGAGCAATCTCTCTGTTTCTGTACATAGTTACTAAAGCTTCTGAAATGGCTGGTGAAGTGATACTGATGTTAAACTTGTAACAGCACCACAGCAATAATACAGAGCAGGAATATTAGACACTATGCCCAAAGGAGTACAAAAGGGTGAAGAACTGATAGATCTATTCATATTTATTTCTGGTAAGCTAAAAGCAAATATAAATTTCAAGCATGGTCTTCAGCTGCACCTCATCATTTCTAACCTTACTCATTACAAAATCCCAAATACAGTGTACTGAGCTTAGGACTTGCATTTGCAACCCACTGGTCATTTTGTTAAGATTCTAAATGCTAGCAGAATCTCATGTATGCTTTAATTTATCAATTTACACATGTCTAACATCATAATGCTCAGAAGATAAGTCTTCATTTTTGGACAGCAGTCCACAAATAATGTAGGGGAATTTCTTCTCTGCTCAAAAGAGTGCAATAGACCACCACCAAATCCTGCAATAGCTTCCTTGAGAAAAGCAGACTATAAATGATTGGTACGCATTTAAATGCTTGTTGTTATGGTTCAGTCCTTGAACAGTTATCTCCCCATGGATACACCTGCTTATGGGAGAGGCCCTCTCCCATTGCTTTCAGCCACTTGTCACCCTCCTGTAGGTACCAGACACCCTTCTTCCTCTTCCCTACTCCATTCTGAAAGGTAAACAGCTCCCTCACTTGCTTCAGGCAAAAATCAGATGGGTAGTTTAAATAACTTGGTGGTTCAAGCTAAACCAGTCCCTCTGGGCTTTAATTCCTCTAATGCTTGTTCTACCCAAAGTTTACATAATGGTTTGACTTTCAGCTGGAGGTGTGATGTTATACCAGTAAAATTAAAGTGGTAGCACAGATGTAGTTACACTGATATAAAGTATTTCACAACATAGTAATTTATCTCTCCTTTGTGCTGTAAGTACCTGTAGCAGAAGAAACACCTTTGCACTACCACTAGAACATCGTCATTCCCTCCATGTGAATCTCACGAATTTCAACAAGGCCAAGTGCAAAGTCTGGCATCTGGGTCTAGGCAGCCCTCAGTATCAACAAAGGCTGGGGGATGAAGGGATTAAGAGCAGGCCTGTGAAGAGCAACTTTGGGGTACTGGTGTATAAAAAACTGAACATGAGCTGGCAGTGTGCACTCACAACCCAGGAAGCCAACCAGATGCTGGGCTGAATCAAAAGGAACGCGACCAGCAGATCAAGGGAGGTTATTCCCTTCCTATGCTCTGCTCTGGGGAGACCCTACCTGGGTCAGCTGTGGAGCGCCCAACACAAGAGGGACATGGACCTGTTGGAGCAAGTCCAGAGAAGGGCCATTAAAATGATCAGAGGGCTGGAGCACTCCTTCTGTGAAGACAGGCTGAGAGAGTTGGAGTTGTTCAGCCTGGAGAAGAGAAGGCTCCGGAGAGGCCTTATTGCAGCCTTTCAGTACTTAAAGAGGGCTTGTAAGAAAGATAAGGGCAAACATTGAGCAGGCCCTGTTGTTACAGGACAAAGGGTAATGTTTTTAAACTAGAAGAGGATAGATTTAGATTAGATATAAGGAAGAAATTTTTTACAATGAGGAAGATGAGGCACTGGAATAGTTTGCCCAGAGAGACGGTAGATGCCTCACTTCTGGAAACATTCAAGGCCAGGTTGGAGAGGGCTCAGAGCAACCAGGTCTAGTTGAAGATGTCCCTGCTTATTGCAGAAGGGTTGGACTATATGACTTTAAAGGTCCCTTCCAACCCAAACTATTCTATGATTCCCTACCAAAGCCATTTTAAGACTAGGTAAGTAGGATATTTTAAGTAGGAACTTTAAAATCAAAATAATTATAGCACTTTGTAAAAAACACAATACCCCAAAAAATCCACACCCTGCAAGCAGTCTTGTCCAGATGTTGTCTGCCTTGGCCCTTTTTACCAGCTCCCGCTCCGTATTGCAGTCCCTGTGTAACTCAGTGGCTTCTTAAAATGCTCTCCCATGTGCAGCTGCAGCTGTCACGGCAAAGGTGGTGATGAACACAGTCAGCAGAAGCGCTCATTTTTATGGCCTCCACCCCTCCTCTGAAGCAGCAGGACCACATCCCCAGGGTTGTATTCAATGCAGCCTACCTTTCCCCCTTGCCCATGTGCCAAGCAGGCACCCTTTCAAACCCCTCAGTATAAACATGGCCAGTGTGGGAATGAAGGGGTAGAGAGAGCAGGGAAACTTCAATAAGCAATTTATTTGGGGACACATGTGAGCACATGCTGTTTGGACCAAAGAGAAGCTGGTTTCTGTCAGCACGGCGCGTGCACATCTAATAAAATGGGAGCAAACCCCTCTGTCAAGAGCAGTGCTAGAGATGCTTGCCTATCAGCAGGCAGGAGCGCAGCTCACAAGAACACATTTTAATGGGGTGAGAAGATACTAATGCACCATTTCAATCCTAGCATCCCTACCATGGCTACCAGAAAGGAGCTGCCAGATGTGACTGCGGGGAATATGTATAAATTACAACTTTTTCTGCTGATTATTCAGACAAGACTACCTATCCATTTCATTGGAGGCTTTACAGCCACCACTAGTTACTTGGAAAGTAAAGTTATACATCCTAAACCATCTAGTCTGGCTTTTAGATTTTACAGTTTTCAATTTAGATTCTCTTGATTAATCCTTCAATATTCTTATCCTGCTATGCTTGAAACTGTGATATATCATGGGCAGAAAAGCGAAATGGGGGAGGTCAGGAAGGGAAAAAGCACAACAAAAGTACAAACGTGATCAGGTCAGCCTGAGCAAAGAAGAACATGAAATGTCAGCAGTAAAAGCAGAAGCCAAAGGGACTGGCAGGAAAGAAGAACCAGCAGTGGAATCCAGAGATTTTCAGCAGTAGATAATCTTTGAAACAACATATCAATTCAAGGCATTTGCATAAAATACTCCTTTGTACAGAGAGTAACACAACCCTCCAAACACAGGTGGAGAATGTCAACTTCACTCAAGCTATAGCATATAGTTACTCTCAGCTTTTCCACAAAAGACAGAAAGGGAAGCTGAAACGAACTGGCCAAACATTGCCAGTCAGCAGTATCTCCAGACTGCCTTTTAACTATTGGCAAGGAAAAGAACACCCAACAATACTGCAGATTTTATAAAAATTATTTTGATAGATCTGTAACATTAAAAAAAAGAATAAATTTAAATTTTATAGTGGTAGAGACCACATTACTAATCAAACTGGTCACCCTCTAAGAAAACCCAGTAACCACATACAGCAACTTTATTAACTGCATATGGTGTTTTTCTTAGAACTCAAGTTCCTGGAGTCAAGTGATTGAATGGAAGCTAAGATTATCATTTCAGTGAGAAGAAAGGAAAAAAGGAATTAAAAATCCCTCGTAATTGTGGAGGAGCATTCAGAGATGAGCAAAAGTTTCAAAGTAGAGAAGATTTTAAAATAAAACAAATGCATTACTATGTTTAATATCTATTTGATATTTAAAATAAATGTCAGTGTTTTAAGACTAGATTTTGGCTATGTGGATGTTGCAACTCACTTCAAATAGACTAATAAGGTCAAATATGATGAATCTGTTTCTTTGGACTTCTTGCCAACTTGATTTCACAACAACCTGTACCAGTTTCAGTATCTGGACTCTCTGAATTAAAAGGAAAAAAGAGCCAATGCTCTATTCACCACCGCTCCTTACAGACTCTCAGACAAGGGATCACTCTAAAATAAGTATTTTCTACAAATAGTCAAAAGAGTAGAAATAAGAAAGATGGGTTGTTTAAAAAAATCACCTGAGAGTACAAAGTGAAAGAACTGGCATTGCTAATCTGAGGAAAAGAGGTTATATGTAGGAAAACAGTCTTCAAAACTATAAAGTCTGCCATGGAGAAAAGTCAATTTCCCATGTTCATGATGAACAGGATTACATCATTGAGAAGAGAATTCCTGTTGGATAGCTGGAGGTGCTGTCTAATGACAAAAAAAGCAAAGCCCTGGAATAGGCTGACCACAAAATCTTCAATACTGGAGGCTTTTCAACATAGGTTAAACAAACACCTTCTGAGAATGACACTGGTATGGTTGATCCACCTAAGGGTGAGGAGATGAATAGCATGATCCTTTGAGGTCCCCTCAAGCCTAAGCTGCATGAATTTTAACGGTTAGACTTGATAACCTTAAAGGTCTTTTCCGACCTAAATGATTCTATGATTCTGTGATTTTATGAATTGTTTATTATACTAAAAATACTTTCATTTTAGGAACTCTGTATTCTATTCTGCCACAGAATATGAAATAATCTCTGAAACAAGTTAGTTTGTGGAAGAACTTCACAAAAAATTAATTTTTAATTTCTGTCTTTAAACTGTAGCAATGATATTTAGTCCCTGGTCTCATTCCTGTAGCAAAGTGAAAGGCCTACAGAGCATTCCTCTTAATAAAAGCAAAAGCTTAAAATGACTACTGTCTCTTTCCTTAATCCTTTGTCTGTTTTTCAGATCACTCCTCTCAGATGCTCTTCATCTTCACAGCAGTTATATTACAAGGGAAACCTTCCCCTTAGTTTCATTTCCACCTTTCTGCTATACTGTGATAGAAAAAGTATGGCATGCTTGCATATGTAGCTGACCTTCCCTGCACCTCACACCTGAGGATTGATGAAATCTCTCACTAAAACAGTTTCTCTAGATTTTGCTTGCATGGACACGAAAGAGTAAAATACATCACCCAGGCAGTGGCAAATTTCAGAATGGGAATATGCCACAAACTCATGCCACTTCCAAGGAGACAGCCAGGAAATGCTGCAATATTCAAGCCCAGACAGTGATCTGCAGTCATGACTTGGCCTAGTACACAGAAGCATTTGCCAAGAGTGGCATGAATTGATGGCACAATGCAGCAAAACCCCTCAAAGCTGGCCAAGTCTCCCTTTAGAGGATTACCCTTCTCCTCCCCAAAACTTAAATAAATGAATCTGAAAACTTCTCTTATTCATAAGTTCAGCCCAGCTCTGAAACATCATAGGGAGTGTACTGCAGTTTTTCCTCACTCTTCCACTAAGAAAGAAATGGAGGGCCCAAGGGATTCCCTCCATCATGACACACTGGTATAGGCAAGTTGTGTTCTCAAAGGTGCCACCTTTCTTCTAAACACACTTATGTTAACCAGTAATGGAGAGGATGCTCCTGGACAGTAAGTCAGACCCAGCTTTACCAAGCCAGGCAAAGTTCTCATGGGGTCAAAAAGCATTCAACAAGCCTGCTATCAAAACTTGGGTGGCATAAAGGGCCAAAGGATCAAAAAGAAAGGATGTTTGGAGAAAAATAATTGTTAAACGTAAGTAAGAAGAGAAGGTCAAGAGCAAGAAGGTGAAGCTGCTGTATTCCCCACCACCCTTGTGAAATGGTAAATGCCTGCACAAGCTGCTTCATGGTACTTAGTTGCCTGTTGGGTTTAAACCATGACAGAAAACTTAGTCTGGAAACAAATATTTTGAAAAAGAATATTCAGAGGTAACAAAAATATGGTATGGGGTTTAAACCATGACAGAAAACTTAGTCTGGAAACAAATATTTTGAAAAAGAATATTCAGAGGTAACAAAAATATGGTATGATAAGCAAGGGACCTCCCAATCATTTAGGATTACTTCCCACTGTTCATCAATAATGCATTTCACTTACAATAAAAGAATTGTTTTAAATACAGTTATCTTTATTGTAAGCTCTTGTGAATAGCTAGGCACACAGGGGAAAGAATAAGAACATTTAAGCAAATTAGGTGAGCAGAAACTGTTCTAGTGTTTTTTAATTGTTATTAAAGTCTTCTGCATCCTACTGCAATTGGCACATCTGATACCTCGGAGGCAGTTGCTGCACTTTGGAGGACAGTACATTTTGGACAAGTGGCCTCTTGAGGGAATATTGAAACAACAGCTCTATTGTGTCAAAGGCACCACACTGATCTGATAAACCTTAACAGTTTCAAAGAAATTGTTGTATTCTTAGGTTGCCAAAGCATGCACTAATGGGGTGCCTGAACAGGGTGTGCCTTTTATGGCTCCAACTTTTAGATAGTCCCAAGGAAGGAAGGTCTCATGTCCCTAGGTCTAACTTACTGATAATCCCTCTGGGTTCTCTCTTTATGAAAACCTTCAAGCAGTTTTTCATGTCATCCCTATGCACAACAGCAAAATGCTACAAGTTGCACAATAAGGCAAAGCAAAGACAAGCCTCCTCTGTTCCTTGACCCTTTTCAGCAGATTTGCTGTCTGCAAAACTGGGGGAAGGTAGGAGGGTTGCTCTTCCACCTTGCTCTTATTTTGCCCTAGGCCTCCCATAAACTACCAACAAATATCAGATTGCTGGCTCAGCTGGAGCAACCACTAAACAAGAGATAAGGATTACTTACATAGGAACTGTAAACCTATCGTCAAAATGCCTATAATTGCAGTAGAAACCAGCTGCCCAAAATGTGGAGGTCTCAGCTGAGTTTTGCCCACAGCCACAGGGTTCTTGCTTTTCATCTCCCTTCCCCCCTCCGTACTTGTTCAAAGAGAAGAAAAATCCACCTTTAGTTCAATTAGTGGGGGGCCCATTTCCTCTGATAGTGTGTGTCTCCAAGTTAGACAGCAGCCATCTGCCAATTAACTACAAAAAGACAAGTACAAAATCCTAGATTTTGAAAGGCTTTCCAAGGTGATGTCTCTGGTACAAGGCTTGCCTCCCTACCTACTTCTACAGATAGTGCAAAGTGCTCCATCTCTCTCCCTTTGCTCTCTAGTTTGGCTCATCTAAGGTCTATCAGACACACGTGCTCACAAGGATCTTTTTATCAGAAGCCAGGGTAAGCAAATAAAAGAACAGACATGAGCTACATTTTCCCCAATATTGCCTCATTGCACTATTGCTCTCCCCATACTCTACCTTGCTTTTCTTTGCACTCAACAGTGACCTAAACTGTTCAGCTATAAGAGCTGGACAAGTATTTCCAGCAACTCATAAAAGTCAAAGTCAGCCAACAGCCCCTGTGCTTTGGTATGTCGGAAATGCTTGATCTCAGTAGCACGTCAGCCCACCTACGAGTAACAAGAAGTCATTTTTCATATACTTGCACAGAAAGGATAAATGGAGGTTCAGGCCTGATAAAGCAGCCTTCTCAGCTTGTGACTGAGTCATGACGGCTTCCTCAACCATGGTATTAATTCTATTTCTATGCCTTTCTTTCCTCTGCAGTTTCATTTTACATTTCGAGCTCCAGGTTTTATTATTTTTTTCTTTCTTCAGCTATTATAAAAACTATGGACCATTTGTACCTCTTGAAATCCTCAGTGACAGGTACGGTTTGTCCTGATCAATGTTGACTAAGTAAATGATAGACTACGAATCAAAAGGGTTCATTAAAGAGGGCAGAGAACCCAAAGGCTGCAAAGGAGGCAGCTGGCCAGATGAAAACTAAATATCCAGGTTTACAAACATGGAAGGGAACTTGCAATAAACAGTTGGTTTATGCCCAACTTAGATAAAGGGCTAGCAGGCTATCAGCCCTACTAGTGAATGAAGTTTCACCTGCACTCATCTGAAGAAAAGACATCATTCCAAGCCAACATATCACTCCTTGTGCTGTTTAAAGCAACCACAGACTGAAAGGGCTGCAGTGCAGGTAAGCAAAGAGCAGAAAGCCATCTAGAAACAGCCAACGTCCTCATAATGTATTGTGGGCATCCATCATATGGCAAGATAAGAAATGAAAAAGCAACTTCCTGTGCTTGTGAGCAAAAATAGACATTTGAGTTCAGTTATTACAGCTGTAGTGTTCTCCCACTCTCAGCTCTGTACCTTTTTTTCCATACCACCCACAACACTTGGAAGAGCTTCCAATTTCCTTTTTACCTAATGCCCTAAATCTCCACAGAATCTATTTTCCCCTTGAAGCCTTCCTACACCTGCCAGATTTGGCCTATTGACTTTGCACTATTTCACGGCCAAATTGTTGTCCTGGTTCTGGCAAACTACTTGGAATAGGGCTGTATTTCCTCCAGTATTTGTAATGCGCTACATGCATTTATGCAGTGTTAGATGTAATGAGAATCGAAGAATGACTCCCCGCATTATATGCCATCATATAGCACACGCTCTCTAGATTTCATTACAAAGAGCCCTAATCCTCGCAGCCATGCCTAAATCTGTCTGCTGCTACAGCTATGACACCAGCACAGCGATGAAGCAGCTGTGTGTTGGGAGCCCAAAAGAATGCAGCAAGCTTCTTTTTGTTCAGCATGCATTTTGTCTGCCTCACTCTAATGTTACTTGCAGTAAAGCAAATAATTCATGGTCTCAAATATATATATATATATGTTAATTTTGCTGTTAATGTTATTATTAATGTTTAATTAGTCTTTGCTCTAAAGATGAAAAACAGTGAAGCACATAAGTTAGGCTCCCGCAATTACTGTGATTGCACTCACAAAACCAGCTAATTGCACTTGCAAATTACAACTTAGCTATTCGCACATGTACTTCCGCAGTCTGCAGGCACCACCATGATAACTGTGGAGAAAGCCTGGAAAAAAAACTAGCCTGAATTATAGTAATTCTGTGGACCATTCTTGGGTCTTTATTTCACTTCCTACACCCTACGATTTTATGATTCTATTTCCATAGCACAAGGGTTTTCAGATAATCGCATCCCACAGCACATGTGAGATCTGGCCCTCACTCTCTGCTTGCAACATGCAACCATTCCCTAGTGTTGTGGTGGTCCAAAGGCTATATGTGGTCAGAACAAGTTTGGCGAAATACAAAACAAAGCTCCTGGACATGTCCTCTGTAGAAATTCGTATCTTGGGCTGTCTGTTGCAATATGATCTTTATGGCAAACCTGTTCATGCTTTCAAATCCTACATGGAGTGCTCAGAAACCCCACCATATATCCTTGAGGAAAGTGGTGACACTGAGGTAGCTTTAGCTCTTACCTTTCCAACCATCCTATGCCCTCAGGAGAGAAATGAGCATGTGTACTGTGCACAGGTAGCACATCTAATTGCACAGAGCTCCCTGACATTTCTATCTGGCAGCACTCAAACCCTGTCACACTTTCGCAGCAATGCAGAAAGAACTAGACACATCAGCAGCCTCCCTGAAGCAGTGCCAAAAGCCTGCAGCATCTCTGTGGCACAATTCATTCATATTTGACCACCTATTTGACAGGTCTTTAATATAAGAGTTAACAGTTGTTAATTTTTCCTGATGATTCCCTATGAAATGAACATGAACTGGGTGTCTGAAGGTAACAAGAACACAAGGTTCCTCACAAGGATGGAACACAAGGACCCTCACAAGACTGATCAAAATTCTTTTTTACTCATGAGCAGATTTCAATACATCTATTTTCCAGCACTGATGCTCTCTAACAGCAGCAGGGCCCTTGAATCCTTTTCCCTCCCCCTCACAAAATTAAACATGCACTTGTTTTCCTAATCTTGCTACAGACAGCTTCCACGGTCACACACAGAAATGAGGACAAGATATTAAAATCAATCTGCCCCACATACTCATTTAAACAGAGGGCAGAAAACAATGCCACAGAGCAGAACTGCAGGACTGGAATAAATATCAGTAAAATGCCCCTTCTCTAATTTCTCTGAAGGCCTTTCTGGAGTTTTATTCCCAGCAGCGCTCCTTAGATGCCTTGGTTTGCCTGCAGAAACACTTGATATTTCTGTAGTGCAAATCAAAGTGAATTAAACATTAAAGCACTGTGATAGCACATCAGGTCTGCTATAGGAACGAAACTGGATAACATGGCATTGAAGTTTATGAAGCAGTGGACTGGTCTTCCACCCTCCTCCCTCAGACGTATTTGATTATTTATTAATTCATTCATGCATCCTTCTCAGTGCAACGCAGAGACATTTCTTCCAGTATAACTCTCAACTTATACTGGTCTGACACTTCGAATTTTCCACATACTGCATGACACAGTTACATACACACAAGCTACGGGACACGCTGCATTCTGATGTGTCCATGCAGGCAGTGTTCTCCAATATTCCCTCATTAAAAGGCAGCACATTAACTGAAGTATCCCAAACACCACTCAAAAGAGGAATCCCTCTTCCTTTAATGGAAGACAGAGGGGTGGTGCATAAACATCCACTGCCTGAACACCATTACCACCAATCTTCTTCCATCACAGGGTATAAAAAACATCAAAAAGATGTCTTATTCACAGATGAGACCCTGGAGCACCTTGCACTGACTCCCATTCTCTTACCTGACTCACAAAGGGGCTGGCAAACTCACTGGAGACAGCAAGCTGCTTTCTGCAGTCAGCTTTCTGCTCCAGTCCTTCCCCTCCCTCTTGACCATATGCTGTTTGCTTTCTCTTGGACAGCTCTGCAAGATTAAAAAATGAGAGAAGCCAAGGACTTGTGAACACCAAGGGGAGCAGGCACTTGCACAGGTAGCAAAGGGTTTATAGAAACCAACTCCACGTTCAAACATAAGGAAGAAAAGTTTGGCATGCACACAACCACAACAAAAGCTGGAGCTTAAGGAAAGGAATGAAAGAAGTAATTCAGAAGAGCACACCAGAGAGCCAGCAAAAAGAATTAATTCTTAAGGCCAGCTAGAGGGAGATACTCTAGCCAAAGCCTTGACTTCCATATAGTAGAAATCTGTACTTCAAATTAAGCCCAGAGGAAGTTTATCCACTGGAGCTGAATAATGAAACCATCATTCAAAATGATTTTATGTAACTTTGGTGGTTGGTTTGTTGCTTGGGTTGTTTTTTTTGTTTGTTTGGGTTTTTTTTTCCTGTTTTTTTTTTTTGTTGTTGGGTTTTGGTTTTCTTTTAAGAGAGAAGCTGCAAGACTGCTTCAAGTTCAACTGCATTAAGGTTCATGAGGGCTAGGTCATCTGAGAAGCTCGGATTCCCTCTGGGAGGATTCTGCCTCCCCTCCCACACATTTCGGTTTCCATCTCTCATCACGTCACATCCATGGCTATCAAGCCCTGACCAGAACGGGCTGAACATGGTTCAGATTCCATCTTAATTCTCCTTAGAAATATTTATCAGGTTCTTTAAAAATGCCTTTGATTAATTATTATGCCAAAAAGTTCAAAGCCTCCTTCAGCACTGATAAACCCATTCCTTGCCCTGTTTTCAAACTGTAGACATTAATATCACAGCTAACTTCACTTCAGAAAGATGGTTTTGCATAATCAGAGATTGCTGTAAATATTCATTATGCTCCCCTCACCAATGAAAAGATGCAACATGTATGTTGCTGAGCACCAGCCAAATATGATTTGGCCATGATCCTGAAGAGAGGGCAGAGTACTCATACATAGATCCCCACTGCCACTAGGATCAGGCCTAAAATATACTATTTTAACACATGAGCACACTGGAATGGAGAGGTGGGGAGGGCATATAAACATCCCAGGTCACTGTTTCTTTTTATTTCAACAGATAAACATACAGAACTGCACAGACAGCAAGCCAGAAATCTCATACATAACCTTGCTCAGAAACTGGAAGATAAGATTCCTTTTTAACCTTAATTATTACTTTATAAGAATATATATATATTTTATATACTTTGAGGAGAAAGTATTGCAGAGAGCTAGCATTGAGGAAAGAGAGCATCAAGTGTGTTGAAGTACCTATATTAATGTGAAGACAGGATGACACATCTGAAGTTCATCTATTCTCTTTCAAATATTCTGCACACATTCTCCCTCCATCTTCAATTTCTTTTGAGAGCACAGCCACAGCAAGTATTGCACTATCAATTATTTGTTAAAATCCTTGGCTTCTTCTGCTCTGGTTTCTGACTATAAATATGAATATGTCTAGTCAAGATTAATGGGTACATCATTGATTCAAACAAGTGCTTCTTTGACTGATGAGCATCTTAAATGGCCTTCACTTCCTACTTACTTTGATTTACATTAAGTGCCTGAGCTACTCACTAATGTCACAGCCCCTTTGACGCAGGTATTAGCCAGTATCTAAGAAAATACTGTCCCTCCCCTAGGAGTTTCATAATTGAAATACCTGTGAATAGTAGTGCTACGAAGAGGTGAGCAAGCCTGCCCGTGACTACAGAGCAGGCTACTAGCCAGGCACAGAACATAATCTGTATCTCCCGCCTCTCAGAGATGGTGGCATCTTGCCACATTGCTTCAAGCTCTGCAACAGCATTCACCCATACTTCTAGTGATTCAGTTTCACCTAGGGAAGCTGGCTCTTCGCCACTTCATAATGAGAAGCTGGAGATCTATTAAATACTTTTTCACTATTTCTTTCTCCCTCCCCCTCACTGGTTCACGTTATCCCTCAAGAAAGGTTCTGCAACTAGCAAAACAAAACAAAACAAAAAAACACCACTATACAGAAAAAGTGTACCCATAGAGGTTTGAGAAGACCTTGTTTAAGTCTGTACCTTACCAATCCAGGTATTTAACTATTTAACTTGAGTTCTTTAAGTGTTCTGTCTCTAAATTAAGGTTCTTATTGACAGAAAATGTTTGGCATTTTTCCCCTTAAATAAATTCTGAGGAAAGCCTGTATACTCCTCTGACAAACTGCTGATTTAGAGAGTAACAAGAAGATAATAATAACCCAACACCGTTGTCTCTGAAGAAAAACAACAAAAAAGGAAGTAGCTCTACTCCCCAAGACACCAATGTGTGTAGTGTGGCTAGTCTCCTCTTTTCACCCCTGTAATCATTGCCCTTCTCAGCAGAGCCAAGGACATGAATTTTTACTAAGTACATTTCAAAAGGCCCCTGGATGTCCTGCCCTCCTGAAGGGCAGCGGCTCCCTGCACACAGGAAATTTCTGCCGAAGCTCAGTTCCAGCTATAAGTTCATGTGTCATTTATATGACTGCACAAGGACTTAGCTCTTTTTTAGCCCTAAGGGAGCACCTTATTGCTTTCTTCTTCCCTTCCACTGAAAGCATCCTAACCTGCCATATTAGACTCATATAATACCTGGCTACTTTCATTTGCAGCAGTAATACTTTGATGTATGTTATAGCACATGCAGTTGAACAGAACTAGACAGAACTATACCTTTTCTATAATATCACAGACCTCCATAGAATAAAACACTTCATATGTAAACAGTGGAAAGCACCAAGAGCAATTCAGGCCCACCTTTATCTCGAACAGGATCTGTTTTCCAGTGTAGCTGTGGCATAAGTTTGAGGGTAAGATTTCTTACCCTGTTTAATTTCAGGAATTAGACAGCCATAAGGAATTTTATATACTGGGAAAATCTAGCTGAATATTGGGCCAAATGAAAGCATCTGCTTAATAACAACAAAGGCCACATTTTGCTGTTAGTAGTTCAGATACTCAGCGCAGAGGGACAGAAACATCAGAAGCCACATTTAAATTGCCCTCCAGAGAATACTCCCCAAACTTGTTATTTAGCAACAGCATAACTGTGACAGATACACAAAGCATGCTCCATATTACAGTATTACATGGAAATTATTTGCAGGAGCAATGGTGGAACTGCTTGTTCCATTGACACAGTCTTTGTCACCATGGGTTCCAAACGCTGCAACTTGCATTTAAAAAAAACAAAACCATAACAAGCACTAGATATACAGGGACCACTATGGCAGGGTTTTATGACTACACTGAGAATCAGGAAATACTTTGGTAGTGCCAAACCTGGGAGAGAATGGAGGGAGAGTTTTAAATTGTATGCAGACACTTTTCAGGGATGCAGACCTTTTCAAAGCACATTTCTAGCCTTCCATTATCAAAAACCTCTTAAAATATTCTGACATTATTAGATCAAGCATTTCCCTACAAAGCCCAGTGAATGAGGTATGGCATTTCAGCTGCCTGAAAGACATGACTATGGAGTGAAGCCTAGGGGAGGAGAAGAGACTTTAAGCTTCACTGACATATACTCCATATAAAAGGCATGCTAGGCAGACTTTTTGGGTCAGTGATAATCAGCAGGAACATTAAAGCCTAGCTGTACTGTAACTGTGGAAAAAAAAGTCTCTTTTATCCTCTAATAGCAAAAGGAGCCACAATGGCTGTGGTGAGCAGCCAAGTGAGGGGCCACTTACTCTCCAGCCCTGTCCTACTGAAGCCAACAGTGCTAGAGCAACTATGCCAGTGAATGAAGTCAGCCTGACAGAGCCCAAAGACACCAGCATGCTCCTAAGCTATGTAGACACACTCTGGTTTTGCACCACCTGGTTAGGAGACATCTTAAGCAGAGATGGATCTAATGACAAACGTTCTGTCTCACCAAAAGCATGACAGTGAACATAAAAAGGTACTGATAATGGGTATTGAACAAATATGCCATCAGTCCACTGACTCGCTCACTAAGGAAAGCTGTTGCATTCATAAGGTGCTTGGTGTTGCTAAAACCAGCTGGCAAGAGGCTCACGTCCCCTGCTCAGGTTTGTATTCTCTTCTCTTTGCTCTGTTTGAAATACTTCAGCTGTTAAAAGCAAGACTGTCTTGTGGACTGTCAAGCCATTCAAATCCCAGATTTCGTTTCCCGTTAAAACAGCACAATGATAAGAAGCAGGATCTTATTTTACCTCAACAGAGATTTTCCCTCAAATTAATCATTCATGCTATGAGCAATTAAAGAAACTGAAATCAATATATAGCACATGGATAGATACTGCACTTCAGTACATGTAAATAGGTTCCAGTGCTATATGTTCTATTGTTTGAACAGGATTTCAATTACCTTATAATTAATAAGCAATCTTACTTGGATGACATAGGTCCCTTTCCCAAATTTAAAACATGCAACTTTAAAATGATCTTCATTCTTTCAAAGTAGATCCTAAATAACTAGACAGAGCCTCTTCAGAGACTGTTCTTTGGTGTAGCTGGCTTAAAGAAGGTTTATATCTCTCTGAAATTCTCATTAAGAAACAAAATCAGAACTTCTCCTTTCAGCAACACACACGTCTTTGAAAAGAGTGCGGATACGCCTTCCTCCTGCATAGCCCCCTCTGATGCCTGTCTGCCTTATCACTCCGTGCTAACAAAGTCGAGGCGACTTTGATTTTGAAGATTATTGACAGCAACAGTCTCGGGAAGAGAACCAGGAGTAAACTCCATGAAGTTTCCTCCCTTGTGAAAAATCCATTTAACTGTCTATCACATGGTGAGGATTTGCATCCACTGAGTACCCAAACAATCTGGCACTAAACCCCGAAATACCTTGCAAGACCACCTCATATGCAGAGTCAATGTAAGTCTCCCCAAAAGCCATGTGACAGGATGATGATACAGGTGTGGATATTCGCCTGCTTGTCTCACAGTCTTTGTGATGGGCAGAGCTACTTTAAGGAGCGAAGCAAGGAAACAGTCACCTGGCACTTAGTGTGTGGAGAAACATCCAGGCAGACACACACAGCTAAGGAACGCAGTAAATAATTCAATATGAAAAACAGAGGCCTGGGATTTAGCATGTACCTGGAACTCCCACAACTCAAACTCTAATAGCACAGGCCCAAAATACAGAAAAGGATAATTGAAAATAACAGGAATGAAATCCAACGATTTCCCATAATGAAAACATCTCCTGACTTTTAAGGAACAATAAAATGACCTATACGCGGTGCAGTTAATTAACACCTTTCCTTTCCTCTGTTCTTGGAGCCAGAAAGCCTGTAGACTATCACAGAAACATTACAGATCTCATCTTCTGTGTACTGTGAGCATTGCTATGGAAGACTGAGTTCACCATTCCATTATGGAAGTGCTCTGTGTTTTGGGAACCTATCAGCTGGCATTTGTCACCTGTCAGGACCAAGGTGTCAAGCATACCACACTGCTTCTTGGGCAAGTAAAGAGAATCTTGCTGGCATAGAAGCAAACGAACAGCTTTCCAAGGAGCATTTTTACAGGACACCAGCTCAATATTTAAAAAAATAAATAAATAAAAATAAGACAAGGATTATGTATGATGAACAGCTGGAGAATGTTAAACATATTTTACTTTAGGTTTGGCAGGGTTTAGTAAATCATGATTTAATCACACTCCCAGGCCATCACTGTTAAGCGAACTCTGGAAATGCTCAGTAAGACATAAAGAAAGGATAAACAGAAGAAGGAAAAGACATTTTACCAGGAAGGACACAGTCATTTATTATTTAGCTTTGGAGGGAAACAAATGTGAAGAAGTGTCAGAAAAGAGATATAAGAAAAGATATTGAACACCATGTCAACTTCCTCCCTTAATCATGGGCATGCTTCAACTGCAAACTTGGCTTGGATCTCTCAGTGGGTGTTGCCACCCCACGCGCACGCAGACATACACACACAGCACTGTAAGCTACAGAATGCTTTAATGTGAACTGCCCATTCCTGTCTGCAACAAGACTTCCATGTCAGGAAACACTGCCAGCTTTTTCAATCAACTCCAGTGCATAAGCCCAGATAAATTAAAATTAGTTCCATGCAAGTTTTGATGAATACTGTCATATGTTTTACTGAAGATTAAGGGACAAGTCACTGAAAGCTGTGAAACTGACTCAGTGACATAAGGTTTAGCTGTCTAAGCACTGCATTTACCTTATTCAAGCAATTTTAATAGTTGTTATAACTAAGCCAATGCTCTGATTTATTCTTTATTAACACCACTTGCTCATTTTTTGTGGTTTGATTATGTCCTAGAAGACAGATTTATAGGTTCTGGGCCAAATTCAGAAGCAAGGCTTGTAAAACTCATCTAGATTATACCTGAGTAAATTATATTCTGCAAGATCTTCTTAACTACAAAAGAAATGGGAAACCAAAATGTTAAACTAGAGGTCAAAGTGACTGTGACACACTGCACAAGCCCCACCATCTTCTGCCCTCCTATTAAATTGCTTGAGCAAACCAAAGAATACAAGATCCATATAAGGTCCAACCAACAGTCTGCTCAGCACCCTGTCTCCAGTCCTTTAGCCAGGTTTCTAGAATAGAGGACATCATATTACATGGCATAAGACAGCATAGAAGCTTGCTCCATTCACTCCACACGCATCTGATGTGGTGCACCTCCCAAAAAACGAACAACGGCACCAGCAGTTAACCAAGGCAGTGCACAAGAACATGCCATGACTTTTCTGCAGAGCACCCCATTTCCAATAATGTCCCCCTCTGGGATTTCCTGGAGCAGAGTAGATGCTCCTGTATTTATCAGCGCTCAGTAGATCAACCTTCCATTAATGGATCCAATTGCTTTAGATTCCATGTATCTTTTTAGTATCCCAAAAGTTGAGGTGAGGAGCCCTCTAGTTGCTTAGGACCCACCTCACATAATTTTGAACTTAAAATTTGCTGATGTGTTTATGTCCCCAGTATCTCTCTACTGTACCCAATTCTTCTGGTTTCTTTGGTGACAAACTGTACTGAATGAGGGTTTCAGTCAGCTGCTTAATAGTGTAAATTTTACATGGCTCTAAGTTTACATTTCTTCCTTAAATATCCTTTTTAACATTAGCTTACAAGATAGAGCATAAAAGTCACAAATTAATTTTCATAATCCTTTTTTTTTCCACATACCTACCTCTGACTTTTCTCCCTGTGATCTAAACATTTTAAAACTTTGTTGTTTTCTATTTTTCATGCCGCAGGTTTTATAAGAACTTCACAAAAAATTTGGAGTTTTCAGTAATAAAATTTCCAATCTATTTGTTCAGTTGTTTTCCCCCACTTACTATGTATCTTTCCATTCTTTGCGAAATCTTTACTTCCAAGCTGTGCTGATTTATCTGACGGAAGAGAACCTTACTTAGTCTTTCCATTCTTTCCTCTACCCTGAAACAAACTCTTCTCCTTTGCTTATTCACGTGCATGTTCTAATTAAGAATAAAGCGATACAAAAGTTTACGATACTGAGAAGTTTGCCAAGCATTCTATTTTAAAGGATAGTGTGACATGAAGTGAAAACCATCAGTTCATACCAACACAGTGAAAGCTCCTAGCAAGAAGCTAAATTGTCTTCAATTAGTTTTAGAAAACGTTCATGCACAGCTGCTTGATTGCTGCAAACTGTTTGCCCGGAAAGATAGTTCTAAAAATCCAAAGTAGTGAAGGCTTGAGGGCTTTCTTACCTACATGAGAATGACATTTTTTCATGCTTACTCTTATCAAACATCTATACTTCAAAACTCCTAAAGCAAGATGCCACAGCTGGCAGAAGACAAGGAAGCCACTCGAAGAGGTCCACGCAAGCAGTTCATTATTAATGGTGACTGCAGATGGGCCATGCTTTGAAATTTGGATACTTGAGACTTAAATATAAGGAGCTCACAAGTCAGTTGTGACTGACTTGCACATTAGCAGTGTAATAAAAATGGCACATTTGCAGAATATTATCTAGCTTGCTCCATGGAAATGCAAGTTTCTAAAAATGAACAATCAAATGAACAATTTTAACACACTAAATTTTTCCTGTCTTGGGATTACTTTTCCTGAATCAGATTCCTGAACTGGCTGGGATTCTGGAAGGAAGGTATTAAAGACTGTGGTGAAAGTTAATCCTTTTCACTAAAGCATGTTTTAAAGGCTGCTGCCAGCCACTAAGATATAGGACAACACATACCATCTTTTCAAAAGAGAAAACTGGGGAAAAACATAATAAAGAAAGGGAAAGACAGAAATAGCAGCCTCTCTGTTAATCACATTTTGGACAGTGGTGGCAACCAGATTGAAACGCAGTCTTCATTCAGATTCAAATTGGTTTTTCACTTCAAAACCTATACTTCCGAAATCAGTGTGCTTACATATTGTCAGTGCCTAAATATGATGCTTCCTGCCATTGTGAGCACTAAGCAAATGGCTTCAGTCGAGACAGCATGTACTGAAGCCTTTCCTCCTTTGGCTTGTAGTGGCTGCAGGAGCCCCAGGACAGGCAAAATTACTTCAAAGGGCAGCTATATTCCCACTCCATACAAAGCTGGGTACCAGAAGCCCACACCACCCAATCAATGGTAACAATGACCCTTGTGGGACCACTCCTTAAATCCTTCAATGTCAGCAACAGTCAAAACAGTGTCCCTGGTAAAATCAATGGCAAAACCCCCGTGGAAGCCAGGGAGGCCAGACATCATGGGGGATGGCTGGTGGGAGCCAAGACAACAGTGCCATGACTTCAGCCACCACAGAAACAGTGAGAGATACCATGCACACACAGAGAAAAAAAACAAACAAAAAAAACCAACCAAAACACCACACCAAAAAATAACAACAAAAAAAAAACCCAACAACACAACAACAACCAACAACAAAACAACCCACCAAAAAGAAAAAAAAAAAAAAACACAAAAAGGGGATTTTGCTGTGAGGTCTTAAAAGAACAGAAAAGTCCTTAAGAGAGTGATAAATATAATTTGCAGCTTTTATCTGAGCATCAGCTCAAAGTATTTCCTCCTTTTCTAATTAAAATAGGGATTTGAGTGCCAGAACAATGATCTCTAGTCAAAGACTCTCACAAACGGAGGGATCACACCAACTCATTTCCTACATGAACAATGAAATCAAACCAAGGTTTAGGAGACCAGCATTTGTTGCTATTATTTGAGCTGGCACCACACACGCTCTGCAGTACTTTGATGTGGCTGCCTTAGGCAGCTCATAACAGGAGTAATAATACTGTAAAATATAAACAATCCCAGTTAGCAGTTTGGGAAAGAAGGGAAAAAAAAAAAAACCCAACAAAAACTCAAAACAGCCCCCGCTTCTGCAGCAAGAACCAGCTACACCACCTTCTCCACTTGAGTGAACTGGTAAAATCAACCCCAAAATCTTAGTGCCACATCTGTGCTCCTGAATGTGATGGAGGAGAAGACCAGTACCAGCAAGAGATCCTCTGGGCCAGGCACTGTGGACCTGGGGCAGCCCCAGCCATGGGGCACATGTCCCTTGGGATGGGGACAGGTTGAGGCCAGGCTAGGATGTGGGTTCATGGGGAGCTCAGTGAGCTCTATGGCTGGGCAGGGCAGGGCTGTGGGGAGCTAGAGACTAGCCTGTGTAGCATTACTGGGGCAGGGGCTGACATGAGGTCCGGAACCATAGACAGGGTGGGTGAGCCCCAGGGGACTGGGCAAGGACAGGCATGGCTGGGGATGCCCTCATGCCCCAGATACTGGGGCTGTGCATATCAAACCAAAGACAACCACAATCACACCCCAGTTACCCCCAATGTCCCCCTAACTGGCAGTTAAAGGTCCCTCCTAATGACATGGGTGCTATTAAAACTTTAAATTGCCAATGAAAACAATAATCTTGAAACAAATTTAAGTGCTGAGGAAACAATGTACACGTTCCCATTAACCCCTGACACATAAATTATTTTTAAACTAATTTACTGCTTTTCAAGCGTATGTTGCAATGAAAGTGAAAAAAGTGGGCACTGGAAAGAGCAGCAGAGCATACTTAACAGCAGACAAACCTACACATCCTATGCAGTATGACCAGCCGGCATCCATCCTTTTAAAAATGCAAAGCAGAACAGACATGCTGACCACTTAGGAGTACCACTATTTTCCTGATTCTGCACCGGTTTCCTTTTTCCTCCTCTTATCTTCCTCACATTTCTTTCTTCCATTCCCATCCTGATCCAGTGCTTTTTGAAATCTAAGGCTTCCTGCTACTGCTTTTAATGGCCTTCAGTTGGACTCAACAGCACTGAAGACCCTACCATTAGAAGCAAACCCCATCAAGTAAGGAATTTCCAACATGACGTGTGACATGCATAGAAAGGAATAGCTAGCAATGCTTGGAGGCAAAGCCTGCCATAGTTAAGTTGAACCAGGAGGTGGAACAGAATGAGTAAAATCACAGAAATCACCATTTAGCAAGGGAAGACATAGCCTAGTTTTGAGATGGGATGGTAAAACTGTTTTAATAACTGCAGTTCTGCCAGAGACAAAGAAAAAAAGTCACAAAAGTAGAATAAAGTTAATGTCAATGCTAAGAAGCAGTTCCAATGCTTTGTAACTAAATCCAAAGCAGTTATTGTTCTTCTACTATCAGTTGCTATGCTAAAAGCCTTTTGTGTTCTAAAGCCTGAAGCCAAGCTCACAAGTTTTAAGATTCATTAGATCAAAAGAAACGGTTTACAGAAAAAACAGACAGACTTAAGGACATACCCAAACATACCTATTTACAGACCTAATCCTTAAGGCATTGACTGTCTGTACACGGACAATGGTATTGATGGTGCTGCTCCAACTCCCTTATTGAAACACATTCAGATAGAGACCTAAACACTGAGAGTTGTGTTTTCTAGAGGTAAGTTTATAACTACCAAAACCAGACAGTATTTCTCACTTCCTTTATAACATTATTTCCAGACAGATGATATGCATGATACAAAATACTGGTTGTAAAATTTTCAATCTCCGAATCATAAAATGAAAAGTGGTTTTAAGTAACTCTATTCAGTAGCTTAAGAGTTTACAAGCTTTAAAGAAGAGTGTTTGGAGAGGGGAAAGAAGGGGGTGGGGGGAAAGATGACTCCTTAGCATTTTTCCAGATTCTTTTAATTCAGAAATTACAATGTCTAAGCACTGTCATGCACATAGGTCAATTCTGAAAGAAAAGTATTTCAACTAATATTAACTGTTATTCTTTTATAATTTTTCACTTTTGCTTCAACAATAGATGGTACTATCACTGCCAGGTATCACTGCCACTTCCAGATTAAACAGCAAACTCTACCAAGATGTCTATAAAAAAGAGGAAAAAGAAAAACAACAATGGAAGTACACAGTGAATGCAGCAGCAAAAAAAACCTCTGAATAGGATGGAAACTGCCTCTTCACTGCACTGACAGAAAACAGCAATATGCCTATCAGGAAGTCCTCTAGACAGACAACCCACCATTTATTTATGTTCTGGATCTATTTTAAAGTGCTGAGATCAATTCCAAGTAAATTCACCTTAAAAGGGAGACCATATGCTAATCTCTGCCCATTATTGCCAAGTCCAAGTATTCAAAGATCAGTACTTAAATGCCCTTGGCTCCTAAAACACTGTCTGCATACATACCAATTAGACAGAAGAACCAGGACTGTGAGTGTTGTTTTTTAAATGGTAGTTCAGTGTTTTCAATTTATCTTCAGGGCTGTGAACCGCTGGAGTTCAAAATACTAATGTTTATAGACAAGCTAGTAACTTACTTCTTTTTAAACAGGGAGAGATGATCCTCAGATGAGCATATGACTCCAGTTTTTGGCAGCCTAAGATAGTCAATAAAATCACAGAAGCTGGCAACTGTGTCCACACTGTCAGCAAGCCATGAGCCAAGGCCAACAGTCCATCTATCATTTTACAAGGTCCCCGTCCCTCAGTGCTTTTCCAAACAGCTACCAACAGCATCTCTTCAACAGAGCAGCCTATACTAGCACAAAACTGAAAAGATTAATAAAATAGCTGCTAATTGCATTCAGGGACAACAACATTGTAACAAATAAGATGAGGACAAAATGCTTTGGCTTCATGTGCATGACACACTGCATTTCTCCCATGTGCAGCTTTCACTTAATGAAGCCTTACAGAGTACCCTTGGCTTCCAATCTTGCTCATTTTCTTTTTCGCGAGGCCACAACCTATTCCTAGGCTACCCACTTTTTCCCCACGTCATGCAGTGACAGAGGGTCAATAAACAATTGAACTGTCATTTCAGTGCAGACGAGGCAAGTAGGGATTATATGCTTCTTTTTTACTGCAAAACAATATCTCAATGCTTCAGTGTTTTGAGCACAAAACAGTTTCTCTGTTTCCAAAGAAAACAAACATATGAAAAAAACCAAGAGGGAGGTCACGCTATAGGCACAGAGATCTTTGGGACTGTGCCACAGCTTGTGGAGTAGCCATTCTGGTTCGCTGTGCCTGCCCAACAATAGCAGAATTCTCGAGCATCCTCTTTCCCAGCAAGTGGAAAAGCCATGGGTGATGTCATGGAAAAGGAGATGCATCCAAGAGCCTACATCACTTGTTGGGAGAGCTGTTCCAGCCCTTGGCATAGGTCTGTCATTTAGAAGACCTGCCTCTCATTAGAAGTCTCCTCTTAGGTGGCTTAACCTTAGCTACAACACCGCAAACCCCTTCCACCAGACCCAACCGCTTCCAGTACCTATGACTGGTCACAGGGTGCCACTGAAATATAGAATCATAGAATAGCTAGGGTTGGAAACGACCTTAAGATCATCCAGTTCCAACCCCCCTGCCAGGGGCAGGGACACCTCATACTCAACCATGTCACCCGAGACTCCATCCAACCTGGCTTTGAACACCACCAGGGATGGAGCATTCACAACTTCCCTGGGCAACCCATTCCAGTGCCTCACCACCCTCACAGTAAGGAACTTCTTCCTTATATCCAATCTAAACTTTCTGTATTTAAGTTTTAACCCATTACCCCTTTTGTATATAAAACCATAACCATGGTAGTCTTTAAGAAATGTCATCCAAAGGGGCCGGCTTCCAGAAAAGTAGGCAAACCACACCAAATATGTACTGCACTAAAAGACTGCTGCACTTTCCAAACACCATAGAAGCTCAGCTCAAGTCCCCATGCTTGTTATCATATTCCAAAACTGCCCTTCAACCTTCCTCGGCTATGAAAATCTGGAGGCATTATTCTCACTCCTCTACCACTGCCACATGCAGCCTAACAAGCTCCGAAGCAAAGTTACCCATTGAGGGCAAGTTGGCAAACACCTCCTTCTGAAAGGTCCTCACATGTATCTCATGTCATCAAAATCAGAAATCCACAAAGGCTGGTGACTGACTGCCAGTTGATGGCTATTCTGCCATGGGACATGTGACCTCGTAAAGGAATTCTGGCCATTCAGGCTCTAGGCAAGCAATCCCAAGCTGCATGGTTGCAACACTAACATCACTAATGTCACTTTTCCTCAATGCAAAGTCAGGACAAAGAGTCTCCCTGCAGCATCTCTCAAAATGTTCCAAAAAGGCAGGTCACACTTAAGGAAATCCTCAGCAGGACTAGAACCCCACTTTATCCAGTTCTGCATCAACACAGGGACAAGAACACAACTGTGAAAAAGTTTATCCTCGCAGTGTATTTATTTTATGATAGCTTAAGTGGGGTAAAAGAAGGGTAATTCTGCAGCACAGGTATATACTAAGCCAAGTCTACAAGCACTAAAGCATTTTTTTTCTCAAAATCATTCATTCCACAAAATTTTGTTTTTCCACACACTTACAGTGAAGGTTATTTGCTTGAGCTCAGTTGTTTTGTTTTGGTTTTAATATGAAAAATGCAAAATTGTAAAACTGAAGCCATTTATATAAAATAAAGTATCCTGCACTGTTTTAGTTTTCTCACTGATACTGAAATGTGGGTTCCTCACAGCACGTTTGTGAAACATTGCCCTTTACATTGAGACTTTGGCAAAGATGATAAAATGCAAACCCAGGCTCTATAAAACCATATTCACAGTATAAATTTACATTTATATCACTTAATGTAATTAATATAGAGGACAGCAACAGTAGGGTCTGTTATGTGCTCTTTTCTTCCACTGCTGAAATTGTAGCAAGAGCCCAGGATTTTGAATGCCTGAGTGTAAAGATGTAAATATTAGCTCCTTTGATACAGTTGGGAGGAGGCTTGTGCATACTGAGTACAAAAAGAAGTAAAATGAAGCAAACATCACAGTTTTGAAAGAAAATAGAGGTAACACTGTTCCCAAGCTCAGTACCACTGGTTAGCAGGATACACTCTCATTTACTGTTGCTGTATAGCCTAGACATACAAAAGCAAGTTCCAAAATTAGTGTCCTTTGTTATAAGGAAACAGTATACATTCATGTCAGAAGGGAGGGGAGAAGAGGAGGGGTGGGGAAAAGATACTTTTTCAATATAAAAGAAGCTACTGTGTCTCAGTGGCTTTCTGCAGACGGGTTCTATAGGTGGCCATTTAAACAACAAAGGAAGTTCAAGGGTTCAAAACAGATTTCTGCTGCTTAATACCCAGAAATCTGCATTTTTAAACTCAATCTCCCTGCTGAGCAATTATGTATGAATTTAAGACTAGTCATTTTCTTACAAGAGACTATGTTGTCCAAGTGGGAAACAAAATTCAGGTCACTCAATCATGAAAAGTAAATTTCCTCCCACCAGCCATTGTACTCCAAAGAGACAAAGAGGGTAAAGGCAGATTTTATTCCCTCCTCAGACTAGTCCAATTTCTATTCATTCCCTTTGGATTTTTTAATACCCCTGCCCTTTCCCTTCAGACCTGGGGACTAACATGGGAACGTAATTAAACTTTAAGCAGCACCATGTAAAGACCAACACTGTGTTAAGACTTTTCTGAAAGAAAAGATCAGACAAGGCTGCCTCTGTAAAATATACAACTCCTGTTTCAAACAAGGCACCTGTCTTTTCTGAGACTTCTGTGTCTGCTCTAATCTCCTTCTCTTATTTGCCTTTGAACACTTAAAAGTTGTTTCTTTCCTCTGAGACATTTTATATATCCACTGAGTGTGTTCATACTGGTCTGTACGTATTGCAGGTCATGCCATTTCAGAGCAAAAAGCCAAGGGAAGAAGAGACTAATTCAAATTGCTGTGCTTTGCCCCATTCCTCACCTTAGGACCTCTCAAGCTGTCAGCAGAAATTCCTCCAATTTCACTGTGGCTTTGCACAGGCAAAAGAATCCACAGCAGCAAAGGCAGACCCACAGTGCATCCTCACCCAACCGCCACACTGTGACAAATGTACACACATAAGAACAGGAATATCTTACAGCTCTCCAGAGAAGAAAAAGAACCTGGTGTTGGCCAGAATTCGGTACTAGTGAATATCTCTGACATGAAATTTCTATGGCTAAAACCAGCTGATTTCTCATACACTTTCACAAACAGAGAAGCCAGTAATTAGGGTTAAGGCTTTTGCCAGAAAGACGGGGCAAAGAAAGTACATCAAGCCTAAACCATACTACTATGTGTGGCTTTCATTTGCTCACAAACATTATCTTCTGTATGATCATGAACACAAAATGGTGTTCGGAAGAGTCAACGCAGGAAGAAATTACCTCCTTGACTACTTCGGAGTCAGTTACTCTCAAAACTGCTAGCAATAATTGCTTCTATAGGAAAGATATGACCCATGCCCATCAGCTTTATTTACGTGCTGCAGTTCCACTCTGTGAACAGTTCTGTTGCACAAAATTCAGGGTTACAGCACAAATTCAGGGTGTGCTGTCATTGTTTCACACAGGTTGGCTCTTCCAGGTGTCCTAAGCAGTGTTTTACGTGCTTTATACTCATTCATTTTTTAGCTTCTGTATTTAAAATAAGTACAATCAGGCTTTTCTACTTCTTAGACATTTAAAAAAAAACCAACTGTTTTCAGTGACCAAATATCAACAGCAACTATATCTTGTTAATCAAAGCCTATTTGCAAAAGAAACTGATGCTGTACACTGGAAACTACAAAGCTCACTCTGTTTAGGTCCAACACAAGTTCCAGCACAAAGCAGTTCCAACACAAGCCTAGGGTTTGCTCTTTTTTTTCCATATACAATATACTGTATTAGACCAAAAAGGAAAAACAAACTAGAAAATGTGCTTCCCTGCTCTGACTCTCTAACACAGGCCAGAATTTCAACCCTGACCCAGTGTAGTACTGAAGAGCTGTGGATTAATCCGTGGTTAGTGATTCAAGCAAGAAAATCAGTCGCTGGATCACAGTAGTACCCTTTATCTGCAAATAAGAAAAAGCCTGGGTTCTGCCCTTTCTTTCCATATGCAATAAAACACACTGGCTGCAAAGAACCGTGAAAGAGAAATTGAAATGTGTGAAGAAGATATTATAATTTAAACATATGGATAGATAGATACTTAACATGCATGTACATAAATATGGATGTTAGAAATTACAGCTAAGTTGGCCATACTCAAAATGTGTTAAAGACCACAGTCTGACAAGCTGCATGCTTCCACAGCTTCCCAGCTCTTTGCCTTGCTGGGGTCACAAGGCTGTATTTTGTAAGAGTGCAGAAAGTAAAGGGAAAGAAAATTTTGAGAACAACCCCTATTTTTTTTTTGCCTCATTTGCCACTTTTCTGTCTGAAAGAGGCACCAGTGCGTGGTCTACTGGTGACCATGTAGACCATGTGGTTTCTTGGTGACCAAGAAACTTTTTCTTCACCAAGTTCCTTCCTAATTTATGGAGAAATTATTCTTTTGCATGCACACAACAGGTATCACAGACTATGTTCAGAGGGGAGAGATATCTCAGCTAGCCACAGAAGAGCTATTAAACATCTGTGCACGACTTCTAAAGTGGTCTCCTGAAAGAAGAGCAAACTCCAATACTACAAGCCCAACTGCTGCTTTTTCAGCAAATGTCACTCCAAAGTTAGCTGGGAGTCCACATAACAGCTTCTTGAAACCTTCATCCTCTAAGCACTTAGCAAGCCTCATTTTTCTTTGAATGAATTTCAAGGTCTCATCCCCATCAAAACACAATGGGCAACTTTTCCATCAGCCCATTTTTGTAAGAAAATGAAAGTTACTTACCAACTACATATCCATCTTTTCTTGTGTGATATGTCTTACTCTTGTGAACTCAGTGGTCCCCCCAAAAGTGGGGGGGTTGTTGTGGTTTAACCCCATAGGTTAAATGCAGGCATGGCATCCTAAAAAGTTAAGCTCTGCCAGAACTATACTAGCTTGCGGACTGTAGCACAAACATGCATCTCCAGACACAGAATCAACAATGAATCAACAATGCACTAACTGTGATGGAACCACCACTGCCAAAGCCACAGGAAGGCTGTCCTAGTGGCAGCTAGGAAATGCTAACAGGTGAGAAACTGGACACAGCCAAGGCCCAAGACACACTCAAAGCTCTTTCACATGAGGCATGTGACTGAACTACTAGATGGAAAAATAAAAAGCAAGTCCAGCATAAGGAGCTCAGATGATAAATCCCTCCAGATGGGACTCGGGCACCACTGTTCTTTCTGTCCAATCTCCTATTACAAAGGACTGAAGCCACAAAACTGCTTTCAGATCCCATGCATCTATAGTGAACTAGCTCCTCTTTGAATTCAGTTTCAGCAAGTATTAAAAGGAAGAGATTTCTCTTTCAGCTCTTGTTAGTATTTTCATTCCATTTTGGAATTTGTCTATCATTTTTATCTTTTGATTTAGAAATGTTAATAAGGATTGATGTCTCCCTGAGGAAAAACAGGTGAGGAGATAGCACGAGTTGGATTATATCATCCCAATAAATCTTCCTTTCAAAACAAACACAGCTTTCTCTTCTTGCAAAACACTGCTCTTTAAAGACTGTACTTCATTTTTTTAATAAAGAAAAAAGTCTTTCAACTGTCTTAATGATCAGCAAATGAATATGGCAGCTAACCAAGATGCACAGGCCTGTAGCTTTAGTCACTTATCAGATTAATACATATAAATGAAGGATTCTATAGTCTTCACTTACAATGGCTGAAGCCATCAGGATTCGACGGCACAGTGAAGAAAGGCTGCAGCACTGAGCCCGGAGAAAAGGGGAGGGCAGAGAAACAGAGGAGAAAGGAGCTCCCAGAACACATACACATAAGGACACTGCTATCTGCAGCCTCCTTTGAGTGATGAATGATACAGAGAAATAAGAGTTTCAGAAACAGCTTGTAAAAATAATTAGTGGCATGAAAAGATCTACAGATGGAAAGGGACTGAAGAGGTTTGATGTGTTTAATATGGATATAAGGGCACATGAAAGAGATACACAAAGTAATGAATAGCACAGATAAAGAACTCTGGGATTCTTTAAACATTCAGCTTTGTAATGCAAGAACAATTGAGTATTCAAAGAAATGAAACCAATTCCAGTGAGTTCCCAGGCAATGCACAGGTAACCTGCAGAACTGATGGTCACATTTCATCACTGAGGCCAAGAATTTAAGAAGAACTAAAAAAAAAAATAAAAAAAATCAACACATACATGCTGCTCAACTAACAGTAGTGTGTGCAATGACGACATACAGAGTGAAAAATCAACATGTAAGAAACTGGTGCTTCAAGGGACCTGTTAAAGCCAAGTCTTCTTTCTCTAGGATAAAGCTTCATGTGTAGGCAGTTGTTACTACTTTTTACTACAGTACTTCCTACACTTTGCTTGAATCATCCAGTACCAGCCATGACTTTTCTGATCAAAACTGTTTTCCTGAGTATTTGCGGATTGCCATGGGCTCGTGGGAGAAAGAATATTCTTTATCCCCCCTGAGCCCTCTCCCTTGCTAAGTCAGAATGCAGAATCCCAGACCTGAGATGCTCCCATAACTGTTACAGGAGGAACACCAACGTTTCAATGTAGTTGTTTCCATGACCCTGAAACACCTCCACAGAGGCACTTCATTCCCTCTCCAGGAGCAGCAAGGCTGAATGCAGCATTCCAAACTGGCTGCCACCCTCAGGCATTTTCACAGCTACAGCAGAGAGTGTGTACATACCCTCCTCCTCAGGTTTTCTTAACAGCTGACAAAACGGGGAAGCTAATGTAGGTCTCCATCCACAGACCATAGCTGTGGAGTCCTCCTCAAGCTGTGGAAGCCATTTAGTAGGAGTCTGGATCTCCACAAGGCCAGTGATCTGGGCTCATTTCCACAGCTGAAGAGAAAACCAGGTTCTCTACAGAGAAATGGGCTAAGGAGTCAATCCTGCACCACATCAGCACCAGGAGTGCAGAGGGCAGAAGGGGCACCCTTGGCGCAACTCACGCCATTAGCAATGGGATTGCTTTTGCCTCCAGAGGACAAAGAAACATAACTGGAAACAACATAGCTTGCCGCGACTACTCCACATGCCAGCTACTTTCAGTGAGCTCCCTCAGAGAGAGAAAGACAAAGAAAACCAACCCAAAAGTGATTCATGAGGGCGTGAAGCTTTGTCGGCCTGAATAATGAACTAACGGTTGGCCTTGCTGACAGCCCTGCGTCCTTTCACAATCTCATCAGTCCGCACTTTGTTCCCAGGCCCTGCTCAGCCATCAGCTGAGGGAGTTCATCTGTCTCAGCAGCATGCAGTAATGATAGCGAGGGTTAAATACCACTTACATGGAGGTACAAAAGGCTGGTATAATTTTATATGAGGCCAGACAGCTGGTTGGTATAATTCCACTTTTCACAGAGTGTTTTCTTTCCAGTGTGTCCCCTTAGAAAAAACTTTTCCCCATGAGTTAGTTCTTTCACTACAGAAGGTTAGCACAGCTCCAATTATCAGCGAGACAATCCAAACCTGAGTTTGCTGTCAAACTCAGACCCAGGCTAAGGCTTCAAGAGTAAAACTCTTACAAAATTCCTTACCATGAAATCATATAGAAGGACAAGGCACAGAGTTTAGTTTGTGTATATCTCGGGGGCGGGGGGGCAAAATCCTCACCTCTCTGTTTCTCAGAGTTTCCAGATAAGAACATCTGTTTTTAAATCATCTCAGGGCTTCTCTGGAGTTCCTACAATGTACAATGACACAATCAGCTGCTTTTTATTAACTTATTTGTTTGTGCAACAGTATTGGTGAATGCTCATCCATTCATCGCTGCACATCCAGCAACTGGTGCAGATCCAGTAGCAGAAGTGTTCAGTGTTTGCCAATTCTGGTACATCAGCACTAACTAGTAGCTGAATCATGCTTGCCTTGCCTGAGCAGGAGCTCACTGAAGACAAACACACACAGAGTTGCTTATTGAATCCTTTCCTCCACATTTTAACAGCTAAAAAGTGACCTGAAAACTTAAGTCAACAGCAAGGCATTCAAAGTGCAGCTGAATCCTCCTTTCCCTTACTCCCTCGTCTCCAAAATTCTCCCAAATCATGAAAAAATGCCCTTTTCCAGGTATACCCCTGCAATATGAGTACAGGATGGAGCTGAACTGTGAGGACTCCTGTAAACAGATGTTTATGCTAACATGCACAGCTTTGTGAAGCTTTGAAATCACTATCATAGAAGCTCTTGGGACTTCTCAGTATGAGCTAACTGTCTCTGGTTGCCAAAAAGCTCACAGGAGTGGGCACAACAAAGTAAAATCCTAATGTGGTAACATGCTGTGTGCCCCTCACTGTTCACTCAGCTCGCTACTTGAAGCCTTTTGTACCTTACGCTCCTGTTGAGGAGGGAGAGAGGAAGGGATACTGAGCGTCACTATCCAGTCCACAGAACAACAGGGCAAGAGCAACACTGAGACCCACAGGTGCAGGTGTGCCACAGTAGCTCTCAAAACTGACCATTTCATCATTTCAACAATGTGCATGTTACCACTAAAGGAGAAAGACCCTTTACGGTGCCCTACTAAAGGCAAGTGCAGTCTCTCTTCTCTGCAAGTTTTCCTAATGTCTCCAAGCTGTGGAACTGGTGCCTTTCCTTTTAGAGGACAAGTGAAAAAACATGGGTTTTGAATCTTTTAATCACAGCACCTCAAGCTCTTAAATGCTTCGAAGACTGGATTATAAAGGGTACACAGAAGAACTAGAAAATCCCATAGAGTCCAATCTGATTTCTGCAACTACATATTCTGTAACTACCCCTTTGACAGTGCTATCCTATCTGATCTGGTTTTGGCTCTTTGCAATGAGTGTATGTGAACAAGCTACTTGGCTGCTGTGAAGACATTGAGCATGATAGAGAAAAGGGGTGTTTCAGTGAAAGGCAGGTCTCAATTTGTCCTACAGTGCCCGACGATCTCACAAGCACAGATTAAAAGCAGTTTTGAAATGCCTGGACCAAAGTACTATTGCTATCCCTGCTGGAAACAAAAGCACCTTGTAATCATGCCATAAACTGAGGAGTTTTACAACAAGCCCTCTGCTCTACCAATCTCCTACTGTAAATCCAAGAATGGGGTTCTCCACCTCCACTAAAATGAACAAAGCCATAGAACTCAGTTTAAAAGGTAAGGGGATCTAGTTACACCTCACAAGCCACCTGCAAACCTTGAGTAAACTACTATTTAATTGAATCATTCTTCTGTAATTTTCTTTAAAGAAAGATACTGACTCATTATGGTTTCTTTGATCCTTCCCAACACAAGCAGCTATATGAAGAAAGCAATTTTCCTTCTCTGGGTCCTCCTCTGTTTGTTTCCCGTACTGTCAGCCTGCTCCAGCAAGCAGCCCCCACTTGTGCCTTAAAACTGTTTATCCTGCCTGCAACCTTTCTTAAAGACACAGGAGTTCTGATTAAATACCATTGGTGCTGCTCATGAGGTAGATCTACTGTCATGAATGGGTAAGCCAAAATTATTTCTAATGTCTACTCAGACACAGGAAAGAATTACCATGTCAAGAGGCTGCTTATGACACAGACACCAGCCTCTACTAGCATTTGGGAAAGGGTCGATTCCTAATACATCCTGCTCTGGCCACATTCCCTCAGGAATTCCAATCAAACTTAATGTTTCCCCAAACCCTTTTATGCTAGAGCATCTCTTTCTTGACATACTTTACATTTATATGATCACTTAAATAATATTCTGCAGGTGAATTATATCTACACTATCCCTACCATGTTCATGAAATTCAGAGGAAAAGGAAATATTAGTTTAATAATTCACTAAGGTGGTAGTAACAAAAGCAAAGCTACAGCTTTCCGTGACATTAGATTTATTATATTAAGCTTTTAATACTGCAAGAGATTAACAGTGACAGATTCTGTTGTAGACTAGCAAAAGCTATTTCAATTCTTGCAACTTTCACATTAATCACATTTAAACATGCTGCTAACAGATGGGCATCATGGCGCGCTAGGTCTCTCGCAAGCCAGTACTAACATAAAGCATGTCTAGGAGATCTTGTGGCTTCTACAGTTCAGAAAGATTGTATATGCAGGTGCTTTATTATTGTTTTTGTTGTATGTTATCTATGACTATTAGAAAAGCTCAAGTTAAATAGATGCCAGTCTTCAGCATACATGAGTGGGAAGGGAAAAGGACGGGCAGAAAGAATCAAAACAAGATCACCCACGCAAAGTTCCTCTAAGCCCACATTTCACATGCATGATCATGATTTTTCCACTACACAGGAAAAGCCTTAGATTCTGTACTGCAAGTTTCCCTCTGACACTACTACCCACACAAACCTTTTCCCAAAGCCCAAGCTATGGAAGGTCAACTCTTAGACACTAGCCTGGCTGGAGAGAGAATAATCTGTCCTTCCATTTCACTGGAGCAAATGTGGAGCTCAAGTGGCCCTTTCTGATTGGCTTTGGGAGAGCGCTTGAAAGGAACCACAGCACTAACGCTTGGCAGACAAATAGAACATATCAGACACTTATTAAACTTCCCAGCACCATTTTTAATTAAACAAAATCCCAAGGGACAACCTGTACATGACTGTAATTAACCAGGACACATTGTCTGTAATGTAAGTAAGCTCAATCTCCTCTATGAGCCAGGCCTCAAAAGGAAGATTGGCAACTGCAAATGTAGCTCAACCTAAGGTTAGTCCTCACAGGGCAAGAGCCGCAGTTCTCTATAAGAAATGCTGCTTGCTGAAGGAAGACTGGAGAATCTCACCTGGGAATACTGCCTTCATCAGGAGGAACCACACAGAAGTGGAGAAGAAGTGGAGGTAGGAGACACAATTCACTCACCATAAACGGCACATGAAAGCAGAAGGAAAAAGGCTGCAGGATGGCAGACAGCCCTCCAGCATGGTTTCCTGGTCAGTGTGAAACCAGGCTCCTCAGACTCCAAACTCATGGGAGCCACAGAGCCACATTCCAGTGTCTACATTCCAGTATCCACAATGTGCTAGGCCAGGACTGTGCTGGCATGGGGCTTGCAGAGAGCAGGGGTTCACATGGCACTCCCAACTGACCACCATAACTCCAAAAACACAGCAGAAAAAAGGTTATACAGATTAGACAGAAAAAAATCAGGTAGGCTTCCACAAGCCCTACAAGGTTACAAAACATTCCTGTAATGCTGCCATGTTACAGCGAACCCAGGACAAGGGCTGTCAGAACACAAAGTAGTAGAGAGAGCTCTGTATGATGAAGAAGAAAATATTATTGTTATGCAATTTAACATCCTCCTACCCAAGCAATATGACCTGAAAGAAAAACAAGAACTACTTTGGCACAGCAAATGTATCTTGGACAAAGAAATATTGAAATATTGGCCAAAGTTTGACTCAATCAGCTCCAGCCTTCGATACTAGAACACTTAATTGTGCTATCCATCACCTAGCTCTAGAGCTCTGTCCATCTGGCTCATGCCACTAGAATCAAGGAACTACAGAAGAGCAGACTGCAGCAAACAAGGTCAGTATGTGCCAGCTTCTGTAAAGACATATTTAATAAGCCCAAGGTTTGACTATCACAAAAGGGAACAAAGGCAGGGGACATATCTCTTTGCAATAATAAATAAAACACATTTCTTCAGTGAAGCTGCAAACTATATGGTAGACTTGCACCACTTTACCTTTCACTCACCCATCTGTTTTCTTGGAAGAATTAATTTCATGAACTAGGCTGAGGTTTTCTACAGTTTTATTTTCAACTCTCTTTCAATAGCAGGGTCAATTCATTCAAAAGCAAAGGCTTTACTCTTGCAAGTACAACCAAACAGCATAATCCCCACACCCCAAAGCAAGATATACCTAATATCCGGAGAAACAAGATCACCCATTACATCCAGTAGAAGAGTTTTCATCACTAACATGACAACAAGATCAATTCCAAACTGATCTTCCTCTTTGAGAGGGAAGGGATGGGAAGAAAATCAACCACAAGTTGCTTTTGGATGAAGACAGAAAGTCAAAACAAGGAAAGATCAAGAGATATCAATTACCTTCAGTTTTTGCCTTTGTAGTGAGAGCTGTAGAACTGAATCGTTGTTCTCTTATTTGACCAGGTTGCTGCTAATGCAGCCGTAAAGTTCTTCACCCCTTTATTAAGCTTTTTTAATCTCAGTGAGTAAGGTTTAGAAGGTGTTATCTTGTCCAGTCTTTCCACTGGTCTTCCTCCTTTATCTAGATATGTGATTATGCATATGTATAGATACACAAAACATTGTTGTTCTAGTGACATACAAGTTTTTAGGAAGATGATGCTATCCAAGCCTATTCTATTTCAACTATTGTTTATAAAGGTCTACACAAAATTGAGCACACATGGTCACATAACCTTTTAGTCTCACAGTCCAAGATGCTGCTTATCAGGTCAAATCTACAGCCAAACAGGAAACAAAATTCCAGAAAGGAAATTTAAAAAAATCACCCTGAGCTATTTTGCAGCTCCCTCTTATTTCCTTTAAGGAATTACCTTTCTGCTGAAATCTTAGGAACAAGTAGGTAAATGAAAAAAACTTCTAATCTACATTAATAATTTGTGTTAAGTTCCACTTGGAAAATTTCATAAATGAATAGCCACATTATAGCTGCCAAAGGTAGCCATAACCCATTAACTCATTTATAGATCCAGGGCACCTCAAATAGAGGTGCTCATTTCCATAGCCTATCTGCAGGCACATGATTTTATGGTTGAATCTGATATAGAATTACCCTGTAAATTTTGCATGTATTCACAAAGGTCACTAAAAGAGTTTACAATGCAAATAAGTAAACACCCTGGGTTGTAATTTATTCAAGGTGTCGAGGGGAACTCTGAGAACAGGTCCAACATCTCTGCTTCAGCCTCTCTCCTCCTCCTCTGTCAGACATGGGTAGTCAGCTTCACCTGCAGTCAATCTGTGGTCAAGGCTGCCATCCTAACTCACTTCCCAAGCACACCAGCTAGCTTCCTTCAAACAGATCTGGTCCAGTGCACTGCAGTGCATGGTGCATGTGACTGCATTGTACACACATCCATCTTTCCACAGCCCTGATGCCTTGTTGTGCAGGGATGGATTGCATGGCTAGCTTATAACAGATACATTGCTGCCTGGGTAGTCCCATGCCCCAGGCAGTGGCACAGCACCATAGCCCTGTTCTGAGTATGTCAGCTGGCCCAGGAATGAGCAAGAATGAAACTGCAGACATCTGCACCCAGACTAGTGTTTCTTTGTCACTATGGATTCGAAAAGGAGAGATTGCAGGCTCTGGGCAGTGATTCATACAGGCTAATAGCAATAGAGAATTAACAGTAAATCTTCAGGTGAGCCTCCTAGTCTCCATTAGAAGGATTTTGTCCAAAACAGCTTAGCCAATGTCTATCTGGGCATCAAAGCTGAATCAAGCCTGTGGCAGCTGTAATGGAAGCCAAAAAGTATTGCCAAAGTCATGAAGCAATGATACTTATTTTAGGCTATTAGCACAGTAATGACAAGATGATTGACACAAAATATTCTTCAGCTAGAGTGCAATTTGAAAGTAAAGGAACTTAAACCAGTGATTTTAATGTGTCAGGCACAATGAATGCATTTATAACATCTATTAAAGGCAGGTTATGTTTGCGGGAGGGGGTTAATTAAATCTTATCAAGTTATCACTAGTTTATTAACTGAACAAGACAGCATCACATAGAAGATAACCAATGGGGAATAAACCACAGACATAAAAATTAATACTGTTCATTCTCACAGTGAGCAGTGCTTGCCATTAAACCAGAGGTAAAAGCATAGCTGCATCCAGCCCCTGTGAAACTGTCATGGAAAGAGGAGCAATGGATAGAATGGCCCAAAACAAAAGTCACTCAAGGTGTAAGTTCCTTAAAAAAAAATAAAAAAAAAAAAAAAAAGAATTAAGAGAAATAATCAGTAATTCTAGAGGGAAAAGAGGAATACACACAAGCAGTTTTGCAAGCAGCAGAACTAATGAATCCTGGTTTTCTCCAGGCTTTTATGTCATGCAAAGGACTGACTTTCACATTGAAGAAAATGTGAGCTCCAAATGGAACACTTTTATTTTATTCTGTTGGAACATTTGTATGGGTTCCTTCCCCATATTCCTTCCCCAGGAATCATTTTCTTGTGTCTAATAAAGAAAAAGCCTTTCCTTTAAATGAAGCAGAAATAGTTTGGTCTCTCCTTGAACTGGCAGCCTCTTTTATGATTTCTACTCTGTGGCAATGTAGTTGAAATCGTAGCTGAATAACAGATACAAAATTTCTGAATGGCTGGTGTGAGATGCACAGGCATGTCCATCACCTCCCCTGCTACAGAAGCACAGAATGTGCTACTCCTTAATACTCATTTCAAAAAGAAACCAAGCTTAAAATGGTGTTGTCAGAATAATCCATCCTATGGGGAAGATTTAGCTTTGGTGTGCTAACTGTGTGAAAGACTTTAGGCAATTTGCTGCAGAGACCAAGACTTCAGGTTTCCGCAGCAATAGTTGTTACAGCCAGAGTCAATATGGGAGGGTAGGTGGGATCTCTTCAGAATGCTGAGATAGCAGCCTCTGTGGTGTTTAACTGCTGGAGTATAGGAAGGCCAGGGGAGCTGAGTTTAGCACAGCTCAAAGCAGCAGAAACTGTGCTGCGCAGCCATAAGGGGGTTTGGGTAAGTATGAGAAATTTATCCCTCAAAAAAAACAAGGAGGGAAAAACCAAAAAGATGCTTGCATTCGAAACTTGGATTGTGCAGAGCTACGTAGCTTCCAGGGTAAGAGCTGGACACATGAAACCCAGTGGTCAATCCATGATATATGCTTTTCTTTTTGAGAAATGAATTAATATACATCTCCTGACTATCCCCCTGTACACAACACTTCACCAAAAACTGCATCACCAAGAAAAGACCATGCCTATACCAACAACTGTCCCTCTTTTTCCTATAAGTGAATAAACAAACCTTACAGGGAGGAAAAATGGAGCTGGGTAGCACCTGCACTTTGGACCCACTCTCATTTGCATGCTAAGTCTTTAATCATAATAAATCTCTCATTTCATTTAAAATTAAATCACTCCTTATCACACCTTACTAAACACTGAATGCAGAGAAACCTGTATACCATCTTAAAAATAAGTTGGCCTCTTGAGCATCACAGTGAGTTAGTGATGTCTATCCTGAGTTTCATCATCAATAAAATCCAATTTCCTCAATCAGGGGCAGTCACAGACCATCTGAAGAGAAGAATGCTTGGTAGTACCTTTCCTTTTTTTCATTTTTTTTCTTTTTTTTTTTTTTTGGAGGGGAAGGGGAAATAGGCAAAACAGCATGCACAGAGAGCCCACTTTTGCCTTTAAAGTGACCCAGCGCCTGTGGACACAGGAATTTTTCAATGCACCCTGCATATTTCATTTCTAAAATGATCCCATTCTGCAGCCACTAATACACACATCTTCAAGTAGAAGGATTAGCATTTTCCCCCCCTCAGTTGCCCTCTGTCCAGAACAACTTCAAGGTCTTTTCAAACATTGTCAAGCTAACAAAAAAAAACTTTGAGAAGGCAGCGGGAAAAGCTGGAGAGGCCTGAACAAGCCATGCATATTTATAGCACAAACACACCGCCCTAAGCTCATTCTCCTTAATCCCATGCACACACTAGCAAGACAGCGCCTCCAAACTTTCTCAGGGACTCAGTCTGAGTGGCTATAGTTCAAAGTCCAACTGCCTCGGCAGCTGAAAAGAAAGAGAAAACTACAATGGCTTTGAGAGAATTACAGTGATCCTATTAAAAAAAAATTAAAAAAATAAAATAAATTAAAAAAAAAAAAAAAAGCCCCTGTTGGGACTTAACATGGCAATGCCACACAGCACTCATTGAATCTAGCAGCATTTCAAGCACACAGCTACTGGTGTAATTAGACCACAGGCTTAATTAGGTTCCCATCACTATTGCTTTCCTCCAGCCTTCAGCCAAGAAGGTATAAGAAAAGATTGTCCAATACAGATACTGCAATTTAAAGTCTTGAGTTAAGAACACAGTGGGTGTATATCTACTATAAAATCTACCCTAAAAACATGCCAGTTGTTAAACTAAGCAGTGCATTAGAAGCAGTTAGATATAATGAGAATGTAAATGGAAAGTATTCTAGGGAGATATTTCAACTAAAAAGAGCACACACTGTATGCTATCTTTTATTTTAATCATGCTCTAAGCCCTGCCTTTTTGAACTTTTTATAAATTCTGCTATCTCCCTTTGCAGTTACTTACATATTGGTATATAAATCCAAAGACAAGAAGCAATTAGAAATGAAGAGAAGACTCCCTCTCTTGATGCTAATACATCAAAGGAAGTGAAAAAACCTTCCCCCCACATACACACTGAGTAACACAGAAAGTTTCTGCTCTTCATAGCCTAATAGCTCAAGTAGTTCCAATCAAGAGTCTGATGTCAGCCTTCGATTACATGGAGATGCCAAATGACTGGGAAGAGCAGCTTTTGAAAATCCAGCCCTCTGACTCAGAAGACCACACAACCCTCAACAACATTTTTTAAATACATGTGTATTATTCACATCAGCTGGTCCTATCTTTTCCTCACTTTGGACATCATAACATTGCTTTTAAGAGTTCCCTGAGGGTCTCTGCTTGATTTGGGCACACCATGTCTAGGCATGTGTGAAGGAAAAGTGTCACCTTCAGAGCTGTTTTAAACAGCCGGCACTTCCCTTCACTCCTAAGTCTCTTTGGCTATCCAGTTTAGAGAGAAGAAGAGTCAGGTGCTGCCCTTGATCAGCCATGCTTAACATGCCTGCCTTTGCCAGAATGCAGAAGGAGTGGCTGGGACCAGCTCATGACAACAAGCAGTAAGGGCTGGCTTCCTCTCTTTTCTCCCCACCTTTGCATATCCCTGCCAGACTAGCCATAATCTGATCCTTGAAACTGAAGCCACAGAACAGGTAAGCCTACATAAGAAATGTCAACAAAACGCGATTCCACTGATCCAGAAGAGCAGCTGAGTGGCACCGTTACACTGGATATTTATATTTGCTTCCTGCAAGTCCTTCCCTCAGTCCAAGGACATTTGAGAACTATGAAAGAGTTTTTTGGAAACACTCCAGGCCCTTCATCTTTCATAAAGGGAAACTACCATCTTTTATGCATTGTGAATCAACAGGCGAATGACCTCCCCATACCCTGAGTAAATTGTGTCTACTTATTTCTTAACCTCCATATCTCTCCTCCATCAGCAAGGGGAACTAACCAAAAATAGGAATAACTCCATTGATTTCACTGGAACATTGATGTTTTCATATGAACACATACATTAAATTATAAAGGCCTTTAGAAGCATGGAGTTTAAAAGGGGCTGTGGGAAGTATTTCTGCTAAACCATAAGATCTACACTAGGTCTGTCTCTTATGGGCCTGATTCTACCTTCTCTGCTGTTTTATTTCTGTGTAAAGGAGACCTCATTGGTCTTAAAGGAGTTAAGCCATGTGCACCAGGATTTCTAATAAACATACTGGGAGCCTCTTGCTTGGCTCTTTAGTACGAGCCAGAGAGAAATTCCACTAAGAATTACAATATTACACAGCTATATAGCTGCAGTGAGGTAGCAATCTAGCTTTGAATATTTTGGGGTATCAGGCCTTTTGGCTGGCAGACTCTCCATCCAGCAACAAAATCCCCAAACAGTTCAAACCTGTCACATCAGTTTGAACCCTATTTGTGGAATGAAAAGCAAGGAACTATAGAATAGGCAAAGGCCTTCTATGATACACTGATGGAAGTCCAAGTTAATGAGAGTCGGAAAAACTCCTGAAGTTTTACATTTAACTCCCATGCATAGCAGGGAATGGCTTTGGAGGAAAACCACTGCTGTCTGCTTTTCATCTGTTACCAGGCTATGCCAGATAAAGGCTAGTGAGTCTACCTGAGCACTGCGCTCTTAGAGCCTCTCCACGGAGTCTCACTGACCTCAGTGGGACAAAAGAGTTTACTCTCTGCTTTTATCTGCAAAGAGGCCAGAGTCTGCTTTATACAAGCCAGCATGACTGAAGGTGACAACCCCAACTTCCAAAGAATTACATCCCTGCCAAAGCCACCTGACAAACTCCATCACATTACCTTCTATCAGGTACTAAATGGATGAGGAAAAAAAAACCTCAAGCCCAGTCTCTGAATAGATGTGTTCTCCTGTAAAAGGTCTTCTATTGCCATTCAGTAAACAAAGATAAGGAATCTTTCTCTTAAATGACAGCACTTTAGCTAATGGTGCTCTAGCTAATGTTAGGCAAGGTGGGGAAGGGATCCTTAGGGGAGCAGGTTTTTCTTCCTCCATTCCTTTGCTGTTCTAACAGCAGTAAAGGTAAGCTGGAAAGCCACACTTTGTCCTGCTCTTTTCGACTCTGCTAACTTGCCATCAACTCTCTGCATTTATAAGTCAAGCACAGAGGAAATTCTCCAGCTTTCCCACGCCCACAACTCGGGTTATTTGCATTCATGGGCAAATCACAGTCAAGTGCACCAGAGAGGCGAGTTCTCTAACTCGAGTGAGTCCTCAGCAACCAGCACACCACCAAAAAAAATACACCTGGCAAGTAAAGCCAAAAGCCTCTCTCCTTTTCCAGAAGGACAAGTGAAGAGGATGTGTAATTCCACTGGGGCAGGTACAGGACACAAAGCTGAAGGCAACGGATTACTAGATCTAGCATACAGCTCTGCTTTTCTTTGGAGGTTTTATTCTGCACCCAACAAGGATTTGCCAATTAATGTGATTTCAGTGTACAAAAGAAGCTCTGAATGTATCCGTTGTGGCTCATGTGCCCCAGGCTACATTAGCGTGTACCTCTAAAAGTGTAACTACCCTTACACTTAGATATGCTGATACATGATAAAACACTATAATACAAAGTTAAGCAAAGCTAAAAATCTCTTCTGATTTGTCTCCAGCAGTATCCAAGATATTTTTACGCAAATGTATCTGATTCATGGACGTCTACACAGTGGTGCCTTAGCACAACAGAAAATCAGTACAATGAAAATTCTCTAGGATTCTGTGAAGCTGGGATAAAGTGTAACTACTCACCTTGCACTTGCTTCATTTTTTCTTTCAAGATGGCACCCACTCTTAAGGTCTTATGTACCTGCCTGAAGATCTCTGCAAGGATGCTCACCTACAGTTAGCCTGGGATGGCCTTAGAGTGTAACCATACCCTGAGATGGAAGCATTAAAGTTTCTATATTCTATTTAAGCAGCAATTGATACTTCAGCACATTAAGTCAAGGAGGAGAGGCATCATCTGATGAGCTCTGGGTCCAATGTATGTTTTGTGAAAATGGCAGGATTGTGGTAGAAGGCACATAAAAACCTTTACAATTGATTAAACATTTCCCTGCAGTGCTCAAAACCCAAACAGTAGAGCAGTGTATCAGTGTATTAAAAAAACAAGCAAACAAAGCCAAAACAAACAAACAAACACAAACAAAAAAAAACAAAACAAACCCTACCTAAAAAGCACAATGAAAGACACTAAAACCAAGAGTGACACTACCCAGGCTGTCCTCAGTAACCAACTTCAATCAAATAGTCAATCAAATAGAATAAATTAATGCAGAGCCTAAAATTATGAAGAATCAGTTCACAGCTGTCTCTTTACCTCAATACTGACACTTCAGGAAAGAAAAGCCTATAGGGAGCTCTACTGCAGAGATCCAGGGGCCTCTGAAGAGCAAAGTAACACAGGAGATCCCCACACGTTTAAGCAGTTGTATCACTAACTGCAAGCACGTAGGAAAATCAGGAATGAAAAATTGAAGCAATGAAGATAGAGTAGGCAGCCACTGGAAAAGATGCTTTTAGAAAGATTGGCTGCTGGTAACACATTGATGCTTTCAGAAAAAAAGCCTGGAATGTGTGGAATTCTCTGAGATGCCAGGGTGTAAAGAGGATCTCATTAACTAGGGCTTTCAATATCTGCTGCCCAGTCATTACCAGTTATTCAGAAAGCAAGATGTCTTACATCATCAGTTTCTGAAAAATACAATATTCCACTTAGACTGCCAGATCTGTAGTACTCTAGACCGAGACATCATCTTTCCAAACAGTTACAGAGGCACCGAGTCCCAAGTCTGCACACAAATCCAGCATTTCTTCTACATTCCTGTATTATCCAGATAACCAAGCATCTAATAATAAAACTGGGCAGTACTGAACTACTCAGTTCTCTTGCTGGTAATAAGGAAACTAAGCAACAGCCAGACTGACAACAATCATATTATTCCCACATGGTTCTGCTTTAGAAGCAGACCCTAGAGCTGCTCATGATGAAAAGCAGCGAAGTACTTGAAGTAGCAGAAGGGCAAAGCAGTTAGTTCAGGAGATGAGCAGGAAAACATTTCTCACTCTTGTTTCTCTTCCAGTCAGAGGGTGGGAAAGGATTCATATTTGCATGATGCTAGCTGGCCAGAGGCTTATAAGAAAGATAAAAACACAAGCAGCATCTGGGAAGGCAGGGGCAAGGGACCCTGAGTTTTTGAAGATGACCTGTTTGCAACTGCCCAGAATCAGTCCTTTATTGTGCCTAACAAGACTTTCTGATCACACTTTCTGAACTGTGGGAAAACAAAAGAGCAGCACACAGGTAAGCACCTTTACCAGTAGATCAGCAGAGGAGTTCAAGTACTTTTCTTAAAGCAAAGCATACACAGTCTTTCAAATATTTACCACTTCAATAGAAGCAGAGCTGAGACTGTTAAGGCCTCATGGAAATGACAGCAGTAATGATAAGCATTACTGGAAAAATGGTGGGCTTAATTAATTTCCATTTTTTGTTAATAATCGTTGAACCCAACATGGCTGTTTTATTTGAATACAGCATTACATTATTTTCAGTATAAGATAAAACATTATTATGCAAAATTGTACGATATGCTGTTTTCAAGAGAGCTCCTTTCCTATTCCCCTTCCCCTTGGTACCATCTCTGCGATTGCCAAGGAATGGCATCCTGGGCAAGGGACGGGGGTAGAGAAGCCCCTCCAACCACTGGCTCCAGTAGCTCCTGAGATGGCATTAGCCCATTATTTCCTTTTTCTCACCCACCCTGTGCCTCCACAACAGAATCTTGGAATCCAGCTGGCTCACGAGGCACAGAGAAAAAGGCCTTCCAATGTCACAACTCAGTATCTAGGACATGTCTGGTAGCATTATCCTCAAATCACTGTGCTGCACTTGGTGTTAGAACATCACGAATGTCAAGATAGCTTAGCAGTTTTAAACTGAGTACTCAAAAATGCGTGGTTGGGCTGCGCTGTCGTGGTGCAAACATACCAGTACATGTGTCTTGGTCAGTGTGCCAAGCAGCCCAGCAGCTCAGAATCCTGGTATGCAACAAGTTCAATGTGACCATTACAATCATGCCATGGGTGCAGTGGCTGCATGCCTGTCACCAACTTGTTCCTTGTGGTAAGAGTCCAAACCTCCAGCCAGTTCTGAGTTATTCTTAGATGTGTCATTTGGGCTGGACAGCCAGAATACCAGAGGCTACCTCATCATTCTGATGTTTACCACAGGAGGTAGAAGGCAGGATGCCTTAATGTGATCCTGGTAAAGTCGTGGCCAAACCTGAGACAACCTGCAATTGTTCTCTTGGTTTCGGAAAAACAATTGGGTGCAATGACTTAAGTGTAATGCAGTCAGGAGTGAACAGTGTAGGTGCCTCATGCTTAAAACAAACATTAGGATAGTCTTGTTGAAAGTAATAGCAACCTGGTGTAGTGGAAGGTGTCACTGCCTATGGCAGGGGGGCTGGAACTAGATACCTTAAGGTCCTTTCCAACCCTAACCGTTCTATGAGTCTATAATTCTACAAAAGAGAAAGCACACTATCATTATACACTACAGCACGGATGGCCAGTTTCCTGCCAGGCAGTTTTATCTGGCCCTTGGGAACACTGGACAGTCTGGAGGCCAAAGGGAGGTGTTGCTGTGGATGTGTATGGCTCTGGGAGACGTGAAGAGATGCACAGAATGGTGCTGTTCAGCTCAGGTCCCATTTGAGATGTTCAGGTGTACCACTATGCAAATGCAGCTGTGCTAGTCCAGCATTGAATGGGGAATAAAAGCAGCCACAGCATGAAAAGAAGTTGCCCGCGTGTCCACACTGCGTCTGTATAGAGCCTTTCACCTTTAAAGCACATGTAGCACAGCACTACATGAAGGGAAGCAACGAGGGCTGAGTGATGTGCCTGCCTGCAGCTGTACAGCTGGAGGCAAGGCGCACATCTCCTGGAGGATGAGTAGTGGCAAAGCCCGGCACTGTAAACGAACCTTCGGCTGGCCAGGCAGAGGGACATCTGCAGATCTACCAGCGGCATTGCACTGTACATTGTACCATATACAAGGGGAAAGAGGAACAGCAGGAGTGCATGGGGAAGATTATGACCAAAAGTCTCTCTCCTCCTGAAAAGGATGTAAAAGAAAACAGAAAAACACCGAAGAAGCAGATTCTGCGTTTATCATCGCAGAGGTGAAGCCAGACTCTCTAATTAAGCACAAAACTGTGCTGCAATATTAAGGTTTTGAACTGTCATTTGAAAACAAGCTGCATTGGCACAGGCAAGAAAGAAAAAAGCATACGAATTAGAAAGCCTAAGCTCTGCTCTCGCTTACATTAGTCTAAACCCGCAGTTAACTCAGCTCAAAAGACTTATAGATGAGAATGTGATACAAGGAGTTTCATTTCCTCAGACAGTTCCCTCATTACATCGGCCAAGTCTCAGTCTCCAATCACAGCCCAGCACTCCACTCTGATTACACACACGTCCTGAAACCACAGAGAGTCTCCCTCAGACTGATCTACAGCTGATGTATATTAATTTATCACCAGCAAAGTCATTCTACAGCTGCCGAGGATGTAGTTTAAATACCACTGAATACTTAAGGCTTGATTCTGTTAATCAGTACAGCTTCACTGGTACTAGAAGAGTTACTTGCATTCTGCACCACTTCAAACGGGAGGAAATCCAGAGCACCATTTTCTAAATGGCACGTTCATTAAAAACCACCTAGAAGAGGGCACGTTCTCATTTACTCCAGTGTAAATTCACTTCACTGTATTTATCATAAATACTCAAGATTTAAACGGGAACAGCAGAACGCAAAAGCTAAGCCAAATTCCCCTTTGAAGCCACTGCTTTTCCTAAACCAGATATTAAGAGGACAGGATTGACACCAGTCTCTGCTATTCCAGACTTCCAATCCACAGCCCTATCTATCAAAAAAAAAAAAAAAAAACCAACCAAAAAACACCAAAACCCACATATATCCACAAGCGCTTGGGAAGCATATGCATCAGTGAGACTACAAAATCATTATACTGCTGCCAACACGAACCATATTCAGCAGAAATCAGCAGCTGTTAGGACTACAGAGCCTGCCACCGCTTTTATAGTTTGGGTGGAGAAGCAGCAGCATTCAAGCACTTACTGCTCGTAACAGAAGTCGCATATTGCCTTGATCTTTTCCTCCTCCCCCCACCCCACCCCGGCTCTTCAGGGCCACTCTTTAAGCAGAAATAAGTCATTAACCAAACTTCCTTACTTTAAGGTCCCCGAAACTTGGCTAACTACGAACCGGGTTCATTATTTCTATTTAAAAATTCGATCGGGAAGTCAGAGACACTTCTAAGGGGAAGACACGACACAGCAAAGGCGAGAAAATCCAGAGATGCCCGGGGAGGGGGATTCATCCCCATCCCCTCCAAGCCGCGGGGACCCGCGGACAGACGTCGGCCCCCGCCCCGGCCAAACCCTCAGCCGCAGAAGATGCGCCCCGAGAGCCCCGCCAGCCAGCTCCTTATGTAAGACAGAAACCACTGACATCATCTCTCCCGCCGGCATCGCCGCGGCGCCCAGTAGCGCCCACCGACCCGGCCCGACCCGTCACAGCACAGCTCCTTCTCACGCTGCCGCCCGGGTTCCCTCCGCACCGGCTGAGACCCCAAACTTTGCATGGCAGGTTACCGGGAAGAGGCTTACCCAGGCGGCCGGGCTGCGAGCGCGCCATCCCGCAGAACGCCCCATCCCGCGGTACTTACGCACTGCCTCCTGCTTGGGGTCGAGTCCGCGCACAGCTCCCTGGAGCCCAGCGATGCGACCGTGCAGCGCTCGGACGCGACGGTGGGTGCTCTGGATGTCAGCCTCGACCTCCTGGAAGAGGGTGCAGGCGTGCCGGGCTACGTCGGAGAGTTGCCTGAGTATCCGTGACAGGGCCACGTTACTGACCGAGCAGAGGTCCAGCACCATCAGCACCGCCGCCGCCTCCCTCTCCCCGCCGCCGGCCGCCTCCGCGCTCTCGCCCGCCGTCCCCGGCTCCTCCGGCAGCGGGTCCCGCGGCGACGGCTCCGCACCCCAGCTCTCCTCCAGCACGGAGGCAGCGGGCTGCCGCCGGCACAGCCGCTGCGGCTCAACAGTCCGCTTGGCGAAGGGCATCGCGGAGCCCTCGGCCGGGACTCTCCCGTACTCCCACAGGTACTAGTAAGGATCGCTGCCCTCCTCCTCCTCCTCTTCTTAATCTTCGCCGCCGCTTCTTGCCCCGCCGCCGTCACTCACAGGCGGCCGCCGGCGGGCAGCTCATTGCCTCGCTCCCTCCCTGCACGGGGCTGCGGAGCCGCCGCCGTGCCGCTGAGCATCCGCTGCTGCTGCTGCTGTTGCCGCTGCTGCTGTTGCTGTTACCGCTGCTGCCGCCGGGAGCCGGGGCGCATCCGCGCCACCTCGCTCGGTCTCTCTCACGCCGTCCTGCTCCGCCGGCGGGTGTGAAGGGGCGGCCCGAAAACCCGGAGAGAGGAATCCCGCAGCCGCGAGGAGGAGCGAACCGCCGAGCCTCTGCCCGGGGAGAGCGGCGGGGCGGGGGCGGGGGCCGGGACCGGGGCCAGGGCGGTGCCGAGCCACAGCCGCCGCGAGGAGGCGCTGCAGGGCCCCACCGCACCGGGGAGAGGATAGGATGGCGGAGGAGAGTCTGCAGGTGGAGGAGCTGCCGCTTAGGACAGAGCACAGCTCGGCCCAGCCTGTTGTCGCCTCCGGCGGGAGCACCCCTCAGGTGTGAAGAAGATGCTGAGAGAGGCAAAAAGGAATCAAGATTCGACCACTGCGGGAGATGGGTGCCTGTCCGCTAGTGTCACCTCTCTGGGCACGGCGGAGGATACGGCACCCTCCAAAGTTAGGTGGATGCACTTGGGCACCTGGATTCTTGTGCGGTGCCAGGCAAGAATGGGTTCCAGTCAGCCACAGAGGGCTGCTTCTGACAAAAGGCAGCTGAGCTTGATACATACACTCCTGAAAGGTGAACATGCCTCGTGAGCAGGCATAAAATCTGAACGTCAGCTGTAAATTGCTGGTGGTAAATGTACAGAGTGAATAGGAGAGACCAAGCTACTGTAAAAGGAGAGCCAGGTGGCTGCAAATGCAGGCATTCCACAGGTTGGAAACGTTAGCTGAAGTTTGCCCACTTGACCTTAACTTGTCTTTTTTGCACATGTGTGTCATGATGCAGTCTGTCATTGCATGACTACATACAGGCATGACTACATACATATTACCTCTGGTCAAACAGTTTGAGTTGCAAATACCTGCACTGGAGAAAGCATTGCTGTTGTATGCACTTTCCAGGCTCTACGGCCACGGTGACCTGCTCCTGGGACAAGCTTAGGTCCAAACAGCAGATATGGTTGCATTCACATTGCTCAGAGCCTGAGCTGATGAACCTTTTTGGCCCCTCTGCTGTCTTTTGGCATGGACAGTTGATGTGCCTTCACACTGTGGCCCTGGGAAGGGGAGCACACCATGGTGCAGAGTTAGCACAGCTGTTTAGCTCGGTTTCTAACTGAGGTTGAATTGGCAGCCCAGGCCATGTGCCTGGAGCTGGAGGAGGGCAGACAGCCTGCCCCGCCTATTCCAGTCTCAGCACCACCACCCCATGCCTACTCGGGGGGGGGGGCGGCTGAAGCCTGGGTGCAACCCAGTGGGAGTGGGCAGGGACATGAGAACTGTCACAGATCTGAAGAGTGCTCAGCAGTACTAAAATTATTGTACCCCATCTTCCCAAGTTTCTTATGCAGCAGGGTGGCTTTTAACCCTGGTAATAGAGCATGGGCTGTACTGCTCTTCCTGACATGGGAGTCATGTCACGATATTTATAAGACACTGAAAGGTATTTTAATATTTCACTTACAGGTTCATAGAGGGGGAGGGAGTGGTTAAGTTTTAATCCTCCCAGCATTCAGACTGGTGTGGGTTTACAAGAAAATGACCACCGGAGTCAAAACTGTTGGAAACAGCATTATAGGACTTGCCAGGCAGGCACAGGACCTCCCTCTGAGGAAAGCAGCTCAGGCACTCCTCCTGCCTCTCTCTTGAGCACCTGATGAGCCCCTGGACTGCACCAATCATAACAGGTTAAAGCTGCAAGAGGCAGGATTTTAGACTGTGCCTTATTGCAGCTTCCCAGTTGCATGCAAGGTCTGACCAGGTTGGGCGGGATAGGAGGTATACAGTTCTCTTCCTTCCCTTGCAAACGACACCTCAGTTCCTGCAATGTACCCTTACTCATCGTCATCAAAGCTACCAAAAGCCACTGCTTGTTCTTCCTTTACTTTTCCCAGTCTGTTGTAACTACTCCACATTACTGTAAACTCCATGGTCTCTCTCTTTGTCCCAGGTTTGGAAAGGTATAGCTCACCTTAGGGTGACTGTACTAGTCCCATGAGAATTGTGTGACTTCGGTATGCAGCAGCATGAGACGAACACAGTCCCAAAGCCACATGAGTCAACTTGTTTAAAGGAGATGGGTCCTGCCAAGTCTATTCACCTCCACCATAGGGAGCATATTTTCATTTTGGAGGTCTCGTTGCATTTCTGTCCTTCCCTCCATGACTGTAGGTGTTGCTATTTTATTTTGGTTTTCCTTGTAAGCAGAACAGACTCTATACATAGCTTGAGTGTGGAACACTGGCACTTCCCACCAGGCAAGTGGAGACCATACTTCAGTTTCCTTTGGTCAGCATATAGCTTTTACTATTGCAGGTGCTAGGCAGTCAGGTAATATCTCACCCCAATCACATACCTACTGTATGTTTTCTATCAGTAGTACTTGGTGGTGCGAATCCAAATTCAGCAACTTCTGATAGCCCCAAGACTGCTCTTGGTGTATCTGTTCAATGGCAGATGTAGTAAGTAGGTAGCATTCCTAAAGGTTAACTTCAGCCTCATGGGACAGGTCCCTGGAGGCTCTCCCCGTAACCAAAGCAGAGAAAAAAAAATCTTTCATGTGGGATTTCAAATGCTTAACCTTGGGCCTCAGTTTTGAAGTGCCCTTCAGAGGGTCCTGTGCTTCTGCACTGACTGCAGGGAAGCCCAGGGAGGTTAGATTCCTTGGGATGAAGTTAAACCTCAGGAGTATTCACTGGGGTATCAATCTGTGAACATACCAGTCTGGACCAAACTTCCATATCATTAGATTTTAAGAAGCACTTACAGACCTTGGAGATTGAGCCATGTCAGAAAGAATACTAGTTGTGAACAGAGGTAAGTATGTAAAATGGTCCCTTATGTATCTATTTATGGTGGGAAAAGCCTCCTGTTGGCCTGTACTGCCTTCTTGCACATGTATTGCCTGTGTTGGTTGCCATAAATATAGGTGGGGATGTTTCTGTGGATGACATTGGCTTTCACCTGTGGCAGTGAAAGGCTGCACAATGGTTTGCTTTAGACACATATAGTATGGGACTGTAAGAGTGAGCAAAAAGGGTAAAAGAAAGGTTCTGTTTCATTTCTCACTGGTGGTGCTGGTGGTAGGCAGGCACCTGGATATAACCCTCAGTTGCTGCTGTGCAGCTTCCCACCCTCATACCAGAGCTATACTCATTCCCTGGCTTGCTCTTGCTGCTGATACCCTTGCTGAGGTGTGATTTTATAGCAACACCAACCAGGGAATGTCCATGCTGATGGAGGCAGAGGACAGGGCCATTGGCAGAGGAGAAGAAATCTGGTTCCCTGCTGCAACGAGCTGCAGAAAGCAGAGAGGTGGGATTAGGCAGTCTAACCCGCTTTGGCAGGGCTGCTTTGGCCTGCTGCAGTATGTCTTGTTCTGCAGTGCCAGAAAGGGAGGAGAGGCTGATGAGTGCTGTAGGCTATTGTCATTTCCTCTGCTTTCCACAGCTGTCAGGAGGGTGCCTTTAGGCGTTGTATTAATGAAGTTGTGGCCTTTCGACCATAATGTGACATCTGTCATCACCTGTGTTAGCCCCCCACTAAGTATGATGCTTACTTATTCACTGCAAAGATGTTAGAGCTTTACCAAACCTGTACCCGTTCAGGTTAGCAAAAAGTATCTTTGTTGGGAAACTCCCTTCAGGGTTTAGCTGCCATGCTGCACTTTGACCTGACCGTGATGTTTGCTGGTCACACCAAGGTCACATTAAAGGTAAAAGCCTGTAAGGCAGGAAAGTAGCATAGTCAGGGCAGTTCACTGCAAGTCCAGACCTGCTCATTTAGGACTCTCACTCCTGCTGGTTTCTTCCAGCAGGAACATGTTAAGATCCTGTCCAAAGCATGGGATGTTAGGATTTTAACTGGAAAATACTTTTGCTGAAGCGGGTCCCTGTGTTTGAGTGGCTTAGGCAAAAGGCTGGTAATTCAGCTTTTGACAATATGTCCTATATTCCCTAAAACACTCTTCTGTTAAGGACATGGAGATGATTTCCTCCTTGAATGGGATGTGGCCTTTGAAGGCTTTATTCGTCCTTGTGAACTCTCACAATACTTACAAATGCACTGTTGCTGCCAGTTTGCAACTACCACTAGTGCTGTGCAGTCTGAATTTTCTCTTGTCCCCCAGGCCTGGCATCCTTTTTCCCTACTTTTTCCTTCTTCTTTGAGAAGAATTTTACAGTTCTCAGTAAAGCTGTTTCCTAACCTTCCTCACACCTCCTGCTGAGGACATGTACGGGCATCAGAGCAATGAGTGTTTCTCTACATTGATCTCTCTTTCCTGTCCAACTGCATTTCCCTGGGCACTCGTGTGCTGTCACCAGCTCAAACTGATCCAGCTCATTACCGTTCTTTCTGGTAGTTGCTAATATTTGTATTACCATAAACCTTTTCACTCTCAAACTATGACCCCACTGTTTTAGTCACTGGTTTAAGTGGGGAAAATGTAGGGCCTGCAGGGGTACATGTGCCTGTAGCAAAAGGACTGGACTTCATATGGTGCTGCAAATCATACAGGGCAGGCAAAACAGAATTAAAAACCTGCAAACTAATTCCCTTTCTCCAAACTCTCTTCATTATAGTTGTTACAGAGTTTATTTGTAATCAGAGTAGGGATGACATCTCAAACTTCCTTTAAAATGTGCCTGAATTCAAGTCTGACATGCTAATTGAATTTTATTAGTAAGAAATGTCTGTTTTAATAAGGAAACTTCCTTATCTCTCTGACAAGTTTATGTTTGGTGCATACCTACTTAATGTTTTCATCACTACTACCTGCCATTGCCAGTCAGAAAAAAAACCTCACTGAAGCATCTCTCTGAACAGCAAATGCTGTAATTTCATTTGATATTGATATTATTTTCACATTCATACATCCCATTCATACATACCACCAGCACTGGAAGGCGTCAAGGAAGAAAACAGGAAAGCTGTTTAAGTACCGTTATCTTTTAAGACTTTAAAAATACTAGTGGTTAAGAATGTGCAGTAAATACAAGACCAAATCCAAATAAAGTTGGAAGCTGCTTGCAAACTTCCATAAAAAAACATTTAAAAGTTTCAAGTGCTCTAATTTGTGTAAGTATCCACCCTTGATCTTAGAGAACACTGATTCTTGGTTTGTCATCTCAGAAGAAGTGAGTTGTGCAGAGGACATTTGAGGTGCCTTTCCTAGACTCTGTACCAGAAAAGAGCACAGCAGAGTAACCACACCAGCTCCAAGCTGGACTTCAGGGAAGCTGGCTCTGCCATCTGGGCTGTGCTGCTGTGTGTTGGGAAAGGGCAGAGGGCCTCTTCAGAAGCCAAAGCTCTGAGACTGAAATCAAGCTCTATTTTATATAGGAGACCTCTGCTGGGGCAAAACTGACAGTGACCTCTGCTGGAGTACAATGAAGACTCTCTCCAGCCTGTGCAGAGGAGTGGTTAATTTGACCTCTACAGTCCCAAGTGGGAACATTCAGGATGACAGGAAGTTGACAAGGGTGGTTATATCTTAAGGAACCATGATAAAAGAAGGGACAGACAAAAATAAACCATGTTCTTTATAAAGAAATACAATCCACTCAAGGGAAACAGAAGGGATGTAGAAGGTGTTTTACTTCCAGTGAGAGATCCCTCCACTCTCGTTGTTGCTCTGACTTTTTAATTGCACTTAATTTGATAACAGTGGGGGTTTAATCTGCTCATTGTGGGTATTTTCACTGTTCTCTTTAATTTTGCCTGCTGGCATCGGTGGTTTGTGCACATGAAGCCAAATCTGCAATCTTGATTCAGGACTCAGCTGACCTCAGCTGACATTTTGCCTGTATCAAGACACTGGAAGCAAAACTAGTGTAGAGAAAGGAAAGTTTATTGGGAACAGAAGGTTAAAACCCCATCATCCACAGGTGATCATTTGTTCAATATTAACAACATGTGCTTTTACACATTCCAAAATAATTTGGCACATAATGATTGCACGGTGAACATGTACTAACTCTTTATCATACAGCCTAAATGTGGAAGTAATTTCAAGTTTCTGTATTCTGATGTCAACCCAGCTTGCAGTTCATGTCACCAAGTTGAGGCCAGTAAAATGCCTCTTCCACCCCTTACACTTATGATGAGGAGCTGAAGAAGGTTAGATTGGATATAAGGAGGAAATTCTTTCCTGTTAGGGTGGTGAGGCACTGGAATAGGTTGCCCAAGGAGGTTGTGAATGCTTCATCCCTGGCAGTGTTCAAGCCCAGGTTGGACAAGGCCTTGGGTGATATGGTTTAGAGCAAGGTGTCCCTGCCCTTGGCAGGGGGGGTTGGAACTTGATGATCTTAAGGTCCTTTCCAACCCTAACCATTCTATGATTCTATGATCTACTCTGGGAAAGGCCAGGTCACGTCAGTGCCTTCATGAACTTCCCACTGCTTCTTCCAGAGGGGAGAACTTCAGTTTGGTTGGGTGGGTGTTCACCATGCCCGTACCTTCCTCTGTTGTTGCATGGCCTTATGCCACTCAGCCTTGGATGCTGCTTGGATTGCTGAGCACACTGAGCAAGCTTGCTTTGCATTTCTGAGAGAGGAGGGTAGGTCCACATCTCAGATTTCCTTGCAGCACCTCATGTCAGGCATACCGCAGCTGTTTTAGGCAAGATCCTGCCACTGGGCTTACTGATGTGGATTCCAGCAGAGAAAGAGTGAGAGCGAATCAGGCTGGTTTCACCTTTCTGGGCTTGTGAGAGAGACCGCATTGTGGTATTTCAAGCTCTGGCCTATGCTGTTTAGGCCATATGCCAGCTCAAAGTGGCAGAGGTTTAATTTATCAGAAAGCACATGCTCATGAGGTTCAAAACAGAAAAAAAAAAAAAAAAAGGAGCAAATCAGGTTCAAAGACCATTGGAGAAAGTAAATGTGAAAGCTCATGCTACCCTGCACGTACTTGTTCCAGCTGTATGATTTTCATTATGAATAAAAGTTTGTCTGCCAGGAGTAACTCTTTGATTTTGAAAGAAATGAAAATAACAAAAGGTAAACAATTACTTAGTAGGTGGGCTAATTCCTTCTTCCATGTCCTTCTCCACCATGGAGACAAAAAGAGTAGCTTTATGCTCAGTGGCTTGGCAATGCTTCCAAACCTCTACCAACAGAAGGGAAAGGCATCTAAACATTAGTATTTTAATTCTTACCATAAAGCAGTGAAGTCTGGCTCTTACCCTTGAGCAGGCTGAATAGTTCCTTCACATGGCAGAACTGGTGCTGGAAGCAGAGCCAGTGGCCCAGATTTTAAGAAGGATCTTCATCTGACATAAATTCAGTTGGAGACCACTTGTGGTCTCATCAAGGCCAGTCAAATCGGCTTCCTGTTTTGTTTAACTAACAAGTAATACTTTAAGCGTTCTTAAAATGCACCATGATAGGAAAAGTCTGACAAAGTAAGTGATTACTGTTTCAAAGGAAAACAAAGTTTATAGAAGCATAATTAGTCATCTGCTCTTAAACCAGAAAAATATGGCAGAGAAACTGAAAAGGTATCTTTGGGGTTTTAGAGAGGTACAGAAACATGTTAAGTAATGGAATGTCATTAAAGTCTGCATTTATTTTAAGGATAAACAGAACTATTATACAGTTACCCACCTTTATTTCTACTCTTTCTGTGTTCTGCCTAATAGGCTCTTTTCCTTGTGTACAGAAAAAAAACCCAACCCTATCCTGTTTACAGTTGAGCTCCAATATACTTAAAATTATTACTTCAGATTTTGTACATTAAGTCTGTCTGCTGGCAAGAGGAAAACCCTCTCATATTATCTAATTATGGCTTCAAGCGGCAGTAATGAAGAAGTTGCACAGGCTGGGGCCTGTTCTCTCTTCTCTGGAGGCATTGACAGAAAGTCTGTGGTTGTGGTCACACAGAAACAGGGGAGAAGGCTGGGGCTGCCAGGCACAATAGCGTGCAGAGAGAACTTTAGCATTCAAGAGCACAAACATGGAGTCAGGTCTGCATTCCTGATGCAGGATTGTAGCCTTGATAAATGAGGCTGAGACCCTTGTCAGTGCCTCCTTCCCCCTCCACTCTTGTAGCCTCAGTTGGGATGTGTCTCAGAGGTGGCCTGGTTGGGTTGGGGATGGAGCTCTCCATGCTTTGGAGGGCTAAGGTGTGCAGCTGTGTCAATGCAACCACAGCACGTGCCTACAAGCGTATTCCTAGCAGTGGGCTGTGAGCCAGAGTGAGAAGCTGCTTCCCTGCTTTGGGAAAGTCATGTCTGGCTGGTGGTAAGACTCAGGTATGTATTCCCTGGAATCAAATCAGCTGCCTATACCCATGTAAGATAAGGAAAAGTCAGTGGAGTCTCATGCTAGACAAACCAGAATATGCACTTACAGGAAGGACTGAAGCATGGCGTGGAGATTACTGAGTTTGCTAGTATAGTTTCAGCACCAGTTTAGCTGTAAGGCCCACTATAAAAGCCTAACCTAAAAGTCACAGCTCAGCTCTATGCTGCCATTCCTGATGCGTTACAGATTTCAATGCTTAGCTTAGGTGCTAATTTTGTAAACAGTGTTGAAACCATGGCATGGGCATGCATGTAGTCATACAGAGTAGTGCAGAGAACAAGACATCAAGGAGAATCAGAAGAAATTCCACTGATAGCTGGCCTACATGAAGAAAAAAGAGACCCTAACTCAGGTGGGTTAATTGGAATTTTCTTCTACATCTCATTAACTTCTGGGATGGAGAATCCAGCAAAGCTGTGATTTATTTGCCACTCAAAGGATACTGCATAACTTGGTGTCCTGGCATTCTGAACGTTATTTGCAATAATGAATTTTTAAAATTCTTTGGAGAAAAGTGAGTACATATTCCCTTCCCCCAACCAAATTAAGAAAAAAAAAAAAAAGAGAGAATTAGAAAATAAATTGCAGAGTAATATTCAAAGGTTCATTAAAAGCAGCCAGGGAAAATAGATTACTGAGACTTCAAAGACTCACAATACTGGTTAAGAATTATCTCTCTTTTTCAAAGAAAGTGTTATTAGCTAATCCTTGAAATTTGGGTTTTGGCAGATGACACAGTATTTCCTCCAGGTGCAGAAACAAGACAGTACTAAAAGAGTTTTGGTAATGCACAGAAAACTTCCCAACTAGACTTACGGTTCCATCTCTTGAAGTCAGTGTGAGTGAACTCTCTGATCCCTCATGCATGTACGGAAATGTAACAGCATTTTTGAATACTCTAACCTACAAGAAGTTGTGCATCTCTTTTACTGAGAAAGCAAGTCTGTTAAGGTGATTTTTTTTTATTTTAAGAGGATAAATTATGATGATGACGATGATCGATGCCTCATCAGTAATATCAGTAGAACTAATAGGAAGTCCCTTGTGTGTGTTTCTGTCTGCTTTATCCATCGCTAATCCCAACTCCTCTGTTAGTTACAAGTTATCAAAAGAGACCAGAACAGTCACATCTGCCTCAAGACATTTGTTAAGATGAGATCCTTCGGCTTTGATTTAAAACCTGGCTGTCTCACAATAACAATTTTCCCACTGAGACTTCCACCTAAAATTTGGCCCAAAAGATGCCCAAAGCTATGTCTTACCATTTCCATGGCAACCAATTGCTTAAAGTTAAATAACTGGGCTAAAGATACCCTTAGTAATTAGCAACCTGAAAAGGAGAACCTGAATCCATAAGAGATGATGGAGTAGCAGCAAAATTTGCAAGGAAACTTATTCCTGTTCTCTAGCAATCCAGACCGCTCTGTTGCTAGTTATTTTCAGACATACTCTGAACAACGTTGCTTATAAATTCAATGCAGAGGTGTTCAGGTGTATGAATTTCAAACCATACACAACTGAAGTTCACGGCTCACAGAAAAGAGGCCATGGGGACTCACTAAGTCTATCATTAATGATACAGACCCATGTGTGTATATGTCAGGAGACATAAATGTTACAGAGACACAGTAAAACCACTTTACTGAGTACTTCGGACCTGTCCTGAAGAAAATATTTTGAAGTGTTCTTGAGATCTTCAATAACTTATGCAGGCACTTGTATTATCTTGTAACAGACAGCTTCTCTTATTCCTCCCATGTTCATTCTCTAAAGTGTACTTTTTCCCATATACAGCATCAGATAGATAAACAATGTGGATACCTAGTATCACAAAATTGACATGGTTGCAATTGTTGTTGAGCTACATGTATATCCACTGCAAAAGAGCCACAAGATACCACATGAAAGAGTTAAACTCGATCAAAAATGAGTATTTGTCTCAGATCTCATGTCAGTCTGCAATGAACAGAGAGGTGAAGAGACAAGAAACATATTTTGGCCAGAGTGACTTGTCTGTTTCGATTCAATACCTACAATGATTAGATATTTTCCAGTACTTATTTTTGTTAGAGTCCTCTGAACTAGCTGGAAGAGCTGGGACAGGAGGTGGAGTATGTATGGCTGGTGACACCAAAAGCAAGTAATGCAGCATTATTAAACAAGCATGACCAACTTTATACAACTATGTGTCAAAAAACCCACCAAACAAAACCACCCAAAACCCAAATTAAACTCAGGCACAAGCCCACTTAGCACCACAATTAAGACATTGCACAACTGTCTTGATTTTCTAAAGCTTCTCTAAGTGGCCCTTATTATTCTAATTTTATTGACATTTGTGCAGATGTGTCAAAATGCCTGCTGAAGAGTTTAATCCGATATAATACTGTTCAGAGAACAAGAGGGCTCAGGAGATTTAATTTATTTTTGTTTTTTGTTAAAAGACAGATTTAAAATGACTTGGGTGTTCAGAGTATTTATTGCTCAAATTAAAGTAACCCAGAAGTTAGTAAGTAAAATAAATGTTTCTGGAAATAAAAAAGCTTTGTCTTAAATGTAGGGCATATAAGCAGAGCTGTATAACTTATTATAGCTCTCATTTCTTTTGCACAGATTCTTTTCCTTGCAGGTAACAATAGAAAGATGTTGGGTGTACTGCAGGATCCACTCCCCCCCAGCCGACACAGACTCTTCTCTGTAGGCAGAGGCCCTTCAGGTAGGTGGGGTAAAGAGTGGGGAGAGAGGTTGCAGAAAAAGCACAATTTGGAGGATACCCTGGCCCTAACATGAGCTTCTTAACTGTGATTATAAATATAAGAAAGGTATCTAGAACCTCCATACTTGCTTTCTACTCAGTGTTATGGGTCAGTGAGGTGTTCATCTTGCTAAGACCAGAATTGTGCTCTAAAAATGCCTGTACCTACCTCTGGTTTATAGAGGCACTGTCTATCTAGCTTGGACATCTCAGTTAAAAACCAGCACCATGAGTCAGGTGGAATGAATCTGGGCCCCAAAATCAGGATATGCTCTCAGTACATTTCAGTACCTTCTGTACTAGGTCAGCGATATAAGGGTTTCCAGTCAACTTCCTGGAGTCGCTTCTCACCTTGAAAGGCAGGGAAACAATGACCTCTGGAAGATTTTGAGGGAGCATGAAGTATATGGGGGAAAACATCAGAAAACAAGAGTGGATACAGTGAATTATAAAAGCCACAGCGGTTATAAAACACCTTGCTGACTTCGCCCAGTATAGGTAGGTAGGAACAGTGAATAAGGAAACCAGCTTACAGGAGTTGGTACTGGATCATCATGGATTATTGTTGCTGCATGGAAGCTTTTTTGAAGGCACTATGGCATCTACTCAACAAGAGTAGATTCCTGTTCATGAGCTGTAATAGCAGTTTAATTGGATACTCTACCTATAAGAATGATGTCAACACCATTATCCTGGATCACTGTACTTGAAGGATTGGCTAAGTGTTTTATGTGGATTTCTCTATGGCTGCTATAGTGACTGTTACCAATTTTAGTTTCCAAATAATGTGTGCTTTACTAAAATATTCTGGCATATTTAGGAATATCTACTCTTTCGCTCCTGTCTTGACAGCACACAGGGCTGTACAGGCAAATAAAAATGCTCTGAGTACCTGAATAAGAACCAAAAGCAGAACCCTCTGGTTCTTTACAATACAGGCTATACTACCCACATTAGGCTCCCTTCTGTGCAGGGGCAATGAAGTTGCAGTGAAGCTGTTGACTGGAGAATGTGTCAGGACACTGTTCTAATGGGTGATAAAGGACCTAGAATACTTAAGATTATTCTACTTTTGGAATGGTATCTAATCTTTTATTAAAAAAAAAAAAAAGCTTTGATAATCAGTCAAGAGGAAGGAGAATCACAAAGAAAGAAGTGTATTTTTCAAACTTGTTCCTACAACTTTACCTACATTTGTTACTATTTTAACGTTGTCACAATACTTAAAATCTTACCACAGGCAAAATGTCTCAACAATATTGTTTCCACTTCAAAACTAGGCACAGAAATCCAGTCTTGTGAGTCTGTCTTGACAAGCATACAACACTGAGCACTGTAAAGTAAAATCAAACTGAAGTGGCAATTCAAAAAAATCCATGTGCAGAGCACATTAAAAATTCACTGCAACATCACTGTTCGAGTATAAGGTCTTAGGTTACACGAAACGAGTTACTAAAGCACAGATTGCTCTTGAGAGCTACTTATCTTGCTCTCCATAATTAATTTAATACCTTCAATGAGAACAAAGGTTAAGGCTTACTTTCCAGTGGGGGTCACTGTTCAAGAATAGCCTCTAATTCTTTTTCTACAGGAGTTCAAACACATCCTAAAAACTCCAGGCATAATCCATACAGCCCATGCTAATGTATTGAAATTTGATTGGAGCAGTTCACATCAGCTGTCAAAGTGAATCCTATGCAAAGGTGAAATGCGTGGACTATAGGAAGTAAATTATCAGGTAATTAACACTCTAATATGCATAACAAAGAAGTGAGACAAGAGATGGGAGGGCAGGAAGACTTTTTTGACCTTAAATGAGGTTTGGCCAGAATGCTGTGGTCATGGAATAAGGAATTAAGAAGGTCAGCTAGCAGCCTTCCTTCCTGCCTGCCTGCCTGGATGGCATTTAGAAACCTTCATGTCCTGGCTATCGCATTTCATGGTTGCAAAGGCAAGATTGACTCTAATTGCAGTAGAAATGGAAAAGTAGAGGACCTCCAAGGTGCAGTTTGGAGGGGTCTCCACACCCAGCCACAGTGGTGTCAGCCAAAGGAGTAATGTCACAGGGTAAGGGTTTTAGTAAATACACTGTGCATTTCAACACCACCAGTCTCCTTGTTCCCCAGCCTTCCTGGGGTTAAGGTTTTCCCAGCAAGAGCCTAATGCAGTTGTGAAGTGAGAAGGCAGGGCCCATGTTTGGATTGTCATGAACTGAAGGGTGCATGGGGCTACACCCCTGTATCAATGTCATATGGCATGGTTCCAATGACTTCAGTGGCATCAGGACCTTCATCCCAAATGACTGTGTGTCATTAAACCCTTGATATTAGGAGCTAGTAGCCAGCCGCAAACACTGGAGGGGAAGTGTTACATCCCAGGTAGCTTAGTGGATGTGTTGTTTAATAATGCTGAGCAATAAATAAAATTGGTATTTTTGCCTTTCTGTATAGCTAGGCTGCTTTTGTATACCACCAGACTGGTCCACTGACTCTGCTTTGGTAACTTTAATGTAGGCCTGCATCTTCACAAATGTCACATAAGCTCTGAATTTCACCTCTTAAAATACAGTCACTACTATTCACTGTTAGTATTAGCTTTCTTACTGAACTTGCTCTAATGCTTCCATTTTGAACTGAAAACTCATGTAAAACTGAAAACACCCCTTTAGAGCAGCACCACTGTTACATGTTACGTTTCTCAACAGCATGACCTTTATACCTGGTTGTATTCAGATTAAAAAGCTGTTACCACTGCTTGATACCAGATGACAGCAGCAGCAGGCCTTGGATCATAGAGAACAGGTACTGCAGGCAGCCCTTACGTATGGACAGAAGGAACAGTGGAACAGGCTGCCCAAGGAAGCTGTGGCTGCCCTATCCCTGACTGTGTTCAATGTCAGGTTGGATGGGGCCTTGAGCAACTTGGTTTAGTGGGAGGTGTGTCTGCCTATATCACGGGGTTGGTACAAGATGATCTGAAGGTCTTTCCAACCCTAACCATTAGATCCTATGATTCTATGACCCTATGACATCTACTCTTAAAGGCCCAGGTCAGATCTTTTGCTCCTAAAAATTGCAGTGACACCACTGGAGCTCTGCCGTTTTTAATTGCTAACATGCAGCTCAGAAATCAGCTTTCAATCTGTAAAATAGGGAGCTGGCAGTTCTCCCCTCCACCCAGCGCTGGGAGAGAAGAAAGGAGGTATTCGAGTAGTAGCTCCAAATCTAACGATGTTAATCCCTGCCTGAAGGGATTACGAACTTCATTTTTTTTATGGTTCAAGGAGCAGCCTCTACTACTGTTAATAATCTCTACTAAAATTTCACTAGGTATAGATTAAAAAATCTGTTGGTTTACGGGAGCACGTACTCAGTGCCTCAAATAGTCCTACCAAAGTTCAGTGGAGTCAGAGACAACTGAAATGCAGACATGACATTTCCTACCTACTACAAAAGTTTTGTGTATTTTTTAGCCATTAGTATTTATCAAAGTCAGCAACTCCATGGTGCAGAGAGGAGAAACCTGGAGAGCAGGAGAAATGCAGTTCATTTGTTCTTGAGCTGGGACTGAGCTCTGCCTTCTGTACCATGCCGGTTTGGCCATGTCTGCACATGGGGCATGCCTCCATCTAGTACCTGAGGAGAAGACTCTTTATTAGCCACACACACAAGAGAGATCAGGATTTCTGGAAAACATTGAGACATCTTTAAAAAATTTCATCATTCTGAGAAATTAACTCTGAGAAATGAAGAATCAGACTTTAAACCGTCATGCTTAGAAACTGAGTCCTTGTTTAAGAAGAAAACTGCTGGCAATGATCATCCAAAACCTAAGTATGTTCCTGTAGCTGTAAGCCTCATTCTTTGTTTAATGCTTGCAATCTCAGCATCTTTGCAACTGCAAAGTACTAGTTCTTTCACTTCTGTGCATACCTGTGTCCTTTCATGACCTTGAACCTCTTTTCTCCGTTGGATCTGACTAAGAATTGAAGTGTGTCAGCCAATGTTGACCTGCAGTTAAATACTCTTGGTACAAAAGGGAACATTATTTATAATACAAAGTATTTCACTGGAGGACTTGAGTGTGGTGTAAGCAGATGTATATGAGAAAGACAAAACAAAATGTTCTTTCTACCTCACCTGAATAGATGTACGCATACAACTTCATGATGTGCTTCTGGTGCACTGTTACAAAATGAAAGTTGAACATTTCATTCTGCTCCAGTTTTAGCATCATCTCCACAGATAATACAGAACACTTCACAGACTTTTTGAGAACACCTTTTTTTCCCCCCATAATTTTTATGGAAAGAGAAATTTGTCACACTACCTTGCAAAAGGCGATTGCTTTGTTGACCAGATGCCAAACTGGAATTCAGACATGGATGGCCAGAAATAAGATTTATTTAAATCCTACTAATCCTGTGCTGTTGATTGGTATAAGGCACCCCACAAAGCTGGGTAAGCTTCCCAGGCTTATCATCTGATTCTGTTTGGAGTCATGAGATCACTCTGGATTCTCAGTTTTTTCCCCTGTAAAGGGCTGTGTTGCTGCCTCCTTCCATTTTCTGCTGTAAGCAATAATGAGCAAAAGAAATCATGGACCTTTGCCAGCAAATGCAGAAAACTCAAGTCAGGCGGTTTGCTGAGCCTGGTGATACACTGTACCAGTGAGAGTGGAATGAGAAAACTTGGGGATGTCCTCAGAGAGGTTAGGAGTCTGCCTGATTAATTATAAGGACTTCTTGTACTGACATTGATGAAGCCACAAGCCATCGTCAGAGGCTGAATTCATACTTACAGAGTCATAGAATCATTTTGGTTGGAAATGACCTTTAAGATCATCAAGTTCAACCATTAACCCAGCACTGCCAAGCACAACTAAGCCATGTCCCTAAGTGTCACATCCACACATCATTTAAATACCTCTAGAGATGGTGCCCACTTCCCTGGGCATCCTGTTCTGATGCTTGACAACTCTTTCAGTAGAAACATTTTTCCTAATACCCAATCTGAAGCACCCCTGGTGCAACTTGAGGCCATTTCCTTTTGTCCTATTGCTTGTTACTTGGGAGAAGAGACTGACACCCACCTCGCTATAATCTCCTATCAGGTAGTTGTATAGTGACAAGGTCTCCCCTGAGTCTCCTTTTCTTCAGGCTGAAGAACCCCCATTCCTTCAGACACTCCACATGAGACTTGTGCTCGAGATCTTTCACCAGCTTTGTTGCCCTTCTCTGGACACGCTCCAGCACAGCAATATCTTTCTTTAAGTGAGGTGTCCAAAACTGTACAGTTTTCAAGGTTAGGTCTCACCAGAGCCGAGTACAGGAGGATGATCACTTCCCTAGTTCCTCTGGCCACACTAGTTCTGATACAGGCCAGGATGCTGTTGGCCTTCTTTGCCACCTGGGCACAAGCCTGTAACATTGCATGGGGTTGTTGTGACCCCGGTGCAGTACCTGGCATTGAGCCTTGTTGAAACTCATACCATTGGCCACGGATCATCAATCCAGCCTGTCCAGATCCCTCTGTAGAGCTTTCTTACCCTCAAGCAGACTGACACTCCCATCCAGCTTGAGTGTCATCTGAAAACTTGCTGAAGAGTGCACTCTATTCTCTTGTCCAGATCATGGATAAAGATACCAAACAGAACTGGCCGCAGTAGTGAGCCCTGGGGAACACCGCTTGTGACTGGCTGCCAACTAGATCTAATTCCATTCACCACCTCTCTTTGGCCCTGATCATCCAGTCAGTTTTTTACCCAATGAAGCCTACACCCATCCAAGCCATGAGCAGCCAGTTTCTCCAGGAGAATGCTGTGGGACATAATGTCAAAGGCTTTACTAAAGTCTAGGTAGGCAACATCCACACACTTTCCCTCCTCCACTAACTGAGCTATCTTCTCCTAGAAGGAGATCAGGTTAGTTAATCAGGACCTGCCTTTTATAAATCCATGGTGACTGGGCCTTATCACCTGGTTGTCCTGTGTGTGCTGTGTAATGGCACTCAAAATGATCTGCTCTAAAACCTTCCCCAGCACTGAGATCATACTGACAGGCCTGTAGTTCCCCATATCCTCCTTCTGGCCCTTCTGGTAGATAGGCATACTTCTATCAGGAAGGCTTGGCTTTATGTTGCCTAGGAGAAGGAGACACCGGGCTCCCAGAACATTTTCCAATGGATTTAAAAACCACCAGGGAGCTGGGTGGAGTCTATTGATATTTCTCTTCCACTTGAAGGCAGCCAACAGACTTCCATGTGTTTGCGAATTACAAGGTTGAAAACCACTCTAGACTTGAAACACTGACCCAGTTCCATTAGCAGCAGTGACCTGTGCACCCACAGAGAGGTACAGTACTCAAAACCTGAATACTCACACTGCATAGCTAAAGAAAGAGTAGGACCTTTACAGTAGGGCTGTCTCTTGACTACAAAATCAGCTTCATTTACTTTTTTTTTTTTTAATACTGATTACATTGTGTGTTCCAACTTGACAAAGCTACCTCACAGTCCAAAATAGCATATTTGGTTTGCTTTATACCTCGCTGGGATATTATCTGTATATCTGCTGTCTGCATCCAAGATCCTCTGGAAAAATTCCTGCCCTTGAAGCTTATCTATTTGTAGGGTAGTTAGAAGGACACAGATTCCAATATATCCAATGTAGACCATGTTTCAGTGTTATCAAGGTAACATTATCATGCCAGTAATGCAATTTGAGTTGAAATAAGAAGATACATATTCAGTTTTAGGCTTAACTACATCTAGTGGCATGTAGATAAAACTTGAAAGGATAGTAGCAAAAGGCTTCTGAGTTGTAGTTTCACCTAGAAAGTTGAAAATTTGAAAGACATGAGAATAACTGAGTTATGTTGATTTTTACTTTAAGAAATTTTCAAGGATTTAAATCTCAGAGGGGTTTTGAGGACTGTGACTGTCTTTTTTAGTGTGCTCACGGCACCCCTGCAATGAAGTCTGCTCTATTTCTGAGTCTTATAGGTGCTATGGTAATACAGACAATAGCTGGTAGTAAACAACATAACCTTCTACTCACAGTATCTGTATAAAGCAGACAATTGAGAACAGTTCTTATGATCCCTTTTAGCAATGGATGCAATTAATTTGTTAACATTTCCCTGTAGCCTTACACAGAAGCTGAACAACATAGAAATATAAACCGTACAATAACTGTATGTTGTTGATTCATCTCAGCCCTAAAATGCCATCCATCCTTTATACTGAACATCTTCAAACATCTTAAAGTGGAGTCTTTTCTATGGGTGCACACTTCATTCTTGAGACCATGAAGTCCTTCCAAATATAATAAAGCATGCCATGCCACTGTTGCCAAGGCAGAAATTAAGAGCTGCATAACCAAGGTAAATTGCTATACTTGCAGGATGTGTAACATTGATCAGCAACTCTATTTACCGGTCTCCAGCCTACCCAGCTCTTGTCAGAGGAATTCTCAAGGGTATTGATTTACATAAGTATTATTTGCAAATAACAGTACAAATATATTATTTGCAAAACTATTAGCTTAGGCATTGAAAGATGGCTGGCTGTCCTCCCCCCAGTCCTGTCTCCCAGAGGTAGGACGAAAAACCCCACCTCTGGAATGTGCTACCTGGCAGATGTCAAATGGAAGCAAACATGAAAAACAGCAGGGGTTTAGGGTGCAGCAGGAGGTAGAAATGCCTGCATCTGTGAGAAGCTGCTTGGGGGAAAACAAAAGAAAATGGCATCCTGCTCTGTATATCTCAGCTTTCCAAATGTGGTAGATATCTCCAGTGCAGGGAGAAGGTTTCTCAGAGATTGGCAGCCTATATCTACTTGTAGGCCTGACTCTGTACTGCTAAAATAAGAGGAAATCTCTGCATTGGTGGGCACAAAGCTATTTCAATGGTAGGAACTGGATAGTGTTGAAAAGACAGTATTTTAGCTGTTGTGATTAATAGAGCAGTAACAATTTTCACTACTGAGAGACTGCCTTATTCTGGAAAAGACAATCTGTGAACGCCCTGTGTTGCAAGAGTATTGTGCTTGCAAGGAATTACTACAGTGGGATCAGGGAATTGCTCCAACAAGTTGAATGAACTTTTAAATTTGTTCTCCTAACCATCTTAAAGCTCATTCTGCTGTTGGACAGTTGGTATTTCTGCGTTTGCTCCCATCAAGACATGGACAGCTTAGAAATCCCTCTGACTGTCATAGCTTCTTGACTTCTGATTATGTACAGCTTATGCTTCTGATTATATATAGCTTATACTTCTGACAGTTCACATAAATGGTCTTATTTAAAGCAGACCTGATGATCTCTTAATGCTTTTCTAGGCTAAGGTTTCAAAAGAGTTTTCTCTTTAATTTAGTTTATGGCAGCACTGTATTTCACAGCTGGTTTTAATGTATTTTTGGAGACTATATGGAATCTGTACTTGAGTTACGAGGTATGTATATCAGATGGAGCCATAGCCACCATTCCTTGGCAAAACTGTTAGATCAAATGAGCTGAATCTCCTCTAGTTTATTGCCTAATTAATTCTTGAATGATCACTGAATTGCAGGAGTGGGAAACCTGCCAACTTTGGTCACACTCTGTATTGGGTTATGTCAGAAAGGATTGGAAAGTGAGGGTTTTCTTTAATCTGGGTTCACATAGGGAAACTTCTACGTAGGTGGGCAAGAGCTTCTTTTGCCTGCTTGCACAATTGAATAGCAAGAGGAAGCAGCTCTTCAGCCAAGGGTCAAAGTCTCCAGGGAGAAGCAGATCCCACAGGGTGCAGGACCATGAAAGCACTCACATTTCTCAGTGTCAGCTTGCTGCTAAACAGGATGGGCCTGACTATCTGCAGCTGAGTCTTCCTTGGATGATTAGATATTTCATTGGTTTTGCAAGCAATGCCAGAAATCAGAGGGCAGATTAGTTGGAGAGGTAAGTCATGGGCTGCTGAAGATGGAGTCATAGCACAGAAAAATTTTCACAAAATAATGTCTTAGGAAGAACACTTGTCACTGGTAGGGTGATATTAGACATGGTAGTGATGTGAAACACAAGACTATCAGTGAAAAACTCCTTGTATTTTCCTAGACAGGCAATTTCCCTCTTCTGAGGTTTTATCCTGCTTTTAAGTACAGGAAAACTCTTTTAGGCATTTGGCCACATGACACATTTATTGCTCACACACTTGCCTCAGAAAAAAAAACCAACTACCTATTCTACAGCCATGGGCCTTCAGGAGCCACTGTCACACCACTCAGTGCGCGCAGATGGAGTCTTCTGCACTGCTTTTCTGGGCTGTGCTGATCTACAGTTGATAGCCCAGAGGCAGCCTTGGCTGTAGGTGCTCTGTCTGGACAGAGCTGCAGCAAAGCCACTGAAGTGCTGGACAGGGTTGAGTAGAATGGCTGCTTTCATCTTTGCTGTCTCTGCAAAACAGCCTTGGTACCAGAAGTTGCATGATGCAAGTAGCAGAGCGCATACTGCCACAGGTACAGGAGCAAGGAGTCCGTAGCTGTCTTGAGTATCGCTGTACAGAGCAGCATCGTGTCTATTAGCTGCACCTTGAACATCCCAGCAGGAAAGAAGTAAGAGCATATGCAAAAACCAGTGTGGCAAGACCAGCCATTCACCTATCCCAGTGTTGCCTCCAACAGTGACAACAGCTGGAAGTACCAGTCAGGGAGAGCATACAAGCCTGCCCCCTTTCCCTTCATACTCCCAACATCCCCAGCTCATGTGTTTAGGATGCCAGAGCATACATGCCAGCCTCCTGCCTTTAGCATTTGTGTATATAACTGCTGTCCATGAATTTGCCCAATTTGTCTAAGGCAATAAGGTGGAAATGTTGTTGGCAAGGATACTGTTTTATAAGATGTTGTAGATGTTGCGGCTATGCTTATTCCTGAAATGAAAGATGCAGTTGAAATCTTATGAATGAATACCACCACTTCCACTTAACATGTAAACTCGGGTCAGACCTCGCTGTGGGTTTAACTGAGGTCAGTGACACAACCTGTTTGCTTGAATAAAATGCCCAGAGGCTAATAGAAAACCCAGTATCTGAAACTGAGAGGCTGTTTTACATTTGGATGGCAGGCAATCAGCTTTGAACTGCTACCCTGGGCATTAGGGAGCTGCTCTTTTCCAGCAAACTGAAGCTCCTGGATAGGAATCAGCTGGAGGTGTCAGAGCTCAGCACTGCAGTGAAGACCAGTAGCAGACTGGAGGCAAAGTCTCTGTATCTGTACTCAGGCAGACGTTGTTTTTCTGTTTGTTGAGATGCTCATTGATTCACAACTGATCTTCCTCCAAGTATTACTATCCTTTTCCCTGACACTTGTAACTTATCATGCCAGCATCGCTCCTATGCTATGCAATTAAGATTTGATGTGATCTCCACAGAAGTAATGTGGAGTTTCTCTGCATGCATGGAAACATCCGACCTGGAAGACTGGTGTTCAGAGGGTTTGCAGGCAATTCCTTCCTCCCCTTATCTTGGCTCATGTCTGCAATAGTTCCCTGGGAGCCACTTTACCTTAAAAGCTGTCTCTGATGGGCCACCGAAGAAAGCAAACTTAGGCAACTAGCAAAACTCCTGCAACAAGCCCCACTGTCTTTCCTGGAACAAAAGCCTTCATGAAAACACCCGGAACGTAGCACAGCATGTCTGAACACATGCTAGCTGAGTTAGACCCCAACCAAATAAATGAGAAGGATAACGCAGAACAGCACCACCTCATGTTGTTTACCATTACTACAACAAGCACCTCCAGTAGATTTTCACTGCTCTCATCTCTACATGACTTCTACAATCCAGGAAAGGCCTTGAGAAGAAAAAACTCGTGTCTAAAGAAATGTCTGTTGGCCACACAGGGGTTTATATCTCCACTGGTTACATTACCCAGGATTTGCAAACCAAAATATTATTGAAAACCATGATCTTATTTAAATCGTATCAAACTTATGGAAAACCAGAGCTATCCCAAAAGACTCTCTGGCATCCAGGGGATGGGTAGTTATGGAGAAGGAAGACTATGTCAGTGGTGCTTTTCTATCTTAGCCTCTCCAAAGACCAGAGGGAGGACAAGGCTGAGCTCCCCATGCAAGAGGGAGCCCACAGGAAGCTGGATGCTCTCCAGAGTATTTTTGCCTGTGAGACTGCTGTCCATGGGAGCTCATGGTGAAAGCGTGAGCAGAAATGTGTTCTTTCACTGTCATCATAGGAGATGCTCTTTGTACATTGGATCTAACGAATGCTGGAGACACCTATTTCCCTTCAGTATTTAATGTACAAAATGAAGGGGATTAGCTTGTTCTTGTTGAAATACTGACTCATCAAAAATTGCCATGAGAGCAAAACACTAACTCTTACGGTATTTTTGAGTGCCATTGTGAAGTCTTTGCACAGAACTAATCCAGACAAGGACAACATTGGATTGACTACAAAATCATCTGTTTCTTTTCTTATTACTTATGTTTGAAAGTCCTAGGTAAACAACCACACCCCTTTGAAAAGAAAATAAATTAACATAAGACTATTCACAAAAATAATGTAGATTATATTGAATTTATATATAATATTATATAATTTATTATTAATTATAATATTATATTATAATTTTTATATGTTATATATTATATATAATATTTAATATTTATAATTTAAACGGCTGCTTTTCATGTTGAATTCATTTGTCCGTATTTCCAGGGCACTCAATAACTTCTAAGTTCTTTTAACACTGCATCTACTAAGTTGTGGATAATTTATCCTTGGAGAAAGGATTAAGGAGCTGCAGTCAAAACCAGTGTCCAGAAGGTGAGGGAGAAATGGCCAGGGAGGGTGGCTGAGACCTGCAAAGTGAGGCAATGTCAATGCCCCTACCCTGGGTGCAAGGGACCCTGGCCTGTCATGGTCTCCCCATACTACCTGCAGTAAAACATGGTTCAGGAAGGCAGGCATGTTGTGCCACTGCACAGCAAGGAGGCATTGCTGGAGTGGGCAGGGCTGCCATCCATGCAGGCCACCCCTGCCTCTAGCTCCCACAAGCAACTCAAGTCACCCCCTCTTTCTGTGCAGCTATGGGCACTGGCACAGCTGGTCTCATGACAGCATCACTGATGCGGGTGGCCAGTAATCCCAGTAAACCCAGTCCTCTGTGGTTTGTGTTATGATAAGCCTCCTTGGGCAGAACTCCGCAAGAGTGCTGTAAGGGAGCTGGCACACAAGGAAAGCTTTCATTCTGGCAGCATTTATTTGGCTTGGCTGCAAAGCTCTCTCATATGCCTGCAACACTATAGCCTTCATCGATAGCTACAGATCAGTGTTTGTGTGCTCAGCACCTTTGCTTGCATCTGATTTTTTTTCCAAACCAACAAAGTTGCACAGGTCGGGCTTGGTATGCCTGAAGCATACAAACTTGCTCTTTTCCACTCCCACCTGTAATAGCTGGCCAGTGATTAGTCTGCTAGTTAGCAAGGGTGGACCAAAAAGAAAGTTAAAAATAAAAAGCACTATTAACTCAAAACATAACCCCCAGGCTCATAATTCAGGGATCACCATCTCTAAGAAAAGATGCTTGCTGCGCAATACACGTATTTGTATTTCATATGGCGTGCCATCTCCCGCACATTCATTCTAAGGAGTTAAATACAGCAGAAAATGATACTTAATATTTTAATAACCTTTAACTGTGAACCCCTAGCCTCACTACTGTGTAAATGAAGAGAGCAAGGGAAAAAAAACCTCTTACGGGGGAAATATGAATTAGTTGTGCAACTTGCTCAGAATTATTGTACACTTTCAGCACTTTCTTGAAGATAGGTTCGGTTCTTTTGGCTTGTTTGTACAGAGCCACCTGGAGATATAAAGCTCAGCAGATGCACACCCAGTAGCATCTTTTCTACCATACACAACCCTGCGATGCCACCACAGACTTCAACACTCATGATGGCACTGAGCTGTATGGATTTTGCTTATTTTGTAACTACTTTTTCACTCACTAATGACCAGCCTCGAGGCTTAAAACGCGAGTGAGAGGACCATAGTACTCTAAAAAAGCTGTATGGCCTTTAGCTCCCTTTAAGAAGGATCCCAGATCAGACCTGTGTCTCCTCCCTTTTCTTGCATGTTCTAGCTAGCAGGAAATTCAGCCGGAGCTTTGTAGCCCCATGGGGTCCATGTAAACAAGGAGGCAGGCATACAAGCAGCAGCCACCAGCCCTGGAGGACAGCCTTGGACCCTTGGAAGAAAGGAGTTTGTTTTTCCAGGGTTCTGTAGACTCTCAGGACCATCCCATGTCACCTCCTGGGCAAAGAAGTGCAACAGCTCTTCCTGCCAACTTCTCCTTAAGAGCTGTATAGCAGGAAGTGGATAGATTTGCTTTCCTCACTTTGGGTCAGTGGTAAAAGATGCTACAAAGAGGAGCAGGAAGCAGAAGCTGGGTGGAGTAATGGAAGCGAGTCCTTCCCTAGTGTCACACGCAAAGCCTTGCGGGTCTGTCAGGTGAGTTTCAGGACTTCACACATTCGTATTTCTCTTTTCAGACTCTGCAGATAGCCATACGGAGATTATGGAGACCAGCACACCACATCCACAGGGCTGCAGCTAACGAGCCACCCACTGAGCACAATTGGTTGTCAGCTCAGCCCCTCCCCTATGCATCATTAATGTTTTGTGCCATTACAAGGCCTGAGGACCCTCACAGGGAGTTTGGTAGCCATAAAAAGAAAATAAAATGTATTTAAATTATATAAAAAAATCATCACCATCTTCTTAACAGTGACATAACATGCAACCTCTGCAGCTCCACACATTTGAAAGCTGATGGTGCTCAGAGGGCACATACTCAGCACTCCAGGTACTCTCCCTGCTTCAGGAAGAAAAGATGTAAGAAGTACAGTTCCCATTAGCAGGATAACCCTGGAAGACCACACAAGCACATTCCTCTCCATCCCCTCTAGTAAAAAGAGGCCTCCAGCCTTTCACTGTGTCAGCACAAAGAGTAATTCACATGCATATGAATGCGTTTGGCTAATCATAGTGTAGGGATAATTCTCTGTATATAATTACACGCTGTACTAGGCAGTTAACACTGCAGGGATGTTAAGGTCTGCTTAGATGTAGGAAGGGGGGGTGGAAGGTTATTATGCAACATTCATAGGGCAAATGGGCAGTTTCAGGCCTGCTGGTATATTTTGCGTAGACATCGAGCCAAAATCTATGCCTAACTCAGTGCAGTCCCAATTAAAACCAAAAATAGCTGTTGCAGGTAAGAATCCATATAAACTCTATCCACTTACCTCTGTCAAAAACTTAAGTCTATGCATGGGGATCCCCATCATACTGATAGCCAAAGATGCCTGGCTTGCTGGATAATTAATAGGTCAAGTCCTATGTACTGTGTTCGCTACCTCAGTTTCAGAAGTTCTGAGCAGCTGTGTATCTCATAGATGACAAGAGATTAGCAAGGTCTTAGTATTCCTGAATATCATGAAAGCTTTGTCTGGGATTGAGGCTTTTCCAAAATCTGTGAAGGAAGGAGAAATATAGAACTCTTTGAATAGAAATAAAATATTATAAACCTGAAACCAAACAATTTTTCACCTGTTTTATTAATATATCAAGAAAAGTTCAATACAAAATTGAAAAAGAAAAGTAGAGCAACATCCTTGAATTACTGACTTGACTTAAGTCAGGCAGAAGGTTCACAACACTGGGGATACAAGATACAGAAAAATTCAGAACTATCAGGAATTCAACAGCAAGAGATATCCGAGCAGTCACAAAATACAAGGCTGGTTTCCAAAGCTCAGGAGTCTGGCTAGGAAATGATGAGGTATTAAAAGAATAGAAACTTGTATTCCAGTTTCTGAGCCTGGAGAAGACACACCAGCCTTCTTTTGTTCTATTTTCTGTTTCTACTTTTTGTTCTATTTTTTACTCTGCTGTCAACACAACTAGAAGCTTAATTCATACAAGTCAAGTCTGAAATTATTGAACAATTAGTCATCTTTCTAAGACACAGCAAATATTAATAGACTCGTGAGAAAGTCTTATGAACTGGCAAGGCTGAATGAGGAACCCCTAGTGTCAGAGCAAACCCAAACAGAGACAACATGAATTGCTGACTGAAGCCAGGGCAAGTCTCCCTATAAATCCTGCATGAGCCAGTGATTCTCTGTGTGACCTTTGGCAAATTGTTTGGTCTTGGTTTGTTCCTCTGTCTACTCAGCTGGAAAACTGGGTTAAAGAAAAAAAGATGAAGCAGGAGCTGACCGAAAACCAGATGCTGAGCATCAGCTGAGCCTTTCCAGGTAAATAAATTATTTTTAAATAATTGTGATAATACAAAATGTTCAGTATATCTCATATTTTACTTCATATATTTACTGCTGGACCCAAGCCCGTCTACTCTAAGAGGATGAATATGATGATGACAGTTGAGAGAAGGTATCTGGTGCCAAATCTATAGGGAAAGCCATCAATCCTTGCAGGGAATATTGCCTTGCCAAATACAACACTGTGATAACAGCAAATCCCACCCAGATTTCCAGCCCAGCTCACAGCTGAAGCCAAGGCCAATGCCAAGTGTTTTTTTCCTGCGCAGAAAGGGAAAAGGAAGCTACTGGGAGGCCCAGGAAAAGCCCTGAGCTGGTCTCTATGGGGCTGGGGAGCCTCACAGGGACTTCAAGGAAAGGTCTCCTATTGGGCTGGTGTGGCTCCTGGGAAATGCTCCCATGGTTTCTGCCAGATGACAGGCGACTTTCACTAAATCCCTCCTCGCTCCAAAATAACTGACCGGGTAACATTCCAGAGACACACTGCAGAAGTCATCTGTTTCAGCTAGTTTTGGGGGGAGGTTGGTGACATATTTCAGAAGCAAGGCAGAAAAGGGTGGATGGTTTGGGGGGTTTGGGTTAGGGTTTGTTGGTGGGGGTTTTTTTGTAGCTTTGATTTACTGCCAAAGTTCACTTACTAACATTTATTTACCGCTGTTGGCAGGCTGAGCATGCACACTGCCTAACAGATATATCTGCAATACTGCTGGGTGGTCACTATTCTTGTGTTGTATGATTAATTGTAAAGACTCCTAGGGCATTTGGTACTGGGTAGTTGAAGCTACTTAAGTAAAATAATAATACCTTTTTCTCCATGGCCCCATCCATCTACGCTAGGGAAATCAGGGTCTGTAACAGGCTGGTGGTGCACCTCCTCACGTCCTGGGGAGGAGCAGGGGCTATCACAGTGCAGAGGAAGCTTGTGTTCTTTATCAGCTCTTTCTCCAGGCTCAGCAAGGCAACACAGTGCTGAAAATACGGAAAACTTGCCTTGCTGCTCCCTTTTTTCTTATGGGAACACCATGGCTATGGGCTGTAAATGTTTCACTCTCATGGATTTCCAGACCTACTGGCTCTATTTAAGCCAGCAGTGAACATGCAATAATTCACTGGCTTGGAAACTCAGCTAAGACCTCAAAAGGATCTAATTCTTCTAGTTCTTCTTTTGACGCCTAAATGCTATAAATTTCTCATAGTTTGATTTGGAGGTTGGCACAAAAATCCCTCCTGGGATCTGTGCTTAAAAGCAAATGACCAGTGAGACAAGTCTAGTTACCTTTTTAACTGCTCTGAACTGAGCTTTTCTTCTTGCCCTGCCACAGCGGTGATTGTGGGAAATGTTCACAGAAAGCACTGAGCTGGCACTAATATAGCGCATGTCTCCGTTTGGGTATCAGAGGTCAGTGATTTGAGCTGGGAGAGAAATTGCTGGCTCCCACCTTTTACGGCCATCCAGCTATCACCAACAGCTATGAAATGGAAACACGAGACTTTCAGTGCCCTCAACTTCTCTTCTTTGATCCATGAACACCTGCAAAGCAGCAGTGAGCATTTTCATAGAGGGAGCTCCACTGGCTTTGCAACCTTGTGCCACAACCCTTACAGCCACGGTTGTACCTGCCCCGTGGCAAGACACAGGCTACTGGAAACTGTGTGTGCTCACACATGTGGCACCAGAGATGAGTTTCACCAGAAAGGAGTGGTTAATGGCAGTCCTGTTCCCTGGCAGGCTATGGTGATAAAACTTAGCAGATACATACCACAGAGTTAAGAGTACTGGTAATTATTGTATTTATAATTCATAGGGTGAGGAGACAACTTCACTATATAGAGTATTTCTATACTGATACATTTTATGTGTTTGTACTGAATGAGAGTGAACTTCCTTGCCAATTCAAATATCAATTTAATGAAGCTGTCAGGGCTTTGCCAGCTTAGGAACATAGGGTGCCATTTTTCTAGGGTATATAGATTGCTGGCTGGGTTTTTTTTTTTCTTTTTATAGTTCAGTGACCCGGTTTTGGCATCAGCATCAGCTTCTCATTTCCTTACAACTGAGTGGGCAATAACAAGAGCTTAGACACACAGGGACTGCTGCTAAACTCACAGGCACACACAGCAAGCAGAAGCTTCACAGTAAAGCGGCTGCACTTCAGACAGCAAATAACCCCCTTCTGGTTTTCTAAAGCTCCAGCTACAGTACAAAAAGGTCAAGTGCCAGCTAAAGCCTGCAGAAATGTCCCCTTGCAGTTTTTCTTTCTGCTCTGACTCTGTGTTACACAATGCTTGCACAGCAGCCTGTTAAGGAGGTTTGCATCCGGTGGTCCCCAAATTGCTCAGTGCCCAGGATAGCCCAGGGTCCTCCAGGAGTAGTGAGCTCTGGCTATGTGGCTGAGATAGAAGTGTTTCCCACCCTTGATCAAGATAGCAGAGGGTTGTTAGTAAGTACACTGACCTGTTTGCTCTTGTACTGAACAAGCTACCCAGTACTGCTATTTCTTATTCTTTTTCCGTAACTCCCCTTTCAGAGATTTCTCCTGGTTTCTCCACTTCTGTTCCTCTATAGCAGTAGCACCTCTGCAAATTGGGTCCTTCTCTTTTGCCTCACCTCTGCAGTGGTTTCCTCCCTCAGACTGCAGCCTTTGCATCCCTCCCAGAGGAAAAGAGGGCTTGCTCACCATCCGCGCTGGTTTCTTTCTCCATCAGCAAGGCACACCCACCTACTCTGAGGAAGTTTGGTAGGCTAACCCTTCTCCTCCACAGCTGCCAGGCCAAGACCAGGGTGATAACACAAAGGTTATCATATATGCATACCCCTTTTTTTCCTTTTTTATGCAAATACTTTAAACTTTTACTAGATTTTAACACCTAAGAACCCATTCTTTGAAGGCACAGCATGGGCAAGAAAGTGGGAAGGCAGCAAAGAACTGAAGCTAATGTCCTTTAACTAGCCCTACCTTTTGCAGGCTGGGGCAGCCCTGGGTTACAGAAGCTTTTTGGAGACCCCTCAGCAGGAAAGTGACATGACATGTCTAGTGCACAGGAAAAGTCTCTCAGCAGACACATGGACTGGTAGCTTCTGACTTTTTGGTCCATTCCAGGGGCTGTGGGAGCAAATCTTTCCTCTTCACCTGACTATGCAAATTTTCTACTGTGGAGCAAGATTACAAGCATTACCTCTTAAAGGTGGGAGGGACTTGCTAAGCCCTGTGAAAACCTTGAAAGTCCACCTTACACCTTAATGCCTTAATTAACGGCCAGAGACTAGCTCACCCCAGACTGTCAGAGGAGTACTGTTGAAAAGCATCCCAGGGGCAGCCTCTTCTTTAACACATTACCATTATCGCCCCATTTTCCTGGTCAACCCTATCCAATCCAGACCCATGAGGCCCTCCTTCTCCTTTTACAACTTTGGACATAAAGGTTCAGCTGGCTGTACTGTATCAGGGATAGGGCAGATAATCAATGACAGAAACAGGGAAAAAAAAATGCTAGCAGAAAGCAGTAGAGGTTTCTGTTTGGTTTTGCTTTAATTAGGAAATGACATTATTTGATAGTTTCGTGGTTGCATCTTGTATCAGTTTTACTGAAAGTTTGGGATGAATGAGGGTTACAGTTGTGGTTCATGATAACCGTTCAACAACAATAGTGCAAGCAAAGTTGACATATTGATGGTAAAGCTACCAGTTCTCGCCAGAAAAATAAGCAATTTTTCTGAAGTGCATTTATAAATTCAACACATGATTAAGTTTCACTCTCTGCCTTTGAGCACAGTAGTTGGTAAGAAATGCATATCAGAAGGTAGGGAATAGAGAATACAGCTCTCCAGAAGCTCAACTCCATTTTCCTTTTCTTCTTCTTCCTTTTTTTTTCAGTAAAAGGGATGGATATTTTTCACAAACGGAAAGTTGCCATTGTGATTTTTTTTAACAGAAAAGCCTTTTTGCCTCTCTCAGCAAAACTAGAGCATTCTTGTCTGTAAAAATGTCACATTTTCACCTGGGGCATATTTATGAAAATTAAAACTTTGCTTCTTGTTGTAAATCTTTGTAAATTTCCATGAATTTGCCTTAGGTGAAAATGTGACATTTTTACAGAGAGGAATGTACCATTCTCCTCAGCAAATGAGTATTTTCCTAAAGAAGTTGCAGCTCAATTTTAAAAGCTGCTTTCAATTACATTTTTTAGAGCTACAAAAGGAAAGTTTAATGCACCTATAAATCCCATTCCTTTCCTCTTTTACCATAAGCAGGAGCTTCTCAGTTATATCGATGGTATTATTTTTATTGTCATTATATTTAGGATCCTTAATCATGGATCAAGACTCCATCGTGCTAGGCACTGTATAAAGAAAGAACATAAGGCTCATTCTTGCTTCAGAGAGCCAAGCCCCCATGGCAAGAAGCAACAGCATGGGGGAGCGTATGGAAACAAGACAACAGATGATCGGCAGAAGAGGTTTAGAAGTTGATGTACCGCAACCACTTCGCCTCGTGCTGGGAGAGCAGAGTCACCCCCTACCAATTTGCACAACCTTTGAATTCGAGCTGAGGATCAGGGGCAGACTTGGAAGGATCTTGCTTAACTGCAGCAGCCAGAAAAAGAGGATGTGCAATGCCATTAATGCAATATTCTCCATTTGTCAGTCAAATAACAACTTGTTTATATATGAAGATGGGACTGATATAAAACATCAGGACAGAGCACCAGAAAGCAGAAGAGGATTCAGGGGTAACTGTGGAGCGAGAAACCAAGAATGTAGAAATTGCAAGCATTGTGCTGGGGTATAGCACTAAGGGCACCATTTGTAAGCTTTTTGACATAACTTTTGTCTATTTAGTCTGCTATAGCCTCAGCTGGAATAATCTGTTCAGTTTTAAGCACATATTATTCTTTCTAGGGGAACACAAAAAAAAAAAAAAAATCTATGCCCCAAATCCAGCTCTTCAAAGCAGCAAAATCACTTAGAGAACTAGAAAACATGACATATAAGGTAAGACTGAAGGAAATGGGCTTGTTTAGTCTAGAAAAGACGAGACTGAAGGGAGACAATAACAGTCTCCAAATACATGGACATTATCTGCAAACATGGGGGAATGATTCTGGTGATAGGATGGGAAATACTGGGCTTTGATAGTCACAAAAGAAATTTATGATAAACAAGAAAACATTTCTAATAGTGAGGATGATTAAGCAGTAGACAGAGTGGCTGGGGAAGCTGTTACATCTCCATCATTTTTTGTTTGTTTTTGAAAAAGAGTTTAGACAAACGTCCGTTGTGAACAGCTTACGTACAAGTCAATCCTGCTTTTGGGCAGAGAAGGGTTCAGATCTCTGGTAAACCATCAAGTTGCTCTGACAGACACCACCAACCCTGCCAGAGCTGCCTTTGCCTGTGGGGCACAAAAAATCCCAATGGGCCTGAGCAGAGGCACGGGTGAGAAACTTAGAGACGTGCTGGGCAAGACCATCTCTCACAATCCTTTCAAAAGTTTTGGAAGATGTATGCATGCAGAGTGTAACATATCCTGTGGCATGTATTATAGCTAGGGGCCTTCAGCAGGTATGTATGCTAGAGTTTAAGGAAGTCATAAGTGATTCTGAGTGCTTCAAAGTCTGGTGCAATCTGAAGCTTTTTGGGAACATGGTAGGCATCTGCCCTCTGGAAGCCAAGGAAAAAGCTTTCAGACTTTTAGAAAGCTTGCTCCTCTTGGGCACCCAGAGTCACTCATTCAAAGGCACCTCTGCTCTGCAGTCTTTTCCAGACCATTCTGAGGCTAGACTTAATCAGCATTCATAAAAAGAGATGATTGCTCTGAGAGAGAACAGTGAAATGGGAAGCAGGAAATGTGGTTACATACACTGATGAGAAGTACAACCAGTGAGGGTTGAGCACGACACTGAATCAAATCATAAAATCGCACAAAGAAGAGATTCTGGAGACACACAGAGCAGCCGGAGCTTGTGCTATCCCAAAATTTGTTCTGTGGTTTGGAGATCTGGGTCAGACCACACAGATCAGAGGGAATTTGAAATGACTAGAGTGGGAAGTGGGGAGACCCACACCACAGCAGGCGAAACCCTAGAATGTTTGTAGTAAATGCCTCAGTCTTACCCACATAAAATCCTTTTCAAGTGATACAGGAGGGAGAGACTATGGCTACCACAGCATCCTGATGCTTCAGTGGTGGTAGGTGCTGCACAGCTTTGGAAAAGGCATGTCAGGTACTGAAGGCATGAGCAGATGAAAAAGATTACCCAAGCGTTCTGCAGCTTTCTTCTGTGATGCATAGCTTCTCCTGCAAATGGAGCAGAAGCTATTCCACTGTTACTGGTATAGGAGCACACATGAGGGCAAGTACCAGGCTGAAAGACATGCTGTAAGAGGTAGTCATCAAGCTTCTGACACCTTGTTTGTTTCTTTTAGTACAGTGGAGTATTTAGCTCTGCAGTACTTGTTTTGTTCTCTTTGAGCATTACGACTTGACACATGAAGACTTTGCTTCTTGAAAAGACACACTGTGACTTTATGGTTCAGCACAGAGAAAGGATGGTCAAGAGACAGGTTGTGGCACAGGAAACACTTTGGTTCTTTCCCTGCCATTCCTGCTGCCATATGCATCTGCAGCTTTCTGTGGAGACAGTTGAAAGCAGTAACTCACTGGCATCACACCAATACAACAATACCTACTCAACCATTTTTGGCATCACAGATGCATGTGTGTCTTCACATGCCTCCTGCTAACACCACAGGATTTGCCCTAGACCAGTCTCAGAGAGTGAGAGCAATGATCTCCATAGGGAAACAAAACATCTGGAGGACATAGACTCAACACCTCAGCCCCTCATCTGCAACACTGTTCCCTACCATGTGTTTCTGCCCAGAGAAACAAACTGTAAGAACCAGTCATACAGACAAAAAACCAAAAATATCCTAAGCCATGTAAGACCTGTCCAGTGTCAGGAAGATGATGCACATGGGAGCTTTCCCTGATGCTGCCTTAGCATAGCTCTGGTGACAGACAGGACAACCAGAGAAACACAAATGTAGACAACAGTGGGAAACTTTCAGGAAGTACCCCAACACAGGGACCAGATACCCAGCAACCAAAGCAAAGGCTTGCATGTAAGCATGTGAAGCTGCACTGTGGATGCTGTCAGGTAGATTAGAAACGAGTAGAAGATTTATCTCTGCATACACAGACTGCCTGAGTTTTCTTCCAAAATTTTCAGAGGAAGTAAAGCTCTCTGCCTCTGAGGACAATGAATAATTTCTACAAAGTATGTGTTTTGGGTTTGAGCTCCCTTCTTTCACAAAAAAGGACAATTATATTTTTCCTTTTCAGGAAATATTTTTTTAAATTTATTTTTATTTTGGGGGTGGATGGCAGCACAGACCAGAAGTGACCAGTGGTGAAAAGAGGTCCCTATAGGAAATATTTTTGCTGCTCCTGCTTCTGAACCCTGTGAAATGCCTGGAAGGCCTGGATAGATGTGCCAAAGGTATACATTATGCACACGGGAGAGGGAGGTGAGTGGAAAGAAGGCGAAAGACAGTAATACATTTTTTTGGAGAAAGATTTTGACAGGAAACCACTCTGGAAGTCAGGTTGCCTGTGGAGACTGATTCATTTCAGCTTGAAGCACAAATGTGGTTGCTAGCCTAATCTCCACAAAGCCACAGACAACTTCCAGTCAAGAGTTCATTAAGGTTTGACAAACTATATGCACTGGGCTGTGAGTGCCTGCCAGGCTCCCGTGAGACAGTGGAAAGTATTTAATACACAGGCAGATATCTTAGAAGGGAAGGCATCCTTTCCTCATGTGTTTCCACATAAAGCATTTTTTGAAAGATTTATTCAGCATAACTTGCTTATTTCCAAGATGCTGTGTAGCTTCCAGGGACAGCTCTGACCTTGGCTAAGGGTGGGAAATCAAGGAACCCAGCTCTAAAAACATCCTTCCCAAGCTGCTCTCAGGTTTGGTGGCACAGTTGTTAGAAGGAACTTCCCAGTTGAGTGCCCATGTGGATGGGGGGGGGGGCAGAAGGGAAAACTCCCATATTCAGCAGCTCAGCCCTCACAAAGTGATACTGTTTCCTTCCCAGGGAAGTGCCTGGGGAATTAAGAACTTATTTTCTTAAGGGGTACCTGCTTCAGTTGTTTCCACTGATCTATTTTCATTTCCCTTTTAAGCAAGCTAATCCACTTCATGCAGTCAAGGCAAAAAACAGTAGCCAAATTAGATCATATTTATCAGCATAGGGTAAAATAGTAGTGGTTTTATGTTTTTGAGCATTTTTATTTCAATGGCACCATTTGGATCAAGTCCAAACACTCAGAAATTCTGTAAATTTGCTTTTAAGAGCCCAGCAGGGGGTTTTCACGGAAAGCGCTCCAGTATGTGAAAGAATTTCTGAACAGCAAAACCCATTTACTACAAGCTCTAACGTGGTATTTTGAAGCGTGATTTGGGGAAGTCTGCGTTTCTGGCTGCTACTTCCCACTATTATGTTTTCATTAAAAAATGCAGGAAAGTTTTCCTTTAAAAAAAAATTATTACTTTAAGTAGCTAAACAACCTAGCCTTTAATAGGATTGTTGCTCTAGCTTCAAGGACTTTAAACTTGTAGGGAGCAAAACATCTTTTATTAGAGCTACTGGCAGCCCTTGGAAAAACAGACAAGTTATTTCTTCAGGCCTGAAGCAGATATCATCAAAGCCCTATTCTGCTTAGTCCTAGAAAGCATGCTAAACTTTTATTCTGATGAAAAAATTATCACCCCAGGCCCCACTATGAACTCCAATGGACTTCTGTTAGAGAGCTGTGCTTTTAAAAGCTAATAAATCCTCCTTTCTTAGGCTCTGGCATAACCTGGCAAGCTTGCCTAACTTCTGAAGTATCCTCAGCCAGTTGCATGTCAACTTGAAGCTGGAGTAGTACCAACACTCCCACATGAGGAGGAAAAACTTTTGCAGTGGTTGAGCACCATGCAAAAGCCACATTCACCAACGTGCTGCCATGCCATGCTCCTTTCTTCACTTCCCACAGCTTTGCAGCCTGCCATACAGGTTGGACCCAAAACAGAGGGGTGGACATCTCATAAATCCAGTCCTACTCATGCCATACATAAAATCAGGCAGCCAGGTGATGGAGACATCCTGGAAATGTCCCACTGGAGAAAAGGCTTTGCAGCCTCTGTTCAGCAAAACCGCAAATGCCCTGTGTTCCTCAACTGGGGCTCAGCCCCCACACAGCACCAAAGGATTCAAAGCTCAGGTAACTGTAGGAAAGTGTCCTTTATGAGCCTTGCTGGTCTTGGGAGCACAGTGCTTTCCTATGCCTATACCATGGGACTCTAACTAGGAATTAGTCCATTAGAGACTGTGACCTGCAATGTAAAACTGTACTTGGTTTTCAAATCTGCCATTCACACTGCCATCCAAACAGCACAGCCTTTATTATGGCTCCGCTGCTGCATCCCTGCGGGAGAGCACTTGCACAGGACATGGCCCCCACAGTTTTCAAGTGTTTTTTGGCTGGAAGCCAGTGGATCATCACACTGTCAGTGAGATATGAAGGGATGGTGTAGTCTTCTTAGGAACAATACAAAATAATGCCTTTCCATCTTTTGGGTTTTTTTTTTTCTCGTTTATGCGTACATAAAAAGTATCAATTATTTTACATTTAGAAGAGCTGGGGTCTGGGGGTTTCTTACTAAATTGAGAATTTAATTATGGTTTTTTTTAAAGTTGTTGCTTCAAATAGTAGACTAACAAATGGAGTCACTGCAGTTGGGGAGCAGGAACAATAGTCTTCAGGCAGTGCATGGCAAAAACCATCACAGGTTTGCCCCAGTCTTTAGCATCACCTCTCTCCAACTGTCACCAGCTCTGGAAGGGGAAGAGACATAATGTGTCATTCAAAACCTGTTTTTCACTCGAAAAAATACCCATAAGTATTAGTATTTTCAGCTACCAAAACAAAATTAATCTAATCAATAGCTTACCTAAATTTCATTAACAACAAATACATATTAAAAAATGAAATATTTAGCAAATAGCTTCTTCTGCCCTCATGATGTTTTAGCTGGGTATTTTGACCTATCATTGCACACAGCTGAGAAAAAGCTGGGCTACCTACTTGCATTGATGGCTGGGAATATTGCTGAAGTGTCAACTTACCTTCCAGGAGGTCATAAGAAAAAGAGATTGCCCACAACTTCTTTCCCTGTCATCATTAAAAAAAAAAAATCCTTCAGAAATCCTCAAGTACTCAGGCCCTGTTCCACAGCACCTCAGATACATGTGCTCACAATGCACAGGCTTCAGATGCTGTGCACTGGGGCTTTTTTGGGGACAAGAGGGAAAGGGTGTGTGGTCCCATCAATCAAGCAGAAGTTCATCATAGAATCATAGAATAGTTTGGGTTGGAAGTGACCGTCAAAGGTCATCTGGTTCAAACCCTCTGCAATGAGTAGAGGAAATCTTCCACTAGATCAGGTTGCTCAGAGCCACATCCAGCCTGGCCCCGAATATCTCCAGGGATGGCGCATTCGCCACCTCCCCGGGCAACTTGTGCCATTGTTTTACCACCCTCATTGTAAGACATTTCTTCCTCGCGTCCAGCCTGAATCTCCCCTCTTTTAGCTTAAAACCCTCAACCTGTTGCAACAGGCCCTGCTAAAAAGTCTCTCCCCATCTTTCTTATAGGCCCCTTTTAAGTACCGAAAGGCCATTTCACCCATCCTCCAACCAGGGAGCCATTGGGCCCATCCTACCTCTTGCTGCGTGGGCTTGCTCTGCACCTTGCAGTGGGTTTAGCATGTGGCTGAGGAGTTTTTTAGCAATGTGTGCTGGGGTATCAAGCCCAAGAGCAGTGTAGCTACTAGAGACGACAGCCAGCTCTGCCACACCAAGGGCCAGCTTGGCTACTGTCCAGGATCATAAGCAAAGCAGTTAATTTGCATCTAAATTACTTAGGATTTTAATCATAGATTAATAAACAAAGGTTCCGATAATTACTTATACAGATCACAGCAATAGTGCTTCACACAACACAGTGGCCAACATCATCTGCTCTTGGGGCTGTAGAGAAACGCAACTGGAAAAGAAAAACCTGCTGCTCTGCTGGAGCTGACTTATCCACCCACACACAGCTGTCACTGCAGCAATGGCAGGACCCCCACTAGACCACAGGGGAGATGAGAAGCACTGCCTGTACCTGGGTGTCTCTGCTGGGTCCCTGGCAGGCAGGATGCTGAACGAGGAGCTCAGGCCTGAACCCTCTCCTCCTTCTTCTCCCCCTCATCCTCCTCTTCCTCACCAGGAGCCACCTTGCTTCAGCACAGCCCTGGCAGTCTTGGGTTGCCATCCAGAACCTCTGAATTGCCACACTTGGAACCCCCAGCACGAGGTGACCCTGCTAAACAGCCCCCCACCATTGCAACAACCTTCACTGCTTCTTCTTAGCACATCAAGGAAAAAGCCCAATGCATCAGTCTTTACTGGCAGAGGATTTCTGCCTACACTGTGCCTTTGGCACCTGGAAAGGCACTGGTGCAAGGCATTCACAGACGGGGCACCAGCCAGGGAGGGTGGAAGAGAGGAAACCAGCTCTTCTCCACAAATACTTCATGCTGAAATAACATAATGGCTGAGGGAGATGTATACTTCTCCATATTAGCCTTAAACCAGATTTGTCAGTGGGTCAGTCCTCTTGATGTCCCCCTTATACTCTGTGGGTTTTTTGTCTTCATGGATGCATATGCTTCAAAAACAAAAATAAAATTAGAGATTGGACTCCAAGTCCTTACAGTAATCTCAACCACTTAGATTTATGCTGCTAAAGTTAGTCACATAAAAATAGAGGATTTTGAGTCAATACTGCCTAGAAACTGCTGTTGCAAATACGAGAAAGGAAATTGGATATATCTCTTTACCTAAAGAAATGCAAGACCAAAAAATTCCCTGAGCACAGAGATGTTCTGCACAGCCACATCAGTACACTTAACAGAGTGAGGACAAGAGAGACTCCCTTATACAATAAATTAGCAGCTCACTTGTCCCTGTTTAAGGAGTTACATCCCTTGACACTGCTGCAGAAAGGAAACGCTTTAACAGGAAGGTACTGGAACACATCACCAGCATGAAGGACTTGCATGTTTTTCTAAGAAACTTGAATTGATCTGGGCTTTAAGTTTCAATTCCCTCAGCAATGCCAGGCAAGAGCAGGCACAGCAAGACTATTTTAACTTATTTTTTGCTAGTGGCTTGCAAACAGAAACTCAACAGCTTAACAGTTTAGCACAGCTGGCGATATTCAGCTTCAATGACTAAATATGCCTGAAAGATGTCGTAGCAGACTTGGAGGATTTTACATTTATTCTGCCCAAAGACTTGCTTTAACACTGTTTGTCACTGCAGTGTATTGGCCCTGCTCAGTCTCTGCATTCAGCAAAGAAAGACTCCAGATTTTTTCTGGTCATGAGTAAAGGAGAGAGTGGTTTTCAGTCCATCTTGGTGGTAGCTTTCAAGATTTCTAAGAAAAAGAAAGCAAATGAGTTTACAGCTGCTTCTGAGAAGGCCTTCCATGCAGGTACAGATTCAGAGAGATAAGCAGAATTGTGAACAGGAGAGGAAAACAATAATTACTTTAAGAGATTTGTAGTTACTCTCTCCCATTAGGAAGTCCCTGTACATCTCTGGCCACATAATACACAATTCTTCTCCCTCCCAACTTCTCCTGACCTGTTGGAGTTGCACCTGTCCTTACCTGCAACAGGCACCTGCCACCAACACTGCCTTTTACCTCTGAGATGTTTCTGTTTGAGCTAGTACCTCCTGGCCTCATCCCAACCTCCTCATCCTCCTGGGGCACTGGAGAGTGGGTGGCCCTTCCTCATCAGCACTCACTGCCCCACACTGAGCACACTGTGTGTTCTGGCTCCTGAGCAGATGACAGTTGCTCCTAGTTCAGGTTACTCTGCTGGGGGAAAATCTCATTCATCTTCCTCACTTCAATGCGCTCAAGATACTGTGCAAGCATCCTATCAAAACCTTCCTCTAGATAATTCTGTGTAGCCTCGTGGGGTGCTGGGTGGAAATAGATGGATAGGTCTGCTACCTGATACAGTTGTGCACAAGGACACAAATTTGTGTCTCTTTCTCACTGCTGAAGACAAAATTCAGTGAAAAGACCCATATTGCCTCCTCTGAAGATCTTTCCAGGTTATAAAATCCCCCAAGAATTCAGGTTGGAAGGGGCCTTGGGAGGTCCCCTACTCAGAACAAGTCCAATTAGAAAAAGTTGTTCAGAGCCCTGTCCAGTTCAGTTTTGAGTGTGTCCAAACTGGAAAAAGCACAATGCCTCTGGGCAGCCTGTTCCAGTGCTCTGCCACCTTCTCTGTGACATTTTTTCCTTGTATCTGATCAAAATTGCTCTTGCTGAAATCTGTGTCCCTGTTCTCCAAGAGGAGCCTGGCTCCACACTCTCCCATTTGGTAGCAGCAGACAGCAAATAGATTCCTCTATTTGTGGTTTATTTTCCAGGATAAACAAATCGTGCTCTGTCAGCCCTTGTTCATACAATAAGTGCTCTTGTCCTCACTACCTATCTTCATGGCCCTCTGCTAAGGTCTCTCCAGTGACACATCCCTTAGCATGGGGTCAAAAACTGGAGACAGTTTCTCCAACACAGTCTCTCCATTGATGGCCCCAGGAGTGCAAATGCCTCCATGGTAAGGGATCTCACCACCCTGTGCCTGAAAAGGATGCTTCAGCAAGGCAAAGGCTCTGTTGGAGCAAATGGAGATGTCCCTGGCACTGGGAGGCAGCCTCCAGTAGATCAAGAAAAGTAATTATCTCCATTTACTCTTTCCTTGTTAGACCACACCTGAAGTGCTGTGTCTAGAGCTCCCTCATTCAGGGAAGTTACTGATGACCCAAAAAGAGCTCAGCAGTGGACTACCCAGCTGGAGCATCTTGCCCTGTGAGGAGATGCTGGGAGATGTGGGGCTTGTTCAGCCTGGAGAAGAAGAAACAGCTTCAGGGAGACTTTCCAGTACCTACAAGGATGTTAGTGAGGAGACACTTCACTGAGATGCATGAGAGAGAATAAGACAGTGGTCTAGTCAGGCAGAAGCACTTGCCAGAAGAGGAGAGACGTGCACCTGCCTCACCATGCAGTGAGTGGCACCATGGGCACTGAGGAGTTTGGGATCTTTGGCATTACCCTGTATTTATTCTCATCCATGACTGCCAGACAGGGGTGCCACCTGGTGTGATGAATGCCCTAACTGCAGACACCATGGTTTGCCTCAACCTTAAGTCCACTGTAAGCCATGCAGGCTCCTTCTTGGGGATCAGGAGAACCATGACTCTTATGAGAGTGGGACCTGAAAAGGGGGCAAGTAGAACAGTCTGCAGCACGCTCCTGTGCTGTCCCTGTGAGGGCTACGCTGAATGTAACAGCAGCATATCCCTAACTGGTACCTTGATTGGCTTTCGTACCTTGATTGGCCTTCAGTTCTTTTGTCCACCTCCATCATGGAGAGGAATGACATACCAGAAAATTTCCTGCATCCTGACTGCAAAAATAGAGTCAAAGTAGGACATTTCCTCTACTTCAGGGCTCATTCTTTGTTACTGAAGCACATCATGTAGCAGTTTGCAATTAAAACCATCAACAGCATGGAAGGCCATACCACAATAGCTTTGTAGTTAATTATTTGATTTATAATTAAACATGCAGAATTTCAGCTTACTGACTAGAAAGTAGGACAAGTACTTTCTGTTTGCCTGGTTCTAAAAAAAAAAAAAAAAAAGGAAATTAAAAAAAGGCAGGAATTCAGGCTGTGTTTTCTATATCATAGATAATTCCTCTCCTCCAGCATGGGCCGTCTAGACAATGAGCAGGTTAGAACAAGGTAAGTTTTGAGATGCAAATTTTAAGTATTGCCATAGCAACAATTAGAACCCCCCCCAAACCCAAACAGCTGGTGGCTATGAAAGCTCCTTAGCCATCTGGGAAGGGATGCTGGGTAAGACACAGATAGTACTGCAATTTGTGGGTCAGGTTGGCACGATCCTTCCATGTGATGACGTTCTCCTCAGTTCATCAACGCTTTCATAAGCTGACTCAGCACAGTAATATTGCACAGTGAGCCAGTCCTTTGAATTGACCCTGAGGACATCAATTTCCATCTACTTTTTCACTCACACACCCATGCCATATTGTACATCCCTTCCTTCCTTCCTCACCTCCCTCTCAGATGGTGAGGAAGATTTAAAGGTGGCTCTTCTGTCAGAGTCCTCCAAAGGATGCAACACTTTGGTATTTGTCAGCTCTAAAATAAATGACAGGATGAAGAAAAGATCAGATATGTGACTGCTGTCAATCTGGCTGGAGCACCGAACTTTACTTTGTTTAAACCTCCAAATCCTAGTGGTTCTGGGGCCAGCCAAATACATATGGGGCAGTACAGTCTCTGCTAAGCACATCAGGCGCATCTCTGTAGTCAGGCCTAGCAGTTCTTTCAGCTGGCTTTCAGGTTTTATGTGCATACAGTGATACAGAGCCTATTGCATGGGCATCCAGTACACAGCATGCAGTGTGCTACTGCTAAAGCCAGTTTTTACCCAGCTGATGAGTAGAACACTATTCTGGATCCTGCCAATTCATGCTGTCTTCTCTGAGAAGCAGTAAGCATTATCTTGAAGGCTGTGACACTTTCCTAACCACTTCACACAATTAGTCTTGAGGGCCTTCTAAAAAAACATTCTGTAAAATGTACTCTCCACTGCTCTCCTGTACACATTAGATTACATTTTTGTCTTCCACAGCTTTGAAAGAGGCCACTAGAAGCTCACAGACCCTCTGCCTCCACTGTGCGAACCAGGAGGCTCATGAGGGCCACCAGCTTCCAGTTCCCCTGGTATTTCCATGCTCATATAATGAGAATGAATGCTGAGCCACAGCTCATTGTCCAAGATCCCAAACATCTGTCTGTAGAAAAGAGGTTTTGTGTATCCATACAACTTATTCTAAAGTGTACTTTCATGTGAATACAGTTTGATTTTTGCTCAAGACTTGGATGCCTTTTCTACTCACAAGCACCATGTGGAGGGCTTATATCATCGCTGGAGCAGGAGAAAGACTTCAGGTTGGGAGTGACCAAACACGTGCATGTACCTAATGTGTTTTCATACCTGGAGAGCAGACTTAGCTGCCTATATAGAAAAAACTATCATTACCTTTCCAATACCCTGGCTTTTGAACATCTCTATTACTTACCCTTGAAAAACATTCACTTTTAGGGTCATGATATGACAGTAAAATAAGACCTCAGTAACGAATATGTGAGTTTTCCACACCTTGACAGTAGAAAAGGGGCTTTACTTGGTGATTTGTACATTGAGGCATTTGTATGCTCACTTGCTACTCTGCCTTTAAACAGTGCTGGTGACCTGTTACTCTTTATAGACAAGACTACACATTGGGCTATCAAAAGAACCTACATGCTTGCATGCAATATTTCAGGAAAGTGAAGCAATAATGCTTCCCAGTGAATCGTTTCGGGAGCCAGGTTTCGGCTTGATCAGTAGCAAGTACACCTCAGTGCAGAAGTAGCTCCTCACTTATCACCAGCCTAACCCAAGCACAGTTTCCAAAAGCTTGGAATATTTTGGGTATCACAGTGGTTGCTCATGCAGAAGAGGCAGATTTCTGTCTTGAGAAGGTTGTAAGAATTGGCTGTATACCTCACAAAGGCTCGGTGGAGCTCAGAGGTGATCAGCTTATGGGTCAGGTTGCACGACTGGAAAATCAGTGCCATTTAATAAATGCCAAAGAAAAAATACTCTTTTTGTGTGTCAGTTGCAATTAACACAACACTAAAAATATTCAGCATGGTTACAATTTTCATACAAAAAGGCAAACATGCAGAGTGGAAATGACTGGATTTAAATGCAAGAAAAAGGAAAAAAGCAGAAATAGCCACATTAAAAAAAATACATTTTACTTGATGCATTCTTCTTGTGAAGCCCCATTCCCCAGCAGACAGTCAGCAGGATTTTCCCCCCTATTTTTGTGTGGAGTACACAAGAATACATGTTCCAAAACCACAGAGATCAAATGTTAGAGTTCCAAGTAAGGGTTATGTCCAGTATTACTGCATCCACCAGCAAAATCAATTGTTATAAATAAGATTAAGACCATTTAACCATATTCTCCTCACTTTGTCATCCAGCCACTTTTCCCAAATTAACTTTTCAGCTGCACAGGGCAGCAGTTTAAGTATGAGGCAACCAACTTGGATTTTTGTATGACTAAATGTTTTCCCCTTGGGTCTGGGAAATGTTTGCATCAGCTGTTGCCAGATCATGTCTGCCTCCCAGCTAGTACAAGGCCATGGCCTTTTGCTCGGAAGGGGGAGATGTTCTTAGCACACTAAATTGGGCATGAGGTGGCTCAGAGTGGCATGGAAAACTCTTCTTCCCCCCAAACCACTGTGTGGGCTTAACACTGTACCAAGTATAGCTATTTACCTCTTTATAGTGGAAAACACTATTTTCCCATGCAGGCCCAAGTCAGCATGCAGTGACGGGAGCTGCAAAATGCAAGGCTGCTTTTTTAAGCAGCATAAGGGAGCTTCAGCCTGAGGTGGAATCCAGGTCTTCTCCATGGGCCTCTCCCTTGTGCTTCCTGGTGAGATGGGAGCATCCTTTTCTTTTTCAGACAATTACCCAAAGCACCTGCAGAGAACAGAAACCCCTGTCTGGGCTTCAGTCTCTAAAAGGAGATCACTGGCTCATCTGAACTACAGGAAAGACCATCATACTTAGGCACACATTCCATCCAGGTGGTAAAACTTCCACCCAGGTGGTAAAATTTCCACCCAGCACTGCAGTGTCACATCAGCACACTGTGGGGACCATCTTAGGCGCATCTATCCACGCAGCAAGCGTGTGGGGTTTGCTGGCATACATTTGGTGTGACAAAAAGTCAGAAACAGTTTAGAGTTCACCTCCTAGAAGTGCAACAATCTTCCCCTAAGTGCATCCCCCCCACGCTTCCTCCAGCCACCACCATATCTTTCAGTCAGTGGCCTGGAACTATACTGGCAGGACAGAGCACGGGTGCCCACTGTGGCCAGTGATTCTGAATGCTACTAGCCACCATCATTGTACTGCTCTTCTCCTCCCCCAGGTACCACCACACTTTCCCCTCACTGGCCTTAGGCTATTTTGTTTGGTAGACAGACTGGAGTATTTTCTGCTGTTCTTTCCCATTAACACCCCAGCCCTCCAGTGAAACACTGAGAGGTTTCCATCCATCTCACTTGCCATTTCACCAGCTGTAATCTGAATCTATGACCGCTGGCAAGTACTGAATGTTTCTGTTTTGCCCGTTCACCCTCCTGTAATCGTAATTTCTTATATGTGGATGGCAGTTGCCTCCTTTGTGGTTTCCCATGCATATCTTTCATACAAGAGCTAATTGCAGACAACCTTTACCTGGACAGCCTAAGAAGGCAGTAAGTGGTAGCTGATTCCTCCCCAAAGCTACATATGTATTTTCTTTTCTCTAGCCAGTGTGCATGAATCATTTCCCATAGCCAGGTGTCTGAGTCTTACACAGTGTGGCCTGGCTCTCCCCCAGCAAGCCAGCATTCTCATTTAAAATCTGAGAAACAATTTGTCTCTGAAAGCATGTAGAAAGCCCAAGTAGTTCTCATTGGTAATTGGCCCTGAAAAATGGCTGTCTTTTTTCCACAATGATTTCTAGGCCTCATTACTGGAACTTCATTTCTAACAGCCACACTGTTGAACATTGACTGGCATATTAAATGTTAAAACAAATGCAGCAAGTGTCAAAACCCAGCCCATGTTGCCAAGCCTCACACCTTGCTTTTTCATTATGTTCATTCACTTGCAAAATTCACTTGCTTATTTGTGAGGAGTGTGAGAGCCATTAAAGAGCATTAGAAAGAGGATCTGCTGAAACTGAGGAAGAAAAGCTTAAGCTTCTGCACAGAAGAGAGGGAGGGGAACTTCTGCATGTTGGTTTATGGGATGCATAATTAGGACTGCACATACTACTGACAGAACAGAACTTGCCTGGAATACAAGCTTGTGGTCCAGAACCAACCTCATCCTGGAAATGCTGGTCTCCGCCATGTGGTTTCTCAGCCATGGTTAGAGTAATTAAACCTGCAGACTCCAAAGCACAGTGAAAGCGGAGAAAGAATTTGTGGGAAGGAAAAGCCGCTTACATTGTGTTATCGCTCTGTGGAGGTAGTGAAGGATTCAGGCTGATTACACACGCTACACCTAATCTTTCATTCCCCAGCACCTACCTCTTGCAGGGGCTCTTGTCAGATAATGAGGAGTGACACACGGTGTGAAGTGTCAGGGCTATCTAATCCACGCTGTCATCACCACTGTCACAAGGAAGCACTACTATGGGAGATAAATTTAAGCCCGACTGGTGTTTAGAAGGATTTGGAGGCTGTTTGTTGCTATTTTAATGCAGATTCTCTAACAAAAAGGCTGGAGGAGGACTGCTGAGTTACTGATCATGAGAAACAGTTTCAGCTAATTAGTGTTTCTGACCCATATTAGAAGAGTATACATTTTTTTTTTCTCCATGGGTGATTTTAAAATTTCTCTTACAAGCTCTAGTCTGATGTAGAGGACTTGCTGTAACTACCAGACTTAGCATCTCACTACCTGGTTTTGGGACCTGCTTTTAGCCATTTTTATGCAGCTACCCCAAATAACCTTTGGCTTCTCAAAAGTTGGATATAAACTCCATTTCATGATACCATCTGAGCTCACATGGACAACTGTACCTAAAACAAATGCATGAGTGGGCAAATTTTTCTTTTCAGGACTGAAGTTTCAGTTTGATTCTTCCAAGAGATTATTAGAAATGACTGTGGGAAAACGAAAAAAAAAAAAAAAAGCTTGTAGAGTCCTTTCACAATACTTGCACTGAGAAATATAATAAAAGGAAAATAATTCTCTTTTTGTCTCTATTTTCTTGCATAATCCTTGGTGTTAAAGCTGTGATTGTATCTCTAAGCCTTTTTCTTAACAGTTGCTAGTTATAATGCACCAGCCATATTTGCACAGATAATAACCTCAGACCTGAGGTTTACACCCATGTTCGAAGTTCTGTACTGCCTCCTTGACTTAGAAGAAATGCTCTGTGTACGGAAAAGTTGTGCCTGTGAAGTTCTAAAGGGGGAACTGGAAGTCGGCTCCTCTCATCCAGCTCAGCCCTAAATAATCTGTTCAGAAACCTTCCTGGTGCCTGACATTTGCAGAATTCTACCCCCACAAAAACAAATAGCACAATTTTGGCCTCAATCTGTGGTAATTTAAGATTAAAAGTTAAAAAAATGTTTTCATATTTATTTTTCCTGAGTCAGTGAAAGGAGTGTTTGACTCTCTATGGTGCTAACATTCATTAGCATCTTGGAACATACACAGCCTTTGCTTTGTTTGCAATGAGTGCAATTATTGTTTATAAGACTGAGAAATGAAATTCCTGGAAGCTAAAGTCTCCGGCCCACAATATCCCTCCACGTGTGTCTGTATGACATGGTGGTGCAGCAGCTGTTCAGCAGTCCCTGGTGTAGATTGTGGTGGGGTCGCACTGCAAATGGCTGGGCCAGATGTGGGGCATTCACCACAGTAGGAATATTATATCTATCTTCACCCTACTGGGTGCGTGGTGACTTGCATACAAGGCCTTCTTAAGTTCAAGATGTGAGATGTCACCCTGTGATCAGTGTTACATCAGAGAGTAGCAAAACACCCATCTTTAAGTCAGGTATGCTTCCCTACAACACACAAACAAGGTTCCCAGTAAACCTCAAGCCTGAACTGCAGATGCTCCTGTAAGCAAATGGAGCATGTGCAGACAATGCAGACTGTGGACCAAATGGGCTAATCTGCTCTGAGGCCAATAACCACACAGCTTCTGCAGATGGATGTCTGAAAGTCTGAAGACTTTTTTCTGGATAGGCAGAAAATCAAACCATATTCTCGGAGTAATGAAGTTTGTTGGTTGACCACAGTGGAGGTTTGAAGCCCTTTTCATCATCCCAATTCTCACGTGCAGCATCCAGATTATGATTCTGGATGGCAAAACTCTACTGTTGAGCTAAGGTCCACACCTCTCTTTAACTGATCAAATGTTTTGAGAGTTAATATATTTTGTTTCAGAAGAAGAAAACATAGAATGACTTATGTTTTCTGGATGTATGTTTTCTGTTGCCAAAAAACATTTTTAAAGAAATAGTCATACATAGTCTTTTTTGGTAAATCTAGTACAACAGAAATTTTGCATAAAAACATCATGCAAGCTCTGCTCCCACTCACCCCAATCAGAGACTTCACTGACTGAAGAGGAAACAGTCATCACCGGGTGAAGACCAACATGTGGATTTTGGTGCATTTCTTCAAAGAAATAAATTATGATCAGATTACAATGATTACACCCTGTAAGGGCCATAAACAGCTTCTCAGTCCCTCTTTTGAGAGAAAACAAAAGCAGGACTGTTGCCAGCAGACTTACACTCCCCATGCAGGGATCCCTACACCCATAGGAAAATTCTAAATGCTCCAGAAGCCAAAATACTCCTAAAAAAACAGCTTTATAAGATAGTCTTGCTCTTCTGCCTTGTGACCAAGGTATGATCTTAATTATCCAGAAATAATTATAATGTCATAAAGACTCTTCTGCATGCTGTGGAGAGGTGGATGACACCACATACACTGCCATTACTCTTCCCTCATCAGCTGGGAGTCAAAACATGTGCTAAGTTCCACAGGGCTTACAGCACTGCAGGAGGCACAGCGCCATGTGCCAGTAGCTGTGCACTCGTGCAAAGGACCACTTAAGAAATGGGACAGCCTATTCTTATGCAGATGATCCCAGCAATAAATGAGGAAGAGGGGAAAAGAATAGATTCAGATTAGTATTAAATACTCATTTTCAAAGTTCAACACAATTTGTTTGTTGGTCTCTTGGTCAACTTTATTCAAGGCCTTAAGTTCAAGCATCTACTTTGCTACTTGTTTCACACCTTTCTATTGCAAGCAAACCTATAGGTAGGATTGTTGAAATAAGACATCATATGACTGAACTATAACCTAACACACTCAAGCTTTAGGAAATCCAGGTTTCTTTGCATCCTTTGTGGCTTTAGGCACAGCTCCACTTTTCTTGTCCTTCACTATTTTCCCAGCATGACTTGACATAACCATGGATTTCTGGTTATTTTCCCATTGGAGCTATGATGTCGCAGTTTATCTCCACTTGTTGGTTTGCAGGTATTAATTCCAGTTTAGCAAAAGTCACCAAATACATATTTTAATGAAAAATAGCTCTGTATTTTTCAGAGTTTATTCTCTGAATCAGATTAGACAATCGGGTGAGCATTTCTGATATGCTGTCTGAATTGTGAGCTATGTCTTGATCCATGCCCATGTCTCTATGGATGGAATTGAATTTGGGAAAGATTTGGTCCATAGCATATCTTCAAAGAGGAAGGAAATTTATTTAAGATAGAATCCATGTTTATTTGTAAATGGAGAGGTCACCAGATGGGAAAGACCTCCCATTGTGGGGGCCGGGACTGACTAAGCACTCCCCTCAGATACACTCTTCAGAGCAAAGAAATCATCCCTGAAAGCAGCCTGTTAAGAACCTGTAAGCTGAAATCTGTGCATGAGATCACCACACTTTTAATAAAACCAAGCATCACTGCGTACAGCTGGCTCTCTCCCTCCCCCACCCCCTTTTGTTTTGTTTTTTTTTATTTCTGTAAGTTCAGCCAAGAGACTTGAGTGGGCAAAGAATATAAGCAGTTGCTTTGGACAGGAGGAAATCTGTAGGTTGCTTTCCAGCTATGGGGTAGAAATAGGTGATAGTGGCACCATTCATATCTGGTACAAAACGAAGTCATTCTCATCAAACAGAAATATTAAAGCTGTTCCCCTCGACCCAGAAGGCCTAAGGAGGAGCATGATTCCCTGCACAGGGAATCCAGGTCCAGCCATCCAAAGAGAACAACTAAGAAAAATAATTAAAGTGGATGTCAGCACACTAATTTTAAAGTCTATCACAGATCGTAGCTGTGTAGACAGGTAAACTGAGAAAGAGGCAGGAGACTTTGGGAATAGCATTGCTCTATCAGAAGAGTCTTCCCGTGTTTGAAGACATAGTATATTTCAGATTACCCCACTGAACTATCACGTTTTATTCCTTCCCAGTGGTAAATGAACAGACTGAAATGGGTGCTGTACCCGGGCTTATATCCATGGAGGCCTCTAATTGTTGTGACTAAAAATAGTAACATGTGGACCAGCCAGGCAGCTCACTGGATCACAGCACATAAGGAATGGGTTCACAACTTTTTTATACTGATTGCTTTCTAAGAACAAATGTCTCACCCTACAGGGTCTGGGGTGAAAATCAGCAAAGTGCCTTGTTGACTACCACAATGTATGTCCTAAAGTCCTTAAATAGAATGCCACAGAAACCTACAAGCCCTCATTACCAGTGAGTTTAAATCTGCATCCTTTTAGGGTTACCCTTATACGTCTCTTCAGATCTGAATGTCTCTCACCCTTCTAAAACTCCTAGACCCTGTGTTCCCTTCCTCTATCTCCAGAATAACTCAGCCTGCATGCCTCATGTAAATTTGTGGGATATAATCTGTTCAAATTCAGACAGTTCGTGTTGCTGAAAATGACCATGTTTTACAGCACAGCTTATGTAAAGGGTCAGCACAGCACATCAAAGGGTCACTTTTGGGGAACCATCCCCAAAATACTGGAGATCCGCATTTAATTCTGTCCTCGGATGAGGGAATCAAATTCATTCTTATCTTGAGATGGACCATGCAGGAGAGGATAGCTCTTCTCACTGCAGAGAATTTGAAATTTATTTGGCCAGAGGAAAGAGGATCCAGGCACTGCTCCAAAAATTATCTGTAAATTTCATTAAAAAAATCTCAGTGGCATGGCACTTACTTACATTTTCCTCTCTTCCTCACCTAATTAATATTTACTGATTATATGCAAAGCAGAATAGCTACAAGCTGCCCTGGTGTTGCCTTACATCTTCTTTTAATATGCAGTCTGGTTTTGGTCTTCCTTGCCTAAATGTTCCCACAGCGCATGGGCTCACATCTTAAAATGCCCCAGAGACACCAGGATCACAAGGAAAACATGGGTAAATCTTCAAGGTACCAACCAAAGCAAATGCTGTTTTTCATATTTACTAATTCAAGTTACATTCTGCCAGATGACTTAGCAATGTTTTCACATTAAAATCCTTATCTAATCTTGCTTAGCATGCTGGCTTTTGAGAATGCCTTGTAAGGCGCTGACCCTCCTTACATATGTTACAGAAAACCTAATGTCTAACCAGGATGTTCCTCGTGTGATGCTAACCATTGGCCTTGGGGAAAAGTTTTGTCCTCCCTACCACCCCTCTCTTGCCATCCAGACTTTTAGAGTTTCATCAGTAAACACATCAAAGCCCAGAAGGATATACATGCAAGTCAATAGGGCCCCCTGCAACCTCCTGCAGTGGTTTGTGCTTCATGCACATGCTCCTGAAGGCTCCTGCACTTTTGTTTGTATGCTGAGCTCGGGAGGGATGACCCATGCCCAAGAAGTGCCTGTTTCCTTCATTAACTGGAGCCTGGTGTGACTGGCTTATGCCAGTGTGGGCTTAGTCTTTATTCATCTTCAGTCAGTTGGATTAAATGCATGATACCTAGCCGCTAATGGCATCTAGCTACTAATCTCTTCACCTACACCAATGGAACATCAGTGAAGTGTCCCATTAACTCCAGCTGCCATAACCATGTATGGCAAAGTAGATGTGAAGAAATTCTTGCAGGTCTTGGGAAGCTAAAGCAGTTAGACAGCAGTGTAGGGGAGAGGGACCTGGGGGTCCTAGTGGACAACAGGATGACCATGAGCTGACACTGTGCCCTTGTGGCCAAGAAGGCCAATGGCATCCTGGGATGTATTAGAAGGGGGGTGGTTAGTAGGTCGAGAGAGGTCCTCCTTCCCCTCTACTCTGCCCTGGTGAGACCTCATCTGGAATATTGTGTCCAGTTCTGGGCCCCTCAGTTCAAGAAGGACAGGGACCTGCTGGAGAGAGTCCAGCGCAGGGCAACTAAGATGATTAAGGGAGTGGAGCCGCAGGGCAGCTAAGATGATTAAGGGAGTGGAGCATCTCCCTTATGAGGAAAGACTGAGGGAGCTGGGTCTCTATAGTTTGGAGAAGAGGAGATTGAGGGGTGACCTTATTAGTGTATATAAATATATAAAGGGGGAGTGTCACGAGGATGGAGCCAGGCTCTTCTCAGTGGCAAACAATGATAGGACAAGGGGAAATGGGTACAAACTGGAACACAAGAGGTTCCACTTAAACTTGAGAAGAAACTTCTTCTCAGTGAGGGTGACAGAACACTGGAACAGGCTGCCCAGGGAGGTTGTGGAGTCTCCTTCTCTGGAGACATTCAAAACCCTCCTGGACACGTTCCTGTGTAAACTTATCTAGGTGTTCCTGCTCCGGCAGGGGGATTGGACTAGATGATCTTTTGAGGTCTCTTCCAATCTCTAACATACTGTGGTACTGTGATACTGTGGCCTGATTTCCCTGAAAGCCTGATGAGTGCTCAGATCTCCTGTTGAATTCAAAGGAGCTGTAGGTTCTCAGCACTTCAGAAAAACAGTTTGTGCCAGATTTTTTTAACAGAATGATGTCATGCTGCACTTAAAAATAAACATTTTTCCCCCTGCCCCCTCTCTGTGTCCCATTTTAACTCACCTTTTTCCACTGGATTTTATCCATAGCTTTCTTGGTATGAGCAAAGGAAACAAAATGACTAAGTTTTAATTAGAAAGTAATTTTTCAACCTACAATGTAAGTGAGGTTTTACAACCCAGAAAAAATGTTGCAAAGCCTGTTATTCTTAGTTATAAAATAAATATGCAAGTTATGTCACCATGCTCTTCATAAATATCTTCCAGCTGTTCTTTTTGATAAAGAAAAGTATGAATCCTTCTGTACTACCCTGAGTTTAAAGTAGCTCAAATGTTTGGTCTACCAAATGTGACAACGTCCCTTTAAGTTTTCTGGGTTTTGTGGAAGATCTAGCCCTGGGGGTTTTTGGCTTTGTCAAACCCCTTCAGACTCTCTTACTGAAGTGGCTGATGCTGAGTGAGGGGTGTTTGTTTGTTGTTGTTGTTTTTTTCCTCAGAATGTCCTTATTTCCCACTCCAATTTCATAAGAATATGTGATTGTGTCAGAATTTTCCTTTAGAGAGAATTTTCATTTTACGTATCTGACAGATTTTCAATTTCATGCTTTGATTTGAAGTTTCTGTAATTCTTTTCCTCTTACATTTTAATCTGACAGCCTGGAAGGCTAGGGAGACTTATTCTCAAATGGTTAAAGCAAAAGGCTTTACATCAGGAGATCTGGGTCCTATTTCTAGTCTAATCTCCAGCTTTGCTATGTAATTTCAGCAATACGAATATGTGTGTGCATGTGTGTGTCTCTTTGTGTCTCCGTGTCTGTGTGTATTTTGCTGTGTCTTGTCCTATAAATATATAAATAGGCATTTAAATAGATAACTATATGCCTAAAAGGAAGTAATGCTTAGCCACTCTATTTCTATTAATGCTTTTGAGTATTTTAAGCTTCTTGGCTGTGGAAGAAAAAAGACATTAAGGCATGTGAGCATTATGGTATCAGTTAGCATGTTGTTTTCAGCAGTTGAATTTTGACATATTTAAAACTAAGGCTGCATTTGCCAAAGTTTTGCATGTCTGCACATTCATGCAATATCCTAAACACACTATCGCTTCAGTGAACAGGTAGGGAGGGCTTCAGGCTGCATAGATAAAACCAGAGGATTTCTTCCTGAAGCTTTGGCTTCTGCTGAAGTGGTTCCTAAAACAAGTTTAGGCTCCCTGGACTGAGAGGCATCCCCCACAGAGGCTGCAGCCAGTGCTGAATAGGTGTTTCAGAGGGCATGTGAATATTGCCACAGAATTCTCCTGTTCATTCAATGGAGGGAAACCTAGGTGCTTCTGTTCCTAGAGTTTATCTCCTTGAAGACTCTTGAAGGCATGCACTTCTCCATAGGGAAATGAGGTGGTTACTTAAAAAAGACTATTTGATCAGGTGCCAAAAACGTAGATGTAAACTACATGCTTCTGTTGGCTAGATCTCTATCATAGAGCTGTGAATACATGGCTGTAGAGCTTCAAAAGCCCTTCATCTGATCCTCATTTGGTGGCTATTAATAATCTTATTTTTCTGTGTTCGTAGGTGAGGAATTCCTCACTAAGAAAAGCTATCTGAATTTTTAATTTAAAAAAAGAGGTCAGTTCAAAATGCATTACAGATCAAACTGTTGACCTCTGAAAACACTGCTCCATGAAAATCGATTATCAGCACTCCCAGCCAGGCTCAGAAGCTCAGCTCTTGCAGGCTATGCCATGTATTTGTATTTGAGTCCAATGCTTTCCTCTTTCAGCTGTCAGACAGAACTGGGAAGGGAACCTGGAAAACCACAATTTTGCTTTCACAGTTCAACTATTTCCTCATTCATGAATTAGATAGGAACTATGGGACTATTTACGATTTGGTTATTATCTGAAATGTGATCTGTGTAATTGGTCATATCATTCATATTTATTCTCTCTCAGGCCAAACAATTCCAAGACCATAAAAGAGGTTTCAGTCTTGTCCCACCAGCCTTGCCAGTGAGACTCCCCAGGTGATCACTATCAGATGCATTCTCACATGATTTTCATTTTACAGATTTATTTTCTGGCAAAAGAAAAAAATAGGAAAATTCAGCTATTTCAACATTGGTGGAAAGCACATAAAAGAAGATCTGATACTATAAAAGCGAATTTGGTTTTGTGTTCAAATAGTGGGTTTTATCAGCATTTGTTCATTCAGAGGTGTTCCGTATCCTGCTCATGCAGAGATGATCAGATCTGATGAATGATCTGATCTGTTTTCATTCATATTCATTTGAAGAAGAATAGTAAGAGTGTAAGGAGAAACATGGCTCTTCCATTTCTGGCTAAATACCCCAAGAACAAAAGTCTGGAGCACGGGAGAGATTGGTTCAGGTGCTGTCAGGACCTCATAACCAAAGGAGGTCATTCTTGATCTTACAGAGGGACAGTAACCTCTTGTTTGTGTGTTTACATGGGGTCTGCTACAAAGGGCTAGAGCATAAGGGCAAATGGTACCCTGTGAGAGTAATACTCTTTAGTGAAAGGCACTGCATCTAAAAAGGGATATAAGCTGAGAGGGAAATAAATTTGGAGAAGGGTGAGAAAAATATCAATTAACAGAAAAATGCACACTGTTTTAAGGCAAAAAATTCTGTTTTAATGAAGACAACCTGCAATTTCAATAACATTCTTCCTTAAAACCAGAGATTTTTAAAAAAGGCTGCAAAACTAGTAACCTGCTGTTAGCATTGGTTTCTCTGTCTACTAGGGAGGGAGCAGATCCAGCAGCATCTTCAGCTCTTGGCAGGGATGCAGAGCTATGGCAGTAGGAGAGCAGTGGCATGATCTTGGTCCCTGGGGAGAACTTCTTACCTCTCAGTTAAAGTAAGGAAGTCTACCTTCAGCTGGGGAGGTGGAAGTTACCTTGCTCTTGCCAAATCTCATGTAGGATAAGAGTACAAATGTAGTTATTGGGAGCATATGTATCTCGTGGTTTTTTACAGTAGCTTATTGCACTATAACTTCCTGAATAATGTACTGCATATGGTAACAGACTTAATTATGCTATTTTCCTTGAAATCTAGTCTTTTTCTGGTTTTGGTTGGTTTAGGAGAAGTGTGGGGAGACAGCAAGCAGGGATGGGCCTGCAGCAGGAGACAGTTGTACGTGTCTGGTATTTTTAAGGACTTCTTTTATATTGCAACCTTTTTCTCATCCAGCTATTCTTACTTCTCACTGAGTTCAAAAGGCCAGCTAAGTTGTGTGTGAAGAATTCCTCCCAGAGATCCTGCCGTTCCCCAAGCCTTGACATGCTCCATGCATCAAAAGGCCTGGGTGCTCAGTGTTTGAACAGCACTGCTCACTGCAAGAGACACCCTTCCCCTCCCAGAGACATGACCTATTTAGTCTCGTATGGCATAGGGAACCCTTAAGAGAGCCTTTTCCCCTCCTGGCAATACAGTTAAAATTTATTGTTCTCTGGTAAGATCTCAACATCACACAGAAAAAAACAGCAGCCTTTCAGTTAGAGGAATGGCAGATCAACCAGCCCCCTTTTGATTTCCCTTCCAGTTCATTCACTATGCTTCCTCATCACTACCTAAGCCTTGATGTCTTTGCTTGTGGAAAGAGTTTATTGGGTTGGCTTTTTAAAAAAATGCATGTTTTCCAGGAAGGTTTGGACTCCCAGCCCATACTTGTTTCTCTGCAGCAGGAGCTTCTGCAGATAAAACACTGGGTTTATTGCAATACCAAGGACAGACATCTTCTAAGTACTATTAGTTTCAGGGTCAGAGTTATTTTAAGAATCACAGAAATGCTACTCCATTAAAGAGTGTTGCAATATTGTACGGGTGCCCATGGACAACTCATTATCCTTCTGGGTAAGAGTGGTAACACCTAGTGTTCACCATCAGTAAGCAGAGTGTTTGCTTTGGGAAAGCCATATGCCCTCTCTATGGTCAGTGGAAAGACTGTCATGTGGAAGGACAAGATCCCCCTTGTGCTCCATGGAGGGACATGGCATGGGACTGCTACAGCAGTGCTCTTATGATGGGATGCTAAGGCTAGATACTCTGAGCCTGAGAGGTATGCAGAGATGTGTGGGAGTATTAGGTCTGCCATAATGGGGCTGGGGGACAGACCCTGCAGATGCTAGGGCAGACTATCCTGCTAGAAGTGGCCAGCATTCCTCTTAATGCTGGAAGGGGTCCCAGTATAAATCACTGCATGGGCAGTCTGGGTAATGAGGGGACTGGCCCCTGGCAGCAAACTGGGAAGGGATGTGATTTTGATTTGATAGCTCAAAGGCACCTCAAGTTGTTGTGATGAATCATCTTTTGGAGGCATTTGCAGGTCCAGACACAATAAAGAGCCAAGACAGCCAGTCAGAGCTGTACACCCTGCTTTCAGACAGCTACAACAACTACATGAGAGGAGCCCCACTGGTGTCTCAATGCTTTCCAGCCTCCACAGGTCTGATTTCTCCCCTCTTTTACAGTGTCTGCTGGGAAACAAGCCAAAGCCACACAGAGCTGGATCTGCTCCTGATGTTCCTCATGTTCCCACTGTTCATCTCCAGGGCTTTGGGCTGGCCCTTAGAGGAGCTGAGGCTAGCAGGGAAATTTGGAGCTTGATCAGCTTTCTAAAGGGGGGAGTTTGGATTTAGGGGTTGTTTCAATCCCATCTCCACCAATGTTTGCTAAAATAATAAAAACTCATTTCTTCCATTAGCTTGACTTGCATTTGCTATGTCTGTGGTCTCTTCTTCCCCCTTTCTTAAAATCTTTCCTTATGTATTTAATCAAATCAAGTTTCCTAGATCTGCTGAGTGATTTCCTACATTTCCTTTATATCTGTTTTACCTGTCTGCCTCTACTTCTCGCTGTCCTGCAAGGATCTTTAATGCACCCCCTAACCCCACCTATACACAGCACCTCAGTGTTTCCTTCACAAGCACTGTGATAGGCTGAAGTAGCCTTCACTATTTGATGGAGTAAAGCCAGAGGGTGTCCCTCTGCTCCTCCAACGGAAAAAACCCATTCCCTAACACCCAGCTTTGATTTACAGCTCCCGCCCTACGTACCCAGCAGCTTCACATCACTTATTCCCTCTCTCTAGGTGGCTGGTTTCCAGACAGTGGCGTATCATGTCTGTCTTGAGGTAGCCTCCAAATTAGGAAACTCATTGTCTCATGCTGATGCATGGTGCTGGAGGTGGGAAACAATGGCTTCTGTGTGCCTCAAGCCCAGGTGGTGGTATGACTGCCATTTGGAGGCAGGGCTGCAGACCCTCAGCACCCAGGGCTTGTTCTCCAGAAAGGTTTGTGCTCCTTCTTCTCCCTTCCTGAATAACCACAATCTACATTCCTGCATCCTTTTACTTCTCTCTGTCTGAATGCCCTTTCTTGACCTTGCAGGAATGTGAGTGCGTACTAACCAGAGGCGATATATAAAACATGTCAGCTTTTACATAATACCATGTGAAGGCACTTACCTGAGACACTGGGGCATGAAGACTACAGTATGCTGCTGGGGAGCAGAGAAATTTATTGGTGGCTTTAGGCCTGACAACCTTTGATAGCTGTCAGAGTGGCAGGGAATAGAGGCAGAGACAGATTTGTGCTTCATCCCTGCCCTTAACTACCAGGAATGTATTGTTCAATTATTAACTTCTCATGTAGAGCCTCCCTCCTCCAAAAGCTGCAGTTATTACAGGGGGAAAGATCTTTCTGCCCTTTCCTTGTTTCCTCTAAAAAAAACCCCACACAAGTTATACATCCTGTGGAGCATTTGTTCTGTTCTAAAAACCTCTGCAACAAGAGGGTAAAAAGTGTCAGAGCAAACCAGCAGCTGTTTTTTGGTTCTCCTTATTTCGTTGTGCTCCAGCTGACCAGCTGCACACTTTTTTTTCATGCCTTCATTGTTGTTTTTACTGTCAGTAGTTTTACTGCTTGATTTCCACTTGGACATTTCTTGCAGGTGTACCTCTGATGGTAAATCAAGGCTGCCCCTAGCTCTTTGATCTGGGTCTTCAAACAATGAAACTGAGAGCTTCTCTCTCTCTTTTGTGCAGGTGGCTATATACTTTGCCAACTCTAATGAGTCCAGTCTCATGACACTAAGGAGACAAGCTGTAGGTAAGTTGCCCGCATGTAAAGGGAGGTGCAGAGAGGCTCCCCTGGCATGGCAAGGGAAGGCAGCAGTGCTGCCAGAGCAGCATGGCCAGGACTGACTGCCAGCACAGGCTTTCTACACTGACCCCCCCCTACTTTGATAATAACAAAGAGAGAGAGATAGCGAGCCCTGGCAGGTGTCATTGCTCCTTTGTAGATGGAAAGACTAGTCATATAATGAGAATACATCATGAAAAAGCATGCTGCTTCTTTAAAGCGCTTTAAAAATAAAATAGTTCTATAACTTCCCAAGTACATACTTAGCCCTGCAATCATTGCTCAGGCTTACTGCAACTGCTTATCTGCTGTGCTTTCTTATTAATTACTCCCAGAGCTCAGAACATTTTTCTCCTAGGAATTAAGGATATGTGTAAGAGACAATAGGAACAAGCAATAAAAGAGAAAGGACTGCAACATCTCCCTCTTAAAAAATCACCACTTGCACTGCGCCCAGTCTGCTGTAGAGCATAGCCTGTGGAGCATCCTGATGTACAGGAGATAGCAGCTTCACAGTTAGGGACACAAGAGGCCTAAAAGGGCTGACCTACCCAAAGCTGCAGGACAAACCGCCCACAGGAGGGATAGGTCATTTTCGTGTAGCTGTCCAACCTTGTCCACTCAAATGCAGGCTCGTAAGAGCCCTGCTGAGAAATCACACAGGTTCTTAGAGATCACACAATATAGCAGCTGTTCAAATGCAGATTGGTTCAAATGCACTGCTAACATGTTTTTCCATACGTTCCAGAATTTATAATTTCATATTTAAGAAATTTAAGGTTGTATACTTCTTGTTACGGTGTGACCTGTGCCCAGACACAGCTTAATGCACAGCTGTGCTTTCAGTAAGAGGGTATGGTTTCACAAGACACCTTGTGTTGAGTTTGTAAGTCATGGCTTTGCTGGTTTAGTGGCCTGAATTAGCTTATCTTGCGATCGGACAAGTGCCAGAGCTGGTGCAAGGACAGTCAGGGAGGTGGTGAGTGTGTGGTATGGACTGTTATCTAGAGGTGGGTAAAGAGGGAATGCAGAGATGGAGGAGAATGGGCTCTCCCCTTCTCTAGCAGAAGCTAGATACTAATTCAGCTCATCCATAACCAAGCCCTTACTGACCAGATAGAGATCAGATGACAACAGTGTCTGGGCAGCTGAGTCACTTCTACAGCTGCAGAATGAAAGCTTCTGGAAGCTCTCATGGCAAGCTCAATGCTTCAGGCCACCGTGGTGAGACGTCAAACAGCAACTGTAAGAGAGGTGTCAGCTTGGAAGCCTCATTACTCAGGAGAAAACAGAGGCAGCTCTGCTATCAAGCTCCTGCAGTAGTATTAGTATTAGACTAGTATCATACTCCCACAACAAGGGGTGCAAGTTTTAATGGGTACACCATAAAAAGCAGGCAAAAATAAGGGAAAGAAAATATGTATTCATGCTCCAAGTTGATTTAATAAAATAATAAATATTTAATGAATGATGCTTGCAAAACAAAACCATCAGGATCATGGAAAGGCAGGAGAGAAACGAACTGAAGTCTGTGAAATTCCTAAGCTGGGTCCGAGGAGGGGAAAGTACAGGGAGGAGCTGGTCAGAGATTCCTACTGACTTCTCTCTCTAGAGTGGCTCATAAAACCCCACATAGCTCAAATTATTTCATTCCCAGACACCCATTATATAGACAAACCTGTTATTAATGGGAAACTTTCCTGATATGAAAGGCAGTATGAGGTTGATCTTGTTCTTGCCATATGTCTTCTGAAATGACAGCTAAAGACTGCTGAATTGCTGCTCAGTGCTAGGCAGCAGTTACTGACTAAGGAGATTTTTTTATTGAGAAAATGATTATATTCCTTTCTGAGATAATAAAATTCTTCATGACACACATTAAAAGTGCTAAGACTTCCCAGGTAGCCACTGTGCCCTGCTGGGAACATAGTGTTCTGCTGGTGCTCAGGCAAGCCCAAAAAATGTGTACAGCCCGTATATCTTCAGAATCTTTGCCATCCTCCCTTACGAACTTGTGATTTGAATAAGCCCAGGACTGTCCTGCTGCTTCTGAGATGATCCTTGTTCTGCTAATCTTTGCTCCACTATCTTTAGATACTTTTAAAATCTGTCTGCTTTTCAGTTACGTATTTACTCAAAGAGACGTATTTATCTGGTCCAGTAGCAGTTGCTATTTGCCTTAATATGTCAGTCTGAGCCTTACAAATGCCTTCTGATTAAAGCAAGCTTCAATTCCCCTTATTCTTTGCTCCCTGCTGTTGTGGCATGTCCCCATTGGGGCACACAACCACTCATCATTTGTGGTGCTGCAGGAGGAAGGCACAGCTCAGTCCCCTTCTCACACCCTGCCGTGCACCCTTGCTCCTAACTATTATAATAATAAATAAATAGCAGTCTTTATGGTTTCAAATACTTAGAGTATGTGCTCCTACAGTAAAACATGAATGCACTGTCAGCGTACAGCAGTGCCCCTGGACACAACTGCAGGAGGTCCCCGTGGTATCTCCTGCAGAGCCAGGGAAGGTGCCATGGAGCAGCTACAAGGTGGGTTTTTGACACATGTTCACTCAAAGACAGGCATGCAGCTGAGGCCAAAGGGTCTTGTTGGTCCAGACCCACTCAAACCCACATTTCTGCAGCTGTGCAATGAACTACAGCTATGACAAAAACTGTAATTAGCTTCCAAATCTGTTTTACTCCCATCCACCTTAAATTAGCTGAGAACTAAACACCCATGGGTGAAGCCTGGTGGGTGCAGGAGCCAGGCTGCTTTGTCCTGGCCACCTGGCCCAATGTGTATTTTGGTGGCTGCACTGGACCCACTTCTACTCCCAGGTGGAACAAAAACCTCAAGACCAATAAGCTACCCTGCTGCTACAGCCCTAAACGAGGGAGTAAAAAATAGTAGGGGATACTAGCCAGGGATGGGGAGGAGGATGTCTATCTTCCTTTCCACCATCAGAAGTGTTCCTAGTGTAAGAAACAAAACTTTATTGCATTTAAACCTTTATTACCTTGAATAGTTGGGAGGTATTCAGAGCTGCCTTCTGCATTTGAAGCAAGGGCTCTCCAGGCTGTAGTCACCTCTGAGGACTGTGCCCCAGCTCGTTGAAGCAGCGTTGGACTAGGTGACCTTTGAAGGTCCCTACCAACCCAGATTACTTTATGATTCTTTGATTCTATGACTGGGAAAGGTCAGCCTTGGCAGTGCCACTTGTTGAACCAGCATGTGAGCCACCAGTGCTGGATGCTGTGTTGCCACTGCAGAGCAAGACTGCCGTTTTGCAGTGAAAAAAGCAACATTTCCTTATAGAGGCAGGAAAGTTTCACTTTGACTCTAAAGTAGGACAACTCACGCGATGTTCGCTGGAGGAAATACAGTGAAAACAAACCCGTGATGGCAAAGAGATGGTCTGGACAGTTTTTGCCCCCGTCTCTCAGTCTATAAAAGTGAGGAAATCTCACTCAGGGTCATATCTGAGCATCTCTGTGGATATTTACAAATCTGTCAGGTTTTGCTCAACAAACAGCTCTGAGTTGTTTGGCTGAGACAGTTCAAACCCACCCTCCTCCTCAGGTGAAGGAGCCGAGAAGTAGCAGACTGGCGGGGGAAGCGTATTTCAGCTACAGCACAGCAGTTTGAGTTTCATGCTCCCATGCAAACTGTGTGGGCTTGCACTTTTGGGAAGTGGGGCTGGCCCCGAGGAAGAAAGAGAGGTTTATCTGAGCTGGCGCTGTGAACAGCACTTGGCTGCTATAGCTGCCACCTTCCTTTAAGGCCAACATGAGCTCACGTGCTTTACACAACTGCAGATGCTGTGGGCGTTGCAAAAAAACAACAATTGCTGACAATGTACCAATGCATAAGACCAAATTCAGGCTATTCCTTGAACTTCGAACACTTTGAACACTCAACTCCATGGAAGTGCCAAATTTTATTTTATACAGGCAGAATTTTAATTCTGAATATTCTTACTGCTGAAGTCTTGCTTATAAATGGATCCAAATAGCCAGTTTAAACTCCTCAGTAATTTGTTTCATTTGGGTTTCTTTCAGGTTTCTTTCTTTCACATTGTGAATCAACAGCCTGGCAGCAAAAGGCTTCTGTTATTATACAGAGCAGCGTATTTAAGGAAATTGGACCCAATTATGTTGGTTATGGTGATCTTGCTGAATAACCTCTTCCAGCCGAGATTATTTCTGGGTGATAAGTATCTCTCATTTCCTTCAAAATCACAAGTGCCTTTTGCCCAGAGAAGATTGGCCAGAGCAGCAGAATGGTGAGGCCAGTGAACTGGCTGCATACGCTGAGCCAGCAGCCCCCTGTGTCCCTTGGTGGGCTGCCTTGGGCACTTGCCCCATCTAGGATGCCCAAGCCACCCCTTGCCATGGTTCCCATGGTACCAGGAGGGTTATGCAGACAGGGCTCACACCCCACTGAGGTCTGACCTGACTACCAGGCTGGGTGCAGCCTCTGGAAACCCCAGTTTCCCACCTAGTGAAGCAGAGGGAATAGAACTTGGTTCACTGTCAGGAATGCTGGGTATTTAAGTATTACAGCAACACAAGACTCAGATTATACATTGAGATAAATCTGGCTGGCTGAGGCATTATCATCTCTCTCTGCCATACACAAGTAACCCAGACTGAGAACAGGGGCCAGCAAGGCCACACAAAAACCTCTGAATGTTTTTCACTTTACCAGTAAAAGCCAGTACTTTACCATACTAGGTCAAGCCAATGCAGCAAACCCCCCTAATCTGACAGGTTGAATGACAAAACAGTGTTTCTTGGTGCATCCTCAATATTTTCAGTCCGTAAATCAGGGCTTAACCTCCATACATGGCACTGGTCAGAGGAGATCACAGACTTTCAAGGAAGTTTTACTGCAGACCCCTTTGGTCACCATCTCTCTTCTGTTCAACACTTACAGCCTCCTTGCTCTCTCCCTATAGCCCCTTTGCCACCTAAACCTTTGCACTCTGCTCTCCTTGCTGAAACACCTCCTGCTGTCTGTTCTCACCTGCATGGCATGCATGCACTCCATCACTGATGTAGTCTGTGTTCGGGCTTTATTGCAACAGCAATACTTCTGTCAAGGTGTGGTTGATCTGGGAAGTGGGCTCCCCATGGAAATGTCCCCAAGAGAGAGCAGAGCTTCTTGGTTTTAGAGCATTAATGTGGCTTCAGAGAAGCTGGGTGACCCCTGAAATGATAGAGATTTGTAGTGTGTTTTTAAAGAGCATGGAGGCTGCTGGCATAGTTATTTTTGTTACTTGATCCCATAATTCTACCTCATGATTCATTTTTCTCTTTGGGAAGGATTCCCACTGTAGGAGAAGCTGTGAGCTACTGAAGAGGAGAACTAGAAGAGGTCAAATCAACCTTGCCTCCCAGGCTCCCAAAATATCCAAGCAGTTTCCAGGAGGTGACTAACATCAGAAAGGTTAGTCTTTGATGAGGAAGAAATGAGGACCATGAGAAATGATGCTGTCAAAAGGACACTTCAGTATTAATCAAAGAAAACAACAGGAAGGTAGACAGCTGCAGAGGACAACAGCTGCCAGCTGCCAATGTCAGTGGTCCCCAAGCTGGTGGCACGCCCAGCACACTTGCAGCTGGGAAGACATCAATCACGCTGCTCCCAGAAGTGCCCTTTTGCATGGCGATAGGCAGTGTGATCAGTCCTGGTTTGAAAGCACTGGAGATCAGGAGCTGCCCTCCAGCTCATACACGTGTTCACACGCTCATTTGTCCACTCCAGGGCACAGCCTTCAGTGCAGATCTGTGGGGCAGCTGTGGGAGGCTGGGGAACATGGACGTGAACTTTGTTTCTGTCTGTGCAGAACAAGGAGGTAGATTAAATGGGGAACAGGATGCAGGCTGGTGTTTCAAACACTGCCAAAGTTTACCTGCGGTTCAGAACCAGTGCTGTCTTCAATTACAGCAAACCTGTAGTCTTGATTCTGAGGTAACTGAAAGGACACCATCAACCATGCCAAGTCCTTTCTTTTTCCTTTTCCTTTCCCTTCCTCTCCGTTTCCTTTCCCTTTATTTTCATTTCCTGTTCCTTTTATTTTGTTCCCTTTCCTTTCCTTTTTCGCTTTCCTATCTCCTCTCTTTTCTTCACCTCTATTTTCTTCTCCTTTATAATGGGTTGGTGGTTTTGGTTTTTTTTTTTTTTTTGAGCATGTGCCATTCACAGTCTTCAATGCTCCCTAAGTTTTCAATTAAAACAGGTTCCAATCAAAAAATAAAATCTCCCTATATAACTGTAATAAGTGAAGACGGTCATCTTCGGCCGCTAACGGTCATTCCCCGAGCTGAGCAGGTCCAGAGAGGAGCCATCCGCTCCGGAGCGAGGGGAAACCGCGTCCAGGAGCCTCAGTTCCCAGCGGCGAGGGCCGTCAATGGAGCCTCGACCCCTGGCAGGCCTTGCCCAGGAACCGGCAGCTCCGCTGAGGCGGGCAGGGACTCGCAGGGCCGGTGCCAGGAGGGACGGCCCCGCCCTGAGCGGGAAAAGCCTGCCCCAGGGAGCGCGGGAGCAGCGCGGGGGGCGGCCGTTGGAGCCGGAAGCTCGAGCGGGCAGCGGGCGGGATGGGCAGCGCTGGCCTCAGGAGCAGTGTGAGAGCTCTGCTCTGGCTGCCCCGGCGGTGGAAGCGTCGGCACCAGACGGAGCCGATGAGAGGAGAAGCTACAGCGGAGACCTCGGGGTGTAGAGAGTGCCTGCACCGGTCTCGTGAGGAGAGGGTGTGCAATGGGCAGGGCCGCGCTCGGTCCGCACTGCTGGAAGCACAAATCATAAAGCTTAAACGTGGAAAGAGTATTTTATTTGTTTATAAAGTTAGTTTAGTTTAGTTTAGCTTAGTTTAGATCAGTTCACTTAATTTAAATCTAGTTTAGCTTAGATTACATTTACTTTTTCTAAATCTTTCAGAGCGGTGCCCTGGTGGTGTGAAAGCAGGGCAAGAACCCAGCCAGAATAGGGCAGGGAAGACCTAACAAGGGGTGATGCTCAGTGCTGCAGAGGACAAGCAGCAAGTCCTGGGGGCAAGAACCCTTCTTGTGCCTGGCAGTGGGAGCTATAAAGCACTGGGGGAGAGCACTGGGCCATCTGTGGATCCTTTCTTATGGCTACACTACACTATCTCCCCAGAAGATGAGGACGGCGATCTCCCTGAAGACTGAAGCAGGATTTCCATACATCCATCTGTCCATCCATCCGATGAGCATTGAGTGTGCCCCCTCCAGGAGCTGGAACTGCAGCAGAGCACCTCCTGCAGCTTTGCAGCTTCAAGTGTTCCCTCCCTCAGTCCCCCCCTCACCTAATTCCCTGGTGCACAGCAGAGGAGGACAACGAGCTCCCCAACAACAGAAGCAGGATTTCTGTCCATCCATGCATCCATCCATTTATCCATCCGATGACCGTTGAGCGTGGCCCCTTTAGGACCTGGAATTGCAGCAGTGAACCTCCAGCAGCTTTGGGCAGTCTCCTCAGCCCCTCCAGCTAATTCCACCGGTACCTCAGGGAATTCCTCTCGGATAGCCTCAGGCTGCCAGCTCTGCCCTGGTGGCAGTGCCGGGCACTCTGGCAGTGGGACACAGGAGGGTGCTGCCTTATACTGCCCCAGAGCATTCTGATGCCTGCACTATGACAGGGGGGTGACGGGACCCCACAGCCCTGCCCAGGGCAGCCCTGCTGCTGCTGCCCCTTCCCCCAGCATCCCTTGGAGAAAGGCCTTTGGGCTGCTGGCCCTGAGGCAGTGCCTGTGCCCAGGAGGCCCAGGGGGATGTCCCTGCCCATGATGGCCACACGCTGGGCACCACTGCTGGGTGTCGCTGTAAATCAGTCTGTGTGTTCAGACTGTATCAGTACAGGCTCTTATACCGTGTACAGTCATTTGTGTGCGGCCATCCCAGAGGTGAAAGGCATTTTGGTTCCCTCTGCATGAACTTTGCAGAAACGTAGAGAGCGTACAGGATTCCCTCACCGTTCCTTATCAATACACCAAGTGGCATTTGCTACTAAGCTGCTTATGGTGAGGTCTTCTTGGAAAGGAGAATTTGAGGAATTTCCTCTGCGTTTTTTACCCAGGGTGTTTAGGTGTTTGCTTGTGTTTGTTAACATTCATATGTCTAAATTAGGGGCTTACCTCTTGTATTACTACTTGAACAAAACACTTCACTGACTGCTGCCTAATTCCATGTTCTTGGTAGCTCAGTAAAGTGTTTTGATACCAATTCTGTTTAAACCCCGTGGACTTAGCAGCTTTTCCCTGCAACACTCAGGGAAAATGAGTAACTGACTCAGTTGTGTAGAACAGTTTTAAAGCCCTCTGCTAAGTATCACCTCAGGGTACTGTATAGAGGGCGCACATTTAGAGATTGGCAGCAAATCCCTCCAGCACATTGGTTCAAATCCTTGAAATGCAGAATGACCGCTGGTATCTCTGCTATAGGCTTATTTCTTGAGTGCTCTGTCGGGGGGACTGGCCTCCCGTGATTCCTACACTGCAGATAGCCCCTCAGACCTACGTCAGAGCTTGTCATGCAGAACTATATTCTATAGCCCCATCACAGAAGGCCACCAAATTGGTCAGAAATGATTTCCCATTAGTGAAGCCCTCCTGCAGCAGGGGCTGAGCTGCAGGACCCTGTCAGTAGCTGAAAGGTGTCAGGGAAGCTGAGAGGGAGCTGGACTGCTTGCTCCAGGCCCAGAGTGGCTGGGGGCCTCAAGCTTCCCTCATAGCGCACCCAGAAAAGGAGGAGGGCAGTGATCCCAGGAGCTGGGAGCTAGTAACAGAAAAACAATAATGAAAAAAAAATTAAATAAATAGTAAGAGCACTATTAAAAGCAAGATGCTTCCTCCAAACCCTTAGTTCACCAAGCATCTCTGCAGGGGCCTAAGGAGGAAACACCCACCACCCCCAACGAACAACCAGCTGATGCACCAGTGAAGACGATCACTACTGGTGCCTCCAGGAAAAAGTCAGCGGGTCATAGTTGTGGGTCATTCTACTCTGAAGGGTACAGAGGCACTGGAACAGGTTGCCTGAGGACGTTGTGAATGCTTCATCCCTGGCAGTTTTCAAGGTGGGACGGAATCTTGGGTGACATGGTTTATTGTTTGATGTCCCTGCCCATGTCAGGGGGGCTGGAACTGGATGATTTTAAGGTCCTTTCCAACCCTATGTGTTCTATTATTCTGTGATAAAATGATTGAACACCTTTTCTCAGGAAACCCTGCTGCAGGTCCCTACAGGTAACTACTGACAGTTTATCAGGATTAGGAGTAAGTGATCAGGTGAACTGGGAGGTGATTGTGGGCCATTTTCTCACACAAGCTGAGAGAAATGTAAAATGTCAGAGAAAAGCATTAATAATGAGCTAAAAGACAAAACTTGGGTATGCTTTCAATAGGAATGACTGCAGGAAAGAGCTTTTTAAATATCTAATGACCTTTGGAGATATCTGAATCTAGAGCAACAGGGGACTGAGGACACGTATTGGGGCAAAATAGGGATTTGCCGACTTGCTGAGGGAAAGTCATGAGCCTCCTGAAGATTATAAAACTCTGACTTCACTGTTCATATGTGTCATAGAATCACAGAATAGTTAGGGTTGGAAAGGACCTATCCATGCAGGCAAACCAAAAGCCTTTAATTTTCAAACTCCCTCAGATTCAAAAAGTGCCCCATACTGAATGGGCAAAATGGAAAGAACTAAGGTGACAGGCCACTTCTGGGAAAGGCCAAATTCATCTATTTAAAAATAAAATCTTAGAATCATAGAATAATAGAATAGTTAGGGTTGGAAAGGACCTTAAGATCAAGTTCCAACCCCCCTGCCATGGGCAGGGACACCTCACTCTAAACCATGTCACCCAAGGCCTCGTCCAACCTGGCCTTGAACACTGCCAGGGATGGAGCATTCACAGCCTCCTTGGACAACCTATTCCAGTGCCTCAGCACCCTAACAGGAAAGAATTTCCTCCTTATATCCAATCTAAACTTCCCATGTTTAAGTTTTAACCCATTACCCCTTCTCCTATCACTACAGTCCCTAATGAAGAGTCCATCCCCAGCACCCCTCCCTATATGCCCCCTTCAGATACTGGGAGGCTGCTATGAGGTCTCCACGCAGCCTTCTCTTCTCCAGGCTGAACAGTCCCAACTTTCTCAGCAGATCTTCATACAGGAGGTGCTCCAGTCCCCTGATCGTTCTTGTGGCCCTCCTCTGGACTTGTTCCAATAGTTCCATGTCCTTTTTATGTTGAGGACACCAGAACTGCACACAGAACTCCAGGTGAGGTCTCACAAGAGCAGAATAAAGGGGCAGGATCACCTCCTTCGACCTGCTGGTCACACTCCTTTTAATGCAGCCCAGGATATGGTTGGCTTTCTGGGCTGCAAGCGCACACTGCTGGCTCATGTTCATTTTCTCATCAACCAGCACCCCCAAGTCCTTCTCCGCAGGGCTGCTCTGAATCTCTTCTCTGCCCAGCCTGTAGCTGTGCCTGGGATAGCTCTGACCCAGGTGTAGGACCTTGCACTTGTCATGGTTAAACTTCATGAAGTTGGCATCAGCCCAGCTCACAAGCATGTCAAGGTCCCTCTGGATGGCATTCCTTCCCTCCAGCGTATCAACCAAACCACACAGCTTGGTGTCATCAGCAAACTTGCTGAGGGCGCACTCAATCCCACTCTCCATATCAGCGACGAAGACTTTAAACAAGACCGGTCCCAACACTGATCCCTGAGGGACAGCACTCGTTACAGGTCTACCGCCGGATATTGAGCCATTGACAACTCTTTGTGTGCAGCCATCCAGCCAGTTGTTTATCCACCGAGTGGTCCATCCATCAAATTGATGTCTCTCCAATTTAGAGACAATGATGTCATGTGGGACAGTGTCGAATGCTTTACACAAATCCAGGTAGATGACATCAATCTGGATCTTATCTTATTTTGAGATGATCTGTAGTTTCACCTATGGATGAAACTACTATAGTTTGAGGATTTTTCCATTATTTTAAAATCGTAACGGTTTGCATTTTTGGAATAAACAGCATAAATTATCTTTTGTTTAAATTTGAAAACAAAATTGAGCTTTCATAGTCCTTCAGTCAGAACTAAATCAAGGAGGATTAAGCAGGGTGCAGTTCATTTCTCAGCTGTGCCCATTTGGCCTTTTTCTTTTTTCCCCTAGAAGGTTACGGCCTCTCATCTTGAGCTGACATTACACACCAAGTGGCGCTGAAAGCTAGGCTAGCATTTGTGGCAGCAGCTACTTCTCAACTAAATCCCCATGTTTACCTGGAAAAATGCCAATCATCCTCCAGTCATAATACCCAGATCTTGCAGCATTGGTCAATGACAATATTTACCAGCTTCAGCAAAAGCATCATTGAGCAACATTCTTCCAGGAGAGGTAACTTGGACAGTGGTGGCAACCAGTGCACCTCTTTTCCTTATGGGAGCCACACCCAGAAGCTAAGAATTGGGTGGGAGGAACTACTTTAGGTCTGGAAGCACCTGAAGTCCTGGAGCCCCCCTGAGAAGGTGAAGTTAGTGGAGATGGTAACAGCTTGACTGAAGTTCTTGCTGAAGTCTCCTGTCATCTAGAGTTTAGAATTGAAGTGGGAATTTGGCCCTCTGTCTCAAGACGGTTGTAAGATCAAACTATATTTTCCAGCAAGTCCCCTAAGTTCAGCAGAGCTCCAGTGTAAGAGCTGGGGAACTTGTCAGATAGCCCACTGAAGTGAAAAAAAAAAGAAGAGCATTTTAATAAATAAAATACAAACCAGAGTAATAAAATAAGCATGGTAGATTCAGTGTTATTTGTTTTCATATTAATCTTATGCTGCCCCACGAGTTCAATATACCACAGCTTTTTATATTAAGAAAACGTGCAACATGGAAAGTATTAAGGAAGTGTTGTAGAGGTTGAGTTAGAGGAAGATCATTTTTTTCTGGCTGTCTGAGAAGCTGTCTGGAGCAGAGGAATGTGTGTGTCAGCTGATTAAGACCACAGAAGTGATTAGCAAGGGAACCGTTAACAACGCTGCGTGTCAATGCACATCTTTAGGTTAAGGAGTTAATTGCCTCTCTCAAAACTGTGGTTTCTAGACTTCTGTAGACCTGTGAAGAAGACCCAGTGGCAGTTTGTACTTAGTCCACATTTTTCAAAATTCATTTCCCAAACACAAAGACTAGATGTGTCTCCTTATAATTCCTGCTGAGCATTTCAGTGTTGCTGTAAATGGCTAATTCTGTGAAGAACAAGGTAGCCATCAACTACCTGAGTCTTTACCCATCACCTCCCTTGTTTGCTACAACTTTCTGTTTCCAGGGAAGCTTTTCCTTGATTTATGAAGTGTGCTTCTCTGGAAGTTCAAGTGTGTGTACAACACAGCACCTTTCACCAAAGTGCTGATGTACAGCACCGCTTTCAAAATGCTTTCTCCACCGCTGTGAACAAGCACTTGACATTCCTTCCATTAAAGTGTCCTCTTCCCACCCCTTACCTCTAAACCTGGAGGAAGAAATTTTGTCCAAATAGATCAAGATTTTATAGACTGAAGGAAGAGAAAGACTTCTTCTTGAAAATACTTCAGTGTCTTCATTTCATCTACATGTGAGAGAGAAGCTGGAGCACATCTGCTTGGCAGAGTTGCCTGGACCCACCCTGGGCAGGGATGGCTGCCTTCAAGCCTGGTGGGTACTGCCTGGAGAGCTGCCCTGGGGGCCTGGGTGCTCCCAGCATCCTGTCTCTTGCCTGGACCCCAGGACTGCCTTTGCCAAACCCCAAGCCACTGCTCTTCACCTGAAATACTGAAGTGTCACCCAATGAGAAAACTACGTGGTCTTTCACAAGAGGAGGTTCCACACAATTTCCAGCTTTCAGAGATCCTCTGAAGTTGTCCTTAGCTGGATCATGGAAATCAGGGATGAGACACAGGCACTTTTCAGGCAAGACATACCCACACAAAGTGACTACTGCCCCTACCTACTGTCCCCCACTGGAGCTGCTGGGAGGACTGCACTATACTAACCCAAACTTGGGGTCCACAGGTATTGCTTACTGGGCTGCAGAACATAAGCAAATTATACTCAACAGAAGTCCTAGCTGAAGAGAGGAAAAACAGATATTTGTTCAGGTCAGCTCCTCAGCTCATATTTTGCTCAGCAACCTGTACACTGCAAGACGGCAATCAATCCATGATAGACATGATCCATAATCAAGTGGGTCTTTTCCTATCAATAACATGCAGGCACAGTCAATCCTACCTTGGCCAAGGCCAGCTGGTTCAGGCTAGAGCCCTACCCTCAGCCAGCCTTGAGTAAATTATTTTCCCCTCTAGCTCTAGGGCCACAAACACTGATCCATGCCGCTGCACCAGCTCACAGGCTGGGAAACAATAGAAGCAGGGCAAGCTTACAAGCTCTGTCCATGCCTGGAGAGAATCAGTCTTTTCAGATGATAGATGGTGAGAGGGACGGCCATGGTTGCGGACACTTTGTGCCCCTGCCAACCACAGGTTGTTTCAAGAGTTAGGCACCAGCAGGTTTAAACAATAGGCAATGTCCTTTGTGACCTCAGCTAAATCTTTAACCTGAGGAGAGCAGCTTTGGTTTGCACAAGCACCTACAGATTCAGATGCTTATTTCAGTATTTATTTCTTTTTAACATCTGGGCTTGTCTTCTCTAGATACGAGTTTTTCTTGAGGTATTCTGCATTTAATTATCAGCTGCGATGGAAGGCTTGCAAGCACAGCTGTTATTGCAACATTTCAGTGCTTTGACTTTCAGCCCCAGATGGAATGAACTGTGCAGAAATGAGAAATCAAGAGTAAAGCAAACTTTCTCAAACTTTCAAAACAATTTGATGTGAGAAACAGGCTGGGATGGATTAAGCAGACACAGAGCCGCTGTGGTGATGAGTCATGGTGCTACACTGATGTGACACCATGCCGTGGTTATCCTGCAGCAGTGCCAAGGGAAAGGGCTCTTCCACAATGGGTGGCTTGGAGCCCTGGCCTGCCAAAAATCTCCCTGCAGGGCTGAGTGAGGATTTGGCTCTGCCCTTATTTGGCCAAATAGCCTTAATTCTTTTCATGGATGGAGCCCATCACAGATAATGACGCTATTTGCAGAAGAAGGTATTTGGCTATTGAGTGTAAACTTAGGGGACGGTACAGGCTCCTTGGCTTGGTTGCTGAAGCAGTGCTATGGCTGTCACTGCAGGCAGGTATACGCATACGTGTATACCTGTGTCTGCCTGTGATCCCCACAGTGCCCCAAAGCTTGGACCCACTCTAACAAGGTGACTGCAAATTACAAGCATGTGCTTAGATGCAACTTCTCCTTTTGCTTGCTGCTGAACACAGTTTCATGACCTTCAAAAGTTTAAAAACTTGTCTGGGGGAAGAGAGCCAAAGTAGGATGGACACGTGCCTCAAAGACCTCCTCATTTGCTTACCCTTGACATCACCTTTCAAAAATGGGAGGAGCATGAGGGTGCAGTTTGGGTTCCTCCATGTGGCCATGTGGCCAAAGTAGGATGGACACGTGCCTCAAAGACCTCCTCATTTGCTTACCCTTGACATCACCTTTCAAAAATGGGAGGAGCATGAGGGTGCAGTTTGGGTTCCTCCATGTGGCTGGGTTGTCCTGTGCACTTAGCATGGCAGAGGCCGCCTGTATGGCAGAGATGTGCCTCCATTCACAGCCCAGGGCAACAGCTTTTGTTTCACATGCAAAGCTCACAGCCAGGGTATTTATCTTTCATGCTGGTCTTTTCATTAGCCCCAGCCTCTGGATCGCTGCCCCAGCCAGCTGTTGGCTGCTAGGTCTGGATTTGAAAGCCAGCAGTGAAGGTTGTGCTGATAGGTTTGGTGCCATCCTCTACCTGCAGTGAGCTTGTCTCAGGCATTCCCAGTTTGTGTTAGTATTTCAGGAGCTGGAGGGGCATCCCTTTCCTACCCCTTTCTTCAGACTCCTGCCCAGCTGGTGCCTGCCTGCCCCATGATGGGGCAGGACCCATCCCTCCGGCAGCACACACATTCTTCCTTTGGCAGAGGGAAGTGCCCTGGGCCAACGCAGGGAGGCTGGTGATGGGGCTCACCTCCCCTCATGCCAACCAGTTAAAACCAGGTGTCTATAAATAAAGTCTCCATTTGTGGAAGCCCTGCTCCCCACATGTCCACCACCAACACCTTGTTTCTCAACGCTTCTGCCTTTTGCCAGCACAAATGGCCTCACAGCAAGCCAAAGAAAGAAATCTGTTTGTGTTAAAAAGACTTTTTTTTTGCCAGGTTTGAATTTATTCATTTCTCTCCCTTGATTTGTAGCACAGGAGTCACAGGACATTGCCTGGAAGGAGGAGCTGTGGGCACGGGAAGGCAGGAGGGTAGCACTGCCACAAGGCAGTTTAAGGTCCAAGTGTGAGGTGCTGGAAGCCCTCCGGTGCTCACCAGCCCTCCGATGATCTTTATTCTCTGGGGACAAGCATCTGAGACCTAGACTGTCATCTGCAGTGTCAGTGGCAAATAATCAAACACCACAAGAGTAGAAACAGACTCAAGCACTTTTTCCTCTTAGAATTATCAAATTATTTCCTCAGCATAATATTTTATTAATGTAACTGTAACCCATTCTATTAATACCTTTATTCATGAGCGGCTGCCTGTCAAGGGCTGCCTGTCAGTGTACTGCTGGACAGGATGCTTGCTGAGAGGTTTAGCATCTTCCTCCATCAGCAGCACCAGTAGAGGTTTTACAGTTGTCTTGACACTAATGCTGAATAAAGTCCAGCTTTCTCTTGTTTCCTGGTCAGGTGGCTGCAGAGAAGTGGAAGGATGTCCTGGCTCCCTCTGTGGGGCCAAAGAATCCAGTCCATAAGCTTAAAGGAGTGTATTTCTGTGAAGGCAGGATTTCAGACAGCTTTGTGGAGCTCTCCATGTTGCCTGTGCAAGAAAATAATCTCTTTGGCTGGCTCATCCCATATTAGCTTCCCTATTCATCCCCCAGACTCTTGAGCCAGGGCCATCCATACTTCAGTAGTTCACTGAGCCTTGTTGCACCTGCCACACACATGTTATTAGGTTGCTGCTGATTAAATAATTCAATCTCTCTGAAAGGACAGTCCTCAGAAAAGTAGGTTATGTGCTGAGAGCAATCCTACTTGCCTCAAGGAATGCTGGTGGTACTGGCCAGCGCTGTTGGGTTGAGTGAGATTTTTGATGGAAAAAGTGTTGCAGTAACAAGCTGTCTTTGTCAGAAACACAGGCTGTGATTTCTGTGCCCCAGAGTGTTTTCAGAACAAAGATGACTGCTCCCTTGCCTCTCCAGGGCACAGAAACAAGAATTCTCCTTCATAAATTTTCCCTGTGGAAACTCAGCTAAATAATTATATAGGCTGATGCCTGAACATGAAATATATGCAGGGTACAATACATAAGCAAAATACAGCAAGGGATGTCTTCTAATTTCTTTTTTAAAGCTGGATGTAGTGGTTAATACAGATGTGATGTTCCCCTTTCTAACAGGACAATACTGACCTTGTATTAATCACAGAATCACAGACTGGTTGAGCTTGGAAGAGACCTCTGGAGATCACCTGGTCCAACCCCCATACTCAAACAGGGCTACCTACAGCTGGTTGCCCTGGACGATGGTCAGATGGCTTTTTAATATCTCCAAGGATGAAGACCTTATAACCTTCCTGGGCAACCTGTGTCAGCACTTGGTCACCCTCGCAGTAAAATGTGTTTCCTGATGTTCAGGGGGAGCCTCCTCTTTCAGGTTGTGCCCTTTGCCTCTAGCTCTGCCACTGGGCACCTCATATCCCAAACACTGGAAATTGTCTCTGAGAATGAAGCCGTGATGCTAGAGGAAAATACAGCTCGTGCGCATTTAGTCCTTTATGGCGGGCCCTTGGAAGTAACAATCACTGAACACTCCACCATCAGAAAGAGCTTTAGAAGAGAAGCTGGAAACACTTCGATTTACAGCAGCAGGATCTCCACATCTAGGCAAGTCAGTCCACCAGCTTTCATGCTCTGCAGTTGGTACCAGAGACAGGACAGGTTTGAGTAAAATACCAGCCATTTTGACACTTTTGATTTAGAATAAATAGAAACTGGGCAAAATAATGATGCACTCACTGAAATTCTCTTATTTATTTTGGAGAATGAAAAGAATAATACCGAAGCTGTTTGTTCGAGGCTTTTTTTAATATGGCTATTACTTACACATTAGATACAATGCTTTAGGATAGCAGCAATGCTGCTATGTATGTATCAACAGCTGAACAGCAGTGCTGCCTATTTGCTCTGAGTATTGATAGTGTTTCTTAAAGCTCCAGCTGCTGGAAGCAAGGGATTAAAAAAAAAAAAAAAAAAAAAGTAAGCTTAGCTGCTTAAATTCTGAAAAATCTGTGCCCAAGCACTGAAAAGGTGCCCTGGATAGAGTCAGGAGCCAGAAGTCACGTTAAACAAACTTCACATTTTGTTTTTAGTTCTTGCTGGTTGTAAGCCTACCTGTGATTTTGAAAGCTGGATCCATAAATTTCAGTCACTAGAGCTTGTAACACATTGGCCAACACAACACAGGGAAAGCAAAAATCAAACCCTTTTAGATTAAGTTGTTTTTCCTACTAATTTCTTAAGTCCCTAAAGAACTTCTAAAATTTAATTTATTTTTACCACTTGTGATGTGTATTGACTTTTGCATGTCACTCAACTTGGACAATGAAAAGAAATCAGCTTTTCTGAGTACTGTGGCTTCTTTAAATTACTGCTTTAAACCTTCCATACCTGCCTACAGTAAACTTACACATGCATTGAGCAAATTCACATTCCCCTGTAAGTCACACACTTCCCATTGTATTAAAAGATGCTTAATGAAACTATTGTTGCAAAGTAACAGCTACTAAAACATACATCTAGGTTGAGGATTAACATAAATAACTTGTGCCCTTCTAACAGATGAGAGGATTATATGGTATCCTATTGTCTAGGCAGTAAATAATCAACCTGATTTCTTTTAGACAAAAGTTAATTTGAGGCCTCAATTATTATTTCTTCCCTAATGATAAGACAGTTGCATACAGTAAAATGCAGTGATGTCTGAGCACAAAAATGAGAGCAACTCTCAAAAGGCTTTGGAAAATTCAAAGAGGATCAATAAACACTCCTATTTGAGGGAAATAAAAATTGAGTTACTTCTAATTTTATTAGAACTAATTTTGATATCTCACTCCTCTCCTGCCTTTGATCCCACTTCTTCTTGAGACTAAATAGATTAGACTGCTAATGAGACACCTCAGGATGTAAAATTACCTGCAAAGTTGTCCTTCTCCCTGGGAGCTCCCCAAGCCCAGGCTCACAGTCACCATTACCATAAGCTACAAAGCAGCTCCTGAGCTTGGGATCTGCATTCTCAGGAGATGCACAAACCAATGCTGAGGGAGTGGAAATCAAAGTGCACGAGGTCAGGGGACAGTTTTTATCTGTCTGAAGAGACAGCTTTTTTAGGACTGTTTTTCAGGGAGATGCAGGCTCTCCATCAGATAAAGCCTGAGGCTTCCTCTCCAGCTCATGCAGAGATGTTTCCATGCATTTCTCTGAGAAATGCATGGTTACAGATTACCTGCTATGGGGCAGGGTGGCTCACACCTGTTTCTGATGGCTTAGCAAAATAAATTATTACTTTAAAATGATGTCTCAGGTTTGATGCAAGCATCGAGAAAAAAGAGAGACAGAGATTCACACCTTCTTTTACTGACTTGTACAGTTATTTACAAATTCTCAGTCCACCAGCGTGATCCTACCCTTCCAGGGTGCCAGCTCATGTTTGCAGGGCTGCCAGATAGAGGGGAGAGGCGGGAAGTATAAAGTCCTGAGTCATTGCTTTAGATATGAGGTGACAACAGATGGGCTTTAGTTTTGGCTACCCTGTTAAAAAAAAACAAACAACAAACCAAACCCAAAAAAACCCAACCCTACCCCCCCCAAAAAAAAAACAAACAAACAACAAAAAAGCAGCAAAATGAAGGAGAGAAATCCCAGAGAGAAGCAGCAAAACCAGCTAGAGGCAAAGAAATGTCTAGAAAAGGATATCAGAACAGATGTGAATTCCTCTGTCTATACTGGAGAAAAATTGCACAGGAAGTGATAAAAGAACGCCACATAGAAAAGAATGAATGGGAAATGGAAAAGTAAAGCAGAAACTTCTGTAAATACATTTGTATACAGATTATACTGCTGAGTGTGTATTACAGGTATTCCTGTCTCGATTTATAGGAGAGAAATCGCTGTGGTCAAAAGTGAAGCAGATGCTGGCTTTGAGCAGACCACAGCAATCCATGCTTCAGCTTCCAGAGATGGCAGGAGAAAAGCCAGCATGTTAGCCAAGGCAGTGGTCATCCAAAGTCTATTTGCTGATTTTTTTTTGACAACTTTGGGGTTCTTCCTTTTCTTCTTAACACTTTCTGGCATGGCCCAATGTCAGAGTGACATCCTGGATGAGATGAGCCAACATGGAACAACAGCTCCACGTGTTCTGCATTAGTGTTGCTATTGGCCTCAGATATTATTTATGAAACCTTTCCCAAACTCTGCCAAACACCCTCAGGTTTCTGTGCTCAGAGTTTGAACTGAGTGCAGGTTTCCATGGACTGCTTTGATATCCAGCTTGCAAAGCTGCAAGTAATAGGATCACAGAATGGTTTGGGTTGGAAGGGACTTTCAGAGATCATCTCATTCCAACCCCGCTGCCATGGGCAGGGACACCTTCCACTAGAGCAGGTTGCTCCAAGCCCAATCCAGCCTAGCCTTGAACACTGTCAGGGATGGGGGCAGCCACAGCTTTTCTGGGCCCAGATGTTACGTCATGAAAAGGCCCCTGAGTTTCATCACCTGCAGCTAAAGCCACTTCCAGAATCAACAAAACCAGAACAAAGTAAACCCAGGGTAAACCCAACCACATATTTGTACATGAGAGCAAAATCACGCTGAGTCCCCAGGTTATGGGCTGGAACAAAGACCAGCTAGTAAGCACCTGCACTCTGCTCAGTCTTTCCAGTTTGTGCAAAACCAAGCAATTGCAGGGTGCCAGGCAAATTCAAAACAAGGCAAAGAATCAAACTACAGGGAAGATTAAGAAAGTATGGCTGAGGTTCCAATCCATTAAAAATATGCATTAAGCTAAGTTAGCTTCATAACTAAGGTGGTGGAAATCAAACTGCATTTTTCTTCCTTAAATTAGAGCTTACCCAGGGTGGTAAAATTCAGAGCACGAGTAAGGTGCTAGCCCTATTGCCTGCCACACTTGACAGAAACACTGTTATGTGCTTACTCTTGCCTTGACATAGCTCCATGGGCACTTAATGGACAGAACTAACTGGAGCATGATATACATAAGGATAAACATATGGGCTTAAAAATACTGGTTATCGTTTGCACTAATGTGCGTGATTAGAGTAAATGGGTTGGGGTGAAACATGAAGGCCAGATCCACATCGGAGCACCCTAAAAGACCTGGAGTGCCTGGATCAAAGTTCCCAATTGAGGTTTTTTTGCAGTAATAAAGAAAGCACAGCCCTGAAGAAGCACCTTCTGAGTAACACCCAGATATTTGGAGAGCAATCAAAGCAACTTCTTATTTCTTTGCCATGCAGTGTGGTACTAAGCACTGGAAAAAAACTTCTTCCCAAAGAGGGTTCTTTAAATCCCAGGAGACATGTTGGCTAACAGCTTCAAGTGAGTGATGCTTCTAGCAGTACTGATTGCTTTGGCATCGAAGCTGAGACACGCAAATGGGAGTTGCTTTTCTGATGGTGGAGAATGGTGCCTCCCAACATGCCCCCCCAGGAGAGCTAATTGTATTGGAAGTGCACACCTTCATCACCTAAGGTGATTACTCTGACGGGAAATTGCTGTAAGGAGTCATTAATGAAACAGGAAGCCATTATTTCTCATCGAGTATACAGTGTCCTTCAGGAACAGCACGGAGCTATGAAACAAGACCCAGGTGAGATCATGTGCTGGCTTTTTCCTCTCAGATAAGAGGGTGAAAACTATAGTAAACAATGCACGCTCTGTATCTGGCTGCTGAACACCAGTATCACTGGTTTAACACACCCTAAACCTGTGACAGACAGCATGAACTACTGAATTCCTTAAGTGACCTTGGAAGAGAATAGCTCACGTATCAAGTGGCAACCCTACATCCAAGCCTCCTGGTAGTGAGCAAAGCTTTTTTAAGCACAGTATTCTTTTGTGTGGGGTGAAGCAAGGTGATAGAGGTATACTGCCACCCTGCTACCTCAAAAGCACAATTACTTTCTTTGAGTTACGTTTTGCCTCCCTTGTGGTCCCACCAGAGCTGACAGACTGCCTCCTCCTCTGCTTTCCTCCTTGCTGAGCTCTGTGTGCCATTTGTTGTCATGTCACGGGGCTGCACACGCTGTCACTGCTCCTTTACTGCTCTTCTCCATGGGCAAGAAGGGCCTGTGGCAAAGACCTTATCCATGTGTTTGCCAACTGTTCCATCCAAATTTCATTGAAGAGAACACACAGTGGTGAATAATTTGCCTACATGAACTACAAGGGAAGTAAATAAAATGATGTTGTGCAAGCAGCCTAGCTAAGGGAAAAATCCCCTCTTCATCCCTTCCTCCTTCCCTCCCTCCAATAAAAGAAGAGTAGATGTAATATATAGCCTTGGCCTTGTCTAGCCCATCATATTTCTGACATGTAAAGCATCCTCAAAATATTTGCAGGTAAGACATTCTTGCTACCCCATGCTATTTAACAATCAATAAACTTAATTCAGGATTTAATAGGGAATACTGATTAGGCATTTAGCATGGGAACCTCTGAGACACAGCTAACATGTGCCCAAAACACTGGGCACTGAGGGAATACATGAGAGACTGCTGCAAGCTGACCTTACATACCCAAGGCCTCCTGCTTCAAAGAGCATTTGCTTGGAGGCACGCAGTGCACAAGGGGCTGGTGGAGGAGGTAGCGATGACACCATCAGGTGAAAGAGCTCTCACTCAGCTACAGACTATGGATACCTAGGGGGTTTGTTCACTCAGTAATTTTCCTTTATTCTGCTTTGCCACAGAAGCAATGTAAGCATCCCAGCTAAGCAGGAATGAAGCACTGTAAGCTTAAAAACAGCGGAAGGGTAAAAAAAGGACTTCTGAAGCTTCTGTTTCTTCCCCACTTACACACTAAGAACTTTTTTTCCTAGGGCAGGAAGCTGGATCTTTTAAGAAGAGTATTTGGAGCATAAATTTAAATATGGAGACCCAATCTAGATTTGCATGAAGACACCCCAGAGTACCATCTCATTGTAAAAACTAAGAATGGAGGAGCCATCTAAATCCATCCCATTACAGACACAGAATAGGTCCCTACAGGATATTTACGAGTTTTTAATGCCTTGGCCTTGTGCCTCACATGCACCAGAGACATACTTTTAGGCAAATAAAACATCTATTGTCATGGCTTAATGCTGTAAGAATTAATTTATCACTAATTATTTCCTCTTCTGAAGCTCTGCTCTTTGGATAGCTGTGACATAATTCTTAAAAATCACACTAGCTGAAGAGCAGAAGTAAACTGTCCCCTCCAGCTCCCTGCCCATGAAGGCCAGCTATTCAAATGTTTCTCTTTTCCCAGTTTACTTTCAGCTCTTACAGTTGACAAGGGGCCAGAAACACTGATCACGGGCAGTGCTGGGGAGAATGGCTTTAGTCCTCTTCTGCTCCTGCCTGTGTATCCTCAGACCAAGGGTCTGCTGGAGGCTGGGAAAGGCTTTCCCTGCATGGCTGTACCATCCAGGTTAGAAAAGGGTGCACCTCTTTGGGCTTCATCACAAAGCTAAGTCTGAATGAAGACAAAGAAAGGCCTGAGAAAGTAAAGGTGAAGTCTTGACTTAACTGAAGCCTAAGGAAATACTATTTCACTTTAAATGAGTCTCTGTCTCTCTCACTTGCACACACTCCCAATGTAAGTGATTTCATCTTTCAAAGTTGAAGGTCAGCCATTTCAATGGTGTATTTTTTCCACAGCAAGTCACAGTTTCTGCTCTCCTGGCAGATCTGCACAATCAACATACTAAATAAGCCACAAAAGCAAGGGAATTTGAAGTTATTGGACGCTTTTATTTTAACGTAGCACCCAGCTCCGTATCACACACATTTTCCAAAATTAGATAGGCATAGTAGAGAACACTATGCATTTTGCAGCTTACCATGTGGACAGTCTGCAGCTGTGAAAACAAATTGCTTAAATCTGGTTATCTACTTTATAAGTTAAAATTCAAATATATACTAGCCTCCGGGTATTTTTTTCTTTTTAGATTAACAGTGATAATGCTTGCAATACAATTTTTTATATATAAAAAAATCAGTAACAGAGTAAAACATAATGCATATGTTCATAGCACATTATCATGAAGATAACTGAAAAAAGCTTGAAAATACATCATCTCTTCTTGAAGGTACTATATCACTTCATTTTTTTTCCTGAAAAAAATACTTCCACTCTTTAGTCAATAAAATACATAGCTTCATGAGCCTGTGTATTTTCTTGTTAAGAACTGTGTGTGCTGAAGGCCAAAGGGCTGATGGTCCTGGAAAATGGACACCCATCATTCCCTGACTCGCAACTTCTACAGGCTCTCTTTAGTCCTGATCTGGAAGTTCAACTGAGAGGAAAGCAGCTTATATACCATCAAAAGGCAATTTTCCTATCATGTCCATCCTGAATGCATCATGGGAGGGATTCCAAGACCTGGCCATCCCACTTGGGTCATTTTACTGTGCAAGTTGTCACCACCCCATACTGGTTAGCCCAGGCAGTATCAAGGTGGGACTGTACGGATGATAGCCAAACCAAGTTCCTCTCTCCAACGCAGATACAGAATTCCCAGCAGCAAAACTATTGCCACACATGTGAAAACAGTCTGATAATCTTTTGAGTTAAAAAGAATATTCACCAATTTACCAGTAAGAGGGATGAATCCACTAATCACTGACATTTTGCTATGTCACCAAAACTCTCTGGAAGACAGAACGGAGAGCTGTCTGGAAAGAGGTGGTAATGTTTCCACTGCATCCTACTATAAAATTAATAACTAGAAGGACATTGATCATTGAGGATTAATGTTTGCTCACAGGCAATTTGTTTAAAGGAATGCCTATGAAATGAATGGAAGCTGCTTGCCTTGCTTAATTACCAGGTCATTATTTATATGTAAAGGCTCAAATAAAAATGGCTTGATCTACAAAGGCAACCAGTCACTACACTTAGCAGGGCATTTTTCTTTTTTCATCATGGAATTACCATGTAGTGAAACAAATATTTCACGGAAAGATACCAGGTGATATGAACATTAACAGATCCATGAAGAAATGCCTCATCAAAAGGAAGACATGTGAATGCACATTTACACACACACTGAGGAAGACCCTTATCTGTTCTGCCTAGTCTTGTCCTGCAGACAAAAATATTATCCAAACCAGAATAGCTGCAGTAAATTGAAGATTTAGAAGGGGCCCCAGGTTGACGGTCAGCGCATCCTCTTAGATGCAGGGAAGCTGTGCCAGCTCATGCCCCCACTTATCCTCTCTTGCTGGGCATGTTTTGTCCTGCCGAAGTACCTACAGAAACCAGGAAGTGAGAAGAGTTGAGTCCTCACTTGTGGGAAGCTGCTCTCATTCCTTGGTCAGGCAGATCCTAGATGCTGTCCTGGGTTAGGCCTGCCAGGGGCTTCAAGTTAATTGCTCTCCTGTAGCTCAAGAAAGTCCTCTGAACACTGGCAAACTGCTTGTGAAGTTCTCCCTTTCTGACCAGATGGTCTGTTTGCGTCTAGGAGGATCTCCTATCCAGCATTTCAGAAAGTAAAGGTTTCTGCAAGAAATGATCATTTTGTTGTACCCACATTTTTCCAAAGGAAAACTATTTTTTGAGAGAATCTGTGAAACTGGATTCATATGTGAATTTTGAACAGCCAGGATTTGTTCATAGTAGCCATGAGTGTGGCTGCATGGAGCAACTGCCAGAAGCACTGCCTATAGGTTCATAGTGCATTCTTCTCCCTCTCAAAATGCTAACAGCCTCCCAAAACCAGTCACACTTTCTCATTGTGCATGGGTTATCATGAATGCTTAAGTACCCAGACATACAGAAGAGTTAACTTCCTGCATCATATGTATAACCCACCAACATTTCTCCTTGAATATTGTGCTTTACTCTCTCTGCGAAGTAGTATATGATCATCACAGACAAAATTCCATCAAAGAGAATACAAATTAGCTCACTCTAGGCCTTGAAGCTGAGTGGGACATTTGAATGCAAAAATGGAGGAATATTTAAAATTTTTAATGTATTAAGTCCTGTGGTAGAATAACAACTGAGCAAATATTTCACTGTTGTCTAACCAGGTATCCTAATTTCCAGTGAACAAAAAAACTGTATTATTTGAAGGGAAACATTTGAAAAAAGACATATAAAGCAGACTTTTCCACTCTTCCTTTGAAAAGCGTCTATTCCATGAATAACACAAGTGAAATACATGGGGGATTCTAAAAGATGTCCCTATGAAACATGAGAAAGTCTCCACTGCCTTAAAAATGCAAGGTGCACAGTTCTTTGTAATAATGGAAAAGCTTTCCTTTAAAAATCACTCTTAAAAGAAAAACATGCCATATGGTTTTTTTCCTATTGAATAGTAGGGGTTTATTAACCAAATGACAATGTAAGACCTAGAAAGCAAACAGAGCAAATGCTTAACTTCATTAAAGATTCAGGAATGAAGCGTGACCAGCAGGTCGAAGGAGGTGATCCTGCCCCTCTACTCTCCTCTCGTGAGACCTCACCTGGAGTTTTGTGTGCAGTTCTGGTGTCCTCAACATAAAAAGGACATAGAACTGTTGAAACAAGTCCAGAGGAGGGCCACGAGGATGATCAGGGGACTGGAGCACCTCCCATATGAAGATCGGCTGAGAAAATTTGGGCTGTTCAGCCTGGAGAAGAGAAGGCTGCATGGAGACCTCATAGCAGCCTTCCAGTATCTGAAGGGGGCATATAGGGAGGGATGCTGGGGAGGGACTCTTCATTAGGGACTGTAGTGACAGGACAAGTGGTAATGGGCCCAAGGGAGTTGTGAATGCTCCATCCCTGGCAGTGTTCAAGATGAGGCTGGATGAAGCCTTGGGTGACATGGTTTGGTGTGACGTGTCCCTACCCATGGCAGGGGGGTTGGAACAAGATGATCTTAAGGTCCTTTCCAACCCTAACTATTCTATGATTCTATAACTGTTATGAAGATAGAAAATAAATGGTAACTTCTGAACAGTACCACTATTGATAAGAAGACAGCAGGTCCTTTGCAGCTTCCCAGAATAGTCTGCAGTTCTCACATTCTATCATAGACCAGGAATGACTGCCTGAACCCAGGTAACAGCTGCACATAAGTCCCAAATCCAGAGAAACGGTTGTTGCTTGTCGACAGAGTGATGTTTAGTTGAATCAAAACCAACATGTTACAAAAACAGATTTTTAGTAACAATTCTGCAAATGCTTATTTTCACCTTCAGAATTCTGGATCCATGTCCCACATCCATACCGCTTTCAGCAAGAGTAAGCTGTTTCCTCATCACTTTAAGCATTCCCATTGATGTCTGCCTTATCTTTCAACAAAATGTTTAGCTGCTCTGTAGTCCTCCGATACCCCTCTGCAGTCTTTCTGTGATACACCCTGAAGGAAGGATACCCAGTTACTTCAAACACACTTCTTCCTCTCAGCCCCAGAGCCATCCTGTTGCTTTCTCCCTACAGCTTCACACCAGCAACAGTAAAAACCTTTGCCATCATTTCTGCAAGGCAAACTTGTACACTTAAATCAGGTCAGTGAACAACAGGACATGAACACCTGCAGCATCACATTTAAGATGGATAACAAGTAAGTGACACTCTTTTGCATTGAAGTACACATCATATCCATGGTGGGAGCACGGCTAACATCGTTATGTCTGAAGTCACCCCATCTAAGAGCGCTGAGCCAGCTTCCATTGCCAGAACTGAGACCGAAGCCAAGGACCACTGCATCCATGGAAAAATCCTCATGGGATTCAGTTTGCTCTGGATCAGCTTAAAAAATAATCACTGCTTCTTCATTTAGAAAATAGATGGGCATTAGCAACTTCACCCTATCAGCAGCATCTCCAGCGAGGTACAAAGGAACCTTAATGAAATCCTGTTGTAGAAGGCAATTATTTCCATCACACTTTTTGTAACCTCATGTATAGCACTTTTGCTATCTTTCTTCTTTTGGAAATACAGTTCTTGTACACATCCTTAGAACAGATGAGCAGCTATTAAGACAAAGCAGACTAATACAAAGGTACATACAATAGCTTTTATAAAATGTCCCGAATGCATTTTGAACCTCTTGTTAGAAATACAGTTGGTTAAAAAAAAAAAAAGTAAAGAAAAAAAAAGCTATAAATCAGTGATCTCCGACATGCTGAAAGTATGCAGAGACACTGGTAGTTGCAAGCAAGTGATCAAACACTAGTCGAGAGGAAACAGTTACAGCTCAAAACCCACTCTTTTTTGGTAATTACCAAAATAATTATATTTTTGTATTTTTCACTGTTCTCTGATATGATTTGAACTTATAAAATACAAGTTCTCTAACATTAAAATACATCCATGATTGCATAATAAACAGTACTAAGAAAATAATTATCTGACATGTGATTGCAGATAAAGACTCTATATCTAGTGAGTTTTAATCCTGTAGCATATTAAACTCACAGGAACTCTACCATGATACAATCCTACATGAATCAGTAGCATCCAATAGCCCGCCTCAGAGAAATAAGTTTTAAATGTAAGCAAGAATCCAGGAACACTGTACCTCTCAATGAACTGGGGCAGGAGGTGCTCACAGAACATGTATAAATCAGTAATTCTTTACATAAATAAAATACTCTCAGGTTATTCATTTCAGTGATAAACTGCATTTACACGTTAGACTGGGAAGAGGGAGGAAAACAGGCAAAGCATCCCTCAGCTCAGAAACATCCAGCAGTCAGATATTTATTTTCTGTACCTTCTTCATCTGCAAAGGCAATTGCGTGACGTGGGGTGAAGGGAGACCCAACAAGCCGGTCCTCCCCCACCATCACCAGCTTGGCAGAAACCTTGCTTGGCCCCACCAGGCTCCTCTTCTTGCAAGGCTGCTGGGACACATGCTCTGCTTTTGCTGCTGCATGGCAGTGAGGGAAGTCACAAGACTGTGACAGGACGTAGCTGCTCCAGCTGCGTTTCCAAGGCAATTCGTTCCTTGTGAACCTCCTGCAGGACAGAGAGATGTGCTATAACTTCTGGGATGCTCACATGCCCCACTGCACTCCAGTGAAAAGCATCCAGGCAAACCAATGGCACTGACTGGAGGCTTCAGGCTCTGCTGTGAAGTAATTCTCCTTGTGGTCTCAAAACACTGTACTATTGCCACACAATCACCCTGCACAGCCATCTAGTGTCTCCTCCTTACAGTGGAGCAATACTTGTTTGGACAATCATGGAGAGAAGCAGTCATCCAATACCTTGGGATGAAAGGAAGCTGGCCACAAATGGCTATTTTTACCAAAGAAAATCAGGTTATCTTGAAATCACATTTCCCTCAAAACTGCTTTCTGAGAATTTCTGGTTGACACAACTAATCTCTTTCCTTTTGGAAATGACAGCCTTTCTAAGACAAGACAGGTTTTGCAATCTACCTCTTTGACAAGTTATGGAGGAAGATTATCTGCCTCAGTCAGAAACTAACTGTGAAGGCTTTGGGAATCAGTGATTTTTGGGAAAGCCTTTCCTGGTCTCAAGGCTGGCCCTACACTGAGGGACATTCATAAAAACAGCAAAGCCCTGCTCCATCAGAAAGCTTTCAGGCAGCAATATGACTTAAAGGACAAATTCAGTTTTCTGCTCTCGAGTGAATTTAGGCAAATCTCTGTCTTTCTGTGCCTCTTCTACCCTGCTGTAAAATACAGGTAACAGCACTGGCCTGCTTTGTGAAGGTCAGAGAATACTGAAGATAGTGCATGGAAGCAAATAAGATCTGAGCCAAGGAATAACAGCAGTGTGCTGTCATTAAAAGTTTTAATCTCCATGCTTATTTCAATTGCTCTCCTATATTTTGCGATGGGTTCAGTACAAAGCATCCACCCTGCTTCTCTCTCAGGAGATCCCTAAAAAGCAGTTAAAAATTATGTTAAATAAAGTTTAATATGCAATCAAATTTTCACACTGACTGAACTGGGGGTTCACCTCTCTTTCCAATCAAGTGCCCATTCACAATATACAAAGAAGAAAAAGCTGTAGCTGATCAAAAACTAAAGCCTGTATTAGCCTTCAACTGAGACAACAGAAAAATAAGAACTGATATTTAGATTTTTAAGAACTGTGTTCAGCTCTAGGGCCCGCAACATACGAAGGATGTGGACCTGTTGGAGTGAGGCCAGAGCAAGGCCACAAAGATGACCAGAGGGCTCTAACTGCCAGTGGAGCTGCAGGCCCATAGGCTATAACTTTTCCCAGAAAGCCTCATCCGACCCACTCATACAGCATACTTATTGCCTTCCAGAAAGCAGGAAAGTAACGCAGCAGGTCTCATCTGAAAGGATGAACAAGATTCTCTGCTAGGGTTGACACATAACTGATTTTAGAGAGCTTTGTCACCAGTTTTCAATGCATTCCTTACCTTCAGCTGCTGCTGGAGCTCACTGTTCAACCTGGCGAGCACAGCATTGGCTTCTTTGTTTTTTCGTATAGCAGTCTGAATAGCCCTTTTCTGCTTGGAAGACTGTCTGCAAGACAGATAAATACAAAATGTTTCAATTAAGAGCCTCAGTAGTGGCTGATGCCAGAAGATCAGCCATCCATTTTGCATGCCTGTACTCTATATACACTGGGCTACAGCTCTAGACACACTGGACTACACTTCAAAGACAAGGTACAAACTACAGATTGAAGAGAAGAAAAATGTAAGACTGAAATGAATCAGGTAGACTATTTGAAAATAAAATATAGGCTATAAGGTAATAAATTATAGGAAAAACAATTAAAAACAGGGCAATATATGTCTGTGGTCATTTAAACATTTTAGGAAAGATATAGCGAAAGCAGGATTAAGCTGAAGCGTGAACAATGCTATTATCTTTCTTTGAACCACTAGCACTAATTTAGAATATGCACTCCCTAAGCACAAAATAGCACTTTAAGAGCATTCTAGGAGTCTTACTACTTATTCCAATCTCCAATTATGCAGCACAGATTCAGACTACTGATAAACAGTTTGCTAAGGGCTGCTCAATTGATTTGGGCAGGTTGGTTTTGTTTCAGACTGAAGCAGATGTCTTTACAAGCTTTTGGTGAAGATGGGCTATAATGTTTGCACACTTTCAGCTGAGGGAGATGTATAGATCCAATAGGGCATCAAGTGCCTTCATTTACCGTTTGTACAGCCCCTTCTCCACTACCATTAAATAAATATATAGTGAAATACCTACAAGACTTTGCTGCGGACATCTTCAACAGCTATATTTATGAGAGCAACAATTTGGCAATCATTGTTTATCACAAGTAGTCTATGGCTCAGCTCATACCACCGGCAAGCTCATTTCCAATCTGCCTTGCGATGAAGAAACATCACAAAGATATGACCAACATCAAGCACTTCGTGACTCAGTTTCCTGGACATTTCTCTGGTTCTTTCTGTCTATATGAATGAGGAAAACTTTAGAAGATATACGCAAGGAAAAAAAGCACATCCACAGATCTAAAAGAGGTTGTGTGAGAGATGCTGGTTGAATAGCTAGGTTTGCTCTGCAGACATGTCTACAACATACAGAGGTAAAACACCTTTGAAGAGGCTATCAATCAAATATTTCCAACTTAAACAGTCACCATAGACTTAGTTTGCGTTTGAGAAGACACATGTAGATGTCAGAGGTCTGCATCTTGTGAAGCACTCTCAAAAGCAGAACTATTAAGCACAAAATCATGTGAAGAGCAAACCAGCCATATCAGATCTCATGGCGCAGTTCGACGTGCTTGGTACAGGTTTTTACTTTTGGACTGGGAGGTGAGGCTTGACTGCTGGTGCAGAAGAAGTCACATTTATAGTGGGAGAAAGCTCAGGGGTCTCCAGCCCCTGTGCCTCTGCCCGGAGCTTCCTGCGGGTGGGTTTGGAAGGCGGCTGAGCAAGAACAACCTCCTGCAAGGAAGAAACACATCAACATTTAGTCAGGCCATATGTGTCCCATCATTAGGCTGGGGAATACTTGTGACACAGAAATTGTTGACAGCTGGCCTACGATTTCATAATTTAAAGAGGTACAGAGCTTAATTCAGATTTAGTAATAGCCTCTCAGGTTTCTGACTTTGAAAAAGGAACAATAACTCCTGCAACCCCTTAATGAATGAAATGATTATACTGGTGTTTTGTCTTCATCTAGATGACAGGCTTTTCAGAACTGGATTGTATAGCTCTGTGTGCAGCTTATTACCTCACCCATACAGCATGGAGACTCTGCCTGCTTCCCTCCTCTCTTACATGAAGCAACACTGAAAACAGCTTAGGAAGACAAATGTATAAAATTATCCATGCAAAATTAACATGCTGGAAGTATAGAAAGCCAGCTATTTCTCTTGATAAGCTACATCAAAGAAATAATCTGGTTTTTAGGTAAAAGAAAGTGTCTTGGATTTTTAACAATCCAGTAGTAAGAAGTGTTTTCATTATTTTAAATTAAGACATCCTTTCTTTTGCAATAAGAAGCCGTTTTAATGCCTTATATCTGTTTTAAATCTGAAATATAAATATATTCTTTCCAGTGCATTCTATTATTAGCACTCTTTTACAAGGAATATAACTATTACTGCCCCATTTCATGAATGAGAAAGCTAAGACTTAAAAGGATGAAGTGACTTGACAAAGGTGTCAGTCACAGACCGGAGACCAAATTTTATTATCACTTCAAGAGTGTACGTTTTACTGGGCCAGACTTTCTTCCTTACATATGTTAATTTCAGAAAAAAAAAAAAATAAAGAAAAAGGAAGCATTTAATGACTTAGCAATCATAAGGAGAAAAAAAACCAACAAAACCCCAACACTGTAGTAAGCAGCCTCACTCAGCAGAAGAGACTAGTATGAGTGATACAGGATGAAACCAACATAAGACCATCAATAATGAGTATTAGAGGGATTACAATTATTAGAGGAAGTAGAATTATAAGGAAACAAGGGATTTCAACATTAAAAACCAGTTCTGCCTTTATTGGAAAAATCTAAAAACACTATTAGATTTTTGGTCAGGATGTCAGCATACCAGCACTGCACAGATCTCAGGGAATATAATACTCTGAAATCCTAAGCATATGTGCAGCTCCTGCAAACGTACCACGTATGGCAAGTGAGGAACTTGCATAAGCCTTCAACAACTATACACTGGCTAGGTGCCAAATACATTACCCCAGTCTATCATAAACTGCCAAAAACCTAATAAAACCCATAGGATAAGTCCCTCTTCCATTTCAAATGCAATATTGGAAGAAATACCTAAAAAATCCAATACCTAAAAGCAGAATCCTCCACAAGGACTCTTTGGCTGGCTGCTGTTGCACCAGCCTGTGGAAGGTGGGTCAGCACTAAGCCAACAACGTGCCTCCTGAGCCTCACAGGCTGGAGCTTCTCTGTATTTATGGATCCAGATGGGGTGAGGGCAACCAGCAAGTAGGTGGACCACAAATATTTCATTTCCCCAGCAGGGCTGCAAAGCAAGGCAAGGAAGAAGCAGGGCCAGGCTAAAAGTAGCATGCAGTTAGCACAAACAGATCAAGGATGCTGCTCGGAAAGCCCTATCATATATAGGAAATTACGCTGGACATTTGTCTGTGCCCCCCATTAAGGTAAGAAGTGCGATAACTCTCCCTGTCAAAGTACATACTACATACAGCACCTGCCAACAGTTCTCGATTGGGCTGAGCAAAGGTCTTACAGGTGCTTCCTGGCTGCCAGAGAGGAGAGGATCTGAGGGCAGATCTGTGTAAACCTGTTCTGCCTGGGACTGGAATATTCCTTCTGGGTGGAAGGAGGCAGCAGGATCGTGCCAAGAACGGGAAAATGCTCACAGACCACTTTATCCCTAAGCAAGGCCCTCTGAAGAGCATCACTGCAATTTACACAAATGTTCATACAAAAACATACTAGAAACCGCACATCTTGAGCAAAACTCTCCCAGTCTATGTACATTTAGTGGCAGATCCTGACCTCTAGCAAACGGGTGTGTTTACATCAAACCCAAATCCTCAGTAACTGGAAGCAAGAAGTGCATCACAAACGAGATGGGGGTCGAGCACAAACTCTTTATTTTCTTCCCTAAGGCTCCACAAGTCCCTATTGATTTGAAACAAATGGCGAGCTGCCTCTCTTAAAGCACATGCATCAGTGTGTGTGTAACGAGAGCTTTCTTAATGATTTATCTGAGCTGATGTCACACGCGAACCCAGCTCCCTCTAGCACCTTGACCTCCAGATAAGGTAAACATGTAAAATTTGTGACCCCAACCCTCTGTTTAATTGCTTTAAAACTTAAAACAACCACATTTGTTGATGAAGACAAACCACTCCACAATGGTACAATGTGTGCAGGTCTCACCTTTTTTGCTGAACTGTTTTCTTCTGCCTGCACCGGAGGTCTATTCATCTGAGGATGTAATTCAACCTCAGATGGTTGCTCTGTCTGCAACAACAAGTCAGTCATTGCTACACCCAGAAAATGAGTAGCAGTCATATACAATAAAGTCAATGAAAGGAAACGTTACACACAAAAGAAAAGGTATTTTAACAATTCAGCAGCAGGGGAAATGGATTTAGGGTGACAGCTGAATGGATGACATATGTATTTTGCAGATTTTTAATGAAATGGTTTTCTTGTATTTTATAGTGCTAGGAAAACAAGAGAAAAGTTTTTCTGTGAAAAAACATGTCTCTGTAAATGATCTAATACCCAGAATTTCTTCTAGAATTACTCTTATGGTCTAAATAATCAGAGAAGAAGAGGTAGATAAAAGCTAGAAAGACTTTGGATGTGCCCTTTCACCTTATTATCTCCTGACTGATGAAAATTCATTGCAGTAAGCCTTTGCCTTTAAAGTTTGCAAGTCTAGAATGAGAAAGCTGGAATTATACCAAAAATCCCAGGAAAGCTTCTGAAAACACAAGTCATAAAAGAAGCCAAATAAGTTTTCCCTCCTTCCTTCTCACCTTTCAAACAGAAACTGAGCTCAATGCTCACCACACAGGTCTGCGCTTCTGCAAAAAAGAATACTCTCCCACTAGCATATCTGACCGAGCAGCAAATTAAAACACAGGGTTAATCCCTTGCTTTGCCTCTTCTGAAATCTTTCCACATCTTTCCATGTCCTTCACCAGGGCAGGGCACAGCACACCAGCAAAGGGAGGGCAGCAAGATTTAGACCTGCCTGCCCCTGGGTGTGCAGCAGCAAACGCAGTATAAACACTGTGGCTGTTTTCTGTCCAGAAGATATGCGCTGGCTCTCCCAGAGGGGAAAGGCAGGCAAGAGCAGGAGGCTGAGGGCAGCTGGCACTGGCAGACTTCTCCTCTTTCCCAACTCTACCAAGTTGGAGCCACACTGGCAGCAGCCTCCAGGCAACCCAATGTACAGCTCCTTCCTCAAAAAGGCACATTTCTCAGAGGTGAAAGCCTGCTTTTAAAATCAAGTTCAGGGTAAAGCACAAACTTTTAAGGGGCCAGGATTATCCAGGGTTTAACCATAAGGCAAACAAAAATGACAACACAGAATTTGGCGTACTTAAACAGGAGTAAGAACTGTACAGTAAGATGCAGGGGAAACGTGGTTCTCTGTCAGGTTACTGCTGCTCTCCACCCATATGGCATTGCACATGTGCACAGAGGAGGGAGATTTGAGATCTTTTTTAAAGACACATATGTAATTCCTTGGGAGAGGAGGAAAAGGTTTTGGCTGACAAGATTTCTCTCCCCCCTTTTTTGAGTATGCTGTATCTGTAGTGTTATGTGATGGTTAGAAAAATAAAACCTTACCCTGTAATTTTCCAATATTTTAGTATCAATATCCTAAATATTGGGGCTTTAATAACTATTGGATACTAAGATTTGAATTCTGGAAAGCTTTTCATGGGTTGATGTAATGCTTCTGTAACTACATTTGTGGTACGAACAGGAGAGTGAAATGGAAAAAGCCATCTTTTTTTTCTGTCTACAAAAATCAAAAACCTTTAAAAGTCCATTTAATGCAACAGAGCATTTCTTTATCAGCAACCTGAATAGCCTACAATCTCTGCAATTTCTACATCCACTTTTTATGTATTTGAAAGAAATGAAGACTCTAAGCACTGTAACAGTGACCTGACAAAGTCCACAGGGCTTTCGTGAATGATTTGGGGATAGGAAAGCTCAAATACCCAACAGAGCCACACAATACATTTAGGCCCAAACAACATCACTTTGACAAATCATTCATTTAGGGACAGAAAGAGTAAACATAGTCTTTCAAAGAGCCACATAATATACATATTATAAACTTCTCATGGCACAGCTTTGCTGCACAACACAGAGCAGTAACAGAGGAATACGAGAACCAGCTCTTGATGACCTTTCTTGGACAGGGAGCACTAGATACCCCCCTAACCCAGGCAGGTGGGCAGTTTCTGGTGCTCACGCTCTTGTCGGAATCTACACTACACCTTGCATGGAAAGCAAGAATGTATCAACTTACTCCACAGAATTAAAAAGAATGGAGACCAACCCCATGTTACTTGCATATAGACAAAATACAGTTTTTCAAGAACCAATGTGTTCGAACAGTGTAGATGTAACTAAGTATCATGGCACTCTACAGTGACAATTGCAAACAAGCAGGAAAATTGAAATGACCGTAAGGTAAAGGACCTAGAAAAGAAAAACAAAAACAACTCCCAAACTTTTGCAGGAACACCCACATTATTCCCTCACCTCCCTTTTTTTTTTTTTTTAATGGTCTCATTGAGGAGGATACTGTTTTAAACTGAAGGGAACTGAAAAGGCGGAGGGGGGAGGGACACAAACTTTTATGTGGAAGCAAATACAAATCAGAGTGCTGATGCCAAAAAGTGCAAGATTTCAAAATTTCCAACAGCTTGACATCACTGTTCCTACTGATGCAAGGCATGTCTTTTCACTAGCTAAGTGCTGTGATGTGGCTGTCAGCCTAACAGCTGTGGCAACCGCTGTGCTGCAGGGCTGCAGTATGCGCTGCCAGGACATGAGGACAGCAAATCTCAGCAGCCAGCCAGGCAGGGGATGGCTGGACCAGGCAGGTGGCAAAAATAAATAAGTGGTTACAGTTAAAAAAAAAAAAAAAAAAAAAGGAAAATAAACCCAAAACCCAACTAGTTCTGGTGATGCAGCTCATGCATAATGAATAAAACCAAGTGACTGCCGTGTCCCTAAAGTGCCACCTAGTGGCATGTGCGACAGGCCATTTCTGAGATCTCTGCTTAGGGCAGAATACAAAAAGCCCGCTGTCTGCATTATTCAGAGTCTGCAGATTGAACCTGGTCGGCAAGGTGGGCAGAGAGCTGGGTGGACACAAGCCTCTGCTCTTTGGAGTCTCCTTTCCCTGTCATGCAGAGGCCAGGTCTATACATTAATGATCTGCCATCAGCTACAAGTTCTCCTCTATGAAAAAATCTCCATTCTTCAGTGCGACATGCCTGAAGATGGACAGGCATTAAACCAGGCAAAAATCTTTTGACTGCAACATACATCAATGCAAAAAAGGTTTGCTCATCCAGCTAACCCAACAAGTTCTCCAGCCAAGGCCTTAGAAGCTTTACATTTGCAAGTTGATGTATCCCCACATTGGCCACACACAGATTTTTAAAGGAAAAATAGCTCCTGCTTTTAATTTTGGTAGAGATTCTTCACAGACTGCCTTTCCTTCAACTGATCTGGGTGTGGGATGAAAACAAGTCCCTGTAGTCTTCTGGTCATGGATACTGTGCGACTGACTAAAGAATACTCCAGTCTGATCTCCTACAGTACAGTGTAAGGGAAAGGTAATCCATCAGGAGCAGCTGAGTTGGGTTCCTTTCAGTTCTGCATTGGTTTTATACCATGCTTAGTATAGTATCTGGGCAACTCATTTCTCATTCAGAAACTCAGCAATGAACTGTCTCCTTCAATCACAGCAATGTCTTATAATTTTCCCACATCTTTGATGCTTCTCACCATTACATTAGAGTTTAAAAATCTTCACCACTGGTTTATAAAACTGAAAGGTTATACAGTATGCAATATGGTCTTCTGGAGGAAAATTCAGTTAGTAGTGTAAAAGTGCTTCAAGGGAAGTTTCTCACTCATGTCCACAGAACTGAGCAAACTACTGGTACAGAATTGCTGCTGTGCTGGCAGGTACGGCTGGGTCCATATCCAAGATCTGTGGCAGACGAGCAAAGAATATCCTGCTCATGTGTGCCATCAGCAGGGCAAAGAAGAGTCTGCAGACCAGGACTAAGAGTATCCTGATTTTAGAAAAGGAAGGGACCACAGAAAGAGCAAGAGTGTCCTATTCCAAACCTCCTAAAGATCTTCTCTTTGCAAAGATGTAAGTCCAGTTATTAACAGGCAGTATCTCCTTTTTCCCCACTGCAGGCTTGTATTTTCTAGGAATAGCCATACCCTCCTCATTCTTCCAGGCAGAAGACAAAACTAGCCAACAAAGTTTCTGTACATCTGCTATGGACAGACACCAACTTGTGACCTACAGCAAATAGTAAGCATTATGAGAGATAACTCCTCATCGTTAAGGGGAGCATGAGGAAATCACAAGTGCCCATTCTTTCATCACATGACCTTTGACCAGCTATTCATAATCCCCTCACCGCTCCACGTGATGATACTTAACAGTACCTTTTTAAAAGAATACGTAATTCTCACTCATGCACTAAGTGCTTTGAAAACCTCAGATGATTTTCATAACCGTAAGACAGCACATTACCTTAACAACTGCTTCTCCACTTATATTTCCAGTTCTTCTGCTTTGCAATGCTAGATTATATGTAGATTTCACATACACTTTTCAAGACAATCTGTCAGTGATCTTCCAGAACAGAAGCTACATGGAGCTTTCATATTTCTGTTACCCAAGAGCCTTTTCTCAAGAGGTGAAGAATACATTCAATCTTCCCCCCAATTCAATCTCGCCCACGCTTACGCTCCAGGCCAACTTTACACATGGGAATAGTCCCATTGTAGTCAATGGTACTACTCACAGAAATGAAATTATCCCTGTGCATTCACTGGAATAGCCTATAATCGTTACCTATACAATGCCACTGCTTAGCTTTGCAAAAAAAGTATTCAGAACAGCTTATCTGCAAGAAAAAGGAGGATACTAAATACGCTTAATGCTCAGTATGTGCCCACTGCAATCTTCTATCATCTCTATGCAAGTTCATTTATGAGGTATTTTGCTCCTTTCTAAACATTCATATTTTTGCACTAAAAGACAATTCCTAAGAAGTCAAGATGTCTCAATTCCAGTTTCTGTGAGTCTTGTGCATCCCACACTGAATCATCATTTCTTTTTATTGCTTGTTTCAGAAACGGAAAATGGCAAGATGGAAAGAAAACCCATAGGGATGCAAATGCAACAAGCTGCCAGGGTCTTAGTGTGCTGCCTGCTTTCTCAGAGCTGTGGAGCCCTGAAGTTTTGATGAGCTTTTTCTTTCCCCGAGCTATCTGAGGGCTGGTGATAAGATTGAGGAAAGAGGCAGTAAATACAAACAAATTGCTGCAAAGTACAGCCCATTTGCAGGGAAAGAACAGGACCCAGATGGAAGCACTAACAATCTGGTTTAATACTCTGCTACCACAAAACCAGATTAACGTAAGCTAGAAAGGGGTATGTGCATTCCACTTGAGATGCAAGCACTGGATTCTTCGCTTTTTTGTTGTTGTTACAATAAATGTGAAGCCAAATCCAAAAACTGTTACAACACATTTTAATTAAGGTAGCCGCCCTTCTACTTTCCCAGAAACCTCTTCAGAAAGGATTTTATGGCATCCATCAACTACTCCCCAAATTCAATTTTAACTGTGTTACTTTCCACCACTTCTTAAACTGTAATTTATATTGTCTGGCTGGTGTAGATTTAATATATAATTTTCATGAGAGGAAGATAATCCACTTGTACTATATTAAAGTGGCAGATGGCAAAATCTTTCATGTTATAGAAGACTTTCCGTTCTATTACAGTTACAGGCTTCTTCAGTACTTGCTGCATTGATTATAGTACGTATGTCATTCTGCAGCGAAGACCATGGAGATGAGCAAAAAACTCTCCCTCTTGCACAGTGGTTGTAAATGCAAGATAAGAAAGCATTCATTTGGTTTTATATAAAGTGGTTGTCTAGGAGAATACCACCATGTATACAAATAGCATGCTGCCAAAAGCAAATTCTTCATACTTTTTTTTTGTTTTGTAATTTCTATTTCTATTACAAAAAAGTTCCTTCCTGTAAAACTCCAGGTGTCCTGCCAGTACTTGAGATTCCTCACATAATTTTACAGAGTAAGACAGTGCCTCAGCTGGATGAATATTTTCTCCAAACAACCTCATAACTGAGAGAGCTGGGCTTGTTCAGCCTGGAGAACAGAAGGTTCTGGGGAGACCTCAGTGCAGCCTTCCAGTATCTAAAGGGGCGTACAAGAAATCTGGAGAGAGACTTTTCACAAGAGCATTTAGTGATAGGTCAAGGGGGAATGACGTTAAACTGAAAGAGGGGAAACGTAGATTAGATACAAGGAAGAAATTCTTCACTATGAGGGTGGTGAGACACTGGCACAGGTTGCCCAGAGAAGCTGTGGCTGCCCCATCCCTGGCAGTGTTCAAGGCCAGGTTGGACAGGGCTTTGAGCAACCTGGTCTAGTGGAAGGTGTCCCTGGCCATGGCACAGGGGCTGGAACTGGATGATCTCTAAGGTCCCTTCCAATCCAAACCTATGATTCTGTGATAACAGAGACAAGCAAGCCCTACCTCATCCTCCATGTATCTCATCTTTAGCCAGGCATTGGTAGTGGGGAAGCAGCCAGACCAGCTCCCAAGCACAGAGCCTACAGGTGGCCTCTCAGCAGGCCATGAGGTCCTAGCAGGACAGACAGGAGCCCTTCCCCACCTCAGCCTCAGCGCTGCAGATCAGCATGGGCACGTGTAATCAAAAATGACAGACCCAGACTGAGCATACCCCGTGCTTGTGGCTCTCAGTGGATTCAGCAGAACTTGAAGCCATGTTAGTGAAGACAACTTTTTGAATTGGGTCCCATTTTCCACTTGCAATTCTGGATGATGAATGGCCAAAAAGCCTCACAGAATTTTGAAGTATCAAGTAACATTTGGAGAGCAGAACATTCAATATGTTAAAAAGAATAATAGCTTTGCTTTCCAAAAACACCAGGTGCCTGCGACTGGGCAGGGTGACCCACCCATCATCCCTCACAGCACTTGGTTTCCCTGATGACTTCACCAAATCCATAACATGTAATGGTAACGATCACCACTAAACTGACAGCCTAATTCTGAGCTCATGTAACAGTGAGATTTTAATCTTCAGAGCTGCACTGTACTCAGGATACCTCAATTTGATAATGTTAACAGCTGCCTACCTACTTCACTCCACTTGAACACTTTGCCTTCACCCATAATTTTTTCAGCGCCTGTCAAAACTGCCAGCATAGAACCAGTGGGAAAACCAGGTCCCAAAGTCTCCAGAAATAAAAGTCCAGAACAAACCAGTGTGAATTTACAAAATCAACAGGCTTAAAATTTAGAGTCTGGGAAAAGAGACTAGGAACATAAGTTTTTTCAGCCAAGATACACACGTTTTTTTTCCAGTTGCACTGTTTTTATACAGCACAGGCAGGTCTGAAGATACGCCTTCATTACTGCACAGGAAGGTAGTGAAATAGAGTGATTCAAATAAAGGAATGTTGATCTAATTGGGCAATGTTGCAGACAGTGAGCTGATGTTGGATAAAATCCTAAAGTTATATTTGCTATTCAGTGTTCATCCATAATTCCTATTAACATAAATATGCTACTAAATCTACCACAGTAAGCAGCTGTGGTAAACAACTCCTGTAGGCCTAAAAGCCAACAGTAATGAAGTATTACTTTGTTTGCCATTAAAAAAAATAACAGAGGCTTAAATGAGACGTGTGTACACATTTGATTTCAGTGGAACGTTATTCATGAGCACCCAAATTTATTTCCTATGTGGAATCTGTGTCAGTGTGAATCAGCCACATAGCTATTGCCTTCCTATTGTGAGTCTTACTGCCTCCAAGTTACATAAATATTCCATGTACATCCCTGAATCTGCACAAAAGTTCGGGGGCCATCTTCATGACATTTCTCCTTGATGACTTCAGTTTACTATTAAGTTAGGAACATGGGCTCAGGAAAAATTACCTGAGCCTCTGAATCTAGTCCTCTACAAGCCCAGAGAAAAAAACCCGTAGGTATTCCAACAAGCTAAAGGTTATCTGTTCTGTATACCATCACTCAGGCTCAGGGGATGATACAAAACCCCCTAAAAACTTTTTAAAAGCCCCCAGAATTAAGAAAGAGTGGAAAAAACGTAACTATAGCATGTTATGGGAAGTGAGAATTAAACCATTGCTCACTGTCCAAAGTCTGTACAGACCTTGCAGCATGTTACATATTTGTGGTCCGAAGAAATAGGGAAACTAATGGAGAGAAAATTATCTTTAAATCCAAGCAGCTACTTCAGATTTGCTAAGCGGGAGATGTGCTATTAGGGATTATAGAAGGTGTCAGTGAAGTTACACAGGCATATACACAGTAATAAAACGCTTCAAAATGATGTATTATCCCAACCAAAACTCTAGTCTTTGTATAAACCTGTTTCCATACATAATCTTTCCAAGTGCCCTTTATAGGATTTAGGCAAATCTCGAATTACTTACTTTTCTTAACAGAAAGCAACATGAACTGACAATACTAATAAAGCATTCCATACTGCATTTCACAGTATCTTACTGGAAACATCATATGGGCTAGAACTGGGGTTAAAAGATCATAAATTGGAGATAATGGGGTATCCACATTATAGAAACTTGTATTTTGTCCATCTTTCTGTATTCAATTTATTTACAATCACCATAATGACCTCAGACGAAAGCACTACTGCATCAGAGAAATGTCTGGTGAAAGCTCTGAGGAAAACCTGGCTACAGTTTGTGGACTGATACAAAGTTGATAGAATGCTGACTTTAGCCATGAAGAAAAATCCCAAGGAGATGGAGTTACCAGAGCCTTTTAGAGGCCACCAAGAAGAGGAAAAGAAAATGCAAAGTTAATCCACCAACTCTTTAAAACCCATCATAGAGGTAAGAAAAGATGCAGCCACATCTGTAAAGGTGTCTACCCACCAGAGGTGTGGAATGGCACAGGCTGACCACCCAGCAACCCAGCACAGAGAAGCCAGCCCCACTGCTATTTCATACAATCATAGAATTGTTAAGGTTGGAAAGGACCTTAAGATCATCAAGTTCCAACCCCCCTGCCATGGGCAGGGACACCTCACACTAAACCATGCCATCCAAGGCTTCGTCCAACCTGGCCTTGAACACTGCCAGGGATGGAACATTCACAACCTCCCTGGGCAACCCATTCCAGTGCCTCCCCACCCTAACAGGAAAGAATTTCTTCCTATATGTAATCTAAACTTCCCATGCTTAAGTTTTAGCCCGTTTCCCCTTGTCCTGTCACTACAGTCCCTAATGAAGAGTCCATCCCCAGCATCCCTATAGGCCCCCTTCAGATACTGGGAGGCTGCTATGAGGTCTCCACGCAGCCTTCTTTTCTCCAGGCTGAACAGTCCCAACTTTCTCAGCCTATCTTCATATGGGAGGTGCTCCAGTCCCCTGATCATCCTCATGGCCCTCCTCTGGACTTGTTCCAACAGTTCCACGTCCTTTTGATGTTGAGGACATCAGAACTGCACACAATACTCCAGCTGAGGTCTCACAAGAGCAGAGTAGGGGGGCAAGTTCCCCATAAACCTGCCATGTACTCACAGGATCCCAAGATCTGAGCCCCCCACAGTAAGCCTGGGCACCCACTGAGCTCTGGAGTCAAGGGTACAGCAGTATTAGTTCCAAGATTTACCTTGTATTATGCTCACCCAATGATACAGTCCTCCGCCCTCATTCAGCTGACTCTACGGAGGCAGAGTTGGACAGACGTAATTTAAGCAGTTTGTGATGTGACTAGAGACATTTGGCACACTCTGAATAAGCAGTGTTTCAGTGTTACCAAGCTTGATTACCTTGGAGGTTCTGACAGGAAAAATAATGTTTTCCTAAAGGTTGAAGCAAATTCCACTAAAACCAACAGCAATCCAGGACCAAATTCAAGATGCCATTTCTATGTTGCTATTGATTAAGCTCACAGAAGGACTTCTGCTCCACTGAAATGTAATACCTAGGCCTTGGTACCTCTCTATTACACACTTTGGCCTTTACATCCCATGAGGCCTTTAATCTCACTCTAAAGAGCCAACTGGTTCAAGCTGCTTCCCAGCCATCCATAGAAAACTGCAGTCCCCAGAAGAAATTATTTCCCTCTCCTCCTCCTCTATCAACTGATTTCCAAAGCTGAGCCAAAATAATCACACCATGAGCACACTTATATGGTGCACAGCCACCTGAAATGTATGTGGGATTCGCTTCATTTACAAGCTACATTTGTCATTCACAGTGCTTAACTGCAAGCATATAGCAAAATGATATGGCAATAAAATAGGATTTTCAATGGCATTACTGAAAAACAAGTTAAATCAGAAATTTAAGAAGAGTTTGGTAAACTCTGAAACAGGAAAATCTGAAGGTGCAATTTCAGCATCATGACTTTTCTTCAGTTCTTGATCCTGCCTCAGTTTTGAAAGCAGATTCCTCCCTCCAACTTCTTCATGCTCTTTAAATCTAGGGCCCCACTGGACTAATGTTATCCATATGCTTACTTTTGCTTACATCCTATTCGTAAGGGTCAGCTCAGCTGAATTATGACCACATCACACATACTCCCTTACTGCCTGTTACCTTTATCACAGAAAGGCACGCTTGGAGATAAAATAAGCAATGTGACCAGCATGGTTTATTATGCTTTCAAGAACCAGTTTTATGTACATTTTTGCTAGATGTCAGAACAAGAATATTTTTATGAGATATTTGATATCTTTAAACAGCATCAGAAATAAATTGAATAAACGTAAGTGATGCATGTAAGCAAAGCATCAGCTACATATTCATTACTGAGTAGGCACAGAAGCTACTCTTTATTTTTTTTTCTTTTCTTTCAGAAACCAGATATTGTATTGGACAGGACTGGATCAAGAATTTCACATAAGAATCTTCTTGTGTTTACCAGCTTAAAAAGGGCCTATAATCCGCATGGCCCAATGTAGGATGAGCAGTTGGTTCAGTATTTTCTGGCAAGGAAGCTGCTGAACATGCATAAATAAACTAACATCTCTCCACACTGCCACACTAAGGAAACACAAATCTATCTTAGTACAAGAAAACAAGTAGCAGAACCTTGCTTGAAAACAGTGATTTTACTCCCCCAAGAACAGGATTTGTTATATTCACTGCTTTTCCCAATAGCAGCAAGAGGGCTTGCACTGCACGGAATTGGTGTGCTGTGGCAAGTCCAAGCAGTGGCAGGAGGGCCAGTGTGGGCTGCAGCAACAGCTGCTGCAGGCACAAGGCAGGGAGGCAGTGAGCCTGTTGTGGGATCAGGAGAAGCCAAAGGAAAATACTGTTCTCTATAGAGTGTTAGAGAAAGCAGAAATGTGATAGGTGAAAACAAGGCGCATGTGGTATTAGCAGTATGGCTAATGCCATACCAATTTGGAGGAAGCATGCAAGCTCAAAACATAATGCCCTACAGTCCTCGAGGTAGAAACTAGCTGCACTCAGATGCTAAAAAAAAGTTGTGGAGAGGAAAAGAGCAACCAGCTGCTGGTGGAGCTCAGGATGACAACGAGCCTTTTATCATCTCTATTGTAAGCACTGTGCCATAGGAGTTCAACAGCAGACTCTTAAGAGCAGATCCAAGACACAAGTGACGAATGTTTCTGGCCCATGGATGGCGTCTCACTAAGTTTTTATACGTAATAGGCAGTTAGCTCCCATATGGCCTTGTTTTCTATTATTATACTTCACCTAAAAGAGTAACACATGAAGTATACTTGTGCCTAAGACTTAAGAGAGCCAAGAACATAAAAAGAGCAAGACATTGATCCTCTATCGTTTCCTGAAACCTGAAGAAGAATCTGGATTCAGATACACATGATTTAGTCAATTTTCATTGTGCTGTGGTTTTGTCATGCTCTAAAAGCAAACAAACAAAAACTCATCCAAAAGCAAACCGAAAGCACAACACTAATGGTTTGAAATTTGGTAACATCACTGACACTGCAAACACTTCCTTTCAGCATTACTTTTTAAACCCATGAGTGAAATAAACTGTTATATGCTGCAGCTCCCATAGCAGGTGTCCTCTGAGCAGCTGAAGCTTGAGAAGCAAATAGCAGGTATCAAGCCCATGCCTTTCGGGCATAAAACTCTCAGTAAGCTAGCATTAGTGCCCTTTAATTTACAGTTTTGTGTAGTGAGTGCATGTCAGCTCCACTACAAAGAGATGTAATTAGTGTGTCATTTGATACAGTAACACACAGGGCTAGAAAGACCGATGAAGGACACGTATGAACTGCACAGCAGACTGCAGATGTGCATTAACTTGGAAGCAAGAATAACTGCCATACCCAACTCAACTTGTGCTAACCGCTGCAACAGTAACATAAGTAAGTGAATAACACACGAAGTATTATTCGTTCTTTGTCCATACCTGAGACACAGAAGGTCGAGGGGGCAGTGCAGGCGGTGGTGGAGGCAGCCAGCCAGACCTCACAGCTGAACGGTAAGACAAGAAGAAAAAAAAATAAAAACCACATTAATTATAAATAAAACCAGCATTAATTTCCATGCTAATTACTATTGAATAGGCCATATTCAATATTTTAATAACAGAAACCAAACTTTATTGAGCAAAACCTTGTTTGAAATTACTTCCTGAGTAGTTGAATGAGTAGTGACTTAATTGCTGTAAAAACCCACAATGTTATGGTAAAACAGCAGAGATGGAAGGCAGTAAACCACAAAAGCTGTCACTAAAGCAATCCAATTGCAGTTAAAAAAAAAAAAAACCAAACAGAAACATTGTCTACTTGTCCTTGGGACTTTGCTCTTTGCCATTAACAGGGTTTTTTTTTAAAGTGATGCTTTAGCATTCACTCCAGATAAAACACACTATGTGACAGAGTGCAGGTTTAAAAAGAAAACATCTGCCACAGAATTAATAGGATAAAAGCTTAAATGAAGCAAAAAAGAAATCCATTTGTTTGGCTTGATGCTTTGTATTTGCATGTTATCACTTACTGGAGGTATCTGAGAGGAAGGAGAAGTAAGGAGAGGAAGACATCCTAATGGTTAGTTCAGGGCCCTCTAAAGTAATGCAATGTCCGCTAATTTGAGCCAGCACAAAGGGAGGGCAACAATCATGTAGGTCCAGACACAATATCTCTGAGTTTCTGTAAAATACCTAAAACGCACCACAGGAAAAAACTGCAGGACACATGATGGCTTCCAAAGGCATTGGAAGACAGGAAGCTAACATGGAGACAGCAATCAGGAGTCCTTAGATGGGTTACCCTCTCCACGCTCCTGTCGCACTGAGGGCTCTTCACTTAGGTGATTATTTGCATAGCAAAAAAACCCCAACAATATTAAACCTAGAAATGCCTTTTACCACAATAATGTGAAGCCAGTAATTACATTCATACACTTTTTATTTTTATGCATATTTTAAAAAGCCACAAAGACCATTATGAACCTTGTAAATGGCTTATCCATTTACGTATTTTATACACCAAGTCTAAAAATGTCTACATCACTGAAAATATGAAGACAAAACATATTAACCATTAAGGACAGCAGTGACAGAGTAAAAATGTGTGGCTGAAAACAGTGATAACAGTCAGATTGGATATATACAGCTCCAAAGAGACTTACAACATATCAAGAGTTTTTTTATGTTTTCTGTATATTCATCTCGTCAATAATAATGAGGCCTAAAATCACTGATCATCTTTTGAATCAAAATGAAGCCTATTATTACTGTATGCAATGCCAAAGACAATTAAAACCCAACTTAGCTTAAGCAAGGGAGCCACTAACACACCTACAGGTGTAAGAGATTTGAAAAAAACATGGTCATTAGGATGCTTTGTCTTGCATTTAATAAGCTCTGTTTTAAGACCACTGCCACAGCAGCATGATGTCATCACTACTTTTCCATCTCTTCTGTGCAACTGATCTTTACAGAGGACCAGTGGAGTAAGAAAACTTCCTTTCCTTTAGTCTGCACTTCAGGTTATTATTTACTTTATCTGAGCACTGGCAACACCAGCTAGTAACAATATTTGAAAACACCATCCAATTCAAACACCAGCGCTCTGTATGTCCACCAGTCACATGCCAGAATAGCCGATTAGTAGGTTTGCTCAATATGGCATCTTCAGGAAACCTTGATGGAGCTGTGCTGTGACACTCCATGGAGAATACCTTTGTGCACTTTACCCTACCACCACCACCAGTGATAAGCACTGTGAGGGTTTCATCTCTGCTCTCCGAACAACTCCAACGTCATGGGGGAACACAAATCATGCACGCTTCCTAACAAGCCCACCGCAGCCCAAACATGGAGTTATGGAGTAGTACATTGCTGCCACCAGCATGGGAGTCCCTGGGAAGTGGCACATGGTGTGGGGGTCAGAGGTGCTGAGGGCACGCACTGCCCCCAGCAGCTCCCTTGGCCCTTCTGAATATACACATTCCCCTCCAGGGCCCCATCATTTTTGTATTTGCTGGTTTACTCTGGCAGAACCTCAAAAGCTTTACTGCAAGTGCTGCATTCATTGAGAACTCACCACAGCTTCAGCTCTAGAGGATACAGCACTTACTGTCCTCACTTCCTGATTCTTCAAAACCAGCAATATACCTAGGAAAGCAGCAGTGTAGTCTTTATGCACAAAGCCACTGGGCTTCCTGGAAAAACATCTCCTGAAGTGGCTGCACATGCTGTGAAACTCCACCAGTCTCCTGAGATTTCGCCCACAAAACTTCAGAAGTAATTTTTCCATCAGATGGTCAAATTAAAAATTAATAGAAGAAAAATAAATATAAACCACAAAACCCACAAAACCTGCTTCTTCAGCTTTCAAAATACAGCATACATGAATTTAGCATTAAAGAAGTTAAGATGCTTGCACCATGCGCATTTGACCCAGTTTCCTCTTTTTAATCCTGCAGAATCTAACTTAAGCTACTCATGAAATATTCATAAAATTCCTGCTGTTGCAGAACATCTTTGGCCTGTTGTTAGAAGGAAATCATACTTATGTGAGCACAATCGCTAAACACAAGTTACTTGACTTTGAGAACTCATAAAGACTCATACAAAACCCTCCTTTTTCCCCCACAGGGCAATAAAACAAAAAAAATAATGGCAAGTGCTGCATGCTTCAGCCTTCTCTAGTGGCATTACCGTAAAAGAGGACACTGTTATCAGATACTTATAGATTTTTGTGTATTAGCAGGTGACTTGTACTATCAGGCTATTTCAGAATACCTTCCTCATTCCTTCCTGGGAGACTGCCCCTTGCACAAATAAGACTTGCTGTTAGAGACAGCATGTTAGCTCTGAAAGCCAACACTAATACGGGAGGGAGGTCTGCTTTTAAAATGAAGGTACACTGTGACCGAGCAGCAAACAGCCAAGTGTCCCATTTCAGGTGCACACCCCAGAGCCTGGATAAGCTGCATGCCACTGCTGTTGGAAAACAAGTCTTCACAGGCTGTGCAAAAGCAGAGGGAGCTGGAGGGAGCACAATGAGCCTTGCGCAGGCCGCCTTGTAAGTGAGGAGTCCGCTGGCATTCAAATCAGGGTGAGTCACATAAAGCAGATCTCAGACACAGCACTGTAGAAAGGCCATACAGGTACCAGTAGAATAGATTTAAGCATATCCAGCATCCATATCACATGTATTCCTGTAAATGAGAGCATTTTCATGCACTAGTTACTCCCACAATGATAGCGATAAGGCTTTTGGTTCAAAAATCATGGCTCTTTACTTAGCATGTTTAAACTTTAAGGCAGATTATCTGCGTGGAAAGCTTCCAGGACCATTTTTTCTGCCCTATTTTGGCAATCACAAAGGTCTTACAGCACTAACAGGACATCACACTAGATTAAAAAAAAAGAGAAACAAGTTCTTCCTATCTGAAGCTAGATTAGTATTTTAAAACAAACAGGAGGCTGTAATTGTACACTCTGAGAACAGGCCATGCCACGCTATCTGGCCATGCCACTCTGCCTTCAGCTTCCCTGGCAGACAACAATCTAAGAAGAGGAGACCAGGGAAAACATAAAATTATCATGGTCCAATCAAACCTATGGGAAGCAGGTCTTCAGCTCACCAGGCACAGCAGCAGGGGAGGGTGCCAAAATGAGGGTGGAACAAATTTGGGCCTTTGAGACCCTTCAGAGAAACCAGTAAGAACAACATGCTGCACCTCTCTCACCCAGTGATAGTTACTTGTTGTCTTGTTTCTCATTGTTGAGGAAAACCGCCATAATACACTGATTTTCTGTATATGTGCTGGTTTTTAAATTTAATTAATACTGGAACAGCAGCATATAAGACTTCCTAAATAATTTCCATGTTTTTATTTCATTTCCCTTCTCTGCAGTTGTCTTCCTTCTTGGTTTTATAGGTATATCAACCTTACACTGGGTACCACCTCAGACAAATTAAAACTTTAGATGAAAAAATGTAGTTCTTTTTTCATCTGAATTGAATATGTAACATAAGCAGTGTCCTGAAGAAGGGTCGTCTTCCTAGGTCAAGGGCCATTTTATACCTTGCTAGCTAAAGTGAAACTTTACCACCTACCAAAGGAGGCTGACTTCATCTCACATCAAAACCCTACACACTTTTAATCCTATGATCAAAAGGGCACCCTGAGTTTGGTCACTCTTCTTATTTCAGTCACCATTCCCAAACAGAGGAAGAGTTCTTCATTTCTCAGCTAACACAGAGTGTAGCCCTAAGCAAACCCATCCTAAATACAGGTTCTTGCTTCTGTTCTGTTTCATCACCACAAATACCACCCCTTCCACAACTGGGTGGGCATCATCCAGGGACTTAAATTGTAAGAAAACTCTAATAGGGCTCCTCAGTAGAGTCCTAGAATGCCAGGTGGGAAGGAACCTCAAGGATCATTTGGCCTAATGTTTCTTGACAAAAGCACGATCTACACTAAATGTCTCAGCAGTCTGTCCAGCTGATGTGCTTGCTACTTTTCGAGTGGATGCTAAAGCACTGTTGATCAAGGGAAAGGCTCATTGCACAGCAGATTTACATCAGTTTATGCTGCTTCAGAATGTTTAGCTCCCAGATCAGGCTTAACAAGACCAACCAATTAATCTTATCAGGAAGCAATGACCAGCAATACTGAAAACAGTGCAAAAACTATATTCCAACAGAACAAATTATTCTTCAGTTCTTCAATCTACGTAAGGCTTCAGTTCCCCAGGTAGTCTGGGAAGATGGCATTTCCAACCTTCCACTCTGACACTGCTTTGGAGAGTTTGAGATACTCTTCCTGCTTCTGTTGCCAAAGGCAGACTGCAGAAGGGCTCTGTGTCTAAGCCGGTTTCTGTTTACCTCCATCTTACCAAACTTCACTTCTAGCTCACAGAACTTGGTACTTGGATATTCCATAATACTGACACTGTTCTTTGTACTCCTTCATTTATTTACGTTCCCAACAACAGCATTAGTAAGGTGATTGTGAAGTAACTATTTTACAAGTGAACTGAGTCATTAATTCTCACTATGATGTCTGCAAAAAGTTGCAACATGAGAAATTTTAAAGCTGTAGCCAGGAATGTAAATTTAATGAAGAATTTATGTAAGGTGATTGTGAAATATCTATTTATCAATAATTTTTACTAATATCTTCTCAGAAGGTCATAGCAATGCAAAGAAAGATTTTCTAATCCTGATACTCCTTTTTTATCAGGTTTGTAAAAAGACTGAAGAAAGCATTGACAGCACCAGAATAACCTCTCTTCTTATAGCTAGTTTTGGGAACATGCTCAGCAGCAAAGCTTTGTGCATCACACAATGTGAACGATGCGACACACCTGATGCCACAGACACGCTTGTTACAGGTGTGTTTCATGCGCTAATCATACAGAACATTATTCATACCTCAACTGCATGGAAAGTTATCCAAGTACTTTCCAAGTAATTAGAGATATAGCCAGATCTTAAGCAATTACTGCTTCTGCACAGTGAACTTACAGGTATGACTTCATTTTAGGGCACTGTTGTGCTTACTTATTTGATGGGTCACTTTCTAATCAAACAAGCAAGACACCGCTGGGATGGGGTTTTATGTCTTTTTTTTAATGCCCTATCCATGAAATTCAGCATGTTTTCAGTAAAATCTGCAAACCAGGTATTTTTTAACACTTATTTTCTGGCTTGGGTTTTGGGTATTTTTTTTGTTTGGAGGGTTTTTTTAAAAATATCATATGACCACAACATCTGTATTTTTATCTTCCTGTCTCCTGTTTTCTCTAAAACATTTCATTTTCTAGTTACGGTTTTCTTTACCCCTTCCTTTCCTGTGTGTTTGTATCTGGGGACTGTTTTTCCCCCTCTGCTTCCAGCCCTTAAAGTAAACTGTTCACGATTTTGTTCCCTCTCACTTCACATTTAGCTTCATTCTCCACTCATAGTGAGGCACAGTCCCTCCACCTACCTCCCACATACCCATCAGAGCTTCTCACCTCTGGAGATCCCAGTGGGAGTGCTGGAGGCTCCAACACTTGCCACCTGTGACCATTTCCAACACAGATCAACTTGGAGCAGGCACAGGGGAGGCAGAAAGAACAGTGGGCTACCACCCTTCTCTAGTCGCACCTATGGCTCAGGCACTTCCAGAGGACATCTGCATCTCCAGTGTCTCTTCTCAAGGGAGGTAACTTGCCCCCCTGTTCCACATGAGAAACAGCAGGTATGACGGACATTTTTTCAAGGAACAGAGTATTTCTCAAGGAACACACACAGTGTCATGAAATAAAGTCAGTGGGGTTGGCAGGGGTAGTCAGAACATTTAAATCTGAACAATTTTCAGTATAAAAAAGGGTTTGGATTAAAATTTCATTTTTTAAACAACCTGGAACAGAATGAAAACAGACTGATAACCATTCCTCAATCCTACAAAGAAATACAATTAGAAATAAATAAAAAAAAAAAAAATTAATTCAAAGAAGTTCCACTTACAGAAACTGCCAAGAAACATTTACACTTAAAAGCTGCTGAGATTTACCCCAGTTTGCACACAAGTACTCTCTGGACTCAGCCCTCAGAGATTCACATGAAAATTTAAAAATCTTAAAACACAGAAATAAGTTACCCCATCAGATTCCTATCATGTAATAACCATTCATCCATTTATGACCTCACTATTTTCTCCAGTCTATTCAATCTTAATTATGTCCTTGTCCAGTTGGGCAAAGAAATAAGTTACATAGTTGTAAAACACATAAATCCTTCATAAAAAATTCCAAAAGGGTGAGAAGCGTAAAAATCCTCCATTCAAATCAGAGGGAAGACATTCATATTTTATTCAGAGTAAGCTCAGTTCAGTGATCATGTATATTGTGGAGGGCAACAGGACTAGAAGGAAACAGCAGCTCCAGTAACAGATGAGGAGCTGGGTCCCAAAAGAAAAAATTGTATGCTTCAAATTTAATTTCATTGAATTTAAATTGCAGTTGTTGTTGCAACCCTTACAACTAAAGATACTAAATCGACTCTGCATTGTTAACTCAATGAAGCTGACATTAGAGCTCTTGTATACTCTGCAAATGATATTCGGTGAAATGGCGTATTTTGCTGATGGTATTTGCCATCATTACAATTCTAAAATAAACGTCTTTCGGATATCTTCCTAATTTATTGTTTTGGTCTGATTAATAAACACAACGCAGTAACATGCAAGACAGCACAGCACTACAATATGAGTAAAATCCAGCCCCATTACCCAAGAATATAGCTGGATTTTACTAAATCAAGACCAATACGGATCTGCCCAGGGAATTTGTTCAGTTACCATTCCTGGAGGTATTTGAGACATGCAGATGTGACACTTGTGGACTTGGTGTCCACAAGTGGTAGACTTAGCAGTGCTAGGCTAATGGCTGGATTTGATGAGCTTAACAGTCTTCCAACCTAAAGATTTCTATGAATACAAGAAAAATGAGAGGAAGGGGTTCTGAAAACTAATTACCGAATTAAATTCATTGTCACCTACATTCAGCACAAAAAAGGACATCACTATTCTAGGTTCCCCTTGTCACTTTTGAACCAAAAACTTAGTTGAGAAATTTCTATTTATAGTAACACAAACAACATAAACCCCTGCATAACCCCTTAAAAGGCTGCCTTCAGTAACTAGGACTTGCAGACAGCTAACCTCAATAGATACAGATATTTCCTAGCAAATACAATTAAGCTTTAAAAAATACAGAAGTTAATGGAGTAATCATACTTATCTATGTTAGGCTTGGCAGGTTTTCTAGTACCCAGTTCCATTTGCCCAAAAGGTAAAGTCACCTGCACTTGGTTCACTAAGCTAAAAATATGATGTTGCTGAAAAAAGGATTGCTGAAACCAGCTGGACACAGTACTAGGGTAACTATTTGGACCAGTTTGCATTAAGAAGTGTATGACAATAATTTTAATTCTGCAAATCCTCTTTCCTACACAATTACAGAACTGTTCCATTTGATATGTGGACTGAAAATTCAGAAATACATAAAATTTGGCCGTGATTCAGCAAATATGAAAAGAAGACATCTCAACACCACTATTGAGAAATTTTGCAAATAAAACGCACCAAGCCTGTACATTTGAGGCAAGGTTGTGTTATCTGAATGAAGCAATAAGGCTTAATGAACTAAACAAAGTAACTAAGAGTCGTCTTCAGAGGTATGAAAAACAGGATAAAATGTGATGCTGAATGAGAGCCTTCCTCTAGCACTAACAAAAGCGTGCAGAAGAAGTTTGTACTGACTGAGCCTTCTGAGAAAAGAACCATTTTAAACCGTGTAGGAAAACGTGTATATTAAGAAATACAGAAGTGATGTGGGGGCACATTTGTATCAGAGGAATGCTGATGCACACCAATAAATCTGTTCTCTTGTTCCTTTTCTGTGAACACATTTAGAGTAGAGGGAACGTGTTCCTGTTTGGCAGCCATGACTAGCCCAGCAGAGATAAGCAGAGGTTACAGATCTGACTGTAGTTAGGAAAACATCTGTAACAGAAAACACTGCACTTACAATAAAATGCTAGCTGTGTTTCCCCTTACCAAGTGTGGTACTTAACACTTCACATTTTAAAAGAGAGAAAAAATCAAAAAATACTAGCTCCATGTTGCTGGCAGAAGTCAGAACCCCCAAAGGAGCAAATCCAGGTTATAGTATTTACTCGCAAGACAACGTTAGATAAAGTGCCTTCGTTCCACACATTCTTCACTGCAAGGACAGCCACAGCAGGAGGCGAGTTTCAAAAGCAAACGAGTGCTGAAAACCTTCAGTCAAGAATTCATTTGTAAATGAATATGGCTGTTTTGATGAATTACACAGAGAGTCTGCTCCCACATCCAACTACACTGCTTATGACAGTTTCTTGTTTCATCAAAGCAAAATCTCTTTTCCAAACAAGTATCCTTTGTTCAACCGAACTGTTAACTAAAAGATGTTATGCAAATAAGAAATGAAACTAAATAGGAAATAAAATGTATTTCAGAGGCATCTCTATCAATCTAACAAGGCCCAGACTGCTGTCTCTGCCTATAATCGCCAAGAAATAAATCCTTTAATAGTTGTCATGGGCAGAAAATATAACTGAGCGAAACAACAGAAGACAACAGACACATGTGGGGTTTTAATACTTAAGCTGAGACTTGCCCCAGTCCCAGAGTTACCCCAAGGCAAGACCCTAGCTTACAGTTGCTGCTGAGGGTAAAAGGTGACTGCAGGAGCACCAGGCCCTGAGCTGTGCCAATTCTGCCCCCCTCGATACCTGCCCCATCACCCAGATCACAGGACAGATGAAAGGAGCACAAGAAGCTCCAGAGAGCAACTAATTCTGCAAACGACATTTGTGAACAGAGCAGGAAAGCTCTGAGGGCCACAGGCTCCCAGGTCTCACCCTTGGCTCCCTGAGTAAGACTAGACAGTGGGCTAGAGAAGAAAAGACGCTATAAAGCAGGTCATGTATGCATTTTAACTAACATTTTTGTTTCTGCTTAAAACCTGCTGTTGTCTCTCCAGGAATGCATAAAACCTAGCCAAGTATTTTCTTAATATGTACACAGGCCAAATGCCAGAGATTGTACATTCAACAAAAAGAAATACTCTCAGAATCTAGTAGGACTGAATTTTTCTTTCAAAAACAAAAAACAACAAACCCATAAAATCAAAGAGATTTCTGTTTCTTAACATCTCTTTAACAGAAATTTCCATATGGACATTTCAGAAGGTGGGGCATTTCTGTAAGTTCTCATATATTCTTATACTTTTCCTGAGTAACACTAGCTAAGGTGTCCCAGAAGAGTGCAGCTATGGAGTATGAATGAAGGCACCTCCTTCAAGTGCACTTACATCCCAATTCAACAATTCTGAAGGACAGTTTCTGTGAGTAATGCATTGCTGGATGTCCCAGCCATCATAGAATAGTTAGGGTTGGAAAGGACCTTAAGATCATCAAGTTCCAACCTCCCTGCCATGGGCAGGGACACCTCACACTAAACCATGCCATCCAAGGCTTTGTCCAACCTGGCCTTGAACACTGCCAGGGATGGACCATTCACAACCTCCCTGGGCAACCCATTCCAGTGCCTCACCACCCTAACAGGAAAGAATTTCTTCCTTATATCCAATCTAAACTTCCCATGTTTAAGTTTTAACCCATTACCCCTTGTCCTATCATTACAGTCTCTAATGAAAAGTCCCTCCCTAGCATCCCTATAGGCCCCCTTCAGATACTGGAAGGCTGCTATGAGGTCTCCACACAGCCTCCTCTTCTCCAGGCTGAACAGCCCCAACTTTCTCAGCCTATCTTCATACAGGAGGTGCTCCAGTCCCCTGATCATCCTCATGGCCTCCTCTGGACTTGTTCCAACAGTTCCATGTCCTTTTGATGTTGAGGACACCAGAACTGCACACAATACTCCAAGTGAGGTCTCACGAGAGCAGAGTAGAGGGGCAGGATCACCTCCTTCGACCTGCTGGTCACACTCCTTTTGATGCAGCCCAGGATACGGTTGGCTTTCTGGGCTGCCAGCGCACACTGGAGCTGGCTCATGTTCATTTTCTCATCAACCAACACCCCCAAGTCCTTCTCCACAGGGCTGCTCTGAATCTCTTCTCTGCCCAACCTGTAGCTGTGTCTGGGATTGCTTTGACCCAGGTGTAGGACCTTGCACTTGTCATGGTTAAACTTCATGAGGTTGGCATCAGCCCACCTCACAAGCGTGTCAAGGTCCCTCTGGATGGCATTCCTTCCCTCCAGCGTATCAACCGAACCACACAGCTTGGTGTCATCGGAAAACTTGCTGAGGGCGCACTCAATCCCACTGTCCATGTCAGCAACAAAGATGTCGAACAAGACCAGTACCAACACCGATCCCTGAGGGACACCACTCATTAGTGGTCTCCAGCTGGACATTGAGCCATTGACCACAACTCTTTGTGTGTGGCCATCCAGCCAGTTCTTTATCCACCGGGCGGTCCATCCATCAAACTGACGACTCTCCAATTTAGAAACAAGGATATCATGTGGGACAGTGTCGAACACTTTGCACAAGTCCAGGTAGATGACATCAACTGCTCTACCCCAGTCCATCAGTTCCCTAGCCCCATCATAGAAGGCCACCAAATTGGTCAGGCAGGATTTCCCCTTAGTGAAGCCATGCTGGCTGTCACCAAGCACCTTGTTGTTTCTCATGTGCCTTAGCATGCCTTCCAGGAGAATCTGCTCCAAGATTTTGCCAGGCACAGAGGTGAGACTGACTGGTGTGTAATCCCCCAGGTCATCCATTTTCCCCTTCTTGAAAATGGGAGTTGTTGGGAACTTCACCTGACTGCAATGATTTTTCAAATATGATGGAGAGTGGCTTATTTGTGGGTCAGTTGTTGAGGTGAGTAGCTCGAGAGAGGCCACCTTGAACACTGGAGCTGGGGGAGATCAGCGTCCAGGAGCCTCAACTCAGAGCGACAAGAGCAGAGCCACCGAGGGAGCCTCAAGTCCCCGACAGGACCTGCCCCAGAGCTGGCAGCTCAGCTGACGCGAGCAGGGACCCACAGGGGGGGGAGCCAGGAGGAACGGCGCTAGCCCTGATTGGTTAAAAACCTGCCCCAGGGAGCGCGAGCGACCATGAGCGCGGTGAGGCAGTTCGCGCGGGATGGTGAGAGCTCGCCGCGCGGGATGGTGAGCCCTCGCCGTATGACCAGGGCTTGGTTTGGGAGCTCTGCTCTGGCTGCCCCAACAGCAGCCATCGTAGGCACCCAGACAGAGCCGATGAGAGGAGAGGCTGCAGTGCAGAGCTCGGGGTGTAGAGAGTGCCTGCACTGGTCTGGTGAGGGAAAGGTACACAATGGGCAGGGCTGCACTGGGTGCTCCCTGGTGGAGGTCCTCCTGCAGCAGGGGTTGAGCTGCGGGATGCTATTAATGGGCTGCAAGACGTCAGGGAAGCTGAGAGGAAGCAGGAATGCTTGCTCCAGGCCCAAACTGTGCAGGAGCCTCAAGCTTCCCCTCTAGCTCATGAAGGAAAGAAGGAGGCAGTTAACCCAGGAAGCTGGGAATTAGTGACCAAAAAAAAAAAAAAAAAAAAAGCAGGAAGAGGACAATTAAAAGCAAGGGACTTCCTCCTAAATCTGTTGTCCCCACCCAGAACTGCTTTGCTTTCTGCAGAGGGCTCATGAGGAAACGCACTTGCACCAGAAACAAGCCGGCTGGTGCACTGGTAAAGAAGATCTCTACTGGTGCTGCCAGGAAAAAGTGGCGGGTTGAAGTAGTAGGGGACTCTACTTTGAAAGGGACAGAGGCACCCATCTGTTGGCCTGACCCGGTCTCAAGGCCGGTGTGTTGCCTACCAGGGGCACGGATCAGGGATGTGGCAGAGAGGCTGCCTGCTCTAGTAAGTCCCACTGACTGTTACCCACTTCTAGTGATACATGTGGGTGCTAGGGATATAGATAGTAGTAGCCTGGGGAACATATAGATAGTAGAGCCCTGGGAGAGGTGGTTAGGGGCTCTGGAGCTCAGATAGTCTTTTCATCTGTGTTCACAGTTGCCAGGAGAGTGGAATCATAAGATTGTGGCAAACATGATATACCAACAATAAATAAAACCAAACAAAAATACCCTTCCAAAAATACCAGTGCATGCAACGAGAATCTGCCACAGTCTTTGGCTGAACTTACTTCAAGAAAAGAGATTTTTCTTTTTCTGCCCTTTAAAAATGGAATAGACAGAAAAAAGCTTCAAATGACTTTACAATTAAATTCAAACCGCTTTGCAATTGAAGAACTGATACCTATGGATAAACACGACCAATAAGGAACTGAAAATAAAACTCAGTACTACTGAGCACTCCTCATAGGTGTGGGAGAACATTATCCACCAAACTCCTAAAATCAGATTTATTTTTGAACAAGAATTAGCAGGCCACAAACAAATGTACCGAAATGTGATTATTCTAATCATGTTGGTTATACTCCGAAAACTATTTAAATGGTGGATTTTATAGTCTCGTTTTCTCTACTGACACTAGGCAACACAGTGGTGCTGGAAGAGATAGTTGTTACAGCTATTTTTTCTTGTTCAGCTGTGACAGTGAGACTATTTTTGAAAACCTAGAAAGGAAGGAAAACAGGGAGAAAGCATAAAGCCAAAATTCAGTCTAGAGTACATTGGGACAGAAAATAATCAACTGACCTGTGGACAGAAACACATCAGGTTTTATGCTTATGCCAGGCTGTATTATACCAATAGCCAAGAAATGTACATTGCCGCCACATGATCTATATTATAAATCTGTATCTTCTGATGGCAGATGGAAACTATTCTGTTTTTTATACTGTCAGCAGAAGTAAGAATACAGCTTGTTATTATACAAATGCGTGCAATTTACTTCACACAAACACACTTCCTTTTTGGCAAGGCAGTTTGTGCTTAATCTATGTCTTCCTTCAAACTGCCTTTTTAGAAAGTGCAAAGTGCACTCAGTAAAGAGACTGGCTCTGAAACAATGACCACTCCCTGAGGAAGAACTGTCCCTAGGTGAAAAAGGTATCTGAAAGTGATGAGACTGGAATTTCTAACTAAGAAGCAAAATCAGTAGGGAAAATGATGAGAAAAAAGTAGAGATGATCAAAACAAGGGAAGAAAAGCAAACAGCTATATAAAAACCCATTATCAATAGGATGTTAACAGAACAGCTATTCAGGGCTTAGTGACAGGAAAGAACGTGCATATGTTTCTGAAAATAGGACTTCCAGTGCTGACATCTTACTTCAAAACAGAGCAAGGTAAATACTCCATGGCACCTGGGCACACTGGGATGGATTGATTTAATTCCCTCTTGACAATTCACGTTTCCTTGACCTAGAACCCTTCTTCAGGGTGGGCTACAAATTGTTTCACAAGTTCTTCTGTAAATCCTCCAAGACTACAAATTCCTCCTTATCTTTCACAACAAGTATTTACATTTTTGACACAAAATAGAACAGCTCCATTAGAGGAAGATAACCACCACAAATATTTAGCATTGCCATCAGGGAACATTCAAGAGAGCAAAAAAATAAAAGCCAGCACCCTGAAAGCACAGGAAGAAGCTGAGCCTCTGGGAGGTCTTCCACATTTCTGCAATCTGGTAGCACACTATACTTCAGTTGTAAACCTAGAACCAAGTTTTGTTCCAATTATAAATTTCAGCCTACTATGATGAACAGTCTTAGGGTGACCAAAGCACTTTTTTTGCAAGCAATCAACTGCCTCTCCTTACTTAATTGTCCCATTTCCTGTAAGGAAACTCTCCAAAAAGTATTGATAAGACAAGTTATCCGTTTCTGCACTCACTCTAACACTGTCAGCTTGTTTCTGTTGCCCAGAAAAAAATATTATGTTACTTCTGAAGTAATGATAGCTTTCAAAATAATCCATTTCAAAAGTAAGAATTCATTCACAGAATTACTTCTTTGATAATTTAGATTCTCCTTTCATTTGTGTTCCAAGAGAAACTTAAATCCAAGTTTACTTACTTCCAATTATACTTTTTATCTGGATTCTGAGAGTATTTACTGCCTTAGAAAATGTGTCCTTGGCTCTCTCTGGGGTTTTATTTTGATATATAAATGAAACCAAAATTGGAGGCAGTAGATCTCTCAACATGAACCACAGTCAAAGATCAGGAATTGCTTCTCTGTGTAAGGTGGGGGAGCGGGGGGGGGGGAGGAGGAGGAAATAAAAAAGAAAGAAAAAACGAAGTAGTTTATTTTTTTATTCCTTAGCACAGGACTCCTACTCCTCAGAACAGGATTCTTGAATTCTCTTTGGCGTTTGCACAAAAAAGGCCCATACAGCAAGAGGTGAAACTCCTCTCCAACAACCACATTAGAGAGCGCAGTTAAAACATTCCTTGACACAGTCAAACATCAGCTTTCTTCTGAAGCATAAACATGACAGTGTTTAACCTAGTCTTTGAGTCAGATGATTGGTCTGCACCACATACAGCTCTGGTCTAGTTCAAGGACACTGCTAAAGCACAGTGATGCTGGATGACTGCTACCCTGAACAGAAAGCTCCTCTTTCCACACTGCTCCCTGTGCAAGGCAAGAGGAACACGCAAACACTAATGTGCTGGAAAGCCATTTTCTTTCAGTTCATTCCAGCTGCTATTCCACATCTTCTTTCTCTCTCCTCAATATGCACCCATGTCAAAAGAAATTACCCTTTCTTTTTACTAAAAGAATGGTTTCTGACTGTCCCCATGCAATAGACTTTTAACATCAAAAATGTTCACTCACTTTTCTCCCAGTTTAAACACTAAGGGGTTTCTTCCAGCTTCTGAACCCAAAAAAAAAAAAAGTAATAAAAATCAAATATAGTGTAGCTACTGATGAGAGTTGTCTAAACAGCCAAACTAGATATAAAGAGTCAGTGATGACAGACTACCATATGTTAAACTTCCCATTATTGTGTCAGAAAACATTCTAATCACCTTAATTATAGCAAAAGTGATTTTTTCCCCCCTCAATGGCAATGTAATGCAAGAAAGTGCAACTACTTCTGTTCTGTAGCATATTAATGTCTATAGCAAAGGCGAGCATACATGCATACTGTCAAGCATTTGTGCAAACAGATCAAGTTGCCAAGTACGTAACTAATCTAAATGGTCTCAAAATGGGGAAAGAAAGCAAACATTACCTTGTGTGTTTTGTTGAAATATTTTGTTCAGATCCAAAGAGGAAGCTCTGGAATGGGATTTCTGTGGCCTTGGAGGTGGAGTAGGGGGTTCTTCTCCCTTTTTCATGGCATCTTCTATTGATGTACTAGAGTAAGACCTAAGGAAAAACAGAGGGCGTGAAAGGCAGAAACTTATTTTATTTCAGAAATTAATTTTAAACAACTACAGTGAATAGTACCTAAAAATACAGTGAGCAGAACTCAGGTTCATGGTGGAAATTCCTTGCCCTAATGACTAGAAGCTCCCACTTGTACTAAGACACTTGTAATTTAGCAACAGAGGGACCTACGCATCTGGAGAAAGGAACAAGTTATGCTCACAGGGCTAATATTATTTTAAGGCCTTTTATGTCACAGCTTCAGGCCTTCTTACCCAACTTTAACTGTCAACAGGATAATTGTAGCAACTACTTTGAATAAAACTGAGTAAAATTACTGCTGCCACTTGGAGTTTCTGCTGCCTTTCCCAACTGTAAGGATAGTGTTTCTACATGTATACTTTCAGCCTACCTCTTGCAAGTACGCATTCTGTCATTTACAATATTCTAATATTTAAAATAATTTTTTTGCTAAGACACCAAACTCCACAAAATCCAGAAAAACCAAATGGCTCCAAAGTGACCATAACTGATAAAATACATGACTCATTGTCTCTTTCCAGGCCTTCCCGCATCACATCAATCCCAATGCAGTACTTTTGCTAAGAATTTTGATTTTGCTGAACAGTGTCCAATATTTTTCAGCTGTTGTAGTTACAGTTTTTTCTGTGAGACTGAGAGCTTTGTTCAAAATGAGCATTGACAACGTGAGATATTACACTTACTATAACACATTACGCATGCCAGGCAAGACCAAAAACACATTTGAGTACAACAGAAATAACTCTCACTAATGGGAAACTGATCTTTTTTTTTTTAATTATTTATTTATTTTTATTTTTCCGAACAGTCTGTTGTTAGAAAACAGCTCTTCAGCAGGACAGACATTTGGCAATGCTCATCCTATGCTTCTGATATAAACTTTAATAAATACAGGACTGAAAGACGTTATTGCTTCAAATTTTACATGTGACACAAGAACCTCTACTGATGATGATTTTTTTGTCTTGGTAGAGTTTTGAATTCCATAGGCTTATCAGATCAAACCTAACTAACCCCCCTGAAATAAATGGAAAAGCTTTCAATCAAGATCTTAAGGTTTTATACTTCTACTTTCCATATTATGCAGTGTGTATTTTATTTGCATTAAAATTGTGCAACTTAATAGTCTGAGATCCTTAAAGCTTTTTAAAAGATCAAGTAAGGTAGCAGCTATCAGGCAAAAATATGCCAACCCAACAGTGCCAACACAGAGCCCTGTGACAGTGAATTGTTGCAGCAGGCAGACTTGACATCTGGAAGCTAGTTAAGTCAACAGCCTAAGAATCTACACAGCTTAGGCTAGAAAGCCATGAATCTCTCCAGAGCTGAGAGCTGTAACAGACTCAAATTGTAGCCTCTGGTGGTCAGGGACACCTGAAGACAGAGACTCTCAAGTCTATAGAGCCCTCCAGGCTATGCAGGACAAGTGCAGCAGAAGGTCTGAATTCAAAGATGTGCTCAGGAACCTTTAGTCTCAAGTTCTGCACTGAAGCAGTGACACATAGTCAGATGTGAGACAGATATGATACAGTAGTCACATTCAAGTGACTGTTTTCCAACTTGTTTAAGCATTTGCTATTTTATAAATTTTTGCATAAAATACTTTTTTAAACCTTTTTCTCATATTTACAATTTATGATTCTCTAACACAGCAAGGAAATTTAGAACAGTATGAAAACTAGAAAGCTTTGGCTAGCAAGAGAAAACTGGCACACAAGGCAGTTCAGCCTGCCTGGATGTAGGTCCTAAGAAGAGAGCATTTCAGTCTTCTTCCATCATGCTTATAGCTGATTCTGTCCTATTAGGAGGCTTTGTAAGGAGGGAGCTCCTGATTATACTCTCATTAACAGGAAACAAAAGAATAAAAAATGAAACCCTCTAATTAGCACCTAAACCAAAAGTTTTAAAGGAACCATATGGCTGCATACGGGAATGGTGAACTCCAAACCCAACACATAATCCATTTATACACAGTATTTTCTGGCACAGGTTTCCCTTTACTTTTAAATATCCAACTTCAGCATACATCATTTCTAGCACGCAACAGTGTAAGCTTATTAGCCTTTCCATCACACAGCAACTAGCCATAGTCAGGTACATGCACACCAATGAAAGGATTCACTCCCCCACATCTGAGTGCTGAGCTACTATTGTTGTTTCTATGGGAGCATGCAGTGTCTCCCTCCATATGCAACCACTGTGTAGGTTTCACAGCACAAACTTGCTAAAACATTCCCTGTGATGGGATGATCCCCACTGTCCCTCCCCAGCGCCCCTGGGGCTGGGCTGGAGGCAGTCACCACCCTGACAAGGCAGCAGGGCTGGTCAGAGAGGCAAATGCCCTAGTGCCTTATGACCGGAGACCACAGGGCCCAAGGACAGTACTTATGTAGGGTCTGTAGTTACAGACCCCTCCTGGTAAACCTGACTGGTCTGAGCTGTACTTTCAGCACACCATCAATTAAATATACAAAAAAAAAAAGTCAAAAATGTGACACCGGTTCTTATGCCTTGCATCTAACACCAGAGGAACGTATATCTTGTTCTGAAATAGAAATGAAAGCAGTACCTGGATCGTGGTCTGGCTTTAAGTGCATTAGATTCCTGAGTGGCTGGAACAGAAAAGAGAATCACTCAAACATCATATTTAAAATAAAAACTTTTAGCTGCAGAATCAGTCTTTGTTAAAACTGAGAGTGTTACAAATGTGGATGTGAGAGTGTGCTCATCTCACATGAGCAATTTTTGCTTCTCCTTCCCCTTTGTTTTTGTAGTGTTTGGATGTCCTAAGAATGCAAAAGCCCACATGTGGTCAGAGCTTCACCTTTTAATTTGGTTACCAGACACAGGTAAAGCAATAGGTCTTGACAGCTGGCCTGTGCTCCTGGACATAGTTGTGACAAAGCAACATAAGGAATAGCATAAACTTTCCACAGAAAACATCTTCCTCCTAGCTAGATATCTATCAGTTGTTCTGCTTCCCAAAGCACAAAGTTTTATGTCCTTCCTAAATACTTTAATTAATATAAATATGCATCTTATCACCCATAACAAAACACATCAGGTTGAGACTACTTTGACGTGTGGAAGGAAAGATACTTGAAGGTAGAAAGCTTTACAGGCCAAGTGTTGATAAACCACATTTCTATCAATGTGAAAATCAGTTTCTTTTATTTGGATGAATTGCAAACATGTTGCCACACACAGGTTTCACATAAGAGGAAAACGACAGTGCTGACTATCTTCTCTGGGTAATTCCTTGAGGCTGTTCCTTGGTTTACATTGTCTTTTTGTGACTTTTACTAACATCAGATCATTTTGAGAAAACGTATCTGTGATTGCTTTCACATTCAGCCCACTGTGATATCCTCAAAGTACTACAGTAGGACCAATAATCCCAATGCACATACAAAGTGAATCCCTGTACTTTTCGTATTATTCTCCCAACTAAGCCACAACACTTAAAGAGAACTAAGTAGGTTGGAGAAAAAAACAAAACAAAACAAAACGCATAATTCTCAAGAGTTTCTAGCTTCCTTCAGATATATGCCTACTTCCAAGTCAGATGTTTATCACCAGCTACTACACAGCACTACCTGAAATACGGCATATCCTTCAAAACATGAAGCAGAAGCTACCTGTGGTAGCCTCTGGCAAATACTGACTTTTTAATAGCTTGCACTGTACTACGGCATAGACCTTCCACAGGAGGCTTTAAGCTCACAGAAGACAAGCAGCAGCATATGGCACATGTACAGCCACACAGTTTCTTCATAACAGAAACCGCTTTTAAGGTCACGCACTGCTAGTTGGTGCTTTCGATGGAATAAACCCAAATGTAGCTGGCAGTGACATAAAGGACCACTTACAAACCAAGTTCTAGTAGATTACTGTCACCACCAAACTGGTGCACAGTCATTCCAGATGTCTGTGCAACAAACTCTTCCTGGCAACTAAAGCAGGGAGAGGGAATTATTATTAAAATACGCAGTGGTGATAATCCTTCTCTCTGTCAAACTCCCAGAATACAACTTTAGACACCGCTTCCCTACAGCCATATGACCTAATTTTTCCAATGCTGAAAGTGATGATTATTTAATTACATGCACAATTATTAAATATATGCCACTTAGAAATAGGAAGCATAAATCCTTTACAAGCTAAGCAATGTTTAAGAACCTTCGAGTTTTCCTTCTTTTATGGAGACAGTAATTCTCTTCATACTTCTTTTAGAAAGCCTTTCCTCTAAAAACCTGCTGGTGGAACTGACATTCTAACTCTCCAAGGACATCTTGTCAAGGTAAACAGGAAAGCACACAAAGAAAAGAGAATCCCAAAATGACTACTAATAAAAATGATAGCAATAGAATACTACTGCCAAGGATTTTCTTTTAAGCTTTTGAAAAATCAGGACCTCCAAGGTTACAATAAACAACACCCAGACTGAGCTTTACCTTTCAAAAGTAGGAGTATACTATAAAAAAGAATATTATAAAACAGGTAGTTCATTATTAGGACGTACAAATCACTGTGGCAGAATTTCCAGAAAAGTGCAGTTACTTTGGTACACTCAGTCTGTGTGGACTTTGTGTTTGGTTTATTGACATACGTGACATAATCATTCAAGATGATACAAAACTATTCAGTTCATGAGTCTTCCGTATTTCTACAGCAATGGATACACAAGCCTAGCTTACATGGAACTGATAAAAAGTTAAAGCTGTTGAGAAAATTAATTACATCTATTACTTAGAAGTTTGTACGATTCCTGGAGTAATAGAGCCTGATGAACTGAACAGCTTGGTCTGCTATAATTAAAGTTATAGACGATCATGAACTCTTATTTATTTATTCACAGAAGAGTGTGAAGCTTCCAGTTTTGGGTGTTTAATTGCTCCCACGGCCTTTTTCCAATGCAACTTCATTTTAACATTCCAAAGGATGCTAATTCAGTACTTTCAACTGCAGCCTAATACGTTACACTCAGCGTAATACGTTACACTCAGCCTCATGTGCCACCTTGCTTTACAGGCTGAAGATGTGGAAAATTTTACCATAAAAGGTACAAATATGCCACATGGCTAAGAAAAAAAAAAAATCCCAAAGAATTCCTCACTAGTCTAAATCCCCTCCACTGACTCAACTCTTAGTGGTGGCCTAGGCAGAAAACTACAGTCTAAACTCTTGCACATTTGGACCTCAACCTCAATCATAAGGCCAACAATGATCTTGCACTTAAGAGCCTACGTAAACTGACCAGATATTTGGAGATGCTGAGCATACAAAGATTTTCCTGATTTCAAACTTCTAGTCCTCCAGATGGCAAAGAAAACTCTCATAATGAAGCATGACAGTATCATCTTTGCATAAATTACATCATTTATATAAACAGTCCAAATGAATAACTAAAGGAGGATGTAGAATTTCTCCTGCTTCATCCCAATGGAGTTTTTATCCTGAAGGTGGGTGAATGATGACGATGATGACAATGACCTTTCAGAATGGTGACCAGTTCTGAAATAGCTCCTCAATTACTGTGCTGTATCAGGCCCATTGGATGGATAACCATTTTTACTCCTAGCCTCAACTGCATCACATAGCCTGTGAATGTGCTTGCTCAAACCCTCAATATGCAGGACACCAAGGGCGAAACCCCTACAGTGATGGAAGTCATGATGATGGGGTGAAACTCTGCCACCATCTTCATTGGTACAGAAACACAGCAACACTGCTGGAGGAGCACACAAGCATTGGGATGACCTCCTTGACTATGAAATAAAGGACATGGGGAAAAGAAGTTGGTGGCAAAGGAGATGTTCAGGTAATAGTATGGTTTGTTGTTTTTTTTCCTTAAGTGAATCTAAAATGGAATTGCTGAACTGAAAATAAAACTCCCCAGGGTGCTCTGAGTACAACTGCGGGGGGAAGGAGAACAGAACTGAAAGTCTTAACAACCACCCTCCTCTCCCTCTGAGAAGGAAGTGTAAGAGTGTGTGTGTGAAGGAGAAGCAGCAATCATTTGAGAATAGGAGCTGAAGATAACAAATCTGGCAACTGCCAAGTGTTTGGGAAGAAGCCAGGAAAACAAAAAGAGTTGGGAAATGAAGCATGCAGCTGTGGAGCAGTCATGAAGAAATCTAACTATAAGACAAAATTGCTGTGACAGACATGTGGGGTCAGTTTTCTTAACCAAGGATATCTTTACAAGTAAAAACATTTATGCAAAGGAAAAAAGAAAGCAAGTCCAGATTTTAGCTTGACTGGGAGCAGGGAGGGCTTGTGAATACTCTTACCACTCTAGGAGAGATTACCAGTGACAAAGGTAAGGGAGGTCTGATGAACCAAACTGAACACACTCAAGGTTTCTGGAGCAGCTAAGTAATTCTGTCATATGCTGTTTCAGAAATTACATTTTACAGTACGATAGGAACAAGGAGTGTATGCTGGAGTTGAAGAAAGAAAAATCGTGGACGGTTTCAACATAGAAACACCCCCTCCAAATCAAAAGCCTGCATCAGTGCTGTAAATGCCTCAATGTCAGTGTTACCCTTAAACTTCTTGACAGAAAATATGAATGCTCAGTCCTCACAAAAAAAACCCAGACCATCTCAGATGGTTGTTGAAACACTGCGTAGTTATTCTGCACTTTAGAAGAAGTCTTACTAAGTACGACGTTCATGCTCTTCCATATTCTTTGTAGCACAGAAAAGCTTCAGACTCCTTAAAAAATATGTTATAAATATTTCCCATATATGAAGAACCCAAAGGAAACGAGAAAGCCTCTGACATTCTGAAGTACTATTCAATATTTATCTTGCACGTAGTAGTCATTCTGAAGTAGAAGCTAATTTCAGCAGTAAAATAGCATAAAAGCAAAATTATCTTAATAAAATTAATGAAATTACACTAATTTAGGCTGTGATATAAAAATATCAAAATTCTAATGTAAGTAAACCATGAAATCTTTTTCTTCTTACCTGTTTTCACAGTCAAGTGCTGAAATTCCTTTGGTATCGTTTTGAGAACAGTGTTCACTTTAAGAGCTTCATGAAAAAAGCAAAACAATGAGAATTACTTTAAGTATGCGCAGGTAAAATCTACAGGTATCAGCTCTGAGAAGGGAGCATCTAAACCAGTATTAGAACATCTAATAGCACCAAACAGTAGCCAAATGCCCTCAGAACACCCAAGCACTTAAAAAAGTAACAATTTTCAGCGTACAAAAGTCAGGAACAGAAAGGCCTATGCCCAAGTATCCAAATAATCTCAAATTTTGAGAATTTGGGGGTTTGAGTGCCTAAAATCAAGGATGATTTCTGTTTTAGAGATGGAATACTCTCACAGAGGCAGAAGCTGGGGACACTTGGTAGAGCTGGGACTCATCTTTCCCAGGTTACAAACCTGGAAAGCCAAGGCATAGGAAGGACCAACTGCTGGCAACTCACCAGCCAGGAATCTCACAGGGCACCAAGAAAGCTGGGCTCAAAATTCAGGAAATCCCAATCTTTGTGCTTATTTCCCTTCCACTGATGCCTACACATCCTTTTTTAATTACTTTACTCAGGTGTCCTTAATTCATTATAGCATGTTTTAATGTACTGTAATCTACAGTAATATAAATGACCACTTGGACTGAAGTCCCTCATATCCATCTGCCTTTATCAAATAAAACACATGGGAAAAGTCTGGTTCTTGTGATGCAATCCTATTTACATTATCTTCCACATTTAACTGTATTATAACCTGACAGTGGAGCTAATTGACATGTACAGTTTTGAAAATGCAGAAGAATTTGCTTCGACAGTCCTGAACTACAGGTTCTTGGCTTCTGGGGACATTTCCTCAGTCAGGGGAGCAATCTACTCTTACATTTGTCAGAATAGCAATAAATGGTAGAACAAGAGTACTTGTTCTTTGCCTGAAAAGGTAGGAATCTGTGTCACAGATACAGCAAACCTTCAGCCCTGAAGGACTGCATGTACCAAACCAGGTTCTCATCTGACTGAACATGTCGGCTATGAAAAACAAAGCAGTTCTTCAGCTAAACAGGGAAGAAAAAAAATTCCCTTAATAAAAAGTAAGCCTTCCCTAGACACTTCAAGGCAAAAACCTTCAAGGTTCCAAGTCCTGCTCTGGTTCATTATGAATTTTACAACAAAACAAACCTTGTCAAGAAAACATTACTTTCTTGAAATACCTTGACTTGTCAAAATGTTTTACAAACACCCATCAACTCTGACAACCCTTCTTTAAACCAGGGACACTGGGACTCTGACAAACACTGACACACTTGAATGTGGAGGTGATTTAGGAATGTGGACTACCTGGTCGCACAGCTCTGATGCAGACTTAACATATGGACAGCTGGGAGGTCAAAATTTTATTTTCTTATATTTTTTTTTATTTAATGTATAATTCACAGTTCTGAGAATCAGGCAGCAAAATACCCACAACTGTTTTGTTTGTACAACTGAGGGACAGCAAGTGAGAACCTGAAATGTTAGCTAAAGAAAATGTAAAAGGGAATGAATTCATTGGGTGATGATCCACTGACAATTTCATAAGCCCTGGAAGCTACTGAGTGGAATAGATCACTTCAATTCCACATGGCTTGTTGCTGATGGATTTTAAGCGAAGTAAATTAATCAAGTATATTCAATCCAGTTTATCCAAAACTTCTGTTTTGCAAGAAAATACCGGTTGGTGGGGTGGTTTTTTTTTTGGTTTGGGGTTTGGTTTTGGTTGGTTGGTTGGTTGGTTTGGTTTTTTGTTTCAGTTTTTTTTTTTGGGGGGGGGTGTTTGTTTCTTTGGGGGGGTTGTTAGGTTTTGGGGGTTTTTTGGTTGGTTTGTGTTTGGAGTTTTTTTTAATAGGAATAAAAACTAATTTTTAGGTGTTGCTATTTCCTGCAAAAAGGGGGATCCAAGACTTGGCACAATGTTTGGAACTCACAAAATTCCTGAAAACAACAGTTACAACTTTATTAAAATAAAAATTGCATCCTTAATTGCCTTCAGACTAGACTTATTTTAGAAGGTGCGTTTCATATCATTATATGATAAAACCAATTTTGAAGCAAACTCATTCATTCATCTTCAACTCAGCTGCTACCAATAAGTTGTCTCTTTAACCTACAGCAACACATAGCCATTTTAGAAATTAAACATACCATTGCTTCTATCAGCAAATATATGGGATTACTAAAAACACACAGAATTTAACCCTTAACAGGGAAAAAATATATTTATTAGAATACCTTCTTTGTCATCTTTCTTTCCATCTTGTAACAGGCCAGAGTTATCAGGTATCTCTTCAGCTGATGTCTTCTGAAAGAAAGAAGATATATTTATTATACTGACTGGTAGAACTCACACATTTCCACAGTCAAATATTTATGAATACATGTTAACACAAATCAAGGTGATAATCTCTTTTGCACCATGATTTGCTTTGTCAGATTGAAGAAGCATAGAGAACCTACAGAAAGACAATATAACTCTGCTTTTTAAAGTACATCAGTTCCATACCTGAAATTAGTTAGCAAAGCACTTCCACAATGAATTACAAGGAGTTAAGGACTATATGCAAGGAGAAGCTTCTCCCAACAGAGAAATGTCATTCTGTGTTTTCTCCTCGGATGTCACATCCATGTTAGGGTTGAAGAAACCTTCTCTAGCCCCTTCCCAAAATCCAATCTCCCTAGACAAAACTCCAGAACCCAATAGTCCTGCATTTAATGCCTTCCAGGCTGAGGTGGCAAATCCTTCAACTACTCTTTTCTTTCAACATGCAGTCATTAAGTTGGGAAAACCAAATTTCATTAGCATGTCTGTTGAAGGCCCATTCAGGACTCAGATTGGAAAATGGGGAACTTCTCCCCAGTCTTATTCCTTATTTTTTCTTTATTTCAGTAGTGACTTACAGGCATTTGTTGTTCTTGTAACTTCTGCTGCCTAACTCGCAAAATGGAACTAGGAACAAATTCTACCGCTATTACCCCTAAGAACAAGGATACCCTCTGCAACCAAAACAGCCATAAGGCAAACATCATAAACCTCAAGCTTCTCTAAATATTGAATGATGCCGGTTTTGCTCCCAGGGAAAAGATTGGGCCTAAAAAAATAAGAAACAGATTTTGTAGACATTAAAAAAACAAAACAAAACCAAAAAATTCTCAAGTCAGTAATTCAAGAAGGCAAAGTCCAGAGTAAACGTCTATGATATCTGTTTTATGAAGTGGCATGTAGGATTTCCTAATGTTTCTGAGGAAGCAACACAGCAAAAATATGGCTTGAGGACTCTGAAAATGTATGGACAAAACAGTTCACATCCACAGCTAGCCCCGACACTCTAAAGAGTGTCAGACTAAAGGCCTAAATCAGTAAATGCTTGAATCAACAGAATGACTCTCACAACTTTAAGTGAACTGTGAACATGACATTTCTGAGGGAGCTTAGAGCAACCCCAGCCAGTCGTTATATGCATATAGTGTGAAATCTTGTGTTTTATCTTTAAGCTTTTGGCAGTGAGAAAGCTTGTGGAAAAGAGCCAAAGGAATGGAGGGGGAAAAAAAGAAAAGAAAAAAAAGAAGAGGACCAGAACCAGAGTGGGAGACAGAAACTTGAGAAAAAAACAAATGGGACGACAAAACCTCCTTGGTCAAGAAAAAATAGTCACCCTTGTCATTCCTGAGTATAACATTAGGAGTCTTTGCAGGTTTTGCAAGTTTAACGAAGCCTAGTGTTCAGATAGCCAGTCTCCTGCTATTATTTTCTTTATGGATGCATTCAAGAACTGTTCTTACTCTACTGCAGTACTGTAGTGCAGCAGTCACAGTAAAAATGGTCTTCTGAAATGAAATGAAGCAGCCTGAATGGATGATAGGTGAAAAGAAACATGGAGATAATGGATAACTGATTGCATTGATAATACAATATTTTTAATGTAGTGATCAAGTATCTAAACTATATTTCTCCAAGTAGCTGAGCTACAAATTAAATTCCAGCAGTGAATTACTGCACTTAACACAGGGAGATGGATTATTGATCTTCTAAATGATATTCATTCCATGTATTAATTCTGAACATAAAAATATCAGTGGAACAAAACAAAAAATCTAAGTCAAGTCATTCTCAAAACAGTTTTGAGAAAAGATCTTATAGTCCATTAATCTTGGATAACAAGGAGCAAAATAACAAGGCCTTGAAACAAAGAACTTTGTCCTGTATGCCTAGGGCCCAGATAGTGAAGAAATGGAACAAACCTAGTCAAACAGTTGTGAGATAGCCAGGAACTACTGTCTGTGCTTAGCCAGCAGGCAATCATACTGCAGGTTCTTCATTTTCAACCTAGCCACAAAAAACTCTGATTTTGCAGAACATCCTGCCACCCTGCAAAACCTAGGAATGGAACAGAAAATCTCGCTATTCCCCCAAGAACTTTATCTGACTGCGAAGGCAGCATAGTAATCTACAAATTATTGGCCGTTACGGTGAGAATGTCTCAGGAGGAAAGCTCAGGGATAAGGCAGAGGAGGTCTGAAAGCTTAACTGTTGAAAATTGAATTAAAAATTAAACATAAAATGGAATTTGTTGCTTGTTTGGGGTTTTTTACATTTTGTGCTGTATACCTTCTGCATGTTTAATTATTACAGTAATATTCCTACTATTATCATCTCCACTGCAGCAGAAAAATTTAAAAATCAAAAAACCATACAATTTCATTTCTCAGGAAGTCATCTCCTTCTAGATTTATCCTTACTCTGCACAGACATTTAAGGACCACGAACAATAGCAAGCCTAAAAACCAGACATTTAATAAGATTATAAAATTGTATTGGTTAGGTTACTGAAATGATATTTTATTTGTAAGAAACACAACTCTGAAAGCAAGATTTCTGAGCCTTCTGAAATGTATAAAAGAACTTTCTAATCTCACAGTCCTGTGCTACTAAAGAGCAAATTTCCTCACAACTCTGCAATAGCCAAATACTAATTTGCATATATGGGTAGTCACTTGTGAAGACAGTATCCTAACAAAAAAAACAACAAAAGCTCCCTGGGCCACAGAGATACTGAAGTAGATTCTGAACTCAAGAAGTTACATAAACTGAAGCTTTACTTGGAAAAAATATATATTTAGACCTATTTTAATATAATTTAATTATAAATTATATTTATATCTTTTTAACTTGTAAACAGCATCAGAAGGGCCCATTCTTGCAGTCAGTCTGCCATTTGATCGACTACCTTAAGTACTAAATCCGTAAATCCCACAGTGTATATATACAGAGCAGCAACATCCAGGTACAACTCAGTGGCCATGTTTAGTTCAGCTATACAGGATCTCTGAAGTTTCGAGTTTTAACCTCAGTGATAAACTCTTCTCAATATAGCTTTGCTTGCAACAGTCTTCCATTATAAGGCTTGTATCTGTTGTGATACTGCTATGGTGGATCCACATTCTTCTCTCAAAAAACTCTTCCCAGCTCCTTACAATTATTACCTAGATCCTTGCATGGTAACTCCTTACACTATAAAGAGTGTCTTTTAAAAAGTGTGTCAGCCCTTTCCACACACTTCAGAAACTGTTGAGAGGGGTTCAAGATGGCTTAATGGGAAACCTGGAGACTCCTAAAATCCCCTCAGAGACTCGCAGATCTGCTGCTAGCCATACCACAGTCACTGTGAAGCTGGGCTAATCCTCTGTGCCCTGCAAGAGAACTGTTCTGCTCATGCCTCCTTACCTCTGACCGACTGAAGTCCCGAGTCTGCTGACTGCCTGGCAATGGCTCAGAATAAGAATCAAATAATGCACAGTCACACATGGGCTTCAGAGAAGCTGCAAGTGAAGGAAAAAGAGGGGGGGGGAGAGATATGCCAAGTCTTTGATTAATACACACTTAAGAACGTATTCCAGCACCATTTGCTCTTCATTTCTGCATATCACCACTGACCTGTACACCATAAACGACAAACACCATGAAGAAAATCTGTCTTGTATTTTGAGTAAATCAATGTCGTGAAAGGGTCAGCATGTATTTCTGTTGCAGGCATAATTGTGAAATTTGGGAGAAGTGATTCTTAGCAAACATTTATTGCCAAACAACAACTATTTATTTGGATATTTCCTCCTCACATTCCAGTATCAAGTTAGTTGGGCCTCATAGTTTATACTTTGTTATCCTAAGAATGTTGAAGGCACTCACCAAACCTTCTACTCCAATTTTTTGACATTCTAAATACTGAAAAGTATAGTAGAATCTACATTATACACTAAAATTGAAGCAAAAAGCAAAGACACCAAACACTAGATGCTGCGGTATATAGCATCTTTACCTGAATGACACTAAAAAGAGGGGAAAAACAATAAAAACGGGGGAGAGGAAATCAACTCTAACTTCTCATAGGAATATTCACAAGAACCTCACTTCTATTGCACTATCTGGAAGAGACCCGAAAGATCATCTAGTTCCAAGCCCCCCACCACAGACAGGGACACCTTCCACTAGACCACATTGCTCAAAGGCCCGTGAAGCCTGGCCTTGGACACTTCCAAGGATGGGGCAGCTACAGGTTCTCCCAGCAACCTGTTCCAGTGTCTCCCCATCCCCACAATGAAGACAGTCTTCCTATTACCTGGTCTAAATCCACACTCTTTTAGTTAAAGCCATTCCCCCTTTTCCTACCTCTACAGGCCCTTGTGAAATGTTCCTCTCCAGCTCTATTACAGGCCCCCTTTAGGTACTGGAAGGCTGCTCTCTAAAGTCCCCCCCGAGCCTTCTCTAGGCTGAACAGCCCCAACTCTCTCAGCCTGTCTTTATAGCAGAGGTGCTCCAGCTCTCTGATCATCTTTGTGGCCTCCTCTGGACTCGCTCCAACAGCTCCATGTCCCTCTTATGTTGGGGACCCCAGAGCTGAACACAGTACTGCAGGTGGGGTCTCATGAAAGCAGAATAGAGGGGGAGAATCACCTCCCTGAATTTGGTGGTCACACTCATTTTTTGATGCAGCTCAGCATACGCTTGGCTTTCTGAGCTGCAACTGCACATTGCCAAGTCACGTGAGCTCTTCAACATGAAATATACTGAAAGGCAGAATAATCAGTTTGGACATCAAATTTCTAGTTTCTGACTAGCATCTAATTTTCCTGCATAAATTAAGCTCTTGCAATCTTTCTTAACTTACAATACAGCGGGTTACATACAGGGCAAATAGCTTTGCAGATTCTCTAAATTAGTTTTAAATAAAAACTTTCAGAAAAGGAGGTGGTGGGTCAGATTTTTAATGGAGCTGTGCCAGGACAGCACTGGAACCTGCACTTGCAGTTTACAGAGCAAGCCATAAAACAGCAAGATTAAATCATTCTTAAATGCTCTGCCTTATGCTCCAAGTCACTTTATTTGAAGCTTTAGTACTCTTATCAGATGCAAATATTTCACTTTAACCAAATTTTGCATAATTCTGAAACTAATACAATAACCTAATGAAAAACAGTTTCCAGTAATCCTCATTGGGGTTATTAGGGAAACATGAAAACAGTTTCTTGACATTTTAGGACTTTAGGCAGGTGTATGAGGTACTTGCTTACTTATCACTGCTTTAATTTCAGAAGTTGATACAACCAGGCTCTATGCTATTCATGGTGTTAGTGTGTTGGGATGCTGTTCCTTTTATTAATGTGAGTCTTTCAAATGACAGATTTCTGAATCCTGACTAGGTAGAAGAACAAGCACAAGACATTTTCAGATCCTCAAGCTGAGCAGAATTAGCATATTAGCTGAGGAATTTAAAGTGTCCACAATAACCAGTCCTCTCATCTCTTCCACATACATCAGCTTGAAATGCTTGGTTGTGTACAACACCATGCAACAATTATCTAAAAAAAGTGGTTAAGACACCAGTGCTGAAAGGGGGGAATTAGGGAAATGGAGGACTCCTCCAGGCAACAACCACAGCTTGCCATGCTTTTCCTCCCATAGACATTACGATTCCCTACAACTAGAGATAATCATTTCCATTGTTGTTTTACCCAAAAAGGCTTGATGTGAAGACACACTACAAGAACCTGCTTACAAGCTCATTATCATGAGGCGCGAGAGTAGCAAACAAAGTGGTGGTCCTGGAGGGAAAGGGTAGCTGTAATTATGAAAAGGGAATGTAAGTAGAGAGACTAACAGAGAAGACAACTTTTAAGTGCAGGTTTTAGAGGAGCTTCTCACTTTGGATATGAAGATAGTGAATTATAAGGAACATGACTCCACCAGAAACTACTTCACAAATCTGATACAGGGTGAACATTTAATTTTCCTAACTACAGCTTGATTAGCTCTTTTCCTGTCTGTTAATATATTCAGTGTCATCAAATTCAATGGAGATTTTATTAGGTCTTAAATATTATCCCTTAGCACTGTAATTATCATCTGTGATTAATCCTCCTTGCCCTAGAAAGTCATGAACATTTTTTAGATGGAACAGTATGTATTTCAATGCTCATTTATAATTAAAAGAGACATAACTGAAGAGAACAAATGAAGGGGCAGGTCTCTTACTGCACTTTCTTACTGAGGTATGTTATATTTCAGATTAATGCATCCCTGTACTACACAAATTGCTGTAATCCCCCCATCATTACTGTAAATTGCTTATAGAAGAATCTGTAGATTATATAAAATAAATTACAAGAGAAAAAAAAGAATCAACCTTTGATATAAACCAGTAACTGCATCTAACTGAATATATTAGCATACTAAGTTCTAAAGCAGTCCAGTCTCGTTTTCCATACATCTTCAAGAGACAGATACTTATGGGGAAAAAATCATCAGAAGAGTCACTGGATTATCTTTGCTACGAGTATCATCTGCCATTTTAGCTATAATGACACCTGAAGCACACTTGAGGGAAGAGGTAGACATAGAGAAGCAGGTAACTGCTATGCTTTGCATTGCTATTTCTTGCTTTTATACATTACTTTTACAGCAACATTAAAAATGTATGCATTAGAAAGCATCTGGAGAGCTATCCTACCTGCAGGACGGAACATGAAACCTGTCTTACAGGCACATTGGGTTCCTAAGATGGCAGCAGGAACGTGACCTCCCACAAAGACATTACCTGCTTGGAGGTACTCTGGCAGCAGTGTTTCTGGCAGTGTCTCGGGCAGCTGATAACCATTCTTCCTTGCAACCACAAGGTGGAAAGCGGCACAAAACTCCGGGAGTGTCAGCGCCCCATCACAATCCACATCGCTCAGCTCCCTGCGGATAGAAGAGACACATGTTTTCCAAGCCATTTCCAAGCCATTACCTCCCCCTCACAGTGGAGACAGAAATGCAACTTTGAGAAGGAACATTTTAATACAAGATGAACATCTCTCTCATTTGCACTTCACTGTAACTTTGTCTCGTGAAGATGAAGCAAGTTAATTTATTGGGGTCTTTAAAAGAAGCCTATAAGAAAGATGTGGGGAGACTTTTCAGCAGGGCCTGTTGTGACAGGACAAGGGGCAATGGTTTTAAAATAAAAAAGGGTAGATTCAGGCTGGATGTGAGGAAAAAATTCTTTACAATGAGGGTGGTAAAGTACAGGGCACAGGTTGCCCAGAGAAGCTGTGGCTGCCCCATTCCTGGTAGTGTTCAAGGCCAGGCTGGGTGTGGTTCTGAGCAACCTGATGTAGTTGAAGATGTCCCTGCTCACTGGAGGGGGGTTGGACTAGATGACCTTTGAAGGTCCCTTCCACCACAAAGCATTATATGTTTCTATAGTGACTTGTCACATTTTGCTTTTTTGATTCAGTAATTTTTTTATTATATATCATACCATAAAATATGATGATATGCATATTTTGGAACATGAAATATGTATCTTGTACTTCCAAGGGTGAAATTAACTTTCCAAAGGTTGAAAGCACTTTTCACCAATCCATGCAGGATCTTAAACCAGTTCAAGCACAGAAGGTTACAAACAGACTTCAGCAATGGTTAGTTAGGACCACTGACTAGCTTCAAGAGAAGAGTTAAATTAATGATCATCACAAGTTTAAATGTTATTGTTAACTTCCCACTAAAGCAGTTCTAATTCTAGGATTCTTCTTAAACACTAAAACCGCTCTTCATAAATGCAAGAATTCGATTTTATAAATTCACTATTTGCAAGAACTGAATAATATTTTACCATAAGCACATGGACTAAAGCAAATAAACATATAACTTCCTACTCTTTGAAAGTAATGAGACTTTTTCAAGCTGCTGAGGTTATAGTGATGAAGACTGAAACCTCCCATGTGTTTAACACAGCAACATGACCTGACACATCACATCACAAAATCATAATTATCTACTAGAAAGGATAAAATCTTTAAATTTTGCACAGAGAACAACTTGTGTCAGCAATAAAAAGAAACCGTGTTTTATTAACATATTGGGTTAATCCATTCTTCTTTAGTATTCTTAAATTTAAATTCCAATATTCATTTCCCCCAACACTATGTTTCTTCAGTTGTTTGGGTTTTGATTATTTTTTTTTTTATTTTCACAACTGAGAATCCACTTTGAAAAGATTCCAGACATATTCTTTGACCCCAACAGATGTTTAAGCTCTTGCAAGCTTTTTTTCTCATCTCTCTTTATAAAAGCATATATAAATTCAATCACCATTTCTGATCAATGTTTAAAACTGTTCTTCCTATCTGAGATGCAAGGATGACACTGAATTACAAAGCACCATGTTGTTTATTGTCAAATTCTATCATGTACAGTTCCATCTGCAATCATTTCTAAATAAGCTCATTAAAAGTGTACTGGTTCATTAGAAAAGCACCAATGAATTATGTAGCTGTACTTCCTAAAAATTAGGCATTAATTAGGCCTCCTCTGACAAAACACAGCCAGAAACATAAAACCAACAACACATCTAAAACATTCCAGAGGTGCTTCTCCTCTGTGTCATTTAATGAAAAAACATCACTTTCATGGAGCTAATGATGCTGCTTAAGAACAGCTCTCAGTTATATATCTCTTCAAACCTTCCCAGTCCCACTGAGTAGGTGAACATCTCCCCAGAAAACAAGCATGTCAGGAAGATCAATGAGCACCCTGCTGCTTGGGCCTGAAAGTGATTCTGGAGATAAGAGCAATAATCATAATTGAAGACACTTTTCAGAATTTAACAAGAACTCTTGAATTAAGCATCTTTTATGAAAAAAAAAAAAGAAAAAGGGGGGGGTGATACAAGGATACACATCCCCAACACTTATTACAGTACTTACCAGATGTGAGAAAGCTCTGGGATAGGCAGCTTTGATTTTGTGAAGAAATTCCTTGCCACAGAACCTGTTGGGAAATTGTGCCTTATCAACCATTGGAAATTAGTTCTCCAATTATTTACCTTTGACCAGAGCTGCCATACCAGAAGCAGCTGGTTACTTTACATCCAAGAGACACTCAGATTAACTGAATGCTACTATGGCTGTTGGACCATTTGTCTCTTGCTGAATAAGTGACAAAGAAAGCCAGACAGAGCTGTTGACCTCATTTCCCCATTCCCTCCATATGGGAAAAACTGAAGGAAGGAAAACACGCTTTAGTACTAGCGATTCTAACCGGCATAATTACTATGTCACTAATGATGAAATAACAGACACAAACAACTCTACTTCACTCAGAAGACATGTGTGTGTCAGTACAGTGCTGTAGCATCTACACTGCTCTCCCAAGAAGCTGCTTCAATCATGACTTTTCCCTTCAGGCTCAGATTTTTGGGGGAAGGGGAACATGGAGATTCAGCTACCACAGAGCTACTGTCCTGCTGCAGACATTCTCATTCATCCTGCCACTACAGTCCTTCTCATTCTTCACCCAGCTAACACATTCGCTTCTTCACCATCCCATATGCATAGGTTATCAGGGTTATCGGGAAGCCCTAGTTGGACACAAGCTCTTACAAAACATAAGGCAATATGCAGCACAGACTTCCAGATCTATGCTCCTTTTCCCCTTGGGCATTCAGGTCAGATCACCCACTGCAGTACATAAAAACTGTCCAAGATTCGCCTAGCACAGCCATGTCCTCTCCAATACCTGATACCAGGAGAGGAGTATGTAACCATGAAGAAGCCATGTAATAACAATATACCTCCAGAATATCCCCCACCCTCTGACCACCTGCAATTCAGGAGCTTTCTCAACCAGGGGTAGCACTTAAATATTTAATAACTTATGACAGATTTCTTCAATCACAGATTTCTCAAATAACTTCCTGAATCTCAACAAACCTCTAGTGTCCGTAACATGCTGTAGCAAGGATTTCTACAGCTTAATTATTTTCAGATACTGTGGAAGCTCAAATTTACCATTTAAACAGTAATTTTAGATAGGCAAGGACTGCCTGAGCACCTTGCTCAACATAAGGGAAAATGCACAACTACCTGAGAGGCTGTATATGCATATATACATGCATACGCAGCTCCAGACATATAATAAGTCTTTGAGGAAATACAGTGTTGTTAGACAACCATTTTCCCTTTCAAGAAGATTATATGAAGGAGTGTTAACTGAGGCAAAGAACTGGTGAAGCACTAATTTCTGTCAGCAGCAAGTTATTTAAATTTGCGGCTGGATCCAAGCCTCCTGAACCCTAGTAATCCAGCAGGGCTCAGTAAAAACACCTCAGTTTACAAACTGTGATGTCTTCCTTACCAAACCAAGCATGAAAGGTACTGCCTATACCCACAATGACTTTCATGAGCACCCTGATCCTCCTATTCAGGATGGAAAGGTAATCTCATGCTGTTAACAATACTGTGTGCAAAAATGTGTGAGCTATCCAGGATTTGCTTCTAATCACCTAAAGATCAAAATCTGAGTCTGCAGAGGCATAAACACTCAGGCTTGGCCACACGTGACAGCGACTGCATGCTTCACTTTCATCCCATGAATACTGCCACATTTCTGCTGGGAAAGCAAGCACAACTCTAAGCTCAATATACAACCTAAGTTTTTCAGCTCAGTATACACTGCAGATGTGATCCACAAGTACAGCAGATGAAATACAGAGAGCTCACTTTAATTTCTGTGGAATTGCCAACACTTCTCCTTTAGATACAATGTTTTCTAAAATGAGGATATTTAAGAAAAAACGTAATAGCCACAGTATTGGTTTGCTTTTTGAGATGTCTGCCACAACCAATTTTTTCTCATAAGCTCATTCCAGACAGAAAAAAAGAATTAATTTATCTACTTAACACTTCTCACTTCTCAGCCTGGTCTCTCTGTTTGACATGCATGGTGTTTGGTAGAAATTACCTGAAACAAAGGAGTTCAGGTCAGGCTGCAAGGACCTGAACTGGTTGATATAGTAGTCTCGCTGCTCCTCCGTTATCCTCCAAGGGTCATCTGAATAGTGGGTGCTGCTGTCCTGTTGCTCCCGCTCTGCTGAAAGAGACTGAAAGGAAGGACACTGGTACCAGCCACCAGTGGTGGGGTAGAAGAGCACTGGGCACCTCAAGAAACCACACTCACTCTGTTCTGTTAGGGAGTGATTTACATTTAAAACACGTATTTTAAAAAGATGTGAAGCAGAAACAGCCACACAGATTACTGTCTCACTCACTACTTTTCCAATAGAGCTGAGGCTAATGTTAGGCATCTTTACCCAGACGATTAAAGGAAGTCTTACATGAACCAAGCTAAAAGAAAAAAAAGAAATCTTACAACTGCTGACTGCAAAAAAGCAAAGTCCATGTCAAAATTTATTACCTTTGGATTCATTTTAGGGGGTCATTTTGGCTGCCATGCATTACAACCCTGAAATGCACACTGTACACCTGAAACGGATGGAAACAGTAAAGGACCTAAAGCTGTATTTATCCAGCACAGTGCATGACAACTTAGCTTTGCTAAGAAAGTATATATTTAGTTATTACAGAGCTACACCACTTCTGGACCTTCTACGTGCCCCAAGTAACTCAAGAACACATTAGACCAAGCCAGGGAGACATGCAGAACTCTTGAGACCTCCTCAACCCTCTGTCACTTCCTATGGTTTAGGTAAAAACTCCTACTTCAGGAATAAGAATATTTTGGATGAAAAGGACATTTTGTCCATTTATGTCTTTGTTTTCTGATTGAATTGTCTAAGGAAGGTCTGTATGTCCGGTAGGTTGAGTGGTGATGTCAAGAAGAGGGCTGCTGGTACAGTTACTACCTTTGTTAAAGTGGACTGACTTAATAGTCAAGATATAGGTCTGGATGACGAAGCTTTTAAAGAGGAGGGACAAGAATTAACAATAGCCTGACTCCAGCTAGCTCTGAAACCCTTTCTCTGACATACATGTCCATTTCCTAAGAAGCAAACACAAAACGCTTGTTCTGAAATACATCAAAAGATCCCCCAAACAGGCAACATCATAAAGCCTTAAACTAATTTTCATTTCAAAGCGCTACACAAATGCACTCACTTTTCTTTCAAGTTAGCACAAATTATGTGACACTACCTATACATCTTTTCCTGAGGCTCAAGTGACATTTTAATATGTGTGTTGAGTGCTAAGCACTTGGGAAAAGGCACACAGTCTCCGAGTCTTACTTATTTAGGAAAAGCTAATCCTTAGGGTAAACTACCTGTTCACATAATAAATGCACAGCAGGTATGCACGAACATTGGAAAGATCTGCTTTTGCAAAAAGCAGGAAAACATAAGACCCATCTCATAAAACCAAAAATACTGTCAGAAACAAATTTATTCTATTTGCAATGTGATTTAACCAACTGAGGTGAAAAAAAAGTACACAGAATATTAGGCCATAAATTCTGTGCCTGTGTTACAGACAACATTCTAAATCAAACAAGAATCTCTGTGAAACCTCATAGGTTTTAAATGAAAACTTTTACTTCTGCTAGGATAACCTCAATTTCTTTTTTTTTTTTTACTTTTTAACTGGAGATTCTTAGTATAGTTTTCCTATCTATGCTCTTTGATACTACTTCTACTTAGCTTCAGCAATTTAATTAATTGGATTATTTATTGTAATTCCTCCTTCCCCATCAGCTTTTTATTTTGTTTTTCATATACTAAAAAAGCATTTTGCAGCCTCTACTTTAAAAACACCATGAAGAACACTTCTTACATCTCATGTGAGAATTTTTCTGCCCTTTTTTTCTTCCTCTGTTGTTTATTAGTAGCACTACTAAAGAAAAACATGTAACTCATTACCCGATTTGGAGTCGAGCAGGTGAGTGAAGGCTTGGCTCCGTAATTCCCTGATGATGGTCCATCTTGCTGGTGGGCAGAGTGTCTGACTTCATAAGGAACTACAGACATTTAAAAATTAAGTACATAAATAAAATAAAAGAATAATCAAAAAGATCCTACTAGGGTAAAGGAAATCATTAAATACCACAAGGTCAAGAATCTACCTTGTGAACCTAGTATCAAAATCCATTTTGTCTTCTGCAACAATATTCCAGCCACATACTTGTCTTTTATGTTACATCATTCTTCAGACATTACTGATAGAAACTGTCAGTTATATATTACTAGATAACAAAAATCATTGTTCACCATGTTGAAACATATGCTTATATAGCCTGTTTATACGTTTTGTATACTTATAGCCATATATAGCACAAGAATGCACTACAAATAAGAAGAAACAATTCAACGGAGCTGCAAAAAATATGCTTTGACAATGTTACCAATTAGTAAATCACTATTTTTTATATATTCTTCTTTCCCCCTTCCCTAATTTCTACTGAAAATCAAAATACATTTTGCATTCTTTGGAGTAAAGTTACTAAATAAAAGTAACAATTGCTTCTTTTCTTGCTAAAATAAGTCACATTCCACAGCAGAAAATACAGTAAATGGTGGCATAACAACACATTTAGGAACAATGTTTTAAAAATAGGTTAAGTATGCAAACAAAAAGGCAACCCACTCACAGACCCTTAAGGACCCGAGAACTTCTGCTGCCAGCCTATTCAAAACTTACAGACAGAACTCAAAATACCCGTAATGAAAAGTGAAACAACGAAATCTTAAAATAGGTTCAGACCTTAAAAATTATACCCCTAACCCCCTTGTTTTTCTAAGTATTTTTATCCTGTATTGGCATCAATTTTTTATTCCTGTACAAGCAACTTCTAATTTCAGAAAAAAAAATATGGGAAGGAAGTTGTGAAATATACAGATGCCCTTGGAAAGGAGATTTAAACACAAGGTCACACTGATCTGTGCTTGCTAGCAAGAAAAGCATCCAAAACTATCAAGAAAAAAGTATAGTCACAGTCGCAGTGCAAAGGACTGCCCAGTTTCATGGTCACACCTGCAGCGCAGACCAGCCGACCTGTGTCACTGCTGTGTCACCAGCACCTCCTGTGCATACACTAACACGGTGGCTTCCAGAACTATCTTTTCAAATGATCTTCAAAAAACTGGAAGAGTCCTCATCTTAAAGGCCAGGAAGAACCAGTAGGTCACCTAGCCTGGCACAGCACGGGCTCTAAAATGTGATCCACTTACTGTCACTGTGAATACATTTGGCTGAAGTATCCCCAGTGGGATTAGAATAGGAGAGCTTCCTTTTCTGGAATATAGGAGAAATTCTCTTTCTGGAAAATAACCATAGTGTTCTATGCCTGTAATATTTTTTCACCTTAAAAATTCAAGCTGTTTAATAATTGATTTTAGAAGAAATTGACAGCTTAGATTGGATACCTCTACTCACTTTCCACAGCCATTGACCCCATGAGTTACGTTTGCAAGCAAATTCGGGGGGGAGGAAGGGGAGAGAGGAGGAACAAATATAAAAACCCCAACACCCAAAATGCCCCCACAGCACTAACCAATCTGGAACAGAGTCCCAGAAAAGAACAGAGGTGGCACAGTCAGCTACTCCTGGTGGCCACCTCCTGCCTAGCTCTTCAGTGTGTGGGCTACCTGCCACGTCTTCTTCACTGGAGCAGAAATGAATAGTACCACCTCACTAGTATTGCTTACTTCAGAAGTCAACCATCGCTGTTTTGATCAGTTATGCCAAAGGTGGGGTGAGGAAAAATCCCATCACTGAAAAACCAGCCGTTTACCTAATCAGCAAGTGAATGCCTGTGACTCAGTACTGGTATGACTTTCACATGAAGGCCACTTGACAATGTCGAACACAGTCTTATCATGGCTGTACTGAGTTTCAAAATGAAATAGCTCTGTATTTTCACTCATTTGTAAACAAGGACAACAGCTAAATGGACTAGTACCACACTTCACCCACTGCAAACACACTAACTGAAGGCAGGAGGAATGAGGGAGGGAAGGATGACAGACACAAATGCCTACTATTGCCAGTATCTTGGTCACCAGATGTTGCAATTAGGAGAGTGCAACAACTTTACTATGGTTTTAGAAGTTCCTGTTACTAAAAAAACAGGCTCCTGTCTACTACCTTCTTACTAAAATCAGAATGTTTTCCCACCTACTCTAATGGCAGTGAGATCAAGGACGAAGTCTTATTTTTGACTGTTTTGCCTATGTGACATTGTGGGACTGTTTTTATATTCATGGTTTAGTGTTATTTCTGTTACAAAACTGAAGAGACTTAGAGAGATAATTATCCTGCCTGGCAAAGGAAGGCTCACTGCCAATCTGAAAACTGATATAGTGGCTACTGAAATCAGGAGATTTTCTTCCCCTCTAATAAAAGTAAAGGCACCATGCACTCTGAAAATACTCACAAGCACCCTGTCACTGTGATTCATTGCACATAGCCTTGTCATAGATTGGCTATTTGCATCTATCTGTGAGCCATGACATATAAATCTAACTGATTTACCAGATCATGAACAGAAAGACAGGATTGAACAATCAAAATAAAGTTGATTAAATAATTTTTCAAAATACAGGTCTAGCTAAATTTTTAATCATTATGCTGTCAGTTGCATTTGAAATTTGATGCTTCTGAGAAAGAAAACAAAAAAAAATTTGAAAACAATGTGTGCATCCCAATTTTTATCCTACCTCCGTGCTGCTGCTCCAGACCACTTCTTGATTTACCATATCCATAACTTAGGGGTATTCTCTGGTAAGTAGATGGAGAAGCAGGAGGTGAGCATATTGGAGACACTGGAGGAGATCTGGGCTCCTATTTTAAAACACACCAACACAAAAAGCAATTCTGAGACCAAAAAACCACCAAGTAATCCTACACAGCATGCAGCATGACTGACAAAGAAGACGCAAATACTGCAGCTCCTGCAGGCCCTTTATTTCCATGAAAAAGCTCCTGAGAAAGCAAGACAGATTTTGGTATTGAGCCTTCTAGAGGTAAAGCATGGCAATGCCATAGCAAAACTTCGCAATGAACAGCTTAAAATATTTTGCTTCCAAAGATGACTTAAGAAGTACATGTAGAAGGCTTAATGTGAGTGGGTATCTTTGAATTTACATAACACAGTGTGAGTGCATTCTTTGTGGGAGAGCATTTTTCATATAAAAACTTATTAAAAATCAAAATAAATCTCTTGAATCAGTATTTTAGGCACTCTGTAGATTTGTAGGTGTTAGTGGGTAACTATCCTAAAGCTTTCTCTTTCCCTTGACATACAGAGATTGTTTAGGAGGAGGATTTTTTCCTGAAACAGTTTTACTGAGTAAGAAGGAAAATATAGCACAACAAAGATAACCTAGATGGAGCCAGGGGTTTGAAGGCAGTGTTCCGCTTCAGTATCAGTACACTCAGGCAGATAAACATACATGCTCTTCTTCCTCATCCTGTTATTCTCACCATCTTGTCATCAGCTCATTCCTGTTGGTTGACCTCAGGCTGGGAATGCTGTTACTCACACTGGCACACTGTGTGATAAATGTGTGTGCACATTACAGGAAGATAAAGTGCCTGCCACTAGGCACTTAAAGCATTACCTGATACAGTACCAGAGAAGAAGGTGTCAGGCCTGGGGAAAATTATGCAAATCAAGGTTGCATTGTGAAGCTGCTTGTATCTGAGTAAGTGCTCTCAACTCTACTAAGTACAGGTAATACAAATCTCCCTTAGAGAGCTTTATTAAATTGCCTACTCAGAACAGAGAATGCTGGGACAATGTTTCACTGAGGACAAAGAAAATCAGATTTACTCTGGACCACTCCTCTAAGAGGCTAGAACGGAAGAAAACCTGGTGGTCTTACCCCACTCAGAAATAGTTGCTCATGATTCAACAACTCTTCTCCAGCTGAATATTTCTGTAGTTACTAAATATCATACAGGCCATGAGAAACTGCTTGCTTTCGTTCTCTTTCACAGACAGGTTTCTATTTGCTGCTCCTCCCTTAGGCCTCTCCAAGAAACAGTGCTCGACTAAGTAGGAGGACAACGCTGAAAGAACTTACACTGAATATTACAGTGCTGACAGCTTTATACAAGCTCATATAGAGAAATTCCCTGCAGGGATGCAACTGGGATGCATCAAAAATAAGAGCACAGCCCAATCGGGATTATTTGCATGAAAGGAGTTCATCTACTGTCTAGTACTGCAAAACTCAGTAAGCCCCTGTGACTGTAATCATTGGACCCAGAAGGAGATTGTGTAATGACATACTGGCCTGAAGGAGACAAGCCTGTTACCTGTTTGTCCCCTTCATCTGTTCTTTTGTAGGAATTTTTTTCCAAAGTTGCATGTGGAACCTGAAACTTAACTCCATGGAGCTCTGCTGGAGTCCCGTAACGTGCTTCACTGTCATTTTTCAGCGCCATAAACCGTGGCAGGGGCAGTTCTTCATTAAAAGAGAGAAAAATTCAGCTGAGACTACAGCACATTAAAAGTACTTTAAGCAGTATCCTCTTGTAAAACCAATGAGAAGTTTATCTGTAAAAGACTACTATTTATATTTTGTAACATTTGTAAGCGTGGAACTCCTGTGATTATTTTGTATCTTGATAAAAATGTGAATGTTATACAAAGCTACATTCACTAGCTTAATATATAATCTCTCCATGCAAAGAGAAAGAAATAAGCCTTGTGCACATTATTAAAGCAAGTGGCAAACTCATTTCCTGTCTTCAAAACGTTGTGTGTAATGAAAAGAATGGTTTCCCACAGAAACCGTGGGACTGATGAATTAATCAGTCAGGATCACAGTATCCTCAACACTGCCATCATAAAAGGAACAAATTCAAAATAGTAGGGTTCAGAGATCATGCCAAGGCCTGTTGAAATGACAGTGTCAAAAGGTCCCATGTCACATCTGCTCTGAAGAGCAGCAGGAGGACACTTTGTCACCCTTTAAGACAATTCATGATTAATTTGAAGGAACACCATTTATTTTTGTGGGCAGTCACCCTGAAAGATCAGTACAATTCAAACTAACAGAATGCTCAAAACCTAGCAAAGCCATACGTTACTTCCGTAATAATTTACACCTAGAGCTACTACAAGGAAGAAAAAGAACTCGATTTGGGTTGGTACATGTAACTCACCCCACTCTAAAGGCACTCATATATTTCAAGAGAAAATTAAATTAGCACTGGAAGCATTTCAGTAACAGTAAGCAATCAGGGTATCAATGCAAAGACTGCAAGTACCCTTCCTCACTCAAGTATGTGGACTATTTGCACTCCCCACTTAGAATACTGTGGCAGTTCTGGTGTCCTTGAAGCAAGAAGGACAAGGAGCTGTTGGAGCAAGTCCAGAGAAGGGCCACAAGGATGATCAGGGGACTGGAGCATCTCCCGTATGAAGACAGGCTGAGAAAGTTGGGGCTGTTGAGCCTGGAGAAGAGAAGGCTGCGTGGAGACCTCATAGCAGCCTTCCAGTATCTGAAGGGGGCCTACAAGGATGCCAGAGAGGGACTCTTCCTTAGGGACTGTAGTGACAGGATAAGGGGTAATGGGTTTAAACTTAAGTTTAAAGGAAAGTTCAGGTTAGATATAAGAAGAAGTTCTTTACTGTGAGGGTGGTGAGTCACTGGAACAGGTTGCCCAAAGAAGTGGTAAATGCTCCATCCCTGGCAGCGTTCAAGGCCAGGTTAGACAGAGAATGGGGCAACATGGTCCGGGGTCAGGTGTCCCTGCCCACGGCAGTGGGGTTGGAATTTGATGATCTTAAGGTCCTTTCCAACCCAAACCATTCTATGATCCTATGCTATATGTGTAAAACACAGTAAATCTCACTTAGTTGATGTTTCTACATGAATTTGTTGGTGGTTTTTAGGGTTGGGCTCAGGGTTTTTTTTGAGGGTGAGGTTCAAATTAACATGCTTAACAAGGATAGCAGTGCCGAGAGAGCGCACAAAACTGTCTGTAAGAAAACCGGCAAATTCAAGCCACCCTCCTTCACCTCTGGTTTACACTCCCCTTCCAGCCAGGCATTGAGCCATGCCACCTGCATCCAATCCCTTCCACTTGGTTGGGAGCCCTGCATCACAGGAGCTCAGCTCACACAGGTCTGCACATGCTTGCCAGCCTGGCTTCCCTCTCAGATGGGGGCAGACCAGGGAATCCCTTCACTGTGCCTTGTAACATAGATGGATTTTACATTTCATTGCCCTTAGCAGGGACAGCAGAGCAGAAACTGTGCTGTGAATAGTGACCCAACTGCAAGGCTATGGTTATGTCCTGCCTTTCCTATCTCCTTTCTGGTCTCGTGGCTGGTTGCATCACTGCCTTCAGCTGGATGGTGGTAAGCACTCTTGCCCAGAGCACGGCCTCATGGCATGGTTTAAACGTCTGCCTGGGATTTGGGAGCTAAAGGTTCAAACCTGTTCAGGCTCAAGCCCAAGTGAAAAGCCAAGTGTGTTTCAAAGCCTGAGCCTTGCTAAGGCAAGGCATCCATCAGCAAGGCAGAGCATGCATCACCAAGGTAAAAACAGAGCTCCTGCCATTTAGCTGCTATCAAGGTTTTGCAGCTAAAAAGGCCTTGCTTTCTCTCATCACTTGAATTTGATAAGCATGTTTAAGAAGCATTTTTCCCCATCAAAAATAGTACATCTAATACTGCTGTCAAGTCACTGGGAAGAACAAAGCTGTTTTAAATTACATCTAATACGCATTTTCATACCTACTGATAGGAAGCATTAGGATTTTGTCACCATTACCTATTTATTTAAGCAGGATTATTTGCTAAAGCATGATGAATGTTGCAAGCTGCCCTCCACAGGGGGACCTGTGACCTGCCCACATCCGCCACAACAAGCCTCCACCCGACCCAGCAATAAGATCCCATTCTGGACAGCTGTCAAGATCAGAGGCTGAAGGTGAGAGAGAGATGCATCCCTAGCACTGATCAGCTGTCATTCATTCCACTCCTTTGGTAAAGCTTTTTCTAGAAGGGGATGTCATCTCAGCTTTGCCACACACGTAATTCACTGAAACTTTCTACCAATCACTTAGAGAATATAACATTATCTTCTACGCATAGATATATTAGAAGAAAAAGTTTACCACCATGGAGAGCTGATAAGCATTAAAGAAAGTAAGAAACAAATCCAGAGTGCTGCAAGCAAAATTGGCTACTTACCATTCTTAATGCTCTCAATCCGTACTGGGAACCCTGACTGAGCTGCTGCAATTAACTTCAAAGCAATATAAAATTGAGCAGGACCAAAATAACCCACACGCTTGGCTCCACAAAGTTCGGTAATCTAAGAGAGAAGAAACACACTGTTGGTTAAATGCATTTCACTCTTCCAGAGAACGTAAACACCTCTACATAAACAAAGAAAAAAAAATAAATCTTTAAACAATGAAAAATGCTTGTTGAATTTAAAGACTTCTAATAAACATACTTGTTTTAACTCTGGACATTGCTGTTTGATCTCACTGTCCTTAGTATATCAGGGACAGGTAGGTAATGGTTAAGCTTTTCAGAAGCACTGCTAGGCAACACTACTATTGTGCAACAACTTATGGGTTTTCATACTACATATGATTTTAACAGCAAGTGAAATGATAACTTGTTAAGTACACTGTCCAGTAGAACACTTCCACTGCACAAGCTATAGTATTCACAGAAAACTGTACTTAATAATAGCCCTTATAATGACAGTTCAGACAATTACTGTAACTGGAACATAAACACCACAGAAGAAATACCTCATTGCAGTGCTTGAGCAGAATATTTTTCTTTATGAAAATTAACATGGTCTCAGCACTGAAGCTTAATTTCTATATATACACTTCACTGCTTCACTTAGCCACCTCTATGAAGAAAACAGCTCTACATTCACACGCTCAGACAACAGCTAAACAAACAACAGCTATCAGCAGGTTTTAAGTACAGGCATGAATTCTCCTATCCCTGGAGCTCCCAGATGTTTACAAACAAACCTCAGCTGGGCATTGAGGTCAGAGTGAAATCCCATTCTCCACAGATGTAAAGGGAAGCCCCATATTGTTTCCCTGAAAATACACCTAGATGAGCAACATCTCCTAGTTGGTGAGGTGTATTGCCCACACATGGAAGGACAGCAAAGCTGTGCCAGTCTTTCATGCTCTCTGGAAAATCATGTCCCAAGCTCCCGAGCTACAACAACATGACAGAAACTATTCCCATGTCATGTGTATAAACAAATAGCACACACAAACAATCTATTTTTTTAATTTATTTCTATTATACATATACACACATACAGTGGCAAAATGTCACATGAAACAATTACTAAAAAAGTTTTAGAATGGTAATTCTTACTAATGAATGAAAATTATCTTCAAGCAAACTCTTCTCTGTATGTGGTTTCTGCTTTGCCTGAACGAGCTCTGCCTTCCTTCTCTTCCTGCAAGATTCAGAGATGCATGGCTTAATTCCTTGATAACAAGATGCATCAAGCAGCTTTCTCTTCTCTTACTGCTTGATGAAAAGGGAGACTGATTCTCTGAATGAGAACAGCTTCAATTAACTGCTGTTATTTGCCATCCCCTTTCTTCTAAATGTTCTTTTTACTTAAGTCACTCTGGCTTTTTCTAATTATTTCTTTTTTACACCACCACCCTCCCCCATGGCTGGCCTTACTTCTTTTCTGGTGGGAACACAGGGCTCTTGGCATGTGACTGAGATGGATGGTGCTGAAGTATGATTAAAAACAGGAGCATAGCAGGGATGAAGAAGCAGGTGGAAGGGAACTCCTCTGATGAGAACTATGCCACATCTGGGGCATGAGAAGTCACACCTCGGTGGATGACACTACGCAGACTCCAGTGTTGCAGAGGGCTCCCCGCTGACACAGGGAGCAGCACTGTCTAGTGTAGGGTCCCACTTCACCAGCGGGTCCCCCAACACCAGCCTACTGGGGTCATGGGGCAGGAGCTGACACTACAGGTGGATGCCTGCTGAGCTGTGGAGCACAGAATCACAGAATGGTTTGGGGTGGAAGGGATCTTAAAGCTCATCCAGTTCCAACCCCCCTGCCATGGGCAGGGACACCTTCCACTAGACCGGGTTGCTCAAAGCCCCATCCAACCTGGCCTTGAACACTTTCAGGGATGAGGCAACCACAACTTCCCTAGGCAACCTGTGCCAGGACCTTACCACCCTCATAGTGAAGAATTTCTTCCTTGTATCTGATCTATATCTCCCCTCTTTCAGCTTAATGCCATTACTTCTTGTCCTATCACTACATGCTCTTGTAAAAAGTCCTTCTCCAGCTTTCTTATAGGTCCCTTTAGGTACTGGAAGGCTGCTCTAAGGTCTCCCCAGAGCCTTCTCCAGGCTGACAGCCAACTCTCTCAGTCTGTCTCAGGTGTGGTGTGGCTCCCTGTCTGTGGCACGGATGTGCTGCTGGGACAGCCCATCACAGTACCTGAAGTGTTTTGGAAGGGCTGGGCAGAGCATCAGTACCATTTCTAAACTCCAAAGCAGGTTCTTTCTCTTTGCCCCTGGTTGCTCCTAATTCAGACTGTCCTGTTGCCTGCACTTGCCACTCCTGCATGATCCTTCCCCACCAGTGGCACTGTCTCTGCCTGACATGGCAGTGTAGAGTTACAAACCGATCGGGCTTGACCCAGAACACAAAGCATACACAATAGCTGTGGCTCAGCTGGCTTCCCATGGGCACAAACTGCCCAGGCACACCAGACCCCACAGCTCTGGGGGCAACACCACTGTGGCAGGTACATGGAAAGCCACCAGCCTGGGGTTTAGCGTGCATACCAGGCATACATATTCAACAACCTGGGGAAAAGAGGTGAAGAAGGGGCACAACCAAGCTGAAATTCAGACTGGGTAGACAACCCTGTTTTATTATGGGAGATGTTTGTTAAACAAAGGCCAGTGCTGAATAAGTGTGTTTGCAAAAGCTGGAAATCCCCCTGCACCCAGGCACTCCTGTGGGGATTATGGTGCTCAACTTCTGCTTCACCCACAGACAGCGATGGGATGGCAGCTGCTGTGGCATAAAAACACCATGCAAAATCCCTGGGTGTACAAGGGGTGTACCTTAGAGTGATATTTCTTAAGACTCCTCCTTTCCTGCTATGGCATCCTACGCTTGCTGGCATGGAGCAACAGCTTCACAGTGATCTGTGTTTCCTCTCACCGGCTGCTGGAAAGAGGAAACACTGAGTAACAGTGACTTTCACGCAGGGGTTAGTGATGCTGACACCTTCTGAGGTGTTAGTTTTCCATATCTGAGAGTTAATTTTCCATACCTTTTCCTATACTTTAAAATATTAAGGTTGCTGAATGCCATAAATGCTCTGCTTGCTTCTGATATGGAAACGTGAATATTTTATTCAGATCAAGCAGACTAAAAAAATTTTATCAAGGGTACACCATCTCTCAAGAGCACATTGCTGTTTCTCAAGCACACTTACAGTGAAACAACCTGAAACTGCCTCTCTGTTCTGCTCTTTGGTGGCAACAACAGAAATATATTCTGGAGGCGCAAGCTCCTCTCTGCTATTTGTGCAATTAAATCCTGATCTCTTTCTTAACAGCCCAGAGCAAAAGATACAAGCTGACAAGAGCAGCCAAAAATATTACCCAATTAATTGCAGGTATTCATATAGATTAATTTCAGGTACAGGCATTTACTCTTACATTTAAAGGTTTCTTGTACATTTACAGGAGAGGGTCTTGGGTTCATTCCTTCCAGACAGCATTTCATACTACTACACCAGGACCCTGCTTAGAGCTGCTAATGAAAGCAGCCCCAGTCTCCAGTGAACCCAGAGACAGGTATCAGATTAGCCTTTATCCAAATTTAATTCCTCAGAACATGCTGCCTGCTCAAATTTCCACAGCAGCTTAGACTGAACACCGCATTATTTTTTTGTTTCAGTTTTACCTTTTGCAGGGTCACTGCACACAGCCTCTTGATGGGCAGATTACATTTAGTGATATGCAATACTGAAATTAAGGTAGTTTATGCAATAGGCTATTGAAAGTCTCCAAAATCCATCCAAATTAAAGGCATTGTATATGAATGTGATATGATTATTTTTTTCCAAGCTGAAACTAGGCTCTTTTTTTAATAAAAGAGAGAGCACTTTGCAACTAAGATACATGATAATATCCTCTCAAATACAGGAGAAACATCAGTTCTGATTTCATTTAACTGATGTTTAAACAAAAAAATATTTCTATCCTTTCCCGTTGTCAGTTTGGGTTGCATACTTTTCAGCAAACTAGCAAGGAAACTGGTATTTTCTATTTGTGCTGCTAAACAGACACAAATGTAAATCCAAACAAGGGGTTTTAATGAAGAACAACTGACAGTCAATATTCATTGCAGGTTTTTTTGGTCTTCAGCAGATAAGCCGCAGTCCTCCAGTGACAGCTGAATATTGTAGAAAAGTTTAATGAAGAACATGTTGGAAATAATTTTTCATGGTGGCAGGTTACAGATGTTGCTTGCCAAAACTAACCTTAGGATGATAAACAGAATTAGTCAAAAACTGATCTATTCAATGGTTTGTGAGGCAAGAACATGATGCTGAGTGGACCAGAACTGAGTTTAAATTTACTGCAAGGTGTAACTGCTTATACAAAAGAGTTTTACAGGTCATTTGCCAATCATGGATAAAATTTCATTTCACACAACATGTAAAAATATTTCTCAGAGAAGGATGGAAAGCTGTCATGTCTAATATTGTGTTTGCTTTCAGGCAGTCCTGAACAGCCCCTCTCAGTTCAGCAGGCACCCGTAAAACACACGACCATGCACCCATAAGAAGGGGAGAAGGAGCCAGATCTAGGTGCCTGCACACTTTTCTGACAGGCCAGAAGTTTTTCTATGGTTGTAAAAACATATACTTTCTTTTAAACAGATTACCAACTCATCAACATTAACATTTAAGATGTGGCTATGACCTGTTCAGAAGAGTATCTGTTTTACATTACCGTTTCTCCATGCAAACTTCTAATAAAAAAGCTTTAAATCTTGAGATGATGGAAGACAAAGCAGATTTTTGTATTTATGATCCACTCACTGCTCTGCTCTGTCGGCTGACAGCAAGTGTTATTTTTGTAATTGCTCCTTGAAGACATCCCACATGAAACAGCTTTTCCCAGCACAATCTGACATTGTTCCAGCTCTCCTGAGCACTCTCCAAACAAGTTTCCACTGCAGCCTCCAAAAGCACTGACCTCGCAAACACCCTGGGCAGGTCTAATTTAGATTGCAAGAGCTAAACTTCAGGAAATGAACATGAGCCTAGAGCTGAAGTGTGTTTTCCTTAAGTTGAAAAAGAGGTAAAATCAGAAACAGCTATTCCACAATCCCATGGATAGGCTGACATGACCATCCTGCAGCCTCAAGGAAAGGTTTCCAGCTGTAAGGAAAAAGCAGAGCTGGGATTTTTGCTTTTCATTTACCCATTAACATTGCTACGGCACCCTCTGCATCTAACTGGCAGTTTTTCCCCGTTCTGCACCCCTGTTGCTACCTGCCAAAAAAGATGGTCATTGCTTGTCACTTGTGGTCAAGCCCAGCACAAAGGCACTCACATCTGTGTAGGTTGTGAGATTCTAAAAGGAACATGTGTAAGCTGAACACATATTCAATGCACTTGGAAAGAATCACAGAGTAGTTTGAGTTGGAAGGGACCTACAGAGGTCATCTGGTCCAACTCCTCTACCATGAGCCGCGATAACTTCAGCTAGCTCAAGTTGCTCAGAACCACATCCAGCCTGGCCTCAAATGTCTCCAGGGATGACACATCCACCACCTCTTTGGCAACCTGTGCCAGTATTTTACCACCCCCATTGTCAAGAATTTTGTCCTCATATCCAGCCTCAATCTCCCCTCTTTTAGTTTAAAACCACTGCCCCTTGCCCTACTGCAACAAGCCATGCTAAAAAGTCTCTCCCCATCTTCCTTATAGGCCTCTTTTAAGAACTGAAAGGCCACATCACTGGCATCTACAAAGGAAACTTTCTTCTTGTACCTTCCATCTCAGCCCAACCAAAGAAAGCACAACTTTTTTATTTGTCCTTACTCAAGCCATAATGAGGTAGAAAGATTTTCCAATTCATCAACTACCACTGTGTTTTAAAGAACATAGAATAGTTAGGGTTGGGAAGGACCTTCAGATCATCTAGTTCCAACCCCCCTGCCATGGGCGCAGACACCTCGCACTAAACCATGTCACTCAAGGCTCCATCCAACCTGACCTTGAACACTGCCAGGGATGGAGCATTCACAACTTCCTTGGGCATTCCAGTGCCTCACCATCCTCAGAGTAAAAAAAAAAATTCTTCCTTATATCCAATCTAAACTTCCCCTGTTTAAGTTTTAACCCATTACCCCTTACACTATCACTACAGTCCCTGATGAAGAGTCCCTCCCCAGCATCCCTATAGGCCCCCTTCAGATACTGGAAGGCTGCTATGAAGTCTCCATGCAGCCTTCTCTTCTCCAGGCTGAACAGCCCCAATTTTCTCAGCCTGTCTTCATATGGGAGGTGCTCCAGTCCCTTGATCATCCTCGTGGCCTTCTCTGGACTTGTTCCAGCAATTCCATGACCTTTTTATATTGAGGACACCAGAACTGCGCACAGTACTCCAAGTGAGGTCTCACAAGAGCAGAGTAGAGGGGCAGGATCACCTCCTTCCACCTGCTGGTCACGCTCCTTTTGATGCAGCCCAGGATATGGTTGGCTTTCTGGGCTGCGAGCACCGAAGCCAGCTCATGTTCATTTTCCCATCGACCAGCACCCCCAGGTGCTTCTCCACAGGGCTGCTCTGAATCTCTTCTCTGCCCAGCCTGTAGCTGTGCCTGGGATTGCTCTGACCCAGGTGTAGGACCTTGCACTTGTCATGGTTAAACTTCATGAGGTTGGCATCAGCCCACCTCACAAGCGTGTCAAGGTCCCTCTGGATGGCATTCCTTCCCTCCAGCGTATCAACCGAACCACACAGCTTGGTGTCATCGGCAAACTTGCTGAGGGCGCACTCAATCCCACTGTCCATGTCAGCAACAAAGATGTTCAACATGTTGAAAAGCTTCTGCCTCTAGTACCACTAGCTGCTTCTGCACACCTCCTCCTCGCCCAATGCTCTCTGGATGACAACCAGCCTTCAAGCCACAGCTCAGACCTCAGCCACAGAGCAACCCCAGGCTCCCTTCTATAACTGTTTCAGACAAGTATTTGCAGCAGTGGCTTATCAACAGCTTATCTCAGAGTTGTTCATGCACCTGACCTATTTCACCTTTTTTTTTTTTTTTTAATTTGTGTTTACAGAGTTTTTGATGTGCTTGTTACAGACAAGTTTTGCTACATTCTTAAACAGGTATTTCTTTCTGAATGGATCATTGTTCAGATATCTGTAATACTACCTGGCACCTGTGGCTATGTATCTATCTCTGCATTATTTAAAGCAAACCAAGAAAAAAGGCATCCTGGATCCAGGAGGATTACTGCCTGGGAAGGCAACAGGAGGAAGAGGAACATGCTGAAGTAGTTACATATCCAGCTGTACTTGAGAAGAGGCTCTGCTATGGATTAGGTTCTTTAGCTCTTTTCCTTCCTATCAGTGGTAATTCTGTAACGATTTTTTTTCCTGTCGTCTTGCCTTTTAAAAACAGATGGTTTATCCATTTTAGACTTTTTTTTTTAAACATCACCTGAAGTGCTTACTAAAAATATAGCTATTTTGAGCAATCAGGGTTCCAACAGCTAAAAAAAAAAGGCATCTAGAACAGCGTAGCTTAAGGCATGAGACAAAGACCTAACTACAAAACATTCTCACTGTTTCAGCTGTGCATGACCATCGCTTTACACTGAAAACCACCACAGTTTTAAATTGCAAGGCATGCTCCTGATCGACTGCCAAAGCATAGCAACTTCAGTTAACACAGCAGTAAACCAGCAGACATCAACTATATCTGTTAGGAAAAAACTTGCTGATAGTCCTGCCAGGGTTTCCCCAGATTCCCTCCTCTGGCACTACCCAGAACCATTTACATCCATGTGCCACACCTTTGTACATCCAAGGGGAAGCACTTCAGGAGCAGCGAAGCATTCTTCAAGCAGCCCCAAGCAGAACGCTCTATGCCAACAGAAAGAACTACAAGGCTTATAATTCAGTACACGCTTGTGCACACACATACGCACAGTCCCAGATAGAATCACATGAAGCAAACACCAAAACCATTTTCAAACAGCTCGAGTATCACAGTGAAGCTTAATAGCAAAAGTATTTTATATACTAGAAAAACTCAATTACTGAGCAGCGGTTAAAACCCCCAAAAGTACAAACACAAATGTTTCCACTCAGCAGAGCCCTGCAAGCAAGCAGGGCTGGAGCAGGGCACTCGTGCTCAGTCAGTGCAAAGGTCTTCCAAGTCCTCTTTCTTGCACAACAGTCAGATGCAGATGCCTACAGAAACTCAAGCACATGAATCATGCGGTACTTGTCTTCAAGTAGGAAGACTGACAATGCCAGCATACCACAGAATATTGATCTGAATTGCACAGGTACCAGGACATGTGAGGCAGCACTGTTAATCAAAATATTTCAATTATTGAGTGTTGGCTAGAAAAATGCTGCCAGGGACTAAAAGGCTGCTCATGCATGCTAAATTCATAAGCATTGAAGTATAGCTGAAAGAAATCCCATCTCCTACACTCAACCTTTCATCTTTAATACGCAAATGTTAATGAATCTTTTATCAGCATGTGACATGGAAAAGGTGGACACTTTCATCTAATGTCAATCTTACTGGGAGGTTTAAGAACTATTGAGAAATTCCAGTCTCCACACCAAGTAAATTATTTTCATGATAGCACTGCCTTACAGAATTAGGTCAGAGGCTGTTGTATACATTGCTGATACTTCACTCTATCTTTCCTTTGAAGGAAAAGCCTAGTATCATCTTCACTAAACACATGCCTTTAAGAGTGTGTAAAAAGCCTGCAGGAGTGAAAGAGAAAGTAAATTGTTTTCAAAATCTCCTTGCCTTTTTCTTCTCGCTATTGGGAAAACGAATGCTCCAAGAACAGCATTCATCCACCTCAAATTGTTCTAGGTGTGTTTCACGTTCACTAGTTTCTGTCAAACCCATATAAAAAACTCTCTGGGTCAATAAATACAGCTTGCCAATAAATTTGTATAGGGTGAAATTTTAATAAAGTTTATAACACTTGGAACGCAAAAAAATTGGAAGTCTGAAAACAGGTTACTCCAGATTTTAGAACTCAGCATAATGATATCAACCAGCAGTACGGATTTTTATAAGAGTATGAGTCCGCTTTTCACTGAACTGCTTTACATTCTTTGTAGATAATCAGTTCCTTAGCATCTGGATATGGAATCGCGGATATTCAGCAGGTCACTCTGAAACACTGCACACACAGCCTTGCCAAAGTCGCTATTAAGACCTGAAATCCCATGAAAATCTGCAGAGTACACAGAACTGGGTTATGGATGTTTTATCTGCTTTTCAAATCCTACTGAAGAAGCAGGGGAGCAAGCATAATGTCCCAAGTAAAATGGCAAGTACAGAGCTGTCACACTGCCCCATCCATACACGTAAACTGCAGGAAGCATCCACAGGACTTGTCTGAATTTCTCTTGATGCAATCCCCAGCTAAGAACATTGCATTCTCTTGGATGTGAGACATGAGTTTCATAAAGCCCATCCTACAGGTGGTTAATACCATACATTTGATATGCTGCAAATATACTTCTTTAAAGGCACTAGTCATTCCAAGGATTTCTGTTTATTTTCCTGCTCACCTCTTCTCTTCCAAGAACATATCTAGGAATATAACACAGAGAAGGTCCAGGACATTACAGAATAGAACCCACGCCCTCAAACTCCTGCCCGCTTTGCAGAGACATTACCCTGAACTCCCCTACCCACAAGCAACTGACACTGGAAAAGGAGCTTGATGGAGGCACAATATAACTATCCCACACTGGAATTTTAACAGGGCTGGCACTAGACCAACCAAAATACACATCTGTTCCTAAAACTTTCATTTTATAGGGGCTGAATTGAAAGTAGTATGGAAACCTTACTACTAGTGACAGTGAATGGAGAGATCTTCTTCAGCATAGAAGCTGCAACAGCATCCAGTAGGACTGAAAATACTGGATGATCACAAACATTAAAGCACAACACTATTTTTATCAAGGGACAGATTTTAGGGAAAACTAGTATATTCTTGTGGTCTTAGCATTTTAGATCACTACAGCAACCAAGCTGTTAATTACTTCAAGGAATACTTTACACAAGCAGTATATTCATTAGAACATTTTCATTTTGAGAGTCATTTTCACTGACTTTAAATGTGGCAGTCATTTATAAGCTTAAATTCATTACTTAAAATGACATTATTAACTCAAATGTGTTTCAATATACTTACTTTTTTAATATCTATTCAAAACACTGTCTATACATACAAAACTAAAATTGAATGGAACTTGAACATCAGCCTTAACAAACCAACTTTTGCTGGAAAGGTTTCTGCAATCTGTCCAAGCCTTTTTTATAAATGGAATAATGGTCTCACCATTGCTGCAGTTCAGATATGGATTAAAAAGCATACTCCAAGTTTAAAATAAATAAATTGAAAATATTAAGGTTTTATAATGGAGCATGAAGACATTTATAATGCAGGACTTATCTAACCTGCTTAAAAACACTTGACTGAATATTGCAGTTTGTTATTTATACAGAGAATCCTTATCCTACCTTTTGTCAAATTTCAGTCTCTTAACAGCACACTATGGACTAAGAAACCAATTATTCTTCTGGAAAAAAATCTCCACTGTTTTGGATTGAAGTAATTTTTTTTGTTGAGGTCAAAATTCAGTTTGAGTACAAACATTCAGTTTTGAGTTTTTTCATACAAAACAAGTAAGTATTACAGAAAAATCCACTTTATTTATATGCATCATGAAGTGTTAAGACTGGATTTACCTTACCCTCTGAAGAAGCTAACATCAACTCTTTGTTCAACTTACTCTTCAATAAATGAGCTAACTTACAACATTCAGCAACATAATTCCATTTTGTTCTCATGTTAAAACATCATCATAAAAAGCTTCAGTGTGAACAACACAGTTTGTGAAAACACCTCCTACCACCCATAAGGAAGCTCACCAAGCACACGTAAGGACCAAAAAATAACTTGAAATGGCTGAAAGTTACAAGCTTTGAGTTTAGTAGTAAGGAGATAACATCTGTGGACACACTGTAAGGTTTTATGAATAGACAATCAAAATATCCTCTCAAATTCAGAGACTCTTTCAGCACCTAAGGAAAAAAAATGGAAACAACTGCTTGATAAATGGTGAAGTCGAAGTACAGTGAAGAAAACGGGCAGAAAGGCCTGTAGTCTGCTTTGTGAATGTATAAAGATTAACTGCTATCAGAAGTCTCTTTTGATACTTCTAATGTTGAACTCAAGCAAAGGCTACACAAAATAATGGAGCTTTTCATTCAAATTTTTCTTTTCTCATTCAATGGTAACCTTTAAAGACCTCACTCTGTCCAAGTACACTGCACTGCTAGGGGTGAATCTTGGAAAACAAAGCTATTTTAACTTGCCATCACCACTGAGAGGTCAACAGGACTGCCTACAGACAGTACCGCAGTATGCTTCTGCTGCCTTTACAACAGCTGCCTTATTATTTCCACATTTCTTTGCAACTACAACAAGGAAATACTTCAGGAGTTTCACTCTCAGATGCTATGCCAGGATAACTTTACGATGTGTTCCATTTGTAGGCGTTTTCACAGCTGAAAGCATACCAAGAGCAACCAAGAGCAAACCTTGTGACAATTACTGTTATCTTTACATACCCATGCAAAAACATTTCTCTACTTATTTTGGAAGATGAACTGCCTTTTCTTCTCAGTGAGTGCACTTTAACTTGCTGATGGTACGCAACCCCTCCAGCCACTATTGCAGTCCTGCTGCACTCAGTCACGCATCTCAGCCAAATTAGATGTAAACAAATAATTAATCTCTGATCATAATCAAACAAGGCACCTCACTCATTTCTGATTAAAATCAAACAAGGCACCTCACTATACCCCTCTACACAGGCACAAGACACTTGGATGCTGAACCCCACAGGCCATGTGTTAACTCGTATTACCTCTGTGGAATCAAATTGCTTGCAGATGACAAGAGATCAAACACAGAACATACCTGAAGTTGACCACAAAGATTACAGTAAAACATATAATGTTTACAGTTTTACATTTCAGTGACAGCTCAAATTATTACAGTACAAGGCCTGTGAGGAAATTAAGAATCCTTTAGCTTTGAAGTTTCCTCGTAAACATGGACTTCTGCTATGTAAGATCTAGTACACAGGATTTTACGCCAAATAATGAGGTAGTCTGGGAAACTAAAAAGCCACAGGCAGACATGGCTCAGAGTCACTCCATCCACTGGGAGAGGTAGTAATCAAAACTCTCCACTCAGCAATCATCAGTATTTTACCTCATTTTGGCCAAGATCTTCTGGTCACGAGCAGCAGTAGCACAGCGGACTGCAAGCATATTAAGCCGTCCTTCAGGTTTCCTCCCACAAACTCTTACAAAATCCCTGTTCAAAGCTCAAGAGACATTCACTTCTCCAACCTTCTCTGCCAGTACTGGAGCCCTTCCACAACACCCGCAGCAGCTCAGGGGACAAGCAGCAGGGCAGTACCCACATGTGCCTGTCTGGCTGCCAACCTTCCTCCTCCTTGGGCTCACACCCCTGAGTGAGGGTTTTCAGAGCAGTACTTAAAGCCCCTCATTTTGTATGTAGGCATGCAAACAAAGGGCTAGACAAAGGATTAAAGCAAATGTTGCTCTAAAAAAGAAACCAAACAAAGCATGTAATTGATAGATTCATCTCTCCCATGACTTTTGGGACAAAGGGGAACATAAGCAGGCTCCTGAAGCACCTCCCAGCACTTCCATGCACAAGGCATTCCCAGGGCATGCACGTGGGAAACATGCAAAGACTCCACCAAAATACAGTAACCTAAACCCAGCAGGGGACTGATACATAGCAGAGCTGGCCAATAAAACATAGCAGCAAAGTTACTAGCTGTAAGCTTCTGGATTTCACTGCAGAAAGGCTGGTGCATGGATTAAAGCAGGCTGGTCTCTCCAATAGAAGACTGTTCATAACAAGTTTTTTCTACAAGACAAAAATCAAGTTAATCCCTCTGCATCTGTTTTCAGTAGGCCTTGGTTCCAGTAAATAAAAGAATAAAGCTTTTCTTATGCATTAATGCTTAACATAATTAGTGTCACTCACCGTGTATCACAAGATTTTTTTAACTTGGGACAGTGCAACATAGATGAGTGCTTAAATATTCAGTACAACAACACCTTTATGCTTGTTTCCATTTCCTTTCCTCTCAAATCTTTAATTGCTTAAGACAACTGTAAGACCTAAATATCATGATATGCAAAACCAAATAAAACACCACTCACAAAACACAGCTCTCTTGCAAAATCTTCCATAGCATTACACAAATAATATATCATTATTCAGCATTAACTTTTAGCAATACAGGTTTAAAGATATAGAAAACTATTTAGAAAAAATACTTTTTTTTTAAATGCAAAGCCACTTGAAAAGATCAAAATCTGTATATTAAAGAAAAAAAAGGAGCGAGAGACCAAGAGTCACACAGAATGCTTTATGTCTTTTGCAAAGTCCCAAAGGGAGCAGTTGATGGAACTTGTTTTCCAAGTCTTGGTAGCAGAGGTTGAAATTAATTGACGTGTTATTAGGAGCATTGCCCTCAATGAAATAGCCCACTGAAATAGCCATAATTCACTGACGGAGAGGTAAGTCTGAAGTGAAATTCTGTAAAATGATTTTCTAACCACCAGGTCAGCGGCAATTTGAGTGGAACACCTGAAGGCCGGTTCCCTCTGGAAAGACAAAAGTCACTAACGGCACAGCCTATTTTTCATCCATCACAGATGCTGCATGATCCATCACACATCACTGCTGCAGCAATTTCTGCTCAACCTTTCTCCCCCATCCTCAGCTAAAGATAACAATAGCATAATCTGCACTTGCGAGAGACTGTCAAAAACTGCTTTGGACTTCTAAGACTTCAATCACATACTGAAAGTGTATCTCTAACAGCCCCTTCTCCACACAGGATATCTGCTGCACTGCACCAGGGAGCTGCACAGGCTTGCACAGCTGAGGGTAGCAACACAATGTCTAAGATTTGCAATAGATATGCAAATCCCTGTTTAATTTCTAAGTTCTGGTCCGACTTCCAACAAACATTTGTGGCTCAAAATAGCAAATTAATGCAGAAGAACTTACCATATTGGGCAAAGACTTCTGATTTATTAAACTCTGAAGAGATGGGTAAAATGGAAAGTGATATATGGCTGGTATTGCATACTGATTTCAGATCTCCAAAGGCACTAATGATCACGGCAGGAGACATATACTACTATCTGCAAAGCAAGAAGGAAGTGTTCAATGAAATCTGACTGATTTTCATCTAGTAGCAGAAACCCCACACACTGATTTTAAGAAAAAATTTTCACTCTTTTTTTTTTACACAAAATACTACAACTGTTTCCAAAATAATTCCTATGTCTGTGCTTCCTCCTCCTACACATTCACAAGTAACATTTTCCCATTTTTGCACTAAGCAAATGAAAGCTTCTATCCCTGTCTCTCATTTCCACAGGCCAATTTTATAAGAATATGAAGATGAGTATTTGTGACCCAGGTCTCATTTCACAAAAGGCACATGAGCCAGCACTTATCTTTAAGCCTGCAAGAAATCCTCCTGCAATCAAATGGGACAATCCACAAAGCCAGCATCACCGATGTTTGAATAATATCCAAAACCAGGGCTGTAAATCTCCACCTGCCTTAGAAAGACAGCTCTGAGCTTCTCTTCACAAACCCTGTTGATCTGTAAACTTGATATCTACAATCTGCTCTCATAATGTCTATATTAAGCACTTATTTAGCACTGGTCCATTGTTCAAGGAAAAGGAGCTCAGCAGAGACAGCAGAGGGATGCACTGGGAAAGGGTGGCCACGTACCAGTTCCACCCATGGCTGCCACCAAAACACCTTCTCCTGCTCTTGCACATAGTGAAGTGTGTAAGGAGAGCTCACAATGTATTTGAAACGCTCAGATTATTCAGAGTTTCTCATTTCTTCAGTCATAATGCAACAACTAACATGCTTATTTTAATGTAACTCCATTATTAGGGCTAATCACACAGCAGGCAAGGTATTTAAAAATACTAGCTGTGAGGCTTTTATGACTCTTTCACAGGACTTTCTGGAGTTAATCTAGAAAAAAACAAAAAGACATCTGTACCCATTGCTATATATTAAAATAAAAAGGATTTGTAAAAGACATGCAGCTTTTCTAAATACCTCTTAATTTTTGGCATTACTTTGCTCCAGTATTGAAAACTAAGCCTATGCACCAGGACAGTGAATGAACAATTTAGCAATCATTTTTCATTTCAATTGCTTTATTTTCTTCCCTGTTCATTAATACTGGGAAGCTTCACATTTAGCAGAAGTCTTTAGGCAAATTATTGCTTTATGTAAATGAAAGCTAGATACCAAAAAAAACAAGCTTGAATTGCATGCCAATTCACGTCTTAAAGGCAGCCTCTCTTCCTTCTTCTAACCCTCTGCCTTACACTTTGCACAATACCTGCACTAAATGAAACAGGAATCCTGCAGAGCAAATAGTTTATGTTGCAATTAAACCCTACAACGCATTCACAAAAGGGGGCCAAAGTGCAAAAGCCTTATTAAGAGCAAAACCACAGATGACTTTTAATAAATCTATATTTTAGTAAGCACATACACTGTATGACTGAGCTAGAAATTCTTTTCTTCTCTAAGAGCTGTACAGTTCAAAAAAGTTCTCTGAGATTCACATTAAACAGCCCCATGAAAATTCACTAGGAAAGCTCATGAGCTGAAAACCCCCAAGTCTTTTAAGTGCTTTGTTAGTTTGAAGCCTGAGAATAAGCAAAAGTAGTAGTATTTAACAAATGTATACTCTTGCCCCTATTTTCCTTGCCTAAACCACTTAAACTCCTGAGAGTGCAGGAACCGCTTAAGCTTTTAATTCCGTCAGTGCTTTTGCACAGGAATCTGTTGGCTTAGTAGACTCACAACAAGCACTTTGTTAAGCATGAGAAGCAAGATACAGGAAAAGTCCTATCCCCAACAGTCGCCTCCACTATGGCCCCACCTAACAAATGTTGCTTACCTACCTGGCTGCTGCCTGGCAAGGGTGTTGCCACAGAAATTACCTTCAACTTGGGATGAAGTTTCATTTTACCATGAGAAGTTAAACTTCAGATATTCTTAAACCACAACAGCAGCTTCCCGAAAGGAAGATAAATAGAAAAGAAAAATATTTAAATAAGACAGAACAGACATTAGTGCTGCATTTCTTCACTTGAAATCTTTCAACTGTGGCTTAGTTTAATTTTCCTGTTGAAACTAGGTCAAAACACAAGAGTATTTTTTCCACTTGTGTGAATACTTAAATTTAGATTGCATTTCATCACTGGTAGTGGGTTAGGCTGAAGGGAGGAAAGAAGGGAAGAAGAGTTAAGATACTGTTGTTTGAAGGTTTTTTGCCGTACAAGTGCCTGTGGCTTGCACAGGAACAGGGAAGAAACGCCAGTTTTATGCACTTTTCTCCTGTGTTACCCATCCACAGAGTAACCAAAGAGTTCCTCTGTTCATGACCTGCTGCTCACCACAGCTATAGGCTCACTGCTGAGCACAAACAGGAGTTTTGTCTGTCTTCAACTTCTTTGCCATGCTAACTTTCTAAGAAAATTGTTCTACAACACATGTACAAAGCATACTCAGGCTCTAGAAACAACAATGGTTTCAAGCAGAAAACATCTCAATGCTTCTACCCAGAAGCACTTTTTCTTCTGTAAACAAACCACTGTATACGTATTTCATAACATTACCCACTTGAAATACTCAGATTTTATAGAAAATCTTACATCAAGGTAAAATCATTTTTAAAATAATCTGTACTATGATGTTAGTTCTGGATTAAAACAACTTGCCTGCTCCAACAAGACAATTAAGTACAGCCTTCTGCATTACACAGTTAAAAATAAAAATTAAAAAAAAAAAAACAAAACACTACACCCAAAAAAAAGAAGAAGAGTTTCTCATTCTCTGAAAAGTTTCTGGCGAGTACAAAGTCTTGAAGTACTGGGGACAGGGAGCCTTTTCTCAACATGTATCATAGAGTCACAGAATGGTTTGGGTTGGAAAGGACCATAATATCACCTAGTTCCAAACCCCTGCCATGGCCAGGGACACCTTCCAGGATGCATGGCAGATATACTGCATAAACTCACTACAACTTCAAAACCACATTTGCAATTGATGTCACAATAATTCTGAATCTCTGAATGGTACGTACCTTACTAGCTCAAAGGAGGTATTTACTACTGACAGATAAAATATAGCTTTGAGGAACTGCATGCCTGTACATTCAGGTGATCGTTAAGATACATACAAAACCAGGATGACTTCAATTCTGACTAATGATGACAAATTGTGCTACCTTTTCCTCACAAATAAACAGTGAGAAATATATCAATCTGCTGTTTACTTTTATCTTCCTATGCAAACCATCGTGGAAAAAAGTGACAACTGTAAATGTCCCATTAAAATGCAAAATCATGCAAAATACCACAAAAACAATACTAACACTTTGGGAACAACAATTAAAAAAAAAAATGTTCAGAAAAATAACTCTGATTCCTTAAAATCCACCTGCCCTTTAAGAAACCTATTTGTTTGCCTGTACTTTTCATTCTTCCAGATTCAGAATGTGGAAAACCCTTTGCTCACAACAAGTTACGCAAAAATGATCCAATTAAATACGGTTTATAATAGAAAATATTTGTATTTTGTACCTTTCTTTTTAATGTCACAATATTTGGGCACCAAACCCTTGGGTCTCTTCGTTTTCAAATCCCTCAGAACTGCTTTCATAATAATAATTCGCACAACACTGAAAATCTTTGGCACCATACTTCAATGTCAAAAGGAATTAATTCAAACTGAAAAAACACAAAACCTTTTGTCCTTTTAAAAAAGAAATTTTAGTAAGGTATATAACTGTATTTACTCACATCAAGAGTACAAATTTAATTCAGATTGCATAAGAATACCAGATTTCTATTTTTTCCCAGCCTGCTATAAAAGCTGGAGGAATTTCCACAGAGTACTGACCTTAAAAATCTTGACACTCCCCAGCAGGAAATTGAATTTCTACAAAAACTTTGGGAAGGATTCGACTTGAATTCCTGTACAAGGTATTTACAGCCTCTTTAAGTCCAAATGTACAACATAGCCCACAAATGAGAGCGCAGCATATAAAAAACAACACATTGAACAAGTTGATGCCAAACAAAACTGTAGAGCATAGAAGTCTCAGAGGAGCAGAGTGGAAGGTATCAAAACACACAATTCAAGAGTTAAACATTTTTTTTTTCTAAGTCTCCTTATGAAACATCCTCTAATGAAATAATTTTCATGGCAACTGCTACTCTTCTATACATTTTGACAAGCATGTAAGATGGCAACCATCCAACCTATCTTACCACCATGAGTTTCATGTATGGTTTGCTTTTTAAGGAATGAGTAATAAACATTTCCTACTCAACAAGACATTTACTGTGAGCTCATTCCCTTAGAGAGGAGCTAGGTTTGGAGGTTTTGTGTGGCTTTTTTTGCTGGTGATGTTTTTTATTATACACATTGGTGCCAGGATTTCCAATAAAGGCCCTCCGAAAACTGGCCTCTGATAACAGGCCTTCTCTTCTGGTCCACAACCAAGGCTGGTTTCAAAGCAAAAAGCCTACATGACTGCAAATGGAAGTCACTAGCAGTAGGAACAATCATCTTTTTAAAGCTATAATTTTAAGGAAAAACAAAAACAACAAAAACACACACACACAAAACCCCCAAACAAACAAAAAACCCAAAACCAATCCCAAACACTGGCAAACACACTACGCAGTAGAGTCCACCATTTTAATGCATCAGGAGGAACTCTAACTGCCTTTGTGGAAACTAAGATGGTTTTATGACCATCAAAATCTTCATGAATTTTTTAGATTCGCTCACTGGGATGAGGGGATGGTCTTGAGGCAAGCAGTGACCCCTGGGCACAATTTAGCAATGGACAATGAAGTTCCTGCAGCGAGTCAGTACATTTTGGCTGCCTTGAGGGCAGCAGCATCACCAGGGCACACAGCAGACCCATGACCAGGTGGCACAGCCCTGTCCATAGGGAGGGCCTCCCTTGGCACGGCACTTCCCCAGGGACCCTGGAAACTTACTGGCATGCCTCAGGCACAAGAGAGTCCCTGCTCAAAGCCCAAAGGATCTGAAAAATCATGCCCATATGGTTTTTATTCTCATGTCTGATGTGACCACTTGTACAGTTGTCTATCATATTAGATAATGCTACCTCAAGATTCTTAAAGAAAAAATTTCTCTGCTTTCACTTTCCCAAGATTTGCTGCAGAAATGTTCAAATGTGTAAATGACAGTTTGCAACACTGAACTAAAAGGAGGCACGATAACAGTTGGCTTGAAAAGGGAGAGGAATAATCTGTTCTTCATATGCTCTACAGACAGACCATAAACACAAGGCTTAAAAACAACCTTCTTAAATCTAAAGATAAGGCAGCTGAGGAGTACGTTGCCTATAAATGTTACAGTTATCACCAGGCATTAACAAATTTCTCAAGACTAACACAGAAATGGGATTTTACTGCAGAAAGGGGAGGGTGCCTAGCGATGGTCTGAGGTCCTTTCTATAGCTGTAGATAATCCAGCCTCCTGTAAAGACAAGGCTGACCACACCAAACTCTCCCCAGTACTTTTCATAGCCCATTAGCTTTGGTATCCATTTGGTTTGAAAAAAGGGCAGAGGTGTCAAGAGAAATGCATTTCCCAGCCTCTGATTTTCATGGATTTTAGCGGAATTGCTGACACATCCATCAGGTACCTAGTCAGGGTACGGGTTGTTCCTGATCTAGTTAATGTTTATGCTGCCGCTGGCCCATGAAAAGTGCCATGCAGTGCTCGTGCTGCCATTTGCTTTTTCCCTATGAAAAAGACAACGTTCAGAGCCAGGAGGGAGAGATGGAAGGCACCTCTGGGACAACTCTTAAGACATGAGTCGTAAGTACTTTGGGTCCCTACCTCAGTTGCTGTTTCATGAGAAAACTACAAAAACATCATTTATTTTCAGTGGTATCTAACATCTACGAAAACCTCAGACACACTTCTGGTGATTATTGTTGAGTGCTGTTTACATGCACAGCTCCAGGCTGGGTGGAGAAGAGATTCAGAGCAGCCCTGCAGAGAAGGACTTGGGTGTGTGGGTCGAAGAGAAAATGAACATGAGCCAGCTTCAGTGTGTGCTCACAGCCCAGAAAGCCAACTGTATCCTGGGCTGCATCAAAAGGTCGAAGGAGGTGATCCTGCAGGTCGAAGGAGGTGATCCTGGCCCTCTACTCTGCTCTCGTGAGACCTCACTTGGAGTATTGTGTACAGTTCTGGTGTCCTCAACATAAAAAGGACATGGAATTGTTGGAACAAGTCCAGAGGAGGGCCACGAGGATGATCAGGGGAATGGAGCACCTCCCGTATGAAGACCGACTGAGAAAGTTGGGGCTGTTCAGCCTGGAAAAGAGAAGGCTGTGTGAAGACCCCATAGCAGCCTTCCAGCATCTGAAGGGGGCCTATAGGGATGATGGGAAGGGACTCTTCATTAGGGACTGTAGTGATAGGACAAGGGGTAATGGGTTCAAACTTAAACAGGGGAGATTTAGGTTAGATATAAGGAAGAAGTCTTTACTATGAGAGTGTTGAGGCATTAGAATAGGCTGGCCAAGAAATCTGTGAATGTCACATTATTGGCAGTGTTCAAGGCCAGGCTAGACAGGCTCTGAGCAACTTCGCTTAGTGTAAGGTATCCCTGCCCATGATGGGAGGTTGGAATAAGATGATCTTAAGGTCCTTTTCAACCCTAACCACTCTATGATTATCCTTCCTTTTACTCCCTGTCACACCCTGAAAAGTAAAAATGACAGGCAAAATCCCATCTCACTCTTACTGATGATCAAACTTTACTCACTGTTAGTACTGCCACTCTTCCTGATGATCAAACCTCTGGAATGGTGCTTCTCCCCACCAGTTTCTTGCACTGCAAGTAGCAGATTCAATGACAAAGAGCAGAGAAATGTTCAGATCTAGCTGACTAAGGCTAGAGGGATGAAGGGTATATGGTCTGTTGCTCAATATCCTGCTTCTGAGCAGATGCTCAGCTATGGGGTTTTCAGCACAGGCATGAAGTTCTCTCTACACTTGGCAAGCTGGTTAAACACAAGCATACAGGACTCGCTACCTGTGCAATTATTTTGCATTCCAAATAGTCTTTCAAAACCACCACAACACAAATATTCTGTATAGCTTAAGACCTCAAACACATTTCCAACGTCAAAAGGTACATGGTCAAGCAAAATTTGGCTCATAATTAGATAATGTTTTCCAAGGTTCAGTATCAGCAGAAACACTTCTGCAGTGAGATGAATGATGGAATTTGTTATTTGTAAATTCCACTGGAAATAGTTGTGCAGTTTTTGTACAAGAAAGTATTCCTCTGCAATGTTTATACTTAAACATTTCTGTAAGGAAAGTTTGAAATCAAGGCAAATTTTCCTTCCAAGTTGAGAAAAACAGACAGCAGAGACATAGTAAGAAATTAATTAAATTAATCTATTGCCAATTTTTACTCATAATAATAGCCACCGAAATTTTTTAAGTATACATAGAAACCTGTAAATACTTTTAAAGGGTTATATGATCCTCTTAATTAAGAATGAAATAGATATAACTAATGAGATATATCTATAACAAGATAAGTATTTTTTGTTAGGACATAACCTCGCTGTAAAGGGGAATCAGGCAGACAGGGGAATCTCCTCTGCACATCAGTGCAGCAATGGCAGCTCCTGCACCACAAACAGTGAAACTTCCTGAAGGGAAACCACTGCTGAATGATCTAAACTTGTTAAACATGGCTGAAGAAGTTAACACCTCTTTCACAAACACATGAGGAATGAGCAAATAGCAATGAAGTTACAAGCAGCTATCAGTTGTGACATGCTGAGATGCCACACTGTGTGTGAGGGGCTTGCCTGCTGCTTATGCCAAGTATAATCCACGTGTTCATCTGAAACCCACTTGAGATGAGACATTGCATGGGTCACAGGGAACCTGCACTTGAGTATAACTAGGGCAAAAAAAAAAAAGGGAATGGGCAATGGGTATGTCCTCTCCAGCTCCCAGACAGACAGCAGTCACAAAGTCTGGAAACACTAAGAGAAAGTACTGGCGCTAAAGGAGCAAAAATAGTACTGGCACATTGCCTTCAGCTTCCCAGGGAGTTAAAGGGAATTTATAGGACAGAAAGCCCAGCAGTGATCTTACAATCACAGAATAGTTTGGGTTGGAAGGGACCTTCAAAGGTCATCTGGTCCAACCCCGCTGTCATCAGCAAGGACATCTTCAGTGAGACCAGGCTGCTCAGAACCCCATCCAGCCTGGCCTTGAATGTCTCTAGGGATGGTGCATCCACCACCTCTCTGGGCAACCTGTGCCAGTGTTTTACCACCCTCATGAACTTCACAGTAGCGTACTGACCATTTGGCAGCACTCTGCAGTTTGCAATCAGTGTCGTATTTTGTGCCTATGCGCAAGTGTTTCACACCACATCCAAGGCAGAAAATACACTTTGGAAGTAATACAGAGATACATCAAATTTGGCCTGCACGCAAACAAGACGCCTGGCAAGCTCTTAGGGGACTACAGTAAACCTCTCAATGGCAATGGCATATTTACTAGCCATATGAATAAGAATCCATCTCCAATGCATCAGTGTTAAAGTACTTGCATTTTTCTTAATGCCAAAAAACTAAGGAAACCAAAGGGGCGATAGGATTCTGCTGTAGTTTCAAGGACATTTTCTCACAGTAATCCATTTTTGCAAGACATACAATTATAAAAAAAAAAAAAAAAAAAAAAGAAAAAGAAAAGCCCTAAGTAAAGCTGACAAAAAGAGCAAGAACACATCCCTTCCGTTTCTCTTCCCACTATTTGTTTATTTCCTGGCAGATGCAGAGAAGTGCTGAACAAGCAGCTCTCTTGGCTGGTGGAAGTCACCAGCTGGAAGCAAAGGGAACAAAGAGCAGCGCAGGTGGAGCCGCGTGGGAAGAGATGGGGGATGCAAACAGGGGCACAGAAATATCGACACTGAGCAGATACAGAGAGACTCCCCTTCCTCTCCACTCAGTACCACAGTAACTTTTAAAATGCTATTCTACAGCCATCTTCTACCTCCTGCCCGCACCACTATTCAGAATCAGAATTATTTAGGTTGGAAACGACCTTTAAGATCATCAAGTCCAACCATTAACCTAGCACTGCCAAGTCCATCACTAAACCATGTCCTTAAGTGCCACATCTACGGATCTGTTAAATACCTCCAGGGTTAGCAACTCCATCACTTCCCTACATCAGCTCTATTAAGTTGCCCATGAGCATCAGAACTGACAAATCCCAGCTTTCTCTGGACCTCTAACTTCAAGTGACACTCTTCTACTGATTCTTTAATGTTTAACAAGGGCTGAGTTCACCTGGGGACTTTTTTCTCAGGAGGAAAATTAACAGGGTTGTCCTTTACCAAATAACTTGGGTCTTTCATACAACTCCCATGAACTTTTCAAAGTCTCTCAACTTTCTTGAATTTTTGGTGAAACAGCTAAATTCAGAGTTATTACTGGGCTGAATTAACAGCATCATTGCACAAGCTTCATTTCTTTTTAAAACCAGGCCAAAAAGAACCCAACCCATGATGTGGGACATTGGCAAATTTTAGATTACATTACAAAAGATGATGTGGAAAAAGCAGTATCAAAGGAGATCACCTCTTTTTTGTGCTCATTTTTTATCTGAAACCACATGGCTATGTAGGAAATGGCAAGATTTTTCAGGAATATAAGCTCATGTTTAGCCATATAATAATAGCCAAAAGACCGTTAGTTGGCTGGTAATTCCCAGCAGAAGATGAAAGCTTGTGTTGCATAAAAAGCAAGGTGACAGGTTAAACAAGCTCTTAATAGAGAACCAGAGGAAGAATGTCTTCCCTGTAGAGTATGTTACACATTCAGAAATTCAAACATGTCTTCAGCCATTTGACCATTTAATGGTTAATTAGACTGATGGATGTTCGCACAAGGATATAACTAGCTTTCATATTCTGCTTGCAAACTGCATAATAAATGAGCTACTACTGCCATGGAGGGGTAAACTTAGCATTCCTATTGCAAATGAGTCCTTCTAATATTACATTTGTAGCAGTTCTCCCAGACAGGTCACAAGAAAAGGCTAAGACAACAGAGTGAAAGATACCATAACAAGGTATTAAAAGCACAAACAGGCAAACTCCTAACAGAATAGAAACATCAGCAGCAAAATAAACATTTTGTATTTCAGGGGACCCAGTGTCATTTTAGGTTAAAATTTTTTTAAGCATTAAGTTTGGGAAATGGTTCACTATGTCAATGTGTATTAGCTTATGATCCAAATTCACCTTTCCTTGGAACTACACAACTCCAGTACACTCTTTTGTTACAAAACTATAGCCCTTACATCATCTTACAGCAATGGTGAGCTGGTTTTGAAATTGCTTAATGACCTTCTACAAATTAAAACCACTGTACAATGTTGCTTGCAAGACATGTCGTCATGCAGGAGCCACCAGTGCAAAGCAAAATTTCAAGCATTTAGACCTCGCCCAAATAATCCTACTGCTCCAAACAAAGTTCTTTTCTGTGCCGTGCAGAGTTGCATACAAACCACAGCACTCAACTAGACAGTGCTGTGGAAACTGTAGGAACACTGTTCTGGGAAAATGACAATTTCACCACAGGACAGTCCTGCAACTATGTATTACCAAAATTTTCCATCTGGAAGGGAATCAGGAACACAGAAAACTAGATAGCACTATTCATCCACTTCTTTAAATGTATTTCACATCTACAGCCCCTGACACACTGCTCCTCTGTTTTCATTAAAATACCAAACACTTAGATTTTGAAACTTAACTTACCGTGAGTGACCCAGTTATTAGAAGTATTACCCAAATATTACTGGCCTGTCTCAGTATTAATTTGGTTGTTACTAACATTGGCACTTAGATTTTGCCAAATAATGTAAACTGTATAGAGGGGGGGAAAGGGAAGAGGAGATTCACAAACCTATACCCTACTTTTTGCACTTTTGGATGTTTCCCCTACTCAGAGATACTGACCTTAAGACCTGCCCTTCAGTACCTGAACAGAAGACCATCAGTCCAATCCCAGAGTGCCGTATTTTATTGCAGGGCTTAAATTTAGTAGTTGTACTAAAATAAAGTGCCTTGGTAGACTTAACTTAATGCTTCACCTCTTGCACGCTCCCCCTGCAATCAAATATATGCATGCCAAATAATGCGGTCTAAAAACAGCTAATGAGTATTTCCAAAGGAAAAAATATTCCTTTGGAAAATATCCTCATCAAGGACAGCCCTGATTTAGATTAGATCAAATAAAAGATATAACGACTGTAATATAGCCTGGGGGGAGGGGTAGCAGAGAGAGAAGGAAAATAAAGAGACTGATAACATGATGTAAATAGCACTAAGAATGATTTTCCTGCTGACATCAGCACTGCCCAGTGCTGCTCTTTCTTGTCCTGAAACAGTATTTGCTCTGGCCAGTGAACCTGGGACCTGCCACTCTATGAGGGGCCAGCTGCTGTAACATCATCACCCCCTGGCTCCCCATCCTGGTTCCTTTCTCTCACAATGCTCAAAACAAGTTTTGAGAGGCATGACTTCACAGTATTATAAGTATCTCTGGAATAACAACTTAGTGCTATGGACTTAAAAAAAGTCCATAGCTGAGCAAGTATAGCAGTAGGTTACAAGTGCAAAAAAACCCAAACATACTATTCATCGTATACACACCTCCATCACATACCACATGTAGAAAACAGAAGGCTGAGGTTCTCAATTTCTAACTTCAGTGGCATCTCATGATAAACTCAACCTAAAAACCAGATGAGATTTGGGCTCTATAGTTTTTTTTGGGGGGGGGTGTTTTTTTCTGGGGGGAAGTTTTGGGGTTGTTGCTATCGACAGGCTTTTCATAAGACCACTCAAGGACTGTGTAGGAAGCTTCAGGCATCAGCATAATTTTAAACCTTACCTTATCCTTTTTTAAAGGTTACCAGGTTCTAGCCTGTTTCAACTTCTGTCTGCAGCAGACATTTGTATTTATAACCTGTTCATCACCATGTTACCTAAAGTATCAAATAAAAAACAGAAACAAGCAGCTTCCTGGTTCCTGCCTTTTATTACTCAACAATAGAGAACAGCAGTTAACAACATGTTTATTTTTGCCTTCTGATCTTCTCCCAAACCAGATATCTCCCAATACACACACTGGCCAACTCCTTTGAGCTTCTTTTCCAGTTTGTTTTACAGCCACTGCTTGTAATGAGATTCACTACTGCCCTGTTTCTACTACCTCCCAGCTCCCTCATCCTCATGCAAGGTTCTTTATGCTTCCTACCAGCTCAATAAGGGATCCCATGTAAGCACTAGCGCATAAAAAGCTACTGAGAGGTGTGAATGTCACAGTCACCAAACCCAGAAAGGAACCCAGCCAGTAACCTAGAAGTCAGCTCACAATAACCTACAAAAACATACTACTGGTTGGGAATAGCCTTGTATTCAGTTTCTCCCTCTTATTCTGTTTAAGAAGGAAATTACTGTATTCTGTGTCCAAAGGAAAATTTCCAGGACCCTTTTTTACCATTAATACTAAATTCAGAATTTACAGAAGAGAACAGACAGCCAGGGCATATGGGACATGTCCACACCCCTAAATAAGAGAAGACTTCTAGCAGCTACAATTATCTAGGTCTTCCGCAACTTCTAACAATGACAGAAAAAAACTAATTCTTCAGAGGTTTAAACATTTGCTTCTCAATTCTCAGAATGAGCATCAATTATAGACAACTGTGCATGATGGATCTGACACTTGGTGTCTCCCAGTCCTCATTCTGGGAGAATGAAAATACTGCAAAATCTTGAGTTTCTTCCTGAGGGAAGAAAAAAAAAAAACAAACAATCCCAAAAAAACCACTGAAAAAAACACCCCACAAACAAAAAACTGTGACACACCCTAAAATTACCACAATTTCACCCAACATGCTTGCACCTTACGTGCTGAACTGTGTCATGCAGCCAGTGAGAACATACTTGCTTGCATCTAAACCAAGTGCTTGTCCTCAATTCAGCTAAAGAACACAGGACTTCAAAAAAGCAACATCAGACAGTCAAAAACGACATCGTCTCCACTGCCCATGCACAGTATGTCAGCATGGTATAGCACATTTTATATCACAACTTATATTTGCATTTCTGTCTCTACATACTAAAGGAAAAGCAGCCTATGGCTATTAAAACAAAGTTATCCCTAAAGACAGCAATTATTCAGAGGCGGGAAAGAAAAATAAATAAACAAAACCACACATAAATCACACTATTGAGCTCATTTCGCCTCCCTTCACATTTGTTTTTATTTTTGGCACTTGAAACCTCAGAGTACATCACCTTTTACTGCTCCACTGCTGTTACTGTTGGTAACAAAATAATTCTGACTGTATTTGTCAGCCCATAGCAGTGATCCTGTTTTGCAAGCAATTAGATACATTGTTTTATTCTGAAAGACCCATCATCTTGGCTTCCATAGGACATCACTGTGTAAATTATGCCAAAAGTAAATAATGCATGAAACGTGAAACGTTACCTATGCCAAAGCTGATCTAATGTTTCTTGGTGTGGAAAGCGAGACTTTAAGAAGAAGAAATGATTTTTTAAAAAGTAAATTCATTTGAAAGGCTCATGCCAAAAAACACTTGAGTTTTGTAAAAAAAATAATAATAACAGTAATAATAAAGTAATGCTACAGACATTTGCTATTGAATGTAGAAGTCAGTTCATGACTCATACTGCAGTGAGCAAGCAGACACCATAGATTATGTTCAGACATCTTAAATTCAAGCTCAGCCAAGTGTTTCCCATTAGCCAACTCTAAATTTTCAGTGCCATTAAGACAGTGGGAATTACAAAGTCTAAATCCAGTGTTTTAAGTATGGCCCTGCTCAAAGGAGTAGCCCCCCACCACCTCCTGTCAGAAAGGAAGACCTACTGAGGTACACATTCAGACTGCAGGATTATGTAGATGTGAGGGTAGGATACCAGAAAATCCATTTGCAGCTTTTTTGGATGGGGTATTACTGCTCAGGGGAGTTAAAAACCCACAGAGATAAAAAATATAGCAGCAGAAAAGAAACACTGAAGATGTGCTTTGGTAGTCAGGCTATCTAAAGTTTCTCAAGACCCTACTGGGGCTTCACTAAGACATTTGCTAATAATGCTGCTGTAAGCAGGGCACTCTTGTTGCTCTTCTCACTAATTTCTGTTCATTAGGAAGGCCACTGAATAACTCTCCCACGTCCAAGAGACTATTTAACAGGCAGCGTGTAACCATAGGATAGCCTTAAGAAGACCTAGTCCCGACAGGAGAGCACCCATCGCACACCACAAGCACGCTCTGCATAGGGCACCACTTGTCAGAGGCAGCTTCTTCAATACTCCTCTCCAAATGTACCATCTAGTCTAAAACAGCTGCCAGCATGAAGCAACCCAACCTTAATGCTTGCAAGGCAGATCCATAGGAGAAATAAACATTATTAAATAAACTATTTAAAACGTAATACTTAAGTCCAAAAATATAAGACCCTAACTTCCTATTTTTTAGATTAAGATCTGTCTCATCAGTTGAATCATTAAAGGTCATCATTAAAACAAGAGATATCTTTTTTAAATAAATACGGTAACATTTTTCTTTTTGCCAGCAAATAATATTTTAAAACACATTTAAGCAACTAGACATTTTAAATTTTATTTTGTAGGAATTTTGCTCCATTATCAGCTCTAATAAGATATACGCCTACTTACGTAAGTACATGTGATACATGCAAAGTTAAATTTAGAGGAAAACTGGGATTCATTTAAAAATACACAGACCATCTACATCTGCTAGGAAACACAAACCACACGTTTCTTATGTATACAAACATTTGGAAGTTTATAAAAAGATGTTTTGTGTATTAAACAGACTGGTAAATTAAGCATAATTTGCAGCTAGTGATTTAGCTGATTATTTCTGGTCACTGTGGCCTACAAGATCACAAAACTGCTGGCTCTCCTCCCACCACATCCTTCCACCTCATCATTGTGTCTAAACTGCAGTGGGGAGAAAAAAAGAAAAGAAAGAAAAAAAACAGCTCTTCCCGACAGAGTTCTCAATTCTATGCAGTGGTCACTAAATAATGCTCCTTAATACACTGGGAAAAGAAAATATTCCCTTTGTTCAGGAAGAGCAGATTTCTATTTGTCCACAGTTGGCTTTCTACTTCAGCAACCTCTTCTAGTTAATTATCCACTAACTCAGCTGTTCAATGGTTTGACTGTCTTAAAAAGTTGCTCATTAATGTATTTTACCATACTGTTAGTGTGTTTACATGTTAATACATCAAAGAGTCTTGCTTTACAAATACTGTATCAAATGTCTCTCATGATTCATAATTTTTTAAATAGATTATTTATCCTGATTCTTTGTCACAGAAATGCTTGTTCCATCTTTCACGAATGTATCTTGGCTAAATTTTTCAGCTCAAATGAATTCATGCTCTCAGAGTTTATACCAAAGCTCCTTTGTGGCAGGTGTTCGTGGTAGGTGTCTGTGCTAGATCCACCCACTGAAATAGGTGAATCCCACATATAACATCTCATTTGCAAACCAGATTGTGAACAACATCGATCTATATATAAACATCACAATACTGACAGTATATTGCTTTAGATACATGCATAAGTAAAAAAGGTTATTCTCCACTGTTTGCTGAACCCACTGAATGTATGCAAGTACCATGACAAAAACAATTATTTTTAAAAAATAGTAATAATAAACATTCATCATCATCCCAGCTTCATACTGCAGCAAACTCTTACGAAGAAAGTTACTGGGCTTCATCCAGTCTAGCAAAGCATTATTTTATTGGAAAATAAAATAATTAATTCATACTTGGTTGTTACGAGTGTTAATTAATGAAGGCTGCAGGCCCTGAGCAGGCTAATTCTGACCATCCTGCTCAATGCCTGTGACAAGCAGGCCTAGGAGTTCCTGGTTTTACAGTGTGATTTGAAACACTTTATTTATTTATTTATTTATTTATCTAGTTTTAATAGACAATACCACTGTGATTTTTACCTCTGGATTTTGCATGTTCCTACTTACATAAACACAGATTTTATTGTGACTCTAGAACAGCAATGACAGTTTGGGGGATTGTGGCCAGAAGTACTGATACGATGATACCAAAATGTCAGTTTTCCTTTCCTTTTCTCTCCTGGGGTACGACAGAGTGAATTTTATCTTCTATAAAGTAGCCAGACTTTCCTCACTCAAAAAGCTCCTGTTTTAACTGGCACAGTTCTTGCTCTTTTCTGCCTGGTTGAGGCAGACAGTTAATACCACCCCAGCTATTATGCACGTAATAATTTATAATTACTGAAATAAAAATTAAAAAATATAGATAAGCCAACCCTTAGTGGTATTTTTATAAAAACATAACAACTTGGCAATTTGTTTTTTTTTTAAATCTAGTCACACTTCTGCTTTTTTGAACACGAAGATACAATAACTATAGAGACAAGTCATGATAAACACAAATTAACTCACAAAGACCAGATCGCTGGTCTGTGTTCCCTATTCACACAGAGCTAGAAGGAGAGTCCCAGCTAAAAAAAAATGCAGCATTTGTGCAGCTCCAGCATCACACAATTAGTATTTGTCACTCTCAGAGCTCAAAACAACAGTGTGTTCATTTGCAGAGGAAAGAACGGAGTTTTGGGTCTCTATGCTGATATAGCACAAGTCCGCATATCAGAATAAAGTTTATAAAACTGGGAATTAAAGATAGCATCAGACAACCAAGTGAGAGTAAGTCAGAAACCAATAAAAAAAGATAAGCACTTCAGTGTAAATCTTGAGTCCAATCTTGTTCCCTAATTTAAGGCAAAATCTCCAGAGACCACAGTAATACCAGCAAACAGTAAAACTAGCACAAGGTAGCTCTCCTTTTCTGATCAGTGCACAATGACTCTATAAAGCACTCTTTTACCTGAAATCCATGCAGACATCAGTACCACTGGTACTTGGCACCCGTAACAAAGGCACTCTGGGGTCCTGAACCCGAGGAGCAAAGGCTGTACACAAAACGGGGTCACAAATCAGTTTCCCAAAGTGAGAAAAGGCAAACCAGGTATCATCAACACCTGTGGTACAGCAGTTCATGTACTGACATACCAATATGCATAGGGAGCATAATCCAGCTGATTCCTCCAAGGAAAAGACCAGAAACCCCAGGGAGGCTTTGCCCTTGTGGGCATGCAAATCTGTTGTTGTCATCTACTGATGGCCATCAGTAGTGCCTCCTGCCCAGAGATGCACCTACTTCTCCCTTCTTACTTCTACTGCTAGAGTACCTCTCCAGCCAGCCTTCTCCCCTCACAAGCAGCGTTACTGATACTGACCTACGTAACAGAGTATACTGTGAGATTGTCTTTACCTCAGCAATATTTCTGTGGCTCCGGTGAGTTCAAGACATTTGTTTTTTCGGGATTTTTCTTCACATAAATTCAGTTCTTTTTCCCTTTATTAGGGGCCAAACCATGAGCAGCACCATCTTCAACGAGACCAACATGGGTAAATATAAACCCAGCTGATGCTGAGGAGTTTCTGCTATTTCTGGCACTCTACATAACCTCATGGCACATGACTAATCTGCTCCTTCCTCTTTTGACTTAAATATTGTTAAAAATAAATAAATAAAATAAAATAAAAACAAAACTAAAACCAATCCTAGCACAGATCTTCCAGATCTGCCTGCAAGAAATTATAGGCATTTTACAGAGTTACTTTAAAAGCCCCTGAAGATGAAAAGTGAAAGATCTGCTACAGGTTTTGTGCAAGTCTAAATAAAATCTTAATGGTTTTGCCCTTAACCACACTTTATGGCTAGTCAAAGACTTTCAGCACACAGGGTAGGTATGATTATACAGTCTGCAAAAACTATGCTGTCCTGTCCCTGTCATGCCCTTCTCCACCCTGCAAAGTGTCTGATGTTTTTAATTTTAGTGCTAATTTCATCCATTTTTCCAGAACTGAAATAACAAGTTCATACAACTTCTTCTGTACCCTACTGTTCAGCAGAATAGCTAGCTTTAATGAGCCTGGGTATGAATCTGTGTTCAATCACTTCATTCTTAGCAAGACCCAGGACTCTCAGGTGCACACCATCTGTTCCTACTGACCTGGCCACAGCCTGGAATTTTTCCATTTGTTCCAGCATTTCTGCTTCTGACACATGCTCTGACATTCCCTACCTGCTCACTGTTACAAGCCTCTTTCACCTAAATAGCCTTTTGGATGAACTAACCTGACCTTTAAACCAATCAAAACCCTTGCCTGTTTGCTGTCTGGGAGCACACATCCCTGTTTTTTCCCACAGGAATTGACATATTGAACAGCAGTACTCCAGCCAGGATGTACCCACGTGATTTCTGTCTAGATGGCAAACCTTGCCATTATCATTAATGAAGATGGAAGATTTCCCGTGATGGTTATGAGTATCAGGCTGTAAGGAAAGGCTCATTCTTTCTTACAGATTTATTCCACTTACCACACAAGTAAAAATTCAAGTCCAGTGGCACTAAATCCTAGTTCTAGAAGCATACTGATCTGTAAAATTGTTTCTCAATTAATAACTTGAGAATAAAAAGCTGTAAACTGCATGTTGCTTACTAACGGTCCACAGCAGCTCCTTGTCATAGCCCAGACAAGAGCCAAGGAATGGTGTAAAGCACCTTCTGGACTGTGGAGGCTCTGCTTAGTAGAAATCCAGAACTGGTTTCTAGTCCAAATCACCCCATTTCTGACACAGCAAAATCCAGCATGACCATTTCTCAGCTGGTCAGTAAGGATGCCTTGTGACATACAAGGATTTAAAAAGTGTTAAAAAAAGGCAAAAAACTTCCATGGTCAACAATTATTTCAGTATCTTAAGCCACACAAGCTGCCTCTCCCTAAAATGGGTGTTCCCTGTAATAAGCAGAAAACATCTACCATGCACCTCTGTGCCTGGTTCCCATAATTGTTAGAATGGTGAGGTTCTTTAAACAGAAACTATTAGACCGCATTTTTGGAGGATTATAAAAGACAAAATATCAGCAAATATCTCAAACAACTTTGTATGGGTTTCCCCCTGTAAAAACATCCACGTTTCCATTTTTCTTCCCTTCCCCCCAGTACATTATATTAATTCTTTTTTACTTATATTCCATTAAATATTAGTAAGAACACCTGACAGCAGTAGGTTCTGAGGACAGGCACTGTAGCCATAGAGCAGAAAGCCTATGATTAATGCCATATAAAGAAGAGGAGGAGGGCACTAAGAAGGAAGACAAACATCCCCAGATCCCACTGGTCTTATTTTCTGAATATTCCTAAAGCCAATTACAGGGCTGTTTTCCAGTAACATTCTCCTCTCAGCATAAATATACCTGGAAAAACAGTAAAAGCCAACAAAAGCATTAAAGAAAACCCCAAAATTCTCAGGCTTAATTCACACGTTACTATAAAATGACCCCCAAAACACATTCTGATAATAATATGATAATAAATTTCACTTAAATGATAAGGTAAGGAAGTACAAAGCAAAAATAAGAGCGTTTTTCCATACTTCTTTGGAAAATGAAATTACTAATACCACAGTCACACAAATTGACTAATAAGTCTTTAACAAGTTTCTTAAATATACCTTCTTATTTGAAATTAAATGCCCTCTTCTTCCTCTTTGCAAAAGACCAACTCCTGGTGCTAGATCTGCATGAAAAATGTCCTTTCACCCCCCCATTCACCTGCAAGACCAAGGCCCAGTGCAGCTTAAAATGAAGTAGTACTACAGTACTTGGTAACATTTTTGATTTTACAGATCTGGTAAACGACGCAAGTAAGAGAGAGAAAACATCCTTGAAATATCATAATTTTCATTCATAATCACCTGTATAATGTGAATTTATATAAGTCATTAGGAGATGACCTGATAGCTATCAGGAAAGCAGGAGATGAAGTTGGTACTCTCAGGCAGTGCCCAGGTGGAAGTATATTTCAGCTCAATTACAATGTAACTCTTTTCCGATTGATAAATAAAGAGCTCCTGAAGAATAGAATTCCTGTAAGCAAAACTTCTGAAAAGCAGGAATACCCTACCTCTGTTTAGTTTATTGTCAGAAGTATTATGCAGCTATGGTGCGTTAGTCAAATCACTAACCCACAGGTGGGGAATACCGCAAGTCCTGTTTGCAGTATATCCCTGTCATTGGAAAGTGGATGACACAAGCCTTCGTGCCCGCCGACAGAGCTTCTCCTCACAGTTACGAGGGATTGTATCACCCTAACACTGCTGGGGATCACTTCTGGACCCCTGCTGCCCTGATAGCATGAGACCCTCTTACCTCAAACCTAAAAGTATTTGCTCTCAAGAACAGGCATGTAAATACTGCAACATCATTTCACCCACAGCATTTCTGTCACTTAAACAACACTTACAGAAGAGTACCAGTATTCAGGCAGGAACTGGACACACCACATGTCCTTTACAGCTCTGCGAACACAGCTGTCTCTGTGTGAGATTCGGGGGCCCGGGTGAAGAAAGCCGTGCCATCACCGACCCTGCCCGCACACCGCGCTCCGCACAGCCTGCGCTGAAGCCCGCGCCGCGGCACGAACATCAACACCCGAGAGGGGGCAAGGAACGCAGCTGCACAACACCAGCAGCACGGGGAGCCTGCCTGACAAGACAGCGGGCACCAAGCAGCCCCGCCGCCGCCGTCCGCGCCGCCGCGCTGAGAGGATGTGCCCCGCTCCCGCACCCACTGCCGCGGACAGAGCCCGCAGAGGCACAGGGGCACCGCGCAGCCCCTAACTTTCGAGCAGAGGCAGCGCCTCTCCCGCAGGGTTGAGGGAACGGGTCCGCTCCCGTTCCTCCCTCCCCGCACCCCGCAAGTTCGGGGCGAGGCGGCCGCCCCCCCGACCCACCTGGTGCAGCGTGTCCGGGGGCAGCTGCGAGGCCCGGAACAGCTCGCCCACACTGCTGCCCCCGGCGGCCGCCTCGGGGGGCGGGCAGCACCGCGAGAAGAGCTCGGAGTAGCGCTGCTGCTCGCTCTCGCTCAGCGGCAGGAGCAGACCCCCGATGCCGGAGGCAGCAGTAGCGGCGGTGGTAGCGGCGGCAGTGGTAGCGGCGGTGGTGGTGGTTGCGGTGGTGGCGGCGGTACCAGCAGCGGGCCCCCCCGCTGGTCCCTGCTCCATGGCGGGGCGGCGCACGCAGAGCCGCGCGGCGGGGCAGCGGGGGGAACGGGGCGGGAGGTGTGGCGGGAGGGAGGCGGTGCCGCGCTGCGGAGGGGAAGGTGGAGCCCCCGCCCCCCGCCGGTGAGCGCCTCGCAGTGCCCCAACTCCGCCGTGCTCCAATCCCCGCCTCGACCCGCTGCTCCGCTCCGCCCCGCACCCGGCGGCCCTGCCTGCGGACCGCGCCGGCAAGGGTCCCGCATGCCTCCTCTGCAGTCACCCCGGCACTCGCCCGCCGCCTTTTAATCCCCTTTCTTTTGTTCTAGCTGGTTGCGTTCCGGGGAGACCTTGGAGCAGCTTCCAGTACCTAAAGGGGCCTACAGGAGATCGGGAGAGGGACTTTTTACAAGGGCATGAAGGGATAGAACAAGGGGGAATGGCTTTAAACTGAAAGAGGTGAGATTTAGATTAGGTACCAGGAAGAAGCTCTTCACTGTGAGTGTCATGAGGCACTGCACAGACACTGGCACAGGGTGCCCAGAGAAGCTGTGGCTGCCCCATCTCTAGCAGTGTTCAAGGCCAGGTTGGATGGGGCTTGGAACAACCTTCTCTAGTGGGAGGTGCCCCTGCCCATGGCAGGGGGTTGGAATGAGATGATTTCTAGGGTCCCTTCCACCCCAAACCAATCTGTGATTCTGTGATTAATCTTAAATGTGTCCTGTGTTTGGCACCAGGACAGGCCCACAGGAGTCCTGCGCCACCACCACTGCCACCAAGCAGGTGCAGAGGCGTTGGAACCCCTCATGCAGCTGGGTGGTTCATCTCACCCATACCATGCCACCACTGCATGGTGCCCATCTTCTCCATACACCTCCTAGCCCTCAAGGGATTCCCACCCCACTACAGCGCCCATGCTTGTGGAGCTTGGCAGCACTCGGTTTTCCTTCCTGAGACGATGGGAATGTTTCCAAAAGTGCTGCCTGCTGCTGAAAGCACAGCAGTGACACTGCAATACGTGTCATACCTGAATTGAGGCCTAATAGCTCAGCCATGGCAGTTACCAGAGAAGCGTCTCACCATGTTCCCTACAGTTTGTGCTTTGACATTAAGGGCAGAGAGGCCCTTGTTACGGAGGCAAGAGTCCAACACTCCTCTGCCAGCAGTGACACTGCAAATGCTCTCCTTGGAGGCTGAACACCACCTTGGAAGTTAGGCAGGTCATCACCCAGGGTGGGAGGTGGGGCTGGGTACATCCCAGTGAAGAGAGTGTTTGTGGCTCTCAAGCTGGTTTTCCCAGCTTTTTGTCCACAAAGTTCTTTGTGGCATTTCAAGGAGTAAGGTAATTTTCCATGGATCCTCTTGAGAAGGCTCTGCAGGACAGAGTTCTTCCCCTGGAGAGTCCTAAGATGTTGGATGTTGCTGGCGTTTTTCTGTCAGGTGCAGGATACTGATCAGAGGAAATGGTACCAGCCATGGGGAGACGATGTCAGGCTTTGCCTAACTGTTGCCTTATTTAACTGTATGACCCTTACGATAACAGAATAATATTTCCAAGCTAGCTTTTGGCAGAACAGCTGTCCTATAGCTCATCCTGACCAAGAGGGAAGTTACACTGACAAGCAAAGGAAAATACTGTCAGCAATTTGTACTAATTGTGCATTTTCCTGTGTCTGAAGATTGTCATTGGTAACTGCCCAGCTCAGTACCTGTGATGCTCATATCTCATCACAAAAAACACCTGCTCCAACACCCTATCAGACACTGTTTGGCCTTTGCTGATGTTTCGGGCTCAGTTTTTTTAAGTGTTTCTAAGGTGGACCAAGGCAGGAAGATAAGAGGAACACCCACTGTCCCAGAACACAATAGTCTGTCCTACCAGCCACACCTCTTACTGCAAACACTGCAGCTTTTTTTTATCTTTAGACAATTTTCTCTTCTTGCTTGAATGCATGTAAAACTTGCATTCCTCTCTTGATACTTCCCATTCTCATCAGAAAGGACACAGTAGCTGTGTTCAAAAACAGTCTACCCCGCTATTGTAAACTCCAACCTGTCATCTCCAATACACTAAAGAATTGAACCCCCCATGAGCTTAGGAAGACAGGAGGACCCTTATTTCTGCAAAAGAAATGTGAGCTTACAGGTGTAATAGGTGTGAGCTGAACACCCTGTGGGCATGAGCACCCCTTTGGGGCATACAGGGGGATGCTCAGGTGCCTCCCACCTCTGCAGCCAACCCTACTCATCTACTCTGCTGAGCCCAACACTTAGGGGGAGCTTTAGCCCACCCTGGCTGCCAGAGCCACTTTCCGTATGGTCCAGTGCATTTTGTGCAATGGCACTGATGGTTTGCACATGCTTTAAAGTTCTCATTAGGATGCCTTGTATTAGACTGGGAGGCACTTTGTGATAACAGAAGCCATACAATTATCGTAAGAAGAGAGACTCAACTTTCCTGTTTACAGGGAAGTTGTGATGTCATTACAGGTTATAAAGTTTCCCTATAACTAAGAAATGCTATGTACCAGTAAATCAAAACAATTCAAGTGTTTATTGTTTGCTGGGAAAAAAAATAAATCCAGTAACGTAAACTGGATTGAAATCTGACTTATCAAACTATGGTTTAGATCTGTGTGTGGTCCTCCTTTCCTGCTTCCCTCCCCACCCAACTAGTAATGCAATGACTTGCTCCAAATGCAGCCAGCAGCAGTCCTGCAAACAATTGTATGCTTGTGTGTGGGAGGGAGACCAAAGTCATAGTAAAAAATACTACTTCCAAAGAAGTGCTAGTAGGAATAGGAGTAATGTGTATGATATATCTATCCAAAATCATCACTGTAAATTGTCACATATAATATGACATAGAATACATAATCCCCAGTAAAAGAATCCCTCCCAGTATTTTAATATATAGAGGATCCTGGGAACTATTTTTATTTAAGCAGTATAACCAAAGACGGGTCACTCAAATCTGTATGTTACTTCATTAGCCTTATGGTTTAGATCATGTCAAACTTGCCCTGGTCCAAAAGGCATGAGATCTGGCTGGCAGCTGCTGCCCATTGACAGTGAAAATGCCCCACATATCACCAAGTGAGGCTTTGGAAATGAATCCAAGTGGTTGACTGAAAAACTGTGATTTAGCTTTTCCCAAATTAATTTGAATTAATCTCACCTGTTGTTCCTAATACCAACTCTTTTTATTTATTCTCTGCAAAATTAAAGGAGATTTTGATGACAAGCAACTGGTGGGGCAGGTTTCCCAGCCATGGCATCAGGCATGCTTGGAGTATAATAGGCAAGCTTGTAGTTTCATGTATTGATTCAGTGTGTGAATACTGTTATTATGATTGGCCTTGTTGCTTGCATGACAATATTCCATGTCTAGGAAAAATTGTTAATTAACTGTAAAATTTGATTCTCTGTTTTCCAGCTTGTTACTACCTCTAATGCATGAAAAACCCCTATGAAATAGGAACTGTTTCCAGCTCTGACCAATTCCTGGTTTTCAAAATTAGATGGCATCATAGGTGAAAACTCCCTTGTCTGAGCAGATTGTGGAGGATGCAGCTCCTGATAGTTTTTTTCTATAAGCAGCTAAGTACATAATAGATAATAGAAGCTGGTGTCATAAAATATTTGACAACTCTGTTTTTTGGGTGGGGAGGGAAGCAGGACCACACACAAATTTAAACCATACTTTCAGAAGTCAAATTCCAATTCAATTTACATAACTGACATTATATTTCTAGGAAACAATAATTACTTGAATAGCTTTGATTTACAGGAATGTACAGTTTCTTAGTTCTGGGGAAGTTTTGTAACTTATAATGATATCACACCTAATTGTGTTTAGAAGAGTCTTTTTACAAAGGCCTTTTACAAAGATTTATAGATGTAGTGTGAGCTTTAGTGGCATAAGGCTAAGCCCCTGCACACATCTGTGTAAAGGCAAGGCCAATAATAGTATACTGCTCTTTAGGTAACTATCCAGGAACGTACAGCCTCATTCACATTAATTTCCATCAAAACCCCTGGCAGTTTCTTTCATTTTAAATAATGGCTCCACATGAAATAAATAAAATAAAATTATATGCATATTTATTTTTAGTTTTAATTTCAAAAGATTTTCCACTTACTTTTATATTCCATACATGCAGAAGCTCACTCAACAAACCAAGCATTAGAGTGTGGTTTCTCTATCACCTATACTTTAACTTAGGAAATTCACCAAGCTTTCAGCAGAATACACCCAGCTTTACTGTATTGCTGGGCAATGGTTCCTAAAGGTTGTACTGTCAGCACACTCAAAAGCCTGAACACAGAAATGTTGCCAGGGGCCGATTTACATGATCCTGGAAGTCACATACAGAAAAAACAAAACCTTAAAACTAACTAACTAAATAAATAAATAAATAAATAAATAAAAAGAGGGACCTATTGTCTTCTCCCATAGACACAAGATAAAAGGTCTTGCAATATATTTTGGAATTTAACTGTACTCTTGTGGAAAATGAGGGGAATGCATGTTAGGAAGAAGGGGCTATTACAACAGCATAGATTTAATTAATTAAAGAAAATTTCATAGTGCTTGGTGAGGTGGCTAATGTTCCATCACTTGTTTCTTTGACAAACTGTTACTGGCAACCACACTCTTAAGTGAAAAATAATTACAGAAAGGCACAGACATTAATCATTGCAGTGAAGCCATTAATGCAAAGCAGGGTGCATATTTTCCATTTGAAGAGATTGCAATTAAGTGAAAAATCTCTGCACATTCACTCTTTCGTGTGTCCTACAGCTAATTTGCATCCTTCTTAAAATTTTTGCCTTCAGACTTAGAAAACAGTTCCAGGAAGCGTTCTGTTGTGAGACAACCTGATGACCAAAAAAGGCTTTCAATGCTGCTACTACAGTCTCATGCTTCACATGCAGTTTTGACCTAAGTAAGTTCCCCTTAAGGCAAATACTATGCCTTTATGCCATTTTCCTAGTTATATTTTAACACAGCAAATGGTCCACCTTGTCCTCTAGCTAATTCATGAGCTCTGTATAAACCACAAACAAATCAGCTGCAGTACTATACAGCTTCTGCTGTTAGCAGATAGTGGAGATACACCAGCAATAAATTCTATTTATGACTGATTTTCCCAGACCAAAAACAGCTACACCAATGTCACTGCAATTCCAGCAAGTATCCAGACACGTATTTTCTGCAGGAACGGGCACTGTGCCATAAACCTTGTAACCTGCACTTGACAAATAATTAAGCATCAGTTTGGGAAGGGGTGTACTTTCACTGAATTGCTTGTTATGCACAGGCAGCTGTAACTGCAGTCTGGCCTGCACTGTGGTAGCAACCTCCAACTCGCAGATGTCACATGCAAGGATGAAGAAACACATAGATGGCCCATATCTTTCAGCAGGCAGAGCTGCATCTCCCTCATCTGCAGCACCACACCATGACCTCTATCTCTTCATAACCTCTCTCACAAGGTGGGGTTTGTCTGGAGCTGGGCAGGGTGATGGAAAAGTGCTCAGGCAGCAGGGATAGGCTGGGTTGCATAGTCACTATACTACTGTGGTGTAGTGACTTTCCCTTCTCCCACCTGTCCAAGCTCCCAACAGATACTTCAGGTATCACTTTTAAAGAAAAGAAACCTCAGAGACCTGGGTGGTGTTCATTTGAATCCGGCATTATTTATCAGCAGCACAGAAGAAGGTCTTCCTATTTTCTAGTAAAGACATCCTATAGCAACAACAGCCTCTGACCATGAGAGCCCCTGAAGCCAAGCAGGAGACTGCACAGGTAAAACAGACCACAGCTGGGATCTCAGTTATTGAGGAAACATCTTGTTAATTATTATATAAAATCTTGTTATTTTAGTTACATATGTTTTTATTGCCACTACTGACTAGCAAAGACTAAATATTGTTAGAATAGTATTTGCTTTGTCATTTACATATGTTCTTTGGTTTTCCCCTCACTGTAAGAATTCCAGGCAGTTGACAGCTGACATGTTATTATTCAGTATAGAGATTAGATATTAAGTCTCACCATAGTGGACAAAGAAGGTGCATATAAGGAGGGTAAATTACAGCCTTGTGATTGAGAAGTTTATCTTAGCAAGACTCAGAAAAAATTGGTACTGCTGTTACCTTTGCTACATTTGCCATGCAAGTCTGCAGACACTTTGTTAGTAGTACAGAGAAAATGTCTTCTAGTCATTCAGCAGACTTTTGAAATACATGCAGTCTCTTGTGAGATACAGGCAATTGTTGGTATTCAGATTCTCTCAAAGGGTGATGGGGAGCAAATAAAGTCAGTGTAGGAGTAGCAATCAGGAGATTATTCCTGACTGACTTTGGAACCACTTCAAGTGTGATGATGGTGACTAATAGGAAATAAGCTAGTGAAATGCAGGATTTGATTACATGGTTCAGAAGGTGCTTCAGTTTTCTGTACAGACAACAAGACTCTACAATACAGCTGAGTTCAGAGATCCCATGCTGGAGCCAGACCCACTAGATTGCAAATCAGAGTGGTACAGCTGCCCATGCCTAAGCTTGCAATTTCAGTTGAAGACCAGTGGCTGAACTACCCTTCTTGAATTCAAGCTACCATCTGTGAATGGCACTTGGTTAGGTTGTGGTGAGATACCAGGTCTTTGGTGTTAGCTTCAGGATTTTCAGTGTTGCTCAGCAAGAGTGTCACACAGATGTGCGTCAGGAGTAGTTTGCACATGAGAGAAGCTTCCCATGGAGGAGCATGGAAACACAACACCTGCAAGGAAAGCTCTTGATGTAAGAATGATCAGTGGCACAGTAAAAAGGAGAGATCAGGTTTTAGATGTATCTTTTATATAAAATAAAAAAGGAAGAAAAGAGCATCTCCCAGGCTATACCTGCTCTATTTCATCTCCCTCCTTTAAGTGATCCTACTGTTCTCAGCCCTGGCTTTGGGTGACATGGGACTTTTCCTACCATCCCTCTCTCATCATCCTTGCCAGTGACTTATGACTGTGTTCCGTATCTTAGAACCATAGAATAGTTAGGGTTGGAAAGGACCTTCCAACCCCCCTGCCATGGGCAGGGACACCTCACACTAAACCATCTCAACCAAGTCTTCATCCAACCAGGTCTTGAACACTGCCAGGGATGGACCATTCCCAACCTCCCTGGGCAACCTATTCCAGTGCCTCACCACCCTAACAGGAAAGAATTTCCTCCTTATATCCAATCTAAACTTCCCCTGTTTAACCCATTACCCCTTGTCCTGTCACTACAGTCCCTAATGAAGAGTCCTTCCCCAGCATCCCTATAGGCCCCCTTCAGATACTGGAAGGCTGCTATGAGGTCTCCACGCAGCCTTCTCTTCTCCAGGCTCAACAGTCCCAACTTTCTCAGCCTGTCTTCATATGGGAGGTGCTCCACTTGCCTGACCATCCTCGTGGACCTTCTCTGGACTTGTTCCAACAGTTCCATGTCCTTTTTAAGTTGAGGACACCAGAACTGCACACAATACTCCAAGTGAGGTCTCACGAGAGCAGAATAAAGGGGCAGGATCACCTCCTTCGACCTGCTGGTCACGCTCCTTTTGATGCAGCCCAGGATACGGTTGGCTTTCTGGGCTGCAAGTGCACACTGAAGCCAGCTCATGTTCATTTTCTCATCACCAGCACCCCCAAGTCCTTCTCTGCAGGGCTGCTCTGAATCTCTTCTTTGCCCAACCTGTAGCTGTGCCTGGGATTGCTCCGACCCAGGTGTAGGACCTTGTACTTGGCATGGTTAAACTTCATAAGGTTGGCATCAGCCCACCTCACAGGCATGTCAAGGTCCCTCTGGATGGCATTCCTTCCCTCCAGCGTATCAACCGAACCACACAGCTTGGTGTCATTGGCAAACTTGCTGAGGGTGCATTCAATGCCACTGTCAATGTCAGCGACGAAGATGTTAAACAAGACCGGTCCCAACACCGATCCCTGAGGGACACCACTTGTTACTGGTCTCCAGTCTTGGAGACCATTGAGCCATTGACCACAACTCTTTGTGTGCGGCCATCCTGCCAGTTCTTTATGCACTGAGTGGTCCATCCATCAAACTGATGTCTCTCCAATTTAGAGACAAGGATGTCGTGTGGGATGGTGTTGAACGATTTACACAATTCCAGGTAGATGACATCAACTGCTCTACCCCAGTCCATCAGTTCCCTAGCCCCATTATAGAAGGCCACCAAATTGGTCAGGCAGGATTTCCCCTTAGTGTAGCCATGCTGGCTGTCACCAAGCACCTTGTTGTTTTTCATGTGCCTTAGCATGCCTTCCAGGCGAATCTGCTCCAAGATTTTGCCAGGCACAGAGGTGAGACTGACTGCTCTGTAGTTCCCTGGTTCATCCATTTTCCCCTTCTTGAAAATTGGGGTTATATTTCTCTGTTCCCAGTCATTGGGAGCTTCACCTGACTGCCATGATTTTTCAAATATGATGGCCAGTGGCTTAGCAACTTCATTCACCAGCTCCTTCAGGACCCGTGGATGGATTTCATCAGGTCCCATGGACTTGTGCACATTCAGATCCTCTCCTACAGTGGGCCCAAGGTCTTCATTTTCACAGTGCCTGCGTCTGCCTTCCAAGTCTCGGGTGGTGCAGTCAGGGTCCTTGCCAATGAAGACTGAGGCAAAGAAGTCATTCAGAACCTCAGCCTTCTCCATATCCTGTGTAGCTAGTTCACCCAAGAGCTTCCTGAGGGGGCCTACGTTCTCCCTAGTCTGTTTTTTATTTGCTATGTACCTGTAGAATCCCTTCCTGTTATCCTTAATATCCCTAGCCAAGTTTAATTCTAACTGGGACTTAGCTTTCCTAACCCGGTCCCTGTCTTCCCAGACAACATCTTCTGATGCTGGACCTCCCCCCACAGGGTAGCTTTCCCTTTTCTCTTTGCAAGTGCTAGAGGACTTTCTTCACTTCTGTCAGAGGATACAGTCCTTTAGATCAGAAAAACCTGATTCTGTGCCCAAGTGCATAATTTGGAATCTATGGCTGATGCTACTCTTGAATATTCAGTTCTAAGCTGCACCAGTTTTGTAACACTGGAGATGAGCTGAGGCAGATAGACAGAAGGCAGGCAGGCAAAGAGATGGAGAAAATCAGAAAAAGAAAGAGGAAGAGGAAGAGAGAAGGAGAGAAAGAGAAAGAAGGAGAGAAAGAGAGAAAGAGAGAAAGAGAAAGAAAAGAGAGAAAGAAAAGAGAGAAAGAAAGAGAGAAAGAAAGAGAGAAAGAGAGAAAGAAAGAAAAGAGAGAAAGAAAGAAAGAAAGAAAGAAAGAAAGAAAGAAAGAAAGAAAGAAAGAAAGAGAGAAAGAAAGAAAGAAAGAAAGAAAGAAAGAAAGAAAGAAAGAAAGAAAGAAAGAAAGAAAGAAAGAAAGAAAGAAAGAAAGAAAGAAAGAAAGAAAGAAAGAAAGAAAGAAAGAAAAGAAAGAAAGAAAAGAAAAGAAAGAAAGAAAGAAAGAAAAGAAAGAAAAGAAAGAAAAGAAAGAAAAGAAAGAAAGAAAGAAAGAAAAGAAAAGAAAGAAAGAAAAGAAAGAAAGAAAAGAAAAGAAAGAAAGAAAGAAAAGAAAGAAAAGAAAGGTGTTTCTGAGCTCTCCCTTTCCCCCAGGTTTGGTGTACATGAAATGGTTGTAGTGGGAAGCTGCCTAGATGCAACCATTTTCCTGTTCCCTGTCTTGGTCATAGCATAGCAGTGAATAGATTATGTCTGCTTGCATGGGTCTGCCTGGAGGTATCCTATGTTTCCCCTTGTCACACAGCACTACTGAACAAAGCAATAGATGCTGCCCTTCCTGTTTACTCCTCTGGGTGTGGTACATCAACAGCTCCAGGCCCTAATATTAGAAAAACAGTTAGGGTTGGGCCACAGGATGTGTAGCTACTCTCTTGTGCTTGGTCAGTTGGATGTTTTTCAAGTATTTCCTACAGCACTGATCCAATGCTGCTCATAACTGATATTGCAGTCCCCCTGTTTGGGTGCAAGAACACTGGAGTGAAACTCAGGATTAGCCTGTTCTAAAAATGCACAGCTAGAGCCAAAAGGTTTTACAGAAGATTGCCATTCTAAATTAAAACTCCTAGGGATGACTGGTGGTTTTGCTTCTGTACAAACTGATTAAAGAGTGTCCATGTTGTGTAGCCTTGTGGAAGCAGTAAAGAGATCTGATGAAGCCACAGAATAACCATTTCGAAGTAGGATGGATCAAAATCAAAAACCTCACTACTAGGTTCCCTGTGTTCATAGTGAACTTTTCAACAGTTGTATTTTTGAACGCTGTTGTACTTTCCACATAGTTTAAATAATATACATTTGTCAAGTCTTACCTTCTCTAAAACTATGGATAGCTTAAGGGAGGAACATTTCCAGTGTATTGATTATGATTTTATGAGCATACTTACTTGCAGTGTAATTGATGGGCGGATGAAATTGCTAAGCCATATCCATCATATTTGAGAAGCTGTGGCAGTCTAGTGAAGTTCCCAATGCCTGGAAAAAGGGAAGCATAGCCCACATTTTTACAAAGGGAAAAAAGAAAGATCCAGGGTACTACAGGCCAGTCAATCTTATCTCGCTGACCAGCAAGACCATGGAGCGGATTATCCTGGAAACTCTGTAAGGCACATGGACAATAAGGAGGTGATTGGTGACAGCCAACATGGCTTCACTAAGGGCTAATCGTGCCTGACAAATTTGGTGGCCTTCTGTGACGGGGTGACAGTGTTGATGGATAAGGGAAGAGCAACTGATTACATCGACTTGGACTTGTGCAAAGCATTTGGCACTGTTCCACAAGGTGTCCTTGTTTCTAAACTGGAAAGACATGAATTGAATGGATAGATTTCGTGGTGGGTAAGGAACTGGGTGGATGATTGCACTCAGTGTTGTGGTCAATGGCTCAATATCCAAGTGGAGAATAGTGACAACTGGTGTTACTCAGGGATCGGTACTGGGACCAGCACTGCTTAACATCTTTGTCAGCAACAGTGGGGTTAAGTGCACCCTCAGTAAGTTTGATAAAGACATCGAGCTATATGCTGCGGTTGACACTGAAAGGACCTTGACAGGCTCAAGAGCTGAGACTGTGCAAACCTCATGAAATTCAACAAGGCCAAGTGCAAGGTCAGGCACTTGGGCTGGGGCAATCCCAAGAACAAAAACAGGCTGGGCAGAGACTGGGCTGAGAGCATTCCTGAGGAGAAGGACTTGGGGGTGTTGGTTGATAGGAAGTTCAACACAAACCAACAATGTGCACTTGCAGCCCAGAAAGCCAACTGAATCCCGGGGGCTGATCAAAAGGAGCATGACCAGCAGGTGCAGGGTGGTGATTCTTGCCCTCTACTCTGCTCTCCTGAGACCCTGCCTGCAATACTGCACCCTGCTCTGGGGCCCCCAACACTAGCAGGAAGTGGACTTGTTGGAGCGAGTCCAGAGGAGGCCACAAAGATGATCAGAGGGTTGGAGCACCTCTGCTATGGTGACAGGCTGAGAGAGTTGGGGCTGTTCAGCTTGGAGAAGAGAAGGCTCCGAGGAGACCTCAGAGCAGCCTTCCAATACCTAAAGAGACCTACAAAAAATCTGGAGAAGGACTTTTTCTAAGAGCAGGTAGTGACAGGACAATGGAAAATGGTTTGAAACTGAAAGAGGGTAGATTTAGATTAGATATTAGGAAGAAATTCTTCACTGTGACTGTGGTGAGGCCTTAGCACAGGTTGCCCAGAGAAGCTGTGGCTGCCCCATCCCTGGCAGTGTTCCAGGCCAGGTTGGATGGGGCTTTGAGGAACCTGGTCTAGTGGGAGGTGTCCCTGCCCATGGTAGGGCTGTTGGAACTGGATGATCTTTACGGTCGCTTCCCTCCCAAACCCACGCAAAGCTCTATGTTTCTGTGACTTAAAAGAGTAAGAATTGCTTAGAGAGATCCTGGAATTTGGTTTGGTTTGGTTGCTAATTTATTTTTCTTTTGGTCATTCAAGGTAAACAAGATATATTTCTAATAACTCTATATCCTAATGCAAGTACAGAAGAATGTATTCATTTCTAGAAAAGCTTGTGCTATCAATGTAATATTTATTATCTTGAAATATTGGTATAAAACAATATGAAAAAATGAATAAATTATGAAGATTTACAGTCAAAACCAGAGAATGGCTATAGTGAGTTTTGGGGTGAATTTTACTATGCTTTGTAGCATAACTGAGTCTTTATTGTGGCAGCTTTTGCTGTGTAAATACAGACAGGTAATCCCATACCTTGAGGACCGTATCTCTTTGTACTTGCTTTATAATGAGGATAAAGTGATAATATCACTTCACTTTAAAATCCATGAAATAACACTGAGTTTACTCAAGGCTACACAATTGCACAGTTAAGCATGTGCAGGATAATGCCCTAAAAATTTACTGTAACATAGACAGCACTGTAAAGGTTTGCAGTAAATGAGCATGACAGGTGAGGCCTGATCTCAAACATTAAAATATCATTTTTCATTTTAGTGAAATTTTATGGAAGCTTTAATGAAGGAGTGCATCCTTTATAACAGGCATCTAAATGAAAAGTCATCATCTAAAAAGTCAAAAAACTTCCCCAGTCATAAGAAATGCCATGGAAAGATAATTAAATGCAAAGATAAAAGAAAGTTAAAAAGAATAGCTGAGCAGGATGACTGGGTATGAGTTTTGCAAATTCCTTCAAGATTTAAAAAATATGCAGGAAATTTAAAAATATGTAGGCATTTTTTAGTTTTCAGGCAAATAGGTTTCTCCTAAGTTATCCTCATTAAGAACATTTCAGCAAGAGGAGCAAAGTTGCTGGAATTGCATGGTAATTTCAGAGATGCTTGAAATTTGCAGTACAAAACCAGTCTCTCTGGGAAATGCAGTGAACAGATGTTCAGAGGCAATCTTCTGCTTGGAGTACTTATAAATCAAAGCCGTGTGACAAATGTTATAGCTGGCGATGTTCGCAAGGACAGATTCTCTTTTGTGGATTTTTTTCATGTCAGCTCTAGTAATTCTTGATGAGCTTATAGATTCAGAAAAATCCTAATATCTTATCCTGAGAGAACTCAGCAGAGTTATGCAAATGGGAAGTAATTTAGTTATCAGAATTCCTAATTACAAAATAATAAAATTTAAAAAAAAGTGAGTTTCTGAAGTGAGGTTTTCCCACAGTGCTCTCTTGTCTGGATATGTGGGTGCCCACAGGGAGTTGAAGGGAGAGCACCAACTGTCCCCAGTGAGAGCACTATTTTGTTTTGTCTCTACCTTCACAACATGGGCAGAACGCCTTAGTCAAAAAGATTGTTCTTTTCCAAAGACTTGAAGACTTTGATGTCACCTTTTACGTGGTGAAGTCACTCAAGCCAGGGCACAGGGATCTCATAACATCATTACTGAAACTTTTTTTTTTTTTAATCCTTGGTAGATCCATCTTCTTTTTTCTTTTTTTTTTTTTTCTTCCTTTCTTCAGTCCAATGATTACTGATGGAAAAGAGTCAGCCTATTGATCCCTCTTTCCTTTCCCAAGATCTGCCCTATAAGTTGGGCATTGCTTAAATTCAAGAAACACTCTCTTGTAGCTTCTTCTGACCATCTGTGAAATTTAGCATCACATATAACAGACAGAAAAAGCACTATAGCTGCCACAGCAGCTATTAGCCAAATATTGTGTTATAACTTAAATTAAAACCGAGAAAAATCTTCAGAGGAAGAAATTAGCATCCAGTTGGCAAGGCAGCTACATTAAACCAGATACCAATCTCAGCAGCACCAGAATTAATTAGGAGCAATTGCAATCTACTTCTGCACTGAAGATAGTAATCTATTTCTGGTTATGTATCTTCTTATCTTTATGTTTGAGCCTTTAAGATTATGATCACAATTTTAAATGTTGCTTTGGTTGATAACTGAAGACTGTCTTAGGAAAGATGCCATTGTATTAGGACAATTCTAGATGAAATATTGTACAGAAAAATAAATATTGAGGTTTGAAAAATAAATATTGAGGTTTAAAAAATAAAGTGTCCCAAAATTAGCAAATGTCACAAGTAAGATACCCTACACAATGTTACTTCTGTCCTGTTATGGGAACAAAGGCTGACAAATTAAATGTAAAAATGAATTATTTAATATTGAGCTACATTTGCTAAATAATGATGGAATGTAGCAGATCATAGAATCACAGAATCATAGAATAGTTAGGGTTGGAAAGGACATTAAGATCATCAAGTTCCAACCCCCCTGCCATGGGCAGGGACACCTCACACCAAACCATGTCACCCAAGGCTCTGTCCAGCCTGGCCTTGAACACTGCCAGGGATGGAGCATTCACAACTTCCCTGGGCAACCTATTCCAGTGCCCCACCACACTCACAGTAAAGAACTTCTTCCTTACATCTGATCTAAACTGTTTAAATTTTACCCCTTGTCCTGTCACTAAAGTCCCCAATGAAGAGTCCCTCCCCAGCACCCTTATAGGCCCCCTTCAGATACTGGAAGGCTGCTATGAGGTCTCCACGCAGCCTTCTCTTTTCCAGGCTGAACAGCCCCAACTTTCTCAGCCTGTCTTCATATGGGAGGTGCTCCAGTCCCCTGATCATCCTCGTGGCCCTCCTCTGGACTTGTTCCAACAGTTCCATGTCCTTTTTATGTTGAGGACACCAGAACTGCTCACAATACTCCAAGTGAGGTCTCACGAGAGCAGAATAAAGGGGCAGGATCACCTCCTTCGACCTGCTAGTCACGCTCCTTTTGATGCAGCCCAGGATACGGTTGCCTTTCTGGGCTGCGAGCTCACACTGAAGCCGGCTCATGTTCATTTTCTCATTGACCAGCACCCCCAAGTCCTTCTCCGCAGGGCTACTCTGAATCTCTTCTCTGCCCAGCCTGTAACTGTGCCTAGGATTGCTCCGACCCAGGTGCAGGACCTTGCACTTGGCATGGTTAAATTTTATGAGGTTGGCATCAGCCCACCTCACAAGCATGTCAAGGTCCCTCTGGATGGCATTCCTTCCCTCCAGCGTATCAACCGAACCACGCAGCTTGGTGTCATCGGCAAACAGATTATCTGCTATGTAGTAGACTGTAAAAAAATGCATAGACACAGTGATGCACTTTCTATATGATTAAATGATTATGAGAAAATACTTCACAATAAGGTTATAAAGAAGAGGTATAAGTATAAATCATAGTCACTTGTCTTTTAAGCCAGAACTTTTCTCCACAAGGTTGAAGGATGGAGTTGGTAAAGGACAAAAGCTTGCAGTACACCTGCTCTCACAAGCCTCCAGAGTGCTGTAGTAAGTTCAGCAAGCTGCTCCTAAGTAGTCTGCTCTGGCTTGTAAGGACATAGTAATTTTTTACCAATGTTTCTAAATATAGCTTACTTGTACTTCCACAATGCTAAAATACCAGCAAGAAAAAAGAAAACCATCTTTTCTTTTGCAACATCTGTGCAAATTTAAATAACTGTAGCCAGTGAAGTAAGAATAAGGCCCACAGTTGCTGCAGTGAATTCTATTCTGTAATTGAATCAGCCTATGTGGATCTTGGCTCTGAAATTAGATGAAATGCAAAGACTGTTGTACTTGTGTATAGCTATGCTGACTGTATGGGTTTCCTCCTGATACAGATCAACATACTGTGGTGACAGTTGGTCTGTAATGAAATACCTCACAGTAAAGAACATCATATGTTAAATAAACGGGAACATAGATGGGCGAAAAAGCTCAGCTGCTCCATTTTTCAATACTGCTCAAGACATTAATTGCAGAAAATGAGGTACCTAAAAATATCTGGATATTGATTTCCTCACAGTGCTGACGTTACCAGTTATGCTCGTTTCTCTCCAGTGTATGTTTGCCCAGTTTTGCTGGTCTTCCGCCTCTTGACAGCAGAAGCTGAGGATGTTGCTGTCTCCTAGTATTAGTTGGTAAACAGATGCTTTTCAAAGCAACAGCTGCACTTCCACAAAAAACTTTAATTTTCTTTTACAATTTTACAGCGAGATAAAGCAGCTGGAATGCTTTGGAGATAAAGGAGCTCATGAATAATTCACTTGACACCTTTAATTGAAGTATGGCTGTCTTCATTAAATAAAAATGCCTCCTGTCAAGGGCAGTGAGAGGGTTTTGGGAGAAAGGCAAAGTTGTTTCCACTTGAGACCCCAGATAATGACAGTTGGGGGCAAGGTGGAAATCAGTGTTGGTATCATTTTGCAACTTTTTTTATCATTACCCTTTAAATCATTTGTATATAAAAATCAGTGGAAAATAATGCAAAGGTAAAAAACTTCAGCAGGTATGTAGGTTATAAATGCTTATGGCCAGCAAAAAAGACAGATTATGTGTGTTTACACAGATGGCTGAATTCACATTCTGCAGTGTATCAGGTGTTTTATCCATTTCTTAGCATGAAGGGGTGCTGGATGCCCTCCGGAGTGTGACTGAAGGGTGCCTGAGGGGGCTCTGCAGTGGGCTGGGCTTCTCCCCGGAGCTGGCTCAGCAGGGCTGGTGCAGCTCCAGAGCTGTTTGTTATCAGCACCTGCGTGAGCAGGGCTTTGTTAAGATCCAGCCAGATCCTTGGCATTCTTGCTCCCCGCAAGGCAGAGGGTAAGCTGCCAGTGTTTGTTGTCCTTGTTGCTGTCTCACTGGCAGCACTGTAAGAGATGCCACTTTGGTTAACTGCTGCAGAGCAGGAGAGCCAATGCAGCTCTGGCAAGCACAGGCTGAGAATGGAAGTGCAGAGTCTTTCTCTGGAGATGGAAGAAGGCTACAGGGATCTGAAATAAGAGTCTCCTGCTCTCCTCCAAAATACCTGCCTGCTCTGATAGAGAAATAGGTTTCAGCTCTCAAGCAAGTCAGCTCATACAGCACAAAATTTTTACTGCTGATTGGTGTAAGGGAGCAGGCAAATTTAGTATATTGCACAGATAGAAAAGCTGGGACAGAGCCCACAGCAAAGAATGGTCCTGAAGTGCCAGCAGAAGAGGCACAGCCCTTCAGCTGGGGTCTGCCAAAAAAGAGATCTGGAGGAAGCCATATCAAGGTATTTGTGAAGAAATGAAAAAGATCTAGGGAGCTGGCTGAGAAGTAACAGTGAACTACTTCCTTCCAACTGGGGAACCTGCAAATGAGTGTGGAGTAAAACAGGGTGAGAACCTGCAGGCTAGTTCTTCAGAGGAACTCCGTGTGTGGACAATGACTACTACAGAATTATGAATGCCTTGCTAATGTTGTATTATTCATTAGGAGAGTTGAATGTACTAATGAAGAAAAAAACCACTTTTATTCCACACATAGTTTGAGAATAATCTTCTGTCAATAGAGTCCCCTGGAGAGAGGATACAAAATTCTCACTAACAAATAGTTTCTGATTGCCAGTCAGCTCTGATGAATACATAGACAGCTTGACCACTAAAATTCCTGAGTAAAATAAAATACGTGCCTGTACTGCAGTCAGTATGTGACTGCAGTTTGCAGGGGCAGTCTGCTATGAATTTCTGGGCAGATGATTTGGAGAAAGATGTTGCAGCAGCTCAGTGTGGCCAGCTACAAACTTTTAGCTGGATTGTTAAATGGGCTTTGGAGCCTCTAGTGACCTCTATGGCAACACTGTCTATAGTCTCTCCAGCTAGCCTCAATCTAGCTTCAGTATCTCTACTTAAGTTATAGTTTATGTCTTTGCCTTCAGGGCAGAGATGGCGTGAGCTATGTGACCTGACCATGCTCACACAGCTGGTGAATACTGTGACTATAGCACCACTAAAAATATCCCACTGAGTATGTTTTCTCATTTCCACCCTTGATGGTGTGTATTGTGCATAGTCCAAGTAGCTGTATTGAAAAGAGTCTTAAAAGGGGCCTGTAAGAAAGATGGGGAGAGAATTTTTAGCAGGGCCTGTTGCAACAGGACAAGGGCTAATGGTTTTAAACTAAAAGAGGGGAGATTCAGGCTGGATGTGAGGAAAAAAATCTACAATGACAGTGATAAAATGCCAGCACAGGTTGCCCAGAGAGGTGGTGGATGTGCCATCCCTGGAGACATGCAAGGCCAGACTGGATGTGGTTCTGAGCAACTTGATCTCACTGAAGATGTCCTTGCTCATTGCAGGGGGGTTGGGCCAATGATCTTTGAAGGTCCCTTCCAACTCAAACTATTTCATGATTCTGTGATTCTATCTCAGCTAGATAGAAGCATAGCTATTCACACTGGGCAGATTTTGGCCAGCTTTAATGATAGCTTTTCTACAGGCAGGCACTTCTTGATGACAGTGTACCACTTCTATTTTGAGCCAGCTCAAGTCTGGTGCACTGTGAAGAATTTTGCTCACAGTGATTCAGCTGCAGTCTTGTTAGCAGCTTTAGCATCAGCAGTGCTGCCATCAGAAACCTCAGGAGCAAGAATAACTGACATGATATTGAAAGTAATGCAAAGCTGTTGACAAATACAGCTCTTATTACCACTGACTGTGCTAAGTCAGGATGGAAAACTTCCCGCAGCTTCCTTGGTATAAGCATGAGTGCAAAGTCATTCCTTCGGTTTTCAGACTGACTGGTTGAAGCAGAGAACGCTACGGGAGGCTACTGAGTGATGCTGCTGGCAATGTTCCCACACTAAAAATGCAGTGGAAGATAAGTGCTATTTTTGGGGGATGAGTTTTCCTCCTCAGTTTTCTGTGGATTTTATGCTGTGCATATATAATGCTGAATGGGAAGTATAGCACCTCTTTTTTTCACTTAAGCTCAAAACTTCATTGGTCTAGTGCCTTCTTGCTGGTGAATGTTTCTGCTTCTAGCTATGTTTCTGTGAAAGTGTTTGATGGCCTTAGCATGCTATCAATTAGAATGTGTTAAATACTGGGGAAGTCACATTTATACATTCTTTTACCTCTCATTGAGAATGACTGAATTTATGGGACAAAAAAAAAAAAATAACACCTTTTAAATTTTGGAATCAGTGAACTTCTAGCCTTGCATTCTTCACACAGATTTCTAACTTAACATTTTGAAAGCCACATTTCAAGGCACGAATCAAATAGTATCTTCTTTTCAATACAGCGGAAAAGCCAAACTTCTCTTAAATTGTCTCCCAAGTGACTAATGGCCATACTTCTGGAACAGATGCAAGTGAGCAGCTTGTCTATTCTGAACACCCTTATCAGCACTTCCAGGGGGTTTGTAATGGATGACAAAAAGCTGTAGTACAGTAATTACTGTCATGACCGACTAGAATTCCTAGGCTTGTGTGATTTTTCATTTAAGAAATAGTTGCAGTGATTTAAGATGTTGCCAAACCATCCTCCCCTCCCTGCCCAGCCCCAGTTATCTTTTTCAAACCTCTTACAAGTAATGTTTAAGTGTTACTAAGCCAGTATCATATGAAATCTGGAAGCTCAGCATCAACTGCCTTTCACAGTAATTTGGGTTCTGTTATTAGACTAGCAGATTTCACATCAAACTGGCTGAAGGACCATTTTACTTTACTGCTTCAACAGGGGAAAAGGTGGAAAATGTGATTGCATTCACCTCTGGCAAAAGGACAAAAGCAAAGAGTGGGTCAATAACAATTTCTATCTTTGCATTTATTTCTTTACTGAATGTGTATCTAAGACCTAAACTGCAATTTTGCAAAGCCAAAGGGAATAAATGCAGTTAAACTCTGCAGCTGATCACTGTTAGTTACTGCACCAACATTTTCTTAAGTACTCTGTAATTTTAGTGACTACTAACTCTTTGCAAGCCACTTTAATAAACCTAATCAAATAAAGTAATAATTTATAAGAGTCATCAAAGAAATACTACTCCCTTTGGATACACAGTCCTTCATTACTTGGATAGATGTCTTGCTGAAGAAAGAGATCCACTAGACTGATTCAAGCCAGGACAACAAATTCCATATTCTAGATGACAAAATATTATCCATCAAAGAAAAAAAAAAAGAAAAATTTTCATAGAACTAGAATGGCTTGGGTTGGAGGGGACCTTAAAGCTCATCCAGTCCCAACTCCCCAGGCAGGGACACCTCCCACTGGATCAGGCTGCTCAAAGCCCCATCCAGCCTGCCCTTGAACATTACCAGAGATGGGGCAGCCACAGCTCCTCTGGGCAACCTGTTCCAGTGCCTCACCACAGTCACAGTAAAGAACATCTTCCTTATATCTAATCTAAAGCTATCCTCTTTCAGTTTAAAACCATTTCCCTTTGTCCTGTCACTACGAGCCCTTGTAAGATGTCACTCTCCAGAGTGATAATTATTTATGTTCAAATGATGTTCTTAAGGTAATGCCCTGGAGAGAAACTCTGGCATGTAGCACAAGGATTTCTGGGGCCATACCCCCAGATCCTCAATACTCAAGTACGCTTAAATGTACTGCAAAATTCTTTACAATGAATGGTGGAAAAACTTTTTAGCCATTACAGTGTATAAAGCCATGTAACAGAAATACTAGTATTGGCCTGGATAGAAATGTGCATACAAAAGCACCAGAGGAAACAATGGAGCAAAGCAGCAAAGCTGCATCACAGTGGAACAGCCATTCTTCTTCCTGTTACCTCAGCAATAAAACAGACTATAATCATAACAATATGTGAGATGAAGAAGCAAACAGAATGGGCAGCAACCTTGTTGAAGGATTATAAAGGATAAAATAAACAAGGCTGTAAGGCAAAAAGATTGCCCTATAATACCTGTTGACTCCTAAAGACTATAAAAACCTGTCCAAACCCTATTTTTTGCCTCCAGTGGAAAGAAACCCAAGATATATAATGAGGACTTGAAAAAGCTATTTGTTGTGTTGCCATCATATGACATAGAGGTGACCCTGGCAAAATTGCTCAGGTGTGCATGCATCGTAGTGCTTGCAAGTATGTGAACATCAGAGACTGAATCAACTTATTTAGCAGATTGTCAAAAAAATCACATTCTGCCTGTCTAAAATCTTGTATTGTCTTTTATTGCACTAGCAACCTACATGGACTGTGTATCTCTTCTTTGTGCAATACTGTGTTATGGATTTAAGTAATGGGTTTGTTCCCTTGAGAAGAATGGCTCAGAAATTCTGATTCTCTTCTCACAACACTTCATTCAGCAATTTCAAATGTGGGTAATCCTAGAGGAATGGAGGTTTTCCAATGTAAACAGCAAGATTAGCTTAGTTAATTGTTTTGAAAGTGAAATCTGATAAATTTGTATGGAAATACATGGCATGATTGCTTATGTAGAGTAAGAGTTGGCTCTGCTAACTGTTGCTCCCTTGCAAATCAATATTCTGAATTGCTGTGACCAGTTCAGATGATTCTGTCATACAGCTGTGTATGGCAAAATGGCTGTACAAATAGCTGAGGACATGAATTCCTGTGTTCTTCATGCTTTGTCTTCTTCTAGGTCAGACCACTTGAGTTAAAATTTTCTTACAACTAGAGATAACCATTCTCGGGTGAACAGGAACTCACAGGCAGTATTCAGTAAAGTAATACACAGAAGAGTCTGGTTAGAGTGGGTACAGCCACTTCGTGTCACTCAGGGGTCCAGAATAGACAGAGATGACATTGTCACAGTAGTAGTAGTGATTCTGGTGATAGCCAGAATCTGATGAAAGCCATTATAGTCTATATTTAATATGAAAAGCTTGCACTTGATTTAGCTCATGGGAAGGATAAATTTCACATTTTTAAGCTTTTTTTTTTTCATTTAATTTGTCTTTGCTTTGTCAAAACAAGGAGTTGCTTCATTTGCATGTCCCTAAGTAAAGGAACACCCTTTAACATCTAATTAAAGGTGCTGAAGGGTAGAGAATCCCTGGATGTACCTGAACCCCCTTGCCAGAACCACGGGGGAGTTACAAACCATAACTGGGAACATCATGAAAAACTACATCTTTTAGCTATGGGAGCTGTGTTTCTTCCACATTCCTTTGCTTGTTCTTTCCACAGTTGATTCTTTTGGGGTAAGAAATTGACAATATTGGTGGAAATCAATGCACACACACACACACAAAACCCCAGATATTTCATATCTTTTAAAAAATCTAAAAATATACCCAATTGCTCACTTCCACAGAACTCCACAACACTTGCTGGTATAAGGCTTAGTCAGGTATATCTTCACCCAGCTGCAGGCACAGATGTATTCTGAGTGCTTCTAGCCTTTACTTTGCCATGAAAAAATTAGTTTGCAACATGCTGTTCTATGCAATAAACCAAAGGTTAGTTGCTATGCAGTGTATTTACTAACATTTGTGGGGAGTCTCCTCTGTTTCTTCGCTCTTAGCTCAGCAGCAACAAGCGCACCAAAAAGAGTTTGGGGTTTTTCTCTTTTAACACAAATTCTGTCTGCTAGTTAGGATTTCTTAAGTAATCAGACATGACTCTGTGATCAGGGGTCTGGTCCAAGATCCATTGGAAATCTGTGCCTTATGCAGAAAGATTACCTATCAGGCATTATCAAGGTCCTGCTGCATTCCAAACACAAAGAAATGGGAATCTTGAGTAGTATTGCATCTTCCTGTATGGCATCAGCTCCCAAACCAGCTTGCTAACCAGCACCTGCAAGCCTTTGGTGGCAGTAGCTGATTCCTTGCTTTCCTCTGAGACAGTATTTGCTATAGCACTTCTTCAGGCTTCCTGCAAGCTGCTATCATCTCAGAAAAAAAGGGGCAAGCTCATGGCTGAGAAAAATGGGCATTGTGGCATATTGCCACATGCTGCCCTAACCCACTTGGAACAGATCTTTACACAGGCTTAATTTTGTATTGTTATATCAACACCACACTTAATGCCATTACAGGTTGCTCAGAGAAATAATTCTCAAATATAATGCATTTTGAAGTTTCTATTCTATTAAAACTGAGGGGTTTCATGTTCATAGCACATTTGTAAAGTCCTTTTAAGAATGAAATACAAGTATGACCTGACACTTGTAACATGCATTTTAGTATTATTCTATCCCTTCTTAGGAGGAGGGTTCTGTGCTTTTAATTTTCACAACTTTTTTTTCTGCTGTTAAGTTCCTATGTTATTTACGTTGTACTGCAAAGGCTTTGTTGAATAAATGTGCCTGGCATTTGTGGCGACAGGTCATGAAATTTATTGTCCTTCATTCTTGTAGGAGTTGAGTCCCAGTGAAACTGGGATTCTTCTGTGACTACCCTCTCTGACCAGCATCTCACACATATGTAATCCTGAAGACACAGAACTACAGGAGAGGCTGTGGATGGCTGTACCAGTCCAAGTAAAGTCTAAGGTCAAAAATAGGCTTTACCTCTCTGGCGCCCTCCTTTCCCTGTGGATGATTATGAGAGTGTGCTCTGTTTCCCTTTAACAACTTCTGGTAAATTTTCCCCTTCCCTCTCCATGAGCATGGTGACAGGGGAATGTTGCCACACTTCTGCCCACCACCTCATCTCTTTGTGCTCCATGTTACCAGAATGTTTCTCTTCTGAGCTCTTCTGTAGGATCTGAAAATGTGCTAGGCCTTAATAAAACACACACAAAATCAACAGTATACTGCCCCTAGATATTTCCATCGTGGAGCCAAGCAAGTGGGGAGGAGAGAGTGATGAATGACTCTATGGTCACACATGGGAAAGAGGGGAAAGTGTTTCCAAATGTTCTGCTAAAATCTGTAATATATTTTAAAAAATTCTCACATTTCAAGTCAAAACCCCCTAAGAGAGAATATCTGACCTTCACTATCTTTAACTGTTTGTTTCCATACATGCCACTGCCAAAATGCTGAGTAGGCATTTGAGATTTACCTTTAATATGCCATTTCAGCTGACAAGATGCTTCCTGTGAATCTCAAAACTTTGTCCTGAAATAGGTGCAATTTCACTGCAACTACTAAGCATAGGATATACTGCTACTTGAGCAAATGCCACTGAGGCATTATAGATGATAAGATACCAGCATACATAAGAAAAATAAGCAAAGAGCACCTGAAAGTTTATCAAATAGCTGTATTCCTTCAAAAAAATAAAAAAGAAGCAAGATAAATTATTTCTACAATAGCAAGTAGCACCATGCAACAGCAGTGGTTCTGTAGAGTAAAACAATTGGGTTTGAGGACCTTGACTTCATTCTAAATATATTAGTGTGTGTGTGGTTAATTATTTTATATTATTCCTGGCCTGGTTCTGTATGTTTGACCCCCTCATTGGCAGATGGAACATATTTCTGATTTAGTTTGACTCAAAAAGAACCCAGTTCACATGCTCTGTGACCAGTCTGCAGTGTAAACCCACGCGCACTGAGACAATTAGGTTTGCTTCAAAAGTTCACTTCTGGTCCAAACTAAAATGCTAATGTTAACCCCAGAAGACTTACAATCAGGGTTGTGGAGCAACTCCTTTGGGAGGTAAACTAAATTGAAAAAAAAAATATCTGAAAAGTTATCTACCCCTTTTGTACCTACTTGCTTGTTTCACCTGAGCACTGTTCTCCCATAAGCATTCACAAAGTCATTTTGTGTCTCTTTCAAACTCTGTTTTTATATTATCTCTCCTACCAGGCAAGTTGCAACCATGAGAACTGTTTCTTTTGCCCACCAGTAATTGTAGCCTTGAAGAGTCCCATCTTCCTGTATCCAACTGTTTTATTCTCAAAATCTAAGAGTAAAACAGATCTTCAGGCCAATAACTGACATCTTCCTATGGTGTCTGTAGAGTGCTGACAGAATCAGGCACTGACCTGTGACTGCAGTAAGCAGATGTAATGGTAACACATAACAAATAACAAAGCCATCCTGACATCCAATATACTGCATCTGCGTCACTCTTCCAGAAAAGAAACCAGGTTATTCACACCCTCCTTAACTTCCCATGTGCATGGGTTTTCAAAGTCAGAGTAGCCAAAAATGACTTATCACACAGAAATATGTTATCATGGAGTCTGTACTTGTCCTAAGCTTCAGCAAAAAAGAAGGTCCTTCTTAAGAAAGAAGGCAGAGGTGTTAAAGAGTCCCTGCTTTACTGTTCCTGCAATGTACCTCACAGCAGAGACTAAATGAAAACACAAAGCAATAAATCCAAATGTTAGCATTCCAGGCATGTGGCTAGAAATCTGAGCTAGGATTAGCAGTCAGCAGTTCTGATTCCCTAAATCACTTTGGCCAAGTTGCTTAGGCCCTGTTTACATTAGATTTCCAGCTGTATGGAGAAACAGTTCAAATATGAAAGCTTAGATTTCTGTAAAGCCTCTAGTGTTAGGGATTTCCTCAGTTGATGGATGCTCAATCTCAGACACTTTTTAAAGAGGCTTTCTGCAGTATCTCAAATCACAAGATGCTTTTAAAATTCAGGTTTTATTTAATTTGATCCAGTTATGCTGCCTCTCAGCAAAGCAGCAGTTTTGTTAAAACCTTCTTCCTTTCAGAAACCTCTTTGAAGAATATTTTAAATACATGTCAAATAAAGTCTCAGTGGTGTCCTATAATACTGGAAGTCCCTGTACTCATATTTAGCTCAATTGTTTCCCACTGAAGTCCTAGTTATGTATCACATTTATACCAGTAACTAAGTAGAAATTTTAAAGCTTTCCTCCCATGCCAGCAAAGGAAAGCATGTGAAGGAAGTTTTCACCTTCTTTCTCAGTTTCCTCATCTGCAGAAGACAGACAAGTGGCAGAGTGATGCTACTATACTACCTGGCTGCTCACAGAACTGAACACTCCAGATCAGCAATAAAAAGCTAATGCTCTTGATTTGCATGATCATCTCACAATTGATGCAAACTAATCTGCAACCAGATGAATGGAGCCATCCCTGCTCTTGCCGTTTGCCATGTGCTCCCCATCATTCCAGGTTTAAAACCAGGAAGACATGCAGTGAGTATGTTCAACTTGAACATCTGGCTGAAAACCTTCTCTGCTAAAAAAAATAAATCAGCTAGGCTGGGAACATGATTCAGCTCTGCACTGACCACAGGAATGTCAGCACTGACACAAGGGCAGGGGGACTAGAGTGGCTAGCAAGAGGGAGGAGCAGGTCTTCTGCTATTGGTAGCATTATGACTTAGACTCGTTCATAAAAACATACTCTGAAATGCATTGCAAAATAGCATTAACAGCACGAGGAACTCTAAACTGGCCCACAGGGAATGTAAGACAGACTGCTAATTGCAGAACAAGTACAGTTCTGACCTGACAGACCAGTGCTGCTATCTTTCTTTTTTCCCGTTTCTGAACACATGGCTTTGCAGCCTCAGCTGCAGACACCACAGTGAGTATCTAGCATATACAGCAGCTGGGTACTCCTAAGACACTTGGGTATCCACCAGTTTTAGAACTGACTGCAGAAACGTAAGCAGGCAGCAGCCTGGTCTCAGCAGATCTTCTCCCTTACATTATGTCCCTGGTACACAGTGAACCCATAGTTAATTTGGCCCTAGCCTTTGCCTCCCAAAGGAAAAAGCTGTACACCCATCTGACGTAACACCTATCCATTACTATATACTCTGTGCAGTACTGTAGTTCTCAGTATTCACAACACTTGGAAAGAAGCATATAAAATTCAAGATCTCTAGAGCTTCCAAAGACAGCTCCAGAGAGTGTTCTGCCATGATGACAGAATAAATCAAAACGAACAAAAATCTTCATTACCACAGAAACTGATTAGTGAGCTAAAACAGCCTGGCAGAGTTCCTGTCTCAGTAGATTCACCTCTGAGATCTCCAGAACCTTGAAGCTAATGCTGTTATTAATTGTTTCAAGTCTCAAAAGAGTAAGAGTGAAGAACAAAGAAAGAAACCATATGGTGACCTCAGAGAAGTCTCTGAAAGAGAAGGCCAGGAAGTTCAGGTGGGGAGAGATTAGAAGGCAAGAGCAGAGATCACTTTCCTTCACTGAATACTTGTAGAGGCTTTAAAGCCCTGGAGGGGAAGATGAAGAGGAAATGGATTATCTCCCTTTCACCTTCCTTGGCACAGAATGCTTAGACTTCCCTGTGCTTCACAATGCTTCAGCACATCACTGAGAGCAGTAGTTTGCCTCAACTCCTTTCCACATAACTGAAAACAGCAGCTTCTGGATTACAGACTCCTCTGATTCCTGTGACCCAGACACAGGAGTGGAACTACCCCATTCCTACTCCCCAAGATTCTGCTCTGAGATCACAAGGAGGGAGGCCAGGGCAGCAAGCAGTGAGGAACTCCGCTGAGCCAAATGCTGGAAGTTTCAGAAGTCAGATGTCTTCTTCCATTTTATTGAAAATCCCGCTGCTAGCAATCATGTAAGCATTCATACTTTTAGAAAATAGATTGTTTGTTGTGCAAATTTGCATGTCTGTTACTTCTATCAAAAATCCAAAGGATTTTAAGTGGAGCAAAATATTCCCTGCCATTTCTTTTAATATCCCTACAGGTCTGCAAACTCCACACATGGGCAATATCTGTCCAGGCCAGCAGGCTACAGAACTATAGCAGGCTATATAATGAAAGCACATCTGACGTCCTCTTGGAAATGTATAGCATGCAAACCAGCACATACTGCAGCACTATTTCATAAGATGGCCTGTTAAAAACTACTCACTTATTCCCCTGCTCCTCAATAATTCCACCAGTTTTACTAATCTGTGCAAAATTAATAAAAGTGTACCAAGCCAATTACATAAATGTTCATATCAATGTCTCAAACAATTTATCTGCCTTCTATATGGAATTATTGAAAATAAGCATAGAAAATGCTATGCAAATGCTGCATAGCACAGAAACAGCCCAGCCACCCTAGGTGTTGAGAGAATGGTGCTGTGTCCATGGCAAGCAACAAAAAAGTGTTCAGCAGGGTTGGGTTCATTAGTCTGGGCTTAGTGTAGCACTAACATTATTTTCGGAGGGGAAAGGAGGGGCTTTGTTATATCAAAACAGGCTTTGTTTGTACGTTCCAACATGAACATATTCTACATCAAATATAAACCACTGTCTATTCCTGAATACTGAAGGAAGACACAAGGCTGCTATAAGATTACTTCTCATTTGCAGCACAAACCTACAGTACAATCAGTACTATCTACAATGGTTAACTGAAAGCATCACAGTGCTGGTTATCCCAAACAAGTGGATCATTAGCTCCCACTACAGCACCCAAATAGTGAAAACAATGCCATCTCTAAGGTGCAAGGGGAGAATTTGTCTACACTGCTGGATATAACTCGAGTGAGTCATGCCTTCTCCTATCTGACTATAAATGTACTTTATTCCTTGCAAAGTATCATTTGCACATGGCTATGCAGCATACATATGTTGAACATCACGATAAAACACAGCCAAGCCGATTTAGAGGTGAACTGTCAGAGACATGCTGTCATTAGACAAATCCCAAACTGCATGTCACAGAGAACAAGTCCAAGATGATGCTACACTGCTGCAGCTCAATGTTTTCCATGACAGCGGGGTATTGGTTAGGTGTGATTTATACTGGGGAGATAATAATTGCTAGGTAAATACAAACAAAAATTGGATGAGCAGTGGGGAAAATAAACATGGACATATTTCAGAAATTGTGAATGGATGTTTGCATCAATTAAACTGAGGTGTGCTTTTCTTACCTGCTTGTTTGATGAAAAGGATGCTTTATTCCAAACAAGCTGCTGAGACTATGGAATGACAGCAAATATATTAGAGAATAATAAATGCTGAGGCTGCTACTTTACTTTTCCAATAGGTAATTCTGAGGTTTGTGCAAACTTAATTTAAACAGTTTTCTGACTGAGATGGTCATTCCCAGTAATACCTACACCTACTTGCTGAGCTGTGCCATGAACATCCATCAGCTCTGCATAATGTATGAGACAGAAGCATTGGCAAGCCAGCTAATTCTTTGCAGGGTAATAAATCAGCATACATGTCTTCAAGCTGAAAATTAATAAGTGCATATAATTCTTCGTAAGTATATCTGGTGCTTTGAAGCACGATGTAGCACATACAATTGAGGATGCAGGAGACAGATTTTTTTTTTTACTGAAACAAAAATGCAGTATTTCATGCTTAGGTTTGAAAGAAGTATAGCTTAATAAAATAAAGCTTACAATTCAAGTCACTCTTTTACTTCAAAACTAATTTATCGCACTTTTTACACATCCTGCAAGTGATGAACAATGGCCTTGGATAATTACTTTCCTTACAAAGTGTGGGAATCAAAGGATATGTTTTGAATGTGCGGTCACAGATATGACCATGCTGATGAATTGCAAATAACCAGCCTGAGAGCTGATGATGTGCCTTCTTTGATAGCTGTACTGTTTATAAATTCTCTTTTCCAGGATGAGAAAAGCACTTAATAATAGGATTTTTGGTGCATGGATTTAAATTAAAAGAAAGTGTGGCTGTGTGCAAGTATAGTTGCTAACAAGGAGAAGAGAATTGTGCTGGTCACTTACCAGCTATTTTGACGTCTATTTATGACAGGTTTTGTCCACTACAGCTAGTACTAGTCCTGGCAGCCTATTAAGACTCCAACTCAATTTGCGGATCCTACACAGAGTGCAATAATTCATGGAGCAATCCCTCTCTTCGCTTGTAATTCAGCCAAGCCCTACCTGACATCATTGGAGGATAATTTTCTGTATTGTTTTCCAAAACTAATTCACACTTCCCCCATCATTTTCCAGGTAAGCTGTGGCAGCAGATACTGCTGTTCACAGCAAAAGCTACAAACAGCATCCCACCCAAACACTTACATAGACTTCGTCTTTCAAGGGGCCATGTAATCCCCCTTCAGTGAGAGCTACCTGAGGTCACTTAAGGCCAGGAAGCCTGACAGAGATTTTCCTTTGTCCAGTGTCTGAGGTTTAAGTAATGCATGCTCTGTAACAATTCACAGACTCTGAAAGGTTCAGTCTTCACCCTCCTACCTTTTAGGAAGGCTTCAGCACTTTGTAGGAGTAGACACATACTTGGCAGCAAATACCAAAACAACTAGCATGCGTTGCCAAAGGCAAGCTGGTAACACATCTGGTATGATCAAGGCTCTGTGTCTGTGTTAACACACTCACTCCTGCACTCCTGTGTCGCAGATGATTTTGCAGCTTCTGATTAATTTAACAAGATTCTCATTTTGAATAAGCCATGCATAGCTTTAATTCCCATTTGTGCAGGTTTAAGGAGAAGATTCATATATAGTTTTTTAACCTCACCAAATTTTTTTTCCAACACTGGCCAAAAGTGTAATAGTTCATTAGGAAAGGCTTCCTATTTGAGGAGCTGGGTGCCAACCTCAGCCTTCTTCCCTCATTCTCATGCTACAACCTTTGGCTGCCATTACCAGCCTCTCACTCTCCAGCCTCTCCTCAATATAAACATTTGCCATAACTAGATTCTTCGTTTGCAAAAGTGGAGTCCACACCATAGAAGGCTCAGCCCATGAAGAGTGTCCTCACAGAGGGAAATGAAAAACACTGGCTCTTATCAGCTGCATGTTTCACACTCTCTCCTGCCACTGTCTCTAGCTAAGCACGGTGAGATCCACTACAGACCTAATTTCCTCCCCTTCTGGGACTCGAGGCACGTGTGCTTATTGATACGAGATTCCTCTCCCTGAGTTTAATGCTGAAGCAGGAATTCATCTTAAGACTGTAAGTCACACCATGATAGGAAAACTCATGCAATTCAGAGGCAAAATGTTCCTTTGTATCTTTAAGGGGATTTCAGGATCTAACCTGATTCCTGCCTCTATTCCCATTACAGGCTGTTACCTGTGGCAAGCACTATTTATTTAAGATGAACACAAAGCAGTTACATTAAATGGTCTTTTGGTAATGATAGCTGAACAAGAGAACAGAAAGGCTGGGCAGGCATTGTGGTAAAGTGGTAAAGCTGTATGTTTGATTTGTATGTGACTACTTAAATGAAGCTGTCACTTACCACAGTAGTCAGACAATAGCACTAACACTATTAGACAAAAACAGAATGTAGAAAGAAGGCTGATTTTATATGGCTTTATGGATTCCACATCTCTGTAAGTGTTCAAGGCCAGGCTGGAAGAGGCTTTGAGCAACCTGGTTTAGTGGAAGGTGTCTCTGCTCATAGCAGGGGGGTTGGAACTGGATCATCTTTAAGGTCCCTTAAACCCAAACCGTTCTGTGATTCTATGACTGAGGGGTCAATAATGCAATGCAGTGTGTTCCATGCCCTGACTGCAACTAACAAATAGTTCAAACATTAATTTCCTCTAGAAAATCAGGCAACATTGTTATCTTCAGTACCATTTCAGAGAAACAGCAACTGTTCAGCTGTGTCCTCTATAGCCTTTTTACCTTCAGATTTCCCGTTGAAAAGCGGGACTAATATCTAAGGATTTAATATCATTCAGGGTTTATTAGTTCACACTACAGGTACCTCAGGGCCGCTGCTTTACCTACAGCACCCCCTCGCGGCAGCAGCGCGGCCAGGCCCCCATGCCTCTTAGCCCGCAATCCCGCGCCCCTGCGGCCGCCCGCCACCTCTTCCTCCTCCACGTACTCCTCCTCCTCGCACCCTCCTTTCCGCTCCGCCCCGTAAGCCCGGGGCCGCCGCTTAGACGCGCAGCGTCAGAGCCCCCGGGGCCGAGCCTGGGCGCCCTCGGGGAGGGGAGGGCACGGCACCGTCAAACCACCACCCACTTCCCACCCTCCGCCGGCGCCTCCAGGGGAAGAGCTTCGGTTCACTCCCACCCGTTGGGACACCCCAGCCCAGCCCAGCCCCGCCCCGCCCCGCCCCGCCCCGCCCCGCCCCGTGCGCGCACGCTCGCTGCCCTCCACCCGCTCCATTGGCTGTCGCGGTGGGCGGTGGTGCTGCGGGGAGCGCCGACGGCGCATGCGCGGTGGCGTGAGGCGCGGGTTGAAAGCCGGGTGTCCCGCGCTTGGCGGGGTCCTCAGCGGCGGGGTCCCTCTTCCTCCGCCTCTTATTCCCTCTTCAGCGCCGTCAGCCGCCGCTTCCCGCGCTGCGTCACACCCAAAATGGCGAGCAAGGAAGGTAGGAGACTCCCGCTCCCCGTGGGGACCCTCCGGGCTTCCTCTCCAAGGAACTTCCGACGAGGTGGTAGTGAGGGTGGGCCGTTGCTCCCGGTGGCCTCCCCTTCGGGACCCAGTCTTCTACCCCGTCTCCGCCCTGGAGTACCCGCGGCCCGTATCGGCAGGCTATTCTCCCCCTCTCCGCGCCGCGGTTGAGCGGCGGAAGGCGCCGAGCGCCTGGTTCATTTCTCTTTCCCACCCGCAGCGCTGGAAGACACGGTGGAGGAGCGTGTTATTAGCGAAGAGTACAAGATCTGGAAGAAAAACACCCCCTTCTTGTACGATCTGGTGATGACACATGCACTAGAGTGGCCCAGCCTCACCGTGCAGTGGTTACCTGATGTGACCAGGTGAGAGAAAGAGGAGAGAGGCCTGGAAGGCACCAGGAAGGCACAGGGCTTAGCTGCTGATTTGCTCAGTTTGCAAAGCAGGAGGAGCTGAGGCTCTGTCCAGTTGCTTATTCCACTGCTCTTTCTGTCTCTGTTAACGATGGTAATTTAAGGATAAAGACCACACAAGATGAGAATAATTTGTGTTAGACTCCTCCTTGTGAGCTTATAACACTTTATTTTGCTTGTTTGGGTATGCAGAAGCTATGAGGGAAAAAGTTACAAACTGATACTTTACCAAAGCTTAGCATAGCACAAGATGTTGTGAGGTGTGAGGAGAGCAATCTTTCTCAATTTATTGGTATGAGATGTTACACTTTTAGTTACAGATGATCAGAGAAATCTATGTATTAAATCAGCTTTTTCTTGAAGCCTGGTTTTCCTCGTGTACTATAGGTTACTGGTTTGTAAAAGCTATAGTATGTGTCCTTTTTTGTTTAAGTATGGACTTAAGAGGATACTGTCCTAAGACTGGTGCTTCACGTCCTGGTTCTGTCCCTGGCTTGCTGATGACTTCACATATTTTAATTTTCTCATTCTTTCACCTCCCCCTAAAAATTATTGTCTCACTGGTTAATTTCTTAAAGAATAGTGAAGGTGGGGATAGATTCTGTTCAAATGACAACTATATTGATTATTGCCGTAACCATTCAGTGCTCCATTGAGGTAGCGGACAAAGACCAGGTCCCTCATGTCGTTGTAAACTGGATACAGCTAGGTTTTAAAGTACCTTGTGCGTAAAGTTTGTGCAATAATCAGAGGATGGTTTCTTTCCTCTTTAAAAATTCTACCTTAAAAGTTGAGGTTGTACTTGGTGGTTAGATGATCTCTTCATTTAATATACCAGAATGTTTGGGGAAGATGTTGAGAGATGTGAGCTAGTTGTGGCATGGAGAAAATGAGCTGGGGATTTGAGGGTGTGGAGGAGCCCTTATGAGGAACACTTCTGCTTGCCTCGTGTTTTGCAGATTGACTTAATATTCAGTTTAAAACCTGGTATTTCCAATAATACCTCCAGTGTCAAAATATATATGCCATTAAAGGCAAGGACTGTCTCTTTGTATGGCACCTGACATGATGGGACATCTGTTCCTGATGCAAGTAAGTGTGTGTGAATTGTGTGTTTTGTTTCATTTCATATTTTTCTTTCCCCCTCAACATGTATAATGATGCATTGGAAGTGGTGTAATACCTACAGTGGTATATGATTGCCTAAGTGATTCCTGTTTGTTTGGATTCAGACATATAATGAGTTTGCTGCTTTCAAGAATGCAGAAGCTGTTTGGTTTTGACTGTTCACACTTTTTCCTTTCAGAGATAAATGGCGCTGTCCATCCAGCCTTTCACATATTACTAAATGTTGCAGTTAACCACCAGAAGAGAAATTTCTAATTAGCTAGGATTTGTACAGTTTAAAAATGAGCTTCTGAAATAAAATAACAACTGTTAAAAGCTTCTAAGAGAAGTAACTAAAATAGGTTGCCATTTGTCCTCAGTATTTGTTTTACAGAAAGTAGTATTGATTGTTTTCTAAATCAGTACTGTGTGACTGCCTTGGGAATTAAAGACAGTAGTTATTAATGTCACCTTTAACTATATACAAATTGTTAATTGTCCTTTTTACTGACTCACTGTAGCCTTGCTGGTTGGATCTTTGGCTTGCTTAAGTCAGGCTCAAGTTCAATTTATTGCATAAGTCTCTTGCAGCAAAAGAAAGAATCTCTTACCAATCTCTCTTTCCTAGCTCTCTGAAGAAGTTTTGACCCTGAGTGATATTAATGCTAGCCATCAAAGTTCTGGAACTGAGCATGTAATTTTATTCCATGCATTTATTATCCTAAACAGGCCAGAAGGAAAGGATTATGCTCTACACTGGCTGGTTTTGGGAACACACACATCTGATGAACAGAACCACCTGGTTGTTGCAAGAGTCCAGATTCCCAATGATGATCAGTTTGATACTGCGCAGTATGACAGTGAGAAAGGAGGTGGGCATGCATGAGTTATCAGATGATATTTCTTGAAGTGGGGAAGATGGCAAGAAATGCTGTTTTACCTGTTTAAAATGGCTGGTGTGATAAACTGACCTTCTTCCGACAAATGTAGAGTTTGGAGGCTTTGGATCTGTGACTGGCAAAATTGAAACGGAGATTAAAATTAACCATGAAGGTGAAGTGAACCGTGCTCGTTACATGCCACAGAATCCCTGCATCATTGCTACGAAAACACCGTCTGCTGATGTGTTGGTATTTGACTACACTAAACATCCTTCAAAATCAGGTGGGTCACGCTTCTTGAAGTTAGGCAATATGCCTCTTGTCAATGAGAGGTGAACTTGTATTTAACTGTCCTTAGGAGAAGAGGTGATGGGCTCTGTAACCCGAATGAGAGGGACCATATCTTTGGAGACGTTAACTGCCTGGTTATGCTTAATGTCATAAGAGAATCTTGATACAAGCAGCAACAGAAACAAAGTTCTTGGGTTATAATAATACTCCTGGGGATTGATGTGCAAGGTGAAGGTTAATGGAAAGCATTTTCTCTCTTTCAGACCCAACTGGAGAGTGTAATCCTGACCTTAGATTAAGAGGGCACCAGAAGGAAGGCTATGGCTTATCCTGGAACTCAAATTTGAGTGGACATCTTCTCAGCGCATCAGATGATCATGTAAAACCCACATCTTTTATTCTGGTTTAAAACAAAGAAACACAACAACCAACCCTCTTAATTTATGCTGTAATAGATAATTGGAGAAAAACTGGGTTAGTGTAGCTGTATATTGTTATGGTAGGAAGTTCTCACATATTGTAATAATATTTATAAAGGCTGTTAGTTGACTTTAGGCTGTAATCAACAACCACTTTTCGTAATGTTCTTAATGAGGTAAGAACAGGATGTTTTTATAGTTGTCTGCTGGAAGAAATTGTTGTGTAGCAGCCCTTTAAACTGGCTTGGGTCTTAGACTATTAGTAAGACTGTCAAAGATAATTGAACTAATAGCTTATAGATATCTTCATGGGCTTTAAAACTGTGAATTGCTTTTGTGACCTTATAAATAATCCTTGTGCCTTGAATTCACACAAAACTGGTTAAGAACTTGGCTCACTTCTCACTTTTGGCATATGGAGTGTTCCTTTTCAAAGACAAGGAACTGTTTCAGGAGTGTCATCTCTGTTTATATGGAGCATGTGATTATTTGGTTTTTTGAAAGATAATACAGTCATGGTCCATGTAACAATAGAATATGCCTCTTTACAGACTGTGTGTTTGTGGGATATAAGTGCTGGACCAAAAGAAGGCAAAATTGTTGATGCAAAAGCGATCTTTACTGGGCACTCTGCAGTGGTTGAGGATGTGGCATGGCATTTGCTTCATGAATCTCTGTTTGGATCTGTGGCAGATGATCAGAAGCTCATGATGTAAGTTGGGGTTAAGCAGTTTCTGGATGGTGCCTGCTGTCAGCCAATCCAGAGAGTTTTGGGGGGGGAAATCTGAATTCTGGAATGACCTCATTTACCTCTTCAGTTTAGTAATGCTGCAGAATCACTGAAATCTGCATGTCATTTAATGTGTTTGCACCATTTGAAAATAAAATGTGATTAATGCGTATGCTAGCTTCCTGATACCGACTGCTCATGTATAACAGATACAAAATATTGACAGGTTGTGGAATAAAAACTGTGGCTTCAGACTAAGACTGAGTAATAACATAGTCTCTTAAACTAATGTGTAGTGAAAAAGAACCTCCTGTGAAAACTTACATTTGTTTACTCTTGCTCTCTCCTCCCTGCCCCACGCCCTTACCCAAATCCTTCATTGCAACAGTTGGGACACAAGATCTAATACCACGTCCAAGCCAAGTCATTCTGTAGATGCTCATACAGCCGAGGTCAACTGTCTGTCCTTCAATCCTTACAGCGAGTTCATTCTAGCAACTGGTTCTGCTGACAAGGTTTTTACTTCTGTATACTTTAAATTCATGAGTATTCTAGATGATAGCTCTATAGTCATTATAGTAAAATTTCTTGCCTTTCTCAGACAGTGGCGCTGTGGGATCTTCGGAACTTAAAATTGAAACTCCATTCTTTTGAGTCCCATAAAGATGAAATTTTTCAGGTGGGTAAACTTTTCTCACAAGCTGTAAACAAAAGTACAAGAGTACAGACATAAACAAGATCAAGTAGATTTTCATATGGTGACCAAACACAATAAATAAGTCTGTTAAATACTAAATAGTGAATTTTGGTTTAACAAATACAGACACTGCCACACAGTTTCTTACAGCCTTTTCTCACTTGACTCTGAAGCAGGTAGTCAACAGCTGATTGCTAAAAAGATGCTAGGGGTTTGCAGGTACTGTCAGTACAGATAGAAGGTTTTTCTAAAATGTTTTTCTGTAGAGAGGGCTTGGTTTAAATTTAGTATTGTGAACTCTGCCTATTTAGTAGGTGCATGTAACAGTGAATTTTAGACAATAGAACTTCATGATAGAGTATATCTGTAACAGTGAAGTAAGGTTGACTATTCAGCTTGAGAAATCTTTGAGACTTTAAAGCACTCTGTTGGCACTATAGGATACTTTTTGTGCTGTAAGGAAATGATTAATTCAGTATAGTTGCTAAAAATTAATGGCCAGGCACCTGGTGATGGTCATTCAGGATATGCTTTAGAAATCAGTAACTGCTCCAGTCATCCTTTTTTCTTTCATCAGGTTCACTGGTCTCCTCATAATGAAACAATTCTTGCATCAAGTGGTACTGACCGTCGGCTTAATGTATGGGATCTAAGGTGAAGAGCAGTTCCTTTCTTTCACTATATATGAACACATGGTAAAAAGCCTGCAAACATGCTTTGGTAGGCTTGATTTGTGCTGTTCTCTAGCCTGCCTTGCTTATCTTGTACCTGGTCTTGCAGGTACACAGTTGAAGCAGTGCAGTACTTAAAATATTACTTCTCTGTGAGATTTTCTTGTTGATGAGTTGTTTTCTGTTGTCTTTGGTGAAAAGTGATTTCTGCCTTCCTGTGCTTCACAAGTTACATTTTCTTTCAGTATTGGTAATGCCAAACGGCTGATGACTTACACCTGAGGCTTACAGTTATTTGACAGTGAGAAAAAACAATAGCAAAAGCAAATACTGGAGAAACAGGCTAGGAACTGTCAAGTTAAATTGATGTAGAGTGCAATTTTATTTATTAATAAAAAGTATGAACTGTTTTCTTACAGTAAAATTGGTGAAGAGCAGTCTGCAGAGGATGCAGAAGATGGGCCTCCTGAGCTGCTGGTACGCTGCTCTTCAGGTTGCGGTCTGCTGACATGCTGTGTGGCAGTAGGATGTGTTATGACTGTGCTACTAAATCTGCAGCAGTTCATAAATCCACCTTCCTGGTTTTCAGTCCATTACTCTAACTTGCAGTAGTCTTCCTCTGTTCCATTTGGAATGGATTTTGATTTGTTTTCAGAGCTGTCTTGGACATGATTTGCACATACTCATTTCTGAACATATTTACAGTTTGGCCATGTGCTTGTTTGTGCTCTCTTATAACTAAATGCCTGTAAAGCCAAGGCCTCCAATTGTTTATTTTGAAATAGACTAGTTAGGTCCCCCATACCTAACCTTACTGATGTGGAGAGTACAAAGACTTTTGGTTTGCTTCCTTAGGAAACAAATAATTAAAAATGCTTACAGTTCAATTTCCCCATTTCCTCTGTAATTGTGTAAGTGCTCATGTAATTAGATGAGGTAATAGATATATGGCTGGATTTCACAGCCCAACCTTAAGTGAAGTGGCACCATTCTGAGGATGGTTAGTCGGTTGTTGCTATAATATGAACTGTTGTCTTTACCACACTCACAGCAATTGTATCGGCATCACACACCTTTGTGTTGTGAATCTGTAGTAGCAGGTTTTTGTTCCTTGTATAGTCATTAGCATGACATTTAGCTTCTGAATCCTGAGGTTTAACAGATTTCTCTCTGAAGAAGCAAGTGGTTTCTTCTTTTTCTTTTTTTTTTCTTCTTTTTAACAGTTTATTCATGGAGGACACACTGCCAAAATTTCGGACTTCAGTTGGAATCCTAATGAGCCTTGGGTGATCTGTTCTGTATCAGAAGACAACATAATGCAGATATGGCAAATGGTGAGTGTCACAGCAGCTCCAGATTTGCTCCAATGCTTGTTGGATAAACGAAACTGAAATGGCTTGTTCTTCTTAGGGCAGCCTGTGCCTTCAGTGGCTGAAAGTAGCCTGTCCCCTGTACTTCCTACACTGTTTGGTTGGAAAGTAAGAGTTTCAAAAGAAAACGGACTAAGCCAACCTGAATAAATACAGCTGCTGCTAATTCTTGACTCCCAGGTCCTAGGTACTAGTTTAAAATAAATGTGGCAATTGCAAAGTTTATATCCAGTACTAGCCAAGACCTGTTCTTACCGCAGCTTCTCACATGCTCACTGTGAAGCAAGATGCCATTTACCCCTCCAGTTAGTTCATATTATTTTACATTACAGGAGTTTGATCAGTTATCCTACAAATGTGGAATAAAGTCATTTGGGAATAATTCCAGTTAGGAAAAAATAAAAGTAACGGACTTAAGCGTCCATCACAGGTCATGTTTCCAGTTTTTACACTTGTTCTTTAACTTGTTTCGTGTGTTCAGACTGAGGTTGATACATGTCCAAGTAAAATGTCTGTGGTAAGGCTAATGGTTAAATGGCGAAAGGTTCTGCTGCAGAAATAAAACTGTACCGGAAGACAGCTGCTGAAGTCTGGCCGCTGTGTACACATCTTTAATTTGTCTGCCCCTAAGAAAAGGCAGGGAGAAGGTCTCTTTAAGGCAGGAGTGATGTCTATGCTGCCTTGCTCTTACCAGTTTTTTTCTGTATGAAGTGTAGAAGACTGTTTAAAACCCATTGTGTTACCACTTACAATATCTTGTGTCTTTAGGCAGAAAACATTTACAATGATGAAGAACCAGATATAGCAGCAGCCGAACTGGAGGGTCAAGGAACATAATTTTTCTTCCTCAAGGAAATACTGGTTGTTACATAGTAATGTAATTTGACTACTGTATACATGGGGGGGGGGGGGGGGAACAAAAACCAAAACCAACCCAAGCACTGGGCAGAAGCATTGCATCTGATCGGGAATATTCTTCATTGGGCACAAAAACTTTGTATAGTCAAGTTGTCATGGGCTACCCTTGGTTATTTGGGCACTTGGAGCAATTGTATACTGTACAGCAATTAGCTTTTAGGGAAAATAAGGATGACTTAATACCTGTGTCTGTATATTTTCAAACAAACTTGTGGGTTCTTGTAAATAAAACAGTCAAATCCTCACTTGTCCCACACACAAAGTGCAATGAAGAAATAGTTTTTATTAATATGTAGAAAGAGCTTTTCACTTTTACACAACACTTTTGGATTGGCTTTGCATAAATAAAATTTATTAAATGAAATGTTTGGTGTGTTTAATGTTCATTGACACATGGTGAATGCCATCCCACCTAAATATAATTGAATTTCTGCATGGATATAGAGATCTGTAGTTTTTTGTAACTTAGCCCACTGTTAAGGGTCTGGGAGTGGTGAGAGTTGTCTTGATGTGAAAAACTTGGAAATTTGAATCCTTTACAAACAGAATGGGCATAGAAAGAGGTTTGGGGAACACATGGAGATGAACTGTGAGAGACCTGTAAGCCTCAGCTCTTGAGCAGAGTCAGGTAACTGTGGTGAGTTGGGGTTTGGGTGGGGTTTTTTTGGGGCGGTGGTGGAAGTGCTGTCCTCTAACATTTTCTTGTCTTAGGCGCTGAGATGGTGATGTCCTCTCAGCGGACTCAGTTGGGTCCTGCCTGTGTTCACTTAGCGCCCACCTGTAGCTATTTTTTTGTTCAAAATGATGTGAGGCTATTGGGCAGGTATCTAAAATACATTGATATCTGAACAAACATAAGACAAACATATAGTTTGTTTCTAAAGCTGGGGCTGACTGAAAAGCTGGAGAATTTGGATAATGTAGAAGTAAAATATCTTCGTGTTTATTCTGGTTATGACAACTTATGCATCACCTTGGCAGCTTAACAACACGTCTTAAGTCAGTGTCTAACTTCAGTTTAATTTAAAGCTTTTAGTTACTTAAGACAGCCCTTGATTAAAGTAATTGTTGGCTTTCCCAGTCTTTCTGCTCAAGCCGAAAGAAATGGAAGACATTGACTGACACTGAAAATGTGATTTTTTTGATGTTGAAAATGTTACTTCCCTTTTACTTGGATTTTAACAATTCTCTAGGCTGCTGAGCTCAAGCTGCTTGTATTGGGTTGGCCTGGGAGAGAGCATGCTTCATGGTGCTGTGTTTTGGGTTTATGCCTAGAATGGTGCTGGTAGCGCACCCGTGTTGTGGCAAGGGCTGGGCAGTGCTTGGACACCACAGGGCAGGGAAGATACAGTGTATGACAGCTGACCTGAGCTGAGGGGTTGCTCCTTACCCTGACTCCTGCTTGGCAGCAGAACTGGGGCAGAGGAAGAAAGGAGCATGTCATGGTGAACGCTGCTTGGAAGCTGGTAGGGCACTGGCCTGCTTCTGGCAGGGGCCAGTGGTAATTATGACAAGGGCACGAGTTTGTTTTCCAGAGAGAACTGGGTATAGGTGCTGGGTACTGCTACTGCAGTATTGGAACGTTCAGTGGAAGTTAGCCCTTTCTGGGCAGAGATAGTGGTTGTGAGATGGAGCCTGGCTATAAGCATCCTGAAGAACAGTATCAGTTCATGATTTTGTTCCTCAGGAAGGAGCTTGCTTCTATGTCACAAAAAGGGCCAACCTCCGGCACGCACTGTCCTTTGGTTACCTACAGCAGATGGTCCCTAGGCCAGTACTGTGAGGGGTTGGTGATGAAGCCATAGAGCAAAGGTATTGCGAACTTCCCATTTTAGCTATGGGTCATTCAGCTGAGAGAGTCAACATCTGTTGACAAAGTCTTGCAGTGTATGATCAGCCCAACAGTTTTCTTCACCTCACAGGAAGGGCTCCACAGTGACTTCTAAGGGGAACTTGCCCTGCTCTGGATAATAATTTAATTTGCAAATGACAGCAAATGATATGTGTTAAACATTCTGAGCTCAGAGATGGGTTTTGATCAGGTCCTTTTGACATGCATTCTGACTCTTGGAAAAGTAGGAAATTAAAAGGTCAGTGGCTTGATTACTACTGGAAAAACAAGTGTTTCCCAGAGAGCACAGTGGTGACTGTTCCAGGCCCAGAGCGGGTGTGGGCTCTACACAACTCCCACTGCTGATTCTCTTCAGGGCTGTGTTCAAGGAGATCTGCAGCTGCTTTGCATCTGCACGTACAGTGTGGTTCCTCCCTGTAGTTCGTGACTTCAGCTTTGTGTATCTGTTACAACTGGGGTTGTTTGCTTACATCTTCTTACTGCCTTGCCTCACTAATTGGGAGTGGGAAAAATGGGTGAGCAACTAACTGCAGCTCTTTGCTCTCCTTCACCTGCTTGTTTTTGTTTTCCTGCCTGCTGTTACAGGGACCTACCCCCCACGCTGTAGGCCCTGGGTCATCATGCATAGACATGTCTCCTTCCACACCTTTTCCCAGAATGGGTCCTCTAAATGTGATGCAGGTAGGTGCAAAAGCATCCAAATGTTCCCATGGAAGGCTGAGATGCTGTTGGAGATCAGCAGGCAGGCGGTTGCTGGAGAGGATGTACTTGACATTACAAAAGATCAGTGCTGCTGAAGGACAGACAGCTCAGCTGCTGCCTGGCTAACCATGGTCTAGCTAACCACTGGTCTAGCCAGTGTTCATGGGTGTAAACACTGCAGTGCCATGTCTGGGAAGTGGAGATGAATGCATCTGCTAAGTGTGGTTCTGTTTTCACTAACAAGAGGTATATAGGGGGCTTTGGGTCTCCTGCTGAGTAGCCTGAGACAGCCCCTGCAGCTGCTGTGCCAGCAGCTCCTGTTGTGGCTGTCCCACTTGCCAGAAACATCTCAATGTCCCCACGGGAAGCTGGAAGCTGGTGGCTCGGTGTTCGAGGCCCACGTAATGTCCCTGTAACTTTCACGTCAGCTTCTCTGAATCCATTCTTGTCAGAAAAGGGATCTCTTGTATAAGGCAGAACATGGATGAAGCACAGTTGGGTCTGGCAAAACCTGGACAGATTGCTGCTTGTTCACTCACAAAAGCCTAAAGGCATTCTGGTTTTTTTAATTACCTTGTTTTGCATCCTGGTTAACTGGACAAAACCAAATTGGATAGATACTGCGAAAGTATAGTGGCATACTGTCCAGAGCAATTTTAGTGCCGATAGAATGCCATTGTACAGGTGCTTTTTTACAGGTGTACACACCTTTTAAAATAAGATGTGGTTGTCAGTGTTCCTGGCTTCCTTCACTGAACTGCCAGGAGCTATGAGCCAGAGCTTTATGCCTTATCACTGTTGGTGGATAGCTTCAGTGTACCACCAAGCCCTGCCACTTCCTTATAGAGCATGGAGGCATCAGCTGCGCCCAGTATCCATGCTCGTACAGCTGAAAGGTGGCAGGATGGGATAATTTATTATGGAGCAAAATGAGAGCATAATTTCGTTACCTTTAATGTAGTTCAAAGTACTGCAGTAAATACAACCTCTATACTGCTTTCTTCTTCCTGAGTCTGAATTCTCTTTCACTGGGTTCAGTTGTAAGAGTTACTTTTCTCCTTCCTATTAGCTGGTGCAGTGCTGTGTTTCGGCTGTAGTCTGAGAACAATGCTGATAACACACTGATGTTTTTAGTTGTTGCAAAGTTATGCTTACCCTGATCAAGGACTTTTCAGTCTCATGCTCTGCCAGCGAGGAGGGGCACAAGAAGCTGGGAGGAAGTAGAGACAAGACACCTGACCCAAACTAGCCAACATGTGCAGTATATAAACAGGGGGAGTTACCTGGGAAGCCCTGATCACTGCTTTTATTGGGATGGGTATCAGCTGGCAAGTGGTGAGCAAGTGTACTGTGCATCTCTGCTGTTTATTGTTTTTCTTTTCCTGTTCCGTTTTTTAGTTTTATGTTCTCTTCCCTTGTTATTTTGTTTATCATTACTATTATTGGTGGTAGCAGTAGTGATTTGTGTTATACCTTAGGTACTAAACTGTTCTTACCTCAACCCGTGGGAGTTGCATTCTTCCTGATTCTCCTCCCCATTCTGCCAGAAGCAGGGAAGGGGGTGTGGAGAGGAGAGCAAGCAGCTGCATGGTTCTGAGGTACTGGCTGGGCTTAAACCACAACAACGTGTGCACACACATAGAGTCCTTCACTTGTGGCAACCTTGCACAAGCCTGCTTTTGATACCTGAGGCAGCTGGTCCTACAGCCAGGTTGCAGGACCAGTGTGTAAAAATCAGCCTACATCTTGTTGACTTTAACCAACCATTTTGTTACTGAGTGAGAATGTGCTGCTGGGACCATTGGGACTTTAAATTTGCAAGTCTTTTTCTTTACATACATGTTGTTATTCCCCAAGCAGAATACTTGTGGAACATTGATAAGTTGTCATATTTAAGCCTATTTGTCTGAGTGCCTTAAGATTTTTGGTGCCTCACGCTCGCAGGCCCTTTTTGTCATGGAGGCACTTCAATCACCCTGATACCTGTTGGAGGGATGGTACGGCCCGGCACAGGCAATCCAGGAGGTTCCTCAATTGTGTGGAAGACAACTTCCTTCTGCAAGTAATAGAGGAGCCGAAAAGGAGAGGTGCCATGCTTGACCTCGTGCTCACCAACAGGGAAGGGCTGGTTGGAAATGTGACGCTTCAGGGCAGCCTTCGTTGCAGCAATCACGAGATGGTTGAGTTCGAGATCCTCACAACAGTGAGAAGAGCATGCAGCAAGCTCACTGCCCTGGACTGCAAGAGAGCAGACTTTGGCCGCTTTAGGAACCTGTTCAGTAAGGTTCCATGGGATATAGCCCTAGAGGGCAGGGGGGCCCAAGACTGTTGGTTGATCTTCAAGGATCACCTGCTCCAGGCTCAGGAGTGTTGCATCCCAATTAGCAGGAAGTGCAGCAGGAGGGCCAGGAGACCTCCTTGGATAGATAAGGAGCTGCTGAGGAAACTTAAGAGGCGAAAAAGGAGGCTTATAAAAGGTGGAAGCAGAGACAGGCGGTCTGGGAGGAATACAGGGATGTTGTCCTAGGGAAGCTAGGGACCAGGTTAGGAAAGCTAAGGCCCAGTTAGAATTAAACTTGGCTAGGGATGTTAAGGATAACAGGAAGTGATTCTACAGGTACATAGCAAATAAAAGACAGAATAGGGACAACGTGGGACTTCTCTGGAAGCTATCAGGAGAACTGGCTACCCTGGATTTGGAGAAGGCTGAGGTTCTCAATGACTTCTTTGCCTCAGTCATTGGTGACTGCACCACCCAAGCCTTGGAAGGCAGATGCAGGGACTGTGAGAATGAAGACCTTGGGCCCACTGTAGGAGAGGATCTGGTTCGAGACCATCTTAAAAATCTGAACGTGCACAAGTCCATGGGTCCTGATGAAATCCATCCACGGGTCCTGAAGGAGCTGGCAAATGAAGTTGCTAAGCCACTGGCCATCATATTTGAAAAATCATGGCAGTCAGGTGAAGTTCCTGATGACTGGAAAAAGGTAAATATAACCCCCATTTTCAAGAAGGGGAAAATGGATGACCCAGGGAATTACAGACCAGTCAGTCTCCCTCTGTGCCTGGCAAAATCCTGGAGCAGATTCTCCTGGAAGGCATGCTAAGGCACATGATAAACAACAAGGTGCTTGGTGACAGCCAGCATGGCTTCACTAAGGGGAAATCCTGCCTGACCAATTTGGTGGCCTTCTACGATGGGGCTACGGAACTGATGGACAGGGGTAGAGCAGTTGATGTCATCTACATGGAATTGTGTAAAGCGTTCGACACCGTCCCACACGACATCCTTGTCTCTGAATTGGAGAGACATCAATTTGATGAATGGACCACTCAGTGGATAAAGAACGGGGTGGATGGCCGCGTGCAAAGGGTTGTGGTCAATGGCTCAGTGTCCAGCTGGAGACCAGTAACGAGTGGTGTCCCTCAGGGATCGGTGTTGGGACCGGTCTTGTTCAACATCTTTGTCAGTGACATGGACAGTGGGATTGAGTGTGCCCTCAGCAAGTTTGCTGATGACACCAAGCTGTGTGGTTCGGTTGATACGCTGGAGGGAAGGAATGCCATCCAGAGGGACCTTGACACGCTTGTGAGCTGGGCTGATCCCAGGCACAGCTACAGGCTGGGCAGAGAGGAGATTCAGAGCAGCCCTGCGGAGAAGGACTTGGGGGTGTTGGTTGATGAGAAAATGAACATGAGCCGGCTTCAGTGTGTGCTCGCAACCCAGAAAGCCAACTGCATCCTGGGCTGCATCAAAAGGAGTGTGGCCAGCAGGAGATGAACCTGCCCCTCTACTCTGCTTTCGTGACACCTCACCTGGAGTATTGTGTGTAGTTCTGGTGTCAACATAAAAAGGACATGGATCTGTTTGAACAAGTCCAGAGGAGGGCCACGAGAATGATCAGGGGACTGGAGCACCTCCTGTATGAAGATCAGCTGAGAAAGTTAGGGCTGTTCAGCCTGGAGAAGAGAAGGCTGCGTGGAGACCTCATAGCAGCCTTCCAGTATCTGAAGGGGGGCTATAGGGATGCTGGGGATGGACTCTTCATTAGGGACTGTAGTGACAGGACAAGGGGTAATGGGTTAAAACTTGAACAGGGGAAGTTTAGATTGGCTATAAGGAAGAAATTCTTTCCTGTGAGGGTGGTGAGGCACTGGAATGGGTTGTACAGGGAGGTTGAGAATGCTCCATCTCTGGCGGTGTTCAAGGCCAGGTTGGACAGAGCCTTGGGTTACATGATTTAGTGTGAGGTGTCCCTTCCCATGGCAGGGGGGTTGGAACTTGATGATCTTAAGGTCCTTTCCAACCATAAGTATTCTATGATTCTGTGAATATTGGGTGACCTCCATAGGCAGTAGATACCACTTATATACTGCAGCTAGTAGTAAATACAATGGAATTTGAAGTAAAAAATAATCTGGACAGTGGCTACAGCAAATTATTTATTTATTGCATTAAACAACAATAACTTTGGGTGTACTTACTCAGTACTTATGGAGCATAATTAATTCATTAAGTTATTCCTGCAGGCTGGTACATGCTGGGGAGAGGAAAAACCAGCAGGATTTCCATCTACAGGACTCTCTTTTAAAAGCAGCTGTATGCAGAGTTTTGAGACCTACCTCTTCTGTATTAGCTGATTCCAGAAGTGCAGGCATAACTTGCACTAGGGAAGGTAATTTAAAGTGAAAAACTGACAATTTAGGGTGACTTCCTCATTTGCGCTCAACACGTATGTATCTGATGCAATTTTTGTTTGTAAAGGGTATCTTCTCTGTTTTCAACCTGCATCAAGGAACTCTGAATTCCTTCATCTTTGTACTGAAATATAATATGAATGACAGTGGAATTACAAAGTACATTTTAAACCTATTTTATTTCAACAGAACCTGTGTTTTTTGAAGTTGAATGATAAAATCTTCAGCTATGCTATCTCTTCAGACCACTTAAGCATTTCAGAAGAGGGGTGGGTAGCTGGAGAGCAGAATGCTCCTAGCGCTGCAGTATACTCTGCTGGTTTGTCACTATAAAGACAAGGCACATTACTGGTGTGCATGACAATTTCTTTTTCCCACTGTCTTCTTCTCTAAGAACCTTTGAGTGTGAACTTGAAAACTAGAAATGTCTCTGTGAGGAGCTGCAGGTGGTTAAGTTACTTACTGATACGGAAATATTTTAGAGGACTTGATACCTGTACAACAACAAAGCTGAGAGAGTAACATTCCTTCATTTCTTCTCATAGAATCACAGACTGGTTTGGGTTGAAGGAACCTTAACAATCATCCAGTTCCAATGCTCCTCCCACAGGCAGGGACACCTTCCACTAGATCAGGTTGCTCCCAGCCCCATCCAACCTGGGCTTGAACACTGCTAGGGATGGGGCAGCCACAGCTTCTCTGGGCACCCTGTGCCAGTGCCTCATCACCCTCATAGCGAAAAACTTCTGATGTCTAATCTAAACTTCCCCTTTCAGTTTAAAGCCATGCCCTCTTGTCCTGTCACTTGTGAAAAGTCCCTCTCTAGATTTCTTATAGGCTTCTTTAAGTACTGCAAGCTGCTTAAGTTTTCCCTGGAGTCTCCTCTAGGCTGAACAAGTCCAACTCTCCTCTCTCAGCCTGTCTCCACAGTACTCCAGCCCTCCGGTCATCTTTGTGGCCTTCTCTGGACTCACTCCAACTATTTTCAGTGAGACAAGCAATTTCAGGGTTTTTCCTTTATTGTGAGTGAAGAACTGCCTTTCCTTGTTATTGCAGCACGCAAGACTCGTAACAGTGTCAACTGATCCCACGCAATTTTTGATACACAGCCATGCGGTTATGCCCTTACTATACTTTGTTATTACTGGTGTGCACACTGTACCTTTTCACTTCAGTACTGAAAGAGCGGAACAAAGTGCACTTTGTTGGCTGTGTAAACTCTCTACAGAGAGCAAGTGCTTAGTCAACTCCTGCTTTGACCTTTTGCTTTTCAGCCACTAAAAAGCCCATTGTGGTAGATTCTTCTTCATTCTCTCAACATCACCTTCTGTCCTGTGAATTTCAAACCCAGAGCTTCCCCCAGTCCAGGCATGGCCCAATATGGGTAACAAGTGCTGACCTGATGTTTGGGAGCTGTGTAACTACTCTTCCCCTTTATTAAAGGCAGTGATTCTCTGCTTCAAAATTCAAGCCTGCATAGAAGACATATGCCAGATAAAAGGCTTAAGGAGAAGTCAGAAACCTCCTGGCAGGAACGAGCAGAAGCAGAATCAAAGCCAGCAAAAGCTCCTTATGAGCAGAATTTATAAGACAGGCAACATGATCAAGATTAAATGGCTTTACGTGAATACTGGTGGTAGGGAAAAAAAACCCAACCAACCAATCTACCCAATCACACAGCTTAAATAGTAACATATCTTGGACTTGGCAGAACTGAGGGAGTTATTTTGACTCTTGACACCAAGGCAAAAAACTGGTGGAAGTGACAGTGAACTACATCAGTATGGAGTATCTGTTACATGACTGTAGTTAGAATAAAGTTAAAAAGGACTTGAATGAGGACTTGAACTCATCTCCTCAGCTTGAGCAAACAGGGTGTTTAGGTTTTTAGATGCTGTAAGAAATCACTTCCATGAGTCAAAGCTTTAGAAGCAATATTCTTGGCAAAGTCCTGAATTATGCAGGGAACCTGCGTTAAGAGTCAACTACCACAGTCCACACAACACACACACCCCAGGTCCTTGTTTGAGCAAGAAATCTAAAATAACCTGCAGCCTCAAAGCTAGAAGATAAGTTTCAAAGGAAATCAAAATTAAGTCTTTACAGGTAGCACAATATTCTTAACTCACTTAAGTTCAAGGCTAAATGGGGTGCCAGAATCATCAAGGTCAGTAACAAGTAGCATAGTTAGATGAGTCTGAGACTGATTCAAGAAAATACACCCTTCTTTCAAGAAGACATGCCTGAAGAAGAGCAAAAAGGTGGATAATCAAAATTTAAGCGTAAAAAGGAAAATAAGAATAACAAAAAAGAAATCAGAAAGAAGTAAAAAGTACCTGTGAGGAATAACTGACTGAAGGCACAAACACAACCATCTTGTTAAAGACCACCAAACATACTTGCCCACAGGCCAGGGAGATGATACCCCAGCAGCTGGACTGAAAGGCTGGAAATGCAGGCGGTGAAAGAGGTTATCACGTCTGAGCTACCCTTCACAAGAAGAGTTAAATACAGCTCAAATGTGTAGGTGTGTGTGTACATGAACAGACTTAGCACCTAAAAAAAAGACAAATTTCCCAGCTATTAACTGTGATGTATAACCAAATTTATCTCCAGGAAAAGCTTTCAAATCTGACCAGAATTTAGGAAGACTGGGGAGATCCATGGCACTACTAACAGTAGAATGGCATTCATCAGTATGTACCATAACAAAGGATAGAAATACTAGAGATGGGCATAGAGAAGCTGTGGCTGCCCCATCCCTGGCAGTGTTCAAGGCCAGGCTGGACAGGGCTTGGACCAACCTGGTCTAGTGGTAGGTATCCCTAGTGGGTGGTCTTTAAGGTCCCTTCCAAACCGGTCTAAGATTCTACAACCCTATACATGGGCAGAAGCAGTGTCTTTTGCGGAGACAGGTCTCAGATGTGAGGGAGTATTTGGAGCAGCAAACAAGTACAGCAAGGACTGCAGTGGAGACCAGGCAATGCACTTGGATTTTCAATACTTGACACAGCTCTAGACAAGGCTCAGGTGCAGAACCTACACTGTTCACTTGTTTGAAGATACCCATTTTATAAAAGCAGAGAAATTTAAATAAACCCTCTTCCCCCTGACCCCTCATCTTCAAAGAATCACAGGGAACATCAGTGTATTGTAAACCAATCCTATGTGCTACCTAGAAGTATATGTAAAGGAAAAATGAACCCCAAATATGTTCTCGTAAGTTAGGGGAAGTTGCCAAATGTTAGGGAATATGCCAAAGGTGGCAAACAGAGCACTTAGCATTACTAGGAAACTGGGAGGGAACTTTGCATTAGTAACAAACAGGACCCCACACCACATGACAGAATGGGGAGCACCTGATGACATTACTAGAGAACCTGATTTTTAACACAGAACCCCGTCTTTCTCATACTGCAGCAGTTGAACTATGGTAGGTAAACTTTTGGGGCCAGAAGACAGAAATCAAAGCAAGCTGCCACAGGCCCAGCAGAGCACCTGCCCTCCATGGCCTGAGCTGCCCCCCATCTTGCTTCTTACTTACTCGGCTTGTAGTTTCCATTGGTGGCACACCACTCACCAATACAACCTTGTGGCAGCACCTTCTCAGGGCATTGCACTTGAACAATACACTTCAACTCAAATTTAACATCTTTTAATTTTCATTTTTGATTCCTTTTGCAAACAAATACAATGAGCTCAGTAGATCCAGTCAAAAGACATGAGTACGATGTTAAAAAAACCACTCGGAGTCCAATATATTAAGCATACTTATTTACTTAATCTATACAGAATTGAGTAGATAAAATTTCAGATTCACATTAGTGAAAAATCTCTACAAAATGTTCTTGAAAAGCAAAACAAAGACTGCCTGTTCATTTATCATTTTTCCTCATGAAAGCAGACATGGGTTGTAAAAATAAAGCAGTGTGTTTAGCACAAACTAGATTTCTGCATCACTTTTTTCACAGTTATTTCCATCTACAGTCCAAAGAGGTAGATTTTCTGCAACACCTGAGAATTGAACTGTAACGTAACCAGGTGTAACGAAAGGAAGGACAAAACATTAGAGATACAGCCCTAACTTACTTGTGTACATATACACACATTTGGGTCTTGAATCACATCCCATTTCGCTTTCTGCAGCTTAAGCATGGTGAAACTGTCATTTGGGCCCCAGACTTTTGACAATTAGACATACTTATTCCTGGCCACATCAGTTTAACAACCCAGGTTAAACAGTTTATGGTAGTTGGGAGAAAGGCATTCATACCAGTTTACTTAAAAACCCTACTGGAACCCACTTGGCTGCAGACTGGCAGTGCAATAGCCTGCTGTATGGCAGATCAGTTAAGAGTGCTGAGCTTATCCTTAGATGAATTTGTGGTTTTTAATTTTTATTTATTAGATGAATTTGTGTTTTTTAATTTTCATTTATTTTTTTAAATAACATTCTCAAAGCAATGCATTGACTGGTTTCAGGAAGCGACGTATAGCTCACTTTGGCCAGATAAGTCAATATGATATGGGTATGTTAAGGGTAGTAAAGAGAAAAGGGTATCCCCATTTTAAAAGCCTTTCATCACTTGGGGTGTTCTGCTTCATTCACATATTAAGTCAATAACAAATATATTTGTATTGCTGTTCTATACCTCTGTTGTGTCTCTAAAAGCCCTTTAAAATATTCTTGCAGCAGGGTGCAAAAAAATCACTCTTGCCTCCATATAGAACAAGCACTATAGAAAGAATTGTTAAAGATACAAATGTTCAAATAATAGATTGTAAAAATAGAAAACTGTATGTCCTACCTTGCCAAGGGTTTGATGCATCAGATACAAAGTTTTTCACTTTTCCTCAGGAAAATTACTTCATGCTTAGTGTTAGCTGAAAACCAGTTCTCACAACTACTATGTTTTTTTTTAAAACAGTCTGATTCTGTAGAGCAAGTAATTTGAAAAGCAAGTCTGAAATACTTCCAGTCTTTTTTTATGCCACATGGTTAGCACGATTAACATTTCAAAGCTCCTAGTCTAATGTGACTGACTGCTCACTGCTACCTTCTTTTCATTCCTGTATTGTGCTTGGACCACAACCACAAACCTTGCACAAATCTAGAAGAAAGACGGCCAGCTTCCCATTTGCTCCACCATTTAAGAAGCGTCAGTTTTGCACAGTTCCTCTTAGTGGTATGAGCTAAAACACATCAATTAGGCCTTACTTAACCTTACTCTCTCAGAGACAGCTACAATATCTCAATGTACATTACTACAGCAAAAGGATCAGGAGCTCAGTGCAGCCTGAACATTCAAGTAATTTGGCCACTAAATGGTCACGGGCAACAAGGGTGGGAAGCTCACTGAGAGATGTGCTGGATTCAGAAAACCTCTCCCAAGTAAGTGCAAAGAACTTTAAGTACCAGAAAAGGCTACACGTTTGTATTTCCTAACATGACAGCAACCAAAACTAGAAAGTAAATACATGGGAACTAAAGTTATGGGTAGCTTGCAGTTATTTCACACGTTGCCTTGTCAGAAGTTAAATGTTGGTCCTAGTTTCTCTCAGGAACAAAAGTCAAAATGTGGCTATCAAATTTTGTAGGAATTTTTTTTTATGGTTAACAAGGGAGCTTCTCTTGTGGTATGTTAAGAACTTGAAGTACCATCTTTACCAGATAACCTACCTGGAAAGGCACTCTGCCAACTGGTACAGCTTTGAGGTTGAGTGTGCAAGAAATTCCATGTTGTACTTCAAGAAAAGTATTTGAATCTACCTGTTCAATTATAACCAGTACATGCTTAACTTAAATACATTGCATATAGGGCTGTTAGAGAAAGCCTATATGCTACAGACTCGTGTTTTGCATGCCTCCAGCAGTAAATGTCTATTTTCCAGCCTTTCAGATAATCCGGAGATTTGTCTAGACAGCAATGGATTCCTCTAGTCAGGATAACCATGTGATGGACACACTGCAGCTAAGAGGGAAGAACATGACTAACACCCATGGAATAGGCTACACAATGGCAAAATCCCACTCAGTAATGTTGCTGTGAATTTTTTCACGTATTTATATTTAACACGTTCACAGATAGAGCAAATAGCCCAAACCAGCCTTTACAACACAACCCTGAGAAGCCTGCACAAAGTTGTACACCCTGTTTCACCAGCTGCAAACTGACCTACTTCAAAGCTGTTTTTTCATACCACAAAGTACGTAAAAGCCTTTAAACATCTTTTACTATGTCCTGAACCTTTAGTTTTCTATTCATATATATGAAAACATACTAGAGGGGAAAGCTGACATTTTTTTACTGGCCATTAGACAACTAATGCAGATAGATTTATTGGGGAAATCAGTATTCTTTAGTATATTGAGTGACAAATCAATGAACAAAACCAGAATGCTATTATTTAAACCAAAACGTGACCTGCTGTCACTTTTTTCCCCAGAACGATGTTGTATCTGTACATGGTCTTCCATGACAGTGATTTGTGTTGTGGGGAGGAAATGCACATGCATCCTTTTATGGAAAAATATTTTCTTTTAAAAAAATGAGGCAGATGTGCAACACAGTTGTGGAAAATTTATAGTTTAAGCTATTTAAAGCTGCTATGCAGCTTCCTGTACCACGTAAGTCCAGTAGTTCTAAGAAAATACAGATATGGTAGAAAAAGTAAGAAAATTTTCACCACAAAACCAAATAGTTACCACCAACAGAGAAAGTTATACACAAAATATATCTCTCAATACAGTGTTTACACTTCATTTTAGTCTACAGATTCAGTGCCAGGAACAGGACTTGTTGAGACAGTCTTTGCGGAATTATTTGCCACAAGTGATTCCACATCAGGTTGGATTCCTGGTTCCGTGTCAGTGGGAGTTCCCAGCTCTTCATGGGAATTGAGTGTGCAGGACTGCAACACCTGCACAGCTAGATCCACATCTGCTTCTCTGAGAGAAACCTGCTCCTTCAGGACTTCCACCTTCTCATTCAGCTCATTCCTCTCTGTCTGAAGAGCCCTGCATAGCTTTTCCAAGCGCTCCAGTTTTATCTGAAAACCCTTGTATTCTTTATCTCTTACTGTTTTCTGAAGGACGAAAGACAAAAAGCTCTGTGATCACACTGATTTTATTTTTCAGTTTTGTTTTTGTTTGGTTGTTTTGTTTTTTTTTTCATAAGTTAAAAGACTGACTACTATTTAATCCTGAATATTAAGTTCTAATTAATCCAGTAGGTCAAATTCCAGAGCAAATTTCCTTAGAATGCCTGACCACTACAAATGGCTTGTCTAAGCTGGAGTGGCAACACACAGCTTTAGCAACAAGCAATTGATACCTATATAACAGCATAATGCTAATTGTGAGGGCTGAGCATCAGTAAGGATCCTGATTCAAGGCATTTACAACCCAAATAATGGCAATTGTAGGGAGCAGAAAGGCACAAATGGAGAAAATCTACAATCCAAAATCCAGGTCAGCAGGTACCATAGTCCTGGCTCTCTTAACTAGCTCCTTAAAAGAACAGAGAAAGATAAGCAGTGCCATAGCAAATCTACAGGACTTAGCACAGCCTAGCAAGATTATACCTCATATACTTAAACTAGACCTTAGACAGTGCAGACAAAACTGTATGCCTATGGTTTCTGTGAAAACTGTTTTAGCTCCTCTTTTACTAGACTACAGTTAGGTAGGTAATGGCATCTCATAACCCCAAAAGCAGAAGCAGTGTAGAAAAGTAACTGATTCCTTACACATGTGTTATTTTCTTCATGTCTGTCTTGGGTATTTAAAATTTATTTTTATCACAGCACTGACTGAACTTTGCTCAGCATATTAAAATACAGTAAATTCATTCAGCTTGCATGATTTTATACACATTATCCCACCAATTAAACAGTAAGAAAAGATAAGGCTGATTTTGTCATGAGTTTAGATTTATAAATCAGCTTTTGGTTTTTCATGTCTAAGACCACCAGTACCATTTACAGAATAGAAACCATACAGCAGACAAACCAAGAGGCAGCTACTGTGCAGTATATTCAGTTCTTTAAAACTGAGAAATTGTACGAAGTTCTCCAGGCCACAGACTCTAGCTTAGCCATACTGCTGCTTAAATGACAGTTATAGAACCATAGAATCATAGAATAGTTAGGGTTGGAAAGGACCTTAAGATCATCAAGTTCCAACCCCCCTGCCATGGGCAGGGACATCTCACTCTAAAACATATCACCCAAGGCCTCGTCCAACCTGGCCTTAAACACTGCCAGGGATGAAGCATTCACAACCTCCCTGGACTACCTATTCCAGTGCCTTACCACCCTCACAGGAAAGAATTTCCTCCTTACATCCAACCTAAACTTCCCCTGTTTAAGTTTTAACCCATTACCCCTTGTCCTACCACTACAGTCCCTAATGAAGAGTCCATCCCCAGCATCAAGTTACCTCTTCAGCCATTTGCAGAAGAGCCTTGTTGTTGTTTTCCCATTTTGTACGCCACACTATGGTTTCCTTTTCCAGTTTCTTAATCTTCTTTGTCATCTGCAAGAGACAAACAGAAGACTTAATTTTGTGGCTTGTGTTGCAATGTAGGTAGGTTTACATGAGTAATATGACTTCTTATTGTTACTTTCCAAGTTCAGTTTGAACAAGTTGTTTTACAGGGAAGTCTTTCTGCTCAAAAATCAACCCCGCACATACAAATTCTGCATTCAAAGAAAACAAGATTGATCCTTAGAAGAAGCAGACTAGCAACTTTCAAGTAAAACTAATAAAGGGCTCCAGGGAAAGAAGTTTGAAAAAAGCACAGCCAAGAAGACTGAGAAGTATTTTATGCCTTTAATGAAACACTCAAATTAGGATTCAGGGATTACGTAAATGTGTTAAAAACCATTAAAAACCCTCCAAAACCATTTCTCTTCCATAATATGACAAATTCTTAAGCTTTACCTTATGATCCAAATTAACTTGCAAAATATTTCATATATTTTCAGAAAGTAAACACTGTTATAAAATCTAAAATGCATCCCAGTAACAGCAAGCATGTCTATATTACTTTTTATTAAACCAGGTAATCCTGTAAGTACCTTCTCCATTTCTTGCCTGAAGGTTGTAAAGAGTTCATTACTTTTTGCCATGGTGGTCTGGAATTCTTCAAACTTATCCATGTAAAGAGAAAGCTGTAGGAAAAAGAGGCACGAACGTTAATCCAAACAGCTGTATACAAATACAAAAACAGAGTACAAGGCAAAATTAAACTCAATATATTAGAGGATTAAAATCTTTTTTTTATACTATCCTATGATTTCCATTTGAGAAGCATACAGAACTTGTCTGAAAACCTGCTATAGAAACTGAATATAAAGGAGAGTTCTAAGATTACAGAACAGCAATATATTCTTAAGTAGAAAGGGTATTATGTCTAATAAAATGTTTGAAGACATCACAGTTCATCACTATCTCATTTTTGCTTCCTTACTGAAAAAAAAAACAACAAACAAACAAAAAAACCCTCGACAGATACAGAAAATTCAGTACCTGGTTAGTGAAATCATACTCAGAAAACCTCTCCATAACCAGCCAAAGGTAACAACCAAGACTGGGACAAAATAAATACAATTCATTCCAGAAATCAAATACACACTCACAATTATGAAATGTGCCCACTGAGAAAAAAAAAAAAAAAAAAAAAAGGGGCAGAGAATACTGACAAGGAATTCATTTAATAGTGCAAAGGGTTACATTTTAACAAGTGAAGAATATTAATCTACAATGACACAACATTTTCTTGCCCTTCATCACAAGGCTAATAACTAAGAAGGAACTGAAAAATACATTCATTAACATAACCTGTTTAAAGCAAAAAAATAAATCTCAAAACCTTATGGTCCTTACTAAAACAACCTATAATATCAGTGTGTGATTTGATGTTCTAAGAATACATGACCATCTTCCTAGTCCAACTGAAGAATAATCAGTTCTCTCAATTCTTACATTGAGGAGTAAAGGACAATACCATTCAGAACATAAATACTTTATTTTGCTCTAGTATTAGAGGCAACTTCATAACAGGAATTAGCTTGGCTTGTCAACAGTACATGATGATTACCGTTATTGTAACTGAACCTTCTCTAGCTCATCTTATTCTACAAAAGAATCTTTCAGCCCCAGGAAACCACGAACTATACACACTGTTACCATTAAAATGTCTAACAAAAGGGCAGTGGCATTTTGAATGAAGGGTAATCAACTACCAAAAAAAAAAAAAAAAAAACATAAAAGATTAAGCATGGCAAAAAAATACTTGGGATAATTTGGATATTAATGTATTGAAGTTCAGTGGAGATGTGTGCATATGATTACATTTAACTGCACAAATACACACACACTTGAAATAGAAACTGTTGGAGAGCCTGGAAAAGAATTAGGTATAGTGAGCATAGAAAAAGGAATGAAATAAAGCTTGCAAGGAGACTTAATACAAAGCCTCACAAAAAGTGAAGCAGTAAGAGGTATACAATAAAAGGAACAGCTACTGCTTCTCAGATGCTATGTCTGTATGTGCTGAACCAACAATTTCCCTCTGCCTTATGTGCTGAGCTTGCATTTGCACAATGACTGCAGGTAATCCAGAACCAAGGTGCAAAATCTGGAGGCTATCTCTCCACTCACAGAGAAGATTTTGCTGTAGCATTCATAGCAAGAAAACAATCTGAAGATAGCAGGTTTTTGTGGACAGAGACACTCTATACACCCACACATACATATAGATATATGAACACATTAAAACCAAACATGATTCATTCCAGCAAAATAAAACCGTAGAAGAGAAAACAACAGTTTCAGAGAAGCCAAGGAATGGTGAAGTAGCCACCACAATGAATAGATTGTTAGACTTTCATATATTCTGGTCCTTGTAATACTAACACTGTAAGTTAAGAAGTATACTAATTCCAGCAATTCAATGTTTAGCACCTCCCAGTTACAGTACTCTCCAGAAGTATTAAACAGCAAGCACAAAAATGTCTTTACATTTCACACTTCACTATTGAAGAGTTAAATACTGGAAATTAAAGGCAATTAAAAGACACCAAATAATTTTCACAAGTAGTGTATAACATCTGAATGATACATATCTGCATGAATGATAACATGTAGTTTTTCTACATGTTGCATTATGTTCACTACAATCGCAAATATTTTGGTTTTCTTTTTAGAACAAATGTATTGAAGATGACTCCATAAAAAAACCCAAACCAAAAAAACCAAAAACAAAACAAAACAAAACCCAAACAAAAAACAACCCACAAATTAAAAACAAAAAAACAAAACACACACAAAAAAAATACCTGCTGCTTCAGCTGAGCTTCCTGCTGCTTCATCTGTTCACATTTGTGTCTGGACTCAGTAGCTTCTTTTAGCAACTAAAAAGAAACCGAAAACAAAAAAAAACCCAAACAACAATGCACAAAGCCTTATAATGAAGAAAGTACTCCTATGAATGGCTTCATTTATGATGAAAAAGAAACAAACATTAACATCGCCTAATGGCCATTCAACCATGTTTTCTCACTTGGGCTTTTTTATTACTATACTTTCACATATACAATTTAAAATGTGCTGGCACGCAGAAATTTTTGAGACATTTTTCTAATTGGTACCATGAGTCAACATTTCTATTTCTGCAGCAAGTTTGAACTGCTAAATTTGGGTAGTTCATTAACAAACTGCATGCAATTTATAACTGTTTTGTAACCTAATCTACTTTCTACCTCCATTTCTCCAGTCACTAATATTAACTTTGCAGTAGCCTTTACAGTCTAGTTAAAACCAATTTTGCTTCAACTTGACACCATTTTGTAGGTTCAACTTTGATTTTCATCAGCATATGATTCCAAAATTATGTTTTAAAAATACAGAACAACCCCACACTGGATGATCATTTTAAGATAATACAGGAAAAGCAAGGCTTTGGCTAGAAGTTACAGATATATAAGGAACACTGGGGAAAAAAAAAAACCAAACCAAAAAAAAACCAACAAAACAACCCCAAAACAAGCCACCACTTTACCTAAGTATTATTTTTTTAATTTGAAGCAAACTTCTTGGAAGACTGCAAGTAAATCGCTGATTATGGACATATAAATAAAACATCAGCCATAGTTTTGGAAACAGACAAAAAAGCATATGCTTTATTCTGCACTTGTTATTTCTTATAGCATAAAACCAGAAGTTACAACTCCTGACCACAAAAGTACCTTTGGTGTTTCAGCTCAAGACATTTCCCAGTCAAAGAAAAATCCAAACAATATCCAGCCCATTTGCTGAGAAAACGCAAATAATAACATTACTTGCCTGTATATATGGACATTAATATTGAAGGCATTACACATACACAAAACTTAAATCTCAGTCTTACTGCTGAAATCTTTCCTAACTTTCAATAGACAGTCCCCTCAACTTGCTGAATCTGTTTCAAACCATGAAAAATATGGTTTGGTGGGTTTTGTTATTCATCTTTACAAAGAATTCACTTACAAACTCCCTTTCTCGCTGATGTTTTTCCTCTGCTTCTTTAATAAGTTGGGTAGTTTGCTGAAGTTTGGCATCCACAAGTTGCTGCTGCAGTTCTTTATGTTTGAACACTTTATCAATATGCTAAAGAAAGGAAATCATATCAGTCAAATATAAAAATTGCACGAGTCAATTAAGGTAAATATACATGTATGGGGAAATGCATATTGTTTAGAACTTTCATTCAAAAGAAACAGAGGCAAAGACTGTTTTACATGCCTTTTCTCCTCTATGTCCATGCATTGTCACTACGCTTTGTCTTTCACAGAAGCCAGGTGCATATTGTATTAAACTGGTACAATGCTGTAAGTCACTTCACACCAAACATACTAAAGTCCTGTAACAAGTAGCCTATATCCTTTCTTCTAAAGGTAGTGTATTATCTCTAATCCTTACTGTAATTGTTACTTCTAGAAGCTCTGGTCCTCATCGTTAAAAAAAAGCTCAAAACGAGCAAAATTTGCAACAACAGTTTATTTAGCTGATGAAATTCCACATATCACTGAATTTTGCAGTCTTACATACATTTGTAAGTAGCATGAGGCATCTTTCTACCTTTTCTCTTCCCCACATTATCTCATGAAGGTGGGAACTAGTCTACAGAAAGCTCTCTAACTCTTCCAGGTTTAAAACCAACCAACCTCTCCACCCCTAAGAAAAAGAACCACAACTGAATAAAACTACATTCCAAATCTCCTCTGTCAATTAAAAACTAGCAAGCTAATCTTAGCTGTAGAACTCCCTGAAGGTCAATTCTCTCTTTGACAAGAACTGCCTGTTTTCCACTACTGTAGCTTAGACTGGCTAGCTTACATGCCAGTGCCAATTGAAGCTAGCTAGGTTAGTCCTATAATACAGTCATTTCCATGCCACTGGTCCAAATATATTCTTAAAGCATGATAGCATACTTTGATTCTGTGCCAACAAGAACAGCTACATACACAAAGGAGCTTCCCAAAAACCCCCAACTATAATGAATCAAAGTAAGACAGACAATAACTCTTATGCTGGTAAATTTATAATTTAGAAGAACTTCAAACACATGTTGGAAATAACCTTTGGAAGCTTAAGTTCACTCAAACCCCAGTCAGCTTCAATGTTTGATCAGGCTGCCCACATCTGGCTCAGATGAGTTCTAAATAAAGACAGATTTCCCAGTCTCTAGACTACTTATTTCTGTTTGACCACTTTCAGCATGATATTTTTTCCCAATATATCTTGAATTTAGATATGCAAAACCAGACAGAAAAGGCAGACAGTGGGCTCAACAGCTACTTAATATTCACAGTAGTGAAGTAACTTATATACATGATGGCTGTAAAATATTACAGGCTTTTGTCCCCTGTAAGGAATTATCTGATCTTTACAGTTAAGGAACTAACAGTATCCCATTAGAAGCATAATGTAAGCACCTCTTCTCGCAGTGCATACTGCTCAATGAGTTTCTTCAGTTTTTCCCCCAGTTCAATATTTTCCTGGCGGAGCTTGGCATTATGTATACCATGCTGTTCCAGTTGAGCCTGAATTTCATTCAGTGTAATCTGGAAGTGTGCAGTTGCTTCTTTCCGCCTTTCTTCTTCCTCACGTGCTTGCTGCATGTTTTCTTCCTTTTGTGAGAGAATATTAATGTGTTCAAGCTAAACCATGGACCTTTTTCATATTTTTGAGTCAGAAACAATAGTAGTATTACACTTCTGTACAGTTTCATGTTCTAGAGTTCTAGAGTTAATATAAGCCATAGTATGTTGTGCTGGCTACCCATATGAAGTGCGTACATACAGAAACTCCAGAACTTCTAAAGAATCTTCTCTTTACCACTCTGAACATTACAGAGAAGCTGGTATTACAAGATGTTACATGAATACCTTTGCAAGTGTTAAGAACTACCCAGATGTTAAAACCAGCACTGATTTCCTACAGTGATCACAGATAAGAATATCTTGGCTCTCTTCCATTATACTCCTGTCCATTATATTCTGACAGAATTAAGCCTTTTTTGATACTATGCCATTTCATACTGCCATTATATTTCAGTTGTGCTATTTTTTTCCCCATAAGACATTAGCACTGCTCCCAGAACCAAATATGCCAGAATTACATACTGCAAGCAATACAAGGGGAAAAAAAAACAAACCCAAGTTGAATTATACCTACTTTTTTACCTTAAAATCAGGGACACTTACGTCACATGATACTCTTCTTCTCCAGGTACAGATAACAAGCAAAGTGGTAAGTAAAAAGCAGCAGCCTTGAGTTTAAGCAGGAGCCAATAAAGTCAGATTTCCACCACCACTGCCACTGTAATTTATATAAACTAACCTTCAAAGTCTTGTTATGACGCTGAAGCTCCCGGCAGAGAGATTCCAGTTTGCTACGTGCCAAAATGGCCTTGCTATGCTCACTCTGCAAGTGGACTTTCTCCTTCACAACTTGTGCTTGCTTCTTCTGCAGTATCTTCATCTGCTTTTGAACATTTCGACTCTCCTCCAACTAACATTAGAGAGTATATTTATGAAATAAACATAGGTGAAACTATATTCTTCTAGATGAGCAGACTGAACAAACTTTTACACATTTCAGATGAAAGAAAGTAAAATAATTTCATTAAGACCCCCAAGTTGACACTTAAAAAGAAACTTCCATCATCCTACAGACAATTCTAAACGTGTAAGGACAGAAGATGGAAATACACAAATTCCAACTTAACCTTTGAGGATAAGGGACCACGGGCCTGTTGATGGGCCATTAACCTGTATTCAGCCACAGGGTTAGAACTAGCTCTGAGAAAGAAGGATATGGCAGATATAATTAAAAACCAACTGAAACTGGCTTTACAACAGGTCACGTTTTCCACTCTTATCTGCAAGGTACACACAGCTGTTTATCCAACAGGTTTCTCTCTCTAGTATCAGAAACAAAAATCCATGGAAATGTGTGCACAGTTCTTTCTTGTCAGCAGGAGCTCCTACCAAAGGAAGCAGTAATTGATACAAGTTTGCAAAATGCTAAGGTATTTCAGAATGGAACAGATACAACTAGCAGCCCTGACAAAGCAAGTACTATTAAAGCTGCACAGCTCAGACTCTGATGACTTAAAGAGTTCTGTAGTCTCAACCATCTGAAGCAAATTTTTTGTTGTACCTCTTTAGGCTCTTTAGACTGTAAATGACAGTGTTAAACTATGTATATGGTGCTGACTTCAAAATATATGCTATGAATATCCAGTGAATAGAAGTTTCTTGCATTAATATGTAGTTGAAAGTAAGTTCCATTACACAGGATTTTTGGGCTCCATAAAGAAACCATATTATTTAGTCTGTTCTGTTGTAAAGAAGGCAACAATGTTAAGTTTAACACTGCTCCTTATTAGTGCCTCAGCCTTAGGACACCACAGCAAAAGAAGGCTGACAACAAGGAACATCACCATGACAGAATAATGATACAGTGCTAGTTTTTTGAAAGAGCTCAAAGTAATGCTGAAGCACAGAAGAAAGGATAAATACAATTAAGCACCTCCATGACAACAGTAAATTAAATGTATATTTAATCTAGTTTGGAGAAAAGGATTGTTAAGGGAATATTTTGATATTCAAAACATAAAAAGCCCTTTTCTTGGGTGGCCAGAAAAAATACTTCGAGTGGCTGTGCTGTTTGCATACCTATGAAATTTCAGGCCTGTAAAAGTATGCCAGCATGAGACCTATCACCATGGATGCAAACCTTCCTGCATCACAAACTGATCTCCTGATAGTTTCCAAATTAGGAAAAAAAAAAAATTGTGGAAGATCTTTTGCCAGGAGAGAGGCATTCCTACCTTTATGGTACAGTCCTTTTCATGAGACACCACTGAAAAACCTGACAGTGAGCTTTAAAGATGATGAATCTTTAAAAAAAGAAAAAAAGCATTGTAGGTGCACTGTCATAAACAGTTCAAACCTCTGCTGGCATTAAAGCTGACACCTGTGCCAGTGGTTCATCACCACTATCATGAAGAAAAGAACGCATCTTAAGAGGAACACAACCTAAACTTTCTGAGGGAAACAAGAGTACCTCTAAGACTCATTCAGCTAAAACAGCTATTGCTACACCTGGACAACCTCCCACCCAAAGTCCCAAGAGTTCTGAGCACCCTGGGGAAAGCAACTGGTTTTCCAGGAAGGTGACTAACTATGGACTGTGAATGCTTATGCTGCCTATGGACTACAGATCCTCTCACAGGAGGGGAAAAAACAATATGAGCATGTTTCTCTCCTGATTGTCTTCAACAAGAAGGCTCAAAATTAACATGGTTCAGCTAATTTTTTTTTCTGCAGAAGCAAGGAATTCATGCGAACCTAGCCCCTCGTGCAGGCCATCATGATCACTGTGATTTGACGTGGGAGTTGCTCGCTCAAATAGAAAAGGCATCACATGCACAAGCAACTGCTCGTAAGAACTGATTTACCACATTTTCCTCTCACAATATCAAAGCTCATTTTTAGGTGGGCTCCTCATCCTTGAGTTGCACTGTGAAAGCATTATTGTATTTCTTTAAATTAAAGTGACTTCTTATAGAAGCTGCTGGTTTTGAAGGAAATCAACTCATGTGAACAAGAACGTGCAGGTGAGAGAGCAGAGAAAAAGCTAAAATGTAACAGATCTCCAAGGAGGATTTAGGATTTCCTAAACAGAACTAATCTAAGTCTTCTTATTAAGTAATTAGCATTGCCTTTGTGAATAAAAAGACTACCTGCTAGCTCACCCTCAAAGCTCTGGAGACATCCTTAATCTCAAAGGACAAAAAAAAAAAAATTCAGGAGAGCGATGCTCCATGTGGTGCAGCCATTATGTTGTTTTCAAAACCACCTTTGTATATAACACACCTGACATCTACAGAAGGAAAAAAAATTAATACTTTTGTCAAACTCCTCAGTTATCTCGTTTTACACTCCTTTTGTAACTGCCAATACGGTAGGAAAGCATGCACACGGTATTTCCAGTCTTTCCGTTCTTGTCTGTTCCTGTCTCAAAATGAACAAGTCAAGCATTTTTGTCTCCAGGGACATTCTGAAAAGTGAGCTCATGAGTCATGTGTGTGTGTGTGTCCCCTGTTTTATGATCACCTAATTTAGAAAATAAATTATCATTTCTCCTACTAGGGGTAGGAATGCACTTTATGATCAATCACTGCTAACATTTTGACTTTTTGATTTGTTAATGAAGAAATGTTACTTTTCTATCCAATCTTTTGCATAATCAGAAAGCACAAAGCAAAATTAAACCTACACCTAATTTCCCCTGCCCCCCCAAATCACTTAAAAGTTAAGCATAACTTAAACTTTTTCCAGATCTCATTATCCCAATATGTTCTTTCCCTTTATCCTAAAGGGTATAAATTATAAAATGCTAGCACAAAAGCACTATTGACAGACAAAAACTAAGAAAATAATTACTCCCCAGAGAAACTCTAAACGTCTGTTAATCCTAATGCTATGCTTCAATGCCAAGTTATCAAAACTTACTTTCTTTGGATTTAGGCAGTCATGTAGAAGCAGAATGACTGCATGCAAGTTTGGCTGAAGTAATACCCATAATAAGCCTGAGTTTGCTTTTTCTTCCGCTACCAACACTGTGAAATATTCAAAATTGTTACTGTCCTGTATTAGAAGTTCTTGCATTCCACAGTTAATATTAACACATGAATAACTCTTGCTATCTTTACAAATTACTTACCAGATCAGCATACTTCTTGCACAAAGCTGCCAGCTTTTCCTCTGGTGTAGAAAGCGTGTTCAAGGCTTGCATTAATAACAATACTTCTTTTCCTATGAATTGGATGAAAACCACCAAATTGAGAAAAGAAAAAAAAAAAGTACCAGAAAAGAGCCTATCTGTAGAAAAGTAAAATACAGAGAATTCCATGAGAATTTTGCACGAATTAAGTTGTTCTCTGGTTTGATAGCTGCATAATCCTAACAGATGACAAATGTGAAGCCATCACAGTAAGAATTTGTCTTGCCTATGTGACATTACATAACTTGGATAAAGTTATAAAAAGTTACTTTAACCTTAAAACCACAAAAATATTTTTATATATATATTTAATTGCACAGATAAAAAGAAAAATCTAGAAGAGCAAAATTTAAAAAGTTTTCGCTAATAAAGGATATTCACACAAGTGTTTTTAATAAGGTTCTGGAATTTAAGTATCAGCAGTGCTTTGGTAGCATGGAACACCACAATCCCAAATTTAAAAGTTAATCCAACAACCAGAAAGTTAAAAACGCTTATTAGTAATTACCACATTATTATTATTGTTGTTATTAAAGTTCCTTTTAAAAATGGCATTACCAGCTGAAGGATTCTTACATATGCATTAAGAATTGTCTTTTCCTAAGCGGAAGTACACCTTTTCTCAGAATATCTTGTTAAAGATGACAAGTTTTGGCTACAGAGTAAACCTGAGACAAAGACAGAGCAAATGCATAGCTATTTTATGAAAATATTAAAGCCATTTAAAAATCGTAATGCTGAAGAGAACATACCCAAAGTTTTCTCTTTGTGTTTTTCACTCTCTGGATCTTGCTGGCCATCAGGTGGATCAGTACGGGCTTCTTCTCTCCCAGGAGTTTCCTCACGAGACTCTTGAGAGCAGCATGTGGACCCCAGGTGCTTTCTGTTCTTTGTGATACACTCAGCTTCATCCAATGAACCTGTGTTTTCCAGGCCACAACAGTTGGACTGTGCATGCTGCAGTGGTGTGTCAGACAGTTCATCGCACTTACTCTTCACCAGCTGATCCTGGTTATTCATTCCCATCTCCTGAGAAACAACTTCTTCCATTGCACCACCAACCAACTTCAGAAGGGAAAGGAAGAAGTAAACAATCAATCAACTATACTTAAAATGAAAACTTTCACCTTTCTTTTGCATGGACAAGTAAAAGTAAAATCCCTTCCTTATTCAAGTTGATATTCACTGTTGTTAACGCAGGTATATAAGTAACTGTAGACAGAATGACCCTAAAGAGTGATGAAGAAAACAGCATACAACAGTCCAAAATACTAAGTACTCTTTTACAAAACAAATTTGAAACCATGTAATTGCAAAAATGTTTATACTCTAGAAATAAAAAGTTCCCACGGAAATTTGTTCTTAAAGCTCCAAAATTAACTGGCTATCATCTCAGCACACAATCTTAAATACAAACACTTCTCCCATGGTTGTTCTTAAAATCTCACAAATCAACACTATCAAACCTAAAACTCAGCAAGAGTTTAACTAGCTTTATGTATTGTTATCTGAAAAACAAGGTGCATAAATTGAGACAGGAGGACATTATTAAAACCAACTTTATTACATATTGGTTCCAGAAAAGTGAAAGATACCAGTTCTAAAATAACCCGAGATATACTGTAAGAAAGAGAGAGGCAGGGAGGGAATTAACCTACTAGGAAGTCTAAAGAAATACACAGAAATACACTGATAACACACCTAGGGTAAGAGTTCAAACTACCTCAATCAGAATGCCAAATAGGACTGTCAGCTCATGACTGGAGAATATCTATTGTTTTAATAAGGATTATAAACACAACTGGAAACACATCCATTTTTTAAATATTAAAATTTATATCTATGAAGTAATAAAAAAAAGTAAGTATTAACTGACTTCAGATTTGGAGTCCTACTGCCTATGATTTTTAACAATATATTATTTCTGCTCAATTAAACAACTTGCTCTCCAAAGATTTCCTAAACACCCAAAGGTTTAATCATTTAACCAAAAAGTTAAACATCACCAGTTGTTTTAGAACGGCAGTGATATGTCCAGTATTTTGGAGCAGAACACCCGATAATATCGCTCTATATACTACTGAGCAGCTACCGGACTCCCCCCTCAACCACTAGGACAACATTCTCAATTTCTAGATACATTTAAGGCTGATGAGAGAAATTCAAGGGTGTGTGGTTGGGTGTTTTTTTGTCTTGTTACAGTATAGAGGCTGAGACTCCAGACAGTATTTTGGGGTGGTATTTTTTGCTGTGCATTTGCAATCCTACTATACAACGTGCATCCATGGGTGAAAGTATAATAAGCAGAGCTGAACTCACTTCACTGCCAAAGTGATCATTCTAATTGATTTGTTTTCAGTGAATGGAAAATAAGTTTTCTTAAAGTCACAAGAAATTTGTTTTTCCCATTTATATGCAGAATTTCATTGTTTAAGCACAAATTTATTTCATATTATCTTATATTTTTAATATTTAAAATGTCCTAAATCTTAAACCTGGAGTTTGTACTGGGTTTTGTATTCTGCACAGATGTACTCCTTTTCAAAAGAAATTTGCCAACATCAAAAGGACACAGCCAACACTAATAATACATTGCGAGATATATTTCAACTCCAAATTTGTTCAGCATGCTTTGAAGAGTTATTTAAAAATCATTAAACAAATGTGTTAATATTGTAAAAAAGTTGATGACAGCTTAGCTGTTCTCTTCACGTAAATAAAAGTCCCTTGTTTTAGACCTTATCTCAAGGCAGAGAATGATGGAATTCATATAGTATCTTTCATGAATGACAGTAAGGTTTTTAACTGCAAATAATCTGCATACACATTTAGGAGCAACTTTTTGACTTATAAAGGAAGATTCACTTTCACAGCTTTTTACAAGTGTGGAAGTGATGCATGTGGTATATGGGAAAAAAAATCCAACCAAAAGCCAAAAAAAGCATTGCCAATTTTATTCTCCAGTAACGCAAGACAAAATACTTGATAAATGCCAGCAAAGGTAATGCAGTAATAATACAACTACTGTAAAAAATAACCAATCCCAAGATTTAACAGTTGACTTTTTAGAGCTGCAAGATGCATATTTTTCCTGTGTAGTCTTAAACAGTGGGGCATCCATTGGCATGGGAAAGGCTTACCCCTCCCAAGTTTAGGGTCAGCTAAACAAACAAGATTCTTCTTAAAAAAGGACAAGAAATGTGAAAACAACAGAGCTTGCTTATTTTCATAGATATCAATGTCTGAAGACATGGCACAGATCTCCAAAAATCATGATTCATACAGAAGCCAAAGAAACGATGTTACATTAGACTGACAAGACAGGAAAGATCAGAGGTATCAGATCACAACGTGATACCAGAGCAGAATTGCAGTACCAACACAACAGCTGAAACTTGCGTTTTTTCTATTACATAGGACATGAACTTCTGGTTCAGATACTTGTGCCTAAGAAGCCTGGCAAAAGGTAGGGAAAGTCTGCTCTAAACTCAAAAATTTCTGGTTTGGCACAGTATTTCCAGACCTTCTGAAATCCATAAATAGACCCCCATAAACTTTTGAAAGAAGAGCACAAAATTGCCAGGAACTTCAAAAGGCAGCTGAGAAGGCTGACTGGCTCCATTTGTGGTTGCACACTGAACAGCAGCAGCTCTCTTGCTATCACTTCATTCCCCTTTTTCATACCCACCTCTGTTGTGCTAGCCACAACATTCACGCAGCTTGTTCTAACAGTTCATAGCCAGATTGGTACCTCAGACCTGCTCACGGCACAGTAATAGGCAATCCTGCCAACTAGGAGTCCTAGCACGATGGTTGGAAAGAAGCCAAAGAACAAGAGTCACTATAAAAAGTAAACCTAATCACAGCCAGAGCACAAGGAACTAAACAAAAAGCAACCAGTTAAATAGTTAACACTGACTACTGGGGTACCAGAACACCGTCAGCAAGATGACGCTCATGAGAAGCACTGCTTCAAATTTAACAACCCAGAATTTTTCACTGGTTCTCATCTGAGAAAATTCTGCCATTTCTGGGGGAAAAAAAAGCCCACAAAAAACCCAACAAACCCGAAACACAAAATCCCCACCCCAACAACAAACAAAAAAGGCCTGAACAACTGATGGTGGGGCATACATGTGAACAGTTAAGACACAAAATGCCCACTTCTGGCAAACCATCATAGTAACCTCAACTCTTGTCAATTCAGAGCTGGCAATCAGCATGCATATTCCACAGCACCTGGAAGTTTCACAGAGTGAACACTACCACCTCATTAATTCAGCAGGGCTTTTGTAACAGTGAAATTAGGTGTCAATCCAGTTCTGTGATGACAATAACAACCTCTTAACTCTGAGTATTCTCCATCCTTTGTCAAAAAACCCAGGAGGATTTTCAGAACTTCATGCTCATTCTCTGAAGTCTAACAGAGCAGGCAGAAATAACCTACCAGAATACTGAATTGAAGAAAAAGATTTATGCACAAGCATCTTGTACATCTCAAATATCTTTGAAAATAATAGCCATAGTGAAAAAAACTATTAAACTTGACAATCTTCTTTTGGTTTTCCAGTGAAAATGGAAGAAATCCAAGCTAGTGACAAGCAAACATGCTCACTGCAAAACCAAAGCTCACTGTGGCAGTAGAGAGATTTTGTAACAATATCAAATATACTCAGCTTAAATGCAATTAAAAAAAATTAGTGACCAGAACAGGCTAGAACACTGTATTTAAAGAAGCGGTTCTACCAGCAGCTACAGCAACCCTGATAACATACCAAAAACAGCTTAAAAAAACCTAGTTAAACTCGATATATTAAGTTGTGGTTTGTTAAGTTCTAACAAAACTAACAGTAGTGGCACAACATAAATACATTAGAATTTTACTAACTTAGATTAGAAAGTAGTTTTAAACAGAGAAGTCTGCTATTGCCTGACCAGGGCCACAAACACTAATAGCTAGATGACTTCCCAATTCAGACTAACCAAGATTTTTCCCCATTAGCTGTCACTTTAGATACTAACACATAACCAGAAGTCTGAACAGCCTTCCAACAACTCAATATTATTCTTAACACTTTACTATAGGTATTTCAGATTTGATCTGTATAAAGCTTCAAGCTGGAGCACAGCAATAATAAATGTCACACAGAGAATGTTAAGTACTAAACCATTCTCTACCACTGAAACTGCCACCCCCCTCACCTCCCCTTACTAAGACAATGGTTAGAACAACCCCAACTATTACCTTTATATTTTCAAATGAGTGCTCATCAGACTAGTGAACTTCTCAGTTCAACATTCCAGCCAGAACACAGCACTTCCAACAGCACATTGTATAACAGTGCTGATTCAGTACTGACTGAATAGAAACAAAACCACCCCGCCAAAGACCTTCTACTGAAATCTCCGCTACCTTTTCTAGTTGCTACCACGCTTCCTCAGCTTCCAGCTGGCTTCCAATCTCCTGCTTCTAACCAACATTAATGATAGAAGGCCTATAATCTGACGGGTCAGAATTAAGACGGTTACGTACCTAGAAAAATGGCCAGTGAGAGACAAAGTATGTTGCACAGGTAATGTGTGGCTTTTTTAGATCACAAAATTGTTTACAAAAACGCAAAACTCTACCATTACAAAACAAGATACTTGCCATCTACCTAGCTGTTAAACCAGCTATTAAAAGGTGCTGACACTTCTGAATTAGTGTATCATCTTCAAGCTATTTAAGACAGAATTATAAGGCAAACAACTTCAGGATGCCCTGCAGGAAACACTGCCCCTGCTCATCCCCAAGTTTTCATTCAGTCTTTTGCTATGTTCTCTCAAGTTGTACCTAGATCAAAAAAGTTACGCATCAAGAAAACTCTCAGTACCTACCAGATGAGAGTACAAGAGAGGTATCCTATTTATTAACCGGCTATGATCACAAGAGTCTAAGCCAACTTCAAACAGTTCTGCTCCAGTAACGTTCACTGCACGTAAGGACAAAACAGACACTTTGGCAGAACTTTCCTTACCATGCCAAAAAGTATTAATAAGACTTACTTCTTTGTTCTCTTACCTACAAGAGCCCATAAACACAGCCACAGTGCTACCTGACATATACTGTACTTATTGCTACTATATGTACTCAAGTACCTATATTTTATATTCCTGTGCATACACATACTCAGTCTTTTCCTGAAAACTCTGTATCTCTTATTGAAAATAAAACCATAAGCAGTAGCTAAACCCACATCTTTTTTCTCCTATATGCTAGGAAGTTACTCTAACAACAACAACAACAAAAAATACTGGTATTAATCTGTCAAAACATCTCTTACAGTGCTCATAGTAGCAGATGGCCTGAACTGTGGGAAGACTTTTACAACCTTAGCCTTCAGAACTGCTAATACTTTCAAATAATATCCTGGAAGCCTCAGAACAAATGTATGTACACAAAACAGATCTTCACAACTGTAAGACAATCTAAATATATAAGCAAATATGTAATCATTGCTCAGCATCAGGCTCAAGAAAAAGTACATTTAAATAACATCACTCAGCTGACTACATCCTCAAACCTACCACACATGTAACTGGGCATAAAAGCCTGATAACCCTTAACCTGATCAACTGCATTCAAACAAACAGAACCAAAAAACACCTGTAACAGCAAGAAGTATGTAATTTCTCATAAATGTTTACGGTTTATAGCAAATTTTATGCTTCCTGCATCCCAGTAATTTACTGTTACCTGCTAACACAGGAAAACTTATTTTGAAAACATTTGTGTGATATACTTTTCCTCAATACAGATATTCAAGAAGAGCTCATTTAACATAACTATTGTGCTAAAAGAACAGTCATTCTTGGTAGCAATGTTAGTCATGTCTTGTCCATAAAAAGTAGCATTTTGGGATGTCACAGAATTTGGGTTTGAATTTTGCAGCAGGTGCACCTTCATCCACTCGTCTAGACGCAATAATTCAGGTGCTTGTGACCATAAGACTACCTTATTAAGGTTATTTCTCCATGCAATAAATACTTCCCTATACTGTGTTCACTGCCCTGGATGATCATGCAGCCTAATTATACCTTTCTGAAAAAGTGGTGGCCAAGGTGCCTTCCCCACCAAACTACAATCTTGTGAGATCAGAAAGTCACTTCAAACAAACATTTCACCTTGTTCTGTCATTAAACTAAAAATTATGTTCTATGTGCTCATTTACCTACTTTCAAAACACTGGACTGAGGCACCTGCAGTACTGCTCATCATTAGTTTCAAAGCACTGCAAACTTGGAAGTAAGTCCCAGCACAGCAGGAGGACGACTAAGAAATACCTACTGTGGAAATCTGTATTTTATCTTTATAAAAGTCAATACAAGGTCAATGTTAACAGACTGCTATTAACACTGCTGGCCTTACATTTAAGAGTAAGTCTCTAATATTGTTTCAAACACATTCTTATATGACCTTTGCTTCTGGTTCTTATTTTTCTGTTACCCCTTCCATGCTTCTTGTTTTGACTTTCATCAACCTCATGATGCAGAAGAGATTCCAGCTTTTAAAAATAGCTTTATTTACCTCAAGCAACCTCAAATGAAAGAAAAAAACCACACCACGTTTTCTTTTATATCATTCTTTTTCCTCTGTGCTTGGAAAAAAAAAAGTAATTAAAACCATCTCTTCCCTGCTTTCCCTTAAGACATTAAACATAATTCCTGTAATTCTAGGGGGAAAAAAACCCAAAAAACATTGGAAGAACCCAAAGCTTAAATGGAAGCTTTCAGGACACTTACAGGGTAAAGTGCTGTACATTTCACCAGTCCTTTTTTAATGTAAGGGGCTGAGACAGGTGCTAATTAAGAAAATATTTAATATAGCATGAATCACTTCCACCAATGAGGCTTCACTTCCTCTTCACTATAAACCTAATAGTTTTCTAGTCATCCACATTACATTTCTGGAAAAAGCAGGACAGACGAGTTCCGAATTCACAATGCAAACAGGTCATAAAGAACTTAAAAGTAAAGAAGCTCCCCTGTACCAAGGCAGGGGGAAGGAGGCTGCAGGGGACTGCTTAAGGATTTTTAATTCACAAAAAAAAAATTTGAAGTAAAATTTGCTTAATCTTCCCTGTCACGTTTCACCTTTTTAAAATGCTCAATTCCATTCGACTGCGGGTATGTGAACTAGCACAGAGATGCTGGTTTGTTTGTGTGGTTTGGATTTTATTTGTATTTTGGTTTTAATCATCAGCATTTGCTTTCGTCGCAGATGCTAAAGTTACTTACAAGCCACTTCCCGGTAAGGAGCTTCAAAAAAACACACAGCACAAGAGATGGTTCTTCTTTGAAGAAAAAATACCTCCAGAGCCTCCTAAATCTCTCCAAGAGCCAAAATAAACAACCATCACTACTACCAAGTTGCTATTTATGGGACGTTTTTATCCTTTGTAGCACAGAAGAAAGGTCCCATAAAAAAAAGCCACTTGGATTTATGTATGGACACAGAGTGAGATACCGAAGTGGCACATGAGATTACCGTGGCAGTTCTGTCAGGCAGCGTGTTGGTGATGTCACGGCTCAACTACAGAACATTTTAAGTCTTTGCTGTTCGCTGCACACATATTTTAGGATTTTCCTATATGGACGTGCAATATTACTGTAAAGTCACCGAGAACACCGTGGCTTTTGGTGGCGTGTCGGTAGAGGAAAGAAAATGAGAGAAAGAACCATTTTTTACCTATTTCGAAAGAAAGCACTCCCCCCCTACACACACACACCGCGCGGCAGGCAGGCAGAGCCTCCGCTCTGGCACGCGTCTCTCGCACCTCAACCACACGGCCCGCACCGGTGAGCGCCAACTGCCGGCACAGCGCCTGGCATCTCTAGCCAACGGGACCACCGTGGGGGGACAACGGCATACGGGCAAATGCCTCCCAGACCCCGAACCGACCCGTCCTGTCTCCCCAACAAACCGGGCCCCGCCACGTGCCTCCCCCCCCCCCGCCGCCAAAGGCCCGCCGCGCGCCCGAGGCAGGGACCGCCCCTCGACCCCCGGGAGAGGGACATGGAGAGCGGCTGGTGCCACCCCCGGCCAGGGAAGTGCGAGTGTGGCTCCTCAGGAGAATGCCGACCCTCAGACACACACGCGCGGCTGCAGGGACGCGGGTCCAGTCCCGTGGGGAACCGGAGAGGAGCTTGGCCCGCCCCGGGCCAGGTCCCCGAAAACCATGGAAGCGGCGAGGGCACGGCCTGCCCCAGCCCCAAGCGCTTGCAGGGCGCCGAGGCCGCGTGGGGACGGGGGAGGAGGGGAGCGAGGCACCACAAGCCGCCGGGTGGGGAGCGGGAGCGCCCTCCCACCATGCCCGGCTGCGCGCTGCCTCACCTCCGGGCCGCCGCTCGCTGTTGCTGTTACCGTCACCACCGCCACTGCCTCCTCCTCTCCGCTGTGGCTCTGGCGCCGGCTGCGTCCCTGCGCGCTGCTGCCACTGCCACCGCTGCTGCCTCCTCCGCGCGCTGCCTCCGCTCCGCGCGTCGCCATGATGTGACGGCAGCATCCAAACAAGCTGCCGAGAGCCGAGGCACACCGGAAGCTCTCCTTGCCTGCCCGCCCCTTCTCCCTGCGGCAGCCAATCGCCGCGCGGTCCCTCGTCTCACGTGAGAGGTCACCGCCCTCCCTGCCCGCTGCTCCCCCGGAGTCGGAGGGAGCACGCTGGGGTCCCGCGGAAGCAGCGGACTGCGCTTTCCGGCGTGCACCGCGCGGCTCCCCTTTCCTAAGGCATGCCGGGAGTTGTAGTCTGGTCTGCCGTGGGGGGTGCCGGGAGGTGGAGTCCCGCCGGCGCTGGCCGGGGGGCGGGGCGGCGGGCGCGCGGTGGTGTCAGCGGCTGGTGATCAGGGGGCGTTTAGTCCGCTCCGCCCGCGTTCCTTGTGGCCATTGGTGCCTTTGCCGTGGCTTGGGAGACGCGGACAGCTCAGCAGCGCCGCCGTGACGGGGAGTCGGGCGTGGGGTGGGTCCGCGGGCCGCCTGTGGGTAAGGCGGAGGCCGTGGGGATGCTGCTCCTGAGGGAAAACGGGGCTGGGAAGAGAGGTTTAGCCGGGAATTGCTTTGTGCAGGTGTGGCCGAGGCCGGGACTGTGGACAGAGCGTTTGTGAGGCCATACCTGGAATACTGTGTTGTTTTCTTCCCCGCCATACAAAAATGATGTGGAAACTGGAGACCCCAGAGAAGGGTCACAAAGACGATGAAAGGGCTGGGAAGCCTGGCTTATGAGGAAAGGCTGAGAGAGCTGGGTTTGTTTAGCCTTGAGAAAAGAAGGTTTGGGGAAAACCATATCACCATATTCCAAGTATTTAAAGAAGATGGAGACTTCCTTTTTACAAGGAGCCATATAGAGAAGACAAGGAGTAATGGGCACAAGTTTGTCGTGGAGAGATGCCATTTGGAAACAAATGGAAAATTTTTCACAATGAGATCTATCAGACATTGGATTCCCCAGCACTGGACACTTGTAAGATCTGGATAAACAGGATGCTGGGATATCTACTCTAGGTCATGCTTTGCTAGAAAGGCTGGACCAGGTGACATCATGACATCCCTTCCAACCACGGATTTGATGATTCTATGACTCCTTAGGCCAGCACAGACACCTGGAGTGAGCCAGAAGCCCTTCTGGTGAACATAGCCATGTGCTGCTGCAGCCCAAACCTCAGCCAGGCCTTCCCCTGTCCACAAGGCTTCAGCAAGTGGGATGGCTGCTGTGGGGTTAAGGATTGCTTCTGTGGAAGGAAGGTTGACATCACATGCTGGAGGGAAGAATGAAGTTGCTGGGGCACGCATGCAACCCTTTGAACTCACTACTGGTTTCCTGGGTGTGTGTGGATCTTGCTGGACTGTGCACTAGTACGTGCAAGCACACATCCTGGTAATACAGATGTTCCCACTTGCCAAGGAAATAAACTTAACCTCTGTAATACAAGGGGAACCTTGATGTTCTTTTATAGAGTTACTGAATAAAAGTACCACTCTAAACCTCCTTAAGCACTTACTGCTTCAGAGAATAGGTGGAGTGAATATTTGCGTTGAGTAAAGTAGCTTCTGTGAGGCAGTACCCCCTTGAATTGTTTTGGCCTTACAGTCTAAATCTGCTTCCCAGACCTATTCAATTGATAGTTTCAAGATGAAAAATAATTTTATATTTTTGGGTATTATCCCAATCTTTAGATGGAGGTTTTCTCCCCTAGAATGACACTTGTTCTTTTACAAACATGCATAATATTGATGCAATTCTTGGAAAAAGAAAAAAGCGTCCCTCTTTTGCCCCAGCAGAATTTTGATGTTCTAGGATTTTGCCCACACATCCCTTCTGTTTGAGAGTATCGAGGTCCATGCAAATATGCTCCGGTTGATCCCAGGATGGCACATGAAATCCATAAATGGGGCCTTAAGATTGCTTTTAATATCTTGAAAGCACTATTGGAACGTTTGTATGTGTAGTAAAACATAAATTAATTTGCATTCTGTTCCCCTCCCCCAATAGGCACTTTCTGGAATAGAAGGAAGATTAATTACAAGTGTGAGCTACTTCGAGAGAAAACAGAATAAAGACCCACGGAGTTCTTGCTGGCTGTAAGCCTTTACTGTAATAAACTTCATTGTAAGGCTTATTTTGGTGAATTTAGGTGCCAGAGAAGTTAATACACATCATGCAATAGAAGCAGGCACAAGGCCATTCTGTCAAGTAGGACAAAGATTTCATCAAAAACTACCAGATGTTAGAGAATGTATTTCCAATAGTAATTATTTTTACACTTGAACTGGCAGGGGTTTTTCTGCTGATTCTGTGACACAGTTTGATTATAATTATTTTCTGAAGAAAGACACTGCTTCCTACTAAGTCAGTTTTTACAGAAGTTTAAGGGGGTTTGAGGGTAGCTGATATGGGCTTAGTGAGGGAAGTACCACTGGCTTCCAAACTCAGCCACAGATCCCTGGTGCACCTATTGCTCCCTGTGCTGTTGTCCTCTGAACACCACAAATGTGAAACTGAATGAAAAAACCCACAATGTTTAGTATTTTAGATTGCGTTTATGGTTTTCTTCCTGTGTCTTTTTATTTTGTGAACTGTTTTCTCTCAGAAATGCTCAGAATTCTCTCAGAATTTCTCTCAGAAATGTTGACATGCACTTGCCAGCAAAGTGCATGTCAACAGTCTGAAAATTCATATTCCACTCCTGCAAGTAAATACATGTAGTGACAGGAGGCTGAGGACTTATTTGCAGTTGTGCCCTGCTCATGACCTTGCTGGAGATTGCTTGTGCGAGGGAGGAACAGTCATGGACTATGTACTGGGAGCAGCCAAGCAGATGTTCCACCCAAATAGCTGTTGCCAAGAAGCCACTTAATTATTGTGCATCAGAAGTAGCACTCTTAACGTTTTGACAGGCAAGAAGCTAATCTAATATCTTAGAAAAAAATAGGGGAGTGTTTATTATTATTTAGAATATAACTAAGCATCCTTTGGTAAGAATCTTTAGTCATTTTAAGGGTAACCTAGCTTTATGAACTACATCCAAGTTATGTGGTTATTACCATACTTAAGAGTAGTCTTAACTTTGTGAACTCTCTCAACTACTTCACTGCCCTCACTGGGGTGGGGACTCCTAGGCAACTTGGTGAAAAATGAATTGCTTTGTTATTTTTTTTAGAAACACATCAGTAGGGTGGCCACTAGAACAAGATGTTTAAAACTCTAAACAAAGACAATTGAGAAACTGTGAAATAAAGACAGTATTTCTTTTCTTACAGCATTGTTATAACATGCAGTGCAGCCAGGAAACCATTGAAGTGGAGCACCAAATTTAATTTTGTCCTTTTCTCATGCTTACTATGATAATGGCTTTCACAGGTGTTTTCAAGAAACTCTGGACTACCAGAATTGTTGTTGGAACACTCACTCTCCCCTGGTACTGAGTAGGAACCATAATTCTTTCAGTGTTACTTTTCACAGAATGACCAACTGAAAATGAAGGCAGAGGGAAAGACAAAAATACAAACAAACCAAAACCCTAACCCAAATAACCACTCTTCTACTTCACAGGATCAGTGATGGCTACTGGGCAAATTGCCTGGGGCCCATTGTGGACAATATGGCAAACATGTACTGGCTGAACGTGCAGCTAGAAATAAAACCAAACAAGGTTTTGGTGTACACGTGGAATGGGATGAGGAGTAATAGAGAAAATGGAAACAGCATGTGTCAGCTGGGTGGTGTTGCACATCACTCCTCCCTCTCATAAAATGAACTCCAAAGGTAAAAGGGCTCTGAGAAAGCTGTCAGAAATTACTGGGTATATGGGAAAATGCCATCATTAAAATATGACAGGAATGAAAAGTCTGAAATTACTTCCTTGGTTTAGGAAAGTAATGTGTGGGACATGATGGAAAGAAAGTAAAGTTGGGTTGTTTTGTATTCCACGTCACACAAAGTTCAGCTGAATTACAAAGTGGCACATTTGAAATGATTAAAAAAAAAATTTCCCCCCTTCCCACATTAAGAAATTAATTACCCCATACCACCAATGAAGTGATGAACTAGATTTAAAAAGGAAATGGACATTTGTATGGTTAAGAATGATAGCCAGTTACAGGTTTGTGCAGATGTACTTTGAAAGAGAATTTGGATGAGATGCCAGGCACCAGGGTCTGAAGCAAGCTGTGGCTCACTGTGAGGAGGCAGGCGGTCAGTCTGGGACTCCAATGAACCTGACACTGCTTACCCTCACAATGCTTGTGTGCTGGTTTACACCAGCCAGGACTGGAGGCAGGACACCCAAACCAGAGGCTGTGCTTGCTATTGTGAGTTAAATCTGACAGTGATCATCCTCTGGCATCTGGGCCAAGTGGATGCAGACTGTTCCTTACAATATCCCTTGATGCTCAGGCTCCAAAGCTGGGTTGCACACCATCTCCACTGGGAATAACTCAGTGGTAAGAAGCCAATGAAGAGATTGCTAGGGTGGCTCAGGGGAAACATTTGTAGGGCTCTTACTGTTTATAGGCATTCAGATTTCAACACGTGCTCAGACACATCAGTCGACTAGTACATCTGTAGCCAGAGAGACTTGAAGTGTGTCTGATAACAATGCTCCTCCACAAGAAAGATCCTATGTAACAGTATTTTTGCCAGCGTAGGCAATGGTTTCTGCTCTTTCATTCACATGCCTACTAATTCTTTGACACCACATCCACATTAAATGTCTGAGGAAGCTCCTCTCCACCCCAGTAATACTTTTACAGCAGCACTTTTTATCCATACAACATACAATGGGTTTGAAAGTCTTGTAACATGATACAGGATGCAAGGTGGTGATGATACAGCAAAAGAAAAACTGCTTGATGTTTAAATTGCAGACATCAAAGTCATGAAAGGGCATATGGCCAGCATTAAAATGTTTCTGAAGTGAGACGAAGCTGAGTGTAATCAGTCTGTTCTCTAGCCATCATTTGACTGTGAGGTAAACTGGCCCATTTCTCCTTGGGAAGGGTAGGAAACGCAGAAAAGCAGGAGCTGTGCCTGCTTCTGAAACCTTCACATTTGAGTATGGAAGCCATAGCTAAAAAGAACAAATAAATAAGAGAAGTGCAAAATAAGTTATTGTGCATGTGTACAAGTAAACAACCACACACTAAACAGGGTTTTCGTTAGAGCATTGTATATCAAATCATGCATCAAATCTTTTATTTTTCTAGTTTCATATATAGCCCTTAACTAACTGCACTTCCATCTTACCCTACTTTGTCAGAATCACAGAGCTAAAATAACCTTTCTGCCTGTGTAAGTTTTGGATTAAGCATACCTCCCCAAATGTATCTGGAGAGGTTTGTCATAGCTTCATGAATCCCTGAATTAGCAGAGGAAAACATTCCCAACCTGTGCCAGAATGAAAACCAGGCTTTTAAGAAATAAAGCAAGTGATTCATTCTTCCAGATAATTCCTACAGAGCACATTCTCATTAAAAATGATACAGTGACAAACTAATGATTATTATTTTGGTTGCTCCTCCTCTCGTGATGGTACCTAGTTAGAAGTGACAGCTGAAAAGGAAAAGTACATTATGATTTTTTGAATATATTTAGACGCTAATAGATGTAGGTTTCTATTTATATATGTGCATGGTCTTCAAATGTATATATAAAGAACCAATACTGGGCTGTACTGAGAAGAAAATGAAGCCATACATGTCTTCTGCTATTCTTGTAGGAATTGTTTTCTGAAATAATTAAGTATAATACAAAGAAAATATAGCAAGAAATTAATTCACTGTTACTTGCCATTTTATTTAAAAAAAATCAGAACAATGATCTGAAAAAAACCTTAAAACAACTCAACCCCCTAACACTTAAAGCAACAGAAAAAAGCATTGAAAATGAGTAGTTTGGAACAAATATCTACTAATGGATAACATGATTTAAGGCTAGGCTGCTGTGCTGCTGTTATAGATGTATAATTCAGCACTTACTGAGCTGTATAGTATCAGGCCAGACAATACATCTTCTAAACCTTGGCTGAATCAAAAGGTAGGCCATTATCTGTCTCGTTCTCAGCACGGCAGTCATCCAACCAGACTCTAGGTACAGCCCATGGACTGAGGACCCAATGGGGCTGCTGTTGCTTGGCAGCATGCTGGTAAGTAACCAGGCACGCTTTGTTCCCTTTTATGTAAGGCCTATTACAAAGTAAGTCAATAATATATGAGTGGCCAAGAGTTCAAGGATGCATCTCATGGTCAGGTGATACACTCCTGTATGAAGGGTTATTCTTTTAAAACCTCAAATGCATGAGATTAAAACTGACATTCTGTGCTTCAGAAAACCCCAGAAAACAAACACCAAGATAACCAAACAGTGAGGAGAAAAAAATAGCTTTTTGACCCAACTGAAGTGATAAAATCTACTGAAATAATTCAGGAAATTGAAAGCTTTGGTTATCTTTTTTTTTTTTAGAAAACAGCTGTAAATGAACAAGTAAAAACCATAGAATGGTTTGGGTTGGACAGGACCTTAAAGATTACCTAGTTCCATCCCCCTGCCACAGGCAGGGACACCTTCTACAAAATGTAGGGGAACATTTTACTACACTTCTTTTATTGCAGGGTTTTATGATCTTTCTTCTTGTTCCCCCTCCAAACAAATTAGTGAATCAAATAATTTTGTATACATCTGAACTAATACCAACTGGACTAGTAAACTAAAATAGTTGAAGAGGATGCTTCAGTGCACAGATTAACTAGAGATGGTGTTTCAGAAGAAAGTTGTTAGTACTGTTCCAAGATAACCTAATGATTCCTGGGCAATCTTTTCCCTATTTCTCAAGGGTTAATTCCAGAATCTGCAAGCTTAGCTCCTTCGAAGAAGACTTGCCAACAATCTTTTTGTTTGCATTTCCTCAGTGTTTTAAACAACTGCCTTTTCAGTTAAATTGTCTTCACAGGTTGGTATTATTTAACACCCATTCTTGGTTTCCTTTGGCTTTGTCATTGACTTTTAGGAGCTGGACCATCCCAGTGCTTGGAATGATGTTGTTAAGAAAACACCAGCTACATGTTTATGAAATATAATACTATGACACATTTGGGCTACAGATGCGTACAAAATTCACCGTGAACATGAAGAGGTCTGAGTTCATCTCATGTGACAAGTGGAATGCAGACGCTTTTCCTCTTACCATGCACAGTAAAAACTGCAAGGCACTCTTAGCACTAACCTAAATGGAAGGCATGGAACAACCCTGAAAACTGCAGGAGCACACAGACCTTACTTTAGCTTTCCAGGTTAAAACCAGATATGCAGATTTGAAAGTATTAATACAATTTTGGTAAGACTTTAAATATCAGAGCTCAAGTTAGACTCAGCTTTGCTATGTTATTTGTCTTTTTAAAGGCAAATTTAAATAGTGGGTTGTTTGCTTTTTCTTTGGTTGGTTGGTTGTCGTGTTTTTGGTTTTTGGTGGGGTTTTTTTTCATACTTGTTTTTCACAAGACTTGGAAAACAAAGGTTTTACATGTAGACGGAGCCAACATTTATGAGATGGAGTTTGAGATCTGTAACCATCATATATGCTATGCTCACATGAAAAGAAAGGTAAAGCTTGATATACAGATCTCATGCAAATAATCCTGTCATGTATCTGAAATCACTAGCAGTTATCAGGCTGGTTTTTAAGGAAGTAGACATTTGGAGCAATTACTCTGAGCTTTTAGTCACCCAGAGAAGATTGGCCACTATAAGAGAAGAACTATCCATCTTTTTAGAACGTGTTATGTCAAACTGTATGCAGACAGAGATCCTAACGTCTCCAGCTTAAATCTGTAAGCAGTTGTATTTGTCAAGTGTAAACATTAAGCTTTGAATAGTCTGATTTTTGTAAGCGTAACAGATTCAACTTTTGCAGCCTTTAATTAATTCCAGATATTAAAAGCTCCTAAAGTACTTATTTAGCATGACTTGCATCTGTTAACCAAAAGTGAAAAACACTATAAAGAACACAAATTGTGCTCAAGATAATTTGTAGTTGAGAAAGTGAATTGTAATAAAGAAACTAATTGGAGAAGCCAAATGGATGCAGGTTTAAATCAATTCATTTCCATAATAAGAAATACAGGAGGGCTTTCTGTCCAAGTTACTAACAATTTTAAATAGTCCTTTTTTACAGCAATAGGAGTTAGACATACTTAGTGCTTTTCAGTTCCCATGTGATGAATAGTTACAGCTGAGGCTGGATAACTTCAGCTTCTTTATTAAAAGTTTTCTGTAGAATTTTGTCAGCAAGACAGAGTTTACTGTATGTAACATACCTATATAATTCAATTGGGCTTAATGGCTCCTATCTTTTATCCACTTTTCCTTCATATTTGGAATTGCATGAATATTTTGTCACCTAAGTTTATGAAACAGATGACAAATAGAACGTAGTATTTTCATTTATACACAAAGATACTGACTTAACAGTAAAGCTACAGGAAACATCCAGATGTCTAGGAATCAAAAAGTCTTTTAAAGAAAACTTTTCTATTTAAATTCCATATCTTATACATGGTGACAAAAGTATATTTTTGAAACCTGTTCAAATCTCAAATATGTTTGTCTCTCATTCTGCCCTCCTCCAAGCAAATGAGCCAATTTTATACATATCTACAGTATTAAATAAAGATGCCCAAACCAGTCACATTTTTTACAGAAATGTTTCAGCAGTTAAAATAAACAATTTGTTCTCACTCAGATGGCAAAATTAAATGGAAACATAACAATCTTGTGAAGAAAGAATGCATTAAACCATATCTCTCTGTGGGGAAAGGCAGCATCTTAATATTATGATTTAATAACAGCTTGGTTCAAGCAGTTAAGAACTTTGTTCTTACTTAAATGCTTAAATGTTTGCCAGTTAATCATACCTAGTTGATAATTAATCAGTAGTTCTTTTGGAGTCTGATTTAGTATTTTGTTTAACAAAGTATCAGAAGTTATTCAACAGGGTTTTCTATAAACTCTTTGGCTATAATCACTAAGGAAGTTAAATACACATGAAAGCTATGAGCTACAAGTACCTTAAAAACAGTACACATTTACAGATTATACAGGGATCAGAGTGCACAGGTCAGGACAGAGTTATTATCAAGGTCTAAGTTACTTACAACATCCGTTTTTACATCCAAAACTGAAGGCTGCAGACAAAAAGTTTGAGATTCTTAGGTCTAGAAATCTCTTTGCGGAGCTTCTTGACCACCTAAGATGGCCACAAACTAAACTGCTGCTTCATGTAATGTTACCGCTTTTAATTATGACATATAACCTGCTATGTCTGTCTCCTTTTTTTTTTCTTTTGAAGAATGTAGTTCAGAAACTGCTCATAAAGAACAGAAATACTGGTTGTATTCCCATATGGAATTATAACAATTTTAGATTCTTTTATGTCTTTTGAAGATATTTCATAAGGAAAATATGAAAGCAGAAATCCACAGTCTTCAAAAAAAGCTTAGCGTTGTGGTGATTTTGTGAAAATGCTTAATTTTCTTCTTGCAGCATTTCTTCTATTTCTTTATCCCAGTTTTCATCACGCTTTTCTGATTCTGTTACCACCTCATACTCCTGAAGCTCTTGTTGCAATTCCTTTTCCCAGTCAGCAGTTTCTTCTACAAAAGATAAGTAACGTGTAAAAATTAACATGATAATATAGCATGTAGCTTATTTACATAAAAGTAGATGAATTTGCACTCAATCTCTTTCATATTCCCTCAGCTTTATGAACAATTCTCCTTAAAACCTAAAGAAACTTCAAGACCAGACATTTCATCATCTTATTGACCACAAACAGGAATTAATTACTATACATGTTTCTATTCCTATGTGTGTACTATAATAAAGATACAAAAAGTAAATAGGTGACTTAGTTGAAACAGGCCTCCCTTTGCAAGCTCATTTCCTACAGTCTTTCAGTTTAATGTCAACCAAATTTATTTTTGTACTTTTAAATCCCCAGCAAAAATTTAATGACATTCATAATTTTGTTCGGTATACTCTTATGTAGTTAAACGAGACAAAAACAAACCTCAAACCCAAGATCAAATACTATGGATAATTTAGAAAAAGCAGCAGGTACTCTCTTTGCTGACACTTGTAGCTAGGCAGGCTCATTTAATCAGTGTTAAGGGTAATCATATTACATACTTCAGGGCAAAAAATGAGTCAGAAAGCATTCCTGTGTTGTCAATCAGTTTTAATTAGCTCTACCTATCATATGCAAGAGTATGGGGGAGGAGATGGGCGTTTGATGTGTTACACGTTGGTTAGTACTTCAGCCTAGATATGAAGGTACCTAATTCCATAGTCCAAGTCACTATGGCCAGCAGAGATTTTTCCAACATGCTGCACATTAATGACTTACTGGAACACTTCCATCAAAAAGCTAGATGCAAAGAACTGATACTAGTTATTGGAATTCTTCAAGCTTGGCTACGTATTGGAAAAAAACCCACAACTTCAGAAAACAAGGATTCAGCAACATGAAAAACGTATGTTAAGATGAATTCTGAAAATTATATTATGATAAGCATCTACATATACAAGTGTTTTCACAGTAAGCTGTTCATTGCGTATGGACAGAGCCACATTATCACAGATTGGTTTTATGCTTTTTACACTGATATTAGTTCTTCTGAATTACTTTAAGTGTAAGCCCCATTTTATTTCTTCTCATCATTCTCAAAGGTATTTCTTAAATTTTAACTTTTCAAAATGCGTGAAAAACGTTTTACAGCAGAGGCATCTGCAATCTCACAGTCCGGTGCAAATACTGCCTTTTTAGATGGTTTAACAAGAAGAAAACATTGCCTGACTTTCAAATACTGTACTTTACCTCCAGGATGTCAATTAAGGAAAGAAAAATTTGTACACGTGAAGACCTATGAAAGAGAAGGCAGGGAAAGGAGGAGGTAGACAGAAAAAAAAGGTATTCTACTGTCAGTTCCATAAAAGAGCCACTTTAAGAAGGTTCTTTGGATATAAATTCTTCACAGCTAGCATTTTGTATAACACATGGTTCAACTGTGGTGAGAATTAGCATTAATTTCTGCAATATACTGCAGGTCATTTCACTCGCTTTGAAACGGTAAAAAAAAAAATCTACTTTCCTAAATTGAATTATTTATTACATCAACCTGTCTTAGAATTTCTGTATTTAAGATACAGAACATAACAATAGGTTTACCTTCTACTACTGAAGTCTCTTCTTTCTTTTTGTCTAGCACCAGTTGTTCCATTTCTTTTCTTAGGTCTTCCTGATTTAGATTACAGGCATCAAAGGCATCACTCACAAATTCTGATACACCTGGACTTGTGGAAATCTCTTCCTCATCCTGCAGCAAGACATTTTTGTATAAGCTTATGCAAAAAGGGGGGAAAAATGCCACCAATGGATACTTCCATTTACGTTGACTGTCTTTTAGATAGTTAGCAAAAAAAGCAAACCAAACGCATTACTTTTAAAGAAAAATAGCCCATAAAGAAAAATAGTTGTAAAAGTATTTTTGTACAAAGAGAGATGTTCGATAATTGTATTGAAAATTATCTGCCTTTCATCCTAGGCTTCCTCCTGTGTTCTCCTAACTTTAATTCTGTTTCTGTAATCTTCAGTAACAATAATAAAACAGTACCTATGACTAAATTTTGACTACAATTTTGTACAGTTCTTTACACACAAGTAAGATTGAGAGAATTGTTCTTTGTAAATTCTTCCAGCTTAATTTAGTCCACTGCATATTACCTGCAAGTGAAGCTCTGCTTCTGCCAAGAGTGTTTGTTGGCATGATTTTACAATTCAGAAATGAACAAGAGTCATTATGCATCTAATTTAAAGGTTTTTAAAGTATCAAGCAAAACTCTTCTTGCCATTACAATAAAATAATGTTGCTATTACATTGTATCATTTAGATTTCCTATACTTAAGCCTGACAACTGCTGAAGAGTTGGACAGAACATGGATCACAACTATATTTTTATGAAGTTATTCCTCATGTCTAAATACAGTGCAAACCTACTCAAAATATTCTGGAAGTATCACTCTTCAGAGTGAAAACATGTCTTATTAAAATGTGCAAGATACTACTTATGGCTTAGATAAACTACTGTTTCCTCTTTTGAAAAGGAGTTTAAAGCGTATGCACTAAAAATTAGTATCACAGCAAAACAGCAGCAGGTTAGGACTGTCAGATATTATATTACTATGGCTTCATAGCACAACATGCTCAAACTTGCTGTTACCTATAAGTAACAGTTTCACATACTAAATATCAGATAAAATATAACAGCATCTTTACCTCTTGAGATTTTATTTGAGGCTTTATTGCAACAGGTGGTGTTTTTGGCCGTACTGTTTCTATTAAGGGGGAAAAAAAATAAGGTAGATTACATTTAAATATTTCAAGATCTAATTTAATCTGCATACCTATTAAATGTACAAGAAAATATTTAAGTTTTAAGGAATCCTTGTGGTTAAATGCTGAATTCAGACATAGATAAAGCACTTGCAACAACAAAATGGAGGAGAAACCATTTTCTATTCTTAATTACGGCAAATTTAGCAAACCATTTCCTCATTATGACTCTAAAGTTAAATCACAGGAACCCCCTGCCCCTCAAAAACATCCAGAGAACTAGGTAAATAGGAACAGTTGGGAATCTCAAATAATGCCTTCTTTCAGGTAGAACACTTAAAGATTGCATCACACGTCACAAGATCTTTGAAGTTACAAACATGTAGACCTGGCTGGGTATTACCACTGACATGAGCACTAGTTAGCTCTTTGGTATATCAGACCGTCTGTATGCAGACCCCTAAATGTACACAAGAAGAGTGTTCCTCAGCCTCACCTTCTTTCACACGAAGAAGCCACCAAAAAACCCCCACAAAACCTAGAAGTAGATCCCAGTTTCCTAAGAAAACTCACTGTGCATGCTGTATATAACAGCATGGTGCTAGGAAGGCAATGATTCTTTTACAAGTAAAGACAGATCTTTTTCTTGGCAGGTAAAGGAACACCGAAGCATTCTTCCTCATACAACTAGCAGGGTAGAGTTGTCACAATAAAGAGCGAGGTGGCTGCAAGAACAATTAACATACACGGAAGGTTGTGGTAGTGATGGAGTGCTTGCTTGGCAGTTCTATTTGTTTAAACATGCAATGCTGCTCTGAGTTTGCAGCTTTGCTTACTGCAATGTGTCCAAGTGGACCCTTCCTGCTTACTCAGCAGTTTCTGAAGGGGGCATTATCTTTTTTTTTTTAGGTTTTATTTTTAGAATTAAGATCAGTTCTAATTAAAATAACTCCTTAATTGGTAGCTGTCATTGCTTATGCAGCTCATCTATTCAATGCCCACTGTTGTTTATCCTCTCTTCCTTCCCTTTGTCCTCCCAGTCTTCAGAGGACCTGTTACTGCACCGAGCTCCACAAAGAGACTCCAGCACTCCTGGTTCAAGGAGGCTGTAGAACATGGTACTCTTTGCTGTTCAGCACCAAATGCCCAAACCACCATGCAACAGAGGTGCTTCAAACTCCACCTGCTGCTCTCATGCAAAGGTGGCATGGCAGCTCTGCACTGGGCCACGCACCAGTCTGATATGACTAACATACCATTAGTCTTGTGCTGGATCTACCGGCCTGGCATCATCTCCTCCACTGCTGATGTGCTCTTTGCCCCTGAGGTAACTCCACTGCCAAATAAATAGTTACTAATACCTGGAGAAGGACTAAAACTTCACATTTTGTTATAGATCTTACATAGTCTCTGCACTAAGATCCATATGCCCTTCTTCTTTCCTTTCGCATCAACCATACTAATTTTACTTTGTGAAAACAGCAGGTAAGGAGGCGACAGAGATAAAAATAGAAGGCAATTAATTCTATTTTATAGACAGTCAGCTTTAAGAAGAAACTCTTAACATTATGAAGAGTTACCAACAGGCAATTACTTGTTAACCTCCAGCTAGGGAATTGAACCTTCAAAAAGGTTCTTTAAATAAAAAATAACGCTGATGATTCAGAGCTTCCCAAGTCTATACAATTTTCAAATCCAACAAAATACGCATTTACTACAGTCTGGTAAATGTCTCTCTGCCATTACAGGAAGTCTATCTGCATATTCTGTACTGGTCTTCTGAATTTTATAACATCTATAGGAGGTCAAAAGACTGTGCTGCTTTTTTTTTTTTTAATTTAGATGAAGGTATGTTTTGTTCTCAGTCACAATGGTAATTTTACTATTATCCAGCAACTTTATCTTCCAAGGGTTTAGCTGACTCAAAGACAACAGTTCCGTCGTTCAATAGGGTCAGTTGCCATCTCTTCTGTAGAGTTGAGCCACTTCAAGTAAAGCAGCTAGTTTAGCAAATGTGAGCATTGTGGGGTTCAAAGACAAACAAAAAAACCCAAACAAACAAAAACAAACAAATACACCAAACAAAAAAAATAGAAAAAAGATTATGCTGCTCAAAGAGCTTACAGTTTAAGACTGCCCATTTAATTACATATTTAGCTTACATAAAGGAATCCCTCAGCACTGATTAATGATAGAGTAACTTTGATTTGACCTTCCAGTCAGCCACAACAGCGGCAGCTTGCTTTTCTTTTCCGAAATTGGTTTACTGAAGCAACGTATGCAGAAACAGAAATAAAATAAAAAGCTCAGCGGAAAGGGGAAGCAAACTAATAGCAGACTTCAGTCTTACAAACAGCAGTCAAGAAAGTATCTTCTGGCAGAATTTGTTTCTAATCTTTCCAAATGCAACCATTTCCTCTATACAAAGGACTAAATGAAAGGATCTAACACTCAAAAACCTATTGTGAGACATTACAGAAACCAAAGAAGACAATCACTACTTTTAATAGTCTACAATATAATCCTATCAGTTGGTGTAATTAAAAAACCCAGAGAACAGAAATTAGAAAAAGAAAAACAAAAACACACACATACAAGAAAAAAACCCAAACCCAAACAAATAAGCGAAGAAATACAAGAAGAAAACTTGATAAATGCATTTAGATGCCATTTAAGTGCAAAAGTTTATGAAATTATGAGAATTCTAGCAATTTGTTGAATTGATACCACCTGTATAGGGTAAGAGTGAACACAATTTGCTCACAGAAAATGGCAAAAATGGGAGCTGAATATGATGTGAGTGTACAAGTGACATGACCAGGGAAACAGGAAATGAGCCCAAACACAGTCTGCACTGAAAAGTAAAGGCAAAAGCTTTCTGTTATGATTAAAGAGTTCGTGTAGGACATTTAAGGGTAGCTCTCTTACATGAGAGATAAAAATTAAGTTTCAGCTTACATAACTGATTGTTTCTCCACATGTATCATAATTTCTCTATCACTCTTCTGTTTCTATGGTGAGAAAAAGAACATGCTTACAAAACTGTGAGAAAAATCACTATCGTGTAATTCTCACCTTTTTTTAAACCTGCATGTATTTTTTATATTAAAGGTACAGAAGAAAAACCCCGAACACAAGTCCTGTACTCCTTTGCTTAAAGCAGTCTTTTGAAGTACAATAAGCAAAAGAATTACATCATTATAGCAAACGGCTAAGTCATTTTGGGCTATCTGTATGCTGTCTTTCTCAACCTTCTCAGGGAGGGAACCCTGCTCCCAACAGCACATTGCTGTGTGCTGGCAACAGTTACTCTCTTCAAAGGCAAGCATTCTCTCAAGTGCACATGGCATGTGGTCACTTGCCAGACACTCGCCTAGATCTCTGTGCTCCATGTAATACAATCACAAGGCCATGTGTTTTTTTAAGCTTACAAAGCATGAGTAGTGTTTCTGTGACTGACAGCAAGCATGCTGCTCAACATGGGGACATGTTGCCATGTGTGACTTTATAAAGCCCATTGGGACAGCAGACAACTGTTTTGGATAAAAGAAGTCAGAATTGGTGCTTCTTGGCCTGCAGTAGATTCTGGAGTGATCTGTCCTGCCAAAATTGCTTGGAATATTACTTTTTTCTTTCTAGATAGGGATCTTGCCTCAAGAAAGAAAACACCAATATGAAAAGATATATTTGAAAGGGGGAAAAAGAATGAAATTAATAGTGATCAGTTTGCTGTCAGTCATGCCAGCAGTGTCAACAGGACTTAAGCATTAACTATTTCACGGATGATGACAGATTTTTGATGTAGGGAATACAAGAATTGGTATCAAGATGCAGCAAAGGCTTTCTCCTTCTGCCTAATGCCTACCCAACCTGCCAAGTTCCTTCAGGTGTGTAACCTGGGGTGGTGAACATACCTAGCTTAAGCTAAGATTACTAGTTACTTTTTGTGTCTTTGCCAGTAACTGCTTTCTACTCTTTAAGCTGCATATACTCTTGCTTGCAGAATTTGTTTACATGCAGATAAGATGCCAAGTGGTTCTTAAGAGGGTCAGTAAAAATAATCTGTATAAAATGATAAATGTAACTGAAGACACGTTGAAGTGGCTTTTCCATCTCAAGGTTGAATCCCAAGTAGTCTCCTGGTCTCTATCTTCCTCCACTTCTGTAATACACTGTAGAACTTTCTACATCCTGCAATCATCTCTGCCTCTGCCACCACAATAATTCTATGCCCGTATCACTCATTAACGTCTGTTTGGCCTGAGGTCTAAGCAAAAGCTAAGAGCAAACTGTCAGCTGGCTAGGTTGGCTAGTACCTGTTGTCTTACTAGGTGAAACAAAGTTACCTCCTACTACTTTTTGACAAGTCAAAAAAAGCACACCAGAGACCACTAGGGGTCTTGAGCTGCTACAAGCCATGTATAACATTTTCTTTCTTGAGATTTTCACTCTTCTGACAAAGTTGGCTGGAATCGTGAAATGGTTTAAAACCACTAGGAGCCTCCTCTTCCCCAGTCTGGACAAACACACCGAGTATGACAAGAGAAGCCCCAATTTAGTGAGAAATCCAGAATAAAAATTCAGTGTCACCTGATGTGCACCATCAGTATGCCTGACACTAACTTAGTGAGCTGTCCTAAAACAAATCCTTTCCATACCTTTCAGTTCACTATCCTCTTCTCTGCCTTTGTTCTCTTCTTTTCCTGCTGCTTGCTGTTGAGCTGCAAGTGCAGTGAGTTGTGCAGACTGTTTAATTAGAGACACCCTGTAGAAATAATTTCTCCAGAACACCTCCTCCTTTACGCTAGAGAGAACAAATTTTGATTACTACATTTGGAAATATGGTTCCTTTTAACATCTAGCAATGAAATAAAATTAAATTTGCAGAGGGACAAAGTAGACATAGGTGACATTTAAGTAAAAACTTTAAAAGGAAGTTTGTAATATTAACACAGTTAAAAAAATAATCTATCATCGTAGAAGTTCTTGATCTCTTACACGACTGTTACAATTGAGTTAAACCTATAATAATGTTTTGACTTTAGAAAAGCTTAACAGCATGCTGCAATACATAATTGGGAAAAACAGAATAGCATAATATCTCTCTTGTGAAATTATGTGGGGAGTGAAGTTATCTTCCTGCCCATTCAGGCAAACAGTGACTACTGAGATTATGAACAGAGGAAAAAAACCTGTTAAGCAATGTAGAATAGGCAAGGACAGCACGACCAGAGGCTGAAGACAGAGCATCAGGGACAGATACGATGAAGACCTAGAATATTTAGTACTGACAGTAGCACATAACATCAGGGAAGGGGGTAAATAAAATGAGAAGCTGGGAAGCTTTATATAAAAGGAGGAGACTTAAGACAGAAAAGCTCATGATGTTTTCTTTCCTGTTTCCATCTTTAGACAAGGAGACTAATGTTAGGAACTCCTACTTAACAAGAACCTGTGAAACAAGCTTTCGGAGCAGCATCTGGAACTGGATCAGAAAGGAGAACAGCACTTGAATGAAGCTGGGATCAAAAAGCCATAGTGGAACAGGCCGTAACCACTGGGACAAAGGCCTTATGGATCTTTTAGTTAGGTCCACCAGAAGGACAGCAGTTGCAACACACAGCTTTTCCTGCCGCCTGTTCGAAACGAGTTTTTCTTACTTGCACTGCTACTGTTTTGTGATGCATTCTTTCACCATTTCTCCAGGGGGCCTCTGACTCTCCCTAATAACCTTTCTGGGGTGTCAGTTACACCAACAGATCAAAGCACTTTTGTTGCTGCATTTACCATGGTTTTGGGAAAAAGATTTTCAATTAATTTAGCACACTGAATACAGAAAAAAATTAAGGCTTCTCCCATTCGTAAGTCCACAGGTCCTTATTAGTTTGAATGCCTAATGGATCTACTTGTGTTCTTTCCTAAGACTACTAAACCACAATGCACATGCAATATTTCATGCATTTTAAATTAGATCTAGAGGAAGTACATAAAGAATTGAAGGAAGTGAAAATAACAAGAAGTAATTTATGAATATATACACACACACCAGAAGCACAAGGATACACAGTTGTAAGAGCTGGAGCACCTCTCTGAAGACAGGCTGAGACAGCTGGGTTGTTCAGCCTGGAGAAGACTCCAGGGAGACCTTAGAGCAGCCTTCCAGTAACTAAAGAGTAACTACAACAAACCTGGAGGGACTTCCTACAAGGGCATGTAGCGATAGGATAAGGAAGAATGACTTTAAACTGAACACAGGCAGATCTAGATTAGATATTAGGAAGAAGTTCTTTACTGTGAGGGTGGTGAGGGACTGCACAGGTTGCCCAGAGAAGCTCCATCCCTGGAAGTATCCAAGGCCAGGCTGGATGAAGCTTTGAGCAACCTAGTCTAGTGGAAGCTGTCCTTGCCTATGGCAGGGGGTTGGAACTAGATGATCTTTAAGGTCCTCTCCAGCCACAATAGTAACCATCAGAAATTACTTACTGTTTGGGAACGAGATCAAACCTCATCCTGTTGAGAAGTTCATCTTCCTGTAACATCACCATTGCAACAGGGTACATTTGATCAAAGTCAAAATTAAACTGCACACCTGCCGGAGGATCCCGCAGAAAATTTCGTTTATCCTTTGAAGAATATATTTATAGTCATTAACTGATATCAGAAAAAGGATATCGTATTTCACACACGAGACCAGCAATGGAATCCCAGTTCCCACATTATTTTATCATATCACAAAGCTGCAAAGCTTTTGTTATTGGCTTTATTACTGACCCCAGTAATACTGGGGATCTCCTTTGGCTCAAGTTGATCCTGAAAGAACTATTCAGTCTTGCATGATCAGTGCAGAAACAGACACATTAAAAAAGGACATTGAAAATACATAATCTAATGCCAGCCAAAAAAAAAAAAAAAAAAAAAAAAAGGGAGGAAGTTTTCACCTCTCCATCAGGAAAACTAAATCGTACAGGAAATGAAATACTCACTGCTGACAAGGCCAGTATTTGTTGCTGAATTGTCTCTTCTTCATTGCTGTCTACCCAGGGAGGTACTGCTGCTTCTGTTATTGAAAGAAATAAAATAATTGCATGTGTATTACTTGAACAAAACCTGCCTTAAAGTAACATATAACATAACAAAAATAAGCCCTCATTTCATTTTCGTAAACTAAGCACATGGGACATGAGAGAAACTCTAGGAATGATTTTTTGCTTATTGCAGGTAAACTAGCTAACTAACTAAATATATAAATAATTGCCAATTTCTGTTATTGTAAAACTGGGATTTTCTTTGCAGTGTGCGTCACTCAACTTGGTACCTCTTAGTTACTGAAGTAGTGCTGTAAAACTGGTTAAGCTGCCTGCAAACAGAAATACCTAGATTCACTTTAAACACGTTAACTTTGTCTAAATTAAGTTTTAAAAATAATTTGCTATTCTATTAATTTTCTAATACCCAGAAGACACCAATTCTTTAATGGTGGAGAAAATAAGTTATAAATTTGTTATAAATTACATGTAGTACACTGAATAAGCATACTTGAGGTCAGCTGATTTATATGTTTACACAGATACTTCCAAAATACTTCTATAGGTTATATACAGAGGAAAATAAACTACTGTAGATCTACAGAAATCTACTAATCTCTTCACTGTCAATGCAAATTCAGCCTGCATCTGATGCATCTGTAACAGTTAATTCTTATGCACTTTAACTAGCACTGCTTATCAGACTATGCATCTGACATCAGCAAAATCTTTCACACACATAGATTCCCATCTGATGCTAATGCTTCTTTCAGTAAACCATCCGATAGCCCTTCTTCTGCCAATCTAGCTACCTATTTTCATAAAACTTTCAGAAATATATTAACAGATGACAAAGTTTACTAACAGAGACAAAAAGACAAAAATACAGACAAATGCAGTCACAGAAACAATCCTGCGGGAAGAAATCTGGCTAAAAAAATTAATTGTGGACATTATGCAAAATTTTAGAAAAATCCATTTAAAACCAGCTCATTTTCAAGATTAACAGTAGAGCCACTAACTACTCAAACTGCAAGAAATTACTGCATCCATGTAACATGTTAAAGGAGATAAAAGCCAATGATGAAATGCAACATAAAAAAAAATGTGTGCTTATTTTAAAGTTTAAAATAGATCCACTGCAGGTAATAGTGGGTTAGGGTGGATAACTCAAAGGATTTAGATCACAGATAATTATAAAGCAAATGATTTATGGAAATGTAAAAAAGCAATTATACCTTTACTGTAAGCAGAGCAACACCTACAGCAAAACAAATAACTACAACAGTGCAAACCCTAACTCATGTTTTTAATTTTATTATGAAAATGTGATGATTGCTAAAGCTCAAAAGAGAAATAATCAGTACGCCTGTTTTCAATAAATACACAGGTTTAAGATTCAAAACAACAATAAAAAATTAGCTTTGCTAGCACAGTGATCTTTGAGTTAATTTCAGAAAGCTGAATTTGGTTAAAAAAGCAAATCTAAACCAACTAGACAATGTAACACTAACCTCACTTAAAAATGTTTTCTTCCTATTCCATAACATACTTCAAGTTCTGCCATAATGTGTTTCATTAAACAGAGTTTTGATAGATTAGGTTTAGATATAGCTTAATTATCCAGCTTCCAGCAAGTTTTAGCATATGCAATGTTTATGCAAAAAATCATACATTACCTGATTTTTTTGTTTGCTGCTCTTGGACAAATTTTTTCTGCTCCTTCTGAAAATCTCCAATAATTGTCTGAAATAAAAATTATGAAACCACAATTAAAAAAAAAAAAAAAAAATCACTCCTTTTGTTTCATGTTCACTCAGAAAGTGCTTTCAAATACACTGCAGGATCATGTTCTTATATCCCTGGTGGCCCTTTTTATAAGTTAAAGTGTTCTGCATAAATCATATATGCCCCTTTACTGAAACATTTGACTTTACCTTTAAAAGTTTAAACTATTGTGTACGCTTTCAAAATTACATTTAGAGGTCTATCAAGTTCAGGGGAACAAAAAAATACAGGAGGAAAATCCTAGCTGATAATCTGAACATTGGCATACTATGGATATACAGTTACTGCTTTACCCTATCAAATATGGACAACACAGACTGTTTAAAGATACCCTCTTTGCCTTACAATAAAATTTGGGAGTTGCTCAAGAAATACATCCACTGCAATAAATCAGACTTGTAAAATTGTTAAGTATTATTTAAAGAACGTCTGCTTGGCTGACATAATTTCTCCATTTCTGTTGATGACAAGTTTTCATCAAAAAATTATGTTCCAAAACATCCTTATTGAATTTGGAATTAAAAATAGAAGAATTATCTCAGAAGTCAGCATGCCAAAATCTAGTAGTAACAGTGCAAATGTTCAGTAGTTGAAAGCAGAGGCAAAGAAACCATGAAGCTAGAAATGAATACTCAACTCACAAAACACAAAATTTTATACAGTGAGGTCTTTGGTTTAACAAGTTGTCAAAAAGCACACAAGTCTTTAAGCCTGATAAATTGCTATAATTATTTTTTTCCTTCAACAACACAGTATTTCAGTTTAACACCAGTGAGAGATGCCTTAAAGAAATATTACCACATGCCAGATTTGCCATGTTATAACAATAGAAAGAAAACATATTTTAGATCAAACATCTAGAAATAAAATACCTTATCAATGATACTATCGATTTTTCCTTCTTCTACAGACTTCTTTATTGTCTGTGCTGTTTCAGCAACAGATTCAGATATCTTTTTTGTAGCAGCAGTGGCAAAATTGAAGAGGTAACCTTTCAAAATAAGAAAGAGAAAGATATGAAAAAAAAAATTCCTTGTTCTCTTACTAGATTTATTTTCCTTTCTCTAATAATTCGGACACTTACTTGAAAGCTGCTTTCAAAATCATTTAATACCACTTCTGACCTCCAAAGAACTCCTAAAATCCTATTTATCTTCTCTTAGCTCATATTCTTTAGTGATGATGATCAAACTGTATGTTTGATCACAACTGTCTGTAAATCAAACTTTTACACATAAATCTTGTGTACCAAATTAATGGTCCTTGAAATACTGATTTCCAATGAATGTTCTGAAGCAAAAGAAAGTGTCTTTCCTAATTTCATGTAAGTACTTCAGAGACATTAAGCAGGAAAGTAACTTTAACAACAGTATTAAAACAGGGTGGTGATTCTGGTCTTTTTAAGAAAATCAACATACACAATTAAGTCTCCTGCAGTAAGACAACAAATGCCTGAAACATTTCAGTCGAGTAAAATTTGAGATTCCTTCAAAAGTCTTAAGATAGAAGTTTATTCCTGTTGTTTACCCTTTTTCTATTTTGCATTGTCTTCTTCTTTTTAGTCTTCCTGAGAGGCACTATTGCCCTGTTGGCTTACTTCTGAATACAATCAGCGCCAGAACAACAGTAACAAGTATTTCCAAAGACTAACCAGCATTTTTTTGTATTAGCGGTGCTGAAGTAAAGAAAGGTGGCAGGAAGAGAACTATGTGGCATAGGCAGTTACAAGCAGCAAGATGGGTACTACAAACCTTCAGAAACATTAAATACCAGTTTATTGACAATGGATTTTAAAATAACATTGGTATTATTTCCTCAGGCAATGACACTGTCACAAGCACTTTATTATATTTGAACAGTTGCATTATGACTTAAGATCACAGTTACAGTGTATACAATGATAAAATATTGGTAAGTGCCACTGTAAATATAATAATTACAGGTGGATCTAGATAGATTGAAGCATTGGGCAATCATCAACAGCGTGAATTTTAACAAGCTGAAATACTGGATTCTGCACCTGGAACAGAGTAATACCAGACACAAGTATAAATGGGGGGAGGCTGGAGAGGAGCCCTGCAGAAAGGGACCTGGGGGTGCTGGTTGACAGCTGGCTTAATCTGAGTCAGCAGTGTGCCCTGGCAGCCATGAGGGCAAACTGCATCTGGGGTGTTTTACATACAGTATAAGTAGCTGGCCAAGAGAGGTGATTGTCCTGGTGTACTATCCTGATGTACTCAAGATGTGTAGCCTCACCTCGATTACTGGGTGCAGTTCTGGGCCCCAAAACTTAAGAAGGATGTGAAGGTCCCCGAATGCGTTCAGAGGAGGGCTAGAAAGCCAGTGTAAGGGCTCGAAGGAATGTCCTATGAGGAATGTCTGAAGACTTTGGGGTTGTTTGGTTTGGAGAAAAGGAGGCTGAGAGATGACCTCTGATTGCTCCCTACAGCTTCCTGAGGAGGGGAAGCAGAAAGATCTGATGATCTCTTCACCCTGGTATCCAGGGCTTGGACACTTGAGAATGGTTCAAAGCTGCATCAGGGAGGTTTAGACTGGACATCAGGAAGCATTTCTTTGTTGAGAGGGTGAAGAAACCCAGAAACAGACTTCCCAGGGAAGTGGTCAATGCCCCAAGCCTGTCAAGTGTTTAAGAGGCATCTGGAGAATGCCCTTAATAGCACACTAACTTTTGGTAAGCCCTGAATTAGTCAGGTAGTTGGACTAGATATGGAAGAGACCTAGATGAAAGGGACCATCTAGGTCCATTCCAACAGAAACAGTCTATTCTATTCCAATTCTATGGTTAGAAGTAGTAATGGTAGATCTAAACTGCACAGTAAGTATCAAAAATATTTGAGGCATTGGTAAGAATGAAAAGCACGTGAGAGGATAAGGATGCTTTAGTTATTCCCCAAATTTTACTTTGACCTTTATACAAGGGACTTCAGAAAATCCTCAGTATTTCTGTTTTGAACAAAACCTCCCAACTTCCTTCTCAAGACCTCACAAAGATTCTACTTTCCTTATGGGTTGGAAATGTAAGAAATAACCCTGAAATGCAAAAAAAATGAGTTATTAAATGAGCTGTTAGCCACAGGTAGAATGAATTACTTCAGAGCATTCATGTCACTTTTTGGAAACCTGACTGTTCTTTCTGGCATATAAAATATTCTCTTATTATGGTATCACTCCTAATATAAACACTGAAATATGCAGAGGTCTAGCCAGCCCTTAAGCAAGTTATTTTTATATGTAATTTCTAGTTATAAGCCGCAGAAAGGTGGCAACCGAACTTCCTTCAAGTACTTGCTAGGATCTTTCATAACTGTTATCAGACTTTACAAACCATCACATGCTTCATGTTGTAAAAATACCCTCCTATCTTCTGCACTTTAGATATAGACACATTCTATATGGATACATACTATTCTCCTTATGATAGCAGAGGAAGCAGCAGTCTACTGAATTGTTTCCTTCCTACCAGCTTGTATTGCTTGTTTCCTGTATTCCTGTAAACTCTCATATGCAATTGTTTTAGGTGCAAAAGGTGCTGAAACATTTGCTGTCCATCAATGTTTTTTCTTCTGAACTAAAGTACTTTAAAACTTCAATAAGAGTTGCTACTTTGCCTTAGAAAAATAGACTTAGTGGTAAACACTTCCACTTTCAAGCGACCAAGAAACTTTCCCTCCCTCTTATAAATCTATGCCCATATTAAGAACATGTATCTAGCGATATCTAGTATTAGTTCATACTGACAAACTCTCCTAACCTTTGAAAGAATGCAATAATGAGGAAGAAAAAAGAAAAAAAATAAAATAGGAAACGTACGTAAAGCTTCAGTTTTACCAGTAAAATTCTTTATGTGCTAGGGGAACCTCTCCACACAGCTACACTGGTTGTTAGTCATGCAGATATTTCTAGAGTTATCATGTGTTAAAACAATGACGTGCAAATCCTTATGAAAAAGCCTTTTCACCACAATCTTCTCTAGTGTCACAGACAATGAATCACTAAACCAAATTCTCACTTCCAGAGCAAATTATGGTCTGGACCTTCCTATGTGTAACAGTCAATGCTTACTTTTCTTCTGAAATTCGAAGTCTTTTCTCCATCCTGAACACTGACTACCAGATTAGGATTGTTTTACAATAACCAGACAAGTATTTGTCTGAATTAGAAGAAATCAAACCCCATTCCTTTCCTATAAAAATAACAAAATCACAGAAAGCCCACACCAATTTGTGAGGTACATTATATGTGAGTGACTTCTCCCAATGGGAAATGTTAATTTAGTGACAATTCTGAAAAAAATGATAACCGAAAGGAACATTTGCAGTCATTTACTTGGGTCATATTTTAAACACTGAAGGGTTTTGTTTTGTTTGTTTGTTTAATGTGTTTTGCTCCGAAGTGAGGCAACATTCCTTACCAGTGCACAGAATTGTGTGCAATAAAATATTTCTCACCGCCAGTAAGTACTAAAACAAAGCTCTGAAATACAGAAAAATAATGAAATTAGGGAATTGTGTCACTTCCAAACTTCCAGCTTTATCAATTGCATAGGATTGTTTCATAACTGTGGTAGAGACTACAAAGCTGCATGAAAAACTCCATCTTGTGAAATACGGTAGTTATCCATGCCACAGACTAGACTTAGCAGACATGATTTTAAAGGAGCTTAACAACAAATATATGCAAAAACAAAAATAGAAAAAGGATAGCAAAAAATAACTTTTAAAACTTTTCACCGAGATAGCTTTCCATACTACCTAACCTAACCTGAATTACAGAATCATAAAATCATAGAATAGGTAGGGTTGGAAAGGACCTTAAGATCGTCAAGTGCCAACCCCCCTGCCATGGGCAGGGACACCTCGCTCTAAATCATATTACCCAAGGCCTCATCCAACCTGGCCTTGAACACTGCCAGGGATGGAGCATTCACAACCTCCCTGGGCAACCTATTCCAGTGCCTCACCACCCTAACAGGAAAGAATTTCCTCCTTATATCCAATCTAAACTTCCCCTGTTTAACCCATTACCCCTTGTCCTACCACTACAGTCCCTAATGAAGAGTCCATCCCCAGCATCCCTATATGCCTCCTTCAGATACTGGAAGGCTGCTATGAGGTCTCCACGCAGCCTTCTCTTCTCCAGGCTGAACAGCCCTAACTTTCTCCGCGGATCTTCATATGGGAGGTGCTCCAGTCCCCTGATCATTCTCGTGGCCCTCCTCTGGACTTGTTCCAACAGATCATTTACATCTTAAAAGATATGCTTCAGGCATATTTAAAAAAATTAAAAAAAAAAAAAAACGTCTCTAGGTCCCTTCATGAACTTGTGTTCTTTGCTTTACATCACTGTGCAAGCTACACTGGAGTTGCTGCCATCTAGATGAAAAGCAATTTTCCTATTTATTTGTCGAATTGAGAATAAACATGCTTAACTCATCTGAAAACCTATCTGTATGGTCTAGCTCAGCTGAAGCTTTGGTGTAAATGCCAGTAGCACTAGTAACTTCTAACTTGTAAGCATACATAAATCCGGCCTACCTTCCCTCCTCCAATTGCTATAGTACTCTCACCACGCTGCAGGACCTTACTTCTGAGAATACACAGCTTTTTTAAACCCCACAACAGCACTCCCCCCATGAAGACGCCTGGGCGCGATACCCTCTCCAACAAGTGAGACCATTCACTCAAGCTTTCTCTTTGGATCAAGGTCCCCAGCGGCGACGCGTGTGTGAGGGGAAGGAGCCCCCCCTTCCCACCGCTGCAGTCCCGGGGACTCTCCACCCGCGGGGCGCTGCCTAGCTGGGTGCGGGCGTGTCCCGGAGCTAGCGGTGCTGGGTCGCCTCCCACCTACGCTCCCCAGCGTACAAGGATGGGACACTCACTGCCGAGCCCCTTAGCCTGGCTTAGGAGCGCCTCCGAGTCCGGCTGCTCCGAGCTCTGCACGGTCGCCTCCTTATCGACCACCTCCTCCTCCTCTTCTTCTTCCTCCTCCTCCTCAGCGGAGCTACTCCTCTTCTCCGCTGGCAGCAGCTTCTCCTCACCTACCCGCTCCAGCCCCAACCAGCTGCCCAGGCCCCGCAACATGGCTGAGGAGCGGCAGCCGCACTGGCCCGTTAACGGGCACTCAGAGCTCCAAGGGGCGAGTAGCTTCGAACGCGGAAGCGCAGGCGGTTCGCTCCTTCCGCATGCGCCACTTCCGCCGCCGCATGTGTGGTGGAGGAGTGGGGAGGGCAATAGGCGGGGTGGTGGAGCCGACATACGAAGTGGGGGGAGTGTCGCTGTTCGCCTGGGGCTCCCGCACCGCTGCAGTCCTGCTCGGCTCCCCTGCCCGCGGATGCTTTTCCCCGCTTTGACGGGGTTATTTTGCGGCGCGGGGCTGGAGGGCGGTAAGGGCCGCTGTCGTGGGGTTTCGCCGTCCTCTGTGGGGAGGTGTTCGCTTGAGTTCGGCAGACCCTGGCGGTGATCCAGCGGTGGTTACAACGTAGCGGGTGCACCTCATCTTGGTGGGACAGCTACCCACCTTTAAGACCGCAGAGGTGTCGCGGGGCGGCAAGTCGCAGTCCGGTGACTTACGGTACCCTGGGAGGAGATTGTCACTCTCTTCCCCCGCCCTGCCGCGATCCTCTGCGCCGCTGGCCTGCCTCCCTGCCCGGCCTCCGCTCAGCGTCAGCCCTTTGAGGGCTCTTCCCGCCCAGCACCTGGCCCTGAGGTAATGGCCGCCCCGAGGTAACGGCCACCCGGCGCTGACGCAGGGCAGAGCAGGGCAGGGTGAGGGCAGCTCCTCTGCCGGGACCGACTGCAGCCGGTTGCTCGCCGTGGCGCAGCAGATTTCGGGTGGAGCGCACCCCAATTCCTGCTGAAAGCAACAAGTTTTTGTTGATAGGGCAGAACAGAGTAAATCGTGTTCCTTTCCGCTTGTGCTGATTTCCCGTTCCCAGCGAAATGTTTTTTTCCCAGTATTCGCTTTTTGCTTTCCCTCCCCTAACTCTGTTTCATTCTTCTTTTACAAGTAGCTTCCCTAACCACCTGGATTCCTTTGTTTCTATTGGAAGTAAGCTATGTGTTTCCTTAAGCTGCTGGAAAGTCGCTGTTCTTGCTAAAATCACAGCGGGCTCTTCATTGTGGTTCCTCTAAGCAAGGTAATAGGGCTCGGATGCAGGATGTGCTCGAGGTTTATACCTGTTGTCGAAATAACTTCTCTTAAAATTCTAGGCTACTAAAATAAATTGAATGCTAAAATAGCAGGGGAAAGTTAATTCCTGATGAACCTTTTCTCCTCAGTTAAATATGTTTGATGCCTATGGTCTTCTTTTTGTCCATGTTAACAAGGAAACAATAATTTAGTAGTTCCTGTTATCAAGAACACGACAGGCATTGTTACATTCTTGAACTCTTAAGAGGAGCCTCTCCGAGGATCCAGGCCTTATTTGTCTTCAGTGTAGTAAGAGGAAGGCTTACAAAGTGCATTCACTAGCTGCTGCTTACTGCCAGCAGCCGAAAACCATCCTGTGTTGATTTATATTGAGTTCTCTTGGGTCACGTGTTTTTGCATGTTCCTTTGGATGAATTTGGTGCTTGAGTAAGGAACGATTTTCTTGACTAGAAGGTTTGCTCTGTGGTGAGCCATACTGCCACTATGCAAAAATAATTCCACTGATTAGCCTCCACAGCTGCCTGAATGTAATATGAATGTGACTATGAATGAGATACATCATCCTGTTTCAGATGGGGTGGAAAAATAGTGGCAGAATCTAGGCTTGTCTGAAAGCCAGGTGGAAGAGGAGACCAGCAGGGACAACATCAACAGGAGTTGGTGCGAACAGCAGATTATAGCAACAAGGAAGAAGAATTTCTAATTAGGATAGTAATTATCAGAATGTTTATGGGGTGTTTTTTTCAAATTTTTCTTAATAGTTCTGGATACACTACCATTCATATTCCTACACAGTGCAAGGTGGCATATGTGTATTAGCATCTACTACATTATTCTTCTCCCAGTCATATGATTTATCTAGTATAATATTTGAATCCCTTATTTCATTGTGTGTCTCTTAAAATGAACCAAATTTTCAAGAGAGGAAGTTTCTGTACCTGAATAGCTGTTGTTGCCAGTGCTGGTACTATTGCAGAGTGATGGGAAAAACGATATCTGACTGAGGCTTCACTGCCTGTAATTGGCATTAACTGTTGTGTTTCTTTTTTTAGGGTATGAGGTTTGTTGGGTATTCACAGTTCCCTCCTATGAAGAATAATTTATTTCATGGTCTAGACAGGGAAACAGAGACTCTGACAAGTTGGCCATGCTATAGGTCTCAGAGATGCTTTATCCAGGACTGCCATTCTGAATGCATGATGAGTGTCATAGGCTTTTCTCTAAATGTGAAACTTAATAAAATGCTGTTTTCTAGAAGAGCATTAACTGTTCTTCTGCATTGCAGTCCACAGATGCTAAGTGATTCTTTTTCTGTTTTTTCTCTCACAGTAATTACATGGAGAGGGAGAATGGGTAGGATTGTGAAGGAAGGACTCTAGGGTATTATAAATACAGACATTCTGGTTCAGTTTTTCTTTCTTGGTCTCATGTTCTGTTATCTGTAGGATACTGTAAGACTTCAGGTAAAATGGTTGATACACTGTGAGTTGGAGGAGTGAAAGCTACTGGAAAATGGGGTGGATGCTATAGCCCAATTTTAATAAATTTTTGAAGCTACAGTCACTTTTTAAAGGTAAAGCTACTGGATAGAGCATGTGAGTGTTCTGGCTAATGTAGCAATGAGCTAAATTCTTAAAACGTGAAGTTATTAACTGCTTTAGAAAAAAAATTCAGGGTGAGATTTGTCTTGCCTGACGTGATTCTGAAACTTAGCTGGCTTTTCCTGTCACAGGAGAGGGATATGGCAGATGAACTGTGTTTCTCTGGCACAGCCATGGGGCGGTGTATCAAAATGGTATCTGGTTTTCCATTGATTGTGGGGTGGATTTATGCTTGTGGATTGGACTGTAAGCTGGGAGAGATGAATCCTGCTCCCAAATTCCAAAATGGTAATTTTTGTTGTCTGTTTCCAAAGGTCATTTCAACCTAGATTCTTTGCATACTGAGACTGTGTTCTTTCCTAACATGAATTTGCATTCATCAGATGCATGTCGTTATCATTTTAGATTTTCAGCTTGAGATCTGTGTGCTTGTGCTGATTCTCCGATGAAGTACATTCTGGTAACTGGTGGTGTCATCTCAGGCATTGGCAAAGGGATCATTGCAAGCAGCATTGGCACCATATTGAAATCATGTGGTCTACGTGTCACTGCAATCAAGATTGATCCTTACATAAACATAGATGCTGGAACCTTTTCACCATATGAACATGGTATGGAGAGCAGTGCTGTTCTGTTTTGCCTAAATATTTGTATTCTTAGTAGGATGGTGTTTATGGTGTCTTTAAAACAAACAACAGTAGTAATTAGTAATTTTATAATCTATTTTGCAATGCAAATTCCTTCCTTGCTATGTGTTCTCAAGGGCATTGTCTGCTCTAAATAAAGAGAGGTTATCTGTTGAAGATACTTTTGGAAGTAGATGCTTCATTTCTATAAAATCCCATTTTGTTAGGAAAATCCTAGCTGTAGGCCTTGTTCAGTTATTTTCAGTTCAACTTGATAAAAGAAAACAGAATAGTGGTATAAAACTTATTTGAAACTGAAGTAGCTAGCAGATACTTATGAATGCTGTTATCTGGGTGTCGGGTGTCAGGTGTCAGTGCCTTCTAGTGTAAATGTCTTCATGAGAGTTAGATTAAGTTCCCATCTAAGTCTATAAGGATCTAGTCAAAACCATCAGAGAAGCTTATAGACCCAACTAATGATACCATTAGTTTGTTTGGTTAGTTCTCTAAGCTACCTTGATTGTATCGACTACATTGCTGATGAGCAACAGGTCAGTCTGTCAACATTTGTAATGTTGCCTGTTCCTTCAGCTATCTGGCTTGTTACTTAGACATTTATTTTTTAATAAATGATGTTTTTCAAAGTTCCAAAGTACCTTCAGCCAATAGACATTTCTAATTCTTTTTATTTGTTAGATATTTTTTTTTCTGCCTACTTTTAGTCTAGTCCAAAAGTTTTGGAACTGGAGGTAAACATATATATCTCCTTAACTAAAAAAAAAAACCCACTTTGCTTTTTTAAGTGGAAGAGCACAGCACATCAGACCTCTCCCCAAAAGCAAAATTTAACTAATCCAGTGGTCCTGCACTTTCAGAATCATATCTGGTGTTCCTTAGGCAATTGCCTTTACCTTTGGTGGTAAGACTCCTGTGATGTCTTGAGTTTATGAGGATATACTCCTCCCCCAGATCAGGTACAGGTGAGAGGGGGCATTAGAGCAAATAATTCCCACATGGTATTCTCCCCCCATTCTGTTCACTTAAGAGTTTCTTAATGTTTGTGAAGAAGCATCAGTAAGTAGAAATTCACACATGCCAAAATGGCAAGCCTCTTTTGTTAACGTTTTGGCAGAAATATGATTGACTCACAGGATTTTAATTTAGTGATTTCTAGTTAACATAAGAGGTTTTTTAGTAGTATATTTTTTAGTTCTTCCAAGGCCTGCTTATGAGAAATCTTGGTTCCACTCCGTGTCTGTTGGCTTAAATGATAACTTAGTACGGAGAATGCAGTTAGTACATCCCAGGATCAGGCATAATTCTTCCACCGTTTTGTAGAATCAGGATAGTTAGGGTTGGAAAGGACCTTAAGGTCATCTAGTTCCAACCCCCTGCCATGGGCAGGGACGCCTCACACTAAACCATGTCATCCAAGGCTCTGTCCAACCTGCCCTTGAACACTGCCAGGGATGGAACATTTACAACTTCCTTGGGCAACTCATTCCAGTGCCTCACCACCCTCACAGTAAAGAACTTCTTCCTTATATCCAATCTAAATTTCCCATGTTTAAGTTTGAGCCTATTACTCCGTGTCCTGTCACTACAGTCCCTAATGAAGAGTCCCTCCCCAGCATTCCCATAGCCCCCCTCCAGATACTGGAAGGCTGCTGTGAGGTCTCCATGCAGCCTTCTCTTCTTCAGGCTGAACAGCCCCAGCTTTCTCAGCCTGTCTTCATATGGGAGGTGCTTCAGTCCCCTTATCATCCTTGTGGCTTTTGTTAAACTGTTCATTGGAGTGTTGTGTCTTGGCAGGATATATATTTCTGTAGTCCACACTATGCTTTCAGGAAGGCTCTTCTCCTTGTGCACTGGTTCCGCAATTTGTTTAACCATTGGTTTATTGAGTCATGGCAAAATATTTATTTATTTATTTTTTTTTTCTGAAAAGCTTTCCCGCCTTACGTCAAGATCTAGCAACTTAAGTTCCTTCAGAAGTTGATTAGATTCAGAATTTAGAGGCTCTTTAGCGGACTATGGAAAATCTGAACCTGAAGGATATTTTTGTTAGATTTCTCAGGATCGGAACATTTGGTGTCGCCATAGTGTACTAAATGTACAAGGTGAAAGAATTGAGTAAGAAACAATGATCATTCCTGAAGAAGCATTTATATTTAGCCTAACTTTACTCCTGGTCCAAGCCACAATCATTAAAATAGATCCAACCAACAAGAATTTACAGTGAAACACTTTGAACATGTGTGATAATTCATGCTTATAAAAGCAGTGTTTGGCTCCTCTGTGTAAATTGCTGTTTTATTTGTTGCCGATTTATGATTCCTGGAGACTGTTTTTTTCCAGTCAGGGGTTGTAGTATGTTGTTAAAATGCTGCTTAAATGTTTTAAGTCACTTAAATATTTTGGCAATATAATTTAAACTTATTTGCAAGCTATATGTGACTGAAGGGTAGACTAAAAGACTTAATATCCAGGTCACACAGAATGACAATACAGATTGAGTTGCAGCATGTGTTTTATTGATATGTTGTTGTGATACGTCATTTTTAAAAATATTTCATGAATTTTAAGAGAAGTTTGTGGTGTTGCTGCTGTGTGTTTAATAATTCCTCATTATTTTACTGCCTTTCTGTTGGTTTTGTCTATTTTTTTCAGGTGAAGTTTTTGTATTGAATGATGGTGGAGAAGTTGACTTAGATTTGGGAAATTATGAGAGATTTTTGGACATCAATCTCTATAAAGACAACAATATCACCACTGGAAAAATATATCAGCATGTCATTAATAAAGAAAGACATGGTGATTACCTGGGGAAAACTGTTCAAGGTGATATTCTTAATTCTGTGGGATACTTGTCCGTTCCGTCTTTGCTGAAGTGATTAGCTAGAACAAGCTGTTCCTTGCTGCATCACTTTATTCCTTTTTCTTTCCCAAGAGTTTTGAGCATAATCCTGTAATGTTTGGCTTCTGGGCTCAAAGAAAAGAGAAATAGAAAAAGGAAGTACTAGTTTCCTTGTGATATTTTTGATCATTTTCCCCCTTTTGCATGCAAAACCTGGTATGTGGGTCTCAAGATATGCTTGCTTGTTTTTTTTTCTTGTAGTTGTTCCACACATCACCGATGCCGTTCAGGAATGGGTAATGAATCAGGCAAAAGTTCCAGTGGATGATGACAGAAAAGAACCACAAATCTGTGTAATTGAGGCAAGTATAGAATCTTTTAGGATATATATTCACAATGAACACAAACAGCTAGCTTGTTTTCTCCTTGCTACTTACTCTAAAAAGGTCAGACTGAAGTTTCATGGAGAGCAGCAATGCAAAGGCACATTGTATTTTCTTTGGTTTGTTCTGAAAATGACAGGTGTGGTCTTTATTCCTATAGCTTCTGTTTACTTGCCTAAATCCCTTCTAGAACACTGTTGAAACTAAGCTGCTTAACAGTTTTCCCTTTGCAAAACCTTGAAGGAGTTAGACTGAGTATGTGTGTCATGTACAAATGTAGTGTGAAGTTTCTCTGCTACTGGGTGAACACAAATGTGCAGTTCTGTCAAAAGCCACTTGATGGCACAGAACAGTCATGAAATACAACTACTTCATAAGACATAGGTGCTAAACATTGCTTTATTCAGTGCTCAGTCTACTTCAGCTCTTTGTGTCTTTGAAAGACATCTAATTTCTGTCTTTGTAACAGGGACTTTGTATCGGGTGTTGGTTTGGTAATACTGAAAGTCTTGTATAATGTCAAGTATCACTTCATGTAGTTCATATGGCATTTATCGATGTTGGAAAGTTATGATAATACTGCTAAATACCTGTGTTTTGTTGGTCACAACTGTTCATTAATCTGACAGATGGGAAAATGAAGGGTTTTTGTGTCTCTCGCCTATACAGTTAGTTGCATGCCATCCAAAGCAGCAGATGTAAGCACAATCATTGCAAAGCCTGTTAGGGGGAGAAAAAACCCCAACCAAACCAAAACCCAAAGTAAAACCCAACAGCAGTCATTGGGTTTCTCCTTAATGTGTATAAACTTTTGAAAAGCACCTATTCTGAGTAGTTGTCAAGAAACCAAGACTTTAGTTTGAAATAGTTGTGGTTCATACTCTCAGCATCTGCTCATTGTCAGCCCACACAGTTGACCTGGCTCACAGGACACGTAGAACTGCCGGAGATTGCCAGGAGCCTGGGGTGCAATACAGGTGACTCCCGTAGAGGAAGATGTTGCTTTGCTTCTGCCTTATTTGGAAGCTTTTATCCTTCACTGTTGATTATACTTGTTTACCACTTCCAAGGCATCGTCAAAGCATGTATTATTCAGTAGCACCACTCATCTTCCCAGGGGAAGCTTATGTGTTTGATGTAAAGTGAATATAAAAAAACTTGAAAATTGTTCTGTTTTCCACTGGAAACAAATATGCAGAATAGATCAAGGCTCTTTGCAGAGTGTGCCTGCAAGTGTAAATATTTCAGAAAACTTGGTGGAGGTAGACTTTAGTTTGGTTGGTTTTTTTTTTTTTTTGCTTTCTGACACTGACATATCTAAGCTTTCTTTTTCAGCTTGGTGGAACTATTGGAGATATTGAAGGAATGCCATTCATTGAAGCATTTAGACAGTTTCAGTTCAAAGCAAAAAAAGAGAACTTCTGTAATATCCATGTTAGTCTAGTACCACAGGTAAGTTATTAAAATTGATAAAATAGATTTTAAAGTGTATTGGGCTTCATATTTGTTCACTTTTCCCATTAACCCTTTAATGGTTGAGGGTTTTAGAGATGCAAATATGAAGCCCAGTCACACTGGAGTAAACAAAGGCTTTGATATTTACTTTATTGATGTGAGTATCAGTTTTAGTATTCTGAGTTACTGAAAATCCTTGTTATCAACACTGATTTACCTAGAAGGCTAAATATAGTTGTACTTCGCACAAGAAGGTGCTGGTACATGATGAACCCAGTAAGAAAGGCCCTCAGACTCTCTAGGGTATCACTTAAAATTCTGTTTTAGAGTTAACGCTATATGGAAGGAAGGGTATAAATGACTTTATGTCCCTTTAGGTGGGGGGAGCCCCAGGCTGTGTAGCATAGAATGGCCCTGATGTGCAGTGTGCTGGGCATACCTCATCTGCAGAAGAGATTCTCCCCTTTTGGTCATTTGGACTAATAGATAATTTCATTACATGGAAACAACTGTATCATCTTTATTGTCAAACAGAAAGGATGTTTGACAGAACAAACATCCTTTCTGGAGAACTTCTTGCTGCATTCCTAGATAAAGGGAAGGCCACACAGGTAATGGAATTGCAGATCTTGAGTGAGAGCTGCCTACTGGCTCCTCTGTTACAAGAGCTGGCTAAGTTTGTCCTGCAGCCAAGGGTTTTGTGCAGCACAGTGGTCCTCTGAAGGGGAATTCTGGTGTGGATCACTAACTCCTTGATGTACAGTGGTCTTCTGGTCAAGGCCACTCCAACTTTTTGTGCAGGGCTAAAAGTATATTTCTATTCTAAACATTCCCTTCTAAATTTTACTTCACAAATACGTTTTATTATTTTAAGAGATAAGTATTCACTGGGGAGATTTTGTTAAGCAAATACTGGTAATGATGATACGATTGCACCTAGTATGGATACAGAGAGAATTATTAGCCACCACAGCTTTGGATTGGAGGATTGGTCAGCTATTGGTAGGATTGATTCAGTGTATTTGAAAATAGAATTACTTACTACCTCTGATAATTTACAAGAGCAGTTACTGAAGGCCATGTGTTGTGTTGGGCATTCTCTGTATGTTAGCGAAATCCAACTTTTGGAATATTCCTCTTCTGCCACCTGAGTCACTTGCACTGAAACTATTTCTCTGAAAAAAAAACCCAAAACCAAACAACCCAAAACCAAAACCCGAATCAAAACGAAACAAAAAACCCCCAAATAAATGTGACCTGAACTAGGGCTTTGTGGGTTCTTCAGAATTTCTTACATAACAGTGTTGCCATTTCTGTTTCTGCCATATTGTGGCTCTGTTTGGATACATTTACTTCCTTCAAGTATTATTATTTGCAGTGGCTTTTCTCTTTTTACCTGTAACTGCTTTGCCATCTGAGCTTTCAAAATACATCTTTCCAGCCTAATGCCACTGGTGAACAGAAGACAAAACCAACACAGAACAGTGTTCGAGCACTGAGGGGTCTAGGCTTGTCTCCAGATCTGGTGAGTCAATAAATGCAGATTTTTATTTACAGGTCATCTAGAAGTGTCCTTGTGTAACCTGTCTTCAAAGTATAAGTCTTAGTGTCCCATGAAAGACAAGAACTTTAGAAGAAATAGAAAATACATGCTTCACTAACGCCACAGGAAATCAAATTACTTGAATTCACTTTACGTTAACTTAAATAAACTAACTCCTTGTGATATCTTGGGACTGTAGCTCTGTTCTTCTGAAGTTCTTTGCAGGGAAATCATTCTGCACTGCTAAAAAGAATCTGAAGTCTTAGTTTACTTTGTGGGAGGACCTAGAATGCCTCTGGCCTCTGATGTTCTCTCACAAATTTCTTCTTATGCATAATTAAGAAGAAGTAATCCTACCTTTGAAGTACAGCCTTAAAAAAAATATTCCTGTTTGGAAATGTAAATATATGGGTGAATCTCCAAAGTAAGGTTCCTCAATTTCTGTCATAGAATTGTAGAATAATCTGAGTTAAGAGGGACCTTTAAAGTCATCTTGTCCAACCCACTGCAGTGAGCAGGGATATCTTCAACTAGATCAGGTTGCTCAGAGTCCCGCCCAACCTTAATTTGAATGTTTCCAGGGATGGGGCAATTACTGCCTCTCTGGGCAACCTGTTGCAGTGTTTTACCATGCCCACTATAAAAAATTTCTTCCTTATATCTAGTCTGAATCTGCCCCTTTTAGTTTAAAACCTTTATCTCTTATCCTATCACAACAGGCCCTAATAAAAAGTTGATCCTATTTTTTTTTATAAACAGTCTAAGTTCTGGAAGGTCACACTAAGGTCTCTACAGAGGCTTCTCTTCTTCAGGCCTAACAAGCACAACTCAGCCTTTCCTCACAGGAGAGGTGTTCCAGCCCTCTGATGATTTTTTTTTTTTTTGTTGCCTCCTCTAGACTCGCTGTAGGAGCTCCATGTCTTCATTCCTGTGCTCAGGGCTCCAGAACTAGACACAGTATTCTGGGTGAGGTCTCACCAGAGTGGAGTGGAGGGGTAGAATCACTCCGTTCACATGCTGCTCACACTTCTTTTAGTGCAGCCCAACATATTGCAGCTTTCTGGGCTGCAAGCGTGCACTGCCGTATCATGTTGAGCTTCTCATCCATCAGTACCCCCAGATACTTCTTGGCAAGGCTGCTTTCAATCCCTTCTTGCACCACATACTATAGTGAACCTAAAGCCAGCAAGTTACACCTCATGCTAGTTGGCAAATAATCAAAAGCCGAGCTCCTTCCATTTTTTCTCCCCAGTGCTTTAGTTAATGAGTATGTGGTTATTCACGGAATGCAGTTTTTGCCTCCCTGGTACTTTTCCTTGGGAGCAGAGAGGAAACACAATTAGAATGCAGCTTCCTGTTGTGATACGTGTCTGACACTGATGTTAATCTCCTTGATCAGGTGCTGATCGCAATGAAGCCAGGGCAGCACAGCTTTAAATGCCAGTAAAACCTCAGTTCAAACTTACGCTCCCGTCTTCCTGAGCTACAGCTGGTACAGCTGAAGACACTATTTCTAGGTCTGCTTGAGAAAAAGAAAAGGAAAATTTGGCTCTTTTGTGTGAGGCTGTTTGTTACATCAAAGAATATTTTCCTTACTTGATTCTGGAAGTTCTTGAGCCTTTTCCATTCCCATAAAGTTCACAGGGAGAAAAAGCTTCCTAGCCCTTCTGTTGTGGTTTAAGCCCAGTTGGAAACTCAGCCACGTTGCCCTTGCTCACTCCCCTCCTTCCTCCCCCCCACTCCTGGAGGGATGGGGAGGAGAATTGAAAGAATGTAACTCCCACAGGTTGAGATGAGAACAGTCCAGTAACTAAGGTATAATACAAACCACTACTGCTACCACCAATAATAATAATAATGATAAGGGAGATAACAAAGGAAGAGAATACAACTGCTCACCACCCGCTGACTGATACCAAGCCTGACCAAGCAGTGATCTAGCCCTTCTGGGTAACTGACCCTAGTTTTACATCCTAGGCATGACATGCTGTGGTATGGAATATCTCTTTGGCTAGTTTGGGTCAGGAGTCCTGTCTCTGCTTCCCCCTGGCTTCCCCTCCTCCCTGGCAGAACATGAGATTCAGAAAGTCCTTGGTCAGAGTAAACGTTCTGACCAGCAACTAAAACCATTGGTGTTATAAACGCTGTTCCCAGGCTGAAAGTCAAAACCACAGCACTGCACCAGCTAAGGAAAAAAATGACTGCTCCTGCTAAACCCAGGACACCTCAGAAATGAAAGAGGAGTGAGAATGGTCAGTGGTTCTATGTATCTTCAAAGAAGAAAACTTACTTTTAAAAGAATAGTCACACAATTACATTTTGTGCTGTGTTTTCTGATTTTTTTTTTTATTCTTGCATTTCAGGTTTATCAAAAGAGCATGCTTATAACTATAATATAAGTAGGATATGTGTACATACAATATATCATACGATGTGTACATACAATATATCCTTAGCTTATATAGGCTTTATAAGTAGAATATGTGAAAGGATGTCTTTGGTAGCTTCAGATTGTTGTGATGTGGCAACTGTAGTCAGCTTGTGTAGTGCAGTGGTGCTCTATAGTCCAAGCTTCAGGCACTAAATTTCAAAATCCCTCTTCAGGTGCTATTTACATATGGAAAGTTGCCTGTGATTTTTAAAGCCGTTAAGATAATTCCGGAGCCTGACTCCCTCCCTAACCTTCGAGTTAATTTTTAAAAGCCTGCTAAGTGTGTGTAATAAAAGAAAAGCAGGCTGATCTAGTCACTTTATCGCATCTTCAGTTCTTGCCTGAGGCTGCTGGTGACCACCAAAGCACTGAGAGATTAAACTCTCAACACAGCTTTTTGGTGCTGCTATGAAGTTGCTTGGGCACTGCTTCAAGAAAATCTTTAAATCGTTGCTGTCTTAGAAGGGGAAGTTCTTAGAACAGCAGGCAGGAGGGCTTCCTTCATAAGCTGTGCTGCCAGGTTGCCTGATCTAAACTTCGCTAGACCTGTTCTTAATACCTGCTGCCTCCCTGCCTGGGCCCAGGCTTCCCTGAGGTGGCGTGCTGGGCCAGCCTTAGCTGTGCACATATAGGAGCCTTTCTGTTCTCTATGGGGTGTTTTAAGTGCTTAATGAAAACTGCTGTATCCACAGATAAAATGGACACTGTGTTTTGAAGACTGGTTATACACTTGTCAGTGCTGCCCTATTCAACTGGATTGTCACGAATCTTTGTTTCTTTGATATCTGTCTCTGCCACTGTAACCAGTTCTCTGTGACTGCGTTAACTTTAAATTTGTCTCAGCAGGATGGATGATAGATTTCAAAGTGGATTTAATTATATGTTCATATTGCCAATTATATATTATTACTGTTTGAAGAATTATATCTTCAAACAGTGTCCAGTTTTTAAGTTGTGCTTAATTGAACAGAATGTGCAAATTGTTTCATAATTATTTTATGATTACTAAAATGTGCACTGGTTTTCCCTTATACTTGCCAATGGTTTTCTGTTTCTGGAATTTCTTGCAAGGGTAGGGGAAATTAATTAGATTTTGTCAGTGTAACTAAGCTGCACTCTGGCAAGGCAGTCAAAGATCAGCTGCAAGTTTCTGAACAAAAAAGGGCTTGATGCACTAAGTAGTTGCATTAGCTGGAAAGATGGGGAAAATAATCAGGATCATCCTACTTTCTGTTACACTTTCAGGATTCAAAATAGCTTCATGTAGTAGACTTGGGTAATCAATAAGCACACTGATAGAGCAGTTCTGTGTTCGCCTGAAGTTACGTAATGTAAAATAACACCTTCCAACTAACATCAAATCACATGTTTGTTTATTGGTAAAAGTTGCCAGTATTTTCTAAAATTCTTTAGCAGAATAGTAACACCAGGAACACCCTACCCCCCCCCCCCCAAGAAAAAAAAAGATGAAATCGTTTTCTCATCTTCAGCCTTCTTTTCTTCATGATACACAAATTAAAAACTACAAAAAGGTGCTGAAGTACTGAAATACTGGAAAACATGCATGTAAGCTAAGTATTGTTGCTCAAAATTTATCTGCTTTGATTCATCATTTTATTTGTACTTGTAGAGCTACTAGACTTTAGGTAGAGAGTATTACAACAGTAATGCAAGAAGGGAGAACATGAGGAAGCAGCATTACAGGGAATATCAAAGGTTAATAAAAGTGGGTCAGTATGTGCAGGTGACTGATTTACTTCTGCCTTGCTAGCAGGTATTGGTAAGCTAAGATATGTTGTGGAACTCCAAAAGAGAAGAGGAAAAAAAGGCACATAAATTTGTTCTGTGCCTCCAAAGGAGTTAATTTCTCTATGAACAATATTGAGTATTTTGTTAGTCTGCCTAGTAAATGCTCAAGTCTTTACCTTCTGTTATGACAGATTGTCTGTAGAAGTGCAAAACCTATAGAAATGGCAGTGAAGGAAAAGATTTCCATGTTTTGCCATGTGGAGCCTGAGCAGGTCAGTACTTTAATATTTTATTCATCATTATTTAAATATGTGGGAAAGCATCCAAGTATTTATGTGCATTTCTGTTTTCAACTTTAGACTGATCCTTTCCAACCCTAACTATTCTATGATTCTATGATTAATATGTAATTGCTTACAATTTTTATCTTACTGTTATGTACTCTATAACACATTAAAAGTATTGGGAGTTTATATTTTAGATTCTATGTCAAATAATCATTAACAATTTGAGTGGATGTTAAGTGAAAAGTTAATAAAAGGAATAGATTTTGAGCACATAGCTAATTCCTATACATAGTTGTGAAAACTGCACTTCTGAAGCTGGTTATAGTAATGGATGAACAAAGTGTGGGTAAAGCTAGGGGGCTGCTTATGTCCATAGATCATCACAGACACATAAAGTATCTCACTGTGATAATATTTAATAAGCTGTTCATGGCCTTTAACATGCTTGGAACATCTCTGTGTAGTTTTGTATATTTTTGTAATTAATGTGTGATTTTTACCTTACTAGTTTGTGATTAATTGCTATTCAAGTAATAATTCTGATAAATGCTTCTTAATATTTATGTGAGTGAAAGCATTTTACTCTTCAATTTAATGGGTAATATAAAAGGGATAACAGATGCCAGCAGTTATTCTTTGTTTCAAATACGTGCCCATGTTGGCCTCTCGTTCTGAAGGTGTGTAAGAAAAACCTTTTTATAGTAAGATTCCAGATGAGCACATAGAGGGCAAGGGGCTATTACTCCCGCCACTGCTCTTCCTTCCATCTGACTATCTGTAGAAGACAGCTCCCTTGAGCTAGCCTCTGGAAATCCTTCAGAAATGCCTTTGTGGTTCCTCTCCACCCAGAGACAGACAGATGGAAGTTCAATCAAACAACAATGCTGTGTGCTTTCCTGTCAGTATCAGGCTGTATGTAATCATGTACACAGTTAGATTCCAACTGCAGTTATGTGACTGGACTAACAGTCCAGTGTGCCCCTGAACTTCCCTGAAGAGTTCCCTGGCAGGGAGGGGGCTGTCTTCATGGCAGTGTTTTGTTTCTAAATTTCTGTCTTTTAGGGTAGAAGCTCAGCATGTAGTATACAAAAATATAGAATGTTATATTTCCTATGAAAAATTATTAGCTAAGTCTCTTACTTTATGCTTTTTTTATTAGGTGATATTTGTCCATGATGTATCTTCCACTTATCGAGTACCAATCCTGCTGGAGGAGCAAGGCATCATTAAGTATTTTAAACAGAGGTTAAATTTGCCTGTTGATGACCATCCAAGTGATCTTCTAATGAGATGGAAGAAAATGGCTGACAGGTATCCTAATTCCTGCTGCTTTTTGTAGTATTTTAATGCAAGTTAGGATTGTAGGTCCTGTGAAATCATCAAACTTGATGGGAGACAGTAGCCTGTTCCTGATCAACAGCTGTGAATGGTCTGGGTTTAAAAACTGTCAGTTTTGAGGTTTTTAGTTGATGACTTGTGAAGGTAAAGGAAAAGCAAACATTGTTAAAATGTTTTCTTTGTGCAAATCAGTCTAATAAGCAAAAAACTTGTTTTTGTCAGATATGAAAGGTTGCTGAAGGTATGTTCCATAGCTCTCGTTGGCAAGTACACAAAACTAAGTGATTGCTATGCATCTGTTTTCAAGGCTCTGGAGCACTCCGCACTGGCAATTAATCACAAACTGGATTTAATGGTGAGGATATTTTTGGATTTTGCTTTCAGGGATACTTTGAATATACTCTGCTATACTATATGTCATGGGAGGCAGTTTTAATTCGTGTGGAAATTAGGAGATGCATCATGTAGATAAATACTGACCAAACATCCTGTTTTTTCAAGAAGTGTGTACGGATTTAGTAATTTTATTTGGATCTAAACACACTTGAATAATGCAGTAAACAAAAGTGGATCTGATGAAAAAGCAGGCTTTACCTACACATTTCTATTTACATCAGAGGTAGGTCTTGCTCATGAGACTGCTTATGTTAGTAAGATTAGCTTAAAGGAAGAAGAAAAGAGGTAAACTGAAAGCAGTTTAGTTTGTTTTTAAAATCCAGTGCCAGAAGCTGTTGCTCTTTATTTCGTTTGATATTCTGAGAGCCCTCAGTTTTATTTTTAGCAGGATTCTGTTATCAGAATTGACCCATAAACCTAGTAATTCCTCAAACACAGAACTATTTAGGGATGTAGTTTGCCTCTTATTAGTAAGAACAGAAAGTTGAACTACATGCGGGGAAAAGCTTACCACCTTTCTTGCTGGTAGAATTATCGTATCCATTGTTTAGTTTGTTCCAGAGATGGCAAGCCTGGAAATTGAGTTGAAAATATTAGGTTGTCTTAATGCCATTAAGAAGTTGCTCTCAGTGGAAGAAAACCTTGCTTTTTTTTTTTTTTAATTAGTACATAGATTCAACAGAACTTGAACGTTCTACAGAAGCGGAGAACTCAGTGAAATATCACCAGGCATGGCACAAACTGTGCAAGGCAGAGTAAGTAGTATTGGGTATTCTATATCCCAAATGCAAACAATGATATTTATTTCATGTGATGAAAAATGCTTCAGTAAATAAGTTTCAGTGCATCCAAACTTCGCTTACTTACATAAGGTGATAGATGTGCATGGTTAGTGACAAGCTTCAGACATAGCAAATTATAGTCTCAACCTTAGCATCTGCTTTTAATTTCTTTAGAGAAGTTGCAGTTGTTTGGGTTTTTTTGTTGATTGTTTGTTTTTGATAGCTAGATTTTCTTTACAGTGCAGGTCAATTGCCACAGATTTGTCTTTGTCAATATGCATCATAGTGAAAGGTAGTTAAATAAAATCTTAGTAAATGCTGGTAACACTCTTCAAATGTAGAATCATAGAATAGTTACAGTTGGAAAGGATCATGTAGTTCCAACCCCCCTGCCATGGGCAGTGACACCTCACATTAAACCATGCCACCCAAGGCTTTGTCCAACCTGGTCTTGAACAGCGCCAGGGATGGTGCATTCACAGCTTCCCTGGGCAACCTATTCCAGTGCCTCACCACCCTCACAGTAAAGAAATTCTTCCTTACATCCAATCTAAACTTCCCCTGTTCAAGTTTTAACCATTTACCCCTTGTCCTGTCACTACAGTCCCTAATGAGTAGTCTATCCCCAGCATCCTTATAGCCCCCCTCCAGATACTGGAAGGCTGCTATGAGGTCTCCACACAGCCTTCTTTTCTCCAGGCTGAACAGCCCCAACTTTCTCAGCCTATCTTCATATGGGAGGTGCTCCAGTCCCCTGATCATCCTTGTGGCCCTCCCATGGACTTGTTCCAACAGTTCCATGTTCTTTTTATGTTGAGGACACCAGAACTGCACACAGTACTCCAAGAGAGGTCTCCAGAGAGCAGAGTAGAGGGCCAGGACATCTGTTAAGAATCATTGCCAGGATTTCAGTTTGCGTTGTTTGTTGTCAAAGTGCATTTAATTTCTTCAGTATTATTTAGTAGACACTAAGTTTTGGTGTCAAGATAAAGTAGTGAAAATGTAGCAAGTTTATTTAAGCAATAGGTGTTTAAGCAGTGGGAGTTTCCCTGTGAAGCATGAGGCTGGTCAGATGAAATTTGGAGTGGGTAGATGAGACAAACCTCCAAATTGAGAGTTAAATTCTGTGTATTCTGAATGGTCATATAAAACATGCATTTTGTGCTTTGTGCTTGTTTTGGTACAATTTCAAAAGTCTTCAGTTTGTGTGGACTTCCTTTGCTGGCTGGATTCTACATGTTGGTTGCTTTATATATTGGTGTCATTCCAGTGGCATTCTGGTCCCAGGAGGGTTTGGAATTAGGGGAACAGAAGGCAAACTCCAGGCTATTTCCTGGGCAAGAACAAAGAAAAAACCCTTTCTTGGTAAGATCATTAAGAGTCAGAAATTGTTGTGTTTTGGGAGTGTATAGCAAGCTAACTGATCTGATTAAAAAACAAAACAAGAACACACGCTCTGTGGAAGGATCCTGTCTTAGGCAGTATGTGTGCTGTTGTGAATATTTGCCTTGTAGATAATGCCCAGGGTTATAGTCATGTACTACATTTGCTGTATAAAGGAAGGAAGAAAAAGACTATCCCTGCTTCAGAGGTTTTTTATTTGCTATATCCACATTTATGTGGGGGAGTCTTTGTGTCTTGTAGTTAAATCAGCATCATTATAGATACTAATCAGCGTGCAGGAAACGTAGGTGTCTTTGGACACATTTGCTATCTTAACTAATTTTTCTTGCTTTATGGTATGTTTTATTATGGTAAAGTCTAAAGATGCCATCTAGCCTATAAGCTAAGTGCTGTTTGTGTAAGTGCCTCTGAAGCTTCGGTCCCTACTCCACGTTTCTTACGGTTTTTAAGTGACTACTTGGACTAGTTGCCAAATCAAAATTTGTATCTGGATATACCCAGATTTCAGCTTCTGTGTGTCCTTACAGTAATTACTGGTAAAGTAGATGGGAATTAAAAAAAATGTTTGAAAAGGCTTAAAGCACTTAATTGTGTCACATTTATTTATCAGTGTGCCAAATTTAAATTTTTTTGCATTGAGCAGTTTTTTTTTTGTTTTTTTTTAGCTTGTTGTTAAGTCTGTGTATATACACTGGGTACCAAGATTTCTAAGCAGTCAGCTTTAAGGCAGAATAGCAAATACTTTCAGTCCTGCTCTTTGTCCTGTTAAATTCTGGGGGTTTTGTTTCCTCTTCTAGGAGTTTGTCTGGGAATGCAATTAGCAGTTGTGGAATTTGCAAGAAACTGTTTGAATTGGGAAGGTGAGCTCAGTATGCTCATGTGGATGTGATTTGCTTAGAAGAAATTTTATTCTGTATGTGAAGTCTATGTTTATTATTAGAACTGTTGTATAGATCCTATCATCATTAGGTACTTAGCTCTTCAACATGATCATTTTCAGGTCAGCACCCTGTGCTTTCTGTACAAGGGGATAGGAACTCTTATGCAGATTGCTTTAAACCTGCTTCTTGATTTAGAAAGTGTGCTTATAGGCTACCTCTGTAGTCTCTTTCTAGAGTGTTCAGGTGGTGAAGAGTAAAAGTGAGAAGTGGTTTTCTCCCTTGCTTTCATTAGTTTGAGTTGTCAAACCATAGCTATTGCAGTAGAAGTATGAAGAGACTTAGCTCACCAAATAACTTGTGCAACTGACAGCTGGGAGGAAAAAGTTATGGAATGTAGGAAAGGCAGTGTGTATGACTGAGGTCATACGCTTCCTGTGATTGCTCGGAAGTGGTGCAGTGTGTGTTTAAACATACAAGATGGTAGCTTGAATGCAGACAATGAAATGCCACAGAACTGTTATGATGCATTTGTATTGCATGTATAACAATGGAAATGTATTGTGTTTGTTTTGAACGTGTTTCAGATGCTAATTCTACAGAATTTGACCCAGACACAAAAAACCCTGTTGTAAGTACTGTTTTTTTTTTTCTGCGTTAGTTTTGTGAACATGTATCTTTTGTTAAAAAGGGAGTTGGCTCTGTGTAAGAACTGTCTATATCATTACATAGTAGCACATGAAAAGGCATCTGTTATCCCTATTCTATATTGTTTAAAAGGGTATTTTCTTTTAATAGTGCCTTGCCTTCACCTGATCAGTGTGTGATTTGTCTTAGCTTTATGTCTTGTAATTTTTCTAATGGTTTTCTTGCCTGTAGACTGTTGGTGGGAGTAGACAATAATGATGAGGTTGGCTTTACTAGAGAATAATATACAAAGAGAAGCTGGAAAGCGTAGCACAAAGCTATTATCAAAGTAGAAATTTATATAGAAAGATAAGGATTGTATAAAAAGCTGTTGAAAAATTCTTGTGTTTTGTTTGTATAAACAGTATAAATAACCATTACACTCCTTCTCCCTTATGAGTCTCACAGTCCTCCTTTTGAGAAGAATTTCAGTACTGTAGATATGACAGGGCTGAATCTTACGCCAGTGGTAGAATCTTTTGCTCCCCCGTTCTTCCTCCTCCTGCTCCTGGAGGGAATAGGGAGGAAAATCAAAAGAATGTAACTCCCATGGGTTGAGATAAGAGCAGTCCAGTAACTAAGGTATAACACAAACCACTACTGCTATGATGAGTAATTACAAGGGAAATAACAAGGGGAGAGAATACAAGCACTCACCACCATGACCTGACCAGCTATCTGGGCTTTCCAGGTAACTCCCCCCTGGTTTATATACAGGGCATGATGTGCTGTGGTATGGAATACACCTTTGGCTGGTTTGGGTCAGGTCTGTCTCTGCTTCCTCCTGTCTCTGGTCCTGTCTCTGCTTCCTCCCAGCTTCCTCTCCTCCCTGGCAGAGCATGAGGCTCAAAGTTCTTGACTGGAGGGGCTTTTTAGAGCTAGTTTCGTTTAACTTCTTGTCGTGGTTTAAAACTGTGGTATGAAATACCTCTTTGGTCAGTTTGGGTCAGGTGTCCTGTTTCTGTGTCCCTCCGGCTTCACCTCCTCCCTGGCAGAGCATGAGACACACAGAGTCCTTGGTCAGAGTAAATGATTTAGCAACAACTAAAAACATTGGTGTTATCAGTGCTGTTCCCAGGCTGAAAGTCGAAACCACAGCACTGCACCAGCTACTAAGAAGAATGACTGCTACTGCTGAACCCAGGACACTTCTCATGATTGCATTTCAGATAGTCACCTCAGGTACCTTTTTGGGATACAGCTAGATAACTGGGGATTGAGTCCCCCTTTGGAACTGGCGGTTTCTCTACATTATTGTTAGGGTTGTTCACAGTAGCTGGCTCTGATGCAGAGCTCCACACTTAACTGAAGTCGGGAATGTGGGTGCTTTTCTGCTGCAGCCTTACTGTCAGTTTCTTCTGTTACAGAAATTGTAGTGGGTATTAGTACAATATATCTAGGACTAAATCTTTATTCCATAAGTAATGAGTGATTTGTGATTTGCATTCAAGGGCAGGTAAGGTATATATGTTAAAGAGAACATTATTTGGACATAAAATTAAGAAAATAATGGAGTGCATGTGTCATGGAAAGTCAATGCAGTGTTTACAATCAAAGCAGTATGCTTGCAGTATGTATAATGGATATTCTTTTGTTCTGAGCTACATTAAGGTTCTGAAATTGGTTATTACCAGTCATATTGCAGCATTTTAATCTGATCTTTGACATCTCGGTTCTGGGCAAGGAACAGATGTAAATCATTCCAAAGGGGAAATTTGCCCTGTCAATAATTATAACTGCTAATAATCTGTCTTAACAGAGTCCATGTTGTGCTAAAACCAGTTGAGATATTCTATATAATCACAAATCAATAAAAACAATCAGAAGAGAAGCGGATTAGTGAAGTTTGTGAGCTACTTAAGTGGTGTAGGTGTTTCATTATTCAAGAAAGTTAGTTCACTGTATTAGCACTGATAGTATCTTGCAATGCCACTGTGTTGTTCAACTGAGGGCTAACTTAGGACCGAAGTTATGTACTTTTCTTTTGGTTCCTGCTCTGTTGGACACTAAAGTGGGGGAAGAAAGGCACTGGTAGTAGTAGCAGTTCTATTTGCTTTTATTTTTAAGAAAAAGGAAAAAAGACAAAAGTTCAGGTATGTAGTTTGACAGGGGAACTCAGGGACAGCCGTAAAATATGCAGCTACTTTTGCATCTCTTAATTTGCTAAGCATTCAAATGCTCTGAACTGTACTTAACCAAAGCTGATAGTTTTTTCCTAAAGTATGTATAAAATGTCTTAGTCTCCTTTGCCTCCCTAATGTCTGTCTGTGAAAATCTGAATCTTTTTCATTAGAAATAAAAAATTGGGAATGTAAAGTAACCATGTAACTCAGAATTAGGCTTCCAGAGAAAAAACAGATGTCTGAAATGATGAAAAACATTACTGGCAGTTTAAATAACACAAGTTATTGTACTACAGAGGAGCATTGTCTGCATTAGTTAAAAGTTTTGAGGATCATAGAAATCTTTTATGTGGTAAGGCAATTATGATTTGTTTTGTTTTGAATAACACACAACTGAATGCAGAGAGTTGCCTGCAATGCTGAATATCTGTTCACTGCAGCTGCTCGTGTATTTCTACTGACTATCATTACAACAGTGTTGCTCAACCTGGGTTCTGCAAAAGCACCCGTGAGTAACTTTATATAGGATGGGAACCCTGTATAACTCTGTATTGCTTGTTTTGGGGAATATTGATATCAATTATATTGGGATGTAAATGTCCAAGTATCGCAAAGTTAAGGTGTCAAACACCTTGGAAAAAATAATAGTCTCTGCACACAAAAATGGAAGCTAATGACTTAGTAGTGTAAACCAGACAAAATTGTATCTTTATAATACTGTAGGGAATAAAAAAATCCTGAAGCTGAATATTTGTGTGATAAAAACTTAAAGGAAATGAGACCTAGAACCTTAATAAGCTGCATTTGACAGATTAGAAGTTGATACTAGATTTTATTTAGGCTTAAACTAGAAATATGAACTCGGAAGGGGGAAAAAAAAAAAGGTCTCTGATTTGGCAGTTAACCTGTATTGTCAGACCATACAATTTAAACTACCAAAATACCACCTTAAGGTTTTGGCTTGAATTCCTATTTAACACACATTTGATTTCAGTAGGAAAAATGAGGGAGGTGCATGAGCACTCATCACAGCCCATCAAGTTCTTGATCTCATCTTGACTGATTATTTGCAGGTCCTGTTCCCATTGTATATATTATTAAGCTTTCTACTTTACTTCCTAGCCTTCTGCAAAATAATGATAGGTAAATTGTTACTGTTCTTTGCAGGAAAATAGCTGTTCAAAAAAGTAATGCATTTGCTTGAGAGTAATGCTTAGTATGAATTTTCTGTTGCAAATGATAATTTTAAAATTAACTCCCTCAAAGGGAAAATGTATAGTCTGTAAACTGCTAATGAACTGGATGGATTCACTGAATGGCAAAGGAATTATTTGTTTTGTCCCATTTCCCTTGTCTTCCTCAACTATTAAGTTTAGATTTTTTTTTTTTTTTTTTGGATGAGCCTTTTAAGTATGTACTTTGTCAATTTTATTGTAACTGTATCTAACTGTTCTAGGAAAATAAGAAGATGACTCTAGAAATAATTCCAATACACTTTTATTTTTTCTCAAGTAAAAAACCTCCAAATTTTAATTGTGACAGTTATTCTTCATGACCTATGCATCTTGTGTAGCATCATGAAACTTCAAAAATTTCACCGGGTAAAAAATGCATTTTCTATAAACTCAAGAAATTGTGCAGAAATAGATTTTACCAGTAGGTGACACTGTTGTAACATGTTTGTTCCTTTATGTCCCTTTTCCTATTCAGGATGTCAGTAGCATGATTGAATTAAAAAATTTCTGAGGTCACCTAAGAGATGGAAGGAGTGTATGTCCCACTCCCGCAAAAGCACCTTTAAATTCTGTGATTTTACTTATGTGCCTAAAGTAGCTACTGTAGCTTAGTAAGCAAGGATGTGGGGGGTATATTTTATTTTGAAATCAGAAGCTTGTTCATTTAGAATAATATTTTTTTTCATAAATTTGAAAAAGGTCATAAATATTATTATTTACTTTTCTTGCAAGAAACATAACACTTTTTAACAGCTGAGGGGTTTGTGTAAAAGAACAGCCCAGGAGCTGATTAGAACATTCATATCATGTTTAAATATCAGAATTTTTGAGGCTTCTATTTGTTCATCACTGGTGTGGAGTAAGTTATTCCTCATTTCACGTAAGGGAAATTCAGGGATAAGGACCACTGTAGTATGGGATTTTGAATGTGCTTGATAGGCTTTGCAAGTAAGTTGAGCCTTTAAGTCCTTAAGTAACTGAGATCTCACTGATTTATGAGGATAATGAATGATGTTGGTGTTAAAATTCAGTTAAAAATTCCAAGTTCTCCAGTAGGGTTAGTGCCTAATCTACTGAATTACTTGTCTTCAAAAATTTTCATTATTCTTACCTATCTTCTTGCTCACTAATTTCCTCTTAAATAGTAATGGCCATGAGATGTGTGTGAAAATATGTCACAGGTACTCATGCAATGAAAAGGTTAAAACTGCACCAAATAAATGTAATGAATATTTTAATTGCAACAGCAGTCAGTTCCTCTGTGTGTATGTGTGTGTATACTTAATGTGTTCCATTTACAAGAGTCATAACACAAACTACGGTTACGTAAATATAATTTAAAATGAACATGTAATGCTACAGACGTCATACTTAACATTCTTATATTATTGAAAATAAGTAATTTATGTTTTAAAAATTTTTACTGTTTGCCATATGCAAGTGCTGTTTTATGTGAACGACGAAACTGAACTGGGAGGAGCATTGGATAGTATACGCTAGGGACACTGCTCAAATGGAATGACACATCTTTCCTTTTGTGTATTTTAGAAACCATTTGATTTTAATTGCTTTAGAGGTCCAAACAATAGCTCAGGTAAAACAGGGTTTGGATTTGTTAAACACTTTTGCAAATGTAGTGTGAAATAGAAACAGGTAGTTCTGAAGTAATTGTGAGGCAGCTTAGCTGGAAAGGGTGGCTAGTAAGTGTGCAGGAGACACAGTACAAGACATAATTTGTTATACATCAGAACTTTATTCTGTACGTTTTAAAATCTTAACAAATCTGTGGGTTTAGGTGTACCTATAATGTACACATGTGCCAGGCTCTTCTCCCTCAAAGCAGTGGTGTTCATTCTTGCAGATGCCTTACTGTCCTGTACCAGTTATCTTTTTTATAAGCATTACAAACTCATCAAAGCTGATGCTTCCATCATTATTTTTGTCCAACGATTTAATTATGTTATCAAGTGAGAATGAATCCTGTTTTATTAAAAAAAAAAAAAAGAAAAAAGAGAGAATGAAATAACTAGATTGCCACAACTGTTTTCCTGTAAGGAATGTCGCCAAGAAGTGATGTAGTCACGAACAGTCAGTGTTGAAGGTGTTGTACTTACCAGTTTTACTTGTTAAACTAGAAATACAGTGCCTGCTATCCGTTGCCAGAAATGTTAACAAAGATATAGTAACCATTTAAAAATATCAAGTATTACTTGGGTTACTTCAGTCTTACGTATAAATTTGGAATTTAGGAAACAGCAGGTAGAGTAGCTGCAGCATGTACAGAGTCACCAATACAAAACTATTATGCATACTACTGTTGCCTTGTTAGATACTCATTTGGGCCCTGCATGCGCTGTTTAATGAAAGTAGTAATGCATTTTTAGGCTTTGGATCAGGACCTGAGAGTGGCTTTCCCTTCCCTTTTGCCCTCTTTACTAGGAATACTGTATTCACTGTTGAAAAATTCTTGCTAATGTATTAAATCTAGTTCAGCTTATTAGTTCCTTTTATTTGTCGTGTCTGATAAGAGCACATCTCAAATCCTAATGCAGTGAGTGTTATGGTAACATCCCTGATCAGGCTAGTTGAATAATATAAAAACAGTTTTGGTTTCTAATCTGAATTTAAAAAGTTTTTGTTTCCTCATACTTGATGCCTATGCATATTTTGTAATGTCCTCTCCTGCTTTTATGTTGATTTATTACGGTGCCATGTATTTCTGCAAACAGAGTAGGTGCTTGAAAATATCTGATACCCAGACAGAAAAGCAGCAGCATTGCTTTTTTGAGCTCTTCCATGTCTACATATCTGAGAAAATGGGTATGGTGCTAGCTTGTCCACAGCTAATATAAAAACTATTATATTTCTGAATTTGCCATCATCTTTCCTATAAAATTTTGACAATTTCTAACAGTTTTTAAGAGAAAAACCCCTTTGTGTTTTATTAGTTTGGTGGGGATTTGTTTGTTTGTTTTAATTAGCCACTTCATATTAATGAAGTTACTAAATTGAATTACTGTAGTTCTCAAAGTACTGGATTTTTCTGTTGAGGTGCAATTTTTTTCAGCCCTTCAGCAAAACACTGCTTTTGTTAGCTATCCAAAACACAGTATTTAACAATTTGTCTAGTAAAAAAATCTAAATTGGATCCTAATGCATTTCAGGAAAGGTCTGGCAGAGAATATATATGAAATCAGAACCTAGAATTTTTTTAAATTTATTTTTTTTTTGTAATTATCCTCCTCTTTTTCCATTCCCCAGAAAATGGGTATTTCTCTCTAGCTTGGTAGCGTCTCTTTTCTTTACTTGACTTCTTTCTGGAAGGGCAAACCTTTTATTTGGTGGTGGTGGTGGTGACTTAATCTAGATGAAAATTAGCTCATATCTCTTCCTTTTAAATGTGTCATACTGATGTACTTGATTTATGTGTTTTTCTAGATATTTTCTAGATTCAGACTTATTACTTAGACTTGAAGCAAAAAAAATAGAAGACTCAGGTGCAATATTCTGTGTGTGATTAGCTTACATAAAAAAAAATACAAACAAAACAGCTTCTTAGATTTTTGCATTCATAGAGCTTTGTTATAAACTCCCTACACAGATACCTGTTTGGAGCTGCTGTTCATTAATGTGAGTGGAGTTTTTTATAAGCCAAGCCTTAAGAATTATTTATAGAGTCGGTGAAAACATTTGGGCACATAATATGCCTTGCAGTGTCGTTGCCTGTATTTTGTTTTTGCTGTCTGTTTCATAGGAAGCACAGTGAATATAATAATACATTATATAAAAATATATATGAGTATAATAATATCATATAAGAGTGAAACTTACCTTCAGGTACTGTGCAAATTGATTTTGAAGTAGATTTTTCAGCCCAGCAATGGACAGTGCACTGGTGCTACCCTCCATTAAAGCATACTGGGTAAAATACTTCAGAAGGTTATCATTGAGTAAATGTTCCATGTTTCTCAGATGTTGTCTTGAAGAACTGCAGACAAAGCAGACAGTAACAATCCTGTGCATCAGAATTTTGAAATGTATCTGAAATCCTGTTTGTTGTTACTAACCATGTGAAATGATTAATATTTAACCTAGATGAAAATAATTGGTTTTGGTTTTGTGTTTTTTGGTTTTGCTTTTGTTTTATTTTGTTTTTTTTTTGTTGTTTTTTTTTTTCCCCTCCCTTGTACTGGATCAACTTTCTCAAGGGGAAAAAGAAAAACCAAAAACCAAAACCCAAAACAAAACAACAGCAAAAGTTAGGTTCAAAGATTTGGAATACCAAATATGTTTAGGTTGTTCTTACCTGACTCAAAATCCAGAGCTTTCAAATGTATTCAGCCGAACTGAGAGTCTCAGGTTAGGGCAACCTTTATAGTTGCTTGCATGCTCCACCCTAATTATGAAACTAGCATTTGTGATTGAGTCAGTGCACTAGTTCTATTGTCTTTACAATAGTCAAAGAAGGAGGATACTTTAGCAGTGGAAATGAGTAATATTTTTTTTTTTTATCTCTGGAATGGGTTATCATGAGCATCCACTGCTGCACTTGACATAGATTTGCTTGGTGTTCATAGGCCATCCTGGAGGGAGAGGTTTCCTCTCTTAGGCTTGTGTATTTTACATTTTGGGTACCACACACAAAGAAGCCTGAAAAAGGCTGCTATGGAGATATCTATAGCATTTGTTATTGTAATTGACTTTTAGAAAATGGTAAATATAAGTTTGTTTTAAAAAGATTCAATTAAGTAAACACGAAGAAGCTACTTGCTCTTTGTGCGAGTTGATAATCACCAGTGCCACAGCCACTTCTCCAAATTTTGTGCTGCTACCTAGCACAGGAGAATATGAATTTCCTCTGGGATAAAATTTTGCTTTCTACTGTTAAGGATCAAAACAGTCCATGATGTGAATGGAAAAAACACTGAAGTATTCTAAATGGGAAAGGTGAATCTAAGATCCTGAAAACTGTTCCTTCTTGCAGTCATCTTCCTGAGTATTGTGTTCTTCAGGTTCTGAAATCGTGTTCTGTTGGTGGTCTGTGGAGCGTTTTTGAGTGCTATTCAGCCCGTGGTCAATGCTTCATGGCCCAATACTGCTGGTTTTGCAACCGCTGAGCTGCTGGTTCTGGCTGTGGTTTCTGCATGTGGTTTCTAATCTGTCTGATATCTGCTGGTGTCTGGTTTTGATGCTTAGCTTCAGGCTCACTTAGTAGATCTTCTACCCTGTGCGTCACTTACTCTGAATCAGTCACCATTGTGTCACTTATAACCCTAAGCTAAGAGCTTTGGGGTCTGTAGGAGATGGATGGGTTGGGAAGTTTTTGGAACCTCAGGTGTATAGGTCCAGGGTTCCATGACAGTTAAGTTGTGCTGTTGACATTAGGGTATTTGCAAAACTTTTTAAGTGTTCAAATGACTTGTCTTGTCTTGTACCAAAAGCACATCCTTGTCTTCAAGATGTGGTAGTAAGATGCTTAGTAGTATTGAAGAATTGCTTTTCAAGGGATCACAACTCAAGGAATTCAGTCCATTAGCCTTACAAATTTGTTAAGGTTTTGTTAAAGAACACCACCTAATTGCAAAATAGCATAACCAGTTTTACTGAAACATCTTCCCATGGAAGTGAGATACCAATGTCTGGGAATTTAGGTGACCTGCCTAAGAGTTGCACATGAAATGTGGGGATGAATCCAGTCTCTTCAGATCAGTTTTATTCACAAAGAACTGTAATCTCTTAAGAGGCGATCTGAATGAGAAACTGATAGAGTTGGGATTTGTAGTTTCATCTCCTGACTCTTTGTCCTCTCTCATTTAGACCACAGTGCCTTCCTCCAGGTAATTTGTGTGGCATCTCTGAACACTGTATTGGAATCAGCAACAGAACTTAGTTTGACAGGCCCCAGCACACTGTCTTTGCCAGAAGACCCTTTTTAGGACATAAGTGCTCTTCTGTAATAGGTGTAGTTTGTCCAGCACAACCCAGCAATGGCAGAATGATTATCAAGGTGTAAGGAATTCTGGTCACTAGCCAAGAACTTGAATGTAAGTAGGGAAAGTTAATACCTTGTTATTGCCACTATTAGATGACGTGTAACTAGCAGGTAGCAGCATTTATCAATGCTGAAGAGCAGCACTTGGTACCAAGCTTTGTGGAAGCTGACTCGCAGTGTAGAAGCAGCAGTCCAGCTTTGGTTACAGTGGTTTGCTGCTCTTTTTTGGATGTATGAATATATGTCGTTTCTGCAGTTTATGACATAATTCAATTGAGTTTGCCCTGGGCTAGAAAAATCATGTTAGCAAGCACCATATCCTTTTAGAATTGACATTTTTATTGTAGCTTATATACAAAGCCATTAGCAAAAAAAAGAACTAAGTTGATGATGTTGTGTAAGTCTGTTTAATGCTGCACATCACACACATGTCCCTGTGATGATTGTGTGTTGTTTCAGTGATGGTGTCTGCAATAGTTACTCAGATTGGTTATTGCTGAGTATTACCCTAGTAAACTGGTTTGCCGGTGTATTTGGAGCAAGCAGTTCTAATCACATTGGAGAGTAAAACAATACAAGCTGCAGAGATGGCTGAAGTTTGGGCACCACTGCTAGTGGTAGGAGGGGTGAAGCTTATGGCATCCTGGTCACATGGTCTTCATGCACATCCTTCCTGTCACCATTGATGGCTAAATAGTATGTGAATCTGTGCCCCTTGTTTGCCTTAATGTGCTGGACTAAACTAGGTTGGTCTGCAAGTGGATCTCTATGCCATTGACTGATACTGTTGGACAGGACAAGGCACCTTCCACAGGGGTGTGGCTGTCACCTGAGAGCAGCAACTATCTCTCATCCTGTTTAATCCTTTGGTGATAGGTTAACACCCTAACCCTCCAGTATTTTTCCACCTTCTCTAGTGTATTTTATAGTAGCAGTACTACTGTTACTTGTATGTGAGCACAACTAATTCAAAGCTAGTTGAGGAATTTAGGTAGATTTAGATTAGATAGTAGGAAGAAATTCTTTACTCTGGGGGTTGTGAGACACAGGAACAGGTTGCTGAGAAAAGCTGTGGCTACCCTATCCCTGGAAGTGTTCAAGGCCAGGCTGGGTGGGGCTTTGATGAACCTGGTCTAGTGGAAGGTGTCCTTGGCCATGGCAGGGGGGGGTTGGAAAGAGATGGTCCTTATGTTCCCTTCCAACACAAACTGTTCTATGATTCTATGTTTCTGTTAATCTCTGTGAGGTTTATGTTACAGCCTGAGTGCAGTATAGAAATATCTACTGTCAAGATGAAGTTTTGCTATAATTGAGAATATATATTTGTAGATGTTGTGCATTTGGGAAGAAAGAGCAGGAGGTGATTTTGTGCTTATTTTTCACCTACTTCTACTTGTATGCTGCTTGTGCATCATTTCTAGCTTCCAGACATCAGACACTAGATCAAGGCCCTTTGTTAGCTTTGGTTACTTTCTGGAGTGGACGTGGAGAAAGGTGATGGGACAATTTAAGTAAATTGAACTGGATTAGGGGTTCTGTGGAACATCCAATTCCTTATCTGATTTGCAGACTAATCTTACATAGATGTCAAATAATTTTGATTTGTTACAAGGAAGCAGAGCAACATTTGTATAGTACTGATTGATGGCTTGGCTTCACAAGCGAAGATTTGGGATGGGCTTTAGCCACGCTTACTACAAGCACGATGACCAAGGGCATGTGGGATATGCAAATCTGGTTGAAAAAAGGGTGCTAAGGCAACCAGGAAGCGTCTGACCAGGACTGTCAACTCCTGAGCGATCTCGACCTACCCATGTGCTGGTCCGCCCGCATGCAAGGTTGGATCTGCAGGTTCATATGCACCTTGTCACCTACCGTTTTGACCCTCGCCTGTCCATACAGACAAGTGAGAATAAGCCCTTCCAGCCTGCACAGTGGATTTTTTAGGTGAAGCGCAGCTTGCGCAGAACTGGCCCCACCCTTTAAACCTGAGGTTTAACTGCCACGGCCTAGTTAGCTAGGACGGTGACAGCGAAGTCCACAGGTCATAGGTTTTGTAAGAGTGTCCTTCTCTTTGATGGAACACCATACAAGGCCAGACGAGCTCCATCAGCCCAGGTTTGAAGATAGGAGTTTTCTTTCTCCTGCGAGGAAGGCCTGTCTTCGCTAACGAAGATTTGGGAAGACCTTTAACCATGCATTCTGAACATGACTGTCATCTCCTGGGTCAGTCACAAGCAACCGATGATGCAATAGCACAACATCAAGTGTCTAGGCGTGATTCTGACTTAGAGGCGTTCAGTCATAAGCCCACAGATGGTAGCTTCGCACCAGTGGCTCCTCAGCCAAGCGCACCCACCAGGGGTCTGAACCTGCGGTTCCTCTCGTACTGAGCAGGATTACTATTGCAACAACACATCATCAGTAGGGTAAAACTAACCTGTGAAGCAGAATTCACCAAGCATTGGATTGTTCACCCACTAATAGGGAACGTGAGCTGTATAGTACTAATGCTGGCATAAAGAACATACATGTATCTACGCCTGTTGTAAAATAGTAATGCCCACACTGAAGTTAAATATGGGATGTGTACAATATTAGATCAGTAGGAATATTTTTTTAAATACTTGTACTGTAGTAATCAGCAAATAATGAAAGGAAAGCCGTGGAGATAGAGATGTCTTCTGCTGCCACCATGTGTGTTCATTTTGGGTATAAGGGCTTTGGTGAGGTCTGCAGAGAATTGGTCCTGCAACTGCAAGCATCTTCACACTTCAACTTTTCAATGTTGACAGTGCCATGGGTTCTAACTGTTGGGCTAGGAGGAGACAAAAGGCAGATAAAGAATATCTGGTTAACAAATTTTCTGAGAAAGATCAAATAATTATGGCTGAGCAATTCAGCAAACCACACTACAGCCATTATAGGGAACCTGGCATTGCTCTGAGGTATGGAACTGTTAGATGGAAGTTGAAGACTGGTTGTAAAATCCTTTATGTGTCATAAGTGATGCATTACTTACGTTAAAAATGCCATTGTTTGTAAAACCTCCAGTGGTGATGTATAAAAGGGTTGTCTCATCTCACAAATTAAACTTGAACTATATGGCTTATCCTGACAAGAGTTTCTTCCAGGCCCTCCCTTGTGACATATACCTTAATGAGAGGTTGAAGGTGTCTCTCTAAACAGGACTGGGTGTGGCTGCTACAGGGATGAATGGTTTAATATGATGCGTTGTTTGTAGTCATCTTTAAATTGGTGATGTGTTATTCATTGTAGCTATATGTGTCAGCTTTTGCTGTCATGTACACATCTGGCAGACAAACTTACATCATTGAAACTCCTTGTGATATAGACATTTTGTGTTACATGAGACATTTTTGAGGGAGAATGTGTTTCAAGAGAGGTTTTATCCTTCCATTTTCTGAAAATGAAATCAATGAGGAGAGATAGAATCTAGTTCTGCAGTTTGTTCTCAAAGCATTGTTGCTGCTCTCAACAATGTAGACCTGATGGACTGTTAAAAAGAGCTCTAGAGGTGCATGTAATAAACCACATGGGCACAGAATGTAGGTGTTGCTCGGCACTGAGATGCCTAAATCCTTAAGTGTGAACATACTAGTAAGAAACTCCTTTGCTCAGTTTTTTTCCTGCCTGGAAGTAACTATAGTGTGTTGCCGTGCAAGTCCAGGACTACTGCCTGTCAATGTGAAAATCCTACTAGTGAGTCAGAAATGACACATGTGGTTGTCTCAGTCCTGTAAGAGCCGAATCCATTATGTATTCTTACAATTAATTTATTTAATATGATTTGATAGAAAAAGGGCCTAATATAATGCAGGTTAGTGATGCTTTCTTTTAAAGCATGACTACAACTTGAGATGATATGGTGATGTGATAGGATACTCTTGGTTCTCTTTGAGTGCATGTGGAGAAGATGGGGAATCTTGAGTTCTGGCTTCTCTTTCTAAAACAATTTTGCCTTTTACCTTAAACAGCAGGAGCTGGGAGAATGAGTATTCTGAATTTCTGACCACATGGACCATCATGCAGTCTTGAAGGGATGTCTTTGCACGCTGGGCAGGGACAGTTGGCCCTCAGGACTGTTACAGTGCTTAAGCCCCTTTTATTAGAATTGTGCTGCAACAACCCTCTAGGTCACTGTGACCCTGTTGCAGCTGGCCTGGCCTTGCTGCTGAGGCAGAAGGAAATCATTGAGAGAGTGCTACAATGCGAGTAAAAAAGTGTTTGTGCTATTTAATGACCACTTGCTTTCCTCCAGGAGCAGGTAAGTTGGGGAAAACAGCAGCAGCATCCCTGAGAGGTGCTCTTAAGGGAGGAAGAATTGGAGGTCATTTTGCAATGCTTCTTTGATATCAACCTCTGAATCTCTCTGTTCAATTTCTTCACCTTCAGCACTCTGTAGGAACACCTAGATCAGGCTTGCTGGCCTGATAAGACTCAGCAGCACAAAATGCAGAGGCAGAAAAATAAATAGAATAGTGGTAAGAACCTTAAAGCTGTTTTGATTCAAAGATGCCTATATGCACTGGTTGAGCTCAAGTAGTTGCTCATTCTCAGAAGTCTGTAAGTGTGCCATGCCATACCACGTAAAATCAGATTCTTAGTAATATTCTGGGGTATGTTTAATTATCAGTGTGAAACATAACAAATGTTGTTACCAAGTAAAGGCTTTACCTTTGGCATACAAAGCCCTCATCTGCTAGCACTTTGATATGTTGATTTGTAGATATAATAGATATTTGCTAAATTATTTCCAAAGGAAGACTGTCAAAATTATACTCTTGGAAATAATGAAAATGTATATACAAAAAGAGTTTGTAATTATTGCATCGTGGCTTAAAAGATAATATAGATCTAATTAGCTGTGGCTTCCATTAGGATAATCATTTGGCTTGGCTAATTACAGAGAGCTTACATAGGGATGAGAGATGTAACTTGCCATGAAACTGTTAACATTGGTCTTCACTGATGAGAAGGAAGCCCAACAGTTGCCCAAGAGCCTGGGAAAAGCACTAAAGCCTCAGTATTGCTCAATCTGTAAACTGAAAAATCAATTTTGACAAATCACAGCAGACATGTTGTGTCTGTAGACAGCACAGATTGGTGACCATTGTTTTATTGCACAGCTTATCTTTGTGCAGAACTTGTTCATCTTGTGGCAGAAAAATACTTTGAATTTTCTGAGAGTAATCCATTTTAAGTCAAGATAGAGTTCTTGCAAGGTTTCTGTTGTCTTGCTGATTTTCTTACTGTGAATGTGGAATTGTTAAGGGATGGTATAAAGAAGATATATGAATTCTGTAACAGAATTCATATGGATGGGGGGAAAGGTATGTATTTTGGAATAAACTACCATTTTGAAATTCAGTATCATTAGCCCTATTATGTAGTGAATATATTAGCACTTTTTTACACAACTTAATTACTTTTTACCTGTGTTTTCTGAGCTGAAACCTTAGTGACAAAACATGTTCAACCGTCTCTGTCTTCTTGGGAGTGTTAGGGAGCCAGTACTTAAATGAACAACTGAAAAATTGTCAAATAATTCTTTCGTCAGTGAATTTATGTAGTTTCTTCTTCATTCCACCATGCCCTTGCAAGCTCAGCAAAACCTGAAGTTCAAGTGACAAGCAGCTTTAGGAGGACCTTTATTTGAGATAATGAATTAAAAGGGAAGAACCCTGCTTTCCTTGTAAAACACAGATTGAACTGTTGAAATGCATTTGTGAACTAAGCACCCTTATGGTTATATCACATGTAGGCAATGAATTTGGTGTTTTCTAGTGATTTTTATGGTATCACCTTTACTTAAGAAAAGCACATAGTGTCATGCTACAGCTCCATCTACACCAAAGGCCCTAGAATACCTCTTGGTCAACATCAGAGGGGTCTTCTCAGTGGGGGATCTTACAGTAGGCATCTTCTATCAACCTCCAAAGCAAGATGATAAGGCCAACAAAGCAAGCTTTGGGTCACCTTAGCAAGCTTTGGGTCACCTTAGCAAGCTTTGGGTCAGTGGAACCTGGTTCTTATGGGTAACTCCAACTACCCAGGCATTTGTTGGAAAAGCAACACAGCAGCCCACGTCATCCATCAAGTTCCTGGAATACATACAGGACTGCTTCCCTCAGACAAATGTTAGATATGCCAACCAGGAATGAGGCACTGCTGGACTTGCTACTCATAAAGCAAGAAAACCTGCTTTGTAATATCTCAGTTAGTGATAACCTTGGCTGCAGTGATCAGAATATTGTGGAGTTTGGGATCTGTCCAAGCGCACTGAAGGTTAGCACTAAGAGAAAGGCTTTGGATTTTAGAAGAGCAAACTTCAGCTCACTCAGAGCTCAGCTGGGGGGGACTCCATGAGAAACTTCTGTGGAGCGTGAAGGAGCTAGTGAGTACTGGGAGATATTCAAGATCACTATCCTGGAAGCACAAAATGAATTCATCCACTTTAAGGCTAAGGGAAGTAGGTGGAGTAAGAAACCCCTTAGCTCAACTACGAGCTTCTGAGTCTGCTCAAAACCAAGAGAAAAGTGTACAAGAGAACTATAAGGGCATTGCCAGGGTATGCCCAGTTGCAGTTAGAAAAGCTAAAGCTCCGCTTAAATTGAAATTGGGCAGAGATGTCAAAAACTACAAGAAAAGGTAGGTTCTTCAGGTACTTAAAGAACAATCGGAAACAGGAGGAAAATACTGGCCCATGTTATGCAGAAAAGGTGAATTAATCACCAGCAATGCTGAAAAGGCAGAGATTCTCAATACTTTATTCAGCTCTGTCTTTACCAGCTCTGCTGGGCACCAGGGCTGGGGGACAAAAATCCAAGTTGGTGCAAACACAGACCCACCCTCAATGAAGGAAGAGTTGGTATGTGAACTGTTGCAGAAGCTTGACACCTACAAATAGATGGGCTCTGATGATACCTGCACAAAGTTCCTAAGAGAGCTGGCTGACATTATTGTGAGGTTGCTCTCCATAATATCTTTTATGTTATGGAGACTGGGCAATGTCCCAGAAAACTGGAAGAAGGCTAATGCCACCCCCATCTACAAGAAGGACTAAAAGGAGCATCCAGTTTTACTTCAGTCCCTGGGAAAGTGGTGGAATGAGCCTCCTAGGGGCTATCACAATTCAAATGAAGCACATAGGCGGGAGAAGCCAGCATTAACCCACCAGGGGCAAATTGTGCTTGGCAAACCTGATCAGATTCTATGACGAAGTGACCTGCTTGCCCCCAAAAACCACCCATGCAAGCAACTTTCCAGAAATTGTGTGCATATAAAAAAAATAAACCCACAAAACCCAAACCAAACAAAAAAAAAAGACAACAAAAAACAACCCCACAACATTTGAAAGAGTGAAATAGATTACCTGTAAGCTGCAGTTCATATATTGAAAACTATATGAAATCACCTCCAATATTACAAATGTCATCTCCATAGGAGTTTCTCCTCCCTGGATAACTGACCATGTTACATTAAGACGCTGACTTTGTTAGATGCTCATGGATCTATGAGTTTCAGTATCATTAGCTGCCTTGTTTCTAAAGTGTAGGAACAAAATTAGTTGTCACAGAGGTTGTGGTTCTGCTAAGTTAAACAAATTGCTTAATCTGCTTTATTTTTCTCATACCAAGTGAAGGTAATGAAACACTTGCTTCTCCAAAATGGCTTGATGTGTGTGTTATGGTTTAACCTAAGCTGTCAACTAAGTACCGTGCAGCTGCTCACTCACTCCCCAGTGGGATGCGAAGGAGAACTGGAAAAGACGGAAAAATCTGTGGGTTGAGATAAGAAGAGTTTAATAATTGAAATAAAAGTAAAATATAATACAATAATATTGATAATAGGAAATAAAGAGATAGAGGAAAGAGTAAACCTCACCCTTGAGAAATGCACAATGCAATTGCTTACTACCCACTGAACAGTATACAGCCCATCCCAGAGCAGTAGTCAGTGGTTCTTGGCCAGTTTCCCCCAGTTTATATACCGGGCATGATGTGCTGTGGTGTAGGATACCCCTTTGGCTAGTTTGGGTCATGTGTCCTGTCTTTGGTCCATCCCAGCTTCTTGTGTCCCTCTTTCAGAGCATGAGAGACTAAAAAGTCCTTGATCAGGGTAAGTAGTACTGAGCAACAACTAAAACATTGATGTATTATCAGCATTGTTCTCAAACTAAAACCGTAATACGGCACTGTACCAACTATTAGAAATTAAAATTAATTCTGTCCCAGCTGAAACCAGGACGACTTTAAATAAAAGTTCTGTGCTGCAGCTGAGGACTTCCACTCTTTTTGTAAGAGCCCTGAAGACATCCAAGAGCGAGAATGGAAATTGAATGTGTGCCTAAGAGTACGTGGGCAAGAAAAACGGGAGGAATTCAAATCGGTTGCATAATTGGGTTGGAAGGGTGCACTTAATGAGATGTAAGTGGTCTGTTCATTATGTTCTGAATTATGTGATTTTAATTGAAAATAAAAGCAATTAGCCAAAGTTTTATTTTTAACAAATGCTCTGGCTCCCTATCAATACAAAGGTTCCCCCAAAATTAAGACATATTTATTAAATGAGGTTTTCTGTATTTTTAATTTTGTATGTGTCTTCCATCCTTGATTTACATGTGTTGAAGCTACAGGTTGGGCGGAGAAGAGGTTCAGAGCAGCGCTGCAGAGAAGCACTTGGGGGTGCTGGTCGTTGAGAAAATGAACATGAGAAGGCTTCAGTGTGCAGTTGCAGCCCAGAAAGCCAACCGTATCCTGGGCTGCATCAAAAGGAGCGTGACAGCAGGTCGAAGGAGGTGATCCTGCCCCTCTACTCTGCTCTTGTGAGACCTCTCTTGGAGTATTGTGTGCAGTTCTGGTGTCCTCAACAAAAAAAAAGGACATGGAACTGTTGGAACAAGTCCAGAGGAGGGCCATGGGGATGATCAGGGGACTGGAGCACCTCCTGTATGAAGATAGGCTCAGAAAGTTGGGGCTGTTGAGCCTGGAGAAGAGAAGGCTGCATGGAGACCTCATAGCAGCCTTCCATTATCTGAAGGGGGCTGTAAGGATGCTGGGGAGGGACTCTTCATTAGGGACTGTAGTGACAGGACAAGGGGTAATGGGTTCAAACTTAAAGAGGGGAAGTTTAGATTGGATATAATGAATTTCTTTACTGTGAGGGTGGTGAGGCACTGGAATAGGTTGCCCAGGGAAGTTGTGAATGCTCCATCCTTGGTGGTGGTCAAGGCCAGGTTGGACAGAGCCTTTGGTGACGTGGTTTAGTATGAGGTGTCCCTGCCCATGGCAGGGGGGTTGGAACTAGATGACCCTAAGTTCCTTTCCAACCCTCACTATTCTATGATTCTGTACCATTGTATGATAAGATTCTGTACTGTGCAGTTAGAAACTGAACAAGAGAACTTAATTTGCAATGGATTCGACAGTTACTCACTGTAGATTTTAACTACAAATTCTTATGTTTATTCTGCCATTGGAAACAAACTATTAGAAGTGCAGGTAAAAGATAAAATGATTTTTGTATGGGCACCGTTAAATAGCTGATTACTTTGTGAGGTTGTAGCTGTCTGTGTTGCTTTGTATGAGAGCTAGCTGTCTAGCTCTGATACTGTGCCGGTTGGTGACACAGCCTAGAACTTTTGCTGTGTGGCAATTTCTTTTGCTGATTGCATGGTAAACATTTGTAGCATTTGAATGCATCACTGCATTATCTGTTGAATTGATCTGTGCCTGGCCACCCCCGCTTTTCACAGAGGATGTCTGAATTATGCTGGGTGTGTTCATCTGATGTCATGCTATTGAAATACTTGATTTGTGGTAGCATAAAGGTGACATTACTCTTTAAATGCTACTTTCTTAGAAACGATATTGGTAAAATATTTTCTGTAGGCTTTCACCTTCTTGTTGCTAAATAAGAAATGATCTGAAAATTCATTTATCCTCCTCTGGCCTTTTTCCTGATGGTTCTCCACTTCTCTCTTCTTACTTCCTCCCACGTATCTTTATCTGGTTATATTTCAAAAAAGCATGTACCATATTTACTTTTAAAATGAGTATGTAGATTTGCAGTTCTGGTTTTATGATCCATTAGCAAACGAGAACTGCACACATACGTCTGTACTGTCACGTTAACTCTGGATCCCATAGTTGAATACAAGCATCCTGATGGTGCTCACTGGTGTCTTGGTGGGGGAAGAAGTAAGTGATTAACATTTGAGCTCTGCCAACAGCATGGATGCAACTGGTTAAGCCACTTGTCTTCTAAACACAGTTTGAACTTGACCCTGATACTTACATAAACACAATTAAGGAAAGCAATTTCCAGAGAAGTCTTGTTAACTTTATGTTGAAGATGATAAGTGTGCTAGAAGGATGATTGCAAGGAGTGCAGAATTAAGTTATGATTTGGACAGTGATGTTTAGCAGACTTTTGGAGGAGGGAGGACAAAGTGGGGAAAGGAGCCTGCTCAGAAGGAAGATGTTGTGGTTCCTGCTTGAAATAAAAATTATTTGGATTGTTGGTCATAAGTCTTCTACCAGAATTAAGATTCTTCCAGGCAAGATGATCTTCGGCTAGCTGAAGCTTTTCTGACTGGAAGCAGGAAACTATTATAAATGTATTGTAAAGCATGTGACTCAGAGCATCCCTGAAATGATTGACAGTGCTAATTAAGGTAGTTAATCTCTGCTATAATATTAATATGTATTATTACTTTTGGTTTTCTGAAGCATAAAAGATAATGTACTGTTGTTGGATAGACAATAATGAAAATGCCAAAGTACTTTTCTGCAAGATAATCTAACTGGTTAAAGTTGTATCATTGCAACTATCTCCCTATGCTCTGGCTTTTTTTTTTTTTTTTTTAATATAATTTCCTGGTTTGTGTTCTTGATGGGGTTCTTTTGTTTGTTTGGGGTTTTTTTGTTTGTTTGGGTTGTTGTTTTTTTTTTTTCCACCCGGAAATCCAAAAATTAAAAGTCAGTGAATTGATTATGTTGTATGATACCCAGCACTTGCTTTAGTTCTTCCAGTTCTCCAACTGGAATGAGAAACATTACAATGTATGAGTGGAAAGGATGGTAACAACTCATGGAAATAATCTCCATTACTGCTGTTGACTTTGTGGGGCAAAGAAAATCCTATTACTCATTTCTGGAGATCTTTCCAGAGGATGAGGTGTCCATTCTATATGCCTAATGAGATATCCAGCATCTTCAGATTGTTCTTTGTAATTTAGGAGAAGTTATAGGCATGAATGACCAGACAGGCCAAGGTACTTTTATTGTTTTTGGTATACCATGGAAGACAAATAGAAGTAGTTAAAATTAGTGCTTGTGCCAGAGGCTTTTGCTTAGAAATTCCCTATTAGAGTATTTCTGTTATGCTTTTAGCCCACAGGATTGTCTTTACTAGAATAACTCAATTTAGTAAATTAAGTAGGAGAACCACTAGGTCATGGGGTGGCCAACTTCCGATTGATAGGTACTTCCATTTTGTTACAGGGAGCAGAATGTTACCAGGTAGTAGAGGTGAGGGGACTGGCGTGACATTTAAACAGGAGTTAAACCAAGAGGAAGTGAGAAGGAGGACAATACAAAACTACATATAAAATATTCCAAGTTATCTACATAGTAGATATATATCTCTGTTTAAACCGTAAAAGTGATCCTGCCTTCCAGAAACAATTACTTAGCTTGCACAGTGTTGTTCCTGGGTGTGATCCCTTATGAGATGCTGTTTCAAAATGTAAAAATGAAAACAAAGAAAAGAAGGGGGTAGAAGAGAGGAAGAAACATGACTATACTGTAAATTAGTATTGTGTTAGTATGATACCCTTCATTATCAACATTTCTTCATTCATCCCTCTTCGTTTCTACAAAGTGACAGCTGAAATGTAGGAGTAGAGTTGAAAATATACTTCCTCATCAGAACAGATTGCTTCAATTAAAGGCTACAGTGGTTGGCATAAGCTAGTCTTTTTGTGTGGTTTTGTAGAATGGACTCAGCTAAGCTGCTTGTTAAAGGAATTAGATTGGCCCAAAATTCTGGCACTGGGAGTAGAGTAACATTTACTTTCACAGCTCTCTGCAATTCTCTACAGTTTTAGTGGGATTTTTTTTTTTTTTTTTTTGCAAAGATATACAACCTGCAAAATACCTTGTAGAAATTAACGTATTTGCACTCTAGTGCCTTCAAAACATTTCAAGATACTTTCTTTTTCTTTCTATTCAGCTGATTTTAATAAAATGCTCACCTATCAGAGATACTATTTTAGCTCAACTAGGAGAGAATTGGGGTTTAAATTCTGGTGTCCCTTTCGATATGTGGTCAACCAATCATTAAAGCTAATGGTCTGCCACTGATCTTTGGGTATGATATGAAGTATAATACCCTAATTGTGAAACTGGTCTGCTTCCAATGTATCTGTAGCACAGAAATCCTCATGGATTTAGTGTCCTTTATTTTGGTTTTCTTCATCTAGTCCAGATTCTAAATAAGGCATTTTCTTGTGGCAGTATCAAGCAACGTGATGGTATATTTTTTCCTTCAGTTTAAAACCTCTATTTAATGATCTGTTAATCAAATGTACAGTAGGTAAAGCAGTTGGTGAAATAATTAAACTGCATGAAGTTGTTCATCTCAGTCAAGCATGTGTTGTCAGATAACGTAAAAATAATTTATTAGACTGAATCACAGACAATAAAGCAATTTTTTTTAAAAACAGAAGTTAAACTAGTTTGTGAGTACTTACATGAAAACTTCCAGATTCTTTTTAAATTTCAAAGTATAGTATTGTACCATTACCTTACTTTTTTTTCCTATTCAAATAGCTATCCTTTTGATAGGATGCTTTCCATCTCCAGCAAATAAAATAGTCCACAGATGTATTTTATTGTTTATTCTTTAGGATGTACACACACAATTTAATAGATTTGTGGCAAATGTGGCTCTGCACCTGATTTGGCAGGCTTGAAAAGGAGGGCTTACAAAAATAATTACAAACAAATGGCTTGCTGTTCTGATTTGAAAGAGATTACTCAAAAGAAATCTTTAAACTGATCCAGGACCTTTCCAGGGTTTTTTTCGTAGCTCTGAAGTTAGCTGGGAAGTTTTACATGACCACAAAAGTACCTTCCAATTAAAAAGTACCTCCAGCTAGTATATAAATGAAGATAGGGAAATCCGTAATTTTCTACTTGCTGCCCATGCCCTTTCTAAACTAAACCACTTAGTTTCTGCATCCCTGATCATCAACTACTAAATCACCGCTGGGCAGAAGTGGAAGATAGACAGGTTATCAGGATAGTTGGTGACACCATTCTGTGAGAGGTGTCAGAGGTTGAAATGCAGTCAGTCTTGCTCACCAGTCTGGAAGTGGTCTGATTATGTTAGGGAAATGGGATGGAAACCAGCTGCTAGTTCTCCTTGTCTTCCCTATGAGGATGCTGATTTTTATGGCAGATTAATAGAATTTCTTTAAAAACATAGTTGGGTGGTGCAGGTTCTGGTACTAAGCATTGCCTGGAAGCAGGTAGCAGAAATTTTTCCTTCTGCCTTGTGTGCTGTAGGCAGAGATAACTGATAATGAAATGATCCTAATGCTACCTTGTTAATGAAAGAATAATGGTTGCTTGCTTACGTGTAGTAACTCAGGGTGGAGGAAGTACAGAACACAGTGGACAGTTTCGAGGGTAAAATGTGTGCTTTGTCTCTGCTAAGGACAACCTCATGTCTCCTTGGTTACTTTGCATAGCTTAGTTAGTGGGGCTTGTCTGTGGGCAAGTCTTCTGTGGCAGTTGCCTGTAGGATATAATTACCTGAGTCAGGAAGCATCAAACATCTACTGTTTAAACAGTCTTAGGCTGTGTTTGATTATCCATGTTTTTGTGGCTGGGGTGTTTGATGAAGAGAGCACCAGGCTCTGCCTCCCTCGCTAGGTTTTTCCCTCTGCTTTGGAATGCTCAGGGATACAGACTTACTTCATGCCTTCCTCCTGATGGACTCTGGATCTTCCTTTTTGGTATGCTCTGTGACTCTGATCAACTTTAGCAACTATCACAGCACATCCCTCAGTAGTTACATATTACGTGAGTTTCTCTGTAACAAAGTTTGTGCAAGAAGCTTTTGAAAGCAAAGTGACACCACTGCCCTACACCCCAAAGACAGTAATAAGCATCAGAAAGGCAACTCATTATGGAAAATTATGGAAAATTTTGCCGTATTTATCAGAATTAATTTGATCAGATAAAAGACGAACCTTCAAGTGGTGGCTATTTTGAACAACTGTGCAACAGAATAGATTCTTCAAAGAGCTTATGCTTCCTGCCACAGAATCAATCAGCTCTCACTATGCAATAGTTCTTTCAAAGACTGGAGAACACCATAGAACAAGAGGTACCACAAGCAACAAAAAGGCATCAGCAGTGAGGATGCAAACAGAGATAAGGCATTTCTTACCCAAATCCCTGAGAACTGCCAGCACTACAGGGATTTTATGGAGACCACATACTACACTTAGCAGACAGTTAACATGAAATAAATAATCACTCTGACATAACACAAAACACATCCTAGATATAAAACACCCTGATTAGTATTAAATCATTCTACTGATGAATAGTGACTTTACTGATTTTCTTTCAGAAACCTACTGCTTGAGTTGTTCCATTGTTGTCAGGACACATATAAAAATTAATGAGAAAACCTCTCAAGCCCAGATACTCAATATGGAGCAACCAAGGCCCTGAAAATACACCATCTATCATTTTAGTAATCACCCCGGACCATTACATTTTGTTTTTGCTTTGCCTCACAGACTGCAATGCATTTTGAAAAATACATCTACTATGGATACTGGGGCTGGGAGGGGAAACGTTAAAGGTGTCTGTTTGGGTTTTGTCTGGGAAGGATGGGTGAGGAAAGGCGGGGAGGGAAGAGGAACATTATTTGATTTGAACAAGTCATTGGGAAGTCAGCTTTGGAAGCAGATTTTTAGGGTTTTTGCTTTTTCACCCTGCCCTCATCTGCCAAGGAAATGATTTGTCACTGCTGAAATAAATTGCTACACGTGTAAGTCCTGATCAAAGCATCAGGCGAAGCCCTGACCCTAAAGATTAATAGAACACTGAAAAGAGGCTCTAAGAGACTCAGCGCACAAGAGATGTGCAGAGGGAAAGCAAACAGGAGTAGGGAATACAGCGACAGGTACTGATGAATATTAATCCCTGCTGAACACAGCTATAAAGAAAACCAACAGAAACTGACAAGGACTCAAACCAGACTAGAGGAACCCATTTTTTTATTGCCCCTTCCATTCAGGATTTGTCAGTACTGGCTACATTCAACCTCATCTGTTTCATTCATAGACACACCCAGCCACCTACAAATGGGATGTTTATACTAACATTTTAGAAACAATAGTACAATCATTTTAATGAAAAGAATTGACAGATGCAATACTAAGTATGGTACTGAGAGCTTCCAACTTGACAAATAAAGCAAAAATACATTCTTTGCCTGTTCATTCAAAACCAAGGTTTAAATATTTTCAGTTACTGAAAGAACGTGAAAGGATCACGTATCTGCCAGAATCCCCTATTCCCTTATTTCCCAAAGATAGCCTAGTTCCAAGCAAACCCCATCATTGCCTATCTATCTAAAGCACTCAGCCCCCAAGGATGGAACTAGTTGCCATAAAACCACTTGCAGGTTTCAGACTATTCAGTGCTCTATGACTCTGATTGTAGTAATGCTTGTTTTCAAAAATATTAATGCCACCATGTATAAGATCAAAGCAGAAATCATCTACAGCTGACTCGTGCAGCTATACAGTGTTATGAGCAACCAGCTTGAAAAATCCTGTTCTCTACTCTCTTCACTGAACTACATCACAGTATCCAAATATTCCAACAAATATCAACTTAAATTTTTTAAACTCTTAATATCCCATAGCCTGTTATTGTCAAGCGTTTTCCAGTTTGGAAAATCCTCTTTTCCAAAGATTTGCTATTTCCTGTTTTAGAATTAAGTAACTGCTCTTCAACATTTATTTAATTAAAGCCTAAAAACTCTCTAAGGAAGACTGTGCCTGAATAAGCAGAAATTCTGGTGCAGAATGTTTTGTAACATTTTCTTCGCAGAATGTCACAAAGGGTGTAGCTTCTTTTTCAAACAGTGCCTGCTTACTCATAAGCAAAGTCCAGGGAACAGAAAAAGTTAATGAAGATGTTGATATGCAAAGCCTATATAGATACTGCTTAACAGATTTTAGAACTCATTCTAGTTATTCCAACCATATGTCACAGAGTCAGCTTAAATATTTAATCAAGCAGAAATGTTCAAACTGTCAGTGTTAGCAAAAGGAATCAGGTCAAACAGTGCTGGCTATAGTGGAGTGCCAGTCACGCCACACCAGGGTGTGCAGGATTTGTCAGACTTGAATAACTAAAGGAAAGTGGAAGGCTGTTCTCAGGCTTTGGACCAGTCCAGCTCATACTACAATTAATCACCAAATACTCACTAATTTAATTTCAGAAAGATCAGCACATCTATAGCCAGCAGAAATCCTTCCCTTCCTACCACATACATCTATTGAAACATCAGAACTCTGTCACTGTCTTTGAGACTTCTCCAACTGAAATTAACAGTATGCGAAATTTTGCCATTACTAATTCACTTAAAGCTACATGTGTAGCTTTTTAGGAAGTGTGCCTTTTTAGGAAGAAAAATCTGAAGGTGAGAAAAATCTAAAGGGACAGTATTTAGATACTTGATACACTTTTGAGGATGAAGGGATGTCTAGTCTTGACTTTAGCCTCCAAACTTTTAAGAAAACACAAACAAAACCTGTCAACTGCGAATATTTATTAAACAGCTGTTAAAGTGAAATTTTTGTAATTGAAAGAGAAGCAGATACTTGGAATTACTTGATAGCTGCTTGTTACTACTTCATGTCCATTTTATAAGAGTCAGGAGCATAACTTTTAAGGTCATCTGTAGTAGGGGTGTAGGCAAGTAAATAACACCTCAGAAAAATTGTGTTTGATTTCAGAGGATCAGAGTGTTTGACACATATACACAGTATACTGTATATACATTTTAACCACTTCTGATGTCCTGTGTTGTTTTGTGGCCACTACTTTGGGAAAAAAAAGTGAGAGCAAATGGATGGAAATAAAGTAAAAAGCAGACAATTTCATTTTTTTGAAGTAATAAGGTTTCAGTGAATATTTTTTTTTCTGTATAGTCCTTACCTTCGTAATTTGAGAGGTAATTAATGTATTTGTAGTATCCCACTAGTTTGATCACAACTCCTGTTTGTGACATTTTGTAATGAGTATATAGCTTATAAATAACAGTTTGAAGGTGTCAGGTTATACAGAGATAATTGCACAGCTGAAATGCATTGGCACAAGGCCAAAGGCCAAGCACTTTCTACCATCACTTCTAAATTGAATAACTTTACTTTATGAGGTGTATCATCAGAAATTGTTTTCATTACACCCAGAGGGCAAACTAAGGTTGATAAAAATCCAATTCTGTATTGCCCATTTGTATGAATATTTATATTTTTAGAATCTTTGTCAATTACATTCCTCAGTGAGTGTGTGTGAATACATTGGTCATAGTTTCTGCCTATGTGCTTCTACACTTTTAAACTAGTTTACTTCTCTGAGGCACACTTCCTTTAAATCTGCCTTCTCACATGATTGTGAGACCCAGCAGGATTTTTCAAACTCGGCAAAACTAAACATGCTCCTTTCACTAAACTGTAGTTTCTCACATCCTCTGAATCCCACCATCCTGGATTCCACTTGACCCACATAGCATCCATTTGACTCATACATTTCAGTCCTCAAAGTCAGTATTTGTATATTCTTTTCTTCATATTTTATGTTAAATAGCATATTCTACATACAAGGCAAAGTATTTTGTGTATTCTGAGGCAATCTGAGAAACCCTTTAGTAAAGGTGAAACTAAGGGGGAATGTTTTTCCATTTTCTGTCAGTGATAAATTAGTGAGTTATATAACATGAAATGTTGGAGTCACGTCTTTTATTACTCTGCTTTTACAACATTAGATTATAGTCTTGTTAGGAGTGCCTTCTTTCCACTCCTTTTCCATGCCTTTTCACTCCTCCCCGCTTTCCAAAAAAGAGGACTTTTGCTGTCTTCATACAACAGCTGTTTCTGTTTCTTAGCGTAAGAAGGAACATTCTATATAAAGAACAGTATAGGAAAGGGACTGGTGTACAGAAATATTTACCCAAGATAATCTTTGAGGCTCTATCACTGTGGTTCAGGTACTTGCTTTTTCAGAGATGCTGTCTTTATTACTTGGAGGACTTTTTCATCTATGAAGTTATCAGTTTTAAAAAACGTATGTACTGTTATAGAAACAAAGAATAGCTTTTAGTAGAATTATCCTATTGCTAATGTTCTGGTATCTGGGTTTGTTTTTTTCTAATAAAAAAAATTTTTTTCTAGCCCAAAAATTAAATTAAGGAATTAATAATAAATTGCTTTTGTTGATCGTAACACTGCATTAAAAAGTTTCACACCAGTTAGCTAATACTCTCAGTCTATTACACTCCCAATACTTAGATCAAGGCTTTAGGGAAACCAAAGAGTAGTCATAATTGGGAATGATTGGAGGAAAAATTAATAATATTGCCATTTATAAATCTGTGCAACCTGTTATGCAGTTATTGCTTTTTTTTTTTTTTTTTTTTCTGTGTTGGATGAAACAGTGTTTATACATTTTTTCCTCTACAGGTTATTGACATGCCAGAACACAGTCCTGGAGATATGGGTGGAACAATGAGACTGGGGAAGAGAAAGACTGTTTTCAAAACACAAAATTCCGTTTTAAGTAAGTTATATTTCTGCTCTTATGACTTGCCTTTTGGATAGGAACTCTGTAACATAGCAAAGCAAAAATGCCAAAGCACATTTTGTTACAGTACTACAACCTCAAGCAAGCATTTGGGTGGCAGCTTTCCTAATCTCATTCATTCTAATCCTGTTCCTATATACGTTTACCCAGGATTGGAATGTGAAGAAAGAAATGAGACACATCTAGAAGTCCCAGTGAAAAGATCAGTTAGGGTCCAACACTTTAAATAAACAGTGAGGAATCTGTTGAGGTAACTGGAAAGCAGATAGTTTAAGTCATTATTTTTTGGAGAAGATCAGACCATTTTCTTTTTATTTTCTTTATGAGTTGATAGATGTGTGAACCAGGACTGCTTGTTCTACCCCTGAAGCTTTTTGGTACCCCAGTCTCCTATGCATTATGCTCTCGACAGCCCTAAATACTGCTTGTAATTCTCTAGAGTTGCCAGTATACCTCAGCTTTAAATGTCACCTGGACTCACTGCCATAGTCCTCACTTTATGAAAGATTCATAGAAAGCTCTGGTAATTTACTCAGGAAATCTTATTCCCGGTTTTGATGCTTTACAACTTGAATGGAAATAGTTCAATTTGAAAAGGCAGTTCCTTAAAATTAATGCATATTTGCATTTTTGTAAAATTGCAGTACTATCACTCCACAATTTTTTGAGATCTTGGCAGTCTAGTTGCTGTACCAACCATTAAGTGAGATAGTAGTCCTAATGACACTAAGATAAATTGAGAGCAAAGTTTGAGCCATGGCTGTAAGTGAGAGAGATGATTAAATTCTGGTTTACTGCATGCTTCTAACTCTGGAATGTAGAGTGTTCCAGATTAGGCTCAGTGAACTGCAAGAGTCCTTTGGGTAATGAGATCAGGAAAAGAGAGGAAAACAATATTTTCTGTCATTGGAGGTATTGTGCCAGCTGCCATGCATAATCTATTAGAATGGAACAGATGTTACAAACAGGCTTCCTTTGTTGCACCTATTGTGTACAGGTGTTGTAAAATCCTGAAGGGATTTTATGTTGCTTGTTCATTCAAACTTACTTTATTTTAGGCTTTACAATTTAAATTAGTTTAAGTGTGACCTTTAGACTCTAGTCTACCTAAGCTATTTCTGGTTAAGGAATGTTGAATGTGAATCCTAAGTAAACTTGGGTAACATAAATTAAAAGAGACTAGTCATCAGTCAGAAAAACATAAACTTGGAATGTCTTGTTATGTTCTAAATTTGACATTTTTAAATTACATTAAAGTGTTTTGATAACTATTAAAGCAACACATTAGCATTAATTTCTCTTTTGTTGTATATTCAGGGAAACTTTATGGTGATGAAATGTTTGTGGAGGAGCGGCACAGGCATCGATATGAGGTAAGCACTGCTAGTGTAGGTTGTACTCAGAAGTTAAAGCTCAAGCAAATTACGTTCCTGGTAGGCATGATTCTCCTTAAAGCCAATGTAGAAACATAACCCAAAATTTAGTAATAGATAGTATAATTTAGATCAAAAGGAGCCTCTTCAGTCTTCTGTCCAGCTTCCTGTTTTGGGCTGACTCAGCTTCAAAATTAGATCAGGATTTTGTTACATCTAGTTTGAATCTCTCTGAAGATGAAGAAGTTGATCTTTTGACAATCTGTTCCAATGCTTAACCACTTCATTATGATCACTTTTTTCCTTTGTATCTAATAGGACATTTCCTTTGGCAATTTGCTTTTTATTTCTCGGTCTTGTGCTGTGCATCTCTCAGAATAGTCTGGTTCAGTCTTTATACCATTCCATTAAATAGTTCAAGCCAGCAACAAGATCCACTCTCTGCCTTCTCCAGGTTGAACAAATCCAGCTCATCCAGTCTCTTCTCCTATGCTGCATGTGGTCCAGCCCCCTAATCATCCTGGTTGGGTCTCCTAAGGACTTGCAACATTTTGTCAATCTTTCTTGTACTGAGGGGGCTGAAACTAGGCACAGTATTGCAGAGGTGTTCTTACAAGTGACCTATAGAGAGTCTGTGTACTGTTTTTGTGGTAGAGAAGTTGCAGTGTCTTAGGAAAATGGTATCGGAGAGTGATGTCAGAGATTACTTGACTTTCTGTGAAGTATTTGAAAGCTAAAGTCTTATAATCCTTAAATGTGTTGATCCTTGGCTGATTTGGCTTATTTAACAGCTTAGGTTATGTCCAGGTAGTGCACATTCTTTCATATATGGGTAGACTTCAGGCATCAAATGTAGGTGGACTTCAGGCATTTTACAACTTGGAGGCTAATACAGATCACTTCCTTCCTACCATCCAACTCTGTATGCCTTTTGTATAGTTCCATTTCTCTGAGAACATCTCTGTATGTTCAAAGTACTGTCATTCGAGGAAACAAGTGAGAGCCGGCCTCCTGGAGTTACTTCTGAGATAGTTCAGAAGGGACCTGACTCCACCAGTATCTACACAGGGACCTGAGCTATGAGACGTATGCATGCTACAACCTGATTCAGACCATGTTAAGTTTCCTTAAAAAGCTCGGAGGAGAATGTGATCATGGTAAAGGTGCTCAGAGTTTGCATAGTAACTGAGTGGTTAGAACATCACCAAGGAAATGAAACAGCTCACTGCAGAACTCTTCAGTTTGAAGGAGGAGCTGAACCACAGCTTGTGTCATAACCACTGAAATGCAGTGTTCAAAAAGGAGGTCAGCCTTTATGCCTACTTCAGTGGGCCATTTAAAAAATGAGAAATGCAAGCTGCTCAGAATCAAGAGGACAGCAAGCAGAAGAGACCCTGGCTTTGTTTTATTTTTTTTAATATTATGTAGTAAGTTTTAAAATTACTAATTCACCTTGTATTAAATAATCATGCCCACTTTTACAGTTTTATACCTGAGAGTTGTTAAAACAAGAAAGCAAAAGTTCCCAACTCTTTTCTCTATCCTTTTTATTCTTGTATGCATACTGAAAACATTACAAATAACCTCTGCTGTTTGTTAAATGCTGAAATAAATATAATTACAATTATTATTACTTTAAATATTTCAGGTGAACCCAGAGTTGACTCACTGCTTTGAAGAGAAAGGTTTGAGATTTGTTGGCCATGATACAGAGGGGAACAGGATGGAAATTATTGAACTGGAGAGTGAGTGTCTTACTTGTCTGTAGTACTTTCTAAATCTATTAAAACCATGTAAACTATCAGTTTTTCAGTTCTTAAGTGCATATAGGAATACTATTTATCTGTCATAACAGCCAAGATCATGTTGGGAAATACTGCTGACTCCACCTGTGTGTTGCAGTGGGTGAAGATTCAGAGGGAGGCATCTTAACTCTTGTCAAGGATTGTGCATGTATTTGATTATCAGGGAGAGACATGCTCCTTTTCCAAAAGGTCCTAATTCTAGCTCATTGGGATTTGGCTGAGTAGAATCATAGAGTGATGTAGGTCAGCTAGTCTAGCCCTCTGCTTCGACACAAGGCTACCTTCAAATAGGGATCAGGTTGTTGAGAGCTGTATCAGTCAAGTTTTGAGTATCTCCAAGTATGTTGGATTTCAAACCACTCACCACTAGTCTTTGAACCCAATAGTCCAGCCATTTTTTAACACACTTTGTAGTTTACCCATAGTCCACAGCTCCCAGATGGATGCTAGGAAACCATATCAAAATCCTTGCATTGTGAAGTTGGGATAAAGGGAGGCTACTGCTTTCCCTTAATCCAAAGACTGATTGTTCCCAAGGTTGTTGTGCCCGGTTGTCTTCCTGTCCTTCATGTGTCTGGAAATGCCTTAGAGGAGGGTTTGTTTCATAATCTTGCCATAAACAGAGGTTATGTTGACTGGCCTGTAGTTCCTTACATCTTCCTTTTTGTCTTGAAGAAGAGCATGGTGACTGTCTTTTTCCAGTCATCAGAGACCTTTCATGGTCACCTTGGCATTTCGGAGATAAAAACTATCTTCACAATGACGTTGGCCTGCTCCATAAACACCCTCTAATATTCTTACTTACGTCCCAGTAACTAATATATGTTCGGTTTGCTTCAGTATATGAAATATGTGTACATGCAGTACAGCCAAAGTATAAACCATTGCTGGAATAAATTACTTAGAGAGGATGTGAAATCTCCACCCTTGCTGGTAGTAACCTTCAAAACTTTACTAGAAAAATCCATCAGCAACCTTCTCAACTTCTGCTTTGAGCAGAAGGTGAGGCTAGAGACCTCTCAAGATGTCTTCCAATTAATTTGTGTCTCTCTCAGTTACCATCTGATTAGAATTATAGAAAAAAAAGTATGAAAATCAAATAAAAAGCAAGTTCCTTTCTTTCACAGAGGTGATTCAGATGAGGGTTTGATACTGTGGAAATCTCATAGATTCGGGCTGCTTTACCAAGGAAGAGCTGTTATCTTTTCTAAGAAGTTCTGAAATAAAAAGGAACTACTCTGCATATGTTTGGTGTATGCAACACAGGGTACCTCTTAGAAACAGTCCCTTTAATTTTGCTTGATTCTTTGGTCAACTCCTTGCTTTTAAGTCACTGTTGGCTAAATGACTATCAGCCAGCTGAAGATGAAGGTACAAGTTTTTTTTTGTTTTCTTACATGTCCTCTAATTGCCTTTGGTTAAGATAAACTCCGTGCATGGAAGCATGAATTTGTCATAAGAATACATTATCATCCCATGGAGTGCTATTTGTGACATGATGCTCCTGAAGATTCATTTAGTGTACTCCATGGTATGTTGAAGAACAGCAGTATAATTTTGAACCAGGGTTTGAATACAGACACCTACAAATAATGTCAAACAACTGCCCCACAGGGAGTAATCTGAGAGCAAAGGATACATGCGAATTCATAAAATACTAATTGTCATGCTGGGTTTTGCTTACTATGTTCCTGATATATATTACCTTTGTTATGCATGCTGGTGTTGGGGAGCTATTTTGCCTGTCGTGTCTGAAAGAATTTCCGTAGAAAGCATCGTGAAATAAATCAGGCAGAATTTTTAAATTTCATGTTATTGTGAAAAGAATAAAAGCAGCAGTAAAACCTGGAATTATTTCACAAAGGGCTGCAAGGAGACTCTGATTACTAAAAAAAGACAGTGATCATGTGGAGGAGGATGGCTTGGAGCAGAAACACAGAAATAACAGTACACCAGATAGGTTAGGAAATATTTGGTGCTTTGTCATTGTCTTGTTTTACACCTTTAAAGAGCTAAATTGCATGGTAGAGAGAAAGAAGTTATGAGAGAAATTTAGGGTCCAGGTTCTCTGTAAGGCATAGCAGCAGAGAGAAGAGCAGTATACTAGATCATATTATCTTCATAGAAGAAAAACAAATCTTTTTTCTTATCATTTATTATGTACTGCACAGAAATTCCTTGAATGGGATTATTTTGGAAACTGTTAAACCAGAAGAGATCTGTGGTTGATTTCATTCAGTGTCCTGGCACTAGAAGTGAGTAATGTTATTTCCTTTAAAACAACATTCAGAGAAGGAGCAGGTTCACATCATGGAAGACAGCAAAAACATTTTTCCTCCCTTCCCTTTTGAAGAAGACAAAAGGAAAGCAGCAGCAGTAGTTAAAATAATTGATTTGATTTGTAAGCAGCGCTGAAGGTTTAAGAGAGATGAAGCAGCATGGCTTTTTTATCTTAGCAGGCAGAGTTGAATGATAGTGATAGTCATCCTTAATCACACAGGCCAAGCAGCAGGAAAGAGCAGTGCCATAAGAATTAACGTCAGTATATATAAATTGGCAGTAATAAAGATGCCCTGTGAATTAGGAAAAGGTTTCAAAGCAAAAGGAAAGCGTATTATAAGAGTTTTCTAGTAGGAGAAAAAAAAACATAAGGGGTGTTATGGCAGAACCCTGTGTGCTTGAGACTACATGATGTAACCACATTCAATAACAGGAGACTGGACTTAATGTCCCAGGAGATGGATTCCAGGCCTAATTATTTGAAGCTTGTTTCCCACAGTTTTCTCTGTATGTTGCTTTCATGTCCATCTCTTAGTGTGTAAGTAGTGGCTATATGGTGATGCTTGGTCCTTTAGGAACTGTTTTATTTTTTTCCCTCAGGTATATATGGATGCATGTTTTGAATATACGTGTATATATATATATATTGGAAACCAAACTACTATAAAAATAACATGACAAATGGAGACTTTGTGGTTGCTTCTTCCTCTCTCCTCCCCCCACCCCATGTCAGTACAGGTTTATTATTCAGCTTTTAATTACATCATTGTGCATGTTTGGGTCGAATCACAGCATGGTTTTTCCTTAATTTATCTTACTAATCTTCTGCCTCTGTTGTCAGTTGCTTTTTGTGGAAAAAGTAAAGGTATCCTGCTGCCTCACCCTTAAATCCACACATGCTGATCTGACTTCTTGAATTCTGTGAAATCTTCAATAACAGTTGTTTTACTATCTTCTTCTTACATCTTAGAAATTTTTTTGACATCTGTCTTGTAGATCACCCATATTTTGTAGGAGTTCAGTTCCACCCAGAGTTTTCCTCAAGACCAATGAAACCTTCTCCTCCATACCTTGGACTGTTGCTAGCAGCAACTGGGACACTCAGTGCATACCTGCAACGTGGTTGTAAATTGTCTCCAAGGTAATCTTTCTTACTTATTTGCCTGAGGTTTGAAGTCACGTTTTTTGGAGGGACTACGCTGTCCTTCAATTCAGGAGTCTGTGAAAGGAAAAGGAGTTCTTAATGTATTGATTTACTTGTTCCTGTGCATGCCTGACGTAAACCCTGGTAAAAAGAGTGACTGTAAGCAGTAAGCACAGTTCCTGACTTCCTCGTTTTCAGAGGCTATTAGGGCTAAAGATGGATCCATACATTATAACCAGATGGATCCATACATTATAACCAGAAAGAAGCAAAAAAACCTTTAACAAGTCATGTGAAGTTAGTGGCCTCCTGTGTTAACTTTCCGTAACAGTAAGTTTCACAGGGAAAGGTATTTGTCAGAGGATCAAGTAATGAAATGAAATTCTTATCTAGTTGTATTTGAATGATGATAGTACCAAAAAAAGAAAACACTGATTTTATTTTCCAGTAGCTAAATAATTAATACTATCTAGCAGAGACAGGCCTGAAACAAAGTGGTTGGAATACTGTTAGACTTACAGAAGGGTTTGTATCTAGATCAAAGCTGAATGGTGCAGCCAAACTAAAATTATTTGTCCCAGTTCCCTTGGACACAGAGTTTTTGGTTTATTGAATGTAGCAGTAGGTTTTAGCCAGTGTTAACTCATTCTTGTTTATTTCAGTGATATCAATAACAGTTATTATATCATTAGAACAAGAATAATAAAGAGGTCAGAGGGAAGTCTAGGGTACAGTTACAAAAAAGAAAAACAAAAAATTAAAAAAGAAAATCACAAGGACTTTATAAGACAGAACGGATCCAGTGCTGACTTACTGCCTTTTCCTCCACACAAGGCACCAAACTTAGTAGTTTTGTGGGGGTGTCTTTTTTTTTTTTTGTATTTTGGGTTTTTTTTAGCTTCCTTTGTATTAAAATTAGGTCCTGTCCTTAAGTGAGAAATAGAAATTTTGTTCTGGCCAGGCCAGATCAGATCTGTCTGTCTTGGTACTCTGATCCTTATGGCTGTCAGTTGCCTTTCATAAATGCAGTTCTTTGCTCACCATAGCCAATTGTGCAGTGATGTACATACATACAGAATTTCTTAACGATCTGGAAACTACAGCTTGATTGATACACTCCTATTACCATATCCTGTCGTTGGTATTAGTGGTCATCAGCTGCCTTTTAAAATTTGTGCCAGTGCATTACACAGTTCAATTTTTTGTGGTGCTTGGCATGAGGTAGTCTTCAAGCTCAGTGATTTTCAGTCTTTTCTTGATGTGAGCACTCTCTGCCTCACAGTTCATCTTGTTGCCCAGGTCCCAATATCCTTCCTCTTATTGCTTCCTTCCGTAAGTATACCTATTAATCTCTCTAATATAAAGAAAATATAAAGAAAAATTACTTTTTTTTAAATGGGTGATCTGTATATGTCCTAATTTAAATTGAAATCCCTTAGCATTATAACAAATATATTTTCTAACCCTGACTTTAAGTTTCAGCACTTACTGAATGTGCTGCAGTTAGGCTTATTTCAATTAATCAGTAAAAAGTATGTACTAATCTTTTTCTTCACATTCGTACAATAAACTCTAGCTAGTACTTAAACATTTAGGAAAGACAAAATTTAGTACTCCCAAACTTTATATATAAAATACAGATTTTGCCATTTACCTACTTACACGGCAACCAAGCAAACCACTCTGTCTTGAGAAAGAGCATTGGAATAGAAAAATATTTTGTGAGTAATAGAGGAGTATTTTGCAGGGAGGAACATTCAGGAGGGAATCACAGTGGTAATTACAGCACATCCACTCATTTTAACATATCCACCTGCTGAGTGAAAAGAATTTCCAATTTAAACCTTTAAATCCCAGAATGCTAGTGATTTCATTGAGCCGTAAAGCAAAGGCATGTCATAGCAAGACTGAAACAAACCTGAAGAGGGGATTTTCTGCACACCTCATCCAGCACTGCCTACATGAGTTGTAGTCATGCTGTTGACTAGAGCCAAAATGTTACCTGAAAGAGAATTTGTGGAGACCAGCAAGTTGAGCAGATTACATAAATAAACTAAGCTATTAGAAATACTAAAAAGAGAGTTAATGATGGAGTTCTGAGACAAAAGGAAATACATATTTTAGCATGAGGTCCTTAACAGGAAAGCGTTACCCCAGAACATTTAACAGCCCCATAATTAGAATGCAATTTTAGAACATCTGACACCTGGACAGAAGCCCTAGCTTCTAAGCGAAGTAAACTGTAAATTTAAAGATGTATCACACCTCCCAGGAGAATACCCTAAATAAATAAAGTGAACAATAATAAATGAATAATTGTGAGGCTTAGTCTGGTAGACAGTCTTAAGGAGGTAATGCTTACACATAGGAACAAACATACCTACTTGGAGATTGGAGTGCATCCTCCCGGTTAAACTTAGTTCCCAGAAGCTTTGGTGTATACAGAGACAGTCAAGAACTGAGCAAAGGGTCAGAGTAACTCAGTGATGAGTTACTACTTAGTTACCTGAATTGGTAGTTAGGCATCTGAGTTGCCTTTGTTGCTTCAACTTCTCGTGCTTTCTGGCATGAGTGTCTAACCATCAGACAAAGCCACGCACTTCATTTCCTTGTGAATGGTTTTAAATTGTGACCTTTCCAAATATTTCCATGGAAATACTGAAATCGCCATTTAATGTGGAGCTGAGGGGGATGAGAGGCTGCCAGTTTACATATTTCATTTTAAAGAACAGAGGAGAACCACAGGAGACTCTCAGAAAATGTACAGTACCCACAAATACACTGCTTTTTAAGAGAAGACAAAAGGTTTTAATAGAAAAGTAGTGAACGAAGAGGGGAACTCAACACGTAATGTTGGCTTGTACTGAGTCTTACAGTTTGAGTTTAAAAAAATAATAAAAACTGGCTTATCCTTGGGAACAATGTCATATGGATTGCAAAACCTCTGTTGTACGATAAAACCATATTGCTGTTTCCCCCCCACAAGTTAAGCAGCAGCAGGCTTTCTTTCTTCTCTCACCTTAACACACATCTTTATTAATGGCCTGCAAGAGTAGGCCACAGTGCATTAATGATATTTGCAAATGTCATTTAAATAAGAGCTGAAAGCCCTATTCAGAACAAAGAAATCACATAAAAATATATCGGGAATTCAGACACCTGTGCTGAAAATAATGAAATCAGATGTTTATTTGGAGGAATAGGATAACAAGTTAAAGATAATTAATTTAAACACAAATGTCCAGTAGATGGGAGGAAATGCAGGAAGTGTGAGATGTTTCTAGGCGAGAAAGTGTGGGCAACTGACTACTGCCAAAAGAAATTATTGCATGTCACTAGTGAATATGCTAATATGCCAATAGGCACCAATCCAGTGCCATCTAATCACAGAGTAGTCTGTTAAGTTCTGGGAAGGTTATTAATGAAAGATTAAATTAAATAAAAGATTAATAAAAGATTCTGAGTTTCATTCAGAGGCAAGGAACAAAAGTGTCCAGAGCTGTGGTGCATAAGGACACTTGGGAAGATTTGCCCATATAGTGCTTACTGCACTAAAATGGTCCAAGTGCCTCCTAAATCAGCTGTGTAGAGAGGTTTGGGCAAGCACCTATAAACAAAAAAGGAAGCAGCCTGTGAGATGCGTTCTCTGGTGTATGAGGGACAAAGAAGGTATGGGCAGGGCTATCTCTTATGTCACCTGTACGTTGTCCCCAACCAAGAACACATCTGGCACAGTATCATATTTCTACCATTGTCCAAATCCAGACATTTTAGAGGAAGTGAAAGATACCTTATGATTTGAAGACTGTTAAGAGAGCAGCAAGAGAGGGGTGGCTCTACAAGATAAGGCAAACCGGGAACTGGGGTGGAAGGTGTACTGGCAGGGATAGTGTCCTCACCATCAGGAGTCAGAACCGCAGTCACCAAAGAAGGCAGGTGAACTGGCGCTTACATTTCTAGAAAAGGACCTTTTTATCAGTTATATGTTAAAAAAGAATGAAAATAGCCCCTCTGAAGCTGTGTCAAATACTTCATTTCTAAAGGACATTGATCTGGATTTCCAGATAAAACAGAATGTTCAAGGAGTACCTATTTTACAGTTGCCTGTTTCTTAATAAAGACATTGAAAGCAGGGACTTTGGAGCAGCTGCTTGAGAAACATAGATTTAAAATTGATCTTGAGACTTAATTTTCAAGATTCTGCAGCTGAGATTAGTTGCTGACATGATGCATTCCAGCTTCATTCCATGTAGCTCCAGCTATCGTCTGCTTTCCATATCATAGCAATAGGATGGTGTGGAAATACCATATTGCCATACCATATGAAAATACCTTGCCTCCTTCTATGGTTTGGACTGATGCATAGCAGATGTGTAATGATACTGTCAGTAGAACAGAGAGATCTGAAATGGGCATAAATTTGGTAATAATGGAGCCTGTGCAGAGGGAAGCTCTTTTTGTTGCTCACATGTTGAGAATACAGGGATCTGAGGATGAGTGAACTTCACAACAAAACAAAACCCCACAATGTAATTTCTGAACAGAGGATATTTCAGTTCACTGCAAAGTGAAATGCCAGCTAAGTACTAGTATATATTTCATGTTGTAGTTAACTGCAAAGTGAAATGCCACGTAGGTTCTGGTGATTCTTCACTTTGCAGTGGATGTATTTCCATTAACTACAGGTAGATTAGGCGCAAAGATCAAAGTGACCAGAATTGTTCTTCTTGAAGACTGAAATGACTGACTAGATGCAGTGACACTGCATGCTCTGAGTTTCGTTTTGATTTTCTCTTGGCCACATCTTTATACTCCAGAGCCCATGAAAAAAAGAAAAGAAAAAAAAGTAACTGCTGTGGACACCTTAGATCTGCTCACTAGCTCCTTTTTGTTGGGAGTGTAGTGTTACAAGAATTGTTACAAACAAGAAGTGGGGGTCAGGTTCCTGCCTAAGATAATGACTAGATAATTTGTACACAAAGTGAGTAAAACCTTGCTGAAGGAAATGTAAGCCTTTTTTTTTTGTCAGTTCAGGGGTCTGTGTGGAAAAGACTGTCATGAAGGAAAAGCTGGGCTTTTTTGGTTTCCCACCACCACCTCTTTCATAGCCAGCACATTTAAGTAATGTTACATACATAACACTAGCTGTAAGCACAAAATATCCATTTAGTTTGTTGAGTTTAATATCCGTGTAGCAACTCTGTAACTTGGAAGGAGGTACTTTTTATTCACTTTTCATTTATTCCAAAGAGAGATGATGACTCATTTGTGGTTAGTACCACCCGGAGTTTTTCTTCAGATGACTCATCAGCTGAATCACAGCTCATACAGTAAATGTTATAAACTGGACATCAACACTGGTTTGCAGCTGTAACATGCAACTGCAGATATGCCAAGATTCATGAGTTCCTGTTTGGTTTGAAGTCCACTGGCAGCATAATTTCTGAAGAAGCTCAGGTTGTCTCAGAGCCAAAATTGTTCTTAATATGATAACCACAGCTTCTGGGGATACTTAGAGATACTGTTAAAGCAGCTGAAACTGTGAGACTGACAGTTACCTGAGTCTGAAGCTCAAGAGCTGATCCTTACCTGGGTGTTTCCCCTACCTTTCTTGCCACTGTATACTACCTGTTAGAGAGAAAACTGGCTTACACCCAACAGGACAGCTGTAAAGTAGAGGAGACCACGAGGTGCTACTACAAAAGTCAAAAGCGTGATGACAGGATCCTTTCTCTGTGATGTGGAGTCAAATCTTGTACTGAATTGGGCAGTGTGGTAACAGTAACAGAATTGTCCTTGGCCGAGTAAATGTTTTAGCCTCTGTACTAGTGGCTACCCAAGTGACCCTCAGCTTCAGCAAACTGGAAACAGGCCTGAGAAGTTGGAGTGGTTAAATCAATGAAAGGATGGAAGCAACCAGCAGTGTGTGACTGCTTCTATTTGCAAATGCCTCTAAAACCTATGGCATTTGGTGGGGAGGACCTGTGATGACAGTGCTGGGTGGGGATCAGCGCCTGTCTTTAGGAGGTGAAGCTGGGAAGTTCCCCACTCACCTCACTGGTCCTTGAGCAATTTTCCTTAAGCATCTGCCTCTCATACTGTGTTCTGTATGAAGCTCTGGCGTGTGTTTTTAGGCTGTGACTGCCACAGGGCAGCAAAACCAATTAAAAAAAATCCAAATTGTGTGAAGATTTTGGGGTTAAACCAGAGGTATAATAAGATTATGCAGCTCTCTGCAGTCACTGTTCTACCCTCTGTTCTGTGGACGGTTTTTTCTCTTTTGCTGTGATGTGAAAATGCAAAACTGTTTTAATAATAATGAATTTCTATTCCATGTTTCCATGGGTACTTTCAGAAAGAAGTAAGTACAATGTTGGTGATGTTGTGTTTGTCTGTGTGCATCTGGCATGCTTGATCATACTGTTAACACTTTCCTCACTTGAACTGTGTAATTGCCTGCCTGCTGGTGGAATTATCACGTTGAGCATTTCTCTCTAGCCTGATAAAACACACTCTTTGTAAGAACTGCATCAACAATATGTGTGTCATGTGAAGAAAGGGCAGAGTGCTGTAGGAAAAGTCTTAATGATAGAACAGTTGGAATTTCTATGTTGTCTTGTACAGAGTATGGTACAGTGATGTGATGTAACTGTGGGAAGCTTCCCTAACAGTCAGAGGTAGAAATTAAATGAGATGACTGTTGGTTCCATATCTGCTGTCCCACTCTATTAAAATGGCTTTTAGGTTTTACCTGATCTTTGATTTTATTTATTTTTTTTTTTTTAAAGAAGAGAGCATAAAATTCAGGCTACAAAATTCAGGCGTCATCAGTGCCCAGTAACAAGCGTTACTATAGCTAAGTGCAGCGTGTTCACTGTTCCACTTTGCTGTTTACATCAAAGATTTCCAGCTGTGGGGTTACATAGTCCCCCTTGAAACGTTACACAGCAGGCAGTCACTGTAGATCAACTGATGGTGCTGCGTTGAGGTGGGTCATGGGCTAATTATGTGCTTGATGTCTCAGTAGGAGATCATTCCCAGAGGTGGGGAGAGTGACATGGCTGATATCCTGTTAGCTGAAGAGTGAATGTGTCTGTGCAATGGCTGGAGTAGAGTTGGTACTGAGGCTGACATGGGTATACCCACACAAATGAGGTCTGAGATCCCCACCTGTACTGTTTTAACCATACCCTGTGCTCTGCAGTACCGCAATACTGACCAGAATTACTGCTGCTCAAAAGGTACTTGTCAGTTCCTCAGGCTCCCTTTGCTGGCTTCTGATCTTGGGAAATTCAGGTATCTGGAAAAAAGATTGTAGAAGTAAAGTGTAGTAGGGAGAGGCTGAGGCTCAAGGCTCTTCTGAAGAGGTGCACTTAGAGTTAAGATAAACCTGGAGACCCAGTAGACATCACAGCTGACCGTGGATTGTTAGCACTTCTTTCTTTCAGTCACTGCTGTGATTCCTGTTCTTCACCATTTCCTTGTTCTGGCCACTTACAAAGCTATTACTTGCATGGCAGTTTGTTCTGTGAAAACCAGTCTATTTCTCTCATGAAACAGCAGAAGGGGATAACACCTCAGGAAAAAAAGCTGTCAGGGCATTGCTTGGAGCAATAAAAAGTATATTCTGATTGGAAGAGCAAGATTTATAATTTAAGTATAAATGGAAGCATTCTGGATAAAGTTGTCTTTTTCTTTGGTCAAACAATAATTTTCTTTTATCACAAAGGAGAAATTCGTTTTAGTCTTGCTCTGAATACTTGCTGTTCTCCATGTTGTTAATCATGGTCATAGGCACAAAGTACCAGCAAACTGTAGAATGAATGCACAGGAGCCAAGCGAAAAGAAATTGCACATACTGTTTCTCAGGTAAAATACTTTTTCTCATCAGGTCTCAGACTCCAAACTTAAGCCCATTCCTGTGTAGGAAGGCGTTCTAAATACCAAAATTGAGCATGAGCTTAAAGTAGGCTTCTGGAAATGGACTGCATTTGAGGAAAGTGTCGGTTATATGCATCTTTTGGGTTGGAGGGTTTGAAATAAAATATTCGGTTTAGATCCTTCTGACCTGTGTATTGCTTTTAACAGTGACAGTTACAGTGACCTCAGTGATGACAGCTCTCTAGAAAAAGAGTTTCCTAATTCAGAAAAAGCTGAAATGATTGTATGACAGCACAGAAATGGATGATGCTGTTGAGGTAAGCTGAATCGTTGTGGTACTGCTTTGTGACATTTATTTCTTCTAGACTTACAACACGAGACAAAGTTATCTTGATTCTCCCTTTTGTTTCAAGTCCCATCTGAGATCTCATGTTTTCTTCCTTGCCTGCAGCACTTAATTTTTTTCTTCTTCTGCTGCTCAACTCTGCAATTGTGATTTTAAAGTCTGCTAAGTGTTTTGGGTACAGCTTGTATGTAGGATGGTGTACAAAGTTAAGTTGTGTTAGTGTTTGACGATACAATGAAAATACACTTTAAAATGATGTGAGGGTTGGTTTTTTTTTGTTATTTCAGTTTTCAAGTTTGGATCACTTTGAGTACATTATGTTTGCATGACTTTCGGCATTAATATTTGCTTGTAATTTCATCTGATGCACTGATACATTGAAGACATCCAAGGTTAATACTTGGATTTAATCTGCAGAGTGACAGAGATACAGACCAGTTTTATCAAATCATAGCTTTGTTTGCTGTAGGCTTTGCAAAAGCAATATTGGATTGGTTGTTTTTTTTCACCTGTAAACATGGTGACTATAGATTTCCTTTCAGATCTTAGTCTTTTTCCCTACACAGATTCATCGGAGTTGTACCTGGTATGGTACTCTGTTAAATGTGTGCATTCATGCTTTTCTGTATTTCTGAGCACTTCTGTAAGCAGGACACAGCTTTCCCCTCTGATTTAATTCCTCTCACATGGTGTAGTCACTAAGCAGTTGTGCCAAACAGATGTTTAAGTCTGCATATGAATGATGCATTTATGCCTGATGGTCTCCTGATTAAAATACTGGCATGAGATGTGAGAAATTGGAGTCTTTAGCTGCAGTATGGATTTCTTCTGTATTTTTAATTTATTTATTTTTCCCTCTCATGTACCACATTAAAGATAATAATACATCTCAAAATCATAAGAGTGAAGAGCAGAATGTTAAATGATTTCATGACCTAGTGCATGCAGATACAGTAACGATGCATGTCACAGAGTGACCAAAAAATGAGTAGTCACAATGTTCCTATTTGCTCTTGCCCAATTCTTCCCACCTCCAGACATCACTATGGCTCTGTTTCTTGAGGCCAGCACATAGTAAAGGACGGCCCCTTTAGCTTTGACCTTGCTTTCCTCCATGGAATTTATGAATGGTAATTCTGTTTACCATTGCAGATGTGACTTTTTCAGTGCTTGGATGAATGTACTTTCGTGATGCTTTCAAGTAGGTATCAGTAAAGCTGATTTTGTTTGAACGTGTTGCTAGTGGATACCGATTGAATTCAACAGAATTACTCTAGAAAGGATTAAACAACTAATTCCAAATATAAAAGAAGGATACAAGCGTTGGCTAATTTATTTTTATCTCAGGGTTAATCAGAACTGGATACACACATAGTCTATATTTATCTTCGTGGTTTTGCTTAAGCTGTTTGGTCTAGATGAAATGCATCCACCTGCAGTATTTACCATAGGACTACTTCAAAATAAGTCAACAGATTTGAGAGAAACTGGCATGAAATAGGCGGATACAGAAGAAATATTTTTAATCATTATTTTTTGCATTTATTCTTGCTTACCTTTCCTCTTTTATGTTACAGAAAGTTGGGAACAGTTCAATACTGAAGAGAAGAAAGTAGAAGAGTAAGCTGCTTATGATCCTCATAGTGTCTCCACCTATCATGTTGCTTTACTGATGACAGTTTCACTTTCTTGTAGCAAAACCCATTCTGTATAAATGCTCTTTCTCTTTAGAAATGACAAAATGGTTGTGCACCTTAGCCATTAATCATTACTGATCATGTCCTGTGTTTCAGAGTGCTCTCAGGTAAATATGTATTAATTCACTAATTCACAACTGTTCTTGATTTGAAGGAAGATTTGATTGTTTTCAGTTTGCCTTAGAACAGGAAGATGCATTGGTTCTTGTGAAGGAGAGGGAATGTGCAAAAAAAATTTAAGGAAAAGTTGTTTTATCCATGAACAGTAGAGAACTGTTTTGAGTTTGTTTTGCTGTTAAGCTTGTTGCATATATATTTTTTTACTTTTTTGCTCTTCAGTATGTACAGATAAAAAAATTGTTGCTGTATTTCAGCTCTTTGTGATTATAAAAATTGATGTTGGTTACACCTCTTTTCACTTCGCTTTTATAAGTGATTTCACTTTTGAAAAGTTTAAGTTTGATTTGCTGTTTCTCCAGGAAGTCTGACAATACTGAATGTAATTGTGATCTGCAAAATTACAAAATAGAACACATTTTTGTATTTGTATTTTGTAAGAGAGAAATTAAATGCACTTATATGTTAAAATGTAATCTGAACACTTGTGTGGAAATTGTAGAAGAAACAGTCATAAACCTGGAGCATTATCTGGACTCCAGCCATGTAACACTCAGTTAATTTCAGTAACTGAGTATGAACATGAATTAAGGTTCACTCATGTTTTCTCTCATCCAGTGACCACTCCATGGTCATGGCAACCTTTCCCCAATAGAATAAAAGAATTTATTTTAATTCAGAAATCACAAGTTACTCCACTGTATGACAGTTACAGGCACCCTTGCAATACCAGGACTGCAGCCTGAATCACTGACACAGAAAGAGAGTGCAAGAGGTGCTGTACCATGTTTAAGGCTGAATCCTATTAGCCCTGTAGCATCATCAGACTTGTCAAGAAGCTGGACCCAGGCTATGTAACTGATGGGGATCCAAATACCTGGGCCAGCTTTTCCTACAAAGAAACTGGAATTTTGAGCTTTGTGTTTCGTTGGTTTTGGGCAAAATAATTTTTACTTCACCAAAAGGTAAATATCTGTACAAAAGTAGAAAGCCATTATTACAGCTTTGTAAAACAGTAAGTTTAAAAGCTTTGCATTGCTTTAGAAAATCTCAGGTTACAGAGTTTATCTCTTCACTAAAAGAAGTTTCGATGGTAATAAAAATAAAATGTATTCCTATGGAAGGGTTTTTCTAAAGTGGTTTGCAAATGCGTGTCCTAGAAATAGCAGGTATTGCCACAATTGGTGTCATTGTACGTTTTCCCCAGTGAGAGACACTGTTTTGTGAAAGATGAAGCATTTTCCTAAGATTGTCTGGAATGTGCAAATGTATTTTCAAATATATTAAATTGTGTTATTTAGAACTGTTTATATATTGTATTAAAGAATCATGGTGCCTACTGTGAACTGTGGTGTCAAGGAGGGAATTTTTCATTTAGTCAAATGAAGCTAGAAACAGCGCCATCATCTTTTCATCTCCCAGTGCCCATACCTGTCCTTTTGCTAACTGTGCTACATAAAGGAGTATCCTTGGAGACAAACCCGTTACTGTCACAAGGGATCCATCTCCTCTTTGAGCTGGCAGAATCAGAAGCGTGCCGTTTCCAAAATGGAAAAAGGCAAATGAGCTTTTTGCAGCCAAGCTTGGGCTGCATGAGGAGTGTTGCCAGCAGATCCGGGGAGGTGATCCTATGGCAGAGTGGATAATCATGTATCTACCTGTTCCTGGGTATGTTCTGTAAGCCTGTACAGTTTACTAGCCTGAGCATAGCTGAACCACTCTGTCTGGGAAAACCTGACTGAAGAAATGTTGGGTGTGGGTATTGGGAACTGAAGCTCTGTTGGGTGTTGGGAGGATCTGTTGGGTGTGTTGGAAGATGACATTTAAAATCTAGGCCTGCCTTGTCCAGGAAGTGATCCTGTGCTGATGCCAGCTATGTTCAGGTTTTCCCTTGCAGGAAGTTTGGTAGCTTGGTTCAGTTGGACCAGAGTCTGCACTTGTTTGTGAACAAGGGGAGCAGCATCCAAGCTTGGATGTGACTGTGGGGTAGATACTGCACTTAACTGATACTGTAGACAGAGCTGTATCTTACCGAGTATCTCTAGTCAAGTGTTTCATCAGCACAAGTTTCACTGTAAGATTTACAGGTAAAGTCTTTTAGCATCTGCTCAACATACGTAACATGTCCTACCTTGAAGCTGAGGTTTCTTGTTTATTTAGCAGCTTGAGATATAACCTTCATGTACTAATGTAATGACTGCAGAGGTTAAATCTAATAGAAAGTCTTATATCTAAGTTTTCCTGAGACACTGAGGAGGATTTGCCTGGCCACCCAGACTATTCCTCATCAGGGAATGCTTGTGGAAAGGTGCGCCAGATCCTGCAGTAGCTTGCTGTTTTTCTGAAGCCACTGAAGTGATGCCAATTCATATCACACAAAGTGTGACTTTATTGATTACAGGGTGGTACTGAAGAGTGCTTACTGTCACCTGACATTCATGGGACTCAAGCATGGTTCTAAATTCCCCTGCAGGTGTCTAAGCCCTTGCTTGACAGGAATGCCCTGGAGGTTCTGAGTAGCAGGTTGGAAGTAAGGCTGACTTCTCAGCAAGAATCTGTGCGAGCAGGAAGTACAGCACCAAGCCAAAGGAAGTTTTGAGGAAAGAAAAAGCAGATAGGCAGTGATGGCAAGGGGCTTGCTGCTCAAAAGGGTGGGGAGGAGGTTAAGGAAAGAACAAGTGTAAGAGCAACAAGTGACTTGCCAACCTGAGCTGACCTCCTCGTGGGAGCTATGTTACAGTTACTATAGCAATGCAAATGAAAGGTTCTCCCCAAACTCAGGGTGTATGTCATGATGACAGTAGGGAGTGTAATTACAGCATACAGGACTTCTGAGTCATCTTGGCTGCAGCTGACAGTGAGGCCAGATCAGCATAGAAGTGAACAGGAGCTGTGGAAACCTATTTGGGACTGGCTGAAGCTCATTTCCCCCAGCTGCACTGTTTGCATATGTGAGGTGACTAAAATTTGCTGAGAAAGGGGGTCAGGTAGATCAAGGAGGGATCAGAGTAACATTGCTCTTGGGAGAGCACGTGGCCTCCTGCAGCATCCTGGGAAAACTCACTGCAACACGACAGCATGCAAACAGTATAATCTTTTCTGTACCTAGGACTGAATAACACCTTATCCTTGCACACAGGCTGGAGGAGGCTCCTTCACTTGGGCATCTGCATGAGAGTCGTGATATATTTCTGTGCCTCAGCATTACATCCCACATACTGCTCAGTTTTTCCCTGCTAGCATAGTGAATTGGTAGCTGTTATCCCTGTGGTAACTTCCAGACAAATTCTTCCTCTTCCCAGTGCACCCCATCCCCACTCTTGACATAGTGCTTACTTCCAGGATTTCACTCATTTTCCAGATTAGCATCCTTTATATTTTTAATGTCAGTGAACTTAGTGTTTTAGATATTTCTCCTTGTGTTGGATTCTCAGCTCTGTCTAGATTTTTCAAGTGTTCAGCTGTATCTCAGCTGTTTGCTACCATGTGCTGACAGGGTGAAATGAATTAAGGACTCATCTAAAATAAGGATATGAAAAGAATCTATGCATTTTGTGCTATTTAGGATGTTCATATTTGTGTAATTCCCCTAAAATGATCCAGAATATTTACATAAGCATCTATTAGGTATCTGAAGAAAATGCCTATGTGGCCTCGTCTGGAAGTTCATTCGGAATAGCAATTCCAGAAATGCTGATTTTCCAGTCTCTGGTTGATTCTCTCACTTTTATCTGTAAGCTGCTTTAAAAAAACCTATACCACCACCACCAAACACGAAAGAAACCCCCAAAGCAAGCAATATATGTATTTTAATATGAATTCACTTGAGAGCACAGAAGTAAACCAGTTGTGTTGTTCTTTATTCGTGTACAAGTGAGTAATCTTCAGTACTGTCTGGTTCCTTGCTTCTTAAAATTCCTCATGGATTGCAGGATCTAACATTCTGGTCTGACCTAGCTGACCTCTTGCTAGAATAATGTCTGTTAAACTGCCTTTCATCTTGTAAAAACTCTGTACTTTAATCTTTACACTTTGATGGTTTGTTTGTATATGAAATACTTTTTCTGCTTATAACATCTTAGTTAGGTTGAGGAAATTGGTTGCCTTATAGAACTCCTGGCAACATACTTGCACAGGTTTGGATCAGAGCCTAGGAAACCAGCTTTTGCCTGAAGCGTAGATAACGTTCTATGCTTTAGGAGTGCTCCTGGAAAGGTAAGTCTATCTTTTCCACCTCTATGGACTCTCTGTTCATAATTTAAGAAATAATAATTTAACAGTTGGAAATTGCTTGTGAAGTAACAGCAGCAGTTTGGATAACCTAAGAACTGACTCAGGTCTTGTATTAAAGCAAAATCCAAAACTGTATATATTTAAAGGAATAGTTAAGATAGTCTGCTCTGAGTTTCTGTGCAACATGACCTCACCCAATAGCTTCAATAAACTCAGGATTTCACAGGGGCAGTTTGAGAAATAACAAACTAAAATACTTCAGGTGTCTTTTAGTGTGAATATCACTTTTGCTACCTTTGGAACATACTACTCATTGTCTAAGTCTAAATCAGCAATTTGGAGAAAAATTGCAGTTTTGAAGCAAACACTTTCCATTTATTTCCTGTGATTGCTTCCCACTGCAGTTGTTGTGCTTGAGACCTCAATTCCTTTTGGACGAAATAAGACTGAAGATCCATTCCAGATACTGGTGTGGTTCAGTTCTGAGCCCACTGGGGAAACATGCTGCCCTGCTTTCCTGCGATGTTCATCTCATGAACGTGTGCCAGCAGAAGGCTCTCAAACCATCAAGTGTTCCCGTGACATCCGAAATTGGTTTATATCCTATATGGGTGTGGTGTTCCCCTTCCTATCTACCTTTTTTTTTTCTCTGAAAGCTTCCTCAAACTTCCACTCAGGCACCCTGCTCTTAGTTGCTGGGGCTGTGTTCCCACATGAGACAGGCAGCACAGTGCTTGAGTCACCCTGGATGGCCTGATCTGGATCCTCTATGGGCTTGATAAGTATCTTACCTGAGTGGTAGGATATTGTGCAAGATGCAGCACCACCATCCTTGTTTTAAAATAGGTGGACTGTGCTATTCTAAGCACTTGTACAGTGTTAATTTAGCAAAATGTCAATGCCTGTATGTGAGCAATTCACCACAGGCTCCTTTTATAATCAGCAGAAAAAAAACCCAGGTGCTTTTCAGTCATCCTTAGCAGATCAGATGTATCACTCATGGGTTATTGCTGCTTTCTTGTCATGAACCTTAAAGGAGAGCCTGTCCCAAATGGCTGAGATATACATTCCTGATGTGTTGGTGCTGAAGGGGGAGTTAGTCACTACCATCACCTCACTGTTTCCAATCAACTATATTTAACTGGCTCCTTTGTTTTTGAGGGCTGAAATAAGCAGACTCATTCCTTGTTAGCCTAATCTTCCCGAGGGTACAACGTTCCAGTGGGCCTCAAACTATCTCCATGTTAGTTAAGGCCTTAAATTTAGCAATCTTCCTTGCCTAAGCCCAGCCAGAACCCTGTACCAGTGTCTCCTCAGTGTGGGTGCTCAGGTAAGCGCTCTCAGAATGTCTTTGCTGGGTCCATTTCCAGTCAAGATGCAACAGCAGAATCTGCTGTTACCAGGTAGCGTGCCTCCCTCCCTTGCTGAGCAATAATCCATTCACGAGAGCACTTCCCTGGGATGTAAGAGACATGGCTAGTTTCCTTCTGAGTTTCAGAGGCAGCCAGACACCCTTTCATTTGGGGGCTGCCCACTCAGTAAAGTTAGTATCATTTTTTGGTGCTGATGTTCATTGCTGTCACAACTTAGGACAATCTGTAAAAAAAAATAAATCACTGGTCCTGCACTGGAAAACCAGGAATGCATGATTCTGTAGTTGAGGCAACAAGAGGTTTCTTAGGAAAGGAAGGAGGCAGGGAGAGCACCTGAACCCAGGTCTCTAGACTGTTTGTATTTTAAGTAGTTATTGAGCAAAAGAGAGAAACAGTCACTGGCAAAGGAGCTAGATCACAGGACTCCTATTTGCTAAACTAGTGGTATAATAAATAGGTTAAAGAACTCCTCCTGCTTTCCCTTTTTGGCCAAATAAGTCTCAACCCCCATTTCTGTGGTGGCACAGATTTGGCAGGAAGAAGTGACAGCACCTCTTGTTTTTCTCTAATGGCTGGAACTTGCTGCATCACTGCTTTGTCCATCCAGTTATTATCTCTGTTGGTTCATAAGAGCCTATGCCAGATTCTGCTTCTGCTAGTGCCAGCCTCAGGCTGGGGAATGCTTGTTTTCTTTTCTTCTGCTGGATGTGCTACTCATTCATCTGTCCTCCCCAGGATTTTAATTGAGTTTATTCCAAAAGGGATAGAAGGAAGCTTGTAAACATGAAAGAAAACTTCTCAGCACAGTCCCAATGCAAGCACAACCTGGAAGAGCTTGAACTCCTGTTGACATACATGCCTAATAATATGCCTTGGTTGAGTCCCAAGGTTTGAGAAACTGAATAGGCATCCAAAATTTTGAACAGTCAAAACATCAACTTCTAAGGCTTGTGGATGTTTAATGTACTTTCCCTGTGTTTAATCTTGGGAGCGTAATGTGACAAAGTTTGGTCAGTGCTAGTTTATAATTGAGTATAAAGCAGGTTCCCAATTTAGAGTTATTTTTGTGTAAACTGTCTTACTAATAACATCGTTATTACCAGACTCATGTACACAGACTTACAAGGGTATCATTCTTGGGAGCATCTTTCAGTTTTACAGAAGCTTTAAGAAAGGAGGTTTTGGACCAACAAACATTTCTCTCCAACTAATTGAAGATACAAATCTCTCCTGGCTGCGTGAAGTTAGGTAGCAACAGTATTGTGAGCAGGAGAGAGTCAGACTTCCTGAGGGGCATGATTTAGGAGATTTGCTACTTGCATAACTAAGTGAATTAGGGATGAGATTATACATGCAATGATCTGCTTTTTACTCAGGGTAATGCCGCTCTGTGTTCACTGGGGAGCAAAGGCATGATTGCTTGTTAAATTGAGAAGTCTGTAGAAGTAGTCCTGGGATTGTTTTAGTTGAGACTTCTGACAGAGGGTTTACTAGGGCCGGTTAGATTAATCACACAGAATTGATGTGCTTTTATATTTAGTGTTGCAGTGAGGCACCTGTAAGTTCAACCAAGAGCCTATCCATAGCTTAAAATATGACTATGTAAAGTAAAACACCTAGATACAAAAACAAACGTGTCAGTCAGTTCTCTGAAACTGCTTTTTCTAAGGTATACGTTCAACACCTGTTGGTCATCTCTTGTGAAAGGGTAAAAGAGTGTTACCCAGTCTGCTTGCTTTGCTCTTAACAGTAAGGAGCCTTAATTTACATGAGTGCTAATTTATGTCATTTTTGTTTCAGCTGTCCAGACTTATAAAATTCTGGTAATATTTACTGCAGTGTACGACAGCACGAACCTGATGGAAAGAGCAGGTGTCTGCTCCTGTCTGAACTAATACCCTGTGCTTTGCTGACTCTTTGACAGATTGATTAACACTTCGACTGCGAATTAAAGGAAAAGCAAATTTGAAGGCAAACGTAATAGTCTTCATGAAATGAAAAGAGTTATCTAGAAGAGTTTTGACAAGCTTTTGGGTCTTCTGAAGGAGAGCTCGTGTACCTGCAATTTAGTTAGTTTTTGCCACTGATATAACCTGATCTAGTAAAAATACTGCTTCTCCCCACAAATCCTGTGTCACTTTAACCTTGGTCTGTGGTCTGTTGTTGCTGTGGGAACAATCCTATAACACTTTAGCAGTATTTTTCTGCTGTATTTCTCTCTCCAGGGTGGTCTGTGATGCTCTGTTACCTGGTTTTTATCCTTGGAAGAACTAATTAGGTTTTTAAAGGTTTTTAGGTGCTTAAGGATAAAACTCGGAAATAGATCTAACATCTACCCAGATAGATGTCCTTTGGGAAGCATTGTGGATGAAAAGTATTATGTAAGTATTTGGTGAGGTGAAAAATTAAGGAGGATTATAGTTTAATACATTATGACCTCAGCTGAGATACATTTTAGGTAACAGCTTTGGAGTCACATACAGTTGTTCTGGGTTTGAATTAGAATTTGTAACTTCAAATACCAAATGAAGTTCATTCATCTGTCTATGTAACTTACATTAATGTGCCCAAAGACAGCATTTGACCCTCTCCTTTCAGCTAAGCTAAAAATGGTAGAGAAAGTTTATGTTAGAGTTATGTTATAACTTAATTGCTTTGAAGCTAATTACCATAAAGGATCTTCTCCTGCCTACCCACAATTAAAGTTTGGTGCATTATGGTGAATCTGGAAATGAAAGTCCAGCTTTGGAGAATGATATTCTATCTATTTATTCTGTCTATTTGGTAATGTGTAACTAGGAGCTACCACAAAATAACCATTTCAGTTGCCTGAACAAATACTTAATAGTGAGTTTGTTTATTAAGAATCCAACACCAGAACATGATCCAGAATTTCTCCTCCCCTCATGAAATGAAATACCACTGTTTTCTTCCTAGTTTCAATTTCTTCTGCTAAATTAAAAAAAACAAACTTATTGCAAGCAAGCTTTTAAAAAAATTATGTGTGCTAGTCATATTCTTTGTAGGGCAATTTCTTACTAGGAGTAACCTGGAACATTATTTCTTTCACACAGTCTGATTGTCTTTACTACCAACAGGTTTGGGGTGTTTGTTTTTTTTCGCCATTTATCTTAGGAGCCTTCAGTCTGAAAGTAAAATATATTCTGCTGCTCTTTTAGATGCTGTTTTCTTTAGTTATCTAGAGATGGACAATATCATAATGACACATTGTTCTGAATTTCCCTGTAATGTCAGTTGCTGCCTCTGAGGCATATTTTGGCATCAGATTACTTCCCACAGCCAAGGAGACTAGAATCTCATTCTTGCTTAATTGAAATAAAAGTGCCATGGAAACTGTGAAAAGGCATTTCCTATATATAAAATCCTAACCTTGTTGAGTCCAGATACTGGATAATCCTGCTCCACAGTTCTCTTGATCTACTTCTGGTCTAACCATCATTTAAGTACAGTGTCTTCCACATAGAACCACTGGAGATTCTACCCCATAAAGATCATAAAGATCCCCCATTCTCTCTGTTTTAGACTTAGAAACCTCAGAGCTAGCCATCTCAGACCAGACACATTTCACATGTTGGGATCTGATGGCTATCTCCAGTACTCCCTTTGGACATAGCTAGGCATTTTTAGAGGTTGACCTGAAAACCAAGACATTAAAAGATAGAATGGCTTATTAGTACAACACAGTGTTATCTAATCAGATATTTATATGCAAGAATGAAGCAAGAATGAAAGTTGCATGTATGTATTCTGTCTTGCAGTAACAGGGAAAGCAGAGAAGGAATAGAAAGGTATAGCCTGGGAGAATACCTCACTAGTATATTTTCTTCTGCTGCTAAAGGAGAATGGGTCTAATAAACAATGCAACAGCTGAGGTATTATTTTTATTTGTCCCAAGAGTTCTCAACAGCCATGGAGAGATGTGTATTCTGGGCACGTTGTGCCCTGTTTGAGCATCCTTGCTGCCATCAGAGATGAGGGGGTAAGCCCCAGCACAGTTGCCTGTAACTGCAGGGCAGAATTGCTCCTGCTGAGGCTTGCCCTGGTAGCACTGCAGATCAGCCCAGCCTGCACCGAGCTGTTGCACTTGCTTGGCTCCATGGTGCTTTTTTGTCAGTAATACCTGCTTTTTACCTAGTTATTTCTACCCTATTTCCACAAAGTTTGGAGGAACATTTCTGACATCCATGTTTCTTTCTTGCACTTGATTGACAGTTTCCCAAAAGTCATGAGAATTTCACTGTCAGACTAGGGAGAGAGCTGGGAAAAAAATGTGCAGTCGCAGAAGTCTTTTTCTTATGAAACAGGACAGAAATTATTCTTATCACTCTAATTTTTTTTTAACATCCCAAATCTCTTATTATGATCACAGTATTATGGCATGTTAATGAGACAAAGCTCTTACCATAAAGACCTTATAATCTGTTTTAACAAGATAGACAACAGAGACAAGCAAATCTGTAGTGTTTAATAAATCACTTTAGAAACAATAATGTTTTCAGGATTGGAGTCCAGAAGCTGCCTGCTGTCAAGTATGCTCATAGTCATTTCCATTTAGTGCAGATTTAAAAATCCAAATATTGGATTTGGTTATGTACAACATATTTGGGGGAATAGGACATTAAAAATATATCTGCAAGTGCTAGTCTACCCTATGTAAAACTATATCCCAAAGTCTAAATTACCATGTAATGTTACTTAACAATGCAATGAGCTGTAAAATAGACAATTTTTATGCAGCTGAGCCCTCAAGCTTATTCTTACTTCTAAGACACTGCTTCCTTACTGTGGAAACAAACAAGTGAGTAATATAGATTACTTTCTTTAGTGTTCTTTATGCCACAATCATTTTTGACCAGGGAGGACAATGAGATAATCTAAATGATATAGATCACTTGTTTTCTTCCCTAGTACGAAAGATAATGAATGGCTTTGTTTTGATGGCTTTATTGCCTATAAGATAATGAAACATCCCAGCATGGATTTCATTAGACTTTCTCTAGTCTCGCTATGATACACCCATTAAGAGGCCAGATCTCCTCTTTGATGTAAATGGAACCAGACATTTCAGAATTTAGCACACTGTGAAAATCTGGGCAGGGATGTTACCAAAACAGTTCCTGGGTCTTTAGATCAAGGCTAGCTTTGGGCATGAGAGACACAAAAGCACTAATGCAACTTATCAAAGTGAAATAGATCATGGTGCTTGTAGGTATGAGGCTGTGAGAGCTCTGACATTTAAACTTCCTCATTATTTACAGGGTTCAGGATTAGAGAATGTGTGCTGCTTAAATATCCAGATACTCATACTGGTTTAATTTGCTGCCTCCCAGGGGGTGGTGAAGATCACAGTGCTATCTTGTCACCAGCAAACCAGTCTTATGGAGAGAGTCAGCTTCAAGACAGCTGCAAGGAAAGACTTCTTAAGGTGTCAACTGGGAAGCAATTTAACAACCTGGCGCACAAAATGATAAGGCTGTAAGGACTGGAGGGAACTGAGATACATGAGCCCCATGAGGTATTTTTCTGTTAAAACATTCTGTTCCTGTTAGGAACAGCTGCACATTTTATCCCTACAAGGGTGACTACAAATAATGCATGTTGGAATAAAACCAGGAAGATACATTGCATGAAAACATGAATATCATCTATTTGATTCTTACATGAATAAGAGATATTTTTTCTTTTTTTTTGACAATTGTTCATGGGGAAAAAAGCCTAACACAGTTCTGAGGTTTAGTATATGTCTGTTGGATGCAAGGGAGTAGGAGCCAGAGGAGGCCACAAAGAGACAAGTTGCTGCAGCTAAATTAAAAAAAAGAGATGAAGGCTGTGCTATAGCCTGAGTTCTAACATTTCATTCCTTTCTTCTTGTCATGTCTGCAATAGATAATTGCCAGCTCTTATCAGTGATTATTTTCTTGTATCACAGTTTATAAAAATGTCCCAAATAAAAAATTGGCAGCAACTCTCTAATAAATTAGTGCAGTAGAAAAGAAAGTTATTAATACTTAAAACTTCTTACTGCAGTGTCCTTAATGAAGGCACATGCAGTCTCTAAAGCCAGATGTGCCTGCCAAAAGAAGAGGATCACAGGTGAGATGCCTAGCTGGACTTTTACCTCCCAGGTTTCCTTCTTCTCCATGGAAAAACTTATGTGTGGGGTTCCTGGGCAGAATTGACTACTGAACTACTGGCAATATGAAATACTGTGACTTGAGATTAAGAGAGGAAAGTGAGTTTCTGTCCTCTGTCCTTCTCCTTATACTTGTCTGAAATGGGATTAGTCTTCTGCTGTGGCTGGAACCACAGTGACAGCTTTCTAAAATGTCCTGAGTTTAGCAGTAGCAGTCATTTTTCTCCTTGGTAGCTGGTGCAGTGCTGTGTTTTGACTTTTGGGCTGGGAACAGAGCTGAAAACAATTATGTTTTGGTTTGGCCAAGGACTTTGTGAGCCTCACGCTCTGCCAGGGAGGAGGGGAAGCCAGGAGGAAGCAGAGACAGGACACCTGACCCAAACGGACCACAGCATGTCATGCCTTGGATGTAACTGGGAGTTACCTGGAAGGGCTAGGAGACTGCAGTGTTGGAGGAGGTATGGGTCGGTGCTTGGTTGGGCTGGGGGGGGGTGAGTTATCAGTTGCCTGGTGATGAGGTGTTGTATTCTCTTCCCTTGTTATTTCCTTTATCATTATTATTATTGGTGGTCGTGGTGGTGATTTGTGTTATACCTTAGTTACTAAACTGTTCCTATCTCAACCCATGGGAGTTGCATTCTTTCTGATTCTCCTCTCCATCCCTCCGGGAGTAGGAGGAGGGCAAGGGGGGGGGGGGGGGCAAGAAGGGGGGGAGTGAGTGAACGAGCTGTCTGGCTGGGTTTAAACCATGACATAAAAGTAGTTGGGGAATGGTCCTTGCACCATTGTTTTCTCACAAAATATGAGTCAGTTCAAAAGTTACCCTGAAAAAAATCAGGATATCTGATAGCTACCATAGATTGAAACAAGATTTCAGGTTTTCAATCTATTTTGTGAAGAAAGAATTGGAATCCTAGGCATTAAGAGTGTTTCCAGTCGTCTCATTGTTCCTATCCCACTAGTGTGGATGGAGAAACTGAAGAAAGGTGACTTAATACTTACCTGGCCACCCTGCCTGTCTGCATGGCTGCTATAGACAAGTAGCAGTCGTATCGGTGGCTCTGTCTGATGAAGCAAAACAGCAGAAATGTCAGGTTGGGCTGCTGGGCAATTTCATCAGTCACAGCTCTACAGGTCTGATTCAGTACTATACAATGATATATGCTTTTTAAGAATATTGAAGCCAAGTTATTTTGAGATGAAAGTCAGAGAGAGATTCGCCCGTCTGCATGCCAGATTAAAATGCTTTACTTGTGTCTGGCCTTTTTTGTCAAAGCCATGAAAATTGATGTAACTTTTTTTACAAAGTGTAGCCTAATACATGCTTGAATTGCCTTTGTTTTTCTTCATGCCTTTTCAGAATTCACAGGAGAGGAGATATAAGGAATAGACCAGCCCTCTCCCATGACAGATAAACACTGTAGGAAGCCCTCATATGATTAAAGAGTAGAAATTACTTTGCTCATCTGTAGGTATACCACCCTGCCAACATCTCCAATCCAAATGTTTGTCAACTGCTGAAATACAGCAGCATCTGGGTTGTCCTCACTTTTCTCTTTTTTTTTTTTTCAGGATCATGTGGGCTAAATTCTGGCAGGAAACAGATGCTCTGGGACATAAACTTTGTGCTGAGCATTTGCACAGCATGAACTTAAGTTGGAGAAACGATTCCTGCTGGAAGATCTGTGATGATTTCAGATGTGACTGCCCCCGACTGCTCCCTCAGGTGGAGGAAATGTGAGGTCTCTTTGCCTCAGGGAAAAGCAAGGCAAGGTAGGTTAAACTGCCTTCTAGTGAATATTAAACCAACCTATCAGCTGACACAGGACTGATTAAGAACTCCAACAATCTGTTCTCCTGATTCGCATGGAAAAGTGTTCACCCCCATCAGGGAAGTGATAATATATGGATTGACAGTCATTTCTGCAGTGCACATCTGGCCGTGGTTAGATTAGCCTCAGAAGCCCAAACCTAAGGAGGTGAGTAGAAAGTTTTTGGAGGAAATCGTTGGAAGATTGAATTTCTCAGATAAGAAATGAAAAGACCTAAGCCCAAACCCACAGAAAATCAGATAATAAAATATCCAGTTTAATTTCTTCCATGGTGGCCTGGAAAGGTGATTAGAACAGAATATCAGAGTCTGCTTTGACAGCTTCCCTCAAGTGCACTGGGACTCAAACAGGTTAGGAGAGAATTCCCTTAGGTATCCTGGTGACAGAGTTATTGATGGCTCTGTTGAATGGTTGGATAACGCTTGGTTACCTCTCGTGTGGTGGGCCAGAAATAGTCAGCACACCTGTAAGAAGAGCAAGAGAATTAATAACAGTGAATGTGTTAATTTTGCCTTACTGTCTCTTTAATATTTATTGATTAGAATAATCAATAAATAATCAATAAACTTTACTTTTATAAGAAATATATGTTTTCTATCAGGTAGTATTCTCTCCTGCCTGGTGATGGGCCATAGCCTCTACTTCCTTCCATTTCTCCTTCCTGCCCTCATCCTGGCTTTCCTCATCACACTGAGCTGACACCTCTTGGACTCTAGTGAAGTTTCTGTCTGCATGCAGGGAGCTTTCTTCGCATGAAAACCGCCCTGGAGAGGACACAATATGTGTGAAGGCCTCCACAATGTGGAGGCATTTGGGCCACTGCCTGGGTGCTTGTCTACATGTATAATCATAGAATAGTTTGGGTTGAAAGGGACATTTAAAGGTCATCTAGTCCAGCCTCCATGCAATGAGTAGGATCACCTTCCCCTAGACCAGGATGCTCAGAGCCCCATTCAGCCTGGCCTTGTATGTTTCCAGGGATGAGGCATCCACCACGTCTCTGGGCAATTTGTTCCAGTGTTTCAGCACCCTTATTCTAAAAAAGTTCTTCCTCATATCTAGTCTAAATCTCCTCCTTTTAGTTTAAAACCCTTACCCTTTGTCCTGTCACAACAGGCCCTGATAAAAAGTCTGACCTCATCTTTCTTATAAACTCTCTTTAAACACTAAAAGGCTGCAATAAGGTCTCCCCAAAACCTTCTCTTCTTCAGTCTGAACAAGCCCAACTCCCTCAGCCTGTCTCTGTAGGAGAGGTGCTCCAGTCCTCTAATGATTTTTGTGGCCTTCTCTGGACTCATTCCAACAGGTCCTTATTGTTTTGGGGGCCCCAGAGCTGAACACAGTACTCCAGGTGGGGTCTCATAAGAGCAGAGTAGAGGGAGAGAATCACCTCCCTCAACCTGCTGTCCACATTTCCTTTGTTTTGTATCCCTTCCTTATTCAAAGTGGGGCTGGTGAGTGCCACCAAAGATGCAATTAAGTACAAATTCTATGATTGCCTCAGGTGGGTCCAGAATGGCTAAGCAATGCTACTCAAGGGAGTTTCCTACTTCTTCTGCATGTCAAATGGCCCTCTGGGTTGTGTCCCAGTGAGGGAATTGGGCAACAGTGCCCTGAAGGAGGGCTGGACCTCTGGGCATCATGGCTAGCAAACTCTTCAGAGCATCTGTGGAGTGACTGAGGACTGTGAAGCTTAGCTGAGTTTGGCTAGACACTATGGGGTCTAGGCCTCTTGGGGAGGCACAATTGCAGTTACTGATGCCTTCATTTCCACTTTCTACTGCATTTCAAACCTCTCCTCCAACACAAAAGTTAAGAAGGTGGAAAGGAAGGTCCCAGAAAGTAGAAGGGCCAAGAAGTATCCCATTCAGTATTTCAATTCTTGGAAACAGTTCTAATCTTCTTGCTAAAATTTTCTGGAAGAATTAGCCAAATCAGATATCGCATATGGAAAATTTCAATTCAGACAGATGAAGTTTTGTGGGGAATAGTTAGCTCAAAAGCATGTCTTGTAATAGGAAATATCTAGCCACCTTCATAACAGCCAACACTACTAAATTTGCTATGACTAATCCTCAGTATTGATTTTTTGGCTGGTTGTAGAAAGACAACTGTCTGACTCCTGTAATTTAATTCAGTTAATTAAAATAAATGACTATGCCTTTTGCCAGGACCACTGCCTACTTGCCTGTTTTCTTGTTTTATTCACAGCTTCTCTTATGCTGCCCTAAGGACCATTAAACCATGAAATAAAGTTCCCACTAACTGATACTGTCTTTTTATACCTGAATGTTATCTCTCTGTGGTAGCAAAGACAAATGTTTAAGTAACCATGTTGCATGATTTCCAAGACTCCCAATGGGAACTGCTTGCAAAAACATATTTATTGTCTTGCAGGCATATACTACCCCTACCCAACTAGGGTATTTTAGCCATGGTGCTGCTAGGGCTGAGGGTCACACAGTAATAGGCCCTATCTTTAAGAAAACAAGCTAGCTGCAGTGGGCGTTTACAGTTACTTAAGTGAGTTAAAAGCTATGGAGATGATCTTGCAAACAAATGGGATGGATGAGTCTAGGTTTTGAGACCTTATCACACTGCGTTTTAAGCCATTCACATTGTGGACATGCCTCTGTTCTTAAACTCTGGGTTTAAGTGCTGTCAGTTAAAGGGCATTTTAAGGAATCAACAGCACAGATTATATACTATACTTGATGGCCCTGTTTTTTACTTCTGGTCACAAGCTAGATTTTTTTCTGAACATTGTAAATAATGCTGCTCTAAGGGGCTCTTAGTGTAAAGGTAGAGATGGAAGAAGGGCTTTCTCCTGCCTCTCTCAAGGGAGGAAATTCAATCATAGCATTATTTCGCTGTATCTAGAAAATGGGAAGCTTCCTGTGTTGCCCACAAGGGTGATGCTGATTAGGAGAGAATTGGTACATTGAGTGCTTAGCTGTAACGGGAACAAAGGAGAGGTGAGGAGCCTGGGATATACCTCCACAGGGACCATTGCTATTCAAGGTCATACAATGAGCTCTCTTTTCCTGCCCCAGCTCTTCACTCCACCATAATCTTTTCCCTAATCTCTTCCACATGGATTCAGAGACTGTCTTCTATGCCTCACTGGAACACTTTGCCTGGAAAGCTGCCATTAGGGGTGGGTGAGGAAAAAGCACAGCTCTCCTGTCCTGCTCTGCTGCTGAGTGCTCGGAGTTGCTTGTGGAGTCAGGAATTAGAAGGCTCTGGGGCTGAGTTGCGCAAAAGGCAGCTGTGCAGGGCTGTGGCTGTGATGTAAGTCAGGGTGTAAAGCCTCTGTTCTGAAGGCTGTGCATTTCATTTATGCATACGTGCCCAAACAGCGTTAGGACTGTTGGCATTATGGTGTCACACAAATGTAATATCCTTACAATGGCACACTGCCCACTAGCAGGCTGAACCTGTTCCTGGTTCCTGCCCCATTCTGTGCTTCAAACTCTCAGATGTGCTCAGAATTGCACTAAGTGTTCTTACAAAAAAAACCCAAAACCCAGCTAAAGCATTCTCAAGTAATGTTAACCCTTCGCTGGGGTGCATTACATTAATGAAAATACAGCTCATGAGATCATTTTGGTTTCAACTTTATTGATGGGTCTATCAGGTCTTTCGGGTCTATTCATATGGGCCTGACAAACCAGATCCCCAGCTTTCCTTAATGAAGATTTATTTTCAAAAGCAAGCTGTCCTCACAGCCTGCATCAATCAACAGGATAATTGGTGACAGACATGCAAAAGAAAGCAAGGATCAGAACAAGCAGCACTATCTGAGAAGGAAAGGAATCCTTTACAGGGCACTTACAGAAACCTATTAGTTCCCAACACCATGTGGTGTGGTAAACATCCAAAGCAGTCAGCATTCAGAGAGCTACCTGGATATTTCTGAGATGAAATACAGCTTCACATACTGCTGGGTTCTTCTGGGTGGTGTTGATGCCCAGGGGACCTTGGAGAGTGCAGTGAGTGGCTGCTGCAGTGCGTGTGATCCAGCCAGAGAAGGACCTTCCCAGGCAGAGCAAAACTCTCCACAGACGTGCAAAGCTAACTATGGCACATGCTACCATAATCTTTCTTGCCTGGAGGATAATCCAAAAGAAGAGCTGTAGCAGAAGTGTAGACAGACTTCAGCCAGGCTGTGCCCTGTTGGACAGATTCTCAGCCTGGAAACTCAGAGCAATCTGGAAGAACGGAAGGGCAGGGAAGGCTCATTCTCATTACAGCTACCACAGGGCTTGTGTTTTCTTTGCACTGAGGTGACAGTCTGGCTGCCTTTGGGGCTCAGGTTTAGCTTGCCCGCTCCAATGAAGCGCTGTCCCTCAGGGTCTGAGCAAGGGAAGGTTGATGGTACTGGCAGTATCCACTGGCAGTCCCAGGAGCCACTGACAGTCCCAGATGAAGCAAGGTAGTGAGTCAGCTTGAGAGTCCAGCTGGCAGCAACAGAGACACAGCTGTGATGTGAGTTTAAGGTTCATGCAGGAGGCAGGGCCAGACAAAACAGGAAATAATGATGACTAGGATGCCAGTTGGAAGGGATGCCAGAGGGGACAGGGACCTGCAGTGTAGCCCAGTGACATGGTTTAAGCCCAGTTGGCAACTAAGTACCAGGCAGCTGCTCACCTACTCCCCCCACCTCCGTCACGTGGGATGAAGAGGAGAATTGGAAAAAAGTGAAGCCTGCCAGTTGAGATAAGAACAGTTTAATGATTGAAATTAAGTAAAATCTAATAATAATAGAAATAATAACAATATTGATAATAATAAAAGGGAACAACAAAAAAAGGAGAAATGAAATTCAAAAAATACATGCGATGCACAGCTGAAACCAGGACACCCATGCAGTGACAGAGAAAATCCTGGGTTACATGTTTCATATCTTAATACTTGCTTTCTCTGAGGGGTTTTTACAGTGTACTGTTTTGCAACAATGTTTTGGTCATATGTTGATAAGGTGAAATATGCATTAATACAGATGTAAAAAGTAGTTTTGCTTTTCTGAAACTCTTCAACGCTATTATGAAGCCCATTATGAGATATTTAGAGTCTACTCAAATGATGCCATTGTGGGAATAGTACTGAAAAATCTTGACAGTCCATTTAACTTCCTCAAAGCAAGGTCACCTCATATTTAATTTTTATTTTTTTTACTGGCTTGATAAGAAATGAGGAACAAAATGAGCTGAAAACAATGTTGAATACAGCATCTTGTATTTCCCACAATCTGTAAATGACATTCTCAAGACCTGTGCATATGCACTTATTTCAGTGTGTGTGCCCAGGAAACAGCTCTAGTTTGGTTCAAGTGTGATGGAGAGCATTTCATGAACAAACTCCTGTAACCCTGGCAACATCCTGCCTTGCAGACCTCCAGCTTTATCTTCTGTCCATATTTCTTTCTTAAATCTAACAATTAGGTCAAATCCTCTACTTCTTTAGCCACACCAGAAATACATGCAAAGCTGAATCCTTCAGGTGGTTACTAGAGATGCTAGTAAAAATGGCAATGAGAAGGTCTTTTTCTACTAGTTGTACTAAAGCAAATGTACTGCTGTACTAGGTACTGCAGAACTATTTTACATACATCTTTGGCTTCTTTTCCCCTGGAGTTTGTCTCTGTGCTTGCTTGTGTGAATGCATTTGAGTTTATTAATATTTGAATACTTCTCTGAGTTAAAAACATGTTAGGATTTGCAATATGAATGAGAAAATTACCTTCTCAGGTGCAGAATGAAGAACAATAGTAATGAAAGTGGTGTACAATTTTCATGGATGAGGTTTGTGACAAACTTCCTCATAATTACCTACAAGTATCCATCAGGACCATTAGCATCATATATGTGATTTTTGACTCAGTCTTGTATTATGAGTCAAGTCCATAACATCTGAATTAGGTACAGTGTATTTTGAAAGACTACCATGCTGGTTTTCATTTCTCCTGGCTTCAGGCATCTGCAACGCTGATGAAGACTTGCTACACTGAGCCACTGAGAGTGTCTTTAGAATCTGTAGAGAGAGGCAGTTGCCTGTCAGACTGATCAGCAAAACCAGAAAGGGTAAATCAACAACAAAAAGGCAATCTTGAAATCAAGAAGACGATGACTGAAGTCAGAACCTCAGAAAAATGGCACTCATTTAGACTTTGCAATGCACTTGAAAGCAAGTAAGAGCTTCTTCAGCAATATAGATGCCCAAATAGACGTATGACATAATTGAAAGATAGCTTTGTCAATAATTAAATGTTACCATATTTTCAACTGAACCTGGTAATTCTGAACTTGATGATAAAATATGCTGAGTCCCATAACTAACTTTGAATTCAAAATGCTGAGTGCAGTGAAACTAGAAACGTGGGCAATATTCATCCCAGAAGTCTGAAGGAATAATTAAAGGGAAGGAACTACATGGAGAATAGTATAAAATACAACATAGATTTACAATCTCCTGACAGTAGATTATGCCAGTGTAACCTAATACTTATGTCTCATGAGTCAATTAATTTTTGATACAAGGGAAGTGAAATAGCTCCAAACTGTTTGGACTTCAGTAAAACATTTCCTCACTAGAAATGATTAATCAATCTCAAGTTTTGTGTGTTAGTTACTATATAATAGCTAAGGAAATGGACAATAAGCAAATGGCAAGAAGCTTACAGTGTAGGGGAACTAATCAATCGGAAGAAAGACCTGAATTCCTCAGGGACTGGATGTGGGATTCAGAAATGTCTTAGAGATTAGTAGAAAAAATAGGAACATTTTTAATGAACTCCTGATGGCAACACTTGGGAGGTAGGAATAATAAAGGAACATCAGAATGACCTTAAATCTTGATGTAATAAAGAAAAAATGAAATTGTTAGTCAAAATTACAAGGCTGCTAAGCATCAAAAATTCCTCCTGTAAGCTGGAATTCATCAACTGGAAACAAAGGAGGAAGGAACAAGACCTTGTTATACTAAACAGCTGCAGGGTAAACAGGTTGAGGTTCAGTTGTGGGAATGCCAACAAGGGGCCCATGGCTGGATCAGAGTACTACCTACAAAGACTGGAAAAGTCTTATTTACCTCATGTGAACCACAGGTAAGTTCCAACCCAAAGCACTGCACACATCTGTGCTGATATGTCCTTTCTGAAGAGTGGTAAGAATGGGGACAAAAGGGAGAAAAGGATCAGAAGAAAGGAAAACCCATTTCCTGGCAGTTAACTGAAGGAACTTGCTGCATTTATCTAAACTAAATACTAATACAAGAATAACTGGAAATAAACATGGGCACAAATAATTTTGAAGTGGAAATGAACACAGATAGTTGATTTCTGATAGGAACAACAATAATAATAATAATAATAAATTATGTACTTGTCTCTTTATGAAAAAATGTGTGTGACATGGCCAATCAAGATGACAAAAGACTAGGCCTGATGATCCAAGAAGATCCTTGACTTTCTTCTTAATCAATCTCCTCTCATGGTCTTTAACTAGAAAGTCTACCAGGTTCTCATGTCTTTCAAATGGGTGTGAAATGGGAGTGGGAAAAGGGGATATAGTTGATATTTAAGTATTGAGCTGATCAGATATCCGGTATGGTGCTTTGTTCTGAAAAACTTTTTGATTAGAATAAACCAGAACAGTTTGTACAAAATACAGTTTCTCAGTAACAAGCAGTAATAAAGAAATGTTCTTGATAAATTTATGTAATCTACCACCATTCTTAATATACTCAGTATTATTCATCTAAAAATCCAATTTGTAAAACATGGATGGGGCTATACAGAGGTATGTTATAATGTATAGACACGTGCAGGGATCTTCAATGCAATTATAGTGTAGGATCAGGTAGCATAAAGAATGCAGCAGTTATTTAGGTAATCTTAACTATGAGTGCTAGTTGAAGGGAGTCTATAAATCTCTCTTTACTTGTGTGACTCCCTTCTTAGACACTTTGTGATATTCTGTATCAATCACAGGAAATCTGATACAGAGCATACAGGGCTGATAGGGCCAAACTGTAATCTGGATGATGCTAACAGATGGTGATGCTAATAGGAATGTTTGCCTTCTGTGAAAGCTATGCTGAAAAAGGAGAGTTGCTGCAGGACACGTATCAGGTTTGCACTTGACAAAATTGTTCCTAATATCCATCATTTTTATGAATCTGCTGCTTGTATTTTAGAAGGCTTCTTAAGAATAGCTGTATAGTTTGCAAAATGAGATATTGATAAGATGAAATGAAAGGACACTTTATTTATTGAGATTTGCAAGTAGTATGAACTAGATGATCTTTAGGGTCGCTTCCAACACAAAACATTATATGAGTCTGTGATTTTATGATTCTATGATTCTCTTTGCTGCCTGCTGTTGCTGCAGTTTTCAGAGACTTGACTGCTTTATCTGGGTAATTTTTTTCATGAGTTTGGAAACAAAACCAAAACCTTTGTTATATTACTGTACATAATAACTACTCTTTTGTATCTATTTCTTGCTCTTATAAGTAGAATATGTTGCTAAACCTCTGATGCAATTATTTCATTCCTCTGTATCTATGTAATGTCTTCTGCTTGACTCTCAGGGGGTCATTATGGTAAAGGCTTTTCATTTACCAGAAACAGAAAGAGTATTGATGTTACTTCCGGGAATTATGATAAAATTATTCCATTGGGGGGTCATACGTGCTGGTAATCAGTTTTATATTTAGAATAGGAAATGACAATCTCAAATCAGAATATCTCATTAGTGATAATGAATTTTAATTTCTGACAAGTGAAGTATTCCCAAGGAAACTACAGAAGTTGTTAGAACTACAGTGAATTACATGGGGTTTAAGGTGCTTCAATAACTGAAAGTCAAGAATTTAAAAGTGTCAAAGCATGACAATACTTCAATTGCCTACAGTAGCAGTGTGTATTTTTTTTTGCCAATATACCAAATTTTTACTAAGTGAAAAGAGATTTGAGAGAGTCCTAAAGAAACTCAGTTTTAGCATGTGTTTTGGTCTCTTCTCGCCTAACAGCAGCTATCAACAAACCCTTTGTTTGTTCCATTGTTTTTAAATTCAAGAAACATAAAATATATTTTAGATAATGACAATTTCAGTTCATATCAAGGTAGGTAGAGTGATGCAGATTTGTATGTAAACAGGCCTTTTTCTTATAGGAAAGTTCAAACCCAACCCTACAAATAACTTACTTGTAACTTTCATTAGTCTGAAGTCCATACTCAGGACAAAAGCAAAACTTGTCCTTTTTTTTTTGCTTTTTTTAATTTCTGAAACAGAAATTAATTTTGAAATAAAGCTAAGCTGGAAAAAAATCTAAACTGTTACACTGCCTCCACCTTTGCGGCCATTACCTGTATATAAACATGAAGAAATAATGCATTACCTATTTTAAGTGACTGAAATGAAGTTGAGTGGCGTAACAAGTTCAAGAGAGAAACTGAATCTCCAGACAAAGACTGAACAAGAAAAGCTTTGTCTGATGGCACCTACAGTCATGTTTTCTGGGAAGCTTTGAAGATGTCAGGTTATAACTTGAAACTTCTCTCAGACTCTCAGCTTTTATTTCAGACATGGGGCAATGAGTAAACAGTTTCCAGGAGAGAACTTCCCCACAGAATTGACTACCAAAAAATCTGGTCAACAGCAAGGTGACGTTTGATGCCCAGGGTAATGGTGTAGCCCCACTTTCTGAAGAGCCTTTCACTGACCATACTTCTTGCTGGCAGGATTGGCTGTCCCATCTAGTCCTCTCACATTCTCTCCTATCTTCATTTTACCCCATTTCTTCTTCCCTTCAGGGAATTTGGAGTGTTATAACTCTATGCAAGAGCTTTTGGGTGCTTTTCCTCAAGAATTAAGAGATGTATTCCATGGTTTCCCATGCCTCTCACCATCAGTGGACTTACAGAGAACAGGTTGTGGATACTACCTCTGGATTTGAGTGAGAAGTGTCCCTAAGGGCCTCAGCAGCTGAATTCTACTTTCCCTCACCAAGACCATGGCAGAAGTGTTGTGACACCCTGTTCCTGATCCATCACACTCAAGATTTCTTTGCTCTTGTCTCACTTCAGAAAGTCCAATGTGCTGTGTTTACCCACCTCTGCTAGCAATGGCTTGTTCTGAAGGAGATAAAGTGAAAGCAGATTTACAGAGCTGAGGAATAAATACTCTCCACTTTCTCATGGAGGAAAATACATCTTTATTGCCACAAAGACATCTAAGAATAAATATCAAAGAGCAAGTCAGAACAATATGAAATGCAATAGCAAACCTTTTAAAGAAAAACAAGGGGGATATGTTACTATGGTGTCTGCATTCAAGCTACACAGTCAGAGCACAATGCTCTTAAAGGCAGCTGCTTTGGTTTGAAATTTGCCCTGCTCACTAACCCTCTGTGTGTGCTGCAAAAGACTTTTGGTGAAGGGGGTGCATGAAGGGAGATCAAACTCCTATTCTTACAACAACAGAGAGAGAAAAGGGGCTCTTGGGAGTGTTTATGGCAGAGTCCTATTTCAAGTCCTATTTTGTCGATATGTTTGTGTTCAGCTCAGCAGTGCTTGCACAGAGTGGGATCCCCACGTGCTGGGTGCTGGCCAAAGACCATCCTTGCCTCCCACTGGACAATATAATTAGGTGACAAGTTTCCATGGGTAGACATGGACAGGCAGGGCGGTAGACAGCAATTTCAGAAACAGCAGTTGCCTTTGCTGTGTCAAGGTTTCAGAGCAAAAGGTGACTTGCAGCAGAGAGTGAAGTAGGCAGAGGAAGATGAGCTGAAGAAGGTTCATGTAGAAATAATTATGTGCCTAGAGGTGCTTGAAAAATTCCAAGGAAACAGCATTGTGTGGCTTCTGCAGAGTGACAGAAAATGAAACATGCAGTGGAGATACTTGAGGCACGGCAGAAGCCAGGGAGAAAGCAGTCTGACTGTATGCTAGGGTGGCACCTGGGGCTCGGAAGCCACCAAGCAGTTGCTGTGTAGAAACTCCTGGATTTCTCTGTCAGGTAGCACCGTAGAAAAGTTCTTCCTACTTGAAATCCAATAAAAAAATTAAAGTTTGTAATCACACTTCACCTGGCCCCTAAATTGGCCTTTTCCGTTCAGATATTTGTATTCCTAGGCAAGCAGTCAGTTAGGAAATAAAGCTGTATTTTAAACAAGATTCAGAATCTAAGCATGATCGGTGACAGAAACAGATGGGCTGAATAAGCCATTCCCTGTCAGTGCTTCCTGAATGCTGCCAGTATTTGGGAAACTACCAGTGGTCATATAAAAGCGTTTTCTCCAGTAAGAGAAGACTATTTCAAATCAGGAAAAAAAGGGCAAATCCAGCAAGCTGGCAGATCTAGGTTGTGAGTGTGAGTGGGCAGAAAAAGAAATCAGTGCACAAAGGAAAAAGACAGTATCTTAATTTTAACCTTGCAGCAGTGTTCTGAGGGTTGTAGAGAACTTGCTATTTAATTAGGCTTTGCCTGTACAAATGTTTTATCCCCATATAATCAAATAAAGCATTTAATTTTTTCTTAGAACATCTTGCCACTCTGCCAGCACTGCCATTTAGTATGAAATACAATCTTTGCAGATGGAGTAGAAATTATTTTTGAAAAACAGATCACCGTCAATTGCAAGACTGTTTTCTGGCCATGCCCCCCTTCTCTTCCTCACCCAGCAGGCCAACTTCCTTCTCCTCCCTGCTTTTATTAGCTCTCTAAAAGACAGAGGAACTGCTTATTTGGAAAGTAGTTTATGGTTTGTTTTAATGAGGTTTGGCAAGTTAGCAGGATTGGTGTCACGTGTAAGCAGCGCTGTATGGCACATTGACAGCCATCGTTGGGTTACGCTATGGTCAGCTGGTCCGCAGCAATACTCTGCCAAATGCAGTGTCTGTCTCATCTGTAAGAAAAAATTTCACCTCCTGAGCATGGAAACGAGGTATCACAGGAACAGATGGGAAACCACTGGAAACCCATATAATGAGCCTGCTTTCTTGCTAGATGTTATGTAGCACTTCTTCCTCCATTCACAAGGTGCTGTTCCCTGACTGCTGTCCCTCATGAGTGCAGCTTTGGCATTCACTTTCTTCAAACCTGCACTCTAACAAGCCCCTTTCCCTCTCTGTTCACAGCAAGCAAATGCAAAAATACAGTGGGAAAAAAAAAAAAGAGTAAAAAACCCCACCTAAAACCAAGAAAAAGGAAATCCACTCTCCCACTGCTGCAGACAACAGCATCACACAGTCCTTTTCAGAAACACACCAGGCTCCAGCTTAAGGTTTAAGCATTTTTTTCCCCGTAGTTCTAACAAGAAGGCTTTTCTAAAACCTCATTGCTTTGATGTTGTGAAGCCTTTATCAGATCCTGATTATGTGGTTACATGTCACCAAGGGTGTAATGATCTATATATATCCTGTGGTCAATTCATTCTCAAGAGTATACTGTGCAAATCTGATCGTTCCCTGATTGCCCCCAGCTCAGGCTTCTTCTGGCATCTATTATTTCAGCTCTAAGCTTGTTAGAGGACAGACTATCATTGCATTTGTTGAAAGTACTATGCGTACCTCAGGAATTGAGTGAATAATGTGTTGCACTAGTAAAGACTGAATATGGACATAAAAGTTCAAGCAAAATGAAATAAAATTATTAAGTAGCACAACTGGTGAATAAAAATGAAGCAATTTTAGTGACTAAAGCTTAGTTAAAACATGGGTGATTGTGTATTTACTTAAGAAACACCACAACAGAAGAGAGAGAAAATAAGGTGTATCAGACAGGGAGACTAACAGAGTAAATAGACACAGAAGGACTTCTGACAAGGAGAAAACATTATATAAATGAATGTGGTGGGTTTACCTTGGCTGGCTGCCAGGTGCCCACCAGCCCCCTTCAGGACAGGGGAGAGAAAATATGAAGAAAACTCATGGGTCAAGATAAAGATAGGGAGATCATTTGTCAATTGACGTCATGGGCAAAACAGCCTCTACTTGGGTAAATTAATTAAATTTGTTGCCAATTAATTGTAACAGACTGGCATAGTGAGAAATAAAACTAAATTAAAAGCACCTTCTCCTCCCACCACTTTCTTCCAAGGCTCAAGTTCACGTCTCAGTCTTCTGCCTCCTGAGTGGAGCAGGGGGACTGGACATAGGGTTTGCAGCAGAGATGTGTGATGAGCTGACGCTCTTCCCTGGTTCCACTGTAGGGTCTTTCTCATGGCATACAGGCCTTTACAAACTTCTCTGGCATGAGTCCTTTCCCTGGGGTGCAGTCCTTCAGGAGCAGACTGCTCCAGCATCAGTCACATATGGGCACCACAAGCTCACAGGTCCTGTCTGAAAACCTGCTCCAGTATGGGCTCCTGGAGCTCCAGGCCTGGAGCTCCTGCCAGGAGCTCTCCACAGGCTGCAGCTTCCCTTAGGACACATCCCCCTGCTCCAGCATGGGGTCCTCTATGGGCCGCAGGTGGATATCTGCTCCACCGTGGACTTCCCATAGGCTGCAGGGGCCAGCCTGCCTCACCATGGTCAACACCAGAGGCTGCAGGGGAACCTGCTCCAGTATCTGGAGCACCTCCTCCCCTCCTGCCCTGACCTTGGTGGCTGCAGGAACATTTCTCTCACATTTTCCCACTCCTCCCTCCCACCTGCTGTGCAGCACTTTTTATCCCTTCATAAATATATTGCTGTTGGGCTCAGCTTTTGGTGGGTCCATCTTGGAGCTGACTGGAAATGGCTCTATCCAACATGGGGGCAGCTTCTTGTGTCTTCTCACAGAAGCCATCCCTGCAGTGCACCTGCTACCAAAACTTTGCTGTATAAACCCAATACAATGAAATAAGAGAATAATTTGAAACAGCTAGTAAGAAAGGCATTGACTGATATTTTTCCTACCTGGGGATTTAATTTAGAAAACACTGCTTTTTACAGCCACTAAGAACTCCTACCTCTAGTCGACAGCCTGTATATACTTGGTATTTCTTAATGTCACATTAACTGAGTTTGAAAACGATGACCTGGCTGTACAGGTATGCTGGAACCAAGAAGAACTGGCCCAGAGGTTTCCCTAGTGTTCTCCAACCTTCTTACTGACCATTTTAGAAATACCACATACTCATACAAGTTATGTTCTCATTTTTTCAAATTATAATACTTGTTTTTACACTTTCATTAACTATTTGCTTTATGAAGATTTTTTAGCACAGTCATATTTGTTGAGAAGTCTTTGATAAAACATATCACAGGCATGCAATTTATGAAAGGAATGAATAAGCCAGAATGAAGTAAAAAAGTGACATTCTATAGCTTCATCTTGCAGAAGAGACGATAAAGCATGGCACACACAGATACTAAAGCATTCATTCACACTTTCAGTTATGAGGACCAGTCAGGTCCTCAGCTAGAACATAGCTGGGAATGCGGGAAACTGCTGAAATAACTGGTTCTTGGGATTCTTTGGGAACTTCCCTCACCAGGAGTTACAAAGCTACATGAGGTCAAATTAACAAAGGGTTGGGGAAAAAAGAATAATCAGAAACAGACTGATAACTAACTGAACTTGTGTCCTGGAAAACTTCAGGAAATGGTAGTTGAATCTGAATGCGTCTGCATGTGCAGGAGAGCAATAGCCATGAATTAACCTTACAATTACTCCATCCAATAGTATAGAAAATGAAATGAAATGCATTAGAAACACTTTATTTAACAATAAATGGTAGTCTGTATAGGGCAGGCTGTACAATAACAATACCCCTCCTTCCAAATGCAAACCAATGGAAACCCTTTTTAGGACTTCACAAAGAGCAAGAACAGACAAAATTTCACACATTCATTGATTTGTGGAGTATCTATTAGCAGTTAGTTATCTATAAAATATTTTGTAAATGAAATCAAAATAGCTTTGAGTGTTTTAGTCTTTGAAGAGGACTCTTCACAGTTTTTTGAAAGTGGGAATAAAGTTTGAAATAATTATGTTTTGAAAAAATTATGTTTTGATAAGTGCTGAGACTGTTTGAGTTCAGTGTCACTGGAGCAGTAGCTGCTTGCTCTGTTTTCATGTGTGAGGAGAAAGGAATCTCTGTGACGTCCTGCTCCCATGCTGCACTGTGAACACTGGCCACATATGTGGAGCTACATTTTTCATTGTCTATTTCAGTACACAAGCAAATTGATATCTAACAATGTACCTTCCAATGCTGTTTTGTCCTGACGTTGGTCACTGCTTTTAGCCATTGAGCTGGAGCAGTTTTCCCTGTGAAAAGTTAGGTGATACTTAATTTTAGAGAGTAGAAGGCTACTTCTCTAGTGTTTGTCCATTGAAAACAAATACATGTATTAAAGGTCTGGACCTCCAAAGACAGAAATGTTGAGAGGAATACATGGACCTCCAAAGACAGAAATGTTGAGAGGAATACATGCAGTCTTTTATGCAGAGGCCGTCAGCTTGGTGACACTATTATTGGCTAGCCCTGAGAACCAGAAAGGTGACAATTACAAAAGAGTATCTCTCTATTCACCTGGTTTCTGAAGAAATTAAGCTCATTCTCCATTACTGCACATATATGCCCACCATTATCTCCCTTCTTAATAACTGTCAAACTTGTGGTTCAGTTTTGACCAGATTTAAAGGACATCTGAAGGCTTCAAAGACCCCCATTTCAACTCATTTCCTTACTGAGGGAAAGATATTTCAGCCTCAGCTCAATCGTACTAGTAGCCACAGGATCTATATGGTGATTGAAGGGATGCTGTGGCTATCACAGGCCTCCAGTGAGCTGTGTTTCATGGCTCACTTTCAGCTGCACAATGCACAGGGTTGGTAACAAGTGAAGAGTCCTGTCCTCTGTCAGTGGTTGGGTCCTAAGCAGATTATCTGGCATTTATGACTAATAAAAAACCAAACCTTGCAGTTTTCCTCAAAATTCATGTTACTTCTTTCTCCCCTGAGGGGTCTCCCATACCTACTGACACGGTGAGTTCCTGCTGTAGCCTTAATGCAATTCACCTACCACAAGACACAATAGATTGGAAACTGGGCTCCACCACTTCTGGAATTACTTCTTGAATTTTTTTGTCAGTGTTACTTTCTCTACAGCTGTTAGCAAGCACAATGTCAGTGTCTACTATGCATCATAGCTCTTCTCTCCCACTGCTATTTCATCTGATGGGCATTTTGTCCACTGCAAACGTTTGCAATATTACTCTTGTATGGCACAATTTGCTCATGAAAGGGAAAAACAAACAAATAAAAAACCCCCAACCAAAACCTGACAGCAGAATTCATTGCTATAATTTAGGAAGGTTTCAGTGATATTAATGAGGTTCCATTACCAAGGGAACATGGGCTGTTTTCTGCATAATTGCTATTATTTATATAACCATCACATCCAATGTATTATCTTCGCATGCTCGAAGCAAGAACGAGGCTCTTTTGTGTTAGTGTGCATGCATAATACATTTCGGTGTGCAGGCAGAACCCATAAGGGAATGAATATGGACCAGTTTAAAGTCACAGAACAGCTGCCTGCTGGTTTTCTCAAGAGTGAGGCATGAAAATAAAACAGGATGTGATCTAATAGGCTATTTATTTTATTATAACACTCCATTGTTATTAATTGACAACAGCTGTGTGGCAAGTTGTGTGACACTCACTGCTGGAATGAAAGTGCTCCAAGTAAATTGAATGTACGTGATCCTAAAAAGAAGCAGGTATCACACAGAAAGAAAATTCACCTCCCTGTCTGCTCCCACCAAGAGAGTTAATTTCTTGCTCAGCTGTTTACAGTATCAGTGCCTGGTTTTATGTGATGTCAGTACAGGTATTTTTGCAGTAGTTCTCATTACCACAAAACTGCATATTGATACCTTCAGGGGTGAACTGTTTGCCGACCCAAGGGCAAAATGTTCTAATATGCTCTGAATAAAGCAGACCAAATTCTGTGGTCAGCGGTGTGTGTGCATCTGTATGTGTGTGCATGCCAGAATATATTCTACCTCTTCAGAATAAATCTTGCTACAGATGAAAATTAAAACATCCATTTCCTTCACCGATGCAATCATCACTCCTAAAATCAAAGCCAAGTCACTGTCAGAGTTTGTTCCTATGCTGCTGACGAAATGTATTCACATTTTCCACTCTGATATTAGTGAAAGAAAAACTCCTAAATGTTTTATTCTGCCAGCGGAAGTGAAAGAAATGTAACATCATCTTAAAGATGAGTAACACAGGAAGCTTTCTGCTTTTGTCTGTTAGGGGTCAGGGCAGGCTGAGAGCAAACACTGCCTGAAAGGACAAAGTAAGAGGAGACCACTGGTCAAAGAATATGGATCTAATCATAAAACCACCAGTTCCCAGTGACCCTAATGGACTTTCCCTGGGCAGGGGTAAGGTAGAGCTTTCTCTTTCCCTTGATGCCCAGTTTGCTCTACCCAAGAAAAATGACCAACTCTTAAGTGGTGTAGAGTGTCTTATGTGGTTTTCCCTCAGCCATTTTGATTCAATTTGAATATGTTTCTCTATGAAAGGACTGCACCTGGCAAGTGTCACACCCAACAGAGTGCCCTGGGCCTGGAAAAAAAAAGTATGCCTTTTTCTCATTATGACTACTGACAGTAGAGCCTAAGTATAAAATAATAAGAAAAAACATTTTGCAGCTGTGAGGGAGAGTCTCTGTGTTGCTCTGTAGTAGCTGAATTTCAGGCTCCTTAGGAAAGAAACTGGCCAAGGAATTGAAAAGGGGGCTGCTGATGTTAGGAAAATGTTTCTAATGTAGCAGATAAAGGTCTTTTCAGTGCAACTTGAATCCAGTCCTAGCCATGATTTCCGTAAGAGATACCTTGCAGTACCTGGAGAAATTGCACTTTATTTTCCCATCTAGGCCATCCAGGATTGCACCTTTTACTCTGTGCCATACTACAGAATAACTCAGGATTTGCCAGTGGAAAAATACTTCCCTTTACAGTCTTGGCCATTGATGCTGGAAAAATCTCAGGCAGGTAACTTCTGTCTTCCTGTTCCCAGAAATGGGGGGAGTAATTTTAACTGGTTTTGAGGCTCACTACCACTAAGCAAGCCCCTGAAATCCTGCCCGTGTGAGGCCCAGCAACCCTGAGCATCCCTGCATCCCTGTCCTGTTGCCTCAGGACCAGCTCCACAGGGAGCAGTACCCATGAGCTGGATCTGTTAATTCTTGGCCATTCCTTGGCTGCACTGGAGAGGTCAGAGGATGCACACTCACTTCTGCTGTGCATTAAAGGGTGTAGGTGGAATAAAGAGTCAGGAGACATCAAAGCCTCAAAGCCTCCTCATACGCTATCTCTGCCCCTACCCACCTCCACCAGCACAGCAACTAAGTTTTCACACTTCAGGGGAGGTGGGGAGAGCTTGGCGGATGGAAAGGATGATGAGATTTCCTTTCTCTGTTCTTTCCCTACACTCTTTCTTTTCCCTGGTTTTTTTTTTTTACCAATAGAAATCTTCGTATCTTTTAAGAGTGCAAGAATATGTCAGAGCTCTTAGGACTTTCTGAACAGAAAGTTTGGATAAAACTTTAGGAATGAGGCTGGGCAATGAATTCAATGAATGAAACAAAGCCCAACCTCTTTCTTAATAATGGAAAACAGATTATTTTCTGTGATTTTGTAAACTTCATAGCTGGGATAATGTAATTCACTGCAACCTATTGAACATCAATGCCTGCAGAAACTTCATCATGTGAAAAGCTGGAAGTACAGAGGACTTGCAGCAGCTGTAGGCAATGCATCTTTGTCCAGTTAGTGGACCAACCAATATATAGTGTTGATGGGCAATAACTCATCACATGCTTTTGTGACATTTCACTAAAAAACCTCTTCAGTCAGGCTGGAGTAGCTTGGTCCAGATGTTTGGCTCAAAGGCATATGCAACACTGAGCTCATCAATTATAAATCAAGGTATTATTGAAATCTATTCCCTTTGGCTGCTTATAAATTGATAGATTAATTGGTATAAGGTGGCAGGATCTGATGATAATGAATGGAATTTTGAAGATATAGAAGATATATTCTATCTATAGAAGATATATAGAAGTCAATTTCTGTATTTATTTAGAACATATTATATGTATTAAGATGTTTACTTTCTATATGCCAAAATAAAATAAACAAATAAAAAACATTTGGTGGAGAAAATGACTTCTTCATTCCCTTGCATGGATTGCTTGATTTGGAAAACCTGCTTAATGTGAGTTATTACATATGGAAACTCACATGTAAAATATCCATATCTGTGGTTTATGTAATTGAAGTTTCTGTCCATATGGAGTTTTTGGGTGGTCCCTAGATAATCTTCATAGAAAATTATAGTATTTGAAAAGGATTTTAGAACCAATTTATAAAGAGAGAGATAAAAAAGACAATTTATCTCTTTAAAAGAAAGACAAACTGCAACTATAGAATTCTGGGGGATAAGTTTTGAATCTACAGGGAAAACACAATTCAACAGAAACTACCATAACGCATGCAGAATTCAAGAGAATGTAAAAAATCTTCTGTAGGTTCCTTTTAGCTTCATGCCAGTGACAGGCCTTCAGACTTTTCCAGGAAATAGCTATTTTATGAAGATGATACCTGCCACCATTGTGATTTTTCATAGCTGCAAGATAGGTTAGCAAACCTGTTGGCCTCACATGCTCTTGTTCCTGCCCTTCTCCCCTTGACTGGGAAACAGAACTATGCTGATGCTCCCTCCTCACCACACACCTGTGGGCAGTTCTTTCCCACATTATGGTACTGTTTCTCTCCACAGGTTTGGCAAGTTTAGAGAAATACTCCCTTTCCTGGGATCAAGTCTCTGTAAAACAGTCAAATGATTTTTCTGATGAGGACTCCTCAAGCCATGATTCCTGGTCACTCTTGCTGACACAGAATTGTGTTTCAGCACATCTGCCCTGAGCCAATGTCCCCCCACACTGACAGCTCATCAGCTGCAACTCCATCATCCCAAGACCTCTGCTCTGCTTCTCAAGTAGCATTCAGCTTTGGATATCTGTTTTTACCTTGATATGTCTTCAAACAATTTGAAAACAGGAAAGAGGAGGCACTGCCATGTGAACAGTTACCTCTCTGCAAGCAGCCAGCAGAGACAGCAGTGATTGCCAGGAACCTGTGGACCTCATGTGAGAACAAGCTTGCAACACAAACCCTAAGGAAAAGGAACCTGTTCCTTTTCCCCTCCTGTAGTATTGCAAAGCCTGTCAGAGCACAGGTAAAATTTGGAAAGCCCATGTTGTTATTCTGACCTTTTCCTTCTCCTGTGCCTTGCTCCCTCTTCCTACAGATCTAGCTTCTTCAGCTAGATCAAGATTTCCCTCTAGATCTGTACAGACCTGGAAGGTGCTCATGTCTGGGGAGTAGACATTTTTGCATCTGAAAGTGGGAATGGGTAACCTATGCGCATAACTTGCTTGACAAAAGCTTTGTTTCAGTGGTCATCTGTGGATGTCTGGGTTTCCCATGACAGCTTTCCAGTCACCTCTCAGCTCTGGAGAGTTGAAGTTCATGACCTCCAGAGGGTTGTAGTTTGCTGTATTTCCAAACTTTTTTTTTGTCTTCAAGCATTTCAGCTATTTTGCTCCCCTTTGCAAAACATGGGAGGTTCTTCTCTCCACCTGATGCCCTGGCAGCAGCTCCCTGGCAAAGGGACAGCTCCTTTTTCTTCCCTAATTCAAAAGATCATTTTGGGCAATGGTTTTCCAGACAGAGATTAAATTACTCGTTAAGTGTTACACGTAAGTACTTGGGCCAGTCACTGCTGCTTCTCAGCACTGAACTCATTTGGGAGAATGCTGTATTTCACTCCATGGAAGTTTCGTCAGGGAAGCAGCCCACGTCATGTACTGTGCCTGTGGTCCAGGCAGCTAATGCTGGTCCAGGTAGCTAATGCTGCAAACTGCGTTCAGTGGGGAAATGGTGCTGGAACAACCAGTGCTGATGCAGAGACTAGCTATGCTAGTAGTTTCACCAGCCAGCATGTCTTTGTCCCAGAGGCTGGTCCAATTTCACAGCAGTTCTGCTCAAATGCTTTGGTGCCCAAAGCAGCCGTCCTTGGGATTACTCACATTTGCAGTTCTGCTTAGCATATTCTGATTCTTTTGTTTCAGCGCTCCTCACAGCAGCTGCTCTAGAAGTCCTGAGATTTCTGGAGGAAGTTAGATGAAAATTAGTGGAGCACTTGGTTAACCTCACCCATAAAGAAAGGCAACCCCATGTGTCATCTGCAGAAGCTTGCTCCCTTTGTCCAGCATCTCTTTCCCACATTCAAAAATGGTTCCACTGTGCAGCTACTGCAGATGAACAGGCAAACCTGTGGCAAGGTCAGCCTGTTCCCGAGTTTTGTTTGGGAGCAGTCTTTACAGAAGGCATTTAGAAAATCCATAGAAAATCCACTTGCTTTCCTTTTCATACTCCATGTATTCAAATCCATAAATGCCAAGCAGTGCTTAGAGTTATAAAAGTAAGCAAAAATGTCCCAGTAAGTAGAGCTAGCAAAGTAGGAAGTTTATTTTCAGCATGTATTTGTGTTTGGGCTTTGGAAGATTATATGAGACAAAGTATTCTGCTGATAAAACTTGGAACACTGTGAACTAGCTATGAGCTTGTTTATGTCTGTTAAAAGCAATTCAGAAAACTGTGTGCATAGTGAGCTGCTTGAGTGTAGGATTCATATACTTGGAAAAGAAAACTGAACGTATTTGAAGCCATAGGTGTTCAAAACTTTTCTTTTATGCTGCATCAATTTAAACCTCTAACCAGCAAAACTTCTCCTTTTCTGAACTGTACACTAAATATTCACCTATTCAGTGCTGTGAAGACCTAGCATGTCTGCTGGATAAGACCATATTTCAGTGCTGAAACCAGTAAGGTACATCATATACATCTTCACCTTGCTGTGAACATTTATGCTGTCCCTGTGTTGTATAGCTCAGAGAACATTTCCAGCAAAAACACTGCTCGCTCCTTATTTCCTAATCAAGCTGAACTTATGACAAGTTCAAAGAGCAAACTGATTTCCTGAATTTAAGGTTCTGCTTTGGTGACTCACAAGGAGTTCATGGGGTTCTTGGAGCAGAGAGCAGAGATGGGTGCACCTGGGAGATGGCAGTGCTACCATGGAGGGCAACAGCTTGTTTTAATTGTGGTTCTGTGACCTCCAGAGGAAAGTGAATGCCTGGGTGGTCCTGACAGCCTCCGACACCTTTGGGTGCTTGTGCAGGCCTAGTTCAGCTTCAAAGCTAACGTGATTTGTTTTCTTTTCATTCTGGAATTTCTTAAATTAGTGTACATTCCTTCAATACAGTAGCTTTTAACTGACCAATTACTGATGTCTGCAAACTCCACTGGGACTGAGCTCAGCTGTGCTGGGTGCCGTTCACCTCCAAGAGTGCACAGACCTGTGTCAGAGACCTTGCTGGTGTGTATTTTCTGTTTGAGGTTAGAGCAAGAGGAATTACCTATTGAGGAGTAAGTGTGGTTTGACCCCCAAAGGTTTTTCTGCTGGATGGACAGTCTGGTGGGGTTTGATATGAGTTCACATTACTGTTTTTGTGGCTCCTCGTAGCTAGTGCAACTAGTTAGCTATATTCATACAACTATAAATAGCTACATAACAAGTGACAGTAGTGAGCGACAACACTCCAGTGTTGAAGAATCCTCAGTAGTAATCCCTTTCTGTTTATTTTCTTGGTGATTTTCTAGAAGAAAGTAACCTTACCTTATCTTGATTTGGTTGCATCATGTTCTATATGTATAGGAATTTAATGTACATATATGTTAAAAAGAAGTAGGAAAAATGACTCTGCAGTCAGTTAGGGTGAGGTAAGAAATGACTGGGTTTGTCCCCTCACAAACTCTTATTTCCATGTATTCTGTGGTAGTACCAACACAGTGGGACTTGCCTGTAAAGAAGGATCAAAATGAACTAGATCCCTATCTAGAAATGGGAAGAAGTAATGAGAATAGGAATCACATGTCAAGCCTTAAGTATATTGTTCCAGTATATTATCTCATATTACAGTCCCATTCTCTTGTAATAGACTTGCCTTACATTATTTTGATTTTGTATCTACATCTGTCTGTAAGTGCAGATTAAGGGATGTATTTATTTTAATCCTACTTGCCAGTCCTGCTTTAGAAGGGCTTCAGTAGCAGTCACATTTGCCTTCTGGTCTTTCTGGTGCTAGTCCTAGCAGATGAGTGCATGCAGACATTACAGCTCCTTCAGGAAAGCACTGCAGCCATAAGAAAAAGGAGCCACTTCAGCGCTGCTGCCCTGCCCTGAGTTTGCTTTAAAGACATTTTTACACTGAAAAGTAATTGCTTGGGTTCGTTGTAGATAACAAGTTCTGGTTGCTTCAACCAACGCTTCCGCACTTCAAGATGTCAAGATAATTACATGGGATACAACTTGCCAGGGTTCAGCTGTTAGATCTTTATATCTCTTACCCTATTTACTAGGCCCAAGAAATTTGTACCTTTTGCATATCACTTATTAAATCAATTCTAGATGTGTTGGTTTTTGCATCATTTTGCTCAGTCCACTTGTGCAGTGCGGTCTTTCTCTTTGTTTCAGAGCCTCTCCTCCCATTCCGTTCAATTCATTAATGTTCATACAGCCTGTTGCCATAGCACTTAAAACCAAAGGTATTGGGAAGGTGCCCTATTTAGAGAAACACATACTCCTTGAAGTAAGGGTTGGATTTTGATTTCGCTGGTTTTTGTTTTCACACTGAGCAGAAAACCGGTGCAGAGGAGAGGGGTTTGGGCACTGACACATGGCTGGGTTGCATGAGCATCTCTGAAGGGTTGCTAAATCAGAATGACGGTGTTGTATCCTTGGGTATGGAGAAGAAATGTGACATCCCACAGTCCCACTGGGTGCTCGAGGCCAAGATCTTTCCCAGGACACTGGGAAGTGGGGATTAAGCCTTTCTGTGCTAAACATCCCCATTTGCATGGCTGGATTTGAAAGGGGCATGTGGGGGTCTGTGAGGTACAGGGGTCCCTGCCAGTGAAAACGAATGCACACAGCTGAGTGTAAGCCCAGTTTACAGAGCTTGTTTCCACAGCTTCTTCAGCCTCACCCTAAGTAGACATGACAGTCTTGTAGCTCTTGCCTCCACTCCGCTTTCCACACGTCTTACAGAGTGTGACTCAGGCATCATTACCTGGGGTGGGGAGAAACCTTGTGAACTGCGTGTTAGTGAAGTGCTATCATATTTTAAGGAACAGTAGAAATATAATGTTTGAAGTTTTGTGATAAACCATAGGACTGCTGAACCAGTGGTGGAAATGTGTAGTGGAAATGCAGCAGGCAGAGCACTGATGACATGCCAAACTGGCCTCAAGGGCCCTGCCTGCACTGACCGGCATGACATTAAAAAAGAAATGAAGCTGAAATACAGTGCAAACTCTGATGTTAATAGCTGAAAAGTGGAATACTGGAGAGATGGAACAAATTGTGAAAATTCAAAGAAGCTCTGGGTGCTCCATCCCTGGCAGTGTTTAATTCCAAGTTGTATGGGGCTTTGAGCAACCTGGTCTAGTGGCAGGTGTTTCTGCCTGGGGTAGGGGGGCTGGAACTAGATGATGTTTAAGGTAACTTCTAACCCAAGCCATTCTGTGATTCTATCATTCTATGATAAATACTTAGAATTTTTTTCTTTTTCTAGTTTTTGTAACTCTGTTCCCAATACATTGCCCCTGTCTTCTGTGACAGTAAATATGATTTTGCTTTTCCCTTCAGATGGGTCAAGCAACAAACAGGATTACAAGGTGAGCTGACAGTGGAGGCTCCTCTGCCCACCGAAACAGCAAATCTGGTTAAAGACTGGGCTGCAGTACTCAGGGAATGTGTGCTGGCCATGGACTGCATAGCATGGTGGGTGCACGCTCTTCATGCCTCAGCTAGGGGGCTGGTGATGTATGGAAACTATGTCAAACTTTTGACACACTGACTTTCCCTCAATTCTCTCCAGGGTAAACCAAATGCAAACACCCCACACTACTCTCAGGCCTGCAGTTTAGATGTGATTTTACACAGCAACATTGACTTCAATATCTGAGGCAAATCCTTGTCCCTGTTTAACTCACTCGGAATATCACGATTGACTTCACTGGGGCAGCTATTTTTGTGCCATGTTCATCCCCAGTATGTGTAGATATATACGTATGAAAGTGGTGATATAAAGAGAGTGAGTAGGGATGTACTACATGGGGGAGGCTTTTTACAGAAAAGCAGTTGGCAGCTCTATGTGTGAGTTCTCATCACATTAACAGGGTGGCTGGTGGTTCTTTTTAGCTCTCTGAGTCATGCTTGACAGTTGCAGCCCTGATGCTATACTTGTATTCTGCAGACAATGTAGAAAAGGCAAATCATATAAAAGCAGAGAACTTATTTTTTTACATGTAAGCATAAGCAGTGAGCTTAAAGGGGAAAGTCTGTATGTCTGAGTGCAGATGAGAAGAGTTTGTGCTCAGTACAGGTTCAGTGGCAATAACTATTAACAACAGTTGTACCCTACTTATTTACTGAAGTGACTTGCTAATGGGTGTATGCTTTGGATGTATAAAAATATTAGTAAATAACAGCCCGTTATAGGGTTCAACACTGCTAGTACCACAAACCATATTTCCCTCTCCAGCAGTATACTTGTGACAATGGCAGTTTTCAATTAAAAACTGTAATTTTGTACATTGTAATTTCTGCATGTTAATAAGTATTTTTTGCCATACAGATTATCAGAAACATTTTGGTTTTCTGCTGAGAGAAATTACATGGTTTTCCTTCAACATTAAAAAACACATTACTGCTAAGAATCGCAAGAAAAGGTATCCCTTCCTGTCCTCCTTACAATTTACATCAACGTATCTCAAAGCACTGGTCAAATGAGGATTTTCTCACCCTTGGGCTGCCTGAAGGAATTCCCTGGTAACTGTTTTACGAGGACAGGGGCAGCAAAAGGAAAATCCATGTAGCCTGTAACTTCTTTCTAACCCCTCTGGATAGGATCCACAAGTCTGTGTTACTTACTGTTACCCAGCAGCATAAGGCCTTCAGCTGGCTTTTTTTTGGGGTGTGCAGTGCCACCTAAAGGCTTTGTTGTCTTAACCTGTTTTTAGTAGGGGAGATGATGACTTTCCAGTTCTAAGGACAGGTAAGGAATTTCCCTGGCTGCATGGCCAGCTGGTGTGGACTGGCTCATGTCTGTATTGCTCCCACTGTTAGTGCAGATTGGTGATGTCTACAGCTGCATATTACTTGGCCCAGGGTTTCTGTTGGACCCATGCTGATGCTCCTCTGCCTCAAAGCTGGGTTTACTCTTCTGTGTGTACTTTGAGTTCCCCTGACTAAGACAACAGGAGGTCTGTATTTTAAACCATCAAAATGATGTTTCTATTGAGTGAGATAGAAGATACCTGTCCTAAAGTGGGACATCTGTTTGAGAGAATTATTCTGCTGTCATCTGTACTGGGCATGGGTGGAATCTTAGAGTTAGCTGAAACAATCAAAAGCATATCAAGGAAAGAAAAGATACAGATGCTCAAAGGTACAATGTGCAAACTTCTTTTCTGGCCCTTTGCTTTTAATCTCATTAACAGTCCAAGAGTGTGGAGGGTCTTTTTTGTTAACTACAGAAGGGGATTACGAATGCTATACATACATGCTTACATAGTTACATGGATGACAAGGGAACTTGCAGAAGCACACTTGGAAAACCAGATCATAATCAGATGCTGGCTCAAATGAAGAGCAAAGTCTTGGTTTTACACCTAGTTCCTCCAGTAAAACTTTCATGGAAGCCTTTTTTGGATTTAAATATCACTCTTTGACCTAATTAACTATATTTGGAGCTTATGGAATGATTCATAAAACAAAAGAGTACTTTGGCCAGGGAGTAACTGAGATGTGAATACACATGTTAAGTTACTAGTGAACTCCTTTATTCTTGGACAGTGATAGAAAATCATAATGTGAGGCAGTAGAGATCTGTCTGGCCTGCAAAAGCACAAGGATATCTAAAATGAATGAACTAAACTGACACTAGTTTGTATTTTGTAGGATTTGATTTTTTATTTTTTTTTTCTGTCCATCCCTGTAAGCAGAAACGCAGAGATTGAATTGCCTAAATATGGTGTCATTTCTGCTGCTTTGATAGCTGAGAAATATGTGTGGGACTGGGGAATGTACAGTCATGGGAGAGCTGTGCACTTGTGGAGCAGCATCTGTCAGCTGGGGAGATCTGTAGGGCATGTCAAATGACACTAGATGCCCTGTGTTGGTAACTGAACTGTGTTCACTATGTTAAAGAGGATTGTTTTAGCAAAAACAAAACAAAACAAAACAAAACAAAACAAAACAAAACAACAACAACAACAACAACAACAAAACAAAACCCAAAAGAGCCATATAATAAGATTCTGTTCAGTTCTGGGTTTTGGCCTTTTCCCACCTTTCAATTCCATTGAAAAGTGAAGGCAAACTGTAGCATGCCAAAAGCTGAAAGGCAACATTAAGAAGATGAATGACTAAAAAACAGAGGCGGGGAACACCCTAACAGATTTCTAATAAGTAGAAGGTAACTGTGAAGAACGTAACAAATAATAGCTCTCCCTGTCCAGTTGTTTTCCACAGTTGGCAATAAGTATTTGGTTTACTTGCAGAAAAGAAGATGTAAGTCTGATCTGGGGGAAAGAAAAATCCAACTCTAAAGGTATATAGAAACAGAGACACAGAAGGCTTTTGAAACGCATCAGAAAATTTCAGGAAGTGACTGAACACTGATCTGACAGGGCCACCTCTCCATCAGTGTGGGGCAGGGACCAGACGGCCTCTTGGGTTTCTCTTTTGTAGGTGATTCCCTCTCTAGTTGCTCCATAGTAGTATTCCCAAGTGGTTTCCTGAGAAAGCAGCCTGATCCATTGCAATAGCAAAACAAAATAGGGAAGACAGATTGAAGACAAGGGTGTATTGAGGTAAATATGAACAAGCTCTTAACTCAAGGACTGTAAAGAGACCCTGTGCAACCTTGACCAGTTCTGACTTATTCTTCTTCAAAGAAAGAAGATAATAAGCAATTTTAAATACTGGCCTTCATATCATGCTAGAGGAGAGTTAAGGGACTGTACACAGAGAGCTGTGCATGAACTGCTGCACTTAAAGCCTTAGAGAACATTCTAGTTTTCTTTGATACAGTACTAAGTTCTGCAAGTTTTAATTTATCATATAAGCTTTTGGAGAAGGTGGTTTTCTTGCTAGCTCTTCATGTGGATGCTGAAAGGCTCATTACAGAAGGGATTATGCATTTCTATGCAGGGACTGTTGAACAATTTCATGCCAATTTTTAGGAGTGGGTGAACTTCATCAATATTGGTTGACATCTGTATCTAAAGAAAAATGCTCATCTTATACAGACAGGGTGCACTAATGAGACAGAGTTCCAAGAATCCTAATATAATACTCTACCTGAACATAAATTGGAATCTGGTATCTATTAGATGATTTAGCTTGACAATGGAGTTCAAATAGGTGAACAAAAATCCCAAATAATTCTGTGAAAGAACTCTCTGTATTTGAATGGAAAGCTTATTTTTCATACACTACTAGATCACAAAGACCAGACTTGTTGCTGCAGGAGAAAAGGCATTGATGAATCTAACATACAATTTAGCTTCTATATATGTTGAAATTCCTGTGGAAGACAGTTTTGATGACCTGGGTATGTTTGGGAGAGCAAGTATAGCCTAGAACTGCACCAGAATGAAGGTAATTACATTTCCCTACTGCCAGTAAAAATTAACCACCCAAGAAGAAGGGAATAAAGCATTACCAACTGCTTAGTGACAGAGAAGGCTTGAAGGGATATGAAATTCATTTCTGCTTTTCATCACTGTACTGTAAATGAAGAAGATGTAATGGACCATGAGTTTAATGTGCCTGAAGCTATTCTTATTGCAGTACATAGAATATTTTCTGATAACTCCACTAGCATCTTTGTTCAGCCTACACAAACTCTTTGCACTAGCCAGAGCAATGTTTTCTGAAGAATAACTAAAAAAAGTGAAGCCACCTATGCTGATTTCTGAGACCAATTGTCAGCCCTTTCTAAAGAAAAGGAAAAGCAAGAACAGTTTGAAGACTGAGATGATTATATTATTTGTGAGAGTTATAACTGTGTGATGTTGTGGCCAATGAAAATACTGTTGAAAATTTATGAAAGATAAAGTTTTATTAGTGAACCTTATGATAGGTCATGAATACCAATGGACTGAGGAACTCTGTAATAACCAAAGTAGTAATTGACTTTTTACCAAAACTATACATTCTGTAGTCACTTTGAACTTATTGTCTATGTTTTTTCTACTTATATTTATTTTGTCATTATTCTGTCATGATAAAAACAATGCCAAATTCTACTTCTAATCTTTTCAGCTGTTGTAGCTTTGGCTTGGTGCTAGGGCTGCGCCTTCTCAGGGAAAGCAGGGTTGCAGTGTGCCTGCAGAGCTCTAACTGAAGCTGGTTCCTGCTCAGTGCCTGCATGTTGCAAGCTATGGAAAGGATCCTTCTGTGTTTTTGAAACTCTTCCTCTGGATTGGCCACTGAGGGGAGGGAAGTGCCCTTGTCCATTCTGAGTCACCTCAGCTTGACCAGCACCCTCAGAAAGCCTAGATTGTGCTTAGGGAAGTTGCTGGCACACACGAGAGAAGCTGCTGTATGCGTGTGGCGGTTGCCCTTAACTGTGAGGGTTGTGGTCTGTGAGACCAGTAAGTCTCCCAAATGGACAGTGCATGTTGTCCAAGGTAGTTAAGGTGGCATTGCCCATGGGGAACATGTACTTAGTTACAAGAGAAACAAGTCTGAAGAAACAAGCAAGAAACAAACATTCCTAAAAGATCCAAGAAAAATGATTGATTTACACCAGTCCTCTTTGAGGAGGAGCAAGGTATCCCTTTTAACAGTCTGATTTTGCATTCTGATTTGCAGTGACATGCCTCCAAGGTTTGCATGGGACAAGGTAATTGTTTCTATCTCAACTCATAGCTTAAGCTTCTTAAAGTAACTTCTGCCATTTTTCACTGTCTGAATGCAGGTAATGTTATGGTTTGCATTGCCACAAACACTTGTTACTTTGACACTCTCTAAGCAGCATTACATGGGTAGCACTTTTCTAAGCACCTGTGACTATGACTCATGTAGGACCCCTGATATCAACATGTTATCATGAAATATGAACATGTTGAACAGCTTTATAAACAGCATTAAATCACATCGAGGTTCACTTATTATTTAGAGATTAAAGAATATCCATAGTACAGAATTCAAGTTTTGGTCTGTGCATGCAATGGGCTACATGTCCTTCTTTCTCACCCCATCCATTTACTTGGTCCCTCATTACTGACATCTTGAGGACTTCAGGGTAGATTTTGTAAGGCACGCTAAAGGGCAGAATAAGAAGATGTTTAACTCTTACTCTGTGTTTAGTACTTTCCAGAGCTTTTATTTTGCACGGGCAGTAAAGGCTGTTGGAAAAGTCTTGGTGGACAATGGAGGCAAACTCATGGCTTTTTAACTGCATTTCTGCTCTGTTAGAAGCTGCTCAGATTTAGGTCTACAAGTGCAAAAAAACTCACAAAAAAACAACCATCCTTCCAAACCCCCTTCTTCCCAAAATCCCACACCTGAGAAAACTACAGATGAAGACACTTATAAGGAAAGGTTTCATTTATTTCTGAAAACTTTATGGTCCACACAGGGAGAACATCCAAGCAGAAACATCTCTAACACATAAGGATAAATAAATTTAATTTTTTTTCCCAAAGTGCTGTTACTTCCTGGTAAAAAATTATTGTCCACATAATTTGTGCTTAATTTTATTTCTCAAATGTCAGATTAAATAGCCCTTCATCACTAAAATGTGTCTATGCTTTGATCTCAGTGAATTACCTGGTGTAAGAGACACAAGGTTGAATCAGCAAGAAAATTCTATTTTTACATTTGTATCTAATAGAAATAAAATTACACTCTGCATTTACACATATTCTCACTGATGTGAGAAAGAGAAAAGCTTTCAATACATGCATACTCAGCAGAGATTAAAGAGCAGAGGACCAGTCTGAAGTGTCCTGGCCATTTTAATATTATAGGTGCTTGAAAGGAAGCTATCAGATGAAAGAGGATTCTTTCTGGAAACATAACTCTCCCCTTTCTTATGGAACTCTCCCCTTTACAATGGAACTGCAAATTGAAATCCTTTTTATTTGAATTTTCCTTCATGGGGACAGATAAGGACATATCTTCAGTTAAATGGAGATGGCTGCAGTAGAAAGAGGACTACATTGTGAGGGTTTGCTTTTGCTTTCCTATATGGCATCCCAATGAAGAGACTTTGCAGACTAGAGTTACAATAATGAGTTTACAACAATGTTACTCAGTTTGCCTCTTCCACACTTGTATTCCCAGTGGTAAGAACGCTGCAGACTGACGAAAGCATGGGAAATTCCAGACAGCGGCTGTCAAAGCTGGACGGAAGATGAAAGATCATCTATCTCTTTGTACTATGCTGGGTGAGACACAAACTGACAAAAGAAAATCATCTGCAGATGTAAGGTGAAGGTTTTCATACCGCCAGAATAAAAGCTGTCATTATTCAATGGCTTAATACTCTTGACAGACCAGCAAGACATCTTCCTTTAGACCTCAACCTGTCTTCTAAAACTTAGTCATATAGACTATAAGAAAGCAGTAAAAGTGTAATTGCTGTGCTCACCTGGGTGCAAGCTCATGCATGCTATAAATCCATTAAATCAACATTCGGTGCCTTTCTAGAGCCATTGCCAGAACCATTTAGAAATAGTTTGCAAACTTTGGTTTTAATCTGCCATGTTATGTAATAAAAGTTGGTCTGTACACTCACAAAGGAGCTTGGAGAGGCAATGGCAGAAGGGAGCCTAATTTAAACCCTGTCCCAGGCCCATCCCAAGGGCCATTAGCCCACCAGAGGCCCATCCTCATCTGCCCAGGGGAGCTCAGGGGCACAAAGGCAGGTGGGAATCCAAATCAAGGACTCGGAGGAATGAACGCTCTGTCTGGGCCCCTTCCAGGACTGTCCCAGCAAGGCCTCAGTTCCAGTATCCAGGTACGAAACCCATGATAAGGAGTCACTGGAGTAGCTCTCTAAATCACCTTTTAGACTAAGGGAGAGTTCTGCCAAAGGCTGGAACACATTAGGCAACGCAGAGGAAAAGCAGTTCAGGATTGCACAGGACTCACTATGGGGTATTTAGGGGATGACACCCTGCCTCCTGATACCCTGTCAGTCAACCAATATAGGCAGCTAGGTAGCACTGACAACACCACAACCCTGCCCCTCAAGTGACATGGGCAGCAGAGCTGGATGCCACCCACATGATTTCTATAAGGTATGAGTCTCCCTAGTCACATTGGCTGTGGTGGAGCCAAGGGACCATGTGACTCTTACGGTAAGAAGGCATTTACATAACTGGCTGTTGCTGCCAGATGACCCAAAACATTCTGTATCCTTGGCATACCACCAGAGCCATGTCATTGCTTACGATTTGGTGTTCACTGTAAGTGATAGGGTGAGTTGCCATATGGGTGTGTTGCTGATCATCTTTCTTACTGCCTCAATAAACCTTTGGTTTATAAAGTGTTTTCAGGCTCCATCACTTTCAAACCACAGGGGAGGAGCCAAATGGGGGAAAAGGCAAAGCCAAAAATGGGCAGACAATATTAGTTTAAGAAATCAGAACAACTGAGTATCATGGAATCAGATGACAATTATCTGTAGATATGTTTTGTGTGTTTTAGGCTTGTGACTAAAACAGTGTTGACAACAAACCAACATTTGCTATTGCTGACCTGTGCATGCAGAGTGTCAACACTTCCTCTTTCTCCCACTTTGGCCCTCAACATGAATGATGAGGGCGAGCAAGAGGCTGGGAGGGACACAGCTGACCTGAACTGACCAAACAGATACTCCATACCAAATGTTGTTGCGCTCAAGGAAAGGAGGAGGAAGAGGATACATCTGTGGCTATGGTATTTTTCTTCCTGAGAAACCATTAACGGGTGCTAAGACCCTGCTTCCCTGGAAGCAGCTAGAAAACTATCTGCTGATGGGAAGTAAAGAATAAACTACATATTTTGCTTTGCTTCTGTACTCTGCTTTTGTTTCAGTTGTTATTATCTCAATCCATAAGTCTTCTCATCTTCCTTTTACTTTCTGGCTATCCTGCGAAAGGGTGGAGTGACTGAACAGTCTAGTGAGTGTTTGACACATAAATATGCATGCGTATCACATAGTAGTGTGTTTCAAGCTGGAAATTGTTTAGGAATATCCAGTTCTCACTATTCTGACTCGAAATCGAATTTCTGAATGTTTGAAATAGATTAATAGCAACAGCCTTTGGAAAATTCTATTCATCCATATGATACCATGCAGCATCTATACTAAATAGAATCATAAAGATTTCATCCCAACACTTATTCTTTGCCCAGCATTTAATCTGTTAAATTTTTGTAAGATTACCCAACTTCTTTGAGGAGGAAAAACTGTTGCTTACTGGGGAATTACAAGAGAGAAGGCTACCCTGCCTTTTCCTTCACATGCCTGGGCAGGCATCTGTAGCTTTCCCAAGGACAGAGATGGGGCTAGCATCCGGATCCTTCTTGTGTTTTCCAAGAACAGGCATCACTTGCCTCTCTCCGGTGTCTGTACAGAGAGCTGGGGTACATAAGTACTGGACATCAAGTGCTCTGAATGGCTTGTCACCTCCCTCTATGATTCTAAAAAGTCATTGTGTTAGTTCACAATGAATGCCATCAAACTCTGTTCCTCCAGTCTATATGTCTGAATTGGGAACCAAAGGACTTTTGCAGATCTTTGAATGACCTGCTGGACCTGATGCCCCTAAAGGGACTCCCTGGCCCTACTACCATCCCACCAATCTGCTTAAGGCAATCTATAAGGTGGGCTAAATACAGCTTTCAGTAATCCATTTGCACCAAGACCTTTCTCCATGCCCCCCTGAAAACTCACATACAGGAGAAGAAAGTCATAATACAGAGGAGTTATGTGAAATGAAGACATCTGCTAGTCTCTACAGCTTTATTGAATGTAGTGAGGAGCAACTCACAAACGAGAGAGCTTAACTTTGACAACTTAGATGATGACAGAGCTATTTTTAGAAACAGAACACCTCTAGATTTGCAAACTGAAGATCTATAATAATCTTACAGAAAAATAATTTGCATCTAGAAAGTCACTTTGCAGTGTTCAGACACCCTGAAACAGGAGGTGAAAACCCACCAAAATGATCCTGTAAGTAGGTCCCCCTGTAATATGTCTTGTAGAGTAATAGGTAAAAAGAACCCAGTGAAGAAGGACTATCGTATGCTACACTGGCTAAGGCCACATGCAGAGCTGCTGCAGATGATCACTCTACCTGGTGAGTGATAGGAGAGTACCTATCCACTTATGACCCTGGCAGGCACTGGCCATCCAGCTCCCACCAGCTGGCAGAAGCCAAGGCTCTAGCTCAAAGAAGAAGGAGGAAGCTGTGTGCTGTATAAGCTTCCTGCTGCAGTCAGGTTGTGCCATCTCTGCATCACAAATGCCATAGAAGTTCTTCTGATAACATATAAGTGTTATTAATATATGGAATATTAATAAAAAGTACTTGACAAAGCATTATATCTGTATGTAGCTATCCATCTAGCTGCCTTATAATAGATCACCATTTTTGGTAGAGTGAACTCTTAATGCCTACAGAACATGGATGTACGTGTGACTAGGTTGTGCTGTTTTTAAACATCAGTTATGTTGCCATAAGATTTTCCTTGATGTTAAAGAAAACCTGGAAGACAACAAGGACCTCAAAAAATGCAAGAATGAGGTGAGAGAGGCCATAGTCAGGGACACCTCACACTAAACTATGTCACCCACGTCTCTGTCCAACCTGGCCTTGAACACCGCAGGGGATGGAGCATTCACAGCCTCCCTGGGCAACCCATTCCAGTGCCTCACCACCTTAACAGGAAGGAACGTCTTCCTTATATCCAATCTAAACTTCCCCTGTTTAAGTTTATCCTGCAGCCCAGGATGCGGTTGGCTTTCTGGGCTGCAAGCACACACTGAAGCCAGCTCATGTTCATTTTCTCATCAACCAACACCCAACAGCAGTCCTTCTCTGCAGGGCTGCTCTGAATCTCTTCTCTGCCCAACCTGTAGCTGTGCCTGGGACTGCTCCGACCCAGGTGTAGGACCTTGCACTTGTCATGGTTAAACTTCATGAGGTTGGCATCAGCCCACCTCACAGGCTTGTCAAAGTCCCTCTGGATGGCATTCCTTTCTTCCAGCATATCAACCGAACCACACAGCTTGGTGTCATCGGCAAACTTGCTGAGGGCGCACTCAATCCCACTGTCCATGTCACCGACAAAGGTGTTGAACAAGACTGTTCCCAGCACTGATCCCTGAGGGACACCACTTGTTACTGGTCTCCAGCTGGACATTGAGCCATTGACCACAACTCTTTGTGTGTGGCCATCCAGCCAGTTCTTCATCCACCAAGTGGTCCCTTCGTCAAATTGATGTCTCTCCAATTTAGAGACAAGGATGTTGTGCAGGACAGTGTTGAATGCTTTGCACAAGTCCAGGTTGATGACATCAGCTGCTCTACCCCTGTCCGTCAGTTCCATAGCCCCATCATAGAAGGCCACCAAATTGGTCAAAATGTATCATATGCAGTGAAAAAAGATTCAAGGAGGAATGGGGACCAATGAAGAAAGAGTAAATAAGCGGTCTGTATGAGCTAACATGTAGCCATAACCCCATTATCAATGTTGGATTCCCTCAGGGATGAAAATGGGATGTCACAAGTGCCAGTTGTCTTGGGGAAGCCTAGTGTCACTTAATTTGGAAACTAGAAGGGCAGGGGAAAGGTCAGCAATATGCCACAGGAAGGATGGGTATGAGGGAATTAATGCAGCACAATTTTAACTGTATTATTAATTAGGCTTTTCCAGTAATAATTATATAATTTGGACAATAAGTTTCATTCTAACTGGTCTAGTAATGACTCTTTGATTAGACTTTTGCAACTTTAATTAGATTAACAACACATTTTGGCTTTGCATATAAGGTGCATTTTTTTAGCCCACTGAAATTGTTTGGGGCATTTTGTCTTGAGTCTTAGTTTCAATTTGGACGCACTCTATCCACATCTTTTGTTGTGCTACAGATATACTGTACACATAGATATTCTGCTATTTGATCTCTGCAGATTAAAAGACTACTCTCAATGAGAGAAAGCATTCAATTTGCTGTTACTTAGAGTAAATCTCAGACCTTATGGAGATTGGATAGGACTCAAAGTGGATAATGAAAAGTGTGCTTCCCAAATGATGAAGATGTCAGCATGGTCTGAAAGTTTAGATAACAGGAGCAGCAAATTAATTGGCAGCAGTCTATTGAAAGGATGGCAAAAGCTTATCCTGAGCAGCACAAAAGAAATATAAGTTTGCATGTCTGACACTGCACTGATGGATTTCTCAGGCCCCCACAGCCCTTCTGACATGTGACTGCTGGCACCGTAGATGATGGGAATGAGCAGAGATGCCCTTATAGGGCTCAACTGGTTTGCAAGGCAATGGCACCACTCCATCACATGCAGCAACCTCCAAGCTTATTGCTTAATCCCCTAGAATTGTAATGATCAGTTGAAAGATCTGATGAACAGGATTCACTCTTTTCAGATAAATGCAGTTTCTAAATTACTGTACTGTGTTTCTTGGAGCATGTTCAAAGATTGCTTAAGTATTCAGTGCATTAGTGCAGACAATAGATTTAATATGCCATCTTTCTGCTGGTCAGTGGAAAATGGAGAGTCTGGACATGTGTGAATTTGTCTTTGGTCAGAAAAAGGAAACAGGCTATAAATCCAAGGAGTCGGAGAGAGACTGCACCATAGGGTTTGAACAGAGGTACCAAAAGTCCTTTCCTTAGTAAATGGAATTATTGCAATGATTGTTCCGATTTTGCAACAGGCTACTCACAACAGGCACAGGGAATCTGCAGCTTGAGGCTTGCTGGTATTTCAGCAACTTGTTAAAATCCCTGGGCTACAACTAGGAGCTCTATGCAAGTCTAGATGAGTCTGGCTCAGACACCAGTAGGTGGCCCATGATTCTCTAAGGAGAGGGAGTACCTCCTCTTGGACAACCAGCATCACTCCTAGAGCAACTCAGCTACCTAGCGCAGCCCTATCTTAACACATTTGTACAAACACAGAGTGGGATGCTTTCTCTCCTGCTTGCTGTAAAAGTTCATCAGGGAAGGCCTGGGATCACAATTTCTGGAAGGCTTGGGTGCTGCTTCTCACAGGCACAAAGACAGAGAAGTCACCCTTATTGTCTTGATCAGAGGCAGCTGCAGAGGATGGGAAAATGTATTCACCAACCTGAGCACATCTTGCCATTCTGAGAGAGGTGAGGTTTTTTTCTTAGTTGTGATAAGAACAAGGTTTTCAGCCTTTAATGTCATCTTGCAGTTCATTTCTCTCTGTTCCCCATGTTACTGTCACCAGATTTTCTGTATTTCCACATAAATAAAAGCTTTTGCTCCAGAACGTAAGATGTTAAAAGCCACCATTTATGTCTTTCTCACTGTTTTTCACATGTTCTTATTAGAGGTGAGCTCTCTCCTCTCCGGATGGCAGCATCTGCCAGTGCTGGCTCAGGAGGACCTGCAGCCTAATGGTTCCCACCCTGACAGAGTACAGGGGTGGCTACAGGCAAACTGGCAGTGCCTTGCTCTTGGGAGAATCTTGAGTTCCCACTTTCCCTGGGAATTTGGAGGTGTACCAGTACCCTGAAACACAAGCTGCAGGGCTTTGTCCAGTAGAAACAGTGGCCACAGAAGGGTCTTCCCATGGTCCTCTGCCCCAAATGGGTTTGCACATCCTCCCTGTAAACCCTACCTTGGGAGCTGTTCTTAAAGGCGAGCTGAACACTTCATTAATTCATTGATAAAGAGGTAAAAAACCCCCTACAACCTGCTTTAGAAGTTAAAACTACCGCTTGATAGTAATTGAGCATTTAGGGAATTTGTTATTTTCAAGGCAAATGCATCTCTACATCTGTCTTCTGCTTTAATTCACTACAAGTTATCTCCAACAACATTTTGGGGTTACAGAGAATTTTTTTTTTTTATTATCCCTGTATGCTCTGCAGCTCTCAGAAATACTGTTCACAATCAAGCAACAGTTTTTCTAATGGAAAATTTGAATGATTTGTCTTTGATATCATGAATATACTACTTTTCATTGATTTTACCACATGCTTCAAAGTATAAATTTTAGTTTCTAAAATGCACACTGAGCATCACAAATAGAGATCTCTCCCTCTTTTCACTCCCACTTGCTTCACCAGCAATATTGTCTTCCAGGTTTTTTTTCAGGAACACAGATATTTTTCTCAAGCTGAAACTGAAACATTTCTCACCCTGCAAAACCTTTATTTCATGTGTGTATCAAACTAATCATATAATAATAACAAAATAAAGGATACTCTGATTTTTAGATTGCTTTTTTTCTTGTTTCGCAGAACTTGCTGTTTCTTGATTTCTGTAGTGCTGTTTGTTCCCGCTTGCTGTTCCTTCTTCACTTTCCTTGGTGTTCCAGGACCAAACTCAACCTCTTGGGTTTTTTTTTTTAAATTTATTTTTTTTTTTACTTTGCCTTTTGTTCTCAGTCTTTCTCTCTGTAACTCTCAATTTTTTTTCCTTACAGTGAAGTTATCAAAAGACGAGGCTCCTCTTAACTTTCTTCTCTTACCATTGTCTGACCTCTTACCATTCCACTGACATTAGCACTTTCACTCTCTGCTCTCAAGCATAATTCACTCATTTGCTGCCATTTCAAAATACGCCTTTCTTTTGTCAGTTTCATTTTTCTGGGGGCTTTATTTGTCTAGCTATTTTTATCCTGTGATTGTCTAAATGTCCTCCCAGAACACACATTTTGTCTTTTCCCTTTCTTACTTTCACCTGTAACCTCCATGCATTGACTATTATTATTTTTAATGGAATTGCTGTGTCTGTTTCTACCATCTGTGTAGCTCTTGGATTTGAGGGGCTTCATAGGTGGTTGGTACTACCCCAGCTAAATGCAATTGCCAAAGCTGTGGCTTAGATAGTGAAGAACTGACATTTTTTTCTAAAAGCACACACATGTAGGAACTACCGTGTAATGCCCTTGGGGACTCGGATTTTCTTTCATTTTTCTGTTAATAAGTAGTCTAAATGAGATTCTGATCCATGGCTGAGGTTTTTTGCACTGCTACACATGGAGAAAGGGATAATAATGACAGTTACCTCACTTTGTGACTTAGGCACTAATTCTGAGCCACTCACTATATGCTTTCTTTCACATCCTATCCATCTAGTTAGTTACCTATGTTCATACGTTTTGGCTAATGTCTACTGCAAGCCATAAAACAACAGCAGTGCCATGGATTACCTGCAATAACAGTCTATTGCTGTGCTCTGACAGTTGCAGTGGCACCTGGTTAAGACTAGGAGTGTGCAAAAATTAAAATGCTTCTTGTCACTGTCCTAAAAGTGATCTTTTTAATACCTGCCGGGGCAGCAATACCATGAAAAGAATTCTTGCCTTTGCAGTGTTGTACTATACAACCTTTGGCTCCACATCAAGAGTTAAAGAGAAATCTGATCTTCAACAAGGGAAGAATTTGTGATACTTAATATATATTACTGTAATTCATGTTAATTATGCCCTGTAGAGATTTAAATCTATATTTTAAAAATTACAGCAGCATTTAGGCTCATGAACAGTGCTGGAAAATGAGTTACTGAACAATGAGAGCAGCCAAAGTGGGTACATGACAAACGGCAAGAGCAAGCGGGGGGAAAGCATGCAGCAGCCATGCTGGCCATAGACAGACTAGTTGTGCTACAGCGCTAGCAGCAAAATCAGCGCTGACTCTGGGAATAGTCCTGTCTCCTGTGAGTGCTTCCATGTGTCCCTGTACTGTCCCCATCCTCACTTCCAGCTCTCCCTCCACACCCTAGGGCCAGCCCAGCTTACCTGGGAGAGACATGAAGCTCCTGGGGGAAAAGGATGTCTTTGCAGGAATAAGGCAGGGCTTGGGGAGGACTGTGGATGGGACCTGTGTAGGAATTCTGGGGAGGAGGTCTTGGGGAGAATATGGGGCATTTCACCTTTGTTCTCTCTTCCTGGTGAATGACCCAACATGCTTCACCTCCTCAGGCATTTACATTTCTGACTCAGACCACAGGGACCACTTAAGCTACAGTCTCAGTGATTCCTGAAAGCACTACCTGCCTCCAAACACACACCCGGCTCTCTTCATGCCACCCTCTGCTGCCATTGCTGCTATCTCCCAAACAGCTGGGAAAAGAAGGATCAGAAGCAGTCAGCCATCATGGCAGAGCACTGTGTTGGCCCAGGAACCAGAGAGAGAGCATGTGTCTGGGCACAAATGGTCCTAGAGGTCTGCAGCTGAACTCCAACCTCTGGTACAACCTGCCATCCCCACATCTTTATGGTTTATTGTAACACATGCCAAAAAGTGAACAAAGTGGGGAAAAAAAAAAAGCTTAAGCAAGCAAGATAAGAAGCAGCTGTAATTCACTGAGTTAATGAGAACTGTGGACTGTTGGCAAGCTTTCGAGGTCAAGTTCTCACACCTGTGCTTAAACAATTAGGTGTTAATCACTAAGGGTCTTCAAGACAAGTATCCAATCATAATATGCCAAATTGCTGTAAGTGCCTGTAAGAAATGGTATATAAGGAGTTAAAGCTTTGTAATAAATTGGCATTCGCTGATCCCATTGGTCGTTCCTGCGTTGTCAGAAACTCCTGTGTTGACAGAAAACTGCTAGCTAATTTTCTTATCTGGCATGTTTTATGAAAGAAGAAAGGAAATATGAACAGAAGCACCATGCCCTGAATCATTATGTAAGGTGTAATCAGGAAATACACTCCTAATTCATTCTAATTTAGAGGGAAATAGCTGTAGTTCTGGGATAAGGCAGCATAATAGAATCAGTTAATGATAAGCTCACCTGCCTTATAGTTTTCCAATAGTACTCTGTTTTCCTGCTCTGTAAACTGCAATTTAATTGCTGCCTAATGAATGAACTTGAATTTTTCTTACCTCCTGCAATGAGGATGTGGTTTTAATCCATACATCTCAATTTCATGCTTCCCTTCCACTGAATATTTTGCTATATTTTGTTTTGAACTATATTAGGGTAGTCTAGAATATGTTAGAAGTGATTAGTGAGGGATATCATTGCATCAGTCGTGACATCGCATAACTTGTACTCATCAGTTATATAGGATGAAGTTTTGTTCTCAGGTCTCAGTCCTGAGTCAGAGGTGGAGAAAATTTTCCCCTACCTCTAAGAAGCATAAAAGTGTCACTTGAAAAAGTGCCACCAACACCCTCAGCAGCATATTGCCCCTAGTTTGATTGCCCCAGTCATTTGCATCCTGCCTCCCTGATGAGAGGCAGGGTGGATGTTGATGGGCTTCATGTGCACAGTCTGGTACAAACCCACTACTGCTACCACCAATAATAATGATAAGGTGTCCTGGGTTCAGCAGTAGCAGTCATTTTTCTCCTCTTAGGAGCTGGTGCAGTGCTGTGTTTTTGACTTTCAGCCTGGGAACAACACTGGTAACACCGATAGCTTTTGTTGCTGCTCAGTAATGTTTACTCTGACCGAGGACTTCCTGAGTCTCCTGCTCTGCCAGGGAGGAGGGGAAGCCGGGAGGAAGCAGAGACAGGACACCTGACCCAAACTGACCAAAGAGGTATTCCATACCACAGCACATCATGCCCACTATATAAGCTGGACGCAGTTACCTGGAAGGGCTAGATCACCGCTCAGTCAGGCTGGGTATCGGTCGGCGGGTGGTGAGCTGTTGCATTCTCTTCCCTTGTTATTTCTCTTATCGTTATTATTATTGGTGGTAGCAGCAGTGGTTTGTGTTATACCTTAGTTACTGGACTGTTCTTATCTCAACCTGTGGGAGTTACATTCTTTGGATTCTCCTCCCCATCCCTCTGGGAGCATGGGGAGGAAAGGGAGGGGAATGAGAGAGAAGCTGCATGGTTCTGAGTTATGGCTGGGCTTAAACCATGGCAGTTCTTTTTGGCACCCAGCATGGGGCACGAAGGGTTGAGATAATGGCAGATCTGACCAGAGTGTTTCTAATCGTATCTGTGATAAGCATTCATTGTTTCAGATTAATAGTCACTCATCACAGTGCTGACTTATTGGCTCTCAAAGTTGTTACTCTTAATCTCACAATTTCAGCATCTCGTGCCTTACTTACAGCCAATATTTGCTGTGTTAGTGTTTATCGACTGGGAGCCTTGGGCTAAGATTCTTGTTTCATTGAACTTTATGGTAATGACTTGTAATACAATAGTCTCATTGATCATGAAACTGATCTGTTTTTCATTCCCAGTGTGGTCACCACCTCTATACTTTGGGAAGTATATAATAGAAGTGCTTAGCAATTACACATCTTTTTCCCCTCCTAGGGTGGTCAGCCTATGAGAGAGACATTCCCACACACCCTAGTGACAAGTACAGCAGCTACTCAAACTCCAACAGCAGTAGACAGCGCAGCTACACCAGCCCCAGTGACAAGTACATCAGCGTCATTTGCGAATTCTGAAGGTTTGGAATGGCCTTTGGGCACCCTTGAGACCTGCCTTGATGGGGATCACCATTTAGGCACACATACAGAGTGTGTTCTACCCACGACCATTTTTGTCTGATCTCGAAAGTTAAGCAGAGTTGTGTTTGGGTCTTGTCTAGGATTAGACTATGATATAGGAGGACCAAGAGATTTTCCCCGAGGCTGGACAGTCATGGGTGGCAGGGTGTGTGGGACAGTATGGGCAAATATCTAGTCCACTGGGCCCCTCCAATGCCTTGGAAGTGTTGGAGATGGGAGGCAGCTGTATGGAGTCCCCAGCAACAGTTACAGAAACTGCTGAAGTGAATTATTTTGAGCCTGATGGGCCCATGACACCTCAGGCCATCAGGGTAGAGATGCAACATAGAGATGGACTCATGATCAAGGGGTGGACTTAGCAATGGACACTGTTGCCCAGGTTATTCAAGAATGTGAAACGTGCTGCAATTAAACAAGCCAAGCGGTTAAAATCTCTTTGGTATGGAGGATGATGGCTGAAGCACAAATATAGGGAGGCCTGGAGGATTGACTACATCACACTCCCTCTCCTGCTCTGAAAGACTGTTACAAGAGATGGAGCCTGACATCATGAACCAGATGGACTCAGCAGCTTTACTGGGATTGGTCCATGAACTAAGGAGTGATCTCTCTCTCTCTCTCTCTCTGTGTATGTATATATATATAAGAGTGATGGTATATTGAAAATGTGGGATCTGAGCATAATGTGAATGGTATGGAATAAGAGGTGGATACTGTCCTGGGTTCAGCAGTGGCAGTCATTTTTCTCTTTCTTAGTAGCTGGTGCAGTTCTGTGTTTTTGACTTTTGGCCTGGGAACAACACTGATAACACGGATGGTTTTAGTTGCTGCTCAGTAACATTTACTCTGACCAAGGACTTTCTGAGTCTCCTGCTCTGCCAGGGAGGAGGTGAAGCCAGGAGGAAGCAGAGACAGGACACCTGACCCAAACTGACCAAAGAGGTATTCCATACCACAGTTATTATTATTGGTGGTAGCAGCAGTGCTACACCTTAGTTACTGGACTATTCTTATCTCAACCTGTGGGAGTTACATTCTTTGGATTCTCCTCCCCATCCCTCTGGGAGCATGGGGAGGAAAGGAGGGGAGTGAGAGACGGCTGTGTGGCTCTGAGTTATGGCTGGCCTTAAACCATGACATAAGGGCAGAACTTCTTGCCTAGTGTCAACCCACTGTGGACACCTCTGGGACAGGGCTTGCCAATTCCCCACTGCAGGCAGGAGGCAAAGCACATTCTTTCCATCCCTCTCAGGATAAGTTTAGAAGTAGACTTACACTTTCTGGCCCATAACTGGCTACAAGACTGCGAACTGACTACCCAAGAAGGCTTTAAATGCCTTAAAAGTTTTAAATGCAGAAGCACCAAGGGACCGTCGCCATGTGTCCATGAGAACCTGCTCTCATCACTGCATATCTCCTCTGTACCCAACCCTTGCCACTGGAGGCAGTGGGTGCTCCATGTGCAGGGAGGAGTGGACCAAACAACAGTGGTTTGCAGAATCCTGTCCAATATCTGAATGTTAAATTATACCAGTACTTCACTGCCATTAACAACTGAATTACCTTTCATTATTGAATTGTACATTCTGTATATATTACTTGAGACACTTGGTCATTGGCAGTTATCTTTTATTGTTACTGTAAATGATAAAGTTATGTATTATTATCCTTTTCATTATAATGATGCACTCAGCTCAGTGATGATAATGAAAGAGATTTTAATTATGTAAGGCTTTTAGGCAATAACTGTCTTAAAACTATGTCCCTGTCCAACCCTTTCTGAGAGGTGGAAGAAAACAAGAGGTAGAGGGCACAGCTGAAGGAAACATAGCTAAGACTCAGAAAAGTACTTGACCATGGAATACCTCCCTTTTCCATCTGCTCTCCCAGCTGCAACAAAGACAACTCATTTTACTCCAAAAGTGGTGGGTGGAGGGATAAATAAGGGTGAAAACACAGTGACATTACATGCTCAGAGGAGGTGAGAGCCCCCAGTAGGCACTCAGCTTCCCTGTTGCTGTGCAAGTTACTGTTTGAACACTTTTTCCAGCAGGTACAACTTCACTTCATAGGGTGAGCAAGTTAGAGAAAGGTACTCTGGGATTGCAGAGGTGGCAAGGGCTGACTGGGGGAGTAGGGCAAATAAGATGAGCAGAGGGGAGTGATTTGTGAATTAACCCCCCCCAACAGTATCAATAGAAGATATGTCTTTGCTCTGTTCATGTACATCCATCCCTTGCTGGCTGTCTGGCAGAGATGTCCATACTCCTGCAAGCTGCATGGCTGGCTGCGGATCTGTGACATCTCCTGGATCCTGTCCGTGGGCACCTGGCTGTGCAGGTCACACCACAGCAGTGCACTGGGTCTTACTGCCTTGTAGAAGTGACACAGCACATCCTAGCCTTGTGATGTCCCACTAAACCATGCAACGCATGGTCCTACAGAAGTGCTCCCAGACACTTCTGTCAATAACATCCTAGCCTTTATAACTCAAATACTTGAAAAATAAAAAGAGCCTTTGAGGAGGCAAGCATAAATTTAACATTTCCAAGAACAGAGTGACTGTCCAAAGGTTACTTTTGTGGAAACAGGGCCTTGGAAAGGCTGTAGTTTGATAGAATGTGGGGAAATTTAATTTTACACACCTGTTGCTAAATTTCTTACGTGTTCACTTTCATCAGCTGATGACTTCCATACTTCTGAATGATTAATGTGTTAGGTTTGTTTTTTTTTTTAAAGAAAAGCTTCTTAGTGTTCTGACCTTTGTGACCTAGAAATACAAAAAGCTGACAACTTTCTTCACTGAAATTTGGACAAAATGCCTCCTCAAAGGTGTCTGAATGCTACAATGACTCTTTTCTACCTTTCCCTCTCAACCCTCCACCTTGGGTCCACTTCTTTAAACTAAGTTTGGTTTGCTCCTCTGTTGTACTGGGGTTATATGAGAGACCTGCCCAGTGTTTTACTAGATTGCTCAGTCATGTGTGTGATTAGCCTGACGAATTAAATATGGTTGCCATTTATCTTGTACTTTGGCTTTAAAGCAATTTTTATGAGGTTTCTCTTCCTTCCACTAGCCTACTTTGCTCTTTCAAATAACCTCAGTCTTTCTGAGAAATTAGGAGCCTATTAGGTAATTTTATATTTATGAATTCAAATTCTGAAGAAAAGCATGTGACAGAAGCAAGATGAAGAAGCTCTTTTGGTGGCCTTATGAAATCACAGAATCATAGAATAGTTTGTGTTGGAAGGGACCTTCAAAAGTCATCTAGTCCAACTAGCCAGAAAATATCCTAGAAGTAACCACAGGGCTGATGGAAGAACGTGGGCCTGCTCTAGAAAAAGGTTAAACCCCCTCTTTTCTCTATTTTTACTGAGTAAAGGTATGAGCAAGACGTCTGCTCTTTGACGTCCATGCAAAGTCCTTGATCAAAAAGCATGCGGATAATCTTGAAATACCATAAAGGTGCTCTGGTGTTTATCTTAGTATATGGTGGTGATCTTGCAGAAAGCTTCGTATTATCACACACTGCCAGGTGAAAATGCTTTTAAAGCATACATCATCAAGTCACTGAGCTGTTTGTGCTTTCCTGCGTAAGTCATCCCCCAAACAAATAAATGGAGACAAATTAATTATTCTAAGTATGAAAAATTAGCATTAATCCTGTGTAATTGTAACTCTGAAATAAATCAGTAAAATGAATTAAATTATTCTTTCACATAACTGCATCAATTTAATGCAATTACATAGTAAAGTTGGCAGATTTCACGTCATTTATTGTTCTTAAAATGATTATGTGTGTTTCTCTAATTCTTTAGAGGGCATGAAAAAGATAAATATTTGGAAATGGGGACTGCTTGGCAGCATGTTTTTGGAAGAGAGTTGCAGAAGCTGCTTCAAGTTTAGCAAATATATTGTGTAAGGGACAGAAAGATCATTAAGATGCTGGAAGGAAAGAATCCTTCAGTTCTACTGAACTTGGCTTCAAGTTTGACCCCTTTGTTTTATTCTTTCCTCTTTTCTTCTTTGATCATGAGCCACAGATAGATGTGCCTGCATTCCTTGCAGAAGCCCAGTGGCTGTCACCTAAATCAGGAGTGAACCCAACTCCAAGTGTTGTTTGAAAGAGTTGAAGTAACAGGTGCTGTTGGCAAAGCTGCCATGGGGCACCCCTTAATAACATCTTGCATGTTAAAATGGCTGATTTGTTTTGGCAAGTGGAAAAAAATTAGTTCGTCGAGTGACAAAAAGTTTGGTGTCATTGTTCCAGGTTCCTGGATAGAGCCTCTAGGCAGTGTTTCAGTGGCATGTCCTTTAAATTGGATACCAGCCCCATGCTGCTGTTCATCAGCTCCTGGAGAAAGGACAACACCTGGACTGACACTTTGGCCTTGATTTTCATGCTTGCTATGGGGCTGGCACCAAAACAAGCTGACGTCACTGCTGAAAATACCTTTAACACCTTTGCACAATTCCTAACTGCTTGTCTCTAGTCAAGTAGCAGTTTTGCACTCCATCTTCAGTGCCAATAGGATGGCTTGTGAAGCTGTGCTGTAGTCCAGATCCCTGAAGTGACTGTAGGAATATGCTGGACACTTAACCCTGCAAATTCCTGAACCAGAAGAATCTGCAGATTTAGCTTTCAACTTCTGTGCAATATGTTCCTCAATGTTTTCTAGATATTAAAAAGACCTCAAACCCTAGAAAAAGAACCCGAAAATTGACATAACTGAAATAAGTGCAGTAACCTGCCAGGAGACCTTTACTATATGGAGAAACGACAAGTGAAAAAGGAAACATCTAAACCTGAAAAAAAAATATAAATCTACATCTCCAAATTTAACAGAATTAAATGCATGAGGGCTGTGCCACAAAAATCTGCAATCATATCGAATTAAGTGGTCTAAATGCTCTTTCTTGTTCTATTCAGTTCAAACTTTTCATTTATTTCAGTGTCATCAAAGGAAGTAGCTATAGGTGCCCAGGAAGTAGCTAAGGACAAGCTGACCCTTGAGAAATTGCTTATAAAGCCAATGATCTCATTTGGTGATAAGTAGGCACTGCTCTGTCTTTAATGTGAGGGCACAGTGAAAAGTCTGTGAAAGGTTAATGATTTTAAGATCAGGCTCAGAGTTTTAAAGATCTCAGCCAAATTATCTTGTTCTCCAGCCATTAAAATAATTATTTTAACATTTTCCTTTTATTCTTTGTCTTTTGTTTGGTGCTCCAGTAAGAATGGCTGGGAACTGTGGGGTGGGGAAATCGGGCAGTCACAATGTTCTGTGCATTATAACAGCATAAGGAAGACAGCTTTTGTTCCTGTGCTATCTGTATGCACAAAAGGTTGAAAAGCCATAGTACAATAGATATTTCAAGATACCCTAAAATGTAGATTGTGTTATTGGCAAGATCTTTGTAAGAAGTTTATAACCTACCTTGGCACTTTTTCACTGGAAATCAGAGATCAGGATTTGGAGGATTCATAAACAGATCAGAAAAAAATATTCTTGCTTATAATATACTGTAGTTTACAGTACTTTGACATTTTTTCATCTTCTATCTAAGCTTAGTTTTCTATTAGCTTCTGTCTTGTGAACCATCCCATTTATTGTTAGGTGAGGTGTTAGGTGAGATTCCAGTTAGAATTAAGCTTGACTAGGGATGTGAAAGGTAACAGGAAGGGATTCTATAGGTACATTGCGAATAAGACAGACTAGGGACAATATGGGCCCTCTCTGGAAGCTATCAGAACTGGCTACCCTGGATTTGGAGAAGGCTGAGTTTCTTAAAGACTTCTTTGCCTCAGTCTTCACTGGCAAATGCTCTGCCAACACCACCCAAGTCATAGAATCATAGAATAGTTAGGGTTGGAAAAGACTTTAAGATCATCTAGTTACACCACCCCTCCTATGGGCAGGGACACCTCACACTAAACCATGCCACTCAAGGCTCTGCCCAGCCTGGCCTTGAACACTGTCAGGAATGGAGCATTCACAGCTTCCCTGGGTAACCCATTCCAGTGCTTCACCACCCTCACAGTGAAGAAATTCTTCATTATATCCAATCTAAACTTCCCCTGTTTAAGTTTAAACCCATTACCCCCTGTCCTATCACTACAGTCCCTAATGAAGAGTCCCTCCCCAGCATCCTTACACCCACCCTTCAGATACTGGAAGGCTGCTATGAGGTCTCCACGCAGCCTTCTCTTCTCCAAGCTGAGCAGCCTCAACTTTCTCAGCCTATCTTCATACAGGAGGTGCTCCAGTCCCCAGATCATCCTCGTGGCCCCCCTCTGGACTTGTTCCAACAGTTCCATGTCCTTTTTATGTTGAGGACACCAGAACTGTACACAATACTCCAGGTGAGGTCTCACGAGAGCAGAATAAAGGGGCAGGATCACCTCCTTCGACCTGCTGGGCACGCTCCTTTTGATGCAGCCCAGGATACAGTTGGCTTTCTGGGCTGCAAGCACACACTGAAGCCAGCTCATGTTCATTTTCTCATCAACCAACACCCAACAGCAGTCCTTCTCTGCAGGGCTGCTCCGAATCTCTTCTCTGCCCAACCTGTAGCTGTGCCTGGGATTGCCCCGACCCAGGTGTAGGACCTTTCACTTGGTGTGGTTAAACTTCATAAGGTTGGCATCAGCCCACCTCACAAGCGTGTCAAGGTCCCTCTGGATGGCATTCCTTCCCTTCAGCGTATCAACCGAACCACATAGCTTTGTATCATCGGCAAACTTGCTGAGGGCGCACTCAATCCCAATGTCCATGTCACCGACAAGGATGTTAAACAAGACCGGTCCCAGCACCGATCCCTGAGGGACACCACTTATTGCTGGTCTCCAGCTGGACACTGAGCCATTGACCACAACTCTTTGCGTGTGGCCATCCAGCCAGTTCTTTATCCACCGTGTGGTCCACCTATCAAATTGATGTCTCTCCAATTTAGAGACAAGGATATCGTCTGGGACAGTGTCAAGTGCTTTGCACAAGTCCAGGTTGATGACATCAACTGCTCTACCCCTGCCCATCAACTCCGTAGGCCCATCATAGAAGGCCACCAAATTGGTCAGGCAAGATTTCCCCTTATGAAGCCATGCTGGCTGTCACCAAGCACCTTGTTTTTCCTTTGCCTTAGCAATTTTCTTTCAGCTATAGGTTATTATTTTTCTGTCAGTGGCAGCATACCAGAATGAAAGGAATTTTTAGGGAATCAGTGTTTTGTGGGTGTTTGAAATACAGGAATACAGTCATGATGAGAGAACTGTGACTGCTGCTGATATTGTGCTGGCAGGGGGTCTTCTGGTTAGACCTTAAAAATAATAGACAGAGAACAAAATGGGAGCACATTTTCTAGTTGGGAATTTCATTTTTCTTTAAGTTGGTGACTGTGATATCCATTCTTTGTAGAAAAAGGTAAGAAGTAGTTTTGGAGTTTGATCTATTGGCCACTGAAATCAGCAACACTTTACCTACTCCAGCAAAGTCAGTATTCAGGACCTCTGTGTGCACCTGCACCATGCAGTGTGAGCGGGGCTACACTCAGTACTCCTCCTAAAACATATGACACTGTAGCTGATTTGGCTAGAGGAGTATTAAAGTAATTGAAGACATTACTTGCTATGGCTTCAGTTTCATTTCTTCACTCCCATGGCCTCCTTGCCTTCCCAGGGCCACTTCCAGATAAGAGTTCATAGCTACAGCAATTCCTGATGCTCTCAACAGTCCCATATTTCTAAAGCAAATATGTTCTTAATTCATCTGAATTATAGTCTCCTGCAACAGACTCTGCTTGCCTAATCTGTAACTTTTCACACTTACATAGCAGGGACACATGCTTAGCAAGGAAATTAGCAATGCTCTGATCTATTGACAGCAACAGATAGAGGTCATAAAGCTCCTGAAAGATCTTTAAAGCACAGGAAAAAAAGATCTTCATATAATAACCTTTAAGCTGTGATTCTGCAATCATGCAAAGAAGGTATGTAAACCCTGGCTATTTCAGCACCTAGGGATACAGCACCTTAACAATATTAAGAAGTTATTTTAGTATTAATCCCTTTGTTAAAAGGCACAGGTGATTAAAGCGTGAATGCTGTATGCTCTGATACAAATAAACCCAGGTATCACTGTGCTCCTTACCACTTGCATAAATTACATAGGAGCAGTTATGTCAACGGTTTGAGGTACGTCAGCATTAATGAATGCATTTTGGAGTTTTACACTAACTAACTTGTCTTGTCAGATTATGACAAAGTACTTTCCAATGAAAGTTGCCAAGTCACAACCCCTGATGAGCAACCAGACAGCAATTAGCAAGACACTTCACTGATTTTACTGTAATTTCGCATTTGCAGCTTCAACATAAAAGCATGAAATATTAGAATACGGTAGCCAAGATAGAAGAAAAAAGTACTTTGAAACCAGTTAAGGATATCTTAATAATTCTTAAGTAAATAGCAAAAAAAAAAAAAAAAAAATCTGAAATAATAAAAAAGTAATAAATTTTGTAAAATGTCTTACTTTTCAAGCAGTGACTATCCTTGTGCAAGGGAGAAATTAAACAATAGGTCTGGCAAACGGATTTGGAACTCCAAATACTGAGGGTAGAAAAAAGATATGTACCTTTCTTTACTGTGTACTTCATCACCTGTTTCTTTTACTTGGTGATACATAAGAAATCACAAATGTTATTTGTTGGAGCTCTATCATATAAATGTCAAATATTTTCTGTCTCATTATTTTCCTTCTAGAACTTCTGATATGGAAAGTCAATGATATCCATCTCATGCTTTTATCTGGAAGGTTATTCTTGGAGGGTGAAATGTGATTATTCTGAAGCTCTGCCTTAATTTTCATTTCCTTATCCCATTCACCACTATTCACACTATTTTCCTACATGCAGTTTTTCCTCTTTTGTGTAAGATGACTTCTTTTTTTCCTAAAGAAAATTTGCAGCTTATTTTCAAGGGTAGCACAGTAGCTTTGTCTCCTATCAGCTTCTGGCATAGACTACAAATAATTGATCTGCAGAAGCTGCTGCTGACCTTGTATATACAAATGCACAGTTCAGAAGCCATAGGGAGCTCTTCAAAATGCTAGCACATAAATCAACATGTTAAATGTAAAGATTGGCCAGATGTCAAAACAAATATTAAGATATGAGCCTGTAAAGCTGCCTGCAGTGTTGCAGTTCAGCATTGACCTGATATATTCCACAGTATACTATGGGTAATAAAAAGACAAAGAGGAAAGCAGGATATTACCACAAATGCTTTGAACACAAACCACTCAGGCCAATGAGACTAATTATCCTGCATCATCTACATTTTATTTGAGGAGAGGTAGAAGGAAGTTGAAGTTGAAAAGAAACTTATTTTTTTCCCCTTTTAATTAAAACAATTACGTGTATTTTGACAGAGTAATGAAAATATCTCAAACTAGAGCTGTCTCAGTCTTTACAGCCCTTTCAGTGTGCTGTTACTGATGTGATCTCAGTCATTTTCAGGATACCATAACAGATGAGCTGCCTGTCCTCCAAAGGGTCAGAAAGGACTTCCCAAGTATATTTTTATTCAAGGAAACCCTTATGAATGTGCTTAACTTTCAATCACCTCTGTGATTAATGATGTGCTTAAAATACAGAAAATACAAAAGGTAGGGAAGGGGAGAAAGTATGTTTTCCTTAACCAAGACCTAAAGAGATGAAGAAGGGAAAAATTACAGTTTACATGAATAAGGGCCAGGTTATGTCCACATCTTCCTGGAAGATGACACATGGCTATGGTAAGGTGTCTGCAGGTCTGTGAAAGATCTCATTCTCTGGCTGGGCCCATGCTGGTGCTGTGGTCTGGTTTGGGTTGCTGCCCTTTGTGGTTTCCAAGGCTGGGTTACACTGAGTCACACCTCAGTATCTCAGGAAACTCTATACGGGCACATGACCCTGAGAGTCTTCATCGATATGTCTGATGTGTAACTGGCTCTGAAGAACTCCCACAGGCTACATCTCTACAGCTTGTCAGCTTTAAAATGTGCACAGCAAGCTTGTAGCCATGATAAATGGGTTCATCTGCTGTGCTGCCCCTTGTGGGCTCAAAACTTTTCAAAAAGGGTATGTTCAGGAGACGACTCTCACACTGCTCTCTGTGAGAATGCCCACAACATGGAAAGAAATGTGAAAAAGCATTTTAAATCGTGAACGCTCAAATCATTATACTCTCTGAATGACATCTGAATGGCGTCTCTCCTAGGGGCTGATAGCGTCTGTCCAGTGAATTTCAATAGAGGAGGATATGTTCTGACAGGACTTTCGCATATTTATCACGTAAAGATATTTAAGCAATTTCCATCAGCTCAGCTTTTCTGTTTGTTTTAGTTTCAGATTTGGAAGAAAAATATTTTATAATGAGATACTGCTGTGGTCTTCCTTCAAAGATACATATAATGTGTATCTAGAGCTACCAGATCCAGGAAATTGCTGTATGTATTTGAATTCCCTTTTGCTCCTAGCCATCTTACTTCTCATTCATGTCTTCAAATCGACCTGATAATGATGCCTGGCATGTAAATGGAAAAAAACAGTAGCAAAAAAAAAAAAAAAAAAAAGAAATAATCATTCATCGGCTGCATACGCATCAAAAGAAACTGAAAATGCATTAACAGCATGATTGTTGTTTTTTCTCTCACAAAGCTATGGCCAGTCTGTTTTACCCATGAGACACAGTCCACTACTCTATGGTGGCTCCTACTGCTTATCTCCAAAAAGCCAGAGGCTGTCAGTTATTTTCCATCCATGTACAGAAGTATGTCATGGCACTAAAAAAATTTTTAAACTTTCATTCCCCAACAAAGCATTTCAGATGTTCCTTATGCTGGCAGGGACTACAAATATTTCATCAAGTGATTTCTTTTTCAGGCATGAGCATGTCTATGAAATGAAAGGTAAATTAAGTTTGTTCAAAGCATTGTCCAAACCAAGGAATCTAATACACATAGCTGTTCTACATGAGAGCTCTAGATTTTTACTGCTTTAAGAAAGCAGATATATACTAACCATAGCTTGCTTGAAAGATCTTTTTCTGTCTTTTTTTTTAGGCAAAACTCAGACTTATAGTAGCAAAGAAAGACCAAGTACTGACTTAGGAAAGAGGAATCATTTGCAAATAAGTTACATGGAAAGACAGATAAAGGGGAGAAAAGGAGTAATTGCAGGTAATGATCAGGTTTCAGAGTAAAAGGGCTTTTTGTGTTGAAACGCAAACAAATACCCAAAGCTATCACATCAGGTGAATGTCACGGATGTGCAAACTGTGCACCTCCCTGCCAGAAGTAAATAGTAAAGAGATCTTATAAATTATGGTGCAATGCTGTCTTGGCCACAGACTTCAGAAAAAGACTGTTGGATGCTCAGTCTTTTAAAGAAAATGTTCAAAACACAGCAGTGTGTTCCAAAGCAAACCACTGGAGTGCAGATCTTGTACCTTCACCCAAGAACTCATCTAAGTCAAAACCAATCACAAGCACCTTATTTTCATTCTTCATCTTTTTACTTGTATTTTCTTTTTTCTAACTCTTCCTTTGCAGACAATGCAGAAGAATGGCATGTTACATTAATGTGTTCCACTGAACTGGTGCAAGACATGTTTATGCAGATACCAGCTGCCTGGCTGGGGTTAAACCACGACAGGTATATAAGGAGCAGGGTAAACCATGACAGGTATATAAGGAGCAGGGTTTATGCAGTGCCGTACTGGGCATGCCTTTGGCAGCCTCAATGGCTCTGGAACTGTGGGCTTTGTGTCTCTCTGAACCCAAAGCCTACCTTCAATGGCATGTGGAATGGAGGCTCACATCTCCAGCACCATGCGTATCTCCCATGAGCAAGGTATGTAAGGAGCAGTGTAGACGGAGTGCCGGACTCACCTTGGCATGCCCTTTGCAGCCACAGTGTTTCTGGACCTGTAGGTTTTGTGTCCCTCTGAACCCTAACCCTAACCCTAAACTTTAGGATAGCACAAGGCTGAGGCTCAGGTCTTCTGCATTTGGGTATTCCAGATGAGAAAAATGTGTAAAGACCAATGTTGTTGCAGTGGGCAATTCATCCTGGCATGCATTTTGCAGCCCCAATGTCTATGGACCTGTAAGCTTTTTAGACTTCTGAGCCCTAAGCCTAACTGGAACCCTGACATAGATTACACCATAATTGTGGGGCTTACGTCTCCAGCACCACAGGTGTAGCTCATGATCAAGTTTTGCAACAAGCAATGTTGGTGCAGTGCCGTACTCATCCTTTCATGCCTTTTGCAATTGTAGTGTCTCTGGAGCAGGAGGCTTTGTGGCTCTCTGAACCTTAAACCTAACCAGAACACTGACCTATATAACACTATAATTACGAGACTCACGTCTCCAGCACTATGGGTATTCTTCATGAGTAAGGTACATAAGGAGCACAGTTGGTGCAGTGCTGTACTCATCATGGCATGTATTTTGCAGCCACAGCGTTTCTGGACCTGTAGGCTTTGTGTCTCTCTGAACTCTAAGCCTAAGCCTAATCTTGATGACACCATAATACTGATGCTCATGTGTCCACCACCATGGGCGTTCCTCATGAGCAAGGTATGTATGGAGCAATGTTGAAGCAATGCCGTAATCATCTTGGCATGACTTTTGCAGGCCCAATGTCTCTGGAACTTTGGACTTTGTGGCTGTCTGAACCCTAACACTAACTGTAACCCTAAATTTGATCACACCGTAAGACTGAAGCTCATGTATCCAGCACCATGGGTGTTCCTCATGAGCAAGGTATCTAAGTACTGCTGAAGCAATGCCACACTCATCTTGGCATGTCTTCTGCAGCCACAGTGTTTCTGGACCTGTAGGCTTTCTTGCTCTCTGAACCCTAACTCTAACCCTACCCCTACCCTAAACTTTATGAAACCACAATACTTGGGCTCATGGCTTCAGTACCATGGCTCTTCCAATGAGAAAGATGCGTAAAGATCAATGTTGTTGCAGGGGGATATCCATCTTGGTATTCATTTTGCATCCCAGAGGCTTTGTGACTCTCTGAAATCTAACCGGTACCTTGAATGGCATGTGCAACTGAGGCTCACGTCTCCAGCACCACGGGCACCCCATGTGGGAAATGTAAGTAAGGAGCAAAGTAGACGCAGACACGTATTCATCTTTGCATGTCTTTTGTAGACACAGTGTTTCTGGTCCTGTAGGCGTTGTGTCCCTCTGAACCCTAACCCTAACCCGAACCATAACTCTAAAACTAACCCTATATAAATTCCACCTATATGAATTCCACATGTGGCCAAAGAGAAAGTTGTTCAAAAAACAATATTGTTTCAGAGCCCTAGTCATCTTGGTATGCCATTTACAGCCCCAGTATCCCTAGTCTTGTGGGCTTTGTGGCTCTCTGAATCCTAAACCTCACCCTAACCGTAACCTCTATTATAGCATAATACTGAGGCTGTGTTCTCCAGTAGAGTTTGCTTTCCAGATGAGAAAAGTATATAAGGAGCAATGTTGATGCCATGCTGTACTGGTCTCAGCATGTCTTTTGCAGCCCCAGTGTCTCTGGACCTGTGGGCTTTGTGGCTCGCTGAACCCTAACCCTAATGCCAACCCTAAGCTTGATGACACCACAATACTGAGGCTCATGTCTCCAGCACCATGGGTATTCCTCATGAGAAGTGTGTGTTAGGAACATGGGTGCTCTTCATGAGCAAGGCATGTAAGGAGCAATGTTGATGCAGTGCCGTTGTCATCTTGGCATTCCTTTTGCAGCCCCCGTGTTTCTGGACCTGTAGGCTTTGTGGCTCTCTCAACCCTAACCTTAACCCAAAGCCTAACTTGATGACACCACAATACTGAGGCTCACATCTCCAGCACCATGGGTATTCCTCATGAGAAGTGTGTGTTAGGAACAATGTTGGTGCAGTGCTGTACTCGATACGCCTTTTGCAGTCCCACTCTCTCTAGACCTGTAGGCTTTGTGGCTCTCTGATCCCTAACCCTATCCTGACTGGCATGTGAAACTGAGACCATATGTTTAAAAGCAATTGTTCAGCATGCTCCTGGCTAACAAATTGTCACTCCACTAAATAAATTTACACAAAAGATTAATATAGGACAATTTTCACAGGTAAACTTCCTGAAGTTAATTAATATTTTCAGGATAATGGCTTTCATTTTCCTGTGAAACAGGCTGAAAACTTACAAGCCTTTTTCAGCTCCAGTTTCCTTTATCAGATCATTGTATTCTGAGGAATGTATATATCAGCATTTCTAAGATTTAAAATGGCTCTCTCAGGAGCTGCTGCATTTCAACCACATGAATGTTCACTGTATTTTTGTATCTTATCAAAGTATTGGGAGCAAATGTATTGGAATACATTTGCAGTGGCTATGGGTATAAGTGGTATTCAGGACTACCTGCAAAGCATCAAACTTCTAGTCGTCTTAATGAAATCTTTTCATACGTAGTGATTCCAGTATATTTGTGTCAGATACACATGACTTAACCTGAGCTATAAACATCCTAGGCTTCTTCCATACAAGTACCATCAAAAAACTGACAGTTATTCAGTAGGGAAAGGAAAAAAGGGAAAAAAGTGTGGACAAGTTAAGATTATTAGTACAAGCCATCAATAGTTAACATTTTATACAAAGAGCAAATTGTGGACTATAAATCAACTTAAGTCTCTTGTATGTAATTTGCATGTAATTTTGGTAATATCTATATGTTCTACATAGCTATAGTGTAACTTCATGGTTATGCTAAGGCCTTTAACGATACTTCTTAAATAGTCTTCAATGCTTTATTTTTTGTATAAATGAGAAGAATTTTGAAACTTTGTACATACTATTTGGACCTTATTGAGAATATCTATGTTACCTGTGTAAGGCTAGTGAATACTACCCAAGTAAATTTTCATAAAATGTCTCTTTAATTTCCTGTTTACTATTCTCCTTGAAATATTATGTGTGCAGCTGTAGGCTTTGAAAAAGAAATGAGTGAAAAGAAAGCAATGTCTTAATATAAGACCCGACTTCATTTTCTCACGGCAAAATAAAAGGAGGTTTAAAACCAAAGAGGGCAAAAGTTCACCTTAAGGCCAGGACTCTTCTCTCTCTCACGAGTCAGTCCCTGGGACCCTTTGCCTCCTGGGAGGTTTAAGACTGTGAGAGAGGCACCCCTTTTACCTTTTCCCTTATCTAAGCAAGAAGAAAATATGTGCTGCTGGCCCCATCCTGTAGTGGGGCCATGCATAATACAGAGCCTAACATGCTTCCCTCCAGTGCTTTATTAAACACTTCCCCTTGGCTGATTTTCCCCCTGCTTTTGTTATCGGTGTCCTCTCAGTCACTTTGCAACTCCTGGAAGAGCACACACATACAAATTAAAATAAGTTTGGAACAAAATATTTATGTGACATGCTATCAAATGCCTTCTCATAATTTATGTATGACAGCCACCAGTTTTCTGCTACCTACTAATTTTTTTTTAATCCATCCAGAAAGCAATCAAGGTGGTGTGACAAACATTGTCATGGTCTGCTCATCACTCACAGTTTCATTACCCAGTGAAGGTCTAGTGATTTTTTTTGTTGTCATATTTATACTAATCATTTACAAGGAATGGAAGTTAAGAGCTGATCATAAGTGTCAATCCATCTCTGTCAGAGACTCAGGTTTCATAGCCTGTGAAAACATTTCTGTCATTCACTGTTTGCAGCAGCAGCAATAACATTAACTAGAAGAGAACTCTTCACCGTTAATTTTAAGTCATCTCTGAAATAAATATTGAAATACATTTCTCTTTGCTTGGCCTTGGCTTTTGTGTTCTCAGTGTGTGATCATAGTAGGAGAACAAACACATATGTTATTAATATTTTAGCAAGAAGGTCAATTCAAATAAATCAAAAAGTGGTTAACACTAAGATTTTTCAGTTGGGGGTGAAAGGACACTTGATTCTCTTAATAAACTGTATTTAACTTTCTTTTCATGTTAATTAATCCTGTTTGGCCCTGAGGAGAGGAGGCAGGGCAGCTGAGTTGGCATTTGGATGCTAAGATACTTCCAGAGAGAAGGTTTTGGGCATAAAGAGTCACACTGAGGTAGGGAGGCTTGTAGACAGACTTGCATATGAGCCCTTAAGGGTCTAACAGGTAGACAAAATTTGGGGTATGAGAGTAGCAGGGGCCATTTTTCCTTTTTTTTTTTTTGTGTGGCAACCCCATGAAACAGAACTGGTAATGCGGGAAGGTGAAGAAAGGAATGCAGTAAGGAAACTTAGTGTGTGAAGTCTCTGAATTGCCCTGCCCACAAAGTCACATACTGATGCACTTCCTTTGACTTGAGCTTCTCCACACTGGAATGGTCTGGTGGGTGGCTGGGCTAAAGAGGACTGGAATGATGATTTGTTCTGGGCTATAAAGAAAGTCACTGAGAGTGTCTGCTAATGTACTCTAAAGGAGGACATGAGATGAATGATAGGGGGATCTCAAGGAGACCTTTGCACTGACATAGCTCTGACTGTAGCAGACTCAGCTTCCTGAAAGCCTTCAGCACTATCCCTCCATGGGCCAATGAGAGGCAGCACAGATGTGGCTCCTCTGCTTGCTGGCAGACCTCCTCATGGCTAGAGGTGGGCAGGTGTGACTCACTGCATTACTTCATAGTTTGCTTGCTTTTTAATGGACACATGATTTTTTTTCAGATACGAAATCAGTCCTGTAATGCTTGTGTGGGTCTGGATCCCTGCAGCCTACTGAATTTCTGCCATTTCCAATTAAAGATCATACCATGTACACACTTTTCTATTCTCCCTCCTAAAACACTCTGGCCCATCTAGTCATACTGCCTTCCTTAAAAGCATCCATTTCTCTCTGGATAAGCAGTGAGTGATGTGTGGGTCTGTCAGCTCTGCTCTTCTGAGAGCTCTTCTTCCCCAGTGCAGATGTATTCAACTTCTTGCTTCATTTTCAAACTCAAACTGAAGGACTGGTGTAAAAACCCCAGCCTGGTTTTGGGCTTGTTTCCACAACAGTTCTTGTTGGTGTTGTGACATTTTTACCCCCTACCTTGCTGTTCCTGTAGCTCTGGTTTCACCACTAAAGTCATTGCGGCCAGCGTTTGTCTTATATCTGAAATTTGAAAACTGACAGCTCCCTTTGTTTCAGACTGGAGGTTTCCTGCTCATCGGTCCCTCTGAGCCAGCCCTACTGCCTGTTTGCATCTGTCCTGTGCACCCTTGGTGAAGCCTGATGTCTGATGGCCTTCATTAATCTTTCAAATGCTGAAATTTCCCTAGTCAGCACACTTGCCATTTTCTAGCAACGGCTTGGGAAAGGGCTCTGCCAGGGACACACCTCTGGTGGTGCCTGCCTTCCAGGTTGTCTGCTCTGAATTACACATCTCTGCAGAGCACCGTCTCTTCTTGGTTCATGCCAAAGCCTTTTGACTACAATTCTCTTTGTTTGGCAATGGAAGTGTTACTGCTGGTAACAATCCCAGGGCTTCCAGTAGTCCAGCCTCCTCTCTATAGGAAAGGTCTGATCAGAAGTTGGCTCAACATCCAAGTGACGTTCTTCTCAGGGGTTTTCAAGCTATCTAAACACGGCCAAATGGGTGAACCCAGATGAAGGATGTCTTATCACCAGCTTCTGTGGTAATTCCATGAATACAAGCTGTGTCACTGGTTGGAAGATGCCTCTTCTTGCCTTTTCTAAACTTCTGGGTATAGCACTTCACAATCTCTGAGGGGCTTCTAATACCCTGAGACCCAGTTAGCACTGTGAATTCTTTCTTTTGATGTGTTCTAGAAAGGATTCAGTCTATTTGTTGCTTCCTTCTGCTGACTGTTCCTTGCATTATTTTTCATCTTGACCAATTGTATTTTCTTACTTGTTTTCCAGACTTGCTGATCTTTTCTTCATTTGAACTGTCCTGGTTTGGCCATCTGGGCCTACTCTTTGCTTTAACTTGTGGTATGCATGGCTCTGTTTCTTAGCATTGGGCCAACTTGCATGCTTTGTGTAGGTATTTAGTCTCACTGGAAAGATTTAAGATTTCCCACAGAGAGGAAGGATTTTGAATTCAAATGAAATATAGTCTGGTGCCTTCAAATATAGTCTGAAAGCAAACATTCCCTTCTGAAGCAGCTACAAGACTTGCTGAAAAGGTGTCTAATGTTTCTGCCAAGGTAAAACCCAGTCAGACTTCAAAACTGATCAGAGCTTTTACCTTGAGATCTCACAACTGAAATGAAAGCAAATAAAGGACTGACTGTAATAACCAGTGGACATAGTGGGTGGGTGAGGCTGTTGGGTAATGGCCATACATTTTTAAAGACCATGAAGTGCCACAGTTGCCATAGCCATGTGTCGTGGTTTAACCCACAGCCAGACAGCTTGTTACCCACTCCCCCCCTTCTTGCCCTCCCCCTACTCCTGGAGGGACGGAGAGGAGAATCAAAAAGAAATGCAACTCCCACAGGTTGAGATAAGAACAGTTTAGTAACTAGTGTACAATACGAATCACCACTGCTACCACCAACGACAACAATGATAAGAGAAAACAGCAAAGGAAAGGAGTACAATACCACGCGCCGAACCACCAGTCCGACCCGGCCGACCCCCTCTCCTTCCGGCTAACTCCCAGTTACCTCCTGGGCATGACGTGCTGTGGTATGGAATACCTCTTTGGTCAGTTTGGGTCAGGTGTCCTGTCTCTGCTTCCTCCAGGCTCCCCTCCTCCCTGGCAGAGCATGAGGCCCACAGAGTCCTTGGCCAAACCAAAACATCAGTGTTTTTCAGCTCTGTTCCCAGCTGAAAGTCAAAACACAGCACTGCACCAGCTACCAAGAAAGAGAAAAATGACTGCCACTGCTAAACCCAGGACAACATGTCAGTACATTTAAGTCTGTAAAATGATATATCAGTGATCTTCTTGGTATTTTACCAATCTTCCAGTCACTCTAAGGTCTCAGGTCTTTTTGCACCTAGCTCACAAGCAAGGTTTCCAAAACCAAGGAAATTAGATCTTATCTGCCTCTCTGCTGCTGAATTTGTTCCTCCTCGTTTTTTGTTTCTGCTGTGCCTCTCTCCAGACAGGGGCAATTGACAGAGCCAGCAGTGAGCTGCTTGTGTTCGGTGCTTAGATCAAGAGTGATCTTTCCTAACTTACACGTCTTAGCTGTCAAACAGACCAGCAAAGCAGCTATGGTCCGTTTCAGTGAAGCCTGCAACTCCCTATGGTCTGCACTGTGCTGCCTCTATCAAGGCTGTGTCTGCACTGGGGCTTCCCAGCACTTCCATTGCCACAGCAGAAGACATCCTACATCTCCCAGAGTTCATACTGGCATGTCCCAGTTTGTGGGACTCTGTGGTCACCATGCAGAGGAAACTCAGACAGTAACAGGATTCAGGGTGGAACCTGCAACCACCACTTTCAATACGGGGGAAACCCCATGGCCCATGAACACATTCTTTGCAAAGCAACCACTTCACTTCTGATTTCTCAGGTCTGCTCCTCAAGGAAAACCTGTAAGCAATTTTGAAAGACAGGTCTAGGAATGAAAATTAGAAGTAATAATGAGAAAAAAGTGGTTGTAAGAGAGATGATGCATTTGCGTGTGGTTTTATAACCTCTCTATGTCAGTTATAAATGATTTTTCCAGCTGTTTCCCTAGGAGATAGCTAGCTGGGTCATCTTTCGCCCTCTCTTCTTTTGCTGCACCAGCATCAGCTATCAGCTTTTAATTGGTCCAGCCTGTATGCATCCAGTTAAATTCTGAATGGTTTTCTCAACTTGTATTTAGCTTTGGGCACTCAACAGCTTGTTGAATTTTTCAATTAATCTAATAAAATGTATGTCTGCAAATGTAATACTTTTTCTGGACTGTGACTTTAGATAGCTGTGGCTACAGCAAAGCACTGCAGGTTTCCAGTGATACTTGGGTTTTCTCCTGGCATAGCCAACCCATGGGTCAGGTACCTGTTCTTGCACCGGCCCCTCTCAGCCCAGCTCTGCCTTATGATGTAAATCATAAAGACATATTGGGTAGAAAGGTAGCCTGAATTCAAACAACAGTGAATAAAAATGTAGCAGGATAAAAGTTGAAGGTGATTGGATAGATTTACAATAGTTCATGACATTCTTTTGCAGATCTTCCTTTGGTTATTAGAATTATGCAAAACCCACCAAACTCCTTCCCCCACCACAAAACAGAAAAAGCCCCAACAACACTCAGGAGTTTTTATTTTTAACTTTGATTTCCAAAATTACTGTAATCAAAAGTCTCACTGAAATACTGTGGAGCATCTGCTTTTAAAAGCATGATAACTAAAGATATTTAGTCATTTAAGATGAAAACATGAAAACAGGAATTATCAACAGAGTTGGTACACCTCAAATGCTGTTAAAAATGCAAGAATGAGGTCTAAGGGATCATTGTTTCTTTACTCCCACTATTGTCCTTTTAGAAAAAACCCAACGATTTATTAATCTTCTGAAATTCCAGCACACTTTCAATTACATAATAAATAAATCTATAATTTTAAGATGTTATTCTAATTTTGTGGGGTTCCTACCTGAAATGATGGAAATTTCAGTTATTATGTTACATGTATCATTTAGTTAAATCTATTTTATAATTGAAAATACAGGCATTTGTGCCAGACTTATGTATTAGAACGCTGAAGAACAGATGTTAAATTCTAGTTATTCACAAGAGGCCTCTTTAGTAGTGGACCCTTGCTGATAAAGTTTGATGTCTTCCTATTTGGAAATTTGTATTTAATTGAAGCTATTTTGAACAATGCTGAGGAAGATGAGAGGTGCATCTTTTATATCATGCTGTACTTTATAATGGGTTTATAGCTACTATCAATTGGTCTAGAAGTCAGAAAAACTGCCTGGTAAATGAGAACATTAAGTTCCAGGTTTCTGGTTCATTACTGAATGCGAACAATGATCTTGCACCCTATTACTGGAACAGATAATTGAAATGTAGGACTACAGAGTAGCTGCAATATGAGGAGAGTGTTTGGGGTGTTTTTCCATAAACAACACCAATATACCCTTTCCATCTGCCCTGTCTGGATTGCAGCAGATTGCAGGCCGGCCAATTAGCCACGTTAACATCTAATCTGGGATGGAATGAGTCAGTGGAGAAAACTGATGTCTTTGTGTGATCTCTTTTTCAAATTCTCTGGCATTGTGGGTTTAATGTGATAGTCAGATTAACATGAGAATATGCATATCTGGCAACCATTTTGTTCTGTATATATAGTGATGACTTTGAATTAAAAATGTATTCACATAGACATGATGATGGCTTGGCTTCGCAAGCGAAGATTTGGGAAGTGCTCTAACCACGCTTACTACAAGCACGATAACCAAGGGCACGTGGGATATAAAAATCTGTTTGGGAAAAAGGGTGCTGAGGCAATCAGGAAGTGTCCGACCATGACTGTCAACTCCTGAGCTACCTTGAGCTGCTCATGCGCTGGTCCACCTGCATGCAACGTTGGATCTTGCAGCTTCCCATGCACCTTGTAACCTACCATTTTGACCCTCGCCTGTCCATACAGACAAGTGAGAATAAGCCCTTCCAGCCTGCACAGTGGATTTTTTAGGTGAAGCGCAGCTTGCGCAGAACTGGCCCCACCCTTTAAACCTGAGGTTTAACTGCCACGGCCTAGTTAGCTAGGACAGTGACAGCAAAGTCCACAGGTCATAGGTTTTGTAAGAGTGTCCTTCTCTTTGATGGAAGAGCATACAAGGCTAGACGAGCTCCATCAGCCCAGGTTTGAAGATAGGAGTTTTCTTTCTCCTATGAGGAAGGCCTGACTTCACTAACAAAGACTCGGGAAGACCTTTAGACATGCATTCTGAACAAGACTGTAATCTCCTGGGTCAGTCACAAGCAACCGATGATGCAATAGCACAACAAGCATCTAGGTGGGTTCTTAGAGGCGTTCAGTCATAAGCCCGCAGATGGTAGCCTCGTGCCAGTGGCTCATCAGCCAAGCTCACGCACAGGAGTCTGAACCTGCGGTTCCTCTCGTACTGAGCAGGATTACTATTGCAACAACACATCATCAGTAGGGTAAAACTAACCTGTCTCACAAGGATCCTTTGATGTCGATTGTTCACATAGACATACCTCTGTGTTAACAGACAGTGTAGGCTGACTCTCCAGCTTCAACAACAGCAGCAGTGAATCAACCCTTGTACCTTATTATGAAGGATGGTTTGTAGAAGCATCATTTCCTATTCCACTATAAACTCAGATTGGAATAAAAATATCTTTGTTATGAAATGAGTTATTCTGTACTCCCTAGGTCGGTACTAACAGTTTGACATTTATCCTAGACTCAGCACAGCAGAAATAAGCTTTTTAAAAATAAGCAGTGTTATTAGAAATAACAAATTTTAACACTGCTTAAAGAAGATGCACACGGGAACACCTTTTAATCCCACACAAAGAAACTTCAGAGACTCAATCTGTAAAGCTATTAAAATAATTAAAATCAGCAGCTGAATTTAAGAGGAAACAGTTGGTTTCCTTTGCCTGTTTTGAAATGTGAGACTACTTTCTGGTACAAACCTTAGAGAACAGAAGACAGTTTCATGCAAGTATTCATTCATAGCACTGAGGAAGACGAAGCAAAAAGTGTCCTACTGCAAACCTGGATTAATCCTTTATCCTTTCTTTGAGGATGTGTATTTGTTTAGTTCTGTCTGCTTGTCATCCACATAAAAGTGTTGTCAGAATGATAACATGGATTTTGAAGACACTGAAATTCATGTCATAGTCCTCACACTTAATCAAGAGTCTATAAAAAGCTGAATAAAACATTGCTTAAATGACAGAATGAGGAAATAAAAAATATGCCAAGTTTTCTAGAAGTTTTACTTACACTTACAATGTTAAATAGAAAAATAATAATCATCTCTATTTCGTTTGCTTAACAACAGACTATTCACAACACTGTGATGAAGCAGTATGTTGGGCTTTCACTCCTGCAACACAGTCTTCCAGAATTCCAGCCATCCACTGCAGGAGAACTTCCACTACATAGGCAATTACAGTGGCATCTGCAGTGCATCAGGCTTTCCTCCCAGCTCTTTGGTGGCAATCTCTGCAGCAGCAGGGATCTGTTGATAGCAGTATCCTGCTTGCTGTGCTTCAGAGGGGTGGCCAGGTTTGCATTACAAGAAGTCTAGTGAGAAGCTTAATATGCCAGCTTAGGTCTTGTGTTTTTTCCCAGTTCTGATGCCTTAACTTGCAGAATTTCACAAGGATTCATGCTTTACTTAATGCCGTTTGACATCAGTGCAATGATACACATTTGTTATAAGCACAAAGATCTGGGCTAAAATTATCCTTTCTGGTAAACCTCTAATTTCTTCTGGTTGTTTCAATAAAGGCCAAGTGACCAGCTGCTTAGACACCAGCTAAGGTCCTGCTTGGCTCAGCCAATGGGATACCAAGCACTTCACATCAAAAGCTGCATGATCAGAGAGCACTGTTACCCCTACCTGGTTGGCTTTCTACTGGCTTTTTAAAATGTTTCGTGTGCTTGGCTACTTTGTAAGAAGATCATTAAGAATTTCTTCCACTAGTGTAAGTAAGTGAAGGTCTTTCAGGCTCACTGCAGTTCCTCTTCGGATGGAAATCCTTCTTGGAAAGACACTGCTACAAAGGACAACCTGACTCTGGTGGCATCTCTGTGAATTTGAGAAGCAGTAGTGTGGAGGTGGAGGGAAACTCCGCGCAGTCTTGCTGCTCCCCACAGACAATGTTGCATATTGACCATGAGAGGCCTTGCAGAGCACATACCTGACCAAAGGGAACACTTCCCATCCTGAGCTGTACTGTTGATTTGGTTATAAATCAGCAAGTAATTTATCCCCAACAGTAGAATTAGCCTGTGCTTCAGTGAGCCTATACACCACCACCATTGCTTTCTGATTTCGTAGCTGCTCCTCCTAAGTACCATCTGCATGCACTCCCTTGGCACATGTATTTCTTCCTCACACAGCTACTCGGCGAGACTGAGTCTGACTCTGTTGTCATTCCCCCCACTCCCTGGCTCAGTAATTTGTTCAACAACATTTTATTTTGGAATCTTCTGTCATAAGCTTTCCTGACACGTGATGCAGGTGAGCCTCCTAATGGTACTGGGGATTTGTCAGTGCTGTTACCCCTACAGGAGTTCTGGTTTTGCCTGTGTCTGTCTGCCCCAGGGTACTTAACAAAATTAGTGGAAGGATGGAAACAGTGAGACTCACAAGCTATTTGGGAATGATTTGTGAGCAGGGGAAGTACTGAAATCATTGAAAAAAAATTATCTTCAGTGAATTATTAGTCCTGCTCTAATTTGAAGCCTAAGTTGGAACACACATAATAGATTTAATGAAGGTTTTTCTCCATCATTCATCGTGATCAGCAGTTTACATACACCCCTCTTCATAGAGAAGCAAGTGACTTCATTCATAACTCAAACTTTCTCACACACTTCCTCCCCACTTCTCCTACTCTGGACAGAAAGTGCCAGTGCTTGTTCTATTTATTTCTGTATATTTGTTGTACCCTGTTTTGAATAGATACCCATGGCTAGTAAGCCATGATGATACATGGAAGTGGACGTGGAAGCAGCATTCGCAGCAGCTGAGTTTACTTCTCCCAGGTTTGGATGCACACAACCTCAGAGATGGGCTTTGAGAATAGTTCATGCTGGTAAATCTCTGATTTTCTTGTTGTTCCTGCGGGAAACTGCACTTACATTGAAAATCATGGTTGTCAGTGGAAAGAGAAACCTTGAGAACCACCGAGTCCAAGGGCAGGTTTTGTTGTGGCTCTGCCCTGATTATCTGGCATGAATAAAAGCTGCCTAGGTTGCATTTCTGACAAGTGAAAGTTGTCTAAAACTGTTTTATTTTTCTGGTAGCCTTGTTTCCCAGGCTGGAGAACCTGTTACTTTCTTGGGTTTTTTGTTTGTTCATTTAGGGTTTTTTTTTTGGTTTGGCTTGGGTTTTTGGGGTGGGTTTTTTTTGGGTTTTTTTTTTTTTGGGTGGTTTTTTTTTTTTTTAGCCAAAAACGGGAACTGGATGGTTTTTGGCATCTTCTCTCTGAAATTTGTTTCTTTGTTTCTGCTCCAGTTCCATTTCTAAGTTTTGTTTTATGTCTAGTCTGTGTGGCTGCTACAGAAAAGATGTTCTGGGTGGGTTTTGTCTCTATCTATTTCAAAAGGAACTAAGATTTTCTTATTCTTTTAAATTTTATAGACTGTGTTATAGTTCCTTCAAGCTAGACTGGTAATGAGAAGACTGAAAGACTAATGCCAGCAGAATGTGTTTCTTCTACACACAGTAAAACTGTTCATCAGAAGAGATGCTGAATCATCATATCTGAAGCCAGGTGGGCACAGGAGGGCAAGGGCTGATGTTCACAAGTCCTGTGGCAGGCACAGTCATGGGAAAGCAGGAGGCATAGTCAGGTTTTGAATCATGTTAGGGGACTTCCCAGTCATTGTACAATAAGTAAATGACAATAGTTTGTGAGATTTTATGCAATATAGAAAATGGTAATGTCCCTTTCCTTATGGACAGTCAATCATGTTCCTACACTTTTATAGTTGTTTTCTTAAACATTTGGCTTGCTTAAGTAAATTAACCTTTATAAGAATTTGTTTAATTTATCCTCATGCATCTTGTTATGTTGAAAAAAAAGTCCCATCTTGTTATGTTGAAAAAAAAAAAGCCAAACGCCTATGATTAATCTCATTCTTTTCTGGCTCCAGACAACCAAATATCCAATAGAGGTATGTTGTCTTTTTCCTTTGAACAGTTGCTTCAGGCACAGAGCCCTTGCTGGAACTTTCTGGATCACCTCCTCTGTTTTCTATGTGTTTCATTGATACAGGTTTCAAACACAGAAACTCTTGTATAAGGTAGACCATTTAGCAACTGTGATTTAGCCTGGAAATGTCTCTGTAGCCTTTTGATACAATTCATCTTCTAGTAAGAAATGAAAACCTGCTTCGAGTTACCATCTTTCATTAAATTGGATATAAGGAGGAAATTCTTTCCTGTTAGGGTGGTGAGGCACTGGAATAGGTTGCCAGGGAGGTTGTCAATGCTCCATCCCTGGCAGTGTTCAAAGCCAGGTTGGACGAGGCCTTGGGTAATATGGTTTAGAGTGAGGTGTCCCTGCCCATGGCAGGGGGGTTGGAACTTGATGATCTTAAGGTCCTTTCCAACCCTAACTATTCTATGATTCTATAAATGGGCTAAACTTTGGTCTCATCTGCATCCAAAAAAACTTGTCTATGATGGTATCAGTCGTTCCAACAACTAGAAACTATACAGGATGTCAATCAAGGAAGACTCCTTAGGCTGCATGACAGCTTTTCTGATAGACAAAACATCCATATTTCAACTCTTGCAGAAACATGTTTATCAGGATTATGATAATGCCCACATTGATCTGTTTGCCAAGCTTGAAATGCTACTTTTTTAATTAGGAGATAAATGGAAAATGCAGAGGAACAGCAATACAAACTATAAAAAGAAATGCCTTGAGTGGAATTACAAAAAGTCATTGTAATGTTCCAAGTCTCCCTCTGAAAGCATGTGAAATGATTTTTGTTAGGCAAGAATAATTTTTTCACATGAGTTCAGGTTATAATAAAAACATGTAAACTTATTGCAGATGTACAGCAATGGGTTAGAAATTTTAATTCCTTACACTCTCTCTTTGTGTAACAGCCCTTAACTGCTGGACTGCAACACCTGCTGCTCCTTTTGACAGCCCCAGTTTGACCCTGATTCATCAGCACGTTCAATCTCCAGAAGCAGCAAAACTGTGTATGCATACATGTTAACTAAAGTGACCAGGCTGGAATGATCTGTGTTGAAAACACAGATCTGTTTTCCTATATTTCTTACCAATCACATTTCACTATTCCCCAACTTTTCCCAGTCTGGGACAAATGACTTTCAGAGTTTTCTAAGCAGCGGGGGTGATGCAAAGATGGCTGCTGGGGGAGGGGAGATGAGCAGGAAGGTTTTAGGGTGGTAAAATGCTGGAGCAGGTTGGCCAGAGAGGTGGTGGATGCACCACCACTAGAGACATTCAAGTCTGGATGTGGTTCTGGGGAAATTGACCTAGTTGAAGATAGAATCATACAATAGTTAGGTTGGAAAGGACCTTAAGATCATCTAGTTCCAACCCCCCTGCCAAGGGCAGGGACACTTCCCACTAAACCATGTCACCCAAGGCTTCTTCCAACCTGGCTTTGACCACTGCCGGGGATGGAGCATTCACAACTTCCCTGGGTAACCCATTCCAGTGCCTTACCACCCTCACAATATCTAATCTAAACTTCCCCTGTTTCAGTTTTAACCCTTTACCCCTTGTCCTATCACTGCAGTCCCTAATGAAGAGTCCCTTCTCAGCTTCCTTATAGGCCCCCTTCAGATACTGGAAGGCTGCTATGAGGTCTCCACGCAGCCTTCTCTTCTCCAGGCTGAACAGCCCCAACTTTCTCAGCCTATCTTCATACAGGAGGTGCTCCAGTCCCCTGATCATCTTCATGGCCCTCCTCTGGACTTTTTCTATCAGCTCCATGTCCTTTTTATGTTGAGGACACCAGAACTGTGCACAATACTCCAAGTGAGGTCTCACAAGAGCAGAGTAAGGGGGCAGGATCACCTCCTTCGACCTGCTGGTCACGCTTGGCCTTCTGGGCTGCAAGCACACACTGAAGCCTGCTCATGTTCATTTTCTCATCGACCAACACCCCCAAGTCCCTCTCGCCAGGGCTGCTCGGATCCCTTCTCCACCCAACCTGGAGCTGTGCTTGGGATTGCTTCAACCCAGGTGTAGGACCTTGCACTTGGCATGGTTAAACTTCATAAGGTTGGCATCAGCCCACCTCACAAGCGTGTCAAGGTCCCTCTGGATGGCATTCCTTCCCTCCAGCGTATCAACCGAACCACACAGCTTGGTGTCATCGGGAAACTTGCTGAGGGCGCACTCAATCTCACTGTCCATGTCACCGACAAAGATGTTGAACAAGACCGGTCCCAACACTGATCCCTGAGGGACACCACTCGTTACTGGTCTCCAGCTGGACATGGAGCCGTTGGCTGTAGGGAGTAAAGGCGAAAAGTTGTGCATGAGAAGCAGATTGGGAATGAGCTCTGCGGACTTTATGCTTGACAAACCCTGGGGCAATAAGTTGGAACGTTGAAGGACAGGGAAGATGGAAAAACAAGCCTTGGGGGAATGGGTCAGGATGTAGTTGTGGCGGGAATATCAGTCGGATGTCATAATATGTAGGGGTTGGGAGAGGGTCTGCAGCATTGTGATTGGACTATTTACCTGGAGAGTTTTACAGGGGCCAATGAGATTGAACATTGCATGTATGTGCAGGTTGGGAAAGTACAGAACAGAGGATAAAGACGGTTTGGTTGTAATAAAGTTGGTTTTGAATCTCCTCATCAACTTGAGTCCATGTCATGAAATCCCACAATTGACCACAACTCTGTGTGCGGCCATCCAGACAGTTCTTTATCCACCAAGTGGTCCACCTATCAAATTGATCACTCCAATTTAGAGACAAGGATGTCATGCGGGACAATGGCAAATGGTTTGTACAAGTCCAGGTAGACAAGATCAACAATGCCCCTGCCCATGGCAGGGGTCTTGGACTAGATAGCTTTTGAAGATCCCTTCCAACCCAAACTATCTTATAATTCTATGATATTTTATTTTTGCCAGTGTTGAGACAATTCTTGCAAAATTATGGATTTGACCTTCTGAATAGGAAGAAAACAATGCATTTCAGTTTTAGCAGTGTCAATCAACTTCACACAAAATGCTACCTTTCAGCCTGGGCTCCACAAAGGCCAGCTGAACCCCTTTTACAGTCAAGAGCAGATTTCTAACCATCTAATTGTGAATATAGGTAGCTAGCTCCAGATAACAACTTCTGAAAACATGGTGGGTAAGAATTACTGTGGACAGCCCCGTAGGGAGCATGGCAAAGTGTGGAAAGGAAAGGAATCACCCTGCAGCCACTTCATCTCTTGAGGAGTGCAACAAGGTTTGCAAGTGCTAACTCTTAGGTGTATCATAGCTTCAATGAAAGAGAATGAAATACATTGACAGTTTCTGCTCTAAGGCTGCCCAGGTGTCAAAGTGTACCACGTCAAAGCCAGCAATTTAACAGCTTGATTAGAGGTTGCAAAATGCTACAGAGATGAAGAAAAACTCCCAAGCAGACAGCATCTGATAGGTTGAACTTGGTTCCTATAGCAGAAAATGCATAGTGACATTTGCTGTGAGGTTGCTCTTTATTTCACAACAGCCCCGCGCCAAGGAGGTAGATTTATTCTAAGTGAAGCATCAGGGCAGTGGTCTGTAAAGGGCACATCAGGGTTGAAAAACAGGGGAAGATGGGACAGCACATCACCAAAGGAGGAAAGTAGACAGAAGAAAGCTTCTCCCTAACCTTGGGCTTCCTGGGACGATGAAAGAGGAATAGGTGAAAAAGGAAAGTGCAACAGAGGGAAGAGTAGTTAATATTGTTGTATTTTATTCTTACATTAAAATAATGGAAATAAAAAAAAGGTTTTTTGAAGAAACTTCAAGAGATCATGTAGTTCATTTCTCTGTCTGAGATCAGCTACACTTACACCCTTTCTAGCCAATGTTTGTCTAAAAGGATGTCAAGGAAAACCTTCAGGGATGGATTAGAAAATGTTGATGGAAGCTGTAGCAAAGTTGAGTAGAGCAGAGAGGTTATTCTGCATGTTTTACAGGATCTTTCTATTTAAACAGCCCTGTATTACCTGTCGCTTTTTAGATTTTGTTTTTGCTTTGGTTTTGTTTTCCACAAACTGACATTGTCAATGGCTCAGTGTTTGTCTTACAATCACCACTAGACCTTATTACAAAGAAAAAGAGTCTAGCCATGTGCTCTTTATCCTGCCTTTGTGATCATTTCTGTCTGTATAGCAAGACAGCTTGTCCCACTAAATTTCATCTCATTTTTTCCAGGCTGTTTCCCCAATTGGTCATGGCAATTCAAAAGTCAAATTCTGCCCTCAAATGTGCCTTCAGCCTTGCCTAAATCAGTGTGCTCTGCAAGCTTCTTAAGGGCAAAGTGTCTTATTAGCTCAGTATAGAAAGTACTGGGCAAAACCATATTCAAAAGAGACACCTGCTGAACCGTGGTTGTTCTCTGACAACAAACCCTTGATAGCTCTTTTTTGAATATTGCTTTCCAACTAGTTTTTCATCCACAGAGTCCTTAGTTAGCACAAAACTCTTTTCAAAAGTGAAGTTCCATATAGCATCTATTTCTTCCTTTCCTCTCTGAAAAGTCTCTTACCCTGTCATAGGAGGTAATTAGATTGTTTTGATACAACTTGTTCTTGACAAATTATATTTAGTTGCCAAATCGTTACAAACTTGCTTGTGCATGAAAAAACAATAATAACTGCCTGGAGATTTCAAACTCTTACCATTTTTTGGTTTTAGATTTTTTCTTTATTAAATGAGAGGCTAACCAAAGGAGTTACAGGAGGTTTCTGTTTTCTGTCATCCACAAGCAAACCTCAGGAGTCAAAGAGGGTGACATCTTTGGCCTTAGAATACCTATTTTGTTTCTTTAGCCTTCCTATCTTCTAGTTTGCTTTGCTACCTGTGTTTTTATGAGCTTGGTTTGGGAAATGTAAGTCTTTTCAAGCAGTATGCTAACAGAAGCCTTTAAGAGATGTTCTGGAGTTTTCCTGTTTTATACCCTTAGCAGGGAATCTTTAATCAAAAATTTGGACTTCAAATCCAATGTTTTTACATCACAGAGGCTATGTTTCACTTGGGTTCCCCATTCATATATATGTAAGGACACATGTTACTCACAGGCTCTCAGCTATGCTCTTTTATCTGGTCCCACTGCTGACAGAAAGACGTACAGTTCTTGCTGTCACCTGAATCCAATCGGTCCATCTCACATACAGTCATCATGACCTAAAACCCAAACAAACAGAAAATCCCTAGGTCCTTATATATATGAGAATTCAGATCAGCCTTCCTGTAAAAAGAATTAAAAAAGAGGTAATTAAAAACTCCAGAAGAAATCAAACTTAATAGCAGAAGGCCTATGCAGTCCCTTGCTCAATCATCCCTGAGAATCCTCAAGACGTGCCTGGAGTTTTAAGCTGTGGTCAGCCTTGGAGCAGCATCACCCTCTTCTCAACACTACCTTTGCTTCTGACTAGTGTTCATCTCTTCTTTCCCTTTCTTTCAGGAATTTACAAATAGGTTCTGAAAATACACACACCTAATTTCCACCCAGAGTCATCTTTTGTCATGAATACAGGTAACTTCTCCTATAGGTTTCCAATAAGCTGATCATGTAAGTGCTGTTAATTGCTCTTGCTAGACCTGGGCATCTGAGATATCTTATGGCAAGAGATATCTTAGCCAGTGAACATGTTCGCTGTTTCCTTACTTTCTGCACTAGCCCCCTCGTCCAACACTATTGGTGTTTCCAAATCTGCTATTAGACAAAATGCTGCTTAAACATGTAACTTAGATACATTACCAGGTTTCTACAGATGTTCTCAGTGCACACTAACAACTGCTTTGTCTGTTGGATACCATTCTCCCACCTCCTCTTGGGTGTTAGTTGGCTGACAGGGGTGCTGTACATCGCAGGCTGGTTGGAAGGGGCACCTGTGGCTCATCTGGCAGAGCATCAGCCATGAACTGCTTTCTCAAAGGGCAAACAAGCAGCAGCCCCCTTACAGGAATGGACAACCTTTCCAAAAAAGAGAAGGAGCAGGCACAGGAATGAATAAAGTTTTTCCCTAAGAAAATGAATATCACTTGGCTATGAAGAAACCTGTCTAAGAGAAGAATATATGAGGGTGCTTCAAAAAGAGAAGGAGCAGGCACAGGAATGAATAAAGTTTTTCCCTAAGAAAATGAATATCACTTGGCTATGAAGAAACCTGACTAAGAGAAGAATATATGAGGGTGCTTCACCTTTTAGGAGAAAGAGATGTCAGAGATATTTTAAAACCAATATAACCTATATTCTAAAGACTGATCTTCATCACCTCTCCTGACTTTCTTCTGCTTAAAGTCGTATACCCTTTATTTTAAATAGATTTTCAGTATATATTTTCCCTAAAACATTCAAATCCCAAAGACTGGAAAATGTTCTAAAGGAAACATTAAGTCTCTTTATCTAACTCCTATTTCATGTCAACAAGATAAAATTTGGTTTTTTTTTAAATACTTGAAATATATTTCTTTTTATACATTTATATTAGGGTTCTTTAAACAATGTTTTATTTAATTCCTCTCGATATGCTTTAATGTGATAACATGAAGAGTAACATACAAAGAAGTAAGGTGAATTCTCCAGTCAATATAATTGTTACTTGGCGATATATTAGCAAATACCTCACCGAATTCAGCTACAAAAATTGTTCCCTGAGGTTTTAAAAAAGAAATTCTGTTGACTGTGAGAGAGAATGGGCTATAAAACTCTATAGATTCTGTTCAAGAGCTAATCTGATACTGAGTTTCTATTCAAACACTAGAGCTTAAAATCACTTTACAGAAAATAGTTGAATAAAATAAAGTTATAGCTCTAAATATATAAGATAATTTCCTGAGAGCTCTTGGGCAGTTTCTAGCTTTACGCACTGCAGGTTGTATAACCAGGAGCTGGAGGATGATTAACTTCAGCCTGGAAATACGGCAATTGAATGAGAACGCAGCAGCTTCAGCCATGTCAAAAGGAGGCCCTAGGAAACTCCTCTTCATGGAAAAAGCAGAGCTGAAAGTTTCCTTCAAACCAAATGATAAATACTTTCTTCATGTCCGGCACGTTGACAGTGTTCACCCAGTTTCCTAATTTCAACTCTGCAAGCAGGTGAAAGAGACATTCTTCAGAGAGGAGGATAAAAGCAGTCTCAGCCTGTCATGAAACCTCGGCAGTCCCTGCAGGGGTGAGGCAGAGGGGACCCGCATTTCTGCAGAAGACAAGGTGTTTGGAGTGTGTGGTACTGGAGAGGGAGGAGGCGCATGAGGGAAAATAACTAGATTCAATGCCTTGTGGCCCCACACCTCCTTGAATGGCTTGTCATAACAATTATATTATTATTTTCAATGTAATAAATTTTGTCCATACACATTTTCAGATTACTTCAAAACCAAGCAAAGACACCAAGAACTTGCGCCTTTAAAATGAATTTTGCCCATATACATTTTGATCAAACATAAGCTGTTAAATCTATGACAGGATGAAGTATATCTCAGTGCTAGTTTGGCAAAGAACTTCAGTCCATTTTGAGAGTCAATTTTATCTCAGAACCTAATCTCTCTCAGAAACCCTTCAAAACAAGGCATATAAAAGGGAAGAGATTGAAATATTTATTATTTCTTGCTTGTGTTCTGTTTGTTTTTCTTCTCTTAAACTTTGATAGAAAGCCATTTCAAATACTCACAGTATTTAGCTTGTCCTTAACTTTCATGAGTGATGACATGGTGGAAAGCCCAATGCAACAAAAAAAAAAATAAAGAAAGCTATTTCCCTGATTTAAGATTCAAAACTTAAATATACTTTCTTTGCTTACTTTTTCTAGATTGTTACATATTTTCTAAACAAGTTGTCTGGCACTCAGAATAGAAAGACCACTTTATGCTGTCACAGAAAGGTGGAAGGAAACAGCCATGGTTTTTTTTAAACAGATTAAGGTTTGTTTCTTGTCACAATATGGGAGAATAGCAGAAATATGGAAAAACCTTATAATCTGCGTCTTCCATGTTTTATGAGTCAATTTTTTTCAGCAGTTTGATGCTTGTGTGCCTCTGAGTTTTGTTATAGCCTATGTAGCCCCCAGGTGCCTGCAGGTAGAAGTCGTAAAGTCACTTTAAGGTTAAGTCTGTTTTTTTCAGTGTATTTCTGTGGGTACACAAGGTAAATATATATCCTTATAATGGTTTTGTACATGCCACAGTCTTAATTGTCCTATTTATTTTTATAATACTGACATAACATGGTTTATAGTCTAGCCACCATAACAAATGGACTGAGTAACAGCCAAAACCAGATAAATGCTGTCTCCATGAAATAAGGAATTTATTTCCCCAAATACCAATTTCTTGCTTCATGTTGTTACTTCTTTATCCCCAGGTTTTATTTTAAATATAATTAGTTGTGCCGTCATTTTTCTGGTAAATTCATCCTTCTCCCTGTTAGTAATTTCAGAGAATCTACACATTCTTAAACCATTGAATCAAAATTCTGTGACAATTTAAATGGTAGTTTCAAACAAGTCAGAAGCAAGTGATTGCTACCTGTATACCATTACCTATATGGAAAAAAAAAGGCATTAATACTGGGAGAGAAGCTACCCCAAACTGCAAGTTATATGATTATAATAAGCTATATGAATGTTCATAAGACTCTTATTTGGAAAATTCCTGCTAGTTTGTGTCCTGAGGTTCCTTTTATGTGCCATGGGTACTGACAAGCATTTTCAACAGAGAGGGAAAGCACACATCAGAAATAAAATACTTGGTAGCTAGGTTACAGAAATGGTCAGAAAAAATAAAGCAAGTAATCCTTCACAACTTAAACTGCTATTTGTGCGCAGTTTTTGCTCTTGCCTTGCCTTGCCTTCTCTTCCCTTCCTCTTTCCATTTTGCTTCAACAGTCTCCCTGATGCTGAATTCAAGGTAAGACAGGAGGACTGCAGTTGGTTTCTGGAGGTTACAGCCCTAAAGTGACCATGTTTGTCTAATCTCTATTTGCACAGGCGATTTCCAAATCTGAAACTGATGCAACTGCCACATGTCTTAAAAACTACCTAGGAAATTGTGGCTGCATGTTGTGCTTCTGCATAATTCTGAAAATATTTCTAAAAATGGGCTTAGTCCGATTTATTCAAGCTGAGTATGTCAGACTCAGGGGTGAAAATCCCTAGTGGAAGGGAATCTCTACTACATGGTATTTCTGCTCAGTGGTCGGTATATGTAATTGTTGGATGGGAATTGGAGTGCAGCTAGCCATGTTATCCCATAGAAGAGATTATTCTTGGGGCTTATGCAATAGCAAAGGTAACATTATGCCAGCACTCCACTGAAGCAACTCTCTGCATGTTATTGCAATTTAAGATTATTTGTTTAATCTCCCATTATGTCTAAGTAAAACCAATCTAGTTTGCTATTTTCTGAGGCACAAGCATGTTAGCTATTAATCTGATGAATTTCTTTTCTGGTTATCAAGAAACATGTTGCTGTACCACTGATGCTGTTTTCAAATAAGTAAGGCTGAAAAATAGCTGCTTTGTCGAAGTTACTCATCACTTTCTACTTGTTCTTATGAGGGCAATGTTTTCTTTGGGCTGAGCGTAATTCTTACTTCCAGAATTTATGCTCATGTGCCAAAATTAAATGTGTGACCAAGACTACTCTTGTGGCTTCTACAGACCTGCCCAGCTTTGGACCTGCCACCAGACTCACAGCAGGTACAGATTGTTTTTCCATAATGGCAGACACCATTCTTAGGTATGTCAAGGCTTCGTTTTGGGGACTAGCTTGTAAATTGATACACCCTGTGCTCCTCACGGGGACATATCTGAGCACAGAACTCTATCTAGGGTATTTTGCAGTAGCATTTGGAACTGTGCTCAATCTTCTGCAGTGTTATGCTGTTGCAAAATGCTATTTCCCATGGTTCCCACTGCTTTGAATGTGGGCCTGTCATGCTCTCTCCTCTGCTGCTGCTTTCAGGGGGTTTTGGTCTTTCTGCTCTAGGTGGAGAAAAGTCCTTTCTCTTCCCTTCCAGTGCCCCAGCTCACACTACCTCATCCCCAAAGGGGTTCCCTTGGATGCCCAACTTGTTTTCATCAGGGCTGTCCATAAGCTGAGGAGATAGGGGACAGTATGTGTGAGAGGCTCCTGGAGTAGGTGCTCAATAGGTTTTGGAGCAGAAGTGTTGGGCATACGGAGTGCCCAGTCAGAAGAGCAGCTAGCTGGCCACAGGACATGGGACCAGGCCAGGGAAAATGCTTTCCTGCAGGTGACCAGGCATAAGGCTCATGCCAACTCACAGTTAACCTATCCTCACAGAGAATGGGGAATTTCAGCCAAATATTTATTTATACAACAATTGATGCAGATTAGGATGATCCTGGGCTTCCCAGGGGATGAGTCCAGTCACAGGATGAAAAGATGTGTGGAAAACATTCTGCTCATGATGTTCCCACCTGCTGCGGCTGCTGCCCAGTTTATAACTGGAACCTCTGCCTGTATTTTTGCCACTTGGAATTGCAGCTGATACTGTGGGAAGATAAGTGGTTTTGCCTTCCTGAAACTGTGCCTCTCCAGAGCCACCATTAACAGCCTCAGCTGGCTTCTTTAGTGAAGTAAAGGTTAGTGCTGGCGAACTGATTAAAATGAACCTCAGCTTCACCAGTCGGACTCTCCTTCACAACTCACACTGGTTCTGCTCTACCCTGTCCTCTGTGTTAAAATCTTACAGCCATATTTGGCAGATATTTGCCCTGAAACTTAATCACACCTCCCGTATATCATGTGCATTTTCTGTTATTAGGCCTGCAATTTCCTGCTGTCTGGCTGTGTCCCAACAAATGATTTGTGATCCAGCAGTGTTATTACCCTTGCTGAGAACTGACATTTCATACTGTTAAGCATCAGCTCATTCAGCTATATTTGACATATGCTCTAGCTCACCATTATGCCTCAGGTTGAGCCAAACAATCAGGGAGGGTATAGAGCTGCATCAGGTACAAACCTGCAAACACTGCAACAGGTTGAGCTCAAGTCCCAGGGCTGCAGGGTCCTGCAGTCACAGGCTGCTCCCTCCTCCCCACTTCTTCAGTCTCAGCTCAAGGGTGCTAATTTGCAGTTTGGAGCCACACAGAACTCCCCTGATGAGCTGGTTTTGGCTGGGGTAAAGTTAATTTTCTTCATAGCAGACAGTATGAGGTTGTGTCCTGGATTTGTGCTGGAAACAATGTTGATAACTCAAGGATGTTCTAGCTATTGCTGAGCATTGCTTACAAGAGCCAAGACCTTTTCTGCTCCTCACACCACCCCACCAGCAAATAAGCAGGGGGTTGTACAAGTTGCTGAGAGGGCACACAGCTGCGACGTCTGACCCCAGCTGATCAAAGGGATATTCCATACCATATGGCATCATGCTTCTCAATAAAATTTGTGGAAGAAAAAGGAAAGGGGGGATGTTTGGAGTGATGGTGTTTGTCTTTCCAAGTCACCATCATGCATGGTGGAGTCCTGCTTTCCTGGGGATGGATGAAAACTTGCTTGACCATGGGAGCTGGTGATTTAATTCCTTGTTTTGCTTTGCCTGTGTGTGCAGCTTTTGCTTTACTTGTTAAACTGTCTTCATCCCAACCAGTGAGTTTTCTCACTGTTACTTTTCTGATTCTCTCCCCCGTCCCACCAGCATGTCCAAGTGTCACATCTCTAAATATACTTGATCACTTTTCTGATAGAAGGACACTCTACACTACAACCCAAAGCAAAAATAAGTCGCTAAGCATATTACTATAACCACAGCTGTGATCTGAGCTTTGCAGAAACAATTCTTGCCTCATAAATCTCCTAAATAATAAATATCAGATTCCGCAAATATGTCATAAACTTTATTTTCTGATATCATCTAATGTCCACTCAACAAATCTATATTTCTACAGGACTCCTCAAAATTGCTTTCTGTTTTTTGTGTACTTTCCCAGATGAAAAATTCATCAACATAAAACAGTTGACAATGTTAGAAGAGCGAAATTTGCTAGAGATGACCTATTAGATCTCAATCCTTATAATATAATAAATATGAGGCCAAAAGACAATAGTTTTGTTTGACATGTTGATTCCTTTATATCGATATATCAGTCCGTAGGCTGGGCTGGAACATCCTTCTCATGAGCATGCATATTTTAGAAACATAGTGATACGTCCTTCCTTACTTCTTTGTAAGTCATAAACCAAGAGAAGCACAGGCAAGCAGAGGGTTTCACTTGACCCGTTACCCAATACCTTACAGGTGTGTCAGATTTGACTCCTTTTCCCAATGTCTCCCCAGAGACCTGTGAGACATTTAAATGCATGCACAACCATTTCATTTCCCTATCTCATCTTTGGTCAGAATGCAGTCAAGTCTCTGATGTCACCAATGCACAAACTTCATGAGGTTTATGATGTCTATGACAGAAACCCTTCTGCCTTACTGAAGTTTTCACTCACTTTTTTATTGCACCAGTATTCTGTTATCAGGGTTCTTACATACTAAAACATGTTTTCCAAAATCAAGAAACATTATGTGTCCCCTTCATACCTTGAGGCACACGTTTGCACTAGTTAGCTCTCTGTATGTGTGTATGAAGAGGAGGCTAGGAGAAGGCTACATTAATCCCCCTTCCCTGTTCCTTTTCTTTCCCCCGCCTCTTGGACGCTCAGCCTTCCTGTGCAAGAGAGGCTCCGGGGATGTGGGTGATGCCTGGGCAAGACTTGTTGTATAACCTCTTGTGCTCTATGCAGGTGAAGACACCTCCCAATGTCACTATTTACCCACTAACTAGGAAGCAAGTGCTGTTGGTTACTGTTGGGTGAGGAAAAGCTCAAGATTAGATTATGACCAAATCTGGAGAGAGCATCAGACTAGTCACTGTTCTGGGGATGAGATAAAAAACTGTCCTCATCACGAGGCCAGACTACATAACTTTTCCTGCTTTCTGCCATAAACCCTGAGACCTAGTGTTGGTTTGTATAATAGTATAACTATTACATGTGTGTATATATACATACATATATATAATGTATGTAATATGTAGTATATATAAAAATATATATGTACATACGTATGTACATACATATATGTACGTATGTACATATATACAATATATACATATATTATATATGTAGTATATATAGTTATATATATATACACATCTGTAGTTACATATATATTTAGTTATAATGTATTACTAAATATATGCTGTCCAGTGGCAAACATTCAACCTGATTTTGACGTTTGTGGTTGAGTATCTTCAAATCAGCTGGTGATGTGGAGGTAATTTCCCATTTTTCTTCCCTCATTCTCTACTGACAGAGAATATGTTAACAGCAGGCCTAGTACTCAAAGGAAGAAACAGAAAATAAAGCTGGGGTTCCCCAAGACAAGTTCAATGAGCTGCTCCTGTCCTTCTGACATGTAAAACACAATTGTCAAACATTAGCATCTGATTTGGTGGTCTTGGACGTAACTCACATACATGAAAACATCTCCACTGGGAGAAACTAACATCAAAGTTAAGAGCAACATTCAGACAAATGTCACTGAAATAACACTTAAAGGATGTTGAAATAGTTGTGAAGATTTATGGTTTTTTTTCCACTTGTCTTTGGTATTTTCCTGAGTCACACTGGGAACAGAAACCTGCCAATATGAGAATCAGGTTTTGTTTTACATATATCCCATAATATAACAATTGTCTAGAGCTGCTAACAAAGCAGCCCCTCATGAGTAAATGCGTGGAGAGATGAAGTTAGATTTTACAGATGCTGAGTGAAAAAAAAAATGCAGCCATTCCCTGAAGTAATTCAAATCATCAAAAGGAGTGACCAGGAGGTCGAAGGAGGTGATCCTGCCCCTTTATTCTGTGCTCGTGAGACCTCACTTGGAGTATTGTGCACAGTTCTGCTGTCCTCAACATAAAAAGGACATGGAGCTGTTGGAACAAGTCCAGAGGAGGGCCATGAGAATAATCAGGGGACTGGAGCACCTCCCATATGAAGATAGGCTGAGAAAGTTGGGGCTGTTGAGCCTGGAGAAGGCTGCATGGAAACCTCATAGCAGCCTTCCAGTATCTGAAGAGGGCCTATAGGGATGCCGGGGAGGGACTCTTCATTAGGGACTGTAGTGATAGGACAAGGGGTAATGGGTTAAAACTTAAACAGGGGAAGTTTAGACTGGATATAAGGAGGAAATTCTTTCCTGTTAGGGTGGTGAGGCACTGGAATAGGTTGCCCAGGGAGGTTGTCAATGCTCCATCCCTGGCAGTGTTCAAGGCCAGGTTGGACGAGGCCTTGGGTAATATGGTTTAGAGCGAGGTGTCCCTGCCCATGGCAGGGGGGTTGAAACTTGATGATCTTAAGGTCCTTTCCAACCCTAACCATTCTATGATTCTATGATTCTCTGCCTATCTAACATGCAACAAGGATCCCTTGATCATGAAAAATCAGAAAGCATCCTCTTCTCTCTCTCCCTCCCTCCTTACCTGACAGTCCAGCTCTGTCACTGTGATTCCTGGTGAGCACTTTCCAGGTGATCCTCTAAGCACTCCTGTGAAGAAGATATAATCTGCCAAGGTCATGGTCTTCATGTCTAAAGAACTGTACTAAGTTCCTCTAGCAGGTGTAATCTCTTTCCTCCTTCCCTCCCCACTTTCTGTTTAAGGTGGCAGATTGTTTTCGAAGTCAGACATACTTCCACTCCCACTTCCCCCGCTCCCCAGGGACCTGTGATTTGTGCCATCTTTTCTTAGAAATACAGTTATCTTCCTCCAAACCAGTTGTGCAGAAGCAAAAAACCAACCTCAAACACATTCCTCTGGTGCTATTACTCTTGCTTAGACCTGGAGTGAACTCTGAAGTCACTGTTACAGCATTCAGGCTTTCTCCCCTAAGTTTAGGTAAAATAAGCACATCTGTTCTACCCAGCAATGATAAAACATGAAAGGAGATAGAGCAAGTAAACTCATCTCCCAAAATATACTTCTGTGCTTCTCAGTTTCTTCCTGAGCCCATACCCCTGACACCCTTTCAAGAAAGATTGGTACTTAGGCCTGCTCTTGGACACTTGTGTTGTACCTTTGACAACAAACTGAGAAACCTTGTGATACTTTATAGGGCTGATACAGGAGGAGGAAAATCCCACATAGAAGTAACTCTGCTTTTCAACCTCAAAGTATTGGCAGCAGCTGTTTCACACACCTTTTTGTCACGTATTTTTTTCTCTCAATGCTCTTTGCCAGCAGTGCAACAGTTTTCAGGTATTTAAACAAGTTGTAAAACGAGCAGGAAAGAAAACAAGGCTTAGCACTGATCTGTGTTAAACTGAAAAAGAGTATGTTAGCTATAATGAAAATTGATAGTTAGAGGTCACGGCTCAAATACTTCTTAGCGGGAGCATTTGGCATCCTTGTTTAGCTCAGCTGTGTGCAAACACTAACACACTCCTTTCTGCCTTCATATTTCCTGCAGCGCAGCCAATAACCCATATCATTCTCTCACATGACTTTTGTTTTCGCATCAATCTGATGCTCAAAAGCAATATGGACCCCAGTTTCAAAACCTTCACTGAGAAAAATGAGCAGTGGACTCATATACTTTAGACTGCCCATTAAACATATCTCAAACTGCTACAACCTATTTAAATCTGGGAAGCCGGCTTTTCTTTTGAGTTATTGAAGCTTCTGGGCTGAAGTACAAATTTGGCAAAACTGAGGCAAGTATTGCTCTTCTATTGCTTTCATAAATTTCTTTATCTTCATAGGGGAATAGTTTGTGATTAAATAGATTCAAATATTAATTTACAGACAATACAATGTATAATGTATTAGCACTACTGACATCAAAAGAACAGTTGTAAACTTTTCAATTTCTTGCAGAAGGAGTGAAAAAGAAATTTCTTTGCTAGATAAGAAGAGCTATCTCAAAGTGGAGTGGTTGAAGAAGACTTAGAAAAAAAAATGTAGAAGAAATAGTAATAAACAAACAGAATGAGATAGAATTCTCCCCAGTACTCTCAAAGAAGTCAGATATGAAAATGCCAAAATATGTATCTCTCTTGAACCAGTCTTGCTAGAATGAGAACAGAAGGCTCCAAATGTGATGGCAAACTTAAAAAAAAAATTTAAAAAAGATCAAAGAAAGCAGTTGTCCTTTCTACCAAGAAAATGGGAAGAAATCTGCTGGATAATTATGATGAAATTATTTACTTTTACTACTGAATAAATGTGATGCAATTGAGAAGAGTCAGTGTTTTCCAAACTCCCAAATGGGAAATTCATTGTCCTTATTAGAATTGTGTAAGGAGTTTATAAGGAGATGTCATACTCTGATTTTGCAAAAGGTTTTAACAAGTTTCCTCACCAAAGATTCTGTACATTTTTATAAGAGGAAAGTTTCCTTTCAGGTTTAAAAGCTTGCTAAAGGACAGGAGCGAAAGGTTAGAATAAAAAGTCAGTCTTTAAAATTGAAAGGTTACCGACAGAGTACAAAAGGACATGTATTTATAAATGATATGGAAATAAGAATGAATAATAAAGTGATGATGTTTGCTGCAGATCAGAAATTGGACAGGAAAAGGGAAGTCTAAAAAAAAGACTCTTGGAGGAGTTTTCATTATTGAGAACCCAGGTAGTAAAATAGCAAATGAAACTCAATGTTGATAAGATGCAAAGTAGGACACGTAAGGAAAACCAGCTTTAAGCATGTTTACACAGTTATGAGCTCAAAATTAGCCATTATCATTCAGAACAGAAATTGCTTCTGTTCATGCTTTGTAAAAAATAGTTCAATCTTGGCAGCGGTCAAAAAACCACAAATGTCATGTTAGAATCATTATTAAAGGAGTAGAGAACAAACCAGAAAACCTTTTTTATGCTCTGCACAACTTCATGGGTTGTCTAAATTTTGAATATTGAATACAATTTTGGTCTTAACTCTTGGTATATAGTAGAAAAAAAAGAAGCTGCAGAGAAGGGAAATGAAGATGATCAACAGCCCAAGTCAGTCTCCCTGTGAAGAAATTAAACAGGCTGGGGCAAAAGAGAAATGTCTGAGAGGGTATAAAACAGATCATAAAATAAATGTTAGGACACAGAAGTGATTAAAGAGCATTCATTTAGTGTTTCTCATAACCCAAATTCTAAGAGGTATTCAGTTAGATTATCAGGTGGCATTATAATGCAAAGGAGTGTATTTTTCACCTCAGTGAAATGAATGGTTGCCAGATATGTGGAAGCAAAAACTCTAGATGTGTTAAAAATTATTATACAAGGTGTGAAAATTCACCTGTTCCAATTAAAGGTATCCATACCCATGAGCTCAGAACACCCCTAAGTTACAAGTTTCTAGGAGGATATGTGAAGAGAAAGAACACACTGTATCTCTCCTGTTTCCCCAGTTTCCTAAAACTTTTGCTATTAATCTGCAGTAGAGACAGCATAATGGAGTAGATGGACTAGTAGATGGACTAGATTATGCTAGTAATATAAACCTTAAAATATATTGCCAATAAATGTGTATACATACATTAAAAAAGGAACAAGAAAGCGTATGTGCTGTGTCGATTTGTACAACTTTGTCAGCACATTTGTGGTATTGTGCTCTGAAGAGGTTACAGATGCTGCCAGCACTTATAAAAATAATCTTGCATGTAATCTGAAAGATATCAAGGAGTCATTGCTCCACTAGTGCTGACTACTCTCCATCAACTGGCCTTCAGGATGCTTGGCAGAGACTTCCTGTGATGATTTTTCCCTATAGTGCAATAATGAATTGGCCATTCAGAGTCAATTAATTCAAAGATAATTTTTACTGGGACTGGAAGACAAAGCTAATGTTGCAGGAAAGAATAAAAATAGGAACCCCTTCAGTAGATATTCAAGTCCAGTGAAGTTCGGAGGGAGCTCTAAATCCAAACTGGCATTCACTTTGTATCCACGCACAGCTAGTGAGAGGTGCTCTGCTGCTGGGAAGACTGAAGCTCAGAAGCAGACACATGTGGTGAAAATGGTCTCTCAGTCAGTGTGTGTGTTCAAAGGGATGCCAGAACACTGCTCACTGAAGATTGTATCCCAAAGCACTACCTCCAGCCAGTTTCTTCCTGGCTCCCTGTGTAAGAAGATTTTAAATCTTCACCCTACTGCAGACAGCATTAGAGAGACATGCATGGCAGGAAAACCACTGTATTAGTTTGGTAGTGGGGCTGAGAGATGTCAGGCACCTTAGGAATGAGAGAGGTAAGGGCACCATGTGTGCTGATCAGGAAGTGTGAGCAGAGCTCATCTGGAAGAATGGAACAGCAGATGAGCATGCAGGCACCAAACAGCCCACCTGAGCAAAGTGTTTCCTGGAGGGTCTGTTCATAGATAACAGTCAAGCATTATGGTTTTGATTTGTCTCTCTTCCTTTAATTCAGTTCAAGTCAACTGAGTGAAGTCAGAGCCAAGTTTCAACAAGGATTTGAAAACCCTCCTACTGTTGAAGCATCTTGGAAAGACTAGTATAATGATCTGGGAAACGCAGAAGTTTGACAGACAAATGTGTGCTAGGGCTCCTTAAGCACAGGCAAAAAGCGATGGAGGCTAGCTCTGGTAATCTAAACCAAATTCACGGGGCTTGAAGCAAACCACACTAATCATAGAAGAAACACAACTGGGGAGACAGTACTTTATTATAAGAAATGTGGAAACATTTGAGAAACATATATGAATGGAAGAGGTTGAAAATAACAGCTGTATTATTGTGTGAGTGCTATTTTTTATTATCAAGTTGTATGTTCATTGTGCTCAATGTCTCTTAATTCCAATTTAATCGGTACTTTAAAAGAATCTTTGCATTTTATGGTACATCAGTTGCTAAGTACTCCTGTATGAGGGTTTCTGGTTCCAAAAGTCAGGCTGAGGTCTGTATCAGCTATAAGACATTTCAGGTACCCAGACTGTCTAATACATGGGGAAACTGACAGTAAAGCAATTTTGTTACATATGAAGTGAATGTGTTTTCATGAACCTGAAATACCCATCAACACTGCTGTAATGCTCCTGGATGGAACTGCAGTGTGATTCTCCATACAGCCCACTGGCTCAGGAAGCACAAGTACTGCCTGGTTTCTGCCACTGCCTTGGCAATGGATCTGAAGCATGAAAACAAGCATGATTTCCCTTCTCTGTGACCTTATCTATTCAGAAAAAGGACCTTGGGACTATGATTTGTCTCATCTTGCTGCAGAAATATCCAGGTCCCTTGAAGTCATAGAGTGAAAATCACATTTTTTGGAATTTGAGTCGTCTGGTCTAATTTAGTGGTTAGTGACAGGATATAGTTTACAAGTGCTTATTTCTCTCTGGTGATGATAAGGGGACTGGAGGGTGACTAATTTAACGTTTGTTTTGTGGATATGTCACTCTGAGGAAATAAAACCCATTCTCACTCTTTATACAACTACCTCCCAATGTCAACAGCTCTCAATCTCTGTAACACAAATCATGGAGTATATTTTTTTCCCTGTATTGCAAAACATAAATTTCTCAGATATGAAACTTTCAGAAGGAATGTACCAGTTGTGAAAAATTTCCTTGGGAAGGTTCCTCATGACCAAAATGATGTTCCAAGTGAAAATAAGCATGATTCTGGCAGTCAGGTGAAGTTTGTGACGACTGGAAAAAGGGAAAGATAACCCCCATTTTTGAGAAGGGGAAAATGGATGACCCAGGGAACTACAGACCAGTCAGTCTCACCTCTGTGCCTGGCAAAATCTTGGAGCAGATTCTCCTGGAAGACATGCTAAGGCACATGAAAAACAGCAAGGTGTGTGGTGACAGCCAGCATGGCTTCACTAAGGGGAAATCCTGCCTGAAAAATTTGGTGGCCTTCTATGGTGGGGCTACGGAACTGACGGACAAGGGTAGAGCAGTTGATGTCATCTACCTGGACTTGTGCAAAGTATTCTGCGCTGTCCTACATGATATCCTTGTCTCTAACTTGGAGAGACATCAATTTGATAGGTGGACCACTCAGTGGATAAAGAACTGGCTGGATGGCCACACACAAAGAGTTGTGGTCAATAGCTCAATGTCTGGCTGGAGACCAGTAACGAGAGATGTCCCTCAAGGATAGGTGTTGGGGCAGGTCTTGTTTAACATCTTTGTTGGTGATATGGACAGTGGGATTGAGTGCACCCTTAGCAAGTTTGCTGATGACAGAAAGTTGTGTGGTTCAGTAGATACGCTGGAGGGAAGGAATGCCATCCAGAGGGACCTTGACACACTTGTGAGGTGGGCCAATTTCAACCTTATGGAGTTCAACCAAGACAAATACGAGGTCCTAAACCTGGGTTGGAACAATCCCAGGGACAGCTACAGGCTGGGCAGGGAAGAGATTCAGAGCAGCCCTGCAGAGAAGGACTTGGAGGTGTTGATTGATGAGAAACTTAACATGAGGCGGCTTCAGTGTGCACTTCCATCCCAGAAAGCCAACAATATCCTGGGCTGCAGCATAAGAAGTGTGACCAGCAGGTTGAAGGAGGAGATCCTGCCCCTCTGCTCTGCTCTTGTGAGACCTCACCTGGAGTATTGTGTACAGTTCTGGTGTCCTCAACATAAAAAGGACATGGATCTGTTGGAACAAGTCCAGAGGAGGGCCACGAGGATGATCAGGGGACTGGAGCACCTCCTGTATGAAGACAGTCTGAGAAAATTGGTGCTGTTCTGCCTGGAGAAGGCTGTGTGGAGACCTCATAACAGCCTTCCAGTATCTGAAGGGGGGCATATAGGGATGCTGGGGATGGACTCTTCATCAGGGACTGTAGTGATAGGACAAGGGGTAATGGGTTAAAACTTAAACAGGGGAAGTTTAGATTAGCTATAAAGAAGATGTTCTTTACTGTGAGGGTGGTAAGGCACTGGAATGGGTTGCCCAAAGAAGTCTGAACACTCCAGCCCTGGCAGTGTTCAAGGCCGGGTTAGAGCCTTGGGTGACATGGTTTAGTGTGAGGTGTCCCTGCCCATGGCAGGGGGGTTGGAACTGGATGATCTTAAGGTCCTTTCCAACCCTAACTATGCTATGATTCTATGATTAATCTAAACATATCATTATACGACCCGTAATCAATGGATCAGAACACCTACTTGGGTGTTGGGTATGTTATATGAAATTCAGGTCTTTGTTCTGCTGGACCTTCCACAACATGCACAGTGACTTGAACACCAGACTACTGGATAAACTCCATGTGTGTGTGAAAGCTTCAGTGGACAGAAGAGAGCTTTCCATTGGTCTACGGCTGTACTTTAGTGGGAGCATTACTTTGTTAAATATAAAACTGAAAGCTGAACACAAATTTCAGTATTTGACATGATATGCATGTGGTTTTTTCACACACACTTTCTACTGTAACATAAAAGACTTGAAAGAGAACCTGAGAGCACATTTTGCATGTATTTACCTTTGTCTCCATGAAGCATCCTGTTCTTTCATCATTATTGTTTAAGTAAATTAAAATGAAGATCAAAAGTAATAACCTTTTCAGATTGCTAAAATGTGGCACTTGTGAAGCATGCCGCTTAGTCGTCTGGTCTTAGAAAAAATGCTCTTTAAAGGCAACATGCAATAGTGTTTGTGCTTGATTTCCTAAGTGAATAGAGCTTGTGGTATTGCACTGACTTCTGCCCTTTTCAGCCCCATTCACCAGCAACCCTGAATTTTGCTGTCAGATTTTGACAAAATTTCTTTTTGGTCGAAGATCTGTATTTGAACACTCTACCACAATTCTGTCCTAGGACTCAACATTTGATAAATTTTACTATGCATTTTCTTCCCCCAACCTGCATCTTAACATTGATGACAATCCAGGCTTCTCAAGCAAGATACCTTCTTGGGAAATAGCACTGGGTTCCGAAGAGACAAAAAGTACTGCAAAGACAGCACTAAGTAAAGCAAAACGTGGTGCCATCATCCTTATATGGGTTGCTGGGCTATTTTTGAAGCTCACCTTGTTTGCACAAATAATTCAGTCCTAGAAAAATATTTTTAAATGACTGTAACAATAAATGCCTGTGGACAGTGCTGCTAGTTTTTCTCCCAATGCACTAAGTTCATCCTGTTTTTGCCTGGCTAACTTGGCTGTGCTGCAAGCCACAGCTGGGTTTCTTTCTAGGCTCTTCTGATGGGATTTCTCATATCCAGCCAAAAGTGATGGTTGAATTGCCCTCTGGAAGTACCCGATTTCCTAGGGAAACCTAGGGAATTCAGAAAACTGGCTTAGCTTACAAATAGTGCCCAATAATAACCATGATTCTGTGATGAAACACATGAAGAAGTCCTTTGGAAACAAAAAAATCATGTGACTGATTTAATTTGAAGATGTGTAGGAGTGGAGAATTTAATTTTGTATTTGAAGAGTAATTTCTTGGTTTCATCTCTGCCACAGCTTACTATGGGGATTAAGCAACAGATCTAGAAGGAAAAAAATACATCAAAAATATTTATTAAAAAGAGAAAAATATATGAGTTGGTCTTCTAACCACTTGTTGCAGCTGATAAATCTCTGTCTGAGGTTAAAAGTGATAGACACACTGAAGAAAAAAGAACCCCACCTCTTGCATTGATCTCTGTCACACAAACCTGATTTAGGAAACTTGGAAAGGGAAGATGGTTCAAGTGCAATGTAGCTGGGTTTTCATACAAGGGTGACATGTTAAACCATGACCAAGGGCAGCATTTTGATCTTCCTACATGTTATGGCCTTTTTGCTATAGATTTTAGCTGAGGCAGCAAGTTGCTTGCAAAATTCAGAATTTAGCAGGGTATTTTTAATACCCAAGATTAGGTTGATCTCCACTGTAGAAGACTGAGATTCACCAATGTGAATCTCTTCAGTGTGCCTGCTGCACCTGGAGAGAAAGTATTCTCCCCTGCTTGTCAGTGCTTTTCACTGAGTTCACAACATATCTAGCCTGCTTTTTTTCCCCCAACATTTTTGTCTGTACTATTGCATTCATTTGAATATACATGCAAAATATGTATGTCCCAGCTTATATGGGACATCTACATTTTTACAGCTTTCAGCTAAAAAGAAGAAAGCACAGGTAATTAATGAAGTTGGGTGCTTACATCAATCACTGAGGTCAGCTAGTGTTTGAATGCAGATTTGCAAGAATAATGAGCACAGGTAAAAACACTTCTATTGAATAGTTTGCAGTCATGCCACAGGATGGCATTTTGTTTCAGAAAGCATTCATTAAATTACTTGGCATAGAAACCAAATGAGTAAAAATCAAATTTGTGGAGACAAACCAAAAGAATTCTCTATTCCTTCTGAATGCATGGTTTATTGTGAGTCATTCACATCTGATCCAAAGAAAAAAATTTACAAGCCAGTGGTAGAAAATATTTGATGTGGCAGAAGCAGGGATTAAATGAGGAGGAGCTATATGCTGGACAATCCCTAATATCTGAAGGTCTAAGCTCAGATATTCTGAAAACTTCCCCACAGGTGCACGTCCTTTTCAAACTGCTTGTTTCATAGACCAAACTCTCACACTGCATTAACATCAGTCTCAACATTCCACTTTGAAACTCAGCTGATTGCATGATTTTGATTATTATGAGAATTTCATCGGTCTCCTGAAATTCAGATGTCCTGTGAGACTTTTGCATGGTTTCTCACAACCATTGCTTGCAAACCTGTTCCCACACAGAATGTAGCAGGTTCTGAGTCCAAGTGCCCACCACATCACTTTTGCCTTCATTTCAGATACATGTATTATGAGCTAGCTTTGTGAGAGGGAGCAAGAGATGGCCCTCAGAGGGCTTTCCTCCCACTGGAATCTGTGCACTGAGAACCTGGCACAGACAAGCAGCCTGATGAAGAGAAAAGCTTATGCTGGCACTGACTGGAAACATTTTCTTTCAGTGTTTCATAGCAGTAGAGATTTAAATAACCTGGTTTGACCAAAGTGCAAATATTTCTAAATTCCCCCATAAAATGGAAATTTACTGCCTGAGTTTTACCACAGGAGGAGATGCTGGCTCACCGCTCTCACTACTCACAGATTCAGCCTTCCTGGTGTTAGTGGTGTGCCAGTCTCCTCTGACTCCCCATCTTCCCCACCACCACAGCACACGTGGTCTGCCTGGAGCACTTCCACAGACACTCTGTTCTTTTGTTCTCTTCTGCTGTGTAGCAAGGCAATAACCTGTATTACTTACCTATTTGTTGGATCCTAAAGGGAGACAAACACTTTATATATCAGGAGATAGTAAGGCAAGAAGATAGCAGGCAGCATAATGCCAGCCTTTCTCCAGGGCTTAATTCACCTACCTTGCCTTGGAAACTGCTTGCCTTCATAAGGATAACTGATGAATTTTAGTTACCCTGCTTCCTTTTTATTTTACAATGAAGCCATTGCAAGGAAGGTAAATTTGTTATTGCCTTCCTGTCTGAAAAAGCTATGTGAATGTAGCTTCTGGAGATTTTAGGTCCACTTTTATGTACTCTGATAGTAAACTCCTGGTTACGGAAGAGTTTGAGTGTTGCTCCTTGCATCAGTATCCAGGGCCTTTCTGTTTCCTCATAGCTCTCTGGCAAAGTGCTGAAATAGGTTAAGGTTTTTAGGAACTTGGTTGAAGGCTTTAAGGACAGGTCATGCATGCTTCTGTTTGGGATGACCTAGGTACAGAATCATACCTTTTGCAGCAAACTCAAAGCAGCTCAAATGAATGTTATAATGGTGTCTTACACGTGGTAAAAATAAAAGATGAAGTAAACCTACCTGTCTGATGTTTGATGGTCACAAAAAATGATACCTTTGTTTATGCACTGTGTCTTCTGTCTATAAACATGTGTTACTTGCTTTCATTGTATTGAAAGATTAATGTGCTCACTTCTTTGGAAAGAAAAAATTATATATTTTAAAAATACAAGGCAGAGTTGTGTAGAGAAGATTCCACAATCTGACATTTTATTAGATCACAAATCTTTTTCCTTTCTAAATTAATAGTAAGACATGTTTAACCTTTGTAAACTTCAGCATATTTGAAGGATGTTGTTCAAGTATTTTCTTCCTCAGACATTCATTCTATTTCTCCTAGTCAATAACATCTTGAGCCAAAAAATTATCTCTTAATTGTTCTGTGGAACTAGACAAAATGACAGTAACATCTCACAGCCATAATTTACAGCTGTCCAGAAAATTTTGTTAAGATTTCTTTTCTCTATTGTTCCCTATTTGATTTTTATCACAGTAATATATCTTAATAATAACAATAGCGATAGTAAAAAATCATATTCTTAGAAAGACTAAAGACATCCTCTAAAAAAGATAAATCATAAGATAGCTCACTGAGTTCTGCATCTTTCTTAGACTTAGGCAATGGAGGTTAATTCCTCCTTCACACCAGTTTTATCATAGCAAAACTCTGTTGATGGATTTCTTTGTATATGCATCAGTTCAAGTGAGAGAGGGCAATTAAATCTTCAGTGATAAAGTGAATAGGAGTTAGGAAGATTCTCTTTGCTTCTTATGTGTTCCGTTTATCAAATAAATAAGAACATGGCTCAATACACTCTTCATACAGACAGCCATTTGGGTACCATGTCTCTTCCCCATTAATATCTTTTTGATGAAATTAGCTTAGTGTTCTTGCAGTACTCTTTCAAGTTGATGAGCCAAACTATTATCTATATATTCATTTCTGTGTGCATTCACACACAGCGAAGATACTATTCAACTTCAGCAAAGCATCTGAGTTCCTTAAGTGCACAGATATTGCTCATCTCTTCAACTTCACAGTCATGGAAGAAAACATTAATTTTATAGCCAAGTTCTTGCTATTATTGTCCCCATTTTACAGAAGGAAAGCTGTAACACAGGGTTGACATATTAATTAACATAAAATCAGTTTGCAACAGCATGTACCTCAGGTGAGTACCATTGCTATTTAATGGGTAAGGACAGTAGGGATTTTCTTGTTCATTCAAGTGAGTCAGTGCAAACATTTCATCTCAATAGCTTCAATGCAGTTGTCAGTGTAAACAGTTCCTCATTAAATATAAGCTCTGACGATCACATCAGAAGTTAATGACTCTTCAAATGTGGAAATAAAGATAACAGTAGGCTTCTCTCTGTGACTCTAACAGAATATTTGATCAATAGAGGAAAAATTTCATCTAAGTACCTATTAATCTCATATGAATGCTTGTGGTTGAGGCATGTTCCTGGGACCACATAAAAAAAAGAGAAAGGTTTTGTCTCCCTAAGCAGCAAGCACCAAATGCAAAACTCTCCCTCTGCACTCTAATTCTGGACACAGAGGAGGTGAAAAAATCTACATCTTCATAGCAGATACAGTCTGACAAATGAGCATATTATTATATGTTCTACCAAAAAAAAACACAAAACCCCAAACAAAAAAAGGCAATTACAATCAGCTGATCTGCATATTATGCAGATTAAGAATTACTTGAACATGTGGCAATTGGGGGAAGATTTACAGGGGAGCCATAGGCAAAGTTTGCTTCCTTTTCCTACATAGTTTTGTGCTTTCTGGGGGAAGTCTGAAGAGGTTGCACTGTACAAACCTAATGGCAGAGATCTCATGAAGCACTGTCCTGGCAAGTCAGACCAAACCCTATGCATCTCAATATTCTACCTGCAATGCTGGAAAAATCAGTGTTACTTAGGGAGCATATGCAAGCTTCAGTACTTTCAGGGGTCCATTAACCTGACGCTTCCCCAGCATCCAAAACTGGTTTATTAAGGTTGTTAAAGATAAGATCAGGTGAGATATACTGTGATTTCAGCATTCAATTTATCTTCCACATTCAAACCTCAGTCACATGCTTTTGTCAGTCTCCTCAAACAAAGAGCCACAGTCTTTTAAATCTCTCTGGGTAAAGCAGCTGCTTCACAGTCTTGATTTTTGTAGTTGCCTTTCTCTGCACTTTAGCTACACTTCATTCCTCTTGAGATATGAAGACCAGAATTACCCACTGAACATAGTACAAGACTTTGCTTTATACAGCAACAAAATGGTGTCCTTTGTTTTATTCCCAGTTCCCCTCCCAATGATGTTCAATATTTTATTGGTCTTCTCGGCTGGCACTGTTCGTTCAGTTAATTATTTTGTGGCCTGTCAATGGGTACTCAAGGTATTTTCTCTGCTAGCTAGGTGCTCAGTATCATGGAGACAGTTTTTAGATTATTTTTGCATCACTACATATTTCTCTGCCTTGAATGTATCTGCCACGTTTTTGCCTATATTAGTTATTTCTGGGATGACTTGCCCTTGGAACTGCACTGCTGGAAAGAGCTTAGTACCATATGCCAACTTGGGGAATTTAGTATGGACTTATTTCTTCAGGTCATTGACAAAGATGCTTATAAAACTGGTCCCGCCACTAGTCCCATTGCTGGGACTAGTGATTACAGATTTATATTTCTCTTGAGGAGTCTTACCTGTTGTTTCCTACTTTTAGCTAGCTTTAATCCTGGAGATATTTTTATTACTTTTTTCTGGATGTACCGACACAATTAAAACATAACAAATACAGAACAAATAATAAAAATACCACTGGGCTTATTATCTAGCTTTTAAGGATAAAGTTTAGTGGCAGGAGTCTACTTCTGTCAGGCACCTGGGAAAGAGGAAGAGAATGGTCTAAGTTAGATTTTCTCCCCGTCTGAAAATCTTATTTTTTGTCCTGGGTTTAGCAGTAGCAGTCATTTTCTTCTCCTCCTTGGTAGCTGGTGCAGTGCGGTGTTTTGACTTTCGGTCTGGGAACAGAGCTGATAACAATGATATTTTGGTTTGGGCAAGGACTTTGTGAGCCTCATGCTCTGCCAGGGAGGAGGGGAAGCTGGGAGGAAGCAGAGACAGGACACCTGACACAAACTGACCAAAGAAGTATTCCATACCACAGCACATCATCTCCAGGAGGTAACTGGGAGTTACCTGGAAGGACACGGGGTCTTCTGGGTCAGACTCGTTTTTCGGCGGGTGGTATTGTATTCTCTTCCCTTGTTATTTTCTCTTATAATTGTTGTCATTGGTGGTAGCGGTGGTGTTTGTGTTGTACATTGGTTGCTAGACTGTTCTTGTCTCAACCCGTGGGAGTTGCATTCTTTTGCTTCTCCTTCCCATCCCTCTGGAAGTGGGGAAAGGGAGAGCCCCTTGGGGGGGCGGGGGGGTGGGCCTCAACTGCTTCCAGCCCGGCACCACTCCCTGGGAGTGAGTGCACGAGCTGTCTGACTGGGTTTAAACCATGACAGTCTTGTCCTCTTTTCCCTGAAACACTGGGTATTTGGTCCTCTTTTCCATATCCCCTAAGACTCGTTCACCAGTCCCTGTTTTCCTTTCTTCATTGAACTGAAAAGCATTGATACCCAGCACAGTGACAGTAAACTGTTAAATGTCAATAAATTTGTTTGCTTAAGTATGTACATCGGATCTATACAAATGCTCATAGAATGGGGAACAAACAAGAGGATTAGAGATGTGTGCATGTCTACGGGTATGATATAATGGGCATTGCAGAAACATGGTGGGATGGCTCCTATGACTGAAGTGTTGGAATGGAAGGTTACAGGCTCTTTAGAAAAGAAAGGCCCGACAGACAGGGAGGGGGAGTTGTTATTTATGTTAAGGATAGGTGGAGAGTATGGAACTCTGTCTGGGGACAGGTGAGCAGTCAACAGAGAGTTTGTGGGTCAGGGTTAAAGGGAGAACAGCAATGGAAGACATTACTGTGGGGATCTATTACAGACCACCTGATCAAGAGGAATCTGTAGATGAAGTACTCTACAGAGAGATAAGAACAGCCGCACCCTCGTAGACCCTTGTTCTCATGGGGGACTTCAACCACCAGGACATCTGTTGGAGTGATGGTAACAGCCTGTCACAAGCAATCCAGAAGGTTCCTTGACTGTGTGGAAAACAACTTCCTTCTGCAAGTAATAGAGGAGCTGACAAGGAGAGGTGCCATGCCTGACCTCGTGCTCACCAACAGGGAAGAGATCATTGGAAATGTAATGCTCCAGGGCAGCCTTGGTTGTAGCGATCATGAGATGGTCTAGTTGGAGATCCTCAGGACAGTGAGAAGAGCGTGCAGCAAGCTCACTGCCCTGGACTTCAGGAGAGCAGACTTTGGCCTCTTCAAGAACCTGCTTAGTAAGGTTCCATGGGATATAGCCCTAGAGGGCAGGGGGGCCCAAGACTGTTTGTTGATGTTCAAGGATGACCTGCTCCAAGATCAGGAGTGTTGCATCCCAATTAGAAGGAAGTGCAGCAGGAGGGCCAGGAGACCTCCTTGGATGGATAAGGAGCTGCTGAGGAAACTTAGAGGTGAAAAAGGAGGCTTATAAAAGGTGGAAGCAGAGACAGGTGGTCTGGGAGGAATACAGGGATGTTGTCCGGGAAGCTAGGGACCAGGTTAGGAAAGCTAAGGCCCAGTTAGAATTAAACTTGGCTAGGGATATTAAGGATAACAGGAAGGGATTCTACAGGTACACAGCAAATACAAGACAGAATAGGGAAAACGTGGGACTTCTCTGGAAGCTATCAGGAGAGCTGGCTACCCTGGATTTGGAGAAGGCTGAGGTTCTCAATGACTTCTTTGCCTCAGTCATCGGTGACTGCACCACCCAAGCCTTGGAAGGCAGATGCAGGCACTGTGAGAATGAAGACCTTGGGCCCAAAGTAGGAGAGGATCTGGTTCGAGACCATCTTAAGAACCTGAATGTGCACAAGTCCATGCGGCCTGATGAAATCCATCTGCGGGTCCTGACTTAGCTGGCGAATGAAGTTGCTAATCCACCAGCCATCATATTTGAAAAATCATGGCAGTCAGGTGAAGTTCCCGACGACTGGAAAAAGGGAAATATAACCCCCAGTTTCAAGAAGGGGAAAATGGATGACCCAGGGAACTACAGACCAGTCAGTCTCACCTCTGTGCCTGGCAAAATCTTGGAGCAGATTCTCCTGGAAGGCATGCTAAGGCACATGAAAAACAACAAGGTGCTTGGTGACAGCCAGAATGGCTTCACTAAGGGGAAATCCTGCCTGACCAATTTGGTGGCCTTCTATGATGGGGCTTCAGAACTGATGGACGGGGTAGAGCAGCTGATGTCATCTAGCTGGACTCGTGCAGAGAGTTCGACACTGTCCCACACAACATCCTTGTCTCTAAATTGGAGAGACATCAATTTGATGGATGGACCACTTGGTAGATAAAGAACTGACTGGATAGTCGCACACAGCGTTGTGGTCAATAGCTCAGTGCCTGTCTGGAGACATTAACTAGTGTTGATCCTCAGGGATCGGTGTTGGGACCGGTCCTGTTTAACATCTTCTTCACTGACATGGACAGTGGGATTGAGTGCACCCTCAGCAAGTTTGCTGATGACAGCAAGCTGTGTGGTTCAATTGATACACTGGAGGGAAGGAATTCCATCCAGAGGGACCTCGACATGCTTGCAAGTTGGGCTGATGCCAACCTCATGAAGTTTAACCATGCCAAGTGTAAGGTCCTACACTTGGGTTGAGGCAATACCAAGCACAGCTCCAGGCTGGGTGGAGAAGAGATTCAGAGCAGCCCTGCAGAGAAGTACTTGGGGGTGTTGGTCGATGAGAAAATGAACATGAGCCGGTGTCAGTGTATGCTCATATCCCAGAAAGCCAACCGCATCCTGGGCTACATCAAAAGGAGTCCAAGGAGGTGATCCTGCCCCTCTACTCTGCTCTTGTGAGACCTCACCTGGAGTATTGTGTACAGTTCTGGTGTCCTCAACATAAAAAGGACATGGAGCTGTTGGAACAAGTCCAGAGGAGGTCCACAAGGATGATCAGGGGACTGGAGCACCTCCTGTAGGAAGAGAGGCTGAGAAAGTTGGTGCTGTTCAGCCTGGATAAGAGAAAGCTGTGTGGAGACCTCACAGCAGCCTTCCAGTATCTGAAGGGGGGCTATGGGGATGCTGGGGAGGGACTCTTCATTAGGGACTGTAGTGACAGGACAAGGGGTAATGGGTTAAAACTTAAAGAGGGGAAGTTTAGACTGGATATAAGGAAGAAGTTCTTTCTTATTAGGGTGGTGAGGCACTGGAATGGGTTGCCCAAGGAGGTTGTGAATGCTCCATCCCTTGCAGTGTTCAAGGCCAGGTTGGACGAAGCCTTGGGTGACATGGTTTAGTGTGAAGTGTCCCTGCCCATGGCAGGGGGGTTGTAACTACATGCTCTTTCCGACCCTAACTATTCTATGATTCTATGATTCTATGATTCTATTCTATGACTCTATAGCAGTGTTGGGGAATATAGTATACAGGTTCTCAGACGATGTCTGAGTGCCAATTATGAGCTTTTTTTGCAGTAATTTCCTTTTTGGTTTGTATCTTAATGATTGTTCTGCTTTTTAGCACTCATTTTCCTGTGGAAGACACAGCTGAAGTGCTACCCAACAAACCAAAAAGTTCAACAAAAATCACCAACCAAATACAAAGGTGGTGGACAGAGCATCTGTGGTGCTGCAAAAGTAGGCCTATTACCATACTGACATGTTTACCACTAGTTTAGTATCAAAGTGGGAAACCCACAATGTGTTGATAATTGCAAATAATTCCAGTGCAGTTGAGCTCCCTGTAGACTTGCATGGATCACAGACTCCATCTAAAGTTTTTTATTTTAACAACTTATTCCATGTTTTATACAGCTGTTATTAGATCTCATGAGCAATAAGGATCAAGTGATTCTTCTCTTCTGGGTCACAAAGCTTGTTATATTTTCTTTGTGATGATCGAGTTTTTCTTGAGACTGCTCTCACTTGTCTGGTTACTCCTTGCCAGAAGAGCATAAGATAACACAGCAGAGGAACTTCTCCCATTATATCCTACACTTGATGATACGTGCCTCCAAATGGACCCTTAGAGCTTTGCAGAATGTTCTGAGACCAACAGACTAATTTTGAGTCTCAAATACCTTTCACGGTTTCTCAGAAATGCAGTTCTGTTTGCAACTATAATTTCAACTGAAAAATACATACTTTCTTCCTAATCAGACTTCCTGAGGAGTCTGCTAACACTAGACTTTGAAAATTCAATACAGTGCTTAAAGCATTCTCTTTAATTACCCTAACACTGCAGCTAATGTGTGGATTTGGGGATTTGTTTATCATTCATGTCCCCCCTTCACTCTCAATTTTCTATGCAAGGTGAATAAGATCAGCCCCTTTCTTTAAGACCATCTCCTTTTTTTTGCCCCTCTCCCCCGCCCTAGACCTGCTCTGTTCTACCATCCTGACTATCTGGTGCTTTCCCAATCAATGCTGCAAGGGAAGCTACACAGAGCTCTCTGGCCAAGTGATGTGGGGACAAGTATTCCTTCTCTTTTTCCATAAGATTTTATTTCTTTTCCATCTACACAAATTTCTCTATTATTTTATTATTTTCCGAAAAATAGTGAAATCATCCAGGCTTTCTGGATGATTTCACTTTTCTGGATGATTTCACTTTTCTACATTTTTGATTGCTTTCTGTACTTTGTACATCATGCCTGCAGTGTCCTCTTTACAGACACCTTTCATAGCAGAGTGTTTAGCTATCTTGTGTTTTCAGGCACCAGATGTAGTACTGGCTTGGCATTTCTATTTCTGCTGATATCCCCAAGCTCTACACTGTCCCCTTCCAATGGCTTTTGAAACTCCTGCACTCCCTGTCTTGCTGTATATTCATAAAGTGCACAATGCTGGCATTTCAGCTTTTATAGTAGAAAAGGTCATTTGGTTTAGTATTGAGATATGTTCCTGATGAAGATAAGAGGAGAAAAGAAATATTCATTCATATTTAAATTTCAGTTGTGAAAGCTTAAAATCCCTAAACTTGGCACAAAAATTCAGGGAGCAGATTGACAGATAAGAAAAAGGTTCTTTTAGAGCACATAGAACTATCTTCTTTGGCAAAACTGAATCAAATTCAACATTACACTGATAATGAACCAGGAGACAGAACACTGCAAGTTCCACAGTTCAGTTAACCTAAGCTTACCATTCTGTCTCAAAAGTGGAAATGATTTTGTTTCACACTACCTAAGATCAAGACTTTACTATCCAAAGAGTGACAAATCACAGTATGTATGCTGTTCACTTACATATTAAGACATTAATTACCATTTTCTAAGGGCTGTAGCTGTGATTAACATGGTCTTTTCATTTAGAAGTAACATTCAGAGCATACTAAACCAGAAAAATTTACCAAGACGAAAATCAGAATTATCCTTTTGTAGGCAGAGGAATACTGTTGCTGTCCTTAGCAGCTGTAGATGTCAGATAGTTTGCATGCCAGTACGGTAATTTTTATCTTGTTGGGAAGTACCAAGAAAGGAGATATTAAACATTTTTCATGCAAATATGTATTGTTTCATGCATCTTTATACATAGAAATTATTACCACTCATTGCTTTACATGTGGTAAAGAGTGGCTTTAGGAAATTTATTTTAGAACCTTACAGTTAATATATCCATTCTTTCCAGCTGACCTCAAAGTTTTCACATTTCACATCATCACTGTTAAGATTTTAAGGAAGACATAGAACCTATTATCCAGAGAATATTAAAGCTTGATTTGAGAGCTGATTAGAAAAGGGACAACTGCAACGCAACAGATGGATGCTACAAAATAGGTCGGGTGTAAGAATCTCATGTAGACACCGTAGCCAGAGAGCAAATGAGTGAAACTGACTACAGAACAGTAGTGATTTATGTGGTAAAAGCTTTGAGAAACTAGAAAAAAAGAGGGACATCCTGAAGAGGAACATGAAAGAAGACAAGTTAATAATTTTGAAGGCATTGAGAAAGCAAATTCTGAAGTGGAAGCACTATAGAAAAATCACTGACATGGAAACGGAAAACAAACCTTAAGTAAGTAATCAAGATGGAAATAATTTGTGGGGAAAGGATGGGATTAAAAATCATCTGTGCAAGAACTACTATGCAGAGCAAGCCTGATCATAAAAGACCTTGTCAGTGAAGACCAATTAAGTTATGTTGATGTATTGCAGAAGGGGTGCAAGGCATAGATACTCTGATGAAAATAGTAAGCCATGACAATTATCTATGCAACACGCTTCATATTGAGTGAGGAGGACTTGTAAAGGTCAAAATTGAGAACTTCTTAACAACTTGCTCTCAGGCAGATAAGGAAATAGATATAAACATGCAAATAGAGAAGAACACATAAGAAAGCAAGCTAGAAACGAAAGGTTTTACTTTGAGGCAGAGCAGCAGGAGATAGTTAAACATCTTTCTTAGTGGTTGTCAGTCTTGCTCGATTTTCATGCCCTTAGACTTAAAAATTAGTTTTTAGCTCTCTTATGGGAAAGAAGTCAGTACTGTAACGTTACAACAGCATCTTATAAGCCAGGTGCATATTGCAGAAGCTCTTTCCCTGCTCTCAGGCTTAATTAAAGCCACTTCTGCTAGCCAAGAGAGATTTCATGCTTTTAAATGAACCTTTTGAAAATGATGCCTGCATGCGAATATCTATCTTATATCCACTTAGCCTGAAAAAAGGCAGGAGCAGGAGTGTTAAGATGCTCTCCCCAACTATGTGCAGTCAAGGAGCAGAGTGGCAAGGCTGGACTGAGCTGACATATGCAAGATGAGTCCATAATGTCTAGAACGGCAATTTGCAATGGGGTCTTTTTTCTTTTACTCACTGCCTAGATGTACAGAGTTGTAAGGACATTAAGAAATCCAAACTGTAGCATGGAACATGCCATTTAATAAGATGAAAGCCAATGCATGAGGTTGGTGACAAAAACAGCTGAGTCTGAATCCCCTTTTATGAAACCTCAGTCACTTGTTTTCAGTAGAGTGGCTGAGACAATGATATACTTTACTATTTGTCATGCTGGGGGTTGCAACTAACAGTAGCTCCTTAAAATCACCATCTGTGTTCATATCTTATTTTTCATCAACAGACAGCAATCTTGAGATTTGACTATTGTTTTAATTGCCCTGCTAAGTAATTGTGAACACCACTGGAGATCTTTTTCACTACTGAGAATCAAAATAAACTTTCTAGGACCACAATGGCAGAAGTAAACACAAGCACAGTGACTCCCTTTCTTTCCTTGCCACTCAGTGCTTTGCATATGTCTTGTCCAATCCCCATCATGGTACATGGTTCATGTGTTTTAGACTCCAATATTTACTGTTCTCAGCTGACTCCCCATGTCATCTTCCATTCTATCCTGCTTCACCTCTCATTCTTCTTTTTTTCAGATTGCTCTTCCTCTGCAGATTCTCTTTCCTAGCTCTTCCTGGTCCTTGTTCTGCTCATTGTCACTTAAATATGTGGAATCCCTCTATCTGTCCTCACCAGTTCCTCACTGTTAGAGCTGAAAATCTCCTCAGAGTGGCCTTCATGAGTGGATTGATCCTTTTGCGAGTACAAAATGCATAATATAGCTCCACATCAGACCTTTTGCCTCAGCTGACTGCGGTGTCTTTTCATCTCAGGCTGGACTTAGACTGCGTGCCAGCGAATTGACATCTGCAGCTGGAACCCAGAAACAGAAAACAGAAAGTTGGCACTTGGTCTATTTTTAGTCTTCACTGCAAAAGAAAGACCAATCCGATTTCCTTATGAAGAGAAAATGTATAATAGCAATACTATGCAATTGAAAATCGCACTAAGAAACACCAAGGCTCAATTAATAAATTTGCTATCCAAATACTGAATGAAAGCAATAGGAAAGAAATAAAAGATCAGTCTTTGATACGGATGAAGATGAAAAACCTTGAGCATAAATTGCTGAGAGAAAGATAAGCAAAAGGATAAATTGCAAATCACCATGTGGCCCAATTTTATCCCCAGCTGCTAGCTTTCATTTGAGGTATTTTGAATTGTTTCTATGAAGAGGATAAAACTGATAGACTGTTCTGCTCAGGTCTTTATTTGTTGTGGTCCTGTTTGAGTAGAAAGAGTTGGCAAAGCCTGTTTTTCTGGAAAAGCAACAAGTAGGCAGTTGGAGACAGTCTCTTTTTGTTGCAGCTCAAGCACCCTTCCTGCCAGCATCTCAGAGAAAACAAAGCTTTCTTGCTCTCAGCCAGCCTCTGTCCACTTGGCTGCCATCTGAGCAGGCTACTCCCCTCCCCCAGCATTAGGGACCATGAAACCTCCCATGTGAGCCATGTCAATCACTCCTCAGATCTGGAGACATACAGTCCATGTGTATTTGTGTCTTGGTATATTTGTATCTCGGAGGTACCATCTAGCAAGGTGAGAACCCTACAGCTGTAGTGCTGTTAGTAAGTTTATTTGCAAGCTCCTAATGTTGATGGCTTGACATGGTTCCTTGTGCAGTTCACCAGTGTTGTCACTCCACTGTTTGCAAAGTGTGAAGTTAACCAGGCATGTGCACTAAAGGCTGTGTTATCTGAGGCATTCTAGTTTAAGCAGCTGGAAAAAACACATTAAAAATCAACCTAAAGTGCTCAATAAATCCTCAGTAGAGTATTTAAGAACATTTCTGACTGAAGCTTATTTCAACACTATATCCACTTCGGATATTCATAAAATCACTGGATCACAAAATAGTTAGGGTTGGAAAGGACCTTAAGATCACTTAGTTCCAACCCCCCTGCCATGGCCAGTGACACCTCCCATTAAACCATGTCACCCAAGGCTCTGTTCAACCTGGCCTTGAACACCACCAGGGATGGAGCATTCACAACTCCTTTGGGCAACTCACTCCAGTGCCTCACCACCATAACAGGAAAGGATTTCTTCCTGATATCCAATCTAATATATTCCATCATATCTGATGGTGAAAATATTTGCAACATGTCTTGGGTGGTTCTTGGTTTGGTTGTCAGTGGTTTTATTTTACAAGAACTCTAACAATCCTGAGGAAACCCCAGCAATAAAAACAACCAAGCCTTCCAACAAAACAAAAAACAGAACTGAAAAAATAGGAACCAGTGCAGAAAAGATGTTTCCAGTGTATGCAAGGATAGTCATAGTGTTAGAGGTTTAAATGGAAACAAGTAATTTTTTTTTCTAAAAATTAGAGTGATTCAGAAATGATTGTAGATTACTGTGTTCATTTCTATCCTGACAGGCACAGATTAAGCCTTATTTACAGAATGCAACTAGGAAAAAACAACAAGATAATGGGAGCTTTGGCTTGTGCCAATAATCCAGTAAGCACAGTACCCTGTCACACGTAAGCTATTAGGACAGACCATGTGAAATCTAGCATTAAGCTGTCTGTTACTTAATTACTGCTGACTTGGCTTCCACTTGCCTGCAACCAAAACTCCTGTTTGTGTGCAGAGGAAGAATGAAAGGGACAATAAACTGAGATGGGACAGGAAGGTGTGTTTGTAAGGCTTTTAGTGATCTGTCTTCAGTTCTCTGCTTTCTCCACAAGATTTCTAACCCCTTGTTCCTTCCTAAGCTAGCCTGAACTAGGGCAGGATGATCATCAGGCACAGAGTCCAGCAACAGCCTGCTGCACCACTGCTGTCTCCATCTTACACTGATTCATCTAGTGTTCTTCCTTGGCTGGGCCAGTGTGAACAGTCTTCTGAGCCAGGATAAGCTGCTGGAGGGCCTGCAGATATGTGCTCCACTAATCTCTTCTGACTTTTAGGAGTTACCTGGGTGAAGGCATCAGAACCTGAGGCTTTCTCCCGATAACATTTACAGGTATCACAGGCAGGTCTTGCCCCTCACATCCTGGGAAAAAAAAACATGGCTTTGTGTGGTCTTTAGAACCCCAAGTTAAGAAGCAGCCTATTGCAGAGGTAAATAACTACAGACTGAGCAAAAGTTCAACTTCCACTGAAACCTACCACACATTTAATCCTACCACCAGCCAATGTAATCACACTAGCCCATCTCTTCCACAGCAACACCCACCCAACAGCCCACCTAGCAGTGATGTGTACCAACCAGCATCACATAGTCTCTCCATGTCTAGGTGAGGGCAAGGCTGCCTGAACTCCTTGTCAGACCATGGCTTTGTAGCATGAGTTAGAGTTGAACACCCTCTATGGCATGAAATTTTAAAACAATAGGGAGACTCAGAAATCAGCCTGGGGACATTTCCTGGCTTGAGGAGTGTTATGAAGTGAGATATGCTGCAGAAGCACATGCTTGAAAGAGTCAGAGGTGTTCAGAAAATTATCCAAAGTTACTCCCATCCAGGGAAGGAGAAGATCTTGGCTCTCAGCTTTAGAGGAAAAAGCAGTGAATGCTAAAATGTCTTCTAAAAAGAAGGCACTGGCAACATGCCACCCGAAGCAAGGCCTGAAATGTCACGGCCATTCATCACAGGTAGGAACCTCATCATGTGAACCTTAAAGAAGAGCCAGTGCTTTCTGGAAAGGTGAAAGTATTTGAGAAATTTGTATTTGACAGTCCTTGGGTATCTTTAACAGGTAAAGTTGTCATGGCATTTATTTCTTTCTGGGCTATCAACTTTGTCTGACACATGATGCAACCTTGGCTCCCCACACTACTCCAGTATGGGTTTCTGGTGCTGCTGTGAGTTTATGGACCTTTTAATGTAAACTCAGTATCAGTGCTCAAGTGGGCTGTGTTGCATTAGATGGCTGTATAACAGAGGTATGGTCTTTGAACAAAATTAATTCAGAACACTTACTCCATTACTGACTGCTGACATGATGTCTTAGTTTTTCATCAGTGAAGTGCAGGGAACAGCAGTGAAATAAGCACCTGAAAATCACACTGTTATATGCTGCTTTAGTAACCAAACACCTAACTGAGTACTGAGATTGGTATTACTTGGGGGTTCATTTAAGTTGTGATTCTCTCTTTATTGATGGATTTTCCTTCTGTCTCTCTGGGAAGTGACTGTTACAGCTTATTTTTCAGCCTAGTCCCCAAAAGAAACGAAGCTTCCCCGGCCTCTGTGTGCTTGTACGTGTCTGTGTGTCTATTCCACTCTGTTAAATTTTGAACTACAGGCCACTTTCAATGCACATTAGAAAACAGTTTCATAAAACTAAGCAGACAGGTAAAAGAGAATGCTGTAGTGCCTTTACAGAGGATAGGCTATTTTTGACCCCACAAAATCTAACTGTATAGAACAGATGGCAATGGGGAATGGGATTCATTAGCTCTGTTGCTCACATGATTATTTGTTTTCTGTACTAAAGCCTACATAACAAGGATAAGCTTTTTCTTGTTAGCACCTCCACAGTCGATCTCGCTAGAGGATATTTCCAGGTAGTCAATAAGTCAATCAATTGGCCTGTGCTGGAATAATATTAAAGAATACTGCTGTGAGCTACTTTATGACATTTCAGTTTAGTCCTTGGGCAACAGTTGGTCTTTCTGATATTGTCGGGTGGCATTTCAGACAAAAATGCAGGCCAACACTTTTCTCTGAGAACAGCTATATAAAACCAACAGGTCTTCACTTTGCATGGTATAGATGTGAGCTCACTTTGGGTAAAATTCATGCTGTTATATGCAGGTACCTGGAGACAGGTGACGTGATAAGTTTAGGCAAGGTCCAGACTGACAGGGAGGCTTCTTGCTGTTCCTCTGCTGTAAATCTCATCCTGCCTTGCTGACCTCTATGCCAAATGAGGCTACGTAAAGTGACTCCCATTTTGCAGCATTTTCTTCCTGTACTTTCTTCATGAGGATGGAACTGCTCTAAGCACTGAGAGGCAGCCCAATTGGAGCACAAGACAATGCACCCTTTGCTGCAGCAGTGAGCACAAGCCTGGAGAAGAAACCAGACAACCTCCCAAGGGTGGGATTCAAACATGCTTAGTGGCTCTGCTAATTTCAGACACAAGAAGCCACTAGGGATTCCCTGGTAAACAACTCAATGTAATCTCTGCTGCTTAAACACACATGACTCAACATGCCTTTACTGGCTGTTTCAAACCACCTTCTAGCTCCCTGCTGTTATTTTACCTTTGCCTTATATATGCAGAGCTTGTCATTGGGCTTTAAATATGACAAAGCTAAAGGCTGCTCCATGTGGCCTAAATATCTCTGTAACTAATTTCCTCCATTGATAATGTAAGGATGGATCCTTTCTGCTCAGGAAACCAGGGTCAGCATGTAGGAGCAGTCCCAGCTCTTTCCTTTTGGGTACCCTTGGCTGGAAGCATGGTGCCTCACCACTCACTGACAGATGCCAGGGGAGTCCTCCACCAGAGGACAAGCCTTCACTCTTCCCAGCTGCATGCCAGTGAGATACGCTGGCACCCACTGTCTTGCATGACTGGGTGGTGTCACATCAGCTCAGGTGCTGGGAGAACAAGGAAAAGCTCAGGGTAACTCCATGCCAGCACAGCTTGGCATTGACTGGCTTTTGCTGATTTCTTTCTCTTATATATTTTTATTCTCTGTGTTTTCCCTTCCAGCATCAGTCACCTTTTCATCTCTTTCTACTGTTGTCTTTTTGCCAACGTGCCTTTGCCCAATCCCATGGACCTCCTGGGTCATCCCCAATCCTCAACCCTTCTCTGACACTGGGAACTGGCAGGAGGTCAAACCCCCTCCTCCACACACTTCCTCTACCCTTTTGGTGACTCAGCCCCTGTCCCACATATAGGAAGTCCTACCCTATATTCCCCCTCCAGGTCCCTCATTCATGTCTGTCTCTCCCGCTGGCAGAGTGCATAATGAGGGTCTTCCATGTGAAAACAAAAAGGAGACAACCATCATGCCACTCCACAGGTTTCTAGAGGCCTGTTGAAACTATCATTTTAAACACTGACTGTTTTGGAAACCTGTGCTGTCACAGGAAGGGATGTTCCTCCATATGCTGTATCTGTGGTCTGTGCTGCATGTCAGGGAAATCCATCTTCTATATGTTTCTTGGCTATATGTTTCTTTGGTAAAAATACTCCCTTCTTCAATGTCAGAAAACCAATGAGCTCTTAGTATCTATTTTGCATAGGCTTATTTTAGGCCATAAATCAAAAGGGAACCTTAGGGAAATGCAGACACCCCTACTTTTCCTGCCACCTACCAGGTTCACTGCTGCACTAGTAGGCAGTCTGATGAAAGGCAGCTACCAGAGCAGCTGAATCGTATTTCTCCTTGGTCTGGCATCCCACACAGGTTTTAGGTCTTTCCTAGTAGCTTCCTCATCTAAAGCTGGCCCACAGTACCCTATACAAGCTGCAGATGAAACAGTAAGAGCCATGATCAGTAGAACTTCTTTGGAGCAATAACAAATGACTGAACAATGTGTGTGATTGTGTACAATACTTCAAGCCATACTTCCATGTGATGAGAACATCAAAATTTTGCTTCAAGCTCAAGCTTTTACAGAGGTTACAGGAGGAGAGTACTGAAGATGGAAAAAAGAAGGGTTTCATTTTTTTAACATTTTATCTTGTGAATATTTTGGGGTTTTGAGTCTCTTCAGTTGAGTCTTTGGCTACTAGTGATAAACATGTCATAACGTCTTCTTAGGATGTTATAACATGCCAAGCTTCCCTTTATGTTGCAAAAGGCTTCTTTACCTCAGATTATCTGTTTTGGAAATCTCTTGCTTGACATTTTTTGGGATTATCTTTGATCTTGTTCTTCCTCAGCTTGCACTGACAGCTTATAATCACCCTGTGATTGGTAAAAGGCATTCAGGTATTTCTTAAGTCCTTTTCCAGTGATGACCACCTGCAGAGTCATGAGGTCAACATCATGAGTTCTGAAATGTGCAAACTTGTATTTGGTATAGCTAAAATTCATCACATGCCTATAACTCCAGCTCTCAAACTTATCCAGTTCTTCTTGTATGACCTGCTATACTTTCTCTGAATTAAAGATGGCCTCAAACAGTTTCAGTATCAGTAAACTTAGCTGAAAAATATGCAATGGATGCATCAGTTCTGTTGTGAAAATACCAAGTAAGAGAAATTTCCAGCTTTCATCTCTATCTTTGAATCATAGAATGGTTAGAGTTGGAAAGAACCTTAAGATCACCTAGCTCCATCCCCCCTGCCATGGGCAGGGACACCTCACACTAAACCATGTCACCCAAGGCTCTGTCCAACCTGGCCTTGAACACTGCCAGGGATGGAGCATTCACAGCTTCCCTGGGCAAACTATTCCAGTGCCTCACCACCCTAACAGGAAAGAATTTCCTCCTTATATCCAATCTAAACTTCCCCTGATTAAGTTTTAACCCATTACCCCTTGTCCTATCACTACAGTCCCTAATGAAGAGTCCATCCCTAGCATCCCTATAGGCCCCTTCAGGTACTGGAAGGCTGCTATGAGGTCTCCACGCAGCCTTCTCTGCTCCAGGCTGAACAGTCCCAACTTTTCTTCATACGGGAGGTGCTCCAGTCCCCTGATCATCCTCGTGGACCTCCTCTGGACTTGTTTCAAAATCTCCATGTCCTTTTTCTGCTGAGGACACCAGAACTGTACACAATATTCCAGGTGAGGTCTCACAAGTGCAGAGTAGAGGGGCAGGATCACCTCCTTCAAAATGCTGGTCACGCTCCTTTTGATGCAGCCCAGGATACCGTTGGCTTTCTGGGCTGCAAGCGCACACTGATGCCGGCTCATGTTCATTTTCTCATCGACCAACACCCCCAAGTCCTTCTCTGCTGGGCAGCTCAATCTCTTCTCTGCCCAGCCTGTAGCTGTGCCTGGGATTGCTCCGACCCAGGTGTAGGACCTTGCACTTCGCATGGTTAAACATCATAAGGTTGGCATCAGCCCACCTCACAAGTATGTCAAGGTCCCTCTGGATGGCATTCCTTCCCTCCAGGGCATCAACTGAACCACACAGCTTGGTGTCGTCAGCAGACTTGCTGAGGGCGCACTCAATCCCACTGTCCATGCCAGTGAAGAAGACGTTAAACAAGATCGGTCCCAACACCAAACCCTGAGGGACACCACTTGTTGCTGGTCTCCAGCCGTACACTGAGCCATTGACCACAACTCTTTGCGTGTGGCCATCCAGCCAATTCTTTGTCCACCAAGTGGTCCATCCATCAAATTGATGTCTCTCCAATATAGCGACAAGGATGTCATGAGGGACAGTATTGAACAGTTTGCACAAGTCCAGGTAGATGACATCAACTGCTCTACTCCTGTCCATCAGTTCCGTAGTCCCCATCCTAGAAGGCCACCAAATTGGTCAGGCAGGATTTCCCCTTAGTGAAGCCATTCTGGCTGTCACCAAGCACCTTGTTGTTTTTCGTGTGCCTTAGCATGTCTTCCAGGAGAATCTGCTCCAAGATTTTGCCAGGCACAGAGGTGAGACTGACTGGTCTGTAATTCCCCAGGTCATCCATTTTCCCCTTCTTGAAAATGGGGGTTATATTTCCCTTTTTCCAGTCGTCAGGAACTTCACCTGACTGCCATGATTTTTCAAATATGATGGCCAGTGGCTTAGCAACTTCATTCATCAGCTCCTTCAGGACCCGCAGATGGATTTCATCAGGTCCCATGGACTTCAGATTTTTAAGATCGTTTTGAGCCAGATCCTCTCCTACTTTGGGCCCAAGGTCTTCATTCTCACAGTCCCTGCATCTGCCTTCCAATACTTGGGTGGTACAGTCAGAGCCTTTGCCAGTGAAGACTGAGGCAAAGAAGTAATTCAGAACCTCAGCCTTCTCCAAATCCAGGGTAGCCAGTTCTCCCTAGAGCTTCCTGAGGAGGCCTATGCTGTCCCTAGTCTGTTTTTTATTTGATACGTACCTGTAGAATCCTTTCTTGTTATCCTTAGCATCCCTAGCCAAGTTTAATTCTAACTGTGCCTTGGCTTTCGTAACCTGGTCCCTAGCTTCCCAGACAACATCCCTGTACTCTTCCCATCCCACCTGTCCTTGCTTCCACATTTTATAAGTCTTTTTTTTTCATTTGAATTTTCCTCAGGAGCTCCTTATCCATCCAAGGAGGTCTCCTGGCCCTCCTGCTGCACTTTCTTCTAGTGGGGATGCAATGCTCCTGAGCTTGTAACAGGCGATCCTTGAATATCAACCAAGAGTCTTGGGCCCCCCTGCCCTCTAGGGCTATATCCCATGGAACCTTACTAAGCAGGTTCCTGAAGAAGCCTTCCCTGTAGAATCCCAACATGTCAGCATTTCCTTTTCCAATACTAGATATAATTTCCTGTCTGAAATATTTACACCAACAACAAGTAAACAAACAAATGAACAAAAAGGAAAAAAGAAACAAAAAATAAAGCCATCAGATTGATCACATTATAATCCTTGTGGTTTTATTTTTTTCTCCAGCTTCAACAGCAAATGATGATATGGGGGTTTTCATCAGCTACTGCATGAAATTCAGGTGGATAAGATCCATCATAGCAGAGTTTAGAAATTATTTTTTTTTAATCAGATACTTACTGAAGAGAGATACCCCATGGCATGAGCCACCTTTGATATTACATTTTGCCCTGTTTTCCTACTGCTTCTTCAGATTTGTTTTAAAAGTTCAAGATTTCCCCTGAAGCTGTTCATACTACTGAGGCTGTAAAATTTGCCATTTTTGCCCAAGTGGTTAATCTGCTTTCCTCTGTTTCTCTCCCCCTCTGTATCTTGAATTGCTTTATTTTTGGTGTTCTTTATCATGCCACTTCTCATTTAAGGATTTAATAGAACATAGTTAATATTCTGTCTTTGTTTTCCTCTTCTGTTTCAGCATTTTGGGGAGGAAATATTCAGGTCTCCCATAGCGGTATTCATGAGTTTTAGTCCCAGATCAGTTGTGGTAATTTTCATAACCTCATTCCCATTATTGCGTGCTCATTCGAAGTTCTTAATTTCTCAACAAAACAAAACAAAACAACCCACACCCCCCCCCAGAAAAAAAAACAATACAACAAACCAAAACCAAAATACAAACCTCTGGGAGTCAGAATCCTTAATTACAACACTTAGTTTTGGTTATCCTTCAATTTAATTTAATTTGAATGATCTCGGTTCCCAGAATCCCAGAGTATTTTCTACAGCCACCAGTAATTAAAATCAGCTGAAGTCAGATTGCCTCTGCCTGGTGGCAGGATAACCACAGGAGCTTTACACTGAGAGTGATGGCAAGCATGGAGCAGATCTGTATATCCGCTTGCAGACTTTGATGTGAAGGGTGAGATTACCCAGGGAAAGCATAAGAAGGGAGAAGAACAACAAGCCAAGGACATACCCTCATGAATAAAAAGAGACTCAGAGACTTGCACAGAAGCCTGTGGTGAGATCACAGTATATTAAAGTTGTGGAAAAAAAATGACAACAAAAGATCTGTAGTGAATGTGTGAGAGTAAATTGAGCAATCCTAGGTGACTAATGATTCCCATTGGTAGGACTAAAAAGACCTGGATAATAAACATTGGCAACACACATTCCCCTGTTAAAATAGAGGATAAAATTCTGGTGTGACTCTAATTTGTGAATGTTTTTATGTACCAAACTAAATCCCAAGGTAAATTGTAGTTATTGTAGTGTTACACAACCAGAACAACCTCAGATCTGGAGACTATGATTGTCTTGTGCTATTGATTATTGTTTAAAAGAAAAGAAAATGTGCCTTATCTTATTGCAGAGTTCTGCATTTGAATACAGCAGCTATGCTTTAAGTGTCCACTCAGTGGATGCTCTTTTGAAGCCTTGCTACTGCAAGTTAGTCATGCCAGAGAAAGGAACACATTAGGGTAAAGAATAACCATGTGTGATGCCTGGTGATCAGGTCCTGCAAATGCAATGTTTGCTTGGCTGCTCATGGCTAAAGTTATTTGTGTTCTAGTATGTTCTTTGTAGCTGGAGCAAAAAGACCATGGGTTTTGAGGTGTCAGTCAGGAATGTAAGCACTGTAACAGGTGGCCAAAAGAGAACCTGTTACCACTATGTCAGAAAGCCTTTTCTTTATGGAGTAGTGACAAAACTACCACTTTACCTTGCTAACAGACAAACAGCTCAGGACTGGAACAACATGGGGACATGTTATTACTCCATGGTAAGCTATTTTACATGCTAAGAGCCTAAACCAGCATTTTCTCCCCCACTTTATTTTACATATTTTAAAAAGTGGCCAGTGAGAGTCTGAATTTGTAGTTGGGAATTTAGAGATATATTCCTTCAAATGGCGAGTTTCTTCCCCCTTTTTTTTTTTTTATTGACTTGGCATATCACTGCTACACTCAGGTGGATATAGTGCCATATGCAGGGAAACGGACCTGAGCATTGTTTGACATGATGGGGCACCCTGTTACAAGTGTGTCCTTCCCTCTGTACATATGGAACAATACAATTTGCATGAGTGCTGAGAGCTAAAATGTTTTCTGAAGGAAGCATGTAAACATCCACTCAGTAATACAATTCACATTCTTATACTGATGGTTCACCAGGGGATATATAAAACTGTACTGGGCAAAGCAGTATTTAATATATGCTCAGCAGTAGGCTGGTAAGAAAGAAGCAAAGATCATCAGAAGCTCAGCTGGATATCAGGTAAGTATCTAGGGAGTCTGTACCATTCCTTCAGGGGATCCTGATTGTCTATTCTGTTAATGTCAGTCACTTCATACTGTTAGTGACTCATATTTTTAGGCCTTTGTTGCTTTTGTAATTTCCTGGTTCAATATGCTTTTTATTCCTTACATTTTCTTCTTTTTATATCTCTATCTTTTATCTAGAAAAAAAAAAAGGAGACATAATTTTAGACCTGCTAACATGTATTTCATATTAGTTCACATTTCATGTCTAATAGACTGGAGGTGAAAAATACAGTTAAAGAAAATTTGGCACTCTCCAGAGTAGGATAGTTTTCATTTAGGTTGGGAACAAAAACTGGAGCAAGTAACAGCTTTCTTTTACTAGATCTCAACAGTTTTATATTATGCCTCTGGTTACTGCTTTTGTTTCGTTGTCCATATTTCTGGGGTTTCCACTCTTGATGCCCATGCACAGCAAAGACAGAGGAGCCAAAAGAAAAACCACTTTATCAGGGATGGATTGCCTTCCTCCAGTGAGTGCTAATTAATAATGTGACGAGTAGCCTTTATAATTTTAAGTATGATTTAGTGGTTGAAGAGAGGTTAATACTTCCATGACTGCTTTGAAAATTCTTTTCCTCTGTAAACAATCTCCACAAGCTATTGCAATTTTTTTTTTATATTTTCCCTGCTTCATTATGGCCTATTCATAACCCAAACACACGTCTATTTTCAGCACAGCATTTGTTTGACAATAATAAGAACTCATATCTTTGCATAGGGAATTGAGATGCCATTAAAAATGTTGTCAACATGAAAACAAAGAAGAGGCCCACCTGTTTGTGATGTCAAGTTGTGTGCTCTTTTCATGGCAGGTATGTATTTTGCAAATATCATGAAACAGCAGTGGCAGAGTATTGCTTTTGCCCTTGGAGGAAGTTGTTAAAAATAAAAATGAACTTGGCATGCAGTAGGTGCAGAACAGAGAGAATAATATGGTTATTGTCAGTAATTCATCTGGAAGATTTATGTTTGGTGTAGTTGAGATGAGGAATGAAAAAACCATGCTGTAAACTACCTTTAGTACTGACTGCCTTGCCCTTGGCCAGGGTAACTGTTGCATGTGCTCATATGTTCAGGTATCCTACCCAGGGCAGAAACGGAGCATAGATGGCATAAGTTTATTGCAACTTCCTCTGCTATCCATTAGGGCAGATTTACAATCTGCTTTGCTCTGATTTAGGAGCCAGAAAAGAAACTCTTAGGCTCCACCTCCTAGTTTTTCTACATGAATAAATAACAGTAGTTGATAAAGAAAAAAAAAAGCTACAGTTGTCTTTGCTTTCATGGTGAGACTTATCAGCAAATGTGAGCAACTTACTGCTTGCATATAAAAGCTCTGTAGATAACTCATATTCTAAACCTTCCCAACTTCTAGGAATCCATTTAGTAAGAATGTTTTTATCTCTTCTACAGAACAAAATCATGTTGTCAATATTTTTTTCCTCTTCAATGTCATTACAATGTTATCTATAGTCCTCCAAGGTCAGCAGCCTAAATACAATGGTCTTTCTTCTCAAAACAGACCATTTGCAGCAGGTACATTTCAATTGATTTACAATCTAAAATCTTTTGCTAAGACTTCCTTTGAAATAAGGTGCTACAAGACAGTATTTCATTATGCAACTTTTTACATGCTGTTTTCTTGCATTGTCCAACAACAATAATGTTTTATTTAAGCCTTATACTTTGTATAACTTTGAAAATTTGAAATTGTAAATAGGTAGTTGCTGTTTCTTCCCCCAGAGTTTGCCTCCTGCATGGATCTATAGAATTATAAAGTTATAGAATGTTTTGGGCTGGAAGGTCCATGAGAGCACTGAAAAGCCACAGTAAGGTCTCCCTGGTTCTTTCTCTTCTCCAGGCTGAATAACCCCAACTGTCTCAGCCTGCCTTCTTAGGAGAGGTGCTCCAGCCCTCTTGTGGTCCTCCTGTAGACCTGCTGTAACAGGTCCATGTCTATCTTATACTGGAGACCGCAGAGCTGGTTGCAGAACAGAGTAGAAGGAGAGAATAACATCCCTCAGCTTGCTGGCCATGTATCTTCTGATGCAGCTCCGGATGTGATCAGCCTTCTGGGCTGTCATTGTCATTGTCATCTCCTGTCTAATTTTTCACCCACCAGTATTCCCAAATCCTCCACTGAGCTGCTCTCAATCCATTCACCCTCAAGACATTATTAATACTGGTGGTTGCCACACCCCAAGTGCAGGACCTTACACTTGACCTTGTTAAAATTCATATGGGCAAGTTAACAGAATGATGTGAGAGGAGCAAGGTCATGAGCTAGTGGCCAGAGCCTTCCCAGAAGCCCAGCATACAGCAGTCTTCTCTGAGACTTTTATCATTTATTGAAGCTTATACTCAGTTAAAAGATCTCAAAACAGCAAATACTTTAGATATCTTTGATCTGTTGAGTTTGTAAAATCCAGGAGGTCAGACAACTTGAAGTTAAGAAGAGGTCTAAGGAGCTTTTCATATTTTGGATAGGCTAACAATGCAGACATGGAAAATTTCTGCTGGCTATTGTGACTTTGCTGTCATGAAATAACTAATGATCATGCACTTAGGTTACGTAGTTCCAGCACAAACCTGGCATGTCCTGTGTTTGGAGGCTGGTCTTCAGGGTAGAACTGACTTCAAGGTGCAAAGCCTGATGAGTTTCCTGTACTCCCAGCTTCTTCAGCTCAGTAAGTTTATCCTGGATGCAAGCCTTTGTTAGCACTTGGTCCCTCAGAAGACATCTGATACTTAATTTGCTGAAGCCTCTTATTTTGCTGGAGCAGAAGAAAACTGAAAAACTCTCACTAGATAACAGAAAAAGCTTTGTACACAAGCGGCAAGCAGCTGCAGTGCTACTCCTGTATCAGGATACTTCATTCAGAGGAAGGACTTTGGAGAAGGGCCACATGCTTGACAGGTTTCCATGGCCAGAAGAAACAACTGAACCCGTGCTAAACCCAAACTTGTACTTCTAAGTACTAGATGCTGCCTAAATGGCCATATCCTCACGTGAACACTTTGAGGATGTAGTGACACAGGTAACTTGGTAAAAAATGGCAGGAAGCTTTGGAGTGACCTGACCTATACTTTTTCTCATATTCAATACTCATCAAACCCAAATCCATTAACTCTATTCAGATCTTCCAGAAATTCTGAGTTAAAATGGTGCCACTTTCACCAAGCAAAGGCTCTGTAACTGTACTTTATAGAAATAATAAAGTGATAACCTCATTTAAATGATCTTTGGTTTGACTTGACTTGAGATGAATAACATTACCGAGAATGGGATCTCAGTTCTGCCATTTTTAAGACATTCCACTTAAAATCCACTGGAAAGTACTACCAAACCCCAGGTTGTTAATGAAAATGAAAGAATAAAATTTTAATTAAAAGCTTTGGTAATTGGTGTGGTTTGCTTTGCACAAGCAATCCTCTGCTCTGACAAGACTATATTTGTTTTCAAGATTTTGTATGAGGGGTTTTAAGTCATTCATAAGGGGTAATGGCTTCAAACTTAAATAAGAGAGATTAAGGTCACATATAGAGAAGAAATTCTTTACTGTGAGAGTAGAGAGGCATTGGAACATATTGCCCAAGGAAGTTTTGAGTGCCCCATCCCTAGCAGTGGTCAAGGTCAGGCTGAATGAGGCCTTGGTCTAGTGGTAGGTGTCCTGCCCCTGGCAGGGGGTTGGAACTAGATAATCTTAAGGTTCTTTCAAACCCAAACCATTCTATGATTTTATGATTCTATGATTCATTTTGCCAGTTTAAGAAACAGTATTGCTGGGAAACACTCAGCCCCACCCAAAAGCCCTTGGCCAGAGGCTGTTACAGAGTTATCACATCTTAAGGAGCTGGATGTAGTTCGTTGTTAGAGTTTGCAGATTTCTTACTATTTGTCTTGCTAGTTTTGTTGATCTGGTATCCTTTTCTCATCTTTGCCTCAGTACCTTCCTTTTCCTAATTTTAACCACTCAAGATTGTAAGATTTTTGGGGAAGGATTATGTCTTGTTGGCAAAAGTATCAAGATATCTGAGCAAAGAGGATGAACAGAGGCACCTTGTAAACAGAAAGAACTAAAAGTTCTTTCTCATTAGTTTTGGCCTCGTTTAGGTGATGATGCCAAAATGTAGTTTACATTGTAATACGCTCTTTTATTCTTAAAAAAGCATCCGGTCTTACAGCTTATCTGAAATCTTGTAATGCAAAAGAGCAAATCAGGGAGTATGGGTGCAGCAGAGGAGGAAGGAAAGAGAATAGATTTCTGTATACTTCATATCCCCAAGGGCTCTGTTAATAGCTTTCCTTTTCCCCTCCCTCTTCTCTCATGATGACAGCAAAATCAGCTTTTGCCTCTTGCTATAAATTGCAAACAAAACCAAATGTATAGCCACTTGCTATAAATTGCAAACAAAACCAAATGTATAGCCACTTGCTATAAATTGCAAACGTACCAAACGAAAACATGGTTATAGAATCCCATAGCATTAATGATAAAAATACAAGGAAGTCTTAAAAAAAAAAAAAAAAAGAGAGAGAGAAAAGAAAAAGATGTCTTCTAAAATACAGAAGAAATGCGTGACAGGTTTCCGACCTTTTCACCAGTCCCATACAGTGAGGACAGACCTCCTGCATGATGTGTTGCAAGGGGAAGGAAGGAGGTGTTTTCACACACGTTCCTGAATCCACTTCCCTGACTGAAAACTACACTATTGGGCTAATGCCTCTCATTAAATTAACTAAGAAACAAAACTAAAGAAAGTCCTTAATCCCTGAATTATGTTAAATTGTGAGGCTGGATACAAACATAAATTTAAACACTCCACTGGACGTGTCCAGGTGTGTGCTGTTTAATGCAACACTGCCACAGCATTTGCAAGCTTCTGAAGAGATGGCATAATAATTCTTATTTACAGATGTGAAATTGGACAACAGTTTTTCACAAAACCTCTGATAGCTCCACCAGTATCTGAGCTTCTGGCTCTTTCCCCGAAAGCCATCCAAACACAGCCGCAGCGCATGGAAACCTACGCTGCTCATTTGTGTGCTAGCAGTGAGTGCTCCTGGTCATTCACTGTGTCTGCAGGCAGGTTTCCCCTCACTTCTCATGGTGCTACAAGAAAAATCCACCAGCCTTGAAATCTGTTACCCAGGGTCGTGCATGACATCTGCAACAGGGCAGCTAACAGAAATCCCTGAGTGAGAAGAGTGCAATGGGCTGGAGGAAAGCAACTGCACTGTACACCCTGCTGGGGGAACACAGTCAGGTGTCCCCAGTGCCACTTCTTCTCCCTAGCAAGGGGTACTGCTGTTTATCACTAAGGGGAAAAACAAAGGTAAACATGAGCTGAGGAAGGAAAAGGAGGAAAGTACTTGGTGTTTAAACAGGTATGAAAGCCTTACTATCTTTCACAGCCTTCAGGCTGAGTTTAGTCACAAGCAGCTAGCAAGTAGGCAAGCACACTACTGAGTACGCAGGCGCAGGAAAAGTTTACACAGGCTGAAATTGGTGAGAAGTTACTCAGAAGTGCATGTGTGGAAAAGCTAGAGCTGTGGAGACAGTGTTCTCACAGGAGAATGGATAATTGGTACATAAATCTTGAAAGATATGGCAAGGCCATGAGAGGCCGAGGAAGCCTAAACAAGCAAGGTAAGAAGAAGCTGGAATTAACTGAGTTAATGAGAACTGTGGACTGTTGGCAAGCTTTCGAGGTCAAGTTCTCACACCTGTGCTTAACCAATTATATGTTAGTCACTAAGGGTCTTCAAGTCATGTATCCAATCATAATATGCCAAATGACTGCAAGTGCATGTAAGAAATAGTATATAAGGGCTTAAGGCTTTGTAATAAACGGCTTTTGTCTGATCATATTGATCTCTTACTGGGTCCATATATTTTCTGTGGCAAATGGCGCCCAAACAGGGACCACCCCTATTTTTCATATTGAAACTGAAGGAATTAAAGCACATGGCACCAAACAAAGGGGAAAACGTGGAGCCGCAGGGACGTCGGCTGCGTTCGATCCGGCAGGACCAGGATCGCGAGGTAGACACCTCGGACTGGAGCCTTGTGAGCCTGGAAGACACTGCGCAGTGCAAATAAGGTAACAGCCGACGGGGTCTGGAAGAGGGTTAGGATGGGGAATCAATTAAGTAAAGAAGAAATGGTCATCCTTAAGCTCTTCCAGCATATCCTCTCAGTGAGAGGGATAGAATATGACAATAATCTGTTAAAAAGATTATTGCTCTGGAGTAAAGAAAAAGAGCTGATCAAGGGAGTTAATGAAGCTTTTGATCTCGGGACTTGCAAAAAAAATAAAAAATTGGGGCACGCCTGTGGGATGAAGTTACTTGTGGGTCTAAGGAGGCAAAGTCTCTTGTTGCCCCCTGGCTACTACTGAAAGAGACTCTAGCCACAATGAAGGCTGAGAAACAGGTGGAAAAACCTACTTTTACAGCTCTCTCTGACTCGCCTTCACAATAGCAGTGCTCGGCACCTACACTAGATTCAGCACACAGCACTACAGCCATGGTAGTGCCCTCTGTTTCTCACATAAAACATTCTGGCCAAAAACCAGCGCGCTGTAAAGTACAAATATTTCTGGACTCTGCACCTTTAACCTATCCTGTGTTGACAACGCCTTTACCGGCGGTAGCTCCAGCTGCTACTCGGGAGTCAGTAGCGGCTACTGAGCAACCGAAACAAACTGATGTTAACAGTTTTCATGCTGTTACTGCCCCTAAACTTAATCTCCAAGACGTTTTGCCGGGGTGGGAGTCTCCTAAGGAGGAGAGTGTAACTCCGAATAAATATCCACCTCCGCCACCTACACCACCACTTGCATCGCTCCCACTGGATCCACAAAATGTGTGGGACTGGGACAATGGGCAAAATCCTTAGATACTAACAATTGCAGGACTTGCAAGACTGTCTGGAAAAATTGGGGGAGGAGAGGGAGCAAGCCCCAGAAAAAATGGAAAAACCAGATAAGATCAGTCCTTGTGATGTGCCGTTACCACCGACTCCTACATCTAATAAGGTTATAATCTGAGTGCCATGAGATGGCGAGGCTGCATTCAGGGTTATTATAAATACTCAGGGACAGCCTGTCTGGACTCCTATGGACTGGAAAGCTATGAAAGAAATTAAGGGAGCAATTACTCAGTATGGGTTGTCTTCCCCATATACACAGCAAATGTTATCTACTTTCTTTTCCAGTACTGTTCTAACTCCAAATGATTTTCTTAGAGTGGCTGCAATTTTATTAACTCATTCACAGCTCCTACATTTTAAAAGTGGTTTTGAGGATCTTGCTGCAAGGGCTGCAGATGAGAATTCAGAGTGTAATCCTCATCACCCTTTGCACGGTATTTAATCTGAAATGTTATTGGGAAAGGGACAATTTCACCCTGATGGAGTACAAGCTCGTATGAAAATTGAAGTTTTACAGCAAGCACAGCAATTGGCTTTAGCTGCTCTGAAAACTGTGCCAGAAGCAGGAAAACCTAATCCTTCATATACATCAGTAAAGCAGGGACTTACTGAGCCATATATGCAATTTATTGACAGATTGAAGGAAGCTATTGAAAAGAATATTGATCTGGCATCTAATGCTAAAGAATCGATGCTTATGTCTCTGGCTATGGAAAATGCTAACCCAGCTTGTAAGCGTATTTTGCAGGTTTTGCCAAAATCTGCTGGTTTTCAAGAAATGATGGATGCATGTTCTAAAGTGGGCACAGCAGAGGAAAACACTGGATACATGGCTACTGCCTTTGCCGCTGCTGTTAAACCCCTTCTACAGCAAGTTCAGGGTGATCGTGGGGGTACTAAAGATATGAGAGGTTATAATTGTGGACGGATGGGACATTTAAAACAAAACAGTGTACTGTAAAGAAAATCAGTTCAGCAACCCGCCCCCCTCAGGGTGGGGTTACTGGTTTTGCAGATAAATGTATTAAATGTGACAAATTTGGACACAATACAGTTGAATGTCGTTGCTTTGCAACCTGGCTTGCCTAGCCCTTCAATGATACCTCAGGGTTGGGATTTAATAATTGATTTAAAAGACTGTTTTTTTTTCACAATTCCTCTACACCCAAGCGATTATGAAAAATTTGCTTTCTCTGTCCCAGCAATTAACAAAGGAGAGCCTGCTAAGAGATATGAATGGGTTGTTTTACCTCAAGGTATGAAAAATTCTCCTGTTATTTGCCAACTGTATGTTGCCTGGGCATTGCAACCGATCCAACAAAAACTGCAAAAGTGTGTAATCTATCACTATATGGATGATATCCTAATTGCAGGCAAAGATTTAAACAAGGACTGTCTGCTCTGCCTGCTACAATCAGAATTAGCGAAAGCAGGACTGGTAATTGCACCAGACAAGGTGCAATGTGAAGCCCCTTCGAAATATCTGGGGTGGATCATTGCCGGAACTGAAATTAGGCCTCAAAAAGTTAAAATTACCACACAGATAAAAACCTTGTCTGACATGCAGAAGTTGATGGGTGATATTCAATAGATCTGCCCTTCGTGTGGAATCACAAATGATGATCTGACTGATCTCATGCCCCTTCTAAAGGGTGAGTCAAAGGGAAAAAAAAAAAAAATTCTATTAAAAGCTCAGAATGAGGCCTTAGACCACATCATGACAAAAATCATACCTCTTATGCTTCTCAATGGAATCCAGATTTACAGGTTATTCTGTTTATTGTCAACAGTGAGTATTATCCATTTAGTCTACTAGCACAGTAGGATCTTCAAAAGACTGATCCTTTATGCATTTTAGAATGGATTTTCCTACATAAAACTGTAGCTACTCAGTTAGAAGTATTTGCTCTTTTGATTGCATGAGGTCATTCATGTTGTCAGGAAATTATGGGCTGTGATCCATCACAAATTTGCTTGCCACTTACCAGGGTATGGTTAGACTGTGCACAACAATCTAGCTCTGCTTTTCAGTTTGTTCTGATAGGTTTTGTTGGTCCTCTTAATATACATTTTCCACCTCATAAGATGTTTACAATGCTAAAGAATAATCAGTTTGAAGGTGTGACCTTTTATTCTAGTAAACCTGTTGTAGGATTAACTGTCCTTACAGATGCAAGCAAAATCAATCACACAGCCAGATATGTTTGGCAAACAGATGATGGTTGGAAAGAGCAGAAGGTACTTAGTAATTTTTCTGATTCGCTACAAACACTAGAGCTAAGTGCTGTTATTGCAATATTTCAACGATGGCCTGACACCCATCTTAATATTGTCTGCGATTCTTTATATGTTGTAGGCATTGTTCAATGTGTAGGAAGGGCAATTTTACAGGAAATCACTAATCACAGGTTGTGGATCTTGTTGAAAACCTTATTACATCTTGTGAATACTCGTACATATTTTATTATGCATATTTGCAGTCATTCAGGCATTCCAGGAAGCCTTAGTGAAGGCAATAACAAAGTGGATAAATTAGTTGCCCCAGCATGGGCAGGACCCTCTGTAAATATCTTCCAACAAGCTTGAGCATCCCATGCCTTCTTCCATCAATCAGCAAAGATGTTAGTTCGACAGTTTGGACTGTCCCTAATAGATGCCCAAGGCATTGTGCAATTTTGTCCCGATTGTCAGGTCCAAGCAGTAGGTATAGACCTTGGAGTCAACCCTCGAGGCCTCCAGCCTCTTCAGCTTTGGCAAATGGATGTGATTCATGTACCCTCTTTCGGGAAATTGAAATATGTCCATGTTACTATTGACACTTTTTCTCACTTTGTCTGGGGCACTCCCCTGGCTGGTGAGACTGCACACCATGTAATCATACATCTGCGTGGTTGTTTTGCAGCTATGGGAATACCTTTACACATCTAGCTATGCCTCTTCAACACTTTCTAGATTTTTGAATACTTGGGGTTTTTCTCATATCATTGGTACTCCTCATTCTGCCTCAGGACAAGCTATTATCGAACAAACACATCAAACTTTGAAACAGCTGTTGGAAAAATGAAAAATGGGGGAAGAAGGACTTACACCGATAGCAAGGATACAGAAAGCCGTATATGTTATGATTTTTTTGCGATTGACAGGAGATTTTAATGACCCCCCTGTTATAATACATGGTCAGGCATTAGGTTCAGGTTATATGACTAAAACTCTGGGTATTCTGGTCCAGTACAAGGATTTGGAAACCGGCATTTGGAAAGGTCCTACGGAAGTCAAACTAACTGGTCGAGGTTGTATGTGTGTAATTACAGATTCCGGTCTGCAGTGGGATACAGACGTATTGTGTGCTTTTCTGGTGGTGGGAAGGTCTCTCATATGCTCTTATCAGGGGTGTCGGGCAGAGTGTGACGGACCGTGGACTTGGGTCCCCATATACAACTCATTTAATACAGTCTCTCTGTGATACTCATGTACTAGAGGTTGGTAAAGATAAGTATGTCCAGGTTTTTATCGACCTGTGGAGACCTTTATAGATATTGTTGGCCACTTCTTTCAACATAGGCTGGCCACCTGTGTCAGAATGTGTGTGCATTTTGGTCAGTATGAAAGCCCAAGCCTCACACGATGTCCGGGAGGCAGAGCCTCTGCGGGGACGCCTGCTAAGGTTGGGCCTGCCACCTTTCACTGCGATGATGCTTCTCGGAGCTGGTTTTCATGTTAGTCTCCACAGGGTCCTTGTGCCACATTCTGTATGTGGGATTGTGTAGTGGGAGTAATGGCTGTCTGGATTTTGTGCTTCAAATATTGTAGTTGTGTGGAGTGTGCTTGTGGGATCCCATACGTGTGTGTGTGTGTGTTGAGGGCAGACGGTGTTCTGTGTATTTTTTGTTGTTGGGTTCATGTAAAAGTTTTTAACGGGTAGCAGTTTAACATTTTGGGCAAGAAAGGGTTAATGCAAAAGTGCGGTTGCCGGCAGGTATTTATGGTTGCTGCTGAAGCAGGCAGGCAGCTGTAGCTGCTGCCGAGCAGGCTGGCGTTTGTAGCTGTGCAAAGCAGGGTGAGTGACTTTGGGAAAAAAAAAAACAAAAAAACAAACAAACAACACAACAGGTATTTGATGAGAGTTCGGTGCCCATGTTCAAAAGAAGCTGCCCTCCGATTCCAGTGGAACGGCCAGGATGGATGCCAGAGCCGAGGAGTGAAAAAACAAAACAAAACAAAACAAAGCTTAATATGTTTAAAGTAACCTGGGGGTGAATCCAAGACTTGGAGGAGCAGATAGACCGGTTGAAACAAGAACTGCTAACTGAAAAAGCGAGACGGGCAGTGCAACCGCAAGCTTTATGAGCTGTCAGAGTGGCAGATTCAAAAAAAAAAAAAAAAGGGCAATGATGTGGCAAACTCCTCGTTTAACCTGTCTACTTCTCAAGAACTGATGACCTGGAGGAGGGGGTATATTTGTGTCCTCCTGCCTAGAGGTCCATGGCGACTGCCTGCAAAGTCTCTCAAGCCTTGCCATGAGCTGGACAGACAAATGGAGGAACCTGATGCTTCAGCTACAGGAGCTGAACGTGAATACCCCAAGCAGAATGAGATAGAGGAAGAGAAAAACCAATGATTGCTAAACATCATTTGGGAGCAACTGAAAAGTAACAGCTTGAATATGTGTGCTTGTGAAGTAGCTATTATTAGATGCTGTGATTTTGTGTATAAAACCACCTGTATATACTAGCCAGTTACTAATAAGAAACTACACCTTGTATTGTATAGATTTGTCACTTGTAAAAGAGATGTTAGAAATTTGCAGTAGCTGCTAGAAAATGCTAAGGCAAAAGCTAGAAATATTCAAATACAATGTTAGTGTTATAAAGCAGGTAATGGAACAAATTAAGAGGGTGGGAGAATTCCACTGGTAAGAAATTTCTTTGGCTAGTCCCTCGCTGAAATCAGCATCTTCAACATGCTGCTGCACCCTGTAATAGTTACTCTGCTAATGTAAATCTGTGTGTGTGCCTTGCCATAATAACGACTTGTTATTGGATGAAGCAGGTGAAACTCTGCATTGACAACAAGGAGCAGGGACTAAGGCTGACAAAATGCCTGCTACCACAATCAAGGGCAAGACTGGGTTGACCTCTGTGTTTGCCACCAAGAAGAACCTTTAGCTCCGCTGCTGGCTGCAACCCAGTTGGCATATGTTGGAGATATGATCTAGCCCAAATCCCCTGCTCAAGTAGGGTCATCCAAAACATATATAAAACAAAAAGGGGGAGATGTGGAGACAGTGTTCTCACAGGAGAATGGATAATTGGTACATAAATCCTGAAAGATACAGCAAAGCCATGAGAGGCCCGAGGAAGCCTAAACAAGCAAGATAAGAAGAAGCTGGAATTAACCCAGTTAACGAGAACTGTAGACTGTTGGCAAGCTTTCGAGGTCAAGTTCTCACACCTGTGCTTAACCAATTATATGTTAGTCACTAAGGGTCTTCAAGTCATGTATCCAATCATAATATGCCAAATGACTGCAAGTGCATGTAAGAAATAGTATATAAGGGTTTAAGGCTTTGTAATAAACGGCTTTTGTCTGATCATATTGATCTCTGACTGGGTCCATATATTTTCTGTGGCATAGAGCTTCTGTGAGTTTTAAGGTGCTCTGCTATTCTAAGTGTGAAATATACATATATTTTTGATTTGACAAACACTGTAATGACAACTTCATTGCCATGTATGATGGAGGAAGTTTTCTTTGCAGGAAATTTATTTTCCCTAAACCTCATCCCAGTAGTTTCTTTAAAGACCCCCAGAGCTTCTGTTTACTTATTTGCATAATACAAAAGCCTTAGTATTATAGAGCATGTACTTCCTTTTCTTTCACCCTATTTCTTTCTCTCCGAAAGTCAATATTCCTCCCCAAAATAATTTATTTTGCTTCAAATTTAGAGTGTGTTTGATAGTTATTGAAGTAGAGGATTAATGGATCTGTCTGGGGGCAAGCAAACACAATCAGCAAACCCCACCCTACAACTCTTCTAATACAGTGCAACCCTTGATATGTTATTTCTTTCTTCAGTCTCTCTTTTCAAGAAACAGTACTTAGCAGTTCTCACAGTCAGTCTGTTCATTATATGACTAAGAAGACCATATGCAAGCATACGCCTAGGAGGAATTTTCCAAACTAACTGGCCTACTGAGGAGTCTTTCGGCACTTGAACAAAATTACTTTGCTAGAAAAACACACATTATCAATCACCTCTATTTTTTAGCATCTACACAAAACATGTGCAAATGCAAACTGCCCCTTCTGTGTCTGCTACAAGTTCACACCAGACACGATGCCAGCTGTTCTGTTAGCTCTGCACTTGGAGTATCAAAATATAGCTGTAACAAAGTTCACTTTTTAAAAATTATTATTATTTTCTGGCACCCCTTCAATCACAAAAAGACTGTCTTGTTTTGCACCCCACCCATCTGGTAAGCAGTCTCTACTTACATATGAGATTTTGGCACAATGGATGAGTGCCAGTTGGCAGAACTTCCTATCATAATGACAAGCACCTTCTCCACCAGTCAACACCAGCTGAGCATGTTGATTTACATGCCCTTTGCACTGCAGATGAAGCTGCCTGACAGGTTTTTATGAGGGAAAGAAGAGAAAATGACAGATGTTCCAAGCCACACCTTTCATTGTCCCATGGGGGTGAGTTTTCTGGTGTGTGCACAACTTACAGCTGGAGCCAGGGCTTCCCAAAAGAGCTCAGCTGCTATTCAGGCTGTTGTTCAAAAGAGCTCTCAGCTCATCAGGCATCAAATACTTGAGAAATCAACATCATATGTGTAACAATCCTTCCCTTTTTTGTCCCAATTCACCTGTGTATCATTTCAAAGTTAATTTAAGCTATCTGCTGAGTTTGGAGTGATTAAACTAGCATAAGGCCAAAATGAATATATGCTCTCTCTTGATTCAAGGAACAAGACTTTATTTCAAGTGTTGTTCTCCATATATTAATTTGGTGCACGCTGTATAAAAGAGCCATTTCAACTGACACCGCTTGGTAAAAGTGCTGTGGCAATGCAATCGCACACTTACAAATGGCACATTATAAAGGGAGCTGCTCTAAGGTCAGTCTCTCAGCATCCTGGCACTACACCTGCATGTTTGGACCTCCTTTCGATACCAAAAAACTCAGCTGTGACTTGATAAAGTATCCACAAGGCTCAGAAACTGATTTCTGCATACACTGTGTAGGACTGTGCTGTGTGCCCTTCCAATCTTGACCCATATGGTCTGCATAGGTAAGAGTCTGGGCCCAGTTAAAATTATCAGATATGCCCAGGCACTTCACTCCTCACCTTGGAGAAAGGTGAGGGCCCATAACATGCCTTGAATGATGCAGATGGTAGGCAAGACTGGCACGGGGAAAGGAGTGGGACAGTTTGTATCCATGAGTCTGGACTATCCAGTCTATCTGGACAATTTGAGTTAACACTTTGGCTTTGAGACATCTTGCTGCTGGAGTTACACCGGCAAGACTGGAATGTTGTATGAGTAATCCCACGGTCCCTCACTGGCTGGTGGGAAGAAACACATTTACATGCTGGATTCATTCTTCTTCGAACAGAGATGAATCATACTGCAGAAGTGCCTCTTTCTCTTAATTGACCATAGGGGGACTGTAGGGTGACAACTTCAGGGCACACATCTATAGTGTAAAAACCTACCTCTGGTGAGATGAAACTCACAACTAGTGTCAGTTCTCAGTACTTTAAAAAGAGAAGGTAGCTTACAAGAGAAAAACGCCCCATAAAATGCAAGATGAGAGTTTCCCTCTTTGTATACCTGTGATAATCTTGGTAAGTGACATTTGGCAAGGTGAGCAGGGAGATGCTACCACAAAGAGATACTCTGGGGTCATAGCTGAGTAGAGAAAGACAAGAAACAGAAATCTACTGACTTTTTCATTATTTAAAACAAAATAAAACAGGGAGTAGGAAATAAGAAACAGCAGAATTGTGATTAATCATGAATTAGCTAGATTTGTTTCCTGCAGTGACCCATCAGGAGCCTGCCATTTGGAGATGAATCATTCTCTAAGGTCAGGCGTAGCGACAATCATTTCCACTGAGCTGATACTGAGCACAGTTTTCAGTCTACACATGAGAAGCAAAATATATCCTTCAGCATTGTTACTCTTCAGTGGTCTCAGAGGTATCTTTTCAAAGATAAACAGGCAGCTGCTGTTTAACTATGCTTGATCTCCATGTGAGCAAGGATTAGAGACTGTTTTTTTGCATCTGCACCACTATTTGTGCCATTTAAAATATAAAAAAGTGTCAGCACTGTAACTCACAACTCTTAAACAAGCCCTTTGACAGCTCTGGTGTGTTGTTCTGGTTGGAGTTTTAAAGTATATTCATCACCTGAAGGAAGATTTTAACAAATTGTCACCTGATCCTTTGCTGCTCATCAAGCATATAGTAATTTGCAAAATAGTCTTATTGTGCACCATCGGAAAACACTTCATTTGATGTCTGAAAGGTCTGCACAAAGACATACAGCATTAGGTGGAGATAATGCGTTACTCTTCCATTGTCTGGGTATGGTGCTATCACTGTGCTATTACCCAAGTAAGAACAAGCTGGGGATAAAACAGAGTGTACCACTCCACTTTGGCTGTGGTCACAGAGAAAAACAAAGAACAGTTACAATTGCCTAGTACTGTGTCTTAGTGACCCAGAGGAGGATTTTGTGGGAGGAATGTCACAACCCCGTGGCCTGGCCTGGCATTGGAGTGAGACACCCCAAATGCTGTCTCCAGGGTGCTGGGACCAGCATGGTTAGGGCCAAGCACAGAACTACAGCAGTAAAACTATAGTCAAGTGCCTGATGGTTCAAAGGTGCCTGAAGGGTGATGCAATGAAACTAGAGTTCATCAAGGACATATTTTTGGGCTTTGATAGTTTTCAGAAGAGCACATATGGACTTTATTAGGATCAATTCTCACCATGCCATGATGTGGCAAACTTGTTTTCTGCTGAGAAAAAGTAGCATTTCTGTCATGGCTGTCATGGGAGTGATGGAAGACTGGAGAAAGGGGAAATTATTGGACATAATGGAAATTAAAAACCCCAGTTCTGTCCACATCTCAAAACCAGGTTTTTATCAGCTGTTCGCAAAAGAAAATGAAGCAAGGATGTTGGCCAATGTCCTTGGCCATTGCTGCTCAAATGATAGGCAGGAATGCTTATGGGCTTGTGTAGCTTGCTTCAGAGTTTATAAATGCTTCAGTCTGCATCTGTACAATCTCTCCTGTGTGACTATTTCTTTGCCTAGCATTTTAACAGTGTCTGTTTAATACAGTGTTTAACATTTACAAAGCATCACTTGCCTGTGGAGAAGTAGCAACTAATGCTAATAGACTTTTTCTTATTACAAAAGTCCACAGCCTTTAATCAGCCTGGGTGTTGGAAGTAGACCTTTCTCTAAGAAGCTGGAAATAGGTGAAGAAACCAAGGAGAAAAAGTAATATATTTAAGGATTTGCCTTTTCCCTGCCTTTTCCAATGTAATTAACTACTTGCTTGCTCCAATACATATGCCTGCTGTTCTTGTTACTGCTTCTTCCCTAACAGCTCAGTTCTTTCTCTCTGGATTTCTTGTTTCTGTTTCTTCATTGGCCATCTCAGCTCTGGAAAGTTCATTTCTTTCAGCAATTCTGGCCAGCTACTTGGCCTCATTCAAACAGCCTGCCGTGGGATCCTATGCACCATGGTTTTGAGCACTCCCTTTTACAACTGTCAACTGCACCTTTGAAAACCATTATGGCATCATGGTTCAGTTCCTTTTTAGATATCTTGTATCTTGGGACTTGACTCTAATCCACCCCACTATCCATCCCTGCCACAAGTACCTTCACTTCTTCTATGCTAATTCCGCTTATTCAGTACCCTTTCTCATCACCTGGTCCTCTTCATGACCCACTTTTTCGGTTATCTGTTTTCACAGGAACTTGATGTCTACTTCAGCCCCATTTAACTTTCATTCTTGAACTGTAGCTTCTGTATTACAGGCTCTGTGTCTTGGTTTCTACAGTTTGGAAAATAGCAATGCTTTGATCTTTAGATTTGCTGCAAGAATACTATAGGAGAAAATACTTAGAAGATATGGGGGATTGGAGATAATTAAATTGGTCATTGGCAACTGCTCGCCTCTTCTGCCTTGTGTGGAAGGTAGGTATTTCTTTCTAGTTAAGCTGATTTAATTTCTAAAATATATATATGTAACAATTTTTCACCAGAATCAAGAAACAGAAGCCAAAATTTCAGACCTGTGTAAGTGACCAAGTAATTCAATTCTACCCCATGATCAAAACATCACAATGGAAAAAAAAATATTACAGGAAATGCAGAATAAATCAAACTTGTGTACATGTTAACATCCACTGTAATCTGTAGGATGCTTTAAAACCTTAAGGAGGCTGCCACAGAAACCAGCAAAACTCCCAGTGTTTGACAGCTGTGGGTTGTGGTAGTCTTTACTCTTTACAATCTTTAAAACAATTTTTCTTTTAATTGAAAACTTGCTAAGGAAGAGGCATTTCAATGGCCAGAAGAAACCACCACTATTATTGTCATCTTTTTCTTATTTAAGAGATTAGAATGAACAAGCCAGGTTTTCAGATATGTGGTTTAAGGGAGAACTGCTAAATCACAACTCCCTAATAAAAACCTAACACTTATGCCATGTTGGACATTTGCCTGAAAGGGGAAGACAATGAAAAGTATGGAAGATTTAAAATCACTCACAGAGATCCTAGAAATGCAGTAATAGATGAAAGAGAAGGGAGGGAATGTGTTGGGAAGTAATGAATGACAAAGGGAAGATAGCATAGAGCCTGAGATGGGAGAGTACCTGTAAGATCTTCCAGAGATACTGGTTTACTTTTGCTCATCTCGAGATGGAATTTGTTCTGAGGTAAAAACTAATTTGATGCCAGTTTAAGGGATATTAATACTGATCATCCCTAGAAGTACGCACTTAAGCAAAACCTACCTCACGATAACCTCTGTACGGGGGCAGATTCTTAGTTCCTGCCACACTACAGTATCTGAACCTCCTCAGACTTTAGCCTCCAATTTGGTCATGGAGATATCCGCAGACAGCTGGCTTCTCAGGAAGTGTCCAGAAATATGCTGGATTACACAGCTACTGTGTAAATTGCTCTTGCAATAGCTATTTAACCCTTCATTTATGGATCCATCTCACTGATCAAACAAATCTAGTATACCTGCTGCTGTCGTCCCCAAGAAGGAAAAATTATCTTTGGTTAGATCCTCATTCACTCTGCCCTGTGTCTGGCTAGCCAGGAGCACTCTGTTCTGCAGGTGGTCAGAGGAGAAGGGGTGCAATTTTGATGGTCCTATGGCATGTCAGCCTTGTTTTCATGTATCTTTTAGGGAAGACTGAAAGACAAAAACTCATTTGACTGCCAACACATGTTTTCAAAAGGGAGAACAGAAGCAAGTACAGAATGACTAAATCTTGACAGTGTGTCTTATTAATGAGAACTTTTTTTTTAGTTAGGATTCATTGTGGGGAGGTTAAACTCTGTTTCTGTGGTTCTGTGGTCAGTGCTATATTCTTGGAAGACTGCAGTCTTGGTCTAAAAACCGCAAAATATTTATCAAGCATCTACCACTCAGAGACTTTAGCTGCAATAAGCTGTATACCATAATAATGGGCAATAAGGTTTGAAGTAAATCAATGAAAAACAAATATAAAACTTACTTTCTAGAGTGGCCCATTTAACCACCCCTGGGGGAAGCTTGGACTGTTGTAGTGAATCCAGCTGAACACAATATTCTTCAGGATTCTTACTCATCTCCTTTTACAGTCCTCAGAAAGCAAGAGAAAGGTAAACATTTTCAATTGAAAGTCCAACAAGTTATTGCAAAATTTTATGCTGTGTACTCTAACAATTTCCAAGCACTTAATGATATTTTTCAAGTTCCTTTTTGCTCTCAAAGTAGTTAAATGACTGCATGAAGATGACACCAGGGAAAAAAGGATTACTGTTATTTTGTTGTGAGGGCTCCGGTGGGATTCTGAGGGAATTGATTCAACAAAAATTACACAGAACAAATTTGCAGCACCGATGGAGAGGAATAATAGCCTCACAGTCTGTCTGTCTGTATCATCATTATCCTTAATGGTCTGTGCTTGCATTTGTAGGATACAGTGTACCTGAAGTTGGAGGACTAGCTGTTCTTTGGGACCCAGTACATTTGGATTCAAAGCTTCATTTTTTCTGGATACATGATACAAACCTGAGACAAGTGCATGCCATGAATATATTATCTTTCAGGATATTATTCTCAGGCAGTCACAGGTGCTGTAGCTATGCCCTTTTGTGCTCTTTTCCTTTATTTTTTTCCCCAGAGTGTTAAAGACTGCCAGGGATAATACTGAAACCCAGTCTGACTTCTAATGCACCTCTAGAGACCTATTGGATGAATTGCTTCTCTCCTGTCAGCAGTTATTTTTTCTCCTGAACATCATTCATGTCTCCCACTTTCACCATAACTTTGCAATGGGTTCTTCCAGACCTCATAGTTGTCATCAGTTCTTAAAATTATTTTGCACAAGAAATGCAAACATCCATGTTGTTTACTCTGAGATATAGTCAAACAAGCACCCACTTTTTAACTGTGCACACTATATTCTGACAATTTTCTTTAATTTTAGAAGGCTAATCTGCATTCATACTTTTGTAATAAGGGATGTCTTTGCTTCTAACAGCCAGCAAACGAAGAAGCAAATCAAGAATGAGATCAATCTCACATATCAGATTTCAGGTGTATTCATGTCAGAAATCTTTTGCTATCCAAAAAACATAAAAAATACACCAAGTTTTTTCAGAAGTGGCTATTTAAAAAAGTTAATTTATTGATTATTTTTGCAGGAAAAATACTGGACACACTACCTTCATAGAGTTTTGCCTGTCAAATATGCTAAAGACAAAGCTTTTACCATCCGTCTTTCCTCCCACACGTTATATTTACATGCAAAAAGACTTGCCCTTACTGAAGATACCTTACACATAAGGACTAGTCATGCTGCAGAAATGGAATGCTAGAAATGGATGGTAATATTCTTATGAGGAGCAGCTGAGAGAACTGGGGTTGTTAAGCCTGGAGAAAAGGAGGCTTAGGAGAAACCTTGTCACTCTCTACAACTGCCTGAAAGGAGGTTGCAGTGAGGTGGGTGTTGGTCTCTTCTCCCAAGTAACAAGCAGTAGGACAAGAAGAAATGGCCTCAAGTTGCACCAGGGACAGTTTAGATTGGATATTAGGAAAAATGTCTTCACCACAAAGGTTGTCAAGCATTGAAAAAAACTGCCCAGGGAAATGATGGTATCGCCACTCATGGAGGTATTTAAAAGATGTGTGATGTGGCACTTAGGGACATGATTTAGCAGAAGACTTGGCAGTGTCTCGTTAACATTTGGACTAGATGATCTTAAAGGTCTTTTCCAACATACATGACTCTACGATTCAAAAATTTACTCCATTTAGACTGAACTAAAGGTAGCATAAATGGTGGTATAACTGCAAGTAAAGTTTTTTTAAGTCACGGATAGTAAAAATAAGGCTTCTGGAAACAATAAGGCACTGAAGAATAGGTATTTATAGATTTTGGCCCAATTACTGATGTGGCTAAACCTGCATTGAAAGCTTAATTTTGGAAGGGCATTAAAAAAAAGAAGACGAAATAGGTTGTTGTATATTTTCTGGTACATAGATTTGTATGTACTAGAGTACGTAAGCTTTCTAAGCCTCTAACAAACACTCATGTTGGCAATGTGCCCTTGTAATTAGTTCAGACACATGTCTTGGCATGTTCAGTTCATTGCACAGAAACTTACACCCTGAATTTCAGAAAACTTGATACATTAAACTCAGCAAGCACTACAATTGTTCACTGCTTGCAAAGTTGGGCAGTTAATGCAGCTTGGCTTCCAAAACCTTTGCTATTTTGTAGAGCACTTCCTCTCTCATCTAACTTCACAAACTGCTCATCATAACTATTACGAAGATGAGCACATAGAATTATTTAGTAATCAGGCACATGTTTAAAAAAGCACAGTATCATTTTCAATGATAAAATGCTAAATCTGCGTTACACTTTTCCATCAATTGCATAAATAATTGCTGCTCCTATTTAGGGCCTTGCTTCCTATCCATATAGCATGCATCTATTACATCTGTAGCACTAATAAGTAATTTGAACTCTTTAACTGTCTTACAGGCTGTACAGGTAGTGTGGTGCTCAGATACGTAAACAGCTGAGCCTCAGAAGCAGCCCAAGTGCACTCCTCTTGTATTAGTATTGCTCTGAAGCTGATACATGCTGTTCCAGGTTAATTCAATAGTTACTTTACAGTGATGTCCTTCTTCCTTGATTTCCCAATTGGAAGGTCTGGGTGCAGTTTCCTTTTCTTTGGCTACTGGCTCTTGTAAGATTTTTGCTGTAGTACTAAGGAACCACTGAGTGCTGATCTCTCCCAGACCATTCCTCAGGATAACCTTTATTGTTTACCTCTTTTACCTAAGCCTTTTCCATAGAAATTGCTTCTCTTCTGAAAGATCAACATACCTTTCAGACACCCTGGTTTTCCAGGCGCAGGCCTCTATTCAACAGGAATGTCAGTCCTCCTGCCTTGTTGTATAACTTGCCTTTAGCTACACTCAAATGCGTTTTTCTCAATGTGGTAATTTACTGAATGACCAACATGCTCTGTTTTCCTAATCCTTTGTGGGTTTTGACCTCCTTGCTAATCTTTGTCATGACTGTGATTTAGCAGAACTGGCTGTATATCTGCTTGCAAATGACTGATAAAGATGCTTAGTACCTGGGGAAATCCATAAGGAAGATATACATCACCATTCATGACCTCCCTGCTGACAGAAGCTTGAAGTCTGTTATCAAGATAATAATTTTCCTCTCCAACCTGTGTTTCTACCTTTCTTAATTACTAAATCAAATGCCACACAGTGTAAGCCTGTCACTGCAGCTATCTTTAATCACTAGATTTGTCATCTTATTGAAGTAAGAAATCATATTTGTTTGACAAGATTTTTGTTATCCATGAAATCATGCTGAGCAACACTAACTAGATTTCTATAATTTAATTCTTTTTTAATCAAATCCTTACATTAGCTTTTCTGACATTTTAACTGCAATTTATATCAATCTGGGCTATGAAAAAATGTTCCATGGATGGAGAAAACAGGAGGTTATCCTCTCTTATCCATCATTAGTCATGTTGTTCTGCACAGCAGTGCCCAATGTGGTCCCAATCCATTTATAAGAGCTGAGGCATTTTGGAAAAGTAGTTTAGTAATTATATATATTAAAAAAAAATCCTTTCATCCAAAGTAGGCAAAGATAGAGGAATAACTTTTTCTGCTTTTTGAAGATGAAGTACAGAGGATTGAACTGACAATATTTTGGATACATTCTATTTAAAAGTTGCCAAGAAAATTCTGTAATTGAATTATTAATGAATAGTATTTATTTCTATCTGTTTATTTAGATGTATTATTATAGAACAGTTTCTGGGAAGAGACCCTGTTTTCATTCAAATATTTATTTTGCAGAGCCTAGTCCCTTTCACTAACTCTGCTTATCTTCTTTTTTCCAAAGCAAGAGCTCTGGGCATTCCCAGACCTTTTGACTGTTCCCACTTTAAAATATTCCTTTGATAAGCCAAGAGTTTTAGCATGCTATTAAATCTATCAGTTGATGCAGGAGAACAGCTGGGGATCAGGGTCCCTGGGCCAGCATTTGAGAGCCGGATGAGTACCTGAGGTAGAGTGATTTGGCCATATGGGAAAGCCCACGTGGCATTTTTGCTGGAGTTGGATGACATGGCAGCTGTGTCTAGTATCAGAGCTGACCTTAGCCCCACAATTACAAACACAGATAAACTCACACAGGGTGATGTGGTTTCTGCACTGTCATCTCTCTCCTAAGGTCCTGTTTTTGCCCAGAGTTGTGCTGAGACTGGAGGCTGGCAAATGGTCCATATCTGCCTAGACAATACTCACCTTAAAAGCTGAGAAGGGCTCCCCGAAAGTAAGAGCCATTTCAGCCTGTGCCACAGATACTTTTTCTTTATTTCCTCCCCATCTGTGGGAGCCAACAGGTCATCACAGCATATGACAATCTTGTGCTGGAGGCATAGGCACATAGGTACGAGGTACAGGAACAGGAACGTGCTTATTCAGGATAAAGTACTTTGCTGCTAAGATCTTCCTACATGCGGGTCATTGCCTGTCTTGTTCCCTCCTAACTCAATGCTTTCTTCCTTTCTACAGTCAGTGAATTGTGAAAGCAACAGAAAAGCTAGTTGACAGTGCACAAAAGAATTGTGTCTTATCCCAGCCTGACACTGCCTAGCCAAAACTGTGGGCGCATTTCAGAAGGATAGGTGGAAACAACTCATTTCATCTGTTGCACAGTTGCTCTTCTGCATCCTTCTGCTTTCCCTTCTTCCAACTTACCAGACTTCTTCTGTCTTTGATAATCTGTCTTAGCATGCCTATCCACACCACTTGCACTAGTGCTATGCTAAGTCCACCTCCCACAACAGATCAGACTTGACAGGATTCTGGCTAAAATGCAGAGTTGAAAAAAAGGCACTGATACTCAGTCCCTTTTCTGCGCATGTGTCTCAGAATTGTCATGCCAGGTTATGGATCTGGAGGAAGAGGCCATCATGAATGGTGAGCATTCTTATTATATATACTAGACCCATCTGGTATATGATTTCCATAACAATAATTTTGCTTCCACTGTTTTCTTAGAAGTACCTCTCACTTTTCTTCAGGTCAACAGTAGTGACTCTCCCAATAAACATGAAAAAAGAGAATGTGGAGAATTGCACACCAATGACCTTAAGAAATCATTTGAATTGAATGATAAAGCATTTTTAAAATATCTAAAAGATAAAGAAATAATTAAGGAGGCAGTGGGGATTTTGTAAGGAACAAATTGTATAAATACAATTTAATTTTCCTCTGAAGCAGATAACCAGATGTTGAACTTACCTATAGAGCTTCACTTTGGGAACTGCTTTGATTTGATATTTTATGACATTCTTATAAACCAGCAAAAGGAATACCAGCTGGATGAAATCACTAGACAGTGTATACAAAACATATTCTGTGTTTACACTCAGAATTGGTTCAATGGCAAAATATAAAGAGGCAGCAAGGGCTCTTCCAGAGGTCTTTCTGCTCTGATTCTACTCAGTGATTGCACCGGTGATCCCATTTGTATACTTAAAAATGACACAAAGCTGGTTTGGAAAACAGGTTTGGGGTTCAAAATTACCTTGACAGAGTAGAGAAAGGGTATGAAAACTAAGACTAACTGCAAGGGAATGCTCTAAGAGATGAGCACTCAACTGCATGGGCATGGTGTATTTAATAGGTAGTCAAGTTGCTGTTTTCAGAGGAGGATCCATGGGGCTGTAGTGGATCACAAGAAGAACACAACAATGTTGTACTGTTAGGGAAAAGGCAAACATCGTACCATTATATATAAACACATGGGGAGTTGGCAAAACACTTAGTGTATCAGTAAGGCCTGAGAAGGAATATCCTGTAAAGTTTTGGGCATCATGGTTCAGTGAAGCTGGAGGCCAGCTGGGGACTATCAGAGAAGAGCAATGTGAGTGCATCCATGCTCTTGAACTCTTTTGCCCTCTAAAACTGGTTATAGGAAGACATCTTCTCAGTCTATGCTAACTTGTCCTGTATGCCTTGCTGCTCCCCAAGACACTGCTAGCTGACGCAGGCCAAACTGGGCCAGCAACTGGTTGTCATGACCTAAAGGGTTACCCAGCCTGCAGATATGTAGAGATCATGACTGTGGGCTTGTAGAATTCTTTAACAAAGGACACAAAAGCTTTATCCTCTAAATTTCTCTATTACAGATCACCACAAATAGCACACAAAATCACCACTAGCAAGTATATGCATTATTAATGAAATTATATATATCAAAATATTACTAATTACTATCGACAATAATATAGTATCAACCAATCATACAGCAACAATCAATATTGCAATCAATAGCCAACAACCAGTAACAGCAACAACTAAGTAGGTATATATACTCTTAAAGGTTCCTACAAATTATCATAATGAATCAAGCTTATCAACAATTTACCAACAGATATACTTGCAATAGATTACTTATATAGATGTATAATACTGGTGTCAAGTGAATTAAATTTCAGAAGGGGCAACCAATTCCAGAGGTGGGAGGACAAATCAAACTGACCCCAAGAGTGGTCCCAGAGGGTGACCAATAACAGAGAAAGTTTAATTTCAGAGATAATCCACTTCACAGAGCCTGGAGTCAGTCATCTGGGTCTCAAGTGAGAGCCCGAGATCTTCTAGGAAGTTCCTGTAGGGTATTTAACCTGTTTAACAAAGGAAAAGTATGTGCAGCACACCTTGTTCTCAGAGATATTGAATCCATTCTGGATAAAAATCAAGTCCTTTTCGTATCATAGAAATGTAAAACAGCACAGACATCATCACTTCAAGCAGCCAGTAGATGCTGTAAATTTTGGTGTTTCACATGTAACAGAAAATAGATGATGATGATATTGGCTGGTTTTTTGTGTTTTTTTTTTTTTCCAGAGCAATTTTTATATTTCCACATGCTTTTCCACCTTTTCTGGTTATAAGCTGCCATTATAGTCTCTTGATTTTGCACTTATCAGTGGTATTACAGGACATCTCTTGGTTTTAGGTACTCTGGATATACTTCAAATAGACAAGCTGTATTTTTCAGGATGCTTCTGGTTCACAGACCTGGTTCCCCGGCTCACAGCTCCCAGGCTGGCATACATTTTGTCTGTTGATGTATTTCAGCAGGCATTTTCTTCTGTTCAGTAATTTTCCTCTTCCAACCATGTTACCTCTGTGGCTGCTCACGTCACTGGTCTAACACCTACTGCCCAGATGCACTCTGATGTCTGAATTATAAAAATACCCTGGTCTGACACGCCTGGCATCACCATGTAAAAGAGAGCTTTTGTCTGTGCACACTGATCAGACCTTTTGAAAAACATGCCTTCAGTTTTGGGGAGTGACCCTTAGTTTGTCTTTCACCCTCAGAAGAATCTGTGGATTTTACCCCTTTAGTCAGAAATCAGTAAGGGTCCGAGTCTCACTGATGTATAGTATTACTCAGACTTTTTTGTGAAGGGGTCTTAGAACATCTCCAGAGTCAACTCTTGTAGAGAACTTCAACCAAGACTAAGGCTTTGTATTGAAACATCTACTGTTCATTGTGAATACCAACAATAGGCCTTTGAGAGATACCTGAATATACTGATTTATTTGGTATTTTTTCTTCTGAGTAGTCTGCTGTTATATTGAATTATTAGTTTAAAAGAGAGCTCTTTAAATTAGTCTGGAGTCTATCATATGAGACAAGAGAGCTCTTTAGCTTTTTGTAGGACAAAATGCGGTCTCAGGGGAGCATATACAGTAAGGGCCCCAATCTGCTGTGGGCTCTTGGCTGTTTTTTGAGGATCATCCTTATGAGTCTGTTCCTTGACCACCACTCTTGTAAATGAGAAGATTTTTCATGTGAATGAGGTAGCTCTTTCCTATCTCCCCAGTGGTACCTTTTGTGTCTTTTCTTCTTGTTTTTCCCAGGAAGGTACTTGGCTCTAGTTTTGCCTTCATCTCACAGAAAGACATACAGACCCCTAGAGGTGACTAGCACATGTTTCTGTCAAGATGGCCTGAGCTTTGCATCTCTGCTCCCTGGGATGCTTTGGAAAATCTGGTATAGGCTGCTAGGATCCCACAAGAGCCACCCTGGGAACACAATGGATTAAAACCACAGGACATGCTAGGAGGGTTTGAACACAGTGTCTTCAGCAAGAGACTCAGCTAGTCCTGTACCCTCTCCTCCATTTGGGCTGTTAAAAGAGGTTTAGGGGAGTGTTATAAAAATAGTGCATGTGTGAAGAGATACTTCCTGAGCCAGAGATAATAACAAGACTGCTTAGTAGACTTGGATGGGCTTTCTTCCCATTAATAATCTAATCAGTTTCTGACTCAATCTAAATCTCAGGCAGCCACAGGATTGTGTGATGATTTATCTAGGGATAAATTATTCACTTATAACCTTAACCACCATGTCCTTTAAAGTTTTAAACATGCTACTTGAGAGTTTAATCAGTTCACCTCTACTATTTTGTTGTGACTTCCTATTCACTCCTACATGTCATTCATGACTGTGTACATATATATGTACATAGACTCCTCTCTAATCCTTTTGTCTCAAAAAATGAAAATATTTTGAACTCTTTAACCTTTCCTCATGTTGAAGTTATTCCATATCTTTGACTTCTCTTGCCTTGCTCTCTGTATTTTCTACTTTTGTTCTCTCCAAGGAAGAAACAGAACAGCACATTACATTCACTATATGAGCAGGCTTTACATGCATAAAGTGGCAGATTATTATTTTGTTATTTCTCTGTTCCTTTCTTAAGAATTCTGTTTTGATGTATCCTGAGTGTGGTATTGAGATTTTTATGGAATTATCAACAATAACTTGAACATCATTTTTCCTGCATGCTGATAGCTAATTTAGAGCTCATTGCTGTTATGCATGGTTAAGAATGGGTTTATCCATGTGCAATACTTTGTATTTATTAGCATCTCATCTGCCATTTTTTGGGCCAATCACTCAGTGTTGTGAGCCATCTGCAACTCTTCACAGTTGAATTCCATTTTATTGCCTTAAATAATAGAGTATCATCAGGAAATTTCATTACTTCATTTTTCCAGATGATTTATGAATGTGTGGGGTAACATCATTTCCAGCACAGATCCTTTCAAAGAGCTCCAAGGAGCAAAGGCTCTGTTAAATTAATGATTTGAGGACATGGAATGACAAAAAAAGAAAAGGTGAGCAGTAGATGGTCTCTCTGCATTCCCTGTGATATTTTTTTGCCTTTACTGGTTCCCTGGGGACTCAGAAGAATATCTACAGAGGATATCACTGAATGTTTCTAGAGATTTCATCTTTTGCTTCTGTGACTATTGCATTGTGTTACTTTCACATACTAATCTGCCTTGCTCCGCATCAGGGCAAGAACTCATTTACTGCTCAGTGGGTGCTACTGGTCCTTATGTTATATTGTACTTAGGCTTCTCATCATCTGATCCAGAGATATATTTTTAATTTTCATCCTATACTTTCTACTTGTAATGTCATAGAATGAGAAGTCTCTAAGTCTCATCTCCCCATAGTATTGTCAAACAAGTGTTGCAAAATCAGTTCAGCTTTCACACAATGACTTTTTTTGCTCCACTAGCTCCATAGCACAGGTGAGGATTTTTCCATCACTCCCCTTTCCCCAGATACAGTAAAGGGCTGCATAATTGACCAGCAGTAGCAGTCACTTTTCTCCTTCTTAGTAGCTGGTGCAGTGTTGTGGTTTTGACTTTCAGCCTGGGAATAGCGCTGATAACACACTGATGTTTTTAGTTGGTGCTAAGTCATGTTTTCTCTGACCAAGGACTTTGTGAGTCTTATGCTCTGCCAGGGAGGAGAGGAAGCCAGGAGGAAGCAGACAGGACACTTGACCCAAACTAGCCATAGAGGTATTCCATACCACAGCACGTCATGCTCAGGAGGTAGAACTGGGGGCAGTTACCTGGAAGGGCTAGATCACTGCTCAGGTCAGGCTGGGTATCGGTTGGTGGGTGGTGAGCAGGTGTATTCTCTTCCCTTGTTATTTCTCTTACTATTATTATTATTGGTTGTAGCAGCAGTGGTTTGTGTTATACCTTAGTTACTGGACTGTTCTTATCTCAGCCAGTGGGAGTTATATTCTTTTGGTTCTCCTCCTCATCCCTTTAGGAGCTGGGGAAGGGGGGGAGGGGAATGAGCGAAGGCTACGTGGTTTCTGAGTGACAGGCTGGGCTTAAACCACGATAATAATAAAGAACTTTTCATAGAATGTGTTGATAGCCTCTTAAACAGCTAATTTGTAGTCAGCATCACTTCCCCTTTCCCAAGCCTCTTGCATTCTATAGAGGGGCTTTGCATTTAATCAGGGGCGCTGGTGTACTGTCAATCATATCTCAGCTTTAATGTCTGCTTTGAGACATATATATATGCAGTTCATTTCTTTTCATCAGCATTTGAGGCCAGGCTTCAGCAATTGCATTTTTTCCCAGGCACAATGCCACAGCAGTATATAGTCCCAATTGCAGCATCGAGAAGTGACATGTCTCATTAAGCCTCTAAGACCCTCCTAGCACTGAGAAGAGAATGCTTTCAATGGGAGGACCTAGCCACAAATGCATTAATTTCTCACTCTCTTCAGGGTAGCTGAAGGAGGATGGTATTTCATCCTCTCTTCTTCTTGGTCTGTGGTATTTACAGATTAGAAATGACGGTGTATTTATAAAGATGCCTGTCTGCAGGCCTTCCCCCACCTCATTAGATTAGCAAGAAAAAAGGTCACATTGGAGCCAGGAACTGGAGTACAAGAAGCAGCACAGTTTTGCACCCTGTCTCCATCACTGCTCTCCAGCTATTGCTAGTGCCTGGGTACGGAGAGGGGCAAGTGAGCTGCTCCCTCCTGGGGATACAAATGGAATAGCAGCCACTGGAAACAATTAAGATTACAACTGTCATAGTTTAATTGCCTCAGTAAACATCTATAAACAGCTTGAATAAGCAGACAACCAGAATGTTAAATAGAAACTTTATATATATTTTAAATGTACACTAGACAATTGAGTATCATTTATATTTGCAGTTAAGTATGTACAACCGTGATACAACTTGCATACAGATCATCAAATACTTAATACATGCAGACCGTAGTGTTTCCTTGTAATCATGACTGCAGAAGAGAAAGAAAAAATTCCCAGGACAGCAGGGAGGAGAAAGATGTACATGCTGACCATGGCAATCTGACATACTCTACTTCCTTTGACCACCTGACCCTGCAGGCTCTGTCCGTATTTCCCAGGTGAGGTGCTGCAGTGGAGAATTCATACCTCTCCCGGATAATGGAGTCACCAGAACAAATTGAGTGCCTTCTCAACCAGCTCCTCCTGAGTCAGTGCAGTGGAAACTGCTGCAAGGAAGAAGCCTTTTTAATCTCCTGCCATTCACTGCTCGTTCTGTCACAGCTTTCTAAGCATCCCATTTCCTAAGTCTTTTGACCTGGTGAACCAGAGTAATGAAATTTTTGTGAAAGACTGACTTAAGTCTGAGAACAGCATTCACTGCACATCGCCATGTGAGGTGGCAAAACTTATTACTAAACCTTTCAAGGAATCAGGGTATTGAACTACCTGTCACCGAGACCCAGGGATATGTTTTATTTAGCTGCAAAAGCCTCCAGATCCAACTGTCACAAACAGTTCCCTTTGAAGAGGGCCATGAGGCCATGAGGCCTGAGGGGGAGCTGGTGTAGAGCATGAATGGGGGGTGAAGCATTACAGAAGCTGGTGTCACACCTTGCAAACTGGATGGTTCTTAGCTGGGAAACTTTTCCAAAAGAGAGAGGGGTAGTCTCGGATGTTTGCCAGGCTGTCCAATGGGATGCAGTCCAAAATATGAAAAGCAAGTAAAAAAGGAAGAACTTTTTTTATTATTTCTAGTTTCTGGGAGGTGAGGGGGGAAGAAGAAATTGCACCTCTGAGAGGTGCACTGGACACCCTTTGATTTTGTCTGTTCTGGTTTAGCTGGCACAGATAAAAGAATCTATGTATTAAGCTCTCCTTCAAACTCTGATTCCACAAACATGAACACCCACTAGGGGGAAAAAAGTAATATGTATTTATGATTTGGCAGCATGTCACAAGAGTGGGAAATTGGGTCTACCGTTTCATCTGTTTCAGGTCACTTTGAATGACAGCAAGATTTGTATCATGGTTTATATAAGCAGCTGGCAAATAAGCCCCACAGCCAGTTGCTCACTTTCCCCTGCAGGATGGGGAAAGAATTGAAAGAGTAAAAGAGAGAAAACTCATGGATTAAAATAAAGACAATAGGTAAAGCAAAAGCTGCCCAGGCAAGCAAAGCGAAACAAGGAATTCATTCACCACTTCCTACTGGCAGGTCACCCTCACAGTGAAAAATTTCCTGATGTTCAGATAGAGCAGCCTGTTTCAGTTTGTGCACATTTCCTCTGGTCCTTCCACTGGGCACTTTTGTGACAAGCCTGGATTGGTCCTCTTTGTACCATCCCTTCAGCTATTTATACACATGGATGAGATTTTCCCCCTTCCCCCTTGAGCTTTTTCTCCTATAGGCTGAACAGTCTTAGCTATGGCAAGCAGTATTCAACGGTCTCCAGGGTTCCATCACATGCAGCAGTGACTTGGGAAAACAAACTCCATCACTCTGAATGTCCTCTTCCTTCTTTGTTCCTCCCACAGCTTTATGTGCTAAGCATGACATCATACGACATGGAATACCCCTTTTGTCAGCTGGGGTCCCCTCCCAACTCCTTGTGCACACCCAGCCTACTTGCTGGTGTGATGGTATGAGGAGCAGAAAAGACCTTGACTCTGTGTAAGCGCTGCTCAGCAGTAGCTAAAATATCTCTGTTTTCAGCACAAATCCAAAACACAGCCTCATATTAGCTGCCATGAAGAAAGTTAACTCTATCCCAGCTCAAATCAGAACATCCTGACAAACAAAACCGTAGCATGACAGTTTTTTGTCAAAATCCTTACCAGCACCTCCAGACACATCAACATGGCAGATAATCAGGATCCCTTATATTTATCCTGAAGTTATATGAATGATTCTTGCTCACTGTTGTTTCTCATGTCCTACTTTTCTGCACACTGTACTGGATGATATCTGAATTTTCTTCTGATGATAATAATAATATGCTATTAAAGTACAGATTAAAATTTTTATTTAAATGAAATCTCTGATATCTTTGACACTAAAATAATCTTCCAGAAATGTAGAGAGATTTGTGTAACTGCTGAGAAACGGAAAATATTAGCAAGTTCTGAAAGACAATTTCGAAAGAGTAATGGAGTTTTTCTCTGTGAGGTTGAAGAAAATATTCTGCAAAGACAGGAAGGACAGATGCAGAATATCTAATGAGCATTTCACTCATGGCACATGAGTGATGAGGTATCATGAAAGGCTTGGGTATTTTGGAAAATGGTACTAGAGCAGGTGTCATGATGCAATTTATTTCTCATCATGGACTTTCACGAAGTGCCTTAGAAGCATGTTTTCAAAGTGTTAATTAATCTAATGTGAATTTCAGGCTTTGTGACCTATTTCAAGAGGTATATTAAGGCATCTCTTATGGTTTGAAGAAGATTGGATTATCATGGGAATTGAAATTTCCATGGCATAAACAGTAGGTCAAGATTTTATGCAGGGTACTATAAATCTTAAATACAACCATGCACCTACTGAAAAATGTCCTTGAATCTGTCAACACAACTGGTGTTTAGTCTTTTCCTCATAAAACTGTCATGCAAGAAGTTACTTGAAAGTAACCTGGAGTTTGCAGTGCTCTGATACAGCAGAGCATATGCATGCTGTCTCCATGGTTAAGTGTGAGGTTGATGACCCTGGTGGGAGAAGTCCAGAGTACCTCATGTTTATAGCCTGGTCCCCTGGGCAAAGAGCTTGTATAACAGCTAGTGTCCATACCTGACTGATGCTGCATTTGCAGCTCCCTGTGGAAAGACTCATACACATTTCTGTCAGTACTGACAGAATCAGGTCTTGCAATTTTCTTTGGAAAATGCTGGAACATGCTAGCCCCAGCTAGGATCTACGTCTTCCTCAGGCTGTCAGAAGGCAGGTATGCCACCATCATCTAGGCAGACTAGAAGCATTGTGAGACTGTCGTGGTTTAAGCCCAGCCGGTAATTCAGTACCACACAGCTGCTTGCTCACTCCCCCCTTTTCCTCCCCCCTCTCCTGGAGGGATGGGGAGGAGAACCAAAAGAATGTAACTCCCATGGGCTGAGATAAGAACAGTCCAGTAACTAAGGTATAACACAGACCACTGCTGCTACAACCAATAATAATAATGGTAAGAGAAATAACAAGGGAAGAGAATACAACCGCTCACCACCCGCCGACCGATACCCAGCCTGACCTGAGCAGTGATCTAGCCCTTCCGGGTAACTGCCCTCAGTTCTACCTCCTGAGCATGACGTGCTGTGGTATGGAATACCTCTATGGCTAGTTTGGGTCAAGTGTCCTGTCTGCTTCCTCCTGGCTTCCCCTACTCCCTGGCAGAGCATGAGACTCACAAAGTCCTTCGTCAGACTAAACATTACTGAGCACCAACTAAAAACATCAATGTTATCAGCGCTGTTCCCAGGCTGAAAGTCAAAACCACAGCACTGTACCAGCTACTAAGGAGGAGAAAAATGACCGCTACTGCTGAACCCATGACAGAGACTAAACAATTACCACAGTTATATGGAAGTGTTCTAAAAATCCCAGCTTTGTGCAAAAGATATTACTGGAGTGAGACACCAGGAAGGACTAGGGATACAGTGTTGTCACAAGCTTATAATGACTGCCAGACTTGTGCCCCACCAAGCATGAATGCTGTTCCCCTGCTCTTTAACCACTATCAGGGGCATGTTTTCTCCAAAGCACTGCTGGAAAAAAGCTTGAACCTGTGATCCAAGTCTTCAGCCTTCGCTGAAGCAACACAAGCAATTAGAATGGACTTCAGTTGTACAAATGGGAGCTGTCTTGGGGTGTCTCAAGGTGGTCTATCACCAATATCTGTAACTAGAATTATTCCCTTTAAGGTGAGAATTTACCATTAGCACTCATCACAGGAATGACTCCTATGACAATTAAGAATTGCAATTTGAGAACTTTTTTTTTTTTTTTTTACATCTCTAAATCCACACTACCCTGACTTAACTTTCTCTTCAGCCTTTCACCTTTAATGGAAAAGTGCCCTGACAAGATCGTGCGCAGACAACTTAGAAAATAAAAGGATCTGGGAGTGCCAAATGCAAACAGATCTCTAATGTATGACTCTGCACCTCTGTCCCTCAAACACTGCCAGAGAAGAGCAAGAGAAACCATCAGTAGAAAAGGACCATTCAGATACACCCAGGAGAATGCCCCCACACACCTCTCTTCAGTATTCAAGTCAGACCATGTTTCTCCATGTTGGAAGGTGAAGGCTATATTTAATCCAAAACAACACCTAACTCCCTCTACCTCTCTGTAAGAAAAGTCTAATGGGTTTTCAGTGTTTCCTTGAAGCTGATGGACCATTCATCCCTAAAGCAAGCTAGAGGTGGTGCTGTGCTCTGCCATGCATCCAGCTCATAATCACTGCTGCACACAGGGAGAAGGTGAACTTTGTTTGTCACTGGGACTATAATTTAAATTGACTGACAAGACTGATAAATGCTTAATCAAAAAGACTGCTTTACAAAGGAGTTGTGAAGCATGGAAATTAACATGATTATTTTGTTTCATGTTCGTATAAAGCCAAACCCTTCCCTGACATCTGTGGAGATGTAGCTCTTATGGTAATGGTGCCTATGAGAAAACAGAACCAGGATTTTTCTGGGTTTTGCATTTTGTCTATACTGCACTGATTTTAATAATAAAATTAATTACAGTGAGAAAAATAATTTTTTTTTTTATTATTCATGTGCTTTCACTTCTCTTTGGAACCTTGTTTTAGACTCACCTTAGTGTCCATATGTTGCCAACAGCTATGTTCAGATGAGCAGCTGACCCTGTGCTCATGGAAGAATCACAGAATCAGCTAGGTTAAGATCATCAAGTCCAACCTTTACCCCAGGACTGACAAATCCACCACTAAACCGTGTCACTAGGGGCCTCATCCACATGGTTTCAGAACACTTCCAGGGACGGTGGTTCCACCACTTCCTTGGGCAGCCTGTTCCAATACCTGACCACCCTCTCAGTGAAGAAACTTTTCCTAATATCCAATTTAAACCTCCCCTGGTGCAGCTTGAGGCTGTTAGCTCTTGTCCTATCACTTGTTACTTGAAAGAAGAGATCAGCCACCTGAAAGTCAGCATAATAATTATGCACATTCAAATAATGTGATGCAAATTATTTAAATACTTAGCAGGACTGAAATCAGTGTGACTCCATGTTTTCAAAGAACAGTGTTCAGCCATGGCAAGGTAAGGACCAGCTTTATTTCAGTACAATGCCCACACTGGAGGTAATGGCAGGGGCTGCTATGCTTTGAGAAGTATCTTGAAGTTTTAGCTCTGAAAAAGAGACTAGGGTAACCCTGGTTTTTTCACTGAAAATAATTCTGTGTGGATGGTCAATTTTGCAAACTTCACCCTTCCTCTTGGATTTCTCCACCATCTTTTTCGGTTGTCTCCCTGCCCATTTCCCAGGCACAGGAACATGGCCTGCTTTTCTTGAAAAAACCCCACCTTGCACGCTTGAGAAGATTCTAATCATCCTTCCCTATAGTTTTCTTTGAAGCCTTATTTTCACATGGCATCTAGAAGAAATCTGGTCAGTGCTTTCCAGTGCTGGTGGGGGAACTGTTTTACATGTGCAGGGACTGTTTTATGAAGGCTCTGTACTTGTATACACAGTGTGATTACAGCTAGCCCTCTGATCTCACCTCCTGATTACCAGTCAGTGGATCACCAGTTTTGATGCCCAGCATCCACACCTGCTTGTATGTATACACTATATATAGAGCAGCAAGGTCCCACTACAGAAAGCAAAGAGAAGGTGACACATTTAATTAGCAAGGTACATTACAGGATTTTGCAATATTAGTGAGTGTTGGTTCAGCTCCTGCAATTTGAAGTAAAAGAAGGCTTGCTGCATGAGCATCAGAGTGGTACAGGTTTGTGCAAGTGATTTTATAGAGTTGTCTTTGTGCTTTCCTTATATGAAGCTGAAAAAAGACTTAGATGCATTGGTAGACTTCTGGAGACATTTTAAGATTGCTCTGCCACTACAGACCTGAGCTCAGAGAGGCTTGTTAATGGGGTATATTAAACAAGATTATACTGCACAACTGGGAAGCATTTCCTTTACATAGGGAAAACTTCATTTCCAACATCGGAAATGTATCAGCTCAAATTTCTCAACTGCTGACACACCACAATACAGCTGTAGCAGCGTTTTACTTGGTCCTTCCTGCATAAGCTCATTCTTGTTACTGGAAAAGCTCTATGTATCTGGCAGACTATGTATCAGGAGAAAATAATTTCAGAGAGTTATCCTGGGCTGGTGAGACATCAGGGAGAGCACATTTTTCTGTCAACAACCTCTTTTTCCCCCCAAACACCATATTCCATATTTCCTTTTTCAGTGCAAGAATGTATTTCATAGAATCATAGAATAGTTAGGGTTGGAAAGGACCTTAAGATCATCAAGTTTCAAACCCCTTGCCATGAGCAGGGACACCTCCCACTAAACCATGTCACCCAAGCCTCTGCCCAGCCTGGCAGGGAACACTACCAGGGATGGATCATTCACAGCCTCTTTGGGCAACCCATTCTAGTGCCTTACCACCCTCACAGTAAAGAACTTCTTCCTTAAATCTAATCTAAACTTTGCTTAAGTTTTAACCATTTACCCCTTGTCCTATCACTACAGTCCCTAAAGAAGAGTCCCTCCCCAGCATCCCTATAGGCCCCCTTCAGATACTGGAAGGCTGCCATGAGGTCTCCATGCAGCCTTCTCTTCTCCAGGCTGAACAGCCCCAACTTTCTCAGCCTGTCTTCCTATGGGAGGTGCTCCAGTCACCTGATCATCCTCGTGGCCCTCCTCTGGACTTGTTCCAACAGTTCCGTGTCCTTTTTATGCTGAGGACACCAGAACTGTACACAATACTCCAAGTGAGGTCTCACGAGAGCAGAATAAAGGGGCAGGATCACCTCCTTCGACCTGCTGGTCACACTCCTTTTGATGCAGCCCAGGATACGGTTGGCTTTCTGGGCTGCGAGCGCACACTGCTGGCTCATGTTCATTTTCTCATCGACCAACACCCCCAAGTAGTTCTCTGCAGGGCTGCTCTGAATCTCTTCTCCACCCAGCCTGGAGCTGTGCTTGGTATTGCCTCAAACCAGGTGTAGGACCTTGCACTTCGCATGGTTAAACTTCATGTAGTTGGCATCAGCCTACCTCACAAGCATGCCAAGGTCCCTCTGGATGGCATTCCTTCCCTCCAGCGTATCAACCGAACCACACACCTTGGTGTCATCGGCAAACTTGCTGAGGGCGCACTCAATCCCACTGTCCATGTGAAGAAGACGTTAAACAAGACCGGTCCCAACACCGATCCCTGAGGGACACCACTCATTACTGGTCTCCAGCCGGACAATGAGCCATTGACCACAACTCTTTGTATGTGGCCATCCAACCAGTTCTTTATCCACCAAATGGTCCATCTATCGAACTGATGTCTCTCCAGTTTAGAGACAAGGCTGTCATGTGGGACAGTGTCGAACGGTTTGCACAAGTCCAGGTAGGTGACATCAACTGCTCTCATCAGTTCTGTAGCCCCATCATAGAAGGCCACCAAATTGGTCAGGCAGGATTTCCCCTTAGTGAAGCCATGCTGGATGTCAGTAAGCACCTTGTTGTTTTTCATGTGCCTTAGCATGCCTTCCAGGAGAATCTGCTCCAAGATTTTGCCAGACACAGAGGTGAGACTGACTGGTCTGTAATTCCCTGGGTCATCCATTTTCCCCTTCTAAAAATGGGTTTATACTCCCCTTTTCCCAGTTGTCACAAACTTCACCTGACTGCCATAATTATTTGTAGATGTAGCCTTAATTTGAACTGTAGAGTACTTGTGTAAAGCATTCGACACTGTCCCACACGACATTCTTGTCTCTAAATTGGAGAGACATCAATTTGATGAATGGACCACTCGGTGGATAAAGAACTGGCTGGATGGCCACACACAAAAAGTTGTGGTCAATGGCTCAATGTCCGGCTGGAGACCAGTTACGAGTGGTGTCCCTCAGGGATCAGTGTTGGGACCGGTCTCGTTTAACATCTTCATCGCTGACATGGACAGTGGGATTGAGTGCGCCCTCAGCAAGTTTGCCGATGACACCAAGCTGTGTGGTTCGGTTGATACGCTGGAGGGAAGGAATGCCATCCAGAGGGACCTTGACACGCTTGTGAGGTGGGCTGATGCCAACCTCATGAAGTTTAACCATGCCAAGTGCAAGGTCCTACACCTGGGTCGGAGCAATCCCAGGCACAGCTACAGGCTGGGCAGAGAAGAGATTCAGAGCAGCCCTGCAGAGAAGGACTGCTGTTGGGTGTTGGTTGATGAGAAAATGAACATGAGCCGTTTTCAGTGTGCGCTTGCAGCCCAGAAAGCCAACCGTACCCTGGGCTGCATCAAAAGGAGTGTGACCAGCAGGTCGAAGGAGGTGATCCTGCCCCTTTATTCTGCTCTCGTGAGACCTCACTTGGAGTATTGTGTACAGTTTCGGTGTCCTCAACATAAAAAGGACAGGGAATTGTTGGAACAAGTCCAGAGGAGGGCCACGAGAATGATCAGGGGACTGGAGCACCTCCCATAGGAAGACAGGCTGAGAAAGTTGGGGCTGTTCAGCCTGGAGAAGAGAAGGCTGCATGGAGACCTCATAGCAGCCTCCCAGCATCTGAAGGGGGCCTATAGGGATGCTGGGGATGGACTCTTCATTAGGGACTGTAGTGATAGGACAAGGGGTAATGGGTTAAAACTTAAACAGGGGAACTTTAGGTTGGATATAAGGAGGAAATTCTTTCCTGTTAGGGTGGTGAGGCACTGGAATAGGTTGTCCAGGGAGGTTGTGAATGCTTCATCCCTGGCAGTGTTCAAGGCTAGGTTGGATGAGGCCTTGGGTAATATGGTTTAAAGTGAGGTGTCCCTGCCCATGGCAGGGGGGTTGGAACTTGATGATCTTAAGGTCCTTTCCAACCCTAACTATTCTATGATTCTATGATTCTATGATTCTAAGATCTGTTTGTGTTTCTATGACCATATAGAGATCTGTTATTAGCTTTGTTCCCTTCTTACATGAAAGCTTCACTCCCAAGTTTCCTGGAGTCTCTCCTGGATTTTTTAACAAATTCAGGGAAACTTAGTACTCATAAATTCAGACTGATAGAGAAAATAATAATCTACCTAAATCAGAGGCCAATATTCTCTGCCTCTGAAGTACTGCCTCTGAATTACTAGCAGGCAGTTGAGGTTGCACAGTACTTTGCTGGGTGGGGAAAGCAAAGAATCTGTTCTACATTGTATTAATTAAATGGAATTGATGAAATGGCCTGAAGGACCCTTGAGTGAGTCCTAGTAAAAATATCCTTACTCATATTTTATCAGCTGCAAATGAGAGCACAGCTAATCCTCCTAATACAATAATGGGAAAGAAGCTTCATTAGCTCCATTGTCTGGTAAGGGTCTTCTTTAAGCCTGTGGCAGAAAACTTAATAAAACCCAATAATTTATGGAGCTACTAGTTAGAGATATTAAGTATTTTCTTAATGAATATATTAATAAATGCTTGAGTCTGTGGTAGGAAACACTGAAGAAATTTATTTTCCAAGCAGGGAGTCTGCAAGATCTCCCATGTAAATGGAAATACATGTGAACTGGCAATTAATGTTAATGTCAGACACCACGCAGCAGAAACAAAGAGAAGCACTGAAAAGCAGGCACAGACAGAAATTATGCTGTGGACCATTTCTGCTATCTGAAAGTAATGTTAGGCAGTATAAGGCCATTCTTCATACAATGGTATGACAAAGCTCTTCAAGAATTGCTAATGCATGCTACTATACAAAGGTACAAAACTTTCCTAGAGTTAATCAATAACCATTTAGTAACATATTAGAAGATATGATCTAGCATTACTATTAAATGTCCCATTTACGTTTTAAAGCTATTCAGATAATTCCTCATACTCCAGGATCTTTTCGAAAATATCAGCAGGAGTCCATATTTCTTTGAAAATCCCAGTCTGAAAAGCTATGCAAAGATACTTAATTATTTTTTTCCTATTTTAAGTGCACAACTCAGGAGATCACTGATGTGCCAGCAGAATTTGTACTAGCCTTGCTGCCTAAGCAGAAACAAACCAGACGGCAGACAAGTAGAATTTACAGTCTCTGGGCACTTCATCATGTGCACTGCTATGAGAGGTCTTGCAATACTTTCCTCCACACTACAGGCCGTCCAAGGAGTAGCAGGGACTTTGTGTAACATGCTAAGTTGAAAACAAGCAAAAAACCTTGATGGGATATTATTGGACTCCATACCTTTTCATGTCAAATTCACAGTGGAAGGCCTGAGTTTTGATATCAATACTGTCTGAAAATACCTACTCAAGTGCGGTATTCTGCTTATTTCATGGTGTTTATTATAATACAGAGATCACTTGCATGAAAATGTAGTATAAGAAGCAGTCTTATGTAATAATATATACAACTGTAACCAACAGGGTGGAAAAAGAAATTCAAACTTTAACTGGTGTTTAGTGCAAACATGCAAAGAGAACATCTCCAATGAACAATCCTTTGTTAGTTACCTATCCTGTTTAAGCTTTAAATAATATTATTACTGAAGGGGGCATATAGGGATGCTGGGGATGGACTCTTCACTAGGGACCATAGGGATAGGACAAGGGGTAATGGGTTAAAACTTAAACAGGGGAAGTTTAGATTGGATATAAGGACGAAATTCCTTCCTGTTAGGGTGGTGAGGCACTGGAATAGGTTGTCCAGGGAGGTTGTGAATGCTCCATCCCTGGCAATGTTCAAGGCCAGGTTGGATGAGGCCTTGGGTGATATGGTTTAGAGTGAGGTGTCCCTGCCTATGGCAGGGGGTTTGGAACTTAATGATCTTAAGGTCCTTTCCAACCCTAACTATTCTATGATTCTATGAAACATGGAACAAAGTGTGAGCAGCAATATAAATCTGCATTAAACAACACCAAGCAGGATAAATTCAAGCATGAAAGACTCAAACAGCATCTGTTAGTATGACATTTTGCCTCCTGCAGCACTCTTACACACCCCATGTCTGTGTCCAGCTTGCAATGTTGTTTGTAATGAGGATGGAAAAGATATTAAAAGGCTTGATGGAATGAATTGATGACTTCAAGTGCAATGGCACTCAACAACTGCACCGTGTACTTTAAGCTACAAGGCGCAATTGATTCTTGGGAGGACAAAACCACTGTGTAATAGATGCCCAGAGAGGTATGGATGTTAAAGCAAAGGCCATTCCCAGTTTCTTTCCAGTGAACCAGACACAAAGCCCACTGGTGACAATGCAGTGTATGAGAGCTTCCATAACATGCCTCTGTATTTTTCTTGTAATTAATCACCCTAATGCAGCAGAGTTTCACAGCTAATAGTTGTTGGGCACATTCAATTCTTCTACCACAATTGCTCTGATCTTTTTGTTTTTACAAGCAACACCAACTCCAGCTTTCCGTTTCTTTCTCTGGCCGTGGCCTCCTCTGTCCGCTGCTTCACCCGCATCCCCTTTGCACTGCATCTGTATCTCCATTGCTGCTACATGTCAGTGGTGGCAGAAAAGGGAGTACAAAAAACTTAAAAAACCCTCTCTCAGGTCCTTAGGGTCTGTACATCTGTTATCAGCCGAGTGTCGCCCACACGAGCACTCTGGATCTGGGATGAGAATTCTCAGCAGGAAATGAGAATTTCTGGGGCTTTTAGACAACTGCTTCTGCCATTGTCTGTTTGGTAGCTGGGAGATAAGCATCTTTGATGCTTGAAAATTGCCACAAAATCAAGTGAATAAAAATACTTATGAAACGTGTGATTGTTTTCTAACTAAAAATAATTGTTTTCTAACTAAAAATAATGAAAGTCTTGTTTTGTTTAATATGCTGTATTAGCTGCAAGTTTTGTGTAATCCATTATTTACTTTTGGTAGAGTGTTCAGTTTGAGTCCATATTTCTGTAGAGGCCATCTATGAGCATTTTTGAAAGCATGGTGTATAAAATTAGAAAACACATCCAAAGGCAAAAAAAAACCCCAAAACCTAAATGAGAACACATGCTTTCACTTTTTGACTTTTTTCTCCTGAATTTCCTTCTAAATGTTTTTTCAAGGGAGCTGAGACATTAACATTTTTGCAAATTTTCATTTGATAAGGAAATGACTTTTCAGTATTTTTCATAATAGTGGTTTTCATAACAGTGGTTTTCATACAGCCTCTGGAAAAGAGAAAGCAGAGCATGTTTCAAGTGAAATAAACTGCACTGCTTCTGTAGATAGTGTTTCAAGATATTTGCATTCTATACAGGTGGTTGAATGCATACATACATTACTTTACAAAGCAATAAGGAATATTTATAGGAGATATTAAATTTACACATGCTTTATGAAACATGTACAGCCTTGTATTTTATAACCAAGCTTTTGCACACATGCACTTGGAGACTGACATGAATTGGGTTGTGCCTTCAACTGTCTTCAGAATGCATTGCTGGTATTGCCAGTGTATGATATGTAACTGCATCTCTCTGTCATTGTTTTTATAAAAACCAAAAACTGTATCATCTCTTTCAGATATTTTTTAAGGGCATGTCATGGTAATGGATCTCCATGTTTCCTGAATTTATTCCTGGCTTGTTCTAGGCTGCCAGCAACTGGGCCTGAATGCACATTCAGAACAGTTAGAAACACACAATGATATTTCCTCCAGGAACAACCAACTGAAGTGTAGATGCTCTTCTGGAGTTCAGTGTCCTCCTATCTTTCATAGGGTTCAGCTTCTTGGAAGTGAGGTCAGTTCTACTTGGAGATGCCTAACTGCTGAGTGAGAGAAGTGTTTCACATTGTAAAATTAGAGAATGTTTCAACGTAGACGCTGTCCCTCAGATCATACAGCACAGCTTACTTCTTCCCTGAAATGATATGCAACACTTACAGGCAGAAACACACCAACTTTCTCTGACAGTGGCAGTAAGAAATCTTTATTTCTGAGTTTTTATCCTATTCAGTCTGCTACATAAGTAACCATGTGCCGCAGGGCAGCAAGGCCACTGATATGTTCAACTTGTTGTCTAACAGAGCCTGAGCAAGATGTGTAATGACATCCCAAAGCTTGAATGTGGCCATTATGTGGGTATTCACAGCAGGTTCCCCCTATCATGCCAGTGGGAGTTATATACAGCCAGCCAAATGAGCAGAAGCCTGAGCCACCACCTGAAGAGGTCTTTTATGACGTGCCTCATTAAGGTAATTTATGAGGAGTACAAGCCCCTTTCTCTTTGTTAAATCATGTTAACAGCCTGCCTAATGTGGCATTGGACAGTGGTGACAGGGCTGCAGGCAGCAGTTAGTAAGAACAGAAGAAATGGGGCATTGTTTGTGCCCTTCTGCTGTCCGGCATGGAGGCAGGGCTGCCAGTGAAGGGCCTTGGGCTGAGGAGAGGTGTGGTGGGACTTGGCTGGCATTAGCCATTTAAAAGTCAGGCATATAGCCTATGCTGGTCATCTAGAGTTGGTCTGGGTGGTAAGGGTGCTGTGTCTCATGCAAAGGGAGCTGTCCAAACCAGGAGGTATGATGTGCACTAGTGTGCATTTCCATCTTGATGAATGGTGTAGAGAATATGGAAGTGCACTGAGGCTGTGGGTGCCTGATTTTTCAGGGCAACAGGTAGGAGACAGGTACACCACCCTTACACCACCCCTGGGGACTACACTCAGCTTTGTTGCTGACCTCCAGGGCCATTAATTTCTATCTGCTTTGGCTTGGGCTTATATCAGTTATAAAACACAGAACTAAATATTTATTTATTGTATTTTTTTTGTCTGCAAAATTCAGTGAACGATTTGGCCAAGAAGGCTTGTTCAACAGGCAGGTGTTATAATTATCCTTCTCCAGCTCACAGTGTGGAGACTGGAGTCAAATCCATTACCCACTAAAAAGCAGCTCTGGGGAGATGGCAGTGTGAACAGCAATAACAAACTGTCTGACTCTGGAGCTGGAAGTGCTGACACAAAGCCCATCCACTTCAAAGGAACATACCGAATGGACCTAAGGGACTGACTTGCCATGAAAATGCAGAGCAGTACTTACAAGGAGATGTTCGGCATAAGGCAAGCATTTTACCATCAAGTATAATTCATTTTCACTAAGATAGATTATATCCTTTATTTCAAAATAATCTTTTGATCAGTTCTCTTTAATTCATATCCACTTATGGTAAAGTAGTCAAGCTAATCACAGAAATCATTTGAAGTAGATATTTTCATAAACAAGCAATTAGGCACTTTTAAAATGAGTTTGGGATGTGATTTTAATATAAAATTGATACAGTCTTCATGATAATCTTAGCATTAAGCAGAGTGCTATTCAGTCTCTGTTCTTCCAAGATTTTACAGTTGCAGTGATCAATTATTATGAGGTGAAGACACATAAATACTCATTCATCTGGCCAGCAGTGATAGACTTTCCAAGACGGGGCTCTTTCCAAAGGGAACTCTTTCATCCCTTTTGTGGCATGACCTACACAGATGACCTACTATGAGGACTCAGCACATCTGATATCAAGGTTCCGAATCTTTAAAGATGGCCCATTCAATTAAATTTCAGGCTTCCTAGAAAAAGATCTGTAACCTGGATGCAAGTTAACAGCACTTGGACTGACTGAAGTGTGACTTGAAGATGTGCAGTGCATCTCCTTCAAGGGGTCCAGCAGGATGCTGTGCTCATCTACCCCATATCCCAGCTCTCCTCCCACCTAGTTTCTTACAGCCCCAGCTGCAGGCAGGTGGCAGGCGTAAAATTGTGACAGGTTTTATAGGAACAGTGAGGGGTTAATGACAAGGTGGTCTTCCCAGAACAGGTGTGCAGGCATGCAGCTGATGCAGGGCTGCTGGCTTTGGGGAAGCAGTGTGACTGTGGTCTGTGCATGAGCTGTGTAGCCCCCATGCAAGAAATGCTGTGCAAGGAAGGGCTGCAGCAAGAGCAGCTCATCCAGCTGACCATCCATGGCGGAGACCCAGCTGCAAAGCTGGCTGAACTCTCTTGCGAAGGGCATCTGTAGCTACCCAAGCTAAAATACATTTTATAGCCCTAAAACAACTTTCTTGTTCCTAAATAAATATCAAATTACAGAGGACTCATATCAGCTATCTCTTTACATGCACATTTTTCAAGCTTAAAAGACATTATTGAGATAAAGATGGTGTCATAAAAATAAGAAAAGAAGTGGAGTAAAGGTAGCACAAATATTTCATTAAAGGGGCAAGAAAATGTCAGTTTTGAACAATGCCATCAAAATACTTCCTTGTCTCCTTGAATTGCTGCCTTCTTTCTCTTGGAAAGGGCAATATAAGAAATCTCTAGTAATTTATTGTGAATGATACAGGCCCATCACCTGCTGTGTTTTCCTGTGATGAAGATGATAAGATACCCCTTTATCATTGTGGTGCCCAGCACCAACAATGAGCCTTGCAGTTAACATTCAGGGGATTGCTTACTGCTCGGATAAGCAGCATGGATCTTCTTGCCTTTAAAGAAGGCTGAAAGACAGTTCTTTCCTCAACTGAATACACACAGATGGATTTCTGTTGTTAATAAAAGAATGTGTTTTGTCAGACAAATGAGCAAGAAGGTATATTATTTCTGCCAAAACATGTATAGAACTGTAATCTTTCTGGTTTTTAACTATAATATTAATTTCATATAGCTCTTAGCAGGTAAATAGAGGCTCTTCAAATTTTTGTTTGCTTGTTTAAAACAAAGAATAATTAAATGCCTTGTATATTATTTGTTTGGGGGGGGGTCAGTAAAAAAATATACTTGCATTCAACAAATATTTCCATAAATAAAATTTGTGTTCAAGAATACAATCCCTTCTTTCTGCCATATGGCATTTTTTCTTGCCTACAACTATTGTCACATGCAGGAGAATCACACACCTTTGATTTTTCATATTCAAACATTTCCTAAAAACCTATTTGAAACACAATACAAATTCCCCTTATAGGCAGAGCTGAGGAACCCTGAATTCTTCACCTTTCAGTATCAGAATGTTTCTGTACTTCTTGATTCTTTGCAGCTGTTTTGCAAACTTGTGAGAAATTGTTCTAAAGCCTAACAGCACTGAATAATACTAAGCTAAAGCAAGAACAGTTGAAGGCTGTGATTTATTCAGCACCTTAATCTCCCACCATGTTCAATGGGAACAAAGGGAATTCAGGAATCTCAGCAAATTCAAATTCCTGAAGAAGAGTAATGTTTTGTCCTATTTAGTTTCTCCTGAAAACGTATGTACATAACTCAATATGTCCTTATTTAATATTAGTTTTGCATTTCACACTGACTCATTTCATAGTAGCTACATATTTTTCATAACCCTCAGACCTGTAGTACATCTGACCTGGGATGAAAGCATAGCTGCACTGCAGTAAATAACAATACTCCCTCAGTGCGTAACATACAGCATCTTGACCCAGAGACCATTTTTCCCACACCCTACAACTGGTTGAACATAACGCAGCTGCCACGTGTCAGACAGGACTGAGCAGACCAAACTCAAAGGGCTATCTGGTTCAAAAGATATTTCATGTGCTTCCAATTTTAGGGGAGTCTGTGTGGAACAGAACCAGAGATCCTCCCAGGAACCAGGTGTTTCAGGGCTACTGCTTTACAGATCTCCAAAATGCAGTGATTCCCAAACATGGCCTGAGATGCCACTGAAACACTCCCAGTGCTTGTGGGGAGAGTCAAGCCAAGAACCAGGGTGCAGGGCCACCCCAGGGTCACAGCCACTGGCTCCTCCCATTGACATCTGCAAAACTTCCCAGGACTGGGCAGCACCCAAGCTCACAGCTCCGGAGATGTTGGCCAGAGAAGGGGTTTTGTCTTGGGTACTTTGAAAATCTATCAAACACACGAAACACTGCAGACAATGCTCCAGGCTGGAAGAATCAGTACATCATGGTTTTGAAACTAAGGTAGTGAGAAAAAGAGCAAGAAATAAACAAATAAAAAACAATTACATCTATAAATATTTAAATTTTATGATGGGATATTTCAGAAAATTTTCTTGAAGCTTCCTTCCCCAACCTCAACTGCTGCATTGAATTTTTAATTACTTTAATATGAGGATGAAGTAGAAACAATTCCAACTTTAGATTTGTTCTTTTTATGGTATTATAAAATGAGTGTAAGTTTGTGAAATAAATTCCAGAATACTTTTGCAATGAACTTTATTTCAATGGATTTTTTTTTTTTCACAGAACCACCTAATTGTCTTAAAGATATTAAATGGAAAAGCAGGGTTCTGAATATGATGAAGAATGTTCATTAAAATGTACATCTCATCTGAAAGAGCTTGGTCTGAGTTGCTAACAATTAAAAGAAGTTGTCGGTATCTTGGATTCTGATGAAAAGACTGCATTTTGCATGGAACTCCCCCAGAATATTTGCCTACCAGCTCTGAAAGTAAAAAGAAAAATTATACCAAGCAAATTAAGCTACTGTGAGCCAAAGCCATCTTTCCTGTCCTTGGGAGAGTTGCCAGCTCTGTTAGGAAGAAAAGGTTAAAATCAATAACATTTATTTAATTCCACAGTGATGTATCTTCATTCCTCTCCTACGTTCAAAACAGCATCTTACTCAGGGGAGCAGGGCCTGTATCAGCTTAGCCCTGAGGGAGCCAGAGCAATGTACTTTTCCCCACATTCATGATTTTCTCACATTATAGCTGTGCTTTCCCCTTTGCTTCAGAAACAAAACTTCAGGAACTACTGGAGCCTTCTGTAGAGCAACAGTAATCTGATGTTCATTACTGAGCAACAGGACAGAGATGCCATGGCTCCTGCTGAGGTATGTAATTCTTGCTTGCCTTCAATTAAATTGTTACAATGTTGAAGAAAATATTTAGTCAAAATATCTTAGGCCAGATAAATGTTTCTTATTTTGAAGTGTTATAAACAGTTCAAAATATGACCAAATTCTCTGAAATGATCACAGGCTCGGCTTCTGGTATGGTACGTGGCTTCATGTTAAAGATCAAGGGAAGTGACATCCTGCTGAAGATTTTAGTAAATGAGGACTTCAGACAGGCCAGTAAATTGAAATCAATGCCATAGCTACACAGTCAGCTAAGCAAGGGAATTCACTCATCACATTAGTTTTCAGGCTGATTGGGGCATGGGGGCACTCGCAACTGCAGGAGAGTGTGACAGAGGTGAGAGTGCCCAGGGACAGAGGGGACACAGGGCAGGACTTCTCTTAGCAGCACATTAGCAGGGTGGTGTGGCCACATCCTGAGCTCATGTACCTGTGTGTTGAGCCTCATCTGGAGGACACTGCTCTCAAAGGTAAAATCAGTGAAAAGTATTCACAGCTCTGCTTTTGACATCACAGACCTTTTGCAATCCCTGGAGACAGCAGCTCCCACCAGCATCCCTGAGCATCCACAGATGCAGGGCTGAGTGTTTTTACAATGCACGCAGGGCTTTTTCTACACTCACAGAGCAAGTCCAACAGAAAGTTTTACGTGTTTTCATTTTTCTTTTGCCATGGAAAGGAAAAGGATCATCATCAAAGAGGATGAGGACCATTAAAAACTCAATATTCTGCTACAATGATTGGTTTATGGCCTCATTTTGTAGCAGCTTTATCACACATGTGGCTTCATTGCCTGTCCTGTAGTCCATGCACTTTAAGAGTTTGTTATCTTCAGGACACGGTGCTCTTGTTTTCGGAATAGCTGTTACCTGGCACAGGAACTGCTGTGGAGTGAAAATTAAAGAAGACCTAATTCTCCAATTTGTTAGCCAGTTCTGGCACCATGTGGGAAACTAGAAGGAAAAAACCTGTGGGCTGGAGATCAGACCTTGCATTGCTGATGGCTTTTACTGAAAAACTAGTCTTTTACAAAGCACTACTGCATGAAAAATAGTGGTGCTTAATTTTCTGTTAATTGCCTGCCCTTAGCCAAACCCAACTAAAATTTTGTGGTAACCCTTAGGTGATGAGACATGCACTACATCACACCTTGAAGACAGGAAGAGCAAAATAGTAATGCTTAGAAAATACCCTGCTGTCTGCTGCACAGCATGGCAAAAGCTCACACATTTGAAAACTGTAAACATATTCCAACTCACATTTATTCACGTTACTGCTTTCACATTGATGTGGTGGAATATACTGCTCATTTCAGATGAGGCCACCAACATGCCCCAGTAAACTCTTGATATCTTTTATACCATGAATTAATACTGTACTCAGAACATTAATAAATACTTGAAAAGTCTGTAAATGACCTACAGTGAACTCCTTCATAAAAGTATTTACCTTATTTAAGTGTATTTATTTTGGTGTCAAAAAATATTATACCATGAACATCTGGATGAAATTTTTCTGAAAAATTCGTACACCTGGTATGGTTTTTGTCACTGTTGCTGTAAGTCTGCCTGAGTTTGGGAGAGCAGAAAGTGATGAAGAACCTGAAGAACCAAGCTAGATTTGATCTTAAGGTGCTCACTTTCCTCTCATTCTTGAAGCAGCGCAGCACTTCCCAGGGAGCTCCTGTAGGCTGGTGCTCAGTGCTCTGCTGCTCTGGAGATGCCACAGTCCAAGATGAAATGTTGGATGTTTGAACCTTAGCACAGGATGAAATGTTGGATGCTTCAAGCTCCTCTTCAAGTCTGCACACATCAGACTTCCTTGTATGCATGTGTGCATGTGTGTGTGCATGCGTGCATGTGTCTGCTACTCACCATGACCACAGGGCAAAACCAAGCAGCTAATGCTAAGTACATGATGCTGCCATCTCTGACTGTGCCCTTTAGACATAGCCTTCGTGGCAGACATGGTTGCCATTGATAAGGCTGAAAGTAGCCAGGGAATGGTTGGTGCTCTTGAGGGAGGTCATTCGTGTGGTACTCCTGGCCATGCTCTGGGACCGGATGAGGAGGTGAGCTCTGCAGCAGAGCAGCTGCTTGTTGAACTGTTTCCGGAAGCTCTTGCTGAGCAAGTAGAGAGCAAACGGGTTAACACAAGAGTTAGTGAATGCCAGGATCCGAGCGCAGATGCTGGCAATGAAATGCAGCATTGAGGTGTCTACCTCTGAGTAGTGATATGACCGGTATAAATAGATGATGTGAGTAGGGAGCCAGCAGAAAGCAAAGAGGCACACAAAGACCAGTACTGTCCTGGCAAGACGTTTACGGGATTCAATCTGGAAGAAGAAAGAGAAATGCAGATTAGCAGCTACTCCTATCTTAGATTAGTAGCTAACTATTTTTGCCAGTGCTGCAGCTTTGGGATTAGAGCATGGCAGGAAGCACGGCCAGAGCAAGGCAACCTGGTCTTCAGGTGAACACACAGTCAAGAACCCCACCTTGTCTCACCTCAATCCCTTGCCCTAAAAACAAATAATTCTGAAAATTTACTACATGAGAAGTAGCATTTCTTTTCCTGATTAGAGATAAAATTCCAGTGGCTTGTAACTTTATAAAATCCCAGCTCCAGCAACAAAAGTGTGGATATCTCCTGTCATCTTGCACCCCTACCAGTTTGATGCCATTGTCAGCCATAGCTGCCCAGAGCCTAGAGAGGGATTGCAGGAAAGCATCTGAAAAGCAGCACAAAAGAATTCCAGCCACTCCAGCCAACAGGTGGACTTAATTGGGGGACCAACTTAAATGCCTTCTGTAAATGCATGGGAAATAAACAAGAGGAGTTAGAGACATGCATATGCCTGCAGAGCTATGATCTCACTTGCATCACAAACACATGATCTTCCCTGGCAAGTGCTCCAGCCACACTGCCCAAGTCACAGAAGGCAAAGTCACAGACTGGGAGATGGAAAAACCTTCCACTACAGGAGAAGGTAAGGTTCAAGACCATGTAAGGAACCCGAAGTGTGAACAACTCCATGGGACCTTATGAGATCCATCTGTAGGCCCTGAGGGTTGATAGAGGTGAATGAAGTGGCTAAGCCACTAGACATCATATTTGAGAAGTCAGCATTGAAGTGCCCACTACTGAAAAGCGAAAACATAACCCCCATTTTTAAAAAGGGAAAAGGGAAGACACGGAGAACTACAGGACAGTCAGTCTCATCTTGGTGCCTGGTAAGATTATGGAGCAGATCTTACTGGAAAATATGTTAAGGCACAGGGACAATAAAGAGGTGATTGGTGACAGCCAGTAAGTCTGAACTAAAGGCAAATAATGCCTGACAAATTTGCTGGTTTTCTACAAGGTTATGGCTTTGGTGGATAAAGACAGAGCAACTCATGTCATCTACCTGGACTTGTGTAAGCTGTTTGACACTGTCACACATGACATCCTTGAACTGGAGAGACCCGATTTTGACCACTCGGATAAGGAATTGGCTGGATGACTGTACTCAACTGGCTAGATAGCTGTACTCAGAGAATTGTGGGCAATGGCTCAATATTCAAGTGGAGACCAGTGATGAGTGACACTCCTCAGGGGTCGATATTGAGACTGGCACTGTTCAAATTCTTTCTCAGCCACATGGACAGTGGGATTGAATGCACCTTCAGGAAGTTTGCTAATGAGATCAAGCTATGTGATGCAGTTAACATGCTGGAGGGAAGGGATGCCATCCAGAGGGACCTTGACATGCTTAAGAGGTGGGCTGATGCCAGCTTCATGGAGTTCAACAAGGCCAAGTGCAAGGTCCTGCACATGGGTTGGTGAACCCCAAGCACAAATACAGGCTGGGTGGGGAATGGATTGAGAGCACCCCTGAGTAGAAAGACTTGGGGATGTTGGTTGATAAGAAGCTCAAGATGATTTAGCAATGTATGCTTGCAGCCCAGAAAGTCAACCATATCCTGTGATGTATCAAAGGGAGTGTGAACAGCAGGTTAAGGGAGGTGATTTTCCCCCTGTCCTCGGCTCTTCTGAGACCTCACCTGGAATAGTGTGTTCAACATAAGAAGCATGTGGCCCTGTTGGTGCAAGTCTAGAGGAGGCCATTAAGATGATCAGGAGGCTGGAACACCTCTCCTATTAAGACACACTGAGACAGTTGGGGTTGTTCAGCCTGCAGAAGAAAAGACTCCAAAGAGACCTTAAAGCAGCCATCCAGTACCTAAAGGAACCTACAAGAAATCTGGAGAGGGACTTTTTATAATGACATGTAGGGATAGGACAAGGGGGAATGGTTTTAAACTGCAAGAGAGTAGATTTAAATTAGATATTAGGAAGAAGTTCTTCACTATGAATGCGGTGAGATATTGGAAAAGGTTGCTCGGAGAAGCTGTGGCTGCCCCATCCCTGGCAGTGGTTCAAGACCATGTTGAATGGGGCTTTGAGCAACCTGGTCTAATGGAAGGTGTCCCTGCCCATGGCAGACGAGTTGGAACTGAATGATCTTTCAGGTGCTTTCCAACCCTAAACATTCTATGATTCATATTTGCATTAGTCATCCACATATAATACTGACATACATAACTTTTATGTATTAACTTACTATTATTACTATTATTATTATTAATTATGGTTGACGGGTGTGGGATCTTTCACAGAGCCCAGAGGCAGGACTTTCTGCCTTGGGGCCATGTGGTGTATGTACACAAAAGTGCTGCCAACAGCTCATGGCCCTGAGAGACCAAATACAGCGCTTGGAGGCTGAAGGAGCCAGGGAAATGGAGAGGAAATTCTGTACTTGGAGAGACACAGAGGCAGTGGTGATGTGCACCCCTCAACTTAAAGAGCTGGGGCCATGAGAAGACAAATGTAGGTGGTGAATAGATGGATGACTACCTCTCTTAGCATAATTTGAGCTTTTTCAGGGAAAGGTGCTTTTACAATGTCAGCTAGCATACAGTGTAACCTTCACACAGACAAGCCACACTTTTGTTTTTCTTATGTGTACAGGCTTGGAGTCAATCCAAAGGTATTGCTCAACCGAGGGGAACTGAGGTAACCAGTAACATGTCCTTTGTCCACCAGTGCTGCGTAGTGAAATAACAATGCCACTCAAAACCACGTTTCTTCCTAATGAACACAAGAGCAGTGGCAGAGGTTGCTCAAAAGGAGAAGACACGCAGAGTTGTCCAGAAAGATCTGGTAAAATACACTGCTCCCTGGGAGAGGTTGTGAATCCACGTTTGCAGGCATGGGAAGTGTAATACCAGTAACTTTTTAGGGTTTCACAATGTTCTTCCCTCTGGTAATCTCTGCACCTCTTCCCAGGCACTCCAAGGGAATTGGTTGCATCCCATTTCCTGTGTTTGATTAGAACCTGAATGGACTGAAACTGCCCCTAAACCCGGCCTTGCTGCCCTTGCTTCTGCCCTGGTGCAGCTGTGGTGCCTGGCCCAGAGTCTTAGACAACTCCCCATCCTCACTCCTCTTCCGAGCTGCACGATAAATTAGAAATTAAGCATTTTACACAGGCTGATCTTTCCTCAGGGCAGCTGCAAGCAGGGAATAGGCAGGAGAGACCTGACAAGCCCATTTTGACTTTATTTTGTGCCCCTTTAATGGCACTGACTGAAAATCAGACATTGAACTCAAGAAGGATTGACATGTACCAGATGATAATGTCTCTAGAGAACGGCCTGAAAATTAAATCCTTTGAGAAAGGGTTCTCCTTGGCTGAACCATATATTCTTTTTAAATGTATCCTTAATTTGATATAGGGCCATTGAGGCCACATCTGCACTATAAAGAAAGGAAGCAATGCAATAAAGAAATCAATACCAGTTATCTCGGAGACCTATAGCTCATGAATGCACTGCAGGATAGGAATGATGGACTGTTAGATTGCAGCCTGGCCTTTTGCTTTCTTTAGAGCTCTCTCCCCAGAACCAAAGGGGGAAAGGGCTACTTTTACTACTCCCTTTATTGTCACTAATCAAGACAATCATCAAATCACCAGAAAAATGGCCTGCAAGGGAGAAAGTGTTACATGCATTCAGAAGGGAAAAAGGATAAGTATTTTGGGGATCAGACATCATTTAATGGGAAGGAAACACAACTTTCCAGCCCTACTGTTTCACCTTAGCACCTGAAGGTTGCATCAGATGATAGCAATAGGTCATCCTAAGGTGTAGATGTCAGCTGTGTGCAATTTTATGAATAATTGTTCAGCTGAAGAATGGCTTGTGTCAGTTTAGTTTAGGCTGAAGCACACCTCAGTTGAAAGGAAGAAGTAAGGTAAATAAGGTAAATAAGTTTTTTAGAAACAAGTTACCGTGCTGTTGCCTTTTTACTTGGACAGCCTAAGGCTGAGATGCTTCACTTTTAAACACTGACCTGAAATACCCAGTTGCTCATACAGAATTTGGATTTCCCCCTGGAGATTTCTCTTTTTCTCTCCAGTTACATAGAAAAGGAGCAGTCAAGAGGAAGGAGTCTCCAGCTGAGAGGCTGGAGTTAGGCTTGCCAAATCCTGGCTAATTCCCTTCACTTAGTTCAGGACTTGCACATTTCCAGCCACACATTTTCAACCAGGGCATGAAACCCCCATTTGAAATACATGGGTCTCAGCTGAGCAATCCCAATCATGAGCTCTGCAGTGGGGTGGCTTGGGAAGTTTTATAATAAAGACCCTACTCATGAATGACAGTAACAGAAGTAACTCTGCTTTCAAAGGTATAGAGGGACGGTTAAAAGGTGGCATTATTCCAGAGCAAATGGCCTGTTTATATGTTTATCAAAGTTTATCAAAGACTAAGGTTTAACCTGAGGCTACCAGTTATTGGACCAGAAGACTAACCAGTCTGGCTTGTAACAGGGGGCATATAACAGGTGGGTAGGTTATTCTGTCCAACACCACTCCCCCCTCCACAGACCCTAAAAAATTAGGCACTTTTAAAAAGACAATTATAATGACCAACTAGTTTAAAGGAAGAAGCCAGGACTCTTCTCTTTTCCTGAGATTGCACAACCCTAAAAATCAAACCATCCACAAGGCAGGTAACTTCAGAGTATCTGTGAGGACCCCCACTATCCTGCTCCATCCTCCATCCTTGAGACATTGTGCCCACCACTGTCCTCCTATGGTCTCCACTTCCTCAGTCCCTCTCTAGTCTGTACTGGTTTCTCAACATGACAGCACCAGTAAATGAGATCTGCAGCCAAGGTGAATGCAGCAGGCATTGCTGCTGTTGTGGAGCAGTCACATACCTCCCTGACTGACCAGAGCTCCTGGCGAGGGAGGGACCCTTGGAGAAGGGGCTTCCCCTACCTTCACTCCCCCATTGCTCTGTTCCATTCACTTTTCAGTCTAGAGTATTGAATGACAGAGCCAGCTTTTCCCTCTGTGCAAAGAGGTTCTGCTTCATGGCACAAGGCTTTATCTGGAGTCCTCTCTCTAACAAAGCAACTTTGAGAAGTTTTGATTTTCTGTTGTGTCATCCATCAGCTTCAATCTCCAGGCATTGTATCCAGCTCTGCCTCATTCCCTGCATCCTAGTCAATACCTTCCCAGGCTTTGGCATGGGTCTCCTGCTGTGTTTGCCATGGTAACCACCCTGCTAAAGTCTCTGAACTTAGAAACTGGAGAAGCTGCTTTAACTATTTTACCCCTGTGTCATATCTTGTTTCAACCATTTTAATCCTTTTACCCCACCTAATCAGATACAGTCTATCCCATTATAAATTTCCCTGTATTCCCTCTTTACTCCCAGATTCAGAGGGAATGTGGATTTTTGAAGAAAGTTAAGTACCTGTTTCCTCACGTGCACGTTGCCTTCCACAGGGATGTTGTAAGCACTCCGGATTAAATTCTTAGCAATGAAATAATAATATACTGAAATGACAGATAGAGGAATGATATAAAAGATGAGAAATGATGCCATTGAGTGAATTTTGGGATGCAGCCCATCTGAATGTGGGTAAGGAGCACAGCTGATGAAGGTTTTATTAGTCCCTTTTTCATGGAAAGGGTGCAGATCTGAAAACACTGCTTCAGGGATGGCAAGCAACATGGATACAATCCAGATTATAGCAGCTCTCACACAAATACTCATCAGCGCATGGGATGCTTGAATCTCCATTGGCCTTACTATAGCTTTATACCTAAAAAAAAAAGAAAAATAAATAAAAAAAGAAAAATAAATTTATTGGTCTCAACACTCAGGCATTCTTGCTTCTTCCTTCCATTTAGAAAAAACAAACAGAACAGAAGAAACAAAATCCTTTTTTACACAAGGCAGTGAAGCTTTTTTTCTGCTGTTTTAAATGTTGACGTTTTCAATAGATGTCTCATTTTAAAGCAGAATCACCTATCATGGGTCCAGTCAGTTTCATGTGTATAAATTCTGAGTTCATTAAATTTGTAATTGACCGAACAAAGCACAGTGCTGCCTGACATTAATATGTATGTGTCCAAATAGCATTAAGATAGGAAGTGCAATCACAGACTTCAGAAGTATATAGCAGTTTATAACCCTTCACAGAATGGCGTAGAAGGAAAGTGGATTGAGATTTTCCACACATTTCATTTTGACCTGGGAGTACACTGGCCTCCTGTGAGTCAAATCTTACTTTTTCTAAAGCTGAAAAATGCATGTTCCCATTTTTAATTGCTATTTGGTGGTGTAGCTGGCAATTAAGAGCTGACCATAACTCAATGAACTCCAGCTAAGTAGCCAGAGCTGGTAACTGACTTTTTTGAAGGAAAAACCATTGTTACTTTCTATACTAGATATGTAGAAGACGTTTATTGATTTGTAATTTTTGTTTCATTCTTTCAGCCTTTCAGAAAATTGTACTTTAGAATCCAAGAAAATGAAAGAATCAAACTTACTTGAACACAATGTGTGAAATGAGAGGACTGTAAAACAGAAAAGCTTCCTATCTGCTGGAGCCCTGCTCTGACAGGAGCCTACTACTCTCCAAGTGAATCATGATTTACAAATGCATTTAAGGAACACAGCAGAGGAAAAAAGACAATTTGGAAGGAATACTTACAGGTTTCATAAATTAGTATTTAAGGTAATTATCATAACAATTGCAGTGTGGGTTTTTTTTCATTCAGGATCACACTGTGCATCACTCATTTGATTCCCCCCTTGGTCAATGTCAGCTTCCTGGGGAGTGATGGGTGCCTGGGTTCTAAGCTGTCCCAGCCCACTTTTGGCATGGCAGGTACATTTCTGTGTGCCTGTTCTGGAGTGCATTTCTAACCTCTTATCAGGATCCTGGCTCTTTCCTGGCACTGGGGCAGGAGCATAGGTAGTCAGCATAACACACTACCTGAGTCCAGGCAGCATGCAGGAGGGTCCATCTCCCTGGCAGCTCAAGCCCATGCTCTGGGATGCTCTGTGTACATGATTGATTCCCCACATACTATAGTCTACCTTATCATAAAGCTCAGCATTTGAGAGGGGAGTCTATCAGTCCTGAACTGTTTTAATTGGGTAATTACCTTATTTGGAGGATAAGCATGTATTCAGCTTCTAATTATAAGCAATAACCTGCCCACCATACCTACTTATTCCTTCTATGTATGTATACATGTGTGTGTCTACATCCCTGTCTGTGTATTTTATATGCATACACATATTTATATACATATATTTGATATATATTCATGTATATACAAGTAAGCACGTGCATAGATTTAAATTTATTTACATTTATTTTTATAAAGATATATCTGGACATCTCATCATTTGCAGATGTTTCTTCATATGGGTTTCTTGTGTAGGTGATTGTTCCTTTAATGGACTGCAAACACGTTGCTCAGTACTTTTCTGGACTTACTGCTCAAGCTCTCCAGCTCCCCTTTATTCTATCTGTGCAGCTGCAGCAGCCAGACACAGTAGTTTTAAGACTTGCTTAGCACCTCTTTAACTTGCACTCTCAAACTGGGGATTCAGTGGTGTCATACTATGAAGGACAATCTTCTGGTGAAGATCATAATCTCAGGTGAAGAAAATCACAGCACTTAAATATGATGTTATGACTACTGCAGTAATAAAGTGGAAGAGCCAGGTAGATTACTAAAACAGTGTACTGAAATAGCTAATTTATAGCCTGATTCAGCAGATACAGAGTATTGACAGAAACACTAGCTAACTGAACATCCTCAGTAAGCCCTAAGGAAGATAAATAAAAAAAGAAATTAATCACATATCAATGTATTCATAAGTTTAGTTAATTCAAATGTATTTCTACAGATGATTTTTGTATGCTTATCAACATGGTATGTTAGCATAATTATTTCAGGGATTTTCTCATATAATATAGCCACCTGAGAGAATATTTTCCAATATTAAATTCTAATAACATAAATGAATTGAAGAACACAGAGAAAGAGGGCTCCTGTTTTATTTTTATCAACATTAATAGAATAGGCAGACTCAGAAAATGAATTCATTTCAAGTTATTAGCATATTTTAATTAAAGATGGCATTTTCAAATAATATAATTTTGAAAGAACATAGAAATACCTAGGAATGCTGGCACTGATTATTAGGTGTTTTGCTTATTTTGAAAGCCTCCTACAGCAGATAGAAAAGATCTGAGAGGTTTTGCTTGCAAGGGGCTCAGTGTAGACCTGAAGCATGAGGTTGAAAGCACAAAAAGACAAAACAGAAAAAAAGCTAGAAAATAGGTTTTGAAAATGTAAGTTCACAGTTGTAGGAACACAGGTAGATATATTCTTAAACGTCTGACAATTTAATCAAATTATTTTTCTGATTGGATTGCTTCTTTGATGATGGGCTTACTTATTTATAAATCTTCAGTAATCTATGTTATCCTGCTCATCCTATATTATGTTATCCTACTAATGCTTAATTGACCAGTATTGATCTGGTGGGAGTCTCCATTTCCAGCCACCTTGCTGGTGGTTCAATGGGTTTCTCCCCACCTCAGTAGCTCTACTCTCCAGGGACAGCAGCTGCAGGGGCTGCTACGTTTAAGGGCATGTGGGACACACGAATGTGATTGCCCCCCCAGGCTGGGCTTGGGCTGGTAGACCAGTGGGAGATTTGCCTGTGGTCAGTGGTCAGAGAGTGAAAAAGCTGCATCTCCTGTCTAGTTTTTCTGAGTGGGGCTCAGAAACTCTCACTCCTTTACTTTCCCACACCACTTTCCTGATAGAATCAACTCTGGATTTTATCATTTACTTGATATTTCTTAAGAACTTCAGCTGCTAGATTTGACAGCTGGCCCTGTTTTTCAGCATCTGTATTTCCAGCTTGTACGTAAAATATTATTTCAAGCTTTCCACTTTAATTAATTATTATAAATATTATTTCAAGCTTTGTCCTCTGCAACTTCTTTTTCAGTAAGTTGGCCTGACGCACATAACTTTTACATATTTAACATCCAGGACTTGAATAATCCAATCCACTTTGAAGGGGACACTTATGAATATGTCTATATACCTCAGTGGAGCCACAGACCTAGTTGGCCAGCTGAGTGAGCCATCAAGCTAAGATCTGACAACAGTGTTATTTTTAACCCATTCGTTAGCACAGGCTCTAATAATGGTATGTGTCACACTGCATGCTCAGCTTGTCTGCAGTAGATATGAACGTGGCTCTGGATTTATCACCTCCTGCTATTCTCACATTCAATCTCTGTTTATTGTTTTATATCACTCTTTTTTTAAGTCGAATTCCTTTCCCAACCCATATTTGAAGATTTTATTTTCTTTTTAAGATTAAAAACAGAGGTATAATTCAAGTCCTACAACAAAGGCCAAAACTTTGAAAGAAAAATGTGCCTTCTAAAGTTTCAATTGAACAAAAAATTATACAATCAAGAACTTGTGTCAACTCCAATTTCTCTCCAGTTGTTAACCAATGCAGATGAAAATGACTGGGTTGCCAATCCAACTGGAAATACAGAAGAGATGCTGACCTTTGCTACAGTTTAGTCTTTGAACTTCTCTGTTCCTACTGTGCTTGTGAAGCTCAACCTGACTCGTGCACAGCAGCTCCTGATGACCAGGGATGTCCAGGATGGATGCCAGTGATCTCTGTGTCTCACAGTCTCATTCAAAGAAGCCCACACAAAGAAATTACACATGGGGCTATTTTAAGTGCAGTTAATATAATGACAGTTCATGAGGCACTGGGAGGATTCACCCTATAGGGTAATCCGCCCCTACACCAACTTCAGTGACTCTGATTCTATCTATATTCTCCAGGTCAGCCTCCAGGTCTCCAAGAGAGCCTGGTGAGAGGGTTGCTTCAAACCAGAATGCCAGAATTCAATAATATATTATACATGGTAACTTCTTAGCATAATCCCCAAAATTCACTGGGGTTGGGTAGGAGCCCACAGAGTGCACAGCTCTCCATTGAATCCTGGAAAATATTTTATACAGGTCTTTTAGGATCTCAATCTTGTTCATTGAATAATTCTTTCTCATGACCAAACCTACTGAAATGACCATAAACCGCTAAAATGTGACACATACCTAAGGTTTTCCTTTGGTAAATACTTTTCCCAGTGAAGTTAATATGCTCGGGAAACTGCAAAAGTCCCATTATCTTTGTGTTAATAATAGTGTGGCGATAACACTACCTAATGCACTCTAAAACTTTATTATGCAAACACTGGTTAATACCAAGCACTTAGCCCCAAAGCTGCAACTTCAAATATAAACAGAGAAGTAGCTTTAGCATGAAAAAGACAGTTACAGATATACTTTCCAAAAACACAGTTCAAAATATGGCCCCAAACTGATGTCAGATTTTCCTAGATGCAGCTTCTTTGCTAGTGCAAAATATTTTAGCAATCTTTGTGCTACTCCACTGAGCTAAGAACATACACACCAGCTGAAGTTTAAACAGGCTTTGCCTTCAAAGACATATTGCCTACATGTTCCTAAGCACAGAGATAGCAAGGGTTGCAAATTTACTCTCACACTGGGGAAGAAAGGACCTTAGTCCTAAGGTTGCTGCTTCATTGCATCCCTAGCGTTTTTTTTTCTTGTCACCTTCAGCCACTTATTTGTGCCTGCTAAAACAGCCACAAAAAATAAGTTAAAACAACTAAAGCATGTGAGGAAAATCAGACATTTCCCTTGGATTTTAAATTAATTTAGCTCCATATGTATTACTGCCTATTTGGTGGGTTTTTTTTAGGGATGTAACTTTATGCTCTGTGGGAAAGCTGGTGCTGTAGTCAGCCTTCACTTGCTTTCCTCTTTCATGATTGTTGTTCCCCCTTCCCTTCTGGCAGCAATCAAAACTAATGTAATGGTTCATATGACAACCTTCATTGTATACCTAGTAGATACGGGTTGCAAAAAAAGAGGCAGGCTTAAGCTGGCAAATACCACCTTCTGCAGTGTCTTTACAAGTGGTAGGTCAGCAGATAATAATTTCAGCCAAAATAATTTGTGTTCTCTGTAATAATTGCAGTTGCTGCTGGTAGCAGTAAGAAAGAAACAACCCTCCTCATGGCAGTGAATGTAGTTGCTCATACAGGTAGGTGGCCATCAAAGATGTTCCTCCTGTCTGAATATGACGGCAAATATTGTATAGCAGCTATGTGCCAGCCACTATATCCCTCTCATCTATTGAACCTGACTTGAAAAGATACATTAAGTTGCTTCTGTAACTCTCCCTTCCTTACTTTTTTCAGCAGTAGGAGTGCAGCAAGAGAGAATGGCTGAAAGAAGCTCTGCCACAGAGTACGTCCTTTTTTATCATAGTCCTTCCAAGCACACCTACGTTGTTGCTGCTGAACCTCACACTTGCAAGAAATATAAAAAGAGAAAAAAAAATCCTCCCCATCCTTCCTGCAAGGAAATGGGACACTGCCCCTCCAAAAAGAATTTGCAGGAGTACTTAAGTTTCAAGGGATGTTTCCTCCAAATAGTATCATCCATTCCTATGTCCTACACTGTTTACATAAAAAGATCCTGGGCCTCACTCTTGAATTTATATAATGGTTGGTTTGAAAAAACAAGTGCTCTAAAACCTGCCCAAACAAAATTTCAGAAGGCTTGCCCGCCCTTGCTTCACTACCAGCCCCACTGTTTAGACTGCATGAGGCTGGTGGAAAGATTTGCCACATTGCTGCTTTCTGGTTTTCTCTCTGATGTGAGAAATCCACTTACAAACTTTTGAATCTCTTTAAACTGAGCTTGATTTTGAAATTTTGGGCTAATGTGAACCTGAAACTGAAATTAAAAAAAAATTAAAAAAAGCAGGGATTAGTTGGAATGAAGTGATGCCTTACAAAAATAGTAATGTAAATTTCTGTGAAGTGAAAACTCAGTTCTTCCCAGCTCTAGAAAATGAGTTGCTGAAATTGCCATGACTTCCTGATGTAATGACGAATGAACTGCCTCTCAGTCAGCACGTCTCCATATTTCTTCTGTTCCCACCTGTAACCAAAAGAGGGACAAAAGGTGTGCAATTCACACTTCCTCAGATCCCCAGTCATCTGTTCCCATTTGTAAGCTTGATGCATGCACATTGATCTGATCTTGGCAGATGAACAGACTGAACAAAAATCTTTACATTAGAACTTTGTAATTATGTTCGACTAGTATCACATTATTGTTTTGCCCTGGAATGGCTCAATTGCCATGCAAAAAAAAGCCTCAAGCAACAGAGAAAATGTTGATGTTGTGCAAAAACTACATAAATGAAGCATGTTGTGGAGCCTTGTTGAGTGTGTAGCTCCACGTGGAAAGCAAAGAAAAAGTCTTACTAAATATCTGAAGACATTTATGAGAAATGCAGTGTCCCAAACTTTCCTTATTGTTTCCACCATGAATGTCATGAATATTTATAGCTCTGAAGATAATTCAGTAAATCCAGAAAATTGCTAGACTGTCTAACCCATCAACACATTCTGACAATCTATTCTAGGTCTATCTGCTTTCTGCATACTTAGTTAAGATTATCATTATTATGTGTGATTCTTGGTGAACATCTGTTATTAAAATCTTCAGTAAATTGCATATGGGCACAAAGACATCTCTAATGGGCTAGTCTTACATACATTGGCAGGTACTGCCTACTTTATCTCTCTTTTAATTAATTAACATTTAAATGGAAAGAAAAAGGAAGCATTGATGGAAATTCTAATTTTTGAAGCATGTGTTCAGATTTCAGACTGTATACCTGCATACTGCTAAATCATTCTGGAATCTGGACAAATGGGTATTTCAGTCCAAGAATGACTAAGGTCAAAATCCAGACAATATTTTAGACCACTGAACTGCACTATGCACCGGGGAAGGAGACCTTAGGTAGTAACAATTTCATATTTAAGGTGCTATTCCTAATCGTGACCATCCAGAGCACAAAATATTTTGGAAATTAACTATACATATGGACAGCAATGGATGTAAGGGTTACTTCAGGAAGTAGTGGAAGTCCCACTCACCATGCTTTTCTTATTAGAAAGACCCCCTTTCCACCCTTTCTTCTCTGTAGGTGATCAAAGGCAAGTCTCTGAATGAAACTACGATCCCAAGTCTAAGATTTCATTGGGGCCAGCCCTGTAGTTTGTTGCAGTCCTTGCAGATGGATGTGCCTGCTCATGCAATGGGGCACAAGATCACAAGCCAGTGGAGCAGCTTTCTGGTACTAGGACTGCAATGTGGTGTGCACCCAGAACGGAGCTGAGAGTGCTAGTGGTAGCACCTGGTCCATGAGGAAAGGCAAGGAGCAAGACTTTCCATCTAAGGCTTTGTTGTCTCCGCCTAAGTCTTCAGGGTTGTCCATGGCATGGAAGAGTCCCTCTGCATGCCAGAGGACTGAACTCTTACCAGGGCATCTAAAGCTAAGGTCTCAGACACAGATCCCTCATCTCACTAGAGAATCAGCCTTATTTCTTCTGAAAGCACCATTTTTAGTGCATAAAACCAGCATCATTGGTTAACCTAAACGTGTGGCATAATTGCTGGATATCTCACAGAGCCAGTTATAGAAATTCATTAGAGTTTCTAAAAACCCAAAACACCCTGCCTGTGATGTGCAATAAATCAATACTGTACCTTGTTCTTACAGAAAGTTCATCATTGACCTAAAAATTAGCAGTTTCCTAATCTATAATAGTTGTATTGTTCTTATCTTAATTTTGTGGAAAAACTATATATATATGGAGCTTCAATCTTAAGTTAAAAGTAGCTGTCAGATCAACTGACTGGGAATATAAATGTAAACGGGGCAGTGCTAAATACACATTAGTAGCTGACACGCAGCCTCCTCCCTTGTCTCTCCCACCTTTCCCTAAATAAACTGTTCAGGGCAAAAAGCTGCCCTGAACAAGAGAAAATGAGGAATCATGCTAAATCCTCAAAGAAGTAATAAAAAAGATCAATATATAACAGATGGGAAAAAATGCAAAAGTAAATGACAGCAAGTATCAGTTTGAAAATGTCAGTGACTGATAAGGGAAGGCGGAGGGGGCAACAAATTATCAAAGGTTGCTGTGTAACAGACAAACATACATTTTTAAATACATCAGAAACAAAAGAAACAGTATGTCAGGCATACACGTAAATGGTGAAGATATGAGCAATGACGAGACAAAGTGAGAAGCAATGACTACTTATTTGTCTTCAAGACCAAATGTGAAGGGGCTGTCTAGAGCATGCATGCAGTATTATAGATGTAGCAGAAAACTCATCAGCTGTGTTGATGAAGATGTGAGCCAAGTGAGCCAACATCTAATAACACAAAACAGTTTCACACCATCAGGCCTGAATAATTTACACCTAGGATTATTAAAGGAACCAGCTGAGCAACAAATGGTATTAATTTCATTTACAAATCTTGAAAAAGTAGAGAAATGCCCTAGGAGTGGAAAACTGGCTCTAAAGTTGTGAAGTTCAGAAAGCTGGAAGGTGTGACCACAAAACCTGCCAGTATTTGGGCTGCCCAAGGGCAGTTGTAGATAGAATAATAGAGAGGTTAATCCTACTAGCAGATGATAATTAATATATTGTCACAATATTGTACCTGATGTAAAATGATGTGAGCCATGCTGGTGTGCAGGGGAGGCGCAACCTGCATGGGCATATTGGCACAGGTGACTGTGCATATAAGTATGCACATATGCCAGGGCACATGTGGTCTTCCCTCCCCTATCCACTCCCACCCCTCTCCCACGGAACAGAAATTAAAATTAGCAGTCCTGAACTGGGAAGGGGGGGCCGTTCCAGGTGGGTACCCTGAGCCCCATGGCCTCCCATCCAGGTCCTCAAACACACTGGTAAAATGTAGCAGTGTGTTAAGCCATTTCTAGCTTGGTCTTTGGAACCTGCAATGTTATTTATTGTTTATATCAGCTGCCTTGGACAGCCTATAAAACCTTTGCTGGGAAAGTCTGCAGATGACACAACAGCTGAGCAGACTAAAAAGGTTGTAAAGACATTGGGATAAATGGCTGTAGTCTGACAGAACCCATTTCTACTCATCCAGGTGTGAAACAGTGTATCTAGGACCCAAATGAGTAGATGATGTGATCTTTCAAGGAAAGAAGAGACCAAGAGAAGACACTGGAGCATCACCTCTGCACCTGACAAAATGAGACATCCTGTGCTATTCTCTCCATGTCATGGCTTTAGTATAATCAGTACCTGAGCTAGTTAGTATAAAGCGAAGTCAGTTATATGATGCTTAAGTCGCTTCTGTGGCTTCAGTAAACATAGGTAATGTAAGTGACCATCACCTTTACATGGACTTTCAGATGCATGTTCAGGTCAAACAATCTAGTGCTATCCTTGACTGCTCTTATCACAGAATAACAGAATGGTTTGAGTTGGACTGGATCTTAAAAATCATCTGGTTCCTACCCCCTGTCACAGGCAAGGACACCTTCCACTAGACCAAGTTGCTTAAAGCCCTGTCCAACCTGGCCTTGAACACTGTCAAGGATGGGGCAGCCATAGCTTTGCTGGACAACCTGTTCCAGTGCCTAATCACCCCCAGAATGAAGAATTTTATCCTTATATCCAGCTAAAGCCTACCCTCTTTTACTTTAAAACCATTGCCCCTTGTCCTGCCACCACAGGCATTGGTAAAAAGTCTCTCTTGGTCATCCTTATAATCTGCTTTAAGTACTGAAAAGCCATAATAAGGTCTCCCTGGAGCCTTCTCTTCTTCAGGCTGAACAACCCCAACCCAGTCAGCCTTTTAGTTATGCTATTAGTTAGATTATTATGCAGTGGTTAGAGATCAGACAATTTTCAACCTGAAATATAAGCTCTAAGTAGTGATGATAACAGGGTGCCAGAGACACATGATGGGGACAGGGTGATCTGTGCACCTCTGGTGTGAATACTTGCAAAGTTGCCTAGTGTCACTGAAAATATCTGTTTTAAACCAAATCATGTGAGATATTCAGCAGCTTCTGTGCAAAGGCAAGAAACACTGCTGAATTGGATGGCTAGAGCGGTTAGTGTAGTCCAGCATCTGCATCTCTGGTTTTCCTAGGTCATTGGACATCTGAATCTCATGCTTCAGAGCTGTCTGCAGGTCCTCTGAGTGTGTTGTGGTACTGTTTTCTGTCCTGCCTTCCCTCAGAGCTGCAGAGGCTGGCCATAGCTGGAGGGTAGGCAAGGAAAGAATGGGCAGACCTCTGACAGCACTTCTCCCTTTGATGCTTTACAGTCTTCTGCAGTCTGGTTAAGCTAATCTGATCCAACTTGCATCAGGAAGGGAGTTTTCTGCAAGGGACTCCAACTTTCTGTCTTTCTTTTTCTTTCAATAGCAATTGGCTTGCTGCTAGGACACCTTCTTGGCATCCTTAGCTCTGTGAGGTCACATGCAGCAGGCAGTGCTGGGGGGAACTGAAGAGTCTGCTATGGGCAGGAGCTTGGCCATGATTTCATGGACCGTGGTGTCCTACATGGTATGGGGTCAGGTGGGCATGTGGGCACAGAACTGATGAGAAAGAAGGTGAGAAGACTTTGCAGGGCTATCAGTGGAGTTTCTTTTCAAAATAAAACAGGTATTGCAAGGGTTGTCCATGAGCAAAGCATCTACTGTATGTTTCACAGCATATACAGGACAGGCTGTGATTGCTTCTCATTTTTTCATCTCAACTCCATTCTACTTTCTTAGCCAGGCTGTTGTCCACATCTGAGCACGAATTAGTAAACACATGAACCAATGGGACCACCATGCAGATGCTGATGTGCCAGCCCACCATGTTCAGTCTGACACACAGCTGACAAATTCTCTGCAGCCAGTTGCTCTCCTTATTAATGGTGTGTGCAGCACCTTGTACAATGAGACCATGACAACTGATGGGGGTTTTCAGGTTTTACTGAAATGTAAACAATATTTAATCCAACTTTTCTCCCTTTTGATTGCTTAAATATTGACAGTCTCCAGCACATTAGCACTGACTCTAACCTCAGATTTGCACATTGGTCCCACTGCTATAAACGGGAGCTCTAATGTTCCTGGTTATGGAAGCTCCATGTATTATGTTTTGGCCATCTGCTCTAGCTAATCAAGATATTCAGAAAGTTTCTGCTGTTTGATCTGTTTCTCCTGGTACAGATGATGCAGGGCTGAGGAAATGAGAGCTAAAACCATGAGTGTTTAGAGTGTTTATCTTATATTGACACAGTGGACAGCAGCACAGGATCTAAGACTATACATCAGCTGAACGGGATATGTGTATCTCTCTCTGCAAGTACCCTGTGCAATCAGTACAGGAGAAGCAGTGGTATGGACACCCTGCCAGCAGCAGGTGATGGGGATAGGCTGCCCAGTGCCTTAGAGAAAGGGAAGACTTTGGGATGGGGTCCAAAGTCCCTCTGGTTTTCTTCCCTGGCTTGGAAGGACTGCTGCTCTGGCTGGGATCGAGTTAGTGGATCCAAAATGTACGTGTGGGGGTACATTCTGCTGATTTGAATTGACTGGTCTAGAAGTTGTCTTAGTTCAGAGAGTGGCTTTCTCAGCCACCCTCTCAAAACCGTCCTGAGGCTGCACAATAAATTACAGCACGAGTAAATTGCTCCAAAATAGTGCCTTAGTGACCTGAACGGATTTCATGAATTCTGTGACTAGACTGCCCAGAATAAACTTTGGACCTGACACTTTACTGATGACATTAAAAAAAGATTCACTCAGTAAATCAACTCAATGGAAATCCAGTTTGGCCTTCCATAGCTTCATTTCAGAGTGGTATGCTTCCCTTAATCCTCTTGTGGGAACATAACCTAGTCACTGTAAAATAAAACAAAATAACTGACAAGCAGATGTTACTCTTCCTCTGGGATTGCATGAAACATTAATAATAGGGGCTGGAGACACCCAAACCACTGAAGAGATGAGTCCACTAAACAAAGTTTTTTTGCATATTAAAAAATATCTTTCTAGAAATTCTGGATTTGTTTCTTCCACCACTATTTTTTGGGAGAGAGGGTTGTTTAAAGCTTTACTTTCTTAGATACACGGTCATATGAGTCCAGAGGAACATCAGAAGTTGTGGCTGTGACCCACTCCAAGCATAGCTGGATCCCTGCATTCATCCCCGCACTCAAGCATTAAGGTCAACATTTCCAAAGTTAATATCCTCATTTCAGGTCTTCCACATAACTGCAATTCCTGCTGCCTGCAGCTGGTCTTACCAAGTAAGCCGCCTAACCTCATGTGTAATGTCACCCCATACATCTCTCTACGTTGTCTCTCTTTCAGCACAGGAAAGGAGGCAGCTCTGGCTGGCAAGTATTGCTGCAGTTTTCCAGCACTAAAATCCAGATAATCCAAGGTGCTTAAAGTAAAGATGCTGCTTGTAACCTCCACTTACACTTTACACTTACTCTGCTGTGTGCTTGTAAAAACAGAATTACTTCAGGAATGTTTTACTGAATGAGCACTTAGGCATTTTGATTTTTTTTTTTTACTGTGTCAGCAAAACAGCGGGGTGTATGATCAGTGCTTGACAGCTTGGGTAATTCAAATGCAAATGTATAAACCCTGTCAGTCAAGGGAGAAACAGGCAATTAAATAAAGACATCTCCCACGACAAGGGCAATTAAATGGTCTGCTTTTCCTCTTACAGTGCAAAGATGTTCCTGTATTTCCTGTCACTTGCTGAGCCAGCTTTGGCTTTGAAGTCTAGGCTAGCAGCCGAGGTGTCACCTCTCCCACAGGTACTCTTATCCCCTTTCCCCTTACACCAAGGAGGAGGAGGGCAGTCCAGCAGGCAAACACAAACTCCTTCTTTGCTGGGATGAGCTGAGCAACAGCTGAAGAAATCCACTGCCTTGACAGAACAGAGCAGCATGGCAGACAGATGTCCTTCCCCTGCCAACCTGATTTACAGTCCTTCTAAAACACACAAACACACACCCATCAACTGCTTGTTTCCTTGCTCTTGTACACTCAGTCCTCCTGCCTTATCACTCATGGAAGGTGGCCTTAAGCACATCACAGGCCTTAACCCTCTCCTGGCTGCTCTGCAAATTTGCCAAGCTTGCAGGAAAATGGGTCTCGCTGACAGCTCACACTGCTTCTGTGAATGCAGCTAGACAGATACAAGTACCATGCAGCCAGGGGAGTATTCCCACAGAAAATACATTTCTAATATTAACTCTTTTTTTGCTCTTTCTTGCATATTTTCAAACAATTTAATCTTGGTCTGTTGCAATCTGATGATTGAACACAAAGCCAACCTAGGCACCTGGGGATTCTTTGGCTATGTCCTACCTAACCAAAGCTGTGCAGGCATGCTCATCTATGTCTACATGCATGCAGAGCACCTTGCAGGCTTGGAGGCTCCCACTGCAGGGAAAGCTGAGATCAGCAGTTTGTCCCTCTGCTTCTCTTTGAGAAAGGCTTATAAGTGAGCAGCCCCTCTGGACAACCACTAGGTCTTAGCGAGTCAAACCACTGAGCAGCTTTAGGTGCTCTGTATTGGATGCTGACACTTAGCTGAGTATTAGCAGTCACCAGCAGATGATGGATTTGGTATTATTAGTCCTGCCTAACATGTGGGAAAGTGGAAATGGAAGGAATCAATGTATAACACTAGAAAGTATACTGCTGTAACCATAATGTGGACTGTGCAAAAATCTATTAAAACTGGGCCTTTTGTTTTCAGAAGGTGATCCAAATCAACAGATTTGTACAACTGTCGCAGCACATAGCATACGTGCCTCGCTGTTCTCTTGCATACTGTATTTGTCCATCACACCTACCCACTGCCTTTAATATTGTGGTCCCATCTTTGGAAATGACCCTGTTGTATCACACACCAATGCTTTCTTTACACAGCAAATTTCTGACCCCTGCGATGCAAGGTCTCTCTAGGCATTACCACGATACCTTCAGTAATGCCAACAGTTGTTCCCATTCTCTTTTGGCAATGGAAGGATACTGGAACTGAAGTGGGTTTGTCATTATTTTTTGCAGAAGATGAATTATAAGTAAAATGTCTGTGGTGCACTGACAAATCTCCCTTTTCTTGGAGACAGTACCATGTTTGTTATTCACAGCAGGTAGTTTAGGAGTTTTTCTCTCCCATGGTCTATGGCTTCAAATCATGAGAACAAGGACATTCACATACTTTATGTGAGCATCTCAGGTAGGATTCACATCACTGAATGTTAGCCATCTCAAATATGAGCATCTAATCCGTGCTAAACAGCAAGGCTTCCTCTATTTCTAAGGAAGGATATAGGTATCCTCATACGGTGGTTTATCCTCTCTCCTCTGGAGGTACCTCTTTCCATGCTCTAGGAGACACTTTGCTGACTATCCTGGAGCGTCTCCTCACTTCAGACAACAAAAGCCAAGTGAGATGTGCCATGTCTGAGCTGGACTCCTGAATCATCATGTTACCCTGTTCTCACCACCATGCAGATGTCTTCTGCAGATGTTTCCCTGCAGGGCTGAGCTGCCACTCATCCATTGTACAACACCACATCTGACCTTGGATATGGCTGTCTAAGACAACAGCCAGTGCCGGGCTCAGCATCTCCCTAACCCAGAGGCCACAGCAGTATGTGAAGGGCTGCTGGTTCCTTCTCAGACTCAGGCAGGCATCACCATGCTGGTCACAGTCAACTTGCATCCTGGAAGATTTCCCTGTACATTTTAAGTTAATTTCCCTAAAGACATGATTAATACTGGGGCCTAGAGTTCACAGTGACAGTTTAAAAAAAAACATTAAAAAATAGGCTAACTGGCTGTGAGCTGACAAAATATAGACTGTATTATTTTATAACAAAATTATCACAGCCCAGCAGTTAATATACCAAACCAGAAACTTCAGCAAACATAATAGATAAGGGCCATTTGTAGTTCTGTGAGCAGCATTTAAAATTCATAGAACTAATAAAGGTAAAAGTTTCATTATTATCTCCTTCTGGAATGGACAAGAGATGCATTAGAAGAGGGTAGAATGATACCTTGAAAATGGGGACATAAAGTTTTCTCCCACATGCTTGTCTGTCTCCCTTACAGCCAGGTGGCTTTGAGAAAAGTGGTAATATTTGATCACCAGTGCAGCACAATGGTTAACAGGATACAGATAAAGCTGAAGTTCAGAATTTAGTCACCAAACCTGAAGCTTGCCACAGCTGCTATTTTCTATACTCTTCGCTCACTTCAGGCAAAAAACTCTATTGATGTGTTGCTCAGTAAAAGCATTTGCATTGTTTACTTTTTGTGGCACATGGTCAGAAAGCAACAAATCTCTCTAATTCAATCTTCTTTATGATGCATTTTTCTTTCCCTGACACCCCTTAAAACAATTTATATTACAGCTTTGTAAAGATGAGTTTGCTGGAGAAATAACTTACTATTTTCCTGACATTTTCTTCGAGCAGTTGGGGGGGAACCAGCCACCACATGAAACTAGGGAATAAAAGTGTAGGTAGTCCTTTACTAGGGCATTTGTGGAGTTTTTGTGTTTTCTCAACATTTTTAGAGCAAATTGCTTGAAGACTTTTGCCTACATATAGGTCTGTTTATCATCCGCTATTGGGCAGAGAGTGCTATTTTCATAAGTATCCTGACGTGGAGAAACTGCTAAACATATTGACTAGCCTGTCTCTGAAACATTATGGAGTCTGCTTTTATTAAGACCACATACTGTATATTGAAATATGTGTATGAACTACCTTGGAAATTGAACAATATAGTCTGACGTTTTATAGTACCTTAAGAAGGGAGACACAGAGTGGCATGCAAGGAACTACTTAAAGCAAACCCAGTTTCATTTCTTAGTGAACAAGAAATACCACCCCCAGCTCCTTTTTGGGCAAAACAAAACTGAAATAAGTTTTCTTTTTTGAAATCCTAGTACTTCGATAAGACTTTATAACTTTAGCATGATAAGAGTGTATTCCTTAATCTCTTTCTGAAGCACCAAATCAGAAACAAAATATCCTAGCTTCTATGATGTACATAGGAGTTTCTGTATAAAACAACAGTCTAATAAAAACAGTCTAATAAATATTTAAAACCTTTCCAGAAAGGTAGACTTCATCCTTCTAAATAGCATTCAAATTAAAATTAAAATGTCTTTGAATTTAAATCTGAATGCTTTGAGAGTTTTCTAAAGCCTCACAGAAATCTAAAATAGAGCTGGCTTATTAGAAGCAGCTCATTTGTTAACGTCAAACTTAGTCTTGCATATTCTAAAATAGCATAGCTACAGGTTATTTTATCAAACAGTATTGGAAGACAAAGTTTCCTAACCAACAGCACAGATCAGTTTTGATTGGCTAAGGGGTCAATGGTTTAATCAAGGGAAATATATTGTCTCTAGTGAACTGAGATTCGTGGCTTCAGGCATCCTCATTTCAATATTTGGAATATATTTTATGAAATATTGCCTCGTGTAATTAGCCTTAAGGAAGCAAACCACTAGAAAGAACTGATTCTAACTGTGCTTTAAACTGCTGCTGCAGTACCTTTACACTTCATGAAATATGGTTCAATTATCTTCTTGGCAAATTTGAACATGCTAGCTTTCAACAGAGCTTCGTTAATGGTATTTTCTCTCTCTGGTCTTTAGCTTGATTTGCTCTTGTTTTTCTTTTAATTAAGCTAGACTGTTAGCTAAACTGCACAAGCAGTTTAAGCTAGAAAAAGTATTCTGTGTTCAGCCTGCATCCTACTCAAGTTGTGTGCTCATAACTATCAGAAAATAAAATGAAGTTGTTCTTTTCCCTCATTAGGTTAAAAATCATTGCTACCTGAAAATATGCATTTGTAATAATGTATTTTATGGACTTGTCATTAGGCAGGCTTCTTTTCAAGCTACAGCAGCTAGCTTACCTGTCAGCTGAGAGAGCAGTGAGAGTAAAGACTGACACCCCTACAGAGGTGAGCTGTATGAAGGGGATAAGTTTGCATCCAGTTCTGCCAAACAGCCACTCGTCAGCAAGGTACCTGCTGGCATCCACGGGCACACAAGTCACTAACAGCAGCAGGTCTCCCAGAGCCAGACTGGAGATGAACAAGTTAGGGACATTTCTCATGGATTTCACAGTACAGAAGATCTTAATCAAAGTGATATTGCCAATAAGGCCTATCAAAATAATGATCCCGTAGATCGTGGGGATGGCATAGAGGAACGCTGGGTAGAACCACTCATCACCGAGAAGGGAGAGGTTTGCACTCTGGTTGACAGAAAGGTTGTAGAGAATGAAATTATCTGTTTCTAGGTCTAGCAGAAGGCAGTCTTCAGATGCCATTGTCCTATGTTGCTCTTCTCAGAAGACAGCTTTCTTCTTGGGAAATCATCAAATAAATTTTTGGCTTTAATTTTGCTTCTGCTTGCTGGCTTTATACAGTCAGAAGAGTCTAAAAGTCATATCACTTTGTGACAGAGCTTGACAATAAACAAACCAAAAAGCAGCTGCAGCTTGCACAACAATACTGTTTCCATAAGGTGAAAGGAGAATGTCTTCTAGCATAGTTTGAATCCTGAAAGTTGCCTTTTGACTTGTCTTGCTGTCAGGTGTTCCTCAGCTCTGGAATGCCATTTGTCAAATTCAAAGACCAGTAAGTGGGAGGCATTTTCTCAGTGGAGGCTTGCTAAATTCTCAGCTCCAGGTCTGCTGAGCTGGAGTCCAAAACAAGGGAATTACAAAAAGCAAGAACTTTTGGTAGCTGTTGTCACTCTGCATTGCCAGCCTCTCCCTCTTTCAGCACCTGTGCTCGCCAGCTGGATTTAAAGTGAGGAAAAAGCAGGGTTCCGCTGACAGCTCGGATCCTATAGGCGGGATCTTTTGGACGTCAATTCTTCCCTTGCTTCCCAGGATGAGAGCAGGCTTACTGAAATGACTGCGGTAATTCCAGGCAAGCGCCGGAGAATGCCAGCCACCTACCGGAGAGTCTAATCACTGCCGGGGAGCAGGGAGTTAGAAAACACACCAAAATCACTGTTAACTCTTTAGATGGTAAAGAAAAGGAAATAATAATTAAAAAAATCTGCTCATTTATAGCTCCTGAGGTGAAATTCACTGCTTCTCTCTCTTCCCCACCCCCCAAGGAAAAAAAAGAAAAAGAAAGGAAATAACTAGTTCATACTGCAAATAATGTGATCATAAAAGGAATTGCACACATACTTTACACTCTGGTTTGCACTCTGGAGTTCAATCGTTCCAATGGAAGAGAATAATTATATGGAGCCAAGTTCATCCCCTCAGTGCAAATTAACTAAGTAAAGCCAATTAAGATAAAATCAGCATTATAGTTAAGGAAGGCAAATGAGTTTTAGCACTATGCACCTGCAGTTGACCAGGGAAGTCTGAACTCTGCACACCTTTTTTATATGTTTTAGTTTGGGGGTAAGAATAACAAAGGAGACAAAACTTACCATTCAATGTGATCATTTCTTCGTATGAAGTACTCATCACACTGGCATCTATAGGTAATGCATATTGAGATGCAGGATAGAGAGATTTGCTTGGCTTTTAACAGTTTCAAAATGTTATTTCTTAGAGCTTAATTAAGATATAACTATTACTGATGCCTTACTTCTTTATAACAGGCTATTTACTATTATATACAAGGACTTTGCAGAGAAATGCAGTTAATTTGTAAACAAGCCTGCAGAATTAAATGAAGCTGTAATTTACACCTCCCCTTGCAACTGCTCGTGTTTGTAGACAAAAGAATGTTTTACCAACTGCTAGAACTACTTGGAAGTGAGGGGGGAGATGTTTGAAATCAGGCATTAAACTATGATCACTGGTTTTTAGATAAAGAAGGCATTTCAGGACATGATTTGGAAAAATCCCCAAGTGCTTGGGAGCCATGTCCAATGGTGGGATTCTGAGCAGGAGGCTTCAGTAGCTGTTTTTCTGCCTCATTCTTGTGACCCAGGTCAGTGTTTTCAGCTGCTTTGCTGCTGTTCACTCTAAGTCAACAAAGGACTTATGTGTACCCTTAACTTTAAGTAGAGCTACTGAGATATTTTTTTCAAGCCAAACACCCAAGAGAATGCTGTTCTGAGAGCTCAAAGGAGCAGAGGAGAAGCCAAATTTTCCGGTATTAATTTCAGACAAAAGCCTAGTTTTAAATATAACCCTGAGATTGCCACTGTTAAAAGCAGAGGACTCAGAGCTACTGTGCACAGTCTGATCAGGCAAAAGTGCTTCTGCAGGTCAGGGCCAGCCTTGTGCAAGGCTGCCTGGTTGGGTAGAAGCCAGCCAGAGGCAACACCATGTCTGGCACAGCAGGAGGTACCACAGGCATGGAGAGGTATCATGTAGCTACTGAAGCAGCTGAGGCACAGCATCCTGTAGGAAACCTCTCCAGTACTTCCCACAGGATGCTTAGGAGTCTGTGAAGAGGGGCTGCATGACAAAGGGAAGCATGCTTCCCCCTCTTTACTTTCCAAGGCTTGGGGTAAAGCAGAAAGGACATGGCTGGAAGAGAGAGGGAGAAGTGGGAGCAGAAGTGTAATCCTGATGGACCCTGTGCCCAGAAGCCTGGTTGGTGGTTAACAGTGACCTGCTCTGAGTGGGAGCTGGGACCAGAGACCTCCCATTGCCCCTTCCCATTCAAATGACTTGGTGATTTTGGGTTTCTGGAACTTGCTACTCAAAGACATAGCAGCTTTAGCTCTCATTGTGAGCATTTATTCTTCCAGATGGACAACAAAATAGTCTGTTTGCCAAAACCCCTCTAATAGAACCACTACAGCATCATATATCACCGTTCAAACTCTTCTATACTGAAATCTCTTGTACTGTTAAATAGTGAACTATGTGGGATGAGCAAGGCAAGGAAATGTTGGAACCAATTCTTATCTTTCAGCAGACAGTGGCATTGGTCACTCTTCTTTTGAGGTGAGTGTAGGCATATCACCTTATCCCAAGCGTCTCCATCAGTGACAGTAGGGTCTCTCATGACATCTGGAAAAAATCACATTGCCTTCACCTTTTCCAGGCTGATATTTAATTCCAGGAAGCACTTCAAGTCCCCAGCTACAGCTCTCTAATTTTTGGTTTTGACAAACCCAGGCTTCAAGTGTTTGGGCCTTTTGGCCACAGAGAATGAGAAATTGAAAAAACAAATGCAGAAAAGGAGATAAAAATAACAACAAAAAACCCTAACAGATCCTTGAAGCTTGAAACTTAGTTTAGATTATAAAAAAATCCATTATTTATGTCAGACATAATGGACTGTTTCAGGTTTTATTTGCAATTGCCTAGGCTGCAGATGTTCCCCAGAACTAACTTAGAAATGTTAAGGTTGTTTCCCAGAGGTGTTTTTGTCTTGCCATAAATTGCATAGGAGAGGTTTTGTTTATTATAAATGGTGTACCTTTTTCATTATGCCACCCTAGCGTTTATCTTCCCTAAGAAGGCAAAATGGGCATTTTTATGAGCATGGCCACCTCTGCTGTAGTGCTCATTTCAAGCTCCCAAGCCTCTCTCCAAAGGAAGGTAAGCATCAATACCCATATTTCACCAGTGGAGTAACCTTCATGCACACACACAAAAAAGAAGTGACTGGCATAAAGTTACTTAACAGGCTATTGGCAGAGTTGTGAATAGAATAGTGCAGGTCTTCTGAGCCTGGTCATGCATTATAATGGTTTTCCACTGGACGATGAGAGATTCCACAGATACTTTCAATAGATGCTCTTTTTTCAGCTCTCAACCTTTATCCAGCATCTAAATGACAGCTACAAAGAGACAATCTTCTCACTCCTTAACTGTGCACAACGGAGTAGATTTGGAAAAGAGGTCAATGGGTAACATTTTCAAAAGCAGTTAAACCAATTTGAAAGGTAATGAAATTTAAGCTCATGAACTCACCACCCAGAAATGGAGCCAGAGTTTCAAACAAATGCTGTCTGCATTGAGAAAAATACACAAGGACCCATTTTTCAAAGGCACTTGGAGAGATGCAGCTGCCACAGTGGCAGCTACAGGCGGATTTCCAAAGGGACCAAACACTCAGTGTTGTGAGGTCTTTTGAAAGGCACGGATCATTGGTTCTACATATTTAAATGGACTTCTTTTGAAAATCTAGTGCAACAGAGGGGTTCTCAGCCCCTGTGAGGTCCCATGGGAGATGCTCTTGTGATGGGTGCTGGAGCACACTGCCATGGCCACCTGCAGACTTTGAGGCTGGCTGATGTTGTCACAGCCACTGCCTTGGAGGGCAGGAGCACTCCGGCTTCACCAGGGCAGGCAGCCCATGCAGCATCCTCCACACTAGGCACCTCCAACACCAAGGGGACAGGGGGAGTTATGGCAATCATCTTTCAGAGAGTATGGCTCTTTGACAAGTGTGTCCTGTTTGTTACCTTGACACAAATTTTGTTTGCCTCTTGAATATGTCCTCAGACAAGATGGAAAAACTCCCTTCCACAGCCAAGTATGAGGAGAGGAGTCCCTCTGCTCAGGGTGCTGCTGTTCCCTGATAATTGAATTACTGGGGGTAGGAGCCAGTGAACCAGGGATTACTCCCTGATGAGCTTACAAAGTGTGACATCCACTGGTATATGAAACATCCTGGCCCTGCTGACTTATCAAATATATTCCTGCATACTGCTCATGTCCCAGAGGAAACAAAGTGGTGGAAAACATCCCACCTATAATCACTTCAAGCAAATTCTTCATTTTTACTGCCTTCCCCCCTGCCTTCTTATATCCCACTCCATGTCTCAGTTCACTACTCTGTTTCAGTCACCAAAGTTAACAATAACTGTTCACAACAGGATAATTTTCTAACCCAGTCCATTCTAGGGATCTGATTTGCATCAGATCTTCACAGACGGTTGATTACATTAAATTATATTTTTTTTTATTTTTATTTTTTTTTTTTCCAGTGACTTGGGCTCCTACCTGCATGACTGGAGGTCAGAGGGGCTGTGGAGGGAGCTGAATACAACTCACAGTGTAACAGGTAAAAGTTCCCTGACTGAATACTATGTGCTGGTTCCTTGCATGTGTAAAAATGGAAATGAAACATTGCCAAATTTTGTCCTCTGTCGCATGGCTTTACTGATGCACAGCCTGTACTACAAATGCAGATGAAGCTACACAATGTGAAGCGCTTCCACTGTGCCTTTGAAAATAGCTTATTCATCCTAAATTGGACAACTCCTTCAGTTTGTTATTGAACTTCATAAGTCTCCTACTCACTCCCAGCATCTCATCATGACACACAATCATCAAAAACTGACACAGCTGGAAGGGATATCTGAACTTCATAGCACCTAGGATGCATGCTCACAGAGAAGGAAGTATTTGAAGGAGAGGCCATGCAGATACTTATTTACAGGAACCTCCTGCCAGGCTTGAAGAATAACACAACCATTACAGCATCTGAAAATGCAGTGAGAGAATAAGGTTGTATGGCAGACCAGTTAGGATCAAGGAACCAGCCTGCACCTGGCAAAAGAGGGATGAAAAGGGCCTGAGAATTAAGAAAGCTGCCTGCATGGGATGCTCTCAAGGAGGGGACATTTGGAAAAGATGCACAAAGAGAGCTGGTGTAAGCTGATTGTAAAGAAAAGGAACTTGGCAGCAGCCCTCTGTGAAAATCAGATGAGCATCATTGCTTTTTTCAAGAGCAAATAATTCTATAGTAAGCATGATATGAGATAGTGTGCATGTGAGCAAGAAACCTTCATTAGTTATAAAAGGGATAAGCTACATCCCACATGCTTCGTGCAGAACCTCCCTGCAAGACAGATAGACCTGAGAATGCAGCCAGAGGAGCAAGTAGAAAGTAAGTTTGTAACCATGCTGGGCACCTGCTGGCAACAAATCATTCCCACCGAAACATTGCAGGATAAGATTCCCATTCTGATACATGGAGGCAAAGCCACAGAGATTTAAGAGTCTTCTTCATGAACAGAAGGCGTAAGTTTGTGGATGGGGTCTCAGAGGGGCAAAGAAGGGTACAAAGAGAAGAGCTTTCTAATATCCCACAAACAGCTAAGGAGAAATGAAAAGAAACCATTAAAGGTCCTGCAGAAGGTTATTCATTAGAAAAAGAGAGGGCAGCTGAAGAAAGGAGGGGAAGCCAAGATTTTGGTTGAAGTGTATAATCAAATATATCATCCTAACTAACTACCTGGCTAAGGTAGGTGAGGCTAGTGCCATAGTTCTTCTGCATGCCATGGGCCAGGAGGGAAGATTTTATCTTCTTAAATCAGCACCTACAGATGCCCTGAGCTGAGGAATGCTGATGTTTTCACCCCAATTTCACTCCCTTCCCTTCTACATCTCAGTAACCTCCTGTGGGCTCCTGGGGCTGAATCATTTTTCCTCTCTTAGTTTTGTCACTGACAAGCAACTGGTGCAATAAATTATTGCTGAATGCATGGTATTTTCTCTGTTTTATGAACAAAGATATACTGAAGATGTACTTTTTTTTCCATCTTACTTGTTGTGGGAGAGTAAAATTCCCCACCTAACAGAACAGCAGACAAAAATGGAGATTTTGTTATTATGAATAATAACAATTGTACTCTGGGAGATGGAAACAGATGAAACAACACAGCATCAAATACATATTGTAGAGAAAAGAAATGGTAAGACTCATTGTCAACAAGGCTGTTTATTTATTTTTTTTTCCAAACAAGTGATTACACTGTTAGATGTAGAATTTTATCAACAAGTGACATCCATAGCTGGTATAACTTACCAATAAATGTATTGGAGAAACGCAGCAATGTAATATTACCATTTACCATCTTTGTATTGCTCTTGAGGGATCTTTCAGAAAAAGAAAAAATCAAATAATATAGTGGCATTCAGTAACAATAAATGAACAAATTGGTTTTGTCTAACTCTGATATTTGATTCACTTTTTCTTATCTTCTCTTACATAAAAAAGAGAGCCAATCTCAGATAAGAGCAATGATTTGCCTTCTAAGCTACTAGGGAGGACAGCTGCAGTAGTGACAAGAGGGAGCAGAGGCACCCAAACTCCCTGTGATGCTCTGGTTTAAACCCTATGTGAATCCCACCATCAACCTTGCAACTCTGTTGTGGTTTAAGCCCAGCCAGCAACCCAGAAACCACACAGCTGCTCTCTTGTTGCACCCCTTCCTCCCTCTGCTCCCAGAGGGATGGGGAAGAGAATCGAAAGAATATAACTCCCACGGGTTGAGATAAGAACAGTCCAGTAACTAAGGTATAACACAAACCACTGCTGCTACCACCAATAGTAATAATGATAAGAGAAATAACAAGGGAAGAGAATACAACCGCTCACCACCTGCCAACCAATACCCAGTCTGACCTGAGCAGTGATCTAGCCCTTATGGGTAACTGCCCTCAGTTCTACATCCTGGGCATGACGTGCTGTGGTATGGAATGACTTTGGCTAGTTTGGGTCAGTTGTCTGGTCTCTGCTTCCTCCCGGCTTCCCCTCCTCCCTCTCAGAGCATGAGACTCAGAAAGTCCTTGGTCAGAGTAAACATTTGTGCTATCAGCGCTGTTCCCAGGCTGAAAGTCAAGACCACAACACTGCACCAGCTACTAAGAAGGAGAAAAATGACTGCTATTGCTGAGCCCAGGACAGCCTCTCAGCCCAGGCCTCCATCCTTGCAGTGTGCCACAGTAGTTTCTCACAGGAGCAGGGGGAACCCCAAAAGTGGCTGCACATCCCCTTGCTAGAGGTGATAGGATAGAGAGATTGCTTCCCCCCTCCCTGGCATGGCTTCTGGCAGGATATGAGATTTCTAAAAGAGGAAAAGATCCTCAAGAGCAGGGCTGGGTGTTAATCACTAGTCCTTCCCCCTCTTGATCAGGACAGCATTGGCTGGTAATCTTTAGCTTTTAGCATTTTTGGATGGGGCAGGAGTTAGCAGGGCTCATTGACAGGGCTTTAAACTAGATATGAAGGGGAAAGGGGAGATAAGTGGGCCTGTTGGGGACAAGCCCAAGAAAAACATGCTAGGGCTTGAAGGATGGCGAAGTAGGGAGGACTCTCAATCTATTGCTTCATCTGAGGGAAAGGATAGTTGTTTAGACCCTGTCCTGCAGGGGAAAAAGGGTATCAGGGCGAGAGTTAACAGAGCTCACTCACAGAGCTTTAGGTTAGACTCAAAGTGTGAGGGGGTTGTAGCTGGGTTTGAACTAGTGAGGCATTGTTCTAGTATTAATGAAGACCACAAGGCCTCATGCCTCCCAAAGGTGCCACTAGCATGCTCTGCTCGCTCCCTGAAATGCTTGTACACCAATGCATGCGGCATGGGGAATAAACAGGAGGAGTCAGAAGTCTGTGTGTGGTCTAAAGGTTATGATCTGGTGGCAATTACAGAGACATGGTGGGAGAGCTCACATGACTGGAATGTGGTCATGGATGGCTATGTCCTTTTCAGGAAAGATAGGTCAGCAAAGCGAGGTGGTGGAGTTGCTCTTTATGTGAGAGAGCGACTCGAATGTATTGAGTTCTGTCCAGGGGCAGATGAGGAGCAAGTGGAAAGTCTGTGGGTACAAATTAAGGGACTGGCTGGTAGGGGTGATACAGTTGTGGGGGTCTATTATAGACCTCCTAATCAGGACAAAGGAGTTGATGAGGCTTTCTACAGGCAACTGAAAGCAGCCTCACGACTACATGCCTTGGTCCTCATGGGGGGTTTTAACTACCCCAATATTTGCTGGAAGACTTACACAGACAATCATTCACAGTCTAGGAGGTTTCTCCAGTGCATTGATGATAACTTCTTAATGCAAATGGTGGACAAGCCAACTAGAAGAGGAGCGCTGCTGGATGTAGTACTCACCAACAAGGAGGGTCTGGTTGAAGTGGTGATGGTCAATGGCAGCCTTGGCTGCAGTGACCATGAGATGGTGGAGTTTAGGATCCTGTGTGGGAGGAATAGAATACCTAGCAAGGCCACAATTCTGGATTTCCGAGGATCAACTTTGGCCTCTTCAATCAATTGCTAAGGGAAGTTTCATGGGAAAGGGTATTAGGTGGTAAAAAGGCTCAAGATAGTTGGTCAGCATTTAAGGACCACTTCTTCCAAGCTCAGGATCAGAGTGTCCCAGTGGGTAAGAAATCAAGTAAGGGAGCCAGGAGACCAGCATGGTTAAACAAGGAATTGCTGGGCAAACTCATGTGAAAATAGAGAATCTATGGATTATGGAAGGAGGGGCTGGCCACTTGGGAGGAATATAGGACAGTTGCTAGAGGATGTAGGGAGGCAATTAGGACAACTAAGGCCTCCTTGGAACTTAATCTTGTAAGTCTGGTTAAGGACAATAAAAAGGGCTTTTTCAAATACATAGCGGATAAAACTAACACAAGAGGCAATATAGGCCCACTGTTGAACGAGGTGGGTGCCCTGGAGACAGAGGTTTTAAAGAAGGCAGAGGTGCTGAATACCTTCTTTGCCTCTGTCTTTACTTCTGCAGACTCTCCCCTGAGGCCCAAGATTCCTGTAGCCCCAGAAGGAGTCGGGACAAAGGAGGAGTTTGCTTTGGTAGATGAGGATTGGGTTAGGGATCAGTTAAGCAATCTGGACATCTATAAATCGATGGGTCCAGAGGGAATACATCTGCGGGTGCTGAGGGAGCTGGCGGGGGTCATTGCTCGGCCACTCTCAATCATCTTTGGTAAGTCGTGGGAAACAGGAGAGGTGCCTGAGGATTGGAGGATGGCAAGTGTCACACCAGTCTATAAGAAGGGCAAGAAGGAGAACCCGGGTAATTATAGACCGGTCAGCCTTACCTCCGTCCCTGGAAAGGTGATGGAACAGCTTATTCTTGACACCATCTCTAGACATATCAAGGATGAGGGGGTCATTAAGAGCAGCCAACATGGTTTTACCAAGGGGAAGTCATGTTTGACCAACCTTATAGCCTTCTATGAGGAAGTAACTAGGTGGATGGATGATGGTAGATGTGGTTTTTCTTGATTTCAATAAGGCATTTGATACTGTCTCCCACAGCATCCTCATAGATAAGCTAAGGAAGTGTGAGCTTGATGATCAGGTAGTGAGGTGGATCAAGAGCTGGTTGAAAGGAAGAAGGCAGAGAGTTGTGGTCAATGGGACAGAATCTAGCTGGAGGTCTGTGATTAATGGATACCTCAGGGGTCAGTGCTGGGACCAGTGCTTTTAATATTTTCATCAACAACCTGGATGAGGGAACTGAGTGTCCCCTCAGCAAGTTTGCTGATGATACTAAACTGGGAGGAGTGGCTGACACACCAGAAGGCTGTGCTGCCATTCAGCGAGACCTGGACAGGCTGGAGAGTTGGGTCGGGAGAAACTTGATAAAATTCAACAAGGGCAAGTGTAGAGTCTTGCATCTGGGGAAGAACAACCCCATGTACCAATACAGGTTGGGGGTTGACCTGCTGGAAAGTGGTGAAAGGGAAAGGGACCTGGAGTTCCTGGTGGACAGGAGGATGAACATGAGCCAGCAATGTGCCTTTGTGGCCAAGAAGGCCAATGGCATCCTAGGGTGTATTAGAAAGGGTGTGGTTAGTAGGTCAAGAGAGGTTCTCCTCCCCCTCTACTCTGCCTTGGTGAGGCCGCATCTGGAATATTGTGTCCAGTTCTGGGCCCCTCAGTTCAAGAAGGACAGGGAATTGCTTGAAAGAGTCCAGCACAGAGCCACAAAGATGATTAAGGGAGTGGAACATCTCCCTTATGAGGAGAGGCTGAGGGAGCTGGGTCTCTTCAGCTTGGAGGAGACTGAGGGGTGACCTCATCAATGTTTACAAATATGTAAAGGGTGAGTGTCAGGATGATAGAGCTAGGTTTTTTCAGTGATGTCCAGTAATAGGACAAGGGGCAATGGGTGTAAACAGCAGCATAGGAGGTTCCATGTGAACATCAGAAAAAACTTCTTTACTGTGAGAGTGACAGAGTACTGGAACAGGTTGCCCAGGGGGGTTGCGGAGTATCATACGTTGGAGATATTCAAGGCCCGCATTGACAAGTTCCTGTGTGATGTACTCTAGGTTACCCTGCTCTTGTGGGGGGGTTGGACTAAATGATCTCTTGAGGTCCCTTCCAATCCTTGGGATTCTGTGATTCTGTGAAATACATATGTTGTCTCATGCTGGTTATGAAACTAGTTCTGTGCTACCAAAACCATGGATATTATCATCCATACATCCAGAAGTCATCTGAAGGCTGACCATAAAGACATATGACCACCATTGGCCCAGATCCACAGAAATATCCCATATTTAATAAGTCCCATTGTGATCATTGGGAGTGAAGTACCTAAATGCTTTGTGAATCCAGTCATCCGCAGCTGAATTCTGAGTCAGTGATTATAGATCAACAGAACTGATAAAACATGAGTTAAATTTTAAATTATGATCTCTGGATGCTCTTGACATTTTTGTGCTGATTGACATATTCACATATCCAAAGCTTGCATTCTCTGATGAACATTTGTATTTCATTCATAAAGACAAGATATGAGCCCTGGGCTCTGCCACTGTGCTAACCAATACATCACTGTCAAGAATATCCCAGTATAATCAGAAGCTTACAGCCTTTCAAAACTCATTCCTGATCTAGAGGAGAGAGTTGTTTGTTGTATTCACCACCTAAGTGATATCCGAAAGAATTCCACAGTTCTGCTCATCAGTGAAGTTTACATTGACTGCTAGAGGTGCCATAAGCTTAAGAATCTTGAATATTAGGAAAAAAATTTGGAAGTCAGAATTTACTATCTATCTTCATTATCAGATCCTCTAATTAAATAGACATAAATGCAATGAAAAGGAACTACAGTTTCATAAAAATATCCATTTCTGTGGTAGCAACCACGTTTTTACTTTCATATGCATTTCCCCTGAATGAAATCTCAGCTCCTCATCGTTAACTGGGGTACTTCAGCCATTTTTTCAGCACAGTGACAACTGACAATGCACTCAGAACAGTTCATTTTAACGTTCTCTAAGAAATTTAAATTAATTGGTTTCAGTTAAATTGAATAATTAATTCTGTTTGGGTTTTTTCTGTGACAATACTGAACGAAAATTTCATTTACAGAGCTGGCTGTCATAAAACTCTCTTGTAAGCTAAATTTAACAGCATCCTCCATGATGCCTCACATCACTGAGTTGGATAAAAGGAAGAGAGACTAACGTCATCTACCTGGATTTCTGCAAGGCATTTGACACTGTTCCACATGACATCCTTGTCTCTAAACTGGAGAGGCATGTATTTGATGGATGGACCATTCGGTGGATAATGAATTGGCTGAGTGGCTGTACTCAGGCAGTTCTGGTCAATGGATCGATGTTGAAGCAGTGACAAGTGATGTTCCTCAGGGATTGATATTGGGGCCAGCATTGTTTAACATTTTTCTTGGTGACATAGGCAGTAGGATTGAGTGCACCCTCAGCAAGTTTGCTAACAACATTAAGCTGTGTGGTGCAGTTAACATGCTGGAGGGAAGGAATACTATCCAGAGGGACCTTAACACGCTTGAGAGGTGGGCTGATGCCAGCCTTATGGAGTTCAACAAGACCAAGTGCAAGGTCCTGCAAATGGGTTGATGATTCCCAAGCACAAATACAGGTTGTGCAGCCACTGCATTGAGAGCACCCGAGGAGAAAGACTGGGGGATTGTTGGTTGATGAGAATCTCAAGACAGCCCAGCAACATGCGCTTGCAGCAAAGGAAGCCAGCAATATCCTGTGCTGCATCAAAAGGAGCGTGACCAACAGGTCAAGGGTGGTGGTTCTCCACTTCTACTCTTCTTTTTTGAGATCCCACCTGGGACTTTTTACAAGGGCATGCAGTTATAGGACAAGGGAAAATGGTTTTAAACTGAAAGAGGCTAGATTTAGATTAGATATTAGGAAGAAATTCTTTACTATGGTGAGGCTCTGGAACAGGTTGCCCAGAGAAGCAATGTCTGCCCCATCCCTGGTAGTGTTCAAGGCCAAATTGGATGGGGCTTTTGATAACCCCAGTCTAGTGGAAGGTGTCCCTGCCCCTGGCAGGGGTGTTGGAACTAGATGACCTTTAAGGTCCCTTCTAAGCCAAACCATTCTACAATTCTATGACTTCACAAGAAAAAACACTTTTGCATCCTGGAAAATATAGCTGGATCCCTAAAAGACAACAGGTCTGTAAATTACAGTTCTATGTGGCAGAGGACTAATGTGGAATGTATTTTTATGATATTTTTAGAATATATGCTGAATGAGACCTTTCTAATCTGTCAGGAAAATAGAGGATTCCAGTTCAAACCAAACCAAAATTAAAAACTTACTTTGGAGTTTCTTGGTGGGAAATATGATTTTTTTTGCATTTTCAGTCAGAAAGTTATTCTTACAAAAAACACCAAAATCTCTGTAACGTGTCCAGGATGTCATGCTGTCCTTGTCCTTGCTGTAGACTGCACAGTCATTATTCTGCTGCTTAAGGGCAAGAAGATTAAAATTCAAATAAACAAAGCTAAAACATCATCCATTAGAAAAAAGTTAAACCAGATAATGCGAATGAAAGAAACACACTCTTTGACTGTGTAGTAGCTTATTTAAATATAGTTTGTAACAGACTACTGTTTTACCAGTGTATGAACAGTTGAAGGAAATATTTGATGACTGTACCAAATCATAGTCATAGAATTCTATGGGATGAGTGGATCTGACAGCAAAATTGTCAAAGAATTTTGCAGCTAAACATCTGCTGGTTTCAGTGGGCTCCATTAATGAATGAAGACCACAAGGTGATAGGAAATTACAGGGAATTTGTGACTTTGTAATTTAAAACTTTAGGAAGTTATTTTGTTAAAACCAAAATAAAGTAAAATTTGGAGGTTATGACCAGGTGAGCAGCTGATCAAAAGCTAGGTACCTATACTGAACCAGGCTCTCAATTTAATAAAGTGTTCAGTAGTCACAGTATAGTGATAAGCTGCCAGCAGAATGGTGGATGAAATTATTTCACTTGTCTGTGTGTGCTCTCTCTTATGTGAGGCCCAATTCAATCGCTCCCTGAGAGAAGGCTTTGAGGACATCTGAGGCTTTAACTCTCCTCTCCACTAGCAATAACATTTCCTCCAACATCATGCTGAGAAGAAAGAGAAAGAAGGATGAGGAAAACGCAGCACACCCGTGACTTAATGTGCACTGGTGTGAGGCTTGGAGTAAACACCTGAGGACTGGGACTGAGATGGACTTCCTCACACCAGAACCTCTGCTGAAGGCTTCCCCATGTGAAATTGTACCCTTACTTCAGGCTCAGTGGTTTCAACTGAAGGGCAAACTCTGCAGAGGTAGGCAAGGCTATTTGGCCAAGGGGATATATTTAGAGAAGTACTTTTGTATAAAATACTTCTGAAAATATATGGGTTGACAGATACTCAGAATGGTCTTGTGATCTCTAAGCAACTAATGTATGGTGAGTGAACACATGAAGAAAAGGGGAAAATCAATCATTCTCAACAAGTAATTAGATTAGCTACAATGAAGACAGTGGGAAGATGAAGGCTTTGAAACAGAATTTAAATGCTGAAACAACAGAGCTTTTACCCCCAGAGTAGATACTGCATCAGAAGGGAACCTGAAAGTGTGAAATAAGTCAACATTTGTCTTATTTGGAGCATGAGTTTGCTTGCAATGAGACAGAGAGCTGACTCTGATATCACACTGGTTTTCTAATGGCATGACTTCCCTGAGCACAGTGGTTTGCTGTCTTGATTTACACAAAAAAAAAAAGCATATAACAGTGTTCAGTAAATTAAATTTTGCATTTACAGCAACTGCAGAGGGAGGCAGGATTAAGATGCAGGACTATACATGCACTTGGAAAAGTCAGCCCTGAATCAGGAGAAGAAATCTTGCCACCCTTTGTAAACAAGAAAGGCGTAGTGTGCGATTCCTATTCCACCTACAGAGAATTCATTTATAAACATGTTCTTAAACTTCAGTGGGAAATCAGATTGAAAAAGGTTTGTAAAGGATGTACCAATGGATATGATTTACCAAGATCTCAATTCACTTATGTCATTCAACTCATATATAACTCTTCTTCAGCCACAGCTTCCTTCACTGGATGTTATCTATATGAAGTAAGAGATATGGGAGAACCCTGGAGTTTACAACTGTGGGTGTAATGTTTCACTGTGAGCTCCACAGAGAAAAAAACATTTCAGGAAAATGCATAAACACTCAGCTAAAATTAAATTGAACCCTGTATAAAACATTATTTGTATTCATGTATGTATTGACAGCTCTTAACACTCATGTCTAAGTTTTGGCAAGGCAATGTATCATCTTTTTTAACTGAATTAACAAATTATTGTTTTTCTGGGCACACAGACAAATGGGTGGAAAATAAATGACTTTTTGAATCATTTTCTCAACATAGCACTGTGCTTCAGCAAATACACTATTCATAGAAATCCCAATTAAGTGGCTTGTGATACAAGTATAACTACTGCTTTTTCTGCATTTCATGGAACTAATCATGATATCTGTCAGACTGCAACATTACAAGTGGCAGGAATGCAAGTACAAAGTGAATATGCCTGGAAGTTCAGTGAAACTTTGAATAAAGGAAAAGATAAAAGCATCTGACAAATGCTTTGAGGATTCTCTACCAATAAATGACTCTATGAAATCATTCAGCCAGAGCTGTAGTTGGGGCACCTTGATTTGATCTCTTTACTTGAGACACACACACATAGGACATTTATTTAGTTTGGGGTGTTTTCATCCATCATGCAATCTACTTATTAGCATACTTCTAGTTTGCTTGTGTAGCTAACTTGGATACAATATGCTGTGCTATAAAATGCAAAACAACTGTTAATAGCTGCCAGTAAATTTGTGCACACAAAGATTGCTTCCAGCTGAATTAAACTAATTTGATCGTATCATATGGGACTGTTCAGCCTGGAGAAGAGAAGGCTGCATGGAGACCTCATAGTAACCTTCCAGTGTCTGAAGGGGGCCTGTGGGGATGCTGGGGAGGGACTCTTCATTAGGGACTGTAGCGACAGGACAAGGGGTAAATGGTTAAAACTTAAACAGGGAAGTTTAGATTGGATCTAAGGAGGAAATTCTTTCCTATTATGGTGGTGAGGCACTGGAATGGGTTGCCCAGGGAGGTTGTGGATGCTCCATCCCTGGCAGTGTTGGACGAAACCTTGGGTAAGATGGTTTAGTGTGAGGTGTCCCTCCCTATGGCAGATCCTAGTCCACTGGTTGTCCATGCTGCATAAAACATGACCTCATGGCTGAAACAATTAGTTTCCTCCCAAACAAAACCAGGGACCACTCTCAGCAATGAGTGAGTAAATTTCATTAAGTTTACCTTCTTTAATCCAACACAGTCCTCCACAGTCTGACACCTCATGAGTTCTACAAATATTCTTATGTCACCACATCTCAAAGCATGTCCTATGTGGTCCTGCTTGAACAGCAAGGGTGAGACCCTGTGAACACTGACAGTCAGAAACCACTTCCCAGACCAGGAGCATTTAGCAGTGCAGATCATAGGCTGATATGCTGGCTGAGGACTGGGACTGGTAGTCCCAGTCCCCATGGAATAGTTAGGGTTGAAAAAGACCTTAAGATCATCTAGTTCCAACCCCCCTGCCATGCACAGGGACACCTTGCACTAAACTAGATAACACTAGAAAAGCAAAAAATGATCTTGCACACTCAGAGTGGCACATTATCAACTGTAATACTCATTGTCCCAAAATGGCTGTGTGTCTTTTGTTAAAATTAAATCAGCAGCAGAAATTCTTGACTGACACGTATTAAAATGGCAGTATTTGGTCTGGCTGATATGCAGCTGGAGCTGAGTTATTTACTTCTTTTAAGGCAAAGGAGTTAAAATTTTACGCAATATGAACATTTTGTGAACTATATGAAGAATACCCAAGTCCTCAGCTTCTACACAAAAAATCTGACAGGAAAGACAAGAACTTCAGTGGGCATTTATTTTGCAAAAATATTGTCAAGAAATGTAGAGAATAGCCACTCTTAGAAAAATAAATGTTCTGGTAGGACATTTGACATAAAGAAGAAAGCCATCAGAGGAGCCTGAATTATCAACATTTGTAACACATGAGTTATGCCGTCACACTGCTATTTCCTTCTAGCAGCTTGAGCAGTGACTGATAGCATGAACAGCCTTCACCCACCTTCTGTGAGGTTAATCATTTAGTCTAATCCAATCTGTTCTTCCCTGTGTGCCAAAATAGAGATATCATACTAATGTGAAAAATGCTAGGGAAAGAAAGAATAGAAACAATTAAATGCTTTTCCCTCCAACTCTAAAATCCATTCAGTCCTTTAGACAGAAAAAAAAGAAAAAAATCAGTAGTACTGAGAAGACATTTTGCCATAGTAATTGTTCAGGCTGCTCTCTGTAACGTATAATGCAAACAGACCATTTCAAACATGTTAAATGTGATGCAGGTAAAACAAGGCCATGTCCCCAGCAGTATCTAAAACAATTTTCAGTCAGTCCCACCCCAACAGAGATGTGACTCTTCAGCCACATCTGAAAATTCAGTACAGACTTCCTTGTTCTTTTTCAAACCCTTGGTAGTCAAATGGGAGTTTTTCCATTGAAAGGTTGAACTGTGAATACTCTCTGCCGCTGTCTAAACACAGCCATTTGCCTGCCATGAAAACCTTGCCTATGCTGGAGACTAAAAGATATCAAGTTACTTGCATGCAGAAAGGCAGCTTACATATCCCATCTAAATATTTAAAAAATAATATTTATGAAGGGGACTTGAAGTTTAAAACTAGTATTATACTTTTGGCTATTCTGTTGGTTCTGTAGTAGTTATTCCCGGACTCCCTGACTACTTTAGCAATATGGAAATGAGTGGGTAGAGAGAGATTGCAGCCTTGAAGGGAAAGCAGGGAGTGACAAAAAAGTTTCATCAAAATAGGGGGGGAAACCAGGATGCAGGATATTACTCTAAATCTTCTAGTGGAAGGTATCCCTACCCATGGCAGTGGTGTTGGAACAAGATGATTTTTAAGGTCCCTTCCAACCCAAACCATTCTATGGTTCTATGATCTAAATAGCTCTAATCTGAGACTAAAGAACCAGAAAAGCTAGAAAATGTTATTATGAGATCTCTGTGAGTGAGGTGATAGATGAAAATATCTTTTTTTAACAGCGACCTCTGTGTGTAAACACAATGAAAAGGCAGAGCTCTTTTTATCTGGGCTAACAAAGTGGGTGGAGGCACTTCGCCTTGCTGCCCAAGCTGTTCTTTTGCTCAGTATTGTTATTAAGAGTGGTCATTCAGTGTTTCATGATAAGAAACTAGTCCACAATAAAAAGCTATGAGCGTAAGTCTTCCACTCTGAGAAATCACATACCAACTTGTCTGTGGAGTTTAATGACTCACTTAGAGTTTCAGGTAATTTGCTTGGATTTTCAGTATATGCCTGTCAGGGTTTCCAAACCTGTAAAATTTATTCTGAAATATGTAATTTCAGCAAATTAGGTTCATGGAGCTGCAGGATAACCAACTGAGCCCTGAGAAATTATGCAAGTCACAGTGGCAACTGCAGGACCCCTGATGCCACCAAGCTTAGTACTTATGGAGACACAGCACTTCCAGACAGATTTTCTCACCTGTAACCTCTTCACCTGTGAAAAAATGCAGCTCCCCACGTTCTGCCACAGGAAACAGTTAGCAACAGTCACTCAATTTTTGGAAATGAGCATGACTGGCAAGAACCTGAGCCTACAGAAAACAGCAGTAAAATGCATGCTGACTTCAGCAGAGTCAGGATTTCACCCCTGTGGCTTTGATCAAAAAACACAGTGTGCTGACAGAAAATGAAGATGGTTCTGCAGTTTGTTTTCTTCATCTGCTTCACACTGAACGAGTGAAAAAGTGGGATGATGGTGAAAGTAAGTATGTGTCAGTGGGGCAGAGCTCTCACTTCAGTTCCCATGACCAGGGTGCGGAGCATCCACACAGTGCTGAGGCTGGCCATCCTTACCTTTCTCGCCATGGCTTTCAATCTTCCTGTTCGGGAGACTTCCACTCTCTGTTAATGCCTTTGCCTCTGCACCTTCCCTGAATGCAATGGCCATTGCTCCAACCAGCTCATCAATAATGATTTCCCTCATCCTTCCTATAGGTGGTCAATAGAGTCATTAACATTTTCACTGGAGTTAGCTCAGTGACCCTGATCAAGAGGAACTGGCATGCTGGCAAACTCTTTGCAGATACCTGTCAGGAATGAAGTACTACCACCTTTGCTGTAATAGATACCAGGATTCGAAAAAACCACCCTTCTCCTCATATCCCCATGTTCATTATTAGAAACCAAGGAAAGGTTTTCAGATTTCTAAATTAATGCCACGGGCCTGTCCCTACAGCATGGAGAGCGAAGCAGGATAAGGGATCTATGTCCCTTTGTGTAATCTACTGTAATTGTTTTCTTTTTTTTGTGTGTCTAAAATGAGTTGATGCTTCCTTTGATGTTCAGGCACCACAGCCTATAAATAAAGACGTAAACACCTGTTTGCTAATGGGTTATACCTTGAACAATAACTAACTTATCTTACAAATGCAATTCTTATAAGACAAAGGAGGAATTTTTTTTAATTATGGAATTACTGATACTTACTAATGATCTCTAGAAATACCAGCTTCAACCAGATAGCAACTCTAGATCAATATAATTATCCAGCAATTTTATGGCTGTTGGAGCAAAGCCCTTTGAAGTGTCTGGCGACTCACTTCTCTTTCACTGAAGAGAGAAACAGAGGATGAAGATGGGCTGAGAGACAGCTGAAATCTTACCCATGTCTCTGCAAGCAATTATCAAGCTTGGGTGTTTTAAATTTGGCAGAAACGCTTGCTCAGGGCAGCAGTGCATATTGTCTGAGGGATTCAAATTAAAAAATAGGAGTCAAGTGCTGCTATGCAGTGAACAGAACGAAGTCATAAATAAAAGTCTTACATACTCTGGAAATGAAGATTCTTCTTAAAACAAACAAACAAACAAACAAAACCAACAACCACCTGTAATACATTAACATGAACCACAACATCAAGCTTCTTATATTGTTGTACTGCATCATGCGTCTCTTTGCTGGCTGTTGTGCTCAGTGACATCCCATCTCTGTGTCTCAGTGACTTCATTTCAACTTGTTGAGTGCTTTTCCTCCTACTTACAAATGCAGCCATAGCCTCTCTAGACAGGTTTTAAATGATATAGATCTGACTGATTGAGACAGTATTTGAGCTGACATGTGAAATGAGAACTATGCTTCTTAATAGCTACTTATTTCTCCTTAGAAATGATGAATCCACTTGTGCCCATGCTTACAATGACTTGTGTTTATAAAGATTTATAACTAAGTCATAGATACTCTGAAATAGCTTGAGCGTCCCACAGCAAGTGTGTGACAAGAACACGTTCAGGACTCAAGAGGATTGAACTGGGAACAATAATATCTTTCATGCTGACATAATAATACCTTGACATTTAATGCTCTTTCTACTATGGTTGTCATTGCACCTAGAACCCTGCTGTACTATCCATACTAACATTAGTCAATGCTTTATTTCACAGGTGTGATGGGTGAGACTACTTGTGATGAAGATGCTATCTCCTGTAAGTGACGGTATTGCGGTCCTCAATGAGTTTAAATCGTTTAAACAGGGCTCAAGTGACCAGTATGGAGACTATAGTGCCAGGCAGCGATAATGAGTTAGAGTGTGTGTAAAGGTGTATCTTCTACTTTTACAAAGCTAAAACATTTATGAGGGAGCTCCAATTATTAATTACCCCATTGCCTTTTGTATCAGATGTGTAATTTCCCTTTCGTCACTTTTGCAGAGCAGTGCTTTTCACAGGACAGTCTATAAGATGAACAGTCTGGATATTGTTGGAAGGAATCATTTATTTCTCATTAGCCAAGCAGGATAAAAATCTGTATTACATTTCTCCTTAGGAACATGTGAACTGAGATTAGGCAATAATTAAGTTACCTGGTATTGATTTTATATGCACTATCAACTGACTACCAGTTAGCAGAAACTGTTGCCACTATGAGAGAGTGTTGGTTTTTTTCAAAGGTAAACAGTAAAACATTATCTGTGCAATTTTCACAAAAGTGTTCTCATTCTTTTTTACCCCTCAAAAAAAAAAAATACATGAACAGATCTATTCCATAAGTAATTTTTTAGCAGATTATGATTTTTCATTTAGATCAGTGAGATTTGGGACCACTCAATATCTTGCAGCACAAAGCAAAAAGTCTTCTCTTTAAAAGCTTGTACTAAATAGTATCCATGGGAAAATCAAAAGACAATCACATTTCTTGATCCAAAACAAAATAAGCCCACCTCAGCTGGAAGGTGAGCAGCGCTGAAGAGCAGCTCTGCTCAGACAGGAGGCTATCTCACAGGCCACACAGAACCCATGAGAAGAGCCACATGCCAGATGCAAAGAGTTAGTACTGCCTTGCTTCTGGAGCTACATGACAGGAGAGTAATGGAAGAGGATGGGCACAGGGAGCAATGACAAGGCAGGTGCTGGGGTAACAGCTTCCTGGGAAAAGCAGTCACTTTGCAAGAGCAAAGCACAGGCCAGGGGTAGCTTGGGAATAAAAGTGGTTTTGCTCCCAACCACAAAGATGGGTTACACCTTTAGGCTTCACAGCCTAAAGACACCCATCAGCAAGCACTCATTCCTGAATGTATGCTCTGAGTTCACAGGCAGGCTGTGAGCAGTGCATCCCACTGACAGCTGGAAACTTGCCAGCAGGAAACTTCCTCAAAGCTCTGCCAGATCTTCTGTGTCATGTTTCCCCTGCTGTGAACTTTGGGCAGCCCTATTACACCAGTGTTACAGACTCTCCTGAGTTATCTATGCTTCATCTCCACTTCACTTGAGTGTGATTTGTTAGGGATCAGAAAACTGTATTACGGTTGGAGCCTGATGCAATCTCGATCCCTGTACCTCTCTCACTGATTTCTCTCTCTTCCTCACTGAGGTCTCTGTAGTGAAAGAGGCTGTTGTACTGAAGCTTTAAGTTGCTGTTGTACCCCCCTCCACACACTTAAAGCTGCAAAAAGTGGGGCCAGTTGTCAAAAGGGCCAGCTGTCTGCATTCCCCTCCACTGGGCCATGCATTTTCCACATCCACCTTTGGGCTACCAAGAGCACTCATCCACCTGGGCAGCCTCAATGAGCATGTCCAGCTAACAATAGGAGCAGCAAGAAATGAAAAAATGCTTTTTAAATCCAGATTAACTCTCAGCTGTGGCCAGAGAATGGAGCTAGAAAGCCTTCATCAGGTAAGCTGCATGCTGGAGGATGGTCCAGACCCTCCTCACACACTGGGTGCTGCAGTGGTGTGAAGGATACGGCCGAAAGAAGTACAGTACATTGTATCAGACCTCTCTTTGTGCTTCAAAAGAACGGGCAGGGTCTTTCAGCAGCACATGGCAATTTTCAGTGTGCGCTGCAGCTGCCATGTACTCCATAAGAAGCAATTTGTAAGCCAGGAAACAACTGTCTCCTGTGCTGAGGGTACATTGGGATACCATGAGAAGGGCATGGTGAGCCCTGAGATTGGCAGTGCAGTTGGCCTCTGCTTCCCAACTCCTGTAACAGAGGAGAGCCAGAAAGGCTGGAGAAGGAAAAGATGCTTTCTTAGCTGCAGGAAAGCCTGCAACATCTAACCAGGTGCATGACAGTGTATTCTCTCCTCTCACCCTAGCACTGCCTTATCTTCTCTATCCCATGACCCTGGGTTTGGGAATGGAAGTAGCTAAGCAAGATAGCATACACGAGCTAGAGCTCAGGCAGGCAGGCAAGCAATTTAGGGAAAGGTAGCAGGGCAGGAGGCTGCTATTTTACACTAAAGATAGAAGGTTTACCCTCATCCCTGCATGATATAGAGCACTGAGGGAAAGTGTGTTATCTTCAGTGCCTTGTGTGCTCTGACTGGCTACAGGGTGCTTTCCTCCTGATCCCCAGGAAGTACCAGGGAAATTATGCCACTGCAGTGCCCCATCTTAACTGTGTAACAATACTCATCTGCCTGCAGTTCTCCCCAGTCTCTAAACTCCTGATGTTCCTTGAAGTTTCTTTTCCAGAAACAATTATTCCTCTGATAAAAAGCAGGGGTTTTTAATGACAATTTTTTTCACTCCACCACCTTTAAAGCAGGGCAATAAATCATACTAAATGTCTCCACATTATGTGAATTGGCTCCTTTGCAGAACATTTTTCATTCAGTATAAACAGAGCAATTATACCTTTTGACGTTTTCCTAAAATTGCTATTTTTTGTACTTTTTGAAAGGGGACTTCTCATCTGTGTCATCTTTTCACTTGTGTTATGCACAAAATTAAAATGTGTTGCAAATGCTTTGTCCCAACGTTGTTTTTAAAAAGTAGCTGTGTTTGACCTGCTCTTTCCCTAGCCCTCCTTCCAAAGTGTGTTTCTTCCACTGGTCCACTCAATTTCCTTTGTTGTTTGTGCATTTCTTTTGTATGTTACTTTCCTTTCAATATTGGTATATTATTTTCCTTTCAATTTTATTTTTCTTTTCAGAGCATATTTGATGCTTCAATGCCAGATATTAAAAAGTGTCCTCTTTCACCATGTCATGGCCAAAATTCTTAAGAAGCTTCTTTTATGTTGGGTTATTATTGTTTTAATAAATCTCCTCTAGGTTTCTATATCATTCATCCTAGAAATTCCAGAATATAGCTTTTGGAGAAAGGCATGGGAGCCTCAAAAATACAGCAGAGCTCAAACGTTCTGAAGGTATCTAGAGAATAACAGAAATAAACAACCATAGATAAATATTCCCAGTGATGAGTTTCTTTTACATAGTTAATGACCTAATTGATTACTGAGAATTAAGATTAGTTTTGTGTGCCATTTTATAACCTGAAGATGTAACCTCAGGGATGTCTGGCTTTGAACACCCAAGATGACTGCTCAGTTGCTAGAAGCCTAAGCTGCAGCACAATTAAGAAACCCCGACATACTCTTTTGTTAAGAGATGAATTTTGGTATAGTTAAAGTAATACAGATCTTCCCTATTGCCGTAACTATTTCAGATAGAAAAATCCATTATGACAGTTTGCTTCTCTGTATCATTTTTTTTTAATTGTTTTGCTGCAGTGCTTCTTTAATAAAGAGACACATGGAATCAGTCACCTGACAAAGTGCTTTTTCAGTTAACAGCATTTTTCAGACTGAAGTCCCCATAGGTACTGGTAGAAACTCAATGCTGGTTTTGTTCCTACGAGTGTATCTTGTTCCTTCTTATTCCTACAAGTATCACCTTTCCTCCTCCTTCGGTCAGTGTTTTCAAACAAAAAAGTCAAGTAAATCTTCAGCCATAGCTTTTCAGTCAGCTTTGCAATGCTGTAAACTCTTCAGTATACCTGAAGTTAAAGCAGTGAAGCGTATCTGTTTTTCTCTTGGCCAGCATCTGCAGTGCATCTTTAATTGATGCAGACTTTACTGCTGTTTTCTAGAGAATGCTCTTTATAGCCGTAGCAGGAAGCTTGCTGATGTACAGTTATTTGCATGTTTCCAGTCTTAGATGAATTGATCACATTGACTTAGTAGAATTTACCAGAGTGAATTTTTGCTGCTACATATAATCTCTACTGTTTTTTCTTTCCCAGCCAATTAATATTCCAGTGGCTGAAGGATGTATTAACTTTCAGTCAACATCATAGCTCTTGATAAAAGTGTTGGTGCATCTGCACCATGAGAAGTCCCATAAATGGAGGTGAAGGCAGGATTTGGCCTCAAGTCTCTGGCAGATGCATTGAAGGAGTCTCTCTGGAAATATTCTTAAAATCTTTAATTGCTGTCCTTCAAAATGAAAAATTATTTATTTGCAGTAAAGCTGGAGACCCTTCAGCTACTGACCACTTCCATACACACGACCATATCCATGATCCAGCTTTGAACTTAAGAGTTTTACATGACTTGTTTTCCCTGGGCTCAGTAGAAGAGTAAGAAAGGAAAAATCTGTGGATTTAAAATCCCTGAAGAGCCTCAGTTCAAAAAACTAAGAAATCACCTTGTGTGAGATTCACTGTTTACTGTCTCCAGGCACAGAACATGCCTCGTGACCAAAACTGTAAAAAGTGTTTATTTAAATGTTTAAACTGGTGACAGCTTTTTCATTCCCTATTAGAGAAGTTTTAGTGTATCCTTTATTTTATTTGAACACACTGTAAGCAAATCATCCTTGTTTGCCTCCATGGCAACCCTTTCTTGCTCTCATTTTTAGTCTTTAGTGGGTGAAGCCTTCCCTTTGTTTCCTTTGAGCTTCCCAGAAGCTCACTGTCAGCCCTGAATGCCACTTCTACAGTATTCCCGAGTGCTTCTAATTCATTACGGCCCCACGTGGGAGCTGTTACACACTGCTCCTGCTTCCCGTGGACTTCAGATGCAGAAAATGGAGAAGTCCTGACCTGTTTATAGTAAGTAGATCATGACTTGCCTTTGCCACATATGAGTCTAACAATGCAGTTACTGTACCCAGCAGTGCCGTAGGACATCAGAGACATTACCTGCCTTGCTCAAAGTGGTTACTGCATTGGTTAATTTTACAACATTCTATTAAGCAGGAAAAAAGGGAAAAAATATCTGGTCACATAAGTTTGCTCTGTAAGATGCCTTCTAAGCAAATGCTGAGGACAGGTGGAGAGTATTCATGCTAAAATATGCCTTACCTTGGTTTTGGCTGGATGATTTGAGAAGAAGGGGCAGTTCATCCCTGTGGAGCAGGTGGAAACACAGTTAGAAAATCACGTAATAAAAAGATTTCCCATGTTGCTTGCTCTGTACTGGTGCTGTGTGGGAAATCTCATATGCCACAGAGTCAGCATCCCCATTGGAACTAGGATGTCAAAGGCCAGCAGAACTATCAACTTTATTTCCCATGCTTGGCTTATAAGTCGTGACTATTTCTAAAGTTTTGGCCACCAGCAATGATCCCTGGTGCCAATGTAAGCTGTATCTTCAAACAGCACAGTTCTTTCAGAGGAAAACTGCACCAAGTTTTCTCAAGTGGAAATAACACTGCTGTGGTGTATGCCTCAGCGATGGTCAGGGGCCATTTAGTGAGGTCTGAAATCCCATCCTAGACAAAGCCCCTAGCAGCAGACAGCAAGCACAGGTATTTTGTGTCTAAAGTTTAGACACTCTGGATTCGCTAGTCTGTAGAAGTGCTTAATCTTGTCCCATTACTGTGAGTGATCTGTGAATATTCTGAGGAATAAAAGCAGTGATTTAGTTTTAGTTCATTTTCATAACAGTATTAATCACTTAGAGTAACTAGAACAGCTTCCTGAAATTTGGGACAAAGTTAATGAATTCTTACCTAATTTAATGAGTTGCCATGGTGCTCATATTACATTTCAGACACATAGAGTGTGCTAGTCATTATTCACCTGCCTCCAACTTTCAATCAACAGCTCTGGGAGGCAGAAAAATATAAAAATATCTGTTGAAATATACTCAGAGAAAATATTTTCTATTGCTTATGGAAATTAAATGTGTTGGTAGAAAATGAAATGATTCTATAAATGCTTCGTGACAGGAGTAAATTTACTACCAGTTCTATTTGTAATGATTCACTCAGCAAATAACAGAAGTAAGCACTTGATAAAACTTACTATTATTTAGAAATATGATTTTGAGATTGATGCAAATACAGTCTTAATAGAATGGCTTCACTATTTTGCATTTAAAGTGGGCAAAAATAATTGGAGACCAAGATCTTGTGAATATAAGACTTAGTGATTGCATCATGTGTTGAGAATGGGAAGCTTACTACAAAGGTTTTGGAAAAAGACCTTGCAAGCTGAAATCGCAGATCAAAGCCAGCAAAACTACATGCTTCATAGCATAACATTAACTGAAAATCCCATATAAAATTAATGATATCCTCCCAAACTGCTCAACTCCACTAAGCCCAATTGATGCTATTGTAATAAGGGTGTGTGCATTGACTAAATACAATTTATTTTCTATATTTACTGACTGTACTTACCTTTATGGAAACTTATGCCACATTCTGGCATTAGAATACATAGATGCCTGAAGGCTGTATGACATGTAAGGGCGTACAGAAGAATGAACTTCAAAACACTGAGGTACACAGAAATGTGATCTGCACAATGCATCATCAATTCCAGGCTTCATTTCTGTCTTTTTTTTTTTTCATACAGAAAATCCTTAGCAAACTGCACTGACTGCCCCGGAGACAGACTTTGTCTGGACTCTTAATGATTAAACAGGTTTTGAAGTGCCAGCTACTTACTGCAGTCATGCTGTGAGGTGAGGACATTCTGCATAGGTGGAGCAAGGCAGAGCTAAATCTTTACTACACCCTCACAAGAGATTAGCTGCCTCATATTTTTGTGCTTGACTTTACCGCTTTAGCAAAACATCACTTTGGATTGGTTCATGACATTTCTTCTTCCTTCAGCAAGGTTATTTATATTTTAGTTACAAAGCAGTAATCTGATAGTCACTTTTAACGCTGGTTAGGACTTTGGACTTTGCCAGGATAATGCTTTTAGATAAACAGGAGGAGGATGTAGATGTCTCAGGCCATCTTTCCCTCTGCAGGGGTTTGCACTATGGGAAAGCCCAGTCGCAGGTAAGCAAAGGGCCATGGCACAGGTCCCCCAGTGAAAATGCTGTGAGAGGGCTTTTAACAGCCAGGCAAGCCAGGGTCTGGGCACCTGTGACATGCAGGGTAATGGGAAAGAGGCAATGTTGCAGTCATACCTCCCATTGCTCCTCCCAGTGCAGTGGGCCTTCCTCTTACCACACTCATCTTCAAGAAGGCTCTGACCGTAGCACTGAGTGCTTGCACCCCTGCATCTAAACCTGGGCTGATATCTTTGCCTGCTGTGCTGCAGCTGCACTGACAAACAGGCTGCTCCTAGACATTTTAATATTTTTGTGAGATTTCTGTCTGTTTGTTGTTATTTGCCAGTTCTGGGACAAACCAGGGGTGCACTGAGGTAGCTGTGTGTGACATGAGGAGACAGAGATCTCCTTTACCTTGACTGTTACTAAGGTTTTGGCTTTTGACTCAGACCTCCTCGTTAGGATATGCCAGGTTTCATTTGTCAGTGTTTCTTGAATAATCCTCCCCTAAAGCCAATTTACGAAGAGGCCGTCTTTGAGATGGTTAATGGATTTTAGTGAAGGAATGCCCCTTACAGCTAACTATATTTATTATTGCCCCAGCATGGAACACTAAAGGAGAATCAACAGCGATTACATGTGACTGGATGTGAAATTCCCTAAGGGCTTGATATGGAGCTATGTAAGGTTCTGAATCACATACAAACCGACTTTACAAATGCCCCTCCTACTCCCAAGATTTTGATGTTTGTACATCTTGAGAGAATATTAAAAGACATGTTTCAAGGTAGGGTACCAAGAATATACAGGTATGTCCTCAGTCATCTGCCAGGTTGCTTCTTCACGCCTGTGTAAATGTGTTAATGCTTATATATATATTTAAGACACATGTAAGCCACCAATTGCGCTCTCTGCGGATGTACCAAGTCACCTCCAAGAGCAGACTAAATGGATTAGGTCCACAATGCTCTGGAAATAATTCTCTCTCAGCAGCATCTGTTAACCTGAGCACTGTGATAGGTTAATATAGCTAGAGTAGGGGACTGCCTGCACTACACAGTGCAGCCTGCTCCCTTTACTGCTGTAAGTTCTCGTAAGAAGGAATGTGAGCATTAAAGCAGGTTTAAAATTCAGATGAAATTGCACATAGTAACATACAAAATGTAGCAAAGAATTGCTTAGCAAAGAATGTCCTTTCCATCACAGCTTTTCCACCAGTCTCTAGAACAGAAATACTATTAAGCTTTGTAAGACTTACTCAGTCTACTGAATCAACTAGGAAATAAAGAATGCAAACATTCTTTGAAGTGTTCTTATACTAATCAGAGAATTCTCTATTTTCTTTTTTATATTGTCAGATATATTATTTTTAATATTTTTGGGGGGAGGGGGGAAGGGAAGGCTTGCAGTTCTCCAGAATAGCGTAGACTCTAGTTAGGTTATTACAGAATGAAAAGCAATTTCAATTTGCAGGTCTAGAGGAGCATTTCATATTGAGCTGTGAAACATTCAGGAATTTAGCCTGAGAGAGGCAGAAATGTAAGTAAACAGGAGCTTGACATTCATAAGCATGGATGCATCTTTGTATTTCAATCTACATATTGAAAAGTTTCTCTGCAAATGACTGGTTTTACATGTAAGCAGATGGAGGGGGGAACAATGCTGAAAAGAAATTAACCAATTCAGAAGATGACATGACCACTTAAATTCAGTTTTAAATTCATTACTATTTTTGGAGCTGTAAGGCATGAATACTTTGAACGTAAATCACTGCCACTTGCCCACAGCTCATGAGAAACATTTCTGAGCTATTTGCTCTGTCTCTTAAAGAGGCTGAAAAAAAGTGGGTTTTGATGTTCTTTGTGATTAAGAGGTTTCTTACTCATCCACCATGGAATATAGATAAGTTTTCAGTCTTTGTGAAAAGATACAGATTTTGCAGGATTGCTCTAATCCTCTGAGAGGCCACACCTTGAACCCTCTGTTCAGTTGTGGGCCCATCACTAGAAGAAAGACATTGAGATGCTGGAGCGGGTCCAGAAAAGGGAAACGAAGGTGGTGAAGGGTCTGGAGCACAAGTGTGATGAGGAATGGCTGAGGGAAATGGGGTTGTTTAGTCTGGAGACAAGGAGGCTGAGGGGAGACCTTATTGCTCTCTACAACCACCTTAAAGGAGGTTGTAGTGAGACGGGGATCAGTCTCTTCTCCCAGGTAACAAGTGATAAGACAAGAGGAAATGGCCTCAACCTGCTCCAGGGGAGGTTTAGATTGGATATTAGGAAAAACATCTTCACCGAGAGGGTGGTCAGGCATTGGAACAGGCTACCCAGGGATGCAGTGGAATCACTGTCCCTGGAAGTGTTTAGAAACCATGTAGATGAGACCCTTAGTGACATGGTTTAGTGGTGATCTTGGCAGTTCTGGAATTATGGTTGGACTTGATGATCTTTGAAGGTCAGTCTTTTCCAACCTAGTTGATTGTATGATTCTGTGACGTTTGAAAGGCTTCTTATTTACCAGATCTGCCTAGGTGATTGATTTCAAATATTCATTACGTCTTCATAAAAATACTTATAAAATTGATTCTGATAAATTACTAATTAGTAATGACGTAAATTTTTGTTATTACCTCATGTTTTTCTTTGTGCAGCACTGGTTCTGGGAGGTATTTCCAAAGTAACACTGCTAATTTGTCCTTTCAGTTTGAAGACCTTTGCATGGCATTAACGTATAAGCAGGTGTAAAGTCTGGGTTGATGTATTTCTATGACATCTTACAGTATAATATGCTGCCTGCTTTCTGTCCTTGTTTCAGCTCTAACAGGTTATTTTTTTTCTCCTTCCTATTAGCTGGTGCAGTGCTGTGTTTTGGCTTCAGTCTGAGAGCAGTGCTGGTAACACACTGATGTTTTAGTTGTTGCTAAGTAATGTTTACTCCAATCAAGGACTTTTAGTCTCTTGTGGTCTGCCAGTGAGGTGGGGCACAAAAAGCTGGGAGGAAACTGAGACAGGACACCTGACCCAAACTAGCCAAAGGGGTATTCCATACCACAGTGTGTCATGCCCAGTGTATAAACTGGGGAGAGTTGGCTGGGAGCCACTGATTGCTGCTCAGGTGGGGCTGGGTATTGGTCAGCGGGTGGTGAGCAGTTGTATTGTGCATCATTTCTTTCGATTCTCCTCCGCATCCTGCCTGGAGTTGGGGAAAGGGATAGGGTTGAGCGAATGGCTGCATGGTTCTGAGTCAACAGCTGGGCTTAAACCATAACACCTTCCCCAGGGGAGGAGCCTCACTTTCAATCTGCAAGTGTACAGGCTTTTACTAGGTACTAACATCAGGCTGTAACATCAAGCAGAGATGGGGGTGAGGGGGAAGAAGACCTGCTGACACAATGCATGGGAGATCCAGACTCTATTTATACACACAGTCTATGTCTACACATATAAAATAGTGTGAAAGTCTGTGCTCACAGCATCAGATGATTTGGGGGGATGCTCCAAAATGGGACAGCACTATCCAAACTGCCAGCTGTTGTAAAGTGGCCTCGATCCTTTCTGGCTACAGAACAGTGCCTAGAGTCATTAGGTACCAACTAGCCCAAACCAGAACCATAGTTGGGACGCCTCTAACAATTATCCGTCTGGGGTGAATAGGACTCAGTGTCTGGAAACCTCCCTTGTACTGCTTTAATTTGCAGGCAAACCCCCACAGATCTGGAAAAAGAATCTGTCTTACCAGTTGTGTTCCAAATCCCAGTCTTTCTTTATTGGGGCTAACACACTATGTAGCAAAAGTACAATCCTTTGCTCTCTAGAACACTCATTAATACCATGTTTAAATCTGTCCCAGTGGTATTGGTATCCAAGGCTATCTCTGACCTTGGAAAGTAGCTAAATAACAAGAATGGGAATTGAGAAGAATGGCATAATACTGTTATGCCTTTGGGGCCAGAGTATGCATCTCTGAAACTGTTGCACCTCATAGTCATTTGCTTTAACGAGCTTTTCCACTGCTCTCATCATGTAAAGCTGCCTTAATCTGCTTAAAATGTACGTGGTATTGGGATACTTTTTGGACTTCATCCAAATGTGCAAACGTACAATTTCTAATTCTTAAGCCTAGCAGAAGTCTGGCTTCTTAAAACTGGCAGGGCAATACAAAAGGCTTTTAGTGTCAGAGAAAGCCAGGCTGAATGACTTTGTTCTGCCATTAACTCCTTGGGCACAGATTCAGACCATATTGTGTCTATTTGAAAGTCACAGAACCCCCATGGGAATAATTATGTAATTTCTCTGAATTGTGGTCTAAACAAAGCGCCATTTGTTGTATTGCTTCAAGCAATAGCTGTTTCTATGGAAATTACCTGAATGAAAATATTTCACTTATTTCTCTTATTATTCGTACCTTTCTCTTATTATTCACATCCTTCTGTGGATTTGCTGACACTAGCACAGTTTTACACCACTGATTTGGAAAGTTTTAGGGGGATTGATTTGTCAGTTTTACGCCATCTCTTAAATTGCAATGAAACAATAGAAGTTTGCAGGAAACAGCTATTACACCTACAAATTCACAGATGACAGCTTATTATGGAAATCATGGCAAAGAGCTGAAATAGCAAAGACCATCCTATGTCCCAAAACTGAGTTAACCTGGGTGAGAGGATGGGATTTTATGCATGTAGGATCTCTTGCACTTTAACAGCTTTTCCTTAGGTAAACCATCAAACATCTACCTGTATTTTCACCCTGCCCCAGAAAGCTTCATTTTGATGTAACGAAACACCATCTGACTGGCTACCACATGGCCCTAGCATCACTTCAGGTTCTTTGACCATTTCAGAGCTCTGTGCCAGTTTGCCTCAAATGAGGGGATTGTTTCTTGGTCTTATCTTTCCTTAGTGTCCAAGGGGGCTCCAAAGGCAGGTGATCCTGAATCATCAGCATTTCCTTGGAAGTAAGAACGCAGCTGTCCACATTTAAATGTCACAGCTGTGTTTTAAGCATGTTTTCAGTATCATTATAAAAGATACGGTAATAATACACTTGGCAGGTTATTCACCTGCCATAAAAAGCACAGTTTTAAATGCCAGCATCAGTTGAGCATCAAGAGCCAACATTAAAATCTTGTGTGACATAGTAGACTGGGAACTAGGACTGACCCACATGCTCCTGGTGGTTGTGGTGGTGAAACTCTCACCAGAAGCTGATTTTCACCTTGTAAAAGGCTATAGACTCCAAATAGCCATGCAGTCATGTACGAAGCTTACACTGAGCAGAATGTTTCAAATCCAGATTACTGCAGCATGTGGCAAGCAAACCCAAAGCAAACTTCTGTAGCTAAGTATGGCTTAAGGTGGTTCTTCTAGGCAGGCTGGTGGTATGGTGCTGTCTGTAAGTCTGGACCATTTGGCACTGCCAAAGCTTGTCAAACTGTACTTAAAATACTCAGGCATTTCACCATATGCAGCAAGAATCAAAAATAAAACAAGCTGTGGTGTCTAGCAGCTGGTATGTCACAGATAAGTAAAAATAACTGAACTAAAACTGTAACTATTGACACAAGAGACATAATGACTGCCTTAGGACAGATGGTGAATGCAGGCTGGCATAGTTTTAGTGAGGTGAGTGATTTTGTGCTGGGTAATCCCAGCTGAGGTGCTGATCCTGAAGCATTACTGACTGAACAGGGGTGGGGGTGGCTGCAAGTCATACAAAATTAGAGGTAACAACAAGACATCTTGTGGTTATGTGCAGATTCATCAGGAGTGACATTACAGCATATTTTCTCTATCGGCTTTCCTGATATTTCCATAAAAGACTACTTCTATCAGTATTTTCAGTGCAAACAAGACAGCTGTATGGGGAAATGACACCTGAGCTGCCCACTGGGGCACTGGGTAACATTTCTGCTTCCTAGGGTCCCTTTGTGTGAAGATACCTGAGCCTTTGCAGACTTGAGTCCAAACTTGTTTTCACTTGTATTGCAGCAACACAACTGAGATTAATGGAGCTACAGTGTTATTAACATTGTTTACAGACTAAAGCCAAAACACAGCACTGCACCAGCTACTAGGAAGAAGTTAAAAATAACTGTTACGGCTGAACCCAGGACAGGTGGGCAAAACCAAACAGAATAATTGCTTTAATTGTATATAACTTCAAATAATACTAGAAGTACTGAGGCAACCGTAAGAGGCTGAAAAGCAAGTGGCTGGAGGTAAGAAAGGGCACAGGAAGGTCAGTCCTTGGTAGGGATGAGGTGTCCATCACCCGCTCCCCTGTGGCTTTGCTGCCTCCCTCACTCAGCTGTGCACATCTACTGCCTGTTCCTGCCTGTGCTGTCATGGGCAGCCTTTGGGCTGGCATGTGCATTTGTCCCAGCAGAAATCCCCTGAGAAAAATTAAGCAGATGCGACCTGAAGTTCACTTCTCAACAGTGACAAGCCAAGTTAAATAATGCTTACAGGCAAAGAGCTGGGACAGCTCACACCAGCACAGCAAAGCTGCATCGCATTAGATGATACCATCCTATGACCCCTTGCCTGTGTTTTTACTGCTTGCATTTCAAAGGCCACGCCACAGACCAGAAACCTTTCACAGCACAGCCAGATCCTTCCTCCGAGACAAGGCAGCTTCCCAGCTGTTCCCAGTGACTTAATACATCTTATGTGCATAGATATATATATACTTACGTATACATAGATACAAATATGTGTATATACATACCCATATATATACACATGTACTCACACATAGAAGTCTACCAGTAGCCAGAGATACTTATATATGCAATGTCCTGTTTGGTCCTATTGTCTGTGAAATATTCTTGATTTTTCTCCCTTTCAAATATCTTGAAAAGAACTTAATCTTCTTTTGAGCAGTAGCACTATAAATCAATTTGGTATCATTTTTCCTCCAGATATTTAGAATTATCTACTTAGAATGAGCAAATAATGTCAGCATAATTAACATTTTAAAAATTCAATCAGCTTTACCCCCAATTAAAAAAAATAAGAAAGAATTTAGACATGAGGGCGAGATCATGTGATATGAAGTAGCAAAATATCAGATTGACCCAGTCTTCTCTCAGTTTATCTGCCTTTCCAGATGTTCCCTCTGACTTGTTTCTCTCAGAGGTGAAATTGTACCCATGCTGCTGGTGCTTATGTAGCCCTGCAGAAGCTTTCTGTCATCTCACCATCCTTGCTGCACCTACTCAGCTTTGCTTCAGCAAATTGAATTACTGTGCTGATTATTCAGTACAGAACAAACAAGAACAACAACAAAGCCCAAGCAAGCAAACAAACAAACAAAACCAAACCAAAACAAAAACCAAAACAAGAAGAATGGAGAAGACAAGTTCTTTGGGGTTTTGGAACAGATTGGTAGATTCTATCACTAAAAAAATCAGCTAATGATCTCTCATGACCCTATGAAATGAATAATTTCTTCCCCTCTGAGAGCCTTTAAATTATTATTTTTGGGGGTTTTGAGCATTTTTTTAGAGCTTCAGTGCTATCACCAGCTGACTTTTCATTTCCCGGTACTCAGGTGACTTCAGTTTTTGAAGTGAAGCAAGCAGAAAGCACCCAGACACATTACTCACCAGTTCTGCTTGCTGCAGCCTGTTAGCATGTACTGTCAAAATCAGGAGTAGCATGCAACTTCAGGTCCAGAAAAAGAGAGCTTTTCCTCTAGACCATGTAGCCCTCTACCCCAACGGCTGGAGAAAGAGGCTATGGCAGAGACATGAACTGTTCTGATTCTATCAGGCTTTGACCAGTATCTCACAAAAGCCTGATAGATCTAAGTCTAGATAAAAATCCTAGATATGTAAAGCCATTTCTGCTCTCTCATTTGTTTGCATAGTTTGGGGGTGAAGAGGGTTGTTTGGTTGTTTTTTTAAGTCTGATGATAATAATAAAATGGTACTTTAGTAATATGTATATGATTTATATCTAACCTTAATTGTACACAAATACTCATTTTGAAGCCCACCAGAACACTGAAACCCATTATTCAGGTTACTTCCAGCCCAGCTGCAATTGCTGAATGAAGACTAATTTAAACTAACCCACATACCAACATTTTTTTTTTAATATAAGACTATCAATAACCACTGTTAACTGCAGCTAGAGGCTTACCAGGTAATGAAAACTATATGGCAGATAGATAGTGTGATTTTATCTTGAACTCACAGCTAGTGTGTGATAAGATGTTGTTGTTCAAAGGTAATGTATTCTGCTTATACAAGGCACCTTACTGCACAGATACAATGAGCCACGTAGCTAAGGGATAAATCCTAAATAAAATGCCTGAACATTTTCAGCATATGAGACTAGGTAGTGTGAATAGTTTAAAAGGAATATAATAGTGTTTATTTTATTGCTAGTCATCTGTAGCACTGGTGACAACCTTCAGTAGTACTTTTGGTAAGTGACAGCAAACATCTGGTGGCAAGCTGGCAATTAAAGAATGTGCTGCCTTTAGACATTTGTTGTGAAAGGTGGGTTTGACCTTTGTTCCTTTGAAAAGTGTTATATCATACAATGTTTACTGAACAGGACATATGTTATAATTTAAAACCATTGGTGAGCTACTGATCAAGGAAAGAGGTTTTAATTTAAATAAATACCTGTAGTTTCAATTTATTCTGGGAGCACTGAATGTTGATGTTAAAGCTGTAATTATTTAATTCATGACAAAATACCAAGTCACAAACATATAACTGCTTCATCATTTAAACAGAGCAACTCATTTCCTTTTAAATTGCTTGTAAATTGAAGAAAAAAAAATGAAAAAAACAAACTGAAAACCCAAACAAACCAGTAACAACAACAAAAAGAAAACAACAACGACAAAAATAAAACCATCATCACTGTCTGACAGACAAAAGGATTATCAAAATAGGGGGAAATTATAGGATTGGAATAGTAAGATTTGTCATCACAGTTCTTGGAATTACCTTCCTGGATCTGACAAAAGAACTGTTTAAGTCTGCATGAAAGGAATAGTAGGTGTGAATACTTCATAGTCAAAACACATTCAGCAATAATACTGACTGCTTTGGAGAAGAAGATCTGATACTGACAGTGGCCCAACAGTCTGTAAGGGAAGGTTCTTCTTTGGGCAGTTAGCACTTGCCATATGTCCTCAAGCATGAAGAAAACTCTTCTCTATAAATGTGTCCAATCAAATGCAACTGCAGATGTTCTCATTATGTGGAACTGACTCTCTGTGAATTGCTAAATTTTTGCTCTCAGCATTATCCTCTGGCAGTGAATTTCATGTGCTGCATGCTATGTGAGAAATATTTCTCTTTAGTCTTTCGATTTCATTTAATACTGTCTTGTTCATGTCTTCTGAGAAAGGGCAAATGAGAGGCCTCTGAATTACCTTCCCTAGATCATTCATTACAGTAAGCAGAGGTGGTACAGCTTCCTATTATGAAGCCTGGCACTTCCTATTACAATACCGTGTTTTCAGTTGCTTCTAACTTTGTCAGACATGAATGCTTCAGGCTGAAATGTCAGTGCTACATACCCGCCTTAAGCTGATTTTTTCGCAAAGGTTTCAGGCAAAGCAGATTAGCCAGTTCTGAAAATTAAGAAAAAATCTTGGGGAAGAGCAGTAAAAAAATAGCATCTGATCGATCTTCTGTGTTAAGAAAAACCCCATGATCTCATTTTGAGAGAGGCTTAAAACCCAGGCCCTCTGGCTCAAGCCTTTGCACCTGTGCGTTCTCCATCATGAATGTACCTATCGCTACTGTAGGAAAAGCTGTGCAGATCTGAATATGACCTCAGTCTGAGGAATTTCCACTCTCTCCGCCTTCAGTAGAAGTTCTGGGAGCTTAATGGCTTCCTCTCCTTTGAAAATCTACCCTGTGATGGGTGCTCTGTGCAGATCTGGACCTGCTCTGGACCCAGGTGTCTGAGCCTCCAGGTCTCCTTCCCTGCAGAGCAATGGAGGCATTCACGCCCTCGCAGCTCCCAGTTCAGTCTGGGCAGAGTGATTGGAAATGTCAGTCTGGGGACACTGAGGCTGGAAGGGGAGAAGGGAGGAGAAAGTCAGGTCAGGGAGAAACTGGAAATAAATGGTGAGGAGACTGGGCACTGGGAGGAATCAGACTCCCCCACAGCATGGGAGAGGGCTGAAGACCTTGACTGTACCCACATTGTGCTTCCAACCGGCAGATGAGGGATGATGGCCCGGGTGTCCAAGCCCAGCCCTTGTGACCCAAGTACGGCAGGAGTCAGTCCAAAGGCTGCAGTGGAGTTACCTGCAGGTAATCTAGCCCAAGCACCCAGCCATGATGGAAAGAATACTGTGCAAAAAATAAAATTAAATATGGAAATTAAGCACTTCAGAGCTAAGAAATACTAGATTTGAGTTTGTTAGTGCAAAGGGATTACATATTTCTCAGGCACTCTATCTTGGGGTCTTCAATTATACAGTCACTTATCATTTCATCCAAGTGTCACCTCCTTAGTCAAAACATAACAATTAAACTTCTTAATGTGTAAGTATCTGACATGTAGCAGAGGGGACAGCTCCTTGTAAGATCTCAGCACCGTTTACTAAAGATGGTAGGAGGAGCTCCAGGAGCCTGTTGGAGGAAAAAGGGTGGTTAAGTGCTGATGTGGAGGATCAGCTACAATCGTCTCTGCCTCCTGTGCAAGACCAGCCAAGGCATATAGGACTCATTTTCTATGGTATGCGATACAAGACCTTGGAATCAGATCAATCAAAGCACTGAACATTCAGGTCTGCTGCTTGACTTATGATATGTCATATAATGCTCTGAAAATATAAGGTCCAAAGTATCTTAAATTTGGTACTCAAAATTAATGCATATTTTTTTGCTCTAATGGCTGTGTCTCAGCTTACTGTTTGCAAAATGGATCCTTATTCATTTGCTGCATATGTAACAAAAATACAAGTCATTAACAGAGCTAAAGTCAATAGGCATCATGGGAAGAAAGCAATAACTCTTCCTCCAGTATGTGGTTTCAATAGGCTGCAGGACGTAAAAGACGGAGGCAAAACAATGAGAAAGGAGAGCAAACAAATGCAATAAAGAGATGGTACATCTGTACTAAAGAAAAATAAGATTCCTAGAAAAAAACTGTACCATGTAATTACCAAAGGCAGGTATGTCTAATCTGGCATTGGTACTGTAAAAGCCAAATGAATGTGTCCCTGAGCATATTTTATAGCAGTTAACACATTTTATACCACTTAACACAGGTTGATTCAAAGTAGGCCAGTCACAGCCCCAGACACCTCAGGGTGGGCTGCAAAGCCACAGTGGGTTGCTGTGGAAATACATCGTGAGTGCTGGGAGCTCCAGGCTGTAGCGACTGGGCTGCTGCAAGGTCACACTCTGACTGATGCATGGCTGTGTCTGTGCAGCAGGAAGGGCAGGCAGGACCACAGGCAAGCTGGAAACACACAAGAAGCTGGATTCAACTTACGCCTCCTAAATTTTGAGCATTTGGCACTGCACCCCGAGGTCATTCTTTTTAATTTCCCCCACTGTGGGTAGCTTTGTGTGGCTCCAGCGTGGTGTTCCTTTATTGCTTCTTCACAATCTGTCCTCACCTGGAAATCTCACCACAGTGATTTTAATGACCTGTTCTTGAATGACCCCGGTTTTTGACCTACCCTTGGAAACAGAATCACCAAGTGAGTATTCCAGAAAAAAACAAAACAAAACAACAGCATTGTTCATTTATACCCCCAATTAGCTCACTGTGGCATTGAGTTACTTTACGCTCTGGTCCCTCATCTCGTCATCTGAGAAATTGGTCTAAACCAAAGCATTAGAAAACTGTGACCAGATATACACAGATTTTCACACACATTTTTAATTCTATCAAAATACCAAAAAGAATGCTTCAATACTTCTTTGGCTTGGAAAAATTAAAGGGGCAAGAGGCATGGGAGGGCAGGATGGTTAACTGAAGCATGCTCTTCCAGTTCATCTGTGTTAAAAACCTATAACCAAGTTTCAGAAGAGTTTCTTAATTTTTAGAAACAGTTCTTTTCCTAGCATAGCACCAAAGTGTATTGTGAGTTCATTTTGCTGAGAGAAATAAAGAAATTTCAATCATAAAATGTGGGGAGAGAAGGTGATAAGATTTGCATGAAAAAGAGTTTGGGAATGAGCTCTGAGGCCTTGGTGCTTGACAAGCCCTGGGGCGATAAGGTGGACCGCTGAAGGACAGGGAAGATGGAAAAACAAGCCTTGGGGGAATGGGCCAGGATGTAGTTGTGGCAGGAATCTCAGTTGAAGGGCAGAGGATGTGGGGTTTGTGAGAGGGTCTGCAGGACTGTGATTGGACTGTTTACCTGGACAGTTTCACAGTGGCAGTGAGATTGAACGTTGTATGTATGTGCAGGTTGGGAAAGTACTGAACAAGGGGATAAAAAGGGCTTGGTGGTAATAAACAAGGATTTGTGTCTCTGCATCAACTTCAGTCTGTGTCGTGAAATGCCACAATACAACAAATTGTATCTGTCCACGTCCCAGGAACCATGTGCAGATGTGAGGGAGGCACAGTACTGGCTGGGCCTTTTCAGCACAGCATGGAAAATATGGTACATTTTGGCAATGATATCTAGTGGCTCCTGGCTTCTCCAGCAATAGTGGCACAGTGCTTCTGAGACATGCCCAAGGCTCCAGGGATGTGAGGTCTGAACAGCCTTGCCCATCCCTGGGACAGGATGTCTTGCAAACATTGCATATGATAGATAAGGCATGCAAGTGCTGGGAATTAAAAATATACCAATGTCAAACTGCCAACAAAATTTATCTCTCACCTAAAAGACAGGCAGTGACTACCTTTCTCCATCCAACACTGGGCATCTGTTGATCCAAAATTCCTCGCTTCCAAATTTCTTTAGCAAGAATGGGATGTATGTGGTTCTCCAGCTGAATAGATGAAGAGACTGATGGTATTATGATTTTCAGTCACAAAAGACATTGTTTTTTAGCTTGATGAAGAGCTCCTATTTAGAGTACCTTACCACAGACTAAATAGTATTAAGATGGGGGAAAATCAGAAAGTGAATAATAATTGCAGTTGTCTGTTTATGATTAAAAAAGATTAAAAAATTATGCCAAGTTTGAAAGATAATTTAAGAGAGTATTTCTTTTGGTGGTGTCCATATAAACCTATTCTAAACCTATTCCTAAATAAATAAGTAAACAAAACCTAGTCAATAAAACCTATTTCTAGTAAATAAACCTATTCCTAATTCAAAAATCATATTTTCTGCACCAATTAAGACAGCAGTGGGAGCACAATAGAAACATTAATTTGAATGAAAATCTTTCACAGTGTCAATTCAGAGGTGCTAATTTGTTGTAAAGAATCACTCATCCATATATGAAAGTGGTGAAGTGCTATTATAGCTGACTCAATGGGAAATTCATGACCTTAAATCTAAGAGTTAAATGACTAGCAGTGCAGTAATATTCCATGAAATGCTTCTGCTCAGCACAGAAGACAGGGTTTAATGGGATGTTGTTAAGCTTAACACATTAGGAAGAAGTGGGTAAGTGTTTTTATCCTGTGAGACATTTACAGGACTCTGTGTCCTGTGTAGCTTATCTCATCTACAGACTGTAAAAGGTGAAATCAGGCAAGTGTAAGAGGAAACTGAGAAAACTCTACATGTGTTTTTAACAAGTAAGAAGGTCCTTGGGATAAAGCATCAATGCATGGAAATATGGACAGCAGGATTATCGTAAAGTGTGCTATGCTGTTTAAGAGACTGATAAGTTACAGGAAAGGGAAAAAGAACTGCCTGTGCTACCCAACAATATTACATTTCAAAACATGTTCTTGACTTTGTAAAATGCAAGAATATTAACATAAAAACTTAACCTGCACTGTTTAATATTCACTCACTTGACATGTTAATAATTTTTAAAATGTAGCAGTTACATTTACTTTGATATAGGAAATTAAGCTGGGGAATAAATCCAAACTGTTACACATTATGAATTTAGAAATATTTTCCATACATATATACTCACACATACCCAAAGTCTCATACATCACTTGAATATTGCTAAGGCTTAAGCAGAAATTTGGGGTCTAAAATTAACAGACTGTGAAAAGCAAATGTATCTTGAGAATTTTTTTGCTATGAGCTGTAGAACTGACATTACTATGTGGAATGCTGATTAAAATGCAGAACTGAAAGAAAAAGATCACGGCAACAAATGTGTATAGTTTAACAGCAATATAATGCACCAATAAGCAACAAACCCCTGATGTATTGTGAGAAATGTAACTAAATCCACTAAAGGAAATGGCCAAAAATTCAATTGTATGATAACCCACATGAAAAGTGGTGCTTATGAGTAGAAGATATATTTTCTCTGTCTCAAGGAACTCACGTAGACCCAAGCAAAACTGACGCAGTTAAAAATATTTGCCTAGATTAAAAAAATGTGTAACCGTGTCTTTTAACATTTATCTTTGCTTTGTTGCTTGACTTTATTACTTATAATAAAATGCCACATTTTATAAATCTCAGTCTGTTTGCAGTTCTGCTTTTTATCCTTTATTTTCCCTCCTTTTGAACAAAGCCTTTGAAAAAAATGAAGTAGGGCTATTAGTCAGGGGAAGGGAAGCTTCTTCTAATCTGATAACCTTGATTAGTGTCTAATTCATTGAACAAAACAGGCAACAAATTCACAACTATATATGCAACACAAACATTAGTCATCAGCAATTTTTAATTTGTTGCCTTAATGTTTCACATTTTAGACTGTAAATATTTGTCTCAATGGAGGCCATCTATTCTACACTCACAAAAGGGACAGTTGCCAAAGGGATCGATTCTCAGACTGTAGTCCTCAGGTGAGTGTCGTGTCTTTCTGACAGCAGCTAAGTGGAGGATATGACAGGGGCTAGAAAGGGGACAGTATGAGGGCACTGGCAGGGTGATGGGTGCTTTTCCTGAAGAAGGATGACGTCCTTCCCAGGAAGTTAATCACAGTCAGGAGCCAGTTTGGGACCTGTAAGAAATCTTTAATTGCTTCTTGATCAGCTGCACTAGGAGAGATTAATCCAGCTCTCAGCATCTTAATGATGGCAAGACTTCTGTGGGCAGCAAATCATGTCATGCTGCTCTGGAGTCTGTTCCGATGTCACTTCATTGGAAGGTGCTGCAAGAACAGTCTCTCGAATCTTATGGACAGCTGTGTCAGATTTATATCAGAGACCCTGAAATGATGCTCTTTCCTAGGTGAGGAAGTCCATTGTCAAGCAATAAATCACTAGATTGTTTTGTGCTATCTCATAATGATACCCTTAATTCAAGTCTGAACTACTCAGGCTCAGATTAATAGGACAAAATACAAAAAATGGTATGAAAGAGGGTTAAATAAATATATTCTCTTTTCCAGCTGCAGCTGGAAGGATGATTCGCAGTGGGAACGAAGCATTGGCAGGATTGACATCTGTGTTACTGGGCATGCGTCTTTGCTTTTTTCATTCTTTAAAATGGATCCAGCTGAGACTTGCCAAGTCCTACAGATCTGACTTAATGAGCTTTTCACATCACAGGACTTTAAGGAATATTTGAACTTCTAGTTTGGAATAAACAATTTTGAAATATGAAATGAACAATATTAAGAGCAATTTTTTTACCACTCATTCAGTCAGCATTTGATTCCGAATACGAGCACTGCTAACATCAAATACATTCAAATGGTGAGTTAGTTTCCTTCAGGTCAGGAGATTTCTAAAACAAATTTAGTTTCCTTTCTTTCCTGTTCTCCAGTATCCTTCAGACACACTCAATCTTTTAGGCCTTAAGATCTTGAAACCTTTTGGGTTTACTTATGAGAACTTCTGCTCTGGTCCCCATATAGCCACAAGTGCTTGAGGCATATTAGGCATACTTCCTGGGTAACAAACTTTAATTTAATTTTATTTGAAATTATTTTAGTTCATGTGCTACAAAGTGCGCTCTACAATGCAAACCAAAGACATAATAGGGATGATGATGAGATTTCTGTCAAAAGTGCAAACCTGTTTCAAATTAGAACACTGATGTAGATACACCCTGAAACAAATTATTAGAAGAAAAGATAGAAACCCTCCTAGCTGTTCTTCCATCCCGGCCCCCAGGCTCTCTGCCTGTCCCAAAACCAGACTGTTTAGGATCACTAAAAGAATCATTGTCAGAGATCTTAAGGGAAGAAATTTTAAAATAAATTTATAATTATTTGATCCAACAGAATTCAATTGCAAGGTACATTCTATCACACACAGAAAGAGATTGTGTCAGAATCGGCAATGATTTGTACAGGATTGGGTTAAAGTGATTTATACAGAATTGAATTGAAATTATGTGTATAGCAACCAAAAATACAATGGAATAAGGGAGACCCACAAGGTTCAGATTGGAAACTTGCTTTTGAAACTTCCTCTCAGAGAGGAATCTAGGTGTGGCTGGACATAGTCGTATTCTTAGATTTGGAGAACAGTTTATATCTAGAGGATTGCAAATGTAATTTAGCAGCAGTTTGTATTGTTAAAATGAATCACAGCACTTGATTAATGAAACTAATACACATACACTACAGTTAAGTATCTGTTGTGGTTTAAGCCCAACCGACAACCCAGAACCATGTAGCCGCTCTCTCACTCCCCACCTCACTTCCTCCACCTGCTCCCAGAGGGATGGGGAGGAGAATCAAAAGAATGTAACTCCCACAAGGTTGAGATAAGAACAGTCCAGTAACTAAGGTATAACACAAACCACTACTGCTATCACCACCAATAATAATGATAAGGGAAATAACAAGGGAAGAGAATACAACCGCTCACCACCCACCAGCCGATACCCAGCCCAACCCGAGCAGTGATCTAGCCCTTCCAGGTAACAGCCCCCAGTTTATATACTGGGCATGATGTGTGGTATGGAATACCTCTTTGGCTGGTTTAGGTCTGTGTCCTGTCTCTACTTCCTCCCATCTTCCCCTCCTCCTTGGCAGAGCATGAGATTCAGAAAGTCCTTGGTCAGAGTAAACATTACTGAGCAACAACTAAAAACATCGGTGTTATCAGGCTGAAAGTCAAAAACACAGCATTGCACCAGCTACTAAGAAGGAGAAAAATGACTGCTGCTGCTGAACCCAGGACAGAATCCACCCCTTATTCCATACCATTCACATCATGCTCAGATCTCAAATTTTTCAATATACCATCACTCTTGTTTCATATATATATATATATACATATATACATACACACACGCACACAAAGAGGGTGAGAGATAATTCCTTAGTGCATGGACCAATCCCTATAAAGCTGCTGAGCTCATTTGGTTCATGATTATATTTCAGGCCATATTATATTTGAGGGCCAAATTAACAAGGGTATCCTACAGAAAAATTCCCTGGGGCTGAGTTGCTTCGACTGTGCAGCCATTCTAAAGTACCTTTGTCTTTATAGTGTGACAATTTCCATGCCACGTAGGTAGGAAGAGAGGTTCATCATGAAGAATTCAAACTAGCATGATACTGTTAGGAATTCCTTTTAAGTAAGCTGTTCATTAGGGATTGTAGTGATAGGACAAGGGGTAATGGGTTAAAACTTAAACAGGGGAAGTTTAGGTTGGATATAAGGAGGAATTTTTTTCCTGTTAGGGTGTTGAGGCACTGGAATAGGTTGTCCAGGGAGGTTGTGAATGCTTCATCCCTGGCAGTGTTCAAAGCCAGGTTGGACGAGGCCTTGGGTAATATGGTTTAGAGCGAGGTGTCCCTGCCCATGGCAGGGGGGTTGGAACTTGATGATCTTAAGGTCCTTTCCAACCCTAACTATTCTATGATTCTATGATGTTGGGCTCCGTCTCTTGTAACAGTCTTTCAGATCAGGAGAGGCTTTGTGCAGTGTTGGATTGTTGCCTGCTGAAGACACCACAGAACTTGTCTGGTTTCATCAAAGTTCATTCTTTGTTGGGATGATGATTGGAGGGAAGTCAGGGCCAGTTGCTGGTGACTTGAAGGCATCTAGCTGGTGGGCCATAAAAGTGCTACATAGCAGGCAACAGCACACAATTGAGCTCATTGGATGTTTTCCCCTAAAATCAAATACCCTTGAGGTACACATCGAACTTTCCCATCTTCCCCCTTTATCCACTAAGTATATCCGGGTCCCTGCATAAAAGCAATCCCACAAGTGGGTTTGCCTTTACCTGAAGCAGGAATAACGCAGACTGTCTTCCCCAGCAAATTCTTTATGTGCACCACAGGAACTTTATCCCCTTCTACAGTATGTAAAATTTCTGGCTGGGCTGGGCCAGCCCTGTTGGCAGATTCTCTGGTGTTCACCAACCAGGTGGCCTTTGATAAATGTATATCCCAATGTCTGAAAGTCCCACCACCCATTGCTCTCAGTGTAGTTTTTAACAGCCCATTGTACTCTTTGATTTTCCCAGAGGCTGGTGAATGGTAGGGGATGTGATATACCCACTCAATGCCATGCTCTTTGGCCCAAGTGTCTACAAGGCTATTCCGGAAATGAGTCCCATTGTCTGGCTCAGTTCTCTCTGGGATGCTGTGTCTCCACAAAATCTGTTTCTCAAGGCCCAGGATAGTGTTCCTGGCAGTGGTGTGGGGCACAGTGTATGTTTCCAGCCATCCGGTGGTTGTTTCCACCATGGTAAGCACATGGCACTTGCCTTGGCGGTTTGGTGGGAGTGTGATATAATTAATCTGCCAGGCCTCCCCATATTTATACTTCAGCCATCATCCTCCATACCAAAGAGGCTTTAACCGTTTGCTTTGCTTAATTGCAGCACGTTTCACACTCATGAATAACCTGAGCAATAGTGTCCTTTGTTAAGTCCACCCCTCGATCATGGGCCCATCTGTATGTTGCATCTCTGCCCTGATGGCCTGAAGTGTCATAGGCCCACCGTGCCAAAAATAATTCACCCTTATGTTGCCAATCTAAGTCCATCTGAGCCACTTCAATCTTAGCAGCTTTATCCACTTGTTGGCTGTTCTGGTGTTCCTCAGTGGCATGACTCAAGGGTGAGCATCTACAGGATGTACCTTCACCACCAGGTTCTGCACCCGGGCACTGATATCTTGCCACAGTGCAGCAGCCCAGATGGGTTTACCTCTGTGTTGCCAGTTGTTCTGCTTCACTGCAACCTCCCCCACAGGGCATTTGCCACCATCCATGAGTCAGTATAAAGTGCTGGCCACTTTTCTCTTTCATCAATGTCCAGGGCCGGCTGGATGGCTTTCACCTCAGCAAACTGACTCAATTCACCCTCTCCTTCAGCAGTTTCTGCAGCTTGTCATCAGGGACTCCTTACAGCTACCTTCCATCTCTGATGCTTTCCCACAACACAGCAGGACCCATCAGTAAACAAGACATACTGCTTTTTGCTTTCTGACAGTTCATTATATGGTGGGGTCTCTCCAGCACACATCACCTCCTCTGGTTATATTCCAAAATCTTTGCCAGCTGGCCAGTCCATGATGACTTCTAGAATGCCTGGACAACTGGGATTTCCTATTTGAGTTCATTGTGTAGTTAGCACAGCCCACTTACTCCATGTAGTATCGGTTGCATGATGTGTACAGGAGACCCTGCCTTTGAACATCCAGCCCAGCACGGGTAACTGAGGTGCCAGGAGGAGCTGTGCTTCAGTGCCAATCACTTCTGAAGCAGCTCAAACCCCTTCATAGGTTGCCAATATCTCTTTTTCAGTTGGGGTATAGCTAGTCTCAGATCCTCTGTATCCCCAACTCCAAAAGCTGAAGGGTTGACCTCGAGTCTCCCCTGGAGCTTTCTGACAGAGGCTCCAGGTAGGGCCATTCTCCCCGGCTGCAGTGTAGAGAGCATTTTTTTACATCTGGCCCGGTCAGAACTGGTCCAAGGGCTGCTGCATGAACTATCTCTTGTTTAATTTGCTCAAAGGCTTGTTGTTGCTCAGGGCCCCATTTAAAATCATTTTTCTTCTGGGTCACATGGTAGAGAGGGCTTACAATCAAACTGTAACTTGGGATGTGCATTCTCCACAACACCTAAGAAAGCTTGTGTTTCTTTATTAGTTGGTGGAGGCATTGCTATTATCTTGTTGATCACATCTGTGGGGATCTGGTGACGTCCATCTTGTCATTTTATTCCCAAAAATTCAATCTCCTGTGCAGGTCCCTTGACCTTACTCCATTTTAAGGCAAAACAGGCTTTTAGCAGCATTTGGATTATTTTCCTTCCTTCCTCAAAAACTTCTTCAGCTATATCACCCTACACGATGATGTCATCAATGTATTGCAGGTGTTCTGGAGCTTGCCCTTGTTCCAGTGCAGTTCAGATCAGTCCATGGCAGATGGTAGGGCTGTGTTTCCATCCCTGGGGCAGTCAGTTCCAAGTGTACTGGACGCCCCTTCAAGTAAAAGCGAACTGTGGCCTGCACTCCGCTGCCAAAGGAACTGAGAAAAATGCATTGGCAATATCAATTGTGGCATACCACTTGGCTGCCTTTGACTTCAGTTCATACTGAAGTTCTAGCATGTCCAGTGCGGCAGCACTCAATGGTCGTGTGACTTCATTCAGGCCACAATAATTACTGTTAGTCTCCACTCTCCTTTAGACTTTTGCACTGGCCATATGGGGCTATTAAAGGGTGAGCGGGTCCTGCTGATCACTCCCTGACTCTCCAGTCTACGGATCAGCTGATGGATAGGAATCAGGGAGTCTCGGTTGGTGTGATATTGCTGCCGGTGCACTGCTGTGGTTGCGATTGACATTTGTTCTTTAACCTTCAGCAACCCCACAACAGAAGGATCCTCTGAGAGACCAGGCAAGGTGGACAGCTGCTCAGTTTCCTCTGTCTCCAAAGCAGCAATACCAAAATCCCATTGGTGCCCTTCTGGGTCTTTGAAGTACCCTCTCCTGAGGTAGTCTATGCCAAGGATGCACGGAGCCTCTGGACCAGTCACAATAGGGTGCTTTTGCCATTCCCTCCCAGTCAGGCTGATTTCAGCCTCCAGTACAGTCAACTCTTGGGATCTTCCTGTCACTCCAGAAATATAGATGGGTTCCACCCCTTGACAGCTTGATGGCATCAGGGTACACTGTGCACTGCTATCTACTAGAGCCTTATACTTCTGTGGGACTGATGTGCGAGGTCATCTGATCCACACAGTCCAGTAAATCTGATTGTCCCCTACCTCCACCTGGCTGGATGCAGGGCCCCTCTAACAGTCATCACAACACTGGTCACTTGCATCTTGTTAACAGGGATTAGTCTTTATCACAGGAGCTAGAGTAAAATCAGCTCTTCCTCTCCATCTGGGAACCTGCTCACCAGAGACTGAAGCCGCAGCTTTTATGGGATGATCGTCCTTAATTTTTTATTAAATTATTCTTTTATATTTTATATTTATTAAAAAAAAAAACAAAACCAAAACCACCAAACCAAACCTGGGGACTTCTGCCTATCAGTACCTGTGAATAATTTCCAGGTTGTATTTATCTAATTATTGCTTTTATCCCCCATGAAAGATCTTACACAATTTTAAATTTTTTTTAAATCATTGTTTATTTTCAGTGTTTACTAACTGCCAGATAACATGAAATATTGCTTTAGGACAGATTAATGCATAGCATTTCCTTATGAAAACTGGGTGATAAATGACACCGTGCACAACTGAAAGATGAGCTGACAAATCTCAGAATGATAGCATTTCTCTTTAGTATCTTTGCCACAGCCTGCTCGCACATCCTTCGTCTTTGAACACAGCTTGGGATCCGACTATCTGTTTTTCTTTTCAAGTTTAAATCAGAGATTCATCAAGATGATATATATTCCCTTTACATGAAAAAGCATTTGTGATTATGATGCATTCAGCCAGGATCTGTTTCTGCAACACCAAGACTATTCTCTTTTCCAGGAAGACTTATTTGAAAGTTAAATAGCAATAAAGAGAAATCATGATGCAGTCTGGGAATTGTAATAGGGTTATTTCTTGTGCTTTTTAAAATAATATATATTCAAACATGTGGAAAAATATAGTTTAAAGTAATCTTTCAATGATGAGTAGAAGGGAATGACTTGAAAAAGAAATCTAGTAGTTTCAGACAATCAAGGCTCGACAGGGTTCAGAAGGGGCATTTGCCAAATGGAAGACAGATTTGGTGTGGCTCCTGCAAAACAGGAGAGTGTAGGGTAGCATTTCTGCCGTTTGCATTTCTTTCTCACTCTTGCCATATGGCACCATGGGCACCAATCTCATCCACAAGGACAGGTCTGGGAGTACCCTGCCTCATGCCAGGTATCAGGAATGGCTTCAGAAGCCAGAGTCCTCCCTTCCCTTCACAAGGACAGGGCATAAAACAGCATGGGGCACCCTGAATACTTTTGAGCCCTCTGGGTTTTGAGCTGCACAGATATGTAGACCTCTGGGGTGAAGCTGGTTCCTCAGTGTTTCTGCTTCTCTGCTGTGGTGGGCAGGCAGGGGTGGCTGGTGGGGACAAAGCGATTCACTGAGCCACCCTGTCCACAACTGGTGGACAGGCAGAGACAAGCTTGATGTTTTGCTGCATGTACCAGATGTAGCTGGGATGGAGTTAGTTTTTCTGCCTGCCGTGCTTTGTATTGATAGTTAAGACAATATTGATAACATACCAGTGTTCTGGCTGCTGCTGAGCATCTTGTACAACATCAAAGCTGTCTCTCCAACCCCTCTTGTCCCCAGAGGCTGTTAGGTGGGGAGTGGGTGGGCAAGAGGGTGAGAAGGGGCATAGCTGACCCACAACAACCAAAGGGATAGTCCAGATTGTATGCTACAATAACAGCTAAAGGGGGTTGGAAAGGTGGAAGAGGGGAGAGTATTTCTTATTAAGGCGCTGTCTTCTGAACCAGTGACTGTGTACTGAGGCCCTGCTTCCCAGGAAGTGGCTGCGCATCACCTGCTGGTAGGTGGGAGGTAGAGACTAAGTATTTTTTTCTTAATTTCCTTCTGTGAGACCTTTTCTTTTTATCATCAAACTGCCTTTATCTTGACCCACGAGATTTTAATCTGGTTTTCTCCACCCTGACCTGTTGAGGAGTGGGAGTGATAGAATGGCTTGGTGGGCATCTGATGGCCAGTCAAGGTAAACCTGCCACAATGTCACTCCTCTCCTTCTCATGGAGAACTCTGATCACTGACAGATAAAGTGTGAGCAAACTGAAAACAATAAAACCTTTAGGAAGCTCCCTGCTGTGTTTCCAAGATTCTTACACTTATGGTAGGGATGGGATACGTGGTCATGTTTAACACACAAAAGCCATGAGTCTGGCCTAAGCAGAAGGCTGTGAAAAGGCAGGGAAAACCCTGCTCTTCATCATTACCATCTGGCTTCGTTCATTTTAGGAGAACAGGCCCTACTCCCAGGCCAAATTTAAAGGTCAGGTTCTTCTCAACATATCTCATCTGTTACATGCAGGTTTCATTCATAACGGAGTAAGCAAGCGCAGAGTAAATTAACTATTCACACTTCCATTCCCTATGTGTTCCAGGAAAAGGTGTTAAAGCTACTACACAGAATAAGTCAGTGTATCTGGAGAGGAAAAATAGTCTTTGTCTGTTGTTTTAGGAGATCTAAAGGTCTATGATATGTTGTCTAGGCAAGTAGCTAGTGACTGACAGGTGCATATACCTTATCCTAAAGATCCTTCTTTTATAACAGGTCTCCATTGAGAACACAGAGATTAGCACGAAGGGACTGCAAAAACAAAGTTCTGGGAGACACCAGTATTCTTGAGCCACTGTGTTTTTTTGACCACTGAAGCTCAGATAATCAGATCCTAATATATGACACTGGATCAAGACATGCATTTTACCTTTAATTTCACTATCAATATGTGTGATGGTAAGAACAGAGTCTGTGGACCTCTACAAGGCGTTACACATAAATGAAAGATTCCTCCTGAAAGGTAGGATTAAGGATTTCACTCATACTAACCACTGAAATGACAAAACCATCACCTACACCAATTCTTCTCATGGTAAGAAAAGTCCCTTGGGGATTTCGCCATACAGAAAACAAAGTGAATAAAGGCAGCAGTGGCAGCATGGGAAATGTCACCAAAGAATCGCGATTTTTCTTGTCATGGTGTAGGTAAAGCAAATACCATTGCACAGAGGAAAAAAAAATAAAAAATCATCTGAACCAGTCGCAGTCTTCTTGCTACCATCCAGTTGGGTCACAGTCTGCCAATACCAGCAAAGTCTGTTTTTCGATTCTTTGAAGGTTTGACTTAGGGATCTATGAGCAGTATTGATGATGATGATGAGCATGATGGCTTGGCTTTGTGAGCGAAGATTTGGGAAGGGCTTTAACCACGCAAGCACAATGACCAAAGGCATGAGGGATATGCAAATCTGTTTGGAAAAAAGGGTGCTTAGGCAATCAGGAAGTGTCTGACCAGGACTGTCATCACCTGAGTGTTCTCGAGCGACCCCTGCGCTGGTCCGCCCGCATGCAAGGTTGGATCTGCAGGTTCCCATGCACCTTGTCACCTACCGTTTCGACCCTCACCTGTCCATACAGACAAGTGAGAGTAAGCTCTTCCAGCCTGCGCAGTGGATTTTTTAGGTGAGGCGCAGCTTGCACAGAACTGGCCCCTCCCTTTAAACCTGAGGTTTAACTGGCACAGCCTAGTTAGCTAGGATGGTGACAGTCTTGTTCAGAATGTGTGGGTTAAAGCCCTTCCTGAATCTTTATTAGCGAAGACAGGCCTTCCTCACAGAAGGAAAACTCCTATCTTCAAACCTGGGCTGATGGAGCCTGTATAGCCTCGTAAGGTCTTCCATGAGCAGTATTAATTGGGTGAGAAAATACATTCATCTCGTCAAACTGGCCAGCTAGAGAAACTTGTTTCCTTGTGCAAGCCAGAATCTGGGCTGTCAGCAGCTTTTCTAAGTATATCTCAGGCTTCTTGGAAAAAGCTTTCACCTAATTTTTCCTCATGCTCGATGAATGGGAAGAGCTGATTGGTTTTGTAATGTGGTCAGAGTGTCCCATCCAAATGTGCTAATGACAGTCACTTAGTCCAGCATATGAAAACAGACTCAGGAACAGCATATCTTATTTTTATCCAAGAAATGAATGCAAGGAAGGAAGATAAAAAGTCAGAAACTGGGAACCATTGTGGAGGGACCAGGGAAAGAGGGCATATTGACAGCCCAGTATGGTGGAGCTCTGCTAGAGCAGTACTACTACCCGGAGACATGGTGCTAGTGTGGGGATGCTCTCAGAAGAGAAAAGCAAAGAAGGCAGGGTTAAAGAATTGATATTTTGTCAGTATTTTGTAGCTGCATCCCCAGTCTGGGCTTTTATTTGAGAGTGCCACTTGTAACTGCAGCACTTGGGAAACCTGCTGCGTGGGAAAGGTCTAATTAACACTCAATCACCTGTACCCTGCTCACTGCCACCCCAACCGTGCAGGGAACAGGCAACAATAAACAGCTCAGCGTAGGTGGCTCTCTTTTATTAGCTATCTGGACGCTATTGAAAAGAAGAGGGGGTTGGGGAGGGAAAAGTGGGTCCCAGCTGAGAATTAAGCCAAAAACATTGATTGAATATGGGGTTGGAAAACAGCAGTACTGCCACAGTTAAAAGAGCAAATACCAGCTCATACCAATACTGATGAAGTGCGGACAAACTGTCATTGTTCCCTCTCAGCTGAGTCACTGCTTTCATTGCTGGGTTATTAAGTGAATCATTCCTCCCATTTTCCACTTTGTTATAATTTGGGGTTGTGTTGTCAACCCTTTTTTAATCAGAATAGGGGAATGCTGAGCTTAGCTGTTTCCAGATATCCAACCCTAACACTCTCATTGGAACCATGTCAGAGATGTGTCTGGATAAGTATGGCAGCATGGGCTGGTGAGGATAGAAGCAAAGAGCATCTGATCAGAAGCAGTGGAAAGGTATGCAGAAGGCACCTGCAAGGAGAGAAAGGCCAAGTCTACATTTGTTTTGTAGTCTAGAGCAGTGTAGCTTTTCCAGGGCAAATCTGATCATGATCATATAGAGGGTGTGATGGTTCAGTCCTTAAACCTTTTTTGGTCTACACAAACTAGACTGGTGCTTTTGCTCCAGGCAGGCAGCAGCTGAGCTTCAGTTCAGGAATATGAGTCAGAACCAAAGACTGGTCCCAGGTCTAAGCCATATGTGGGATAGGGGATCAGGATCAGGGCCTTTGGGAACTGGCCGAAGTAGGTCCATCACACCCCATGATGGAGTAGATGTCAAGGCCTCAGCACTAATGTCTGAATTCACGGATTCAGTCCTATTGCCCTGAGCTACTTGTCAATGTGAACATAGGCAAAAAAAAAATATTTTATTTTTAAAAAAGGAGAAATACTGTTTGATTGTAGAAAATAGGTATTATTATCACAAATGAAGGCCAGAAAACCCAGCAGATGTGAAGTTTCCATTTCCCTCCCATTGCTGTTTTGGGAGGCTGATAAATGTAAGGAAGGGAAAAAGGAAGCGACTACAAGAAGCAGAGTATCATATATCTAACCTGACCAAATGCGGTGAGAGCAGCTGTCCCCCAGTAGAACACATCTACAGTGGGGTGCAAGATTTAAATTGTGTGCAAAAAAAGAAGAGGTCCTTGATTTGCCTGTCCTACCTGAAATCAGGAGCTTTTCTAATGGGACCTATCAGGTAATAACAATTATTTCGTTTGAGATATGACTCAATTTCACTGCTTTGAAGAACTGGGTTAATTAATTAAAAGAGTTTGGGTCATGATCAAACTAAAGAGCATACAATTCACTAATTAAATTGACTCAAGACACAGCTGCTTAATGTGCTAAAATAATAGTATGAACCTCAGGGCTGCTTTGAACAACTGCTGTAATTTCCTTAACTGCACAAGCTTCAGTAAAGTACTCTTCATCCTTTTTCTGTGAAAGTAGCATTACTTCCAGCTTACCTGTAAGAAACAATCTCACTTCAAGCGAACTTGTAGCTTGAGTACCTGTAGAAATGACAGCCCTGAAGGAACTTTCAAAAGTAACCTGAAGGTACTTTTAATAGATTTGCTTTGCCTACCTGTTTTCTGGTGAGACAGGGAAGAGTATATCTTTTCAATATTGAAGTTACACTTTTTGTGTTCTGAAAATTTCAAAACCTCAGTAAAAGAAAATTTTCTCATGAGCCAAGTATTATTTCAAGTGTCAGTGTAACAGCATAGCTATTAATTATTTACAATAATTAAGCTGAATGTTTAATATTAAATTTATTTTCTAATAAAATAGTTCTGTCCATTAAACACTGTGTTTCTGACAGAAAATTATGTGAAAGAGTAGCTCATAGATATTTTTCTTATGTTGTGAAATTAAGATTTTAAATGAACTGATGTTTTAAGTAATTAGACTGCTAGAAGTTTTGTTCTGTATCTTGGAAGACTATATTACCTGAATTTCTATAGTAGTGCTGTGTCAGAAAGATAGTATTTTCAGTTCAGCAGCTAAATGATGTGAATTAACAGATCTTCAAAATCAAACCATACAACACATACCATGCACAGCTTCTCAGATCACATAGAACATATGATAAAGGTTAGAGAAGCACAACAAAGATGGTTGAAGTTGCAGGCCAGTATTGTATGATAAGCAACCAAGTTAGTTTGGATTTTTCCATGTCCAAAAGAGGTGATTGAATGCAGCAATTTTTTATAAAATCATGAGTAACCCTAAAACTGTGACTAGCCAGTGACTGTATGCTGTTCCTTTGTGCAAAAAGGAAATGAGTAGACCAGCCTGAGGGGGACAAGAGAAAGTGGGGTTTTTTAGCAATGGATAGAGAACTTCTGGAATGTGCTGCCCTGGGAAGGAGGCAAACAACGTTAGCAGACTTTAAAATGGTTTGGACAAATTTGGACAACAAGCCCATCAACAGGCAGGAAAGGGAATAGGGAAGGATGTAACTTTCAGCATCCTTCATCCAACCCTTATGGCTGTTATAAGTAGAAGGGAATACCACAGAGAAGATAGGCTCACATGCCTTCCCAGGCTTATATGCAGTGAAGCAGATGGAAAAGCTAGAGGTGCCCCTGGTCTGACCCCAACAAGCATATTTCTTGCCCTACCTGCAATAGCTACAACTCGGAAACATTCCAGAAGTACACATAAAGTCCTAGGTGTTGTTTCCCATGTAACAACATAAGATTTCAGTGCTTATAATGTTTCTCAAGGTTTTCCTTGAGAACATAGTTTTCCCTTTTACTGTGTGTTTTTCAGTTGAGAAACTCAATTTCCTCTTGAAGGACACACTATAACCCTCTCAGCAAAAGGAAATAGAAGGGAGAAATTCCCTTCTGTAATTCCATTCTAAGAGTTATTCCTTTGCCTCAACCCCAGGCAGACTGCTAAGAAATGAGGAATAGCAAAAGCCGTATATATATCCTCACTATCTGCAGAGGGCTGAATGTTAACAAGCAGTTTGCAACAAGGAAAAAAAAAATAATAAATTGTTTCAGTCTCGTTTTCTGTGTTTCAGTTTGCTACAAATATCATTTAATAAAGAATGATTTTCACTGTGACTTTTATTTCTTCTGCAAAGAAAATTAGCAGGGGAAAATTACTCAGTCTTTTGAGAGATCTAGTTATGTTGCAGAGCACAGCTGCCAAGTTACTATAAAAGTCCCTGGGAGTTTCTTTCTATGCAGTGTGGACAAATAACGTGTAACAGTCAAGACCCTTTTAATTTAAAATAAAGCCTTGGAAATACCTGAGTAAAAATACAGCAATGTTCGTAACATTGCAATGTGGCTGCAAGCTTAGATGTTTGTGATAAACAAACTGAAGTTACATGAATGCTTGTGCTCTACAGAGGCTTTGTAGTCAAACCTGCTGTCCTCTAATGTTACATAAATATTTTCAATAAAGTATGCAATAGGGTTCAACAGGGCTTACTTAAATGGGGATCTGCAGGATCATTGCTGGAAATGCCTTGCAAAACTGTCTTGTTTTGTGGTTTTTTTGTTTGGTTGGTTGGTTGTTTTAAGGTTTTTTTCCTCAGTTCACTAAACATTATTCTGAAAGCAGGGAACACACATAAAGGCAACCCCAGCCACAGCTCCTCTTAACATAAATAACAACATTACAAATTCATGTTCTCCACAAAACAAGACATTTCTGCATGACTCCTAGGGTTTGATATGAAATTCTTTGTTTGAACCTAAGTATTTATTATTTTTGTTTCTATTTCCCAAATAAAACATTTTGATCTGAGATTTTTTTTTTTTCTTTTAGTTGCAACACTTCCTAATGAATTTGCTTACTTTTGTTTCAGTTTAGGTTTCTGTCATGATTTCACTTCCTAGACAATGTACTAAAAACCCTTTTTGCAATCTTACCCCTTGCTGGCATCTTCTTCTGCTCCATGAATGCTGACTGGCCTGCTACCTAGAACAACCTAATCTGGGAGGAGAATTAAGTAAAAGTCAGAGCTTCCAGAGTGACTTTTGTTGTTTTGGCTGTTTCTGACCATACTGGAGCTAAGTTGTCCACTTTTCTTGCTGCACTGCTAAGCTTTTGGGAGTTCTACAAATATCAGAGTCTTCCTTGTGCAGATGGTTGTTCCACTAGAACTCCTCCTCTAGGCTGAGATCAGTCTGTTCCAATATGAGCTACTGCATGACACCGGGATCACAGCTTTTCACTACCCTTTGCATACTAAGCCCATGCAACAAGCTTGAGTTATGTCATGGTTTAAGCCCAGCCAGTAATTCAGAACCACGCAGCTGCTCTTTCGCTCCCCTCTTGCTTTCTCTCCCTGCTCCCGGAGGGATGGGGAGGAGAATCAAAAGAATGTAACTCTCACGGGGTGAGAACAGTCCAGTAACTAAGGTATAACACAAACCACTGCTGATGCCACCAATAATAATAATGATAAGGGAAATAACAAGGGAAGAGAACACAGTCGCTCACCACCCGCCGACACCCAGCCTGACCCTTGCAGTGACCTGGGCTTTCCGGGTAACTGCTCCCAGTTTATATATTGGGCATGATGTGCTATGGTATGAATACCCCTTTGGTTAGTTTGTGGCAGGTGTTCTGTCTCTGCTTCCTCCCATCTTGCCATCCTCCCTGTCAGAGCATGAGATTCAGAAAGTCCTTGGTCAGAGTAAACATTACTGAGGAACAACTAAAAACATCAATGTTATCAGTGCTGTTCCCAGGCTGAAAGTCAAAAACAGAGCACTGCACCGGCTAATAAGAGGGAAAAAATGACAGCTACTGCTGAACCCAGGACAGGTAAGAAGGAATTTGCAGTATAATTCATTTTGTCTGACTTGCAGTAGCTACAGAACAAAAATTCACAGACGAGTCAGTTGGCCAAAACTGCCTTTGCAGTCACCAGGGCAAAATGCACGCTTTCAATTTAAAATTAATCTTACTATTTTCACTGTCCAATTTGGACAGACACAAACCATGTTCCCAGTATGCTTCTATGTTTACATTGCCTGTCCACAAAAAAGAAGGTGACTAGCTCAGTTTGCCTGTCAACAGTGTCAAGATTTGACCAGACAGGACTCATCTTCATTGTTAGGTGGCAGAAAATCTGTTGAGATTCCAGGAAAAGTGTTCCAGTGCTTGAGCACCTACTCTGTGCTGAAAAATTCTGAATTATTTCAGCTTTGGGCTTTTGCTATTTTTATTTTTTTTTTCACTAGACTAAGGAGAAAATCTACTGTGAGGCGCATCTTGCCTCATCTGTCCTCAAATAATAGCTATTCTTTAAAATTCTAAACTAGTATAACCTACATTATCTATGAGAAGTGACTGTTTAAACTGGTACAGCAAGGCTTCATATGATGTAGGATGTGTCAGGAGGGCTAATTGGGTAAGCAGCAATAAAAAGTTAGGACTCCCAGGGGCAGTAACAGCAGAATAACCTGGATCTCAGTTCAGACATTACATGCAGACTTCTCTACCACAAACCCATACAGCAAGTGGGTTTTAGCCACAGCTCTGCTCCCCTTGCAAAGAAGGGGAGAGCGCAAGGATGAAATGCCTGCTGCTGTCTCCAGGTTAGGTGGTAAATGAGGCAAGTGATAGCCATGGCAAAGAGGATTCAGAAGATTTTCAAACACAGAAAAGGCAATGAGAGATTTCCTCTCCATGTGTCAGGTGAAATAGTAATACCTGAGTCATGTCCCAGAGGCCACTTCCTCCAGATGCTGCTGTTTTGTCTAAAGGGGCAAGCTCCCCAGTTCCCCTGCACAGAGCCCTGGCAGCGTTTGAAGCTACACCTTCATGAGAAACCAGTCATTCCTATTATAGCAACACTTTTTCTTCCCTTTTCCATCATCTCTGGCTCAGGGACAAAAGCACACTTACATTTAGAGCTTAAAATGCTAAGCAAAGGGCTTATTCCTTTACTTTTTAGTTAAAAATAGCCCAAAACATTTTTCGTGTTATAACAGTTATATAACAGTAATAATCTAACCCATTAAATCACCAGGTAAAGTGCAGCCAACCAAAAGGACATGTAAGCCAATTAATCTCAAAATTCAAGCTGTTATTTGGCAGCTGAACACTAACACTTCACTAGCACTTTTCACTGCAGAACTGCCATAGATAACATCCACTACATCTCTGCCAACACATGGCTTGAAGGTGCAGAGCAGTTGTATTTTTAAATGCTCCAAAATGTGTTACTTTTGCTCATTTTGCTTGTAGTAAGTGAGCTTTTCTTTCATAATAAACACTTCTTAAAACAGCTAAGTAAAACTAGATGAGAAAATCTCATTCAGAATTAATTTCAGGCTAGTCATTGCCCACAAGATTTTAGAAATACCTTTTGTCAATGTGTTTTCCTGGCCTAATAAATGATACCTGGATAATTAAGTGGGCAATCTGGAAATCTATATGCCATTAAAGAAAGAAGAATGGGCTTCTTTTTTGGCAGAACATAAAAGACAACTCAAATATATCCATGAATGGGTTTCCCAGGGAAGTTCTGAATGCTCTATCCCTGGCAGTGTTCAAATCCAGGCTGGACAGAGCCTTGGGTGGCATGGTTTAGTGGGAAGTGTCCCTGCCCATGGCAGTGGGGCTTGAACTAGATGATCTTAAGGTTCTTTCCAACCTTAACTATTCTATGATTCTATGTTAAGCACTTTGTCTCCTTTCGAGACTTCATTCAGCTACTGGTTCTCATCAGGAAATAGCTTTTTATTACTCTATTCTTGTGCTTTCTAAATGAAATCAGTTTAGTACACAAATACACCATCCCAATTTCTGAAAATGCTTCTGAGCTACAAAATATACAAATCTACACCTGAAGAGAAGTAATTACTTCAGAACTAGAAAATTAAAGCATTCATCAGCTGCTGAATAATGTTTAAACACTGGCTTGGGTGATTTATGTAACTTTTATGTGCCTTTTTTTTTCCTTATTTAAAACATGATTAGTAGATCATATATCTTGATACCATTATGAAAAAAAAAAATCATTGTACTGAGGCAGAGGCCCAGTGCTCTGGTTAGGTTGTTCCAGACTCTTAGACTTTGCCTTAAGATGACACTTTAGGGGAAGACTGGAATTTACCTTGGAGCTACTCTAACTTACAAATCCATTTGACAGTCTTACCAGCCTGGAAAGAAGAAATGCAGAATCACTGGAAGGAATAGGATTTAGGCAGAATGCCTCTGGACTTGCAAGTCCAAGCACATTCAAATTCAGATATAGCTTACTTTTTTGTTGTTGTTCACGTATTCTATGCTAAGATATCCAAGCACCACTAATACAAATGGGAAAGAGTTTTCCTCTAGGAATATCAGCGTAAGTAAATAAATAGGGTGTCATTATGAGAGCAAGATTGCTCAAGAATGTTTTCCCAAGGCAACAGTGTCTGATGCAAGATGCTGTTTGCTTGTGGTCTTGCTCTGCCTCCGGCCTCAAGAAAGAGCAGTTCAGATGCAGACAGCAGTCACAGACAAAGAAATACTAACAGACTGACAGAACATGAGAAAAAAAGGTGCCTGGGTTGATGGCTACTGCAAAAATGTATGCCCAGGCACTGGTAGTTTGTATTATCAGCTTCAAGATTTGTCAGATCATGTGCCCACAAAATCTTGATTACACTGCAAGAGTATCACAGTGCTCTCCACAGCTGAAATTGTTGAGTTCAGAGTAACCCTCCTCCCCTGTGGCTCAAGTTAGAAAAAACTTTGGTCCATCAGCATATTGTTTGAATAGTCACCAACCTATGGATTTGTGCCTCTTCACTGGCAAAAGGACCAACTGTTATGTTTACAGATGAGTAACGGAGGGACTTGAGCCAGGATCTAGGACATGTAACCAGGTGTTTGTATAGCATGGTCACAGTGTGGCTCTGCAGCAAATTAGGGTGGCCCACAGGCACTTGGTTGTTAATTCTCTGAGGGCAGACACCTCCGAGGGTCGCCTCCTCCCTCCATTTGCTTTGGAGGGAAGTGCAGGTGGTATGACAGCGAAATTTTAAATTTTGAGCTTTAAAATAGACGATTCCTCTTCTGAGTGCTAACATCCAAAAGCATACAGAAAGCCCAGGACTGAACAGGAGCAAACCCAATAATCAGGTGCTGGTCCAGTGCTTTTGTAACACAGATGACATGATTCTCATAGAGAAAGGAAAACTCAGTCTATTGAGAGATCTTGTCCAAAAAAAAACCATTTGAGACAGTTGTCTGGTGAAATGCTAGAGATGAACCAAAGGCTTTGATGGGAAGAACAAAGTGATGTATATCTTGTTTGCGGCTGTCACTTCCCTTGACAGCTATGGCCTGTCTCCTCTGTCTTGTTAGAAATGATGTCAAAGCATTTATTTTCTTCCTTATATCTAAACATCTGAGCAATGAGAAAGGAGGAAAATAATAAATCCAGATGTGATCAGTGGAAATATCATTTGATAGGTCTCTTGCTATGTGAAGGAAGACAGAATTCAGATCATAAAAAGATATTAATCAGAAAGTGTAAAATGGGACAAAAGACAGAAAGTGCTAAAAGTAAAAAACAAACAGTTGACCCCCACAAAACCCTAGTAAAGTATTCCAATTAAGCCTCTAAGCTTCCCCTTCTAAACAGTTGAAACTAACTCTCATTTTATTTACTGCTATGGGACGACAGATCTTTTCTTTCTTCAAAGCTATGAATTCTCACTTTCTGGAAATGCATCACTCCATTTCACTAACAACAAGCAGCTGATTGCTGCCATCTTAATTGTAGCCAAAATATTATTTTCAGTATCTGCAAATAACAGGGTATGCTGCCATGCAGAGAAATGTGACATGTTCAGTATTTCTGAATTATAAAGAGAAGAAAGAAAATATACTGGAGTGACATAACTAAACTCAATGTTACTATTCCAAACAAAACTCAGAATTGTATTACTGTAAATAGATAATGAGGGCTTTTGTCAAAAAGTGAACCCACTAGCTTTTCAAATAAATGTAATTCAGTGTACAAATCACTGATTAATTTCATCTGAACAAGCTGCACAGCAGCCCAAAGGCAATAGAAAGCTTTAGGGAGATCTCTCCAGGTTCTTCACTAGTTGAGTAGTCTTTCCTCAGCATATGTGCTTTACTCATGTACAGAGAAGACTTGCAACAACACTTTTCACTGTCCCACAGTAAAAAGCCTGTTCTGTTTTGACCTCCTTGTCTTTTCTTTCTGACTTTCACATGGAAAGTTGCTGGTTTGGGGAAACTAAAGCATTTCTCAAGGATCTGAGACCTGGAGGGCCACAGCTGCTGGGTGCACACATCAGAGAAAACCCAGTAGGAAGACGATCAGCAGCACAAAATAGAGCCTAAAATCATTTTTAGTCACAGAATAACAGCTGACAGGAAAAAACAAAAGCAGAGGCACCTGCACACTGTTTGGCAGGCAAGTCTTAGCAGGTCATTTCATGCCAGTCTTTGTAGCAGGTTATTTACCCACTATAGGCTACAGCTTGTAATGACAAGTCTTCATTTGACTGCATTGCGTGTTGCCAGCAAAATGCTGAGGATTTTAGCTTCTCTTGGCATTCATCTTGACAAAATCCCATTTTTTTCCTGTCTAAGGAAGTTTATGTTCAGAAGTGTCCCACTGAAGGTAAGAGAAAGTAAAAGCTTTTTTGAAGAGAGCTTTTCTTAAGCTTTAATGTGTCAGGGACCAAAACACTGGTGATCATGAGCCATGCATCAGACTACCTTCAACTTCTTCAGGACAAGGCGTAGATGCTGAGTGTCATTTACCAGGTATGTAACACCATCACTGTGCACCACCAACCCGTCCTCAAGGCAGAGATGCAACGTAAATACTTTCGCATGGGGTGCCCAGAGATTAGTCTCTTTTGAGGCAAGAAAACTTCTTACTCACCTTTTTGGTGTGGTGCCAGTTTGTTTTACACTGCCTGTACTCTTAAGAGAGCTTAAGTCTCCTTGTTTACTTGACTGCCTTTAAGCCTTCTTAAAGGCTTTTCAACTTCCAAAAGGCACAACTTCCACACTGTATTACAAAAAATCTGATGCAACTGCAGATTATCCTGTATTCCCTTTCGTATGTCAGCCCTTTAAAAAAGAGCAAATGATGCCTGCTGACTTCTCTTCCTTGCCAGCTGTTTACTGTTTGGGGGATTTATTATGTACTGCTGTACAAGGCTTCTTCACACATCATTGTCCAAGCCGGCCATGCCCCGATGAGCTGGGGGTGGTTGCTGCTTGGGGCTGTGCATAGCCCCATGGAGGCACCTTCCCCAAGGTAGTTCTGCTGGCAGTGCTCTGATACACATACTACCTCTTTCCAAACATATTCAGGAGGAAGAGAATTCCCAGCACTGACTTCCATTGGCAGCCAGGACTCATCCTAACAAATAATAGAAAAGTATCTGCTTCAAAAAGTATGGCTAGGATGTTTTGTGTCTCAGCAAGTCGTTTCTAGCTGTACCTTCATTTATCAGCAATGGTGACATTCCTGCTTTATTGATTATATTTGTTTATATCAGACATGTAAAATTCATACAGCTCTGGAAGAAAATGTATAGGAAGAAACATTAATTCATTTCCAGAGTCAGCACCACACATAAAGCCTCCATCATTTTCCATTTCTGGACTGATTTAGGTAGATACAAAATAAGGTACCACAACTGCATGATGCAAACAGTAGCTGCACACAGTCTGCAGAGACTTCATTAAACACTAATGAAAATGGACAAACCGGGGAAAATGCATCAAATTTTTTTGGAAATAAGAAAAGTACTTAGAGGGCTGACTGCCAGAAAATCACAGGAGTTCTGCTTGCAATTTATGTTACTTTCTTAGAGGAGCTCTTGAGACGCAAACAGAACCTGTGGGAATTATTTTTACCAAATAATCTCTGTTAAATTAATACTTTTTGCACAACAATTTTACATTAACCATAAAATTGAATTTTGATGAGGATGTGCAAAGGCAAGGTAGAACAAGGCAAAAGATACATTTGTGATACAAATGCAGTCTGTGAGGAATTTTGAGGAAAGAAGAATCATAAGATCTTTATGCAGAGAGCTGGTACTCTGGCATACACGTCTTTTGTGCATGCTCAATACAATCACCCAACATGCATAACTAGAATTGGCTCTGTGCCCTTTCTCTTAGCAAAAATATGGTTTGCTATAGAGTCACAGCTCCCTGACTAAGGCTGACTTGGTCCTGCTGAAATCAAGCAGTTTATGCAGGGAGAAAAAGTTTCAGGTTTTGCTCAATCTTTAGCAAATTTTCTCTACTTGAAAATGCATTAGATTTGGTTCAAGGGATTCGAAATAGTCTGGGCAGCTTTTATCTTCTAGAGATGAGTGTATTCATCCCAATGGAAAAAGGTGAGTCATTTCTTTCCTCCCTCCGATGATAAGCCATAGACCATGATGAGAGTTGGAGTTTAGCATCATAGTCAGTAACAGCAGTATAATTAAATCTGGTTTTAGTAGGAGGTAGCATACAAATACGCAGAAGTAAAGTAGTGGCAGGCAAGAAAAAAAAATAATATAAATTGCTTTTTATTCTTTAAAATATGTTTTATCATAAAAGCAAGTTAATTTTTTGTTAAGCACTTTGTCTCCAAAGCAGAGAATAGCAGTGGAGTGCAGACCATGTAGATTTGTTTCTGTATATCAATTTGTGTTCACTGGCAATGTGAACAATGCTATGTGAACAGTGCCTCAAATCCCACAGATTCTGATATTGTATAGGATCTGAAGCAGAGCTGTGCTTCCACTGAAATTGTGCTACTAGAATTTTATTACTGTAGTTAAAATGTAAATATATTCTGTAACAAGCAGGTCTGTTAGCTTCTTGGCTGAAACTTTCTGGGGTGAACAGTTGAATGATGACTTTATTTGCAGCAGAAAATGAATTCTTTTTCCATACTCTATATCACTGGACCTGTCACTTGGCAAGGTGCAGTAACTACCTAAATTCTGCAGAGAGTCTGGGCTTGTCATCAGCAGAAAATACTCAGTGACCTTATTTTCATCATAACCTTTCCCTCACTTGAAGAAATACCTGGAAATGCCTACACAAGGAATTTTTCTTATTGCAGTATAACAATCCTCTGAGCATTTTAATCACCAAGCCCTTTATTAGGAAGCTATGTTACTTTTTGGTAACTTCACCTATTTTACTTTCTCCATCCTTCAGAAGATTTCAAGTACCTAGAAATAAAACTGAGTATATATTAGATTACATGCTTTAGTGTGGGCCCCATCTTCTCTCAGAGAGTTGGAGAAGCCTCTTGGATGGGAGGAAGGTGTTTTTTCAGGCAGTGCTTGGAAAGAGTTGTATGAGCACAGAAGAGTTCTCCAGGCCTTGGTGATTCAGTCCCACTAGAAACAGACCACAGTTTCTCTTTCACTACTTTGGTTTTCAATACTACCGCACCTGCAAGCTGAGAAAGCTTTGATTCATTTCTGTCACCAAACAAACAACAGCAATTCAGGTGAGATGCACGCATCTCAGCCCACAGTGGCTAAATCAGAGTTAGGAAATGTGGTGTTTTTGATGGTTGGATGGATACGGAGGGCCAGGAATTATATAGAAAACTATGAGTCCCTATCAGTCCTGAGAGAGGCAATGCAGGAAAGTCCTTATTTTCACTCACACAGACTGGAGAACCTGCTGGTTTCCTGGGGAAGAATTGCAGTGTTACCTCCAGCCTTTGCAACAGAAATGTCCACTGCACTCCTGGGAATAGGAGAAATTGGTTTAATTTAGCCTAATTGTAGTCTATAAATGCAGTGCATTATTCATTCAACAGCAGGTCTTAAAAGGCTAATGTATTGAACAGCTCTAGGTGTAAAAGACTCTAAGGTATAGTTAAAACCACATCCAAAAGTAGTGAAATTCATAGGGAAAAGGAGAATGAAAAGCACTACAAAAAAATCAGTGAAGCAGGTGTAAGGCTAAGAACAGAGTGGAAAGGATGTTTCTGCAGAAAGCATTCCCACTCTGGGAACCACACAACCAAGCCATGCAACAACTCCTGTAACCACAGCTGAGAAACACTGATGGCACAGAGTGGTTTGTGCAAGTCTGACTACGTGATTCATATTTGCACGAGTAAGTCAATGCCCATGCAGCCATGGCCATGGCTACCCTGCTTGAGGAAGCAGCTCATAAAAGAAGGTGAAATACACTACTACATCTTCTAAGAATGGGACTTGAAGAAGTTAGGCACTCAAGCCTAAGAACACACTGAAAAAATATGCTTGTCCAGCAATAGCCTAGCTCTTGGGGTGCTTGTGAACACACAGGAATACCCCAGTCTAGTGCTAGGTCCTGCTGAAAGTCTCATGTGATTTGGAAAAGAATTAAGAGAGTCACTGAGCTCCACTTCAGTCCTGGGAGAGCCTTGTCCAGTAAAATGCTTGATAGGCACGGATAGCAGAATCCATGGCTGCCATGGTGGCCTTCTTTCAAATATGTGCTTGAAGGAAGGTCCCACTTTTCACAGCAACCTAGTTGGATGGGAAGACTCTTGTGAGACTAGAGCACAAGCAGAGGTGCAAGATTCAGCAAGCCAAAGGGAGACTAAGGCAATGGCTATAAAATTTCCTGGTCTCCGATTCAATGCCCAGGATTGTTCACATTATTGTGTATATATGTAACATTTTCCTTGAAATAAAATGCATGGGTCTCAATTGCCAAGCTGCTTTGCTTAGGATTTTTATTATAATTGGTAGTCAATAGGAGAAAACAAACAAGCAAACAAACAAAACCCAACAACAGCAACCAAAAAAAAGGAAAATAAAAAACAAACCAAAAAAAGAAAAGCCCACCAAAACAAAACCACCCAACCAAAAAAAAAACCAAAACCCACAAATCAGAAAAACAACAGTCATAAATTACAATTACAAGCCAAAGTTGGAAAATTTATTTCAGAGAAACTCCTTACTTGATCCCTCTCCATCTCAGCTGTCACCTTCATTCTCCTTCTTCCCTGTTTCCAACAGCCTTGAGACTGTGTTCTTCTCCTGTCCCCAAGAGGCACAAGGTATTTGTTAAGAAGGTGAGATCCTTACAGGATCCCAATGCTCACCAAAGATTGCTGAAAAGTCCTAGATATCTAAAGTCACTTGCAGGATACTACAGGATCTGAGCATTTAGCTGTTAGGGAGTGCAAACCTGGGCTCAGTGGTATGCATAATATGCAGGTATCATCTGTATATATAAGAAGGAAAAAATACCACAGAAAAGAGAAATAAAAAGGCAAAAAAAAAAACAACCAACAAACAACCAATGAAGACAGGGAAAGGAGAGTTAGAAGCCATCTGTAGGCTAGTGTGAGTGGAATATTGAGCAATATTGATTGAAAGAGCAAATTAAAGGGAAAGCACAAAGGTGAGAGAAAACATTTTCTTTCATGCTAGTGATGGGGTTTTGGACCTTGAAGGCCATTTTTGTCTTGGAAGAAGTGGTCTTCAAATGAAGCTGGCTGAATGGCCAGGTCCTTTTGCAGAAGACTGGTTGAAACACAGAGCTATAGGGCAGGAGCATGCAAACAGAAAGCTTCTCCTAGGAAACCTTGTCCAATATAATACAATCATGTGCAGTGAAAGACATATGCTCTCTGTTGCTGAGCAATTATCTGTTCTATTATCTGAGGCCAAGAAGTTCTGCTATCTATATGCTTCTGGCAAGGATCTATGTGATTAACTGCAACCATAGCCCAATTTGGAATCAGCTCTTTTAATTAACTCTGTGTGGCATTTCATCTGCATCTGATTACATCTAAAAGAGAATCTCTTGGACATTGCTAGCTCTGCCAAGCATCTTTTGACTTGTTACAAAAAAGTTGCTCTGGTGTAAGAAAATTGTTTCACTTGAATGATTGTGTTCAGTTCTCTCTCTAAATGAGAAATGCAAACCAGAGGAAAAAGCAGGATCATGGAATCATTTAGGTTGGAAAAGACTTGTAAGATCATTGACCATTAACCTAGCACTGACAAGTCACCACTAAACCATGTCTCTACATGTCACATCTACATGTCTTTTAAATATCTCCAGGGATGGCAACTCAACCACTTCTTTGGGTAGCCCGCTCCAATGCTCCAATGCTTGACAACCCAAGGGATGCAAAATAGTAAACATGATAGTTTTCCTGATTAAAATGAACTAAGACACACCTCATCATTTGAACTCCAAATTCACAGGACTTCTCATGCTTTGGAAGTATTCCTGGAAGTAAACATTTTCAAAAACTCTTGCCAGATTTCTCTCAGTTGACAGCACATTGAAGAGAGCTTTGTTAAGGAGATCTGTGTGTAAAGTCCAAGATACATACACTGAAATATATTTAAGCAGGAGTAAAGCTCTGGTATCTTCAACTGGTTTTGTTCAGTGTATTACTCTCTTCAGCTGTTCACATACAGAAACACAGAGAAGGGGCCAGATCTCTTCTAGTTTGGCATTTCTGTTACTGCAGAAGTAAGCAGATGAAAAAGAAAATTGAATGTGATGAGCTGTGGATGGATCAGGGTTGTGCTGGCTTTTGAAGAGGAGGAAAAATCTAGCATCCAGCCCTGGAAAGTCTCAGAAGCTGCTGATGGGGAAGGTAAGACCTAGGCTCAAGTCTTGCTCCCCCTGAGGATAGGCAGACAGGGTAGTACCTGTGACTTGTGATAGGATTATCTCTGACTAATCACACTGACATCCTTATAAAAACTTAAAGCCTTAGAAAAGCAGTTTCATCTGAGCATTTTATTGCTGAAATGAAACAGTGTTCTTTTCCACCAATGCTTCAGCTTGCCTTGTTTATCTTTAGCACCATCTGGCAGAGCAGGATAACACTGCTGTGTCCAGAAACACCACCTCAGGAACAGCACCAAAGAACAGCCTTTTAAGCTGTCCTCTTAAGCATCATTTTAGCTGTATTATGTATTGGTTCCCAAACATTTCTTAATCTTATTGATTAAAACATTAGGGTATCTAATTATTACTGGCAACACAAATCTCTCTGTTATATCAAGTTTACATCAGTACATCAGTTATACTATTATTATTACAATTTAACCTCATACTCTAATTAATCAAGAACAGTTGCAGCAAACAACACAAACGTAGTAACTCAACATTTCTTTGTTTCCCTTGCTAATCAACAAATAAGGTCATTATTCCCCTTCTGGATAACAGAACTGCATTTCTATATCTATAATAGTCAAAGTTCATTCTCCTTATTTAAACTCTTCAGAATTGTATTTCTTCATGGAATTGTTCAAATTAAACTGTTCAAATGAAATTGTTAAGACTAAATTTCTGAATTGTTAAGACTAAATTTCTAAAACTGGGAAACAACAATATTGGGATTATACTGACAAGTTGCCAAAGTACAATTTGTTTATATCAAGCTTTACTGATAACATTTTTCTCCTTCAGCTACTTTCCCGTCTTATATGTAAAGTCTAATAATAAAATTACCCCAAAATCTATATGAAAGGAAAGAGAGAGAGGAGAGAAAGAGAAAGTAAATGGAGGAAGGTGGCCTTGCGTATACCTTCTAAAGAGTTTATAGCCATCTATTTCAGCACTCCAGGTATGCAAGTCACCCCACCATGTTCCTGTGATGGCAACACTGTCATAGGTTTCCTGTGCAGTAGCTTCCAGCTCCTCCTATTTGTTGCCCATGCTGCATGCACTGGTGTAGATGTGCTTCAGTTGGGCTGCCACCTTTCTGGGGGAGAAGCCTTAATTCCTACATGACCATCCTCAAGCACTTGCATGATTTCTAACACATCACTAATCTTTGCATCTTTGCCACTTCATGGTTCTCCATCCCTTACTAAGACAGCAGATCAAAGGACCTTGCAAGCACATCGTCCCTCAAACATTGGCATGTTGACCTCAGGCTTATCTCTAGTGAGCCTGGCTTTATCCCTTTCCACCTTCAAATTTAGTCTAAAGCTCTTTCAATGAGCCCTGCAAACTCCTGTGAAAAGATCCTTTCCTCCGTTCCCTCCCTTTATGTCATTAAACAGCAAGCTATTTCTAACATTAAAAGTATAAGCTCCTTTCCAACAAACTGGCTTGATAAGATAATCCCCCCCCCCCCTTGTATATCCTAAAGCATGTACTTCCCATGCTTATATTTGCATAAATATAAGTGTTGCACATATGTTTTTTTTATCTAGCTGGGTTTCATAAGGAACCTGGAGGCTGGCTCTTTTTTAATTCCTAAAACATCTATTTTCCTCAAAGCATCCTTTTCCACACTAGCTTCCTGAATTATTTAGCAAAGGTGATACCTTTTTCAGTCCACCTTGGTGTTGTGGGTATGTCACAGCTCCAAGCAGATGGCTACAGGCACCTCTGTGGCTCTGCTGGGGACCCTCACAACTTAGCAAGGAGCAGGGAGCCAGAGAAGTCAGCAAAGAAGGTCTGTGGACCAGTGAGGAGAAGGAGCCCTGCGAAGGGGTAGATGGTCTAGGTGTGGTACCCACTCCCACCACTGCTTCTGTATTTTACCCTGAGCATTTTCATTAATAGATTTGTGCAGTGCCTATGAAGAAGAGACCTGAACACAGGACCTTTCTATCCTCATTGAACACCCACATCCCTGATTACAAAGCTATGCTCCCACACATTCATACCCTGTGACTCTTATGTTTTCTGCCTTGTCCCTCATTCTCTTTCCACCTAATCTCTAATCTAAAAAATGTGAGCAGTGTTTTTAGTCTTGCTCTGCCTTGAATGCTGCTCTTCCATTTCCCAGCAAATGCTTTGATCAAAGGGTGTTACGCAAGCAATAGCTTGCTTTGTCAAGGTATTCCTAAATTACCTGGCTCTCTAAAGGAGCTAGTGGACAAAATTGACCATGAATTTAATCTAAATGCACTGCCTTGGACAGAAGGAACATACACTTTAGGTAGGCACAGGAGTATATATGAGCACATACCTAACATAGAATACAATGCAAGAATTAGACTCAACAGCAGTCAAAATGAGGGAGAAGGGGACAAGAAAATTCAGGGTGATTTCAGGATCACAGGCTTGTGTAGGAAAACATGTACAGGTCTGGGAAAGTTCATTATAACTTGTTTTGATTTGTTTCATCTCTTCTCTAGTGCTTGCTGCTCTCTCTTCTCCCTCACTGCTTTCCCACTTCATGGCAAAAATGAGATTCAATGGCTAGAGAAAAATCAAAGACATTTAGAAGTTTTCTCTTGTATTGCTGGGCACTTAAGCTTTTTGAAGGTGCTTTATATATCAAATTTTTATTTCATCTGGTAAAGTTTGAGACTCAAGGAGTTAATTACTCTCAGCAATAAGGGGTTTAAGCTCAGAAGCTCTCATAGTGTATGTGTATTTTCCTGACTAAATTTCAGCAGGATAGTATTCCAAATATCCTGTACTGCATAGATAAGATAAAAGTCAAAGGATAAATGTCATTAATTTCCAGGATACAATGCTTTCCTTTCTTTTTAATTATTACATAATTACTTTTAATTTTATGTATTTCAAACAGTAAATGATAACATTGAGTGAGTACCAAGATAACTATGTCTTAACAGCTTATTAATGTATATACAACACTACATGGCTTATCAGAGAGAAAATGTAAGAATATTTCAATACTTCTTATGTCTGTGTAATCAGATCCTAGATCCTGAATAGCTGTAGTGTACTCTAAATCATACTTCAGCTGGTGTACAGCTGGAATACATGAACTGATTTCCATTCACCTTACTTGATACGCTGCTAAAAGTTGGCCCTTGTCTCTAGTCCTTCTTCTACATTGCCTTCTTTTTGCTTTCCAGTTATAAATTTCAAATATATATTTCTGAACTTCATTAAAATGCCCTGGCATGGTTCTTCAATAACTTCACATCTTAAAAACAAAACAAAACAAAACAACAAAAATTACAACTCTAGTCACTGTGCCTACAATTTAAATACATCTTATGAGTTAGGGTGCTAGTATTTCATATTGCCATCTTAACAGAAACTGAAATGAGTAAAGTGGTGAAGCGTAAAACAGCAACACATCTAAATAAATTGATATTTTTTTAGTCTTAGTGGAACAGCAGTCACACATAAAATTGATCCATGTGGAACACAAATGGAGCATGAGGTTGGACTTGATGATCTTAAAGGTCTTTTCCAACCTACTTGGTTCTGTGAGGAAAAGCCAGTCAGGCAGCATTCATTTCCTAATTGCCATGAGGGAGGGGAGCTGTCCCAAGCTGGCAGTCTTCAGATGGCTCTGCCAGTGCTTTGCTATACTGTGATGATGCTGTGGCTGGGAAGAGGCAGAGGCAGCAGAAAGGGGAGGGATGTGGCAATGTGTGTGTACCAGAAACCCATCAGAGAAAGCTGGCAGCTTGGAAGAGCTTCTGCATTAGGTGGTGTGTTAATATTGCTTATCCGGACTTGGAGTTTGCCTTGCTGTCAGCCTCCCAGTGGATAGGAAGGGCCTGGACAGAGCCCCTGCATCTTCAGGGTAGGGCAGGGAGCTCTGGTAGAGACAAGAAGTGAGAAGATCAAATGTGCAGTAAGTCCTTACAGGGCTCCCATGTAGAAAACCACTAATTACCTTGGGAGCAGGTAGGAGTGCAAGCTGTTTTATTGACAGTGAGGTATGTTTTCTTTCAAAATGCTTTTCTCCTAAATGATGCTTTGCTCTAAGGAAGCTCTTCAGTCACCAATTATGACTTTTCTTGTAGCTGGAGAGAACAAAATTATGAAATGGGAGCCTAAATCAGATTCACCAAGATAACCATGTTTTACCCCAGGGAACAGCACAGTCAAGCAGGCTCAAAGAGTGGCAGAATCAGCTAATGCTGTTCTCAGAAGAAATGAAGTAGCAGGGGGGTGAAGACCAGCAGGGAACTGGAAAGATGAAGCATCGGAAGTGAGCACCTGGTGGTTATAACAGTTAGGCTTGGGGATATTAAGTTTGCTTTCTTCATAATTACGGTTGCATTTCAGTGATATAAGATGGGCAAACCACACCATCCAGCATTTCCCTGCTGCACAGAGTCCTGGGGCCATGGCTGCATCTGACTATTCATGGACGAAATGCAAAGTGGGCACAAGATGAACTTACTGTCCACAACTATCTGAGCTCCTTCCTGAGGGGAAGTGGCACATCAATTTCACTCCCGGCCAAATGACCGTAGCAGCATAAAGTTTCTGGCATAAAATGGAAACCTGGGCAGCTGTCACAGCAGCTTTGCCAAGAATTATCTTGCCTGGGCAGCGGCATCTTAAGGTATTGCTTGAGCCTCCAAGGCTGACCAGCCAGAGCAACTGTGGGGAAATGTACAACCCTTTTTGTGGAAGGCGCGAGGAAAACGTGTATGCTGTGTTGGGCATCTCTGCAGCACATTACTCTCTGTCACTTCTTAATGGATCCTCCTATTCCTACACTGAGACATACATTAAAAATGCCTTTCCTCTCCCCCTTCCTTTTTCAATCAGCTTGTGAAAAAGCTGCAGTTGATGTTTAAGTGCCTGTAATGTCACATTGCCAAGCCTTCAAAGACTGCCAAATATCTCAGTGGAAAGCTTGGATGTGATGGGGTATTTTTAATGATTAAGTGGCCTTTATGCACGACAAAGGGTGCAAACACCATTATAAACATGACTGATGCAATGCATTTACAAATCATTATTTAAAACAATATTCACAGAAAAGGAATGCCAACAAAACTACTTCAAAATGTGTGAAAATAAGTCCAAGTGAAAGTGTTGGGGGTCAGATACAGACTATGAAATCACCCAGAAGCTGAGTCCATCTTGGGGACATTTGCTGATGACACTAAGCTGGGAGGGGTGGCAGACACGCCAGAAGGCTGTGCTGCCATCCAGAGGGACCTGGACAGGCTGGAGAGCTGGGCGGGGAATAACTTGATGAAATATAACAAGGGAAAGTGTAGAGTCCTGCATTTGGGCAGGAACAACCCCAGGTTCCAGTATAGTCTGGGGAACGACCTGTTAGAGAGCAGTGTAGGGGAGAGGGACCTGGGGGTCCTGGTGGATGACAGGGTGACCATGAGCCGACACTGTGCCCTTGTGGCCAAGAAGGCCAATGGCATCCTGGGGTGTATTAGAAGGGGGGTGGTTAGTAGGTCGAGAGAGGTCCTCCTTCCCCTCTACTCTGCCCTGGTGAGACCTCATCTGGAATATTGTGTCCAGTTCTGGGCCCCTCAGTTTAAAAAGGACAGGGACCTGCTGGAGAGAGTCCAGCGCAGGGCAACTAAGATGATTAAGGGAGTGGAGCATCTCCCTTATGAGGAAAGACTGAGGGAGCTGGGTCTCTATAGTTTGGAGAAGAGGAGATTGAGGGGTGACCTTATTAGTGTATATAAATATATAAAGGGGGAGTGTCACGAGGATGGAGCCAGGCTCTTCTCAGTGGCAAACAATGAAAGGACAAGGGGTAATGGGTACAAATTGGAGCACAAGAGGTTCCACTTAAACCTGAGAAGAAACTTCTTCTCAGTGAGGGTGACGGAACACTGGAACAGGCTGCCCAGGGGGGTTGTGGAATCTCCTTCTTTGGAGACATTCAAAACCCGCCTGGACACATTCCTGTGTAACCTTATCTAGGTGTTCCTGCTCCGGCAGGGGGATTGGACTAGATGATCTTTTGAGGTCCCTTCCAATCTCTAACATACTGTGATACTGTGATACTGTGATCAACAGCAAATGGGCTTAAGCAAAACAGCCATTTATCCTGTTTTTTGCAGCCTTGGCACTCCATCTTAGCTGCCTGTGTCCAGTGTGTCTGCAGCCCTTACTGGATAAAATTAATAGTCCCTGTCAGATGCAAAGCAATATTTTTTTATTTCAGGACCTAATTGTTTTGTTTAATTTTAAGTTATATATGGAATTTACTCTTTAAACTGTTAAGAAACATTTCATAAAGTTCAGATCATAACAGTTATAACAGGGGAAAACAAAGCACAAATCAAGCATCAATGAGACTGTCATTCTGCAGATATGAAACGCTCTCTCTCAGTGACATTAAACTGCAGGAAACTGGTGGTTTTGAAGTTTTAAAGGTACAGAAGCCAGTCTGTCCTTCTCAACATCTCCGCATTCAAGGCACACAGGTTTCACCAGCAGTGCACCAAAGGCACTCACCAGTCTGCGGATGTGTTGCTCTTGAGCATCCCATTAATGAATCCTTATATGAATAAATCATAGAAAAGAAATCTCAAGCTAGCAGAAGAATGAGAAAACTGATTTAGCTCTTTCCAAACCCAAATTTATCAAAAACCTAAATCATAGAATCATCGAATGATTTGGGTTGGAAGGGACCTTAAAGATCATCTAGATCCAACCCGCTGCCATAGGCAGGGACACCTTCCACTAGACCAAGGCTGGTTTTGAGCTTCACGTTCCCCTGCAGACCTTTTCTCCCCTTGCTAGTGAGAACAAGGTCCAGCGTAGCTTTTCTCCTCATTCGCTCTTCTATCACCTGGAAAAGGAAGTTATCATCAACATATTCCTGGATGGCTTATGCCCTGCTGTGCTGTCTCTCCAGATATTAGGATGGTTGAAGTCCCTGATAAGGACCAAGGCTTGTGAACATGAGACTGCTCTTACCTGTCTAGAGAGTGCCTCATACATTCAGTCTTTCTGGCTGGGCAACCTACGGGCATCCACTATAACGTCAACAGTCCCTAGTCCCCTTTAATCCTGACCCATGAGCTCTCAGTCACCTTCTCATGCATCCCCAAGCAAAACTCCATGCACTCCAGCTTGTCGTTGACACAGAGGGTAACACCCTCTCCCTGTCTCCTCTCCCTGTCTTTTCTGAAGAGCCTGTATCCTACCATTACAACACTACACTCATAGCAGCCATCCCACCATGTGTCCAGTAAATGATATAGTCTTTCTACATACTGATAGTAAACCTGAATTTCTCTCGCAGTTTTGTCCCTGATATCATGGCACACCATTTGCATACAAAATAAGGATTCCCACTAAAGTGAATAGAGATATTTTCAGGGGGTTTCTCATTAAATGGAAAAGGAAAAAAAAAAAAAAAAAAGAAGAAGAAAAAAGGAGTTTGTTAAAAATCACTATCCATTAAGGTTTTGTTAAAAAATCACTGGGCAGTAATGTGACCATGTCCAGTGAGATTTTAATTAAGTGGTTTCTGCTCTGTGAATTTCACTTACTGCAGTGAAAGTAGAGAGGGTTAAAATAATCTTGGAAGACAGTCAATATTTCATTTCTTTGGAGTTAAGTAACAGACAAGATTGCCACTTCTGATGAAGATGTTTGTAGGACCAGTGTTTTTCAGTTTTATAAGTGCATCCTGATGAATCCTCCCCAAATCCTATGGGAATGTTTAAATTTATTCTCATCTTTTTATAGGTAGCAACACTGAAATACAGACAGAACATTTCTCATGTGGGTGTCTTAAATTAGGACTTAATCCGTCTTCTGACATCTAAACAAAGTCTGGATAGCAGTTCACTGAAGACAGTGAAGTTTTTGGTGAGTATATTACCAATTCCAAAATAATTTCATACTGGGACATGCAAAATTTATTAACCTTTTAAGAAAATGGGCAGAATTTTTGTTGAAGTGCTGGGCTTAGAATTCAGATGTTTCTGGCTTTTGTTCTCTCTTTTACATTTCTAGCATAGACAACAGAAATCAAGTAACATAGAGCTCTGTTACTCTTATTGTAAATAGCTACAGGAATATGCAACAATTCCCAAACTGGTTTTAAAAGTGGATGATGTACATAGTGTTAATTGTTAATTATAATATGTTTGGTCAGAAATACTCTATTTATTTTTTGTTGTTGTTGTATTCCATCATTTCTAAATGGCCTGCATTAAGGGAAGGTCTACAGAGTACTGAAAACATATTATTCTTCAAGACATATTTGCAGAAAAGAGTACTGTGTCATTTAAATCCTTGAATCCTGACTACAAGGCTCTGAAACAGCTGCAATGCTCATTCCTTTGCACTGTGATATGCATATTTGAGTTCAGTCGTAGGCTCTTGTAATAGTTTAATTCTGACATTAAAGGATACTTTATAATCTGTATCTTAGCATAGTACCACCACCCCATAATAAAAGGGTTTTTTATCAAAATACTGCAGTTTTAGCAACTCAAGAAAGCCTTTGCAAATGAAATTCTATAAAATTTGTTGTAAATAACAATGTACCCTTCAATTCTAGAAAAGAAAGAGCTCAGCAATGATATTATGAACTCCATAAAATACCAGTGGCATAGAGGAGGTGACAAGAAAAATTACATCATTCAAGAATTAGCAGGAGTTCTAAAGCAATTAAAAAAGCAGAAAGACACCGTGGGGAAATGGACAGGCTGAGTATAAGCTCTCAGTCATTTTTCACATGTGAGGTCAATGGTGGGATCATTCTCCTGAGGTGGAAATTGATAAGGCTCTGGAATCACCTACTCTATTTCAGATCAAGGGTAGACGTAGATGCTGTGTAATAGCAATAATAAGAACAGCAAGATATTTAAGCATTGCTTGTGGTTCAGTTCAGCTGTTTGCATCTATCCCTGATTGGCTTCTGTGGCATCACACCCACCAAAGGTAAGTGCTGTGATAGACAAGGAGCAAACAGCTGGAGAGTGAAATTCAATCGCACATGGCAGCGTAAAAACCTAATTTATGGAGCGTAGAGCCTAGAGCAATACAGCAGTGGCTAAAATAGCTGAGATCTTTCTTGATAAACATTTATTTCTGTGTAACCTTCTCCAAGTTGGACTGGAGATACCAACAGGTTGTGCAAAGGAAAGTTTCCAAAGTAACAATGGGACATTCCAGATCATTGCTGTGGGTCTAAAATGAGCACAGTGCAGAAGGACAGTAAAAACACATGGGATAACCACTTCATTTATGAAATTATTTGAAGTCTGACTATAAGAATGACTCACTGCTCCAGGAACTCTCAGGGAAGAAAAATATTTCAAGCAGATTTATTGATGAATTATTGCCAGGAATGCCGGTATTTTGGACAGAAAATAATTATTGTACAGATGCAAATGGTACCTCAGAGTTTTTTTGGCTTATCTTTCTTGTTTTTTCTTGTCTGTGCAAGTGTATCACAGTAGAAGGTGCGATAGGAGTGGCTGTGATGGCTGACTGAAAAGATCTCATGAAAATTTTAGGTCCAACAACAGTAATCTCCCTCAGAAGTATATGATTATAATTATCTTAACACAGTGAAATACACAATACAAAGAAGCACCTGGCAAGACAAATTACAGTATTTGAGGTGTAAATTAGGCACTGGGCCAGTAGATGTATAATTACCCAATCAAAAAAACAAAAAATATCACAAATATTTTCATGCTTGTTGTTTCTGTCCACCTGCAATGGCTAAAATATCTCCTAGACCTCAAAGTGTGGTGGGGTGACACTTGTTAATCTATTTCCCCTGTTGGAATTCTCCTTAGGTACCAGCATCTATCAAGAATTTCTCACTGTTTTGTAACGGGACCTGTCTTAGACTGGGGGATCACCATTCCCTTTTCCTTTCCTTCAAAGTGACTACACTTGCAGTGATGCAGGAGGAACCCATGGATCTGAGTTAAATCTTCCCACAAGGCTATGGACCATGTCCTGATCTGTCAAACCCACCAACAACTACACCAGTTCAGTTTAGTTTCTCTGACAGCCTTTTCTAGGAGAAATGCTTTGTTACAGGGTACAAGATTTCTTTTTAGGGCCACATATCCAACCCAGAAGCCTGGCGGAGCAGTGATTGCACCAAAGTTAGGCTTACAAAGTAGGGCAAGTTCTCAAGATACTTGGAATGTGTATCTTGGTAAAGGTTTATATAAGTAATATTCAGTAAGTACACTTAAACCCAAAAAAGCTTTTTTTTTTTTTTTCCTGATGTTAGCTCTGTTCTCAGGTGTGAGATCATCCAAGAAGCAGATCTGTTCATTTGTTTGTGCTTCTCCTTTAAGTCTCTCTTGTAGTCTAAAGCTATGTTAGCTGGAATTCCCTAGGTGTGCTAAATCCCAAGTAAGAGCAGGTTCCAAGTACTGTATGTCTCTGGCCCAGAACATTTTGTTAATTTTTTTATTTTTTATAAGTTATGGGAAGGAAAGATTACACTGAGGTTGTGGAGGTCCATTTTCATGTTCTGTTTAGTTTGGGGTTTTTGAAGGTAGTACAAAGTACACCGAAAGTCATGTACTCATGCACACATCTCACAGGTTAAGATCAGGAGTTTCTGAAACATTAGTTGTACTCACTGCCAGTCAAATCCTTATATAGTTTGTGATTCTAAATATACTACGTGAATGTATAATACCACACTGACAGAATTCAGTGTTCGCAAACACCATAATAGCACCCACAAAATAGAATGGCAAGGAGATTATAAATGAAAATTTGTAACAAACAAATGCAAATACGAAATCCCTGTTCTCATTCTGTGGGCTATAATTGCATGCTCACTTTGGAAAAGACAGCCAAACAATATTGCAACCCATAAACAGAGATGGTTAAGTAAAACTTTAGCTGAAGCTCTGGCCTATAAAACCCTTTTCGAAGGTGCCTAGTCCATGACTATGAATAAGGATGAAAGGTTATCTTAATTGTTAAACCTAACATATTCTTTAAAACTGTATTTTAAATTATTAACAGCATTGAAATGCTGAGAGATACAAGTTAATGAAAATTTACCTTTGAAAAGTGTTACCCTGGAGGCAAATCTGTTGAAGCTATTAAAAAGAAAATAAAAAAGTATTACATGTTTTTAACAGGTCTGTAGGTATTTAAAATCTAATTTAAAGGTATCTTAATGTATTTCTTATTTCTTTCTTGCAAAAATTTAACAAGAAACCAGAGAACTACTCAATTCCCTGAAAGAGCATAAAAGCAAATTCAGACAACAAAGCACAGAAGGTAAACTGCCAGTTTCCAGACCTTCACCCAAAGCAAGCCCAAACCACTGTTTGGGTTTTTTTTTTATGAGTCCTAAACATTTTGCTTGTTCTTTCCCCACTACTTTCCTTCTTCTGGGAAAATGTCATAGTTCAGCCTCTCTTGGAAGGAAATGTTCCAGGAACACCAGACAACAGCACCTCAAACATGCTTGAGATCACCATCTTGCTGGTATGTTTTTGCTGTTACTGATCATACTCTGGCCAAGCAATGACCATCCAGCTGCCTTCATATCAAGTATTAGGATTGTAAGACTCAACATATCTGTCTTTCACCCTTCTCTGTCCTTGCTATCCTTTATTTCTATGTAATTTTCTCCTTATCTGATTCCAAATTATTATTGAATGTAACAGGTTTGTCATTCCTGTAGAAGTGGCATATTGGCAGGGTACTCTACGAGACACTTGGCAAATATAGTTAGTAATTTGACTGCTGTCCATAGAAATATAAGGTTTTAAGACTCATTTTGATTTATTGCTGACAACATAAAAATGCCCTATGCCTGTTATTTGTTGCAGAAGAATTTTGCTTACAAGTTGTCTCGATATGATTAGTGAAAATGCATCAATCTATACAGACTCATGGCAAAATATTCATCATTCATTTTCAATTACTGAGACAAATTAGTAGCAGGTATAAACCTTGTCATTAAGCCCTCAACCTGCAAACACTGATGTAACACACAAATAATTCAGTGGAATTCTAGGTGACTCCTTCCATGTTCACAATGACTTTCAGGATGGGGCTCAGAGGTGAAAAAAGGAAACATAGAGCATTATTTCACATCTTGCTCAGCACACCTCCCCAGAGGCAGTTCTTGCCTAGGTCATGCCAAAACCTCCATGCAAATTAACAGGGCTCAGTAAAAGTAGATTCCCCCTTGATTTATGGTTATTCAAATAGTTCTAGGTAAGTGGTGCACTGCACTGGATAGCACCACTTTGCTGTCTTAACTTATCCTTTCCCATGTGCTGCTGCATAACCCACCTTTCAAACCCTGTTCTTTGCTTAAGTGTATAAGCAGAAATACTTGTAACACATCTGTGATTTCTCTGATAACCCGTATTTTTGAAAGCAATGTCAAGATTTATATATGTTGAAACCTAAAGTGGTGTTAGTCCCATAATTTCTCAACATAGGTTTAAGCACAAAAATAAGAACCTGTCTTAAACCAGCTCACAGTCAATACAAGGTATGACAGGCAAAAACTAATTACACCCAAATCTGAGGGCAGTGCTGGGTAGTGATGGTCCTACCAAACAAACATCCTAATCCTAATAAGCTTTAATTGCATATCTATCTTCTAAAAGACATTTTATGAAAAGTTTACACAATTATTTTGGTGTAACCAAGGTACCCAAGAGGTTCTGGTGTATGCAATTCATTTCCTCAGAGCATCCTCATACTCACATAAAACAATCTGTTTGAAAGGAGTCTTGTTTCAGTGCTTCATGATTCTTCCAGTTGGTAAAATTTTCCTTGACTTACACCATGGAAAAGTACAAACACTTCTGAGCCATACTGCCAGCAGCTACTACACTATGTTTCTTAGTCTTCATAATTAGTACCTCTGAGATACTACATCCTCATTTTTTCTAGATTTGTATTTTAGAGACTTGCTTCAAAAGTCTTTTCAAAATTGTAGTACAATAAAACCATCAATAATGAATGGTACACACAGAAAAGCAAGAAACCATCATGTATGAGATGGGGTCAAAACTTTATGATGTTTACTTTTTCGAGATACTTTGAATTTTCTTCTCCAAAACATTGTGCTTTCATTCACTGCTAGTAAGTGACATAACATAAAGGCAGAAATGTTTTTAAAGGCATCAGGTATAAGACTGAGTCAAAATGTTGTAATACTAAGGGTCAGTAAACTCGTTCATGGAAATAGTACTCTAATTCAAGAGAAAATATATTGGATACTGAGTTTTAGCACGGGTTTCTAGTCAATCAAGAAAGAATTGGATATTCTCAGTGAATAAAACTCAAGAAATAATTTCCAGTCAATTCTCCTTGTAATAGATGTAAAACTTCCTTTCACTTTGAATAAAGCTGGGTAAAGTGATGGCAAAGGAAATGCACATCTAGCCCTGCTACCAGGATGCTAGTGAAGCATCTTTATCTTAAATTCCTTAAGCCAGCAGAAAGGTGCCTATGGTTTCAAAGGTACTCACTAAGGAAGTGCTGAGGCACAAAATTTATAATAACCATAGAAAAAATTAGATAATTTAAAATAAATTTAATGGTAAATTTATGCATAAATACACTGAAGAACATTATTTTCCTTTGTGAATTTATTTAATGAATATAATCTTCTCTTCTTTGTATTATCATTTTGAGATTTTTTTTCTTAATGACAGTCTAAATTAATAGAAGCTTTCAGGCTCTGAAACTATGAAAAAATATGAAGCTTCAGCTGTCAAGCTTTAAAAGTTAGTGCACTGAATACAAATCTTTCTCACTGTGAGAAGGCAGGAAGCAAAACCCGTGGCCTTAATTATTCACAAATGTAATATACTGAAGTATCATTAACATTCAGGACTCCATCTTAGAATAATTAAAATGCAGAGAGACTTAGAGTGGAGGTCATTTAGAAAAATACCTATACAGGGGCATGAAGGATGATGGCTGGAAGACAGAAGCCAGACATTTTGAGGAAAACAAATACTTGCTGAGTGTCCAAAATACCTTCAAGGAGCCTTGACTAAGGAGACATATCTACACCTTTTTATAAGTGCATTTCACCTGAGTACTTTGTACATAAGCTCCCTGACACATCAGCAGCACTTCAAGGCTACTTTTTAGTAATGTGTTTTTTGTACATATCACTTCTGTCAAGCTCTCTGTGTTGTTTTTGACCTCTAACCATGTACAAAAACTCTGTGTACCCAGTGCAATGCCTCAGGCAGCTTGGTCTCAAGGCCGCCTGAAAGGGAAGGCTGGTTGGTAGATCTGGCTGAAAACTGGGATAAGATTTGCTTCTGCACAAAATACCACACATGCCTTCTTGTTTCCTGTGAATGCTGAGCATTTCTTTAAAACGTTTTCTTTTTTTTTTTTTTAACCTGGATTTAAAATTCAGTTTACTCAGGACTAAAAGTTTTGGTTTATGGTCCTCTGACTCTCATCAGTCAAAATCAGTATTTAGATAAATGAATTTTTTCTTCCTGCAGTACTATTTTCCTGAGATTAGGGTGATTAAAATTTCTTCTGCTAAAAACCCCACATTAAGTACCTTACAAGCCAGTGGCAGATTTAGCGGGCATATGTGTCTCAATGCCATATGCTAGTGACATATCTGTGACATCTGAAAGAACAATGTTATCCAAAATGGTTAGTAAGCAAAAGGCTAGTGATGACAGTCTCACATAATCTGACATACATTTTCTCCACACTTGGCTTGCTTTTTGAAGAAAGTGTTTAGGGAGGTAAGTCCTCATATGAAAAGAAAGGACAGCCTTGTGGTTGAGACATTTGATTTGCATTTAAATTTGAGTCCTCTTCCTGTCTTTTTCTTAGAATCATAGAATCAGCTAGGTCGGAAAAGACCTTCAAGATCATCAAGTCCAAATCTTGCACCCTACTGCCCCACTAATTAGCTTCTTCCTCATTTTTTTCTTCTATGAGGTAGAGAGAGTCAAACCTTGGTTTTGCCTATTTGGACTGGGTGTTTCCAAAGCAGTAGGAATTAGAGGCTGATGGAGATCTTTTCTTCTGAAAAATGCTACAGAATCTCAGCTGCTGAAAACTGAAGTTTTCCTGTTCAGCTATCCCTAGCTCCACAGCTTTCATGGCTAATTCTTACTTCATTTGTTAATCAGGTTCCTACGTTTTGTTATTAAAGGAGTTAAAGTAAATACAAGATTTAGGTTTTAGTGTTGCGCTCTGTATGTATTGCACAAGGCCAGGGAAAAAACGCTTAAAAAAAACCCTCACTGGATTTACTCAGGTTCAGAAGTAGCAGATTTTGACAGCAGGCTGAAGACAGTCAAGTAACAGAACAGCAACAGCATTTTCTGCAGCAACAGAAAATGCTTCGGACTGCTGAAGAAAGTTGCTAGTATTAGGGGTGGAAAAGGCAGGACGCTAGTAACACTCTGAAGGACCACCCAATAGGGGAATGACTTACTACTTCACAAATTGGCTCCAAGGCATTCCAGAGAGTCAGGAATTTACCTGTGACTGCACCATGGTGCTGGCAAGGGAAGATCATCAATTCACAGAATGGTTTTGATTGAAACAGACCTTAAAGATCATTCCATTTCAACCCCCCTGCCACATACAGGGACACTAGATCAGGTTGATCAAAGCCCCATCCAACCTGGCCTCAAATACTGCCAGGGGCAGCTACAGCTTCTCTGGATAACCTGTGCCAGGGTCTCACCACCTAGATATTAGATATTTTGCTAATGTCTAATCTAAATTTGCCCTCTTTCAGTTTAAAGCCTTTCCCCCTGTCCTGTCACTACATGCTCTTATACAAAGTCTCTCTCCAGCTTTCTTGTAGCTCCTTTAGGTACTGGGAGGGTGCTCTAAGGTCCCCAGAGCCTTCTCAAGGCTGAAAACCCCAACTCTCTCAGATTGTCTCCATTGGAGAAGTGCTCCAGCCTTTGGATTATCTTTGTGGCCTCCTCTGGACTCACTCCAACAGGATACTTCATTCACCCTCCCACAGGAGAAGTGGATTCAGATTGCTCAGAGCCCAGGCAGTTCACAAGTTCTGTGATGCTGAAAAAAATCTCCTGTGTGCCCCAAAGAATGTCTTCCATTTGCAGCTTACATTCATTTCTGTTGTAGGCAATGCCCATCTAAAAGCAAGTAATAGCAAGTTTACACCACCTGGAAGTGTGTGTGATTCCAGGGCACATCTAACAGTGATGGTCACTAAGCTTACCCCATCTGGGGATGAAGGTCACTAAACTGGGGCCCAGAAGAAGTATACCTGCACTCGTGCAAGCCTGTGTCCAGACAGGTAAACATGTCTTTCAGAAAGCTGGCATCTATCTATCTGTGTTTTCATAGATACTCTTGCAGCAGACAGCACTTCACACCAAGGTATTCACTACTCTGTTTTTCCCGAAGTATCACCCCTGGTCTGCTTGCTCTCTTCTAACACCATGTGGACATATCATCTTTCTATACCTGAACTGTAAGTTGTAATGGTCAGAAGACATTGACTCAAGTACCAGTGTAAGAGTGCAGTACAGACTTCATATGACCACTGTTATACAAACAATACACAGCTTCTCCTTTTTCTTTCCCTGCAGCAGTATTGCCCCTGCCTCTGAAGGGATTTAGTTCACAGATCATCAGCTGAATTACACAAATGGGCAAAACTAAAGTGATGCTACTCACTCAAAGGCTTGCAGTCATCTGGGCATGAAGCTTGCCTAGTTTAATAATTGCCAACCCATGCAGCCATACCCCATGCAGAAACATGTTTTTGAAGGTGTGTGCAGAAATATGTTTATTTTTTCTATCTACATTGGCCTCATGTTCCACAAAATCTCATCCCACCTAATGCTCGCACCACATAACAAGTGCTGTGCAGAGACAACTTTACCACAACCAGGCAGCTCCCATGGTATTGCATTGGTCTGTGCAGGCATATCAGCTTGGACATTGAAGCAACCCACCTGGAAAGTGCTCTGCAGGTTCCCCTAGCTCAACCCTGCAGTGCAATGCAGATGTACTGCTTCTGATAGGTGCCAGCTCCATGCAGAAGCAGTTCAAGTGGCTCTGCACTGTTTGCTAGTGCTCTGCTTTTCAGGTTACCTCATTTGGTGTTTGAAGTAGTATTTGCAGTTACCTTGTCTTCTGTTACTGTGATGTTAAGTGTGGCATAAAAAAAAAGTCAAAAGAGAATCAAAAAACATTGGTTTTTGGCCAAGAGCAATTTTAAGTGTATAATCCCTACGAAATGTCTTGGTTATTTTAGGGTTATATTCCTTCATAAAGTCCTTCAGAGTTCTGTACAAAAACAGCTTTTTTGCTAACAACCTCTGTTGCCAATTCTACTGCAAGCAGCAGCACAACCTTTACAAAAGATGAACACATGTGGAGCAAGAACAGCCAAACAGTCCAACAGTGCTAATAACTCTCTATGGAAAGCAAACCGTAATGTTAATTTATGGAGTTGAAGATGAAAAGATGTATCCACACACCTATGTTATTTGAGTGTAGTAATCACTTTCAGATTTGAAAATGGAGCTTTCCCTCAAGACAAGCTGCAGCCTCGTTTCCCTTTCTGTGAGGAATCCTTGCTGAGGACAGCTAGGCTTGTCTTTCAGAAAAATGAGTGCTTTTAACAAGTGAAGGCTGAATTTAAATCTCACATCCCTGCACACAGGGACTAATATTTCACTTCAGAGGTAGCCTCACAACTGCATGAGGGCAATAGAAGTGTGGCAGCCATCAGTTTCGATATTGTTGTTGTAGCTGATATGAGTTCAGTATCTCCACTCCTGAGTATGCTTTAAAAATACACAAGTCAATGAAAGTCGTCTTTGTTACAAACAGTAGAGAACATCACTAGGAGCTTAGTTATAAACAATGCTTTCCTCCGGGTCCTTGGCAGCTAGAAGATCTGCTCTCCAATACTAACTGCTTGAAATTCTATTACTTCTCCTTTCTAACACAGAAGTGGACACTGAGAAGCATGATGAATTTCACTATCTCTCTGGTTAATATATTTGTCTTACACTTCCAATGTTCACAGCACAGGATAAATAGAGGCTTAAAATCAATTAGCAAATGTTTGTAAAGTTTCTTACAGTTTAAAAAGCGAAGTGCAAGCTATTATTAGTTATTGTTATAATTTTGCTACCATTAATCATTCTGCTTCTCAGGGGGAGGACAGCTGACAACCTCCGTAAAATTTGATTCATTTGTATTAATCAGAACTATTATCCAAGCCTTTCCTGGTGTGAATACATTAAATACTGCCCAAACCTAATTGTTACATTATGCATATTTTTATCCCCTTTGGCCCCAAGTTGGTAAGAAAACTATGGGATCTTCCAGGTTATTCCTCTTGGGAAAAGACAAGGATGGCAGAGTAAAGTGCCAGAAGCAGTGTGTGTACAGTTTTCTTGAATGCAAGGGCAATCCAACAGAAGGTGGCTGCTTCTTTCCTTACAGCTGCAAACTGCTTTCAGCCAAGGCTGTGCACAAAAGCCTCTTGGTGCACTTGTTCCATACAGTGCTGTTTCACACTCTTTCACAGTGGGCCCTGTGTTTCTTGACCACTTTCCCCACTTTTCTGATGTTCCTCTTTTCCCCCTCCTTATCAATATACCAGGCTATAACCAGCCACTTTACTCTGTGATATCATTTCCTACAGCACACTGTTCCCATGTGTGGTTTTGTTTGGGCCCATGCCTAGTTTTCACCTGAGGTCCATACTTGACTTATGTTACATCTAACATAAGTCAGACAAGAGCAGAGACTGATTGTTGAGAAGAGCAGAAAGCAGACAGTAGGTCTGGGATGGGACAATAAGAAAGACTCTTCCTAAGTACCCAGATGGGACTGTGTCACTTTTATCACTGAAAGAAAGAACTAACAAGAATGTGAGATTGGTCCCTCTCTTCAAGAATGAAAGATGAAGGCAAAGATTTGTTTACAAGCCCTTTTAATTTCAGTTTTTCTGAGTTACACATTTTTTTTTCGTTTAAAGGCTTTGTTTTCATAAATCTAGCTTTCACATTTGACTATTTTTTTCCCTGGGAATTTCTATTTTAGGGAAAAGATTCACTCAGCTCCATACCAAAGCTCTGGGAAGCCTCACCACAGGTGAATACCTGTAGTGTGTTCTGGAGATGAATTTTGCAAGAAATTTGTATTTAGAAAAACTGAGCACAAGGCTTGGCCAGGCTATAATAACTTTTCACTCTAATTATCTTAATGACTATGCTCAGTTGTCCTAGATGACTGACTCTGAAAGGGCTTCCATGAAATAAATGAAACTGCCTTTTCTGGCAAAGCAGGATATAAACAGGAGCAGAGGGAAAGGCAGGCATATTTTGTGTGGTAGTAAAATAGATGCTCTTGTCCTGTTTGCAGACTAGATCCTAGGGGTGATCTCCCGTCACCCTGCCAGCTTGTCTGTCATTGTCATAGTTTAACCCCAGACAAGACAGCTTGTCCACTCACTCCCCCCCCTTCTTGCCCTCCCCCTACTCTCGGAGGGACGGAGAGGAGAATTAAAAAGAATGCAACTCCCACAGGTTGAGATAAGAACAGTTTAGTAACTAAGGTATAACACAAATCACTACTGCTACCACCAATAATAGTAATGATAAAGGAAATAACAAGGGAAGAGAATACAACACCTCATCACCAGCCAACCGGTAACTTGCCCCCCCAGCCCGACCAAGCACCGACTGATACCTCCTCCAACCCCGCAGTCCACTTCGCCCTTCCCACTAACTTCCAGTTACATCCTGGGCATGACGTGCTGTGGTATGGAATACCTCTTTGGCTAGCTTGTGTCAGGTGTCCTGTCTCTGCTTCCTCCCAGCTTCCCTCCTCCCTGGCAGAGCATGAGGCTCACAAAGCCCTTGGCCAAACCAAAACATCATTTTTATCAGCTCTGTTCCCAGCCCGAAAGTCAAAACACAGCCCTGCACCAGCTACCAAGAAAGAGAAAAATGACTGCTACTGCTAAACCCAGGACAGTCATCTGTCACATTTCCAATTTGCCTAGCAGCAAGACAGAAATAAATTCTTTTGGATGAAAGTGATTGTGTCTTGAGGAACGTGAATTCAATCCAAGGCTTTGTCCCAAGATCTTTGGATGTTACTGTGATAATCTCAAAATAGCTTCTGTAAAGGCATCTCAGGCTTTCCTCTGCCTACCCACTCACTGAAGGGTAAGAAAGCTTCAACAACGCTTTTACCTTTGCTTTTCTCTGCTGTCACTTCAGAGGACATTGGTATATGCTGTGCTTACATGTGCTAATAAATGCAGCCAAATTCAGTCTTTATATGGGAATTCAGGTGTTTCTGTATTACCCATAATTATTTCACAGAACCTATAGGAAGTATATATTGACCCTCCATTTTACATGTTGACTGCGTAAGGGGAATCTTTAATCTGTCAGCTTTCGCAGCATGGTCTGAGAGCATCAAAAATATTTTGATGTGTGCCACAAGTGACCCAATGCATTTGGAGGCAGCATGCTCCAGCGCTGTGGCAGGATATCTTTTGTCCTGGAGTGTAAACAGAGTTTTAAACCAAAAAGGAATCAAAACATATGAAAGCATTATCTGAGTCTTAAAATAACTACAGTAGGACCCAGCAAATGCTCACTACATTCATAGCCTTAAAGCTCAAGACATCGGCCAAGTATTCAGGAGCTATGTGAGTCTGGGCACTTCTCCATGCAGGAATGAGCTAAGACAGTAGCAGTAATTAATTTAAATAACAACTGCAGCTTCTGTAGCACTCAGAACAAAATCTGACATCAACACATAGTAGATTGTGACTGGAATGAGGTAGGTTTCTTTCTCTCTCCCCTTATTCAAAATTAGAAAAGTCTTGTTGCTGAACTAGTAGGACAGAGGGATGCCAGCATCAGTCTGCCTTGCACTGTATTTAACTTGGTGTCACCAAGTGGCATATACTTGTGACAATGCATGTAATTCCTGAGCACCTTCCCTTCACATTTCCCATTTCCACTTCTTTGTACTCAAAATAATAACTTTCTGATTCACTGTTACTATATTACAATCTCCTAAAATCATATTGGCTGTATATGTATATAATCATCTGCCTGTGTATTTTCCTTAGTCTCAGGAAACTTTGTTTCTCAACACATGAAAGAAAAATTTGAAGATCTCTGAAAATACCTCCACTGTTGGTTTTTTTTTTGTTGTTTCAATTATGCCATTCTCATTCCAGTGACTTTTCTGACTGCAGTTGGTGTTTACTGGATGTTCAGAAGTATGATACATAATTTCAAAGTTACACAGCACCTTTAGATCCTTAGTCTCTTTTGATATAGACAAAAGAGGCAGTTTTTGAGACTTCTTAGCTCCTTTTTGGAAATTCTTAACAGTATCCAAATGACAAGGTACCTGCAAATTCCTGGCTCTTAGCTGAGGGTATGGAGATGGAGAAGGCTTTGACAGGAAGGGAACGGAGCATTTTTACATCTTCCTTGTCTTTTGTGAACTGTCTGAGCTCTTGTTGGAGACAGCTGATGCAGCCCACCTTTGACTATGGTTCCAGTCTAATTACAGTGTGGCAGATTGTGTTTATATGCTTTTATAGCACTTTTCAGAATGGTAAATTAGGGTAAATTAGGTCTATATCATTCACTGGAGGACATCAGGATCATTTGATGCTTTGATGGAGAAGTAGGCACTACTTGGCAAGATCATTGTTCTCTCTTTTCCCTTCTGCTGTCTTAACCTATGGCAATACACACATCTTAGTAAAGAGAATGGTTCTGCAAGATGATCTGATAAGAAGTCTAAGCCAGACCCTGGTAATATTCTTTCACAGTTTAGTTTGCAGCTCGAGAACAGTGTCTGTAATTCAGACTCCTTGTGCTGGGCTCCAGGAACTGCCCTGGTAAAGTCATGAATGACTCATGAGTGATAATGAGACCAGTAACGCAACTGTACCCAGGCAGTGACCAATAGTCTTGGAAACTGGAACTAAGATTTTTAAATGACTGAGAACATGGATGAAAATAACTGAGCCCAAGAATAACAGTAATAGCAGACCAAGAAGGTAAACTGCTGCATTCTCCATGACAGTGCAATAGTCAGCTATGGTTGAAGTTTTTGCCTGTATGTATAGCAATCTTACTGTATAACATCTTATTAGTGTGAAAAGAATTTTGGTATTGAAAGTCCTAATGAATTAAAGCCTTGTGGGGTACACAGTGGAAAGAGAGATTTACTTGATGTGGACAGTGTTTGGAAGTTTTCTTATCAAGGGATAGGGCAGTCAGCTTTGTTACAGCTGGCACATATTTTGGCTAAGTTGACAGAGAAGTTGCTTTAATTCTTACAATGGGTAAGGCATTTATTGAGACAAGTTGTTTTCATTTGAAAATATGTGATATATGTGTAAGATACGCTATCACAAAGTAAATGCAAATGAGATTAAACCAAAACAACACAGGACACTAATTTTATTGCCAGGTGATATATATCACCTCTAGCTAATTAATAAACATGTAAATTAGGCAGGCTGAGGATAAAGAATATGTCAAAGAATCACTTTCTGGAATGATTCCTCAAGATGATGTCACCATGGCTATAATCTATCTTGCTTCTACCACGCTAAGTATGTAGAATCTTCTCTTTTGGTAAAGCTATTTTGGATTTTAGCAGTTAAGACGGTTATTCCAGATTTTGTTTGACTGTTTAAAGAAGCAAATCTCATACAAGCTACAAATGTCATGAATTAGAAACTTCACTAAACAACAAGATTAATTCATGAGAACCTTGAAGAAGATGATAGAGCAAATACAGGGGAAAATGTTAGAAGGAAGTATTGTTTGCATCTGACTCATAACCTAAATGCAGAGTTCATCATCTTGAGAAGGAAGCATCAAGTAGAACTTTCCTCCTGTGCGAGAAGAAGGCAGTTCTTCAAAGTATTGCTCCCTCCTTATGAGATTTCACTCAGTCCTCTTGGTTGGAGGGAGATCTCTGCATAGAAACACAGAACGGTTTGAGTTGGGAGGAGCCTTAAAGGTCATCCAGCTCAAACCCCCTGCCATGGTCAGGGATACTTTCTACTAGACCAGCTTGCTCAAAGCCCCGTCAAGCCTGGCCTTGAACACTGCCAGGGATAGGGCATCCACAACTTCTCTGGGCAACCTGTGCCAGTACCTCACCAGCCTTACAGTGAAGGACTTCCTAGTACCTAATCTAAATCTACCCTCTTTCAGATTAAAGCCATTCCTCTTGTCCTGTCACTGCATGCCTTTGTAAAAATCTCAGTGCCAGTCTCTCCTCAAAAACAGAACAATCTTGTATTGCAATACACTAAAAATGAAGCAGCGTTACCTGACAGTAACAGCAACTGTCACCAGCAGTAGATCTGACAGCATCTCCTCCACCATTAATGGACACCCTCAAGCTCAAGTGTTCAAGGTGTAGAGTTTGGGCCCTGAATGGGTAGCTTCACTGAGTAGCTTTTCCTGCACATGGGACCCCAACTTGACCTGCAAGAGCCCACCATGACTACCTATGCCACATGAAAGGATTCAGCAGTGGGTTTCTTTTACCAGAGACCTATTTATGATGGGCTTGCCCAAGGAAAATCCTAGTTGAACCATATATTTCTGGAGCCCCAGTAGTTCAGTTCTGCTCTGTACCTTGCCCTGCCTCAGTACTGACCTGCCTTGGCTGGGGAATGATCTGTGCATGGGAACACAATAGCAGGGGTGTTTCACTTGGGCTGCAGGTAGCTCCAGACCAGGCTGCCTTTGCCTCTGATCAACTCATGCTCAGCAACTGAAAAAACAGCACAGTGGTGGGAGAACATCAACACATGAGAAAAAAGAGCAAGGCACACATTTTTCTGGTTCTCCCAGTTCTGGGTAGATCTTGCTTGACTCTCTGTTTAATCAGACTGCACAGAAGAGATTCCTAAAGCTGGAGTCTGTGCCCACTAGACTTCCTTTTTTACTTTGCTTCCTATGACCTGACAGTTCTGGTCACACTTCCTTTCTGCAGAGACCAAATGTGTTTGTTAATGTGATTGTTGGGTAAAAATAGTAGCAACTCCTAAACTCAGTAGTGTGCAAAGGGGTTGATGTACCTGCAAGCATAGAGAAGTGAGAAAGCCCAAGACACTCAATTTAGAGATTTGAAAACATTCTACACGTACCCTATGAACCCCAGCCAATTCAGAAGGGAAGACTAAATCCCTACTCATCCTGCAGGTGCTTAGTACTGGGTTAGGGAAATATGCATGCATGTGGGCTGCCTGTGTTCCACGCTGAGGAGTCGCAGGGCTGCAGGCTGCCTGTGTCTGCCCCAGGCACAGGCAGGGACATGGCTGGGAGCACTGGCCTTCCACTATGTGTCAAAATCTCTTGGCCACGCTTCTGCAAGGCATGCACCTCCCTTAAGTGTCCCGTATAATCAGCTTCAAAACAGGTAGCAATTAGCTTCTACAGACTCATTTTATGTGATTTTTCTCTCAGTTAAGGCAGTCAGAGAGTCTGGGATAGGGTGCAATACGTAGCTTTTTTGCTAACATGTCTTAGTCCTAACACAAGGAGACAAAGGGGCAAACAAAGAAGCAAAAGGGCTGTCTCTGTCAGGGTTATCTGCTTATAAAGGAGTAAGAGGTAGATTCCTCTTGATCTGTGGGGCACATGTATTTATACATAGATTAGTGGTCTTATGTCTTGTGGGACATTTATCAGACAGAGGCTATCAGGATAAAAGGCAAAAAGGCAAAGACTCCCTGCACTTTTAATAGCACTTCTTTTTTATTATTTTTTCTTTTTAATTCAGACTCCTAAAATTAACATTTGCAGCAGATCTGAAGGAATGTCTCTCTTCCATTCCTCTCCTACAAGAATGTGCAAGTGTTCCCCTGGGGTTAGACGTCTACAAACTTCAATGACTTTGCAACTAAACTTACACTAAGCTTTTTTGCTTGGTGAGAAAGCAACGCACCGTGAAACTGCCAGGGCTTGGTGGCCCTCTCCTGGCCACACTTGTGCCATACACTTGTTCTCAGACTCTAACCCGGCTGTAGCCCGGCCCTGGGCTCCGCGCTGTGCTCTGCACCTCGCTCGGCAGCTTGCTGGCAGCAGGCACCAGCTAAAAGCACACACGCAAAATAAAGTAAGTTGATTATATTTACTTTGGATTAAACAGAACGCCCTCAGGTTTTATGTACTGGCGTTTTGCCAGGTGGCATGCTAAATATAACCAAAGCTTCTTTATTGCTCACAATATGAAGCACTTGTTGGTCACAAATAAATGTAGAGAACCATGCTGATCATTACAGGTAGGGTCCACCTCACCTAACTTTGGCCCATCAGGTCTTCTGACACTTATATGTTAGCATTCTCTATAGTTACTCATTTGGCCTCTTTCAGGTTGAGATTAGTTGCTTTCCAAGGGTGCCTCTTTCTCTCCATTTCAGAGGCAAGTCATCAGTGCCAGCCACCAGAATACAGTCAGTTACCTTTTCTCTTTCCCTGTGAGAGGCTGATTGTCTTCTTATTTTCATTAGGGTGGAAAACAGCTATTCCAGCGAAGTCCATCACATTGCCTTAGTGTGGAAACCACTGTAGATAAAAGCAGAACTGGGGCCCAAATCTCTTTAAGGATAAAGTTGCTGGAATCCTTTTCCTTCCTTTCTCCCTCCCCCTTCTTCTCCTCCTGTCGTTCCCCCACTTCTCTGAGTGGGAAACCATTCAGGGTTTGTGGGACTCCTTTTGTTTGAAAGCATGTCAAATTCGTCCTGCCTTGATTTTAAACACTGAAGACTAAAATATTTGAAATACAAATATTTTACAAATATGCTGTCAACATGCCTTTCATAAAGACTGAAGAGTCACTTAGCAGGAAAAAGAAAGCAAAATACTCATTAATGATATATTGCTGATGGAGGTTGCAAGTGACAGAAAAGACTGGGCAGCGCTAATGTGAAGTTAGATCGCTGCTATAGTATAAACTGAATTGTTTGGTGAAGTAGTGAAATTCAAAGGCTTATGTTTTTATAACACCCCATGTCATGTGCATGTAGGAACACAGGAATTCCCATAGGATCAGGCACTCTGTCATAAGAAGCTGTGACTATTTCTTGTATATCTTTGTAACCAGCTGAGTATAAGCACTCAGTGCAACCACAGTCAAAAGCACCAATGTGGCCCCAGGAGACAAACCACCAGCCATGAGATGAGACCATTGCCCACTCCTTGGCCTGACCAGGGGTGTGTGTACAACTCCACACCGAGTCCTGATGCCCCAGGTTCCATAGGCTGGAAAAACAAAGCAGGTGTCAGAGAGGGAAAGAAAAAAATAAAAATCCAAGACAGGTGGAAAATGTGTTTTCCTCATGAAAAACTGAGTTATCCGTTCATATTGCCCATACAATAGAGGGCTAAGGGTTTGAACAAAATTTCTAAGAACCTACATGAGAGCAAAACTTAGTTAAAGAGCTCACAGACCTGTAGGATATAACAAGCTGCCAGGACTGGAAGGAGAAGTTAAAAACGTTTGTATTGAAATAAAAAGATAAATAAAATGGCTGAAAAAAAAAAAGAGATATAAAGACATACAGTAACATCTTATGATGAGATTGTTAAGAGCTTGTCGATGCCTCAGAGCAAGAAGCAGCCTTTCTTATTTCAGAAGACTGTATGATGACAAGCTCTCATTAATTTGTCTCTGAAAATCTTACACTATGAATACATAATATAAATTGATAGCTGATCTAAACCTTTGTTAGCATAGCAATCACTTGAAAAGCCTAGCACAGAAGGAGTTTTGTAGCATTCTTATTCGCAGCAAGCTGATTACTTCCTTAGGAGTAGGCTCATGGTGTGAAAGACTGACAGTGTAAACAGGCCAGATTTGACCCTGGTCAAGAGCCAAGCCCTTAACCCGTAATTTTAAAAAGAAATACATGAAAGGCAATTAAGGACTAGTTTTCCTTCAGGCAGCACTACTTGGCTGCAGGGCTGCCCCAGGCTGGGCCAACACATCTGCTTGGCTTCATCCCTGCTGCAGCTCTTGACTGTAACAGGGCATCACTGCAATGAGCCACATCACCTAGCAGCATGCTAAAATGACTCTGCAGCACTCTGCAGCCTCGGAAAAACAGTATTAGGTTGGCTGATGCTGGCTAGAGCCTGGTACAGGCAGGTGCTTTCCTGTTTAGAACAATATTCTGCTGTAAACACTGAATAGTGCTAAATCCTAACAGCTACTGTTACAATGAGCAACACACTATAAAACCTGAGCATTTATTGCAATGCTTTCTGGAAAGATTTGATATAATCTGTAGTAGTCTTCTGAGATTAGTGCTGTTATTACAGGCTTCTTTATACTACTACATATTTACCTATGAAGGCAGGAAGGGATCACGCAATCTCTGAGATGATAAGACCTTCCTAATATTCCCTTGTGTTCCTTATGTGTTGGCTTGCTCCAGACTGAGTCAGTCTTACATGGGAAGAGCTATCCTATTGTTAACTTCTGTAGACTTAGGGTGCTGGGCGAAAAGGAATTCCTGCGCTTCCTGAACTTTAAAAGTCCTGAACTCTGCATTCAAAGAAAGACATGGAGTTGTTTTACAGACTGACTTGTTTATCTGTATCTCCCATCACCTGTTTAGTAAAACAAATCTCTGTTTCTTTCTGGGACAAAACACAAAGCAAGCTGTCAAATGACAAAACGTAAGAAGTCTCTAGACTGTGAGAACAAAGAAAGAAGCTGCCAAAGTATGCATTGTCTTGTCTATTGTCAAAGGACTTTCTACTTCCAAGTCCAAGGAGAAATTAAAAAAAAGAAACTTCTTCCAGGGTGTTTTAGCCGTTCTAGAATTACATTTAGGTAAAGCTGAAAACAGAACTCCACTTTGAAATTAAAATCAATATTTTGTTCAAGTGCTTAAAAATGCTCATAATGTGTCTACTTTTCACTTTCCTAATCCTCTAAATGATTCTGTCAATTTGGCTAGAAGTTGCAAATAATTTCAGTCAATTCTCAAATGGCATAATTTTGCAAATGATGTGGCTTTTTATCTTTAAAAGGTGGGACATTTCTTCCTTGCAAGACTTCATTCTCTGCATGTGTATGGGCATACAGAACTGCATGATCCCTTGGAGAGGGAGATGGAGCTAATACTTTCTTCAGAGAGAGCTAGCTGAATACTGATAAGCTGCTAGGACATCCTTTCCCTGCCTCTCTCCCTTTTTTGTTTTTTGTTTTGTACATCCATTGGGATGTACACAAACTTAGGTGTCAGGGAGAAAATACCTTTTCTTTTTCACCCCAAGCAACCGCATTTATTATAGGTAAGTCTATCATACCCTGTCCCTGTATTTTTAGAGCATAGAGGGAATTAGTTGGCTATTTCCAGATCCAAAACACTGGATTAGAGAGACTGAGGGGTACAACTGAATGCAATCCCACTGCTACAGCCCTTAGTAATGACCTTGACAAGCCATGCATGCCCACCATGTTGATGGTGGGCAAAACATTTGGTCTTAACTACCTGTAAATAATTTAAGTGCTAAAAAGTTTGGTGATACTTAGTAGGCCTAAGGCACTTAATTATCTAACAAGATTCCTAGGAAACTCCAGCAGTTCTGCCTCATTAGGACCAAAATATATCTTTTTTTTGGTCCTATTTCAGTAAATGTCTCCTAAACAAACAACTAGATGTGAAAGCTGAAAGCGTTAAAGACTGGTTAATGGTCTCCTGACATGATCATAGTAAAGTAAAAAAGAGTAAAACCAGAACACGCCATGTACACAAAAAAGACTTTTCAGCCTACATCTCCATGGATGGCAATTACGAAGTTTTGTTCATCATCCATTTCTGTTGCACCATCTCTAATACTGTATTTCCTGTCATTAAAAGGAAAAGAAGGTGCTGCAAATCACGTTAACAAGTAGCTGTTCTCAAGCTGTAGACGGAGCACCCACTTTATTGCATGTGCACATACCTGTGTCTTCAACCAGGGATGCTGTGGTTTGTGACATTTTTTCTACTTTATTATTAATGACAATTCTTTGTTATGGCTGGTTATGAGTACTTAGTGATTTTACCAAAGGACTGTGTGACGGCTAAACAGATTTTGGAAAAGAAAGCCACTTTTGTCTTTTCTTCTTGTAATATATTGAAGGAATCTAAGACCATTTCTCAAAAAATGAGGGGCAGCAGGCCTTGTGCTTCCAGCCTTCGGGCTGTCAGGGACGGTGTCTGTTTATTGCCCTCTGCTGGTGTCATCCCTAAATTTGGTGTTTCAAACCTGACTTGTCTACCTTTGTCTCATTTATTTCCAATTTGCTGGCAGTGCAAATGATTCTAGAGAAAAGACGGATTTGAAGATGGTTACCGGTAAGATTAAATGTTGTGTGCTTAACTGTCAAGAAATAAGAATGTTCACAAACGAGCTGCTGAGAAGCTGTATCTCCTAGGATATTTCTTTAAAAGGGTCTTCACATATGAGAAGTATGAAAACATCTCCACAGAAATATACCCTTGAGAAAGGGAATCACAATTTGAGGAAGATGAGGAACTTCGTGCTGATTTTTATATTTTTTTTTAATAGAAAGCTCAAAGCAGTAAAACTGAAGTGAAGGTTCCCTGTTGTTTAGGTATTCATTGCTTTACTACATCAGAAAAATAGTGTTTTAGATAAGAAAGTAAAATGACTCTGAAAATAGACTGAAAATGTAATTTCATTTTCATTCATGCAGATAATGTCTCTGTTCTTTTTTACATCATAAAACAAATGATTAAGCCCTTCTGGAGAGAAAACACCACCTTTGCTTTTAACAAAAAATGCAGTCGGCCATACTAATATCTGCCAAAGGATGTGGTGCTACACAACTGGGAAGTCTCAGGGTGTGCAGTACAGCTGGGTCCTCTCTGGTTTGTGGTCTAATAATCCAACTGCACAGTTGAGCTCCTGGTCCTTCTTTCCTATATTGTCCTTCCCCTTCAGCATCAATCTTCTTCATCTGTTCCTTTTCTTCTTCCTTTTATCTTGCTCAGCTCTTACGTTCATCCTGTCCCTGCCACTTCAAAGAGTTCAAGAAATAAAGGCACCAATTCTTCACCCAACCTTATTAAATGTATAAAACTAGCTAGAAACTGTCACCTAGAAAAAAAATAAATTAGTAAGCACAAAGTGCTGTAGTGGTCAAAGCACGCTCCTTAGAGATAGCAAACCCGAATAAGATACCAAAAGCAGTAAACCAATTACTTGCTTTAGGAATATCTTACAATGTTTTCACTTTCTTTCTGAAGAACCTTGTCTATATTTTTTTTTAATCCATCTTCCTTGGATGTTGTTGCAGTACATCATTGAATCTTTCTCTCTAGGACTGAAGACTGCTTTAGTACGTTGCATTTTCCTCTTGTGAAAATATATCACCCATGAACTTGCTTCTATATAAGATAAGTAGGCTGAAAGTTTTAAGCCTTTGATTATACTGGTTTCTCTAGACCCTCAAAACTTCTCTTTTTCCCTTTCTCCTCTGTCCTTCAACCTCCCTATGCCATCTTTTTGCTCCCAAAGACCTCCTTGCTGGGAGAAAAATAAAAGGAAAATTCTGATTCTGCTTCTGAATGAATTGAGGTTGACTGCTCCTGTGATCCCCGGCCAATTGTATCTCTGAGCAGTTGGAAAACACTTGGGCTGGAGAGTGTCCAGAGGACAGAGCTGAAAAGCCTTCACCATTTGCAAACTTACAGTAGTTTAAATGTTGCAACTCAGCAAATGTGAAGAAAGAAAATGGTATGCTTCCAAACCCAGGGGGAGTTCTCTGCTCTTGAAGAAGTCCAAGTTCCTGCTCCAAAGCAGAAAGATGCCTGCTGACACTGCTGAAAGAAATTGCTTGTAAAACTGTTTCAACTTAGCAGAGCAATCTGTTCTCTTCTAGAAATTTCAGTCCTGAAAACTGCTAGACCACTTTTACTGAAACTTGCTTCACTCCTCGGGTCTTCATCCCAGTTTTTCCCCAAAAAGTACCAAGCCTAAATACCTGATCAGCCTAAAAACATTCAGCAGGTACACTGAAGTTATATGTAAAGATCAGCAGGGTAACAACATAAACATCTATGCCAGTCATTAAGCTCCAGTATGCTTTGGATTTTACACTATTCATTACCCTTTTCCTAGAATTACTCTTCTGTTAGATTTCTATAGGTCTCCTTTTATTCTGGTACTGAACATCTCAATATTAGTCACTGAAGTTAAGGTGGCGTATTTAGCATATATTTTCTGGCTTGTATTTCTTTACATACAAGCCCAAATTTACATGATATATCTGTTCAGGTGTTCTGCATTCATGTTGGCTGTAAAGACTGATTTGAATAAACATCATATTACATGACTGTCACTTATGATTATGCAACCCCCTTTGTCCCTTGCTTTTCACAGATGTTTAATATTTCTAGATCTGTACAGAGAAAGGAAGACCTGAAATATCTTTGTTGTTCTTCTGTACATTTAAAAAAAATCTTGCAAAAGGAGTTATGAATATTTATTACAATCATATATTTAAATGGTTCTTATAACATCTTGATCCATAAATGAATACTGCACAGCACAGAATGAATGAGAAATTGCTGAGTATTCTATAAATTCTGTCTGACTGGCTTTGATGTTCTAAAGCTCCCCTTTTGTTTTGCTGTGGAATTGAGTTACTGAGATCTGCAAGCAGCTGATTCACTTCACACCACAGAGGAATATATCAGTCCTGACTAGCAAAGCAGAAGATGGACTGTACTGTATAAGGAAGGCTGGAACTGAGCTAAGCCATCTTAAATTAATGGGTAAAGCTTTCAGAACTAACATTTTATACATGAAGCTCTGCTACTTTCACAAGTTGCCCAAAGCAAAACTCCTTAGTTGAATTATTCACTAAGGGCAGAGTGAATTCTTTTGTCCCCTGAGAACTGGTTTTCTAAGTCTCATCAAGGATGTATATTCTTCAGTCACAGTACTCTCCTTCATGCTGGATGAGGTTGGATTGATGCTCTTGCTGCTGCTGTGTTCTCTGGTAAATCTTGCCAGGGCAATCTTGACAGTGTGAGGCCAACTGATTTTCCACCTGCTGTTCTCTTGGTTGATCTGCATTTGCTAAGGAGACACCAGATTTGCATGATTTGTCATCAGCTTTTCCCAGACCGCTGCTAGATATAGCATCATTCACGCTTATTAATCTTTGTGAACCAGACAAATTCAAACAGGAGGCAGGCGCCAACTTCTCCCCAGAGCATCATTTGGTGCTGAAAGCACATAAGGTGGACACCCAGTGACACAGATTGAAGGCACCTAGCATGTGCTGGATGTAAGATGTAACCTGAATGAACAATATCCATAGCCACATTTTTCCTTACTGATGTTTACCATAATGACACCTTTACTTTTCAGGAAGCCTCCAGGAGCTCTGCTGGTCAACCGATATTCTTGCAAATGTCATGGAACAAAACTGGTCAAGAAGTCTCTGCTGCTCACAGTAGCAGAGTATCACCAACCGGTGAGTACCTGGTACCTTTCCCCTGTTGGGTCCCAGTTCCTCAAATATTCCTTGCACAGAGGTCTGCAGGACACAAAACCTCCCCACATAAGGCCAAGACTGGCAGCAGGATTTGGCAGGGGAAGGTGTATGCATTCTTTCCCCAGGGGCTCCTGCTTGGGGTCACCACAACCCCCTTTCTCACAACACAGGACTCTACACCTCCAAGAAAATGCTGCTCAGCAGTGGTTTTGCCAGCAGGAAGTAGTTTCAGTTCTTGAACAGATCTCCAGTGCCCCAGCCACTTAAGCTGAGCTTCCACTGTCCAGTTATAGAACATAAGTAGAACTCTTAAAACCAGTGAAGAGGTGCAGGGGGAAAAGCGACATGCTGGCAAAGACGGATACTTCCATCTGAATTGCAAGTCTGTCACACCATCCATTAATTTGTCATCTCTAGTCTTGGCAATGCATTACCAGTGAGCCAGAGATTGTGGATAAAATCAGGCATCAGCACTGTCAATCTTTTCTTATAGCACAGGTTTTATAAAGCTCCATAGCAAACCTGAAAAATATATGAAAAGCAGGAAGGCTCTTTAAGCTAGAAAAGATCTGTTTGGCAATGACTGCAGCATCAGTGCCTGTGCAGAGGAGCTGCCAGGACTGGGACATGTCCCATTTAAAGCTTTTGTAGCTTGAACATCAGAACCCAGTTCCAGGGAAGGGAAGAGGAGGATGGGTCCCTCTGCTCAGAAACAAAGATCCATAAATGATCACAGGCAGGTGGGACAGAAGAGTTTGATGATGCTAAAACTGTGCTGAAGAACTGAAGAAAAGGTGGGAAGGAGATCCTGCAGTCTGACAAAACAGGTAGGGAGAAAACTGTATGTTGGACAAAAAGAGAAAATACAGTCACAAAGGATACTCCTTGGTGTGGGGGGACTAGACTGTTTGGCCCTTGTTATCTGAAATGTGGGAGCAGCTGTAATAACTAAACATCATGAAGAACTGCACTTCATAGATTTCTTTTTCTTTTTCTTTCCTGTGTTTCCAATTCCAATTTCTGTAATCAGATGACATAATATTTTTATTTTCTAGAATAAGCTTCCTGTTTTGTTCTTACGTTTATTTGTTATCAAGACTAGGTCCCTCTTGGCAGACATTAGGCAGTGACCAATCAGTAAGCCACAGTTTTGGGAACCCCACATGGTATGAGGAGAGTACAAAGAGAAACTTTCATTCTGTTTCACAGGGAAGAGGCAGACATAGAAAGACTGCACATATATCTACAAACCAGTGGAGCTCTTAGAACCCTTGGTGTCCTCTAATTATCACTTCTGCCATTTCTAGTGGGACTTCTAGACAAATAATACTCGGTGAATCATAGCCCTTTATCTCTACAAATGCCTTCTAGAAAACTTTTTACTTATATCATTTTTCATACCATCCCTGTTTTGCCTCCAGCTGTGCTGGTAAGATGTAAGTATGTCTGATTCTTGGAAAGTTGATGGAGAAATGTTTTAATTCTGATTTCCGTACCAAACATTTAATAACCAAACAATAATTTAAAAGAAAATAAGTAGCCTCAGTCAACTAAGCAACTTCATCACTGTAACAGACAGCTTTTTTACATCAGTTCATAATTATAGTGTAGAGAACTTTCTGTTAGCAAATACCTTAAAACAACTGGACCTTATGCCTTCCGTCCTTTCTCTGTGTAACTCAGGCAGATGCCACACACAAGGTGTCCACTGAGAAATAATAACTACTTCCTGAGGTCCCTGTTCATCTCTCAGGCTTCATCCAAGGGTTTGGAAGCATATAGAAAGGCCCTGAGCAAAAATTGTTCAGACTTGGCAAGCTTGCCTCAACAATAGCTTGTGGAAGAGCCTATTAGGGAATTTAATGATGGACTACATGAGTTCATTGGCCACAAATTATATTAGTCCAAAAGTTGGCAGAGGTTCCAGTTAATGTATTGAAATACTTATGTCCTCATGAATGGATTGTGGGGCCAGGGCATAGAAGAATAATGAGAAATATAATATCTACTCTTACTGAGCAACCTTTTTGCAGCTATTGAGTTTCAAGTGTCAGCTGTCAATGATGTTCGTATTTTTCCTAAACTGACTGTCTTGACCTCAAAAACTCCTACTAATTGGGCTAAATAAGGGAAGGGAGGCTGATGTGATAAAGCTGTTGTGGAAGTAGGTTACAGCTTCTTGACTGTCTGACATGAAAACACTGTTCTGCAAAAGGTAATAATCAGCTTTCCCCAATGTTGGGGTGTTCTCATGCTGCCCCACAGCAGCATGCTGCCCTCTTGGTTGTGCCAAACAAGAGGTTAAACTCAAAGCAAACTAAAATCCTTCTTCTCATGCTTGTTGAAGGTTGTTTTGGTGATCCAGCCACAGCTCACCCCAACCAAGACCTTGGCTAGCAGAGCTGAGGGGAACAGACAGGGTCAGCAAGGGCTGGGGTGGGCAGGCAGGAAGCTGAGAGGGTGGCACTCTTCAATGAAATTTTTTATTAGCAGGTAATGTATATTGATAGGAGCAGGTATCTCTAGTGAAAGAGTTGTGCTGAGGACTTGGTGCCTATGCTATAGCCATCTTTCTTGAGATGTGTATCCAGCTCTAGCTCAGCTTGTAAACTGAATGCCCATCTATGGCTGCGATGCATTCACTGCACTCTTGAAGCACCTCTGCCCCTTCAGTTTTCCCAACGAAATTCACCTAGGAGGGCATTGATCAATTTAAACTTTTCTCCTCTTGATGTATCACACAGCACACTTTACTTATTTTCCTTGTCCAAAAGTAGTCCTTCTTGATAACCGCAGTTCACAAAGCAGATCTCCAAGCAACACAGTGAAGCCTGTGGCAGCACCTAGCAGCAGGTAGCAAAAGGAAGGGTCCACAAAGGAAGCCAACCAACACTCGTTTTTACTCTTGCCCAACCATCCAACAATAGGAATCCCACCTCTCCCATTCAGGCATTGGATGGGGTCCATAAACACTGGGGGTGGAAGAAAGGAGGAGGCATCAGTATTGTGGATGTCCTCTGTCTTAAGAGCTAGAGCGATAACTTACCCTCCCCACTAACAGCAGGTGGGAGAAATGTATTCTTGCACTATCGTCTTTGTTGGTCCTATTACTTTTAGGTAATTTAGGTATCCACATAACCTATTCAGTTCACTCATTTCCAAGAATGAAGAAAGAGAAAGGCTCCAATAGAGATTCAGGGGCTGGATTCCACAGCTGCTGGTTCCATAAAAAAGCCTGAGGATGGGTGTACAGCATAATAAATTAGCCATTTTTTTTCTTTTTAATAGGACACATAAATGACAAACAGATAAAGTAAAATGCTTTTTGTTTTTGCAAAAATGCATTGAAGAGCAGAGCAATTCTGATTTTACCACCATCACCTTTCGGACATTCAGCAATTTCTATGCTACAGCCACACTGGAGCTGCCACAGCATTATCAAGCGAATTTACTGAGATTACCAATTTTTTAAAGGATGACCAAAGAGTTAGTAAGGATGATGCAATTAAACTCTGTGCTTGACCATAATATGCTATTTAAGTCTATTTTAAATTAGAAAAGGATCCTGAGACTTTCTTTACCTACATTTTAGTTCATCGCTTATTGCAAGAAATAAATTCGAGTGCTCAATTATTTACAATCCTAATGGTGTTGTTCTCCTTTAATTGCTGAATACAGATAATAGTTTCTTTATAGATAAATATATATCATGTTTATTCAGGAGTGAGGGGGAGCAATAATTAAATACAAAATATCTGAATAATTGCACATTAAAGAAATTAATAACTGAAGAGATAAAATTATGTTTATATTAGTAGAAAAATTATGTCCCATTTGTGACTAAATTCTGACAATAATATATTATGGCTGTCTTAATATTTTGCACTACAAAATTAACTTGTCACCTCTGCAATAATTCTTTGCAAAAAATATATTAAGCTAGTCAGAATTTTTAAGTAATCAAAAATATTTCACAAGGACAATGATTAAGCATTAGAAATTAAAAAATAGACTAAAGGATTATTTTATAAGCAGTATTTTTGGTCACTGAATCTGAGCATGTTGGAGCCTGTTAAATATTAACGGACAAGTGATACGAAAGGATTAGTTCAGACTGTGAGCAGATACGGTGAGAGGTAAGCCCTTCATGCTGGGTCTGAGTAGAACTGACAGTACAACATTTTTCAATACCTCTGAGGTGAAAACAGAAAAGTGGATGCTATTTGATATTTTAAATGGACAGATATTTTTTCTTTGTCAGAACATAAATTAAGTGGAAATAAGAGGACTTTTTCCAGTTCTTAGCACTGTTCTCACATTTGGCACCTATAAAATATTCTAGATGAATGTTACTGAACACAATAAATAAACTTTTTTAATTTACTGTTTATTTTTTACTTTTTTATTTTACTTTTTTATTTTTTATTTTATTTTGTGATGCCTTTTTACCCAGGACATCAAGTGTGAACAAGAAGTAGGCTCTAGCATGCAGGAGGAAGGTTATGGCCTCTTGAATTTCCAGTTAATCTTTGCTGTTTTGATCCTTCCAGGAGCGTTCTTTCAGACAGAGCTACTGAGATGCTGCAGGAGCATCTTATTAATATCATCCATGCTGTTAGAGCTGCAAAATAAACCTGACCATCTCCTACAAACTAAACTGTAAGCAGGGCTGGATCTGGTAAAAGCTCAGTGACTGTACTCAGATGGGTTATTTTGCCACATGAATCTCCCTTATTAGGAAATGCGGTTGATGCCTGAGTGCAAGAGGCTGCCAGTTCTCCAGGCAGTGCTGGTGACACTCAGATTTAAATGTTTCTCTTAATTTTTGGACTGTTAAAAGCTTCCTAGGTGACTATGGGTCATGCAACACTCCACCTTCCACTAAATCAGGTTACTCAAAGCTCCATCCAACCTGGCCTTGAACACTGCCAGGGATGGGGCATTCACAGCTTCTCCGGGCAATATGTGCCAGGGCCTCATCACCCCCACAGTGAAGAGCTTCTCCCTAATATCTATACATAATTCGAATGCATAATCAGTGAAGGGTTACCAGGATTTAGAGATTCAGAGCAGAAACACAAACTTCAGCATAAACATCTGAGCCGCGTAACCTGTTAGACAGACCACCATAGACCAAGACCTGCACTGACCATTCTGAGTGACCAGTCACAGTAGGACTGAGGATGTCATGGCATGATATCCTGGCATGGGGACAATCACCCTGCTGAAGGCAAGTCTGTCTTTGGAGAGGCTTTTCACCCATGCTGTTGAAAGATATGTCCATGTATCTGTGTCAGCGGAGGGAACAGACTATTTCTCACAGAAAGCAATGAGATGAGAAAGGTCTTGATGATCACTATAACCAGAAAAATTGATACATAAAACGAAATATCATGCTAGGGCTGGAAAGTGATCTTGTTTCTGTATGCAGCAATTGGAAAACTGCTGCTAGAATAGTGTGCCACCAGGGAGGATGTCAGGGAGGGGCAAGTCAAAGGGAAGACACAGAAAATGATCCAGAATAGGGAGGGGATTCTTAAAATGCAGAAGGACTGAATTATTTAGCTTAAAGAAAGTGTGAGAGGTCTTATAATAATGTTAGATGGGTATTTACACCCCAAAAAACACTGACGTGGAGTTACTTTAACACACATGAACTCATCGAAAAAGAGAGGAGGAGGATCTAAATAAGGTTGCAGCTTACTCTCAGCTCTGGTTGGGGCTGTGTATTTGCTTTTCTAGTGATACAGGAGCAACACCCACATATTCCCCCTTCCTCCCCAAGAAAGCTGCACAAATCCTCCAGCCCCAGCATTTCCATCTGGCAGACAGCAGCTTACCAGGATTCAGCAGCTAGAATCTGAACCCTGACAGATAAATTCAGCTTTGAAATAGGACAAAATTTCCTTAAGTAAGGAAATTAGCAGCTGGAATGATTTATCAGGGGAAATGCACAGGCTCTTAAAATGAAATTATCTTTCTATAAACTGGCTGTCATGTAGTTGCAGAGAACGTCCTGTTTATGCAGAAGACCAGAGTGCATGAACGCAGGGATTCCTTTCACCTCTATAATCTATGAAAGATACAACAGATGTTTATAGACATTTTGGTTCCTGATTGTGCTGACTTTGCAACAGTGTGCTGACCCAAGGCAGCTCCATTTACTACTTGTCAAATTTGGCAGATACAGGTAGGAGAGAAATGGATCACTTTCAAACAAAGAAAAATTGTGTTTCTCTCACTTTTTCTTCCCATTGTCAAGCACTGTAGCAGCTGATTAAAAAAAAAAAAAACAGAATAAAATTGGGTCAGAGAGAAAAGAACCAACATCAAGTACAGAATTTCATGCATTTTTGACCAATTTTCAAAATAAATATGTGAATGTAGAGAAGTTGTATCTTTGCAGACAGAAGTACAATGCAGAATCAGGTCACTGCTCTGGTGGTTTGCATTTAGCTCCATCCCTTTCAATGCAGCATATCTGAGGAGCCCACAGCGATCATGGCCATGTCTTGGCTGACACAGGTGAAGAAGCACCTGGAAGGATGGGAACACCATTGTGCCCTCTTCTTTCTTCTCTGATCCCAGTGCCTGCTGGCTCTGAAACGGTGATACATCACTTCTGCTTTTACACACACTGGCCAAGCTTTAATGTGCATTTAGAGCAAGCTGTTTTTCTTGGGTATGCCAGCTGCAATGCAGAGTAAATAGAAAGGCAAACAGGCTTTGAAGCTCTCATTGTGATGCAGTGAGAATAAAAGCCTCTTTACTGCCAAAAAAAAAAAAACCCAAAAAAAAACAAACAAAAAAAACCCACAAAAAACCCACAAAAAAAAAAAAAATCAATTGGCAATGGTAAAGAGTCTCTTTTCAGTGTTATTCCTTGCTTAAACTTGCACCTTTACTCCTTTACGTGCTTACACAAATCGACACCAGTTGAGACACAGCAGCACATGTCATCTGGAGCAATTTGATGGCTGTCCTGGGAGAGCACTCTGCTCCTCTGTTCTTCTAACTCACTTTGATCATCTGCTTTCCAGCATGAAGGTGGACAGAGCATGGAGACAGCAAAACCTCCCCACTTCTTGGCCAGGGTGTGAGGCTGGGTGTTGACTGGGCCAGCAGCACCACTGGGACCCGGCTGCAGATTCCCCTTTCTGCAGGTGGCTTTGGTCACAGAGATGCCGTAGGCTGGCTTGGAAACTTTGGCCAGGCATTTCCCACCACTGAGCCTTTGCTTTCCTCCCCTATCTCATCTGGCAAGCTCCTCGAGTTTGGTGTTCTTTTCTTTTGCTGGTCAATGTGCATCAAGTAACGTCAAATAACAAATAGCTTGTAACAGTCCATGTTGCTCTGTTCCTCCCCTGGCTGCATACATAGTACTTCTGCTACTTGATGCTTGTCCATCCTAGTCAACGCAGGCAGGTTCCTGAACACGTGACCATAAGTATCTACCCTTAACTGCCCTGACCCCCATTTTGGCTGAGCTAGTGCTCCCCAAGAACAGCTTCCAGGCAGGCTGGCAGTGAAGGCAGCAGGATGTCCACTGCTAGCAAGCAGTGTGCCTACAGCTGCTTCCATCTGCAACCCAGCAGGTGAACTGGCTTTAATATGGGCTGTCCTGATGGGCAGGGAAATTTCTGGGCCTGTTTCATTTATAAGTATAGATACATGGACAGGGTCAGCATGCCTGTGAGTCCATATAGCACCCATACAGACAGTGTCTGTATGCAGACAGTGTTGCACCCAGAGAGCATATCCAACAGATGCTTTTTTTTAACTGTTTTTTAAAACAAAGCTGGACTGAACTTATAGCCGAAAAGGAGTGGGAGGTAAAGCAGCTTCACATCCATTTTATTACTTTCATTCCTCAGCTGTTCCAGGAGCTGGAGTTGTCTCTGACATAATTAGGGCTCTATTGCTCTGCCTATAATGTTCTCTGTACCAGAGCTCATCGTACGGTCCTAGTGAAGAAACCCTGATGGCAGTTATCCTCTATTGCTAAAAGATTACTGCAATCATATCCTTGGCTTTTCCTTCATTTACTAAAGAGGCTGCAGTAAGGGAGTGGATCTTTATGTTGCACAAACATACCAGAGCATTGGGAACAGTATATCAAAAGGAATAGATTCTATCTTAACTTCATAGGTAATTACTGAATAGCCAACTGGACAAAAATCTACATTTAAGTGCTCTCAAAGTCTGTCCTCCAGCAGATTTTGCATTTTGATATTCTTATTACTCAACTTTGTACCTGAGGTTGAGAAAAGAGCAAATGTGGAAAATATGAGGTAGTCCTGACAGCTATTTATATCACCCTAAATTAGAGAAAACATAAGCTTTCTACTGAATAATGCTTGCACCACTTTTTTCCAAGCAGCTGCACAAAATCATTACACTTTGCAAAACTATGCTTGCTTGACTTTGGAAAAAATAAATTTCACATATCAGCATTTTGTTTTGATAACTTAAAAAATTATTATCTCCAAATGCCAATTTCTAGGTTATGATTAATAGCAGAAAAGTTTACTTCGAAACTGTCCAGTTTTTACTGTAAAAGACTGTAGGTCTTAGGAGAGAACTTGGGTTTATAATGAAATCTGAAAACGCTGGGTTAGTTATTTTGCATCCCCAAGGTGGAGAGATAATTGAACTAGTTTCCTCAGCAAAGCAAGCTCAGGCCTGCGAGCTGAAAATCTGACCACAAGATGGCATTTCCTTCTCACAGTAACATTCAGTAATGGGCAGGAATATTTCTGAGAAGAAAATGAAGCAGTGATGGGCATTTCAGGAAGCCAAAACCATTTTAGATAGGGCACTCACTGATCACACTGCCCAGCATGGCACAGGATTGGAGCAACAAAACAGGGAGCAAACAGCACCTCTTCTTCTTACGCCATCCAGACTGTGGTTTCCTCCACTCAATGAAAATTCTGAATGAAAATTCTGCCCTCGTGTTTTTAATTGCTGTAATTAAAAAAAAATCAGAATCTACCATAAATATAATGCAAGCATCCTGAGGCTTTTAAAGGGAAGGTGGAGCATTAAAATAGATTTGAGAACCTTTTGATTGTGAATTACTCCAAAACACAATCTGTGGCTGATTTTCTTGACAGCAAAATATTTCGTCATTCTCAAGGATGAGACAACAGTTTTTCTGTAATTCTTAATTTCCAGTACATGCCTAATATCTGTGGTATGTTTCCAATTATTAAAGAGTGATGAGACACAAAATAAGGCTAAGGGCTCAGCTGAGAATTACTTTAGTAATATTATCACAGGAAAAATGTGTCTGGCTCTGGAACTGATGTAGTATAAAAGCTAAATTTAAAAACACACGCATTTTAGCTGACACTGCTCTTTAAAACAGAAGGCTTTAGAAAACAAATGTCTTATTTCTTATGTGCCCTATTAAGTAGTACCTTTCCTGTCTCAAAGCAGTTTATTAATTAAGGACTCAGTACATGAGTGTGGATCCTTTCCAGCCTCAGACACTTCCTTTCCCCGAGTAATGCCATGTCCTCCTGCACCAGCAGCAGTGCTCAGGGACTCCAGTGCCATGGGGAGATGTTCCCTCATAGTAGAGGGAGAGGAGAGGCTATAGGGCTTCAGACTGCCCTCTGCTTCAAGGCATCATCATCATCATCATCAGCGCATTCACCACCATCTGGTTTCAGTTAGGGCTTAAACAGGAGCTGGCTGTGTGATGAGGGATGCTGTAGGGAAAAACTGGGTGTCTGCTAGATAGAAGCTGCCTGAAATCTCCCTCTTGGCCTGAGTCATGCCTCTCCGCACTGCAGGCAGCTGGGGTTACAGGCAGCTCTGAGAGCAGAGGGATGAGGACAAGCAGGCAGAAATTACATGTGCTACAAGGAAGTTAGGGCAGCTTGTGAAATGCCCTGACACATCAGTCTATTTGGACATGAAAGTGTCTTGTAAATCACAGTCCTGAAGGCTGTTCCTCTAAGGGCATGCATGTACATCAGTCCTTGCTCAGGCATGCTGCCCTACTCGCTACTGCTCTTCTGCTTGCTCTGAAGTGAAATATCCTGTAAATGTTCTGTAAACCACAACCTAAGATAGCAAAAATGCTGCATCTGGCTGAAACTGAGGTGAGACTTTCAGGAGTAAGGCTGCTGTTACCTGTACTGCTATCATCTGAACTGGATTGACAGGACCTCTTCAAAAAATTTGATGAGGGATCTGTAATGACCATAAGAGGTCATGAATCCACCACAACGGCTCATCAGGAAGACAGCACCATGTTTCCCAGTAAAAAACTGAGGCTTCAGCTCATCTGATGAACCATGAATATTGGCTGATACAGCACCTTTGTCTTATTGAAGGCTTTCACTAATGCACTAGACAAGTATCTTGCTGCAATTAGCATCTGAAATCTAAGAAACAACAGCACAGCTCTCTTCAACTGTGGCTTGGAGAAATGCCATATCAAAGATTCTCAAGCTCTGCCACTTTTGTACATATGTAAGAAACTCCTTGTTCAAAACATTAAGTGAACGACTGTGTGCTACTCCCTGTGTTTATTAGTTGGAGGCAAGACTTTCCAAAGCTTTGTCTGTTATTGAACTGAAAGAACAATGCAATAGTAATAATAAATAATAATAATAAAAAAATGAGAAGTGTTCAGAAAATATCAGGGAAAAATGAATCAAAATTATCCTTTCCTTTCACACACGGAATTCTGTGTCATCTTTATCCAGCCTGTTTAAAAATGGCTCTGTTCTGTTTGCTGTGGGAAAACAATAGCATAGATAATTTATTCAAAGTATTCACTTATTTGAGATCTGTTATAGTCAGAGAGCTTCAACAAAGCCTTGTATCACCACAGAAGCTCATGAATGCTATTAAATATATATAAATAAATAGATATCCACATATACCTAATGTGACACACCTGAACAGCTGCAAAAAGAAACCCAAACCAGTTTTAGGACACACTTCAGAGCTGAGAGCATCTTGCAAAAGCTTTCACAATTTAAAACACAGACTCAAGGGGAGGGGGGAGGTTGATAAAATTGTGTAATAAATTTATACACATAATTATTAATATTTCATTTCTACTACTGCAGCTTAATTTCAGTTTTTCTCCTCCACACTCTTTTCACCCAGGGGAGCTACTGCTCCATCCTGTGCTGCACCAGAACACTGGCACTTGGAAAGAAGCCCACACTGAAAGAAGCCCACATTGCTGGCAGCAGAATTGAATACTTCTCAGGTAGACATGACAGCTTTGCCTGCACATCATGAGTGAGCTTTCCAAGTCAGAGAGGGAGCAAGAAAACTGATGCAAATTCAAGATCTTTCCACATAGTCTTGGAACCAGCTCCTTCATTTACTAACACCCAAGAGCTGGGACTTCACAATAAAACTGTTTATCCCTGAAGATTATCCATGCTTCTACCTCTGTGACCAACATAGAAGTACACTTTGAGTGTGGGTACATGAACTACAGCCAGAACCAACTACGAACTGGCCTCTCTCCTCCATTCTGGTTCCCATAGGCAGATCGATCAGATGAGAACTGCAATACATCTCCAAGTAAGTACAGATGCAGCTTTAGCTCTAATAGCTTAAACTGAAGGTTTTCCCAGATTTTCAAAGATATGGTCCATATCCTAATAGACGTGTGACATACATAGCAAATAATACATGCAGGTTTCTCAGATTCCAAAATGACTGGATCTTCACTGAAGTTATGTGAATAGTACAGAGAAATAGATTAAATAATAATTGCAACATGTATTTGCCTCATTTAGTTTTCCTTCAAGTTAGAACTGGATCATCTAAGATCTTCACACAAGTCCCATAGCTCACTTTCTGACCATTACACTTCTTTTCCCACTCAGTGTCAGCCTACCTGATATGGCAAATCCTGTGGTCAAAAGATTTTCCCATACATAGACTCATACCTCCTACCAAAACAGCCCTGTTGACTCTCTTTCTCCCTCTCTCCCAAACCCCCTTCTATGGCTCCATATAGTACAATCTGCTGTAAGGTTGTGACCAGCACACAATGAATACTGTGCTCAATGAGACCTCCCAGGGTCTAATGCAGTCATGATATTGGAGTTAATTACCTTACTTACCTTACCTTGGAGTTAATTCAGTTAATTTGCCAGTTGTCGTCATTTCAGCCCAGCCAGCAACCCAGAAACCACACAGCCACACAGCCACACAGCCACACAGCCACACAGCCACACAGCCACACAGCCACACAGCCACACAGCCACACAGCCACACAGCCACACAGCCACACCCCCCTGTTCCTCCCCCTGCTCCCAGAGGAATGGGGAGGAGAATCAAAATAATGTAACTCCCACAGGTTGAGATAAGAACAGTCCAATAACTAAGGTGTAACACAAACCACTACTGCTACAACCACCAATAATAATAAGGGAAATAACAAGGGAAGAGAATACAGCTGCTCACCACCTGCTGACTGACACCCAGCCCAACCTGAGCAGTGATCTAGCCCTTCCAGGTAACTGCCCCCAGCTTATATAGTGGGCATGACGTGCTGTGGTATGGAATGCTGCTTTGGTTAGTTTGTGTCAGGTGTCCTGTCTCTGCTTCCTTCCAGCTTCCCCTCCTCTCTGGCAGAGCATGAGACTCAGAAAGTCCTTGGTCAGACTAAACATTACTGAGCAGCAACTAAAAACACTGGTGTTATCAGCGCTGTTCTCAGGCTGAAAGTCAAAAACAGAGCACTGCACCAGCTACTAAGAAAGAAAAAAAATGACTGCTACTGCTGAACCCAGGACACCAGTCATCACAGGGAAAGGAAGGGAAAGGAAGCCACATGATGCAGAGTCAGTATAAGTAAACTTGGTTATGCTGCCTATTGCAGTGCCACATTTCACACCAGTGTCACACTGGTACTATCACAGATTATAGTTAAGAGCTTTCAGAGCCAAAGATCAGAAGACCGTCATTCCATCCATGGCTGCAACCTCCAACAGCCTACCAACATTTACTTATGTAGGAGGTCTTCTGTGTTTCATCTAAAAATCCATCCTTCAGATACATTTTCTCTCAGAGATGCTTTATCCAGACGCTTACTTCTACAAAGAGCTTGTATTTTTCCATTCTTCTGCATTTGTGGTACAAGGCTTGCAAAGATTTTAGTGTTTGTTCTGTTTTTACATGGTCCATAAGCATATTACTGTGACCCAAAATGAGTGTTTCAGTTCAGAAGGTATATAACCTACGTACAGATCACGGACACAGATGTACTTCAGAAATACACCAGAGACCGGTAACATTCTCTGCTGCTTAGCAAGAAAATTTCTACTTACAGTAGATCCTTTTCACCTTGGTTACAAAATTTATTTGAAGAATGGGATTTAAGAGAGGCTACAAATGCTACTGTTCAGGAACAAATAACATATTTAAGCCTCGAGGAGATGTTTGAGGGTTACTCTGGTTCCACAATGAATGGATATAATCAGTTAGTAAAATCAGTAACATCTCATATAAATGATGCCAAGGAATCCTTACCAAATTAGTATTGGTGGCATCACAGTACACATAATATGATACAGATCAGTTGGTCCCTTTTCCCTGTGAAACAGGGAAAGGTAGCATTACACTGAAAACAATAGAAATAATATTCCAATGTTGCCATTTCTGTCAGGTCTGCAACACACCATTGAGGAGATAATTGTGTCAAAAGACCACTTTAAATGGAAATGAAGAGAACTCCCTCTGTTTCACTTCCAGCTGCCCCTACTATGACTTGATTTTCTCATTCAGGCTGAAGTTTTCAACCTAAGATGCAGGCACTGCTCTGAAGTGGTGATGAAGAAGTCCTGTATGATGCTCAAGGGGTGGGAGCACTGACAGCAAAATGTGTGCAAAAATTCTTCACTGTGAGGGTGGGGAGACACTGGCACAGGCAGTCCAGAGATGTTGTAGCTGCCCCATCCCTGGAAGCATTCAAGACCAAGTTGGATGGGGCTTTGAGCAACCTGGTGTAGTGCAAGGTGCCCCTGCCCATGGCAGGTGGTTGGAGCTGGATGAGATTTAAGGTCCCTTCCAACCCAAACCATTCTAGGATTCTACCTGTGGAGAAGGACTTGGGGTGTTGGTTGTTAAGAAACTGAACATGAGCTGGTTTCAGTGTGCGCTTGCAGCCCAGAAAGCCAACCGTATCCTGGGCTGCATCAAAATCTCCTGAAATCTCACTTGGAGTAATGTGTACAGTTCTGGTGTCCTCAACATAAAAAGGACATGGAACTGTTGGAACAAGTCCAGAGGAGGGCCATGATGGTGATCAGGAGGCTGAAACACATCCTATATGAAGACAAGCTGAGAAAGTTGGGTCTGTTCAGCCTGGATTAGAGAAGGCTGTGCAGAGACCTCATAGCATCCTCCAGTATCTGAAGGGGGCCTACAAGGATGCTGGAGGTACTCCTCGTTAGGGACTGTAGTGACAGGAGAAGGGGTAATGGGTTCAAACTTAAACAGGGGAAGTTTAGGTTAGATATAAGGAAGAAGTTCTTTACTGTGAGGGTGGTAAGGCACTAGAATGGGTTGCCTAAGGATGTTGTGAATGCTCCATCCCTGGAGGTGTTCAAGGCCAGGCTGGGTGGAGTCTTGGGTGACATGGTTTAATGCGATGTGTCCCTGCCCATGGCAGGGGGGTTGAAACTAGATGATCTTAAGGTCCTTTCCAACCCTAACTATTCTATGATTCTATGACACATTCTGCATTCACTCACAAGAAACCAGCCTAGGTCCAGCTGGACACTGCAGGATACAGATGGAGGGATCAGACCATGTAGCCCAGTGGTCTCGTTTCTGAAAATAAGGTACGAAGACATTCAAATGAATCCCTGATTTAGCCTGTAAGCATCCCAAGCACACTGGGCTTTGGAAGCTATAGGGATCATAAAATAATACTACTTGTTTTCTAGATGGGATTTAAATAAGAACTATAGAACTATTTTAGCAAATAAATAAATATCTATTAATGTGCTGGGTAGCTTCCTAGACTCTAAATTAAAATGACCGAATAAAAATATCCAAATGTTTCAGTCGACTCAATTTTTTACCTACATCACTTAAATAAGGATTATCATGGAGCCATATTATTTGCCTGTTTTTCAGGCCTGATTAAGAAAACACAGTGATTGGAAACTATTCAATTGGGACATATAACATTTATGTGATATTTGAGCTGACTGGAGATTTAGAAGTGCTGTTTGTTATGCTACAGCCAGTTATGAAACAAATGATCTGGCTCCAGCATGAACTGTTAAACTGAAAACATGCCAGAGGGAAACAGCTGTCAGTACATTAAAAAGTAATTTTCTCAGACAACAAAGACTTAAACCAATCATTTTATAAACATATTTCTTTGCCCAACCAGATTTCCGTAATTCTAATGGTTCATCTGCTGCATGGAGAAATAAAGTCAGCTTTTGCTCATATGATTTGTCAGGAATTTCTACTTGGGAAGAACATACAGTGCTAAAAAAATGAACAAGGATAACAGTATTATCAGGCTTTCAACTACAAAATCCATTCTGTCTACACACAATGAAAATGGAAGCAATGCATACCACAAACCTTTGACAATGGCCAACCCACACTTTGCATTTAAATCAGACTGTTGCCAGTGTCAATGATCACATTTTGGAGTAATTTTCTTCAGATTTGTGGCAAAGGCTTTGGATTATATATTAAAGACATGGCCAAGCTTCCCAGTGATGTAAATTTGTATGCCTCTGTTAAATTGGTGGACGTAGGGATTTACACAGCGTACACATCCAAAGCCATGCTTTTCAAAAAATCTATGTCCTATTTCATGCTGACCCAGGCAGGTGACTGCCTGGGCATGTCTCAGGCAGATTGGTTCTTCAGACAAAGGTCAGAGCACTGTGTTTTCCCCAGTATTATTTTGTCCTTTTGCAGCAACATCCAAACAATTATTCCTGTATTCCACACTGTCTTAAATCCTCTTCTGAAATATCACTTCTGTGACCCTTAGCCAGCTAGAGAAATCAGAGATCCTGAATTACTCTGTCCTTCTGCGCCTGCACATTCAATAGCCCAGACAGCAAAGGTAGCATTCAAGTGTAAAAGCCTGAAATCCCAGCTCTTGCACTTCAGAAACTAAACCAAAATTCAGCACCAAAGCAATCCATTATCGTAGTGCTGCGGCTTAAGAGTCCTGAGAATTGCGAGTACTAAGGGGACAAGAAATCTCAAGTTCACTAATTCAAGCTGGGGGATTTATGAGACTGGAATAGGGTGGCTTTATAACTCTGTTAATGACTGTGGTGTCATGAATAATTTTAGCTGACAGGCTATTGCTGGATGAAATATATTTATTTACTTTGCCTTTCACTCTTCAGCAAGCCAAGTCTTGACAGAGCTACTGTCTCTGTTTTTAAACTTATTTTACCTGTTACTTTTGTTAAACACACAGTTCCTGGTGTTTCGTAGAAATTATTTTTCTTCTTTTTGTTTGTTATTCTTCCCTTTTTCTCTACCCTTCTTCTTTTCTTCTGACCATCCCTCTTTCCCCCTTCCTTACCTCCTCCCTGCACTGAAAATCTTAGCCTGCTGTAGAGAGTAAAATACAAATGACCTGTATGGATGCTAACGACCTAGAAGCCAAAAAGCAAGGAAAAGGAAACCTCCAATGTATTTATTTCTAAATTCCCTAATTTGGGGCCAGGCTTCTATGGGCTTTGAAGACCTGGAACTGATAGCAAGGTCACCCACTAGGATTTAAATCCAGGGCTGTCTCCCCAGCGCAGTACTGCAAGTGGCAGGTGGCAGCCATGCACAGATACAATCTGTTAAAGTAATAATGATGATTATTACTCAGCACTCCTCTCCAGAAGTAGCACCACTAATGAAAATGTGATCTGCTCTAACCTAAATATGTCATTACCACCGACTTCTAGGACACGTCTAACAGCACTGGTTGCATACGTCCCCAGCAAGCCTCACAGCTTCTGATTCCCAAGTGATGGTGAGGCACTGTCTCTGCTCTCCTGCATGGAGAAGAAAGAACAACCCCATAAATTTGCCTGTGGTGAATATGCTTTTTTCTCAGAGACAGTCTCTGTTCAGCTGGCTCTGTCTGTGCCAGTGTCTGCCATGCATGGGTGAGAGGGCAGCTGTGCCTGCATCCAAGAACCAGGAGTGCCCCAAGCTCCAGGCAGGCATGGTTCCTTGGCACAATGGCATCCTTCGCCGGTGACTCTTCCCTGGCTGGATGCTGTTTGCCCCAGCTGAGCAGGATGATTCAGCACTTGCTGGAAGGTAAGTGTAGATCCTGCCAAAGTCTCCTCCATAGTGGCAATGTCTAAATGGGAGAGATACTCAGGGCTCTCAGCCAGTTTTAACCTCCACCCATCCATCATCCACTCCCAAGTCTGGCAATTTAAATCTGGCGCTGCTTCAAGGTCCCAAATTGACTTAGTGCCCATCTGTTTCTAGGACTGGGTGGATGTGCAGCAAGGATGCAGGCAAGCCCGAGCACTGGTAGCCCTGCATCCCACTGTTCCCTGCAGTCCCCCACCCATGCCAGGGCTCCTGCTGGCACAAGGGCAGGTCCCAGCACACCAGGTGCTCCTGGTGTGCTCCATGCTCCACTACACACGAGTGGATACAGAAAAGAGATGATGGAAGCATCTGTCACACTGGCATGGAAATGCTCCCACGCTGGGCTAATGTGTAAACTCAGCAAAAGGGCATAGTGGGCAGATACCCCGCAAGCATAAGATCTAAACATTCACATCCTGGTCTTAAGTAAAGCTTGCTGTGGAACATGTCAATGTTTATCTTTCAAATAACTTTCCATTTTTTAAAAGCACACCACTCTTAATTACAGACATACTCTCATAGAAGTTGTTTTGAGCCTTCATTACATACAAATGCAGGGTATAAAAGGAAAAACTTTTTTTTCTCAGCCTCTAAATACATTTAATGTAACCAATTAAATCAACATTTTCAGTTCAGACTCCACCTGTTTTTATATGATCATGCATTGCCACTGTACATTGAATTTGTCCAGGAAGGAACAAAGGGGTACAGTCAGTAACTCTCAGTTTGCAAGTGTGCAGTCAGTAATCCTTTCTCAGACACAAACGCACACATCCCCATGCACAGACACTTTGAGCTAATGCCAAGCAGAGGTTTCTGAAGCCAGGGAGGCTCTGAGGCCATGTCAGACAGGGAAACGGTGGTAGGACCTCTTTCTCCAGGCCATCTACAGTGTCAGCTTCATGGTAAATATTCACAAAGGAAGTATTTGGGTTTATATTTTTAAATCACTGTTTAATCATTATGTTGCCTTTTGTATAACTTTTGTAGTGATGTTACTGATGTTCTCTTCTGTTTCCACTTTCATCACAAGTTCCATCCAGCCACCTATGAATTCTTCTTGAATTTGTAAGCAAATCAGGTATCCAAGAGAGGAGCTCAAACAAATTAGACCATTTCAGTAGGAGGTACACAAAACATGTATATTCTGTATGGCAACTCAAGATATGATATACTTAGGTGTGAGGCCTTCTTTTCGGGAAATTCAGCCGAGACCCCCTTTTGTACTTATTTATTTTCCTTAGACAGAATATTTTAACCAACACGTAGCATAGTCATCCATTTGAAGAGCCACCTTCATCTGACAGTCATCACCTCAACTTAACTAGCTTGGGTGTTGCATGAAAATAAAAAGGTAATGTGGGATAAAAGCAAATTAGTTTAGTTTGTCTGCTAAATATGTTCTTTAACAAAGTTCTGAGATGTTATGCCTATCTATCACCTAAGATAGAGCCTGCATCTTCAGCCTCCACAAGCTTTAATAACCAAGGTACACTGTACTTGGGAAGAGGAAGCAATCTCCTGAAAATGAACATTTGTGCGCAGAACTATCACTCAAAGCAGGCATCCATGGTGGAGAAACCACTAATCTCTAATTTTGGACAACTGTGCTGCTTTTCAGGATTTGCATCTGCTTCCTTTTTTAGTTACTTAGCTTTGCGACGAATTGTAATGGGAGCTGTTCTGGGTAACACAAGTTAAGAGTGGGCTAAAGAAGGTGAGCTACCACAGAAACCGTGCTGTTTGTTAAAGCTTTATAAGTCACTTAAACAGCCGTACTGATGAAATGTTGGTAACCATCTGCTACCAACATTTGTAAACAAATATAAGCAAACATAAATATTCTCTGGCTTGTTGCTCAATTTCAGGCATGGGTCTCTTGGTTTTTGCTGGGTTTACTTTTTGTTAGGGTTTTTATTGTTATTATTCATCTTTTTTTTTAAATCTACATGTGGCTCATGCACAGACTTAATTTCTTCAGACTGTTTTCCTGCCTGGGGGTGATTTCACTACACTGTCCTCTGGTACCCCTCAATGCAAATTACTCATGACTGAACAGAGAGGAAGGATGCCTAATTCTGATTATTATTTATTATTGATAGTATTTATCAGTGGCAAAACTAGCTGTAAAAATGTAATTTCTTCATGGCAGGCTGGGATAACAGATTAATTGTAAGCTTTCTTTACATGAGTTCCTTTTGCACATCTGAGCAAGTGGGATGAAAGTGTTCTATTTACAGAAGAAATTTTATAGCATTTAGGAGCCCTATAAAAAGCTTATCTGTTTGGCTCTATAAAAATAAGAGCCAGACTCTTGGAAGTTTGAATCCTTAGTTTTGGCCTTATATCAGGGTCGACTGTATTACACTGTATTACGCACAGTAGCAGTTCTGGATCCCTAGTCATTTCAGCACATCCTCTGCCATGCATACATCCTCTCTACTTGCTATCACAGCATATCTCTTTTGTTTCCACAACAGTTGCTCACTGGGAAAAACAGTATTATGAAAATTGTACTTGAAATCAAGCTATCAGGTACTTCTTCAAGTATCTAACACTGTAAATGTTACATTTGCACCATAGTGCTCCAGGGAAATAAAAGCTGCTCCCTCTCAGATCTGATTTCCTTTCTGACAGCTTTGTCTCTGCAACAAACAGTGCCTCTAAGTTAAGAGTGCTCAAAGGGAAACTCACATTTTGGGGAAAGTATTTAAAAGATTATGAAGAAATTAGAGGACTTCTTGATAGGCAGATTTTCCTTTTAGAAAGTTATTTTCTGATGACTGGTAGTTAAGTTTTACAAGATGATTTTACAACTCCTCCAACACATCGAGGACTGTGCACATTTCAGACATCATCTTTTCTTTTGTTGATGCTCTGCACTGCTATCTCTTATTGAACATTGCTTCTAAATAGATTGGTGAAATGCAATATAGTAGATGCACCTCTTGATGATTTTTTTAAAAAAAGTTTAAGTATTCCTTTCCCACTATAGTGCTAGATCAAATATAAGCAAAGCTGTATTATTTTGTAAAAACTAATGAACTTTTTCCTTCTAGATGATTACAATGCTTATGAGAGCTGCCAGGATGGATAAAAATCATTCATTAATTTGTAATGAGGGTCTTAGGTTCCACACAGCAAGTATTTTGCAGTAGAAAGAATACACTGCCAAAGAATTCATCCTTGTTAATAGCACACTCTGCAGTTTTGAAACACTGGCCTTTCAGACTTGAGTAAATTGGAAAAGGGCAGAATCCTAAAGTTGGAGAGTAAATGGCGTCTTCTTACTGGGACTGACTTCTGACTATATGTTTGATATGCTACTGTATAGATGGAAACAGAAAGCAAGGCTTGCACTTGAGGAACAAAGTGATCATGGAAAAAGGAGCTACTTGGCTCTCCTGCAGTGAATTTTAACAACTCTTAAGGCGTATGTGTGTGAAAGTACCAGAAAAAGCTCTAGAACATGTACAAAAAAGTACACAAACGAAAAGGAGGAGAAAACTGACATTAAGGTATCAAAAAAGATGAAGAACAAGTCCAGCGTCAAAAAATACCCAAAGGCAAGAAGCCTTTCATTACTTTGTTAAGGCTGAAACAAAACGGTGAAGTATCACAAACATCATCCCCTCCTAGACAGTATAAAAAAAACAAGTTCAAAATCAGTTCATCTGCCAATCAAGGAACCCAGAGGCACAAGGAAGACTTAGCAGACAGCATCCTTACCCTCTGTGTGATCACACATGTGATCTTGACCAGACCATTTCAATCCACATACGCTGGTGCTTCTGAGTGTATGGGTGTGAAAGCATAAAGGGAGACAGTAAGTGTTTACAGATACTTTGTTTTTACAGATACTTTGTTTGTAAACTCACATTCCCCCTCCATTAGATCTCACAGTAAACTTTATCATACTTATTTTGTATGATTTTTAATTTTTCAAATTCCTTCAATAACTTTGAACACGTGCACTTTCTTTTAACAGATGCATGTCCCCCAGCAAAGGTGTTTCCTGTAATTACCATTCTTCAGCAGCTTTAAGGTAGGCAGAGCTCAGCACCACTACGAAAGGCTTTACAAAGTAATGGCAACAGAAGGGGTCTAGACAGCTTGAACAAAACTTCATGTGGTTCAAATCTTCTCACATGCAAAAACAGGCAGCATAAAATCTATGCATCATTTAAATTCTTCTTGAGCCTTTAAAATTAAGGAGTAAATGGCTTACAGGCCTTCAGCTGCCCCAGTTTCATCCTCATTAAACACTTCCGACAAAAAGAAAATGGCAGTAAATGAAGACCTTGCAGTATGCGTCATCCCTCTCTGGTAGTGTCAATAACTAGGCAGATCATGTAATATATTTTCTTTAAAATGACAGAGAAAGTTGTACTGAATTTTCCAGAAGGATCTGAAATGAAAGCTTAGTGTAATACTGTAGGATCAGTGTGGAAGCTTGGGGGATTTAGGAGTCTGATTATAACACAGAACATTTTAGTTTTAGGTTACCATTTCAGATTCAGACCATTTTCCAAGTTTCCATGAAGTTTCTATCAGCTGAAAATTAGGACACATGCTATGCAAATCTGCATCTTCTGTCCTGGTTACAAAGAGCAACGTGCCAACCTGGGAAAGGCAGAAGTTGAAAAGCAAATTATCTCCTTGGTGCAAAAGGCAGTACCCTTTGGATTCAGGCTCCACACACAGTCACACCAAGAGGCCTTACAGGATCACCGGTTGGACACATTTTGTAGCAAGGGCAGAAGAGGACATACATGCCTAAATAAGAAGTGGATTTAGAGTAATCAAACTGGGTTCCAGAAAACCTATACACTGTCTTACTCTGAATGTGTCTGACTTCACAGGTGTCCTATCCAGAACTGTGCTTTGATATATAAAAAAAAAATAAATTCCTGATTCTGAGCAAAATTGAGCCATTTCACGTAAGCCTGTCCAACTACTTCTTCATAGAATCACAGAATCATAGAATAGTTAGGGTTGGAAAGGACCTTAAGATCATCTAGTTCCAACCCCCCTGCCATGGGCAGGGACACCTCACACTAAACCATGCCACCCAAGGCAATCCAATAAGTACTTACTGCTTAACCTGCAGCATTAGCCACTTCACAAATGGCTGTAATGGCATCTACTGCTTTCTTAGGATCTCCAGAAGATGAGCAAGATATATGTGAGATGCTGCATTCAACAACTCTTTGAAGTACTGATGCATTCTCAGAAATCCCACCCTCCTCTCTTTCCCTTCGTCTCTCTCCCTCTCTCCTTTCCTCTAAGGAACTACCATGTGAGGCTGAAAAGCCATGTTTCCTCACACAATTCCTTCTGAAACCATTCAATTCTTTGCTGTAGTCTGTAGCTGTGGAGCAGGAAGAAGCACCAGAAGTCCTGACAATTTCTTCATAAATGTCTGCACAGCAGCTAGTTTTCTTCACTTCTGGGGTTTCCGAGCACTACTCCCAACACAGACAGTGAAAAAACAAAAGATGAGAACATCATTGAAGTAGAGGAGAGAAATCTGCAGCTCACTAGCCCAGTGTACACAATGCTACCAACTGGCTTGTGTGTGTCTTATTGAAACGGCTGCTGTGTCTTGCACCAGGCTCAGGCTAATAAACATGGTAAGTAAAACGAAATCCTTGCTGACTGGCAACTACTACATTTCCTTACCTCATTTCTGTATATTCAGATACTTTCAAAAGTTGGTTTTTATTTTCCAAAGCAAATGACACGTGTAAGGCATGGTTTAGACTCTGCGATTTTTACAACCAGGCTGCGATTTTCACACTCCAGTTTCCAACTATTCCTTTAGCTCTGAAAATTCAACTTCAAGGACAAACATCTGTGATGCTCATTTTGTAGCTGTGCCTATCATACATTTTGCCTGACTCATATTCCTGAGAGCTATACAAGACTGTTAGAAACCAATAGCATTTAAAGAATTTCAATGTCCAGAAGTCTCTCACAGGCAAACCTGTACCCCTTACACAGAAGAGACAGATGGGTTACGATTCCAGGCATGATCCAATGATTTACTAGCATCTAGCAATCAGACTACTAGATTGCAATAATAGTAATTAATTGGGAGAGCTCCATGTAAAAAAAAGGAGTTCAGCAATGAGAACTGTCATTTACGGTCTCATGTATACTTACTTTGGCTCCACTGAGATTAAGTATTCTGCATGAATCAGAACGGTGCACTGATAGTTTGGCCAATGTTCAGACAATACATCAGGGGAGAGAACTGCATACGATAACGCAACATCCTGTTTGGAGGCTTAAGAGGAAAAAAATCTAGCAATAATCACTTCCAAGGCTAGTAGCTCAGTTCTTATTGCCTTCATAATGACTCCACAGCTATTCAGTCAATGAAAATGGAGTCTGATATTGAGCATCATGAAGATAAATTAACAATAAAATGAGTCTCACTCATACGTCCACCGCCTACTTTAGCCGAGGCCTGCAGAGATACAGTATGTACTTTTAAAGAATGTTGCCCTTCTCTTTAAAGTGCTGAGATGGTTGAAAGGGAAGCAGAAGCAAAGCCTTTCTCTACTAAATACTGGGTTACTTTCCTGAAAAGGAAGGAAAAAAAAAAAAGAAAAAAAAAAAAAGAAAAGAAAAAGCTGTTAATATTCAGTAAATGAATTTTCCATTGGAATTAACAGTTCATATTACAAAAGCCTCTTGGTTTATCCATCATTTTAGCTAACAGTGAAAACACAACAGAATTCTTTTAGGGGCTTCAGAGTTGGCACTAACACCATGCATTAAGTGACGAATGTCAGGATGTTTGCCTTACTATATTTTTTATAAGACCCAGTATCACAGACAAACCTACTGTATCCCAGTTAATGAAAAACAAACAAAAATCCACACCCAAGCAACCAATTAAGTAAATAAAAACCCTTAAGAATTGACATAAACCATACCAGGCAAATTTAATCTCATTTGATATAAGCTTCCTTCCTCCCACCCTGCCTCTTTCCCCAACTTGAGGCAGTCTTTTCTGTGTCTCAAGTCATGCTGGAAATAACCCAGAGAACAAACTCTTGGCTGGGAACCCCAAATGTCTTATGGTCAATGGGTATACCCCCTGAAGACTTGCCTTAACTCTAAAATGGAAAAATGGGGTTTTACAAGTGTAGCAATTAAAAAAATTCACCTGTACTAAACCTGGGGGTTATCATCCAAGGCTGAGAAATCAAAATACTGAGCTAATTCTTTAAAATCCATCTTGTGAAAGCCACATTTAGGACAAAACACAAAGGCTAATGAATAGAAGACTCGCCATGTCATGTGTAAAATTAGACTGCATGACATTTGCATTGTGACGTGTCTGTGGAATGCTCGAATGCTATTATATTATTGTTTTAAGCATCATATGTATCTTTATCAATTTGATAATCACAGCTAGTTGGGTATATTGCTAGTTCAATAGGTGACAGGATAATTTCTTACAGGAACAAATGGAGTTGGTATAAAGAGGCACATTAGTACAAAACGCAAGAAAAAAATGCAAACAGCAAGTCTCCTAAAGTTCCCGAAAGAAACAGCACAAACACAAAGGACAGAATTACCTCTGTTTGCTACTGCCCTCCTGACAGAGGTACTCAATCCTGAAACCAACTAACTCAGTACAGCCAAAGCAGCCTCATTAGCAATGCCCTGTGTGATATGCAGCCAAGTACTAGCACAGAAAAAGACATCAGAACATGGAGCTGGGAATGGAAGGACAGGGTAGGAGAAGTCAGGATTTAGGTAATTTGAAACTGCCACAGAATTGCACCTTAAACTGGTTAAAGTAAGCAGAGTAATTTTGAGAGAAATGAGTTAAGGAATGATCATATAAGTGGTAATATGGGTAGACTAGATAAAATTGCATCCTCTGGCTGGAGCAGTGATGAGGGCATGCAGGACAGGCTGAGGAAGACAAAGCTTCAGCTGAGTTAGACACAGCTAGATACAGTTCCCAGCACGACTGACATACCAATGGTATCACATGCTTTATGAGACCACCTGAAGCTGCATATGTCAGAATGATTAAGACCAGAAGAATTTTTAATTAAGAAACTCCAGGTTAAAGCCTGAAGTATTCCAGCCAAGTAATAGAGGAAGGGGAAAAACTGTAGCAATTGCCCTTGTATCACTGGATGAAACCAGAAACTGAAACTAATCAGGAAATCTGACAAAAAGAAAAAAAAAAATAATAAAAAAAAATATTCCATATCCCATTTATGTCACCAAATTACATACATGTCTTGAGCCATCTGGGTAGTTCCCCTGATTTCACTCAACTAAGCATTTGTAGAGTGTGTGGTTTGATCCATATTGCATAAATATTTCATTGAGCTGGGAAGAAACAAATCAAAATACAGGTCTGGTGCAACTACTTCAGAAATTAACTTCTGAACTTCCATTACCATAATGATGCTAACATACTTGAAGTAGCTCTGACAAGAGAAATAAAAGTTGGCTTAAGATCTAGAAGCATCCGCAGTGTGCATGCACTTTTAACACAGAACTCATGGGATATATGATGCTAAATTCAAGAACAGTGAAGTGCATATTAGGAAAGAGATACTTTATGAAAACTTTCTGAACAACAGGATGTTTTAGGTCATGGAACAGGATCACAACAAACAAGCGGGAGCTGCAATGGGTGGCAACCACAGCAGACAAAATAATACACTGGTATAAAGGAAGCCTCTACGAGGTAACAGATCCACACATATTTGTTACACTTCGTGACAGGTAAGTTCAAATGAGAACAGGATAGCTGCTGAACAAACATTAAGTATGACAGGAACAAGCCCCTAACATCAGTAGCTCTCACATTCTACATGATCTCTAATATTGCAATTGCCTTATCCTTTCAGTTTGGTTTCATGAAACTTATGTCACTTTTGGCTAAGAGTTATAACCTCTGCTGTAAAAACGGAAAGATATTTGCAGTTTTCCTCAAGTACAATTGAATATAGCATTCCTTGAAATGCCAGAAAAACTGGCTTACCTCTTAGACTAACCACATTTTTAAACAAAAGCATTTTCAGCACTGGTTTCTGCTGACACAGCTGTTTTGCAGCCAGAAGAACAGGCTCTTTTTTTTTTTTTTTTTTTTTAAGTATCAATAATAAAAAGTAATAAAAGCATGACATATCCCAAAGCGCTTGGAGCTACTCCTAATGGAGAGCTACAGAGCGAGTACAATCTTCTCCTGTAATCCCATCACACCATGAAAGGATCGGGTGCTTAAAGTGATCTTTCCTGATTATTGCCACCTTTAATACTGCTGGGGTGGGAAGGACAGGGATGCGCACCAGCGACATAAGAGAGCATTAGGTCCTTAAAATACTTTCAAATAAAGCTGCCTTAATTTTGTCTCAGAGACACATCTCTTGTGTTTCTTTCAACTAAAATTTCACCTATATCATCTCCCCAACAAACTCACCAAAAACCAACCAAACCACAAAATCAAGCTGTTCTGGCACGAAAACCTCTTCAGCTGCACAGGAATAAAACCCGACTGCATTTGGGAAACACAACACCTCTGAACACATAACGGAGGCCCATAATGCCAACCTAAGGACCAAGCAAGCTGCCTTTGAGGGGGAGCTTCCCGATGAAAGACGGTGCCACCTGCCCTGGTTCAGCTCCCCACACACCAGCGAACCCCCGCACATCGATCTCTGTGCGGGGTCATGTCTTCTCGCGGCGAGGAGCGGGGAGGGAACTCGCTCGCCCGCCTCACGAAAAGGCTCAATCACCGCCTAAACCCACCCCTGCCGCCGTCCTCTTCCGCCCGCCCCCAGGCGGGGCGCACACGTGCTGGAGGGAAACACGACGCGGCGCAGGCGCGGTGCGGCCGCCCCCGGGGAGGAGAAAGGCTTAAGGAGGAGAGCCTCACATCTCCGGCCGCCTAATTGACTGATGTCATTTCCCCAACTCCGTGGCTCGCCAGCCCATTGGCTGCTGGAGGGACCGCTATCTGCAGTTACGCTTCCTGGTTGGCTGTTTCCTCGCCGGCTCTCGCCCTATCCCAATTCGGGCCACGCAAATTAAGGTCTCTAACCGCACCTCCCACTCCAGCCCCTCCTACCGTCTCTGCCAGCTCCTCCTTTCGCCGCCTGCTCCTCGCTCTCATTGGTCAATAAACATGCTTTGCTCCTCCCTCCCTCCTCCGCACTGAGCAACCTGATTGGGTGGCTGCGAGCTCCTTCAGGTCCCCCCCCTTGGCTCGCGGCATTGCGCATGTGCTGGTCTCGTGCCCCACCACCAAACCCCCCTCCCCACGCGAAGCCGACGAGCTAATAAAGTTTTGTTGCGAGATGGTGGGGGGGGGGGGGTGTACAAACGGTGGCACAGCCTGGCCCCGCCCCTTTCCTGCATTGCCACGCCCCCAGCCCGCGAGCGCCTTCCGCGAGTCCGGCCCCGCCCCGACCTCCCCGAGCGGTTGGCCGTTGAAGGGGTGGGCGCGTGCGCCCGCGCTGGGCTCGAGCTGGCGGCATCTCGCCTCCCCTCAGTCCCGCTCGGCAGCCGCGGTAGCAACAGCAGTGGCAGTCTGGATAGTGGAGCCGCTGTTTTCTCCTTCGTCCTCCTTCTTCTTCTCGTTCTTTCCCCCCCCCCTCCCCATCTAGGACACGGTGAGCACAGTAGCGTGGAGGCGGACTCCCTTCCCTTATAGCGTCGGGGTGCGGAGCCTGCCTTTGGGGTGCGGCGGGACGCGGGAGCTGTTCTTACCCGAGATTGCGGGACGTCCTCTTTTCCAGCCCGCCTGGCAGCAGCCGGTAGCGGCCGAGGGAGGGGGCTGCTGCCGGTGGCTGCTCGCCCTCCTGCCACTCCACACCATAAAGAGATGCTGTGGCGACCAAGGCGCTGCTTCCTGCCCAGCTCCTCGCCCCAAGCTGGGACGGGCGTCGGCTGCCCCTTGCCCGGTGGGCGCTGGTCTCCTCACGGCGCGGGGCGGGCCCGACCCACAACTGCGGCCGGGGGCGCGTGGCGGGGACGAAGGGAGGGTCTCCTGAGGTAGGGGAGTGCTGGGGAGTGTGGTGGCGGCGGGCGGAGGAGACCGCGGGCGCGGAGGGTTGTTCCCGCGGAGGGAGCGCCTCGGCATCACCGGGCTTCGAGCCGCCGCTGCCGCCTCTTGTGTGTGCTGGCGCTGGTCGGAGTTGTCATCCGGGACTAGGCTGGGATTTCTCGTCGTATTTCACGCCTGTCATTGCCTGGGAAACTTCACCAGCTCGAAACAACTTTGAGCGAAAAGAGAAAAACTAATTTCTTTTAATGTTATAGCTGCTGGAAAACACAGTCGGCAAGTTCCTCTTATAACATAATTGCAACATCACTCCTTTAGAGGAAGCGAGACCTGAACATACGATCGCAGGGAAAACAATCTCAACTCCTTTTGTTGTAATGTGTGGAAAGACTAGGCTTTTCTGTTCCGTAGGACTCTCTGCTGGGAGATTTAATGTCTTTTAAAGTATTCTGAGGCTTTTCAGAAAGATCTAAAGTGCAAATTGCTCCTGCTGTAAGGCTCTAATCCGGTGAATTCAAAATGAGTTTGGGTATTTGAGGAGACCGCTGTGCTGGGTTGTTGTTTTTTGTTTTGTAATTTTCTGTAGTAAATGCAGATGCAACCGGAACAGTGCTGGAGATTGTTGTCTGAAATTTGGGTGTATTCGCTTGCTACTTGGTGGCTCTGACATCAGTTTCTGAAACGTGTGCTTTCTGCTATCTTTGCTATCACTGACCTTATTCAGCAGAATCCTTTGTGTTATTGGTACTCACAATCTTGTGTAACGTCTGCCATGGCTATAGAAATACATAACATGGTTGCAGTTTTCGATGGCTGTCTTGCTTCCTGCTTGCTTTTTCTCATATAAATCTTTTTAGAACTAAGAGCCTGAGAGTAACCTTCCCCCCCCTTTCTTTTCTCCCCTTCCTCCCCGGCCCCCCACCCCAATTCAACAGATGCAGTTTATGTTGCTTTTCAGTCGCCAGGGGAAACTGAGACTCCAGAAGTGGTATGTCCCATTATCTGACAAAGAAAAGAAGAAAATCACAAGGGAACTTGTCCAAACAGTATTAGCCCGCAAACCGAAAATGTGCAGCTTCCTGGAATGGAGAGACCTGAAGATTGTCTACAAAAGGTTGTTCTGTCTCACTAACCTCATAATTGCCTTACATGGCAAACAGTGTAATAAGTAGCAAGAAAATAATGAATGTTGATTTTTGTTGTTGATTTGTTTTTGTTTTTGTTTTGTTGCTTTTTCCTTGCCTCTGCTGGTTATGGAGAGCACTGACTCTCCCTTGAATCTAATTTGATAACCAACTAGGAATCATTCATGTGTGGAAAATCATTCATGCGTTTAGAAATGTGCTGAAGAAATGAGGTTTCCTTCCACTTCCAGAAGGAGTGGTGGGTCTTGGTTCTCCGTTGAGATACACAGTACGTAAATGCTGACAAATATGAAGCATGTAAGATTTAATACATGATAAAGAAAACTGAATTTCGTAAGTCAGTGACTTCATAAATCACCTAAAAATGTAGCTTGCTTTTAAAGGCTTACAGAAATGAGGAATAATTTTTGAGATTACCCAGTTTGTTTTTTTGTCCTTTCTTTAATTTTTTTTTCTGTGAATACAAAAAAGCATTTCTCCTAATTGAACAAATCATGCCTAGCTTTCTTCTGATGGAAGTAATGTATAATTTTCTTTGCAATAATTTCATTTCTCAGTTGTTCCATAACTTTTCTAGGAGTATTTTAAAAGCATTTTTCAGCTTTGCGCTGATCTTTAGAATGTATTATAGCATAGCCATGTGAACATAATTTTCTCCAGAAATAACTGTAATCCTCATCCTGATTCGGTAGGCTGAATCTCTTCCAGCTAAAGCTGGCACCAAGAAACCTTGAGTTATCTCCCCTAGAAGGTTTGTGCATTCGTATTTCCCTCTTTGAGATACTAAATGATTTGTGCCCTACAATAAATATTATTATATTCTCTCTATAGGTAAGGCAGAGAGGACTGGAGCTGAAATGAAGAGTTTGTAATTCTTTCCTAGTGTACCAAATGGGTAGAATCAAAAAGGCTTAGAGGTTTTAAGTCCAGTTTCATGTACATGTTGTTGCATGGAACTTCATGCACATGAATGTCATTCAGTCTAATGCATGTAGTTTTTTAACGAGGAGGAAAAAGGAGGAACAATGCATAAGGCTGTTTTGAAAGCACAGATAGTTTTTATTTCAGCCTCTTGATTATCTAACAAAACTTCTTGTACATGCATGTAGGCAAGCTTACTCGAATTCTCTGTGTGCTCCCTTGAGTGCTAATGCCTACAAGTGCTAAAGCTGGGCTTTTATGGGACTAAATCAGAAAAATTGAGCATATGTAAACCAGTCTGTTCCCTTCCTTGCCCAGTCTTGAACAGCAGTAGCTCTTCTGGTGGTGGTTTAATTTCACGCAGCTGCTTTCCCTTCTTGTCTGTTCATTGCTATTGACAACTTTGCATGTCCTTTTTGTGTCTAAGGGAAGTGGTGAAAATGTGGCTATGACTCTGTTGCTGAAACTTTTGGTGTTCATGCATCTCAGTAATGTGTTGTGGATCCTCTGGTTAGGGAGAATGAAGAAATTTGCTGGGAGATGTATCCTAGACCATTTTGGGCTGGATGTAGACTGCATTCTGTCTGCTAGACTGCTGGTTTGCACAGCTGACTGCAGTAGCTTACTTACTTCACTGTGCAAACCAATCTGGCACAGTTAGCCTATGAAATCTTGTTAAGATTAGCTTGTATCAAGCTAATAAACATCTCCAGTCTTTAATTCTGCTTTTTCAGGATGTTCAGTAAGACTAAAACGTTGTCAGAAGGACTAAGTATAAGAAGTGATAGTTTAGATTCTTGTATCTGATTACAGCTTTTAGGTTAGTGGGATTTTTTTCCACTCATCACATTGTCATTAAAGGTGATGAGTACAAGCTCGTATGATTTCTTTGAAAAGAGAGATCAGTTATAACTCAAAATTAGATAATCCCCAAAAGACAGTTATGATAATCAAAGTCTAATACATTCTGAAGGGTGGGTGGCTAAAAGAGAAACACATCTGAGTTTTGTATGATTTGTGAAACTGCAAAAAGCTCTTGAGTATCTGCTGGTATCTGTTCTTGTCCAATCTATTATTAAAGATGTGAACTTCTGTTGCAAATGTTTTTCAATATAAACTAGAAAAGTATGTGCATAGTGCTATTGTATATGTTGTGTGTGTTGCTATTAACACTCTGAAAGTGCTGAAATTGATGCGCTGCTCTTGTTTTTAGAGTGTATTTACTGTCAACATGTGAGAGAATTGATCTAGATATTGCAGCCCAGAGAATTGTATACTCAAGGGTTGCATTGATGTACCTATTTGCAAGAACAGAATGAACACAAATGCAGAATTGACAAGCCAGTAGCTTTTGCCACCTTGATACTTAGTGTTTATCAAGAAAGCTGGACTATTTTGATTAGCCTCCTTAGCTCTCTAACATGTCATCCTTAGTTTGCTTTCTGAATGAAACTTCAAGAAAATAGAACTGTCTTAAAATCCATCTTAATGTGTGTGATTTATTTTCTTTAGTTTCAGGCATGTAGCATTGATAACGGTTGCAAACCAGGGTCAGATCAAAAGTTGCCCTGCTTTTTATGTGGTCATGAGTTAGGGTGTATGTACTCTGTAGCTCGTTTGGAAGAAAGTTTTTCAGGCTAGTTGACACCAGAATACTGGAAAAGGATATGAGTGTTTAACTTAAGGAGACAAATGGAGATCTGAAGTGACTTGCTGTCTAAAAAAAGAAAAAGAAATTCAAATATGGGAAGTCAACAATAATTGCACTTTATGAAAATAGAGAGGGAACCATCTGTAGACAGCTGATTAGAAATTTAGCAAATGCAGTTAATAATCACTGTTCATGTTTTGTCCTTCTAAGAGCTAGCTCTAGTGGTACTGGTGCATACAGGTTAGAAATTCATGCAGCTGTCCGCTTGTGGCAGATAAATGTGTTAAATGCTAAAATTTGTAGTTTTACTGAAAAAATGAACTTAAGATGGGATGTGATTTCCCCTCCCCCCCCCCCCAGATGTCAGCTGGTCACTATTTTAGCTACTGGTGATATGAATTATTTTCATGGTGTAGTATATGCAGTCAAAATTGGAATTGCAGAATAACTGATTTTTATATACATTTCACGTTGTTAATATGGGCTAACATGAGGCTTGCTTATTGTTGTTTCATAATTTGATTAAGGTTTTTGCCTTTGCTTTTATATGTTTTCAGTATGAAGTTTTATAACTGCAATATACTACATCATGAAAATAATTCATACCACCAGAAGCTAAAATAGTCATAGTTTGTGCTGCCCTTAATGTTGTGGCAAATGTCTTTTACTTTAAAATAGGTTATGTTAAAGTCTTGTGGAAAAGTAAGTTCTAAAGCTTTTCTTTTCAACTGTCCTATTCCTCTGGCCCCTCGCAACCCCCTCCCTCCTTTCCTTCCCCCCTCCACCCCAACAACAAAAGAGACTATTCTTCAAATATTGCGAACCTAAGGTGCAGGCCTGTGGCTAGTGGTATGGTAGCACAACAAGCAGTTGACATAATCACTGTCTATGTACATCTTAGCTGCCAGTTGAATCTGTTAAAAGTATCCCTGTGATGTTAATTAGGTCACTGTAAAACTGAATGCAGTTATTATAGTGAATTAGGTACTTGGGTTTGATTATTTTAACTTGATCAGGTCGTCTTTATACAGGATTCCAGTTCATGCATCACTAGAAGGACCTTGGTATTGAGAAAAAATTCTTAGATGCTTAGCAGTACCAAGTTTTTGTGCATTTCTAAACCTACTGGAGGGTATAGCCTTGCTGAAATGATAAACTGTAAAAAAAAAAAAAAAAACAAAAACAAAAACAAAAAAACCCTTAATTTCAGTAGTGGTATTGTTAATCTCTCTATAGCTGAATAGTGACTGATCTGCCTGTCGTAAGTGCTCAGAACTTGTTTTATCAAACAAATGTGTAAGTTTTTTTGGAGGAGAAAAAATCTTCTATTAATCACAACTTATTAGCTGTCCCAGTTTTCATTGGGTCAACAACTAACATCAAATCACAGATTCTGGGGCTCCTGTAACCACCTGCCTGCCTTTTAAAGGCAGCTTGGTTGTCATTTGCATTTCATCTCTGCTCCTGTCAAACTCTGTAAGCGTTAAATTTCTGTAATTAGGATCTACGTTCAAAGTGACTTCAGATGCTGACAGACTTTTGGCTTGCTTGTAGCTTTGCCTTGTGACAAACTTCCAGTGCTGGCTTCAAGTAGGCGTTCTCTCAGCTAATAGAAGAATATTACTGAACTGATAGGGTTTATCAATTATGCTCTGCACTCAGTGACCTGATCTCCTGGCAGAGTTACTGAACCTTGTTGTGAGTACAGCAGTAGCAGAGAGCTCTGCTGAAGCTTTGCCTGCCAATCATAAGGCTTCCTGCTGTTGAACTATTGCAGCTGTTGAGGGGTAGGTTCATGAATTTGTTTAGTGCTAAAAAAATCTCCCTAAAGTAATCTATCTGAAGGCAGGAGTTTGTAAAAGTATTTATATGCCTCCTGTGTTTCCTTTTTATTCTTTTATTCCACATTGGATTTTTAGGTGATTTTTTTTTTTTTTCCCCTAAGCTCTTCTGGGGGGTTTCTGTGTTTGCTTCCATTTCTGACAAGTGGAGGGAGTTCTGTCCTAAAATATTTCCCTAAATGAATGTAAGCACCTAAGTTGGGTATGAAGATACTTACTGAGAGAGAAAAGGGAAAACAAAGCAAAATAAATCCAACCCAACCCAAAACAAGAACAAAAAAACTCTCAAGCCAACCAACCGAGGAAAAAAAAGACCAAACCCCCAAACAAAACACAATAGCAAGTGGAAGAAAACAGGGCAGAATGTTTTTCTTACAGGCTGCACTAGATTTGCTTTTGTGTGATGTGGCATACTTTACTATAAAGATTTACTTTTTCAGTGGGTGCATACGAAAGACAGGTTTATGTCAGGCTCAGTAGGAGAAAATGGCATTTCTGCAGAGCAGAAATCTTTCTTCAGCCTTCAGTGCCGTAATCTAATTGTAGGGCATTCTCCATTTAAACTTTACACTTGGCAAAACCTTTAGTTTATCTGTGGTAGACTAGATGTGGATACTTTTTTATGAAGCCCTGGCCTGCAAAGAGAAAAAATTGATATTAAACTGTTGTCTTTGAGAATTTGCATCAGAAGAAAGGTATACCTTAGTAGTATGCTCATGCCCTTTGCTGTGATGGCTGACTTGTTTATAGTCTAAGGCTATTTGCCATATAGGCTGATTGAATCTGCATTTATTTTCTTTTGTTGAGTAGTGATCCATTAGTTATGGTTGTTACTTAGAAAATACTTGGAAAAATATTCTCTGCATATAATGATAGATACCCAGGCCTCTCTTTCATGTTAAGATTCCCACTGAGTAGTTTTTATTTCTTGGTATTCTTTTGCCAAAACTGCAGTTGGCAGAGCTTGAATGTGTAGTCTACTCACTAGCTGCCAAATAAAGTCTTTCAAAAGTATGCTACATTTTCTTTTAAACGAGGATGTTGAGAGCAGGCACCTTTCTGGGAAAGTACTTTATGTTAGGTAATCACTCCCTTCTATCCCCACCCCCCTCTTCTTTGTGGGTATTTGCATAAAATAGTTCTGTTCATCAGAAAAGATTCATAAGTAATGGGGAAGCACAAAAGGACTGTTCTATGTGGTTAAAATTCAAATATTTGAGTTAAATTTGATAATGTTTCCTGTATGTGTTTCAAGTTGTGTTTAGCACTGTAAGGGAACAGTTTTAACTACACTTTATAGTCAGTGCTGATCATTTGAATATGAAGAAAGCTATATGAAGAAAAGATGGATCTGGCCTGAGTGCTGGTAATTAGCTTAAATGTCAACTAATGCACCAAAGCTCCGTCTGTACAATGAAATACAGTAAGTTGGAGTTTGACTTCTAAATTCCTCAGTAGATTTGAAAATGATTTTTTCTTTATAGTACCACTTTCCAATACTTTTTAAAATAGCTTTGTCTAAAAGATGCCTTTTACAGATTGCATCTTGCAGGCTGTTTGAAAAATTGGCGAGGCACAAGCACAACAACTTAAAATCAAAAGAACTGTGCTCAGATAGGATTTCTGATGAGCTGACAAGTCCCTATGATGAAGAGATGAAAGAGCAAGGGATTTAGTGTGAAGGGCTTCAGTGGGGGTGTCTTCCTCTCTTCCCTTCCCCCCAAAGTTTTGTGGTAGGGTGGAAAAATTGGCAGGCAGTAATTTTGTTAAAAAAGTTTAAAATTCTTATTCAAAAGTTATTCTGGGAAGTTTTCATAATGAAGCCACAGCAGTTTGACTCAGAGTGGGGGGGATGTTCTAATCATAAATGGTGCTAGGTGAGCAAATTTGAACGTACTACAAAATGCAACTTTTTTTCTTTGCCAGACTTCTAGCCCAAACCCTGACACTTTCTTTGTTGACTTATGAAGTCCCATCTTATAAAATATGCATAGAATCATAGAATAGTTAGGGTTGGAAAGGACCTTAAGATCATCAACTTCCAACCGCCCTGCCATGGGCAGGGACACCTCACTCTAAACCGTATCACCCAAGGCCTTGTCCAACCTGGCCTTGAACACTGCCAGGGATGGAGCATTCACAACCTCTCTGGGCAACCTATTCCAGTGCCTCACCACCCTAACAGGAAAGAATTTCCTCCTTATATCCAGTCTAAAGTTCCCCTGTTTAAGTTTTAACCCATTACCCCTTTTCCTATCACTACAGTCCCTAATGAAGAGTCCATCCCCAGCATCCCTATAGGCCCCCTTTAGATACTGGAAGGCTGCTATGAGGTCTCCACACAGCATGGGAAACAAATGCACATCTTAAACTTGCCATTCATATCTAAATGGCTTCTTTTTTTCAGTAGGGCTGGCTACCAAGTGCTTAATGTGGCCAGTTGTTCTGAGTAGGTAAACAAAAGCTGTTTCTGCTTCCTGTAAATTATCAGTTACAACAGGTGTGACTTGAAATCTCAGTTGTGCCATGTGTGTCTGTATAACATATGGTTTTGGCACTTAAAAATTCAGCTTTCATTTCTGTTCTATTTTTTTTATCAGCTTTTTTTTTAAGCATGACTTAAACAAGAATGTGGTAGAGTACAGCAGAATTGAATGGTCTTTTTGTTAAAGTGGCAAACCAAGATATCTGAAATAAAGAATTCCCTGTCTTCCAAGGTGGCAGTGGATTGCTAGAAACCAGATGATGGTGTCTTGTTAGCCTTATGCCAGGATAGTTGGTAGTGATTGAGTTGGTGACTTGGTAGCAATTGGGGTATATGACATTAGTATTAATTTTGGAGTTTTTGGGCATTTGTTAAATTCTCTACAAAGACCAAATTCTAATTGTTAGTTCAATTTATCTTTCCCAAGGTATTTTCTGTCGTTTTTATTATCTGAAGTGTGTGGCTTTTGAGATAAAAATTTAAGATTGAGTCTGTTAATTAGTATACCAGTGTTTGGATGTTACAGATAGTAGAAAAAAAATAAAATTGCCCCAGAACTCTGCCAGGAGGCCAAAAAAAAGCCTAATGCATTTCCATTTCCTGTTACCTCTTAAGCTAATTTAATTCCATCAACTGAAGAGTGATAAAGACTGAAGTCTTTCTTGAATCAAGGAGGCAGATCCCATGAATATGTCTGCTGTCCTATGTCTGCTGAAAGTTCTTCGGTAGAGCTTGTATGACTGCTGATGTAGTGTAACAGTGTACTTGATTTGAGTATGAAGGACTACTGAGAGCATAATACATCTCAAGTGTGTTCATTTTGTACATGTTCTTATGCTAACATAAGGATTATTTTATTACAGATATGCAAGCCTCTATTTCTGCTGTGCTATTGAAGATCAAGACAACGAACTAATAACTCTAGAAATAATTCATCGCTATGTAGAACTTCTTGACAAGTATTTTGGCAGCGTAAGTTAGTGTCTTCATATTACAGAACTTTTCTTTATGCCCACAGCACTTTCAACAGCTAGCTGATTATGTTTTTTAAGAGGTACATCTGACACATTTTATGTTGCTTGCTTGGCCTAACTAAACTAATGGTTGCCTATATGGCTGTTAAAATACAGAATACCAGTAATCTGGGAGAAGAACTGTTATGAATCTGGAGTTAATTGCCTTGTATTTGTTTCATTTTTGTAATAGCCTCGCTTGAGGTCAGGCAAAATCTTATACTTAGCTTTCTGGCTAGTCAGCCAGACTTCCTTCTCCTTGACACTGCTAGTGTGTAAGCATTTCTTGTATCTGCTCCCAAAGGAAGCAGTGGGTTGTGAACTAGCAGGAGCAGTGGGCAAAGAAATGGCACACAGCTGCTTATCAAGATAACAAACAAACAACTGCAGTAATGTGCATTACCACTCGGAAAAACTGTTGCTCATCCTTGTACCTTCCAAGGGTAGTGCACAGAATGAATAAGAAATTTGAGATGATTGTATTTTAATGTTTTATGTAAGATTGCATGTTCTGCCTTTGGATACCACAGGCAAGAAGAGAACTCTATGTAGGAATGTTCTCTTGTTTCATGAAGAGCCACATTATATTGACAGTTATGAATTGAATTCTTTTCAACAATGAAAACATTTTGCAGAGAGTTTGCTATAACTGTACTTAAGCAAAAAAAAAAGTATTTTTTTTCCAAGGGATTGATTTTTTTTTTTTGTTTTTGTTTGCTTGTTTGTTTTGTTGTTGTTGCCCGTTTCTTAAAAAGTTACAGCCTGAGGCTAACATCTTGGTTTGGTGAAGCTGTAAACAAGTTAAATATTGTGAGAGGATATACCTCAATAAACAGTATCCTCCTACTTTCTGTTAATGCTTGGTGTTCTTTTTAGGTATGTGAACTTGATATCATCTTCAATTTTGAAAAAGCCTATTTCATTCTGGATGAGTTCCTTTTAGGAGGGGAAGTTCAGGAGACTTCCAAGAAAAATGTTCTCAAAGCCATTGAACAGGCAGATCTTTTACAGGAGGTAAGCAAATTCAGCTTTTTCTGGCCAAAGTAACAGCATGGTAGGCTTGAATTGAAAAAGCTTCTGTTTCTGTTAAGCTTGTAGGAGGTGCTTTTTAGCATGCTTAGCATGTAGTTTCTAGTTGTTTGTTCTAATTGTGCAGTATGATGATGCTCTCTGCTCTTTTGTTCGGCATGTGTATATTGTAACCTACAGTGATTTTTTTTTTTGTTTTGCTAGAAATTCAAGTAGCTGTTTTGTCATTAGATAATTATAGTTCATGATAGTTCATGCTGCTTTAACTTAGTTTTGTTCATGTGTCTTTAATTTCTTATTTTTATTAATCAACCATTAGTTTTTTGTCATACCTGATGCATGTTCACTTCTTTACTGTTTCATTGCTGAAATCCAGAAGCTAGACTCTCTTCTTTGAGACTCGTTCAGGTATAGTTCTTATTCTAAAGACCTGCCTTTCTGCTACAGGTTGCTTACCATGGAACATTTCTATCTTTTTAAGTTGACAAAGTAGTAAAAGTAATACCACAGAAAGGTACAGAATGAAGTATAAGAACAAAACTTTGAAAAAAGACAGATTGCATCTCTAAGCTTAGTATAATTTCCCCATGTTTCTCCATTGTATTCTGGTGGGGTTTTTTTATTGTTTTTGGGATGGTAATGGTGGTTTTGGGTTTGTGGGGTTTTCTGTTTGTTGTCTACATTTGTGGTTTTTTTTCTAGGCATTTTTTGTTTATTTTCATTTGTTTGGTTTTTTTTGCCCCCCCCCCAAAAAAAAATTGCTGTAGTCTTCAGGTGAGTGTTAAGGTAATTCCTAACCTAAATGGAAATTGAAATTCTGGTGTGCTGGGGGACTAGTCAATCTTCTGTACAAGTCAGTGGAACATCCAGTTTAATAGTGGTGATGAGTCATAATTTTGTTTAAGTGTACTGAGATTCATGGGTAAGATTACATATAGATGTAAGCTCACTTTTTTTTTCCCTCAGTTGTTATTTCATCCTGTGAGTTAATTGCTTAATTCTTTCATAACTATTCTGTGTTCCACTTGGTACTCTTTTTGTTGAATGTGGTATTAATAGCATGGGGAAACATGAAATGTTTTTTTACCCTTGTAGTTATGTTTGTAACCCTTTCAGAGTACAGCACATTACAATTCCGGTCCATCAACAGCTAGTTAGTGTAATAAGCAAGGTCAGCCGTTACAGATTTGCTGCCCTCTGTTTCTAGTAAGGAAATTATTGTATGTGCTTGCTTACAGCTTGTATTCTGATGCACTTTTGGTTAGCCTCTTCTTTACCCTTAAAAGTAATCATCTTAACGGGAAGTCCTGTTGCCGTTTACAAAGGAGGTTGGGGGGAATAATCTGTTTAGTCTCTGAAAATGTTTTGCTACTCTCTAGGTACCTGTTATATCTGCTTTTATATATTTCAGTCTGTCTCCTGCAAATGCACAGTTAATAATACATAAAATAGAATTACTGTACTTTTTCACATCCTCACTAGTTTTGAATTTTATTTTCACCATTTTCCCAGGGCTCTTCTAAAACAAAAAAAGCGTTCTACCTGTAGGAATTAATTACTGGTTTTTAGCCAAACAATTAACATTCTCTTTTTACACTTAAATTTTACACAAAAGGAAGTATCACTTTTTCAGTGGAAGACTTTTCCCTTGCCCTGATAGAGGTACTCTGATTATCCTTCCTTTCCCTATCTCTGAGATTTTTCTGTTCTGCCAAGGTTTGTTAGGTATCCTCTGATTAAATTGGACTTTAACAGTTTATCACAGTGCCACCCTAGTCTTATGTTTGATGTGTATGTATTTCATTCTTGGTTATATTGATTGTTGATCAAGTATAAAGCTACTCGATATATCTGATTTTTAGTTTATAAAGCCTGTAAAAGTTTGAGCTCATTTAAATCGAGCTTCCAAGAAAGTTGAACTCTTTATGCAGAGGTTTGTTTCTGTATCAGCTGCTGCTGTGTGCATGCTGAGTTTGATGAAGAGGGTTGTTAAAATAATAGTTTGTCACAACTGGAGACTCTCTGGTACTTTAGTTAATTTCTGCTTCCAAGAATACTTCAAAGCTACTGTAATGAAATGTGGTTTGATTCCCAATGCAAACCATTTCTAGCAGGGTGGATGTGTGGTTTTGGCCATGTCAGATCCCAGTTATGTGCAACAAAAGAACTTCTGTTTGGTCCTGAATACTCAGGTTGCCTAAACTAAAAATTATTAATCAGTGTTGAATACACATTATTAATTAGTAATGCTATATACATTAATGTATGAAGCACCTTAAAGATTAAAAGCTGTACAGAATACTTAAGCAAGGGAAAATCATTACAAATACGTTAAGTGGCTATTTGTGTGTTGTTAAAAGGAAATGCACAGAGGCATAAATTGCTGAATAGTGAATTAGCTCTTAATACCCTTGCCTGTTTTTATTTTATGTGGCAGTTTTCTAGCATGTACTGTTTCTGAGCACCTACTTCTGTTTGTCATTAAGTTCTTAGTGCTGTGCAGTACACCTACAGACTGCTGGAGTTTGTGTGACTGAAACATACTAACTTTTTAAACCTTCCTCACCTTCACTTTCTTGTTAGCTCTTTCATAATGTGCTCATTTAAAACATTCATTCCCTACACCCCATTTATTACCACGTGTTAACTTACCAATAGTCAGTTGTCAGTACTAGCTGTGTTATACATATAATTATTCCAGTGTGCTTACATGCTTCCTTGTAAATCTGTTGCTAGAAATACTTCAAAAGAATGCTGTCATGTATCTTGCTTGCTGTACAAATCTTAAATATTTCACTAGTGATTACAAAGTCATGCCTTTCTGAAAAGATGTGTGTTTGCTTGTGTGAACAATTTGTACTGAGAGAATGGGCAGGTGCATTATGTCGTTGCATGACTTGTACATGTGGTGTGTGGAACAGCTAAAAGATAATCCTGTGCATGATTTCATGGTACATAAAGTGCATGAACCTAGGAACATAATATGCTCTACGCAAAAGAAAAAAGCTGAATTTTTTCACTCAACTCTAATTATTGTGGTTTTTACAAGTAATTCCATATGGTGCTAGGAAGTTCATGGTCATTTACTGAGCTAAAATACTAATATCAAGGAGTTAGTAATTCTAATGCCGAAACCAGGCAATGATGTATATGTTTAAAAGCAAATACATACAGACTCACTCATCTTCATTTCAGGAAAGTTCCTAAACTTTGGCTTTGAGCGAAAACTATTTTTATTATTCAACCTACATAATTTTTATAAAAAGTATCTTGGACATTACCCCCATTTTGTCCACCACTGTTCTTTTGTAGGGTGTGTATGTATGTAATATTTGATTGCAGAGCATCTGAAATAATGAAAATCTAAATATTTTTAAGACATTATATCAATAAAAAGACCAGTGGATCTGTTGACATATCATACTTGTTTGTTTCCATAAGTACTGTAGTAATGAAAAAAAAATCTAAAAGCGATGTGAGTATTTTCTCTTAGGCTCTTGCAGTTTAGCCTCAGGTAGTATTTACTAGTCCTTCTGCGTGAAGAAAACTAGATAGTCATCAATTAACCTTATTGTGCTTGTTATTTCAAGGCCTTACCTCATCCTGTATCAAGAAGGGTGCTTAAACTGTTAATGTCAGCTGACTTCCACTAGACGCTTATGGTTGCTATGTAGATTAAGCTTCTAGTTTTAGAGTGAGTATCTTATAAATACACCAAATTTTTATTTCTATACGTGTGCCATGAAAATTGTTTTCTTAAACATGAAATGTTCTCATCGGAAGCTGTAGGTTTAAAGTTATGCATGATAGCAGAGAGGTGGTATTAGGTTGTCTTTGAGATATGACAAAATAAAGGAATTCTAGCATAAGCAATGACAAAGAAAATCCCTGATACTTAAGCCTGGAGTGAGTGGGAGTAGAAGGATTTTTGTCTGGTTTAGGAAACAGCCTTTGTAAGCACCTGTTTCTTAACAGTTGCCTGAGAAACTTAGCATAATTAATGTAATTAATTCATTCTTCATTTAATGTTAGCTCTTAAAAATAGACTACTGCAATAGACTGCCTTCCTAAGTTGGCAGTGACATTAATTGCCTCAACTGTACCGGTATTCCTCTCAATGTGAAACAAGAATGGATAATGAGATCCGTATTATAATGGAGATCTGACTGCCTTGATTGCCATCTGTTCTTCATGTGTAACTTCTGGCTCAGTTTCAGGCAGTCGGCTTGGTTGGTCAGTTCAAGACTGCAGTTCTTAAGAGATGTATGTACTCAATTTTAGGCACAAATAATGATCTGAACTTACTTATGGAAGATAGAGTAAGTTATGGTAGTGTTTTTGTAGCTGACACTTTTGTAAAATACATTTCAGCTGTCAGTCCCTGGAGGATGTTGGATATGTAGCAGGAAAGAAGAGGTAAAGCAGTTAACATGTTTGATCTTTTGGTTTAAGTATGCAGTGTATGTCTTGTCCATTTCGATGACATCTTGTCATTGATGCTGATACACTGATCAAAAATAAAGGGGCTTGTTTATGGTACTAGTTCCAGATGTTATTTAAAAACCTGTAATTAAACTATCTTTTTTTTTTGTGATAGTCTATACATAAGTACAATGATTTGGGAATGTTCATTCAACATAATTACTTTCTTTGTGAGGCATTGCATGTTTTCTTAATTGTGCTATTCGAAGTATGGGTGCTTTTTAAGTAGTATGTAAGGAAATGGGTGCATGTGTAAATGGCTTTTTGTAAGGTACTTTGGGTGTGGAGAGAGAGGTGTTTTTTCCCCAGTCTTGGGAGTAAAAAGTTTAATTGCTTGTTCTTAGAGACTGGCATAGTTTTCTAGGAAACATATTACCCCAAATCAACATAAAAGTATATTGGGCCTAAGTGAAGAGGTTAATTACTTTTATGTTTGTTTTCCCACATCAGTCGAACAGATGGTTATTATTCTTTGAAGCCTTGTATAACTGCTTGGCTACAGTTGTGCTCTGTAACATTATGTATATAATATGCTTCACTTTATAAGAATTTATTTGCACATTATCTTAGGCAAATTTGTGTATTTGTTGTTCAGTTATTATATAAGTTGTTATTGTGGTCATAAAAACTACACAGCCTCTTAAAATCAGCATTTGCAGGGTGGAGAGCAAAGAGATACCCAGTTAAGAAGTATTAATGTGCATGGGAGGTATTTCCAAATGTGTCAGTTAAAGTTCCAAGCCTTGTCATGCTAGCATTTGTTCTTTGTGTATGTTTGTGTTAATTACTTTGCTCTTTGCAGTGTTCTGTTTAAGTAAAAAGTGACTTAAGATCTTTATAGAACTGCATTTCTGACTTTAAGTATATACATATATGTTTAGGGGTATCTTGCTTATCATTGACTGTACTGTAGACTGATAAAACCTACCAACAGTTTTTGTTAGAAGTTGTCATAGCTTTATAAATACCTAATATAAATTCAACTGGACTTAAGGTGGAAGGAACTGTAAGACTATATGTAATTGGGAATCACAGGAACATTGCTTCTCTTTGAAACAAGCCTCTGAAGACAACTACTTGTACATTTTATAGTAGCAGACAGATCTGTAAACCTTGATGTCAAAGATGTTTCCGTATTTTTAATAGATATTTTTGAGTTGGAGTACTGTGGAGTAAGCTTTCCTGCAAATACGTACCAAATCATATTCTTCTGTTTTAAAACAGTAGGAAAATTGGTCCAGAATATTAACAGTATAATCTGCATCTCTGTTTTCCTCCCAAGGAGGAATGGAGAAGGGGAAGTTAACTTTTCCAGATTTAAATGTAGTCTTGAAAAAGTGTCAGAATCAAGAGGTTACTGCATCATTCTTCACCTCCTTCCCATTCTCAAGAGTGTTTTTTTGTCTTCTCGCAACTTAAATATTTTACTGGTCCATGAGTCTTTTAATTACATTTAGAAAAATGCAGTTCAGTATTTTAATGTTCTTTTTGAAGTTTCTTACTTTTCTGGATGTGTCATGGTGCTTAGGGTTTATAATAGATTTGCAGGCTGTGATTTCTAAATGCTTTAGAAATCTAATTGTCTTTCCGGAAACGTTTTGGCAAATCTTAATCTATCTTTGCGTTTATGAATTGAAAATGGTAGAAAGCAGTCTGCTTTTTACCTGAGTAGCTTTTGTTCAGACCTTTAAAATATCATTTTAATAAATCTGTCTCCATAATACTTTTTTTTTCCTGTTTTGTTTAGTGTGTATGTGTGTGAAGTGTATGAGATCTTATTCTATTAAGGAAATCAAAATGCTGATTAAAGATTCTTAAGACTCAACAAGTTGTGAGGAAGGAGTTGTCCATATAAGTATTAAATATGCATTCAGTCAGCTTTGCAAATAGAAACATAAGGAAATTTCAATTATAAGTAAGGCAAGTTAGTTTAAGTAAAGTCCTTGCTGATTGATAAATGATTCAGTACCCTGGCTGGTGTAAATTCCAGTACTGATCAAGATCATCCACTTTGCAAAACTACCTATGAAGTTGATCATGCATTGACATAAACAATTCTTGTAGAATGGTTAAGGGTATATTAATGGTACCCTGAACTCCTTATGGATTATAATTCTATTAAGGGTGTGTTTATTATCTATACATTAACCTATAGATTTTTCTCCAGAGATATTCTTCTGTTGCTGTCTGTAGAAGCACTGTCAGGGTGATGTGATGAAAATTTTAGCACTGCTGCACGTCACAATTGTTTTCAGGTGCTTACTTGTGTGCTTTTTGTCAATAAACATAGTAAATTCCCTGAATAATTGTGGAAGGCTGCTTGGCAGTAGAGAATGTCCTATCTTCAAAATTACACACTCTCTCTGAATGAGCACATAATTTCGCATTTTAGCGGAACATTTTCCCTGAATCTGTCAGAATATTGGAAAGAGCAATGTTAATGTTTGAACCCTGAAATACTGAGGAGAAAATTCGATTTTTACTGGTGTCTGAGATGTGTGATGTTGCAGTGCTCCTACCCTTTCCTGAAAGGGAATTCTTGCTACCTGTGAAGATGATTTTAGAGTGACACAATAGTAGGTGAAAAGAATATGAATGTCCCCAGGAGATACTGCCGTTGTGTTCAGTTTTTAGAGTAATTTCTTTGTGGTCTTGTCTGTATGTTGTACATGTCAGGCACATTGCTGGTATGTGTTTTGGGGTTTTTATTTATTGTTTTTAAGGGAGAAGCTATGGTTTTGGGGTTTTGTTGGGGTTTTTTGGTTTTTTTTTTTGTTGTTGCTAAGCTGTCTAGCAACAGTAGCAGTTCTGGTGATGGATATGAAGATGCATATTAAAAGCATATATATGTTAAAGCTTATGCTGAAAATGTGATTTTAAAAAAGAAAAAAAAGTCTAAAAAAACCCTACTGTTCATAATTCTCCGAGCAATCTAAGGACACCTGGTTAACAGATGGATTAAAGTAAAAATGTTCAACTTTTGCACCAAGCACCACTACATGAAAATGTCTGGTTTATATACTGCTCAGCAAGTAACAATGAGGCTTAATAGTAAATGCGGTACATAGCTCTTGAATTGTTTAGATTACTTTAGGGCTGGTAGGTAGAGAAGTTGAACGCAATTCTTAACTTCCTTTAATGGAACAAATCTTATTGGATTAAGCATGTTTCACATAAATCACTGGATTAAATGTATGTAAATATGGGAGCATCCTATTCTGATACGCTTTTAATCTGTTACAATAATGAACATCTGATCTTCAGTTCTCTTAAAAAAAAAAAATCAAACCCCCAAGTCTGAATTAGTACTCCTTCAAGCAAAGGTAAAGCTTTCTCAACAGCTGTCTAGAATTTATTACTGTAAGGTATTCTTTGTCTTGGTAAGAACTGAAAAATAAACTTGAGGGGTTTTTGTTTAATGCATCTATTTGGAGCCTTTGAACAGATGTTTTACTGATGCATATTTGTTGTTTAAGAGTGGGCTTTTTAGTAGGACCTGATAAAATTGTATTTACTGAGTAACAATAGCTGAAACACATTTGAATGAAATAACTGAATTTAATTTTGTATATAGTTTAGAATATTTTCTAATGTTTGTTTTAAACAGAAGTAACCTGTAAATAATTGGGTGGGTGTTGGGGTTTTGTTTGGTTTTGTGTTGTTGTTTATTTTTTGTTTTGTTTAATTAAGTAGTCGGTATTGCATTTTCACTGCTGCTTGATTTTGTGTTTGTAGAGCCAGAATGAAGACTGGGGAGGTTTGTCTGAGGATATCTTATGATTAAGAGCAATCTAAGGCATTAGCCCTTTTGACCCCCATCTAAATGATTGGTAACTACCAGTTTACCATTTTGGTGGCATGGATTAAATGGGTGCTATGCAAGACTGCTGCACGTGTAATTAAGTCCTTGCAAGGGTAAACAGAAAATGGGTGATGGGCTTAACTTTCTGCAACACTTGCATGATGATCTTTAAAGAGTGCTTTGAGTGTTCCCTTTTATTTTCCTTTGTTTACTAACTGCATCAACTGGAAGCGTCTGACTTCTAGCTTTCTTTGGTGTTGATAATCAAGTGGGATAATGCAAGTTAGAGAAATGGTTACTAAAACTAATAACTAAACAGATGTTTGGCTTTGTTTACTTACAATCAACCCATGTAAATGTGTATTTACTGGAAAATGAGCTTTTTACATCTGCTGTGCAAAGAAAGTGGGCCCTAAAAAGACTGGGTGCTGCTGTGGTTGTATATTAAGTGCGGGATGCTGCATGAGAGAACAAAGCTTATTTGCATATATAGTGCATTGCAACATATTTTTTTGTCCAAAGCATAAGTGGAATACATTGTGGCAGTCCTTTATTAAAGGTAAGATTTTCTTTTACATAAGTCAAGTTTAAAACACATGCGAAAATAATTTGCTGGAGAAAACTTTGTCTGCTGCTTACTTGATACAATGATAAACAAGTAGTGCAGTAAACAAATTGTCTTTTGTCATGTGGAACTGCAGTAATAGGTCTAATTTTCATATGCAGCTTTATAAACATCAGGGTTTAGTTTCTGAGCAAAAGAAACTTCTTCTAATAGACAAAAATATTTGTAATGTATTCAAAATCAAATTCACTGTTGGTGTATGGGTGTTTTTACCATTTAAAAGTTACCTAGTATATGAAACAGCTATTGATCCATGTTGGGGAGTGGCTAATAACCTGCTTGCATATTAGACTTGTAGAATTATGGCACTCAACGAGTCATTTGTTCAAAATAGTATCTTTTATGTAAGTTTTGACATACTTTAATGATGAGAAAACCTAAATGCTCAAGCTTGATTCTTTTCCACAGTTTTTCTTCCCCATGTGTATTCCTCTTTTTCCTGTTTATAGCAAGTTCATGTATAAAGAGTGTGATTCTCACGATGAGAATTAGTATTAATACTGTAAAACTTTCCTTGTAATTAAAACTTCTAAAATTTGTTTGGGACCTATGCTAAACAGAGCTCTTACTAGGAGTCTTCATCTTTTTGTTGTCTTAGCTACAAAAAACCATTCTGGAACATGCAGCCTCAGGCTTGGAGAATTCTGTGTGACTCCAGTCTCCGTACTTGTCTGCAGTATGTCTCTGATTAATTTTGTATATGGGCACAGTTTTAGTTGAAGAAATGTGCTTTGCCCCCATTAATTTAAACACAGCGGCATTACTAGATGCCTATGGGATGCTTCCTGGCCTGTACTGTTCCCTGGAACGAGTGAAGGAATAGTGGCTGTGTACTGAGCTTAGTTTACATGGTTGGCATGACTCCACAGAACATGGATAAAGGGGCATTGGACAAATAGATGATTGAATATAACAGATGGGGATAGCTTGACTGCTGAAAGAAACTGCAGCTTGTATATTGGAAGGAAGATCATACGTAGTAAAGAAATATTTCCTCAGGTAAAGAAGGTTGTCTTTGGGCAAGGGAAGGAATTTGACTCGTACAGCTTCTGTGCTTGTATTAACCTGATATTTAACAGGTTATACAACTCAGATTACTTAATCTTGTTACTTTATCAAGCATAAACAAGCACTAGAGGAGGACAATTTGGGTTTTTTCTCTGTTTCAGAGAGATTTGCTTATAAATTTAAAGTATACCTTGTATAATGTTAAAAAGCCTAGAGTGGTATACAACTAGATAGGGTGAAATCTCTATTGTACACTCAAGTTCTGCTGAATAGAATTTACGCATTCTATCAAAAGCAGTTTACAGGTGGTAAAGTCATGGACTTGAGTCAGAATGCAGTTTCCTCATCACCTAAAATAATGCTGACAGTGTCTTATGTTGAGAAGGATGGATCCATTCCATCTACTACCTTTGTGGAGGCACTTGTGTTCATGTGCTTGCCCTGTGATTATGTGGTTCCTAGCTTGTTCGGTAAAACCTGAGAATATGCAGGAGGGCATGAGGGAAGTGCCAGGAGGAGGAAAGCAATGGCATTGAAAAAGGAAGTAAAAGACATCTGCTTTTAGTGGCAGCCAGGACTTCTGCTAAAACAAATTGCATTTATTTTTAACAATCCCCTGTGTACTTTAAATGTTTAAAAAGCCAGTGTTCCCTATATCTTGTCTTCTTTCATGTCTGCTGTGAACCCTCAAGTCAGCTAGCATAGTCAGGTAAGTTCTGATTCACCTGCACCCCTCCTTTTGATCTGAGTCCTAGGAGTGTAGCAGGGAGCTTCAGCAGCAGCAGTATTACCTTAGGGAGTTTTCAGTTGTCCTTTCCCTCCCTCATACCTTCTGTGCCAGGGAAACTATTTATGTGACCATTCTAGAACTAGATTTCAGATCCATTTAAACTGATCCAATTTAAATTGCCTATTTCTAAAAACATATAGCCAGCAGGTTTTCTGTGTTTATAACTTGGCCCTGCAAACATTTGTCCAAACAACTCTTAGAAGGTAAAATGCTGCAGAACAAGAAGGAAGGACAATGCTTAAATGCCATTGCCATGGAAGCTGAATGATACTGGCCATGGCATGGTTTGTTATAGCAGTATATTCTGGTCATACCTTCAGAGATACAACCGTGCAGTTTAAGAAGTGGTCCTTAAGGGGAGTAAGTAATGTAAATTTGTATGTGCAATGCTGGAAGAAAACATTAATGAAACCTTACCTGTGTAGTTTGGCAAACTGCTGAATATACAGATGCTGTGAGATTATCTGGTGGAGATATTGGTGGTTTGTAATAGTTTTGGCTCTAGCTTTACAATAAGTATTCAGTAGTAGTATTTGCTTGAAGCATTTGTGATTTTTGTGGTGAGGAAGTAGAGCCTTCAGTGGATGCTTAGAACCATCCTTACCTTTTAAAAATTAGATTGTCAGTTCTTCATAGCTTGTTGTGTAGCAAATGATTGGCAGGTATAAACCACTGTCTCCTGGAGAGATTACCACCTATGATCCAGCAGATTGGAATAACAACTAAGAAGCAGGAAGTATCTGCTATCGTCCAGTTACACTACATGAAGTTTTCACTGATATTTTTACTCCTGCTTTTGAGAAGGTGGCAGGCAGGCTGGCCACTGCTTATCTTATATCATGCCCTTCTGCTCTGGTCTGTTGGGGTGATGTTTCAGAGCCAAAGTGTTTGCACATGGTAGGGTGTTTTGCTGAGTAACATTTGCATGACAGCTGCTGCTGTTTCAGACACTGGTTGAGTATTGTGTTCACTAATGTACACCATTCTTGAAGATTTCTTCTTTTTGTTCTCTGTATAGGAAGCTGCAGGCAAGATCTTGACCTGGAGCTAGCATTGATGTAGGATTGTACTTTGGTTTTGAACAGCATCATAGTTAATATTTGTTTCTGAACATGTTCAAGACCTCATGGGTGTTTCTAGGTTCTCTGAGGATACATCTTGCACTCCTTTCAAAGTAGAGTTTTCTCAATAACCGTGTAACTGGCGTTTCTGAATAGTTAGCGAACCAAGGATTGGGAAATGGGCACTCTACTGTTTTGAAATCCCGGAAGAGGCAAGTGAACAGCAGAAATTTCCTAAAGCAGGCTTTTGTTAGAAATATTTCCTAATGAAGCTTCAGAATGAGAGTGTAAAAGTAGTTGCTTCTGAAGCATTGCTAAAAATGTTCTTCTTAAGTGTCAGTTTCTTCCTACTGGAAGAATTTTGTGTTTCTAAATAGAAGCCCTTGCACCTCCTCTCTTTCCCATAACCTGTTTCTGTAGAATTATTCCCAAACTGCTGTGCACTCTGCAGCCCCACATCTTGTCTGGGGTTCTAGCTTGGGATTTGTTTAGATGCTGAGAGAGGGGGGTAGCCAATCCTTTATCAAAAGGTAACAGTTGTAATTTTTGCCTGCAGCTTAACATGGATTGCCTTCATAGACTTTGTGCTGGTTTTGATGGGAAAGAAGTTAAAATAAAAACCTAAGCAAACTTTCCCTGAAAAAGAAGGCATGACAACTACTCATGAAGTCTGTGTCACTATGATGTTGTCAGTAATATGGCAGCATTGCAAAACACTGAACTTAGGTCAGTTTGGTGTAGGCATAAAAAATTATGTGTCTTTCTCTTGCCTGACGTTATAAACTGTTTTCTTGTCCACTACAGACATGAAATAGCTTAAACTGCAGCAAGAAAATAAATTCCAAGTAGATGTTAGGCAAATTTTCCAGTGGTGATGATAATGAAGCATTTAAGTAGATTGTTTGGAGGGCATTGAAAAGTTTCCATCACTGGATGCCTTTACCAGATTAAATAGCTCTCAGGGATGTTGTAGGTATGCTGTTTGGGGGACTGGATTAAATGAAGTCACTTCTAATTTTAGTTTTAATTATGATTTTTAATTAGGTTGGGTCATGACAAAGTTGGCTGAGGAAAAAGTTGGGATGGGCTAGCTAAATGGTCTGTTGACTTCAATCAACTCTAGCATTTTTATAATTTAAAAATCTAATGGTTCAGGCTGCCAATTTCAGAGAGTATTAGCTTTTTAAAAGGAGTAAACACAGGTGTCAGTTTGAAAAAGATGAATTCTAGTAACTTTAAAATACTGTGGAATTGCAATGTGCAGCTTGTACTGTAGAGCTATTACTGTTTTGGCAAAGCTGGGATCTAAGACCTATCTATGTGTTAAAGTCAAGTAAACATTTTATGTGTAAATTTTTAAGTGATAGTTTTTCAGAGGTAGTATTTCATGTTAATTTGCCATTGTATTGTGCTGTAAGGATACTGCTGCCTCTTTGCTAGCTGCTAGATCAACTCATTTCTAAATTCATTAGATCCAGATAGCTGACTGTCTTAAGGACATGCTTCGCAGGCTCAGATGTTTTGAGGTCTGCAGAATCTCACAGAAGGTGGACAAGGTCTAGATACTGGTTGTAGAAACTGCCATGTCCTTTCAGCCAAATTGTCTTTTCTGGTATTCAGACTAGCAGGCTAGCTCTGGAGACAATGTGGCAGGGAACACAGTAAAATAAAAATACTACTACTACTACTACTAATAATAATAAAAAAAACCACCAAAAAACCTCACAAAAAAAAAAACCACCCAACCCAAACCAGAAAACCAAACCAAAATTAACAAATCGTAGTTGCAGCTTGTGAGATACTGTAGTTCTGTGATGGAAAATAATGTATCAAACCCTTATTTTCCTTTCTGTTGTTTGTCAGGCAGCCCATAGTGGCAGACCCTCTGTGCATGATGGTCTCAGATGTTCTCCTCAGAGGTCTTACTGAAACTGCAGTGTTTTCCATCTCACTGTACTGCTGTTATGACTTCATATTTCAGTTATTGTTGTCTTCCATTTAATCTTTTAGATTCACCTCTACAGTATTAGAATATTGCTAGTTTAGTTGCAGGTGGTGTTTACATGGTCTATAAACTAAAAAGCCTTCAGGAGCAAAAAAACCACTTTCGTCCTATAATTACCTGACAATTCATCTTGCTTTATCAGTAGATAATAATTTTCTGTCAAGACACTAATCCCGTAACAGTAATTTGAGTTGATCATTTAATTTTGTATACCAGGATTTTCTCATCAAAGACAGTTAATGCCTGAAGTTCTAAACCACTGAAAATATGCATAGGGCAGGGAATACCATAGGGGTGTGTGGGGCGGTAGAACTTCGCAAAGTACTGGAAGGTAACAGGTGAGTTAACATGAAACAAAGACTTCCATGTCCTTTTTAGTTTGAACCAGTGGTGTAAAATGGAACGTGGTCAGCACTTCCAGGCTGAAGTGTGCTAAATGGTGTGTGCAGCCCTTGGATAATCTTTGAACACACCAAGAATGAATTGTAATCAACTTTGTAAGAGTGCTAGAGAGTGAGCTGCTCTCCTACTTCCTGACCAGAGAGCTAGTGTAAAATTAAGGTGAAATCTGTTGCCAGGCATTTCAGTGAAGACACCAACTTTGCTGGTTCCAGGTTTCCAAGGGTGTGAAACACTGGAAGACATGAATTGTCTTCATGAATACATATCATGCCAACAGTGTATTTCTTGGCCTAGTATTTTATGTTACCTATTATGCAATGCCTTTTCCAGTTAGTAATATGCCTCAATATCTCGTTTTTAATTTAAGCTGACACTTAAGTGCAATATGAGAGGTTTTAAGAGTAAAAATTCACATTGGTAATTCTCTATTATTTGTGTTCTCTATTGTACACCAAATTCTTCTGAATTTTACCCTAAAAAAAAAAAATCATCACAGCAGGCTTCTTGTAACGTATTTGTGACTGTCACTCGGCATTAGGTGCTATAGTTTTGTGAACTACTGGATTTGTATTTGGCTTGATCAGAGTAACTTTTAACTACTGTGGGATAATGTCCATATTACTGATAGTGAAAAGCAGTATAAATCCCATAAATCTTCTAAGATATTCTTGTGCTTTTTTGTAATTGGAGATTAGAATTTGAAAATATGTAAGCTTTAATGTGTGAATAAACTGAGATAACACAGAAGAAATTTTTAGGTCTAGAAGTCTTGTAACAGTTCTGTAATTTTGGGAGTGGGATGCTAAAATAGGTTGAAGATTTTAATTGGTACATCATGAAAGATCAGTAACTGGTATGCAGAAAGTTGTGGTTTGTGACCCCCCAACCCGCCCCCCGCCCCATTCCTGCTAGCCGTGTAAGGGGCATACTCCTAAATTGCTGTTACTCCATCAAAAATATCCTCATCTGTCTTTGGGGCACTGATTTTAATACAGAAAATTGAGTGTTGCTTGCTTTCTAACTCATCTTTCAACAAATTGCATATTAATGTTCATGCTAATGAAACAAAAGTATTAGGTGGTATAATTCAAAAGTGAAGGAAACTCTGATAAGAGGCATGTCTGAGATAGCTCCTGGTTTTCAAACAGGGCCTCTTTTACAAACAATGCCAAGTAACACCACTGCTGTACTACCCTGCCACAGTGCTGCTTACAACTGTGTTCTAGAGGCCTGTAAGCAATCCATGTTTATTAGAGCAGATTTGGTGTGTGATGTCAAAACTTCACTTAGCCCACTGCCTGGGCTGTTTCTGACAGCAGCCAATAGTGTCTACCAAAGAGGCTAGATGGAGCAAATACATAGGGTGGTCCATCTCTTGGAACAGTATCTCAGCTTCAGATAAGTTTTGTCAGAGAAAAGACTGAACTTTCATAATATAGTAATTATGAAGTTATCCTGTATGTTGTTGGACCCAAAATGCAAGTATGGGGGGGTAAAATGATGGTGTCATGTGTTGTCCCCCACCCCAGAAGTCTAGAGTAGTCAGAAAATACAGTATTGTATTTATGTCTCAAATGTCCTTTCCATGTCAGAGATAACAATAGTGAGATAGTATTTTTGTTTCCTTGCATATCTCTCCACCTTTCTATTATGTATAAGAATATGTACATTTCTTTTGTAGCCACGTCATGAATACTTTAATGTCCCAGTGTACTAAATGGCTTCATTCATCATGCATGCAGAATTTCAGAGGAGATAGACCTGTGACTTACTCATGACAGGACATTATCATCAGCTTGGTGAATCCAGTCATCTTGAATCTAACAGAATGCCACAACCATTCTCTGCTGTTGTACTTCCCTCTTCCCCTTCTGTTTTACAGTATTGTCTCTTCACATGTCTCTTTTCAACAGAACTTGTGCTTGTTGGCATATGGTTTTAACTTTATGTGTAAGCTTGAAGTCTTATGCTTAAAAGTTCTGTAGAATTTTCCGAGCTAAATATCTATATACTGCAACACCTATACTGTAACATTACTTGACCTGTGTTTATCTTGCAAATAAGTTGTGGTGGTATTTAAACATACTTAAAACCCGTAGATGAAGTTAGTATTTACAGAGAAACTAATGAAGTAGTAGTATGCAAACTGTGTAAACACACAAATGTTAAATGATGTTACACGCAATTAAATGTGTGCACAGCAGTATACTTAATGAGACCTCCTTATAAAGAGGAGGAAGGCAGAACTGATACGGGCAAAAGGAATGACAGGTAAATCTGAAGTTGCAAAGTTTGTGTTTAATTGTTCAAACACTCTTGTGAGTAGTTGAACAATTGCTGCTACTGAAGGAGAGAACAAGCTCATTGCTTCACAAATGGCTAGGGTTAGAAAAATCATTTCTTTTAAGTCCATTTACAGCATACTTGAAAAATGTCACCTTCAACTGGCATTTCCAGTTTTAAGTGCAGACTACCTTGTGTATCAGAGAACTGCCACAAGGATGAATATAAGTGCCATTCAATTAAAAAGCAGGGGCAGAGGGAGAGGGCATGTATTGCATCCTCTGTTTGCCTAGAAGAGGAGAATAATTTGTAAGCTAAAACGAGTGCTGGTTTTGAAAGTTGCTTAAAATTTAATTAGCAAGAAATTGGTTACTGAGATTAACCGCAGCTAGTTGCATGTACTGTATGTGGTAATGCACTATCTTTTAAATGTTAAACTGACAGAGAAATGTGAGATTTAGGGGATTAGACAAAAGATCTGGATTGGACTCGCAGCATTCTGAAGTCTTAGAAAACAAGATCATAGGAGTGGCTTTCCGCTTCAAAGTTTGCCTTTTTTTCTGTAAGACATTAACAATGTGTTTGAATGTCTGGTTAATGCTGCTTTAGCCTGCATTATTTCATGCGTGTTGGCTTAAAATGATGTGCATTGAGCTGTAATGAGATGCTGTTTTTCTTGTTATCTGTATACAGCTGCTTGCTTCTAATTGACTAGGTAATGAATTAGCTTTCCTGGCATGTTTGAAATAAAGTATTGCATGCACTTTCGTCTCATGTGAATGACTTTTTCCTCATCTGTGTTCTGATATATTTCAAATTGTCACTGTTTGCCTGGGGTGATTCTGAGCTGCAGGTAGTGTATAATGCTACAGAATGCTTTCCATAACAATTGGCTAAAATGTTTGACACTTCCTAAAACAAATAACATGAACAAAACATAATTCATCCTACTTGTTTCGTAAAAGTCATAATTGATGAAATAATTCCTCTAACAAAACACATTAGCCTTTAGGTGTTCCTTGAGATTGTATTGTTGCTGTGCGAATAAGAAGGCATGTCTGCCTCAAGGTTACTGCTGTAGTATTAAAAAATTAAAATCTCACAGAGTTTTAGGGTGAGAGACCTGTGGGCAAGTAGCCAATGTACTTGAAATACATTATTTTAAGTTAATTGTTAGCCAATTACCTTGATATTCTTGAAGAAATTTAATCTTTAAGTATATGCCTGCTGAAAGTTACCCACAACTCTGAATTGGCAGTGGAGACAGTAATACTGTACTGTTCCTGAAGACAGTAGCAGCAGTGAACTGTGTTTCTTCATAGCTATCAAGCAACTCCTCAGGTCATTTAGTAAATATTGTGTCTTACCACTGAGTATCTGTAAGTATCCACTGTTGTCTAATCAATTTAAAATTGTGAAGTTGTTTTAGTACAAGTGTTTTCAAGACCCTGAAATGCCTGAGAAGTTACACTTTGTTGTCACTTCTGTTGCTATAGTTAGTGTAGGATTTTGGGTTGGGTGTTGTTTTGGGTTGGTTTTTTTTTGAGTAAAATGTTTTAAGTTGGTAGATAGGGGAGATGCATGTCCCCTAAAATGAATGCAACAGAGTAATCTGGTAATACAATACGACAGGTTATATTAAAAATGCTACAAAGCCTTTTCTTCAATCAGTATCTCTTTTGGGGGATTTGTGTTAAAATACACATGCAAATCTTTAATCCTGCCATTCTCTCTGGCTTTTTCAAGGTCACTGCAGCTCTAAGAATAAATATTGCATCAGTGGGAAAAACGACATCGTTAATATAAGATACAAGTATCTTGTCTCCAGTATTAACTTTCGTTTTTCCTTGCCATTTCTTATTTGCTGCTGGATTTTGGAAGCCATCTCAAAGTGTTCAGAGGTGGCCTGTTCCAGGCACTGACTGTTGCCTTTGAAATATGGCTTGTTCTTTCAATTCTAAAATTGCCTTATACATGAACTGAATGAGGATTGTGAACTTGATCATTTTGTGCTACAGTCAGGGTTGATAAAGATGATGTTTTGGTGTTACATGCAAGATCTAAGACATTTAATTATATATTTTGCTGACAGTGTTTTTCTAATATTTAGAAAGCAGTTGAAAAATAATTTGCTGCCTTAACTGTTATCTGCCTTTTTTTTCTGCTTCATGACATGTCTTGGTTTAGGATGCTAAAGTAAGTTTATTCAGACTGTGGATACTAAACCTGTTTGTTTCCATAAGGACACAGTATCCCTTTTTGATATTGTTAATAATTATGGAAAAGCAGAGCCTAAGTATTTCTGATTAAACTACAATTTTTTGTCAGATGCTATAGGAATAATGACTACAACACTGATGATAACCCTTTGCATTGTTATATTAAACAAATTGTTCTGAATCTAAACAAAGTTATTTAAGGTTAGAATTAATTTAAAACTTTATGCTTGGTGTGGAATAATACCATTCCAATCCTGGCAATTCCTCCACTTCTGCCAGGGTCAATTCTTGGACAAGTACCTTGTCCTGGTTTTATGTACTACATATAGGAACAGTTAAAAAAAAAATAAATCAAAAAATCTGATCTCCTATGAAAAGCTTAAGGGATACTGTGCCTTAGTTGCATCAGTCATTTCATTCATCCATTTATTCATTGTTCCCTAACAGATTTTTGAGATCCATGAAAAAATTCACCACAAAAATCAGTGACTCCATTGCAAGATGCTTCCCCATGTGTCCCCAGTTCATGTCTTTGTTACTGGGTTGTGATTTGTTCCCTACTGGTACATCTGAATTGCTTTAGTTTTATTGCACTTAAGGGCAATAAAATCTACCAGCGATTCCTATGAGCCCCGGCAATCTAATAATCAGTACTTTGAAAATTGAAGCTAATCCTGTGTTTGCAAACTGCAATACTTCTCTATTATCATGCCTTTCAGCTTTTCTTTAATTACGCATTTTTCATACTAACTCAACTCGTATATGGTACTATTAACAGAAGTGCAGGGTGCATTTACCACTGTCTCCTATTTTCCCTCCATAGGAAGCAGAGACCCCACGTAGTGTACTTGAAGAAATTGGATTGACATAAATCTTCACTTCAGCTGATGACATATTAATGTTTCATACTGTAAATGTTCACTGCCTTCATTGTAATGTTTAGCTAATGGTGTAAGATGCTGGTTGTCAGTATTACTGTATTGCTAAGCTGCTTCATTCGGGCCTAGAAGAAAAATACTCCTTTTTGAAAAGGGAACAAGAAATTAAAAGTCCAGAAATCATAAATGAAAGGGAATTACATTAAAATTGACTCAGTGTCTCATGTCACTGCATTTATAACAAAATTGCATTTGACTTCAGTAAGTGTACTGTTTTTTATAAGCAAACTTCAGGAAATAAGTGTATCATTGTGACATATCTAAATGAAAAGAAACTATGAAATGTTACAGTGTAGAAATTGTTTTTATGCAACCAAAGACTTCTGTTCATCTACATTTCAGTCACCAGTTGTGATAATTCTGCTTATTTCAGTTGATGCATAAAGATTGGAAATGCTGGTTTACTACTGAATTTGTCATTATACCAAAGAATCCTGTTAGGATCTGCATGTCTCACTGGTCAAAACTGTTAAGGTGATACAGCTTTTGCAAGAAAACTGCAAACTGATCAACTCACTAGACAGGAAATGTAGCTACTCTGAGCAAAACTGTGCACGTTTCTATGCTAAAAAAGGGAATGTGTGAATTTTTTTTTAAAGGAAATTTTTTAAACTTAAAAACCTAATATTAGCTTGCTCTACACATAAATGCTAAAAAGGAGGTAGGCTTTCTGACTGTATAGAGGTGCATAATGAAAATCAGGTACGTTTGAAGATGGGAAGAAGGAGCTTTACAAAAGTGACTTGTTTTCTTTCAAACTACAAATTAACTTGTATTTATTCATGGTTTATAGTTATGCTTTAATGGGTGTATAGGTACCTTAAGAAAATCCAAATCCCATAGTAAACATCAATGTCATTTTAACTGCTTTTCTTAACTTACACCTTTAACTGTGACACATCCCTTACAACAGTCCTGTGTGACATACAGTTGAACCAACTTGCTTTAAGAGCTTTTAAATATTGGATTTGTACAGTAGGTTTACTGCAACTTATGTCAAATGATAGCAAGTAATATTTTGACACTTGGAGCAGCCAAGCAGTAGTTATAAATGAAACCTGTTTCACTTGCTCGAGGGAATCAGATTCATGTATACTTTAGAGGTCATGTGTCATGCTTTGAACTAGCCAAATTCTGCTGTGCATCTGCATGGTCTCTGAGGAGGGGGAGCTGCTTCCCTCTCTTCCTCCCTCCCCAGTAACTTCACTCTAACAGTCAACATTTTGGCTTGTTTGCTTGAGTCAGTAGTGCCACATTTTCACAAACCTTAGCTTTGGTGCTGTTCCTGGAAGCAGTCATGCACTGCTAGTATAAGCATTTACATAGATAGCCATCTGGAGAGCCAGACTGGCAGCTTGATGCCATCTAGGTTAAATTTAACCCAGTAGGAATGGCTCAGTGTTGCCACAGGCGAGCCCCTAATACAGATCCCAGTATAAATAAATGCATGGGGCAGCAAAGGGCAGTGCCAGGGTGGAGCATGTGAACTCACAGTGGTAAAATCTGTCTCCTTCGGCCCTTTCTGTGATTCAAACATATGAATTGCTGGAGACTGTTTCTGTTCTAGGGCACACCAAGGCAGTGGTTTGCATTTCCCCAGTGCATGCCCTGCAGGGGTAGGCAAGGGGAAAGTGGTAGCAGAATGACCCATGTGTGAGCTTGAAGTGCTAAAATTACCTTAAATCAAATCTGAAGCAATTTTGTATGTATTAAAACATGTTTTTAACGTTTACACTGTCACTTGTATGTGCTTGGCTGGATTAAGCTTTGTTGTGGTTGTGACAAACTGTTTGACCTCTGTCTGTCATATTGGTTTAGTTGTAATAAATGTCCATTTTTACACCATTGCCATGTGTTTATATGTAATTAGTCCTGGTATTTGCAAAGAAGAGGCTACTCGGTGCTAGCTTAGAAAAAGGGAAATTTTATTACAGTGCTTAACCTGTTCTTGAGCACTTTATTAAAAAAATGTGAGAGTATACTGTGTCAAGATTAGTTATTTACATCTATTTAAAGTGTACAGAAAGCAGTAAATTGGCAAGTTTCTAGAAGGCTTACCACATTAAACATGGAATTTATTAAAGTGGATGGATGCGTAGTGCCATTTCATCTGCAAATTGAAGCAAACCACATTGAGAAAGGGTTCTGGATAAGACAGACTGAATATTCAGATCCTTACATGGAATTATGAGCAAGTCATTGCAACAGCCACAGTCCTGCTCTCGACCAAAATTCTCTCAGATCAGTCTGTTCTCCAGCTTTCTGAAAGAACTGAAGTGGTTGATGTTATCAGAAGCATGGGGAAAACTTCATAAACCACGACACCATCTTATGGCCTTTCTTTTGCATGAAATGTTTGTTTCTTAAATTCCATGTTTTACAGGGAATAGGTTGGGGGAAGCTCAAGCGTTAATTAGACTTTCTGGATTGTTTAGGCAAGTTGATTGTTGGCTTGAGTGTCTTAAACTTCACTGAATCTTAGTCTTTAACTGGAAGAGCCCTTCTTAAACATGTGCTGTTCCTTTGGGGTTAATGCCATGATGATGATGGTGGCTCTGTGTCTGCCTTTGGAATGGTACCATGCGTCATGGGTTGTGCTTGTACAGCTCACTTTGTAACCTGCCGCATTGTTTACCCAAGTGTAACCTTATCAGTGTTACATATATTTTTTAACCAGAGGCAGGTACTGAATTCAGCTAATTCAACAGTGCTGAACAGAAAGATATGTGGAATAATAGGCATTTCTTTTAATTATAACTTTTGCAGTGAAAGCAAAATCAGCTGCGCCCTTTAGATGATGTAAGAAAGTAAATGAAACCTTTAAATTATTAAGTACCACAGACTTTTAATGTTTTGTAAGTGCTGACCCATGACAAGAAGCAACAGCACCTTGAAGTAGGCTCTTGTGTTTCTTTTGGGAAGAAAAGAAAAGCAATGTCACTCATGAACTTTAGGGCAATTTCTGATATGCCCAATAGAGTAATGCAAAGCTGAATCCAAGAAAGACATACTGTCATTAAAGGGTGTAAAGCTGTGAAGTTACTTGGGTTGCATTCCAGGCCTCCTGCCCTACAAGCCAGGGAAGGGGACAGAGCAGAAAGGCCCTTTCAGGTGCTGGTGTCCCACTCTGTGAGCAATGGAAGGCTTTGCATCCATCCGCCACTCCTCACCCTGCTGGTGGTTAAGCTGCTCTGGGCAGGCAGAACTTGGGGCAGGCTGCTGCAGAGGGGAACAAGCCTTGCTCCCTGCTGCCTGAGTGCTGCTGGGCAACACTATTGCCTGTGTCCACAGGAGTTCCCACCATGCAGCCTTTATTCCCCTTCTGCCACTGGGAAATGCACGCTTCCTGCCTGGTGATCTCCCTTGCTGCCTTGACAACTTCTTCCCACTCAGCACCTGCTTTGCTCATCACCCTAACCCACCTCAGCCAGCCTTTCAGAATTCACAACTGAAAAAAAGAGCTTTGAAAGCCACTGCTTTTAAGCAGCCACAGAAACATAGAATTCTAGAATGGTTAAGGGGCCTTAAATATCATTCAGCTCCAACCCCCTGCCATGGGCAGGGACACCTTCTACTAGACCACGTTAAAGCCACATCCAGCCTGGCCTTGAACACTGCCAGGGATGGGGCAGCCACAGCTTCTCTGGGCAACCTTTGACAGAGCCTCACCACCCTCGTCCTTCAAACCAAACCAAACCAAACCTTGGCCAATATGTATTCAGTTTCTAAGGTCCTTTTATGTGGAATAATGCAGAATAACAGGCAGTGAAAACAAGTTATTCCTTGCAAATTTAAACCCTTTCTGTGTTCTTCTTGGGTTTCTCCCCTTTGGAAAAAGAATTAAGCTAACATTTAAAAACTTCTAGTCTTTTTGTCTCTTCAGAATAAAACGCTCACTCAGGTAATAAGGAAACACAAAACCATGCATGTAACACTAAAGATTATGAAGTAGGGAAACAATATTGAAATATATGGAAGTCAGAAAACTGGGTGAATCCCAGGTTTCATGCTAACAAATGCAAAGTAAACGTCAGTTTTACAGCACTCAGTTTCTGTGTAATAAACAGATAGCGTGTAGAAGAGAATGATAATTACAGCTACCAGTCCTACACTGCACAGGTACAGCCAGTACATTTGGGTCCAGGCCTCAAGAAAAAAAAGCTGAAGCTTCAGCCATTATAGTAGCAGAAATAAAGTATATTTAATTTTTTACATGCACCTCTGAGCAAGTCTTTTTTTTTTTTTTTTCCATTTATTATAGGAACTTATTTTTTTAAAAAATACAGCAGCTCAGGTTCCCAAATCCCATTACAAAACCATGGGGACACAAAGCCTAATTACCTGTGGAATTCTCACATGGGCATTAGCTGGCACCCAGTTTCTAATCCTGCAGAAGCCTGCTTTGCTGGTCACGGGTTCCCACCACCCATTCCACTACTGCCCTTTGAGCTCAGCAATTGATTTCACTCGTATAATGCTCAGCTATGGCCTGCCACCTGACACAGGATGTACAGTGCACTACAGATGGCAGGAGTCAGTCTTAACCAGCAGGCTGGTGCAGCAGCAGCTGTGGGAAGCCAGCAGCACCGTCCAAAGGGAGGTGTTACTGGCCTGCCAGTTTAATCCTGTTCCAGGGTGCTGAACTGGCATTTGCCACATTCTGCATCAGTGACCCAACTAGACAAGTGAGCATCTATGAAAAAATAGAAACCTTGGGGAAAATCTGCCTGTAAGGTCTAGTCACAAAAAAGTACAGCACAAGAAACCAGTGGTCACAAATTTCCCAAATGTAATTTAAAACTTAGTGCTGTCTATCCTTTGAAATATGCCTTTAAAACAAAGTTATTTCAAAAGTTATGCTATTAAGTTACAAGTCCTACACCTGTTAATAACTAAAACATTTAATCAAATTAACTAAGCTACAATTCTGCCTACAGCTATGACAATATATAGTGAAAGTAGTTTCTGAACTGAACATCAATATATAGCAATTCTGTTGTATTACTCCATATTGGACAACAATTACACATGAAAGAAGGAAAATGTATATTCAGCATGCTAGGTGCAGTATGCATTTAGAAAAGCAAAAATATATATATATTATATCCAGAAGCAATGTTCATTCACTCTCAACTATCCTCGGGGAAAAACGGTTCTTGTGAGGAATGCTGTCGTAAAGTTTGGATATCCAGATTTTCTGTGGGACTTTATTACTTTGTAGGAATTGTTAATGAATACCAATTTGGGATCACTGCATTTCTACTTCAGGTTTCCGACTTCAGTGGTCAGAACTGTACTCTAATAGCGGAAGCCCAAGTTCTTTGGAGAGGCTGAAGAGAAGGAAGTGCCTCTGCAGACCCTTCAGGGCACCTTCAGTATCACAGTCTGCTCTCTCTAAGCACCTAAAGACACTTACGTACCCAAGTTAAATACCTTAAGTTAAACAGTGAAGTACAGTCCAGCTAACAGCACAAATCTCCCATTTAAAAGGGAAGAAATATTTGTAAGGATTTATCTAATTGCAGGTACTTTGCTAATAAAGCTGTCACTTAAAAAAGGTTGTGTCCCGATAACTTCACTTTCATGTACCCTACTCTCCACCTTGACCATAGGAAAACTAGGCAGTAGGGTGCCTTAAACCATTTGTAAGATAAGCCTAAAAAGTCAGCTCTTCCTCTCCCAAAAACCTGAAGTATTGTTTCACTTATAAACCCTGCAGTTTCTTTAGCCACTCTGCCAGCATCCTGAGCCTTCAAAAGTACATACATGCATCTTTGGTTACCAGATGTGCACTTTTCCACCGCTCCTTCACAGGTCAGGCAGGTTGTTTTAAACTACAAATGGCATGCAACCAAGAGCTAGGACAGTATTTTCTATCCCCACTCGAGGATTACAACCTCATGGTCTCCACTCATACTTGGGGATTAAGATACTGAATAAATCGATTGTTTTTCTGTGTACTTCCTACTTGGTTTTAGTCTACTGCAATCCCTACAGGCACTTAACTCAGCAGCTCTGTCAGGGGAGAGAGAAAAATCCAACACAAGTGACCAGAAAGCTCCTCCTGGGAAAGTACTGTACAAACAGCAATGTATTTTAGATCCCTTTTCTCCAACTCTTAACAGGATTATATTTACTTTGTCTTGAAAGAGATTTCCCATGAACAGATGGAAAATATAAATGGCAGTCTTCTACAGAGGCTTCAGGCTGCAATATGCTGCGGTGTGAATTTACAGCACGCTGGCTGTTCTGTACTACTAACTCCTTACAGGGACAGCAAACATTTAACACAGACGTAACACAGAAATAAGCATATACCAAATAAGCTTTACTTCTCTCTCTGTGTGTACTCCGTATGCATCCGGGTGTTGCAGCAGTTCAGGACAGAGTAGCTAGAGTACTTGACATTCGCACCTTATATAGGACTTAAAACTTTTAATTTTCTGAAGCTTAGCACACAATGAATTAGGTTCCTTTATTAGGAAGAAACATTTATTGTGCAAAAACACTTTATTTGAAACTCAAATATCTGGTGCCCTATTGGAAAGATTGCTTTGTCAGCTCTAGGTTTGATCAATTAGCAATTTCTAAAAGTGATTCTCACTTTGTTTTGGGAGTTTCACTATTCTTTCCTCTGCTGCTTGATCTCTTTTTACCCCTGCTCCTGGATCGAGAGGAACTCCGGCTTCTGCTCCTGCTGCGTGTTCGACTATGACTTCTGCTGCGACTGCGGCCTCTCCTCTTTCTGCCCCGGCTGTGAGATCTCCTCCGTTCTCGGCTTCTTGACCTTCCTGATCGGCGCCTTCTCTTGTTTTTGCGGCGGTTCTTTTTTCTCTCAGATTCTCCATTTCTCCGGTAAGAATGATCTGGGCTGGGGCTGCCCCTTCTCCTGGAGCGGCTGTAATAGTCATCACGGTGGCTTGTCCTTTTTCTCCTTTCAGAGTTTTTAGACAACTGATTAGTCCGTTCAGGAGAAATACGTATGTCTCTATTGGCCTCCCAGAACTCATTGTTTGGATTTTTGAATACATGAAGAAAATTGCAGTGTTTCCCTCTCGGACACTTCTGCCTTTCAAATAAGCCTGCAACAGATTAGGGTTTGCTTTTTTTTTTATGAACCAGACCTGTTAAATCCCTTTCTTCATTATGTGCCTACCAGAAAGAAACTTAATAAACTGCATTTCACATCTTCAAACAGAAAAACATGTATCTGACCTCCCGTCAATGTAATTCACACAAGATTAATTTTCAATATGTACTTTCCTTGGAATTGACTTTCTAACAGTTATGAAGGTTTTAGCTTAAAACAATCTTCATAAATACTTTTACCACCTTAATCTAAGAATGTAAATATAGGTAAGTCGAATGTGATAGTTAGTGCTAAGAACTGATGGTTCAGAAACTGCTGTTGCTTTTTAAAAAGATAAATTGGTACTTCCAGTAGTTTCACTTTAAGATTATTATTTCTAAAGCATAGATCCAAACCTTCTTTTCCAGGCCAAGGTACATCCACTAGAACAATTCAGACACACATGTGACATGGCAGGAATATTCCCTTTCCTTCCTAGATCTGCATTCAAGCAAATCAGCATGTTTGTCTTCCAAACAGAAATGAGCTACAACATTAGGCATATCTGAAAGCTACAGGCTAATTCCCTCTTTTTCACTTCCAGAAGTACACTTTCAGTAACACACATTCTCAGTTTGTGACTCACCACATATAGCAGTTTTCCACCTTGTCACAGGACAAAATTCACAATGAAGCTGTCGGCCTGCATACCATCGTCCACTGAAGAGAGCAAGAGCTGCCTGACAGTCCTTCTCCCTTTGATAAGTAAAAATGACAAATCACGTTCTCATCCTACAATCACTTCAGATATTATTTAACAATTTTAGGCTCCCATTACAGTATGAGAATGAATCAACTGGATTATACAGACAGTGTTTTTACTGAACTTTGGAGTTTAGTTGTAAAACTATATAAGACTGTGAGTACTTACGACTGATACTGGACATATACATTTCCTCGAAGATGAGGCTCATAGTTGCAACTGACCTAAGAGGATGGAAACATAAAGTTGGCACAACTCAAGGTTTATGCTATACAGTAGCTCACACATGCTAAGATCCTGCTATTCCAATTTATCACAGCTCATCAATGTGAACTTATTAAGTGATTCTTCTGAGAACTTAGTTTTAGCCAAAAAAAAAAAAAACAACAACAAAAAAAATCCCAAACAAAACACTCGACAAAACAAACAAAAAAACACCCTTCTGACTTTCATTTGATGGTTTCCAGCATTATGCTTTTATTAACTCTGGGACCTCTGCTTCACTTAGTCTGCACGACAGCCTGTACTCATTGTCTTGCACTTGTCTGGACCACCTCTACTCTGCAACAGCCAAATCCTGCTCTGAAAATGATTAGTAGTATCCCCATGTGGAAACATAGGATTCATTACAGTAAGAGAATCTTTAGAGCCATTTACCTTCACAGCATCCTCATGAGATGAGTTAGAAAAGCTGAAGTCACTAGCTTTCATCACTGAACAGTTCTGAAACGCCTTTTTTCATAATGATTTAGAATTCAAAGTATATCTAAAGATCTCAAAAATACATTATTCAACTTCCCAAAAGCTTGTTGCTAGTTACAAAAGATTCTGAGGTGGGATGGCCCAAGCAGGCAAGAAGCCAGTTCTCCAGGGCAGAAGAGTGTACCCAGCTTCTTTTGACTTGAGGCCTCTTCTGTTATCAGCACCTAATGAGGCAAGTGGCTCCTTTCATCAGTGAACCCTGACCGGCCCTCAGAGAACACCTCTCTCTGAACTGGATTAGGCAAGGGCTTCAGACACAACCACAAGCAGTTGAATAATAGTAAAGAACAAGCAGTCAAACGCTGAGATAAACAATGTCAAACCCTTGACACGCTTGTGAGGTGGGCTGATGCCAACCTCATGAAGTTTAACCATGCCAAGTGCAAGGTCCTACAGCTGGGTCGGAGCAATCCCAGGCACAGCTACAGGCTGGGCAGAGAAGAGATTCAGAGCAGCCCTGCGGAGAAGGACTTGGAGGTGTTGGTCAATGAGAAAATGAACATGAGCCGGCTTCAGTGTGCTCTTGCAGCCCAGAAAGCCAACCGTATCCTGGGCTGCATCAAAAGGAGCGTGACTAGCAGGTCGAAGGAGGTGACCCTGCCCCTTTATTCTGCTCTCTTGAGACCTCACTTGGAGTTTTGTTTGCAGTTCTGGTGTCCTCAACATAAAAAGGACATGGAACTGTTGGAACATGTCCAGAGGAGGGCCACAAGGATGATCAGGGGACTGGAGCACCTCCCATATGAAGACAGGTTGAGAAAGTTGGGGCTGTTCATCCTGGAGAAGGCTGCGTGGAGACCTCATAGCAGCCTTCCAGTATCTGAAGGGGGCCTATAGGGATGCTGGGGATGGACTCTTCAAGAGGGACAGTAGGTGATAGGACAAGGGGTAATGGGTTAAAACTTAAACAGGGGAAGTTTAGATTGGATATAAGGAAGAAATTCTTTCCTGTTAGGGTGGTGAGGCACTGGAACAGGTTGACCAGGAAGATTGTGAATGCTCCATCCCTGGCAGTGTTCAAGGCCAGGTTGGACAAGGCCTTGGGTGATACGGTTTAGAGCAAGGTGTCCCTGCCCATGGCAGGGGGGTTGGAATTTGATGATCTTAAGGTCCTTTCTAACCCTAACTATTCTATGATTCTAAAACCAAGAATGGTTTTGCCATAGACATTTTTTGGGTGGGAAAAGAAGTGTGTTTTGTCTGATCTGCCAGATTCTGAAGTAGCTTCCCAGAAAGAGCAGCAAGAATAAAACCTTAGGCCACGTTGGAAATGGAAGTCAGCTGTAAGAGAGGGGTATGCATTATCTGATTCCAAAATGATAGCAGAGATTCAGCTCACAGTTAAGACCCCTGCAGCCAAAATGCAATTTGAGTATCTCTAATAAATGAAAACACCCATGAGAATCACATCAGAGTTGCACAATTGCTTCAGAAGCTGAGAAATGCCATGCTAAAAGCTCTTACCCCATTATTAGTCACAGGGACCCAAGAAGGTGCAACTCTGCATGTTTACATATAACAGTGATACAAAGTCAAGGATCTGAGTTAGATGGCGAGACAGCATTTCCACCCACACTTCATCGGGAATCTATATCCCATCTTCTAGGTTGGAACACAGCAGCTCTGTCAGGGGAGTCCATGAGTCAAAATGTGGAGAGGATGCTCCTCCAAACCAGTGAAGGTTTTTTTACCTACAAAGCTTATTATACAGCTATTGAAAATTCACTTTTTCTACTTTCATCTTTCTTGAAATGCTAATGCAATCTCAGTCCTGAGGCAGCTGTCAGTAGATGGAAACGAAAGGAGTAAAGGCACTGCCTGCCTCCTGGTGACTGCAGGAAAACACTCAGGAATGGCAAGCAGGAAAGGATGCTGCACTAGACTTCACCGCAAGGCAATTTCACTATCCAAGTTGTGTATTTTGAGGCAACATGGGACTGTAAACGCACATCAGTCATCTCTGGGGTATCCATATACAGGTCCCTCTTTTTCCCCCATTAAGAAATCATAAATGGGGAAAATTCAGTACAGAATGTTCAGCAAACCAAGCACATAAACTAAGGATAGATGACAAATCTCAACACCGTTTACATTACTTACCTTTTTATAATTCCTTCTAACAAAACGTCTACTACTGTTGCAATTCATTGTAATCTGATTTTATTTTATCCAACAAGCTCTAAAATTACACTGTGTTTATAGTCCAAATACATTTTATATCCCCACTATTTTAATTCCTTAGGCACAAATACAATAGCTCAGGCATACTGTCTAACAGTCTTAGTGGACCCTCTGGGGCTTATCAAGGGTTAAGTAAAGCAGGGACTGTGAGGTAAGTGGACTGTTGAGCAGTATGAGTAACTTGTGATATAAAAGCACAAGCTTTTGTAACAGTCAAGGGAACAGGAGAGAAGATTTACCCGGAGTAAGACGATGCTCTATAACAGCATTGACAAGTTTACAAGTGACATGAGAGATGTACAGTTTGCTGTAAGGAAACTGTATGGTTCTCTTGTGTGCATGGGATTTAGCTAAGGCATGCTGGAAACAATTCCTGTTAAGGCTAGTAAAACAACTCAGGTGGTATATGTTAGATATTTAACAAGCTGTTACATTCAGATGCATACCTTGAACTGCACAACCTTCCCCACGTTCTGAAACTCAGGGAGCACGTCCTCGTAGAACTCCAGGAACTGCTGGTAAGTCTCCTCGTCACTATATTCGAGACTTGCATCTGTGTCATAGTCATCTCTCCGGCACTGCTCCATGCCAAAAGTAATGAACATCCCTCGAACGAGTAGCGTCTTACTAGATGTTGGATAGTTATGCTTGCGAGAACACCTGGACATTTGTAGTGAAGAAAGGAAAGGGAAAAGATCATCACCTTGAGCCAAAGATGCATCTATTCAAACTTCAAACGCTTCCCATTTCAAGTTACACATATTACAACATAAAATCAGTTAGCGAAAGATTAACATACTTCAATTATTAAAACAATTATTTCAGAAGTGAGTTTACATATAACCTTAGGGCTGCCATGCATAAATACATTCCTACTTAAAAAAGCACATCTGCAAAAGCTATAGGTACTAGTAACACAGTAAGAGCTGAAGTTCTTTTAAGCTACTAGGTTTAAACAATGTTCCCCACGTCTGAAGGGCTTTATAAAAAGACTACTGACAATCTTTTAAGACATTTGAAAGCAACTTTATTTTGCAAGTGGAACAACTTTTACTGAAGTTTTTCTTATCATACAGAGGTAGGGAGAAGAATTGAGGGAAGGAAGGCACATTTAGACCTGAAATTGGATGAGTACAAGATTGGTGGTTTTCCACTTCTAAAAAATAAATAAATAAATAAAAGAAATTCTTCTAATAAGTCTTACCTTAAACTGCATCTTCCTGGCAGCCGTAAAAGTATTAGACCTCCCTCATCATCCATCATGTTCAGGCTACCTCCCTCACATGCTAAAACACAGTTCTGCTCTACAAACCTTTAACACAGATGTTAGCCATCATGTTTATTTCACTGTGCTTTATGATCTCCATTTCAAACACTGCCCTGAGCAACTGGGTCATGCACTCCCCAACACATTTCTCCTTTTCAAGACATGATCAGAAAAAGTCAGACTAGTCTACTCTCTTTATCTAGCACTTGCACAGACAAATTGGAGGAGGTGAGGTCTCAAAATGGGCAACTGCAAACTAGACTTCGGAAGTTTCCTTCTGCATTCAGTCAGTCAGAAATTGACTGTCACTTTGTGGTTGACGCTTCTGACTTAAAAAAACTACAGACAAAACCAAAACTCCAAACCCAAAACTAAACCCAGAGACAACTCATTTGTTCTATTTGAATAGAATCATAGAAGTTCGTAGAATAATAGCAGCTCAAAATATTATACCCAACTAATACTGTCTGTACACAAAATGAATATATTTGACAGAACACAGCCTCGAGGAAAATGAATTACCCAAAATCCAGTATTACTACAAAGTATTAGGGTCTGAATTACTAGGGAAATTAATAATGGTGAACTCAGCCAGTTTTTACCTTCTTCAAGACAAAGTGAGCTTTGACAAGATTCAGCAATTATTTTATTGATAACACTGGCTCTCAATTTTTCACCACTGAGGTGCATTTCAGCTTCCAACCCATTCTTCTAGTCCTTATCTTAGCTGTACCTTGGTCCTTCAACTTATTGACAACACCAGAGGTTAAAATGACCAGAATATGGAGGAAGCAGGTATGTCAGGGGGAGGAAGGAAGATGGGAGAGGTAGCTGATGTCAGTAACAACAAGTGAGACAAGAAAGGTGGAATATGATATTTCTCAGTATTTACCAAGGCTCTTCACAGTAAAACTGATTTTTATGCAATCCATCATTAATCCAAGGAGGTTACCTCCATTAAATATCACTGAAACACAAATACTATAAAAAATACAAAGAACTAAACATCTGAAGAGCAAAAATGCTGCCTGCAGTGAAACAGCTGGCCAAAGTTTTATTTAGGAATTCTGACACATATTTCAGAGTAAAGATACATAAGAACATGGAGCTATTGGAGCAAGTGCAGAGGAGGGTCGCAAGAATGATTGGGTGCTTGAGCACCTCCCATATGAAGACAGGCCCAAGAAATTTGGGGCTGTTCCACCTAGAGAAGAGAAGGCTGCGTGGAGACCTCATCGCAGCCTTCCAGTATCTGATGGGGGCCTACAAGGATGCTGGGGATGGACTCTTCATTAGGGACTGTAGTGACAGGAGAAGGGGTAATGGGTTCAAACTTGAACAGGGGAAGATGAGGTTGGATACAAGGAAGAAGTTCTTAGCTGTGAGGGTGGTGAGGCACTGGAATGTGTTGCCCAAGGAAGTTGTGAATGCTCCATCCCTGGGCATAGATCAAGGCCAGGTTGGACGCAGCCTTGGGTGACATAGTTTAGTGCAAAGTGTCCCTGCCCATATCGGGGGTTGGAACGAGATGATCTTAAGGGTCCTTTCCAACCCTAACTATTCTGTGATTCTGTGTAGACTTGAAGCTGCCACAGAGTTGCATTACCACATAATTATCCACAATATACACCACACTGAAACAAATTACTTCTAGGACAGAGAAGGCTACAATAGCTGGACAGTGATATAAATTAGTAAAATAGCCTTATTAGTTTATGCTGACAATTCATATAATAAGTATCGAAGTCTTTCTCTGCTGAGTTATAGGTCCTCCATAATACACACAAAAAAACAGGGATTTTTAGCCAGATGACATACCAAGCCTGTATTAATAACAGAAATCAAACATATTCTGTTTGAATATATCTGTGCATGCATCAGAGCAAAGGAAAAGTCAGTCTGACCAATGTAACCAGGATGCAACACCAGTAATTTGCCTTAACAATAAACAGTTCAATTCCAGCTAGGGAACACTTTTGCTTTCAGTGTCTGGTTCCATCATCAATAACATAACCACATTCAAATAAATTAAAAGTAATTTGCATAGCAATTTTTCTTCAGTTTGCATATGACCTAATCAAGTTGCTTCCCTTTCATCTCTCCAAAACACTCCTTTGCTGGTAAATATTCAATTAATTACCTGTCTCCAAATCGGCAGGAACCTGTTTTAATGTAGAATGGGCAATTTGCTCTATCCTTCTCTGTTCCTATATTCTCTGGGGGTTCTGGGTTATGCCAGGTCACACCATTCTCCAGCTGTGGGGAAAAAAAACAACAAACCAAACATTAAAATACACAGAAGTTAAAAAAGAATAAAGAAATGCAATGTCAAAATAAACTCACTATCACCAATTAAATACATATGCAGTTATGAGTGCTGTGTTACTACAAGGCAAGCTGAACTTACTTTAAGCACTATGTTACAAAGCTGCCCAGTGGCTTGGGTCTCTGTTGATGGACACCTCTTTCTTGATACTTGCTCAGTTTTAAGAACAAGTCTTTTCTTTTGTTTTTTTAACAACAACAACAGACAAAAGAAATCACTAAACTGGATGCTTTCTTCTGTTAAATGAAAAGCTTCTTAATATTTTATAACGAAAAAAGAGTTGCAATGTATTTGCTCCTTGAGCAGCAATTTCATTTGTTTTCCACAAGAATTACAAATATTGGACAGTTTTTTTCCATTCAGCTTAGCCAGTTACCTACTTCAGTCCAGGACCTGCTGAGCAGCCCTTTATACACCTGGCAGATAGAAAGCTAGGACTATTTACTCATTTGTCTCTGCAACAGCTCAGAGCTCAGTAAGGTTACCATCATAATTGTTTTTGTGCAGCTAGAAAAGGTTAAAATACTAGTAACATGCCAAAGGCCAAAATAAAAAATAATAAAAATTCAGTTGGCACTGGAAGTAAAAGCCTCTGTACTATAATCTCAGGCCATTAAAATTTCTGTAATTCAAAATGGGATTATCAAGTTGCAAGCTGTCACTGACAACAAAAAGCACATTTTGAAAAGGGAATTTTCGTTTTGTTAACCAAAAGATTTGTACAGCTGACTCACCTAAGTTCTCATTTTAAATCAACCAAAAACTGTTTACTTACAAGCAGCATTTGACCCTGCTACTAGTTCTGTTCATGACTCTCAGACACAATTTTCTTGTAACTTAACAGCACCATTGCTTCAACAGCACGTAACTGATCCCTGCGCTGATACTATAATGAAGTGTCTAACATAGCACATTTCTGCCTATTCCTTTGCAGAAATGGCTGCTAATACATCTTGAGCTCTGGGCAGATAGCTCAGAGCATTTTTCCACACATATTATGAAACAGTTATATTCCCTACCTAAATAACAGTTTAAACATAATTTGGAACTTAATTCAACTCCAATGTAGCTACAGCAATCAACATTCAGTGGGTTAACTAGATTAAAACTTAATTTTCAGATTCACGCAGTGGTTTAAGCAGAGCAAGGATCTTCATGAGTTTATCACAGGACAGGAATACAAAGCCAAATTATTCTGTAAGGCAGTGGGAGGATTGAATTAATCCTCCCCAAGATTCAAATGAAAACCACACGCTGCCAGCTTGAGATCCATGCTTTTCCAGGCACCCAAGCAGTTAGCTTCTCCCTCCCCCACCTTTCATTTTTCCCATTACAGATCCCTGGCCTCCTCTACTACAGAATACTTCTATTTAGAGCCTGCCATCTGCTTAAAAAGACAAGTTTGTCTTGCCACCCAGAAGGACTGACAGATTTATTGAGAATTCTGATCCACATATAAACCATCACACGCAGTGTTTTGCTTTTTGCTTTTTTTTTTTTTTTTTGAACAGCACATAGCAGTTATTTCCAGATTTATTTTGATTCAGATCTGAAGAGGAATAAGCATGCACAAGTGCACTGCCACCAACCAGCCAGAAATATGCTTAATTATGTTCCACCCAGTAAATAATTGTTTACAGCTCATGCAAGCCACTACATATTAAATTTATTCAGGCCATTAGGTTCTTGAGAGCAGATGGATAACATGCTAGAAGGGAAACACTGGGTGGCAATTAAATTACTTTTCAGTTCTTTTTGAGGAAGTCTCTGAGCATACCTGGCTTTCAGCTTGGTCCAGCATCCTCTGCACAGCTGCCTATAAATGGTGCAAACACAGGACTAGTGAAAACCCTGAAGACACACAAAACATCTGGTTTCTTTAGTTAAGAACCTAATTTACAATACTCAGTGATTATACATAATAAAAGTTTGATGGGGTTTGCTTTAAAAATGGAAGGTTTACTTTTGCTCTGTAGCAATTCAAGTACGACAAAGCTATTAAAGGATACATCAGACAACACCCTTGTGTAGATGATTTTCTGATCTAAATGCTAGACAACTTTAAAAGTTTCATTTTCTTTTTTAAAACTATCATTGAGCTACTGAAAAATGTATCTCCTGCTCTAGTACTCAGTCTGGTTACAGACAGGTTCATCATCATTTAGCTGCCTTAAGCTTTTCAACTTGGAACATTCTATGTAACACAGAAAAACACACTGCTTAGTGAGCTTCTGTTAAAGCAAAATATTTAACTGTTAAGAAACTTTAATATATCATAAGTTAACTGTATCTAGCCTTTGAAATACCAGAAAACAATGAGGTTATTTTTCCCCTTTCTTTTTCTAAGTTGGCTGAGCAAAACAATAGTCACCCTCCGAAACTGGCTGGAAATGTGTTCTAAGAAATTATGCTAGGATGTTCCAAGAAATAAAAGAAAAAAAAACATTTAAATATAACGAATATAAGAAAACTTTGTTCTCACTTGGAAGAGAATTAATTAATTAAAAAGAGCAAATTAAAAAAAAAAAAAGGCAATCCAACACAAGGATCCAGACAGCATTATCAAGTGTGTCAGATACTATTCATCTTAATAGGGAAAAATAAAACAAACCAAATCAAACATCATAAAAAAAACCCAACCCAAAATACACACCAAAAAAAAAAAAAATCAAAAAAATAATAATCAAAAAATAATAATCAAAACCCCACCAAATCAGAAAATCTATTTTCTCACCTTAGGGAGGGAATTTTATTTTATTTTATTTTTCAAATCATTAACTCAGAATTTGAATAAACTGCTGTTTAAAGAGACAGGCAAAATCAGCTATCAACTTTCTGCTGCTGAAATGAGTGGCTCCACTCACAGCTGGGTACGGCTTCCCTCTGGGCGACTATCATTGCCTTCTATGAGCCAATTCAACCCACTAAGCCAGTAAAATAGTAACCCAGAAAAAAACACAACAACCAACCAAACCCCAAAACCCTCCCAGCCAACAAAAACCCAAACCAAACAAACCAGCCAACAACCAAACCAAGAAGAAAGCACCTTCCATCTAGCTCAGGGAAGTAAATGAGTTCACTGTGGGCTTGGGCAAAGCCAGACACAAGGAGACAGGAATAAAATCGAGCTGTTACTAGTGAAGCAGTTGAACCTGCGGTTCAACTCTCTTGAAACTATATCTCAACCTTAAATAAAGGACATAACCATTATTTTCCTATTCTACAAAGAAAGAAATAGGACACTTCACACAAGAGGAAGTAAGACAGGAAATACAACAACTGCTGGTCTTTTTCATTGCTCATGCAAGTGTTATGTAAGTAGTGACAAAACCAACTACTGCATGCAGGAGCCAGTCCTGTTCGCTTATGTCTCTTCTCCTGCTGTGGCTATGAGACACAGTAGCACGACACCTCCCAGTGAAATGACAGGAATCTTTTGTGATTGTTGAGAAGCTAACATGACCGATCCTAGAAAGCTGCAATCACCCTTTCTTGCTGATAGGCCAGTCCTCACGTTGGAATTCTCTACAGGACATCTTACATCCAGGCCATTCAACTTCTAAAACTTAAGAAGAATGTATTGTTAACAGAAAAGTTATCATTGCCTTGTGTCTTCAGTACCATTTTTTATTCCACTCAAAGAGCTCTGAAAAAAGATACGTTCTGTTGGATGAGTCGGGTAAAGAAGAGCTGTATCTTTTAAGAACTGTGTTAAGGAACAGCAGCAATGTAATTCCATAATCCATATCCTCATACGGCATTTTCTTCAACACTGGCTGTATTCAACTGGGACATTTTAAGGAAGAAGTTCTTTACTGTGAGGGTGGTGAGGCACTGGAAAATGTTGCCCAGAGAAATTGTGGCTGCCCCTTCCCTGGAAGTGTTCAAGGCCAAGGCTGGACAGTCCTTTGAGCAACCTGGTCTAGTGGAACGTGTCCCTGCCCATGGCAGGGGATTGGAACTGGATGAGCTTTAATGTCCCTTCCAATCCAAAACATTCTGTGATTCTATTAAGTAAGAATTATCTTTAATGCGTGATGCAAAAAGTGTACATCAGAACCTGAATTCACAGTGTGCTTTTGTATTTAATAGATACAGAAATTGCATACTACGAAAACCTAGTTGCTTCTAGGTGTATGGATTCACTGTATCCTCTTTAAAAGTGAGTAACAGTTTCAGGAATATAGACAGAACCAAGAGAAATAGTATTCTAACACATTTATACAATGGCTAATTAGAATGAAATCCCTCTTCCAACAAGGAGGCTGCTGTATCTGATAATGTAAGAAGATATGTAACACGTTTATCCTCCCACTGCCAGGAATCACCTCTCTCTCTTTCTTCTCCTGCTGCTTCTGCTGTGCCACTTCTTTCTCTTTTCTTTGCTGCTCTTCCCACTCTTCTTTTATCTTCCTCTTTATGATTAAAAAAATAAAAAAAAAAATTATTGAAGGAAACTAATGCTTTATAATCAGTCAAATTCAAAACAATCATGTTGTAATACAACTCCCTGACCATTAAGTTTTCATCCAGTCATAAGCAACTAAATCTCCAGAGAACAAAATAAAAAAATTTTAAAGAGTGGTTTTTTTTCCTGCTTTAATTTTGCTCTTCTAGAGTGGAAAAAAAAGAGCTTACTCTTTCAAACATACCGACATCAAGAAAACTGAGTCCACTACAGAACAGTAAAAGGTACTACACTAAATCTACCTTGCTGCCAGACACAACTGTAATACGTGATTTATACGTCACCTCTTCTTCTTCTTGACGTTTTCTTGCAGCCTCTTCTTTTTCTTTCTTAAGCTTGAACTCTTCTTGGGCCTTTTCTTCTCTCAGCAACCACTGCTCATGTAGCTTTTGTCTACCAAGGAAACAGTAACACTTAGACAAAATTTAATGACTACCCACAAGTGATGGAATTCTCATGCATACAATTCAAATGTATTAGTTGAGGAATAACTACGGGTCATCCAATCTTCATTAAAAGAGAAAATTCCACAGGAATCATTCAGACTTTAGAGAAAAAACTGTATTGCTGAAAATAGACAAAATGGATTCAGTTTTACAGACTATATTTAAACTTTTCAAAGTATCAAAGTGTAATTGACTACAAATGCATTTACTGCGTATATGGCATTTTCTAGATTTTTCACCTTTCTGCCTCAAGTTTCTTTTCTTCTTCTTCTTCTTCCTCCTCTTCTTCCACTTCCTCTTCTTCCTCCTCTGACACTGATTCATCTTTTTCTGTAGTTTCTGAGAAAACCCACAAAACAATGCATCTAAATAACTGGACGCTGTACTCAGCAAAGATACACAAAATTATATCCTTTAAAAAAAACAAAAATCACAACCTACTCATTCCACTGACAATACAAACCACACTTACCAGAGTCTCTTAGTTTGGCAAGTGCCTGACGCTTTTTTTTTCGTTTTTCTTTCTTTAGAATAGCTCTGTATTTTTGATGGCTGAGGATAAGAGAGTATTAATTACATTAAAACAGCCAAGCAAAGGGTTTTTACTTCATACATGCACTCAATTTACATCAGCAGTCCAAAACCCCACAAACCACAAAATTAACAGCTATTCATATGAAACAGTAACTCTACAGGGAGATCTGACATGATAATGAATCTGTAGCCCTGCTGTCAGAGCTACATGCAGACAGCAGCAGCAATCACATTTGGACACAACACAGAGGGTCTCAACCTTCCAGAGCTGTGCAGTATTCACATTATTGACAACTCCATGAAATCTCCCTTAGTTCCTGAAACTTGGATACTAGGTAAGATTAGGGAGAAAAATTTGCAGCTCTCCTATCCTACAATTTTGGCACACCTTTCATTTCATTCTAGTCTTCCTCTCTTACATAGGGTATGAAATTTTAAGTCCCTTCCCATCTCCTTTGATAGTCTCTACAGGCAGCAGCCTTAATGTACCTGTAAGAAAAGCACACTTCACCACCACTGCACAGGTGTCTACTCTTCTGCTACTGAAGCTTGGCCAGATTTATCCTTCCTTGTCTGAAAGCTCAGCAAGGCTGCCTAGAAACAACACCATACTTTTGTTACAGTCATAAAAGCCTTAAGTATCTGAAAGCCTTTTCGTATCAACCCCTTTTCTATCATATTTCATTCTAACTTTATTCTTTCTAGCCACTTCATAATGGAAAAATAGGAGGGAAGGGTATCTTCAGCCCTTGTCATTCTGCCATGCAGAATATTCAAATAGGAGATCAAAATCTTCAGGTTTTGAAGTATGTAATTCTAAAAGATTCCATAGGTGTAAATCAGACAGCCAAAACCTCACCTGCATCTCTAACCCTTCTGTTCAGGCTTACTCACAACCTCACCGTTTGCATGCCATCATGGTAGCTATTCCAGCAACAGAACACTTGCCCTCAAAGAGCAATGCCTGACCATATGCAATGCCCACATCTGAGCCTCCTGCATTTATCAGTTAAGCAAGCCTAGTGAGTCCTCCTTTAATGCCACCTGCTTGAAGCCAATCTCATGCACTCAGCAGATGCCTCAGGCCGGCAAATGAGAATACCTCCTTCCCAGTCCCCAGACTTCCTTAACTGCTCGTGAAGCCTAAGAAACAGAGCCAGCAACTCTCCTCACTCCCAGCCCACAGCAGCACACGAGGAGGCGGGCAAACAGCTTAAGCTCAAGGAGCAGCGACTTGGCTCGCTTGCCCCTCCAGCCACACAGCACTGGCGATGAAGACCACTCCAGCAAGCGCGGAGGGAAGGCGCTTGCGAAGACAGGGAGCGGGGATCCCAACATCCGCGGAGGGAGCCGGATTTTCCGGCTGTCTCCCCGCGCGGCGGCCTTCGCCTAGCCTCTCACCGTCCCGTGGCCGCCTCTTCCCCTGGGTGTGGAGGGCTGACCTCCGCCCCGGCTCCCCTCTTGGCAGCGCCGATCGTCCCACGGCACTGTGCCCTCCCCCACCCCCATCCCGCTTCGGGCCCCTCCTGCGAGAGCTCCCCACAGCCCCGCTGGCCATCCCGAGCGCCAGGCCGCGCTCCAACCTCCACCCCCCCCGGGCGCCGATTGCACACATCCCGCTCATCTCCCGTGCCCGGCGGCGGTCCGTCAGCCATGGCCGCTGTCGCACGTCAGCTGCGCCACTCCCAGGCCCGTCCGCGAGGCGGCCTCAGCCGTGGCCGCCGTACGGCCGGGGTGGTGTCAGCCAGGGCTGGGCCACGACCCTCCTCTGGGATCCCCAGGCACTTCCCCTTTCCCCCAGAGGCGGCGGGGAGGCCCAATACCGGTACCAGCCTCGGCCTCACCTCAACTTCCCCAGAGGGGACTCGGGCAGCAACATGGGCGCCGCCATCTTGCGTTACCAGGGGATGTCACGTGATCCATCGACGGAAGGGCGCAAAATCCCTTCCGGCAGCCCGAACGGGGAGCGTTGGCAGCGGCAGGTCCGGGTGGGAGGTGCGAGCACGCATGCGCACTGTGCTGCCGGGGGACAGGACCGATCGAAGCCGCCTGGCGGGGGGCGGTGCGGTCTGTGGACGAGCTCCGGGCACCGGAGGCGGAGGGACCGGGCAAGGGTGTCTGCTGTCCTTCGCAGTTGTGGCCGGGTCGCTGAGGAGGGTGCTAGGAGGCACAGGAGTTGATGGCCTGCAGCCGTGGTTTTCTAGCCGCCCTTCATCCGTGTGAAGCTGCAGCTCCAGTGAGCTGGGTAGTGAATGCAGGGGGAAGAGGACAAGGTTTGGATGACTGGCGGCTACAGCTGTTCTTAGCGTGTTTGTGCATTATCAAAGTTGCCTCTCTAAAATTTGGAAAACGAGGCCAGAGCTGTTTATGGAATCACAGTAAAATAGAAATGGGTTGGAAGTGTCCTTAAAGATCATCTCGTGCCAACCCCCCTGTCATGGGCAGGGACACCTTCCACTGGACCTCGTTGCTCAAAGCCACATCCAGCCTGGCCTTGAACACTGCCAGGGATGGGGCAGCCACAACTTCTCTGGGTAACCTGTGCCACTGTCTCACCAGTGTCGTCGTGAAGAATTTCTTCCTGATGTCTAATGTAAATGTACTCTTGTCAGGTTAAAGCCATTTACCTTGTCCCGTCACTATGTGCCCTTGTAAAAAGTCCCTCTCCAGATTTCTTGTAGGCCCCTTTAGATACTGGAAGGCTACTCCAAGGTATGTTCTGAGCCTTTTCTTCTCCAGGCTGAACAACTCTCTCAGCCTGCCTCCAGGATGGGTGCTCTAGCCCTCTGATCATCTTCATGGCCTCCTCTGGACTCACTCCAGCAGGTTCTCCTTGTAATTCACATCTCTTGCTCTTGTATTCACATCTGAGAAGATAAAGTTACTCCTCCAGCCAAGAACTAGGATTCAGTAAACGTGTGGAAAAGTAGCATTTTAAATTCCAGTTTACTAAATTGTCTTTAAAGACCAGAATTAACTTAGTCTACTGAATCTTTCATAGTGGTTAGCTTCCCAGCCTTACTGAGGAAAGCAGTGCACTTGGTGCACTGTGCAGCAGCTACCCTGTGCTTTTTTCGGCACGTTGCAGCCTGTGCTACATCAGTACTCCCCAGCTGAAGTGACTAGCTGCTGACAGCTTGTCCTCTCTTGCGTTGTGTTGGTTACCTCATGACATATGTTTGGAAACATGAGGTGTGCAGTGCTTGCCAAAAGGCAAGCTTCTAATTTGTCTCTTGGCTGCTATGAACATGAGTGATGGATAGCTGTCCTGGCCTACAGCCTATGAAACTGCTGAGGAAAGTCACAGCTCCAGTATAGCAGGGGAACATCAGGCTGCTATATGGATGAATTTACCTGATGCTGCTGATATATTCCTATAATTGTCTCTGAGACATGCTACCTGTCTTGATTATAAATGTATTTCATGGCAGGAAATGAATTACAATGCAAATAAAGTCGTGGATATGATGGGTCGAAATATGCAAGTTGTCAGTAATCAATTCCTCAGTGACACGCGTTATAGATTGCAGTCTTCAGAGGCAGTGAATTTTTAGGTTTTGCTTGGGCACGTTTTGCATAGCCATTAATAATGTACATTGTTGATTAAGATCTAAATTATTGTCAGAAACCACAGTGTAGGAACTTGTGTATCCTAGAGGATAAATAGTCTGAGCTGCAGGCAGAGAAGCATACCAGAGCAGGCTTTGTCAAAACTGGATTAATTGACTGTGCTGTTTGTTAACATCATAATGAGCATCATCTTATTTATGCCGAAGCTCAGTGAAGTTACTCAAAGCAAACATGTGACTGCTGTAGTCAGCAGTTATGTTTGCTGTTTGACCAGTGAATATTCAGACCGTGACCTCTCTTCTATTACCTAACAATATTTTAGATTGTGGATTGTCTTTTAAAATGGAGGATTTGACATTTTTATTACTTTTACTGTTTGTTTGTGCAGAGCATACATGTAAAACCACACGATTTTCTGCGTCATAGATACAGAAGATGGCAGTATTGTGCACTTTACAACTGATGAACTATTGACACCCATGAAAGTTTTGAAAAAACACAATGAAATGTGTTTCATAAATCTTATTTCATTAAGTAATTACAACTGTAACATTTCACCTTCCTTTCAACACAGTAAGTGCCGTAACAGTAACCTTCCTTTATCTATAAGTCAAGCCTGACTTTCATTGGTATGCTATATTTCATTCTGCCATTTTCCTGATACACTTTAGGAAAGAACCATCTTGAGCTTATATATTTCAGCAGTGAAAAGGAGGATCTCTTGTAAGAAAACACAAAATACATCAACTATTACAGATACTCATAATGGTTCTGGAAAAATGCCTCTCTGAAACAGGAATACAGTAATTATGTTTTTCTCCATATTGTTTATTCTTATTAATTTATACACATAATAGCAGCTTGATATTCAAGTGCAGGCACAGAATTCCATATAATTTAATTGATAAGGTGTCAGAAAGAAACAAAAAATGGCCATTCACATACCGAAAGTAGTGTAGCATTCTGGTTGGTAACTGTTAGCCCTTACATGGGGATTATAGACCACAGACAAGACAGGCCTTTTCAAGCATAGCTTATTTCTGTGGAAACCTACACGAAGTTTGTGGAACTCCCTCTTCTACATTTCCTAAAGAAAAATAAATACACCTGTATGGTATGGTACTATATGAACCCCATCATGGGAAGGTCAATACTGGGTGCACTGATGGTAATTCACAGAACAGGGCAGAAAAGAGAAACTTTTCTCCTACAACTTGAAGTTACATATCATACTGCATTATAAGTCTCTGGGTGTATTCTAAGACCTGTGCACAGAATTCTGCATGCAGCAGACCCACTCTGGGCAAGAGTACAGGTACTCCATTTAGCACACATTTGCACTTCATTTCCTTGTGCTTCTGGTTTCCATTTCTGTCATATTTTCTTCCATTGTGGACTGACATAAGCAGATAAGAACTGTTCACTCTCTTCGTTGTCTGCCCAAGCCCTGTGTTGAAAAAAGGAAGGTAATTTTTATAAGCATACAGGTTACCTAAAAGTTGCCTTCATCATGATAATTTTGGCCATACACTCCAATAGGAGAGTGGTCCTCATGGAACCTTACTGCTTTTATTTTCCTTCCTGAAGAAAATTGACATAAGAGAGCATGATACAAATGGCAATAAATCACTGGCACTGATTTGGTTGACTAAAAAAAAAAAAATCTTGACTAGGAGACATTCAGGAAGTGTGGGTTTGAGATGGGAAATAGTTTTTGTTGACACTTCAGGGGTGTGGATGGTACTATAAATTTAACAGTGAAATGATGGAAGCAGCATCATCCTATGCCACACTCTCTGCAGCCCATTGTGGGCAATCCTTGGTGTTTTCCAATGCAGAGTGCACATTTTAAAGCAGTATGTGTGAAATCTGGAGGGCACATCCTTCCCCTGCCTGCTGCCCAGTGGCTACGCTACTGTCTCAGATTTCTTATATATTGTCTGATCTGTGAGCATTGATAAAAACTCCGTAACGGTGTAAGTCGCTTTTGCATTATTACAGTGATGACAGTGGTGGCGGTCAGCATTCAGTACCATGTTTCCCGAAAAGTTGCTGGAAAACCTCCCATTTAATGAGACTTAGACTGGACCTGGTCTCTTGGATGATACTGTCATTCACATAGATCCTAATCTCAGTTTCTGAAGTCAGCAAAAGGTGTGCAGTGTTTGTTTCTATTTCAGCTGGGGAATTGCAAAGCACTGTGTACAATTAGATCTGCAATTCTCCAGGTACATTTCCATGAGTGACTAATGCTGACAGTAGCACATTGACTCTTTCCTCATGAGAGTTGAACACAGCTATTTAAGACTAAAGATTAACTTTGTCAGAGTTTAAAACTGTTAATTTGTCAAATTTGAAAACTGAGGTTAAGTTTGGCCATAGCTGTTAATTAACTTATATGATAGGTCTCAATATTTTACTTTCCTGGGATTTTCCATTTCAAAGCCTTTCAAAGAAGCAGAAAAGTACCTTGCTAATCATGTCGATAAGACTGAAGGTGTTTGTTTGTTTTACCAAGTCATATGCTTTCTTGAAATTTCAGTCCTCTCTTGATTTGTTTGGGAGTCCAAATTACAGTATACTGTTAAGTACATGCATACATGTAATACATGAACTTCTGGAAGTCGCAAACACTGAAAAAAACATCGGTATACTGGTATTTTCAACAACTCATTTAGTACAGGAAGAGAAATAGTTCCTTGCACTAGATCAGTGATATTTCTGGGATGTTGATTGTGCATGAGATTCTGCATGGCTATCACCTGTAGCTCAACAGTAGTCAGGAAAAACAAAGTTACTATAGAAGAGGAATTATCTAAAAATCTAACACCTCACAGAGTAAAAGAGTTAAAGCCATACCTTGCATAGATGCATGTAGATTGTCATTTGTTAAAGCAGACGGATGCCTGACTGATTAATTAGTGGCAAATAAATGCAGAGATGCTTCAACAGTGCTACTTATCTGTCTAAAATGGGAGCTAAAATGAGTAAAAAACCCATGCATGTAGATTTATTACCGAGATATGAAGTGACGGGATGTCTGTCTTTTTAGATTATGCTGAATAATCTAAAATACCATGCATGTAGATTTATTACCAAGATAGGAAGTGACAGGATGTTTGTCTTTTTACATTATGCTGATAATCTAAAATGCCGTTTGTAACCTGAAAGATTAAGATTTTTAAGACAGTATTTAAAAATGCCATTAATTTGAAGAAAAGTCATCTTTCTGCTAACATCTCTCTCGTCTAGCTTGTCTTCCTAGCTTGTTTAAAAAACATGCTGGCTTTGGAAAAAGATAAGTAGATGTGTAGCGATCGGTTGCTTACATGCAGTGCTCTGTGCATATACAACTGGCTAAGCACATGGGCTGTCAGGTGGATGGGTTTGGCCTGGATCCAAACTGCCATACGCATAAATAACTGTGCAATGCTCTCCCTGTGAGCTCTGAGCTGGGGTTTTTATCACACTGCTGCTTCTCCTGGCCTCCTCCCCTCTCCGCTGGAAAAAAGCATTTGTCTTGCTGGCAAGCAGCAAGACAAACTGGGGAAAAGCAGGCACTCCAGCTGGAAGTTATCAGCTCTGATCAGGGAACCCAATCATGTCCTCTGAGGTTGTTCATGCTGGGTGTTGTGTGCCTTCAATGTACTTTGACACCAGCTCCGTGTGATTCTGAGGGAAAGAACTGATTTACAGTGGTTTACAGTAGGGAGGAATGGTGATGCTGCGTATCAACGCTCAGTTCTCTTTGCCTTCTGACAGCAGGGGAACCACATTTGGCTTTTCCCTTCCCTTCCTAAGTTCTCCAGTATTTTCCCCAAAGGTAAAAAAGGGTTCACATGCTCATTATTGAAGTAACGCACATGAATTTAGAATGAAACTGATCACATTCACGTTCTTCTAAGGATTTTTTAAATTACAAATTTTAGAGAAGTCTTTCATATGTCTGTACATTTTTCAGTGCTCTCCTTTTGATCCATGCATATGCAGTGTGTTAGTTTAAGCTGTCATTAGAAATGAATACATGATTTTTATGTTTTCATAGGCATAGATCGAACGTCTGAGCAGATAATGTATCCAATAATCTTGTACTCAGAACTGGTTGCCTAGTGAGAGCAAACAGGTGCCCAGAAATTAGTTTGATTTAATGACTTCTAAAGATGGGATATCAAGTCCTTTAATAGTGGCTTCTAAAAATAAGATTAAATTAGTAAAACAGTAATTTCTCAATTACCTGAAAGTCCAAGTACTCCTATGTAGTAAATACTGGTTATTGTTTTCCATAAATTCAGTCCCACAGTTCACTGAAATTTTCTCATTCTTGTGAAGGTCTTTGGTTTGCAGTCTCAAGACACACTTCTCAGTGCTAAAGGACCAACTGAAAGTAATTTTGAAGCTATTTTCGGTTTGTGAACTAACCATTAATCAGAGTGGCTACAGGGGGACTACAGCAGCAGAGTGAAATAGAATAATCCTGTCTTGCTACCCAGAATGCAAAGACTGTTCAAGTACTTATGATACATTCCAGTTTCTGAATTCATTCTCCTCTGCATTTCTTAAAGTATTTCCACATGTGTGCATATATGTATGCACAGCATGCCATGTCTACAAAACAGAATATGTGCTTATTCACCATGCTTCCTATGAAGTCTCATTTTATTGTACCTCTTCTTATTCTAGTTGCTACCATAATGATTCTCCAAGAGCAAGAAAGTATTTTTCCACTTTTATAACATTCTTTTCATGCAAAGCAGTGCCTCAGTTGTGAGGCTTTTGTGGGGAATGAGATGATTGCTCTGCCAGGCTCAGACAAACTCCTTAGCCAGAAAGTGGAGTGGGGCTTTGTCAGGGATGGGGGTGCATGCCACTGGGAGGATGATGCTGGCTCTTCAGAAGTTCTGTGAGTTCAAAGGCAAATAAGAGGAAAATCTGGAGCCTTGTTTTATTGGGGGGCTGGGGCTTCTGTGTTCATCACTCGTTTATTCTGGGTTGAAAATGGTGTCCAGTCTTCCTTTATCCTCAGGGCCCTCTGTGGGGCCAGCCAGTTTCCCAAGGAAGCTGGGTGGCAGCTTCCTTTGGGATCCAGTGGCACCTGAGCTTCAAATTCACCTGCTGTGGGTAAGAGCACAGTGTCCTACCACCACAGTCACTGGCTGCTCAGCTGTAATGTCCCTCAGACATCTCTATGCCTGTCTGACATTGCATCTATAAGGAAAAAAGGTTGGTCTGGAGCACTGTGCGAAGTTTTGTATTATTCTAAAAAGGAAGAAGGAAAATTAAGAAGTTGTTATGACTTTTTTGGTTTTTTACTACATAAAAAGGTAGTAAATAACTAACAGAAGACACTTGTTTCTAGTGCCTGTTTTAGCTAAAATAATGGGGGTTAATTATTAAACCTTTGGTTGCTCACTTATGCTCCTGATGCTTTAATCCTGGGTCACAGAAAGTTTAAGAGTGCTTTACAGGGGAGACTCACTTCTTTTTCTTCAGCCTTTCCATGCTGACAGGATGTTACGGGTTTTGCTGCTTACTTTCTCTGTAGTTGCTATTGCTCATGCTGAGCTCTGCAAGCCAGGTAAGTTTTGTAGCTTATTCCCACCCTTCCCCAGATAAACGTAGCTATGAGTTTACTTCTATAATGCTGCCAGCTTCTCAGATTTTTATTGTAACTGGTTGTCTCTGGTTTGGAGATTGAAATGCTGAACGTTTACTTCTTTTATGAGTTTTCAAATTAAATCTGGAAGTTGATCTCACTTGAAAAGGTCGTGGTAACTCTTACTGAGACTCTGTAGGGCTATGGCTTTTTTCACGCCAGTAACTTCTGTCCTCCTAACCGGATGATCTGTAGAGACAAATTTAGAAGAGTTGCCATTTGTGAAATAATCAGAGAAATAAATATATTTAAATCCTATTTTGGCCAATTGTCAATATATGTTTCCCTTTTTCTCTCTTTGTGTCAGATGCACAGAATGCTTTCAAAGTACGGCTTAGTATCAAAACAGCTTTGGGAGATAATGCAGTAAGTAAAATATCTTCACTTATTCATCCTAACTGAATATGTAAGAAGTAATGTATACTGTAAAGTTTCTGAAGGCAGCACAAGCAATTTGTTTTGAAGTGTTAATTGTAATAGATGTGCTCAAGTCATGATCCAGACATCCATTTCTTGACATTTGATTAGTCCACTCCTTAAAATGGGATCCTTTAAGAGAAGTAGAAAGCTCATATTTTCATAGAGATAATATTCTGTCAAATACTTTATTTTTTCCTGGAAAAACAGTAGTTATATTACACTTTATGCATGAGAGGTGCTGCATAAACCTTAGTCTGTATTTTGGGAAAAGCACTTCTACTTCAGTGCTAATTGTAAAGTCAAGTATGTCTGGGAAGAGAAGCAGGAAAAGATTGTTAGGTCTTTATAAAATGGGACTTATGTCAGACTCTCAGACTGCGCTGGAGAGATCATTCAAGCATATCTCATCAATTCCTTACTAATGTAGGGCTTCATCAGACAGTGGCCTTTCTTCTCGTGAGGCTCATGAAGACTGGAATGCTTTGGCTTAAAGCAGGTCCTTGAGCTTAATGAAGTACTGTTGTGAGTGATAAGGGTCTGTGATACATAAGAGACTGGGACATTGGATGACTGAATGGTCCTTCCTGATCTAAAGCACTATGAAATATGGCAGAGCTCAGTACTTTGTTTGCAGTTTAGAATGCTTAGAGCAAATCTGCAGTGTGATGCAGTATAAAATTAGATATGAAATGTCTTGAGCAGTTGTCTATCTGGAAGTCTGGTGTCTGATTATGTTAGGAGCCCTGAGAAACAAAAAGCAGTTGGTTACATATTATAAGGCCTTGGAGACATGTAAGTCTCCCTATGACTGTAGAAGCCTTTCTAAAATTACCCTAAAATATCAGAAAATTTTAACTGACATTAGCAGGGACCTTATCCTGCTGGTAACTTCATAAACCAGACAAATTGGGAAGAAAAGTTCCAGATACATGCTAAAGTATTTGTGGAACTTCATATTGAAATCAATTCACTTGGGTGAGAGACTTTAATTAAACAGTAGTGTGAGCCTGATTAGTTAAAAAAAATTTATTAAAAATAGTTTTCTATGGCTTCTGTTATTGAAGGTCCTCTTGATGATAACTGTAATGTTTCGATTTAATCTTGGTTCAAAATAGTAGCAAGGAATTAAAATTGCAGTTCCCAGTAATGTTCTTTCTTAGTGCTTTTTTCTTCTCCAATTGTAGTAAAATAAGGGGGGTTTATTTGATCATTTGGGAGCTTTTTTATTATTTTTTATCTAAAAAGGCTTTGATACAAATAATGAATCTTGAAGTCATTTTGTATCACAAGAAAAAAGCAGTAACTGAGGAGTCTTTTTTTTTTTTTTTAGATAGATAGCAGTTTATTTCCTATATATCTTAAGAATGGGACAATTTAGAACAGCATTTTAGAACAATAACATGCTGAAAGTGGTATGATGCCATACAGAATTATTCACAAATAACGAACAATTTACTGAGTGCACAGGTAATAGTTGCTTCTTTCTGTAGGCTTTGCAATCTTCTCTGTAAATGTCTGAAACTGAAAACTGAAACTACTATAAAACTGAAACTTATTTTGATTGAATAATTTGGGACACTTTACTTTTTCATTTTATATATCTATCTTAGCAAAGAAAAGCATAATAATGTCACTGTATCACAGTAGGACACAGCCTGCTTAGAACATCTTGTTATGATGCTCTGCTGCTGATTTTTTTTCCATTTATTTCCAAGTCACTTCAAGCTGGATTACAACACAAAACACTGATACTGTGGGCATTTTGCTGTAGGACTGGCAGGATAACTCCAATGTGCAGGTGCATAGAAAATGGGTTAGTGTCGTTTTCCACAGGGTTTAGTGCATACCACTTTTTTGTGAGGCTGATAAAGACAAGACACCATATTTTAATCTGTTTACAAGGTAGGCTGTACTTTGAGGCAGGTGTGCCATTTCATGTATTTATATGGTTCTTATCACAATGGAGCTGGAAAGAGCGGCTAAGAGAGGGTATGTATTTAGCTGTTACCATTTTATTTGCAAATAATGGGTGTACTTGACATTGTTTGCTAACTAGTGGGAGGAGACATGGTATCTGTAGCCTAAATGAAAGGAAAGTGATTTGTGAGTTTGAGGACAATGTTAACTTTATGAGTGGCTTCTGGAGTAGGTGCTAGTCACTAGTTGCTTGCTATGCATGGAGTTAGCAGAATGCTAGAGTTAATTCAAAAGGGCCAAAGACAACTAGCAAGTGAGTAGAAACTATGTGCCCTGAGAATTCCATGTAAGTCTGTGTCACCACTCAGTTTAAATGTCAGAGTCAAAGAGCTGGTACCTCAAGGGCTGCAGCCAGGGGAAATAGAAGGTGCACCTCCTTCTAGCTCATGTATTCAGGCTATTTCCAGGATAGAAGATGAAGGGGAGAAAGGCTGATGTGCATCTGGTGTCTTTCCACGAGGTGGGACCCAGAATTATGCTCTTGTGTCTGTAGCCATACAGCCAAACATGCCCACTTAATTAAAACACAGAACTGTTCAGGAGGGAGGGGACCTTGGAAGGTCCCTAGTCTCCTGCTGCTGAAAGCCAGGTCAACACTGAAATCAGCTCAGGTTGCTCATGGCAATTTTGTGATATTATAATCTGTCTTATTCTGCTACTTTAACATTTAATGTTGTCTTCCTTAGAGCATTACTATACCATTTCACCTCATCAACAGCTTACACTCATCATCTTTTACCCATTTTGTCATCAACCTCCTCTTTTACTACAGGCGCTTAAAACTGACTTTTACAGTCAGCTGTGTCTAATTCTGCTCCTCCGTAACATATAAAGGATGACAAGCTCAATTGAGTCATGGTCTTTGTGTGTGTTCCTCTGTGTAGCAAAGAGGATGGTAAACAATAACATTTCTGGTACTGTCATGTGAGGTTTCATTGATAACAGAGTTATGCTTGTAGTGTGTGGTTGCAAATGATATTTAAAGTTTCCTCTGTGGCAGCACAAAATGTGCATTAATAGCTGTACTTCAGGAACATGAGAGCAGAAGCAACATCCTCAGTCATCAGCTGCAGCCCAGGCTTTTGCAATTGGAGGATAAAGTTGAAACTGATAAAGCCTGATAGTAGAACAATTCAGGTTTCTAGGTTTCTTTGCACCTACCCCTCTCTGACTGGAGAAAGCTGACGATTAGAAATTGACTTCTGGCAATCCATGCCCACTTGTCCTGAATTCATACAGTCTGTTAGCTTTAAGGTTTTCTTGCCATACTTTTGCTCCTCATTGTGTTCTCTTCCCTGTGCATATTCCTTCAATGAGTCATGTCCTGAGGTTCTTGTTCATATGGACTCCACAGCAACCTCAATCTTGTCTTAACTTCTGTCTGATCACTGTTTTCTTGGGACTTTGCAACCTTCTGCCCAGAAGGTTGTTTGCAGCATCTTCTTCAGCATCTCAAACAGGCTCCCAGTTTCTGCTGAGCTTTCTCTCTTTCCCCATTTCTTGCAGCTTTCTGTTTATTCTGTCTTCTTTTTAAAGTGCTTACTCTTTTAGCTGGGGATTGAGTTCCTCACTACAAATTATTGTCCCTGTTTTAAGATGCCCTTTGTTACTCTGACTTAAAGAAGCTATAGGCTACTGCATTATTTATGAAAACTGAATACTTGATAGTGACAGATTGTGCATATATACATGTACTGCACTGAATGTAAGCATACCAAGTACATATACTCAGTAGTACTACATTGCATTTGTGTCCATGAAATGGAGTGTGCATCATCATTATCCATTTTCAAGACAACTGATTCAATTATCTCTACAGCCGGTTTAATCCACTGGATAACAGATTAGTTGTTAATGTCCATTTGGACCTGTTCTCAGAGATTGCAGATGGCATGTAGGGATTCAGTCAGTAGTATCACACACAGAAAAAAGATCTTCCCTTTTAGTGCTGCAAACTGTGCTCCATGGTTTAAATACAAATGTCTTTAAAATTATGATAAGTAGTGTTATGGCTCTCATCTGTATTAATTCCTCTACTACATTATCTTTTTTTTCTTTTAGTACTAGTTGTTGTTATTACTGACATGTTTTCATCAGTGCAGTGGGATCAAAATGCAGGCTTTTAGAATTTCTTTTCAAAGATTCTCTCACTTTTTCTTTTTCCTTTACCTTTTCCTTTTCCCTTTCCCTTTCCCTTTTCCTTTTCCTTTTCTCTTTTTCTTCTTTTTCTCCTCTTTCTTCCCTTCCCTTCTCTTCCCTGCCCTCCCCTCCCATCCCCTCCCATCCCCTTCCATCCCCTTCCATCCCTTGCCCTCTTCTCTCTTCTTAGTTTTAGTTCCCAGACTGGCAATATTACAGTATGCTTACACATCTCTTCATTCACAGTTGAAGAGTAGTGATTAGAACCCAGATTCTCACTGCTGCAGCTGGATTTTAATGCTATTCAAATTGTCTGTTGCTCAGCTTTATTGTCCCTGGCCTACCGTATCTCGGAGAGCCAATTTGACAACTTACCATTTGTGTAGGGATGATAAATATGATCAGTATGACATTCTGCCCTTTAAATGATTGCCTCCTTCCTGTCGTAGATTCACAGTCCATAGGGTATCAGAGCAAGGTGAGAGTTGATGCTTGGTAGTTGGATTCCTTCTTTCTGGAGAGAGTTTGCAGCTCCATGCATCCAAAATCAGAATGAAAAAGAACAGTAATTATCATTCGTCATTTTTGGTGCTATTTACTGCTTTTTTGATGTAAATTGTTGTTTTTTTTCAATGTGTTATAAAGGCCCATGAAAAAGTAGGTCCAAGTTGTCAACAGGGTTAAGTATCTACCCTCTTGGGTTTCTCATTTGGATGATTATAATGCATATTTTTTACATGCTGAAAGTTAAAGATTAGATTTGTGTTCTGATTGACTGAGGAAAGCTGTCTCTAGCCTCCATTAATATAATTCCGAGAAACTACTAATGTTTGTAATCTGCTGAAAGAGGAAATTCAATCAGTATGCCTCAGTCATGGCTCTTGTTATAAAAATGTAATAGGTGCAGTTCTTATAGGTAATTAGAATTGCATATGTGAATGAAAGCCCAGGGGAACCCAGTGCAGCTATCTCAGAAAAGTGAAATTGTGGAAGCATGATTTTTCATCAAGAAAACACGGAACAACTTTTGGAGCCTGCATTTTACTTCTTACTGAATTAGTAAGGATGCTATTTTCTTTCGTCTCATGTGAAATGCAGTAATTTGTACTATAGTTTAGTCTGTCTTCTTGTTGCAAGGACGGCATACAGCAATAAGGCCATAATCTCATTTTATTTCTTGGTGTCCTGATACCCAACTTTCAGATGCTACCTTCATCTTTTTTTTTTTTTTTTTGGGGGGGGGGAGGAGGCGGGGAAGAGACAAAGTGAAATAGGCCTTTTGCTTCACTAGGGTTTATCCAGCAAAAGAGTCAAGGCCATCGGTGCAGGTGTGTGAGGGAGAATTCTGGTAATATGCCTTATCTTTGGTACAAGAATCTTTGCATCTCTAACTTTCGGAAGCATTCAATGCATTCAGCTTTTGGAAACATTCTTTGCACTTTATATTGTGCTTTATAACAGCTGCTATTAAAAGTCCTTAGTGAATGCTAGATAGTGGGTAGGAATTTATTTTCATAGCACAACCAGAGAATTTATTCATTTTCTTGATCAATATAGCATTACAAGTTCAGTGACCCTTTTCCCTTTCTGTATTTCCAGCACTGGTGCTGAAACTGATTTATCTTCCTTCCTCCTTTACAGTATGCCTGGGATGCTAATGAAGAGTACCTCTTCAAAGCAATGATGGCTTTTGCAATGAGAAGATACTCCAGCAAGAGCACGACTCAGTAAGCACCTACTCTGATTTGTCTTATACATATTAAAATGCTGTACGTAGTGGTGTATTCTTTGCTGTACAGAACTGTAGAAATCATTATATAAAGTTCCTGAAAACAGACTATTCCACTATATTTCTTTGACACACAGATATATGTTTGTCATGGTTTAACACCAGCTGGCAACTAAATAGCATGCAGCTGCTCACACACCCCCTACAGTGGGATGGGGAGGAAAACTGAAAAAATAAAGTAAAACCTGTGGGTTGAGATAAAAGCAGTTTAATAGTTAAAGTGCAATGTGCTGCTACTACTACTGCTACTAATGAAAGTGAAATAACAAGGAGAGACATACAAAACTAGAAGGGAAGAAGAAAAGAAAAAAACCACCACAAAACAAAAAAAAACCCAGAACCCCAATAAACATAAGTGATGCACAATAAAATTGCTCATCACCCACCAAACGATATCCAGACCAACCCAAACAGCAATTGGTCTCTTCCTGCTTAACTTCCCCCCCTCCAGTTTCTATACTGGGCATGGCCGCTGTGGTATGGAATACCCCTTTGGCTAGTTTGGATCAGGTGTCCTGTCTCTGCTCCCTCCTGGCTTCTTGTGCCCCTCCTCCCTGGCAGAGCATGAGAGACTGAAAAGTCCTTAATTGGGGTTAGCATTACTCAGCAACAACTAAAAACATCAGTGTGTTTTCAGCATTGTTCTCAGCCTAATCCAAACACAGCACTGCACCAGCTACTAGGAAGAAAACTAACTCTATCCCAGCTGAAACCAGGACTGTGTTAAACATCACACTCTCTTTGTCTTAAGCAGTGTTCACTCTTTGGACCAGTATCCCTGTTGATGTGAGTTCAACAGCTGTGGGTCTCAGTGGATTGTGCAGTTTCGCTTTATCAGAATCTGGCATGAAGACATGGTACTTTCTGCACACCATATGGGGAAGAGGTGAAGGGACACATTGGGAAGGTTAAGAAATGCAGTACAGATCCTTGAATAGGCAGCTTTGGTGCACATTTTAGAGCACAGCTCCAGTGGCATGCTGAAGATGAGCTGACTTGGGGAACTGGAAGGTGGATGGCTATGCTACTGCTCTGTTCTGCTGTGTGTATCTATCCCTAATATTGCAGTGGTTGAGTTATGTAACGTCAAGAAGTTTCAGATATTGCAGTTCAGACATAAATCAGCTTCTAATTGGTTTTGGGATTAAATCCACCCTGAGGTATTGAATATTCTTCTCAGGTTTCTGATCCTTGCAATTTATGAAATTAGATATCAGAAAAGGCAGACTATTTAGCAAGCTGTATTTGCAGTATGTCTCTTAAATGAGAAACCTTGTAAGTGAATTTCTATAGGTCTATTATTTTTTCATTGTTTTTCAGTCTTAAAGGAAAGATTTATAGTTCTGGTAGGCTAATGAGAATAAGGTTCTCAATTTACTTTAATAAACCCTGCTTCAGGCTGTCATTGTATCAGATGAAGCATATTCCACATTTGCAAAGGTACCTTTAGTCACATGGTGATTATTGTGGTGGCTGCACTTTCTCTTAAATGGAAGCTTATTTCCCTCTCTGTGTAACACGAATGTTTGATTCCTTGCCGTTTCATTTTTATTTCTCCGAAGTTGTCTCCTTTGAGCAAGAGGGCCATTATACCAGGCTTAAGAGAAACTAAGTATGCTACTGCACCCAATCAAAATGACATTTAAAAAAATGAGTTCAAGATACAAGCTAATTAAAGATGATTATGCAGGGCTTTTTCTCAGGTTTTCAAATTAGCAGAGGTTTCAGAGTATCTGATCTGCAAAGATTCACGTTTGTATACTTTAGTCTCATGTCCATTTTGTAAATTATTCTCTTTCTTCAGTCATAGTTCTTTCACATAGCAAAAAACCTGTGTCAGAAGCCAGTGATCTTTTTCCTCTTTAAGCACCACAGCTCTCTGCCCATTAAAGTGAAATTTTAAAGCTTAGTGCAGGAAGAGTTAAAAAATCAAGCCAGTATGAAAACAGTTCAAGTTTGAATGGAAGTTATCTCTATCCACTCTGGGAAATCACAGAATTTATGCTCACTTAATTCAGTCTCCTACCAAGACAGTTTTTCCTATGGACAAATATGATAATGTCAGCGTCACTGCAGTTTGGAGGAGGGGTTGCACATGCCAATAATTTCCTGCTGCTATGTTTGTCAGAGGTGAAGTCAGTATAATATTTGGAAACGGCTAGGTGTGGTCATCTTTACCTCTTTTTAAGATGGTATAGGACTTTCTTATGTGGGCTATAGCTTGTTGTGGTGTACCTTCAAGGTATAACTGGTAACTCTTCTAGGACTTCTAGGTACCTCTGGGGTCATGTGTAGACAGCATGATGAGCCTCTCAGTGCACCCCAACTAACCTGCCTGTTACATGAGATCAGGAAAGCTATGAAAGCCTCCATCCTGTTAGAAAACCTGAAAGTAATGTACTCCTTTCCCCACCCGTGTGGCTGGCAGCTGGGAGGAACTGGATATAGAGGAGAGAATGCAGCCCATCTCCATCCCCTTCTCAGTGGGAATGGAGGTGCAGGACCACTCAGCTTCCCAGAGGGTAGAGCAGCATGCCCTGCACACTCTCGCATAGCTGGTAAGGAGAGTGGCAGCACCAGCAGGAGCTGGTGTCAGATAGATTACACTGTGCTGCAGGAGCTTTTACAGATAAATGCCAACACATTTTCTTTGGGAGCTGTAAAAGATCAATGATAATTATTCTGTTATAAAATAACAAACAAATTGTTTGTGATTGCATTCTGGTAGCATCTAAATTTACCCAAATTTTGCATCTGTTTAATTAAAGACTTGTCAAAATAAAGACTTACGAAAAATTCACCAGTATTTTCTGTAAGCAAATGCTGGTTCTGCCAGGGTATAAATTCTGCACCATCCATAACTAGGATGTGACAAACCTCCCCTTTAACATTGATTTCTAGCACAGCCACAGCCTTGCAGTAGCTCACAGCCGCAACTAACTCCCACATGAGAGCAAATGCCATTAACTTGAGCAAGCTGGATCAGGCCCCAGAATAATCTGTCTGGTGGATCAGCATAACCATTGTTGCAGTTTGTCCCATCATTTTTGAGATTCAAAGTCATCTTTTGTTAGGCTTCTGGAGCTGAATAAAAGCCAGCCTGTAATGACAAAGCATTTAAATGTGCTGCTGGAAACAACAGCTGATGATGTTGTTGCCCTTGTGTAACTAATGCAAAATGGACAGGACTGCACATTACGTCTTGAGTTCTCTAAAGTTAATTTCTAAGCTAGAATTTAATAAATAATGAAGCTCTGTTTAATGTTTGAAAGTTTTATCAAACTTTTCAAGTTTGTATGAAACAAAGACACAAGCCATCAAATTACTCAGTAATTATTAATATAATTATATATTATATATATATTATATATATATAAATATTTCTTTTTCAGTAAAGAATTAAACCCCCTTTATTTCCTGCTCTGTATATGGCTTCTCAATACATACATTACTGAACTATGTGAGCCAACCTTTGATCTCTCAGTGTTAAAAAATTATTGTCTGTAGTCTGTGTTAGTAACCCTGTTTTTTTATAATCTGTGACTCATTTGAAATAATATGCATCTCTTTTTGGCCTCAGATTAGTTAATCTTTAAAACAGAAAGAATGTCATCACATTTACTTTCATTCAAGTAACAGAATCTACTTTTGGTACGTCTTTTCCTCATTTGTATATTAAAAAAGCTGAAGTTTTCCTCATGAGGTTATGAGAAAAAAATCCATCAACGTTATCCATCTTCCTAAGACAGGCTTTTTTGATACTAAAAATACTGTGTCTATTTAGAACAAGAAAATAAGCTTCTAGAGTTAAAGCTGTTACATCAAGGTGATCTCATTGCTGGTGTTTGCAAAGAGGAAGAAAATAGCGTTTCTTTGCAGGAGCAGCCGCACAGCACTGGGTTGGAAGGGGCCTGATGCCTTCAGGAGAGTTAGAGACCAGTGCTCAGGACTTGGGGACTGTGGTTCTCTCACAAGCTAACGACCGCTCAAGGCAGCCAGCTCCCCAAGTCTCTGGCAGCTCTTTCTTACCCTAACCAAGCCTTTATATCTCCATAAGGAACAATGATGGTGTTTCAGGCCAAGAAACCATGAGGGTTTCCTGCACTCAACTCACTGATGTTCACTTGCATATATTAAAGGAATTGCAATTTCAGGCTTCTGTCATGGTGCCATAAAGCAGAACCAGGATCTTGTCATTTTGATGATAACAGTCTCCTATAGTACCTGTGACAAAAGTCTTATTGCCTGCTAAGGAAGTAAAAAGATGTCCACATATATGTTTACAAATACATTTAATAACGATAGTGCGTGGAGATATCAGATTCTCACATCTAAACAATATATAAGCATAGTGTAGTAATTCTTCTGCATGCTGTGAAACAAATCTGCGTGGAAACAGCACAGAGGAAAAAAGCCAAAAAGTGTACCTGCTGCAAAGAGATTGCCACATTGGTGCTTGTTGAACCAGGCTGTTTTGGTGTTTACTCAATCCCCTTTGAAATTCTCATAAGCAGTATTACTCTCTTTGGAGACTGGAAGGATTTACAGCATTCAGATTCTGCCAGTGGTGCTGGCAGTAAAGCCAGATTTTGGATTCTTATAACTGAGCAAAGATTTTAGACAAAATAGGAGCAGAAAGGAAACAGAATTCAAGTATTCTAGTGTAAGCCTTGCTGCCCAATTGATTGATTCAGTGCTGTTTGTTCTAGAGAAAGATATGCTGCCCCAAAATGATGATGAACTGCTCTATCACATTCTGAAAGCTTTGACACTGGGAAGACTCCAGATTGAAGTGTCTCTGAATCTCTGAATGAGAGTAAGAAAGTCAGGGTGTTCTGCCAGTCTTTATATATGAAATTTATTGGGGATCTCTTTGGGGATCAGATGTTCCTCACTCACCCCATTTCAAAATCATCTGTAGGCAATATGAACCCAGATTTTCTACCTGGGCCAGGTTTTGATTGCACTACAGAAATTCCAGCTTTAGGAACTGCAGTGAAATGAAGCCTTACGTCCTACTGTTCTAAATTCTCCTGATGGAAAACTTCCTCTGCAGATACAATTTTGGATATTCTGTGAAGTCAGCAAGACCCCCCCAGATGTTGTGCTTTGCTTTTGTTTTGGGAGGAATAAATCTGCTTTGATCCTCTGACTGTTGCCAGCAAACTGATGTGAACATCTTTCCAAATTCCAGGGGATAACTTTCCTCTTTTTTCCATAAAAATTCTCTGTATTTGCAAAATTGTCATTGTTCCATAATAGTAAAAGTGACTATTTCAGCACTGCAAACTTATTGATGTCCATTTTATTGTGTATCTCTATTTAATATATACCTTCTCTGTAAAACAAAAGGTTGCACTACCCAAGATACCCAGAATATTGCCCAAAAAGCTTTTCAGCAGTACGTAAAATATTTGTGCAAAAATACACATAATGGAGTACTGTGATCAAGCCAATGCCTGTTGTGCCTTAAAAGCAAAGTCGTTCTTTTCTGGACAAACTCAACACATTCATCGGCAATTTTGACTGCCTTGTATTCCTTCCTACCTCATGGTTCCTGTTTCTCAGGCTACTGCAGAGGTCATTTAATTATGATTGTAATTAGCCGGCAGATGGCACTACAAAACAGAACTCTGCGGCAGGGGATGTGGCTTGCGGCTGGGAATTCATCACCTTGAGAAAGATCGCAGGTTGGAAAAGCAAATGTTAAAACCTGAATTTTGATAATGGACAGGCCAAATCTTAAAACCAATTGTAGTAGTAATGGACGTTACAAACATCACTGCAGTGAATTAAAAGAGGGGCTGCAATCTTCTTCACTGACATACTGCAGAATTTCCTTCTCCAGAACAGCAGGAAGTATCTGAAGACTGACCATCCCAACTGAGGTCGGTTAAGACAGGGCAGGTTGTAACTAGGTAGAACTTGTGCAAAGGGGAAATGAGTCAGGGCTGCTCTCTGGAAATAAAAATGATCCTAATCCTTTGTCCTATACGGTCAGAATATCTGCTTGCTGCTTGGACATGGCCAGTAAACCTGAGTCCTGAGCTAAATTCTTTAGGTTATTTATTAATGATCATAAAATCATAGAGTCACAGAATGGTTTGGGTTGGAAGCAACCTTAAAGATTATCCAGTTCCAGCCCCCTGCCATGGCCAGGGACACCTTCCCATAGACCAAGTTGCCCAAAACCCCATCCAACCTGGAAGTATATGATTATATACATACATAACGTATAATGATATAGAACTAAATATTTTTCCCATTTTTATCTCTCTAGCTGTCTTCAGCAGTCTTTTTATGGTACATGTGATGTTCCTTGCCATGCTGCAATTAATGTCAAATTATACAATTCCTGTGTATTATGCATTTGGCTGGTTTGTTTCTTAGTTGTGTGAATAAACTGGGAACACACAGAAAGATATAAGGGTACCATCTATCCTCAGTCACTACTATGATATATTAGCCTTCATTTCTTTAGTTTAAATACTCATTCATGTCATCCCATGAATTTTTTAAATGATACTTCTACCTTTTACTACTATTAGTGGTAGAAAACAAATTTGTAAGAATCTGAAAAAAGGCATTTAAAAGACATTTTTTTCACACTTTTTACATAGCATGCCATAAGAAGCTGTGTGCCTGGGGCCTTCCACTATTAACTTCACATAAAACTGAGCAATCTTTTTAAACAGACAAGATAAATCTTTGTCATAGCATAAGCTGAAGGTCATAGGCTAGTGCCAGTAGAATGCATATACTTAGCCCATTGCCCTTACTCTGTGAACAAAGATGTCAAAAAGAATAACATCAATTTCATTGCTCTTCCCTCCAACAAATGTATCCTATATGAGGACTTCATTCATTTGAAAATCATGTGGGGAATCCCTCATTCCTGGTTCCTGTGGCATTACCTGTCAAAACCAAAGTTCTTAGTTCAACCAACGCATTTGCCCCTTTATACGGCTTTAGTCACAGCCCTAATGATTAAGATGCAAGTATGTATTTTTCGATCTGATTGCATTACATGTGTATGCAAGACTATGCAAGTTTGTAATAGATTCAGAAATTCATTTTAAGACTCAAGTTTGGTCTTAGTAAGCTTTTTTTTATTATTATTCATATTGGAAAATATTAAATGCTGAGAGTGATATTTCTTCCTTGAGCATTAACTGTAAACATTTCTAAAAGAATTAATCTTTAAATGAAAGAAATATTTTAAGAAAATCTGTAATATTTTGGTAATTCCTTCTGTGCACTTTAATGATGATTTTTGTTTTAACTGTCTGCAGAATTTCCAATGTGCTGCTCTGCAATGTGACGGATAGGGTGTCCTTTTGGTTCGTGGTCACAGATTCTTCAAAAAATGTGACAACTGTTCCTGGAAGTGAGGTAGAAGCAGCCATCAGGTACAGCCACTGCCTCTGTAACCTTTTCTTCCTTGCTGACTGAGGATGCTTTCTCTCTCTGGACTTGTGTGAATGAGCACTCTGCCTCTTTAAGGATGAACCCGTCCAAGTAGTTAAAGCACCAAGGGGTCACTACTCTTTCATGCATGTGAGACTAGAGGATTTTTAACAGTCCCACAGAATGCAAAGCGTGTTGGCACTGGGATTATAACTTGGAAGGAGTTTCCCTCACTGCTGGAGCCCCAGAAGAAATCTTGTTCTTTTCTAGAGCTTTACCTGTAATTTGCTGACCAGTGTACTGCACTTATGCAGTTCTCATCCAGCTGCTGTATTTCCCAGTGAGAGAGCCTTCTCCCTCAGATGAGAGAATTGCACACTTTCTGGGTGTAATTTATATCATAGAATCATATTTAGGTTGGAAAAGACCTGTAAGATCATCAAGTCCAGCCATAAGCTGTTAACACTTGACGGTGTTAACTGTCAAGTCCATCACTAAACCAAGTCCCTAAATGTTACTTCAGTGTCTTTTCAATATCTCCAGAAACGGTGACTCGACCACTTCCCTGGGCAGCCTGTTCCAATGCTCGACAACCTTTCTGATGAAGATGTTTTTCCTAATATACAATCTCAGTCTCCCCTGGTGTAACTTGAGTCTGTTTCCTCTCACCCTGTTGCTTGTTACTTGAAAAACAAACTGACACCTACCTGTTGCCATACTAGTTTCAGGTAGTTGTAGAGAGCAATAAGGTCTCCCCTGAGCCTCATTTTCTTCAGACTAAATAACCCCAGTTCCCTCAGCTGCTTCTCACAGGGCTTGCTCTCTGGACCCTTAACCACCTTACTTGCCCTTCTCTGGACCTGTTCCAGTACCTCAATGCCTTTTTTTTAGTGAGAGGCCCAAAACTGAATACAGTATTCGAGGTCATTTAACTTTAGTTGCGTGACACATGCACATCTATGCCTAGACTAATGGCCACAGGCTCCCTTTTGGTGCTTCTCAATTACAGTTCATCTGACTTAATTCAGAAGTCAGCTTTCACTATACAAGAGCTCCTGTGAATTCTTCATGAGCAGAGCTGGCTGTGTCCCAGCTTGTCTTAAACAATCTTATGCTCACATTCTTTTCATATCATCTCTTCCTAGAATGCCAGTTGATAACGTTGTTGAGCATTGCTTGTACAAAGGACCATGCAGTACAAAGCAATTTGCTTTCTACTAAATATCACATTATCACATAGCCAATAAAAGCAGGAGTGTGGAGCTGAAGAAGGGGGAAAAAAAAAAGGGGGTAATCTCACTTCAGTGGTCCATCAGACCTGCATAAAGGGTTTATAGGGATGACTCCCACAAGCCGCATAACACGTACATTTCTGAAGCACGGAGTGGAAAACAGACCTCTTTGTTTTCAGGCATTCTGTACTTTGTCTTGAAAATTCATGTTATCTCTATGGAGGTGTAATGCCTAATTCCTGATGAATGAGTATGCGTTCTTTTGGAAAGATTAACTTAAGCTCATGAGCAGATTAAACTATTTCCTACAGAGACACCAAACAATAGCTTCATAGCATTAGTGAAGGAAGCAGATTATTTATTCACTGAAGCTCTCTGTAAGAGTGATGGAATGCAGGGGTTTTGCATTTCTGTTATTCTTTGATACCTTCAGTAGCATAAGCTGATTTATTTAAATCTTTTATGCGCCCTGTTTGCCACAGAAATTGGATGCTGTTATAGTATGTTTGGTTTTTAACCGTTGTCTGTCACCTGATAAAGAATATGCTATTTATAGGAACTCTTATAACTTAGAAATGAGAAATAAAATTATCTATAAAACTACAATACTTTTTATTCAATTGCTTCTGATTGTAGGCTTCCACACTAAACCATTATTCTAATTCTTCAGGCTACAGTAGCACATTACTCATGGACAAGAATTTTATTGTCTCATATTCTCTACAAAGTAAGAATAAAGAGGAAAGTAAACCTTTTCAGAGTTCTGTATGATACTCAAGATCTTGCATAAATATACACAAGGTATTCTTATGCATATACAAACATGAAATGCACCTGTAGTTGCCTGCATTTCAGCACATAATTCTGTAACTACAGCTGTTAGATGACGGTGAACAATGCTTATTTCAGCTGTTCACAATGATTCTTTCATATCAGTAGGGATAAAAATCTTTTCTAAATCAAAGATGGATTACCGTATAATGAGTCTTGTAATATCCCATGGCTTTCAGTCTTCCCCAGGAATGCTAGCTTTTCATTAAGGCTAAGAACTTCCTGTTTAAGGGAAAGCAAACGTTATAATTTCCAAGGAAAAAAAACGCAAAATCTTACTTGCATTTCCCATATATTTGTTCTTAGGAAATACTTGCTTTATGGTAATTAAATGGAATTGTCTACAGGAAAGCTGCTTGTAAATCGTACAACTACAAATAAAAAGAATCTCTCAAGACAAACATATGTAATAAATTTTCTCAAAAATTTTTAACATTCTGAAAGAGATAATGAAAGATACTGCTAAAGCCTCTTAAGGCTGCTTAGATTTGGATCCAAAAATGCCTGAAAATGCCTAGAAATAGTGACTGTGAATGAAAGTATGCCTTAAAGGGTAGCAATTGGAAAAAAATGTGCAAAGTATAAATCCCTTTACATGCACCCTGCAGGGAGGAAGGGCGTGTAGGCTATATGGGTGGATTCTTCTGGATCAAATTGTATCTTGTGCCTTGTGGGCCTAAGAAAACCCACAGCAGCAAGAGCAGATATATCGGCCCGTCACATGCAGGGTGGTTCAGTTTGAGGAACCAAGGGGCACTGAAAAGTAAATCCACTTCTGTGCTAATCTTGAATGCTGCATGAACAAGATAACAGAGCTGCTTTTACAGATTACAACCTGCTAAGTCTTCAGTGTATGGTCCAAACTAGAAGTAAATAATAATACTCATCTATATTTCCCAGTTTTTCTCATGAACACATACAAAATTCAATTGTACAAAACTTTGTAAGTGTGTGGACGTCTGTGGATTACTGACAAGGTCTGTATTAAAATGAAGGTTTGTGTAATCTTGCCAATATCATACTGGATCAAATTCAGCCCTCCCTGACTTGCAGCACCTATATGATTTTTTTTTTCCTTTTATCTTTTTAACTTGTAAAATGCCATTATAAAAAATTGTGTTGTTCTTTGTGTTTTTATGAAGGATGAACCGGAACAGAATCAACAGTGCCTTCCTACTGAGTGACAAAACACTGCAGTTCGTGAAGATAACCTCAACCTTGTCACCTCCTGTGGAACCCTCCACACCTGTCTGGCTTATTGTATTTGGTGTTGTTCTTTGTCTTATTTTGGCTGGAATTGTTTTCCTCGTTGTTGCAGGGATTCATCAGCGCAAGAAGTAAGCGGCTTAGCTTTTCTTCTGTCTTAACTGAATGCTGCAAGTTAAGCCACCTGGGCTGGTTTTGTTTTTCAGATCAGTCTCAGAGAAATTATAGCTGTGCCCCCCTCTCCCTCACTAGGTAAAGATAACCTATCTGTGTGTTTCTGAGAAAAGGAAGTATAGATGTGAAGTGTAACTGTGAAGTATAGTAACGTTGAGTTGTACTGAAGAAATGGGGAGTATAAATACGATCCTGGAGAATACCTAACTAGACATGACAGCTTTACAAGACATTTGCTGTCATTGTTCTCAAGGTTTAGCGTGCCACAGGTGAGCCTTCTCTCACAGACTACCCAAATTGCTACCAAGAGGGAGAAGCCTAGCAGTGATTGTGCACTTGCTGGCAGGGCTAAAAAAATCGCTGCTGCAGTTTGAGAAGACTCAGTAGAGGACACAATAATGATTAGTGTATGGCTGAAGAGGGTCTGCTCAGTGGAACGGTGCATGGTCTCACCTTATTTAGTGCAAAGAACCCAACCCTTCACAGATTCATGACCAGACCTCCCCATGAGCCTAAGCGTTCTCTGTTTGACAGTAGGGTAGGAAAGAGATACACTCTTTTTGTTTCTGCCCTTTTTCTCTTAGTTTCTGTGGTGGCAGTGGTGAAAAAGAGATGCTTTAGGCTGCCACAACAGTTATGCTATGCATGAGAAAATTATGACTTCAGCAACAGAGTTATATAGGAGCAGCAGAACTGAAAAAGGGTAAATCTCTGCTGACAACTAGATAATGTTAAAATTATTGCATATATGGTAAGCTGCATCCCCAAATACAACAGAACAAAGGATTCTTGCAAGATACGAAGAGTGGTGTGTTGTAGAGACACTTCCTTTCTGCCTCCTTATCACCTTGAAGAACGTTATTTTAACTGCAGAAGAACACCACTTATTGTGAAGGATAAGTGCTTCTCATAAAGAACCTGTAGTAGTGTAGTCAGAATGCCTTTAGTTATATTTTGCATTCAGAATAATTGTATGATTTGCAAGCCCTCTGTTTTTAAAAAGCAGAATTTGACAAACAATAGCTAAGAGATGCTGTTGGGGGAAGAGTCTGGGCAGATACTTCAGATGTGTGATTAGCTTAGGCTGTGTCACAACCTTCCGTGTGGTATGGGCTGAGTTCTTTCATCTCTGAACCTCGGCAACTTCTTCTGTAAAACTGGAGAATGATGTTGCTGTCTGAAGTCCATATGTGCCCTCTGTGTTAGTAAAATGGCTGTGTGTCTATGTAGTGCTTAACTTAAAGGGGGTCTTTGAACATTTCAAATAAGTGTAATATAAATAAATTATGCTAAATAGCCATGATATTTTTTCCTAGCTAAAATAATAATTTGTGTTTCATATCATGCTGAAAGACAGTATTTTCTCCCCTCTATTTTCAAAATAACTCAGCCGAGCTTGAGCGGTTCCCCTCAATATGGTGTAAAGTACATGCTCATATCATCATACTGCCACTAATATGACTTGCTGCCTGCCTGTGGTCAGTTGGCATCTGGCTCATGCTCTTTTTGTCGTTTTACTTGTTATGCTTCATTTCTCCTGTTTCCCTTCTTTGCCTTTACATATAACTTTTCCTCAGAGCAGATCCCACCATGATTGAACTCCAACTCTCCTTTTACATCTATGGCATCTGCAGGCAGGGGCAAGGGAGTGAGAGAGAGGGTAAACCAAGCATATATTTCTTCCATCTACTGTTGCAAAGACTGAAAAAATAACATGGATGGTATAAGCTATTTGGCTGCTTGAAAGAAGAGCCAGACATCAGAGAAGAGAAATCAGAAAGTACTCATCTCTTTTGCAGGCATCAAAGTATGTGACCAGGTTGTCAAAGATTTTAGCATGCCTAGTAATGAGTTTTACTGGAAATCTGTCCAGTGCTGACATAACAGCAGCTTTGCTGCCTAGCAAGCCGTGTTGGAAATCTGGCCCCAAGGACAGTGTTGACTTCTTATAATTCATAAAATCATATCAACCATAGAATGGTCTGAGTTGGAAGGGACCTAAAGCTCCTCTAGTTCCAACCACCCTGCCATGGGCAGGGACACCTTCCACTAGACCAGGTTTCTCAAAGCCCTGTCCAAACTGGCCAGGGATGGGGAAGCCACAACCTCTCTGGAAAACCTGTTCCAGTGTTTCACCACCCTCAAAGGGAAGAACTTCTTTCTAATATCAAATCTAAAGCTACCCTCTTTCCATTTAAAGCCATTACCCACTGTTCTATCATAACATGCCCTTGTAAGAAGTAAAAATAAATAAAAAAAAATAATTTGGAATTCTGTATTTATAAGCCTGTAAAGTATTGGTTAAATACCTTTGTTAAAGGAAGCCCAAAAGCACATGCTTCAGGCTATTCGTACTCAGGGTGGCAGGGAAGCACATGATTGGCCTATAATGGAGTTTCAGGAATGAGTTACACTCATGCCTTATTTCTTGAGTTGAAAGATTTTCTTAATTAGTCCTTCAGTGTGCATCACTGCCAACATATCAAATTCTAGCCCACAGCTGCCTGCAGTTGAAGAGCTCTGTGTAATTGTAGCCTTTGACTTTACAGTGAGCTGTATCAGACATACTGTCTCCCAGCCTTATGTTTGTTCTCCTTTCATTGCAGCTATAGGACACCTCCCTGTCTGATAATAGATTTGGCACATACCCAGGGCAGGATCATCCTCTGCTGGTTATGCTGAACTAGACTGAAGTCTGTCCTTACCCCCCAAAATACCATCTGCAGCAGAGGCCATAAACATTTGCCTTGGGAAGAGTGAAAACAGAGTAAGCACACGTTTTTTCCCTCTGTTACTCTCCCAGTGTGTAATTTACAGCTGGGGGCCTTCCTGAGCTGTGTTGGGTTTTCATGTATTGGGTAACCCACAATGTTTTCTCCTTAACTTGTTAGTCTTCCCTTGGACTCAGAAATTTTTGGCTTCTCTGAATTCCTATGGCAACAAGTTCTACACATCTCATCTTTGTGTAATTTCATAGAATCATAGAATGGTTTGGGTTGGAAAGAACCTCAAGATCATCTAGTTCAAACCCCCCTGCCATGGGCAGGGACACCTCACACTAGACCATGTCACTCAAGGCTCTGTCCAGCCTGGCCTTGAACACTGCCAGGGATGCAGCATTTACCACTTCATTGACCAACCTGTTCAAGTGCCTCACCACCCTTACAGTAAAGAACTTCTTCCTTACTGTACCTATTACCTCTTATATTATCACTACAATCCCTGATGAAGAGAATTTCTTTCAAACCTGCTTGTTAGCATCTTCTTTTATGTTCTGCCCCACAGTTTTTGTACTAAGGAACACTCCTTTTAGCAATGTAAGAGCAAGTACAGCAGCCAGAGGTCAGAGTTTTCCACTACTACTGCCCATGTTTATGTTTAGCAAATCTGTAATGCCAAGAATCTCCCAAAGGCCAATAAAATTTTATTATTGTTAATATCGCTGTTATTAGCAGTTACACTGACTCAGGTTGTTCTTGTTGTCCTGGGTCAGATTGTTACAGTACGTGTTGCAGGATAGGAAGAACCAGTGGAGCTGACCTTTGAGTTTCTTATCCTCTGAAACCGCTGATGCTGCAGGCTGTAAAATGTAGCAGGTTTTTAAACTATGAACTAGTAGATCTCAAGGTCAGAATAAATCTGGAACTAAAGGAACATTGTGACATGTTGACTGATATTTCTGTATTACATCCTCTTGTGGTTGTATTTTTGGATAATTTTAATATGCTTTCGGTGAGAACTGGAGCCTGGAAAAGTGAAAGCTGTGCAATTGTTTGATCTAGAAAACAGAAATATAAATACTGGGTGGGAAGGTGGCTGTTAATGAGGATTGAATGAAAAACACAGATTTGTAGCAGTAAGAGTATCTAAGTTCTGGAGATCATCAAGGAGTGTGAGGGCATTCGAATCTCCACATTTGAAGACTATAGTCTTAAGATGATCGGTTCCTAAAATTATGTTTTAATTTGCCCACATCATGGGGTAAAATCTATAACATACCTAACAGGGTCAGACTAGATGCTTAGCGTGGTCCTTCCTGACATAAACCAAAAACAGATGTAGAGGTTTTTTCCATTTTTGTTTTTCGCCAGCTTTTCCTTCTGCACTCTGCAGTCATTCTACAGAATGAGAAGGTGAAGTAATATTTATAACATACTTACAACATGTTTACTTTAGGTTTTCTGATTCCTGATTCCTGACCTCAAACCACTAAACAAGGGTTTCCAGTCTTTAAGCCGCCACCCTCTGTGGTTTGCTTACAGCAGCAAAGAGGTGCACCAGATTATGCTTTTCATAACCTATGATGAACTTCTGACTATATGTGCAGTTTCCTGGCTGTGGAATCATGGTGGAGTGCTGCAGGTCAACAGAATAAGATAATTTTCTCTTTCTTGTTTTTAGAAAGAATAAAAAGTCAACAGAGAGAGAAAATTTAGAAGAGAAATGCGAAGTGACAATAACAGTAGAAAATGGGATTCCTTGTGAAGCACTGGATTTAAAAGCAGGCCGTATTAATGGAGTCTTTGCAGCAGATGATGAACGGTTCACATCCTTATGAAATGCTGCCATTGCTATCTGGTGTTCTTTTTGAAAGACTCCTGTGTCTACCTTATCTCGTCACTACTCCTCAATGTCAAACATGAAGACAAGAAAAATGTCCTTTCACTTAATTTCCCTCAAGAGAACTCTTTGCTGACGATACATACACTTGAACTTTCATTACAAAGTTTTTGTTCATGGGCAAAGCAAATGAGAAGACCTCAAATGATAACCATTAAAGATTACCAGAAGATGTGCAGCAAAACAAGGTTGAAACCTGCCTTGTGGCAGGCATTTAATTTGTAATGATTATTTAAATATGTCCATCGCTTGTTTTCCCCTAATATAAATGTGAAACTGAATGTCACTGAGGTTAACATCTATCATTGTCAATTCTTGCTGGGCTTTCTTTCAAGCCATATGCAAAAGTTTCTCTGTAAAATGACTTGGTTTTGCTGGTACACAGTATGCCTTTGGATTTAATAGTGATCAGTGCATGGAAGTTTTCATTTATTGAGAAAAAAAGCAAGCTTTCACAGCCTCCATAACAGCAGATTAAAAAGCAGCTGGACCATATATAGCTTTAGGGCTAGCAAAGATCTGGTACTAAAACTGTTTTTCATTTAACAGTCAAAGTCACAAAGCATATGACCAGGAAATTAAAAGTTGCAAAAGTTTAAGATCTGTTGAAAGTAGAAATTTCAACAAAGGGCAGATTTCCAAAGGTGCAGTCTGTAGTGAGTGGCCCAGCTCTCATTAAATCTATGAGGACATTTCACAGCTCTGAAAAAAAATCCCCCTTACGTTTTTAAATAGTGAAACTAGAGTAGACATCCAAGACATAGCCAGCCTGGGGTCAGGTGAACCTTCATGTGACAGCTGGAGAGCTCCTGAGAAGGTTCAGTGCTTGAGACACCAGCTGCTGGGCTTGGTGTACCCAACTTGCATGACAACATGTAGGTGGTCGTAAGTTGGCAGAGAGTTTTCAGACCTGTGTTGTTGTTTGTGTGGCTGGGAGTTGAGGGCACCAAATGGTACCAGACCCTGAACTGCACTGTTGGATTGCTTTGAAGTCAGTCATACGTACAGACTGCACTATCTGGGCCCTGATCCAATTCCTATTTAAATCTGTGATAAAATTCTGACTGATTTCAGAAGAACTGAGCTCCAGTGAAAGGGGGTTTGAGTGTGTGGGTAACTGTGCACAGAGAATGGAAGTGTGATGCAGTATCTGCAGTCACCAAACAGCTGCCCGTATCACTGGAAGCAGAATTTAACCATTAGGCATCCTGTTTGCTGTGTTTGGAGGCAATATTAGAAAAACCATTTATTTACCAAGGTTATTGCATCAGACTCCTCACAAAGAAGAACAGGGTAAAACAGGGTCAAAGCTGCTTGTAAAGGACCATCCAGTCCTAAGGCTAAAATGTTTCTTGTATCCCAGGGTATACGTCGTTCAGCATTTTGGCTGTATTGAGCACTTCTGGTTGTCAATTTGACTTAGTGCTGGCTCTTGCGAACAGGGTGAGCAGAAGGTTAGAAATGGGGAAGAGGAGGGTAAGCTTCAGGACAAAGGGAGGAACCTCAGAGGGAGAAGCTCAAGGCTAGGGGAGTTGGGGAAGAAGAGGGCTAAATGCAAAATAAAACTATGGAACTCACAATTTACGTCATGTGGTCTCATCTGTCACAGTTGTCCTGCTGGTGGGTACCTCTGGACAAGGGTGGCATCTTCTCTGTGTCCCAGAGGGTGTGCTGCTCCATTCTGAAAAGGATTAATAAAGTCAGTTATTCATGTAATATCTCAGTGCTTCAAAATTACCATCCACAACGTGGAGATATATTTCTCATAGGAATGTCAAAGATGAAGCGTACTGGTGTTTAAAATTGTATGGAGGGAAGATACAGAGTACAGTGTTATTATTGCTTCCTCAGTCATTGCCCCAAGGTCTTTCACTTAGGCAGAGTTTTATTGAGGTAATTCAGATCCCATAATTTCTAGAACTTCACACTTTTTGTATTTTTTGTAGGCAGATAGCTACACTGCAGTGTGACCACAATGGGTTGCTGTAACTGCAGCACCTCTGTAAGAACCTGTGAAAGATTTTGGTGAGAATAGCTTGGCGGTGCAAGAGCAACCTCAAGCTACCGACTAAGAATTACTATTATCCTCTATTGTACTGTATGATACCAAAATAAAATTCATTTGCTATGGAAAAGGGCCAAGCATATCTGATCAAAATAATTATCAAAGTCTGAGTGAAGAAGGTTCAATTCAGCCTGTGGCACTGGCAGATAATTTGAAAATAGAATGAAAGCCTCTGAACAAAAAACATTATGTGATGTGGGCTGACTCTGGTGGTAAGTATTTAATCACTGACTTCCTCCCAGCTTACCTTTTAGCCACGTAATTACTTTACAGCAGTTTGATGTAATGTTCTGCTAATGATGGCATGGGATTCACTCAGATCATATATGTTGCTTGCCTCTCTGCTGACAGAAGATGGCTTGAGAGAAGCAAATGATACATGAACAGGCACGTATCACACTTAGCGATGCTTTGAAGTCAGGGTTGGTATTATCTCTTTCACTGAAATAGGTACCACAAACTGGGTTAACCAAGGGCACAGTGCTACAGAAGAAATAAATCTCTTCTCTAGTTTCTGTGTGCAGCAGGATCGTATTAAAAAAGCATTTTGATTTGGTAAAGGCTGTTGTCCAGAGCCTGCAAATGGTACAGTAACAATTTATATTCCTTGAGGATCTCACCCAGATGTTTTATGTAGCTTTCACCTTTTTTTTTTCCTCTAAACCACCTGCTGTCAAACAACCTGATAATAAACAGAAAAGTGAGAAACAAACAATATACACTGTACTGTAAACTACTTCCTAAAACAGTGAGTCGGTTCTGCTTTCAGTTACATTTGTGCCATACCAATGAATTTTGACAAAGGAACATGGTCTGCTGGAATCTACCCTGTTTCATTTTCAAGAGCTTCATTTGAGAGAAAAAAGAGTAAAGGAAATTCAGTTAAATGAAGCAATAAAGGCAAAGAAGTTATGTTTGAAGAGTCGACAGTTCAGAGGATGTTACAGTTCTGTTCAGCTTACTTGAGAGAGATGTCTAGGCTAGAATGAGCACAAATCATGCATGAACAAGTTGTTTACACTGCCAGTCATTAGCTACACATTTGTAGTGCTAGAGAATGTTGGGAACTCTGCAGTGCCCTCCTTGAATTAGATCCAGCACTGGTTGTGAAGCAACTGTTTGCTGTGTGCAACCCTCAGTGTTGTATGAATCACAGACTGGTCTTGTAGATGAAGCTAGCAGTCTTTGTTTACGCATATGTATGCAGGGAAGATTGCAAACTGTGAGCAGATGTTGAAGCCCTTACTTGAGCCATTCTGCCACTTGTTTGAAGGAAAGCTAGCCATTCTGCCCTGCAAACTGATGCTTACTCTGTGTTAGGGAAAACTAGACTGAAGCTTGTTCTGTCACATCAGCATTTGTGTTTTCCCTTCCATGACAGTGTACAATACCTTGAGAAAGTCTGTGGTTCTCACTCCTAAACATCTCCCTGTTAGCCCACCTGAAAGTCTGGCGCTCACTACCGGACCCAGTATTCCTACAGGCTATGCCCTACATGGTCATATTTGCCTGTCCAGATATGACATTTGCTTCTGTTGCATTGACCTTAATGGAGAACTCTTTCCTGGCTATGCCTTCATAAAGGGACACCTTTGTTATGCATTTTGAGGGAAGACAGAAGCCAGTTCACAATTTCTACCACTGTTCACAAAAGAGAAGGCTGAAGTGGGCACAAGGAGCCTTAAGGTAGGATTCAAGTGATGTTCCTTCATTGTGAGAATGAAATAATTCCCAAATTAATACAAGTCGTGGAATTAGAACAGGAGCTTCTGGTTTGATAATTTGAACTGGGCATCATTTTTTTCAAAGCAAGGAGCAATACCACACGTTGAAGGAAAGAGTTTTTCTTATGTAACCTCCCACATGTGGAAAAACAAAAGAAATTACTTTAAATCTTAGGGCAGAAGGGCAACAAAAATGTAAAATAACTCCCAGTGAAAAGTGAGTTTACGTTTCTAGATACTCCTAAAAATATGGCTCTGCTGCCCTCAGAAATTTGGTCAGTTCATCAGTGCAATAACCTGTGACTCATAAGCTGTTTTAAATGGGCCAAGTTTATATACAAAATGCATTGACCAACTGTCCACAATCCATTAGCAATGAGCAATCTGTGCTTGGTTTTCTATGAGCAGTTCCTTTTAGCCTCTCATGGTTTTTGTTTCCTTTTAATGTGGGATGCAGGGAGGGATGTGTGCAATGGAGTGACACCACAGCTTCCTATGCTGACAATTGCTAATGAAAAATTTTCACTGTTAGATATTCCTAATTTGATGGACTGAACTTGCTAGTTTTCAAATCACATAAAGCTAAAGTACACTGACAGTGATGCGTGATACGCACTTGCCAGCACAAATGTGTCAGTATATTCAGTTCTGTGAATACATTAAACACTGTGGATGCACATGGCGTAACGCATTTGTGTTTTAACTGGATATTCTGTGGCTGGATTGATGCAAACATCAATCCAGAGGAATTCCACCTTTATAGCACGTATTCAACTTTGTTGTAAGCAAAGTCAGAAGGTTCAGTATGAGCTGAATTTGACCTAAGATCAAAAAGAAAAGTTTGATTTTGCTGTTGTCTCCCTTCTCCTGTGCTTCTGTTTCCCTGGGAGGTGGCAATCTGAAGCCATCAAAGCATCTTATTAGCTACAGCAACGGCTAAATAGGAAACATTTAATTTTTGAGAAATAATGAGAGAGTGTGTTCTGACGTTCTTTCTGTCAGCTTCTGCCTCTCTCCTATCATTTAGATCCTAATTGCTACAAATTACAGTGTGTAGTTTTTATCAGTTGTGGACCAACAGACCTTGGACTGATGTACGCTATGATATTGTATTGAAACAACATTGTAGATGCTGATGTGCAGACACATGTTTAATGTAAAATGAACTGGGAGCACTCAGTAAAACTGAAATGAGAAACACTGGATGCCTAGATGAAAAGTTGCATTCCACAGGATCAGTACCTTTCCCTTCACTGGTGGGGCAAGGTGGCTTTTTGTAATGGACAGGGCATAAGGAATGTAGAGTATTGTTTCCCTGGGTGCTTCCCTCTCCTTTGCTTTATTAGCATATGGTCTTGATTTTGATTGTGGCCTTCAGCAGTGACACTTCATGATATCCTAATTTAACCTGCTGGTTTGTACACTCATCTGCCTTCCTGAAAATCATTCAGCTTCAAAGCTTTCTCCAAAACCATGGAAAAACACTTTGGTTTCCTGATGCTTTGGGCAGCTGACAGCATCATTAAACAACTCCTGATATTGTGATGCTGTTTTCAGATCTGGGGCTTGCCCCTGCCCACAGGGCAATACCCTCCTTGGCGATGGAGAGCACGCTTTGGCTTGGGGAGCAGCCACCAGTCTGTGCCTCTATTAGAGCAAATATGTGTGGTGCAGAAGTCATAGCTTTTCTTTAAGTTTGAAATCCAGGCAGTGAAACAGCCTGCCATGGGACAGCAGTTTATGGAGGGATACGAATTAGTCATCCAAGGTGCCAGCCCCAACCCCAGGTTGGCAGGGTACAAACCCCTCCCTGCTCCATGAAGTTACTGGGATATGGCTGTGTGGCCAGATCAGCTGCAGGAGATGGGTGCAAGAGAGGTAGAAGCTCCCCCTACCTCACTTCTTCCCCTCTGAGATGAAGGTCCTGTGTGTGGGGCAGCAGGTGGGGAGTCTTTCTGCCCTGCACTCATTGCCTTGACCTCCATTCCTGCTGGGCAATGAGGAATGAATTTGACCAGCCACTGATCCACCCTGTCTGTTACTGCAGAGGAAGAGCCAGCTATGCCAACACTGGATGCTGGTATGTGCCTTTTGCACAGGAGCTGGTCCCAGGTGGCTCAGAGGTTGAGCAGGACAAGATGTGCCTACCTGCAGAGTAAGAGAGTTGTCCATCCTTGCTGCAGCACAGCTCTGCTCCCAACCTAGGGAGCAGACACAAGGATTTCACAAAACCCCCTTCTTGTAGGAGAGATCCCAGTGAGGGGAAAGGCCCCGTCACATGGACTGAGGGCAGCTGGTGAGCCAGAAAGCCAGCACCCTGGTCCCAGCACTGGCAAGAGGGCTTTTATCTGATAAAAGGGCATATATCATGCATGCAGAAGAGTTAGTCATGTGCGAAAAAGGCTGCTCAGGGGATTAAAAGGACTATTTGCCCAGCCCCCAGTTTGAAGCACCAGGAAGAGGCAGAGGTGCTGGGATTGCCCCCCGGCAGTGCCCAGGTGCAGCTGAAGCAGCATGGCCCCTCTCCAAGTACTACTGTAGTGTCAGAGAAATTTGCGCCGGGGCTGAAGCCACGCTTGGGCCATCCACTTCCTGCACAAAGCCACTTTACGGGGAGTCCTCAGAGCAAGGATTTGCCAGGTATTTAACTGATTTAAGCAGCTCTTTGGCAAACAGCAGAGGAATGGCAGAGAGTGGGTCAGGCGCAACCCTGCACAGGCAGTGGGATGGCTGTTCCACAGCAGCTCATCCTCCTTGGGGATGCTCCAGGCCAGGCAGCCATGGTGCTATGCAGCCATAGCCCTTCAGAGCCCCTCTCTGTAAATCAGTCACTGAGTAATGCTTATGTCCATTTTTTATGCACTAGGCAGAAGTGCAGCAGAGAGCTTAGACAATTATCCTGTCTGGAAAAATTGCCCGATAATGATATTTTAAGCAATTTAAAGAGTTTGTGGTCCCCAATACACAACACAGGAGTTTCTTATTGAGGCATGCCCTGACTGCAATTCTTTGTTATTGCAGTCATAGTTTCATAGCACAGCTCAGCCAACAACGTGAGTGGTGAGGCAGAAAGCTGTTCTAACAGAGCCAGAGTACAGATGAACATTGGTGGGCAGCTATTTAAGTAGATGTCAAACAACTCAAACCCTCGAGACTACTGGACTGGGAGTATCAGGTAGGAGCTGGGAGCCACAGTGCGCACTGGCGATCCGAGGGGTGGAGGGCAGGGTTGGCACACTGGAAAAGAATGAGGTTGTGCTGTCATGTCAGGTTATCTGCAGCCTTTGTACTGTGGCAAACTGACATAGTCATCTTTGCTCTGAGCCAAGCAGGCTGCCTGCCATTGCACACAACATCTTTGAATGAGACTGGATTTTAACTCCTGGTTGCTCTTCTCCTGTCACCCAAGCCCAAGGGCTGCTACCTTGCTACCCTTGCGGGATGTTTGGATTTCCTGAAAAGAATCAAGCTACTTCCATTTCTCAGTTGTTTGCTGTTTCCTTTTTGCTGTGGCACAAACTATCTCCAGGTTCTTGCCAGACCAGACAGAAGGTCCACCCCAAGAAATGCTCCCAGCTCAGTGGATGGCATCCTCTCCCAACAGGCCTGCCCTCACCATCTTAGACTACACAAGTCACTCCAAGCTCAGAGCCCAGCCATCCTTCAGAAAGCCTGTAGTAAGGCTGACACAAACAAGTCTGTATCCAGTGGTCTTCCATGTGTCTGCTTGCAGAAACAAATCCATCCATGAAAGTATGATGTGTGTGGAGCCCCACTGTTACAATCGTTTTTCAAAACATGTCTTTGTGCTAATTAATCAAACAGGTTAGAGTTTTTTTCTCTTGTGTTAAGGCAATGGCAAGAAAGATGCAGTGTAATTCTTGTATTATTTCTCAAATATGATATCAAGTATTGCGTTTAGGTATGCAATAGAAAAGAAGTTACAAATAAGGCTGAAAATTTGCAGCATAATTCAGTGTGGCTCTCCCTGCTGCCATTTTCAGCTCACTGTTCTAGTACCTGAAGAAGTACTGGGTCCAGTGAGTGTTCAGGTAACTTACCAGCATAGAGGAGAAAATAAAAGAGTTAAAGTGAGCAGTCAACATAATCCCTGTTGACTAATGGGAGACAAGAAATCATATCAAGGTGATAATAGAAATAATTCTCTACTCTGACAGACAGCAGATGAAACAACACAAAAACCTGTCAACATTTCAGTACATGACAGACTCAGTGACAAATTAAGGAACGATGAGCTAGACAAGAATCACAAAAGACACATAATTACTTCAAAAAACAGGCTTTACAGTTATCAGTCAAGAAGAGGGGCCATTTTAAGTGATAACTCTCCTGGGCCTTGCTGTATCCCATAAAATCTGGATGTGGGAAGAGAAAACCTAACAGGTTTGTGGCATTGCCAGGTGAAAGTCTTTTGAAGGATTAACAATTCCAAATGATCATAAAAAAATGGAAAACTGGTCTGAAAGCATTGCTATGGATTCAGCCCAGACAAATTCAAAATGTGCTAATTAGTGCCACCCTGGAACCAGAGGTACTGCGACAAGAAAGGAACAACTGAGCAAGTAGCAGTGCTACTGGAAAGGTCACAACTGCAACATGAGTCAGTGTTGGCTAATGTTGCCAGAAAGAAGGTATGTATCAGCAAGGTACATCATGTAAGATATGGATGGTGATTGCACTACTGATCATCGTTAAGGTTTCAGTTACGATCAGATGTGGACACGATCGCTGAGAAAGCATAAAATATAGTGAGTCTGGATGGCACCAAGAAAAGTAACATGGAATTTAGGGAATGTGGGGAAGGGTTGAGTGAATGCTATTGGGAAAAAAAAAAAAAAAAAAAGATTGCTAAAAGACTGCTAAAAGATTGTACATGGATGACAGATCACTTTTACATGGTCCACGGGCATGTATCACACAATATTGAAACAAGGTGCTTCCTCAAGGTCCCTGGTTTCTGGCTCTGCTTGCTGGGGATGCCTGTTGCTGGTTGCCTTGCTGAGGCTGTGCTGGTTTCAGCCTCTTGCAGATGGGTGGCTGCTGCTACCTTCTTGGGTTTGGCAATGAAGGGGCTGATTGCTGCTGCTTGTATGTAGACAGACTCAGTGGCTTTGGAGGGGCTCTGCTGGGAACTGGAAGCCAAACCCATGGATGTGGCTGCAGAGTTGTGTCCCAGAAAACTCCCCCTTGCCAAGGAATAAACGAAGAACCCAAACCAAAAGCATCCAGGTGATGCTGGGTAGAAACAGGCTAATTTAAAAAACACCAAGGTTTTGTCTGAACCATAACACTCAACCCACGCTGCATTTCCAGAACTAATTCGTGCATCGATTTTCCCATTGATCTGCAGTAAGTGCTAGGTTCCAAGCTAGATTAGCAAAGGTATTTAGATGTTAAACTGGAGTCATATTAGTAGTCAAAGTCACCATAGTACTTAAATCCAGTTGATTTATAGTTCAGATTAGGTCTCTATGCAAGACGCTGTGATCCCACTTGTCTCTTGCTATTTTTCAATAGTTCAGTGAACACATTAAAAAATCTGGTTTTATATGCCCCAGTTGCTTTGAAAATGAGGTATATCATCCAAACCACTTGGGCTTTGCAAAGGATTTTAAAACATGGCCCTAAACCCCCAGCCACGTAACCTATGTCAGGCTAACTGGCATTTCTTCCTGCCTGGGAGTTAAGGTTCACAGCTTGGTGTTTCAGTGAAGTTTCTAAATATTTTTACAGCTTATCACCAACTTGTTAAAGGATTCACAGATTCTGAGCTACCAAAGACAAGGGCAGGCTATAGATAAAGTGGCCAGCTGTATCATTGACAGCACATTTGGGAAACATTAACCAAAAGTAAAAGCCTTTTATAAGAAGGCCATAAAATGGCAGCAGTAATTATGTTTTCCCAAAGTTAATAATTGACTTTTGTTTATTTGTCTTTTTGTAAAAAACTTTTTCCTTTCTCTCCTTCAATGGATAAAACCTATAAAAGGCCCTGCAAATTGGATTCAGCCTTTTTTCTTCACTCTAGTCTTGCTTGAAGGCGGATGAGACATAGCCTGACACAGAAGCTTACCTGAGGAAACCTACTTCATTGGGTGGTTCTCAGCCCAGACAAGAATATGTTGGTCCACCTTTGGCTTGTCTGTGGTCTGACTGCTGTTGTGACCCCCCAGGATGTCACACCACAAGCCCAAATGTTTCTAGAAGAGTTTAACAGGAAGGTAGAAGACATCAGCTATGAAAGCTCCCTTGCCTCATGGAACTACAACACCAACATCACTGAGGAGACTGCCAGGCAAATGGTAAGTGCTCCATCCCACAGGTTTTACTGTTGTTTGAGGAATCTAACAGCTACTTTCTAGTTTATTTTGGTTCCAGTTAAGTTGGCTGAAATTGGACTGCTACTTCTTTGGTAGCTGTGGTTTAGTTTCAGGAGGGTAGAGGGTCTTGTTTTAACGTAGCAATGCCTCGCTGGAGGTGCCTGGGCCACTACCTGCCTCTACAGCTTAGGGTCGGTGCCTAGGATGCCTATGCAGTACATGGGGATGGTCAGAGGCTGGACTTGTCCCTAGCCATTACCCTGAATCACCCTGGTGAGCGAAGGGAAAAGGCAAGGAAGTGGTGCATGTTCTGCCCCGAAATCTAAGAGATGCTTCCTTCTGATTGGGGTCCACCACCACCAGCGCTTCGTGTTGCACTCTTCCTGTGCAGGGCCCCTTTCCTCTTGGAAAGGTCACAGGCTGGAGGGGATGGTCTTCTTCCAGGGCCCAGGCTAGATGCTGCCTTGCAGCAGGAAGTACCACAGCATTTGTACTTACCTTGCAGTACAGTCCTCCCTGCTTCTCAACCTCTAGCTGTTGAGGCAGATGGGATCTGTAGGCAAGTACCGTGTTTATAAAGAGCAGTCAGCCATGATGTAGGTGGTTACAAGATCACGGGTGCCATGCCTCAGCCTAGCATCTCATAACAGTGGAGCCTTTCAGAATGGACAAAGACACCTTAAATTTTATAGCTGTGTGTATTTTAAGGTTAACTCAAGCTTTACAGAAAAACAATTCAGAGCAGAAAAATGAAGCTGAACATCCTACATCCAATTTTCCATAATGGTGTAACTCTTCCAGTTTGTGATCTTATAGATTAATTAAAACATGGTTTAATGATCGTATTTCTTAATTAAAGCAAGGAGACTCGTTGCTGGAAGAAATCTGAATGGCTAATCATTGTCAACCTGGAATGTTTTCTGAGGCACCAGGTACTTTAACATTTCCAAAGATGTAAAATAAAAGCCCCATATCGTACCTTCAGCATTAGTGAGATGATAATAAAATACGTGCGGAGACACCAGCAAGAAGAATCAATTAGTTGAGTGCTCAAAGAGAACATTTTCTCTCACTTGATCTCTTCAGCAACACTTGAAATAAGCGCACTTATGAGGATCAGAGTTAATGAATACTGTCTTTTCTGGCTCCTTCCCAACCATATTCCTTGTAAACTGGGCCACAAACACCCTAACTATTCCCTGACTTCTCAACCAGTACCTCTAATTGACGAAAAATCAGCAAGCTGACTTCTTTCCCCCAGCTTTTATAGCCAAAGAGCCCCCTCTTCTGCCCCACTGCTACTAAGACACCTATCAATCCCTGCTCAGCACAAGGAGTTCAGACATAGATTTACACAGTGTACATGAAAGAGCTTTTCAGAGACAATATGACATTTGTGTTTCCTGATGCCTCAGCAAGGAGGGGCTCTGCTGAGGGAGATGTTACAGGTGCCTTCTCCACAACCCAGGAAGCTCTGGCATGAGCACAATTAAGGAGGATCAGGCTTAATTAGTACTGTTCTTGTTACCATTTGGGATGGGTATTGATACACAATGTACAAACACATTTTAAAAAGGTGAATAAAAAGAAGAGAGTCTGAAATCCAAACACTGTCTTTATGGGGCTACTTTGTCCACTGAAATCGGGGAGTTTCATGTCTCATGATATGAAACTGTAGCAGTGATAAAAGCAACTTCATGCAAAACATTGAGGTTTTGCATGCCCAATTTAGGCACCTATTTCTAGGCTTCTAAGCTCAAATACAATCATTTATTTACCAGAACTTCAGGAGAAATTGATATTTGCATATGTTTATTGATTTTATATATATTGGTATATTATGATATTACTGATATATAAGTTGATATATGCATATGGCTGCTGTCTGTCCCTGCTACTTGAAGCAGAAATGGGGAATGACATCTGGGATACAGACCTCTCATGCCCTGACTTGTATCTGGTTTTTGTTAGGCACAGGTGGGTGGAAAAAAACACTAAGGGAAGAACACATGGTATTTTAAAGTATCAGGAAACACAGCTAGGTGATGCTGGATCGATTATAACAAGCATGGTGTGAGGTGACAGGTTCACTTTTTGCTATTTCCAAAGAAAAATAGTTATCTGGATATGCGAACAAAGCAAAGCCAAAGCATTCTTCAATCATTTCACTGTGCAGTGCAAATGCTCAGCCACAGGTGGTCTCCACAAAGGAAGCTTTCCTGGAAATAACGTTCTTGCCTACTGAGTATTTCAGGATGCTGCACTCTTTTGACAGAGTAATTCAGGGTTTGTGTGAACCTCTTTCAGAATGAGGCAGGTGCCAAGTGGTCCACATTTTACGAGGAGGCCTCCAGGAATGCCAGCAGCTTCCCGTTATCCAGTATCCAGGATGTTCTCACCAGGCTTCAGATTCAGGCTCTCCAGGACAGAGGATCATCTGTGCTGTCACCAGAAAAATACAGCAGAGTAAGTTGATGAATGTAGCTCATTTTTGTGAGTTGAGTTGAGCTGCCTCTCATGACACCCCCAAGCAATGGCAGAGTGTTGTTGCCACCTGCTTGTCTCAGGATGATGCCTTTTTCCAGCACCAGAATGGAGAGTGTACCTGTTCAAGGTACTCATAGCAGTACAGGACTGATGGGGAAGTCTGGTTTATGAAGCTGATTCCCATCCAAGTCAGCAGTTTCGCTGTGTAATCCATGCAATGAATTTCAAACATGAACACACGCTTCAAAGGTGTCCTTGACAAATAGCTGTATTGGTCCTAAGGGGAAAAGAGTACCTGCGAGAAGTGCTTGGCTAAGTGCAGACCTAGGGCAATGAGCAGAAAGAGATGGGTCAAAGGACATTCAATGAGTCAAAAAGGTGGAGGAAGACTTTCTTTCTTTGATCATGTTTCATTATTAAACAGTGAAAAAGGGGGTGTTTTATGCAGCGGGCACCCTGGATGCCTGAAATTGGAGAGGGTCGGTGACTTCCTACCTTCCTTCCTTCCTTCCAGAGCTCTCTCTGACTGTATGTTAAGGACCTGAATATTACATCATATATTTGGGGGATTATCTGCCTGTTCCAGCTAGGTCCTGGTTCAGTAATTCATTTAGGAAAATTCTTTCATTAACCTCTACTGAGCTTAAATGTATGTTTAAATGTTAAGCTGGTGGGTGAAGTGTTGAACTGAACTTTTAAGGAATTAGCATAATTGGCTGTTATTTTGCACAAAGTGTGTTTCTAACAGACTATCTCACATCTAACTTGCAGCTGAGCACTGTGTTAAATACAATGAGTACCATCTACAGCACTGGGACTGTCTGTAAAATCACCGAACCATCCGAGTGTTTGGTGCTGGAGCCAGGTACAGTACTAACCATAGCCCCTACTCTGTCCTTTACATTGAGGGTTCAAAACAAAAAAGCCCAAGAGTGGCTCCTGACTGCAAGAGACCAGGCTGTCATTTCAATAGATATACCTTGCTATCTAAAACTTAGTAATAATTTAATTGCATCTTGTGGTTCAGGGACCTCCAGCGGGCCTGCTGCCCACAAGACATACTGTCTCCTACCTGTAGTAGACAGAATTTGAAGAGAGCTGTTCAGCCTGTGTGCCAGTCTGCCTATTACCTGGAGTTTGCTTGTGTCACAGAAAGTCCATTATTTTCCCCATCATCAAAGTCTTGTTGGACTCAACATTACATTGAGGCCAATCCCAAGAACACTGCCCATTTAAGGGAAGCTAATGTAAAGAGAGCATATAAGGGACTCGTGATCTGCTCCATGTCTCTTAAAGAGGACAGGAAAAGCTCAAATCAGAAAAGAACACAATAAAATAGTGAGTTATTGAAAATTTCTTTTGCTTTGGCTCATTTGCCTCCTGTGAAAGAAAAATAGAGATTCTGCCTTTTTGAGTCTTAGTACTTATTATTCTGTTCTGACAGGTCTTGATACTATTATGGCTAACAGCACGGATTATAATGAGAGGCTGTGGGCCTGGGAAGGCTGGAGAGCTGGCGTTGGCAGAATGATGAGACCATTATACGAAGAGTATGTTGAACTTAAAAATGAAGTTGCAAAGCTTAATAGTAAGTCACAGTTTTATTTTTCTTTTCTGGCACCCAAAAAGCAACAAACATGCACGAGTCTTGCACAATTTGGAACTGTTTTCTCAAGGAACAATGGCAGATGGCTGCTAGTTTTCTTTTAAAGTATCTTTTGAAGTAGCTATATTATCTGTCTCTTGGCCAAACTGCACCTGTATCACCTGCTTTCTTATATCCTTGTTTTGTGAAAATTATCAAGCTGGAGCTAGACGTAAGGAATAAGAAATTATAGCCTGAATAGTTAGACACAAAAATATCAAATATTAAGAAATGATCATAAAGAACTTTCTCCATATCACTAAGGAAGAGGCCTCAGCTATGAGACATTTCTACTCTAGGCTTAATGAAGCTCAGTGGACTGGAAGAGTTGGTGGAACTGGGAGATGAATTCCAGTCCTGGTATCTACACCTGCTCTGGTGGTTTTGTTGCTAGAAGGGGGGGCCCATATTCAGTGTCCACCACCTTACATCTTCAGTGAGAACCCCTTAGTACACAGCCTGACAGAGGCTGCCCTCCCACATAGCCACAGGAGCTCCAGTCAGGAGTGACAATTTCCTTTGACCTCCAACTGGAATGACCTTAATTAGCAGATAACTGTGACTGCAGTAACTGCATTTCTTGGAACACTAGCATACCTGCATGTTCATGGAACAGAGCCATGGACGAGCACTCTCCCCTGCCTAGACCCTTTGCAGGTCTGCATGGGATCATCAGGGAGCAGCACTCCTGCAGACCCACGTGGTTCCACGTGTGGTATCCTGATTTGATGCATCTGTGCTTTACAGGTTATTCTGACTATGGAGATTACTGGAGAGCAAATTATGAAGCAGACTATCCAGAAGAATACAAATACAGCCGTGACCAACTGGTCAGAGATGTGGAGAACACATTTGAGCAGGTAGAGGCAGGAAAAAGCTCTCATCTGAGACACACGGTTGTGTTTTGTGATGGAGGTCTCATTTGTCAATGTTGTGAAGGAAGATAAGACCCGCTTTAAACTGACTAATCCTAGCCCACATGGAGTTAACAGATGTTCGGAAACATAAACTTTTTAACCTCTGCAGCCATTCTAAGACCAGCTTGGTCCCCTTTGGGTGCACTGTGCCAAAGGCTGGGAAAAGAGAGGGCTCTGCAGACCCGAGATGTCTCTCCTCCAGGCAGGGCCCATGTGGGAAAGCGTGTTTTCCATGGGTAGATGGCATCTGTGATACTCCTCATGTAAAGTTAGCAATGCTCCCTCCTTCATACCTGAGCAGGACTTCTGGGGCTAGGATCTGGACTCAGCAATTGAGCCCTGAGGCAAAGCTGCAAGTTTGGGGTACACTTACCTGCCAGGAGAACTTTGTCGGACACTTTTGAGGCTCTCTGTTTAAGAGGGGTGAGTGGCATAGAGCGAAGAGAAATTAATTTGTTTCCTTCTTCTCCTCTGCCTCCAGATAAAACCTCTGTACCAGCAGCTGCATGCCTACGTGAGGCACAAGCTAGAGGAGGTCTATGGCCCCGAGCTCATCAGCTCCACGGGATGCCTGCCTGCTCACTTGCTGGGTATGTCAATGCGGCCGTGTCATGCAAGCCTGACTTTGTACACAGGGCAGACCCCTTCAAGGCATAAGGGAAGAGAGTAATCTGCCTGTTTAATCAGGATATTAACAAACAGGTTGCAGATAAGAGAAAGGGAGAGGAGAAATGAAGTCCCTGGCATAGATGACACAGGTACTTAGCAGCAGTGGCAGGTAGGGAAGGCAGGTGTCCTCATCGTTGCTGGAGCTGGTAACTCTCAGCTCAAAACTCTAGCACTGGGCTGGGACATTTCCCTCCCCTCTGCAGTGCTTGTCTTACTTAGAAATGAGAGTTTCAGAGAGACCCATTTTCCCTTTTAAATCGTATTTTAAGGACTCGCATTTCCACAACTTTGCTTCCAAAGCACGAAGCATCAAGTTGCTGTAACTGTAATGTACCTGAACATGGCATCAACCATCACATGGACTAACAACATGAAGTTCAGTTGTGAACAGACCTTTAGGAAGGTGACCTGTCCTGAAACTGTATTTTAAAATAATAGCTGATTTTGTGGAATAAAAGGATCTTTGATCTGACTTTGACCTATGCATGACTTCCTAGAACTTCTGCCCTCCACAGCTGGATCAGACCTGTTTAGATGTACAGGACATCCATTTATGACACTGCACAATTTCTAGAACTGTCTGGCACTTCTGAACAATATATAACCAATCATTTAAATTATTTCTTTGTTTCTTTCTTTATTTGAAGGTGATATGTGGGGTAGATTTTGGACAAATCTGTATGCCTTGACAGTTCCCTATCCAGCCAAACCCAACATTGATGTAACTTCTACAATGGTTCAAAAGGTAGAGACGTACTTTTATGCAACATGAATTATGCAAGAAATATAGATGGAATAACAATTATACAGCAGATCTCAGCTGCTTTTTTAGAAAGCCATAGCTGCCCTAAGGCAAAACATTACTTTCAGCATCCTTTTTTGTTTGCTCTTCACCTTAATGTGTTCATGCACTGTACCTTTTCCCTTAGCTGTTCTCTCTTTCTTCTCCACTCTCTTTGACCGGCTTAATCTTGGCTCCACATCTATTTTCCTCAGAGACCTCCATCCATTAAGAGATGTATTTTGTACATATAAATATTTCAGAACTCATGGAGTTGGCTGGTTTCAAATATGACCTTTGCCAGCCATTACCATAATCAAATAGTTTGAGTATTGCAGATTGTGTTGTTGTTTTTTTCTCCCAGTCTTGTTTATTTGAATACAGCTAGGAAACTGCACTGCTGCCTGTTGTCTTTTGATAGCTGCATGGCACCATAAAGTCTGTGTTTGAGATCTGTGGTGCTAACAGCTGTGACGGCGCCTTTACCAAAAAGGGAACATGGATGAAGATTAACCTCTGTAGTCTTGACTAAGGACTAAGATTCACTCCTTTTACAAGATAAAAGAAGTGAAGCTCTGGTGGAATTTAATTTCTAAAATGTGATCATTCACCTGAAACCTACCTCCCTTTCAGTAGGAGCACTCCATGCAAAAGTTATGCTGGCAAGAGAAGGAATGGAGAAATTTGATTCATAAGCAGTTTGAACAAGTCTGCATCAATCTCACCTCTATTTTACAGTACTGACCCCTCTGTAGTCATAAATTTATGTATATTAAAGTACCACTGTAAGGAGGAAAGCATTATTTACAGAGCCTTGAGGCAAAGGCTGAACTCATCCTTGTTAGTGGATGTACCCAATTTAGGATTCTCATCCAATTGATCTGTCTGCCACCTAAATCACTCTGAAAACTCAGTCCAGTACATGCAGAGGTCCTCCTATGTAGAATAATAAACCTGCTGAATGACAAAAATGCTTTGAACATTACCATGCAGTTACAATCTGATAAGTCTTCTAGATGCATTTGCCAGGTTTTACGGTTCTGGCTGAGATCTCCTCTAATGCTCATATTCTGGGAATGCTGCCTCACTCTCTCAAATCAGTAGTCCCCAGCTGAAATGGCCAAAGGGTTGCATCCCAGATTTGACATGTTACTGAGAGGAATGTCTTTTTTATGTGCACTGCCTTATCTTTGGTTGAGGGCTTCTCTGGTCTGGGTCAGGTGCTGTCTGCTGAACCTCTGAGTGAAGAAATCTGTTTTGTTTGTGGAGAAAACACTTAATTCCAGTTACCAGCAGAATTTACAGAAATGCCAAAGGCAAACAGTACCATCTTACTCCCAGAAAATGAGGTGCTGAAGTTCATAGGAGATAAATATGAAGTCAGCTGCCCTGTGTTAAGCCAACCACAGGGAACAGGCTCTGTGGGAAGCAATGGTTAATGGTGGTATTGTCTCCCTCAGCAGTGGGATGCAATGAGAATATTTAAAGCTGCTGAGGCCTTCTTCACTTCCATTGGCCTCGACGAAATGACTGAGGGCTTCTGGAATAACTCTATGCTCACAGAGCCAGCAGACAACAGGAAAGTTGTTTGCCATCCTACAGCATGGGATCTGGGGAAAAATGACTACAGGTACTGTGATTACTATAACCTCTTTTTATACCATCTCGTAAGACATTCATATTTTCACTAATGGTACACCATACTGGTATAAGTTATATTTTTCATTATTAATAACTTTCTTCTAGATGATAAAATGGAAAAGGAAGACAAAAAAGCAGGCATTCCTGTGGGACTGTAAACCTTTCTGTATAACTTTTTCTATGAAGATCTAATGACTACTCTCAAATTTATATGAATTACAGAAATGGCTATGTTCTAGAGCTTAAGGAATAAGCATAAACACTGGTGTTTGTGGATATCAGTGAGATTTGGGGACACTTGCCCATTCAGCAGCAATGGGACAGGGTTCCTAAACAGCAAGTGAAAACCTGAGAGCCCACCATCTTCTTTAGCAGATATATCCAGTTTTGTGAAAATCCAACAACATCTTCCATATTTGGAAAAGGAGAGGGACAGCAAATTCCCACACAGGGAAGTCTCCTGGGGCAAATTCTGTGCCCTCTTGCAGTCCCTGCGGTTACCTGGGGAAAGGGGCTGGTCCCCAGCAGAGCCTTAGTGAAAGCTGCCAGCCTCACACCTCACCAGTTGAGGAAGCTGAAAGGAAACACTATTTGGAAGAAATTCCATTATTTAATAGTGCCAATGGGAGGCTGAAGTAGCCAGAGTCAGCGGCACACAGGTTTTTTACACTACTCTCTTCCTAAGCTTGATGGTGGGTACTCGCTCTAACACAGTGAGTTTATTGCCAAGTTTCAGAGTGCATCTGCTTCTCACAAAACAATTATTTTCTCTTACCACCAGCACAACTTCCAGGTGGGTGAAAGTGTTCTGCTGAATTCCCCATCCAAGTATAGCTCTTGCAGGAGAAACTGCATCCCATGCTAAGATGTGTCTGCCCAGGCTTTGTAAGGGGCAAAGGGTGTTTGCAAGCTCTGGAGGCTGCTTTGTAGAAAGGGCTTGGGCAGCAGCTGTCTGGACCACTGTCCCTCTAACCACAGACATGTTGCTCTGGTGTGCAGGATCAAGATGTGCACCAAAGTGACCATGGACGACTTCTTGACTGCTCACCATGAGATGGGCCACATTGAGTATGACATGGCATACTCTGTGCAGCCCTACCTGCTAAGGGACGGTGCCAATGAGGGCTTCCATGAAGCAGTGGGTGAAATTATGTCACTTTCTGCAGCCACCCCTCAGCACTTGAAATCTCTTGACCTCCTAGAGCAAACTTTCCAAGAGGATGAAGGTAAATACATACATATGCTTATGTGAAAACACTTGCAGGTCTTATTTTGTAGCAGAAGATTATGTCTGCAAACTGAGTGAGCAGCTGAGAGGCTTCTGAAAGTCTTACCCACTAACTTACCAGAAATACCTTTTTTTTTTCCCAGATCATATCATGAAGCAAGGGTCACTACTTTATAATGCTGCTACATAATTTAGAAATGAATAGCTAGCACTTCATTATCTTCTGTACTGAACAACTTATTTCCAAATCTTCGTTGTTCATTTAGATGAGACTCCAATAGTCTTTTCCATTTCTGTTGCACAAATCTGTACATATTTCTACCAAGTATGTACTTAGCAGTTCAAATGAAACTGAAACCTTGAGATTTCCATCTCCTACTTAAGTGAATATTGAGCGGACAATGTAGTTAGGCCTTCATTATAATGCATTTTGTCTGGCTTCTCTGAGTATTACCTTATAAAGATGGAGATGTACACTTTGTACATTCTGAGATGTCTTCAACTTGATATTCACCAGAGCCTGGGAAGATTTCCAGTGGTATATAATGAAACATAAATGCCAAAGTACTAGGTTATTTATGGAGGGGGCACGGGGGGGAGGGAGGGGGGAAAAGAGACAAAATTGTATACAATACCTAAGTGATCTTTTCTCATGTTGCTTTTTTCAGTAGTATTCACTTTTTCTTTAGTGAAAATTTGTAATTCAAACCAGGTGCAAGCTTAGCTGTAAAAGGAAGCAACTTTAGCTGTGTAATCAGATACTAATTGCTGCCATAACCATTACCTTAACTACTTCTCTCTTCAGAAACGGAAATCAACTTTCTGCTCAAACAAGCACTAACGATTGTTGGAACAATGCCTTTTACTTACATGCTGGAGAAGTGGAGGTGGATGGTGTTTAGCGGTGAGATTACAAAGCAGGAATGGACAAAGCGGTGGTGGGAGATGAAGTAAGTCTGGGAAACAAAAGCGATTTTTTGCAAATGAACCTGCAAAACCAGCCCTTCATAGTTACTCAGTGCAATGAAGTGCCTGTGCCTCGACAGGGCAGGATCTGTCTCAGGCTCTTTCTACATTGCCTGGTAGAATACCAGCTACAAATGCTCAGTGTGGTATAGACAACATCTCACAAGCAATGTGTCCCTATTAGCACTGTGTATAGCCCCCAGCAGTGTACCCTGCCTCTCATCAGACTTTCCCCTCATTTCTAATGTCAGCTCCTCTGATAAAGACAGCCCATGGCCTTCACATGGGATGTTCCAGATCCCAGGATTGACCCTGCCATTTCCTTGACACACACCCCAAGACATCTTCATCACTTAGGTATAGCCCTCTCCTAAGTCTTTTCAGACATAAACTCTGGTTTGCTTCCTACTGCCTTAAGGACAAATGGAAAGTGAAGTTCATCATGCTTGCCAGCCCAAGAAGCATAGGGACCTCAGTTTACCAAGTATCTGTGCACTCTTATCTCCCCCTTCTCATGTGGTTTTGGAGGCAAATTGTCTGAAAGACTCCAGACTGATCCTTTACTTTCCTATGGAGATACCACTTTTCTTAATCAAGGAAATACAGTTCCCTTGGCAAGTAGTGTCCAGAGGTGTCTTTCCAGATAATGCCCACCAGCCAGCCTATTTTCAGCACCCTGGAGCTCAAGATTAAAAAGCAGTTTGATTCAAACTGGAGACTGTAATTTCCCAGGTTTGTTAACATAGGGCAGAAAAATGCAAAGAAACCTAACAAGCCCGCATGGATAATGGAGTCTGAAATCTTAACATGACCACAGAGAGCCTCCATCAGCAAACAAAATCTGTAACAAAATTTGATATAAGCAAACTTCCTGACCCACTGTAAAAATCAATCAGCTTCAATTTATTCAAAAGTAGCAGAGATGTCAGAAAATTGAGAATGACAAATTGTTCAGGGAAGCTTATCACATCTGTTGTAGCAGCACCACAAATCTCTCTGCTGGAGCAAGACCTTGAAGTGCAGGTTTACGGAAAATATTTCCATGGGACCTTATTACCATTTTCAGAATTTAGGGAATGGGCTTGTTTCCATGAATCACACCCTCAGGAGAGGAAAATAAAGAGAAATTTAATCTCCAGCCTAGTGGCACAACAGGCCATACAGCACAAAAAGCACAAGTGTTAGACTCCAAATTGGGGATGGCCGAGGGCATGAGGTATACACATGAAGCTTATGTCTTGTAGATTATTTCATTCCATAATTATTCCCTTCACACTCTGCTGTCACACAAATCCCTTCCTTGCACTATCAGTTTCAAAGCAGCTTCTTCTCTGTGGTCTCCAGCTGTGGAGCAGTACTCATCTGGGGCTATGGACTTAGAATCATAGAATAGTTAGGGTTGGAAAGGACCTTAAGATCATCAAGTTCCAACACCTCTGCCATGGGCAGAGGCAGATAGCAGGCTATGGGTGCAGCCTGGTCTCCAACATGGGCAGGGACACCACACACTAAACCATGTCACCCAAGGCTCTGTCCAACCTGGCCTTGAACACCACCAGGGGTGAAGCATTCACAATCTTCCTGGGCAACCCATTCCAGTGCCTCACCACCCTAACAGGAAAGAAATTCTTCATTATATCCAATCTAAATTTCCCCTGTTTAAGTTTTAACCCATTACCCCTTGTCCTATCACTACAGTCCCTAATGAAGAGTCCCTCCCCAGCATCCCTATAGCCCCCCTTCAGATACTGGAAGCCTGCTATGAGGTCTTCACGCAGCCTTCTCTGCACCAGGCTGAACAGCCCCAACTTTCTCAGCCTGTCTTCATATGGGAGGTGATCCAGTCCTCTGATCACCTTCCTCATGGCCCTCCTCTGGACTTGTTCCAACAGTTCCATGTCCTTTTTATGTTGAGGACACCAGAACTGCACACAATACTCCAAGTGAGGTCTCACGAGAGCAGAGTAAAGGGGCAGGATCACCTCCTTTGACCTGCTGGTCATGGTCCTTTTGATGCAGCTCCGGATACGGTTGGCTTTCTGGGCTGCAAGTGCACACTGAAGCTGGCTTATGTTCATTTTCTCATCGACCAGCACCCCCAAGTTCTTCTCTGAAGGGCTGCTCTGAATCTGTTCTCTGCCCAGGCTGTAGCTGTGCCTGGGATTGCTCAAACCCAGGTGTAGGACCTTGCACTTGTCATGGTTAAACTTCATGAGGTTGGCATCAGCCCACCTCACAAGTGTGTCGAGGTCCCTCTGGATGGCATTCCTTCCCTCCAGCATATCAACTGAACCACACAGCTTGGTGTCATCAGCAGACTTGCTGAGGGAGCACTCAATCCCACTGTCCATGTCACTGACAAAGATGTGGAACAAGTCCAATCCCAACACTGATCCCTGAGGGACACCACTTGTTACTGGTCTCCAGCCGGACATTGAGCCATTGACCAAAACTCTTTGTGTGTGGCCATCCAGCCAATTCTTTATCCACCGAGTGGTCCATCCATCAAATTGATGTCTCTCCAATTTAGAGACAAGGATGTCATGTGGGACAGTGTCGAACGCTTTGGACAAGTCCAGGTAGATGACGTCAACTGCCTTGTCCCTGTCCATCAGTTTCGTAGCCCCATCATAGAAGGCCACCAAATTGGTCAGGCAGAATTTCCCCTTAGTGAAGCCATGCTGGCTGTCACCAAGCACCTTGTTGTTTTTCATGTGCCTTAGCATGCCTTCCAGGAGAATCTGCTCCAAAATTTTGCCAGGCACAGAGAGAGACTGACTGCTCTGTAGTTCCCTGGATCATCCATTTTCCCCTTCTTTAAATGGGGGTTATATTTCCCTTTTTCCAGTTGCCGGGAACTTCACCTGACTGCCATAATTTTTCAAATAAGATGGCCAGTGGCTTAGCATCTTCATTTGCCTGCTCCTCTGGACCTGCGGATGGATTTCATCAGGTCCCATGGACTTGTGCACATTCATATTCTTAAGATGGTCTCGAGCCAGATCCTCTCCTACAGTGGGCCTGAGGTCTTCATTCTCACAGTCCCTGCATCTGCCTTCCAAGACTTGGGAGGTGGGGTCTGAGCATTTGCCAGTGAAGACCAAGGCAAAGGAGTCATTGAGAACCTCAGCCTTCTCCAAATCCAAGGTAGCCTGTTGTCCTGATAGATTCCAGAGGGGGCCCACGCTGTCCCATGTCTGTCTTTTATTCGGTACATACTTACAGAATCCCTTCCTGTTATCCTTAACATCCCTAGCCAAGTTTAATTCTAATTGGACCTTAGCTTTCCTAACCTGGTCCCTAGCTTCCCAGACAACATCCCTGTACTCTTCCCAGGCCACCTGTCTTTGCTTCCACCTTTTATAAGCCTCCTTTTTCCCTCTAAGTTTCCTCATCAGCTCCTTATCCATTCAAGGAGGTCTCCTGGCCCTCCTGCTGCACTTCCTTCTAATTGGGATGCAACACTCCTGAGCCTGGAGCAGGTGATCTTTGAATATCAGCCAACAGTCTTGACCCCCCCTGCCCTCTAGGGCTATATCCCATGAAACCTTACTAAGCAGGTTCCTGAAGAGGCCAAAGTCTGCTCTCTTGCAGTCTAGGGCAGTGAGCTTGCTGCATGCTCTTCTCACTGTCCTGAGGATCTCGAGCTCGACCATCTCATGATTGCTGTAACCAAGGCTGCCCTGGAGAGTCACATTTCCAACGATCCCTTCCCTGTTGGTGAGCACAAGGTCAAGCATGGCACCTCTCCTTGTTGGCTCCTCTATTACTTGCAGAGGGAAGTTGTCTTCTACACAATTGAGGAACCTCCTGGATTGCTTGTGCCAGGCTGTACCATCTCTCCAACAGATATCAGGGTGGTTGAAGTCCACCATGAGGACAAGGGCCTGCGAGCGTGAGGCTGTTCCTTTCTGTCTGTAGAGTGCTTCATTCACAGATTCCTCTTGATCAGGTGGTCTGTAATAGATCCCCACAGTAATGTCTCCCATTGCTGTTCTCCCTTTAACCCTGACCCACAAACTTTCTGTTAACTGGTCACCTGTCCCCAGACAGAGTTCCATACTCTTCAGCCTACCCCTAACATAAAGGGCAACTCCCCCTCCCTGTCTGCCGGGCCTGTCTTTTCTAAAGAGTCTGTAATCTTCCATTCCAACACTTCAGTCACAGGAGCCATCCCACCAGGTTTCTGTGATGTTATACCATACCCCCATACACGTGCACACATCTCTAATTCCTCTTGTTTGTTCCCCATGCTATGGGTGTTTGTATAGAGGCATCTGAACTGAGCTCCAAATGAAGCCAGCTTATTGGCTGCAGTGCCTGGAATATCTCTACATTGCTCCGAGCATTTATTATAGGTGATGGCAACTGACTGGGTGTGTTGGGATGGAGTGATGACCCCCTTCCCCAACACATCTAGTTTAATACTTTCTTGACCAGCCTGACAAATCTACCAAAAGCACGACCAGCTCCACCAGCCTCCAGTAGACCTGGCCTCTCAAATCTAATCCCATGTTCTAAATACCCAAACCCCTGACTATGGCACCACTGTTCTAACCATTTATTAACCTGCCAAACCCATCTACCCTTCTTAAGATCCTCCCCTTTGGCCTGCAGGATTGATGAAAAACCTATCTGAGCCCCAGAGCCCTTAACCACCTCTCCCAGGGCTCTGTAGTCCTCCTTAATGCTCTCCGGGCTACTGCTATCTGTATCACTAGCACCTACATGGATCGCGAAGTGGGTAATAGTGGGACTTACTAGACCAGGCAGCCTCTCTGCAACACCCCTGATCTGAGCCCCTGGTAGGCTACACACATCCCTTGAGACTGGGTCAGGCCGACAGGTGGTTGCCTCTGTGCCTGTCCAGAGTTCCCTACTATTATGACCCACCGCTTTTTCCTGATGACACCAGTAGTGATCCTCTTTACTGGTGCATCAGCTGGTTGTTCATGTGGTGAGGTGTGTGTTTCCTCATTAGCCCCCTGCAGAACTGTGAAGCAGTTCTGGGTGGGGACATCAGATTTAGGAAGAAGCCCCTTGCTTTTAATTGTCCTCTTCCTCCTTTTTTTTTGTTGGCTTTTTTTTACTTCTGTTTGGACGTGAAAGAGGTGTCCATATGTATCTGAAAATATAGAGGAAGAGCAGAGTCAGGTCTCCTCCCCCCTTATTATCCTACTAACAGAAATCCTGTGTTTTTTCTTCATCCCAGGAGAGAAATAGTTGGTGTTGTTGAACCAGTCCCTCATGATGAAACCTATTGTGACCCTGCAGTGCTGTTTCATGTGGCTAACGATTACTCGTTCATAAGGTAGCTCAGTGTTTAATTAATGCTTTACATTTTGGGTACAGAACAAGCCCTGACTACCTAAAACATCCGGTGGGGAGTCTCAGGACACAATCTCACTTGCTTTAAAGTCCTGATCAGGTCACTGATTTCAGTGGAAGTTTTTCCGTGAACACCAGGGGCTGCTGCATAGCAATGTCTAAGCAGTGAGGAGGCTGCTGAGCTTCTTGTGGAGCAGAGAAGCTTTGTGCTATCATCAAACCATTGGGAGCACATCTGCAGGAAGTGCTTACCTTCTGAGGAGAAAGTGTACCCTTTACCACTGTCACTTGGGGTATGCACATGCAGCCCTGAAGAAACTAACTCTGATGTCCCTCTATCCCCCAGCCATCTCATTTCAGAATGCTCAACTGGAGCAGAGAGTTGGACCTTAAAAACCTTACTTGCTCCTGGTTTATGTGGCAGCAAACAGATCTGGGAGTCTTCTGCTGCATCTGATCTTGGCATTTTGTTAGATCTGAGTTAGCATAGCCTATAAATATCAGCAGGAGCACCAGCTGACATAGCAGAGCTCTCCAAAGGCAAAGGGCTTACAGGTTTCCTTGCCAGATGACTAACGAAAACTGTGCCTTCCTTATCCCTTCCTTTAGGTATTACACCCGGACCATCTATCAGTTCCAGTTTCAGGAGGCACTTTGCAAAGCAGCTAACCATACTGGCCCTCTTCACACATGTGACATTACCAACTCCAGAGCAGCTGGTCAGAAGCTGAGGTAACAAAACAAATTTCTCACACATAATAAATCAGAGTATAATGAAGCCTAATTCATCCTTGAAAGCTTCTGGAGTCAATGAACATAGAATGAACCTAGCTTAAAAATTTAGCATTTATCTACTCAGTTTATTTTGATAAGTTAACTAAGTTTATATCCACTGAGGATCTAAACATCAAAGGTTTAATTGCCCATTAATGGGAAAATAATTTATTTTTATTAATAGGAGTGATGGGAGGAAAGGGGGAATTCAGAAGCAAAAAGAAAATTTTGATACTGCTCTCAGATTGTTTTGCTAGATGGCTGGATGGAACATAGCAGTAACATATACTACCTCTCCTTCCATGTACACAGACAATTGCTTGAATTAGGTAGATCCAAGCCCTGGACTCAGGCACTGGAAAGCGTAACAGGAGAGAAATACATGAATGCATCACCCTTGCTCCAGTACTTTGAACCTTTATATAACTGGCTGCAAAAAAACAACGCTGGCAGATACATTGGTTGGAAAACAGACTGGGCTCCATGTATGTATGGCTTGTGGGTGGATTTAGGGCCATGCAGTAGTCCTCACAACTCTTGATCAGCAAATTCCCTGTCTTCTCAGCTATTGAAGGCTCTTCTTCCTAGGGAAGCAGGGTTTTGGGAAATATACACTGAGCATTAAGTTTCACTCATGGGAAGGCAGTCCGACTTCCTCATGGCCAAAGCTGGAGAAATTGGCATACATGAGGTTTGTCACAGCTTCATCAGTTTTCAGAAATAGTTTATGTTATTCAGTAGTGGCAGCACTAAGAATGTGGGATGGCTGTGCAGAGGGAAGAAAGACCAGAGGCTTGGACTTGTTTGGTGCTTGCCTGGGAGTAGTGTGACTGTTCTGCAGGGCTGGGAGCCACCAGTCCTGGGAAACAGAGGACCCTGAGCTGGGGGCACAAGGGAAAACCAGTACAAAAAAATTACTGCTATTTTTTTATTTACTATCATGTGCTAATCAAAGAAGGGAGCTCAAGGGGAGGAATCGCATATTTCAGCCTATTGTGATGACATTGTACCACCCAGGTTATATACGTGTAATCACTGTCAGTACTGGAGCATACCATAACACAGTGATGTGCCTAATGGTGGGATTTATCTAACCAGACAAACAGAAACCAATATTTGCATCTGAGCTGCTCATTCCCAGTGGTGGGAAAGAGGCACTTTCTTTGGGAGATGTTTAAAGAAGACCAGAGGACTGCGCTCTAGATGTGCTTACTCTTGACTACTACAAAGCCAAACTTGGGTGACTGACAGCTCAGATGTGGATGTTGGAGTAAAGGTGGCTGAAGGGAAACAAGATCAATCCCACCAAGCTGGCCATTTGGAGCAGGGGAACCTATAAGGAAACTCTAGTCCCCCCAGTATTTCCCATGGACAGACTTTCTGTCACTACAGTTGTGACACAGCCCTTGTTTCTCTTTAAACCAGATTCCAACAATGCCATCAAAGTACGCATCAGCCTGAAGTCAGCACTGGGAGACCAGGCGGTAAGTGTGCTCTCGCTGTGGCACTCTTCGCATTGCCTAGGCAACAGAGATGTTGTGCTAATGGTTCTCAGAAAATAAAGCAGGGTATAGCTGGTCTTTGCATCTGAAGAGTGGCATCAGCTCAGGTGAAGGGTTATCACATAAAAGATGTCTTGTCTGACTTTGTGCTCAAGACTCCCACTACAGTTGGTGGAGGGACCTCTCCAGGGAGTGATCCTACTCATTTTAGACAAACATCTCAGCTAGATTAGTTGAGTTATTCTGTGGAAATACTTCTCCTTTTTTACCTGTTACAGGACATGCCTGGAGGGTAGTGTAGGGGAAACCGTGTACCTGAAAATGACTGTATTTTTCCCAGCTATGCTGGTGTGTCTAAACAAAGCCTCTATCTAATTTCCTCTGACTTCTTTTATGAATGCTTCAGTGGCTGTGTTCAGAAATTGCTATTAGAGCAACTACTTCACATTTGAATGTAGGGCTTAACACAGAGAAGCTGAATTCCACTAGCTAATCTCAAATGCTCTTGATTTCATGCTGAAACCCTTCTGTCAGCATTCCTTTGTAGATTTTTGTTTGCCTGTTTGCTGTAATCTTTCCAGGCCCTGATATATTTGGCTGCCTCCCTGCCCTCCAACTCTTACGCAGAGACAGCTTTGTTATTAAGATTGTGGGGGGCAGCACAGCTGCTTCTGTTTCAGACAAGAAGGGCTTTCATTCCCAAGAGCTTGTCTACTTTCCCTGGTTATACCAGCTGGTCCAATAAAATGTATTACAGCAACTGGAAAAGCTCATCAAAGCCAAAGATGGCTTTTATGATTTTAAACAGAGCATTGTCTTAGCCCAGTTGCTAAACCCAGGCTGAAAATTTGCTCCCTGCTCTGGCTGTGCCTCTTTATGTTAATCTCACAGAGGCAACATAGGAGGCTTAAGTGCAGACACTTCACTCCTGTCAATAGCCATTTTCACCTTGCAGAACATTAGCGATTTTCCAGGAGTGAGTATGTCATCAGGCAAGTCATTTAGACCGGCATGGTGGAGCCTATTGGACTACCAAGGACACAATACCATGGACTCATTTTTCATATGAATGGATGCTTTTGCTTCTATTGCTGCCTCACATGCAAACACCACTGGAGTTTTATTGCTTCCTAGATCACTGAGTAGAGTTAGATACAATTTTAAACTGATATCAGGAGCATGAAAAGGTTCCATATTACAACACATTTATTAGTCATTATGGTTAATGTTTAGCTTAATACCAGTTTTATGCCTGCTTTTTGCCACCATAGTCTTTTGTTGTACAATTGAGCAGCTGTAAAATAATCTCATGCAGATTACTCAATTTGAACTATTGTATGGACAGTAGGTTCCTAAACTCTGAAGAGCAAGCCATGCATTTTCCTCTCAAAACCAGTCCACATTACTAACTTTCAAGAAACCTTTTTTGTACAGAGCTTTCTGCCTCCCCACAAATTTCTCTTATGCTGAGCTCCCAGGCACATCACTCTGTATATTTGTATGCCAGCAGCGGGTAATGGTACATGCAAGAACCGGCATAGAGAAAAGGCAGGGAGAACTTCAGGCAGGAATCTCAGCCCAGCTGCACAAAGCAATATGTTTTGGCAGCTTTACACACCCCAGAGCGTACAGAAGCCGAGATCCTGATGCAACTGCTTGTTTAAGATGTATTTTGAGCTGCTTTGCACCAGTATGACAGCAGAAAACTGTCTGAGTATGCCAGCAAATCTTTTAGTATTTCTGCTTTTTAGCACTGAGTTGAACAGAAAGTGAAAGATCCCCCCTCCCAGCAGAGGGAGAGCTGCACTGGGGCAGCTGCAGCTCATGCAGGCAGTCCTGCACCCCACAACTACATACCCTGGCTATTACCAGCAGGGATGTTTCAGTAGGCCGAAGTTATGCAAATTAAACTTCCTGACTGAGGGATGGGTTTACACCAGCTGTACTAGAGTGTGTGCTACTGCAATTACCCTGCTAATTGTTTTCAGGCTGATGAGATTAAAGCTGCAGCCTAGCCTTGCTGGATCATCAGTGAGGCTGAAACACCCACAGCTTTTGCTTCAGCTGGCGCTTTATGAAAAGTGCCCTTCCAAGGGAAACTGCTACAAGACCGCTGCTGAATCACATGGGGTCTGTCTTATTTAAATTAAAGGGTTCCAGAGTGTCAGTCCCCTGAGCACAACTTGACAACATGACCCCTTTTCAAACATTGATTCAAGATTCTCCACTGGGTCAATGTCAGACATCTGATTACAGTGTAAAAAGGTGTCACACAAGACAGCGTTAGGGAATGGGGAGCTATCAGCCTGCGGGCATTTTGACATATTTTACAATGGAAAATGCGTTTTGAATCAGAGGCCAGACTTACAGTCTTTTAAGTCACACATGGGATCTTGGAGGGAACAGGGTATAATAGAGTAGAGGCACTTAGCAAAGTTCATTTTGCTCTGAAAGCAAAGCAGCCTCTGTAATGAATAGCAAGCACCAAGGTAGGTTTCTGAGATGCTTATTAGAGGGGTGTGGGTACTCATTACTCAAACACAGATCAGAAGCCAGACAGGTGCTTCCCATCCACACAACCAGTAATGGTATTTATAAAGGCACTTGAGAGGCATAGTGGCAATTAAAATACATTAGAGTAAAAAAAATATATATATATTATGGAAATGAATAAATAATTAAAAAGCTAAAATGCTAAGTACAGAAAGCAGCAAGAAGGCAGCAGTAGAGGAATGAAGCTCAATTAGCTCCTGGTTTAAGAAAAAAAAAAAAAAGCACTGCAGTCTAAAGATGTTGGGGGTAAATGAAAAATTGAGAAACTCCCACAGCAGCATCCTAGGCTGCAATGGTGAACACTGCCAGCTGCTGGAGATAACCGCGGTAACAGCAAGTGCTTCAGCACACGGATTTGCCTGCCTCTCAGCAAACAGGAGAAAGCCACAGGCATTCGCCAAGGCGATTCATAGCTTCAACCTTTGCTGATGGAAACACCCAGAGCTGGCACAGCCCTTGCCCTCCACTCTCTAATGAGGCTGCTCTGCTAGCGGTGGCTTTGGGACACCACTGTATTCCGGGGGCCTGATCCTGCACAAATTGAGAACAGCAGGCTCTTTCTACTTTTTCCTCCCTTGTATGTCTCCTTCTTCATTTTATGTCAGTGTTAAGAGGATGACAAGGTTGAAATATGGGTTTTATAAAAACTGTTACAACAGAGCTGCCTTCAACCACACCTTCCAGAATGATACTTGAAAAAGTCAGGAGCTGTGTAAAACTATCACTGACAACATTTATAGGCATTCCTGCTCAGGTACCATAAACACTATCAAATCTAGGCAAATCTAGGGGGCTAAAAAAAAATGTTACAGAGTTCAGACAGGAATTTTCCCTTTGCGCACACAGTGTTGCACAACAGAGAAGGCTTCATTATCAGCTCCTGTGATGGTTTTTGTCCTGTGTACAGCTCTCAGTTCCTGGCCCTGAGAAGCTGTTTTTGATTTCCACTGCAAATAACTTTGGACTTATAAGGCAGGTCAGGATGAGTCTGCACACAGGCAGTGCATTGTTTTATATCCCTTCTCTATTTGTCAGGGTAAAACAGCAATTATATGCCTGTTTCAGAAATACTGATGAAAAGAGTTTTTATTGAAATAAACCAAACCCCAAATAAAAATCCCAGCTCACCAGACAAATAAATAAGCCACCTTCACATAAAAATCCCACCCCAAAGTTTCTCCTCAAAAGACTAGGTCTGCAAATAAAATGATGAGCTGGGACTGCAGCACCTTCACGACCTCATGTAAAGGTACCAGAAACTGCAGAGGAGCAGCCTGATGCAGTGTTTGGCAGCAGGGCTGCCTGCATGTTTATCCTCCTGCAAAACACTCAGATTAACAGAGCTAAAAGGTTTGAGTAGGTTCCTGAAGTGCTATCATGGCGCAAATAAATAATACTGAAGTGCATGCCAAGCATTACAATTGCTATTTCTTTTTAGAATGATTTCTTGGTGTCAGGTAACTTGCCATCTCATGAATTTTGCTTGTGCTGTTTCTGCAGTATGAATGGGATGAAAGCGAGCTCTTCCTCTTCAAGTCATCCATCGCCTATGCCATGAGAAAATACTTTACAGAGGTGAAGCAACAGGAAGTTAACTTCCAGTGAGTGACTCGCTTAATTGTGCCAGCTATGTCTATATTGGTTCTGGTTTGCTAGCAGCATGAATTGGTGGAATTAATTGTGCCTTCTGTCAAATGTAAGGTGATAGCAAACAGTGTTAAACATCAGCTGGTTGCAAAAGGTAAAATGCCAGCTTGGTTACATGCTGTCTTTTCACTCAAGAGTCTGCAGTTTGGGAAAAATGTGCAAAGGTTAGTTCACTTCAGTGGATGTAGAAGGCTTTGCCTCCCACAGGTTATCAGTGGTTGAAGTGAGCCTTGAGAATTTGACACCTATATGGGAATATCAGGGAAGATGCATTTATGACAATGTGTGTGTATGATACTGAATATACAAGAGGTTTTGGGCCAAGGAAAGATTTGTTGATTACAAACCACTAGAATTCTGTGCAGACTTACTAATCTTATCTAGGTTCACTTACACATAAAATCTATTATCTGAAATTGATTCTGATAGGAAAACAACCCTTTTTATTAGGTCTCTCAAAATTTTTTCAGGCTATCCACTTAAGCTCTTTGATGCTACATTACAGAATATCAGCCATGTAGTATCTAGGATCTATGACCAGCAGGATATAAGGAAAAATGGTTAGGTACTTCGTACATCACCTCATTCACAAGACTTGCCTTGAACACTTCTGCAGCTGATTATGTGCTTTGGAAAAGGTACAGGGTAGAATTTCTCCATCTGAGTAAAGAAATAGCACATAGAAAAAGAAATTCTGTGAGGAAATTTATTTCAGTTCCCAGTTGAGGTCACTAGGAAGCATTCACTTAAATAACCGAAATTCACTTAAATAAACCAACCCCCTGTCATTGCCCATCACATCTGTTCACTCACCCAAATTTAAAACCAATTTTGTCTCAGCAATTAAAAAAAAATCTTTTTCTTCTGTTTCTTATTCAGAACTACAGACATTCATGTTGGGGAACAGACAAAAAGGATCTCCTTCTACCTTACTGTTAGCATGCCAGGCAATATCAGTGATATTGTGCCCAAATCTGATGTGGAAAATGCCATCAGGTGAGATTTTGCTCTCTGGGGAAAGAAAAAACCTCATCAGTCAAACAACCAGGTGAAAGGGTGGAAAGGAAAGCAATGCTCACATCAGCTGAAGCAGAAGGAGTGATAAGAAAGTCATTTATGCAGTTAGCAGAAATAGTGGGATGTGAGAAACTGTTATGACAGAAAGAAAACAGTCTATCTATCTGGTGCTGTCTTGGACAACCGCCAATGTAAAATGCTTCAACATGCTTGTAACTGCTGTAACACACCTAATTGCATCATACTTTGCCAGAAAAATATCATTGCTTGAACTTTAACAGGATCTTATATTCTGAAATACAGAGCACTGTAACTGTGTGTGAATGCATGTGTGTTTTCTCCTAAGTGAAAATTCAGTGGAAGATTTATTGTCAGCAAGGACTCCAGAACAATGATGTATTAGAAAGATAGCCAGATGTATTCAATTATACAGAAAAGAAGAGGTCAGAACAGGAGATTGTTCCTACTTATGGATCAATGAAGAGCTCCTTATAGCACAGTATGACACTACTGTAAGTCACTTTTGTAAAAATGATAAGTAAAACTGCAATTCTGCAGTTGGTCACAGGTAATGTACAGTGGGAAATGAAGAGGGCACAAATCTAAAAGCAGCAGCAGTATTAGATGGGGTTGAAAAAGCAGTGACATAAGTTGGTGAACCAGGGGAGAAGAATATGGCTATGATAGTCACTGTCTGGTTAGCACTCAATAGCAGAAGTTCAGGGAAAAACAAAGCACAGAAAATACACCGGAGAAAGGGTTTTCAGGGCAGTGAAAAACACAAGAATAAAAACTATGGAACACTGTAGGAGGTCTTCTGTGGTTTTCTTCAAAGCTGTGGTTTTCTATCACACATTGAAGAAACTTATGGATAGCTAAGACACTTAAGGTGAAGAGAATCGTGGGAGAAATGCAAATAGAGAGGGAGGTCAGAAGGCTGTTTGCCTCATTTTTGTAAATGTTAAGACTGAGGTTAAGAGTTCATTCAGTGTCTGAACATGCCAGTTAAGCTGCAACACATTAAGAGCTTAAGTTACTGTGGCTGTCACTCAGGGACCCATACCAGAAGGAACATGGGCTTAGCAGTAACTCTGTTGCAGCCTTTCCAACTGAGCAGTCCAGGGGAAGCTGACACTGGAGATTTATAAAACAACTGAAAACTGTTTGTATGCTTTCAATAAACATGCAAAACTCTTTGAATTTGCTCTCAATGGCAGGATGTCTCGGGGACGAATCAATGAGGCTTTCAGACTGGATGATAACACGCTGGAGTTTGTGGGCATACTTCCAACCTTGGCCACACCTTATGAACCACCGGTCACCATCTGGTTAATTATATTTGGGGTGGTCATTAGCCTGGTTGTCATTGGAGTTATTGTCTTGATCATCACTGGTCACAGAGATCGCAAGAAGTGAGTAGTATTTTTGATACTACGATCATGAACACTGGAAGATGTCCTGATGACTGAATCGCCAGGGTGCTCACAAATAGGCTGCCAAATCTAACTGAAGCAAGTCAAGGAATTACTGCTTATAATTCCCCTCCCACCAACAGTGATAGCTAAAGGTTCAGCTCCCTGCCTTTCAGTGCACAACAAATTTGGCAGCTTAGTGCAATTTGCCCATCATTATCACAGCTGGAAGCTGTGGCTACAGGGAGCTGTGAGGGGCTAGGCTTCTGCCAGCCTCACTGCAAGATTGATGGAGTGGCCTGCTGGGAACACAGTGCCTTCTCCAAGAGCAGAGTTGCCCACATTCATCACCACTGGCAGTTTTCAGTAATATTGTTGGAGGCTGTCCAGTAATGTAATGTTCCTTAAATACTGCATTAACAGCAATATAGCTGGGTTGGTTTCATATGTGCCTTCTTTAATGGTGTTTCTAAGAATGTAGTAGGTTTGCTACAGTTCTCTTAAAACAAACACAACTCCTTTTATATAAAGATTCCTGTTTAAACACAGTATTATTTACAGTAGGGGATTCTGGGGATCCAGAAGAACTTGAACAGAACAGAGGCTTCTAATAAAAAACTGCATTTTCATTACAGGAAAGAAAGGAGAGGTGAAGCAGGATCAAACTGTCAAGAGGTGAACCCTTATGCTGAAGAAGGAAAAAGCAACATGGGTTTTGAGCCATCTGAAGAGACACAAACGTCATTCTAGAAGACGTGGGTACACTAAGGTTTTGTGGGATTTTTCATCTCACTTTTAGCAGTACTGCCTAGCAAGGACCAAAATACTATGGATGTCATAGTGTTTTGCATAGTATCTTCTGGTTGACCATTAACTTACTGGTCCATAGACAACATCAGCTACATCTGTCATTTATGTGGTAACTAGAAAAAAATGCAAAAATTGAAGATACATATGTCCTGTGGCTTCTCTATGAATTATGCACATAATGTTATACACTGTTGCTTTCCATAAGTGTGCTGTATCCAACTTCTTTTTGCTTCTTCTATTATGAGATGCAAAAATTTGGAAGCATACAGTTGTATACAGGTCAAGACAGACATAACAATAGTTCACAAACTCCTAATGCCTGTGAGGAAAATCTTGATCATTCAAGACAGAGACCTTAAAACGGTATCTAATAGACAGTGAGAAAAAAACTGCACTTATCACCAGAAGATCCTTAGTGATGAAGAGCTCAATTGTTACGAAACTGCAATTTTTGCACCTTCAGGAAATCTGTATCAATGTGAAATGGATACTAGATGAAGGCTAACAAGCACTGGAACTTTGTTAGGAAGTTGTAACATAAGTTATTTTTCTAACTGCTTGCTTGATAAGTATTGTAGAGACAAAAAGCCCATGGTCCCTCAAAAAAAATAATAAAAAGATCTCTGTGTTATGTTATCATCCAAAAATGGAATAAACTTTCTTGAAACCAAATTATTAAAATTCTTTTATTTTTCAGTACCTCACCACCACTATTACAAATATTGCATTACAAATACTGCGTACTACAAATACAAATTGCCCTATTATATACAGGGGGCAGTAGACTGGGGCTTGAGAGGCTCAAGTTGCACCTGAAAAAGAAATGCTTTTCACCAGGAGAGTAGTGCAATACTGGAACAGGTTCCATGTTCTATGCTCTGGGAGAGACTGTGGCATCTTCATGTTTAGAAGTGTCCAGAACTCAGGTAGACAAAGGAATGGCTGATCGAGCAGTTGGGACAGTCCTACTCTGACTGAAAAGTTTGGTTAGATGACCTCCAGACATCCCTTCCAGACAGCATTTCTGTGATTCTGTCTCTTGTAGGACCTATGCCATACCTGCCACCATGCCAGTGAAGTTGTTCTATCACACCAGGGTCACTGAAAGGCACAAGGTATCTGAAGGCATTCTGACAAAAAGCTGGTAGCAAACACAAGCCTGCATGAAAGCATTCAACAAATACATAGACTTTTAAAATAATGTGCCTCCAAAATAATCAGAAACTGTAGAAAGCTGGCAAACATATCTGAAAACATACAGTTGGACTCTGTGGACTCATCAAACACTATCCTAATGTTTCACTCTCACTTCATATTTAAGAGATAAAACCCTTAAATGAGACAATTCAGATGGTAGGCAGATGATACTGATGAACTGCAAACTAGACAGGAATGTAAAGCAATAAAAATAATTTTTCTGTAAGTTTCCTACCTACATCACATATCCCATTGCCATAACATCCCCAAACCTTAGTACTTCAGCTGAGCTTCTAAGATAAATAATTCAACTATATGTGGTCTTCCCACTTAATGCGCGGCAACGGAAAAAGAGAATGGCAAAGCTGGAAACAATCAAGTAACATAATTAGTCATGCCAGCCATCTTCAGATCTGTTGTTAAGACTAACATTTCCATTAAAGCAAAGCTTTCATTTCAAGCAATTAATTTTAAAAGCTGTGCTATGAATCAAAAAGCACCATTCAGAACTGTCAACACATAAAGCCACTAAAAAAAAATACAGCAGGGTGTTAGAAGAACAGAAATAAAACATTTATATTGAAGAAATCAACCACATGCATTAGCCCCAACAATACCTCTGTGCTTCAAGGGCACACTCCTTTCAAATTTTGTCTGTGTCAGCACTCTTTCCTGTCCCTTTCTCTGGGCCAGCACTCCTTGGCCCAACTTGATGCATAGGCAGCATCATATCATGCCCCTACTTCTCCATCAAATGCAGCCTCCCATGGCTTTCCAGGCCTGTGTAGATCCGCAGTCATTTGAATGACCCTAAATGCTGCTTTCCCTCAGACTTGCTCAGAGCTCCCAATGCAGACAGGGATGTGCTCTGCCAGCCACCTTACAGTGCTGGGACCAGGCAACATCAGTGAGCACAGGTGCTGGAACCTCCGGTTTAATTTCCTTCTCCCCTCTCCCTGCCTGTCTGCACCCTGCATTTCTTACTCTTTACATTCAGTTGAGCTCAAACTGGAGCTGTAGAGGTGTCCCTGATAGGGTAGAGACAGCTCCATCACAGAAAAGGCAAGCAGATGTGACTTGTACTCTTAGAGGCATCACACACTGAACTAGCTTAAATATAAGGAGAGAGAAGAGTGGTTTTTTAGACTTTATTTTAAACCCCCTTTATTTTATACATACTAGATCAGCATTTTGCAAATGTCAGTGTCTAAGTTTAGATGCCTCAGTTATGTAGCTTCAGATGTATTTGGTATCTCTAGACTTCTAGAGATACCAAATACACTAGAGATACCAAAGTCACTAATTTGTGCAGTGCTGTGCACATTTGAAAGTCGAGTGCTCTTATTTAAGTGTTAAAGTCAGGAGCCAAATTTCACCTCCTCAGTAGTAAAGTATTTGGCAAAGTAATTATCTTAATAGCATTTTTAGTTCTCTTCAGGTTTTAGAGAGATCAGCAAATTTACCATTTGCTATTGCAATGACTAAGGAATTCTGTATAAAACTTTTTTTTCCTCTATTTTTACCTCTAGCAGGGAGCAATAACACTCTAGTAAATACCTCATATATTGCTAAGTTGCAGATATCTTCGATATGTAGCTTAGAATAAATTTGAAATCAAATGTACACCTTGAGGACTGAAACTTAAGTCAGTAGTGCTTGTAAAGCAAACATATAATATTTTACCAGTAGTCATTTCTTAGTAATTGAAAGCAAGGCTATAACTATCTGTGTTTCTGTCACTTGCAGCAGCTCTAAATTTGACTTACTTCAGGCATCAGTTTCAAGTGATTACAGAGAAAAAAACACATTCAGGTGAGTTATGATAATCAGAAAACCTAACAAGCATATATTTCCTTGTTTACATTTCCAGTTAAGGTCAAATAATGCCTGCTTGAAGCACTGAAGGAGTGTACACAAATGGAATATATATCTCAGTGTCTGAGAAGTCTTTTGAGACAATGTTAACAAAATGAATTATATTCTACCTCAGTATCCTTGCAAATTCTGTCACCTACAGAGCGTCACAAAAGCTTTCTCCATATGCTTCTTTCCTCAGTATGATGATTAAATGAGAAGAACGCTAACATACAGAATAACAGGGATAGCTAATGTCAGGCAGATTTCAGACTTGGCTCTCATACAGAAGACAGGTGATATGGAACCAGTATGCAGAGTCTTCTCCAAGCTCTGTTGTCTTCTCTCAGTGCCTCAAAAAAAGATAAGAGCTGATAAAAGGCAGGGTGCTTTTCTGGTAGCTAAATGAAGCAAAGATGATGGATAAGGTTATTTAATTTTGAAATCATTCAGGAACTGTAATTTGCATTAGTTTTTCCTGATTTTAGAATGCAGAAATTTGCAGAGACAGTGATGACTATGAGATAAGGAAAATTAAATTACTTGTTATATATGTCTTATGCTGTGATAGTTTAAACTTCTTTCTTTGCCTTAACATTTCCTCAAATGTAAGTTATTTTTCTTATTTTTCTGACAATTATATTAAAAATACACCAAACGTCACTGTCATTTTGTGGTATCATTACTAATGTGCCAAACAGTTCTTTGTTACTGGTGAGAAACAAGTCATGGTCCACAGACATCTGTATAAAATTTCAATGAAGAGGAACAATAAATCAGGATAATTCTTGGTAGAGAAGATGCAGGTGTCAAAATAAAATGAGCATGATCAGCATCTGACTTACAATTCCTAGAAGACTCACTGGTAGGGTTACACATCCTTCTCATACTAAGGATGGGGTTGCTTCACAGAACTTAAGCTAATCTAAAGAAGCAGAGGTCTCATCTACATTTGCTGTTTAAGATCACTGTATAAGAAAACAGATATATTTTATTCTGTGGTGGCTGAGATAGAAAAGACAAATGACCATGGACAGGTACCAGTAATGGTCCTGTAACCATGGAAGGAATTAAGGCAGTTAGCTAGCTGAGCACCCAAATTTTAAACTATTAAATTAGATGAGAAGAATCTCAGTCTGTGTATCATGTTGATGTTGAAGTGCACTTACTGTTATTTGCTAAATACATGGTTCTGATAAAAGGGAGCCAATCTTCCTTCATGGCCTGTTTCCTGTACTAACAATGTCCTGAGTTAGACTGATTTATAGAATGTACTACGTTCAAGCAATGGCTTTTATAAGGGATATTTTCCACTATGAACATTAGTTCAGCTATCAAGAGAGGTTCCTAGTGACCCTTATTATTTTGTTTTCTCCAGTTTGTATGTGGAGATTTACATACCGCATGCCAGCAGTTGTACATTATCTGGTAGATGATGTCTGGAACCAGTTGTAGTCTATAAAGTTGTATCCCTGAAAAACTTTCTTGATCACCTTCATGTTATCATAAACCTTGTAGGGATGCTTTCCCAAAGTGACACCTCCCACATTAAGATACCTGCAAAAATTTTCATGGCAATGGAAGACAAAAAATGAAAGTCAAGACATGGAAGATTAGTCCTTTTTCCCAGAACAAGACACACATGCAACATATGACTGATCAGACTCTACAGAGAATACAGTCCAAAGAAAAGTACAGATATGACTGACAAATGTGATTCTGTACATAAATATAAAACAACTTCTACTGCAGAATAAGGTAAAGTTAAATGATAAAGACAGTTATAAAATATATCTAATGTAGTCAGTGATGGATAAAGTAGTCAATGATGGAGAAGTCCCAAGGCATAGCTATCCATGGAATGAGCTTTTTACGAAATCCATTCAAACCTCCCCTTATGTATGTGAATGTACACAGAAAGAGGGGAAAAACCCCAAAATGACAGCTATAGGTATCTATGTTTTTATAGAATAATAGGAAAGATTGTTACTGATTTTTTTTTCCTCTGGGACTTATCAGAAAGATAGCCAAATACTTTATAGTGTCAGCTACACATACCTGTAAAAACAGGATTATACTGAAGCAATAGAAACACTGGATAACATCATAATCATTAATTCATAATGATAGCTTTTACAAAAAACAATTTTTGTTGTAACTGAACATATGTGATAATCATGCCAACCCTGAAGTGAAACAAAAAGTGAAATATTTATTTTACAGTGATATGTAATACTGTCAGCAATGATTGCAGCATCTGTAAAGAAAGAGGCTAAACACGCACATGCACACACACACTGCTTTCACAACTAGCTCTTCTTTATTCACCCAATCATGGTAATATATAGCATACAGATACAGGTCTGATCCATAAAGCCAAACAGCAACTACATCATTCCCAGTGACTGTTTTCAGTTACTACAAATTCTACTCTGTAAACAATCACTCCCCAGGCTGCTTCCCGTCCCGACCTTGCACCCAAACACTCCCTGGCTTACTCAAGACCCAGGTGCACTATCAGCAATTATTCTGAAGAGTGGAGCATTGTACAGTGGGATCAGAATAAAACAGTATCTGAATCCCAGCTTTCCCTGATGAGAAAATTTGAACAACAAGGTTATTTGTTCTCTGACATCTGCTTTTGGGATATGAATACATCAGTTCTTTAGCCCTTTAAAGACTCATTAGTTAAAACCAATCAAACAAGAACTGATGGATTCTGCTCTCCCCTTGCTTCCACTGCATCAATGGATAGTGTTTAAACGCGAAAAGATCTTCCAAAGAAAATTAATGTTTCTCATTGAAATTAATGCCAATATTGAAAGTTAACAACAACATAGGCTGGAGCCAGGATTTCTTCAATAGGAACAAAAAGTATCGCCAGAAAATCCAACTTCTGATTTAATCAGATATACTATAAATAACCTGTAAAGGGCATGAATGAGCTGTTTCTCTTGCAGCTGTTAATGCTGGGAGACTAGCTGAAGTTAAAGATAAGAAGAAGCCCAGTATTTGGAAATAGTTTCATCTGCTTTATTCACCATTATTCAATGTCAAGAAAAGTGGGTTGGCAATCTTTCACCAACTTGGCAGCTGCAAAAAAAAAATTCCTGCTTTAAGAGCAAACCTATGTAAGCGGAATTTAAGCACATTCACAAAAGGCTCCTTTTGATACCTTTTGCAGACTTTTAGAAACACTGAACAGACTCCAGGGATTTGTAAATCATAGCTTGAAAAGCACTGAAGTAGAAGTTCAAATGTTTGAAATTCCTGGGTAGTAAGTGATCTGCAAACATATTTTATTTTTGCTGAGATACACAGTCCTAGCTCACCCACTCTCTTCCACAGCTGGCTTATGCACGCAGTCCACTCTGACCTCTGTGACTAACAGAAAAGGTTTTTTGAGTTGAGCAGCATTGATTTGCGGTCTAGATACATCAACGATATTGTTTGAGCTCTACTGGCAACAGTTTAGTTTACCATATTAAACACATACAAACAGTAAATGGGGAGTAGGAAGTTTTAATGTGCCTAGAAGAAAAACAGTATAGTTAGAAAAATCTGAAGAAGATAGGGCTTGGATGCATAAAATTATTAAACAAGAACATACGCTGTAAATGCTTTTTACATTCCTTAAGTGTGTAAACGTCTAGAATTTCTGCTTAGTAAGCTGAGGATATCCAAACATAGTGGCATATATGCATATATATTTATACATCAAATTCCATACATACCAAAGGCCCATACATCTGACTTTCTGCTAAATTTGGTGTAAGGAAAATCTTCTGGTGCTGACCACTTTACTGGAAACTTGGTTCCTAGTGAACTTACATACTGGTCATCCAGAACATACCTACGAGGCAAGAGCCAAACTTGGTTGTAACTGACTTGATAAGGAATTGTCTGGATGGTTGCACTCAAAGACTGATCAATGGCTCAAATGTCCAAGTGGAGATTTGAATCCTGCAAATAGTTGTGTTCATGTCTGCTTGAGTTTTAGCACGAGCAGCACATCTGAAATCAGACTACCATCACACCTGGAGTTCAGACTACAGAACCTTTGCAGAGCTGGGCACGCTTGCTCCCTGTGCCTTTTAAGTGAGCCAGTATGTAACAGTGGTGTCAAGGGGGAAGACATGGGGCACTGGCAGCAGCAAAGGCTGCAAGTAATAAAAAGTGCTTTTCTAATTGGCTGCAATAATGTTTAAATTTTCTAATAAATAACATTCACACATGTCACAAATAAGCCCTACGTGAATGTTCCAATAGAGGTATTTATTTGCTGTGCTGAACAGATTACATTTACAGAGTTCTACTGCATAGCAGAGAAATCACTCTATATGGAGCGACAAGGCAATGGCCTTATGGCCATCCAGTCCCTTTTACAGCGAAGCACTTAGACACGCGAGTAGTGATTTCAGTGCAGCAGCTTAAGCTTACTGTGTATTGTTGAACTGGGTTGTGGAGTGGTGCAGAAACCCAGCAACCTTTAGAAAAATATTTAGAAGATTCAAGTGGGGTGGGAGAAGGCCATCTGGGAGTCGAACTAGTAAAAAAAAGACGTCTTAGGGGTGGGAAGGGAAGAAGAGCCCTTCAGCATCACTAATGGGATATTTTTTCTATGTCAAGGGACATCTTAGAGGTTCAAAAAGGAAGCCAAACCCAGTTAAGATTCAGGGTGGTCTGGATGGTAAAGATAACTCTGTCCAGGAAAGACAAAATGGTCTCAAATACCTGATAGACAAGATTGGCTTCTCAGAGGACTAATCTATTGGTTTTCTGGCAGTTCCAAAACCTGGTAGATTTTCCATCAGCATAGTACTTCAGCATACTTCATTTGTTATGAATTCACACCTTCAGACTCACCTCCCATGTGAAGTGTCTGTAGCGTCAGCCCTTGCATAACAAGACTTTCTCTCTTCTGGGCCAGGAATAGGAACTCCTCTACCTATGTCTATAATGACTTAATTCTTCAGCACTTGTAAAAATGTAGAACCTTATGAAATGCAGTTAAAATTGGGCAAAATATTTGAAATTATGATGGTGAGAATGGAAAATACATACACACACATGTGTGACATACATACATGGATGGTCATAGAGCACTATAGTGAGTTTCATATCTTTGGGAAATCAGATAAATTGCAAAACTGCAGGCTGAAGAAAATAATTATTGTCTTTTGTTGATCTGAAATGTTGAGAGTTTGAGTTGTTTGAGGAGTACCAATAATACTGTATTAAATCAAGAATTTTTGGAAATTAGATATTCTAATATTTTCAGGCTTTGTCGCGAAGTATGTGCAAGACTATCACGGTATTGCCAACTTTGTGGTTTTCAGTCCATTCTAAAACTTCAGTGGAAATTACATCAAAATGTAAAAAACACACCCTAAACCTTCCTCTAAAAAGAGCAGAAGAGCCTGAACCATGGGTGCAGGTTTCAAGTCAGCTTTTCCTCTCTCCCATGCCATTCTGTAGCAGTTGTCACTCAGCCCTGTTACAAACAAATCGCTCTGTTAGTACTCAGATTTGAAACAGCTTTGCTTGCAGATGGATGGGATGCCTGCTGTAATTTCCCAATGGCATTTAGATAGTCTTCTGTTTATAAAGTATCACTATATACACTGGACATCTATGGCAGATCCCACTGAGATCTTGAGAGCTGATGTTTCTCCCTTTTGAGTGCAGAGGGATCTAAGGATTTTTTTATTATTATTATTTTCAAAAAGAATTTAGGGTTTTTTTTGTGGGTGTTGTTTCTTTTTTGTGGGTCTTTTTGGGGTTTTTTTAAGGTTTTTTGTTTGTTTGTTTTGTTTGTTTGGTCTGTTTTGGGTGTTTTGTTTGATTGTTTTTTTGTTTGTTAGGTGTTTTGTTTGTGTGTTTTCTGGGTTGTTTTGTTCAGCATCTCTCTGCTTAGAATGAATCTTTTGAATCTTTTCAAGGTTTAGTGGTTTGTTCCTTTACCAAAAGGCAGTGTAGCTCTGCTGGCATTATCCACTTTCTTAACACCCACTCAGAAGTGTCAAGTCTGATATGTGATAAGTTACCATTCTTCTTCTGCTTTCATAAATATCTTTCTGTCATTTCTTTCCTAATACAGACACTCTCAATATACTTTCTTTTCCATTTTACATTCTACAGGATGCAGATGGCAAGATAGAGATACGACTTTTGTAATTCTTTCTGCTTTTTTAATAATATAGCTGAAAAATCACTCTAAGAGTAGTCTTGTGACATAACATGAAATTACCAGAAGTCCTTTCCAACCCTAACTACCCTATTCTAACCCTAACTATTCTATGATCCTAAGAAGTGTGTACTCAAACAATATGAAATAAATACTATCCTATAACGTTTCCTAAACTACACTCTAAATAAATCCTATATCCTATGACGTTTCCTAAAATATATCCTAAATGTATGCTAAAGTATATACTAAAATTTGTTTCCGAAACATAGGAGTAATAAATAACAGTAATATATAATAGTAGTAAACATAGTAATAAACATAATAATAATCATAGTAATGAACACATTAATAAACAAAGTAACAAACACAGTAGCGAAATAGTAATAAACAAGTGGCCCAGCATAAGTGTTGTGCCCTCTGTCCCACTCAGATGAATATCATTGCCATGTGTGAGATGGAGTTCAGAGGCCAGCTCCCCACTTGGGGAGATAGGCCAGAGGGTGGCATTTGCCCACCGTACTTGCCCCTGCAGCAGCAGCCCCACATTCTGAGGGGGGAGTCTGCGGTGCTGGTGGCTCCTCATCCCCCTCGCTGGCCAGCCCAGCCACCTCCTCCCAAGGAGTTCTTCCTGGTGTTCAACGAGGAACTGCACGAGCTGCGTCACCTGCACACAGCAAAGCTCTGGCTCCACCGAGGAGGCTGATAGGGGCTCAATCAGCCTTTTCCAGCCTGATCCACACTTCTGTGCAGGGAGGTGCAGCCATGGGGCTGCTCTTCCCAGCTGCTGATGGGAGGAGGCAGCCAAGTCCAGCTGGGGAGGCTGTAGCTGAGAGGTGAACACAGTATACCTTTCCTTGTTTCCTGCAAAGACATCCAGTGAGAGCTCATGGTGGGGGCTGATGAGGTTTAACCCCAGGCAGATGGCCAGGTTCCTAGCTGTCAACTTGCTCATGGCCAGGTTCCTGGTGGTGTTATGGAGCAGGGAAAGCAAGTGCTGAAGCAGGAGCATGTTGGCCTCAGGTAACTTGCTGGCCAGGCAGAGGGAACAGAAGCACAACGTTAATGAAGTTGGTGTTGACAACACAGGTCTCCCAGGCTGATCTGTCTGGTCTATAGTGGAGGGGATGGGCTGCCTTCCCTGAGATACAGCCACCTCCCTCCCTCTCTGCCCTTCTGAAAGAGGCCCTTGCTGGAGCAAGCCCCAATGTCTGCAGAAAGTGATTCCCACGGAGAAATTATTTTCTGTCACCCTTTCTCCCCATATCCAAACCCCACAGCAGTAGAAAGTGGCTTGCATAAACCATGGCTATTTCAGGCAGGCCACTGCTTTGCAGGCGAGTCCTGGCCTGTGCCAGTCCCTGCAGAGCAGGCAGGCTGCTGCCACACTTACTCTTTCAGTGCTGCCAGCCTCTCCTGCCTGCTGGTGTCCTGAAGGGCACTCATCCACTCCTCATATAGCTGGACATCAAGGAGCTTGAAGGGGATCTTGCGGAGGAGATCCTGCAATGCCAAGGGCTCCACGTGAGGCTTTGGCCACTGCCCCCAGGAGCACTTGCAGCATCCCCAGGCCCTCTGGCTCATGAGCAGGTGACTGGGATTCTGCTTGTGCTCCTGCAGGTGCCCATCAGCATCAAGAGCTCGGCGCTGCTGGCATCCAGGTCAGCAGGGCTCACCTGGAAGTTGACAGCCAGCAGCAGCACAGGCTAGCTCTCAAGATGAACCTCAACCCCACTGTTGAGGGCCTCCCTAATCTCACGGGAGGTGTGCTTGCTGGCTGCCCACTGGAAGATCCCCTCTGTAGATGGCCCATGCTTTCTCAGCAGAACCAGCAGGTCCTGAGGGCACAGAGGAGGAGAGTTGCTGGGCTGGAGACAGGCCCTGAGGTAGGTGCTGGGGACAGCTCCCCTCTGGAGGAGCCAATGTGATGGGATGAGATGGGATGGGGTGGGATGGGATGGGGACCCTCTGGCCAGGCTGCAGCAGTATGCTGTCCTGTCTGCAGAGAGCTGCCAGGCGCCAGCCAAAGAGAGCCTCTGCAACAGCAGAGCCCGATGGCCCCAGTGCCTCTACTGTAGCTGAGGTCCCTGGCTACACAAATGGCCTGGTCAGCCTCCTCCTGCTCCTAAGGGTCCCACTGCTGCAAGGGAAACAGTAAAAAGAGCTGTGGAGGAGAAGCATCAGGAGAGTGCTCCCAGACTTGGGAGCTGCCATCCCCCTCCCCTGCCCAGGGCATGGGAGAGGCAGTGGAATTTGGGAATGAGGGGCCTTGGGGCTCAGCTCCTCCCTGCCGCAGAGCAATGGGGATGGATGTGCCCTGTGGGAAGGGCAGTGGCAGCTCCCTCCCAGCACACATGCCCACCTGCAAGAGTGGGAGAGAAAAGCCATCCTGTCCCTGTCTTCTCCAAACTCACCATCGACGTGGCCACATCCATCTCGATTTCCGGTGGTGATGGGAGGTGGCTCCTGCTTGGCACTAGCCTGCAAGAAATGCGCTGTGTTCACCAAGCAGCCCCGCAGCAGACCAGGCCCCTGGTGAGCTGCATCAGGCCCTGGCTGTGTGTGAGAGGTTGTGACCCTGACCTGAGCCTGGTGCTGGAGCAGCTTCTCCAGGCTGCTGGCATCCAGTGTTGAATCCTAGGCAATGGGAAAAGAGCAGAAGATGAGGAGCGATGCAGCTGATGCAGGGCTGGGGGAGCCCCTGGGGCAGAGCAGTGGCAGGAGGGACACTTACAGAATTGCAGCTGCTCAGCTCCTTGAGCACCAGCTTGATGGAGGGCAGCTGGGTGACCCAGGCTCCCTGCACTCCTTCAGGTGGTCTGTGCATGGGGAAGGGGCAGAGAAAGAGCTGTGTGAGACCCAAGCCAGTTCTTCCCTCTGCTGCCAGCCTGGGGAGCACTTCTAAGCTGCTCAGAACAGCTGGTACCACCTGGCAGTGGAGCGGGAGCAGCGGCAGTGGTGAGGATGGGTCTGGGCAGGTGCTGGCTGGATACAGCTGGATGAAGCAGCTCCGCCAGCTGTGTCCACTCAGCAGTGGGGGCACCTCTGCCTGCAGCTGTGGGGTCACCTCTGCCTGCAGCTGTGCAATTATTCAGTACAGCAAAGGAAAGCAACTCTATTGATCGTGAATATGTTAGATCAAGTTCCACCCAAACTTTCCTAAAATATGTTTCAATATTTGGAGTATTTGTTATTGGAAGAGAATCACCATAATGCTGAGAAATACCATAAGACAAAGCAAATTAAGTAGACAGAGCATATGGGATTGCCGTCTGAGTTGTGCTGATGGTAGTGTATAAGCTTGAGTATTGATTCAAACAGTAATTTTTAGCGAGGTAATACTTGTTCTCAGGAGTTTTATGCACATGGTAGTATTTGACCGTTCCCTTTTTTACTTCAGAAAAGCATAGAATCATAGAATAGTTTGAGTTGGATGGGACCTTTAAAAGTCATCTAGTCCAACTCCCCAAAGTGTAGCACATATCAAAGCCTTGGAAAGTGCTCTCCAGCCCATGTGCTAATAGATCAGTTGGTTACTGAATTAACTGCCATGTTCCAGCTGTCCAAATAAGAACGCAGTAGATGTTACCAGGAAGACTGTTACATTTGCCTTGACCTGATTTCTGTGACACCCCCCCCCCCCCCCCCCCCACACCCACCTGGATATGTAATACAGGCTTCCGGCATGTTGGAGACTTCTTCTGCGTGCTGTGATGTATGCCCATAGCACGCTCAATAGTACACATTCTTCGGATACTCACTCTGGAACCTTGCTGTATGCAGACACAGTATACATGATTGCCTGGCTAGATTTCCAAACCATTAAAGTGCCTTCTTTTTCCTAATACAAAGAAAAAGGAAAAAAAAAAAAAGTTACAAGGAACAGTGAGGTTGGGGTTCATTTCAGTGGACTTTAGGCTTTTATACTGTAATACCCACAAAGGAGGGAAGAAGACATGAATTATCTGACCTCTTTTAAGGACTACATTAGGACAAGGTGAATTATGCCTGAGAAATATTTCTTTCCACTAAAATGCTGGTCTGGATAACCGGTTGTGGTATCACACTGGAGCAAACAACACAAGCCTAGAAGTAAAACCAAAAGGCAGAGCTTTGAGGGGAAATGCACTCAGTGTGGCTTTATTCCAAGCTTACGTTAGAGGTGCATCATTTATTCACTTATGTGGAAGTGGCATTTTTTGAGATCTGTTTGTTTATATCAATTTAGAAGAATAATTTCTAGCACTTCATAATACTACAGCTATTTGAGGTGCATCAGAATCCTCTAGCTACACAGTATAGTGAAGACAACACACATATTTCATAGAATCATAGAATAGTTAGGGTTGGAAAGGACCTTAAGATCATCTATTTCCAACCCCCCTGCCATGGGCAAGGACATCTCACACTAAACCATGTCAACCAAGGCTCTGTCCAACCTGTCCTTGAAGACTGCCAGGGATGGAGCATTCACAATCTCCCTGGACAACCCATTCCAGTGTCTCACCACACTCACAGTAAAGAAATTCTTCATTACAAGCGTTTCAAGGTCCCTCTGGATGGCATTCCTTCCCCCCAGCATATCAGCCGAACCACACAGCTTGGTGTCATCAGCAGACTTGCTGAGGGCGCACTCAATCCCACTGTCCATGTCACTGACAAAGATGTAGAACAAGACCGGTCCCAACACCGATACCTGAGGAACACCACTCGTTACTGGTCTCCAGCCGGACATTGAGCCATTGACCACAACTCTGCCTGCAGCCATCCAGCCAATTCTTTATCCACCGAGTGGTCCAACCATCAAATTGATGTCTCTCCAATTTAGAGACAAGGATGTCATGTGGGACAGTGTTGAACGCTTTGCACAAGTCCAGGTAGATGACATCAACTGCTTTGCCCCTGTCCATCAGTTTCGTAGCCCCATCATAGAAGGCCACCAAATTGGTCAGCCAGGATCTCCCCTTAGTGAAGCCATGTTGGCTGTCACCAAGCACCTTGTTATTTTTCATGTGCCTTAGCATGCCTTCCAGGAGAACCTGTTCCAAGATTTTGCCAGGCACAGAGGTGAGACTGACTGGTCTGTAGTTCCCCGGGTCATCCATTTTCCCCTTCTTGAAAATGGGGTTTATATTACCTTTTTTCCAATTGTTGGGAACATCGCCTGACAGCCATTATTGTCACTAGCTGGAGCTACTGTTATTCAATGTTGTTCAATGTTCATTGTTGTTCAAAAACATTTCCATGATTGTTCATATATATAAAGAATAAAGGATATGTAGGTCCTTCTGATGGAGCACCTGCTCAGACTGGGCACAGGAGATATTACCAGCATACAGACCGCAAGGAGGAATATTGGGCTTATTATTCACAAGCTGATTTCTGAAAAAGGCACAGCAGGCACATAAAAAATGCCAGTCATTGTAAGTATTTTCAAAACTGCTTTTAAAAGCCAGAGGGTAGACTTGGGACTTGTCCTGCATATGTGGCTTTAGGACATTAAAGAGTAATTGCTAGTTCCCATATGCTTCCTCTAATCCAATGGCTCTCCTCACCCTGAAATAGCTGGACTCACTTTGTGACTCTGACTTACAGTAGCTCGTTAAAGGAGGATCCTGCTGCCCTAAAGTTCTGCTAGGAGCCCTACCAGAAGTAATTGACTCTGTCTCCTGCAGACGACGACATAGCTGTCTCCCTAAAGGCTGGGCGGTGCATAATTCTTTTCTAATCTTGAACCTTCTAGTCGTCATAATATTTCGGCAAACTGAGAGATCCCAAATGGAGGAACAAGCCAAACATGCTATGTCAGATCAGTTCTGGAAGCTTCGATGAAACTTTTTTAATAGAGGTTCACTTGCATGAAGCAGCCCTTTGGCATACAAGACTGATGTGTCTAATGACTTCTTTGTTTGAAAGCAAATACATTCATGCCTTTGGAAGTCTGCTGGCTATTATGTTGCTGATAACAATACCTGCAATTATGATAATTTTTATGACAGCCATATGCAGGATACCATTGTTCTATGTATAGCAGACACTAAAAGTGGAAAGACAATCTCTGCCCAAAGAATCCTTTGGATTCTTATGAAGACATACTCTATATACTCACTCATGCTTATCAATATTCTGTTTCTGCCAATGCCTGTTCACTGACCCTGGTGTTTTGCCTGCAAAACCAAAACAACATGCTGAAATTATGAAAAATAACTATGGTTAAAAACCATACTATGTATGTTTTTTGAATGGTTCTGCCATGGTCTAAAGTGAATATTTTGAAAAGTTGAGACATGTTCAGTTGTCTGGATTTTTTTGGGACTTGGTAAACACACAGACTTTCCACTGTGCAACGTGTCAAAAAGCCAGATACTCTGTCTGCATGCTGTAACAGGCAATGAAACTGCACATCACTTTAGTGACCTTATGAAGAGATTGTATCTACCTTTTCAAAGTTTACATGGCAGACATATAAAGCCCTAGACTTTCCAAAAAGTGTTCTTAGTATGGCTGAAAACAGTGGCAGAAAAAAAGATGCCTAAAATAACCTCTTACGCAAAAATAATAATGATTTATGCTTGCCTTTTACAGGATACTGTAAAAGTAGGGTTTTTTTTTTAAGGAAACCTCTGAATCTTGTGCAGTATGGTTTATGGTAAAATAATCTGTCATACATCTATGGCATACCTTTAATGCTTACAACATTATGTCACCTTACTAAAAAGGGAAAGATGAATCTGATATATCACCTTGACAGACCTGGACTCCCTTTATCCTGTACTGGACTACTCACATACATACAAAGACATGGAAGTGCTAGCAAGGCTGACTTAGTGCCTTGCTAGCGCTTCCATGAGTAAAAAGATGGAAATGCCAGCATCGCTGAAGTCAGTGGCAAAACTATACTGATTTAAATGAAATCAGTATTTTCAACTGATTTTTTTTGTATGAGTCAGGAATACAAATTGTATCTGATTCTATACATTTCAAGAAACTCAGTGTTATTTGAAAAGAAAAATATTCCAGAAATATTGCCTAGTCTTTACTGGAGGGGGGAGGAAAACATTTAAGCATTAAACATTAAGGCTGCATATTTATTCACCTTGGCTCATCAGCACTCAGAGATATCTTTCTCAAGTAAGTGCTCAGTACAAAACCTTCCTTTCCACAAAAAAAACCCAGTTCACAGCTAGCATCTTAAATTTGGTCACTTAAAATAAAAAAAAAGGGATTCAGAAAGTAAATCAGAAAGTCAATTTTTAGAATGCCACTAGCTGAAATGATCATGGTGAAAAAATTTCTGCTTTTCCTTACAATATAGTAAAATACAGAAGTAATTTATTTTAGAAAGTTACCTTTCAATGAAATAGTCTTTTCACTGCATTGAAATGGCTTCTTCCCCTGTGATTGGTTTCATTATATGGAAGATGGGAGCAGCTGTTCAACAATATCATTACATGTCATCTAGCTACTGCAATGAGGTATGCCAGTGATTAATGGGTGCCAGCAGAGCATCCAAAGTTGAATGCAGAAAGTCAATAGGTAGGCTCAGCACTCTTCCTGACAGAATGACAGATGCAATTGAGAAGCTAAGCTAAGTGAAGATGGACAGCTGAGCTAGCACTTAAAAGCATCTGGCAGCACGGCATGATAGACCTAAGTTATGGGGCCCAGCAGGCATCTGTAGTGGTAAGAGGTGGGCTAAATGCTGTGCCCAAGAGGAAAATAAGTAGAAGGAATAAATAGTACCTTTGAATATAGATAGACATAGAAAGAGTTGCTTTAGCACAGATTTCAGTGAAGTGAAAAGAAAACTGAAAATGCATGAAAACAGGTGAAACAGGTAACTTCTGAAGTTTGTTGCTATTACATTCAACAAAACTACATTATATTTTTTCAACCAGAATTTAAAGGTTTTGTAATGAAGTATGTGTGATTTGTCCTTACCAAATCAGTACTGCAAAACTCTCAAGTTTCTCAAGCCAAAGAAAAAACTGTAAATGTCCTCCCTTTCTTTTGACCTTTCCTTGCTCCTTCATTGATCTTAGAGCCCTCTATTCAGGCTTTATAAGCAGAGCTCCCTTTATCATATGCTTTTACATATCCATAAGCAGTCCAGTGAAGACACCTAAGAGTTTACCTCAGCTTACTTACTTATTATTGTCTCTGAGTTGCTGGCATTGAGTGCTGCTTTCTTCACCCAGAACAGTATGCCAAGCTTGTGAGTTATAAAATGCAGACACTTTAGCTTAAATTAAGGTTGCTAATTTTCCTGCAGTTGTAAACTCAAATAAATGAATTATGAGTGGATTAAGTAATTTTATTCTGTTCCAAACTAGCATCCCCTAGCTCAAAAATTTTTCCCTTCCACATTTCTATCAGTTATATAAAATCAAACTCAGCCAGTATCCACCATGAGACAGACAAGGAATCTTATCTCTTCCAGGCAGCTCCTGTTTGTTGCCTTGCCTTTGTCTCCAGTGTACTTCTAAAGCTGTTTCTTATTTAATAACTTGGGAAGAGACACTCCTTTCTGCCTCAGCTGGATATTAATGAAAAATACATTTTTTTTTCTTTTTTTTTTTTTCCCGTTGCTAAAGGGGATTCCTCATTTTGTGAAACTCAAAGAGAATAATTAAACCCTGTGTGGTACTGGGTGCCCTGTCTTCATAAATAAGTATTGCTAACACTGGGGAGAGACTGGAGTGATAAGTAATTCATGCCTCAGCAGCTCTCACTGGTCTCCCCTACTGCTACTGCAATAGTAATGGTGTTGGTCTAGAGGGTTTGTGTGTACGACAGAGGCAACATCTCTGATATTTTATCTTTTTATTCATTTAAACTAAATAATTGGGAAAAAAAGCCAGTTTCTGTGTATATAAGCCCTTCTTCAGACACATGTCAAAATTAAGACCAACTTTGCTAGTGTACTAGGCAGTGACTGTTGTAAATCTTACTCAACCTGGCAGCCAAGGATGGTAATGAAAATGGAGTTGTACAGAAGACAATGAGGCTTCTAAAGCAACATTTAAAAGCTACTAATGTAATTCTAACATAGATCCTGAAAGGTACTGGGACTGCCTGCAGTGTTGTCTGTGAAGATGAAGTATGTGGAAGACCATGGTCATGAAACAAAAGTATTTTGCAGGGCACACTTGCCTTTCCAAATCCCTTGCATTCCATGAGTCAGAATCTTCCTCTTGCAATCCATAGCATTTACTGCTTCTGACAAGGTGGATAGCTGAATTTCCTCTGAGTTCATAGTTGCACTGGGCCACAGCCATATTCAGGATGACTTGTCTGGTGATGGCACTTGAGGCACGCTTCTATGCTTCCACTTCTGAAGACAGAGGAAATAAAATTATGAAGGGATGCAGCACAGGGTACAGTAATAAACAACATGTCATGTACATGATCACATATATTCAACATGTAGAATGATACTAGTCAAGTTAATTAAAGCTAAAAAGATGGCCACAGACAAGCAGCTCTTTCCTCATCCATGCAGACACACATCCCAGGTGTCGTTGTCCATACTTGTGAAACAGGGAGAACAGAACCAAGTTCTGTGATAATGACAACAGAAGCAATTGACTTCATGTGAAATATGTCATCCTACAGAAATGTCTATCACTCATCACTGATTGTTGAAGAGGCCTACACAAATTACTTGAATGAGAAACCTGGCATTAAAGTTATGTGACACCAGCCAAACCATAGGCAAAAGAGCATCTAAAATTAAGGCAATGAAATGCATTTAGAAATTTGGGAAATGACGTAACTGAGAAAATCCAGGCATCACAATTCTTTAAGAGCAGAGATAACTACACTGACAGCAAAGGATGAGGGAAAGTAAGAAAGACTTAGGAGAAAAAGTTCCAAATGACACCTATTTATTATTGAAAACCACTGCAATGAAACACCAGGGAAGAAGGCCAAGTGTCTTGAATCAGGCTGTGATTTCTTTAAATCAAGTCCAAGTGAACATAGCATTATATGTTTGCTTGTTTTCTCTTCACTGGCATTTATTTATTTAATTTAAACAAGGAGAAACCAAAGAGCCAAGTGTATGCCTGATTGAGTCCACTGAGCCAGAAGACACACATGATCTCTTTCTGCAAACACACAAAGTCTCATAGGATCCCACTAAGCTCCAGTGGAGATACTCATTCTTTAAAAAGATATCACTCCCAGCAGAGTCATCTTCATTTGACTCCAGATCTGTTACTCATCATCTACTACTACTTGAACCCAATAAGAGTGGTTCCTTTTTTGTCATATCTGACTTTGGTGGAAAGGTGCTTATAGCTTGAGGGTATGTGTTAGGCAGCATTCAGGTTTTCGATTGGCTATTTCTTTTGTAGAATAATGACATAACTAGTGTTTCCTGCAGTCTTCAGAAAGATGGAGAAAATTATAATGCAGAGATTAAACTGTTTTCTCTTTAAAGCGTCTAATGCTGTTAGAGATAGCTGATACTCAATACATACTTTTATGAGCTGATGTGTCCCTCCTATATTTGGCCTTAGTAATTTTTTGAGATTAAATTGTTCTTTCTTAATTTCCTGTGTTTCACTTGTGGAATGACCAGAGTGTCACTCTTTGATGGAGCTTTCATCTTTTTGTGTGAACAGAAGAAACTGCAAAGCACTGGCCAAAGTAAATGGTACAAAGAATTATTATCACATAAATTAGTTTTGCTTTGTCCAACCAGGGACAGGGAAAAGAAACAGCCAAAGATAAGACCATGACATTTGTGTCCCTCTGAACATGTCTGTTTGCAATAGTCTGTTACAGTATTCTGGATAGACTTCATCTGTAACCTGGTAGAGACTAATGTCCTAATTTGTGTCCATATATGTAGCTTTCCATTTCCAGCACTAGCAGAAAGGTCCAGAGCATTTCCTAATAGTAACTGGGTGAATCTTATTATTCTCTTTATGCTGGCAGTGATATTATTGTGGTTTTCATATTGATGACTGTGACACTCTTACCTAGAGACAGATGCAGGTGACAGTCTGAGATTCAGCTGTGATGTCCATATAGGCAATGGTTACTTTCTGCAGAACTGCACCCCTGCCATAAAACTGGAAGCATGTGCTGGAGCACTTCAGATTCCATAAAACCTGTCCAATACATAATCATAAGAAGATGTTTGTGTGCACTCAATGAAATTCTATCTGATCTACTGCAGTATTGGTCTGTCCACCATGAACGATTTCCTATTGCAAAGACGTAGATGCCAGGTATCAGTAGAGGTGAAAGTGTTTCTCAGGCAAGAAGCTGTTATCAAAGCACAGGGGATGTACCTATGGGTTCCCATGGAGGGACCTTTGTGCCCGCTATTCTTTGTAATGGCGTCACTCTTTAGGAACCAGCTCCACTGTGGGAGACTTTGAGGTATAACTGAACTGGTGAAAGGGACAGAGGCATCAAAAATGCAGGATGCAAGCATACAAAAGTAATGCCTCATGCAAAATACAGTGCCTTTAGTCAGTTTTGCCCACATGCAGAAGTGATGCCTCTGGTCAGCTGGGAAGAAAGCAAGAAGTAAAACTTACATAGGCTGGATAGGTGAGGAACATGAACTGAAAGGTAGGCAGAAGGAAGGTTGGGGATAACGGTAGTACCTCTGATGACTAAACTGAGCAGATGAAAGGGCAAAATGAAAATGTGCTGAGAGCTTATAGAAGTAGCCCTGTGACTAAATATAGACTGTTTCTCACCAGAAGAAGTCAGTATTAGCCCTCTTAACCTGATTATATCATACTGCTTGGGAAAATGAAGTTTTTCTAACCAGATGTGGTAGTTATTATACCTACATGTACTAAACCTGATTTAGAAGTACCCATCTGAAAACTGTCATGTTCCTGCTTTTTAAATTTCCCTTTCAAAATATCATCTCTGAACTCAAGCAGATAATAAATCATAAAGGCCTAGCAGAAGGCAGCATGTTCAGAAACAGATCTGCATGACTGGTGATCTCTCAAGATAGACAAAGCATCTCCTGACAGAAGTCAGGCAAAACAGATCTCAGTATTTGAAACAAGTTATGCTGCTGCCTGTTCATAATGCTATTACTTTAAAATCTCATTATCAGAAAAAATGTCAAAAGCTTCTTTGTTCATATCTTCTTTACAAGGCTTTATTATTATTTTTTGTAAAGCTCCATTTTACAGGTTTTGTGGTTTTATCTTCTGTCTCTTGATAATCTATGTGTTTCTTAAAGCCCTGGCTTTCAGAAAAAGCTAGGATATAGACCCAGATCTAAGGATACAAAACAGAAGACAAATTAAAATAAAGCAGGAAATACGGATTTTAAAATATTATTTGAGACCCAATCTGGTTTAATTTGGAGGAGGCTGTGTAACTGTGTGAATACACAGTCCAACCATACTGCTAGACATTTCCTTAAGAGACAAAAACATTATAACTGAAGTCACTTTGATTTCTTCTATTCTCTTGTCATTGTTACCTCCTTCCCACCTACAAACATCAGTAATTAAGCTGGGCACTAAAATTAAGGTCAAAGATACCACTATTGCTCTTGTATTTTACAATAGATAGATGAGGAAATAAGCACAGAAGCAGATCTTCCAGTTTACTTTTTCTAACCCTGTTAACTGCTGACCTTTCTCATCAAGCAACTGCTGTGCTAGGGGACTCAGGATGAATCAAGCATAAGTATTACCTTTTGACATCTTAGTGTTATGCTTGTCTCTTTGGGTCTGTGAAAGCCTGCCTTTCTCAGACGGACAGTAAGGTCCAGTGAGTGCTGCTGGGACACCATACTGTTGGGCTTTTGTCTGGTACAAAGTCAAGATAAAGGCAAGAGCACATAGAAAGCTCAGATGAACTTTGCAGTTTCTTAACGCTGAGGCTGCCTCTGTAAAGTTGGACTAACAAGGCATCTGTACTCCTGACCCAGCCCCAGAGCAGCGCAGTTTGGGACTTGCCTGAGATAAATGCAGTTCATCCACCGTTTCTCACCCCCACAAAGCAGGTATATTTGTTGACGTCTTCAGTCACAATGTTTTCTTAAAGTACTGTGAGCACCATTTTCACTGGGGATTGTAGTGGAGGGAAGTTTTTGGCATCTGTAGGAATGGGACCACCTACAACCTAGAGAGCTAAGTTTGATGTCATTCCCTGATCCCACTGGAAATAAGTATATAAAGTAAAAGATATATATAATACAAGGGCTGTAGCCAGTACTGCCACCAGCATATTAAACTGAATGTGACTGATACTTTCCCACTTTGTCACATGGAGGAGGAAGATGAGTCTTTCTGTCTGACAAACTGCTGGACACAAATATTCTGAAGCTGCACTGCAGATTAGAAGTTTACACCAACTTCCAGTGAGTGCTGTTTCAATTCTCCATTCCATCCCACAGCCCTTCCTACCACTTGGATGCCAGGTCTTTCCCTCCAGCCAGATAATCAAATTTCACCTACGAGCATTTGAGGGACTGGAGGTAGTGGTTTTAGAGACTCGGTTGTACAACGCAGAGTCACATCTAGAAGAGACGGAGAATTAAAATAAACCCCACAAACTTAAGTGGGTTTTCATCTCCTGGGGCTCTCTCACTTGCAGATCTATGTAGTGATAGCAACAGCATCATGAGAGTTGACATTTCATCTGCCTGATATTCTGACATGCTCTAGCTCTGTGTTTTCAACATTCACTTAATTCAAGCACCATCTCAATATCCTTAATAACCTCATCAATCATTGTTTTCATCTATGGTAAAATGTGAATTTAGAGAAATTTCTTGTTGTATTTAGCTCTGTGTTTTTCCCAGTTCTCTTTGCTTATTTGGAATAATAGAATCACTTCGGTTAGAAAAGACCTTTAAGATCATTGACTCTACTCTCTAACCTAGCACTGCCAAATCCAGCACTAAAACGTGTCCCTAAGAACCATGTCTGCATATCCTTTAAATACCTCCAGGGATGGTGTCTCAACCATTTCCCTGGACAGCCTGTTCCAATGCTCAACAACCCTTTGAAGGTGAAGAAATTTTTCCTAATAGCAAATCAAAACCTCAGCTGGTGCAACTTGAGGCAATCTCTTCTCATCCTGTTGCTTGTTACTTGGGACAACAGATCAACATCCACCTCACAAAGTAGGCATTGTTTGCTCATCCTCAGCTGTTTGCTCATCCTTTGTCATTATGTTTCCCCTCACATCCAATAAAGCATAGAGATTCTCCTTAGCCTCCTTTTGTTCCTGTTGCATTTATAGAAACTTTTTTTTTTTTTTGTCCTTTATGTCAGTACCCAGATTAAGTTCTATTGGGCTTTGCCACTTCTAATTTTCTTCCTGTATAACCTCACAACATCACTGTAGTCCTCCTGAGTGGCCCTCTCCTTCTTCCAAGCATCATAAACCCTCCTTTTTTTTCCTGATTTCCAGCCAAAGCTCTCTGTTCAGCCAGGCTGGTCTTCTTTGCACTGGCTTGTCTTTTGGCACATAAGGACAGCCTATTCCTGCACCTTTAAGATTTACTTCTTAAAGAATTTCCAGCTTTCAAAGAGTTCCTTGCCCTTCAGGACTGCTTCCCAAGGAACTATCAACCAGGCTTCTAAATAAGACAAATTCAGACCTCTGCACATCCGAAGTAACAGTTTTGCTGATCTCCTCTTTTTATTTCTCCAAGAACTGAAAACTCACTTTGTAATTGATTTGATTGCATTCAGAAGGAAACACATGTATGCTTTATTTTTATTCTGGTTCTTTGAAATTGTTTCATTGACATTTTTAGTCTATAAAGCAATGATAAAAGCTGTTTTCAGTTACCCAGTGGTTACAATACTGAGGCTATCTGGAGTCATCTCTACATAGACAGTCTCCCTGTGCTCTGCACATCTCTGTTGACAACCTTAGGAACTTATTTATGAACAAATTTAGAGTAGATACAGCACATTATCCTGCATGCTTTATTATCTCAGACATAACCGAAGCATTCAATATAAAAAAATTCTCTTTATCATTCTTGTCTTGGCTAAGTCATCCATGACTGGTAATGAGGTATTTCCTTGTCCTTGTAATTGATGGGGGTTTCATGGCCTCCTTATTTGCTTTTGAAACAAGCGATTTTGAACCTAGATGAAGCTATTAACATTACTGATATAAATCAACCGACCACTCTTTATATTATTTAGTGTTCCATAATGATGAAACCTGTAGTAATAGTAGATAAGCCTCTATAACTCATTTAAATTTTCAAAAATGAATGCCTATTACAAGAAGTCTCACTGATGTAAATCAGGTACCTAACTGCTCATACCTACATTTTTGGATTTAACTTCTAATTTTGTGTTCATATTTTTTTGATTGCGACTGTAAATATGTAAGACCAAGGTTCAGTCATGATTGAAATTAGTGGATCTATCAGTGGTCCACAGTTTCAAATATACAAGCTTTAAAAGGCTGAAACACAAATACCCGTAAACTGGCACTCCCTCCCCCAAACATGGCACTTGTACTGTTTGTCAGTGGCACTCTAGTTTCACTGCCTGTAGAATTGAGATTCATGGAGGCTTTAGGAGGAACCTGAACTGGGCAACTGAAACAGATGAAAGGCAGCAAATCTGAAGTTATGGTTTTCTCATCCCAATTAATTCTTGAACATGTGTAATGCTTTGTGCAGCTGCATCTTCTGATACAGGGCACAGGCTTGGTTTTCGTGACTGTGGCGCATCTGAATGATAATGGGGCGGTCAGAAGTAAAATCTTGCACTTGGTATTAAGGTCAAAACAGAAGTGGAAAGAGGCAGTGAAAATTAAAATAAGAATTTTTAAGTGCTTAATTCTGCCTCAAAAAAGTGATAATCACATAGTATAGTGATCTATATATTTCAGATAATATTAAAGCAAATATTTGATAGACCTTTGAACTTAATAGAACCAAGACTTGATCTAAATTCTATCACAGTCAATTAAAAATATTAGAGCAAAGTCACAACTTTTGTAATAGGGACTGCTTTTCTATTTGCTGAAAATGTCAGAACCATGTGTCATGGTTTAATCCCAGCTGGTAATTCAGTACCACGTAGCAGTTCGCTCACTCCTCCCACATACTCCCCCTGCTCCTGGAGGAATGGGGAGGAGAATCAAAAGAATGTAACTCTCATGGGTTGAGATAAGAAAAGTCCAGTAACTGAGGTATAACACATACCACTACTGCTGCCACCACCAATAATAATGATAAGGGAAATAACAAGGGAAGAGAATACAGCCGCTCACTACCCACCAACCGATACCCAGCCTGACTGAGCAGTGATCTAAGCCCTTTCCGGTAACTGCCCCCAGTTTATATAGTGGGCATGATGTGCTGTGGTATGGAATACCTCTTTGGCCAGTCTGGGTCACGTGTCCTGTCTCTGCTTCCTCCTGGCTCCCCCTCCTCCCTGGCAGAGCATGAGACTTATAAAGTCCTTATTCAGACTAAACATTACTGAGCAACAACGAAAAGCATCGGTGTTATCAATGCTGTTCCCAGGCTGAAAGTCAAAACCACGGCACTGCACCAGCTACTAAGAAGGAGAAAAATGACTGCTCCTGCTGAACCCAGGACACCATGGAATCAGTTAGGTTCAAAAAGACGTTTTGAATCATCAAGTCCAACCATTAGGTATCACTAGCACTCAGCAATGTCAGGTATCTCCACGCAGGACAGGAACACTAAGCGCAACCGTTTAGGATAACTGTCATCTTGCACATGAAATGTAAATGGAACAGATTTCATGGCTAACCTGAAAAGGATATTGTGCTGCAGGAGGTGGTACTTCCTCAAGATTCATTGTTTCAACATATTGTATTTCTCAATTGATCCTTTTTGCTTCTTTTTTTTTCTAAGAGCAAAAATCCATAGCAGACTGTAAACTAATATTATAAATATATATACTAATAGTATAAAGTGTTCTACTTTGATGGTTTCACTCAATTTCATTTTTCAAGCTATATAAGCCACAGCTTTGGGTTTGTTAAACTTTAAAATAAAGGTAGTAAAACACCTCCCTTGTACCCTAATACAATCTTCTAATAAAAATTCCTTTTTAAGTCAGTTACAAGATTTGCAGAACACAGCCACACATCTGTGAAAGCATCTGCTGCAGCTGCAGGAGTACAGGGCAGAAGGAGGGACTAGGAGGAAAAGAAGAAGGAGAAATTAGGAGGAAAACACTTTAATTGCAAACCAGAAGCCTAGCAGCAGCATCCATAATTTTGTTAAGGTAACAGAGCTTATTCTCACTGAGCTTCCCTGCAGTTTTGTAGTGGGATGTATCTCATAGGAGAAGTCCAAATATGTTTAAAGGAGCAAAAACTTCAAAATAAGCTGCCTGGGACATACATTTGCATTCCTCATGGGAGATCTTCTGAGTAAAAAGCTACTCTTTCATGATATACAGTCACTCCTTAGGAAAAAAGGGACAACCGTTTGCTTTGTGCAGCTGACGGATGAGATTCTGAATTAATTATTCCTTATACATGTAACTTCTGAAGCCCATTATTTACATCAGTTCAGAGGGAAGCCCGAAAAAGGAAACATCCTACTCAAGGCAACATAAGCATATGCCAGTGTTAATTACCTGCTTGCGTTCTCATTGGAAGGACACAAACAGATGGTCAATGGTAATCACAACTGTAAGACTTGTTTTGAATGAAGACACTCTCAAGCCTGCAGCTAAGTGTTTTCCTGAACTGAAACTAGGATCTGATACCCTATAATTCTACTCAGAAAAAAGTACACCTGTTGTTCCAACACATAATGTCTAATTAAGTTTCACAGAAGAAAAACAAAGGAGTAAGGTGACACTGGAAAATCTTAGAAGTTTATGTAAAAAAATGTTTCTTATACCTTTGTCATGTTCATAGTAAGAAAGGTTTGCTTTTGTCTGAACAAACAAGCTTTTCTTGTAATTAATTAGTGGTATTTTTTTCTTCTGTAGTGATTTCTTTAAAAGAAGTTCTAGAATTGTTCTCTTCTCCATTGTATTACTACTATAAAAAAGCATTACAAGGTCAACTATAGAAACTGTAATGAATATAGTAAGAGTCATTGTATTCTAAGTTTTATAAAATTTAATGTAATATCTGGTTACAAAGCATGTGTTTAATACTGCTTAAATGAATTTACTGAGTGCATAAACTAAATAACCTTATTTGTTTAAGCAGTATTAATAGTATGCAAATAACAGTATGCAAAAATATACTTTTATTATATTTGTATACTACAATAATAGTATACAAAAATTAAGCTACAGATATACTGTAGTTCTAAACAAAGAATCTCTGTTATTTTATTGTCTTGAGAATCTCTGCTTTTAAGACCACGCACCCTTTCTGGCAAAGAGCATAGTCTGCTTTATCAACAAATGTATTACATCTGCAGCATAACATGCAAGTCATTACAGCAGGAAAGAGAATGACAGGAAAGCAAGCCATTCTATTTACAGACCAGAAAACATACCTAGTGTTAACAAGTGTGTTCCCTGAACTAGAAATTTCTCATTCCTTTCTTTCAACTGAAATAAAAGCATATTTATAGAATGGTGACACATAGAAAGATCAAAAAGTAAAAATGTTCTTGCAAGGTATGTATATGCATCTATATTTATAGCTATGTATTTTTTCTTAGCCTTGATAAGCATACAATGGAAAATGCCAAGAAGGATGAGATCCATCATGTTTCTACAAGTTTAATACAATTTCAGGTTATCTTACTGAAATGTGAAGAATGTAGGCCACGTCTTTTGCCCTGTACGTTGTGGAGCTCCAAGGGGAAGTGCTGAGCTAAGCAACCCACTTTGTTTTGTCTCTGTTCACTTCAGAGACCCCAGCAGGAAAGGAAAATTTGCATGATGCTCATCATACTTGATCTTTCCACTGAATCCCACCCAACACCAGAAAGTACCAAATATCCAGTACAAACAGTCTGAAGAGGAAAAGAGGGGGCTTTACTAACCTGCTGGAGGCTAAGAGAAAGGATAGGTGAGGTGGAATTTTAGCTACCACATTTTAAAGCATTATTTGTAGCTCTTTTTTTCCAGGGTTGTCAGTCTGTGAGCTTTACAAAATTTCTTAAATAACTGCTGCTTGAATTACTCTGAGCAATTACCTGAACTGCCAGGACTGATAACATCGTTCATGTGAGATTAGGTTTCTGATCTTCCATATCTGATAGACCTTTGAGCATAAGTAAACAAGATTTGATCTACGCTCTATCACAATTAATTGAAAACATTTCAGAGAATTCGGACTTTCAGAAGTAAGGACTCTAACACTGTAATGACTGAGACCCCAGAGAATATCAGCTGAAGCCACATGGAGTGACTGCAGTCTATACTTGGTGTGGCTTAGAAAAGAGAACAAGTATTTCCATTACTACTTGTAGAAGCACTAACTAAACAACCTCTGGGTTTGACAAAGTTGTGCCATGAGTGCATACCAAGAAAAGAGTAAAGACAAAAGGATTTATCACAATATATAATTTCATTTAAGTATTAGAACCTTACATTCTATGAATCATAACTTGCAACACCTATTGGTTAAAAATGGTATTACAAATACAGGAATATTACATATATCAAATACAAAATATGAAATAAATATTAAACTCCTGCAAGATTTATTAAACGTATTTCTTAAACAAAACTATAAATACTTGTAATATATATATATTTTTTTTTTTAATATGCGCAAACCCACATACTCTTCTTTCCGAAACAATTAGCTGAAAACAATAGTCTGTTCCACTTAGGAACACGATGTTTGTGCATATGTCCTTGCATAGTATATGACATCCTGGATTGCCTTGTGATCTAATAGTATACCTTCTACCTTGTTATCTGTGGATCTGTGGCAAGCACATGACCTATTTCTAAGGGTGCAATAGATGGTTAAAGGTACAGATTAAAAGAAAAATGTAAAATAGCCTCTAAGTTTATTACATCCCTTGGTTTCTCTGAAACAGAATACTGTGTTTTCAGTCTTTGAGGGGGCAGCTGCTTATGTTGCAGCTTCTTATATAAGCCACTTCATTACTGGAGTGCTCTGGTTCAAGTTTAAAAAAAAGTCTTCCACACTTTGACTTCCCTTTTGTGGAAAAGAAATTGTAATAGCTGAAATTAATGTCAAATGAAGCACTCAGAATTTGGGGTTTGTTTTTGGTTTGTTTCGTTGTTGTTTTGGTTTTTTTTTTTTTACTTTTTTTAAAATAAGGTCACAGTTGAAGGAATAAAATGTGCTTGTTTTGCACTGCCTTTTCACTGCCCAGGCTGCCCTTCCTCCGTAAACAGACTCTTCTGGGCAAGTCAGAATGTGCTTGCTCTAACCACTCAGTTGTGCTGAAGTGATAATCCTTCAATGGAGAAAGTGCAGAGAGTGGCCTGTGCTGTGTACAAAATTCTGCCTACTTAAGAGAATTGCAGGGTATGGTATCTTCCCTCTTTGCTGGGTGGAGCTCAGTTGCTTCAACTGTGAAAGCTAATTCCTATCTGGAATAGAAAGCCATACAGAATTAGCTGTAAATATTTGTTCCATATAAGTTTGAAGAGACATAAAGGATCTAGGGATCTTCGACTACTTTTGCATGCTTGAAATGCGTGTTTTGTACTCCAAACAGTTGCGCTTGTACTGAGGATATTCAAATTTTCCTTGCTTATGTAAGACAGTGTTTCAGGAAGTAGTCTAGTGATCTTATATTGTAATACGAGTGCTACGCTACTAGCTTTGTGACCTGAGCTTTCTCTTAAAGAAGTATGGACTTAATAAACCTAAAAAGCACAGTCCGTTACCCTGATAAAGTATCTTTTTGATTGCTGACGTTTTCCAGTATTTCTTAAGGAGTGATCACTTACCTAGACAAGTAAAGCTAACAACGTAAATTATATACATTTGTAATTTATATCAGGTATGTTGTAATATCTTCATATTATCGCCAAACAATCAAAGTACCAGTCAGGTATCAAATGACCATGAAATTAAAAAAAAAAAAGAAATAGAATTGAAGGTTTTTTTTTATCACCTTTAGGTCACTTTGATTTCTTTTACACAAACTTGGAATCTAGTTTTATTGTCAGTGAGAATTGCTTGTTTTCACATATATGCTTGATTTCAGTAGCCAAAGATTTCAGCAAATCATGAAGTGCCTTGACATTGTTCTACTCAGGTTTTAAATAAGGCTTTCATAACAGACTTACGTGTGCATGTAGCCACCAGCATTTCCTCTGTGCCAAAGTGCAAGGCTGAGATGGCACACCACCAACAGTAGTATTAAGTTGACTGGGGACAGTCTGTACAAACTGGAGACGAATATACTTAAAAAGGTCTGTGGGACATGTGGGGGTGTATTTGAGGGCTCTAAGAGAGCTAACTGATGTAATTGCAAAGCCACTCTATTATTTCTGGAAGGTCACAGAAACCAGAGGAAGGTTGTGGACAACAGGAAGAGGACAAAGTACTACTCCCAACTGTGAAAAGAGAGAACTACACAGGAAGAAACTGCCCGCTGGTGAGCACACCCTGGGAACAGTATGTAACATGTCCTCGTGGAAGCTGTTTGCTTACTTTTGAAGGGCAAGAAGGTGGCTGGAACAAGCTAAGTCAGATTTACCAAGAGTAAACAGTGAATAACCAACCTCATTGCCTCCTGAGATAGAGGGAAGGGAAGGAGAGGGAACTAGCTACATCCTTCAAATATGAATCAAAGTATCAAATAATGAAAGGTATTTATAGAGAGGAGTGAGACATTCTTCACAAAGATGCATAATGATGGGGCAAGAAGCAACAGGTCTCAGGAAATTCTGTCTGCATGTAAGGAAAAAATACTTCTCTGTGAGAGGAGTTAATATTGAAATCATGGTGGATCTTCTTTGCCAGAAATAGCCAAGACTCAGTCTGACATATGCATGGCCATCATTTCCCAGAGGAATTTGGGCAACAGGCTCTCTGGAAGTCCCTTTAAACCCGGCGAGCATCCTGTGGTTTTGAACTCTCACCAGTCTCTCTTTCTCAGGAGAGCCAGCAGATGGCACGGTTCAACAGCACTAAAAATCTGCAAGCAGCAGTAAGGTGTGCTACACCCTGAATAGAAAAAAAACCATGTTTATTTAGAAAAAGGACGCAGGAAGAACCACTTCTACTTAAGAGAGGGGTATTCAGCATAGTTTTTTTAAAAAAAAAAAGTTTATTTTGTTGTCAATTTAGCATTGAAGGTGTGTTGTGTGCCTGTGTGCCCAAGCTATGTAACACTAGGCCTTCCTGGTAGCACAGCATTAGCTATGGTAGGTTAAAGGTGATCTTCCCTGGCTCTCCATTTCTGACAGGAAGGCCGTTTGACCTTTTAAGGAACAGCTTATAGGTGTCTTATAGCTAGGCAGCCTCATGTATGCATATGAGCTTGTTGAGTGAATGAAAGACATGGGACCTCCAACACAGCAGAGGCATTACAGGTCCTCAGAAAGGTGCACCACCAGTCACTAATGGGACCAGGACATGGAACTTTAAAGACAGCAGGCATCTGGGACCTTGCTGCTTAGCAGTTTAGCCCATACCTCATTTCTGGTGAGCATCTGTGGAATCCTTGAGACATCCAGAGGCAGGGAGCAGGCTGTACTTTCTGTGTGATTCTTTTCACGTGAACAAAAATGGTAGTTAGAGATGATTAGGGACTTTGTGTAAGAGCAAGCAGTGCTCTTTGTATAAGAGCAAGTTTTAAAAGAAAAGAGAGTAGATTTAGATTAGATATAAGGAAGAAGCTCTTTATTGTGAGGATGGTGAGACACTGGCACAGGTTTCCCAGGGAATTTGTGGATACCCCATCCCTGGAGGTGTTCAAGGCTTGGTTGGATGGGGCTTTGAGCAACCTGGTCTAGTGAAAGGTGTCCCTGCCCTTGGCAGGGTGGTTGGAACTAGATTATCTCAAATGTCGCTTCCAACCCAAACTGTTCTGTGGTTCTATGATTAGGCTCCATCTAATTTTATTGTTGATTTACTATGCTGTTCATGTTATTGTGCTTTGATACAAATCATGAATATATAAAAACAAATGTAACAAGATAAAACATTTCCAGTGATGCAAAAGACTTCTGGTTAAGTAATATTTGCCTTGGTAAACACATACAGATGAGAAAGTGAGTAATTACAATGTACCATGTTCAGGTACATCCGGCATAAGTTAATGTCACAGCTGGAAGGTTTTCCTTAGCTCTTGTCAGCTTGTATGTATGCATTACCTTAATCTCTGGGAAAAGCTCACGGAAATGAACAGACATGTAGTATAAACAGTTTTTATAAGCTGATGACTACTTGCACCGGAAGGTTTTGTGATTACTGTCAGTTTAGAAAATTTAGAAGTGCTTGGAGTAAAAGCTTATTTATCTTTTATTGGTGTTGAAATGCTGCTGCTCCTAATTACAGGACAAAGATACAGGTTTGAAGGTGTTTAATACAATGAAGTAGCAACATACTTGTATGAATGAGTGGGACAAGCTGAGCTGTCTGAAGTAGCATTTGAGTGAGTAATGGTAGTAGTGGGGTGAATCTGATGAAACTTGTTTTGACTAAATTCAGGAATAATATTCAATGGACTTAATGCTAGCCCTGGAAAGCCCACCCTCGTAACACAGTGGTCAGAGTACTCGTTTTGAAGAGTGGGAGGAAAAAGAACAGTTTTCCTTAAATCATTTATGTGTCAGGTTTGGGAAAGGAATTTGAAACGTGGTCCTTTTTTTTTTGCTGGAGGCTGCAGGGGATTCAGGGTGGTTTCTTCTGGTCTTTGAAGCTGCTTTTCTGAAATATGTACTGGATTAAGAGCTGAAACCAAAACCTCTCCAAAGAATTTGTTAATCACCACCACAGTATCAGTCTCTTTCCCTGTGGCCAGTAGTTTTCTAGGTACTGGAACTGGTGCAAAAGGATGAATGTAATGGGTCTCTACCTTTGCTTGAGGCAGGAGACAAAGATTTATATAAACTTTTACTCACAATGAAGCAGAGGAGTGAACTGCAACCTTCTGTAAAGGTGCCAAGACTGTGGAAGACATGAGAGAGATCTGAGGGCTGTTTCTCTGCCCTTACGAGTTCATTATGAAAAATGCCCACAATGAATACCATAAAATTATTGGGGTTTCTAATCTTATTTTTTGCCCAGATCACTATTTTACAAAAAGTTTTGCATTAACAAAAGTGAGTATTTCTTTTGATTTAACCACAAAACCAGGGATCTTGCATCTTGGAAACACTGTAACTGCATTAATGCAGTGCTTCTCGGCGAGTCTGATTAGCCCACAGACAGTGCAGTTCTAATGTTGCTTGTGCTGGAGCTCATTTATTGCATGATAGTTTGAGGATCTCTGTGCCATAATCCACTGCACAGTGTACATGTGCCCTCAGCCATTTTAATGTCTTCCTTATGTCTCAGTTATGCTTTCGCTTTGAAAAAAGGTTACTGCTCCTATTCCTCGTAATGTTCAACACTGAGTTTAGCAGACAAGGTGGGGCTTCAGAATTGAGTCAGTTAAATGAGTTGGTGGAAATTTACAGCAGCAGAGGTTGTCTAGTGGACAGAAATGAAGGCCAAACAGAGAAGGACAGAACATTTCAGTCTAGCTTCATCAGGCTGGTAGAGTCTGTCAGGTCACTTATCATCATGTGCTGAAGTAGGAAGCTCTTTGCCCTAGGAGTGTTGAAATTTTGTGAGCTTTGTTTGTCATCAGCCTGATAGTGTCAGTGCTCTGACACCAGGATCCAGCCATAGCAAAGGGTCATGCAGAATAACATATGGCGATTGTTAATCTAAATTCCCTTTAATGTCAAAATAATGCCATTGAATAAGGTCCAGAGTAGAGACCTTAAGGGGGAAGAGAGGGAACAGGAAATAAGGATGCATCCTCAAAAATGTGATGCAGTGCCAGGAAACACACTGTGGATACATACACTTTTTCTTACATCCCGCATGTAAGGATAGCAGTTCATGTGCACAACACTATCACATGCTTCTATAGGAAGAAAAAACTTGATCTTTTCTTTCACTTACCTATATATATATATATATATATATATTTAAAATGTGCGAAATGACAAAGTAATGGAAAGGGCTTGGTGGTACTGAACCGAACCTTTGTATCTCAGTTTAGTGTGAAATGCTGACTTCTGGGTAAAAGTGTTCAGAATGCTCAGACTTGGGCTGAGGGTTCTTCATTGCTAAGCAGGGTATAACCACAGAGATAAGCAAACAGGACTCTTACTCCTAAAAGCACAAGCAAGGAACTCCATTATTGCTCCATTATTGCTTTGCAAAATTCACTGCCTCGTTCCTGGAGTGATAACTGCTGGTTTTGCTCTATCCTTTTATGAAACACCATTTTAAGAGTTTAAAAGCTTACATTTCACTTTATGGTATTCATGGTTTTCCAGACTTTCTGTGCATGTTAACCATCAATTTTTATCGTTCTTGTTGACTCTTTCCGGACTACGTCAATGTTCTTTCTCTAAAAGGCTGCCAAATAATTCACAGAGGATTATAAATGTTTTAAAAGAACTAGATTTAATTCTGCCTTCTTGTTTATTTGTAGCCATTTGTTGGTGTTGATGGTTTCATGAGTCTTCCTCGCACCCAAGGCCCTTGTCATGTGTTTGTGTAATATATGGGATTCAACTTTCATGACCTGTGCAGCAAATTTAGGAAGCAATTTTGCAGTTAGGCTCAAATTCTAAATAAGATTCATTAGGTACAAATCCATATAAAGAAAATGTGCTGAATCTCACACAAATTAAACTGATCTAGTGCTGCACATTGTCATGGATGTGGTTTGAATGAAAGCGCAACATTGCACTAGCTGGCTGATTTGAGCTTGAATTGTGTTTGTGAGTTTAGACTAAGTTGCATAATGGTTTTGTTAACTCAGAATGTTTGCATTTGTAAACTCACCCTCAGAAAGGACTCCTGCCATCTTCTGTGTTACAGATGTTCCAACCAAAGTTCTGAAATACATAGAAATAATGCTTTAAGTAATAACGACCTTTATGACCTAATATTGTTCAACTCCGAGCCTTGATGATTCAGGGTAGTGAAACTGTGAGCAGCCGTACTGAGGAAGGGAACAATTACTAATGTATCAGGCCATGCACTCTCCATATCTGAGAGAATCTTTGTTATTTAAATATGTCTTCTTTTTGTGAAGGGCTCTAGGTAGGGTAATGGTTAAATCTCAAGATTCAAAAAATAATAGCAAGAAAAAAGTCTGGAAAGGGTTGCTTGGATTTATTTTTAACTGTCAGAAATTGTACTGTATAGACTTTTGTGTTCTTGTCATAAGAATAACTTACTGATGAGCATTGAAATTGCAATTCTTACAGAACAAAAATACTAGCTGTCTGATATCTTTGTTTCTGATGCTTACAGATTTCACTTAAAAGGAAATTTTTCATTTCGGATATGAAAACAAGAGTCTATGATGAGAGAAGCCTTTGTTATTGACTGAGCTAAACACTTCCTGATGCTTTTGCTTCACAAGAACATGTATAGCATTGGAACTGAAGCCAGCTGTGCTGAAGCTGATATGCCTCCAGTTACATGGCTATGCTATACTCCAGAAAGATGACTTTCAGTTTTGGGTTTGCCTGACCAGTAGAGTGTATAGCCAGCACCATGTTCTTTGAGGCTACCTTCCTCATGAAGGCGAACTTCACTGAGTGCAGCGATATCAATGTGAAGACGTGACAATTCATGGGCAATTAGCGCAGAACGGCGCTCAGGACGCCCACTGTTCACTGTATCAAGCATGGTTCTGATGTTCCAACATGCGAGTGTCAATCTGGACACACCTTTGGAGGCAGGTGTATGCCTTTGTCTCTTTGTTTTTAATTGACCGCAATAGAAGATGCCCGTTGGCCGTGGCTAGCCAACCAGGTGGAGGGGGGATGAGCTTTGGTTAGGCCACCTTTTCTAGGCCTCTCTCCATATGGAGCAAGCAGTGCTGTCCTTGAAAAAGGCTGCTTGGTCATTCAGGATGCTGCCGAACAAGACTGTCATCTCCTGGGTCAGACTTGAGCGACCAATGTCCTGAACCGCCTGCATGCAGGGTTGGGTCTGCGACTTCCAGTGCACCTTATCACCTGCCGTTTCGTCCCTCGCCTGTCGCTGCAGGGCTTTGCAAGTGTGGGTAAACCCTTCGGGCCTGCGCAGTGGATTTATTTTAGGTGAGGCACAGCGTGTGCAGAACTGGCCTCACCCTTTACACCTGAGGTTTATCTGCCAGGGCCTAGCAAGCTTGGACGGTGACAGCAAAGTCCTCAGGTCGTAGGTTTAATTAGAGTATCCTTCCCTTAGATGGATGGCCTTAGAGGGCTACACGAGCTCCATCTGCCCGGGTTTGAAGTTGGAGTTGTCCTTCTCCTAGGATGGTTGCCTGACAGCTAGTGAGCCCATCCTGCCCATGGACACACTTTGTCTGACCCTCCATTTGAGAGCTGACTGGCATGGGAGACCCTACCGGAAGCATAAGCCACCACCAGCATAACTCCCAACTTCACAAGGGCAGGCAAGCTCTTTCCCCACGACAAGGGGGTGTCCGTGAAAGAGATGCTATACTAGATAGAGCCTTGCATAATGGAGTAGCTCACTGCTAACCACAGACAGTGGGCAAACTGCTAGCAAGAGACAACTTACCTCTTTTTGTTTAGCTTCCATTTTACATGTAATAGGCTTCTGGTTAACTACAGGAAACTCAAAATTTGTGAAAACAGAAGCAAGTCTAGCCAAAACAACTGGGTGAAGTTTGTGAACATTCAGAAGAAAAACACCATTTCTAATAGCATGCCTTTTTCTGCATGAGCCTCATTTACAAAAAGGAAGCTGAGGTAAAGGAGAAAATGATCTATGCAAGATCACTCAGATTGCTTTCTCCTTGGCAGAGGTTGTTGGTTAGTGGTTCACCTTCTGCTGAACTGATTTGACTCACTATAACAGCAAGAAGTGTCTTCATTATTTGCGAGGCTGTTTCTGTGCATTGCATAAGTTACACTGGTTCATGGAGAAACATTAAAGCTGGCACAACTAAGGCAACAGGAAGTGTGTAGCTGGCAAGAGCAAGCCCTTATGGTAGCTCGCCATGTGTCATGAAAATTCTTCTGCCATAGTGCTGGTGGCGGAGCATGTCAAAGAAGAGCAGGTGTTCTCAAACTTTGTTTATATGGTCAATCTGTTTATTCCATCTGGGACTGGATAGAGCCAATGGCTTTGTTCCTAATTTTGCAATCTTTTGTTTATTGTGGGCATGTCTGTATATATAAGGAAAAACACCTCTGTTCATATTATATAGACATAGGGAAGTTGATTTTTTTAGGGTGAAACCATGGACAAACTGAAGGAAAGCAAACCTGTCTCCTTGTGAAATGCAGATGGAGTGTTGCAGGTACTGAGCATTATGCTTATAAGTCAGCCCACAAAGAAATGAAATCAAGCCACCAAAAAATTACTAGTTTCATGCGGCTTTTTTCCTTCTAGATGTGTTGAGTCATCAGGGTTCACATTATCAAACTTGTATTTCAAACCACAAATGCTTTTCTTTCTTTGTTTCTTAAGGTAAGAGATTTTTTTTTTCTTTATTCCAGAGCAGTAGGGCTACTGGAAAACAGCTAGTATTGTGAAATTCACCTTACTATGGCAAATACAGCTGGTGCTGAGACAGAGCAGATGTGCTCGGCCAAGGCCTGGGGAATAGTTCTGGAGAGCCAAGAGCCTGGCTGAAGCTGGCTGAGCTCTCAGGAGGGTGCTCTGCAGTGTGTTTTCTTTGGAGACAAGAAGTTCTTGCCCTTTGTCATCTGCTGGCTGCTCTTTCATATTCCTGCAACCCTCTCAGTTGTACTAACATAACTGTTTTCAGTTGTACTAACAAGCTATTTGTGGTCTTTGCCATAAACTGATTGCTATGCGCTAAAAAAAAAAAGGTATTCTCATGATGAGGGCTGGGAATTGTGATCCAGGGTTAGAAATAAGGAACTGAAAAGGGAAGACGTAGGAATGAGACAGGACCTTCATATGTCTGGATTCACACTAAGGAAAGCAAATAATTCAGCTACAGCCACCAGACATATAGAGGAAGAAAAAAAGTTTGTTGAGAGAACTGAAATGCAATTAACTGTCCAGCTGCTGTCTGCTTGCTTGCCTCTTCCCTGTTCCTTAAAGGAAGCACAGTGACTGAAGGGCTGGGAGAGCAAGGAACGGAGGTGCTAGAATGATAGAAACCCATCTCTGCCGAGTGCCAGCCAACTCCATTGCCCTGGTTCAATTGCTGGTTCAAATCCCTCTTCTCAGTGAAAATCTTGATTCTTTTAAATCAAGAATTTTTATAGAATCACAGAATCAGACTGGTTTGGGTTGGAAGGGACATTAGAAATCATCTAGTTCCAAACCCCCTCCCATGGGCAGGGACACCTTCCACTAGACAGGTTGCTCAGAGCCCCGTTCAACCTGGCCTTGAGCATTGCCAGGGATGGAGCAGCCACAGCTTCTCTGGGCAACCTGTGCCAGTGTCTGGGCAGTGCCTCACCATGCTCCTCACCATACTCACAGTGAAGAGCTTCTTCCTAATGTCTAATCTAAATCTACCCTCTTTCAGTTTAAAGCCATTCCCCTTGTCCTGTCGCTACATGCCCCTGTAAAATGTCCCTCTCCAGGTTTCTCGTCAGCTGCTCTAAGGTCTTGCTGAAGCCTTCTCTTCTCCAGGCTGAACAATCCCAGCCCTAAGCCTTTTCTCATATGAGAAGCGCTCCAGCCCTCTAATCATCTTCATGGCCCTGCTCTGGACTCACTATTTTGTTAAAATATTCCCCTGAAAACATTTTTATACATCCTTTTCAGTTGAGCTTCATGTTCACCCCTTTCTCCTGCTCATCACCTTAGGAAGTGGGGCCTTCCTGCTGTTAGCCATCAGAGTAGTCTCTGTCATACTATTGGCTCCTGCTCTGCCCCCACCTGCCAGCCATGCTCTCTATAAGGAAATACTCTCAAAGGAGCATTAGTGCTAGACACATTGATTGGATTCTCCCATGGGAAAATAAATCTAATAAAGTAGTCCCACTTCATTTTTACCTTCAGCCTTGTGTTGCTTCAATGCAGCAGTATGTGTCTACAAGAGGATGCTTATTTAGTTAGGGTTATTGCAGCATGCCTTCACGCCTAGCCTCAGGACAACAGCTTTTTGCTTCTTTTTTCTTTTTCGCATTTCCATTCCTCAGAGCAGGATCTGGTTTCAAATTATGTTAAAAGACTCAGGTTTTCTCTTTCTCTTGACACTGCCCCAAACAAATATGTTCCACTGGCAAAATCACTCTTCATTCTTTAGTTACTATTAAAGCGGTTTTTATTCCTCCTTCTCCACCTTTTTTAATCTGGCAGAATCTCCTAGACAGAAAATAATGATCTGGTTAAAATCTATAAATGCTATTGTGGGCAGAGCACTTTGAGTTGATGAGACACTATTACCCTATGCGTGTGTCTGATTGGGTATTATGAAACAGAATTTGTGTGTAAAACTTTCTTCAACTATTTAATGAATTAAGCTCTCCTTCATTGCAGTAAATGCTTAAATAAAATCACGCACTGTTTCAGGATGAAAATTGGCTCTATCAGATAAACTTTATATGGCACTTGCCTTAAAGTTGGAAGATGGTTCATACATTCTTTGCTAACAAGAGTAAGCAGTGATTAACGCATCTGTAAATTGTTCTACTGTTGCATTACATTTTAAATTGCCTGAGCACAGCCAGCAGTAAAACTGCTGCAGGTTTAATAATTGTGGAGCAGCAATGCGTGCTTGATATCTTCTTCCTTGGAAAACATTCCGGGGTCTCTGGTAATGTTTACCTCTTATTGTTGGTTCTCTACTTCTTTATCTCAGCAGTATTTCCTTTCAGCAAGAGATCCAGAGTCACCTGTACAGCAGAATGAAACTTCTCTTTTTCTGGGCTTCTACAATTGGATGAACAGCCTTTCTGACAGTGGCAGCTCTCTGAAACTCACCTTAAAGAGGTGATCCAAGGGTAACTGCATTACCTGTTCCCATAGCTCAGACACCTGGCAGTTCTTTCTTTTGAATTTATGCACTTTAGATTGTTAGGTTTAGAAAAAAAAAGCCAAGTTAGGTCTTTTAGACAAAAAGCTGTGTAAAGATGTGGTAACAAAATCTAAACCAGTTTTAACTTTTCTGGACCTATTCATAGCATAACAGAATGAAAAGTGAAACATAATGTATAAAAAAGTATTCAGCACAGATGAATCCATACAATTTTTCTCTTCTAGATCTCCATTCAAGGGCCTGATACAACTTCAGTTTTGTAATGGTGTAACACTGGTGGCTTTTTCTCACTGTGAAGTGTCAGTGGCATAAATCTGTGTGGTAGTAGTAAATTAACCCTTCTTAAAAAAGGATAGCTCTTCTCGTGTCTTGAGGGAAATAATAAAATGCAGGTTTTAGTTAATAATTGATGATTAAACCATTTGAACATCACAGGAAACATATTAACTAAATGTCTAAATAAATTTAAGAGAAAATAAGATTTTTTGCAGAGTGGACAAGGCATTCAAAGTTCAGTGAGTAAAGAGGTGGAAAATCAGTGGAGAAATACTGCTGTTAGATTACTAGGGTGGCATTGAATAAAGATGCAATATCACAGATTACAATTCCTATTGAAAATCGCTGGGAGATGATAACCACTGCTTTTTGTTTTGAAACACTGCTTGTAATAGCAGAAGTTCAAAGTAAAGGAGTGGAATGTACAGAAAACAGCAGATTAGATGGAAAGCACCAGATTGTATTGTAAAATAATAAATATTCTGCAGATTGCATTTCACCTGATGCATGGTGTACTACAAACACCATAAACTACAAAAATCTAAGTTTAAAGAGCTAAAATTGTTAGCAATACCCCTGCAGTTGAGTCATATATTGAAGCAACTTGTTATATATCCAGGATAAATGTTAAAAATTATTCTGGTTGAAGCTTTTTGACAGAAAGGGGAGAGGGCTTTACTGTAACCTCCTACCTGAGTTAAGAATATTGCTGAGGGTATAATTCCGGAGCTGGATTAGCTGTCCTTAAAATTTGATTTTCAGCAACCTTTTTATGCAAATGCTGAAACAAAGTCATAGCTGTATAAAATACTGCCTTACTATAGTACATAAATATATCCATGGCTGAAAAAAGATACATATGTTTTTGTTGAGTTTGTGATAATTTGTGCAGACATCCTGCAAAAACTGCTTTTTAATATTTTGACAAAGTTTTTCTTCATCTTTATAAACATGAAAATTGTTCTAGACCAAATTCACCCATGGCATAAGTGAGCATATCACTATTGCTCTCTGTGACACGTATCTGAGAATTTAGTCTCCTGATACTGAGATGTGTCCCTAATTCACATTTCCTTATTCCTGCCTTCCATCTCCTGGAATTTTATTTCCTCATTCATAACAACTAAAGATTCCTATCACTTTCGATGGAGTCAGGGTGGATCAGAATGGCTGCCACTGTCTTCATTTACTCATTTAAAGACATTTTCAACTTATTAAAAAAATCCAAAGAAAAACAAAAAGGAAAAGCTGCATTCTGTAGATATGGTGGTCTTGAGTGGGTGGGATGCAGTAGGAGAGAGATAGGGTAATGTGAGTATATAGACAGATTGAGGAGGTAAAGGAGATGTCCTGAGAGCGAGCTTGTGAAGGCTCATGAAATAGACAGTGCAGATGAGACTACAGGTTACAGGAGAGGCCAGTTGAAAAAGCCATCTGCCTGGCACAGGGGATTTTGATACGGTAAATGGAGCTTCCCTCATGTGGATATTAGGGGACTGTTATTTGCTGCTTCCCTTTTGTAGTGACTATTGGATTTGAACTGTTTACTTGCACGCTGAAGTTAGGAGGCTTCCTGGAAAAATAACTGGACACAGTAGGCAATGTCTATATATATATATATATATATTAGAGCAGCATGATTTCTGAAGGCCTGATGTGGTTTATAAATGCTTAAGATGGGCTTTCACTTGGAGTAGGCAGATAGAGTCTTTTTGATAATCACTTCTGCATCAGTCCCTACATGGGGTTTCATATTTGGTTTAACTGGCTATTTATTCTAGATGCCCACAAATGCTGCCTTACATTTGACTTCTGACTCCTCTTCCATGTAATTAGACTCCTGTCCTTCCTCAGTTCTTGGCTTTATTGTCCCAGATCTGTAACTTGTTTGACCTAAGTTTTGCTCAAACTATAACTTGTTTTTTGTGAAGCCAAGCCAGAGAGGAGAGAGCACAACACCATTTTACGGCTTTGGATGTTGGGGCTCTTCTGAGGTGAGCAAAAACAGGTGGAGAAATCCATGAGCCTACACCCAGCTGGCAGCTGAAACTAACTGAGGCCCAGAGATGCTTGTCTAGTGGAAAGTATTTCTTCCTGCCTCAGCACAGCAGTTAACAGTTCAGCTAAGCAGGGAATTCGGCATCTGGTTCACCCAGATTTAATTTGCAGTTCTTTGAAAACCTCAGAGTGAGCATTATGTGCTTGTAGGAACAGCCAGACCTGCAGACGTCTCAGCAGTGCTTTCCTCAACGTATTGTTGCACAAAAAATGGCCCATGGCTTGTGCTGTGGTGCTTCTCTTCCTGATTTCCTCAGGACAGTCTTCATAAAATGTGGGGTTTTCTGTATTACCATTGTAACAAAAACTGTGGTGTGCAGGTTTAGTTTCTTAGCTTATTTCTTCTCCTCTTTCTTCTGTCCTAGAAACGATACAAACAAACCTAGACAGAGTGTATTTCTATAGTTAGTGTGAATTGTCTGGGTTTGTTATTATTTTGAAAGCAGCTGGCACTTGTTGAATTAATCTGTATCCCTTGTTCTTCAAGGTAACTTAACTATTAGAGGTTTTATGGCTTATGAGTATTTCTGTGGACATGTGACTAAACTGAAGCCAAGGTTCACAGGTAAGGGAATCTTGACAGAAAGGAGTACTTGATATATATGAGGCTCCGTCTGCCTTTGTATGTGAATTGATGAAGACTTTGCAGCCTAAAAGTATGGCATGCTTTTGTTACCACATCTTTCTGGTAAAGTCAGCCAAATACTGTATTTTCCCTCATGAATGTAGCATGTTTACATTCCAGATGAATCCTCAACATGTCATACTTTACTGAGAATCTTTAGGTTTGCACTGATTAAATCTCCAGCAGCACTAAATTACCATGCTTTCTTGATCTGCTAATGCTGATTAACATTTTAGTGGTATTTTTCAGTGCACCATTTCAACACAGGAAAATCAACAGATAATAGATATGAAAGCTATTGTTTACCTAACTTATCTTCCAATCAGGTGAAAGCCTCAGCCATATAAATTCATCCTATAAAATGCAATTCTAGTATTTATTTTTTCTCCATCCATACTTCCTCTAATCTGGTATCTCCTGTTGAAGGAGTATAGGGATATTTATGATGCCTTTAATACTGTGAGTTTTATACCTATGTCACCACACTGTACTTTGTCTTTTAGTATTTTGCTGTGTGTCTTTCTTACACTGGGAAATGTTTTGTGACATTGCTATGCTCCTGTGATCTTGTGTTCTAAAATTCAGTGTCTGACTTCTGGTTTTTGTTTGTCATCTGTTTGTTAGCCTCTTCTTCTTTAGCAGATGAGACAAACAGGTCTTCATGCAGAGATTTCTTACTCAGAGAAACTAGTCCATGGCCTGCAAACCTGAATCAATTTGAGCAGATCAGAGAAAAGGATAAGGCCTCACTATCATTAGATCTTATTATCTTAATTAATGATAGATATTAGATTAATAGGTTAGATACTAGGAAAAAAAATCTTCCCTGTGAGGGTGGTGAGGCACTGGCACAGGTTGCCCAGAGAAGTTTTGGCTGCCCCATCCCTGGCAGTGCTCAAGGTTAGACTGAATGGGACTTTGAGCAGCCTGGTCTAGTGGAAGGTGTCCCTGCCAATGGGAGGGCGGTTGGAACTAGATGAGCTTTAATGTCCCTTCCAACCCAAACCATTCTATGATCATGAAAGAAAACTGAAGCAATTCCAAAACCCTGCAAGAATGAAATAATCCCATCCATCACTTCAGGAGAGATGCTGGAGGCAAAGGTAAATTCTTTAGAACACTGTGACAACTGATCAGTATATGCAAGTGATTTGTGTGCTGTAGAACTTTATTTATCATACATCTGTAGACAAGTTTAAACCTCAGCTTCCTTACACTTTAAGACTAAAGATTCTCTGGATTTTATAAATAAGTTTTGAGAGTTGCAGTTCTGTGGTAAATGTTCCATCTTGTCATTTCTAATTAGCAAGATATATTTCTTGCAGTACTTCATTTTATTACAATCATTCCTTCATATGATACACTATAAATCATATTTATGATGCAGTTCTCCGCTCAGAATGAAAAAGAGTCTTATGTAGACATGTTGTTAGGGGAAGAATATCGTCAATGTCTCCCTGCACAGGGCTTATCTGTACAACTGACTCCCATGTATAGTTTGAATCCATCCTAATTGCTTGTCTGATTGGGGTTAGTTAACATCAGATTGCAGATCCTTAAAAAATAATATTTAAAACAGGATAGCAGTATTTCTTTAAAATAACTCATCCAGGAGTCCAGTCACGTTGATGATAGGTCCTGTTGTATAGCTTCTTATGGGGTGGGCTTAAGAATCATAGAATCACAGAATAGTTAGGGTTGGGAAGGAACTTAAGATCATCAAATTCCAACCCCCTGCCATGGGCAGGGACACCTCGCACTAAACCATGCCACCCAAGACTCTTTTCAACCTGGCCTTGAACACAGCCAGGGATGGAGCATTCACAACTTCCCTGGGCAACCTATTCCAGTGCCTCCCCACCCTAACAGGAAAGAATTTCTTCCTTATATCCAATCTAAACTTCCCCTGTTCAAGTTTTAACCTGTTACCCCTTGTTTTATCACTACAGTCCCTAATGAAGAGTCCCTCCCCAGCACCCTTATATGACCCCCTTCAGATATTGGAAGGCTTCTGTGAGGTCTCCACACAGCCTTCTCTTCTCCAGGCTGAACAGCCCCAACTTTCTCAGCCTATCCTCATATGGGAGGTGCTCCAGTCCCCTGATCATTCTCCTGGCTCTCCTCTGGACTTGTTCCAACAGTTCCATGTCCCTTTTATGTTGAGAACACCAGAACTGCACACAATACTCCAGGTGAGGTCTCACAAGAGCAGAGTAAAGGGGCAGGATCACCTTCGACCTGCTGGAGTTTGAAGGAAGAGTAGAAGGAGCAGCTACGTTAAGGTAGGTGGCATGAATAGGGCTTTATGCCCTCCTAGGATGTCTGTGCAGTAGGGACTGAGTGTCAGAAGAGGTTTACAAAGATGGATGTTTGCCTGCTCCTCCTCTCCCGGTGCAATTACGTTCCTCTGGCATGGAGGAGCACGCTACTCTTTGTAGGGTATCTGGGAATTGTGGTAAGCAGACTGAAAAAGAGGCCTGGTTCTGCATGACATTATGTTTTCACCTAAACCCAAACAAAAGTGGACAGAGAGGCAGCCTTTCAATCTTTTTTCCACCTGTGAGAACTGATGGCACAGGCTGTTAAAAAGCCTCAAGAGAGATTTTCTTTACATCTCAAGGGAGATGTATAAAAAAATACGTAGTTGTAGTGCATAGTAATGAAAGCTACGTGCACCAGAAAGACAGCTACCTCATTAGTCTCTTGTTAAAAATAGAAAAAAAAAACAATAAAGAACCCACTTTTTTTTTTTTTTACAAATGTCTGGGAAAATATCTATGGAGTACTAGTGTAATATGAAATGGAAAAAATTAAATAATGGCAAAAAATATTTTTTTTACTTCACCTGCTTATGTAATTTCCTATCCTAGTATTTATTTTTTTTTTGTGGCAAAGTGTGCCTTGTGCTGGAAGAATGAGAGCACAATGAAAAGTGCTTTTGTTTCATGTTTTCATTCTTGTTTCTGAGCCATTAAAACAAAGAATTCAATCTTTCTTGTATTTGGGATGAAAGATTTTGAATGTGCACGAGTCAAGCTGCTTATTTTCACTCATAGTTTTGGTATTAGAATTCAATGTGTTATTAGGGTTTGTTTACACGCAGATCTAGAATTAAACGGAAGAGAGAGTCAGTTTCTTCAGATATAAGGTTCTGGAAAGAAAGAATGCCTCTGTGATCTACAGGAATGTGTCTTGTGAAAGAAAACTGGGTTGTCTTTGCTGTGAACCAGCAGGATGTTTGTTTATATCACAGAAGGCTGGGAAGGAAAAACAAAGTTTGCAAACCTGCTTCCCTGTGCCCACACAGGGAAGTGATGCATGCACCCTCCTACTCAAAGCTTCAACTCTGACCTAGGCCTCTGCATTCATCCCCTTCTTTTAACCTGGCATCCAGCTCAGTAGCAAGTCAAGAGCATGTAAGTGCTGCTGTCAGATATATGTGTATTTGGCAATCCTCAGCCCAAAGGGAGTTCGATCCAGGTGCCCATTCAGCAGGGGCTTTAGGGGAGAGAGCCTGCAGAAAAAGGATATGTGCAAAATAAACAACATGGGCAAGGAGAGGTAATTTACTGTTATGCTCTCTGATGAATCGTTTGCTTTCCTCCTTCCCACTGCATGAAGACAGAACATTCTGTGATACTTCTTGGTACCCTAAATAACTGCCTGTATCTTACTGTTCTGCCTCCAGCTCAGTGAGGATTAATAAGAGCTGTTAGATCATAGGATCAAAGACTCATAGAATAGTTAGGGTTGGAAAGGACCTTAAGATCATCTAGTTCCAACCCCCCTGCCATGGGCAAGGACACCCTGCACTGAGCCATGTCACCCAAGGCTCTGTCCAACTCCACCTTGAACTCAGCCAGGGATGGAACATTCACAACTTCCTTGGGAAACCCATTCCACTGCCTCACCACCCTTACAGTAAAGAACTTCCTCCTTGTATCCAATCTAAACTTCCTCTTTGTAAGTTTGAACCCGTTACCCCTGGTCCTATCACTACAGTCCTAGTAAAGAGTCCCTCCCCAGCATCCTTATAGGACCCCTTCAGATACTGGAAGCCTGCTATGAGGTCTCCACGCAGCCTTCTCTTCTCCAGGCTGAACAGCCCCAACTTTCTCAACATCTCTTCATAAGGAAGGTGCTCCAGCCCTCTGATCATCTTCCTCATGGCCCTCCTCTGGACTTGTTCCAACAGTTCCATGTCCTTTTTATGTTGAGGACACCAGAACTGCACACAATACTCCAAGTGAGGTCTCACAAGAGCAGAATAGAGGGGCAGGATAACCACTTTCGACCTGCTGGTCACGGTCCTTTTGATGCAGCCCAGGATACGGTTGGCTTTCTGGGCTGCAAGCGCCACTGAAGCCAGCTCATGTTCATTTTCTCATCGACCAGCACCCAACAGCAGTCCTTCTCTGCAGGGCTGCTCTGAATCTGTTCTCTGCCCAACCTGTAGCTGTGCCTGGGATTGCTCTGACCCAGGTGTAGGACCTTGCACTTGGCATGGTTAAACTTCATGAGGTTTGTATCAGCCCACCTCACAAGTGTGCCAAGGTCCCTCTGGATGGCATTCCTTCCCTCCAGCGTATCAGCTGAACTACAGAGCTTGGTGTTATTGGCAAACTTGCTGAGGGCTCACTCAATCTCACTGTCCATGTCAGCGACAAAGATGTTGAACAAGACCAGTCCCAACACTGATCCCTGAGGGACACCACTTGTTACTGGTCTCCAGCCAGACATTGAGCCATTGACCGCAATGCTTTGCATGCAGCCATCCAGCCAATTCTTTATCCACCGAGTGGTCCAACCATCAAATTGTTGTCTCTCCAATTTAGAGACAAGGATGTCATGTGGGAAAGTGTCGAATGCTTTGCACAAATCCAGGGAGATGACATCAACTGCTCTACCCCTGTCCATCAGTTCCGTAGCCCCATCATAGAAGGCCACCAAATTGGTCAGGCAAGATCTTCCCTTAGTGAAGCCATGCTGGCTGTTACCAAGCACCTTGTTGTTTTTCATGTGCCTTAGCATGCCTTCCAGGAGAATCTGTTCCAAGATTTTGCCAGGCACAGAGGTGAGACTGACTGGTCTGTAGTTCCCCGGGTCATCCATTTTCCCCTTCTTGAAACTGGGGGTTATATTTCTCTTTTTCCAGTCATCAGGAACTTCATCTGACTGCCATGATTTTTCAAATATGATGGCCAGTGGTTTAGCAACTTCATTCTCCAGCTCCTTCAGGACCCGTGGTTGAATTTTATCAGGTCCCATGGACTTTTGCACATTCAGGTTCTTAAGATGGTCTTGAACCAGATTCTCTCCTACCATGGGCCCAAGGTCACATTGTCCCTAGTCTGTCTTTTATTCGCAATGTACCTATCGAATCCCTTCCTATTATCATTCACATCCCTAGACAAGTTTAATTCTAACTGGGCCTTAGCCTTCCTAACCTGATCCCTAGCTTCCCAGACAACATCCTTGTATTCTTCCCAGGCCAAAAATGATATCTCCAAGCTGTAACTTTCTTCAGTCAGAAAGTGTGTCAGTTTTGTGTTTCCTATAAAGCATGTAGGTCTCTACAGAAATTAGCTTAACATCTGGAGATCATGTGTAATTGATGAGAAAAGAAGATTCTATTTTACACATGTTCTTGGGACCAGATGTAGTAACTGTTCAGGTGCTTCTCTTTCTTCACCTTTTTTTACAGGTTAGGCAGCAAAAACTCTTATGAAAAGATGTGGGCCTGATGTGTTTTTTCTGGAGGCTGACTGTAAATAATGCAGTGTTGAAAGAAAAACTGTATGCATGTAACAGGGCACCATGACTAGCTTATCTAGCAAGTCTCTGATTACAAGCCCCCTATAGAGAGATGCATCTGCACAGTGTTTTCAGACTGATTTGGGCTTTTCTACCCATGGGACATGTGAGCTATTTCAGAGGGGCAGGGAGCTCTGCTGTGCAGCTTGGTGAAATGCTCAGGCAATACCAAATTTTTCATTGGGTTTATTTGCTGGTATCTTTGACTTTATCCATAAGACATCTGCTTCATAGCTGGCTTACGCTTGACTCGCCTGCAGGAGGGACAGAACTCCCTCATAACTATCTGGACAAATGCACCCAGAACATCTGAGTAGATGTACAAAACGTATAGAGGAACCATTTCCTAACTGAGGAATCGCATGGTAATGTGTTCCATCTGTAATTGCAGACACATAAATGAAGAGAAGAAACAGCATTAATAGTTTCAGGGATGTTTAGCTTTTTTTGGCTGTTCTAATTTGTTTCTGATAGGCTGACATGAACTAGTATACTGGGAACTGTGGATCAGAAGGGATCAATTTTTTCTCTTGCAAACTGTAGCTCAGCACAGGAAATTTCTTCCTCTCTAAACAGTCTATGAAGCATAGTAAAAGTGAACACAGAGCACAAGCTTTTTTCACTGGATGTCAAGAGTGTTATGGATAATAGAAAGGAGTTTTGTGGAGTAGCTTTAAAGGAAGTTCTAGGAATCCCACCAGAGGAATTAATTTTGTAAATGAGGTGTCCTCTGGGGCATCTTTTACAAAGTGTTGATGTATTTTATTATTCGTTCTATAGACCTCTTTCTATTACTAGTGGATGCTGTCCTAACACACACCTTTATTCTGAAGTCCAGTTGTTTCATGCGAAGTCAACAACATGTAAGTGCCATGACTGAAGCAAGAAACTCAAAATTATAGAGCACTGCTTCATAACACAGAACTCATGCGATTCAAAGAATTTGCCTAAAAAATATATGACTGATGCACATCATTCTGCAAGTAGAAGATACTGCAGGTAGAAATTCCTTCATGTACAAAAGAGTTGCTGTATATGAAGATTCTTAACTTTTGTTGGAAATTATGTCCTGGCTTACCAAGATTGCACTAAAAAAAATATTTTTTTTATTTTATCCCAAACAGAATAATTAGCTGACTGCAACATACTTAGAGATACTGGGGATTATAAAAATAGACATGCCTGCTGAAAATCTGGTGCTAAAAAAAATATGAATATCAAGTAAGGTTATGCCATGAAAAAAACAGAAGGCAGAACTCTTCGTAAGAGATGCAGTATAGGAATGGATGCTAGAATACTTCTAAGTGAAAAACCTTGAGAGTTTCTCTGAAAAGGTAATAAAGTAAAAGATAGGCCTGGGTTCATTTCAATTTTAGTTCCTTGCTACCTGTATTAAGCAATGCCTATACTCATAGTCTTTCTCAATGAAAAGTAATAGGCACTTCCACAATGCTGTGGAACCCTGATCACTCTAAGTTCTTTATTGTCTAGGTAGGTTGGTTGGAGTTACAAGGATGCTAACTTTAAAACCTCAGCTGGGTGTATAACAAGTCTCAGGCTTGCAAATATGCAGGTCATATGACATGCTGTAATTAAATTTCTTGAAAAAATGATGCCTTTAGGAATAAGCAAGCTGACTAGAGAAAGTATTTGTTGTCATCTGTGTTACTGGTAGATAATTAGGGATAATTCCTTCAACCATAGAAGACTCGAGCACAGAGGGACATTCAGAAAGGACCAGGATTTTAGGAATGGACAGTCCCTCAAGAAATTCTTCAATCCATGGCTGTACTTCTTCTGCAAGAAAAGTTTTGCTGTTGCTGGCTTCATGCTTAAAAAACAAGGTTTTTCAGGATCTCTCCTCTCTTTAAAGGAGCAAAGACAAATAGCCGGACTTAAAAAATGTAAGTAGCTAAATGTCTTCTAGCAAAGATGCCATGAGTATGTAATGATCACCTCATTAGTTGTAAGAACAAATACGAGCTAAAAGGACATTACAGAATCAGAATTTATTGCTACATCCAGAGTGTAGCAATAAATGAGTGCTTCATTGCCAAAACTTCTCTTCCAACAAAAGAGAAAATCCAGCTGATGTGCATGCACCCGAATGATCTATGTTTAGGGCAGTAATAGCCTGGGACACAAAACCCCACTGTGTTTATATTACAAGTGTATTGATGATGATTTCTAACTATATTGTTACATTATTTTTTGTAGCACAGGTAGAGCTTTTGGTGGTTGTTTAGTACCACAGGCAACTTCCTGATGTCACATCTAATGTCTCATTCCATTTCAGCAGAAGGGAGTTAGTGAAAAATTAAATGTATTCTGGGACATATTTTAGAGAGATAGGTTATGAACAAACCAAATTATTTAGAGAAAGACATATAAACAATATAGACAACTATGAGAAGTGAACTAATAGTGAGAACAATGTTGTTTTCAAAACAGAGTACGATACTTAAATAGATTTAGGAACACTTGGTTTTCTGATGTTAAAAGACAAGAAGGGGATATTCAGTGAAAATGTGAAGTTTTCAAATTGAAGACTGATGAAAGCTAATGCTTTTTTGACCAAAACTGTATTTAGGCATTGGAACTCATGCCATAGGAGCCTGTTGATGCTGAGAATATAAAAAAGATTCATAAACCATTTGACAGAATTACAGCGTTAATAACATTCAAGCTTGTGGTGATTATATAAAATTTTGGATATTATAAAATCAGAATGCTATTAAACCACATCTTTCTGGGCTTGAGACAGTCTCTGTTAAAAACGAGAAAGACTTCTGTTCCCACATCAGTCTAACATGGGATTTCTTACTTTTGTTCTGAAGTACCTAGTGCTTGTTGCTATTTATAAAAAGGATGCTGGCGAATTGGGTAGATGCTGGGCATATTAATTTAATAATTCCTTTTCCCTGTATCTCTATGTATTGTATCATTTTCACATGTATGTATTTAAAATGATCCCTGAAACAGTTCAAGGCAGAAGATGTGAGTTCTTTTTCTTTTATGGGCATTTATATATGAGTATGTAACACCTAGCATGTGATATTCCTGTTAACATTTTGCTCTTTGCCAGACCACTGCTACAGTAAACTGAACAGCAGAGATCATCTCATATACAAAGCGTAGAGCAGTGCAAAACCCAGATGTCCATCTGAATTGCTTTGGCCTCTCATTTCTTTTGTCTCCACTTCTAACAAATTCCTGAAACATAATTGATTGTACACATTCATTTATTTCACAGATCCCCAACTGCTGTATGAAGGTGTTTCTCACTAATAAAAATAGTAATGAGAACCATTTAAAGTGAAGCATGAAAAGGTTTAATAATTTATTTTATCTCTGACTGAAGATTTCTGACAAAGCCTCAGGTACAAACTTATTCTTCAGATGGTTCTTTGCATTTTTATGGCTTTAAAAATCCTGTGAAATACCATCTCAAAGTTCATGAAGCTGAAGCAGACTACACTTCAGTGGACCCTCATGGAAGCTTCTGTCTCTGTTTTTTGCTTTTGCTGTGTCCGTGGGCTAGTTAGCAGCATGATACATAGCCCATTCACCGAATTAAGAATAGACCTAATCAGTCCTGGGTTGTTAAAAATATAAAACAAAAGTTATTGCCTGCCTGTTTTCTACTCATCATTCTGTCTGTTCCTCAAGGTATGGAATTATGTTTACCTGTCCAGGCTCCTCTCCTAAATTTACTCTAATACTTCTTTCCCAGCTCTGTCCTTGTAGGGAAATCTCTTCTTGCCCCTACTGTGGAGACCTCACTGTTACTTGCTGCCAAATCTCTGTCTTTTTGCAAGTCACTGAAGCCATCTACAGCAGCTAGTCACTACTCCCATTTTGCCTTTTCTTGCAGGGTGTGTTCTGCTTGCATTCACCGGCATCTATCCTCTCAGCTTTTGGTGCAGTGCCAGAGCACCTACACAAGGCAGCAAAACTGGATGCTGGATACATTAAGTGATAAACTGGGTGTCCCAGGCTTTCCTTAAAGTACATCCATGTTGCAGTAAAAATCTCATCAAGGAGCATGAGCTAAGTAATGCTCTAGGGGTGTTCTCTGACATTACATTTCAGTCACGAGCCACTATAGTTCTCGACGTGTCATCTTGAACGGCCATGCTAGACCTGTCACTATCTACATGAACAATGCCCTAAAACAGCAGATCAGACAGTAGAAAAAGTATTTTGATTCATGAGGCTGATGAGAGACAACAATCTGATAGGTGGACCACTTGGTGGATAAAGAACTGGCTGGATGGTCGCACACAAAGAGTTGTGGTCAATGGCTCAGTGTCTGGCGGGAGACTAGTAACGAGTGGTGTCCCTCAGGGATCGGTCTTGTTCAGCATCTTTGTCAGTGACATGGACAGTGGGATTGAGTGCGCCCTCAGCAAGTTTGCCAATGACACCAAGCTGTGTGGTTTGGCTGATATGCTGGAAGGAAGGGATGCCATCCAGAGGGACGTTGGCATGGTTGTAAGGTGGGCTGATGCCAGCCTTATGAGGATTAACCATGGCAAGTGCAAGGTCCTACACCTGGGTCAGAGCAATCCCAGGTACAGCTACAGGTTGGGCAGAGAACAGATTCAGAGCAGCCCTGCAGAGAAGGACTTGGGGGTGCTGGTTGATGAGAAAATGAACATGAGCCGGCTTCAGTGGCGCTTGCAGCCCAGAAAGCCAACCGTATACTGGGCTGCATCAAAAGGAGCGTGACCAGCAGGTCAAAGGAGGTGATCCTGCCCCTCTACTCTGCTCTCGCGAGACCTCACTTGGAGTATTTTGTGCAGTTTTGGGGTCCTCAACATAAAAAGGACATGGAACTGTTGGAACAAGTCCAGAGGAGGGCCATGAGGAAGATGATCAGAGGGCTGGAGCACCTTCCTTATGAAGAGATGCTGAGAAAGTTGGGACTGTTCAGCCTGGAGAAGAGAAGGCTGCATGGAGACCTCATAGCAGCCTTCCAGTATCTGAAGGGGTCGTATAAGGATGCTGGGGAGGGACTATTCGTTAGGGACTGTAGTGATAGGACAGGGGGTAATGGGTTTAAACTTAAACAGGGGAAGTTTAGGTTAGATATAAGGAGGAAGTTCTTTACTGCAAGGATAGTGAGGCAGTGGAATTGGTTTCCCAAGGAAGTTGTGAATGCTCCATCACTGGCTGTGTTCAAGGTGGAGTTGGACAGAGTCTTGGGTGACATGGTATGAGGTGTCCCTTCCCGTGGCAGGGGGGTTGGAACTAGATGATGTTAAGGTCTTTTCCAACCCTAACTCTTCTATTATTCTATGCATTCAGTTTTTCAGATTGCCAGAATGGTTTCACCAAGCTCTCAGGCTATACTTTTGGTTAAAGACTGCATGATTTCCCCCTAGTAGTTGACATTCCTTCTGGTTTAGTAACATCAAAAAATGACACTTATGTGGTATCCCCTTACTTTTCTTGATCCTAAATACATACTTTAAATAAAACCAGATTTACACTGATCCCTAAATCTTCCATTAGCTGCAATCCCTGACTTCTGTACTTGGGTATTTATCATTCCTCTTTGCTTTTGTTTATGGAGTTTTCCAGTCCATTACTGTTCTCATGCTAGCTGGCTCACATTAATTTTGCAAGTGAGATTTTGTAAGGCAGATCGCTATAATTCAGTGTTGGTATTTACTGCATTCTTTTCATCCATTAATCTTGTATTTCTGACAGAAGCAGTCATGAAGAAACAATGAATGTAGTGCTGAAAGACAGAAGGTGCAGCTGAGTTCAAGATGTGCATCACCAGGAACTCACAGTAGAAATATGTTTGTAGCTGAGGTGTCCACTTACACACATGCAGAAGTGTTTTCCTTCTGCCGTTTGTCTAAATACTATCTGTCTGTGTGAACTACTGCAAATATGCCAGAATAGCAAGTAGAGTCAGGGGAGATTTATGGTTCCCCCTTGCCAGGTGGAGCAAATATATATTTACAATAAGGGAAGGAAAAGGGTGTGACTGAAGTGTCAAAGATCACAGAGGGATACTGAATAGGAGGACTCTGGGCTTGATGTTGTATGACAGATTTTTTTGAAAGACAAAGAGTGCAATGATTTCACCCGATTTTAAAGGTCTCAGCTGTCTCTGGAGAGGATAAGTATTTTTTTGTTTCCCCACACACTTTCACAGGCCTTGGACACAGAACTGGAGCTGCTGTTGCCACCTCTATGAACTTACTTAAAAATAAGTATGCTCCATCCCTGGCGGTATTCAAGTCCAGATTGGACAGAGCCTTGGGTGGCATGGTTTAGTGTGAGATGTCCCTGCCCATGGCAGGGGGTTGGAACTAGGTGGTCTTAAGGTCCTTTCCAACCCTGACTGTTTTATGATTCTATGATACTTCTCTTGAGGGTGGACATATGAAAAGGTGAAGCTTGGGAATTATGTTCTTCACAGATTTGTTGGACACCACTAAAACTGAGTTTAAAGAAAGTCTTGTCACCAAGAGGAGCATTGCCTTCTCCAGCTCCTTCCCTTCTGCAGACTGTTGCCAGGTCCTGTAAGCTTGACATGAGGGTGTAGACTACTTGGTTTTTCATTTAAAGCCAAACTTCTGATGCTGTTTTGTCCATCCAAAACAAAATCTTCCTGCTTTCTGACTGCTGTGCCAGTATTTTGGGGGCCACAGAGAAATGTCCTGGAGCTTATAAACAATTCAGCAAATCAAGATAAGAGTCAACTATTCATTACCAACAAGAGTGGAGCCAGATTTTCAGTACAAATGCCATGGGAGACTTTCTTTGCCAGAAAATAATTGGTGCTTTGCCTTAGTTTATGAAAGTGCACATGGTCTTTTTTCATGGTTAATAAGGCCGTTGCAATTTAAACTGTTGTCTCAGTGGAAGGTCTGAATTAATGTTTATTAACTAATCATCACCAGTTAATAACTATCTCTTACGTAATGCATTTTAGACACCCTTGATGCATGACATAAGGCAGTCATATGTAGCTCCTTCATTTTTATGCCTGTTTATCTGTTTTGCAGAGATACACATCTCTGTGGTTTTATTATCTTTATTAAGAATAACTTTTAGGGGAGAAAGAAAAGGTGAATGCATGTTGAAATAACATTTCTATATCTTCTACTAACATTTGTAATCAGATGTCTTTCAGTTTTTCATGGGTTCTGTTATGTCTAATGGTTAAACACAAGCTTCTTAATGTTTTAAGAAGCTGGAATGCTTCCCCTTATCCATAGGAAAGGCACACTGAATGTGAAAACAGCTCAGTCCTTTTAGATATTTTTGTTCAAGCTGGCAGCACATTTCCAATTGTGACAGTGGCTGGATGATGTTGGTACCTTTCCTACTGAGATTTTTGTTTACCCTCTCCAAAACCTCTCAAAAACCAGCATCACTGACAAAGCCAGTACAAATCTAAATCCCTAAATAACAAGGAAAGCATGAGCTTTTTGTTAGAGATCCTTTAGGAGTAAAAGTATTGAGGAAATAACAGTGGACAAAGTTGCAAACATAACATGAATTTGACTGCATTACATGTGGCTTGTATCTTTGCTTTTATAGACTTTTTTTTTTCAGTTAGTAATATGTCTCAGTCTTTCATCTGGGTACAGAACCTGTGTGCAGTCACAATATGTTTAACACTTATGGGCTGTCTCCTGTACATCTACTACATCATTCATTTTTACTTTGAGGAAGAGAACTTAGGCTGCCTACTTCTCAGATGGTAATCTACAGCATTTTATTATAAAATAGAGAATAAGTCCATGATTTAGATGATGTTTGAATGTCCATTCCAACCCAAACTATTCTGTGATTTCGCAGCAAACACCTTTATAGATGAGTCTTCCCTGTTTTGCTCCACAATCCTTTTGTTGATGAGTGGGATACAGATAAGGGAAGGAGCCTGTACTACCAGATCTAATTTAGGTGGTGTTGAACAAAGCCTTTAGTATTAGGCAATTGTGGCTACATACATATCTACATTCCCCAAAAGGATTTTACTATATATACTGGGGTGGAGTACAGAGAATTTATAGACAGATTTAAAAATACCCTAATATTTGTGTCTGTTCCGACTGTCCAAGATTTCATGTCCCTGCTTCCTTTCCAAGACCAGGTGCTTGTTCTCAGTGGGTGTCTTTGAACCTACACAAGAAAAACAGCAGCTACCCAGCCTCCAAGTAGAGCATGAATTGTAGGATGGCCTTGATCACTTTTGACAAATGGCCATCGAAGGGTGGCTATTTATACCAAGGCACAGTTGTTTGTTTGTTCAGTGATTTTGCTATTAGTATTAAGGAAGAGATAAATGAGAGCAAACAAACATTTGGGCAGGATATGCATTTTTATGAGGTTAACTCATCCTTGGGGAAAGAAGTAAGACTCTGATCAAAGCATAGCCTTATTGCAGAAATCTGACTGCAGGGGTAGATTTGTTTGTTGAGGATTCAGTTTCTAGCAGGCACAGTGCTGAATGATTTAAGAGACTGGCCCAATAGAACAGCCATACACAGGAAAGAGTTACCACTGCTGTGAAGTTTAATAGTTCTGAATTAAATTGGTTCATTTTCAAAGCAGGAAATATACTACAGTGTTGACATTTACTGCCCTCTGGCAAGAACGTAGTGGGTCCATGTGGATGGGGTTTTTTTCTCCTTCTCCCCCCCCTCCCCTTTAACAAAAAAAGGGAGGAAACCTTCTCTTTTTGTTTGTCTTTCACATATCTTCCAGCCAGTAATGGGAAAAAATGCTTGCAAAATAGGAGTAAAAGGGAGGATACTACACCACTTGTTAGCTTTCTTAAGGGATAAGGAGGTGTTTAGCCAGCCAGATAACTGGTAGAAGGGCTGGGTATAGAGACTGATCTGATTTGCTGTCCCGGGTGCTGTCTTCAGAAACACCCTCTTTTCGCACTATCATTGCAGCTTGCTATTTTGTAAAGTATCCTCAGCAGGCTTCCTCAACGTTACACTCAGTCACACAGTGACCATAGACACAAATCAGTACTTTATGTTATTGCCAATAGAATCAACCACAAAAATAGAATTGCCATTTTTTCCCACATTAGCATGCCTAATGATACAAATTACCTGAAAATTTCTGGAGTGCAATTCTATTCCTTATGAAGGCAGTAGATGTTTTGCCATCAACAGATGAAGAGAATATTCTGTGTATATTCTGCCTGAGGCAGGTGACATTCAGATACAACTTGATTGCTTTATGTCTAACTTGTTCAAAGCTGGAACTTAAGTCATCATTCCTCATTATAAAAAGTAAGTTTCTGGTGTTGCTCTTGCCTGTGGACAGAGGAGCGTTGTCTACTTCTTTGGCACTGAACTCTGTAAGACATCTGTACCCTGTAATTGGCAGAGACTCTTGTTTGCTAAAAAAGGGATGAGGTAATCAAGTAGCGAGTAAACCAGCTGACTGCTCACCAGAACAGGCCTAGCAGGGCACATACAGAAGAAAAGCATATAAATCACTAGAACAAGGAACTACGTGAAAAATTCTGTAGCATATTTGGGCATGTTCAGTCACTGCTATATAGGACATTCAGAAGCCTGTTCTGAGCCTGTTGTTTGAAATTCTTTTGACATTAGCATACCAATGCAGAGTGGATGGATTAAAAGAAATCCTGCTCTCTCCAGTTGTCGCATTTTGCCCTGTCAGCCAAATGCTGTGTTAATACACCACTGGGCTACAATAGCATACTGTGGCTGCACTATGCTCTTTGGGTTTTTTTCATGTCTGTGAAGATAAGCAGCTTGATAGAAGTTACATGAAGGTGTTAAGATTACACTTAGTGACTGCCCAGGCTGGTTGCCAGCCCCAGTTTTTCATATATACTTTCAACAGTCTTCCTCATTAATTGATGGATTATTTTAAGAGCTCACAACAGTTGCATCCAGAATTACTGGATTACATGTTCGCATTACTAAATATTCCTTCACTCCTCCTTTATAAACCTTCTGGTTTCAGGCACTTTTATAATGATTCTTTGGGGGGGGGGTTTCTTTCTGTGTTTTTCTGTGTTTCAGAAAGCATCTAAGAATCTTCTGTGAATGCTCATTTCAGTAGCTTTATTTTTTATATAGATATATTTTTAATGCATTGGTTTACTTTGAATTGCATCTCCCCCCCTAAGAAGACCTCAGCAAATATATTACAAATATAATCTGTTGTAGTAAAATAATGCAGGGGAAAGGAAGAAAGTAATGGAAAAATCCTCCTTTTTCAAAAAGATAGTTTTGACCCGGTCAAACAAGCTCTCTCCAAGCTTTTAACATGTCTGCAGCATCTGGTAGAAACAGGTTTTAGCATATTTAGGAGACAAAGCTCAGGGACAATGCGATATAGTGCATCTTGGTAAGAAGACCTTACTGGCAGTTCCTCTGCAGTGTACCTGAGTGTTATAATTTTTAGTATCACAGTATTACATAGCACATCTCTCAAAATGGGTAAGCTGGGCTGCAGTGTCAGCCTCAAGGCACCAGCACCAAGTGAGCAATGGTGTTTAATGATGCAGAAAAACTTGTGAGTTCTTCACTAGCTTTATTTAGGTAACATGCCCTTTGTGTAAAACATGTTGCAAAAATACTATCTAAGTTTGGCAAAGATACAGTGAGACTGTCCTTATCTCTTCTGGAAAAGTGTTGGCTGATGATCAAACAGGAGTATTTGTATTTGGGATTGTTTTTAAAACTAGTAAAACTAATACAGCTCTAGGCGTACTCACTGTTCTTTTGAAGACTGCTCTCCTTAATTCTGCTATCCGTTAGTTATATTGCACTAGTGACATGAACAGATTATTTTTCCCCAACTATTCTACCTACAACTTCACAAATTGCTCCCTTTTCAGTTCATAGATGTTCATGTTTGTTCACATACATAAAAAGGATCAGAAAAAAACTATTTTCAAAGATAGGTTAATCATGTAGCTTTAACTTTGGAAATTTTATGATAAACAAGCCTTGAATTAATTGTGAGTTCAACAGTTAGTACATATATTTTAATAGATATGAGTAGTTATATGTATATACAATATGATTCAAAAAAACACAGTTCTGTAGTAAACTATACAAATCACAGAAAATTATATATAAACTATAGTATAAAGAAACTATAGCATAGAATATATAAAATATGACTTAATATATATAGTAAAATATATATAAACTACAATAAACTACAGTGTTTAAAGATAGATTGCTTGGAAGAAATTCCAGTCTGTCTTAAATATTCTAACTTATGTGTATGTGTGGACCCTAAAACTAAATGGTTGTGCTTTCTATGCTTTGGAATGTTTGTCTTAGTCCTGTTAATAGTTGTCAAGTAACCTAATCTCACCAGTCACATACTTTTTTGGACATCTTAGCAGGGAAACCATCAGTTGATTTGGCATGGAGACTAACCTTTCACCCCTTGGGGTGGTCCCTTCAAGACATAAGAGAAGGCACCTAAGTGGATTAGTGTCTGGAGTCTTACATTGCTAACAGTGATTTCCACAAGTATGACATTCTTACTGTTCTAGCAGCAACACAGCCCTGCATTAGTGAAACTATCCATCTTTTTCAGATGCTATTTTTGTCCTGTTCTTCTTCTGTTCTTTTGTTCTTCTTTTGTTCTTCTTCTGTCTTTTCAAACTAAGGTTTTCTGCTGCATTCATATCCTCAGTTCATAGTAACATCATGTGAATGTGACTAATGAAGAGCAGTATCCTAATGGTGTTTTAAGCACTAATGGCCAAAAGTCGGCTATTTCCTGGCAGTTAATGGCCATCTGGAGGAGATCTTAATCTGTCTGGTCATTAACGTCCAGGAAATGATTGACTTGGAGGTTGCTATTGCTCTTAAAAACGAGATAGATAGATTTTTTCCTTCTCACTCTCCTTACCATCATGCCACTGGCTTGTAGTCTTTAAATACTGTCTCCAATGTAAAATTTTTCTTGATTGCAGAAGTTTTTTAGCTAGCTGTCCAAAGTGTTTTCTGCACTTCATAGAATCACACAAATGTGATCCTTGCCTGGAAAAGTGTATAATCCAAAGCTAAAATTTTGCATTTGTATCTACATAGGAAGAATCTTGAACTGGTGTGAAATTATGCTTAGCTGAAAGGAATTCTGTTTGCAGATGCAACTGATAGGCTGTGATCTTGGCAGAAAGGACATCCATTGCAAAACCAGGAAGCAACAAGAGAATGATAGTAAAAAATGATTACAACGATATGTCCTAAGAAAAGTAAAAATTCACATGCATAAAACTAATAATTGCCTTGGCCATCTTTGCTTTCACCCCACATTTTTCTCTTTATCTCCTATATGTTTAGATACATTCCAGTGCACCATTTAAAAATCTATCATTGATAATAATGAAGGCATGATAAAGCCTAAAGGCATGATAAAGCCTAAAGTCATGAAAAACAACAAGGTGGTTGGTGACAGCCAGCATGGCTTCACTAAAGGGAAATCCTGCCTGACCAATTTGGTGGCCTTCTATGGTGGGGCTATGGAACTGATGGACAGGGGCAAAGCAGTTGACATCATCTACCTGGGTTTGTGCAGAGTGTCTGATGCTGTCCCACACAATATCCTTGTCTCTAAATTGGAGAGACATCAATTTGATAGGTGGACCACTCGGTGGATAAAGAACTGGCTGGATGGCCACACACAAAGAGTTGTGGTCAATGGCTCAACGTCCAGCTGGAGACCAGTAACAAGTGGTGTCCTTCAGGGATCAGTGTTGGGACCGGCCTTGTTCAACATCTTTGTTGGTGATGGACAGTGGGATTGAGTGCACCCTCAGCAAGTTTGCCAATGACACCAAGCTGTGTGGTTCGGTTGATACGCTGGAGGGAAGGAATGCCATCCAGAGGGACCTTGGCACGCTTGTGAGGTGGGCTGATGCCAACCTTATGAAGTTTAACCATGGCAAGTGCAAGGTCCTACACCTGGGTCAGAGCAATCCCAGGCACAGCTACAGGTTGGGCAGAGAACAGATTCAGAGCAGCCCTGCAGAGAAGGACTTCGGGGTGCTAGTTAATGAGAAAATGAACATGAGCAGGCTTCAGTGGCACTTGCAGCCCAGAAAGCCAACCGTATCCTGGGCTGCATCAAAAGGAGTGTGACCAGCAGGTCGAAGGTGGTGATCCTGCCCCTCTACTCTGCTCTTGTGAGACCTCACTTGGAGTATTGTGTGCAGTTCTGGTGTCCTCAACATAAAAAGGACATGGAACTGTTGGAACAAGTCCAGAGGAGGGCCATAAGGAAGATGATCAGAGGGCTGGAGCACCTTCCTTATGAAGAGATGCTGAGAAAGTTGGGACTGTTCAGCCTGGAGAAGAGAAGGCTGCGTGAAGACCTCATAGCAGCCTTCCAGTATCTGAAGGGGTCCTATAAGGATGCTGGGGAGGGACTCTTCATTAGGGATTGTAGTGCTAGGACAAGGGATAACAGTTTCAAACTTACAAAGAGGAAGTTTAGGTTAGATATAAGGAGGAAGTTCTTTACTGTGAGGATAGTGAGGCAGTGGAATGGGTTTCCCAAGGAAGTTGTGAATGCTCCATCCCTGGCCGTGTTCAAGGTGGTGTTGGACAGAGCCTTGGGTGACATGGTATGAGGTGTCCCTTCCCATGGCAGGAGGGTTGGAACTAGATGATCTTAAGGTCCTTTCCAACCCTAACTATTCTATGATTCTACGGTAGTTATTTGGGGAAATCTGCATTTCTAAATCTCTTCATAAGAACTTGTTTGGCAGCAAGCTTGAGAATAAATTGAGTTTGTGCTGAGCCCACTGCCTACCATCATGACATTGCCTTACTGGCTTCTTTATTCCCCCATGTGCTGATATGTGTCCTAAAGTAAGATGAAGGCATACTCCAAGTCATCTAGTCTTTTTGTATTTGTACAAGAGATGGCAGAGTGGCATTTGGTTGATGTCTGAGGACCTAGATCTTCTGTTACTGCAAAGCTGCTTGAGTAAAGTTTGACCTAAGACTGAAAAGTTTTAAGGAGAGAACAGAGAGGAATCATAAACAGAGGGTACTTGTGGAACAGCATCTTTGGGTTATGATGTATTGATGCTGAGTGGGGTAGAATCGGAGAAGGGCAAATACTGAATGGATGAGATGTATATCAGAATGGCAAAAGTAGGTGAAGGAAGGTGTCAGGTAAAATTAAGTTGGTGCTGCAATATATGAATCAAAACAAAAGCACAGATAATCATCAACATATAATTTATTCAAAAAACAACCATTATTCTAGAAGATGTACCGACTGGGTGAGATCCATAGATGCAGCTTTTCGAAGAGTGTCTGAATCCAGTACAGAGCATTTCAAAAAGCAAACCTGGAGAAAATCTTGGATGATCCCAACCCTAAAATCTCTTTGACTGCATAGCCTGTAGTGTTCCTGGAATTATGAATAGTTGATCCTTCCAACCCAAACTATTCTATGATTTTAATACAACATCTGGATGTAAGCTTTTTTGGTTTCTTTATTCCATTAGACAATAAATGGGGGAAGACTAATTTGTTTTTAATAATGTCTTAAGACATAGTTTTTCATACTTCAGTTGCAAACTATAATTTTGTCAGGAAATTAAACACAATACTCTATAGAAATCTAAAACCCGGAGCAAGTTCAAACATTACATACAAATGTATTTTAAAATATATTTGTAAAATAGTTATGGATACATTTGAAGCCACATGTTGAAAAATTCATGACTATTCAAGTATGCAGACCCCACTCTGTTTCAGCCTCCCTTTTTTATTTCATGTTTTATACTTCAGCAATAAAATAGAAATATTAAGAGCAGTTCATAAATCAGTTCTAATGCATAAAAGGGGAATTGAGTGTGGACATGTATACTCTTGCCTCTCACACGTGTTAGAAACTCTAGTCAGTGTCTCCCTGTTGGAGCAGCTGTGATTTCAATAGGATGCATAGCTTATGTGTGGCAATGTTGGGTTTTTGTGTTGTTTTTTTTTTTTTTTCTTATAATTAAGAACACATTTACAAATAAAATCCAGGAAAGAAGGGAAAGAATGCTAGGGGTGTTAAAATTAAAGACTTCAGAATGGAAACTCTTTGAAGGTCATACAATACAGGTAATTCTTCATTTCAGAAAGGGAATTTGCAAGCTTAGTTTAGTTCTGATCTGTGTGCTTTCTGTATTGAAGCGGTGCATTTGGTTACAATGTGAGACTGCTTGCTAAGGGTTAGTTCCTCATCTGGCTTTGTTCTTAATTAGGGAACTATTGAGTGGAGGGGACAGACATTGTATTGGTAAAATTACAAGAAGGAAAAGAACATCAAAGAGCTTCCGTTCTTAACAATATTTAACACTTGCTTAGGAGGTAGGCAGCTCCCCCAGGGTGCTCTGTGGCATCTTCTGTTCCTTGGTGGACTCCCCAGTCTCAAGTGGTGCTCCAAGTCCAAAGCAGACCAGGAGATCTGTCAGGAGTGAAAAGTCTGTCAATCATTCCCATCCCAAAATAAATGCTCTGGAAAGTCTATTTGTTGTCTTCTTCTGATGTTGTCACTATAAAAGTTTTCACTCTTAAAAAGTACAAGTCTGCCTTTCCTTGGTCTGTATGTAAAATTAAGTCTTGGGGTTTGTAATAAAATGTGTTAACCAGTAAGGAGTTTCAAGCTGACTAGGCTGCATGTGCTTAAAATAATATCAGAATAGGTCTTTTCTATTTGCAATGTGAATGATGAGGACATACTGATTTCATGACTGTCATATGTGTGACAGAAAACAGAGACTAATTAGGTGACAAAACCTAGAAATTCTTAATTAAAAACAAAAAAGGCTGTCTCAGACAACATCTGACATTTTCCATACTCCATTTTCCATACATTTTTGGGTAATCTCTAACCCCTTTCTGTGTGGGGTGATGCCCTAATGTAACTGACCATTGTATGAACTGGAACAGGTTGCCCAGAGATGTTTGGGGTTTCCATCCTTGGAGATACTCAAAACCCAGCTGGATGTGGCCCTGAGCACTGATGTAGCTGCCCCTGCTTAGGCAGTCTCCAGCCGTTCCTTCCGATCTCAAAGACAGCGATTCTGTGATCTATTCTGTGCTGTAAGGCAAATATTCTGATCTAATCTAAAAATCTAATTTGCCTTGATTTTTTTTCCTTCTTTTTTTTTTTTTTTCCATTTTGAAACTTTCCTTTAAGTGCATGTAGACTATGCTCAGATGAAAAGCATCCAGTGATTCCAGGATGGTATTTATCCCCCCTAATATTATAAGTCCATGGCAGAGGCATCTGCTGCAGAGTTGGTCACCCTAGATGCTCCTTAGAGTGTGTTGAGAAAATTGTAGGATTATGTTCAGATATATTTTTGTTGTTTATTTTAAAAAAGAAAAGCCTAAGAAAATTGGGGCTGTTCATCCCAGAGAAGAGCAGGCTGCATGGAGACTTCATAACAGCCATCCAGTACGTAAAGGATGCTGGAAAGGGACTCTTCATTAGGGACTATACTGATAGGAGAAGAAGTAATGGTTTTAAACTGAAAGAGGGTAGATTTGATTGGATGTGAGGAAGAACTTTACTGTGAGGGTGGTGAGGCACTGGAACAGGTCGTCCAAGGATGCTGTGAATGCTCCATCCCTGGTAGTGTTCAAGGCCAGGTTGGCCAGTGCCCTGAGCAACCTGGTCTAGTGGGAAGTGTGCAGGGGGGTTGGAAATAGATGATCCTGAGGTCCTTTCCAACCCTAACCATTCTATGACTCTATGATTAATAATTCTTTGAAGTGTCTGTTTATCTCCATTGTCTAGAAGTGCAACCAAAAGTTACTATTTCAGATAATTCAAGATATTGGAATTGTTTGGGTTGTCTCACTGATTTTTTCTTTTCCCCCCAGTGTCTTTTTTCAAGGTTTTAATTATCATTTCTGCTCACTATCAGTGTCTGAACTTTAGCCACTAAAAAGACAGATGAAAGTTATTAGCATAATAAAATAGCACTGTTTATTTTTGGTAAATTCTCATCTTTTGAGGCTTTGACACCCAGAAACTTACTGAAATTTCTGTATTTTGTAGGCACTGTCTTTCTGTGGAAAAAGTAGACAGGCTTAATACAGCTGTTAACATACTTTGAAATATAATAAACCCTACCTAATTGCACTGGAATGCATTGCATACATTTACTGTATGCTTGCAGTATCAGATTAAGTCTATGTTTTACAGAGCAGTACCACTGTGATATTTAAACCCCATTTACTTCATTGTTATCCAATGTGTATATATAAAGAGTGTACTGCAGGCAAGTTCTACAGGACTCACAGAATCATAAAATCATAGAATCATAGAACCATAGAATCCTAGAACGGCTTGTGTTGGGAGGGACCTTAAAGATTATGGAGTTCCAGCCCCCTTGCCACGGACAGGGACACCTTCCACTAGACCAAAGTTGTTCAAAGCCCCGTCCAACCTGGCCTTGAACGCTGCTTCTCTGGGCACCACCCTCACAATGAAGAACTCTACAAAAAACGCTCTGTTATTTTGTTATATTGGTTATTTTGGTTTTGTGATTTCAGTAAAATTACCACTGCAGTATTTTGACTAAATATTTGATGAAAAAGCCAACTCAAAGCAACTACAATATGATCAAGTGAGTAACAGCCCAGGAAGTTGTCACTGTCCGGTTAGAGAGTCCAAGCTGTCCTGTCTAGGCAGAATACAGAGTCTCTGCTAGAAGATGATTCCTTGCATATGTCTAGTAAGCACTGTGAAGCCTGGTACCCATGGAACTCCACTTAGTTTGCTCATGGACAGTTAACTTTCCTGTCAAACAGACATATAAGTAGCTGAAGTTTGTCAGCAGAGACCTGGAAAGGTCATATCTATGATCATGCAACATGTATTTGGATAGTCTCTGTGAGCACAAAGAAAAACAGTGCTCCTGCTTTGCTATCATCTGGTGTTTGTGGCCAGTTCAGTATCAGCTTTTCCTTGTTGGTGTGTGTGGAGAGAGTACAGTCTTGTGAAGTCTCCTGCAGTCTGTGAGGGATCTTGTGAGGAAATTACATTGGCGGATAGCATTTTGATGAAACAATAATGCCTGAGGGCTCCCTGCAAAGTAGCACAAGCTTTGAATAGATTTTAGCCTGGTTTTAGAGCTCTTAGGAAGAAATGCAATTCTCTATTAAGCTAATTGAACTTGCTTCAAGGATTTTCTTTCACTTTGTGTGTTAAATTCAGTAGGCCTTCGAAAAAGCACATGAGCTCAGCAGCAACTTTTCCAGGAATAATCCTTAAATTGTTAACTTTGAAAAAAAGAAAGCTCTGCCAGAACTGCAAGGTGATCAAATCCAGCAGCTGCATTCCACAGAGAAATGTCTGTCAACATTTAAACCTAGGCAGGCTTCTGATGACCTCCTAAGCCTGTTCATTACAGCTGAATAGCCTAACAATGTGACAGTCCCTCTCAAGAACTACCTGTGCTTTTATTCAGCTGCAGAGAGATGAATGCAGAGGTGCCCTGGGGCTGTTATACAATACTGCAGAAAGTTCCAGAGAATCCTTTTTTGCTTTTCTTTTAGGGAGGACTGACGTATATTTTGGAAAATGTAAATGTATTTCCACTGTCTTTTTATTTGTCTGAGGGAGGGAAATAAATGGGTTTTCTTATGTACATCTGGAATTGCCTCTTAACTAGAAATATTTCCAAATAAGGGTAAGCCAAGTAAACACCCACTGGAAAAATTATTTTACGGCATTGCTATTCCTAGTGGATATTTTCATTGCTTTATTTACTCAAGTTCTAGTCACATCACTTGTGTGGATGAGATTTCATAATTGCTATTAATTTCTATAAAGAAATTTTTTTATCTTTTACCATGAATTTTTTCTCTGTTTCCATGTTGTATTACAGCTGCCATTATAGCTTCTATTTCTATAGCCATAATGTTACTCATGTAGAAATCTTCCTCAACTACTATTCCATTTATCTAGGATATTACACCTTACTTCCAAGGAACAAAAGAAAGCAAACTGGTTTTGAACAGTGATCGATAGCTTCTAAATATATAAACAACACTTTCCTTCTCTTCCTTAGCTACATGCAAGTACAAGATCTATACCTAGCCTTCAAGATGCACAATGAATTCAAGCACACAACACTTAGAAATGGCAATGAACTTACCGGTTTTGGGGGGTGGAGGCAAGTAGGAAAAGAGGATGAATTTAATGTGATTCTTAGCAAGGTAAAGTATTTCACCTTTATAGGGTGAAAAACATCTTAATTTTGCAATGTTCTGTGTCCACAATGTTTAGAAATATCTGAAAAGGCAGATACTTGTTCCCAGATTCTGCTTCCAGGAAAGAGCAGCACAGTGTTTGATGCGAGCTGGGTTCCTGTATATGGGAGCAAAATATCTCTGTTGATTTCAAAGATCACTCAAGAGCAGTTCAAATTCTACTGACTAAAAATCAACAGGAATTGGAAAATGTAATCTCAGCCTGGTAAGTGTGATTTTGAGTTGCTAAACTGAAGTACGGGAAGATGGTTATCTACAGCTGGCTTGTTTGGAAAGAACTTGGTCCCTTGGAAGGGTAACCATGAGTTAACACACAACCTGATTTTGTAAGGTCTTCATAGCTTTCTGGATAATGAAGGGTCAAAATGTACAGCAAGAGGACTGAACTTCTTTGTGTCAACTTGTGATGGACTAAATGAGAGAAGAAACTGTCCTTTTTATAGAAAAGCATGCCTTTTTATTCTAGAAAAAACATGTGAGCTCTCTGATGGTTGAAAAAACCCTCAACTGAGAGTTTGGGTCTTTAATTAGCACTTTATTAGTGCTAATAAAGCTTAAGAGTTCCACTTGGTGTGAGTTAAAAAAAAGAAGCAAAAGTGAAGTTGTCAACTATACAAACTTGTAAGTGAAGGGGTATTCCAAAGGCCTTTGTACAAACCCTCTGTATTAATGTGAATGATTAAGTACTTATTTGGGAGAAAGAATTAAACACAGACAGCTCAAACACATATTCCATGTGGTATTTCAAATGTGTTGTTTCATTGTTCCTTTTTTATTTGACTTCTGTAGATTTATTAATTGTCAGACTGCAATTGGAAGATTAATCACAGATGTTAATCAGATATTTTCATGCATAAATCTACTAGAGACACTTTGAAAGAGAAACCATGTAGGATTGCAATGTATATTTATTTCAATCTGGAGTATCTAATAATATACGCAAACCATGTACTGCAAACAGTATCTTGTTTGCATTTCTTTTAAGTAGTAGGGAAAGACCTTTACTATGTGGAATGTGTCTTTAATGTCAGTCTGTTTTAAAGTTCAGTCTGTGAGTGACTGATGGAGGTTGCTCACAAACAATTATACAAGTGATAATGCAAGCTTCCTGCAAACATGGAGGCATGGACCCTCTCCTGTAAGCCCTCTACTGGGGAAGACTCCAATATGAACTCCCCTCTTACTGTCCTCGTGAGAGGGGGTGTTGCAGGTGCCTCAGAACCAGAGGGAAAAGGTCACTCAGAAGCTTCACTTCATCAGCACCAGAGAATTTACAATGGAGTGAATGGGAACAATAAATAAAGGGTGATACACATCCATTAGAGAACACGTTAGAAAACACTTTCAGGGAACCAGTTGTTTTAATTTCCTGAGTGATTCCTTTAGTCACATCTAAGAGTTAACTAGTTGATCAGTGGTTTTGCGCTCAGAGAAAGCGTGTTTCTGCACATTGTGGAAAGGTGTCTGGGGTTTTGAAAGCAGCATGTTCCATGTGGCTTGGAAAGAATGTGGGTCCACATCGTGCAGCCCTCACCCATCTGATAAATCCTCCTCTTGGGAACAGTTCTCCTCACAGCATGCGCTAGTCACAGCACTCAAGGGTTGCCCTCAGGATTAGCAGAATATCAGCATTGCATAATTCTTTCACATTTGTAACACATTTCTTCCTGCTGCCTGTATAAAAGGGAATTCACTACTATCTATTGCAGTGGGTTTGATTTGCGTCAGAAATTTATCTCAATTGCAGTACAAGATAATATTTGTTAGCTGCTTTCACATAAAAAGGGCAGATGAGGAGTAAGATAGTATCAAGCATTACAACCATGTAACACCACCAATGAACTGCATAGGGCATAGGTTACTAATTACATACATATTAGAAGAATAATAAAGATGGGAAGCTAGGCCTAGTGAATTACCCCAAATTACACATTATATGCATCATACAGGTATGTAGTAATAGACTTGCAGTTGAGTGGTCAGGACTGTATTCAACTGCTGTAATCAGCATACCAGCTCTTGGCTTTGAATTGCTAGGAGAATGATTGGAGGTGGTCATAGCATGGGAAGTAACAAGAACCTAGTGAGCAATTATCTTAAATTTAGCAAAGGGCCAGAGTAACAAGGTGATCCATGAATGACCTTGTGGTCATAAATGAGTTAGAAGATGGTGGCTCTGATTTAGTAGATCACTTCAATCTCAAAAGCACTTGCTTAACTCTTCTTGCATGGTGATGTTACCATGCAAATTTGTACATAGAACATATGTTTTTTAAGCCAACCCTTTGTGAAAGCACAAATCACATAAGTGAAGATAAATGAGTAGTGTTCTAGCTGATGTAAAACAAGTCACTTTTGACCTGTTGCTTTTGAGGTAAGTTCAATGTCATGGGGAATTTGCATTGAATATGTAGATACACCTCATCTTTTTAAATAGTCACCCTGTATTGCTTCTGTCTCTGAGGATTACAGTATCCACAATAGATAACTGCTTAAAAAATGCTGAGTAAGAAATGGTGCATGTCTTACCTTTACGAAACCTAAAAACAGAGTAATGTTTGATGTGGCTGACAGTTTCTTAAAGATTACCTTGCATATTCTAGCTAAAGCTATTGTTATTTTGTCTGAAACTTCTTAAAAAGAAATTGCGCTCAAACATTCTTTATATTACAACTTTGCAGCATGCGATACCTTAACTTTACATTTGGTCTAAGTTTCCCCTGGCAATTTTATCACTCTTGCAGTACTTTCAGCATTTGTTACTTTGATGGTGGACCTGATATGTTGAAGGGCAGAAGCATTTTGCTTTCCATTTGATACAATCACTCTTCAGTGTACAATGTCCTGGAAAATCTAGTTCCAGAATTTGAGGGATTTTAAAAATAATTTCTTTACATACCTAAAAGCACTCAACAGGATCCCATAAATTTGAAAAATTATGGTGATAAGATTTTTCTATCTCTTTGCAGTCAAAATATCATAGTTTGCAGATCACTTATGAAGATTTAAATTGCAGATTGCAAAAACAAAAATGTAAGAGAAATGTGTTGAAGCTGATTTGTTGTTACTCCTCGAGATGAGACAAACATGAAATTATTAAGCAATCCCATGCAAAACAAATATGTCAAGTCTTTTCAGTTTTCAGAATCAACAGTGCCGTTCATCTGATAGGGAAGTTGGAAGAAATTTCTTTAAGCTGAAGTACCTTTCTAAGAATAAATCCTTTGGGAGGATGTGGTACTGTTCTCTAGGATAATACCATCCCTGAGATCTGAGCTGATTTCACACTCTTCAGTCACAAAGAAGAACAGTATCAGCCTACTGTACCAAGCCAAAACCAACAGTCTGCAGTTTGGCTTAAGTATCAGATTGTGTGGCATCCCAAATCAATTTGTAAGGTAAGCATGAAAGTGAGTCAGATGTGGTGTACAAAGATGTTCATAAATAAGGGATTGGGTGAGGGATTTAGAGTCTATAGTGATATTTAGGAATCAAGCCTTGATTTAAGATCTAACTGCAGATGGAGATAAGTTATTTTTAAAGGGTCATGGGGGTTTCCTTAATTATCTATTTCTAGTCTTAAAATCTAGGAAAAAAAAAAACCCAACAGAGGAATACCCTTCATTTTTGTAACTGATTAAGTGAAAGCATAAAAGAATGGATGGAAGAGGGGAAAATAGGGATTTAGAAGGTATAGAATAAAAGGGATGACATTTTTGAGAATTTCAGAACTTAAGTACTTCACCTCTCTCTGTTGTCAGAAGTGATCACCAAGGACAAATGACTCCTTGCACAGAGCAAGTGAAGGGAATGTAGGAAACATGGTCATGTAATTTAGCAGAATTCCTATCAGACGATTTACTGCAGATGTACTCCTAGTACAGTGGTAGCTCCCCAAAAGGAAATGTCAATGAGTGTCTATGAGTGTGTATGGAAACATATGAATGTTTCCCACTGTGGTACTCATTGAAAATGTGACACATCAAAAATCCTTTTAGTGCAAAGTTACAATTTGGTAGCAATATTAACTTGGCTGCATTGAAGATTAAAGAATAGAACAATGTGCAAAGGACACACCACACTTAAGAATTTGATCAATAATTAAAAAGAAATTCCTTCTAATACTTTCTAACATTAGAAAACATACCCCAGATGTGGACTGTTGAAATTTAACAAATGTATATGTAATATTTGGTATAGCATCTCCAGTGAGACTACTATACATCTCAGATAATAAACGACATCTTCTATTGAATGCAATTACTTCTCCCAGTAGTAGTGCAGGATAGTTTCCTTACATTAATGCAATCCCTGCTGCAGCCTGCACGGTTAAGGTGTGACTCTGAAACAACTGTAGTTAATAAATAGAGAGAAGCTTCTAAAGATGAAAGCAATATGTTTTGTCAAAACAGAGAGACTGAATCAAAAAGGGAGTGAACTGATCTAGAGAGAAATCCTTTGCTAGAGATTGTTACTGGATAGTAACTAAGGCAGAAAGGGATTTGTTAGAAGCTATTAAAGAAACAGACAGTGTGACTGAAAGTTTAAGGAACCTGCAGAAAACTTTGGAGGACCACATTTCACCTTGAGGAAAGAAAGACACAGGGTAGAAATATTTCAGTTCAGATGAGGCAACCAACCCAGATGAGATACTTTGTGAATTCTGTGAAAAGTGGAAATCATTGCCTTACATGTCTAAAATAGCTTAAAACGTTTCTAGGAAATTGACATTTTTCAGGCAGTATATGAGAAGCAGAATAAAAATGTATCTGGAAAACATTCTGATTTTACTACATGGCTGAAGGACATCTGAAGGAGTTGCCTGCAGCCCTGAAGACAGCATCCATCTGCACCTGAGTGAGTCAGCCTGACCTCACTGTAGTGGATGCAAACAGGCTTGCTAGGACATTCCTTATTTCAAAGCACATGCTTTGTGTACTTGGTCTGATAAACCATATACTCGTTTGTAAAAGTCCCAAGTTAGAGGAAATTAATCCAGTCATAGATACCAGTAATTCTCTTGGATACTGTGTGATTTGGCTTAGTGCAAGGATTTTTAGAGGTTAAGTTAGGCTTCAGATTTTCAATGAACAGGCCTGATAGATTCCCCACAGCCAAAGCTGGAAATACTGCTTTGATATTTACTCCAGTGTGCTTGTTCAAAGCACATGCGTACATGTGCACGTGGGTAGATTTGCACCAAAGTTAGAAGTAGCATATACAGAGCTGCAGTTGTCTGTCAGGACTTATACATACACACACACAAATGTCCCCTTAACACTGCCTCTGAAGGAGGTGCAATACTCTCCTGGGAAAGTTGGTCACTGTCCAAAATTACCTTGCTGACTGCAAGTGACTTGTAAAGCAGTGTTAAGAATACTCCAAATTTGTTATGCTACCTTGTTTCTGCCAGTGAGGTTGGAAACAAGGAGAAAAGACATCTATCTAAACCTATCTAAACTTTTTCTGTCTGTCCTTCAAATGGCAACAGTACCTAAGGCTCCAGGCATTATCCAAAGAGGTGTCTGTGCTCACTGTTGAAGTCTGTGAAACTCCTTGCTCCTGTTCAGAGAAGCCCATCCTATATATTTTTAAAAACTTGGTACAGTGAGTTTTTGTGTCTAGCTGTATTTCAGTGCTGACACCTTTGATTCACACCAAGCCCAGCAGTGGAACTGTTGGTAAAGCTGTATGCCATTCTCCTTGAAGCTTCTATTCAGCTGTACAAAAATGGCATTCTGGTGAATGACAAGATGACAAGATTTGCCAATATGTGAGATGCTGCTTTTAAAAACAGCAAAAGTCTGTGGTTGAGCAGAACAATGTATGGTGGATTGACAGCTCATTGCTTTCATTTCCTCTTCAATCTCTCAGTATTACTGACACTACTGTGCTTTAAAGAAAATATGCCCAAAGAACAGGTTTCTATTACAAGCTTATTATTCACATGCTCAATGTCATCTATCAATCAGATCTGTTTTGCCGCTTGTTGGAACTGATTTAGATCCCAATGCTCTCCACCCTTTTATCTCATCAGGGTTACACGCCTGCACACTGTTAGGGTAGCACAGGGGCCACCCATGGAGAGCAACATGAGGGGCAAAGCTGCGCCCCTGACAGTATGCTTTCCAGCAGTGTCATCTAGATGTTGCACTGCAGCATCTGACGGCTAGCTCTCCTATGCTCTCTACGTACTAAAGGCATGATTAGGTTGATCAGAGTATAGAGACATAGTTTTCCTATGTTCATGTCTGCAGTCCTAATTCCCTTGCTAAGAGGACACTGATCTGTATATCTGCTCAATATGTCCAACCAAAAGAGGTAGCAGTAATCAAAGTTTTAAGACATATGTTATATTTTAATTGGCATGGTCTGTATGTCTCATGATACTGGGAATTATTGCTTAATCCTCAGTACTGAACTGTACTGTTAGTTAGCATTCTTGGCCCAGGTTAGCAATGGAAAATATTTCTTATCTGATTTGGCAGTATTTATAACTGAAAGACATGTAAAATGTATTTTGTCTTTTGAAACTTTTTTGATTTACAAAATATAACAAGGTTCATAATGTATCAGAAAAATTGCCTGTGAACATTTATGTAGTTGTCTTTGATGCTGCTCTGCAACTCTTTTGTTAGCATTTTATGTATAAATAGCAACATATTTTACATATATAATCTAGGTTTATATAGCTAGTTTTCTCCAGTATTACAAAGAGACTTCAATGTCTGGGGATATAGTCAAAGCTCTGCCATTTAACCATGAAGCCAGAAATTGACAATACAGCAACAGGCCATAAGAGCTACATTTATATTTATATGTAATTTGAAATCACAAACTTTGTTCTTTCTATCCATCTCTTAGAAAAGGAGAGGAAAAATTACCCCATATAAAGTCAGAACTTCAGTATATTGGCAAACTGGTACTAGTGATGTGTAAATCAGAATTCTCAGACAGGACTAGAAAACAAATTCTTCAGGAAGTATATGTGTCCCTTATTAAAAAAGTCACTATTGATACATTCACATTATAAATTACTTCATAAATAAACCTACATGTCACTTTGCAAAATGGTATTCAAGGCTTAAAAGAAGACACGGTGACAGCAAGGACCTTTTGGGACAGTTCTGTGCAGACAATGGAATGTACGTCATAAGAACATAAAATCTTCTTTGAATGGGAATATCCAGTTTTTACAGACTCCTTTGTATCATCTTCTGCTTTTGAAATATATGCTAGAGTATTTTGGCCTTTCTTATTCACAGTTCATCCAACATCAAAAGATTTTGGGCAATCCTTCATATCCAGTGTTTGAGAAAAGTCTGGTTGCACACACCCAGTTTGAAAGTAGAGGGGAAATGACTTCCTTTCATGGTAGAAACATTCTGAGTTAATACTGAGAAAGAGTGAATCTCAATGTATTCAAGAAAAAAAAATCTTGTAAGGATTTTAAGCTGGTTGCAAGAGAAACATAAATGTTTCCAAGCAAAATAATTTTCAGAAGTGTTTAGAAAGAATATACAGCTTGGTTCCTATAATTTCATATTTAAAAGTTTGCTTTATTCAAAGATCCTGATGATGCTAAACAAAAACTAGAATTTCACCATAGTGTATTGACTGATGGTACTGTCCAGTTTGAGAACCAGGTACCTCTGCCTTAATAATTGCAGTCTGAAGGACACTTCTTGATAAGACTTAAGATGAGGGTTGCTGACATTGTTGCCATAAACTATAACTATGGGCTGCTCATCACCTTCCTTACACCTCCCTGCAGCCTTCAAGGTATAAGATTACAAACATACTGTCAGAATTTTAGATCCAAAAGTTCCTAAATATTCCATAATGCTTGTATTTTCTAGTAAATGGTCCAAATTTTCTTGATTTTCATGATACGCGTCAGTCCCTCAAACTCTGCATTAATTGTGAAGTTGGAATTGGAAAGGGAACCTTTCCATTGACATCAGCAGAAACAGTTTCACCTGGGCTGATCATTCCTTTTAAATTTCTTCTGTCATTCTAAAAAATGAACTGGCCCAGAATAAAGTTCTTTTTCCCTAATCAGAACAATAAGACAACAATAATAGGCCTGTAGTTACACTTAACATGCTAACTATTCTCCATATAAGTTTGTGTTACATATTGCCTACTTTTGCAGCCTTGGGGATCATCTGTGAGACTGCAATGGGAGATAGAATGCCTCTTACACGAAGTCCTGATGAATCTGCATCATGGTAGGATCTTCTCATTCTCTACGTGTGTCATCTGATCTTTTTCTGTGTTCTGCTTCCTCTTCTGCTGAGTGCTCTTTATTGTATTCAGAACAAAGGTGGGTGGGATGGTATGCATGCCAGAGAAATATTCTAAATGTGGAGTCCAGCTTGGCAGAAAGATTCCCAAGCAATTATCTGTTGAAATGAGTTTATTGTATTTGCTTTGGTCCCTCAATAGCAGAAGACAATTGAAATCAGGGAATTCAATGCTCCCTGCATCAAAGGTCATAGAAAATGCAGATCTGCACAAAACATTTCAAATAGCATACATTTTCTAAGGCTTGGATAGTCCCTTGGACTGTTTGTATGATGTTGAGTAAAAAAGGGAGGGGTCACCTCCCTAAAGTCAAGAGACTTATGTCCAGATGGCTTCAAACCAACTCATTAGGCTATATTTATGAGCAAGTTGTCCAAATCTAAGCTATGTAGCATTTGGCCAAACATCTCTAAGCTCCATGTGATGTTCCTGTGTCTTTAAGTAATAATTATCCCTTTTTATGACTTTTTAAACATTATTATCCTTAATGACTTAATTATTAGATCATAATTATGTATGTACCATGCCTTGCGGCATGGCAAGAAGACATTTGTGCATGTTGGAAGATGCAAAGCCTGTTTGAAGACTGTAGTAAAGCTCTGTGTGAAGGGAATCAGGGAATTCCCTTGCTACAGCCTTCTTATTGATAAAGAGCTCTTGCCAGAACCTGGGTGGTGTTTCTTTGGAGTGAGCTAACTAGAGTGGTTCAAAGGGGGCGAGGAAGTAAGGTAATAATAAATTAGGGCAGAGGAGCAGAGATTCAATGCTCAAAACTCACCAACTGTCTCTTTTTAATGATCTAGAAATACTCTCAGTTCCTAGTCAATCCTGGAAAAAAATGAAAAATTTAAAACCTACTTATTGGATTAAAATCTACTTCTTAGTGTCTTTTTATGGAGCACTGACAATAATTTTTTGAAACCTGAAAATATTTTCTACATCTCCAGCTCTTTAAGATTTGCTATGTGACAGATAAGGACTGTCCTTATCCCTGAAGGGCTTTCTGTCAAAGTGAAGGCATCACAAGAGCAAGAATTGAACATTTAGGCACAGATCATGTTTTCTTTGCTGTGCTTTAAAACTTGTTGAAAATTTGATATTAGGTTAACTACTGTTTTCTAACTTGTCACAGTAGTGATATAGACCCAGTTTTTACCTAATTAAGGTTTAATTTCCTTTGGACTCACATTTGCCTGATTTCTTAACTATTTTTTATTACTTTTAATAAGTATATGCTATTGCAGAATTTAAAGTGTTCACTTCTTATATTAGAAATTCTCCCATATAATTTCCCCACTGCAACTACAGATTAACCTTGCAGTTGATATGAATTTCAGACTATCTCATTAGTTCACTTATTTCTATTTTTTTCCCTTTTCTTTTTGAACAGCACGGATTGGCTTGCCATTCCCTTACTGCCCTTCTGAATCTAGAGGATTTTGTTATGAATACCCTGGCCAAAAGGCAGTACTAGAGTCTTAAATTCATTGTGTTTTCATCAAATACTACCAGCAGAGTAATTCCCAGATGGATGAGGAGGTCTCTCACAGTTGTTGTGATATTAAACAATGCTCAGTGGAAAACCTTATGATTTATATGGTGAACTCTTCTACTCTACACCACCATGACTAGTGGGTGATCCATCAGGCTTTCTGTGTTATTTGAACAGAGTTGCAGAATCTTACACTTGAGAGCAGATCTGGGGAACAGCAGGCAGCAGTCTGATCCATAAAAAATAAGTTTGCATTGGATGTGAGACTGGCAGGCTCAGGGATGAATGAATGCCAGGTAACCAGGCCACTTTAGGAGTCCTCCTATGCTTTGAGGAGCTTTGACAGCAACTGGTCTTCTGAACCTTGATGTCTGCAATGGCTGGGCATGAGAGATAAGTAGGTCATTTCATATAGGACGATGATGGCTCTGGAGTGTTCATTTGATCTTGGTGTGCAGTCATAGCTGGGGTAGCACTACCAGCCTGAGGATGAAAACTCTTTACAAAAGCCACTTGGCCAGGCCATCTTTTATTTTGTTTTCAATAGGAAATGCAGGGTGAGGTTGACAATCTGTGTTTATGTTTGTACATTATTGATAGCAATAGGATGTAATAGAAACAGGAAACAGAAAACCACAGAAGTGCTTTTAAATTTTAAGTGTGAAATAATTAGATTTAGAGGTGAACTTTGTCTCAATACATACTTTAGGGTATATATTTATTTCTCTAAACATGCTCAAGAGAGATGGTTAATCCTCCCCTGCTGATTTCAGGGAGCTGATTTATCCTTTTATTGGCCTAGTGTTTGTGAATGCTAAAGCAGTGAAATGTAAATAATAAATATTTAATCCCCAAATTTTAAGTTTCACCAGATGGGTTTTATTTTCAGATTACTGAGCTGTTACTCTAGAGTGTCCTCAAATAGGAATAAATCTGGAAATTAACTTTTGGTGCTTTGCTGTCATTGTAAATCACTGTGTGCGTACTCTCAGGGTGTTCACTGCAAGGTCAATTATGCTGAACCTTGTGCTTATTCTGAGACCATCTGTTATATATGCATATATTGCTCCAAGGCTGTTGCTTCAGGGTGCCACAGAAGTAAGAAGAGAATCACCTGTAGAAAATGAAAAGTATAAACCCCTCTGTTGTCACAGTTTGCAGTTATACAACCCATTATATGGCGTCAATTTGCCTAGGACTTGTTCAAAATTTCCTCACTCTGAACCTCCTTGCTTATACTTCTCTGCCTGTTACCTCTGATTTGTTAGTTGACATTATTTGTGAAAATGCATGTAAGGAGAGTGGGAATCTCATTCTGGGAGAAATGTTGGGTAAAGGCAGTTGTTCCAAGGAATTTTTACAGCTGAAAGTTTCTTCAAAAAGATGCTTTGTTTTTTGATGAAGACAGGGAAAGGAAGGGAGTGTGAACACAGGTATCTTTAAGCTATCTAATATTTCTTGTTTGGCCTTGGAGCTCCTTGTTGGCCTTGAGGGGCAGGATGTTTTCACAGTACACTCTGGCCAGGTGCACTGGGTCAAGAGTTTGGGGCTTGGGCACAGAAATTGTTCCCAGGGGGTTGTTTCTGCTTATTTCAAGGCATCATCTCCCTGACAGGACATCAGAACTAGGAAGCAAGAAACATCTGAGTTCTGGAACTTGGCCAGGCACTGAAGCTTGAGCTATTCTGTATTACTTTTAACTAAGAACTTTTCTGAGTAGGCTGGATATGGCTAACATGTCTAGAAAAAGGCTAATGGCTTGTATTTGGTTATGAAAATTAGCTTTTTCTGTATTCCTGTTATGGTAGACTAAGTCATGCCTACAGTTCCACTGACTGCTAAAGTCTAGCCAAATGTCTGAAGTGCAAAGATGAAACTAATCTTACATTTTCCTCTTATATCACAAAGTCTGCCTGCCTCAAAATCTTTTGACCAGTTGGGTGAAGCTCCCCAGAAGCATGTGGAGGTGATCCTGTGGTAAGGACTATTTCACAAAACATCCTTGCATGAATTCAGCTTTAAGTGCCCAGATGTATTTGCTCTGAGAATGCAACAGTCACTAGACTAAATGAGTATTTTCTCACCTAACAGATGTTTTATGATGTTATTTTCATCATTATAAGGCTGTGTCAGATCTCCCTGATGTCTTGTAGCTGCTCTGCTGCCACCGTCCACTCTACAGCCACTTGAATTATATTGCTGTAGGACTCTATGCTACTGGTTGAAAAAAGGAAATGTGTAAAGTAAAAGCTGTGCTGTTGCTCTTCCATGTGAAAATATCTATCATTTTGTTCTAACTGAAGAGTGATTTCCAGCTGGTGCTACCTTGTCCATTGCATCAGAAGTACTGAAGTCTGTGCAGCAGGAGCAAATAAGGCTCTTGAACCACCCAAGACATTACCAGAGACTGCAAGGTTAAGGTTGTTCATATCACCTGCAGTCACATCTTTCTCTTGAGAAATTCTAGGCTTGATGTGCATAATACAACAAATGTCTATCCAGCTAAACAAGTTGGTACAAGCTGCACATACCATTAAGACCCAGGGTGATTTAGCAACACGTGTACTGGAGAAACTGAAAAACCTATTACTATTTTCTTCTTTACAAGCACCTATGAGTTCGTCTGCTCTGTTCACAAACCACTATCCAACAGACTGGATACTCACTGTGCCTCACAGTTATACTTCATTTCCTTCTGATACCATAGCAGAGGGTGAAATGTAAGATGTGTGAAGTGTGAATGCAGACATTGAACTGTTGATGGTGAATCTATCCTCTTGGTATCTGCTTCCTTCCTTGGCTTTGTGAGCTGTTTGTGAGCTGTTCTGACATCTGACTTGAACAGGTAGTGATTCTCAGATGTACACCATCCATGAAGTGTTTTGCAGTCAGTCTGGAGGAAAAGTCTTTGCTATGATAATGTATTAATAGTCATGAAGGATGAGTTCTGCTCCCTGGTCAGAGATCCTTTTCTCCTTCCTCTTCTCTCTTCCTCTATTCTCCCTCTCTCTTTTTTCCCTTCCCTTTTTTCTCCTTAACTATGATACCCCTTTTATCTTTCTGTTCAGCTTGCCTCATTTCTCTGTAGAAAGAAGCGAGGACTTGCAAAAGTCGCAAGTAAAATAAAGGCTTGTGAATGCTATTGCATGCCTCTGTAATTAAAGTTTGATTATTGTTCCAGTTATGTTCTCATTAACGGGTATGTAAACACAGATGGATGTGAAGACAAGCAGACACAGAGCTCTCATTATTGTAGATAAATATTAATTGCAGGAACACAAAGGGAGGTCTTGCTTTCTGGATCAGGGGCTGTGTAGGTTAGGCTCCTTAGAAAAACACAAACAGATGCAAAGGAAGCATCACACCAGTTTCATCATACTTGGGCTAGCTAAAGTTGTCATTCAGCCCAGCAGCCATCTCCACAGTAGTTTTTGATCTTTTAAGGCATTAGGCATTACAATGTGAACTAGAGAGAAGCACAACAAGGCAGCTGTGCTCTTCTTCACAAGGCTGGGGCAGAGCCTTTCAAAGATAGAGCAGTTAAAGGTGTGCTCATTCCTCAAAAGCTCAACTAGAAATGTTTGTGATCTTTATCTGCCCTTTGCTGACAGCTCTCCTCCTGCTGCATGCCTTCAACAGCAGCATCCCTTCTCTGAGCTGGGCTGCAGCATGGCATGGCTGACAGCTGAATGGGTGAATATGCTGGTTTGTGTTTGCTGATGCTAAGAGTATGACTGCCTTTCAGCCAAGGGTGTGTTTGCAGCTTGTGTAGATGCTCCCCAGTGACCTTTTAGCTAGTTAGACTGAGGTATGGATAGCAGCTCAGCCACCACAGCCTGGAGAGCAGTAGAGGCACAGTACCCAGTTGGGCTGGCCCGCTTCTCCATCAGGTTTTTCAGCCTGCATTAAGCTCTCATTTTGCTGCAGCAAGTAGATGATTATGGTATCTAATTTAAGGGTAGCTAAAGTGTAACCCTATAAGATGAAGCAGCATCCTGGGTGCTGTGAGGGCTGGCTCTGGGGGCAGCTGCGTGGTACTGCCCCATCACTCCACTAGCACAGCTTCATAAGATTCCCATCAGGCTCTGAGTCTGAGACTCTGCAAGATCAGATTTTGCATATTTTTCTAAATGTTATCGATCCAGCTTAGCATTTGGTGTGATCTTTCAAGCTTTCTGCTATTTGATAGAAATTTCTGATGTCAGTAGACATCATACTAAACATCACTTTATTTAAAATAATATTTCTGATTTAATAGTTACTTGATAATGAATTTAATAATGTGTAATGAGTGACCTTGAATTGTGACATAATTGCTGTCATGAGTATTATTTTAGAAGCTGACACAATTTTTCTTTTTTCTATGTAATTTTCAAGACAAAAAAGTTTCTCTGCATGTGGATTACTTAGAGGAAATGTACAGATCTGCGCATAGAATCATCTTAAAAATACTTATTTAATGATTTGCCTTGGGAATTATGTGATTTCCTTGACATTAAAACTGAAACTGTGGGAAGTTCTCAAGTGTGAGGTACTGGGTGAAACAATGTTTTATTCAAAGTAAAGGCAGTGAACTGCCTTTATTGATCTCCAAAGTTAACCTTGCAATCTGAGACTGGTTGATTAAATTCGAGTTTATTTAGGGCTTATCCTCACAAATCTGTGATCTGAGTAGTCGTATTGATTTATGGCTTACTCTTGTGTTAAAAGGCCTGAAAAATCTTCCTTTTGTGTTTTGTTACATTGTGTTTCATTAAGATGTTTTTGTTTGATGTGTTTCTCTGGTGGTTTTGTCAGGCAAATAGTATCACTAGTCCGCACCTATCTGCAGGTGTAAGTCATTTTCAGATACCCAAATGAATTTACTGTCCCACCTGAAAGAGCTTCAGCTTGAAGAATATGAGTTGTTCATCATTTTCATGAAATTATTCTGTTCTTTGCACGTGTATTCATGCAAGAAACGTGTAAGCTAAGTTTGGCACTAGTTTTTGGGTTCTAGTCATCTGTACTGGCCTTTTTTCTCTTTATGTGCTCTGGAGCCCAAGTATGGAAACTGCAGTGCACTATAATAAGCAGCTCTGTTAAATAAACTGCACGTGGTCTTCATATTCTATCTTAAAAATAAGTGGAAAATACCAAGAAAGTATGATTAAGTATGTTCTTAGGGGCATCTGCCAAGTTCTGGGTCTTTTATATGTTCTCTTCCATCACAAAAAGGGAGTACGGGAATCAATGAATCAGGGTTTCTGTGCAATGTATTGTGAGACTGTTACTTTGAAATAAGACCCATGCTTAAAATATTGTTGAATAAATTATACAACATGTTTGCAGATGAACAGATTTAAACTTCTTTCACCCATTTGAGACATCAGTATTGATCAATATTTGAAATAGACCTGACTAAACTAAATTCTTAAGTTCTTCTTGCAATGACCTGACTCATTGCTCACAATCTATTAGTTGCTCACCTAAATGTGATATAAATGTTTGAATTGGTTCAATATACAGTATTTAGCCTTGCTGATATCAGTGAAGCTGCTTATTCAGCTTCAAAGGAAGAGTCATGTAAATAGCCATGTAAATTTTATTTAAGCACTTTTTTATACAATGTTAGATTAAAGAAATATTAATCCAACCCATGCACAGAACTGAGCAGGTAGTTCTACAATAGCAAACAGATAAACCAAGAAACTAGAATGTAAGTATTGTTAACTTCTGTTCATACATTAAATTAAAACATAGGGCATAGTCTTAGGAAGTGTCTGGTCAGACAGAATTCTGTTCTCTGCTGTTGTAGGGAGCCTGCAATATAATCTCAACATATTTCTGAGTTTTGAGTTTCAACACAAAAGTATTTAAATTGCTCTCAGTGCAGCAGTAGGCAGGAAAAATCACAAGAAATCTGTGTGAGAAGCAGGGCTGAGATGGTGCTGGAGGGAGCACTGATTCATATCCTGAACTGGAGTAGAGAGACAAGAGCAATAAGGAAAGGGATGGGGGCAGTGGTGCCAATGATAAAAACACTGCTTCCCCACAATCCCTCGTCAGAGTTGCTCTGCTGTCCAGTCAACTGATTTCTCTTGCTTTGCTTTTGCTTTCACTAAAAACTTTGAGCTAGAATTAAAGTCCTCTGCAGTTAACAAAAGGGTTTTTTTTTCCTCTTTGCTAGTCTGTGTCTGTGGCCTAAGGGAGAGAATAGGGTTTTTTTTGTCTCTGCCTGCGGCATCTAACTTGCTCTTGTAAACAATTTTGGTTCAGTGCCTCAGGCTAAGTTCAGTCTTTCTGCCAAAAAGACAGAGTTGGGTGAACCATTCTGATCAACCATTTGCTTTGAGAAAGATTCATCTTTCCAGATGTATTCGGAGTTGAATTTGGTAAGTAACAGTGACGAACTAGAACACACACAAAATATGACTGAGGTGCTTCCCTCCGATATTTTCAACACAAGCAGCCTTGATTTTCTAGTGCTAGATTGCTAACAGTCCCTTACATACAGTCTGTGTGTCTCACAGGGCAGAAAGGCAATCACCAACTTCACTGTGAGGCTGAGAAAGTGAGACCCCTCGGGTTTGAATTATTTTGCTTCTTGATTTAGAGCAGAGGCCTGAGCTGTGCTCTTGTTTTCAGAAACATGCCTTCCTTGCTGATTTGCAGAACATACCACCACAGGTGCTTTTCGTTTTCCCCACCAGAACTGTTTTGCTTCATGTAAGCAGTTAAACACTTGCTGAACTGATGGGAGAAATTTCATAGCTGGTATTTAAAAACCTCAGTGTGGCTCCTGGGCTTTCCCTTGTTTCTGCCAAGTTATGAAGTGGAGAGTTGATGGCTGTGAGAAGGACAGAAGCAGTCTGGCTGATGGCTGGAGGGAAGGCTGGCTATGGGTGCCTGGTCTGGCTGATGAAATTTGGCACCAGCCCTGCCAGGGGAACAGAGCAGCTCATCCCCGAAGGGTGCTGAAGACGGGCTGCATGAGTATCGTACACAGCAGGCTTTAGGGCATGAGGGCATGTATTGTTTCTTGCCTGTTTTGTGAATCTGGGTCTGTGCTTCAAATAATGATTCCATACATGAAAGACGCTGATGGCCAGACACTCTACAGGTCAAAGAAAATTATTATGACACAGTCCTGAGAGGATGGTGGTTATTTCTGTTTGATCCCTTACGCTTAAGCAGTACATCAGAGGCTAAAGCATTATTCATTTATTTCAGCAAGGCTTTCAGCTCCTGCAACGAGATGGATGCTAGTATCAGAAGGGAAACAGAGACATTACAAGGGGTTAAGGGGACCATACATAAGCATTAGGTAACGTGTTAATTTAAAATGATGAATGAAATAGTTAAAAGTATTTTAACAGTAAACCAAAGTACAGACACAGAATGTCCCTTTTAGCATGGGGCCTCTGAAACTGACTCTGACTGTCAGCCTGGACACCGGAAAGGTTTGAGGGGGAGAAGCAGGTACACAAAGAAAGCAGCTTTTTCACACAGATTTCAAAGAGGTGAAATTCCTGCTGACCTTGTACAAAACAGTGTGGGGTGGGTGGGGGAGGAGGCCAAAAATAAGAACAAGAGGCATAAGGCAAAAGCTAAAAAATCACACAGTTTTTACATATGTTTTTAAAAGATAATGACTCAGTTTACAGACTGTGTTCAAATAATTTTCTCTCCAATGCCCATTTATGACAAATACTTAAGGAGAAATTATGCAAGCTAATGATAGTTACAGAAGGACGACTTGTATTTAAGAGAGCTACTGCTTGGATGTCACAGCAGTAGAAAACCAGTGCTCTGAAATATTAGATATGTGACTGGTTTATGTTAACAACTGTATAGTCTGATTCTCTAAACACTAAGCCATGTGAGAGCAGAACTACCCTCCTTAACACAGTATATTATTAGAGCAATATAGATTTAACATGCATAATTATCAGAGCCTTCATCTATGTTACAATTTTAAATGTTAGATCTCCAATTTTAGAATCTCCATTATAAACTGTGGGAATATACAGAGAAAATGCATGCACAAATTGGGGCAGAAATAATTATTGTGTTTTGCAGCAATAACAACAGATTTTTTCCTTTATATCTGTAGCTTTATAAGGTTTCATTACAAAAATAAAAGTCTTGTTTTCAACTTTCCTTTTAAAAATCTATCCAGAAAACCTATACAACATAAGACAGAACACATTAAAGAAAGTCAGTCTTTCCCTTCCTCTTCTTTTCTTTTTTTTTTTTTTTTAATAGCATAAAATGTGTGTGCTGTGTAAGAACGTGTGTTGAAGTTTCATGTTTCAGGTAATCTTCTTTAAAATAATGAGAGTCCAGATTGCATCAGTTAGTTTAAAAACTGCTATGCTATTGGTAGGGACAAAATGGGATTAGAGCCAAAGTTTGACTGTGTTACTGCCAAAGTCTGTATCAGATTTAAGACACATGCTTCTGCAAGCTTCCATGAAGGTTGTGAAAAAAGTTTTAATACAGGGCTGGATTACAGCTTTCAAGCTCAAAACATTGGCCACTACACTACCGTCTTAAAAGCCTGCTGTAACACGGAGCACAGAATAGAGCAGATTTCTTACATTTTCTGGACCACAGATGGATTTTGAATGTCTCTTTGTGTCTTGATGGAAGATATGTGAACTTCATTAACCGGTATCCATACCTGATCACTTGTGAGCGTGTATGTGTATACATACAGATATATATAAACCCTTATCATGGTTTTCTTTCAAGTGTATCTAAAATCTGCTCTAAGAAATGACATTCTCTAGGTGAATTTGCAATTATTTTTTCAGCAGTAAGGAGCCAGATATTTGCTCTCGGATGTTGGAATCTTTTGTGAGTTTATAAGAGAAATTCTGGAAGCTTTTCTGTACTGGTGATAGAGAAATGCATTTTGAAACGGATGCCTCTAGCTGTATGACAACATCTGCATAGTAACCTCTGGATTATAAACATCAGAATGTACAAACTGTGGGCAACTGTGAATATTTTCATAGTTTCTTTTCTACATCTCCTGCAAGGATCTGACTATGAGAATGGATCTGTGAAGGTAGGTGATCTTTATTTACTGTCATTCTTAATAATCCAAATTGCCAGAATTATATACATTCAGTGTGCAAAGCGGTGGTCTTTTTGCTGTTTTAGTGGTTAGGGTTTTTTATGTGATGGTTTAGTTGCACAAATATTTAACAGTCATAGAGGAAAGAGAATATATAATGAAGAACATATTTGCTGTTTAATATTTTATGTCTTAAGTAGTTATTATTAACTACTTGCCATATACCTTGTTCTTATTTAAACTTTTAGTGTCAGTCATGCAAAATAAAAGCAAAATCTAAGCAAAAATGCAAACCAGAGTATTTAGAATACTCATTAAATACACTTTCTTATTTCAGGTATTTATTATTGCAGGAATTAGTATCCTTGAAAATTTTCCTCTAAACCCACATGTTCATCACTTGTTCACTTGTTTGCCAGAAACCAGATAAATATTTTTCTTCTATCAGGAGATATTACTGAGGACTTAAAATAAGCATCAACTAGTAATAATAGAGAACACTGCCTGGAAAGTAAGCTTTCTTCTGAATATAATAAATGCCATAAAATTTAAGCTGAAGTCTCACCTTGAGAGTAGGATTCTTCAGATCTGACTTTCTGAGACAATGTGAGAACATCCAGGACAATCATTTAGAAAAATCAGAACAAAAACTGGGACAAGTTTCTACATGTGCAGTGGGTCCAAATATGATTAGTTTGGTGTGTGGTCCAGAACAAATTATTTGTTTTTCATTAAAAGAGCAAAACAGCTAATATTTTTGTTTTCACTTCAGAAAAACGTCCTGCTTGCAAGAGATGACCACACACTAGCCTGTGAACTGCACTGCAGGCTGACCTGTGTTTTAGAAAATAAATGCTGTTATGTGCTCAATTGCAGACTGCTGTTGCCAGCCCAAGAAGTTAGTAGTGGTGAGCGATGTGTGCCTCAGAATGACTAATGACTAACCTCTTTGCCTGCACACCATTCACAAGCTTTTAATTTACAACCTTAGCAATCAGTCCTTTGAAGGCATTAGGACCAGAGTAATCAGCCTTGCATATATTACCTTTATGCACTGCATGACAAATCACTGGTTTCTTACATGTAGCTGTCACTTTATTTAAACCAGAAAGCACCTTCTAATGTAGAATACTAGCCATTGTATAATTGGCAGTGATTACAGTTCTGTCCTCACAAGTTTATTCAACATAACAGTAAACTCCTAATTAGTCCTTTAATTAAATTTTGAATCTTATCCACTTTGCCTGGACTAAGTGGAAGAGCTCTTCTTGTTCAATTAAAATAGTTTATAGTTTATTCACTGTGATAGGATTGTCTGTTCAACATACGTACATCTCTAATTGTTTTCATTGAAATTTGGCTACCACTCTCAAGAAGCCAACTTAGTCACAGGGTGCTGTATATAATAACAAATCACTGTCAGTTGCCACTGTTAGATATACGAAGGTATTGTGTAGATCATACTAAAAAGGACTGTGTTTCACATTCACTGGCTGCTGATTCCCACAAGGAAAAGTCTGGTTTTTCGCTTGTTCTGGGTTTTTTTTGTGTAGACAGAGATTTTTGGCTAAGCTGATTATTCTTCTTTTAATGTTTTACATAGTATGCTAGATTTCTGGTTTGTTAAAACAAGCCAGAATGAACATGAACAACCTGTGGGCTTTTGAGTGTGTGCATATACTCCATAAAGTCCTTCACGTTGCAGTGTTTAACAGTATAGAGGGTTATGCCTATTCTTACCATTTGCACCTGAAATTGAATTTGCAGAACACAGAAATGATGTATTGCATTCACCTACTATACCTTATTTTTTTTTAAGTTCTGTAAGACCTGTGGCAGCATTGCCTGGATAAAAACCACTATGTCAGAATGCAGGTAATATGCAATTAATGAGACCCAAGAAAGGTTAACCACCAGCAACCCGCTCTCCTCCCTGTTGTATGAGTTCAAGTAGCTGAGCGCTGCCCAGGACACCTGAAGTTTTAAACGTGGTGATGCTTTAAACCATCAGGTGGTGTCAGTGTGGTATCATGTGGTAGAGTTTTGGGGGGCTAAAGATTTGAATATTACCTTATCTTATATTCTGCATATATCCTTATTATTGCAGTGAACATATAAGCTGCCATGATTCAGCAAGTATCTCTGTTGTGCTTGGCTTTTCCCACCCTTCAGAAATTCCATCCTCTTCTAGGTACAGGAGTCTTCTCCCCCCAACATGTGCACACCAAGGCTGGTTTTCCCTGCCTGCCAGGCCCAACTCCCTTCTCTCTCCATTCCTGACCTGTTCCAGTCCCAGCATTTGAACTGTGTTCCCTCACCTCCAGGACTTGGGCTCTGTTTCCCTACTGGGCTCCCATTCACATTCTCCATGTGCTGCTCCCCTTCCTACTTGCTTTCTTCTGGATGAGGATGTCCTGCTTCTCTCTCAGACTCTTAGGAGGTCTGTCCAAATTTCTCAGAGACAGCACTACCAGACCCTTTTGCTTTCTGGTCATTTCTGACCCTTTGCTCTTCCATTCCTAGCTTCTCACTTTGTCTCTGTGATCACGACTTCAAGGCTTTCCTTTTCCTGACCTCACTTTCTAGTCCTGATCTTCCTGGATGCTCTCAGCCTCCTCGGCCAGGTCTTGCCCTCTTCCATCAGTGTTCATGTCCCCTTCAACAAGCAAATCCAGCAGCTTCTCTTCCCTGGCTGCCCTACCCCAGTGGCCTGAAGGAGAGGAAGGGCAGCTCCTCTGTTCTGATTCCCATGGGGTGGACCTGCTGTGCCTCTGCTCTTGAATGGAGTGGGGTCAGCACAGACTCCATCTGGTGAGTGTCTAGCTGCTAAACCCTGGCAGGTCCCTGCTGTTGCTCTTGGAGATTTTTACATTTGGGTGGATTTTTGCAGAGACAGCAGCAGACACATCTGGGCCAACAAAGGTTCCTCAGGTGTCAAAACCTCACATCTGTGATCTACAGCAGGGAAACGCCAAACATTTGCAAAGATGAGATTGCCAGACAATGTTTTTTTGCACGGATGAAGAAGGTGCTTCATCCTCAACTGCGGTCAGACCATTTTGGCAGAGAAAGCAGAAAAATTATTAGAATCCTTTTGAGGCAGACATCTGGCGTGGAAAGTTTCAGCCTGAACATCTAATGTCTGGCAGCATTTTCTCAGCTCTTCAGAAACAACTGGAAGACAGTCTCATGGTGGGAAGTGGCGGGCAGACTCAGCCATGCAGGTGTCAGGCAGGGCTCATACTGAGGCTGGAAGCAAGCCCTCTGTCTCGCACACCAGTTTCTTGATTCCAGATGCCAGCCTGACATGTGAAGTCCTATTTGAATAATTAGATTTCCACATGGGTTTTCTGAACACTGAGCACTTCTTAATTAATTTTTTTTTCCCTCAGGAAATGCTTTAAAAGTTCCTTGTTGAAATTTTGTTCTGATGGTCTGTTACCTTTTGGAAGTCCCTCAGCCAAGGAACCACAAAATTCTCTGTCTCTTTTCCTGTCTCTCCCCCACACATTTTTCCTCTCCTACAGCAATGACAGACATGGCTACTTTTTCCAGAATTTTAAAATTAGATGCAAAGAGCAATGTCCTACATTCATCAGAGCTGAGGTGAATTTCTTTCAAAGAAAAGCCAACAATCTGTCAGAGCTGCTTCTGCCTTCAAACACTAAAACCACCTCTCTAATGAGGCTGAAAGGTCTCGATCTCTGAGAATTGGAGTCTTGTTGCTTCCTGCCCTATTTTGTCCCTTATTAATAAAGTGTTAGGAGGAAGGCAAGAGAGGGGGACAACTGGTAGTGCCCAAGTTATAACAGACTCGCAGCCTTTTGTTTTTGCAGAGGTCTTCTCCCCATGGTGAACCCTCCTTTGGTTCATTAGAAAATCAGAAATCGACAGCTGCGAGGTATATCACTGAACTAGAAATCTGCTTTCTGATCAGAAGACCAAGGGCGTAGATTTGATTAGCCCAAGAGGTAAATACAGCTGCTGTCTGTTACATGCACCCCTTTCCCACAGCTAAACTTGTTTTACATCTGCACTAAACACTGATACAGCCTAGAGTGATCATTTTTTGTTCTAGCAGATCTTCTTAGATTCAACAATCTCATAACTGCCACTGCCAGCTGGACAGAGGTGGAAGCCACTTTCTAAACACAGCTGGTACAAAGTCCTTGTTCACTGGTGAGAATGAAACAGCACTTACCCATGACGCCCAGGCCCTCGACCACCTAAGTAGAGAATGCCTAGGAATACTGGAGAGCCATCACACTGTGAGCGGAAGGAATCAGGAAGCTCTTTGCATCTCTCCCTTCCTTGAACCAGCTGCAGTCTGTCTGTGCAACCAAAACAGAGCTCTGCACAGAAACCTGAGCAGCAGAGCTGGATGTAACCTTTTGTCTCTGTAATTACTACTGATGTTGTTTTTCACATAGATCTATGCAGCTCTCTAATAACTACTTGCAAATGTTGCTCAGCTTCCAGAAAAGAGAGATTCTATCTCATGGGAAAACTTCCTCAAAGGCAACTTCTGAAAGTACAGCAAACTGCTGAACAGCTCAAAAAAGCAACTCTAAAGGTTGTTGGAAACATTTTCTCTGTTTAAACTAGCATTTTTGTCCTCATACCCAGTTTCCTCTCAAAGCTAGCAAACTTTTTTGAATTAAGATTATGAAATTGTGGTTTTTCAGAAGTATTTTATTATCCCCACTTTGTCACTGTTTCTTTTGATTCTCTGTGATTACCATCTCTGATAGGCACAATGAGCCAAGAACATGTGAAAATTTACTTGCCACATTCCTGCAGAAATGACTGGTTTTGCTTTTCCTTCAGGAGTGGGAAGCTATCAGGGAGGTTGTGAGGAAATCCAGTTTGCTCTGACTTATCTGCTACTGCCTTGACAAGGTACAGTGAAGGATAAGAGAACAATTCTGTACTGTTGTCATACCACATGGCATCCGTCCTTGGCTCTTATCAAGCTGGAAAGGAATAAGGGGTTCTAATACACTGCTACTTTATCAAGAGAAGTTCTTGCCTGTGAGAAACAGCAAAAAAAAATATCCCTTCCAGCTGCTGATCCAGCCCAGTCCATCTCAGCTAGGATTGTAATGTCTGGGGATAGATCAGAGCTCTGAAAAGTACATCAGGCTGTTTAGATTAACCAGATGCAGCATTTAAGAAATTCATTGTGATGGTCAGATGTTTGAAATTAAATCAGCCCTAATTAAACTCTGACATCAGTTATGGCTCACATCTAAAACTCAGTGAAACCAAGGGGAGACAGGAAGGCAGGTTCAGAGGGCAGCGGACCAACTTTCTGTTAATTTGTGGTCTCAAGGCAATTGAAACAAGCAATCCACTCAGGCTCAGGGAGTGCTGCTTGTCTGTTTTCTGCAGCCTGCTTGTGCTTTCTCCCTCACAGGCATTTGAGTTGTTTCTAACCACTAATGCGGTGGGATGGAGGCAGGCTCCCACCGGAGGCAAACAGAGAATTAGTCTGCTTGAAAATGAGGAAAAATAAACCTGGTGAAAACTTTGGCTTTTGAGACCTCTGCTGCTGTGTCTGCAGATTTTGTTCTCATCCACACTGTCTCTACTCCAGACTAGATCTGAGTGGGCTTTACCTGTGTCTTATCTCCTGTGGACACCATATTGGTATTTGAAAAAAGTAAATAAAGTACAGTTGTAGCTGGTAACTCATTTATTCTTATTCCCTTTATAAACCTCATACAGTAGTTTTTATAGTTATCACTAAATGACTGGGATCTGTGTTTCTTTCAGACCTTTCTCTCAGCAGTAATATGTCCAGCTACAAAACTGGCCATCAATGTTTCTTGGGCTTGGCTTTGAGATATAGTTCCAAAATCACTGTATTGCTCAGTTTCCCTGGGGGGAAAGAAATGACCTGAGATATTTTGCTGTGGGGAAGTAAATCTGATGTGACACCTTCCCCCAAGAACCCTTTCTTTAGGAATTTCTTATTCCTCCCACTATGAGCCAGTCCCTTAACTACTTCACTGCCTGCTTCATACCTCTCCAGCATGTTTTGGAAATCTTCATCATTCTTGTTGGGATTTGAGGAATAGAGACAAAATTCTGCATGTCCTCACTACAGCTGCAGAGCACCCATTTGCCCATGGGAAGACCAACCAGAATTTGCTTTTTTTTATGTCCTTGTGAATGAGCTATATATGGGCTTCTGTATCATTGAATAGCAGAACAGTTGATCAGGGTATTTTAGTTTGCTTGCACTGAGAAGAAATCACCTGCATTAAGGACACCTGCATATTTGTTCTATTTTCTTCCCCAAATGTGACCTACAACGTGGGACCCCTCAACTAGTACTAGAACACAATCTAGGATTCTTCCCACTTCAGCAGAGTCATACTTGAATATAACAGACATGCAGAAAAAGACATGGGATTTGGCAACCCCATGCGGGCACCACATGGGTTTGGAGCGAGGTGACTGCTCTCCTTATCATCAGGAGGTCAGATGGCTTTGTCTGAGCCATGCGTCTAGATGGGAAGCATGCTGGGTTAGTTTTGAGAATTCATAGTCAGTGACTGCAGCGTGGTCACTATTTGTGTGCAGTTGGGGAGGGAGTTTTTTTGAGTCGGGTTGCATTGCAAAAGTGTTGCATCATGTTACTGTATCATATAGCACCATCGCATGTAGAGAATGTGCCATGCAAACAGGCAAAGCTTTTCACTTTAATTAGCAATGTGACTCAGAAACCACGTTAGGATACTTTCCTGAACTGCTAGGGAAATATTACTTAAGAAAAAGTACAATTCCAGGAAAATGTGTGCATGGGATTGGGGTAACATAAGTTCATTCAGTACTGGCAATGGCTTTGCTTTGTGAAGTGACATTTTAAAACCCAGCCATCCAGTTGGCTAGTCACACTTCCAAAACATTTATTAAAGTGTCTTGGGGCAAACCCAGAAACTGATGAAAGCACTAACTGAAGGAATCTTCATCACATTAAAAAATATTTTCAAGTATTAAAACACACATAGTCATCTGATTTAATTCAGGTCTCTGTTGCTGAGCCATTCCAAAATCACTGTCCAAACCCCAGTGACTTCCAAAGAATGAACAAATACCAGAAGAAAGTGTCCAGAGTATGGGCACACTCTTTGTAAATATATATAATGTGCTATTTTTGACATGTGTACCCTATCACAGTCTTAGACTAGCACCTAACATTCTGTATGATGAAGTAACTCTTATGTAATACTTCTAGGCGTGCATGGCTGCCTATACAGATTGCAGCAATGCAAGACAATATGAACGAACATACAAGCAGAGGCTCAGAAAACATACTGTAAGACTCCCAAAGCCATCAATAACATTTGGGATACATCAAGGATTTACCAACCTGGACTTTCATGACAATCCTTAGTGACCAAAGTGACCTTTCACTAAACCAAGCAAATATACTTTGTGTGATCACCATGCGAGAGCTCTACAGGTAAACTCTTAATGTAGATAACGAGGCTTGAAAGAGGAAGAAACTCCATACCATAGGAGACCTACTCTTTTCTTCCATCTGCCCATCTGGCTTTTCCATCTCTGCCACAGAATGATGCACAGGGAATGTTTTTATCTTCAAAATGACATTCAGCTGCTGTGAGGATGTTTTCTACAAGAGCCAAAAGGCCTGGCTATGGGAAGAAATATTTGTTTAATGATAATTGTAATTGATTCGCAAAATGTTTGATGGCTGGGGAAAAGCCTCCCTCATTGTGGTGTAAGGTTTTAGCTGGCTAAAGGTCTATAGTTGTGAGAGGTATTTTGATAAAATACTATCAGTCTATAACTGCTTTGGGCATGAAAAAGAATATTAAATATTCTGAGATTTATGCTTTGACAAAATCATGCACAATTCAAATAATTTCAGTTCTTTGAATATTTTGGTTCATTAACACCAAGAATACAGCATCCAAAATTTCTAATCTCTGAGGATTTTGGTAATGTACATTAGCATGCTGCTAAAGTCTGATTTGTTTGCTGTAGCACCACAAAAAATCTACTCTAGTTCAAAAGGCCATTCAAAATATAAAATAGCTGTTCTCTTGAAGCCATAGGGTAGCTGACGTAATTTGCTTATGAATACATATCACCTTCAGCTAAAGTAGAAGTGTTTGTCACCACCTTGACTACTAAGTTTAGGAAATGGGTAAGTCTCCTGTCTTCACTGGAAGAAAGACTGGAGCTCAGGGAGACTGGAAGGAACTTTCTACCACACTGAACATCAAAGGTGGAGCAGTCTAAAAATTGCTTCATAATTTCTGGGTCTTGGTCAAATGCTGTTCTGACATGGTTTTAGCAAAAGAGGCCCTCAAACCTCACATCTGTATCATTGAGAAATGTGACAGTCTCAGATAAAGGTCTCCCTATAAGTCTTCTGCCCCATCATAGAACACCCAGTCAAACTACTAGGTTTACCATTTTACATTTCTCCCAAACTTACAAGTAACATATTTGTCACTCCTTCTTTCCATGCTTTGGCAGTTCACCACTGCTTTTCTTACAGGACAGGGCTCTATGCAGTTTTTTTTTCAGCAGCCATGACACACAAGACTTCAGGATGAAGTGGTGTGATCACACAGCCACCCTTCCTGAGAGGATGGAGGGCCAGGGCTAACACTCGAGGCACAGGGGAGAGGTTTCACATAGGCTGTGGGTGGAGGAAGCAAAACTTTTGCCCTGTACCTATTCTTTAGTCCTTGAGCTTTTTCTGGGTAAGCAGGCACTGATGAGGGTAGAGATGTGAGCTTCAGGCTTTCCACTCAGAGTACCATTTCCTCCTCTGCACACACAGCAAGAGTAGCTGTCTGGGCATTACAGCCAAGTGACACATCTGATGTATATTTTTGCTGGTGAGAGTTACATGGAGTCTCCTTTTGGCGCGGTTGCAGAAAATACCCTAGTAGTGGGCACAGCTGAAAATATTAGCAGGAAAATCAAGGCAGTAATTCACTCCGGGAGCTTTGCAAAACAAAAGGTGCTGCCCTGGTAATTTGCCTTAGAGTCCCCAAACCCCAGCTTCTTTTGACTATCATATGTCTAATGCAACCCTCCAGGCTATTAATGCTGTAACTGTGATAAGTTAATGTTCGGTCTGGACAAGGCAATGCATTGAGACAGCCTATACTGTTTTCTAAGTATCAGAACAGATTTGGGTATTTGTTTAAAAACAAAGTAATCATTTGAAGGTGGAATGAAGTATTCCATGCTCCTGAAACTTCATCCATGCCTCTGCTAATGATGGCAAAGACTGTAATTGCTTCTGAAAAATCCCACGACAAACCCATCAATTTCAGGGAAAAATATAGGAAGTCAAAATACCTCATTGTTTTGTGGTCATGTTCACCATAATTAAGAATAACTTATTATTTATGCACTTATAATGCACAGATAATCAGGCTTACAGAGAGGATACAGTCAGGGATGAGATTTCATATACCAGAGGTTCATAGCTGACAGAGAATCCAAATTCTGTTTTTAGTGGAGCTGCTGAAAAGCAGATGGTTTTTCTCTCTTCAAAAATGAAATATAATGGTGATGATAGAATTAGTGCAAACTACTATGTGTCAGACATGTGGTAGAGTAAGACACCTCATGCTAAATGTTTTTAGGGTGATTCAGTTGCTTGTTGATAAGGCAGTAAGTCACTCCTGCAAGCCTGATGTTTTCAAGCTGCAGATTCTCTCACTATTACCCGTTATGCAACACCCCCAGGACACAAGATGCTGTATTATAGACAATATTTTTTTAATTATAAAATTTGGCAGTGGTTGAGCCTCTGCTATCTCAAATTCATGGCCCATCACTCTGAGCACTATTTTCTGTGTTTCCTTGGTACTCCCTTTGGATGAATGCCTTCCTCTGAGTTCTCTCATTCTTTACTTTAGTTGTAGACATCAGGTTAGGAATCATCTTTTTATTCTGTGTTTGTACCTGACCCCATACTCCTGGGAGTCACAATAATGCTAAAAATTCTAATAAGAATGATGAAAATTCTCAAAAGGAGTTCCTCTTACTGCAGAGACTCCACACAAGCTTGTCATTCTCACCAGGGAGACAGACCTTCAGACACCCTGTAGATCTTTGTGTTGGCCTCACAATGGCAGGAGTTATCCTGTTTTCTTGCCAAGAGAAAACAAGACTTTTCCACAGGAACTCCCTTGCAGTTCCCTGGCCACATCAGCTCACAGTCTGTGTGCTGTGAGCCTCAGCATGGCTGAGCAACCACTCCATGGCTTTGAGGTAGGAATTGAAATTCTTTCCCCAGTCCAGGCAGCTGCCATTGCTGCCCTTTAGCCAGCCCAAGGTCCTTCAGACCCTGCTGCAATTGTTTTTCCTGGTTGTTTATGTTTGTGTAATAGAAAAAATTATGAGGGACTGCTGTCCCTCATAAACTGCTTGTGCTTTGGATAAGGACAGGGGATTTCATCTCATTTGGCTGAATGGGATTCAGGTCACCTAACTACTGCTGAGATAGTGACCTGCTGGCTCCTCCTTCAGCATCAACAGAGAAAAAGAGGCTGTTTGGAGGAACAGTTTATCAAACATACTTTACAATGAGATGAACATGCTTCCAATAGACCTATTTTTCTCCATTAACTGGAATAGGAGTCTCAGATATTCAGTTCATATTCAGTCAGGTGAAAACTCATAGGATCCTATTTTTTTTTTTATATATAATGATTGTGGAGTGGCAGGGAGCTGTAGGCACTCTATCTCTCCAAGATGAGCCCATGACTATGATCAGCTCATGGGATAAGAACACCCTGGGGAAGAAAATGACTTCATGGAAGAAAAAGAGGTAATTTTCAAATGTAGCATGCACAGCAGGAAAGTTCCTTGGTATTTTCATGTGGTGATGAATCATCTACCTAGTATTTAAACTGGTTTGAGTCTAGTTCTGAGAACAGCCCTTGGGCATCAGTGGAACAGAGGGAATGCAGCTCCTGGTTGTGTCAAGTCTTTGTCTTCTATATGGATTCTCTCAAACTGAATGTATCTGCTACTGCTGCATTAAGCACAAAACACTTGCATAAAGGTTCAAAATGCCCTTACATGCTGCTAGCACTCTTTTGCTGATGTCCAAGTGCCCTCACTTCACGATGAACACACACGTTGGTTTATTTTGAAAGATTTAGTCTGAACTTAGCTTAAACCTTTTTGGTAATGTTTGTGTTACCAGGGCATTAAGAGAGTCATCACTCTGTTACGCAGCTACAATCTGCTTTCCCTGGCAAGATAAAGCTATTACCTTCTTTGATTGCTTAACTGCTGAGGGGATGGATCATAAAACAGTGCAAGGTTATTGAGAGGTTCCTTAATCATTTGTCCTGGCCTCAGACGCAGTGATAATGTTGAATTTCCACTGGTATTTATGCAGCTCTTCCCACAATAGTATCTGTGACCCTAATGCAGAAAACTATTCCTTTTCAGAAGAGCTCTTACATGTGTTCAGCTTTAAGTAGAGGTTTATATCCCACTGTGGATAAAGACTATGAGGCAGAGAGGAATGAATTTTGAAAATTAAAAAAAAAAAAAAAGAATTTAAAAAGAAATAAAAGTATTCATTTTGGGTCCTAGGCATGTGTTTGTGCTATAGGTCCTCAAATAAACTTAGAACTTCAGTGGGTCTTTCTTTCACTACTGTATTCCACACATCTTTCCTCCATTGTTCAGAATACCTCCAGGAGATCCTGAAATACAGCATTAATGGAAAGGCCATCTATGTCATGCTGCAAAGAGCCGCACATGCTAAAAACGGGTATCAGCAAATGTGGTTTCTGTAGACATCAGTTTGCAAAGGGTAGGATATTTTTTCTCAGGCAATAAACCTAGGAACTTGTCGAGCATGGAGGAAAAGGTGCAAACTTCTGAACACCTGATAGGAGATTGTCAGTACTAATTCTCAAGAAGGGGCCTCGTTTAAACAGTGCAGACTATGTGTGGGATTGTGCATCTATGTGACATGATAAGCCAAATATTTCACTAGCATAAATCAGTGGAGAATGAACTCAGTGTCTGATTTAAGACAGCATCCAAGGTGGGAAAGGCTACTGAACATATCACTGTTTTTTCTCTTGTTCCTTTCCAATGCTAACTACTTTTAGGGCTTTTCTGGCATCTGAGATTGCTAAGAAGAAGATAGATAGTCCATTATGGTTTCTTTTGGAAGGACAAAAGTTGTAATTATCCAAAAATCACAGTGCTAACCCACATTATCATTTCCTGATGTCAGTGATGTTGCTCACAGCCCAAATAGAGGAAAACAAATACTCCTCTTTGAGTTGAAGAATAGTTCTGGAACATATGAGAGGTCAGTATTACAAAAAACATACAACTTCATTTAAGTATGAATCTGATATTTATCTCTGGGTATGGAATCCATTCTTAGATAAGATATTTAGAAAAATTATATTGATAGCAGCAGTAAATGAAAGAGGTAAGAATGAACTACTTAAACTTAATATGTTGTTATTGATGAGTTCTATGTGAACATCTCTTGTAGGCAATAACATTATGTATTTGTTTGATTAAAGGGCATATGTACATTTATGGGTACCAAAAGTTGAGGACATTTTGAGCTTTCCAGTGATATAGCTCCACAGGTAATTTGTTCATTTTGTGAGCATGCAAAAGACAAAAGTTGGGATGGGGCATCCAAAACTTCTCTGGTCAACTTGTTCCAGTCCCTCACCACCCTCATAGTGAAGAATTTCTTCCTAACATCTGCTAAACTTGTAAAAAAAAGGGTAAAACTACCCTTTCCAGTTTAAAGTCATTCCCCCTTGCCCTATCACTACTTCCCTTATGAAAGTCCCACTCCAGATTTCTTGTAGGCTCCTTTTAGTTACTGGAAGGCTGCCCTGAGGTCTTCCTGGAGCCTTCTCTTCTCCAGGCTGAACAACCCCAACTCTCCCAGCCTTTGTAGGAGAGGTGCTCCAGCCCTCTGATTATCTTCATTATCTGAGGCTGTAATAGGTTCTGTGTTTTCATTTGATGCTACAGGATGACCGGAAATTAATGCCTTGGGAAGATTTTGTGACAACACACTAGTCAGTGCTGCTGCGCTGTAGCAAGAGGGTGCCCAACTGGAGCAATTTAGTCTGTGGTGTCTGAGGTAGTAAGGCCATGCCCTGCTGACTGGGGCTGCTGTACTTTGCACATTCTTTTAATTTTCTAAGCGTTTAGTTTTGAATGCCTTTAAATTGTGCATAGCTACTTTTGTGGTTAATATATATAAAGATGAGTGATAAGCTTTTGGATGCTGAACAGTCTGTGCTCTAGCAAGTGTTTAGAAGAGCATTTTAGGTGAGATTATTGTAGTAGTCTCAGAGGAGTCAAACCAAAGACATAAGGTGGCATTTACTGTTCCTGTTTTGGCTCTTAGGTAGTTGGAACAAAATTAGGTGCTTCTTTTCAGATGTTTTATACCCCAGATAACTGGTGAGATTGATTTGACCAAAGATCCACCACACTGATACCTTTCATGATCTTTTGAGCCTGGGCTGGCTGGGCAATTTGTAAATACCACTATGATGCTCCAATATCAGAGGTACTTTTTTATTATTATTACGAGAATCCAAATCCTATTGGAGATGCATTTTTTTGGTATAAAAATGACTTCTACTAATATAACTCATTCCTCTTTCTATACAGTAGTACTTGTGAAGGCATGAGTTAGTTAATTTCAGTGTGTTCAGTCCACATTAGGAAATTGTACAGCTTTAAAAATAGAAAAATGTTTAAACTAATACACATTCTTGCTTTAGATAAACCCAGAGACGTTTGTTGACCATGTAGAGGCATGTATGTTTTTTCTGTCCCCTTTCAACTTAGGCTTAAAATTTATTTTGCTCATATAACATTAGTAACAACTCTTGATATTTAGAGTAAAAGAAATGGAAAAGCTAGTCCTAAGCCAGTGACTCTTACAACAAATGCAGGGATATATCTTCTAATTTACAGAATACTGTCATCTCATTTTACAGGTTCTCTGTCAATGATGTCTAGTTCAGAAGATGGTGGTTCAGCTAGAACATCTTTTTGACCTCAAAGAGAGAAAAAGAGTCATGTTAATGATTATTAGAGTTCAGTTTTAATATTTTTGCTCCCATTACCATGCCAGTGCCAGTTCTACAGTCACATGTTTTGCAAGGTCAAGGAGACAGTTTGTGAATGGGTGTGAATACAAGCTGCGGTTCTTAGAACAAATGAGTCTTGATGCACTGACCTCAAGCTGAAATTCAGCTTTATTAGATCAGCAAAATTCCAGATAGCTTTTTCGTAAAACTATCTTGAAATTCAGTTTCTGGTACTAAGTATTCACATTTCTTCTGAGTTGTTTGTCCAAAACTGTTGAAATGGGTTTTCCAGTTTTCACCACATATGAAGTGCATGAGACATCATTCACCTATGAAAACCTGCCATCTCTATAATGAAACATGGCAGCTTGCTAGAGCACAGTACAATGTTCTGTATGGGCATAAAGAAGAGCAAGTAACTTATTCTAATTTAACTACATAGGGAATTTTAGGACAGTAAAAGGTAACTACCCAAAAATGAACTTGGCCCATATGTACAGGATAACATCTGTATCGTTGCAAAATAAATGTCACAGATATTTTAATAACAAAGAACAGATGCGCTCAGTGCTTGGGTTTTAGATCTCATCTAAAAATGTTCCTCTTACAGGTGACCCTTTCTGCCACCCCTTCCCCAGTCCTATACAGAGCACTTACTTGCTAGCTATTCAGACTGCTACACAATTCCTTGCCAGCTTCCTATAGTTCAGCTTTGCTTTTAAGAATTGCCACTTTATTTATGACGACTGGCACTGCAGCTCTTTATATGCAAGTCAAAAAGTATAGTCAACTACATGACCAGAGAGTATAGCTGGGAACACAGGTCCAGTGCAACACAGCTGTTTACGGTAATCTTGTACTTGGGTTGAAGGCAACAGTTTTCAGCAGATCTGGGTAAGTCAGTGGAAATAAATACTCAATGTCTTGATAAACACACAAACACAGACTTCAGAAAGCAGCAGCAAAGACACCACTATTGTTCTGGGGTGCTGTGCACTACTAAGTTTTCGTTAAAAAGGTATTTTTTAAAAAGAAAAGCAATGTTAAAGTGATGGTGTAGGTCTTTGTAGGGAGTGTTCTTCCCTGGGAGCAAGGAACGGTCACATATATCACTCAGGTGGAAGATGAAATTACTGTGCTTAATGCTGCTGCGCAGACACAGTGCTGAGGTTGGACTTGAGGCCACTTTGGCTGACTTGGGCATGACCCAAACAGTAGTCAGATGGGGAATGGCAGGTGCATCCTCCACTTTGCAGCACGTTGAATGCTGTGTTTGCCTGACACATGGATAGGCCCTTGTATTTTGGGCAGCTTCCAGCTGTATCACATACAGTGATGTCTCATGGCTGGCACCATAGTTCTGGCATCTGAGGTGGCTTGCTGCAAAGGCACGCAGCTTGTGCTCACCAGCTGAACTCATTCAGGTTGTCTGTATGGGTGATTTGGGATTCACGCTCGCATGGCCAGGCAGCTGAGGCTGATCATCAGCAGCATTGCCATTGATGTCTGCCAGGTTCCCTGGGGACCAGGGAACAGCAAACCCTGCATTTGTCAAATAGCTCTGAGGGCTGTGATGGGAAAGGTGGATATCCCTCCTTCACACTTTACATGGACACAAATCCTGCAGATCAGTGTGGTGCTGGGCACTATCAAACCCTGGGACATCTCTGTGTGCTACTGTTTTCCTAAGTACTCTCGGCTGCTCTCAGAAATATGCTGCCTTTTTCTGCAAGTGCTCCATGTGCTCCACTGGTGGAAGGCTGTAAAGGTACTGGCTTCCTAACTTATCCCTTCCCTTCCAGAGGACATCTTTGTCAGCACTGGAGCGGTCAGAACAGCAGATCAGGAGAGCATCCAGCCTGGAAGAGCTGCTTCGCATCACTCACTCTGAGGACTGGAAGCTGTGGAAATGCAGGCTAAAACTTAAGAGTCTGGCCAATTTAGACTCCCGCTCTGCATCACATCGTTCTACCAGATTTGCTGCTGCTTTCTATGATATTGATACACTGAAAGGTAGGTGCAGGTTTGCAGCTGAGTCTGATCTTGGCTTCCGGACCACTGATTCTTGTGCAGTAAAGTGTTAAGTACCAGGGTTTCCTAGAATACACCCGTACTGGGAACAACAGAGCATTCATGGAAAATGAATTTGTATGAAAAGAAATGTAAAGCAGCAGCCTGAGTATGCCTCCCTGTTTTGTGTCCAAATCAGGCTTATTTTTCTCTGTATACTCTCCAAAGAGAAGATGTATTATGTATAGGTTTGTCAGCTCAAAGAATGAAGGGCAAGTCAATGTGCAAAGGGCAGGTTGGAATGGCTGACTGAGGGACCAGCCAGCAGCATTGTCCTAAGCCTCAGAATTTGCTTGCAGGCAGAAACACAAGCTTTACCACTGGCATAGAAATTCCTTTTCTTATTAGGTGTGCTCTGATATGAGGCACTGCATCAGCAGCAGAATTGCAAAGTAAGAAGGTGTTGCCCTAATATCAATCTATTTGAGGAAGTATGTCCAGATATAAGTCAATCTTGAAACAATAAACCAACACCTGAATGCAGGCAATCACAATCTATTCCCTCATCTGCTGCAAAAATTAATATTGTTCCTTCTAGGTGAAAGATTCAAGATGCATTATATATTAATAGACATAAAGGCTCAGTTACTACACTTTGGTCTAGCAAATGGATATCCTACAGCAAATCTACCCTTTAGACTAATGAAGGATAGACCAAGCTAGTCATTTTTTTGTTCAGTGGTTACACTGAAGTGATACAATCATATCAATTTCCTTTGGGGAAACCAGATATTGCTGATCTTGTTCCAATAACACTTTCACAATAACCACACCCATATTTGCACACCATTACTCAGCTAAATTATGGCCCAGCAAAGGCCTTAATTTGCTTCTCTGAGCCACAGCACAGAAATGCGGCTATGAGTGCTAGTCTGAAAAGGGTTTTAAACTTCTTGTAAAAATTTTGTACAGAAAAAAACTAAATCAAATACACATTGGAATAACAATAAAAAGGGCGTTAATTAATGAGAAACATTTTGTTTACATAGCTGTACAAGTCTACACAGCAACATTAACAATTTATTTATTAGAAGTATTATCCAGTGTCAAGTCCTGTAATTCTCTATCCACCACTGCTCATTTAGTGAGCACTAGCATTTCTGAAAATTCAAAATATTCCTATTGTCAAAACAACAAGACAACAGAGGATGTTATCAAATGTTACTGAGGAACTGCATATTGCATTGGTGGGTTTTTTTTTCAGTGACAGAATAATTTAACTGTTTGGGTAATAAAGTCATGTGACTGTTGTCATATAGATGTAATTTTCTGCTTGGAACAGCCATTAAGTCACTTCCTACTTTCCCTTTAGAAGTCTAACTCTAGACACAGAGACGTTAGCTTTGTCAAGGCACTGAAAGTTAGGTTAAAAAAAGCCCAACAGGTCATCTTCTCCATTATGCCATCCAAAGTGGAATTACCCCAGAACAGAAACTACCTCTGTTCTAATATTCTAATATGTTCAGGGTACTAAAGCTCCTTTTAAAAAACAAGCTTATAAACCTATTTTTTTTCCCTCCACACCCTTTCCAGTCATTAAGCAATGACCTTTTTGCCAAGGGCATCTGTTTTCTTTTAGTAAAGTGTTTTGACAAGAAGGCTGGGTCAAGGCTGCTCATTGCTTCACTGCTAGATCATCTTCCACAGCACCCCAAACTCCTGCAGGGCAAATTCAAGAGTTTCTCTTCCTCTTTTCTAGAGCTTTAAAGATAAATACATGGAAATTTGATGTCACTGTCTAACCACAGCCTCCCTGAGTAGCTCAGCTCACCTAGGACTTCAGTGCTCTCAAGCTGGACTCTCTACCGAAGCCAAATATCTCAGCAGCTGCCCTGTGCTTGCACACCAAAAATATTAGGTTGAACAAAATGTGACACCCACCTCTTTCTGACCGCCCCTTCCTATAACAGCCCTTCTGCTAAAGAAATGGTTAATAAACTCAGGATGTGTGCAGTTGGAAAGGTCATCACTGCTTATACTCATTGAAGTGACATCTGAAGTGATTGCATGCACATACCTTAATGAGTCTGCCAAACAGTTTATTTTCTATTTTAAGTCCTAGTATTAGATTGCTGTTTTGATAGACTAATATTACCTAAAACATTACATAAATTTCTACTGATTTTAGTGAGTCTTCTCTTAATTTATTGTAAAATCATAATTCAGACCCCAAGCTCTTATTTCTTGTGGGTTTTGTACGACTGGAAAGTGTAGTGAATCAGCTTTCAGGAAGGACTTTGCAGGAACAAACAAACTGGTTTAAATATGCATAGTTAGTTGAAGAAAAAGTTAAAAATAAAAGGAAAGTCATGTAGGAAAGATAGAAATAATGCTCTTCTGAAGAAAATGTATAGCATGTAGATTAAAAGTGCTCCAGAATTTTTACATTTTCTTTTTCAGAACTTCCCTGTAAATGTATCCACTGCTTGCACAATAGTAGGGTGGTGGGCTGCAATGGGAGAGCAATTGTCTTGATAGTATAGAAGTTGCTTTTGATCTTTCAGAAGCCTGATGGAGGGGGGGACAGACGGGAAAAATGTTTTTTGTGATTTTAAGAGGGACTAAAGAATAAGCACTGGTGACTTTTAAGTAATGCCATAACAGGTAAGCAAAAGTCAAAAAAAACAGGGCCACCTCTTAACAAGACTCGAGATAATATTATGTAAATGTCACTGTTTTCTCCCTCTGGGGTTCAGTCAGTTAATGCATTTTTCCTTCTCACAGTCAGAATTTGACAGATCAATCTAAAATAAATTACTAGGCTACAACAACTCAGTATTTGAAAGATGCCACAGTGTTTTGAATAGATAAATCATGCTTGAATTCATATTCCCGTTGTTCAGACTTGAGCCCCCTGATGGTACTGAGGTGCGAGAGTGTTTGTCTTGGATTTCATTAGACGTTTTGGAAACAGTGTTCGCTGGCTGACATCCAGTAGGAGTATTAATACCCTCTGACCAGAATCTGTTAATCATTAACGTGATCTCGCAGTCAGGCCCAGGCTCTGCTGAGTCTGTGGTGGGGTACACACAAAGAGAGGATAAAATGACAATAAAGAGGTCTACCCTGGAGAAAAGGAGAACAGGGTGGTGGCCAGCTTTGTCAGTTACCGTGGAGCTGACCCTCAGCCAGGGGAAATCAATGCAGCTCTATTTAAACCACTAGAGTTAATGGAGATTTTGGTCATCTGCATTGAAACCTAAAAGTGGATACATGCAAAAACCTCTCTGCCAGTGCAGCTGGTGTAAGTTACTGGGATAATTTTGCACTCAGACTCTCTCCAGTCCTTAGATTGATTCAAATAAGTGCAAATCGATCCAAGTAAGTGCAAACGGCCTGCCAGCACTTAATTTTTATTTATATAATGCTTCTGCCTCACTAATCAGAGGTTTAACTTTGCCATGATTGCTCATAAAAATGGTGTTTTCTCCAGTCATAGATGAGGAATGGCAAAAGACTCAGTGTGTGCCAAGGGAAACCTGTGTGGAAGTTGCCAAAGAGCTGGGTACAACGACCAACAAATTTTTCAAGCCTCCTTGTGTGAACGTGTTCAGATGCGGGGGCTGCTGCAATGAGGAGAGTCTGAGCTGCATGAATACAAGTACAACTTACGTGTCGAAAACGGTAAATGAAGCTATTCATCTGTTTCTTTTTACACTGGCCATCCAAAAAGGGAGGGGAAGGAGGATGTTTGGTTTCAGAGATCCTGTTATGAAAGATCTGTCTACACTATTCTAACAAATAGTAGAATTAATTTTTTATCCATGGGGAGTGAATGCAGGCATGTGCAATGGCAATTTTACATTCATGTTGCAATGTTAAAAAATAGGTATATATGTGTAGAGATGGAAAATCAGGCCCTGAGAAAGTGACTGCAGGCTCACGTGATGTGAAGAAGTTTAATTCTTCTTTAGTGTATTGTCACTTGGACCTGGGACCTCTGGAGCATATTAGCTCATGGGAATACTCTGCACCAAAGGGTTAAGAGAGCTCTGGAAAATTTTGCTGTGTGAGACAGGAGTCTAAGTGCTGCATTTTCAAAATTACCATCAGTGCCAAAAAGGCTGGCTAATAATTTTGGATGTACATTTTTACCAGCCTAAAAAGGAGACATTTTCAGCAGGAGAGACCAGATGCTCTCAATTTGAATACCTCATGATCTGAATGTGCCAAATGACAAGTCACTTCGGAAATGAAAGGCTTAAAACAGTAGTCAATTACTGCTTAGGTATAACAGGTGACAAACCTGAGTTTTAATGGCCAATGCCAAAAAGTGAGCATAAAGAGAATAGCCAGAAAGTTTCTTTCTGTAGACTCCCTGTAGTGTCTATGTACAGGGATATCTTTTCTCCAGTAGGTGACTGAGCAGAGCTCCAAGTTTAGTACTTTCAATCAGCACTACAGATGAAACCAGCTGTGTTCACACTTGCAGAAACAGTACAAGAGACTGGTCCTCCTTGACTAATCTTCATTTTGTGCATCCCTACTTATAGTTGATAAAACCTTTTGACTTAGAGTAAAACATTAAATTTTATTTATGAAAAAGGCTTTTCTTTAAATCAGAATGAAGATGGAGGGCAGTTGATTTAAAAAGAAAATTGAAGCCCTCATGGGCAGCAAGTCAAATTCATGTCTGTATTGGTTTCAGGTTTGTTGGAATCTAATTCCACTGTGTCTAGTTGTACTGTAATATAGCTTGAGTAAAATAAATCAGGGCCTGTCCTTCTTGCGTCAATGTTCATTAATTGCTTTCATTCCACACCAGAAAGAGAAAGCTGTTACAAACTCTTGGCCACACACAAAAGACATCTGGTCAGTTCAGGGAGCTAGGTCAGGCTAAAATGTATTTATTTATTTATGTGGCTTTGAAGCAGCAGTTTATAAGTTTGTTGAAAAACTGCAGTTTTGCAGAGTGTAACATTCCTTCAGCATTCTTCAAAATAACCGTTCCCTCAAAAGTCCCCAGCTAAGTCCCACTCTTGGATACACCACCACCAGTCCAGATTTACTCCTCTAAAATGAATGGAATTACTCCCATATTAGTGACAGCATCTTTTTTTTCCTTGTCATAAAATATACTCTGAAGGATATTCATGTCACCTGAAGTCAGACACTGTGACACCTAAATTCAAATGTCCAAGCAGTCTGTGTTAGGAATACTTTTCAATGCCTACATGTGGCTGCAGCTTAACGCTGCTGGCATGCTGGCATGCAAAGACGTACTCTATGAGTGCCTTCATTTCTGTGGGAAGAAAGCTGGCTTGGGGAAGATACAGGCAGGGGGTGGGTCACTTCAACACCCTGACATGTAGCTGCCCAAGGAACCAGGGCTTTCACAAGGCTAAACAGAGATCAGCCTAAGCAATCTGCAGGCACTGCAGTTAGGCTGCTTGGTTCCTTAGGCTCCTGCTATAATCAAGAGAGAGATGTTTCCAGGGTGATTCCCTGCAAGAACACGGATGAAGTGAAATGAACTCTATTTACTCCTGTTTCTTACCTCTCTGCAGAGGCGCAGAGGTGAAATTAGGCCACTAAACATGCATGCTGTGATTATACCCTAGGACAGTTAAATAGCTGTCTCCATAAGCAACTGAAATTCAACTGATGATATAACTGAGGACAACGTTTCCAGCCCCTGTATCTTCCATTTGACCTGAGCATTCAGAAGAACTTTTGATTGTGTTTACAAATAATTTTGAGTGCTCTTGGGTGTTTAATAACTGGTAATACAGCACTGGGACCACCATTTTGGCAATTTCCTTTCTTGGTGGGCATTGCTTACTTTACAAAACCTTCAGTGCCCACTTGCTTATGGTAACTACCTCTGGAAAAAGAACAACAGTGGGAAAAATGGTGGCAAAGAATAAGAGGTTTTGAATTAAAACTCCAAATTTTAACTGTATAAGGGAAACTGAAAAATAAATGTTATTTCACCCACCTAGCTCTTTGAGATCTCGGTTCCCTTGACAAGTGTTCCTGAGCCCGTACCAATCAAAATTGCTAATCACACAGGCTGTAAGTGTCTATCAAATACCCAGCACCACCAGTATGCCATCATACGAAGATCTGTGCAGTACCCAGAAGAAGATGGGTAAGTTCCCTCATTTACAATTTCTGCACATCCTGTGGCACCCAAAGTATGAAAATTATTTTGTTCTGATTTGGTCATTATAATGGTCCATTCACTTCATGTTATCCCAACAGTATTTCTAAATAACTTGTCACTCTCAGTTTAGAAAGCTTCAACTAAAACTTGTGAATTAGAAGTGAGTGGACACAAGAATTCAACAAATAACAGGCTAGTTCAGCAGCATCTGGAGGCATTAAGACATTAAGGTGCTTGACTGGGAGCTCAAGTGCACATATTATCACTGTGCTCCACTATATGTATTATATTTATATGTGCGCATATACTTTTTCAACCTGACATGAGCAACTCTGTGCATTATTTAGGCAGGGCACAAGTGGGCTTGAGTGCTGTGCTCAAACTAAAGCCCTCTGCCAAACCTTATGGCATGTCAGGTAAGCGTCAGTGTGAATCGTGGCTTTTCACTTTCTGTTCCAGTCCTGGTTTGCATCTTTCAGGCTCATTGGCTGGAGAAAAGTCATCTCACATCTAATCCAAAATATGATATAAAATACCTGTAGTCCTGGTGAGAACAGGCTATGTTAATTTAACAAAGATTCTAAAAACACAGATAGTTTGAGTGACTCACTGAAAGTCAGATGTCTGTCTAGCTCTGCATATAGGCTTGCCACTACAACTGCCCTTCAGGTAGACATCTGGGCTAGGGGAGAGATGGCATTTCAGCAAAGCCACTTGAGCCTTCAATCAGCCTGCTGACCCCTCAGAGTCCTCTTTCTACACAAATACAGATAAACCTCAGCCTTCTTCTTCCAGTTTGTGAGTTCCTCTTCCAGAGCAAAGTGCCTGAAAGTCAAACTGGTCCCTCTAAAACTGGGAAAAGTCCACTGTACATCCTTAAGCATGGGAAAATTATAAACTGGAGCTGCGCTTTCTGGCAGCTTGGCAAAATTGAATACAGTTACATGGCAGGAATAGTGTAAGACAAAGACTACCCTTGTTGGGGTAGAGCTGTTTTATGGAAAAAGGGAGCTGCAAAACTGTAGCTGTTTCCTAGGGATGTAATCTGAAATATGTGCTGTACCTGTTCTTTCTAGTTGCTGGGAGCCAGACAGCTCAGCCCTGTCAGCAAAACCACCCAGTCCCAAGGTATTCTTTCTGCAGCAGTAATGCACACAGATGCCATAGCTTCATGTAGTACAAGTGACAGACCCAGCGTACCTGCAGGCTCATTTTGCCAAATGACTACACTGATGCTCCTATATTTTATTTTATTTTTTTTTTAATTCCTATGGATTCTGGGTTTTTTTGTTTTGTTTTGTTTTTCCTTTTCTTCTAGATGCCCCTTTACCAACAAACTTTGTCATAATGGATGGATCTGGGACAGTGACAAATGTGAATGTGTTGTAGATGTACAGCACCCCAACAGAAGAGAAGGTAAAGATGAAATTACAGATGGACACTTATGCTTTACTATCTTCATGCTGGTTTGGTTTCATTACGTTTTTGTCCTATTTTTTAATTGAGAGAGTTAAGTTTTGATTCCACATCCCTAGACAGACTTGGTTTAAAGTGTAGAAACGCATCTGAAAATAAACACTTGTATTTGCTTATCCCCATCTCCTGCTTTTTTGCTTGGATGTTTTATTCTCTCTGTATAAGCAATCTGAACAAGAAATAGAAAAGTATTAAAAAGACTGAAGTAGATAACCTGGATAATTTTTTATTTTACATGGGCCTTAAATTGTATGATGTGAATTAGGGAAAACTTTTGAACTGTTGAAAAGAATCGTTCTGGAATATATTGCATGGAGAAGGTGCTAATTTTTTATTGTGGGAAATTCTTAAGATAAAACTTAACCAGGCATAAGATAGGCAAAATAAGTCCTGCCTGTTAGCTGTAGTCGGTGCAAAAGATTATATGACCTTTCAAAGTATTTGACTTGTTTTTATAATAATAATGTTATGTAGGAAGCTTTCAAGATGATATGCCATACGTACTCAGAAGTATGCATGTATAACCCTTCGGGTCTGCAGAAGGAAATGTAAAAGGGTAAAATTCGTAGACGTATAGACGACTTCCCTTATCCCTCTGCTTTTCCTGGAAAACTGTAATCTGTTGAAGAAGTTTGTAGGAAATATTATGGGGGGTAACTGTGTAAGTCTAAAGATACTAGCAGTAAACATCAAGAGTAGATAAAAATTCTCAGAGCCCTGTAAAAGGTCTTTAAAAAATTGTTTTTCTCAGGAAATTGTACTGGTCAAAATAAAATTAACACAGCAGTAGAGCAGACACAAAAGGAAGCCTTGCCTTTGCAGTTTAACTTACATGCTGCAAGCAAAAGAATAAACCATCCAAGGCAACAGTAAATGCAAGCTGGCAAGCAATTCCTCGACTAGCAAACTAAAATAAAAGTAACTAACTTTATAAAGTGGTCGGTTGATTATGATCTCTAATTTTAATAAGCAAGAGATCAGTTTCATACTGGTTTCTGGAGGATCTGTTCTCACTCTGGATTAGATCATCTGAACATCAGGTTAGGTAGTTAAACTCAAGTTAGACTTTTCACTCAAGAGAGGATTAGTACTTTATATTTCAGAGTAAGTCCAAAGGACTGTGAATAGCCCAAGTCCTCTTAACTCTTAGCCTTTTGTAAGGTCAGCTTGGAGCTTTAAAATTTGTGGCTTGTTGAATTATAGCTTTTGTTGACACAGACTCAATATTTCCCCAGATTAAATATCATTCTCTAAAGTACATTGTGTTTGGCAGTGACTGAGACAAAATAATTTAAAATCTGTCTTTGATGTTGAAACAAAGCGAGACCAAAACACTCTATACCACTTCACACATGCCAGACTTCATCACCCCAAGGAAGGGGTTTGTCTTCCAAGAATTTTGGGCAGATTCCTTCCTCCCTTCCAATAGGACACGGGTTTTATTCTGTCTGGATATTGGTTTTCCAGCATTAAGTAAATAATAATGAAGGTTTCTTTCAAGTAATGTGAAAGCCTCTTCTGGCCACTGAGATCAGAGCTCAGGCTGCAGAGGTCACAGACACAGGCTACATTCCACATTCCATAGGTTAAATCTAAAAGTTAATTGTAAAACTGCAGGAAATTACCTTCCCAGTGACACATTATATGCCTTGACCTTTAACTGGGGATGTGCTGCTAGCATTTTAATAAGGCTTTCATAAATTGTGGTCCCTTTTTGCAAGGATCAGGTTCTTATTGTACTCCAGATGTGTATTTTGAGGGCAGATAAATGAGGTATTAGACAGTGTGATCACTCGACTGGGGTTTTGTTTCTGAACCAAAGTATTTTCTTCCATATTCCACTGAGAAGTGTGTATATGCTCCTTACTGAAGTGCTAGACCAGCTTGCACCTTACTAGATACAGCATTACTTTTGCAAAATTTCCTCAGTATATGAATAGTGAAGTATATTGCATGGTGAGTGTGACAGTTTGCATGGATGTACATTTTCATCTGGGGCATAGACTAAATCCTTTTTGAGATTTTCTTTTTAAAACCTGCTGTCCAGTAAAGATTTGTGCATTCCAAAACCTAACATTAGACTCTTTTAATATACAGCCCCAAATTTCTTTTTTGCAGGATTCAACCCACAATAAATTGCGATATTAGAGTAAGTGAAATAATCAGTCCAATCCTCTCAAGGCCTTTTTTGCACAGTAAGCTCAACAGAAATTCTGAAGACTAGAATGTGTCAGATAGTACACCTGTGAGTCCTAGTGATTACAAAGAGAGTATCTTCAAAAGCAGGATTTAGACAAGTAAAGCTTACCACTAATGAGGTATGTGCTATTGCAGGACTCCCTCCTCTTGCTGAGCTGGCTATGTGTGGGCAACATATGGAATTTGATGAAGAAAATTGTGAATGTATCTGTAGACAGAAGTGTCCCACAGATTTTTTTCAAAGTAAAGAGAACTGCAGCTGCTATTTGTGTAAGGAGAGCCAGGAGAGCTGCGCTCTAAAACACAAGACATTTCATGCTGAAACCTGCAGGTAAGTGTTCCTTGGCATTCAGTATCTACACTCCAAGATCTGAATTATCTTGTATAGACACTGAAAGTGCAAGTGCTGAACTAGCTAAGAGCTCCACCCAGAGTAAAATACCTTCCTGCAGTTAGGGAGATAATAACAGAGATGATATTTACAGTATTTACCTTATAGAAGTAGTCTAAGGTTTACTTAATTAACATGTTTTAAAGAAATCTAGACAAGGATGCTATTCAACTACCAGTATTTATTATTTTTTCCCCTAGTCTTAAGGGAATGATGTGCAACTGTGCTGTAACTGAAATTAGTGTGTGACACAGAGGATTTACAGTGAGATACTGAGTCTTGCATCTGTTGGTAGGTAGAACCCACCCCATGTTCTCTGCGACTGCTGAATTCAGTCACATGGACATCTAGGGACAAAGGTTTCCCAAGTTGGTACCCACACTATACATTCCTTATTTGTTTTGTCTTCAGGGCAAGTGATTGTCTAGAGCTAATGCAATTTTGTATACATACAAACCTGCTCAACCAGCCGTGATTCCACTGAGAAGCAGGAAAATAGTTCTGGAGATGTTATACTACGTGCCTTTCCCTAACCCTTTTGTGTAACTAATTTTGAGGTTTCTTTGACAAAACTTCAGTAGAAAATGCCCTCTTAGAAAACCTGTTTTCATAGAATCATAGAATCAACTAAGTTGGAAAAGACCTTTAAGATCATCAAGTCCAACCGTTACCCTAGAACTGCCAAGACCACCACTAAGCCACGTCACTAAAGGCCTCATCTACACATTTTATGAACACTTGGAGGGATGGGTAGCCTCTTCCAATGCCTGATCACCCTCTCGGTGAAGAAATTTTTCCTAATATCCAATCTAAACCTCCCCTGGCACAAGTTGACGCCATTACCTCTTGTCCTAGCACTTGTTACTTGGGAGAAGAATCTGACCTCCATCTCACTACAACCTCCTGAAAGGTAGTAGAGAGGTAGTAGAGAGCAACAATGTTTCCCTTGAGCCTTCTCCAGACTAAACAATTCCAGTTCCCTCAGCTGCTCCTCATAAAACTTGCTCTCCAGACCATTCACCGGCTTCTCTGGAGCCACTCCAGCACCTCAATATCTTTCTTGTAGTGAGGGGCTCAGTACTGAAGGTGCAGCCTCACCAGTGCTGAATACAGGGGGACAATCACTTTCTTAGTCCTGCTGGTCATGCTAGTTCTGATACAAGCCAGGATGCATTAGTTTATTTTTAAAATTTCTCAGAAAGCCTTGGTCCCATGTAGAGAGCCCGGTGCATGCGGTAGCTTGGTCTGAAAGTTTATGTAAGGATAGTCAGCATGCAGTTTCTCCGAGTACCTGGTCACCTACAAGGTCCATTCTCATTAACTTCAGAGGTTCATTTCTGGAGAAGAAGGTGTGGAAGAAGTAACCTTTGCATCTTTAGGTTCAGCTTTGAAAATAAGGACAAGCATAAAATAGTTGGCAACAAGTATAAAAGTAGCTAAAAGAATCAGCAGAGCTCAAAGTGAGAATAGGAGACTTAGTCACTTCTGTGTTTCAGGCAGGTGGGAGGGGATCGATGGAATCACTTGTTGCTTCTAGAGGCCATAAGTTTGGCTTCTAGAAATTACTGCCATCTGCACAGAGGACTTTTATGACCACTATTTCTGGAGAACCAAAGCTGAAGCGCCAGGTGAGTTAAGGTCCTTCAAAGAATTTGAGGGGAGCACTATCCACTACTAACACTCTGGACTTCACTGCTCTCAAGAAATGAAAGAATTGCTTATGTCATAGATGTGGAAAAAATGGACAACAGCAAGACATATTGCTGTAGACAAAAACTGTCAGGCAGCAAGGTCTTACCTCCCTGTGTTGTAAGGGTGTTGACGCTTTCCCAAATGTTGTCTAGACAGCACTGCAATGTTCAAAGATTAAAAAGTTGAGGAATGCGATAGTGAAGTATTTTCATATTACAATGTTCTCTCTTTTTGCTTTTTTCTCTTTTATCAAACAGCTGTGAGGACAGATGTCCATCCCAACCCAGAACATGCCCAACTGCAAAACCAGTGTGTTCCAGGCATTGTCGTTGTCCAAAGGAGAAGAGAGGTTCTCATGGGTCCCAAAGCAGAGAAACTCCTTGACTGAGCTCCTCCTATTCTCTGAAAATCCACTGCTTTGCAAAGTAGCTGTCACTGACTTTCAAACTATAGTAAACATCTTCCACGTTAATAGCAGAAGAAAGAATCCAGTCTGCATTTATTTATTAGAGTAATCACTAACTGCAGGTGAATCTCTCCTTCCAAGAGAACATCGGCAATTGTTCTCTAAGAGGTAGCAACAATCAGTGAAGTACTGGCTGTGTCAAAGAGTGGAAAGCGCTTGTTCACTGTTACGCGATACAAGATGAAGCTGGTATGTTGGTAAAGAGTCAACGGTCACCAGCCATTCTTTCAGAGATTATGACTAGATAATCTTAGCCTCTGAATCCTTAGCTAATGCAGGTCCTGGGTGAAACTTTCTTCAGAAATTCAGTGTACAGGATTTGGCTTCTAGTAGGTTCAGCACTGACTTATTTGATCTACTGTCCAGCTTTGATTATCATTTTGAGTTTATTGTACAACTACTGTCAGATGTGCCATATTTAAGTGTATATAAGAAAATAAATACATCAGTTATTCAAATGGTTTTGATCTTCCTCTGTTACTTTAAAACTCTGCCCAACAAAAAGAAAACAAGCAAAACCCCAAGGCCATCTCAAGTACAGCCTTCTTATGTTTGTCCCAGTGGGACTGGATTTTGCCCAAAACCAGGTCAAAACAAGGCCACTTGATCAAATCATTTCAGTAAAAAAGAGTCATTTTTCCCACGTCTGTTTGACAGCCATGTGTGATTTATTTATTCGTTTCTGCTGTAATGTGTTAATCTCCCTAAGGGGGTAACAGCCACACTAGTACTAACTCTACAGTGTTTTTTAGAAAGGCATGTTTCACTAAAAGATGGTTTTGCTTTTAGCTTACCATGCTATGAAAATCTCTCTTTTGCACTGAGATTCCTTTCACCGGTATGAGGTTTGAGTAACAGTGTTTTACCGAAATCAAATACAAGGACAGAATTATTTTCTGAACCACTGAAGTCAGGACTGAGCCAGCCCAGAGAAAATATTGTCAGCAGTAATCCTGAACTGGAAGTGATGGTCTTGATTACTGAACAATTTTTCCACTTTGCTGAATTCTCAGTTCTACACTGCATTGTGAATGGAGGGAATAGAGCAAATGAGACAACCACTGCAGAGATGGAGAGCTTGACACAACACAGGGAACAGAAAATGGGGTTTTGATGCACACCTGAGATTTCTTCTTTATATATCTATAGGGAAAAAAATATATTGATTTAAAATAATATCAGACCCAGTCCTGTAAAACTGATTGAATTTTGGACAAAGCACCAAACAATTTAGTGCGTCTTTTGTTAGAGTAAGCCATTTAGGATTTGACCCTGTATGAGTGCTCTGTGAGCTTCCTAAGCCGTTTGTAATCTAGGTCTGTGCAAACACACTGGCAGGATGCTTTTGTAATCTGTGCTGGGAACTGGCCTGGGTTCCTCTGGCCAAGCAACACAGTCGGCCCTGTGAGCATGCTAGGTGGAGCCCCTGCAGCAAATTCACCTTCTGGTCCTCACCGGGCTGGCCTGCTGAGGGGTTTCCTCCAAAGGAAAGGCCACATGCAACTAGCATGCGCTTTGCATGGACAAGGGGAATGTGACCCTAGTACAAACCCAGGTGAATCACCTTGGTAGCAGCACACCCTCACATTTCCGTCACTCACCTGAGAGGCTCTAAACTCTGACACATGTACATGGTGGCTGAAGTCCCTGAGCTATGTAAGGGTGCATAAAAGGAACGAACTGCCCATCACTTTTCACCCAGCTCAGCTGGGGGGTACCCCAGTTTTGTGGTTGGATTGCCAATAGGCTACACCATTAGGATATTCCTCAGAAAGTAAGGGAGCTGCAGAGGTAAACCACTTAACTGGTGGCACCAGAGGCATATGGAGTAAAAATATACATGAAACTATACAACAGTATTTGCACAGCTAAATTCTGTGGAAAGAGCTTAAGCTTTCGCATTTCTAAGCTTTTATTAAATTGAAGTTCAGCAACTGTAACGCTGCATTAATTATGCCTGAGTTTCATCAGCATTGATCTGTGGAGGCTTCCTCACTTTTCTGTCCTGACTACTTAATATTAACTTCTTTCATAAAACAGAACGGCTCCAACTCGAGAGACAAATAAGTCTGCTTCAAGTCCAGAAGACTTTTAGATAAAGCAGTTACTGAAAGGCTGAAAACCATGTTCGAAAACCATGTTCAAAAACCTTTATCACTGAGGCACAGAGGGATTTGAACATGAGCCACCTTACATCCAGAAGAGTGCTGTAGCCATTAGGATACTCAGGATAGAAAGGTACCATCACTGTCCACCACCGTGAACCCTGCTTTGAGGTTTTCATGCCTAGACCACTGAAAAACAGACCTGTGCCTGGAGATCTAACTTGGGACTGAAGATCTCAAAGGGAAAGAGTGAGATCTTGCTATGCATAGCAACATTTTGTGCTTAACTCTTGCAGATCACTTTGTTAAATGTTTATGTAAATATTTATGGTAAAAACATGCTCAAAGGAAAATGTCTGATCTTCAAAAACACACCTGAAGGTCCACATAAAATCCAGTGTTATTTCTACATTTAATCCCCTACAGTGTCTTTTACCAGTGAGGCATTTCAATTTTGCAGCAGCAGTGTGCCATACAGCTTGTGGATTCAGAAGAGGTCTTAGGCTTACTGCAAAGGTAGAAAAGGAAAGTGCTTGTGGTGGCATTCACTAACAAGAGTGACCTAAGCAGCCAGAACACTTGAATATTTATCTAATTTATAACTTCATTGCTCCTTAGAGATTGTTAGCCCTGATTTCCAGAAACCTTATGAATGTACTTTTTCATGCTTTAAATAGCATTGTCAACTCCAGTACATGAAGCTGAAATGCACACTCAGGCCTCTGCAGGGTAACACTCTTGGGACACGTGTGAATATGCACACACAACTTTACCCTCAGCTCCTTCCCTCCTGGTGTAGCACAGGACCTCACACAACTACTCTCTCTGTTAACCTACTAATCTGTCACCCAGCTACCTCCAGACTACCAGGTCACAAAATGACGTGAAGGTGATCACTCACCCCGTGCCAAGGCTGGTATGGGAAGGGGAAACTCTTGCTCATGCTGGCATCCTGTACTCAAGGATGCCATACACACCAGGACAGTGCTGCAGTCCTGTAGCCTTCCCCTTAAACTCAGCATGAGGGATGCATCCCTTCTAACTTCACCTGAGGCACAGCACTGCTCTGGGCAGGAATGCAGAGACACCTTAATGCTCTGAATTGACCAGATTCCTACTTAATCTGCATAGGAACATGAAAATATTTTTCACTAGCCATGTAAACTAATTTCTTTAGTATGAGCACTGGCCATTCTCCCCCTCCTGTTCTGTTGGCTCCTCTTGAAGAAAGGATAGGGAAACATATTTGGAAGGGAAAACTTGACCCACCTACTTTTTGAGCTGTATTTGTGCACTCCTGTGTTTGCAGGACAGGCATCTTACAGCTTCCTTCTTTTACAATAAATCCCCATCCTAGAAGATCCTAGAAGGTCTTCTGCTCCTTTGGCCCTGTAGCAGCCTCTGTATTTCAGCATGCTTCTCTTTTTCATCCTACTCTCCTATAAGATTAGAAGATGACCAAAGCTAGAGTATATACTGCATATTTGTAACATTTCACTGAAATACTATGTGGAAAAGATCAAAAGTTTAAGCACAGCACTGTGAATGCCAGTGCTGCTTGGTGGTCTTCACTGCCGCAGCCCCAAGATGATCCAGATATCGCTAACACTGTGGCATAGCCATAAATCCTTTACATGGAAAATGAGGGCTAACAGAAGACTCTGAGTGGAAATGGAAACATGAGCAGAAATTCAAATTAGATGAGGATTTAAAAAAAACCATAATGTTATTTTAAAATTCTAGATTTTTTTATCCATTTAAAAATATTTAACAAACTTTAAAATAGAAATGCTTTATGTTATCTTTCATACTGACATATCAGAATTTAATAATATTTACTATAACAATTCAGAAGATTTAAATGAGGTATATAAAATTCATAGTGGATCTGTTTTTTGACTGATGTCATTAGCTCTTAACCTATGACTAAATGACCCTATCAGAGGCAAGGTTATTGAGCAGAGAAATGGGCTCTTTGAAGTTTGAAATGGCTTTCATTACCGTGTTCAGCATGACTTGCTTTTTAAGCATATGGACATGATTTACAGATTTCATAGCCAGAATAATAATGCTAAAAATTCCTGCTATTGGTGGTTTTTAAATTTTTATATATGAGGGAGGTCTTTAATGTGATAGTTGGATTATGGCCTCTACATAGTCTTGCTTATAATAGCAATGAGAATACTTACACAGTAATTGCTAATTCTAAATGAATACACATGAAGTTTTAAAAACATCAGTTTTTACCAGCTAGTTTTCACTTGCATGTGCTTCTTCAGGTAGGGGGCAAAAGAAAAGACTGAATGAGAATAACAGCAAAATATGCACAGTGCATTTGGAAGATGAAATTTTTATACATTTGCAAAAAATTATACTTGACTTCCAGAAGGAGAGAGGGATGTGTGATCCTACAAAATGCCAGTGACAATGAAGAAATTCAAGCAAATCCTGAAAGTACTGATATCATTTATTTCAAAAACCATTGTATGTCATTTACTGTGACATTGCTCATAGCAAGCATTATTCATAGGAAGTCTGACAGACCACATAAATCCTGTCATACTGATATACACTGCAAACATATAGATCTGTATGTAACCTTTGGACATCAACTCCAGCTGACTTGTAAGGTCCCTTCCTGTTTTCCTGCCAGGGGAAAAAAAAAAAAATGCATCACGTTTTTCTTTTTGGGGGGGGGGGGGGGTGTTTGTTTGTTTTTTCTTGTACCATTGTAAGACAGGAATTACGCTACTTAAATAAAGTTATTTTACTATTTTGCTAGTTATTTTACTATTTTGCTCTATGTAGTATAAAAAAAAGGGAACCTTGAAAACCCAACCCAAAATTTATGGAAGATCCTTGAAATGCCCATTTCCCTTGTATTTTCTAAATATCTGACAAATGTGTTTCGACTTTAAAATACCAAAGATGTTTTCACCTTCCAATTCTGGATTTAGGGAGTGAATTAGTCTCTCTGGAACTATAAGTGGTTACCAGGAGAAAGAAATCTATGTTCTCATTTATTACAGTCTGCATTAAAAAACAAACAAGTCAGGAGTTACAAATGGTGTGCTGCCATTCATTTTATTCCTGTCAGACTCCTACATCAGCAATTACTCAAAAACTTCAATGAAGAATTTTCACGGGGGGGGGGGGGGGGAAGAAGGGGGGCTGGGGAGAAAGTCTGTTTTAAATTAAGCTAAAAGGAAATTGCTCCTTTAGCCAATAAAGTAAAATGAATACATAAAAGGATGCTGTCAGGGCTTGGTCTATATTTTGACTTCTATGCCATTAACACCCTTCTTTGTTTCCACTCTTATCGTACTTTACAATGCTACTCAATGTGAAAGGTCCTCCCAGGTTGAGAGCATTGAGGATCCATGACGTAGTATGAACTTCTTAATTTCTTAAACATCAAAAGCTACCTGTAAAATGTTTATGGCTGAATAATCAGTCATTTGAATGTAGTCTGCGTTAGTTCATAGTAAATATTTTAAAATGTAACAGTGGTTACATAAAAACATCCAGTTATTAAGTGTGATTACAAACTAATCATTAAGAAAGTAACAGAGTAGGAAGCATTCCCCCTACTCTTCTGCCTGACTTGTTTTGCTAGTGATATTTTTAATCAGTGAACGCTGTACCTCTAATGTGTGGCTTATCACAGGTTCAGCTGAAACTGTGATGCAAGACACCAAGACTAACCCATCAGTTTCTGTTAGGTGACTCACTGGCAGAGCATTTATCCAAAACCCAGATCCCACTGTCTAAGCACATTCATGTGCCTCTTTTGCTCTTTTTTCTTTCTTTCTTAGGAAAGCATTTCTTGTTCCCTATGAACAGGCTAACTGTTAAAAACTGTGTTTGAATACTCAAATATGGTTGCACAGTGGCTATTTAGCTTCACTCTTCAGAATTAAAAAAAAACAATATAAGTGACAAAAATCAAAGAAAAGGTCAGCATATTCAGAACTATGCAACACTTTTTATCAGTACTGCCTCCATAATAAACTGCAATATTTGCCTGCAGCTCAGTTCCAAATGCATGTCGTGAAAATCCCTTCAAGTCATCTGGTTTCTCTGATCTGTCATTTCCCTGGACATCCCCTTTTGAGACTACCCACAGCTAACTTCTGAAGTTTTCATAGCTAATGGTGCCTATGCCTCTCTACCTGTCCCCTGGAGGCCCATCACCTGACCACCTTGCTCTGCTCCACATTAATTAAATTAAACTCAGAGCACTTATTTCCAGCCTGCACAAAGTTGAAATTTGTGGCTTCTGTTTCAAACCTCAAAGAAGGGTTTTGAATGCCTGGAAGCCTCACTAAATCTTGCCAACTCTAACAGCCAAATAGAAATTACTGCTTCCTCTGCGGACTTTACCTTCATTTTATCTTTAGATATTTAAGGCTATAATAACACTATTAACTTAAAGAAACACTTGTTTAATTTAATGGATTTAAAAGTATAGTTACAATGAATTATTCTTGCTTTACAGTTTAAATCTGGACATTTGCTATCAAAATACTGGATAGTTCATGTTTAGTTTCTATAAGAAACTTTAATTCAAACTATAGAAAGCAGGCAGGTACTACATTAATGGGTATCATGAGCACAGAGAACTTTGCTGAAAATGGTCAGGAGCATACATGTGGTAGAAGCATTAGTAGCAGGAAATAACACATACCAGATGCAGGTTCCTCAGCTTTTCACTGAGAATATTTTGCCGCCCCACCAGGACAAACACATTTTAAGTTTCCAATAGCTCCATCTGCTGTTGTCACTGCACCTTTCTTTTCCTCCCATCAAGACCTGTTTTAACTTTCAGTTAAACCTGTTTTGTTAGCATTTTCATACCAAAACCCCTAAGAATGTTCTGTCACTTCAGTTTGGATTGACTCTGCAGCATAAATTTCCAGGATTTTTTAGAAGAGTTGGTCAGGTACAGTCTTAAAGCTACAAACAGGAGACCTCTAAGATGGGCCTTCTCTTATAAGGCTGCTTAGATGCACGAATGATAAAGCACTCTGATGTGGCCTCAAGGCTGCAGAAACAGAAATTTAAATCTGCAACTAAATGGACAGTAAAATCTAGCAAAACTGGGGGAAAAAAAAATAAACTCAAGTCTACTTTGGTCAAGAGGCTGTGGCTTCGTAACAGCTGATACCAGATCTGTGTGTTACTGCATCTCACTTATAGAATCATAGAATAGTTAGGGTTGGAAAGGACCTTAAGATCATCAAGTTCCAACCCCTCTGCCATGGGCAGGGACACCTCGCTCTAAACCATATCACCCAGGGCCTCTTCCAACCTGGCCTTGAACACTGCCAGGGATGGAACATTCACAACCTCCCTGGGCAACCTATTCCAGTGCCTCACCACCCTAACAGGAAAGAATTTCCTCCTTATACCCAATCTAAATTTCCCCTGTTTAAGTTTTAACCCATTACCCCTTGTCCTATCACTACAGTCCCTAATGAAGATTCCATCCCCAGCATCCCTATAGGTCCCCTTCAGATACTGGAAGGCTGCTATGAGGTCTCCACTTGATCCAGACCAGATACAGGCAGAACTGAATTTCTGTCAAATTAGTCAGACGACTGGTTAGAATTGTTGCTGGTTGTGTGCTGGCCACAGGGCAGATACCCCTTAGGTCTGCCAGTACAAAGGCTCTTCTGACAGATTTCAAACACCAGGGAGAGTACAGCCATTGATTTGCATTGTGTGCCCAGGAATTTCTTCTGCCCTGTTCATGGAGCCCTTAAGCTGGATCACGAACTCAGCTGAGAAGGCAGAAGACAGTGAGCATTCAGGCTTTGTTGTTAGGGACCAGGAAGGACACTGAGACCAGGCAATCAGGTGCTGAAATGGTCCCTGCATGAAAGTGGTAAACAGCTTATGTCTAGGTGCTGTAAAAGACACTAATCCACAGCATATGTCAATACACTCCAAGCAGCTGCCTTGTACTGGTAAGGACAGAGACACAATCTGTGTGCAAGCACAGGGGACTAGAAGCCATTCCTGGCATATACCCCCCAGCTGCTCCCAAGCCTTCCTGCTCTTCGGCACCTACACTGCCTGATTTGAGAGGATACATGACCTTTGTGGTGGACATTACACTGAGATTTGAAAGCAGAACAACATCTTAAATGGAGGCAGTGTCAGAAAGGTGGTCAAGTCAAGATAGGAGGTGATGAGACCATTCTAAGGCCTGGATGCTTTCTGAACCATTGGTCTAGCGGACAACTCGGCATTTGATGCCATGATTACAACCAAAGAGATTTCTAAGAACATCAGAGAAATGAGTAAGAACATGGCTTTAGGTCCATACAGGCTTAGTTGGAGGGACTTTATTAAGATAGATCTTCATTATACCGAATTAATAAAACTACTCAATCTCTAGCTGCTAACTGGTACCATCCCAGACATGGCAGAGGAATGTCAGGCTATGTTAGTATCTAAGCTGGCCCTAGCAGGGCGCCAGAATGACACCAATAATTGGTGACCTATTATGATCAGATCAACTATTTTAAGGCTATTCTCTAGAATTTTAACAGTAAGGCTGACCAAGGCATGTCCCATTAATCCATGACACAGGGGATTTATAAAATCTGCAGGATGTCCAGAAAACCTAAAATTATTACAGCTAGTAATTGGAAATGCAAAAAAGGAACATCAACCCTGGGAGTTGTTTTTGTTGATGTAGCTAAAGCCTTCAACAGGGTGAGTCATTTTCACATCATCACGGCTCTAAAGCAATCATACTGTTGCCCTGATTTTGAATTTACATGACAATGTTAACACCTACACTGCCCTGAAGAATGAACAGTTCGACCCTATGGGGATTTGGACTGGTGTAAATCCAATGCCTCCAGTATTGTTTAACTTCCCAATGGACCCCTTACTGTGTAAGTTAGAGGAGAGGGGAAACAGGAGCCAGCCTTGCATGAAAATTGTAACAGCTGTGACTTTTGCAGAATACTTGGTTCTGTTGAATGGGTACTGGGAAAAAATGCAGGAAATTATCAAAATTTTAGAGGTCTTCAGTGATCATCCACCAGCCTGCGGACAGAGTAGCAAATTCAGTCTAAGAGGAAGCTGAGAGGGAGATGATAGAGCAGAGTATCCAGCAGACAGTTTTCCTGCATTTTCAAGAACACCAAAGTGGTCTCCTTGAGGCAAAACAGTATCTGCTACCAGAACAAAGCCACAGGAGGCTCTTTCAGTGTCCTTCATCTTCTCTCTCCATTAACTAGATTTATTAGGGTGCTTTAGGGAGCACTGGAAGACTAGGCTTGGAGGCAGTAATTACTCTGCTGTCACTGGTTTAACGTCTTTACTCTCTGCTTTACATATCCCACAGTCTCTCTCTGACCTTGTATGTGCTTTAAGTGAAGGAGTGAACGCACTGAGCTCATTTTAGAAAGGCAGAAAATTTTATTTCCTCTTCAGCTGTTGGTCCCTTCACAACTGCTTCACCTGAGATCAGAGCAGGACAGACTCGGGGTTGGCCCAGGATCAGTTACAGTTCTGTGGATCAGCAACACAACAACACAGCCAGCAAAAAGTATGCCATACTCCACCCTCATGAACCCGCCATGGACAGAAAATTTAGCAGTACCCTTTGCCAGCTTCACAGTGGCAGATTCCTCTCCTTTCCATTAAGGTTTTGTTTTTTTCCTAGGCTTCTTGGTAGACAAATTTTTCGAGGTCATTTGGACATGACAGCTGCTGACACAGGGGGACTGATTTGGACTACTGACAGATATGACACTAAGCACAACTAGACATGTTTAATGAAGAACACAGATGTCAGATGACCAGAGCTAATACACTGGGCCAACGGCAGGAAGGCTTGGAGAACATGCTTTTCCTGACTTCCCTCAGAAAGATGTTCAGAGCCCATGGCCAGCTGCTGGGAAAGCACCAAGCCCTCTCCAAAGCTCAGATAAATACATAGGGATAAAAACAAATCACAACTGCTGTGGCATATAGAGAGATTTCTGAGATTAAACAGATCTGTCCTATGGAAGGTTTTGCAGGTTGGTGCCAGTATTCTGGATTTGCGCAGTGGCTGGTCAGCATCGGCTTATGAAAAGTGTCAAATACCACTTCTTTTGCCAAAGAGAGGGGCTGCTGTGTTGAATACCACTTACAATTTCTCTTTGTATTTTTTAAGCTTGCATGCGAAGAATTATGTCTCTAGACAGCACACAAAGGATCTAGCATAAAAAAAAAAAAAAAAAATCTTCCAAATGGTATTAAAAAGTATTTTGTTTCTGACAGGCTGCAGTTTCTTCTGAGAATGAGGATCCCGATGGCCTCCTGGTTCCCCATCTATTTTTCACAGCAGGATACATGCTACTGCAGGTGAGAAGCCTCCCCACTTCTGACCTCATCAGCAGCTTCTTATCCTGAAATTCAGGTTCCTGCCACCCCAGAGGAGTGCCTGATGATGAAATCAAGTTTGCCAGTACTGGTCTCGCCTTTCTGAACACAAGATAAAATCAGTCAACAAGCAATGTTTTTGTTCTTCCACACACTAACATCTTTCATGTCTTTTCAGTCCCCAGAATGAAGAGCCTGATTTCCGTCTTGGTCCTTCTTGGGACTGGTGTCTCCAAACTGCATCTTGTCCAAGCTTCAACCTAACCAGGAATCCAGCCAGCAGTCCAGCTTAAGTCAGCTTGTACTGACATCTATGACACACGTATTTGTATAAGAGGAGTGATGACAGAATTGAATCTGACAAAATTCGTACCAGAAACCCAAGCAGAATTTTGGGAACACGTAGAAAAGGGATGAACCCCAGCCCACTGAGGTAACATCCTTCTTGGCAGTCAGCTGCAGCCAGGCCAGTGTTGGAGCTGCCAACAGCTGATTGCAAAACTCTTTGAGAAGACCAGAAATACACACCAAGCGATGCCCCACCCAGGGTGCCAGAGCACAACTCACACAACCCAGCTGTGTTTCTCAAAGCTGACATGCCTGGCCTGTCTGTAAAAATGGTGGTATTTGTAGTTTATTTTCCTTTAGAGAGAGCAAGCTTCCAGCACCTGTGGCAAGAGACAACATCTCAGGAGTTCCCGTTGTGGCTGAGCCAAACGCTCCACCAGAACAGCTTCTCCGCAGGGGAGGGCAAAGCCTTTGGAGTTTTAGAGGACACAGCTCACTTGATAAACCACTCCGGACTACGTTTTTCTGTGCACAGGATTATTTACGGGTATTTTATCTGACAGCAACCTGCCGAGGCCGCCGCCCCACCACAGTAATGACAACGCTACAGTGGAAGGGTCGCCCCGCCCTCCCGTGCCGCACCGAAGCACCAGCAGCAGGCCTGAAGCACCGCCCGCTGCCCTCTCCCCTCCCCAACACCGGCGCGGGGGGCCCGCCACACTTCCGTTAGGTCCTAGCTCCTCGCGACGGCTCCGATTGGGGATCTCCTTTTCCCGCGTGATTCAGCGCAGGGCGGCGATTGGCTGAGTCGCTGAGCGGGGCTGGAGGCGGGACCACTTTGGTGCGGTTGCCGTGGTGACCGGACGGCCGTTTCCGGAAATGGGAGGGCGCCGGGGAGTACCCAGGGAGCGCCGGCGGCCGGCAGGTACGTGCACGCACGCGCCCTCTCCCCCTTCCTCCCTCCCCACTCATTCCGCCCCCCTTCCTCTCCCTCTCGAGGCGGCCGCCGGTTGCTGGTGCGATCGCCGTCTTAAAGGGCCCGCGGCGGCCTCCCCTCAGGTGCGTGCTGCCGGCGCGGGAGTGATGGCCGGGCCTGGCGGCGATGGTGGGGACGTCGGCAGCGAGGGGGCCGGTGGTCTTTTTGTGCGGCCGGCGGCGAGTGATGTCGACTTGTGGTTTCCCCCGGCAGGAGCGGGCCCGGGATGTCGGCCGGGGTCCCGGAGGGGTGTGCTCACAGCGTCTGTATGGTGTCGGACTTCTTCTACCCCAACATGGGGGGCGTGGAGAGCCATGTGTACCAGCTGTCTCAGTGCCTCATCGAGCGGGGCCACAAGGTCCTGGTGGTCACCCACGCCTATGGCCAGCGGAAGGGCATTCGCTACCTCACTAATGGGCTGAAAGTCTATTACTTGCCCCTTAAGGTCATGTACAACCAGTCCACCGCGACAACGCTCTTCCATAGCTTGCCCTTGCTCAGGTACATATTTGTGAGGGAGAGGGTCACCATTGTCCATGCCCACAGCTCCTTCTCTGCCATGGCCCATGATGCCCTCTTCCATGCCAAGACCATGGGGCTGCGAACAGTGTTCACAGACCATTCCCTTTTTGGGTTTGCGGATGTCAGCTCGGTGCTTACCAACAAACTTCTGACGGTGTCCCTGTGCGATACCAACCACATCATCTGTGTCTCCTACACGAGTAAGGAAAATACGGTGCTGCGAGCAGCTCTGGACCCTCGGATAGTCTCTGTCATTCCCAATGCTGTCGATCCCACCGACTTCACTCCAGACCTGTCAAGGAGGGATAATGCTACAATAACAATTGTGGTTGTCAGCAGACTTGTATACAGAAAAGGTAATGGGGAAAAAAATGTAAGTTTATTTTGGTATGTCAAGAAAGGTCTTGGTTAGGTACCACTTATGCTATGTCTGTGGTATAGATTGAATTTTAAATGGGAGCTGGGATATGGCAGTTCTGTGCTTTTGTGTCCATTCAAGAAAACAAAATGTATGTTTCAGTTTGCGCATGTTGTGTTCTGAGGTATATTTCTTCTGTAAACTGAAATGTGTAAAAATGAAAGTTTGGCTTACACTGGGGTGTGTGTGTGTGTGATCTAGGCCCTAATCTGTATATTCTGTCAGAAATGTTTTAACTGTTTTTTGATTAAGCAACAGCAACTTCAAGTGATTTGTGTAAGAGATTGCAAGTTGTCTTCTTTTCAGCATTTTGTGTTCAGCAGTGTATCTGTCTTCAAGAGACTTATCTTTTTTCTTGTTTTGAATATATAGCAGCAGGTTACATCATGATGAGTTCTAAAACCAAATACATTAACGGATTGCCCTAAATTTTCTACTCTTAGGTATAGATTTGCTTAGTGGTATAATTCCTGAGCTCTGTCAGAAATATCCAGAATTACATTTCTTAGTTGGAGGAGAAGGACCAAAGCGAATCATACTGGAAGAAGTCCGGGAAAGATACCAGCTGCATGACAGGTTTGTTCTGTGCATGTCTATGACTCTTCAGTGTACTTTAGGGGTGGGGAAGGCAACAGCATCACCCTTTCTGCCTACCTACCTCCTTTCCCTAAAAAGAAAACAAAGCCTGAGGCTGAAGAGAACTATTGAAGGCAAGGCAGCTAGACCAGATAGATGCTAACCGAAGGCTTAAAGTTGGACTGTAATCATGCAAGTTAACTGGTAACAATAGGCCTTGTATGAACCTTCACTTGAGTCAGATAAAAGCTGACTTAGACATAAATTTATCATATTCCTCTCTGAAATAGTTCTGTTTGGATCACAAATTACTATATGGGATAACATGTTAGACAGCTAGTTTGTGTCACTGCTGCTTATGAGGGTGACTGTTAGTAATTTATTAGTTCAATAGGAAACTCTTCAGGTAATGCTTATCTAGTATGTCTTCTTGGGGTACTGCAAGCATGTTTCCTGGTGCTACTGTGTTATCAAAATGTTTCTGTAATGCATGTGCATTTGTATATTTCTTTTGGGTTTACTTACTGTTCAAAGACAGTGTTACGTGGCAAAGACAAGGTTCTTAATTTTCCATTTCCTTTTCTCTGTCTTATGTTACTCTTCCTGTACTTCAGTTAGTGATTCCTCTGATAAAATTGTTTGTTAATATCTTTCTTATTCCAACTTTTTCTGTTTCACAGTTTCCAAAATAATAGGTCCTGATCATTGTATGCTAAATACTTTCCCCCCAAATCTGTGATTAATCAAGCCTTGCATTGAAATTACAGATAATACATCTAAACAAAGAAAGAGTGACAAATATTAATTGTTAACTGGATTAATTTGTGTTCTCTTACAGAGCTAGAAAGCTTAGTAGCAATGTTTTGAAGGTGATTACCAGTAAAACAAACAGAGCAGCTTCTCCCCCCAGCTTTGTTTTCAGAAGTTTCTTTTAGTGCGAAAATAAGAAGTAGAATCTTTTACCTCCTTATTGGTGGAAAACAGAGTGAAGGTGTCTCTGTTCCTTCTTCCACTACATAAGTGTAAACCATTGGAATATTTTTCAGAATATGTGTAACACTCTACCCCTTTATATCCAGGGTGCGTCTCCTAGGAGCCTTGGAACACCAGGATGTTAGAAATGTCCTAGTCCAGGGACACATTTTTCTCAACACTTCCCTCACAGAGGCCTTTTGTATGGCAATTGTGGAAGCAGCAAGCTGTGGTTTACAGGTAAAAAAAAAAAAAAAAGCATAAAAATCTCAACTATCTGTAATGCATGTATCCATTTTAAACAAAGTTCATGATTAAATAATACATGCTTGTTAACACTTGGTTTCATCTGAGGCTCTGTCTTTGCAAAGGTGAGCAAATATAATCGCTGTTTACAGATCACCTGGAAGCTGAGACAGAATGGTTAACTGAAACTGCTTAAGCTTCCAGAAGAAATGTGCAGAATTGGCAATAACATGTAGATCTGCTAACTCTCAGTTCTCTGAACTAACCACACTGCCTCTCCAATATGCTATTTTGTATGTATTCCTGTATAGAGTTTTGGGGTAGCTGATGTTCATGAAGGTTTACTTTGACCTTATTTTAAGAGGAGGTGTGGAAAAATGGCTTATGAGCATGGTCAGTCAGGCATATTGAATTGCCACACTAAACCCTTGTACTAGAACTGTTTTCTTCCTGCACCAAGAACTGACAGTTTTTTTCTTGCATTAACTGAGGTTGTATCTGCCTTAGATTGTATCTGTAGGGTTTCAAGATAAGAGTTGGAGGGAAAGAAAACCATAAAATCCCTTTCTGGCCAATTGACAACTCAGATTGTCAACTCAAAAAAGTTAAATCAACAGCCATAAAAAGCTTAGATTCTCACAAAATATGAAGAAACATTTTTAAAAAATGTCAGGCTGAGAAGAATACCTAATATACATGAAGTATAGGAAGTGTGAGGGACTTTTTTTTTTACTTCAGTATCCTTTGACAGTAGTTACCCCCTAGTTGTGTTAGTTATTTCCCTGTCACCTGTTTTATTCTGCAATTTTCTTATTGTTGCCTGCTGTTTAGAGATGATTACATAATAGGAGTCTTAATGTCTCTTAGTATTAGAGATGTGATTTCCCTTTAAAACCAGTATTTCAGATTAAAATTACTGAACTTTAAACGTAATTCTTGTAAATGTTCAGTAGCCTAGAAAGCATAAACCAAAGGCAGATGTGTTAAAACTGTCCTCTCCAAATAGAGGTAAGTTTTCATGAGGGGATATGGAGAGAAAGTCTAAAATCTGGTTACACAGATTTAGTTGTATACTGTGACAAATACGTTTAGGGAAGATGTCTCATAAACCACTCATTAGACCAAGTCTTCTGTTTTATCATGCTGCCAAAGAATCATTCTGAACATTGTTAAAGGTAATATACTACGCTGGGTCTTTTCTAAAGCATAAACCTCATATAGATTGCATACAGGTAAAATTTTAAAGAATGGTATTGGTCTTTGCCTTCACGGGAACCACTCATTGAATAATTTTTTTCCTATTCTTAAGTGCCGCATCTAAATATTTTAATAGTGTCATCACTCAATGTTATTGTTTTATTGTTAGGCTGCATAAGTGCTATTTCTGTTGTTTCTTTCAAAGGTTGTGAGTACAAGAGTTGGCGGGATTCCTGAGGTGCTTCCAGAAGATCTCATTATTCTGTGTGAACCCTCTGTGAAATCTCTGTGCCATGGATTAGAAAAAGCTATTGCCCAGCTTAGAGCAGGAACACTACCGTCTCCAGAAACGGTTCATAATAAAGTAAAGACGTTTTATACATGGAGGAATATAGCAGAGAGAACTGAGAAAGTATGTATAATCACTTTGATTAAATTCTCTTAAGTACGGTTTTTAAGCAGCAGCTGCTTTGAAACATTACTATGTACATTCTCTATATAACCTTTCAGTGTAGTTTTTCAGTGTTTTTTCTGTCAAACACACATGGTTTTAAAAAGGTTCAGAAAATACTTTTTCCTCCTAGATACATACCTAGACATGTGTTGTTTTTTTTTCTATTTGCATTTTTTTCTGTGTCATAACTGCTGATTAATATTCTGAGGAACAGCCTAAATCTTTAGCTACATTTCTACTCATGCTTTAGTTTTGGTTTTGGTTAGTTGGTTGTTTTTTTTCCCAGTCTTCACATTAAGAATCTTTTTTTTGCATAACTGGAAAACATGCTGTACAAGATGGATGAAAAGGAAAAGTTCATGGCAAAGTTTTGTCTGCCACGTGTTAACAAGTGGTTTAGAATTATACAAAGTAGTTTAGTGCCAGTAGGCTGAACCTAGCTGAATTTACATAAGCTATGGATGTAATGAAAATAAATTGTCACACTCCTGGAATCATATTTCAGAATTACACACTTGAGTGTAAAAAGTCCGCTGTAAGTGAAGAATATTGAGCGCGGTAATTTTATAGCTGCTTTTGGAGATCTGTTGCTTTGACTTCAGCCCCTATGTTTTAGGCAAGACTGTAGCTGAATCACATGCCTCTTAATTACATTGTAGTGCACTCAGATGTCTCTCTAAGTATCCTTGAAGTGTTGTGTGCAAAATGTTAGTGTAATTACGAAAAGTATGCATGGAACTTAAGTTGTACAAAAGAGAGTTGTTTGTTAGCTTATTGAGTTACCTGTATGATCGAGTAGGCAGTGTTCTCAAGGAAGAAACTTTTAAGTCTCTTTTGAGATGTGTGTAGTGGGTATTTATGAAACATGGGGCTGTATTTTTTAATTTTAGTGCTTGTAGTTAATATGCATATTACGTAACTAGTAACATGTATTTGCTTTTTACATTCATTGAATTTTAAGCATTTTACTAAGAATTACTAGTTTTTCTTTACATATCAGTATCCTGTTATGGTTTGCTTGATTGCTCAAATATAGACATGTGGAAGATCGGCATCCATCTTTGAAAGTGTGGTGATTGCATGTTCAGACTCTTTTCCTGTGACTGGTGTGAATGTAAGATTTGAACCCACTCTGTTAATTAAAAAAAAAAACCTAAACCCCCTCTATACAATATTACAAGAGACAAATTAAAGCTTTCCTATTTAATGAAATACTCTAGAGGTCTGTCAAAAACATTTATTTTCCTTTTTCTCCTTAAAAAAGAAAAGACATTTCTGAACAGTACTTAAAATCTGCAAAGCTTTTAGGGGTTAGTATTTGTCCCATCTTGTAGTAAGGAATAGATAATTTATTTTACATGCTGAAAACGAAGTACTGCCTGTTTTTCATGGTAGAATCGACACTGACTTAAGTTCTTGCTTTCTGTCTTTTCTCCATTTAGGTGTATGACAGGGTTGCAGATGAAGTGGTTTTACCAATGGATGAGCGACTTAACAGACTTATGTCTCACTGTGGCCCAGTGACTGGGTATATTTTTGCTCTTTTTGCTGTTTTGAACTTCCTTTTCTTGGCATTTCTGAGGTGGATGACTCCAGACTCCATAATTGATGTTGCAATAGATGCCACAGGACCTAAAAGTGCATGGACTAAACAGTATTTTTTGGGGAAAAAAAGAAAGCGTTAAAGAAGATCTAAGCTCCTGAAGTGCTGAAATTGAGAGGAAAGGATGCATCAGTCACTAAAGGTTTTAATGCTTGCTGACAGAGACATTACTCTTAAAATTCTTCAGTTTCTTTCTGAAGGCCTTGGAAAGAAACATGATTAAATGTACTACCTCAATTTAGGATGATGTTTTAATTTAGTTTTGGATGCATGCAAATTTATGGACATCTCTTTTGCACTTAAAATTGGAAGAACATGGGGTTTTATATGATTCAAAAGCCTTTGAGACAAAAGTACAAAATTTTTTCAACAACTTGAGTATTACAGAAAGTGACTGTACACTTTACTGGTATTTGAAAAAGCAAAACACAAAAATTACTAGCTTACAATAGTTTCTGCTAATTCCTCGGATTAACTGTGATTTCTATTCTGAGACTTACTAAAAATTTTTTAATTGGAAACCCAAGAAAACATACCTTTTTTCTCCTAAGATGAAAATGGTACTTGAAATAAGTCATTAAAGCCATTATCATGAGAATGTCGGAGACTTATTTCTAGTTGTGTCCCAGTGACAGTGTTTTGCCTGCATAGCATTATTATTTTAAAGTTCTTCCCTAGTCAAATTGGATCATCCTGTTGCTAGATCAAAACTCCATAAAGATTTTTTTTTTTATGTTTTCAGAGGTGCTAAATTTGTCCTGTTAACTTACATGTGTGAAAGTGATGTAAAGCTGATGGTGTTCGTGTCTTGGTTGGTTGGTTGGTTGTTTTCCATTTTTAGATTACATAGGTATAGGAATTCTATTCTTTAGAGGTAACACAGCCTTCAGAAACAGCTCAGGCCTGAAAACTCCTCCAGCAGACTATGCCAAAGTGTGAGGTAATGTGTGTGCACACACACGAGAGAGAAATCTGTGAAGGGCTTAACAAGCACTGTCATGCTTTCTTGCTCTCTCTTTTTCCCCTCCCACACCTTCTTAGTTTTCTTTTCCTAGTTGTTTTTCTTTTTTCTTTCTCCTTACATATGACCAAAATGGCATTTCAGTCCATCTCTGGGAGGGACAGTGTTCAGTGTGTGTGATTTCTCCTAGCCCACATCAGAGACACTGGATAGGTTCTGCAAGTGAAATCTTGGAAAGGTATCTCTTAAATGGAAATAACCAATAGGTATGCTTTCCAGAGTGGGGGAAAAAAGGGAAAAAAAAAATAAAAATCCAGAAGGTCTGGCTTCTCGCATGTTAGCACTCTTATGTAATGTGTACCTGGGACAATAAGACAGCACAGCACATCAGTTTGTGAGAGGGGGCATTTATCTCATTTATGTCAACGACCTCTAACACTTCCCCCTGATGCACTGGGTTAATTTCTTATTCAAGCATCACCGAAGACTAAAAATCTCATGATTTTTATGTCTCTGAGTATTATGTGTTGTTGGACACTGTATTAATATTAAAACTGTGCAATATGAAAGTACTGTTTCCAAACCCTTGAAGGGCAGTATTTAAGACACAGCTTCTGTCAATATTGTTTGTGTAGATACATAGTTACACTAACATTTTATAATTCCATTGAACATATTTTCATGAAACACAGAAAAGTAATATGAGAGAAACTCCATACAGAGTCTGTTTTCTTTTGCTAGATTTTTTTAGACTTTGATATGTATCATACAGTATGCATTGTTATTACAGTTTCAATTTTACATACTACCTTAAAGGTAGATGTCAGCTAAAATGGTGCCACACATACTGTGGATAAACGGGTGGAATTAAGGTAATTTACTTTTCAAAGTAATTCCCCCCCCATACAAATTTATAACAACTTTTTTTAAAATACTGATTACCCTTCCAGAAAAATATTATATATATTTATAATAATACCTTGTATTTACAGTTTTATTTAAAAGTTTATTAACCTTTCCATAAAGAATTAATATTTTTTGTTAATATTTGGGAACATACAATTAAAAAATACAGAAATATACTCCATATTGCTGCTTCCCATCACTGGTGGTTGGACTTCTTGTGAGAAAGATGATTATTAGAAAATATTTTGGGTTTTTTTGTCTTAAAAAACATTCTGTTTGTTGTGACAAGTTGTCACAAAAGTTTAATCCATGACAGGTTTAACTACAACTGTTTCTAAAGTAATGCAGCTTGTATTACATGTAACTCTTTGCAGGACTGATTAACTTGCTAGCCTTGTGCAGAGGAATACAGGATGATGTCATTTAGTTTTAAAAAGCATCAGTGGGTGAAATAAAATAATCGCAGTAATGAAAGTCCTGAACAGAGATAATGTGTATTTAGACATGGATAAAATAACCACTTAAAAAATCTAAAATGTTTCAGTTGTGCTTATAGGTAACATTTAATCACTTTGAAATACTAAGGAAAAAGAGAGAGTGATACTGAGTAATGTATTGCATAGAGCACAGACTTGTAAGAAGGAGGAGGGAACACCAAAAACCCACTTACATGGAAGACCCACTTCTTATGGCGAAGGTTCTGTTTGTCTACAATGAAATTTAATCCTGCAGGCACAAGGAGAAATAGTGTTTCCAGTACATTGTGTGCAGACGCTGTGAATTAAGGTAGAGTGGCCTGCTGATTGTTCAAGAATTGTATGTTAAACCAGAATAGGCATCAAGTAAAGTATGACTGTAAGATTCATCTTCAAGATTGTGTTTTAGTGGATGCGGTAGATCTGTAAAGAAGGTAAATACACTGTAATGTGCTTATTTTTGTGGTCAGGTTTTTCTGCATCGTTTTAAAATAAACATTTTTTTTCCCTGTTTTGGTATTTATTTCTCTTCACTAGTCTTTGGTTTGTTGTTTTGTTTTTTTTTTTACATATATGCTTAGGCTTCTAAATAGTTGTAAAAGTTTTGATGCTCCAGTAAAATACAGATATTATGTAAATAGATACAAGAACAATCAATCTCAAAACAGAATGATTTTACAAACTTTAAACAATATTTAGATATTTTTAATATTTGATTTGCTATCATTAAACTAGTCTCATCACATCTTGTATGACAGTAAGTAGGAGGTTGACTTCCACAATTTTTCCCAAATGCTAAAGCATTGACCTTGTCAGATAAAAGGTGGGGGGATTTTTTGCTAAGGGATCAAAACTGAAGGCAAGATGTGGTTCTGCATCCACATTTACCATTGTATTGCAATTATGCGTTTTTCTTGTAAATGTAGCAGGTCGGATTGTTCTTAGATTCTGACTTGTATCAGCACTGGCATAACTCTGGAGACAACATTTGTGCAGGATTCATTGAATTGTGCATTAGCTGGTTGTCTAGTAGATGCTAGTTCTTAAGCTGGTTGTGGAAGTGGGAGGGACTGATGGCATGTATCTGGAGGAGTCATCCCTGCTAGCATGTGTGTTGAAGGCAGATGGGGAAATACCTGCTGGAATTTGCAGTCTTCCTGCCCAGGCAGCAGCAGGAGAACAGGTAACCAACCAGACTTTACATAGTGATGAGTGATGGGTAGGGCAGATAATTCCTATGTCTGCTTGTCTGACAGCAACACTGAGTCACTATATACATTTCTTTTTAAAAGCAGGAGTGTTGTTAAGTGTGCTGACCTAAGGACGCAAATGAGGCAGGGCTTGTGTGAGAAGCAGTGTCATTTATTAGGTCAAACTGATGAAAAAGAGATAGCTGGGCTCTCTCTGTCTTTGTTCTGATCTCTTCCCTTCAAGATAAAGGGTTTCTGTCTCCTTTTTTTCCCCAGTTGTCTTACTTTGAATATATTTGATACTCAGACTCTCAACTATACACATTAGAAATACACTGCTGAAATTCAAGGATTGTCTAATATAAGAATAGACCTCTTAATTTCTTTGAGAAGGGGATCCCTCTAATCTTCATTTCATTGTCAGATGTGACCACAAGTGTTTGGCATTTCTTACTACTGACTAAAGTTAAAGTGAACCGTACTGCAAACAAGTCATCTAAGCTGCACTGCCTTTTTCTTTTGTGCTTATTCCTTACATGTTTGTAAACTAAGGGTATATAGTCATCAGCTTTCCAGTTCTTCGGAGGGTCTAGCTAAACCACCATCTCATGACAATTTTAGTGAAGGATTAATGTGTTTTCTGGATATTTTGATTTGACAATTTAGTTATTTAGTTATTACTCTATAATGATTTGTTGAGTAGTTTGGAAATCTTGCAGAAGTTCTGAGTAAGACATGTTTTTTCTATGGAGAGCTGACCTGTTCAGTCTATCGATGGAGTGGAATAATCCATTTCATTCAGCTCACTATGATGCAGCCCAAAACAGCAAGGGAGAAAAGATGGGATTCCTGGTTTTGCAGCGGCATTGTTCTCTTATGTTATACTTGTTCTCCTGTGTTCTACCTATGTGGTGTGGTTTAAGCCCAGCTGCCAACCTAGAACCATGCAGCTGCTCGCTCACTCCCCCCCCTCCCCCTTTCCTCCCCCCCACTCCCGGAAGGATGAGGAGGAGAATGGAAAGAATGTAAATCCCATGGGTTGAGATAAGAACAGTCCAGTAACTAAGGTATAACACAAACCACTACTGCTACCAGCAATAATGATAAGGGAAATAACAAGGGAAGAGTATACAACTGCTCACCACCCACCAACCGATACCCAGCCTGACCTGAGCAGTGATCTAGCCCTTCTGGGTAACTGCCCCCAGTTTATATACTGGGCATGATGTGCTGTGGTATGGAATACCCCTTTGGTTAATTTGGGTCAGGTGTCCTGTCTCTGCTTCCTCCTGGCTTCCCTTCCTCCCTGGCAGATCATAAAAAATTCAGAAAGTCCTTGGTCAGAGTAAACATTACTGAGCACCAACTAGAACCATTGGTGTTATCAGCGCTGTTCCCAGGCCAAAAGTCAAAACCACAGCACTGCACCAGCTGCTAAGAAAGAGAAAAATGACTGCTGCTGCTGAACCCAGGACACTGTTACGTTGCTCACTTTTCTTTAGTTTCAGGAATACCAGATGTTTCTGACTAATCATTCCTGATCTTGCTGCAGCTTACTGACTTTACCTGACCTTACCACCTTCACCAGTATTAATGCTTCCCACCAAGCTGTTCAGCTGTCTTCCCACTGATCCTTTTTTTTTTTTTTTTCTATCCATTGCTTTAATTTTCCTGGTGTTCTTTTATGCTAAGACCAGATGAAGAGATTACATGAGCTTTTCTCAAATGGTTATATCCTTTAACTTAAAATCTTTAGTTGTCTTGTTCTGAAGCCAGGAGGGTGATTTTGCTATCATACAAATAGTTTGTCCTTCTGGAAAAGTCACACTCCTGTGACTGCTTCCAAGTGGGCAAACTTCCTCATGGTATTTTAGAACACCTGGAGATCTCTTCAGTATTATTGTAATTTCAGCTTCCTTTCGGGGTGGGAGAATTTCTATGGAAATCACCTGGTCTCCAGTTTCTTGTATTTCCTAATATCTGACAGGCTGATTGTGAAAGATCAGTGGATCTCTTTTGAAACCAAAGGTCTGTTTTCTGGTCTTTCTCTAAGAAGGAGCTGTTCCTTCTTGCTTAAGTGTTACTGAGTGTCAGTTTTGTAGATACTACATGAGAAAGATTTCTCCATCATTTAGGCTGGCCTTTTCTTTATTATGATGTTTTTCCCCCTCCATTTGTTCTTTTTCGCTGCATGCCGAATTTTACACCTTTTGCTATTCCTCTGGCTTCCAGAGGAGTATTCTCATCTTATTTTTTTCTAGGGCTGACTGATCATCCCCTTTTTTTTCCACCTTTGTTTAGTAATGTCTTCTTTTTGTTTCCCATTTGAGCAAACTTAACTGTTTTTCTCTGATTCTTTAACTGAACTTCTCTTGCTATGTAATCCATGTCTTCGGCTGTCTCATCCAGTACTAAAGTGATTACAAATAGGTAGTTTTCCCTTTTGGATTCATAGGTATTATAGCTTCTACAGATATATTTTATTACTGTGGAAGGTAAGGTACATGTAATATTTATGGAAGGTGTTAAGTTACTGGTAAAAATGTAATATACTGGTTTAATTCAGAATTTTTGAAAACTTGGTTCACTTGAAAAGTGAAAAAAAAAAGCCAGCTTGGGTGCGTTTTTTTCAGTCAGTCTGCATGTATCTTAAATAGCGTTCTAGTGTACCTCAGAGGGCAGCGTGCTGAAGGCAGCAAAGATACTAAGACAGCATTATTGCTACAAACCAAAACAAACTGCAGCAAAAATGTTCAGTTAAATAATTTACTCTAAAATGTCCTTATGCATATGTACCATCTCCTTGGGGTCTCTGAGAGAGTCATCCTGCTCTTTCCCTTCACAGGTGTACAAATTGACGGGTCAGAGAACGTAGGCAAGGAGGGGTTTCAAAGAAAGTAAATCTCCATCCTGCTGTGCAAATAGCAAAATAGGAATCAAGACAAGTTTAAAAGAAAAGGAGATGGGGTGTTCTACATAGATTCAATTAATTACATGCAGAAAAAATACTTTGGTCTCTATGTAAGCCACGTGCCTTTAGAAAGAAAAAAGGGCAGTTAAAGAAAGGCTCCTTACACCTGTGAATCAATGATGGATGGTGTAAAAATATTTCTATTACTTTAAAACAGTAAGATGCTGAATGAAAGCAACGTAATAGACACCATTCTTTATCCCTGAGTGGAGAAAACCACCAGTATGTTAGCATGTGTTTCTGATTACAGAATTTCAATTTTTTTGCCTCCTAGAATATCTTTGACTTCTTCACCCTGGGTTTGAAAATATGTGGTTCTATTTCAGATTCTTTCATGACAACGCTTTTCTTTCATATGCTTGCCTTTGTTCTGTATTTGAATACCAGTGAGGCCTGTTGCCAAGATGGAAAAGACAGAAAAGTAGTCTTTTCGCAGTATCTCAGAACAATTTCTGCAACTATACCTGTGCAGCCTTTGTAAATGGAACGGCTACATCAAGGAATAAATGTAATGTGGAAGTATAGGTTTCCAGACACTATGAAAAGCATCTATCTAAAAATTTATTTCAATTTATGTAGGTTTGGAGAGCATTTTCTGTTTGTTTACTGTATGGCATGGGATGTTCAAACTATCTTATCCTTGGTATTGTTATTTAGTATCAAATAGCCTATACCAAATAAAACCAGAATGTATTTTTGGTAACTGAGGAACAGCAGGTTCTGGAGGGTTTAAAATAGATGACATATGATACCAATAATAGCCTGGTGCAGCTTAGCAGACCTGAGAAACTATTCAAAGAGCAAATCAAAATGGAGGGCACTTCTATACTCCATAGTTTCACTAACATCTATTTTGCCATTTTTGCTTTGTTTTGCTTCAAGCTTTTAATTAAGATTTCTTTGGCTTTGCTGACCCATTTCTACATTGTTAAAGGCAACAGAAAAGAGGCTGCCAGGATAGCAGAAGAGATCTATGGAATAGTTCCAGGTAACGTAAAAATATGGACACTCTAATATTTAAACATGTATTTGCTATAATTTTTCCTAGTTGAGGATTTAAATTATGGAGCTGCCATGAAATTAGGAATCTATTGCTAAAACCACGGATGGATGTTTTAACTTGAAGTTCCTTCCATTTCTGGGGTCTTTGTGGTGTCAGTATGTGTTGGCATGATTTAGGTGTGCAAAATATGAGAAGCCAACAATTACTCAGCTAGAATGAGGGCAACACTTGCTCAACGCACTATGGTAAACAAGAAGATTGTTCTCAGAAGTAAGGCATTCTTTAGTGGGTGTTGCATATGGTTTTACTAAATAACCAGCTTTACTGCCAAAAAAATATTTAGGAGAAAGTTTTAGCATGTTGATTTTCTGAAAGGAGATACAAGACCTCACTTGGAGTATTGTGTACAGTTCTGGTGTCCTCAACATAAAAAGGACATGGAACTGTTGGAACAAGTCCAGAGGAGGGCCACAAGAATGATCAGGGGACTGGAGCACCTCCCATATGAAGATCGGCTGAGAAAGTTGGGGCTGTTCAGCCTGGAGAAGAGAAGGCTGCGTGGAGACCTCATAGCAGCCTTCCAGTATCTGAAGGGGGCATATAGGGATGCTGGGGATGGACTCTTCATTAGGGACTGTAGTGATAGGACAAGGGGCAATGGGTTAAAACTTAAACAGGGGGAGTTTAGATTGGATATAAGGAGGAAATTCTTTCCTGTTAGGGTGGTGAGGCACTGGAATAGGTTGCCCAGGGAGGTTGTGAATGCTCCATCCCTGACAGTGTTCAAGGCCAGGTTGGACGACGCCTTGGGTAATATGGTTTAGGGCGAGGTGTCCCTGCCTATGGCAGAGGGGTTGGAACTTGATGATCTTAGGGTCCTTTCCAATCCTAACTATTCTATGATTCTATGATTCTATGACATAACTAATGCCTCTATGAGCCCAAGCCAAGAACCCCTGTTTTGTTAAATCAGATGTTAAAAATGAATACAGCTAAAATTATTCTGAAAATATATGGCATGGGAATATATTGTATTTAGTATGCTATTGAGTAGGTAATTTATTTTTTTGTTTTCCACATGATTTTTCTCTTTCACATTGCTGTCATGATAGTGAGTAGATACGTTTGCATGCCCAGTAATTCCACTAAGTAAGATTACACAGTATTTTAATTTTACTACCAATGAGGATTCTTACCAATATTGTGACATCACAGATCTTTATGTGACTCACTTGTTGGGAACTTGGTTTGTAATGAATAGTGACACCATGAACAGGCACATGAATGTGAGCAGAACATGGGTGGTGTGAGGTAGCCATCCAAAGCAGAGAGATTAAAATCTGGCCAAGAGAAATACTGCAGCAAAGCATTTTTTACAAAGCTTTTATATACAGACATATCTGGGTTATTAATTTATTTGCTGTTCTCTGGAATATAATTCCAATCATTTATTACTGTCATTTTTTTTTTCCAACTGTCTTTATGCAATTGTAGTCAGACACATGGCAAACAGCATTTCTTACCTTCATGCTGGTTCTTATCTGGTTGAAGTTTAGCAGACCACAACGTATTTTTATCTGGAAGTTGCCATTTGCAAAAAGCCATTAAGGATAATCTTACAAAACATAAGATCATGTGATGTGGTTGCTGGGCATTATATTGGATTACAGGAGGACCTTCAGAGCCTTTTCTCTTTACAGTGAAGTAGTGCAGCAGCAGCAGCAGCAGGGCTGCTTAATTTATCTGTAGACATTTAGAACGACGCAGTGTTTTCAGTCATGTCACTCACACCTGGGAAGGGAAGATGTGCCATGTATGGGAACTATATTTGCCACATGTTTCAGGGAGGTAGGTTGCTGTGGTGAGCATGGAAGTATACAGCGGCATGTGTTTTCATGGTGAGGCATGTGCTTGCATACACATGTGTTGTAAAGGCATGTGATGTGCGCTTGCACATGCTACACGCATTAAAGGTTAAATAAGGCACTGTAGCTCTATTGCCGGACTTACATCTGGATCATCCTGCTATATAAGAGCCCTGGTTTTTGTCACCTGTAATATCTTCTGACTTTCTGAACTAAGCTCGCCTATTTCAGACACCAGCATGATGACGGATGAGGAGGTTTTGGGATGTTTTCAGGAAAGCATTTCTCAGTTCCTTCCTGTTTCCATCATTTCATTTGGTGTCTCCTACTCAGTCCTTAGGAGCCTGGTCATATCCTTCCATGCCAGCTTCCTGCTTTAGGATCCCAGGAACAGCTTCTTAAATAAATGGGAACAAAAGTAATAACTATAGTTAAAACCATAACCCCATGAGCTGAAGTGCATCCCAGTTCTCAAGTACCACAAGGAAATTCCGTTGACCAAGGCTGAGACCTCTGCTATGTCCTTGCTCTCAAGTCCCCAGGGACATGTCAGTGCCTCTCATTGATTTCCTCCTGCCTTGCCTTACACCTGAAATGGAGATAAATCACCCTTTCCATTCTTTCTGGTGTGCAGCGTAGCAGAAAAAATTAAACAAGACAGGGGTTTTGGATACAGTGCTCATGGGGCTGCTGTACAGCAGAGCATGAAAGCAAACACTGGTATTGCTTCTGACCTGTGGCACTGTCAATACAGCCGGCCTTTGTAGAAATACTTTCTACATACTGTAGCCTGATATGGTTATAAATTTTAATATAGGACAAGCAAATTTGCTTTCTACTTTTTTTTGCAGGGATTTAACCTGGGATGACTTACCATGCCCGCAGGGAGCAAGCCTAGGGAATTTTTTTTCTTGGCAAATGGGTAGATTAAGATAAGAGAAAGGGCAAGCTAGCCTACATGAAGGAGTCTGAACAGTTCAACAACTCAAAATGATTAAGGAAGAAAAGTAAAGCCTCAGGCAGGATTTATTTTTCCATGTCTTTTTTGAAACCTTCCAGTGAGAGGGAGAATGAAACCTGCTACCTGGTAGGTTGGAGGATATTATTCATAAATTGACAGTTCAGGAAATAAAACTACCAGGGACATGCCAGAATTCATTTGATAGACAAGTCACCCCAGTGTCTCCCTGCTATGAGTCTCTTAACAGAGTGCAAGAGATTCTGGAACATGATTTGTGACAAAAGCTTCCTTCAAAAGATGGAGGCTGATACGGTTTTGAATAGAATGTCAGGGTTCGGAAGTCCCTGAGTAAGTCCCAGCAGTACTAAACTCATTGTCTCTGCTGAAGCATGTTTTTAGCTGGTTTTGAAAGTTCTGCCAAGATGCTTTTTAGGTCCCTTTGTGAGCTCCAGCCCCAGCTTTCTCAGGAGTGCTGTGACCTCAGCTGCTCTGCTGAAACCAATTTATCAAACAGTTTCATCACTGATGCCACATTGATTTCTGTCCTGATCTGCATTTGCACCTAGCTGTTTTTTCCCTGTCTTCCTGGGATCTGCTTTTGCTGCTAACCTGAATTAATGTTTATGCATTTGCTTTCAGGCAGCTGGGCCGACCGATCCCCTCTTCATGAAACTGCCTTCCAAGGACGCCTCCTGTCTCTGAAAACCTTGATTGCACAGGTAAAGAAAAGGTTGGCAAGCAGCATATTTCTTTTGACTTGCATCTGTGTGTTGGTGAGCTGGTAATACACTGCAGCAGGGCATAAGAAATACAGTTGTATAAATAATATTATCCACATGCATGCCTTTGAGCATGTATTGGTTAACTTAGTTAAGCCCAGCACAAAGACCATTACAGCTTGTAGCTTGCTGTATCATAGACAGTGATCCTTGGTCTCTTTCTCAATGACAAATCATGCAAATTGGGCTTGAGAACAGGGACTATATATATCAGCTACTAAAAAGAAAAAAAATCAATAGAAAGCTATAAAAGTACATCCTGCTATAGCAAGCATGGTCTTACTCAAGAGAGACCTGTCAAACGGAAAGCTTCTGCAACAAATGAAACCAAGAGTTGATGCAAAAGAGTGGAGGAAAGAATATACTAGAGAGGATAAGAAGCTGGATGTGAAAATGGGCAGCTGCAAAGGGACAGGTTATGGTACTTCCTGCTTTGCCAACCGTATTCCTTGTCACCTTTGCTTAAACTCAGTGCCCTCAACTGGCACGAATGAGCAACTGCACCCCCACCAGTCAGGACGACTGCAGGGAAATTAATTCCCTGAATGTGAGGTCTGTTACTTGGCCACCAGACTTTTTATATCCAAGGTAAATAATTTTTACCAGTGAAGCCACAGTTCGAATGGGCAACGTCCTCAAGGAGCGGAGCCCCTGGTGTGAAAGCTTCCAGTCCAGACATCTTATCGAGGCATAGCTGCAGCTAGGAGGTTGCTGTTTACAACAATTTTTCCCCTCCCATTTCCTGATCCCTCTTTCCTTCACCTACTGATATCTGAAGTTTTTATGGAAAAGGAAGTGATGGAACTTGGGGATAATAAAGAAGAAGGCTTATTCATTCACGGCTTTGCTGGTTTTCTGACCTCTTGTATCTGCATTTATGCTGGCCTTACACCATCTTATTAGTGGGGTATCTTTTTATATACTAAATGCCCCAATTATACACTGGAGAAGCACCCAGTGTTGTGGTTATACATCATTTAGTTAATCCACCCTTTTCTGAAGACATTCAATTTTGGAGAGGGGGATTAAGGTCCTTGCTGATAAAAAGAGATTAAGGCAGCAATGTTTGTAGAGACTGAATTCACCACAGAGAGCTGATGCACCACAGCTTGATAAATGTAGGGGAAAAGCTGTTCACAGAGCAGCATAATCATTGCTCATTGCTTCTAATATAGTTACATTACTAACCTGAAATTAAATGCAGAGCTATACTTTAGAGAGTATGTTGGTCACATAAAAGTCTCTGCCATAGGGCTGTAGCTTTCAGGAAAGCCAGTGAGGCTTCTGCTCCCCAGGGGATGACTGCACATAAGGAGACAATGAAGCGCTGGGGTTTTAAAAGAGCTTAAGAACTCACCAATGCGTGTTCCAGCACCAAAAGAAGTTTCATTTTTCACATATATCGAAAACAAGGCTTAACATGACCAATGTTTGGCAAACAGCTATAGTAATATCTATAAGTCATTCTCCATTTCATGATGGAAGGGTTTGCTGTTTTGCCCAAGATATCAGTACTTCCTCTTTTGCTTGCAATGACCAAATTTCAATAATTATATATATACACATATGAATAATGATGGAGAATAAGTCTCCTTCTCCAGATTCTCTAGGAGATATTCCTTTTGAAGGGATATGCTGATCATGAAGTTTGAGACATCTACGAGTTAGAGAATGGAATGTTCTCAACATTTTTTCAAGGTTTTATCTATTCCCCTGGCACTGATGGCAGGGGAAATTTTTTGTGACAGCTTTTACATTAACAGTGCTTTCATATGACTGAAACCCATTTTTTTCCTATCCTAGAATATCTATCTTAAAGTGATTACAGTGATTTCATTTAACGCTTATTGTATCGAGACGAACTTTTTTTACAGCGTTACATTGCTCACAAATACTTTTGCCCATCTCGTTTGCTACTGCTCTCCAAACTGTGCGTTGCTGCCATCTTGTGGGCTGTTTCGTTTATAGCACATCAGGTAGAGACCAATTATGTTACAAAATATACGACATCACGGAAAAAAAAAAACCAAAAAACAACAACAACAACAACAACAAAAAAACCCACAAAAAAAAAAGTAAAAAACGGAGCTGCTTCCAGGCCTGTTCTCACACATGGTTATAAAATCTTAATTACTAGGAGATTTAGCTGCATTCTGGAGAAAACATATGACAATTGCATTCTCCTTTGTGAATATGTTTGTTTTCTGTTTGTGCAAAATAGACCCAAGAACTGTCATCTAGGGAAATACCTGTAACAAGTCATTTGTAAATCACAGTTCTTTCTTCCAATGTAAAATGTTTCCTGGGTGGTCAAACGAGAGGAACTGATTCGGGGGTGGGATTTGTCTCATCTATCCTATGGATTTACTAGGTACTTACTACCTCTGAGTGAAACACAACACACTATATAGTCAGTGGAAGTATTTTTATGACAGAATTCATCTGACTTACTAGAAACAGCTGGTTTAGCATGAAATGAATCATATCCTAGGGGGGTTGTTTATCTCCACTGAAGGAGACGACGGCTCCAGCAGAGCTGCTGATACCTGTGCCAGAGACATCCCCAGTCAGGGAGGTGAATTCCACCAGCTCTAGCTCCTGGTGCTGGACTTAATAGCAAAGGTAATGCCACCCTTATAAGTTAAAGAAAAGCAATGCCTTTCCTGTGATTGACTGTGCATTGTCATAGAAGAAGAAGGCATAGAAATAGAAGGCATCTCTATGCCTTCTATTTCTATAAAAATAGAAAGCATAGCTTGTCCTTGCTTACTTTAACCCAATCACCAGCTGCTGTTTTTGGGCATGAGCACTGAACCAGTGAACAGCATTAATCCAACCCGTGCACCTCCCCTGGATATGCACCCAGCAACGTGGCTCTCCCCTGCCATGGTCTGACCTCCCTTTGCGCCCAACATAGCCTGAGGGGAGACATGTGGTTTGGGCAGTGCTTTCCCCTCATGTCTCTTACCTTGCATTGCAGGGTTTCAACGTGAACCTGCTGACAGTGGACCGTGTGTCGGCTCTCCATGAGGCCTGCCTCGGTGGTCACGTTGCCTGTGCAAAGGTGCTGCTGGAGAACGGCGCTCAGGTGAGTCCTGGGGATGCTGGCAGGGATGCAGGCACCTGGGGCAAGGATACGCCTTCCATCAGGAGGGATCTTGGATAGACTGCTGGGGTAGCAGGGCCAGGATGCAGATGGACAGAAGTACCTTGGGCAGAAACAGGGGAAAATAAAACAGCTCTATGTTTCTGTGGGTGTTGTATTTGCCTTTCCCCAGTGGCTGGTTGGGTCACCCTATTACTCTGTTTTGATTTCCCTCTGTATCCAAAATGTAGTCATAACTGATGGAAAAGGAACAAGGTGAAAATAATCTTGAAAAAATGACTTATCCCCTTCCCTCACCCATAACGATCACTGGAATTGCCTCCGGTTTTCTGTGGGATGGTTTAGAAATCTCGCATAAATAAAAATAGATGTGCTTGAAGCAATGAAACATTTAATCTGATAATAAAATAAGATTTCCCCCACTTCGACCTAAGGTAGAATACATGTTAACAGTGGAGATAGGGGAATGGATGAAATATATAAGAATGTATTTCAGTCAGCTTAGTTTTCAAGTACAATTTATATGGCAAGAAACTGAGCAACACAGAAGCAGTCAATCAAGCTATGTGCAGAAGAAAATGTATTAACTTCCTAAACTGCATACCAAATTTAAATTCTTTAGAAAGATGAAAGGAAAATCCCTTTCTACTCAGTTTTACTTATTTTTGGTATTTGATAATATTGTCTTTTTATAACTCAGAAAATCATCTCTGAACTACCTGTTGATTTCCTAAGAAATCAGCCTATTCCTGGTATAATATATATCTGTGATGGTTTTGGTTTTTGCTTTCCCTCTGCTCTCTATTCATAAAGTCAACAGGCTGTTGTCTAACTTCTGGGAAAACGTGTCATTCTGCTGCGCTCCTTTCTTGCTCTGTTCTTCTTTATTTCCATTTTTTTACCAAACTACTTACTCCACACCAACTATCTTTCCTATTTTACCAGTTAAACCAGTATCCAGTGGAGAGGGAAACCAGAGAAGTCAATTTTCTTCATCACTTATCACCTTTCTTACCTGTGGTTATCAGCTTGCCTGAATCGCTGGCCTGGTTGTGAAATGGTGCTGATTGGTAGACTCTCAAAGTGCCTCCATCAGCTCCAGCCACATCTGCCCAATAAGACTGGGGAGACATGGGAGGTAGCAAGTAATCTGTTTGAAATACAGAGGCATTAGCTATTTCTTTCTTTTTGCTGTTTTGGAAGCTGTGCAGAATAAGGGATAGTTTAGATCATCAATTAATAGGAAGGGAGGAAGATCAAAAATTGTCTGGGATCTGTAGTGATGATGCTGTTGCAGTTGCAATTGGAGCCTTGCAATTTCAGGAAGAGCAAACTGCATTTTAGGCTCCAAAATCTGACCAGACAGATGCCCCCTATGCTGTGGTACCTATTGTCACCCCATACCACACTGGCTTGGCTACCTCTTGGCCCTGTCACAAAATCATAGAACGGTTTGGGTTGGAAAGGACCTTAAGATCATGTAGTTTCAATCCCTCTGCCGTGGGCAGGGACACCTTCCACTACACCGGATTTCTCAAAGCCCTGTCCAACCTGGCCTTGAACACTGCCAGGGATGGGGCAGCCACAACTTCTCTGGGCAACCTGTGCCAGTACCTCACCACCTTTACAGTAAAGAACTTCTTCCTTATATCCAACCTAAATCTTTCCTGTTAAAGTTTGAACCCATTACCACTTGTCCTGTCACTACAGTCTAGCCAGATCTGTTCTCCCCCCCACTGTCTTTCCGTGAAAGTGAGCAAGCAGAGAATGCACCAGAGAGCAGGGCTGCCTCCTCCAGTGTACCTGCATAATCTGCAAGTGTAGCTTCCTGCGAGGGAATGTGGCCTTGCACTGGCAAAGACTGAATCACTGGAAATGGCAAGAGCTGGCTTGTAATTGTGGGAAAAGCACCTTATGAGACAAGGAGTTAACTCACACAGCATTGCAATCAAGTCAGTAGTTCAAATGAACAAAACCCAAAATGTTATCTAGGAAGGTATCAACTGCAGTTGGTCTGCTGCTAAATTACCCATGATAAACCGATAGGTTTCCAAACGACACTACCTTTGTCTGCTTTAAAGGCAAAATGCCTTGGTTGTTAATTTCTGTGAGCCAAGGTATATCTACTCCATATTTCCAATCTCTTTCTGATGCAGCTGTGTGCTTGAACAGGTAGCAAAGTTCTCCAGCTTCCCTGGTGGCCCTGGAGTTCTCCAGCCTTTCCTCTCCTGTCTCTTTTCTCCGTGGTTTGGAAGTCATGCAAATTGCCATGTGCAATAATCCATTCCCCTTTTCCAGCACGTCACAGAATTAAAGACATGCAGATTTGCTGCATAAACTGCCCCTGGGGGCTTGCTACACAGTTAAACATAGCAGCCACAGTGCTGTGCACAACGCAAGCCAGGAACTGTGTGGTCTTGGACAATGACAGATGGTGTCTCTTGCCGGGTCTTTACATCAGAGGTAGAGAAAGGAAATTCATTCTGTTTTACATGTGCCCATACACACCCATGCATATGAACACAAATGCTTTCAAGCTCCTTTTCTGTTTGGGATTAAGACTATGTTTCCATGAAAATTCCTTCTGCTGGAACAGTGTTTTCAAGTGGAAGTATCAAATGTAAAGTAAATGTTTTTGTTTAAAAACAAAGCCGTTTCCATCAGAGCGTACTCTGGCTTTGGGTTGGTGCACACAAGACAGACTGAAGATACTTTCGTTCTCCACATAAAAAAAAAATAAAAATAAAAATTAAAACCTGATTTTTCTGAAGAAATCTGGGAGGAGCATTAACAGCAGGCAGTGTTACTGCCTTATGGCACTAGCTGCCTGGGAAAGAGGGCAGCCCTCACAGGGGAGTATTATATATGCTCCGCTGCAACATATAACTCTGAAAGTTGTTAACAAAATCAGTCCTGAAATTAAACAAGCCAAGCATCTTATCCTAGTGTATTTCTGGTGTGCACAAGAGGTATGCTGCAAGGGCGTTCCCCTTAAATTGGATTATCCTGAGCATGTATTGCTGTTCCAGGTCAATGCAGTCACCATTGATGGGATCACTCCTCTGTTTAATGCTTGCTGCAGCGGCAGCGCGGCCTGTGTCAACATGCTGCTTGAATTTGGAGCCAAGCCACAACTCAGGAACCACCTTCCTTCACCCATTCACGAAGCGGTCAAGAGAGGTAATGTTCAGGCTTTGAGTGAAGCTAACAATAACTGAGGAATACATCTTTTGTTGATGTTAAAGTACTTTTAAAACCCCCAACTTGTCCATACTGGTGCGGATAAATAGGCTTGGCTTATTCCCAGCTCTTCTGCCTCAGTGGTTGTATTGGGGTGTATTCTGCTCTGCAGCACTTCAGTCACGGCTCCTTTTCTCTCCACAGGTCACAGGGAGTGCATGGAGATACTTCTGGCCCATGAAGTCGACATTGACCAAGAAGACTTGCAGCATGGGACCCCACTTTATGTGGCTTGTACATACCAGAGGACAGACTGTGTCAAAAAGCTTTTAGAGCTAGGTACACCTGGAAAAGGGGCCAAGGGACAGCTGTGATGGTGTGAGCCAGCGCTGCTGGTCTCTCCAGGCTGCCTCTCCACTGCAAACAGTATGGGTTATTCCTGCAAGAGGTGCTTGGGAGCCTCATTTCAGGCTCCCAAATAGGGCTGGGAGTCTCATTTCAGGCTACTGAAAATTTCACCTGCATTCAAGATTTTGTCACTTCCTCAGGAAAGAAAGCCCTAATTACAGAGACCTCCCTGAGACTGTCTGAATGTGAAAATAAAATAAATACTTCTAGTTTTCTAGAATGATAACATGAAGCACAGGCAATGCTGGCTAATACTAGTGACCAGAATCAACTCGTGATTATGATAAACTGCCATGCTAAGCACTTCTCAGTGGATGATGAAGACAGCAGTAAAGCTGTTTGAAAGAATAATCATTGCAGGTCCAGGCAAAGTCTATGAGCTAGCATAAATTTTTGCTGTCAGTGTGCATTAGCTGACCTGCTCAAAATGGGGCCCCTCCTAATGCCTGCAGAGCCTAGGGAATCATGTTGCTTGCTGTGCTCCCAGAGTTATTAAAATTAGATACCTAAAGGGTTCCTCTCTCCTCAGTAACTGAATTAACATAACCTATGTTAGATTTTATGTTATTAACAAATTTACGGAGTATATGGTAGGCTTTGAACATCCATTGGGTTGGGGGTTAAACTGCTCAGTACTGTCCATTGCAGACAGAGTTTGGTGGCTCAGAGGACTTTTACACAGCAGGTATTTGACCTGCTAAGTTTTGCACTGCTGCTATTGAAGAAAATGGAGGAGGTCTGTGTGCCATCTGTTCTCCTTCAGTTATTGAAGCTACAGGTGGAAACCAGCCCGTTATGTATGTTCAGGCAGTCCCTGCTGCATCCCAGATCTAACCACACACTCTTGTTCTCTCAAGGAGCCAACGTTAACATGGGGAAGCGATTAGACACCCCCCTCCATGCAGCAGCAAGGAAATCCAACGTGGAGGTAGTAGTCTTGCTGGCAGACTATGGTGCTAACCCAAAATGCAGAAATGCCGAACTCAAATGTGCCCTGGATCTTGCCGTACCCAACAGCAAAGTGGAGCAGGCACTTTTGCTTCGGGAAGGTAATAGTTTCCTTTCTTCTTTTTTTTTTTTTCTTATTAAGTAGAACAACATTTATTTCTTTCACCTTAGTACATTGTCTTAACTGCTTTTATAAGTGATGGTTTATATAAGTTCTCATTTTCTCTACCAATTTCAATTCTGCAGCACGTGACACACAACTGAGTGTGTTTTGCTGCTAAATCTGCCACCAAGTGTTAGGGTTTCAGTGGGTAAATTGATCAGTTTTTCTGTGCTTTTCTTTTTCTGTCTTCTGAAGCAAAATTATATGTGTTTACCTATGGGACTCTAAGGATTAAAAGCTGCTATAAGAATTTATTCATAGATAATGTGTCCCTGCCTATGGCAAGGGGGTTGGAACTAGATGATTTTAAGGTCCTTTCCAATCCTAACTATTCTATGATTCTGTAATTCTATGATAATATTTTAGTACCATTATCTTGTGTTCAGCCTAACACCATGGCTCAGTGTCCTGCTTCCTGAAGAAAAAAGAAATATGAATGTGGGTGCCCTCGGTTGCCAGGAGAAAGCAGAGCTGTTTGCCTGGTAACTATCCAGCTTCATGGCATGGAGCTCTTCCATGTGGTTCAGTGGGTTGCAACCCCAGCACAAACCAGGAGTGCTTCTTGCAACTTATTTTCAGTCTCCCTGAAATTATTTTTCCAGTCTACTGAAAGAAACCTCTGAGCAGAAATGAATCTAGATCTTCTTGAGCCATTTTCACCTGCACCACACACAGCAAGAACTAGCAATATCCCTAGGATATGGGCATGCTGAATTATGTCACCCCTCTCCTCTAGCCTCTTGTGTTTCCCAGCTCACTAGTACCCTGTTAGTTGAGCTATCACTCCCTGGGGCTTTGTCAGCATGGCAGGTAAATGGTGCTCCCCTATGCAGGCAGCTTGCCACATTGCTGAGCCTGCTCGCTCCCCACCAAAGAGCAAAGCATGATGTGTGTAGAAAGCTTCCAGCTGCAAAATAGCTCTTGGATGGTAATTTAATACTGTCAATGTTGCACATAGGCTTTGTGTCGGCTGTCTGCACACAGGTGGGTTTTATGGAGGAAATGAAACATTGGCTTAATATCCTCTGTCCTACTCGTTTTCCCTGTGGCTTTTCATGCAGAGCTTTAATTTGTCATGTCTAAAGCCTTCTGGGAGGACTTTTGCTTGAATGCTTCTCACCTCTTGTGACTTCTGTCAGGGCTATCAGGGCTCAGCAACAGCAGGCTGTGAGCAAAGGCAGTGCTTGCAATTGTCCTGCTCCAGTTGCCCTGCATGAAAGAGAGTTAGTGTAGGTAAAGAAATATCCCAATATTAGTTATTTTATCCTCGTGAACTTTCTTTTTGATTTCCCCTTCTAGCTTGTCACTTTCTCCTCCCTTACAGCCAGAGGAACTATAGGGGCATGTCAGCTGGCAATGCCTCTTTTCAGAAATCCAGTTTCCTCATTTTCCTCACCTGTCCCTTTAGTTCTCTGTCAAGTACTTTGCAGCTGTAGCATCTGCAACTGCCCTTTTCCCATATTTCTGTGTTTTCTGAGGACCTTCTTTTTGAAATAAGCATTCTCAGGTAGAAAAGTTTTCCTTCTGCTCCCTGACTTCTCTGCTGCCATTAGACTCCCTTTAATTGCTTCTCTTCCTAGCTATTAAGTGACGTGAAATATAAAATGTATCTGTTTTCCTGACTGCTTTGGGAGATGGAATATTCTTTCTTCACTTCTGGTGACAGTGGTGCCAGTGCTTTTTTCTAGGTATCCCATATTTTTCTATCAATTTCTGCTCAGAGGGGGCATTATCAGCCTCTTTAAGCTTCTAAATTTTCCTGTAGTAAAAGCACAGGTTACCTGGAAGATATAAGTACAGGGTTTTAAGCACACATCTCTACCCATTGCTTGTCAAATACTGCTGTGATCACTACTGTTTGGCCAAAAACTGGAGAGGCAGGGCTGAGAGGGCTCAAAAAAATGAGCATGTCTGAGTAGGAGCAAAGGTTCAACCTGGAGCAGCTCCAGCAAGAGAAAGCAAAGTGGAGGGAGGGACACATTCACTAGCAAGTTGCATTTGCACATGCAAGCATGCAGTTGCAGAAGCAATGGAGCCTTATTTCCAGTGGGTTTGTGCCTGATGTACACCTCACCTGACCCATGGTGGGCTGGGGGCATCTGCCTGGTCATCCCATGGGGAAGCCACCAGGGCAGCACCACTGCCCAAGCTGGCCTCACCGTGGTCCCAATAAGTCCTCTGACAGCTTTCCTACAAGTGGACTCTCCAGTGTTTAACAAGAGTTTTTCACACGCAGCAACCTTTCCCCCAAGGCAAGGGAAGGGCAAAATGACATCTCATCATTTATTTACTTAATAATAAGTTAATCCTTTTTTTTTCACTCTTTGTGCCTTTTTGAACAAAACTTTTAGAGACTTTCTGTCTTTGAAAGATAGAAAATCAGACTTAATTAGAATTTGATGACATAAATCATTTTGAGGAGCACTGATAGACTGCCAGACATACATAAATATTCTGAGACAGTGTGGTCACGTAAAAAAGGTGCAGGTACCTGCTGAGACACAAGCAGTTGGTGTCTCTGTGTATATGAACAACTAACTGTATTTGCCATGTCCACCCAATTATGGCTGGTCTACACCGAGCACCTCTGCAGCTCCCTGTACTCACTCTTGTCTTTTTCCTCACAAAATCACTGGGAGTTTTCTTGTATCTTGAGCAAGGGCTATGCACCCTAGTGCTCTCTCTCAAGTGCAGACACTTTAATGGTATTTTAAGCTTTTGCTCAAGAAAAGATGCAGAAGAGCCTAGCCATGCATGCAGAAAGAGATTTTTAGTGCTTATAATTTTCAAGTAACTAAACCAACTTTGACAACAGATATTAAATATGAACAATAATATATTTAGCTCTCCCTGACTTCAGCAAGTCATTGGGTAGTGCTTGATATGATTTGCAAATCTTGCTGGTGTTTGTTGCTTTCTGACTTATACTGGTGGTGGGGTTGGGGTTTCCTGTTCTTTCCTTTTTTTCACCCCAGGTCCTGCAAGCCTTGCCCAGCTGTGCCGGTTGTGTATCAGAAAACATCTGGGTCGGTCATGTCTATACGCAGTCCGCAAGCTGCACCTGCCTGAGCCACTTGAGAACTTTCTCCTTTATCGATAAGTCTGTGACTATCTTTACACTGGAAAAGAAAGAGGAACAAATGTTTGTTTACTCCAAAATCATTATATTCAAGAAAAAAACAAAGATATCATTTATTGTCTGCTGTGGGTACCAAACATCAGATGCTGCATGACAATGCAAATTGAAAACACCTTTTCACAGATGGAATGATATGGACATAGTTCCCTCATGGCCTGTTGCCACATCCATTTCTGCCAGCCCAAGAAGCTGTAGTACATGAACAGCTAGCTCACTTGACATGTGGTCGTAGATGCACATGCACACATCAACCCACAGACAGAAGTTTCCCCTTTATTTAGAGTATATTTATTTATGTAGTATCTGTGCAGCTTCTTCCTCTTGTCTATCCAATCTCACTGTCAAAATCTAGTTAGTGGCTGTTATTCTTCCGCTAGTGAGAGAAGGAAAGCCCACAGCACTCAACATTTACCCTATATATTGCAAATCTTTTCTCAGCTTTGACCTTCCATCCTGACATCTTTTCCCTATAATCTAGTGAAGTTGTAGCAACTTCCAGCAGGCTGTGGCTATGCAACCACTGTACCTCTTCTTGCCTGGAGCCCAGCTGCCCCGAGCACTAACACATCTCGTCCTCTGAAGTTCAAGTGATGTTACCAAAGCACAGGTGGGTGTTTGAAATAAGCCCACAAAAATGTGCGAAAGTCTTAAAAAGCCCTCCATCTCTTCTAAAAATATTCCTTTAATGCTTCGGAGATCTGCCTGTGTTTATTCATTACATGAATAATTTTTCCTGCTTAATTCAAGGACAGAACTGCAAATGTTTTCACAGGCATTGTAGATCAGCTGTCAATGTCTGTCCTTGGCAAGACTTAAAGAAAACCAAATGAATGAGTTGCTGCTCTTTTAGGGTGTCTATGCTTTGACATTTCTCAAGTCCTCAGAGTGTAGAGCAGGACAGAAGCTGGGCCTCTAAGGATAACTGCATCACTCATGTTCTCCTTGATGAATATTGCTCACCAAACTTGCCTGCTTTTTCAACCCCTAGAATCATTGTTTCTATGATTCTACTCTACAGTGTTTCATTACCTCCCTAGGAGAAGGAATTTTTAGTGTGTTCTGTCTTTGCCTGTTGTCCTGTTAGTTTAAATATCATCAGGGTTAGCAGCCTGGACACAGCAGACCTAAAAATGTATACTTCTTTAAGGTGAAAAATGTGGGATCAAGTGACTGATGCAATGCCTGTGTGGCTCTGTAAAGGTCTGTTCATTTGTCCTTTGGTGTTCTGAGGGGAGAAATGTTTCTTCAGACCTGAGTTTTCATAAAATTATTCTGTGAGAAAAGTCACGGTGTTTCAGTAGTTGTAGTAAAAGGAAAGCAGGGTTAAAAGGAGAGTCTGTCTCCACGTAGCTCAACTTCCCAAGTCCAAGAGGCTGATGATGTGTTTTCAGGCTCTGAGATACAATGGCTTTTCATTACGAACTAGTATGCATGCTGGTACCAATTTTCACTGACCATACATCTTAAGTCTGGGAAAATGGGGTTGCTGGAGCCTGAATATGGGCCTGGATTCCAGCAGCCTTTTAGTAACTGTCCTTGCTTCATCAGCAGCCACCTCTCTCGTTCAATGAAGAGATTAATCTCTTAATTTCCCCATGAAAGCTTGTCTCTCTGAGAGGTAGGTCTAACATTTTCTGTACTTTCTTATTATTAATTCAGCAGAAGTAAGATAAACTGTGCTCCCAGAAGTTCAGGAGACTGGATTTACAATCCTGCAGCCAAAAATGGATGTAGTTTTCAGCCTGTGTTTGCACATATTGAATGCTATCTGATGGCAAGAGATATTGTCCATAAAGTTGTCAGTGACATGAATGACCTTATATAGCACATCATATCATGAATCTCAGGGATTTGAACTCTAAATTCTCGAGAGTCTCTGGAAATCAAATACTATCAAGAAAGAAATGTCTGTATTAACCTAATATCAGCAGATCTCTCTCAGTCTTATCTTCACTGGCAGCTCACCTGCTCTCCTTAGAAGGACACCATCCTTTATCTAGATAGAGAAACAGAGGCTCAGCTGTGTGGGTTGTCAGACTTGCACTGCAATCAAAGCCGCTAAGGCAATTTATGTGATCTATTTCAGAATTTGTAATACTGAATTGATTTCCTACTGCAATATCAGTGAAAGTAGTATTTCACTTGCAGAGGAATTTAAATTGAAAAAATGTATCTCTATTAAGGAAATGTGAAGTCTATTCAGCCTCTCAGAAAGGTTTATGGTAAGAAGCAGCAGAAGCTGCTCTATATTTATTGCTGACATTAGCTTCCAATCAAAAAATCACCTCACCTTTGCTTCTTCCTGGAGACATCATTCTTCCCGAATTTCTGTGCATCAGACCATCTGGGGGGAACAGAGACATAATAAATCGGAAGAGAAGCTCAGAAGTCCTGATGTTAAGAAATTTCCTCAGAAACTTTACCTAGACTTTCTTGCTCTATTTTAAAAGATAGAGTTACCCATTTCGTTCTCACTGACTGTGCTTTATGTTGTAACAGTGCAAGGAAATACCAGTGAGGAAATAACTGGAGGAGGTATTTAATTTTTTTTGCAGCTATGCCATATTATGTAAGGGTAGGGAATGACTGGGACAGTTTTCTAGGAGACTTCTGAATCTTGTTGGTGACTTTTAAGAATGACTTTGAAAACCATCTCCCTGGTGTGGATGCAGCTGCTTTTCCCCAGGAGGGAGAAGGGACAAATAATCTCACAAAGTCGCTTTCCTACAAAACAGGTGGTGTCTTCTCAGTCATTCTAAGATCGTTGACAGAAACCAGTTGTTTGGCTAAAATATGTGGGTTTTTTTTCTTCTGGAAACACAGACATTTTTCTGTGCTGTAATATCCACTGCTATACCACATCCCTGGCAGTTTATCCCCAACAACTGCCACTACTATCTCCTTCAGTGGAAAGTGCTGCACATCTTAACAGGAATGATTACACAATATGCTGGTTATTGGAAAAGTTTTTCCGAACTATGAACACTTACTCATTCTGAGTACAAGCACTGACTTGAAGTATAAAACACAAGCTTGGGCTATGGATGCTCTCTCGCCATAAAGTCCCTGATCTTGAGTGTATTTTACAGGAGTGTCTTAAATAGGTTACTGATCTGCAATATACACCCAGAAGACTTCCTTTCATTGATGTCAATCTGTTGGGCTAGTTTTCAGTTTTCTTACTCATTTACTATGAGAGATCCAGTGTGGGCTCAGAAATGCCAATGATGAGGACCTCATCAGATGCTGACTTCAAGCTGTCATTCATTACTCAGTGTATGTTTATTATTGCTCATGATCCAGAGCAAAATAAAATTAAATGGTCTTTGTATCAGCACTGTCTTTCTCTTTAAAATAAGCAGTCTTTATCTTTAAAATAAGCAGTCTTCACTGGTTCTTTCTACCGGTAGATGCATTCCCGTGTCTCCAAACATCTTTGCAATCCTTTGTTTTTCTTCCTGCTGTATCTTTTCTGACACGACTAAGCTCTTGTTCATAGGCATATCTTTCCTGCTCAGCTTTCTCCTGAATTCACGTATTTCTTCTCTGTCACTAAGCAAAAGTTTTTTAGTTTCTTCCTTGAGAAGTTTAATTCTTCAACAGCAGGCATCTTAGTGAGGCTCGGCCTATCTCCTTGTTGGCTATATTATTTCCCTTGCTTACCATGCTGCTGTGTTGGGTCATCCTCCCCTCCCCCCCCAACTTCCAAACTTACACATTTCAGCCCTCCCTGCCTTCTGGCTAATGGGCCAGCTTCTCAAGGACATACAACAGTTAAAATAAACACACCAACACATTTTGAAAGGGTTTAATGACGATGTTTCTCACAGTAGGTAGAAAAAGTCACATTTTAAGTTGGACCCTGAAAGATGTCTGTTTTGATCTCCTGAGCAATCTGCTGGGTTCAAGATGACTTTGTCTCTTACAAGGCAACTCTGCTATCAGCATTTAACAGCCCTCTATTCTTTCTAGGACTCAGCCTTTTCACAGCAGATGTGCTAGTCCCTGATTTTCTGTATGTCTTGTTGAATCTCCCATTCACACACTGAAATTAATAAAATGGGGAATATGCTGAGCTGCTGAAACTCGTGGTCATGCTATAGGAGCTGAAATTCCTCACATCTGCCTTGAGATGCCAGTATCCCATGTTCCTGGTCAGATGCAGGATCTGGGGGTGGCTGTTTATCCGTCCATCTTTGTGCTCCCTCTTCTTGTGACAAGGCATGCCTGTGCCACTTCAGGCAGAGGGACCAGAAACTCATGCTCTCCAGGCTCTGTTTTCCCCTTAGGGAACTCAAGCCTGGTCAATATCCACTTCATGGCATTTAGAATTCTTCTCACCATCAATGTTAGAAATTGGTGTTGTGCTGTGCCTGTACAAATCCTTGCAATGGGGTGAGTGTCCCCTCCATGCCACTCTCTGCTCTCCACTTGTGGTCTGCTCTGTGGGGCAGTAAGCACAGGTTCTGCCCGACACCTTTCTGTCCCATACCTGACCGCTGTCTTCTGCAGCACAACTCTGCTGCTGGCATCTAACAACACTCCAGTCCTTATTGGACTGAAAATATTGGTGGTGTGTCCCAGCAGGGCATTAGGGCAAGTTTTGAAATAATAACAATAATGAAAATTAAACACTTTCATTGACTCTTAGTTGAAAAATCTGGCTGACTTGTATGCTGGGCTGACAGTTCATGATGTCTTTGTGATTTTTTTTTTTCAGAAATTCAGTTTTTCTACACACTAGTTGCTCCTCTTTCTGATTTTTTTTTAATGTTCTGTGAGAGATGTATAATATGTTAATGTAAAATACAGATTATTCCACACAGATCTTCTAATTGTTTTCTGTTTCATAAAAATGCCTTTATCCTTGAAGTTTTTATCATTTGTAGAAACTCATGATGCACATTGCAAGCAAATGGAAAACTATGTCAGGTTTTGAATTGAAAAATCTTCAGTAAGAGGTATAGGGAATTCTGGAAGAAAGCACATTTTGCATATCCAGTTGAGAATAACATCCGTAAGGGAGGAGAGAAATGAATCAGCAGAGCATGTTATTCTAGCAGTTTGTTTAACAAGTCAGTTAAAGCAACACATTAGCCAGCAAAACACTGCAACTAATATATGTACTTACTAGCACTGGATAAAATTGCACATATATTGAACATATTTTTCAGTACCCAGAGGCACATCCTTCACATATTTGTATCTCATTATCCTTCAAAGAGATGCTTGCTTCTAACAGTTTCAGATGAGTGCCTGCTGCCTCTAGCCTGAGATGTGTATAAAGATACTTTGGGTTTGTGGCCCAGGAGTTTTGTGCCTGTCATCACTGAGTACCTGTCAAGGAAAGATCACTCATCCCCAAATATCCCAGAATGGCTGATAATTAATGAGTGAGACCATTTTGATTTGCTACGTGTGCTTTCAGGATTGCTACAGATTTACAGCAAGTCATATATGTGAAATCCTGAATAACTGCAGCTACTGAGGAACACATATTTTGGGTTGGGGTTTTCCAAGACTGAAATGAAAACTTTCCTCTAAAACAATGCCAACAAGTAATGCCAGCCTGTTTCCACAAGCAGGTTCCCACTAGCTGTTGGCGTAGGGGGGGTAGGAAATCTCACCCTGGGCCTGACATTGCTTTTTTTTGTTTGACATGCTTTCCAGTTCTGTCCCTAAAGCACTCCCCTCCCATCCGCTGGAAGCAGCCACAGTAACAAGGTACCACAGCTGCTCTGCTGGATGGGTGGCCGCTTGTTGACATTTATTAAAGACTTTGAGCTGAAATGATTCACTTTGTGCAGAAAATGTCCCTGTCTGCTACTCACCTATTGCAAATGGATGAGAAATACCTAGGCTTTTCACACTTGCAGCAGCTTGAGGAAGAAATATGGATTTGTCACTGATCATGAAATCACTTGGTACAGATGTTGGTTTTTTTTGGATGTGTCTCAGGCTTGGCACCTAAAAAGGCTCATCCTTGTGGCAGACTTTGTCTTCATTAAAAAATGATAAGCTGAGCACAATGGTTGCTTCAGGTCTGCAGATGCCTGCCCCAGTGCTGTCATGAGGAGAGATGGTGAGAAAATAACATCTGGGTGCAACCCGCTCACCTTTCTAAGATGGAGAATGATCAGGAGAACTCTTGTTTTGTGGTCTGCAGCTGCAGGCAGCTCCCAGGTCTCCTCTGTAGAGAGCAAGTACATGAAGAACTGGTCCCTCCAAACAGTCTGAGGGGGTGCGCAGGTGGGGAGGATGCAGGTGGGTCTGGTCCTGCTGCCTCCCTGCTCCCTTGCCAGGGTGAGAGATGAGTGCAAACCTTTTCTTCACCACCACCAGCCAAAGGACAGTCAGGGTCCCAGGGAGGCTCTGTCATTCCTCGTCTGGAATACAGGGGATGATCCCAGGACCTGATGTGGAGTGGCCCACATGCCTTGGGAGAGGTCAGCTGGAGCCTGCTGTGCACAAGGAATGTCCCCACAGCTGGGTGAAGAGAAGGGCTAGGCAGCCCTGCTACACAATTTGGTCTTTATGCTTCAGTTTCAGGTAAGCTTTGCACTCTGTACATCAGTTTCCAGAGGGGCTTTCCTTTTTTACCTTCTTTCACAGCATCAGATATTCAGCTAAGTGGCCAGGCTGGATGAGTGTAACCAGGACAAGCTTTTATACTTGTCACTGTGCTCAGATCATAATCCTTTAGGAAAGGAAACTTGTTTCTACAATATCAGCATTGTGAATCAGCATCCGTTAGCTGTTTCAGAGGATTTCCAGCCTCATGCAAAACAAAAGCCAAACCGTGCTTGGGGACAGCAAAGGAAACATCTACCAAGGCACGCTAGTGCTGTAGATAGCTGCTTGCTGCAGCCCCAACTTTGCATACAGAAAGTGATAGCTCCTGATCTGAGTAGTTAATCTGTCCAGTACCAGGAGTATGGGTTTCTTATGACTGAAGATCATGTTAGGAACAGTTCAGGTCCTATGGTCTTGACATAGGCTATTGCACATGCCCTTTTCTCCAGAGCACTGCATGCCATCTTCCGGGAGCAGGGCAGGGTAAGTAGGTTGCTCAGGACAGCCTTGGAATTTCACCCATTTTAGAAGTTTGCTAATAACCTTTTCCAAAAGAAAATGAGAACACCTGCTATGCCAGGGAACAGAAACGGATGCGAGGTTTGGGGAGATTTTCCTCTGTCTGCCTTATTTCCCAAGCAGTTGTGCTGGTAGTGTAGCTTTCTGCAGGCCATTTTTTTAAGCCAACAGAATCCCCTCTTCAGGACAAGTGTTTAAGGGAGCATGGGCTTATTTTTGTGCAAGTTCACAGATTGCATTTTATAGTAGTGACAAGGTGTCACTAACTTTCCCATGGAGAAGTCCTTGGAGGCCATGGCTGTGAGAACAGCTGGAGCATGCTGTTCCCATCAGAGGCAGAAGTGTGAAAATATAGGTCACATGAGGGACATCTCCAGAGGTAAGCTCCATCAGGGTCTGGAAAGCAGCCCGTAAGTGTGGGTGGAAGAGCTTGTTGCAATGCAATGTGCCAGAAGAACAGAGAACACCTAATGCCATTGAAAATGGGGAAGAGAAACACCAGAGCAGAGGAGCCCCTTAATTAAATACCTCTGTCCCATGAGCTTTTTCTTCCCCTCCTGTCTGACTTTCCTATACTCCTCAGCTGTTACTGCTGTTGCCTCCTGTACTGATAGGCAATGAGAAGAGAGAGCAACTAAGGGGACACATGGAAATTTGCTTGGTTTGGTAAAAAACATCACAGGCCTTTGGGCTTGGGAAGGTGATGTATTTGCTGGAGGCTTGCATAATGGAGAATATGCCCTTCATGGGACCAGACGCTATGGGTGCTGCTTAGCAAGGCCAACTCAGCTGACTCCAGTGATGCTGGTCTTGCTTGTGACGCATTTGTTTTTTTCCATGCTGATCTAATCACTGGGATTAACAGAAAACTATCATTAACTTTTGTTTGGTTTTTTTTGTTAATGGAAATTGGGTTTCTGACAAAATTAATATCTTTGTGGAAATTATTTTGCTTTCTTCAGAAATTGCTTATATAGGAAAGGTTGGGAACCAAAAAGATTTGCCAGCAAACCAAAGAATTCCCACTTTTTTTCAAAACTAATAATGAGAAGTTAGAAAAGAGGAGGAAAGAGAAATTGAAATCTTCTTGATTCCTGGATTTGGATTTCACTTATATTTGGTGTTTGGGAAGACTACCTTACAGTTAGCCAAAATCTAGGAGACTGTAGTAAAAACCACCATAGCTCTCAATTACAAAGTTTAGGGTTTTGCTGTAGTTACACTTGTTATCTGCTTACTGGTGTGTATTTGTCACATGAGATCATTTCACCACACTAGTAACCTGGCAGTGTTGCCAAAACATGATTACAATCCATGAGACAGGATGAAAAAAACCAACCCAAACCCAAGAAAGGCTTGGAATTGCAATGATTTTGAAAAAAAAAAAAGTAAAAAAAAGTAAAAAAACACAACAAAAAACTTTTGGGGTCTATATTCTTTTTGCATGGACTGTAGTGTGTAAGTCTTAAAGCCAGTTTAGAAAGCAATGTCAAGATTTGTTTTGTAGCATATGAAGATGCTTGTGCAGGTGTTCGCTGAGACACATCTGGCTCCAGACAGTGAAAAATCTAGTGTTGCTGCTCTTCTCTCTGTGAGTAGGATGCCCCTAATCCCGTGCCTGCCACAAAGAAAATACAAGAAACTTGTGTGCAAGCTCTCATGCTAAGTTTGTCCTGCTCCCTGGGAAATCTTGATGCTTCTGTGTATCTGCAATGAGTTAAAACACAGATCTAGGTGCCACTGACACCAAGAAGTGTTTGCTATTCCTTCAGTGTATGTTTGCTTTGATTTAGAGACTCCCTTGTTAAGTAAAACTGCCAACCTGCGTAAGGGAACAATAGTTACTTGCAGAAGTCTGCCTGGTCCCCAGTCAGGCTAATGGGACGTTTGCAAAGTGAAGTTTCTGTGAGGGTGAGAGAAAAGGAAAATGAAAACATTGTGTATTCAGAGCACTTAGAAGAAAAGCCTCTCGAGGAGAGACTTGATTTGAGGAAAGGAAATTGGGGTTACAAGAACTGGACAGTACTACAGATTTCTCCAAGGGAGAGCTTCTTTACTTCATGTCTGCTCAAAGATTTCACAGCAGCTTTCCAAAGAAAATCCAGGTACCTCTGGAAAAGATGCCAGTGATTTAGTATTTCTGAGGACAAGCTGTGGAAGATTTAGCTGCTGTGATTTAAAACATGGCTGTCCCAGATATTTGCCTTGCTCATTGGCTGGAAATTACTGCCTTGGAGGAGAATGTGACATGTGATAGTGTCTCAGGGCTCAAGTTTACAGGCTAGAGAAGAAAACGGCTTTTTTGGCGTTTTGAAATAGCACAGTGGACTACATATGAAGATAGTTGAAGCATCAATTTGCTGCCAGTGCTGCCATCCCTTGTAAGGGTAATCTTTGCTGAAAGTGAGGAATGGGGACAGAGGCCAACAGCTTAGACCACTGCACCTAAATCTGCTAGAACTGTCTGTCAAAATCCTCCCCTTTGAGGTATAGGTGCTCCAAAGCCAAGGTTTCATGGTTCAGGAACTGGCCAATGCTGGCCTTCTGCTGGAGTGAAGATGTTTCACCCTGTGCTGTTGCATCCAGAGGTTGCGCGGCACAAAGTCCAGAACACTGCTGACGAGTGGGTAGGGTCCGGTCATTTGGCTGTGATTTATCCATACTCTTAAGGTGGGTTTCACTGATTGAACATACACACCTGGATCTCTCTTCACCATTTAGGGCTTCCTTTTAGAGTTGGTGAAGGCTGACTCTAAAGGCCCAATTTGTGCTCTGTCAGAGCAGGCATCTAAAGTAGGTGACATGAATCATGGTCTTAAAATGCCCATTTCTCTTCATTAGCTCTAAAGGAAAGTTATGATTTCTGGCTCTGGCTCTGAAGGTAAATTAAATGAACCCCACATTTTGTGTCCAATTTCCAAATATTTTCTCCAGTTTTGTGGTTTGCACCCTCAGAAAACAACTCTATATTTGCATGCTATGACAGATATATCAGCAGTGCGTTTTTACTGTTTGTAGCAATATTTGTGCAAATAAGAATAATTAAAAAGTTTTATACATTTTTGAAGTATTTTCTATGACGAATAATTGGTATGCAAAATTTAAAAACTGATTAGCAAGTGGGAGAAACAAACAAGATAGTAGAACATTTATTTGAATTACTTATATAAAGTTAAATTTTTGAAGGAGAAAATATGTTATTTCATTTAGAAGATATGCTGCAAACAGAAAAAGTAATAATGAGTGTTGCAGATTCAAGGTTACTGTGCACCTCTTTTGACTGTGAGTGGTCACATTTGAACGATGATGAAGTGATTTCTGTAGCTAACTTCACTTAGGTAGAACTTAGGGATGTAGGTGCTATTTACATGCAAAATAGTATTGTAATTACTAAAATCGCTGGTGTGTCTCTATGTTGTGTAAGCTGTTTCTGATCTGCATTTGAAGTTGTGTGGTGTTTACCTCGAGATCCAGGTTGATGTTAAAACATGTTCCCTTGTAACTGGAGAATTTTCTGCTTGCTTCCAAAAATGATTTGCAAACTACTCTCTGATGTAGTCTCACTGCATATATGCAGTATATGGGCTACATTCTCAGTTCTGAGCATACCCCGCACTTGCAAATTAGGTGAAGCAGAGGTTGGGCTCACATTAAAGCAATACTTCAGGGCTTAAATCTGCTCTCTGAAGCTTCCAGGAGCTCGCTGATGAAGGGAACCATGCTTCATTGCCGATGTAGATATAACCAATAAGGCTTTAATCTTGAAAGATTATAGTATGTGTCTTACAGGTTTTAGGAACCTCACATGCTGATTTCCTGGCTGCCTGTACTGTTGTGGGGAAAATCACAGCAAAGAGAAAGGAGTACAATTTGTGCAATTGGGAAGAAAATCGGCATGTCTTTCTTTCTCACTCTGTTCTCCGTGTTTCTAACTCAGCCTTAGTAAAACTTGTAAAGTAAAGTAAAACTTGTGCCTTTACTACAAACTCAGCTGAGTTTAAAATGAGACTCCTTACAACTGTAGAAAGTATGAGCCTTGTTAATGTGTATGACAGAAAATTGCTGAAAGATGAAATCTGGCAAAACAGAAAATAATTCTTTTTGGAGAAGGTGTGCATGTGGTGGGTACCACACAGGACAAAGACAAAGGGTGGGGAAACCCAGAAACCTGCATTTTCACAAACTGCAAGAAAACTATTTCTGGACCTGTGACTGGAAAATAATGTCTCGGTATCTAGTTATTTGGGATTATACCATGAACAAAAGGGAAATCATGGCCAAAGAGTGAAATCACAGAGTGTGGTTCTGTAGCCCAGAAAAGGACTCACAATTCTGAGCAACTGGCAACTGGATCCTGTGCTTATTCTGGCTTCACCCCAGTCTCTGCCACTCTGGTGCTTTGGAAGACAAGTGTGATCAAAACAGAAACTCCTTTTGTGAAACCTGTGTCATTTACTCCCTGAGATACAAATACATGTGGACCAGGACACCAACAGCTCAGCATAAGCATGCCCGTGGACTATCACCCTGCTGAGGGGATCTTGGAGACACCCTTTGAAGGGGTGAGGAAGGGCAGGGATATCTGCCACTACGGAGTGGGCTGCAGGCTCATCAGCACCCTTAGGTGCTCTGTACACCCTTACAGCCGTCCAGGAAGACATGGCTACAGCTCATCTGTCAAGGCAAAGGTTGATGTAACACATGACCAAAATATGTGCAACCAATAACAGACTATTCAATTACCCTATGAGTCAGTAGGCCTTTTAGTCAAACAATAAAATGGCCAAGATCTCACTGTCTGTGGGTGACCAGGAACCAAGGAATTTCTGTCTTATTCCTTCATCTTATTGTACATTAACTCTTAACTAATACTTCTTCACTTATAAACCTTATTATTGCATATTTAGATGCATAAGCTGGTTTTTTTTTAGTGGTGGAATTGCTGCTTGTTTTTAAATACTGCTGAAGATATGATCATATATAAGATATGGCAACCTAACCATCAAACTCAAGCAACAGTAAACGGGGAATTTTTTTTTCCAATCCTCATTTCACATATTAACTGTCAAACCCAATATTTATGCCACTTTTTTCATTTACATGTTTTACCCACAACTCCTTTAATACAGAAATTTCAATAACTAAGGCGCAGATGTAATTTCCAGTCAGAGCAAAGTGTTACCTTGAATCCATCATGCAGAGCTAAACCCAGGAGCCAGGAGGAATTCAGAAGGGGACATCTCAGATCTCTTGAATGTGATATAGATAGGAATAAAAATTAAACCAAGTTGCTTAGACTCAGCTGAGGTAGGATCAGGATTAGCCCAGGATTAGTAACTTTATATCTCTAAATACACAAATGCAAATTCTGCTCTAGTAGGCAGAAAAAAAATCCCTACAATAGCTTAATTTTTATTAACATTGTTTAGACTTTTGCATGGAATTTCTACACTTGTATGAAAATGGGCAAATATTTAGGGACAGAAGAAGGATTTTGTGCCTGTGAATTATACTAATGTGGGAAAGAAAAAGGTGTAAATGCAGGTGATCCGTGAGAATAGAATTTTTGTGAACAGACCCAGACAAATGAGGCGTAAGCCCTCCTGACAAAACGTTGCCATTTGTTTGCTGGTAGGTCCATGATGCTTATTTTAGACAGAGAAATTGCTTGAAAATAAAAGGACACTGCTTAGATAGGGAACTCTGATGTGACTGTGACTCAGTGAAATCGATTGAACTAGGAGACAAGAAAATAAGCCTGTGCGGTGCTGTGATTTCCACACCATGCAGAGAGCACAGGGCCTCCAGTGGGAAGTACAGCTCCCCAGACATGTGGGTTTAATATCTGTAGGGTATGCAGTGATCACTGCTGTGCAGCAGGCATTCATCTCTCCTTTTCTTGCATACAGTCAGAGCTTGACAGGTAAGAGGAGTGGTTCTGCACAGTGTACAGTGTCCAGGGAGGCGTGCAGCAAAGTTGCCTGCAAACATCTTGCTCGGAAGTGGTGCAGATCAGCACACGCTCATATCTCTGTGGGTTTTATTTGCAGATCCCCTGCAGGCAAAGTTTGCTTAACTAGTTGAACTGGCTCTTTCTGTCTTGTTTTTTTGGCAAACTAAGAATTTCCTTCCTGATAAAAACGGACGGCGGGCGCCCCGATTGGGTGCCGTGTTGGAGAGGATGTGACATCAGGCACATCTCTCGCTTTGCCGGATCGCTGGCTGCCTACCAGGGCAGCCAGGGAGCTGCTTCGTTAAATCCCAACCCAGGTACTCGAGTTTCTGCACAAAGTGCTGCCGGCACCACGTACTGGTCTGTTTCAAGATCTGTTTGTCTCGTGCATGCAGAGTCTGCTTAATAGATCACTCCCACCACTGGCAGCTTGCCGGGGACGATGGAATTTGAACTCTTGAGACCGACCACGAAGTGAAAAAACAGAAATTGGACACACGGGGCTGAGATGGATGATGAGGTAGCAAATCAAAAAGGCAGCAAACTGCAAGGAGCCAGAGGCCAGGCATCTGCAATGTCTCTATCAAACCCACTGATGAGGGGTAAGTAATGCTCCTGCCTTGCCACAAGACTTCACCTCTGCCAGTGGCAGCAAAGGATTGGGTCAGGCTACAGTGGTGTGTTGCTCCTGATGTTCTGCTTCCAGGGCAGGTCCAAAGTCAGTCCTACTGTATGTCCCCATGTCTCCTTACTTCAGATGGGATTTTAATAAGCTATTCCTATTTGACACTGTATTTTTGGTGAGTTTTAGTGTATCACAGGAAAAAAAAAGGTATGATTCTGTACCACAGTTTGTACAAGTGGAAACAAATGCAACACTTAAACCATAGCACACTGAAAAAGAAGTTGCAATGTGGCAGCTCAGCATCGACTCAATTTCCCTTGTTTGTTTTTTTTTCCTCTCTTTTCATTCCCTTCCTCATTCCTTTCCTTTCTCCTTTCTCCTTTTATCTTTCTTCTTTTTTTTATTTATCCTTTTTTTTTTCCTTTTTTCTTTGACTTTTTTTTTTTGTCCTTTTTTTTGCTTTGCTTGTTTGGTTTGGGGAATTTATTTTTTTTTTCTATTTTTCTACTGTATTTTTCTTTTCCTTTCCCTTTATCCTTTATCATTTGTCCTTTTCCTTTTTTTCTTTCAGATGAGCAGACCTAAGTAATGTTCCTCAGGCTGAACCATTAGCCCTAGCAGGCTCTTCTGCAATGGCCAGGGCATTGTGGTCAGTTGTGACCAATGCGGTTGTGGTCATCAGTGAAGAGTTATTTAGACGAATGGCCTCACTTTGATCATTGTTCTGTTGTCTGGCCCAGAGCCATTGAAAATATGACATGATGGCAAAAGACAAGTAATTTAAATTCACGTAACAGTTTAGCTGGATGTGTTCCCTGTAGTTCTGTTATCTGAGAAGCTGTTCGTTCAGCTCATGGTGAGTGCAGAGGGAATGAGGTAATTAAGATAATGTGACTTTACACTCACTCCTTTACTGGGCTATTCAGGATGCTTCCATTCACACCTCGTAGAAAATTAAAACCCTAAAACCACAATGCAAAGATGGTCAGTGTATCTGCTGTGTAGTCTGCCTTTCCTCATGCGTGTCACTTACGTACATCCTGAGGCTGGGGTGGGAGCTAGGTTATTAACAATATGAATCGAACCATGTCCACACTGGAGATGAGCTCCAGCAAAATGGAGGCTGAGAGAAAGGGAGCCCACATGCCGCACTTTTCCACATAGATCATTTGGTCCTTTGAAAATCAGAGTTCGTTCTATTCCTCTTGTGCCTGCCTGTTCCTTACCAGAGTCAATAAGCTCTGCTAGAAACTCACAGCAGGAATGTATTTGTCTCAGGCTACATATATCATAAACTTTAGAGAAAGCCTTAGAATATGAAGAATACCATTTGTAATACTGTTATATATAATGCCATAGGCATATGTATATGCAAATACATATGCAAGAGCATACCTCTGCCAAAATGATTTCAAAGCCCCTTGCAAGCTCCACTGTGCATGACCGCTATGGAAGGAAACTAGCCTGGGGACAGGCATGGAGTGTCAACACCCTCCACCTGATCAGAGTCTGGAAAAACATACTTTCAACCATCGCCACAAAAATGAGTGCTCTGTTGTCCACACAGGGTGGTCAGGGTTCGCATGTTTGTGTGGCTATTGTTACAAGGATCCCTCTGTGTACTGAGCCCTGCCAGCATTCACATGTCCAAGTGATGGCAGTGCCATTAAACAAGAGGTTTAATGGGCTTGCTGGGATTTCCAGTAGCAAAAGGGGAGCTAAGGTGACCCAATGCCACTGAAACAGTGGGTTTTGCATGTCTAGATGCTGAAGCTATTGAGGCCTGACTCAACTTGCCTGTGGACTAAGGTGTGGGTAAACTTAAAATTGGGATAAATGGTCTCATTCCTCTGTGAAAGAACAGTTGTACATGTTTTTGGCAATGAGAAATCCTTGTTCCTGTGGTAATACACAGCTGTGCCACCCACATACACTGGCCTTTCTACTCCTTAGGCAGCTCTGCTGGGCAAAGTTTTTTGAGGACTCTCCAAAAAGTCACTATTTCACGATTAAAAGTCCATGGCATTAAAAGTCCATGGCATTTTCTTAGGCTCTAATCAAAATGATATGAATATGGATCATTTGTATTACTGACAGTTTGCCTCTTGTGCTATGCAGAAGGGAGTGAGACCCCACCATCTACTTCAGCCTTCCTCCTCCTCCAGCCAAGGAACATCAGTTCCAGCCTGGAGCAAGCAGAAAATAGAAACTTTGTGGTTTGCTGGAGGGCGATGCCTTGGGTGCAGGAACTGAGGAAGCTTTCCTTCCCCTGCAGGGAGGTTGCCTCCCCAGTGTTGCTTCAGGGTGGAGTGCTTGCTGCAAATGGAGTTAGGGCAGGAGAGATGGCAGCTTGGGGCCATGATGTTCATGACAGCAGATTTAGCAGATTTGTAAGTATGCCATGGCAGTTAGTCATCAGAGAGGTTTTTCAACCCCTTCTTCCTAATGTATCCAAGGCTGGTGTGAAGCTACCATAGCCCTCCACTTCCATTTAGGATGAAAGTTCCTTTCAGTCCAGAATTCCCAGCTGGATTACTGCATGTTGGTACATGCCTCTTTTTATTTTTCACCGACATTTATTTTTGATGAATATGTGGTCAGTCTTTAGTATCGTTGTTAAGACTTGGCAAAATCACAAGCTTGTGGCCAGTCCACAGACAACTCTGGTCTGGCTCTTTTTAGAGTTTCAGTAGAAACCTGTCTTTTCTCAAGAAAGCACTGAATGGAAAAATTCTGCACATGTATGTGATGACATGACTGTGCACCTCCCTTTTTGTCACAAGACTGCTGACACAATCGTATAACAACTTAGTAGATTGCATAAAACCCCACCTGTATTTGTGTGGCCAAAAAAAGGCCAAGCTGCAGCTCAGAAAACTTGCTCTTCAATCTAGATTTTTAGAATTACTATAAACATGCTTCCCTTACAACTCATGCAGATTGAGTAATGGCATTAGTTTCTAAATGGGAAAAGCAAAAGCCTAGTTTAGCCCATCTATGAGCCATTGTTCAGAGATGGTAAGATGCAATGTGTACATGTTTGCAAAAGTGTGCTACATCAAGTAACCAAAAAATGGTGTATTGTAGTAGCAGAAATAATCCTTTCACCTATATGAACAACTCTTGGCAAGTATATTGCATGGTCATAAAAGTGTCTTGCAAGGGTAACTATGAACATATAGCAGACCTTTTGCAGCCACTATCCTGGCAGAAAAATATCCCTCTACCTCACATAGTTATGCAGGCAAAGATATTCTGTGTGTGATAAAAAACACGTTTCAGACACCACCATCCTCAGGTTGCAATTTACATACTGCAAAATTTTCCAACCACAAAACCATTGTAAGTCTCAGTATACTAGATCTTATCTTGTTTAAAGTTCATGTCGTTTACTGAGTATGCTTGAAGATGAGAGAGCAGTAATGCAACAGATGGGGACACGGCTGACACAGTTGGTTATCACCCTGTTCCAGCACACTGTATCTCTCTGGGTTACAGTGCCTCACCACCCCTACAGTGAGAATTTTTTTTAATGTACTCTCTTCCAGCTTAAAGCCATTCCCCTTTGTCCTGTTACTACATGCCCTTATAAAAAGTCCCTTTCCAGATTCCACTGAAGTTCCCCTTCTATTAATATTTCTATGTTTTATACATGCTATACCTCACTTTGTGGTTTCAACAATGCAGAGAGTACAGGTATTATTTAAAATACACCACTTCAGAGGTTAGCACCAAACACCGAAAACTGAAAGGCAAAATCTACAGCTTGTATTTTGATACCTTCCTTGTCAGGTATTGTTTGACTCCAGCCCAGCTCTGAGCAGAGGTAAATGACTGAGCATAATGTCTTCAAAATGTGGTCCTTTTGCTCTAGTTGGTTAAGTGTAATGATCTTGTGAATACGAAGGCACTGGAAGTAGTTCAATGTGAAGGCCAAGCTCAGTCAGAGCAATGCAATTTTCTGCAAATCCCTCTCTTATCTTCTGAAGGGGAGTGCAGCTGCTCAGCACCAGCACAGGATGAGTTAAAAACACACTCAGAGAGAAGCTATCCTCTTGTCTCACTCTCTCCCTATAGCTGCTCCAAGGAAAACTTGGAAGCTCAAGTAATGAAATAGAAGAAGAGAGTTTTGCTGGTGTCATGCAGTTGAAGTAAAGTATGCTGATGTGACAGTCCATGGAGTTGTTAGCCTTTTTCCTGTCTTTCTTTTTATGCAGACTTTGTTTCAGACTGGTCTCCTTTACACGATGCTTCTACCCATGGACGCCTGTTTACTCTGACGAAACTCATCAAACAGGTACCCTTTCACGGGTTGGTTTTTCCACGAGCAGTTCTTTGTCTAGTGCAAGCTCTGTACATTAAGGTGGTATACCTTGGGTCGTACTTTAATTCTGGTGCAGGTGATGCAACCCTGGTTGCTGGGGTCTCTGGGCAGCTGGAGAATTCCTTCTGCAACTCCTGCACCTTCAAGCAGTGTTTGGTGCCCTGGATGAGGAGCAGCTCCAGATCTAGGCAAGGCTCTGGCTGAGACTTCATTTCAGCTTCATACACATCTGTTTCTGAATTGCCTGAGGGTACCAGGGCCCCTGCTCCTGCTACAGCAGGGCAGGGCTGGTGAGAACCAATTCCTGAACCTCACTGCTCCATTTCTTTGAAATTCTTGGATTTAGCCTGTGGAGGAGTTGATGGGAAGGGAAGGATATTGGAGATTCTTCCAGCCTAACCTTCTGGACCATCAAGCATGCTAGAAACAAAAATTCCTGTAGAACCAAACCAATGGTTTCTAATGCAGGGGCTGGCTTTCCTTCAGTGTGCCTCACTACAAGGAGCAGAAAACACCACAAAAGCATTTCAATGTTTGATCTAGTCAAACAACCACAGCCTCAGCAGGCAGGAAGTCAGAAGGCTTGAGCAGTGATGTAAAAATGTGTCAGTCATGACCTTGCCAAGAACTCTAGTATCAACTTTTCATCATTTTGTTATTTCAGATTTTGTTATCCATAGTGTAGTAGAAAAAAATCATTCTGAGTTCCTAAAAGGATATCTGTATTGTCCCATTGGACAGTGTGCTCTGCCTACAACAGCTTTTTGCGCTGATTAGCAGTGTGTGGAAGGCTCATAGCCTCTTTCTCTACTTATTGAGATGAGTAACTCCAGGCAGTTGAGAAAGGTCTGATTACATAAAGCTTTAAGGCTAAAAAGTTGGGTTTTTTTGTTTTCTCTAGGGGGAATTTGGTAGTTGGTTGCAATGATATTTTCCATTATTTCATCAGGGAAGTGATGTGAATCTTGTTACAGCAGCTCAGGTGTCTCCACTGCATGAAGCCTGCCTAGGGGGTCATGCTGCTTGTGCCAGTGTCCTATTAAAACATGGTGCTCAGGTGAGTACATGATAGATAGACCATTATCTCTAGTGTTAATATATTTTATGATCATATTTTAATGCTAGGTGACATACTATTTCATGCCAGCGATTTACACTGTGATTTACGCTTTGTACTTAGCTCTGCTTAAGGTGCATGTTATAAACTGCCATTTTTAATAAAGTAATCCAGAAAGCACAGATATAAATAAGTTACTGCTGTTCTTTAGATGAACTTTCAGTGTTCTCATCATTTACTGAAAGAATAAGGGGAAGTTCTTCTTGCAAAGGTTTTATAATCTTGCAACAGTTAAGGATGCACAAACTAATCTCATTGGTGTTGATATGAAGAGTCTCAAGTGGAGGTGTAGGACTGTTAGGATCAACATGATAAAATGGGAAGAAAATTGAAAAAAACATGCAAGTAGAATAGTGAAATAGGCGTGTCTTATGGCCTCTACTTTTCAAGCTAATGTTGGAATTACAGTGAGTAAGAAAACTCACTGTATATTTATTACTTTTCAGTTTAAAATTAAAAAAATAAAACAAAATGAAGGTTGCACATTTTCAGCTAAAAATGCACTGTTTCAGGAGAGGGCTACAGGCAGGTGGGTTTCAGCTGAGATTACAGAAATGGGCATGCATTTAACTTTGTAACTTGGTAACTCCTGAGAGAGGCCAGAGTGGCACTGGTACAACATTCTTTTGCAGGGGGAGAGACCTGGGGGCAAATTTTCAAAAGATTTTCTTAATTATCTTTTTAATAAAAGGTTGTAATCTTTCTAACCAACAGGAACTTTTTTTTTCCCAATAAATTAAATAAAAATTGAAACCCCTGTTTTCTGTTGAGAAACTGGATAATTTTCATCTGTTTCGAAACACTGAGAAGATTAAAAAAAAACCCAAAAAAGCCTGATTGTGCTATTTTCCCTCAGGTGAATGGAGTTACTGTGGACTGGCACACTCCATTGTTCAGCGCTTGTGTCAGCGGCAGTGTGGCTTGCTTGAATTTGTTGCTGCAGCACGGAGCCAGCCTAAACCCACCCTGTGACTTGGCGTCACCTATCCATGAAGCTGCTAAGAGAGGTAATCTCAAAGGCATCACCACTCCTTTCCATGTTGCTAGAAATGTGTTGAAGTGGAAGAGAGAGATAATTTGTTTGACTTTGGTCATGTGAAATACCTTCCTAGTTGGTCTCCTCACAAGTGATACAGTTCCTCCCACTTCTGGTGCTTATCGAGGGCAGCTCAGCTCGGCTCCTGGGGCCTCCGAGTTCACAGGGTGACACCTGGAAGGGGATCATAGAATGGTTTGGGTTGGAAGGAACCTTAAAGCTCATCCAGTTCCAGCCCCCTGCCATGGGCAGGGGCACCTCCCACTAGACCAGGCTGTCCAGCCTGGCCTTGAACACTGCCAGGGATGAGGCAGCCATAGCTTCTCTGGGCAACCGGTGCCAGTGCCTCACTACCCTCACAGGGAAGAATTTCTTCCTTACATCTAATGAATTGTCCAAGTCAGTCACCTATGATGTGGACATCTGAGGGAGTTGTCTGGCTATCTTCAAAAGCACAGTGTGATTCATCTCATCTTTGGTAGACATCTGATATGAGTTGGATAAAATGTGAGGGATTTAGCCAGTTTTTGCTAACAGTGGCTTTACAGCTCCTGTTTTCCAGGTTGGAAACACTGGAGTGGAAGAAAGTGTTAAACTATTATCTCTTGACAAAACAAAACATTGAATCATTGCCAAATTACACCACTGCAATAGGGAATTTGACTTTTCCTGTATCCCTTTTAAGGTCACGTGCAATGTGTTGAACTCCTCGCATCCCATGGGGTAAATATAGACCATAACATCAAACACCTGGGTACTCCACTTTATGTAGCTTGTGAGAATCAGCAAGTGAACTGTGCCAAGAAGCTGCTTGAGTCAGGTAAAGAGAAAAATAGAGGATCTTGTATTTTTGCATCCTGCAACAACTATCTTTGGGTTTTCTATGCACTGAAGATTTAGAGAAGTTCCTGCTCTGAGACCTGAAGATGTTTAGCTCTTATTGGCAACCCTGAGTTAAATGGGGCAGCATAGTAACCAGAGTCTTCTTGACACCAGAACTCAGGTTTACAGTTCCCAACAAATGATGGGTGATCCTGGATTTCACATGGCCACTGGTGGCTGGAACAAACACCATCCTTTCCAGTGTCTGTGTGGGTGATGCCACAGTTATTTGACACGGACAGAAAAAAAACCTCTTTTTTTCTTTTCCTCCCTGTTTGCCCAACACAACTGACTCAATTATTTTTATATAGGATTTTGGAAAACATTTTACCCACCTTTTAGGTAGGTAGATAATTATTTAACACAGTGATCTTTTAGGTTTTTGGAAGAAGTAAAATACAAATTAACCTAAATGTTAAATGTTTGGCTATTATTTTCTGGTTTGTGCCATTTTGGGGTTGGGTTTTTTGTGGTTTGTTTGTTTGTTTGTTTGTGGGGTGGTTTTTTTGGTGTTTTTTTGTGTTTTTTGTTGTTGTTGGGGTTTTTTGTTTTGTTTTGTTTTGTTTTTTCAGTCTCCTATAGATGGGTGTGTACTATAAAAACATTGTGAACAGTTCAGAATTACTTCTGCAGCTCACCCTTCTTAGGGTGTTTTAGGAGCCATTAGCCAAGGATAACAGATGGGGGAGCACTCATCAGAGGTGCTTGTTTATTTCCTGCTCTACCTGCCTACTATGCCTCCAGAACTTTTTCATCCTCACATTTTTTTCCTCAACAGATACTTTGGCATTTGAAAATGCCACCAGCTTAAGCCTCCAGTACAGAGCAGGTTGAAACCCTGCACGTATTTTAATGGAATGGGGCACTGGGATGGGGAACAAAGGTGGGCCGTAGGTGGAACTGTATCTTTGTCCTGCTTCAAGATATTCATGAGCTGAACCGTGAATGAAGGACTTCATGCACAGTTCCTCTGGAATCATATTCTTAGTCACAACCCCACTCTTCCTCAACCAGTGTGAGTTGTTCGTGTGCAAACTGTAGTACCAAGCGCCAGTGTAAGGAAATCCACTTCTGGTGGATGCTAGAGCATTTATGGATTGTTCAGAGAAATAGCAGCTAGTGTGGGAAATGGAAAATGGCTACTGTACAGCCATTATTCTTTGTCATTTTTCTTTGTCATGTCTTGGTGTTCAGGAGCAAATGTGAACAGTGGCAAGGGCCTGGACTCCCCTCTGCATGCGGCTGCCAGGAATTGCAGTGTGGAGCTGGTGACACTGCTGATTGACTTTGGAGCAGACATTTGGGTGAAGAATGATGAAAGCAAGAGGCCGATGGAGCTGGTACCACCCAGCAGTCCTGTGGGGCGACTGTTCCTGCAGAAAGAAGGTGCACCTTAACACTCATTTTATTCTTTCAGTCAGGATTAGTTAAGGAAAAAACAAACTGCTGCAAAAGACTATACTGTTCCATGCTACTCACACTATAAAACTGAGAATAGCTAAGCTTATTCCATTCACTAACATATGGACACTGTGTTTTCTAGTGTAAGTGTATAGTGGAGCACTAACAGTGACAACAACCATAACTCATCTTTTGACCTCTGATCTGTGAATCTACTGCATTGGAGAGCAATCATATGGAGCTTGTAATATAATGCAAAATAGAGTTTAGGGTGAAAAAAACAAACAAAATACTCCTTAGATATTAATGGTAGCCTTTTCTGACTGCCTAAAGCACTGAAGTCAGCTGGAACCACTCAGTTCCCTTGTGTCTGAGACAGTAGACCCAGGAGTGTTATCTGGAGTGTGCTGACAAGCAGGCAGCCAATCTTCTCTGATGGGAGTTGAGACTAACTAGTGAGTGCTAGGACTCAGGTCTTTGGTTATACAGTATGCTGACAATCAGGTCTGTGCCAGGCACTTGTCTCAGAATAAATGCAAAATTGGAAACAGAAAATATTCAGTGCATAGAATCATAGAATCACAGAATGGTTTGAGTTGGAAGGGACCTTAAAGATCATCCAGTTCCAACCCCCTTGTCATGGGCAGGGACACCTTCCACTAGACCAAGTTGCACAAAGCCCTGTGCAGCCTGACCTGGAACACTGCCAGGGACTTGGAAGCCACAACTGTGATACTCATACTAAGATATCTGCATGTAATATTGAGGAAAGAAAAAAGTACGTTGAAAGACTGATCTAGTTCTTTGCTGTTTAATTGTTTGGTCATGTTCCTACGTAGGTGCAAAAGTATCTTTAAAACGAAAAAATGTGCTTTTTTGTGAGGATTAAGGAAAATTGCACAGAAATTATATAATGAATATATATTTATATATGTATATACATTTATACACTAGTCTGTTTTTACAGGTCAACATTATGTGCTGGATAATCCAACAGTATCAAACTGTAAGCTTAATGTTTAGGAAGAGCTTATTGTGTACCTGTAAAAGAAATAGTGCCAAGTAATTTTATGTTATAGATTATGAATATCTTAATGAATTACAGAGAAAAAAAATTATTTACTTTATTGTTTTTTGAGAAATTTATTGAGAAATTTATTGAGAAATAAATTGAGAAAATTTATTGAGAAAAATTAGAATAAGTTCTCTAGTGTCTACTTATTGTTGTACTTGTGTTCTCATTCAGTCAGTAAGATATATACATTACTAAATAATCTTTATTCTCATTATTTTAAACAAGCTGCTGATGGTGTGGTCCATGACTCTGTTATGCCAGTTAGATGTTGATGTGATTTGTTGTCATAAAAAATTTACACCAAGGTAAAACTGTAATAACAAAGTGATGAGTCAGGCCATGTTTGAAATAATGACAGGAACATAAGAGCATAAAAAAAACTGTGCTGTGCATGTTATGTGTGAGCAACTGGTATTTGGTTTCACAGTCTAATCTATGGTGCACAGTGGTGTTCTTTTCAGCTGAAATCCCTGCTGCAATAGACTCCCAGCTCCTGTGGCACCACGTGTGTCCTGTTTATTTGAGATAATGTTTCAGGCACACCCTATGGAGCTGGCCTGAGAACCACTGCTCAGGCTGAGCTGACAGCTAGCTAGCACAGTAAGGAACTTTTCTAACTGAAATCCAGCAATTGACATCAGAAACTATAAATGTCTGAAAGGCATTTTGCTGCTGAGTGGTGTTTTTCTGGTGTTCTCCAACATGCCCTTCTCTGAATAGGGTCATGCTTGATGGACTGCTGATGTCCAACTTCTTTTGCTGGCTGAACTGTCAGTTACAACCCATGACAGTGCTGTAACATTACTCCTCTGGTTTGACACAGAGGTTTGGAGATGTGCTGTGAGGATTAAGAGTCACCCTGCCAGCCCCACAGCCCCTCAGCTCTGGCATGAATGAGCTGCTGCTCTCCTGTCCCTGTCCCACACACAGCCCCTCTCCCCCCATGCTACAATTTCTGGGGGCAGCATCTGCAGTATGTTTCCCCCCCCAGAGATGAGTTGGTGAGTGTGCTCACCTAGTCACCCTAGGACTAGTCCAGAACAGGTGTAGTACATGTGGTGGTCTCCCTTCCCATTACTTCACCATCCTACCAGACCACCGCATACCCTGAATGCATTGGAGAGAAAGTCCTACTTGTGGGCTGGAGAACTAGCTGATGATCCAGAAATGCACTGTGTTTTTAAGGACTATGTTTGTGCTTGCTAAATATTTTCCAGTGTTTTGGTAAGTTGTTAGATTTGAAGTAATTTTTATTTATTTAATTGAAGCTTTTTAAAATGAGATGTTTACAGGCAGGGCATTTACCTGTGGGATTAGAATGGCCGAAGACATACACAGCGTGACACTACAATAGCCAATTTAACTTGTTCTATATTGGCTTGCCTTGTTTTGTACCTAGCCTTTGGGTAACTAACTCAACTCATTTGCTGACTTTAGCAGAAGGGTGCAGCTCTTCGTACAGCCCTTCTAGTACAGCAGTTTTCAGCCTTGTAGATCTGCTGGAAATGTGGTAACCTGCATGAGGGAAGTCTCAAAAATTGATTAAAGCTGTCATCTCACTACATTTTTGATGCAACCCCTGTTCTTTCCCAGTGCATTGTACTCCTCTGCTAACACTTCAGCTCCCTGGTCACTGCTATCCTAGCTGCCCAGCAGGCAGGCACGTCATGTGGTACCTAAATTGTCCTCTCCCAGCTCACCTGCCTCCCTTTTGCTTCCTACAGTGCCTTTTCTTATCTCCTCCCCACTCGCAGCACCCCACCCTTAGTCCACGCTTGCTGCTGCTGCCTCCTTGCACCCTTCTTATCTGCCCTTCTATAGCCTCTCTGACTGTCAGCCTCGAGCAAGAAGTGGGTTGCAAACTTGGATCTCACTGGAGAAGTGAGAGGGAAAGGACTTTGAAAGAAACATCAATCATCTCTTCTTAGACAACACAAACTGTTTCATGCAGCTTAAAAGGGAAAGACTGACACTGCTAATGCTAATTGTGACTGTGTAATGACAGAGAGTGACTAACTAGGGTTGAAGTGCACTGCAGGTGGGCTGATGTCCTTTGGTGGGTGCAGGTCTGGTCTTTCACTGCTGAGCATTCTGGGGCCCATGCACCCCTGGCACGAGGCAGGTTGCAGGAGGTGGGGGGAGCAGTGATGCACAGCTGATGCTTTCAGGTTAATAATTTTGGAGTGATAAAGCCACATGTGTAACTTTTTTCCTGCCTCTTTCTCCAGGGCCGCTGTCCTTGATGCAATTGTGCCGCCTGTGCATCAGGAGGTGCTTTGGACACAAGCAACATCAAAAAATAACCGGACTTCTCCTCCCAGAAGAGCTGAAACATTTCCTTCTCCACGTATAAGCCTTACATGTTTGAATTGGTGCCTTTAATAACACAGCAAGGTTTGTTGAGGAATGACTCTTTTCTGATCAGTAGCATTGCCAATGCCTGCGATGTTAATTGCTGGTCTGTAGTAAAGCCATGAAAGGCCCAAGAAGCATGGGACTGACCAACTCGCTCAGAACATGCTGTCACCACCCCTAGCAAATCTGACATTTTGGAAAAGAAGAGTTCTCCATGATTGCATGGTGAAGCTTGGAAATGTGTCTTGAGAGCCCCCTAGAAAGCATAGAAAATGAGCATAGCATTCTAAAATAGATCTCTTGATTCTCTGGCACAGGTTCAGAGAGCTCGTGGTTGACAGCCCTTTACGAATAAAACACATAGCCCAGTGCAGCACTAATGTATATACTGAAGATCCTGAGGCTAGCACTCATGTGCCTGCCATCTGCGAGTGCAGGCACACATACCCACACCACTGTATGGGCAAGGAAAGGGAACCCAACTGAATCTACTTGCAAAGCAAACAGGGCCCTCTGGCAGATGTTATTTATTTTCTATTACACTGCAGATGGAGAAGCACCAACCAGCAATCATCTGCATTTAGGCCAGAATCTGAAACACACATTTCTGCCATGACAGCAAGTAGGTCACTGCTGATGGCAGCTCCCTACAGTGCAATCATAGTGGGGGGGAAGTTTTTAATAATCCATTAAAATCACTTATTCCTGATGCTTTGAGACATAAGGGAGACACACTTCAGAACTACATATTTTCTCCTTGCAGCATATCATTTTTCAAGGGCACAAGCTATCAGTTGCAGACATTAAGTGCTCCTCCTTTCTGCCCTGAAAATTAGTGATATTTCCTAAGTATTTCTCAGCATGTGTCAGAAAAACAACAGCTTCTATTCCCTTACCCACCCAAGAAAATAGATAATTTTTCTCTTGGAGAGATGCTACTTCATTCATAGCAATTTTCATGGCAGTGGTAATAATAACACCTCTGATGTGTGGTCATAAAACAATTAAAATACTGAATTAAAGTCCGTTAAAAAGATAATGGATAATTTCTGCCCCCCAAGTAGTTGCTGAGCTGATGGCTCAGTGTGTGTGTCTCAAACAAACATGACATGTGGTTCTTATTCCACTGAGGTCACAAGAACAAATATTCCCTCCAGCTAAACTTTAACAACAGTATTTTTCTTTCCCTCCTAGAAACATGTCCTGCTGCCACAAACCAAAGTGCAGTTATGACCACTCTGTGCTCTCCTGGGTGTTCCCACGGGGGATATCATCTGCCCAATACACACAGAAGCAAGGATGCTGAAGCTTTGACTCTCCTACCCACCTCCCTGTCCCCTCTCCACCTCTGAACCATGGTGCATCTGCATCACCTGGGGACAGCAGCACACCCACCACTTCCCCTGAGGGGGTACTGCCATGTCACTCCTGTGTTAGAGGGGCAGAACATGCACTTTGATGATTTTGGAGATCTTTTTCTTTTTCACTTTGCATTAAAGACTGCTGCAAGAGTGGGCTTGGTGTGTGAAAACTGTGATGACGTTGTTAATGCCAGCAATGAGATGATATGGATTCCTCATTTCCTAAGTGAATAGCAGCCTTCAAACACACAAAGCTATTTTGATATTTATTAGTGTGCTGCTGTATGCTGTGCAGGCCTTCCTTTTGCATATGAGAAGTTAAAGAGGATGGATCAAAAGCTACCTGGGTGTTCATATTTGATATAAATTGCAATTCAAATCCTCAGATGGACATGTCTGCTGGCTATAGACATCCAGTATGATGGTTTGATTTTTCTTTTGTGCTGACCAAACACATCAAGAGTGGTTCTGTTGGTATTGTGGGACACTAAATTGTACCCTAACAGGAGAAAATTACAAACACAGTTAGGTTCATAACTCCCATTGTGACAGAGAAACCTAGAAATCCTCACTTACCTGACCATATATCACACGTAATTTGAGCCATGTAAAAATTCACTGTATGGTTTAAAATAGCCTTCTACATTTCTTCCTTCCTCCTGGGGAAGAAAAATAGACATCTGTCTTCATGAGTTGAATAAAAGCAAGGCATTTTGGGTGGAAAAGGTGGATCCTTCTTAAATCGGTATCTTGGATAAGCTGGATCTACATTGAAAATATGAATGAACCTAGTGCTTAACTTTTCAAGATTTAAGTGTAAAGAGTCCCTGCTTTGGTGACATATCTGAAAGATGAAGGTCCAACTTATTATATTTTAGATGACGAAGAACCATTTTTTAAATGTATTAGTTTTATAATTTACCTTTAAACGTGTTATTTTATAAATTTAGCCAATGGGTTTATAGGAGTAATGCTAGTATCAGGAGAAAATTCCTCTGAGAAGGTGGTGAGAACATTGCTTCTAGATTGTTTTTCTTTTGGAAATTTCATAGTGTGACTGTTTACTTGAATCCCTCTGATCAAGTGTAATTAGGATTAATTCTGTATGCTCGGCTTGTATCATCTTAGTATGTTTGCTTATTTATTTTAATATGAATTGTGATCAACACTGGCGAATTACAGCTTTATGCATCAACACTTATCCAGTTATAAACTGTAAAAGTTGTACAAGATGCAAGCTGAATAAGATCCTTAGAGGTGAGGTTTGGATTTTTCCGATATTTGAAACCATTCCAAATGTAATGCAGGACTTGAAAGATTTTCAAGAATCTATTTTACCAGATTCTTTGCTATTACTTTGTTAGCAATTTAATGGTAGTCAAGCCACAGTTGTATAGGATATTTGCTCAAAAATAAATGGTTTGTACTCTTTATTTTTGCTTTCAATTTTTAAATTGTATCACTTATTTTGTGTATTGTCTGATACTATGGAATTTTGGACCAAATTTTCATTGTTTGCAATTCTGCCTACACGTGGTTGAGTGTACAGAATAATTCCTTCAAACAGACCTATAGCAAAGATAAGGCTAATATGCAAATACTGTGCAAATCTTGCCTTTTGCTGATACTTTAAGGTAGAGTTGGACTCTTCCAACTCTTTTTCTACTCACTTGAGGGTTAGTGAAAAGGAGCTGGAGATTTCACAGAAAAGGAAATGAAAAGCTACAAATTAATGTGCCCACCATCTTCAGTTTGTTTGGGGATCTTTTACTGATTTGCATGAATTTATTTCCCCCATCTCCTCAGCAAGTGATCTGGATGCCCCTGTGTGTGCCTTCACTGGAAGTGAGCGTGTGAAAACCTTTAGGATCAGAAGTTCAAGGGGTGTCTGTCAGTATTCACGTGAAGCTGGAGAAACATGAGAGAGCAGTAATTCTCCATTAGATGCATCTCTGGGAGTCTCTGAACACAAAGACCAGCTGAAAGAGAGGGCAATAACCAGCAAGTGGCTTTATAGGATGTTTCTGTTGGATACAGAGCTGCTTATGAAAAGCGTAGAAATGAACAACCAACACCTCAACGAAAGAAGGCAACTGATTTAAACAAGAAAATTATCCTTTGATTTATTGAAAGATGTCTGGCACTACAAATCATTGCAAAATTGTCTTGGCTCTACAGTAGTTGCTAGGTGGGATCAGCCATGTCCCAAGACTCAGTTCTTATTCTGCAGTCATGTGCAGAAGTCCACAGCTGCCCTGCCCATTTCTCAACAATTCATTTCTTTCTCTTAACTGGAAACCACAGACATCCTAATCCAGTAAACATAATACGCAGCTTTAGAGCATATGCAGAGAATGTTCTCTTGCCTCTCCACTGACATGAATTCATTTCAAGGTGACTAAAGGAAATAAATTTTACTTTACTAGCTTAGCAAAACAGGACAGACCAGATGCAAAATATCCAATTAGTGGTGCTAGAAGAATGAAAAGAGTGTGCTTGTATCCCTAGATTAGGATATATGCTCATTTCCCCTCAAACTCATGCTCTTGAGAGCCACAGTTCCAGGACTTGATGCCCCTGAAGCCACTTTTTCTTGCTTAACATATGCACAGTATGTGTTAAAATGGAGACTGCTTCACCCTGCAGACCCAGCCTAAACCCTGCTGACTTTGGATTGAAATTCCTGGGAGCTATTTCTCTGCATATCGAGCAATTGACATTCCTTGATACATTTCTCAGCTCACTGCTCCAAGGGATACTCACTTTCAAGCACACAGGCAACACTTGATGCCTCAGGGAGTCCACTTTTCTTTAAAATGGCAGCAGTGAGCTATTGCTGGGAAGACAAATGTTTCAAATTCTTATATCCTCATTCAACACGGTAACCTTTATTCCAGCCCTACCTGAGTACCTGGACAGCAAGGATACCTGGACAATAACTGGGTTATGTTGCTGTATGGCAGGGTCTTGTTTCTTTTCTGTGCCAGGTGAAGTCTTTCTTTTCTGAACTACTGCCTTTTGCATTTTTAAAGGGTTTGAAACTCATTAATCATTACCGATTCAAGAGACACAGGACTAGATTCATGGCTTTAGTGCCTGTGAAGTAAAATTGAGTTTGCATTCTGTCAGCTGCCTCACTTCACAAATTAAACTGTGGAGTCTCTACTGAGTCTGGGGCTTTTGAAACCCCTACAGCTTTTCTTTATGACGACTTTTTCTTTCTGAAAAATACAGTGGTAGCAGTTAAAGCAGCTCTTTGTATTGTGACAGCACTCTGACTCTGAATCCTGAAGTTTCACACAGACCTGAAAAAGATGTTACAATACCACAAGTATAGAGTTGCCTCCTTGTTATTGAAACTGCACTTTTTGTTAAATTGTGTATTTTGGGGAACAGAGTTTGTGTTGGTTTTGTATTCGACTAGTTTACCTAAACAAGAAGTGTTTGTGTTGCAGTCTTCTGTGTGGTGCAAAGTTCCCAGGAGCTGCTTTGCTTTCACCTGTTCTCCCTGAAGATGTGTCACCCCTGTACCCAACTTCTCTTTTGCACCCTCCTGACAAAAGCATGAGGGCTGAGGCTGATAAACTCTTTGTCCATTTCAATTGTTTATATTTAATTATTCCTATAAACTGGTAGGTGGCACCTCTGTCTTTCCAAGTGTCTTTAACAAGAACTATAGACATTCCTTTCCGAATTATCTCTATTCATATTCATGGGTTCAGAATAAGCAATAGATGTATTGTGCTCCTCAGCTAATCAGACCTTAGTGTGCACAAGGTGTGAGCATATGCTCACATATATGCTCCAGCCCTACCAGTGTTTAAGCCAGGCTGGACAGAGCTTTGGGCAACATGGTCTAGTGTGAGGTGTCTCTGCCCATGGCAGAGGGGTTGGAAATTGATGATCTTAAGGTTCTTTCCAACCCAAACCATTCTATGATTCTGTATCCTGACTTCAAGTTAAGTCTATGAATTTGTCACATAGAATAGGTGAAGCTCTCCTCAGGTGCTGGGAGTACTAACTCTCTTTGTTCACTGACTGCTGGAGGGGTATGGCTTTGCTCACAGCTTGCAGTCAATTTTTTAGTCAATCAGACACCCTACCCAAAAGCTTTTCCTAATGGAACAAAGGTTAAAAAGTAGCTTTTTCTCTCTTTCAAACTACAGTTACTTTTATTATTTCTAAGATTAGGAAATAAGCAAAACCCACCCCAAACAGTTCAATCCAAATCAAGCAAATTGCTAATTTTTCTTGCAGGAGAACAAAACACATGAAAAATATTATCCAAAGGTTGGGCTACTGGGACATATTATTTAGAGGTGATAGAAGCCAGTTCAACTCCCCTTCTAGAATAAAATAGATTCAATCTCTCTTTTCTATCCCTGGAGAGAGATCCTCCTAATTTTTTGGTGAAAATAAGCCTCTCTCTAAACCAGTTTGTCCAGCACTACTGTCTGACTTGAATTCACTAAGAGCTTCTCACTGGCAGTGCCAGTACATAAGAGTGTGAGACAAGATGTTTGCATTAGGGCATCCCTGAGGCAGTGACTGGCAGCCCCAGAGGGGATGAAATGGGGCTCTGGACCACAAACAGGGTGGGGGGTGCCCCGGGGGTTGCCATGGGGCAATAAGTACTGGTGGCACCCTCAGGGCCCTCATGTCTGGGTAGCCATGCAAATTCACAGCACCTATGGTGTTCTATAAAGAGGAGACTATAGCTCCACCGCATATTTTGTGTATGGCTAACTCTCTCCACTTGTTCTGTGAGGGTTTCTGGTTGATTTTATCCAAGAAAATTAAGAGTTGTTTTTTACTCTTTTCTTGGTACTCCCTTGTTAAGTCCTCTCTCTTATCCCTCCCTCTTGTAGCTTTTTCACCCAAGCCAACGACTCCCAGCCTCCACTCCTTGGACAGAAGCTGGGTGCCTGAAATATGGTGATTCTGTCTGTAAATAAAGTATTCCCCATCCCCCGCCCCCCCCCCCAAAAAAAAAAAAAGTTATAAAAAGGGGAAGCCTTCTAAAGCTTCCCAGCTGCATTCTTTGTGTGCCCTGTAGTGTGTCTCAACCACTTCTCTGTTCTTGGATCATACAATCAAACAGCTTAATCCAAAAGAAATACCTATTGAAATACCCCTCAGTTCATTTCCTGAAGGGGTTTTGAACATGCTCTCTCAGTTGTCTCATTCCATAAAAATGATCTCAATTGTTTTGCATGCTTATCCCGTATTAAAGAGGAGCTGCTATGCGCAAAGCTCCGGCAAAGGGCTTAGCACAGAGAGTTATTTTCCTGAGGGATGGCAAGAGAGCATGCCTGATCCCTGCACACAGGCTGGAGTCTGTCTGCTCTTCCACGCCCCTGCGCAGCTGAGGTGGTCAGGCACTTCGTCCTTGTTAAGCATGATGGTTAAAAGCCCCCAAACCGTATGAACTAAATGCCAGAACTTTGAGGGACATGCAGGAAAGGAGTAACTGAATACATTTCTGGCTGGGGAAGATGAGACAGTGATTTGCTGCCTTTCTCTAGCGCTGCCTGCCTGATGTCCCAAGCACAAGAGCCCTCCTGGGGCCAGAGGGCAGAAAAGCAGCCACCATGGGGACTTGCATCCCGTCTGCCTTTACCCACTCCTCTGGACAGCACTAGGTTTAGCCAGCAGATAGTATTCCTGGCACACAGAAAAGTTTTGCAAGAGGAATAATCAGTGGGAAACTGAGCTAGTAGAGTAGTGGTTCCAGGAATTAATGCAACCTCGGGCTCACATGGACCAGGGAATCACCCATCATTGCTATTTCCATGTGAAACCCATGCAACTTTTTTACTGTCTTACTATTGCTCAACCTTTCTGCATCAATTGTCCAAAAGTGGGATCCACCAGGATGCAGGGTTTCTCTTAACTGATGGATTAACTGTGCTTTATATTTACATTCCTTTTATGGTGAAAACCAATATTTTTATCATTCATAGATGCTGTGAGGAAGGCACTGGAGAACTCTGGAAAAAAATGAACACAAATGTTCTCAGTACTTGGTCACTGTTTGTCAATGACCTGGTAATTAGAGGTACCCTGCAGCACTCCCAGTCTTAGAAACCTTAGAAAGGTTGCTTATTGACTTAGTTTTTTTCCATAGGAGTTTGCTTAAGACATTTTTCCTTCAACATCCATTAACACTTAACAGAAAAAAAGAGCATTTCCAGAAAATGGAACATCCATAGCTATTGCAATTACTTATAATTATCCAATTAGACACTGAAATGTGCCTTGGTGTTCAGAATGAGTACTTACTGGAGTATAGAACCCTTCAAACCCCTTTCTTTCTTCCAAGGAAATAATTGCTACTGCCAGCTTCCTAAATTCACAGGCTGACTGTTACGACTTTCTATATAGCAGCTCTAGGCAAAAGTCCTTCTCTTAATTTATTTCAGGCAAGAATGCTCCTTGGAGATCTTTGGAGCCTTCTCCTAAAAAGCACACAGCAGAGAACTTTACAAAGCAATTTGGTGTCACAGCCAGGACTTGTTACATCTGTGCTCCATGCTGTGCAGTGACTCTGATTTCAGGGAAATGTCTTATTTCCACATCTTCTTTACCATGCTTTGTTTATACAGTTTTTTGTGTTCTACAGCCCAAGGGGTGTATGCATTGCTTATGATGATCTAATTTAGCTTCATGTCTTAGAAATAAATGCCTTCACCTGACTACATGTAGGTTAGGCCTTTTTGATGTAATATGTACCATGACTAATTATGGCAAATCTTCATGCATCTTTCTATATAAGGTAATTCAATAAGACATAAAAGTGCCTGCCTGGATATGTGCATTTGCCATTTTCCTTGTGTAAATGAAGGCAGCTATTTTGATGGTGCTCTCATTTCTGTGAGCCTTCTACAGGAGCTGCCTAGAATATTACAAATATCAGTGAGAAAAAAAAGTAGGGTGCAGAAATGGGATCACTAACTTAGAGTGTTTGTGCTACTTCTGTGCAGGAAATTGCATCTGGCTGGCATGTATAAGGTGGAGAGCTCTTTCAACAGTTTTTCCTGGCTCCATAAAAGCCATAAAGGAAAGGAGATAGGAGCTCTGCTTTGCTCTCCATCACCTGAATGCCTCTGGGCTTAGAGAGGGCTCTATTAGAATTTGCCTCTCCAGCCTGAGCCCGAGAGGGGAGTGCTGTAACCAGCTGAGTGGGAAGCATGCACCACAGATATCTAAGGGCTGTAGAGTTTTTGGTTCAATTAGTATGGCCCTGATCTTAAGTGACGCATATTTTAACACTAAGCTCCAGCTATGGTCATCATAAGGCTGCTGTTCCCTCAACAGTGCTGAGGTTTCTAATATGGTGTATGTGGGCTGGAATGAACAATCTCATTTTATATCACACATCAGCCTTTGAAGCTGCTTCAGCTGACGGTAAAAGCATAGTGGTTTAACTACCATTTTGGCTCTCTCAGACTTCTGTTAAAGTCCAGATATTTTAAAATAACCAGTGAAAAAAATATTTCTTGGTAGAGTTTTGTACAAATTACTTCTGTCCTCTTTTCTCATCACTTCAATTTTCACATTCTTCCTTTCACTAATGCACTTACTGACTCATATCTATCGAAGCACCTTGCCTCCTGGCTCATTTTGCTGGATCATTACATGCATTTATTGCTGCATTTCTCTGAAGCAATTTCATTAAGTTCTGCTTTATGGTTATCACAGAAATCTTCTGTTAGCATACAGCGCACTTTCATGTTCTTAGCAAGTGAAAGTTCATTTTGTCTCTTAAATTTTATTAATCTCAACCATTTAAAAATGAAAAATAAAACCAAACCCAGTTCAATTACTGCAGGATTTTGCCTCTTTCCATTAAGACCAAAATAAACCTAATTTCCTCCAGCTTTTTACTTTATAGCTCAAAGCTGTGGTGTGGATTACTTTTTTGAGAGCTATTATGATTATCCACAGGCAGAAAAAGTTCAGTAAAGTATCATCTGCTGAATATCCAAAGAAACATCTGTTGGGGGAAAGCCTGCAATTCTTTCCAGCCTTTTGTACCTACTGAAGAGGCATTTCAGTTCCCTCAATCTCATGAAAGGTGACTGCTAACATTAGTATTTTTAAAGTGCTACAAGTATGAGGCATGAATGTGAACACTGTTGAGGGATTTGGAAGGCACTTTTGGAAGAGTGCAAAAGGCAGATAAAAAGAATTGCTGAGAATTACACATTGGCTCAAAAGCACTTTTGCATCTAAATACAGGCCACAAAAGCCTCTAAAACAGACACCTGGGATTTCTGGTGTTGTTCATGTTCCAAATGACAGTCCCTAAACTTCCCTTGACATCCAGATCCTCAAAGCTATTTAAAGGTCATAGTACACAAATTTTGCTTGGACCAGACTGTGAATAGAGGTCCTACGGACTCATGAGTGGCCATCCTTAGTCCAGTGGCATGTGTACTACCTTACACAATCCTGATGCATTTTCAAACACATCTCAGGAATTAGTTGCAATTAAACCCTCTAATTTCTGTTACTCCACAGTGCAAGGTGTGCAAGCATGCCATCCATGATGACCTGAGGATTCAGGTTCACAATCTGCATTTGCATGGCAGCATTTTGTCCATATGCAAATGCAGTACATGATGAAACTGCAATTAGGGATTCCCTCCTGTTTTTTCATAATTGCTAAAAAGACGGATCTGTTGATTTGGCTTCACTGAGGGTGAACAGCATCTGGGTGCCACAGCATAACCAGATTTTTGTTTCAGCCACTGCCAATATCAAGGACAAGGCTGCAGAATGCTTTTGCTTCCTTCAGACCACTGTGACTGAGTTTCTTTCTCATAAGGAGGAAGCAGAGTACAAAGCAGAGATAATATTTGTCCGAGTCTCACTCACCAAGGAGGCAGAATGATGTTTTGTGCACATCTGAAACAGCAGTGTGGTCAGACGGTCAGATTACAGACATTCTCAGTACAGCTGAGAATTATACAGTGTTCTTCACAGCTCTTACCCATCTAAAGAGTCCAAAGGTTTTGTAAGCTTATTTATCTGATAGCTGGGTAATGAAGGAAAGAGTTCCAAGTTGTTAAAGGAATAAGAAAAATTTGACTTGTTTGTTTCATGAAGTGTCGGGTGTCATGCTTCCCCCAGAGAAAAGAAGTAAAAGTATGACAAAAAATATCGGTGGAGAAATAAAAAAGTAAGAAAAAGCATTTGTCCTACAACTTTGTTGAAGAAGAATGTCAACGAGGTAATAAGCACAGTGTAATGCACCTTCATATCTTTCCGTTCTCCTCGGTGCTTATAAAGGGAAACCCTGGAGGCTTTGCTGGTGATTTTTCCCTTAGCTATTTCTCAAACCCATGTATTTTTACCCAGGATATTCTGACTCCAAGGCTGGGGTTTGGATTAATGCACTGGGTAATATAGTCGGCTGTGTTTGGAGAGTCCTCAAGCTACAGCTGCTGCAAAATCAAATTGCCCAATTGTCCAGCAAAGTTTGGACACTGAGAGAACATAGCAGCATTACTTTTGAGACAGAACTGGCTTCACATGATCTCCAGCTGCAGTTCAGGACACTGACTTTGGTATTTAAAACCTTAGGTTCTAAGGCCCAAGGTGCAAAGTCAGCTTGGCATGACTGTTTCCAGTAGCACCACTTCTTGGCCACCAAGAGTGCTGTGAAGCATGTTTCTGCAGAGCTGAAATTGTGGGGCTTTTTCACACAAGCACATTACTGGGGGTAAACTACAGTAATACAGTAAAGAGCGTGATTTAAGGCTGTTTTTCTGCATGGATGGTGAACTAATGCATTAATGGGGAACAGTATACAAACCTAAAGAATACACTTTTTAGCACACAGATCCTTAACTCAAGGATCTCATAGGACAGAGAGCTTAGCTCCCCATTAGCTTTTTTTTTCCTGGCGTTAAAACTAGAATAGAACAGAATAACATTTTGCAGGACAAAGAACTGCAGATACAGTGAGCAAGGCAACAGATTTTAAGGAAACTTTTCTATCTACCTAAGAAAGATTTCCATTGACAAGTAGATCCCACGTAGCAACAGCAGAGGCAACCTGTTCATCATTTTGTTTTGTTTTCATTTGAAAAGTATGCTTATATGGATTTTATTATTTTGCAAGCATGTAATGTGGTATTGCTACTGCTGGTAATAGGCCATGAGCTTTTTATTCTGTTTGTAAGATCTCACTACTGAGGCTTGTCAGGCTTGTTCTGTATGAGCATTTCTTGACCTTGCCTGCAGCTTTTTGCTTGGATCCTGGGGTGAGGAAGAAAACATCGATGGGAACATCATGTCCTTCCAGCAAAAGCCTTCAAGTGCTCATGACTTGTAATCACTCACTATTATCACTAGCATGAAATCACCATGGGGCCCAGGGGAGCAGCAAGAGTCAGCATAAGTCTTCAAAAGGAGTGAAGATTAGCTAGAGTTTGTTAAAAAAAAAAAAAAGTATAACAGTTCCTGGTTTTTAAAATCCAGGTTGCAGCGTGTCACCTACTAATCACCAGCAAATTCACAGACAGGAGATGACCTTAAAACCCCCACTATTTCCATGAGTGCAATCAACTATAAACGTGGTAGTTCTGTAAAGTTCTCCATCGATACAGTTTCCGTAGCTCTACCACATGTTGTAAGATCATGAGACATAATCATCATTTAAACTGTGTCCAGTTTATCTCTCAGGTGCTGTTTCATCTAACAGTCAACATGCAGGTCACTCATAATATTATTTGATGAATGTTGCAAAGACTAACTTGTTTTTTAAATCTTCAAAAGCAGTACTTGGGTTTCTGTACTGTTCTGTCACTTTGCTGAGCTGTCAGGAAGGAGAAAGAGATGATTTGTAAACCAAGTAAGACTTCCCAAGCAGGTGGGCCTTGACAAAGTTTAATGCAGAAGCCTGCAAACTTTTTCATAGGTTTTCTTTTATTTTTCTTATTGGATGACAAGGAAAAAAGTTGGGGCTGAGGTGGAATAGCTACTAGAACAAAAGGGCAGATCATCTGTACCTTAATAGACTGAAAGACTCACCATTATGAAATGTCAAGACTTCTTTCAAGTCATTTAACTGGAGAATTTCTGGCACTGCATCTGTCTTCAAAAAGCAGGAAAGTGTGATCTGGATAACAAAAAAGTTGATATGTCCTTCCTCCCCAAAATCACTGTCTTTAATGTTACCTGAAATTGCATGGAAGATTCTCCAGTGGTTGAGGAGGTGGAACATAAAAAAAGTATTGATTGTCTTCTTAGCCCTGTGTCTGTGTTTTTCTGCTACCATTTCTTCTCATCCTGACAATAGGGTGACATTGTTACTGTTGGGAAGTTTAGGCTCTATAAGCAGTTTGAGATCTGATTCATTCTGCGGGATGAAGGTCTTGCTGAGTAATACCTTCTCTGAAGGACATCCTTTGTAAGAAAAGGACTGTGATTGTATAAGATGTCCATTCATGCCAGATATTCTTGAAGAAAGCATCCCCAAAGACAGGTTGTGAGCCAAATTGTTCCTTTGCTAATATAAGACACTTTAAAGATATGATCTGCTGTTTACACAAGTGTGATGCATGGGGGTTGAATGACTTCCTTTCTCTTCTTGTAGGACATACATTAGATAATACCCACTAAGGGAAAGGCAGAAAGGAATTTCTCTCCAAAGAACTTGTTAATTGCAGTCCTCAGAGGATCCCTTTGAAATTTATCAGGAAACACTCTAAATAATTGTGATGTAAGACACTAGACTGCCTGCATGCACTACTCTTTCTGGAGTCCCTACTTTTGGGAGAACAAAGCATTATGTGTTTCTCAGTTGGTCCATAATTTACTATGCCAATAAGGTAATAAAGAAGTATAATATTAAGGAAAAAAAAAAAAAAAGAGTTTATACATTGAGACTTCAATGTGAAGCTCGTCATTGCAAGGTAACCAAAGGTTGTAAGTTAAACAAAGGCATACAATCTGAATTGTTTATTAATAACAGTGCTCATTTTCTCTTACCTCATAGTCCCAGGATGCATCCTGGCCAAAAGAACTGGAGGTTTAGTACTAGTGGCAAGAGCCCCTCTTCTGAATGGTGCCCTCAGTTGTTATTTTAGCATTTCCTGCAGAGCAGCCACCTCAGCATCTTCTCTCCTCTCCATTTCATTATTTAGATTTGGAGTATGAATGCATCTGTATTTGATGGCTCTGCCTGGAAGCATGGAAGATTTTATCACTCCAGGGTTCATCCCTGAAATTGCAGGAGGTATACGGACTGTGAAAATGAAATGTAGGCTCTTTCTGGAGATGGACACAGGATGTCACCCCATCCTCTGTAGTCTTTCTAACTTTCTTCTGATGCACTCACATCAAATGTTATGCAGGCTGTTGGTTATAAATGTATTCAGGCAAGCTTATAGTTTCTGATATGCTACTAGTTTTCTACGCAGAATGCAGCTGGGCATGGATGACAGGTTATTAGTTACTCTGTCTGAGCATGTGTATAGGAGGGCAAGCACCCTCTGCTGTGCAACTGTTTCATGGGACCCTATGTCATAGCAACTCATTTGCTTTACTATTTAGCTTCCACAATCCGGTTTCTCATCTGAGAACAAGACAAAATTCTCAAAACCCAGGGAGCAGAACCTGAGGCCAAAGACTTCTACAAAAACAGGGTTATCTTGGAACATGCTGCAGAGGTGCTTCTTCAAGCAATGTTTGCCTTTCCTGATCCCTTGGCCTGCCTTTTCATTCCCAGGATCTACCTGTGCACCAGTGACCAGGTTAGGGCTCTTGGAGGAAGCACCTGTATCCCACTGCTGTGGGGATAATTAGTCTTGCAGGTCAGAAAACAAGGAGGACTGCATTACTTTTCTGTACTTCCCAAGTATTTTTCTCAAAATGGAAACTAGAGGAAAACTCTCTGTCTTTACAATTAATCTTTCTACTGGGACATTAGAAAAGCTGCAGCAAGCTGGAGAAGTGATGTAAAAAATAAAAGTGTTAATATTTTTTACTGTGTGGATGGCAGGGCGCTGGCGCAGGCTGCTCAGAGAGACTGTGGAGTCTCCACCCTTAGAGATACATAAAAGCTGTCTGATCATGGTCCTGGGCAACAAGGTCTGTGTGCCTCTGCTTAGGCAGATGGGCTGAACTAGATCTCCTCTGGAGGTCTCTTCCACTCTGTCATTTTGTTCAAGTCGCCACTGTGCTTGATGCTGCCCAGGTCTTGCTGACAGGCTCTTACACTGATTTCCCAAGTCTCAGGTCTAAGGTTTCTACTGTCTCCTCTCCTCCTGGACTTAACTCTTTACCAAGAGCTCTGTATAATGTGTGAAAGGTGGGTTCATAGAGCAGATGAGAACCCTAATCATAAAACTGTTGACCATTAGGATGTTCATAGTACATTTTTTCCACCAGTGTCTGAGTAGAAATTCCAGCCTTTCAAATATAGCTGATACACTTCTGCGAGAAATCTTGCCTTCAGATCACTAGCACTGCATCTTTCATCAGGAAAACTCACAGTATGCTCTACTCCTGAGCACCTTAAAATATGTAATTTATCTTGTTTTTGAAGACTACCCTGTGTGACCCAATTCACCTCATGATATGAAGGAAAACTTCCTTCATATCAAGCCTGTTTCCCTTTCCAAAATTTCACCTTGTTAGTGCAGGATCTACTTCTCTGTCCCTTCTTAGCCCTCTCAGCCTGCACATGAATTGTCATCAATTGTAGTGGAAAACATAACCTATGTCAAAGGGGAATCCAGCAAATTTGTGAGACGATGTCCATTCCCAAAAAGAAAAAAATCAAGAGAGAAAAGGGGCCTACTGTAAGGCAAAAGAAGTTTCTAGAAAAAAACAATAATGACTGAAGCTTGTCAATGTATTGAATAGTAACACTAAAAGTTATTTCAGCTGTTGAATGACAAATAAAGTAATATTTCCCTGGAAGGGTATACTCTAAGGAGCCAAAAGAGGAGCTGAAAATCAACACTGTGTATTCATGATACAGAAGGTTTTAAGTCTTAAGAACAACTGTATGCTCAAAAAATTGAGCTTGCCAGTGCAAAGTAGAGCTGACAAGGTAGGATGAATTGTTGCTATGGTAAATGTGTTGTTAAATGTGGTTTCAGGCAACTAGCAAGACCAACATGACTCCTTTTCTGTCACATTAAAAGTAGTCTCGAGGGTGGTTTTTAAGCTATATTGAAGAGAATCATGATTGATAAGTGATAGTTAATAAGTCATTAAACAGTTTTACAGTCAGCATCACCTATCTGTTGCAGCAAGTGGTACACATCAGGAGAGTGGGTAGTGTTTTGGCCACCCACACTTTCTCAGACTTGTACACAATTATTCTTGATCTTAAAATATCAGTAGTTAAGCAAGGATGAGCACAGTATTAGCTGTTGAAAATAAGTGCCACTCTGCATCTGCTGAGATTCAGTTCATCCTTATCATGTTTTCTTCTTTAACCTTTACACAACATGGAAAATTCAAAGAGAAGTGTCCGTTAAAAAGGAGAAGAAAGGTGATTGCTCTGCTGAGGCACCTACTGGGTGTGCTTTCCTCTAAATAATCCTTCTGCTAGGATGAAGGTTTTTACACATAGGATATGTTGAAGCAGGGATACAGGATCTTTCCTTTTGTCCAGCACAACACTCCCTTGAAGACATCTCTGATGATAATGGTGACCTGGGCTCTCCTTGTTATCTAAGAAGATTTAAATCCTTCAGCTTTATGTCTTTGGATAGATGAGCCTGCCTATGACAGAAGGTGAATGAAGGGAGGAAAAGGAGAATAACTTGCTTCTTACCTGCCTTTCTTCACAGGGACAAAGCTTTTTATCTGGATGAACTGAAGTGGGATGTCAAAATATGGCATTTGGCTTTTTGGTCAATAATAAGTGAACTCTGACAGAGGAATCAATATTCTGCTGTTAGACATCTCTCAAAATATTATCCAAAAGTTGTCGTTCAGCTCTATTTGGAGGGGAGAGAAACAGACATTTGAGAAAACAGAGGATTCTAGAGATTCCAGCTAGGCTTCGAAGACTGTATTATTTTGGCCACTGTTTGGAAGGGAGAACATGTCTTGTAGCAGGTGAATGCAAGGAAGCCTGCTTAATAAGATACACATTAATATTCTGGATTCTGAAGCATATATAATATTCTGCTAAGCTTTCTCATGAAAAAAAACAATAAAATTTCTATTCAATGCAACTCACCAATACAGCTCCCAAAGGAAAGAGCAATTAATGGAGAAATAAACAAAGGAGCTGGCCTCACAGACACACCAAAGAGGTCAATATATTCTGAAGTGGCATGCAAAACACTGCATTTACAGGCAGTCCCACCATGTTCAGGGTTTATTCGAAGAGCTGAAAGTTAATTAGAGGAAGTTGAAGGGCTGTCAGATAATGCTAAGCTTCATTAAATATTGTCTCCCTGGCAAAACCTACGAGAGAGACATGATAGATTCGGCTTAATTGCTTTATGTTTTTCTGTGTATTGGCCACCTTAAATATCAGCTGCCTACACAGATATAAATAAGCACACATGAGGCACAAGACAGTAGGGGACCATCACTGTCTTGACAGGGGTTACACTAAGCCAAAAAATGTCATTAGTGAACTTATTTTTTGTTTACATCAGGCAGGCAGATACTGTAACAGCAAAGTACTCTTGGTATCCACTAGGTCTTTTGTAGAGTTGAAAATCAGACACATGAAATGTGATGAGTAGAATTAAGCAGAATGAATTTTTCCTCCAACTTGAATAAAATTAACCGACCTTACTTTCTTTAGTCTTATTGGAACTTTTTTTTTTTTCCCCTTTGTGTACAAACCATTCTCTGCTATGTGAATAAAACTTTGGGACTTTGGAGAATCCAACAGGATTTAGATGAAATTTGCATTAAGTGAACAACCATAGATGCCTGCCGAAGACTAAGGAGGGTAGCAAAACAGATAATAAGACATGAACTCAGAACAGTCAAGGAATGAGAAATAAAGTAATTTGATTCAGTGGTTCTTAGGACTCTCAGATCCATAAATCCTTTTCCATGGCTATTTCTACAGCGTGCAGATATAATAATTAGGAAGAGCAAATAATTTCTAAGCAAGCTGCTGTACACTAGGGAGAGGCTTACTGAAAAGTATTCAGGCAACTGCAGGTAAAAAAGGTGCAAACCATATGTTTAGTCCAGGTTAATGAGCAAATCAAAAGCGAATGAGCATCTTGGTTCCTTTACACTTTTGTGGCTGCAGCCCAGAAGGCCAATCTTTTCTTGGACTGCTTGCAAAGGAGCATGACAGGCAGTTCAAGGGAGATGATTGTCTCCCTCTACTCTGCTCTCATGAGACCCCACCTGGAGTACTGCGTTCAGCTCTGGAGTCCTCAATACGAGAAAGTTACAGACCTAGTGTAATGAGTCCAGAGGGGAGCCGCAGAATGATTCAAGGTCTGGAGTACCTCTGCTATGAGAAAAGGCTGGGACAGTTTGGGTTGTTAAGCCTGGAAAAGTGAAGGCTCCAGAGAGTCCTTAAAGCAGCCTTCCAGTACTTAAAAGGGGTGTATGAGAAAGACGGGGTGAGACTTTTTAGCAGGGCCTGATGCAATAGAACAAGGGGTAATTGTTTTAAACTAAAACAGAGGAGATTCAGGCTGGATGTGAGAAAGAAATTCTTTACAATGAGGGTGGAACATCTTTACAATGACACTGGAACAGGATGTCCAGAGAGTCAGTGAATGCACCATCCTTGGAGACATCTTAAATGCTGGGCTGAATGTGGTTCTGAGCAACCTGATTTGGTTGAAGATGTCCCTGCTCCTTGCAGGATTGGACTAGACGACCTTTGAAGGTCCCTTTTGACCCAAACTCTTCTATGATTCCGTGATTCTATGAATTCTGAGCTGACTATATACACTCATCATAGTCAGCCCTGATAGAAAATTATGCCTTTATTAACATGCTCCTCTGACTTGCGAATCATATCCTTGTGGGATATCATGCACTGGTTTTACAAAAGGAATAATTTTTAAATCTACAAAAGAGCTCCTATGGTAATCTATCAGTACCAACCACTTTGAGTGTTTATTCAGCAACTCCTGCATGAAAAATCTTGATGTGGTTTTACTCAACAGTCCCTTCCAGAGAGGTTTGAGATACAGGGGGAAAATTTTCAAATGACAGGGAATCTGCCACATCTCAGCTGAGTTGTTGCAATGCCTCACTGATGATTAATTGCACTTCCATATCAAATTGAGTTTGCCTAGCTTCTGCTTTCACAAGAATGCATTCTCCCAAGGCCCACTCCCCCTGCTCTTTCCAGAAACTGTCAATTACTTCTTTTAGTAACCAATTCAAAGAACTTATTCAAGATGTTGGGATTGGGAGTGGGTGAGGAGCAATTAATACTGTGTGCTTTGGGAGGAAAGCGATCTCGACCCTCAGAGACAGTGCAGAAAATTGCAGCCTCGGCTCTGAAACCTTCACAGATAAACTATGCCATAGTAAAGTTGTGAGCTGCAGATTTGACTTTTTCTTCCTATTTACAGCTCTGCCCAGCCTTGCCTTTATAAATAAGCATCATTAAGGACTGTGTGCAAATTCTGTTACTCAGTCAGAATGAGAAAATCTTTTCTGGCAGATATTTTGATCAGGAGAACAATCCCCCCTTTCTGATGATTTCTGAACAATTTGTCTAAAGCACACAGCATTTGCTTACAAACCTCTGGTCATCACCATCTGATTTTCCTGCCAGGTACAGCTCTGTTACTCTTTCTGGTTTGAGATGCAGGACACATCAAGCTTACCGCAGTGAAGCAGGTGTCTCGGAGAGACTTCATCCCTGATAAGGAGCACATACCTGAAGCAGGCTCCCTCATCGCTGGCCCTGAGGAGAGATGGAGAGAGGCCACACAGCCCAGAGCATCCCAAGTGGGACATGGTGTGCCTACCAGCATGACCTGGTGCTGCAGGGCCAGCCTGCAGCACTGCTGCTCTCCTGAGGCTATGCAGGAGCTCCTGCAGCCAAGTCCCCTCCAGAGAACTGCCAAGAGGCGTTGCAGACAAAACCATTGAGTTTTACATATAAAGTGGCTACTCTCCGGTCTCTGTTGGCAAATTCCACTGCTTGCATGACCGTAGGGTGAGAGGGTTACTCAGACTTCATCCCTTCTACCAGGGAAACAGGAAAATGAGAGGGAGGACATGGTCTTCTGGATATCTGGCACATTCATCCTCCAGTCTAAACAGCAGAAAAGTAGAAAAGCTTCTGGAAGATTATCCCAAGGAAGACTGGCTAATCTTGCCTATGTGCAAAGTAAGTTAACAAAATTACTCCAGTGCTTTTGATTTGAGTGATACATTTTGTAATTCACCCTTAATTCAATGGCTAGTGCCCATTCAGAGGACAGTGTCTTACCAGGATTAAACTACCTTGTGAAAGTGGGGCTCAGGGAAAAAGGATTTATTTTCTAAGGAAAGCCAAAGATCTCTTCATATCCCTTGTCAAAGCACCAAAGGATCCTTGCATCCAGAGTAGCAAGGCTGTGGTGGTGCACACATTTCCATGGTTACAGGGACATGCACTCTCCTGGCAGGCAAGGAGTCATTCTCCCCCTGTTTGAACAGTGAGGCTCTGCCCATCGACATTTTCCCTACCAGTACCAGAATGGGTGGCTCAGATCCTGCGGGTCATTATTGTGTGGAAGCAGTGTGCACAGGGAGTGCTCAGGATTTGGCTCTCTGCAGGAAGATTTTCATGCCAGCTTTAGAAAGCACAGGTGGACTCTGGAGGGCAAGCGATCGTGCCTGCCATGCAGCTCCCAGCAGGGACCTGTGATCTTGCTCAAGTTACACCAAGGACCTACCTGCAGTCCAACTAGAAACATACTTCTTGATCTGGAGATGGCATTTTTTCACTCTGAATGACTGTGAGCTTCTTGTTTGCCTTGTTACACTGTCATCATTAGCAATGACAATCTGCCCTTCAATAATCCCCAGAGAAAGTCCATGTATAGCTACTTGCCTTAATAAGTGGACGAATCCATGCATGAATTAATTCATCTGAGCATTATTCAGAAAAGCTTGTGGAGAATGCAGAACTCAGAGTTGTCTGAATCTCTTTCTCAGTCTGTTTTGTAATGCCCTTCTCCATCACCAAAGCACGTTAGGTGGAATTAGAGGAATGTTATGTAATTCTTACTTTAAGAATAAAATGTGGGGCTTTTTTTCTCAGTTTCCCAGGTGATGAGTGCCTTGTGACACGTGCTATAACACACCATTGGCTGGGCTGATGTGTGAAACCCCCTTTGTCAGTTCAGGTGACTTATCCTGGAAACTTGGAAAAAACATGGTTTTCCTGAAATTTCAGTCAGATGCAAGGAGGGTTTGTACCAAATAAAGTGTCTGGAGCTTGGGAATACAGGTTGATAACTTCTCCTGTGTTTTGCCTTTTTCTTTTTCCTGAGGGTTGCATTAGTTATTCAGTCTGTGGTGACTCTCATACTTCTTGGCTGCTGAAGGTCTCCAAGAAAAGCTTTCTTGTAGACCTCTATGTGTGGACACAGAAGAGGTTTGTTTGAGGGTATATATGGTAAAACAGAAGAATAGTGTAGATAATTTGTTTAAGAGTTTAACAAGACAAGAATATTCTACTCATATGATGGAAAACAGGGGAAAATGGACAATACTTTGTAAAGGACACTGTACCTCTCTCATGTATGTACCTTTGTATGCTTATTCTGAGTTGCCTGCTTCTGCCAGGTTTGGAATAGCCAGTGAAACCTCCACCAACGGCTGATGTGCAGGCACATACATGCCCTTTTTCTGCCGTGTACATCCTGTTCCAGCACGTGCTGGTGCCTGCCTTGGTGCAGGCAAGTGCACTGCCAACATTTGGTAAAGGATAGAAATAAGGCTCAGAAAAATTTTGGCAAAGATTTTCTCCAGGGTAAGAGCCGCCTTGTGTTCAGTGTGAGAAAAAGTTACTCCTGGGCTCTTTTGTTTTAAAGAATTGGATGTCTCTAAGTAGACAAGTGGTATCTTTATCCACGGACAGTTTAACAGATGCCGCCACCTAACGCCTTCTCCCCCTTTCCCCTCCAATTCTGTAGTCTGCAGTGATGGTTTCTTTGACTACTGGCCCATGAAGCCATAGCAAGCCTTCAAAAGAACCTGGCAAAATACACTGAAAACAAGTTTTCTGGTTTTGTGCAGTCATTTTAAAGATGGGGGTCTTTTAGGTTTGTTTTTTTTGTTTTTTTGGGGTGTGTGGGTTTTTTTTTTTTTTTTGGTTTGGTTTGGTTTTTCTGACCCACCACACAAAGGATAACTTTTATGGATTTTTTTCCCTAACTTTTTTTAGGTTCAGAAAATTCCTTTTCTATCTTTTCCTTGTCTGTTTAAAGAATCAGGGCAGGCTAATGTCCTGTGAGCCTGTGTTCATTAGAGATTGCATTTTGTTAGATAATCTTCAATCAAGTGGCATCCAAGGTCATGGATGAATGTAGCTTATGTCTCCATTTCAGTTCCCAGTGAAAGAACTGATAGAATAATAGAAAAATGTGCAGTCTCAGAGCAATATAATAAGGAACTAATATGTTGAACAATGAGACACTTAATAACACCACTCAGAAATAAAAAACCCAGACATAGGTCTTCAGTCCCAGCCTACTGTAGGACGCAGGCACTTACCTCTTGGCCCCAAGTCCCCACCTGGCAGTTTCATATTGAACCCACACCTCAACTCCTCCTTTCTCCCTAAGTAAATGCTTAGCCAAGATTTTCCCTAAGAAATAAGCTGGATCATCAAGGCTTAATATTTTTCTTCAAGGCAATAAGAAGCCCAGCATTTGTTCAAATTCATCTTTTACTTTTTTTCTGTTGGAAATATTCCTTTAGCCTAAAAAAAAAAAAAAAACCACCAACAAACAAAATCATTATGAGAACTTTTAAATGTTAATTTCTAATGCTCATAACTACTGGCTTTCCTTGTCCAATATATCCCAAGTCTCTAATCCAAAGTTGCTGTAACATTTCAGAAGTGAATCAGCCAAGGCACTTCCAGGTTGAGATTTTATCAGTGGGTAAGTCAAGTTGTCCTTTCAAACTTATTTTAAGCAAGGTATCCTAGACTTAATATTAATATAAATAATATAAATACTGGCAATAATGGCAAGTATGACCATTATGTTAGAAGATACTCAAGTAAATGTAATGAAATACCTTTCCAACTCTTTTCTCAGGCCATGAGTAAGTAAACTCTTTTGTATTGTGAAAGCAGGTTAGTGACAAATGTGGATGACAAAAAGTAAAAATAAATTTCCTAAAGAAAACAAAAGTAGGAAGTTTGCATTGTTTCAGGTTATCTTAAAGGATTGCTCTGGATTAAAGCACTGGGAAGCATATAATGGATAAATCACACAGCCTGAGCTGATTAGAAAGTGTTTTGATGCAGGAAAAATTCATTACATACTAATGAATATACAGATTTTATAGGCTTCTAGATTAAGATGGAAGAAAAAGCCAGCCATTAAACTTGTTATTTAAATGATTTTACTATAATATTCCTCTCATTCTAAGTTATAATGTGATATTCCTTCAGAATGTAATGATGGCTAGCAGATATTTTAGCAGTATCATTTTTAGATGGCTGCATCAAACTACCATTAATTACATTAAGATGTTACTTTTGTCAAAGGGATTTTTTAGAAAGACTAAAATACGTCAGTAATTATTGAGAGCTCGCTTGGCAACAGCTGAATTCACAGCCGGAAGAAAAGGCTGTAAATGACTCTAGTTTTACCTCCTATGCATCTGTGATTAACACCAACACATGAGTAGAGCATGTTTGCTCTGCCCATCACTGCTGAAGTTCAGCGCATTGACACATGCCCTGGAATGGCAACTGAAGTTGTGCTACATGGGAGATAACTACATCTACATAGGAGATAACTACATCTACATGGGAGATCCACCTTGAATTTCGATCTGCATTCAAATACACAGTGCACTATTTGTCCTTCCCCTGCAGAACACTGCTGCTCTCATTTCTACTCTGATTTTGCACTCTGACTGGTACCAAATTATACTTTTTTCCCCAAGTCAAGTCTGTTTTGCCTGTGACAGTAATTAGTGGGTGATCTTCTTGTCCTTATCTCGAAACTTGAGCCTTTTGTTATATTTTCTTTCTTGTGTCAAGCTGAGGAGGGGAGTGATAGAGTGGCTTTGGTGGGCACCTAGCATTCAGCCAGGGACAACGCTCCACAGTGCCCCAGCTCTCAATGTTTTTTCTGTCTTGTCATTTCACTCTGGGGGACGCCAAAAAGAATTCTCATATTGTTCTTATATTGTATTCCATTGACAATTCAGCACACACACTAAGACGAATCAGGTTCTGTCTTCTGTTCCTTATGGCTAATACCTGATGTGCTGACAATCGGGTCAGTAAATTGATGTGGTGGACATATTGTGACCCACTTCCTCAAGAGTTCTTCACTTTTAATTAAAAGTCTGGGGTGCTATAAATACGTGCCAGAGTGATAAATTTGTACCTGTGTGCATGAGTACATATGCATGCACATATCACTGACATCCTCTTCTCACCTTAGCTAAACCTTATTTTGCAGCTGGAATGAATGTTGATTTAAAACCACACAAGAAGAAAGTGGGAAAGATTTGAGAAATTGCACAATGAAGGGGTGTGATAATTTACAGACCTGGGATTAATGTGAAGTGTTATACTGCTAATAAGACAGCTTATTGGAAAAAATAGCATGCTTATATTTCATAATCACTGCACACTGTTGGAGAATAAATGAGTTTTCTACCCCTCAAGCTGCCTTTCTGACTCCTACTCTCTAATGTCTTGTTCTCAATATTCTCCATTCCTCTTATCACTGTCAACTAACATGAGGTCCCTCTGGCTTTTCCTGCACTGCTTTTATAATGGAGTTTTAAAAATTAGTTTATAGCTTTCTGTTCTACCTTTTCTTCACTTCTCTGGTTGCACTTGTTTTAATTCAGATCTGAGCAGCTTAGCAGTTTTTAGCAGTTTTGTGTTAAAAGTAGAAAGTATAACCTTAGAAAGAAATGCTTTAAACTAATTGGTTGTATTCCCACTTAAGATATGAAATAAACTTGGAGTAACAACACATGATAAGTGTTCCAAATAGTGGTTAAGGTTCATTGGAATGTATAAAAACCTATCATTCATAACTAGATTAACTCTGTCAGCCCTACTTAAAAGAGTGCACATGGCAGAATTACAAATGTAACTCATGGTGCTAGAACAGAAATTATAAATTTTGTCACCCACAACATTTCAAGGTTTTTGGAGCATATTTGCTCTGTGCTGCCCCTGAAATACTAGTGAGGAATTGGATCACCCCACAGAGACTAGGCTTTTATGTCAAGAAAAAAAGAAAAAAAAAAAGAAAAATAAATTGTTGATCTAATTTGTCAAATTCAGCTGCTACAGCAACATGCAGAAAGTGCTCAAAAATAATGATGTGCCTAGAGAATGTAAATGAAAACAATTCTAAAAGGAGAAATGTAGTTATATAAAATCAGAGATACCAAATATTTTGAGGAAATTAAAAAAGAAGAAAATAGCATTTACACATAAATCTCTGCCTCTTAATTAAGTTCAGCAATTTAATGCTAGTGATGATACATGCAGATGAGAAACCCTGCATGAGAACAGGTTCAAGCACAGAAAAATGAAAATGGTTCTGGTTTTCTCTTTCAATATGTCAATCAACAGTGAGATACATTTTTATAAGGTAACTGGATATGATCAAGCCATTTCATCTTAGTCTAAAAAGGTAAAAAAAAAAAGGTAAAAAACATTCTTATTCACCATTTGGCATTCAGAACATTTCTTTTAATCTATTTTCCATAGACAGCCCTGGCTCATCCTTGTTTCATGCCTCTATAATATATTCATACTGTAATCACCACTTAATGTAAGTGTAGCTAGATTGATGTATACTTCCTCTAGAAGCAACAGAAGATGTATGCTTACCTCTAGAAAGCAAAAGAAAACTGCTAAACTACTCATACTTGTATTTATTAACTAATGTTTTTTATTTGCCATTTCCTGCATTATCTTTATTTCCTTGTCAGCTGAAAGAGAAAGGCTTCATTCATTTCCCCTGAGCTCCAGGAGAATGAATCAACAGCCGTAAATTAGGGAATTTGCATTACAGACTTCAGTTGAAGTCTCCTGCATCTCAGAAACACACCACTCAGTGGGTTGTAGATCCTGGCCTACAGAGTAGGTAGGTAGGTAGGTAGGTAGGTAGGTAGGTAGGTAGGTAGAGAGAGAGAGAGAGGGAGAGAGATAGCAAAACCTATCTTTAGATACAGGTGAAAATCATTGAGAGATGGTATATGTGAGATGATATTCAAGGGGAGTGGGTCTGAGGAAGCAGTATCAGGGCAGAGAAGGGATTCATAATTGTAAATGTCTTGGTGTCCCCATGATACTCTCATCTCTGAAGGTCATTTTTGTTGGGTGCACTTTGTTGGCCAACAGAAGACATCAAATGGAAACTTTGCCTGTCCCTGAGGGCTCAGCCATTTTCTAGAACCAGATTCAGAAATCAGCAACTAATTCATACACTTGGACATGAGAGAAATTGCTGCTAGAGGATGTGTTCCTTACATGTCAGGTTATTCCAGCTTCCATGCCCATTCTGCATGACTAACAGTGTCCTGTCTATTGCAGGAAGCACAAGGAGTGCTCACAGACTCCTGACATAATACTTGATTGAGACAGTCAATGGCACTGCCAAGGCTGACAACATTTGGTATGGCCAAAGCACACTGTCAAAGCAAATCCAAAATGTTTTTGTTGGGTTATGAAATTGTTGGTTGACAGTGGGAGATATGATTATCTCACACAATACATACAGACAGAGCTTTTCATCGGTGAAGGAGATCATTTATACTATAACCTTTGGCTGAATGATTCAGAAGATGGAATTCAGTGATGGTGAATGAGGCATGTTTATACAGGAAGCGATTGCCATGCCCTGCGTATCAGTTTTGATGATGCTATTCAATATAGTTACACAGATGATAGATTTTTGAAGGAAAAGGGAGAGGAACGTGTGGTAGCCTGGAACTAGCCAAGGGCTAACCTTGCTGCAGTAAGAATAGAAGGTCAGACCCTGAGTTTGAGAAAAGGGACAGAAGCCTTTGAATCTACATACAACAGGTTTCTACTTTGTGGAATTAATATATTCCAAGAGAGGAGCAAATAATCTTTTAACCTGTGGTAGGGAACTACAGCACTTACAAAGTAAAATCTATTGCCTATGACTCAATTCCATTTCAGGGCCTGTGGGATTCTTTACCTTTCAGACAAAAAAAGGGCTCTTGCACACAGCATTTCAATGTACCAGCATGTAGGTCTTCTCTCTGATCATAAAATTACTGAGTGTGACTCTTCTCCTATAAACTGGGTATCAACAAGCTTCTCCATGAAAGGTTACTTTCATTTTCTAGTTTTCTTAGGAAAAGCTTAACTTACTTGCAAAGTCAAAATGTCTTCTGATGAGAAGCCATTCCAGCAAGATATTTCACTAAGTTTGCATACCATACACTTTTAGTTTTAAATATAGCTCTTTTTTTTTTTTTTTGGAGGCATGCACTTTAACAAAGCAATTGTTAATCTATACCAAACAGTAACAGGATTTCTCAAACACCTTACTGAAAAAGATTCAGTCATGCATATTTCTATCTCCTAGCTTCAGCTTTCAGTATATTAAGCCTTTTAATCCCCCTCCCTCATTCAATGTCCACACCAATTATGTCACCTGATTCTAGATCTTTATTGAGTTTTACATCACTCATCCATAAATCACTGCTTATTGTTGCACAATTTGGACCTCTGCCCAGGTCCTTCTCAGACCATGGCCATCATTTAACCCTGGATGAATTCTCTCTACATGTCCACCAGTGTATCCTAAAGACAGGCACACTGGCAGTGAGAGAAGGCGATAGCAGTGATGCAAAAGGAAAGAGTTGTTTGCATTTTGTAGCTGAAGTTAGTAAATTGTATCTTAAACTTTCATAGAGAACTTAATCTGGTCTTCAGGGTTTTATCGCTACACCACAATTCCAAATAATTGACTACATTAAAAGGGCAAAAAGGATTATAACTGATATAATTTCAGGTGTTACTGGAGTACTGCATTTCTTCTGTTATCTGCTCCTTGCAGGATAAGTACCTGTTTATGGTGGCTGGAGGGAATATTTTCCTATAGGTCAGTACTCAGCAGCATCAACCCTCCACCCCAGTCCTTTGTAAATGGGCAGCAAACGGCCTCCAGGTCCCTCCAGGAAAGCATTATTTTTATTCATTGCACATAGGGAGACAATGTGTTCCACCTTTATTAGTTTCACACTACTTCTTGCCTCCTTTCTCACTCTCCTCTCAACAACACAGGAAGTCTTAATGGTAATGAAAAAGCCAAGATTTGTTTGCCAGAACTGAAGGACAAACTCTTTTGGGTGGGAAAAAGATTGCATAGGAAGCTGCCTTTATGCAAGTTTTAAAATCATGCCTCACTGCAAGTTACTTCACTATCTCTTACTCATTGTTCCTTCAGTATGTGCTAGCTGTGAAAGATGTGTTCATAAGATCTCTCCAAGACTTCCAGGTGATAGCCTGAGCCATGAATGCCTTCCCCTTGCTTTTTTCCAACCTCACAGTCTTTTAAGTTTTGTTTAAATCTTTAAAACTCAGTGTCTAGGATAGTTATCTAATGGAGGGGAGGATTGGAAGGAACACCTCCAGAGCTCTGAAGGAATCAACAGATTCTCTTTTTTTTCTGGATATGCCTATAAATCTTTGCCTTCTACCTTCCTCACCCCTCAACACTTACCAACTCCTTTGTCGCAAAGACAAAAGAAAGCAATATGGAGAACTTGTAATCTGAGTAGCAGAAGGTACATTTTTGTCAGAGGTGTGAACTGCAAAATCCTAAAGTCCTGGATGCTTTGTCTATTCATTACACCAGATTTCTTTTTTTTTTTTTTTTTTTTCTTTTCTTTTCATCTTACACAGTTTCTCTGTTCTTTCAGCTCTGGGTTTGGAGGTAGTGAGGAGTTAGATGCAGACAGGCAGGTAGAGGCTATGCATTTTAAATTCACTCCGGTGTATTTTTCCATCTTTCCCCACTCCAAAGAAAAGTAGAGTTGGTTTTGTTTGGGGGTTTTTATTAAGCAGGGGTCACCTAAGAAAGTTTTTCTTTCAAAAGTCTGTGCAAATTTAGTTTGATTTCAGTAAATCCCTATGCAAATATTCTTCTTTCAGGAGGCAAGTCATCCCAATGGACTTAGTTATGTCACTTTCAAAATCTATTATACTAAACCAAATTAATTCTACTTTAGGTCTGTCAGTGCTGTAGGCAATACAGTAGTACATCAAGGTATCCAAGCTTACTTGAGTGCTAGAAGATGTGTAATCGTGTCAATATGGAGCTCTGTTGCAGACAATTAGCTTCACTGAGAAATAGCGTCTATTAGCACAGGTGAGCTGCTGTGAACTGTGAGTGCAGCAGTATTGCTTCTGGATCGTGAGCCTAGCTGAAGCATACTGTGTGGTGTCACTTTGGGCAGAGACAGGAGAACCCCTCTATTTCTGAGAAAGAGTCTCAGCTGGTATTTAATGAAGCTTAGCTCTGGAGTCCTCAAGCTGTGAAGATTTGCTTTGCAGTAATTTCTTCATTTCCATAATTAAGAATGAGGGCATCACCTCAGTATGAGAATGGCAAATTACATTTATCCAGCTTAAATTCCAACTTAATTTTACACTCACTGCTAATTTAGACCAGCTTTGCCAAGTGTTCTTCAAGCTTACTATTGAAAAAAAAAGTGTTCAAAGGAAGAAACTGCTTTAGACAAAGTAGCCGATACCTTCCTCTATCATGGTGATCTTCCTATGGAGTGTGAAATGAATCAGAGGGACGAATGAATAGAACAACTTCATGGGGACAGAGTACAGGAGTGCCTTATAGTCTTCCCTACCTGATGAAAAATGAGTAAGAACTAGCCCATTGTTCTCAATTTACTTGATTGGGTTTGGACTATAGCAATAATAAAGCCTTTTAAGTCAGGCATCACAAGCATGTGAACACGGTTAGCCTGCTTGACATCTCTAGCTGGAGCTAGTTAAAAGGCAGACCTTCTGTTGACACTTTGTTCTGAACTTGAAAACATTTTTTTTTCCTTTTTCTTTAGAAAAGTTTTGTTAGAAGAACATAGAAGTTAAGTCTGAGAACATGTTTGTTTCTGAAACAGGCTTGATACTAGAACAGCAAAGCCAAAGTGCCCAGGTTCCTGGCTACATAGCAAGGAAAATGGAAGGGTGATAACCACCGGGAGCCTCAGTGTTCCCAGACCACGTGCTTGTCCATGGGGACCTACACCCTACTTCCTGCCAAGTGTCTCTCCAGCTACCAAGCTCAACAGGACACAGGGTTGTCAGGCATGATCTGCCCTTAATGAAACCTTAGTAAAACCATGTTGGCTGTCACTAATCACCTCCTTCTTTCCCATGTGCTGTAACACAGTTTCCAAGAGGATCTGCTCCATGATATTGACTGGCCTGTTGTTCCCTGGGTTTTTTTTCCTTTTTATGCTCAGGAATAAAAGCTGGGGGTAGGAAGGAGGAAGGGGTGATACATGGAGCTATGCCAGTTGTCTTCCCATGTCACTGTTACATGTAATGAATCCCTGCTTTCCTGGAGATGGCTGAACACCTGTCTACAAATGGGAAGTGGTGAATGAATTCTCTATTTTGCTGTGATTGCATGCACAGGTTTTGCTTTATCTGTTAAACTGTCATTATCTCAACACATGAGTTTTCTCAATTTACCCTTCTGATTTCCTTCCCCACCCCACTGGGGGAAGGAAAGTAAGTGAGTAGCTGTGTGCAGCTGAGCTGCCCACCAGGATTAAACCATGACATCCAGTAATATAGGAGAACAGCTGTTCAGTTGTTCAGAATGGACAGTTTACATAGGACAGGAATGGGTTTTGAAGCCTAAAGCATAAACTGTTCTTACTGGGCACCCAATACTTTTTATGCAAATGATTATATTTTGAGATAATGACATGATTAATTTCTATGAAAAGATGCTCACCATCATTTAGGAATGATGGGGTCAGAAAACTGCTTTCCCTCATCAAGCGAAGTGGGCAAACTACAGGCAGTACAAACTATAGCTTAACTGCCCTGGAAATTTGATAGCTCCATGAATTGAACTGGGGCTTATTAAATAATTCTTTTGGGGTTTGTTTTTTCTTTTTCTTAAGTCTGGGGTTAAAATGCCAGTTGTTTTGCAGTGGTACATCAGCATAAGGTAGGGCACAAGGTAGGTGATCTCAGCTGCTCCCAACAAATCACTAAGCCACAGATTTCCTCAGGTCTCTCCTTCTCACCAACTTGTCTCTACCACCTGTGGAGTTTTAACCAAAGGGTCAGTGGATCTCTGTCTCTTTCCACTTACAGAAAAAGGGCATTTGAGCCTTATGAAGAGGGAGGGGAGCACCAGCTAGTAGAAATGAAGAGAGTGGCCTTCCAAACAGCTCCCAAAACAGAAGTCCCAAAGAACCCTGCAGGCACCTGGCTTCCCTGCAGCTCAGTTGGTGTTGGTGCTGCAGGCATTTCACAATGCTTGTGAGTTGTTGGGTGATGTGAAAACTATTCCCCACACATGCAGATCAACATATTTCCCTTACAGGACAGCTGTACGAGCATTGTAATTGCGGCAATTCTTCAGACTTATGCAGTATTAACACAATGGTTCTTTTTTTCTAAATTAGACAGTCTCAGAGCTTGTTCACCTAGCTAACAGGCTACTGAATTGTGGCAATAGCAAACTGCTCTCTTTCCACTCCTAGAATCACCATTATCCACTAATTGCCAAATGGGTTTTGTACACCTGCCTTCAGCATGTGCATTCCAGGGTGTGCAAAGCGGATTCCCCAGAGCAGCCTGAGGCCCGGGAGGTGGCACTCTTTCCTAGCTTTTGTACGCACCTGATCTGTGCTGCAGCTGCTAATACAGCAGTCAGAGTAAATAACTTCCCTTCAGAAGTGATAATTTTCTGGTAGAAGGATCAGCAAATGGAATTCTCCGAGTTCAGAAGTCTTAGTGGAAAAATACCAGATGAGTCTGAAGCTTTACCTTCTGATGCCAGCACATGAAAACTTTTCCCTGACTTACTGAATCAATTTCTTTACTAACTGGTGGTGTAGAAATAGCTTTTTTCCTTATTGGCAAATAATTTCCTCAGCTGCTAGTTTCAGTTCAGTGCCCAAGATTGCCTGTTGCAAAAATATTCTTGCAGATAAAAGCAAAATGGACTGCCATGGAAGACACAGTGGGAGTGATAAAAAAAAAGGATATATGTTGTTTGATTTGTTACCAGGGGCTTAGTGGGATTTAACCAGCTAATCCCCATGTTGGTTTTGTTATCGTGCCATTACAGGGAATGTGTTCAGGTAAGGCTGCAATAGCAGAAGATAAGGCAATCTCTGAAGGGGAGGAAGAGCACAGAAGCTGAGCTTCTGTCCACAGGTGAATGGGGGATTTGGGGACCAGGGGAACAAGTACCTCTATGTATCTGTGCTGGTCTGGGGTGCAGGCGATGCTGAGCACAGAGACTCCTCTGTGCGACCACTTAGAGTAACAGAAAATGGTATTTGTTTGCTCTGGTTACTCTACACAGGTGTTAGGTGCTCAGTTTGCCAGGCCAGAGCATCTCTGCCAGAATAGCTCAGGTATTAGGCTGCAGCAGTACACACATCTTTGGAGGCGTATGCCCTCCAATTCTGGGGCCAAGCACTGCAGATCTGTATTGAAAATTTAGGTCTCACCGTGCACGAAGCCTGTCCTGTTGACCAAGGGCAAGCTAGCATTGCAGCTTGGGAAGGGGGGGCAGTTACAGTGAAGAGAGAGATCCTATACACATAGCACAAGCACTGGCCTTTGTGGTTTACAAAAGGGTTTGCCCATCAAAGGCTTGTGGACAGAAAGCACAGAAAACTGCCAGAACCACATAAGAGGTTCCATCCAAATTCATCACCCAGGGCGTGCATCCTCACCCTGCCGCCACCTGTCAATGTGGTTCACTTGGTTTATCTGGGAAAGCATTCCCTTCAGTCAGCTGAGGGTGACAATCCCAACAATACACTGATCTACAGAAAAAGGAAAAACCAACTGACTCCCCTCCCAGTGAAATGAACATAATTTCTCCTTTGCTAATTGCAAATACTGGGCACAGTCTGAACAAAACCATCTGCACCTGTTTCTTAATTAGACCACAGTTCTTCAAATGGGGGAAAATTAGCCACTGGGATACAAGTCTTTCCTCTGGGGCAGTTTCCTGTCTTTCAATGTTGTATCCTGTTGAGTGCTATAAAAAAAGCTAGTTGCCATACTCTGTCTCTAGCCTCTGAACCTATTAAAATAATCCATTAAAGGTAAATGATCGACCTGTCCTCTGCCTCTGTCACATGCAGTATCTGCTCATGCCATGTTCTGAAACGGAAGATAGTGGTAACATACAGGAAAATTAATGATGTGGTACAACCCTAACTTCCGTTGAGTGATACAAGACTAATGTACCAACTATTTGGGTGTTTTGGTTTTAATAAATTTCTATTTTAATGGGAAATTCTGAAGGAAGCTGAAAATCAGAAGATTCTCGAGGACAGTTGCAGAATTCCTGGCTTACATGGATTGATTTCTTCCCATTCAGCAGCAGAGGAGACATAAGCTACCAAGAATATATTTGCTATACAATCAAAACTCATTTCTATGCACATCACATTCAATGCTGCATTGCAAGAGCGCTTTTCCAGACCTTGCCAACTTTTTCCAAGGCCACAGGAACTGAAACAGTGTCATTGCTCCTGAATTTGTAAGTAAAGATTGCTGCATTTTTTTCTGCATTTTTTCACTGTCTGCACCTTTAAGAATCAAATGTTCAAAAACCAGCAAAGAGAGGGAGTGACTGTAACAGCCGAACAAACACATACCTTTGAGCATGTAATTAGGATATTGTGTAATGTGGGATCCCCAAGAAGGCATGTACTACATCTTTGTGACTGGGACGTCTCCTGTTTGCTACTTAAAGTAAGTCTGCCCTTTGGGAGGTAAATTTACTATCCATCTACTCTTACTGTTGTGGCACAGAAGTGCCAGAGAAACCTGTTGGTCTATTATCACTGTGCAGTCATTACCAGTTCTGTAGTGTAAATCATGGGATCACAGGCTAAAATTGGTTGGGAGGGACCTCTGTAAGCCACCTGGTCAAGCCCCTCACCCATAGTGGGCCCAGCTAAGCGTGGTTCCTCAGGGACGTGCCCAGTTGCATTTGAGTATCTGAGGATAGAAACACCATAATGTGTCTAGGCTCCTAATCTGTTGTGGGTTTTTTTCCCCTTATTCCAGCTTGTATTCATCATCTCTCATTCCATTAATGTTCACCTCTAAGAAGAGTCTGACCATTCCCTTTGCGCCCTCCCATCAGAGACTTCTAGGCAGCTGTGAGATCTCCTCTGAGCTTTTTCTTCTTAAGCCTGAGCAGACCAAGCCTTCTCAGCTTCTCCTGTGTCCATAAACTTTTTGTAAAATTTGATTAACAGTGCACATACTGGCTTTCTCATCTCCATTCCTCATTCACTCCCCAGTATTTCTTACAGACCACCTCACCTTGCTAAACAGGTTGCAAAACAAATGCACTTTAAAAAGTTGTTATGGTGTTTTTCAGCACAGATGAAAGCAGCCTGGAATGGCAGTAAGATGGCAGTAGTAATGCAGTCAGGCAATCCAACTCTGTGTAGTCAAACTGTTAATATCTAGTGAAAGACACTTCAGTTTTGGTATTATTTCTGCTAACAAAAGATCTAATTAAAAAACTATTAAACATGCATCAATTAATAATTTGAGTCCCTTAGATCATTTCTGCCAAAATTAACATTTCGGTTGAATCAAAGATCTTTTAATGAACCACCACTAACAAGAGTGTCTCTCTAATTAACTCAATGTCTTTAAAACAACAAGGCAATTTTTGGAGTCTTTTGCTCTTATCCCTGCATCAATTATGCTCAAAATTCCAAGATTTTTTAAGATTCGACATGCCTGTAAGGAAATTAGAAAAAAACATGTCAGACATTAAAAGAAAAATCGTAGTAAAGCTCATTTGGCTTTAGTACTTTTCTGTTGATTTTTAAATAATACGTGGTATTTGTGCAAAGTTTTAGACAAAGATGAAAAGGATTCGAGCCAAGTCTGAAATTTACACTTTGCCAGAAGAACTTCCAGATGGGAAGTGTTCAAGGGGCTGGAGACTTCTAAGAGAAAAATCACAGGTTTGGGCCAGTAAAAAGGCAAGAGGAGGTGAAAGGTACATCTCTTTCTCTGACGGACCACTAGATATCTTCATTTGGTCTGCAGTCTTTCAGACTCAGGCTATTTATCACAGTATAGATCTTCCAGTATCAGAAAGTTTTGTTTAGATGCAAAGAACGTGAGTCAGAGAAGTATCCTCATGTAAGCACAGAGCTTCAACATACATTAGCTCCTTTCTCAAGGCAGTAGGATGGCTGCATTGCTTTAGCAAGAGGCTTTGGAAGCCTTTTCTGCTGCTCACTCTTTACCTTGACAGCAGGGATGGACACGCAGCCCACTTGCTGGTGGTGTGAATGCCTGTGGGCAGCCCATCCTGGTGTGCTTGGCAGCTTCTAAGCTAACAACATGCTAACAGGCTGGTGTGCTGCTGAGGGACTTGCAGGACATTGTGCAGCCCCCACGTACTTCACCAGTTTAGATAGAAGGGAAATCTAATCTATAGTAGTCTTGAGACCCCTCAGAAACCCAGACTTCAAACATAGTGCATTCCCTTTCCAGATTTATGCCCAGGTGTGCTTCTAGACTAAGACTACTCCACCAGGTTGATCGTTACAAGGTTTTAAAGATTAGAGGTATACCGGAAGAAGAAGGCAATGTTCAGACCAGCAAAGAAATGCAAGTTGGCATGGAGATATTTTTTTTTCCCACCACTACATATTTTAAATTGAGTGATAAGAGCTTTCTATGAAATGAAAGGGCTGTTAGCAACCCTTAGCTTCTTGTTCAGTTCCCTGGCAAGGCATTACCATTTTCTGCTTAACACCTTGACGCTTTGATCTTGAAAATATGTAATTTGAGGGGTTTCTACCCTTAAAGACATGAAGTCATCTAAACAGAAGTTTGCATAGACATTGTTGATCATTCAAGCCCTAGTTTAAGTGTAATTAATAATTCCTTGAAATGACATCTACTTCTTTTGATATCCTACCTTTTACAAACAGGGTTTAGCTGATGTCAGCGCAACCATGGGTCACTTGATTATGAAAGCCAGGAAGATTAAATACCTGTTCCCCAATAGCTCACACAGCTGGGTCCCTTGACAGCAGAAAGAAGTCAGAAACTAAGACAGTCTAATAAAAATTCCTACATGCACTTCTTGAATATTGCATGCATTGCAGCTAGATGAAGCCTATTTCCATACAATCACCTACTTCTTTTCAAATATCTTTTCAAAATCACTACAACCAATTCTTTCATAATTCAAGGTCTGCCTATGAGCATTCTTCCTAAAACTGCTCGTCCGTTATCCAAACACTTTTAAAGGCCTGCATTTGAAAAAAAAATCCCCCAATTCACAGCTTCATTTATTTCAGACTTTTTATCACTGCTTGAAGAGTAAGACTTTGAGGACAGGAGCTTTACATCTGAAGGACACTTTCTAAAAGCCTAACAAACGTATATGGTAAAGGTGTCTCTTCTATATTTTTCTTAAGCCCACTAGGGCTTGCACATTATACATGGAACAGATTACATTTTTTACATAGTTAAAATCTATTTGTAAACAAATGCATCAAGATATTGAACCAGATAACTTATAGGTAATGGAAAGGAGAAATAGAAAACATCCAAGCAAGGTAAGGAAAACACCTGAAAGCAGATGAAATAATTTATCTTTTCCCAACTCCCACACAGCGTACTCCAGTGTCCTCATTCCCCACTCCTCCTTCCCATCCAGCTTGATAACTTCTGCTTTTTCACAGAACAGCAAATCAAAGCAACAATGATAAAAATAGCACAAACAAATAGGCAACTAACAAAAGCCTGGAATACTTTGGAAAATCTCTTCCCTTTTCTGCCAGTTCAGAATGAGCTGCCCTGATGGTTTCTTCTACTGTGATGTTGCACTTAGACAGAGAATATATGCTTGAAAACTGAGAGCATGCCACTTCTCAAAGTCTGGCTGCCTGGACTCAGGTCACTGAGAGCCAGACACCCCAAGCAGTCATTGAGGTTTCAGGTTAACCATAACTCTTTGACCAGTACTCAGAAAGCTGCTGACAAGCACCACCACTGCCTGCAGAACACGACTGCATCGGTCTTGCTCTACATCTTGTTTTGTAAGCTGTCAAAGCCAGTCTGAGTGAGCAGCAAAGTCCCAGTGGCTTAATAATGGAGACCTTTGCAGAGATGTAACTGCAGTAACAAAGTCCTTGCGTAACCATGAAGTGGTGTACTGACAACGAATGGTGTAACTTACCAATAGGATGCGATATGCTTTGGCATATGGCCACCAGCAAACAGTATATTTTAACTATTGGCACCCATCAGCAGGCTTACTTTTAACTGACCTCGACTGTCTGAAAAAAATGCAATTTCTTAACCCACTTTCATAAAAATTTAAGCAAATGGGTTTTTCTCCTCCAGAAGTGGGTGGCCAGCACCCACACATGTTTGGTAAAGGCAAAGTTCCCACAGAGTTTAGAAGAACGTTGATAACCATCCTTAAGCATCATCTGAGACAGCATGGGCCTTCTGTCTCACACAAGTCATTGTCATGATTCTTTCACCACTCTGCTTTCTTCCAGTCTGATCATAGCTCAGCTGATGAGCAGTAAGTGATTAGGAAGCAGTAATGGGATGCATGCTCCCAAAATACAGCATATCTCCCCATCCCTGGTCTTTAGCTGTGCAACAGTGCTGGATAGAGAGAAAAGCTGCAGGGATGAAGAATCTCAGTTCTGCTCAGTTGCTATGCAAGACTGTTGACATGTCTCTTCCCCTAAACAAGCAAAAACATGCTTTTCAAAACTTTTTTCTCCTCACATCCTGCCTACATGTTGTGTGGACACATGTGCCATATACCTTACATCTCTTACTTGCTGTGTCACAATTAGGTGACAACTGCATAGAAAGAAACAAAGGAAAACAAGTTTTCTGCATGACCAAGCAAAACATTTCTAGGAGATTCTGGTCCTGTTCGTTTTCAATAAAATGTAGTAAAGCAGTAAAATACAGGAAGAAGGAAAAATGCTTCTTCAGGCATTTTCTGTCAATTTGCAGTTAAATTCAGGGTTCTTCTCTATAACACAAACCACCAGTTCTTTGCAAAAAAAAAAAAAAAAAAACAGAAAAAAAAACCAACCTCAATTTCAAAAATACTGGAACTAACTGCAGAGAAAATAACTGAAGCTGTGGCATAATTTCACATCTGTTGTGCAGGCTTGGCATTTGCCTAGCTTTCATCCAAGACCTATCAGTGCCCTCTGCATGCAATCTTCATCTTAATCTTATGAACCAACACTAATAAAATTGATGGATTTGCTGCTAAGGTTGCTGCAAAGAAATGGATCACATCTGTCCTGTGCTTTCTCTGGACAGGAAAGACCTGTTTGATGACATTGGTATCTCATTGTATAAGTTTCATTTAAGCAGCCCAGACTGTGGTTAGGTTGTTAATTTCATGGCTTTCTCAAAAACGGGCTCTGAAAATTGATGTGTTGTACCCATCTCACTGAAAAGTATACAAACATGGCCAGTCAGCTGGGCTGCCCAAGCCAAAACGTTATTATTAAGATTCAGGAGAGCTCTTATTCACTTGTAATAAAACTATGTATTTAAGGCTGGCTATATTTAATTACCAGAGCCTTTAGTCCCTGCTGCAATTGATATTTCTCTGTGATCTGCTATATATTTCCTTTCAGATGTTATGGGGGAGAGTTTTCTGGCATTTCTGCTTCTAAAGCCTATCATTTGAGAAGCAACATCTAAGGTGTCAATGGCATGTTTATTTATTGTCCTTGTAGTATCTTCTGTTGATTCTCCAAGAAAATGACCTGAACTGCCAGTCTGGGGGTTTCCAGAACTCTCTGATGCCATCAGCAGCAATCCAATTACCATGTAAACAATGAAATACTGTTATGACATCATTATATGCTTGATTTTAAAGAGGTTGTTAAGGCCACAGTTTGAAGCATGCATAAGGAATCATTTTTAACATGAGGTCTGCAGTGACCCATGCTGGGGCAGGGACAGCAGGGAGCAGAGTAGCAAGAAGTGGCTTAGCACAGTCTGGAAGGAAGTGGACAGTGGCCCCTGTGGAGAGCACAGAGAAAGAGGAGATGTGGGACTGATTTTGATGCCCGCCGGAAGATGATCTTTTCAATACCCCCTGCAGAGCCCAGACTCAGAGATGATGGAAGGACTCAGGCAAAGCTCTGATACAAGTAGACACAAACGCAGAGAACTGCGTGATAGTGCCTTGAACAATAACCCCATGCGTCCCTTCGGGCTTACAGCAAAGCAGCCTTTACATTTGCAAAGATTTGCAGGTCTGAGCATATGTTTTCCTCCTGCTCTAGAGCAGTCAGAGTCCTGACAGATGACATACAGCTTTCTCACAGACGATGAATTCAGTTCATCGCGCGTAGAGAGAGCCACTGCGATGCGGAGTGCCCCAGCATACTAGAAACGTACGGAGTCAAAGCTTCCCAACATGGAGCATAGGTTATGGCTCCCTCTGCAGGCCTGGATGAGTGTTTCCACAGTTCTTCCAAGAGCGCACGAGCAGGGGGATATAAGGGCTCCTGGTTCTGCTCTCACTCTCAGCTGCTGGTGTATTAGAATAGCCCCCAGTTCTGCAGATTACCTTTAGGCGCAGTGAATCTTGTTCACAGCTTAATGAAATGTCTCCAGGTTGTCCAGTCCTTTCCTACACATGTGCTGGCAACACCAGCGTCTGCTTCTATACCTTCAGCAAATGCAGTGAATGTGAGGCTCTAAAAAATAACTTTAAAATGGAATGTTTAGAGCATCTTATCTGTCATTAAATTGCTTTAAGGTCCCTTCCAACCCTAACCATGCTATGATTCTATGATTAGCAACCCCATCATGGTAGGTTAAAAATATTACATCATCTGTTCCCTATATGATTGGTACCGAAGTTTAATATCCTTGCTGTTAAGCACCCTCTTGCATGTACTGTCAAACTGTGTCCTTCCTGCAAAACTTGTGAAATAAACTCCTGCCAAACTTCCCAAAGATAAAACAGAAGCCAAGACCTTCTTGTATTCCTCCCCTCTGGTATGGATGAAGAGACATGGGAACTGCACAGGGCAGAAAGACAGGGTGAGACAGAAATACTGCAGCACCACATGAGCTGGGCACGTGCAGGGTCTACTGTGCTGTTTCTGCTATATCTGCACAAACAGATAAACTCAGTTTTACACTGTCACTGACTGAGGGTGTAAGACTAAGTACATCTGTATTCATATACACCCATAGACACACATCCTTTCACTTCTCCAGCAAGACTTTTATGGAGAGGTAGGCAGAAAGAAGCAGAGCCTTTCCTTTGCCTCAGACTTTGAGACATATGAGGATATACATGTAGATTCAAACATTTTTTACAGAGCAGCTTTCTATGGAGGCAAGATGATCCACATGTGTTCTTTCACTCCTATTCATGGCAAACCTGGCCTTTATCCTTAATGTGATGTATGAAGCATTAGCTGTTTTAATTCTACTTCAAACGCCAGCTCTAATGCAAAATTTTCTGTATCAATAGGGGACTGAACCTTGTGCTGAGGAAGCAGAAGACAAAAGAAACTAGGTGTGAGTGCTAATGAATTAATCAATCAGCCAAGAACCCATACCACCAAGGGGAGACAGCAGCATCTGCTGACTAGAATGAGATACAAACAACTGATAGATAGTAGGCTCTTTTTTTGTCTTTTGCGTGTACTTCTTGTGTGGCTTTCATAGATTACGTTATTAGTACAGCACAACAAATACCCTCAGTACTTCCCTTGTCTAGGTCCTGCTGTGATTTCCCCCTTGCTCTGAAGCTTCAGGCTACATGGGAGTCCTTCACCTGAGGAGCACAAATTTCTCATTTTCTTACAACAAACAAGATTAAGCATAGGCCCTTTTGAAAAGTGTTTTAGAATCTTAGTCCATGTGACTGGAAACTTGAAAACCATTTTATATTACTCACTGTTTCCATTTTCTAAACACATATCCTGCTCTGGTTTACAAACAATGTGAAGTTTAAGGGAGTGCAATAAAAGGCATGAAATTTCTGTTTAACCTGTGAAGAACAATTAGTTTGGCATTATTTAGATTTTTACAATCACCCAAATTTTAGGGGCATTGCAATCCGACATATAAATGCTGGTACAATGAATCTGCCATCTTTATTTTTCAATTGTTTTTCAATTCCCTTTTACCACTGTAAATTAAATAGGACTCTAGAAAAGTTAATAAAGATAGCCACATGTAAAACAAAGAGTCATGGAAATACTTAATCGATTTAACTGTGGATAGGAGAATCTTATCATGTCTTCACACAAATTTAATCTGAATGGAAACTTAAGGATTTGCTGTCAGATGTTTGCACTGGAAGACTCCCTTCCAGATCGGAACAACAACAGCCTGAAGCCAGGCTAGCGTACTGGAAATTCATGGTAGCAGACCATAGATCATGCTGTAGCTACGTCCTGGATATAAAGCAACACATTTTTCAGTCTGATTTATACACTGATTTTGAACCCTAATTATGACAAAGGGGGCTGTTGTTTAAACCACAGAGCTCTTGTACATGCAGAACTGCAGTAACTGGCTTCGTTCTGACTTGGTCTTTCTTCTTAAGCACAGCAAATTAGCACATATTTGATGACCAATCTAGGTATGTACTTACACTGCTCAATAGGAGACAGTCTCTTTTTTGCTATGACAGAGCAAAAAGCTGAGAAAATGAGCAAGTGTATTTTTCAGACAAGCACTGACACTTCCTTTGTGTTCAAAAGCCACAGGCTTAGCTGGGCTCTTTCAATGGATTTGAGCTATAGGGTTTCTCTTGAATGATTTTTTGAAGCCACTGAAACAGGTTGCCCAAAGAAGTAGTAAATGCTCCATCGCTGGTGGTGTTCAAGGCCAGGTTGGACAGAGCCTTGGGTGACATGATTTAGTGTGAGGCAACCCTGCCCATGGCATAGGGGGTGGAACTAGATGATCTTAAGGTCCTTTCCAACCCTAACTATTCTATGATTCTGAAGTCACAAGAGAGAAAAACCTTACCCTTTCAAAAAAAGGTGCCTCATTTAATAAGACTTTAAAAACAAACCAGGTGTCATAATACTGTGAGACTTAGGACTTAGTAGCTGGAGCTGCAACAAAGCTTGCAGCAGAGAAGGCAGCAGGTGTGGGACAACAATTGATAGGTGCTAGTGTTTACTGCTGGGAAGCACCTGTTAATCTTAAAGCCTAGCTTGACAGAAAGCAGTCTCATGCCACATAGAGATATTTCAACCTGTTTGTCATTAACTAGTTTGGCTACTAGAAGCAGGACAGCAATGGGGTGATCACAATGTTTCTGTGGCCTGAAAACCAGTAAGCTAACCCAGGAAGAACACTACATGAGGAAGGGCTTCTTCCAGGATCCAAGCTACGTTCAACCTGGCTGGGTATTGGCATGTAGCACTGCATAGCCTTGACCTTTCTCCTGGAGGTCAGAAGACATACTTTTGGAGGTAACAGCAGCTATTCACTGTCCAGCTTTCCCCCTCTGTGGGGACAGATAAGGAAAATCCTACAGTGGGATTGCTCAGTCCTGCTGCCCTAGATGACTGGTTAGTACTCCTTGAAATGGTGACACAAGAGAAGTCCTTCTGAATGCTTTCAAAGTGGTGCTGTGGGTAGCAATGGCATGTGAGTTGATGTTTTCTCTAATATGCTTCCCACCTCAGAGAAAGGAATAAGGCTCAAGAACTCTGGAAATCAATCCAGGTCAAACACTGGTTTTGGTGTCAACTTTAATTCTAACTGCATAGCATCTTGCTAGATGGAAAAATTGTACTGGTGCAATTCTTTATTAAAAGATCATGAATTGTAATACAGCCAGGCCACAGATAAGTGTTAAAAAAAAGTCTTGAATTCACTAGTAGTTTTTCAAAGACCCGTTTTTCAGCTTGTGGAGAATGTGGCGATTAAATTTGAAGCTGTTAAGAAAAAAAGAGAAATGGGAACTTTTCAGCCATTATCATCAAGTAATTACTGAAGTTTCATTACTTACCGGAGCTATGCTTCCTGTAACATAAATCTGAGCAAGCAGTGAACATTTTGAGCTGATTCTGGATGACCCTGCATTACCTGTGGCTGAGGAGAAAAGGAGGGGAGGACACAGGTTTGACTTTTTTAGTCAACTTACTCTGCTGATAGGCTTTTTCCTTATAGTGCTCAAAGACTGGGATGATGGAATCCCTTCAGTTCCAGCACATCCTTTAAGGTCCTTTTAAAACTTAGAAACAACTACCAAGACTTCAGCTATAGCTTAACAAATATATTGTAATAATAATTTGGACAGCAGCATGTCTGTGAGGGTAAAGAGTTTTCTTCCTCTCCTTTTCTCGGTGAGGCTGTGTCTACTGTCTCTGAAAGACTGCCACCTTGCTATTAGGGATCTGGGGGAAAATTATAGTGTTAAGCTCACTGACTTCATCAGCTTATATGTAGGATGAATTTGACAGTTTCCATGTGAATGATTATCAGAAGACCTGCTGGCTTCATGTATTTTATAGACACACATCTTATATAGGCAGTGAATTGTGCTTGGGTCTCAGCTGTGACCAAAGCTACCACAGGTTGCCGTGGACTAGACGATGTAAAAGAAATAGTCTTACTTTCATCCCTTTATACACAAAGCTGGCAAGCAGAGCACATTAATCTAGTTGAAAAATGACTGATCTACTTTTTAATTTGTTGCCTTACTGTCACTGCAAGTCTATTTAATAATCTATTACAAAATTAAGTCTCTTATTTTTCTGCAGTGACAACGTCTAACATACATCTGTTATCAAATTAAATGGATGAACCAAGAGTAATTCTGCCCAATTTACTACAAGGCTTTGGCTGTTATTTTGTCGTGGTCTAGTGAATTTTCAGCCTGCTAAGACAAATCAATATATGCCCAAATATGGCATATACCCCAAGAAATAGCTTTCAGTAGCATGCATGCAAGCCAGTCTTGTGCAAGAGGACTCGAGTGAAAGCAAAACCATGGGTGCAGGAGATGAGATTTTTCTGATAAAAAATACATCTCATGTTGCTTTTGGATTTTGTCACGGGTTTAAACTTTCCTGTACATGCCAAATTTCTGTCTTTCAAGGTTTTAGTTTTTTTCATTTGAGATTGTTGATTTTAGACTAACAGAATATAACCACATGACACTGCCGTCTACTAGGTAAGGTGCTGAAATACCAGAAATATTTATATATTAGAAAAAAAAATCTGCATACTTGACCTCTAAGATAATTTTCTTTCTTTGTGCCAAGTGTTCACATTTTTAGCTAACTGCTGAGCTTAGCAGAAAACATCACTGATTGCATGAACAGGTCAAAGTAAAGCTGCTGTGTTCAGTTTAGTTGAAAGCATTGATATTTCGCTTTCACAAAAATGTGTTTTAAGCTGTGTCCTCCTAATCCATACTGACACTGCAAACACACATGCACAAGAACTTTTTCCCTTTATCATGGAAGTGGATTGTAAATAAACCCATTCTGGTATGGTAAGCTATATGAGTTGCACTTACTTGTTATTTCATGTATTCTCCTTGCATCCAGATATTTACTGTTTGGAGCTAGCTGTGGTAGCTGAATTTTTAAGTGGGTGAATGCAGTAAAGGTTCTCCCTGGAAAGTGATGCTTCACCTTTACATGCATTCCCACAGAACAGGCAGCAAAAAGAGACAACATCATTACTGCCTCATAACAAATGCTTTGCACATCTGATGATACTTCTGATGAGACCATTTCTGAAGCTACCACTCTGCGGGAAGAAGTCCCCATTACGTGACACACTGAATTAATACTCTCCATTTATAGGCTGACCCCATGTGTTGAGGAGCATTGTATAATGCATGATGCTGCATAATTGAAGCTGAAAACTGGAGCACAAAGTATGGACAAGAAGAAGTCACTGGCAAAGTGAAAGAGCTCTTCCAGCTTTGCTTGTATCTCTTTTTTTATAAAAGTGAGCTCAACTTATATAGTAATTCAAAAGCCTCATAAAAATGCTCAGTCCGTTATACTGATGTGCCAATGATGATGCATTGTTACGTACAAAGTTACTGCCTTGCCATAAAGCTGTATGGACTTGTTAGGATCATTAAGTGTCTTTTAGCCTCATAGTACCTCTAGCATTTTAAGAAGGTGTCCTCCTCCAGTTTTCAGAGTGGGGAACTGTGGTTCAAGTTTGCAATAGTGGCCTGGCCACACTCACTTTTATTCAGGTCTCTCTTTGATGAAGTATTTCAGGGCTATGGAGCAGGCTACGCAAAGCTGTAATCAAAAGACTTGCATCAGTTTTTTCATAGTGATGTGGGTATTCGTGTTTTTAAACTGCTGAATCAGGGAGCGTTCATGCTGTTGTTTTCTGGCTAAGGAAAGGACATTAGCCCTTCTGCTCAGCACCTGACTTTCTAGAGAACTACAGGCTGATAAACTCATAATTAGGGACTAGTATGTGCTGGTCCATAGGACACATTATTTCATCAGGAATTACTTTTGGGGTGATTTCTATAGTACAGATATGAATATTGACTCTTGTGTAGCCACATATTTGTTTAAACAGCGTGATTTTATGTGTATAGATTTCATTTAGGGATGGGTAAAAAACAGATAGTCATGTGTCCTGATGTGTTCTTTGTAACTTCAAAAGTCTAAATTTGGTCAAAATCTTCTGTCACTGTAATAAATAAAAAATATATCAAAATACCACTCAGCATCTTACTGAACTTTTGGCCAGAAGCTCAGTAGGTTTTTATGGTATTGTGAGTCTCCCTTTTCCCACCCTGCTGTGTGGTCCTGAGCTTCCCAGATGCTCTGATCAGGCCAAAAGGCCAGGTCCTTGTGGTACTTCTTCCTGCAGTAGACACCTCAGCATAAGGAGACATGGAACACCAACCTCATGTCAGTGGGCTCACTTAGAGAGCCACTAGCCAAGTGAAAGAGTAAAAATATAGCCCTTTGTTGTCTTTCCCTCTGAAGAGCTGGAGCAGGAAATCTATGCAGGCATCTGTGCCTCAGTCTTGCAGACGGTCAGGAAAACTGATGGAGCACGGCAGGGGTGCAGGGTGGTTCATGACAGGGATAAGCTCTGCAGATGGAGGCAGAGAGGAGTATGAGATTCACATTGCATCTCCCAGGATAACTGTGGCTCCTGATCACCTTGGCGTCCAGTAGCATCACCAAGGTTTTGGCAAGTGATATTGCCATGGCATTGGTATAGTGCTTATCACTGATCTCACTGCATTCAGTGGAAACAGGGAATCTCAAAACTGGCTGATGCAAAGCCAAACAAGGGATTTGACATTTCTGATGATGCAGCCACCTCTCCTCTTACTCACAGCTTGCTTTCAGAACCTGCTACTAAGCAGTTTCATGCTGAAAACACAGCTTATATTTCCTTAACATACTATGCCATGACCCCTAAGGGCTAATAAATTTGGGAAATATAATAATTTGTAAATAAAACCAATAAAAATTGCGTAAGTTATAATCAAGATAGTTATTATTGTATCCATAAGTTTTAGGTGATTATGTCAGAAATTATTTCTCATAGATATTGAAGCAGTAACTGAAAAAGGCTTTGATTAATTGGATTTTATCATTTGATGAAACAAAACTATGTAAGAAAAGACCTTTTTTCTGAAATGACTTTTCTTCAGAAACAAACTTTGTTCATATTTTTTTTCTCCAGTGACATGAAAGAAGGACCAAGTGGTGGCAAAAATCTGCTTTCTGTACTTGATTACACACAGGTTCCAGTCTAGATGGAAAAAATGCTAGAAGATAAGAGTAATGAAGGTCAGACCTTCATAAAACTCACTGAGCACACAACAGCAGTCATTAAAAATCAGCGTATATGAACAGAGGCAATAATGCAGATTGCAAAAACGTAACATCTACTTTATGGAAAAGAAAAAAACCTCCATGGGATCCCCACAACAATCTGTGCTCAGTAATCTATCCTATTTAATGAATTCTTATTAAACATGTCAATTACCACTTCTATTATGTCAGCTCAAAATGCTATTCAGGTAATTAATGATTTAAATTTTGTTTTATTATCAGACCTTTAACATTGGGCAGCAGGTGAAAGCGAAGGGTGAGTCCCAGTGGAAGGGAAGTGAGCAGTGAAAATATGAGCAGAAGTTCTGGGCATTGCACTGTGGGGTTTTTGCTAGTATTTATTTTTAAAATTATTTTTTATAATTGGTGCTCCAGTGTCACAGAATATTAGAAAAGGAGGTATGAAATTGAATGTCAGTCTTGACAAAGGTATATCTATCCTCTCAGAATCTTACAATGAGGAAAACCTAACACCTTTACAGGAAATCAGCTCCAGATCAAACTCCTTTCTGTAAATTAGCTTTTCCTATAGTCTAAAGAAAACCCCTCATCCTGTACTTCATGACTGAAAGTTCATCATGACTGAAAGTTCATGACTTTCAGTCCCATCCATACAGGACATGGAAACCAGCTCATTTCATTCCTCTCTGCAACATACTGTTCTTACAGAAAGACTGACTTGGTTTCTCACCAGTCTACTTCCCACTTAAAACCCCAATTTCCTCTATTTGCCCTCAGACATCCTAAGTTGCAGACCAAAGCTTGGATTTGTTACTTTTGTCCTAATTATGTCTCCTCTGAAACCTGAGTCTCAAAAGTGTTTTGGCTGATGTGTACCCAGTACTAACCAGAGTTGCAGGATTACTTTTTTGTGCTTTGTACACTCTATACTCACATACATTCTCCATGAGAAAGTTTACCTTTTTAAGATGTCAGCTCATAATCATCTTCTGATTTACTAGAAGTAACAGCTCCTTTTTCTGCAGAGTGCCTTTCTCCTGCTGTTTCTTTGCACAGATGATTATTCCTAAGTCAGAGTTGGGTTTCATTCAGTATTTTGGGGCCATAAATCCAACTGATCAAATTTATTTTAAATTCTGATCCTGTTCTTTAATATAAGGTCAGAGTACTCTTAAAGTTTAAGAAGAGTGTTTTCTATTTCATCATTAATATTTTCTTCTGCATAATCAGTGAAAACAAAGAATAGTTCACGAGAACTCCGTAAATCCATACCCGATACTTATGTTTAGTGCTACAGTGACCTATTGCTATCTATTTCCTAAGTATTTTATACGAACAATTTTGAACCCTCTTATATTAGCTTCATCTAGACTCTGTTTTCTCACTCAGCTTGAAAGAAAGTCAGTTCAAATAGTGTATGGAAGGTTACTGGAGTCTAGTACTGTCACATTACTGATTTTTTACTTTTCTTCGGACTTGTTACACTATCATGCAAGTAAATTAATAGTTTAATATGATATGTTATTTAGAAATTAATCTTGGCTCTTCCTTAAACATCTTGCTATTTTCCCAGCATCTGTAGTTGTTTGTTAAGTAATTCATTCCAATAGTTTTCCTGGCTCTGAAGTTGAGAGCAACATCTTCTAGCTTCCCAGCAATTCCTGTGTCTCCTGTTGGAAGATGATGCTGTAATTATTCACCTTCCATCTTCTGCCCTCAGCAGGCATTCTCAAAGAAAGTCAACTCTGATTGTTCTGAAATTATTTCAGCCCATTCTTTAAGTATCTTGCAACAATTTTCATCAGGCCCAGCTGGGCTGAAAAAAATGCAGCAGTCTTTCCTAAACTTTTCCTTTTGTATTTTAACTGGAGCTCTTGTCCTTTTGATGCAGGTCTGAATTCAGTTAGTAACCCATTTACAACCACATTTTCTGGTGAAGGGTGGAGTTAAAAAGACACTATAACATTTCTGCCCTTTTCCTGCCATCCATCAGCAGCTTTAGCTTGCTGTTGAGAGCCATTCTCCTGCAGAGAAGCTAAAGAGAAAAGGACAAGAGTCCATACTGGCTATCTGTCAAAGTCTTTCTACTTACTCTAATGGACTGGTTCAAAACAAGGTGCTATTCCTCTACACAGAAGTGAGATAAAGACTTCAACAAGCATCAAGGAAAATGAGGGGGATTCTGTAGAAATTTCACTGTTGAGTTTAGAAATATGAATGCATAAATATATGTTAATCTCTCTCTTTTCTATTTCATTTTCCAAACTAGATTAAAAAGGGTACTTTTTTTTTTTTATTTCTGCCCTCTTTGGAAAGTGGCCAGAGGGGGACTGAAAGGTTTAATTTCAATGACATTATACTTCGCTAAAAATAATGGGAAAAGAAAGGGAAGAGAGAAGATGAGCATCATCTTCCAGTAGTATGATCAAAGCATCAACTAATCCTTCAGTTCAAAAGATAAAAGACCTAAGTCTGAACCAGTGTGTACAGATTATATATTCCAGCTAATTTTATCCCCCTAGCCCATGGCAGTGAGAGGAATGCTAGAAAATTAGCTGATATTAGTGACAAAATTTCCCAGAACAGAGCAATGAAAAGTGATACCTGAAATATCATTCTTTTCGGTCTGCTTATTCATCTTCAAAACATCTTTTCAACTGGGAAGTAGCTTAACTATGTCACTTCAGAGTGTGCATTAAATGACCAAAAAAGACTTTATGCCAACATTCCCTAATTCATTTTTCATGCCTATTTTATTATGTAATGCATTGGAAATCCATCTTATTAATATCTTGGGCTGATTGAGAAGGTGGTAACAAGCAGACAGTTAACAAGAACTGAATTACACCAAAAGTTAACCATAATTATTTCCCCGTCCTTAGAGTTTAATAATCCCTGGGTCTCAGTACTGTAGCCAGAATGTATGGAGGGAAAATAGAATCATAGAATCATAGAAAATTAGGATTGAAAAGCACCTTAAGATCATCTAGTTCCAGCCCTCCTGCCATGGGCAGGGACACCACACACTAAACTGTGTCACCCAAGGCTCTACCCAGCATGGCCCTGAACACTGTTAAAGATGGAGCATTCACAACTTCCTTGGGAAACCCATTCCAGTGCCTCACCACCCTAACAGGAAAGAACTCCCTCCTTATATCTAAATAAAACTTCCCCTGTTTCTTCTAACCATTGTCCTATCACTACAGTCCCTAATGAAGAGTCCATCCCCAGCATCCTTGTAGGCCTAAAAAAATTTAGGCTGAAAATATTTGCCGAGTATCAGCAAAAGAATTATGATCGTGAAATGTATGTAATAGCAAGTTGTTTCTGAGAAGCAGTTACAGTGTGGTTGTCCATTAGAAAAGCAAAATCATAGTCATCTATTAAATTAAACCTCCTACTTTCTTACTAATAATCAAAAGCAACAGTAGGTTTTAATAACAACACAAACATGGTGATAAAACAATTAGGATGGATATAGGTTTGATGTAAACATAGTTGAACAATATAAAGAGCCACTAAGACTAAGGATTTTGCCAATTGCAGGTTGGAAAGTATTGGAAAATGAGTAAAGTACACGAAATATTACATGAAGGAATGCTTAAGGAGAGAAAATGATGATTCCATAGCACTTTACCAGGACCCTGTTGCAGGATAGCAATTATAACTTGTCATTCTCTGATGCAATTTGAACTTTTAAAAATAAACACTGTTTGAAATGAGCAGGGAAACTTTCCTCAACTGAGTTTCTATTAAGTCTAATCTGTGGGCTCCTGTACTAATTTTGGATGGACTTTTCCTAAGCAAAACTAGGTAAAATAACAAGTACTTAATTCCTTGTCTTCAATATGAGACATCAGGGTGTGTGCAGGTGGTAGAGCACTATTCTGCAGCCCAAAAATGGCAAGCCAGAGTCTCTGCTTGAGGAGTGTGCTCTGTACTCTGCTGCTTACTGAGCATGTACAGATGTCCATCTGAAGGAGACTGCTTCTTTTATAGTGAGGTTTAAACTATAAAATTCTTTTTGCAAAGGCAGCCTACCAGCATCCCTGGCCCAGTTCACAAGCTGTCTTAATGGAAAATTAGTGCATATTTAAAGAAAGTACCTATCTGAGGAGTCGAGATGTTAAACAAGTGTGGCAATTAATGCCAAACTGCAGTTTGCGTATAGTAGACATGTTTCCATTAGGAAATGAACTTAGTGAGAAATTATTAATTTCACATGGCTCAGCATGCAGTTTCTTTTTCCTGTCAGTTGCACAAAATATATAAATTTTAATGCAGTCCACTCTTCGAGAAATTTGCAAAGAATACCCCTGCCATGCTGTACATTATACATAGTCACATCCACCAAGGAATCTGAAACTTCACAACTTAATATTCAAAAAGCAAAAGGCTAAAAGATATTGCTATTTATGTGATGCAATGAGAAAAAAAATTCTCTTGTGCAAGGTGCCCAGATTGAACTGGTAGATCAATGTATTATCCAGCACTTGAATGGAGGAGAGGTGTATTTGTTTCCTACAGAACTGCAATTGTAAAAATGAGTCAGAGAATCAGTCTGTCCATACTTTTATGAATATTTATTATCTTGCCATATGGATCCTGCTTCTATTTATAAGATCTTTTAAATATTCAGTACCTTCTAAAGATGCCTACAGAAATGCAGAGGCAAGCTCTTTTTATATACCTCATTCTATTATATGAAATATTTTTTCACAGTGAAGTAGAAAGAAAATTAGAATTATTTCTAAATTGAAAGTGGATATAAAGAAAATAATAAATGACAGACTGGTGCCTTAAAAAACTCTTTTTCATACTGAATTATGTCTAGTCTCATTGAAACATTTGTAAATCAGATATTTAAATTGAAGAGGATTGCACTTTTATAGGCTGTGCTTGTGACAGCTTTTTTTGTGGGTTTTTTTTTCTGTTTTATAAAAACCTAGGAGGAAAGACTCAATCACAAAAATGTGTTCTCTGTTCAGAAGTTCAGTTACACTTTGATTGAAAACAATACCACCTGGTTGCTAGGTGTCCTAGTTTCCTTGTGAAACACATCATATTACAGATGATGTTAAGAGCCCAAGCTATAACAGAGTATGCTTGACTCTTTTTGCTGCAATGCTGTTAAGAAAAAATTTGAGCCCTGGGAGGATCCAGAGCCATAGGTCAGCCTTTTTGCTGGACTCATTTTTCACATAACTGAGTTTATTAAGATCTGTAGTTGCTTTAACTTCTACCACCTTTCACAGCAGAGAGGGTTACTGGACTGTGTCATGGTCCAATCATGCTCTGGGTAACTCATGATCCGCCCCTCCTGGACCTCCCATGCTCATGTACATGAACCAAAGAAGGCATGACTTCTGACTTCAGAATCTGTGAAGGAGGTCTTCAGTAGCTACAGTGTGTTTCACGTTTGTATTTCTGTAAACGTATCAGAGGAGTCAGATTATCTAAAAACTACTTCACAACAGTATTTATGGATACAAGATTGTGGTCACAATATTCAGAGACTTTATGCTGATTTGTATCAGCTTAGGGATCTTGTCCTTTGGATGAATTCCACTTTACATCAGAGAGGAAGGTACTAATTTTCCCAGGAGTTTGCCCAACTGAAAGCTATAGATCAAGCTATGCATGCTCTAAAAAGCAGCACTTTTGCTGCTGGTTTCAATTCAAAAGGTATCAGGAAGAATTTTTTTTCTATATTCGATTGTCCTTTAGTTTAAAGCTCAGTAATTCACCCTAATTACAGACCACTTTAAGCCTGAATCAAGTCTCTTAAGTGCAGAACTTTAAATTGCTACATGTCTTTAAATAAGAGTCTTTATTTCTGAAAGTCCAGATTAAAGAATATAAAAGAATACTGCAGATCTTTCTTCTTTTCTTTTTTCCTCACTTCTCTTATTTTATACGAACATAATTTCACTGGACCTGTCCATCATCTACACTAGTGACAGAGTAAAGACAATCACAAATGTTCTGCAGGTATATGAGGGAAAAGATAGATGACTAAAGTGTACAGTTTGTGTTACATTCAAAGCTGGCACAAGAGGAACATATTTTGCCAAAATACAAACCCCACCAAACAACCTGTCATCCCAATTGCATCATTTTATGCCATCTTCTGCCCATCAGCTGTGAATTTAACCCCACTAGCAGCTGCTGTAACTTCAATTCAGGAGATCAGCAAAGCTATAACTGGGGGGGAAGGGCTCAGAGGTACTACCTAGGTACCAGCAGTGATTTATAGCAGATTATCTTGGGTTGGACCCATATGTCACCTGAGTTTGGGTGTCCATATGTGAGTCTGGTGTTCAGTTTCTTTTCCAGGGAGTGAAGTCAACTGGAGCACGCTAAACTCTTCAGCTCACACCCAGCCTTAGTTCAATTGTGCAGATGTAGGTACCTAGCTAGCACCATGCAAGGTCCCTTTGGTTTCCTTCCTGGCTTAGCTGCTGCACCAAACATATGGGGTCATCCTATTGGCCCTGTACTATGTTTGAGAGTCAACTAAGGGCACTTCAAGCACTCTAAGGCTCTTCAAACAACACTAGAGAACCTATGAATCACAGCCCTTTGCCTTGGCAGCTGAATAACCCTCCTGACTCCTGTGGATGCATTACCTAGGGGTTCAGTTTGGCTCCCAATTACATATGTGCAAGGTACTTCTGATGCCTTGATGTATTCCCATGGGCTGGCAAGTGGGGCAAGGATGTGTGCCCTTCTGAAATGGGGGCTGCAGGGGAGAGGAATCCTGGTGATCCTTGAGACATGCACCTGAGGGCACTTACCTCATCCTCTGCATTTCCTGAGAGGCATCAGGGACACCTCTAAGCTGTGATAAGGCTTACACTGACTTCTACTTCAGTGTCCAAACTTGGAGCTGAATTACACCCTATCTGAAAGCTGAGCGACCAAATCAGTGTGCCAGGGAGGCATTTTAACTGTGTATCCTAAATCAGTGCTGGAAAATTGAGAACATGAGTGTGGGCAGTTACCATGTATGGGTTCTCTATCAAGTGGCATTTTAGGGCAGTGCCTTCCTATCATCCTGTGGACTGTCTAGAAGCTCTTTGTAGTCCCTATAGAGAGTGTTCACACAAAAGCAGTACACTGGTTATCAAACAGCTTTAAACTGTTAAATTTGTCATTTCAAAGTCAAAGGAAACAATAAATCACTTAAAGCTAAACAGGTAATCCACTTTGGCAAGTATGTCTTCAAAATACAAACACAGGCAAAACAAGAAGGAAATGTAGCTCATACCAGCTTAGTACTGTGATATACTGTCTCATTTTTTAAACAAATAAAATATAAGAATTACATTAGGACTAAAATAAAATAAAATATTAGGATTAAACAAAAATTAACCACACACAGTAATTGGAAACCTGGTAATGTCACAAGAACCAGAGCGTTTTACTAGCTGTCATCATACAGTCTCTGAAGAATCCATGACAAGCCCATGCTTATCCCCCCTTTTAATGAAAGAAGCACTGTTAAAGAGTCAAGTGCATTAAAGACCTCACAGCAGCTTTCTGACAAGACTGTTTCAATTTCAGAAATTTTATGATAAACGAGAGCTATATAAAGATGATGATAGCATCCACTGTTTTTTTTTTTTTTTTTTCCAAATGGTAATTTAAAATATCAGCCTCATTAAAACAGCTGCAGACATCTTGTAAGATCCATACCAAAATGCCTTCCAGGCCAATATCTCATTTGGATCCCTAAGACTTGCACTTTGCCAGAAGGATTGCAGAGTCTGCATGATATTTGTTCATTTTTAATTTTAACACTGGCATCACCTCTTGAAGAGAAGAAACAAAAAGGACAACCCTTGTGGATATAGTTATTAATAGCAGTGTGTAAAATCTGCATTTTAGTAAGATGAAAGGCGGTTTGAGTACACTTAGGTACTTTGGGTGCCAATGATCAGTGCTCGCTTACTGATGTATGGTATTTGTACAATGGAAGCACACAATTATGTGACTCTGGAAGGACATTTTCTAGCAATAGGAATGATATAAACATAATTCTACCTAAAGTTACGTTCTTCAGTTTTTGTTTGATGACTTTAACCAGGACAAAATCTGCAGGTCTCAAAGCACTAGCAAACACATGGAAGTGTCTTCAGCTGTGGTATCTAAAGACTACTGTAAAGTTCACTCTCCAGAGCTGCTCAGAAGACCTTCATGTCAAGGGGAGGTAAGGAACAGAAGGGTATTTGAGGCCTCAGAAAAAAACCCTGAGGCTGTAGCACAACTTTCCATACAGTAGGGTGCAGGTGGTCGGTGTAGACATGCCAGTGTTGTTGCAGCCCAGCGGGAAGGAGAAGAAAGCTAAATTCAGAAATTCCCTGGCTGCCTCCTCAAGAGCTCTTTGCATTATTCCAAGCTTCCTTTTAGCTCCTGGTAATGATGTCTCATGTGACCCTCTCTGAGGTGTTGAGACCTCACTGGGAGAAAGAAATTTAAACCTACCCATCAGTGCTTACAACCCCAAGAGAGAGGAAATACGAAAACCAGCAATTACAAAACCCCAGATGTCCAGAATGTACCAGAAATAAGAACTGAAAAATACCCATCCTTTTAACAGGGCAAATAGTGGTTTGCTGTTCTTCTAACCCACTGTTCACCCTTGTCTATGTGCTTTCCACCTACACTGTCCTCTCCTAGAGACTTGCTGTTAAGTCTGGGAGAGACTGAAACAAGATGTGATAGCTGCTCACATGCTGTTAACAACCAAGGGCCTGAGTTTAGCCACTACTGTTCTTTGGAAGATATCACACCCTTGGTCCTGCTGATAAGAGATAAAGAGATAGGTGTTGTCCATTTTTTTCTCTGCAACTCTCCTATGTAGCTGTTTCTTACTGCTGTATTCTTCCTTTGTCTTCCAATATAGCTGCCACCTCTGTGGGGCTCTGTGGTGTTTGAGCCTCTCCTCCTCATCCCAAGGTGCTAGTTTCCACACATCCCTCCCAAGCTCCCCATGAGGCTGTGTCAGCAGAAGGACCTTCTGGGGCTGGCATAGGGGGATGGTATCCCAGCACAGCCAGCCAAGAGCTTCCCAGGGCAGCAACTCCCATGAATCAGTAAGTGTCATCACTCTTAAGAAAAGCCATCAGTGGGGTTAGGAAGTATGTGAATTCCTTGTGACCTAACCCCCCCCCCCCCCAAGAAAAAAAAAAAAAAAAGCAACCCTCACTTCCACAATAAGCTTGGGCTTACATTCAGAACATATATAAATACCTAGACTTCTTATGAGAGGCAGAGAGGGGCTGGAACATCACTGCACACAGCAAGGACAGCTTACAAGCATGTTCATTTTCATGGCAACACATGGCTCTTAGCACCACAGATTACAGTGCAGCAGACTCTGCTACTAAGCATACTATTTATATGTGGCCATTTGACTCTACTCACTTCATTGCTTTTATGTCAGATGGAGTTCTTAGAGCTCCAGGATGAGGAAGTACATAGGTGATTTTATAAGCGTAGACAGAATGTATCTTCGGAGGAGGCACTGAATTTGATAATAGTAGCAGGGGTTTTGTGTTGGTTTGTTTTGTTTTATGTTTTTTTTTCAAGTTAATTTATAGCAATTTATAGAAATGATATCAGAAAAGACAGTATTGAGAAGGGCAGGTTTCTGTTGCTGCTGTTTTTCTCTGTGTTAACACACTGCAGATTCTCCCACCCAGTACATTACCCAGTCCAGGGAGTGATTTTATTGTCAGAATTTGAAGTATTGATTAAAGCTGGTGAAAAGAGCTCCCTGGTATCAGAAAAGCTTTGAGGAACAGCATAATACGGATTCCAGTCATGTGCATGCCCTTTCACGGGCTGTTATAGGCTTGATGATAGCAGTATCCCCTAAATGTGCATTAGCATTGATCACCTGTTAGACCACCACATATGACACCTCTAATTGTGATAAAAGAAAACTTTCTCAAATTATTTTCCTCTCCTGTGATAATTAGGAATAACAACATTCAGTGTTCACAGATCAAACAGACGTGAAAGATACCAGGGAGCAATGGCTGGTATTTTTCTTCTGATTTCTTTAAAGCAAATAATCAACAGTAAATATAACTGTCCTTCTCTGATATACCTCCCTCTGCTTCCCTTCATTTCCCAGACAAATTCAGGCTATTTCTTCAGATGGTATTAGCTAATATCCACGATTCTTCACTGGTAGACATATTATTACTGCACCCTCTCCTGCTTCTGGCTCTGCTGCTGACAAGGGCATAGCCAGTGAGGGTCTTGGTGCCTTCTGATGCAAACATTAGTAATTATTAAACTCTCTATTCACACAACATATCTTTAATCACTGTGAAGAGAGATCCACACTCTCATGCTCAGTTACACTTTAAAAAGTATGGTAAAATGAGGCTAATACCATTCTGTCTTATCAAGTTGTAGGTCCATCTACATGTAAGGACCATGCAGGTCTACAATCTTTCTTATTTAGCACTTGTCTTTGTGGAAGTCACCTCAAAAAACTTCATGCAGCTACAGACAAGTCATTTGCTTCTGGGCAAGTAATTGCCAGGCTCTTCTACAGTGAGCAGAGAGAAGCAGAGACTTTTGGGGTAATCCATTCAACAGAAATGTCATATGCTTCAGGATATGAAGAACCAGTGTCTTGAGGTTGTGACTACATTAGGAGTAGGTGTCTACATTGAAAACATCAGCAGTTGTGTTACAGACCTCACCATCCTGTCTTTATCTGGTCTTAGACACCCAGAAAGCACCCAGAAGGCACTTGTGCTCTAAGAGGCTTCATGGAGGAGCTGCACAGAGAAAATAGTTCCCCAGAGACACTGAAGATCTTAATTCTGTGAGTGGACTACAGATGGCTAAACAAGATACTTATGATTAGTGTCAGATTTTGATGTTCTCATTTAGCCTCAGAAATAAATTAAACTGCAAACTGTGTCACTGAAAGCCATGGCAATTCTGAAGAGGGGACATCTTTTCAGGTAGAAAAGATTGGTATCGTAAAAAAAACCTTAAACTTACTATCCGTATTTAAACTTGTGAGGAACTGTGGGAAGCTATAACACATGCGTGTCTTCTATGCACCCCACGTGAGACAGGTAAGAGTCTAAACCTGTTCGGCTGGACTCTTCAGCTCAACTCGGCCTGGGTTATGTTTCTCCTCAAAACAGTGAGATGCACCCGATCTGGGATTTAGCATTAAAATAGTTGACCAGTATTGAAATTAATTTGACATTGAAAGAGAATTTGTTAGTGCTTCAAGACACAGTATGGGCTTTGGTGGATATTCAGAGAAAGCAGAGATGATATATCAAGAGCATAGGATTTACATTTCTTATGATTGCTCTTCTCAGTGATATATATAATGAAAGTTCTAATGCATCAATCCTTACATTGCTTAAGGAAGGAAGAAGGCATTTTTGCTGTAACTCACCACCTAGCAACCTGGTCTTTACATGTGAAAAAACTTTATGTATTCAATACTGGATGAGTACCTTAGATTTAAAAGCAATGCCCTTTTCAGCCAATCACTATCCCAAATTTTTGGCTTTCACTGCAGAGGATGAATCTAACCAAAGTAACAGGATGAGAGTTAATGGATTAGTCTCACATTGTTCATCTGCGTTCCTTCATTCATTCTCAGATCACTCACTCACCTTCTTGGTATTCCTCTCAGTTCAACTTGGAAAATATCTTCAACTATTTTGCCAAAGTAGACTTTAAGACTATTTCAGCCACACATTGATATACATTGCTTTTCTTTTGGACTCCTTTTATTTTGGCTTTTAGCCCTTACGTGGAGCTCACACAATTAATCTGATACTTTGTGAAGTCAGAATATCTCATCATCTTGTATTTATAGTTCTCTTATCCTAGTCGAGCAGTCTGGCTTTGAAAGAATGTCTAAGTTACTTCAGAAAGACATCCATTTTTGACATTGAATGATAAAATACCACTACCAACTTAAACGAAATTTAAAAATAGAGATATGGATTAAATGAATCTCGAAGCAGAGCACATTGCCAAATGAGACGTCTGCCAGTGCATGGCGTGTCAGATAGGAGCAGCTGAGAATAGGAGTGGAGGAAGTCAGAAACCTCCATAGAGACAAAAGCAGTAGGTAGCTCTAAGAGAATGGTTGTTTTTCTGTCAGACATGAACCCGTGAGTTCTCACTCTGCAACAAAGCAGAACAGACTGTGCTGCTGTTGTTGCAGACAGAGGAGGAGCAAGCTCATTGTTTTGTATGCAAACACACTAAACCAAATCCTTCAGGAAAACTCATGAAGACTGCACAGAAAGATAATAGGGTAAAGGACAGGTTGATAAATTAAAGACAGTTATCTTAAAAACACTGGGTACCAAAGCTATTACTTTGGTTCCTGCAACAATACAATGTCCAAAATAAAAAGCCTTTTTAACTGTTCCGTGTCTTTTCTGACCTTAGTTAATAGGCTGAGGATCAGTAGGGAGCTTTTTCCACAAGAAACCCCAGTGGATTTAGGCATTGCTGATGTGATCAAAGATGTTCAGCTGAAAAAATAAAAAAAAAAAAGAAAAAAAAATTTAAAAAATGCTAGATCCTGTTTTCTCTGGGCACAGCACAGAGGACAAGTTCTGTACTCCCAGCCTACCACAGAAATTACCCCTTCAGTCTTTCTCAGACCCCATTGCTAGCACTTTTGTTAATGCATCCTGTGCTTTTTGCTACCATTTTCCACACACCCTTCCCTCTTCCTATTATGGATGGTAGGCAATCAGAGTTTCAGCAATCAGTTCTTATATGCCTGCATGAGTCTTGCCCTTCACTACCAAATGATTCATCTTGTTCTCAGTCTCTGCAGCATGCAAGACAGCGCTTGTGACAGCTTTCTTATCATTTCTGCTACCTGGTTGCACAGAGCAGATGAATACCCCCTTTACATTTCTCTTGAGCAAAAACCATCTCTTCCACTAAGCAACTTCAACAACATTTAGCTCAGAAACTTCTTATTTAACAGTTAAAGGTTACACAGGCAAGCCCTAATGTCTCTCCCACTTAAATGAGTTAGATGCCTTTGTCTCTGATGGGGACAGAATTTAATTTTAATATGTGAAAGTTCTCCTCTGAGGTGAGATGAGCTATTCTAAAGTAATTTCAAAATCTGCGTGTTTAACCAGGGAATATGCCTGAATTTTTGCTGCTGTCATTCCCTGGTGTCAGATTCTGAACCCACTGCATAAGCCTGTGATAGATCACTTCATCAAATACTGAAATGCAGAAAACACTTAAGTGGGTGTTTAAACTGAGCCTCAAGGGGATAAGTATTATTATTAAACTCTGTTATTGTAGTAGCATTATATTAGACAGGTCTCTAATGAGGATTTTTGCCAAAAATCATGCCTGAATCAGAGCTTTCACTTGCAGTTACACAGAGGAATATCTATAACATGTGTTAAAATGATTGATAATTGTATAAAACTCACATCAGCTTTTGATTTTGTATTACTCTATGTTGTTTTTTCTGCTTTAATCACAGCAGGAGTAACAAGCACTGGCAATGACAAAGGAGCCTGTTTTATTTTTGTCTCCATTATGTGTCTCTGGTTTTGTAAAGAAACTGTAGTCCTAAATTACATCTTGCATTAAGTTGAGTTCTTCTAAAGCAGATGGATGCTAAAGAGAAACAGAGCGCTAAAGCCTATATTTTACATGCAGCCCTGGTGTGTAGGGTTCATTTCATCATTACAAAAAAAAAAAAAAAAAAATCCAACCTTTGCTCTATTTCTAAAGTAATTTTTATGTGGATAAGTTTTCCAGCATTGAAATTAACTTTTAATAAATGGGAAGGCCGAGTCTTTTATTGTGCTTATAAAACTTACAAAAAACTAATATATTGCTTTTCTTTTCAGTATCAAAAATATAGTTCTAGTGACGTCAATACCACTGTGAAAGAGTATCTTATTAGGCAAAAAGAAAGTAGGTCTCTGGCAGTTGAATGCAGGTGTGTTTATACCTAATAAATACAGATTTATTCACATTACTGAAAGAACTCTACTTTTCCACCTACCAAAGGTGGTCTGCTGTGCTGTAAAGTTGCATATGATTGTTGGAAAAGAACTGCCTTTTTTCGTTTTTTTGTTTTCATTTTGTACAGCAACAAGGACATTGCTTGATCATCACCATGGATACAAAGAGCAGTAATATTCATATATTTTTGCCAATTTTGTACCCTAATTTCATGTTCTCCCTGTAAGCCAAGTATCTTCCTATACAGAAAGACATCCTTCAAAGCTCATGCACCCACAAAACATGAATCTTTGTACACCTGCAAAGGTCTGAAAAGATGGTCTATGCTTTCTGCACTGCTACCTTCCTTTCTTTTTTTTCATTAGTTCACATTTAAACTGATGGCAGCTGCTGTCGGCTTGTAAAAATTATTGTCAATATACCTGCTGCAATCTGCTCCCTGGCAGTGATGGCTGATGAATCCATTGTCCCCATGGCTGACCTGTCAAGGCCAGTCTTTCTCTCTCTGCAGCTCTGTCTGCACTGTAACAGAGCTTGGATGTTTTCTGCCTCTCTAAAGAGCAAGACACATTGACAAATAGCTGCATGGCATTTTCATTGAAGCATTACAGCTCAGGTCACAAATTCCTGCCAACACCCCTCCCAGATGCTTCAGCCACAGGTGATAGGAAGGGGAAATGTGTACATTAATTTTGTAATGACACCTGCCTTCCAGTTAAGAAGGGAACAGTGTTGTTTGTTTTTCTCTTCTTCCTTTACTTCTGAATCCCTTATCATGAGGAAAAAATAAAAATTAATGAAAACAGGATTTTTTTTTTTTTCTGTATTTCAGTGGAGAGGTTCTTTGAGGAGGGGTCAGAAGTTTGAATTTCCTATTTTAGACATATCTGTGTCTTTGGTGAGAGAAAGGTTAATTTTCCACTCTTGCAGATCATTGCAAAGAGAACCCTCTCCTTTTGTTCTTGGGCAATTGACTGATGGAACCAGACACCTATCACTCCTATCACTTAGCATATTTAACCACACCAGAAACAAATGAGGAGTTTTCATGCTAAAATTAATGTCTTCAACACATAGCAGTGCCATTTGCAGATGTCTTAAAGGTGAAAGATTCACACCAACTCTAACAGCTCTCACTTGAGAGGCATTCTGCCCGAGGTGTGTATAGCTCTGCTACATACATGTCACTTTAGGCACATGAATTACATACTTTGTCTGTAACTGCTGTAGCCATCACAAAATACAGCCATTGCCTCTTCAACCTTGTAATGAACTTGATATGCTATTTTACAGAGACAAATTAATTTTTCAACAGTAACAAATTAAATTAGTTGGTTCTTGAATACATATTGGTACCTTATTACTCCACAATGAAGATAGGCTGAATTAGGTTAGTTAAAAGAACAGAATAAATATGAAGAATAAAGTCTGTATGATTTATTTAGATTCTAATTTGATAAAGAGGCTTTCAACATCTTATTTGAATACTTATTTTCTGATAGACATATCACATTCATAGAAAACTGTCCTAAAGCCCATACAGAGTAACCACATAGGACCAAACATCAAGTTGAAGGAAACAGCCATAGGAGTATCCCAAAGATGTGTTTTGTTTGCTACTGATTTTCAAAAAAGAGCAAACAGTGAATGGAATTAACTTCAAATAAAAGGAGTACACTACCAGCACTATTAAGAATAATATAAAAGAAACCAGAACCTAAACCACTGGGCAGAAAACAACAAAATGAGATTATTCTTGAATAAATGTAAGCCTGTATGGGTGAAGAATAAAAATTCAACCTCCCAATATGCCTTGAAGATGCCATAGGATAACTTACATTTCCATTTTAAAGACCTAACTGCCCAGAAGAATTAGAAATAACAGGCAAATTCATGACATCAAGTTCTGTCCACTGTCAGTTCAGGGACTTAGGATATTTGCTAGTACTTAGCCAAGAATGGGGCAAGTGGGGCAGCGGGGCAGCTCTGACTCCCTTTTCATTTCAGCTACAAAGCAGTGTTAACTCAGTGCTTCTGACTGTTAGCTCAGTGTGATGATACTGGCAAGGCGTACAGCCAGTACTAATTCTTTACATGAGAAAGAGATGAGCCAGGTGCCAGCTTTGGATGAACCGTGTTTCATTTCACCTAATAGGAGTTGTGTGAAGTCTGAACTTGTTAGGTCTCCATAACAGACCTCTTCTAAAGATGATTCATTCTGCACGCATTAGTTTCCCACTCCTAATGTTGAGATAAATCACCTTTTAGAGGTCTCTATATTTCTTTATGGATTACTGCATTTTCTTGATGACTACTTGGTGCCTTTAGTGCATGCTATGCACCTAATTCAATTAACTCTGAAACTGATTTAGATGGCCAAACTTATGAGATTTGTATTTCACTTATAAAGCATACTTATTTCTGGCTTGTTCACAGAGCAGTAAAATTGAATGCCTCTGAGACTCATTGCAAACCTGCACTTCAACATACAGAGCAAAACACATCTGAACTCTTTCATCCTGTGTCATGCATTATCTTAAAATCTCATCCTGAACTTTCATAGAATCACAGAATCATAGAATCATAGAATAGTTAGGGATGGAAAGGACCTTAAGATCATCTAGTTCCAACCCCCCTGCATGGGCAGGGGCACCTCCCACTAGACCACGCCACCCAAGGCTGTGTCCGACCTGGCCTTGAACACTGCCAGGGATGGAGCATTCACAACTTCCCTGGGCAACCCATTCCAGTGCCTCACCACCCTTACAGTAAACAATTTCTTCCTTATATCCAAACTAAACTTCCCCTGTTTAAGTTTTAACCCATTACCCCTTGTCCTACCAGTACAGTCCCTAATGAAGAGTCCATCCCCAGCATCCTTATAGGACCCTTTCAGATACTGGAAGGCTGCTATGAGGTCTCCATGCAGTCTTCTCCACGCTGAACAGCCCCAACCTTCTCAGCCTATCTTCATATGGGAGGTGCTGCAGTCCCCTGATCATCCTTGTGGCCCTCCTCTGGACTTGTTCCAACAGTTCCATGTCCTTTTTATGTTGAGGACACTAGAAGTGCACACAATACTCCAAGTGAGGTCTCGTGAGAGCAGAGGGGCAGGATCACCTCCTTTGACCTGCTGGTCACGCTCCTTTTGTTGCAGCCCAGGATATGGTTGGCTTTCTGGGCTGCAAGCGCCACTGAAGCCAGCTCATGTTCATCTTCTCATCAACCAACACCCCCAAGTCCTTCTCCACAGGGCTGCACTGAATCTCTTCTTTGCCCAACCTGTAGCTGTGCCTGGGGTTGCTCCAACCCAGGTGTAGGACCTTGCACTTGGCATGGTTAAACTTCATGAGGTTTGCATCAGCCCACCTCACAAGCGTGTCAAGGTCCCTCTGGATGGCATTCCTTCCCTCCAGCATATCAACCGAACCACACAGCTTGCTGTCATCAGCAGACTTGCTGAGGGTGCACTCAATCCCACTGTCCATGTCACCAACAAAGATGTTGAACAAGACCAGTCCCAATACTGATCCTTCAAGGACACCAGTTTTTACAGGTCTCCAGGTGGACACTGAGCCATTGACCACAACTCTTTGCATGCGGCCATCCAGCCAGTTCTTTATCCACTGAGTGGTCCACCTATCAAATTGATGTCTCTCCAATTTAGAGACAAGGATGTCGTGTGGGACAGTGTCAAACACTTTGCACAAGTCCAGGTAGATGACATCAACTGCTCTACCCCTGTCCATCAGTTCTGAAACCCCATCATAGAAGGCCACCAAATTGGTCAGGCAGGATTTCCCCTTAGTGAAGCTATGTTGGCTGTCACCAAGCACCTTGTTGTTTTTCACGTGCCTTAGCATGCCTTCCAGGAGAATCTGCTCCAAGAATTTGCCAGGCACAGAGGTGAGACTGACTGGTCTGTAATTGCCTGGGTCATCCATTTTCCCCTTCTTGAAAATGGGGGTTATATTTCCCTTTTTCCAGTTGTTGGGAACTTCACCTGACTGCCATGATTTTTCAAATATGATGGCCAGTGGCTTAGCAACTTAATTCGCCAGCTCCTTCAGGACCCACGGATGGATTTCATCAGGTCCCATGGACTTCTGTACGTTCAGGTCCTTAAGATGGTCTGGAACCAGATCCTCTCCTACAGTGGGCCCAAGGTCTTCATTCTCACAGTCCCTCCGTCTGCCTTCCATATTCAGATTCCACATTCCATATTCAGATCATTGTAAAAATTTAAATATGAAAATCACCTCATAAAAAGAGAAATGAGAATTACAGCCACAACACTGCAAAGTTTTTATATGTGCATAATATCACTAATTTTATTTTTGTCATTGGTTAAATACTAGCAGGATATAAGCCTGTATTTCAATCAAGAATACACAGCAATAATTCTTCAGACTTTGACAGAGAAAGCAAACACTGAAAATGTCCTAATGTGCAGGAGAAATATAAATTTATAGAAGAAACTCTAGCTAATAGTGATATAATAGTCACTTGGGGACCTCTTAGAGATCTTATGAAGAAAAGGGAGCATAGTGGTAGAGAGCATGTCATGCTATGCCACTGTTTACTAAAGTGTGTGTGTTGATATATGAGAGATATAAAACTCACATGGACCTGTAGTCTCACTGAACTTGGTTTGCTTATTTCTTTGTCCTTGCTTGAGAGATGATGCAAAGGTCATACTCTGCACGCAGAAGCCTCGTTAAGCTTAGCCGCAGTAGTGCAGATGGTAGGAGTACAATGCATAGCAAGTTGATAAGGTTTACATCCGGCAGTCCCACTACAACACAGCTTCCCTTAGCTTGCTCTTTACTATAAACTATTAATTTGAAACTCATGGCAGGCAAGCTCTGGCAAGAATTGTCCTCTGCCCTCAATTATTCATTCTGTAATGGTGGGAAAGATAGTGAAGAATGGTTCATTAGCAGGACAAGGGCAGTATTGTCAAGTTTCTCCAGGGCCTGTTGATGACTGCAAGTTATGCTTCGTTTTCACTTCCTTAATATTCAAAGCCACGATGTCTTTTAAACTTGCTAAGTAGCAGCTTCTCAGTGGCATTCATATTCTGGCAACCTAGCTCAGACTTAAAGAGTATTTTAAGCACAGTTGCTCCTGTGGCCTGATCCTGTAAAGATCAAGCACAGAGTACTGCCCATGCAGAAGTGAAGGTAAGGAAAGCTAATAAGCAGGAGAAGGAGTTACAGGGAACTCAAAACTACATTAATAAACCCACTGTATACCCCACTAAGGACCAGAAACCAGATATAAATGGTTTATCTGCCTCCTTAGAGTGACTGAGCACGTGTAGATTATTCATAAAGACTGGCTTTAGTCAGAAGGTCTAGTTTCCTTCGGAACCTTTAACAGTCCTCAGGTGATTGCACCTGAGAGTAAGAGAACACATCTAACTGTGGGTATTCTCAATACCCCTTTAGCCCAAGAATAATTCTCTCCATACAGGCTATAGAGAAAGCCTGGGGAATTACTTCTGCATATAGTTCCCAAATTTTTAAGCTCCATCTTCAGCTAAGATAGTACTCCCATTTTATTTCAAATACCTATGAGCAAACAAGAAGGCAGGGCAGCACCTTGAAATTCATTGCAATTTTCAAATTTGCCTTCCATAGTCTGAATGCTGTCTTCTCATGCATTTTGATAGTAGGAATGAGAGTTTAAAATTCTTTGTTCAGCCCTGCTGCTCAAAATGGGCATCAACATCACAGTGGAGCACTGCAGACAAAATGTAGTAATTTGTCTGTCAAGGTAAATATTTGGAATGCATGGGAAATAAATCTGCAAACATCAGTTTGTCACATTGTCTTGAAGGTCAGTCCATCTGCATGTGTCCACTTGGCACAGTGAAAGCCACAAGCAAACGTGAGCAAGCTGTATCTGTAATCCAAGAGAAGTGTTGTGCCAAGATATTTTTACAGCCACATGTTAAATGCAGTAACAAAGCTCACCGTTTTTTTTTTTTACTTAAAGCACTAATACTTTTTGGTTTTAATAAATGTCAGGCAAAGTCCATTTGGCTTGTAACATAACTGGGGTTGGGAGCCAGGACTGGACATTTGTCCTGGGTTTGGTTGGGATAGAGTTAATTTTCCTGACACAGCAACACTGCTCAACAAAACAAGGCCAACAACCCAGTGTCAAGGTCATTTTATTGTGCACAGATCCATTCCTATCTAGGTCATCAACAGATAGATGAAGAAGAAGACGTGGTAATGCTTCAATGATTTTAAACGTCTTTTTTTGCCCATACATCTGTAAAAAGTCAAGCAGATTGTAGAAACCTATCCAGTGAATTCTTCTTTCCCTAAGCTATTCTTGTTTCCATAGCAGTTCAGTTTCCCTGCTGTGTGGCAGGAGGCTGCTTGTATTTTCTGCTCCCTTACTCTTGCCTTGAGATGAGTTATAAAGATGTTGATGTGAAGCACATGTAGAAGAAAAACAAGTTATAACACCTCTGAAGGGGGTCTGGCTGTCATGCCAGCTACTGTTCACCAAGGCAATTAAGTGAGGTGCTACTCCTTTCCTTAAAATTAGGTGACATATTTGAAGCTTGAACAATATCCAGGCAGTCTTTCCATCACTTTCAGACAGAGATAATGACATCAGCCAAATCCTCACACAGTACTGAATATTTACTGCCTCTTTAATAAACTGGTGCGAAGTCCTGCATGCATAGCAGAGTGCTGAGAGCTTGGGTTTGATGGAGTTTCTTTTCTAAAATGGGGTGTTTAAAACTTCTTAACTGAAGCATAGAATAATAGCATGTAGTCTGATTAAAATAAATTGCAAAAGTGCCTCTGAAGCTGAAAAATAGCTTCATATTAAGCACATTTGAAGAACCAATTAACCTAAATTTGTCCTAAATTCACAAGATTATTAGGAAGAGAGGTCATCTCCATCAAGAGTCACATATCTTCTTGTCATCAACTCCAGTTTGAAAAGTGTCACTTACAGAACCAGGAGTCAGTAATTTTTCATTTTAAAGATCTTCCTCAGTTCTAAGAACACTGGCACTAAAGTATTAACGAACAGGATACTAACACTGACGTATTCAACAGCACTGAGTTGAGTAAATAAGAACAGCATTGAGAAGCTCTGAGTTCAGAGTTTCCCAATTTATTCTTACTTACATAAAAATATAACCTGGTCCTTGTAAGGCAGTTGGGTGACATAACCGGAATAAAAGAATTCCAGAACTGATTTTTTGGTGTACAGCTGCCTCACAAAGCAGAATAAAATAGGGAGTAAAATTTCTGTTCTTCCTGAACCCTCAGAAGGGGGTAGAATTTTTGTCAAGATAGACATTTTCCTCCCTGATCCATGAATGAACCAGTCCGCTATTTTGCAGCTCTTCAATACTAAGCTGCTAGCAATTTCCTTAAAGAACCAGGAAACTCAAAGCTACTTCTGCACTGAAAAAATAGGAGGGAATCAGAAATGCAATGAGTTCGGGTACAGGAATAAACACAATGATAACAAATTCTGGGGTTTACACTTTTAAAATATCTTTAATTTGTAATGTAATTTTGAACAAAATTATTTAGAATGCACAGTTCTTGTTTACAGGTAACTTTATAAGCTCATTTTCAAAACCAGACTTTTGCTATGTTGCACAGGAAAATGGTCATAAACACAGCTCACAGTTTGCTTTTGTGATTAAAATCTGAGCAGATGACTGCACACAAGAGTAACCACAACTTATATGCAAGAACTAAGAATTAGTTGACTGCAAATGGAATTTCTGAGCCTTATTGTCAGCTGTTTAACCACGTTAAGCAGATAATTTCAGAACAAAAAGCAGTTATAAAAAAATTACATCAGAGTACAAAAGCAGCCCATCCAACTTCATCATTCCATTCCTATTTTCACCAGCTGAAGATCCAGCTGTTGATTTTAGCTACCCTTCAAGATTTCAAATACTTCACCATTTGTTACCTTTTGGCCACAAGCCCAGAGTTAGCTTTAGGGAAATTAGGTTATTTTCCAGCTTCTATCAGCACAAAAGTTGCTTGGATGCTAAATTCCATGACTTTTGCTATGCTTCAGGAGCAGCAAGAGCAGCACTCAGAACACATCTTTCGTGAAGTCATTAAGGTTCTGCTTCAGCATCCCAAAGTCCCCTTCCACACATGTACTGCCAAAGGCATTGCTGTAGCAATTACAGAATATTTCAATAGAAACAGTGAACTTGCTTTTCCCAAACCTTGCCTTTTCTGTTGCAAACCAATTCAGACACAGAGTCAGTAACGACAGTTGTTGGACTACACAAAGCAACACCTGAGTCCGGGCAGGAGCAGCAGATAAATATGAGGCTTTCCATTAAGCTTGGAGCCACCCTACTTAGGGTTTAGCATTAACAGACAGGCTTGCTCAAGCCTCTGTCAAGTCTGGCTGACATGAACATTTGGAATTGGCTCAACACGCACTGGGAAGATTTCAGCAACTGAAGATTTAAATGATTATTGGCAAACTTGGATATCTCAGCTATGTAAAGCAAATAAATTCATTCATCTGTAAGGAACTACAAATAAAACCCACAAATTCATTCATCTGTAAGGAACTACAAATAAAACCCACAAGAATTTATCACTTGACTTTTTCTTAGGAAACATTCTTCATGTGACTTCCTGTGTCTTCATGCTAATTACTGCATGGCACATATGCAATCTGCATAATGATGGAGTTCTTCCTCATGAGTTCTTCCTTAAATTAAACCTCAGAATGTATTTTAAGCATTTGTTTAATGAAAAAAGGAGACCGTCCTTTCTCTATATACATTGGAGCACAAAAACCATTTCTGCAATAGAACAACAAAAGTGAAATTTTCAAAAAGGCATAGGAGAGTTACAAGCATGAAATGAGAAGCGATAGGAAAATCTTATGACACATTTTTTCCATTGGAAGGAACCATTTCATTGGAACAAACACATTTCAGGGAAACATTAAGTTTTATCAAAAGCTTAATGTATACATTGGTTTTCTCGTTTCGTATCAACAATGCCATTGTGCTGCAACAGGGTCATTTCATCAACAACATTAAAGTGCTTATTTCTTCATACTTTTTTTTTATATTTTATTCTTGTATTTGCAGAAGTCCCATTAGCTATGTCAGTATTATCTTTAGCAATTGTATTCAAAAGTGTTCCACAGTCGCTCAAAGCAGTCAATAGGTCATGACTCAATCTGTACTAGGAGTAGGGATCTAGCCCAAACATACACTGTTCTCCAACCTATCTGCATGCAATTTGCCACACGTTTGATTTTCTGTGTGGAAAATCAAGGGACAACAAAGAACAAAATGAAATGCCAAATTTTAAAATTGTTGGATGCACAGTCAAACGCACTCTATTTGATTAATAGCTTCATTTTGTCCATAAAATTCAATGTTTCTAACAGCGAAGACACTATGAGAAACCACAGAAGAGCAGCATGGGGCCAAACTGAACAGCCATCCTGGAGCCTGAAACCTACTTGATACCTAGCTTTATGATAAACTTTATAGAAATGTAAAACTCAACTGCCAAATTAAGTACCTTAGTACTTTTAAGTACCTGGGATTTGTCCAGATATTCATTTAGGGTTCGGGTTTTATAATTCTGCTGGTTTAGATTTGGCAGCTGTTCTGTCTTTCTGTGAGTAACGTGGAAGGAACAGAATTTTTTGGGAACTAAAGTGAGGATTTTATACCATCCCATGAAGGAAACATGCTTATTTTGCATTCACATTATACTCAAGTGACACAGTGACCCAGCCAATTCCTGATACAAGCACATGGCAACATTTTATTGCTCTTCTACTCAGTTTCGATGATGCATCTTCCACTCTTGATTTTTACTGTGTAAAACTGCAAAAAGAGTACCTGTATATTGGCTGAACCATTTCTGCAAGGAAAACTTCATTTTGGGAGAACAATGCTAACTTGTGGATGCATATGAGAGACTCCTGATTGCACTGAAAATACTGGATCTGACACCATGATGTAATTGCCCTGTAAACTGCTTGTATATTTATAAACATGTGCATACATTGTCATTGTACAGTCAGGGGGATCCCTCCAGAACCAGACCAGGAGTCACTCAGCTGCATGGGCCAGAGCAGGTTTAGAGCAGGGGCAGCGTGATTCCATGCAGGGTTAGGCAGGGAAAGCTCATATGACCTGCGATGCATTTGGGCCCTGACCAATACATTTCCTAACTTAATCTATTCTGGAGGAAAAAAACCCAAAGCTAAAACAATCCAGTAGATTAAAGTGAAGGGTTAAGAATGTATTGACCTCAGGAAAAAAAAAAAGATCTCTGCTTTTAGAAAAAGTAGAATTCTTGATGAATTAGCTTTTCTTCATCCTCATGAAATTACTGTCTTTATATTTGTCATTCCTGCTGCTGATGAAGTAGAAATGCAAAGAACAAGACATGTCTGGGGACTTTGTGTGTTCATGTTTCAGCACTATTAAACAAAAAGTATACAAAGTGTTCCGATGATATTTCACTTGTCATAGATATGAACAATCCTTTATATCTGGGTTGAGGCAAACACTTTGTGCGAAGTGAAAGATGATGGCACGAAAGAACCAACTGCTTCTACAGAGCCAAAGTGAAAGCGAATTTTCCTCCTGTATCTGAACTATTGAGGAAAAGAAAGAGGCAGATAGATAGGGTGGCAGAGTCCATCCCCCAGCCTTACAATTTCAGAGGAAAGCCCAGTGCTCCCCTGGGCACTGGATCCTCCTCTGCACTGCAAAGTTTGCAGGAAATCGTAGACTGCTGTGCATCAGCCAGTTAACACTGGCATTATCTGACTTTGTCCTCTTTTAGATATCACTTGAAAGGGCAAAGGGAACGTACAGGCTAATCAAGAGCTCTCTTTAGCTCTGTATTCCAATCTTTTCTCACTCACTTTACTGGCAGTTTGTCAGAGGAGATGTGAAGTGGCTTCAAGTAGGAGATTACAGTCAGTCTGCAGAGTGGGGTGCCTGCAAGCGTTCCTGCTCACTCAGCATCTGTTACACCACACCTGAATGATGACTTACATCACCCAGAATACACAAAATAGCCATCTCTTCTTTCTGAAACAGGGTTGGAAATAGCTGTTGTACTCTTGCTACTCATCACCTGCTCTTGACCTAAACATACACATTGCCTTTTTTGACAAACCCCAGTTATCACCATCGAATTGTAGAGAAATAAAAAAGGAGAGAAAGAAGTCTATCACCACCACAAAAAAAAAAAAAAAAAAAAATAAAAAAAAATTTGGAAATCAGTTTGTAAAAACTGAGGACAGGCATTGCTTTGCACAAATGTCAGTCCCACAAACTCGCTGTTTGGTTGCACTCTGACTGGAAACAGTTACAGCAGCAGACCAGAAGCACAGTATTAAGCACCTGGTTTTAGGCTGCACACCAGGTAGTAATGGTTTTACATATCTTTTAGTCTAGGGAGAAATAAAAAGACTAGACAGTGTTGGTAGCTGAGGTTCTGGATTTTTTCTCTTTTTTTTAATGCAGTGTCCTGTATGTAGACTGTTACTGGTCCAGGATAATTAAGAAGAAAACAGTTTAGTTTAAGAACCTTCATTAATTGAATCCAATCTGTTTTCAAAAACTCCGTTACAAAACCACTGTAACAGAATCACCCACTTCAAGGTATGCCTGACAGCTGCAGAAGATGTTATTATCTTAAATTAAGAGGGACCAAATTCTATGGCAATAGGTCTGCAGACATTTGTATAACAGCAAGCAAGCTGAGCTCTCTTTCAGATGACGTTTTACGAATTTGAAACAGAAGCTACAAGACAATGTACAAAATTAAGCATGCTTCCGGACTTGGTGTCTTTCTGAAGGTTATTCTTTTGCAATAAGGAACCTATAGGCTAAAATAGACTATGCATATTATAAGATATTGTAACCAGACACGGAAAGCTACTAACAGTTTGTAAGAGGTATTAGGCAAACAGATCAGGATGTTGCAAGTTGTGACTTATCTGAACTTATTTATTTCAAACTCTGGGTGTTTGCAAGAGTTTTTCATGGAACTGTTCACTTTCAACGAATCTTACTCTGTTTAATAATGTTTCTGATACTTCTAAATAGCCTATACTGAGACCATAATTGTCTACACTTGACTATACTATGTGATATATTCTGAGGAATGACTGCTGACTAATATTTTAGCTTTAGCCCTTAAAATTACAAGTCAGTTGATTCCAGTCAGGGGTCAGGTTGACCTTTGCCACTAGCAGTGATTTTCTATTCTGCTATCTTACACTTCACAGTGGGAGGCATTTTATACAATTGACTTCTGTCATAGAATCACTGTGATTCTTATAACACTCAAAGACATTCTAAATGTTTTTATTGTGTTGCTGCTGGTGTGGCAAGTTTGGGTAGACAGCAGTAACAATCCTTACTGTGAAGAAAATTGGCTCCCACTGACATTTCTCTTGGCAGACAGCAAGAAGAGTTTCTTATTGACTGTTTCTCCAGCCACACAGTTATTTCATGCTTAAAGAAGAATGAAATAAGAAAAGTCCTTTAAATACACCTTTTTATTTCTTACAAAACAGCCCCGTGAACAAAGCGAGTTCCACATCTTCTACAGGGTACACTGGGGAGCAACACCTCCCCTGATCTCACCTTGTATAGCTGTTCACAACAGGCGCGGGAGCATGAAGAGAGCTGTCACTCTCTGGACGAGAGTGTACGAGTACATGAACATATGAATATATGACCATATGATACATGGTCTGACCGTGTTCATCAAGTCAGGGTATTACTTATAAGACAAGAAAGTCCTGATATGTATCTTTAGCCAAGGGATAGCTACTGGGTAGGACAATCTGCTTCACCCACTGAAAGGTGAAAAGTATTCCAAAAATGAAGGGGAGAGACTTCCATCTTTTTTTGGCCTAGTGTTCCCTCCCAGCATAGCCTGCTGCTCCAGCTGGTCTTTCCCTCTGTCTCCAGATCTCCAAATCTCCCACTGTCAAACAGTGACTTCCACCCAGGCACACTGGCCAAACTCACTAGAGTGACTCCCACCACTGGCCTCCTCCTGAGCTGTTGCAGCTGCTGGAAACATGCTCACAGACAGCAGGCAGATGATCACTGAGTGACAGTTGTAGCTGATTAAGTTTTGATCACATCACTTCCCCATGTATTTCCTGCTGTTCCTCTGCTTGAGGTTAATGCTTCAGTAACAGAGTAGCCTTACTCAGTGTTTGGCTCGGTGGAAGTGTTTACACCTGGCACATATTTCTGCAGCATTTATCAATATTCCCACATATCCCATATTCTTTCACCTGAGAAACCATTTTGCCTTCTCCCTACTGAGCTTATGCTAGAGAAGGTAGGATTGGAAACTCCGGTCATCTGTTTCTGAGCTCACGTCATTTTCCTTGAGGCCCTGTGGGGAATCTAAGGAAGGGATTTTCTACTCTGGCTTCCTCCAGAAGTGAATAATTACCCTATATAGTGCAGATTTACTGTTATCATACTCAGCTTTGGCAGGTTTGCCTCTGCAGCTGTTTCCCATTAAAGCAGAAAACACTCCTCAACTAAGATCTCAACATGTAACTGACCTCCTAAGGCTCATCTGATGAGAAGCAGCAGTGTCATTTATCAGTAGGTGCCAGAGCATTTTAGACTTCCTGTTCATAATCTTTCAAAGAAAACCCAGCCAATTCCAGCAGAGGAAAGACTGCAGAAGAGGGTACTTCTCGAGCCTCTCTTTTATTTAGGCCCACTGATTTCCATAAAATCCGATGACAAATTCTGGTCTTGTTCCAAGTTTTGCTCACATCACTGTTTCCCATGCCAATGAAGTTCTTATTAAAATCAGGGAGGAGAAGGTAGTTGGGAGGACTTGTTTCACTTTCCAGCCTGCATACCTAATTTGTTCTGTTAATCACATATTGGCAGTGTTGGCACACTGAAACATCTTTTTCTGTGTGATCACACACAAGCAATACCTGCAATCTAAATTACATATGAAATCATGTGCTTGTAGCTTTAGATGTTTGCCATCAAGAAGTTATATAGAATAGGGAAAATCTCTAGTTATAGACACTTTTTGGGCAGAAACATTTTCTCTGTCTTTCACACAAACAGCTAAATTGTTCACCAGTCTACACAAACGAACCAGCAATTTGAAACCAATTAGACACGTGAAGTGATGTATCCAGAGCTCTCCATATCCTTGAAATTAAGAGGAGCAGGACTCCCAGCATTTGAAAAGACCATTTCTGTACTTTGTGTTGAGCAGTGTCCCTGCATAGGTTTACACTGACAGCAAGGTATCATGTATTTTCTGACTAGTTCAAAGAAAATACTGTACATAAATGGAAAACATATTTCCTAAATTTGAGGGGGGAAAAAAACCAATAAACCAATAAATTCTAGTACCTGACATGATCTGACCATATAAATATGGCAGTAAAAGATACATCCATGTACTTATACAGATACGGCAGTGAGCCTTACAAAGTTTTGCTTTATGCAGTGCTGCTTCAATGGAAACACAGTTAAAATTTCTCCTGTCATCAGGTGTGCCAGCAGTCCTGACTCAGCCTTTGCAGCCATCAGGCACCATCTCCCCACTACCTTTCTTCCACAGCATTCACCAGTATCCAGCCACATCTAATCACTGTAATTAAGCTGGGTTAAGTAAGAAATCAACTACAGCTTTTCTCTTGAGCCTCTCTCTGAGGGTGTATGGTACTGTTTTCCTCAGTCAGATTCCCTCTAACAGCTGTATTTTGTGTTTCAAGCCCCCCAGAGGAGAAGGATGCAGGGAGGAGGAAGGGAGAGGCAGAGGCTCAGGGGCCTCAGCACAATGTGCATTTTGGCAGTGACTGGGCATGCTGCCACTGCCTGGTTGGTGGGCTGCTGGGCTGGAAAGTGAGCTCCTGCCCACCCTTGGCAACTTCTCTGCAAATTGGTGTTGCAAGTGAGAAAACAAACCTCCTGGGGGTTTCCCTGCTAGGTATGCGGGAGGGCATGGCCTGGCCGTGCAGCTTGCAGGCCCGGGGCAGCAAGATTTTTATCATCTTTATTCAATTTTATACCAATTTTATCATTTGAGAGGGAAAAGGCAAACTGGAATGAGGCCCAGAGTGACCAATTCCCTTCTTTTTTTTTTTCTTTCCATGGTGACAAAGTCAAATGTCAGCCCTTATTACAACAGAACGCCAACAGAAAGCATCTGTGTGAGCTTTTTGGTGCCTGTTGGCATGTGCCTTGCTGAAGCTGCCTTCTGGTGTCAGAAGCAGCATGGAGGAAAATGGAGTATTTTCAGTGTCCCGACACAGTGTGATCCCCTGCCCTGTACTGCTGAACAGCGCCTCACCTCATAAGTGAAAACAGAGAGCAGGACAGGAACAATATTAATTACATTTCAACACTGGGGTGGCCATATGATCTTCATTGTCTGACTGTAGCTACCCAGATCCATCCAGATTTGGAGTGTGTCCGATGTACATTTTCCTCAGAAGCACATTAATAAAGTATCAAGGGCAGTGGTGGTTGGTCAACATATGAAAACAACTCAAAGTGAAGTAGAAAATGAAAAGGACTGCTTAAGAAAATGTTGCCTGAGTACAAAGCTAACCAGTGGATCCTCAGACAGCGTTCTGCATTTTATCTCCCATCAGAGGCCTTGCCAGGCCTGTCAGAAAAGCAAAAAGGAGTCAGCTAGTCTGTGTTTTTGTGGAAGACCACACGTCTAACATGCATATCCATAATCTGGGTCTTTTTTTCAAATGCTGAAAAGTTTGCTGCTACTTTCCTGAAGTGGACGAATGATGCTATCTTTCTGTGCAGTATGACCAAACAGTATATCTGAAATATGCATCTTTATTTGCATATATTTTTAAGATGGTTACTAGGGACTTTTTGTAAAGGTTTAAAGTTAGAAATATTTCCTTTCAAGTGTTTATGACAGGTAAATAAATCATCATGAGAATATGAATAATTTCAAAGCTATCCCATCCTGCCAGATGTAATAATCTTAGGTGCTGTTGGATCCTCAAAGCTGTTGTTGGCACTTTTCCCTGCAGGGTTCAAAAAAGGTTCAGATTCATTAAATCTGTGTAATGTGGGGGAAACCACAACTCTGCTTAGAATAAAGGTGCCTCCGCTCCCGATTTCAGCACTTCAGGTGTCATCCTCATGGGGTTTCATGAGAGCTAATCCTTGCAGGTCAAGGCATGGGCCTCATAGCAAGACAAGCCCAAGAAAGGTTCCAGTTCCTGGCACACCTCCTCCAGCTATGCACCTCACATAATTACTTAAGCTAATGCTTTCCAGACAGAAAAGTGTGGAGGAAGCATTAAGAAAATGTGGAACCCACGCCAAGTGATATATAATAAAATACCTACTTTGGCAGAAATTACCTTTTTTAAGTGGCAAATATGAAAATGCAGCCAGTTCCATATTATCAAATGGTGAATATACACAGAGTTTGCCTGACATGTAGTACTTTGCTGCTTCTACCCTTGCAGTTGACTCCCAGATCCTTTTCTTTGTGGTAGTGTGATGCCATGGATAGAGTTAACCTCATGTTTGTGGCACCAATATGCACAGATAGTCACCCTTGGCTCCCTTTACGGTCTGTGGAAAGAAAGAGGTGCCTATTTCTCTCTGTTGACTGTTAAAGGAGATTAATATGACCTTCTCAGATGCAGGCACCTATGCTTGTTAAAATAAAAAGCTAAGGTAGGTTAGTCAATACTCACATGAAACACAGTGCAGAAATTCCAAAGTTAGCAGTTCACGCAGCCATTAACTCTCTGCAAACCAGCAGCAAGGCAATATGAACAGTAAAACATACAATCTAATACAACTACAGTGAAGTCACATACAATGGCAGCTGAGGGTCAGCAGTGACTGCATGTTTTGAAAGTTCCTACACTCTGTCCAAAAAGATTATATGGATCAACAGTGTCATGTGGCAATATTGAACGCACTAGCAGGAAACTGAACCAGAAAGTGGCTTTGTGGGATTGTTGGCTGGAATACACTTCTGAGTATAAGTTTTTGCTGTATTACACAGGGATCCAGAGCATTGCATTCTATTACAACAGTCCATGCTCCAGAGACTAATAGAGCCTCTTTGATGGAAACCTAATGTCAAGAGATCCTGTAATCAGAGTTGTCCTTAATGCATTTTGGCTATTTAAGTTCTGTTCCCCACACATTGGATGTTATAGAAGGCTATTCCCTTCTTTCAAGCCCAGTTTCCTGACAATGAGGACAGAGCTGAATATTGCACTGATATCCACTACAACACTGGACAATTGCAAAGTAACAGGAAAAAGTAGTTTCTCAGCTTCATTATCTATGTTTTCATGCTTCTCTGATTTTTTTATAGTCAGAGGTAGATTAGAGCAAAGCTCCCAAAGATTACTGGTCTCATTTTCAGGTATTGAATGATATTTTCTTGGTGGTATGTAGTGATATTCAGCTGTTCTCTGTTTTCTTTCTCACCCAGGTGTTGCCCGATGTAGGCTGGGATATCCAAGGGAATTTGTGAGACCCTGTCAAGTTCAGACAGAATGGTAGCTACTAAAGTGAGTCCACCAGAAATCTGAAAGCAATGAGTTTATAAACACACCATTTCTCCCACATAACATAAGCTCATTTCCTTTTCCCTCTCTGTCACTGGCTAATACTGTTTCCACTTAGAGCTTGTTTTCATGGAAGAAACATCTCGCGAACATCAATAAAATATTGATCATAGTAGCCATGAGAGCGAGGAATATATATTGCCCCCTGCCTTATAGTGACACAACTAAGACACAAGGTATGAGAGCACCAGGCATGAGTTCATTCCTTGAGATGAGGAAAGAAATTAACTAGTCTTTTATTTCTGTAACTTAGTACACCTATGGTTTTATTCGCATTCTCACTACAAGGTATCACCTGAAAATTGGACTAGTATCACTGAGGATCTAAAGGAATGGTAGGTTCCCTAACCCTGCCAGTGCCGTGCATTGGGTTATCTGCTGTATCTCACAAAAGAGAAGGTTGTGTGCAGCTCCTCTGCTCCTCTCTCCATTGCTGCTTCTGTATCCACGTATAGCCTGCAAAGCTGCTTTGGCTGTGAAGTGCAAAGGACTAGCAGAATAAAAAGTTTGCCTTGTTTATAAGTAATGTGCTATTTACATAGAAAGTTCTGGGAGCAGGAATAAATTAAGTGGGATGGTATTTGTGTTTTCTGTTGCTGAGAGATGGAGAATTGCAGACATGTTCATCAGTAAAACAAAGGCCCTTAGTCATGCGTCTGCTACTGAAGAAGCAACTCTGCTCCATGGTTGTCATGACAACACCGGTTATATAAAGAGACATATTAGAAGAAAGATCGTTTGCTCTGTGCCATATATTTCAGTGTAGCAATACATCCTCTCTGCAACAAATCTATTTTGTTATAGACAAAACTGATATTTCTGGAAAGATAAGTTATGCTCCAGAAAGCTGCCTGCTGGAATGAAAGAGTTTATGGTGAGAAAAGAGCTTCCAAACAAATAAAACACCTCACATGAAGACTAATTCCATAATTTGGGGATCACTGGGAACAAGTTCCACTGAATGTGAAGGTGATTTAAAAGGTTCAAATAAATCTTCATTGCAAAGATATAATTTTTGTGAATAAAGAAAGGTTTGGGCTCAGTAACATCACAGGAAGTGCAAGGAAAGTATTAGTCTCAGAATGCCTATAACTCTACATCACCTTAAAAGTTTCAGTACAATTGTGTGCATGACCTGAAGCTGGGAAACACAGACAATATCTATTGCTCAGCTAAAGATATAAAGAAAACCAGTGTGTGATTCTGCAACCTACTCACCTGGCTAAAAGCTAAAACACAGTTTTCATGGATGTGTCTGATCCACAGAGAGGCTTGGGGGAAAAACAGTAAGCAACCCCACTAATTTGACATATCCTTTTTCTTCCCAGAATTATATTCTTCATTACTGAAAAAAGCTTTGCAGTCCTCAGAGGGGCCAGCAGCAATGTGATGTGAGGAGCTGCAAATCTATGAAATCTCACATTAGCCAATGGACCTGCAAATGAATTTTGAGTATTACAGGTCCATGCAAAAAGGTGAAGCCTCACAGCTTTGAAAAAGTCTTTCAGACACACACTGTTTTTCTGAAACTAATGCAGCCAAGTCATGTAGCAAAGAAAAATTTGTTAGATTTTCCATCAGAAACAGTGCTTCTAATGATTGAATCTATAAAAGTTCTCTGGTCTCACTCCTAACTTGAAGGGAAGGTATCCAGGACTTCAGGCTGTTGACAGGAGTTATTTCACTCATCAGCAGAAGTAGATTTCCCTTTCAAACCACATTTTTTATGCAACAACTGAGTTCTTCTGCCCATGATCTTTGTCTATATGAAGGACCCAGACATCCTACTCCAGTCCTGAATTCCCGTCTCTTGCCCTGATTCTGCTTACTCCCTTTTCATGTCCATTGTCACAGAAATCTTGTTTGTGCCCTTTCCAGACCACAAGCGCTGTGCCCTCTTAGTCCCTTTTTGTGGTTCTCTCCATGGTGACCACCTGGTATGCTCTCTTTTTCACTCTTAATTCCTGAAAGGCTGGAAGAACAGAAGGCAGAAAGCAAAGTTTGATTCCCTGTGAAATGCTTAAATAAGACTGCAGTCCATTGCCTTAGCTTATAGAAAGAAAATGAAGGAGGAATAACTTGATTTGGAACAGAAGTAAACATAATTGCTTTTAACTTGATTGAATCAATTTAACTCTTTAAATAAGAAATCTCCAGCGGATTTCAGACAGCAAATTATTAGAGACCCAGTAGAGAAAATTGTGCGTTTGAACAGTGAACTTCATGACCTCACATCTCTGTCACATATACTGTGCTCAGCAAAGGAAGATTTTACTCCAAAAGCATTCATGTACACAGCAGTAAGATCTGTGGGACATATTTAGTAGCTGAAGGACTGAGGTGACTCCAAAGTTTTTTCTCTTTGCCTATGTGTAATAACTCTCCTTGTCATATCTAAGCACTTCACAGAAATGCAAGGCATTAACTGCAAAACACTCCTATGGAAGCAGGCCGGATTAGCTGCTCTCAATCTGACAGATATCGAAAACTTAACATGAAGAATAAATGTCTCTTCTGAGATTCTCATAATGAATGAGAAATTAGGAAACTAAATATGGTCTGGGCTTGAGAGTGTCTTCCAGTGCTATATAAGAAGCCTTTAGCAAGCTCAGGAACGAATTTGAGGAATCTTAAGGACTGGATGTTTTCTTAACCAAAATCTTTCCTCCACTAAACAAACCCATATCTCCAGTAATTGCTCTTTTCCTTGTCATAAGAATCACATTGGAACAGGCCCTAGAAGGAAGAGGGTTCCAAAAGAACTGGTTAATAATCAAGGTTCACTTCCTCCAGGCTCAAGAATGGTGCCCATGGTGCCCATGGGTAAGAAATAAGCAAAGGGGGCAGAAGACCTACATGGATGAAAAAGAAACTCCTGTTAAAACTGAAATATGAGCAGGAAATACACAGGAGGTGGAAGCAAGGACAAGCCTCTTGGGATGAGGGGACAGAGAGAGGCCAGGTATGCTGAACGCCTTATTTACTTAAGTCTTCAAAGGCCAGCCCTGAGGAGTCCCTGACACAGGAAACCAGGTAGAAGATCTGGAGAAAGGAAGACTTTCCCTTGGTTGAGAATTGGGTTAGGGAACACTTAGACAAACTTGCCATCATAAGCCTATGGGCCCTGCTGGGATGCACCTAAGAGTACTTGGGAGCTGGCAGATATCATTGCTAGGCCACTGCTGATCATATTTGAAAGGTCATGGCAATCAGGAGAGAAGCTTGAGGACTGGAAGAAAGAGTACTCTGGGAACTAGAGCCCAGTCAGACTCGTCTCTGTCCCTGGAAAAGGATGATTTTGCCAAGATGAGCAGCTCCAGAGAAGAGCCTTCAGCACTGGAGCAAGAGGTAAACCCATGTCCAGGAGCCTCAGTTAAGGCATCTTTGAGGAGTGGCTGAGGACAATGGGTCTGTCTATTTTGGAGAAAAGAAGGCTGAGGGGTGACCTCATCACTCTCTACAGCTCTTCCCAACGAGGTAAAATGGAGAAAGAGGTGCTGATCTCTTCTTGCTGGGATCCATTGGTAGGATGTGTGGGAATGGTTAAGAGTTGTGCTCTGGGCGGTATACAGTAGATATTAGGAAGCATTTTCTTCAACCAGAGGGTAGCCAAAAACTGGAACAGGCTTCCTAGAGAGACGATCAATGCCCTGTGCCCGTCAGTATTTCAGAGGCATTTGGACAACCCTTAATAACATGCTTTAACTTTTGGCCAGCCCCAAAGTGGTTGAGCAGTTGGACTTGACGATCACTGTAGGTCTCTCCCAACTTCCATTTTTTTTCTCCCTAGTTCCTTCTTTCCCTAAGAGTACATGCTGAGGAAATACTGGAAGACATTTCTTCCCAACCCTGCACTGTATCCATGGCAGAATGGACTGAATGGGGACCATGTCCCATCACAGGCATTGGCTCTGGCATTCTGTGGGACAGAGGCCTGTGCCTTCAGATGGGGGTGTGGGATGTAGATTGTCTCTGGATGATTTGTGCAGCTGAACAGATTTGCGGAAAACCCATGTGAGCTGGTTTTTGAACCTTCTCTGTTCATCCATTTTATTTGGGTTTCTGCAGGGTACCAAGTGACCACATCTGTGACATCAGTGAGGCTCAAATATCAAGCCCTCAGCCTGAAGGAGGATATACTCCTGAACTAAATGGTTGCAAATCTTATGCGGTCAATCCCTGCTCATGTCCTTGTGGTTTTCACCCACTCGCAACCCCACCCTTCCCCCAGAAACTGGTTTGTGAAAATGCCTTGAGTTCTTTCTCTTGGAGAAACATAACAAAACACAAAAGCCTGAGAATGATGTCACTCCGTCAGGACTCTGTCTGGCCCAGTACTCTCACCACTGGCACCCCATACATGTCTAAAGCAGAGTATATGAAGACTGCAGGTCTACTACTGTCAGGCTCCAGAGGGTGTTCATAAGCCCCAGTGCCTGGGACCAGCCTCCCTTGGGACTTGCACTCTAGATAACCCCTCAGACCTATGTCAGAGCTTGTCATGTGGAACTATATGCATAACATATCATAGATCTTCTGTTCTGTTCCATTCTGTTCCGTTCCACCCTCTTCTGTTCTTTTGGATTTTATTCCATTTTATTCCATTCCATTCTATTCAATTCCATTCCCTTCTATTCCCTTCTCTTCCGTTCCATTCCTTTCCATTCCATTCCCCGCACTCACAAGTTGTATAATGATGAGACCATGATTTACCGAAAAGCCAAGGGGTTTTCAGCACCAAAACCACTTTCAAAGACAGAAATCAGAAAGCTTACAGGTGAAAAGAGTATTTTATTTATTTAGAAAGTTAGTTTAGTTTAGTTTAGTTCAGTTAATTTCAGTCTAGTTTAGCTTAGTTTATGTTTACTTTTCCCAAATCTTTCAGAGTGGTGCCCTGGTGGTGTGAAAGCAGGGCAAGAACCCAGCCAGAATAGGGCAGGGAAGACCTAACAAGGGGTGGTAGTCAATGCTGCACAGGACAAGCAGCAAGTCCTGGGGCCACTCTAGGGCCACCAGAGGCAGATGGCTGCCTCTCCCCAGATACGGGGCACGACGGAGACCTTGCATGGATTACAAGCAGCTGCCTTTGGGCCACACTAAGCCAAAGGAGCCCCATGAAGAGGCCGTGCTCGGCTGCGGAGGAAGGCAAAAAACCCCAGGGACGCTTGCTAGTGCAGACTGGGGGGGGGGGGGGGAAAACCTCTCCCCCCCAGCTGCAGGACACGAGGGGCCACCTTCGTGGAGCATGAGCACCAGGCCATAACGCAGCCAGAAAGGACCGAGGAGCCCTGACAAGTGGTCATGCTCAGTGCTCAGAGGAAGGCAAAAACCCCCCGGGGACCGGTGCCAATCTGCCCGGGGGAAAATTCCTTCCTACCCCAGTGCTGGCGATCGGCTACTCCCTGAGCATGTGAGCAAGACCTGCTCCTGGTCCATACGCTGGTTATGGCTCTTAAGGGGACAAGGGGACACTGGCACTGCCTTTTCTGCCTCCACCTGGAGCCATCCCAGGGGCTTCCAGGAGTAGCAAAATGCCACTGGCATGATGAACCCTGGGGGCAAGAATCCTGCCTGTGCCTGGCAGTGGGAGCTATAAAGCACTGGGGGAGGGCACTAGGCCATCTATGCATCCTATTTCTTATGGCTACACTACACTATCTCCCCAGAAGATGAGAACAGCGATCTCCCCAAAGACTGAATCAGGATTTCCATCCATCCATCCATCCATCCATCCATCCATCCATCCATCCATCCGTCCATCCATCCATCCATCAATTCATCTATCCAATGAGCTGTGAGTGTGGCCCCTCCAGGAGCTCGAATTGAGCAGATAACCTCCGGCAGCTTCGGACAGTCTTCTCTCCTCAGCCCCTCGAAGTAATTCCACTGGTGCCTCAAGGAATTCCTCTCGGGTGCTTTCAGGCTGCCAGCTCTGTCCTGGTGGCAGCGCCAGGCACTCTGGCAGTGGGACACGAGAGGATGCTGCCTTATACTGCCCCAGAGCACTGTGATGCTGCGTTGGAGAGTGCCTGCACACGGGGGTGATGGGACCCCAGAGCCCTGCCCACTGCAGCCCTGCTGCTGCTGTCCCTTCACACAGCATCCCTTGGAGAAAGGCCTTTGGGCTGCTGGCCCTGAGACAGTGCCTGTGCCCAGGAGGCTCAGGGGGATGTCCCTGCCCACGGTGGCCACACACTGGACACCACTGTGGGGTGTTCCTGTAAATCAATCTGTGTCTTCAGACTGTATCTGTACAGACTTTTATACCACGTACAGTCATTTGAGCTGCAGGTCACTGTCAGTAGCTAAATGTTGTCAGGGAAACTGAGAGGGAGCTGCACTGCTTGCTTCAGGCCCAGACTGTGCAGAGACCACAAGCATCCCCCATAATGCGTACAGAAAATGAGCAGTGCATTAATCCAGGGAGCTGAGAGCTAGAAACAAACAAACAAAAAACCCTAAAACACACAGAAACAAAATTCATCCCACAAACCAACAACCCCCTCCCCCCCAAAAAACACTCAAAGAGAAACAACAACAAAATAAGGAGATAGAGGACAATTAAAAGCAAGCGGCTTCCTGCAAAACCTCCACCCAGAACTCCCACTGCAGCCATGCAGGGAGCTAAGGAAGATACTGCCAATGCATCAAAGGAACATCCTGCTGATGCACCAGTAAAGAGGATCGCTACTGGTGCCTCCAGGAAAATCTAAACCACAGGAAGTTACACCTGAACATAAGGAAGAACTTCTTTACTGTGAGGGTGACTGTGCATTGGAATATGTTGCTCCACAACAGAGAGGTTGTGGAGTCTGCTTCCCTGGAGACATTGAAGGGCCATCTTGACACAATTCTGGGCAATGTGCTCTAGGTGACCCCACTTGAGCAGGATTAGATGACCCCTGGTGGTTCCAACCTCAATCTTTCTATGATTCTGTGGTTCCGTGGTTCCTTTTATAGTTTCTAACGGCTATCACACCCTTCTCTGGCAGAATTTCCCCCTTTCTATGCTTCAGCCACAGAAAGGGAGATAAAACGGCTTATGTTTCTGCTGTGATGAGAGAGGAGGTGCTTGCAAGGAGATTTCCTGCCTGTCACCTGTGTAAGGAGTCCTCTGTGCTTTGGTAACCATGGGCTAAAATTTAGAAAAGTCATAAAATCTTTAATGGAGTCTTGCCAGAAGCATTTCACACAGCTCTCACCACAGAGATTTTAACTGGTCATCGGAGAGCAACCCCAGACAAGTCTGGGGAGAGGTATCAGTAACTAACTTCCCCTCTTATTTGCCTTCAGTATGACTCACTGCATTATCATAAATCATGCCCTCAGCTTCACATTATAAAGCATTCAGGAAAAGTATGTCCTAATCTAGCAAGAAGTGTGGAACTTAACAACTTAATTCATTTATATTTATCAATATGGCATAGCTCTGCCAGGAAAAAATAAAAAGAAAAAAAAAAAGAGGAAAAGGAAGACAAAAGGAGAGAGGGAGAAAAAAATAAAAGCCACTAGCAGAATGTCTTAAAGACATAAAGGAAAAAAAAAACCTCTGGAAAAGAAATTGTGTGGAAAGAATCCTGGATTCAAATGGGCTTTCTTCTCATTACCTTGAACTTTTCATCTTCCATTAGACTTCTGCAAAGTGAAAGAAGGGTTTGAATGAACCTTTTAAATCAAAGTGGTAACCTTTTACATCTGCTTGGAATAGCTGTGAACAGCTGCTAAATTACTGCAGACACTACTTTATTATTGCCACTAAGAATATCAGAGCAGTTTGCTGCATATGCAAATCAGTTCAGAAATTATATTAGCAAATGAAATCCTGTTGTTTTCATAAATTTCCACACATATTAAAGCATTGATTTCATTGCTTTCTAGACATTTCCAGAAGACATAAAAATAAGGCTGAACTCAGGCAGGCAGCCCTTTTTCTGTTGTTCTGGAAGTGAATTAGAGCACAATTTAGTGAGTTAAACAATTTAATAAATAAATAAATAAATCAGAAGTGCGGGAGTGCTGTGGAAGTCCTTGCAGGTCATGTCTGAGCTAGTAGTCTTCATATGCACACACCAGTTTGTGATTTACTTGCGCGCTGCATTGCTAAATCCCTTTTGTATGACCAAGCCCTTACAAGGTGACTTTAAGTGCATATGCTGTCTCTAAGTCCCTTGCCTTGCAAATCCCCATTACTTTCCAGAATACAAGGGGCTATAGCAACCATGACATGATGATTCTCTCATGCATGCGGTGACTCCTAAGATCCAAAATAAAATTGCAGTCTGTCCTGCCCTCCCCTACATGTACTATCCCTCACAGATTAGTGCCACCTGTAGACTTAATAAGCATATTATCTTTCATCCCCCAGGTCATTACTGAAAATCTTAAACAATACCAAATTCAAGACAGGCCAAAGTAGGGCATTGCTGACCTGTATTTGACATTGTGCTACTGAGAATTACTCTATAAGTAGGGTTTTGTACCTGTGCAACAGAAGCTTCGTCTAACCCATGGCTCTGGCTCCCTAGACTCCTTCTGAGAAGGCATATGACACCTGCCATCTGCCTTCAGTCTACAGATGTCTCCAGATTTCATGTCTGGCATACAGGGTTCATCTGCCCTCTGCTGCTGTAGCAATGTGTGTGTCCTACCAGTGTCCTATTCCTGAATAAAGTTTACAAGCCCTGCCAAAGTGCTCAGCTCACCTTCCATCCTCTTCCACGGACTGATGTTTCCTGAAATTCCAGAGAGCTTTTTTACATTTCTGAAATTTTCACTATTTAATGCTGATTCTGTAACAGTTGTGGAATCTCACACTTTTCTAATGCTATATTCATTGTTTTGTCTGTATTGCAGTACCAACTGTGTGTACATTAAGATTAATCCATGCTGCATAGACATGTCCATGGCTCATCCAACTTTGCTCTCCAACCCTTTCCTCCTTGCACCTACATTTCCAGGAAAAAGAAGTCCTGGGAATTAAGTCAGAAGAATTTTAAAAGGAGCTCTACCAGTACCTTGACCTCGAAAATAAGAGGACTAGGATCCTGTAGGGCTTCCTAGCAATGAGTCTAGATGCAACCTAGCAGAATGTACTATGGATTAAACCCCACTCTGCCAGTTAAGCAAAGACACAGAATAAAAAGACAAACTCTTCCCCAGCTGTGTCTAAAGAGTCTTCCACTACTGTATTCTGTAACACACTGGTAGGAGAGAAAGCTTTACATCTGTAGCCTTCTTTTCTGGCTATAATTAATTCACAAGTTTTGCTTCAATGTTTTTTCTGCTATTTGAATGCTTTTCAGATTAGAGCTTGTAACTTGAGGCTTCATGCCAAATATTTTTTGCTTTCTAAAAGCACATTGTCTGTAAGACAACTGGCAGATATCCCTCAGGATGAAGGCTACCACGAGTGGTCTGATCTGTTCCAAACCTTTTCCTGCAAGTCATTTATTTCAGACAATTCGCTTTTCATCTGTTATAAAGCAGAGGAAGTCCCTGCATTTAAGGGTCAGCCAAAATAATGTTGAATTGGGTTTTGCAGCATTTATTGCTGTGCACTGTAGCAGACAAATGACTTCGTTATTCTCTGTTGGAAGTGAATGCCCTTGAGATACTTATGCAGATGTTAAGAACCCTAAAGACAATTGAACAGTAAAGATGCATGGGCATCAAGCACCAAATACGCAATGGAGGGTCCTGAATATTTAAAAACAAGAATTGAAAGGGAATTAAACCTCAGCTTGACCAAGGAATGTTTCTGTACTAATCAGAACAGATAGCTAGCTGACACAGAACTGGTGTTTTTTTTTGTTTCTTGTTAATTTTTCCCTGGAAGATCTGTGAATTGAAACTTCTTTGGTGTATGGAGGGAGGTTATGTACAGCTTCCACTGGGAAGGTCCCAGAGTCTGTTCTTGGGTCCCCACTCAGATGGGCAGAACTGAACACACTGAGACCACCCTGAGGGATCCGCAAGGAAGTACTGAATGATCCAGCTCTGCAGGTAGGAGCTGTATGAACCCACTGGGTAGGGGCCACAGAAGTCCCCTTGCTGCAGTGTACCTGGGAGCTGAGGTAGGACTTACTAGCTGTGCTGTGCAGGTATGCCTATTTAAACTAACTTGAGTGTGGTGCTCTACTGCATGACCAGGACTTTGCCTCATCCCAAGAAAGGAAGGTCAAATGGAAGTTTGAAATTTCAGGTTCAAGAGCCTTTTAGTTATTTCCCAATTCCTGCCATATCTGCTCTAATTTTAAAAGATACTTTTGTGGACTCTGACCCAATAGAAGACTGGCCACAGCTTGAAATTTAGGACATTTATAGGTGACCTGTAACTGTCACTAAACTTATGTCCCACTTGCTGTCACTATTATGGGTCTATATTCATATTTCTTACTAAAATTAATCACACTTGTTTTGATCTGAGAAAATATTGATGACATATTGAGAGGCAATTAGCAGATCTACACTTTCCAGTCAAATTGCTTTTATTTTTGATGTATGGAAAAAAAGGCAATAAAAATCAGCTTCATGAAAAAGCTGTCATCTTTTGTCTGTCATAGGATGCCATACTGAGATTATTACCCCAAGCAAACTACCTCATAGCAGAAAACTACTTGAAGATCTAAGCTGTTAACACATGTACATGTAAGTTGCATTAAACCTTCCAGATACAGAGACAGCATCCAGTGGAGCAAAGCCCTGGAGCTGTATTATTAGTTTGATACTTGTTACAAAATTAGTTCCATTATTACCGTTTTCATATTTCCATATATTTGTCATGTGAATTGTCCAAGGAAAGATGTTTCATATGGTTCCCTAAAACTTGTTCTGTTTTCCTGAAGCCCACATTCTCACAGTGCAGCATATATACCCAGTCAAGTGCAGCACACTGATGAAAGAAAACAGCTGCTAAATCTGCATAATGTATAAGGCAATAAATACCTGGTTTGCAGTTCCCTATACCTGAAGAACCAGAAAGGCACAAATTAACAGGTTTTGCCTTGGTCAAGACTTGCTAACATGTTAGGCAGATTCCGTCTCAAGGATAATTTTTATATTGATGACTACAGATGAATGTGAACTTGTTGGCTTTCCTACAACAGAGGACTACTGCAGTAAGTCAGTAACAAGTTACCATAGTGACCCATTACACACAGGGAAAGTAAATTTCTCTGCACTTATTTTTGGACATTTCTGTAAGGCTATATAGTCAACAAAACACCAGTCTTAAAACTGGTGTATGCTACTCACTTCTCCACTGTGCAATGGAGAAACACTAGCATAACTAGGACATAACACATCAAGGCATCTCAGCGAGGCAATTGTATTTTGGTGTTTAACTGAGTGTGTTATTAGTATCAAGCAAGCTGTGGCTAACTTTCAGAGATTCAGCATGACAAATTATACACTTAAATGCTTGCAAAAACTTTGTTATGGTCTCTCTTTCCTTTGCCTCACATCCAATAAAATCACAGTATCTCACATTTTTCAAATGCTGTTTCTTCTTTGAATAGGTTTTAGCATCAGTTAATAAGACTGCCAGCCCCCATCTCTTTTTCCTGGCCTCAGTATTTCAGTTGATCATGAGTTCCAGCCTCCATGTAGGTTTCCTCTTCAGTACCAAACATTTCATTCACTGGGCGTTTTCTTTCTTCCCTCCCTATTCACAGGTCTGGCTGTGGCAAGAAAGTTAGACGAGTGAGAACAAGAGGTGCTTCTGGGTGGATGTCTTAGCACTTGGTGTGCCTCTATGCCCAGGTGGCCTCCATTCTGCAGCACTGGCAGAGCAGACCTTGCATACTAGCCTGTGGGAAACGCCCAGTGTGCTAGGATGAAGCCAGAGTGTTGTTATTGCTAACATGCAGTGTGACCAGTGCTGTGGTCCTCGCTGTTCACCCACATGTCCTTTTGCTCCCAGCATGGAGGGCGAAGCTTCATAGCCACCCTGGCAGTCCTAGGAAAGAAGAGGGCTGGAGCCTGGCTTGCTTCCCTTTCCTCTTTCCTCTGCAGCGTAGGGGTCTTATGTCTGCTACTGGGGTTCAGTACTTATGCCTGGCACAGGGCAAAGGGGACAAGGGCAAAGAGGAGCAGAGCTTGATCATGACTGCCCATCTCAGAAATTCAAGTTTTTCCTGAACAATTCCTGTGCATGATATTTGGCACTGAGTCAAAATCAGTGTGTTTATCACTGATCCCTGGGGCAGCAACATTCAGGTTGTCTGCTGGAAAAGTCTGAACCAGCCCCTTTTCAGTCACCTTAGTCCATGTTGTTCCTCCCCAACAGGAGCTGCCAAATTCACATTACTTTTACAACCCCCTCTCCCAGTTGCCACTTAAAACTGCTGTACAATTCTCTTCATCAGGGAATATAAAATAAATCAGGCAGTAGTGAGCCACCACTCATTCCTCTCCCCATCCACTTCTCAAAGGGTTAACTTAACGTTTAAATCTGGTGCCATATACACATAAAGTCTACTCTAACACTGAAATTACTTAGAATTCACACAGAGTTGAGCAGACTGTTTGGGCATATTTCATATATACACAAAGTTTTAAAGGTTAAAGCAAACCCAAGGGCAACAATTATGCTATTTGAAGCATATATGACTGATCAGATGCAACTCTTTCTCACCTTTAGCGAATACTGGTGCCAATCTGGATGTTTTCTTACAATTATATGTAATAACAGTGCCACAGTAATGAAAGGCGGTTAAGTCAGACACAACAATCAAGTTGCTAGTGTATGACTCATTACGTTGTGACTAGAGAAGCCTGTGAACATCTTGTATTAATTTTAGTAATTTAGAATTTATCTTCAAAAAAAAAAAAAAAAAAGATTTCTGAATGCAGATGCAGTCTAATGACCCTTTCACTAATTTTTGGATTTGCTTAAAAGCCTTGCTCGGCTCCTTTATATTTCAAAAACTACACATGTTCAATTGAATGTGAAACTGACAGCAAGACCTTCAGAAAAAATATAGGCTTTGATGTGAAGTGGAAGAGACTTCAGCCCAGTTAAATTATTTCCCTTTTACACCTGCTTTAACGTTTTCAGAATTAAGCCCACTGTCCTTAAAGGATAACATAAGAAAGTAAAAGATGTCAGACTCTGGAAAAAATCATTTTTCATTGGGAGGAAAAAGACTGTACCTTAAATTTACCCTTCCAATCAATAACAGCTCCTTGACTGTGCTTTTCTGTGTGCATGCCTAGGCATGGGATGTATATAAAACATACATTTAAAGGCATCATTTGCCCTTACATGAATGCAACAGGCTAAAATTAATACTCATCAATATGAATAATGTCTTACCTGCCACCCCTGGGAATTGTTTTGACTTGGAATCAAGCTTTGATTTATACATCAGAAGACTGCACAGCACCTATGCTTCTGTTTGTGTACCATGTCATCTAATGAAACTCTCAGCTTCAAGTCAAACACTTACAAGTGAAACTGACGCCAAGGTCTGGGACTAAGCCAGCTTTTTGATATAGCACCAGAAACTTATGTGGAGACAACTGAAGCTCATCCAGAGACTAACTATACGATCACATTGGCTTTAGTTCTTGCAGCAGAAAGTTCTTCCAGCATTTCTGAGCAATATGGGTAGAATTCTTCTTCTGCTAAAGGGGATTTAAACTCATTTCTCACATGCCTTAAGCATTAGGGTACCTCACAGTCTAAACATGATGTATCTCTGAATTCCTTCAACCAAAGTTAATCCGTTTTATTTTATTGGGCCAAGGACAGATTGTTACTTTATGTGATTGTTCATCCAGTGCAATATCTCTTAGCAGCACACACCTCATTGATGTCAAGCCGTCTGTGTCTTCTTGCAGTCTGGCTTTATATTAAAGAAAGCTCTTTATGCCCTGCTCCTTCGAAAACACACACTATTTGAAGTGTGGGATTAGTGTACAGTACATCTGAAGAAGAAAAGAAATTTGAAGGCAATTCATATTCTCTCATCTAATAGCAATATAATATGTAATGCCTGAAATCCCCTGGAAGAAGAGAATAGAGTAATGATGAATAGAATGGACTGATAAAGGCCTCACTGCTGAGTTAGCAAAGTCAGATAGGTAGGTGACAGTGTGCATCCAAATCCCTGAAAGAGAAGTTGGACAGGAGCTCTTATATATTAGTGCAAGAGTGAATATCCTCGTTTCTTGGCTGAAAAATATCTTTTTGTGGAGTTCCACCATTTTGGTTTTCCCCTACCCTAAGACTGACTAAGAGCACAAATGCAAGTAGAGAATTCTGCTCTCTACAGCTATCTGAAATTATGATGAAGAGAGGAGGTGTCAGGTCTCTTTTCTCAAGTAACAAGAGATAGGACAAGAGGAAATGGTCTCAAGCTGCACCAGTGGAGGTTTAGACTGGATATTAGGAAAAATGTCTTCACTGAGAGAGTGATCAAGTATTGGAACAGGCTGCCCAGGGAGCTGGTGGTCCCTGGAAGTATTAAAAAACATGTAGATGAGGCCCTTAGAAACATGGTTTAGTGGTGGTCTTGGCAGTCCTGGGGTAATGCTTGGACTTGATGATCTTAAAAGACTTATCCAACCTAGTCGATTTTACATTTCTATGATTCTAAAACCATCAGTGAGAGGTGATTTATGAAGCTATTGCCTTATGGCCAGGATGGAAACAATGGAAGTCTAAATCTAAGTGTGTGCTATCACGTTACATATCTATCTGATATATCTGATGTATCTGATATCTGATATGCTACCAAGCACCCTATGAATGCACTGAGCAATGCATCTCACCTCACACATGTTTACTTGTTTATGGGTTTGGAATGATTGCAGCTTTCATGTCATGACTGAATATAAGGCTGAGATTCTTCAGATTTCTCAGTTTTAAGCGTAATAGCTAAAAAAAGAAGTGAGGCAGGTCTCTGCTACCTAAGGGATTTTACTTCTTGACCAGTGCAGAGATGTATTTGTGCTCTGTCCCTGTTTTCTGTGTCTGATGCCACAAGCCAAGCTGAAATTACTAGCAACTGGGCCTGATCAAATTACAAAGAAACTTAGGGTTATGGTCTATTCTGTTTTACTACATTTTGTGGATCATCATTGTAAATACACAAAATTTAAATTTACTTTGATGGATTTTTAATGAAATCCATCACTTTCACAACATGGAGAGACAGACATTTTGGTGGGTTTACTCTATGATATATGACCATATGGAAGAATTGCCACAGAGTTACTGGATGTTGTCTACTATTCTCAAATCCTAGGTAGCCTTCCTTACACACAGACTGTACAAGACCTTTTAGATGCCTGCACAAAAGAAATAGTTACAGAATGAAGAATTCAGTCAGTCAATAGAGTTATTTAGTGGGATAAGTTCTTGGCCTTTGATTTCAAGTCAATGAGAAATTTTTGTTCTGCATACATGGAGTCTCTTGATCAGTTGAAACCTAATTTATTCTCAAGAATTCTGGGACAGTAATGTACCATAAATAAGCATGAGTTATAGAACAGCCTTTTGAAACCTAAATCTAATAAATCCTTTAAAGTACAATATGTATCTGAACATATGAAAAGTCTCCTTGAAATCCTTTGTTGGTCTGAGCCCCAGGAACTTGACCCAAAGTCAATTGAAGTCAACAGGACTCTTTCCAACAACCTCATTATAGCATTTTAATTCTAGCTTTGTGTGAAAATAAAAAGTGTACTCTGGTGTTGAGTGATAGAACCACTGATTTGCAGTACCAGGAAAAGCAGCTATATATCTCCCTTGTCTAAGGACATGCTGGCAAGCAGTCTTGGATAGGGCACTTGTCATGTTATTTTTCAATTAATTACTTACAGTCAAAGTTTATGCCACTGTGGTTTCAGCTCTATTCAAAGACATTTTTATGGATATCTGAGTAGATGTTATACTTTTTCTTAGGAAAAGAAGCTTCATTTGCAGAGAATTCCTGAAGAGAAAGCTTTGCAAAATATACCTGATGAATTTGAAAATAGATATAAATCACGATGCTCAAGCAGCTCATCACAAGCAGAAGTACTTGTACAGATCAGTATACTAAGAGAAAGTCTGAGCTTCCAGTATAAGCCACCTGTTTTCAGAACCCAGATTGAAAGGAAAAATATTGTTTGTGTATACATGTCATATCATATATAAATCCCAAATCTCTTCAAAGTAGCATGATTTAGACATGTGTAAAGAGTATAAAATGCTAGTGGGTGTGGATAGAAAAGTATATAATGAGAGGTTAGGAAGATCATTTTACATTTCAGTAGTGTAGAACATTTTGAAATTGAGAGACAAATATCCCTGCTTAGATACTCTGTTGTATATACCCCAAAAGAGATCTTAAAACCAAAATGCAGTATGTTCATGTCAACACTTGTATGTATTCCTGTCATCTGTGCTACCACAGCACTTGCAAACCTCCCTCCAGTCTTGTACAGGACTTAAGGTGTTAGGCACTGCTGAAATATACGACACACCACCTTCTTTCTCAAATAATGTATCTAATGTGTGGCCTATATTCACCCCATCTCACTTAAGGCACAAAGACCCCCATACGCTTCCTCTAGTGAGTTCAGAAAGACTAATACAATAGAAGATAAAGAGTTATAGTCACATACAAATACCTAAACTCCAGCTAGAATTTCCAGCTAATCAAAGAGTCTGGTTTTGTAGGATGAGCATCTAATGCTGTCAAGTAGGTACAGGCTTCCCCTGAGAAGGTGGGATGCTGCTAGCAGGGCTGCTGTCTGACTAAGGTGCTTTTTTTCTTGAAGTTTCCTTTTTTTTTTTTTTTTAATTCCATTAAATCAAGCTATTCTTTTTTTACCAGGTCTAGAGGAAGGAAGGAAAAAGCTGATTTTAAAATCTAGTGCCCTTGATAAAGGAGATGAATAGGCATTTTACTGGTTTGGACAGACAAGGAAAGGATAGATTTCAGGGGGTGGAAAGGAGGTGGGAGATGACAAATGGCAGGGAAGTAAAATAGCTCTGCAGCATTTTTTTATGCCAACAAAGGACAAAAGTAGCTAGTAGGGTTTTTCACAGCACAAATTTGTAAAAGATAAGGTCAGCAATAACACTGAGTGGCTCCAGGTGTTAAGTATCAATGCATTTTTTCCCTCAGTTCTACCATAACATGAGCACAGCCTCAGAGAAAAATCCCTTTACTTGAGTTGTGAATGAGGGCTTTTTTGATCCTGAGGATTTGAATACAGCTTATGTGAAAGATTTAAACAATGAAAACCATGAAGTGAACTGCAAAAATAAAAAGAAAAAAAAACAAACAAAATCTTACTGTTGTTATGCCAAACAGCATGTGGTTGTTGCCAGTTTCCCAAGCAGTGGTGTGCTTGTGAGTGCACATCTTCTGCACTGTGCAAAGTCTTATGGGTGTCATTCACTCTTGCACAGGCATGAGGCATTCCACTCATTTGCACAGCAGGCATAAAGCCCTGAAATATTTTCTGAAAACCATGTTTCTGACATGGAGAGGCTGTAACAGCATCCAGAAAATATTGTACCTGTAGTACTAAAACTGGTTTCCAAACATCTTCCATTGTGAAACATCAATGCAAAGTGAATTAAATTAAAAGCAAGATTTAGTTTAAAAAAAGAATCCAATGAAAGGATAAGTATTTAATGACATTATGCATTTGGTGATGTAAACTGCTTCACAGATACAGTGTCAAAGCACAGAGTAAATGAGCACAGAAGGCAATTTCCTAGATTAAATTATAGCAGTTCTGAACAAAATATAGGGTCTTTTTTCTTTAAAATTCAGCTTTAGATAGCACTTAAGTAGACTAAAGGGCATCTGTTACTCTCATTTCCTTAGCTGAATATGACAGAGCTGGAAGTGAAAATGAAAGGTAGCAAATCATACCTTGAAGATGAAATAGAGATGGCTAGAAGGGATGAGGTAAGACATGAGGTCACTGATTTCTGCATTCATAGTTTGGACTTTGAGATGTTGGTTTACTGAATTTTTTGCCTACTCCGCAGAGCAGCACTTCAGCTACGTCTTCTCCACATATGCACAACTGACAAAAAAGAAACAAGTACAAACCTCCAACACTGTGAGGCAAATGACTGGATTGAACCACAGTGTGGCAGCGAAGACTGCAGGGGAAGGAACACTGCCCCCCCAGAGCAAGGCTCTGCAGCCGTGCTCCCCCACGCACTTCTCTTGACAGGGGACTCTGTTAATTCTTTTCATTTTGTCTTTCCACCCTAAGTCCCAGTGTCCATTTGAGCGGCTGGCAGCACAGTGACATTCATTATCCATGTGCTCAGTCATGAGGCATTTGTGAGCAAACATAGGGACTGTCTGCAGTTTCAAACTGTATGTTTTTTCATCTGGCAATTTAAAGCAATTTGTACCATAAATACACAACTTTGCTCTGCTCTTTGTTCCTTCTTCTCTTTCCTGGAAGGTCTCCAACCAGCTGGTGGGGAATAGAAAAATCTAGCTGTAAACACGTACATAAGAGCCAAAGGAAAGATTTTTCAGATGCCCTGGAGGATGACACATGATCCTGCAAATATTACCTGTAGAGACACCACTAACTGAAGAAGGATTGCAGTAGAGAAAAGAAAGATAATTTTCATTGTGTAACCAACTGCATGCTTGCGAATAGCACTCTCTCAGAGAGTAATACTGGGAGTAGGATCCAATTGTCCACATATCTGAGCTGCACTAAAGTATCCCAGCTGAGCTACAGCTGCCCGTCTAAGGAAGTATGCATCTTCCATATGTCCTGTGGCAAACCGTCCAGCTTATACAGGTGTCTCAGACACCTGAGGACATTCTGCACGGCACCAGATCTTGCTTGGAAGTAACTGGTTCACCCCACCACCCTGTATGGCCAACCGGCACAACCCACCTGTGCTGCCTCAGCTAAATGTCTCTGGATTCCTGTCATGATCTGCATCCTGGAAGCAATCCAGCTGCCCAGTCATAGATATCCAATGCCATCAGAGATGCTTTAGGGTATTACAGGCATGTAGGCAATATAGTATGGGAGATTCATGCCCTCTGGAGAGGCAAGAATAGCTCAGGGAGAAATGGCCTACTACAAAATCAGCTCTACATAACTATATTTGAATTGCTCTCAGCTGACTAAAATGGGAGCTTAGACACAATACTCATGACATACATTTAGCTGTCCTAAGCTCAAGCCAAATTCTCCTGCCTGCTGTGTCTTACATCTCCTCTCATCCACCAAGCTAGTCAATATGTCATAGAAGGCTATCAGGTTGGTCAGGAGGGATTTTGCTTTCATAAATGCAAACTAGCTGCTACCTTCTAGACTTTGATACTTTTGGAAATAGTTTCAAAATTTACCTACAGTTGCAATTGTTGCAGAATAAAAATTTTCGGTATCGACCTGCCTGAAAGAAATGGATCAGTGAAATAAGGGTCACAAACCCATTTTGGTCAAGAGTACCACAACTACTATGGAGTTGTGGTGGTTCAGGAATATGCAATTTATAGAGTCCTTGACTTGGCAACTAATGCCCACCACTTGTGTTAGAGGTTCAGGTTAGATATAAATTCTTTACTGTGAGGTACTGGAACCGGTTGCCCAAAGAATCTGTGAATGTTTGATCCCTGGCAGTGTTTAAGGCCAGGTTGGACAGAGCCTTAGGTGACATGATATGGTCTCGTGGGAAGTGTCCCTGCCCATGGCACAGGGTTTGGAAGTAAATGTCCTTAATGTCCTTTCCAACCCTAACCATTCTATGATTCTATGTTTTCTGCTCTAAAACAATCAAGTGGAACCTGAAAATGACCTAGAAAACCTCACAAGAGTTAGCTCTTCTGAGTTTCAATGAGCACCCTGAGACATACTAGTGGTCAGAGTACTTTGAAACCAACAAAGCAGTGAGGTAGTGGTTAGTACTCCAATAACCAAGGCAACACAGAAAGCAAACACAAGATATGCAGCAGCACTTGCTAGGTGGGCTTCATACTATGCATCTCAATAGTCAAAAGTATACCTGCCTCCCACACCCTTCAGAGTGCTCTTTTATCTTCTGTATCTGACTTTGAATAACTTTTAATTATATGTGTCTTGGGTTCAGCAGTAGCAGTCATTTTTCTCCTTCATAGTAGCTGGTGCAGTGCTGTGGTTTTGACTTTCAGCCTGGGAACAGTGCTGATAACGCTCACATTTTTAGTTGTTGCTCAGTAATGTTTAGCCTGACCAAGGACTTTCTGAGTCTCATGCTCTGCCAGGGAGGAGGGGAAGCCAGGAGGAAGCAGAGACAGGACACCTGACCCAAACTGACCAAAGAGTTACTCCATACCACAGCACATTGTGCCTGGTATATAAACTGGAGTCGGTTACTTGGAAGGGTGAGATCACTGTTTGGGTCGGTCTGGGTATCAGTTGGCAGGTGGTGAGTGGTTGTATTCTTTTCCCTTGTTATTTCCCTTATCATTATTATTATTGGTGGTAACAGCAGTGGTTTTTGTTATACCTTAGTTACTGGTCTGTTCTTTTCTCAAGCCGTGGAAGTTACATTCTTTTGATCCTCCTCCCCATCCCTCCAGGAAAGGGGGGAAGGAAGGTGGGGAGTGAGCAAGCAGCTGCGTGGTTCTGAGTTACCAGATGGGTTTAAACCATGACACCTCCACACTAGAGTTTCCTGATATAAAGTGTGTTGCAGATAGTACGCAGAGAGAAATGCCTTCACCTTGAGAAAGTATGATTTTCAGTGTTTAAATAAGCACGAGTAAATAGTGTGAGCTGGGTCTTGAGTGCTAACAAAAAAACAAGGATTCTTGCTATTGAGTTTATCTTTTATCAGGAGAACAGCCCTGACTATTTAATCTATCATGTCAAAAGTCTTTAACATCAATACAGAAAGAATAGTAATTTAAATCTGTCATCGACAACTGCCCATTTTCAGCTCTATCCAACAGTGCAGCTCCGGAAAGAAGGAGAAATGCAAGCTGTATTGACATGAAAGGAGATCTCTTTTGTAAATTTGTGGTAACCCCCTACCTCTCACCAGAAATGACTACTGTTTGATTTCAGACACAAGTGTCCACCTCTGCAGTGTCTAATGGAGGTTTAATTTCAGCACCTTCCTTAGGAGCAAGTGGTTGTATTTTCCTGGCAGTGATAACACTATTGAGTTCATTCAACAACAGGAATGACAAGATGGGCTGGCTTGGAAGGGTTTCTAGGTCTGACTGACTTGAGTTTGCTGACAGATGACACCATAGTGAAATGCTTTCACTGAGTAAACACTAAAATATGTTGGCAAAGATACGTCTATTTCAGCAGTCAACTCAGTGATTACAGGAGGTACAACCAGAACTATTAATTAGCTACATACAGTCAGCTAAAGCCATCAGTGTGGCTGTATAGACCCCAGCATGGTCTAACTGCCCAAGTATTTTCTTACAATGTACTTAGTATGTACCAAATCACTGCTGCTTCCTGGCTACCACTGCTGCAGGCAGCTAGCTAAAGCCAGCTCAGGTATGTTTAGCTGAGATGCACTCACAGCAGGGGTGAGCACAGCCTGACAGCCATTTGACAGCCTCATGGTCAGTGTGGGTTCAATATTAGCACTCCATAAAACACTTCAGTACAGGTTGTAAATGATTGATGGGACAGTAGAAGCCTTTGGGCTCAAAACAAAATGAACTTTCTTAACACAAAAATCATGCATAAATTATGGCAGAGCATGATAATGCTGGGAACCACACAAGTAATCTTCTGATCTGGGTGCTAGGGTGGTTTCTCCCAGACCACCTTTTCTATATGTTCAAAGCAGGAATAGAATTTACTGCCACAAGCAAGCTTTTGTGTGACTTCATTCCCTTGAGAGCTGTGAGCCCTAGAGGTGCCTTGTGAAAGCATCACAGATATACAGTTTTGTTTATGTAGTGTATCTGAATAAAACAGTCATGCAGGGAGATATTATCTGTTCTCAATCTAAATGTGAAGAAGAAAATAGTTTGCCCAACAGCAAATACTGATAGAACAGCAGGCAGCACTGTCAAAAAATTGGTGGAATATTCAGAATACATGACTGTGATGGAACACATCAGGCATGTTACTCTAATTTGTAGAGAACAACATCATGGTAGAAAATCAGCAACTTACTGCCTGTATGCTTAGTTTAAGAACACTTCTTTTAAATGTGTGTTCTCTGGTTTTGGACAGAGAAAATCTGTAAGCAGCAGGGCTTGCTTTCATGCCTCCTATACTTTAATGAATCTAAACACAGAACAGCAGTGTTTTTCCAGAGTTATCTCTACCCCAAGCAACAAAGTCAGGCATGCAGGCTATGTTAATTTATACTAATTCTGGGTGCTGAAGGGAAGTTGTACCACATTTACAAGGTATATGTTTAGCAAAATATTTTATACAACTTGCATTAAGCATCTTTGTTACCTTACTGTCCTTCAAAGCAAGTAGTGGTTTTTACAGAGTAAATTATAAATCCTACACATCAGAGACTTCTCATAATTTATTGAGAAGCAGGCAATAAGCAATGTCAAGCTCAGGAATATATTATATCTCCTGCCTTTTGCAGCTGACTCAGGGATGTCCCTTGTCAAGTCAAATCCTGGCCCTGGAATCCTCTTCAGAAACACCTTAAAAATGAGTAACTGAGCACGTATTAACCAGACATATTTCATGTTGCAAAAATAGGATGAAAGATGTTTCTCAGTTTGAATGTGCATGAGTTCTCATCACACTTTGATTTTCTCAGTCTCGTTCCTTTTAGGGCTTTCTATTTTCAGATCACTTAATACTGAAAACATGGTTTCCACAGGGCTTTAAGGTTTGTCCTCTAGCCTGAAACTGGCATCTTTTATCTAAAGGTAGAGTGTTCAAGCTGGGGTAGATGGAAAAAGAAAAGGAGCACAGAACATGAAGTTTTTATTCTTTATCTAGAAATGCCTTCTAAGCTTCATGGACAACCAGTTGTGTACACATAGGGCAAACTGCTCCAGCCTTACTGAAATTTGGAGCATTTTGTAGAGTGGTTCACAAATTATTTATGTACCAAACTTGCTTTAGAATGACAGCAGACTCTCAACAAAAGTATTTTCACCTTTCAGTGTAAGTGGGCCAATGACAACCTCATAAAGTACAACCAAGCCAAGTGCAAGGTCCTACGCCTCGGCTGGTGCAATACCATGCAGTCCTGAGAAGAAGGACTTGGGGGTTTTGACTGGTAAGAAACTGAACATGAGCTTGAACATTAGTGTGTGCTCGCAGACCAGAAACCAGCTGTCCCAGAGAGATACTCTTCTTCAGGGACTGTAATGACAGGACAAGGGGTAACGGACTCAAACTTAAGCAGGAGAACTTTAGGTTAGATATAAGGAAGAAGTTCTTTACTGTAAGGGTGGTGAGGCACTGGAATGGCTTGCCCAAGGAAGCTGTGAATGCTCCATCCCTGGCAGTGTTCAAGGCCAGGCTGGACAGAGCCTTGGGTGACATGGTCTAGTGTGAGGTGTCCCTGCCCATGGCAGCAGGTTTGGAACCAAATGATCTTAAGGTCCTTTCCAACCCTAACTATTCTATGATTCTGTATTACAGAACTTTTCAGAGATGCTCATTCTACCCCCGTGAAAAGCTTTACTGAGCCCCATAGAAGTCTATCACTAATCAGTCCTGGAGATGGAATGAAAAATGCACATATCAATCCTGTGTGCACGTAAAGGTTACTGGCTATAAGAAGTACATCAGTTCCTCTAGGAATGGCATATGCTTCATTTTTTATATGCAAGGGATAACAAGCTGGTATGGCATTATGTGCACTAAAACCTGCAAACATAGCTAGGTCTTTACAGGTAATACATGAAGTGAGTACACATACACAAGGTGGTGCTGCTGAGCTGACACCGCAAAAGTTCTCAGTTTACTGCACAGACCATTTTGTGAAGCAAATCTCAGCCATGGAAAGCTTTTCTTTTTTCTTTTTTTATTTTCCACTTTCTGAATACTCCACCCTCCCCATTTCAGCTGGTCAGGAAATATCAGTCTTGTTTCATTAAGATGATGCAAGCCTGACTTTGGTCTTTCTTTGGCTTTTCAGTATTTTTGACAGTATTTTCAGTCTTGTCCTACACACCTTTTCAGCTAGACCACAAATACCAAAGAAGTCTGTGAGCAGAATCTCAGCCAGAATGACCTAAGGTAAAATTTCAAAGTGCCTACACAAGTGTCACCACACAGGTCCAAATATTTGGGGGGTTTTGGTGGTTGTTTTTGGGGGTTTTTTTGTAAGTTGAGGTGTAAATTCCTAAACCCTCTAGGCACCTTTAAAAATTGTATTCAGTGCTTCTGATATAAATCCTTGGAATTAAAACAGGAGCCACCTTAAAATACTTCTATTGAGGATGAAATTCACACCTGTGTTTTTAATGAGCGCTTCCATAACGCACGCTGAGATTTAAATACAATGAAAGACTGAACAAGTAGTAATGTTATTTAATAAAAAGTATTAATACTAGTAAATGGGGAAATGTGAGGTCTGACAATCCAACACTTTATGGAAATCATGTATATATGGGCATATTCCTTAATTCATCAATTCCATTAAGTAATACCAGTTGAGCCAGCTGAATTATTTGCCATAAATCTTCATATGCTAAGGGTTTCCTTCTGTATGTTTATGCTGATGTGAGCTGGAATAATTCTGGAATTTCTTAAGGCTCACACCAGTAATACAGAGAAGATAGACAAATTGTTTTGTTAGCCATTGAAAATGAAACAAAAGCAAGAACTAGAAGAGCAATGAACATGCGCAGAATGGCTCTGCTAGAGTATTTTTAGGAAAATTTTAAGTACAGAGGAAATCTTGACATTTTGATTATATCATCTAAAGTGTCAGTTTTCCTATTGAAGTCCTCTGCACTGGCTATACTGGCTTTACTGCTTGAGTATTCACTCTGTGCAGTTTTTAGATAATCAGAAAGTAATTAAAGTCTGACATGTTTTGCCTAGCCATCAAATAGGTGCAAGTTAGTTATTTTTCTTTGAAGACAAGAAAGTTCCTGTGGTGTAAACGCTGGCAAAACTAACTAAGCACTCCTTTGCTAGAGAACAAATTCTCTGTTGTCTGTGATCAATTTGACACAACTTGTTTGAAAATTTTATCACAAGGGCTCTCTTCCTTAATTAGCACAGTGTGACTGGGCAGGACACTTACCGCGATTGTGAAGAGGACCAAGGCCTCTCCTGTTTCTAAAGATTTGAACACAAGCAGTCAATTTGTCATCTCAGTAGTGGTGGCATAAAAATCTGCAGTAAATTTAATATCACTGTCATTTATTAGTTAAACCAGTGTTCTTATTGTTAACTCACATTTCTGACAATGAGATCAAAATCTGGTTCTTGACAACTTTATCTCGAATTTTGGTTGATAATGTTCTTCAAAATATTTTACCTTCTCCCTGTTTCCCCAGAAACCCACACTTTCCTTTTGACAGTTGTCAGTATGTAGTATAACAAGAAAGATAAAAATTCCTGCTGCTTTTTGGACTACATTTATTCTTAACAGAGATATTACACAGTAACTTACTTGCCTCTCTAAATAGTGTCTACCTTTTTATTTGTTGTACTTTGACAGTGTGTGGGGTTTTTATAGTGTGCTGATTGCTATATTGCCTGTTGATTCCTATTTTGAAATACTGGCACCTCCTTCTTATTCTTAAAGCAAATAGATAGTAATAATAAAAACCTCTTTTCTATGCCCCAGCTTGTGCATTTTTCCTCTGCCAGTGGGCCTTTTTCTACAATTCCTACTGTAAATTTCCATTGTAAATTCAAACTCTACTGTAGATGGAGCTGTAAGTTTTTTCCAGGAAGCAGTCCATTCACATAAGCCATAGAAATGTCCCAGTGATAAGAGGGGAAGACTCACACAAGACAGTTCAAGGAGTGGGATGGTGCCAGGTACATTTGAGATTTGTATTTGTTTTCTTTGCAATTGCCTCTTAACAGAAAACAGGTTCAGGAAAATCTTGTCTCTAGACTGTCTGTAATCCTCAAAAAAGAATGAAAGGTGATTGGAGCACCCCTTAAAACAAAGTGTGTCCCAAAGAAATAAGATACAACTTTTCAATTGGTCTGTTGAAAGGAACACTGAAGCCATCACAGAGCAGAATAATTATAGTGTAATAAGTGAAAAAGATTCCTGCAAGCCACAGTCTATGTGAAAATGAAAGGTCAATGACAAGTTCTAAATAGCATAACATTTTTAATGAGATTAATGCTAGCCATGTGTAACAGCAGCAGATGCAGGCTTAAAAAAGGAAAACTGAAGCGGGCAAGAGGTTAGTTATGTAGGTAAACATCACAGGACCACTGTTAGCAATATCCAGAAAAAAACTATTGTCTTATTCATGTAAAAGCACACTTTTCCAGTTACTCCCCATTCATTTAGAAGAAGGGCTCATGTTTACCTCAGCTTTGCTGAAGAGCCTGAGAACCAAGAACTGCTGTGTACTGGGAGAGTAACCGCGATCTGGGCTAGCACAGCCTGTTTTACTCTGTCCTCATTCTCCTTCCCTATCTACCCTGTAGCAGAGGCCTACCCTCTAACATGTAGTAAACAGGTACACCTTTAGACCAACAGAACTGGATTCAATCTAGAGAGTTGATTTCATGTCAAACAGCACTGCTGCTGACCTGATACTGTGGGCACTGCAGGAGGCAGCTCCAGAGTAGCCTGGTGGATAGGAAGTGCAGCAAATCGATCATGTTTAAGATGTGGCTGAAAAAAAACTTTGACACACAAGTCTTCTCTAGTGTGGAGGTGTCATGGTTTAATCCCAGCCAGTAACTCAGAACCACGCAGCCACTCTCTCACTCCCCCACCTCCTTCTTCCTCTCCTCACTTCAGGAGGGATGGGGAGGAGAATGGAAAGAATGCAACTCCCATGGGTTGAGATAAGAACAATCCAGTTAACTAAGGTATAACACAAACCACTACTGCTACCACCAATAATAATAATGATAAGGGAAATAACAAGAGAAGAGAATTCAACAGCTCACCACCTGCCAACCGATATCCAGTCCGACCCAAGCAGTGATCTAGACCTTCTGGGTAACTCCCCCCATTTTATATACTGGGCATGACATGTTGTGGTATGGAATACCTCTTTGGCTAATTTGGGTCAGGGCTGTCTCAGTCAGGTGTCAGGTGTCCTGTCTCTGCTTCCTCCCAGCTTCCCCTCCTCCCTGGCAGAGCATGAGACTCAGAAAGTCCTTGGTCAGAGTAAACATTACTGAGCAGCAGCTAAAAACATCGGTGTTATCAGCACTGTTCCCAGGCTGAAAGTCAAAAACACAGCACTGCACCAGCTACTATGAAGGAGAAAAACGACTTCTACTGCTGAACCCAGGACAGTATCCACCCCTTATTCCATACCATTCACATCATACTCAGATCTCACCTTTTTCAATATACCATCACTCTTGTCTCATTATATATATATATATATATATATACATACATACACACACACAAAGACAGAGAGACCATTCCTTAGTGCATGGACCAATCCCTATGAAGCTGCTGAGCTCATCCAGTCAAGGATGTTGGGCTCCATCTCTTGTAACAGTCTTTCAGAGCAAGAGAGGCTTTGTGCAGTGTTGGATTGTTGCCTGATGATGACACTGTAGAACTTGTCTGGTTCTGTCAAAGTTCATTGTTTGTTGGGATGACGGCCAGAGGGAAGTCAGGGCCAGTTGCTGGTGACCTGAAGACATCTAGCTGGTGGGCCATGAAAGTGCTACATAGCAGGCAATAGCACACAGTTGAGCTCATTGGCTGTTTTCCCCTAAAATCAGATACCCTTGAGGTACACATCGGACTTCCTCATCTTCCTGCATTACCCACCAAGCATATCCAGGTCCCTGAGCAAAAGCAATCCCACGAGTGGGTTTGCCTTTACCTGAAGCAGGAATAACACAGACTGTCTTCCCAAGAAAATTCTTTATGTGCATCACAGGAACTTTATTCCCTTCTACAATACGTAAAAGTTCTGATTGGGCTGGGCCAGCCCTGTTGGCAGATCCTCTGGTGTTGACCAACCAGGTGGCCTTTGGTAAGTGTGTATCCCAATGTTCAAAAGTCCCATTGTTCTCAGTGTAGTTTTTAACAGCCCATTGTACTCTTTGGTTTTCCCAGAGGCTGGTGCATGGTAGGGGATGTGATATACCCACTCAATGCCATGCTCTTTTGCCCAAGTGTCTGTGAGGTTATTCTGGAAATGAGTCCCATTGTCTGGCTCAATTCTCTCCGGGGTGCTGTGTCTCCACAAAATCTGTTTCTCAAGACCCAGGATAGTGTTCCGGGCAGTGGCGTGGAGCACAGCGTACGTTTCCAGCCATCCGGTGGTTTTTTCCACCATGGTAAGCACACGGCGCTTGCCTTGGCGGATTGGTGGGAGTGTGATAGTCAGTCTGCTCGGACTCCCCATATTTATACTTCAGCCATCATCCTCCATACCAAAGAGGCTTTAACCGTTTGGCTTGCTTAATTGCAGCACGTTTCACACTCGTGAATAACCTGGGCAACAGTATCCATTGTTAAGCCCATCCCTTGATCATGACCCCATCTGTATGTTGCACCTCTGCTCTGATGGCCTGAAGTGTCATGGGCCCACCAAGCCAAAAATAATTCACCTTTATGTTGCCAATCTAAGTCCATCTGAGCCACTTCAGTCTTAGCAACTTTATCCACTTGTTGGCTGTTCTGGTGTTCCTCACTGGCCCAGCTCTAGGTTCACCACCAGGTTCTGCACCTGAGCATCACTGTCTTGCCACAGTGCAGCAACCCAGATGGGTTTACCTCTGCGTTGCCAATTGCTCTGCTTCCATTGCTGCAACCACCCCCACAGGGCATTTGCCACCATCCATGAGTCAGTATAGAAATAAAGGACTGGCCACTTTTCTTGTTCAGCAATGTTCAAGGCCAGCTGGATGGCTTTCACCTCAGCCAAATGACTTGATTTACCCTCTCCCTCAGCAGTTTCTGCAACTTGTCGTCGGGGACTTCATACAGCTGCCTTCCATCTCCGACATTTCCAAAGCATTGGAGGGACCCAGTGGACTAGATAGTTGCCCATACTGTCCCACACACCCTGCCAGTCATGACTGTCCAGCCTGGGGGAAAGTCTCTTGGTCCTCCTATATTGTTGTTTAACCCTAGACAAAACCTAAACCCAACCCTTCTTAACTCTCGAGATCAAACAAAATGGTCGCAGAGAAAACACACTCTGTATGCGTGCCAACGTGGTGATCCCCATCACAATCAGCAGACAGGTCTGAAGGGTACCCAAAGGCCATTCAAAACCTTCAGAACTCTCAAATGATGCTGTAAAAGGTCTGGTGGGGGAGCTGGGAGCGTAAGGGAATGTCTCCTTCACAGGTTGACCACCCAGGGAGGGAAAAAAAGATATGTAATTGCTAAACATTGCCATTATATACCTCCCAAAATATAGAGGTGATGACCACACTGGGAATGCAAGCCAGATCAGTTTCATGATCAATGAGTCTACTGTATTACAAGCCATTACCATAAAGTACAACAAAACAAGAACTTTAGCCCAGATTTCCAAGTTTGCCAACCAAAGATCAAATAACATATTATTCCTTCCATTATCAGATGAGATTGGGCATTTTCAGGGTGCTGTGGCCATAGATTAAGACAGTAAGCCCTGACTTGAAATGTCTCCCAAAGCAAACAAAAACTGAGTAAAACTTTGCTTTTGGAAAAGAGCAGTGTTTGCCTTTTACAAAGGGTCTGTGAGGGAAAGTATTCTTGCATACACCAGAAGTGGATTCAGTTTCATCCTCACCCTTGGGCAGTTCATATCCATACCTAAAGGAGGAGGGAGCCAGAGACTATTTCAGGGTGAGTGCATCCTCCCTCTCTCCCATTGTGCCACCCTGCAGATCACCGTGTCAGTCAAAGAGAGGAACAGTCTGTTATTGTAATAGTGCAGGGACTGACTGAAGTCCCTCCAGTCATAGCTCCATGAATTGCCCATGATTTTCTATCAGCTAAAACACTACACCAATGCAGAGGCCAGAAGCCAGTGCTTCTCCAGATCCTCGCTGCTGATAAGGACACTGAAAGACTTTTGTGTTCATGGAACTGGGCTCTTGCAGCCCATACCTCCAGCAAGACACCTGACCTCTGCTTTGACAGACAGCAGCAGCCCTGGCACCACTGTTAGGTGACCTGACTTTTACTCCCATCTCACAATCAGGTGATCCAAACATAAACCCAAACCTCTGCAGGGAATGCTGTAGTCACCTGGAGTGTATATATTTAGCTTACATCTATCTACATTATTAATAGACATCTTAATAAAGTGCTGTAGCCAGCTGTAATAAGTCAAGCAGGTGAACAGGCTGTCTAAAACAATAGCTCATCCCCACTGCCTTCTGTTAGGGTGCATGTACCTATCTATTTATGTCTGTAACATGCTGGTAACATTAATTAAAGCTCCATAAACTATTTATAGGTGTTATTTTTATATAAAAGTGTCATCTAAAATGCAAACACAGGTTTATCACCCTCCACCTCACTCCTGCTTGCAACAGCCCATGACTCAAAGTTTAGATTGACAGCTGGCCTCCTCTTAAGCACACCAGGGTGTGAAGCCCCACTTTCTTTCAAGATTATTGAAGCTACTCAGAGGTAGGTATTCAAACCAAATCCACGGGGCTCAGCATAGAAGTGATGGTTTCTGTGTGCAGCAGGTACATTCATTAATTGTGTCAGTACACAGTGAAGTTACAGTGTTGGGAAGAGCACTGCATTAGGAAAATGATCTGTATAATTACAACCAGTGCATTATTCTAAACACACTTTTGTCTGGAAAAACCCCTACTCATCTCAGCTTGTGCAATGTCATTAGTACCTGCTGCATCTTTAATTGCAATTAACACTACTTTTTTTTTACCTCCCACTTTTCAGAAGAAAAAAAAAAATCCCACGAATTACATGCACACTTTCCTACTGTGAAATGAGGTCTCTGTCTTCTTGTTCCCTGTAGAATCTATGATGAAAATGGATCTTCTCTTTGGACTCCAAATGAGATGCAGGATCAACTTATTTCTTTCTATTAAATGTGAACATTGTGTAGTATCTAACCAATGATTCACTTTAAATCACCCTCATCTTCTGAAATCCTCATTATTCAGATTACTCGACAAGCATGACAGAAAATGGAAGCAAGTTGTTCTCAAATCCTTCTTTGATCTATTTTCAAAACCAATTTGCAGTAAGTTAGCTCCAAATTGATTTCAGGAGTTAATCATCAACTAGAAAACAACATTAATCAATATTATGTATTAGAAAAACTTCCCAATATAATGGCTAAAGCAATTAAGAGTTCAGAAACACTCGCATTTCTTTATTATTTGACATTACGATCACAAATAGTAATTATTAATAAACTTTAAATCCTAACTTACTGCTATAAATAGGAAACTTTTATAGCAAGATTTTAAGACAGAGTTTGCACAGTGCTGAGCATACACCAGAAGAATGCCAGTTTCCTTTTAAAACGCTGCTTCTGGTTGTGCTTTCCTTCTTTGTACTGCAGTGCTAATTAGAATACGTCAACTTTTTCTCTTGATGACACAGAGAGAGTCCGCCTGTTAGATAGCATTACCTGTCTCATTGTCCAGAAGGGTGCAAATGTAATGACACTAACTACCATCAGATTGTTTTGTACCAGTTTTGAGAATGCTTGATACATGTTTAGATCATATTTGCTTGTATGAGTGGTTTTTGTGGCCCTGTGGTGTTTTAATATACCAGTAGCGTCTGCAACTGCATAATTATAAAAAAAAAAAAAAAAAAAAGGAAAAAGCAAAAGAAAAAGCAGCTCACATCAGGAAGTTATTTTAATAGCAAAAGATTATGCACTAGAGTAATGTGACATTATGTTAAGATAATTAGATGTAAGAGATTCCATCCAGCCACCTGAGCATTATATCAGTGAACTCAGCTTTAAACACCAGTCAGACTTTGTGCCACATATATTGGTGGTTCTTAATAAGAAACCCAAGAAGCACCTCCTTCATAGATACATGTATTTTATATTTTACTATGTTCATATGGTGCGGTTGCAGCAATCCCGTACACTTGGCATACCCGAGCACTTGCACGTGGCAGCGCTCAGCACTGCAGTGCCTGGCACTGCCTATGTTAGTGTCTGAGAGTGCCCTCAGCCCGGAACTGGGTTTCCAGAATTCCGAACTAAACCATGGGTATATCTAGTATCCTACAAGTAGGATTTCTCTTAGCTAGCACCTAACAGTATAAATGAGAAAACTGGCTGAAACAAGAAAAGTTGCAGGGAGGGATGTGGCTCCTCAGAGCTCAGAGCCCTACTATGGGGACTCGTGACTTTACAGGCCAACAGGAATCTGCACATTATGCAGCCTCTGTTCACAAAACACAGCTGAAAGACAAAAAGATGTCACAAGATTAACCCAAGGCTTGAGGGATGCAGCAGGATTTCTAGAAGATAATAAGCAAGATCAGAACCTCACCTTTTTCCATGAGCGAGTCCAGGGTGCCATGCCTGCAGCTTTACTAATTAATAGTACATCTCCTTAGGTCTCAGCTACACTTCAAAGACAGGGGTGCTACATCCACACTGCTCACAGGAAAGGTCTTTTGAAGACTGACTCCCTGGCCCTGTTTAGTTTGTCAGTATAGCTCCAATTCAAGTGGCGAGGCATTTGGGATGAACTAGTCCAAAATTTACCCTGCTGTTAACCTGCTGCTGTGGAAACAGCTGGGTCAGAGAGAAGGGACATGTAAGTCCTGAAGGGTGGATGCTAGAAGACTCACATGGGAGACCTGGTTTACAGTCCCTCTCTCCTTTAAAGACTAAGCTATTGTGATATACGAATATTAAATGTGACTGTTGCATACTAGATATTTATCTTAGCCAAGGATGGTGCCCAGATCTCACCTTTCCTAGGAGGGCACTCTGATTAGTCTCCCTTTCTGTATTGTTAATAAAACAGAAGAGACAGGACATGGGTAATTTCATGCATTAAACATGCAAGCTCTACATACAGCTGGTGAATATATCCACAGTACTTTTGAGGCACCTGTGAGTCTCAGGTGGGGGAATGGAAGTTTAAGTCACATAAATAAGAGAGTGGGTATTAACAGAATTTATTACTGCTATAATTTGTGTTATAGAGTGGTTAATGAACATTCTTGTCCCACAGTGAAGGTGAATATATATAAGGAGGTGATCCTGCCCCTTTATTCTGCTCTCGTGAGACCTCACTTGGAGTATTGTGTGCAGTTCTGGTGTCCTCAACATAAAAAGGACACGGATCTGTTGGAACAAATCCAGAGGAGGGCCACGAGAATGATAGGGGACTGGAGCACCTCCCGTATGAAGATCGGCTGAGAAAGTTGGGGCTGTTCAGCCTGGAAAAGAATAGGCTGCATGGAGACCTCATAGCAACCAGTATCTGAAGGGGGCATATAGGGATGCTGGGAATGGACTCTTCATTAGGGACTGTAGTGATAGGACAAGGGGTAATGGGTTAAAACTTAAACAGGGGAAGTTTAGATCGGATATAAGGAGGAAATTCTTCCCTGTTAGGGTAGTGAGGCACTGGAATAGGTTGCCCAGGGAGGTTGTGAATGCTCCATCCCTGGCAGTGTTCAAGGCCAGGTTGGACGACGCCTTGGGTAATATGATTTAGAGCGAGGTGTCCATGCCCATGGCAGGGGGGTTGGAACTTGATGATCTTAAGGTCCTTTCCAACCCTAACCATTCTATGATTCTATAATATACTGGCATGACCTGTAAAACATAGCTTCAGCATTTCAAGGAATTGCATTTCAATGGGATTGCTGAGGTGAGTAGCTCGAGAGAGGCCGCCTTGAACACCGGAGCGGGGGGAGATCAGCGTCCAGGAGCCTCAACTCAGAGCGACAAGAGCAGAGCCACCGAGGGAGCCTCAAGTCCCCGACAGGACCTGCCCAGGAGCCGGCAGCTCAGCTGACGCGAGCAGGGACTCACAGGGGGCGGAGCCAGGAGGAGCGGCGCCAGCCCTGATTGGGTAAAAACTTGCCCCAGGGAGCGCGGGGAGGCAGTTTGCGCGGGCATATTTTTCTGGAGGAAGATTGGGAATCCTCTCTACTTACCTCTTGCAGGTGGTGTTTCTCAGTAAACATTTGGCTGATCTTTCTGAGCCTATGAGCATACAATAACTGTTTTGTTGGAAGCGTCTGGTCCTTATTTTTAAACACAGAGTGAGCACTTCAGTTATTAAAAGAGGAATAAATACACAAATGACAGCAGCAGCTCTGACAACACACAATGTTTCTAACACACCACTCCTGCCACACCCTCTATCTGATGGCCATTGTCTGTCTGATAATGCTAATGAGATCATCCTCGTGTTGCTAACACAGTGCCCCCTAACACTGGTATGCTCTTGCATGCTTATTTTAACTACAATCTGGGATACATTTTCATTTGACTTTTATAAACAAAGTGCTTGGGAAGCCCTTCAGGGAAACATTTGTCATTTCACCCACCATTCTAGGGACAGGTTATCTTTGGTAAATTTTAATATTATTATTAGATCACAATTGTTTATTCCTTACTGCCAGTTTACATGATCTCTTATGCTGCCTTTACCTTAAATAAGAATCAGTAGCAATTTTCAACTTATGCTGTGAGGTGGACTACATTGAAAGTACTGCTCATACCTGTGTATGACATGCATTTAACCTTCATTTCTAGACAGGGAAGTCCATACTACACAGAAATCTGTGAGACTCATATTCTTATGCTCAATTTATTCCACTAAGTGGATGTTCTAGCACATTTCAAATAGGAGCTGTAGGATATAATGCAACAGTAAATGCTGCTTTGCCGTTAGTAGACATCTTACAAGGTCCCTAATTGTTTCTGTTTTAGCCTCTTTGGAAAACTGCAAAAATTACTGTTCTTTATGGGCTTTCTGTTGTGACTGAAAATGAAGAAAAGGGATAAGTTTTCTAATAGAACCCAATAAAGTAATTTTGAGTACATCATTACCAAGGGAATTAACTAGAAGGAATAAGTACATTCTTCTTTGCTAATGTGCTTTCTACCCTATGTTCAATATGCCTGAGAAGATCTAGACAAGATCCACAGAAGGTATTTGTGCCCTAATTTCCATTACTTTAACTAGGCATCAGAAAATGAAATAGGAATCCATTTCTTTTGCATATTTATTGATCTGACTTACAAACCTGGGTATTTTGAGAGGAGTATGTAGGAGTGAAGGGAAAATCCATGTCTCATGATGTAGAATTAGGTACATAAGAACCCATTCACATGTTGGTTTTTTTTTTCCTTTCAGATTTCTTTAACATCAAAAGCCAATGGCATTCCCATTCACAGTCACCTCCCACAAGCCCATTTTCCATAGGTGCTCTTACTTGCTACCACACAAAGGGTAGTGACACTAATTTGGGCGTTTTGAGAACTGCCACCTACAGGACATATAGGTAATAGCCATTACCTTGATAGCTGTGACAGTCAGGGCTGTCACTGACCTGTCACCCTTAAGAGCACTGCTGGATTTGAGGTTCTTAGAAACAACACTTTAGGTAGACTTTGCTTTGCAAAGCCACATTATGGATCTTTCTTGATTAGATGATGCCATACAAAAGACTATTTCAGATACCTGTTTTTCAGGCATAGTTGATACCGGGGCATTGATACAATGACTAAATGTAAATGCTAAGCATGAAAAAGATTTCAGATGTCATTTTTGAGTGACATTCATCTACTGTGATCCATAAGCAATCAGCTGGGTTTATACACACTCTCCTTCTGAAATACTCTGTGAATCAAAGTGCTTATTCAGCCTGAATAATTAGAAACATCAACCTTTGTCCAGTCTATGCCAAATGAACTCAAAATAGCACTTAAACTCACATTTTTTAATTAAAATATTTCCTAATTAAACCCAAAATATTTGTAGATCTTATAAGACTCCAATATAAATATTAATAAGGTGTAGCTTGTGAATATACAGGATTTCAGAAAGCAATCATGACTTTTAAATTACCCAGTGCACTGTCTGGTGTGCAGTATTGATGTATTCATTTGCAGGCCTCCCTCCTGGTTTTGCAAAGTTATTTCTGCATCTGATAAACCTTTAGAGGCTTAGAACATATGAACTCTGCAGCTTATTGCTGCATCTTCTTGCCCAACCTCACCTTAAGCCCATTACTACAATGCAAGCTTACTGTGATGCCTTAAGGTTACTTTTGACAACCTATTCAAAGTAAAATGTAAAATCCTAAAGCCAAAATTTTCCTAGCAGCATTGGACTTAAAATTAGAAATACTCAAACACACAAAATAATGAAGTTCTCTGAATTCATTAACTAAGTTCCTAAGGCATATCAGTCACCTGTTTTCTTCCTGTTTCTAAAAGGACAAAGGAAAGTAAAATCTATAATATGGAAAGCACATTATAGACAAAATACTTCGGTTAATGGGAAAGCCCTTCTGCCTGACTTCTCTGTTATGGGTTAGGGTTTTTTTTTCAGGACTTGAAAGGAAAAGATGGTAGATGCAGTCACAGTCTGGTGGATGCTGTAAGGAGAGTTTCACAGGATCATTTATGTTGGGAGGGACTCTGATGGCTGTGCAGTTCAACCCTCTGCTCATAATAAGCAAACTTAGATCTTTTGCTGAGGGCCTTCTCCAGTCAAGTTTTGACAGTTTCTGTGAGTGCACATCCATGCAAACTATCTGGGCAGTATGTTCCAATGTCTAGCAATCCCCATGATGCAACGTGCTTCTTCCTGATAAATCAGATGTTCCCTTACTGCAACTTGTGCTCACTGCCTTTCTTCCCACCACCACCAACCTCCAAGCAGAGTCTTGTATGTAATCTCCTATTAGATGGTCAAAGAGAACAATAGCACCTCGCTGCACCCTTTCCCCTTCTCTTATTAAGACTGAGCAAACCCAGCTCTCTCAACTTATCTGATAATCACAGGTTCCCACTGGCCTAAAAACAAAAGCCTGCACTGAAATAATTTGTTGGCTGCAATCAGCAGCTGGTCACTGGTGATAGCACTGCTCCTCACAGCAGCTGTAATTTCTGCTTCCGCCTTCCTTTAAGCAAGATGTCACTACAGTCAGTGGATGTTTCTCCAGAGGATGGAAAGTGGAATTTATTCAGCTAAGCAACAAACAAGATAAAAAGCAGGTATAAACAACAAAGAAGTAGCCAGCTGTCACTGGGAATAGTCCAATTCCAGATGAGGTCTTTATCAGGTCAGTGCTTCAGGCCCGTCTGTCCAAGTGGTTACAGATTAGATGTATCTGTCTTATAGTGAAAAGGAGTGATGGAATAAAAGCATAGCTGAGATTTGCCTGAGCAGAAGGAAGCCTCCCATTCCAGATGTATCCATAACTCAGCTGCGAATGGCTTATCAGTGCATTTGCTGTTGCGCAGGGAAAGGTGATGAATTATGGCACCAGCAAACATAGGGATACCTTTAGTTTTCCTGTTCGAACCCATACACACGCTTGTCAGATTTTCTGCCCTATTTTATTCCACAGCCACAACAAGGGCAAGGAGTTGAGGCAGTTAGAAATCCAGTAATGATTTCTTGATACTCAGGCTGGGTTTATGTTTGTAGTTGCAGACACAGGTGATGGTTGCTCTGTGCCTTAGGTCTGAGGCTGCTGCAGAAGGAGAATAAGGGGTTGGCACAGCAGCCAGTTAAACCAGTGCCTGCTTACCTCAAAAAGCTCAGGCAGGGCAAATGCAGTCATCACCTTTTACATCACTAGCAGTTGCTGCCTTTAATGTAGAGAAAGCTGTCTGTCAGGGTATCAGTACTATTCTCCATGGTCTTACACAACTGGCAAAAGAGGGCTTTGCCTCCTTACATGGGTGGGAGAAGAAGCCTGCAACATGTATTTGACAACTGTTATCAAGAAACAGCTTTTGTATATATATATAATAATAGCAATAAGAATCTTTCAATACTAATAACCAAGCAAGTTAACTCAGTGTTAAAATCTCTTGGGTGATGTCGGGATGGTGAGGGTGGCACCATGAAAATCCTTCACTCTTCTGGATGCCCATCCATGGCCCACGTGTGGCAGCAGCCCACTGCTCTCAGGCTGTGCCTCTCAGCCCCAGCAGTGCTGGTTGCCTCTATGCCAGAGCCAGAAGGCTGTATGTAGGCTTTGCTGTTTGACCAAGGTCTGGGCAGGAATGAGAGCTCCACACAACCACCGCCAAAGAGACCAGCTGCCTGGGAGCCAGGCCACTTCCACTTTAAATTTTAGCAAGGCTTTCACCAATTACCTTCTCATGAAGATTTGTCTTAATCTGAAATAGGAGGCCTTGATTTCAGGCGTTTTTCAATTTCTAGCTAGCCTTTGCTCAGGACTGAATTTCTATCAACAATGAATAACAAAGTGAGACAATGTGTTTTGCTGTCATTTTTATGAGTGAATTCCATATAGCTGGCAAGAGAATAGCTCAAGACCTTAAATGTTAACGCATCATCCAGATCTTCAAATCTGATTTTCCCCTAAAATCTGCATCAGCTCCTTAATCAGACATGTAACCTTTTAGCATCTTATTTTAAACCAGGTACTATAATAAATACTAGATTTCAAGAGTATAAAATGAGCCAAAAACCCCAAGACAGTCATTTCCTCACAAGGGAGAATATAAAATTACCTTTAACAGTGAAGATCTCTCATTACTGCACTGCTGTGCTGTGACATGCTTCTTGATTTTATGCCATGAGGAACTGTGAAGTGAACTGAGTGTATTATCAAGACAGAATTATCATTAAATTAATACAGTGGGTCAACACAGCCATGAATGGACCTGTGTCTCATCCAAGTGCAGGAACATCAGTTTTTGTTTTCCAGGCTAATTTTCCCTTCTGGATGAACATGCAGTCCTGGGCAGCACAGGTGCTGGACTCACAGTTTGGCAGTTCTCAGATACATTTTTTGTGACTAGTGACACTGACCTCTGAATGGCTGTGCAAAATAATCCTAACAGCCACCCTCTGTGCTCTTTTTTCCCCCTCTTTCAGGCTAAAAAGCAATTTACGGAGAACTTTTCCAAAGTGCTATAACAGCGATTTTCAGTGAGGGCTGTCTAGCAAAGGCCCGAGTTTTTAAGCAGGCACCCAACAAAGTGTTCAATAGTGCCTATAGTCAAACTCTCCAAGATGCCCATGGAAGTTAAGCACACAAGGTCCTGAGCATTTGGAAAGTGAGACTTTGGTTGCACCCAACTTTTAAATGCTTAAAATAATTAAAACCCTATTCTTAAAAAATATTTTTCTCTGTTACCCCAAATTGAATCCTTAGCCAACAAATGGTTCACAGGCACTCTGTGGCATGAAGTGTTTAGAAATTTATTTTTCTAATTAGGCTGCAAAAGGGCAGCTGATATAATCCTCTTTTCAGTCACACTGTTAGCTAATTCAATCCCTTCTGCAATTTCTTATTACATATAATCATAGAACAGTTAGGGTTGGAAAGGACCTTAAGATCATCAAGTTCCAACCCCCCTGCCATGGGCAGGGACACCTCCCACTAAACCATACCACCCAAGGCCTCATCCAGCCTGGCTTTGAACACTGCCAGGGATGGAGCATTCACAACTTCCCTGGGCAGGCCATTCCAGTGCCTCACCACCCTAACAGGAAAGAATTTCTTCCTTATATCCAATCTAAACTTCCCCTGTTTAAGTTTTAACCCATTACCCCTTGTCCTATCACTACAGTCCCTAATGAAGAGTCCATCCCCAGCATCCCTATAGCCCCCCTTCAAAAACTGGAAACCTGCTATGAGCTCTCCACGCAGCCTTCTCTTTTTCAGGCTGAACAGCCCCAACTTTCTCAGCCTATCTTCATACGGGAGGTGCTCCAGTCCCCTGATCATCCTCGTGGCCCTCCTCTGGACTTGTTCCAATAGTTCCATGTCCATCTCTGGCTTGAATTTCTATATGTGAAATCTTGACTTCACTGTACTCAAAGATAATTTTTTTGACTTGCAGGCATCAGGATTTCAGTCTCTGTATCTATTTGACACTTGACCCAATCTCAGCTGAGCTTCCTAGGTGCTATGAATGTTTTCAGCTACTGATCTATGATCATCAGATTGGAAGAAAAGTAGGACTAAAAGATGTGTATAAATCTCCACAGTCACATTGCTTTGAAGATTCACAAGCATACAACCCACGTCTGCGCATTACCTGTTTGAAATGGGAAAGCTGGCAGTCAGAGCTGGATAGCTTGCTCGCCTATATTTCAAGCCTGGCTTTTGTTCAAAGAGCTGCTTTGCCAGCATTTGCAATAAAGCATTATTATTTATATAGCCCAAGTGTTTAAGAACACTGATCATGGATAAGGACTCTGCTGTGATAAATGCTATACAAACAAAGATAGGAAACAGCTTAGTTCTAGCCCAAGGACTTTGTAATGTAAGACAAGTGATAATATAGAAATGTAGACAGTCTGGAGAATACTAAGATAAAATAAGTCAATACTGGTCAGCGTATCAGAGAGTGATGCTAGCACATGGGTAGTCTAAAATCCACCAAACATTTCTGTGTAGTTCAGGACACAACAGAGAATTAAGAAAGGATTTCTAAGAGAACATGGTGTGGCTTGGTACAAAGAGAGCACCCCATGTCTGGAGAGTGCTGTAGGTAAAAGGAAAAAATATGGTTTGAAAATATAATAAATGAATTACAGAATTTCAGGTATGTAAATCAGCTTCTTGATGTGAGATGTAACATTTCTCAGTGAGAGATGATACAGAAGGGAGGAAGGCCAGAAGGGACCTTGAACTTGTAGGCAAAAATATTTTTATCTGTCTGAATAAGGCATGGCCCCATATGCAGGAGCTGCAACTTGTTTCTGGCCCTTGCCCAGGTCCTGCCTAAGCTTAGCAGACCCAACCCCACCACTAACCTCACATCCTGACCCCAGACCAATGCCTCAGCCCCGCCTCAGCCCCACCTCAGTCCTCTGCACCCTGACAAATATGAATGTTGGACAACAAATCCAAAACATGACACAAATTTACTGTCGCAACAGCCTATGTGCATACAGACAGAGCAAGGCAGGGGGTGCAAGAGTGAGCAGAGCATGTTGCAGGTGCTTAGAAAAGAGAGCAGCAAGAGCCATGTGGATGGGTGGTAGAAACCAGATTCAGGTATGTTCTGCAACAAGAACCTGTGATGCTGAAATAAAGCTGGGAGTGAGATCCTCAGGTGAGATTTGGCTTGGAGATGCTAGCAGATAACAGGAGTATCTGCTGTTCATATAATAACTGAGAAAAGGAATTGTGGAGGAGGACTTAGGAGAAAGGGTCTAAAGGCTAGTTTTATCTGTATGGAATAAGAACTAATAATTGAACCTCCAAAGGTTCAGAGGAACCATTCCAAAGGATCAGAGAGACAAACACTGGAGATATTATTTGGGAGATATTATTTTTGGAGGCAAGCCTAAAGTTAAGGGCTAGTAATCAGACTACCAGTGAGCTAAAAATTATGATTTATATCTAGGAAAAGTTCTTGAAAAGTTAATTATGTGTCTTCACTAGAAATTCAATAATTTCATTATTCCCTGGAAGTAAATTATCTTCCTGGAATTAATTTTCTGTATTGACTGTTCTTTCTTTCTGAGAATAGAAATACATGCATTTAAGCAATTTTTATTCCAATGAAAATGCATCACCTACATCAAAATGAGGTTCTCTACTCAAGTGTCCTGCTGTTACCAATTTCCGTCTCAACAGTCGCTCATCTGGTCCTCATCTTTTTATTTTCCTAAATTCATTGAGCAGAGAAGATCAAACACCTTGTATTTGATCAATGGAATATTGCTTACTAGGAGAAAATTGGATTATGCCTTGCTTATTAGACTTTGCTTCAAATGAAGAGTGTATTTTAGTATCCTTAGCCTCTGTAGGTGCACACTGCTGCTGACTTACTTTCCTCTGAGTTAGTAGAATTATAAATTAATATAATAGGTCAGGCTGGAACAAACCTTGAAAGATCATCTAATCCAGCCTCTCATGGGAAAGGAAGCCTAGATGATATTACCTAGCACCCTGTCCAATTGCTTCTTGAAAACCTGCAATGATGTGGACTCTGACACATTCCTGGGGAGGTTGTGCCAGTGAATGATTGTGCTCACTGTAAAAAATTTCTTTCTTATATTGAGGTAAAATCTCCCCCTATGCATCTTGTACCTGTTGCCCCTTCTCTTTTCCGTGTGGCTCCTTGTGTAGAGAAAGCCTCCATCAGCTTTTCAGGTGCCTTTAAGTACTGAGGTACCGTAGCCATACTTAGTAAGAAAGCAAAGTATATAAAACTCTGCTTCTTGTATTAATCCATTTTGCACAGAAGCAAGCTGTGTCTTCCTACTTTCCTCTTCATTTTTAGGAGTTTTAATGTGTTTCACCTTGGCATTTATAATTAACAAATTTAATGAACAAAAAATCCTCCGGAAAATAACTGTATGATTCCAGAGTATTTTCTTTCACATCCACAAGTGGGTGAACAGACATTTGAGCTGTATATTTTTCCTATTTAGCAAGTGTTTTACCTGGATCCATACAGTCACCTCAGTAGCAGCCACAGGCATTGTCTTTGAATCATTTCTTTCATATTTCTTGATAATATCTTACTCCAGAATTTTAAGTGTTAGTAATTGCCAGGAGACAAACCTTCAAATTTCATTACTAGTATACAAACGATGTGTGAAATTGACATCCCATACTGTTCTCTCTACCTCTCAAAACACAAAATAAATAGATGTTTTACAAGTAACTAACTATTCACAGACAGGGAGATGCCAGAATTTATCATCTCAGCTTACAAGCAAGATCCAAGGGTAAGTCTTCTGTAAGTATTTCACTACTTTACCACTGAGGTTAGCAAAAGGCATTGCTGAAGGTGAATGCCAGGTCTCATGATGCACGTTCCCATCCAGTCACCCACAGAACAGCTGACTGAGCCCATTTCATCTGCATGTTTATGCTTTAAGTCTGTGCATGCTGATCACGAAGTAAATATGTGATGAGTAACAGGGAGGCTGTCTGCTGCCGCTGCTCAACTGGACTGATTATTACAGAGCAGAGCTGGATACTGCTGATGGCAACAGGCTAACACAAACAAGAAGCCTATCATTCACCTAAATCAAGTCTGCTTTACAGATGACCATATATACTTTTGCAACTTATCAGAAAGATCAGAGAGCATTTGCAAACTGACATAGCTGTGGGAATAGCAAACATGATGAGAATATGGGCAGTTATACAGGTAAGTTGGTATTTAAGTCATCACTATGCATTAATTCGTCAAACACTGAGTGAAATATTTTGAAACAAATGTAACCGTTTCACTGAGTGTATGTGTGGGTATGCATAAATAAATCATAAAGTTTCATAAAGATTTATTTTGGAAGGAACCTCCTGAGGTAAACAAGTCCAGCTGCCTGCTTAAAGCAGGGCAAACTTCAAAGTTATGTCAGGCTGCTCAGGGCCTTGTCCAAGTGAAGTATGCAAATCTTCAGGAATGGAGATGACACAACTCCTTCGTGTAAGATGTTCCAGTGTTAATCCATTGTAAACACTTTTCTTTTTATACCCAAGAGGGGTTTTCTTTTTCTGAAACCTGTGACTGTCAGTTCCATGTTGACCATGCACCACCATCTTTCCCTTTCAAGAGACAGCAGACTGTAACCAGTCCTCCCCCTCAGCATACTCTTTTCCAGGCTACGCAAACCTATTTCCCTGAGTCTCCTTTTCTCTCCCACATTATGTGCTTCACTTCCCAGCCAGACTGTTGTGGGTCACTATCCAGTTTGATGATGTACAGATACTGCACAGAAAGGCACTGTGGTAAGGACATCTGGAGTTCCTGATGGTGGAGAATGAAGCCCCTTTGTGTCATTTGTGGCCAACAGCATGGCTGTGTTAAAACCTTTTCTTTGCTGAACTGCCTGGATAAAGGTGACTTGTGTGGCAGGTGAGGTGCTGTGTTGGGTTTGTTGCTAGAATGGTCAGAGGTCTGTGGCTATGAGCTGGCACACGGCACACACAGTGTCCATGTTCACTCTACAAGCATCACAGGACCACTGTGAAAAGCACACCCCTTGTTCCCAAAGAGTGCTCTAACCAAAGTGTGCGCTATGCACAGCATCCAGTCTACTGCAGACTTCACAGTCCATCATTTATTCAACATAACAGGTGGCTGATTTGTGACAGCCTAAAGTTTATCTGATGAGACATAATATCCTATTTCAGCTTAAGATTAATCTGGTGCTGTTAATACCAAACAGATTAATTCAGTTTAATTATATTCTGAATGTCTTACTTCCTCAAGGGTGTGTAGAGTGAATCCAATTATGTTTCATAGATGGGCCAGCTGTTGTGACACAGGGTGACTCCTGGTCCAGACATTTATTTAGGATTTGTAGTTTTCTGAGGAGAAGAGAGGGAAAACTATTAACTGCTGACAGAAAAATATACAGAAAACCATAATACTATGACCATATTTCAGGTCTTTGTACAAATCAGAGAGGGGTTTGTTTTTCTTTGCTAATCTGAATTTAAGCATTAACCAGACTGATGACAATATGCATCCATCTGCCAGACCTATTCTCAAACTAAACTCCCTCAACACAAAGTTAATGCAGGAATTAACCCACAGCAAGGTACAGCTCTGACCTTTGGTGTATCATGGATATAGAAAAGCTTAAAAATTTCCTGACGTGTCATCTTTGGCTGTTTTTCAAAGCTTGCTGTACTCTGCAGTTCCTGGCAAATGTGTCCCCTTTTTGTATCCAGAGAGAGAACTGGGTGATAACTGCTATTCAGCTGAAAAAGATGATCCTTTATGAGTCAGTCCAGTGTTTGTACATGGCACCCACCTCATAGATGCCACCATCCCATCCTGTCTTTGTATTGCATAAAGCATGTCCTAGAAGTTGCTGCAGAGCACAAAGGAAGTTTCCCAGATTAGCTCATATAGATAGAGGGGAATGGATTAGATGCCTACACTTAGGCATCTAATTCAGGCACTCTAGGGCATCTGAGGCATCTTTGCTAGGCCAGCAGATACAGCACAGGATCTACAAGGGCACCTGTGATCTCCTGGAGCAGCAGATAGAGGCCAGGCAGGACATGCTACAACATCTCAGGTGGCGTTGGACTGAATCTCACCCTGGGTGGCACACAACTCTTAGACCACAGTATTTATACAGGTGTCATGTTGTTGTTCTGCTTGAGTGTCTGCCTGAGGGAAGGGAGGGTCTACAGAGGGATCTGAACAGTCTGGATTGATGGGCTGAGGATAACTGTAGGAGGCTCAGCAAGGCTCAGTGCTGGTGCTGCACTTGAGCCACAACAACCTCATGCAATGCTACAGGCGTGGGGAAGAGCGGCTGGAAAGCTGCCTGGTGGAAAAGGACCTGGAGGTGTTGGTCAACAGTCAGATGAACATGAATACCTTGTGTCCAGGGGCCAAGAAGGCCAAGAGCATCCTGACCTGTATAAGCAATACCGAAGCCAGCAGGGCCAGGGCAATGATCACCCCCTCTACTGGACACTGGTGAGTCTGCACCTCAAATCTTGGGCCCCTCACTACAAGAAAGACATTGAGGTGCTGGAGCAGGTCAGAGAAGAGCAACAAAGCTGGTGAAGGGTCTGGAGAGCAAGTCCTGTGAGGAATGATTGAGGGAACTGGAGTTGTTTAGTCTGGAGAAAGGGAGCTTCGGGGAGACTTTATCGCTCTCTACAACTACCTGAAAGGAGGGTGTAGTGAGGTGCGTGTTGGTCTCTTGTCCCATGTAACAAGCAGTAAGAAGAAAGAAAATGGCCTCAGGTTGTGCCAGCGGGGGTTTAGACTGGATATTAGAAAAAAACGTCTTCACAGAAAGGGTTGTCCAGGGAAATAGTTGAATCACCATCTGTATAGATATCTAAAAGATGTGTACATGTGACACTTAGGGACATGAATTAGTGGTGGACTTGGCAGTGCTGGGCTGATGATCTTAAAGGTCTTTTCCAACCTAAACAATTCTATGGTTGTATGATTTTATGTAAACAGGTGCCAACAAAGGTACAAAGAAGCACCCGACACCTGCTTGGGTATGCCCAAACAGATCCCTGGGTGTCTGACATTCAGGCAGCTGAAGGCAGGCAAGAGGAACCTCATGCTCTGTTAGCACTGGCCATTCCAGGAAGACATCAGGCCTGACCTGGCATCTCACTAACCACCTGAAGCCCCTTCCAGGAGGCAAGCAGCCACTGCCTCCTGCACCAGGGCCTGGAATAGTGCTACCCAGAAGTCACTCTTGTGTCTCCGTGTCAGTGGACATTTGCTAGAGATACCAGGAAAGTTCAGACTTATGCAAAATGAATATCATTTGAAAGCCAGAGAGAAGAAAAATAGTCATTGCCGCTGGTGTGGATTTTCTGTGACTCATGATTCTCACAGATAGCTTAAAAAACTGATGCTGCCTGAAAGCATCTGCAGTGTGGCCAATATTAAATTGACAGTTCTTGACCTTCTTTAATCCTTTAGGTTTAACTTTATTTATACTTCATTTAAATTTAATGGCTTCAGGCAACCATAGGCAGTCATGCCTTACTCTTTGTACAGTTATTGCTATGTGCAAGGACTCTCTGTCTCCCACTGTCACCAGCTTTCCAGTCCCAAAGTCTTCTCAGAAGGATCACGAGTTCTGACTTCAGTCAGAGCCACTCATTGTAGCCACAGTCTGGAAAAACACAAAGTAGCTCCAACCAATTTAGCTTTCACAGATCTGCATTTGTTTTTTTAATGGACTCTCAAGCTTGACTACTCATCCTTGTCATTGACTACACATGAATAATACATCTCGCTTGAAGTAGGTGAGATAAATTCCCAGCTGCATTCAGTCATCATCTACCTGCTTCATGCCTGTGGAATACAAAACATACCCATCTATTTTTAACTATTGAAGACTAGGAATGATACACATTATTTAGGGTAGAGACTCGTGATTCATTTCCCATGACTGCCTACATTAACGGGAGGGAGGACTGCCACTGCTAAATAAAGTATTGTTGAGTGAGAGGGAAGTCAATGCCAAAACCATCTTCTATTAACAGCACATTGAATACCGCTACTAGGCTTTTAATCCTACAGCATGTTAAGTGCCTATGTGCAGGATCTCTAGCCTGAGCCTTCCTGGGATGGCAAAGCCTTCAACAGCATCAGGACCCAGCTCCTGAGAGGGAATCCCTTGTACATATCTCCCCAGGTATATCTGATTTGGGGCATTCTGAGTACACCATAGTGTATTCTATGTGGTATGAATGTGTGTCTATATACATATATATATATATGCTATATTGGACTATATTGGTATATTCAGACAGTGTGTGTATCTGAATATTTTCATGGCAGAGACAGGGTATTGAAGGGAGTACAAGAAAAGTAACACAAAGGTGATGAAGTGCACTCCTTGCAGGGATATAATGGGAGGTGTGATGGAAATCCAGAAATCACCTGTCATTTCAGTTCCTCTAGAGCTTTCAGTATGTCTTTATTTGTTACAGATCAACAAGGGTTTTTCAGTGCAAAGAAGGCCCTTGCCTTTAGAAGACTTCTGCACTTTTCCATTGTTTTTCTGGGTCGCTAGCATTAGGTTCATACTATATTTCATTTGCCAGTAGATGGACTGTAGAGACAGTAGAAATATTGCAAAATCTTCTGATTTATCCCAGGGGGACACTCTTCCAGTGCAGCAACTACAAAAGATACTAGGCCTCCTCCAAAACCGTGCCGTAAGACAGGGTTAGGACCTCCAGCATGCTAGAGAAAAGGCAGAGCAGCTCACAGGGGACTGGAGAAATTACACCAAAATAAAGTCTGTAGTCCTTAAAAGGTAGGTCACAAATCTGACTCCAAGCACTCTCTTTTTTTTCCCATATTCATGAACGTCAAGTTCCATGCTAGGCATCTCAGAGGAGAATATAAATATCATAAATAGAGGATTGTAGTGATGGAGGAGGAATAAATAAGAGGAATAGATGAATCCTTCAGCAAAATGCTTCCTGTCAGGGTGTGAGGGAGACCTGCAATGCACACAGACACTTGCATGGCATCCATCTCTTCCAGGTCTGGAGAGTACCTTCTACTTAAATAACAGCAAAGGAGAGGAAAACCATGCTTTTTTCATTAAAAGCAGAAAGAGGTCTTAATTGCAAACAGTTCCAGTTCACAGAAATGCTTCAAACAGCAGGGGCAGTGATGTGGGAGCCCACACATTGGTCTGCACCGCCCTGGGAACACAGCAGGTATGGGTGCAGTGGTAGAGGTAAGATGAGCCAGGCCAGAGGCAAATGAGGCTGAAAATGGTCCCTTGGTTGTCATGGACCAGAGTGGCTTTGCTTCTTCAGGAGCAGTGGGGACATCTGTGGGGTGAATCCTGCCTGTAGCCCATGAACAGAGCAGCTCCTCTGGGTAGGTCCAAGCTAAAAAATACCCTATTTCCTAGCCAGGGTCCCTGCCTCACTAACAGGATGCCCTCCCCATGGTGTAGTAATGGCGAAGGAAGTAGTTGCATGCAAGGAGGAAAGGCTTGCCAAGCAGAACAGCAGACCTTCTCTAGATAGTTGTGCTGCTAGCAGATCCACAAGTTGAAGGCCTAACTGCCTTAGTATTGTTGCAAAGAAAACACTTCCAAGTTAAGTGGAAAGGTGACACCTGTAAGCGTATTGACCTAATTCCCCTGTAGGAAACCACTTTGGTTTTCTGCTCCCTTCCTCACACATGCAGTATTAATTCTGAAGCATTTGCCAAGTCAAATATACAGTGGGCTGTTTGCAGGAGGGCCTTTCTATCCACCCTTTTTGACAACCTGTCTCAATTTTCTCAAAAGATACTTCATGTATGAAATCATTAGAGGCATTTGTGTGAACTTCATGGATGATATTAATTCACTCCAAGCTTGAAGTACCTTTTCTGTAGCTAAATGTAAGTGATCATTATTTTCATAGGCTGTGCAGTTATCTAAGAGCAGAGAGCTCTTTCATCTTCAAGAATCTCATTTTGTTGCATGATCAAAGGTATTTCAACTTCAAATTAAAAACATTCATTACTAACATTCTCTAAGTTAAATAATACAGGTTCAGGAGAGCTCTTCCTGGGAAAATAAATTGACTGGTTTATGTACTGTGCTGCCACACAAGAGGATTTTCCTACTCAAACACACCTCTAAAAACTCTGAATCTATCTATCTCATCTATCTGAAAGCAGTTTTACAAATAGAATCATAGAATCATAGAATAGTATAATAGTATATTAGTAATCATCGAATAATGTTGTTCACTGTTACACTTCGAGGCAATTTTCTTAGTATTGCTAGTGGTATCATATGCTTAGTGGTAAGAAGTTCTGGCTCTACAAGCATCTACATTTCAGTGTAAATTAATATGGAGTCTGTAATAACAGCTAATGAGATTTGAAAAAGGAAAACCAAAATGCACTGGGAAAGACAGATGACAGCAGGAAGAGTGTCTGATATAAACTTCAGTGCAACAGTCATACTCAGATCTTTAGTGGTAAAGCATTGTTTGTTTCAGTGGCTTAGCTTACTGTACTGGTCGTAGCTGACACGAAACTAGTCTAGGTATTTGTGCTGCAGTGTGCAAGATGGATGGATCCAAAGGAAAAAAAAAAAATCACTTAGAGAAAATTTAATTGAATTTATGCAGACCCCAGCTAAGAAAACATTTATAGAAGAAAAGATTTAAAAGCACGTTAGAGTCTGTGAAAAAGAAATGAGTGGTACAAAGCCTGTTTTTTGTGACTCTATGGAAGATCATGCATGCAATCTGCAGAAATTAAGTGTTTTGGCTAATAGGATGCTGTGGTTTAACCCCAGTCAGCAGCTAAGTACCAGCCAGCAGCTCACTCTCCCCTAGATGGATGGCGGGGAGAATTGGAAGGATAAAAGTGAGAAAATTTGTGGGTTGAGATAACAACAGTATAATAACTAAAACAAAAGCTGCACACATAAGCAAAGTAAAACAAGGAATTTGTTCAACGCTCTCTATGGGAAGGCAGGTGTTCAGCCATCTCCAGGAAAGCCGGGCTACATCACATTTAATGGTGACTTGGGAAGACAAACACCATCAGTCCAAACATTCCCCCTTTCCTTCTTCCTCCGCAGCTCTATATGCTGAGCATGACTCCATATGATATGGAATATTCATTCAGGGTCAGCAGTCCCAGCTGTCTCCCCTCCCAGCTCCTTGTGCACTCCCAGCCTGCTCACAGGTGAGTGAGGAGCAGAAAAGGCCTTGTCACTGTGCAAGTACTGCTCAGCAATACCTAAAACATCCCCGAAGTATCAACACAGTTTCCAGCACAAATCCAGAACACAACCCCATACTGACTGCTATGAAGGAAATTAACTCTATCCCAGCCAAAACCAGCACAGAGGGGAAGAATTTGTCATTAGTGTGTAATTCCCCAAGCTGCAACACACGGGCTCTAGGGAGGTAAGTCACAGGTCCCTCACCTGGCCACCATTAGGTCACAAATCACCCCAGAGTATCACCTTTGTCATTAGATTGCCCCAAGATTGCTAATTATTCCTGCTCCTTGACATTCACACAAAATACTCCACTTTTGACATGATGTTAGCAGGTTGGTTAACTACATTATTGAAAGCTCAGTGAGTCTATTGATCCTTACTGGAGTCATGATTTTGCTTTAGAGATTAAATGATGGGCCACTGGGTTTAAAAACAATCATTAAATAATCATTAATTTCATTGTCTAGGTGGGAGTTCGAGGAGAAAAAGAAAAATTAGAGAGAGGAGAAATAACTTCCCCCCAGTAGCTTTCTGGGAACTCAGCAATAAAACATGTCTTTCCGTTGTAGAATGGAGACCAGCCAGTCTCTGTACCCTCCTGTGTATGTGTACACAATAGTAAATAAAAATGTGGCCAAAGAGCGTATATGATTTCCATCCTCTTTTGAGAGAACATATCACAAGTGATAAAATGCACTTTTGATCATTGCAAGATAAAAAAGACAGGAAGTCTTTAAGAGGCTTCTTTGAAATTGCAATTGTCCTCCTAATTTCATCAGTTCTTGCAAAGTAGTAGTGTGCCAGTTCCTAGCTCCGGCTGTTACGAGAATAGAATAATAAAGGGTCTTTTTGCTTTTAAAACAAATAATTATTTTGGCAGTGGGATACCTGTTACAGTGCAAACAAAGAATATTTCTAAACCTGTCCAGTGTTTCAGAGGTAGAAGAGGCAAATGATTGGTGTCTATTTGGTGCTCCAACATCCCCTGTCTGGAAGAGTCACATGAAGTTAACCAAGTATTCACCCTAGTGAATGGGGACAGGAGTTCATGTCACCTGAGCCCTAGTCCAGACTGTGCCAGAGAGTCACTCCTTACCCTCTTCCTGCCTTTTGCATCCCACATTCTCTCTTCTGTTCACCTCCAGTGGGAATTTCCTGTGGGTGGGAACCAACTCTGATGTGTCAGTTCAGTGTCCAAACCAAACCTTTCAGTCCCAGGGGCCCAAAGCTGATTGTCATCTTACAAAAGCACAACATCACATCTCAGTGCTGAGGCACATCTCCATGCCTACACTCACCCACCCTGACAGCCCTCAGGACCAGAGACCTGCAGAAGAACGCTTGGCTCATTGCAGCCTGGTGGATCTGTTTCCTTTCCTTCTTCTGTACAGGAACCAGTAAGTCTCTGTGCCCAGGAAGATGTTATCATACAAGAGTTTAGTATCTGCTCCTCAGTGCTGGAGGATTCAGGAGCTCTCTGATTTGGACATAGCAGAAGTGGAGACACAGCTTTCACCAATTCAGAAAACCCCATGCACAGACAAGTCTTTGTACTGGAGGGCATCTTTCATTCCAGGCATACTACCAGTGCACAGCCAGACTCAGTAAAGCAGTTTTCAAAATCACCTGTCAGTGACAGGAATTTGGAGCAGCTGGATATACTGTTTATTTGAAGTCATTCAGGGAAACAGCACACCTTTGTGGGTGCATCTTTCTCCTTAAAAAGTTGAGGAATCAAATATTCTTTTTATGGATACCTCAGCATTCTTAATAAACATAATTTGAGAATAACCAGCCTAAGTTACAACATTTCCACAGCTGCCTTATTTGGAGGCTGTGGATCCATATCTGCATTCATCTTGAAGTAAAAATGACTTTGTCTCTGTCCCTTTTAACCTCAGGAGTAATGCCACTGGAGTCAATTGAATTGCAACTGCATAAATCCAGCATAAGCAAGACCAAGTGCAGAATGCAAAACAGTATGTTGTGCTAGCTGAGGGAGCAGACAGATTTGACACATGTAACAATAATGGTTGAAGCACAATGCAGAGATACCCAAGCCAATCTGGGTGAAGAGAGCAGCTTGACTGAGCAGGGCAAACTGGTCAGAAAGGAGTCCTGTGCTGTGCTAGCTGGTCAGCTTCTAGTACTTGGTGACCTTGCTTGAAGTAGGCTAGGGGACCCCTGCACGAGCCATTGCCATGGATCATAGAATCATAGAATAGTTAGGGTTGGAAAGGACCTTAAGATCATCTAGTTCCAACCTCCCTGCCATGAGCAGGGACACCTCACACTAGACCATGGTCTCCCAAGGCTCTGTCCAGCCTGGCCTTGAACACTGCCAGGGATGGAGCATTCACAACTACCTTGGGCAGCCCATTCCAGTGCCTCACCACCCTCACAGTAAAGAACTTCTTCCTTATATTAACCTAATTTCCCTTGTTTAAATTTGAACCCATTACCCCTTGTCCCACCGCTACAGTCCTTAATAAAAGAGTCTCTCCCCACCATCCTTATAGGCCCCCTTCAGATACAGGAAGGCTGCTATGAGCTCTCCACGCAGTCTTCTCTTTTTCAGGCTGAAAAGCCCCATCTTTTTCAGCCTGTCTTCATACGGGAAGTACTCCAGTCCCCTGATCATCCTCGTGACCAACAGCTCCGTGTCCTTTTTATGTTGAGGACACCAGAACTGTACACAATACTCCTAAAGAGTCTATAATCTTCAACTCCAACACTCCAATCATAGGAGCCATCCCACCAGTTTCTGTGATGCCAATGATATCATATCCCTCTAGTTGTGTACACATCTCTAATTCCTCTTGTTTATTCTCCATACTATGGACATTTGTATAGAGGCATCTGAACAGAGTTCCAAATGAAGCCGGCTCATTGGCTGGAGCAGCTGAAATAGCTCTGCATCACTCCCAGCATTTATTACAGGTCCTGGCAACTGACTGGGAGTGTTGGGATGTAATGATGCACCCCTCCCCCAACACATCTAGTTTAAAGCTGCCTTGACCAGCCTGGCAAGTCTCCTACCAAAGCGGCAGCACCAGCCCCATCAGCCTCCAGTAGACCTGGCCTCTCAAATCAAGCCCCATCTTCTAAATACCCAAACTCCTGACTGTGGGACCACTGTTCTAACCATTTATTAACCTGCCAAATCCACCTGCCCTTTTCAAGGTACTCTCCCGTGGAGACAGTTTTCTCAGAGGAGAATGGGTAATTGGTACATAAATCCTGAAAGATACAGCAAAAGAAAGATACACTCTCCTTTGACCTGGAGGATTGAAGAAAAACCTATCTAAGCCCCACAGCCTCTAATCGCATCTCCCAGATGTCTGTGATTCTTAGGGATTTGCAGGCTACTGCTATCTGTATCACTAGCACCCACATGGATCACTAGAAGGGGATAATAGTCAGTGGGACTTACTTGAGCAGGCAGCATCTCTGCAACATTCCTGATCGGAGCCCCTGGTAGGCAACATACATCCCTTGAGACTGGGTCAGGCGACAGAGGGGTGCCTCTGTGCCCTTCAAAGTACAGTCACCCACTAGTATGACCCGCCGCATTTTCCTGGCAGCAACAGTAGTGATCCTCTTTATTGGTGCATCAGGAGGATGTTCGTTGATATGGTGTACATTCCTCGTTAGCCCCCACCAGAGCTGCAAAGATTTTGGAGGTAGCCCTTTGCTTTTAGTTGTGTTATATATATATATATATATTTTTTTTTTAGTTACTAGCTCCGAGGCTCCTGTATCACTTCCCTCCTCCTTTTCTGTATGCGCTATGAGGGACGCTTGTGGCCCCTGCACAGTCTGGGCCTGGAGCAAGCAGTGCAGCTCCCTCTCAGTTTCCCTGACAACATTTAGCTACTGACAGTGCCCTGCAGTTCAAATGACTGTACGTGGTATGAAAGCCTGTATAGATACAGTCTGAAGACACAGATTGATTTACAGGGACACCCAGCAGCAGTGCCCAGTGTGTCGCCATCATGGGCAAGGACATCCCCCTGAGCCTCCTGGGCACAGGCACTGCCTCAGGGCCAGCAGCCCAAAGGCCTTTCTCCAAGGGATGCTGGGTGAAGGGACAGCAGCAGCAGGGCTGCAGTGGGCAGGGCTCTGGGGTCCCATCACCCCCCGTGTCATAGTGCCAGCACCCTCCAACACAGCATCACAATGCTCTGGGGCGGTATAAGGCAGCATCCTCTCATGTCCCACTGCCAGAGTGGCTGGCACTGCCACCGGGACAGAGCTGGCAGCCTGAGGGCATCCGAAAGGAATTCCTTGAGGAACCAGTGGAATTACTTGGAGGGGCTGAGGAGAAAAGACTGCCTGAAGCTGCTGGAGGTTCTCTGCTGCAATTCCAGCTCCTGGAGGGGCCACGCTCACAGCTCATCGGATGGATGGATGGATGGATGGATGGATGGACGGATGGAAATCCTGCTTCAATCTTCAGGGAGATCGCCGTCCTCACCTCCTGGCGGCATAGTGTAGTGTAGCCATAAGAAATAGGATCCACAGATGGCCTAGTGCCCTCCCCCAGTGCTTTATAGCTCCCACTGCTGGGCACAAACAGGGTTCTTGCCCCCAGGGTTCATCATGCCAGTGGCATTTTGCTACTCCTGGAAGCCCCTGGGATGGCTCCAGGTGGAGGCAAAAAAGGCAGTGCCAGTGTCCCCTTGTCCCCTTAGAGGCATAACCAGCGTGTGGACCAGGAGCAGGTCTTGCTCACATGCTCAGGGAGTAGCGATCGCCAGCACTGGGGTAGGAAGGAATTTTCCCTCGGGGCAGATTGGCACCGGTCCCCGGGGGTTTTTTGCCTTCCTCTGAGCACTGAGCATGACCGCTTGTCAGGGCTCCTCGGTCCTTTCTGGCTGCGTTATGGCCTGGTGCTCATGCTCCACGAAGGTGGCCCCTCATGTGATGATAATAATGTATGAAGTAAGAGAAATAAGGAGGGAACACATGGACATGGACCTTCTGGATTGAATCCATAGGAAGGCTATGAAGATGATCAGAGGGCTGAAGCTCCTCTCCAGACAGTCTGAGATAGTTGGGGTTGTTTAGTCTGAAAAAAAGAAGGCTCAAAGAAGACCTTAGAGAAGCCTTACAGTATCTAAAGGGGCCTACAAGAAATCTGGAGAGGCATGTTTTATAAGGGTATGTAGGTATAGGACAGGGAGGTAATGTTTTTCAACTGAAACAGGGGGATATTAGATATAAGGAAGAAATTTTTCACTATGAGGATGTTGAGACACTGTCACAGGTTGGCCAGAGAAGTCATGGATGCCCCTGGAAGTGTTCAAGGCCAGATTGGATGGGACGTTGAGCAACTTCGTCAAGTGGAAGGTGCTCCTGACCGTGGCAGGGGGCTTGCAACTAGATAATCTTTGAGGTCCCTTCCAACCCAAACCAATCTGTGATTCTATGAACACATCTTCTCATATTTTTCACTATACAAGGCCCTTATATTTTCCACTAAATTTTTAATTATCTCATTTTTAATTATTTATGTTTACCTTTAATGCCAGGTTTGGATTTTGCAACAGCTCATTTTCAAATAAGCCTGAAATTACCTCATAATATAAATACTGTTGTAATACGAATTCTGTATCTCCCTGAATTTCAGGGAGATATAGAATTTCAAGTAAAAAGCATGCTTTCTTGAAAAATATGTTTGTTTTTGTTTTTGTTCTGCTTTCAAAAGCAGAAATCTTCTCTGCTTATTATGGGACGTTGTAGAAACACTTTAACAGTGTACTTGTTCCAGTGATGGATTATGCTGCAACACCAGGGCATTATCAGTTTCATTGCATTCAGATAATGAATTAGTACTATAAGCCACTGGTGCTTAAGTGCAGATTTTCCTTTATGAAAATGGAGGTGTGATATATTGTTCAAAAATATGGTAACTGGAAGGATGTGATAATTGCAGTTAAAACTATGGGAGGAAGAAAACCCCTCATATTTTCTGATGTATGTTTAAAGCAAGTTCCTATTTTTAGCAAGCCTCTGCAAGCTGCCAGTTTCTCTGAAGGTATAATAATCATGTAACAGAGTCAAGTCAGTCAAGAAAACATGTTATAGCTCTTAGCTGGCATTGTCCATGTATTTTACAGCAAATTAAGGAGTTAGAATGAAGGACCACTGCATGCCCATATATGAAAAGAAACTGTGAGATTTACACACAGTAAGTTCACATTCAGTACACCTAGACTGTGTGTTTAACAGAAAACTGTGGGCAAGGAGTGAAAACAACTGCCATAACTGTCTTTAAGGTTTCCCATGCTGAATGGCTGCCTTTCACCAGTGAGGTAGATGCCTTTTACTTGTCTGATGTGCTGGGATGTGATGACCCCAGAGGCATCAACTTATCCTGACACAGGCTTTTTGCCTGTGCCAGCAAACCTCCCCACTGCATTGTTCACTTGCTGTACTGGAGATTTTTCATTTCAGAGCCCTTCATTTCCAGGCAGGCTTCAGCAGCTAAGTTTTCTGCTGAGTTCATTTGCACTAAACACTAAAATCCACCAGCCATTATATAGCAAAAGGGTCAGTGGGACAATAGAACTAACTTCGTGAAGAGTTAGCACATCAAGAACACCAAGGAGACAGATAGATGTCTAGAGGGTTGTTTTAATGGCTAAGAAACATGATGAGTAGGCAGGAAACTGTTTTCTCATCTTGAAATGACCTGTATTGGAATACCTGCTGATATCACACTGCTGAGGAATAACTTGAGGAATGGCATAGGAACTAGACTTAAACCTATTTTCTCAAAAAGATAAAAATACACTTCTGTAAGATTCAACTGTGGCCCTCTTTTGCCAAGCTGGAGGTGCTTTTGAAGTCACACCTTCCCCAAGATGGAGGAAACAGCAAATGTCTTTTGTTAGGAAGACCTAGCACAGAAGATGCTGGGACCATGCACACTTGTGCAGCGTCAGCCTGGTCACTGGCTGCTGGATCGCTGTTTTACCAGTGGGAAGAGAATAGAATAATTTCATCACTAGCCCTCGTAACTGGTCACTGGTATGTCAGAATATAAAGCAGTTGTGGATTCAGATTGCAGTTTTACCAGTGGGAAGACAATAGAATAATTTCATCACTAGCCCTCGTAACTGGTCACTGTCATGTCAGAATATAAAGCAGTTGTGGATTCAGATTCCAGTTTAACCGGTGCTTATGTTTGGAGGCAAATTCCGAATCTTCAGCCAGCTGAGGTCTCTGTTATTGGATAAAAGATGCAGCACAGTGCATCTATACAGACAGCCAAAGTGTAGGCAAAGAAACGTCCTCTACCATGGTTAGCACACAGGCACTCAAGTAAACCAGTACTGTGAGTCTGCTTTAGCAGTAGACAGCTAGTGTGTCTTGATTCCTGGACATTAGACATAAGCTGACGGAAGCAGTAGCTTTCTTTCTGGCTGAATTAAGAAGAAATTAAGTACCTTTTCCCTTATGGAGTCTAAACTGAAGAATGGTACTGCAGCCACAAAGTGCCTCAGAAAGGAGGACAAGAACTTCTTCAAGCACCAACTGTAAAGGCAAAGCTTAGGAAATGGGTGAATGAAGCCATTGGCAAGGAAGTAAAGGGGTCAGCAAGTAACAATGGGCAAAGCACTGAGAGAGGACCAAAAGGGGATGGCACGAGAAAGTTCTTCCAGGTGCTGGCTGCAGAGGCTGGCTCAGACATGAGTATCAAGGAAACTGTCCTTGCTTAGTTGTGCTATACTTAGGGAAAAGGGTATTTTTTACTAAATAATATACTTTCTCAAGAAATACTTTGCTGTTACCTTCTCAAGAGACTCAGGTGGGAAATGCATACTGAATAAACAGCAAATTAATAAGCTACAGTATCTTAAAACTCGGTAAAGTTTGTGCCTTTTAGTAATTTTAGATACTAGCTTTTATGTTTTCTAGACACAGATAGATATGCTTGATACCACAGCTTCGCACTGGCTGCCATGATGACAGACACACTTAGACTGTTACGCAGCTTGACAGAGTCATGGTGTCAGATTTTACTTTGTATGGAATTGACATCCTTCTATTAAAATTAATGGAGCTGCACAGCTTTGCACCAGTTGAAGATGTAGCCCATTAGTCTTAGTTTCTAAACAGAAAGAATAGTGCTCTGGTACAATAAATGTCAGCCATAGGCCTTTCACTGATTTCTTTCTAGTATTTTAGAATAATATGGTAAGGGAACAGTGTTTCATAGAATAACCAACATTGTTTCTGTACTCTAACATTAAACATTAAGATGGTACTGGACAATGTAATTTTTTCTACAGTAATCTAAACAAATGTCTGAGTTTAAAAAAATAAAAATACATTAAAGAAGACACACAATTCTAATCATACATCAAAGTTCCTCTGTTTGCCATAATAGATATATCTGTAAACTTATATGTGTGCAGAGATCCTTTTTAACAGTGCAAGTAGCTAATCAGTGAAACCACAGGAACTCTTTCTCAGTGAGTTTCTTACTGAAGATTTCTATTTTCAAAACCACGTTTTTTCAGATTCTGTTGTTATCTCTGTAAGGATACTGAGATATCGCAAAGAGAATTTGCTTTGGTGTTGCACCAAAGAGAAATATGGTCCAGAAAGAGGAACACTATTTTAAAGTGTGTGTCTCAGCAATACAATACTTGCTACTGACTGTATCCAAATCCTTCTTTTTAAAAACTTGCTATGTGTCTCATGCATGTTTTCCTGCTATATCAAGGAACAAGTTCTGAAACAGAAAAAAGATATACAAACCATGAGCATTACTTATGGGCCCTATCAACAGTATTGTAAAATGCTGAAATAAATGTGCATACTTTGTATTTCATGGATTTGTGTGTGGAAAGTTTAGCTAGTAAAGAATTAAGCTAAAATACTAGATACAAGGCAATTTTGTTCACCAAGATTCAAGAATATATTGGATATGGGAGCATACACGTCATAGGTCTTTCTACCCTACTAGTTCATGATTATTTTCCTATATACATTTTATGTTGGTTTACTAAACTGTTGATATCTGCCTAACAACTTTCTACTTTATTTCAGAGTCATCTGATATGATGCATTAAAAGAATATCCCATCATACCTATATTTCAACCTGGCAGGGTCTTATAATTTAAAACCAAGACCCCTTTGAAATGCCAGTACACTGTTCTTTTTACCAGATCAGTGGAAGAGTCTAATTAACTTGGCAGAATACTTGAGTCATCGATTACAACATCTGCTCTGCTGTGGAATGATCCAGCACAGCCATCTGTCTTTCACCATGCAAAGCAAGTGGCTGAGGGTAGATTTAATATTTTTCAACAGCAAAGAATAGAAATGAACATGATACAAAATTTAAAGCTGTGTTTCTGAGACCATCAAGGCTAGATACTGGAGTTATGCATAGACCAGCATACTGGACTGGGGAGAGATGTTTGTGCCAAAACATTATTAGAGAAGGACAAGTAGCAAATGCACTCAGTTGAAGCTCACAGGGTTCATTACCATTTTTGTCTCAACTAACTAATAAGCATCAATGCCAATATTATGCCTCAGGCATTCGTTTTTGAGGGTCTCTCAAGCAAAATATAATCTCAGTATCCTAAATGTCATCTTCACAGTGAAATTTCCTAACAGCTCAATATCAATGAAAACAGTGGGGAAAAAAATGTTCTTTCTCCCATCATGACAGCCATGCCAACAAACCCCTCTGTGTATATCTAAGTATGCTGACAGAAGTGTACTTCCGTCAGCTTAAATAAACTTGTTCTGAGACAGCTTTTTCTTGACCAGTTGAGGGTGTTTGTCCTGTGGCTGCCACTCTTGCATAACCCAGCAGAGCTGAATGTCCAACGGGAAGGACATGCCTGAGACATGAGCCTGAGCCATCCATAGCTGTGCTCTTTTAAGAGCAAGCTTCCATTTTGCTCCCTTGTCTCCAGGATGAGTGGTCAGGCATTGCTGAGTCAGTGCCTGCAGTTTAATAGTCCATGTCGGAATGAACAAGTGTGCTTAGTCCTTCTTTTAGAGGCCCAAACCCTTGTTTTCAGAGGCCATCAAGGTCTAATGTTTCCAGTGAGAAAGTGATGTTTGCAGTCTGGCTGAAACATTTGCATTGTAAAATTACTGGTGCAAATACCTCTCTGACTGAAGTGAGAACTTTCACAATCTGTAAGGTTAACTTTCAAGTAGATTCCATTCATTTCACTGATAAAAAATGTTGACTTTTCAAAGAGCAGCAGTATCACAGACAGGTGTTCTGCAATCATTTCATGACTAGCAGGTCCAGTCTGATGCTGGATAGCATATAAAAAACACATTAGCCATATAGAAACTGCATGTCATTCTTCCTGTCCACTAGAGGTGAACAGTGGCTTTAGCAATAGTGCCTAACATTAATAATGGTGTCTCCTTACCACATAAGACTGGTGACAGACAAGTGTTGACACTGTGCTACAATGCCAAAACAAGAGGTAAAGTAGGGTTTGAGGTGAGGGGAAGCAATCCAGCATTGTTCACTGGTGTATCAGTACATACCATAAGGTTCTGATACGGAAGGACAGCCTATGGCTTGTTTAGTACATAGATTCAATATTGCAGCAAGTTCCATGGGAATGTAGGTACTGTATCCTCCATTGATCTTTCTACTTTCATGTTGTGGTAGTGGAAAATTTTGTCTAAGTAGTTGTCTTTCTCCATGCATCACATTTTCTTTCCTCTTTTCTCATATCTGTATTTTACTCTTTTATGTTGTGAGATTTCTTTGGTTTTGTTGTGATTGTTGGAGGTTTCCTTTGACTTTTTAAGAGTGCTGGCAGCTTTCCTCAGTGGCTGCAGGGGAAGCAACAGGAGATGAGGCAGCAGCCTGCCATGGTGTTTTCAAAGAAAGCCACTGGGTTTCACCCACATTCAAAACAGCAGTTTTAGCAGCCAGGTGTTGCTGCCCAGGCTGAAGAGAGACGTTAACTGGCATATAGCGCATCTTCCAAACCACATTATAGACATCATCTAAACCCATTGAAGTCAGGTCCTACGAACTTCACTGGTCTTTAGGGCACATGGCAAGGTGTCCTAAACAGCACCCAACAGCAAAATATGGCATACATATGCCCCCTTTGTAGTCAGCCTCACCTTTTCCTTCCCTTTCCCAAAATAAAGGAGACCCTGCAGGCTTTGCTGATTGTTGAAGTGCTGGGTTAACATTCTGCAGTAATTTGTTTGGCCTGAAAGGTAGCTACAGTAAATGTGTTAGTGGGAACATGCTTCTTTTATTCCTTCCCTCCCTAATGCCTCTATAAAGCTCTGGTTTGCACAGACTTTAATTAGAAAAGAGGAATTTTGCATGCTTTCCAGCTGGGCTTTCTTGGATTTAATTGTCATTTTAGCTTTTATTTTTATTGAATTTGTAGCAAAACAAATTGGTATAATCCTCCAAGCCAAAATAGATACAATCCTCCAAGCCAGCAGGGAATGTACTAATGGAAAGAAAGTTAGGATAAAAATAACCCACTTAACTCTGCAAATATCTTCATCATTTAACAGAAGCTGCCTGCTGTCATGTAGACCAAAATCCCTTATTTCCATGGCGCTATTTTGATTTCATGAGTTTCAGAATTTTCTTAAATGGATTGAATGACACATTTTTTTTTTTTGTTTATATTTTAAAAAGGTAATAACTCTGTTTTCATTCCAGACTACAGGGTCACTGCTGACAGCCACACTCTTTAGGAAGAGCTGGGCTTTGTTGTTTTCTTCATTCTTCATTCATTTTCTTCAGTCCAGTTTCTTCCAGAGGATCAGTGGTCTTGAACACAAAGCTGCATCTGTGGAAGAGGCTGATGTCTGCATCAGTGGCCCATCTGGCAGGAATGAATGGGCTTCATTAAAGAACATCATCTGACAGGTGACATACCAAAGCCACGACACACAGATTACTTGTGTGCGATGTCAGTTCTCCACACTGCCAGTTCAAATACATACACTCATCAGGACCAGCGTGATGCACATAGACACTTGGCATATGGCAACAAAGATTCTGTATTCCCAAGGAAAGAAACGGGGAAATGTGTATGTCAGCTATGGTGGAAGTTAATCAAAACTACTGGGAGAAGACACTGTAGCACTGACAAAAGGAAAGTGGATCTGTTTCTCTAGTGAGTAAAAGAGACATCGCTTTAGGCACAGTGGGTAAGACCTTGCTTACCAAAATTTCCACCTGCAGTGAGGCTTAGGTAGAACTTAGACATCTAAGCCCCAGGCAGCTTTCCAAACTGCCCAAAATGCACTCCTTTAACCACTGTGTTTGTCATGGGTGTATACACATACAGAGTCATTCATCTATTTATCTTGCAGCCCAGAGTTCCTGATGGCCCAACTTCATGTGAAGAATGTTCACTACCTCAACAGCCCAAGGACTGTAGACTGATCTTGGTGTGGGAACTGAGTCTGTTTTGGTTAAAAACAACATTGGCTGTAGTATTATATGCCTAGATAAATCCTGCATTCACTAGGGTATTATGCAAGAGATCGCTGCTAACACAAATTTATTCTCAGGGAGTCACTTACTCCCTTTTCACCTGTTCTGAATCCAAAGGACCTGATAACCACAGATGGTAACCTGGGCATATATACATATTTACTTAAAGATATAAAGGGCTTCAGTGTAACTAGTATTGGTTAGAGCTTGGACATCATAAGTCTAGGAGTTCAGCTCATTGTTAAAGCTTGAAAGACGTAACGTTGGAAATGGTGAACGGTGAATAGCTTCTGGCCTGTGGCCAGGGCTAGAACAGTTCAGGGACTCTGCACTGTTGAGGATAGGACAATGATGGTGGCCAGAAAAAAAGGTGAAAATATAATACTAATGCTGGACGCAGTATGGCCTGCAGGCCTACTACAAGAGCTGCTGCCAGCAGTGTAAACGATACATTTAGCCTTAGGAAGAGGTTAGCGTTAAGACAGTAGTGGCAGGAGTCAAAATTAGGTTTTAAGATACCATGAAATGATGACATAAGTTTGTTAAACAATCAACAAAAGCTTAGTATGGTTGGAATTTAAGCCAGTACACAGGATAAAAGGATTTAAAGAGCAATTTCCCTTGTGACTCCTCAAATTTTGGCAAATTAACATATGGACTATTGTTGGGCTTGAGTTTGCTAGGTAAAACCAAACAGTAGTGTTGCAAGACTAGAAAATGGGGCAACAGGTTTAAAAAACATGGCACTTGGCCAGGTCAGCATCTATAGCTGAAGGCTGTGGTTAAGGACAGTTGTCTTGGAAACAATACTTTCTTTTTGCCCTACAAAATAAATTGGATGTTGGGCAGACACAGAGTCTCCTGTCTCTGTGAGGAGTAACTCTGTAGTCACACGCATGAAAATGTGACATCCAGTGCAGAAACCCCAGCATCCCATATGAGATCCAGGTAATATAGTGAAGAGCAGAATGGGGAGAAGAAAGGTGAAGTACAAGAAGCAGAAACCTTCTGAATTTCATCGATTCATTGACACTTGGATATTTGAGCGCAGTTCTGTGTTGTGCTCATATCCAAAAATGTGAGGTGAAGCTGGTGACCATGTCCCCAGTGCAACTGCTTGAAAAGATGGTCACAATATTTTTAAAAAATGATTCTTTCTCCTGTGATGGAAAGGGGACAGAACCTTTGAAAGAGAAGCTACATAAACCTTGCTTAACATCTTGCTCAGATGTATTATTTTAGCCAGTGTTAGATGGCTGCAATTGACAGCATGGTCCTTGCTGTACATGAGCTAATTAATATTTAGGCAGTGCAGAGGATGAAAAGAGAAAAACTTATGTTAAGTCATGTTAAAGATGAGAGGATTTTTAGATGATGCTTAGGTTAGGTTCCCTAAAACAGGCAGCCCTTCCAAAGAGAATACATGAAAACTTCCTATAACCCTTTGGTGACAGCTGAGCCTTGAAATCCACCAAAGTTCTGTTGGCTTCTTCATATTACACGGCTTCAAAAATCCTTCCTTTCTTGTTCTGCATGTATAATCAACACCAAACCTTTCCTTTCCATACTTCTTTCCCAACATATAATTTTCACTGTAAAGATCTGTCTATAATCAATCCCTTAAGACTAAATCAGGAATGGATCTGGGGATCCTGCTGTAAGTATGCAGTTAGTTAATGCCTAAGAGAGCTCTTTGGCTTTCATCTGAAGGAGAACCAGTTCAAGAATGTAAATGAAGTTGTGGTAGGTTTGTGCTGCTCTTATTATCTAGCCTAGATACTTGTTTCCCAGGTGATTAAGAAGTTGAATCATTGTTCACATGGCCTAATGACAGCTGAGATACAGGCCTCGAGTCTGTATGGATTAGTAAAACAAGATTTCAATTTTCATCTTTCTTACCTAATTTCTGGGACAAATGATTGCTGCTTAGTTAATGTGGAGAATACACAGGAAAAATGTGCTTAATTACTCTCACTCTGGACTGATATACAATTTTTAAAAGCCAAAAAATTGTCCTGTGGACTGAAGACTACGTGGATGGCACTGGCTGAAGTGCATGGTACCCTTGGGGTGCTGAAAGATTATGGATGGTACCAAAAAGGACTGCTTTTTTGCATCTTTTATCTTTCAAATGAAAATTATCACTGCACACTGCAGAAGCAATACACAATAGAAACCTCTTCTATGTAGAAGGGTTTCAGGTGGATATATTCTTTCCCTCGAGATGCTTTGCATTTTCTCTTTGCTTGCTAATGTTATGACTTTGAAGCAAAAGCTGTATTTTGTTCTGTACATATAAAATGGGACACAATATTGCTTATGAAATGAAGAGTCAGAGTAAGTCTCTCTGGAGGATAAGGGATCCTCCTCCCCAGTTGTGGTACAGGGTGTATGTCTTTTCCATAGCAGAATCTGCATGCTAATGCATATGGATGGTAAGAGGTGCTGCTGAACTGGCTGTTGTTACAGTGATAAACTGTACATGCACATGGTTCACCTATAGCTGGTTTGTGGAAGTGCATGTGTTCCTTGGGGAAGCCAAGAGGCACAAGCCGTATACCCTACACACACCACCATCTCTCTGCTACCTAAGACAAAAATGCTTTATAGACAGGCTGTAGTGCCTTATTGTACTGGTGATTTTAAACTGTGGCATACCACCTCAGCTGCTGCATGGTGGGAAGCCAAATAAATCATTATACAATTAATGTAAGTCTGACATACATGGGAGAAACTGTATAATTAATTGTGACTAATGCAACTGTTACACTACAGAGGAGAAATTAGGATTGTTTTCCCACTTATTGTAAAGAATTACCAGAAGGCAGCTTATTGCCATACTAACTACTGCCATTTAGTCATCAAATCACAAACTACCTGCAGTCTGGTTTAGACATTTTTCACCTTAATGCACCAATCTGACCATGCAGATGCCAAATACTGTTTTGAAACTATTTGGATTAAATTCTTCAAAACTCCACAAATGACATGGTCATCGAGAACTCAGTCCAACATTGTCCTCTCAAAACAACAGAATAATTTAATGATATTTTCTGTGATTAGGAAAACTGACCAGAGTTATTAACCATTTTATAACAGGGACACATTCAGATATGGGAACATTTCCTGTGCATAAGCAGGCATTACCTACACCCCAGCTTTCCTGGACTTCCTGTTACATGGATACTTAGGTGAAGACATATTTAAACACATACCTACAGCTGTTTACTTAGATGTATTACTTTAGCCAGCCTTCAAATGAAGCTTATTTGTATATACACTAATGATAACATGGCTGAAGATGATAGTAACTTATGAGAAATAATACATGCCTAATAAGTGATAAGTAAAATGTGAGGTCAACCCACCAGCTTTCCAAAACACCTGAGGGGAAAATAAAAGAGGGAGGAAAATGAGGAGGCCAGTGCATGCCAATTCACATAGGTGGAGGTGAGAACTATGAAGCATTGCTGTCTGAATTATAGTCTGTCTGATCTCTTAGGGTCAAAGGACTTACAATACTTTTTTGAGTTTGTGTAACATCCTATCTACCTCTCAGGAATATTAAGGAGCCAGGAATGGGTGAGATACATTTGTCTCTCCATTCTCAAGTTTATGTAATGCCTGTTTGGATTTTTATTTTTTTTTCCAAGAAATAAGTATATAAACAATTAATTATGCTTAGCACTTAGATGCACAGTGATGTGATGGGTCGTGCATGCAATTTCTAATTACATTACAAATGAAATCAATTTCTTTGTTGTTGCATATAAGTGGGATTGACAAGTTTATTCATCTGACCCAAAGTTTCACAGTTTGTTCTTCTCTTTCTCTCTCTTTATCTTCAACAATGGGCAAAGTTACTTGAAAGTGCTTTCACTGAAGTCATTAAGGATTTTCACAGGACTAGTTTTGTGATGACAAAGACCTGCAGTCAAGGAACACTGACATTGTAGTGTGAGGTCAGTATTATTTAACATCTTTGCTGTAGGCCTCTTGAAAGCAGCCCCTAAAGTGGCAGCAGATGTTGTTACAAAAGTCAGTGATATATCCCACCAGGAACTGCTTAGGAAAACTCTCCCTCTGATCCTGATAATATGAATCAACCTGGCAATCAACTTCAAGGATGACTGTCAGATACAAACTACCATATGGGGGAAAGAAAGCTTACTTAGGAAAAAAAAATATAGGGTTGGAAAATCTAACTAATCTTGATACTATTCCTCAGGAAAGTTATGAGCAAGTCTGAGGTCAGGCAATTGAGCAGAAAATATTGGGAAATGAACCTTTTATTTAAGAAAACACAGATCCTGTGTTTTGTTTAGGGAACAGACAGATTTTCACAGATAGATTTAAAATGGCATGTGGGAAGCAGCAAAGTTTTTGTTTATATTACCATGGGTTATCTGGTATTCTTGTTATTAGTTACATAATAAAATAATAAAGTGATATTGCTTTATTTATGTTCAGTTGTCAAGGAATAATACTCTCTAAGCTTTCCACCGTGCCTCCCAGCCTTTGTGACTAACAAAGATAATTGCCTTGCTCAAGATTTGTGCAAGCATCTCACCACCTGTGTTATGAAATCTTAACTCTGCAAAAAATCCCATTATGAAACAGTTTCCATTAAGAAATACATTCTCTCTCTTTTCCATAGAGATTGCATGGCTGTAATGAACACAAGTTGGAGCCTTTGTTCCTGCTCCAGAGGGTTTTCACTTCCAGTCGTGAGCTGTTTACGGCTTGTGAGCTAGATAATGCGATAGCAGCACAGATTATCCTGATCTTTAGTCATCTCTCAAGACTATAAAAATTAATATCCTGCGATAATAATAAATGCAGTTCCTTGATTTTCAATACTGTCAAAGATTGATTGTAAATCTCAGTAAACAAAGACTCATCCAGATGTAGGTCAGCAGATATCTCTAAGCAACAAGGCACAAAGGGTAAAAAAAACACAAAGAAGAAATTTTGGTATTTTTCACACTGTATCTGATAAACAGGACATAAAACTTTGAGATTTGAAACTTGCATTTTTCTGCTGTTATCTGAAGTCAGATGGCTGATGCTTGTATATGCTTGTATTTTCAGATTATGAGTCTGCTTTTTGGGCTGTTATTGTACAAGATACTGAACCAATTACTTATCTGTGTAAACCATGAAAGGTAACTGCTGGCTGGTTATTTAGAATAATATAGTGAACAAGACTGTAGTCTAGGAACCAGGGATCCACATGGCAGGTGGTTAGAGGCAGCAAATAACTACAGCTCAGTTGGCTGTGATAATCTGCAAGTGCTCATCTCCTAGACACTGTTTCTGCCTCTTCTTTTGACCAGGGACAAGGGATGTCACATCTCTGGGTTCGTTTCAGTCCTTTTCTGTTTTGTTGCCAAGAGAGCAAACTATATCCTGGGGTGCGTCAAATACAGTATAACCATACTCTCAAAAGAGTTTTTTATCCTGCTCTGTTCATCATTGGTGTGGCCTCGCCTGGAGTCCTGTGAGCAGCTCTGGGCCCCACAATGTGAAAGTCCTTGAGTGTGTCCAGAGCAGGGCAATCAACTAGTGAAAGGGCTGGAAGAAATGGTTGAAGACTTTGGGGTTGTTTAGTTTGGAGAAAAGGAGACCTCAGTGCTTCCTGCAGCTTCCTGAGGAGTGGAAGCAGAAAGTTGCTGATCACTTCTCTCTCATATCCAGTGACAGGACATGTAGGAATGGTTCAAAGCTGCATCAGGGAGGGTTAGACTGGAATTCAGGAAGAATTTCTTTACCAAGAGGGTGGTCAAATCCCCTGGAACAGGATTTCTAGAGATCTGGTCAATGCTCCAAGCTTGTCAACGTTTAAGAGGCGTTTGGATAATACCCTTAACAACATGTTTTAGCTTCTGGTCAGCCCTGAACTATTAAGGCAGTTGGACTAGATGATTCCTGTAGGTCCTCTCCAACTGAAAAACATGTCTTTCCTTGTATCTTCTCCTCTCCTCTTTTCTCCTTTCCTCTCCTCTTTTTTACAGTTGAATTATCTGAATTAGAGCCTTTTCCCAAGCAGTTTGCTGCACCTTTCACAGCAAAGTTTTCCTGTTATGTGTAAAGATACTTAATAAAGGAGAGCTGATGCTAGCTGTCTTTAATATGCTTTTTACTGTGGTGCAGTAAAATCAGTAAACCTAGATTTTACTTTCTGACATCTTTTACTTGGTGTTTGAAGGCTGCATTATTGCCACAGTGCATAATTTTGCAAAATTACCTCATTTTGAAATTTTGAATATATTTTCATCTTAAAGATTTTATAATATAATAGAAATACTTTTCACAACTATCATTCTCCCTTGTTTCAAGGCTAGACAGGCTTTGTGCTACTTTGTCACCCCCCCAGAGTCATCTACGTATCCTTCATTCTAACAGGACAGTGGACAAGACTGGCATCATCAGAAAAGGTTGGGAGATTAACCTCTACTTATGCACTGAAAATGAAGTTTAGCTTTAAATTATGCTCCTACCTCAAGCTTGTGAGTCTAAAAGTCACCAATGACTCACCATTAAGTTGCTGACAAACACTTTGGAGCTGTTTCTCCTCTGTACTACACAGCTGGAGACACATACTCTTGGTATGACAAGGGAACTTAACCTCTCTCATGCCCCATGAATTTGGGGGCCCTTCTTTAGAGAACTTGACAATTTGAAATATACCTTTTTCTGACCATGTTGCCTGACTTAGCTAAATGCTCACAATTTCTCATCATGGAAAGACTTCATGTCATTGTCTCTTATGAACGTATTTCCTAAAAGAGAGAGTTTCTCATCAAGTTTCAATTGAATAAAGTTTTGCACTTTTCAAAGGGTTTCAGACAAGTCTAGTGCCAAAGGTGATATCCGGGAAAGGTGGGAGCCAGAACACAGAGATGAAATAAACTCAGGGAGGTCTCACATCTAGACACGTTAATAGATGCAGAGGTTCCTGATGTGCTGCCCACTGGCCTGATCTCTTGATGACATTGATTTCATCTTCCTTGACCTAATGTCGTTTTCAGAGCACCCTATGTGTTCCTTCCCTTCTAAAATTGAAAACTATCATATCCTATCCAAATCAATTAAGACAGAAACACAATGCAAAGCCTTACTGATACCCAATGTCTATTCTTGTTTTGCAAGAGAGCTGTTAGCCCATGGCCATTAAGGTTTTCCTCAGTTTTCCTCTGTTATTTTTAAAAATGGTGTGTAAAATTATTCTTTTCTGAGTTGTGTTGCCCCAACCTGTAATGCTGTCTGGGCTAGTAATAGCAATTAGATATTTTTTATTGGCAATCCAGACCTTGTATCAGTGGCAAACAAGAGCGATTTCTTTTCTAATCTATCTCTACTTCTGCATGTAATTATGCATGCATAAAATGTATGGTAATTTTCTATATTTCCACACATGTAGTGTATAGAGTACCTGAACTCCTCTTTTTTACCACTTTTTATGACCAGAGGGGCATTAAGTACATGTCCATGTAATAACAAGAAGTTTATTCTATTGTCCCCTTTTCATTTTTGGCATCCCTTTTTCTCACATTATTCATCTCTGGGTTTGTATTTGTTACCTGATAACTTGCTTCAAAACCAGTACTTCTAAAAGCTGTGAGATGTCTGCAGCATGAGTTGTATGCATCAAGGTATGCAATTTTCCACAATTTTAACACACAAAAAAAAAAAAGATAAATACGTGATTTATACCACTTTACTTCTCCTGAAGCCCTATTTAGGAGAGTGTTAATTCCTTTAGCCACTAGGTTGCTAATACCTCCTGTTGTCTGTGATTTCTGCCTGAGCAATATATGTGCACCAAAGAAACTTAATACATTATCAAACTTAGTTGTGTAAATGTAAGTCAGAGGCTGTCATCCAGCCAATACAAATACTGAAGAATCATTAAAATGATCATTAAAAGTATCAATGCAGACAAGCTCAAGTAAGAACCACAATTGTGCTTTTATAATAAAATTCAAGTTTAAAATATTCTTTTTATCCAATACTTTCCTAGTCCTTTTATGATTTTAATTCTTGTGGCAATGAGAAATATTTCTGAATAGAAAATTAAATACACTTTACTCATCAACATCAAATTCTGCCATATTATAAGTATCAGCAAGGGATTGACTGTCCTTGTGCCCACTGCATTTGACACAGTTATCACTCCGCAGTGCTTACCCCCACAAGACACACACCTTTTACATTTCCTTTCTTCTTTCCCCATCAACTGTTAGCCCAAGGGCTGCTTTTAGCAGTGCTTTTAATGGCTCCTTTGAAGTCTGACACTCTATTACAAGAGCTAAATTGAGAGCCATTTAACACTCCCTATTTCATTTTCATTACGAAAAAAAGAAACCCAAAACCCACGGAGTGTTAAATGCAGGGAAGCCTGGTGAAAGCCCTATCCAGACCCACAGGGGACTGATTTTATTGATGGCTGCTCTGTGAGGTGTCAGTTCAGTGCCCCATCTCCCTGTCAGTCGGACTAGGGGTTACAGGAGGTGGCTCTGGCTGTAGTCATTGCCTTTCCACAGCTTCTGTTGTCCTAGCTGCTCTACTGGGTTTTGTCTGCATTGATAGCAAAAATATTTTCCAGTTAAACTCGTTTCATCCTAGGTGGCCTAGCACATTGCTTGTGACTACTTTCCTGTCTCAGACTGCTTCCCACAGCATCCTTCTGTCTGCAGTGAAATGTCCTCCTCCAAGGCTCTGCACCTCACTCTGACATGAGTCAAACCTGAGAAGAGACCACTGTGTTCCAGCACCACAGGGAAAACGGCTGTTCAGTTGACAGGTTTTCTGTGTTCTGTTCAAATAATTGATGCTCAGTGTTTCCCGGTAAATCCTCACTTTAGGGGGTGAAATTAATGATTACAGTATAATCCTGCGAATGCCTTAACCAGATGACAATAATGGGATTGTGAATGAAAAACAAAAGCAGTGCAAAAAGCATACTGAATGGTCACTAATTACACCAAAAAGTGCTTTGGTGCTATGAGCCAGAACTTTATTATTGTGCAAGCAAAAGAAAAAGCCTTATTGTAAAGTCATAAATATTTGTAAAACACCAGTAAGTAGTTACACATCTTTCGGTAGGGGCAAGATCTTCTGAAGCCTATTTCAGAAGAAAGTCTGTCTAGGAAAGATTAAAGATTTTCAGAAAGCAGCAAACAGCTGACAATTACCCTAGAAGCCATTCCTAAACAGAATGCTCCTTATGCTCCTGAACTTCCAAGCGATAAGGAGTCTACTAGAACTATAATGTGAAATAACTTCTAAATCAGTGCAAATGACTCTTCTGTAGTTTCCTCATCCTCTGCCAAGGTTAAACAGTTATTATGCTGTTATAAACACTTCTGTTCCAGAAACAGCCTTGAACACAACCTTTAATGAAAACATACACAGGGAGATTGAAGAAATCACAGCTTTTATTCTCTGGAATACACTCGTTTCAAAGTAAATTTGCCAACCGACATTGCAGGACAGTCAGAATGAGAAGAGTTGTACACCTGTTTAAGCCACAGAAGCAAGGTAGTCTCAATCACGCCATATCTTTCTAAATCAGGTTTGGTAAAAATACAATTTCCTGTATCATACTATTGAAAGATAGATTCAGGCAAACCTGCCTGATGAGAATATTCTCTAGGGAGTAAAACAACCTGCTTGATCAAGTTCCAGGCTAGAAAAATTCATGGATTTTATATTGCAAACCCCATCAGCAAAGTGCAGCTAAAATGCAGTGTATGTGATATATATGTATCTACCAAGCACATGGAATCACAGAAGAAGAAAAAAACATGTCCCCTTCAGCTGGCAGAAAAAAAAAAGAAGGTACACATGGCATGAATTCCAGCTTTATTCAAAATGAAAAATTCCTATTGTACTTCTCCTGGGTTTCTACTGAGATCAGTAGAAATCAGTTCTTCAAATTTATTATTTCACTTCTTAGCTCACTAAAACCTTGACCTCAGATGGAGCAAACATACTAGCAAATGCTATTTTTAAACTGTGCATCTAGGTACTTCTAAAGGGTATAAAATGAGTAACTGCCTTCAGAAACTGGCTTTGTAATAGCCTGTGGGATGTCTGTCCTGTGCCTTCCATGTTCTGCAAAACTATATGAGGAAAGCAATGGTTTTTCCACTAAACAAAGGACACTACTTTCTTTCTAAAAAATCACATTCTTATTTTGTAAAATCTCATGTAAATTTAATAAGAAAATACTAAGAAAATATCGAATAAGAAAATCAAGATATGAATGTGCTTTTTTAATGATCTGCTGGATGTCACATTAACTCCTGAGCTACAGATCATGGGAAAACCAGGTTGGTTTTCTTTGCATGGTTGCCTGGTTTATATATGTTTGCAGTTACTGCTTGGAGCCACCTGTGTCTGATTAAGACTGTCAAGTAACCAAAGCATCCAAATACATTCAGATAATAGGATGTTTATGGTTTTGTAAATAAAGATGTCAGGTTTTCAGAGAAGAGATCATAACCTCTAGAACTGCAATATTGCCCTTTCTCAATGTTTTGCTTTTTATTTTGCCTCCACACTGTTAGTAAATTCATATGAACTTGAATGATGTTTCTATTTGATGAAAACTTAAATTATAAATGAATTCATGCAGCTGGCAAGAAATCCTCTCATATAAGTGTCACATTTGAAGTATTGAAATATGGGAATTTGACCTCCCTCTCAAATGAGACAAAATTATTGAGAGATGTTCAGTAGTATTTGTAATACATACTAATGCAGAGAGAAAAGACTCACTGTGGCTCAGGCCTTTCTTCATATGGTATTTGAACTTGCTGCTCCTTCATCCTCCAGCCAAGCTGAAGAGCTGCTGGTGTCAGGCTCCATACCTGTGTTTGAAAGGGCCTCACTCCCTTGGCTGGACTCCTTGGCTACAGCTCCTGATATGATTCCCTTTCTCCGGCCTGTCCTCCATCTCATCCTTTGAAGAGAAATTATTTTCACCTTCACTTAAACGCCCTCATTGCCTTTGAACTTGTCTCATTGCTAAAACTGTCCTAATAACAGCATTTCTCTCCATTGTGCTCATATGGTCCTTGCTGCCTCTTGAAATAACAGGTCACACAATGTAAGGCTTCAACAGCAGGCTTAAGCACATTATGAGTGAACAATTGTGGCTGTCTCCAGACATCATTCAACCCCATCATAACTGCAATTCTGTTACAGTTAAAATGCTGAAGTGACCCATTCCCACCAGTCTAGGAATGGGCTCCAAGGGGAAACACTGAGCACAGACACAGCAGAAATCTGCTTAAGGTGGTGACTTGGGTTTTTGAGCTTGTCTACAAAGCTCCCCAGCTGCTTGGGGAGAAGCTGGTTTGCCTCTGACAAGCGCAAGAAAAGGTCATGTTTTGTGTCTGTTGCATTTTGCATATTTATGCACCTCTCAGAAGCAAGCCAAAATGGGTCTCAATTACAAGTCTCTTGAAGAGGGATTTGAATGCTTTTCTCATATAATAACAGCAGAACTAGAGAGTTGTGTCATGGAAAAAGCATATACAGAGAGACTGCTGTTTCCCAACTTTTCTTTCTCTGCTGAAAGACAATGCCAGAAATCACTGACATTTATGCTGCAGAGTCTGGGTAAACGGGTAAAGAAGAGTACTTATGAAAACAGAAGTGTACAGGTAAATAGAGAGAAACAGAAATAAACAAATAGCCAGATGTATGCATGTGTGTATGTATAGTCTTGAGCAGCGTGCATGAAACAGCCAGATGTTAATCTTGATTTCTAGAAACTGAGTTGATGAGAAAATGGCATTTTTTTTCAGGGTTTGGAGAGAGGGTACTCCCTACATGCCAAATGTAAAACAGGCTAAGCAGGATTATTCAGAGGTGCTGAGCACCCCTATCTACAGCAGTGACAAAGAGTGCTGTGGTATAGCAGCCTCTGTCCTGTGCCTAAAGACCTCCATGCACTGCTCTGTCTTGGCATAGGCATCTGGTCATAGCTGATGCTGTTTGCAGAAGAGGGAGACCCCTCTTGACTCCTGTCTCCATTGGGAGCAGAGGGGATGTCTGACAAGGGAAGAGGTGTGGGGACTCCTGTGAGTTTGCAGCGGGATGCATACATGGTAGCTGGCCCTCAGGGACGTCTCCCACACCACATCCAAGCATGATGGGAAAAACACTGTCTTTCGGTGTCAGTCATTGAGTGGGCAGCCTAACCCAAGAGCTGCATCCCTCTTTTGCTCCTCCTCCTTAGTGAGCCCCTGACAGAAACTCTGGCAGAGACCAAGGCTGTTTCTGCCATTTGAAGGCACCATGAAGGGAGCACAGCCTTAGGTTTGTACAACATAGCAATAGTGTAATACAAGAGTTGATGCATCTGTACTGTGGAGCATCCAGCTCTGCTTATGTATATAAGGCTCCTAAAGACAAAAAGGTGTTTTCTTGCAGCAATGAAATTTCATTTTCTAATCAACTGCAGCAAGTTACTATTTTCTAGCCAACTGAAGTTTGTTGATGATACAGAACTTCATTCCCTTGAGTTGACCCAAATTCTCCAGCAGCAAAAGTCCAGGTAATGCCATATGGGCCTTGTCACTGTGGGCAGAGGCATAACATTATGGCCAAGCATGGTGGAAGTAAATGTGGTAAAGAAAATAAATCATGCTATTTCTACCCCTGATAAAACATGGGAATTAATCGCCTGTGAAAAGCTATCTTGCATGGGCTATATTTTACCCTCATCTTCTGCTCTCTGAATCTTAAACATCTGTGCTCTCTAGCACCCCCCAAAATAAGATTGATTGATAGTCTCAAACACTTAGCTTACACGGGCAAAGAGTACCCAGTTTTGAACTTATCCTAAGGAGAGACAGATTCCTACAGATACTAACTTCACTACTTGCAAGGATTTGTTTGTTACGGGTGCCTAAGTCAGGAATAAAACCTGTACAAAAGTGTACACAATGAAAAGAGGAAACAAGAAGTTGAGAAGTTACTTCAGAAATCCTAAAATTCTTCTCTCAGGAAGAAAAAGGAGCCTATGGGTAAGGGCATGTAGCATTCCAAAAGCTGAAATAGCACAAAAGCACCCAGAAGATGCTTTCCCTAGGGCAGACTCGATGGCACAGAGCATAAAAGTTGTTGCACAACACACAGCACCAGGAAAGGGGGGGGATCTCCATCACCCTGTGCTTCCTGTGCTCTGCTGCAGAGTGGATGGAAGGGGGCAGCTGGGACATGAGTCCTGTGAGTCCCCATTATGCAAGGTCCAGCAGGGTCTGTGCTATACTCGTGTGCAGCCCCCAAAAGGGGCATTTATTCTTTCTCACTTATTTGCAGACAGATTTCTGCACTTCAACATCCCCATGTAGCTATGAGTAAGCCCTTTACCACAGCTCAGTCCTCATGTATTAATCCCCCAGCTCCTGCAATAAGGAACGTCTAGTGTCACCTCTTAGTGGATACACAGAAAGGCTACGGGGAACTGTAGACCCTCTGAGGGAATCATGGACCCTAATCTGGTCTCCATAGACAAAAGACCAGTGCCTTTGCTGATGGGCCAGCTTTCCATACAGCAAAGGTACATGTACTCACTCCTGAGGCTGTGACCCCAGCTCTCAGAGGTGGCCACGCTGGGTCAGAAGGGTGGTTTCTCCATCCCAACATCCTCCATTTGTCAGCATCTGCACCTGAGGCAGTGAACAGAAATTGTTCGTTTCTGCCTCAAAGTCCTCAGGCTTGGAACTACATGAATTACAGAGAGAAAAAGTTCAATTTCCTGCAGTTTCTGCCTGCTGTTGTTACCTGTTGTAAAAAATGAAAGTGGTTTATATTGCTTCATGGAAGTCTACATGTTTTTCACAAGAGAAGAAACTACCTTATGCAGCATGGCAAAAGGCAGTCTTTCACCTGGAGAATCATACTAAGCTCACAAAGGAAAACATAAATATCTGTGAGGAAAGCCAGCTTGTTTATCCACTCTTCACCTTCAAGCAGCTTACAGCCTCAGTGCGCTCACTCTCCAGCAGAAACTTTAGCACAGTTTTTCTTTGGTTCCAGACTTTTAGAGGGCCTTTTTGTCTGACAGTCAACAAGCATTGCAAAGAAACACTCTCTTCCTCAGCTTGTAATGTTTACAAATCTCTCTCAAATGAAATGCCTTCACACAGACTTTGTTGATACAGAGGAGAGCAATATTTAAAACACATGTGAAACTCGCTTGACGCAGAGTCTCCTGGTGGATCTTGCAAAAGTACTATTTCATTTTGGGTTTAAAACATCTCCAGTAAAGCAAAAGAGTCATTTTTGCAAATAAACCAAAAGAGTCATTTTTCATTATAATGCTAGTGTACATGCAAGTGTAATCCTAGTTCTTTCCTAGGCCTGTGGGAAGGGGAGCTGAGAAGCATTAAACCCAGGAGGTTCTACTGCACTGCTTGAAAATTTCATCACCTACAAAAATATTTTCCCTTTTGTGGTAGTAAAATTACTGTTATATGCAATATCTACATATAATGTTAATAGATACAGTATCGGTAGAGCTCAAACCTTTTTTGTTGTTGTTGCATTTATTAAGACTTATGCCTTTTGCCTGTTTGCTTTTCCCATACAATCAGGTTGCAAAGCAGATCTGATAGCACAGTCCACATCTGTTTCAGCATGTGTTTGGGAAATCTGCTGGTTTTCACTACAGCAGCAATGTTACGTGCAATGTAACTGTCTGGAGCTGCTCTCTTCTTACAACAGGCACTGGCTTTACCAGGCAGAGTAAACCACTTCCTTGTAATGTCAGCCTTGTATTTTTAAGGTGCTATGTTTGAAGATTATCATAACTAGCAATTACAGTGCAAATTACATAAGCCTGATGCAGAGCTATTAGAAAAAAAGATTGCAGTCAACCCCCTGCCTGGTTTCTGCAGGGCTCCTTGTTCCACACAGCCTCCTGCCTCTTGAGTTACAGACACGGCCAGCAAAGAGGTACCTGATGCAATTTGCCCCTGTCCTCCGTGGCAGCCTACAGCGTGCCAGCCCTTTACTTCAGCTTTAAGTGGCTACTTGCAAGCATCCCATGGCTGAGCAACATGTAATAAAAGTGCTTATTATTTTTGTGTCAGGTGTTAGGCAATTTAAGTCCATTACATTCAAGAGCCTGCAATTATTTTCCACCCCTCCAGAACTCCAGAGTACCACCTTTACCCAGGGCCCTTCAGGTCTAATTCCTAGCAAGTTACTGACAACAATCAAATATTTTCTCTAACTCAATAATATTTTGACTCTATTATCTTCCAGCATTATGTAGCAAACTATATTAGGAATTGTCTGTCAGTTTCTTCCACAGCTTCTGGAAGAGTGTGCCCTGAGGTTTCAGATACATTCTGGAAGGAAATCCCATGATAAGTAACAGCACAATATATCCCTAGCCTTGAAGATAATATACATTCCTACCCCAAAGAAGTATGTTTCTGGATACAGAGTTTGCAACTCAGTTTTGATGTTCCAGAACTCTCTCCATTTTTCCTAGAGGAGAAATACACTTAGAAATTTAACTGAACAAATTTAAACTAAAAAATATTTAACCTACTGCTTCAATATAGAATAAAAAACATGAAATATCATTTGCTTACAGATTTGGTCATCAGTTCAAAGAATATGATTGAGATCAGTTTTTGGTACCAAGTTCTTCACTCAAGAAGAACGTTGGTTTCAGGCATACATCTCTTTCAACAATCGAGGCTATTTCGTACTATATTTATTTTAAAACTAAAAACTCCAATTCGTATCAGTAGTTGGACATAAATAACATCAGTGTAGGCACAACCAGTTCTGATAGTTACTAGTACTTACTGCTATTTTCTTTTTAGCTGAGATAGGTAGAAGACTCCTGTATCGATCCAATACTTACAGTTTTTGTGTGACTTGTTTTTCCTTACACACTGCAACCAAAACCGTAGTCCTCTGCAAGCAGGTTTTGTATCTAGTCAGTCTCTTCATTGATATCAGAGAAATACTGACAAAACTGGTGATTTGATGACTAAATATTCCCCTATTTCTCTTTTTACTTCTCTTGAGTTCAAGTCAGTATTCAGCCTAAAGATTTCCAGTGTTATAAATGTATGAATGCCATTTTTGCTGGCATGAAAGAGATTTATTTGAAGCACCACGGCACTTCCAGGCTGAAATTTTTTGGGAGACAATACAAAAGCAGCTATCCCTCTGGTTAAGCCAGGCTGTGTTTCCAGAGCAGAGCAAGCCAGGTGTCCTGTTTGCTGGCCCAGACAGGTTGGCAAGAGCAACCCTGGCATTTATGAGCACGACTGAAAACACCTAACATGTATTTTGATTTGAGAGCTTCCAAATCTACCTCAGAGGGCATTCACATGTACATCTGACCATCATTATATTCAGGTGACTGGTGGGTAACTTAGCTAGTCAAGACAACATTTTCATAGTGTGGTCCAAAGCAATTTTCAATTTGGCTACCAAAGCAATTCCCACATATTTTTTTGTGACGACTGCTTTCTGGAGGGGGTTTCATTTGCCCCAGGAGGAAGTGAACTTAATTTATGCTGAAACACAGCAAATTAGAAGGTGTCTGTCACTCCTGTGCCCCACTTGTGCAAATTGGGACGCCTCTGCCTCAGTCCTGCATGAGGCCATCAGACACGTGGTGTGTACTCCCTGCACAGGAAGCAAACTAGCACATCTGCTATGGGGTATCTTTTAAATGGAAATTTCACACATGCGGGCAAAATGGTACTTGGAAAAATACCTGTAGACTCAAAGGAAAGTAGAAGTCTCTCTTGCACTGTGTTTAATTCCTCCAACATGTCATTACCCACCAATCACTCAGAGCCTTGCACTATGCTACTGGAAATGATAGGAAATGGAATCATGTTTCATTTGAGATTTGAAATAATGCATAATTTCACTTAATATCAGTACTTACTTATAGGAGAAAGAACTTAAAGTGCTATTATGGGGAAGGTATTAAAATCTGAGTGCCCTGACGTTCCCCTCCTGCATCTTTTCAAAGCATGCTGAGCACAGCAAGAAAGGAAAGGATTCATTACTCCAGACAGCTACCTGCAGTCTGCCCTCAGGAAGAAGGATGCATTGTAGGCATATTTCAAACACCTACCCTAAAGAGTCTGCTATTACAAACTGAGTTAGCATTTTATTTTCTTTGAAGGCTTATCTGTGCACCTCTCTCATTCCTGATGATTCATACGCAGCAATGTAATGCAAAAGACAAGCACATTTCATTAGCAAAGGCTGCAATCCTGTTTTGATAAAGTATGACTCAGATCTAGACAACTCTACCAAAGAAACAGGTGCTTTGGCAAGAAGATATATATCTCCCCAAATTTCAGCAGTGGGAACACTTCAAAAAGAAACTCTGGAAATTTGTTTTCTCCTGGTTGAGTAGGCTGTAAGCTAGCCATGAAGTTTTCCCCCAAGATACAGCATCTAATCCAACTGGAAGATGACTCTATTGTTTCTTTATTCTTTGTGAGTTTAGAAGTACTTAAAAAGAGAACTTAAAAGGACCTGAACCACAGCATTGAGTACTACCAATAAATCTGTCCGCTATTCAATGAATCTGGGAATACTGAGTCACCAACACGTATAAAACCATTTGCCCTGATTCTTAATTCATCCTGCAAAAATAAAAATAATGTAAATCTGCAATATTTTCTAGAGTGCCAAGGAGCTTAGGGCTGTGAATGGATTTGCTGAGGAATGGCACATGATTGACTAGCAACAGCCAAACTAGAAGGTGCTTTTTTGCTGCAAAGTTGGTAACAAGTTTATGAAGTTCTTAAAACTCCTCTGTGTTTTGCAACTGTAAGAGTTCTAAAAATTCTAATGCCTCAGTTAATAGGGTCCCTTCCAACTGAAGATATTCTACAATATCATGCTTTTTGTCTCTGAATCTCCTGCAAACTGTGGCTTTTCCACACATTCTTCAGTTTTCTAGGGACTGACAAAATCAACATTGCATTTTCAATTACAGTAAATAATTGTAAGGAGAACTATTAAAAGGAGGCATATTCCTGTTTTAAAGTTGCATATCTGCAAGCTTTGCCATCCATTGGGCCAGACTGCTATGAGGCAGTATCTGCGTGATGAAGGAACTCCACATATATTTCCAAACTGTAACAGCTAATGGAAGGCAAATCTCACTGAAAATGGAAAGAGCACAAATTATATTTGTCTACTTTGTTTTTAGAATGTACAGCTTAGAGCAGGCAAAACCAATATACAGCTCTTTCCTTGGCTACCTTTTTATTTATTATGTAAAACACTTCCAGCAGATGTATCTGCCCAGGGTCATCAAAAGAATTTGATGCTCTTCCTCTGATGCTTTTGCAGCTTCTCCTCAATTTGGGAAATTGCCAGATTAAATCTATGCCCTCTCTGAAGTCTCAGAGCTCCCCATTTTCCCCACCCATATACCAGTATGGGACAGCCAGCACATGTCTATTGGAGTATTTTCATATGGGCTAGAAATAACTGACTTAGCACCTAATCCAAACTCCAACACACATCCAGTGTGAGGGGTGTGAAGAAGTGTCGTATCAATCACAATGTCTGCTAGAATAGCAAGATCTAGGACTACATATACATCAACATATATTTGTTTAGGATTGTATTTAAAATTTGCAACACACTAGCATGAATCCTAGACTGCTTTGGGCTGGAAGGAACCTTAAGACCATTTAGTTCCAAACCCCCTGCCATGGGCACAGACACCTTCCACTAAACCATTGCTCCCAGCTCCGTTCAACCTGGCCTTGAACACTGCCAGGGATGGGGCAGCCACAGCTTCTCTGTTCCAACGTCTCACCACTCTTGTAGTGAAAAAGCATTGTTTTTTCTGAGGTTTCCCACCTAATTCCAGACTGAACTAAGAAGCTATGTTTTCATATCCACTTTGGAGAACAAAGCCCACTAAACTGAACTCCAAAAGAAAATGCTACTTTCTTTCAAGAAAGCACTACAAAATCTTTTTGTGAGTCATCACCATCAACTGCAAGTTTAAATTAAAAAACAACAACAACAACAACAACAACAAAACGAGACAGAAAGGAAAATATGATAAATGCTAATCTTGTACAAGAAAATTCACTCAGGGCATGGGGTTTATAGAAATGAAGGTGCCAGTAGGTTAAGCATCAATCTGTAAGTGTTAAGTGTACCAGATTAATGAAGCATCTGTGGTGTTTGCCCATATTTGCTTTTCCTTTCAGGAATTTATCCAGTGTAGCATTCTAGAAAATAAAAACTTAACAAATGCTGTTTATACTTCCTTTTCACGCTACTGCTGTAATCTATATTTATTTAAATGGTGTTGCTCCTTTCTGACATTTTCCCTGGGGCCTGAAGAACAGGTGTTCAGATACAGCTAAAAGCTGTCAAAGATGGAGCTGGCAGTGATTTTAACAGATACAGGGCTAGGGAAATATAAGAAAGTTGTAACTTTGAATAATTAAACACCACATAGACTTTGTAAGACTACCTCATATTACTCAGAGGATATCTTAATTCAGATTTCATCATAAACACAAAATGGGATGTTGACCATGGTGGGACTGACACTGGAGACTTGAATTTGAGTTCTCTTGAATCATTTCTTTGCTAATCTAAGGAATGGATCTGAATCAAAACCTATCAATATTCCTTTTGTTTCCACTCCTGGGCCCAGAATTAGGGGAACACTTTTGCTAGAGACTGCTTAGCCTGTGGTGGGAAGAGCGCTTCATTATGTAGCACTGCTCCTCCTTACCCTCCTGACTTCCTGGACACAACTGGTATATGGGATGAATCTTTATCACTTACTTTCTCATAAGGTAGCAATGCCAGTTTGTTGTGTGGCTACTTCACAGTATACACATGCATACTGGAATAACATGAGTACCTGCAACCTGTTATTTGTAGTTGGGTCTGTAACAGAAGGTATATATTCAACTATTTGCTCCTTGTGGTAAGTTACAATAGGCCAAGTCTTTTGCTCCTCAGGTAAGTAAGTTTGTGAAGATTTATCTACTGCAGGAACAAGGTCTACTCAGAAGTATAGGAAAAAAATGACAGCGACTTCATGTTTTTGAAAAATGGAAAAAAAATAAAAAACCTTGAGTACTTTCAAGGAAATCACTGCTTCTTGCCAGCTGAATCACCATCAAGTGTTGGCATATCTCATGGGCTAATCAAGATGAATGAACACATAATTCAACATCCTTCCAACAAGATATTTTTAACAGGATGCAAACCCTCCAAAAATATTTTTGGGAAAACTACCAAGTGACAGTAAAGTAATGAATACATTCTACTGCTGATCGATGAAAATAAAAGATAAATAAACAGAAGTTATTTTTTTCATGTTCAGGTTTACTGACATCTCAACCAATTCCAGTACAGTGCTAATATAGCACAACTGCTATTAAGAGAATTACAATAGGTCAGAGAGATTATTGCTAACAAATCAAGAGACCCTGAACTGGCGTTAGGGAGAATGTAGCAGTTCTTTGGTTGGGCTACTGCTACACTTTGGATCATGGTGAAGACTACAATGACAGGCAACTGATATGTAGTTGGGCCTTTATTTTTCCCCTAAAGGGCTTTGTTTTTGGACTTCACTATTAACTTCAGCAATACTGTCAGAACAAATTGCCTACTGCAATCTAAAAAGCAAGCGCTCTCAGCTGCAATCATACCTCAAAAATCAAGCACTCTTCAGCTGTTAGCCCAGTACTTCTTTCACTGCTCAGGAAAACAGAAGTGACTTGGAGCATGCCAAATAGGTAGGCTGATGCACCAGTCTTGCAAATGAAGTAAACCAGGAGTTGAGATGCCTGGTGGAAAAAATCTGGCAGGCTGCTCTTTGCTCATAGAGCTCAGGAACTTCAGTATTTCTATGTGGAACTTCACACACTTCCTCTGCAAAGAAGGAAGACTTCTCACCACTGCCACCCTTCTGGAGAGGTGGGCTTTCTGTACTTTTTTCTACTTTTCAAGTTGCGTCTATGTGCACTACTGTACACACAGGAGTGTAGAATGTTTAGTACTGCAAACATTCACCATAAGACTATTAAAAGCAACAACAGTGAGGTTTGAATTGAAAAGTGGGACTGAAATGATCAAGAAAACAGAAAAGAAGGTTATACTTCTCACCAGCTACAGGAAACACAGATCTAGAAGCTGCTGATGCTAAAGTGTGCCCAATGGGCATACTGAAAAGCAGCTAATTTGAATCATTATCATAAGAAGGAGATGGAACTGTTGGAACAAGTCCAGAGGAGGGCCACGAGGATGATCAGGGGACTGGAGCAACCCTCATATGAAGACAGGCTGAGAAAGTTGGAGCTGTTCAGCCTGGAGAAGAGAAGGCTGCGTGGAGACCTCATAGCAGCCTTCCAGTATCTGAAGGGGGCCTATAGGGATGCTGGGGAGGGACTCTCCATTAGGGACTGTAGTGATAGGAAAAGGAGTAATGGGTTAAAACTTAAACAGGAGAAGTTCAGGTTACATACAAGGAGGAAGTTCTTTACTGCGAGGGTGGTGAGGCACTGGAATGGCTTGCCCAAGGAAGTTGTGAATGCTCCATCCCTGGCGGTGTTCAAGGCCAGTTTGGACAGAGCCTTGGGAGACATGGTCTAGGTGTGAGGTGTCCCTGCCCATGGCAGGGGGGTTGGAACTTGATGATCTTAAGGTCCTTTCCAACCCTAACTATTCTATGATTCTATCAGCATTTACCTGTGTTAACGTATACACGTGTAGCAACTGCTGTAATACTGAACCAGTAATTCCTCAGTGAGCCACCTTCCAGGGAACAGTAAGCCATGCACTTCAGAAACTGACTTAAGATGGTGTCTTTGACCTCATATCTGAGTACTCAACCTGCTCTTCCTGGCTAATTAGAAGTGATTAGCTGTTCCTAAACTAATACATATATTGCAAATAGGCACATCGTGTCTTGAACACGACACCCTACAGAACTACTACAAGGTCTAAACCAATGAACTCTTAGAGCCACCTGTGATGCGTTTTACAGGACAGTGCTGTTTGGTCAATTTTCAAATTTGTTCTATTATTCTGACTGAATGTCCATTTTCACAACAAAGCCATAGAAAGAATTAACACTGCCCTTTCTTAACAGAACAGCACTATATACCCTTATGCTGCCAGACCAATTACATCTAAGTGAGAAGATCCCCAAGGCAGCACAGTCAGTGACTTAAAATGCTGTCTCCAAACCCATGGAGTCAACAAAAGCCATATAAACCAACATCCTGAAGCAGGGACAAATGTTTGAGGTAACTTAAATGCAAGCATTAGAGACAAATCAGTTACAGCAGGGAATTGATGATGAAATAGAAACGTAATTAAACCCCCCTACTCTTGGTCGTATTTGATGCATCAAAATGCTATAATGAAGATTTCCCCCTCCTCCAATTAGACTAATCCCACATTTTTTCCTTTAAATACCTAGGCTTTGCATCTAATTAAAAAACCCCCAATATGACTGCATCCTTATGCAAAAACTCCTGCTGCCACTATTAGAAAATGAAATCTTCCTGTGTAAAATTTGCTTTTATCACCCCCCTGCCATGGCCAGGGATACACCTTCCACTAGACAAGGTTGCTCAAAACCCCATCCAACCTAGCCTTGAACACTTTACAGTGATGGGGCTCATTAAGCATTCAAACACACTGTAACATTAAACCACAGAAAATCATTTCAGAATGAACATGAGAGCCAATGCGAATGATGCCACTTGAATGCCTGTGGTTCAGAGCTATCCCATAGTAAGACTCTGGAAGTAGAGGAAGAGATTATGAACAAAGCACTATCTAGGAAGTCTTTAATCTTTTGCTTAAATAAAGTAAAAAAACTCAACCCAAGAATTAGGCACAAAAATTGCTTGCTAGGAAAAAGTGTATGTGGTCTTTTGGAGCAAAAATTGCTAATATTTAGGACTATAGTCACTGCTGTTGCTTAATTGTAAAAGCCAAGACTAACTGCCAATCTACAACGAGGGAAAGGAAACTTAAATCTTGTATCTTGATACTGTAATCAAATCCTATTTTGTGAATTGCCAAAGTTCTAAAACGTCCCAGATTTATAAACCAAGTCTCATGTAGTGTGAAAAAATAAAAACTGGAAAGCAATGTCCTGTTTATTCTCTTAATTTTGGGTATCATATCACATGAATGCTGTGCACTCTGCAACTTCAGTGTGTTAGACACAAAACCTTCCAAAATGGATTGGCTGAAATCTGTGCTTCTAAAGGCTGGCAAACAAAACCTGCAACTACCAACAAGTGAAAACTGGGAAAATACTGATGGATCACCATATGTTTTAGGTGACAGAAAAAACTGCACTCTCAGAGAAGGAAAATAAAAAGTAGACTACTGTCAATTTCTATTTAAAGTTACTTTACCATTCCTTTTTTTTTAATGTATTTTTTTCCATTTACTGTGTGATGTTACATAGCCGTTTTACCAAGATATTTATCAAGACATTTATATATATTTGTATTGTGCGTCATTTGTGCCACAGTGGGTGCTCACCTGCCAACATCATGTGCCATGTTATTATGTTAGGCACTCTGTGTAAGAATTCATGGATCATCTCTTTTACACCTGTCTGACAAGTATCATCACAATTTCTATTACTATGGGTCATTACCAGGTTAACCCATCCTTCATCTTAAGTATCTGCAGACTACCAAGAAAACCAAAAGCCTCAGGGCACATGCAGCCATTTTTAAAAGACTAAACATTCAAGACTACATATTTCCTTATATTTATTTCATAACTGTATTTTTCTAAAACATATTAAAATAGAAAAGATATTCATCTGAGTCATCATACAAAGAAAATCCCAGAATAGTAATAAAATACTGAAAATATATGAAAGCACCAAAACATTAAAATATTCATATTGGCAAAGACTGTAAGAAAATATTTCTTGCAATTTTACAGTAAAGTGTTGTTCAATCCACTCAAATTAAGGAATCGACATTCTAATAGCATGGTCACCATTATTGTAAGGTTACAAATTACTCTGTTACCTTTCTCAACAAGACAACAACCCGTTTTGTGGGAAGCTAAGCATGTGTGAATTGCATGCACATGAAAACAACTTAAGTAACAGCTTCAGAATAAGCAGTGAACAATATAAGCTGCCAACTCATTAAGAAAACAAAATACTGAGAAGCAAACTGAACAGAAATTAAGAAAATGCAGATGTGGTAAAACATTGTAGAAAAGAAGTCTGTGCACCAAGCAGTTCTGTAGCCTTGCCTTTTACATGGTAACTTTCTTAGTAAGTGTATCGCTGCTTAATTCATGTGTTAATTAACGCACTTTTTTAAACTGCCCTTTGCTCTAGAAATAATACATCTACAATGCACCGGAGAGATACTATAAGCAAAAACAGAAGCGGAGCATGACCTTTATTTTTCCTCAATGATCTCTTCATCTGCTGAAATGAGGACACAAAACTGCTACCTGTTACAAAGCCAATTTGTGGCAAAAATTAATTCTAGTAAAGAAATTATTTTAAATATTTAAACATCATCAAGATTGAAAATTTTAAATGCATGAAAGATACCATCAGTCTCTTTTTAGGTGTTTATCATTTTAATATACGTATTTACAGCAATGAGTACAAAGAATCCTTGTTAGTAGCTCTCACTAGCTTCATACACGCACTTCGACCAGTTACTGAGAAATGGCAGATATAACACTTTTACGTTGCCTTCAGCAGTATTTAACCTTCCTTGCTTTTTGACTTGACTTGCTTTTTTCATAAATTCATCCGTAATTTAAGCATATTGCACATCTCAGGATTAAGTTCGTACACTGACTATGCTATTAGCTTTTTATGAGCCAATAATAGGTCATAAAAACTCAACTCTCACATTCCTTCCACAATTTGACTAAGAGTTGCTTTCAAACAAACAAAAACCAGGAACTGTGTTTTATCATGATGATTTCATTAATATCTTTGGAATCAAACAAGGGTTATATTCCTGATCAGTATAACTGTATGTTATTTGGTAGGAAATATTTACAAAAACTCTGCATCCAGAAAAAGCACAAAAATAAGGAATTTAACCAGTGAAAGAAATAAGCCTGAATTACCAAAATAAACAGTAACAGCAAATATCTTCCTTTATATACGCATGGATACAGATTATATTAAAAATCTACCTGTACAACATCATTTCTGTAAATTTTCTTGACCAGGTTAACCTTTAGAATACAGTAAGTTGACTGCACCTTCTGTGAGACCAATTCTGAATGTAAGAATGAATATGAAAAAAATTAAATATTGTATTTAAAGTAGTTAAGAGAAAAAAACAAACCCTAAACAGTCTTAAATTATGTTGTATTTGGTTCTCTCCTTCCAGTTCAGTAGTATTTATTGAGTTGTATAGCGAAAATAGGTCCTAGCTCTAACATCTTCCTAGTGCCATGTTCCAAGTGTCAACTTTCAGTAATCTCCTTTGCTGGTCATTCATTTCTTCTTCTTTTTTTCTTTTTTTTTTTTTTTAATTCAGCAAATTGTACCATCATTCGTTGTTGTCGGCTCACAACCCTCGTTTTGCCAGTTCCAGAATCTGAGTGCAGCACTGCAATCTCTTCCACTCCAACCAGTCACAACAGGCAAGCACATCCAGTGCACAGGAGTTTTTAGCTTCTCTGGGTATTCACCAGGTAGAAGCAGAAGGCAACAACAGTAATTGAGAGTAATGATAAAACAACTGACAACTGCTGGAACCAGAGGCAGCGATCAATCTGCTCTTGAAGTCTTTTATTAATTTGTAGTAAATGAGTTAGCTGAAAACAGAAATAGTTTTACTTAATTAGAATTACTGCACATGAAAGTACTTGTTAGTTATTTAGCTAGTAACTATAAACAGGGGGAGGAGAGAGGGAACACATGCACACGTGGACACAAAAAGACTTCTCTTAGTGATCACTTAATGATACCTTTTTTATCACTACATATTTCAGGAACCAATTCCACTACAGGAACTTCAAATTTTAAGTTATGGACAGTCCCTACTGCCTACATGAAGTAGGTGACATCTTTATACTAGGAACCAAAACATACCACTGAGGTTCACTGATACCCCAGATCTGTAATATACACAAGAGGAATGAGCAAACTGCATTGAAAGTAGTGTCTTATTAAAACATAACCAATCACAAAATTATTAAATCATTATCACAGCTTTAGTTACTTTCTGTTGCTGAGCTTTTAAAATAGTGTAATATACATAGTACCAAAGAGGTTTAGTACAAATTCTTTTATCTCTATCATATTTTATAATTTTGTTCAATATTCAAGACAAAGGAATACACTGTTACCTGTATATGTAAATCTTCGTTGGTTTTTGCTGGAATACTAAATGCATTCTCTTTTAATGTTAGGGAAAAAGGCTTACTACTTTCTACAACATGACACCTGAGCCTGTGAAGAGGGGAAAAAAAAAATGCACCAAACATAAATTTAATGTAACATTGTATAATTAATAGTAAACAGTCTTATCTCACAGTTACATGTTTTATCTGTCTGTTCTGGTTGATTAGTTTTCTAAATGACTATTGCAATGATGGTCTGAAAGGACTTCCTCAGTCCACAACTACATTTTGATATAGAAAGCAAGATCAAAATTATCTGCATGCTCAGTTACAATGTATTATTTTAAATTCATAGCACAGGATGCACTGGGCTAGTCAGTTAAATATTCACTACCAATTTATCCAAACCAAAAAAATCTAAGCAAACAAAATCTAAAGGTTTTCTTTCCATTTTGAACCTCATCATCAATATTTTTTAATAGAGTCCACCTTTTCCACAACTGAAAATGCAGGAACAAAATTTCAAGCCACAGTTGAAGGTAGCGGAATCCTACACAACTTATGAAATACAGCAGAAGCTCCTCTAATAACATACAAGTCAATCAGCATGGGAATGAATTTATTTGCTAAAGAAACTGTTAAATTGAGGCTGTGGCATTTTTCTATTTTCAGGAAAGAGAAATGCTAAGATTTCCCAGCATGACAAAACAAAAAAGGGAGAAATATGCATAATACAATCTAAGTAGACTCTTCAGATAAAGTACTTGCACATGTAATATTAAAGAGACAATAATCATATACTCCACTACTTTTAATCTATGTTTAATCAGCTAAAACAGAACAGAAACCTCAGCAATATACTTCAGTCTGTAAGCACACAACTGGGTTTGGAGAATCCTTCACTGATTACGATATGCAAATGCTATAAATCAGCCAAATGATGCTGGCTAAAATAAAATTGCAGCCAGCAGAAAACCGTACGCTCACCTGTGTTCCATCACTTTGGTCCTAGGGACTTCTTTCCAAAACTGCGCCAGTTCTGGTACACCTGCTCCAGAAGACTGGTCCATTTCTGCTGCCATTATAAGGAAACGATCCTGAAGAGAAGCTGCAAAACCTGCCCTCAAAGACAAAAAAAAAAAAAAAAAAAAAGGAAAGCAAAAGTGTCCTTAGATAAAATGACATTATTGCACAGCTTATAGAAGCATTTTGGGGAAAAACAAAAGAACAAACAAACAACAAACAAAAAACCCAACAAAATGTTTACTGCAGAACATCAGACACTGGACAGAAGTAAAAATAAATCATTATGTTAAGCTCAACAATTTTGATTAGTTTCCCCAAATTCTAGTTTAATTTTACAGAATTAGTTTCATCTGAATGATCCAAGCACAACCCAGGATTGTGTAAAAAACACTTTCTCCAGCAAATTCACCCGAACTTGCAACAATTCAGGGAACTGATTTACGACAGATAAACCCCCACTGGAACAGAGCACAAGTGAGACACCTGCCACTGTGCCTTTTTTTTTGAAGACAAGAAACAGAATGGTATAGGCAGTTACTCAAACACTGTCTGACACCAATGCTTTTTTTACAAAGAGAACATTCCCATAGAAGAGGCAAGGAGACACAGGTATCTGTCAGTCTTAAACCCCAGCAAGCACATACAAATGTTAGTATCTAGAGCATCAGCCTGTTAAAACCTGCCTGGACTTCTGAAAATGTCTATTATAAGCTTTTACTTACCACCATGAAGAGAGACTATTATATCCAGTGATGTGCCAGGTTCACAGCTGCTGTTACTGGGTTTAACTCTGTATTTTTCAGGAGCAGTTGTTCTCACCTATAAACAAGAAATACTAAGCAAGTATATAGTAAATGCATGTACAAAGTATGACTGTTTCATAACCTCATTCACTCTGCAACAACTAAAATCCCCAAAAGCTTAAATATTAAGACAAATATTAAGACAAATCTTTAAAATGCTTTCTCTTGTTGGAGTAATCAGATACTGGTATTTCACTTTTTCCTCTCTCTCAACCACTTCTATCTTCTCTTTTCTGGCATATATAATTTTTTTCCTCTCTTATCTACATATTTAAAAAGAGCCAAGAATATTAAATGCACTATCTGTTAAAATTTTAGATATGAAAGTACGGAAACTTTAGTTATTTTTTTGTGCAGAGAAAAACAAATCAAGATGCAAGTCAAGTCAGTATTTCTGAAGCAAACAAAACTGATTCTTTTGATGGTGACATCTGCAGATTGATTTGCATCGTTTCGAAGCTCAGAGTCTTAGGTTACTAAAGAAGTAACCACTGCCATAGCTCTTTTTCAGTCAGTGCTCCAAACATTTGTATTACTGATTACCCTCTCCAGGGTGCTACCATAATAGGCACAAATTCAGCCAGATTTCTTTGATCTGCTCCAAACATCACAACAGAATAAAAATTTTAGACTGAAAATTCAGTTTAATAGTATTTTGTCATCCTTACTCAAAACAAGTTACATACTTAGTGAAGTAAATGAGGCCACATATAAAATACTTACCTTAAAAGCCACTACGTTTTTAGTGACATTTGTGAGAACTATCAAACATTTTTTCTCTCCAGTTTCTTTGGATCCAAAATATAACTCTTCTGCTGGGCTAATAAGAAATTTAAGATTTAGTTTCTTCAAATTATCTATACGACATACCATAGAAAAAATATTACCACAGAGGAAAATAAAACACTTTCAACCCTGCAGCTACAGTCACTATAAACAGTTTTTCATCAAGAAAGCTGTGAAAATAAAATGCAGAAATTCTGTAGTGAAGCTCAGGGTTGACTCATGAGCACTAGCAGATCTAGCTGCCTCATCTGATTGCTGCCCTTGATTTCTTCCATCTGGATGAGCTGTGACCGGCAACACCAAGAAATAGCTAACAGATATAAACGATAAATTCAGCCACTGCATCTTAGAGTGGCACGTTAAGGGAAAGCATCATTAATTTTAATTCATGCTAACATTAAAGAGTACAAGGTGTCACAGCCAGAGAGTAATTACCATCTCATACATCTATCCTTGTAAGGGATATAGTGCACACATCAGAGGAGCAGGCAGATAGATGCGAGTGGCAATCATTTCAACCACTAATGCTAAATCCACTTGTACTTACGAGTCAATCTCCACATACTTCTGGTGACACATGCATAAATAAAAGTTATTGCTTGCTTTTAATATTCTTGTGCAATTAGGAGACTCATGCATGAAATCTTTTAAACCACATCAAACTAATACAACTCATTTTGGTATAAGCATTCAAATGAATACTATTAGGCAGAAAGTAGGGCATGCTCATATACTACAAGTTCAGAGGAAACTCAAGTGAAAAACTGTTCCTTTCCATGTCACACTAGACTACACAAAGAACTCCCATACTACACAGTATGAGAACTGCATATTCTTTTGACAGAAAGCTTTGTCAAAAAAGTGTTTTTTTCCCCCTTCTCCCCTTTCTAGAAAGCTAATTTCACATTAGTTTGACCTCCTCCTCAAAAGGCCTCATTTTACAGAACCAATTCTTCTTTTATCTCACTTAAAGTAGTGTATTACCTGAGAAGAAAAAATGGTGATATAGGGCAAGCCTGAAAGCCTATGCTAGAAGCAGAGTCTGGCAGTGACTGTATGGGGAGTTTAAGTGGGGTTGGGGGCGTCTGTGTTTTACAATGCATTAGACAGTCCACAAGATATTTCTTTTCTTCTTGGTGGGGAAGAAAGTGTGCAGAATCAAAAAGCAGAAACTGATGGGTTTAAAAGAGATTAACAGAATAACTGTACCCCCTTCTCTCAGGTTTGATGTGGCTTTTTTTGTTCGGGTTTTTTTTTTTTCTTCATTCCTAAATCCTCAACTTAAGTGACCAACATCAGTAAGGAAATGAAGAACTCTTGTTACAGATACCTTAATACTGTGCCACTGCAGTTGCGTGTTGCAGCAATTGCAAGATGAACAAAAAATGAGGCAGGAAAGCATAGCTAACATCAAAACAAGCTAGAAAAAGAGCTCAGGGAAAGGAACGTTCTTCCAGAGCCTGATCTTTCTTGTTCCACCACTACCTGCGGCTACTGACAAACCAACCAAACGAGTGAGGCTTGGGGCCACTGCTGTATGCCTGATGTTTATGCTGTCAACCAGTTTCATAGCATTGGAGGTGGGTGGGATGTTTAAATTTAAATGAACACTGAAGTTTTTTAATTTGTCTAGAAACCCTACCTACCTTTTCACTTTGATGCGTGTGGAGTAACCATTCCAGTTTGTACTAGAAATTCTTGCCTCAAAATATACCCACAACATGAGCTACTCTTTTGCCAGACAGTGCAAGTAGACTGCTGCTTTTTTTACCTTACCAAATAAATTCATTTATTGAGGAGGAAAGCCAATAAAGACCAGCCTTTTATAGTACAGTATGCAAGGCAAATACAGTTGTGGTCTAAGTTACATAGCCAGCTGATTAGTATGGCTACAAGAAAAAGAAGACCACAAGTACCACACAGTGATAGATCATGAATATTCCTCCAAGGGGTTCTAAGGAGGCCTCACTGCGTCTTCAGCTAGAGTCACAGAAAGGCTTGCTGTTGATTTCATGGTGCCAGAGCTGCTGTGTCTCAGCTTCCTAGTCATGCTCTAGGCTGCTCCCCTCACAGGACAATGCTGCTATCAGCAAGGATACAAGCTAATTATACTGGCAGGGCTTACAGTCTCCAAGAGAGGTGCATGTGACTAGTTACAAATCATCTGGTCAATAAATTTTGGTTCAGTGAACTGAAAAACTGAAGGGAAATAAAAACCAGTTCTAGCTTCTAGAGAGTTAGAGTATTAATAAAGAGCAACAACTGCACATAATTTCAAGAGCTTACTTAAGAAAAAAAAAAAATCAACACACCAAACAGCAAGGAAAATGGACACACCAGTATTTTATTTTCCATGATAGCAAGACTATAAATACTAGCACCTCTAAACTTCACCAAGTTTACTCTTTCATGTAATTTACATGAACTCCAACACTTCCATTTCAATGGTAGAACTTGAAATATACTGAGAGAAAAGAAGGTACAGTTAATGTTGGGGTTTTGGGTGTTTGGGGTTGTTTGTTTTATGCTTGTTTGGGTTTTTTCAGAAGTGGATGGAAGATCAAGAATGCTTTTGGCTTTAAGCATTCTTTTAAAAACCACAATTATGCAGTCTATGTCTTTGTCCTGCCATAGGAGAAACTAAGTCTATACAGAGGAGGTTTTCTGCACAAAGGGGTATAGAGTTTTAGTTTCAAAAATCAGGAAAATTTGTAATTTTTTTATGCTAATGAGCATGTCATTATTAAAATTCATTCCCAAACTAAGTCAGTACAGCACTTGCAAAATTAGCTAAGGAATTACCTATAAATTAGATATTTTCTTCATTCACCTAATAGAAAACTGGAAGTGAAAATGAAAATTAACACCTAAATCAATCTCTAAAAAAGCATTTTACTCTGAAAGGCAGTGAAAAGAAAAAGTGAAATCGTTTAATTGCCCCCTCACCCCCAGTTTAATGATAAAAGGCAGATAAACTTCAAGATGTAAGCACCTTGGATGATAAAATCTTCTGAACAGATATGTCATTTATACAGAGCACTTTCCAGGCAAGATAAATTGGACCCTTTCATTAAGTTCAATTGGTGTAAACTACTAGCATATACAATAAAAGAATTCAACAGAGATTTAACAGTGAAAGCTGTCTTAGAAAACACAGCGTTTTTTGTTAAGCCAATGCAATCAATGTCAAACCACTGCTCTCATTACGGCTAAGCACAAGTTTAACTAAATCCAACAACAATTTCTCAATATAAATGAAACCATGAAATGTTTCTACGATTGTATGAAATGTACACCTACTAAGCATGCCAACGACAACACCAAAAGACTCACTAAAAGCATGTAAACCCCCAAAAATTCTTTGAGCTTTGTAAAAATAATTAAAATAATTCTTAACTCTTTGAGGGATGTTTGCAACTTGTCTTCCTCTAATAGCCTGAAAAAAAAGCTTATTTTTAAAAAACAACTAGTTCAGTACTCTAAGTGTCCAAGGTACATTAAAAAAAAAAAAAAGGAAAATTATTATTACCTGATATGCAATAAAGATCCTTTAAAAGTAGTTAATGCTTTCTTTACATTTTTTGGTTTGATCTCTGTTTTGTCAGTTTCCTCTGATTTGGAAATTTGTTCTACAGAATTCATCTGAGTAAAAATGACAGTTATAATGATTAACTAGAAACTTCGGTTATACAGGTTACAATATCATGCAGGTATTTCAGAGAACATAAGGAGGTTTATCTCAACAATTTATATACTGCAGGCCAAGCTTAATATGTATTCATTCCCTGAAGCTGCTTGAAGTCTGCTGAATAAAATGATTTGCTATATAAGTTACATAATGTATTAAACACGTGTGAAACAAAACTACAATTTTGTTTTTCCATGTATTTTACTGATGTTCATGTTGGTTATTTTTGAGAACTACACACACGTTAAATTACTAGTACCTCAAATATTTAAGATTACAAAGCACTGATGTTATCCCACTGCGAAACGTTTCAATTAAAGCAAACATGCCTGTACAATCACTGCAACACTGAACAGAAACCACAATAACAATTACAGACTTTATTGCACTGCAAAATTCCTAAACATATCTTCATAGCTTTTAGATGGAATTCTGAAGTATTGAAGAACTTGTAAGAAATAATCCTGATTGAACTGGTGAGTCCAAAATTGCAGATATTTGCATTCTGAGATTTTTCCTCCATTACACTAAGAAAATAGATGTCAGCAGGCCTGGACATCTTATTATTTAAAAAAAAATTAAAGAAGTCTGGTATCACGTGCAAACAGGGCCAGGAAGGAAGAAATACAGGAGACTGAAAAAAATAGTGACATCATAACTCAAATGAGCTAGCTGAACAGTTTGCTTAGCTTTGGTTTTATTGCGCTTAAAATACAAAGAGGAGACATGAAGAGAATTCCATTTATGTAAATTAGAAGTATGGGAATGAAAGGAACACAAAATTTTACAGAAAATAGATTTTATAAAAAGAAACCACCCAGCAATTTTATTTCCTTTTTATATATATCTAATGATAGTAAAAAGTTAGTTTGTAAATACACTGCACTAGTTATGTGTTGGGTTTCATTCTATATCAAAATTACCAGAAAAAATATTCCTATAGCTGCCAACACATTAAAGTTGGAGGCATTACAGGTCAGGCACTTATTAACGAAGTTTATCACTCATGGTTCCCTCTACTCTGTGGAAAGAAATAGGCCCTTCTGTGGGATACGGGGAAGCACACATATGTATGTGCATGCGCACATACACATATCTATTTATATAGATATATATCTATAAATATATCTAAAATAGATTAATTCTTAGCGATGACAAGAATCTCCATATAAAGACTGGTAGTGCAGTAAATAATGAAGACGATATATCACAGATCACTTTAAATCTGCTAGTTTGGAAGCTGGCCTTATTAGACAGTATTTGAATATTTATAATCAGACACAGTGAAGTAAAAAATAATTAACTTAGAAATAAGAAGTGCCAACCATTCAGAGACAAGGGAGTACCTTCTGAAAAACAATTTTAAAATAGTAAAAAAAGAAATCAACCAACAAATAACATAGGGCCTTAAGTATGCCTTATGATAACTACATGATATAAGCATAAATGTCAATCTTAGTTCACTGAAAAGATGATTAGCAGTTTGATTACACTGTATAAAAAAAGAAAATACCATGAACTAAATCAGATGGGTTTTTTAAATTTTGACTCTTAAAAATAATTACACAGAAAGCTGAAGTCAGCCAAGCAAATTAAAATACATACTGAGGTTAATAAGCACCAAAGCCAACTTACACACTGAAAAGGGATTTTCCACACTTCTGTATCTGAGAATCAGAGCTTGGAAGATGTGCTACAATGAAAACAAGCTACTGAGTCTAATGGTCAGGAAGTTGCCATGGTTATGCCATGCTTCCTTTTTATCCTAAGGTCAGTGAAATTATCTTATTTTGGATTGCTGGCCAAGTTGCAAAGAACAACTGGACTAAAAGTGAGCTCTGCGTTTCAAAGTATTCTACTCCATTAAACAGAAGTTTTGCAGTGCATATTCCAAAATTAATTATGGCTTAAAAGTAGTGTATTTCAGATTTTTCCTACTATTTTCAAGAGTGATATCCTCAGTGACTATCATTACATAGTCCTAAATAACACTTCATATGGACTTGTGTAAAATAATGCCTTTATATTTCTGGACAAACACCACTGCAGGAAGATTATGCTGTAAAACAGAACTGATGGATTGGGGACACAATTTCCCCTGGGACTAAGTGAAAACTTTTATATGCTGAGGTTTTATCAATAATTTAAGAGATCAGATTAATAACCAGTAGAGTATAAATATTTAAACTGTTAATATTTTCTCACGTACATACTGACTTCAACTTCTAAGAAAGCTAGATGTATTTTAAGATTTACCACTAGATAACCCAAAATTAAAAATAAATCTATTAGACAAACTTCGAAAACAAATCACAGAAAACTTTTACATTTTACCGAACAATTCACTGTATACTAAATACTTGGTATACATTTTGCTCAGTCAGAAGCATGAAACTGATCTTAAAAGAAAACAAGCAAGGTTGAAACTGCAAAGAATAATCTTCAGTTTTAATGGGTTCTTTCATCAAGCTGAAGAGCAGAAAAAAAGAAGAAAAACATTCAACACACGAAGGCCAGACAAGGAACAAAATTTATGACTCCTGTCCCCCTTTGTAACCTAACTATTTAACTAGGCTTGCCTCAGCCTTCAGAGTTAGATACCTTTTTCTGATTAAGGTTTTGTGTTTCATTCAGCTCCCCAGTCTCCTTGGTGTCCGCATCTATCTCTTCTTTACTTTCATGTTCATCTTCACTAGTAATAGGCCCATTTTCACATAAAGGAGTTTGAAAATCATCATCAACCAATGGAGGATAACTGTACTTGAAAGAATCCTAAAACATAAGGAGATTTTTAAAGGACCAGTTATTTGGGAGGATGAGAAGTACCTTCTCTAGTATTTTTTAAATGAAAATACTATAAATTATTTTTTTCCTCACATGACTCGTATGTTACATTTATCCATTCCAAGTTGGACGCTTGTGTAGAAAGGTGACACTACCATTACTTTTTATTTTTTCATCATTAACAGACAAATAAATAGTCACCCAATGAAGCCACTAAATTTTAACTACTGTTATTTATAGTCACAGCACAACTGCAGAATCTGGTCTTATCAAGGATCAGCATTCAGTCATAATACTCAAGTTTCTTTTTAGCTGTAGGAAACATGGTTTAAATATGACAGCTATTTCTAAAGAAGGTTCCAAGAGTGATAAAAACTTTCTTTGTACTGTAATTTTGTAATAACCACAAGGAAAAAAAAAAGTTCCCAAGCTATGCTAACCAGCAAGGAGTTAAAAAATAAGTGTTTCAAGAGAGGTCTCCACAAGCATGTTTTTCTCAAAACAAAGACTAACGATGTTAGGAAAAATGGAAAAACCTTAGATGGGAAAGTTATTAACGCTCTTAGAACTGACAGGTAACATGGAGCCAACGTGGTCAACAATCACTAACTGGAAATGAGACCAAAGCAGGATAAAGAATAACTCTAAAGACTATACTCAGCCAAACACTTCAGGACGATATTTAGCAATGCCACAAGTTCTTTCTTTAAAGATGTAATTACCTATGAGGCAAGCTTGTCTTAAAAAGCAGACAGGAAATACTCAGCTCTAAGAAGGAAGAAAAGAAACTTCCCCTCTGTTGCAACAGGAGTGCAATACTGTGGGAGCTAGTCCCAGAATCACTACTATACCCCATTCAAATCCTTACTGAAGCCACATCGGACATCATCAGCCCTTCCTCCTGAAGTTCAGCCATTTCAGCTTTCTTTAACGTAAGAAAGTTCTTATGTGAGGCTGGGGAGTCTGGGCAGCAATTTTCCATGGAGAAAGAGGGTATCTTTTCTTCAAGAGTCTCATGCAAAAGCACTTTTTAAAGGCTGCTATTTTCAGTAGTAACTCGGGTACTTATGATAACTTAGTCCTTTATGTTCCCCCGAAAAGTTTCATATTCTGGCTACCCTGGGTTTATATAAAAATGAATGTGGCCTCTCCTATTATTGCTATTCTATTCTGATGCTCCCTATAATTCTATTAAATTATGAAGGTTATGTGAAGTGATTTTACCAGCTCTGTGAAAAGTTAAACCTCATGTACAAGATGCTTGTGCTGTTTTGCTATTTAGATTGCACTGGAATGGGATTCAGGTTCGCTTAGTGGGATACTGGATTGTGGCATAGTCTTTGCAGCAATATTATACCCTTTTAAAAAGAATCTTCTACAGCCATGTCTTAAAATGCAGCCCTAGAGACAGCAAAGAGAAAATAATACCAATATAATTATCTTTAATGAATAGCACCTTTGGAGCAGGATCAAAACTGAGGGCCACAAAGTCTATTTTCTGTCCACAGAAAGTATTTTATTAAGCAACACAATCTCAAATTCATCAGGTGGGAGGAAAAAGAAAAAAATAGGAGGAAGAATGACAGTTAAAATGGATATTTTTTTTTTAAAGGTCTAAAAAGCTACATGGTTTCCAGTGACTTAGAAGTGGGTAAGTGATTCAGAAGTTATTTCTGTACTTAACACTTCCAGATACAAAATTGTCATTAATCTACTTTATATTAATATGATTTACAAATTATCATTGGCAGAACAACTTCAAGAAACTTCACATCCATGAAGTGCCAGCTCTCAACCCCACATATGTAATTTATATAGGTGTCTCAGTCTATCACAAAAGGACCATGAAATGTTAATATACTTACAGTTCCACCCATGTGAGGTGGCAGATACTCTCCGCTAATGTATTCCTGTACATCACTCTTGTTTGTGAACTTTAACATGCTTATTGCATCTGGGCCAAGCCAACCCTTCACAATTTTAAAAGCAGCTTTAAAACAAACAAAAAGGAACACATAAGTTGTCCAGAAGGTTTTGGTTTTGTTTTTTCTTTTCCCAGTGCACTACTAGACCTTACTGAACACAAGTGAGCTACAGCCCATAAGATACGGCAGAACCTGCTGTGAAACTGTTACAATAGGGAAACACAGTGCAAGGAAAAGAGTATTATTTACAGAGAAAATATTTTACTGACATATTTTTCCATAGATGAATGCAGTTAGATCACAGGCCCTCACAGAAAGAATATCTGAGTTAGTAACTTGTCTTGGAATTTAGCCCAAAAAGTACTGAGGGAGCAAAACCAATTATATTTCCAAATCTGAGGGACAAGAGGTTGAGAACAATATGCATGCACTCTTCTTTGTGGAGATGTTTTGCTGCTTTAAAGGACAACTGTTTATGTCTACAGAGGATTTTCAAACACCACAGTTATTTCAGTGATGGTAAAACGTGAATATACAGCACTTAAATATGTATTCATATAGTAAAAACACAGGAATAACATGTTTCTCATATACATTATAATTAAAGATAGTTATTGAAGTATACACATAAAAACGTATGTACCAGTATCTGTACCCTGCTTCAGGCATCTATCTTAGATTGTGTATTCTACTTTTTGGCTGGTTACAAGCATCCATCTTTTGTTGATGACAGTATTCCTAGATTATGAACAGACCTAGCTTTGAAAAGAAACAGTTTGAAACCTTCAAAGAATAGACTAAATATCAAGATTTCCCTAGCTTTAAAGATAACAGGTTGAATACAGACTCCATTTGAAGTATGATGCAAAATACGATGCTAGAAGGAAAAAGAAGTATGCAACCCACTAAGTGAAAAATTTAAAGGTAGTGTTTAACAATTCTCATCATTTGGTGGTATCTACACAGAGCAGAAAAGTGCTTCCTAACTATGCAGTAGCATAAAAAGAATAAAAAAAATAAAAAAAATCATCAGCATCTAAAAAATAAACCCCCAAAACCACAAAATCAAACAACTCACCATTCATTATCCATGGCATTTCAAAGATAACTATCTTTGCTGAAAGGACAAAAAGAGGAAACAGACTTGAATGCCAAGTGTTATATATTTTTCCATTTAAGAGAAAGCATAGCAATAATGGTCATGGAAAAAGTGAATACTCATTTTCAGAAACTTCCATGTTTACCTCCCAGTAGAAGCAAATTTGTATAACTGTATAAATCTATTTCTATTATTATATAAAAAAAACTCCTTCCAAAGAAATGGAAGGAATAAAATTCTAAATTATAAACAGCTTATACACTTCCCCAGGATACTACTTCTCTGACATACTGTTACTTAATCTTCTCAAATAAGGTAGAGAGGAGTAGGACTCAGCCTGCCCTTGAAAAGCAACTACTGAATGGAAAAGGAAGTTTGACTCATATATTCAGCACCCCTTCTTCCTAAACAAATAGCAAGTGTCTTTGTAAATCTACATTTTTTCTAAGCTGTCTTTGTTTTAGCGTAAGTCTGAAAAATCCTTTGACTCTTAAGTGTCCCAAAATTTCTCCTGAATGTCAAAAAACCATGATGTTGCACTTGCCTTTAAATTTGGTATCTGATAAAAGTTTTGAACTTTGATCAGCAAGGTGAAATGTAACATTCAGACTTCAAGCAGCTGGTATACAGGTTTTCAAAATTTACAGACACATTTTCACCTAAAATTTATGACTCATTTCAGAAGAGCTAGCAAAAGCTATTTGGTGTTTGCCTATCCACTAAAAAAAATAAAAAAAAAAAGGAAAAGAAATAGCAGGCAAGCATGCAAGTTTTTCCAAGAACACACACAAACTTGCCCAATTTCCTGTGAAGAGTAAATAATTGCTCCTAAAATTTTCTATAGCTATTCATTCTTTGTCCCCTGAAGACTAGGATACAAAGGACACAAACTGTTATGCAAGTTTGTAAAGCTTCTAACCAAGTAATAAGTAGCAAATGAAAAAACAGGCCAAATGAGTTCCATTAGATTTTTTAATCCATAAAAACATGTTTTAGACTATTATTTCATGAAAAGCCAGTCGATTTTTCATGATTATAAGTTTATTTACAATACAAAGTTGTGCTGACTCATGAGCACAAAAATACTCTGAATCTGTAACTTCCATGTATTTTATGTAGTTACCACATAAAGCACATGCAAAAAGATGACACCCCCCCGACTTAGTTTTCCCACCATCATCTGTGATATTATGAAATGCTATTATTACACAAGTCTCCAGTGCTTAAGAGCTAATACACGTTACTTACTGAGAAAGTTTGGGTAATAATCTGTAAAACAGTTGACAATAAACCGAACAAAATCCAAGTCCTAAAATAAATGCAGACAGTGAATGCAATGTAAATCAGAACATGAAAAATGCAGGCTTAGTTAAGCTAAGGCATTTACTGAATAGCATAAAATACTTATCTCATAATCTATATTCAAATTGTATACATACTACAAACATCATCCTAACTCAATGCAATGCTTTTCACTTCATTAAAACGCTGCAGGATTGTGGTCAAACTTAGCTTTATCATCTAAGACCGAAGTTAACAGACTTATTCTCAGTGGATTAAATTAGGTATCTAAAGTACTGCAATAGTATCAGTGGGATTTAAGCTGTACAGGAAAGATAAAGGAAAAATAAACCATTAGCACTAGAGAAGCCTAACAGATTATCTCAAAGCCTTACAAGGGAGAGCATTAAACATTTCCCTTCAATAACTTATCTTACATATTGTTCAATATACTACTGCATTAGTTTGTGGTATGCAGAAAAACTGTGGCCAGAGGCAGCTCTCAAAAGAGCTGCTTGTATACCACCCATTTTCAGGGTGCTTCCAACCAATGAGCAGCAGCACTGAAAGAGTATAGCCAAGTCTCCATTGCAAAATCCAGGTATAATAGAACTGACTACACGATAAAGGGCAAAAAAAGGAATTTTGTGAAACAGATATAAAGAGATGCTTTACCACAATAAGGTACTTTGGTTAGGTGGGAAGCCTGCCATGAGTACTCATAGCCAGTGCTTCTAACAGGAGTGACCACTACTGTAACTTTAAGAAACAGTACAAAATATATTGCTGACAGAGGATCCAAAGCCTGTCATAACAATAAAAAAATGCTATGGCAAACAGGCTCCTAAAGTGATATAAACAGGCTATTACAACATCTGCAGACAGAGAGGGGAAAAAAAAAACCCAACCAAACACAACACCCTGTATAAAAGGATTACCCACAACCTGAAAGCTGCATTAGTAGCTTCAGTAACTGAAAACTAGCTGAAAGCTTATCTTTAGAGATAGAAGGTAGCCTTAATACAAGTATTTATCTCAACTGGCTGCTGCTTTTACTAAATACAGTATCTTTCATTTAACAGCATAAACACAGTAATAGATTCCCAAGAATTGATTACAATCTCCTGTGCATTAAAAAGAATGCTGCTCTTTATTCCACTGCCTACCCAAAAGCAGCACTATCAGATTTTAGGAGGCTGGTTCCATTACTGTGATCAAGGTCTGGAATTAGAAGTACAGATTTCAGCAGACCATTCAATAACTGCATCTATTTTAGTTACTTGAACTGTGCAACAAGTCATGAGCTATTAGAATTACCTGGCTGCAGACCAGTGATAAAAGATGACATAGATGTCTATAGAGATCTATGGAACAAATCCAAGTTCTTTTAGGATAAAGTTTTTCAACTCTGTACATGGGTACAAACAGCCATTAAAAATATATTTCTGTTCTGTAAGACATGTTCTAACTACACAGCAACACTGTACAATGGGACACTTATGGACAGCACTTGCTGTCTCAGTGTTATCTCTGGGAGTCACAAAGACATTAGAAAAAGTTGCTTCAAGATAAGCCCCATAAAACCCAAATCAAGCTGCTTTTTCACATCAAGGAAACTATTAAAATCCTCTATTCTTGTTATATAAAAACATAGCTCCTGTATCATCTTTAGGATTCTGGGTAGTACAGATAAGAGCACCAATCCTGCCTTGCAAAACTGAATTAAACCGTATTTATTTGTTAAAATACCTTCTCAAAAGCTTGTGGCCCTGTATTGCATAGCTGCAAGGTCGTAATGCAACATTAATCTTGTCTGAAAAAGGTAGAAAGGAAGGTTTTTTCCTTATATTTAAATGCATTCCCACTACGCTACAAAGAAGGAACAACAAAGAAGTTTTAGCCATTGCTGTAAAAATGGCAGGATAGCATGACAAGAAATTTTTCAAGATTCTGTGGAAGTAAGACTACCTTTTTTTAAATCTCTGGACAATCTGGGAGGTTTTTAGTTGTTAGATTAAATGTATAAATATGTCATGATACGAAAGATCTTCATCTTGCAGTCTAAACCAGCTTAGATTCTTCTTCTTAAAAGTGAGTGCTAAAAATGTACTTCTCTAGTGAACTCAGTTGAAGAAAATGACAGAAATCTATCGATTTTCACCTATCTAATTAAAATTACGCAAATGTCACCTCCCGCACTGTTCCCCCAACTTACAACATGTTCACATAGGGTGCAAGCAAAAGCAAATACTGAGTGTCCTCAAATGCTACAAAATTTCAGATGTCACATAAAACCAGATAATTAAATGGTCTGTGAAAGTTTTAGTGAAAATGAAAAGATACTCAACTACTGGTTTTCCAAAGTAAGCACATTCCATGGGGAGGAGTTTGGGGGAAATTTTAACATACCACTGATGTAAGCAACTGTTATGATATTTAGATGTCAAGGACTGCACAGGGACTTGTATTTTTCTAGAGACACAGGTTACATAATTCAGAAAGCAATCAGAAAAGTACAATAAAAATACTTACTATGTGACTGATACCAGTTTCGGACATATCAAATACCACTGTTAAGGGCTTTCCATGATCTCTCTTGGCATAATGTTCTAACCAAAAAGCTACCAGTTTCTTTTTCTCAAGCTGCTGTTTAGGATCTTTTATATGATGCTTCACTCTGAACCAAACTTGTGAGAAGAAAAACACATAAAAATTGGAAAAAAACAAAACAAAACAAAACAAAAAAACCAATAACAGAATAGATCCGTATTAACAGAAAACACTATGCAAATAACTATACAAGATGCACTGAAATTTATTAACTCCTCTGAGTTTGCAGTCCACACTTCTACTGACTTTATGGCCACTGAACAGCCAGAGAAGCAACTGCATTTTCCCCACGTTTTCCTTGCTCACACTTTAATAACACAAATCTTTAAAAATTGAAAATACAAACAATTACAGCACAAACAGTAGAATAGAAAAATACCTTTCATGTCTATAAAGGATACTTTTTTCTGGATTATAATTTCATTATTTCAAATTAAATCACGTAGTCCTAATATTATGTTCTGCATGTATTCTAAGTATTGTTGTGGTTGTGAAATCACACAGCATATTAAGTAGATACTGTAAGTTCAGAATTTCAAAACAATTTTAAACACAGGGCTCTTGCGAAAGTAACCAACAGTTCTTGAAAAACTTATTTATACTTTGAAATGTCTGTTTTACATAGCAGAATGACAATGGAGAATGCAGACTCAAACGTTAACAAACAAGGAGCTCTTCACTACGACACAATCTGAATTTGCACATCAAGTCAGATATTCTGACTCAAGTAACATTCACAGAACAAACATTTCAGGTATGGAAAATTGAGAAATTAGTTATGTTGCTGTGAAAATAAAATCAGAAATTATATAGCCAGCTTTCACATTCTTGTCATGAAATGATGGCATAATTTTCTCAGTCCAAGCACTGATGCAAGGAACTAACGTTTTTCCTACTTCTCTTCCCTCCCTATCTCACCAATTGGAATGACCCAGTATAATCACATGCAGATTTCTAAGCGCTATAAAAAAAAGGTATCACTACCACTTATCCTTGAACACCTTGGAAGACAAAAAGAAAACCATGAAGCATTAACAGAGCACCAATTTTTCATACAGCACTGATAACTTATAATGATAAGAAAAGGGGCAGTTTGACAAAACACAGTTATAGAATAAAAGCTGCATTTTCCCGATTTTTTTTTTTAATAGAAAATTGTATTGGTGTTTAAAACACAGTCATTCCTGTAGAAAACTGGACTGTTAGTGTATTTCTGGACGTACACACTAGCCCATGGAAGCCAAGGAAAAGCAGAATTTCAGGTTTAAATTTTTGGTCTTTTTCAAGGTTCAAGATCACTGCTTGGAAAGCCTCATGAGACATTTGCTTAAAACGCCTCTTTTGCCTCACAGGATTTAAGCTTAATTAAAAGTAAATATGTAACATATTTTCTATGAATTAATCTACTGTCATAATATTGACCATCTATTATATATTATTAAATAAAAATTTGGGAGCATTTCAGGCAATATTTACTGGTTCCCTGTAAATCTAATTCTTTAATTACTAGAAATTAATCATATAACTTGAGACTTCAACAATCCTGAGCTGTCCATGCTGTTACTGAACATTCCAAGGACACCAGAAAAAAATGGAAAAAAAAAAGAAAAGAAAAAAAAAAACAAAGCCACTGCAAAAACGTGGGCTGCTAGAAAAGCAATGACAATGTACTGTAATGAACACTTATACTAGTCACATACTCACCACAGTAGGTACAGAAACAATGTAAAGGAAAGGTAAAGGTTGCATTATAATTAGGACAGAGTTTTATAATTTCTGAAAACTCCTAATGAAGTTCCCTCATTCCACTTCTGTGATCCAAAGACATACTAAAAATTACCATTCTCATTTTTACAAAAAAATTCTCATTTCCAGTAAAAACCAGTTGCCAATTTGTACCTTCTTCTGGTTTTAAAACATTTGTTTTTCAGAATAGATGGTAATCTGCTGGAAACAAAAAATTATGATCACTGACTGAAAATACTATATTTTGTGTAACTTACATAATTTATAGCCCTCTTTATCATATCCATGCAGAAAGAGAGAACCATTTTCAAGTAACCATTTTGGAATGACAGATTCTGTCAAGTCTGCAAAACCAAAAGAAATATTATCTCAGTAACCATATTAGTAATCATATTGTAACTTAACAGATGTCACTAAAAATGCAGACGTCTATCAACAAAACACAAAAATGTCTTTATAACCCACTTTCCCAGGCCTTTACTAAACTAATACAAATACTGAACTCTCTTGAAATCTTTACTATCTTCTTCCTCTCATGCTGTAGAGTAGGATCTATTTAAGAAGAAGCAAGAATGAAAAAACCTGAGATACTAGAAAAATACTGCAAATGTATGTTTTTGCTCATATCTGAAGCCCCTCTTGCTCTAATCTTTAATTCAGATTGTGAAGTCCTGTATATAGAGCTCACCTACACATAACAATATAAAACTTAGACCTATTCTACTTAGGGTGACAGACCACTGCTGCTACAACAGAACCCTGGTTTCTGTGAGGGGTTTATTGTTATTTGCCTTTTTTTTTTTTTTTTAAGGACTCCATTCAGTGCTGATAAACATAAAAAGCAATAGTTCTAATTCCCACCCTCCAACACACCCACCCTGTGGTGCTTACAGAACTTTGAAAGGCACATTATGAAACTACATACAGAAATCAGTTGTCGCTCATTAGAAAAGCAACGTACACCATCAAAATCGTTATTTAGCATAGCTTACCATTAACTGTATATTCCTTCCTCCACTGAAAGCTTTCATCAATCATCTTTAATGTATCATCCACAACATCATGACGCCAAATCAGATAATTTTCAATCCATTTATCATCTTGCTGAAGTCTTTCCACATCTCTAGAATCATATTTATCTGATTTATCTACAAATAAATCAATTATTGTAAGAAGATAGCATTTTGCTATGAAAACATTAAAAGATTTGTCAAGTTTTAATATAAGTATGTGGTATGTACACAGATCCTTGTGCAGTCTCAAACTTAAGCAAAGCACAGCACAAGAAATTGATTAAAAATGTCTGTCTACTGTGGTGACATCTAGGAACACTACAAGATTATTCTCACTAGAAAAATATTTTCTGCAATTCTTCTTAAAAAAACCCAAGAAGGTGTGTGAAAGTATAAATTTTCAAAAAAAAAAAACAAAAAAAAAACAAAAAAACAACACCCAGGTTTCTATAATTAACATAAAATTAGTATACAGTCTAAGAATGTGTACTGATGAATGTATATTGTATACACTAAGCATCATTAGTTCAAGCTTGACTTCTCAAACTTATAGGCATCAGAAAGCCAGACAACAGATGTTAAAACGACTATTTTTGATCACACACTATACAACACTGCATTAAACAAAACTGTTTTCTTTAACAAGACTACACATTCTACACTTGTTAGAAATGGTTACCTTATGAACACAAATTACATGCGATGCTAGAGCAGTATAAAACCCTCAAGGTTCAAATTCTTTTTGTATCAGGTTAGCAGCAGGGTAATAGGTTAACATGGTTTAGGAAGTACTTCGGATGAAATAGTGCTGCTGCTGCTTTATTTTCTTCTTCTTAACTATTTTTCAAACATAAAAGTTTGTAAAATCAAATGCCTAACTGGTCCTATTTTTTATTGTAGATATCCTTAAACAAAAGCTCAATTTTTAGATCAGTGTTCCTCTCTGCCAGAGAAATTTGCGTAATTGGAATGTAAATCAAGTAAGAGCCCATAATAGAAACAGACTTCTGAAAGCAATAGACACTGGTACAAATCTCTTTGCTAGCTACTAAAAACCACATAAGCTCTTAAACTATTCACTTAAAATCCTTTGCTATTAGCATTGAAAAAGTTAAGACTGGTCATTAATAAGAGATGTTAATTTTAACATACTGGAAAGACTGTTCCTCTGTCAACAGTAATAAATTGAAAATAGCTACTTTCAGGACCTCAAAACCTAACTATTTAGAATCACAACCGAACACTTGTAGGGATGTGAATTTCAGACTTTGTAACTCTGAGAAAGATGTTAAGAAAAGGACACCATTGCCTTTTATTACTATTTTTAGTTTTACTGCAAAGGTATGACCTATTTTACTTATCTTTCTATTTATACTGTCTCCTGGCACAAACTAGCTAATATAAACATAAGAACACACCCAGTTTAAATGTATCCATCCACTAGGAGTTACTACAGTTGCACTTCCCCAGTGCATCTCTTCCCATCCAATTGCTTCTCATATACATTATCTACTCGATTCCTTCTCTAATTTCTCCTTCCCTGGATCCCATTCTACTACCTTACCCTGTACCTTAGCCAAGCCTACAGTAAAATCCCACTTTCCCTAATTTTAGAGTCCTACTTTCTCCTCTCTGCCCCAAAACCTCAAATCCACTAAAACCTCTATTTCAGTTCCTTCTCATAACTTCTGTATGAGAAATGTCTGCTGCACCAGACAGATCATTCCCTGTTAATGGGACATCATGTCCCTGTTTAATGGGACAAAGCCCATTAAGGTGCACGCTCGGCATAAGACTGAAATGCTGTTTAACTTTTCTGTGGCTCTAAGTCAACCACACATAGAACAAGTTGCAAAGATTTTGGGCATTAAATTTTGTAAAGTCTCAATTGCTCATTTGAAATTTGATTATCCCCCTTTGAAATTTCATTTACTATCCCCCCCCCCCCCCCAGTGATTTACTATTTGGACACTTCTGCCTGAGAAATACTAACAATACCTAGTTTCAAGTTGGAATCATAAAAAAATGAAATTGGAGAGGATTTCTGCAGGCCATATCAGTTCCAACTCCTGCCCACAGCAAGGCTAACTGCCAAATTCAAACAGGTTGCTAAGTGCCTTTTTCAGTCAAGTTTTGAAAACACAAAAGGGCAAAGGGAGTCTACAGCCTCCCCTCATGTAACATGCATTCCAACCCAAATCCTCTTAAAAGATTTTGTCATATACAAGTAACTAACTGGCACATTCACAGTCAATTAAAGGAAGAGAAGCACTTGCTTCTCTTAGCCATGGTGTACTAGCTGTTCTATACTATATATTATTCAATATGGTATATTGACTATTAAAGCCACATATTGCTACCCATAGCCACAGAAACTAGGGCTTTGCAAGAATAAAGATTTACTTTAACATCAGTATTGTATAACTCCAGTGCCTGAGTTACCTTACTCCAACTTGGTTTAATAGTATCTAACACACTCTAGCTAAGTAAGAGTGACTGCTGTTAATCTATCAGCCAAGTATTTTTCTGAGATTAGTTCCATGCATACCCTATTTCTATTAGGGCTTTGGGTTCTGTGTAATTAAAAAGCCATGCACCAACAGGTAAAAACTAAGAGGATAATATTTCTGGACATTTTCTTTGCTCCCAGTATCTCTTTGAGCAGAACTGTCAAAATGATATAACAGTAGACTTCATATCAAACAATAATTTAAAAACATTCATACATCATTCCGTGGAATGTGTCTCAGAACACACGTACCTGGGCCCCTAACAAATGTTCCCAAACTCTTAACATAGATAATATTAAAAAATAATAGAAATATAACTTTGTGAATATTTGAAGGAAATGAGAGTGAAAGCTGAACAGAGAAAGCGTTTTATCCAAACTTTCAGCATCAATGAAAAGTAAGCTGCATCCACACACATGAACAGCTGAAAGAAAATTAAATATTGTTCCTTTATTCAGCAACTAAATTCTCAAAAAGATGACACACATAATCTAAATTTACATATATACTGCAACACACACTAAGCCAAGAGTAACTAGTCAAAATCTGCCTCCTAAAAGAAAGGTTTTATCTCACGTATAAAGCAGTGACATGAAATTGCTGGAGTCCTACCAATAATCCAGTCATTGAAAATACGTTAATTCAGAGAAGGAATTCCTCTTCAAAACTGTGCATTTCCCATCATTCTGTAGGCATCTGGAAACTTCTGTTCAAACTGAAAATTTGAGTGAGCAAGAAGATTGACCAGATCTCAGTCAGATTTTAGAGGTTTAAAAGTTCATAGTTTCATTTAACCTTAATTTAAAAACAGCTACTTAAAGTTACTTTTGTTTCCTCATTAAACATTTGAGGTCAAGGGTGAAGACTGGGAAAAGACAAAGTTCTGTTTGAATGCAGCTTCTTCGTATTGCCTGCCTTCTTTCTTGCTTAAGTGAGAAGTTCAGTTCTTTCTATGACCACATTCTCCTGTTTCAATAGTTGTCTTCAAGCTGAGAAACTTACAGTGGAACTCTACAACTTAATTACTATCTTCCAACATAAAGTATCCTGTATAACACAAGGCAACAGCTCTGAAAATAACTACAGAATCATGCAGAACTAAATGAAAACAAATTTTACTGCCACAGCTTCACAAGAAGAATTAATTAAATTATTTGACACACAAGTTGTAACATCCTGTCTCTTCACATTTGTTTTAAGTGACATCTACATTACGAGGCGACCAATGCTGCACAGCTGTGCTTTCTTCTGGCACTCATGCTTTAGGACACCTAATAGAAATTTGAGAATATTCAACCAGAATAGAAGAAAGACTGCAAGACTGAAAAGCAGACAGCACATCTAAATCCTACACTAAATTAATCCAGAGAAGTTCAGAAATCACAACCTGTAGGAATGACTCCTCCCTTCAGAAAAACTCTTATCTAGAAAAGAAATGTTATAGAACAGGTCATACACAAAGCTGAGAAGGGACAGCAACTCCATAGCTTTGAATAGAGAAGAAAAACCCTAAACCACTTAATTGTACAAAAAATTAGAGAAAAAGCAAATTAACAAAGAATGTCAAGTGTTTCCATTACACAAAGCCTCTCAATTTAACTACCGCCTTAAGTTATTTCAACCAGCAAGTCCTGGGTCTGAAACAGTCATAATTATTCCTCTGACCTTGGCTAGAGAAGAGAAACCCATTTTAATTGGCTGCATATGCTTAATATGTTAAGCTAAGTACTATAGCCATTCAGGTATGTGCCTCCAAGTGTTAGATGAGGAAATTAAGAAAGCAATTTAGAGGTCAGTAGCCATACACAGACAGGGATGAAGAAAACATACGTATTTCCCTCAATAAAGAGTTATTTCAACAAAATCAAGCAGCAATAAAGAAATAACTCCCTCCACAAAATGTGATAAATTTAAACTTTTAGCAAGACTGAACACTCTCACTGACACTAAAGACTAATTTTATTAGAGAGCTCAAGCATATCACATAGCTTTCTACAAAAGTACGGGGTTTATTCTATCCATGTTTCCTATTTTATCCTTCAAGTATTTCTTATCCTGAAAGCCAGGAACTGGGGAAAACAGATTTTTCAGAGCATAAATAGACATAACGAGGTATCAAAAACATGTCAGTGTACCATATACAAAAGTCATATCACTACGCTTTCTCAGGATACCCTATGTCTAAAACTTTATTTGCAACCAGCCAATATGATTAACAAAGCACATTTTGCTATCAGCTTAAAGGAAGTCATGATGAAATTTAATCTTTTAAATTGCATTTTGAAACCTCTCTTGCAAAATCTTCTTCTTTTCAATTAAGCTTTGCCTACAAGAGAAAGGAAAAGGATACAAATGGCGAGAGGCCGGGAATATATAGGCAATACAAAATGGCAAATATGAAAATGGATGTATAGAAAAGACTTCCTGAATGGAAAAATCTACCAAGATTTGATTCTAAATAATTTCCACCATAGCACTAAAATGTAAAGCCATAAGCCAGAAATAAAAGCTAATTTTAGAAATCCTCTAAGGAATGAAAATGCATTAAAAGACAAGACTGTTTGCTAGAAAACAGTACCAGTCAGTACCAGAAAATAATCCTTTTGTTTTCATTGTTCCTGTCACCACCCAAATCATTTACATCACCAACTCTCACAAGGAATCCAAATAGACAAAACAGAAATTAGGCCCCCAAACTGCAAAGATAAAATGCTGTCCAGCTACCATATCAGATAATATTTGCTGGTCTACTGGACTAACAGGAACTTTTCAGTATTGGAAATATGCCTTTTAAATAAATGCAACAAGTTTCATTACCAGGGATATACGTTCCTCACCTGAACTGGATTTGTCTTTCAAATACAGCTAGAAAATTAACTGAAGTGGAAAAAAACTACCACCGCAAGATCTCAGTTAACATTAAACACTACTTTGCAGTTAAGGTCTCACCGTGGCCAAGCGTTCCTTCTAGAACTCCTCAATGGCCACACTTGCTAAACAACTTACACAAGAAAGTTCTCATGAAAACTTTGTGGAAATGAACCAGTAAGGTTCTCTGACTCCATGTTTTTCAAACTCTATCTATTAAACCAATTCTTTGATTTAGTCACATAAATTAAACAACTGTATAATTCAGAAAACATTTTTGGTGCTTTCAACTCCTTAAACTTTTCTTATCCTACCTTGAAAACAGTCAAAACTAATTTTTATTTGTTGTAAATTTTATGCTAAATATTCCAACATGTATTAGATGTGGCATTAGATGTGATTTAATACTAGACCTTCCTTAACCGGATAGATATATTTCTGTATATTCTACTTCAATCTGAAACATTGTATTTTACCAATAAGTAAGTTGAACCAAAAATCAGGATTTCAAAGGCCCTCCAAGTTTTCACTTCACAACAAAATAAACATTATTGAAAGACCATCATAGCATTTGTGATCATTAGCAACCCTTTTTCATGGGAGGGAAATCAGTAACTATATATATATATATATATATATATATACGGAAGAATCACTTCATAAGACAAATGCAGTTTCTAGAATAATCAGGAACACTGTTTTCCTCAGAAGGAAAATAAAACTGTGACAGGTGCAGCCCCCAGAATCAAAAATTCCTGAAAATTTTACTCAAACCTTAATACTCGCAGCTCACCCATAAATGGAATTAGGTTCATTCTGAAGAGGCCCAGTTCTATGACCACACTAAACTTTCACAGAAGTACCAGTTTCTCAGAGTGCCTCAACAGTGGCTCTAGTTTTTAAAGCAAACTAAAATTGCTGGAGATTAAGCAGTTGTACCTTTACAACACAGAAAGTTGCATTTTTGGGAGTGTCTATCTCCACATCATTTTTCAAGTAAGAGGAAGCATAAAAGAACAGATGTTAGAAAGTACACAGCAAAGGCTGAAGGACCACATTAAATTAAAATCATGTGTTTTTCATACTTGGATTGTGCACGACAATGTTAATTTGCTTGAGGCATTCTTAAATTCAAGTGAGGGACTTCAGAATGTGAACTCAGAAAAGTCCTAATCCTATTTCCTTGAAAGGGCTAAGAGTCCTAAATCATGACCCAAAACTGGGCTTACTGAGAAAATACATTCAAAATACTGCAAACAGGATTATAGCTTACCTTGCAACAGTGTTCAATTATTTTAATGGCTGTAACAAGCAGCCCAACAGAGACTTCACTGCAACTACAGAAACGTGTGCAACTCCAAGACTGTAAGGGACAATTCAATTTAAAAGGTAATACCTACTCCCTTTTAGCAGCAACTGTCTTAAGGAAGTTCTAGGCTTTCTGAAGCTACTGTTTACAAGTGCAGCTCTCAGATAATAGAATACAAAACAAGATGAATCACCTACCATAGGAAAATATACACATTAACTGAAAACATGAACAGCGAAAACAATTTATCATTTAAGATTATCCTCCACTCTGCTGAGCCTCAGCTTTAAGAATGCCAAAGACATCTTTATTCACACAGCAATATCAAATGGTGAAATAAGCTCGCTCTCCTTCAAAACATTATTCTATTAATTTTGTCATATTAATATTCTATTAATTTTGTCAATTTGCTAGACATATAGGTCATCTCTAACTGAGACTAAAGAGGTTTCCTTTACTGAAGTTAGCAGATCAACCATATGAAACAAAGTTGTACCAACTTCAAGACCCTCAAAGTCTGCAAGAAAAATACTATAGCCAGTTACAAATAAGTCATAGATGCACGCAACCCATATATAAAAGGGATAGCTAGGTAACCTCAATAATTCTGATCAGGAACATCAAAGCAAAGTACGTGCTCGCAGGACTGGGGATTATATTAAAGGAGATGCATGCAACTCCTAAACTACTGGGCTCTTACTGTATTTGCATTAAGAATTGGATAAAAGTATGCTGTTAATAGACAGCCTTTGGACAGTCATAATGAAGTGTACTGCTTACTGCACTTGTTAGCATACTCTAGTACTCTTCTATCATAAACAATGCAAATAAACCTCGAAATGAAGGAACGCCCCCCCGGCCTAGCCAGGTATTACCTTTCCCCCAGGCATACCCAGCAACCTCCCTACCTTCATTTACAAGTTTAAAAGCATTTGCACTTGAGAGTTAGATACGCAGCATATTTTAATTAAGGCCATCACGAATGTGAAGTGAAACTTACTCTTTCCTTGACAAACTGGCCGAAGTCAGAATTCTTTCCTTCACTTCCCTCCTGCTCCAACACCTCATGTTTTATGCTCGAAAAGCCCAAGCATTTCAGCGTCCCATACCCCATACTACAGCCAAGCAAACATAAGCCAAGAGGACCCGGACCTTTGCCCTGGCATGTCTTGTTGCCCAAGACGGCGATCCAGCAGACAGCACAAAGCCCCAAAAGAAAACCTCAGCTTTATACATCATCCCCACCCGGCAGCTTCGGCCACCCGAAGAAAAGGCTGAAACACCCACTCACTGGGGAAATGCCGGATACCGGAAGCATACAAGGGAAAAGCAGCGACACCGGACGAGCCCCTGAGACCACAGCCACAGAGCTCCAATCCCAGCCCGCCCTCCACCACCACGGCCGAGGTGCTTACCTGGCAGGTACTCCGCCTCGAAACGCCGCCGAGTCTCGCTCACCAGAAGGGCCTTATCCTGTCGCTGCTGAAAAGAAACACGAGACAGAAGGACTGTAAAAGGAAGAGAAAGGCTGCGGCCCGATACAACCCCGGCCCCTCCAATGTATGGCCCTCACCATCCGACCCCCACCTCTTCCTCTTCACCCCCCAGCCTGCTACCGGCGGCCGGGAACGGCTGGGGAGGAGAGGCCCGTCGGGCTGGCAGCCGTTAAGGGGTATCGGAGCGCAGGTACCCACCTCCGCCATGGCCCACCAAAACCTCCACACCGCGGCAGCAAGGCCTACAAGTGCCGGGGAAACAGAGAAACGCCAACCGAGGCGCTGCGTGACCCCAGCCGGGGCAGGGCAAGGGGAGGGGCCGGCGTTGCCAGCCACCCAGGAGCCTCACTCTGCCGGCCCCACCCCCTTCCCGGGGTTGAGCCGCTGGCCCCGCCCCTAGCCCACCCGTCATGCTTCCCGCGGCGGGAGTTTTGGCGCGCGCGCGTGTTCTTCTAATTCCTGTCGCCCTCCGTTTCTCCATCCGCGGCTGGGACCCGCAGCTGGTGGGAACGGGTTGTCCTTAGGGGACTTGTCGGTGCAGGGTTTGCGGCCGCTGTGCCTCTCGGGCTCGGCTTCCTCCGGTAGGAGATTGTGTGGCCCCCGTTGGGCCGTACAGCTGTCAGCGGCTTTTGGGGGCGGAAGCTAGGCCGAGGTCTGCTGCTGCCTCGGCCCGGCTGCGGCTGTGAGGGCCCCTGGGTGGCCCCTGTGGTGCCTTAGCTGTCCGGGTCCCCTTAGGGAGGTGCTCTTTGCACCCCTGAAGTTGGTGAAACTTAGTGAGACGGCTGCGGGGCGCTCTGGATCCCGGGGTCTTGTCAGGGGAGAGATTGAAGGGGAGGGGAAAAGGAAGGGAGCCAACTTGGCAGCAAAGTGGCTGGAGTCTTCTTCAGAGAACTTTTAGCTTGAAAAAAAGTTTGTAATTTAAACTAATAATGAGTTGTGCTTATTAATGAAGCCTGTGCCTTAGTGAAAGCTCTTAAATTTGAGAATTCAAAATACGATTAGTTTCTCTTCTGCTCTGTGTATCTGTGGAGCTGACACCTTCAATTCAGTCACACAAGCTGCATACATGGGTTGGTATGGTTTCTTTCAACTTATGGTATGCTGTGTACCTGTTGATGAGAGTGAATTCACGCTGTGGTAAATAAATTTATTTATTATATATATATATTTTAAAAAGTTTCTGCCATTTAAATCTCTCAGTATAAAGTTGCTTAACTTCATTTCAAGGTAAAGCACGTACTGGACTCATGCTCTCAAATTAGTCTGTCATTGCTTTGCAATGTGTAGTTTTTCTAATTCTTAAGGATCTGTTCAGCTCTTCCCAAAATTACGTTTTTTTTCCTCTTCATTTTTGTAGGTGGATAACACTCGGATAAGTTAATTTTTTTCAGAGAGAAATAATCCTGACAAAAATGGAGGTGCATACGATACTCTTATAGAGGAATACACATAAAGATGCTTCTGGATGAGCAAAAGCAAATCTTGTCCTACAATGGCGAAGTCCTTCTGTTTCAGCTGTCAAACACAAAACATGTGGAGGGAGCTGCTGATAAAACAGCAAACTTGTGCGTCAGAAGAATGGCATTCAACAGAGACACTAAGCTGTTTGTTCAGAAGTCTTCTGGAGCATTCAGCATGCGTGGCAGTCACTTAAAAATTGAAATAATTTGTTGTAGCTGCACAACGGATTCCAGAACAGGGATTATTCTTCCCTGCATTTTGATCAAAAAGAAAAAACGGAACAATGTTATCAAATACCTTTTGTTGTTGCTTCACAGCTCAAATCAGTTTGAGCAGTCCTTTTGTTTTAAGTTGGATTATGAGCTGAAAGAAGACATCAGGTTGTATACTGGCCCTTCAGTGTTGTGGAGGCATGCCAATAAGCTGTTCTACATCTCTTCTGACACCTGCACAGTTCTAAGTGCTCCTGTTCAGCTTTCTTCTGTTGTGTGGACAGGTGAAATGGAGGATAAAGGCACAGTTGTCTTGGGGATAAGAACTGCTTGCCTGCCAGACAATGAAGATGAGGATGAGTTTTCCACTTCAGACAGAGCCATCTGGGGTAGTGAATTTTTTGGCTATGCAATAAAAACACAAAAAATGCTAACTGGCACATGCTTTATGCCTCATGCATACAGCAAAGTGGTATCTTCTGTCTATGTCTGCAAGAATGAGATACTGAAAAAACAGCTCCGAATATCGCTTGTTGCAGTAACCCACAGGAATCAGCTTATTTTGTTCCAGGATGGTGTCCCTAAAGGTGTTTGTGAGCTTCCTTATGAGAAACCATGTTCAGTAAAAACAGCTGTAACCAGTAGCAATGATGTGCTATTTATTGTGTCTTTTGCCTCCGGAAATGTCTGTGTTGTACAGAGGAGAGACAGCTTACAGGTATTTGTGGCTTTAAGCAGCTCCCTTTTACTACTATGCCTTTATTTGTATATATTCTGTTATTAGAAATTTCTGCAACCAAAAAGCTGCATGTTTTAAGTTTTAAACATTTTTTTGTTATTGTTGTTTCTGTTAAAATAACCTACCTAAAGTGTGAGATTGTTTTACTTTCACTGTTGCTTATGTATCTGACAACAAACCCTGGATTCTGTTATTTAATAGTACCTTTCATGAATCTGAGCCAAAGCTTCTGTTTCTAATTGAAAAATTCCACAGTATTAGAACCTGAAGTTGTAAGATGCTTGTGAGTGTGATTGCATAATTTGTGTTAAAGTGAAAGAAAACTAGCACTATTGCAGAGCATAAACTTCCTGAAATTTAAAAACGTTTTGAATCTCACTTCCTAGTAACGAAGTATTGTTTCACGAAAATGGCAAGAGGCCTCTCTTAGGTTTTCTAAAGTCAGGGCAGACAACGTTAACTGTTAGGGTTTTGTGATACTGTTATCAAGATAACTTACATAATTGAAGAAACGTCTTTAGTCCTATTTAGTCCTCAGCATTATTGTACATATTTGTCTTTACCTTTCAAACGTATTTAAGTGCTTAATGCAACAAAGGTACTTTTGAATATCAAAGGTTATCATGTCTTTAACAGATCTGCAAACATTATTGGTTCTAAATAATGTTACAGCATTCAGCTATTCAGCTGTTTGACTACACTGAAAAGTTGTCAGCTTCTCTGTGTTCTGGAAAGTAGCTAATTTTTCCCGGAGTTACATAGGTTCTAAATGATAGAGTGAGAGCTTGAAGCTTCTTAATACTATATTCCACGCACCTGAAGAGGCCGCCTCTTTATGAAAAGCATGCTTCACCGAAATTAAATTTCAAATTGAAGATTTATTAAAAACTACGTATTTTAAAACCTCTTCTACTGTAGGTGGCTTCCAAATGGCAAAAAGTGAAGTCTGTTCTGGTGGATGATTTTGTTGGGTCTGGAAGTGAGCAACTGTTACTGTTTTTTAAGGATGACTCCAATACAGATGTGTTAAGTACATTCAAAATAACAGATCTTGGAGAGGTCGACTATGCTGTAAGTTCAACTTGCTGTTTCTCAGCTGCTCAGTATTTGCTTAATAAATTAACAAAACCACATAAAATCACTGAAGGATTGGTGCAAAGTGAAATTTGATGTGTGTTGTGAAATGCTCTGAAGTTTGAATCTAACATTCCCTGCTGTAAACGTAAAATAATTTATCTGAAGAGATTATTCTATTTCCTTGATAGCACCAGCATAATTTGGGAAATAAAACTAATGCAGTTGCAAATGCTTGACATATGTATGCTACAATGCTTACCTTTTGGCAAGGAACTCCTAATTAAGGCCATAGTGCTTGTTAATTATCTTCTTATAATTGGTTATTTCCATTATGTGCTATCGCACTAATTGCATTAAGAAGTTAAGATTTTTCTTGTAAAATGCACACTGTGATTCTGCTGGTTTTTTTCTATTTTCCCTAGATTTTTATAATGCTTTGTAATGGCTTATACCTTACCTTCAGCTTTTTAATTAATTCAGGGGTTTGTTTCTTTTTTTTTTTTTAAGAGTGAAATTAATTATAAACATGATGCTCCTGCTGCAGAAGGATTGCAAGAGAATGGTTTGCTTACTGTCCAAGCCCTTAAAACACGATTACAGGTTTGTACTTGATAGTTCTGCCGCTGTATTTTCTCCAAAGTACTTTTCTGTATCATTACATTAGCTGAAGGGAGAGGTTAATGATACTGGTTTTATCGGAAAAGTATTTCAGGAAGAAGACAACATTGTTAAGTATCCATTCTTGAATCAATGATAGCTTGTGTTTCAGTTCTCTCAGTTGTTACAAATGCATTTGGGTAATTGGAAGTGTCTAACTGAATTTTAATCAAAATTTTGCAACTATGCTGAAGCTATCCTGTCAAAGCTTCGTAACACTTGTTTTGCAGATATTTAACTATCAGTTTGGTAAAACCAGAACATTCACTACTTTTGCTCCACATTACATACTTTGAGATAGTGTAGAGCCAGATCCCCAGTGAGTGCCAATGAGAGTGCCAGTCAGTCCCGAAAATAATGAGTGTTATGGTCTGTTTCTTTGTCCACAGACTTCAATCAAATTGGGTTTTGCTTTTGACTCAATTAGTGACCGTGGTTATTTCACCACCTGCTGAGGTTTTTCCTCCTGTTACTAGCAATTTTATAAGCATAATTTTGCAAGGATAATTTTGTTAAGTACAGTAGGTAAAGCTAAAATGTATCTTTCTTTTAATTGGCATTATTTGTAAAACAAGCTGGGGGGGACTTGCCATAGTCCAAGTGATCAATGGGAATATGGCATTGCCTGCCTTTCTTTCTACCTTTCATCCTGGTAGTAAACACCCAGCATACTCTCAGAGATGCTCTTCTGCAGTGTTGTGTGATGGCCTATACCAAACAGGTAATAATTGACAAAATTGAAAGATTGATTAAAACAAAAAGTTTTAGGAGCTTAGTATAAGTCTCAAATTGAGTTGATGTGAGGTCATTGTTAAGTTTGCTAAAAGTGCTTATATCTGAGATAGGAGGTAATTTATTCCTGTGATTTGAGAATTAGTGAAACCTTAAGTAGGATATTGTGGCAGTTTTATCTACAGACTTTAAAAAATGTATCAAATTAATTGGAAGAAGTTTATTACTGGAAGAAAAGGAGGACTATAGCATATTAGGAAAAGTCTAGAAAAGAAAAGATTTTTCTAGGTTTAATTGCAAACAAGATGTCTAGCTAGATATTATACAATTTCTAAGAGATAAAAGCTGTTTGGTGAACACTGGGTAATAGTTTCTGGTTTTGTTTTCTCTTTATTTTCCTTCAGTTTTTTCAGAAACTGGAAGGTGTAAGAAAGGAGCAGTTGGTTGAATTTTGGGGACCTCTTGAGGTCCCTTCCAACCCTGCATTTTTACAATTGGTCAGTTTGCATGTTGTTTTAGTTGTTTCTGGATTCTTTTAGGTAATTATCTATTTTAAAATAGCTGCATTCTTTCCCTACTCATTACATTATTTTCCTCCTCTACAACACAGAAGTTAGTTTGTTGCTTATTTGTTGTTGCTTCCACTGTTGTAAGGAAGATTTTCCATTGCAGTTGACAGCTGTATATTCTGTGTAACTATGTTCTGTGACTCTGTTCTTTTAATACACCAACTGGCTTTCAGCTGTACAGCTCTGTGAGTGTGTTAAGATCAAATAGGTAGTCTGTTTTGTGCATTGTAGTGGTTCTGCCTGAAGCAAGCACTGGCTGGAGATTTCATGTAGCATCTGCTGATAAAGTTCTTAGACACAGACTCCTCCATAAGACTTTCATTTGTTTGTTTAGAGATCTTTTTGATCTCTAATTTTCAAGCCATGTGCTAGCACGAGCATTGTAAGCAAGTTGGAAATCTTCCTGTGTTTTAATGCTGTCAGTCTTTGCTGTTGTCATGCTGATGAATTTCAAAGTATATGCAGATATCTCTTTTTTTGACCTTACTGTTGCTTCCTTGTTGAGATCTCCATTGTTCTGTATGTTTCCCTGAATGATGAAATACTCTTGCTGTTTTTTTGTCATCTGGTATATAATTGAATTTCAACGATGATTGTTTTGATACCATAGTGTATGGATCCGGCTTAGTTTCCAAAGGTTTTTTTAGCCTTTATCATCAAGATTCCAGAAATATGCAACCAAAACACGTTTTGACAGTCTCTATGGAATCTTTTAGGGCAAAAAGAAATAGTGGATGTGGTCCTTTTTCATATTTTGTTGCTTATCCCTTATTTCACATTTGCATAGCTGTTTTCTAGCGATGTGAGAACTTCAACACAACTGAATTATGGTCCACTGCATTATAAAGAGGTTGCATATAAGTTGTATACAGTAATACATGTAAGTTGCATTTTGCAGTAGGAAAATTTAAAAATATATCAGCCTGTGCATTTTTTAATTGTCCTATGCCTGCATCCAACCTTTTCTCCTCTGAAGACTTTTTAACATTTGTTTTAGTACCCCCTGAAGATTACTTCCTTTGATAGAGTACTGGAGTTATGTTACAAGAGCTGAGGTTACAGGGTTTCTCATGGGTTTGATTGCTCTGGTAGTCATACCACAAGTCAGAAGTGTCTTTTTATGTCCACTAGCCTGTTCCCTCCACAAATACTTAACAGTTGTGTATGAATTGTAATGCCAATTTCTTTTTCCTGTGATTATTTTGTTTCCTTTGACTTTGTTTGCCTGTTTTTTGGGCAGGTATTTTTTCAGTCCTTACTGATGATACGTTGAATTGCTGCATTGTCAGGTTGTTCTGTTCTCATTCTGATAATACTGATTTAGTGGTGGATAGAAAGTTATTTAAGAAATGTTCTAAGATTTAATTTTTATTACTATTTTTAGTGTAATTAACATTTTTCCATCTGTTCTGGATTGGCCTGTTTTTTTGGTGTTTTTACATAAGGGATTTTAGTCACTTGAAAAACACAGACCCAGTTATTTAGTGCATGAGCTGCTCCAGCCTGTAGATTTCTAAATTGCTTCTCTCTGGCTCTTTTCTTTTTTTTTTTTTCCCCATTTTACCTTTGTTTTTCCCAATATTTTTTAGTCTTAACCATCGTGAATGTTCCTTTCCGTTTTCTTTGCTTTCTAGAAGTGCCACAGTTCTTGGCTCAGTGGTTTTAGCTTTGTATGTATGGGTATTAATTTATTTGTTTATGAATGCTGCAACTTTAAATGGAATGTGTCAAAGCACTTGGCTGTTCTACTTACTACTAAGCCTCTCCCTGCTTTTGGCAGTGATTCATCTCTTCTGCTGTTCATGCTGGATTTGTTACAGCTGTATTGTGTTTGGCTCTAGACTGCTTTAATTTTATGCTGATGTTTATTTTATATTTTAAGGTGATCTAGTTTTGTTTTCTTAGTTTCCCTGTGCAAAGATTGTGACTTCTACTGGTGCTTGTTGCATAATATATCTTGGCATATGGCAGAAAGGATGTGCTAGAGGGACCTGATGGAAGGCACTACCCAGTCTTGGTTTGCCATGTGGTAGATTTTGGGTCTTTTTTTCTTGTGTGCTTTGTGAGGAAAAAGGGCTAGCAAATGTCAGATTGATAAGCAGGCATACCTCAGTGAATCTTTGGCCATTTTGACTGCTTCAGTCTGTGATTCACCTTTTGCTTTTTGTTTCTCAGTTATTTATTCAGGAGTTGCTCATCAATGGCAGTAAGAAAATAGTTTGGTATTCTGATGACCTTGATTAGGAAGGTGTTGTAAAAGCATCCTTGTTCTTAAATCTTCCTTTTCTTCTCTAAGTCTGGCACTGTGTTATTGCTTGGAATCTGGTACTTGCAATGCATGATTAGGTAGGTAGCAAATTAATTTTTTTACAGAACCTATAATGATGAGTGCTACTTGCTCTAAATGGTCTTTACCGTTGCACCTTGAGCAGAGGGAATCTCTTTGCATACATGAAGTGGTCTTTATTCAGGCTTGGCAGCTGCTTATGATTGATCCTAATTATTTGTTCAGGGTTTTCTCGGGGGCGGGGGGGAAGCAGGGGAGAAGTTTGGGTTTGCATTCCAGTGGTGAGCTTTCTTCTCTCTGCTCCTTGGCAGCATAGGACTTCTCAGGATCTTGCTTTCCTGATAATAGCTTTTGAGAGCTTTCTTAAAATCTAAGCAGCTGGTGCTGGCATGCTGCTTTCTTGCTTTGTTTTGTTTTGAGTTTTTTGGGTTTTTTTTGTCTGTTTGTAAAACTGCCAACTGTTCAATATATTTAGTTGACCAGTAATCGGCACGAATCTTGAGAAGAAACTGAAACTCATATCAGTGGAAAAGGGAAGTAGGAATGGTAATGAAAGGGCTGAATATCTACATAATTAAATAAAATTGACCTTAAAAGTTCATATTAAGCTTGAGGTTTCATATCAAGAGGCCAAGATACTCAGATTAATATTTTGGATCTTGATTGCATAAAGATAGAAAGCTGAAGAAATATATTGGTACCTTCAATATTGGTTCTTATTTGCAGTAGACCTAAGTGTAAGCGTTATGATAATTTTTATCTTTTGCAGGCTGGTTACACTTCTGTTCGAGATCTACAGCAGCATTTAAGACTCAAAAAGAAGGTTATTCTTGAGTCTTGCAGAGCATTAATAGATCTTGTTGAAGAAAGAACCCATATCCTACCAACTGCAAAAGAGGTAAACTGCAGAAGAGATCAGTTCTGAATTCTGCCCAGCCATTTGTAAAGGGTGCTTCTCTCAACCACTTGTTACTTTCAGCACTAGTATTGTCGCTATCAAAACTCATATCTGCTTTTTAAGTCTGGTTCATTACCTTAACCTGCCAGTGTATGTGCATAAGAGTAAATTTGGGTTTCTTTACTTGAAATTAATTTGCACAATACCACCTGACAACTGAGTTGCATGGAGGAGTAACATCTAACACAGAAGTGGATTGTGCAATCTTAACTGGCACAGTTGCCGAGATATTGAATACCTATCTACGGCTGAACATGTTAGGAAAACTGAGCTGTCATAGATATGTATAAGCAAAATTTATTTTATAATGGGAACAGAGTGAACTGTGTGCTGAGAAGGCGGTGGAGCTTGGGAGAATGTTAATGTGTTGCTCGAAAGAAGCCTCCTAATTTACTTGAAATAGAGTTGATCTTGTTTACAAGGAGAGAACAAGTTGTACTTTTCATGGTATCGTCTTTTAAGAAAATGCAATTCTATCTTTTGAACCTATTGTAGAGAATAAATTAGTGCATATAGACTTTGTTTAGGTATTTTAAAAGCACTTCCCGCAATCATTTGTGGTAAAATGAGAAGTAATGCAGTTTAAAAAGAAATAATGTCTCCACTTTATCTAAAAGACCCAACGTTTTTCTGTAAGGAAGGTCTTGTCTCTCTCTGGGATGATGTAGAAAATCCTCCTCATTCTCTTAGTAAAGAGACCTCATTGGCACCTACAGTCCCAGAGCACTTCACAGAGAAATTGTGGCAGCGTGTTGTTGGTGACAGCTTGATAGTTGGAGTAAAACTAACTGAATCATCTTACTTGTAAGTATATAAATTTATCTCATATTTTTGAGTAATTTTATAGAAACTGAATTTGCAGGTTAAGCTGCGCAGTAGCAAGAGTTCACTTTTGAGCTTTGAACTTTCTCATTTTGAACATCGGTATATAAAATGTTTCAAGTGTGTCTTTGTCAGTGTTGTGGCTGCTGCTTATATCTCTCCAGCTCTGCACAAAGAAACCAAACCAAACATTGTATAGCAAAAAATTAGGTTTTTCAGTATAACCACATCATTACTGGAGGCTTTTATGGAAGAGTTTTCTTCATAGTCCATGTTGACTAGCATAGCTATGCTGATACTAGTATGGGGTGTAGATAAAGCTTTGTCTTAGCTATATAGTTCTTGATGCCTTACTGTTAATATCTTGCTATTCCTGAAGAGTGATTTACTTAAAGAAGCACAAAAGGAAACACTTTAAATTCACTGATCAACTTAATAAATACTCAGCTTTTGAACTGAAGTATGCTACAGCCAAGTGTCCATTCAAATAAATATTTGCTAGGCTTATGTATCGTGTAACATGTGGAACAATCAGACATACAGTCCTTAAACCTTCAAAGTTATTCGTTTATTGTCTTCAAATGTTATTTGTTTATTGTCTTCAAATGTATTCATTTATTCTCTTCATTTTAATTGCTCAGTTGTAGATGTAAATACTACATATTTCATTTCCTCCTTGCAGAGAGGAAACTAATTTGGAACACACTTCAGCAAAACAGGATTACATTACACAGTGCACATTGTAAATTTCTGTTTTAATGTAAACTGGTGGAGTCAAAACTTTCCTTTTGACCTGTATCTCCGCAAGTAGTGTAGCTGATACTGTATTAGGGTAAGCTTAAAGACTATTGATGCCACTGAAAATCATTCAGGTGGTGGTGAGAGAGCTAACCCATTACACCCTTTGGCCATTCTGCTGGAGCTGTGGGTATATTATTTCTCAACTGCCAGATTGCTATAACTTTACAAGAAAGTTGACTTCATCTTCATGACAGCTTCTGTTAAGAGCCACTGAGGCAAAAGATTGTTTTTGCCTTTCCGGTATTCATTCTTTTAGCTTTGATGATGATGACTTTGTTTTTGAAAATGAAATACTTCATTCCTGTATAGCTTCAGAAATTCTCAGAAGATTTGGAACCACTCCTTATAAACTAGCAGCAGTATTGCTCTCTCCCCCATTTTTACAGTTGAGAAAAGATTTGTGAAGATGAAGTCATTTGTCAAAGGTTTCCTGGTAGGCTAGCAGCAGAACCTAGGTCTGCTGGGCTCCAGCTCAGTACTGTTCACAAAGACCTGTGTTTAAGGGGAAAAGGGCTTGCTTTCTCTCCATCACAACACTGTAAGTCTTTATTGATTACTTTTGTGCTTTCTAATAAGGCAAGATTGCAGTGAAGCTTTAGATTGCATTATGAGGTGGTGATACTTCTCCCTAAAGAAAAATATAGTCATAAGACTTTCAGATGACATCTTGAAACTGAATTGATTGGCAGACTAAAATATTCATTAAGAGAGTATCTGAAATAGTAATATTTGCATTTCATTGAAAGAACCCTGTGTTAAATAAATCAAGTACTTTGCATATTTCAGGAAATTACTGCATTTTTAAGGTAATAGTATTTAAAACCTTTTATTTTACTTTCTACCTTCAATTTTGTTTGGGTATCTATAAAATAACATAGAACATCAGAAAAGCTTTTAGTCCTCAAAGAGGGCAGAAGATACTTTCTGTAATTTTTATTAAAAGAAAGTTAAGTCTTTAAAAATAAATTACAAATGTCATAGAGCATCTGCATGAGCTATGTGGAATTTTCATTTTCTGGGTGAATTAGAAATCCAAATTCTTTCAGTTGAAATGAGGCATCTAGGTCCTAGAAGCCTTTTAAAAAATTCAGTCCATGTTTTTAAACTCTTTATATTAAGGTTAGATGAGATAGTCATTTGAAGGACTTGCACTCTTTGCACAGTCTATGACTTAACCTGGAATGATATTGAGTTTGTAGTAGTCTTAAATGTCTGTGTGTGTGTGTGTGTGTGTGTATATAGGGAGGTAGGTAGATAGGTAGGTAGAGAGATAGAGAGATAGATAGATAGATGCACACATATATATATTTCTGCAAAGTTCTGGTTATTTGTCAGAAAACAAAATACAAACTGGGGGTGCAGTCATCTTATATGGATTTTCACAGGTCACTGAGTGATGTCAGTTTATCTTTAGTGGTGGATCAAAAGTTCTCTTCGATTGCTCCAATTATTGAGTGTCGAAATAAGATCATTAAGCTGAACAAAGCCTTCTCAACATTGGCTGTCTCCTCCTGTCAAATTGAACCTCCTCCAAAAAAGATGAAACTGGACTTGCATGACAAGTATGATATGAAAAAAGAGTTTCCTCAGCGGAATGAAGCAAAGTCAGTCATTGCTGTTACCAGCCTTTCACCGTTACTAGCATTTCACCGTGTATGTTGCATAGTTCTTCTACATGCGAAGAAACAAAAACATTGGACTGATAGTTTAGAGGAGAGCAAAAAGATTACTGTACTCTGTGGGAAAATTTCGTTAAGTCTGGAAGATGTTTCAAATGGCAAATATTCAGTAAAGATGCTAAAGGATAATAATTACTGTACAGGTAAATGGATTGATAAATTTTGGATTCATAAACACATGGTTGATTCTTCTGTTCACTGTAAGTGATGCCAAGCTGTTTTGAAGATGTAATCACATCTCTGAATATGAGCTGCATAGACCTGTTGGGAATTAAAATCTGGGTGGAATACAAGACAGAACATTTTTCAAAATGGAAAAAATGTTTAGTGATTTCCTGTAGGGTTTTTGTGCTTTCATTGGTGCTGAAATGTCTCTGGATAGGTTAATTCTCAAGATTAGTGTGAGTACAGGTTGCTGAAGGCTGGGTTTTTTTTTCCTGCAAGAAAGATACTTAACTATTTATTAGATACAAGCATATTTTTTTTCTGCTATAGTATTACCTCTTAGATAATACCAAAGTAATTGAAGCTTTTCCTCATCTACAAGTCTATTAAGGTCATTTATTTTCATTTCTTTTAGTATTCCTTATTTAATTGATTTTTGAATTGTGCTTCTGCTCATGTAGTGGAATACCCTTCGGATAATCTGTAATGAATTTTAATTTCTTCCTTTAATGCTGTATCATGGGCTAAAGCCAACATGTCATCTTACTATCTACAGAAGGCTATTAATAGTCTTTGGCAAGGTGGCATTTATCTTCAGAGCTTTCATTAAATAAGTGGGGCTTTGTTAATCAGCTAACTCATTTGCTTGACAGAAATAGGTATAAGAATTTATGTGAAAACTCCCCAAAAATGCCTGTATGCGGGTGCAAACTCTACATAAAACTGGGGCCGTAAACCCAAGGTTTTGCATAAGCAAAGCTTAATGCATGCTATATGATCAAAATGTTCAGGCCAAATATTTTGTTACTGTGTTTTTTTGCAGGTTCCTTGGAAGATATACTTGCTGTCCTTGCAGTATCTGTCAGATTCTCCTTTCAGATTGTGTCTTCTGGTTGCACATTGACTCCAGTAAATTCATGGTTACTGGGAGAAATGGAGTGCACACCATTTAAGGAATGCCATGACAACATATTCTGTCATAAAGCAGGAACTGTATATGGTACAGTTTTTAAGTGGACCCTGAAAAATCCATTCGAAGGGCTTCTAATATTATTTTGCAGGTAAAATTGCTTAAAAAGAGTTGTATATTCATTTTGCATGCACACTTTTTTATCTTTACAGTATGTTTTACAGGTACCGTGAACAACAGCCAAAACCATAATTAATAGGCTTCTAATACTGATGATATGGCAATCACCAGCAATAACAGATTAATTTCAAATCAGAGCTATGACTGAACATGAATTCTATTGTTTAAGGGTTAGGGTCTCCATTAGGTTAGGTCTCCATTAATAGCTGCTTGGTAGTATTTCTTTTGCTCATTTTGCTGTGCATGAATGTTACATTCTTTTTTTTTTTATTTACATTCTTAGTATAACAATTTTTCTTCAGTATGTGTTGATTTTAAAAAGTATCTTAAGGGAATATGAAAAACAAATAAGAAAAACCTTAAACAAACAGCAACAAACCTTAAGTTATATTAAATTTTAATTTATTGCTGTCATTTTGTAGTTTAGTACTGCAACATAAATTTAGTCCAGTTTTGTATGTGTTCCTGAAGTATTTATTTCCTACCCACAATGTCTTTGAAAAGTAAATAATTTGAAGAGTCTCAGTGATTTGTTTTTCTTACATAGATTCTTGGATGTATGTCTATAAAAAAGCAGGCTATACAAGTTAGTTATACTGCCATGATATATCATTTAGCTAGATACGGTTCACAGCATAAAAAGTATGTTGTACTGACAAATGTTGCCTGTCCTGGAGACTTCAAGCTAAAAAATAAGAGAAGGTGTATCTTTCACCAGTTTCTATTTATAATGAGCTTGAATCTTTTACTCAATATAGGAGTTGATTTCCCTCTTTTAACTAAGATGAAAGGCTAAGTTGTTTAAGAAATCAATCAGTAAAATTTTAAGCCTAAAGGCTTTTGATTCCTTTTAGAATGTTGATACTATACACTTTTGATCCAGCTTCTTATTAATAGTGAACTGCATGTTTATGGTGTAACTATGGTTGTATTTTCTATATCTTTGTTTCCCCATCTTTGGATTAATCTTTTATCCAGCTGGGGTATTTCTGCGATTGGTGGGAACTACAGACTGTTTTTTTCCCACAGCCTTTCAGAACTAACATAAACTGCTATAGCTGTTATAAGTAGTGGAACATTCAAGATAAGTAAATTGAAATAGGCATTTTTCCTGAAACTACTTCGTTCTGAGAAAACTAGCTACCTAAGGATGCTTGTAGGGTTTTGGGGGTTGATTGTTTGGTGTGGTTTTTTTTTTTTTTTTTGTTGGTTTTATTATTGTGGATGGTTTGGGGTTTTTTTTTTCTGGGATTTTTTTTTTTTTTTCCCATCAAAAGATATTATGGCAAACACTGGAAATAAGACTTTGGACAAACTCTACATTCCTCTTAGAATAAGGGCTATGTCATTGTGTCATATATGCTACACTGGTGTCCAGGAGAGTAGGTTCCTGATGATTACAAGTACTATTTTATCTTGTTTCCTTAATAATTTTGAATGTCTGATTTTTAAGTGCAACTTTCCCTCTATAATAACCATTTAAATAGGAGCTGTGGGCCACCTAATAGCCATGCTGTGAGTTGATCATGACAATCTATGAATAAAAGTGACTTTTTACTGCCCCTGAGTGTAGACTAAAAAATGCATTTCCTTTGTATTATTATATGTAGCTTTCATATACAATGACTTGCTGTTTAAAGAAACAAGTAATGCTCATGAAACCTTAATTGTGCACATATATTTCAACATAGAATAGTTATGTTCTTGAGGCTTGCTTAGTGTCAAAGTGGTGGCTAATGTACCATTAGAAAACCTTTGCTGACTGTTGTATGTACAGCATACTTAATACTTAAAAGCATAATCAGCATACATGTTTCCCTGTTTCATTTTAAGTAATTCTGTTTTATTTTCCATGATAGAATTTTGAAGATACAAGGTAGTTCTAAGAATAATAATAATCATCACCATCTTATCTTACAGAAATCTGACTGTGTTGTTCCAGTGCCTTTATAGCCTTATTAGAGTTCTCCCACCAAGCTGTGATGTAAAACTCCTGAAATGTGGAAGCAAAGGTATACTGACTGGACAGTTAGCACTGGCTTTGGAAAAAGAGATGCTTACCTCTAGGAATTCTTTCTTCTCAAAAGAAAGTAAAGATAAAAACAGTTTGACATGGGGGAATGAGCCTGGCAAGACAAGCACTGATGCTCCCGTGGCTTCTTTACTGGACAGTGAAGAAGGGGTTCAGCAATTCAGAAAAAAGCTTCAGAATGAAGGGGAAGAGAGTATGCTGAGTATGAATCAAACAATGAATGGTGCCCTTTACCAGGAAATTTCTTTGAAAATAGCAGCTGCTCAGCGCAGTTCAGATATGATTGCATGGAGACTGAGCAAGTTCTAGAAACTACTATAATTATCTTGAAGAATATTTTATTAAAATTGTAGTATTAAATAATATTTATATTTTCATGGGTACTTTTTATTGTATAGCTCAGTTATTTCTACAGATAAATACTGGTATTTTGGTTGATGACTTGTAGCTGGTGTGGCAAGAATTTAATATTTAATATTAAAGGTAGCTGAGTTATTACTTTGTTACTTAACTTGAAAATATTATTTTTAAAGTATTTTCTAATAATTCCTATTCCAAAATTATATTTCATGAATCATGAATGAGCTGTATTGGAAAAAAGATAACAAGTATGTACAGTTTAAAATAGTCCTTTTAAACTTGAAAGATGACCATTTACACAGGTGAAACTTCAGTCTTAAGACAGCTATAGAAACGATTAAAGCTGAGTAACAAAAATTAATAATTTGACTATGGGGTTTGACAAATTTAAAGAAGGGGGATCTTATCTTTGTGATATATCAAATAACTTGTAATGATACTACTTGAGGAAGAAAACTCTGGTTGTACCTTGCAACCCTATCTTCTAGAGTCCACCCTCAGGTCTGAGTGATTTTGGAGTTTTGGAGCTGGAGAGCCAGATCAGGCCTTTTACAAAATTTCAAGAACTCATAAAGTTTCACTCTGTAATAAAATACCTTCAGGTTTGAGAGGTCCATTCCCACTTAGGATCTAGTGCTGCGACTAATCTTGGAGGAAGCTGTCTTTCCTTGGATGTTAACCTAGCTTCGGTGACAGAATATTTGTTTGGTCATTCCCTGAATCATAAATGGCTTATTCCCTGAGTCATAAATGGTTATCTGCTGATACTAGCTGCTCACCGGTTTTGGCCTATCTCAAATATTTTAAATAATCTGCAACTCCTTGTCTGCTTTTCCTCCCTTCTCTGGTTTAACCAAGATACTGCCTATGCATCCAAGAAGAGAACTGCCTCTGATCTTGCAGGTACTACTTGCCTTTTAATCATTTCTTCCCCACCATTTTTCAGCTTTGTGAGGGGCAGAAAGCTTAGAGAATCCCAAATCACAATAGCTTCCCTTTATCTCTGCTTTATGTAAGCAAAACATTCCTCAAGTTTGTCAACATTTTTCTAAAGTTGTCAATATTTTGCTTTTCAGTTGTCCTGTAAACAGTTTTTAATAGTTAATGCCTACAGCATGCACTCTGGCAATAAAAGATACTTAAAAGATATTTATTGACTCAAAGAAACACTGGCATTTCATCAGAAAGTTCAAGTTCTGTATATATGTCTTCTAGAAGCATTAGTGATGTATTCCAATCCAAGGTGTTCTCTCATAATGGCAACAGGAGTAAAACAGTGCACTTCTAAATGCAAAAAACTAGCCAGAACAACGGTAAATGAGAACACTGTGCTGTGTAAGTTCAACACAGTTTAGTGATGCAGTCTGGCTTTTGAGATACTCAAAGTATTAAATGTCTTTTTTTGGGCTACTTAGAAATTAAATTTTGCATTAATATGTCTAGAATGCTTTGAGAAATTGTCATGGGTATTTGAAACTCAGGATTTATTGAATGAGAAAGAACTGTTTTAAAAACCCCACAACTTTCTTTGTTAAGCTGCAGTTCTTTTCAGCCCATAGTCAAAGCTTATTGTCACGGGTTGTCAGTCAGTTGTCACTGGAATTTCCAGAAGAAAGTTCCTGATTATAAAAACTTAAGTGAAGCAAAAAAAATCTCCAAGTGCAGTTCTGTAGCTTGCAGCGAAGGGCAGGACCTTGGTGAACCAGTGGAGCAGAAACTTTCAGAGCAACAGAGCTACTATTCAGCTCAGGGCACTTGAAGGAGTTTACACAAAGCAGTAAACAGTGCAGCAGTTGACTTTTATTAGCACTACTGTAGCAGCCTGGTTTCATGTTGTAACTAACCATCATATGTATGTCTTTAAAGAGACAATTTCACCTGTGTTTCCATCCCTTTATTGAACTAGTAGAGTGGTACAAATGAAGAGAGGTTGCGAAAGACAGAAGTTGCAAGTTTTTAATTTCTACTTAACAGAAGCAAACAGTGAAATCACAGAGGTGTGTAAGTGAAATTATTAGAATAGAATAAGATATACAACAACATATTCCTACAAAAGAGTCTTTCCAGAAGAATGAATTTTTAGTTTGCATATCACTAGATGAGATCACTGAAAGCTTTCCTAACAGCTCTAAGATTTGTGGGAGTAGTTACATAGCTGACTAGTAATGCATAATGACATGGCACAACTTTCAGTGGTAGTGATGCAATTGGTAGATGTATTGCATATGCATGGGAGATATTTTTATGTGCCAAAATCTAAAAGGTCTGCTGGAAATACTTGGAAGCTTTATGCTGGTATGGGTGTTTTTTGGTCAGGATTAATGGCAAAATGGAGCAGGATTGAACAAAGGTTCAGGCTTTCTAGAATCTTCAAGTGGCAGCAGCAGTAACTTTGTTTAGAGATACTTGCTTTCCTAAACTTGCCTTTTAGAGGTAAAAGAACTAAAGGTGTTAGCTTTCAGTTTATTTGGTCTGTTATGATGATTAATCTCAGCACATGCTGGTGTTCAACTGGAGAGTGAAAATTGCATGGACTAGGCAAACAGGTTAGGTTGGCTCACTAGGTTTCTGTCATGAACAGTTGCAGTCACATTTTCTGGACTTTCAAGAAGGTCTTGGTAGTGAGATCTTGCTCAGAGTGAGTTCTGCAAGTAATTTTTTTTTTTTTTTTCTTTTAGCAAGCAATTTGAGAAATTAAATCAGCGGTAACAGCAGCAGTCCTGCTTACTGATCAGTATGGCCAAGAAATGACTGATAAAATACTTGGATGCTTGATTCTGTAAATTCCCTTTTCGATGATAGCAGATCAAGCTGGTAGAGATACAGATCACAAACCAGCAGAAGGCTTTTTATTACTAAAACTGTTACTGATAGCAGGTAACTATTCACACAATATATTCACTTACTTGCACACTTGTAATTACGCTGGAGCAACAACTGGGAGGCCAGTCCCAACCCCTGGGTCCTTCAGCTCCTAGGTATGTTACAAAGTGCCTCAAAGAACCCTTTGCTTTATCATGTGTGAGTATGTAATCCTGTAGATATTTTTGTCTGTGTATATCAACTGCTATCTGCTTGAACATGATCTAAACTAATGCAACCCATGGTTGATACTAATGTGGGTAGTGGCTTTGTACAGAGCCAGCAGGTTCTTGTTCTGAATTTGTCAGTTCTGGTGGTTTTAAGAGCCAGTCTCCAGAGTTTACCTGAGAGACTTTGCCATGCTGCTGCTCAGCATATAATCTGCTCAGCTGTAGAACCCCTTCACACAAACTCACACAGAAGGGACCTTTATCACATATAAGCTTTTAACAACATGATACAAGTATGCCCAGAGACAATTTTGTCTTGATGCCAAAGGGTCAAGTAATTGTACTTTTGAATTCTGAAAACTAGCAGATGTCAGTGGTTTCTGTCAGGTATCTAGAGGAATAGCTCCAGTTCTCTGGCCAGGGGAGTGATCAGCATGTAGATGTGTACTTTGTCACACCCCTCTTAGCACCTGCTTTGAAAGACTGGGGTGAAAAAGGGAAGTCTGGCATAGGAAGCATGAGCTGTCATGGTTAAATTCACTCATGTCTATCTTGGCCCTTTTAAAGTCAACATGATTTAAGGACCTAAGAAGTGGGATTTGGTGTCAAAGAACTCTGGGGTTTCGGCCAATTTGGTATAATAAATAAATTTAATTGTAGTTCTTTTTCTCTGTTTTCAGGCAGGAGAAACCTGTCTGCTCCAGAACAGTCTCTATTGCATAGCAATAGACAGTTTTAAGTTTGTGTGGGTACTTGCATATTTCAGATCAACCAACAGGCTGCTTAAGTTGCTTATGGTAATGACAGTTAAGCCTTCTCCCTCAGCTACTGACTTTTGTTTTCCCACAACTTTTGGCAGTTTGGGAACCGTGACAGACTTATGACTGCTGTCTTCTGAATCATGCTGATTTTGCTAAGACAATAATAACTCAAGAATGTTTATGAGTTATTCTTTAGATGCTATGAACAAAGATGATAGGGTAAGCAAAAGGAGTATCCAAACAGTAGCAGGTTTCTTATCCCCCCTTCTCTGCTTCCCTGGGAGAGATGAAGTTGTAAACAAGTGGAAGGTAAGTGTTGATGTAAAGGTTTTAAATCTTGACTAGATGTAAAAGTTTAAGCATTATTTTGTTGTTGGGTTTAGTTTCTTTCAGGCTTTGGTTAGGGTGTTTTTTTCAGTACTCTTTTCTCTGCACTCTAGGCATGCCACTGGGTAGGAACAAGGTGATCAACTTGGTCAGCACATAGCAGGAGTTTCTAGCCAAGAGAAAAACTGAATGAAACCCTCCAAGGGAAAAGGCAAAAGAGTAGGAGGTTTAATGCTGCTGTTCAGTCACGCTAATTATTACTTTAAAGAGGTGATACTACTATGGTCTTTCCTGTGACCTCAGGTTTCTGGTATGTGACTTACCCCATGACTGCATTGAGAAATTCATAATTTGTAGGCGCAAGATGACAGTGGCATGTTCATAAATCATTTGGTTAGAACAGACTGCCAAAGTGTCAGGTTTGTAGCAATCCAGTTCATGCCCAAAGCCCTACATTCATTAAACTGTTGCTTAACTGTGGTATTTAGATCAGATGCACAGGTTGGTAAAGCAGTGTCAGGTTAACAAACTCCTCTTTTTATTGTCTGAGTGGAGAGGTGGTGAACCATTTGCCAGCTGCAATTCTTATCTGTGCAGAGAGGTATAAAGGTAAGTGCTTTGTAGTAAGTCCTTCAAAACAGCATGTGCTGCCTTGGAACTTGCCCCTTTCCTCTCCTCAGAGCCCCAGTTATGGTTTTGAACTGAACATGTGATGTCTTTTGTAATCCTGCCTTTGAAATGTTCTCAAGCATGAGGGGAAAAGTGGAAGCTGCCAAAATCTTCCAGAATTCATGGTTAATGGGAATCTGCTGTTTCTGTACAGCGTGTGCTATTCCCTCCTCACAGGCACTAGGGATGGTGCACTTTGAGAGCCTTCACATTTTCCTCCCGCTTTCATCCCAGTAATCAAATACTGAAGACTAAAAAGGCAGTCACTTCTAAATGAAAAAAATTAACTTTGCCTTTCTTTACCATGTCAGAAACAGGTATAGTTTCTTTTCGAAGGGATATAGCTCTGCTAAATCAAATCTACAGAGAAGTCATGTCCCTGATGCAAAGCATACCTTAATGAAGCTTTCAAGTGCTCCAGGCACTCTAGCAAGTAATTGTGCAATACAGGGGGAAAAAAACAAACCCAACATTTCCTCCCCACACCCTTCATGAGTACTTCGTCACTGTTTGTGAATGTGATGGCTTGTTTTTTTTTTCCAAGATTTTTGTAATTAAGGCTCATTCTTAATTCACCTCTAGTTATTGGCAGTGGATTTTAATGCTACCTGCAACATTTTAAGCCTCTGTTCAAGCTTTGTCTCTTCTCAACCTCATTTAAGAAAATTCAGCACTCATTAGATATGTTAGTATACTACAATTTTTAATCTAGATTTGAATGTGAATTTTTAGTACATAAGCTTTGTAAAAATCCAAATTGGGGGGCGCGGGTATTGGCAAAATCTCTCTTTTTCCAACGTAGAATGAAATTTCCTAATGATCAGATCATACAGGTGTGTCCAAATGCAACTAATATGTGCTGGCTTCTTTAATCACCCCAAATCAGTTGTATAAGTTAAATATCCAACGGAGAAAATCATGTAACATTGTATGTATGTGCATTTTTCAACACAGCTGGAAGAAGAAATGTTATGAGATAGACCAGCACTCTTGTGTGTTTGTCAGGGATCTTTTTTTGTTCGTTTATCAGCACAGTTTGATATAATCACTGAGAGCAACTGCTCGATTTGAAGACCCCATGCCCCTTTTTGAGAATATGCATGTGGGTATAAATTCACATTTGTGATTACTTGTATTAGATTATGAATTCTTACCTATGCTGGAGACTCTGTGTGGCAGTCAGGTTGGATGTAGGAATGTGGCTGTCTTTCACTGTTCCATCCAAAGTCTGCACATGAATTAATGACAGAAGATAAATACAATCACCATTCTATGAATGACAGTAATTGTGACTTCAGCAGGAATAGAGCTGAAATCACAGGTTCTGCTGGGGGTGAATCACCTATCACCTAATGCTGATGGTTTCACTGGGATTATTTACCCCTAATGCTATCCCTGATTTTCTCTAAGTACATGATTTATATTTAGTTCCCCAAACACAATGCTTCACTCATGATTATTTAACTAAAAATGCTAAAGAATATAGGATTTCGGTTTATTCCTTGTGGTTTTAAGTCATGTGCACCGCAGCATATTTTGCCTGCCACTTGAACAGGGGAGTGCCTGTGTAAATGCAGAAGTGAAAAGAATTCTGTTCCTGAAGTAGTAACTTAGTGTTCTCAACTCAATGCAAAACAAAGTGAACTATTCCAATGCACACTACCTTCTAAATAAACATGGTATTTCTTTTAGGTAGAGGTCAGCTTTTACTAATTTTACTAAAAGAAGGAGTTTTATTTTTCCCAAGTAGCTCACTTTTTAGAAATTGGCCCTGAATGCTAACATACACCTTACTGTACATTTTGCTTGATAACTGACACACAGAACATAAAAAATATAACATGGACTCATAGAATAGTTAGGAGTTGAAAGCACCTTAAGCTCATGTAGTTCCAACCCCTTGCCATGAGCAGGGACACCTCACACTAGACCATGTCTCCCACGGCTCTGTCCAAACTGGCCTTGAACGCTGCCAGGGATGGAGCATTCACAACTTCCTTGGGCAAGCCATTTCAGTGCCTCACCACCCTTACAGTAAAGAACTTCTTCCTTAATTCAATCTAAACTTCCCCTGTTTAAGTTTTAGCCCATTCCCCCTTGTCCTTTCCCTACAGTCCCTAATGAAGAGTCCCTCCCCAGCATCCCTATAGCCACCCTTGAAAAACTGGAAGGCTGCTATGAGAACTCCACACAGCCTTCTCTTCTCCAGGCTGAAGAGCCCCAACTTTCTCAGCCTATTTTCATACGGGAGGTGCTCGGAAATAGGGAATGGTGAGGAACTCCTGTATGCTCTCTACGTTTCTGCAAAGTTCATGCAGAGGGAACCCAAACCCCTTTCACCTTTGCGATGGCCACAGTCAACTGACTGTACGTGGTATAAAAGCCTTTACGGATAGGGTCTGAACATACAGATTTATTTACAGGGACACCCTGTAGCGGTGCCCAGTATGTGGCCATCATGGGCAGGGACATTGCCTGGGCCTGCTGGGCACAGGCACTGCTTCAGGGCCAGCAGCCCAAAGGCCTTTCTCCAAGGGATGCTGGGTGAAGGGAGAGCAGCAGCAGGGCTGCCCTGGGCAGGGCTGCAGGGCCCCGTCACCACCATGTCATAGTGCCAGCACCCTCCAACGCAGCATAACAATGCTCTGGGGCAATATAAGTCCAGCGCCCTCCCCTGGTCCCTTGTCAAGAGTGCCCGGCGCTGCCACCAGGACAGAGCTGGCAGCCTGAGGGCATCTGAGAGGAAGCCCTGAAGGCAGCAGGGGAATTACTGGGAGAGGGAGGGGGTTAATGGCAGGAGCACTTGAAGATGCACAAAGCTGTGGGAGGTTGGGTACTGCAGTTCCAGCTCCTGCAGAGGCCACGCTCAAAGCTCATCGGAAGGAAATAAGGAAAGGAACAAAAGGAAGGAAAGGAAGGAAGGAAGTAAGGACAGGAAGGAAAGGAAGGAGGAAAGGACAGGAAGAAAGGAGAGGAAGGAAGGAAAGCAAGGAAGGAAGGGGGAAGGAAGGAGGGAAGGAAATCCTGCTTCAGTTGTCAGGGAGCTCGCCGTCCTCATCTCCTGGGGAGAGAGTGGCAGCAACCAGAAGAGAAAGGATGCAGAGATGGCTCAGTGGCCTCCCCCAGTGCTCTGGAGCTCCTACTGCCAAGCACAGGAAGGATTCTTGCTCTGAGTCATCAGAACAATGGCATCTTGGTGTTGCTGGAAGCTCCTGAGATGGCTCCAGGTGGAGGCAGAAAAGGCAGTGCCAGTGTCCCCTTGTCCCCTTAGAGGCGTAACCAGCGTGTGGACCAGGAGCAGGTCTTGCTCACATGCTCAGGGAGTAGCCGATCGCCAGCACTGGGGTCAGGAAGGAATTTTCCCTCGGGGCAGATTGGCACCGGTCCCCGGGGGGTTTTTTGCCTTCCTCTGAGCACTGAGCATGACCGCTTGTCAGGGCTCCTCGGTCCTTTCTGGCTGCGTTATGGCCTGGTGCTCATGCTCCACGAAGGTGGCCCCTCGTGTCCTGCAGCTGGGGGGGGAAGGGCTTTTTTCCCCCCAGGCTTCACTAGCAAGCGTCCCTGGGGTTTTTTGCCTTCCTCCGCAGCTGAGCACACCCCCTTCATGGGGCTCCTTTGGGTCACGGTGTCCCAAAGGCAGTGGCTCGTGCTCCACGCAGGTGGCCCTCGTGCCTCGCATCCGGGGGGAGGCAGCCTTCAGCACTCCCAGGGTGGCCCCAGTGTGGCCCCGGGACTCCCAGGGTGGCCCCAGCGTGGCCCCGGGACTTGCTGTTGTCCTCTGTAGCATTGAGCACCACCCCTTGTCAGGTCCTCCCTAGCCCTTTCTGGCCGGGTTCTTCTTGCACTGCTCTTGCACCACCACGGCACCGGTCCTGCTCTGGCTTTCCTTTCTCCGGCTGCAAGGGAGGTTTTTTCCAGCTAAACTGAAGGGTCTAAACTAAACCAGACTAAAATTAACTAAACTAAGCTAAACCAAGACTGTCGGAGTGGGAGTCGGGCCCGGAGTAATGACCAACCTCAATGTGAGTATGATCTTTCTCGTTTATTGTTTGCATAGACAGTGTTTATATAGGATTCTAAATCAGCCACGCTCCTAAAGCAAAGCTATCATTGGTCCCCAACAACTGTTCATGCGCCTGTCTATACATTGCTATTGGCTAAGCTAAGTTTTGCACACATATCTCTACAACAGCAGGGTGCATGCCTTGTGATAAGCGGTGCATTCCTTGTGGCCAGCAACCTCCTGTTTCAGCGTTCTGCTTACATTTCTTCAACTCCAGACCTCCTCGGCTCAGCTGAGTCAGAAAGAGTTCAAGGCTGTCTCACTCGGCTCTAATCCTGGGTTGTGCAGGGCCTCGTGAGAATAACCATTGCTCCACACAAGACAATCAAAATAACTTTAAATAAATACTCTTTCCACCTGTAACCCTTTGATTTGTGTCTTTGAAAGTGCTTTTGGTGCTGAAATTCCCTTGGCATTTTGTGTAAATAATAGTCTCCTCATTGTACAACTCATTGTGAGTGCAGGGCATGGAATGGAATGGAATCAAATGGAATGGAATGGAAGAGAATACAACAGAAAGCAATGCTACGTTATGCATACAAAACCACAGAATAGCTAGGCTTGCAAAAAACCTTAAGCTCACCTAGTTCCAACCCCTTGCCATGAGCAGGGACACCTCACACTAGACCATGTCTCCCAAGGCTCTGTCCAGACTGGCCTTGAACGCTGCCAGGGATGGAGCATTCACAACTTCCTTGGGCAAGCCATTCCAGTGCCTCACCACCCTTACAGTAAAGAACTTCTTCCTTAAATTCAATCTGAACTTCCCCTGTTTAAGTTTTAGCCCATTACCCCTTGTCCTTTCGCTACAGTCCCTAATGAAGAGTCCCTCCCCAGCATCCCTATAGCCACCCTTGAAAAACTGGAAGGCTGCTATGAGAACTCCACACAGCCTTCTCTTCTCCAGGCTGAAGAGCCCCAACTTTCTCAGCCCATTTTCATAAGGGAGGTGCTCGGAAATAGGGAATGGTGAGGAACTCCTGTATGCTCTCTACGTTTCTGCAAATTTCATGCAAAGGGAACCCAAACCCCTTTCACTTTTGCAATCGCCACAGTCAAATGACTGTACATGTGTCCTGGGTTTAGCTGTACCAGTTATTTTTCTCTTTCTTGGTAGCTGGTGCAGTGCTGTGTTTTGAGTTTCGGGCTGGGAACGGAGCTGAAAACAACAATGTTTTTATTTGGCCAAGGGGTTTGTGTGCCTCATGCTCTGCCAGGGAGGAGGGAAGCTGGGAGGAAGCATAGGCAGGACACCTGACCCGAACTGACCAAAGAGGTATTCCATAACACAGCACATCATGCCCATCATGTAACTGGGAGTTACCTGGAAGGGCTAGGTGGACTGCAGGGTTGGAGGAGATATCGGTCGGTGCTTGGGCAGGTTGGGGGGGGTTAGTTATCAGTCGCCTGGTGATGAGGTGGTGTATTCTCTTCCCTTGTTATTTCCTTTATCATTACTATTATTGGTGGCAGCAGTAGTGATTTGTGTTATACCTTAGTTACTAAAACTGTTCTTATCTCAACCCGTGGGAGTTGCATTCTTTCTGATTCTCTTCTCCGTCCCTCCGAGAGTAGGGGGAGGACAAGAGGGGGGTGAGGGGGGAGTGAGTGAGTAATCTTTCTGGCTGGGGTTTAACCATGACAGTTGTTTTTGGCGCCCAACGTGGGGCATGAGGGGTTGAGATAACGACAGATCTGACCGGATTAATAGTCACTCGTATACAATGCTTATTTATTGGCTCTCAGAGTTGTTCCTCTTGATCTCACAGCTTCAGAATGTTGTAACTTACTTAGAGCCGGTATTTGCTGTGTTAGTGTTTATCAAGTGTGGGGCTTGGGCTAAGGTTTTTGTCTCACTGTACTTTATGGCAATGACTTGTAATACGGTCGGGCTCCAGCAGCAGGGCGGGACGAACGTGGCCATGGACTGGTCCCTGGCCGCCCGGCTGCTCCTCACCGTCCTGGCCCTCGCCCTCGCCTCCGTCTGCGTGAGGCTCTGGGAAGCCGAGGGGGAGCCGCCCCGGGAGCCGGCGGCTGCTGAAGCGGCCCGAGAGAGCGGCCCCGGGGACCAAGCGGGAGCGGGGCCGGAGGCCGCGAGGGGACGGCTGCCGGTGGAGGAGGTCGGGGCAGTCGAGGAGCGGGAGGAGGCAGCGGAGGAGCCGAGCCCCGCAGAGGAGCTGAGCCCCGCGGCCGAGCCCAGCCCCGCGGCGGCCGAGAGCATTCCCCGGAAGCACCCGCCGAGCCCCAGGAGGACGCAGGAGACCCCGCAGCATTTCCCAGCAAGGCAGAGGAGGAAGATCTGGACTCAGGAAAAGAGAAGCTGGTGGTGGGAGATCCGGCAAGCACAGCAGCTACACCAGCCCCAGTGACAAGTACAGCAGCATCGCTTGAGAGTTCTGAAGGTTTTGGATGGCCTTTGGGTACCCTTGGGACCTGCCTGCTGATTGTGATGGGGATCAGCATGTTGGCACACACACAGACTGCGTTTTACCCACCACCATTTTGTCTGATCCCGAAATCTAGGCAGAGTAGGGTTTGGGTCTTGTCTGGGGTTAGACGACGATATGGGAGGACCAAGAGGTTTCCCCCAAGGCTGGGCAGCCATGAGTGGCAGGGCGTGTGGGACAGTATCTAGTCCACTGGGCCCCTCCAGTGCTTTGGAAGCATTGGAGATGGAAGGCAGCTGTATGGAGTCCCCAGCAACAAGCTGCAGAAACTGCTGAAGGGGACAGTGAACTATTTTGAGCCTGGTGGGCCCATGACTTCAGGCCATCAGAGCAGAGATGCAACATAGAGATGGACTCATGATCAAGAGGTTGACTTAGCAATGGACGCTATTGCCGAGGTTATTCACAAGTGTGAACACTGCACACAGCCTCTCCTGCTCTGAAAGAATTTTACAAGAGATGGAGCCTGATATCATGGACCAGATGGACTCATCAGCTTTATAGGGAATGGCCCATGCACTACGATGAGAGTGCACTTAGATAAGAGTGATGGTATATTGAAAATGTAGGATCTGAGCATGACGTGAATGGTATGGAATAAGGGTGGATAATGTCCTGGGTTTAGCAGTAGCATTTTTCTCCTTCTTGGTAGCTGGTGCAGTGCTGTGTTTTGACTTTTGGGCTGGGAACAGAGCTGATAAAAATGATGTTTTGGTTTGGCCAAGGACTTTGTGAGCCTCGTGCTCTGCCAGGGAGGAGGGAAGCTAGGAGAAAGCAGAGACAGGACACCTGACCCAAACTGACCAAAGAGGTATTGCATACCACAGCACGTCATGGCCAGGATGTAACTGGGAGTGACCTGGAGGGGCTAGGAGGACTGGAGAGTTGGAGGAGGTATCGGTCGGTGCTTGGTCGGGCTGGGGGTGGGAGTTATCAGTCGCCTGGTGATGAGGTGTTGTATTCTCTTCCCTTGTTACTTCCTTTATCATTATTATTATTGGTGGTAGCAGTAGTGATTTGTGTTATACCTTAGTTACTAAACTGTTCTTATCTCAACCCGTGGGAGTTGCATTCTTTCTGATTCTCCTCTCCATCCTTCCAGGAGTAGGGGGGGCGGGGGGGGCAAGAAGAGGGGGGAAGTGGGTGAACAAGTTGTCTGGCTGGGGTTAAACCATGACAATGTCCCATTCTGCCCCTTGCGTCCAACTGTGGTTCCCCAGTGCAGCCTGTGCTCTGCTATGGAGGAGGTGGGCACTGCTGGGAGCAGCCTTGCAGTCACTGCCTGGCAAGCAGGGCTGGAGGAGTTATGATATCCAGGACCCCTGCAATTCCTGGCCATGGGTATGGTTCTTGTCCAGAGCTGAGCATGCATCAATGTTTCCCAGCACGTTTCTGGGGGAGGCCAGTGCGTGCTCCTCAGGTGATGTCCCGGGGCACAGGTTAGGGGGACTGAGGACTGGTCCTTGGGGGAAGTTTAGCTGTGGCTCTGCCAGTCTTGGAGGAAGAGGGCTGCTTCGTGCAGAAGTAGCTGTAGGTCTGGTTTGGTTAGCATTGACATGGTCTCTGTTGCTTGAGTCTCTTGCGCAGCATGCAACCAAGCACCAAAAGCACTTCCAGCGAGTGGCAGATCTCAGGGTGACCTCCCATAGTGGTTCCTGCTAGCTTTGCACAATAAACCCTTTCAAGCTGCCAGAGGAGCAATTTGGGTGGCTCCAAAAACCACAGGCACAATGCTGGCAGGGTGGAGTTCTCTGCACCAAGGAAGTGGCACTTCTGAAGTTCTGAAGTGCCTTTCTGCTGGACTCGAACTGGAGGGTGCCACAGGGCCGAGGGTACTGACTGCTAAACACTTGGTCTCTTCTCTGCAGCTTTCCAGCCCCTGCCTAGAAAATCAAGGAGAGAGAAGTCCTTACAGAGCAATAGTGGCAGGAATCAGGGAGGAGGGAGCCACAAGGGGTTTGTCAAACTGGAGCTTTGCTAGCCCAAGCCTTTTTTTAATCCACCCTTCTCCGGGGGAGGCTCCCAAAGACATAGCATTCAGTGTCACTGGGGATGCTGTTCACACCTGCCAGCAGCCGCCATGGGCTGTGATGGCTTTGAGTGTCCCTGTGACCTGAGCCCCCAGGGAAGTGGTCCCTCTGTCTCCTGCCTGCAGGTTTTCACTTTGGCTGTGACCTCATGACCAGAGGTAATGCTCCAGGAAAGGCGGTAGCCAAAGTAGTGCGTCTGCACATACAGAGAGCTACATGTCCTGCTAAAGTGATGGTGGCAAGTTACATACTGATGATTCATTTATATCTCTGGAAGCACCATGAGATTGGTAACAGAGCACCAAGTTTGTGCTGTGAGATATTTTGCTTCTTTTTCTCCTCAACACAATTGAATTTGTTAAAATACTTGTTTTTCTCATTAGTCTCAGTTTCTCGCCTACAGTAATAGCTCCAAGAAAAGTTTGCCAAATTAACATGCAGACCCAAGTCTGGGTGTACTTTACTGGTGGCCCAAAGTAAAGACTGTGTGTTTATTTCTTTGCACACAGAGGACCAGGACGCACAAGCATGGGTAGCCCCAGCACAGTGACGCTTTTCAGCTGCTTCCAGGCTGAGAATGACCCAGCTAAGGGACTTCATGATTCAAACCTGAAGCAAAACAATTTTTCATGAGGCCCGTGGTATTATGTGACTTTGCAATCCTGGAAAAATAAACGTCTCCATTTCCAGTTTGAATACACCATGCCACCACCTGACTTTCTGTTCCCAGCACTAACTGGCAGACCCATTTCCAAAGTGCTAGCAGTGGGAGGATGCAGGTGGCAGACTGAAGAGCAAATGCACTGGGAACAGACTATTTCTGAAAGCATGGCTGGAGATTGGCAGTGTGCCTGTGATGATTAGGATGCAGGCGAGGAAACATTTGAAGTGAGCAGGTCAATGCATATTAATCTCGCACTGCCATCTCACCTTTAGATGGACCTCATGTTTCAGTTCTTGCTTGTTGCCAGAGAAAGAAGCCCGTGTGAGGGAGGTAAAGCAGTGTGTAGCAAATCACCTGGAACTTTGCTAACTCGACAATTACTGTTTGTGTCCCTGACTGCATGTTTATGAGCCTTGAGGAAAAGGGGTGCAATGCTGAAAGGGGCAGAGGAAATAAATGGCTCAGTGCTGACTTTCTCTGAGAAACAGCCTTCTCCTTGGATATAAAACAAGCTCCTTTATAGCATATGCATTATGGAGGTAATATTTCTGATGGAACCTGAGAGGCTGCTTTATCAAAGCATACTAATCATACTAAGTCTAGGATTTGTTCAGGTGAATAAATACACTGTGACTTACTTTACCTACACGCAGTAGTTCATTTATTTGCTTTAGCCTTTTTGCAGATATTAGGGAAAGGGACATCTCAACAGTCATATGTCTACAGATGACTGTATGGGGAAATAACTAGTGTGAGGTATGTACTTCTGTGTCTTTGCTGGTATTTTGACACTCAGCAAAAAATCAAGAGTCTTCTGTATCAGAAATGAAGGAGAGACTTGGTGCATTTGTGTGTAGGAAAAATGCTTATTTCCCTTATGGCATTTTATTTGCCCAACCTTTTTTTTTTTTTTTTTTTTTTTGCTACTGTTTCACAATATTTTTACAAAGTGTATGTTTTTTCCTGGTATGAGCTGCCAGACCTGCATTTAAACCAGAAAAACACCCCACCCCCTGCATGTGCCTAGGTAGTAAGTGCCTATAATTAATTCTAGAGGCAAAGTTAAGGAGGCAGTTTGTAATCAGTTTTTTTTTTCTTTTCAAAGGGCAAGCAAAACATACTCTTATTTCCAAAAGATTTTTTTTCTCCTTGATATTGTCCTTTAGATGACAAACAAAACATTGACATTTTTTCTAGGTGGTCTTTTTAATCCTTTGCTGGAACTGGAAAGCAACAGCATTTTAAATACATGGTTCTCTTCAGCTGAAGTGAGTACCACAGTCACGCCTGAGGGAGTCCAGCAGTTGTTTGCTTTCCTCGGTCTTACATGATGCAAGGTGCGAGCCCAGTGATGTATCTGGATCCCACCCAGTCAGCATGGCTGATGGCCAGGACACAGCCACAAGACTAGTAGATACTGGTCTCTCAATAACAAGCTTAACCAGAGCTTAAGCCTTAACGCTACTTACCACCAAGCACCTTACAGCAATCTTAGAGCAAGACTCTTTTTTTGTATTTTTATTCTAGCATTTTTATGAATCTAAATCTAGCATCCATCCACACCCTCAGTTCTGTCACTGAACTGTTGCTTACGTTCCACTCCTCTGTATAAAATGTAATACTCCATTTCAGGTCCAAAATTGAATTATTCCAACACAGCCAAATGCCACCTAGTGATCACAGCAGGAATTGCACTTGACACTGCTGTGCTGCATGCAGCAAACTTGCTGCTAGAATAGTTTTTAGACAGACAATTTATCTTTGTAATTAGAGAAGTCTGTTATAAAATCGATGCTTACTGTGAGTAAATCAATTTGTTATCTCCCAATTAGAGCACTAGACAGCTGCAAAGCATCGTTTAATTGTGATGAGATGCATTTGCCCAAAGAAAATGTTTCCCACTCCATTTTAAATATAGTATCTATACATAATATATATAATGAGCATTTCACAAGACACCTCTTTATTGATGAATTGCCATAGACAGGATGGAGAGCCAGCTGATAGGGACCTCTGGTTTATGTTCTACACAAGTGACATTTTGCCATTTCTGAAAATTCACCCAGAATTGTGTTACGGCAGAGTGTGGCATTCCTGCATTCCTGTTTGTATATTCCTTAGCTACATTTTTGGTTTGCAAAGTTGTGTTTTCTCCAGTGTTGTGTCATTTTGTTTGTAGAGGTAGCATAAAGATAGAACCCATTTCATGGAGAAGAATTCCTGTGTTTTCCCTGTTACGATTTCATAGCAGGAGCTCTTCTTTTGCAGGCTACTGCACTCTCGAGTCTGCATTCTTTTGCTTAATTTTTCCCTGTTTGGTGCTAACTAGGAACATCTCCTCCAGGGCTCAGTCTTGTGAATTAAATCTGCATTCACAGGGAGCAGTGTTTGTACAGCATAGAAGCTGGGTGGACGCTCCTGTAGGATGCTGAGCCTCCCCTTGGGACTGGTACCTTACAGGTGCACTGTGTTACTGTCAGCCACAAGTGAGGAAGGACTGTGAAACCTAACACTTGGCAGCCTAACACTGGCAGAGCATGTGTGGGAAGCAGGGACAGGCACTGGGCACTTACACCTGTGCCCGTGGAAAGGTGCTGCAGGGAGTGGGGACAGCAGCAGTGCTCCTCTGCACTTGCTGGTGGTTGAGACCCTCTACCACTGCCAGCACAGGGTGGCAGAATTACACTGCTAAGGGAGGACAGTATGGGGAACCCAATCCCATCAAGTCTGCACAATGAGTGAGATGGATGGTGCAATTTTTCTTCCCTTACACAGCTTTCTGTGACTCTGTCCTGGTTTTGGCTTTACTAGTCACAACGTAAAGCTTGCCCTAAACCAGTCTGGAATACAAATTTCACGTCTGTACAGTGTAGCTTATGTAATGCCAGCAAACCCAGTGCCTCTCCGAGTGTAAAATCCCTGGTCCTTTCTAGGCGTGGTTTTAAGAACTCTATGTAGTGGCGCCTGACTCTCTCGATGCACCACAGTTTCTGATGGAATTTGCTATTGCTCTGCACTCCTTTCTCTTGTGTTGACCCACAGGAAGATGTTAAGAAAGGGAATTGCTCGTCCACCTTTGTCTGAAATTGAGCTCTGAATGCTAAAGATTGTAAATAAAACTAAGAGTTTCTGAAAATAAACTAGTACCCAGAATGCCATAGATGGTCTCCAAACACAGAAGAAAAGAGTGTCTGGCCCGAAAGGTGTAAACTCTTAAAATAAACAGCAGAACTTTGTACAGATCATAAGTGATTTTTTCAAACTATTTTTTTATATTTGTATTAGATTTATATAATTATATTCACATAGAAAAGAGACAAAGAAATTATAAATTATTCTGACCAAGCTCTTCTCCGTGCAACTGCTCTGATGTCTGTGGAGTTATAGGAGGAGAAGGGTTGGCCTTTCATCTTGACATTGTGAATGTGCTAAAGCAAAACCAAAGAATTTATCAAAGCTGACCAGTACACTCTACATCTATTTATCTATTTTGTACCAACTGTTTTTGCCATCTTTTCTTTCAGTGAGGGTACCTATATAGACGACTGAAAGACAATTGTGCTTAAAGTTTCTGAAATACCGGTTCACTTTTAAATGGTGCACTAAAAAGCCTGAGCAAAAACCAAAATCCTTTTACAGGACCATTAGTGTCTTGTAAGAGAGCTGACCTCACCCAACAGACTGTGAAGTTGATAATTAACCAGAAACAGGAAGGTTCATCATTTGGTAGTGAGCTTCCTGCAAACTCATCTGGTGAATAAAGGCTGTCAAACAAAATCTCTTGGCATGGCCCATCCACCTGCAGGGCTTACTACAGATGGCACGACTGTGTCTGACCATCTGATTTTGTCAGGAGGTGCCAATGAAAAAGCAGAGTGTGCTCCAGACAGTGTTTTCTAATTCTTCAAATACTGCAGGAACAAATGATAGAATTTCTATATCCTCGACTGTGAATTTCAGGGTAGGGAGGGAAACACAGTCCCAGTCCAGTGTTAGAAGCAAACCAGAGAGCAAAACAACAAAATTACACATGCATTATTTAACACCATTACTTGAGAGGGTGCAGTGATGGGGAAAAAGCTGCTATAAGAAGATGAAATGGAATCCCAGAACATTTATAATATCCATCTTCCCTGTGGCACAGACTGGTGTACATAGAGCTAGCCATTATTTGTTGCAATTTGTACAATTCAAAGCTGGTTTTCACCCCTTTTAAAAAGGCCTACCCAGCAGTCCTTACTCAAAGGAAAACTGCAAATGATAGTTACCAGAGGCTGAAACTCCATTCATCTGATAATAAAATAGAGTTGAGTTGTACAATGAAAATTGTCAGTTCTTTAAGGCTGTGTTGCAGTGCTGTAGGCACACAAATGTTAAAGCTTTATGGAGCTTACAGAGTACCATGCATGTGCTTAAAAGCAGAATGGATAGGAATATATGGTGATAAAGAAATATGTCTTTCCTTTCTTTCCTCTTTCCAAACCAAAACATGTTCTGGGCTTCGTTCAGCCATCTTCCTCATGGTGAAGAGCTTCTTTGGCACTTAACCCAAGGCAAGTCACTGAGGGCTAACCTCAGACAAATGAAGGAAAAAGGCCCACCCTGGTTGTGTGCAGAGGCAGTTGGCGTGCAGCTAGCTACAAGGCTTTGCAGGTTTCCAGGGCAGCTTCTCCCAGTAGTGAGCATCAGCCAAGCTGTCTCTGACCAGTTGCGGCATCCAATGCTCATGGGCTGCGTTGTTCAGAGGGGACACAACAGTTGCTCTGCAGAGACCCCCACTGCAAAGGCTCAGCATAGCTCATGGTGTAGAAAATACCTCTGAGCAGCCTCAAATTTCTTTCAGTACAAATCACTTCTCTGCAGCAGCTGCCAAACAGCAGGTAGCACAAGCAAAGGTCATCACTTGCTGCCATTACCAGCAGATAGTGTTGCCTGGATCATTTAGGCAAAACAGGAGCCATGTATACAGCTCTGTGAATGCTCGTAGCTTATCTCAGCTAGGGAGTCTGCCTGGAACCTGGGAGATCCCAGGGGTTGGGGAGATTTGTAACAGAAATACTAAGACTTGTAGGAACAAAGTGCCAAGGGAAGTGAGTACATGTAGCTGAGCATCAAAAGAACCAGAAGAACAAAGAGTCAAATGCATAAATACTCCCCCCAAAAGATACCTTTTCCAGCATTAAAATGGAGGCAAGGGTTGTTATACCACACCAAGAAGACCTGCCTTATGAGAAGATCTCAGCCCATCAGACCCTGCATCCTAACAGCAGAAGGGTGGCACCAACATAGCAACAGATCACATACAACATATAGCACTTCTCCCATTAGCCCATGAGGAAGATGGACATATTTTCCAAACAAGTAAAAACAAGAAGCAGCAGCAGCAACCTGGCCAAAGAATGAGAGACCTGAAGTCAACATGATGCTCAGACTAGGGATTGCTCAATAAGAGCTGATGGTTCCTAACAGATGTAAAAGATCTGTCCAAAATGTCATTTTGTGTGGCCCTCCAGGGGAGCCCTAGGGACAAATGGAGGATTTGCAAACAACTTGGTGGTCCTAAGTATGCACTGTGGGAGAATGAGTGAATGAAATGTATGAAGGAATGGCTGTGAATAGGTAAAATTGCCTTTCTTGGAGACTTTTTTAAAGAAATATCACCTCCCCTTCCATCGTATCTCACATTGAGATTTTTACCACTAGTTTCCATCCAGATAGACACATCTGGCAAGGTTTAATAACCTAGCTGCCTCCCAGGAAAGCTGGATGAAGGCTAGTTGTGCTTGTGATGCTTTGCCCAGCTCTGGGGACCACATGCCTGCATACCCCAGTTGGCCTCATGTGTGGTGAGCTTGGGTTTGGCAAATTGAGTCCAGACTGCACACCAAGCTGAAGTGGCGTATCTGTTTCACAAGGCAGCCTTGGAAACAACATAGTCACGTTCCTATCTAATAAACCTGGTTCTACATGAGCTGCCTCAGGTGGAGGAAGCCTGTGCATCACTGGTGCCCAAGCATGTGTAATTTGAGATGAGATAAAATTCCCTCCTCTAAATTATTCCAGTGGGCTGATTAGCCAACCAGTGGAGGATACTGGCATATGAAACACAGAGACGGTGTCTGGTGTTTGTGTTCCACATCTGTGGGATTTCCTAGAGAAGACTGTCAGCAACATGTTGACCTACAGAATCCCACAATGGTCTGTAATTACTGATTAGCCCCTTACAGGTCATTTGTTATGTTTTGCAAGTGCTAACCAAGAATAGATTGACTCCTTTTTTCTCTCTCTTTTTTTTTTTTTTTTTTTCACTGGTAGGTTCATTTCAGTTGAGACTAATGCTGTGGTGAGTAGAAAAAAATATTTCCCATTCCCCCAGCGCCAGCACATACAGGACACGTAGGACTGCTTGACTGCTGTGGTGACACTGTCTGTCTGAAGGTAGTTTAACTTGTAGAATGTCATACGTGCAGCAGTAAACAATGTACTGACTGTATGATTTAACTGAACTCACAAAACCTTTACTTTAAATGTATTTTAAGATTTTTTTTTGTGACATTTGAGATAGTTTAATTATGAAGGTTAGGAGCAGCTCCACAGCAGGGTTAAAATGAATATTGTACTCAAAAAGTTCAGTTTTCTTAGTATATGCCCTTCTGCAATGACATGAATTGCATTTTCTAAGGATTTACAAATTAAACATACTGATTAGAAATTAAAATTAATTCATATTAGTATGCCAGAGCATGTAAAAAACTAATGTAAATTTTTGGTATGTGTGTGCCCTTTATCTCCCTAGCAAAAGCACACAGTGTTATCTCTTGCTTTGTACATGGCAGAAACATTATGAAAGAGATCCCTCTTCCCCCTTCCCCCAGCTGAATTCAAAGTGACTGCGTTTACTTGCAGAACATGGAGGCTCTGAGCTACACAAACCCTGCTGCCTTACCTGGTCTCTGAAACACTGAACCAAAGCCCTGCTGGAGGAGTTACAAAGCATGTAAGAGTACTGACCTGCTATTCGTCTGCACAGCACAGAGGTACATCTCAAACCTATGGCCTGATGCTAGTGTCCATTTCTGTATGAACACCCTTTGTAAGGAGCAGTGGCCATTTGCAGCTCCTCTTCCTCATAACTGAGCATCACTCAGACACCAGAGATGGTTGGTCACCACAGTTTGCTAAAACAGCTCCACAGAGTACATTTCCCCAAATGTCTGCCTCTCTGTTCAGCAGAGATGAGTCCACACAGCCCTAAGCAGGGACCATTTCCTGGAGCACATCTCCAGTGCCATTCTTGGGTCATGGCCAGAGAAAAACCCTTAAAACCAGCCTTTAGTGTGCAACAGAGAACTTGCAAAAGAAAAGGCTGGTGAGATGGAGAGGGGCAGAAACCGATTAGCCCCCTACAGCTGTAACAGCAGGCTGACCCCATAGCTCATATCTCCGAGACCAGACTCCCCTGGGGATGCTACCTCCAGGTCACCCTGACACCTTTTGTTGCTCTCCAGGAATCTGAGCAATTTCCTCTAATAACAAAAGGAATAAGAGGTTGTTTCTTCTGAAGAATGACAGGTTTCCTGTGGAAGATAATCTTCAGATGCAGAAAAAATGTCAAAACAGAGCATTGATCCATGACATTTTTTGAAAGTCACAAGATACTTGCAGTAACTCCTCTGGAGAAGAAATAAAAAGGGAAAAGGAATTAGGCTGCAGATGTATGGGATGCATACAGGAGAAGTTGAAAGGTGTTTCAGACTAGACTAACAGAAAGCTGTTTGGCAGGTGTGGTACTATAAAGCCCCACATGGTCATGAGTTGCTCCAGGAAACCAGGCAGCTGTCTGTTCAGGTAGGCTGGCAGTTCCTGTTTTTTTTTTATCATTGATTTGAAATGCATGTTCTGGTTATTTATTCTTAATGTTTCACCCTCAAGGTGTCACTGCAGGGTAGACTTAAGGCTATTTACAAACACCATCTGTGTATTTTCATTCCTAAATGTATTTGTCTTTGTTTGAAATACAGCCTTAACTACAAACACTTTAGGTAAATAATGCATGGTTTGACAGTAACGCAACATCTCCATATAATGTCAGTCTCCCATACTCTTCTCCATTCCATGTTTTCTCCATCTTGTACAGCTTACCTTGGAAGAGGAAGAGTTGTGAAGGGCTAAGGCATTGGGTTTAAGCCTGTTCAAAAGCAGCTTTCCTGCTGGTACTAGAAAAATCCTGATCTGAGATACCAAGCCTGATACTTCTAAGCCTTACCTACTTTACAGTAATCTCAGTTACCTTGTTTAGCCCCGGTGGCACCTTCTTCTGAGGCCAAGATACTTGCCAGCTGCCCAGCCAACAGTTGCTAAAAGTATGTGTAACATCTGAAATGAACACGTTGTAAGGTATTTTAAACATGCATCTTAGCAACACTTTTGAATGAAGTAAGCCAGTGAGCTCAAAACTGATGGTTCATAATGTTGTTAGGACAAGAACTACCGGATAAAGCTACCAGGTAAAATATATCCAGTAGATAAGGTTAGGAAAGTTTGTTTTACTGTGATTCAGATCCTGCAAGATCTCTTATCTATTTGCTTATGTGCAGGTTGCAGAGATGAGAGAGAAAATATAAGTACTTACTTAAGTATCCTCTATAAAGGAGTTAGTACTCTTTATAGGCATGGAAATGAATGAAGAACCTACTAGTACCTAGGTTGGTGCCTGCTCGGCTCCCTGGTTGTTCTGTGACTTATATATAATGCACCCAGCTGCTAGTGACAAGTTTGTTCATCACAGATGGGGCTCGCAGAAAATGTTCACCTCAGTCTTAGCAGAGAGTATGATGGAGATGCTCAGCCTTGGGAACTAGCCTACCTTCTTAGCCTGGAGGGCTTCATGCATGTCAAGTTCAAATGTGTCTTGATGGGAGAAGGCAGCTCTCACTGGTGGTCCTCATTCTTGTCTTCAAGATCTTTAAGTTGATGTTCAAGCACTTTATCAGGTACTTGATCAAACAACCCTAAGAATGAAAGTAAGCACACACTGATGATCAGCAAGAGGAATCTCACTTCTACTTCTCCTCTTCCCCCAACTGCCTTTTGTCTTGTGCCCTTCATCTGTCTCTTGTCACATTTTCCTGTTGTTGACAGCAATAACATGTTAACACTACTTACATCTGCTGCTAGTAGCAGAACATCAGAGCTATGTCTCAGAAAACTGATTGGGTCAACAGTAAGTAATATTGAGAGAATATGAATTAAAGCACATCTAGCTGACATATAGAGAGATATGCAATTAGGGGCCATTAAGCTGAGCGTCTCTACTTGTGATGCAGTTGTGATGAAGTTTGAAGCCAGCTTCTGCAATCTAATTACATTCACTAACTATATTAAGAGGGTGTTAAAAGGTGATAATTCAATCACTCAAAAGCTAGAAAGTACTATCATTTAGGTTGTCTCTGTGATCCAAATTGCATGTTATACAGAATTCTCCTATTTATTTTAAATATATTTTTAAGTCCCTTTAAGAACTGAAATCTAAACACAAAAGCAGGACTTAGAGGCTAAATGTGAGCTGAAATCTTCCTTTTTTCTGCTATCCCAGACCATATGGCATACATAGTGATATTTACTCAAGCCCCCCCAGTGACACCCTGATACCCCTGACAGCTTTCAGATACCTCCAGCCACCTCTTTCCTCACCTTCTGCTGCTGCTTTCTAAAACAACATTCCATCAGGACCATGGTTCACTGAGCCAAACAGCCTCTTTACAGAAATCAGTTCCTACTTGCAGATTTCTATTCTGGTTTACCCTCATCAGGTTTTCTCCCTCCCACTTATACACAGGCACCCTTTGTGGCAGATGGACTTCAAAGTCACCGTTTAACACTGGGCTTTCACAAATTTTGGTTGCTGCCTCATAAAAGTAGAAATAAAGAGTAGAAATCCCACTGTGTTCAGAGCCTAGGGCCTGGGCTTGCCCAGAGTGGCAAGTCTAGAAGAGCAGTCATCACCAGACTATGAAGACAGCAATGTGCAAATCATTTAGAGGGAAAAATCATCATAGATTGTTACCCCTGAACTCACAAAGTTTATGTCTACACTGCAGCCACAGATGTAATTGCTGCATATGCCGATATACCTCAGCAGACTTAACCTCACTAATTCAATAATAAGAGGGAGTTCAAACAATTCAATAGCAGTAACAACAGCAGTGTAGATATAACAGCATAAACTTCATCTCCATGCCATTTTCCAGGCAGTCAGGGTCTCAGATTGTTTCAACAGCTTGAAGATAACAGGACATAGGTTTCAATGCATTGTTATAATCATACCTGTCAAGTAAATTAAAGCTAGCTCATATGTGCACTACAGTGCATACCTCAGATTTTATCACAGGTATAAGAAACAGCATGTTTTAAGAGTACCATATACCATTTACCTGTGCCTGACTATGATTATGACAAATCAAGTGTGAACACTGCTGACCAATAAGACAAGACACGATTTAATTTTTTCAGGTATAGCTAAGTGCCAGATTTCAGTAAGGTACAACTCTGTGGAAAATTTGAGTAGTCTATGCCACTACTTTACCAAGCTCATTAAAGCTATCTACTATGAAGTAACTCTGAGTTTAAAAACCCCAAACCAATAATCCTTTGCAAACAGAAAAAAAAAAAGCATCCTAACCCACAAAACCTCAATATTTCTTTGGAGGGGAACTCTTGTATTTTTTAAATGAAGTCACTCCGATCAGCTCAGACTTAGACTTCAGGGATACAAAGTAAGGACACTTTTTCATTTCAGAAAATAAAGGCAGACCACTTAGCTACCCAGACCTGTTCTTCAGCATTCATTAAGCTGCAAATGTTGAGGTTCAGAGAACATAGCAGTCACCTTGTAGTCTAGGATGTCTAATTGCTCCATGCAATTTTATTTGCCCTGCTTAATGCAGTATGTCAATTCATGACATATTGATCCAACTTCTAGAAGTAATTCTTTTTTCCAGTTCATTTAAATTATAGTTTAGGCTGAGCATTCTTGAAGGAGAAGTCTATAAATTATCTCTGCTTTCAGTAAATCTTCGTTCAAAAACACAATGTAAATCAAAAATGCTAACTGATTTTGTTTAATTATTGATTTAAACCTGCTCTCCTTCTGGAAAATGTAATTACCAAAGTTGAATTTGGCTAGATCCACAGTGGATTACATGAATTCAAGTGGTAAAGGAAAGAATTCAGTCTCCTAGATCAATGATGGAAATGTGGTCTTTGATAGTGGCTCCAAAGAAAAGCCCAACAGCATTTCAGTGTCTGTCCTTCTAGCCATTTCCCAGAGGACAGCAAGTGTCAATAACTTTCTGGGTTCTTTCCAACAAGATATCTCATCAAAATATGGACCAGAGTGATGCTGTTTGAATGAAAAGGAGGTCAGATTAGGTATCGAGCTGAAATGAATGTCTGCATATGAATGCCTTGTACACACACTATGCATATCCTGACTGCATACTTATAATCCTCCAGAGGCTGTTTTACTTTTCCCATACACTCCAATATAAACTCCAGCAGGAGTCTTCTCTGGAGGCTCTCAGGATAGGGTTACTCCTAGACCACCTCTGCCAGCCTCAAACCTCTGAAGTAGAGACAGACAGAGACCCAGGCCCTGGCACAAAAAGAAGATTTAAATGAGGATCACAGTTTAAATTTATTATTCAAATGACTCCTGCATGATGCCCAAGAAGGAGGTGGCCCCCTTAGATTTTATACAGTTGGGAATCAACCAGGCCCTTGGGAGATGCATTTTGACTAAGTTGCTCCCATCCATAGGGTTTCCTATGGATGGATTTTGCCAGACCAGCAGATTAAAAGTTTTAAACCAAAAGCTTTTAATGTTTTTTTTGACTACCAAAACATGAATTCAATAGTCTTTAATGAATGACATAATCCTCTTGACAGTTAAATTTATTTCTCCTGAAAGATTTCAGCACTAATCAAATAAGAACTTTTTGCTGATACATTCCTGAAGGATGACACTAGGCTTGTAGGAGGATTTGAAAGATTATGTGAGTGATTGTGAAACAATTTCAGATAACCCCAAATTAATGTTTTTGAGTGATGGCAGCCTCAGCGCAGAAAACATGGTGGGATGCTTTCCTTTTATTACAAATCTTCAGCTCACTTTCTGTGGGGGAAGTGGAAGTCTCTGAGGGGTTTCTCTTTCCCAAATAATTTAGGTATGCTTGCAGTCCTCCTTCCAATAGACGCTGCTTGTTTTCCACTTGTATGCCCTGCTGAGCAATTAATGGGTTGAAAAGTAAGTTGGGGCCAGCAAGGAACCCATCTTCACTTGCCCTCCTCTGTCTGCTTAGGTTGCCCAATCCTTGCCAATCATCTCAGCAATCTTTTTGGCAGTGCAGTGGGAAAATCAGGAATCTTTGGACAAGGATTTGGAGGTCTGTCCAGAGAATCAGACTGGGAGCAAATGGCAGGCTGCTGAGATTATTTGCTGCTAAAAGAAAGCTTGTGTTTATTTAGGATTGACTGACAAACCCTGTGATGCATGCAAAGTCAGGAAGGTAGGATCTGTTTGCTTTTTTTCTTCAAGGCATACATTTGAGAGCTTTTCCCTCTCTACACCCTTGCCTCATGTAGTACCCATAGAAAAAGGATTCCTGTGAGGAGCTGAGACGAAATTGACGCATCTCTGCTGGGACTTCCCTGCAAACAAAAAGCAAACATGTGCTATTACTGTACTTGATCAGTAGCAGGGGAAGATGTCCCTGCTCACCAGACAGCTGGGGTTTTCTCCCTCTAAGCTCTTGGCCAAGAGGAAACAGCTTGCAGCCCATGTGGCACTTCAGCACAAGCAGTAAACATTACATTAATGTTCATAGGGACCCAATGACCTGTCACTGCAGGTTTGGCAGCAGTGCCTGAACTGCCCCGGCATCAGCAAGCTGTGCAGTGGAAGCAGCTGGGAGGACTCAGGGACAGCTTGCCCCTGCCCCTGGGGGCTGCATGGGCTGGGGAAGAGGGAGAAGGGGGGATCACCAGTGGCCAAGCCATCTCTGCACCCACCCTGTCAAGGAAAGACAAAAATGAAATAAGAAGAAGCCCCTGAGGACAGGGAAGCTTGGAGCAAAAAGAGGACATATTGGTGTGCACCCATGGGCCAGGAAGAGTGGGGAGAGACCAGGCAGGTCCTATGTAGACATGTGTTGGTAACCCCCTCCCTGAAGTGCAGTAGATACTAAAAGCCACTCCTGGCACTCCAGAGAATCAGCCTCTGTAAAGCTGCCCCAGGGCTGTAGCTTTGTAAAAATATATGCTTTTGCACTTTTTCCTTTTTCTTCATTACTGTCATTGTTTCCTTAAATTAGGGACTCAACATCTTGCACAGGCACATGGCCTGGAAATCTGTTCAGTTTGTCCATAGACAGGGTAAGGATATTTGCAGGGAATGGCTGACTGGAGCAACCCCAGCTTTCTTCCCCAAACAGGTGCTGAGGAAAACTCAGTTGTTTCACCAGCATGGTGTGTCAGGAGGTTTCCCTTTTTCCCATGAAGAAGCCCATACACACCCCTGGGCAAAGCCACAAAGCCTGCTCTACACTGTATGTAGAGACACCAATATGTGTTGCTGGAAAAAGCAGGGGAAAGTGCAGAAAGTAGCAGACGTAAAGAATCATGGTAGAGCATCTTATGGCTTCTGCTAGAAGATGCTGAAACTAACATGACAAACACATATATATGCATAACTCCAACCAGTGTGCACAAGCAAGATTTATACCCTGCTGTGTGGGAGAATTACATTTTTGGGTATTGATAGTCTTCTGAAAGCCTCTGCTGAGAATGATACAGGAACATCGGGGAAGAAATGTGTTGCCTGGAAAGCTATGGGTGTCCTTTTTTAATCTTCCGTCTCTGAGATATGTAGGTAATATTAATGTGATAGGATGGCCTTCTGGACTTGCCTTTTTGCTAGGACCCTCTCAGAAAAGTATCTGACTGGCATCTTCCACATTTTTTCTTTTTCCTGTTAAGCAGCTTCTATAGTCCTTTAAGATCTTCCCTGTGCAGAGAAGCAAAGTGCTCAGGGGTTTTGGACTCTAGGGAAGAGACAAAGGTCTACTCAGCGACTACTCTTTGGGAGAAAAAAGCAAAGGGGGGAATTGCAAATCAAGAACGAGGAAAAACTCCAGATAAAAGAAGTAGTTTGACCATAATATTTAAGGTTGAGATTCCCAAAACCACTTTATCATTCCGAGTACCTCACTTCTTGGATATTCCACCAGAGAAGTCTTTGGAGGCCTTATTTTCAGAGCATAAGTGCTTGGCACTTCCTGAAAATTATGTCTCCATTAATATATTTCAAGTGGTGCATGAAGAAAGGGAGTTACTGAAGAATGACTGGGCCAAGGTATTCTTTACTGACTTAAAATGGTCAGACAAAATATATTGTCATAGTGATACACATCTCTTCAAGGATTTTGAACATTTTTTCTATCTCTGAAAGCAAGATTAAATAATAGTATATCTGAAATCTTACACTGCACTTCAGTTGTGTCATGAAAGATAGAACTCATATTTGATATTAATGGAGCAGGTGAAATGTGAAATGATATTTCTTTAATCTTTAATGAAATTTCTGGTTTTAGCATTTAGCTCATCTGTTCAATGACACAGAATTGCTAATAATATCACTGGTTTTAAAGGATTCATTCACAACAGGCAGCCTGATTTTCTGAATCTGTAGGAGACTCTTCAGGTGCTCCAATGATGCATGAAAATAATAATAATAATAAAAAAACATCCAGTGTCCTTGAAGCCCAGTGAGCAGAATTGGAAAGGTATAATTAAAAAAGAAAAAAATCACCCAATAAGCCACCACCCTGGTAGTTTAGAAAACAACACACAGTAGTTTAGAAAATAATAGCTCCCAGGAATTAGCAGGAGCAATGGGGTCTCAGGAAGTCTTCAACTGAGCCTGCTTTATACCTTGGAATAATACCTGTACTTTCAACACTGAATTGTGCTTTCTATAACAAACCATTTCTTTGCTGAATGGCTCAGTTGATTTAAAATTTAATAACTGTTTTGTAAAACCCTATGAAATGGGAAAAGTTACTAATGAATCTACAAAATTTGGGGAAAGTAGACTTTTCTCATGAGGATGTGCAAATAAGGATGAAAATACTCTGTGTGATAAAAATTTTTCTATCAGTTTTTCTGTTGATTCTTCCATTTTGATTTCTCTCCACATCCTAGATGCTTCACTGGGTTGCTGTCCCAGAGCAGGGCATCAGGAAGAACCTCTTGACTGAAGGGACAAAGCAGAGGCAAAAGGAGGTCCTGAGGGGGGTGCAGGGAAAGCTCCCCTCACTGCAAGACCTAAGAGCTCACCATGAGCACTGGCCAGGAAATGGAGTTACAGAGGCAAAACCAAACACATATTTTCTTACAATTCCCCCAAATCTTTTCCATAAACCCTTTCTAGCCCAGCCTCTTTGGGACTGAAGTAGATTATGCAGTCTCTTAAGGTCATTCCTACTTTGATTTTCCATTATTTATCCTAGAATTTTCCTTTTTTTTTTTTCTTTGTTTTTTCCTTAGGGTCACAGTGCTGACCTTCTTAAAACAGAGGAACACTGAAGTACTGTACAAGAGATGCAGTTATTCTTCCAAAAGTCAGAGATGCTCCCCAGTACCCATTAAAGCTAGCTGGTAATGGAGTTAATATAAACCTTGGCTATTCTCCCAGATGTCCTATTAATACAAATGCCCCTCTGAGTGGGTAGCTGATACTGGGCATCTGCCAGGCGATTTCTATTATAAAGAGCAATTAGTTACAATATCCTTGGTGGAGTCCTGCTTGTCTTCCTCAGAGCATCACTGGGATGAGCAAAAGGAGGCCCTTTCTCCACTCCCTGTTTTCTTCCTTTGTCATTAGCACTTTCCCAAAATCTCTTTTTTTCAAGGTCTCTCCAAAACCTGCTTCTCTTTGCTTTCCAGTTGCAGTACTTTTTTGCACACATAATGCTGCAAACATATTCAGCCTCTTGCCCTTGAACCAGCTCAGTGAATGTCCCAAACTTGCATAGCCAAGCTGGGAACCAGTGCTCTGTGTGGTTTGGTGTTGGCAGGTGGGTTTTTCCTCCATCTGCCTTGTTTTACAGAGGATCTGGCTCACTTCCTCCACCCACTCTAAGGGAAGAATAGCTAGTGAAGCACAGAGGGCAGCTACTAAACCCTCCAGGTTGCAGTGGTCAGAGACAAGATATACATGAGCTAGTCACAGAAGTCACAGGTGTGTAACTACATAGCCATTTAAGCACAGTTTAAAAACACCAGTGTGAACATTAGGGCTTGGGCAACCTCAGACAACCTGACCAAGGTGTGACGACAACATTAAACCACCTGTAAAGTAGCCTCACCTTGGGCTGCTCCAAGGAAAAAAACTGCTCATACCTTACCGTAGATGCCTCCTGACCTGTTTGTTGGTGCAAGGCAGGACTCCCTGTGCTCTGCAGGAGACCTGGGAGGTTGGGTTTTCTTTCCCAAGAACTGGTTCCATCAGGACCCTACTGAGCTGCAGATGGTGTTGTTGAAGTCCTTCTGCATTGCTGTGGCTCTTCCCCCAGCACCAGCCACAGGGATAGGTTGAAGAGCTCTCCCCAGTCCTCTTAGTTCATGTTTCCCTTCTGATTTATTAATACCAGCTCAGATTTGAATTTTTAAGATGTGCCTCAGTAGTACTCAGAATCACATTTTCTGCTAAAGTCTTTAGAATTGACCCAGAAACCTTATCAGAGAGCACCAGGCAGAGTGCCTGCTTAGCAGAGCTCACAGCAGGTACATCTGAGTGATGCTATTTGCGGGGTGTCTGAGCCATGCCTCAGCAATTTCAGATGACATGTATATTTAATCCATGGCAGCATGTTAGCAGATCAGACTTAGATTAATCAGGCTGAAGATAACTTTTGGACCTTTTCCGCAACTAGGCCAAAGATAAATAAGGTAGATGTTGTTCTGGGCTACAACACTAGGAAGCACTGGGTAACAGGTGAAATTTTCAGGGACGTCAGCCAAGGAAATATCATAATAATATTAAGGGATACAAAGTGTGTGTGGGGGGGAAGTGTGTATCTACATGTGTGTGCACAAACAAAATTCAAGCTTTTAAATTTGCAGAAATCATTGATTTCCAGTGACATTTTATCTAGTGTTAGAGCAACAAATAGTGAATTTCCTTTATACTAAAATATTCTCCTCTATTTCCTTAGTGTCATAAAATCAGTCCTGCCCACTGATATTAATATAGAAAGCTACAGCTAAAATAACAACACAGCTGTTCAAAACCAAAGAAAACTCCCCACATGTCAAGAACAGGCTTTATGTTTTGAGGCTTGGTGATGCTTGGAATAAGTAATAAAATGCACAGGAATTAATTCTTCTAAAAATAGAATAGGTCACATTTAGGATTTCTAATGTAAAATGTGACTGTGATTATTAATGGAGCACTTCTTTTCAGTTAATTAAAAACTGAGCTAATCTTAATAAATCAAAGGAAACACTAAAATACTCTTTAGTGTCTACCATTATCCCTTGGAAAAAAGCTCTGAAGCACAATTATACACACAGATTTTGACGAGAGGAAACTCTGATTGAAATTCTAAATAATGTCTAGGAAATTCTTCATTATTATGCTTACTCAATGCACTTACAACACCAGAAGAGTTAGTGATGAAACCTCTCTTTATAGTAATTCAAGAAAACAAAGTCACTGGTCTCCAAAATGAGAAGCAAATGTGCCATAACAGCAGACAGCTGAGACGCAGGCTGAGATCTTGCCCCTGTTGAAGCATTCACCATCAAATTGTCATGGCCCAGATTAACATTCAAGATCAGCATTAAAGTTTATTCTGGTTTTCACTTGAACTACTCTAAGTAAAAAATGTCAAAAAAGATGCTTTGTGGGGTTTTTGTTGGTTTGTTTGTTTGTTTGTTTGTTTTTTGCTTTGCTCCTGTCATGGGTTAGTGGAGGTTTCTGATATTCTTCCAAGCAGAGAACATGCTTTCAGGACCCTATTACGATGAACATAATATACATGGATGAGGAACCTAATTTTCCTGCAGCAGTCAGCTCTTTCAGCTCTTGGTTTTCAAGCTAATGACTCAGTAACAGCCCTGCTCTTCACCTCTCGTCTGAAGAGCACCTTTGGCAACCTCTGCTGGAAGCTGCACTGATGATGTTCCATGTATCTCCCAGAGGCAGGATTCATTAGGTTATTACAGGAAAAAATGCACTCACTCTTCTAAAGGTTATTTAGCTCATCATAGACATTTGTCCATTCTGTTCTTGTTGGTCTCCCACAAAAGGAACCATACGAATCTCCCCTTTGTCCTCTAAACACTAGCTAAGAGGACATCTTTAATCACACAGTGCCAGACTTCTTCATTTCCAGACTCTCATGTCTCTTCATAACAACTCTGCCTGACAATGCAGAGAAAGAAGGAGGAGGTAGTGTCTCCAGTGTCAAATCAATGACTACTGTTCTAATTTTCTCTCTGGAATTTCCTGATAAAGACTCTCTGTGGTTCCACATGCAACATTATGATTTATTCCTGTTTGCAGCACATGCGCTATCAAATGTTTTGCAGTAGGGTCTTCATTTTTATTAGGGAGATTGCACCCAGAAGACAAGACAAGACTGAAGATATTCTATAAATTCATATTTTAGACTTGACTTTTCTTTGATGAGGTTTCTTACTTTGTGTTAGTCTGATCTGTGGTGCACTCTGCTCTTATCCCCACCACTGCCCTGCTCTGTGGCCATTACTGGGCCACTTCTTATCCTTGGAGATCCTCTTTCCCATTTCCCCTGGGCCGGTCCTCTGCAAGGCCCTGTGCTGGGCACAGTGGGCTCTCACCTCAAAGCAGGTTTGCAGAGCAGCCCAAGATGGTGTCTGCATTGACTGGCTCATTCTCACATCTTCCACTGCCAGCACCCTTGAACTGCCTCTCCTTTGCACCAGCCCTTGTGCTGCTTATATCCCTCACTGCACTCCTCTGGCACCTGGGTCAGTTAAACGAGGCAACGACCAGGCTACTGTGGGGACACATCTTCACATGAGGGTCTTTGACATTGCTGTGAATACCAATAATACATTGAATCTAGTTTCTGTTGCTTGCATTGGCATAGCTCTTTTCTCTTTTTGGAGTAAAAGGAAAACAGACAGATGTTTTCCACGTGCTGCAGTAGTTCTCAAACCACTTCTGCAGCCACAGCTGCAACCCCATTGAAGATCTCGGGGGTAGGATAGGCTTAATGTGCCAGTAAAGAGGTCTCTGAGCAGCACTGGAGCCAGATACAGCATTCACAACATGGGGAGCTTCAGAATGTGCTGTAAGCCTAATATGTGAGCCCTAGAGGAACTTCAGTCCCGGGTCTAGGCTTTCAGTGAAGAGGAGAGGCATCCTTGCATATGTAGTCCTTCTCTCACAGCAAGCATTGGTGGTGCAACCTCTCTTCTCTGTTCTCATCTCCCTGCTGTGTGCCATGAGATGCTGTGCAATGGCAGTCAAAGCTGTTTCCAAAGGCACGTGTGTCTTGCTGATCTCCAGGGGCCCTTTGTGGCAAGCAAAGGGGATTTGCAGTTGAGAGAGGGGAATTCTTCAGGAGCCAAGGAATAAAGATGAGATTTCCAGACATGTCCAGCCACAGTCCTGACCCTGTGATGGTCAAGGGTAGCACTTTTCATCATCTCAGGAGAAGGAAAGGGAGGCTGGAAATCTGTGAATCCTTCAACCCCTGTATAAATGCATTTTCTCTATGTGCCGCAAAGGGATATATTGCCCCTGTGCAACCTCAGCGTCTTGCCATTTTTCCTGGGCAGTGGGAAGAGGGACAATACATCCAGCTGCCATCTTCTTGGCAAGGCACATGCTGTCTGCCAACCCCAGCAACAGGAACTCCCCCTCAGAAAGTCAGATTCAGGTCTTACATTAAGCTGAAAAGGCTGGTTTTGAATCAGTTATACAGCTGTTCACATCACTAGAAAGGATTTAATATAATTTGTCCCCGTAAAATCCCAGTTTTTAGCACAAGTAAAATGCTGCCATGAACCCCAGAATTCACTGCTTTTTTATTAATATTGATTCACAGGGTTTATCCATAGCAGAGATATTAATTTGGCATGTTTGTTTCAGTGGGAACTTAAAGAACTGAGTGTATGCATTTCACAAAGTCAGTTTTCCTAATTATTATTGAAGATTCTTATTTTGACTTGTTTCCATTCCTCCTTAGAGGATACTGAAGAGTTAATCCACTCTGAATATTTTCCCTCCCAGATTATTTCTGGTGCTTGGCATTGGAAACTTATTCTTCATTAGGGACAGATATAGGATCTATTGAAGTCAACGAAGTACTTCTTATTTATTTACTTATTTTCTTCTTTCTTTTTCTTTTTATTTCTATTTTTATTCTCCTTTTGATTTCAGTGAGCACTGCATTGGAACTGAAAGTATATTGTCTAGATGAGTTTGTCTGGAACTGGTGAAACTCTCGTTTTGCAGCTTAGCCCTAAATATGATGAATTTTCACATTTTCCCTGCAGAAGTAGGAAAAGTATCTTCAAATGGCATAAAAATCTTCTTTTTCTCTTCCTGTCAAACAAGAGTAGATTAGTTTTTAAAGTAAAATCTGTAAAGACATTTTTGGAGAAAGCGTTACTTTGCTCAGATTTTTCCCAGAGGCAGGAGTTCCGCTAGGCAGCCTTGGGTTTGATTTTCTGGTTTTCCAAACACTGTAAGACACAAACTTCTATGTCAAAAAGCATTAGAATAAATTACTTTGCAAGTCTGGTGGAAACCTGTTTTCAACTGTTACTATATTATAAATAATGAAAATGAATACGTTAATTAAAATTATTTTCATGCTTCTTTGTTTAATGCAAAGCTCATCCTACAGCTTTTAGTATTTTGTTCCCTGTCATGTTCTAATTTTTAAAAGAATAAGTATTAGAAAGCTGTGCATATGCTATTTACACCTACACATCAAATGTTATTTCTTTCCATATCTAGAAATATATTCTAAATATAGAAATGTCAATATTGTGCTGAGTTAGAACTTTGGAATAAATTCATGAAATATGACTTCCAGGTGATGCAGAATCCTGTTGCTGAGCCAAACACACCACTCCAGCCCAGCGAGAACCCTTCCCAGGAGATACCCATGTCTGTAATTGCAAAGCTTAGTTTCGGGTTCCTCGCAACTTTTTCAATAACGTTAGTTACAGTTGGCCCTTACTCTTCACCTCTGTAGCACAAGAAAAAATTGACCCGACAGGTATCATGGATTCTGGATTTGTCCCCCAACAGTTATGAATTGCCAATGTCTCATAATAGAGACTCTAAGGCCCTCTATTGATGTATCACTTATAGCCAATGATTCAGCGCATCACAAGTGATGTCTCTGTCACCTGAAAAAAAAACAAGGAAAAAGAAGCAGAGTATCAAAAAAAGATTTCTCATCTCATATAGCACCTTTTTCTCTCCACTTTCCTTCTATTGCAACATAGTTTTTCTCAGAGGTCTGTTTTATCCAATAGGCTTTGTCACAGCCCATGACAACATCTGTCTGGTGAGAGATGGCTAAAGCTTTCTTCTTGAGCACTGAATAGTTCGGTACTCAGGTCCAGCCTGTAACAACAGGGTGCCAATAGCCTGACCTGATGTTGCATCCTTTAAAGAGATGTTTAAAGCTTTTCAGGCTTTCTTGGTAAATTAGAAGTCATAATAATTGTTTTACAGATAAATGAAAGTACTTAAATTCCCTACACTTTTATTTTATCTTACCATCTAGAACTGTAACCTGCAGGTTTGCCCATACATCTGGAAACTCTTCAGAATTAATCCTGGGTCTCTTTCCTTCCATCCTGCTGTGTCTCCTGCCTCATGAAGGCTATTTGTCCAGGACTTACTTTGTAAGCCATTCTTTTTCATTTTGCAATGGTGTTGTTGAAATGAAACTGATTCACTTTTTAATTCTGCTGCTTCTCTGAATGCAAGGTGTCCAGTTTTGGAGTTTTGTTTCTTTGATAACCCTACTGAGCATTTGTTTAGCAGAGTCCTGTCCTTCTGTAAGTACTGCTACCCTTGTTATTTGACTTTTTATCTGCAGACAGTTTCTCAGACAGTGTAAAACTTTCTGCTGCCAGCCACATTCTTTGAGGATAATATACCAGTATACTCTGGTATCAAACCATTTTTGTGTGACGTAGTTCAGAGGCCACTAAGCAGCATGCTGAGAACTCTTCTGTATCGTGGCCATTCCTAACTGCTGTACTTGGTGGGCTTTGTCCATTTGCATGCATTATTTATGCCCAAAATTTAGTCAAATAATTTCAAGATTCACAACTAAGTGCTGTGCAGCTATAAATTCTGACTGTCTTCAAGAAGAGAGACACCTTTATTTTGCACATAGCTTACTCCTGGCCTGGACCCAAATGTGTATACAAGGCAACAACAGGGTAATCTCGTGGATACTGTCAGCATACCTCAAATCTGATCAGCAGAATATTTTAGCAGGCTATTTAGTCAATGCTAACAGCCAAGTAAAGTGTGGAAGGGAATTTTTGATGTGGGTGCTGGAGACACAGAGGCTTCACCACAAGAAGAGAGGTACAAACATCCATCACCTGAGAGATGGTTTGCATTGCTATTGCAGTGGTCTACTGTCGTGGGGGAGCACTTTGAGCCATAGGCTTTGACAGTCATTTGCAACACATCTGAGGACTGAGGATTAACATTAATCCTGCCATTATACCTTCATTTAAAGCAGAACTTTTGGAACAAGTTAAGTTTTTGGAAGTGGTAAAAGCAAATTCTGACTGTCTATGTATCAACGAAGGCTTCTATCTTCCCACACAAACACAGTTTACAGCTGAGTGTCCTCACCCTGCTGGAGCTCGTGGAACTAGGATTGCACTGGGGTTTTCCTCTACTTTGTTATCCATTAATATAATGCCCTTCCACTTTAAAAAGGAATAAAAGCAAATCTGACACTATAAAACATATTTATTACAATATTTGAGTCAAAATCTTATTTTGCAAAGCAGAATAGTTTAAACAGTTGTCCTGAGTTCTCACTTTTTCACCTTTACAGGGCTGTCAGTTACATCTGGATCCACAGTCTCAAAAAGATCAAGATGGCTGTTGCCAATTATGTCACAGGTATAAGTGACAGGAGAGTCTACAGAGTTGAGGAGGGTGTGGGGAGATAACATGCACAACTGGCTTTTTACTGTTAGTTTACATAGATGTTTAGTAATCAGATTTGTCAAGATCTCTAGATTCCCTCCCTTGTCCTGGTACTGGAACAAAGCCTAGTGGTTACAGGCACCTGGTTAGAGAGGGATGGGACACAGATACACAGGGACACAAATGCAAACACACACAAATGGCTTAGCGAAGCTGTTGTACCTCTTAGCAGAAGCAAATGAGAAGCAAATGCAAATGTTTTGTAAGTTCTGTGATACCCTAGCCACATTTCTGATATGGTCCTTGAAATGGTATGGAACACCTCTCCTATGAGGAAAGGCTGAGAGAGTTGAGGCTTTTCAGCTCCAGGGAGACCTTATTGTGGCCTTTCAATTCTTCAAAGGGACCTACAAGAATGATAGGGTGAGGCTTTTCAGCAGGGCCTGTTGCAATAGAATGAGGGGTAACGGTTTTCGACTGAAACAGGGGAGATTCAGGCTGGATGTTAGGAAACAAATTCTACAGTGAGGGTGGTAAAATGCTGGAACAGTTTTCCCAGAGAAGTGACGGACACACCATCGCTGGAGGCATTCATTTTATATTTCTATGCTTTCAGGAGCTGCAACAGCATAGAAAGATGTCAGGTCAGCAGAAAGTTGCTTTTCACCCTCTTTCTGCTGCACAGTTCTCCTGCTGCAAGTGAAGAAGAGACTGAAGAAATGTTAGTACCACATTTAGCTTTATTGAAATCGAACAAATACCATTTTTTAATAAACCCTTTTACAGCAAGTGTAAAATTTTAATGTTTGATTCATATTATGTTACAGGTTGTCATCTGTGTAAGCAAAAATACCATCTTTTTATTTTTTTCTTTTTTTTTTCTTTTCGTTTTCTACTTTAAAACATGTAGCAAGGATTTGAATAATGCAGATCCGGCACCAAAAGGTAACAGGTTCTGAAAATCACAGTACAGTTTTAAAATTCTTAGGTTAATTAATGATATTTAAAATGATAGCCACTTTGAGTAAAGATATAAATTAGAGGTCTGTAAACAAGTTGTGTTTACCTATAGAGCTATCGATTGCAGCTACAATGAGAGCAGTATAGAAATTCAATGCTAAACTGAGCTACACCTTTGAGGAAACAAGTACTTACTAAGTAGTGTGGTACAGGGTAGCACAATAGGTAAAATACAATTTGGCACCTCAAGTTGCATGTAAAATCAGCAGAAATAAAATGAAGTAAGTGCGCTGTCTTCCAACAAAAATAAACCAGTTGGTTTCACTGCTTTTGGAGTGTCAACTATCAAATAAATCACAGGACACACAAGTTCAACCCCAAAATAGCAATTCTAGTAAAGCAAGATAATATTAAAATGCACACCCACAAGGATAGTAAAGTATAAATTTTTTTTATTTTTTTTTCCTCTCCCTTATCAGTAGAAATAATTTACAACCCACAAAAGGACTCCTTGGTGAAACCACTAACTACAGACATGGTCATGGAATGTAGCTCAGTAGACTTGTTTCAAATAAAAAGGCAACATTATCCTGAAAAAGTTTGGTCCTCTTATACCTCACTGTACTGTAGCCACCACAGTCTCTTGGTAGATGTTTTAGGAGAATTGTGTGTTTTCTGATTCTCTCTTGTTTGAAGTATATCTTGGTGATAAAGCTGGGTAAAATTTGGCCCCATTTACAGATGTCTGATCAATGTTGAATGTGAAAGAACAACACTGAGATCACACAGGGGGAACCCTCATTGGTCTCACAGCGTACTTTTTCATGCAATCACTTTTCCTTCTATACTTCTTTTCCTCTTTGTTCATTTTTTTCCTCAGTGTCCTAGGGGTTAAAGAAACCCTTAGTCCAAAGACAGAAGGACTTTTCACTGTTTATTTACACGTGGATCACTTTGGCTAAGAAGTCCTGGTGAACCAGAGTTGCCTATTTCTTGTGAATGTCCTCATGCCGTATAATTTTGTATGTAATCCAGTAAAAGATGTTGAAAATGAGGAAGGCGAGGGGGAACGCAGCACGGGATATTGTATCAATCCTTTTTGCACGGTCAACAAACTTCTTTTTGATGGAATCTGAATCCTTTGGTGGTGCTGGAGGTGGGTTGGGTGGGGTGGCCTTGACTGCTGTGCCATCTTTGACTTGGAGGCAGTGACCCATCCCATAGCCACTGAAATTGAATCTACTGTCACGAGTGACTTCATCTTCCTGGGGGATAAAGAAGACAAATAAGACACACATTACCTGTCTATTGAGCATGCCATACACTGGAGTAGTTAAGGTGCATTCCTCCGAAGCACCTAAGCAAATTATCTGGTTAAACTGTGATATAAAGTCCAGGTTTCAAAGATAAGCAAGGAATTAAAACTCACACAAAAATGCATGGAAATCAGATGACTGTTAGTGCTTGTGAATCAGAGCTTTAATTTTGCTAGCTATGACTAAATCAAGTTCCCTGAGGGAAGAGATCTGATGCTACAGGTTCCTCATTGTTCTCCTTAGGCTTGCTGTGGGAAGGAAACATGGTCATGTTGCTAGCAGGGAGTCTGCTTCAGCCTGGTTGAATTGAGAGATCCAGGGGCCCAGGCTCATGACAATGTGTATCCAGTGTTAAGTCTAACTGCAGCCTTGCACCTCTGTCTCTGATCTACAAAACGAGTCTTTCCTTGCTCACTGGAGTGCCCTGATGATTGTGTCAGAATGCTCTAAGTGTACCGGACATTAGAATTTAGTGGTAACCTGGTGTCAGGTGCAATAGCAGAAGCGAATATAGGACCATCTTGCAGAAATCTATTTTCTCTCTTGTCTGATGGGTAATATTTGGTTTTGGAGATATGAGTAGCTATTGCTGAACTTTATCACCATAACTGTGTGATGAAGGGTTTCTGACCATGCTGTTAAATTCTCACTGCCATTTCTTCTGTCTTATCAGACAAGTAGCAGGAGGTTGGAACTAGATGGTCTTAAGGCCCTTTCCAACCCTCACCCTTCTATGATTCTATAATAATAATACACAAGTTAACAGCTACTGACAGCCCTTGATAAAGGATTCAAAGCCAACAAAGATGCGTTCTTATTCTTTTTCATTCTAGCTGGGATGAACTGCAGGTCCAGCAGCTTGCCCTAGTTAATGACCTTTTCTTCATCCAACAAATATTTCATTGTTGACTTAAAATGACCACTTCTTGGGCTCATAAGGAGCCCACTTCCTCACAGGCAGTACTCCCTCATATCTCTTGCTAAACCACAGCTTTCTGATCTTAACAAAGAATGAGAGGCTGCAACAAAAAAACCCTAGAACATCACAGTAGCAAGATCCTGAATAAGGAGCACATTTCCTTAACTTGGGCGTTGGGAGAGAGGACAATGTATACCTATTCAGGATGTAAATCACTGCTTCTTCACAGAAGCATCTCTTTCAATAATTGCATTTTTCTATCTCCCAGCTCCACAATTGGAATTTAATATATCAACAAACTTGCTCTCCTTACCTTGGGGCTGGCACACAAACATGAATAACCAGTACAGTGTTCCAAGGCTACCAAATAAGAATCACTCTGACTGCTTATGACATTGAGTACCTATGGAAGAAGGGTAGGCAGTAAACAGTGCTTTGGAGCCCCTGTCACTTCAGCCTGAGGACTATTCTACAGTGTACTCATGAGTGGGTGAAAAACTGTGGTATTGCAAAGCTGTTTGAGCACTTACCTGGGGTTTATATTCCTTTCATTTCAAAAGCTCACCTTCACTAAGAAAAAGATGCATGGTCCTCTCCTTTTTCAATTTTATTTATTTACAGTTTCAGTCCTTCTGTGAAAACTCTGAAATTCTCCTTGTCCTACTGATTATAAATATGTAAAGTATTTTAAAGACGAGCACACTAAGTTCTGGATAGACCTATAGGCATGACTTCTCTTGTGTGACTTAACCCCACAAAGTTCCCCAGTAAAGCACGGCACTGCTTTCCTTGCAGCGCTTTCCCTTTTTCTGACTTTGAAAGATAAAATGGATGCCCAGGACATGGGAGGGGATTAAAAAGGGTAACAGATTTTCAGCAGCTGTATTGCCATATGTACTTCATTCATTTTTAAAACATTTAATTTTGTTACTCCTGAGAGATCTCTGGGAGTTAAAAAAAAAAAATGCATTGAGCTTAACAGGACTTGGAGAATCTCAACTTCTGCTGTGCCCTGCTGGGTCGCACCTTTGTCATGTGGGGCTGAGCAATTCCTCTTCAATGTCACAGCCCTGCTTTTAAGCTTACAGTGTTGCAACTTGAGCAGGAAGCCATCTGAGTTTAGGGACAGGGATGCATATATCACATTCTTTCAGGTCTTCAGTACCCATCCTTTAGGAGACACTTTTTTCCCCATGGGATTTTGAACGCTGCTTTTCCCTCCACAGGTAGTTGGTTGTACCACTTCTTTCTCACAAAAAACAGAGGGAAGCATGCCCTCTCCCCATGCTACTTTTTCATTTAGGACTGCAGTAGATGTTGATTTACACTGAATACAAGAGTTACAGCCTTCACCTGGGGTGTGAGGAGAACATGGTCTGTTTCCTACTCTTCAAGTGTTCTGTTTCCTACAGTTCAAGTGCTTGAGCAGATTTGAATCTCCTTCTCACCACTAAATCTCTGGATGGGTTTGTTACCTGTTCTCCCAACATGAAGCTGTTTGGTGGTTGAAAAAAAAAAGTGTGGGTTTAAGTAGCTTTTTTCCAACCTTTATCAGAAAAACTTTTTTCAATGACTAAATTATTAATTAAGAGAATGGTACTGTTTCTACCCTGCTCTTAACATAGTGGATATTTATTTCTTTAACATAGGGGCTTGGTGGACTACTGGGCAACCTACCTAAAGTCCCTTCCTGTGGGGCTGCACAGTGACTTTTCATTCTTAAGGCTGTATCATCAGTTCATATCATCTGACATACCCGACCATGGAGACCTGTCCAAAGATAGTCTTCAACCTGTGCTGTTCACCAACTTAGCAGCTAGTACAATAGTCCAAATGGCTTTGCAAACATCTCTCTCATTATATTAATCAGATTGCACATCAAAGTTATTCCTTTTAAACCAGGCAGGATGTCACTTGCTTAAATTCTAGGCTATTTATGTTTTTTGCAGATTTTAAAACAAAAATCAAAGAGCAGCCAGAAGCCATTGGACGTCTACTGAAGTGGCAGAATCCACTGCCATTGAAGTCATAATTTAATCCTTCTATAGGGGTGTGAAGTTAGTCTTGCGTAATACGTAGTCATAACTCAATCTGTCCTTGATAAAGACATAGAGAAAAGGGTCACAAGCTAGGATAGGAAGCAGAAAATAAACACGTAGCAAGATTAAAGTGTTTGTTTTCTGGTTTTCTCAGCATGTCCTGAGCATTAAGAAGAATTACCCTTTGAAAACTAATTACATTTCCTGAGATTTGGGCAAATGCTTTCTACAGATGAGTTTCAGCTGCATAAGTTTATGTGTATTATCTTATGGTGTCATAATGAACATGCTTAGGTGTTGGCTTTAAACAATTTTCATCAAACAAGAACTACATTTTTTTTCTTAGATTTTAATTCCCCTTTATGAATTTAGTAATTTTCTGTACTTTACAAAGTAATGGCATTAGATTCTCTTGGCTTAACTTTACAGTAGGCAATATGTAAATCAGCAGTGTTTATATTTATGACATGGTTTTCTTTCTTAATCTTCAATCTTTGGCAGCTTTTATTTCTACTCCATCAGGTCTAGAATATTATCTATGCCACCAGCTTACCAAACCAACCAGTAATGGGAAAAAAATTCAGTGCCTTGCATGCGCCGCTTTCTGTACAATGCATTCTGAAGTGCTTTTTCCTGACCACTTTTAAATGCTTATCATCAGCATTGACTCAGTTTTAACAATGAGGAAAATGAGAGGCTAGCTTCAATCTATTAGATTTGATTTGTGATATAATTTATTTGTTTATTTTTGCTATTTTTTTCCCAACATATAATGGGCAAACAGTTTAAAAGTCTATTTGGTTTAATTAAATTTCAAGGACATTGGAGATTATTTTTAAGTATAGGGTAGAGACCATTGGAGTGATTTTCTTTTTGCCATTCATAAACACAAAGTTAGAAATTCACAATAAACTCAGACTTGGATGCAACATGGAATCAGTGGAATTAGTCACCCAAATAGCTTTAGACAGTTAATTCCTAAATCACCTTCATGATTCTAAGACCCCTCCCATCTCTCAGGACTTTACATAATTCACAGTGTGGTTGTGCAAAGACACTCATGCTCACACAGTTTCAGTACTTAGGAATCACTGAGTAGGTGGATGGAGGTAGTTAGCTGAGAAGCATGTCTGAACTTTCAAATCCTCTTTGGTTCCCACAGAAGGCTCTTACAAAGCTAGGTTGTCAGGAGATGAGAGGGAAGGTCCTTTCATCGAATAACTGTTTAAAAGGCAGTAATGGAGTTTAGGAAGAAAAGATCGATTCCATAACTGAAGGATTCACTGGAGCAAATCCCCAGGAATCTGTGCAAGAACCAGTAAAAAGGAAGAGATTTATAAATGAGCTGGGACAAAGGTTCCCAAGGGAAGGTAGGCAGGTGAAATGGGCTACTCAAAGTGGACAAATCTTACCCAGGCTTTCAAAGGATTTCTAAATGGTGAGTGACTAAGTAACAACATGACAATAAATGAAATACAGGGTTGATAAGTGCAAGGCAAAACACATTACAAAAAATAACCCTAATTACACATAGATAGTAATGGGCTCAAAATTGGCTCTTTCCCAAGTAGGAGTTTGGGCAATTACCAAATAGATGATTCTGACAACATTAGTGCTCTGCTAACCAGTAGGGCAAATGAAATAGAACACACTATTCTGCCATTTCATCCACTCACAGTGTGATCAGTTTTTGGACACAGGGAACATTTCTGGTCACTCAAAATCCTCAAAGACATAGTAGAATTAAATAAAATGCAAAGAGGAGCAGCAAGAATGAGAAAAGACATTCTGCATGAGGAGAAAAAAAGCAGATGATATCTCTTCGTCCTAGAAAACCTGTGTTTGGGGGTGGATATCACAGAGATTATAAAAACATGGTGAAAATAAATGAAGGAAAATTAGTAAGTTACTAATTGTTGCTTTGGTTTGGGTTTTTTTTTGGGTGGTTTTTTTTTTTTTTTTTTTTTCACTGCAGAAAACAGGGTAAAACACAGTAACACCAGGAAGGAGAAAGGGAGAATTTATTTTTTTAAAGGGAAGTTATCATTAATTTATGTGTGTAAATCATTATGTGAGAACATTTAAGATTATGAAAATAACAATATGGCACAGATTCATAGGTCCATGTGCAGCTATTGAAAGTGCAGCCAACTTCATGGAAAAGTGTATCCTTTGTTGCTTATTTTCAGAAGACAGAAAAGTCCTTCTATGTTTATCCTGGAACTTTTAAATACAATTTGTCTCAATATCCATTCCTGACCACTGCTGGGGAAAGGATTCTGAAACAGAGGCCATTCCTTCTCATCAAATATGCAATGTCCTACAGGAATTCAGGTCTTTCATCTCCTGATAACATGCCATGAGCTGGAGCCAATGTTGAAATGTCCTGCCTTTCTCCAAGTTTTTATTACTTTGAGTGTCATGTTTTTCTTTTCACATAGTTCCACCTTGAGGCTAAATCCTGCTGACATAGAAAGAATTGACTTACACAGAAAACCTATAAGTTCCAGCTTCTTAGACGTGTGTAAAACAGAAAATAGAGTAAGCTCTGGTGGCATTTGTTAATAAAGAGGTCACTAGCAAACGTCTCTGAATAGTTTCACCCTGAAGAGCTCTGGATCTCAGTTCACCTACTCCAGATGTCATTCCCACTCCTCCTTAGTCTAGGCTTCAGAGGAGAAGAAGGTGATGCAAAATTGTCACTTTCTCACCTCAATCCTGTCCAAAGTATAGATCAAACACATCACAAAATTTGGCCTAAGTATTGTCTTTACTAAATATTCACCAAGAAATTCCATCAAAAACATAAACATTCTCTGTCCAATCCTACTGTGTGATGCTGCCTTATCAGGACCCACCACTCTGTCTGTGACAGTAGTATTCACCTTTTTCTACCTCTCTTAACACCAATTTTCCTACTCACTGAGATTTGTTTTTTTCTCTCACTTATACACTCATGCCTTATTGTAAATATCACTGGTATTTTAATTAATGGAAGAGAAATTGGTCATTGTTCTTGGTAAGGGTTTCTAATGGACAAATTTCTGTTTGCTTTAGAAAGCTGTGTTTAATAATACCTCCTGTCTTCAATAAACAGCAGAAGAATCTCTGAAGCATGAGTGATTAACTTACTCATTCTGTAAGAACAGCAAGTGAACTGTTGTTAATACAATAATGAAATGGTAGTTAATGTGGCTCTGCCCTCTTTGAGTAGGAGCTGAACATTATCCAACTGAAAGAGTAACATAATTTAAACATGTTGAAGTGCAAAAATACTTTCCTGGCTTGAAATATCTGTAAGTGGAATCTAAATTTTTTAAGGATAACTTTAATAATAAAGATTATACAGTCAGTAAGGGCAATCAGTTTGTTACAAGAAAAAAAAAAATTTTTCCTTTTCCTTTAGTAAAGAAAGGGTTCCTTCTCTCAATTTTGCAAATGCAATTAATGTAATTTTCTTATTTAACTTTAATGTTTTATAGATAATAAAATTAATATTTTAATTTTGGGAGAGGGAGGGACAAACAGATTAACTGTTGTTTTGCAAAACATCATAGCTGATATGACAGAATTATAGCTTCTAAATAACAGTAGATCTGTTCCTGACACAGTGTCTTTGGTTTTCCTTTGTTTTAAAGGAAACTAATGTCTTAAAATATCCAGACACAGTGATTTGTGACTGTCTTACAGACATAATAATCCTCTGAGGGCAACGAAGTCTGGAGACCTGACTGTTCTTGGAAGACTCTTTTGCCAGTCTCTCCCTGATGAAAGCAGAAGTTGGCCAGTTTACCAGTGGGAATGGCACATTTGTGTTTTATATCAAATACATGTTAATGACCTAGATTTGAAGGATAATCTGCTCTGACCAGGAATCTGTTGGATACAGGGCAACTAACTTCTGCACATGTTGTCTGCACGCAAGGCTGAGCAAACTGCAAAGCTAGTGTTTAAATATGTGACTATTTCAGCTACAATGTGGAATAGTGGTTAATGGCCACATGAAATCAAAATAATGTAAAGCAAGACTATATTTGCTGAAATGCTAGAACACAGAAACCTAAATCCCCATAGGAAATGTACCTAAAATTCACCTATCCCACTTTCTCTTGCTTCCTGCGAAACATATGACTCAGGACAAATGAGATGGGACAGAAGCAGACTCTCACCTACCTCCCGTTTGCAGCGTTCAAGCCACAGCCTCAGATTTCAACATTTTTCTGCCCTGAAACCCTCTATGGGGCCAACACAACTCAGCAAGTCCCATCCCACACAAGGTGTGTGACAAGCTTGAGGAACAGCCATCCCAGCACATATGGCACTCGAGCTCACAGTCCTTAGTCATGGGCAGGGGTATCTGAGTGCTCACCTCCCAGGATTTTTCCCATCAGGTTCTCTGGCACTTTTCTCTGTGAAGATTTAAATATTTTGGGGAAGAGGGTTTTCACCGCACCTGTGGAAAATTTCTCACTGGCCTCTGCCTCAGCTGTAATCATCTTAGATGACTTTGTTAGAGCACCCCCATGCCCTAAGTGTGGCATCTCGGAGTACTTCATTTGTCAAACAGTCAAAATTAAAGAAGCCCAAACAATCTATATGTGCATACAGGGCCCATAAGCAGCTCTCCTGATTTAATTCATGCAGATTACCCTCTAGAACAATATGCTGCTGGGGCCTTTTTCAGACTCAAGCTTTGATTTCTTCAGGTCCCTCAGTTTTCAGGGATAATCTACAGTCCACAGTAACAGTGAACACCATAATGCATCCTGGGCCAGGGCTCGGGATGCAGCGCTGGGAACTGTAGCATTCATGACCTTGCTGAGCACTGGCTGTCTCCCACTTGGTGCAAGAAGGAGAAGGGGAAAGGAAAGGGAAAAGGCAAGGGGTAAGATAAAAGAAAGAGAAAGGAAAAGGGGAAGAAGGGACTTTTTTCCTCTTTGTTGGTGGATTCTTTTCTTCAAGCCATTCGCTACAACAAACACCCAGAACAAACTGCAGCATATGCAGATGGAGATTACCAGAGCTTTCTCAGACATCCATGTATTTAATTTCTGCAAATACTGCAGAAAATGAATTAAATATTTAAATTATATTAATAATTTAAATTCTGTAGCTAAAAATAGATAAGAATATCTGAATAATCCTAAAGTGTTCACATGTAAATTTGATAGCTTTTGTGCATCGTTTCTTTTTTCCTAAGGAGACATGCCAACAGATAAATAAATGCCTTCCTTTTCCAGTTATCCATTCTTAATATCTGTCTTCTAATAAATAATGTTTTGAGGTCAGTTTTCTTTTCTCATCTTCCTTTCTGGATTTGCGTATCACTTAGTTCTTGTTGTTAGCCAAGATCTCAGTCTGGATTTCCCTATCTATTTTTACATAGGCCTGAAGCGTGATTGGGTTAAACAAAGTATTTGGCATCTACCTGCACTTCAAACTTTAAATTATTACATCTTAGAAACATCTTGACTCTTTGAATGTATTAGAAATTTACTACACAAATAGATTTCTGTATTTTCATTTTGATTTGCTTCTCTGAGGAGCTGCTCTACGAAACTGATATTTATTCACAGCAAAATAAACATTCATCATCAGGTAAAAATCAATGGCACTCAATGTTATAGCAACTTGACAGTGCAATCTTTAGATAGAATTGTTGGGTTTCTTGAGGTGATTTTTGCTGTTTTTTGGTTTCTGGCTTTTTATTTTTTTGTTTGGTTGGGTTGGCTTTTTTTTTCATAGGTAAGCATTCATTGATAAGTAATAAATCCACAAATACTACAAGATCATTGGTATGCATACAATGGACATGAGATAAGATTTTATTTAAAATGGGTTTGATAGTTTTTCATTTACTGCATTAGAGACACTTAAATATACACACTCACACAGTCTGTATGCACCCATACAGATAAATATGTGTACATACATATTATTGTGGGCATCTACTTACTTTAGTCATCTAATGCCTTTTTTATTCTCTAAAGGCATTTCTCAGTGGGAAGCCCACCTAGTAAGAACTGTAGCTTAAGGTTAGGAGTTGTCTCCAGAACATTTATCAAAATGAAAACTCTATTTTTTAATAGCTCCTTAAAATCTGAACTTTTCAGCTAGATTTTACTTTTCGGATGGGAATGTGGTTCTTGGGAGCATGGATACAGAACACATGGGCAAGGGTCATTAAAGGGTCATTAAACATTCTCAATCCTCTCTGCCTGTGAACAGGCTCCTTTGCGGGGTGATGGCACCTCTCCAGGAGGACCATCTGCCCAAGCCAGCAGCTAAGTAGCAAAGTGCCTGGTGATGGACTTTTATTACTTGGCAAAACTGATGAAAGGATAACCTGAAACAACAGATTTAATAACATATAAGACAGTACTCAGAGTACAGGAAGATGAAACATGAAAGCATGGCTATAGCAGTACAAGAGGTATTCTAGGGAAATAAACTCAGATGCTCATCTGAACTGAAGTTTTGCTCAAGAATATAAAGGAAAATGGGAGAAGAAATGTTGAATTAATTTATCTAAAGGAGAGAACACAAGAATAACACACAAAAAAAAGGGTTGCTATGCCAGCAGCCATCCTGAAATATGCATGTTGTATATTTCATCTTTTATGTGTCCTGGAGTGATTCTAAATCACTGTTTGCAGTGCTGGAGCTTATCGCCTGTCCTTGAGTATACTGAAGAGGCCAGGACTCATTTTGAGTGGCTACGACCATCTGACCTTGAGGTCCTATTTTTGTGAGAGCATACCACCTGGGGAAGGATTGTGTTCAGAAAATGTGCCAGTAAGTCAGAGAATGAAGCAACGCAGGAATCCCTGGGACAAAGGGAGACCCAGGTGCCTGGGTTTCTACTTGACTGGACATCCAGCAGCCTCATGAGTAGTGGGCAGGAACACTCTACCAGGATCAGACAAGATGATGGATTTTGGAGCAGCCTAAATAATGAACAGTCGTATATCACACGCACACATCGTGCATTAATAATGTGTACACTATCCTGATTGTTTGTCCTTTGAGCTGGAAACATGAATTAAAACCAGTAAATGTGAAACACAGGCAAATTGACTAAGGAAATGGTGCTCAGTAGCTACTCTTGGTCCTTTTGCTTCTCTGACTCCTTTGTTCTGCACCTGTGTCTTTTTTTCATGACTCCTTTTCTACTTTTTTTTTTCTACCACAGCTTTTGCCTCACTAATTCCAAGTTCTGCACTTGCATACCTCCTTTTTAACGCTTTCATCCTCATTTCCAAATGTGACCTTCACCTTGTGCTTGCAAAATTCAGTTCCTTCATCAACCTGCATCTGCTTTTGCTCCTTTCTGCTCTTTGCATCTAAATTCTCTTACTCCAGAGAAAAGACAAATCATAAAAGTAGAACTTCATCTTGCAAGACCACCTCTAAACTGAGAGGTGTTTACCTTTTGAGAATAACCAAGAAACAGATTGGGGTGTTTTTTAGGGATTTTGGGGGTTTGTTTTATGTTTTTTTTGTTGTTGTTGCTGGTGGTGGTGGTGGTTTGATTTGGTTTCGGTTTGTGGGGATTTTTTTATTATTGTTTGTTTTGTTTGGATTTTTATTTTTTTTTATGAATTAAATCTTCCACTTTTGGATATCCAGAGAGCTTGCAATTGTTCAAAGAGTTTCCAGTAACACAAAGCATTTTGAAAAGTATTGCTTCTCATTTTTACTACTGTTCATGACATCATACATCATGCCTCGCTGCTGGCGTGGAAAGCTGAAGATCAGTGGGTGCATTGGCCCATGGAGCTGTCTGAGACTTTGTTCTGACCACCCAGAATGTGCAGCATGAACCATTTGGAGGCTTTGAAAAATTTGTGCTGCAAAACCAACAAGCAGGATTTCATTTTTGTTCTAAGTTTAAAGCTCAGTGAAAAGAGTTGTGGTTTCTGCATATACATGTTTTAGTCTACTGAAAACTGAGTAACGTGGTAATATATGCAAATAGTAATAGATTAAAGATTTGGCATACTCAGGAATACTCCAATGACATGTCCAATCACAGCAGAACCATCTGCTTTTCCTTATGTGTGCTGAATTTGCAACACTGTGTGAATTTCTATATTAGTTTACACACCACCTTCAGGAAATTATACTTAACAAATAAGCAATATTTGGGCTTTGGGTCTTATCTTTAGCAAACAGTTAGTAAATGTCTCTCCAATTGCTCTCAGCTGTCTTCTTACAGAAAGTAGTTTAGAAATCAATAACATTGATTGTGTACTCTTTTTATCCCTGAAGGAATGGCAGTGACTTGTAATTGTGGGGAGGCTCAGACTGGGTATTTGGAGAAATTTCTTCAAAATGGTGGTCAGGCATTGGAACATGCTGCCCAGGAAATGGTGGACTCGCCGTCCTTGGAAGTATTAAAAAAACATGCAGATGAGGCCTTCAGTGACATAGTTTTATCAGTCCTTGGGTAAAGGTTGGACTTGATTATCTTAAAATTCTTTTATAACCTAGTTGATTCTATGATTCAAATGTTATTTCCCTATTTTTCTGCTCATGCCAGAATTTTGACAGACCAAAAGGTGATCAGACTTTCACTTGGAGCTTGGGCACCAGCAAAACAAAAGAAGCCTTCTATAGTACAGCTAAATTAAAATGAAACTTTTCTGTATGGAGTGGAAATTTTACCAAATTGTTAACTATACCTTCTCTTTAGGTAGTGACCAATTCAATGTTACAGAGAATACCACCTTAATGATCAATGCCATAAATAAACCTACAAATCACATGGATATGTTCTCTCTACAGTTTGGAAAGAAAACAAAAGCAATGGAAGAAGACCCATGGATTCTGTACAAGGCTGGCAATATCCCACTCCTCATGCTTGCTCACTGACACTCTGAAACATGGGAAGACAGAAGACCAGGCAAGAAAAGGCTCCTTCCCATGGCCATCTGGGATTTCTAGGAGTCTTTTGCCTTGTCGGCTTCATGGCTGGCTGGTTTACTGATGATCCCGGAGCTCATTTGCAGTGTCTCTGCATGATGCTGCACTGAGTGATTTCTCCCTACAGGATGAAAGGCTGAGTTATATGTTCTTTAGGTCTGAGGGGAGCAGGTATTTCAAAGTGCGAGACCATTGAACCATCACCTGAGGGGGCAGCTGTCTGGAGGATATTTTAAACGTGTTTGACACATTTAAATAGATGGTTTCAGCTTGACAGTCTTGGAACGGCTCCTAAAATATACATCAATGTAAAGAATAAGGCAATTTGTTTTGGATGATTAAGGGAATCTGGCTCATATAACCAAGGTGTGACAATTCCAATCACATCTTCATTTCAATTTACAGGAAAGAAATAAGGTGGGCTTCATTATTGTTCATACTGCTGGTGCTATATATTTGACATGATAATCTACAGTATTAGTCAGTAAATTGACTCACTGGACTGCCCTCGATCATATGCTCCATTTTCCACTCAGCAGGGCCCTCTCTAACAGCTATATATAACTGGGGAGGAAAAAAAAAAAAAGAGACAGCTCTCTCCTAGATCATTATAAGATGTTGCATTCAGTTTCCATGTTGCTTCAAAGGTTAGCAGTGATGTGATCTTTTCACCACCACAGCCAATATATGGTTGTTGTTTGTCCGACTTGTCAACTTCTTACACAGAAATCCGATACTCCCCACTTGTCACATACTCGTTTTAGATATGTGCTCTTTGCAGGGCCCAAAATGAAACAGTCACTGCATTCCTGTCTGGAAGTTTTCAAGTCTTGCCTTTCGTGGTCTTTCCTTGTCAAACCACAGTTGTCGTCAGCAACCCACGAGTACTTCCATCAAATGTAAAATCTCCTGATTGTAATTAAAATTCTGCATGCTTTTCTGTTAAATAAATTATCGTGCAACTTAATCCATAGCTCTGCTCTTCTGCCACCATTTCTTAAATGCCTGATTACTAAGCTAAATGCTTGGCCAATGCATGACTGCATCATGCATTTATGGGTTTTATAACACTGTCAAAGTAAGTATTGAGTTAATCCTGGCTCCTCATCTATGTGTTGAAAAATTGTTTCCTCACTTAGTACAGACGTTAAAATTAAGAGTAACCTCTAAAAGGGACCTCAGGGTGAAGGGCAGTTCTCAGTGCTAAGAAAGTATGAGAGCACAGACTGAGAAAACAGACAACTCAGTAGGAGATTGTCATGAGTTACAAAATGCGCACTTCTGTAGCTGTATTTAAGTAGTGTATCCTCAGCTGTAACCTGTGCTGCTGCAGAAGGGAGGGGAACCAAAGAGCCTCAGGATAGAAAAAGCCTATCATTATTCCTGCCCAGAATGGTAAATTGTTCAGAGACTTTTTTACTGACCTTTTATTCCAGGAGTACTTGCAAGTCAAGGAGAATTATAGGGTGTAAATCAGAAATACTCAGCTGTGGGTCAGCACATGCACAGGAAGATGTAATTCAGCTCACAATCTTTCTGAGGAACAATCCCTCACAAATCTCTCCTAAACTCACTCCTGATCTATTTGGCACATTACTGAAGAAACTCTTTAACAGCACTGATTAATATTTTCAGTAACTAAATTTCAGTGTACTGCCTGGTGCTAGCTTTGCCAGCTGGCTCTTAAGGGCTCTCCTGGTCCTGTTCCCTGTCATCCTACAATTCTGTGTTTGTAGTTTGAAGAACAGAATAAAAATCAGTAACTGCCCAGGCCAAACAGCTTTCCCTGTGTTGTAATGCTTTAAACATGCAAACAGGCTAAAGTCTAAGCCTCTTTGCTTAGGAACCTCAAAAGCTGCTGGTAGAAAATATCCCCAGATTCATGTGAGTTTGTTACAAATTCCTAAGGCATCTTCACTTTGATATGGAAGGCAAGAAGGGAATATTTGTGGGAAAAGGAAAATCAAAATTCACATCCCACCATGGCACATTGATTACCCGTCAGGCACTCTTGTATCCCTGGGGTACAGCACTTTGGGAGTGCAGGTGTCTGCCTTGGGCTAAGGCAGCCCGCAGCTCACACGAGATAAAGTGTGGTATGCTCCTTAAAATCCTTTCTTCTCCCCTTGAATGAATAAGACCTTACTGCAGGAAGAGGTAAATATTGGACAAACTCATGAAAGTCAGGCTGGGCGGCAAGGAAGGTGTATCAGTGAGAAAAAAGAAGTGAGACTGAGGACACTGGCTGGGATGTCACATGCAATAAAACCATCTATCAGCCTAACCTGAAGTTTGAAAATTATTCAGGAAATATCAGGTGTTAGGTTCAAACACAGTGATAAAAAAAAATCTGTTCTTGTGATATGTCTGATACTCAACCCCAGCTATGCAAATACCCACAAGATAACTGGCCAAACAAACTGGAAAAGCAGTAACAGAACAAAGAAGGGTCCAGAACAAAGAAGGGTGACAAAATTGCCAGTCTTCATGCATCAAAAAGCAAAATTCCAATAGATTATTTTTACAATGAAATAATACAATATAAGCCACAAGGGAAAATGAACAAAAATCTAAGAGCAAGTAGGAGACAGACAACACAGACGGGCATACCCTGTATTTAGAAGTAATAGAAGAACAGGATCATACAGGACTAGCACATCTTAAAAGATCTGTCATGTATCTGGGGAAAAAAATGCTTTGCAAAAACTTGAAGAAAATGAGTATTTACACCTGAGGAGCAAGATAAGAGTTTTTTTGTGCCTGCCAAAGCTACTTTGTCCGGACTTTTTATTACTTTTTTTTCACACTCCTCTTTGGTCCATATGAAATATTACAGTTTATATCTTCACCGCATGAACATCCAGCACAGGTAACAGTAAGGGCAGAATAACAGAAGACCAACCCATTAGCAAAAAGTACAGAACTGACTCCACTGTAGGTCATGACAGAAAAATCTAGGACATCTCCAAAATAGGGAACAAAATGACAGTGCTCAAAAACATTTAAAGAAAGAACTGCAGCAGCTAGATAATCAATTGCTTTTATGTAATCTCTGAAGTGTTGTGAAGGTGAAGATTTTGAACAGCAGTACTGACTTAATGTTTCACTATTTATTTATTTATTTATTTATTTTTAATTATGGAATAAATAATCTTCTTTTCCCCCATTGTTTTCACTTCCTTGCTTGTATGGGCTAAGGACTGTGACTAGCGCCCCATCTACCATCTGAGAAATCTGAAATGACAGGAGCAGGCTGGCTTATGCTAAGTCTTTAAATATGATAAATTTATTCCTGCTTTTGTTTACGTAATTGTACAAACAGAAATACCTGAAATTAGGAAAATAGCAAAAATTTCACTATTTTCTCTTTCAACCCTGCTGTCCTTGCAGGCACAGTCACTGAATTCTCTATTTGTTCATGACAAATACTGACTGAACACTGTGTATATGAATGACAACTCTCAAAACCACTAATCATCCTATTTGTTTTCATCTAATACACATCTCTGGTTATTTCTCAATTAGCCTTGCACAAGGTCTTTCTGCACTTCCAACACCCTTTTTAGTCCCATCATGCACTCTTGATGGCTCCAGTGGCCTTATGTACTACAGTTCCACAGCGTTGAGGAACTAATACGAGCAAGTTATAGCAAGTTTAAGAAAAGTGTTTAAATAATTCATAAATCATCACATTGAACTGACTTCTCTATCTATAAATAGTAAAGGTTACTCATCGCAAAAATGCCACCTCTGGCCCTAGAAGTTCTTGAGCTGCAAAGTCCTGACACCTCAAGGAGTGCATTGAGGATGTATTGCTGTCACGGAGAGTCTTATAGTGGCCAGAGCCCTGGCCAAACAGGGGACAGCCTTCTTGGGATTTATTCTCTCCAGGTGAAGCTTCCCACAATGAATTGATGAAGCTGGCTGCTGAAGAGCTGCCCCATGAATTTCAAAGCTACGCTGGCTATATAACTTCTAAGTCTGGATAATGACCAGAAGAAATGTTCCTACTGAGCCTCTTTGCCTTCTAACTATAATGGAGCATGTTTAAATTAGTGACAAGTTCATTTTGTCTAAAGTATAAACCTGAAAACAAGAATCTAAACGCAGTTTTATACCTTTCTGTAGGCATTACTAAAACAATTGTTTACAATAATTTCTTAAAAAAATCTATAATATCTATTATTTCTAATAAGAATCCAGTTTTATGTGGTCTGTGATAAGAAATTTGACTGTTGCTAGGTAGAAAGGTGAAGCTGAAAACAAAAAGTTAGATGAAGAGCACAGTGCCGAAGATGAAAAGCCAAAAAAACAAATTTGCAAACCAGTCAGGAAAAGCAGCTAAGCTCACACTTGGTAGGAAAGGTTTGAAAAGTAATTAAAAAAGCTATATAGAGCAATAATTTTGAAGGCAGCAGATTAACCAAGAAACAACTAATCTTTAGATTTGCTAGAGAAATCATTACTAGAAATAGTGTTGAGGCTACCTGGAGTGAGAAGCATGATACCCAAATGTAAGAGGCTCAGAGAGAGAACTAGAATTAATAAATTCAGATAAGCTGAAGCCCAGGCATGGCAGGACATGCTAGCATATGACAGACTGAAGGAAACTGACAATTAGTAGGTAGGCAGGCACAAAAGAAATTCAGTGACCTATGCAGGATATACAGTGTAAAGCTAAGGTAGGGAGAATAATATCTAAAATATGCAATTCCTTCTCTGTTTTTTCATCTTAGACACACACACAAATACCCAAGGAAGGACCTGTCTGATGGAAGATTAGCAGACATTATGGTCTAATAAGGAAACTGCAGTTGAATAACTGCGTAATTTGCCCCAGCTAATCATTAAAAGATGGGTCAAGGACTTGCAAAACTTTCAAGAAAGCTAATTGTCTTCTGCAAGAGCCACTGGAAGGTTGTAAGCATTACTTATACCTTCTATTGGCATGGCTAGAAAATTACTGAGCAAGGGCACAAAGTGATTTTCAGAAGACTTGAATATCAACTCATTGGTGCAAATACCTGCAAACACAAGAATATCCCCCAGATTTCTCATGGCAAGTCCTGTGACAGTGGTGGGCAGGGTCACCAACCTTTCAAAGGTAGGACAGCGTATTTATGCAGTAGTTATGCAGCTATGCTGATCATGCCATGAAACACACAGGACCCAATAAGTAGATCTTAATTCATCTAACTAGGTATGTAATGGTGAAAAAAGAGTATGGACCCTGCACTTCTTTCAGAAAGAAGATACCAAGGGTTCTAATACAGCATCCTGTGATGCACAAGTTCTTTCTCTATCTCACCAGCCTGTAGTGGCATCACACTTGATTAGACTTGCCTGCCATGCTCATCACAGAATTAAAAAACCCTGCAAAATGAAAATTCTGCAGATGGGGTAAATGAGGACATCTAGCATCTGGTTCTATACTGTGCTTTGCAAAACCTGAATATATGGTAAAACTCTCTCTTGTTTACACGAATACCTGTTGTACAGCTGTTTTCTGTCAATTCGACAACAGAAACAAGCCATATTCAAAAAGTGAGCCCTTCATGGATGTTAAAGACAAACCTGGCCTAAATTAACAGACAACAGATAGATTAATTTCTTGGAGAGTTTGTGCTGGAGAGTATCAAGGATGCTACGTGCAGGCACCTGTAAGACTTTACATGTGAACAGGAAACGCACAACTTGCTTTCCTAAAATGCCACGTAAGATCTCACATTTGCGCAACTTGGGTAATCTCTAATGATGGGGGTTTTTGACCTCTATTCTTCATTGGTTATTTTTATGACAGATGAAGATTACAGAGCACCTAAAGGCAAGTCTGTACACCAATAGGCTGTGGAAGCCTTAAAAGAAAAATGAATGAGTCAGTTACAGCCAGAGCACTTTCACATGACTAGCAGAAAGAGCTCTCTTAGAAAACTGCTTAGAGAACAGCTTTAAAAGAGTGAAGTGCAACATGAAAACAAAGGTGCCATGACTTCTAGAGTCTTGTCATGATATCACAGAGAAATTAAAACCTTGGCACCTTGGTAAAATAACTTGCCTTTACACAATTTGATTATAAATGTGTGTGTACAAATGCACACACAGTATTTGTATGAGAAATTATATACACAAGTTAGAAACAAAATGATTTGAAGAGCTATGCTGTCACTCAGAGAGAAGTTACAGACTCAATGCAGAAATTCACTGGGTAGGATTCTGGACTTCATCACTTCACGTTTTCGCAACCACAGTAGCCTTTTTTGACCTTTTCTGTCTTTTTCAAGGACCTAAAGACACTGGCACACTCAGTATGCCAGATACATTCAGTCAGCTGCTGGAAAACTGCACTTTCCAATGGTAAGTTCTTCTTGACGTTGATCCTGCTGTAGCAAAGAAGTGTTGTGTGGGAAGAGTGAGGGCTTTGCCAGCTCTAAAACGCCATGGGGAGAAACCAGTCCAAGGGAGTGGAAGTTGTGTCAATTCTTAGTGAGCTGTGGTGGGGCTTGGCACAGAGTGTTCAGATGCCCCTGATCTGAAATGGGTCTCTGAAGATTCTGAGCAAGAAGCACTCAGAATATGTGGAGTTTCAAGGTGTTTATTCCTTCCAGTGTAACTACCCCTAGTCCACCACTCACATAGCAAAGAAAATCTCCTTTCCCACCTATCCATTTCCTCCTAGATGTCTAATTGCTTCTTTTGTGCAAGAGAGATCAGTGTTACAACAATTAAAAGAGGAGAGGAGAGGAGAGGAGAGGAGAGGAGAGGGAGAGGGAGAGGAGAGGAGAGGAGAGGGGAGAGGAGAGGAGAAGAGGAGGAGGAGAGGAGAGGAGAAGGAAGGGAGGGGAAGGGAAGGGAAGGGAAGGGAAGGGAAGGGAAGGGAGGGAAGGGAAGGGAAGGGAAGGGAAGGGAAGGGAAGGGGAAGGGAAGGGAAGGGAAGGGAAGGGAAGAGAAGAGAAGAGAAGAGAAGAGAAGAGAAGAGAGAGAGAAGAGAAGAGAAGAGAAAGAGAAGAGAAGAGAAAAAAGAGAAGAGAAGAAAGAAAAGAGAAAAAAAGAGAAGAGAGAGAAGAGAAGAGAAGAGAAGAGAAGAGAAGAGAAGAGAAGAGAAGAGAAGAGAAGAGAAGAGAAGAGAAGAGAAGAGAAGAGAAGAGAAGAGAAGAGAAGAGAAGAGAAGAGAAGAGAAGAAAAAGGAAGAAAAATATCAGGCTGCAGAAGAAATACTTAAGTACAGATATTCATATTTACAGTAAATAACATCCTGCTCTAGCAGCAGATCAAGTGAAATAAACATGTCTGATCATGAAGTCAAACCAAATGTGTTAGAATCAGGCTCCAACTGATCACTTTGCCATAAGCAAGGGCTGACAACTTGAAGAGGAATGACTAAACTATGTGGCTTTCCACTGGAAAAAAATATAAAGACAAGTGACTTAAACACTGCTTTTGAAGAAGTACCACAAAACCTGGATTTTGCTGAAACCTGTGAAGTTTTTCAGACCTTGAAACAGCATGAGGTTTCAACAGGCTGGTTAATACCATTCGGTTTTACACAATGTCATTTGGACAACATCATTACAGAATGCTTCACAATTAATTACATTCAAATAGCAGCTTCTATCCCCTGTGGAGAATGCGATTAATTGGGTCAGATGTAAATATGCATTTCATGGATCCTACTGAATACTTGCCCATCTCATCAATTTACTATGTAATTTGATACAACTGGTGTACTATGCTCTTGAGATGTGCAGGGTGAGAACAGTTGCCAGTCAGGGTAGAAATACACGGATACAGCAGTGCTCGTATTCTCTGCCTGCATATGTTTGTCTTTAACTGTCTGACCCTTTCATTTTCTTGCAGAAATATTAATTTATATTTATTCACACTGAAATACTCTGCTGTTGAAAATGAGTCTTGGGACAGCAGTCTGAACTGGTATGAAGCATCCTGCTGGACCCCTGTCAACCTAGGATTAGAAACTCTTCTCCTCCCAGGTTTCCTCGCCTTCCCATTGGAAAGAGGACCTGATTCCTGACATTGGAGCCTTACTGGGTCCTGACTCTGGGCAGAGAAAAGTAACTTCATACAGAGAAAAAAAAAAAGGAACCAACTTTGTTGTTTCTTTGACCCCTTGTGCAGCCTAAGCCTAAATATTGGGACTGAAGTGGCTTTTCTATCTCTTTCTGGACTCTTGGTTAGGGGTGGTTTAGGTTAAACATACCCCTGAAATCCCCTTTCTTCATCTTTTTAACATGCAACACATATTTGACAGCATTTTCATTGGGCTTTTTTTTTTTTTTTTTTTAATTAAATGAGGGAGAGCACATCCACCTAAAGAATCACCGTTTTCTAAAATAATCTGGAAAACAAATACTTGTGCCTGTGGCCCATCGTTCTGAAAAACTTTTCTTGTTGCTTAAAGCATCAAAAATAAAAACACCATTTCCTGTGTCTTTCTACCTTCCTCTGCCCTATTTTCAGCTTGCACTCTCCCCTAGGTATAATAAAAAAGGGATACATTTGCACCCAGCTGGAGAATACCTTTCATGAGCTGGAAAACAGCAGAGTTCATTTCTGGTGTGTCTCCTGCTGTTCATAAGCTACCATCAGGACAAACTCACTTGAGTGAAGTGAAAACTTCAATCCCCAAGGTTTGTCAGTTCAGAGCTGATCCTTTCAGCCACTGTGTGCTGGGTAGGTACAAGAGAGTACTCAGAGTTTCTAAAGCAAAGTAACTCTATGGAGCAAATGAAAAGAACCTATATCTCAAGTCCTCCCTCTGGCTTTTCCAGTCCTTGTCCCAGATGATGTAGCATACAGTCACTTCATATCTAATATCTGAGATATTGTAATGTTACAGAATCATAGAATGACAGAATGGTTGAGGATAGATGCGATCACTGGAGGCTGTCTAGTCCAAAATCCCTGCTCAAAATTACAGGCATTAATGTTTAATAATGTTACTGTTCTGTAGCCCTTTACAATCATAGAGTCTTAGAATAGTTAGGGTAGGAAAGGACCTTAAGATCATCAAGTTCCAACCCCCCTGCCATGGGCAGGGACACTTCGCTCTAAACCATGTCACCCAAGGCCTCGTCCAGCCTGGCCTTGAACACTGCCAGGGATGGAGCATTCACAACCTCCTTGAGCAACCTATTCCAGTGCCTCACCACCCTAACAGGAAAGAATTTCCTCCTTATATCCAGTCTAAACTTCCCCTGTTTAAGTTTTAACCCATTACTCCTTGTCCTGTCACTACAGTCCCTAAAGAAGAGTCCCTCCCCAGCATCTCTATATGCCCCCTTCAGATACTGGAAGGCTGCTATGAGGTCTCCATGCAACCTTCTCTTCTCCAGGCTGAACAGCCCCAACTTTCTCAGCCGATCTTCATGTGGGAGGTGCTCCAGTCCCCTGATCATTCTTGTGGCCTCCTCTGGACTTGTTCCAACAGTTCCATGTCCTTTTTATGTTGAGGACACCAGAACTGCACACAATGTTTATATACTGTTCATATCTTATTTAACGTTAAGGAATAATTTGCTAAAGTATTTGCAAGCTGGCCAAAGTGAGTCATTATACTGCATCATGTCCTGTTTGGTGCTTTGGTGTTGTACCTGCTCCCTGCAGTTAGATTATGTATTCCCTGCTCCCACAGAGTACTCTGTGCTGCACCATTTGAACCATTCTGAGTCTTACCAACTCCCCATCAGTTCTCCACTCCTCTAGTTTCTGCCACTTCTGGACTATGCTTTTTTGAATTGTGATTATTTTTTTTTTCCTTGGTGTTTTTGTGTTGTTTGGTTGGTAGTTGCTTTGTTTTGTTTTGTTTGTTGTTTTATTTTGTGTGTGTGTTTTTTTGTTTGTGTTTTGGTTTGTTTGTTTTTCTTTTTTCCTGAGACTGTAGCTTGTTCTCCTGATTTTGTTCTCATGGATTCCATTACTTCAGGTTTTGCAGCTGTACTCTTCTCAGCTTCAATTAATGCTAAGATATTTGGGAGTTGATACTTGGAGGTCTTTCTCAGGAACCAGTATTACATGTTCCATCACTCAAAGTCTGCCTTTGATTACAGAATGTTTACTATACCCAAATTTTTATTTGGTTTTTAGCATTTTCTCCTTGAAATGTGATTATCCCTTTTCTCTACTGTTTCTTGGTTTGGGGTAAAATATCTACCCCATACAGTTCACCATCTTATTGTGTCTGAAGGTGTAAAACGCAGGAAACACAGACACTGTTTTGATTTTTTTACCTTCCCTCATCCAATAAGGGAAGGAAAATCTTCCATTCAGCTTTAAATTACATTTGTAAAAGGCCTTTATAAAAACTAATTTCTCCCTCCACTGTTTCTTGATCTCTGCTTTTTTACTGGAAATTCTGCCCATCTGAACATACTGCTTTCACAAGACTTTTTTGATCCACTGTTTGGATACCACCCCCATGGCTGAACTGTTTCTGTTTTCTACGTGTTACTCTTTCTCTGGGGACTTCTGCCTTTCTTTAAACTTGTGCCCAAAGCTAGACCAAAGATTTATATCAAGATGTTTTTCTATTTTGAGGTGATGCTTTTGTTTAAATGTTTAAACTCACTGAAGTAAGTCCTTTTAATAAACAATAATGATACTTTGACTGATGTTAACTAGCCTATTCATGCTCAAAAAAAGACAGACAAGGACATTCAGATGAAGTCACAAGGTGACATGGCAACATGTTGAAATGTATTGTGTCTTTTATTTAACTGGTTCTCTGCAGTCATATGCAGAGCTATAACTTCAAGCTAAATGATCATTTTGGTGTATTTATCTTCTACTGCACTGTTACATTAAAGTGCTAATGCAACTGTCCTGGAGGAATAAAAGGAACCACAATATCTTGAGGGTGTTTATCTATAGCAGAAGCTACGTGCTCTTTAATCCATTAAGTAAGAAGATGTGTGTATGTGAGAGAGAGAAAGCCATTCAGACTTGGATTCCTATTTTTCACAATGAAGCTTGTGTGCTTGAGCTTGCTTAGTGAGTACCAAAAATAGCTCAGCAAAAAGGGCTTTCCTTGAGCACTTCCATTATTCACAAGATGCGGCACCTTACATAACGTAAGCACATCATCCCGTTGAGTGCACATGGATGCTGGCGGGCAAGAATTTCTACCGGGGACAGTAGTACCAAGTGTTTTAAAGGCAAAGTCAGGCTGAAGGCGCTGATTACTTTTTCAACAGGCAAGTCTAGAAAATCTTAGAAAATTGTTCAGAGGATCTAACAGAGGGATTTCAATCCTATTGAAACAGCAGAGATGGCCTTTGAAAACTGGTGTTACTCACTGCATACTTTTTCTCCTTTTTAAAGATGGAAATACTGTATTATCTTGACAGTCACAGTGACTTTGTTTGGGTACTTGGGGTACCCACCTTGCCATTGGCAGCTCCATCCAGAGACCAGCAGTTCTCTGAAGAACTCAGTAAGGTGCTGCCATCTTTGCTTAGTCGAGTTATCCTCTGCTGCTATGATCACTTAGTCCCAGCTCTTTCAACTGAAAACACCATTTGTGCCTCCCTTTGCTAATCTGCATTCATGTGAACTCCCTTGGCTGCAGCATTGTTATTTGTATTGCTCTGTGTTCCCTGCACATGGGATTAAAGTCTGTCACAGCCTCCAGCTGCACAGTTTTTTGTTCAAGCCATAAAGTATTGCTTTTAACACTAACAGTCCCAAACTTAACCCCTGTTCTTGGTCACAGTATAATTGTCATATTACCACCACATATATAATTTAGGAAGACCCCTTTGAGGTGATGGTGTGAATACTAGTGTACTGTGACTCATATTGACTACTGATCACATAACATAGTAATTATTATTTTTAAAAAGGGATGATTGAACCTCTGTAAACAGAGTTCTGCTTCCCTGAAAACCATCATTTTGCAAAATAAGCAAATCTTGTTTGATTATTAGAGATCATATTTAAAAAAGAAACTATTATCTTTTTGGTCATCTGGCACTATGCAAATTTAGGTTTTAATATAATGAAACTGTACTATGATCTCAGTACCATTAGACTTCTGCAACGCAAAAAGTAGTAGCATGATATACAATACATAGGCAAGCACCTCTCTTTACAGTGAAGTGTTGCTGCTGATGGGTATATATTTCACTGTGAGCAGGAAGACTACACAAATCTTTAGGACAAGTATTAATGCTTTCTCCAACAGAAACTGCATGGGGAAGGTTGAAGCACTGATTATCTGAGGTATAGAGATACATTCTGTATGGAAGATGGCAGCTCGTCCTGATAACACAATCTTTTCTAATGCAATGACATGTCAATGGTTCAGCTGTAAATATAATTTCTGGATCATCAATGTTAGAACTCACACTTTTATAGAGAGTCTTTAGCCAGTCTGGTCTTCGGCTTAAGAGATCTAACAGTCTCTTAAAGTGCCTTGTGCTTTCATGCAATGCTGTCAGGGCTGCAGCACTAAAAAGACAAGACCTGGCAGAAGCAGTAACAAAACCAGTGGCAGAGATACAGGCTTACAAAACAGAACAGTATTTTTCTTGTTTTGTAGATCTAGCTATTAAAACCAGAAAACCTGGTCAGACATGATACAGTGCCTATGTTTTCTCTCCCAAGCTTAGCATTGCATGGCCCCTCTGTGTAGTACTCCTGTATATGTAATACATAGTATTCAAAAGCTGAAGAGATGTTTCTGCAACCTTTCCTTATAGAGGATAACCAGGACTTAACTTACACAAACCTTAGCTGGACTAATAGCACTTTGTGACTGATAAGACATGTAACACTGAGTACTTACTTGGACTGGTTTTGTAGTTGTATGGCATCAGATTTCCAGTGGCAGCATAGTCATATTTGTCATATCTTCTAGAAAGACCCTGATTTTTTAATTTCATGTTTTCTATATGTTTAAATACAATTATTTTTACAATTGAAAATATCCAGAAATGAAGGCTGTCTTCTACTGCTTGATATTGTAGCTTCAAAGGAGAACAATTTATTGCTCTATTCTAATTTTGCTGTGTAACAGGAACTGTGGTTTTTCTTTGATTTTCAAAATTCCCCTTACACAAAATCCACTGAAATAATCTGCATTTTATAATCCCATAACTTTACAGAGTTTGATCAAAGTCAGAGGCTCATTACAGCTCAAAAGCTGCTCAGGCAATGTTTTTGTTCTAGGAAAGATTTAAATCCTGGTCCCATTTTATTTAAATGAATAAATTTCATTTCTCTGCTACTACGACAGAGCAGTGAGCTGCACACTAAGCTCATTTCTCTCTCCATCACTGATTTTATTACCTCCACATCTCACCCATAATCTGGATCTATCATCTGCTGTCTTATTGCTTCTGACTTGCTACATGTTACACTGTGTACAAGATTTCAGCCCCATGGCTCTTCTCCAAGAAAATAAAATGAAATCAATGAAACACATCTTTTCATTCATAGCTATTCATACTCCACTAAGCAGGGCTCAGGATGTCACAAGAAGAAACACTGCTGGTTGACAGTTCGGGAATAAATACCATACCAATAAACATGCATTTCATTTTGCATACCAAATTCTGTTGGAATGCACTGATCTGAAAGATGACACAATGTGGGATTTACTGTCACAAGGCATTTCCTATGCTTCTGTCTTCCCCATTCACCTTATATTTATACAGGATCAGGTTAGCAAATATACATGCACTTTCCCAGGGAGGTTTGGAATGGAGGTGGCGCAAGTCAAACATGGAAGAAAACAAGCATAAGAATGGGCCACAGGAATGTACAACATTGAACTGCTGTTCATGCTGGGGACAGTACTGTGTATTTTGTGGGGACATTTAGCAAAGAGAACACAAGAGACTATTACTGATGCCATCAAAATCAGCCGTTTTGCTGATTTATGACATCATTGTTGATACTAAATCTGTCTCTTGCTTTCTCTTCTCACTACAGTTTTACCCTCAAACTTGAATTGCCGATCTGATTCACTGTCCCGTAAGCTGGTGACTCTTTGCTCCGCAAGCCATTCATGCGCCGCACGGACTCAACGCTTTCATTCCCAACAGTCATAGTCTGTGCCTGTCCCCAGAGTGTCAGCATAGATAGCAGCAGCAAGAATGAGAATAGCGCAGTGGTAACATGACGACACACATACACAACACGCAAAGAGAAGAATGGCTCTGTTAGAGAAGGCCATCATGCAAAACAACGTGAATTGCTTTCAAAGAAAAATAAACTGAGAAATGAAAGGCAAATTCAAGTAAGAGGATACAGAAAATACCTCTCAAAAAGATGGTCTTAGTAGCATTATTATTTTGAAATTTGTGGAACCAGTTTCATAGGAAATGTGAAAAAAAGATTGTGCAAACAGGTGTCTTTTACTCCAGAAGAATGTTTCCTAGTATTTAGTTAGGACATTACATATTTTGCAAAGAATCCATGTACCAACTGCCCTAGGATAAACACAGATCTTCTGGTGATTTTATTTTAAATAACTTCCTTTTAATAGTTACCAGAATAATCACTCCCACCATAGATGAACCACCAACTCCATGGACCAAAACCCTGTAATTTTTGAATGATGCCACTGGACACTGATACTTACCAATAGTGGCTTCTTGCCCACCAGCTCATCTCTAAAGAAGACATTGTATCCAAACTTGAAATTGCAGGCCCCATACAACAGCTTCAGCTGCTGCCATGCTGGTTTTGGAAGCAAAGGCTTTCAGTGCCAGCGCATCTGGCATGTGTGCCTGCAGTTGGGCAAGCATTTCTGCTCTCTCCTGTAATCTAATCTTAACGGGAATCTCAATTCATCTGACTGGATTGCTTCCCAGAGCATCCATCAAATATTACATTAGCTACAGAATATTTATTAGACAGACCTGTCAAAACACAAATGCCCTGTGCCATTGTTGTCATCTCTCTTGTAAAGGAAACCATTATTTGTGGCTTGAAGCACTCGCACAGCTCAAGCAAATATTTACTTCACCTAGAAAATGCATATGTATAGTGTCAACCTAAATGTTTTTACTGATACTGAAAATCAGTGACACAGATGCAGGAAGGATTAAATCTTTATAGCTGGGGCAAAGACTGTAACTGGGCTAAAATTCAATTTAATATCTATTCTTGTCTTTCCATTTACAGATAAATGAAAAAAAATTCCGGAAACATGGACAAACTTACTAAAAATATTTTAAGACTGACATCTAGATTAAAACCAAGCCTCCCTTCTACATTTCAGTCCCTGGTATAAAATGATATGATAGCAATATTCACAAATAGTCCTTTTTTAAAAAAATTGAAGTTTGTATCAGTAACAAACTGTGAAGTAGTAGAATCTAGAGAGGAAATTTCTTTTTTTTTTTAAGTGCCCACATTTCCTGGTTTCAGCTGGGAAAGACAACAGTTGCTGGTGGTTTAAAAGTGAGGGCAGAATTGCCGATCACTGCGACGGGCTGCTTAAGGAATCTCCCATTTTAGTATGACTAGCTAACATAGCACTAGAAAAGACAGGTCTTGGGCATGTGTTGTTGTCAAGGAGATAATATCAGTACTCTATCTGTGTCATTGCTTCCAACAGTTCCTTATCCAGTGGTGGGTGCCACAGAGTAGCACAATATTTGCAGAGGTACGGCTGCCTCAGCAATTGCAAAAAGAGAATAAAATTCTTGGAGTCAATGACTAATCTATTGGCATTTATGAATAACTTCATAAACTGGAAATAAACCCTGCAGCCAGTTATCAGTTCTTCACCAGGGAGTAAATCACTCAAAAGCAAACTTTAGAATGAGACTGTTCTGCAAGGGCAAGAACTGAGGTGAGAAATCAACTGCACATCAGTGTGCTATCAGGGCAGATGCAGTCACCCCAGATGAAGAGCAGCTGTACCTTATTTTGTCTTCTTTGCCTTCTTCGAAGCCTCAGAAACTCTTTGTGCTGCCGTGAAACAAAGTTGACTGCTGCATATTCCAGTAACGCAGCAAAGACAAAGAGAAGGCACACGGCCATCCAGATATCGATAGCTTTTACATAGGAGACCTAGAAAAAAATAGGACGCAGCATGTTACATTTCAAACTTTTTCATAAGCTGAAGCTATGGATGTTAAAAAATAAACACATTTCTGCACAGCATGAGTTCCAGTTGTTCAATGAGGTGAAGGTTTTCTTGTTTTGTGTTTTGGTTTGTCAGTTTATTTGCTATTACAAATAAATAATATAACTATTAATGAAAATGTGTTTTCACAAAGAACACATAAATTATTAGCTACTGCCTTTAGAAAAATAATCAGGATTAATCTAACAAAGTAAGAGCGCTCAACCAGTTTATGAGTGCTCACAGGTTATCAGAAAGAAAACAAATAAAAGGTGTGATAAAATAACTTTCAAAAAACTACTATAGAAAATTTATAGTTATCACCTTTTTCATCTTCTATGAACCAATTACCATATTGTTTAATTAGGTATGTTTGGTATCCATAACCTCATACAAAATTCAGGGTACTGTATTCTATGGGTTGATGTGACTTCACCAGTTTAATAGTTAAATGTAGCTTCTTGACCTGTATCCAAATATTCTATAAGAAAAATATAACTCACAGATATTATCTACTAAAAACACCCAAACAGCAGATGCCTCTGTTCTAGTAAAAGCCTATTCTGGTTTGAACTGACAGGTCCACGATAAAATCAGATATATTACAGCACTGCAATGTCACAAGATTTTTATCGTATTACCTGCACTAGGCCAAACAATAGGCAGTTAATGAGCTACACGCTATGTATATCAAAGGCACATTGTCTTCCATAGCTGTGTTAGGTCTCTGCCTTTCTTTGTAGTCTTGCAAGTTTTAAGCAGAGATCTTATGATTAGGCAACAGCAGGTTGTCTCTTTCTTTATCAGATATTGCACCCAGGGTGGAATTAAAATCATCTGACTTCTAATGTCTTCAACATACATGTGAGCCAGTTGCCTAAACTACTTTGATATAAATAAATCAAGGAATGAAAAAGAATAGTCATTTCTAGGATGCAATGCATGTGAACTGTTTTAGATATTTTCTCTAGGGTGAGATGAATAACACCCAAAAAGTGCTTCTTCATCTTCATGTCTGTAAAGGAGAACATAGAACTACTAAGCATAGACATATGGGGCTTTACTCAGTCATCTAAATAAAAGTACCACATACTGCCACACGAGGTACGTAGCCTCCATTTGCTAATCCAGCAAAGCACAAATCTGCAGGATCATACTAACAAACTAGTCCTTTGGAGATGCCTCAGATACCCAAGGTGACCTCAAATGGCCCCACCATACAACTGAATCAAGATAAGCAAAACAGGTAATACCAAAACCCTGAATTGATAATAAAAAGTATTTAACATCTGAATAATTCCCTGCAAGCAAACATTTCAATGCAGTCAAAACATACAGTGGCCTGAAAAGAAAGCAGAAAAGGATGTGCTGTACATCTAACATGCTAATATTTAGGATACCCGATCTCAACCTTGGAAAACTTCACCTCTACCCTTTGCACACACTATTCAAAATGACCTTGCTCTTACAGTTGTAGCTACTATTTCACGATGAAGGGAAGCACACCTATTTCAGTAGATTTTGCTCCTATTTACCATGTGCTTGAATAGCATCACCTTTCAATGTCTGTAATTTTTGTTAACATCAAACAGAATATACTGATCTATATGCTCCAGCAAGCAATATAAGCAGAGGAACTGGCATTTAAAGCAGGGCAGAAAAGATACAGAGATCCATCCTGCAGATCCTGAATATTGAGCAGGACATTTTAGAGGAGCCAAGTACTGCTATTCAACCTGCATCACAGGTACACACATTTCAGTAGCTGATGCTATAGTGCAACTCCACTCTGCAATACCCACCATACAACACGCTTAGGCATGGAAAAGGAGGGTTTAGCAGGCTAAGGTAACACTATGAATCTGTGACTTTCAATTAGATACACAGCAGGTATGCATTTCTCTCTCCCACTCATAAAAAAAAAAAAGAATTTAGAAGTTACATCTTTATTGAGCAGCTGTGAAACCCAGTAAAAAAATCAACATCGCAGGCACTCTGCCACAGGCTGAGGCACAGCACGAATCAAGTCACTGTAATTTGTGTAAAATGCATCTGAATTCAGAATGTTTGTTACCTTCCTTGAAGGGGCAGCTGGTTTTCCTTCTCAAATGCCCTTAGGAGATGTATTAGACATGCATAAACAGCTGGACTGTGCTGCTACAGACAGCACAATGCAGGGAGTAGAAGCCACAAGAATCAGCATTTCTGACTGTGCAAATCCTGTCCTAGTGGGCTTAAAGCAGGGAGGGCAAAATAATAAAGGAAGCCCTGAGTTAGCTTTCCTGCCACTTAAACTGTGCTGCTATAAGTGACATCCACACAATTGCTGAGCCAGCTGGATTATTTTAACTCCAGCCTTAGAATCATAGAACAGTTAGGGTTGGAAAGGACCTTAAGATAATCTATCTAGTTCCAACCCTCCTCCCATGGGCAGGGACACCTCGCACTAAACCAGGTCACCTTGGCTGGAATCAGAAGATCGCAATATACTTGGCAGATATGTAACTTGTTTTGCTGTTTTGCCATTGCCACACCATGGCACAGCTTTAAATGAGGAAACAGAAAGCAATTGCTTACAACAACACATTAAAAATAAATAGACAAAAAAGTCCTGCAATGAGTGAAAGCTGACCCCTTTGCTTGCAAATCACCATGTGTAATTTCATCTATGTATCCTCAGCATGTACTGAATTATGCTGCTAAAAGCCTAAAAACCTCATGTAATTTTCTTAAACCAAACTTCTGCATGGAAAATGACATAGTTATATTACATCAAGCCTAGGAAGGCCTCACCTAGTACATGGCTCCAAAAAAGTCCAAAAGCGACTGCTTAGATCTTAGACCAACATTTTGGCAACTAAAGCATGCACAGTGTGAAGTTTTAGTGGATTTTAGGGTCTCTGTCTGCTTTAGCTGACTCCAATCTGTGTTTTTCCTTCAACTAGGAAATGGTCACATCTAGCAGATTGTAGACTGCTCTGAAATAGACCTCTCCCAACCACCTCTGCTGAAAGCAGAAACTGTTCTGCTTTGTATGAAAACACTTAAAAATACATTGGCCTGGGGGCTGGGAACAGAATCTCCCCTTGTTAGATGCAAATCTTAAGCAGAGGAATACAAAGTCCTTCTCTGCCTCTGTGTCTCAAACACATGCAGGGACTGAGAAAGACCTACCACAGATTATTTCGTGGTACTTGAACAGTTTCCTCAGTAAGATAAACACAGAAAGGATGTGAACACATTCCAGGTGAGTGTTATAACCACTTCCTTACCAGATGCTGTAGTTTCTTACAGTGGTGTCTCACATGTCAATGAAATGCCTTTTCCTAGGAGCTCCTCAGCCATTTCTCACTTACCTTAACAGAAAACTCTTCTCTGCAGGTTCTAGTGTGCATCTTGTTCCTAGGTTCTTATTTCTCCTTTGCACTGTACAAAGAACCTTTCACATGCAGTTTTCAATTTAAAATATTGCTGAGTGACATGCTTATAGGGGCTAGGGTCTGAAAACTGAGTACTTCATGATATGATAGGCATATCCATTGCTTTGGGAGGTCTTTCCACCAAACTCAAAAAGAGTGTTAACGACCAGGTCATAGCATTGTGTGAAAACTTTTATGTTTGCTCAACTAAAAGCTTACATCACCTGCTTTCATAAAGACTCATCAAACAATATTGTATCTCCAGCTTCCTTAGGTACCATGTTCTACAGTTACTACCGTGTACATGTAGAACAGTAGAGACCCTGATTTTTTTTGAGAAGATTTCATCTCACCTAACTTAAAACATGTTCTGTAATGCGGGGTTTTAATTATAAGAAATAAACACTTCGGGGACAAAATGCATTGAAGTAGAAGGCAGATACCTATAATAGCATCAAATAAACTGTACCCTAAAAATACCAGTCTCTCATTTTTGAACAAGACTGGAGTTTTGAATGGTTATTTCTGGTATATATGTCTGCTTGATATATGCCAACTTTGGTTAGATAAAGCTTTTCAATCATCTCTGTTAGCTCTGTTACTATCTTGAAGTAATCCTAAGTGAAATGAACAAAATAACAGCAGTTACCCCACTAGAGCATATGTAACAGACTGTTACCTGAGTATTTGCCACCTTTCCCATAATTTCACTTGCAGGACAGAACACAAGGTCTGCAGCAACACTACAAATTCAGAGTTGTCATTATGATGCTACCAAGCATAAAATGAAAAATTAGCACCAGGGGATTTTTTCAAAGGAAGACCCTCTGAAAAGTCTGTAACCCTGACAGCACACTGGCTCCACTTACTCTGTGGTACTTTTAGAAGTGGATATTTGGAAACCCTGCCTCATGCAGCATGCACTTTTATTCTTTAAATAACTCCTCCATTCTTTACTGCATGTTGCAGAGCTTCCTCTCTGATGTTATTTTGGGGGGAGGGGATTTAATGGCTCCTACTAATAAAATCATAAAATATATCAATTTTGCAGATGCTCTGTAAATGTAAATTAGGGACAGCTAATCAGGGAACTTTTTCAGAAGGAGAGCTACCCGCACGAAGAGCCAAGTATGATGAGGCAAGACATAGTAAACATGACAAAGCAGCACCTTTCACTCTACTATTTTCCTCATTTGTTATTTGCCCATGCCCACTACATAAATGAAAGACCAGATAATGCCCTATACAGTACCTGAGTGAAGCATCAATGACCTGAGTGAAGTTTCTGGAAATGAAAGTCCAAGGAATATTACTCTGTTCCTGAGGGTCTTGCAAAGAATAAACCTTCCACTTCTCCAGCTCTTTTGATTTTAGCACTGGGACTCTCTTAACAGCTTCTGGGTACCTTTCAGCATATCACCATGTGTCACACCAGAAGGAAGCATGCTTTTGTGCAGAGAAGCCAGGGGAAAACATGGTCATGGGTCCTGTGGCTGAGCAGCTGTCATTTGTTGACATTTGTGAATCAATCCAGATATGAGCTCTATTTCTGCTGCAGTGCCAGACTCATGAGACTCTAGACAACTGTTTTAACTCTGTCTAAACCAGACAACTGTTTTAACACTCTGTCTAAAGCAGACAATTGTTTTAACTCAAACAGGTGTAAAAGGAAAATTAAGACACATCCATTCTCTCCGAGAATTCTGCATTGTGATAAGAACTTCAACTGACAATGCAAGGCGCTCAGCCTATGCTAAAACCCCTATATTCATTTATTTTGGTTGATAGAATCTAATAAAAAAATATCTTTGACTTGTGCTATGAAACCCCAAACCTCTGCTTTTGCACAATATTGAATTCTAGGTAAATTCTTTTTAAAAGAAGATCTTCAGTTACTGGTAAATGTTACAATTTAAAATTCATTTATCCTAGACCTTAAAAGAATCTCTTATGGAAAAGGGTTTCAGAGAATTTTTCAGATTGGAAATGTGGAAATAGAACTAAGTGGCATTTTAAATCAAAAAAGAAACCAAAGTTATGTAAAACTGCCTTCTTGTACAAGGCATTGATGTTGCATTAAATTTCACTTGATTTTTTAAAATCCAATTGTACAGTATTCTGTTATCATAAAACTTAATGGATTTTTTTTAAAATCTTGAATTCATAAATAAATTGATAGCTCTTTCATGCACATCAGCTGTATATAAGTGAAGCTGAAAGCAAATGTCCTTGTTTCATCACAGCTTCCAGAGAGAGAGGTTTCTGAATGAAGAACATGCTGTCAGCTGCTATTACTAGGAATATTCTTTTGTCTCACTCTTAGTCCCAATCCTTCTTTTCATCCAAGTGTTTCACGTCCATGAAACATCATAATTTTAAACCCAATAAATATAAAAAAATGGAAATTTCTTACCCAGTCCTAAAACCTCAGTAATTTTATACTATTCTGTTGTTGAAACAGCTCCCAGTTAATTATTCTTCACCCCATGCAATTTTAAAGATGCACAGTGACTGTGCAACACCTTGGTGGCTCAGGCTGAGAAGTCTTTTTAGCTTAGCGGACAACATGGCATAAAGCAGAAAGTGTTTTAAATTCCACCAAGCTTAAAATTAATAAGCTTGATAACCTGATAAGGAAATCTTTGTAAAGATTCATCTTCATGAAGATTCATCCTCACTTCTGAAGTGTTCAGGAGAGAACAAATAAAGCAACTGTCTTTCACAGCTGTTTGGGTGACCTGCTCCTGAAGGCAGCTGCTGCTGGAGATTAGGGAATAAGAATGAAAGCTTTTGTCTTCCAGACTATGGTAAATGTTCATTTCCCTCTTCAAGACTTTAATGTCCATATTCTTTCAATAATGTACTTTGTAATGAAAAAGGTTAAGCTATCGTACAATCGTAGAATCATAGAATCACAGAATGGTTTGGGTTGGAAAGGACCTTAAGATCATCTAGTTCCAACCCCCCTGCCATGGGCAGGGAGGTCTCCCCCTAGACAAGGTTGATTAAAGTCACATCCAACCAAAGCCACATCCACTGCCAGGGATGGGGCAACCACAACTTCTCTGGGCATCCGGTGCCCCTGCCTCATCATTCACACAGTAAAGAACCTCCTTAGAGCTACTATTCTGTTACTGAAAATTAAGTGCTCATAGTATGAGGCAGATTTTAACAGGAGACAGTTCATCAGTGAATGAGCCTTGTGGAAGTTGTACTTGTCCGTCAGGTCATTTACTACATTGCTAAATGTCTTGGAAGAACAACCAGCCTGGCTGGTGGCCTTCTTTCCTTCAGAGGTGAAATGGGGTTAAAATCGAGTCCTAAATGTCCCATTCAGTGACCTAAGCTACTACCCTCAGAGTAAAATGCCTGTTCTGAGATTATGACATAACTGATTTCAGTTGTTTGATAGATGAATGAAAAAATGACAATATTTGGTGAATGTGAAACACACTTTTTCCAGTTACTTTAATAAAACAACTCCATTTTTTTAAATCAACCAAAATATATTTTTTCTTTTTTTCTTTTGTTTTTGGGGTTTTTTGTTGGTCTGGGTTTTTTTCTTTTTTTTTTTCTTAGAAATCTCTACTTTGTCTTTCATTGTTAAACAAAATGTGGGCAATTTTCAAAACAAAATGAAAAACAAGCAAGAAATATTTAATTTAAAAATACTGAAACAAACTCTCTTAACCTCCCTCTATTATTCAGATTCCATTTGAAAGTATCCACCTCACTCAGCAGGGACTAGGAAGTTGTTCCAGTTTGCTTTACATTGAATAAACTATTAATCCAAAATTTTTTGCTCTATTTCTGTTGCTGGTTGTTCCCTGTCAGAAGATGCGAAACCTCCTACCCACTGGTGACGCAGAACTAAATGCTGACTGTATTCAAGCAAGGAAAAGTATGGAAACTGTTTATGGTTTGTTTTTCTGTCAAAGATGCAGGAAGGTTTTCTTCAAGTCTTTGAAGATGATCATGGAGTTAAGGTATTTACAAAGATGGTCTGAAAGAGGCCCCAGGGCAGAGGCCGGAAGAGATGATCACAGGTGTGCAACAGAATTCACTAATACAGCTAATAGCTATTTTTGTTGTGCCATCCAGCCCAAGGTGCCACAGATAGATAGTGTCAGTTTGTGAGTGCTGACTGCTGCCTCTGTGCCAGTTCCAGTCCCTCTGAAGAGAACAAGCAAGTTGCTCCCTAACTTCAACATGGGGCTGCCTCACAAGAATCTGCAGGCATTATCTAGCGTTTTGTGAACCTCTACATCACAGGGCTAACACCTGATTCAGATGACACAGGACTGTGTTATGGTACATTTTGCAGGATGTGATAAAGAGAGCACAGAGCAGTAACTGTGTACCAGAGACTGATATTTCCTTAAATTAAGTAAAAATATTCTGTGTGACACATTACCAAAAAAAGTAAACTTGTGTTCCAGGTAAAGGAAAGCCAATCTAGAGAAACAATAATATATTTCTTTTTAGCATGGGCTGTGTCTATTCATATTTTATTATCTTTCTTCTCAAGCAGCAGATTTCCACCTTTGAAAAAATGCAATCCCGTAAATATGGAATCAGTTATCAGACTGGTGAAGCCAAGACTGCTGTTCTTAACTTCCCAAGGGCATAGAAAGTATTGGCATATTCATCATGTGTCATTTTGTGCAATCATATGGTGTAGCTGCCTTGTATTTCCTATTTCTGACAATTCATTCTTTCTGTACAGGAAATTTAGACAGAATGTACCATTTCCACTTCAAAAGCCCTTGACTTCCTGGAAAATAGTGTGACAATTTTTCAGACACAAATCAACCACATAAAAAAGAGAGTGATAGCTTAGGGCAGGTTACAGTTGAGAAAACAAAGGCTCGTGCTTTTGATTGATAGGTAATGGTGGTGGTACTCAGATTGGGAGCAAACAGGGTGATTTTTGTTATGCATTGATAAAACAGGAACAGGCTGATCTCTTCTAGTGGGAATGAAATAACACTAACTGAAATTGTAATCAGGGTCAAAAACCTACTTTTGCAAACGGTAGTCAACTGTGTTGTATCACTAAGATGACAATAAAATGGAAATGTCTCTCATATTTAGGCCAGGATTTTAAGTTTAACTCAGATGGCTACAGAAACAAGAAGGTACAGAAGGGAAATTATGAATTATTTGGTAATAGCAGGTTCCCGTGTCCCTCCCCAAGAACTGTGCTGACTTTGTTCCTTGTAAACAGGGTTGAATGGAACCAGGATTGAGCAGCTCTCCATCAGGGTGTGTGAAGTTTGGACCCACAGATGGACCAAATGACAAAGGGTCTAGTTATTTCCATTTGATTGTCTCTTTTGAGGTCCCCTGGGGAAAAAAAAAGTTTTGAGAGAATAAAAACTATGAAAGAGAGGAGGGGGTGGGAATGAAAATTCTTCTGTTCATCCTTAGTTACCAATTAATGTTAGGTATCAATTGCCCTGATCCTGAAAAAACACTGGGCAAGAAAAAGTCAGGGGACACCACCACTGTCACCAGCTCAGCCACATAGTCAGCACTATGTGGAAATAGGGAATTGTGGTTCATGTCACTATCCAGCCTGGTTGCCTCTCTCTGCCTATTTCATAAAAAGAGTCTGGCTTAAATGGGCAACAAAAATGTGCTCTGCAGTACTGTTGCTGACCAAGAGGCAGCTAACCCCACCCCAATGTCATGGCTAGAGGTGGTATGATTTTGTCAGATCTCAGGCAGACTAGCAAAACCAACAATCTGTGCTTGAACTGTCTCAGAAAGAAACCTGCAAAACTAAGCATCGTCTTCTTGCCACTAATATTGTCTCTGCTCCTTCCTTCAGTCCTGCTTTGTATATTGTCTTCTTCTGTCTTCAAGCAACTTATCTTGAAAAAGAGCTCTTTTTAAAAGCTTTCTACAGTCAAAAGGAAAAATAATCCTCCTGCCCCACAAAAAAAACCCCACCTAGGTCTCTCTATGTCCAGAGATTCCCCAAAGATTACTACAGTGCCTCAGTGTCCAACCAATTAATCCTTTAGGTTTGGCTTGTGAATAAAGCAAAGCACAAAACAAGCTTATGTTGACAGAAATAAAAAAAAATAATACCAATATTTGTGACATTTCTTGTGTATGGACCAATGAAAGTAATCAACAGATTGGTGGAGCCATGGTGATCAGTTTATGAAGGTGACAAATAAGGATTGATGCCTCTGCCATAAGGAAGCCGCTTCTTATTGCTAAGTAATTGAAAGACATTTATCACACAGTAACACCCCCACATTCAGCTGAGCTCAGTGCAAATTGAAAGTTATATGTGGCTGTATTAAGATACTGGCAAATACACATACAGACAGCCTCTGTAGCTAGATGACAATGTCAGTCTCAGGTCTCATTTACAATAGAAGTTTCTGTCCCTTCCTAGTGAAATCAACAGATAGTATTTCTTTAACATCATTAAATACCCACTTGACTACTTGGACTCCAGAGTAGTAAATTCTTCAATGAATGAGAGCTTGGATGAAAAACAATCACCGAGGAATAAAAGCTGAGGAAGATTGAAGAGGAGCCACAAAACCATGATTCTGCTGGGCAGAACCACTGGCCGTATTTTGAAGCAATGTCATTAAACTTAGAGTAAAATGCTGATACTTACCAAAGGACAATTTAAGATTCATTGGACATAAGAAGCCAATATGGCATATAGCTGAGTATAGCCAGACTGCCTGCTCCTAAAACAACAGCTTTTCTATTATGATTGCAGTTTTATGAAATTATTTTATTGTTTGTTTTTTCAAAACGAGAATTAACTCAGGTTTAGAAAATCCTTTCCATTTCCTTTGTAAATCCAAAAGCTCCTCACCTATCTCAGGTGAAAAGTAATCTTCATTCAGCTCAGCTACAGGCATGCCAGATGCAGTTATTATCTCTGCCTCCCAGTTAGGAAGAATTGCACCAAATTGCATTATTCTTTGAAGAGTTAACTGACTCAGTCTAGGACTGTTATCAAATAAAAAATCAGGATTTTATTTTTGTAGCAATGTAAACAAATCTCTTCCTTTCATGTAAAGCAGCTACAAATCACAGAATTGGAGGATGGCAGTGATCAATACACAGAACATTTGCATGTATACATTCCTTTTTAGCCATTATATTTTCACTGGATAGCATGAAATTGTGCTAAAGCTCAGGTGACTGCAGAACATTCTACAACATCCTCTCTGTGCTGTATTTCCTATTGTAGTCACAACTAAGTGAACCATTAAAAGTGATCCAATTCACTGAACCAAACAACAAAACCCTAAAATTAGAAAAAGGATGCCTAGAGCAATATGCTGTTTTTCCTTCACTCTTGGTCTCTGTTTTTTCTGAATAGAGAGTTGTTTTGCTAATTCTTCCTTAAGACTATTCTCCTAACTTCTGGATTTTTTAGGACTTCCAGCTATGTAATTTGGTGGGAAAAGTAATTTGTGTATTTTCATGACTGCCAGTCTGTCTAGATTACAGATGGGTAAATTAAATTAATACTTTGTTAAAGAAAATTGCCTTACTAACACTAAACATAAGATCAGACTAAACCAACTGAGAATGGGATGCTTCGTTACATTACTCAGTACCTCCATATGCTTCTTTCTTGAATATTACTTGATCGGTTATTTAATGTTCCTGAGCCACTTATCATTCTTAATGATTCTTCTGGCTCTGTATTCTGAATTGCTACTTTCATCTGCTTAAACTGTAAGGGAACAATAATGTTGTTTTGTTTTGTTTTTCTTGTTTTGTTTTGTTTTTGTGGATAATAGAAGCAATATGGAACTAACAATAATGGTGCAACAAATAGATCAGTATATGCAGTCCATCAAATTATTCTCTTTAAATCTCTGAGGAAAAAGAAGGGATTTTGAAATGAAAAATAAAAATGTCCCTAGAAAAGAAGCCAAATTTGACATCAAAGGAAACATAAGCTCAGGAGGGACAACATGGTCCAGTTCTAATTGCAAGTGTGATTGAATCATATTTCATGTTCAGTAAAGCACATAAGGAAACGCAGAATTGAAAGACAGTTTACAACGGGAATAATAGAACATGGAAAAGGTAAAAATGTACGTAGAAAGAAATCGATGGTGTGAATATTAATAAGCAAAAAGAAAGAAAAAAGGGTAAAGAAGGGAGGTTAAAGGTAAGAAAATGGAATTCAAATAAAGGGGAATGAACAACAGCTCTCACAAGATTCATACAGATGGTTGTTTTTTTCTTAATGTAACTGAATCAGATTCCATATTCTAAAGGGATCAGTTGCCACATTAATGTAAATGTACCTATCACACACCCAAATTTACCCAAGTGCTTAGCCTCAGAACCTGGGATCAACACTGCATTTGGTGAAGCGCAGGTTACGTACCCCAACTACTGTTTTGCGGAAGGTCATCTTACTCAGGATGGTGCAGAAAACCAAGCCCTTTGTCCTGTCCCATGGAGTTCTCAAACCAACGGCCCACCTGATACACTCTATAGGTCCCACTAACCAGCTCATGACCATCCTCAACACAAAAAAAGACATGGAACTGTTGGAACAAGTCCAGAGGAGGGCCACGAGGATGATCAGGGGACTGGAGCACCTCCTGTAGGAGAAAGGATGAGAAAGTTGGGGCTGTTCAGCCTGGAGAAGAGAAGACTACGTGGAGACCTCATAGCAGCCTTCCAGTATCTGAAGGGGGGTATAGGGACTTTCCATTAGGACTGTAGTAATCAGACAAGGGTTAATGAGTTAAAACTTAAACAGGGGCAGTTCAGATTGAATATAAGGAGGAAGCTCTGTACTGTAAGGGTGGTGAGGCACTGGAATGTATTATGCAGGGAAGTTGTGAATTCAAGGCCAGGTTGGACAAAGCCTTGGGTGGCATGGTTTAGAGTGTGGTGTCCCTGCCCATGGCAGGGGGGTTGGAACTAAATGATCTTAATGTCCTTTCCAACCCTAACTATTCTATGATTCTATGATCCACATGTACCACCTATTTGGAAGAAAAAGGCTTGGACTGAGAGCTGATATTGCTCTAGGTTTTGTGGTAGAAGCAGAACCGCATAGAAGATTTGAAGCTACTGGCAAGTACCTCCTTTCCTGTTTTTCCTGTTCACATTCTTCGAGTTTTAATGATTTTTTGTTCTCTTTTCTAAAGTCAGGTATGTCCTGAGTTCAGCAATAGCAGTCATTTTTTTCTCCTTCTTAGTAGCTGGTGCAGTGCTGTGGTTTTGACTTTCCGCCTGGGAAGAGCGCTGATAACACCAATGTTTTTAGTTGGTGCCCAGTAATGTTTACTTTGACCAAGGACTTTCTGAGTCTCATGCCCTGCCGGAGATGAGGGAAGCCGGGAGAAAGCAGAGACAGGACACCTGACCCAAACTAGCCAAAGAGGTATTCCATACCACACCATGTCATGCCCACTATATAAACTGGGGGCAGTTACCTGTAAGCGCTAGATCTCTGCTCAGGTCGGGCTGGGTATCGGTCAGTGAGTGGTGAGCAGTTGTATTCTCTTCCCTTGTTATTTCCCTTATCATTATTATTACTGGTGGTAGCAGTAGTGATTTGTGTCATACAGTAGTTACTGGACTGTTCTTATCTCAACTCGTGGGATTTACATTCTTTCCATTCTCCTCCCCATCCCTCCGGGAGCAGGGGAGGAAGGGTGGGGAGTGAGCAAGGGCTGTGTCACTGGATTGCCAGCTGGGCTTAAACCATGACAAGGTAGTACTTCCTAAATCAAGATCTGCCTGTCATTTCCAGCCAGAGATGTCTGACCAATTAACATTTAACTCAAGTAAATTTTCAATCTACTTGTGAAAGACCAGCCATAGAACAAAAAAGCAGGGAGAAATCAGCACAGGAACATGTGATTGTAGGTTCCCTTTTGTATTCACATGGAACTGCCAGGAGCACCTGCAAAGACTCACCAGGCTACCCAAGGACAGAAGAGAAAGTATCACCATTCATGCTCATTTTCTACTGCATATTCTGATCATTTGCAACAGCTTATTGATGATCTGTTGCTAACATAACTCAGAATACAATTCTCTCCTTCACAATTCAATGTACAAAATAATCTGTTGATTTACAGTAAAAATTGGGCCTCTCAAATTCTGAGACTTCAGTTCCAAGCAGTCTTGTACTGAAGTTTTGTTTGCAGTTATTGTGTTTTTCACAGAATTTCATTTTCACCTGAGCTGTAAATCCAAGTACTTTATGAATCATACTGTAACACTAAATTGTCTTCAGGACCCCCATACTAAGAACTCTGTTTAAAACAGTGCCATGAGACTGCAAGGCTGAGTGAGGTCATTTTCAGCCACAACAGTTAGGTGTCCAGTGCAAATATATATAAAAAGCAATAGGTAAGAACATCATTGCTTCTTGCAGAAGGATGTTTATGCAGAAGCCTTCTACCCATGCAGTCTTAAGTTTGGGGCAAATCTATTTTCTCTTCTCAGGTTAACTTTGATCCAAAGTAGTGGACTTTCATAACAAGAGATATTTTTTTTTTTCTGATGGTTTTTGGATTACTTAGCCTAAAGTCCAATGTCTACTGCTATAAGCTACTTTTTCTTCCTTGTCCATTTTCTAATGTCAGTGTTGGTGCATCTGTTCTGTACTGTCTGCTTCTGTAGTTAATGCATCCAGAGATTCTCTGAGGAATAGGAAATCAGAACCCCACACCTCTGAGTACCGGTGGCTCCCACAACAGTTTCAGTCCCAGTGACTGAGCTAATCTAGATTATAGATGGAGAGTTATTTACAGGATCATGCAGGCACCCCTCAAAAAGGCCTCTGTTGGCCCTGGAGGTTCAAAGCACTGCAGCACAAGTAAGGGGAATGGTTTTCATGTCAGTCTGATGTCATGTTCTCAAGACTTGTTAAAGTCTGTTGACCTGTAGCAAGCCAAACTTGCTGTCTGCTTGCAAGATGGCTTCATGATACTGACTGACGAATGTTCATCTTTCAAAAGGCTGGAGAAATCCTGGAGGGAACTAACAGTTACATATCTACTGAGCATATTGCTGTTGCTCAGTGAATATTCACAGCAAAAATTGCTCATCTGTGCAGGAAGTAGAAAATAAATCACTTCTGGTCCTCTTATTTCTTTTTGCAATTTTATAGGCTCTTGCATATGATGTATTGGGTTATATCCTTATAAGCACGGAATTGCAGCTGATGGTATAGGTCCCTTTTCTTTCATGCGTGTGTTCCTAGTTTGTGTCACATGCTGTGTCTGCAAAACAGTGAATAGGTGAGGCTGAGTCTCCTATAAGGAGGAGAGGCTGCTGCATTCTAGGGGAACAGCTAATCCTGCTCAAATGGAGAAGGTTCAAAAGACTTAATGATAAGGGATCTGGAGAAACTCTACTGAGGAAAAGTCAGACACGCCTCAGAAATGATGGACAGAGTAATTTCCTAAGACCCAGAGGAGACCAAACTGATTTTTCTGTCACTCAGAATCATTGGGATGGCTGAAAATGAGAACACAGTAGGTAGGAGGAGTGCTGTGTATCAACCTTTGCATATATGCTTTGTCTTACCTAGTTGTTTTGATTTTTATTTAGTAAAAAAAAAATATCAACTTTTCTTGTTCTGTTTGTGTTCTGATAAAATGTGAGTAATTTTTAAGTTAGCCATCCCCCTCCCTTCCCCCCCCCCCCCATTTACCTTTTGTGGGATCTCATTGTGAGAAGAATACAAGCACATCCACCTCAAAGCTCTGGGTGATATAGGGTCTTGACACAGGCACAATTTCACAAAACCAAGAGACTCTGCGTCTTTCAGCTGACTGCCCAGCCTTTCATGTGTCTGACATGGAGTGGGAGTTTCCTCTGATACTCCTCTCTGCAACCACAGGGCCTCAGAGCATAAGCAGAAGACAACTTGTTCACCAAGAGCATAATTTATGGCTGCCCTGAAATGCCCCCCAAAAGGAGCAACCACGTAATTCACAGGGATTATTCCTCTTGCCAAGTCACAGATGTGGGTGTGTCAAGAGCCCATTTTCTGCTTTCTGGCTGACAGCAGGCCACCTGACACAGGCACTGCACGAGCCCAGCTTCTCCAGGTTGAGCACTGCACATGTCAAAGGAGGGAGGGAAAGGGAACAGATTTTCTGACTTCTGGGCAATTCTGACTTGCTCAGATGAGTCATGAAACTTCAAAGAAGCTTTAAAACTGCACCAGCCTACACAAGAGAAGACAACAGCCTATATATAAACAACCTATATAACTTTTCCCCTGTCAGTTCCATAAGTAGCTAGAGCAGAACAAAGCTTTGAAGTGACTCAAGTTAAATCCCTTTCTCTCTTTTGTTTTTGTTTTTTTTTTTTTTCATCCCTAACTCTGAAAGTTATAAGGAAGCTCAGAAAACACACTGGTCAGAATTTTAAACCATGAAGTTTTGGGGCAAACTATAACCATTTCAGGAGATTTTCATTAACTGCCCAAGACAGTAATTGTATTGGCATAATTGGGAATGAACTTATATGTTGCTCAAATCATTCTGTAGGCATTTGCCTACAGTTGCTGGTAAGTCTAAATAGCTCACCACCTTCTTTTCAGTGCTACATGTTCTTACATCTGTTTGTTCCTTCTACTAGTTTAAACACAGGAATGCACACCTACGTCTTTTATATCCATGTGGTTATGACAATCTCCATTTCCATCATGACTCAGCAGAATTAGCACATAATACACAGTTTTGACTCCTATTAGGTCAGAAGAAATGTCTGCTAGTCCTGTATAGAAGACCAGATTGTGCTGTCCTGTTATCCAGTATTCATGTGATGCATTAATAAATATATCTCTTCAGAAGTCCCTACCTTTTAACGATTATGACCCCACTAGCATGTTGATGAGGAGAGTGACACATAGATAGAAATACAAAGAGACACACTTCATATTATATTTAAGAACTATCTTTATGTCTGATAACTTATTAATAGATGTCAGAAATTTCAGTAACGCTTGCTTTACCATTATTTATTAGAGTTGTGGGGAAGTACTTGCCTGGCTGGTGAACCCTGTTAAGTATTTCTCATATGAACTGATGTATTTTCACATGTCATCAAGTAGGAGATGAAAAAGAGGACAAACAGATAAAAAACAACTGAGAACTATTCTGCATGGTGCAGTACATGTTAGCAGAAAGTAGATTGAATCTGATAGACTCAAAGACTACCAAAAAGGCCTCAGTATTTCTCTGCCTCTTTTCCTGAAAGATCTTAATGAGGTGTCTTAAATAAGCTAAGCCACCAGCTTCTCAAAGAGCATGTGCACTGCAGTGAAATATTACTAGCTTCATTTTACAAATAGGGAAATCAGGTGTGCATATAGCAAGTACATTGCCCAGGGATGCAGGAGGAGCCAGTGGCTGAGCTCTGCAGAAAATCTTAACTTTTTTGGGCTACCATATCTATGTTTTAGAGCCCAGATCATCCTTCCCACCTGACTATGAGAGGGATCAACATTGCTGACTCTTCCACAGAACTGCCTAAATCCATGAGTAGTTTCCTGAGGATGCTGCATCACAACCCCACTAAAAACAGGATTTTGCAAAAAAATCCATATTTGTGTCACTGTCACACACATCAGGAAGAGAGATAGTATAATATATTCAGTAATAGTACCCACTTCTTCCTGACTATTGCTGTTGACTTGGTTTTGGACATAATAAGAAGAAATGAAGAGAAATTTATACAGTTTTGGGTTTTTTCTCAGTGTACGTTAACTCACAGTTCAGTGGTTCAGTGGTTTGTTGTTTTTTTTTTCACAGCATATGCAACTGCAAGAGGGATTTTGCTTAAGTTTTCAATACAATGTTTATTTTGTAAACATATTTGTCAAGTTTGCAACACTTACTTTGCCTGGAGGGTACCTTGAACCTAATGTCATTCTAGCAGCCATGACTTTGATTGATTGCACATCAGGAAGCTTAAGTGCAGAAACTCCTACACAAAATCACTTCAAAGTATGGAAATTAAAATTTAAATCCTGCTTCTTTCACATGCTTTGTGTGCCAGAGCAGCCACAGCCCCAGTCTCAAATGTGGGGGCAGCAAAGAAGAAAAGGGGAACAGCCATTCAGCCCTACTCCCACAGGACATGTCATAGGCACAAACATCACACTAAGTGGTGCTAATGTGGAAGGAGAGCAAAGAAAAAGAGTCTCTATAGCCTCCTGTTTCTAGCAAATCCACATCTGTTTAACATCCCTAGCTGCCAACTAGCTGCAGAAGAACACAGAAAAAAAAACAAAAGCAGGGCCTGGTTCTCCAGTAAGCATGCTTACCATATCCCCTTATTGCACATCCCATCAAAATACATCATTGCCACCCAGTTGACATTAATATGCTTTTACCAGAAGAAGGGGTGCACACAGCATCCTTGTCCAAAGGCTTCTTATCCTTAGCAGACATCTTCAGAACTGTCCAGCATGTTTGACAGCAAATTTTCCACAGATCCACAGAGTATCTGCTGAGCTCTTGGGGACCTCTTTGCATTCCTATTTGAGGGCTGTTACTTTTAGAGCACTCGTCAATATATCTTCAAGAAGGCTGCAAGTCAGTGTTCCTGTTGGCATTGGCATTTCAATGCAGCAGATGCATTGGAACGTTGGAACACATTCCTACAATAAAACCTCACAATATCATTCCCGAGGAAATTGTCCTCCTTTTACAGGGAAGGTGAATTCTCATGACTGCATGATGTCCTATGCCCTGTGAAGTCATTTGATATATTACTATGCTATTTCTTTCAACTCAACAAGGTTCCCCTCTTGGCCTTTCTTAACAACATATTTATCCAAAGTATTTTCCACCCAATGTCATAGAATCATAGAATCATAGAATAGTTAGGGTTGGAAAGGACCTTAAGATCATCAAATTCCAACCCCCCTGCCATGGGCAGGGACACCTCGCTCTAAACCATATTACCCAAGGCCTCGTCCAACCTGGCCTTGAACACTGCCAGGGATGAAGCATTCACAATCTCCCTGGACAACCTATTCCAGTGCCTCACCATCCTAACAGGAAAGAATTTCCTCCTTATATCCAATCTAAACTTCCCCTGTTTAAGTTTTAACCTGTTACCCCTTGTCCTATCACTGCAGTCCCTAATGAAGAGTCCCTCCCCAGCATCTCTATAGGTCCCCTTCAGATACTGGAAGGCTGCTATGAGGTCTCCACACAGCCTTCTCTTCTCCAGGCTGAACAGCCTCAACATTCTTCATATGGGAGGTGCTCCAGTCCCCTGATCATTCTCATGGCCCTTCCCTGGACTTGTTCCAACAGATCCATGTCCTTTTTATGTTGAGGACACCAGAACTGCACACAATACTCCAAGTGAGGTCTCATGAGAGCAGAATAAAGGGGCAGGATCACCTCCTTCGACCTGCTGGTCACACTCCTTTTGATGCAGCCCAGGATACGGTTGGCTTTCTGGGCTGCAAGCGCACACTGAAGCTGGCTCATGTTCATTTTCTCATCGACCAGCACCCCCAAGTCCTTCTCCGCAGGGCTGCTCTGAATATCTTCTGTGCCCAGCCTGTACCTATGCCTGGGATTGCTCCGACCCAGGTGTAGGACCTTGCACTTGGCATGGTTAAACTTCATGAGGTTGGCATCAGCCCACCTCACAAGCGTGTCAAGGTCCCTCTGGATGGCATTCCTTACCTCCAGTGTATCAACCGAACCACACAGCTTGGTGTCATCGGCAAACTTGCTGAGGGTGCACTCAATCCCACTGTCCATGTCCATACAAAAGGATAACAATTAGCTGGAGGGGAGTGTTTAATTCACCATCTCTTTGTCCAGTATCCCCTTGATGATAGCTACATAAAAGATCTGGGTGTTTCAGTCCCAATACTTTGCCCTTGCTCAACTGCTGCATAACTCTGGAGATAACTGAAGTTCAGTAGGTCCTTTGTTGTTTAATGTTTTATGGGCAGCTGAGTTCTGCCCATACCCAAAATATCTCCTACATGTAGGGAGGAATCTAGCTCCAGCCTGGGTCCAAACATGATTCAGGAGCTACAATGAGAACATACAAGGACTGTGTACAGGAGTTTATTCAGAGTACACCAAGTACATACTGACATTCTTAGTGCTTTAAAAAAAATGCCTCGGTACCCACAGTAATATTAAAGAAAAATCATGCCAACCTTGCCACTGGAAGCTCTGTGGTAGCCATATTCACCAAGAAGGAGGGAAATACACCTTAAATGCCTTCCCAAGCCTGAGAGGATATCAGTGCATCTCTTCTACCTCCCACATATCTGTATCAGATCACCAGCAGGGCTGGGAAGAGCAGGGATTTTAAAGCTCATATGGGAACTGCACCAAAAGGAAAGTAAGATTCATGAATTTTGTAACAAGGAAGAAGAGTAAAGGAGCCATGCCTTAGATGCCTCTGGTATGTTCTCAGTTATTGGCTAGAATGAAGAAGCTCCTTATCTGGTTGGTAAATTATTTGCTTTCTGTCCAATTTGAAATAGCAGTACTGCCACTGTCAGATGAACAGTCCTCAGTTATGTGAATGATACGGGGAGGATTCAGCTCACCATCTGAAGAGATAGGTAACTGCAGGGTAGACTTCATCCCATCTATATTAGATGTTGATTTTCCATAGGGATGAATTGGGTCTCTGGAAGTATCAATTTCCATCCATTAGAGACAACTAACATGAAGAGTTCCTGCTAGCCAAATCGATCTGAAAAGCCAGGTAAGGCATTTGAACTGGGGAGGAAGGGGAGGATAAAAATATAAGGGAGAAAAATCCAATGAAATTAACTTGGGGTTCAATTCAGAAAATACAAACATGAAGGGGTTCCCTGACTCATTCTGTCCTCTTCTTGCTGTGACTAGTCTCTTAACAGGAAGAGAAGTTCCTGTTTTTTTATCATGGTTTGTCTATTTATCTTCAAAGCTTAACAGAGACAAACATTATTAAAACGCAGTTTGGAAAAGCCTTTCAACACTGCCATTTAATTTAAATATTATTGTTTAATCACCTATTTCCCTGTGGTAATTATGCTATCTTTAGGCTGTAGGGTTTTTTAATCGGTGTTTTCCTGTGGCTTGGGTGCGATTCCTGCAGAAGCCTTCTGACAACCAAATAACTAGGACAGCCTAATCTAATAATTTGTGCATGCATATGATGTTCAGGGGGATTATTAAAGTTATTTTCTCACTAAAATGTTATCATCTTAGAAAGCTGAGCTGTTCCAAGCCGATGGCTTTTTATTGCAAAAATGTTTAATACATTCATGTGCACCAGACTGCAGTTGCACATGCTAATGTCATTTATTCCATTGATTTTGCCTCTTGAAAGGAACCTTGTTGCTCTATAATTTCTGTTTAAAAAGAAATCCCATCAACCAAAATAATGTTGTTCAAATGGCAAATATTTGCTGAAACTGAAGCTAAAGTATTTGTCTAGACTAAAAGGGTTGGATATGTTTTAGTTTGACAGGACTTGTTATTAACTTCAGACATGAGGCCTTGAGAATTTTCTCCTGCTTTAATAGCATTGCAGTCAGGCCCCAAGCACAACTAATTTGAATGGTTCCAGGGGTAGAACCTAATCAATTTTGCACATTAAGATGGAAGTCAGTTCTTTAGTACTAATTTTCCTGCAATGTAAAAATGGTGATAACAAAGAAAGGCGAAGAACAACAAAAAAAAAAAATAGAAAAGAAATGAAATAGCATGAATGCAAATAGCATTACTCAGACTTTTTTGTTCTGCTGGAGTAGTCTGAATTTCAAAGCCACCTCCCACACATACACTTAAATATAACATTTTGAAATACAATACTTCCTCAGATGTTGCATACATTGTGATACAGTTTATTCCTAGATGCAGAGTATTTTGCTATAGGGAGCAAAACTACATAAGTATTTTTCTGCTCTAATGATTCATACTGGACACTGAAAGAAAGATCTCATATACAATAGCATAGGAGCACAAGCAGACGGAAAGAGATAAAGATCTGGGCAGACAAATGTCAAAGATTATTCAGTTGCCTGGGCCATTATATGCACAGTATGTCATGATTCTGCAGTCTTACATGCTTCATGTTCTCATTTGAATGATAATTCTTTTTGGTGTAATTGTAGCAAATATAGCCATACTGCAATTAGCACTGTATCCATTACCCTTTCAGTGAATTAGCTTAGACTTTAAAGTTTCAGAACCCACACTAGGAAGGCTTTGCTTGATCAGCTAGAGAGACCACAACACCAAACTGTGACAAGCCTTTCTTAGGCACTCTGAGGAGGCAAAGGCTTCACCTTCTATTTGTATACCCTTGTTATTTAGCTTGATTACTACAGAAATAATGTTCAAATAAAGCACTGCCTTCTAAAGTCCAGTTGCATCTGCACAGTGGCTCATTTTTTTTGAGTGTTACAAAAAACCTCTTGCTAAACAAGAACACTAGCAGATGTGGTAGGGAACATAAAGATATTTCCGGGTCCCTGGAGGCTCCAGCAAGGCTTGATTGCCCTGACAAGTATCACTTGAGGCCCCAGCCATGCTTCCTCTCCCTGTGGGCCCAGGAGTATCCTAGTTTGGGCTATGTCATACATAGGCTTTGCCGAGCCAAGTCCTCTGCAAAGACCTTGGACCTGTGTTACAGTTGTCCCTACCACCAGGCTGGCCTCCAGCTGTCCTTACTGGCACCTGGCCTCCCTGGTCTTCCTGTTTCAGTCCTGGTTGGATTTGGAATCTCTTTTTCTTGCCTCTTTTAGTCCTGTCTGTCCTGATGGTTTCATCCCAGCCCTTGGTCATCACCTCACCTTGTCTGCAACAGTCAGTGGATCCCACCACCATCACTACCCCAGACTTGCCCAGATGCTGTGAGTCAGCACCCTGGCCTGTTTTGTACTGTAGATGGCCCCTGGTCCCTGGCTTGCTCTCACTCATGAGTTGCCTCTGTCCCTTCTTCACAAGTCAGAATGAGAGAGGAAAGAAAATTTCTTTTGGGAAATTCCTGACTTTCTTTCCATGTGTACCCTTGCTTTTTCAATCTGCAAACAATGAGTGAATGGTTCTTTTTTTTTTTTCTTCTTTTTTTTTTTTGTTTTTAGGGAACACTGTTGTTGCTGTTGAGTAAAGCAGAACAAATACTTGGAAATTAAAAATTGAAGCTAGTTTTGCAGTTTTGGGAATTTTATCTTAGTTTTCTGTGACATTTTAATAAATGCTGTCTTCAAATTATGACGCATTGGCTACACAGAATCATGTATTAGGATGTTTGAAACAAGAACGTCTAAACCATCATATGCAGTAATTAATTTAAAATGGATTGTATTTAAATCAGAATGAAATTCAAGAGCAGAAAAAAACTGTAGCTAGGGTGATTTTGATTCTCTCATATGAAACATACAAGGATAATGACAAACATTTAGACCATATGAAAACGTTGCTTTTATTGGCAGTTCAACTGTATCACAAAAGGGGAATGTCAACAATTTGTTAAGAATATGAACATCATCTTTCTAAAAGTAGCCATCGGTCATGAATCTAGAGCAGAATACAAGAATTCCCCAAATGGGGCTATTTTCAACTCATTTTTCTGTTTTCCAGTGACCTCATGGTGACCGAACCTTCTACTGACAGGTAAGAACTCTTTTTTTAATATTTTACTGAGCTCCTGCATAGCAGAGATTCTTCTTTTATCTCCTGTGAGCCTGACACAAAATACTTGTGTGTAAAGATGCCCTAACTGCACCTCTTAAGAATTTAATGTAACTTCTTTACCTGACCTTACATTTTCCGTCAAAAAGCTCATTGAAACTACCTTTTTGACAAAACCATTGCCATTTCCAGGCTTATCTTCATTCACAAATAATGGCAGAACACTCACCTCTCCATTTCTACCCTTAGGAAGTGGCACGATACCCATGATTTGTGGATACTGCCTATTTCATACAAGACCATAGTTGACTACATTGAGAAACACAACATAATATTCACATTTCTTCTTTGGTCCTCCTCAGACAAGTGAAAGTAATGCTACTTTGGCATGTGAGGAAGGCTGATGCTATGGTAACCTGACACATGAAGCATCTCTAGGAAGCCCCCTTTTCTGCTCAGATGGGAATTAACTACAGTCTCCAGCACCACATAGTTTCCACATAAACATTCATCGAAACCTTGAATCAGTGCCCAGCTGCACTACAGGACTTCAGCTCTGCAGTTCACATGCTCCAAAATGAAATACGTGGCTAAATCTGGACAAAGGAGATTTAGCTGCACCAGGTATTACCTCAGCACCTGGCATTACAGACTATAACAGAGCCAACAAGGTGAGTTTTGACAAATGAAAGTAACTTCAGTTTTCACTACATCATTATTTTACCGGCTTTCAATAAGTAATGCCATTCTGAGATTTTTAATTCACAGTTGCATATGTGTATGCAACTCCAAACTATTGTATTTTCCTGTAAAACATGTAATTTTTCTGCTAAAAGGAGATATGAAGAGCTTGAATCCCTTTTGATCTATATTTGGCCAGCAGCAATACATGCTAAACCCCTTTGGTTTTCATCACATCTTGTGTTTTACCAGCACCAAGTTGGACAGACACTCTTTAACCTTTCTCAGCCCCCAGCTTTATCCTTCCCTCTCAAACACTGCATTTATGGATAATGACCTCCAGGTCTACGAGAAAGTTTTGGTACACCTTATACCCTTGGCACTGGGATGCAGAGGTACAGGGTCACAGGAACTGTCCATGTGTGTCTGCACAGCTTGGCCATTTCCAAGCTTGCCTAAGCACACTAAAATTCCTGTGCCTATGCTGAAAGGTCTGTGTTTTCTTCCAAAATTAAGTCCAATGCTTAGCTCTGGTGCAATGGAAGCACAGATCAGCATCACAGATTAGGATACTGGCACTCAGGTTGCGCTGTTGGGGTATAAAGAGCAGTCATGGAGCACAGTTTGAGCAGGAGTACACTCTCTCTCCCACTTCTGTCAAAATCAAACAGGAAGGCAAACAGGATTCATTTCTCACAAGCAGCTACTGACAGTAAACACACAGTTCACCCTTTTCTCTGTTGCTCAGAGCTGAGCACCAGGTGCTTATAAGCCATAATGCTCTAAATTCTTCAGCCTCTGCAAGTGTAGCAGGTAAAGGCAGTGTGTTAAACTGCCTGCAAAATTCCCTTCCAGCCCAGGTCTACACGGCGTAGGGAGTACAAGCCATTACAAAATGTCACAATTCACACTAGCAAGATTCAAGAACCTTCATTTTCCACTGGGACTTGTGATTTTAAAACACATGAAATGTATTTTTATTGTGTTTATCCTTACCATTTTCACATCAGGGAAACCTGTCAGCAATTTGCTGTGGGGATAGGTAAAAGGGATGGGGGAATATACTGAAAATACTAGAAAATTGCCTGCTATCTTCATCATCTTGATGCACATTAATGCGTCAAGCCAAGCTCAGCTCTGCGATGCTTTACTCTCATGACAAGTCAGAGCTTTAGTGTAAGCACCTAAAGATAGGTGTATTTAAAGACAGTGGTGGCTTGGTCACCTCAGCTTTCAGCTTTTCCCTTTTAGGCAATGTCAAACTAGTCAGGCCACCTGTACAACCATTTTGTCACCTGGGAAAGGACAAATTGGCTTTTTGTGCCACAGATCTAACCCAAAGGTTTTTCCAAGGGACTGCTCATTTTTAGGGGGATAGTGATAGAAGACTAGAAAAACCCTCACCTTTTGTCCCTCTCTTGAGGAGGATAAACTTGAACCCCAGTGACATCAGTCAGCTTGTTGTCTTGTTGAAGCATACCAGACAGCTCCTGGTTTAGATTTGCTTAGTTCCTATCTTTAAATCACTCACATTTTGGGAGTATTCTTCCCAAGAAGCAAGTTTCACATTATTTTGGGGACAATTTGTAAAACGTTCTCATGCAACAGTGTTCAAAAAGAATTTTATGAATTTATAGCATTCATTTTAAAGTACATTTGAAATATAAAGATTCACAGGCAAAATAAAAGATTCTTTCGGTTTATTTAACTGAAGGGTAATCACATTACAATTCACAGCAGGCCTTCTATTCCTTTAGGTTTTTTATGTGAATTCATGGTAAAAGATCAGTGCTGGTTTCATCGGCACATTATTTGCAAATGGCTTTGTGAGCTGTCTATTGCATTTTGTGTAAGTATTTTTGCATGACCCAAGTATTCAATGTGGGTGAGTTGTGGGAAGAAAATGAGCATGACAACTCCATAATATCCGTACAAAAATAAGAGTAACAGGCCAATGCTAGTTACTCATACTCTGAGAAGGACCTGAAGAACAGCTTATTTACTCTTTGCATGTCTGATTCCCTGCTTTTTTTCTCTGCAAAATGTCTAGCTGAAGTCCTTGCTTAAATCATGACATTTTTGCATGCTCTGATCCTCATTAAAAAAAATCCTAAAACTGAACAACACAAAAACCCCATAAAAACATGCATATGACAATGGGATATAATTTTGCTGGGTACCATGTTTGCTCACTGCCTTTTTCTGCCATGACCTTGAAGATACCCAGGCCCTAGCAGGATGTATGCTCAAGGATCACAAAACAGTTAAATTCCAGAAGACCAAAACTGGTCACACTGTTATGTATGAGATCCTTTATCCAATTCAAAGAAATATTACAGTAACAAGCAAGCTTCCAGTTCTCGCTCATTAGCTCTGCCCTGGCAGAAGACAGGCTTCCAGCTCCATCATTTGGTGGCAATCGTGTTTGTTGTGCATACTTCACCAAAAAGGAGCCTGGTTTATCATGATTTAATGACATGACTAAGCTGACACAACTGACTAACCAGTAACATTCAAAATTAACTGGCAAGAGCTATCTCTGTCAGCTATTTAATCATAATTAGCTGCAGTGATACTGGATGTTAAGTTCCTCAGAAGAGTCAGTCATGCAGAGCATCATGTTAGCTAACCTGATTTTTGACTTCCACATTCACAGGAAAACTGATGTCTAATCAAGAAAACATGAACAAATTCTTTCTCTTATTTCTCTTGTGCATATTACGAGGTTTCAGACTGACACATTCATCTGAGGACAACCTAATCAGCACACAGTTGACTATGTGAAAATCTGCAACGTGTTTAAATGTGAATGAAGGCAAAGAAGTTTACTGTATATACTGCAACATTTAAATTCCCAGTTACCGGAGAAAAAACACCTGTAGCAAGTTATTCCATACTTTCATTTTTCAATTTTTAGTCTGATTTCTAAGAGAGTGCTACCTTGCTGTATAGATATCTTTTGCTGGTCCATGCATATCTTTTTCTGTCACTTCTCAGAAATTTGAAAAAATCAAGAAATTTCAATGAAATTTTCCAACAGAGCAAAATTTTAAAAATTTCAATTTTTTTCTGCTACTGAATCAGCGAAGATTCATATTCTAGGGAAAAAACCCTACAATCATTGAATGGGCCAGGTTGGATGGGATCTCCAAATATTATTTGGTCCCACTTTTCACAGGAAAGAGAGCCTAGATGAGCCTATCTACCACCCTGTCCAATTGCATCTTGAAAACCAACACTGATGGGGAGCCTACCACATCCCTGTGGAGGTGTTCCAGAATTGTTCTCACTGACAGTAAAATCTGGTTTATATTGATACGAAGCTTCTGATGTAACTTTTACCTGTTGCCTGTAATTTTCTCTATTACTCTCTATAAACAGGGGAGGATTTTTACATTCTTCCGTCATTATCTCACTAAAAATTATGGGTTTATTTCTAAAGCATTGCCAGCTGCAAGGAACAGTCCCTCAGAAAAACCTCTGGGACAGATCTGTGGCACAGAAAAGCCAGTTTGCCCATTCCTGACTGACAAAATTGCTGCACAGGTTGAATGACTACTTTGACCTTGCCTAAAAGGGAAAAGCAGAAAGATGAGATGGTATCTTTAGGTGCATACACTAAAGCTCTGTGTTGTCATGAGCATAAGCACTACCAAGCTGAGCTTGCCTTGACCTATTAATGTGCATCAAACTGATGAAGCTGTGTGGTGGGTTAATCCTGGATGGATGCCAGGTGCCCACTGAAGCTGTTCTATCACTCCGTTTTCTTAGCTCAACAGGGGAAAGAAAACACAATGAAAGTCTCATGGGTCAATATAAAGACAGGGAGAAATCATTCACCAATTAACATCATGGGCAAAACAGACTTGACATGGGGGAAATCAATTTAATTCATTACCAATCAAATCAGAGTGATAATGAGAATAGAAATAATGAGATATGAGAGGATCATAAGAAACCAATTTAAAAACATGTTCTCCTCACCCCTGCCTTTTTTTTTCTGGTCTTTATTTTAATCCCAAGTCCTGCACTTCTCCCCCAGCAGTACAGGCAGACAGGCACCGAGCGTTTCAGACAGTTCATCACACTTTGTTTCTGGCACTCCTTCCTTAAGGGTGGAGTCCTCACACTCCTCCCCTGCTGTAAAGAGGGGTCTCTTCCCACAGCAGACTCCAGGGTTTGAAGGTATCCCCATTGCTTCTATCCATCTTCATAGTTACTATCTGTCTATGGGACTACATATGTATACTCTGCATGTATTAGAGCCTGCAGTGGAAAAACATAAGGAGAAGAACAAATGAAGAATCCCCTTGCTGTAAGTCTGTGTTGTGATTGTCTTGGGGAAAGTTCCTCATCTCTATTTTGTAGCTTGGAAAACTGAAGAGTACAGAGTTTTGTGACTTCAGCTGAACTATCTGGGCCAAAACATGTAGAGCTGGGTAGGACTGGCTCAACCACAGGGATTTATTTCAATTTTCAGAGTAGCAAAGCAGATTTCATAAGGCAGGCACAGTGAGCCCATTGTTATGAGGTGCTCAGCTGTGTGTCATGTATGTACAAGGTATAACATTGACTCTATTGAGTATGGACATGCTTGTAGTCTGGCTGCTTCTGGACCTCAGGTATGTGCTACAACCACAGAGAGGTTGGGAATAGACCCTGGATTTGAACACACTTGACCGAAGAAATCCTGTATTCTTCATCCATGTCATCTGTACGTGTTCTGTTTCTAGGGTACCTCACACTGAAGAGATATCCTTAATTAGTGGTTGGATCTGAACAGCATATTATCCTGAGCCCTGAACAACAAACCAGCAGAGAAATAAAGTAATTGTGATAACTGTAAGTACTCTGTAGTGCCCAACTTACAGACTGGTAGGTTCAGAGCCATTCCTCAGGAAGCATCTGTTCCCCACTGCCTGCCCTCTGCCATAGCACCTCTACTGAGCCTTTCTTCTCTCCCAATCAACTAATTAATTCCCACAATGGGGAGCAAATTGAATCGATATGGGATCCATCCTGTCTACTCTGTCCAATCCATGCAAATGTAACAAGTCTCTGCTGCCTTCTTTTCTGCTTCCCACAGTCAGGCCTTTTCCACAGTCTCTCCAGCCCGTTTGTCAATTTCCTGCTGTGCACAGGCTTTGTTCAGGAGCTGAAGAGTCCAGCACAAAAGCCTCTGGCTTTCAAAGGAGCAATGCAGAGTGATCAGCAATTCCCTCAAATAGCATTTACATGCTGTCTCTCTACAGCTCCTGCAGCTGAGGGTACACATTTTCCATTCTCATTTGGCTTCTCTTTCTATAATAACCTGCAGCAGATGTTTAATGATTCACCCAATACTAACTGGAGATGCATACTGGTTTAATTTCCATTAGTGAATCCCTGACACTTACAAAGTATTTTTTCACATATTTTAATACTCAACTGATATTCAACACAATTAAAATCTCCACATAGAAGTTGTTCAGAAAGTATACTGAAACATGGATTTTCTGAGAAGTGATTAGACAGACCATGCAGCCCATTGAAAGGTTTTTTTATTCCAAAGCCTGCAGAAGCTAATGGTGGCAGAGCTTTTGTCAAAGCCACTCCAGGATATTATTCCAGGACCGTCCAGCAGGAATCCATCCTGTCGATGCTGGAGGAGAACATAGCTATATGACTGAGTTTCCTAGTACTGTTTTTTAGCAGCTGAGACTTGAAATCTACTGCAATTCAGCAAAATGCAAATAAATAAGGGCAGAGGAGTTGCTGCAGCCATGATGGGCTACAGACTCAAAACTGGGTTTGAGGAAATGAGTTCTCTCTTAGTAGAGCAGACAGCAGTCCTGAGAAAAGCAGATTGGTTTGGGGACAAGAGACCCTTTATGAGCAGAATGCTGACAGGGAGTGTCACAAGCCAACAAACCAGTGGAAGTACAACAAAGAGCCTGTTGAGCCTTTCACCTCCCTTTCCCTAAGGTGATTCCCTGCTCTCACTCCAATCATCCTGTAGATCTGACCTAGAAGGTCCCTGTCTCACCAGCTCAGCTGTCAGCTGATCTGTGCTTATGAAGGTGAAGGCAGGGAGGAGGTATCAAGGACATGCAAGAAAGAGATGGAAAGGTGTGCTGAGGCACAGGAGTCTGTTTCTTTCCTCCGTCTTGCTGCCTTGCAGTGCTGGACATTTTGATGGCAACAAAGCCAATCATCCTACATTCTTCCTAATCTAGCTTTGGTGAGAGACTGCTATAAAGGGATGGCCACAGTATGGCAAAACACAGGCGTAAAGATAGTTCAGAGAACCTTCCAACATGACACTGGAGGTTGTCAAGAAGGGAGCTGGAAGACACCTCAGGGAAGCAAGAGACCTCTAGATGCAGGTGCACCTTTTCCCTGACTCTTCCCATTATTCCTATCTTAGCTGGAGCAAAGATGAGGAGAGGGGGAAAAGTTACTAGGCTGGACAGCATGTGGCATGGCAAAGACAAGTCAAGGAGGGCTTCAACAGGCTCTTTAAGACTGGCTGCTGAGTACATACTAGACTGGTGTATATGTTTATACATGTGAGTCAGGATAAGTCACCTTTTACTTTCAACTTGTAATGTATAATCAGTTCCAAAAGAAAATTGTTTTCTCTGTCTCTTTTTGTCTGCCCTCATATTGGAAATTGTATTATGTCCTCCTTCAAAGCGTTTAGCTTGGTAGTCCACAGCACATGAATTTTAGTCAAAATTGACTTTATTCTGATCAGGCACATGTAAAATTAATTTTCTTTCATTTAATATTAATAACATTAAAAAGTAAATATTTGACATATCCCAAAATATTAAGAGCTACTTCCTCAATACAGTGAATTGGGTTAAATTTCATTACTGATATTTTTTCTTATAAAAGCACTATTTCTACACCCACCTCACCCCCAATATTTGCTTGCATTTCTATCCCAAGGAAATAATACATGTTCAGAAAATAATTTTCTTACCAAGAGTTATGTATTTGCTCTGAGTAAGGAAATGGTTATATAAGGCTTCAGAGAAAGTCCCTTGCAATGTAAAGGATTAAAAAAAAAATAATTCTCAATTTATATGAGTTTCTGAATACTCTTCCTCAAATAGAGTTTCAGCACAGTATCTGCCACAGCTCAGTGCTCCCATCACTACTTGTAAGGCTGTCACTCCCACTGGCCACCCCACTAAATGCTTCCCTGGGACTCAAACAGATGCAACATTTGAGCTTTTTCTTTCAGAAAGTGGAATTTGTCTGAGTTGTAGGAAGCAAAATATAAACTTCAGGGTAAGGATTTATTTTCATTCTAAATGTTTAAGAAAAGCGTATAAGGTATCACTAAAAAATGTTATTTGTAGGGAAGAAGGAATACTCAAGTGTCCTAATAGGGCTTTTCCATGCTTAAGTCATGAACATAGAGGCAAATCAGTAGTAGATATTCAATTTGAGTTTGCAATTTCCTAGAGAAGGGGCAAAGGGGAACTCACTTTTCCTTTTCAGGTTTTTAGGGCTTGAGCACTTCTTAAAAAAATCATGTGTGCTGTTGTCCTGATGGTTCTGAAGAAGCACAAATCTGTCTGACAAACAGAAAGAGGTGAGTGATGTTGTTCATAATACTTATGTAAAACACTGCCTCTCATGGTGTGTCTTCTCTCAAGTCTTTGCAATTTGCTTCCATTAGTCTCAGTGGTGTGAACTCAGCAATTAACATGGTTTATTTTCACACCTTTATAAAAGTCACAATCAAAAATGGTATGACCTCTGCCCTGAGGGCAGGGAGGGGAACTGGCATACAGCAGAATAGTTCTTATTTTTCTCTAAAAGGTGAAGTCACCAATTATTCATGTCCTTTCACAAAGGGTTTCCTTTGCTCTGTAAATTTTAATTGCTATAATCTAAACCTCATTTTCTTTTGTCATCCCAGCTACCTGCAGTAGCTAAGTTGGCTTCTAAAGTATTTTGTGCAAGTGGGCAGGACTGACTCCTTATACAGGCTAAAAATATTTGCTCTTAATGCCATGGTAGGTTCTATCCATAAGAGGATTAATTAAACCATGGCTGTGAATATAGAGATATCATGGTCACCAACTGCAAAGCAGATACACACACACGTACAGTGAAATGAATTAATGCCTCCAGAGAACTGTGTCACTTGGTCTACCAGCACATTTCTCCATCCAGGCCCTGTCTGGCTGGCACTGAAGTGGGTGCAAAGGATCTCACACCAGTTTTGGGTCCTTTCAGGCAGGATTGAGCACAGGAGACAGCAGGGAGTGCTTCAGACCTGTTCTACGGCCTCTACACAGACCCAGAGGATGCCAAGAGTTTTGTGTCAGGGAATCCCCAGACACAGCCTACAGGAGGCTGCATCTCACTGGGCAGGATTAACCCACACTTCACCAAGGAGTATCACGGATGACTTCACAAACAAGTTGTTGCAGAATTGAAGATGCTGCTAGCGGTTTCTGTCAGGGACAAAGTGTCTTTGTAAGCTTATGATGTCACAGCATGCTAATAGTAACAATACCTCTTTATTTTTTAAGATGGTAATGCAATAGCATACTGTCCAGAACAGAGAGCAGTGTTGGGTTACCTACTGTAAGTGGGCTTGTGACTGTGCTATTTCACTGGAGTGGGTTTGGAGTTCACAAGTAAACTCCTGTGACGCAAAGCCTAACATGGATTTAAGGTACATCCTGAGCTGGTCAGCCACTTTTCTAGTGACATTCAGGGTTCCTCACACCAGGGCAAGCCAAGGCCATCAGATCCTACCGTTACTGATCAAAACTGTCTCAGTAACCTCAGATTCCCTTCCCTTAGAAGGACAAAGTGACAAGAAAAGGGGGTCACAAATAGACTGTTAAACAAAACATTAAGGGATCAGTTGATCTTGTACTAGCTTCGTTGAAATTATGCTACAGTGAATGTGGTGTCACATCTCTATTGAACTTGTTGCTTTGCTACAGAAGGAAGCATGGGCAGGAGGAACCTGAAGCTACTGGGATTTGTTACTATAGGACTAGGTGCCATTCATTTGCTGGCTGATAGTTCTTCAGGTGAACCCAGGGGCTTCAGTGTCCAATCCCTAAGTGGCCTGAGGCTGAGAAGTATCCTGTCCTGTCTTCCTATATCCTCCAATTTCCTATGCTAAGCCAGCCATGCAAGATCTTCAGAAACCAAGTTGAAGAGCTATTCAGGAATGAGGTGCAGGGAAAAGCAAAAAGGCTGGCACACCTGTTTGCACTTCCTATGAACACAACTGCCCTGCCTTTGATTTAGGCACTGAAACCTACTTCTTTCAGCAGATCATCATAGAGAGGATCTGCCATCTACTAGCAGCTGAGCAGTTTTCACTCTCACCAGTCAGTTGTCCAGACTGACAGCTGAGCAGGATACTGTATTTTTTTATGTTATTGGCTGGGCAAAGGTTGAGTGTCATTGGTGCAGAGCAAGTATTCATCAGGTACAAAGTTGTGTTTGACGTGCTTCAGAGAAAAATAGGTACCAGCTGATTGCATTACCTTCCAGCTACTGCCCACCCTAGGAGATCAGAACAATGCCAGAAGATCAGGGGAAGGAGGAAGAGAGGAGAGGAAAAGAAAGAGGTTTTTCAGTACTACATAAATAACTATAAAATTTTAATTAAAAGCCTTTCAGGAAGAAGTTTCTTGTCTTTAGCTATATGCAGAGCAAGACAATAATTCCAAACATCTCATGTCCCTGAAGTGTCGATGGCACAGGGATATGTCCGTGTCTTGCCCCTCTTGGAAAATGCCTACAGCATATACTGAGATACAGGCTCCAAGACCTGCCTTCCAAGGCTTCAGCATGATCTAGGGTTCCTCAGTTCTCGTTGGGTCAGAGGTGACACTAGTGCTGAAAGAGCATAGACACCTTAGACATTTAAAGGATTAATCTGCTGGTAATTATGTGTGGGGGCCCCTAAATAACATAATGCTATCAGTTCTTGCCTTGCCTCAAAAACTGAGCTTTTTTTGAGACCTATAGGCAGATTGTTTGCTTGATGCTGATGACATGACTACAGAACTGGTGGTGTAAGTAAGGGGGGTGTAAGTAAGGTGTAAGGAAGAGAGGGACACTGGCAGGTCATAAGCTACCTGATTCACTTACATAACTTGCCCCACCATAGTCCACAGAGTTCATATATACCTCAGAGAGCCAGAAAGCAAGCCTGGCTTAAGCACAGAACTCGGGAGTTTAATGCAGTTTGCCACTGGCTCTTACTGAGCTGCCCTTGACAGTGTCCAAGACAGCTGGTGTCAAGCTACTGCAGCTGAGCTGGGCACTGAGCTAGTACATTGCTGGCACACTGGAGACAGCTAAGCAAACAGATGTACTCCTAGTTTTGATTGGGAATTTATTTTCAGTTAATCAACCATGAACTAGAGAAAAAAGAAGTGAAATTCTTGCAAAGCAGTTTAGCCACCTGGATTTCAGCTCTGGATCAGATCTTACGACAGCTAAAAAGGGAGGAAACTATGAAAAATGTCCTTAGAATTTATTTCAGTGCCTATGCTGTCATTCTCTGTAGAAGTTGTGTGCATGCTTACAGACTGCAGCAACCTGCATGAATCTATCAGGCCATACAGAACTTTATCATATAAGATGGCAGGACGATGTTAAAAGATTTCAGCACAGAATGTAAAAAAAGAGAATGCAAGGAGAAGACAGTAATCTCAGCAAAAAACAGACTTGAGTAAAACTGCATTGAGGACGATTATGCAAAGAATGCATTTTTTAATTTTATGAAGTAGGCATGAGTTCTCTCTTGCCTGGTCACATAAAAAGGCAAAACTGAAGTGGTGGTCATAAAAATGCTACATAAAGAGTTAAAAACATCACTCCATTCCCATGCACAATTGACACAGCCATAGACCAAGTTAGCCCCTTTTGTGTGGCATCTCTCTGTAATCCTTGTGTAATTGCTTTTCTCCTATAGTTTCTAAAACTGGGATTTACTGCTTTTCAGAACATATTTCCTGCAGTGTGAGCCACACATGGGTAATAGTCTGAAAATAAAAATTTTGTCCTGGAAATATTTGTAGTTTGGTTTTGGGTTTTTTTTTCTCCCCTGACTATTTTAAAATAAAATAGTGATCCATCCTTATTTTTAGTAAGACACTGTGGGGGGACAAGATCATAAATTAAAATAGCTAGTTAAATAGTAGTTAGTGAACCAGAAGCAGACACATATGATGGCAGGGGGGTCATTTCATCTAACTGCAGTGTCTTTACAGTTCTACATCTGACCTGTTATTTTTACAACAAGAGGAGAAAAATAGACACCTTTGGTGTGTAATTCAGCTCATTTATTTGAGTAATTTGAGTCAGTGGCATTAAGGTTTAGTTTACCCTACTTAGATTTAAAATCAGACCTGACCAGTTAATCAAACTCAAATCTTAAATTTCCTGGTTTTGTGCTTCAGTCTGCTAGTTGTCCTGGAATCATAAAATATCATCCTGTCTCTAGGAAACTTTTCTGAATTTGACAAATACATATTAAAAAAAAAAAAAAAGTAAAAAGAAAAAAGATCGTGCTAAAAAAGAAACAAAACAATATGGTCAAAATCCATACTCTTCAACAGACAACTTGGGCACCTGGCTACACGGGTATGAGTCCAGAGTACCACTTGGACCTCTGGGCACTCCTGGAGGGTAAAGAGCAGTTTATGTCAGCACCTTCTTGCTTTTCTCCAGGTGCTGTAAACAGCAGTTAAGCTTTAGCTCAGTGAAGCTTAGCTGAGAAAAATGTGAAAGACACTCTGGAAGGAGCAAATCTCAAGAAGCATCTGCTCCAGTGCATTCTCACATATTGATGTGCCTCACCCGGAGAGCACTAATGGAGATGCCACTGATGCACATCTCCCAAGCCTGGCAACATAGCATGAAAACCCTGTGGAGAGAAGCCCTCTCCAAAGCAATCACACTTCTGTACCTGAGCACAAGCTGTGAGGCAAAACCAGCCTTTCTCACAGTATCCTGGCAAGTCTGCATGGACTGTGCTTATGTGGGAGGGAAGCGAGGTAGCACAGACAAGGAAGTGTGGCTGTTTGAAAATATTTGTATAAAAACATTCAAGTTCATTTCCACAAGTGACATGAACAGTATGAAGACGGATTGTTTTTTTTCCAGTGCAGCTTTGGTTTTGCATGAAGCGAACAATTTGCAGATTTCCAGTGAAGTTCATAGCATCAGAAATGATAGTTGAAGGCAAAAAAAAAAAAGGATGCAAGATAATTACTTTCCTCCAATAATGGTCTAAAAATGAAACCCCAGTTGCACTGCTCTTATCTACTGCTATATCTGCCTGTTATTATGGACATTATTAGCAATGGTGAAATAGTTAACGGCTTTTTGTTATGTAGCAATAAGCAGAAGTGTTGAACATGCATAATATCCTTGATAAAATTTTCAGAGGGGAATGCTCTCTGCAGTTTGCAAGCATGTGTTTATTTGTTAGATAAAATATATTTTCACTTATGAATTAATCTCATCACAGGATTCTTTCATTTTAATCCATTTTTGAGAGTCTAATTTACAAAATATTCTGCTTTTATCACCAAATTTGTGCATAAAAAATGACCACTGAAAATGTAAATGTTTGCATATTAAAAGTAAGATGTCATGTGACCACTGGTAGTTTCAGAATTAAACTGTTGCACTGAAGGTTATCTGGTAGAATAAAAGAAAAGCAAACTTTTTCAGAAGATTGGCATACTGGGAACTGGTTGTGGTTTCACAGAACTCTTTTCCTTCAGCAAAGCTTCCTGTGCTTTTAAGATCCTAGATTGCAGAAATGATCAAGAAACAAAAACATAGGGAAATAGAATCATAAAGTGGTTAGGGTTAGAAAGGACCTTAAGATCATCTAGTTCCAATCCCCCTGCCATGGACAGGGACATCTCACACTAAACCGTCTCAGCCAAGACTCCGTCCAACCTGGCCTTGAACACTGCCAGGGATGGAGCATTCACAAAATCCTTGAGCAACCCATTCCAGTGCCTCACCACCCTCACGGTAAAGAATTTCCTCCTTATATCCAATCTAAACTTCCCCTGTTTAAGTTTTAACCCATTACCCCTCATCCTATCACTGCAGTCCCTAATGAAGAGTCCCTCCCCAGCATCCTCATAGGCCCCCTTCAGATACTGGAAGGCTGCTATGAGGTTTCCACACAGTCTTCTCTTCTCCAGGCTGAACAGCCCCTACTTTCTCAGCCTATCTTCACACCGGAGGTTCTCCAGTCCCCTGATCATTCTCGTGGCCCACCTCTGGACTTGTTCCAACAGTTCCATGTCCTTTTTATGTTGAGGACACCAGAACTGCACACAGTACTGCAGGTGAGGTCTCAAGAGAGCAGAATAAAGGGGCAGGATCACCTCCTTCAACCTGCTGGTCACACTCCTTTTGATGCAGCCCAGGATACGGTTGGCTTTCTGGGCTGCAAGCGCACACTGAAGCCGGCTCATGTTCGTTTTCTCATCGACCAGCACCCCCAAGTCCTTCTCCGCAGGGCTGCTCTGAATCTCTTCTCTGCCCAAACCTGCAGCTGTGCCTGGGATCGCTCTGACCCAGGTGTAGGACCTTGTACTTGTCATGGTTAAACTTCATGAGGTTGGCATCAGCCCACCTCACAAGCGTGTCAAGGCCCCTCTGGATGGCATTCCTTCCCTCCAGCGTATCAACCAAACCACACAGCTTATAAATCATATAAGCAATTATGTGAACAGTGTTGAAATATTAACAGCAGTTTCCCTCTAATGGAGCAGCGGATCTAGCAAGAGCACACAGAACGAAGTATATGTGTCACCTTTCAAATTTGGAACAATATGCAAATCACACAATACAAAGAGTCACCACATATTTTCTGAGCAGTGAGGTTTTCTATGGGCTTTCCTTTCAGCTCAGACTCCATGTCCTGTGGTACATTCTCTTTGGAAGGAGCCAGGAGTGCATTATAGAAAGCAATAAAATGAAATGTCAGTGAAGGGCACAGAAGAAAGGGGACAATGATGTAAGTAATTCCTGACTTTCCTGAAACAATTGCAGTAGTTTATCCAAATGGAAACACTTCAAGCTTTTCTTGGATGAATTTATCTTGGATCATCTGAAGGAAAAATCCCTCAGTTTTTCATTAAAAGAAGACACTTATTTACAGAATGTTGATGGAATTAAAAAAATAAATATCTTCCACTAAAAAATAAATGTACTCAAACAAGGTCTCCAGTTGGTAAATCAGTTAGGGGATTTGTGTCAGTCAAAGTCTAAGTCAATCATGTTTCATTTGCACCTTGTCAGTTTTGTCAAAGGAACTTAAGATTTAGCCTCCTCTGTGGAAAGCAGATCTCAATTGTGTAGTGTGTGCTTGTTCCATGCACATGAGAGATTCACGTATCAGATAATACTGCAGAATTTATATAGGAAAGCTCAGCTTTTTATTTTCTGCAAGGTTTCAGAATCTCCCTGTGTACCCTCAAATGCTCTATATTAGACTCTAAGACACACTTGTAACCTTGTTCATGCACTGAACTCTTAATGCATTTGCCCAAAATATAGCAAATAAAATGCGACCCCAGTGAATAAGAAGCTTTGACATTATATATTAGACTGAAGCACTGGTCTTCTGCACAGATAAAGAGACATCTCCTATGTCAGAGAGTGGCGTGTGCCTTGCATTTACTTTTCAAACACACATAATCATAATGACATCCACAAAGGCCTAAAAATCCACTATATGAATAAACACAACCCAGAGCTCTCATAGAGTAAGAAGCATTATATAAATGCTCTCTGCACAGAAGACCTGTGCATAAATGGAAAAACACCACTGGTATATCACTCAAAATAATGTAAGAACAGTATTGGCTTCAGTCGGTATGCAATGTGATCATTTTATACTCAAGAGGATTCGATAAGATTGGTTGATGACAATCCATTCTTGAAATGCTTAAGTAATGTTTATCCAGAAATGCTTGCATTGGAGAAATGACTAATAGAAGTCCTTTTCTCTGATTTCCTCCTAGAATGTACAAAGTGGTGTGACAGTTTATGCTGAGAATTGATATTTTTAATCTACTGTGAAGTTACATATCTACTGCTTCAATTATTTCTACTTTGTATGTATTCAATTTTCTAATTTACAGCTCCAAGAGTTAAACCGAGTACTTGTGATTCTGCAGTTCTTTGCCTGGTTCTGCAGACTGAATTATGCCCATACAGGGCCTTGGAGTCACCTCCTGTAACCTGTTTGCCTTAAAGATTAACAAATGTGTAACAGACTATAATGAAACAAGCATTTGGATACCACCTCATCCCCAATTCATTCACTCTAATCCATGTCAGCACTGCAATGAAAAAGAATGGAAAGAAAACAATTACTTTCTTTTCTTAATACCACAGGTTTGACCCTAATCACACACAAACAGTAGACGTAGGTAAGAAGATTCTCATATAGCTGCTTGTCTGGAAAAAAAAACCAGAGCTTAATGTTTTGAATATTTCTGTATTATGTGACACATTTTACTACTTTTCACACTGTGTGTTTGGGATTGGATTTACCTCCCAACACTTCAGACATCTGACTTTCAGACTGGTCACCTTGTTGGCAAGCAATTTCTCTGACCTACCTTGCATACCTGTCTGAGTGTCAGAAGAATCTGGCAGTGGAAGTGCTTCCTTTTCTCTCTTGAATAGAAAGGCAGTCTAAAACAATTTTCAGTCACATTAGTTTTGACAGTTGTATCTCACTGGAAGTTTACAATACCAGTATTTACTTTCTGATTTAAAATCTGTTGTGAAATACAGATGCGTCTATTAAAGTAGCCATCATTAGTCTAAGTGTAAAGAATTACTCCGGCTTTTTCCAGGAAGCTTCAAAAAGGCAGATGCAACTGAAACATGATTTTTTTTTCCATTATATGCTATTTTACTCTTTCCTCAATCTGTTATTACAAGCCACAGCTGAAAAATAATCCTTTATTCATATTCTTCAGAGACAGCTACATATGAATATTTTTTAGTGCATGTATATCACTAGTTGATTTAAAGCTCTAACTATTAAGGGGCTTGTTACTTATTTCCTCTTCTCTTCACCCTGTTCCATATGTTAAGCAATATTTTCTTTTTCCTGTGCATTTTTTGTCTTACATAGATGGAAAAGTAACTCTTTACATGGTTTAGTGCAAGATGTCCCTGCCCTTGGCAGGGGGGTTGGAACTAGATGATCTTAAGGTCCTTTCCAACCGTAACTATTCTATGATTCTGTATGATTCTATGATGACCACAGCTCTTCAAATCCAAAAGAAAATCTACATTTTAAAACTTTTACTATTGTCTTTATTCACTTTAATTGATACTAGAAATTATTATCTACCTAGTTTTGCTTATGAAGATCTTTTTCTCCTCCCAGGCTAATGTTTTCAGTGGAACTCTTATTATCTCATAATTAATGAAATTCATAAACTTTCCTTTTATGTGTCGCATCTTAATCCACGTTGATCCTATCTGGTGCTACAAAAACTTGACTTCTTAGAAATTCTTACTTTACCTCACTGCTACAACCCAAACCATCAGTTATTTGTCCGGCTGAGGACCTGAGAGACTCTCATACAATCACACCTCTCCCAGGTGCCATAGGCTCTATCTCTCTTTAACTGGCTAAATGGGCATAAACCACCATTTTTCATGATACAGACTGAAACTCCTTGGAAATTATTACTCAGTTTAATCTGACTTTTCCATTTTGATTTAAATTTAGGTTTCAGCATAATTTCTTATCCACAAACGGCAAGAAAAGTCACAAAAAATGTCACAGTGCTCCTTTTTGTCCCTATTTACACTCTGATGCTGCTTCAGCTACAGCTTTCTCTAGAAGTGTTCTCCCTCTCAGAATTAACCGTTTACAATCGGTTGGGTTTTCATAAAGCAATAACTTCTCCTGGCTTACATGGCACAAGCACAGGCTTTCACAAATGTCTTCTTATTTATTAGCACTAAGTATGTTATAACCATACAAGAGTTAAAGATTTTAATAACTGCAATTCTACAACCATTGAACTGTCCGGATCTGGTTTTTGAATACCTTTTATAGCATGACAAAAGCAGAAATAGGCATTATTATTGTAAGAGAGCTAAAAAGAAAATACTTAAAAAAACAAGTAAAACCAGAGGAACATGAGCACCAAACAGTAAAAACAGAATGTCCTGGAAAAATGTAAAAAAATATTAGAAGAAATTAAGAGTGGTAGAATTATAAACAATGACAAGAACAGTGTAATTAGGATTGCTAGGCACTTCCAAGCTAAATGCTTGTGAAAAGAGCCCCATCTTGCTGGAGACAAGGAGGGGCCCACATCTGTAGACAGCATGGCTATACTGCGCACCATGAACGGTGCTGAAAGGGACTGATAATGGACCATCAGCTATACAAAGGTGTGGGGAAAAGTTGAATATGACTATTGAGTCTATAAACAGAACACAGGAGGAGGAAGAGATGGTAGAAGAGCTGCAGATGCTATATTAAATAAAAAATAAAAATTGTACTGGGACAGTGAGGAAGACAATACAGGATTGAAGTCTGAAGAAGATATCATATGAGTGAGAGATAAAAGAAGCTCGATTTGTTTAGTTTGCTAAAAAAGAGATCAAAAGGTTGCTCAATTTCATCATAGGAAGTCTTGAATGAGAAAACAGTCTGGAAAGTATCTATAGACCGGACAAGAAATACGTAGCAAGAAACACGGGCTGGAGGGCAAAGCCACAGAATCCCCAGTGTGTTACAGAACACAACTGTAATAACAGTTGGATGCAAAAATAACAGTGTTATTCTGGAAGGCCACATTGTCACTTCTGGACAGAAAAGATCTATGATTTCTAGAAGTTACTAAGCCACATCAGAATAAAACCATCTCCAATGACTTGAAGATTCATATGTTGGCTACAAACAGCATAGCTGAAGCTCACTGTGAAGTAGTTTGGTTTTATTCTCTTCCTGTCAGTGTTTCAGTCACAATCTTGTGACTGTAGTAAGGTTTTAATTATAGCAACTTTTCTCTGAACTCTTGATATTATTTAAAGTTGAAAAGTGCCTACCCGTATCTCAGTAAATGTTAGATCTGAGTGGGATGTGTTTTTTCCCTACCCTGGGGATTTTTGACATTTCAGAAATGTCTTCTAAATTAGAATAAAATAGAAAATGTAAAAAAAAAAAAAAGTCACAAATGGTAAATTAAATATTTTTAAATCATGTCAGTTGAACTGTTTTCATCACTTCTATTCTCACATCAAGCTTTTCAGATATTTTTAGACTGATTAATTTTTGATTTCCAAATAACAAAGCGGTTTCAAAAATAATTAAAAAAAATGTCTTGGAGAAATCAGACAGTGCTTTTTGGAAGTCAAGAGGAACAGTTTAGGAAATTTTTCCAATAAATGAGAACCGTATTCTAAGTATCCTTTAGATAGCTTCAAAAAAGGGTCTTTTTTGTTTTGCAAAACACAGTCCCTCAGAAAAATTTCCTGACTTCATCCAAAATATATATCACTACTGGAACACATATCTAATACAATGTGTGCTACAAAGACAAAGAGGAATTAGGAAAAACTGTTTATTTGATTTTAGCTGAAAATAGCAGAATTTGTTCTAGCTTAAAATTTTCGTTGTCTCTTGAGGATGGTTTTCAGTCGTCTTTCTTAACAACATCTCAAAAAAGTATGAATTAAAAAAAAAAGAAATCATAATGATGACAATGTAAGCATTAGCAAGGATTTATTTTAAAAGTCTTTCACAGATGGCAGAGGAACTGGGTAAGATGTTTTTGAACTCTGCTGTGGTCAACAGCTGCTTTTGAGGATGCTTTTCCTTAACTAAGAGGGACGTACATCTGGAGGAAGTAAGCCTAACTGCGGAAATCAGGAATAAAACTGGGCAGATGAACTTGCCATGAAGTGCAGTGCCCATATTCAGGTAAGCCACAGTGGTTTAATTAGATATGTCTTTCAATTTGGGAAAAGCTTCTTCTGAAACCTCATTAATGCAAAAAGCTAATCACCTCTTATAGACACTGTTACTGACAGAGTTTTAACCTAAAACAATTCACCATGAAATCATTACCCAAGCTACAAATCTTGCCTGGAAGCATGTACAATATGCACTATTTTGACTTGCTGCAAAACATCTGTCTCCTGTTCCAGTTAACGTAGAAAAAGATAAGAAGTTACATCTATACAACATAAGGTGGTTGGCACATAACACTTCTGGAGTGAACAATACAGTGTTTGTCCCCATTCTAAGAAGGGATATGGAAATTGTTAAAAAAGAAAATCAAATTCGCATTTTTTATTTATCAAAAAGACAATAGTACCCAGTTAAAATCAACGCTACACCATTACTAAAGAATGGCAAATGAATTAACTTCAGAGAGAATAATTGACCAATTACAAGAACAGCTATGTCTTATTCCTCCTACTCACTAGATGGGACAAATAGAGAAAACAAGGCAAAAATAAGGACACCACATTGCTTGCTAGAGTAGTATTTTAGCCATTCTGAAATACATAAAAGCAAGGGGAGTGTCACATCCAAATATAGATATATGCAGAACTATGTTGTTCTGCACTGTTGTCTTCATGGCATAACCCCATCATCCTTAACTTTGGGGAGCCTTGGTAAAAAGTAAGAGCAGTGCTAAAGCCTGAGTATCTAAATGCTTTAATTCACAGCATATCCAGTCACTGGATTTTGTTTTCATTCCTAGCGGATTCTCTTTCTGCTAGAAGGCTCAGGAGACAGCAAAATGCAGCCAACAACCTCATAAAATAGATCCTGTCAGACAACTACAGCTTCCTTAAAAAAACAAGTGAGCAGTTTGATTTATTTTTAATGAGAAAAAGCAACAGAACACCGTCTAACTCCAAGAGTTTTCATTATAATTCTGACATTTGGACTGTTTCACTTTTTTAACTTTTCATTTTTCCTCTGTCAGTTTGATGCAAATTTAAACTGGGTTTAAGTCAGTTGATGAGCAGACCACACTCAAGCTCAGAGTGGTGAAATCCAGGAAGGTGGTACTCTCATTGCTATTTGTGACTATCTACGTGGTTCCTTGGAAAATTAAGAGATCCTTTTAAGCTGATCGTGCCTTATACAGGGATGGGCATCAGCGTCCCCTGACCACAGATAAATTTTTAAAGTAGCTTTATTCATCATATTTTAGTACAAACCTATCAACAAGAGTGTTTTGATGGCTATTATGCACAAAAAGGGAAATCTCCTTTGCAGAAAAGAAACAAAAAATGCAATAATTTATATTGATAAAATACTTTTAAACTAACGTTTATACATTAATACTATGAACCATTCCGTGAATACATGTACTAAGGAGCATTTGTTACGGGTTCTTCCTTTTTTCTAACTTATGTTTTCTGCTGTGATTTAGTCACTTACATTTCTCTCCTGACATACTGAGAGCTCTGGTGCAATTCTCCAGAGCCTGAACCTTTCGTAGAATAAGGCAAGACAGCACACTATGTCTGTTTCTCACAGGCAGGGAAGCCTAGCACCAGAGAGAAGCTGCTGAGGATCAAAGCTCTTTGTTTTCATGTTCCCTTCTCTTTAAGACAAGATATCTCAATTAACTCCAAGATTCTGTGAAGAAGAAATGATGAGGAGAAGAGACTACTTCATCAGGTTTTTAAACCTTACTACTAGAATCTGTGAATAATGAGGCACTCTAGAGCGCATTACTATACATTCCCATGTCTTAAAACCAAATTATATTGTTTTGTTGCCAAAGCCTAATTCAGAATTGGTTTTCTTCCAAAGCTGATTTTACTGCAACAAGGAATAGTGCACCTCACTACTGGCAAATTAAAGTCATAGAATTGTATTTGTCCCTGGAGATGTTCAAAAACCATGTGGATGAGGTCTCCAGTGGTATGGTTTAGTGGTAGTCTTGACAGTCCTGGGGTAATGGTTGGGTTTGATCTTAAAGGTCTTTTCCAACGTAGTTGATTGTATGATTCTATAGAATCATAGTTTGGATTGGAAGGGGCCTTCAAAGGTTACCTGATCCAACCCTCCTGCAATAAGCAGGGACGTTTTCAACTAGACCGGGTTGCCCAGAACCACTTCATAGTCATATCATAACACAGATATATGTAAAAACAAGATACTGAGTAATTTGATTCTTCCTCCTGCAGAAGTTTGATGCTTTCATGAAAAAAAGAAAATTGCCTCTCTCTGTTTTCTTTCTGAGGTAGTGGGAGACAAGAGGAATGTATTAATAGTTCTAGGCATCAGTATCGATGGTATTTTTGCCACAGAAATGTTTCCGAAATAAAAAACCAAAACCAAAACCAAAGACCTGTTATTCAAGCAATGGTATTCAAGCAGTTGGGCTGTAACCCAAAGACAACTTTTGGGGAATAAGAGGTTGACGGCTCAGCTGTTTTAACAGCCATGTGCAGTGTGCACTGATGTTCAGACAGGAAGGTGACAGCCTTAAGGTACACTTCAAATTAAAGTGTATTTTCCCAGACTTCAGGGGGTCCCATCAACATTTTTTTCAGATGAAATATTAACAAAGGATATTCATAAGTAGTACTGCTAGATGATCTAATAGAGTCAAGGCTTGCAATTACTTGAAATGAATGAGCCACAACAGCGTATGTTGTTGCTTCAGAGTGGGTTTGGAGTACTTATGTGTGTGAAAGAACGTCAGGGAGTATTCCTCAAAGAGCTGCTAAAAGCTGCCAGAAGGTCCTGGAGGGTGCAACAACAGAGCCAGAGAGCCCCAGCACCATGCCAGGGTTATGAAACAGCCACCAGACCGGTGAGCACAATGACTTCAACTCTTCTCTGATGCTTGAAATAAGCTCCTCTGAATGCCAGCCCTCCCAGATGACTGCATTATAAAACCTGCTGAGGAAGCGCCAGGAGTACTCAAACTACATCCCAAAGGTATTCAGACACATTTTATTGTGTATTTTTAGCTGTCACGCATGGCAGCAACCACTGTTTTTGTACTACAGTAAATACCACTGTCTTCCTATACAGAAAAGCAAACTAAAGTTTAGCTTAGTACAGCGGAAAAAGTGACTGATTTACTCAGTCTTTTATTTTTTTACTTTCATAGAGTACAACCTGCTATAGATGTATTAGTTTTTATCAGACAACATACCAGTCAGTTAGCTTTGCACAGGATGAAGGGCAGCAAGTATTTCACTAGAATCTATACATAACCACTGTAAGACACAAAGATTCACCACATCTATGGCCAAGTTAGACAGACTCATGTGGCCATTTCTAGCAACAGAAGTATGTGATCTGTGTAACACCTATGTCATTCTTCGTCCTGCTTTTCTCACAATAAGTGTAGAACCTGCTGTATTTTTTCTTCCTACCTGTGCAGCAGACACAAACCTTAGGTTTTATAAAATCAGAAATGGTTGTGGAATGGGAGAAAAAAATAATCTTCCTATAATGGATGCATGATCACAGCATATATAACTGTGCTGAAGCTTGTCCAACATTGCTTTAATTAAGATACTGCTCCCATTGAAGCTGTAACTTCATAGGCTATTTGTTTGTCAAACTAGATCTTAAAGGTGCAAGACTTACAAGAAGGGAAGGTGTCTTTACAAGACAAGCTGATGTATGTGGTGGCAGCAGAGAAGTTTCTGGGCAACACAGACTCTTTTCATTAGGGCTAAGTACATATTTTCAAGCTGGTATTAGCATGGCCACAGCTACTAATACTTGAAGTGGCTAGAAAGTTCTCTGTGTTACGTCAGGTATCATCCAATACATGTAACACACTTTTCAACCAACCTCTTGCCCTCGAGCACAAGTACATTAACATTTACCTCAAAACCATACATGACAAAACATATGTAAAGGGGGAAGAAGTAAGAATAAAGGAATATGAAAAAGCTGTAGAGCATAATAACCAAACTCCTTTTTGAGCTAGAATTTATGAGGTGTTTATAAGGAGCTTGACAGTAATTCATCTGCTAATATTTTGTAGGACAGATTATTTTACACACAGAACTATATTTAGTCATGATCATTTTGTGCTCAAGTAACTGCTTCAATAAGTTGCAATAAGGCAAACACATGCTCACTTACTTATAAACTTTGTTTTATTTTGGAACTTTTTTTGTTGAAAAATAGGTTCAGTCTATGTGATGTCTTTTGTTATGTAATGTAGAAGAGATCTTTGTATCCAGATTCAAATACTGTATATAAAACAATGGATATTGAAAACATTGTCTGAATATAAGATTTAGTTGTGCCTACCTTAACCAAGCTCAAAAAAAAAAGAAAAAAAAAGGGCTAAAGCAGGTCTCATGATATCTTAATATAAGTAAAAGAAGGAATATATGTTAAAACTGTAATGGGGAGGGAAAACAAACTGTAATGGGGAGGGAAAAGAAAACATTTCCATGTAGGCACATGATCAAAGAGCACATCTTCATGGTTACCTGACAGCACAGCCTGACTTGCCAAGTGTTTGGACAGCATGCCCACTTTTATAAGGGTCAAGAAAACTGACAACCACTAGGATGTGGTTTTTTTTAATCCACTCAAGGCCCCTGAATGTTTTTTTGTAAAGTGGAAATTTGTTTGCAGTTCCTTTATAAGAATACATAAATATGTGCAAGCATATTAGATATCAAAGTAATGTTTTAGGACCATCACGTCTCCAACAGGAATTTGTAAGCATCTAATAAAAATAGGGTTAGCTTAATTATTTCCGGCAGTGTATGATGTGCGCAGATACCCACATAATCCAAGTTCCAATTAACATATCTCGTGATCACTGAATTACTCCTATATTTCCTTTTGAGATCCTGAGACTAGAGTAAAAGTAATTTGTCAAGAAGTTGCTTCCATTCCAAGCTACTTCAATTACTGCTTTTTTACCATAATGATGCACGAAAACGTATTGTCTCAGTGTTGGTTGTTTTTTTTTTTCATGAAAGAGTAAGCTATAACCTTAGGTTCTCTACTTACTATGAAAACAAATGAACAAAGAATATAATTTCTGCTAACAGCATCTATTCCTTTTTCTTTACTGTTATTCTTATTTCTTCCTTCAAAAAAAGTAATATTATGGCATCATTTTAACTTTAATTCAAAATACAAAATGTGATGTATTCTTGGAGCTTCTTTATTTCATAACTTTTGGCAGCCAAAAAAAGGAGAGGTTACTTTCTCAGACTGGTCTGCCAGAAGCCAAAGAATCTTGAAAAGTTTCCAAATACATTGGGGATAGCGAAAAACATGTAAAAGCAGTCATTTACTGCCAAAGGGCATAGACTTCATTGACTTTGTTTTTGCACGTCTCTGCACCTTTTAGAATAAAATGCTTTTATTGCATTTGGTAATGCATTTAGTGATCCAAAGCCAAATGAAGTGAATGGAAGGACTCCCAGATGTTTCAGTGAGCTCTGAATGAGACTTTTTTTTTTCTGCAGAGATTGTTCCCCAGGGAAGAAACATGCATTCATCAAGCACTGTGCATTAAAGTAACACTATATGAATGCTATGCAACTCTGTAAAATGCAGTTGCTATCACTTACTTGACTTAAAATGTCCTCAAATGTTTTGCATTATGGCATTAGAAGTAATTCATTTTCTTGGATTGTTGTTGCTAAGGTTTGGTTTATATAAGTGTTTTAAGAAGTATGCAATCTGAAAAATACCCAATTAGCAGCACAATAGAGAACTCATTATTCTTTCAAATGCCTCATTTGAAAGTGCTTGAAAACTTTTGATTCTGTTGATTCAACAGAAGGGAAGCTGTAAAAAAATAAATAGAATAACAAGAGAATGGTCATTCAGTTCTCTGAAGAATTCTTTTGTAACACTTCTCAACAGTTCTGCACTATTGCACATTGATATCCTTCCCTTTATTCCCCCAGCTTATATACAGCTGGGACTGTAAAATACATGAAGGCATATTCTATGTCTCCATGTCTCTCATGATGCTCAGACATGCCTTAATCCATATTTTGATGAATACATACTGCCATTTTTGTGCTGTGGGTCTGATACTTCCTGAAGGCGTTGGGTCTAAGTGTGTGGTGTGTTTTGCATGGGTGTATGGTAGGTAACATCAGATTCCTGGTTTGTGTGTCATAGTTTCTCTGCGTAAATGAAGTCCCACAAACGCTAGCTGCAAGCAGGCTCCCTGGTTCATACATAGAGCTCACACAGAAAGTTCAGGGTTTCACGAGGTTTTCAATGCAGATGTGTGGCCACACTGATGACCCAGCTGACAACCAGGATTTCTGCTCAGATGACTGATTGGCAAGAGCTTCTGGTGTAGCTGAGTGCACAAACATTTATCTAGCCAAAGACCCTAAGTGGAAAATGATAATAAAACCAGAGGAATCCAGACACAGAGTATTAGATGTGGGTAAGATGTACACACATGAATATGCGGGAAGGCGAACTGATCACAGGAACCCTGCTATTTTGGATCACCATTCCTGGGCATCCCAGCAATGGATTAGCTGAACTGCAGAGAAAGTATTCAAGCCCAGCTTTCTGGATGAGTTCCTCACCACCTCTGAACAGCCAGTAAGGTTAACTCTGGTTATAGGACCCCTCACTACGCTTCTGTAACAAACACAAAATAATTTCATCACTGTAACAGATTTTAACATCCTGGTGAGTATTGTTTTGGAGATACTCCCTATACAGAAAATCATTATTTCATCTCCATGAAGGAAGCAGGATGCAGTATTTCTCAGCTTATCTTAAAACTGTAGAGAACCTTTCTGCTTTCTGAAACAGGCACTACAGAACAGTATTAGCTTTTCTGGGATATAACCTCGTTCATGGTTTATTCTTACCTTTTGTAACAAAGAAATCAACTTTGTAGAAGAATAAGGAAAAAAAATGTTTATTTTTTTATCACTATGTTGCTTACATTGGAATTTAACCCTCTATTCTTATCCAGAATTTTAAAACACTCCAAAGATAATAGTTCTACAGAAATATTACAGAATTTACCAAAGAAATATCATACTTCATTTAGAAGAGGCTTTCTAGATATTTCCCTTATGTGCAACAAACATGAACCTCAGTTGGAATTAATTGCATTCTTTCCTTTCATTTTTTTTTTCTTTTTAGTAGTCTCAATCTTATGCTTAATTTTCAACACCAGAGTGCCTAATGTCATTATGAAATCTGTGTATAACAATGAATAGTGGTTATTAATACAGAAAAGAGCAATTCTAAGTGAACAGAACTCTGTCATGTAATCCTATGCCAGGGTTGAGAGCAATACGTATGTAATTACTCCTGGACAATAACACTTTAATCATTTATATAGTAACTTGGAAACAGACAAAATATCTGACTGGTAATCTTATCACAGTTCTTCTGTGCCTTTTTAAGGTTCCTTTTAAAGTAGTGAGTTTTAATGATTTGATTTGATTTTCTTTTAATTTTTTTTTTTTTTTTTTGTTTGTGTGGGTGTGTGGTAAAGAGCTGCTAAAATAGAGAAGAATGAAAAGCTCTTAGCATGTGGCAGTAAGAAACTGAAGGTAAAGTTAAGTTGTATAAATGTGTGCTCTTAAGAACAGGACAAGAAGAAAGATGGGGGAAAATAGAACTCTTATATTCAAATGTAGGTTGCTTTATTGCTTTCACAAAGCAAGGTTGCATCTTTTTTCAGTAGTCTTGCAAAAATAAACCCGTCATATCTTATTCTGTTAGAATTCATGCTTGCAGCAATTTTTAAATGGATGTTTTATCGACAGCCTAACTTCCTGTGTCATAGCAATATGTAGAAGGACTTAAAAACCACTACTTTTAAAGACATTTCGGGACTTGACAGTGATTTGATTCAGTTTTTATTTTTATTTCTAAATGCATTTCAGCTGGGCAGATTTTATTAAGAAATACAATTTTGGTAGTAAGTTACAGAAGAGGTTTTAAAATAGCTATGTGCCTGCAACAACAAAAAAACTTTCTGCTTTGTCTAAGGAATCAGGTACTGATGATGAGATGTGTTTGCACACAAAGCCTGTTTTGAAGCACTTTTATTTTGGTCAGTCCCATGTTTCTTTGGGCGCCTGGGTCATCCAAGGTGGGATTCAGAACCTTCAAAAGTCCCCATGCATGTTAGTTCACTTATATAGAGGATAAAACTATAAAGTACAGCTGAGCTGAGTTACACAATGAAATTGCAACAACCAGGTGTAGCCTGACAGATATAAGGTGTTGGGCTATCTGCTGAGGTACTTTCCCTTAGTGCTTATCTTCTGGCAAAAGAATACAATAAGAAAGGAGAAGATAGAGTAGGGTCAGAGCATCACTGCTCTCTGACAGCTGCTGTGATAAATGTATTTATTCCTGAGGCTAGAGGAGAAACTCTTCACTATTCAGATAGACACAATCAACATATTCTGGATATGACCATTTATTCTACTTTGCAAAAGCCCAGAAAATTATCCAGCAAATACTTTTCTGCTCAAACAAGGCAGAATACAAAAGGGAAAAACATTTCAGCTGGATCAAAGGCATATGACAAAAAGTATTTCTAAAGCATCAGCATTTTGGGCATGCTAACACTGCAGAGCTTCTTGGCAGGTTATGTTTGCCCAGTTGGAAATGTGGATGGAAATCTCCACTAACATGATTGTACCATCTCTAATTCCCAAGCCAGTTAATTTGGAAGAACTTGGAATATAACACATGGAGTCATGCAGTACCACCTAGACACAGTGTTCATTGACTTTAAATTTGCTATGTACAGAGCCTGTATGCTCCTTGCCAACATTATCTCTTTGTTGACTTTCTTTTCAGAGTGTTCACTTCGCAATATTGAAGTGGATATGAAGTTAATAGACAAAAGACTTTCAGTTTGCATGGAAAATTATGCATATCTCCAAGTGAACAAGTGAAGCTGAATCAACTGTTGTAGTCACCAGATTTTTAAGTGATATTTTCTCATTACCAACAAAAGATTAATGCAATCTGTGCAGTTTTTGAATTTGCCCTGTATATACATATGTGTGTATATATATATATATATATATATACACTCGAACAAATCACAGTATTTGGAGTATGACTAAATGTGATTCTGAGGGTAAAGTAGCACAAAATACAACATGCCTTTTTGGAATGGATCATGTTCTATACAAACACTCAAAAATCTGTGCTTTTCATTCCTGCTGTAATCCCCAACCATGTGATGCTGGACTTCTATAAAGAGAGACTATAACTCATGATTTTTTAGACTATTGCAAACTGACCTACCTTTGAGCTCTGTCCCTGAAAACTGTAAAACTTAGGCATGCACATGAAATTCTGCTGGGACTACTATCAGCAGAAGTATTCAGGCTGTGCCTATGCTGAAAAGAGCTGTCAGCCTGACTAAACACAATCCAGTTTGTAATCTGCAAAACCATCTACAGCATCTGTCCTGGATTAAAAAGAAATAACACAAAATTTTAGTGAGTGTATTTTTGTGCATAGAGAAGGTAAAGGTCTGCAGACAACTCTTGAATAAGAACATGGACAAATTCTGCCATGAAGCAAAGACATCAGCAGTTCCTCACTGAAAAGACTCTCCAGAGAAAACTTCTAGGTGTATACATGTGTTATATATGTATATGTCATCATCATCATCATCATCATCGTGGCTTGACTTCACAAATGAAGATTTGGGAAGGGCTTTACCCACGCTTACTACAAGCGTGCTGATGACTAAGAAGGCCAATGTGGGATAGGCAAATCCAGCTACAAAAAGCACAGCAGAAGGTCTCCTTGGGTGCTACAGGTGGGGCGCGATTCTTTCTGCATTGTCTTTTCTCCTCAAGACTAGTTCTTCGTGAGCTCTCAAAGGAGTCAACAGCATTATGTATGGTGTGCCTCCAAGTCTCCCGATTGGAGGCCAAGGTGGACCACTGATGGTAGTCAATATAGCCAAGGCTAAGGTATTGTTTCAGGTATGGTATGTATATGTATCTGTGTTATATATATACCTGGTTTTTATGTATATTTATATATACATTGAACTAAGTGCCACATCTAGAAACACCAAAATATCGTAGAGTCTAACAGTCTAGAAAACGCCAGAGTTTATAAAGTCCCCAGTCAGACAGAATGAAAGCACTTTCAGAAATCCAGTTAGGTACCTAAATACTTCAGAAAATCTGGCTTTGACATACTGAAAACTAAGTCTCAGAATTAGCAGAAACTCTAAAAATCCATATGGTTAAATCCTCTAGCTATCCCACAAACCACCAGAAACCTGCCTGAATCCAAATGCAAGAGTACTGCAAGTTTAACATCACATTGTTACCGCTTTCTCATGTATCCTTATCGGATGCAAATTTACAGAGATCTTTGAGAAACTTTAAGAGTAGTACAGATACTTCTTGTTAGTAACAAATTGGTGGTGTGAAAGTATTTCCTTACTTTTGGGAGGGAAGCTCTTGATCCTGAGCTTTGCGTGGTCATTGTCAAAACTGTAGTGATACCCAGTGCGACTCTAGCTGGAGCAGCATCCATGTTGATCCAGAAAGAAACCCAGGACAAAATGACAATCAGCAGGCTAGGAATGTACATCTGGATTAAATAGTATCCCATCTGACGCTCCAAATGAAACTTGACTTCAATGCATGTGAACTTTCCTAGAACATGAAATTACTTTCATAAATGCTTTTTGCACATTTTTATCTCATTTTTCAAACATAAGTCAGGTGCATGGCCTGTTTCCTAATCTAACAGTATAAGCAGGTCCTGATACACAAATGCAAGTCGGCTATTTGTTGCACACTAGCCTGGGGACACATGGGACCTTTGAGGTAGGCTGTACCCAGTTCTTCACATTAACTGAGAAAACAAATATTAGCACAGCAGTTTCACCTCCAGAATATATATATTCCAGAAAATGTAATGTTTTTTTGTTTCTTTTTCTCAGAATTCAGTGAGATTCTATTTTAGTCAAATATATTTAGTCCTAAAAGAAGACAGCATTTTCCTATTTTAATGACACAAGATTAAGAAAATGTATTTAAAAGAACAAATTAAAAACTGCTAGTCTTACAGCCCTATGATAGATCACACACCACCTCATTCTGGTCATGTTATTTGCCTGTATCTGTGGATAACATTTCGCAGTAGAATCAACTCAATGCCTACTTTGAATTTTGCCAAAAGTCTAACTTCAGGAACCGACAATAATCTCTTTGTGGGAGGGGAGTGATTCTTCAAACAGATAGTTGCTCCACAGGGGTAGCAGAGGATGGAAGTTTAGGACTGCCTGACAGCAGAGCTAGTTGTGCAGTGGGGGATGCATAGCCCTGAGATGCAACATCTACTGATGCAGTCACCATAACTTTTCTGCAAATTACTGTGGGGTAGGTATTGTGAAGGCTGTCATTTGAGGCAGACTACACCGAGTATGATGAAGACTGTAATTCCTGAAGTTTCATGCTTATGGTTTCAGAGAGCCTCTCTTGTCCTGGTTAGTCAAATGCATGAAGATGCCTTGTTCCTCATTCATCCTTTCAGGAGAAATGAGATAATTTTTTTCTCCTTTTTGTGATGTACACATATTTTTCTTCTAGTCTAGAATGCTGAATGGCAGGGTGTGAGTGTTGGCATAAAGGACAATGCAGAGGCTGCTTGACAAAGAGAGTAGGGGAGAAGAACTGAATAGTGCCTTCTGGCCGGACAGAAGCTCTGAAATGAGTGACTGGACCTGTGACCCTAAAGGCACACTCTGAGACATGGATAGTAACTGATCCTGACCCCCAGGGGGACTCCAGAGGAGAGAGGTAGCCATGGCATGAAAGAAGCCCAACCTGCTGAATGCTCTCCAGATTCCCAGGGCACAACCTGGACAGTGTAAGTAGGACAAAACTAAATAGTGCAGCTTTTATTCACATTTTAATTTCACACCAAATCTGAAGGAGCACACTACAGCGAAGGCAGAATGTGAGTGCCTCTAAGCAAAATTTTTTTTGCTTGAATACTGCTTGTCAGTTCCCCTTGTCAAACTACACACTTTCAACTTCTGATACCTACAAGTTTATTTTGTTTAATTACATATAATGGAAGCTTTTTTTTTATCCATTGTGGGGAACCTTCCTGGATATATAAGGAAGCTATTGCCTGTGAACTCTTCCCTTACTTTTTGTCCCTGAAAAGTAGTTAGAAAAGCAGATGAACTCAGTTATTCAGAGTTTGAGTCATACAGTGGGAAATAAATTATGTTTTATATATACCTATTGGAATTTACTCTTGATTATCCCCTTTAACTATGAGAAGTCACAGCAGTCCCCCTTTCCACAGGTCTTAGACTGTATAATTGTGAAGTTTTACTTCCTTGGCACTTTGGGCCCCCAAATGCAAAGCTGCATTTATAAAAATGAAAAACAGTACCTGTCTATTCATAAGAAATGAATGTGACTTTATTTTTTTGGCAGAGGCAGAACCTCTCATGCTGTATTATTTCAGTCAGCAAAACAAATGTATTTGATGCAACTGGATTCACTCTTATGCTCAAATCATGAAAAAGCTATTTTAGATGAGAGGGATTATATCTAATCCCAGCAAGCACCCAGCAAACTGTTCTGTAAGAGTTGTCCCCATTAAATAAACTCCAAGCAGCTAGATCAAAATTTTAGCGGAGTTCTCTCTGCTCTGTAGAGCGAAAGACAGAAAACACAGCATTTGAGACTTCAAAACAGCAAATAGGAGAAAAACATTGAAGTATTAAACAAACATTTAATTTCCCATGGCCTGTACAATATTCAGATCAGCAATGAAAGCATTTGTCCTTTCAAATGCTACATCTCATAAATTAGACCACACATAAAAGATGATGAAAATTTTATATTTTTCCTCACTGGCAATTTGATATGCTGTAGAAAAATATCAAGTTCAGAAAAATCAGTACTTTAAAAGTGATGAATCTGTATTTAAGAAAAGATTCACTTTGCTAAAAATGTTCCATTTTAAGGAAATCAAGACAACTAGATTTTTTATTAGTTTTTTAAGACCTTAAATTCCTTACTGTTTTTAAGAATATTAGCACGTGTATACTAAAATATCTTTAATGAAATTAAAGGAAATTTGGAAACAAAACCTTTTAAACACAAAACCAAAAGGGAGAATATTTCTCTTTTTTTCAGATATAAAAATCAGTGTGGCTTAAAAGATTTTTTATTTCAATTTTTTTTTTTGTTTTACTCCTTTTTCCTTTGCCAATTGACACAAGATACCATTAGGGCAATTGTAAAAAAAAAAAAAAAAAAAAGGTGTCATGCTTACCAGTGTTGTAATGTTTTGTGCAATAACCAAGTTCTTTATCTTCTTTCAAAATAAACTGTGGCAAGGTTAAACCTTCTGCAACTTGCACAGGTCCATCACTTAGCCACTCAAATATCAGATCATTCATAGTGTAGCCAACTACAATAAAGAAATTAGAGTTTGTTAGATGTTAGCTGACTGGAAGACATCAAAACCAAATATTATTATGTCCAAGAAGCGTGTGTTTTATTGCAATATGTGTTATATTTTTAAACTGTCAGGTTAAGAGCAGCATTACTGCTGTTACTTGCCAGTTACTATTACTGCACTATTACTCTATAGCAACAAGTAGCAGCATTCTGAAATACTGCCCTAGTTTGCCACTAAGAAATAATTTTGCTGGCCCATCAAAGATACCGTTTACAACTGAAATGACATTTCTCTGTGCTTATGTGTCAGCCTGCTTTATTTATTTGCTTTATTTTCATCATTCTTTGATGATGGAGTTGGTGTGCACCAACAAACCTAAGGTTTCTAAACTGCCTTTGCTAAAAAGAAAACGGCAGCTTTTGTAAACCTGTGAGCTTACCAGTGGGAGGCTTTGGTTCACACAAGAGTATTTTTGACTGCAATGGCTACATCTTTATGTGTAAATCAGGGCCTTGGACAACATGGTCTAGCATGAGGTGTCTCTGCCCATGGCAGGGGGGTTAGAAGTAGGTGATCTTAAGGTCCTTTCCAACCCTAACCATTCTATAAATCTATAATTCTCTGGGCACAAAGGCAGGTGGTAGCCCACAGCTAAAATCCATACAGCTAGACCTATTCTCCCCTCCCCACAAAACCCCAAGGTGGCCTGGCACCTACTGACTATTGGGAATGATTGCTATTGCATGCTGTTATCTGAGCCGCTCCTGGTTTTGTCTGATTGTTACCTGGTACAGGTTGGAATAGTACCACAGTTTGTGCTGACAGCTACATGGTACGAATGGGAGCATGCTAGTACCCAAGTCCGTGCCTTTGCCATGTTTAGCTTACCAGCATAAATATACTAATAAGGCTTCTGCTTTATTAGGTATGTTGCTTTCATTTTTCAAAAGACCATAGCACGTCTCAATCAGACATGTGTACTAATCCCTGGCTGTGTAGTAATTGCTTTTACTTTCTCAAGATGTAATAATTTCTCCTGCACAGTATTGTTGTGGTTATCGCTGGAAGTAAGGTGAAATGCCCAAGGAGGCAGAAAGGGAACAGGAACAGCACAGAGACAAGGGACCTGCATGACACATTCATGAACAGTTAAATCACTGTTCCTCCATGATTTTCCCTTACAAAATAGGAATATTGAGTTTCACCACATAAATACAATAATGTAGATACTATCTAACCACCAAATGTGAGGGTAAAATCTCGTTCTTGATAGAAAAAGCAGTTGGACACTCACAGCTCTCTAGCTGCATTGTACATGTTTGTACATCCATAGGAAAATTCTTCAAGTCCATGGGACAGGATAAGGTTAAAGTAAGCCTAAAATGGGAGGGGGGAAAAAAAGAAAAAAGAAAAAAGAAAGAAAAGAAAAAGAAGCTTTTGTTAGAAATCTATAGGTTTTATCCAAAGTCCCATATTTAGAGTTTAAAGGATCAAAACCAAATCTTAACACCTCAGAGTCTAGGCTCACTCTCCGCTCTAAAATTTTAGGGATGTGAGAGTTGTGAAGACAGAATGTGTGCGCAAACTGGGCACTCGCTGGCTGTGACAGCTGAACAGAACAGAGACAGAGAAAACAACATCAGGATAGTAAGAAACACTCTCCACTAATGTACCAGTGAATGTTTGATGTGCATTACTGAACCCAAATAATGCAAAAGCTAAAATGTCTCATCATGGGACACACACTTTTAAGCTTTGTTTTGGAAAAGCAAAGGAAGAAAACAAGCACGGGTTTTTGCAACAGACGGTGCTTTTGTTGCTTATGAGATCCATTTTCAACACTTCATTCTTAGTGCTTAGCCATTAAAAGAAAGAAAAGTAGAAGCAAGAATCACATAGCATTTAAAGATAAAAGAGTGCAGATAGAAGAAAGTAAGCCTAAAGGAACATTATCATACAAACTAAATTTCTCTCTTAATAGTTCAGTTGTTTTGTCCCAGATAAAGCCTAATTTCATTCAGATAAGAACATTCTTAATGTTTCTTTCTTCCCCCCCCTTTTTTTTAATTTGCTTTTCTACATTTGATTGAAATCTGTTTCAAGATTTCTTCTCTGATTTATTTCTTTTATTTTTTGTATGGGGAGAGGAAACTGTTTTTAACAAACCAAGATAGTGGATGATATAATTACAAACAACTGGCTGCTTTGAAAAACAGAAGAATTGCTAAGATTTTGGTTTAAATATAAAAACAGTAAATTTTTATTCTAGGTAAACTTCAGTATATAAAGCCATCTTGACACAAAGCAAGCAAATAAATAAAAAGATGAGAACTTAATTTTCTGATTTGAATGTACATTGAAACACTGACACAGTACAATAAGAACAGTTTTTTAATAGTGCCAGTGAACCTATAGGCCAGCTGCTAACTCTGAAAATATGTTGCCCCACAGACAAATGTGATCTCTATGGAGAAATACTTCATTAAGTTCTGTCTCCCCTGGTGGTTTTGTGCTTCTCACTACATATAGTTGATTCAAGTTCTTCCAGTCTGTTTCTTTACCATGTGACTCTTCAGGGATGGCCTGACTGGGTTTTTATAGCCCTAATGTCCTGCCTTCAAATCACTATGACAAGAAGATGATGTTTAAGTAACAGAGATCAAAATGGTCTCAACCTGATCAAAAATGACATTCAACATCATTGCTTTTGCCTACTAGTGGGCTACCCAGAGAAAGTCACAATATTTTGCTCTTGACACAGTCTTTGAAGTATGATAGTATCAGAAAATTAGAGGCCTTTTGACTGGCCTGTGGCAGTGAAGTGCCCTGAGAGTAATAAAATCCCCCAGTCATCCTCTCAACACCACCATAGTAAATAAACTCCCATTTAATCTTTGGGAGCAAATACCATAAGCATTGAGAAAAAAATTGCCATCTAGAGATAAAAGTACATCTAGTAGATACATAAACATCAGTGAAAGTCTGCCCTTTACTTATTTAAGTATTTTAAGTGCCTTGCAAATATTAAGTAGTGTCATTTTTATTAGGCAATTTCCTGCATTGAAGATTGTGCTAATTAATTTGTTAATCCCCAGCATTAACAAAAGACTGCTTCTGCCTTTTCCCCTGAAATGTTGCTACCTCAAACCCTCTTCCTTCTTTTCTGTCATCACCTAATTACGGCTTAGATCTTTTATGTTCATTTCAAACATGTCTTTACGCAAATGCAGCTTTTCTAAATACATAATTTTTAAATATTTTACTGAAGTAAGCATGGCCTATCCACCCCTCCTGTGGGCTGCATACTGACTTTGTTTCCTTCAACCTTTCTGCTCCCCAAGAACCTCATATAATCTGGAGGGTTGACTACATACATGGGCAGGTGGGTCTCATCTTAGTCTAATATAGCTAACTAATAATATAACTAATGAGAAAGTTAATACATCCAGTTGCAGCTTTCAAGCCTCACAGAGAAAAAACTGTCTTCTGGATGTGAGCTGAGAAAATGCTTAGTATATAGGTTTGCACAGAGGCTAACACCTTTTCTTTCTCTTCCTAACCAACAATGTGTTTCAAAGACTCAATTCACTCAAAGACTCTGTTCACCCTGACAAAAGGAACATAATTTCTATTCAAGAAATCATGCCCTTATAGCTTTACCTCTACTTGCTTATCTTAGCAGAGAAGCCATTCATAGTTAACATCTTTGCCTCTGTAGACATAGTCCCTTTTACTAGGGGTAATGCAACTGTTGAACCAATGCTTACAGCCTGGTATCGTCCACAGATTAATCACTTTTCTATAAGAGTACTACACACAAAATGTTCAGCTGTTGGAGTCTGAAGTAGCTCCACTGAAACCATGGTGGTGGATCAATTTATAGCAGTTGACTTTTCCAGTAAAAATATGATCCTGCAAGTATTTCCAAACCCAGGTGCCAAATACCACTTGTATATTTACATTAATGAAGAAACAGGATCAGCAATGGGAAGTGTTAGGTAGATATAACTACCCACATTGCCTACAGTATCAGTGCCATTGGCAGAATACATTTCAGCAAAGTGAACATCTCACACTTAGCAAATTCAAGAAGAGCCCCTGGAGATCTGTTGCAAAGTGCAAGTTTAACTGGCAATTACATTGATGAAAAATCATTAATAAAATAGAATAAACTGCTATAGAAAAATTATTTTTCAGGCACCCTGCCACCAAAGCGTTTGAGATGCATAAACAACACATTTGGTGGCACAGCACAATAAGACACTGATGGGAAGAATTTTATGACAATCTGTACAGCCAAAAGGAGAAGTAGCTGACCAAGGATTTGATTCTCTCTTCAGGTACCTGAACACCCTTTACCCACTATTAGCCAGGCTCAGTTCACACAAGTCACTCACAGAGAGTTCTGGAGCTAGGCATGTTCTATTTTCCATCTGAGTAGACAAGTGAAGAGAGAGCAGGAGAGAATCTTGTTTCCAGCTTGCCAGCACTTCAGGCACAATGCCAGGGTCAGCAAGACACCTGTGAGGAGACGTAAAGTTGCTCTCTTCTTTCCTTCCCTGCTCCCTCACCTACCCCACAGTCAGGAAGAATCAAGCTTTGGAATAGTGCAAATAGAGCATGAATAGAACAAAATGCAGAATCAGAGCCAGAAAACAAGGAATTAACAATTAGACAGCACTCTGACAAAAATAATAAAAAAATAAATCGGTAATTTTACTGAGCAATGCTGTGGCAGAGGCAGGGCTCTAATCAAATTACTCCAGGGCAATATTGTATCTGCTCAAGTTTGGACCCTCTTCCTGAGGATTCCCTCATACATGAAGAAAGTTCTTCTGAGCAGTGTTTGTTCATACTTCAAATGCTTTCGAAGTGCACTGTGCACTGCTGGATTTCTTCACTTGGCATCTCATTCATCATCCTCACTTACCCACACACTTCCCTTTCATTCTCTGGTTTCACTTTTCATTCTCTAGTGTCCAGAGAAATCACTCAGATTTGGACCTGTCTCTCTTCTGAGCCCAGCTCAACATCTTTTATTTCTGGCTACCTCAGAAATCCCCTAACAGCATCATACAGAGATCTGTATTTCCTACTTCTTCAGGCAGGAAGGCAGAAGTCCTGCATGCTGTGGCTTCCTTTGTCATAGAAACCAGACTAAGGTATCCTGTGGGGAAAAAATAAATAGCTTGACAACATGTTATTAATCAGAAACCCTTATGCTGGTGATCTTTAACACCTGAACACGCTGTTTTGCAAGGTCAGTGCTTTGTCCAGCTGGGAGTAGACATGCCCTCAGATGGGCCAGCAGCATAGCTCAGCACAGGTGCTACCGCTGCCCTAAATGTAACTGCTATTGCCAGCCATTGTCCTGCAAGGGAAAGCCAGTGAAGGGAGCTGACACGTGCAGCTCAGGCAGCTCAGAGGTATTTACTTGTAGTGCAATAAATTCCTGAGCTCAGCTCAGGGGCTGAGATACTATGCTTCCTATATTTATACTTTACCCATTCCTGCCCTTGTCCTGTCCTTTCTCTGGCCCTGGGGATACTTTTCCCACCTTCTCCTATGTCTGCCCATCTCCCCTACCTCTGTCCCATCTGACACCTACATAACCCAGAGCCCAGCCTCTTTCCTTTGCATCTTAGCCTGTCCTCTACTCTTTCCCCTTCCTTTTCCCATCTCTCTTAAGAGTATTAAGCCTCTGAGACCAGTTTGCTCTTTGACACCTAATCCCCAAAGCAGCAACATCAGCAGAGGGTAAGGTCCTTTAATACGCACGCACACACACACACACACACACACACACACACACACACACAAATCAATAGGGATAAAATATTTGTAAACAGATTACTCTCAAGATGATCTCCAATCTCAATCTGTCTCTTGAGGGTTTTGAATACTGATGCTCGTCACCATCATATCACTTCTGTGATAATCTCACAATGCTACAAAACCGCTTCAGAGTTCTGCACATACAGACTGCTTGTGAATGGTCTGCAACACAGAACTGAAGTCAAGAACTGCTAGTAGTGTGTTAAATCCTTAGGGAATTGGGTTTACACATTACATAATCCAAGGATTTTTTTTTAATATATATATTTAAGAGAATATCTAATTTTAACTGGGATCTGACGTATTGCCTGATCTGCAGCAGCCATTAAACTGAATTCTAATACACCTCTTTACAAACAGCTGTCACTCCTTAGTCTGATGTGTTGCAGCTCGCTCAAAACTTCCCTTGATCTAAGCAATAAACTTGCTCGAGGAGAGAACATTGATCCCACCAGAGAAAAGCTCTGTGGATCACAATATGAGGTGTCTGAAAACAGGGGAATATAATTTTCATTAATTATCCTGAAAGACTGGTGGTTTGTGCGTGGGCTTCAGGACAACAGCCTCCTCATAGAGCTTTTTCTAATGACAAATAACTGGGGTCAGCCTTATTAAGCAAAGAAACATTGTTGGTAATTTAAACGGTCTTGGAGATAAAGAGTACAGGTTCCTTTCGTCTCCTAAAAATACATGATTATCTCTTCACAGGCATGAAAAGCAACAAATGTGGGCATGGTACCAAAAATAACATTTTTGTTTCTATTCTTATCCCTTCATTCTTTCACGCTACGCCCATCTGCACTTCAGCTGTTGGGACAGGAGACTTCACAATCTAGGGTTTTATGCTGCAAATATCATAACACATACAATACATGCACGGTCACTGCTAACATTGGCTTTGGGCCATTTTAGTGAAAAGTCTGATACCTGTGCTAAGCCCATAGTGTTGGGTTTAGTGAGACAAGTGGGATTTATTCTTTTTTTCTTTCCCGTATTGCCAATTCTAAAGATGCTATCATAAATTGCAAGATATCTGGTATTTTTCTGAAAGCTCCAAGCTGACAATGTAGGTAAAAGTACTTTTAGTAGTACATTTTTCTTTGGAAGATTAAATTTCTGATCCTCAGAGCTGCTGAAATAACACTGAAATATTACATAAGCACAAAGTTCCCCACTAAACTGGCAGGGGAGGTTGGGTTGCACAGCAAACATGACAACATTACACGACAGAGGAGCACATGCCATTCAGGCTAGTGGCTCTGAAACAGGGTGGAGAAACTAAAATCTCCTTTTATTCCTCCCAGCCCCCTCTCTTGGGTGATTTGTGCCTGCAAGAAGGTTACACACACTGTACATATCAGGAGGCTGAAAAAAAACCAAAAAGTATAAAATCCCAGTGCCATTCTTCTTTTAAAGGGCTTTTCATTTTGTAGTCCATCTCTATTTTTTCAGGCACCTGAGTCATCATTTTGAATGTCAATTCTGGTAATTTTCACATTCTACTGGGTTTGTCCTGTTAAATGGAACCGTCAAACTGTCTGCTCTGTTTTGGTTAGTTTGTTTGTTTGTTTGTGGTGTTTGTTGTTGTTGTTGTTGTTGTTGTTTTGGGGGGTTTTTTTTAGGAGTCCTGTAATTCCTCCCTAATATTTGTCATGTTCTGCAGGTGGGAATGGGCTGAAGCTGAGCTTAGAGATGTGGAGCCTTCTCTGCTATGGCAAAATGTGAGATGTAGGCTGGAGTTTTCAGGTACTGCTGTTTATGAGCATGTTCTTGCTCCCTCCAGTGCTTTCCTTTGCTTCATGTACTGCTTAACAACACAGGAGCTGGCACGGAGCAGGGTGCTGGATTTCTCATTACAGGCATCCCACTTCTCATTGTAATGCAATCACTGTCTGTAGATGTACAATGCCAGTGCATGAGCTGCCAGTAAATGATTTTCCAATTATTGCTCAAGCAAATCTATGAATTATATTCAAGTGTGATTTCATGTAACAGTTAAATTCTGTAACCATCTGTTTCCTTTCCATGAAGAACAGTATTTCATCTCTCCTTTCTCCTTTGTCATTTTCATCTTATTTTCCTTCAGTTGCGTGGCAAAGTACCCATATCAGGCCTCATTATTTATTTAGTAGTTTTTATTATTTGTTGTGCGAAAAAGATGCCTTAGATACAACAGAAAAATAAGACTATTGGAAACCCAGGTCTAAATCCTCAGGCTGAATTTGTAGATTGGGTGTGAATGAGAAAGAAAGTAGTGTTAGGAAGCCATCCCAAAATATGAGAAGAATTTGAGGCTATGTAATTAAAAGACCCTAAAATGAAAGGTAATGGGGATAGAATGTGAAGCAGGAATAAGGGCAAGAAAGAAAGAAAAAGGATAGGTGAAAAGTGGACAGTTATTGATAACCCAAGGACATTGTGTCAGCCATAATGAGAGTGGTTGCATGTCCCACAAAAGGCTGCAGTAATTTAGCCCCTGAAACTATTATTATTGTAATTATGCCCACGGGAACATAAATCTCTCAAATTCACTGGATTGGCATAGCCTGCAGCCACAATTTGAGAAGTCACCATATCTCAATAATATTGTGCAGTTTAATAAAGTTTACTGATTCTAGCACTATTTATATAATGTCTATAGGACTTCTGCCTACAATATATTATAGCTGTCAAACTCAAAACTTCTTTAGATATGTGCTCTATTTCAGTTCGCATTCCTGCACTGATTGTTCTTCAATGTACTGGCTTGTTTTAAATGTGGAAAATTTAGTTTGAGGCTCATGAAGACATTGTATGCTTTTGGAAAGTTTTCAGGACAGATAGCATGGGCCAGTGTTGCTAACTGGAAAACTAAATAATTTTCTATGAAAATGTTCCTGTGGTGATTTTTATTAACTTCTAAGGGAAAATCCTCACCTTGTCAGCACCAGTATTATTCTGATAAGAGCTGAGGTAATAAATATGATTGTGTGAGGTCAGAGAGAGGGTTTCCTACATAATAAGCAACAATGTCAATCATGATAACAGTCTCTCTGCTCCCCCCTCTGCTTATCTGTTGCATGGAAATACAACGCTGCTAGTAAAGTCCAAATCCTCTTAAATCCCAGCATTATATTGTAAAATAAAATTGATGTCTTCAAATTAAAGCGCAGGATGCACACAAAGCTGCAGAACATAACATATCCTACCACTCTGTTAGGCTAGACTCTGCTGTGCCATGGATGATTCACACACTATCTCATCAGGTGTAAATGGATCTTCAGTATCATAATGCTGATAAGATCTTGACCTAGAAATTGTTTTTGAAAACCCATGCCTGACCGAAAAAATAAGATCTGATCTTATTTTAAAACAAAATATTTCAGAAGGATAGTGGACTTTTTGCCCTATGAATAGTCTGTTGCAGAAGGACTAGCACAGTTACCCATGTGTTCCCTTAAGCTGCTCTGTATTTCTTTCCCATAGGGCAAAGAACACAGTTACAGAGTAGACTACAATACAGAAGTTTCACTCAGAAAAGCTGAATTTAAAACATACTATAGATTACTTCTGATGATTTAGTGAGAGACATGGTAATTGTACCATGTAATAAAACCCAAAATGGTGTGTGGTGTGGGTGCAGGGGAGAGTTGACTCTGCTCTGTCACTCAGCAGTATGGCCACACTAGGAAGAGCTGATTTTGGAAACTCCTGAGTAAGGAAGCTGGCACGGGAGATGGTACTGCAAATAAATGTGCTGTTTTCACAGATACTTCTCTTTGGTTACATAAGCAGGCAAGGGCTTTTGGATGTGCCAACTCATCCTGTCAGCTACTTATTGCCGAATGGAGGGGCTAGTAATCACCCCAGAACAGCTGCACAAATAGAGAGACATCTAATAGCTTGAATTTCCCCTTTTTTTGTGGTGCCCTAACCACACAGTACTGCTCTCCAGTAGACACTCTGCCTTCCTCCATAATAACATCTAACAGTTAAATCTAGGTCAAGAGTTGAAACCACAAAGAACTATTTGTCTACATAACTGTAACATTTCTGGCACTGTGAAGATAAACAAAACCAGCAAAAACAGGTATTTTTAAAGACTTAAGGAAATTCATTCTAGGTATTTCAGTGCTCTTTGGACAAGAATAAGGAAAATGGGGGGAGAAATGTAATTTGTGAATTTGAACAGATCTCCTCCCTAGAATTACAAGTGGCTCTTTTGTCAATTAAGCAAGACATTCTAAAATCTTTGTGTAAAAAAACATGTTAAAAATATGGGCTAATCTGCTTTGTAACTCCTTTTGGCTAAGTGCATTGTCACTGTGTTCCAGAGCACAGCTCTATACCCTCATCTGGCAATCAGGAGTGTTTTCTGGAGCAGCAAGTGGGAAAAAAAGTAAAAAATAGAAGCCCCTTCCTGCTTCCTGACCAATATATTCTAGGTTCAATGTTACATTTGAGTTATATCACCTTCTGCATCAAGTTCATATGGCTGAGATGCACTGAAAATGTTAAAAAGAGAGGGAGGCAATTAATGCTGAAAAGAATCAACCCCAACCCACCCAAACCTTAAATAAAATCATTCCACTCTATATCACTTTGTTAAAATAAGCTTTTTAGCAGATGTTAATATTCTAAGCGGGCTGGCAGCCTGAAAAGAGTTTGTGGGAATCAGGTAGCACACATGGGTGGCTTGGAGAGAACCCAAAGGTTATTTAATATTTTCTTCATGGCCCAGGTGTTTGTAATGGGCCAGAGAAGACACGATCCTTACCCCTGGAACACAAAATCAGTTCAGCAGTGTATATAGTGCAAAATTCAGGTGCCACACAGAATGTGAGTGCCAGGAACAGGATTATCAGTATCATGAACAGCACTGCCACTCTTTCTGAGTGCATGACCCCCTGCAAAATCCAATTTGTTGGATTTTGGAGATCATTCAACGATTGGGAGAAGATGAGTCACAGGCATCTAAGGGGTAATATTGTGTAGGTTTTGATTTTGACTCTCATTGCTTTTACAACACAGAATATACACAAGCTAATTTTATTGAATGCTGCTATAACAAATCCCTCATGTTGACTGCTCTCTGCAGAGGGCTCTAAAATTAAAGTTATAGCTATTTAACTGGTTTGCAGCTCAAAGAGTGCAGTTGAGACTAATCTTGACTAAAGTGTGGTTGTTTGCTGAATATAACTTCACTGAAACTGCTGACTTCTTAAAATGTGTGCACCTCTAAGAGCTGTTGGTGCATCTCTAGTGTTAATAGCTTGTATTTGTGATACTGAGTAGTGCTCGGTTCCCTTCACAAGAATTCTCCCTGCAGTACCCAAAGGTTTAGACCAGTTATCCAGATATAGAGTCTGGAGCTTTATATAGCATATATAGCATTCTGTCTGAGATCAAAACAAAGGTAGTCATTTGAGCATGAAGCAAGTATCTAAAAATAGGCTTGGACTCCTAAACTTATATGATTCATAGGTGAATACATCAACCATGAACAACTCCCAGAAAATTAAATATAGATCTAGGACTCTGCAAGCATGAGCATTACAATTATGATAAGGCAAACTATGATGGAAATCTACGTCATGCCTACCATCACCAGCCAATGCAGTATGGTTTCTCTCTCACTGACAGAAGGACAGATAGCCTCATGCTTACCACAAGGTAGATAATTCCCAGAGCCAACCACTGCAGTAGGGTTAACACAGGGTCCAGACCCTCACTGACCCTTCCATGCCTTATCTGAGCACCTGTATTGTACACCATAAGATCTAGTTCCAGGACCTTCCACGTTCTTTTCAGAAAGGGCTGGATTGGCTCTGAGGGCATTTAAAAGCATAAGCCAGTTTTGCCTCTTGTGTAGCATATTTCCATATTGTTGAGGGCTAGACTGCATGGAGCTTTGAATAGCCTGGTGTAGTGGAAGCTGTTCTTGCCCATGGGAGTGGGGTTGGAATTCAATGATCTTTAAAGGTCCCTTCCAACCCAAACCATTCCATGATTCTGTGTTTCTATGTTTTCAGTTCAGTATACAGGGAAAAGGAATACCATTGTCATATAATACACACACCTTGCTTCTTACCCACTAATTACTAGGAGCAGTTCTAAACTCATCTTATGCAGAGAGCAGTATATAATTACATGAGATTAACTTCACCTTGATTTTATTAAATTTAGGAGTATGACAAAATAGCCTACACCACTACTTCTCAGACATGTTTGTGAAGTGTTTTAAACACTTACAATACACTAAATGCCAAGTGTTAAGTATCATGATGTCAGTTGAAATGCTATTGGTGCAGTAGTGAAACTACTACTACATTTTTTATGTACTGAAACCAGTCACTAAAATGTTCTTGTTTGTTTCCGCATAGCACAACTAAAAGTGGCAATACACTGATGTATCTTGCCCGGTATCTAGAGAATAAAGACAAGCTTTATTAATTACTTCTGACTTCAAGTTTCTATACACTGGAATGTACTAAAAAAATTATATGCCATGCTAGAGGTGCCAGGTAAACCTCTGTTACTGCTGTGCAATACAAATGAGAAACAATGGGTTTGCTTAGTACTCCACTGAAATCCTTCTTACTCTGCTTCACATTAGTTTGTGTTTTGGTGTGGGAATTTTACAAATGCGATATGACAGTGCAAAATATTTTTCTCTCATGGTCTAATGTCAGGAAAATTATCTGTCTGCATTCAGAACAGCACCCAACTGCACTGTTGTCTGCAATAAGATGGTGTCTGATGTCGCTCAAACAAACAGATACATTCATTTCTTTCCCAGAGTGAAACAAGAAATATTCATAAGTGACAACATATTTGCCATTCTGCTTGTGCTAGTTCCATCCTTGTATCTTATTATTTTTCTCAAACTGTTCAGGTACACCAATTTCAAATCTTGCTCAATAAACATTTCCTTTCTACCCTACTTGATATAAATGTTACTGGGGTCTTATCAAGGAATTTCCACAAGAATTATGCAGAGGAAGTGCAACATTATAATCTGTTTATTTATCATCCTAAAGAACAGAGCTGTCCTGACCCTAGATCAATAATAATTCCTTAATGAAAATGCAAGTCACAAACAGAATGCCTAGTCAGAAACAACTGCCTTCTAAACTAATCTGCCTTACAGATGAGTAAATTAACCAAACAACCAGTTAAACAAATACTATCATGTTTACTTTCTGTAACGCAAAGAAGGCAAAAGCTGAAAAACATTCTCAGGAACAAATTAAACACAGTAATTACCTTTTAAAAAAACCACAATTGTTAACAACTATAATACAGTGTTTTGCGTCTTTGACTACCTATATTAAGTAATTAACAGTGCAGAGTAAACTGAATGCTAAATAAATCCTGCGTATTGTTTGCTTCTGTTTATGCCTGTGTAATTAAATTCTGATTCTCTGCATATGTCCTGTTTCATCAGGTCATATCAAATCATGTTCTGTCAGTGTTTATTAATTCAGCCTAAATCCAGTCACATGGCACACACTTCAATGAACTCAGTATTAAAAATGCTTTGTGTAATTCCAGTCTTTTTAAAATGTGAATAGATACATCTGATTACCCAGTGACTTGCATGTCAAGTTTATTTTATTTCAAGGATGTCTTTTACTTAAGGTGTTGAGCTGTCACTTAAAACAGTATTCCCCTTTACTTTTAAATTGCAACACACAAACTATAGAGGAGTTGATTTCCTCTCTTTGTAAGAGGAGTGACTTGAGCTAACACTAATGGGAATTACTGAGGCATGCCATTAAGGTTTTAGACATCCTCAGGTTTCCAACAAGACTAAGAAGTACTGCTGTGCCACTTACAGACTCTTTTGTGAAAAGTAAAAGCTGAGCAAAGGAACACAGGCAAATTTTCTTTCTACCCTGTTATTATTAAGTCTCATTTCAGCTGTACACATGGGACAATAAAAAATTAAATATGTCCATTATGTTCTGTGAGTATGGTTACCTGCAGAAAAACAGGGAGTGAGGAGAAAATAGCAGATGAACAGAAAAGAGAGAAAAAAAATAACTGGTTTACCTGATGCTGTACAGCACTTTTCCAGTCTTAGAAATCCTCAGCAACTTGTTGTCTGTTGTGACATCATGGAAGTTTGCTCCCTTCTCATTGGCAAAGAATAAGTCTGGCTTCCAAATAGAGTCTAACATAGAGGGATCCAAATCCAGGGAATCGTCGGGATATTCGCTGTAAGCCAGGCGTGAGTCATTCCACTGTTGTCTCAAAAATATATTCACTCTGTAGTCCTACAGAAATGCCATGTGAAAAGGTTACTAAGCCACTTATTGAAACTTGGAGCCCACTTCAGCTTTCTTTATGCTGTTAGACTTACTACAGTACCAGTGTTACAGAAAACATTTATGTTATCCTTTGAACATGAGAGATCTCATTCGAAAGTAAAGCAGTCTAAAAGCTGTGTAGAACCAAACACACACAACTGGCACATTTTCCAAATCAAAATTACTTCAATGATGAAAAAAATATTAACTGCAACCTCAAATATTAAATATAAACCATTTTCCAATGTGATGGATTAACTCAGAGGTACTTAGAAAGTCAAAAAGCATTGCAGCTAGATATAAATAATTTCAACAAATATTCTACAAAAACTAGTAATTTAAATAAATTACTTCCAAAATGTAGATCAATTATTTCTAATGTACTCATGAATAGTTGCTAATTCAAATGAAGCCAGATTTGTATAGAGTAAATTAGATCAGCACTACTTATTTACTGTTTGTATCCTTTTTTTATCTACTGTATGCTTTTCTCTGTATGTTACTTCATTCACTCCTCCCTCTCTGCATCCCGTTGAAATTATTCTAATTTCATTCTTCTGCTCTGTGGTCTGCCAGTCAAAATTGGGAAAGGCAGCAATTACTTAGAGGTTCATTTAGAACCGGCATTAACATTGTGTCAAGAACTATTAAAGGGAATTGTGAAAGGAGCTTTTAGGGTCTAAACTCTCTGGAGGGAATGGAAAGATGCTAATGCGTATTCTCCTTATCCTGAAATTCCAAAGTCAGCAAATAACAGCTTCATCTCCCCCATCTTTCCTTATTATTATAAAACATTTACCTGAAATTACTACATTTCACTTGCTTGTGAACACTCTGTTAGAAACACATCTATTCTTCCTTGAAAGTGAAAATACTTCATAATATTTATAGCAATAATGTAATCAGAAGGAATATTTTATCAAATAATTCTGCCAACTGTAAAGCCCCTCACATTCAGGATTTACTTTATGGTAAGCTGGAGTACATTAATATGGCAGCATTGTGCTTTGACTTGGAAAATGTATGAGCTGACTCGGGTTTAGTTAGGCAACTGAACTGCATAGTCTAAAGAATTTATCATCTATGAAGTGTAGGTAAATATTTTCACCCAGATTAGAGCTGCAGAAAGCAGTTTGCCCAATATTAAGACTCTGTGAACAAGCTTCTCCAGGCTTGAGCACTTCCTATCTTTAGTTCAGTGCATTTGTGACAAGGTGTATTTTCCCTAAGAGATTGATTCTGACATCCAGATTGATGAAGTTTTCTAACCCATTGGGATGATGCTTTACATTCTCACTAGGAACATGGGGTTTTTTTCTTGCTTTCTTTATCATTTTCTTTTTGCTGTTGTGTAGATGTGAGTCAAAACAGAAATGTCTACTAATCAAAGCAGGACAGGCCTGAGAGGTCTTAAGAACAGCACATGTGTTCAAGATACTTACAAAAGCTTGTATCTGTTTTTCACAAGCCACTGTACTTTTTATGATGGTGTTGTTTCATACAGGATGAGGACTTGTAAGGATACACTAACCCTAATCATACTTTCCCTTGTGTTTTCATCACAGAAGCTGAGCGTGTCTTATAAGTTTAATGAGACAGTTTTAGTTATAAATCCAGGAAAGCACTAGATTTTTATTCTGCAGAAAAGAAGGCAGGAGCTGTCATGAGCTGATTGAATAAAATTGCTACAACTAGATGTGCAACTGACTTCTTTTTTCTTTGAAATAAGATATATAATGAAGCCTATGGAAAGCAGAGGGCTTTTCCCCCCATGACAAAGAAATCATAAATAAGTCAAATTAGTAAATTGTTTAGAAATACCTAAAAATAAATATTTTAATGAACTTCAGTGGTTTGTGATTCAGGTAACAGAAAAGAGTCTGAAGAATCCTTATTCAATGAAGAGTTTGCATATGATGATATATATTATACCAAAAGCATAAATAATTTTGAAAGGATTACACTATCTTTTCTAGTATGTATCTTCATAAATACATCAGAGCCATCATACTGACAAACTCAGAAAAGCTTTCTCATTGTAAGTTTTGTTGTTAGAAGTATAACAACACTGAAAATTGTGTTTATGTCTGATAGGCTTTGCATACATATATATGTATAGATAATTTAGTAAGAAAGAAAAATGGAAATATAACATGCACAGCACAAAACTGCAGTTTCTTTTTTCTCCTGTTCTTGTGGTGTAAGCACTTGGGAAGGATGTGTGTTTACACAGTCAGACTTAATCATGCGAGGAATTTTGGATTTACTTTTCCTGTGCTAACATTGTTAACTATCTTCTGAAGAAAAATTCTCCTGAGAAAACTATCACAACATAGAGCTCAGGCAGACTACACTGTGTATTTTGGAAGCTCCTGAGGGTAAAAGTGGGTGGACTGTAGTAATGCACACCTACACAACTATGAGTATACCTGCTCCACAAATTCTTTCTGACAGCACTACTGCTCTGAACGAGGAGCATGGACCAGAAGATTCAATCAGTTTGCAGCATAGCTCAAGGCAACTCAGATAAACAGTTTTTGTCTGTTGTCAAGCCATAAGATGGGAGTAATACTCACATACTGAAGAAATAGTCATCTGATTAGTTTTAGTAGATTTATCTGAAGATTTAGGGACTCAATCTATAAATACACTGTGTTATAGGACTCTGAATAAAAATCGTCTTTCAGCAACCACCAGATTCGCTGCCCAGAGCTTCAGCAAAGTCCTTGGTCCCTTTGGTCTCAGGCACTGCTATGGCAGGGTTGATGCAGGGGAGCCATGCTCCCTCTTCAGTGTTACTTTCTGTCTCTGGACTGATCTTAGCCTTCCTTCCATTTTCGACCCCTGCCAATAGCATTGATCTCTCAGGCTTTGAGACTGATGCCTGACGAAAGCAGCAGACTTAATCTGTCCTTCCATGCATAGGAAGGTCTTGCCAAAGAGACTGCTCTCTCTCTAAATCCTAAATATGAATGCTAACTGAAGAATAGTGGTTTAATGACCTATTTTAAGGCTCAGAAGATGTTACAGAAGATCCCTGGGTTACCTATGTACCTAAACATGCAAGGTGTCCCCAATGGCTTCAGTGGGAGTTTCTTACACAATTAAAACTATACATGTGAATTAATCCACATGTAACAAGCTCATTTGCAGTTATGTTTTTTTCTACTGGAAAAATAATACACATTCAGACACAACCAAGCTTTTAAGACAAAGGAATGGCATTTTTTTTCTGCTAACAAAAGTACGCAAAACACAACTAGAGTCTGATGCGTTTACCCCAGCAGAGAACCTGCTGCACAGTGTCAGTCACTGATTATGGGGCATAACAACAATAATAATGTCCTCACAGTTAATAATTTCTGTAAGTAACAATTAGCTTGTAGATGTACAAACTGTTCTTAGTTTCTCCTACAGCTGACAGCTAAAGTTCCTGGTCATTAGCAGCATTGAACATCTGAAGTCATTGGGACTCCACCCAGCCCAATGTGGATTACTCATCCTTGATACTCAGCTGCAGTCATGCTGTATGGTGAATTTTCTGCTGAATACTGCAAGTGTGAATGCTTCCAAAAATGGATGGAATTTACTGGCATAACTGATTTATTCAGTGAACTTGCTCAGGAATGCCTTTTCACCTTTCTTTGCTAGTTAGGACTTAAATAAATCAACAAAGAATATTTCAAACAATTACATCTTGACTCATCTTCTTTTTTACTATTTTTATTTTGGTATAATATATATCATTCCAATATGGAAGAAACCATTTATTTTGTAGAAAAAAAGAAATCAATTTTGGTACTGCCCCATATGTGCGTTATAGTACAGAAAGTCTAATACATTTGCATTTTTGTTTCCCTAGATCTTTGGGAACAAAACTCATGAATACTCTGTGGAATTCACCTGTTTGGAGAGAACCAGCACAAAATCCTGATTTATTTCTGAATTAAATGTTTTAGCTTTTAGAAGAATATGCTGGACATAAGAGCTCTGCTGGCCTCTCACAGAGGGATGAGTTTCATGATGGTGTCTGTCCTATTCAGAAAACAGAAGCTACTCCTGCTAATGTTGTTGAGAAGCTGGCTTACTGAATTTAGTAGGTCTGAGACTGTAATCCTGTTTTCCATGTTCATTTCTCCTACTGAAACAAGTTTTCATCTCCCAAGTTTCTAATGAGCTGCTGCAGATCATCCAAGTTGTGTTCTGATAATGTCCCTTCAGTACATATGCATGGTTTCGCTAAGCATTCCTGTCCTCTGAGAAAGGAGTGTCTCTATTCAATTTACAGTCCAGGGCTTTAAATGAATAGCTTGGTTTTATGTCAAAACCATCAAGAGCACTTTATAGGGAAAAAATAATCCTAGGAGTCAAACAAAAATCAGTACTTATCACAAGGGATGACAACATTTTTACCACATGATTACGTCTATTTCAGAAAGGCAAAGTAGATGGAACAGTAATTGATGTGTGCCTCTCAGAGCAGTTTTAAAACATCCTAAAAGTGACGGCACTAGTACTTAAAGAGGTGACAGCATTAAGAAAATTAATATCAAACCATTGAACATCATCTAAGAGAAAACTTTCCACAGTTTCTCAGATATTATGAACAAAGCAAAATAAGAAAGCCAATAGTCTTTGTTTTCATCTAGTTGAATGTTTGGCTGTTTTCAGCAGAATGTGTTAATGAACATTGGAAAGGTGCACATTAACATATTTGATAGAAAGTAAAATGCAATGAGGGGATTTAATCAAAGCAATGAAGGAGTCTAATTAATGCAATCAGCATTAGGTCGTGCAAATATTTTCATTGAATGCCATCTTGTAAAGCTAGTGACGTGCAGGATTTTTTGCTACTTAACACTATGCTAATGCCTCTGCACGCTAGGATAAACAGATGTGGCGGGGTAAAAAAGGCTACATGCCTAGCTATCTTCTCAGAATCCTTTAAATATAAAAAAAAAAAGTTTAAAAATAAAAAAAAAAGAAAATTAAGTCAGTTGATAATTATGTTACATCAAGATATGTTTTTTCCTGTATTTTTTAACTTGATTTTAGTTTTCATTTAAAGTGTTTTTAAAATACTACAGATACACAGGCTAAAGTTTAACTTAACTATTTATTTTATGGCTTTGTATGTTATAGCTTGTCATTTATAGAAGAGTCTTTCCCACGCTATTTAACAAATCAACCTGCCCTAGGTATAACTTTTACTTTATCTCTAGAAAACACTAAATAACATCTTAGGGGGTCTTATGTAAAAATATTTGGGACATTCCTTAAGCATCACTTTCTAAAATGATGGCATGAATTACAATTGAATTTAAATGAAGTATTTGAATATTAAATTAAATACGTTGGGCTAAATCTCTGTTCTTCCTTTGTAATGCAAAGATCGCAAGGCAATATCTATCCAATTTTTATGAAAAAAATATTTATTTGGTATATCTTAAGTCCTTTTGTGTAGCAAAATCCTTTTTAGCTACCAAGAACTCAATCCTACAGGATGCTAAGCTTCTTTACTGCCTCTGGTTTCATCAGATGCAGAAAGACCTGGATTCTGTGTAGCAATGCCTGCAAAGCAGTTGGAAAACTACCTTGCAGTTCTTCAGAAGTGTCCATAGTTTTCTATAGCCACATGAAACAATGAGAATACATCTTGCAAAATTTGAATGAAGGTTAATTTATTTTGTGGTAGCAGTGACTTGAATAGTTCAGTCAAAAAGGAATTTGTAACCAGGCTCTTTCTGGAATTGATTTAACATTCTTCTTGTGTACGAATACCTGATAATCATTCTGGGTTTATCACATTATTATAAGAAAGCCATTAAAAATCACTCTCTGGGCTAACACCACTAGTCAGATATATGTATGCTTGAATAAATAAGTGATCTTTTTTACTCATTATTTGAAAAAGATTTAAAACTTCAGCGTCTTTTTTAATTGCTCAGAAAAGATTTTATTTCTTTTTTAGCAAATAGTAAAAAAAAAAAAAAAAGGAAAAAAAGAGAAAATTCGTGTCTAGAGTAAACCAGAAAAAATTTGGACTAAAATTTTAATTTCAATTTTTTTAGCTTGTCTCCTTTATCCTTAAATTTTGGCAATTTTAGAAGAAAAATCTCATCTTGACATGAAAAATTGAGCTATTTATTTTTGTATGTAACAAAATTTAAACTCTGCAATGTTTCATTTTAGTATATTTTTTGACTGATAGTGTTATTTGAATTCAGTCAAAATACACATTTCAGTCAGCTGGGATCCCTACTACCAATTTAACCCTCAAAATGAAATCATAGAATTATAGAATAGTTAGGGTTGGAAAGGATATCAAGTTCCAACCCCCCTGCCGCGGGCAGGGACACCTCACACTAAACTATCTCACCCAAGGCTCAAATACCCAAGTTTCCTTATAGAAAAATATGTTTTAGTTATTTAACTCAAGTTATACATTCATATGCAATGCACAGAGATTTAGCAAAGTTAAACAAGAGTGTTCCGGCAGTTCTGTCAGCACAATCTGCAGCAGCAGATAATTCAACATGTGCTGTAAAACCCACTCAAAATATGGAGTGCTTGGCAAGGAGCCCCACAGCTGAGCTCTAGCCATTCCTCTGCCTCTTCAGTGTTAATAAGACCTGAAAAAGCTGGTTTATGCTCACCTATATTTGCTGCCATTAGAGTCAGTACAGATTATGTAGGTATGTTTAGACTTGGTAGTTGAGTTTAATGATTTATATATCTTTTTGTATAGTTATTTTAGATTTCTTTTATTTCAGCTCAGCTGGTAGGCTTGTAATAGCTTAATAATTTAGGAATGTCCCCACGTCCTGAGCATCTCTATTCTACATCACATCCCACTCCTTCACAAGATGGCTTCAATGACCAGTCCCACTCACCATTGTAGTTTCTGCTATTGAACCAAAGCTGTTGATAAATATGTTGCAGGTAACATTTACAGGAGGACCTGCAAGTTGAACAATAAATAGAAAAATTGACAGGTTGTGTTCATGACATGTATTAAGCATTGTTGTTCTCTTGCCAATGGCATCATAGCACTTACCATTGTGGTTTCTGTGACTGATCCAAAACTGTTGATAAAAATATTGCAAGTAACGTTTACTGGAGGACCTGTGGAATGCAATAAAAATGTTGCAATATACATTGAAACAAAAGTACAGATCCCTCAGCCTCCGTACAGTCTGGTACAGATGTGGCTGAAAACAAGTGAAAAGTGAGTTTTCCCAAACAGATCATTTAAATTTTGATGAAAAGAAAACATCATTAACAGTAATTTAATTAACCTAGTTTCATTCGAAGTTGTTATATAAATACACAGAACTACATCCTTGCGTTTAAGTATTTATGAGAAGAGTTGAGTGAGGGCGTAACAGTTTTTTCTTTATCTACTGTACCAATGCAAAATATGCTTTAGCATTACAAACACTCCTCTCTCATTTCCTTCTCAGACTTAAAATTAAAATATTATCTCTCCACATTTATTCCACTCTGTATGCAAAGTCTTGCCACTGAAATTCTCAACAAGGACTACTTTTCACATTGACTCAAATCCACTGAAAATAGACTTGGACAAGCAGCCTTTTGTGAACCTGATCTGAAGACGTCTGCATTGCCATAAGCAAATATTTTAGCAATATCTGTTCTCGCTCAACCAAGCTTTTGTTAAACAGCTATTTGTAATCTCTTCCCTTCCAGATCCTTTTCTGTTTTTCAGCAGTCACTGACATGTAGCAGAATGAATGAGGAGTTAATATTTAATTAGTTATCTGTTAGCCACCTAATTTCTTAGGTGTGATGAAATAAACAGCCGTTCACAACTGAATAAAAAATGATTAATGCTAAATGCCTAAATTTCGGTGACACGAAAGTTGGTACAAACATCGAGTATCAAGTACATTCTTATCTCTTCTCTCATTATTTTTATTCACATAATTTTCCTAATATTAAAAAATGTCAGTGCACAGAATATAAACAGCTACATTTGGTTTCATATTTAGACCTGAAATTGCTTTACAAAAGATGGAAACATGATTACTTTCTTTTTTGAAAAATGGAAAGATAAGTAATATGTCAGGAATGCTTGCGACCCTTGTCATCTTTCTGTCCTTCATATCTGGAAATGGCTTCAACGAGGATTTGCTTCTGGCTTCAAAGTAAGGCTGGACAGTTTGTAGTTCTGGATCCTCCCACTTGTCCTTCTCAAATATAGGAATGATTTTTTTTCCCCCCATGATGCAGAACCTCCTCTAACGGCCATAAAATTTCAAAGCTAACTAAGAATGACCTCACAATACCATCAGCCAGCTCCCTCAGCACTTGTGGGTGCTTGCTATGTGGTTACAATGGTCTTATCTGTACCCAGTTTGCCTAAATGCTCTGCAGTCTGATTCTTCTCCACTGAGTTTTCCTTGATCTGGACTTTCCCGTAGGTCTCAGACATATGGGATTCCTGAAGACTTTACCAGTGAAGACTGAAGTGAAGAAGGCATTGAATGCCTTGTCGTTTTCCCATGTGTTTTGTCAAATTTTCTTTAAGCTTATGGTGTTGTATTGAAAAAGCTGCCAAATGTGAGGACCATGACTTTGAATCCTGAGTGCCAGCAGAACCCAGTAAACATGCTTACCTATGTTAGGAAATGCGCTACCACACCACAGATTTCAGTTCAGATGAACACTAAGTAGGTATGTGCTAGAGCACTGTATCTTACAACAAAGAAAAGAAAGAAAGTATCTGCCTTCATTTCTCTACTCAGTTGTGTCATGTCTTTTACTTACTTCCTGCTGGTAGATGTAAAAAGAAATGTAGAAATGTGGACCCTGGAAACTACTAACCTGTCAGTCTCAACTCTGTGCCTGGGAAGATCATGAAACAGACCCTAGAACAGAAGCTATGCTAAGGCCCATGGAGGACAGAGAAGTGGTTTGAGACAGACAGCATGGCTTCACCAGAGGCAAGTCCTGTCTGATCAGCCTAGCAACCTTCTGTTATAGAGTGGCTATATCAGTGAAGAAGGGTAGAGCTATGGATGTTGTCTATCTGGATGTCTGTAAGGCCTTTGACAAAGCCCTTTACAATATCTTTCTGTCTATATCGGATACAATGTGTGCTCACAGCCCTGGAAACATTCAAGATGAGGTTGGACTGGGCTCTGAGCAGCCTGATATGGTCAAAGGTGTCCCTACTGACTGTGGGGAGTTTGGACCAGATTATCTTTAAAGGTCCCTTCTAACGTAAACTATTTTATGATGATTATGATTCTGTGATTCTATAAACCTGATTTTTGCCAGCAAAACTGATCATGTTCTCTTCATCCTCAGATTTTCCTGGAAAGAGTTTTGTCAGTGAGACATCACCAATTCAGGTTTTTTCCTGATCATTTATATTTATTTATAAACATAAAAAATGTAATGCAAGATTTACAACTAAATGAGAACTGAAGATATTTACTAAAGAATCTTAAAATCTAACATTTGATCACATAAATCACAGATTATAATCTAGAAGACCAACTTTCTGTTAAAGTCAGTCTGATGGTGATGGGGTTTTGAAATGTGCATTAAAAAGATGAGCTAAATGAAGTAGATAAGAAAAAGATAACTAACTGAGCACTGAAGCTGGCTATGTTTTTATTCTTTTATATTGATCTTTCGGGTTTATTTTACTGTTAATATTCCAGTGGGGAAGGGGTGTATAGGTCTTGTACATCTTAAGAATTACACTGCATCCTATCAGATTTTTCTGATCTAATAATTCATTTAAAATGAAGGCAGTAAATTTCTATGAAGTATAGCCAAGGTTTGAGAACACGATCTAAAACTCTTCAAAGACAAAGAAAATATTTAATTTGCCTTTGTTGCCTAAAATCTAAAAAGAGTTTTCATTTCCTCTAAAAAATTAAGCAGAGTATACTTTATAATGAAATCCCTTTTCCCCCACTTGTTTTCTTTTTGCCGCCTCCAATGCAACAGGGTAACAGTCCAGCTGTATTTCAGGCACATTTGAGATAATCAAAGTGATTTTTGAGTCACAGGGAAAATGTCTGTTTCTTGAAAGGACACAGGTGAAAAAAGAAAAAAAAAAAAAGAAAAAACCCAAACAGGTAACTAATGCTCAAAGCCACCAGACAGTAGCAGATCTCTTGTATTCTGACAAACAGCTAAGATACTGTTTGTTTTCCCTACACTCCCGTCCCCCTGCAAATACTGCCAGTCAAGTCAACTACTCCTCCAGTACACTGCCTTATGGAAAAACTCTGACATTTTGATGTGTTACACACCTCCTGTGACTTCAGGGCACTTGGCACTTACAGAAAGTCCTCAGCACTCATCTGCTCACCCTATCCATGAGAAGCCTGACTATACCAAATATTTCCCTGAATTTGTTGTGGCATGTTGCCTCACAACTCATGTACCAAAGGTGTCTGTGACCTTGTCTGGTTGCCTGGCTAGAGACTGAATCCTTCCCTTGTCAGTTGCCAGAGGGGGTGAATCCATCCCACTGCATGGGTGAATCCCCATGTTGACTAATGAGTGCTGAAAGATGTACACTGAGCCCCATATAGCTGCTAAGTGCAGCTTTTGCTGAATATTCTCCAGTCTTGATAACACACAACCCGAAAGCTTCCTTCATTTGGTATGTTCTTGAGCAGACTTACTTGTACTCTTGTCCTGCAGATCATCCTAACTGCAACTAATCATATCTGTATTCACACATCCATCCTAAGTGACTTTTGGTATACAGTTTCCAGGCTGCACCTGGCAGCCTTTTTCTCTTCACATTAATTTCAGCCACATAGATAAAATATCATTAGTGGGAATATTATAATCATACAAGAGTTTTAAAATGATACCTCTGCACTTGCTAATTTTCTTTTATATCTCTATTATTAAGGGATTTTTTAAGGCAAGCTAAAATACCATACACACACAGAGAACTGTGGGCAAACCAGAGAGATGTGGAAGCAAAAATGAGAGATAATGAGGCAGAACCACCTCATCAGATGGCAGGGAAAATTTTGGCAAGATGTTTACAGGTCTGTGAAGAATCTTATGTCTTTCTCTATATGTAGTAGATTTTGGTCTATCTTCTGACTTTGGTCCATGTGCAAATGGTACAAATGGAAAGAGGTTTTTCCCACCATCTCAGTGCATACACAGAGGAGAGTGGTGAGCTGAACTGCCCTTCTTACCTTATCACAAAGAGCAAGATAAGCATCAGGACTGTTTCAAAAGACTAAAATCAATCCCATCTTAGTGTGAGGATAGAGCAGGTTCCCAGGAACAGGACCAAGGGGCAAAGTAAGGGGGCAGTGAACCCACCAGGGACTGAGCATCCTTTCATCTGTGGAACAGGTATTTCATGTCTGAGATCAAACAAGGGAGGTGATAAAATATGGCTGAGAGCAGGACAAAGACCCACGTGCTGATCTGAACACTGGTAACACAGATCCCAGGGCACCAGGGAAGGGTAGCAGTTGGAGATGGTTTCTTAATTGCCAGTTCTAAAGGCAGCTGTGGGTTTAGCAACCATTTATCCTCAGCCAAACTGAACAGCTTCTGAGTCCAGCACAGTCTTCTTGAGACCTGAAACAGAGCTAACCCCTATGGAGGGCTCTGCTTTTGCAGCTGCAGTTCTACAGGTGCCTGAATTACTTCAAAAGCTTGCCAACGAGTCTCTTCATGGCCCTCCAGGCACATCCCTGTAAGTCAAACAGCAAGGCTGAACTACTGGTGGGACACCTCAGATGGCCATGGTCATTAGACAGGAGCAAGTGACTTGTCTACCTTCATCGCTGCTCAGAGTATGGCATGCAGGGTAAGGACTGCAGAAGTGCTATCAAAGGCAATTCAGCCAACCTTGTGGTCAGGGCCCAGGGATATTGGGCCAAGGAGAGAAAGGTAGCTTTGATGTCCTAGAAAAATTCCTCTGAGCCACAGGGATCCTGTAGCTACTCCAGAAGCAGTTCAGCTTGCACACTTGTTTTCAAGGATTTGTATATTTCATAATCCAACCCCTGATGAGAAAATTTACATGATTTAACAAGCTTGAGCTTCTAATAAGAAAGCATGAGGTAGACCATAGGTAGTCTTTATTGCCAGTACCTAGGTAGGCCTTTTAATTTTCCTTATTGTTCTGCTTTTGGAAAAAAACAATGTTTTCCTCCATTTCAGCAGAATCATCTCATTAGAATGTTAACAGCAAGGGAGTCAGTCACAGGAGGCAAAATTAATGACAGCAGGAAAACATAGTTATCCTAAGGCTTAAAAATCAAGGTGACATTTCTTGTTGGGGAGTGATGCCTTTCACTTATGAGGTTGTCTTTCTGTGGGATTCCTGTAGAGTGCGTGCTCACCCTGATCCTCCAAGTATAATTATGACTGGTAAACTGAGAATTCCTTCTTCTTTGAAAGCACTTGCCACAACACAACGTACCCCAGAAATTATTATGCTTGTGTCACTTTTATTATTCATTGATAACAATTGTGCCTACTAAACAAAAACAAAAACAAAACAAACAAACAAAAAGACAAAAAAAGAAAACTCCAAATGAAAAAATAACGAAAACAAACAGCCACAGATTTCAGGAACCTGTGAAATACAGTAATTGTATGGTACTTTGCACTGATGCAATTTGCTTGAAAAATCAAATAAGAAAATTATTGTTCTGCTTCATCAAGCTAGAAACGACATCCTCTGAAAGTTCATCTGTCATATATAGTAACTTAGCTTGCTGAGAATGTCATACCTCCTGATGAGAATGTGGCAACAGTTTTGGGTGCTTGTTGTTATACATGAGACTCAGAAACATTCTGTGACATCCATATACATTTATTATCAACAGAATAAGACTAAGAAACACAAAGGCACTTATAGAGCCAGAGCAAGACCTGCAGAGAAATTTAGGTGTCTAAATTCTCTTTAGGACTGTCTCCCACTGATATCACTGAGCCCAAATACTACCAAGTATCTGAGGAATATATGTGAGCAACACCTCTTATGACAATTGTGTTTACAGACTGGAGGAGACACAACATGACCTACCCAAAGCAGCTGAGAGATAGAGGCAGGGCTGAATAGAATCTGCAGGAAAGCATTACAGAGAAAGTATATTTCTTCCTGGTTTCAGGTGCCTATTTCCAGATGTGCATATGCAGGCACACACACAAATATAAATAAACAAATTGTCATAAAGAGAACTCTCCTCTTACATCAAGATTTAAGCTGTTTCTCTTCACTTGGTTGACTTGAGAAAACATCTGACCAAAACCGTGGCCTTATGATGTGACCTGGATATGAAAAGGGAATACAAAATTCCAAACCTGAAAGCTCTTCTTCATCAAAATGCCTCTAAGGCCTCACAAGACAGATACTCCAGTGATTGTCAGATCCAGGTGATTAAAGTATGAGACACAGAAAGAAAATTTCTCTGGAGTAAGTACAGCTAAAGCCATCAATATATATACATTGACATAGTCTGAGATCAAACAGTGCGCAATCACTTTCAGAAGTGGTGAGTTTTCAGCTGTGGAACTATTGCTGAATGTAACAGGAGTTATGCCAGTGCAATCCTATCAACTTTTCACAGCAGGAGAATCCCTGTTAAGATGCATCTTTTTGTGTGCTTTTAAAGCACTTGTGAAAATTCTTGGATTGGCAAGCTTCACATTCAGTGAAAGCCTTTGTCCACAGACCCAGCACTGGAAGAGGAAGGTAAGTCTCACACTACAAAACCTTCAGTTCTGAAGTTGGCATTACAAGATAGTCTACGACCTGTTCATTCTTCCCTGACTCTTTCTGCAGAGGCTGATAACAGAAACATATACTACTGACAGCCCTGGGGTTCAGTGGGATATTTTCACATAGGTTATCTAATAGACAGTGCACAAGAACAATATTCAGGCACTATTTTATTTTACTGTGAAATGAAAAGCCGTTTAAACAGTTGACATGCTCCTGATTTATCTGGCTAACCTGAGCTAGTCTGCAAAGAATATATAGCCATCGAATATATATAGCAGTCACAACGAATTGTACAAATGTGCTGGAGCTGGTTTTCACGTAGGTAGTTTGAGGGCTGCAACTGATGTAGTCATGGCAGGCTGGAATTCACTGGAGGCCATTAACCTCAGGCATTATAGCTTGTGCGGAGCTCTTTATCATGTCGGTGTGGCACAGAGCATCTCTGAGCAAATTACTTGAAAGCTAACTCAGATATTTCTACACAAGCTTCAGTCGTACTTGTGACTGAGTGCAGCCAGTCCCAGAGCTAAAGCCTTCCATGTGCAAATTAGTCTGTGGGAGTAAATCTAAAAACCAGTGAATCACAAAACTTACATCCGGAAACTTCCTGTTGAAACTACAAGCCTACAATGCAAAGTTGATTAGTACTTATGTCAACTTTGAAAATATTCATATAAATGATTTAACTCTTCATACATCCATCAAACTTTGTTTTTTATCTCTGAGCCCTCCACTCTTCTTTCAAATCTTTCCATTCCAAGTCATAACAAGCACATCACTGCAAGACTTTCTGAAGTATTCCTTCCTCCAGTGCAATAGAGCAATGGATTGTATTTAGGGAAATCAAATTGGTTGCTTTTCTTATGACATAGAAAGATCCAGGCACCGGCTTCTTATCACAAAACAGTGCTCACTGAAGTGAGCAAATGGAAAGGCAGAGGGTCTCAGCCCCATAAGGAGCAAGTAGCAGAGATCCTCCTTGTACCTTATTCTGAGGAGCTGCTTGGTTGCTTTGCACTAATGGAGACAGAGGTCTTCACTGCTGATCGGCGTGTGAACTGCATGTGTGCAGAGGCCTGGAACATTCCCAAATGTGGTTAAATAAAAGATGGTATTGCATGTCTAGTCATGAAATTTGCACTCCAGTGTAGTCAATTAAGCTGCTCCTAAGTAATCTTACTTTTAATAATGTTTTACAAAGTCATTGTAGCCAACTCATATAAGAGACTGCATAGAACCACAAGATAAAAGATTTTCACTGCAAAGAGAAGGCAGGAGGGAAGGTCTACTTAGTGAAAAAGAAGTTTTACTACTGAAATGTTGTAAATCAGTCTAGGTTTCTATTTTCAGTCATGATGAACAGCTGCACTCTGCTCAGCATACCTCAAAATGTTTATTTTTAAAAAGCCAAAACCAATTAGAACTTTTTTGCTTTTTAAAAAATATTTCTTCGTTCTTTGTGATTCTGATCTTGCACCGCAGGAATTAATGAAAGCTCAGTTATAAACACCAGTATGTACTGTCTCAAGCACATGTCCACAGAAAGGTCTCAGAATCGATTTTAACTCCTTTAGTTTGCTCGTTTGAGCCTCACATACCCACTGTATTTCACAGTTCTGCCAGCTTTTCCTTTAATCTCTCCATAATGTTCCTTGTTTTAACTGTTTGAAGGCCTACACAAGACTCTGAGAAAAAGAGCAGTTTGGATGACTAAAATTATGAGCAGACATTGATTTATGGCTGCTAGGGAATTATTCACCAAATGATATATGAGAGACAGATGAATGATGGGATTTAGACAAATGGGATAGCTCAGACATAGGGATAAATGGCAAAAGAAATGATCAGGAGCTGGTATAGATGGAAATCTGCAACTGGTCAGGGACATACAGATCCCACTATATCTAGCAGTAATAAAATAAAATTTTCATTTTATTTTCAAAACTTTTCCATTTTTTTGCCTCCTTATAGTTCCACTAATTTCCATACTATCTGTTCAGAATATTACTTTGAAATTAATTCCTCCCTTCTGACTCTCAGCTTCAATGCTCCTATCATCTGATCTGATTCACATTTCTCTCAGCCTCCTACCCCTCCCATTCACACATACCCCCTTCATTTGGAACTTCCTTAATGGTCTCCCACACCCTGAATGCCAAAAGGATCTGTCTTGTAACTGCAAGACATCCTTAAGGCACCTCTTGGGTGTCTTTCACCAGGATTTTTTTCAGTCATCAGTTCTTCCTATATATAAAATGCCTGGAAGAATGGGAGATGCAATAAGAGCTCTTCACCAGCCTAGAAAGTAAGCATCTTATAAAGTAACTAATTTACTTTTTTATCAATACTAAATCAGCTTTATGATGAAGGATGTTCACTGCATTGCTGTGAGAAGCATCAAATGGCTTTCACATAGGCTTAGAGCTCTGCTGACATTAAGCCTGTTGCAGGGTCAGGGCATCTGATCTTTTTCTGGTTTCTACGATCAAAGCTATGCTGAGTAGGAGTCTTCTATGAAGTCATCTAAATGAGACTATACACACACTGACAAACTTACTGTCATGAACTGAATTTGTCCTTAATTATTTTTTAATTTTGATAAGTAAAATGTTTTATTTTATTAAAAAAAAGTTAAAATCTGTTTTTAACAGATTATGTGTGCTTTACCTCATGCAAAACACACCACAGAAGTGTGACAAAACCAGAATTCTCAGGGGTATGCAGCCAAAAAGCTGCAAAATTATTCTCAGAAGTAGAGAGCCAAAGAGCTGAAAAATTTTCTCAGATTTTTATTTTTAGGGTGGCTCCTATAACCAGGCTGACCAAAGGCTTTTTACACCTCAGACTTCTCCATTGGATGGGATATCACTGTATGGAAAGGAAAATTGCTGCATTCTGAAACTCTTATGTGGAGTGGCCACATCTTCATTTTAGTTTGGCATGAGGGAGAGTATGTACATGTGTTTATGCAACAGGCTACATCCAGCTATAGCAAAGAAGGATTTTTTGCATACACTCCTGATTTGGCCCCATGCATGTAATTTGCATACATCTTTTCAACAACTGCTTTAAATTGAAATGTGAGAATTTATAGCAGCATTCCGGCCAATGCGTTACTGTTATTTTATATTTTATTTAGGACTATTTCTTTATTAGACACAGTAAACAGAAAAATAAGAAAGATTAATCCTGATAAGACAGTTTTATAGCCTAAGACAAAGACACAGACAGCACACATTGGGAATATAGTCATTAGAGGCAGCTTAACATAATGAGTATTGATCAATTGTAATCTTAGCTTTTCCCTGACTAACTATGCTGGTTTAAGGAAAGCATTTAACCTCTTCTCGTCTATATTTCCCAAGCACAAAAGCAAAGGAGATAACTCATAGTGGTATTCTCAGGATGGAAAAATAATGAGTTTGTTCATGCAGCGTGTATCAATTTAGTACCAGTTTCCATTCTTTAAGTCAAAGTACCCAAAATTCGGTCACAGATGTGCCTAGCTGCTTCTATGCAGTCCCGGGCTTTGGAGGCACAGAAACACCCAGGTAGGGGTTATCAGCTTTTGGAGAAGAATATCACACTGTTACTGTGCAGCAGCCCACTGTTTGCTATAGCCAAAACATATTTGTCCCATGACAGGTAGGAGTTGCTATGTCTGATACTTTGATGTGTACCACCACAGGAGGAACCCTAAGGGCCCTATATAGTCCATGAGCATAGGAAATGCTTCAGAACAGTGGGGTTGCACTTGCAGAGAGCAAATAATTTTCAGTGGACTCTTTGAGAGCCCTTCTGAAACCTTGCTTCTCAGCAAGGTTGAAGTACCTCGTTCAAAATCCACTACTCAGACCACTCTCCACCAAGCCAATATGTACAACCTTACTTTGAAAAATCAGTCAAGAATATCAGTTTTTCCATCTAAAATATAGCCAGTTTTGCAGGCAGTAACAAAACACTGAGACATTTCGTGTAGAAAGAGTCCTTTCTAGGACTTCTATGCCTGCCTCAGATTGAAGGGATGCAAACTTGCACCTCCTAGGCTGTGGGTTTTCTGGAAAATGAAACAACATTTATTCCGTTAATCATAATGCTGCAAAATGGGCTACACATAATCATTTATAGTCCTTTGGATCAGATGCAGAACCCTTCAAGCTGAGGGGAAATGACCAAAAATCTTCTGTGCATAGTAGAGGAAGGCGGGCCACCCATAGACACTGTTTTGTATTTGTGAGATTTTTAAGTGCTCACTGATCCAACCTGAGAGGAATCCCACACTGAGAGGAATCCCTTTCCTGAGGAATAAATATAAAGCAGGCTCTGATATACCTGTTCCATACAGGGAACAGGAGGTGGAACAGTGCCTCATCATAGAATCTTAAAATCATAGGATCAGAGAATTGTTAGGGCTGCAAAAGACTTTAAGATTATCTGGTTACAGTCAAACAGCCTGGATTTGGCTTAGAAGGGATGTGAGTGCTGAGGCAGCCTGCAGCAATTCTGGGCACACTCAGGAGCAGAGCCAAGAGAATATGGGGGAAAACAGTAATGCACTGCCAGTGTTACAGAGTAGGTAAGTTAGTAATTCCAGGGGGGATGGTTTGTTTGTTTGTGGATTTATATTCCACATATGTCCAGTTTTAAAAGCTTCCATCTTTTATTGGTTCATGAAGTCTTTATGCTCCCATCCTTCCTAGCTGCTGCCATGTAGCTGAGGCATAAGGAGCAATCAATGTGTCTTCATGCTCTTCCAACACTTCATGCTTGCTGGTAGCTGGCACAGCTCAGACATGCCACTAGCCTGCTCTAATTTATTCCTTCTAAGTAGCAGAATACTTGGTGAATGGCACTTTCCTGTCATGAACTGTACTCCTCAGATCTTGCATGGTTTCCAGAATCAGAGGTTTTATATTTCAGTAAATTTTGAATTTCAACTATGGATTTGGGGTTTGTAACATTGGCAGGCCACTATTTATGCCAGACATTTTGCACTCTTTGTCTTAAAGCTCTGTCAGAACCTGTACTGCCCTGTCTGCGTCATTTAGGGGAGCGCTTCTCTGCAGACTGTTATGATCATTCATTTCTGTGAAAGACTATGAAATGCGTGTTTTGAAGTTGAAACATCAAATATACATTTTCTATTGCCTTAATCAGGGATTTATATTCATATTTCCAGAGGGAAAAAAATAAATAAATGAATCTTTCTGATAAAACTGCATATTTCTTTCTTATGTATACATATTCCTAGTTACTGTAGCACTGTATGTAATAGGTTTGTGGTTTAAATATTTGTATATTTTTGGTAAATTAAGTGTACGTGCTTTTACGTATTCTATATTTAAATTTCATGTTTTCCAAAACACAAGATGCTTAATGAGTGACCCAAGGGCACTGCCTTCAGCTGCATAGAAAATTTAAATCTAAACATGACAATGGATGTGATAAAAACCCCTTGATTAAATTAGAACATGATAAAAACAATAGTGTCTCCTACTTTGATATCAAAGGTCTTTGGATCTGCTTTGACATTTGTTTTTCATAAATTCTCTTGACAGTTTATGCAGCAGCACAGCAGTATTCCATGACAACAGCCAAATCCATTGATATCTCTTAATTAAATCATTGATTCTGCAAGAAAGGCAGATTTATCAATACAATAAAGATCAGTGTGGCTAACCTTTTAAATATAAATGAAGACCAAGACGGTTCCTCAGTTTGGATGCCAAGCAGCACTGGTTAGATTGTGCCTTACACTGCTACGTGCTCACAGCCTTTCTGACTTACTTTGGAGGGAGCTGGCTGCAGGAAGCTCAGAAAAGGATCCAGGGAATGAGAAAACAGCTAAGCAGTGTAGATAATCCGGGGGGCTGCTTGATCTTGCTGTCTAGTCTAATCTGTCTAGAAGTCTAGACACAACCTAACTAGCCATGCAATTTCCCCAGCCTACTCATGTTCTGGGAAAGAACATGAAATTAAAGAAACAGAGGGAGAAGGACAAGTTCCACATCCCTCTTTATGAACAATTTTAAAAGAAAAACAGTTAAAAGGATCCTTGCATAATTGAGGTAAAAAGGTTTCTGCATGAAAAAGTCCATACCTAAGGCAGGGACTGAATATCATTTCCTTAGCTATATATTTGCGGCTGAAGAAAAATGAAGTAAACCCAAACAAACCCAATATCCTGTTAGGAAAGATCCTCATGCAGCATTTAACTGTGTAGTGAGATGTGCATACACAGCTTCATGTGAAAACAGTGTAGTTGTAGATGTGTTTCAAGTGAGAAAATAAACCGGAAGCACACCTTCCAAATAATGGATGCTTGCACATTCCAAGCAGCCTATATTTAGGGAGTGCCATGGCCTTGGCCACATCCAAAAACTGTCCAGGTAGCCTCCCTTCTCCTACAATGCACCTTTAACCCATGGCCTACAATGAGAATGCACCAAGATCATGCACTTCCTTACTACATGCCATCACACCTGAATTGGATTTGAGTCTCCATTGGATATGGTCCTTTGAGACTTTGAACTGTGTGGAAAATAGCCCAGTACAGTATACTCCCTTCATTTGACTTCATGTTCAGGAGTTGTTAGCAACTGAAGTCTGTCTTTAAGAAGGTTATTAAGCACTGGAGAATGGATCCCACAGCCTATGCTTTTCAACTTCTAGATGTTTTACAGGTTGTTTTTCTAACAGGTTTTATTGTGAAGTATCGTATCTAGATTAAGGTCACCTTCCGTGGACAGTTCCTCTTTACATCATGTACATAGAAGCTGCTTTCGTCTATTAAGCCTGATGCTAGTAATTTCACCCTTAAATGTCATTCATTGGCTTCCATTCATGCTTTTTTAAGGATTTCATGACTGGCCAACTCAGGGGCCAAATAAGTAAACAATGAGCTTGAACATATGTAAAAACTGACCCTTGCTGCCAAGGAGTTAAGGCATTAAAGTGTATAAGCCATTTCCTGTAACAGTTGTCAAGCTAATATTCAGCAAATTATTTAGTCCACGCGTTTATTATTCAGATATAAACCCACTGACTTGGCATGAAAATGACATTACACTGCTCTAATTACAGACTAATCTTTTACAACTACAGCCACTACACCCCCAAACTGCAACCCTCTAACAAATCTTCTCTGAGTTCAGAAACAGCAGCTTTTGAGCAAGTTAATTCACACTGCATTGCATCATCCAGTGACAAGAGTAGCATCGGCAGTGTTGCTGCACATCTCCAGGTACCTCCATAAAAACCAGAATATTCCTTAGCAAATTACTTAGTGTGAAAGAAAGCACTTAAAATATAGAATGAAAATTCAGTACGGGAGAAAACCACTATGGTCTTCTTTGCAAACTTCTTCATACCAAACACAATAAGCTTCTTGAGCTTTTGGTGACAAACTCCACTTCTCTCCACTCACAGCATGACAGCCAGTCTACTACATAAAGTATTTGGCATAAAGAATGTAGTAGTGCCTATAGAGAAAGTTTTCTCTATCTGATAATTCTAGTTTATGTTTAGATTTTAAGTGGATTTAGAAGATGAAGGTGTTAAAAAGTGGAAATAATTTAGTAATCTCTGAAGGTGAACACCTGATAAGAAATTTAAAATTCAAGCTGACTTTCCATTAGCACCACATCTCATGTTGTGATTAAGTTGCAGATTGATCTCTTGTATCATGGCATTATACACAGTGCTCTTGAGGGAGCCTGAACTGAATATATACTAATCTGAGATACCACTTCACCATCTCTGGTTTCTCCCAACAAGAAAGCACGTTCCTGGTTAGTTTGATAGCACAGGTGCCTGACACGACTGTTCTAGTTTTCTTGAGGAAAGCAAAATAAGCAGTGGAGAAATTAAAAGACATCACTCTGGTTTGTTGCTGTTGTTTTTTACCACTAAAATGATACAAAGTTGATAATAATCAGGTTAAAAGTACATCATGCAGGTTTCATGTTTTATTGTTTTACAGAAATCTTACTCAACTGATGTTATAACTGAAGAAGAAACAGCAAATCAACTCATATGGCCACTAGCGCATATTTGCTGTCAACAGAAAGGCTCTCAGGGATTTCAACTAGTATTAGATTGCAGTCTTCATATTTACATTTAAAAATATTCCCCTCTGTGTTCTTAACACAAATTATTAGCCTACTCAGATTCAATAAACAGTAAGTGTAAGATGAAAAAATATGCATTAAGTATCTCACAGTGATTAAAGAAAGGCAATTTTGAGAGCTGTCACTCTGGCACTTCTCTGTGGTTGCTCATCAGGGGGACAGTCCCTCTCAGTGCCTGGTCATTTTGTATCTGACTGGTTGGTGCGTGAAGAACCAGAAATCCAGTCCTCTGCTTTCAAATGATTGTGTAAGACAGAAAGATACAAAAAAGAAAGGATCTTTCAATATATTTCAGCATACTGTACTTTTATTTAAAAGACAAACAAACAAACAAAACCCTCCAAAAAAACAAAACCCAACAAAACTGTTGCTGATGTTTGATCTTTCATATATTCACCTGTTGCTCTCCCACTACCTTCTTGAATCTTCTGATTTGCAAGAGCGAGTTAGGGAACAGCAATAACTAATGATGAAGTGTTTTATCTGGATAAAACACCTTGTTGCAGTAAGTAGCATTTTCCTCTCTTTTTATAATGTGTAGCCTTTAGTACACAAATCAATCAAATAGCTGTAGTTTTCCAGTAATTCAGACTAGTCATAGAAGTATTTTTCATTATTATATAATCAGTGCTACGGGTTCTACCTAGTTGCCTTTCCATGAAATCAGACATTTCTGATACTTTTAAATGCCTACATTGAGCTTAGAAAGATCTATGTAAATGGTCTAAAACAGAAAAAGCTAGATAAATGCATGAGCAATGGCACAACTATGTTGATCCACGTCTTTTGTGAAATGTAGAAAATACGTATTAGCTCCAGACTACATGCAAAACCACGCAGCAGATCCTTAGTTTAAACCATTGTTCCTGTGGAGCTGTCTTGTGTTTAAAATCCATGTCTTAAAATACAAAAAGTGTTATAAATTAGGTAATTATTCCACATTTTATACATCCATCCATTTATATTATTTAGACTATTGGTATTGTACAATACCCTAAATCCCCCAAAAGATCTCAAAGAGATTAATGAATTTTAGAGACTGAAACAATTTGTATTATGGTAACAATAAAACTCAGTACAAAAAACTTTATAATACTTAAATCCATGCAAGACATATTTATTTTACCCTCTTTGCAACTGTACTTCTTATTTTTTGAAAAGAATAAATATGCAGTATAGAGCAAAAAAGGAGTTTCAATTTCTTTAAAAAGTTAACAAGACTTGGGCAACTAGAACATGGGTGTGCATCATAATGACTAATTAAAAATGGTTATCAGCTGACAAGGTTTTTATGGGTGATGCAAAGTTCAAAACTGCATGACTTAACTGCATGCTCTAGTTTTGAAATCTGAGATATAAAATACCCTTCAAGGGAACATAGCAAAGAACAAGAAAACCTTTCAGACCCCTCCCCAGAAGACTGACACTTATGCGAGAGCTCAGAGATGTGAAGTTAGGAAAAAACACTGGAGATGTGTTTGTCACTTCACACTGCTGCAAAGTACTTTCCTGCTCTGGAAAGTGACAATAAAAAAAAATATCAAAAATAAGAAACAGCATATTCTTTGCCATTAAGCGTTCATAGGTGTCATCAGGAGCAGCTTCACTTTAGGAGCACAAAGAAACTGTGAGACTTGGAGAGCAGCTGTGTCTGTCAAACAGTTCAGCACCACGTAATATCGTGCACACCATACCTGCTCTACCTGCTTGAACATCCTGACAGCAAAGCTTTGAATCTGTTTCCTCCTGTGTTTTTCATGAAATGGCTTTAGGCACGTACTGGGGAGCAATAAAGTGCAGTCTTTAAGTAGTTCCATGTACAGGGACTGCTACTATTCCTGATTTAATCTGAGCTACAAGAGACGAAGTAGAAGTCTCGTTTTAGTGCCCCTTTCATGTAAAGAGCAGGAATAAGTTTTAATGATTGCTACCCTGCTCAATTCAGGGAATTTCTGCCCTTATTTGCATTCTCTAAAACTTCACTAATATTCATACAAATGCACAAAATGAATATAAGGGCCTAATGCTTGCTTAGTTACTACAAGCTAATGTGGACTCCAGTTTGGGAGCTCCAGAAGCAAGCAGCAAAAACAGGCACTTTGTTCCAAATCTTGTAATTTGCACATGTGGAACAGAGAGAAGAAACTAATCTTTGATCTAAATTTAATTAAGCACTTTTCTAATTGACATGAGAGCTTCTTTCCTAACAGTTCATTCATTAGCTAAGAAATGATGGCTTTTTTCCAGTTGTTAACAACTTTCACAGCACTGATAACATGGCTCTGTACAGGAAAACATTCATTTTGGTGACCAAAGCTGAGAGGTAAGAGTGCAAACGTACATTGTCATCAGATTTGTTAAGGAAGCATTTTATCAGTTTTCAAAGTAAAAACACATTCTAAGCTTTAAATTGGCATAGAAGAGCCACTTTCACAGAATTACAGAGCTTTCCAGAAATGCTAAAATGTTCACAGTGAAAACTTCTCTCTCAACTCCTTTCACTGAAAGCCATAACTCATTCTGTGCCCACTTCCATAGGGATTTAAAAGACTACAGCAAGAAAAACTTACTGTGAATAGTAATGGTTGCAAAAGAGGTCTCCAGTTCACAGCCTTGTTTGTGCTGGAATGATGGTGACTCTCCATAGCTCAGTGCAAATTTTGGAAGAAAAGGGGGGAGTTATGGAAGTGCAAAAGAAAATATTATTTTTATATTTTGTAGGGATACTGATGACTTGTTTTTTATCATTCAGTCAGCATCCATAGGATAAAATTTTCTGTGCGCATACCTTGAGGCCTAGCCTATCTCTCTACTTTGGAGAAAGAGGTTTTACTTTCTTCAAGTTGAATGAAAACATAAACCTTTTCTTCAGACACTGCTATAAAGAACACGACAGTTCAGCATGGAAGTGTTAAAAGATATTGTCTTCACAGATAAAAACTTCAGGAACAAGTTATCTCAATGTTTTTAGTGTGGAACTAGAATTCTATTTACTACATGGAATTAGCAGAATCTTCAGAAGCATCCTCTGGCAGCTAAATATTACTGTCACATGAAAAGAGGTTTTTCAAGCTCTGGACCCATATCACCTACAATGCTCTCCTAGTCCTCCCCATGGGTTAGCCGATGTCCACTATCACACTGGAAAACTGAATTTATTGGAAAGAGAATTAGAACCCAGAAGTAAACCCCTCAAACCTATAATTTGCCCAAAATCATAGAATCATAGAATAGTTAGGGTTGGAAAGGACCTTAAGATCATCTAGTTCCAACCCCCCTGCCATTAATTAATAAGAAGTCTTAAAAAACTTACCTTTAAAATTTGGTCTGATTCTAGCATCATACCCCGATGTCCTTCCCATCAGTTTGTCCAAAAAATCTGAAGGAGACAGGGTCTGTGAGGGGGATTTTCCAGATCTTGAATCATGTTCTTTACAGAAAGTTGTCCTAAATAAATTATTAGCCATGATTAGCTAATATTTACCTTGTATTGTATTCAAGTTATGGAGAAATAATAACAGCAAATAAAATTGTCTCAATCCAGTGAATGTAGCATTATTTTTGTAGAACAATATAGTCTATTTTTAATCTGAAAACTTTACTCTATGAGCTTAAGGTAATATTCATGGACAATTTGTTATTCAGAAACAAACAAACAAGCAAGCAAGCAAACAAAACAGCATAAAAAAGAAATTCATTACAGCTTTAAGACTTTAGAAGTTTATATTTACTTTTTGTCTTTATGTCTAGAGCAACCTTATAGGGACTTTGAGATCTTATTTCATATCATTGTTTTTATTGCATGTACGCTGTTAAAAGTATGTTAACCCTGGGTTTGAGGTAGTCTTAAACTTGCAAACAATAGCTGGTAACACACACCAAGCAACACTGAAAAATACTGATTTTGTTAATGTTGAGAAGGAGATAGATGCAAAAAAACCCTTTTTTTACAGATGCTACCCAACAAATGTTTGACTTATGCTTGTGAATGTCTGAAGTCTTCTCCAACATAGCAAAAAGGGTTCCAGAGCCAGCCACATCTGATCTTAGGTTTTTTTTTATCATTAAACATCAAGTAAAAAAATCCACAAACCTATCAGTATTATTACCAGCTGATATTTATATGAAGGCTCTCGAAATACATCTCTGCTGTCAGAATTTCAAAGCAAACTTCTGGTATCATATCATGCATGTTAAATGCTTTGTACATAGCATATTACATATTGCAAATACATTATTTATTCAGGGAAAGAGAATTTAGGATTTCCCATGTCTGCTCCCTAGGGAAAAAGAAACTAGAATGAAATGGTCATATTTGGTGTGTAGAGGCATAGATTTAATCATAAAACATTACGTGACTCTTAAATAACCAATTTCATTGTATCTATGCTCCAACATAATTTCTTATTTTACTATATTTAAAGTGATTCTATGACTGTGCTTTATATATTTGCCCAAAGCAAGCCATTCAGTTTCAGGAGTCTTTGGGGGGGGGGGGGCTGTTCATGCATCTATACACAAGTCTAAAAAAAATTATATATATGTACAAGCATCTGAAATGAGAATCAAATAGCAAACCTTTATCCATTTACGGAAGCACTGGAACTTTTAAAAGGCAAGGTGATAGTAAATTCTCATAGTGTGATTCCCCACATTTTTTCAGGTTCCATTTACAGGAGGCAGTTGCTTCTTTTTGCTTTGGCCAATGACACATATTATTACAAAATATCTTTAATTGCTAATACATAATATTGTCCACTTATTTTCTAAATCCATTCACCTAAGATAGAAAATGCAAATTAATCCAGTGCATGTATTTGGGGTGTTCCTATACAATTTACTTGTGTTTTCATTCAAAGCTCACTAGTTATGATTTGCGTTGCAATCCCAGATTCATGGATATGAACACTATTTCACTCCGTCACTGTATGTATGTACCTCATCATTCATACAAAGTCACTTTATATGTGCACATGTAGATATACAACAGCACACAGCATAATGATGAATCTCAGCTGAAATGGTGTTTTGGCTAGTAGGACTGACCTGTTTGCTCTGTATAGCAGAAAGTCAATAGCTGAAACAAAAGCTCATGAAATGTTGAGAAAATTTCAAAACAATCGTGTGTGCTGGCACTTTAAGTGAACACAATACTGGTCTGATTCAGGGGTTTCCAAAATCAGAGGGCTGATTCTGTAATTTCAAATAACTACAAGCCCGACAAAACTGGTGCAATCATTTCAAAAGCTTAAAAAGAAGAGAACCAAAGCAACTTCCTAAACAACCTCCAGTGGGAACAGAGAATTTGCATTTTGGAAGAAAAACTGAAGAAAATGGTTTTAGCTATTTTAACACTCAGTGAAAAAACTTGTCTTTAAATCAGAGAAACACAAAAAACTTGAGATTATTATCTTTTGTATTTGTTACCAAGCAACGAGCCTCCAAGCGTAAAAAGGATAGCCTATACAGAATTATCATGAAATACTCCCAAATACAGCAAGCAAACTAGGTAATGTGACATAGTATCTTTATAGTTATGGTTTCCACAACCTTTTCACAAATATCATCACACAGAGTTGCATCACCTACCTGAAGTGGTTTGTCTCTAAGAAAAATGCAAACAAGGTTGTCAAAATTTTCACTAGCTGCCGGTTCATTCCTCCTGCTTTCAATGATGATTTGGAAAATATCCCAGAAACGATTCCAGAGAGATGCAGGGAAAAAGTAAGCTGGTGTTGCTTAGATTCCCAAATTCAGCAATAATTTAATTTTCTTGACAATCAGGAAGAGAAAGTCTGGATATCTACAAACTGGGGGTAAAAAAGAAGTGCCAGTCCTTGGACTCATGGTCAGGTCAAGCCTAGGCTCATCTCCAGCAGCCAGCATGAAACAGACAAAGCACCAGACCTGGCTGCTCCCCCACCTACGTTGGGGGGGGGGGGGGGACGGGGGGGGACGGGGACAACACAAAATCTGAAAAAAAAAAAAAGGAAATAAAAAAAATTAAGAAAGAAAGATAGAGGAAGGGAAAGGAAGAGGAAACCCAGCTATGCAAGGAGCATCATGAAAAGGGGAATAGCGCTGAGAGCCGTTCTGTTGCTTCTACGTTTTATTCCCCTTTCGCTTTGAAAATTAGTATTTATGACTGGTGCCTGGACTACTGGGTCTGTCTGGTTTTCCCCTCTTTGGGCAGGGAGGCGTCGGCGCTGCCGGAGGGGGCAGGGAGGGAGGGAGGAAGAGACAGAAGGAAGGATGAAGGGAGGGAGGGAGGGATGGACCGGGCGGGGGCCGCGGGGAACCCCGGAGCCTGTGCTGGAATGAGGCGGGAGGGAGCGCACCGCGCTAGAAATTCAGTACTCGGACAGCTCCGAGCCCTCCACTGCGCATGCGCCCGGTCGGTGTGGGCTATGGGGGGCAGCGAGTGGAGGTCGGTGAGTGCGCGTGTGTGTGCCCGCGTGTGCGCGCCCGGGGAGCGCCTGGTGCGGGTGTGTGTATGTGTGTATGTGTGTGAGCGGGGGTTGTGTGTGATGGAGTGTCTCCGGGTGTGCTGGAACGTGTGCGGGGGGTAACTGCGCGGTGTGCTCGTGAGTCGGGGGGGAGGGGGGGGGAAGTGAGGGGCTTTCCGTGTTCGCCGTCCCTCTGTCCGTGGGGTCGCGCAAGTCGCCATGTCGCGCCCCTTAGGGAGGTGCCTCTTTCTTCCAGGTGTCTGTGGTGAGCGGGAAAGGGGAGAGGAAGACCTTTGCTTCCTTGGAGAGGAGGCAGGAAGGAGCTCCCGCAGGGAAGAACGTCCCTGCGACAGGAGCTGGCTCCTCTCTTGGGAGCTACTCCGAAAAGACCCGAGTGGGTGTGAGGAGGAGTGAGGAGGAGCCTGTGGGGAGTTTGCGGAGATACCAAAGACGCAGGACTGTGTAGTTTCCAGTTCCAATTGGTTTTATTATTCTTCCCCATGGTTTAGAAAAGATAATGGCAGGCATCTTACAAGGGGATGTTTCAGTCTCCATACCCAACACGTTGGAAGGAGATACTTCTCTTTGTGGAAACAGGAAGTTGGAACAGGAATATAATTACACAAGACCCCACAGATGGGCAGTGATGGAGCAGGGATTAGGCCCAGCTTTGCCATTCTCCAAAGTCTCAGTCCCATGTCCTTCCCTCAGTGCTTCCCTATCACTCAGTTACAGATTCTCATGTTAAATCCAAGGTGTCACTGAGGAGTCACGTTGTAAAGGGGAGGAAGAGAATAACTTGCCCCTCTGAAGCACATATGGTGACCAAAGAAACTGCTGAACACACTACAACCCTTAAAGCATTTTGGTCACGTAGGTTTAAACGGGCAGTTGACAATTCCTATCTCCTGATGTTCAAGGAATATAAAACAGTTTTAACTCTGCTTCCACCATGGGTTTCCCTCTCTTCTACTGCTGTTTAGCCTCTGGTTCTGTGCACTCTGCAACACCCTGACAAGAAGCAGGATGCTTCCTCACCAGTTCAGTTGCTTCCCACTTGAAAATCCTAAATTTTGTGTAAATCATAATTAAATCTGTTTCAACAATCTGGAAACCAATGCCTCCAAAGAAGTTGTCTTTTTTACCCATCCTGCACTCCCAAAATAAACAAGTTACCATTTTTCCTTCAGTTTTAGGTCCAGCTGTATTCTCTTGTCTGGGAATGTGACCACCTGAACACTGCTTCACTTCTGCAGAAGTATTTGCACACACACATTTCTTCTATCTCCCAAGTAAAAGAATCTGCTTCTCCATGACAGATACTTCTACTATGTTTGTAGTCATCTTCAAAAATTGCTTCTGAAAAGATGTTCTACTACTGCATTAGCAAGAGATCAAAGCCACTTGCTGTTCATTAAATGAAACTCAGTTGCTGCATTTTGTTTGTTTACTTTAGTTTAATAGTGTGGGACCTGTCTGAAAAAGAAAACCTACTCTTTTTTGCACCAATCATAGGTGCAAATGCTAAATATTAAAACATCTTATGCACAAAAGATTGAAATAACTGGAAAAGTCAGTCCAAACATTCAAATATAAGTTAAATCTGTTGTCTTTCCTGCTGAATCAATAGTATAAATGAAGGTCCAGGAGAAGAAAGGCCACAGAATTTGTTTTTATTAAAACTGACAGTGTTTAACAGTAAACATTGAGGGTTGGTGCTGAATCACTGCACTGTAACATCCTCTAACCTCTTCAGAAGGTAGGTCCTCCTACTGACATATTAAAGAGGGGTTGTTATGTCTCGTACTGCATTGTCTCGCTCTGAGAAATACAGCTGATAAAGCTGCATCTGAAAAATAATGGAGTAGTTTTGAATCAACAAAGATATGCCTTTCAGAATTTGTGCCTGTTCCCATCTAGAAAGGAGCCAGATAAAACTGCTATATATTGTTACCTTGGGTTAAGATAAATGGAGAAATTGGAAAGCAACAATTTCTATCAGCTGCAGGAAAAATCTATGTCTCTCTAACCTACACTGCCACCTGCTTAAAAGTGTGGGGAATCTCAGGACTGCTAATAGAGTTCCTAATGCAGAAGTCACTGAATACTGCAGGTGTCTTTCCAATGAGGGTGTTAACATGGGTTTTGTGACGTGAAATGCTTTTAAAAGACCCATAAGTGTTCATTGTATTTTTTCTTTTTTTTTTTTTTTTTTGAGAAAGTAACTGAACATTTCTGTAAGCTATCTAACTAAAGAAAACTTACTTGGAAGTCTGCTTTCCAAGATTTAGCTGCTAGCAGCCATTTTCTGTGCTTCACAGATATTTGAAATGTTAAATAGCTATATTCCTAAGCTGAATGAAAGTTGCAGGAAGTTCTTCAAAATAACCTGCCCTTAATTGGGGTTGGGGTTGTAAAAATATGGTGAGAGATGTAATAACGAAAATTTTGAGTATCATTTGTTACACCTCCAAATGCCTGGAGGCTTCAGTGACATGTTGCTCCACATGGTGGTTACCGAGAAGTGCCAAATAAAACTTAATTATTAAGGGCTGAAAATAGTGCTTTACTGATACTAACTTAAGTAACAGCAACAGTCAGTCAAATAGCTCTCTTCTTGAAATTCTGAGGGCTCAAAGCAACTATTTCCTCTAATCAGAGGGGTTTAGGTCAAACTCCCATCTGTATCTGGAAGAGGGGGAGGGGAGGGCCAGACTTTAGTGCATCCTTCACTTTTCCATGAATTAACACATGCATGAGAAAGTTCTTGATGTCAGTCATTTTTGCAACAGTTCTTCCTCATCCTAATTCTATTAGGAAAAAAAAAAAGTATAGTTTTTTTTTTAGTATCTAAGTTGTCATTCATCCACAGCTTGAGTGTCTATTAAATGCACACCCGATGGTGAGGCATGATTCACAGTTCTGCAGACAAGGGGACCATTTGGAAGCACTTTGTGGGAATGTACACAGCACTTCTCAGAGTCCTCTTCTTCTGAAGGAGCCAGAGCTATGAGTACAACCGCTGATGTACAGCAGTTTCTGGATGAGCTGTGTACCTCGAGTTGCATGGATGTGATTCTTTCCAGTGTCACTCATTTGTTATCTCCCACAACACATTTCTAACTACACAAGTGTGGCAAATGAATGGGACTCAAGGGATGGGATGGGGAGGCTTGTAGTAAAATGGTACTGGGATGTGGAGGAAGATAAGAGGGAAATGCTGCTCCTCTGGTGAAAAGACTGAATAACGCATCCTTTTGGTTCCCCAGGCATATAGCAAAGCTTGATAATCATGCTAAATGTGGTATATTATTTCAAGTAAGAATTAATTTAGTAATTTCTCTATTCCACCTGAGTTTCTTAAGCACTACCTACTGGGCAGAAAATAGGACAGAATCACCCTGTTTCCATGTAAGTGGTTTTATAACAGTTGATGGCACATAATTTACGTTTGCTTGCACTGTATATGCTTTTTTGGAAGTCTATGAAATGGAAGAAATAAGATCATACCGCTTTCTCAAATGATGATAAATAAGTGATCCAGAAGCATGCTTCTAAGGAAACAAAATACATCACTTCAAATATACAATTAGTGTCTATAAGAAGAGAAAATTCAATATAACTTTCAAAATGGTATGTCGGATTATCATAATTGTTGGATATTTGTTAACAATGCCAAGTGTATTTCAATAAACTGCCAAATATAAATAAAGGATACAGTCTATGTAAAACATCCAATTATAGTGAAGGTAAAAAAGCCAAAACAAAACCTGAGGGTAATCTAACATGACTGCATGATGAGCTAAGGATGAGAAACCAACTGGCCTGGTTTTTAAACTGTACCATAACAAATTATGTAAAGGATCAAAACCTGTAAATTAATCCTGTTTAGCTCTGAGAACTGTGTTAATAAGAAGTCTCTTTCAGTGAATAACAGTGATAGCCTTAGTTGTGTTAGGACAAGGCAATAGCTAGCTTTTCAGTATGAAAATGAATTATGTTTACATAATTTATAAACATATACATATATATATGTAACTTTTTTATATCTGGCATTAATAGATATAACAAAGCATTTGTCAGTACAGCTTTATTTTGTTTATATTCAGAATATTTTCACATCCTTCCTTCTTTGTTTGTATTACTTGTCTAAGTATCTCAAAACTCCAACAAAATATATAGAAGTCCTTATTGTTCTCTATCACATAGTTTTTGCTTTTAAATAATAATAAGCACAGCTGGAGGGAGGACATAATTTCTCTTGAATGGAATTCTGTATTGTAAATATAATTTTGTACTCAGTTTACTTCTTACATCTGAGTTTCACTTTCTGAACATTTGAATATATATTCTATATTACATATATAATAATTTATAATATATGCCTATATTTATCTTTTTGTTATAAAGTGCCTTGTAATATCATTTGCCAGTGTAATTTCTTTACACTGCAAAGATAGAAAACAAAGAATACACTAAAACTCATTTGAAAATTTGTTCTTGTTTGATAGCTTTACAATTTAATTACATAGGGAGTTACTTCAGTTTTGCTAGTTGGCTCACATGAGTTCAGCTTTTGGTTTCTGACATTACCATCAGATTTCTGGTATTCCCAAGAACTTCCTATGCCATAAGACCTATTTAGGTGATTTATAGCTCTCTACTCTTCAGATGGTACCAGTGAAGCCGTTACAGAATAGGGGAGAATTTCACACAAATAAAATGGAAATAGCTGGCTTTTGGAACAAGGTAAGATTGGAAATAAGGGGAAAATATGAATATAAAGTTATATGTACTTCAACCTGTCCAGATATCCTTGTGGAGTAGGAGGTGGAAAAAGGGTTAAAATGAGCTACTCATTCAGTCCTCAACCTTCAGTCCCAGTATGCGGTTCATACTGGGAGGGGCTGGCAGATACTCAAGCAGGAGGAAAAATAGTATTCAGAAACATCACAAAATTCTCCTTCTCCCTCCTTTCATATTGTCTTCTGGCAATTTAAATATGAATCTGAATAGTTCCTAGCACTTAGGTCTCATTTATGGCTTAAATTCCTAAGACAACATGTATTATATGTGACTTATTTCAAGAGAATATCCCAACAGGACCTTTCCACGAAAGGCAGCCTCTACTCATGATGAAAAAAAATAGTCTTAAACATTAAGCTGGTGCCTTGCCTTGCTTTTTAAGTCTTCTCTTGCAAAATCAGAACCTCCTTACCTGGAAATACTGGCTGGGTTAGGTAGAAGGGACTAATAGCCAGAAGTGGGTCCAAACCTATTTCAGCAATGGATTTCTCCCTCTCTGAACTGTGCTACTTCAGTTTATGATAGTCAGAAGGCATGAATTGACAGACTGCTATCCACTGCCCACTTTCCAAAGACCAAGAAATAACAACTTCCAGGAAACAGCAGATAACCTTGTTTACTTCTGCACACTTATACCCAAAGTATAGTTGAGTCAGCTGTGAGATCAGTTCTTGTTCCTGTCTATTGTGTCTGGGCTTTTGTCTATATCATCATCGCTACAGGAAAACTGTTGTTTAATTCCACTTGGATAAAAACATCATCAGTTACAATTTCTACAAAATACATCAGATACAAATTGAGAGTACTAAGTGGAGCCACTCAAAAGAAAAGTTAATGATATGAACTGTTATGTTTGTGTTTGCTGTATATGCAACTGTACTCAACAAATGTATTGTAAATATATGCTGCTGCCCACCTCCTTTGTTCACTTTATGTGAGCTAACCACAGCTATGAGAGAGAAGGGGTTTTTGCAGAAAATCAGCAGGCCATTAATTTCTTAGAATTTGGTAGCTAAACTCAGTGTCTGATCAACATTCATTCAGCTTTAATATTTTGATTTTTTTAAGTTGTAACAGAAACAAAAGCAAGAAAGAGCTATGCTAAAGATTTATCTAATGTATGTCTGATGGGATGACTACCAAAGAGTCGTATTTATGTGATTTATCTAGTGAACACTTGATTCTAATATGCATGTGTATAAATGCATGAAAATTCTGTCACACTTCTCAATTTCATTTGCAGTAATTATTTTGTTCCAGATGTTATATATTAACCCATGAACCAAATATCTTACAGTAGATTAGAGACTTCAGCAGACAGCAGAATTATATAGTATCAATGAGTAATGCTGCTCATCGTAATCAGTTTAATCATCTTCCCTTAATGCTTGTAAGCTGAACTTGCTTCTCTTTTGATGGTATTATTTTGTAAATTTTAGTCTTCGATATTTAATCAAGTATGCATTCTTCCTGGCTTGCAACAAAACAAATTTTTTACCCCAATTTAATGCATGTCAAGCTTATTCAAAATAACACTTTTAAATAGACTTTACAATATGACATCTGATCTAGCCATAAGGGTGCCGAGATTCAGTGGTGTAATCATGTATGCAGACTGAAGAAAAGCTGTAAAGCTTAATTTATTTATAAATGGATTACAAGAGTTTCTTTAAACTGGTACTTTAATTTTATATGCCTGGTGAAGAGCATGATGAAAATAATCATAGTACAAAATATAGATGATTTAGATAATTAAGTGTGTCCTCCTTATGCTGGTTCTGCCTTAACAGGATTAGCCATCCCCTAGCAAATCCAAAATGCAGACACATACTTTAATGGATGTAAATAAATTAAACCATCCTCCCAGATTAGAAAGGGGAAAATATTTGTCCCAGGTGATATTTGGACACTCACCTGTGGCATTTGCACTACAAATTTCTTTAGTCACAGAACAGCATGCTCTAGCACTACCATAGAGCATGCAATAAAGTATCAACAACACAAAGCTAATGCTGATGTGTGCTCTGAAAAGTTCATTTTGTGGGTTTCCACACCACAGAAGTGTCTCTCACTTCTATTTTTTTCTTTAGCATTTACTAGAGAGGAATATCAAGAGCAAACATGTGTGAGTGTGTGGGTGCACAAATGCTTTCCCCCTGTCTTTTCCATGGTACTGGCTACTGCAAGGGAAAGTGCTTTTTCTACCTCGTCTGACAACCACTTTAGTTTCTGTGGTGCAGCATAGAGAGGGAGGGATCTCAGTTTCTGCATTCCTGTGACTCACTGCTGGCTCTGCAACTGCCTGGTAGCAGGCAGAACTTGGGTATTCCTGTGGTAAGGAGTCTATTAAACTTCAAAAGCAGAGGAAAGACCCAAAGATCCGTTGACTCCAGATTCACAGGCTATATGTTACTGGTATGCACATATTCATAATCATTTTTGTCTATAGAGATACCTGCAAGGTATCCTATAAGCCATTAGTAGTGTTAGAGCTGTGATTGTTTCTTAACTTTAAAGCATCTGTTTGCCTATGAAAGCAATACATGCTGTGGCAGGGTCAGGTACTTGGAACCTAGAGGAATTATTACTAAACAATGTCTCAGACAACTGCAAGGCTGTCTGAAATCCAAAGATTTCAGTGTTCCAGAAAGGGTGATTTATTTATAAATTTATTGAGCAACATTAGCATGCTATGGGATTTTATATAGAACACTTTCTTGGATTCTTCCTAGTATACACTGAGTAATAGATAACACTACAAAAATTGCATAAACCAGGACTTAAAACGTGTTGAAGAAAATTGCATTATTCAAGAAATAGTATATGATAACATAATTAAAGGCTATAATATAATACATTATTCATTATGGGGTAAAATGAAGACTGCCCATACATTTCCTAACTGGAATGCTTAACCATGCAGGTTTGAATTCTCTCACCTTGCTTTTTCTATGAATTTTTTATTAATCCGGTGCTTAGACGAGCTTTTCACATCTGGTGGTATTCACTGAAAAACCAGTCCTAAGTATCACTATAATATAAATTATATAATATAAAGAAAAATTTATTACAAAACAGATCTTTTAGCTGAACTGTCTTCTCTTTGGAAAGTTATTAAGCCACAAGTTTCTATTAAACATTCTACTTGTATTACTGCTACTGCCCCAACAGGAGTTTGGCTAATGCTTATTAACTCACTGCATTGAACAATGGCCTATAGAACAGTTGTAATAAGATTCTATGAAGAGTTACCAATTTAAAATTTTGTTCCCTCCCAGTGAATGTACATAATTGCTGTCGACACCAACGTGAGTTGCACATTCATTACACACTGAGAGGACAAAAAGGTTCCTACCGAGAATGTGGATCTGTTCGTATCTATCTCAATTGTTTACTCTCTAGGGAATAAGCAAAGGTCATTCTCCTAGGCTTTTCTCCTTTTCTGCCAAAGTATGAGCCAAATTAAAGTCAATTGGAGTTTCATTGGAGCTTTCAGAGATTAAATGTATTCAGCTTGTTAAGCAGGTTTGCTTCAGAGCTTTTATAAATAAAAAACCTGCTTTGTTTTCAAGTATATTCAGTAAAGACTGCTTATGCCAAGGTTTCAGTCATGTCCACAGTTACATTTTATAGTTGGGTAGTTACTATCTAGTTACTTTGTAGTTGCTAGCCTCTTCGAAAACCATCTGAGTAGTGGGGCATCCAAACTACAACATCCCAGAATCTGCTATTCATAAAGAAATACATTTTGTCAAATTTTGAGTGTTCAGCTTTTGCTGCTTCAACAATCATTAGTATAAAATGGGAGACAAAAAGAAAAAAAATAATAAATCCACAAACCCAAAACCTTCTGAACAACATAATCTCAAAATATTGAGATTTTCTTGCAGCTGTGGATATCTCTATTAAGAAAGACAAGAACAGTACTGATCTTTTGAAATAAAGATATTAACCACTACTAGTTAAAAGTTGCGATGTTGTGGAATAAATCTTGATAGCAAATCTTGTCAGCAAAGACTGACACCAGTACAGAAAAACAGCCTTCAGATTTATTTGGGCAAATAAAGATCCAGAAGTAAGTAAAGCACAGTTACAGATCCAAAGCATACCAACAGACCCTTAGTGATATGCTTTGACCATTTCCATGGTCCAGTTTGAAACGCAGTGACCCTAGACAGCCAGCATCCTCAGTTTTTATCCTTTCCTCTTAAATTTGAGGTCTTTCACACTAAACCATGCCATTTGCTAATGCCAAGTGCCTCAGTCATATGCATTGTACAGGGCTTTAAAATCATGGGAGAGCATTTTTAGAACAAACCAAACCAAACCGTATAAATTACAGTTTTTTTAATGATGCTGAAAAGAAGGCACTGGGTTTCATTGAGACTCAGAAAGCAGCAAGTTATCACCCAGGAAAAGGTAGCAACTATCTTATGCCCTTGAACCTCTCTCACCTGGCACAAGCCAAAGCAGCTCTCGTGCCTGAATGCCTGGTCTGATATTTCAACAGTTCATCAACACTTCTATCTCTTCTCCCGCGAATGCCAAACCAGTTAGCAATACAGTCAAGAAAAATAATATTTTTACTATAAATGAAGAAGAAATACCACCACTGCAGCAAATGTGTCATTCTCACGCAGATCTTGAAGGAGATGATGATTGGATTTTACCAATATTTAAGGTCAGAACTCCAATTTGTTGTCTTGCTAGCCCTTTGGGCACCTGAGGACAGCCTCCTAGAAAACCTTCAGATAAATGAAGTCAACATCAGCCTGCCTCATCTTCTCCAACATAAGCCATCAGAAACAGTGAATTCCAGCAGTGTCACGTGAATCCTTATGTACTCCAAGATGCAGGCAGCTCAACTGAAGGTGTCTGTGTTCTACAGACAGCTGCTGTCTCAGGGCTGTGGAACCACAAATATACAGTATGTACTGAGAAAGCAATTTGCGTCTTTTAATTAAACCAAAAGCTTGTGTGTTTTAGTTAACTGTCTAATCCTTCTTTCTGTTGTAAGAAAATTTTACTAAGGTGCAGAGGCTTTCATTGTGGCAGTATGATTATTTGGAATAATTTAATGTGGGGATATTTTCCAGTATCATTTCTGGGGAGAACACAAAACGAGTGGAACTTGAAAAAAGCAAAAGAAAAATAGAATTACCAGTGTAGGATAAATGCTAATCAGTGTATAATTAATGGATCATCTTCCCTATTGTGCTTAACCCAGAAGGATAATCACATGTGTTCCATATCAAGTGTGATATACTGTGCCAAGTCCTGCCAGCAAGGCAGTAAGTTGCTTGCAGACTTTTAAAAACTTAGATTTATTTATCTAGTGGACCTAACTGGTCCCTTTAGAGTACTACTGAAGATGTTTCTTAAATTATTCACTGAACCTGGTTTTAGTATTTGAAGGCTTATAGTATATCATTGATGATGCTTTTTGTAAATAAGCAGTGCAGAGAACTTAGAAGATTTATTTTATGTATACTCTGACCACATCCTTTTTTTCCATTGCTATTGAATTTCAGTGCCGAAAATGGAAACTGCCCTCAGTTCACAAGGGAAGCTTTACGCACAAAGTTAAACTCACATATTCCATATCCAGCTCAAGCATGTTGGTCTATATCAATTGGTTGGTTGGTTTGTTTTGGTTTGGCTTGGTTTTTTCCAGAAGCAAGGAATTTACTTATTTTTGTTTTTCAAATCTAAATAACCTTCCCTGGTCTGCATCACTGATTTCTACACATCTTCATACATATCTCATATTGATATCAGAAGTAACTGTGACTATTTAACACTTGATTTACCACTTAATGCAATCAAAACAAGTCCATTTTCTGACTTCAATTAGAAATCATGTTCATTGGGAAAAGATGAATAAATATGTAGAGAAAGGAAAGGGAGAATTCAAACCTTTGCTTCCTTTTTTAATTGTAATTACTTTTGAAACAACTTTCTGGAAATGCAAAACTGTCTCTGAATAAAAATACATGTCTCTGAATAAAAATGCTAGACTTTCCCATTCAGCAAATATTGATCTTTTGTCCTGTATTTTCTTTAGAACAGTCTTCCTTCATTTATTTTCCTTTCTTGTGATGGAACATTATTCATTATATCTGTGATCCTTCACAAACAAATACGCAGAGCGCTCTAGTCTCTTCCACATTATTTATTTGTTTCAATTTTTTAACATATGTCCTCAAAGTAACTTTCCACTTAGTCATATGCTAAACACTGGTTCAATCCCACAAAAAAAAAGGATTCCTATGTAAAATATCCTTCACAGGAAAGATCACACTATTCCTGCATGGCCATGAACTTCATCTAGGTCTTCTTGCTGCATTGCAGAATTCAGGACATTACTGAAACCCTGTCTGAATCACTATATATCTCAGCAAATGGCAAAGATCTGTAATAAGAAATGACCTTTTTCCCAACACAGAGCTACAAGACGCTTTTTAGGATTACTCCCCATGGAGACAAACATAGACTTAATTCTCCAAGAAAAATAGATTAAAGTGAAGGTGGTGTTCAGGCTAGAAGGGAGAAATCCTGTTTGGATAAATAGGGTAGTATCATTTGTACATGGAGTGCTGTGTGGGTCTCGGTAAAGATCTGTAAGTATTATCCAGATTATGTCATCACTAAGTGATGAACAAAATTAGACGTAAGAGAGACTCAGAAGAGGTGCTTCTAAGTCATCAATGCAGTACTTCTCCAACAGAAATATTGTTTCAGGACAGCTGCCTTGGAACACTGAGAAATCCAAACCTGCTATGTCCATACTGCATTGAGAGCCACCGAGCTGTGATACCACAGTGTTGATTCTGAACTTTGAAAGTTCAGGTAGGGTTATTTCAGAATAATATAATTTCCCAATTATCCATTTCTTCTTGAGGAAATACAAAACAGGTATGATAGAAGCAGTATTTTGCTTTTTAAACTATGATTATTTTCACCCACAAGACTAAATGAATATCTGTTCTTTCTTCCTCACTTTCATCTCTTCAGACTTTCAGAGTCCAAAATGCACAAAGTGGTAGAGGATATTACTGGGAACACTTAATGCAGAATTGCAGCTGAGATGCTGTTCAAGCTGAAAGTCCATCAGCTGTGTTAAAAGGGACAAAGAGGAGAAACTGTGAACCCCACCTACATTTAGTGAACAGATTAAGAAGGTTCCCAGAAACATTCAGTAAATTAACATCATCAGTCCTGGAAAGACAGTAAATCTGACTCTCCTATACAGTTCTTGTGGATATTCACTGTTGATATACGTTTTTAAGAATCTCTTTTCTAGCACTGGTTTGGAAAGTTAAATATAGTCTGATTCTGCATATGTGGGACACAAAACCAGACATAGAAAAATAATGCTTTTTTTATCATTCCAGGTATTCAAAAGCATCGAGAAAACCCAGGCATTCTCATCACACATTTGCATGACATAAACCCTTCATATGTGACCTGAAAATTATATATTACAGCCATGCTCAACAGAAGCATCTGGTCCCTCTGGTGGGATGGTCTCAGTGTCTGCTGTAACCACACTGTCAATGCCAGTGCACTCTGTTATCAGCCACTCAGAGCCCCCACCAGCCTGCCCAGTGATGGAGGGCTATGACCTACCCAGAGTTTTCAGAACCCTGAAGCATCCCCAGCCTTCAGCCTCACTCGATTCCATGGCGATCTGTATTAAAACCCTGCCTCTATACCTAAAGAGAAAGTAAAACATTTCAATTTAGACACAAATAGTTTTATTTTACTTTCCAGACACTTCTGGGTTTTCATGCCATAGCAGTAATATCCTGGTTCTATTCACCTGGTGAAATTAAATACCTCCCCTTTATCTCCATATCAAAAGGTTACAATATAACCTTGACTGACTGACAATCCAGATACAGAAACTTCTGTTTGATTTCCTCTCTCCTGTTTAAGGAAGACACCTGAGTAACTGGGGACAACAGTGACTGAAATACCATGGTCACCCAAGTCAGTTACCCGACTCAGTCGCTCAGACTAACAATGAAATGAGAGTCTAAGTTTCCATGGAAATTATACAAATGAGGTGAAAAATGATATATACAACAAATGGATTCCAGATTTGTTGAATTTTCTGTAGAGTAGTCAAAATAAAATGACCTTAATCAGATTTTTATTCTTATTTTTTTACACAAGCTGACAGTTACCCAAATATTTTGGAGGCATTTGCCAGTTCTAATTTGCTCAGTCCCACATAATCTAATAAAATGTCCCTAAGAATTGCAACGGGGTGGGAGAGGGAGGATATTAATACCACCTCCAGAGCAGGAGGTGGTAAGTTTCCACATGAGCCATTGCAGCTAACGAAATAAGTTTTAGATGAGTGATTATTAAGGACAATATTATTTTTTCTAACTGATAAAACCTCCTTTTCATTCTTAAAGATTAGCCTTCAGTAATCTAAAGCAAAATGGCAAGAAAAGTAAAATTTCTATAATAGTCTGTCTATTTCCAGCTAGACATTTCAGTGACACTTGTGGTACTTTTTTAAAGGGGAGGGCTGTATTACCACTAATAGTGCATCTTGACAAGAACTGTTCCATCCGTTGAATTATTTACTCCTTTTTTGGTTCCTCATCGTCTCTCTAGAACAATGAAGTATCCTTTATATCTGTTTTTCATTAAAATGTGGTAGGAAACAGATTCAGCAGCAAAAAGTTAACCATAAACATCTGACTTATAGATATAAAAGATATCTTAAAATTTCTTAGAAGATGTGTAAGATAGATAAATTAGTAGTTACTTCTTACGTTTAACAGAAGATGTTCATGGAATTTCCATATTCAGAACAAATTAAGTTTTGAATCTGATCTTTAAAAAGATACATAGAAGTTTGTGTACTATTTTAAAAATTATTATATTTATGTATTAAAACTTTTGCTTCTCAAGTGATAGGGAACATTTTTGAAATTAGAAGACGAGATATATTGATTTTTAATTTCTGCTATGCCATGCACACTTCTAGATAAATCTAAACATTCACTCTGTTTATGCCTTTGCAGACTCTCATTTTCAAAGCACTAACTTTGAAACCAATATTGTTCTCCGTCAATAAGTGGAAACAAGCAGTGAAATCATGAGAAGAAAATGACCGGCTTGCTGAGCCATTTCAGACCATTCCCTCCCTGCAGACCAGATTCCTGCCATGTCCCCTCTAAATATTTTCTTGTGTCAGGTGAGCAGCGTTTCCTCCTCCACCCTAGGTTCTCTGCTGCCCTGCCTGCCCAGCTCTTGGTACTTTCCCCAGTAACAACTGGCTCGCTCTACCCATGTGTGTATCTCAGTCAGACATCACATGGTCTTCCTTTTACCCAGACTGTGATTTAGTGAATAGATGCTTAATATTGCAGGAATTGCTACAGCTGATCATATGAAAGCATTGAAACAGCTAACAATCAATAGACAAAAAAGAGAAGGGGGGGGGGGGGAAGTCTGAACCAAATTTTGGATCAAACAGCTTGAAATGATCAGTAAAGTTATTTCTGTGGATAAAGAAAACAAGCCTCTATAACACAAACTGAACTATATCTGTAAACACTAAGAATTTTCTTGTTTGAAGCTCAGTTCTGGAAATTATCCACATTGCTGGTACAGGTATTTGAAAATGACAACATTGTGACATTTTTGTTCAGACTAAGATTTTACTTTGCCTTTTATACCCACAGGAGACAGCCAGGGCTTTCTGATCTATGCCTCTTTGTATTGATGACTCCAAAACTAGTCCACAGCCCACTGTGTCTGTGAAATTATTAAAAAAAAAAAAAAGTGTTTTCAGTTAAAAGCTTGAGAGAAAGGATGCCCAGTGGTCCATGAGAAGTTGAGAAAGTTGGCAGTAATAAAGTTAAGGCCTCTTGAGGATCACTGTTGTAGACAACTTGTGAGATGAATGGAAGGCTTTGGTTTTTCCTCACAGTTCAGTAGGATGTGCACAATATCAACGATCCAACCATTTAATGGCTTTCCTGCTCTCCTTAACACAGCTTCCTTCATCTGTATACCTTAGAAACAGCATGTTCCTAAGTGTAATATTGTGTGACATGTCTCATTTAGCTTAGGCACTTTTTGTCCTTTGGTTCCTTGAATGAACAATAGCTCTGCATCTCTCACATCAGGATTCATTAGACATGCCCCGTTCTTCCATAGATCTCTTGTGGGCTGGCCTTGCAGTTCCCCCGGTCTCTTTTTCGACATCCAATGACCATTAATGGATCTAAAGGCAAATATTTCACTGGTTTTTACCATAGTTTGAGGTAGAAATTGCTAAAACAAAAAAAAAAAAAAAGCTTCTATGGGGCATCATTATTTTACCTAATCTAAAGTGATCCATCCTGTGCATAGTTCTCCTGAGGCATTCCTTGAAGCATTCAATTAAGTGATAGTGTTTTGTTGGTAGGGAAGGCAGCATTTCAAGGCCTCCTCATTATTTCTAGATGTCCTTCATAACATGATTGCTAACAATTGTATTTGGTTGCAGAGAGCACAGAATAAAAATCACAATGTAAAAAGTACTGTAGCTAATAAGGAAATCCAACCAGGTACAGGAACTGCATTTTGTATTTTGGTTTTTTTTCTACTCCTTGATTTATTGTAGCCTGCTGTTCTTTCTGATAACAGATAACAAAACAACACCCAGCATGTGCAATAATTAACTGAAAATACATGCTAAGATATTATTACTCTAAGTAATCTATTGCTTCCCTTTCAGGAAAGGTCATATATTTCTCTAGGACAGGGTAACATACAGGAAAGTCCATGTTCACTGTTTCTTTGAAATACAGTCCTTCTACCACAGCATTCTAGTCTGTGCTGTCCTATAATTTCTTTTTGCTCCTGCAGAGAGCTCTATCTCACCAAAAGACATAATAACAGCAATGTGGTAATTGAAAAATGTTTGAAAACTTTCAGAGTGAGGATCATGCTTTACAAAGCTAACATCTGGGGCTGAGTCAGTGATATTATGCTGGTTTTAAATGGTAAAATTGTATCGTGATCTACAAAGAGGCACATCATTGCTGAAACACTTCTGATAATCTCTGTTCTGCTCAGCACTGGAAGCTGAGATACAGATGATTACAGGAGTCACCTGTAGGACTGGTTCCAGGCTGGGGCTTTGTTTAGCCAAGATCTATGGACTTATTAGAGAAGGTTCAGAGGAAAGGCTCTTCTTGATGGTGCCAAGCAATAGGACAAGAAGCAATGGGCATAAACTAAGACACAGGAAGTTCCACCTGAACATGAAGAAGAACTTCACTTTACTGTGAGGGTGAGTGAGCATTGGAATAGGTTGCTCGGAGATGTAGAGTCTCCTTCCCTGGAGATACTAAAGAGCCAACTGGACACAATCCAGAGCAATGTTCTCTAGGTGACCCTGCTTGAGCAGGGAGGTTGGACTAGATGACCTCTGGTGGTCCCTTCGAACTTCAAACATTCTGTGATTCCGTGAAGTAATAAAAATGTTCAGAGGCCTAAATGCCCTGTAGGTTACTTTGTGTAGGGAAAAGGAGCCAAAGATGATGTACAGCTGTCTTCAGCTATAGAAAAGGTAGCTGCAAAACAAATGATTAATGAATCATTCTTTTTCAGTACTGGGTTTAAGGCAAAATAAAATGGGCTTAAATTACATGAGGGAAGATTTAAATTTGATGTCAAGAAAAAATTCCTAATATTATTTGGAAGCTGTAAGAGCTTTGTGGGAGGCTGTAAAAATGTCCAGACACAGAGAGTATTTCAGATGCTTCAGTCCTGAAAAACAGGAACATGTGACATTGCACTGGGAGAGAAGGGACTACATGGCCTCATGAAGCCTTGTGCAATGCAATTTTCTATGCTTATATGCTATAGAATTACACAACGGAATCAAAGAGTAATTCATTTTGTAAAAGATCTCTGGAGGTCATCTGGTCCTATTCACCTGCTCAAACAATGCCAATTTTTGTTGCAATTGCCCTATTTGGTCAAGTTGCTCAGGTCCCTCAGGACCTTACTCTTTTTCTATTGCTTGAAGAGGAATGTATCCATCATGATTTGTATGGTCTTTTCTATAATCAGTAATCTATCTCTCCCTGCTTTCATCATGATTTCTTAATAACTCAAAACTTTGTGTATCCTTCTGTACTGGCCTTTCCCTCAAAAGGACAGTCATCTTTCACAATTCATGCATATGGACACTAATATAAATGCACCTCCAGATACCTGTGTCTACAGAAAAAGCAGATGCCAAGAAGAAACTCCAGTAACCAATGAACTGCTTTTCCCATAAGGACCAATTGCTTGCTTAACAGTAATGGCTGAGGAGAGACCCATCCTGCTAAGTTTCAAACAGTGCTCAGCCCTACACATGCCAGACAGAAAGCACTTCAGGAACGTCTCTCCTAATTTCCCTTAATCAAAATGTTAAATGTCATTACAGCCAACACAGTTAGTAAAGGTTTCATTTTAGCTTCATAACTTCCTCCCACAAATGCAAAAACAGTAACTAATAATTACACCCATCTAAATGGTCAGCTAGATTGGAGCCTGGAAATTAAGGGCACAATAACATGCACAGCTGCCATCCAGCATCTGAAAGGTTTCCTTAGAGCCTTCCCGTTCCTTTTCAACACTCTCTGTAATGTAAATATTAAGAATGCCACAGAAAGTAAATGTTCTGCTATGGGGATTTTTGAATTTGCAATGAGAGCATGAAGTGTATGTAATTATTTCTACTTGGATAATATCTTTATGTGTTAAAGATGAGTTGGGTTAGGAATTGAAACTTGGCAGCTTACTCCTGACCTTGAGGAACATGATGTCTTTATTTTCAATATAAAAGCAAAAGTCACCATTGCCTTCACTGCAATTTCTAGGTACTTAGTGCTTTTAAATCTCAGTTTAAACCAAGTTAATTCAGCAACGTGTTTGTCCTAGACAGTGCCCAGGCAATAGGCTCCATTCTTAAAAGAGATTTGGAAGTAAACACTGCTATAGATTGCCTTGAATTCTTCATCATTAGATTTGGGGGTAGGCAAGATAAATGTCAGTTAGAAATTATGAAAGATGAAAACTTTCTCTCTGCTCTTTGGGAGGGGGATTGGACTTCCTGCCCTTTGAGTCTTTTATGACATTCCCAAACCATGCAGATTAATATAATTTGATATTTATATATGGAATAATTTTTTTTAAAAAGGAAGTTATGGAATGTTCAGCTTCTTAATTTGGTGTGTATTCTTGGAGTAGCTCTTCAAAGTGGCTTACTGGTAATATTTTACCTTTTGCAGAATTATAATATAGTCCCAAAGAGACAGAATCGATTTGAATGTACTTCATTTTAATTTGCAGAATACTGAATTTGTGAAGAACAGTTTTGGTATTTTTAAAGAGTTGGAGGTATGCCAACGCTGCTTCTACCAAGACTTTTTTTCCTAATTACAATGTTGAACATGGCTAATTTCTTCCCAGTCATGAGATTTTACAGTAGGTTGTAATATACTGTGAACCCACACTTCCACATTACATCAGAATCAGAAGTGATAATTGCATTGTATCATCCAACAATAATGGTCCAATTAACCTATCATACCCTGCTCTAGTAGATCCCATTTTGGTGCAGTATCTTTGTCTAGTTGAAAAAATTAAAAAAGAAGAAAAGAAAAGGTGATGTTGATGATGTTCACTCTAAGTATTAAAAGGTAGGTAGTTCCTACTTCTATGCCAGAGACAGCATTAAGTCCTAAACGACATTAATATTTTTCTCCACAGTCTGAGTTGTCCAAGGAAGAGTACTCTGAAGTGTTCTGGAATATTACCAACAAAGGTCTGTCTGTTATGAAGATGAAGTAATTAAACAGAGAAGTCTTGCAGTCTTGTCAGCAACCTTCCCCTATTAGTCTACGGTTGATACCGAGGAAAACATGTTGGGTTTCTGCAGCTGCTACAGACACCTTTTGATTTTGGGTCACAGTTCCTCCCACTGAAAGCTGATTTCCATATACCATTTTCTTGTCATCTTCCCATATTCTCACCATAAATTTTCCTTTTGGGATTTCTGAAATGCATTTACATTTCAAATGAACTTACACTAACATGAAGTTCCCACAGTCTGTCAGAAGCTCACCTCAAATCATATGCAGGGTGGATACCATGAAGACACCTTTTGTCACCATTCTCATATTTATGGCTACACCTAAATGAATGTTAATTGAGCATGTCTCTTACATAAAATTATTTTGTTTTTTTCACTCAGAAACCTGGTCCTGCAGCCATGTTAGAGCTCCTGTAGGTAAAGATAAGGACTTTGGAACAATGTTCCAGATGTTCCTTTGGAACATTTTAAGGAAAAATGGACGTGAATTTGTATAAAGCCATTTCACACTGAAGAAATCATGAAATCTGTACACTGTGGCACAAGAGTAGTGAGGAGGAGTGATGGCCTTAGTGTTCTTTCTATGATTTCCCTCTTCAACTCAAAGTTAAACTTAAACCTATTCTGCTTTACTTGCATTATTAGAACTAATATAACTCTTTTATTATAACCCACCCCTATCTCCATGAGTGGGATGTGTTCAAGGAAATGCTTCAAAAGCATTGATTTTTTTTCCAAAAAGGACATACAGGAAGGAATTCATCCATCTGCTGGTAGTAGGCTATGGATGATTTTCACTGAAACCAGTTTTTTTAATGGTTCTTGATATCAGCGTAGATCTTCTGGACTTAGTTGAAGATGATTGGTTTTTTGTTTGTTTTTCTGTCCTGAAACTTAAAGGAGCTGTAGGAACTGAAACTTAAAAATAATTGGCACTTAATTAGTGAGAAGTCATTACGGGAAGATGAGGACTTTTACAGAGGTAGAATAATGAAAAATTAAACTGCTATGCACTGGAAATATTTCAGGGAAGATTTAACAAATAAGGCAGAAATAAAAGAAAATCTTTAAGAATTAAGGGTGACAAAAATAAAGGTAAATTATGCTGTTGTAGTAAGAAAGTTAAAAGACAGAAATGGAAGTGTTTATGCTTTACAAATGCATACTGACTTGAAATGAGGAAAAAGTGTTTTCTGCAAAATAGATGATAAACTTGCTTTTCTTATTACTGTCACTAAATAATATCTAAACTTAAGTTTGCAGGGTATAATTGTCAGATTTCCATTTATGCCAGATTCTTGTTCCCTTCACATTTCTGTTCCTGGTATCAACAAAAAGAATTGTTAATTAACCTTAGCAGCAAAGCAGTATAAGACTGTGTTCTGAATTCAGAATGTCTTCTGACAGGAGACTGAAATCTGCAGTAAATTGTAAGTAATGCTGGCCTGTCAATTAAACAGGACAAGATAGGAAAAGAGGGCAGAGAATCTTCATATTGTTTTCATGAACTGAAAAGATCAATAACCCGGTCAGTCACAAATAATTGTCTGCATTACTGCCTGCAATTACTTTTAATGGGACTCTGATAATATCTGCATGCTGTGCCTATACAGTACTTGCGAGCCTGGGAGGTGAAACAGCTTTGTTCAGAGTTTTGAAAGAGATGAATCAAGGAGAGATGTTTCACTGCAAATTTGTAGGTATGATTCAGAAAGAAATGCAGAATGCCATTGTTCTCTACATTGTCTGGAAACAGACTTCTGAAATGGGCCAGAATTACTCCGACTATTATATGAAGCTTGGATAACAACAGCAATGCTGTGCCTGGGCTGGCCAAATAAAACTAGCATGATTGAAGACACTTCTGTGTAATTGCTTTTTTTGATTTTGTAATCATAGGCATTTTTATGCTTTTGAGCAGCTACCCAAATTCTAGGAAAGGAGGCATCATGCATAAACCCCCCTGCCTTTCAATGGAAGGGAAATTTCAATACCAATGAAAAACTTCATAAGGTGGATGAAAGTAAAAAAGATTCGTATGTTTCTTACCTTTTGCTTACTTTGTAGTAATGGTTTGAATTGTGAACTTTTTTTTGGTTGGTTGGGTGGTTGGTTGGTTGGTTTGGCTTGTTACAGGAGAATAGATTTTTCTTGATCCCCTTGTAGTTTTTAAAGGGTTTTGGGTTGTTTGTTTTATTTTTTAAAATATCTCATTAGATTTTTACATGTTTTTCATAAGGAGTCAATGTTTCCGTGTTTGTCACCTGCTCTTGCAAAGTTCATACTAAGCAGAAAATGGAAAAATAACATTTTTAGAAATATGGTACCAAAATTCCAATGTTATTTGCAGTATGTGGAGCCAAGAATAACTAGGGCACGTGAGGGGAGTTTTGTTTGTTTGTCCAGAGTAAATACTAGTCTAATTAAAAGTTTATTATTTTATCAAATTAAATATACAATAATTAAAATTTAACAGCAAGCTAGAAAAAATGATAATCACCACAGGCCTCTTTAATTTTCTAGTAATGAAAGTTTCACATACACAAACAAAAATTTATTTAAAAACAGGTGCACAAAAGGATACAATTATGGATAGCATACTTCTCCATGAATTAAATAAGTATGTCATAATGAATGTCAATGGATTTCTTTTTTTCACTGTGGCATTTTCTTCTTTATTTTACTGAGATATTCTTGCTTAAAGAATCTAGTGCTTGTTGCCAAAAACATCTAATAATTTTGCTAATTAATAATACATTTTTTTGTTTGTCCCAGTAATGGGAAGAATTTCAGTTCTAAAGCTGAAAATTATCAGTCTCAGTTCTATAGAGACATATTTCTCCAAGAAATTCAAATAAAATCCTATTTATTGACCGATAATGTGCTCTGTTGTCTCAAGGGTTTTCTCTACTTACTGTCAAAATCTAGTTTTTCCACCTTCTACTATTCTTTAAGGAACATATATAGTTCCTGTGGGAAAGACATTCAGTGTAAACAGAGTCTGCATAATATCCATTACTGAATTTAAGATTTCTACTAAGAAACAGATCTAAGACCTCTTTTACTGTTTGACTACTGCTAAAAACAAACTCTGCTTTTCATTACCAAGACTCTACCTCTGGATTCACATTAGAGGTACGAAGAGAAATTATTTACCATGTAGTAACTGCAAATGAATGCTTTCTGGCATCCATATGACCACCCCAATACCTTAATTTCCAGAAACAATTTGCTCATGCATTTTGCAAGAGCAGGGAAACATGAAATGACTTGCCCTTAGCATCATAGCAATGTTAGGAGTGTTTCCACATCGTGCTAGGTTTATTGGTTTTATTACTGATATAAGAAGCTGAACACCATCAACTCTTCCCCTAAAATTATTTACAATTGCCTGCAAATACTTGTGGTATTTTCTCACTCTTAACAGAAAGGTGGACATTCTGCTTTATATAATTTTCAAGTTGCAAGTACTGCTCTGTCTCTGCAGTCATGAGGATGCCATCCCAAAACCACTGTGTAACAGCTACTCTACAGTGGTATGAAAAAATAAAATGTTGCATCCCTGCACCCCAGGGCAACAAGTTACACTGGAATAATCCTTTTAACAACTGATGGCAAGGAAGGGTGACCACCCAGCACCACCTTCTGCTAACCTCAGCTAGCCTCTGTCTTCCCATGAAGCGCTGAGTGAAGGAGACATCGATCCATGTCTGAAGATTGATTGCTACTTTATAATCCTCATAAACCGGTACACCGCCATCTGCTTTCACTACAGCACAAATGCAACAGGGAAGATTATCCCTTCATTTTCTACCTCTCTGCCCTGCTGTTTCACAGAGACTTTTGGAAGACTTTGCGGGGGCTTTTGTATGTATTATGGAATCTCTCTGCTTTTGGACTTGACTTTTAAACTTGACTTTTGGACTCAGCACTGTTGACAGAGTCTGCTCCTGAGGTGAGCATAGACATTTGCTCAATAAGCAGATTCCTACTGAGCGAGCATACTGTACAACAGCTGACCTCTCTCTCTTCCGCATCCAGTCTTGTAGCAGACTCCTGTGAACCTCATGACCTCCATTTACAGTTATTGCCTAATGTTCTCGTATCTTCTGTCAGTCCCCAGAAGCCAGCAGACTGGCAAAGGAGGGTATCCAAAGGCTCCAGTCTAATGCAGATAGACTGCACTCAGCTTCCCCCAGCTTTTGTCCTACTTTATTGCTACTAATCAAACTAAGATGAACGATTTTTTAAATAAAGAGCATGGATAACACATTTCTTTAGAGAACTGGAAAGCAGCGGACACATTGAAGAACTAAGTATCACAAATATTGAGATTTTCTTAAACTGAAAACCCATACAGTATGGCAAACACTTTGGCAGTCATGCCTTTGTTCTGGCTAACTGAGAAACTGATGAAATGGTACATGTTTAATGATATTCCTATTTTCAAACCACAGTTCTAATGTTTTCCAGGGTAGTAACAGACTACACTGCTACTTTTAGCTACAACACTAAGTAAGGAGTTGTTTGGTTTGCTATGCCTAGAGGTTGCATGCTGTATGAATAAAAAACATCTCTAGCATTGAAATAAAAGCAGCAAACCTTCAAAATGTCTCATCATGTCCAGGTATCTTATTTTCAAGTTAGCTAATCTCACCCTGCAGAGATGACATTTACTTACAATTAACTTAAAAAAAGAGGAGATAAAAAACAAGGTCTTAAAATCATGTGACCCAAGTAAGAGAAGACATATACAATCCCTGCAGTCTTTCACATCAAATTATAAATGTACAGATACACAAACACTCGAACAAGCATTGCCTACTTAATACAAAATAGAATGAAAAGTAGTACAGAAGTAGGAGAGGTAACTTGGAAAAACATTTGCAAAAGCCTTTAGCAACTCACTTTCAACACACTTGGTTACTAGTAGTGCATCTATTTGCTGGCCACAGATGCAAATAGCAGCAATCAGAAGCAAAGTGCAACAGGGAAGGCCAACTTTTAGGAGTTTTTAGGTCAGAAGGAAGTAGGATCATTTAGCACACACTACTCTGTATTCTGACTTCTGTACTTTTGATACTCTCTCTTCATGTTGTTCTCTTTTCAGCTATCAACTTAGCCCTGCAAAATTTCATCTTTACAGAGAATTTCACTATTTCTCATGATCTCCTAAATCTGAACATTGGTGAAACTTGTCTTCGAGCAGCATCTGATTCCAGATGTCTTAATGCCATAGCACCCAACAGTGGCCTCAGGATCTTTCTGCTCACCACCAGTTACTTAAGGCATTTGTATGGGCTCCAGCAGAACCACATCCTGCGCTACCTCCCCTTATTTTGTTGATGAACCCAGCAGGGCCCTCGTGAGATAATCTGATTCATTTACGTGTGGCAATGTCCTTGTGCAGACATAAGAGTTCATGGGGGAGATCGGAAAGCTTCACCCTGAGGAAGAGCCATGCTATTTTTCAGTCACAGTATAAAAATGTATTTTTACACAGTGAACCTCAGAAATAAAAGAACATCATGCATAATCACATCCCAAACCAACAGGTCGTCACCTAGGGCCCCATGCACTGTACACAAGGTTATGACATAAGGCACACTGAAATTTTATAAATCTTATCACAGAGAAATAAGATTAAATCCAGTTACTTATAGAAATGTCTTTTCTTGAATTGTTTTGTTGGAAATTTAGCCCATTCTCTATGCATTTTTAAGTAAAGTTCCTTGCCTATTCTCAGGACAAGAAAAATTGTTCACAGGGAAAAAAGCAGGTGCTTGAGACAGTCAGGCCTGAAATACAAGTCAGCAGGCTTGAGCAGGAAACCAGAGCTAGGAAACTACTGAAACTATTTGTGCAGGGAAAAACCTGTAAGATTACACAAGTTTAGGATTAACCACTGGTCACAGCAGTAAATTTTACCTCTTTCTCTTCAGGGGTCTGGAATTATACTTCTACTGTACACAGGAGAAAATAGCCATCTATACATTTTACTTATTACCAGCAAATTTCTACAAAACAACATGAAGGTAAATGATCTTACTCTTCTCTGAAATAGACTTGTCTGTTAAGCAACACTAACTGTGCTTGCCTACCCCAGCCAGTTTTTGGTTGAGTCATAGAATAGTTTGCATCCCTACACCTAAGCTTTTCATCCCACAAGATGAGAACAGCATTCTCCATATCATCTATTAGAAATGGTCCATGGCCTGTGTTCTTCCCTAAGCCACCTTTAGCCTTGCATGAAGAGCACATGTTGACCACTAAAACTGTGCTAGAGACCATGCTGATGATTCAACAGAATGTATCATGACCTTACTTAATGGACACGCACCCTACCATGGACATAGCCAAATGGACCCCAAGATCATGAAGTCCAGCTGCTTGCCCGAATACAGCATTTGCATCTTACAGTACTCCTATTTAACTCATATGTCTCCATTTTAAAAACTAGTGTGGACTTTTCTCCCTCTGCTGAAATGGCCAGAGACTTGGATTACAAAAACTGTCTCCTTCCCAGAGGAAACATCACAAGGCTTTCAAACTCTACAAACTCTACAGTTTATGACCAAATAGCTGTTTAAATTGGAAAATGCAAACCACAGAAGTCCAAAAACAAGACCACAGCCAGCCCATGAGGGGAAGGCATGTCCTTTCTTCCAATCCTGTTTTCCCAGGGAGCAGTAATTTGCAGCTTCTGGGCCTGTCTGTGAGTCTGTTCCTTGCAGAAAGTAGCCACTTGCTTCTCTCTTATAGTCTGACCCTGTGCCACAAGCTCCCTGCCTGCTCTGCCTTACCCTCCAACCACACCTGCCACATCTTTGCTCCAAAAGTTCCTCCTGACTGGAAGGGTAGGGGAACCTCCCCGTCTCTGCGACAGCTTTGCCTTGCCAGCCATCATGGGACAACTTAACAGTCTTCCAGTGCTGCCCATCAACATGCATTTTAAGAAAATACGTAAGTATTAACAGAGTAAACAACCATAGCCTTTGTTGCATACCCTGTGTCTCATCTGCGAGGCTGCTCCAGAGCATCACTTCTTTCCTAATTAATCGAGTTCTACTGATCAGCCTAAGGTTAATTCTTAGCTCATTCACATCTACTTGTTTCCTGCGCCAATACTATGTACCAGCTGGTGTATAAGGGCCAAACATTGGACAAAACTCATTCCCTGGAGTCTTACATTGCTATGAAAATCTCTGTATGCTGAAGAACAGTTGAAATTATTCCAACCAATCTCTGAATTTAAATAGATCTCATTTTTTTGTGAAGTCCTCCAAATCTGTCATTGGCAGAGCAACTTCAGGGCCCACAAGCAGCGGTCAGCTGCTAGGCTGACTTTGAGCTATAGCAAAGCCCACTGCAGAGAGACGTCTATGGAGGAAAGACCAATAACCTGGTCTGGGAATTCCACAGTGTGGATCCACATAGATTTACCAGCTTGGGCCTGTTTTCACATAAATTATTAACCGTTAATGCAACCTTCCCTGGACTATTAGACTGGGGAAGAAGTGGTGAACATGCCCTCCTCCTCCAGGGCAGACTATTTCCACACTGCACTGCCTACTAACTCAGCTGTGTCTTAGATGGCTGCAAGCAGCACCAAGGGCCACCTTGTCTCTTTCCCAAGGCCAAGCAAGAACAAGTGATCAGACCAAATGATTCATCCTTCCACCTCTTCAGATTAACTGGATAACTGACTCTGCACCAGCTAACATAGTATGTGTTGATGCCATTTAGAAAAGGTTGTGGAAGCTGGGAGAATGAATTTAAGAATTCCAATGTGAAATAAAAAAATATGTGTCTGTAATGATCTTCTGGAAGAAGAAATACATTGAAAACTCTTTCTCATGTTTCTGCATGCTCTAATAAACCAATGCATAATGAAAAGCATTCAGAGACAGCTTTTAAATTATTTTAAGCTTTAGTGCATACTGCCCTCAAGATACTTCAGTATAACATGGCACAGGTTTGTTGCCCATGACATTTCTTTAAATTCCTACATGACACCTTGCCATAGTGTCTGCAGTGTGATTCAAGAATGGAACAAGATAGAAACAAATGTTAACGCGCCATATGCAAACAACACTTAAATTTGCTGTTGGCAGAAAGATTCAAAGTGTTACTCAAGAAACTTCCAGACAGGACCTTATTAAAAATGTCTGCAGTGAAGTACTTGAATTTATATGAAAAGAAATAAATCTGCAAGCTTTTTAAAATTATCTCTGACTGGGTATGCTTGAAGTCCTTCTCCACAGGGCTGCTCTGAATCTCTTCTCTGCCCAGCCTGTAGCTTTGCCTGGGATTGCTCCGACCCAGGTGTAGGACCTTGCACTTGGCATGGTTAAACTTCATGAGGTTGGCATCAGCCCACCTCACAAGCATGCCAAGGTCCCTCTGGATGGCATTCCTTCCCTCCAGCGTATCAACCGAACCACACAGCTTGGTGTCATCAGCAAAGTTGCTGAGGGCGCAATCAATCCCACTGTCCATGTCACTGACAAAGATGTTAAACAAGACCGGTCCCAACACCAATCCCTGAGGAACACCACTCATTACTGGTCTCCAGCTGGACATTGAGCCATTGACCACAACTCTGTGTGCGGCCATCCAGCCAGTTCTTTATCCACCGAGTGGTCCATCCATCAAATTGATGTCTCTCCAATTTAGAGACAGGGATGTTGTGTGGGACAGTGTCAAATGCTTTGCACAAGTCCAGGTAGATGACATCAACTGCTCTACTGCTGTCCATCGGTTCTGTAGCTCTATCATAGAAGGCCACCAAATTGGTCAGGCAGGATTTCCCTTTAATGAAGCCATATTGGCTGTCACAAATCACCTTGTTGTTTTTCATGTGCCTTAGCATGCCTTCCTGGAGAATCTGCTCCAAGATTTTGCCAGGCACAGAGATGAGACTGACTTCATCCTAAAGAAATAAACTGGTAGCAGGGATTAGAAGTGTCATCAAATGTGCAGTCTTCCAAGACAGCTATTCATGAAATCTTCTACTTCATCCACACAGATGCTTGGGTAAAATCATTAAGAAATACTTGATATGTGTGGCTGGTATTTGCCTTTTTCCTATTCCCAGCAATATCACTTTACATAGCACACATTCCTTTATCAGTGTTCTCCTTCCCATAATTACAACAGCACCTTTTTTTTTTAAACCACCCCTTTTCTCTCGTTTTAGTTGGCAGGTCCATTTGCCCTGCCTTTGGGGCCCCACATGCACCCAGGCCCATCCCTAGCTATCAGAGCAACATCACAGCCCTGCCCCATCCCTTCTGCAAACAGCTGCACATTACTTGACTTTCATGACACCAAGCAAGGGCTTGAACAAACTTTAGATATAGCAGCCTTTGAAGCCTTGTGCAGGAATCAGTGTCACTGAAAAGAAACAAGTGTGACCTCCTTCAGCCTCTCACCCTGTGGGTATCAGACCAGTACATGCATTAGCCTTAAGATGTACTGGATTAATTTGTACAATTGTGGCAGATAATGATTGCATGGTGCTTTCTGTACATTGTGCTTGACATACCCTAAAGCAATATACATGTTCTAACATAATCTGTACTTTTAAAGACACTTTCAAGAGCCTGTGGTGTATCTACTCTCTATCGTACCAGTTAGACAGTTAGGAACAGATAGACAAAGCTTGCAGGAGTTCCCTATTGTCTTTCACCCAAGCAAAGTACATCAGATCTCACTATTCATATTCCAGCAACAAACTGTCACATGCAACAAATACTTTTCATGCCTGTAACTCCAAATTTTATTAAAATAGGTGAAGAATACAAAACAATTAACCAAATTGCAACTCAGACATCTGATTACCAGGACTGATCTCATCTCTCATATAATTTTTCTAAGTGATCTGAGACGCCTGTACACATTAAACATGCCTGTCCTATGATCCCCCAGTCTTTGGGAAGGCTATTCAAACAATTCTTTGGACTTCTATTTGCATGGTGTGGTAAGCAAAGTAGGGTTTTTGGATAGTATTTTCCATTATGCAAAGAGAGGAGGTGTTTCTTGTTCAGTGGGTATCATCCTTCCCATTTATCTCCCACAAAGCTCACCTCAAGACCTGTATGAGTTAAAGGCATGGGAAGTTATTTCGCACACCACAGGTAGGAGGGCAGATAAGTCCCTTCACCAGATGTGGCCTGCATGGACTGGAAGACAAGTGACCTGGATCCCATTCTCGCTGGCTATATTAAGCTTTTGTTCAAACTTCGTAAATCTGGTAAGTACTGTTTTTTGGTTTTAACACAGCCAAGTGGGTTGTTGTTTTTTTTAACACAGCCCAAGTTCCACTGAACTTCACATTGAATCAGCTGTTTGTGCACACACTTTTATCTTCAGTGTCTTCCCACCGGATGCATGAACTGGTGTATTGATCAGGGACTTTTCTGATTGGGGACAGAAAAATACCCTTGAAAGCCTCACTTTTCACCTGAAAAAAAAGCAGGAAACAACCTTTTGCTTAATGAAGTTGAGCAAACAATTAATAGAATTGATGAAGGCAGTGGAAAAATATTTCCATGAGCAACTGTTTTTTCACACCACTTCTCATGAAACATTTCAATAAGCTTATTTTTGTGGCCATGAAGGAAAGGTGGATGTCCAAAGATTTCTGCTTATATTAGTGGATTTGTTGTAGAAAGGACAAAAAAATACCACCGCTTCTCACTTGTTCAACTCTTGAAAAGCCTATTTTTGGATTTCTGATTAAAGTCTCCCTAAAGTTCTTAGTCCAAATCCTTCTTTCTTCTTGAGTTTCATTTACTGTTCTCCTTAAAGAAATGTATTTAAAATTATTCCACCATTTCAGGACAGAAATGTTTTGGAGATAAATACCTAAAGTGAAATACTGCCTCTTTGCAAGTTAGTGGGAATTCTATTGAGGTACAAAGGTCATCATAAACAGGGGAATGAACAAGGGCTGTTTGAAACTCATCCCTCAGACATATCCAGAGGAGCCCTCTTCTGAGCCTGCTTTTCAGCCTTCAGCTTCGGGAAGAGAGGCTGACGCCCCTAGGGACAGAGTATCTCAGGTATCTTTAAGTGAAAATGGTAAGAGATTACCTTCTGAATGTTGTGTCTGCACATACACAAATATTTGTTATTCCCATTCTATGCAGTCTGGGATTACAGATTGTACACTTTAATCTTACTTGGTTCATTTTTCTTACTTAAATCCAGGTTGTTGCCAAAATAACCTACCATGGAATAATAACCTTCATCCTGCCTGTGTCTCATTACCGCTCTTATCTCTCTGTTCCCTTCTGAGGAACATGATGCATTTTCTCTCCACTAAATCTGAACGATTCCACCTGCAATGATGACACAAAGCTAGAAAATGATTTTTAAAACCTATCCTTAATAACATATACAATGGAGAGGTCTCTAGTAGCTGTAAGACGTCAAGAGCACAGAGAAGCTGTCCACCTGACAGTCAGAGGACTAGGCTGCCACTGTTTCCAAGCTCATTCCCATTTAACTACAAAATGTTTTCAACACATTAGAAATTCTACAAAAATAAGTCAATATAAACTTTAACAAAAAGCTAAAAACTGTCTGCTTATAGCATTGCTTCTATTTCCATTCCACCAGGCTCTGGGGTTTTGGTCCTTGGTTTCATAATGTTGTCGGGCTGCATCAATTAGGTTGCACTCTTAGAATGAGAATGTTTGTCGTCAGTGTCACTCAAAAGGTAATTTGAGATGTTTTCTGCCTCTTTAAAATATATCCAATCAAATATACACAATACAGTACCATTTTTTTATAATTTTCCCTTTACCACCCATGAACATTTTTAAACATCTAAAATTATCTTATATTTGGTAATTACTATGATCTTCCCCTTTTGAAGATAAGCCAGCAACAGGATCCTAAATCTAATTTGGGTTTCTTTCCTCATCCAAGAATATTGTAAACAATCAGTTTCTTCTCATGGGACATCAAATTAAAACAAGCAACTGCAGAGAAGTTCTTTTCAGACATGTAGAAAGGTGTTCTGCAGAATGAAAACAGCAACCTCACTTTTCTCTTGGCTAGAAGGTAATGGAGTTTGAAATGCATGAATAAAGTGCTTGTGAGAGCTCAGCCAACCAAACTCATATTCTCTCCTCCACAGTTAGGACTACGTTCAAGGGAAAGCAGGTCAGATCCCTCAGTCCCTCTGGCAGGTGAACAACTTATTCCATCCTTTTTCTCTTCTTTGTTTGGAAATCAAAAGGAATGATTTTCTGATAGAAAGCTGGTTGTGTATGCATTAATCATAGCCATTTGTGGGGGAATCTCCTCTGAGGCTATACAAAGAAAGGAAAAGCAAGCATTTGCTTCAGGAACCAAGCCCTTAGTGAGATACTGCAAAGACAAGTCAAGGCAAACAGTTGACTTGCTAGTGAGGGTAGGCCAAGGAAGACCATGCGGTAATGCACTCCAACAGTAGGATGTGGAGGAAGCTATGTAGCGCAAGACTTTTCAGAATATTTCAGCACATAAAGATGCAGTCGGGCCACTGGGATTTCCCAAAGCTCTGGAGCACCTCAGGTGCTTTACACCCTGTTATGGAGTTTACCCCAGCTGGCAACTAAAGTACCACACAGCTGCTCTCCCACTCTCCATCACACTCTGGTAGGATGGGGAGTAGAATTAGAAGAGGTAATAATGTGTGGGCTGAGATAAGAAACAGTTTAATAATGGAAATAAAGTAAAACATAATAGTAGCAGTAAGAATAGTAGTAGAAATAATAATAGGAACAAAATCCCTGAAAGACAAGTGATGCACAATACAATTGCTCACCATTCACCGACTGAAACCCAGCCCATCCCCCAAGCAGTGACGAGTGGCTCCTGGCCAACTCTCCCCTATTTATACACTAGGCATGACGTGTTGTGGCATGGAATACCCCTTTGCCTAGTTTGGGTCAGGTTTCCTGTCTGCTTCCTCCCAGCTTCTTGTGGATCTGACAGAACACGAGAGACTGAAAAGTCCTTGACTTCAAGTAAGCACTACTTAGCAACAGCTAAAACATCAGTGTGTTATCAACATTATTCTCTTACTAAATACAAAACAAGCACTGTACCAGCTACTAAGAAAAACATTAACTCTATCCCAGCCAAAACCACACCAGCTCTCTAGAAATCCCTCTCATTCTCATGATGTGTCAGAGCTTGCAAATCTGACTGATCATCTGAGTATTAAATACCCCACAGATGGCCAGGGCTGTGTGGGAAAGAGGTGTTCCTAGAAACCTTCCTTAGATATAGAGCCAAGTTAATGGGCCAAATTGCAGCAGCAGCACAGCAGCTGTCTCAGCCAGGTACCTCCTCTGAGCCTATTGCCATGAGCTTTGTATGTTGTGGCAGGTGAGGGTACACGTTCAGAGGACTTGTAAAAGTACTATGAGTCCCTGAAGGGAGTGAGAGGAAGGCAGAGCACCAAAAGGAATGTAGGTCTTGAGTAGGTATCTGCAGTTTAAAAGTTTGAAAGTGAAGCTAAAGCTGAAAAGCTCAATATACCTTGCTAAGCTCGAGTTCTGGGTATTATACACTTTCACACATCACACACAACTGTAGTCACATACCTTCTAACAGGAAACAGAGCATACCTAAGTTCTGACAGCCTCATTATTTATTACACGTAATTTTTTCCATTCACTGTTCCATCTTTTTGTTATGTCACTCTTGCTCACCTTCATTTTTCCATTTGGGTTCCGAACACGTTTTTTTGCCAGTACCATAAAGCATCCAGAGGACTTTATAATAATATAGTGAATATTATTAATGTCAGGGGTTGGCAAAACAATGATTCAAAATACGTTCTCGGGGAGCAAGAAGAGGTGTATTGTCTATCATCATAACTGACAACTGCTCTCACCTCAAATTTCCTGACTAGTGAGATGGATGCCACCACATTATTGCCCTTTGGAGCCCCCATCCTGACACCCTGCACCAACCACAATGGAGCATCTTGCAGCACTGCTGGAAAACCAGAGATTCAGTTTTCACGTGGACTTCAAAATGCCTTTAATCCATCACAGCTGCAGCCTGGAACTCAGAGCAAGGTAGGAAATGTCCGACACATTCTCATTTTTAGGAGAATTTAATGTTACACTTTTTTTTTTTCCTTTTTTTTTTCTTTTTTTTTTTTTTCCTAAGAAATGAGTTTGAAGGTGCCCTTGTAATTGTGCATGGTCACATATAACCACTGTTTCAAGATTGCTGTGGTTTCATATTACCATTAATCAATGCAACACATATTAACTAAGTATTTCTTTCTGCTCTTGCATGATTTATTATGTCTTCGTTCATTAATGTGTTTGATCAGAAAACTAATTAAACAATGAACCGTGACAGCAACACATACTCCACATCAATTATTAAAAGCAGATTTCTTGGAATAAAAATGTGGTAATGAATACATGAGTTACCATGGGTTACACCTTATTTCAAATTATCTGAACTGTTATTAACACTTATCCTTGGCTTTTCCATTTATGAGCAAACTAGATGTGACACTTAAAGGCAAGCATATTAACTTTGCTTCAAACACTGATACTTTAAATATTGGCAAGTAGGGAGTGAGTTCTTAGACCTGAATTACTCTACAGGTATGCTCTATATTTAACATCTGCTTTTTTGAAACAATGTAAGGCCTTGTTTGCCATCTTCATTACCAATCACTGAACATACTCATACCATGATGATAGTAATGTTTCTACGAATAAAGCAAGATTTATTTCCCCTCATAGAATTTTAAATTAACAAATTTCAAAACTAATTACTTACTTATTCTTCAAAATGCATTCTTCCTGCACCATTGTAGTTCATTTTCCCATGGATTATTCATCTTGGTTTGTGCTAGTCAGATTATCCAGGTGTTAAGTTATTCAGATCTTACAGACAGTAGAGCTACTCACCTGCCTGAGGTGAGCACTCACATTCCACCTTCATCTACTGGGGCATAGCACATATTTGTTTCCCTCATGGTTATTTATGAACAGAGTCTCTCAAATATCTGTGTAGTGAAAGAATAAAAAAAAACCCCAAACCCAACAGTAACTATCCTATACCCCTAAAGAGGGAAGCACTTAGTATCACTTTTCATTAAATGCTATACTGCTGTTTAAAGCTCTCCTCCCTATCATAACTGGGCATTGAGACAATAATCCAGCAGCCACTTTATTTCATAAGCTTGATGGATTCCTTAAACCTGGGACCCAGATTGTTTGAGAAATACTGCATCCCTAGAACCATGCATTCATACTGGCCTTATAAAAATATACAATTTCGAGAATCAATTTCCCGTGTTAAATTCACTCTATCTTCAGCCTTCTGCACCATCATGAAGTACTTGGAGGGAATTTCCTCAGTTACAGTTTCAGATATTGCTCAGATCATCTCCCATATGTGGCTGACCACAGCTGATGAGCTTCTCAACCAGCAGGACACCTGGAAGAATACACTTCTATAACGGATTTTAGCTTGTGCCAGAGGAAGTGATTTTTCTGTGAGCAGGAGTTTACCACCTTTCTTGAAACGAGCTTACTGTTGCCATCTGACTTAGAAAAGGCACACCTGCTTCCATCTGGATGGGTTCATCAGTTATCTGCCTGCACCTATCCTTCACCTGTAGCTGACAACCACACATTATGTAAATCCCTGCACATTACTGAAAATAAGATAAGCAATAAGAAATCAGAGGTTTTCATAGTCGGTGTACGTTTGTTACAAGTTCTGTGTTCCTGAACAGACCTCCACTTTCTTCACCACAGTCAGCTAGTATAGCAATGATCCTCTTCTAAATAACTTCCTGTCTTACCATCTCCTACTTTCCTTTTTTAAACTGCTGTCTCACTAACAGAAAAGTACATCTGTCTTCTTTGTTGCCTTATGAAGAAGCCAGAGCACACATTCCCCATGTGTGCAAGACGTATGTAAGAGTCCATACCTGCTTCTGGAAGTGCTAAAAAGAAATGGGTCATCATTTTTAATAAGGTAAGGATTCTGAATTGGTTTTAAATTCATTGATACATTTTGGTACTACTCCCATAACTGTTAAGCTCTTTCCCATTATGAATTCACAACTATGTATATTCTACACATATTTTCAGTATCACGTGAAAATTTTAAGAAGGTGCAATCAATAACACAGCTCAGCCAAGTCTTCATTGGCTGAGAAATACAGGCTTTTATGCAGGATTCTCTAACAATTTTTCTATATTAGGCTACAGAATGCAAGCACCAGTATGTTTTGAAGCATCCTAATGTGCTATAACATGTTTAACATTTATCTTATACACTGCCAGATAAAAACACTGCTTCATATCAAAAGATTTACTTTAGTCAACCTAGTTCAAATAATCTGCAGTGTGCAGTATGGTAAATATATTATACAAGCTTTTTAGGCTGAGCAGAGCTTGATACATCCTCACAACTCTCTGATTTTGTATATTCTAGGAGTTGTCATTAATTATGCTACAGATAAAAGAACACTATTATCTGTAGGAAAAAAAAAAAAAAACAACAAATCAAACAACAACAACAAAAAGCCCCAAACAAGTCCACAAAAAAACACAACAGCATAATGCAAAATAAGCCCTAACCTTTCTGCATGCAAAACACACAGTCCTTTTACTTAAGAAAGATAATTTAAGGACAGCATTAGCCTTTACCTGAGATAAAGACTTAAAAGGCAAGCTGCTAAGAAAAATTAGCTCTGATAAGTAAGCAGGCATGCCTCTACCTGACCTTCAGCACTCTCACTTGTTCCGCCTTCCCCACAATCAGCTGTGACGCTAACTAACATTCTCATTCTGCATTATCAGCTCCCAACCTTGGGCTAAGCTTTCAGACAATCATGCCATTTGAACACCATTGGCATCATACTTCAAAAAGTTGCTTTCTGTTATCTCAGGCATTTTGTGAAAGTTTGATTGTGGATGTTTTTCCCAAGTGGGTGCTGAAACTGAACGCTTTCTTTTATGATGTGCCAGTTTAGCTACAGCACGCACTCTCTGTGCAGCCTCTAGAAAGGGATTTTAGTTTTTTATATGTTTTATAGCTCATTCAGAGCTTAGAGGCCTCAGAACTCCTCACTATCCTACAGCATGTGTTTCTGCTAGGGGCAATGCTGGAGTCCCCTTTACATGTCATCTATTTCTGCCTTTACTGCAGTGCCCAACTTGCCTTTATTGCAATTCAAGGCATGGGTCTTTAGAGCTAAAACAATTTCATATTGTCCTATCATTGTCCAACCTCACTGAACTATTAAAACTTACAGAGTGTTTACAGCTCCCCTGGGATATGGTAGAATAAGGTGAATAGTGTTTCAAGGGAAATTCTAATGCTAAATATTTAGTTCCCTTATTAGGATTTCACACCAAACTCCCAGGCTGGAAATGGAATGAAGAATGACATTATATGGAAAAAAACCTTTTGGAGAAGGCCACATGTAGCAGGCTTCTGCCATGCCAGTTGCCCCGGAAGAACATCTGCTCCAGAAGCTTGTCTCCACAGGAGCATCTTCCTGTTCAAGCTGTTTTAACTCAGTAGGGTTTTTCCTAGATTTTTTTCTTTGTCAGTACTCAAGCTGACCATGTAAGAGCTGAGTACCTAGAACAGATGATTTATCCTTCCAGTGTCCTAAAGAAGAGTCTCCAACTTGCTAATAGAAAACCACAGGTGGAATGTGGTTTACATCTCCAATTGCATTTTGCTAATTACTGCATCAAATTGAAGCTGGTGAAACAGAGGTAAGAGAATTTTTAAGGCCTATTTACTATGAAGAGTGGTTGGAGAGAGACTGCTTAATGTGAAAAAGCAGAAGCTGCTAGTTTGCTAAGCATTGCTTTCAGACAACTGCTTGATAAGTCCTTTTTTTCCCCCATAGCTTTTGCCAAGGAGGTTTTAAACTACAGTGCTTCTGCCAGTCATAACTCGTCACCAAAGGGATAGGCTGCTTGGTTTCTGTCCAGGTACGGGATATCCCTCCAGGGTGTCGAATTGTCTGTGCAGCTGAAGAGCCATGTATTTCAATAACCTCCCATACCTTTCTTATACTATATGTATCAGGAAGAAAGAAGTGTCTGCTCACTGTTTACTGCTTACCTGTCAGGCTAATTCTTTGTCTCCAGTGGCTCAAAATTACAGTAGACTTGCTGCTTCTCAGAGTTACTCGTGTCGTGTAGCAGTCTGGCTCTCAGTTTGCACAAGGGTGGCAAACCAAATGTCTGTACTTTTTTTTTTTTTTGCCTCTGATACAAAGTACTGCTTGTGCACAAAGACAGGCAGCCTTCTGTCACTATGCAGAAGACGTCCAGGCTCACTTCAAAAAACCAAAACAAAACCAATTTTTCATGGAACAGAGTTGTTTGCAGGAACATGAAGATCCCATAGATAAAACCCAGCTGCTGCACACTGATATTTCAGCCTTCAGAGAGCTCTTCTTCATCTACATTGAGACACCATTACTGTGAAATTCCATGCTGGGAAGCTTTAGATGGATTACTTATGCCTTTCCAATGTCCTTTTAGTTCCCACACCTTTCTGTACTACAGGAAGGAAAAATGGGCCAGTCTGGGGGGGTTGATTAGGTTTTCTTCAAAGGATTAAAAAAAAAGTAATGCTCTCCAAGAGCAGCATTTTCTCACACACTGAATTATCCTGAAGCATAGGTACTGCAAATATGACTCTAATTAGACTTCGCACTTTCCAAGTCATTACCTCTCTGGTGGCTACTCAAGCATCATTGAAGTAAAAAAGCAGATGTGCCTGCATTCTTGAACACAAGCTTGGTCCCACTCTTCTTACCATGGTGCAATCAGGAATAATGTATGCTTTTGTCTCTCAAGTAAAAGCGCAAGCTTTCATCCTAATGAACAGTGTCAACACTCAGGGAAGTGTTTTTCATGCAGACCATTTTATCAGCTATTTTTCAAAATGAAAGCCTAGCACTCAAAAATAAGTGTTATGGAAAGACCTGTTAGACTAGAAGTGAACTTAGAAACCCAGAATAATTTCTAAAGCCAAACAGACTTTATTTGACCCAAACCAACCAATTCCCTTCTCTGTCATTTCTATGCACTTCTGTAACATGCTGAGGCCTGTGTATCCTAAAACACATGTAAGTTAAATACGTACAATGCCATCACACAGTTGCTGGAATTATTTAGACAACAGAAAATGAAAGCCCAAACTGAAGATGACGCATTCTAGGGTGTTGAAACTGCAGTGTGAAGAATTTAAAGTAGATATCCACTGCAGGAAGAAACCTGTCTCTTGAGAACTGGTCTTTCACCCCGTTGTTAACTTTTGAGGCTGACAACTCCAAGAAAAACAACTGTGTATTTTCTGGACCTAGTAGGTCTGACTGAAGTACTGTCTCTCCTGTCTAGTCCTGGGCAGGGGGATGATGTTTCTGTCCTGGCTGCCTATGAAAAAACAGAGAAGATTTTTCTCTGGCGCTTAACTACCACCAGGAGCTGAGAAGAAAAAGGTCATAAGGAAGACAGACATATTTTGACGAGGCATTTCAGGTCTTTAGGGTTAGATGACATGAATGCATGAACGCCCTGTATACTACTAAGTGTAGTGTAATTTCTCTTGGGTATATGGCAAGGTATAGCTTTGCCTCTGCTTCTGTATTTCACCAAGTTTGAATGACCAACAATTTTCAAAGCAAATGTGAAGAGTCTGAAATCATTTGGGCAAATTATGAGGTTTTGTTCTAGTTCATTTTTCTTATACTTTCAGGGAAAATATTTGTTATCTAAAATTTGCTCAAAGAATTAACTTCAGTTACCCTCACCAGATACTTCTAATAGGTTGCCAGATTCTTCTAATATGTACTTCAAATTTTCTTTAAAATCTCAAATTCAGAGAATTAATTGCAAACATTCCAGGCATCTCTTCCCATTCAGTGTTCAGGAAATCTGTATTTCCCCTGAGTGTTGTACTGAAAATATACCTGCCAAAGGAAGAAAGAAGCCCATACAGGTTAGTAGGTGCTTATGGCATTGTCAGTTCTACAAGGTTAAGAGTTGAAGTCTGCACACAAGCAGTAGCAAGAAAAAAAAGAAAAACTTGGAATATTTTCCTCAGTATTTTGTTTGTACCTCTACAGTTTTCACAGCCCCTCATAAATTAGTCTTTTTGGCTCTCGGTCCATTCATTTTGTAACTATATTACAGTTACTATAACTACAGCTACTGTTACAACTCACCAAAGAGCAATCAAACAAGAATTAAGAATCAAAGTTTCCAGTGAAATGCAGCATCAAGAACTTCTCATGAAGGCTACTGCCAAAGGTAATTCTGAAGGCTCTTTTGTCAGTAAATGCTTCACAGCATAATAAAATGAAATTGTTTAAGGCAGGCAGTCACAGGCTGTAAAGGATATCACATATAACACAATGACATTTAAAGAGGCTTCAGAAGTTCTGTAACTGCAACCTGTATCTAAGTCATGGCATTATGTGTCAAACTTGCAGCTGTGCATTTTAATATTTTGCTTCAATGTGACATTAACCCCCTTTGGCATCTTTCGAAATCATAAATCCATACAAATCAAAAGTTTAAATATTGTCAAGATAAATAAAAGTGCAGTGATGTGCCTGGAGGGACTCAATGTCTTTGATTCATTTTAGAAACTTTGTCACCAAGTTGAGAAGAGGTTGGCATGATTTTCCTGCTTCTCATGGAGCTGGCTCAGTGCTGAATACTGCCAGAACTGAAGTTTCAGGAATAGGAAATGCACTGCTGAGTTTACTGCCCTGGTTAGTTCAGTGTCTGTCATTTTTCCATACCACTCATCTCAACTGCTTTATATTGTTTGAATATTAGCAGTTCTGCTTGAGACAACAGGAAAAGGAATGAAAAACCTAAGGAAGATACCTCCATTTTGCCCCCACAGCTTCAATTTCCCCTGTACCGTGTCACTACTTTCCTGCCTTGTTACTGTTTAGCAACAAGGTGGAGGAGCTTGCTGCAGAATTGAAAACACCTTCTGCTGCTCAGCCTTCAGGAGTTCCCCTGTCGAGCGATCAAAAGCCTACATATTGCAATTGTTCCTTCACAGAAATGCCAACTTTTTTGTTTCAATTTATTTCTCTGAAAAGGTGGGACATCTTAAAGAAAAACATCTTCATAAAGAAAAAAAAATAAAATCAAACCACAGAGTGGGGAGGGATCACTTACCAGCGTCAAAGTCAGGCTCTTGCTCTGAGTGTGATGTGCTGTGGGAAAAAAAAAACTGCCTTCTTACTTATATGTAAAATACTTCATAAACTTTTCATTCTATATTGACAATTAATTAATACAATTCATGATGACACGATAACATGTCTACAGTTCTCACTTTTGTATGGACCCCCTCACAGTATTAAAAAGGATAGGGAAGCACACAGGTGTGCTTACATGCACATACATCCATATACAACTGTATACATGTTTTCTTCTGAATGTAAGAAATGAATTAAGAGAGAGAGAACTGTGAGTGAGAGTCAGTGAAGGTCTCTATCCTCAGAGATATTCAGAAGTTATCTGGACATGGTCTCAGACAATTGGCTGTAGATGGCCCTGCTTAACCACGGGTATTGGATCAGATGGCCTACAGAGGTCACTTCCTATATCACCTATTCTGTGACTGTGATCATGTGAATTCTACAACCAGGAAAAATAACAGTAAAATAAAGAAATAAACAAACAAACAAAAAAAACAACACCCAAACCATAATAAATGAAACAACCAACAAAAAAAAACCAAAACCCACTAAACTCTATTCTGCTGAAATATGAGATAAAATTCAAATTTTGTTTCTTCTTAGCAGTACTATTTATTCAGAAGGATTAAGAATAATAAATGTGACATACAGAAAAAGTCTGTCTCTCCACTCATCCACCTGGAAAGTGCTCTGACAGTAGTTGTCTTAGAGCAGGGTGGGGGATTTAGGAATGTCATGAAGATGACTTTTTTTGTACTGTCTTTCCTGCCTGCACCTCTGAGTTAGGATCTATCCCCAACCACAATTTAAAGTCTTTGTTTTCTTTCTGCTCTGCTTTTGTGCAAGTGAGAATTAAATCCTTTGTCCCCATCTGAAATGTCAGTTTTCTTTCAGCTGCTGTGTACATCAAAGGAGTGTGCTGACTGCCAGTCACTGCCTTCAATTAATTCTAATTTTGATGCCATAATTGTTTCATGAAATACTAAGGTCTACAGTGCAGAAACTAAATTACTATTTTTCAAGAGCATCTTCATTTCTTCAGATGTGCTCTACTCAGTATGTACTGAGTTGAAAATGTATTCAGTATCTGTCCGCACCTTTAATAACCAAAAGTTCACTTGGCAACTTAACAGCTCCAAGATGAAAGCAATCTTAAACTAAAATAGGAAGATCCTCTGAGAGTGTCCTTGCAAAATCATGACGTTTCTGGCACACAGCCATCAGAGCTGAAGTCTATGTAAACTTTAAGTGTAAGGTAATGTAAACTAGTAACCTGTAAACTAGGACTTTATTCACATGTCTCTTGGACATCAGTACTAAATATTCGTGCTTTACTGTCCTGCACATGAAAGGAAAAAAGGCTTCTACAGGAAAAGCAGATGAGTAAAAATAAGCAAAGAGCAGAATGGTGCACCAGTGATACAGACAGCTCCTTGCATTAAAGCTTCACAGAGACAAAGGTCATGAATGAGAACAAGATCCCAAAGCCTGATGACCAAACTCAGCCTTATGAATCAGCATTTCAAAAATAAGATGTCTGCTTTGTCTTGCTTATGGTACCTAAAGGTTTGAGGCCAGTCAAGACTGTGTAACAGAAGGGTCTGGGTGAATACAGTGTGTAGGGATGGCCGTGCCTAGCAGAGCTGTGATTCATCAATACCCTATTTCCAAGAGCAGTAAGTGGTATATGTTTCTGAGAATGTTACAAAAACAGTCTGTCATGGACAGTTGAGGAAATTACTTCTTCTTGGAGGGAATTATCTTTCTGGCCCTGAGTCTTAACAAACAGAACCAAGGATTGATAGGTGAATCCAGTCCCTTGCTATTTTAAGCAAACACATCTTGTAATGTCCACCAGGAAGTGATCAGAAAGTATTGGTTAAGCCCTGAAGTGTGAAAATTACTCTAAGTGGGTCTGTCCCCCATGTAACTATGATACATCTACACAACTCTTTTTTCAGCATTAAATTCTTCACATCACTAATTTTTATGACAAAATACCGCATAGGCTAATATCTTGTATTTGTTGTTAGGCTTTATTTTTACAGCCTTTCAAGGCAGCAGGAGTGGAGTTCAGCTCAGGTTCAAGCACCAAATGGGGATACTGTAGATGCCTTAAATTTGAGGGCTGAGCTCCTACTGACCCGAATAGTGAAGTTAAATATGAGCAAAATGCAATTTAAATAGCTGAAGGACAGAAGCTGTGTTTCAGCTGGTTTGAACCTGATCTAAGCCAACACATTTGACTTCAGAACTCAAAAAGACCAAATCCACCCACAGTCAAGATACCTCAGTTGGGCTGAGAGTGGGTAACTCATAAAGCCACTGCATCCAGTTTACATCCAGTTTTTCTCAAAAGTAATTGGTTGCCTCAACCACCTCTCAGTGTGCTTTTCTCAGATTGGCATTTTGGAACATAGTAAAGTGTTTCTTGAATTACTGTGGCATTCATCTGTATGTTATTTTATATGTATTGCAGTTATATGCTATGTCGTAGCAGGGAAGTTGTGAATGCTCCATCCCTGGCGGTGTTCAAGGTGAGGTTGGACAGAGCCTTGGGTGGCATGGTTTAGTGTGAGGTGCCCCTACCCATGGCAGGGGGGTTGGAACTAGGTGATCTTAAGGTCCTTTCCAACCCTAACTATTCTATATTTCTATGATCTAATAGCTCTACCTCTAAGTAACATTAAACCAACAAAGAAAAAACAAACTTTTCTGACATTTGCACTCAGTCACAAGGACATCCAGGGACCTAGACAGATCTAGTGAAGGGGCTGAAGAGAGCATGCTCACAACCAGCAGGCAGGTATTACACAGCTATGGATGGAATTTGGCTGTGAGCTCACACTTCTTTCACAGCTGCAGTGTGCTAGTTAACCCAGGAAGCTCTGCCGGGTTAACACCCCTCCAGAAACACAAAGCATCAGCCATGCTTAACTAGACAGGCTTACAGTTGTTTGGCATCACCAGAATCATGTAAAGACACAGACTGAATATGGGACTCAGCCCCAGCAAGTTACCTTTCTCACGTTGTAGCAAAGAGTAAAATCACTTTATCTTGTATTGGCTTACAAAAGGTTAAATTTCTTGCCCTTTGTTGAAGAAAAGCATCATGAAGAAAATACACAGGCCCCGCTGGGGGCCCAGGAGCACCACTTAGTTATTATCAAAATCCATGAGATGCACCTGGCTGCTCTGACAAGTTTCTGACAGTTTCTTAAACACAGCACAGCAACAGCCAATGGAGTGACTGAACCATTTAAAGGAAAGCTTTTCTATTGCTATGTATCACATACAATACTGGGGAGAGAGAGTGGAACAAGATTTTTTTTCCCTCTCTATCATGGTCCAGTCCCAAACAGCAGAGTTTTAAAGCCATTTCTGTTTTCAAGCCCTGAAGACTTGAGGCCTCCAGCAATGGAAAAGACATACATAATAAAAGTAACAAGGGTGTCGAGCTATAGTATCTGCCTGTTCCTCTGGAAAGAGGGCAATTTTCTCAGCACAGAAACATCAAACTTACAACCTCAGTTCACTGCAACCTTATGATCTCTTGGTTCATAAACCTGCCACTATGGTTTACTTTCATAAACTCAGACTGAAATTGCTTTAGTGCAATCATGTCTGGTCTATTAACTCATAAATTGTCTTGATCCTTTGAAGACGGCAGCTATTGTATGTCCTCAGCATAGAACAGTAAAATTAAAAAAAAATCATCTATCTTTCTTCTTCAACACAAAATCTGTTAACCTACTGCACAGTATCTGATATGAACTCTGCAGCAGAAAGAAGGAAATCTGCATTTGGTCAGTTTGGTAAATAAACCTAAAGCTCAGACATGGCTCAGCCGCAGAGACAGGTTATAAGTCAACAGATTGTAAAATTTCAGGGCACAGAGGTGCCAAGTTTGATTATTATCCAATTGGATAATTGTTTGTGAAGAAAGAATATAAATTTGCTTTAAGTGAATGTTTGAGCAAGTAAGTTTCATTTTCTGTAAATTCTTATGATAAAAAAAAATTAACCACATATATCTACAGAAAGGGAAAACAAAAGAGAATGAGAGGTTTTCTCTGAAATTACAAGTTAAGAACCAAAAGCCCTCTTAATAAATACTGTTACAAGTTTATTTTCTTCAGTAATTAGCTAAGACCTTCTTGAAGGTATACAGTAACAAATAGGATGAGTAAAGGAGTTTACATACATTTACACAGACCATTCAGCCACCATAACACAGAAGAAATGAAGTTATTAGTCTCTTTCTGTATTTTTAAATGCAAATGCAATATTCGCAATAGGAAACAACAAGCAAGAGAGAACGATGGCAAGTACAACATGGAAAATAAGATTAAAAGATTCACCACAAATGATATAAGAATGCCAGAAAAATTTTAAAAATGTTTTCTTCATTGCAGTTTCCAGAGGAGAAACAAAACTGACCTACGCTCTCTGCTCCAGAATGATTCCTGTCGCTTGCTCCTGGTATATCTTCTTTCCTTTGTGTACTACATGTAAAGAGAAATAAATTGTCCTTCTTGCTCCACAGGCCTGCAGACATTTTCACAGTTGGTTCAACACAGAGAAGAAACAGGAGGGTTTCTCCTGTGATCATGCCAACTTGCTTTCCTGACCCCTTCCTCCCTTGCAGATGGCTGAAGCCAGTCATCTGCTCTGCTCTTGCACAGGACAGCAGACAAACAGCAGCAAATACTCTGCACCCTCATACAAAAACCTCTTACATCCATGCCTTGAGGGAGGTCACAGAGGGTCTCAGGGCTTGCAAGGCTGCCTGCTCACACACCAGGAGAGAGCTTCAATGGGTTTTGTGGACGTACAAACAGCAGCACAAAGCTCAAAACAGTAAGACAGGATAAACATTGCCTGGGCATTTGGCCCAGCAAACAGGTTAGGTATTTGAAAGTGTAAGAAATGACAAAGCTGTTCCCTGGAAAACAAACATTAAAAAGCTGTAGACAGACACTTAAAGTTTAATCGATCCCTTTGTGGACCATTCTGTATGACTTTTAAGAATATCCGGTGCTCACAGCTTTTCAAGAATGGGAAATAGAACATGTCAGAAGTTCATTCATTCCTTTTTCCATGGTCACTGTCTCTTTTCTTGACTGACAATATGGCAATAGTGTCTGACAGATAACATCCTTCCTTCTATGACTTGGAGATTAAAATTAAAAAAAAAAAAAAAAAAAACAAAAATTAAAAAAAAAAACTTTAAAAAACCCAACAAACAAAACCCAAACATTTTTGTTTGTTTCTCCAGTTGAATTTCCCCCAAAATACCAGCCTTGAAGTTACACTGCAACTAATCTCAAAAAGGACATAATGGACAGCATCACTACACCATTAGTGACATTGGTTGTCATGGCATTCACAGCATTCGCCTAACACATCAGCTGAAGACAGAAGTGATAAACGTTTTAGTGGCTAATTTAAACTGAAACTATATTTGTATTCAAATAGAATCATAGAATCATAGAATGGTTTGGTTTGGAAGGGACCTTAAAGATCATCTAGTTCCAACCCCACTGCCATGGAAAGGGACAAATTCCACTAGACTATATCACCTAAAGTCAAATCCAACTTGAAATAATAAAATGTTACAGAATAAGATAGTTATAAAATTTATACAAAAATATAGAATAAGAAATAGCTTTTCTTTTCTTTTTCTGTGTTCTCTTCTTTAGTTGTATTTTCTTCTTTCAGAAAGCTTTGTACCAAAACACAGGTCAAAGACAGAGCTTGTGATAATTGATATCTGACGTCACTCTTCTCAGCACTCGATAGGTTTCCTAGCATCTCCCAGTATTCTCCTTCCTGACTGTATTCATTAGCTGCCTTCAAAGCATTTCCACAGACCTTCTTTCTCAGCAGGATCTAAGAGTTCTTGCACATCCTCCACTGTGCACTGGCAAAATCTGCTCAGGTCTGTCTTCACTAATTTGTGTGAGCAGCTTTGCTTCATATTTTCTTCGACAGGTTTGGAACTTAAACAGTAACTTGGATTTATTCAGCATAGACTCATAATTAGTTCCATCCTGGTTCTTTTTTTGCCTCTCATTTCCAAGTCAAAAATAGTCAGAGATGCTTTTTGTTCTAATTTAAGAACCAAGCTCTTCTAAATCACCTAGAGGAGTCACACTGAGTCTGTATGAGCCTTAGCTGAAGGACAAGACCTTCTACCTCTCTTTCAATTCCTTGCCAACTTTATTCCACATTCTTGACTGTTTAAATGTGAGTATTGACTGATTAACGCCAATATGCCAGGGCTGAGTTCCAAGTCAAACTCCATGTGACACCCCAAACTTTCAAAGTCAGTCAGCCTTCCAACACATGGCTGGACCAGCCAACCCCACAAAGAAGGAACCTCATGCAACCGCACTGTACCTCTAAATCCACTTGCCCATCTGTTGAAAGCTAGCACTAAACTTCCCTCATGAAGCATTTACTTATGCAGGTATGAGACAGGCTGCCCAGCAAAGTGCCTAGTTGCAGGACCAGGGCTGCCATCTCACTTCTGATGGGAAAGGACGTTTCTGTGAGGTTTTACATGACGGATATGTGCGCAGTGCAGCAAAGCTCTTGGAATAAAAGATATTGAAAAATTAATTGGCTTGTTTTGAAGTATGTTGGAGGCAAAGGACTTGACTCAAGGGTACTCATGTCTGACATCGTCTTTTCTTGCACTGAAACTATTCACATAGAAAGCAGCATTTTGCCCAGTATAACAAACTGACAAAGACAACGAAGAGCGGGATACCTCAGGCTGAATTCCTTTTACTCCTCCCACCTCCTTTGAATAAATTGACTTTCTCACACTCTGACAGAGTAGGGAGATTGAGAATGTGTGTGCACAGCACACCTGACAGACATGATAAAACCTGGCTCAAAGAGCTAAGATGAAACAAAGGCATAAATAATACTGGAGAAGGATTTACAAAAGGACAAAATTTGGGCAGCCATTTAGAGGTGACAGTAATTACCTAAGTAAATGTCAAAACTCTTCAAAGAAACAAGGGGAGAAATATTCATGAATATTTAAGTCTGAAACTGGTGAGCGTGTTGATTTGCCATTTGGAAGGTTACATTCCTGTCTTATCTTCCCCATGATAGCTGCAGAAATGGATATTAAAATCTTTGCAGGACACACTCCTACTGTTTGAGGGCCTATTCATTCCTAGGTGTATTGAAACCAACGGTTTTATAATTCACTCACGGCACCTAAAAAAGGTTTATACCATTCCTGAGCTAGGTACAAGGATGAAAACAAGCAAGCTACATAAAGAACTCCAGATACCTGTAAACATGTAGAGGCATTTTCCCTGCTATAGCCAGTATCTTCTGGCCACAGTGCGACAGGAAAAAAAATCACTGGACCTCATTAGAATCTTTTTTTCTCAGCCCCATCTCAGCTTCTATTGTCAGAGGCAGAGGAACTGACAGGTGATTCCAGCTAACAACAGTGCCAAGTGAGAGATAGCCTGACTGTGAAAGCGGACATACATCAAGAATACACTAAGCAGCTGCAACAAAAAAGTTTGCAAAGTCTGAACAGCTTCTCCGAATACATGTGTTAGCCGTCAAGACAGGCAGAACCACCTTATAAAGTAAAGTCATGGTAAATAAAAATACAGATAAAAATCAGTATATTGAATTCTATATTCAAGGGATGAAAAAAACACCTATTATAACTTTGTGCTTAAAATGATGGGCTCCGGGGCATCTGTTACAACACAGGAGAAAAACTTGGAATTTACCTTAGACAGTTCCAGGAAAATTTCAGTTCAGTACCTACCAGAACAGCAAGTCAGTGTTAGAATTAATTAGGTACAGAAGGGGGGGGGGGGGGGGAGAGAGAATAATAATTAAGATCCCCACAACTGTATTATGCCCCTATGTAAATGCATAGTTTGTTTGGTGCAGTCTTGGTCTTTGTATCCCAAAACTGAGAAGAGCAGTGTCAGAGAAGAGCTGAAGAAGGGCAAGAGGAGTGATCAGAAATAAGCAATGGCTTCTACCTGAAGAATGATTTTTTTAAGTTAGATCTCTCCAGCATAGTAAAGTGGTAGCTGAGCAGACTGTGTGAGAGATCTATACAACCACAGCACAAGAATAAAGGGAAAAGTGTAACATGCACCCATTTCCTTGCACTCTTCCCTGGATACCTACTTTTGATGGACACTGGAAACACTTTATAGGTTAGGAAACTTGGATTTGATTTATTCAGTCAATCTTTAAGTTTTTACCTATCATTCTACATAAAATGTGGCAGATATAGAAGTTACAGCGCTTAATACTGCACAACAGAATTAACGAGTGTTTAAATTTTTATTTTATGCCCATTTAATTAATTCAGACTTAAGTCATTAAACAGTCTGCTCTACCTCAATCCAGAGAGCCACATATCCAAGAAAAAGGGAAGGTCATCTTATACGACAGCTAACCCAGTCTCTGAGACTATCCTGGACTGGTATAAATGACATAATCCTCAGTATGCTCATTGCGCTAAAGACAAAAGCAACAGCCTCAGAGATCCATGGTTAAAAGATAATTTTACCTCTCTGCTTCTTGTTGAATTGTGCCAAGAACACGCATATCTCCAATATGTCATGTCTCTAATAAAGGCCACAAGGAGATGACTTTTAAACCAAGGAAATACTTTAGACTCCTTTATATTGCAGACATTTTTTAAATATGATCTAGACAATGCTAACTACAAAGGTACCCAGCTAGTTCCATTTAATGCAGTGGTTTGTGCCAATTGCTGCTTTTACATAGACTAAAATTAGGCAATGAGCTAGCAATCACTCACTTGACATTTCTTTAATGTTTCTGTTAAATGCTGAAGAGCAGGACATAGACTACTTGCTGTTAGCCAGAAGATGCCTTCTTTGTTCTCACATCTGATTAATCTGGGTTTGATCACTTAAATTATTCAATGTTGGAGAAAGAGACCCTATTTTAAGTAGAAGTAAGTGGGAGAATTCAATGTGATGACAACTGAATACTATTAAATCCTATAACCTGCAACACAGGGCAATCCAAAGAATGTTTCACTCTGAAAAATAATAAGGTTTGGGTTTTTTTTTCCCCAAATCACCACCACTGATGAAGGAAACCATGGTTAATTAACATCAGTAAACGTGATGCTAGCTTAAGATGTTACTAACTCCAGTCAAATCCACCAAAAATTTCCATTTTTTATATAAATTGGAAATACAAATTCTTCTATAAAAGAAAAGTAATGGTATTTTATTTTATTTTTTATTTTATTATTTAACAGGCTTTAAAATATTTGTACCATTTTTTTTCTGTAATGTAATGTACTATAATCCAGTGACTCGGGAACTCAGCACTAGAAGGGTTGACCTGATCACCAATGGCAAGAACAGTTTTCTGCAGCTGTCAACAACCATTAGGTACAGAAGGATTCACAGAACATCTGCTGCTCCTATGTCCTTATTGACACAAACCTCCCACCAGCCTGCATTAACCTGAAAGTCTTCTCACTCCATGGCTATCTTCTAAATTGTTATTATGAGGATCGGATTATACTCTTTAAAATAGTAACAGGCTAGTAAAAAGCATAGGAATAAAGGAAGTCTGAGTGCAGAATAATAAAAAAACCCAAACAAACCACCGGTAAATTTGAGAAGAAAACATTTTGCTTTTCCCATTTTAAAAAGTCAAAATTTTTAACTGAGATAACAAATGCCTTTGTGAATGAGAATTAAAAGTCCAGCTCACATCCATCATAGAAGGATCAGAGGTCCAACTGACATCTCAGTGCATGACACCATCTGCTGCTTCCACCTCCACCATGATTCACAATGCTTTGTGGATCACCCCAGTGATGCTGGGTTAATAGTGTTTTTCATCTCAGATACCTATAGTCCCATTTTTTTCTCCTCCTTTTCCTTATGCCTTTATTACCAGAAAGGAATAATCCATTAGATTCATTGCCAAATGAAAATACTTATTTTCTTGCATGTCCAAGTGGAGACCAGTGCTTGAGTGACATTCCTCAGAGGCCGGCATTCTCACCTGTGCTATTTAACATCTTTCTTGGACAGTGGGATTGAGTGCACCCTCAGCAAGTTTGCCAGTGACACCAAGATATGTGGTGTGGTTGACATGCTGCAGAGAAGGGATGCCATTCAGACAGACCTTGACATGCTTGAGGGGTTGATCTGCGCAAACCTCATGAAGTTCCACAAGGCCAAGTGCAAGGTCTTGCACCTGGGCTGGGTCAACCCCAGGCCCAAATACAGACTGGGCAGAGAATGGATTGAGAGCAGCCCTGAGGAGAAGGATTTGGAGGTGTTGCTGGACGAGAAGCTCAACATGAACTGGAATGTATGCTTCTTGTCCAGAAAGCCAGCTGTATCCTGCGCCATATCAAGAAATGCCTGGACAGCAGGCAGAGGAAGGTGATTCTCCCCCTCTACTCTGCTCTCATGAGACTCTACCTGGAATACTGCATCCAGCTCTGAGGTCCTCAACACAAGAAGGACACGAATCTGCTGATGCAAATCCAGAGGAGGGCCACAAAGATGATCAGAGGGCTGGAGAACCTCTCATACAAAGACAGCCTGAGAGAGTTGAGATTGTTCAGCCTGGAGAAAAGAAGGCTCTGGGGAGACCTCAGGGCAGCCTTCCAGTACCTAACAAGGGCCTACAAGAAATCTTCAGAGGGACATTTTACAAGGGCTTGGATTGATAGAACAAGAAGGAATGGCTTTAAACTGAAAGAGGGTAGATTTATATTAGAAGAAGGAAGATGAAGAAGATAAGAAAGTTTAGATGAGGAAGAACTTTTTTACTGTGACGGTTTTGAGATACTGGAACAGGTTGCTCAGAGAAGTTGTGGATGCCCCAACCCTGTAAGTGTTCAAGGCCGGGTTGGATGGGACTTTGAGAAACCTGGTCTAGGGGATTCAGACAGGAGCATTCCTGAGTTCCATAAGCTAATGCAAATCTGACCTCTTCACCATACGGTTCCAGTCTATCTTAGGGCTGGTGCTATCACTGGTTATTTTGTCTTTCACTTTCATTCAGAAAATTGCCGTTCAGAATCCTCAATCACAGTGGTGAAAAAAAAAAAACAAAATTAAAAATTTAGACCTCCCCCTCACATCATCTCCAACCCAATCCAATTTGAGGACTCCATGGTAACATGCTGTTTTTGTCTTGAATCACAGAGAAAGAAGAAAAACAAACAAAATCCCCAAACTAACAACAAAAGGACTATTCATTCTGTGAATTAAGTCTGCAGATGGTAAGCACAACTCTCAGAGAAACTGGTGCTCCCAAGAGGCAGGTTTCCATGGAAGTACTAGGGCTATTAGAGCCTTGCCTATTTCTGTAAGGCCTTCTAAGCTCCTGTTTGTCTAGCCACAAAGCCAAATATTGCTCCACAAATCCAGGAACTTTTCTGCACACTTAGAGCCAAGCTGTGCTGAACCTGTATCCTCCTTCCTAGCCAAGGTCTCTCATGCCTTCTGTTACCAGATATTTTTATTGTAAGTCCACACATGCATTTGTGTTTTCTACGAAGTACCCAGCAGTTCTGTTCCAGGAAATGAATTACCGCTACCTTGTCCTCTCTGCCAGAAGCTGCCTCTTTGTGCTGGAGGCTTCACATGGACATGAGTAGTTTTGTCCATGTTTTTCATATCCAATGAAAGATAGACATGTTACTAATATTCTGCATATATGGGGACGGCTGCTTTCTCTGTAGAACCTTAGAGAGACTGAGTACTTCTTGGATTCTGCAGGCTACACTAAAGCCTCTACCAGCTGTAGTAGTTTAACAGACTACTGGATGGAATTACTAATATTAGAGTACTAACACCTAGTTATTCCATGCATTTTGCCTTCCCAGTATAGGGCAAGCCTAGGATCCTCCAGGCTGGAAAGCAGAACATTAAGTCCACCTGTCACTATTTAGGGTATTTAGGGCAATAGCACTGCCATCATGTTTGAAAAGAATTTAATTCTTCAGCTTCATGAGATTACCATTCCTTTCATTCAACTGTCTCAAGCTATACAGTCACCTCTGATGACTGTACTGAAGAAAATATCCAGCTTCATTTGATGAGAACTTCTTGTGCCTTTTCCTCTGTACGTAAAGCTGTGCTTCAAGGCATACAGCTCTACAGGTCCCAAGAGCAACTGGTTCAAGGATGCACCAGCCTCATCTTCCTTAACTCCTGGTGCTAACAAGGATCTAGTGTTGTTTAGTTTTACCCTTCATTTCACAATCACTTTCAAATGGTAAATTTCTCATAACTTATTTTTTCCATAGAGTATATTACAGATTTCCAATAGATGATCCATTTTACATTAATACACATTTGTTTAGTTTGCTTCTCTCTCAAAAAGTGAAACTTGGTACTTTAACAAGATTCAAAACATTTACATTTAAAATCATGTCCAATCATCAAAATTTAATGAGCTTTCCTACTCTCTGATCTATGTATTGATTCCACCAACTCCTACAGCTTTGTTCACTTTTGCATTTTCTCCCCCATTTTTCATAGTAGCAATTAAAAATGTGTAAATCAGGCTTTCTCTGAAATGGGAATACATTAAAATCTATTTTTAGTCCTATGATGAAGCAGAAGAAAGTCTTGAATACTCTGTTCTTGGCATAGCAAGCTGTCCTGTGATTTACACCATTCTTGAGATGCTCTTGTAGTGCTAATACTATTCATGTATTTGCATAATACCTACCAGAGTCTAGCAGCAGATTTCACATATGCTATGAGTAAAGAAAAGACACTGTTGTCTTCCATACTGGCTATGAAGGTACAGGATAGAAAGATAACTTGCTAGTTTCCAAATTGCAATCTGTATTGCTAAAAGTTTACATTTTTACCTAACACTGGAGTTGAAATGGATATCCGTATTGATAACAGCACAAGACATCTCAAGAAAGCCAGATAGGATACTTCATTAGGCCTCTATGGTCTCACATGCCTCAGTCCTGATAATAGGGATAATAGGGGTGTTGCATGCACGAAGATGAAAGCATGTGGTCATTGAAGGTCAGAATTGTACAGCTGTTAATGGGAGGAGGTGCTTCTCAAAACAGCCAGCCAACCTCTAGGGTGGTTTAGCACAACAAGAGAGGCTGTTGCGCTCAAAAGCCTGGGAGTCTCTGCAAAATCAGAGGAAAAAAAAAAAACCAAACAAAAAAAAAATTCCACCCCCCCCCCCCCCCCCCCCCCCCCAAAGCCACAAAAAAACCCAAATTGCCTGTATCTTCAAACTTTGCTTCTGTAAAACCCTGAAAATCTTTTAGTGATGTGATATTGCCGTGTCTGACCTTTTCTAGACTTTATGCCTTAGTCACTGAGGACTTTCTCTTCTTGACTACTTCACTGTTGTTAGAAGCATATCAGAAGTCGTGAATGTCAAGGATAATGGAAAATTGAACACCAAAAGATGAAACTGGAAACTCATTTCAGCATTCCAGTGGATAATCAAAATCACAAACACAAAAAGATTATTTTGGCATTACTATTTATTCCTACCCTCACCTCTGGTAACCTTTTACTTCCACTGGTGATAATTACCTGTTTTTCTTTTTCCATGTCACAATGACTTATAACTATTAACATTCCTTTCTCTTGCTAACATTTTTCTGTTCTGAAGGTGCCAATCATCCTTTTCTTTTAATTTTATATGGATTAACATAATTAAATTAAATTCAATTGTTCCCAGTTTGTTCTTAGCTTAAAGTGTGATGCTGCTCTGCCTTCAGAGCTCAAGAAGGCTTGTCATGCTCAAAAGGCTGGGAATTTCTGCAAACTCAGAGAGGGGAAAAAAACCACACAAAAAAAAACCCAAACAAAAAACTCACAAAAAAAAACAACAGCACACACACACAAAACCCAACCAAACAACAAAACCAGACAAACAAACAAAACAAAACAAAAGCAAACAACTGCCTGTCTCTTTAAACTTTGCTTCTATAAAACCCTGAAAATCTGTTAGTGATATGATACTGACATAGCTGATCTTTTACTAGACTTCTTGTCTCATTCGCTGAGGACTTTCTCTTCTTGTCTATTTTGCATTGCTTGAAGCATATCAAGATACAGTGTGGGAAGTTCATGTTGCCAAAGTAACATCAACAGCTAATGCACCTCCTAAGATGGGTGAAGAAGAAAAAAAACACCCAAGAGCTGAAGAATTTGTCCCTTGACACTGAACAATAAACATTCTAGAATGACTCAGCAGTGCGTCTCATTCAGGAACTGGAGATACACCTCACAAGCACCGAGTCTGCACAACAGCTTACCAGGTATTGTTTGGGTACAGATAGGCTGTCTCCATATACATTGCAACTGCAATGGGAACAGGCAGGGAATAGATATGACATAAAGTTTAAAGTTAATCAACACAGGAATAAATATTTAACTGTACATGTACAGGCCAAGAGCCAGTTACCCAAGGAGTCCAGAAAGTGGCAAGACTTGATGTTTTGTTTCAGGTCAGTGGAACATAGAAGGGTCTGTGGTTGCTGGAAATAGCAGCACTGATTATTATGGAACTACCTTGGCTTTCAGCAGCTTTGGAAAAATAATGCAATAAGAAAAAGATGCTAAGAAATTGTGAACACAAGTGTTAAACCCAATAATGGAATTAGAAATTATTATAAATGTGTATTTAACACAAATTTGTAGTGACAGGCTGAATAGCATTATCTGTCCATAAGGCTTGTCCTGATGTCTGTGAAGGCACAAACAGAAGTGAGGAAACAAGAAGCATTTTCACTGTAGACAAGGTTGATGTATTCTGCATTGGGTCTGCTGAGTGCCACCAAATGTCTTAGGGAATGAATGGGGATACACTTTCAAAACCACTACATTTGGCAAACTGTGTGAAAAGCTAAGTTTACACAATCAAAGCTGCCTGAAGCATAGCAGCAGATGGCATTACAGACAGATGCTAGGAAAAAAAAATGTTATTTTCTGCAAACATACACTGAAGCACTGAAAAGCTGTTTAGATGAAAAGGTTACTCCCTCATGTACTAGTTGCTAGCTGCTTTTTTGGAAACAGGGGCATGAATTTAAACTTTCATTTTCCTTGTAAACGTATAAGACAAAACCAAGTTAAACTTATGTGCACAAAAGAGATATTAAGAGAGAAAAAGGAGCAATTTCTCTCTTTTTTAAGCTTAAAACATTATATTAGTAAGAAACGTTGCTTTCCAAAGTTTAATAGTACTAGCTTATGCCTCTCTTGAAGACTGCCAAGTATGTGAACACAAAGAGATTTGAACTTTCATGTTGCAGAATATTTTTCATCCTATGTAACAATCCCATCTGCCACATAACTTTATTTACATGTAGAGCTGTTCACTGTTACTCTCCTGAAACAAATCTTGCAATTAAAATGTTTTTTCCGTAGAATGAAACTCAGAATACCCTCAACATGAAGTACAAAATTTCTTTTTTAAAAGTTGAAACACAGTGCTGTATCGTACATGTGTAATTATGTTAATGTGGTGTGTATTTCAAGTTTATTATTAATATACAACATACAAAACTGCATACTTTTTGCATTGAAAATTAAGTTGAAACAAATTTATTGTCAAAACAGTCTTAATGAAATCCCTGTAAAATACTCTTTAACAATCTGCATTTTCTAATGGAATATGGTTACATAGTGTTGTCTGATGGACAAGATGAATGCTTCATTGTGGTAATGTCATGTTTATTTTTCATAGCCTTATTTAAAAACATCTGCTTTTCTCCTCATTCCCTCTTTTCTCCCCAGACAGACCCCCCAAACAAACCCCACATAAAACCGAGAATATAAAGAGAGAATGAATTAACATGAGTCTATGCTACTATCCAGCCTCTGCTCAGGCAGCAGATGATTTTTAAAGGTAGTTCCTCCCATTAGATACATTTGTGACTTCCAGAAGAAATCACTGTTGTTTTTAACAAATATGACTTTAAGTACATCTATAACTGGAGAGTACAGTTTTGTAGAGGAAACACTTGGAAACCTGGATCTCTCACTTTTGGGGTCTTGAGAAAGCAAGCTTTCCCTTTTTGCTAACTGTTACTCTGTTTAAGTAATCAGTTATTTGGTACAGGTTGATCAGTGACAAAAAGCCATCATGCACATTTTACTTTGTTTTCAACCTTCCCTTGCCTTGCCACAGAGTGTTGAAATTACAATGTCAAGTTCTTTTGGTGGGTTGATGATTTTAACACAAGCTGACGTACAACAGTTGAGTTTTCCTTGAAGTAACTAGACAATTTAATTATAAAATGTATTAACTGTAATTTCACAGTAAGTAGAACAGATAAAGTAAAAACTTCAAGCAAGCTTAATGCACTGTTCAGAAAGATAGAGGATAATGGTGCTTCTCATTAGTAAAAGGTAGCACCATTTAGTGAATTAACCTTTTTGATACAGCAGAGAAACCATCTACTCTGTTGGTATATTTTAGTATTTTTCTTGTAAATACCACTGCAAAAAAGGAAATTTATAGCAGTTTTGAAATATGTGGGGAGTTTTAAATGGTCATTCCATCGAAAAGTGTCTCTTGCTCTGTTAGAAATTGACAGGAGATAAACTGGTCTTAAGTCTTTCAGGGGTAAACCTCATTAAGCAGTGGTCAAGAGGAATCAATTCCAGTACAATTAAGCAGACAAATGTGTGAGAACTACTCATTCTGGGAAAGAAGCAAGACGTGTGTTTATTCTGTAAAAGATAATTCAGAAATATAAAAGACATTTGTAGACCAAATGGCTTATGCATTTCAAAAGTACAGTTCTTGAGAAGAACTATAAATTAAATGATGAACAACCACAAATTCAGTGTTAAAATATCAATACACATTTTTGCTAATTTACCTTAAGATATGCAGCAGCATATCAGAAGCAGGTATTTGAAGGTACATACTTTAGCAAACTCTATGGCAGATGCTGGGTTTTCATAAACCAAGCATAATGCTTACTTTTAAAATAAAACAGGTGTGCCTCATGCACAGACTAATTATACTGCAAAGCAAAACCAGCATGTTTCTTTACACAGAATTACCAAAGCCATCATCCTTGAACTAGATCTGGCTATTTAATAGTGTTCATTAGTTGGGAACTGTTCCCAGAGCAGTCTATTAAGGCCATTTCAAAACCACCTTGTCCTAGTTTGAGAAGTAAAATTAGCACATGTCCAAACAAAATCAGTAACAACTTTTTCTGTTCCCAGAAGAAAAGTGAAATAAATAAACACACTTGAATTTTCTCACATACGACATGAGAGTAAAATGCAAATAGAAAAAGTGAACAATAAGAAAGCATCTTCATTGTCCATGAGCTGTTATGTAATGAACAGTTCCTTATTTTGGTTCTATCAAATAGAGAACCTCAGCATAACCATCTGCCACTCACTGTGTCAGTGTGAGGATTAGAAAGAACAGTAGGTAAAAATGTGTATGTTTATGAATAAAAGTGATTAAGTCACTTCATCAGTTTTTGTAACACAGTTTACTTGCTTTCAGGGACATCTCTATGAGCAATGTCCACATGGAGCAATCCCTATTGATGTGCAACAGAACACCTTTCTGTTTCTAAGGTGAACATATCTACACAAGTGCTCACTCACAAAGTATCTATGCCTTGAAGCACGGCAAGCTTCCTTTCCAGATCATGACGCATGTAAGGCAGGAGCAAGTGTTCAGAGCAATATAGTTAAGAACTACTCATATGTTGGAAGGCACACTCATAAAATGTTATGCAAAACTCAAAGAGTTTTACTATCAACAGCTATGGCAGAGATATGGGACAACTTCTCTACCATACAAAATATATAAATACATATACGTGAACCTGGACATCTGGTGCTGATTAAGTCTCTCTTGTCCTGCTTGGACTACACCTTTCTGTCTAAAAGGATACAGGTCTACTGTAAGATCTGCCCTGGTTTCAGCTGGAATGTTTTTGTGGGTTTTTTTCTCCTTCTTAGTAGCTGGTGCAGTGCTGTGTTTCAGCTTTAGTCTGAGAACAATGCTGATAACACACCGATGTTTTAGTTGCTAAGTAATGCTCACCCTGATCAAGGACTCTTTAGTCTCTCATGCTCTGTCAGTGAGGAGGGACACAGGAAGCCAGAAGGGAGCAGAGACAGGACACCTGACCCAAACTAGCCAAAGAGGCATTCCATACCACAGCATGTCATGGTGCTGAGTTATCAGCTGGGCTTAAACCACAGCAGGATCCATAGCTTATCTGAAGCCCTATTGATGCCTCAGATGTCACAAGGCATCTCAGATAGTACTAGACATTCATGCATAAGCACCGGAATGATTTGCAAGGTAAAAATCTCAAGAGTAACATAAGAATGCTTTACTGCAGGATCATCTTCTCACCATCTGGTTCACACCTTCTACTTTATCAGTGTTTCTTGGCCAGAAGAAAAAAAATATTAAAAAAGGGGCAACGATGATGATTTCTATTTCTAAGCCCTTTGTGAACTCAGTTCCTAGTGTAGACTGGAGAAGTCTCAGCACAGCTCTCTCCAAACCACACACAGCTGCAACTGTGCCAAAAGACTGCCATCCTGCACCCAAGTATTGTCAGAAAATGGAAACACCCTAAATGGACTTTCTTTCTTTTAAGCCAAAAGTGCAGTATATCCCATATTATGAGGCTGATTTAAACCAGAAACCAGCAGTGACAGCTTCCAGGAGGAGCCAAGCCAAACAACAGAACCTTGAATTGCAGAACAAGAATTACAAGAGATTGAAAGTATAACTGAAGATTCCATAATATTTAAATGGATCTCTAGAAACAGGAACAAAACAGTAGACATGGTAATGTTGGAAGTAGCACAAGGAAAACTGCATCAAAGTAAGTACCTCAGAATTTACTCTGAGAACCTTGCTCTTTGCAAAATTACTGCTTGCTAATAGGACAGCTCTTATGCTGGATCCTCTAGATTCAGCTGTTAAAAAGAGAATGAATTTATTCAGGAATTTTAATCAATGATAAATAAAAGTGTGAATAAATTATAGCCTTGAGCTCACAAAGCAGGATAGTATTTTTCAGGTAAAGACCCTACAAAGCAGTAAATTTTTTTTAAACTTGAATAAGGTTTTAAGTTGCATTTATATAAAATATTTGCTATAGAGATAATGTCTATACCCCAATAAGCCAAGCTGTTAGAAAAGTGTTGGATTGTGTTTACCGTAGAACTAATTTTCCAGGTTGCACTTGCACTGTATCCTTCCTGAGACAGTGAATTATGAAAGCATTTAGCTCGATATTTTGAAATTCATTCGTTCATGCCAAGTGGCACTGTGAATACAGATAATATTAATCAAGTATCCACTCAAGCGGCAGCCTGTCAAGACAGATAGAGTTCATCACCATATTTTTTGCTGAATGTGCATACATACTCTTATGATTTCATCAGAGCTGTCAAATTACGTCAGCTTTAAAAATGTGAGTATTTTCTGGCTTCAAGCTGCCAGCACCAGAGCTTTCTTTGTCCTTCATGCTGTTTTGTCAATTTTATTACATCATCTGCTTCAGATTTGTTTGGCATCAGTAGGAAGAGATTGTCATGTCTTTGTTTGTTTCATCTTTTAAATGTCTCATTCAAAAAAGAAAAGGAAAGTACACAGAGAAACAATTGCGACTGTTGGTTACTTCCTAAGTTTCTCTAGAAATATGATGCTTGCTTAAGCTTTGGCTGAGAAAATAAATATTTGCTTATAGTAGCATACTTACCTCACTCAATTTCCTTGTCAATAGGCCAGCCTCTTATCTGAAAGAAATGTTTGGAAGTTTCACTTATATAAAGACTGGAAGCAAATTCCATATTAGACTCTCCTATTAGTGCTAGGAGAAATATATCTTCTTGCCTGTTAATTGAAATGATCACTTAAAATTCTGGATATTTGTTCTCTGAGAGCAGGGCGTGTACAATAGTAATCACAGTGACCAGAGACTTTAGTGAGCAGTACAACAACAAAAAAAGTAATTTGTAATAAAATCCTAGTCCAGCTCCTGTATACCCATGTTGTAAGGGCAGCTACCTTACACTAAACAGTCTGAAGGTAGATGCTTAAAAACATGAATGACGGGTCATTTTTTCTTTCTGATATTGAGCTGTCAGAAAATACAGCAACACTCATCTCTGACTGGGGATTGGACCTGACATAGCCTGACCCTTCACACTTTAGATTTAAGAAGCAGGCATAAAAAACTACACATGCAACCTGCAGAGCAAACAGTGCAGCGGCAAAATGCTGATTACCTACAATGTTGGTACCAATGGGAATTTGCTGAGTGTAAGTGTTCCCTCTCAAAGCTTTAGCAGAAGGAATATTTTAATAGGTTGCAAATATTCAACCCAAATAAGGCAGCAAGAATCATTCTAGAAGACACAAAAAGCTCAATGAAACTAATTTTAACAAAACCAAAGATGTTGGGAAAAGCAATTTTTTGTAAGTTATTTCTTAGGGCCATCCTTTATTAACATCTACACACAATATTCTATTAGAGAAGTCACTTGCCCAATCACACATATTATACTCCGTCTTTCTGCCTACCAACTATTCTTGACTCTTTAATTTTTTTCCTTTCTTGAAACTTGGCCTTTTAGTAAAATTATTCATGAGTGTGAACATGTCCTGTTTCACTGTCAAATATGGGTTTATTTTTGGTTGCAGTTGCTTTGAAAGACTCACCTCTAAGGTGTGTGCTTGGGCAAGAAATTCAGCCTGGACGTAGACAGCAGAAAACAAACAAAAACTAAAAATAAGAGAGGGAAGAAGGCCCTCCTGTGGGTGGGGGCAGGACCCCAAGGGGCTGTCATGGGGTCCTGGGCCATGGACAAGGTGGAACAGTGTTAGATTAATATTTGGACCCAATGATCTTAAAGGTCTTTTCCAACCTAAATGATTCTATGATTCTGTAAGCTGGACAAGTACAGTAGTGACCCCATGTGAACTGGTTTTGGAGCCAAATAATCCCATGCAACACACCACCTCTCCTGCCCCAAGCAACCACTACAACAGATGGACCCCAATTCATGGACTAAATGAAATCAATGAATATTATAAGGATATTATATGGACCTTTTATGGACATTTTACAGTCATTTTACAAGGAGACCCATAGAACAAGGGAATGACATATACACATCTCAGAGAATGTGAGGGGTGTACTGGATAGCAAGAATGCATTGGATAGTGGGGCTTCTAATCATAATATAAATGGTATTGAATAAGAGATGGAGATACTATTCGGTTTGGAGGGTATGGAATTAATTTTGTCCATGGCTGCCTGTATGGTGCTATGCTGTAGATTAGAGAGTGGTAACACACAGTGTTTTAGCTATTGCTGAGCAGTGCTCACACAGCATCAAAGCCTTTTCCCACTCTGGCCCCAGCATGAGCAGGCTGAGGAGGAGACACTGCCAGAACAGCTGACCTGAACTGACTAAAGGAATGTCGCATACTATATGACATCATGCTTAGCAACAAATTTTGGGTAAAGGAGGAGGAAACAGGGCATGGTTGGAGCTATGTGAGCTGCCTTCCCAAATAATCATTATGTATGCAGAAGCCCTGATTTCCAAGAAGCAGCTAAACATCTGCCTGCCAATGGGAAATAGAAAATAAGTTCTTTATTTTGCTTTGCTTGTGCATGCAGCCTTGCTTCACATATTACACTGCCTTGATCTTGAACCACAAATGGTTCCCATGTTTGCCCTTCTGGTTCTCGCCCACATCCACTGGAAGAGTGAAACAAGGGCATGGGCAGAGGCTCAGCTGCCAGCTGGGGTCAGCCCACCACCACACTCATAAATTGAAGGGTTTTTAAATACAGCAAAACAAATAAAAACCTCTTATCTTCATTACACTTCCTGCAATGCAAGAATGACCCATGAATTAGGAAAAAAGAACCTAAGATACTTCCCATGTGTGGTGTTGAAGGTGCAGCATACTGAAGAAACATTTTCAACACTGCCTATGACATGAAACTGCATTCGATCACAAAACCAGACTCTATAATACCGTATGTGAGTGTTCAAAACCCATTTGAGTCAGCACAATGCCATCAAGTCACAGCTACACATGATTTCCTCTGGATAAACCACTGTTTTCGTAACCTTGCAAAGCTGTTCTTTGTAATTCGGGACAAAAAATAACCGTCCTGAAGAATACAAGCTGTTTGAGCATCCCTGGGAAAGCACAGGATGGCTTCCCCACCTGTGGGGACTGCTGCCCTTCAGAGGTGGCACACAGAACACATCACAAGGTACCAAGGGATGCTGGAGAGGGGTTCTCTGCCTTCTGTTCTGGAAAGCAGGGGCAGAAAGCAAAACACATGAAGCCTGTCCATGAAATGTCCAGCTGGGAAATATTTGCTGACTTCTTTCCCTCCCTAGGTTTCTCCTTCCTACGTCAGGTTTCTTTTTTTTTCCAGCCAAGATTAGACTTCCTCTTTTCTCCTTCCAGACAAGTATCACTGCTATCATAGACCTGGCAATCATTTCCTACATTTTTAGTAAGAACTTAGTTTAGCTTAGTAACTAATTACATTCAAAAAGAAAAGTTTCACCAATTTAAAAACCACACAAATTCACAAAGAGATTTTCAGTCAGCTCCTCTCCCTCCAACTGTGTTTCCCATTGGCTCAGGGACTGCACTGGCAAGAAACTTTCACAGCTGCCCTTGCTGTGGCATCATCTCTCCACAGACATTTCTCAAGAGCATCAGAAGCATAGCAGTGGAGCTGCAGTGAGAGTAAACATACCCCACTCTTCCATTCTTTGCACAGGCTAACATGTCAAAAACAAAGAGCAAATTTTCCTTTGTTGCACCTTTCCATTGAACAGGCAAATTAGACCACTGAACCTGCATGAGGAAAACCAGCTGTTGCTGAAGACCAAGTTTTAGGTCATGTACAACAGAAAATGTAGGATCAGGGAAAGGAGAAAGCTTGGTAGGGAATTTGTCAGAGATGGAAACAAGGCATTACTAGCAAGGAAAATCTGGGTATGGAACATAGGAGACCAAAGCTATCCATAGTGTCACCTCATTGGTATATGTTATTAAACTTTCTGCTCAAAAGCATTGCAAAAGACAAAACACAATCTAGCAAGACATTGGAAAATGTATCTTCTAAAAACTGATGTTCAAAAATAGTTAAACTCCAAAGTTAACTAGCTGGTGTAGCAATGCTGAGGAGCAGCATAAAACCCTGACAGTGATGAAGAACTAAGAAGCCCAAGAACTGGCTCAGTGGAGCCAGTTGCAAGCAAAAAATGTACAACACTATATCTTCCAGTCAGAAAAAGACTTCCAAGACAAGCTGTTTTTTTCTGGGGGTGATTTCTCCATTTCATTTGTGTAGCTGGGTGCTAATCCTGTTTTCTCAGAACAAACCCACCTGTTGAGCTGGCAACTTATAAGCACATCATAAGCAGACACATTAAAGTACCTGTAATCCACTTGTTAAAATCTGCTAGCCTAGTTTCCACAAGGCTTGCTTCATGTTGTGATCAGACACAGCTCTCATCTTACACAGTTGCTTTTCTACAGTGATGTTACTGAAACTGGAAAATAGGACAAGGGTTCCACAAGTGAGACCTATCTTAGAGCAGATAATTTTGCTAACATTCAAACCCTTAAGCAGTCCACACAGCTTTATTGAGTTCATATCAACCAGAATGAAAGGCTTTTACTTACTGCTGTTAAAAATTATATTAGATAACTCTTATATAATCATAGAATAGTTAGGGTTGGAAAGAACCTTAAGATCATCAAGTTCCAACCCTCCTACTGTGGGCAGGGACATGTCCCACTAAACCATGTTACCCAAGGCTCTGTCCAACCTGGCCTTGAACAGTGCCAGGGATGGAATATTCACAACATCCCTGGGCAGCCCATTCCAGTCCCTCACCATGCTTACAGTAAAGAATTTCTTCCTTATATCCAATTTAACTTCCCCTGTTTAAGTTCGAACCCATTACCCCTTGTCCTATCACTACAGTCCCTAAAGAAGAGTCCTTCCCCAGTACCCTTGTAAGCCCCCTTCAGATACTGGAAGGCTGCTGAGGTCTCCACGCAGCCTTCTCTTCTCCAGGCTGAACAGTCCCAACTTTCTCAGCCTATCTTCATATGGGAGATGCCCCAGTTTCTTGGTCATTCTCGTGGCCCTTCTCTGGACTTGGCCCAACAGTTCCATGTCCGTCTTATGTTGAGGACACCAGTACTATACACAATACTCCAAGTGAGGTCTCACGAGAGCAGAGTAGAGGGGCAGGATCACCTCCTTCGACCTGCTGGTCACACTCCTTTTGATGCAGCCCAGGATATGGTTGGCTTTCTGGGCTGCAAGCGCACACTGAAGCCAGCTCATGTTCATTTTCTCATCGACCAGCACCCCCAAGTCCTTCTCTGCAGGGCTGCTCTGAATCTCTTCTCTGCCCAACCTGTAGCTGTGCCTGGGATTGCTCTGACCCAGGTGTAGGACCTTGCACTTGGCATGGTTAAACTTCATGAGGTTGGCATCAGTCCACCTCACAAGTGTGTCAAGGTCCCTCTGGATGGCATTCCTTCCCTCCAGCGTATCAACCGAACCACACAGCTTGGTGTCATCGGCAAACTTGCTGAGGGCGCACTCAATCCCACTGTCCATGTCAGCGACAGAAGGTGTTGAACAAGACCGGTCCCAACACCGATCCCTGAGGGACACCACTCGTTACTGGTCTCCAGGTGGACATTGAGCCATTGACCACAACTCTTTGTGTGCGGCCATCCAGACAGTTCTTTATCCACGGAGTGGTCCATTCATCAAATTGATGTCTCTGCAATTTAGAGACAAGGATGTCGTGTGGGACAGTGTCGAATGCTTTGCACAAATCCAGGTAGTTGACATCAACTGCTCTACCCCTGTCCATCAGTTCTGTAGCCCCCTCCTAGAAGGCCACCAAATTGGTCAGGCAGGATTTCCCCTTACTGAAGCCATGCTGGCTGTCACCAAGCACCTTGTTGATTTTCATGTGCCTTAGCATGCCTTCCAGGAGAATCTGCTGCAAGAATTTGCCAGGCACAGAGGTGAGACTGGCTGGTCTGTAATTGCCTGGGTCATCCATTTTCCCCTTCTTGAAAATGGGGGTTATATTTCCCTTTTTCCAGTCATCGGGAGCTTCACCTGACTGCCATGATTTTTCAAATATGATGGACATATATATAACATCGGGTTTATAACTTGCTGCTACACATTTTGCTACAGTATGAGTAACAGCACAGGACTGTACATCTTGCTGACCTTTCTGTCTAAGTAGGAACTCTATCTCTTATGGATTGTTTTATAAAATCAAGTTTTGTTGCCTGATTTCACCATTTCAGCCCAACATCTCCTTTATCTCTTTCACTGTGCTTAGCATGCTTGTGATAGATTCTATAAACCAGCAGTGACAATTCATCCCTTGTCAATCTGGATCACGACCTCTCCTGGCTGCTCTCTGCTCCTGAAACAGGATCTGTGGCAGAGATTACAATTTAGGAAATTTACCCCTAACTTGACTCTATTCTCGTTTCTCAGGAATCATTTTCTTCCCACTGTGTTTATAAGCCTGAAATGCAGTTGAGGACTTTCAGGCCACCAAACAAATCTAAATTTAATTGTTTCACAAAATAGAGCTGCTCTCTTGAGAAGACACTGGCAGAAACCCTGCCTGTAATATTAAACAAAGATTTGGATGGGAGGTTCAGGGGCCTGACTACAACATGATTTCAATGTAAATATAAATAATTGTTAGGCAAAGGAGGAAAATTTACACTGCTTTCAGAGCCCCTCTATGTAGCATGAGAGGAGGCAGACTATTAGACAACAAAAACCTTTATTCTAGCAGCTTTCTGAAATGCTCTATTTCCTATTTTCTACTTTTTCTGAAATTCCCTAGAATTCATCCCAGCTACTTTGACACTGTCATTGCTGGATCTACCACAGGCTGAGCTCAGGACTGCCTTCAGGAACCACAGGTGTGAAGAATCTCCTCAGGTCCACATCATTTCTAGTACTGCATTAAAGCACAGATACCTACATCTCTCTCTGGGATGTCCATTTACACAGGCATAGTTATCACTGAGCTGACTTAACAAAAGTTTCCTGAGCAGTGGTGCATTACCCCATGAGGAGACATATCTCCTTTGTCCTTCAGTCCAATGCAAGCAAAACTAGCACCTACTCCTAGATCACAGACCACATATGACAGAAGACTGAAGGTGTCTGAAGACAGACACCTTCCCTGTGAAGTGAGATGTTGGAGCATAGAACCAGATGCATGTGTCTCATACTGAAAAATCACAAGGACATATTCTGGTTATCAAGGCTTCTCCTCAAAAAACTATGCTTAGTTTGGTACCTCATTTTTTACTTTCTGTCATTTTTTGTATCTGTGGTTTAACTCCAGCTGGCAACCAAGTACCACAAAACTGCTTGCTCATTACCCCGCTCCCCACTCTCCCCAAGGGGATGGGAAGGAGAGTCAGAAAAAGAACAAAACTCAGCACTATACCAGCTACTAGGAGGAAGATTAACTCTATCTGAGCTGAAACCAGGACTGTGTCTAAGCTGGAACTGCAGGAGGGTTTTGTCAATGTTTCCTGAATTTGCAGAGGAGTAGTCCACCTAACTCAGGGCTTTTGAACAATCCTTTTTTAACCATATCTGTCTATAAATGTTTTCAAGCATCAGCATCACCTTAATCTACATGTTTTTCTTTTACCAGCAGTCCTTGATGCACACTATCCCATCTCAGTTATGTATAGTTGAAAAAAAGTCTAGCTAATTATTTAGCACAAGCGTGTGCTGGGACATCTTAGGGTAAATAATTCATGGAGCCAATCGCGTGTCAAATGTATGTTATATAAATCTTTTCACTTAAGATTTTATTCTAATAGAGCAGTTACATCCATGGGTACCTGGCAGTTTGCTAGACTAATCTCTGAAAGAGTTACTATAAATGTGTAAAAATATCTCATGATTTCCACATGGGGGACATAATTGTGACAGAACATGAACTGGCAACAAACTAAATATGAATGCAAAGTTTAGCTCTAAAATGCCCATGATAAACATCCCATGAAACTGGCTGTGGGACAAGAATAAGACTTCAGCTATATTTAATCTTCTATTTTTATTTTTTTTCTTTTCTCTTCTGTCCAGAACTTAGCAGCATTTCACTGCAGAACCGTTGCATTCATGTGAGGCCAAATTATAGCTCACAGCATCTGTGCCTCCACCTTCAGACCACTTATTCTGACTTTTAAAACCACTTAAAGTGACTACAGAGAGAAGCAAAGGCTGTTGGGATGCAGGTTGTAGATGCAATATTAGACAACCACGTTTATAGAGGACACCCCTGACTATGAATTTTGCTGAAGAATGATCTTTGTAAATTCCTGGAATCAGGTCTTCATGGAGAGTGAGAAAAGGAATAAGTATTTCAGGTTAAAAATATTTTTCCGCCTTCCTCCTACTAGTTCTCTGATAGCACCTACAATAATCATCATTTCAAATCCAGTCTGCTGTTCTGAGTCTTCTTATGGTCATATGCTGCTTCTGCTTGGAGTCCCAAACAATTCTGATGATGATGTTATCTGTGAGGGAAGAATCCAACTGATGCCTCTTCCAGCACCCTGGATATGTCTCAGCTCTCTTGCAATCTATACCATTTGACAAGTGTATACCAGGTCAAATGACCCCTGGAAGGGGCAGAGAATGAGAAAAACATGCTATTACAGCCCTATATGAAAACAGTCTGCCAGTTCTGGAAAGTAGAGAAGAGGTTCATTATCCTCGAAATTGGATTCACATGCTATCTTCTGCCCTCTTCCATTCACATCAAGAAAATTCCCTGGTTTTGGCTTAGGAATCAGCTATCCAAACAGAGACAGTCCTTTTCAGGAGAAAGAAAGGTGACCCCAGTACTTATTATTTGAATGAGACTATGTCTATTTAAGCATGATATGTAGGCCACTGATCATAAATTGCAGTTTAACCACATCTGGAAAGACAGCTCATACTACCCAGTTTTGCAACGATCTGTTTCTTAGTGGATATTTTCCTATGAGGTGACACCTTGCCAGTTCCAATTAATTGTAAGAGCTACCACTTCAAATATACAGTATCTTCTGCAGACAAAACATCTTCCAGTCTTCCTGATCTGTAATGTTAATCATGATCTTTTTGTTAAAAGCAGGATTCATTCCATATTAAGATTTGCTTAACAAGCTTCCTGACCTCCAATATCTTACTCCATGTCATTTATTATAGTATATACACACAAAATAAAAAGAGTTTGTATGCTTTCTTTCTGCTTGATTTTGCATGTAGAAGTGCAAAATCAGAATAAAGATTTTTCTTTACCATTTGTTTCTTATTTCTGAGATAGAATCTGCTCCCTTTTCCAGTATTTTTTTTCTTTCAGTGTCTTCCCAGTGGACTGGGAAACTAGTCTGTGGAGTTTTCTCAAGTCTTAAGTGTTTGGCAGATGCTTGAGTTAATGAAGAGCCAACAAAAAGAAGAAAAGACAAGGGAAAGAGTTTTATGTAACCTGGCTAAAAAATCATATCCTCTCACTTTTCACTGCTTTTGTGCTTCTGATGATATAAACTCGTGAGTCCTTCAGCTATCCATAGAGTCCTCTGGGGAAATGCGAGTAGACGTGTCTATGTCTAGTGGGAAGGAAACTATAAGAGAAATAATTTAAAGGAAAAGAACAATATAAATATTCCACACTTACTTTATCTAAATAAAGAAACACAAAGGACACCATATGAATGATACATAACATCCATTTAAATCTTGTTAAAATTGGAAATACTTGAAATAAACTACACTTACAAAAGATTCTCCTTGTGATATACACCCATGGCAGCCTTCAGCTACAACTGAGCCTCTAAGCTGTTAAAAAAGGCTTTTTGTCCATATTCTCCTGAGGGTAGAAAGGGGAGGGGTAGGAGCCCAAGTGTCCCCAGCTTCCTGCAGACATGGTACCCCTACGACCATGTGGTCTGTGGTCCAGGCACATACCAAGTGGTGAGCAGAAACATCAGAAATCACACACGAGAATCACTTGTCCTTCCGTGAATTGTCCAGATTTGCCAATTAGTAAGGCTGTCGCCTGACTTCAAAATGGTGCTGCCACCTCCAAAATTTACTGTTGGTGACAGTCTAAAACCTGATGTGACTCTTCTCCCATTTGAACAGTGGGGGAAAGGGCCATTCACCATTAGACTCCCAATATCATTCCTTTCTTCCTCCATTACAAGTAATTCTGCTGAAAGGGTTACTCACAGAGAGCTCAAATATTGTTTTAGACAATATATGCTATGGCTGACTACATATAAAGGGCCTCCAGCAGAAAAATTTTCAGGAAAATTGCAAGGAGTAAAACTATGAGAAATATTTTTTTTTGTCTTTGACTAATGAAGTAAACACCCTGACAGGAGAGCTGTGTGCTGTACTTATTTCAGTAGCACCAAGTTATCTTCTTTAATACACGAGGTGCAGAGGAAGACAGATACGTAATACGGGAAATTGTAATAGGATGTGGAGTCAGGTGACAGCTGAGCTCATGGTGCATGTTCTGTGGTGCCTGGAGATTGTCAGTGGTCTGCCTCCCAGGGACACGGACATGGAAATTCATCAGTTCCTCTCGAACTGTAGCAAGTTGACAAGAGACGTGCAATCGCAGCCAGCTTAAGCTTTTCAGGAAGGTATGAATTCCTGCTTGTCCACTGCACTGCCAATCACTGTGTGTCTCAGAGAAATATAAACACCCTCTGCTCTGTGGGATACATGTTGCTATGTATTCATGTGGTACTTCAAGGGCTAGGATATCAAGGCAAGGGAGAACAGAGGCACAGGGCTCCCTTGACAGGAACACTCTGCCTCTCTAATCTTTCAAGGCTTCCCTGAGCAGAATGAAGCACTGTGGGTGGAAGAAGCAGGGAAGTAGGTCAGATAAGGCTTGATGTCTTCTTCATATAGGACTAATGTGTGCACCATAGTCAAGGGTGAGCCAAGAGTCTATGTTCTGGCTGCTTTAGCCCAAAACCTGGTCTCTGTCTGGGGTCATGACACCTATGCCTGTGGATTCCACATGCTACCAGCAGCCAGAACAGTGACACATTGGAAAAAGAACACTGGGAATTCAGATGGTCTTTAGCAGTATAGCAGTCTAAATAGATATGCAATAGTAAGCGTAACTTTGGCTGTGTCAGGAGGTTGGGTTTTTCCTACAGGTAATTCCTTGAAAAACAAGATTATCCAAGGTCCAAAATTATCCTCTGTCAAAAGACAGAAATTTATTTTTGAGAACAATGCTTCACCAGCAAGTGGATAGTCCAGGAGGGTAACCTAATGCTTCCTTTTCCAAGCAGTTTTATTTTCAGCTTATTCTCCAGCCACAGGCAAATAGAAAGTGACTTCTGTTCAGGCACAGTGAATACCTTAAGAGGCTTTGGAACCATCCCACACCTCCCTTCTTCCCAAAACTCGTCTGAGTTGCTGACCCTCAACAAGTACTCCCCAGAGAGGCGTATGAACCATTGCACATCATCCTACCATTTTCACAAGCATTCTGTTTATTTATCATGTATTGCCTCATCACTGGAAACTGTGAATATCTTTGCTGCTTTCAAGATCAGCTTTTACTCTATAGCATAATTTTTGAGTGGTGCTTGTTTCATGAATAGCATCCTCCTTTTTAAACAAAAGACTCATATCAGGAGGGTACACAATCCTATAGAGAAGGCAGATTTATTTATCACTGAAGAGATACACATTAAACCTCTTCATGTTACTTATAACCAGGAAGATAGGTTACTGTAGCTGTAGAAGAACAGCTCTACTCAAACTTAAGCTCCAGCTAATTTGTTCTAGGCTACAAAGAGCCAAAGAAGTGATCCATATTTCATCATAAGACAAATTCCTCCTATTCATTTACAATATAATTCCTCTATTGTACATGCTTTCAAAAGGTTTTGTTCTAGGAAATCCGAGGACAATGTCACAAGAACAGATTCTGCATAATGTCCCTAATGACTTCATTTTCTGAGAGCATAAGCATTTTTCTGAGAACACTTAGCCTGCAGTATTTCCTTCGGATTTCTCGTCCTAGCCTTTGGCTAAAACATGCTGAATCCATCCAGGGCCCAATGCTCTGTTATCCCTCTGATTTAAGAGGTGTCCTTGAAGAGTTCTAGCAAAAGTACCCAATGAAACCTTACCTCCCAACTGGGTACATGAAGAGCTGACTGAGATTTTTTAATAAATGCTTCTTCCAGATTTTTCATCTAAACAGATTTGCCCATCCTTGGTGTGCATGAAACAGACAACTCTAAGCTCTGAATTTGGAAAATACATTGTTTATGAGAGAAAGTTCTCCATGTGGGGATCAGAAATTGAAACTGCTGAAATGCTCACAGTTTGCAAACTCACTGGAAGCCTCACAGCATCATCTGGATCTCTCTCCCAAACACAAGCTCTACTGTTGCAATTATTCAGACAGCATGTCTGAACGGTTGTACAGAGAGAGAATAAAAAATAAACCTTAAAAGAACACTAAGCTATACATGATGGAGATCAATATTTGCATTTGAGAGGCAGAGTGGCATGAGTTTGATAAAACTTGTCTTCCATTGTCTTCCTAAAGTAACTCGATAGCAGGTGACTGGACTCCCTGCTGCACCATGCCATAAGGTATACAGGAGCACTGCTGTGATTCTGGTGATCTCAGGTCCCTGGCCCCTCTATGATTTTCTTCATAGATTTCTAAATCTATAAAATGATTTCTACATGGAACTGCACAAACTTGTTGTTTTCAGGCTGAAGTGAGAATCAGAAAAAGAAAATGGCAGGGAAGCTGACTCTGAATGGTGTTAAATAGCCCCACCTTCTCATAGGGTCCATTTTTATTTTAAATACAGTGTAAAAGTAGCTGCCCACACTTTAAAGATGCATTTAAATCTACAACATTAGGATAAAGGAGACTGAGGTCCATATGCCTGAATAAGCATTGAAGTACTCATTACGTCCCAGGCAGAGAGGTACCTCCAGGCATTACCTCTCAACCATTTGTATAGTCAGTCCCATAGAGCAAGTACATTGTTGGATAATCCTAAAGTATGGGGCAGCTTTTTCTCAACATACTGTAGATGATATCTCCGTGCACTTGTTCAGCAATGGTAAGACCAGAAGCCTTACATTCATGGAGTAGAAATTCCTTTTAGAAATATATAAAGTATGAAAACAAGGCATATCCCTTCAAATCTGTATTTAAGTATTCACTTATTCAAAATAGATTTTCATAAAGTTTATTTGAATGAGAGTTTTAATGTGATTGATTGTCACCCCCAGACATCTCACAGATAACTGGATTCATAAGGTATTGTTCTTACTCTGATATTTTGAGCTAAGGAATGGTGAAGAATAGCAAACTTCTCACCTGTGGACAAATATGCAGCTTCACATTAAATCTGTATGAAACCGGTCATTGCACAAGTGCTACGAAAATAAAGCTATATTCTCTGCTTTTTTTGCTAATAGAAAGTTGCAAGACATTTGAGACATGATCAAGCCCAGCAGCAACCTGGCATTTAAGTGACTCTATTTTAGGTTTGTAAGTGCAGCAAAAAGTGCCAAAAGTTGGAAACTAACCATAGTCAGTGGTTTTATCAGCCTTAGTTCAGAAAAAAATATATACTAACGCATGCTTTAGCTTCAGGCCTACTGACTCCTGGGCCATACTCATCCATACGAAGTTAAACTTGCCAACATTCCCCCTTCATTTCTCCTGCATAAATGAGGTTTAGGAGCAATTATATCAATAAGTTTACAACAGTCAACAGCAAAGTATGGGAGAGCAGAGACCGTCTATACACCAAGGGCTACTTGGAAAGGTTTTCCACTAGAAAAACTTCATATGTAACCTTTAAAAAAATAGGAGTTTGTGTTTTGTATGATCCAAACTCCTTACATCATTCTTACAGTAACACAGTAATAACTAAATTACTTAGGTTTGCTCTTTTCTTAAAACACAGATGTTCTACTATGTCATTTCAAAACATAGCAGTATTGACCTTTGTAAGCAGCCTTTCCTGCATTGAAAACAATTTTGAATTTTGCTTTCTAGCAGAATTGCTGTTGCACCACATACAGTGACAACTTGTTATCCCTGGCTCAAGGGACATTATCTTCATTTTTAGGTGTTCTAATCCACCAGTGAATCACTGCTGCACTCCTGAAAGAAGAAATTAGGCAAAAATTTCCTATTTGTTCTACAGCTTTCAGTCACCGCATGGAATAAAAGCACAAGAACAAAAATTGCGTAAAGAGTGAAAATTATATATTATACCATGTTATATATAGAAATAATGTATTTATAATTTTATACTGAACTGCATAGAGTTAGAGGGAATAAGCTAATATAAATAAGGTAAAGTCATAATTTCAGACATCTTAATGTCAAAAGATTCACTATGGTCAACTGCAAGAAAAGGAAGCAGGTAGTCATTGCTATGTAGAATTAATACTTAAAATCATTTTCAATTAATTATTATTGAGAGCTTTATTCTCTTATGTACAAAAGTATACAAGCAGGCTTCATGATATTTTTGTATACTAGATTTTTTTAGGATACTCAGAATCTTCGGATTTTTCTTACACCCTATTTTATGTAAGGTGATCAGAACATCTCAAAGGCTTTTGCAAGGCACACTGTTGTTTGCTGCACCTTAGCCTTAGTGGAATGTGAGAAAATATGCTTCCTGAACTCTTGGGCATCCCAAACAATGGCCCAACATCACCATATGTGAATTTAATCTAATTGGCTGCTTGGCATATTCCTGTTGCTTTCTTCACAAGTGAAAGCAACCAGAAAAGTCTTCAGGCCAATAAATTCTTCCTCCATTCAATTCTTCTGATATGCTTTTAGGCCAGAGACAGTGTAGAGAACAGCAAAGAGATGTATGATTGTATTACCTGTGAGAATGCTCATTTATATTGTCAGAACAACAGAAAAAAAGGCAGTAGCGGGAATCAAATGCTGATGCAAGATGTTTCTTCACACTTTCCTTCATTAGCATGGCTTTGCAATTCCGTGTTGGGAACTTCAAAAGACCTCTCTCAGCAGCTGACAGTTTCTACAGATGGGAGTTGCACAATTAGAAGTATTCATGGTGCTGAGCAAAGGTTTCAAGTAGACAAACCTTCTCATCTAGAGCTTGGGCATAGAATGGAGATGATCTGTGAAAGTCTTTGTCTCTAAATGACTCTATCAGTATCTCAGTATCTCAAGGACAGCTTTGAGATCACAGAGGAAGTAGTGGTGTACAGAGATTTCACTTGCCTTTCATGTCTGGAGTCAGTAAGATGAAGTCCATGTTTCAAGCATCTTTGAAGAATGGCATGCTCCTCCTAGTGCCACTAGGATGCTACCTTGTAGGTAGGACTTGATGAAGATTTGAAAAAACATCTTTTTGGTTAATCCGGGTTGAAAGGGTCTTCAGCTTCACTGTGGTCTTGTGTAAGGATATTGATGTCAGAGCAGCAAAATCCTGTATTCTTACAGTTCTGCAGACCGCAAGGAAATACAGAAGGTCAGAGGATCAGTGAACGCAGAACACTGAAGAACCATGGCTGCTGCAGAGTAACACTTTTTTGCAGGTGCTCTAGGGCATGTGTCCTGTTCTAGGTATTCACAAAGGAAGATGAGACAAGGGACTGTCCATGGTTTCTGCTGAACACTGATTATTGTATTGCCCTCCTGAATCTGGCACCTGACACAGTACTTAGTGAGTTACACCATGTCCCTGCTTTGCAGGTTTCTGATTTGGCATACTTTTGATACCAGAGGAAAATGACCTCTGAATTCTGCCTCACTCAACCTTGCTGTCTCACTGGAAAGCTTTACCAGCTACACTCTAGTACACTTTTCAATCCATATGATATTCTTTGGGATGAGATAACTTGACCTTTAGGAAACCCATCTACATCTGAATGTGCAAGAAACAGCAGCCTGAAATTGTATGTTCCTGTCATCATAATAAAGCCAAGCTCCAAAAAAGATCTAATGTATGCATATTCCTTTTCTTTCAGTGATGGCTGTAATTTCAGGCAAAAGGCAAGCAGGTGACTGATTTGTTTATAGGGAGTCATGAGAGCACGTTGGATGTGAATTTCAAGTGTGCTCTCTGTTACAGCTGTGGAATAATGCATGAGTTAAATGATTGGTCACAATGCCTGCAGCCCAGGTGTAGTCCTGGCTACCTTTTGGAGTTCAGAAAGACAGTTCAGGGTGAAAGAATATAATGAACATTCTGGGAAACATTCAGAAAGATAACCCATAAGATGTGGGAATACTGAGTAGTGAAAATTGTAATTCTCCTTTGGGAAATATTCAGTGCTAATGATTGAAAGCAAACTGAGCATGCCTGCACCATCCAAGATTTCTGAGAGACTGCATAAAGCTAAATAAATGATGAGGGTCTCTTTACTGTGGTAAGTACTCCAAGACTTTACAGTTACTGCCTTCAGGAAGCCTACATGTTACATGACTGCATTTATTAATAATCACTTCTATTTGAAGAACTTGCTGTCCTGGCAGAGGTTTTCCTCATCCACAATGCAATTTTCTGGAGCTGTAAAAAGTTCTTGCTCCCCCATCAGCTGTAATGGTTTTGTGTCTGTGTATATCCATGGTACTGACAGACTGAGCGTGGGTATATGGATTGCTGCATTGGAATTTGAATATCTGATATACAACAGTCAGCCAACACTACCTCAAGTCAGCATAAGTGTGTTTTTTTCCTTTTTGATTTTAGAAACTATCATGGGAATCAGGCAATTCATTGGGGAGACTGGGTTCTCTTTCACTGAAGGAAAAATCAAACAAACCCATGACTCAGAACATAGGCTCCCTCCAGAGGAAAAATCCAAACATTTCTATTAATCCCTCATAACATGTAGACCTCTCATAGGGGATTCCTATGAAGTATGGACTCTTTATGATCGGTCATGTACAACCTGCTCAGCAGTGGCTGATGTTGCAAATGGGAGAAATAAGAAGAATTTTCCAAATATGCTAAATATCATGGTGAAGATGCAAAGTGTCACCCATTTTTCAAAACCATCCTTATGTGATTTGTTGAATGTAGCATATTAATTTTGCCCAAATAACCCTTCCAGGCACATAAAGAAAGGAACCAAAGAAAGTCAGTGAGGAAAGCACAGAAACTGAAGGGAGCATTTATGGTTATCCATGAACTCGCAATGGACTCCTACCATGACACTGGCATTTTGCTTGTTTGTGTTTCTACTGATAGCACAGCCTAAAAAATTGTTGCCCAGACATACTAAGATAATGGGAATGAGTAAAGGCATATCTGCTTGAAAAATTCTAGAATAATGAGTTATTCATAATATCAAGTAAAGTACAGATCTTTTGTCTGTCATCTAAAACGACAGTGAACTAAACTTTTGGTAATGGGCTCATTTATCTAGCCCAGTTAAATTCCAATTTATCTTTCTAATTTGCACCTACAGCATCATAGAAGGAGCAGTTTTTAAGGTTCAGCAAGTTGCTTTGAATTATTGAATGTGAAGCTGCCAAAGATTTTTGTATCAGATTCACAATATGTTTGGCAAAATTCTGCATTAATCATTGCCAGAAACAGCAGGTTAGAGAAATTAACTAAATTAATTAAAATCAATTTTTACAAATGAAAGATGACCTTTGTTCTGTTTCATAATTTCTGTAAAGTTTTTGCATATTGCTGGTCAACAATCAAATATTAATGTATTTTTTTCCTCTCACACAAGAATGTGCACTTAGTTATACTCCCAGAATCCTACAAGAATAACGGATTTTCTCTGATTATTTGCTACAAGTTCTATAGTGTAGTATCTGGGGCTGATGTTCTGCCACAGATCATGTTTCTATAAATAGCTCATGTGAAGAACCGTGCTTACACCCAAGGGGGTGCTTGGTTAGGGAAGACTCCCCCTTGGTGTTGTAATCTGACATTTCTCAAGCCTGCGGTATTTTAAGTACAGGAGAGAAAATGATCAAAAAAGAAATTCAGCATCTCAAGCTTTATTTTGATTACATTTATGCCATATAACAACTCTATATTTTATGGCCAAAAGGCCTCAAATCAGTTGAAAAATATATCCATCTTCCATAGAACAAAATAAAATCCTACTGATTTTGGACTTGTAATATAGGGCATCTTTTGATTCACAGGTGGTTTAATGTACCTTCTAAGCAGGTGCTGTTCTCAGATCTTCCATCTGCCTTTGAGGGACTGAAAAAAATCTCAGCTTTACAGTGAAGCTGTTTTTCCATCTCTTAATGGGATTGGTAGTCCTCTTTGCTAGCCATGACAAGCAGCCAAGACTCACAATTGCAACCATGAAGAAAGCTCTGGTTGTGAAATACTTTCGGGGACAGACACAGTCTTCCACCCCCCACCCCCCCCATTTTGACCCCAAATACTCAGTTTATAAACATGCCAATAAGATATGGTAGATGCCCATTAAACCATGTGGTTGCTTTTACGCTCTCAATGCAGTTACCAGCTTTCTGATCCTGTGGAATTTTCTCATGTTGGCAGCAGAACGTATGCAATGTCTTGCTCTGTCAGTCTTGACTGAGGAGGGCTTTTGCAAAATTGTATAAAGTCCTCTTTTGAAATTCTAATCTCAAGTGTGATAACTGACAGATTTTTGCAAAAGAAAACCCCAGTTTGCCTGTTTGGTAGGTTTGTATAATACAGAATTTCATATATGAAATGAAAGTTGTTTATGAGATAAATCAGAGAATCAGTCATTCAGGAAACTGTGCCTGACCAAGTATATAGAATATGCTCTCTCTATGCTCATTCTTAAAAACCGCATTTCTCGTATTGGAATTGATTTCCTGTAACAAATTTCAGCACATCAGAATTTGCATTGTTTGTGTAATACCCACTCTGGAATATATTTATTTCTCTGGAATCTGTCCATATTGCAACTGACAAGGTGAGGAACAAGTTCAAGCACAAGCTGAATCGCACATATCTAAAGTAGGTGAATTACATGTACAATATTTTGAGAGATGAGGAATAAACTGAGATCTATGAGATTCCTCTGGATCATTAAATATTTCATCAAATATTTCATTTCAATATTTCCTTGAGAAAGTAGAATTTTAGTTATTGCAGCCTGCTTTTTTTTCTCATACACTGTGCCCTTAACATATATTTACCTTTCACTCAAAGTCTGAAATGTAGTTCAGCAATAAGAGTGATTGATATATTGTACTTCCTGTCCACTAAATGTATGAATGCATTTGCAAGCATACCTGTATGCACAGGATTTCATAACATAAAGACCCCTTTAATTCAGACTGACTGGAGAGCTAAAAAAGAAAAGTCCTGCTTTCAGCCCCCTGTACATGCAGTCTGTTGGTTTAAATGAGTTGCAACATCTCACGGCAGCAGAACCAAACTAAACCTGCCCCCTGTGAAGAAGTCAGCATTCAGGGGAACAGACAGATCCAGTGTCAGATCTGTGCTGGGGAGCTGGTTCACCCCCTTACAGCTGACAAGGGCCATCTGTGCAGCTCCCCAGGGCAGACCCAGTCCACAAGAGCACTGGGATCTCAACAAGATGATTTTTCTTCCACTCCAAAACACAGTGGTAGCACAGAGTAAGTTTGCAGCTTTTACCACACAAAACCCTCTAAGTATATATTTAAATAAACTGAGCATAGGCGTTTGTACATATGCCAGACCTGCTGTCTAACTTTTCCAGCCTGAGTGACAGGGAGAGCATCTGTGCATAACTGTAGTAGAGATATCATGCCCTCAGGGCCAGAGTGCTTAGTTCTGCTGAGCTCACAGACTGCTCCTTTGCAAAACTATTCTTCAGTTCCTCCAGTCTGTAAGAAATCAACAAACCCAGATTTTATCCGCTTTCACCCTGCTAGGTCCTTCTTTCATTTGCTGAAGGAAGCCAGATGTATAGAGTCTCTTACGGAGCAAGAAGGTGAGAGTTTAGAAACCTGGAGCCTGCATCATCTGGTTGTTCATGCCTTTCCTTGGTCTTGTGCCATGAAGAAGTGTCTTCTCCAGGTGACTTCTCTCCCTCAATAGCTTCTATTCTATCATGCCTTGACTCTTCATCTGCTCCAGCAAATGGCAAGACTCACAAGGCTGACCCCAAACCTACTATTTGGAGTCAGCCTTCCACTTCTAGGCCTTCTCTTCTGCCTTCTCACAAACATCTACAGATTGTCATGCCTATTTAAGTTAGGGATATACACACAGTCCCTCTTTTGGAAATAACATGTGCAAATGCTTTCCACGGGAGCTGGTGTTCTAACAGAAGGCATCCTATAATAGCAGCTTTTACCACAATACAATCAACTCAACTTGAAAAGTAACATGGAGTGGAGTGGTATACAACTCTATCATAAAGTATTAAAATACTTTATTTGATTGAGTAAAATGTACTATGGTAAAATGAAATACGAATTGAAAATTAACTGCAACCACAGCAAATTCACAATGTAATTCTAACCATGACTTCAAAGAAAAATACTTCAGGTACCATCATGCTAACAAGACAATGTCACTGTCTCTGACAAGGGATGATTTAGGGCTTTCTTAAATTAGCTCTTGTGTATATCAGCAGCATTAGCCCTTTTTCAGCTTGCATTTTGCATACCTTGCTCCTGCATAGCGATGGATCGCCATTCTGTGAGTTTTAGGTTGTCAGTCTGGCTTGATCTTCATTTGCTTGTGAACATTACATCACTAATAAAACACTCAGGAAGCTGCCTGTTTTGCGTGTTAGAGAATAGCTAGATACTTTTATTCCTGTTGACAGGCACTTACCTGTCTTTTTAACAGAGTACTTGGAATGTATTGTAACACACAAGGGAGACAAGTAAAAAAAAAAAAAAAGGCAATCCCGAAAAAACTGAAAAGGCCAGTCCAAAAAGAAGAGGTAGGAAAGCAAATGATGTTTAAGCATTTGATGGCATTCAGAAATGTTCCCTTACTCAGAACTGGCAAAGCTGAGAATACAGGCTTCTGCAAAACACAAAATAGGTTGGAGAGTTCATTGTCTCAGTTCCCAGAAATTTTAAGCTCATGCACATACTGAAATGGTGAATCTTTATACTTCATGTTGAATGCACACATGGATCTGACTGGACCAAACGGTCCACTTCAGTTATGCAACTAGTCCAGTTAAATTCCACTAGGGTACTGCCCAAAATATCAAGATGTGCCAGGATGAGTCTTCTGTAGCAAAAAAAAATCAGGCAGAAACAGCAGCCTCAGCATTTACCTACTAGTACAGGTTCATCCCACGCAGTCTCCTTTTGATCAGAATTATAGATACATGACACAGCTAAAAAATAATCAGTTAATTATTTTAATGGTAAATTAAGGAAAATCAGATTCTGAGGGTGTTAGGGAGCAGCAAATAATACTTACAAAGGAAAGCAAATAATACTTACAAAGTATTAAATGTGCTCTTGAGGGTAGAGTTGCGAGACCTTATTCTTACAGAATGCTCTAAATTAGTTGCATAAAGGCTTGCCAGTTTCTGTAGGATTTTATTTATAACTATATAACTAAAACTAGTATACAACTGAAAAGAATTTAATTTTAAATTGAAGAAATTTATTCAAAAGAGTTGATACATTAATACTACTATTTTTAGTGTTACTAATGTTAACAGTTATTTATACAATACATGGCATCTGCTAGGGCCAGCAATTAATTTCTTACTCTTACATATCTCTCCTCATGCCAAAACCCCACGTCAGCCTGCCACCACAGATTGCCATTCAGCTGATAGCAGTGTCTCCACAATCTGTTAGTTCTTCATTTAGTGCATGGGGTTGGCTGTGGCCACAGCCAAATCAAGAGCATTTACACTTATTGCATCACCTTAGGCCCATGCAGAGTACAGAACTCACTAAGGTAGATCAGGCTATCAAAAGCAGCTCCGATGAAAACAGTGACTTCGTTAACTGGCCATAGATCCATGCTGGTCCAAGCTTCTTGCCAACAGATTTAAGTTTTGGGCTCATATGGACCAGTGAGCCCAGAGTAGGTGCCACATGTATCCCTGGGACAGGTAAGGCTAATGCCAACAGGCACTGCTACAGGGCACTGTGGTACCAGGAATACTCACTCACAGGTGCTCTCTTCTTGAGGCCGCTGGGCAGGATTTAGGGCAATGGCTGGCAGCATCTTCTGAATGAGTGCTAAGGTCATTTTTCCTTAGTAGAGGAGAGGCATAGGTAAAGGTATCTACTTCAATGTCATCCCATGAAAGCTCGCTCTGTTATCTGTGGGAATTTTTCCACTGACTTTAACAGCAGCTGGGAGAGTTGCCACTGCTCCTGTCAAAGAAGACTGAGGCTTTCCTCTGGTTATTAAAAAAAAAAATGTAAGATGGATAACTCTGGATGTCAGAACTCCTAATATGCTGATTTCCATTGATACCTTGATAAATCGGTAACATTAAAAATCCTCAGTAACACTCCCCTTTTAATTATCACAGTGACACATTAAGTCTGTTGACTCACAGTAGTGGGTTACATAATGGAAATGCCCTTGGAAATGCATACTTTTGTACCCTTCATGTTCCCCTATTGTAATTCCATAGATTTATACATCGTCGATGTGCTATTTCAGGCTAATATATAGCAAGGACATTGGGGTGGTGGCAGTTTATCAATGACTTTTTGTCCTCCTTTTTTTCATTAGTGCTATTTAAGAAGGCAAGCTATTTCTGTCAGGAGCTTCCTATAAATGTAATGGATTTTACAGTATAATATAATAGTGCAGTATTATGCCTGTCCCTTCCCTGTATTAATTATGATCACATTTGCATTCAGGATGCAACATCTGAATCTAATGCAAATTACTATCTTTGAAGGAGAAAGGCACTAGCACAGCAATTGTTAGAGCTGTCCCTGAGTGTAATATGACAGACACTACTGCATGTGCTGCCTAAGGGCCAGAGCAATGCCCTTCTTGATTCACAGAAATATATCTCAAACAGCATTTCTCCGGAAAAGGAAAATGTGCATTGTAATATAGATTTGGGGACTAGTCTAACTTTCTCCTTTTTCGCCTGTACCTTACTGTCATTCAGGCAGTATTATATAAAACCATAATTAGGTTCACCTCAACATACTTTCTTTTTCAAATTAGTCAAAATAAGTAGTAATCCATTTTTCATACATATTACTTTTACTAAGATAGATTTAATAGTTCCTATTTTGATTGGAATCTACCCAAAACAGCCTGGTATTTTTCATCTGCTTGCCTCACAAGTGACAAATAAATAGCCTCTTCATCTTTCATGTGGTCGTTAAGCCAGCAACATAAATTCTCAAAACCTAGGTTTCTGAGAAGAGCGGGAAAGGCACTTAAGTACATTCTTAAAGCCCATTTATTCAGTGAGATTAAAAGTATGCCTAATATTCATTTCAATAGAGAAAACATTAACACCATCTTAAAGGCCACATAACCATGGCTGTTTCTGTATGGTCGCAATTAACAATTTCCTCTGCTTAAAACACATGCATAAGAGCCCTGCTAAATATTGACATTTAAGTCATATGTGTAGCAGAAGAGCAGGGTACTCCCTGGAAATGTGACTGTCCATGATGCTAACTGATAAAATAAGCAAATCAGAACTTCACTGACTTCCAAAGTCTGCAACTTCAATAATTTTTTCTGGTTCATAAGAGAGGTGCATTGGCCATGCAAAACTTCTAACCATTCAGTCCTTCTGTGACCTTTGCCCTTCAAAATTAAAAGCCAATAGAAAATCTGAAAAAAGGAAGGAAGGAAGGAAGGAAGGAAGGAAGGAAGGAAGGAAGGAAGGAAGGAAGGAAGGAAGGAAGTTGTCTTTTGCAGAGGAGATAGAGATGGTTTTATTGGTGGCTGTTGTTTTTTTTTTTCTTCCCTGGGGTATTTTTTTGAAAGGAGCATTTAGAAAGGGTTTAAGTACTTTTCTTCTTGATACAGGTGAAAGTTCTCAGGTAAGATTTATGGTGTAGATTTCTCAGGTAATGACTTAAGGTGTGGATGATAGGTAGTCACAAAGATCCTTCAAAATAAAGCTTCCAGATCTCCTGGAGCCATCAGAGTCAATGTGTAAAATGAAAAAGTACAGATTTGTCTTGATTTTCCAGGTCAACTCATTCAATGGGTATTGGAAAAACACCTTAGAGATCAACATCTAGAAACAGTCTTTATAACGGGGTCCACCACAGTGCAGCAATAGCTGCAGTGAGAACCAAGAGGACCTCTCAGTGTGCCTTACTCACCCAACAGCCCATGGGACTGTTTTCTACTGTCCTCGGTTCAGCAGCAGCAGTCATTTTTCTCCTTCTTAGTAGCTGATGCAGTGCCGTGTTTTTGACTTTTGGCCTGGGACCAGCACTGATAACACCAATGTTTTTAGTTGCTGCTCAGTAATATTTAGTCTGACCAAGGACTGTGTGAGCCTCATGCTCTGCCAGGGAGGAGGGGGAAGCCGGGAGGAAGCAGAGACAGGACACCTGACCCAAACTAGCCAAAGAGCTACTCCATACCATAGCACATCATGCCCAGGATGTAAAACTGGGGGCAGATACCCAGAAGGGACAGATCACTGCTTGGTAGGGCTGGGTATCGGTTGGCAGGTGGTGAGCAATTGCATTCCCTTCCCTTGTTATTTCCCTTATCATTATTATTATTGGAGGTAACAGCAGTGGTTTGTGCTATACCTTAGTTCCTGGACTGCTGTTATCTCAGCCCGTGGGAGCTACATTCTTTCAAATCTCCTCTCCACCCCTCCGGGAGAAGGGGGTGGAGGAAAGTGGAGGAGTGAGCTAGCAACTGCGTGGCTGAATTGTCAGCTGGGTTTAAACCACGACACCTACCCAGGTGGATTTACATGTAATATGGACTTGCTGCAGTGTCGTCTGGGCTTCTCCATTCTGTATAGGTAAGAGAGGGTAGGAATGATAAAAATGTCATAGATCATAGAATCAGAGAATGGGTTGGGTTGGAAGGGACGTTAAAGCTCATGTAGTTCCAACGCCCCTGTGATGAGCATGGACACCTTCCACTAGACTAGGTTGCTCAAAGCTCCTTCCAACCTGGCTAGAAATTTCCAGGGATAGGTCATCCACAACTTCTCTAGGCAACCTGCCAGGCTTCCCCACTCACTATGATAGTGAAAAATTTCTTCATTATATTTAATCTAAATATACCCTCTTTTATCTTAAAGTCATTGCCCCTTTTCCTGACTCGTCATGCCCTCCTAAGAAGTTCCTCTCCAGCTTTCTTGTAGTTGACCCTTCTTCAAATACCTATGTGCTACAATGTTGAAAGTTAAAACCAGGTAAAATTCTGAGAGAAGATATTAGAAATCTGTCCAGTGATATTGCTTTGTGTAAGCCAAAGTTCATACCACTGCAGCTGTCTGATTTCCAAGAGCAAACAGTGATACGTAAAATGTCAGGACCCTGAAGGCACCAGTAGGGCCTAAGTAACTGCTCCCTGTCACCACCACCATCCTTCACAGGCTCAGAAGTGCCATTTCAATCCAGCCCAAGACCATCAATCACTGTTCCAGTGATGCCCCACCAGTGCCAGCACCTCGAGAAGCAGCCAGTCGTCATTGTCCCCTGACAGTAAGCAAGCAGAGTTGGTAAGAATTAAATCCCTAAGTTTATGTGTGTTGGCTGCCTGATGGACATCTGTCCATCACAGCAGTTTCCCCTGAAATGGTGCCTCTTTTTTGCCATTCTCATTATGAAACACCAGAAAATGCTCAGCTGGTCAGGACCTCATAGCACTGTTATGTACCTTTGTAAGTTGCACAGTGAGGGAATTACATCAGGGAGACAGACCCTGAAGACACCAGTTCAGTAGCTTCACAGGTCTATCAGGGTCTTCCAGCTCCTTTTCAACCATATTTTCATTCAGTATCCATTCATAAGCTCAACACTTAATGAAAGAAAATATTCAAATGGGGAAAAAGCAGCTTCAGAAAAATCTATATACGTATCTGTACTGATCTGTATAATGGTTTTCAAATTTTGTAAGAAAAAATCTTACTTTCTCATACATTTATACAGAGAAAGACACATAGAAAACATACAAATATAGGCAAGAGCTTTCAGACTTTCTTTTGCAAGCAACAAACAAGGCTGCCTGAGGCTTTCCAAATTCAGCTAGATGCCCTTTGCATTGCACAACTTCCTGGACCCATCTGCACAAGCTTCTGTCACACAGCCATCCTCAAAGTGCATGTATTAAAATTTAAGCTAGTTTGATTACAAAACAGTTCCAAGACTGTCCCTTTGTGGAAGTACTGGTTTGCGGAACATCTGTTGCTTTCAATAGTCAATACAGAGCCATTTGTTTCATCTGAAAGCAGTGGCATTTCCCTGTGCTATAACCATGCACCCATGAATCAAAAGAAATATGTTAAGACCATTCAGCCATTATTAATCTTTTATCTGGGGACTCTGTCTTTCTCTGATCACATATTTATGAGCATTAATTTTCGCTTGATTTGTAATAGCAGGTTCTCTGTGATGATTTTTACTAAACAGGAAGATACTCAGAATCTGAATGGGTAGAATGGCTCAGTGCAGATTTATGAGTGGTTTTGGCTTCATTTCTGTATGTCCAAGTTGATCCGTTGTGTTGAAAAAGCAAACAACTAGCAACTGTGTCAGCTACCTTTTGGCTAGCATCAGTTTCTCTGAAGAGATGTTTCAGCAAGCAATGCCAGCCTGGCCCATAATGGTTTACTCCTGCTTTTCTTAAGATTTGCTCTTTTTCATCTTTTTCAAGTCTTGTTGGTGTTAGAATTCAGTATAAATCTAGACAAGGTTTATAGTAAGTATTACTGAAGTCGCATCACTGCAAAGACAAGGCAGGCTAAGGGTCAGATGTGCAAAACAGGACTCAATGTTACTGAAATGATTTATTTGTAGACTCCTTTTTCGTATCCATATCACATCTCTGGAAAGCAGCTGGATTACTGAAGATGTCTGTAAAGCATGAAATTAATGGCTTGATTTTTCTCTCAGATGAGTTTATAGAGAAAGTATTACTTTGGTCCATTCTGACTTAGCAGACTTGCATGTACAGGTCACTAGGATGCAAAGCAGTGGGAATTCAAGTAAATCCCATCTTGAAATAGTCTCTTCAGTAAAATTCTCACTGTAAAAGCTACTGCAACTTCTAGTTCAAAGCATCAGGATTAAAAAGATGTAAAGATGTACAACACTGGTAAAACAACAGAAAATCTTCTAGTTCATATAATGGTCTCAAACTCTGTGCATCATATAAAGATCATCAGACAAACTCTTAATAATTATTTTCATCAATTTTAAATTTTAGGGATTAGATAGGGTGAATAAATAAACAGATTGTATGGTTGCAAATTCCCTCTAGCCTCTACAAGGCATTAGTATACTCTACTTTTTACTGTTGTGCAGGAAATGCTTTAAATTCAGGGAATAATGAATCAATAAAAGAATCTATTTACTAGAAGCACTTTAGAGTCTGGGCAATTCCTCCTAACAGACTGCACAAGTTGAGATTGGATATCCTATTTCTTAGGAGGCATGGCCACAGCACCATACAAGCTGGATAGCAGTGTGAAGTAGCCTGCTAATTTTGATCACTCAGAGGACAGGTCATTGGAACATGGTTATGGTAGAGATGCCAGCAATAAATGACATGGAGACAACGTATTCAAAGGGGAGGGGTCTTGACCGATTTTCAATAACAAAATTTAGAAAGTAAAATAGAAATAGTTCTTTTTTAACAAGAGCTTTGAGAAATCCCTTTTCAAATACAAAGCTGGGAAACATTAAGAATTACATTAAACTACTGCCGTACTTTTTTGAATATCCCCATTAAGAATTACACGAGAGACATTGAAATTAGGATGTGCATAGCCCTTTCAGTCACAGACAGAAAGCTTTAAAGTACTTTACTGCAACATAACAATGTGTAGATTATTAAAACTAACAGTATATATCTGCTGAGAGAATTTAGAGGCTGGAAAGCTACACTGGAAAATGAGACGTTTATTCAACCAACACTTGTAGATGGACACAACATTTGCATGCGTGTTCTCATAGACAGGTTCAGCTTTCTACCTCTCTTCAGCTTTCCACAGAAATCACAGCCAGCTGTTCCACTATAAAGCAGCTGCTTCAGGTATCCAGTGAACTTATCATTGTCCGAGAACACTGTGCTGTTGTGCTGAAACATGGCACTGAATAAGGCATTAAAGACATGTCAATAGCTTCTGCATAGGTACCTTTTAAGTTTTTACAGATGTAGACAATTAAATGCACAAAATGGTATTAAGGCAATAGTCACACCATTGCAATAACTAAATAAGGGCCTTTAAAAATTAACATTCCTACATTTACATTAGTTTGAAAGATTCTTGCTGCTGTATTTTCTGTTCATTTGACTTCACAATGGAAATCCTAGTAATAGTCATTCATTGCAAATCACCCAGTTATTTCACCTAAAGCATACAAGTAGCTCTGCTTGTTCTTTCATGCAAGAAGAGTGCTGTGTGATTCTGCCAGTAAAGGACAAAAAAGTAGGATATCTGGAAGGAAACCTGAATCATTACTTGATTGGAACAAATGCTCAAAATATGTAATTTCCATCAGCCAATAATTTGGAAGAAAAACAGCCCATGAAAATTCAGTTTGCAATCTTTAATATTAGTATGTAAACTATTATAATATCAAAATGAATAAGGTAATTTTTCACTTAAGAATGTAAAAGTAAGACAACTGCCATTTTATCCATATATTTATTGAAACAGGTTTTCCAATGAGAAAAACTATCAAAGCCAACTCACTCTTGTGGCTGGTATCCATCTTGAAATATTATCAAGAAAATCGGTGAGAACAGATTTCCTAGAAATTACTGAAATTTATTTTGAAAAAAAAACCAAAATAAACCCAACACAAAACTATCTAGATTTCCTCTTGGCAGTACTTCCATTTCTACAAGGTCTAGATTCAGAAACAAAACATTATTAAATACCATTTTCCAGAGGGAAGAGATAAATCCAAGAGATATGTCATGCAAAGCAGAATCCTGCTTTGTGTAGCATGTATAGTGGATGGCTGCAAATGCAGTCTCCATTTTCTCATGAGTACAGATGGCATCCTGCATGGATGTGGGGACGGCTGAGCATGCAACATAATGGATATTGGAATATTTGTCCTTCCTGAACAGCAGACTGGCCACCAGTGAAAAGATTTAGGTTTTGCACTGCTTTTGCAGGTCAACACCTCACAGGCATCATAAATCCTAGTGTTTATCAGACACAGTGTAGTGCAGGTGCACTAGGATCAGTGAGCTTCTGAAAACACTCAGGTAAACTCCCAAGGCACAGACTGTGGCTCTGGACATGTTCAAAGCAGTTATTTTCTGAATCCGACTGCTGCAAAGTGTCAGCATTTCAGAATTCTGAAATCAAAATGACCAAAAGCTCTTTCACTCCCATTTATCCATTTAAAAATGTTAAATTCAGTGGCTTTCTCCACCAAGCTTTATTTTTCAGCTGAAATCCTGTGTCAGAGATGCAAATCTGATTAAAGGCTAGGACAAGGAATGAACTGCCTTCATGTTATAACCATTTGGATTTGTAGCTACAAAGGCCTCCCAAGAGAATAAAATGTAACTTGATTTATGACATTATGATGAAATTGGGGAGAGAAAGAAACTGATAGCTTTTTCAGTTTTCAGACTTACATTGGCAACTTAATTTTGTTGTAAATATATCTCCTTCCTACATCTGGCTTGCTAAGTACTCAGAATTCCTGTAGAGTAGAGAAACCTCCAAGTTATGAAAGAAGAAGCCCTTGTGGATTTCTGTTCTTCCCAGCAATAACAAAGCTAGAAAAATAGATCTCTTAGGCTAGATTTGAGATTGAGAAAGAATTCCCTTCTAGGTATAAATACAAGGTTGCTTTACTCCTGCAAATCATAAATATATGTTGATTCCTGAGTAATAATAACAAAAGTTCATCAGTAATCTTTAGGAAAGTTATTTAATATTTTACACCACAGAGCTACAATACAATTAGCATTACTGGTTCTCCATCTAGATGAACAAGTTCATACAGATGGGTTTACAGAAATAAAACAAGACAGCTACCTGCAATACCTTGTAGCAATCTATAAATGCAACAACTGGCTTTATATATGTGTGATTTGGGTGTTGCTGATTTTTTTCAGTATTCATCCTTCATCTTAAAGGCCATTGTTAAGTGCTTTGATTTTTTTGCTGTAGGAGTTTCTAAAGATGACTTCAGGGTTACTGCTTTAAACAAACACTTCATGCTGAAAAATTTCCTGATCTCCTGATATTTCCTCTCCAGTTTCCACTGATGAAGTGCATACTGGACCTTAATTAACAGAAGCACCTTTATTAGACTGCACAACAGGGTTTCTATGAAGCTAATGATAAGCTGAGGTTTCCTCAGAGCATTATTTAAAGTTGAATTCTTCATGTCCTAATGACAATACCTTAAAAGTTTATTCTCATGGATAAAATGAGATGATGGATAAGAAAATAAGACAATAACCAAGGAAATTAACTGGGTAAGGAAGAGAGTTCAAAATATACTGAAGTGCAGTTGGTCTCATTCAGAAGAAAGAAATCTGACCCAAGAGAAGTCAGTCAGGAAAACAGCAAACCACCACTGGCATTGTGCAGGAAAGAAGTCATAAGAGCAAAGAGGGAATAGGGAGAATAATTGCCATATGTAACACAAACCTGATTAGATTCTCTAGCTGCTACAGAAACAGGAAGTCATGTGTGAATTAGTAAATCCTAATACATGATGAGCAAAAGCTAAAAAGAAGCAACAATGGAAATAAAATAATTATTTGAATAATCTCTTCCCACCATTTCATGACAAAATTATATACTATCTAATCCAGGGTCAGAAATTTCAAGCAGTGAAGACAGGCACCAACAAAGACTCAAGACAAACAGAAGTACAAGAGAAGCTGGAACAAACTGGGAAATTGAACAGCAACAACTCACTAAGGCTGGCTGATATCTTTCCAAAAACTACAGGTGCTGAAGAGAGGAGGGATTTAACAGGTAATAAAATGCAGACTCTCTGGTTAAAATGAGCAGCTATTTTGGAGGCCTGCAGGGTAGCAACAGTTCTAGGTCCTAAAAAGGTAGTAGGGATCTGGGGAATTACAGATCACAGAGGTTTATTTCACTATCAGATTATTTCCCCCCCACACACACAAAAAAATAAAATTAAAAATAGTCTTTAAAAAAATACCAGTCTTCTAAAAAGGAACATGACAGGAGCAATGCATGGTAGAATCCTGTATCTTTAATATGTGTAAAATCTTGAGAGAACATGAGAATGGTGAGGCAAGTAAATTTGCAGATGGTAGAAAATTATTTCATTTGGCAAGACTGAGGAAGATTATAAAGTGTTCTTTAGGGACCTCATAGAGATGTGCTAGTGAGAAGCATAATGTCTTAAAGTCAGTACTGGCTTATGTCCAGGAGCAGCAGTTGAAAGGAACAGCTTAAACTATTTGTATATATAGTTACCCTGAGCAATTTTTTGACCCAAATTGTGTTTGAAGCCAAGAAATATACAGGACTTTTTTATTTAATGAAAATCTCTATACACTATGAAATACCTATGAGGATTATAAGATCTTATGGTTTAAAGTGTAGAGCAATTATTAAACATCAGGAGTTACAGAGCAGTAATCTTTATAGCAGGTCTTCATCCCACTTCAAGAACAGCAAGCCAGATAATCCAGATAACTAACTAAAAGGCTGGTGAGCCTCACCTCAGACCCTGGGAAGGTGATGGAGCAAACTATTGTCATAGTGGTGCAAAGTCCAGATGGCAGCCAGTAACCAGAAGCATCCCTCAGGGTGCCCATATTGGTTAATGTCTTCATTACCAATCCTGATGGCAGCACAGAGTGCACTCAAGTCTTCAGGCAGTGCTAAATCAGGAAGAACAGCCAATATGCTAGAAGGCAGGGTTGCTACTCAGAGAGAGTGGAACAGTCTGGAAAAATGGGCAAACAAGAACCTCATGAAGTTCAGAAAAATGTAAGCAAGACCTGGAATAACCCCATGCAACAATATAGGCTGTGAGGAGACTCTGGGAAGCAGCTCTCTAGAAAGGAACCTACAAGTCCTACTAGGCAACAAGCAGGACATGAGACAGCAATGACCCCTAGCAGCAAAGAGGGCTAATTGCATTCTTGAATGTATTAGCTAAAATGTGGCCAGTAAGTCGAGGGAGACAATTCTCCTCTGGTGAGCATTGGTGAGATGCATCTGAGGTGCTATGCCTCGTTCTGGACTCCCACTGCAAGAAAGAGAGGGACATACTGAAGAAAGTCCAGCAAAGGACCACCATGCTGACCAGGGACTGGAGATCATGACACAGGACGACAGACTGAGAGAGCTGACTTTTGTTATCCTGGAGATAACACTCAGGGGAGACTTGCATTACTGCCTGCAGCTACCTGATCAGAATTTACGAAGAAGGTACCAGACCTCTCTCAGAGGTGTACAGCATTAGGGAAAAAAGCAGTAGATACAAGTTGGAACACAGGAAATTTCAATTATATATATGGCAAAATATTTTTACCATAAGAGCGGTCAAATACTGGAGCAGGAGAGGTTGTGGGATCTCCATCCTTTAAGATGTTCAAGAGTTGATTAGACACATCTCTGAGAAAACTGAGCTAAAGGGACATCCTTTAAGCAATGAATTGTATTAGACGACCTCCAGAGTTCTCTTCCAACCTAAATCATTCTATATTTCTGTTATTTTAATTGTTTTCAAAACTGCTCATCAGTAGTAGTAGTAGTCATGATCTTCCTTTAAAGTATCTGATAGCCAACTGTGTAAGAGATGGTATATCAGCTATTTCACACCTCTTTAAATTCCAAGGCCTGTTCTGAGTAAGTACTGCAGGACACAGGGGTGTGCTGGCAGTTTGCCTACATGCAAAGGTAGACAAGGCATGCAAGGTACGTGTGACTGAGAATGAAAGAGTCTGTGTGGAACAGCACACTACCTGTAAGATGGCTTTAAAGCGTATCTCAAAAGATAGTGAAGACTTATCTCTAAGGCATTTTTTGGCTAATCTCATATGGCTGTTCCTATCCAGAAAAACTATTCTAGTGGGGTTTTTGAACAAACAAGGTAGTTTGAAATAAGGGAAAAAAAAATATAACTAAGCACAAAGAAATTCAGACGTTCATAATTTTGCTCAGATATCATTTGGTGGCCTTTCTTTGATGAAGCAGCTTTTCTCACAGCATCTCAAGTTGAAAGGGCATTCATGCTACTATCAAAATATCACATCTATATTCTCAAAAGTATGGAGGGTGAAAGGGAGAAATGGCTGAACTCATTAACATAATTTAAAATATATGTATTAGCAAGATATTTGAAGATGATGTTTCTGATTGTTGTATTGACATTTCAAGTATGCTGTAGTTGCATCAATTTGGAGAGGCATTTAGAGCTTTAACATTAATTCCTAATTAATTGGTAATGTTTCCTTATACTTTCACAAGTTGATTTCTACTGATGTGCTATTATTTATCTGTATCTGTTCCTGTAGTGACACAATTTGAAATATTATCTAAGGGCAACAGTTTTCTGAAGAATTAAAATTATTATAGTTTGGTTTGCATGGAATGGCAGGTCAGAAGAATAGTGAACTTGATGAAGGAATGTAAGCAAAAAGTAACAAAGTTGGGAAGGTGTCAGTACAGATCAGAACAAGGCAGAGGCATATTTCAGTTGAGTGCAAGAAACATTGCTCAATTGTTCAAAATCTAACATAACTAGATGAAAAAGCCAACAGCATGCTACAGGTTATATTAGAATAGAAAATATTGCAATCACAAATGAAACGGAAGGAAAAGGTATCAAAAACAGAGAAACAGGAAAAATTAGGTCAGGTTTTAAATAAGTAGAGTGACGACTATGAGGGGAATAATTAAAAATATAGATATTCACTTGCGTGGAATATTTTAATATATGTAGAGTTGCAAATTTTCTATATTGTGCCTGAAGATCAAAATAGATATCAGCCTGAAGATGAAAATAGATATCTGCTTGCAATGCAATATTGCTATATAAAACACTGTGATTGTGGGGAGTGATAGTTTTGTAACACATGTGAAGGAGGCAAAACCTTCAGTTTATCACACTGGCAAACATCAGCTACTGCACTGTATACATATCCAAGTACTTCTACAGAAGAAAGATGTCTGTGAAGGATTTTTGAGATTAAAAAAGGACCTGAATGCTTCTATTACATGAAAAGCTGCTGAGAGCATGTCATGGTTTAAGGCCAGCTGGCAACCCAAAAAGCACGCAGCCGTTCGCTCACTCCCCCCTCTTCTTCTCCCCACTCTTAGAGGGATGGGGAGGAGAATGGAAAGAATGTAACTCCCATGGGTTGAGATAAGAACAGTCCAGTAACTAAGGTATAAAACAAATCACTACTGCTGCCACCAATAATAATAATGATAAGGAAAATAACAAGGGAAGAGAATACAACCGCTCACCACCTGCCGATCGATATCCAGCCCAACCAGAGCAGTAATCTTGCCCTTCCGGGTAACTGCCCCCAGTTTATATACTGGGCATGACGTGCTGTGGTATGGAATTCCTCTTTGGCTAGTTTGGGTCAGGTGTCCTGTCTCCGCTTCCTCCCGACTTCCCTCGTCTCTGGCAGGGCATGAGACTCACAATGTCCTTGTTCAGAGTAAACATTACTGAGCAGCAACTAAAAACATTGGTGTTATCAGTGTTGTTCTCAGGCGTAAAGTCAAAACCACAGCACTGCACCAGCTACTAAGAAGGAGAAAAATGACTGCTACTGCTGAACACAGGACAGAGCAGGATACTGTTAATGTATTTTATAAATCCTCTTTTGTCTTTGCAACTGGAAGATATGAAGACACACCAGGAGACATAAAAATATGTATTTCAGGTAGGGCTAGATAGATGATGTGCTAGGCGGATGATGTGACAAATAGATGTGCTCAAAATGGGAACACTTCTCTGTCAGGCCTTTGACACAAAAGTAAACCTGCATTCCACCTGTATTGACATTTTTGGTTCCTGAACTAGTATTTAAGTGTATATTCCATCTAATATGAGAGAACCTACCAATGACCTTTCTCCCTTCCACCATCGTTCCAAAACACCAATATTTTATATGCTGTTCTCTATAAAAATATGGAGTCTGAGAGAAGTGTCTTTATTCAGTCTTAAGATGAGAATGTTAAGTTGGTATCTTGTTACTGTCTTCAACCAGCTAATGGGAGGCTAGAAAAAAGACACAGCCACACTTTTCTTGAAGGTGCATAGTGAAAAACATGAGAGGCAAGAAACAAAATAAATTCTGATTTGATGTTAGAAAAAAAATCTTCTAACAGGAATGGTATCCAAACTCTAGAAGAGTTTTTTCCACAAGGGCTGTGAGGCCTCTTCCTTGGAGATACTCAGAGCTTCCCTGGTGAAAGCCTTGTGCAATGTGATCTAACCTGTACCTGACTTCAGCACAGGCCCTGCTTTAAGTGTCTAAAAAGGTCCCTTCTATCCTAACTTATTCTGTCCTTCTAACAAGCATCTGAAGGAGAAACTCACACACCTGTTACCCTTCATAAGCCAACAATGTTCACAGGGTGAGAGTGAGTGACAAATCTGGGAGCAGACATAACACCAGTTCAGCAGACAAGTATGTCAATAGCTACACCACATTGTCAGTCCCTGAATTTGCCATAGACTTTTCATTAATTTATTCAGAGTTCTGTCCTTTCTCCAGGGTGACAGCAACAGGATTTGAAAAGTGATAATCAAAAGCTAAACTGTTTCCACAGGGAAAGAGGAGTACTCCTCTTGCTGTCTGTCTTCAGGTTTGTCTTGCTTATTTTTAATAATAACTTCTTAACTTAGCAAAGCAAAACTATTTCTTTGACAAATGTATGGTCTGTTTTCTCAGTGAGGACTACCTATAAGCTATTGTAGCTCAAGAATATTAATTTCTTATACTTCCTTTTTTTCTCCTACTAATAACCTTTGGATTTTGAGGGACTCAGCTGCAATAATACCTTATTAATAAAAAGATTCACAATGCACATCTGAGATACTTTTGTTGATTAGAAGCAGCTTATGGCTGTAGTAATAGCATATTTTGCTCACATGTCATAAGTCTAATACACAATCATAAAATTAGCTTTTCCTGCCAAATGGAAAGGGCTCTGCTTGGTATCGAGTTGAATTCAGCACAATTCTAAAAAGGAATTTGCAGGCAAATGCTCCAAGAACCAAATGGTTTTAGACGTATTAAAATAGCAGCAGGTGTTCCATACAAAACTATATTTAGCAGAGCAAGAAAAAGCTCACAACTCCTTCAGCCACCACATTCAAGGAGAAGTTATACCATTCACGCATATAAATACAAGCCCTCATATTAAAATAAGTGCAAGGTTGCTTCAGAAGCCCATGAAGATGTTTGTGTTATACAGGAAATGAACTACAAGGATGGTATAAGCTTAAAGCATCAAAAAGTGATTTCTTTTACTGTACCATTTTTCTGGCATAGTAGGGGCTTCGGGTTTGTTCCTTTTTATCTTGTGCAGATACAACAGTTAAATCCCTGTTGTTCCCATCACCACAGCAGGTACACAGCCAGGAATTTTGCAGTGCTTCCGAGCTGAACTCATCCTCCCACTCCCGCAGGTGCAGGAGAAGGGCTTGGAAACCCCAGAACATCTGATGAGCTTATGATCACAGGAAAGGGAGAAGCTCTGCTGTCACTCCTCTGCTGCTTGAAACCTCTGGATATTAGAGCTGGTGGGAAAAGGGAGCCAAGGTCAGACATTTCATGCCACACCTTCTGACATATCATATAGGGTACCCACATATCACTGGACAATCACTTTGTCAGCCTCAGTTGCACCTTATAACTTCACCGTGCCAGCTGGGCACCAGGGGAAAAAACAGCCACGAGGTATGCGTGGGGTTTTTTCCACATGGCAGCACCTCAGCACAAGCTACAGAAGCAGCAGAAGCAATTAAGAGCTGAAGAGAGGGGAGGGTGCAAGGTGAATGGCACCAGGAGGGTAGCAAGCTTAGGAGGTGGGACATCAGTGTAAGGTAAAGGATCTGATTAGTAGAAGACGACTGTTTCATCTGAGAGAGGCACTGGGTCAGAGAGGCAGTGGGTTCAACAGAAAGACCAAGCTTGAGGTGCCCACTGCAAGTAAAAGGCATGTTTTGATGGCAACTGTTGATAATGTCCCAATGCATCAGACCTCAAGGGCTGCTACTAAAGCAATGACCTGCTGACTGCCCTGAGAAGCTAGAAAAGGTGGAACAAAAGCAGCACCAAAGTAAGGTACAAGAATGAGGAAAAATAAGCCTGGCTTTGTTGGTGCAAAGAGTTCATCATCTGACATGACTTCTCTGAATAAGTGGCTTGATATGTTTCTCCATACCCAGCCAGGTCACAATCAGCCACTCTTACAAGTGTGCATGAAAACTTTTTTTAAACATCTATAAAACTATCAATATTATAACAAGCAAAGGATAAGATGATAGATTGAAAAAAATTATGGTAAAAGCCTTCATTGGCTGGATTCATAAATTTGCTGACATTTTTTTACCTCTTGTACAAACAGCTGAGGCACTGTTGGCTCAGAGCAGCCAGTCTCTGCACAGAAACATCTTGCTATGGCAGGAATCTGTAAGAAGGTATTTTATCTCCTTCCACATGCCTAAAGTACCAGTAAAAAAACATGAAAATCCTATAGGCAGCACATGGATGAGAGAGGGGAGCCAAGATACATTTCTGCTCTTTGTGCTGATAATTGTGTAGGAGTATTCTTCCTGTGTTACAAAATAGGGTTGTCCCTAGGCCACTCTGCCAGATTAATTGGCTTATCAGCTGTGAATCAGGGAATCACACCATATTTCTGAGCCTTATTTTTTCCTTTCAGTGTTCCACACATATTGCTGAATATGCATGCAGCTGGGATGGGGTGGGAAAAGTACCCTCCAGTTAATAAAGCTGAAAACAAGGGGTCAGTTCAGTTCCTATAGAAATCAGTAGGAGTAATGATATTAACTCCAATGGGCCTTTAATTATCAGGAAACTAAGGCTTTTGAAGAGACAATTAGTGCTACAGGTCTCAGAGTGTTATTTACTTACCCATAACGGTAATCATACACCGTTTAATTCTTCCATTCTAGGGCATATATCACACACTTTGCAGAACTGTGAACACAGGAACAAAACACAAACAAGTGTAAAGACGTCTAATTAGTGAGCTGATGTCTCACTCACTCACTGGGCTGATCATTATCAGACTGGGTAATTTCCCTGGTTATTCTGTTGCCTTTTAGAAAAAGGACACAGTGTCTCAAAGCATGGGACAGATTCTGCCACACTCACTCCTCCTGAATAATGTGAGGTCCTGCAAGCAGTTCGTGCAAGTCAACTGAGAAAAAAGACTTGGCATTTCTTAAAAGTAACAGGGACTTAGTGAACATGTTCCTAGTAAAGTATAACACGGTGTGAACAGGGGTGGAAGAATATATCCAGCATAAATATAACTCACGCTTAATGACCGTGTTTTCATGTGACAGCAGTGATCTCGCTGGCCACCTAGATAACAGGCATGCAAATTCAGAAGTACCAGCAGGTTTTGAATGTAACTTAATACTTGACATGCATATAGCACCGTTTGTAAGATCTTTTCAACTGCTGCATGCCCAGTTTGACTATGTGAGTCAATGAGCTCTTTCACAACATTTTTACATCCTGTTTAAAGAAAATAAAAGTTTGTCAAGCTCCTTGCAGGTTGAAGGAGGTGATCCTGCCACTCCACTCTGCTCTTGTGAGACCTCACTTGGAATATTGTGTGCAGTTCTGGTGTCCTCAACATAAGACAGACATGGATCTGTTGGAACAAGTCCAGAGGAGGGCCACGAGAATGATCAGGGGACTGGAGCACCTCCCACATGAAGATCAGCTGAGAAAGTTGGGACTGTTCAGCCTGGAGAAGAGAAGGCTGCGTGAAGACCTCATAGCAGCCTTCCAGTACCTGAAGGGGGCCTATAGGGATGCTGGGGAAGGACTCTTCATTAGGGACTGTAGTGGTAGGACAAGGGGTAATGGGTTCAAACTTAAACAGGGGAAGTTTAGTCTGGATATAAGGAGGAAATTTTTTCCTGTTAGGGTGGTGAGGCACTGGAGTAGGTTGCCCAGGGATGTTGTGAATGCTCCATCCCTGGTAGTGTTCAAGGCCAGGTTGGACGAGGCCTTGGGTGGTATGGTTTAGAGCCAGGTGTCCCTGCCCATGGCAGGTGGGTCGGAACTTGATGATCTTAAGGTCCTTTCCAACCCTAAGTATTCTATGATTCCATGATTCTGTAAATCTGGAGAAAAATGCACCCTCAAACTGAAGGTGTTTCTTCTTCCCAACAAATTCCCTAATTCAGTCTTATTCACTAGTTCAGAAGGATCCTGACTATCGTCCTTTCATACTGACAATAATTTCCTTGGCATTGCAAACAGAGAGTTCAGATGTGTCATTACAAAGGGGTTTTCTGAGCAACAAAGCCTGCAGCCTCACACAGAATCTCAATTCCTTTTTAATCTGCACAGATAACGAAAAACCTTTCAGGCAACAACTTTCAATTTTTTTTTTCCTTAGGTATTCTCCCAGTTGGAAATATTAATCTCAAAACTCATGTTTCTATTTTTAGCATGTCCTGGAGGGTTGAGGTACTTTGGTGGGAGCTTCTGAAATAACACCACCTTTTTACCAGTTAATCTTCAAATTTGTTTTTCCAGAGTTCCTTTTCAAATGTGTTGCTGTTGTCAGTTTCATTGTAACAGAATCCCAATTTTTATCTCCAACTATGTCTTCTTTCTAAGGTGATGCTTCAGGTTATATCACTAACTTTTTCAATAGATTAAGGAGTCAGAGGTAGAAAAATGTAGGTGTTGAGTCTTTCCCTTATTTCATGACATTCTGACAGCAAATAAATTCAGATCTCTTTCTTTCATTTCGTGGATGTTTAGACACAAAGAAATTCTTCCAGTTATCAAGGATTAGACTCTAGATAAAATGCAAAACCTTTCTGTTTTCCCTGTGGAACCAACCTGAGCTTACTTAAGTCTGTGCAGAGCTCACCACCTGTAAAAATACTAGACAGGAGGATGAGAGCTCATATTCACTATGAAGAAATCCCACTCAAACATACCTTTATCACTCCCACATATTTATACCTGTGCTAAATATGATGAAATCAATCAGTGGATCTGAGTAGAACTATTTGGTGGTGAGGTGAGTTTAAACTAACCTAGAAACTATCCTTAAGCACAGCTCAGCTCTTGCTATCACGTATCAGGGCTGACAACTTACCACAAGTCAAGACACCATAGTGCAGACAATTTTCCAGAGCACTAGCTCAAAATGTTACTGACATTTAAAAGCCTACACTAATTAAAAGACCTAGTTTTTTCCTAACTTTCTGGAGTGGTAGTCTGTTTTCCTCACTGACATTTCGTGGAAATGGATGGAGTTCCTTCTGACAGTCAGGGTTCTCACACCACCCTTTTTAGGGGCTCATGAGCATGGTTTTTGCAGTAATTTCATAAGGTCTGTGGCTCCATGGATGTTTGACAGTAGTGCTGATAAAAGTTGCAGAAAGATCTTATGATATTGCCAAAGCTAATTCGTATGTGCAAAGGTTTGAGAATACACCTGGCATTAAGATGTCTACAATATCAGTCCAGCACAAAATATACCTGCTTTTAACACAGCTAAGAGTACTTGCAGAGTGGTATGGGGGCTTCCTTAAAAATAAGACAAAAAGAAGTCAAAGTTAATAGGTAGCTATTTACAGAGATGCTGAGTACCCAGACTTTACCGAGGAGGCACCATTAGTTCCTCTCTTACAATGATCATTTCAAGCAGAAGCACAGAAACCCCACACCTTCCACAAACCTAAAAAAAAAAAAAAAAAAAAAAAAAAGGCCTTTTTTCTTCTAAAGAAAATTATTTTTCTTTATCTCTGTGTACATTTCTTACTGGACATCGTAGATCAGAAAAGTATCTGATCAGAGGAATATCTAATGGAAATGGTGATTGAAAGAAGGCTGAAGAGTTTCCTTTTGAAAGGAAAACACCATTCTACACTTTGGAAATGTGTAACTTCAGTATTAACACCATTATTTACACATACTCACTGAAGAGATGAGTTTCTCCAGATCTGAATTCTGTTAGAAAAGCTGATTTGCACAGTTTTACGCACCCTGAATTTCCAAATACTCTCTGCAGTTACATGTTTGTACATTTTTCTTACTGAAGCAAATGGCTAAGACTATCTTATTTTTAAGGAAAAAAAAAAAAAAAAAAAAAAAAGCAGACCTTTTCTTTCATCAAGCAAAAATTCCCAATCCAGTGGTTTCTGTTTAGCCAAGGTTTTCACAACACTGTCTGAATGCAGAGTAAGTTAACTTGTTTAATTAAGGTTTTTAAAAGGGCAATATCTGACAAAATAAATTTCTTCTTTCTGAAGAATTCCTTTCTGCTTTCTGACATGGAAAATCCTGTTGTATTCTCAGAATTCATTCCTGTTCATCCTTACTATTTCTTTTTGCTTTTATCCTGGCATGCAATCTGATGCTTCTTAGGTCTTGCATTGGGAAAGATAATAAATTATGAATTCATACCACTGGTAATACTAACATTGGTTGAAATGTAATTCCATTACAATTGAAAGCTTAATATCATGCAAAGTTTGCTTTCCTGTGATGGAGATGTAATAAATTATTACTATTCACAAAAGAAATGGGCACATTTTTTTCCATCTGGAAGGCAAAAACATCACAAATCTGCCTCCCTGATGTCCTCATACCCTGCATAAGATAAATTGTGTCTATGAGAGTCAGCACAGCTTTGGGTACAAACATAGTAAATGCCATTCAGGCAGAGACAAAGGCATATAATGAATTTTTTACTTTCCTATATTAACTTCTGCAGAGCAATGGTTTTTAGCTTTGCCAAATTCCAGATACAAAGTTGTTCTGAGTTCTCCAGTGCAGTCCTGCACTCTTCAGTACAGGTATAGATTCATGCTGAGGGTAGAAGATACCAAGGTCATGTGTTTTTCTGAATGCCTGAACAGCTTTATGCCAGCAGCTGCTTAAAAACATTTGAAGATTGTCAGCCTCTTCATAGAAAGGAGACCTCGTAACCATGTTACTGATTATTGCACTTTGAAAATAATAATGTGTTTTCTTTTATTTTGACTGAAGGTCATTGCTACACTAAATATGGTTTAGCTCTTGTTGATACGATAACATTATTAAACTTCTCTAGTCAAACTTGATGCTGATGCTAAACTAGCTTCGTTGCTGTTTGAGAAAATAATACACATTTGTCTATATATTCTGAGAAACAGAAATGCGTATCCTTTTCTATTAGTTTCCATGAGAAAAAAGTCTACTTTTTCTGGTATGTTTCTCTCGTCTGCAAAGCAAGGGTATTTTCAGGATATCAGTGATATAAAAGGCTTTGTAAGAATGAGGTTTTGACAGCAGACTTCTTAGCTATAGTCATTGCCACTCCAGACACTTTCCTGCTTAAATGTGATAACCTTTATGCTTAGTAAAATAAAATGTATACTGACCCAAAGGACCTGACTGATACTCCCTTTCAGGTCCAGAGAGTTTTGGGAAAAGTAAGGAAATACTTCCTGTCTGGATACAAGACAGACCAGTCATTCTCGCCTCTGTGCCTGGCAAAATCTTGGAGCAGATTCTCCTGGAAGGCATGCTAAGGCACATGAAAAATAACAAGGTGCTTGGTGACAGCCAGCATGGCTTCACTAAGGGGAAATCCTGCCTGACCAATTTGGTGGCCTTCTAGGAGGGGGCTATGGAACTGATGGACAGGGGTAGAGCAGTTGATGTCATCTACCTGGATTTGTGTAAAGCATTCGACACTGTCCCACACGACATCCTTGTCTCTAAATTGGAGAGACATCAATTTGATGAATGGACCACTCGGTGGATAAAGAATTGGCTGGATGGCCACACACAGAGTTGTGGTCAATGGCTCAATGTCCAGCTGGAGACCAGTAACGAGTGGTGTCCCTCAGGGATCGGTGTTGGGACCGGTCTTGTTTAACATCTTCATCGCTGACATGGACAGTGGGATTGAGTGCGCCCTCAGCAAGTTTGCCGATGACACCAAGCTGTGTGGTTCGGTTGATACGCTGGAGGGAAGGAATGCCATCCAGAGGGACCTTGACACGTTTGTGAGGTGGGCTGATGCCAACCTCATGAAGTTTAACCATGCCAAGTGCAAGGTCCTACACCTGGGTCAGAGCAATCCCAGGCACAGCTACAGGCTGGGCAGAGAAGAGATTCAGAGCAGCCCTGCAGAGAAGGACTTGGGGGTGCTGGTCGATGAGAAAATGAACATGAGCTGGCTTCAGTGTGCGCTTGCAGCCCAGAAAACAAACCATATCCTGGGCTGCATCAAAAGAAGCGTGACCAGCAGGTTGAAGGAGGTGATCCTGCCCCTTTATTCTGGTCTCGTGAGACCTCACTTGGAGTATTGTGTGCAGTTCTGGTGTTCTCAACATAAGACGGACATGGATCTGTTGGAGCAAGTCCAGAGGAGGGCCACGAGAATGATCAGGGGACTGAAGCACCTCCCATATGAAGATCAGCTGAGAAAGTTGGGGCTGTTCAGCCTGGAGAAGAGAAGGCTGCGTGGAGACCTCATAGCAGCCTTCCAGTATCTGAAGGGGGCCTATAGGGATGCTGGGGAAGGACTCTTCATTAGGGACTGTAGTGATAGGACAAGGGGTAATGGGTTCAAACTTAAACAGGGGAAGTTTAGATTGGATATAAGAAGGAAATTCTTTCCTGTTAGGGTGGTGAGGCACTGGAATAGGTTGCCCAGGGATGTTTTGAATGCTCTATCCCTGGCAGTGTTCAAGGCCAGGTTGGACGAGGCCTTGGGTGATATGGTTTAGAGCCAGGTGTCCCTGCCCATGGCAGGGGGTTGGAACTTGATGATCTTGAGGTCCTTTCCAACCCTAACTATTCTATGATTCTACAAAGAGAGAAAACTCACACACAAGGGCTTGCGAACTGAAGCTTTAAAGAAAAAAGTAAAATCCAACCCAGATAATTATCAAATGCAGTACTCCTCCACCTACTTTAGGAACAGCTCTCCCAAGAGAATCATCATCACAGAAGCATTTTAATAAAGTTTTACTGCATTCATATATTTTTGCCTTAATACCTTCCAAAAGTATTTTGAATGACTGTTCCAGTTCCTTGTGCCCTTGCTGGGTTTGTTAATGGATGCACAAAGATTAAATTTATCATGTAATGAATATGAAAGGCAATATACACAAGCATATCCCTACAGTGTCTTTATCCTCAAAGGGAAGTTCAGATGAATGTACGGCAAGGTGGAAAACGTTTGCCAAATATTCTGTCAAAAAAAAATTCCTCTTCCCCTTTAAGTGCTTTGCCAAAAGACAAAACTAATTTTTGGGAGAGTTTTTCTGATATTGATAGGAATTATTTGGGCTTTGGGTTTGTTGGGGTTTTTTTTGTTTGTTTTTTAGCTCAAAACAAATTGATTTGGGCTTTATTTGCTGATATCTGAAAATATGAAAATATCCATGGTTGATTTCCACATTGCTCCTCTCAGTAAAAGTATTAACAAAACACAGGCAGGAAACATTGAAAATATTAGTAATTTTCTGCCACAGTTTTCATACACAGAGAGCCCCAGTCTGATTCATCTTTCATTTTAGATCAAGATAACTAGGTGAAAATGTAACAAGAAAAAAGGACTAATAGGACTAACTGCTTTTCTTATCAGTTTCTTTGGACAGTCTTATCATCTACCATTGTATCTTTGCAAATCTCACTATTGCAAGATCCTTCTGTAGGTCTTCAAAGGCAGCAGTAATTTTCATTAAGTAGAATAATTTTATACTGTCATCAGATTTTGTCACCTCTTCATTCATGTCATTTTCCTGATCATTTATAAAAAAGTGGAGTGGCACAGATGAGAGTGGGACCTCATGTTTTACCTTTCTTTCTGCTATGAAAACTATCCATTTATTTCTTTTTGCTGTTTTCTGGCTTTTAAGCAGCTATTAATTCATGACAGCACCTTACTTTTTCATTCTCTGACCGCTTCATTTTTCGAAGAGCATCTACTACAAGACTTTGCCAAAGCTTTTCTAAACTCATGTACCCTAGATAAAGCAGACCCCCTTTTTTGTTGCACCTCTTGAGTCTTTCAAAACCCTAACAATTTTGTAAGGTATTACGTTCTTCTACAAAATTCTAATAGATCCCTCATTATTATACTAATATTTATTTGTGTATCCATTGATTATATTCCTTACTATTAATTTTATCAATCTGACAGATGCCTGTTTCTCTAGTATGTAGGTCTCTAGAATGTCCTTAGATTCATTTCAAACAAATTAGAACCGTTTTGGTTCCTTTGTATTTCCCTGGTACTGAGGTTCTTTTGACTAGATGTAATATACTGGTATCCATTACAATCCAGCAAGTCTCTGTCTGAACTTTTAAATCCCTGAGTAAACACCATCTTCTTCAAATAAAGTCTTTACATATTTGTCAACTTATTGTAAAGTGTATTTTATAAATGCCTTAGTTTTGTGTGAGTTCTTCAAACTACTGTCCCACTAAAAATTATGAACTATTTAGGAATATTACTCATTTCTTGTACAACAAACACTGATGCAGAGAATTCATTACTTTTTTTTTCTGGCCTTATTATCTTTGAGTAATCCTTCTATGCTTATACCGGCTATCAACCCCATGGATGCTCTGGCAAGCTTCCTGCTTCCAATGTGTTTTTTAAAAAACTCATCTTTTTATAGCTAGTTTAAATGCTTTTTAGCAGTTTTATCATAAAAATCCTTTTTGGCTTGCCTTGCTATGAATTAACTTTTAACTACTTCTACTTTCCTTATTTGAGCAGACTTTGAAAAATGTCTTCTTACTTTCAAGACCTTCCTTCCTTCTCTTACCATAGCCTTTACTCTTTTTTAAGATCCTCTTCAAGTTCTTTCCAAATTATGATACACTTACTCTGGATCTAAAACATTGATCTGCAATGCACATTAACCCTAACATAAAAAATTAGCATGAGCCTTCAAACAACCTTCATGCTGTCTGTAATATTTTTATGCTTTTAGCCACTTTTTAGTTAATCATCTTCCCACTTTTAGGCAGCTTTTATATCATAGAATCACAGAATAGTTAGGGTTGGAAAGGACCTTAGGATCATCAAGCTCCAACCCCCTGCCATGGGCAGGGAAACCTCACACTAAACCATGTCACCCAAGACTCCATCCAACCTGGCCTTGAACTCTGCCAGGGATGGAGCATTCACAACTGCATTGGGCAACCCATTCCAGTGCCTCACTACCCTAACAGGAAAGACTTTCTTCCTTATATCTAACCTAAACTTCCCCTGTTTAAGTTTGAACCCATTACCCCTTGTCCTGTCACCACAGTCCCTAATGAATAATCCCTCCCCAGCATCCCTACAGGCCCCCTTCAGATACTGAAAGGCTGCTATGAGGTCTCCACGCAGCCTTCTCTTCTCCAGGCTGAACAGCCACAATTCTCTAAGACTATCGTGCCAGTTCAGGGTTTTTTGCATTTACCAGAATATTGAATCTGACTACACTGTTATAGGTGGCTGATAATTATGTCTTAAATCACTCCCTGTAGATTGTCCAAGATGAAATGAGGAGCTGCTTTGCTACAGGCAGGATTATGTGATCTAAGGAGTGTCTGAATTCTCAGCCAGTGCATCATGGTGATGGAACTTTTCTGAAGCTATAGCAGACCAGGAAAGTTACAAACGTTTGATATTGTTCATGAGTTCTCTTCTTTGTCTCAGTCTACTGATAAGGTCTCTCAGGCATACAGGGAAAGATCTCATACTCTTTCTGGGAAATCAGTACATCTCAGCATCTCTCTGAAATGCTGTGTACTACTGTCTGTGGCATGGGAAACAGAAGAAGGAACTTGAGGTCCCTGTGCAGTTGCAAGGCTACAGTTTTATCAGCATGTAATGGAATAGCTTATACAACTGGAATTCCTTCAGATAAGTGGAAGAAACCTCATGTTTGGAGACCCTGATATCTGCTGAGGGGACAATATAGTGTGTCCCAAAACAATTCGTGAGATTTCTGGAGTGCATTGATTTCAACAGCCCAAAAGCCAACAAGAGAAGGTACCCTCCCAGATCTTATACTTAGAAATAGGAAAAAACCTGTTAGGGATGTGAAGGCCAGGAGCAGTCTTGGCTGCAGTGACCATGAAATGGCAGGCTTCAGGATCCTGAGAGGAGAAAACAGGGCAAAAAAGCAGGATCACAAGCCTGGTTCGGAGATTTGCTTGGAAGAATCCCATGAGATACAGCCCTGGAAAGAAGAGACATGCAGGAGAGTTGGCTGATTCTCAATGATCACCTCCAAATTCAAGAATGTTTCATTCCAATAAGCAGAATATCAAGAAAAGGTGGCAGGAGACCTGCATGGGTGATGAAGGAGCTCCTGACTAAATTTATACATAATCAGGATTTGCACAGGAGGTGGAAAGAGGGACAAGTGACTCGGTAGAAGTATAGAGGCACTGTCCAAGTGTCCAAGGGGTGGGATTAAGAAAGCCAAAACCCATCTGCTGGTGAATATGGTTAGGGATGTGAAAGATGACAAGGAGGACTTCTACATGTACATAGGCACAACAAGGAATATGAGGGAAAATGCATGTCTGCTCCCTAATGGGGCAACAACCTTGCTGACAAAGAACACAGAAAGACCAAGGTTCTCAATGTTTTATTTGTCTCAGTCTTTCCTGATAATACTGGCCTTTAGGAATGAATCCCAGGTGTCTAAGACCATTGGGAAATTCTGGAGCAAGGAAAACTGACCCTCTGATACCTTCTGTGATTTATTCAGCCTCTTTCCCAGTGGAAATATCTACTCTGTCATTCATATATAATTTGTGCACTGTTAATAGTCTCCTGAAATTTTGCCTTCCACCTAAGATGCCTACAAAGTCTTTCCTTTAATCCAGGCATCCCATCTCACCCATTTTAACTGCCACAGTTACAGTCCAAGTCTGTCACCTGAGAAAGAAAGAAAAAAAAAGAAGCCATGTAGGCTCTAAAATTCGATGTGTTTATTTCAAAAGTGTCAAAATACCTGACAGATGTGCACGGGACCTTCTTACTGTGTTAATGAAAACAAATTCTTCAGGCACTTAACTATGGACTTTAAGTGTTAATGTTTGGCAAAACAGAGAATATCAAATAAAAAATTAACAGAGGTTTTGTGCATGATGTTTTACAGAGAATACAACTTTTCAAACTAAGTTATAAACTTGGCACACCATGGGCAATAAGGAGATGGGCTTTATAAAATATATGGCTCAAAACTAGCTCTCACAAGTCTGGGTTATAAGACTTTATGAAGCCTTGCCAAGTTTCTAGCTTTAAAAATTGATGTGCAGCATCACCTTCCCAAACCCAGGTTTACTCTTCTGGAAGTGATAAAATTAGTAGGTAGTCAATAAATACACAGCATTTAAATATTTCTATAAAGGAAAAGATTCAATTTTTTAACCTTGAAAATACATGCATAGAGGTAGCTATTGCCTGTATTTTAATATGCATTTCTATAATCTATATTTTTCACAACAGTACTTGTTTATATAAAACTAGTCTTTGTTAGCACAAACATAATACTGTAAGACAATTACAAAAAAGAACATATTTTAATGGCAACTATCAGTAGCATAATATGCATAGAGTGCCTGTAGGTAAAGTTTGAGTGTTTGAGCTCCAGGAAAATGTTATTATAAGACTAATCAATGTATTATTCCAATAACTAATCAAACCAGACAGTCTTTTCTGTTACCTGCATAAATCAAACATAATTATGGTGACCAAGGTTTTGTTGTTGTTCCATGAATTCCTTATAACAAACCCTTGTGCTGCCTGACAAATATTAAATATGGGAATTCCAGCCTGCTGTGATTTTTGTCTTTGCTTGTGTCTTTGCTTATTTGTTCTCTCACACTGAGTGGAAGAATGCAGACACAGGAACTAATGAGGTAATTTGTAAACCTGGCAGCAAAAGACATGAGAATTAATCTACTGGTGGTCTAGTGGAAGGGGAGATGAGGATTTCAAGGGCCTCATTTCACCATTAGAGCAAAATCCTTATTTCTACATCGAGCCAGGCTTTTACTTGCATAGGCAAATCTCAGAACTTGACATTCCTGCTCAGCAGGAATACATGATTGCCAGCCAACATGCAGTCACAGGAAATCTGAAGTAACACCTGAATTCCCTCTTCCCCTAAATCCCACATGAAACTTCCATATTTGAACTGCACTGCCTATTTCCCTCTTTGTGCCATCCTTTCAGGGTATAAACTCTGAAACAGATGTGATATTCTATCTCCAGCAATCCTATTCTTTGAATGAATGTCTGCTTGGGGCCCCCCTGAAGGAGACTTCTCAAGGATGAAATTGTGCCAAAGCCCGTAAGGCCTTTTTATTGCCATATTATTTTAATTTTATATCATTCTTAGCAACAATAGCATGCTTTTGAGAATGTATTAAGTGACAAAACAGGACTTTATTACTAAAGTTTTGTGTATTTTATTTTAAGAGGACTGGGAAGAGCAGTCCATCATGCGACTTAATGTTTGTTAGTTTTATTCTGCAGGGAAGTGAGAGGAACCTTCTACATCTGTTGTTTTCCTTTGTTCTCATGGGGAAACAGGCAGTCTTGCTGGCTTTACTGTTGCTCTATTCTTCCTGTTCAGAATTTCAGGAGAGACACCTGAGATCTCTCAGGATCTCCCAGGATCTCTCCTGAGAGAGCAAGGGAAAAGGCTATGAAAAAATGTAGAAGCACAAACACTGTGAAAGGCAAGGGAGATGGTTTTATAATAACCCATGAGAACAGCTTCCCAATGGGAAAACAATCTGTGGAGGGGCAACTACTACGTGAAAATTAGATGAGTAGGATGCTTCGATAATTCTTGTCTTACTTGTATTATGAGTTTCCAGGCAATTCATAAGCCGTTATGAGTAAGACCAATCAGTTTCATTGTCTTATCACTCAACATGTTTTATTAATGTCTGCTTATATGGTTTCTCACTGTTACTGATTTCCATTGGCTACCTGATGGAGTCATCAATGCTGTGCCAAGCAAAGGGACATGTGGATAGCAATAACTTTTTGCCTTGCAGTGGCCAGCCAGAAGTAAGTTCTGTTTGGCATTTGTTTGACACAGATGCTCAGATCCTTTGTGTCACTATCTCTTCTAAGACAAGCTCACCAGAAACAGCTGAGGCTTCAGGAATTCAAGTTTCAGTGACACATATACAAGTGTACTTCAGTTGACTGATTCATTGACAGCTCTCAGAAGAATGTTTAAACCCCACATCCCATGCCATATTCTCATTTGCTCAGATCCTTGAAGACTGGCATAATAATAAGAATGAAAAAATGTGTTAATCGTTATAGTTTAACGAGAATCTTCACATTTAGTTTATACTTTAGAGAAGACACAGTTGAAGAGTTGATCTCTTGCCCTGTGAAGAATAAATACATGAGCTATGACTAAGGCAATGAGTTTGTCAAGGAAAAATCTTGTCAAGAAATCAAATGTGCTATTGGTGGACAGAGTTTTGGGGGCTAAAAATGGAAGCAGTGGTTATCATATAAATTAACTTTAGTAAGGTTCTAAGGGGAAAAAACAGAGTAGCAAGAGCCTTCAGAAGTCTAGAAAACACAACCTGCAATGAGGAAGAGGATAAATTCCAGTTTCATGCCACTAGGAAGAGGCTATTGAAGAAGGTGTATGGGAAAAATATGAAAGTATACGAAAACCTGCTATAAAGAAGAAGGAAATAAACTGCTTCTCAAGCACATACTTGGTAAGACAAGACACAGCTTAAACTGATGCATAGAAGAGCTCAGGCAGACACAAGTTAAAATGAGAAAAGCAAGATAAATGAAACACTGGGATATACTATTGGATGGATAAACAGTACCTCCATCATCAGAGAGTTTCAAAACCAAGTTAGACAAACACTGGTCAAGAATGATACATCTTGATTCTGCCTTCCAAGGGTCTGATAGAGTAGATGATATCCTAAGGCATCTTCTGGCCTTTCAGTTGTATAATACATATACTTTGGCTTCAGGTACTAAAAATAGCTGAACTGTTTTCAGTAGAATACACTTTTCTTAAACACTTCTGAGCTGATGAAAAGTATCTAAGATGTATTTTCCCCCAGATAATTTATTTAATTAATGTTGCATTCTTGCATATTGTAATTTTGCTTTTGTTCAATCATCTCATTGTTTTTCAAGGGTCAGGTTGCTTTTAGATAAGGACTTATTTTCCAGTCATTAGTAAAGCTTTTAGAAAATGTTTTGTATAAAATTCTGACAGTAAAACCAGCAACCTCATGTAGAAATTACAGGAACTTGACTAGAGCTTTTGTATCTATAATTTCACTTCTAAGAAAGTTTCAGACACCTTAAGAGTTCTTTTTCATCCTGAAGAAGTCATGCAAGGGAAGTGGGAATAAAAGTTATCACCATAGCATCCTGCTAATTAGCTGCCACCTTGTTTTAAAGACAAGGTGTAGTTCAGCTTCCTTACCTATCCTGTTCATTATCTCTCTCCTGAGCTTGTAAAGCAACAGGATAATGATTTAATTTGTATGATGGTGATAACTCTTCAGCAGGAGCAAATCTGAGTCCATCAATTAATTTCCCGAAAGCCATCCGTTACTTAATCATAATGACTTAAACACTGGGATGCAGCTAAGTCACATACATACTGGCTGTGCTGTCTGAAGTCTTTAATAGGCAACGTTTATATTATTTGTACATAAAATTCTGTATATTGTGTATCATAGCTCTCTAAACACTTTAAACATAGGCAAATATTGCAGAACAATTCATTCAATTAACTTTTCACTTTATTTTTATATGCTTTTGAAAGTGTGTTGCCTGGCATTGTGAGTAACACTTTTTGCAGACAGGGCTACTTGTATTCTCTGGACTTGAATTTGCAGACAGAAGCTTATGCAAATATGTAGGCACACTGGAAACATACACATCCATCTCAAAAGCCCTTTGTGGATTTTATGAGCTTTTGAACCAAGGAGCAGATATAACACACATGATTTGGATTATCAATGACACAACACACATTAATAATAAGGCCGAGAGTCATAACAATTAAAAGGCAACTCACAGCTTGAGCAAGCACTCTAGCAAATACCACTTCCTTATGATTCTTCAACAGAATGGAGCAAACAGGTCACAATCATTCTCCTGTGGAAAAAAGATCTGCCAAACTCTTTTACTGCAGTTCTTTTTTTCAGCTTTTGTTATTTCACTGTATCTGAGTTCCTTTAGCCACAGCAAGGCTCCCCATCATTTTCAGCACATGGATCTAAGGGAGATACTGGTGGCTACAGTTTAAATGGAGCTCATCTACCATATGTGAGAGAGGATAAGGCTGGTAAGAAGCTTAAGGCTTGTAGTTATAGTACCTGATTATGACAAAAGAATTTGGATGAAGGTCAGCAACATCTACAAAAGAAAAAGATAAAAGCAAGAAATAAAATAATACACTGGATTTGAGAAAATAAGGAGCCATACAAACTTATCGAAAGGAATAAGAATTTATTGATGTAAAAGGAAATTGTGTGTGAGATATTTGCAACTCATTCCAATATAGTCAATAAAGTGAATTGCAATAAAAACATTCCTATCTGTTTGAATCAAATGCAGCAAGAGAGAAAAAACAAACAAATAACCCAAACCAAACAAAATCCATTATCTACATAAAGCAATATTCATAAAACCTAACTAGAAAGGGATAACAGTATGGAATACCACAGTGAAAATTTCTTTATCTTTGTAAGAAAAGTCAATAATAGTCACATTAAAATATTATAAATGGAAAAAAAGAGAACCCAACCAACCAAACATTGCATAAAACCTGATATAGTCACATGAGCAATCCAATTTTAATCCATGGGAAAACTTATGTGAGTAAACCCCCTTATATCAGCCTTAAAATAGTGGTATTTTGGGGAGTATTTACTCTGGGGTCTATAATCCTTCGTAGTTCGAGTTGTTTCATCTGCTTATTTAGCTCCATCAATACTAGCAGCAGTAGGAACATTAGCTAATGTGCTGCAATATCACATGTCCACACTTTTTGTGTTCTCCTATGGCAAACAGAGGAGCTGAGATGGTTCTATGGTGGATGCCCAGAACCACCAGAAAGAGTCCTCTGGGGTGCAGTTGTTACTACCTGAGGACTGTCTCTGATACCCCTGTGTGTATCAGACTGCTCTCAGACTTGGGACTGGGAGAGTGGTGCCCCTGCATCTACAGAGAGGTTTCTCAAGACTGATTAGGGTGTGAAACATGCCCAAGGAACTTGTATCTCTGTCCTTGAGAGCCTTTACTAGTGCTTGGGAGCTGTCATTCTCTCTGCACCACACTCAGACAACCTATAGAAGGGTGTGTAGGCTTGGGTGAAGAAACCTCGCTTCATGTCCTCATGTTGCCAATGTGGATTTTTTGTCATTGCATACCCTGCTTGGTACCATTTTACCACCTGCTCAAGGCTTCCTTTGTAAGAAAAGGTGTGAAAACAAAACGGGACAAGTTTTCTTCTCACAGGAGCTTGAATGTTTGCATGCCTTGGGCTTTTGCAGCCTGATTATCCAAAATTGACATTAAGGGATAAATGATGACTGGAGCAATGCACCCTGACAATGCCATATTTATAGAAAGAACGAATAACCTATAGAATGGAATTTTGGCATGGGCAAATGTCTCTCTCCTTTCTTATAGTTTCGTATGCTTTATTTTCTCAGCACTGTCTTTTCCAGCTGTCCTGTCTCCTGGATATTATCACAAGTATTATTGTGCTCATTTTGTGTATGTCAGTGTCTTCTCCCTCTGCCCATTCTCTTCCAACATTCACAAAAACACCTGCTCCATCTTAAAGATGTTTAACACTAAGTTTTCTATATTAAACACTGAAATGATTTCTGTCCTTTCCTGTCCTCCCTCTCCCTTTTCCCCATGAGACCATTTGACTGCATGAAAGAATTGTCTTTGATCTTTAAGTGTTGAGTAGATATGTGCAATATAAATTGCAATGACATCTAAATGAGTGTCCAAATACATTCATGAGGAGCCAAAACAGGAGGAAGAATCTTCACTTTCTTATGCAAGAAGATCACATCAGATTGTCTGAAGCAAAAATATAGTTGAAGAAAAGTTCCTTATAGCTTTCACCATCATAAGGTCAGTGAAAGTCAGCAAAGATCAGCAATCCAGAAGAGAAACCTCTGGGGAAGAGTGTGCTGAGAAAAGTAGCTTCCTTTCCCTGAGCAGGAAGACCCAGGGTGTGTTCTGCACCTGAGAACAGCTGTGGGATGAGAGCACACCAGCACTGAGGGGTCCACATGGAAACTAGATCCTTACAACATACAATGTATTATATACCATCTCCAGTCCTCACATCAAACAAGCCTTGAGAAAAGCATTATAAAGACAGAGAACATGCTGATGGAGAGCAAAAAATATTCTAAAGAGACACCGCACAGCAGAAATAATACACTGAAATCTTCACTGTTAACCTGTAGATGATCCTTTCATGGCCAGCCTACCTACCCTAAATTAGGCTGGGGTACTTCTCTCTCACTTTTCTTTTCACACTCTTATCAATCATCAAAGTAAATGTGCAAGATTCTACTCCCTTTGCAGTATGTTTTATCCCAGAGATTTGAGTCATAGAGTGGCCATAAAGCAATTGCTGACATAGCGGGGAATGCTCCTTTCAGCTCCTTCAAACAACTAGAAGGCTAGACTCTTAAAAGGCCAGCTGTTTCCCTAATCCTTACCCACAGCATTGCATACCTGAGCTGGCTATCAGCAGGCAGCAAATAATCCTCAGCTTTTGCTCCCTTAAGGTCAAGGGTCAATGTGATCCCTACTGAGCAGGCTTGTGGCATTTTTGACTCATTCCTACTGTTCACAAAGAGCTATCATGAAGCAGAGAGAGTGTTACAGCCAGCATCCACCACAAAGCCCACTACACACTTATTTAGCACCTGCTACTTTTATGCATCATGTAGATATGACATCACTCTCATAGGCAAACTACTCAAGTCCCTTTCATCGTTTCCTAGCACTGTCACTTTTAATACTCTTGCCCCACTTTTTTCCCTTTTGAGGACTTTTGCTCCACCAGTCTTCATGGAGAGTGGAGAAAAAGCTGATGAACAGAGCTCACTTACAGTGTTTGGAAGAGATTTATGGTGCTTCCTCTCATTTCTGCCATTACTCTGCGTAGGTAAAATCAATGATACTTTCTCACTTGGCAGAAGCATCTCATAGGTGATATATGGAAATTATTGGCTCAGTGCATGTGATCTGAACTCTAAGAAACTAAATTTCTTTCCCTCACTCCTCTGCATTACAAGTAACATTTTCTTAACTGGTTGACACCGTGCAGTTAAGAGTCAGGTCAATTGTTTTCAGTCTGTATTTACCTTTGAAGGTCAAAGCTGTAGCTGACCTTGCTTGAACAGAGGGTTGAACAAGACAGTCTCCAGAGGTGCTCTTCCAGCCTCAAGGATTCTGTGATACTATGATTCTTCATTTGAAAATATCTGAAATTGCTCTTCTTTGTACCTTGATAAGAAAGAAATAACGGATGTTCCCATATCATTACTAATCACAGAATTTCTCCCCCTAATAATATAAGGATCTAACACAGAGAGTTTTATTCTTCAAAGATGACATCTTATAAGCAATTAAGCATCTTTGTCTAGCACAAAAGGCTATATACATTCAATCTGGAGTTTACTTGAAGTTTACTCCCTACTTCATAAGTGAATCACTACATTAGTGATTCCAGTCTTGCTCTAAGGTAATGCTGCTTTTCTTAAGTACCATGAGATCTGGCTATGGGAGTTCACAACCACATCTACATACTAACTGAAATTATAGCAGGCAAAAATTGCTTTTTAATTTATTCACTTGCATGACACTCCCAGATCAAACCCTCCAAGTGGATAGAGAGGATATGGACCTAAAAGGGAAAGGCAAGGAGGGTAATGATTATTCTAAAGGATTTGAGTACAGAAATGTTCTGCAGAAAATTAGCTCATTTCTGCTACCCTGAATTAACATAAAAACAAACTAGCATAGAAGGCGTGTTATCTGCACTCCACCTAACAAGTGCTAAGTGTAAGTAGAGATACGTTTTTTAACTATTTCACATTTTTATGTAGGCTTAATGAGCTCCAGGTCAACTAGGTATGGGATTTTTAGGTGCTGTATCTGAAGCCATCCTTGCTATCAGCATGTGAGGAAAAATACAGAACATTCTGATCTGAAAAAACTGTTTACCTGGGTTTAAAGGGAATGAGAAAAACATGAAGAAGATTCAATTTTGAAAAACATTTTTGTAATAGCATAGAAAGTAAGAACCAGTTGATATCGTTTGCTGTTAAGTATTATGCAAAATAATCTAATTTGCATTACCTACATTCATTTCACATTGTTTGTTCAAACTTGGACTTCAGTGCTCCTCAATTATCAACCACAAATTCTTCTGAAATCATTAAGGATAGATTCATATTAAGAGATTTGAAGGCACTTCTCATCCAGAAAGTCTAACTGGACAAAATACTGTTCACCTTTCCACTTTTAATCCCTTACCCCAATTCCCTGGGAGAAAAGCAAACTGCAAAAGACAGAAGGCAGCAAAAGGCACTCTGGCGGTGGTCCCACATGGACGTCTGAGAGGCCGACAGAGACACTTACACATTGAGCATAATCTGTGAATCTTTCCTTGGCTTCAGTTACTTGACTCTGGACAGAGCGCTCACATTGTTAACTGCTGTTACACTTAAAAACACATCAGGGAATTACAACTAGTACAGGTGCAGACAACGGTTTAGTATAGCTTGCATTAATGGAAAAGAGGATCTGTTCCTAAGTCCTCCTTAGCAAGATATAGTCACAACAACACCAGATCTGATCCAAGTGATCAAATGAAAAATCAGTGATCTGTATTTGCTGCCACGTTTCCAGACTGAAACGTTCACTGTGGCAGAACAACCACCTGAGATTGCAGGTGAGCCTTTAAGAAATCAGTTTAGAAATTACTGCAACATGAGCAAGTTACAAAGCAGGCAGAGGCACTGGTATTTTGGATTCAAAATGCATGAAGCCACTACTTTTCTTTGTTAATGTGAAGAATGATCAATTAATTTACCAATCTAGTTGTTTTTCATCTGTCTTTCTCATTTTCACCACAAAGATCACATTAAATTGGCAAATCTCTCCTTTCTTATGTGACCACCTTCCCCATGAAATCAAGTACTTAACTGCCCCCTTTATATTAAGATATGTTGGGCAAAGAAGAAAATGTGTGGGTATATATGTTTTTAAAAATCACAGTTATGATTTGATAACTTTTAACACAGACATAATTAATAAATATACCCACAGTGCCAAGCAGACTTTTCTTGCTATCTTTTTTTTAAAAAAAACACAGATTTAAAATAAATGGCTGCAAATTCATGTGTTTAAAGCTGAAAAAAAAAATGAACAGAGAAAACTTCTGAATTTGCTATTGAATCACATGAAGCGGAGGCTGGTGCCAGGACAGTGGAAATGCATGGCACTCTGGGTTATGAAGCAAGCCTCTTGGCGAGGTGGATATTGACACAAGGACTATACCTCTTAGACAAAGCTACTGCATCAGATCCCAATATCTTCATTTTTCCAGGTAAGGGAGATTAAGAGCTGACATTTCAAGACCAAGACAGAGAAGCTACTGATTAAACCCTAATCCAAACTGTCCCTTCTCTGTTATCCTCAAGGAGAAGAGAGTGCTATATTAAAAGTGTAATTCTGTTGATTGGTTTGATGAGTCCTTGTGTATTTCTTAAGGTTACATTACAGCTTGCAGCAAAATACGGAAATTCATTTTTTTTGTTTGTTCCATCATGAGAACAACAGAAAATACTAAGTATTCTATTCCAGTGACAGCGTGTTTTGTGCCCAAGTATCAGTTAAGTTCTCACAAATTTTGGTCTTCGAATATATCATCCATTCACAGATCTGTTCAAGAAAACCTTTAAAAAAGTTCTTAGCCACTGTTAGGCTATAATATTAATCTCTTCTTTTCTTAAAGGCAGGATGCAGCTTCCCTCTGATGTAAGAATACATTGTAGTAGATGAATTGTTACACCTACTTAATTTACCAGTAGTACAGCTCTGTAATTATTAAAGTCAGTAATCTAGTAATATTAGCCTAGGGACTAATTGCACAAATAGTAAAATTTTGAAAATTGGATGCTAAAATGATTTTGGCTTCACCTTCATAATACACAAATTTTAGAAGTTCTTAGTTGTTTTCCATTAAACTGTTTGTCTGTTCTACTGTCTTAAGAGAGAAATCCAGATCTGTTGCAAAATAGATGCCACTTCAGTGTAGATCTTTCCCCCACACGTCATTTTAGTAAAATCCTTAGCCAGAATTTTACAATGTATGGGGACTTAGAATATATTACTTAGTGTAAAACTAAGCAGACATGAGAAAAATGCCAGCTCAAGATATTTGAAAGTCTTTTGCAGAAAATCTTCTATTGTATAATCATTTCACAGAAAGATCTTTCATGTCATTTCATTCAACTCATTGCACTTAAGTTCTACCAAGAAAAGTTGTTCTCTTCTGATCTCAGTTAACACCAGAACCCTAGCAATATCAAGACATTTGAATAGTCAGCCCTGAAGGCAATGCTCATGACTTTTTATCCTTATTGCAGCTCCACTGGTGGAGCAATTGCCCAGAAAGTACGGACTTGGTTGACCTTCCTCCATAGCCTTAGTGTGTTTACACAATCAGGAGTGAGAAAAAGAACATGCTCACATAAATAACACATACCACCTTTTAGAGTGTATCGCTTATATGCCTTTATGGTTATTTTTACTAAAAACAACTAATAAATAAATTGCTATATTTTATTTAATAAATAAAAAATCAGACTAAGAATTGGAGTCCTGAGACCTCAGGTTTCTTACTGAGCTGCAATGGAAATTGCCCCTGTGGCATGCGTGTTCCCTTGAAATCTTCCAAGATATCAGCTGATTTCAGAACAATAACACCTGAGGACTCTACTTCTACACCCCTGTAGAAGGGGGTTTATCCCAGAGGTCTCCCATTTGATCAACAACCAAATGCAATCTTTACTTCAGCTGTGTGATAGATGGGATTAGTGTCTGACACAACATGTCCAACAGGGAGTCTCTGGCTTGAGGAAAAAAGCTAAATGTGATGCAGACTTTTTTATTATTCACATCTGACACTTTTATCTCAGTCTGAAAAGACGAGTGAATGTCGTCTTTTCTTCAACTGCAAACTTCAAGATTTCTGCGTTTACCTTGCCAGACATTCCACTGGAGCCACAGATAAGGTACAAGATAGGCATGCTGATTATCAGCTGTTTCCCCAGACAACAGAAGAGATGCCAGCAGCAAAGAAAATGTAACATTTTGTGGGCCCCTTACATTCAAAAAAAATAGGAAGAACATTTCCTATCAGTGAAGTGCTTTCTGAAAGGGTATTCTGGTTTTGAAGAACAAAGACATACCCTTGTGCATGCAGTGCATGAGATGAAATACAAATGTATGTGTATTCTGCAACTCGCAGTGAGGTGCATTGGTTCATCCTATATAGAGGGTTTTTTAGATTGCTTTCTTACAGAGCCTTCCAGCATGAGGCAAGGCAAAGATAAGAGATGCATAAAATGAATACATAAGATGCACTTCAGTAACAGGAAAAAAAAAAAAACCAGGCATATGCTTTGCCTGCAAAGAGCATCTCTGAAAGAGCTGCTTGCTTGGGGCTCAGCTAAGGCCACTTTGCAGTAGCTATAGTATTCCTGGATGGTGATGAAATAGAACTGGAATTAATAGCTGTGATAAATCTTTTATATTTAGAAGTTAGCAGACAGCATATGAAAGAACTTTAAAAATGGGAAGACTCATTTATGTCTCCTTCAGTCTGTTAACTTTGTCAGCTGCTCACCTTCTAACTGTATGTAGATGGTCTTAAAGACAATTACTATAATTTAGTTAAGGCAATGCATATGAGTGAATATATGGAATATATTCATATCTGCAGAGGTGTCTGTTTTGTTCTGCTTTCACTGGCCGCACAGAAGCCAAAAAGGGCCATGGCTGAGTGGTACCTTTAGAGGAGCTAGCATTTCTCAGATGAGCACTAACAGGAACCACTTCTGCCTTCTCGTTTTCCCGACATGAAAAACCTGCTCATAATCCATCTGTTTCGTTAAAAAGAAAGAAAATGCAAGCTCATCAAATATACCTTCAATGACTGAGGATGCAGCTCTCTTGACTTCTGAGAAATTGCATCTCTTTCCACTGAAAGTGGATTTGGCTTGCAGATTTGCCCAGAGTACATTTTCCTTGATAATTTTATTCCATTTAATCAAAGCTATGGGTTGAGCGGTACAGGAGAAACATTAAGCAATTCTCACAGGTGCAGAGAACAAGGTAGCAAGTGTGCCCAAGCTATTTCCGTTTTCTTTTGTCCCCTAAATGCTGTAGTTGCCATCCACCCTCTTAGACTGAGTATGCAGAGACTATAGCTACAAACAGCTCAAGTGGACTATAAAGACAGGTCAGAAAAGACAAGTAAACATTAAGAATGATCATGGCATCTGTAGCAGGACTGCCTAAGTTTGCAGCTTTCAACCCCTTTTCTCTGGTAAATGTCCATGAAGGGAGAGGCCCCCCATCCTCCAGAGTTACATTTCCTGCAGCAGGAATTGCTCACTTTGCCTGGACATTGTTTTCTTCTAAAACACAACTTTCCCTTCTGCAACAAAATGGCATCTTTCAATGCAGCAATAATCTGTATTGTTTTCTTTATTTTTTAAAAGTTGGTGAAAGGGCAAGAGGAGAAATAGGACATACTGCTGATTTTCTGCTGAGCCTATATCTGTAATATACTCCATGGGATCTTGTTACTCTAGACAGCCACTCAGGATGAAAGAGTTGCAGTATGTCACCATTAATTGGCATATTATTAAATAGTTTTTAAAGCACTGAACATTAAGGGATTTAAATCTCTTTAATGTTCCTGGATGGCAATCTCTTAAGGTTCATACTGAGGCCAGCTGCTTATAATAAATAGAAAGGGCCAAAAAACCAATAACGTAAATTAATGACATGTATTTTAAAAAAGGTTTGAAATAGTTGAAATAAGATCTCTGCGAGTTTTGAGTTTCCAAATAAGCTACAGCACTGAGAGGAAGGAGAAAAAAATTTTATTCCTTCACCATGCTGAGGTAAAATCATTCATTACTCTCCAAGGAAAAGATTTTACATAATTCAGTACAGGTAGAACCAGATGTGTTAAATCAAACCTGCACAAGGAAGGACCCAGTCCAGTAATCAGATTTGCACAGACCAAGGTAAATCACTATTAAAAACATGGTATTTCTGTACCAAACAGCAAACTAAGGCTGAGGATATGAAAGCATTACTGGCATAGGCAATGTTTTAAAGACAGTCCAGTATATCATGCAATGTGAGCTAGCTGGGAAAATGTGGTAGCTGTGTTTTCCCAAATGTCCTTAGTAACCATGTAATTTCCATAAATCTTTGGGTATCTAAGAAATATGAATAGAGATAAGTATGCTATTTGATTTTAAAAAATGGTAATTTTAGGTAATTCTAGAATTTTCCTATCAAATTCTTTGTCAGGTGAAAAGAAGACCCAAGATGTATATGTAATTGAGTTTGCTCAATATGCAGTTATTTGAAAGCAATGAAAAGCTGTTGCACAGGCACTGTGTATCTTTAATGAACAGTTTCAAATAATGAAAAGCTGTGTCAAAAATAGACATACACGAACTTAGCAACACATACACATCTGAACAGAGGTGCAACTGGGTCTTCAGTACATGAGGTCTAGCAGGAGGAAGCTCCTTTCAAAAGCACATTTTTACTGTTGTCACAGAGTCAAAGTCTTTTGTCCAAATACATAAATATTTTTAGTATCCAAGATAAAGGCCTATTGTACAAAACTGTTTATTTTATTAAATCCTAACACAGGTAAAAAAGGTTGTTTATTTTTATTAAGACTTAGTTCAACAGATCTTTACTAGGTTTTGATGTCTGACCTAAGTTGATCTTCATTAGCTTGCAACTATTACTGTTATGTCTTGCACTTAAGTGTATGTATTTATAAATACCCTTTTAAATTTTCATGGTCTGTAATTACTAAGAATTTTCCATAACAAATGCTAGTGCTTGGAGTAGCAAATTTATTCTTGGTTATATAAAATATTTTTCCTCATTCCATTTGAATTATTCCAAAGACTTAACAGCCTTTTTCTGCTTATGCTAGAAGGCTAAACAAGTATGTCAGTTGTAATTACTATAATTTTTCTGTCCAAAATCTCAGTCACAGCTGATCACCTCTTTGCAGTTTTGGAAACTTCAGTTTCAGAAAAGAAAATTCATCCAATTTCACACTACTTACACACGAACTGTAATTGGTAAATTGCTCTCAGTATGCTATAGCCAAAGAAACCCTCCATGTTTCCTCAATGTTTCTCACAGAACTTTCCTCAGTTCTGAAAGGCATTGTCCATAAAATAACAATGACTTCTGTACTTAAGGAAATATGTTAGCTATTAAACTATTTACCTGTCCCCTTTTCTCAGACTAGGTTTGTATTTAGCAGTTTTCCAGGAGCAGCTCCTAGTATTCATAGCGAACAAGTATAGAGCTGGATGCGATACAAAGTCAAGGACTCTGTCTAATGCTCTATAATGACCAAGTTAAGGTTGAATCAATACTTCATATTCTGAATCAACATTTTAAAGTTAGACTGATACTACCGCAAACCCAAACTGTGGACTTCTGCCCTGCCCCCCACAACATCTGAGTAAATGATTGGACAATTGGGTTAGATACAAGTTGTGAGGGGAGAAGCGGAAAGAAATCACAACAAAGGGGGATGATTCAAAGGCTTTTCCTTCTGACTATGTGTTGTAATATGTTTACTTCAGCAATCTGAGCATGTACTCAATTTACAACTGAAAATTATTAATTCTTAATCAAAATGAATAGAAACAAATGATGACCTTTGAAGGCAACATGTATGGAAAACAGCCAGATGCAAAACTGCAGGACCTTGATCTTTTAAATGAAAGCTTAAGAGACTAGAAACACCTGAAAAGCAGCCTCAGGAAAGTTTTGAAACTTCCATAAACACCAAAAAGTTCTTACCTGCTTGGTCTGATAGAAACAGTGTGACAAGAATGCTCACCAACCCAGTATGAGAGGTTTTATTGTGTGAACGCTAAGGCTAAGAAAAAGGGGAACTGTACAGAAAAAAATGCAATTTAATAAATGGATAAAGGAGGAGGAAATGACCAAGTGCAGGGATAAAGCATAGAGAGGACTGAATATATCTGAGATTCTGCCAGGCAATAAAATTAGAAATTAATAGGTTGCTCTGGGGAGATGTGCTTCATTAGCCCACCAGACATCAAGATAGGGATGGCAGAAAGTAAAGAGAAAAGAATCACCTTAACTGAAACAAAAGTTAGAGTTCTGTCCAATGTTTCCCTACATAATCATTGCCAGGCTGTCCTTGACCAGTCCTAGAATTCTATTTGCTTTCTGCATAGCCCTGTAAGAGTCTAAAGTGTACATATTCCAGCATAATATTTCAAGCCAAAACCAATTACCAGGATACAATCAAGGATCTGAAGCCAAGGACAGGAAAAAAATACCTACCAGATGAGAAGAAGCCATAAACAAGCCATAGCACAAATGATGCCCAGGGCTCAGAGACAAAAGCCACAGTCCTCAGCTACAGACCTGCTAGATAGTAATTATACATGCTATTGCCTTTCATGGATTACCACACTTTAGCAACTCAGAAGTATGGGAAGGCTCACCTGTGCTCGCCTCAGCCTCTAATTACCAACAAGTCTTGGCAGAGGAGATACTAGGAGAAGAGAAATTAGACTTAAGACAATAACAAATTAAAATCCTTTCATGCAAATGCATGTGCCATGCTGGGTGCAACAAAGTTCTCTTCCAAGTAAATAAATAGTACTTTTTACAAGGGCATGCAGTAATAGGGCAAGGGGTAAATATTTTAACCAAAATTTAGCTTTACCTAAAATTTGGCTTTAACTAAGATTTAGATTAGAGATAAGGAAGAAGTTCTTTACTGTGGGGGTGGTAAGATGCAGGAACAGGTTACCCAGAGAAGCTGTGGATGCCCAGTCTCTGGCAGCATTCAAGGCCAGGCTGGATGAGGCTTTGAGCAGCCTTGTCTTATGCAAGGTGCCTTTGCCTGTGGCAGGGGGATTAGAACTAGATGATCTTTAAGGCCCCTTCCAACCCAAACCATTCTGTGATTCTGTGATTTAAACATTAGTCTTCTTTTTCCATTAAAACCTTCTAATAGGAGAAGAGAAAGCCTGATCTATTCCCCATTAATTGACTTGAAAGGCCCATAATATGACTTGATTGTATTTGAGGGCTTGAGGTCCCTTGGCTCTACCCCTGAATTGCAGCTTGAATATAGTATTACAGACATGTCATTTGAGATCAAAAGGCAAGTGTCATGACCATACAGACCACACTGTGAGGAGTTTACAGTCCTTCCATGCATGCATGCATTGCTCTTCAGTATCCTGGACCTTCTGATATCATAAGATGACTCTGTTGAGGCATCTTCCACTGCTGCTGCAACCTTTAAACTCTAATTTGATCTTTTTCATCCATGATTCTTCATAAATTTAGCGGTTCCTTAAGTCGCCAACAGAAAGTTGTGTGGTGTCTTCTCAAGCCTGCTCCCACTATAAACAGATGCAATAATGAAATCCCAACTTCTGAAGGCAATACTTATTTCCAAGTGATTTTTCTTTTTTTTTTCACTTTACTTAGGACTAGCTTAACACCCTTGCTGGCATCCCAGGCATCACATTTTGCAAAGAGATGCCACATCTTCTGGAAAGCATAGGTACAATGTTGTCTTCTCCTTGATAGGTGTCTAGGTAACAGGCGAGAGCTCCCAGCTGCACTGTTCCCTGGCCTTGTCCCATCATTAGTCTCACAAGAGCCCTCCAGAGGCACTGATGTGGCCACCTTGTTTGCTCCCAGCGAGCAGGAACAGCTCTGTTTTCAATTACAAATATCCTAAGGCTCTCAGGATATTTTTCTTCAAGCCACTCTTCTGAAAAGCAGATCCTCAGACAGTAAGCCTCTGTAAGAGAAGAGGCTTGTCCTTTCAGAAGAATTTTAGTCTCCTAAGTACCACAGCAGTACTTCTTGGAGCAGGGAATATCTGTGTGTTTGTAAAGCATCTGACATAATGGTTCTCTGCAAGGTATAAATACTACCATGTACAATAATTTTTCACTGGGAGCAAAACTATTTACTCACTGAATTAGTTAGCTGGGAAAATAGCATTTCATAAGTCCCAGAGCCATTCATTCACAACCTTTAAAGGTGTACATCTGTAATTTGAAGTGTGCAGGACACAAAAGAATCTTAAATGGAACCTGCTTCCAGAAAGATATGTCAATTCAACTCAAGAAATCATGCTGAGACTCTCCCAAAAATAGGCACACACGGTTTAATGCAGAACTCATTTCAAGGCAGTAAATCTGACATAAAAGTTATGCTATAACATACTTTTCCTATGCTGGCCTAAAACAACCAGCCTGGATCTCTGCACTGTGCATCGGTCCTGGCTGTCAATTCAGTATTGCCACATTTTAAGTTTCCATTACAAAGACACCATACGTGGGGCTTTGCTTATGCCTTTGAAGTTTAGTGTGCACCAGGTTGTTGCCAAAGGGCAGTTGTTTAGTAAAGAGCCCAGGACATATAATACAGAAACATGGAATTTTAGTAGAAATGCCCTGAAATAAGATAAAAGCACAGTTAACAAATCTTACAAGGCTTCCTTAAAATAAAAAACAAAAAAAAGAAAAAATACAAAACAACCCAACAAAAACAGATACAGGTAGTGCTCGCATGAGCTCTGCAGAAGATACTTTGAAGGTACTGTAGTGGTCCTAAGTGGAAGACCATTGTACATCAAGGAGTTAGTTAGTGATCCACACAACAGTTAACCTGGACCCCAAGCCCATGCTGTGTGGTGCTGCACTATTCTGCAAATCCAGCCTGGCCTTCAGGCAGTGTTGTGTTGCACAGACCTCTTGGCTGCAGGGTAAACTCAGCCAGTTTACTGCAACAAAGGAACCTGCAGGCAGCTTCCTCTTGGTACCAGGGATTATGCCACCAGCCTGACCTTGTCTTTATCCAAACGCACAGCAAAAAGTTCAAAAGTTTGACAGTATAAATGATAAATTGAGTTGGTTTATTGCAAAAAAAATTCTACAATAGCTCAAATTATCAAAATGGGAAAACCTCTTTCATGGACAAGTTCTGCACTGCACGCTGCGCATGGATCAGAGCCCCCTTCAGTGCTGCACAAACTTGGGTTCCCATTTCTAAGAGGACATAAAATTATCTATGCTATTATCTCCTTTCTTACAGGGATCATAATGCACCAACACCTCATGGTGCAAACCAGGTGCATTTAAGAGTCCAGGTCAGGGCTGTTAAACAGTTATGATTCCCAAAATAAATAAGAGACCTACACAATTTTAAAAAAACTAAGAACAGTTAAGCTCTGCCTTTGTTAACTTCAAGCTATATATGAGAAAAGTAATGCATGGAAGTCTTCACACAGGATTTTAAGATAAATCCTTAATCTTAAAGATTCCTCTTCTCCTTAGTAAGCCATCTAAAAATTAGTCATATCACCTTAAGCCAATGATTAGATTCCCTATACATTCAGCAGAGAGAAAGAGGTGATTGAGGGTAGCAATCCATCCCTTTTTAAGATGGCTACCTGGAAAATCCAAGATTAAGTTTCCTTTTCAGATGCACTTAGAGTGTCCATAGGAGCCAAGCCTGATCTTCGGCTCGCTTAAGCTTCACACCTAACTGTTATGGGTTTAATGTGAAGTGAAGCGACTTCTACTAAAAGGTGGTACTGGCAGAGAAGTCTGAACAGATTGAAAGCAAAGTGTCTGTGATGTACTAAAACCAACTATAGCCATCTGTTTTGTTATATTAAAAAAGGGGAATTATGAGAAATACGTATGTCTGTCTGGTACTGCTGCATTGGTTTGCTGTGCTATACCCTCAGTTTACTCCACACAATTTTGCAGGAGCTTCTTCATATTGTAATGAATGATCCATCTGCTGACACCATACCAGAAAGATGTATTGCTCTGCCAGTGACTGTTACAACCCACCTCTTGTTTATGACCACTAGCACACTCTGCATGTTTGCAGGCAGTTGTTGTCCTCAAGAACTAATTATGAATAGGTGACAGGCACTTGATCTATCTTCTGAGAGCAACCATCAGTACATTAATACACCAGGGTATTCTGTAAGGAGCAGGCTGCATAGGAAAACGCTGCTATAAAGCAATTGCAGACAGAATTGCAGCTAAAAGAGTAGAAAAATACAAAAAATTGTGGCATTGTGAATGCAATAGGAATATTCTCACATAGATCGCATTTGCTTCTATGTCATGTTATTACTGTGTGTCTCAAGTTTATGCTCCAGGTCAATTTTCTTTCAGCTGAGCACTACTGTTGTCTGGAATTTATAGTGGAGATGCACCCCTGAGGAAGCACAGGAAACGGGTTACCAGAAGCGAAGGTTGCTTTACAGACACAGAGCCACTCGGTCTGGGGAACCTGACTCCAGACTCAAGCAAAACTACCTGCAGATCTGTATGTGTGTGTATACACAGATATGTGATAGACCTGGACAAACAAACAAACAAAATCAAACCAAAAAAAGAGACCAACAAACAAAAACCAACCAACCAACCAAAAAAAACGCAATTTTTTAGTATTTCTTTAATATCAAGGCATATTTTAAATGCTTTCATCTAGTTTAGTGGCTGAATTATCTACTAATAGTTTTCTACTGTTTGGCAACTCCAGATATAGAGCTGTGCACACACAAAGGTAAAACACACAGGTTATTTCAAACTCCTATTTAAATAAACTGTTGAATCTAAAAACTCAAGGTGAAATAGTGGGATTAGGACTCTGTATTCCTCTAAATTTAAGTACTTATAGATGCCTTCTCTCACAATTTTAGATCAATATTTCTTAGTGATGTTTGAATGACATTCATCCTTGCTTCTACTTTTTTCCAGTTCCTTCTTCTTACTTTCAAGTAAATACATGATAGAAAGTAGTATTAAGTAGTCAATTCTGTGCCTAAATACCTCTGTTTTGGTTGGTTTACTGCAGGGCTTATCTTTATCACAAAATACTAGAATTCACTAGGCTTTGACTTCTTTCCCCAGATACGTACTACTTATAGGGAACAGCTACTGGAAAATCCTACCTCCATCTGCCAAGAAACACAAACAACAGCTTCAGGAATATATGCATGCATGCCAGTTGCATGGCTGGGCACTTTCTAGGGGGGTTGTTGGGTACTGTCCAACTTGAACTTGGGTCCACTGTATTCCCAACAGGCTGACGGAGGGCTGAGTTCAGAATGCCTGCTGGGAACCTAAGCTGTCGTGCTCAACCAGACCACATCTTGTTTACTTATCACATGTGAACAAGAATGTTGTGGGACACTCAGGCTCTCATCTTCAAGAATGTTTCAGACATCAGTCTAAACCTACCTTCCATGAATGCTTCGAAGTAAAAAGATGCACAGGGGAAGAGTAGACTTAAGAAAAACTCAAGAGGATTAATTGATGATGTAAGTATGGTATTAATTTCTTTGCACCTCCATCTCCTTTTAGGCTCCTGCAAGCTAGCAGGGGATCTGATCCTTAGACTGAGATATAAAATAGAAGAAAGAGGGTGAGTTTCCCTATCGGGATGAAAGAATGGACCCAAGTGATTTTCACTGAAAATCTTCTAATTGCAACACTACATTTACTACAGGCTATTTCTCTGGAAACTATGCAGGCTCAGCACCACAGACCTTAAACCCTCCTCTGTGCTTCCAGGACAGCCTTCAATGTCAAAACAGAATCAGAAAGAAGGAGTTAATCCTCCAGAAAGCAAAAAGAAATATGGTGAAAATACTGGGGTTTAGTTAGGAGATTAAAAAAAAAGGAATATTAGCTAGGACAAAGAATTGGAAAAAAGTAAATCTAGACTGCTGACCTTCCCTGAAATACTGACAGTCAAGTGAAAAAAGCAATCACCACAGAGATTTTCAGACCAGAAAATCCCAGGATCATGTTCACTCAAGGAGGCAGGTTTTTAATTGATCACTTACATTCATAACACAGTTCAGTGTGTTGTAGAAAAGAAATAGGAAAAAAAAAAAAAAAAAGAATATATCCAGCTCATGCAGTAGCAGACAACCAAATAGTATAAGGTGTGTTGGATGTCCCTAACTGAGCCTTCTCAGGAGCTATGTCAGCAGTACCATCCTATGTCCCTGGTCACCTACTACGGCCATTGAGGACCTCAAGGCTACTGCACTGCCTGCAGTCCTGTCTCGACAGCACCAGAGCTGCCTTACCTCATGCTCAGGGTGCTCTGACAGGTACTAAGCTCGCCACAGTGCAGGTGCAACCTCCAGGACACCCTGCTTGCAGTGCTGCTGCCATGTGGGACAGAAACCTGTTCTCCTGGTGGCCCTCTAACACCCCTCAGCACCCAGCTTGGACATATTGTCCCTGGCAGCTAAAAGACACCATGGCAGAGATTGCAGTGGTACAAAACTAGGACTCACAGTAAGATCTACAATGCCACTTGCAGCAGCATTTTGCAGCAATATTTAGAGACACTTTGTTTTATCCCCACATCAGGAAAAAAGATAATTTCCATATTCAAGGTCAAAATCATCTTCAACAAAAAGAGCCTATCCCTTCATGCAGCAGTCCCAAAAGGTATACAATTCATATTGCCGTTTTGTCTGTATCATGCCATTTTGTCAGTTCAACAGACTGTTGAACTGTTTACAGCCTTTAAAACCTACTTGGTTGCTATGGTTACCAGCTCTTCAAAATATCACTACTAGATAAAAAAACCCCACCTGTGAGATCTGATGATTCTGCCATGATTTTGCCTGCTTTCACAAGAAAATTGTTCACATTAAGGACCTTGGGAGATAAGAGGTGGTATAAGTCAAGAGCAAAATGCTGAAAATATGTTTACTCTGAGCCTTGCAGCTTTAAACTGTTATATTATCTACTCAAACTGGTTGGAACACAAAACCACTGAAAATACAGCAACTTCAGAACAACATGATGTTCAAAATTTGTATTTGTAGCAGATGTATTTTCAATTTCTACATAAATGTAATATAAGCATTCAGATCTTCAGATGGTCTACAACTGGTTAACATTACTGGGACAGAGATCTACATCAGCTAAAGATCTTGCCACAGATATGTACAGTTTTACAAGCTTTGCCTAATTTTCTACCAGTATGTATTAATCAAATCACGTGACATTATTTGATTAAAGATATTTACTACAGACATTAAACTACACTGTGAAAAGCCTTATAAACACAGATATAAGATCATCTGAGTGCTTTAATTCCTCACCAGCTCTTGATTAAGGTAAATGCCAGGAAGCCCATGTAAAGCAATGACTCTCTAAGACAGAAGCCAAAATCTAGACCCCCAAACAGTAAGTATCTGCATAATTCCTTCAAACCACATTAATTTACTCTAGCTGAAATTTTGGCCCTGAGAGCATTGCCCCAGCATTATTAATACAAAGAACTAATTTTTTCCTGGATATGGAAGTGAATTATGATATCAAGTTAATTAAAGGTGATAAAACTTTTTAAAACGTGTTACTAGATTGCTCCAGATAAAGGTTTTCAGATGCTTTGAATCAGAGAAACAAAGACATCCAGTGCCTCAAAGAACAATAATAGTATACACTATTGAGTGATATTAAAAATGGTATGTTAGTAAACCAGTTTGAAACATGCTATTATCTTTTATATCTAGCATTTAATAGTCAGATAAAGTAACAGCTACCAAATCGGCTTATAATGTTTCAAAGGAATAAACAATTTAATAGGGCAACCAAGTGATCAGGCCAAGTCATCATGGGTTTATGAAAGGTAGGTCTGGCTTGACTAACCTAATCTCCTTCTGTGACCAAGGTGACAGGCTTAGTTAATGAGGGAAAGGCTGTGGATTTTGCCTACCTAGACTTCAGTAAAGAAGGGCCACAAAGGTGGTGAAGGGTCTGGAGCACAGATCTTACGAGGAATGGCTGAGGGAACTCATGTTTAGTCTGGAGAAAAGGAGGCTCAGGGGGGACCTTATCACTCTCTACAACTACCTGAAAGGAGGTTGTAGCAAGGTAGGTGTCGGTCTATTCTTGCAAGTAACCAGTGCTAGGACAAGAGGAAATGGCTTCAAGTGGAGCCAGGAAGGTTTATATTGGATATTAGGAAAAATTTCTTCACCAAGAGGGTTGTCAAGCATTGGAACAGGCTGCAAGGAAAGTGGTTGAGTCACCATCCCTTGAGTTATTTAGAAGATGTGGTGTTAGAGGCATGGTTTAGTCACTTGGCAGTGTTGGGTTAATAGTTGGACACAATGATCTTCAGTGTCTTTTCCAACCTAAATGATTCTATGACTCTACAATTCTAATTTCAAGCCATCAACATGGAAGTTTGCTTTTCTATGTTGCTACACATTACCCAGTTGAAAGTGCCCCAAATACAAGTGAATCTATTCCTTTGAATACAGAAGCCAGGCAGTTAAAGAAATTCAAGCAACAAAATATTTCTTCCTGTTACATAACTAGACAAGAAACCAAGAGATGATCTATAAAAAGACATATGTACTTTACTAAATATGAAATGTTGGAGGTCTTCTTTCTTAACATCAAACAAGTCAGCATCCCTTCACAAAATAAGTATTATTTCCAACGTACATTGGAAATCAAAATGTGGCAATGAAGATAAATGTGCCATTTTTCTGCAATAAGACATTAAAGAGAAGCTGTTCTTACATGACGAATAATAGTCACAGAAAATTAAGACGGAATAACGCAGTTCTTCCAGTATTTTCCGTAGGGGCGTATATGGACATAAACTTCATAAGAAAACACAGGAAACCAGCTGTGAACATTTTCATGGAGGATCAGGTGATTGAAAGAGGAAAAATCAATAGAGACAGACAAAGCCATGGTTTACCCAACGCAGTCATCACAAGCTCATATGCTGGCTTATACCTTCAAAATTAGTATTAACATTATGGATTTTGCAATGAAAAACTAAATGAAAATCTAATTTGACCAACAGAATTCCTTTGCAAGCCTTTACCATTTATTAGTACACTGCTTTCAAATTTAGTATTAAAATCAAGCTTGGAAGGGAGTAATTATCACTTTATTATCATTGTAATTATAAAAGAACAATATGATCCATGTTGCATCACCCTGACTCCATCATAACCTTATCTCCAGTTTATATCTAAACATTTTCTCATTCTTTAGCAGATTAGCAAAAAACAAAACAAACCGAAAAAGAAATCATTAGCAGTGGTTTGGTTTCCAAATTATATTCAAAACCCTAAACATTACTTAGCAACAACTAAAAACATTGGTGTTATCAGCATTGTTCTCAGACTAAAATTGAAAACACAGCACTGCACCAGGTACTAAGAAGGAGAAAAATAACTGTTACAGCTGAACCTAGGACACTGTCTTTGGTTTCCCTCTTCTGAATGTTCAGTGATCCACTCTACTTACCTGTGACTAAAAGCAAACTCATTTTCTCTGGGCCACTTGGCAGATTTGTGTCTTGTTTGTTCAGTCTTTAGGCAGTGGGGTAATGGCCGATGACTACAGTGCTGCATCAATATGACAATTCAAATAGCAAATAACCATACAGTTGAAATAGATGGAAATAGTCAATAATGAAATAAATGTCACATTACCTGGGAGAACACATAGATACAGAGTATCTTTTGGTACTAAAAAATCCATGAGTCAATTGTTTCACCTCGCTGAGCCAACACCTTTAACAGTTTAAAAAACAAGGCTAAGGACAGTAGGTTTTGGTGACAGAGAGTGAAAACATCTTATGCAAATATTGACCAACAATATTAAATTACATGCATGCTAGGTTTTGAATATAATTTGCAAACCAAACCATTGTTAATTATTTGGTTTGTTTTTGTTTGGTTTTGCTAATCATAGAATAGAATCATAGAATAGCCACGGTTGGAAAGGACCTTAAGATCATCAAGTTCCAACCCCCCTGCCATGGGGTAATCTGCCAAAGAATGAGAAGGTGTTTAGATGCAAAACCATAGACTAACCCTGACTTCCCTCCAATCATCACCCCAACAAAGAATGAACTTTGATGAAACCAGATGAGCTCAGCAGTGACCAGATAAGTTCAGCAGTGTCATCAGCAGGCAACAACCCAACACTACACAATGTCTCTCCTGCCCTGAAAGACTGTTACGAGATGGAGCCTGACATCATGGACTGAATGAATTCGGCAGACTTTATAGTGATGGTCCATGGACTAAGGAGTGGTATCTCTCTCTTTGTGTGTATACTTATAAATAAAAAAGACAAAAGCTATGGTATATTGAAAAATGTGGGATCTGAGCATGACATGAATGGTACAGAATAAGGGGTGGATACTGTTCTGGGTTCAGCTGTAGCAGTTATCTTTTTCCTTCTTAGTAGCTGGTACAGGGCTGTGTTTTCAACTTCACTCTGAGAACAACACTGATAACACCAGTGGTTTTAGTTGTTGCTAAGTAATATTTACTTCAATCAAGGTCTTTTTCAGTCTCATTCTCTGCCAGGGAGGAGGGGAAGTTAGGAGGAAGCACAGACAGGACAACTGACACAAACTAGCCAAATGAGTGGGTGTTCCATACCACAGCATGTCATGCCCAGTATAGAAACTGGGGGGAATTACCCAGAAGGCCCAGAGTGCTGCTCAGGTAGGGCTGGGTATCAGTCAGCGCGTGGTGAGTGGTTGTATTCTCTTCCCTTGTTATTTCCCTTGTCATTATTTCTATGTCATCATTATTCCCTTGTCACCGCCATTGGTGGTGGTGGTAGTGGTGGTTTAGTGTTTTGCCTTAGTTGCTGGACTGTTCTTATCTCAACTTATGGGATTTGCATTCTTTCGATTCTCCTCCCTATCCCTCCAGGAGCTAGGGGGAAGAAGGAGGGAAGCAACCAAGTGGCTGCATGGTTCTGAGTTACTGGCTGGGCTTAAACCATGACAGAGAGAAACCAGAATTTTAGTTTGGACAATGGTATTCACATGTGATTTGGAAGACACTCCCTCCATTTATGGTTGTCCCTTTAAAAAAAAAAACAACAAACAAACCAACAAACAAAAAAAAATAACAACTCTCCATAATTGTACACTAATACTTTACTTCACAGAAATGCAGACTGGATATTTTCTTACAGTTCCAAAGGCAAATAGAAGTTTACTAAACATGCTTGTTGGGTGCCTGTACTAAAGAAAATATAATTTACTCTTGCGCTTTTTGCTTTTTAAAAGCAGCAGGTAGAATGCAGGCATTTTCTGTCTGCTTGCTTTCTTGAAACATAAACAGTCATTAAATTTCACTGGAAAAAAAAGCAAGACTTTTTTCAGAACTTCATGTCTCAGACTTTCCCAGTAATGTCTTCCTGGGCATATGTCCCACCTTGGGGCTGGCAGGAAATGTTCTTTTTCCTATCATCCCTATGAAGCAGTCTCAAAACAACCCCTTACTTTGTTTCACTGCATCTGACAAAGCTTCTGTTATCCTTTTCAAGGGAAAGCATTTAGTGCATTTACAGTTCTAACATTTAGACCTACAAATACGTGACTTGATCATCAAAGCTAATTGTCATCTGCAGTTCCCTGTGATTCCTGAAGGATGTATTAACTGCCTAATGCACGTTAAAGAGCTTATAGTTTATGTTTAAAGATATTATTGCCCATATTAGAGCTAATTGTCTCATCTGTGCATTCAGAAACAAAAGGAGAAAGCAAAAACTTCATCTGCTCTTTCCTTTCAGAGGCCAGTGGTAAAATGCCAAGTTCAGATGTTGAGCTAGTGATGAACTGCAATCACGCCAATCACCCATAAAGTTCAATGTCAACAGCACAGATGGGATTTGACTGAGCCAGTCACCTTTAGTGTCTTTTATAATCAGTGCAGAGAAAGAGTCACTTAGATGTGATTCACCTCATCCCAAAGGAGAAGTCTAAAATAAGTCAGATGAGTCATGCCCCAAAAATGCTTATTTCTCACTGAAGACTTTGATGGGAGCTGTGGAGGTCTACCTTAGATATAGTTAAATACATTTCTGAGGTCTAAAGTTAGGTAAGATAAATTTCATCAGATGTGCCTATACTGCTGCCTACTCACTCTGAGGAAAAAGGTATGAAATGAACACAGGTAGTTTCATTAACAGTGAAAAAAATACGTTCTACCAGAAAACAATCACTTTTTAAAATAAAAATGAGATCCTGTAGAGAAAGCAAGCATTTTTATTACATTTTATTTTTATTATGCTCTGGGTGACCGGTTATCAAACTAACAGCTATTGAGTAGAACTTGGAAGGACCCTGAACAATAATGTAACTTTTTGGAAGGACCCTGAACAATAATGTAACTTTCTTACTCTAAAAGTCCTTTGGCAACATAATAATAGATATACAAAATTAAAGAACTATGGGAACAGACAGAAGCACAGTGCTTCTGCCTGATTACAGTCTGCAATCAAAGGAAAATAGTTGAGAAAACACTGAACAAGAAAGAAGGCCAGGGTGGACCACGAGTACTCCCTCTTAGCTGAGAATGTGCTAGAAAAATACACTCCACACCAGAAAAGGACTAGAGTACTAGGGAAATTAGGTTAAAGCAAAGAAAGGCAATGAGTTTGAACAGTAATTGGGAAGGGTTTCTTTTCACAGTTGTAGGCTGGTGAAAAGTATATTCCTCATTATCAGTTTGGTGAGTCTAACAGCTTCTACCACAGTGGCAAGGCAAATTAAAAATTAAAGCTAGAAAACATTTCTTCCTATTGGTTATCCAGGGACACTGAGACTATATGGCAAATCCAGAGTATTCCTGGAAAACTGGGCTATATGTCATGATTCATAAAAGTCATACCGGGCCTCAATGAAGGTAACAGTCAGCAGACAGAATTAAAAGAATGCTTCACTTTCTATTTAAAGTGCTCTAGGAGAGGTTCTAACCACTTTTACCATTTTTTGATGTATTTTTAGGGATAAAAATAGGAGAGCTCTTTATAAAAAGTGGCATTCTTCACTGCTTTTCTTCATAAAAATTGGTAATGTAACAGGAAGTAAAAGATACCTGTCATGATTTATGTATTTAATAGTGGTAAGGACAGAGTATGATCTGATAATGAAGGACTGTATCTGCCAAATAATATATTATTTTAGAAGCTGCTACAAAAAAAATTCACCCCATGTGTTTGTTTTGTGATCCTCCCCCCTCCCAAAAAAAGTTGAGACTACATGATCTGATCATTAGTACCCATATAATTTTACTGCCAAATCACAGAATATTCATCTCTTTGGACCTTTGTGACTGTGGCTATCTGATCCTAGTGGGGCATCTCTAGCAATACCCATAGCGGTTAGCTCTTGGACTCCCCTTAGTGTTTCATAACAGCTGCCTTACTGGTAGAAGAGAGATGAAACTGTGGGAAAATCCATGGATAACTGGCTGAAACTGGCTCTACTTGAACCACTGGGGATGCAGTAACCAGCATAGAGTATGTTCACCCTGATAAAAATGTACGTATTCTTTTGTTTCACTGATAGCAATTACACAGTTGGAAAACAGCATTCACTAGGTCCTGGAGGAAAATATCCAGCTTCTGAGAAACAGAGACATAATATGAATAGGAAATGTGTCCACTGTCAGCATGCATAAATTACATAGTGTGATCACTGATTTCCCAAATGCAAGATGGAAAGGTACTCCTCATGATTATGGTAGCCATGGCTTCTCTCAGAGAACACTGGATGCGATTTTTTATGACCTTATAATATTGGGCATGCCACGTTTCAAGAATGGGGTATATATTAGGGTCCTTATTGTTAGTGTCAGTCCAAGACCAATAATACTAAAAACACAGTTTTTGCATAACTTGTCACAGCAATTGTCACAGCAGGCTTTTTAGTACCACACTTCTGTGCCACAGCTGGACAGCAAGATAACGGTGCCAGCTTCAATCTAGAGACAACTGGATGCTTCCTGACCTCAATGAGACAGTTGAAATCAGTGTCCTGTTCCTTAAGAGCCTGTAATACTTCCAAGCATATGGTCAGGAAGGACATAATCTGCAATCACAGATTGCCTACTGCAAGTCATTCAGTCAGCCTCACGTTCACAGGCCCCAGTCTTCATGGGGGACTTCAACCACTCCAATATCTGCTAGATGGACAATACAGCAGGACAAAAGCAAACCAGGACATTCCTGTAGTGCATTGACCACAAATTCCTCGTCCAAGTGATAGAGGAGCAAATGAAGAGAGGTACTCTGTTAGACCTTATACTCACCAACAGCGAGGAACTTGCTGAGAATGTATTGACCATGAGATGGTGGAGTTCAGGGCACTTCATGAAGTTCAACAAGGGAAAATGCAAAGCCCTGCACCTGAGGAGGAATAACCCTATGCACCAATATATGCTGGAGACCGACTTGGCAGGAAAGAGGTGCCCAGCACCAGGACCAGAGGCAACAGACACAAACTGAACACAGAGCAGGTACTTATGCAGGACTTACGACCCACGTGGAGGATTGTGCACTGCTACCATTGACTAGTCAGGATGTATGCAAAATCATCAACATACAGTGAGTCTGAGCATAAGGCTGATGTAATCCTGTGACTCTTCCCTGATGTTGACGTATTTACCTGAACCAAACCTATGAGTGATGCTACAAGTACAGCATTGCCCTTGAGATGAACTTGAGTACTTAAAATGAGTGTTGCCAGATGTGTCTCTCCATCTCCTTGAAACTCAGGAGAGTTGAATGGTGAGATATGTCTGCCCTATGAGGGTGCTGGCAACACTGAAGTATATCCAGTTTGGAAGCTCTGGCTTCATATCTCTCGTGTGACACTGTAAGTGTGACCTTTGCCATTTGCTACTGGCTTCAATATAAATGTGAAGCAATTTTACAGCTACTGTGCAGGATTTACTGGCACATTTTTAGTTACAGTTGAGAGATTTCATTATGCCTCAGTGAACAATTCAGTTCCCCAACAAGTTGGTGTCTGTACTTCCCTACACATGGGCCAGAAGACAGATAGAAATGTCAGCTGTGAATCAGCTATTATAACCAGAGGTACTTATTCACTTTCTAAGAAGTAAAAGTGACTGCACACCCTGCCTTTGCAGGAACTGTGCACGGCAGTGCAGACTTGTCACTATTCCCAATTCTAACATTAAATGTTGGAGGCCAAGGGCTTACTCCAACAGTCTTTACCTCTTCCACTGGAGCTGTACAGCCAAAATCCACCTGTCAAGGACAGGCAAAGGGCATCATATTATTGTAAGTCTGCCTTAGTGTTGCTTTGCTAACAGATGTTCCTAGTGTTAAAGAGATAGTTTAGAAAGCATTGGAATGGAGATCATTGTCAGTAAAAATCACACAAACTAATGTTTCTTAAGATACAAGGTATTTCCTGATAGGAATATTTTTTTCTTCCCATCAAAATTAGTGCCAAGCCACATGGGAAGACAAATGCCATCATCCTGAATGCCCCCCCCCCCCTTCCCCTCCTTCTTCCACCAGCTTTTATCACTGAACATGACACCATATGGTATGGAATACCCTCTCGGACAATTGAGGTTAGCTGTTTCAGTTGGATGCCCTCCCAACTCACTTGTGCACCCCCAGCCTACTCACTGGTAGTATGAGGAGTAGAAAAGGCCTCAAATCTGTGCAAGCACCACTCAGCAATAGCTAAAATATCCTTGTATTATTAAGACTACTCTCATCACAAATTCAGAACAGAGCATCATGCAAGCTACTATGAAGAAAATTAACTCTACCCCAGCCAAAACCAGTACAGCTTCCAATCAGGGAAGCTGCTTTCCAGGTTGAGGGCTTCAAAATTGGTATCTCACACTCCTAAGTCAAGGAGCATGTAACCTCTACCTGTGCAAGGTGTGCTATGGTGGAGTCATTGAGGCAGCAGTGAAGGAGCTGCAGGAGGAAATCAGCATTAAGTACCCTGTATTAGGGAGGGTGAACAAGAAATAGAAATTATTTGAGGTGCTGCGAAAGGGCACCTGAACACCTCGTCTGTGACAAGACTCAGATTTGGGGTTGTTTAGCCCGAAGAAAGCTGCTGGCAGACCTTATTGCCTCATTTCTATACTTAAATGGCGGCTATAAGAAAGATGGCGAATTTTTTAACAGGGCAAGGGTTAATGCCTTTAAACTGAAAAAGGGTAGACTTAGACCAGATACATGGAAGAAGTTCTTTATCATGAAGGGGGTGGGACACTGGCACACGTTTCCAGAGAAGCTGCGGCTGCCCCACCCCTGGAATTGTTCAAGGCCAGGTTGGGTGGGGTCTATAGCACAAATCCACTCTAGAAAGAAAGGAAATTCCAAAGGGAATGGGTGATATGAAAGGGTTTCAAGAAGGCATATTTCTAACCTGCTAGTTCAGGGTAGATCCACATTTTTAGACAGATAAAATCATTTAACATCAGTTCATTTTTACTGATTTAATTCCTTATCCAAGGTGAGTTTTACAGTACAGCTTAAGTGACATTCCTGTGTCACTAAAGATAAGTGTTAGCATCACAGAGCGGTTATTTCAATAAGAGTCAAGGAAAAAGGATGTTATTTTCTGCATTTGTCAAAAGCAGCTTCTGCCCAGGCAGTCCCAGCTCAGTAAGCTCAGGGACACCTTCGGCTTAAGAAATGGCAGAAACAAAATTACGAAGTACAGGAGGTAAATCTCTGCAAATGCTGCTAATGTCTGAATTGACTGAAAGATGTTAAATAACAGGATGGTATTATAAATCTTCCCCCACTTCAGATAAACTAATCATCTGTACACATTAAGGTAGCATTTAATAACTGGTGCTCCAGGAAAAGTAAAAAAATCTACTTGCTGGTGAACGCTCTGCCAACAGCAGAGTGAAGCCAAGATTACAGTGGCCTTGCAACATAGTTAACAAAATAATCAATAGCTTTGTATTTTTATTAAATTACTATCAGTGTAGGGAATGACTGAAGTATGTTTTCCATTTTCTCCATAGAATCATATCTGCAAGAAGCTTGCAAACAATTAGATACAGAACTCTCCCTATAAAGAGGCTCAGATACCTTTATTGTTAGAGGGGATGGTTAATGCACTGCCTTCCAGAGGCCCTGCAACAAGAAGTAAAAAAGATCTTAGGGCTCAGTAATTGCCTGCTGCTTCAAAAAAAATCATAAAAAGCATGGCACGTAGAGAACAGTTATAACTATGAATGAACTGTGCTCTCAGTGGCTTTGTTCTCCTAGAAAACCTATCAGAATTTCTATTATTAAACAAAGTGCATACAGCCTCAACAGGGGAAGCAAGGGGAGGAGAGATGTCATGATAATGAATATAAAACATGTTTTATTCCAAATACTACTCTCCTGAAGATTGAATACCCAGACATCATTAAACGTACCCTGAAGGTGCATAGATCAACAAGATGTACATTTCCATTTTTAACAAAGATTTCCACTTCCACTTGTTCTTTACTGTACACTTTTCTTCTGGTCCTTTTCACATTTCCATGCAAACCAGTACTCAGAAGGTAAGACAGGATGAAGGACTGCTGCAGAGTTTTCTGCAAAAGAATCCTACAAGCGTACCTGCCTGCCTGTGCTGAAGAAAACAAACACGGACTATTTCAGTGGTTTTCAACATGCCTGGACACTGCAGCCCTATGCATGAAAGTGGCATTACCTTTCATGCTCTGAATTTACACTTCCTCTGCAATTTTTCACACACCTCCAGGGATCCACGGATCCCTGAAAAGATTGCTGCCTTTTACACAAGCTCATATGCGATGCATTTCTACCTTAAAGTCACTGAAACAGGAAAGTTTCCCATTCATCTTGCATACTGACTGGAGCTGTACAACAGATAATGGCAGCACTACTTAGCCTCTGACTCATCTCACACTAAACATGCAGGTAAACAGTAGTAATGCATGTAAGCCAACGCAAGGCAGTTGTGATAAGTCCCTCCTCAGACTCTAGGTATCCACAGTGGCATGGAATGGGATAAGAGGGATGCACTCTTGTCCTGGGTTCAGCAGCAGCAGTAATTTTTCTCCTTCTCAGTAGCTGGTACAGCGCTGTGTTTTTTACTTTCAGCCTGGGAACAGCAGTGATAACACTGATGGTTTTAGTTACTGCTCAAATGTTTGGTCTGACCAAGGACTTTCTGAGCCTCATGCTCTGCCAGGGAGCAGGGGAAGCCGGGAGGAAGCAGCGATAGGACACCTTACCCAGACTAGCCAAAGAGGTGAACGAGCTGCATGGCTGGGTTTAAACCATGACAACTCTGCACATAGAATTTCAAGGACCTTTATCCTGCCTCAAGGAGTCTTCATAAAGGGGAGCTGGGAGGGAAGTTGTGCAAAAACAACCAGGAGAAAGTCAGTTATGGCAAAACAATAACCTCAGGACAGCTTTTCCCCAGCAGTAATGCTGACCTGAATATAAAGCTCATTTCTTTTTCATAGAGAAAGCATCTAAAAAAATCATTTCAGGTCTCAGAAAAGCAGCAGTAGCAGAGGCAAAAGTCAGGTGAGACAAAATTTAGTCAGCAGTAATGAAAATACCATTTTCAATCGCATTCAGAAAACAATGGAACTATGTTTTTAATAATCTCAAGATACTGTGCCCAAAGTAGCCCAGTTCATCTACACTGCTATGCATTTATGCCTGAGAAATCAAGTATGAACAATTCACAATATCCATAAGAAAGGAAAGCCTCTAATGAACAGACCCAAGATTTTTCTAACTCTATGCCTTGTCTTCTACAGTAGTCAAAACAAATGACTGTGGAAGAGTAGGAACAGATCAGGAACATTCCTCCTAATACACCAGCTTCCAGCTACTTGCCTAGGCATTTCCTGAGCTGTGTATGATAGCTATACATTTATTAATCCTCGGTTCCCTTTGAATACATGCAAACTCTTCCGAGTGACAACATCCTTTGGCAAGGAGATCTCCAAGTCTATTGTCATGTTAGTAGATCCTAGACTGACCTGAAGCCATCTAGATTTTGTACTGATAAGCATATGCCAATAGTGATTTTACAGACATGTATCACACCCTTCCTCAGTTACCTTTTCTGCATGTTGGAAAGACTTTGTTTACTACAGAACAGAACTGTATGCAGTTCAAGACAGAAGTAAACCTGTCATAATGATATAATGAGGTTACTCTATTATCTGTTCCTTTCCTAAAAATTCCTAATTTTAGGTTCTTTGTTTTGACCACTATTTAGTGCTAAGCTGGTATGTTTTCAGACCTATCTGCCACAACCCTATAATCCACTCTAGGGTGGAAATCACTTTCTCAAAGCTTTTCTTTTTTTTTAATTTGCTGGGAAGGGCTTCCTTAGGTGCATCCCTTCATAGATAGCTGTATCCTCTTTGACCTAAGTAAGGGACCTGATTCTCTAGAAATGTGTATTATTAGATATTTATGCATATGCAAATGTAATGCGAGCAGCATATGCCATGTGAACATGGTAGCAGTAAACAAAACCAGAAAATCAAACCTTTGTCTTGGATTATGAGAAGCTGCAAAACATTACTGGTTTTGACTGTACTTAGGAAAACTTCATATACAAAAATGTTTCTAGGAACAATGATAGTGCAAATAAATTTTCTGAAAACTTATAGTTGAAAGACTGAAATGCTCATATTTGGAATAGCTTCTGGGTGGTCCCACAATCATAGAATCATAGACCTAACTAGGTTGAAAAAGACCTTAAGAAAGATCATCAAGTCCAACCATTACCTCAGGACTGCCAAGACCACCACTAAACCATGTCACTAAATGCCACATCTACATGACTTTTGAACACTTCCAGGGATGGTGATTCCACCACTGCCTTGTGCAGCCTGTTCCAATGCTCAACAACCCTTTTGGTGAATTTTCTTAATATCCAATCTAAACCTCCCCTGGTGCAGCACTAAACAATAGGTCTGTGAATAAACATGTGAATAAAAAATGCATACCAGCTTACAAAGGTGAAGAACTCTGAAAATCAAAGAATACTATGTAACTTTGGTTTGGTAAGCATCAGCTCTGAGGTTGACAAATATTATAGGCTTAGTTATACTAACTATTCAGATATATACTACAGCTATTATAATGATTCAGAAAGCTATGGAAAAAAATAGTAATGTGGAAGAAATTATTACATAATGAGAGTTTTCAAAAGCCTTCAATAAATTCATCATCAGCTGCATTTTCATTGAACTTTGTCTTGTTTTGTCTGCAGTATGGTACTACTTTGGCAGTAAAGTAATTATTATATTCGTATTAAAATGATTAGTCATAATTGTCCCAGCAGACCATAAAATTTCCAGGATTAAGTAATGCTATAGCAAATAATTTCTACTTTGTTTCCTCTGTGATTATACCTTCTTTGAATATCTCAGTATATGCCTTTAAGATTTTTACTTTCCCACCCTCGTCTTCACTCTCCCATAGGAAACATCAGAACATTCAGCATATCTAAATATAAAAATATTGAAATATCACAAGTTAAAGGGTACACAATATAAATGAAAAACAATATCTGGGAAACAAAGACTTTCCTAGTCACCTAGTATTTTATCTAGTCTGAATAAGACAGGCTAACACAAGGAGATATCATAATCTCCAGTATGATTTAATCTTGTAACATAAATCTTAGCTATGCAGTGAAAAAGAAAACAAAAAAACAAAAAACAGACCTAGTTTGAGAACTTCTCTATAGATAGAATATTATTTAAATCCTTTCCACAGAGATATTTTAAACAGTGTTAGCATGAATCCAAAGAAAACACCATTTATATTAAAAGATAAACTAAGGGAGTGGGAGCACAATACATCACAAAGAAAGTGAAGGTAAACTGGCTTTTCACTAATGCATGGGTTTGTCTAAGAGTTTTTATTTCACTTCTTTTTAGTTTCTATGGACACAGCTGTCTCTTCAGAGATGGCTCAGCAATGCCTGTATGTGCCGAGGAGCAGACCTAAGGCACAAAAGGAGACTATCAAAGAAGCGTTTGTATAGAGAGCAGCCCTTCAAGGCCATGTCAGGGACCATGAGTATAGGGGCCTGCCACCAGCTTCTGAGTTTCACCATCACCCCAAGCCCAGGACCTGCCCAATCCTGAAGGCCCCAGTCCCATACCCAGCCTCATGCTCTGTTCCACAGCCCAACACCCAGCCACAAGGTGGCACAGCCTCATCCATGCTGCTATCAGGGCCCTAGCATGCAGATGGATGTCATGTGTGGAATGGAAGGAATTAGAGAAGCTCATTACAGCTGGAAGCAGGAGGCTGGGCTGAAATCTGCCTTGCTAGTCTGTTTTCCTGTGTAATTATATGAATTACTGATTAAAATCTTCTGCCCTGGCTTGCTGAAAACAATGCAATCTGTTTTATAGCACAGCCTGATGTTTATGAAATTCCTTCCTCTAAAGAAAATAATAACCAAAGTCATGCTAATATCTGCTAAGGAAATAACAGCTAGGAATGGCATGTTTTCACAGAACATAATGGAAGACACCTTCTTGGAGGTACCCAGGTCATGATTTGGTAGCTAAATGACATTAAAGCACGTTCAATTAAAAATAAGAATTGCTGGAATAACCTGCCAAATCTTGACAAAGAAAATTTGACAAAGATATTAAAAAACAAAAGGAGATATGGATATCTAAAATGAAGTGAAACTATTTGCAAAGGTAGCTAATTGTATGAAGCAAGAACTATTCAGATTAATAGACCCTTCTTTGGCTACACAGCTGTGGAGAGCAAAAAATATATCTCAGTTCTTTGCCAACGCAATGCTGTGGTGTGGCATTAGAATAATTTTACTGATTCTATATTCTAGACAGAAAAATGTTTTAGTACCTCACTACCTCACCCACTAGCCTAGCGAAGTTCTCCTGTGCTGTTCTGCAGAAGACACTTTTAAACTTAAAAGGTACCTTTAAAATCCCTGAGATGCAAGAAAAAACAGCTTTCTGCTCCAAGAAGGGAAGAGCCATTCCAGTTTCCTTGAGCAGGAAGCAGCAGTCATTCTGGCTGAGAAGCAGAAATATTCACAGCATTATTCTGCAGATAGGATTTGTCAATAACTTATCTGCAGGCAAAGCAGATGATTGCAAAATAGATTTGGCTTAAATGAAAACAAACAAACAAATTCATATTCTTGCCAAAACAGGCAGTATTCAAAACCATGTTCAAGTCCGGTAACATGTTACATTAAACCCCGAAAGCAAATGTTTTGGTTTTAAGCACCTGCTAATAAAATGAAAGAGAAGATGGATTAGATTCACAAAGCTGCTGCTGTCTCACTACCTTAGCTCTGTCCCAGACTTCCTCCAAAATGCCTCAGCTCTGATTCTTACCTTGATCAATGATTTTTCCTCTAATTTATCTGCAGGAAGAAGTTTGTCTTGGTTTCACGGAGCCGTGGCCAGAACACCAGGCTTGTTAGCAACTAGGGAGAGGACTTGCTTTGAGCCTCCCTTTTTAATAATCTTTCACCTTACACAAACAATTCAAGGTCCAGTGCAGCAGCAATTAACAACTTCCAGGTAAATGCCTAATTCACCAGGTGAGAGACACATCCTTCTTCATGCTTTGCTTTTTGAACCCACACTTGTTTGATTTACCTACTAAAGGACATTGAGTTCCTTTTTAGGAGAAATGAGAGAAAAGTCAACCCTTTCTGTCATATGATTGATTTGAGTGGATCACCCAGTTCTGCAGAAATGTTGTTGTCAGATAACTGGAAAAAGATAGCCTTGGAGCTGTGTAACATTCTGCACGAAATAACTCCTTACCTACTACATTATGATACTGCTAAAGCTATTGGTTTGGCCCATGTTTATATTTTCATGTTCTACTATAGAATTATTTGGCCCCTGGTTTGGTTAAGTAATTCAACAGTGGGTAAAAGAGCCTTTGAATTTTCTGTGAGGGTCTTCACTTTTCCAGGCAGCTATTAACGCAAAGCTAATATTTTCCTTTTCAGTTATGCCTTAGGTAGCATGTGGATGACCTTTACAGTTCAGGTCACTTAATATTGTTGTACTTCTCATACAGCCTCTGGTTCATCCATCTGCATTGCAAAACCCACAAAGACAGTTTTGGTTTCCCAGCCCTTAAACGCTATTACTCCATATCACATAAATGTAATGCACTATTTAGCATCACCAAAGTCTGTAGGAACAAGAAACTCTTTATAATTGCCTTTTTAAAAGAACAGCTTTCAAAGGCAATAAAGTCAGTGAGAAGCATGCGATATAATTGGATAACATGATTGCAGCACACCACAACCACACAGCAATTCAAGAAATTCCCCAACTCAGCCAATATTACCCAGTAATTAAAAATATCAATCACTTCTACATTCCTTTCTCATGCAGGGATAGGTTGAAACTTCAGATACCTATATTCCTAGAGGGATAAACCACAATACCCATGGTAATTTTGTCTTGTTTGAGTTTCCATGGAAACAGTGTTTATGGTATTGCAGTGTTATCAGGGAAAAAAATGAGTTATAAATAATAAAGAGTCTAATGTTTTTTCCCTTGGTCTTGTTGAACAGCTTCAGGCACTGAGACAGATGAACTGGATAGAAATGGAAGACAGCAGCTGTAACACCAATGCTTATTATCAGCTGTGCTTCATTACTGGAAAGTCCATATTACTGCTTGTCCTGGTTTAACTCCAACCAGCAAGTAAGTACCACCCAGCCACTCACTCACTGTGAATTCGAAGGGATGAAGTGAGAAAACTAGTGGGTTGATATAAATACATTTTAATAATTGAAATAAAATTGAATAGTAATAACAGCAATAAGAATAAATTGTCATGAAAAATCAAATAACAAAGAGAGAGAAATAAAACACAAGAAAGGCAAGTGATGCAAATGAAAACCATTGCTTGCCACCACCTGACCGCTGTCCAGCCAGCTCCTGAGGGGTGGATCCCAGCCCACCTTCTCCCAGCTTCAGGTGCTGAGCATGATGCCATATGACATGTAATATCCTTTGGGTCAGTTGGGGTCAACTGTCCTGGCTGTGTCCCCTCCTAGCTCTTTGTTCACGCCCAGCCTACTCCCTGATGAGGTGGTGGTGGGAGAGGCAAAAAATGCTTTGACTCTGTGCAAGCACTGCTCAGCCATAACAAAAATATCCCCGAATTATCAACACTGTTTTCAGCACAAATTCAAAACAGAGCACCATGCTAGCAGCTGTGAAGAAAATTAACTCTACCCCCAAACTAAAGCTACAGCCAAACCCAGCACACTGCTAAAGCTCCATAATGTGATGGTGCCAAATTACCTTTTATTAACTATTATAACCACTAAATATCTAGCTTCCTTAGAATAGCTGTCTATGCTGTTTTCACACTAGTACTTTGCAGAATTCTAACTTTTCAAAAACATTTAACCTCATTTCACATTTTGCTCATCTAGTTACCATGTTTCAACAAGAAACAGATATTTGTTTGTTTACACCTCCTATTCTGGATTCCCATCAGCACTATAGGATATCGCACTTACAATTATGTTTGTTGGTATGCAAAACTTCACATGAACATATATTACCCCAAAGCTAGGCAACTCTCCCTTGTAATATAAATGGGTCACTTTGTAGAGGCAGTGATTTTTATCTATTATTTCTGTCATGTTATTTAGTCAAAACAGGTGGGCATAAGTTATTGCACACTCAATAAATAATTGACCCAGTTGTCAGAACCTCACAGCTCTTTGTCAGCACTTTCTGTACTCTGTAATTTCGAGAACTGGTGCAATAAGAATTGGTCCTGTGAAACGTTTGGTACCATCAAGCCCTGCTGAAAACAGGGGCAATCGAAGGCACACTCCACACTTCACAGGAGGCCTTCAGGACCATGTTCACATGGAAGACTTAATCCCTTAAAAGAGAAGGCCATAAATAAGCTGGCTCCTTGTCACCCAACTTTCATTAAATGTAGACAGAATCTATAAAGTTTCAGCACTGTAGAATCAAATCCAGACAAAATAGGTAAGAAGAAAATACTGTATCCTTCCTTTCCCACACCTATAATATCTTACTATACCTGTATAATTCTTCTCATACGATCAACAGTTCTGTTTGCAATGTGAAGCCTAGGATGAAGGCCCTTCTGTATTTCAGAAAAGAGATTTTAAGACTGATTTTTAAGATTGGTCTCACATTTTTTACAAGGATTTCTTAATGGCTGCTTTTAATTGCTGGTATAAATGAGGTCTCCCTTGAGATGTGGCAAAGTTAGCCCTTTTTGTAAAAATATTTCAATATTCTTTGGACCTGAGAAACAAAAGCAACCTCAACTGCTATTAGAATGCTCACCCCTGTAATTACAATTAATGCAATTAACAAAGTCCCTATGTTTACATAAATAGCCATATTCTCTAAGTTTGGATCCCATTTTGAGCTTTGCAATTCAATTTCATCACTGATCATTTTCTCTAGCAACACTCCCTATGAAATGAATGACTTAGCCAGGAGCAAAGTCTTCAGAGAATCTTCATAATGAACAGTAATAGAAAACATTCACAGAGGAAATTCCTGCGTAAGCCTACACTGACAATTGCTGCTTCATGCTTGTGAGCTGCTTCTCTCTTTTAAAAATCTTGTTTTCAAACTGAGTGCCTCACGGACAGCATTATTTTCATCCCTCTTCTATATTTATGTTCAAACTCGTGGTCTAAACAATACTTTGTCAAAGGACTTTACCAGTTAATTATGGATTGTGAAAAAAATATATTGATTCAATTTGTGTATCTTAAGAAATTTGAGACAGTGCATGAATTTCTTTGCAGGATCCATATCTGATGTGCAATAAACTCCAGTGATTAAAGTTACTTTCAGTTTAAAAACAAAACAAAACAGAAACAAAAGGATGAGTTTCTCATCCTGGTGGCAGTCACTTTCCATGAGAAAGCTGGCAACAGAGACATAGCAACACTTCAGGATGTGCAAATGCAAGATGACAAAAACATCAGTACAAAAGCAGCAGCAGCAGCAAAGCAATGCTGCAGCAGCTTCAGCGTGCCTCGGTGACAGCTCTCACAGCTGCTAGTGAAAGGCAGTATTAGAGGGTAAGGGCTGCCCAGCTGCAAAGGAAAGCCCCTGAGCATCATAAAGGTTCAGGCAATTGAGGAACTACAAAACAGATTAAAACATTCAGAAGGAAAAAAAAAAGCCTCATACTCAGAAAGGGACCAGGCAGTGGTTTTTCTGCTGGCAGTGATTATGCTTCATTTACATCATTACTTGATGTGACCAGTATTTGACCTGTGAAAGCCTTTCTAGATTTTCCTATAGCTGACTGAAATTCCCCACCAAAATTTTACAAGCAGCACTGGTGCAAGCAAGATCCATACCAAGTTATACAGATTAATTTGGATTGCAGTGACATATATGGGCTTCTTAGCACGATCAGAACCCCTTATCTGTATGTATTGAACACAGCTGTAAGTGAAGATGTCTGTGCTCATTGCACGAGGGTGGACTAAACTCAAAAATCCCACTGAAACTATGATTCTATGAGAGGATAAAAACTTGCCCAACATAGACACAAAGAAAAAAACATATATTTAGCTATGTTACTAAAAGATCAGCATTAAAATTAGAGACTATTAATATATATGGCCTTTCCTTTGCATATGTACAGATTAAATATAGTGTTCCTAAACTGCACTTACAAATATTTACATGGACATGCACAACTTCCTGTGTCAGTCAACTTACATTTCTAGGCTAAAAGCTTGTGTTTGAAACATTGGTGCAGTGAAGGTGAGAAAATTTATGAACTGCCTGGCATTAATGTACCTGAGTACAGTGATCACAAGTTTTTCTAATAGCTCACTGAAACCAATAGAGTGTTGCAGTTCTTCTTTTGCCTTTAGCAAAACCCCAGCTAAAGAGGTTTCTGCCTTTGCAATGTGGTGAGCCCATTTCATTGCTCTCAGCAAATTAAAACTATTTTTATGAATGTTATTTAAAGGAGAAAATCAATAATGATTCAGACTTTAGGCCTCCTCAGTGAATTGTCAGGGTTATTTTGGAGGATTATTACATTGGCAGGAGTGCTTAGCAAATCTATCAAAAATATGCACAAATCTTTCTCAACCCAATTTATTTTTTAAACAGGTGCCAAATTTGTGCTCTTATAGCCAAATCCAGACGCCTAAATTTGAAAACAAAAGCTCTGTATATCCTGTATCTTCTGAAGAAGGAAAAGGGAGGTAAGAAGTGCATTTTATTTTGTTTATTGTTCTCTTTAAGTCAAGGCAGTAATGCCTAAATATGAATTTAGGAGTTGAAAAGACAATCATCATCGTCATCATAAGATAGATTGGCTTCATCAACAAAGTATACATATTGCTGCTATTCAGAACTGTAGGATTCCAGTCCCAGTGAGTGAGCCTAGGCAGGTATTTCACTCTGTGGACCCTGAGATGGCCTATACTCCTTTCTAAAAGAAGTATGTGGCTGGTGATAGGCATTTCCTAGAAGTTTTCGAGTTACTTTGCCATCTCCATCAAACTAACATTTTTTTATTAGGCTTACTGTCAGAACTGTGATGTAGGACTCATGGAAAAGATTGGGAAGCAAATAGTCTATAATGTCACCTGATTAAATGTACTACCATGTCTTTTACAAAAATGACAGGCACTCTTTCTGAAATCAGTAACACCTATTTTTGCATGGATTCTTACCTAACAAAGGTTAAAATTTCTGAAACATTTAAAGCGAGTTGCATTCAAGCAAAACAGAAAAATAGTCCTTTTAAAAGGTGTTTTGTATCTTTAAGGTTCTTTCAACAATGTGGAAAAGCACCATAGGTCAATGACAGTTGTAATTATATAAATTATTTCTATAACATACAATGTTTGGAATTCACTATCTGAGTGAAACTTCAACTTCTTCAACAGTAGAGCTAAGATACTCTTATCTAGATTTTTAGTGGTACCTTGGAGCCCTCTAGCTCACAGTTCTTTTGTGGTATTTTAAGGTCTATTACAGCACTGCTAATTGTGTTTTGAAACATTGATTTTAGGAAAGAGATAGAGTGTACTATACTAGAAAGCATTTCAGCCTTGGTGAAAATATACTGAATATACTGGAAAGGAAGTCAAGATCGACTTGTACCCCATGAGGAAAGCATAAACACTTGTTAATTATAGAGGAAGCTAACCACCAAGGTAGCTGGGGACACAAATTCAGATTTCCAAACAAAGAAAACTAAACATTCATTTACACAGCCACGCTAGAGAAAGGGCAGTGCAAGTCTCTCTGCATTAAATGAGCTATCCCTCCAAGGTAAATGAATCCAGCCAGCAGCCCAGCTCCTCTCAGAGATGCAGGAATGAGAAATGATGATTGAGAGGCAAAATGTCACCTTGTCTCTCCACAGCCAGCCTCTTCACTACCCACCACCTCAGTGAGGTCACACTGCTACATCTCAGCTCTGCTAGCAGTTACAAGGTGCTGAGGTTTCCTGCAGCCCTTGTATCTCATCATCCTTTCCAGTAAGAGAATAAAGTGGGGTCTGCAGGGACAGCTTTTTAATAAGCTTTAGTCTGTTGTCACAGGAGGACTAGGTAACTCATTCAGTGCTGCTTACCCAGCATGTGCAGTGCAAAGGCCATTGCCTCCATGTTAGCCAGGCTGCTCCTTTTGGGCAGCTTGCACTCCCAGACCCTTTTCTCCTGCCAATATCAATGAAAAACACTGGGGCCACTGAAAGCCCCGAAGACTATGTCCATAGCTTGCCCCTGAGCACCCATCCAATGTAATTACTAACATGCTCATGTGCTGACAAATGTTTAGCTTTTGCCAGATTGCTGCCAGCCAGACCAAGCACCCAAACAGCCAGAATAAGGATCCAGCGGAGCTCATACCCACACTGTACCCAGCAAACAATATGGATGAGGCCACTGTGTCTTGGAGGAGAGGAAGGTTTAGCACATGAGCACAGGCTGTGCCCTGCCGTTGGAACCAGAGGCAGAGAAAGGCCCAGGCCCATCATTTTGGTTACCACAGGCACAGAGGCATGAATAAGGTGAATTTGAGCTCCATATCAGAAAAAGGAGCAACATCTTAGAATCATAAAACCAACCAGATTGGAAAAGATCTTTGAAATCATCAAGTCCAACCATTACCCTAGCACTGCTAAGTCCACCACTAAACCGTGTCACTGAGGGTCTTATCTCCATGGTTTTCGAACACTTCTAGGGGCGGTTTGTTCCACCACTTCCCTGGGCAGCCTGTTCCAATGCCTAATTCCCTTCTGGTGAAGACATTTTTCCTAATATCCAATCTAAACTGCCTCTGGTGCAGCTTAAGGCCGTTACCTCTTGCCCTTGACCTCCACCCTTGTCATTACCGTAAAGCAGCTGAAAACATCCAAAAAGTAGGCATGAATCCAATTTCTATTCAAGCAGAGCAACAAAAAATAAAATCATTGGTTACAGTGATGTCCTCTGCTTATACAGTTCTTTTTCCACAGGATTTTTACATGTGCCAGAAAACTCATAAAAATACAAAGCACCTTGTCTAATAGCTGCTGAAATGCTGGATTTAGTATGGGTTTATTACATAGTTATGACTATCTATACAGCTATGTTAGAAGCAGTAGGTAAAAAAGATTCTGCTGTGCCTCTTTGATCATGATGGAATATAAATAACTGTTTGCTTTAGTCAGATATATTCTGCACAGTGGACATAAGATCAGAAAACTAGCAAGCTTTGAACGTCTGAGGAGCAAATGCTTGCCTGGTACTTCTAGCACAGTAAAGGAAGGAATTGACATCAAACTCTGTGACAAATTATGCTGTAATGTTGTATATGCTAAGTGAAAATATGGGAGGAGGTAGAGCTCTTGGGCTCAATGCATGGATGTCTTTGTGTAGTTATTTGTTTTCTTATTTATATTATTCACAAAGGATTGTAGTGAATGAGATTAGTGCAGCTAGACAAAGCAAAGCCTTGCTGCATTACCACATGACTGAGCATGCTATCTGGCTGAACAGAAGTGAGTCTGATGAACAGGCTGACTAAAAACCCATTGCACTAGCTCCAGTGAGGCTGGTATTGTAGAAGGAGCAAACCCCACATTGCCTTAGTGTGGGATAACACTGGAAAAACTAGATCAGTGAAATCCACCTCTTTTAGCATGTGTGTTCAGAGTGAGCCAGGCAGAGAAGCTGAGTTTAGGCAGCAAGAGATGTATTCTCCACTTCTTAGTTTTTGTAAAACAAAAAAAAAATCTGTATTCTTATTGGTTGAAAAAAAAAGGGGGGGGGCGGGGGGGAGGGAAGTAGGAACAGGAATGAAAGATGACAAAAGGAATGAAGGAAATAAAGAACGGTCAAAAGCTAAAGCTTAATATTTTCAGACTCACACAGATGAAAAAAATGTAAGGAAGGTTTACCCTCAGTCCAGCTGATAAATGATATCTCAAAAAGGAAACGTGACAGGAATGGAAAGATTATGAGTCAAAATACAAGGGCACTGTTAATAATTCATTTCATTGTCCTGTGTTTATGTTTTCAAAACTGCAAACCTTTCTCTTAGCCTTCATTTTGACAGAATAAAGCAAACTGATTCCTTGTATCCCATAGTCTCATCTACTAAAAAAGCCAACTCTAAATGGGATGAGAAGCAAAAAGGTCCCCCATTCTTATGAGCAGCAAGTTGAACAGAGTGAATAGGCAAACTACAGAGGGCTTTTCATTCAGCAAGCATTGGGAAAGCCTAGAAAATTGGGGTACCATTTCACACTTATCTTACAAAGGCCTCTTTAGGTTTGGGAACACTGGCAGTCAGTCATGCTGTCAAGATGAATCCCTTTTGGCAGCTGATAACTAACACAGATCTGAAGAGCCACATAACATCTATGAACCCCAGAATTAAACATTCTCAATACCCATCAGAAACAGAATACATTTTTCTGGGATACCTACACATTCAGCTGAGCAAAGACCAGCTAATTTCGAGTACCTCCAGGAAAAAAGGCCACAAATCAGCCATCTAGTTTGTTTGCACCTATTACCAATATCATCTGTAGGTATCTTTCAGCAGAAGGCATATACTTGTTCCCCACCATCACTTCTTATGTGAACATCATTCAGTATGGGTTCAGTTTCCTTCCAAACCACAAGCGACTACTGGCTAAGAGCACAGAGAAAATAATATGGTTCTTTATAACAAAATTTATATAAATAAATAATGAGAAATAAGGAAAGGGAAAATTAGTGATGTGTTTACTAACATTAAGGAGAAGCTTGCATGCAGCATCACCTTTTCTGTACAGCATATCTAAAGTATCCAGTAAGATTCTCAGATGAACTTGACATGTGGGGTTTACATGACCAGATGCTGGTAATAGAAGGGATGGAGGGGTAGCCTCTGTGAGAAAAGGCCAGGTGCTCCACCAGTTGTTGGACACAGCTAGATCCAGCTAGCTGCAAGATGGACCTACCGCAGGACACAGCTGAGCCAATGAGTGATGCTGGTGGCACCTCTGTGTTGACATATTTAGGAAAGGGTTAAAAATGCTGCACAGCAGCTGTGAAAATGAGGAGTTATTAAAAATGGGGGAGAAACAGCCCTATAGATACCCAGGTCACTGCAGAAGGAGGGGAGGAAGTGCTCCAGGCCCCAGAGCAGAGATTCCCCTGCAGCCCATGGTACAGGCTGTGGTGAGGCAGGTGTGCCCCTGCAGCCCATAGAGATCCATTATGGAGCAGATATCCACTCGCAGCCCCAGGAGAACCCCACACTGGAGCAGGGGGATGTGCTCTGAAGGAAGCCGCAGCCTGTGGAGGGCTTGTACTGGTGCAGGCAAGACCTATGACCCATAGGGAACCCATGTTGGAGCATTCTGATCCTGAAGGACTGAACTCGTGAAAAGGACCCATGCTGGAGCAGTTTATGAAGGCCTGTACCACACGGGAGGGACCCCACACTGAAACAGAGGAACAGCATGGAGAAGTGGCAGAGAGAAAGTGCTGACTGCAAACCTCCATGAGTTTAGGATTAGATTAAGCACCCACCAGAAGTCACTACTGTTGCACAAAATCTAGAAATATATTTTCTTGATTGCAAAAGTGACTTAATGATAAAATGTCATCTGGAGGTTGGAGGGGTTGTTATTTCCCTTCTCCACTAAAATAATCGTGCGCAAGCTGTGAAAGCTGGGAGCTTTGCCCAGAAGAAGGACGTTGCTTTCAAGTGAGCTTCACAGGTTCAGGGAATTTGAACTGAGCATAACATTTGATGCATTAATTGGAGCTCTTGTCAAATGTAACATTTCTAGAGCATGATGATGTCTTCATTAATCATGATGATATTAAGTATATGATAGCCAAAATGGAAATAAAAGCCAGGGATACCAGACTGAAATTACTTCAACGCCCCCCAGAGGAGGGAAGCCCTTGAGAATTTGGACTATATACTTTCCAGTTTGCAGTATGCTAAGAAAGACAGGACCATGTCCTAATTTTAGATGCACATTTTGAGTTCCTGCTGCTATCATCTTTGGTAAGCGTGTTTCCAAAGTTATACTGTGCACCTCTGCTAACTTATTCATAGTTGGTAGCAATAGAGACAGTATCAAGTTAAAATTAATTTGAGTTTTTACACAGAAGTGAGGCTGAGTCTTTTCTTCCTCCAGCAGAAATATGATTAAGTTTTTCTATTTCACTTTGTCCTAGAAACAGGGGAGATCCATAAATTACAGCAGCATAAAGGCTTGGCCTTTTCACCTCCTGATAAAGCAGTCATTTGAAGAATGTTCTTCATTTCTTCAGCCCATTGAAGAGAAACTCTGCTTTTCCCAATGGGTCAACTCCTCAAACGCATTCTTTCAGTTTAGTTGCTTACCTAATATGACATTGATGTTTTCATTTATCTCATTTGTGGTAAGTGAAAGGTCTTGTCAATAGGGATTTGGCACATCTTAAAGTTTCAGTCCGATTTCTTTTCCATTTTAATTAAATAATTTCCTAATACTCAGTCTTTTTATTGTGTCACGCTGAGCTGACAAGAAATTGTTTCTTTTCAAGGTTCCAGAGACTTTTCCCAAGGTAGCTACAACTCAATCAACGTAGAAAAATGTTTTTCCAACTTTAAAGGGCTGAAGGTCTCAGTAGATACTTGCTATGATGTTAAAAGGTAACTCAGAACCTGTAGTTGGAGTGTGCCAAATTTAATTATAAAAGAACCTTAATGCAGGTCAACAAAATTCTCTTGAAGGTTAGCTTGTTCCAATATGCTTTGTACGAAGTATTGCAACTGAAACATACAACCTCTTCAAAAGGCTTGAGAAGGACATTGTCAGCTAGAGTGAGCAGAAACTGTGTTACTTACAGGGAAACAGGGAGATGATTAGCCTGTGTGTTCAGCATTATCATGGAAAAAGTTGTCAGCTGGTTCTATTTGGCAGTGCCATGAGAGTGAATAGCAGCATGGAAGCTGCTGTTGATTCACTGGGAGCACTGGAGGTCTGCCTACAGTGACCTAGGGCATAGTTGCAGTGGCTCATGGCTTTCAGGGAGAAGAGCCATGCTGTCTCCATCTACACCAAAGAGATGAACTGCACCAAGAGCAGAGGAAAGCAAAGGGCCTGGGAAAAGAGGGTACTCTGTCTGGCACACCAGGTACTAGGCAACTTCTTCGCATATCCCAAACTGTCTTTTCGTGCCATGCAACCTTAAAGACATTGTCACTTAACAGTGTCAGTGTAGCCAAAAATTTACTAAAGATTTGACGATTTATCTAAGATCATATTCTCACAGAAAATACCTGCTTTTCATCCTTCTTCAAAAAACTTCATAGTACTCTACTCAATAATAAGGTGTGAAAGCACACTTACCTCAGTTACCATAGGTATCAAATCGAGGCAAAGAAAGATCTAATGATCCTAAACACTAGAATTAGTTTAGGATCATACCCATTTCATGTGCCAATGCCCTGACGCATGCCTTATTTTCCAGCCACACTGGAACCCCTTCCCTGTATGTGAGCAAACACAGCTTTACATCCATCCTTTACAGCAACCTAATTCCAGAGCCAGCCATGGAAGAGGCTTGGAAGTTTAGGGAATAATTAATTTGTAGGACTTGACGTCCCTTATGAGATGTTTTACCGGGCATAAGTTATTGCAGCATGCAATTCTAGTCCTTACTTACACCATATATTTTTACAGAGTACATTATTTACATTATTTACAGAGTACTTTATTTACAGAGAACCTAGTGATGATTTTTAACACACTGAACTAGTCCAGCTCTCATTTAGAACTCCTTCTCTGTTGGGGAAAACCCACAGGGAGAAAATCTTTCAGCTTCTTATGACATAAATTATCGTTACCCTGGAAGCAAAAGGAGAAGAAAAGGAAAATATCTTGACATTTTTGTAAGTACATATTCGTTAATAAATTAAATGTGCAACTCGTGGGTAAATAATCTTGGGTCTGAAAATCAGGTGTAAAAAATGCAGTAAATAATTTAGTAATGCCTTTGGAATCTTGGTTTTGTATGTCAGAAGTTGAGCGCCCAACCATATCCCAAGCAGAGCCAGAAACCACAGGGAAGGCTGGTCCAACTGCTCCCATCAGTTCCTAGCTCTCAACACACAAAGGAAAGGTGAGTTCAGAAGCTCCTACTGTAAATGGACAATGTCTAAGAACACCTGCTTGCTCTGGGGGATGATGAGGAAGCTGGAAAGGATTGTGAGGCGTAGTCTTATTTGTTTGTGTTTTTTTTTTTTTTCCTGGGGAAAAGAAGATGGAAATGGCAATGCCCCAGAAGAGAATTCTCAAACCAAGGTCTGGCACCTGTGAGGCAGCATCTAGATGTAAATGACACCAAATCACTGTTTTCTCTCCCCATCAGAAACTATCATCTGATCTTTCTTGTGGTATAAACACATGCCTCTTAGCCGATCTGACAGATGGTACTGCTTGAGCACAGCAGCTAAACTGGCTGCGCTTATACAAATAGTCAGACATGGCAAATAGTCTTTTGCATTCTTCCAACATGCACAGACTGTTTCTTCTTTGGTAAACTCACATGCTAAAATAAAATGTATGTCAATTTGCTGTCTGGATTTTCCATCTAATCAAATTTGGGGATACTGGCAAGTGTTTTTCCGCTCAAGATGACTGAAATACTTCACAGAAACAGACAAGACTATTTCTGAAAAATGTTAGTTTATATTCTGAGAAAATGGTTTGGTAAGGCGTTTAGCAATTGTACATGTTGTACTTCGTACATGTTGGCTACTGAGTCAGGAGAACAGGAACAATCTGTTTTCCTATGGCACTACATTCTCACTGGTGGCCAGATGCCTCCCAGGTATGTACCCAGACAGTTCTTTTTGAAACAAACGGACTGGCTGTATGCAAAGGTAGATGAACTTCCATTTAAGAAGTGGTAGGCTGAGGGGAGGGAGCCATATCTGAGTATGCCAAGGTCTGTGTGGGAAGAGTCCTAGTCCAGGCTATATTAATTCAAAGGTACAGAATTAGACACAGTTGCCTAATCTGTTATGGGTTTACGCCAATGTTGGGAGCCTCTCAGATACATGTAGGCACATGTCCCCCAGAATAGTTGGCTGCTTTCATTCTCACTTAATCAAAGCAAAAATATCACTAATCCAAAGAAAGAGAAAGAATCAAAAAATAACAGAAGTCACATCCCTTCTTTTTGGATGTAGAACAGGAGATGTTGCTATTTTGTGCTTGTATTCCTATTCCTTTCCAGCTAAGATGCAAAAATAAAAGAGAAAGGAAGAAAATGAAAGGAGGCATGTATGAGGGGTCATCACTGGCCAGGCCTGGCTCCCTGAGCACCACAGTAGTGGCAGCTCAGCCTGTTCTCAAGCAGTTTTCTCCCTCTTTTTTTAACACTTTCTACAATCTCTCAAGACTTCCCTTTTTTTGTATGCAGCAGAGGTAGGATTTAGTCATACAAATCCACTAACTCATTTACCTTTCACAGAGGGATTATTTCCCAAGTATTTCTCTCTTGCTTGCCACAGGTTCTTTTGAATACTGATATGGCAAAAGTGGTTAGAGGGTACAAGGCAACACTTCCTACTTTTGAAAAATCATAGGATTTATATTATCCATTAGATCAAGACACAGGCTAAGAAATGGCCACTAGAGAAATCACACAGAAAACAAAAGAACTGAAATATCCCTCTGAAAATCACATTAGCGGTGCAAATGTCGAAGGTGATGTTTGTTCCACATGATTCATCTAAACAACATATCTTTATGGTAAGGACTTTCAAGATAATTCTTCTGGGGTTTGAGTGGAGGGTTTTTTTTAGTTTTTTTTTGTATATAAAGTAATCTAGCAAGCATTCCTGTGCTCTCTATAATGCTGTCATACTAGCCATAAATGTTTGAATGTTAGTTTTCTGATGTTTCACTTTCTTCAGAACTTTATAACATCTACATCTGATTCTGTCTAATGCTTACTGGGAAAACAGAAGGAATCATTAAAAATATCCTGTTTTCTATGCAACAACATAGAGTTATTTGTAAAGAAATAAACAAGCAGCTGTAAAGAATGTGTTTTGAGAAGCCTTGTATGTGATGCCCAGAGACTGCTTCTGGAATTAAAGCACAGAGTAGTGGAGAACTTGGACTGCCTGACCATAGTAAGGTATCTCCTTTAAGCCCTTTCAAAACATGGCAGGAATATAAACATCAGTGTGACAACAGGAAGGTACAGTGCATAAACAAAGAATTAAAGGAAAGAGTTGACTCATCTTGATGCCTTTGGAGTTATAGTAAGAGTAACCTGTCTTTCAAACCTGAATACAATAGTCAGCTTTTACAACCTAGAAGCCTTTTGTGAATGTGAGATCTGTCGCCCACCACATACAGCTTTCAGCGGACAGTGCCAAATGAAATTCAACATGTCATTTCCTAAAAGAATGAGAAATAATGCAATCTATTGCAATGTAATATAAATCAATACACGGGAAAAATACTAAAGAAGCTGGGAGATGGCGTCCTTCACTAGATGCTCTAGAATAAATCTCATGAGCTATGCAGGATTAAAAACCTGTTTCTGGTAGCTTGCCTTCTCTATTAAATGCATTCACACCTTTTTTCCACACTGTCCTCCAAAAGGTCTGGCACCACAAGCCTTAATCCTGTGTACAGGGTAACAGGGTTCCTAGATGAATTTAATGCATGCAGCCCTTTTTCAACGGGATAACTGATCACTAACCAAGGTATTTCAGGCAAAGTGTATTGAAATGTTAAAACCAAATAGCAGTTTTCACTGTGAGATAAATATAGAAAAGAGAATGTGTTTAATGTGAGTATATCCATACTCCAACAACAGCAGTGCTTGGGTTTAGCAGGTTATAAACTAGATCATTTCCTTTATTTGGGGCTGTACATCAGAGGAAGAGGGATGCTGCATTTCTTCTGTTTGAATAGGAATGTTTAAAGCTGCCAGATATATATTTGAACAGCGTCAATCTAGGTGCTTTGCCACAGTGTCAGGAGTCTAACTGTTAATGCTGTCACAAGCACTAGCAGCTTCCTTGGACTTTGTTTACAACAGCAAGAAATTCGAGGTAAGGGAGTGTTGAACACAAAAATATCTGAAGATAATTTACCTTAGCAGAAAGTAAGCAGCGAGCATGGCTGTGAAGAGCAATTTCCCCTGGAAGGTTCAGAACCTGCCCTGCTATCAGATACTGAGATTCCAAAATCCCTTGGGAGAATCCAGCCTTTCTACTTGCTAGGTCTGAATCCTTGAAACAATTCCAACATGGATCTTCTGAGACAGAAAAACACTTGATAAGGAGTGTTTTACCAATTTAAAAGACTTGGAATATAAGCAAATGCTGTTTAATTAAAATGTTGAAGCACTTTTGATAAGAAATGCTGCTAAAATGGTGCTTAGAGTTCTCCCAGATTGGGAAGCAATTAGCATACTTGTACTAAAAGAAAGGTGTACTTCCAATAATTCTCTTCCCTGCTTATTATAGCTGAATACCACTTGTACTAAAATTAAAAGTGCACTCACTCTTCCTCATCAACTCATCAAAGTGCTTTAAAATTTATATGGATGTGGGGTTAGCATCAGTGTTCCAGGTCTGGGAGTATTTGAACAAGACAAACTTGACAAAGAGCACTCAGGAGTAACGTATATATCTAACAAAAAGTGAAGGAAAACAAATCTTTTCATTTAAAAGGCAAGCTTTACTCATTTGTTTCAGTTGCATCTGGGATTGACTCATGGCTCCCATTATAGAATCATAGAATCATAGAATAGTTAGGGTTGGAAAGGACCTTAAGATCATCAAGTTCCACCCCCCTGCCATGGGCAGGGACACCTTGCTCTAAACTATATCACCCAAGGCCTCGTCCAACCTGTCTGGCTCCCATTCCAGCTATGTAGTGGGGTGCACACCTGGAGGGAAAAGAGAGACCACAGTTTTCATCAGTGCTCCACTACTGGAAAGGCTCAATCTTTAGAAGCACACTGTGAGGATGAAAGGTCATTCAAACTTTTGACTTTGAGGTCTTTTAATATGATCTGGCTAGTATGTGATTCAGATCAGCATTCAGTGCAGCTGCCTCTCATCCTGCTATCATCAATTCACACCCAGCCTTTGAAAGCTGAAGACAGACAAATGTTTTGATGCAATCTTCTTTAGCAAGTGCTCTGGGGGAAAGGTTTTAAGCTGTACAAATGAGAAAAAGGGCATAGGAGAAAAATCAGAAGAAACTGAAAAATAGCTATGAATGTGTACAAGGAGGGACTGGGTGTTCAAGAAGGCTACAGCAGTGCGAAGGAGAAGGAAGATAACAAGGAGGGTAGCAGGGTCTGGGAAACCAAAGGACTTTAGAGAGTATTAGAGACCAGTTATCTCTGGTATTCTTGAGACCTCTTCCAGCCCCTCTGTGTGTCGGCTTCTCCATTACTGACAAATATCCTCACCTTACGCCATACCCAAATCATGGCAGATACACCCTCCGTTTCATACTGAAAAAAAAACACTTTCCAGTAAACCACAACACAGGCTTCAGACTATATTTCATTTTTAACTGAAACTCACCTCCTCAGACACAAAAGGTGAATTATATCTCAAGGTACTGCCTGCATCCTAAAGGAAACCCAAGACAGGTATGTTTACAGCCAGTTCATTCCACCAGGGAAAACCTCTAAGCCATGTGAATGTAAGACCGTCCACACCACACAGCATTGGCATCAGGGATTGGTCCTTGCCTCCTTTATTTATCAGCATTAATAGAGCCACTGAGCTCCTCTCCTTGTCCCCAGGGTACAGTGCCATCTGTTATCTCATGTGCCTAACACTAGCACAGAAAAAGACGTCTAAGCCCTGAATGCTCATGGTGCTGTAAGGTCTTCATCCAAATCTTTGCCTCTGAACATAGGTAGAAACGTTCATAGACAGAACTTCCTAGGACTATCAAAAGCCTTGGGTGAGGCTGTTTCTTGTGTAAGGTGCTTTATTTCATTTTTTTAATAAAATCTGTATTAATTTAATCATTGAGACCTAAACTTACTGATCTTCATCTTCTCTAAATAAATACAAGATGAAAAAGGGAACCAGAAACCAAAGTGCAAATCAGAATCTAACCTGGCCAAGTACAGAGTTAGGTAGCGAAGACGTTGTGCATTACAGTCAACACTTCAAACTGCATGACATATGAAGTTAATTCCCCTGTGTAAAAATTCTGTAAGGCACAAGAGACAATTGCAGAAAGAAAAACTGAAAAAGTATTCACTGATTGCTGGCATTACACATTAAAAAATAAGATTTTGAAGAGCCTAGAAAGGAAGTGTTGCCCTGTGCAACTGATGGTGTAAACTGTGAAGTTATTCTTCATTTCCTCATCTATTCAATGTCACACACAGTCTGGGAGCATGAGACAGGCGTATGTCTGACACAGACACATCACTCAAGTTGTAACAAATAATGGAACTGGTTTTGGCACATACCTAGCTACTTCACTTGTGATTTTCAGTGGCTGGAATTGCTAAGTAATTCCCATTCAAACTTTGCATTTTCCAGCGCAAAGTTAGTGAAGAAATAAAAGTGCATGCAGTAACTGATAGTCCCAACAGTTACTACAAAAAGTCACTCCAGTCATTTATTTGTGCTGTGAGATCTCATTTGCAGTTGAGCCGCTGAGGATTTTCCTGACTACGAAAGTGCTTGCATCTCCTTTTGCAAACTGCGTGTTCAGGCTGGTAATCCCATGCTTTTCTGAGCATGCATTTGTCAAAAATTATTTATCAAAAAATTAACTTCCATCTGGGTGGAGTCAGCATCATATCAAGAAAAAAAAAATTAGCATACCTACAAAGGAGACATAGAAATGGTCTAATATTGCTTATCTGCCTGTAGACATAAACTACATAGAAGACTTGGCTTAGGTGATCCACTGAAGAGAAGTTTGGTTAACACCTGTCAATGTTATGTAGCTAATGAAGAGTTGGAGACACAAGAATTTATAAATTGCACGTTCTGAGTGTACACTAGAAAACACAACCTGTAAGTTGCTAAATGCTGCTTAGAGAGGCCATTTTGTCCTGTATCTTCATTTTTCAGGAAATTCATCATGTGCTGTAATAGTCACAAAGATTAACAATATTTAAACTTTATAAAACTGAGTTTCATAGTGGGGTTTTTGGGTGCCTTACCGTCACCAGAAACCAAAACAACATCATCTCATTTCACAACACAAATCTTTTCCCAGAAAATGTCTGACTCAAAGCATATTTGTCTAAATGAGAAACTGACTTCTTATATAAAAAACTGATTCCAACCCCAGTCTTTAAATGTGGAAACTAAAATGTATAGGACTCTTGCACAGTTTTTGGGAGCCACCATTTCATGGAGCAGATTTTCTCTAGAGTGAGAATGAAAAGGGAACCACAACACTTCAATGAGATAATGAAAGCCAAAACTGAAGTAAGTGACTTCAGGGCTTTTGCAAATTTTTGGCTAGCATCAGTAATAAAAATGATACATACATCCACTAATGTTTAGGCAAAAGAAAAATGAGGTTTTAATGTAATGAATGCTAAAGCTGGCAGATAATCGATCTCATAGAAGGGGCCATAATGGCAATGAAAATGTAGGAAACCTCACAGATAGTGGAATGGCATGGTTTGACTAGGGAATGTTACCTGGCCGCTGGCACCAATTAGCCATAAGGATCACACAGCCATAAGAGAATTAACAAGAAGCGTATAAACTTTTTTTTTTAGTCATGATATAACCTGAAATAACTTATCTATGTTTTTATTAATTGCTACTCCCTTTGTTCTATGCTATGGAAATATAAAACCCCAAATATTGTTCAAATGCTTTTGTCAGCATTCTTCTAACAATTTAGCAATTGGCTGCTATCACTGCTTGACAAAAAAGAATTAGCTTATTATTTAGAAATCAGTCATAAGCCTCATCTCCAGCCAGCAGGCACTATTTTCTGTCAAGATTAGTTGGGTGTAATCCTGTGTCTCCACATCTGGGGGCAACAAACAGGTATCAAACATTGAGAAGGGAATTTTCAAAGTCTTCTGTGGGAATGGGATGACTACTTTGTACTTAGTTTAGAATTATGTATATTTGCATTTGTTATGATATCTATTTAAAAGGTTGGACCAGATGATCTTTTGAGGTCCCTTCCAACCTCAGCTGTTCTCTTTTTCGAGGAACTGAGCTAGCAGAAACCATTTCCATAGAAGGCAGCCTGATTCCTGTGTGGTTCTTGTGTGGCTTATTTGTGGACATATTTAAGACCCCAATGAAGTCCAAAGAGGTGTCCCTATATAAGTTACAGCAAAATAACAATGCATAGTCAAAGAGTGGACTGTAGTGTAATATTTATTTCATAGAATCATAGAATATCTAAATTGAAAGAGACTCATAAGGATCATGAAGTCCAATTCCCTACTCCTCACAAGACTACCTTTATGTAAACCATATGGCTAAGAGCATAATCCAGATGCTTTTCTAAATTAAAAATAATTTTATTGTGCCAATAAAATATGCCCAGAATTCTTAAAATACTTCCACAAGGGGCTAATTTTAAGACAGGAAATCCCAGAAGGTACTTAGCATGTGAACTTTAAATGTAAAATCAAATACACTTTGAGAATAAGTCTGTTGACTTGATTTAGGTCATTGTCAGGCTGGTGGCAAACAGTGAATTGGAGAATGGCAAGATGGGGAGCAGAAAGTAAAAAAATTCAAAATACCTACAGTCTTTCCAAGGACAAGTATAGCATCCTTTGCAGTTCACAAGAAATGGAGGACATGCCTAGAGCAGCAGTTGCAGAAGAGGTTTTCCTCCATTGTCAGTTATTGTACCATTCGTATGTTTTATTATAATATGAATCTACTAAGTAGATTACTAGCATTCTCTCATGTTATTTGCAATTAATTGATCCTTTTCTTTCACAAATAATTGCTTCTGTTCTCTTTCATAAATTCCTTCCAAGTTCTTCAGTGTTCAAATTCCTTCCAAGTTTTTTAATGTTCCCATGCAATGAGCAAGATGGCTTCATTGCTAGTACTTAATGTAGGAAATGGCCCTCAGTTACCAAACACCTGCACCAGACAAATAAGCAGTGAGTTAAGCAGTACTGTTGTACCAGCATGATATTCATGGCACCCATTGCTGTATAACTATCTGTCTTACCATAGAAACTACAGCCTATGTGTTCTGAATGATAGGCTTAGTTTTGTGAAGAAGTTTTCTGAATTTATTTTAGCAGAAAGTCAAGATACCTGATAAATGATACTAGCCATCTGGCTTTAGGATGCACTGATTTCCCAGAAGGCTGCTAGGAAAGTAACATAACTACATCTCACATTGCAAAAAATGCAGAGCAGGACATCTGCCTAGCCTATTTGTGTCTGATGGTGCAGTCACACACATAAGAAGTTTATGAAGTTTATAACAATAATAGTAATAATAAGGAGATTTCAATAGGCTGTAGTTTGTCACTCAAATTTTGGCGTAAAAATTCATTATATAACAAGAAAGCTCTCTTTCATTGACTACTTTGTTGTACTTCTACAAAGCTGAGTTCATCAAACTGATCAATGATTATGACCCAAAACTTCAGCCTTATAATTACCAAGTTGTTCATCTAATCCTGGATATGGCGATGTTACAAAAAGGATGTAAAGGCTTTGTAATCAAACTATCAAATGACCAGGCTTCTGAAGAAGTTGTATAAAGAAATACTTTTATTAAAAGATTAGTTGGGGAAATAGCATCTTCAGTGAAATGAACATGGGTAAGACTTAACAAAATGTCTAAAACTACTGGGGACACATAAAGTGACTTACAAAAGCCTAAAGGGTATAGTCTGACAGAAGATAGTACTTACACATGAAAAATATGATGGCATAAATTAGTAAAAAAATAGATTAGATTTCACCTGCACAATAGCTGTACTAAGCCTAATTGATTGTCTGCTTAAAGAAGGTTTGAGTCATTGTTTTAAGCTTGTTTCAAGTTGCAGGCATGAATTAGAAAAAATAAAACCTGTTTCTGTACTTAAGAATGGAATACAATTATGGACAATGTCCTTCAGCCCTTCAGAGTCTTTCAAGACAAGACAAGCCTCCTGGCTAAAGCTAATGGTAGCACTGTGTTAGGGGACTTTTACACAAAAGCTCAAGGTGAAAATAGAAAACAACACACTTAAAAGCTTGAAAGTCACCAACACAGAATTACTGCAGTGAGATCACTGAGACAAGCATCTTCTACATCAAAGCAAGAAGGTCAGACAGATCCTAACACGAGTTAAGCTGATGTCTTTAACCATTCTAGAAGCCTAGCTTAAGCGTTTCTTATTCATAGAAGTCATTGCTGCTGAGAAAGCATTTTACTGACACTACTGTGCTGACACTACTGTGCAAGCAGATCATGGTGTGTCTGAATACAGGTTAGTAGAACTATGCCCAAGTATACAATTGGCCGTGTTTTTACTGGCAACTAAAAAAATGTTGAAGAGCAATCCTTGGCACCAAGACCAAGTGGCAGCAACTAGCTCAAAGCCATGCTGCCAACACCTACGTAAATTTGGTCTTAGAATGAGCCACCTAGAGTGGCCCAAAGCAGAGGTAGGGTGAGAGGTAACATTCACAAAGTGATCCAGTGCTCAGGGTCACTCCTTCTGCCACTCTTACTTAACTTTATAGGCATAGCCATAACCATATTATTCTATAGTACAATATCTGGCTAAGAAATATGTGTTATTTGCTTTACAGGCCTTGAAGATGTCCTCTAGACAAACAATTCACACCACACAACATTATCCTTCAAAGATCAAAGACTTCACTTATTATTAAAGCCTAATCTGAAAAGTCTTTTTTTTTTCTTAACTCTGATGTTCCTGTTCAACCTAATCTTACACGGTAGTTGTGAAGTGATCATATAAATTAATAATACTGTCCTGTGGCCATAGTCTGACATAACACTGTTTCCACAGGTCGTGTTGTGTAGAAAAAGGCATTTCATTATTTATAGTTAGGCAAGTACATTCACTTCTATAATTTGAATTAAGAATAATCTAAATAATTAGACCGTTACTGCTTCCCTAATGATCTAATCTGTTTCAAGTGTAAACGCAAGAGGGAGAAAGCAGGTCAGTCTTGGTTTCAATGATTTTTAATGACAAAACACGAAATATCCTTTAACTTAGTTTGTTCTATCCTTCAGTAATAGTTTTACTTTTAGCAAACACAGCCTGTGTTCATTAAAACATGTTGCTGTTCCAACCTTGATCTTACTGAATACATTAAGAGGTAGGTCACTTAACAGGTCTTTTCTTTTTCTTTTTAATTGAAATCAATGAAACTGACCCTGGCAGGTAAAACTAATTAGATCATTAAAGAAGTAGCAATATTTTTAATGATGAGATATGCTCTGTTCAACTTGGAGTTCTTTCTAAAAGAAATTAGTTTGAAACCAAAGCATAGGTGAAGTTTTTCCTGAAGAAACTTCTTCAGGAAGAAGAATTTTGAGGAAAATACCATAGAACTTGAAATTCAGCCTTTCATGGTCTTCAGTATTGCAAGAAATCGGAGTATGACTCTAGCATATCTCCACTCATGTAAGCAGAGGCAAGTCCACAAACACAAGCAAATATTGTACCTCTTGTATTTGGGAATTCATCCTATTGTGACTGGCATTAACAACCTCACATCTTTGGACTAGGGAGGCTTTCAACTCTGGTGTTATTCAAAATCTCTTCACAGATCCCATGAAAAAAACATGTATAAGCTTTAGATTGAATGACTCAACAGGTGATGAAGAAAGCTTATAATCACAGTGGCAGTGGCTTGTTTTATACATCAACAAAAACAGTCCAATAAATACCAACCCATCAAGAAAATTGTCATCAGTCACTTAAATGATTATTTAGATATAAATAATTGTGTGTATGAAAATCATAACTAGAGGATAGTTCTCAGATCTTGAGACAATACATGAAACTCTCTCAGATCATGAGACACTAGATAAAATTCAGCCATAATAAAAATTTACCTCCACATCCTTAGGAAAATTTCCTCAGAAATCAGTGACATTATCCTTACCCATAAACTTTCAGGCAGTTCTATACAAGGGCAGAAATGAACTGTGATATTACCTCATATCACCAAGTAACTGCAATAGCATTCTGTCCATTCTGCTGCATTGAAGGAATGAATGCATATAGATCAATTCATTTTAATGCATAAAATGTAAGCAATCAACATCGTTTAATCCATTTTTTTTTAAGTGAAGGGATTTTCACTATTTTTGAAAGGAGTCTGTAATTGTACACTCATTTATGCAAAATTAGCTCATCTTGCAGGAGAGCAGTTATTAGTGGAATGAAAAGCATCATGCTAAGTAAACAGCTATAATAACATCAGCAAAAAATCCAAAGACATTTCAAAAATAAATATTTATAAAAAATAAAATAAAAACAGCTCATGTTGAATTTTAGGAGTATATTCCTGTTATTGGCTACAAAACAAATAGCCACAATGTAGATAAAACCAAGGAAAAAAAAAAGGACAAAAAGAAAAAAGCAGGAACATGTTAAAAGTTAATACATTACTAAAAATAAGCCATGAAAAAAAAAAAGAAAGAAAAATCAGTAGTAAAGTATTTATTATGAAAAGGTTGACAAATACATGGTACATATTTTATTCTGTCAAGTGATTGAAGAACAGCATCTACCTCAAGGATCTATTTTGCTAGAGCACCATAATCAACATGGGATTTAACAGCAGAATGCAGGTTTCTGAATGCAGATACCTTGTGCCATAAAAATAAAGCCTGGGTGGTATGGAATTGGACTTCTGAGAGTCCTTCACTATTCTGGAATGGCCTTAGGCACCAGGTGAGATCCCCAGGCACGTTTCACATGGCACATGACATGTGTGGGCAACCAAATCCAGTGCTGAAAATTAACCTTGAACATTTGGGGTGAGATTTAGCTTACAGTGTGTAGTTTCTAAACACAAGCGTGATGGCTAAGCTCCCACTTTGGTCCATGGAAAGCTAATCAAGGCAGTTAGGGCCTGTCCTGGGTTCAGCAGTAGCAGTCATTTTTCTCCCTCTTAGTAGCTGGTGCAGTGCTCTGTTTTTGACTTTCAGCCTGGGAACAGTGCTGATAACACCGATGTTTTTAGCTGCTGCTCAGTAATGTTTAGTCTGACCAAGGACTTTCTGAGTCTCATGCTCTGCCAGGGAGGGGAAGCCGGAGTAGTTCAGTTCACCCTAAAACAGACATTTATATCTGGATAGCTGAGTATCTCGCAGAACGTACTGGCCATATAAATTAAAGGATAGTGTGAAAAAGAGAGACTGCTTGCAAGAAACTGAAACTCTCTATCACGCTGGATTTTGTCACTTGGTATTATAGACAAGTTTGTTTGGGAAAGGAAGATGTGTGGAACTGTAGCTTTAGAAAGCCTTGACCTAGCCCAGGTGGAAATGTGCAGTATCCAGAGGCCCATTAGCTTTCACCGGAACAACATATCATGCTACAGAGGGACATAAATGTCCAGTTGAATCACACCAGGAAGCTTTTTCTGGGGAAATGTGACTGATGCTAGCACAGAGTCAGGCTAGCTAATTCAAAACACATAAAAGTACATCTGTGTTAGTAATCCAAAAGAGGAGAAAGAGAAATAAATCTCTGAATACTATACTTAAAATACCACTCCAAGTTATGGCTCCCCATAAATATTTAATAAATGGCATAACTAATAAATGCTTCTTCATTTCAACTCATATCTGAATCTGGAAGGTTTTATTTTGGAAAATTACATCTACAGACACCATGAAGGTAGATTGCTCCCTGGTGATCAGTGAATGAACTTGGCAGGCAGTGGTCACCAGGCATGCTGGGGCTGGGAATGCTCTCTGATGTGTGAATCCTCTTACTTCTACAGGAAAGAGGAGCCTAAAACGCCAGAAAGCATATTAAACAGCAACTCTAAGACTTTCTTGAGGAACAAGCATGAAATTCTCACTGAAGTCAGAGTTGTGTGTATATTTGACTATTTAGGGGCTGAATGTGGCCCAAAACTCTTTGTAAGTTTTAACCAGTGTTTGCAAAAGACCTTATGCGTCAGAGGATAAAATCCAGATCCTTATATTTCTTCAAACTAGAGGCAGCTGCTATGCATTTAACCTGAAGACTGGTCCTCAAAAATACAGCCATTTGTTTCCATACTGTATTTGTTCCTTGGCTGTAATCATTAAACTCCCCCTCACTTGCCTACAATTTGCAGGGATATCCTGGGCATGCAAGTTTTTCAGCATCTCGCTCTCAGGCTCCAAAATGTAAGTTCAGGCAATTCTAGAATTCAAATTCTGAATATGTGAGGCTAATGTATACACAAGGGAATATGAAGGAGTTGCATTTCAGAGTCCCAGTTTTAAATACAAATAAGTATTTAGACTGCAATATTGCTTATTATTTATATTTACAATTATTCATGGAAGCCATAGATGACAAAACAAGGTAAAAGACTTATTCCAAAACAAGACATTCATTTTTTTTATAATTAAGTAGGACTTTTTGTTTTGTTCTGTTATTTAAGGAATAATGGAAAACTAATTTCTCAGTCTGTGCCAACAGGAAATTATATGAGGTGCCCCAAGCTTGTTTCTTGTTTATGCTAGTGACAGGCACCATGAGAATCATAGGATTCTAGAATGATTTGGGTTGGAAAGAGCCTTAAGATTATCAAGTTCCAAATCCGCTGCCATGGGCAGGGAAACCTCACCCTAGACCACGTTGCCCCAGGCTCTGTCCAACCTAGCCTTGAATACTGTTAGAGGTGGAGTATTTATCACTTCTTTGGGCAACCCATTCCAGTGCCTCATCACCCTCACAGTAAAGAACTTCTTCCTTGTATCTAACCTAAACTTTCACTGTTTTAGTTTAAACCCATTCCTCTTTGTTCTATAGCTACAGTCACTGCTCACGAGTCCCTCTCCAGCATCCTTGTAGGACCCCCTCAGATTCTGGAAGCTGCTATGAGGTCTTCATGCAGCCTTCTCTTTTCCAGGCTGAAGAGGATCAGTCCCAAGACTATGAAAACTGTAAATAATAATAAGAGGTCTGCAACTGCCTTGGTACTGTAAGATCATTACCTGCTCTCTTCTCCAAGAACACCTGTGTAGTAACTTGTAATGAACCATTCTCAACTTCTTTCCTTTGACATAGACCTCATAGCAGCCTTCCAGTATCTTAAGGGGGCATATAGGGATGCTGGGGATGGACTCTTCATTAGGGACGGTAGTGGTAGGACAAGGGGTAATGGGTTAAAACTTAAAGAGGGGAAGTTTAGATTGGATATAAGGAGGAAATTCTTTCCTGTTAGGGTGGTGAGGCACTGGAACGGGTTGCCCAAGGAATCTGTGAATGCTCCATCCCTGGCAGTGTTCAAGGCCGGGTTGGACGAGGCCTTGGGTGATATGGTTTAGAGCGAGGTGTCCCTGCCCATGGCAGGAGGGTTGGAACTTGATGATCTTAAGGTCCTTTCCAACCCTAACTATTCTATGATTCTATGACATTCCCTTTCATATCTCTCTGACATCTATCATTATTAAAGACATTGTCTGATAGCATGACCCTCGTGAATCACCATTAATTGTGGTACACACAAAGAAAAATAATACATTCAAAGACCTTTTTTACTGCTAGATTGAACTGCCTTCTTCTCTGACAGGCCCAAGTATCCTTAATTTAACTAGGGAAACAGCAAAAAAATAGTAATTGTTTCTCAATCACTCCTTTTTACATAAGCAGCTAATTTGGTTTTGGTATCCATATTGTAAATGACGAAGTTTGTATTTGATGGTATAATAACTGTCCACATTTCAGCCTGCTGTAATATTTATAGGAATTGGGCAAGAACATGCTAATACAAATTACTGAATATACATTTTTTGTTCCTTCATGTCAACATGTGTTGTGCTGCAGAGCTGAAGAATCTTTTCATTTATCAGCTGAGTTAGATGCATCATCCCTTAGATGTGCTCATTCATTTTTCATCCTTACCAGCAACTTACACTTTTACTACCTGAAAAAGTACAGCATGGTAGAACTGGACAGCTTACCCATAATTGTGAGCACGCACTAAATAAGCTGTCCCAAGCACTTCGAATGCAGCCCCCCACCACTCCAGAGGACTTTGATATGTCAAGACTGATGCATTTTTTCATTTTAAATGTAATTCTGATCTAGGGCTAGATTTATGTGATGTAAATAAGCACCCATTTGTTTAAAAATAGAAGCCACCAATTCCATCACAATGCTACACCAGGGAAAATGATAAGATGGAAAGGAGTTCACGACACCATTGAATATAACATTTTATATATTAATCGAACTACAGCAAAATTTGCTACGAAGTTTACTGGAAACTTCACAGTCTGGATCTTGAAGATAGTAGGAGACATTCACAAGCAACCTGACTCTCAGGAAACAGGTTTGGCACAACTGGCACAGCAAAACAAAGAGTAAAGCAAAGCACAAGAATGACCGGTTGTCAGTTTAGTCTCAAGTTGTGCCTTGAAACACCCAGTAGGATTTTTGACTCTACCATCCTCCAGTAAAACACAGTTAAAGCAAGGGAAGCAGATCCTGGCAAGCTACAACACTGTTCCTCCTTGTTTCCATGCTAGTTGCTGCAGAAGACTGGGACATTGTCTCAGTCTCACCACTTCCTCCTGGTCTCACAAAAATGGTCCATGCCTCCCCAGAGACCCAGCTTCCCAGTTTTTCCTGAGAGCCAGGATTCATATAGTGCCCCAGTACTTGAGCACTAGTATACAGGCGTACCCCTCTGGGAGCTGGGGGGGAAAGGGGGAAAGTGAGGATCAGCTGCTTGGTTCTGGGTTACCAGTTGGGCTTAAACCACGACAGCATCGTTGAACTCCAACCACAACAGCATCGTTGAACTCTTGCTGTCTTCAAGTTTAAGTGGACACACATGAAAGTACATCAGTTCATCAGCTAACTGAACGGCACTTACAGTCTCAGACTGCAATAAAAGCAGGCTGGTTTTATATACAGACAAGCCTGAGCATGTAGACCTTTAAAATCCTGGCACCACTGGCACTTGTGATTTTCTTAATAGGAGAGCAGAACCTAGAGGGATAAAAATAAGTAGCTTTTGATTCTAAGAAATTTAATAGAAACAGACATGTCTGCTGTGAAAAATTCAAAGGATGAAAATCTGTTTTGAAATCCCAGCCCCATGGAAATCCACATTTTCCATTAACTTGAATAAAGTCTCAAGTTTATTGCTGAGACTCAGCTCAGCTCTTTCTTTTCTTGGCTCACCCACAGATATTTCCTCATCAGAGATGTCCACATTTCCTGTGATACAAATAGCAGTTTTACCCCTGGGGAAAGCCCATGGTCCCTCTTTATCCTCATCCTATGTAACCACTACTGGTTACTGTCAGAGACAGAGACAGGACTAGACAGACCTTTTGTCTGAATGAAATGTTCCTGTGTTCCTAGAAGATGAAAATGTGGCATGTTCTTTAACACACCATTAACTCAGATGAATAGTTGTCTTGCATCAGCACAGATGGATTATCCTTGTCCAACTGATTTTAATCACACTACAAAGTCACAATTGATTTAATGGTCCTTCACTGGTACTCGGCTTTTTCATGTTATGCTTTTAGATCTGTGGACATCTCCTGTGGCTCTTGATGCTACATTATGCTGAATTACTCTGATCTTTTCACTGAGTACGGTTTGGGAACCTGTCTTTCTGGACTCACAGAGAGAATTGGAAGACAGCACTAGTGGACCATTAACTGAGGGTGACTTAGCCAATGTAAATGGAAGTGGCACCTAAGCATAACTGTGCAGATTAATCTAAATATGAAGCATCTTAGGTAAGAGCGAATGATGAGAGGAGGCTAGCATCCAACAACTTAAACTTGCAATGATGGCTCATAAGGCACTAACAATTTGAAAACATGGGAAAAGAAGGGAATCTGTTTTTCCCTCTAAACAGAAAATACAACACTGGAAGGAAACACATAGGTCATAGTGGCAAAACCAGCCATCAGAGGCACCCACAGCATCCAATTCTTTTCCTGCTCTGGTCCACCTAAAAAGTAGCTTGCTCCCATTGTTCTTATAGGAAGGCTGTTACAGGCCCTTATTGTTTCTGATTTCCAGCCTACATTTATTCATAGCCCTTGAATACACAGGACTGAAAATGTCAGCACTGAGAGTTGTAAGCGCTAGCAACTTGGAAACAAAAGGTCTTTTGCTTGTATCTAGGGAGTCGTCAGCAAATTCAAGTCATTGTCTGCAAGCAAAACATCTCACATACGTCATGGATGATAAGTCAGTGACATACCTTGTGCCTGATCTCCAGAGACCTATGGAGACATATGCTTAAAGTGCCTGAGTTGAGAAGTCTTGCTAGAAGCATTTAATGGCAGCTGGAACCCAGAGCATGTTTTGCCAGAGAATTAATATAGCAAATCACTTGCTCAGAGGCTGTCTCTCCTATATCTGTTTCGAGTGAGAAGAAACTCATCAGCCAGGACAACAGGCTGACAGTTCTCTCATCAGACAGGTCTAACACATCAGGGATGCAGAAGCAGAAAAAGGCAAGCTGCACCACAGAATTCACCATGAACAGCTAAGAAGCAGAGACGCCAGCCCTCATGCATCATTTTTCAGATTGATGGTTTGGTCTTTGGTAAACATTAAGAACTGGAGCCTTCCCAAAGTCTTGCTGCAGTCTAAAACAAAAGGTCAGACCTCTGGGCAAAAAGGAAGGGTCAGAGGGATTGCAGGGATATTCCAATTTTCTCTCTCGGCTAGGGTTGGAAGGTTAGTTGTTACTCATTTGATCTGAACATAATTTCTGAGAAGGAGAAGGGAAAAGGGTAGATGTATTTGCTCATGCAGCAGCTGCATTCTTGTGCAGATACAAATGAAGAAGCCAGGAAGTATTAAGTATTTAGGGAAGAAGCAGCTTGACCTGTGAAGGGGCAGAAGTGAAGTCCCAGACCTACTTTCCATTTTATGCATGTATTGGTCATTAGGTCATCTCTGGACAAAACCAGGGATAATACCCTGATATCAGGGAGTCTAAGCCCGAGTTCATCCCTTCACAGTTCCTAACCAGGATCTGGATTTTGGATGACTGGCTGTCTCTTTATACCCCGGGCTTCTGAGCAAGCTCAATCCTCAAAACATGGGTGCAAAAAACACTGAACCTATCAAACTGTGGTGCCCAGCAGTGGGATACAGGAAGGGAGCATGTTGAGTTTCATCCTCCAAATCTCAAAACACAACTTGGCCTTTCTTCTCCAAAGCAAGAAGGCTCCTAGGAAAAGGAAACCAGTCTTGAACCTGGAAGAGAGGCAAAGTTATGCTTGTACCAGGACAAAGGCCAGGGCTCCACAGACACGTGGTGATGTAGCAAGGACACCCTGGAGGGCATCTAACACTCAAAGGCAGTTGGGTTTTCTACCCTTTCAGTAGGCACAAGGTGGTTTGTTCATTTCCTGCCCTCTTCACCTCATTCACCTGGATGCCCCTAACTGTTCCATTTGCTGAAAGAAACTAAAGGCTTAAACTAAGCATCTACCTTATGCTGCCACTTGATATGATATAATGTGACATATGATGCCATCTGCAGTTGCAGCTTATATCTTAAAATAACTCAATAGAACATGTCATGACATAAAAATAATAGGAAATGATGCATGAAAAATTAATGCATAAAAGGCAGTAACAGCTGGATGTACAATCCTTTCTTCGATAGTTCCCCACAGTATTCTTGTTGGAACAGTTTCTCATGTTCCACAATTAGAGACACTGCACACTGGCTCCCTCAGCAGTACTTCAGACCACGGCAAATCCTGTTGATCTGCACCACAAATCTGTGGCTTCTGGAGCTTCTACTTTTTAATTGGTAGGATACAGTGTGAATCTCTTACTGAGCATTTTCACAGTTCACCACTTGTGGTAGACAGCACCAACATGCCAGCTTTGATTTTCGTATGGACATTTCAAAGTCCTCCAGGTTCAGAGTTTCTGCTTGATTTTAGGGAGTTGATGTGAAGAGCTGTCCCTGGATTTCTTCGCCTAAGGCATGTTTCAGGGGCACTTGATGTGTCTGCACAAAAAGACAATAGTTCTGCTTTTTTTTTCATTCTGTGTACATTTGGTGTACAAAGGGTACTTTTTTAGTGATACAATGCTTTAAAGGCTATGTAATACAAGTAAAAGATCTTTCATGACGCTGACATTCTCCCATTTCACACATTTCACCTGAGTCAGCTGAACAGCATAGAAGGGTGCAAGGAGCATAGAATTCTGCTTACCATATAATGAAATGAGCCTTTATAATATTTTGGGAAGAAAATAAAATGCTTTATATGTGCAACTGTCCTGGGTTCAGCAGTAATTTTTTTCTCCTTCTTGGTAGCTGGTGCAGTGCAGTGTTTTTGACTTTCGGCCTGGGAACGGTGCTGATAGCACCGATGTTTTTAGGTAGTGCTCAAATGTTTGGTCTGGCCAAGGACTTTGTGAGCCTCATGCTCTGCCAGGGAGGAGGAGAAGCTGGGAGGAAGCAGAGACAGGACACCTGACCCAAACTGACCAAAGAGGTATTCCATACCACAGCACGTCATGCCCAGGATGTAACTGGGAGTTACCCGGAAGGGCTAGGACTGTGGGGCTGGACAAGGTATCGGTCGGTGCTTGGTTGGGCTGGGGGGGGTGTGAGTTATCAATTGGCTGGTGCTGAGGTGTTGTATTCTCTTCCCTTGTTATTTTCTTTATTATTATTATTATTGGTGGTAGCAGTAGTGATTTGTGTTATACCTTAGTTACTAAACTGTTCTTATCTCAACCCATGGGAGTTGCATTCTTTTCGATTCTCCTCTCCGTCTCTCCAGGAGAAGGGGGAGGGCAAGAAGCTGGGGGGAGTGGGTGAACAAGCTGTCTGGCTGGGTTTAAACCATGACAGCAACAAAGCCGATAACCAGTTCCACAACCAATTGCTTTTTCAGGCCAAAAAAGTATTTGTACAGTTGCAGAAGTGAACTCATTGTTCCAAATTTTAATGGATCAACTGCACTCAGTTGAGTGTCACTACGATAATGATCTGACATATGTTGGAGCAAGCAGTCTGTCATCTTAGGTCATTTACTTTGGTTTAGATTAAATGAACTACATGTATTGTTTTCTAGCTAAAACACTGGCTGTTTAAAGTTAAGAGGTGAAAACTGCATTATTCACTCCAGGCTATTTTAATAAAGAAGCATTTTAAGCTTTCAATATAAATATGTATAAATATACACAAATTCCATTGAATAAATGAGAAAAAGAAACATTTTTCCTCAGACACAAATAGCATCATTGTGGAAATTTATTCTTCACACACAATCTTTTTTTTCTGTCATGTGTTTCAGATGATCTGGACTGCAGAGTACTATACCTCTTTCATCAGAGGGCTTTGAAACTTTCCATAATAGCATTGATGCAAAGAAGGAATGCATCCAGGCTGTAGAACATGTTTATTACCCACAAGAATTTTAATATACTTAATAAGAATTTGAATCTCACTGATATTTAGCAAACTGGAGAAGCTGGTTGGCTTGGACTGCATTCACTTTCATGGGCTACTTTACGTACTTTCATATACTGATTATTCCCTAGCATTACTTAGTAGTCACATATGCTGTTCACACTGGCATTACTAATATGTTCTTAAGTTTCTTTCCTATGTCTGGCATATTTGTATGAGAACCTTACATACAGAAGTGCCATCTGTTCAAGTTACATGTAGAGCACTTAGCCTCTGGAGTTCAAGGCAATAAAGATTCCCATGTGCTCCGAAACACCAATCTCCAAGTCAGTCCTGCTAAGACACATTATGATTGACTTTAAACCATAGATGCAAATATACGCATATATTCACTTAGCGAGTTAGCCTTGAAAAGCAAGGAGAAAAAGAAACTGCTATTTCATTCCACAGAATGTTCAAGGTTTGTGGCTAACAGACCAGTCATTGTAAACCTTCAAACTCTAAGCATTTATCTATGTAAAAGCCTTCCTGGACATAGGAAAATCATGGAATTTCCTTATCTTCTTATGGAATTGTGCTCACAATTTTGGGAACAGGACTCCAGATTCTGGTTCTTTTCCTACACCACTTGAAACCTACCATGTGTACAAAAGTGAGAACAAAACAAACCTTACTGACAGTCAGACTTCAAGGAACTGCATAATATAGGCTTTCTATGAAAATGCTTTATCCACTGTTCATTACTTGACACTTAAACAGGCTTTATCTACCAGAGGTCAGGACAAAATACTAAGAAATAAATGCTATCCAAGTGTTTAACGCTGAATTGTGAAGACAAATTGGGAATTAGTGGCTTTGTCAAGTACTTCAGAAAAATGCTACCATCTGACATATTGAACTTTCTACTGCATAACTTCAAGGATAACAAATAGCCTGTCATGTCAGCTCCTGCAATGCAATTAGCATTAATAGCTACATAAAGTAAGCAATTACTTTCAAAGTGTGATGGATGCAAGTATAGTTTCTTAACAATAACAACCAAGAGTTCCTATCTAAAACCATGGCAATTCATCTTGAATGACTCATGTAATATTCTTTCTACTCTTCAACTAGTAAAGGGTGCTGACTGAACCCCAACAATGCTGTTGCTTTCACAAAAATAAAGTCCTCGGAGGCAATTTTCCAAAACAGATATTCTTAATCCTCTTTATAACATGAAACAGAATGTCAATAAAATCACAAACATGGTTTGAAATGTATGGATTTAATTCTCACTCTGTGGAAAACTTTGGCCTTTGCACATTTTCCTTCATAAATATGTTTGTGACAACCTTGGGAAATTTACTTTCTTTTAGGAATTATAGTTGATTTCTATTATACCAGTCTTGGCAGAGATGCTAAATAAGGGTTTAAAATCATACAACAATTTAGCAAAAGTATAACCTTTCTTTTTCATTACATATTTAGAAATATTTGCATTGCATTTTCCAGTGGTTTCAAGCTTAGCTCTTAAAGCAAAAAAAAAAAACAAAACAACAAAAAAAAAAACCAAAACAAAAAAAACCCAAAATCTCTATATTGCAACCAAAAGTAATAGAATTTCTTAGGCTTTAACAGCATGAAAGAGATACTGATAATAAAGCTTTAAGATATAATAGATTTTTTTTTCAATATTCAGAAATGCTCTTTTGAAGTAATAACATCTGCAATGTACACAGGTATACCCAGCCTGAGGCATCCAAACCGACTGGAACAAATAATCTCATGTTGAGAAAATAGCAAAAACTCTACGTGTACACACAGGGTGGGAGTCGTAGTTGCAGTTTCATTTCAGAAGGCTGTTAGAAGAAAGAACCATGAGGAAGAATAATGAAATACTGATACTATCAAACACTAATCTGCTGTGATGTTTAAACAAGCAGTAGATGGAAACTATGTTGGAAAAATAGAAGTGATTAACTGGAATAGGAAATTTATCCTTCTGGTACGGCAGAGAATCTCTATAGGCATGCAGTCAATAAGTTCCTGAAGAAGACATAAAAATTTATGCAAAGTATCTACAATGTAAATAAAATGCAGGAATATCTGTTCTTCCATGAGGTGAATACCTGGTATCTCAATACCACCAGAAGAGTGGTAGTGGCTTGTGACAATGTCCTTATTCTGTTTACTTGGCTGTTTTCTGTACTGATGGATACTGAACCTGTATAGACCAGAGTGGGCTTTTGGCTTAGTGGTTTATATACTTTTCTACTTCTTTTCAATTATTTTCATATTATTTAAAATTATGTATTTATATAATTAGTTTAGAATTAATCCAAAATATTCCACATATTCATATGAAGGTAAGTGCAAAGTGGTTTGGAATAAATTTACTAAATGGGCTAATAAAAGGATGTCTAACGCATTTAAGAAAAAATATAAAAATGAAGGTAAGCATAGTGTCATAGTGTAATCTTTCTGATAATAATCTTCTTATTCCCCAGACTCCTTGTGTTTGAATAACCAAAGACAAGATTTTGAGCAGCCTGTCACACACAAAATGTTACAATATATTAGAGAATCAAAAGAGAGATAATTTAATCTTTTTATTACCATGGCAAAATCCACCAGTGCTCCCAAGGAGGTTCTCAAGGAAGGAGTAAACAATCAGTAGAGGGTCCTTACTCCAGTGAAGGATCTTGTTCACTCCCATCCTTTCCTTTCTGCCAGAACACACCAGACAGAACCTTGAAGCCATACAGGGTAACCACAAGAATAAACTGTGACCTTTGTCTTCAAATATTCGCTGGTGTTCCATGCACATAAATAGCATTTCTCTCAAATCATGCTGTCCACCTTGCTCCAGGCACTGTGCCCTCCAGAGCCACAGTATCACGTTTTGAAACGCTGCACTGCATCTGGGCAGTTCACATTTGTAGTGACCTACCACATCTGCCATTACAAAGGCCACAGCCATGTCTGCTGTTTGCTGAGATAGACCTATGCACAAAGTGAGGTTTGGTTCACTGTCATGGGTGCTTAACTGCAAGATTAAAAACTATACAGCTATAAAGTCACTGCAGTTTTCCCTCCTGCAAAAGCATATGCCCATGAGTGACTATGCTGACATGAGATATTTCATGGGAACTCCTGAATGCGCTGACTAAATGTGCTCTGAGAATAAGATGGGTTCTATTATGTTGGATGCTGTATAAAAACTTTATAAAAAATTGAATTTCTAATTTCTAAATATTCTGAACTCTATGAGTTCTCTAATTTTTTAGTGTATCAGACCATATTCTTTATTGTTATAGTTCTGTGCATCTCATTTACAACTGCAAAGCATTGCTGACTCATGTTCAGTCTGTAAGTCATTAGATCGAGGACATTTTCTACATCAGTTTTCCCCATATTGCCTTTATTCAGTCCAACATCTTGCTCTATGCTGCATTTATTCAAATGAACATTCTTACCGAAATATGGAACAATTTCTTTACGTTTTAGAAGCATTGCAATTTTTACATTTAGCTTCATTATACGCTTTCTGGAATATTTCCCCAGTTTGTCAAGGTACTCTGGATTTCTAATTCTATCCCTCAGCCTGATTTTCACACCTGCAAAGTGCACTCTTATTCTTTCCTTCAAGTATTAATGAAAATACTGAACAGTACCAAATCACTGAAGAACTTTACTCTGCACAGTCCCCTGGTGTGACAATGAAGGACCAATATGTTCTCTCTCAATATGGTGCACTCCACAGTTCTGCTTTCACTTCACAGTAGTTTCAGCTAATTCAGATTTCCTTCTGAGAAGGAAATCTTTATGATGCAAGTAAGAAAACACGATGTGACAGTATCAGAAATCTTTCCACAGTCGTGATAATGTTCTGACGTTCAGTTTACTGCTCATTGCCAACAACAGAGTTAAACTGGCTGGCCTGCAGTGACATTTTTTGAAGATAGACACCATGGTTGTTCTTCTGTCAGAGCTTCCTCCAGGAGTTCTCATAAATAGTTACTATGGACATCAGGTTACCTCAGCCAAATTTGCTGCTGCTGCAGTTCCATTATCTTATCCTGAGATGCTGAGCACTGTCAGTGAAACAAAAGATGGTTTGCATTTCCTGGCTTTAAACAAGCTGTCCATAGTCAGCCAAGAAGCAGTCAGCAGAGCTATAGACTGCATTGGGCAGCCTACCCCTAAACCCAGAGAATTAAATGAGCTCAGATGACCTGTTAAGGTGTACAAATGTGCAAAATCCATATGCTGAGAGAACTTTAACCAGAGCCAGTAGGAGCGTTTCACAGATGCCTCTGCTGGTATAACAAAGACATCTGCCATTCAGCAGAGGCCTTTTCTTCAACTTTGTAGGTTCATGAATTACACAGTTCACCATTTCACTTGCCTACTCATAGGTGCCTTCCAACTTTGTACATCCTAAAGCAAGCAATGGAAACTGCTGAAAACTTTAGGTCTGGCCATATTATAGCTCAGTTCCTGGTGACAGCTAACTTTTGCACCTCACTTTTCAAGTTATTTACCAAAAAAGAAACTTACAAATATTGACATTTCCTGCTGAATGGCAATCTTGGGGACAAACGAATCAGAAGAAAAAGCAAAATTTTATTTTTTATTTTTTTTTTACTCTCTCAAATTTGACAGATAACTCATTCACACAGCTAGTTATCCCTGTGGAGACACAGGCAGTCCAGGAATCCTCTACCATAGACTGGGAAGCGTGGAAGTCCAAAGATCTCTACAAATTTCCAAAGATGCTGAAATCAGGAACTCTGCTCCTAGAGCTTCCATGGTACTATGAGGCTAGCAATTTTTCTGCTGAGTATCTGCAAGTACTAAACTATCCACTTAAAATCTAAATCATTAACGCTTCTTCAGCAGCTGGATAACCTGCCATAGAGCCTCCAACAGTGCTCTTAGTGAGCTACTGGGAAACCATACAGAAATGTCAAGCACCACCCATTCCTCAGCAGGAGTTTACTCAAATCACTCCAGCTCTGCAGAAGTACAACTTTTTACAAATTACTACATGTAGCATTCCCTTAATAAGTAAAAGATATATGCAATCCACCTGCCCAGCAATCCAGACAAAGAACCACCAAGAGCAGTACTTCCTCCTATACAGTACAGCATGAGTACTCCTAGGAGCACATCACTCAGCTGCTACAAACCAAGGACTTCAAACTGAAGTGCTGAGTTCTACTGTCTCCTGTCATTGCCAGGAATACAGGTACTACTTTAGTAGCTCCCTGTACATGATCTCATGCCTAGCAACAGCAAGCTGGTTCTTTTTTAGGCAGCAGATTAATTATAGGGGACTCCAAGTAACAGAAAAGGCCAGCAAAGTTGCCAGATTTTAAGGCAAAAGTATAACCAATGTTTGCCTGCGTTTTCCTTCCCCTGTCATTAGTACCAGTTTATTCCTACTCTCTCTTCAGCTAAAGAAGTAAGAGTTCAACTCAGTTTTACTCAGCTGCCCTGGGGAACACATTCCTGCCAGCAGCATTCAGCTTAAACCTGTTAAAAAGATATAAAACCAATGGGGTTTCTTCATACCTCACCAGGGAAGAATTTGGTTCAGCTTCTTCCTTTCTTCTAGTGACTCTGATGCCCTTTTCATCAAGCATCATTATGCAGAAGCACTTGCCTGAAAGGCTCCAATATAGCATGAACATTTAGGATGTGTCCTGCAGGCAAGCCCCCATCATGTTTTGACAATTTCCACAAGAATTGCTGTGTTACATTTTGGGTGAACTTTGCCTCAAAATATCATTTTTGTAGGAACTATGGATGGTGAATCCAAAGCAGAGAGCACCCTGATTTGGTCTGCACAGAGTTCAGACTGAGAGTGAATGAAATTAACATTATGCACAGGGAGGAAAAGTAATAACATCTTCTGGATGGCATTACAGCACTGCCCTAGCATGCACCAGAGCTGCAAAGGGAGATTTACTGTAAGCAAAATGAAACTCTGTGTCTAGCCTGAGAGAAATTAAAACAGTGAGCAAGAGAATAAATGGTGAGAATGAATTTGTAGCTGGTAAAATGCTGTTGAAGTTATGTTTTAAGACATTTTCTGCTAGAATACAAACTCTCTACAAGAAAGTTAGAGACAGCTGAGGTGAGATGATGTCACCTAACTCTAGACATCAGCACTAGTTGCACTAGGGGCCCCTTATCATCTGTTTTAGATACTTGCTTTAGGATTAGGAGATTTGCCCACTTTTCTCTCTCGACCACAGAGACTCAGGCAACAAGCACTGATGCAAAGGGCTATGGTCAGCTGAATCCCCCTGGGGCTGTTAGGGGACAGTTTTTAATGAGCAGTACCTTTTCAAACAAGACAAACACTTGTTTTCACCTCTGTAATCAAGAGGAATAAAACTTCAACCAACTGAGCTAATCAAGTTTCTTTCCCCTTGTTGTCATGGATAAAGCAAGAGGGAGTAGGTTTCAGCTTCAGGATTAGAGAAGAGCTGCGAAACAATGCAAGGAAGGGAAGGGAAGAGGAGAAAGTACCTGAACTAGGGTAGAGAGGGATTTTTCCCAGCGTTTATGCTGCAGGGACCACACCGGCTCAGTTCCAGCAGATGAAGGAGACATGCATCATGTAACCATACAGCTGGGGAAACGATAGCCAAAATGGAGCTATACCAGGAAAAGGTGATTGTCAACAGATTTATTAACTGTATTAACTTCTGGTATCTAAAACATGCATTTGAACTAAATATTTAGGTGTCTTTGATGATCAATGGAAGAAACAGGCAAAACTAGATCAGATTAAAAGTACACACTGCAAATGTTCAAGATCTGTTGGATGAATCCCACTTACTGTAACTTTCACCTGTACAGAGTCCACCTTTGGCTGGAAAACAAAAAGTCAGTCCATCCTAGCTGCCCTCACTTTGTGAACTTGAATCCAACATGATAAGCAGCAAAATTTAAGAGGATAATTTTGAACTGTGCCTGAGCAGCTTGGCGGGCAGGGCAGCTGTTTTCCGTCTGATGCTAGAAGACACTCCTGTGGCCCACGGCTTTCAGTGATACCCATTTTATTACACAGAAAAACTGAGGAAGCCAGAGGGAATTCAGAGCAGCAGAGTAAAAAGGGATAAAGATCTGGAGAGAGGGAGCAGCAATGAAAGCACAGAAGCAACAAATATATGTTATACATGGAGATATTATTTTGAGGATATCTTAAGGAGTGCTGGAAATTTCTTTAAGATTACATGTTTACTGAGATGAGATCAAATTAGATTTTTCATATTAAAGGGCACATGAAACACCAGGAAGACTGTGAAAAAGGCAGATTGTTTAAAGAGGAGGTATAAAGTGGCAAAAACTCCAAGAGAAATGGGGAGAAATTTGCCTGAAGCAGACATCCAGTAGGCTATATCTCCCAAAATGGGAAGAAGTCCCTTCATTTGGCCTTATTAAATACCAGTAAAACACTAGATAATTTAAAAAATGAAAAAAAAAATGTGCTAGAGAAAGTATTTATAGTTCAATATTATGGCTCTGACTTCTTCATGGGTTTTATATGTTGCTGGTCTTTTGCAAACGGCCTTTTTAAAAAAGTCAACTAGAACATTTTCGTTGAATGCAGAAGGCTGTAGATCTATTTACAGTGTAAATGTATATATTCCAGGCTGTGTATCTAGAGGCTAAAATATAGTAGACTAGTTTTAAAATGTGCAGAACACCTGCATTTTCCACCAGCTTCAGTGAGGGCAATGAAACAGGCACGATAAAGGTTAAATGAAAATCATCCCAAAGGTTTGCCTCACATGGTATTTAAGGCAGTCAGTGGTATTTTCTCCTTGTCTGATGAATTTTGGCAGCTGTACCAAAGTTGTCCACACTAACTTGGACAACCTCAAATGGAGGTGACTCAGAAATCGCCCCTGTGACAACTGACAGGCAAAGGGAACTACAGGAGTGTGAGACACGCGTAAACAGGATCCCATCGCTACCCTACACAAACTGTCCGTGCTGGGAGCAGGCAGCTCACAGGGAGATGTCCAGCCTATTGCAGGATTTGGGTAGGGAGGGAAAGGGTAGTGTAAGCAGGAGTCTGCCTGAACTTCAACAATCAATAACAATATCATCACTGTGTACTGGACTCCTGTTTTGACACCCCACTTCAGCTTCCATTAGGTTTGGTTACCAGCCCTGAGCCACAGCTCTCCTGACCCCCAGTTTAACAACCCTCTGGGGTCAAATGGGGTTGGTGCAGCCTGGCAAGCCTGAGCTGGGCTCCTACTTCAGTTTACATCAGCTTTCTGTCCTTAGGGTATTCTTCATCAGAGCATCTCATTTTCCATAAACTGTTCTTTTAAATGCTTGAGTAATCACTCAGAGTTGGCCAGATTACCATTCATGCACAACAGCTACACTGAAAAATCCAGGAAACAGAATATTCATTCTCTGAACTCCTTGCAGAGATGAAGGAATATGGGCTATTTCACAACTAGGATGGGCTTTTTTGTTTCCTAACCAAAGGTGGACCCTCTATAGGTGAAAGTTACAACAAGTAGGGTAGTGTGCACTTTTATTCTGATCCAGTTTTGCCTTTTTGTTGCATTGATCATCACAGGCACCTAAACATTTAGCTCAAGCATACATTTTAGATACCAGAAATTAATACAGTCTCAAAAACTCACTGGCCTAATTTTTACAACTAACCAGGATGCATAAACAGCATTACCAGTTAACTGCTAGTAATGGCCACAGTCCTGTCTCTTGAATTCCAGACCTACTTTTATGCTTCTGGAAACCCAAAGGAATCTGTCCCCCATCAGTTCTGCCCCCACATCAGAGATTCTCAGCAAATTACCAAACCTCAGCATTTACTCCTTAACCCAGTGCAAAATAGGCTCCGGTTGCACTCTTTGGCTTCTGATGCACTGGATGAAAGAGAAACTGTGGGAATAGATTCGTTGTAGCAATTGACTGGAAGGATTAGGTCCCCACCTTCTGACTACTAATTTCGTGAGTCAGGACACTGATAACCTAATGAGGTAAAGGACTGCTGGGTTGCTTATGAATACTTTCTCCTTTTGCAGCAGAAACCTAGTCAGATTTCTTCAGCCTCCTACTGTTTTTACGATGAACATAAATACTTTCTAGCAGTAACATTATCATTTTGTTTTTTCTCCCTGAGACTTCATCTGGCAAGTGGAAGTACATCCTGTTTCTTGTTATCTCATTTGGAGACTGCTTTGCTGATTTTTCTGGAGTATTTTGACCATCAGAGCTGCCTATATGGATTTATTTGAGCTGGTGGGAAGGGTCTGGAGGATGGTTTTTGGGACACATGTTTTTTGCAGTTCTTTGTCTGGCACTTGATGCAAACCTGGGTTCTCCACTGGGTAAACACTCTGAGCAAGATTCAGGACCTACAAGATGAAATTTTCAAGGAATTTAAACACACATATACACACTACCAAGACAATTGAAAACTAAAATTCCCCCAGGTATGATATTAGGAAGTTTGTCAGAAAGAATACAACTCTGAGGAACAGCAAAGATGCTCTCCAAGGAGGAATCAGATAAAGCAGTTCAGCATGAAAAGTATTCACAATGCATCCCTGATCATGACAGCCATTGCACAGGAGAGGGATCAAACCCATGTTATAACTGAAGTAAGACCTGCAGTGGGAGCTCAGATGTTTCTCGGTGTCATGGGATCTTCCCCAAGGAGAAACTGCATAAACAGCCATTGTAGAGTTGCTGGAGGTGCTGCCCAAGAGAGCATGAACAAATTCACCTGAGAAATGCTGTATAAATACCTGAGATGGAAAAAGAGCTTCACATACGAGCTGTCTCAGCCATAAAGGCATTCGCCAGCTCCCTTGGCTGGGGAGCAGAAGTTACCACAGATCTGTGGTTGAAATCAAGAGCCCACACAGGAGAGACACCAATGGATGAGAGATGGAAAACCATCCAAAACCCCTCCTTGCAAAAATCACAGGCTCCTCGCTGGACAAATACCTTAGACGTGTACTGAGACAGAGGAGGGTTTTTCTGCTGGAGCCTATTTTATTGGAAGTGGAGGACCCACAGAAGAGAGAGACCTAACTTGTGGAAAGCATTTGATTGATGACATTGAGGGTCAAAGGAAGAGGGAGAAGGCTACAGGAAACAAAATCTGATTTACTAATATGCTTCATTCCAGTTTCTTTTAGTTCCAAAATGTTCCCATGTGAAGTTAAGTTCTCTCTCTCTCTCTGTGTAAGTACATAACTTCTGTACAAGGTGCAGCTATATACTCAGAAAGGTACAATCAGACACTCTACAGGTAGGGTTAGTTCTGTTACATGAAGGGGCAGTTCTCAGTTGCCCCACAAGAAAAGAGCATCCCTATGCTTCAGAAGCAAGGCAGATGGGTTTTGATTAGAAAACTCCACAGCCCTTTATCTTCTGCTATCACAGAAGACTTCCATTCATATGCTTAAACAGTGCTGATGATGTACCCCTTATCTTCAGGGGTAATCTGTCATGTCTGGTGTAAAGAAAACTATATGTTGTTTCCATCAGGGCATTCTCTCTAGATTGCAGTAACAGATCATTTAAAACAAAAACAAAAACAAAAAAATCACAATTAAATACATAGAAACAAACAAAGAAACACACCAAAATCTACAGTCAAAAAAAAAAGCTATTCAATGACTGCATTTCCTATCAAAGACTACAAATCCTTCAGAATAACTCCCCATTGCTCAGCAGCTCTGTGCGCTCTGTGTGTGAAGGATGCAAGAGCCACCCAGCAGATGAAGTTGGCTGCCTGTCAGTCTGTTGGCTACATCAGCCTGAAGAAAGCAGCATTTTGTTTCAGGTTCCTGAGAGTTCAGCCCCATGTGTAGATATGCAGGCAGGTACCAAGGTTATATTTAGGAACAAAATGGAGTTTTTTCCATTTTTGATTTTGGGCTTGCTTGTAGAACAAAAGATTTCTTTGTCATCATTTTAAACTCTTTACTGGAAAGAAATGAGGACTGTCCTTCAGAATGGTAATCTCCTGCAGACGGCAGGAGGGCAGCTTCCATTTCAGGATAAATTATCTGCCCCCACTCTTCCAAAGCCAGTCAGAAATTCTTATCCATGCCACACAAATCCCATGCTTATAAAAACCCTCAAGGTTGAAAAACATACTCTTTTTTTTTTTACATTCTGGGCACTTTTTCCAGCTTTACGTTCACTGGACAAGTGTAGTTGGGAATACACATTTCTGCTTCCATTCAGAACCCTACAAATGTAACTTCTAGATTTTAGGCTTTGTCTAATTTTGGTTTTAAGTGGATATAAAATTACATTTTATGCCAAAGGACAGCTTAACACACACTCCTGTCTTCTGACATAAGATTTTTGTCCACACACAAGTAGCATTTATCCCTGAAAGTTTTAGGTTTCACTTAAATTTTGACCATGATAAAGATGTCAAACCAGCATAAACATCTAGCCATTTTTTAGAACAGCAATATCACTTAGAATTTCATAGACAGCTAATGTAATCTCCCCACATCAAAGTTGAGGGACAACTTGAAATATATCATTAGCTATGCTTTAATCTGATTTCTTTCTCCAAATTATATTATTTGATTTCAGAATTCTGCAGCAATTATGACAGTGCGGAATGAAAGAAGTCTGGGAATGCTCAGGAGCATCACATATTTTAAAACATTTCCAGGATCCTGAAGCACTGAACAAAGGCACCCAGATTCTGACCATAAATATTTTTCCATCCCTGTTGCCTCAGCAAGCAATTAATTTTTTTTACCAAACCACTCCAGTTTCTTGCACATCTCTCCTCCTTGCTGTGTCTCTGATTGCCAGCAGACAAGAGGAACCTATGTGAGAGGCTACAATAATTTCTTGCAGGTCCATATTATCTATGCAGACTAGACCTACCAAATACCTGCTCTTTAAACAGAGAGGTGTATTACAGGGATCAGTATTTACAGTTTTGAACCTACAATTCCTCCTCATGAATGAAACTGTGGTCTTTTGCCAATTATTATTGCATTTGTTCTATACACGCAGCAGGTAGGTACTGCTATGACCCACAGCCACAATTACAGTAGGCAACAAGGGCCTCTTGTAACAGGATACTGAGATCCAAGTCCTACTTGTGTCTCAAGAAACAACATTACATTCAGGCAATTAAGATGAGCAAAACCTTTTGTGTCCCTAGCAGGAGGTCACAGTTCCAGCAGTGGGATATTTATCACACGTAGCAAGAAAACCATTTTTCTTTGTAAAAGTAAAACCACCAATTTTGCCTGCTAATAACAAATAAATTACTAAAACCCCATGATCTTCATGGCTCTCCTCCAAGTCCTGTGAGTCTATACTGGGAGCAGGCTGGTCTGCTACCATGAAGAATAAAACCTTTGTGCTTTATAATGGGAAATTAAAATGAGATCTCAAACAAGAGGGGAAAAAGGGTCAGAAATAGTGACAAATTACACTCCCCTTGCAGAAATTTATCTTCATCTCTGGAGATTTTTCATGTGTTCCAAAGCAATAGACAAAATAATACATATTTCCTCTTTCTGGTATAGATGTGAATTTAAATCTTGGAAGTTTTTTCCATCTAGTTGCTGCTTTTTAACTTGACATATCTAGGCACTGATGAAACAACATCTGCTCTATTTGCCACAGACAAAAACGCCCTGGACTCCTAACTTTGACAAAATGAACACAGAGAAAGGACACAAAATCCAGCAGAAATCCCTGTTAAAAGGACACTTGGTTTTCAAATACAGCTTTGGGTCCTCTAGTGAAAGAATTTTGTACTGATTGTAAGTCAAAGACACACATAATATTACATTATTAATATTGTCATATTTTATATTGTAATATAATATGGCAGTTGAAGTACAAAGGTGGTGTATATGCTATGTTGGCGAAAAATAAGCAAGTTTTAAACAATAAAACTGTCTGGTTTCTTATTTGATGTATTTTCATTTTTTAAATAAATTTTATCAAGGATTTCATTATGACTTGCATTATATTTGGCTTTTATTTCACATCTTAAAGAGGTTTGTTGCACTGTGGTGGAGAACATGATAATGTGAGGAATAGTTTCCTGTTTCTCACAAACATTGTTTAACGTATACAAACATTTGAAGAATGTGCTCTGCTCTTTCTCAAAAAGTGTATACTTGGATGCTGGGGACTCTTCATCAGGGGTTGCAGTGATAGGACAAGGGGTAATGGGTTGAAACTAAAACAGCAAAAGTTCAGGTTAGATATAAGGCAGAAGTTCTTTACTGTGAGGGTGCTGAGGCACTGGAATGGCTTGCCCAAGGAAGTTGTGAATGCTCCATCCCTGGCAGTGTTCAAGGCCAGGTTGGACAGAGCCTTAGCAACATGGTCTAGGGTGAGGCATCCCTGTCCGTGGCAGGGGGCTGGAACTGGATGATCTTAACATTCTTTCCAACCCAAACCATTCTATGATTCTGTGATTCTGTGATCTTGACACAACATTCATTTTTGCAGCAGTAAGAAGTCAACAGAGTGTTTCTGTATAGAGAGAAGACAGATAGATAGATGATCTGGCTGAATCTACATGAAGGAAGAAAATGGTATTCTTATGCTAAAGCATCAGATTGTTTCTTTACATTTCTAGAAACCTGGGGGGATAACAGTCAAATCATTACCAACAGTTGTTTTAACTAAATCTGATTCTTGTTAGGTGCACACTCCTATGGAATCATTTTTTATCTTTGCTACCACTTTTAAGCCTCAAAGGCTACAAAGGACTGACAAAACAATGCCACACTCCTGCTTTGGTTAATAAAAAAAAAAAGGAAAATAATGGGGAAATATGCCCAGATTATCTCAATGTACATAAAAAAGAAACCAAAGTGCAATTAGCAATACCATAGACTTCTTCCAAATTGTATTTTTTACCAAAAGCAAGCTTTTTAACATTATAATGCAAGTTTATTTCTCCAGCATCTCCTAACTGCATTTTTACAGGCAGATCATTTCAAAATGGGCTTCAGAAATGCTGCTACAAAACATTCATTCCACCTAAGGTAAAAATAAACCCGTAGACTTCAGGTTGATTACTGTTACCAACATTTTATAAACAGGTCTCTATTTAAAGAGTTCTATACTGTTTCCTAGTAATCATTTACTTTACCTATTGTATCAAGTGAACACTCGTCTTCTTGGTCACATTAGTTTAAAAATCATGTTGGTATTTGAATACTTACATTGCCCTTTACAAGGACAATTCCTGCATCAAATGATGTAGCAGAAGCACAAAGAGCTCGTCACATGTTTTAGTGCTACAGTAATCAGTGTTACTAACAATAATGTCAATATCAGTATCAATTTATTCATTATATTAGCATCATTCCAAATCAACCATCTACCGCCATGCTTGGACCATCTAAGCTAAAATTCTCAGTTTCAGAAAGCTCCACATTTAGACAGTGATTATGAGTACTAAACAGTGAAGGTCTTATTACAGCTGTCAGCGGTATTTTTCCATTTAACCTTCTACCAGGACACTCTGTGAATACTTCATCCAAAGATGAAAAGATCCCAAACAAACAAAGAACTAACATCACTGGTTGCCACCAACTTCACTCCCTGAAATTATCTTACGGTTGGCATTCATTTACCTGTGCTTCCCAGGGGCACATCACATATATCGATGTACACCTTTATAGATATTTGTATATAGACTGATATATATATATATGCATGCATGCATGCATGTATTGATGTATTTGAGAGGTCACATGTTCCTTTACTTGTTCCTTAGCTGCAGAATGCCTTAACTAGCCATATCCCATCCATGAAAGAGCTTTCTGTGTGTGTAGGTCATGCAGCAGCAAGGCAAGAGGGAAACAAGACACGTCTGAATACAAATGTAATTTGGGAAATTACAGAATTCTTACACATCACATCTATCAAGGAGCAGAACATAGGTGTGAATAGGTTTAATCAAGACCTTGCTTTGTTAGCCCTATCTTTTTAAAACATTCTAATTAACTGCAGTGGGAATGCAGCCTTTGATAAGAGTCTGAGTGAGTCTCTATAGCTTTTTTCATTCAGTTTGAGGACAGGCACCTGGATATCTCCACTCCCTGCTGCGCACTCTGGCAGACCCATTTCCAGGGTGAGCATGCAGCAGACATTAAGCATGGGGAAGACCTGAGGTGTACCTGAGCATCCAGGAAAGATATGAGAGGCTATTCAACAAAACCACGCTGGGCATACAAAACTTCACTAGATAATAGGATTGTTTTATAGAAACACTCCACTCCTATCTCTTAGGCTTACTGTAGCTGCAAAAAATTTACAATAGCAAGTAAATATTGGAGTTGCAGCCAGACTGGAAGAATAGCAAATAAACATGTTGTTAAACTTAAATCTGGCTCCCAGCTGCAGTTCTGCTGTAGCCTGCCAAGCACAACAGGGACAAATGCAACAAGGACACTGGTCTGGAGGTCAGAGCCAAGGTATTTGTAAAGAACAAAGGATATCCAAATAGTATTGTTGGCTGCAGACACTGCACTGATAAGTCAGGGAGCATTTGGAAAGAAGAAACTCACAGGAGGAGGATGAGAAAGAAAATGAAGGTGGCAGAGGAATAGAAAAGAACAAAATGGGACAAGACAAAGGTAATGAGCAAAAGGCAGAACTGTAGTGTCCTTCAGCATTTAATGATGAGAAATCTTTGACTGCTATTATAACTATTGATCCATAGGCAAAAAATATTATATGAAAGAGTAGAGACTGAGAAGGGCCAGATACTCCAAGACAGGGGGTTAAGGGAACTGAGCCTTACTTTACTTTTGCAGAGCCTTGGGACAAATACCACTGTAATGAAATGCTACGCTCTGTGGCATGCACCCCCACACCTGTATCTAGCCAAGTAGTCATGGACCACTTTATGAACTGGGTGAGAAGGCTGGTGGGAAAAGCAGAAAGAGAATCGGAAACTTCTTCATTCATGGTGTTTCTTAGAGGGAAGTATAAAAGGATGTAGCCACTTGCACCATCTCTTGACCTGGATTGACTTGCTGATGGGAGAGGAAGGTATGTTCTGAATTTAAAAAATAATCACTGGGGATGTAACTAAGGATAGGGACACCAAGCCCCACAGAGCACTGTGATAAGTAAAAACTACAGCTCATATAGAAGGGCTGACATAGAGAAAGGAGGCTGTAGCCTTGAAGCTATATATTTTTTCCCCAGAATAGTTTTCTTGGTCTACTAAGCTGTTTTGCTGAAGTTCCACTCAGAATGTTGTCACGTTTTTTTCAATTACTTGTCCTCTGCTCTTGCTTTCTTTCTAGACTTCTAACAGCCAGATTTAATTTATTAGCAATGTGAGTTTCAATTGCTTCAAAGTAATGAGCAAAGATACACTCTCTTTACTTATTTAGCTCATCCCTTGTTAAATCACTGCTGTAGACATCAGCTACTAACAGATGCAAAGAACATCTGTGTGTCATGTCCTTTCATGTACCTTACCCAGTTCAGTTCAGTAGGGCAGACTTCATACTCTGTACCCACTGGATAATATTTTTACCATGTTGATAGGATGTTACCAGAAGAAGAGAAACAACTTGGAGAAAACTAGAATTTTTCTGTCTCTTTGGGGAGTGGTAAGCAAAGATAAATCTTTGTGCAGAAAATCATCAATAGACTTCCTTGGAAGGATTTTTCAAGTATAAGTTCCCGGCAAAGCTCTTCAAAGATACCAGCCCTGGGAGCAGCCAGTCACACACATCCTAAGTGATTGCTGTGGACATCACAGTTCAGCATGTCTACAGCCTGATTTAGATGGAACTGACACATCCTAAATAAGGCTGTTGTACCTCTTCAAGCTTTTCCCAAGCCTTTCCCTATAAGAAGTCACTGCCAAGAGTGTCTTGTTCTGATGCAAAATGACACAGGTTTTCAAAAGTGCACCTAAACTGGCGTAAAATAAAAGCTCCTGATTAAGGTACCGAATTAGCATATTTTCCTAAGCATTCTGGGTAGTTCTTCTTAGTCCTGACTCATAAATTATTGGTGCCTCCCTCGTGTCTCCTTCAGTGGATGCTTCAGATCTATGGTGTCAAGTAACTCACAGCTGGCTGTCCCTGACTTATACAGACATGAAAACTTCCCTGTTTACTCTTCTAAAGCACCATGCAAACAAAAGGCACTGAAGAGAGGTTTGGGGTTTTTCTAGACTTCCCAAAGCATCAGCGAGCTATTTCATTTATGGTCTCTCATCATAACTAGAAAACAAGAAGCATGCAAGTTGAAATTGAAAGCATGCCTGTTGTTCTATTTCTTTTCTTTCTGGAAATCACTGGATATATATAGTGCCATAACTACTACATTGCAAAAAGTTGTGTTAAACAAAAATATTGCAGCTGCCCACTATAATGTAAAAAAAAAAATTCAACCTGCTCTGTCAGCTGGGTCCACTTCATATGAAATAGCCTCATTTTCTTTTTAGGCACTGACTTCAGGAATGGTTATCATAGATGCTCCACTTCCATGTTCTGTTGAAGTCCTCTTCTTGCATATTAGTCTCTTGGGAAGGATGTTCAAAACAGAAATTAAGTGCATACAGCAATAAGCTTTCAGCATCTGATGGGAATGATTTCAGATGGGAATGAAACCATTGTGAAGATTCATTAGTTCAGTAAATTGCCTCTGAAACATCTATGCTTTCTAGTCACATTAAAAAAATGATGCTTTGATGAGGTAGGCCAATAAACCATATTATTATTACACAATGTTGTTTTATATCTAGACTTAGAACTGCTTTATGCCACCATCAGGCAGACAGAATAGATAAAGTCACCACAGAAGACAACCTCAGAATCCAGGTTATGATTAGTCTACTTGGTAAATCTGAGTGTCTGCCAATTCATGAATAGTTTGGCCTGGCTTTTACAACCTCTATTTCTGAAAGTATTGACAGCCAAACAAATCTTGACTTTTGAGATCAAATTGTCTAACTGTATTGTTTCAGTATGGGCTGCAACATTAATAAGTCACCATGTTATGTGACATGTTGGACAGAATACCACTGAGAGAATACCGCTGCTTGTTTGTTCTGTCTGGTCTACCTTTGGTTGTGACCTTGTTAATTGCTGGCAGAATAAGGCCTGCATTTGTGAGGGACTTTATTAAGAGAAACGAAGATGCTATAGCTGCTTGGAGAATGATGGCTCCCTTTCTGTTTGAAACATTCAGCTGGAAAATGCCTGGTCACTCTCCCTGCACAGTAGATTCAATCTTCTACAAGAGTGGTGTGGCAAACTGCTATAATTTTATCTGTTTGCATCCCAGCACTTTCATTAGCACACCTCATTCTGAAGGATGTCAGTCTCCCAATTTTATTATGAGTCTTGCAGTATCTGACACTAGAGCCAGCTTGTTACATCAGGATACAGCTTTTTTTCAGAACAAAATTGAACTCTTTGGGTTATTGAGAAACTCAAAACCTATTAACTGTGTTCCTGAATGGCTTCAGATTATTTAAAAAAAATAAAAAAAAAGGCAACAACAACAAAACAAGAAACATGGCTAAGATATCACTATCTGCAAGCCAGTCTCATAGGTCTGGGCACTTTATTCAGGGTTTTTAGTCTAGGAAGATGCTAAGCCTACAGCTACCCTAATAAAAATCACAATGTGCACTTAGAATCATTGAATCAGTTAGGTTGGAAAAGACCTTCAAGATCACTGAGTGCAACCATTAACCAAGCACTGCCAAGTCCACCACTAAACCATGTCCCTTAACACCACTTCTACACACCTTTTAAATACCTCCAGGGATAGTGACTCCACCACTTCCCTGGGCAGCCTGTTCCAATGCTTGACAACTCTTTTGGTGAAGAAATTTTTTCTAATATCAAATCTAAGCCTCCCCTGGTGCAACTTGAAGCCATTTCCTCTTGTCCTAGCACTTGTTGCTTGGGAGAGGAGACCAACATCCACTTTGCTATATTTCAGGTAGTTGTAGAGAGTGATAAAGTCTCCCCTCAGCCTCCTTTTCTCCAGGCTAAACAACCCCTGTTACCTCCGCCGTTCCTCATTACACCTGTGCTCCAGTTCCTTCACCAGCTTCGTTGCCCTTCTCTGGACCCGCTCCAGCACCTCAATACCCTTCTTGTAGTGAGGGGCTCAGAACTGAACAGAGGATCCAAGGTGCAGCCTCACCAGTGATGAGTACAGGGGGGCAATCAATTCCCTAGTCCTGCTGGTTACCCTACTTCCAATACAAGCCAGGATGCTGTTGGCCACCTGGGCACACTGCTGGCTTATGTTTAGCTGAACATGAATTCACTTGAAAAATACTGGGATCATATCTATTTTCTTCAGTCATGCCTAAGCAGTTGTAATTTTAATTATTGATATCACTCTAAAATTGCCACTAATGCCATATAAACACACCATGATTTCTTTCCTTCTAGTCACTAGAAACTGTATAGCAAATCTTTTTGCATTTATTCCAAACTATTTCTAGACCAACCCACTAAACTTTTATAATTTGTCATACTTTAGAGCATTGTATTCTTGGTTCTTGGGTACTTCCCCAAAGGAGTCATGTTTCCTAGTTGTTAGAAGGTATTAACTTTCCTTTTGCCATTCCTGCCTTGCAGTTCTTGTACATTTATTCTATGGTGTAGTCCAAAAGGACGTAGACACCTTAGCTGGCACACTAGATACATTCAGTCTGCAAGCACTTGAGACAAGCAGCATCAGCCAAGTGGCCCAGGCAGGGCAGGTGGTATAATTCTTAAGGGAGCAATATCAAAATCACATAAAGCAGGAAATCATCAAACGGATTATTTGACTGACTATGATGTTGGGTTTGGCATTCTACCTTGGTGAAAGTAGCCTAGCATCTTCCTCTGAAATACAGCTGAACTCTACTTTTGTCTCTTTGAATCATGACCAGATGTCTCTCATTCAAACTTACATTACCAGTGCAGTATGTAACAAACATTAGCTTTCAGACATGTCGTTCATCCTGCAAAACTGCAAATGATCAAAAGTCATGAGTGCAGGCTGCTTACACTCTCTTTCCTCAGTGTTTAGTTAGAACATGTTTCTCACTGTTTTACAGGTTGTACTATGAGTACTAATTGAGACACAAAGGCAGTAATTGTGAAGAACTTTCTGCCTCAAACGATAGAAGGGGCTTTAACTACATTATATACAATGTCTACCATGCTGTGAAGTCACTAGTCTATCAAAAGCCAGATTCAATTAAAGATTCAAGCTTTTAACTACCTATCACAAGAGTTACTAGGAAGGTAGGAGCTTGTACATCTTATCAATGGTACAGGATGAACAAAAAAGTTGCTGTGTAAATGAAAACTTAAGTATAGCAGGGTTCCATCCTCTTAGTCATGCAGGCTCTCAATTTAAAAGGATTGTAATAAAAATAGAGCTATTTGAAATGTTTGCAAATACTTTTACATCTATGCATGCTTGTTCTGGAACTGTAGTTGTGAATTTTTTCATATCCTTGTGATAGATTTTCTAAGCACAAAATCTCAGGAAAAATACAGGTATATATTGTCTATTATATTATTATTATATATTATTATATTACATATTTTATGTATATATTGCTGTATATAGGTGTGCAAGTCCCACTTACAGTGATGGCTAATGGTATTTTAACCACAGTCCTTGTGCTGCCCTGGTAATTTGCTTATCTAGTACTTCTCCTTTCATTTTTGGATTGTAAGCTTTTTTGGTCAAGGACCGTTTTTTATGCCTGTCTGAAGCATCAAGCACAATGGCAATCTTGGTCCATAACTTAGTTTCTGACGCAAATAATAACCTGGTTCTTGGATGAAATAGGTTTTCAGTCCTTTTAAAGAACAAATGAAACATTGAAAAAGAGGAGGCCAGCAGTGTTTTCTCCCGAAGCCTAGAAGTATTAAAGGGGAAGTGGCTGCCTCTTATGTAGCTGGCTACCAACAGGTGCTTCGTCATAACAGAAATCAGACTGGACCAAACTGTGATCTGTTGTGAAGCTGAAGTCACGAAAGCTGATAAAGGCAATTGGAAATGGGCATATTACCTGAAGTTAGCAATGAAGCTGAAGAAAGAATTTCAGAAGAATCAAACCAACATTAAGGCGGGCAGATTTTCTACACAAAATGTCATTATTTTTGAGCCATCTGTCAAATTAAACACAAAGAATTCCAAACCCATGTTCCAGGGGGTGTAAATGCCATCAAATGCTTTATAATGGCTTTGATGCAAGATTAACTGGGTTAGTTCATTGCCTCCAAGTCACTGGCTCTGTTATCTTACAAATCTAAAAGAGAGAAGCAATGAAAATTTGCAAGAAGAGTAAAGTAGTGAGAAATGCAGTAAATGTTCTGACCTCTGGTAAGACCAACATGCTCTTTGATTTTACTTTGGATGACGAAATGACTCTTAAGTCTCCAAAGCGCCCTCTAAGCTATTTCTGTCAGTCGACAAAACATAATCACAAACTTTTCTGTGGAACATATACTGTGTTCCTCTGAATCTTCTAACTATTTACATTATTCTAAGAGCAAAATAAATTGCTCAACAACTGAGCATCAAACTACAGTCAAAGTCTCATTGAGAGGAAAGATGCATAGGTCAGTAAGCAGTGTGAGATGCCTGCAAGAGGACTGGAGAAGAAGCAGGTCACCATATGGAGCATGGGGATACTCTGATGTCTGACAGGCCTCAGAGGGAAGTGGAAATCCCATACCCCAGGGGGAAACAGGAGAAGGAAGAAAGAAACCTCATGCTTCTGCCCCCCAACTCTGCTCTCCAAAACTCCCAATTCTTTCTCCAAGGCTTCCAAAACCTCCCTGCTCTCTCCCATCCTAAGTCTTCCATACACCTGTTTCACGTACTCAGAGTTATCTAAAACACCCATATTCCCCCTTTTCTCTTCCCATTACCCACCTGGAGCCTTCTTTGCAGACAGTGATATTTTCCCAGAGGTGAATGCCTTAAGCCCACTCTGGCTGTAACTACAACTTGGCTAAGGGCTGTACAATCACTTTGCCATTTCCCCATCACTTAGTGGAGAGCAAGGTTTCAGGGCATCCCTCTGATGTTGAGTACTTTACTCAACCTTGATCTTCGGCTAGTGATTTTAATGAAACCTGGGGAAGTGAAAGGGGAGAAATGGCCACTGTCCTACTGATTCTATAAAACATATTGCATTTAATCCCTTCCATGGCCCCAAGGCTATTAGGTCAAGACTCAGCACTTGTGATTGCTCAGGTCCCCAGTAATAACCATATTCACACTGGGTATGCCTGAGCTGCACACATGCCACACCAGCTAGGAGTCAGGAGAGGCCTGGGCCAGGTACCCACACTTGCTCAGGAGCAAGAGCAACATGGCTACTGGGACCTCAGTCCTGACCTTATACACAGTAGAAAAGCAGAGGTCAGAGACCTTACCATTAAAACAGTGCTTGAAGATTTGTTAGACCTTTACCACCACAGGCTGATATTTGTGTACTCATGGCCACAACGTTTCCACCGGGTGTGGATTACCTTTGATGGGATTGAATTGGATTGGATTGGACAGGGAGCAACAGACATAGTGGCCCATTATGCATTGCCAGCAAAATCTAATTATCTGCTTTTCTGCTTTTAATCTCACAGTCTAACTTTCTTTGTCTTTTAATCATTTCCAATAAAAATCAGTGATACTTTTCTTTAGTCTCTTCATTATGTTTTCTTAGAAGATAAATGGATGTCATGGATTTATATCTGCTATCAGACAAGGTTATGCTCTGATTTATAAGGGGAGACAAAATTATGCAGTAACAGGCATTTTAGATAGGATACAAGAAGTTCCCCTTTCCCATTGCCTAAAGACTGGAATAATTTATTTTTTTGTGTGAACAGTGATTTTCATTGAGTCCAAATGAAGTGAATTACTTGCATGAAAATTGTGAAGGGTCTAGAGAGCTTGGGACCAATCCTTTTTTAAATCATAAAACTGATCATTCTGTTTTCATCTGTAAGAATAAGTGAGTATCTTGGACAGATTTCTAAAAGCTTTAAATCAGTGAAATTCATCAGATTATCTTAGCATTTGGAATTTGCTCTGTGATTTGACTTCATTGGCTTCTGCTGAGCACAACTCCTCCTAATCCTCTGCTCTGCCTTCTGTCTCTGTTTCCTTTTTCTCTCCCCCTTTGTCAATAAAGGCATAACTTTTTTCCATAGCATGACTCAAAATTTGAAGCAAGGTCTTGCTTTACCTCTCCCCCCCCCACCCCAAGCATTCAATTCTACAACTGGCTGCTTGTTCAAATACATGGAATCATAGAATCATAGATCTTAAACCCTGCCTTGACATGTTACGTACTTTTCCCTCTCCAGTGCACTATCAGGGAGAGTCACTTCTTTGCTTTTCCCCTGTAAGCTGCATGAAATATTTGGTTCCATCCATGGAATGGATGGAACAATTCTTCCTGGAAAAATCATAAGGCTGTTGGAAACCCTTACAGTTACCTGCTGGTGAACTCAAAGAGCAAGAGTGTACATTTAAAAGCCTTTCTCTTCTCAACTAAGCCCAGGAACAGTTGAGGCAAATAGCAAGTGGCCTTTTTCATCCCAGCACTTATATTCAGACCCATGATTCTTGTATAGGAATGCAGCAAACCAAAACTGAGCTCATGTTTGTCACTATGATTCCATCAGAATTTTTGATATGAAGCTTTTCTTCTGGGTGAGGGCAGAAGAAGAGACTTAGATAGGAATATCAAGGGCATGCTCTGCTGTAGCTTGAGAAGATGCAGTCTCTCCCATTGTTGAATGTTTTCTAAAGGTAAGCCTAAAATAAGGATGACATTCCCATCAAAATGTTCACACCGCCGAAATGCCTGCTTCTGTGACTCCAGCTGGGAGTAAGGACACAAACAGAGCTGTTTTCTCTTACTTTGTAGTCTCTGGATTGGAATACAGGAAACAGCAGGTGTTGAGTCTTCAGGTTTCACAGCTAATATTAGACTTGAAACAGTAACCAAGAAAGAAAAGCTTGAATATTTGGATTGATTCCACAGAGCTTAAATTAAATTTATTGTTTATAAAAGGTCCTTGTTGCAGGGAAACATTTAATTCACTGGGAAAAAAGTTTAACTGAGAAACTAAAAGCAGCAGAAATCCAAAAAAAAACTTAAGCTGTGACTACTTGTAAGGGCAATAAGGTGCTCATCAGAATATTGAGATCATAAGAAGTTTTTCATCTTTAAAGGAAAATAAGTTATCAAATGTTTATGTATGTATGTATATATGAGTATATGGATATATAATGTGTTTGAAACAGGCTTCTCAGGGAGTTATTAATTACAGATTTTCTACAAAGATGGGAGAAAATGCTTAAACTCTTTTTGATGCTTTAGCATCATTTTTCCATCCTAGAAGAGGTCCCCTAAAACAGTGAGAGCAAAATTTAATACCTCTGTGTGACTTTCAGAAACACCATACTAATATGACCAGCTGGAGAAAAAAAAAAAATATTCAAACATAGTGAACAGGCCAGGTATTTCAGGAACAAACAGAAATGAGGAACAAAAAAAGACAACACCACAATTGTTTGCATGAGTTGGATTTCTTTTTCAGAACTGGATTTTTAAGTTCATTCTGCTCTGATGGCCTGAAAGAGGATTGGACCCAAAAGCTATGCCTCGATTGCTGATTGAAGCTTGCATGAAGCTGCTCCCTGACACTAAAGCCAAGTGGCATGGAACAGCCTGTATCCACATTATTAAACTCTCTTACCCTGTAAAGTAGGGTGGCTGCAGCTACACTGCACTTGGGAGCAGTTCCTGGCCTAAGCTAACTTCTGAACTGAGCCTGAGAATCATTTGGGAGAGCAGTGTGTGGCCAAAAGCAAGCCAGGGGGCATTTCAATAATTTAACAATATAAATAATCAAGTCCAGTGATGTGCCCTGGCACTGCTTAATTTATTAGAGCAGACACAGCTGACATGGCCAGCTGCTGATCCCTTAATAGCACAGAAGCAGCACAGATGGCCTTGGACTGCTCTCCTTTTCGAGCAGGGGTGCTGGGAGCATGCTGAAGCATATGCAGCACTTCACCAGGGGCCAAAGGAAACCCATTCTATCACAGCAAGCCAGGCCTCATGCTGGTAGCAAAGCTGCTGCTTTCCAGGACCACTGCCTCCCTCCCCTGTGGGACTGTACAGGAAAACCTACCTTCTCCTTGGTCCCAAGTCCATGGAGGGCTAGAAGGTGCTGCTGTAGCCTACTGGGGCACTGGAGAAGGGACTGGGGCTGGTTGTGGTCCCCTATGAACAGCAGCCAGGACCCATGGCCAGGGTTTGGAGGCAAAGCTCTCTATGCATGGAGACAAAGCATCTCCTGCCCTGCTGTGCTGCTGAGGCTTACTCACTCCAGCATAAATCCTGAAGAGAACAGCTTTGATATCTGGCTTTTGGTTTATGAAACAGTATAAATCCTTCACTACAGAGAAACACAGTTCAGCCCAGGCTTAGGATGTATGCTCTAGGCACAGCATGCAGCGGCTGGGAGGGAACAGCCCACTCAAAGCAGGCAGTGGGAACCACAGAAGCTGCATCCCACTTCTCCAGGTGGCAGGGGCTTGCCAAGGAGTGGGAAGGGAGCCGCTGGGACCTTTGTGTACCACAGTTAAAACCGCAAGCAGGCTTACAGGAGGGGCTGCAGTACATGCTGCAGTTGGAGCAGCTCTCAGAACAGGTGGCTTGTTTTGCTCCTGAATAGCAGTGTGTCTTGGTGCACATTTTTAATAGAACAGTTTCACCACTGAACCACTCTGATCGTTAATTTTTAAACAGAATGTCTGGAAAGGCAGCAATTATTTTTTGTAGGTCACTGAATAAAAAAAAAAAATACTTTTTCTTTAAGAGTCTTAAGAATCGTAATGAGCACAAACATTTAAATGACATAAAAAATTAAAAGAAACCCCTGCAAGGCAGCCATGCATAGACTAGCTCCCAATGTGAGATTCAAAATGCAATTATTTTGTGTCTGTCCCTCTGTTAATGTCTGGACGGAAAATAGGCAGCCCTGAGGAATTCAACAGTAGCACCTCATTTGCCTCACAGCATTCTGCTGTGAAGCCTCCACGAAGGAGACACGTCATGGACCTCAACTCTTTCTCAACCTCTCATTCCAAGCTCCTGGTGACTACTGAGGTCTGACCCTCATCACTAGGGTCCTGCCTCACGTCCACCGCAGTCTGGATAGTTTGCCTCGATGCTCCTGTTAGAAAACTCTGTCCTTCAGCAGTGTCCATTGCCAGCCATCACCTCAGACATGCAGCATGGATGATGTTAAGCATGTACATGTCTTTAGAAGCTTGTCTCGGACACAGAATCATAGAATCATAGAATAGTTAGGGTTGGAAAGGACCTTAAGATCATCAAGTTCCAAACCCCTGCCATGGGCAGGGACACCTCACACTAAACCATATCACCCGAGGCTTCGTCCAGCCTGGCCTTGAACACTGCTCCAATGGATGGTGGGAGGATTTTCATATGGACTTTTTCTTCATTCCCATTCATTTGCATGGTCATGGCTGTTCAGGTTACAAATTACCTTTCAGGGTTGCCATACCTCTGCAGATGAATTAAGAGGTTTGAGTGGGATGGGGCTGGTGCAAACCTGATAGCACAGCAGGTGGGATGGTGCCCGAGGATCCACCTGGATACAGACATGACCTTAGACAATCTGTCTGTGAAGTGTGGGGCTGGTTTCAGGCCACTGACATCTCTGGACAAGTTGGCAGGTCTCAGATTAATTAACTAGAAAATGAAACAACAGTAATGATACCTAAGGACAGAGTAAAGTAGTACTCTCGTCTGTGTTCAAGCCTACAGAAGCTATAAAGACATTATGAACACAGGAGTCTGTGTTCTGAGCGCTATGAGCAAAGCCTCCAGAGGCAGTCATCTGCAAAAGAAGGGTGGGATTGTTTCACCTGATGCCTGGCCACTAAACCAGCATCATTGCTAGGTATCCAGCATCAGGGATTGCTCAGGTTCTGCCTTTTGTTCTATTTTCTGTCCCTGGCTTCACAAGTACTGAATAGTTCATCATCACATTAACACCTCAACAGCTTGTTTTACTGCACGTTGCTGTTCAAATAGCAATAAATTGGTCCTTCTATCCACACACTATAGTTTCTTCATCCCTTTGCCATGCTCTATCCTTCCTTCTGCCTCCACTGCTGCACTGGAGCAGCTTAAAGGCCAAGCTGGAGGCCAAATCACCCAGCCATTGTCCATTTTGATTTCTGTTCATTGGTGTTATTTCATATTCTCTCAGTCATTGTGTTGGAACATAGCAAACTGCCAATTAAGCTCTGTTCACCTTCTCCATGACACTCAAACTTCTGTCCTTTCTCCACAACACAGTAGTCTTTTCCAAGCTGAATTTCTCCCTCTATCTAGTCATACAAAAGAGGTTTCACACACCTGATAATTCTAATTAACTTCCTCTATACCCTTGTGTGGGGATCATCCAGCTGATATTCTTTGAAAAGAGACCCTGAATGCATCGGGTGCTTTTAGAAGAAACTGCACTTCTGCGCTACACAAGCAGACCATGCACATCATACAGCCTCCTTCTGCCTCTTCAGAGGCATGACATGGCAAATGTCTTATCAGGAATACAGGAGTCCTCCCTACAAAGGTCCCAAAATAAGATTAAACCTGTAGACAGCCTGACTTCATAGTACACTGTGGATGCGAGGTGCCAGGCCTTAACAGTACTCTGGGTTTCCAGAATTAGACCTCTTGCCAAAATTGAAATGAAGATATAGATACAAAGTGAGGGAATTGCAGAAGTGCTGATTTAAAGGCAAGCAATTGTGATCCCATGCGCACCCAACTTGAAGAAGGACTTTCATCAATACCCAATCAGTTCATCTTTGGCTTTGTCCAGCCCAGTCTTCAAAATCTCCAAGGATGTATGAAAAGACCTCTCTGAGCACCTGCCCTCCTGGAAAGAAGGTTTTCCTGATGTTCAACCTGAATGTCCACAGCCACGCTTTGTGGTTGTTTTATCATTTTACCCCACCAAAAAAAATTTGATTCCAACATCTTTGTAACTGCCTTTCAAGTAGCTGCAGGCTGCCGTCACGTCCCCCCTCAGCCTCCTCTCATGTAGAACATGGTCCCAGCCATATTAGTGGCACTTCACTGAACCTTCTTCAGTTTGTCCACATCAATCTTGAACCAGAGAGGCCTAAAATTAGGTAGTCTTCCAGCGAAAACTTCACTGATGCTAAGGAGAGGGCATAATGTCTTTCCTTGATCTTTCAGCCACATTCCTCCTAAAGTAGCTCAGCATACAGTTTGTCTTCTTTGCAATTTTGGCTCATATACACCTTAGAATAAATAATCTATGACAAAGCCCTAGTCCTTTTCGGCTGCAATCAACATAATTCTGGTCAAACAGTTTTAGTAAAAATTTTGGTAAAATATATAACATTATTTTTTCAGGCATGACAATAGGTTTGTAATCTCATGCCAACCTAAACAGTGTGTTGCACAGATCAATACAGTCTTTTCCTTTAGGAACTGTTTGTTTTCCAAACAGGAGAACAGCAACCACTACAAACATAGCGAAACAAGGTAATTCTTGCTCCAGACCCCAAAACTAACAGGAGGTATTGCATGGGTGCCGAAAGCTGATAGGCAAACATGAGTTGACAGTGAGATAGCAATATTTTGGTATAATAAACAGCAGTTTCAACATCAGCTGCCTAGCCATTCTATTTCATTGCTGTCTTCTGTGTTTGAGCAAAGTAACAATGGCCATAAAGGTGTCATGGAACTCCACTGGGTTGCCTGCCTCACATGTAATGCATATGATGTCATTTTTCACTGAGCCTAATACAAACCAACATGGCTTCAGAACACGAAAATAAACACCACAACAGAAAGTCTTACCAAGGTAAGCCAATTGGAAAGAAGGAAAAGCCCAAACATGCAGGTGCTCAAGCCATTCTCTCGAGTTCCAGGATGATTTTCTGGGACAGCTCCTGGAGATTTGTTAGTGGGGACACACGGATTCACATGAGGCAAGAGGGCTCGTCTCACCTAAGCAGTTAGCTTTCAGTTTGGGACAGGGTTCCTGAGAGTGCACTTGGAAGCCTCTGTCAATTACATGGAACCACACTATCTATTTAATCAAGCTCACTGATCATCCCAGCAGAAACAGGTTACTGCAGCTCCTGAAACTAATAACCTCCTGTTGACACAATCTCTACCAGCAAGGATGGCTGGGGGTGAAAAGATAAAAAGCTGTAACAGTTTTTATGTGAATTATCAATGAAAATTTATTGTTAAAAATTGAATCTGAATGCATAATGCCACTGAAAAATCAAAAGTAGTGAATTTTTCACACAGCTAATTTTACAATAGTTACATACAAACAGAATACAATTATTCAGAAGATCAGCCCAATCCCTCTCAATGGCACCAGAACATAATTTTCTGTACAAAAGGCTATATTCTTAACAATCTAAATAAACTAAGGCCTATAAACATGTTGCTACATTTGCTGAAAAAGGAACAAAAGAAGCCATCTAACCTGATCGTATTTCCAACACAGTGTCTCATAAACTGTAAAACAGGAAAAGGTGAACTGTATAAATTTCCTCTCTGGTAACCCAGTTTGCTTTTAGCAATGGTAGAAATTTTTTTCAAAGAATAACAGATTTTTTTTGAGACTGGTAACATAAACAGCCTCTTGCTCCAAATGAATCTGAAAAGCACAGCCACTGCATTTTCCTCCCTACAGATACAAATCATTCTGTTCCTGCTTTAGTCACAATTAAAAATCTCAGTAGCCCTAGCAACTGCACCCCTGAATGACCATATAAAGGTCTCAGAACATCCCAAAAGCCCATAGCAAATAGAGTGTAAAAGGGAAGCATTCTTCTTCACTCTTTGACTACAATCTTCTTATTGCTAAGGAAAGAGGCAAGCCTCCTAACTCCCAATATGAGAACTGTGCGTTAACTAGTTAGAATAAAGGCTAAATTCAGAACTAAATCACTTGAGAAGAAATTCAGTACCTAATTTACTGTAATATTAGGCCCCTGGCTCCTATTCTTTTCAGTTCATAAATGCAGATTGGCTAGAGGGACCGCAGAACACAAAGCAATAACATAAAATAAACTATTAAAGCAAAGGACACCATGTTCCTTTGATTCTCATGCCTACCCACACACATACACCCACAGATACACAAAAGCTCCTCAGGAGTAACAGTTCTGAAATGTGAAAAGCCCAGTATACAACAAGGCTGCAAAATAGACTTACTACTTCTTTTATGTACATGTCTTGTGTCATTAAGCTTCTCTCCTAGAGAGAGAAAAAAAAAAAAAGGCCATGACATCTACATGCCTTTTTGTGCTGCTGGAGAGGTAATTGCTTTTTCAATAGAAGTCATTTCAAGCTACTTGCTATACATTGAGTGACACACTGGACAAGTAATTTTGTGTTCCCACAAACGCAACTTAGAAAGGCAGCAGAGCAATACAGTAACCGCAAGACAGTCCTTCTTGACCCTTCAAATTATTGCATAGAAAGCACTAAAAACAACACAAAGTCCAGCTATTGATTCTACCGTGGAATGTATTTCATCCCAAATTATTTTGCAACAGTTCATGTCTACATTGTTTCTGAAAGGACTTAAAATGTCCATAAACTTAAGCAAGAAAGTTGCTAAGGTTTGGTTTTACATTGATTAGGCTGGCTTCCATGTACAGGAAGCAATTAGGACAAGGGGTAATGGGTTAAAACTTAAACAGGGGAAGTTTAGATTGGATATAAGGAGGAAATTCTTTCCTGTTAGGGTGGTGAGGCACTGGAATAGGTTGTTCAAGGAGGCTGTGAATGCTCCATCCCTGGCAGTGTTCAAGTCCAGGTTGGATGAGGCCTTGGGTGATATGGTTTAGAGAGAAGTGTCCCTGCCCATGGCAGGGGGGTTGGAACTTGATGATCTTAAGGTCCTTTCCAACTCTAACCATTCTACGATTCTATGATTCTATGATTTCTTGATTACATCAGAGGCCTGATTTCCCCTTTAAAGTTCTCCTGCCTTACACCAGACAGCCAAATATAGGCACCCAAATTTACTTGTGAGACCCATTCACCAAATCCTCAGTTCAAGCTGCTAAAGTTATTCTTGGATAGCACTTGCCTTATCATAGCATGTTCCAGTGACACAATGTGCAGATAAATGGAGAACTGTCTGCACCAGCAAAATGGCTTACACCAGTACTCTCAAATCATGTTTTTATTTATATATTTAATAAAAACTCAGCTGTCTAGAAGCCACAATGATTGTATCCTCACCCTCCTCTTTATAGCATCTGGTGTTTTCAGACAGATCTGTTGCTAGCCCACCCTTGCAAGCATAAGTCTGTTTCCATCTGGAGCTCATGCTGCAGGTCTAACTTCTTCTCAAGCCTCTGCTTCTCTCCAAAAAGGAGTTAACTCATTTGACCTGCAGAGAGGGAGGGCAGAGAAACCCAGCTACATCATTTGAACAAGAATTAAGACACATTTTTGTACATGGGAAATAAAGCTTCGAACAGTTCTGAATAGGAGAGAACTGCAGTGCTCCTGCTGAAAGGCAGGAGGGAAAAAGGGTAAGCAAGCCTGGAGCTGCCACCTCCATACTGAATGATACCACATGCAGAACTGAGTTCAGTGTTGAGCTCAGATTGTACCTTTCGCTATATGTCATAGTAGATGCTTTACAGTATTGAGAGAAAGAGATCTGAGGAAGGCCAACACCGCTTTTATTCAAAGTCTAAAGCCTTTCCCAAGGATTCTCCAATGTCTGGCTAAAACTGATTCAACCTGCTGAGGAAGGGGAAAGGAGTTAAGCTAGGCTCATTATTCTGTGTTCCAGTCCACTTTCCCTCCTCATCCATGTCCTCTTTCCCAAAAGAGTCTAGCATGTGTAGATGGAAATAGGATAGATCCTTCTGAAAAAAGCCAGATTATTTTTACAATGTACACTGACAATCGTTAGCAAACAAAGTAGAAAGCAAAAGGTTAATACAGAAAGCATGCAAAAAATACTTCCAAATGCACAGTTTTACAGAACAGGCAAACAGAATTTCTTACTGAACAAATCAAAGCAGTGAAAACAGAAAAAGGAACATGGTGAAACCCATACTTCAATACATAGATAAAATACATGCAAAATTTAAAGCAATCTTTGCAAGCAATTCACTAACTGGTTGTTCAGATTCCATGACTTTTCATAAATAAAACAACAAATATATAAGGTAAAAATCCAGATGCAGCACACCTGTTTTCCCATCTGCAAATCCAACTCCAAAACAAATTATTTGCCTTCTGTGCTTGGACTCAAAATTAGAAATAAGTAAAGCTGGTTCACTTTTGGCTCAAGGGACTGGCTTTGAATTGGCTTGCTGAGCTAGAGAGCAGCAATAAGCTTTCTGTTTGTAGACTGTAATCTTAAATTTGGCACTTGTTCTCCCTGCAGTTCTCTGGTACAATGGAGTCTATTCAGATCGCCTACTTCAGTTGCCTAACACAAGTGCTGAACATGTCAAAACTGGATGTCTGGCCACAGCAGGCATCAATAATAAAATAATTATGAGTACTCAGCTTAGGGCTACTTAGCCTGTAGGAAGAGCCAGGCCTGAAAGAAGGCTCCTGAAGAAACAGTCAAAGCAGTAAAGAAGGTGCCAACTTCCCCTCCTGCTTGGAAGCCCCTTAGCAACAAGGAAGTAATCCTGAAAGTTTCCTTGGGAGTGCTAGCACATCGCTGAATAGACAATTGTCCAAATGAGAGGAGATGTGCTCCCAGCAGGTGCTTCTTTGAAAATTTTGCATTAAATGTTTGTGTCTACAGGAGTTCAGAATGATGAGCCTTCTCTGGGCACCGCATTGCTGACATGTCCCTACCTCACACTGCCCCAGTGAGCAGAGCTCCAACTCAGGATGAGCAAACCTGCTGCCTTTCAGCTCCAAACAAGGTCAGTGGGGAACGGAGCCTATCACACTGTTTTCCCAGGGATGTACCATTTGTTGCCTTAGAAGTCGCCTCACAGAGCCCATGTTTGCACAAACTCACATACCAAGGCAGCAAAGCAGATACATTTCCCTCAGCCATTCTTGAGTTAAGTGAAGTAGCCTCCAGTTGCAAACTAGGAGATGATGTACTGCTGGCAACACAGCGAAATTTTGGTTTGATATATTGTATAACATATATTTATACGTACAGACACACCATAAAATATGAATATGCATATGCTATAGATTTATATAGTTTGTACAATTTATAATACATATCTTAAACATTGTCATATGTTACAAACAGATGCATTTATTATAAATATTTCTATGTTCTACATAAGTTATATATATTCACTGATATTCAGAAAAAATAAAATTCAAAGGTTTTTTCAGGCTTTCTGTGCTGAGTTCTTGAAAGCACCTGCCACTGCAAGAAAAACTATCCCCAGAATGGGATGAGCAAATGTAAAGGTGGGGTTCAACAAAAAGCAGTGTGGCAGTGAAAATCCCATCGACAGCTGGAATGATGTAAAGCAGTCAGTGAAACTGATCCTCTACTTCCTCTTTGTCCATTTTTAAGCATGAATAAATGCAGCTTAAATGTAGAACAAACATAACTCTTGCAACATGTCCCATCCTGTCTTCCTAGTTTCTGATTGAATTGTTTTATTTCATTACTTGTTTTTTCCCTGTCCTGCTCTTCTAATTCAGCACAACGTGCAGACACTGTACATCAAAAAACTGTAAAATGTACAAATAAATTCCATTCATAGTTACAGCAAGGCACACTGAAGTCAAGCTGGTCTGCCAAATAATAGCCTGCAAAAATATCAGGGTAAATTTTATTCTATAGGCAAATATAGAGCAATTTAACTGGAATCAGTGGATACTCTGAGCTTATACCATCACAAGCAAGCACACAGCATGGATTACCACCTAATAGTATTAAGAAAGCTTTAGCAGTATTTTATCCATTTGATGAAATCACAAGCATTTTTCAGGATTTCATCAGTGTGCTAGAAAGAGAAGGCTGTAAGACCCACAGCCCTTTTCCTCAACAGCAACAGTATGTAAAATGTGACTTTATAATCTCTGACCTGTGTCAGCCCTCTTACATTCACCCCTGCAGCTTTTTCAGAAATTGTCTTCTGGGTATTTCTGTTTTCCTGTCAAACAGAGCATTCTTTCCTTCTGAAGTTGTTTGGCATTTTTCAGAAAATATATTAGAACATATGGGGTAGCATCAAAAAATGCTTTATGGGATTTTATGGGGTTTGACCACAGGTTATTTTCTTTCCCAGGATGCTTCCTGATTGACCCCAGCCTCATCCACAAGTAAAAAAACTCAAACGCCCAGACGTCATAAATGCCTGGTTGTCAGGTACAGATATCCTGCAGATCTGGCCATAATCATTTAAAGACTCACTGTCTTCTAGGTTCCATAAGCATAACTCAGTGTATCAAGGACAGTAACCAGAAGTCATGAAGAAAAATCTAGATTATGCAAAATTCAGCTGTGCACCTGCTTAGCAGCACAGATTGCTTTACCTTCAGGAACTGGCAACTGTAGTACAGAAAGAAAGCTACAACTTACCACACTATTCAAATTACAGTGCTTGTACAAAAGAGAAAATTACCTTTGAACATAAAGTCACAAACGTTAAGGTGACTGGCATTTACTATTTATTCCTGCGTCATTTATTTGGCACCTCTAGCGTCCAAAGTAACGTATCAATTGAGGTCAGATGAAGAACTGATCATGAGGCAGAGTCAGTTGAAATGCACAGCTCATACTCCAAGATACAGAATATTGTGAGCTGTACTCTGGCTTTAGATTCTGATATTGCTTATTTGCCTCTTCATCTATGCCCTAGTTGCCTGTTCAGATAGATGAGGCATGCACCACCCTATCGTTGCAATTGGCCTCCTTATTGATAGATACGTTGTGCCAAGACATATACATCTCAGTGTCAGTATCCTGTGTCAATGATCTCTGCTTGCTTATAAGTCACCAGCAAGGCCCCCAATACCTCCATCTCATGGCTGTCTTTCCTCGTCAAACCTTTTAATGGGTTTATCATACAAAAACATTGCTCAGGCTAAAAGTAATCTTCAGTACCACAGAGGCCTGAAATTTGATTGTTGTGGGAATTCCTCTGGCCTTGAGCATTTAAATTCTCAGCCACAATCCTATGTTACTGTAGAAGTTATTGTGTCTTGAATAGGTTTGTGTCTTCCCAGAACAATGATTAGAGCTTAACAATTCTGTAGCGCTCAGCTTCTTGTCACATGCCATTTTTTATTATTTTTTTTTTTTTGCAAAACTACATCCAGCTTTACCTGGTACATACTAATGAGTGCAAGCTTCTCCTGTTTACATGCTGGGACTTTAATAAAACTAAACACTGATAAAACCAATTTTGGCTTATTTAGACTCCAGAAGTAAAGCATGTCTTAATAAATCCAGCACATAGTGATAATGTATTTAATGGTAGATAGCTGAAAATCACAACAGCTATGCCTATACTTGCAAATCAAACAGCACCAAGGCATATTTCAGACTCAAGACTGGCAGCCTCCATTCTTTACACCATTAAATTGTTAGTGATCCCTGATACGATTCAGGACCATATCATCTAACACTACTAAAAAAATTGCAGTTATGTTTCAAAAGTCAGCATAGATAAGCTGTTGCCATGCAGCAGCTTGTATTAAAGAGGAGGATGGTTTAGAAGTGTGGATGCAGGGTGTCCCACATCATTCAGTAACAGCATCAGGCAGCACTCCCAGACAGTTTCAATTAATTGATGTAGATATAGCAAGAAGGTTCATCTCTGTTATTCCAGTCTCGTCGTTTAAGGCCAGCCGTAAATCAGAACCACACAGTCTCTGTCTCATTTCACCCCTTCCCCCCCGACCCTGCTCCTGGATGGATGGGGAGGAGAATTGAAAGAATGTAACTCCCATGGGCTGAGATAAGAACAGTCCAGTAACTAAGGTAGAACACAAACCACTACTGCTGCCACCAATAATAATAATGATAAGGGAAATAACAACGGAAGAGAATACAATCGCTCACCACCCAGAAACCGATACCCAGCCTAACCACAGCAGTGACCTAGCCCTTCTGGGTAATTGCCCCCAGCTTATATAGTGGGCATGATGTGCTGTGGTATGGAATACTTCTTCAGCTAGTTTGGGTCAGTTGTCCTGTCTCTGCTTCCTCCCGGCTTCCCCTCCTCCTTGGAAGAGCATGAAACTCAGAAAGGTCTTGGTCAGACTAAACATTACTTAGCAACAACTAGAAACACTGGTGTTATCGGCACTGTTCCCAGGCTAAAAGTAAAAAACCCAGCACTGCACCAGCTACTAAGAAGGAGAAAAGTGACTGCTACTGCTGAACCCAGGACATTATCTATTCCTTATTCCATACCATCCACGTCATGCTCAGATCCCACATTTTCAATATACCATCACTCTTATCTCATAGATATACATATATGTGCATACAGAGAGAGATTTCTTAGTGCATGGACCAATCCCTATAAAACTGCTGAGGTCACTGGCCTGGGTGTTGGTCAATGCACAAATAAACATGAGCCAGCTTCAGTGTGTGCTGGCAGCCCAGAAAGCCAACTGTATCCTGGGATGCATCAAAAGGAGTGTGACCAGCAGGTCAAAGGAGGCTATCCTGCCCCTCTGCTTTTGTGAGACCTCACCTGGAGTATTGTGTAGAGTTCTGGTGTCCTCAACATAAGGATATGGAAGTGTTGGAACAAGTCCAGAGAAAGGCCACAAGGATGATGAGGGGACTGGAGCAGCTCTTACATGAAGATAGGCTGAGAAAGTTGGGGCTGTTCAGCCTGGAGAAGAGAAGGCTGCGTGGAGACCTCATAGCAGCCTTCCAGTATCTGAAGGGGGCCTATAGAGATGCTGGGGAGGGACTCTCCATTAGGGACTGTAGTGATAGGACAAGGGGTAATGAGTTAAAACTGAAACAGGAAGTTTAGATTGGATATAAGGAGGAAATTCTTTCCTGTTAGGGTGGTGAGGCACTGGAATGGCTTGTCCAGGGAGGTTGTGAATGCTCCATCCCTGGCAGTGTTCAAGACCAGGCTGGACAAAGCCCTGGGTGGTATGGTTTAGCGTGAGGTGTCCCTGCCCATGGCAGGGGGGTTGGAACTTGATGATCTTGTCTGGCAAGCCTCCTACCAAAACTGCTCTTCCCCTTATTTATCGGACCAGCTCCACCAGCCCCCGCTAGACCTGGCCTACAAACTTGGGTCCCATGTTCAAGACACCCAAACCCCTGACTGCGACACCACCCTTTTAACAATTTATTAACCTGACTAATCCTCCTAGCTTTTTTTAGGCCCTCCCCTGTATCCTGGAGAATAGATGAAGACTGAGCTCCAAAGCCCTTAACCACCTCTCCCAGGGCTCTGCAGTCCTTCTTTATGCTCCCCAGGCTACTACGATCTATATCCCTAGCACCCACATGTATCACCAGAAGTGGGTATTAGTCCGTGGGGCTTACCAGAGCAGGCAGCCTCTCTGCCACATCCCTGATCTGTGCCCCTGGTAGGCAACACACCTGCCTTGAGATCGGGTCAGGCCGACACACGAGTGCTTCTGTCCCTTTCAAAGTAGAATCCCCTACTACTACGACCCACTGCTTTTTCCTGGCAGCACCAGTAGAAATCTTTTTTACTAGTGCATCAACAGGCTGTTTCTGGCGCAAGTGCGTTTCCTTTGCAACAGCAAAGCGGTTCTGCATGGGGACAACAGGTTTAGGAGGAAGTCCCTTGCTTTTAATTGTCCTTTTCCTCCTTTTTTTTTTTTTTTTTGTTGTGTTGTTTTTTTTTTTTTTTGTCACCAATTCCCAACTTTGAGAGCTAACAACCTCCTTTCCTCCATGAGCTACAGGTGAAGCTTGAGGACTCTGCACAGTTTGGGCCGGGAGCAAGCATTCCTGCTTCCTCTCAGCTACCCTGACATCTTGCAGCCTATTAATAGCTTCCTGCAGCTCAGCCACCTGCTGCAGGAGGACCTCCACCAGGGAGCACCCAGTGCAGCCCTGCCCACTGTGCACCTGTCCCTCACCAGAGCAGTGCAGGCACTCTCTACATCCCGAAGTCTGCACTGCAGCCTCTCCTCTCACCGGCTCTGTCTGAATACCTACGCTGGCCACCGCCGGGGCAGCCAGAGCAGAGCTCCCAGACCGGGCCCTGGTCACACAGCGACCGCTCACCATACCGCGCGAACTCCCTCGCCGCGCTCCTAGTCGCTCGCGCTCCCTGGGGCAGGTTTTTAACCAATCAGGGCTGGCACCGCCCCTCCTGGCTCCGCCCCCTATGAGTCAGCTGCTCGCGTCAGCTGAGCTGCCGGCTCCTGGGCAGGTCCTGTCGAGGACTTGAGGCTCCCCCGGTGGCTCTGCTCTTGTCGCTCTGAGTTGAGGCTCCTGGGCGCTGATCTCTCCCCGCTCCGGTGTTCAAGGCGTCCTCTCTTGAGCTACTCACCTCAGCAATTCAGTAAGAAGAAAGTCAGCTCCTCAGTATTTTACACTCAAGTGTAAATGACAAGATTCAAAAGAGTCAGCATGGATACATTTGAGAACATTAACCTTATTCCCATCCAGACTCTGATCTTGCTTGTCTGCAATGTTCCCACTTCCAAGTAAGTATTCAGCTGTGCTGTTTTCAGAGAGATCAACGTCTCTACTCTCAAGTGCCTCTGTGCTGCAGGGGACAGTTTGCAGTCAAGACAGTTTGCTCAGCAGGATGCTGTATATTGTGCTGACCGTGGCCTGTCCTCCCTCTGTAAAGAGAAGAGAGAAACATCTGTAAAATAAGCCTGATTTTATGAGGAGCTAGAAGTTATTACTAAGAGAAGCAAGGCAAGAATAGTGAAAAAAACTAGGATAGGTCCAGGAGGGGACATAGGAGAAGAACAAGCCCTGAGTTTCTGCGCTTTTTATGGATGTAGAGGGATTACCATTTAAACACTGATGTTTGCCAAAGTAAATCAAATATTTATTACTAAAATCGCCTGCTTGGGTGGAAAACTGGAGCTCTTCAGAACCGATGATGTGCTTATCTGGAGAAAATGAAGACTTTTTTTAAAGAATCACCCATTTTAAACAAAACTAACAACCAGACCTTAGAATCATAGAATAGTTAGGGTTGCAAAGGACCTTAAGATCATCTAGTTCCAACCTCCCTGCCATAGGCAGGGACATCTCACACTAAACCAACTCACCCAAGGCTTCGTCCAATCTGGCCTTTAACACTGCCAGGGATGGAGCATTCACAACCTCCCTGGGCAACCCATTCCAGTGCCACACCACCCTAACAGGAAAGAATTTCTTCCTTAGATCCAATCTAAACTTCCCCTGTTTAAGTTTGAACCTTGACACAGCATAGTCTGAACAACTACATTGCACTGCAACATTTGGAAATAACCCAGGTTTTCCAACATTTGATTTCTGATGTTGTTCAGCTTTCCACTTGTACATCTAAATGAGCTACAGATACTGCTATAGGTAATGCCAGTTAAACAGGTTGTGTTACACAGTGTTCTGATGGGGGTGATTTCTACTTTGTCTTACTGCTCTAGAGAAGATTACTTTGCAAGTGTTTGCTGCAGCGCCCAATTATACCTGACTGAAATATAAAATGAATAAAAAAAAAAAAAAAAAAAAAAGAAAGAAACAGTGTGTCCTTGCCAGGCACAATAATTATCAAAAAACTCTAATTTCAATGAGTTTCCTTTTATTCACAAAGAGGAATCACACCATCTTATTTTGAATGTGTTTACTGGAAAAAAATAAAACTTATGTGAGTGAAATTCATAGTGGTTTTATGCTTTGAAACAGCCAGACTTCATGAGTTCTGCCCCAGTAATATCTTTGCTGCAGACAAACTTTAGAAACCAGAAGACAGAATACGGAGAAAATCAAATGACTATTGCATGAACATCTTTCTCCTGTTACCCAGAATGGAAGCTGTTCCCACAGATAGTGTGTGAAATTTTTCCACCAGCTGGTTTGGTGCAGAAACATCTTGGGGTTTTTGTCTATTTGTGAGAGACCCCAAATTTGACATGAAAACATACACTAATGAACTTAGAAGAGGCTCAGGCTAAGGATACTTAAACAATAGCTGTAAATCACATGGTTTTCAAGCACTTGAACATCAGGTTAAATGTAATAAGGCTCTGGAAAAGAAAAAAAAATTACATCTGTTCTTCTTGGATGGTCATTATTTCTTGAAGTTCAGCTTATTGCTATGTTGCGGAGCATGATCATGAAAGCTCTGTTGTTCGTGGTCAAGGAAACAGCTGTGAACAGCTGGCATATTTTATAACCATTCTTATTGCAGGGTCATACAATAATTTGTGTGAATTACCATCAGAGATGGAAATTTTCTCTTGTCAGTGCAAGTTGACAGATGTTTTGTCTTTGACCTATAATAGCCCACATAACGACTTGATGCTTTTGTCGCATTTTGAAAAGCACAGAGATAGTGTCGAGATGACTAGTTTAAAGAAATTAAGCTACTGCACAAGTTCAGTTGTCAAAAGGTGTAACAGGAAAAGATTTAAAGAAAACTAAAATGCTATTATTTTTACAGCTATAGCAACAGCAACAGCTTTAACTGACAACTATGTTTCCCAAGTTATCTAACATTTATACCAGGGTTCCATCCCTCTTTTCTTGCATTAGCTTGTCTATCCTCCTACTCCCACATCCTTTATAAACATGGTAATGTTTATTCACCCCTATGCCGCTGCCCCTCCAAGTTGCAGGCTTTCTCCCAGCCTTCCTAAAAGTAGGAACTATTACATCTTTGTTTCCAAACAAATCCTTGCAGCCCAAGCCATGCCAGCCCTGTCCATCCCAGCTCTTTGTATCCCAGTCAAGACTGCAGCCTCCTGGAGGAGTTTCTGGCATTTTGCCTAGCCCAGACCTCCATATCTCCCCACATCTTAGCCAGATCCCTCCACATGTCCCCAGCTCACACCCAAAATCACTATTTCCCAAGTATCACTGAGGTTTATCCCTTTCTGCTTCCATTTCTTATGCCCCATCAATGACACCAACACCCCCCAGCTGTGCACCCCTGCCACCAACCTACACCTGCACTGCCCCTCACCACCCTTGCCTTGGTCTTGCACTGCTGAGGTTGTCCACTCTCACCTGACTTGAATGCTTATTTAAAGTATTCCCAATGATTTTAAAATGTTTTATGATTTAATATACTTTAAATTATTATCTTCCAAGCTCTGCCATCAAAATTCCTGAAGTGGCAGACAATAAAAATATAAAAACTTCCGGCTGTGCACCAGCACAGCCCAGCTAGAATTGTGGTCCTTCTATTTTCCTTGTTTAATGAAGGTTGATGGAACATGATGTGGTTGTATACACATGAAAATTGTATCCCATTAGTTGATAATCTTTATATATGTGTCAAATTATATAACTTGCATTAATGCACTAAGGAAAGACTTCTATAGTCACTACAAGATAATGAAGAAATTGTGATCTCATCTAAATCTCTTATAGGAAGATAAAACGAGCCAAAATTAATCTAAACTAAAATATCTGAAGGTTATGTGTCGTGAGAGTTTGAAAAATGTAATGCCCTACAAGCAATGTCCGGAGAATCTAACACAATGAATTTTGAATAGTGTTCAGATGCCAAGAAAAGGCAGAGGTCTCTACTCCAAAATGAAAAATACCAAATGACAAATTTCTGTAAATTCTAGAGCGATGAGAAGAGTAACAAGATAAATGAGAGGAAATGCATGACAGGCAAAGAAATTAATTTCTTAGACCCTCATGGCACAAAGCTTTGCATTAAGTTTTTCTAGTTTACCAGCATTTTTCTGGGACTTGCATACTTTTTATTTTTGATTTTGGCTCCTCCACCACAACTGTTTTGATTGTTTACTTTCTCTGAATTCCTCTGTGATACTTTCTGAAGTTTAAGTAATTGTGTGAAGATGTTAACATACACTGTACAGCACTTTTTCACTTAGGAAGGCTTACTGCAGTAAAGACTCTGGGCAGAATGTGTGTATGGGGAAGTTCGAGCAGTACCCTAGAAATCTTCTGCTTTGAAGCTCACCTTCAGGGATGCCAGGTCCTGACCACAGGAGATGCTCTAGCAGAAGCACTGTCTTACCTGGAACAACCTCACACAAGAAGACATGAGTTTCCCTTGGCTACTTTCACATCCCTCTGTTTCCAGAAACAATGGTGAAGGTCCTATTGAAAGCAGAAAAGAGAGTCTTGAAATCAGTAAGTCTGCCCATCTCCAGGCTGGACTGATGACCAGAGAGAAGCAGCAGCCTTACACATTATCACTACTCAGCATAGTGCACGTTGTACAACTGCCACTACACCATCTTCACTGCAGCTGCACCCAACCTTCGTAACAGTGTGAAAGTGTGTCAAAGTGGAAGTTTTTCTTCTAGCCAACAAAGTGATCAAAGGCACCCTTAGGCTACACAACCACTGAAACTCTTGGATACAAAGTGAATGGAAGTATGTAGTACAGACTGCATTCTGTTAACAACAGACAGCGCTGGCACTAGGCTACGCATCAAAAAATATTTATGTCTGACAAGCAACTGTGTGTGGTAGAACAAACTGTTCTGAAGATCACCCCATACTTAAAATAACTCAGATCTTGGCACACAGCATGGATCTCAGTGCCACCTGCACCAGTAGTTGCCATCTCTTACTGATGCTCTACAAATATGCTGTCATACTGCTGCCTTTTCCTCCGCTAACGCTCATGCTTCCAAGCAAACATGCCTCTCCTCTTGCTGTCTCCTGCCTAATCCTCACTGTTGGCTTACCCATACATCTTATAAAGCAGTGAGAGTGTTTCCATGGAGGTAAATGACATGAGCTCAGAGTAACTGCAGCTGCAAAGGTGGCTACTTTACCTGAAGACTAACACAGTACTGCAAAGATGCCTAAAACATTAAACTGATAGTAATAAAATAAGCCTTGGTAATTCTGCACAAGCTAAGCCAGACAGAAGGATTTTGAGAGGGATTTTCAGTGTTTATATTCTCATAAATTAATTTTTTCTACCTAGGAATAGTATTCTGATTATAACAAAAAAATCTCAACTAAGGAGTTGTATGGTGCCCTCATAAACCTGTAAAATAACAATGCAAATGCACAAGCTTTTTTTTTTGTTAAGTGTATCACAGAATGCTGATGTGTAGAGTGTAATTATGTTCTCAGGAATAAATCTCTGGAATCACCTCTAGATCTATCCACTTATGTCATATTTTATCCATTACAGCAGCATTTGAACACCTTCCAACTACTTACAATACAAATGACAATCTCTGTCCCCTTTCCCACAATAGGATAGCATTCATATTCAGTTCTATGCTAGCAGATTAGTTGGTTTGTGTATCTCATGTCTGTACAGTATATATCACAGCTTGTCCAGTGTCCCTGGGTACAACATACAGTAAGTATAATAAGAAATAATAGAAATAATGTAATATATTGTTTGTCTGGTGATATGGTATGTATAGACAAGCCTGAGAAATTGAATGGGTAAATATTGCATTTGCTTTTGAAAGTGAATTTTATTTATCACACCAGCATTTCTTTCATTTTGTAGAGGCAGATTACCATCTCTACTCCTGAAGATTTCTTGTCCCACTGGTTCAACCCCATATGCATTTCCTTGTAAGATAAACCCTCCATGAAATACTGGTAGTGAGATTTTTATTTTCACTGTAGTTTAATAAAAAGTACTTCATTACTCATTCTATAGGAGTCTCTCTGGAAATATCAAGCTCTCTTTTAATAGAGAGATGTTTCATTTGTAAATCACAGGATACCAAATTAAGAAGATAAAACTGGCAAATAACTTTTAAATCAACAGAGAATAGATGAACAATTCATAATTAATTATTTGGGAATTAATGCCACTTCAATTTATCATTGAATATTTGCTAAGCCAGTACATGCACTTGTATGCTTTTTAGTGTCTTTATAGGGTTCCTACTGAACATTGGCCCAATCCATACCACGATGACTAATATATGGTCAGGTCACCAGTCCTTCATTGACTTCTCTGCAAAAAAAAAAATGTCTGAAGGATGATGTCCACAATAAAATAATATTCAATTTCTTTAGGGATAAAAGAATTAGGAATTTCAAAGTTTGCACCTATTACTTCAACATAACTGGCTGTAAACAGTTATGCAATGATTTGTTGAATCTCTGTATACACAATTTAAAAACAGCTTGATATTATGAAATCTCTGTGTTTAATTTGCGAAAAATGCAATTTCACTTCATACACAGAATTTGTATTTTCCCTATTGGCTGTTTTATCTCATCATTTTTATTTTGAACTGAAATTCCCAATGATGGTGATTTAGGGCTAAGAGCTGCGCAGTGATGCCATCTTCTGCCAGCAAGTGTCACATAACCTGTTACGGAGAGGTTCATCAACTATTCGTTGTTAACTTTTTCACTCATACAACCACACATGCAGCATAACAGGACTGTTAACAAGATCCTTCTTCTACCATGGTCACTATGTGCGTCATCACACACATCACTTCTGGCCATGTGGTGAGACTGTGTACGTGCATCAGGTCTCCCAGGTGACTTCACATGCACATCTCAGGCCACAGCAAGAAGGCCCTGAGCATGTCAGCTGCAGTAAATATATTTCATTCCCAGTCTCATGATGAAAAAGCCCACTGAGACTTCAGGAGGGAGAATGACAGGGAAGAGCCTGTAAAATCCCAGAAAATACTTCCAGCCCACTTCAGGCTGTCTTCCCATCTCCAGTCTACTCTACAGACTGGTTGAACTCTTTTAGTCATTAAATTTTTGTCATCCTCTGTTCTCATGGAAAATTCATGGGATAAAATGTTCATTATCACACTGATCAGCTGCTTTCCTAAACCTAGATTTCAAGACAGAATCAACCAAGCAAGGGAGTATTGAGAGGGGACTTGAATCATTTGAGGAGGCTGATTAAAGTTTTAATTGACACAGAGAAATTTGGTCTGAGTAAAGAAGCAGAGGTCTGTCCAGGAGAGAAGGCAGAAAGCTAGCTACATGCCAGAGTAGAGACTCTGGAAGAAGAGGAGTACCACTGCTGCAAGAGGAGGATTGTAGGTACTCCAAGCCCAAGGATAGTTCCAGAGCAAGAAGAAAACTGGAGCACAGGTGTATGTGAAGACACTTTGGTTCTGATTTCTTGTGCAAGGGAAAGTAAAGAATTAACATTTTCTGGATGCTTTTTTCTGCATCCCCAGTCAGAGCTCTGAGAAAGAGTGAGCAACTGCATGTGAAGGACCCCAAGGGATCACCATTGCTTCTAGCTAGTTCAGGCTTCTAGGCATTAAAGCCCTGTTTCTGAGAAAGATGCCCAGGCTTCACCTAAGTTTATAGAAGAGAACAAGGAAACTACACCAGAATTCTTCAAGTGGCAGAAAGCTTAAAGGTACACAGGGGTCACTAGGAGCCAACCCAGCAGCATGATGTGCACCCTGCTTTTTTAAAAAGTTTGGTTCAAAGTTCACATTCTCGAAAACTTCAGGATTCTCAGAATTTACCTGGGACTTCAAGCCAGAACATCTCAGTAAAATGCAGCCCAGATAATGAGATCCAGAAGCAGCAAATAATGAATTCTCAGAGGAAAATACATTTGCTTTCGATGTTACAAAACCAGTTTCTGTACAAATACATTTTATTCAGACTTTCAAAAAATATTTTGAGAGTTTCCGACACTATTCTATATCAATGTTTGCCATATCCTGAGATTCTCATTCAACTTTTATTCAGTTTGAACCCAGGACTGAGGAGAGAAAAAGAAGTGAAGCCTTCAGGATTTAATGCTCAGTGGGAACTTATCTCCTGAATCATTACTATCTACATGTTACATGTAAGCCACTTCTTTGGGCTTGCTTGTAACTAGGCTGCCCTGAACAAGCTCCCTTTTCTGATGTGAGAATTCTTGGTAGAGGAAATCTGAGAGATATATCCATTTTTCTGGAGCTTCTGGAGTACTGTATGTGAGGAGGCTCCTTAGATTTTGTTGTCTATCATAACCCAACTGAACAGCACTTTCTCAGCCAACTCTAGAATTAGATAGGGCTGCTAGAGAAGCAACATATTGGCTGTAGATCAAATCTCATACGTACAAGGTGCTTGGGTTTTCCTATATATAAGCAAATCTGTTGTACCACCATAAACAGTGGATCCTACCTTTCTCTATAGCAGAGGCCTTGCTGTGCATTTACCATGCTTCTTATGAACACATACTGACATTTCCAAGACTCAGATTTCACCTTTCCTACCCAGAAGGAGAAATCAGCTTCCCATAGATCACCAACAGTAAGACCGCATGGCAAGAGGTAATAATATACTGATGGAAGGCAAGGTCAATATAACTAACCTCCCTCAGCCCTCACATAGATTTTCTTGAGGAAAGTTGTTTCATTCTTATGCGCCCATTCCCAGGGAGACTCCACTGTGATGGATCTGCAGGTACTTCTGCACAAGAACAAACTACACTGAGAGCATTACCAAATCTTTCTGTGAAAAACGTCAACCCAGGAGGTAACTGCACAGAGAAAATGGGTCCAATTCATGACTAGACAAGTAAAATAAAACACACTGTTGATTCTCAAAATATTTAAAATTTATGAACCTGATTTTTTTGTTCCACGATTATTCATTCTTGCTGCAACAAATACGCTATTTATTCCCCTAAATTTCAAGTCACTTTGCCTGGTGGTATTTTTTTCTCTAAGTTGGCCAAAATATCTGTGTCTGGAGCATTGCAATATCTATGGCAAAGCCAGTGGAATGGCTTGCCAAATAATGTCTGCGAACACATACAAAAGCTGGAATGAAAAACAAGATGTTGATGTTGGCCTATAAACTCGAGGCCAGGTTTCAAGGTCAGCAAGAGGTAAGTGGCTTGTTTGTTCCCCTGGGGTATTAAGCATCTGAGGCACAGAAGGGAATTAAACCCAGGTGTCTCATTTTCTAAGGAAGTGATGTACTCAGCAAGCTATTTTATAATATTCATCATGACTTTTTTATTGCCACCTAAAAGACAGATACGTGTTGAGTTTTGAGAGAACAGCAGCAGATAATTTTATTTTTTTTTCACACTATTGTTTCTCAACATTCTTCTCACCTACCTTTAAATATGCAGCAGAAATACCTAAGCTTAAGCTAAGGTTTGGTCTAAGGTCAACAGAGGCAGACATTTCCAGAGAGCTTAGCTCGGATGCTAGGTAGAACCTCTGTCTCCTGTAGTCGCAGGTCTTCACTCACCATAAGGCAGGTAGAGGCACTTGAACTGGAAGCTTAAAGATGGTAGAATAAACACCGGTACCAGTACAAAAGCTTTTCAGGTAACTCTCTGGGACACCCAACTGCCTCCCTGGGTTTAAAAGAAAACCTCAGACATAGCTTTCAATTTTGAATCCCCCCTTGTGGATTAAGTACCTAAAAGTTATGTATTTATGTCTTCTACATCATCTGTCCTTTTTTCCCTCTCCCCCCTATTAGTTAACTCCTGAGTCTGTTTTAAGTTTGAATTTATTTTGACCCTTAAGGAACTACCCTGGAAAATCTCAAGAACCCTGACACTAAAGAGCCACTTATAGCTCCTCAGATACAGCAGATTTAGAAGCAGTTCAGATGTGGCTCTTCCATCAAAGCTGTGCCTCTCAGGGTTGCACTGGCCCCACAGCTGGTGGATCACCTAAACACTTGGCTGCTGTAAGAAGCTGCTGTTACTGATTTTGCTGGGTTGCAATCCATCTGCACACCTAACTCAAGAGCTGTTGCCATCTCTTGTCCTTGTCCAGAGCTTTCTGTAGCTCTTGGAGCAGTGTGACAGGCACCTTGTTGTTCTCAGTCCCATGGAGACTGAGCACTACATTTGCAGTATCAAGCAGTCTCCCCTTTTCTGGGGCAGGTCAACATGAGCACACACCTAATCTATATTCTGCATGGCTTCTCAGTGCACTTCTAGTCTCAGTTTCAAGTGTCTGTGAATAAAGCCTTTTATAGCAGAGGATACAGATAACACAGAGAAAGCCTTTTGCCTCCTCAAAGCCCTCTTGTAGCAGGAAGATCAGTCAGCATGCTGTGGTCTCTCTCTGGATTTAGGTGCAGCTATGTGTAGAATTATTATTACCCACTATACTGAACACAGCCATTTATAATTGTGGAAATTCAAAAGGTCATGGCAACACCATCAGTGAGGCAGTCTGCAGTAAGAACTCAAAGTGAGAGCAAGCTATGGCTCACAGACAAGACAGCATTAATAGCTGTGGACACAACAGGAAGGTACAAGCAATAACAGAAGAAAGGAAGAAAAGAAAAAAGATGATGGAGGGCAATGATAATAAATCAAACAGCTACAAGGCCTGACAAAGTACATAGCTGAGTGGTTTTAACTGAATTCAAAGTGTTATTCAGCAACTCTGTGGCTAACCTCTGGTCAATTGAAGGCTGATTTTTAAGATTATGCATAAGTTGACATATGCACAATAATGAACAAATCTGATTCCAACCTAGGGAATCTGTGCAAACCCTTTCCACACATCGATGCCTATTCATGTTGGTCGAATCTGTGTGCCCATACCTATTAAGTATTTCACGATACTTCAAAGACCAATCAAGAAATTCAGTGTGCAAATAAAAACAACAAAAACCTAAAAATTCTTCTAGGAAGGCAGCTGTGTCCCTAATATATTGTGCTTGTCAAAGCAGAAGAAAAAAAGAGGCAAAATGAAAAAAATCCCCCAAAAAAGAAAAAAAACAAACCCTGACCCTGTATTAAATTGCTGATTGTTATTTAGTTATTACTTGTCATAAATCATTTGCAAAGTCTTACAAAGCTAACCTACAACTGAGTGGATTAAATATTACTTTGGGGCATTAACTTGGATATCATGTGTTTTGTAGACTAAATTCTAATAACTGGGGGCATGGAAAGCAGTGTATTTCAGTATATCTATGTATGTATCCCATATACATTTGGGAATCTTTTGAGGCTTAGTAATGTTACAAAAATACAGAACAGGAAAGAGAACAAGAAATCCAGGTACAGTGCTGGTTTAACCTACACACAGTTTGATTCAACACACTTTCTTGGGACCACATTCAGGTGTGAGGAGCTCATATCAAATAGACAGTGTCAGTAGCACTTAAGCCAGGAGAATTGCTAACAGGGTGGAAGCTATGCAGCTTAGACAGAACAAGCACAGGATTTACCAGGAGGCTCAGCCCCATCCCACACTGCTGTGGTCACAGCCATTTGGCTACACAGCACGTCCCTGATGTGCTCAAGGCACTGAGTCTCTCCTTGGATAAAGGAACCAAAACATGGCCTGCATCTTCTGATGTCTTTGTAGTCCTCATTTCTGCTGTGGCCTCTTCACACACTACCTGCTGACTGTCTGCATTTAAAGCACGCCTGACACTATTAATGAGTTTTCTGGATTAAAAATAACTGACAACAAATGTGAAACAATTCCCTGCTCTTTCTTTTTTTTTTCTTCTGCACAAGAGAAACAGCACAATGTCATATGTATTTCCTAATTAAAACTTTAAAAGCTGTTGCTGTAGAATAATGACAAAATTAACAAAGGCACATAAAATAAACCGAATTACTGAAGACCAACAGAATAAAATTCAAAGACAAGATGAAAATGTATCATTATAAAGTTTTATTGCTTTATTTTACTGCATAAAATTACCGCATAAAATTTTGTTCTAAACCATCATAGGCAGCTATGCCAAATGATCCAGTGCTGAGCCTCTAGAAATAGAAATTTTATTGGCTGACTGCTCAGTTGTCTGCTTTTCAGACTCTGGAAAACTGGAGGGTCCAAGGTCCCTTTGTTAGCTCTCTTGAAAAAAAGGCGACCTGCCATCTGAAAGCTAAGAGAAGACAGCATATTTTATCAAGCCAGAGGTACATGAGTCAGGGCTATTTGGCAGATTTTTTATTCCTCCAAAGCAACGAATTTATGCACCCTAGCATCACTGTTTCAGGCAGAGGTTCAGTAATACCATTTCCAATGCTGCCATCTATTGGCTGAGGTGGGCTTTTATATTTTATAGTCTGCTGCCACATTTTCCTTATCAACTTTTTGCACTTTTACTGTTTTCTTTCTCAATGGGATTTACCTGGAAAAGCATATACACCTGCAATAAGAGCACCTCCCGAGAACTGCCTCAGGCTCCCTTGAAAATTAGTGGAAGAAACTAGCATTTCTGGGGTGTGATTCACTTCACCCCAAAGTAGTTAACAAATATACATCAGACGAATACACCCACAAAGTATTACTGTGCTTTGCCCGTGGCTATAACAGGATCTGAAGAGTGACTAGCTTAGGTGCAGAGATCACTGGCACACTGTAAGCAAGAACAGAAAGACAGCAAAAGGAAGACTACCCCCTTATCCAGCAGGAAAAGTCTTCAGAGATGCTGCTAATTTTTAATTCTTTATCTTGTATCCAGATACAATGAGGCCATAGGTACTGCAGAAGACAGAGTTTAACTACATCTAACTTTAGATAGGAGTGATGACATTTGGTCAGAAGTCCAGCTCCACTTTGTATTTTCTTTGGCAGTAAAATCACCTTTAAGATGTTTCTACCTCTTCCCCCTACTCTGCTTTTGGTAGCCTGTCCACTTACCTCCTCAGAAAGAACAGCTAAGTAAAAGAAGTCTCACAAACACAAACACCCCCCCCCCAGAAAGGGCTGTCAATCTTTTTCTATAAAGTTTCAGAAGTGTAGATTCAGAACTGGACTTAAGTAGGATTTGGTTTAATCCAAAACCAGAACCTGCATCATGGTTGAAAATCTACTACAAATAATTTAATGTTAAATATGATTTTGTCTTAACAAAGGACAAGCAAAGTCAGTAATTTCAGTGCTCTAACACTTTAGTCTACAGTTCTAAAGGTGACTTATTTTTGGTTATGCTTAAGTCGGTAGAGCAATAAATACTACAATAACACAATCTTTGAAAAATAATGCCCTACATACAAATTTACACAAGTTTAACAGAGCCACACATTTGAATGTGACAGATGTGCACTTCTTGAAGAGTGGTACAAGAATAAGAGATCACTGCTTAGTTTCCAACTTCCTATCACTGCCTCTTTGTGCTTAAAACTACCACCTTTCCAGATCTGATGGCCAGAATGCCCTTTTCAGCTTATATAAGCAGTAAAGTGTGCTGAAGGTTTAAAATCTGTTTTTTACAAACCTCCATTAATTACAGTCCTTGCTTCTTAAAGCATAAGTTAATTAAATTAGTTGGCTAATTAATGAATCTGAGTATCTGACAAATGCTCTCTGTCTAGACCCACCAGCTGCAAATGCTGTTTCTTATGAGAGAATTTTCCTGCTCTAATAGCTGTTCTAGTCTAACATTTCATTCTCTTTCCAGAAAACGTCACCCTGTTTTCAGCCTGGTTCGAGACTAATGTTCAGCCACTGGAGCAGCACTGAAAGCCGCAAGGAACACAGCAACAGGAGAAAGTAGTTCAAGAGGGACATGCTGCATTATGGGACACCACTGATAAAAACTTGTAACTAGAACTAAACCTCCCCTGTGATGCTTCTGGCCCCAAACCTGGGAGGAAAAATCTCGTTGGAATCAGAAGCCACCCTTTCTTCACCAGCATTAGCTCTGGGAAACAAACTGCAGGGGTATTCACTTCATTTGAGACCCAGTTTACATTTTTCATGCTTCATGTGAATGGAAAAAAAAAAAAAAAAAAAAAAAAGTTTGCAAAAAAAACATGCGGCTCACACACAGACCCATGAAAATACTAGCTCAGTAAAGTTTAGAAAATAGGTGTTTTTTTTAACAGAAAGTTTAGAAAATAGCTTAGGAAAACAACAAGAATCAGAGGACAAGAGTCACAGTCATCAACAGCACAATCATCACCACATCCCACCCAGGTTTTGACTAACAATTCACTTTGTTGCGTACTGCACAAAGGAGGTAGGAGGTGGCGGGATTACAGGAGTTCGCATCACTGTCCCTGTGAAGGACAGGTGTCTACAATGGGGCAGCAGCCCCTTCCCAGAGAAGACTCTTGCGGTGACCGGGAGCTAGGGCCGGACCCTGCCGGTACCTCCCCGAAGCACCACAAGATGGCGCCGCGGGACCGGAGATGGATGGGCGGGCGGGCGGAAGCGACGGGAGGAAGCTTTGTCCGCCGCGCTCATCCTCGCCGGAAGGAATGAAAGGAAGAAGTACCGGGGGAGTTTCCGCTCCGTTTCCCTCGGCTCTCCTTGCTTGCCGGAGCCACAGGCAGCCCGTCTGGGTGTGTGGACGGTGGTGCCCCTGCGCAGGCTGCGGATCAGGCCTCCCGCCTCGCTGGTCCGCGGCGGGACGGTTGAGGGAGGGGGCAGACCTGGGCGAGCGGTGGTGTGAGCGGGAAGAGAACAGCTCGGGAGGAAGTTTTGCCTCTGAGCTTGGCGGGGCGGAGAGGTGGTGTGTGTGGCTGGCAGCTCGGCTGTACGGGCTCGGGGCTTTTCGTTTTCTCTGCAAAATGCTGGCCTCCGGCCTGAGGCGGAGTGTAGCTCTAGGGCGTGAGGGATGCGCCGGCGTGAGTTTGGGCTTAAGGGTTGGTTTTCCTGTCAGCCTTGCCTTGCCCTGCCCTGTTTGGCAGAGACAGGAGCTGCTTATGGGTTTTGTGGTCTCTAAAGTCACTAACCAAAGTCTGTATGGCATCTGTGAGACGAGGAAAGGAATTCTGCTTTCACAAGCAGTAGAGCAAAAGTTTCATCCTCTCCCTCGTTTATGGGTAAACTGCCAAGCCATATATGAAACATAAGCTAATTGAGGCTACTAATAATTGTGCAGCTCTTAGCACTTTGCTTTTGACCTGTGACTTTTGGCTCAGTTAGCTTTTGGGTTTGTGTCCTGAATCTCAGAGAAGAAAAACCCTCTTTTGGGGAGCAGCAGAGGATTGTGCTGTCTCATCTCTGCTCAGGTCAAAAGAGCTGTAATGCATGTGGTGAAGTTTGGTCTGCATGCTTTGGTCACAGGTCTAGTGATTAAACGTGGATTGTCCCTGCAATGAATGTAATTTTGTCTTATGTGTAGTTTGCCTTTCATTGACAGGAATTACTACTACTGGTGTAAAGACACTGCTGTGAAGACATCGTAGTGCTAGGTACGTCAACTAATTCTCCTGTTCAGATGATGACCAGCTGTACCTGTATCCTATGTGCTGGACAGGTCTTGTATTTCGAGCCATTTACAAACAAGAATGCGCTGCATACTGTTAGGGATTTAAGGAAATAACTTGTACTGTTGACTGTTTCAGTCACAGGCTTATCTGTTTGACTAAGTAGGGCACTTCGGTATTAAAGTCATATGCCAGCAATGCACAGTATTAATCTGAAGCACAGAGTGTCAGAACACTTTCCAGATGTTTCCCTTTTCTGGTGGTGATTCTGTACCAAGAGTAAGCATTAGAAGTATAGAATGAAATAGGTATTTTTAGGAAGTTGTACACTTTAGGTGTTGTTACATGGCATGTTTTTCTTGCTGAATCCTTCAGATATTTTTAAAGAGTATGTAGCAGGGTGAGTTTAAAAATACACAGCACAAATTGGTGTTTAACACCTTAAATTGTGACACTTAATTCTGATGGGATGTTGTGGAAACACTTAGTATTCATAGGTTGAGAAAAATGGCAGTCTGCCTTTAAATTCGAGAACCAGTTTGGAGCTGAAAAAAGTATTTCAGCTGTCACTTGCTGAAATAGGGGCAAATGTACCAGGAAAAGTAATTCCTGTACACGTGCTATAATGTTATATTGTACCGATCTCTAATCCCTTTGCCAGAAACTGGATGCTGAGTTAGGGATGTCTCTGGTCTGACTGAGGAAGGTACTTCTCACAGGCTAAAGAAGCAGGGAGGAAAGCAGCAGTGGGGAAAGGATGTGATCAGCTGTCTGTTCTTTTGGGCATTTCTGATTTAAACACATTTTGCCTTTCAAGGAAAGATTTATATAATTTTTTTGTTGAACTCTGTTGAATTTACTGAAGTTTCACCTTTGTTTAATAACATCTTATATTTTTATCTTACTACGGTGCAAAGAGTTAATCTTGTTCACACTGGTGTTCTGAATAGCCAAACCCTCGATCCCGCATTGGTGTTTCTGGCTGTACCTGTTGCCTCCAGTATGGCAGCCATGTGGCAGCACTATATCCAACACACCACAAGAGGGCTTTGCTCCCAGAATATGAGTTACATTACCAAGTTATAAAAAACAGTGATTCGTGGTTGTTTCACAATATGACAGACATTGTCTCAACTTCCTTTGACTCACTTGGGATTAAGTGCTGTCATTGCTTTGATCGATTTATTTATTTTCATTAATGCTTACTTGCCTGAGGTTGGTAAGGAGACAGATGTGCTTTGATTTAAGGGAGTACATCTGTATTTAGTTATCGGTGAGGAAATATTTTAAAACTGAGAAAAGGAAGTAATAAAATTTATTTTAAAAATAACTTTTTCATCATTAATGGTCAGCATAGGCAAACAAGTCTCTTACTCATTTTAAAGTCTACATTTGCCAGAGAATTTCAAATGTTCAGTTGCATCCATATTTTATTTTTTAAAGTATAAATTATAGAAGTAGAATTATCAACACATTTTATGCTTCTTGTCATGTTTCACATTTTATGTAGTTTGTTTTGGAAGAGTAATTCAGCTGAAAATTTAGTGTCCCAGCGTGCAATATTGTTATGCTCTGCTTTATGTTTGTAGTCTAATGTTTCATAAAAAATTTATTAAAATTATTATTTTTTCTGTGTGTGACAAAACAGGTTTTTCATATTTGGTAAATTAATGTAGTTGGATAGTTTTGCCAGAGTTTTTCCTTCTCCTTTAGAAAATATGTATTAATAATAAAGTATCAAAATTCACCACTTAAGAAGTGTCTCTATGTTAAGCTTCAACCCTGATATCTGTTTATGCTGAAGCTGGTTCAAAGAATCTTTTGTCAGGTAGGAATTACGAGTGAACAGGAAAATGAAATGCACATACTTTCTCTAAAGTGGAAAATGGAAGAATCAGCTACCATGGACTTGGGTTATTAAGTATGAGGAAAAAGATACTATGACAACCTTGACAGTATCCAGATGTATGTAGAGAAGGGACAAAAGTTATATGTGTATGTCATGGGAGTGAAGTTTTAAAGAGGGTTAGCATGGGAAATGAGATGTTTGACATGAGCAAAGAGGGGTATCACAAGAGTCCTTTATGTACGTGCGTCTTTCAAGTGTTACAGGTCACCACAGTGTTTTACAGTGACCTCAGCACTAGGTTTTCTTCTTCCTCCAAGCAGGCAGGAGAATACAATGAACTCACACACTTTGGTTGCCTAACGTCTGATTCTACAATCCTTAGCTTCCATGAGTCATCCCATTGATGGTAAGGGGACCACTCACCTATGTAGGTTTTCTTGTAGATAGGTTGGTGTGACCAAGGGTTTGTAGGTTTGAGCATAGTGTAGGCTTTGCAAAGGATAATAATTTGCTTTTGAAGTAGCAGCATGATTTGCATTTTCTTTGAATGTGGCTCATCCTTATTCTCCTTTCGTGCAGCATGGCTTGTCTTAGGGACAGACTGTTGTTGTTTAATCAGTTCAGACAGAACACAACTGATGTGTATACTAAATTCATATGCATTTTGAAAAATCCTAGTTTTAAACTGGTATAAATCTGCAACAGTTGTAAGTGCTGTCTTGGCTATATTCCAGCGTTGCTGGGAATCGCATTTGACTGTGTCTTAGGGGTATCAGTGGAAGTTTAGTGTACTGAGTTCCTGTTGCCTTTCACTGTCACTCACCTGACATAAAGTTCAAATCAAGGCTGAGAGTGTCAGGAGAAATATGTGGATGAAACAGCTAGCATCTTAATAAAATAATTGTCAGGTAGGGAGGGGATTCAGATTTTCAGTGATTCCTCTTGGTAAATCACACTGAAAATGATCATAATTATAAATCCTGCCTGATAGTTATAGATAGCTTGTTTTCCATCTCTTCCTTTACCAAGAAGAGAGGTAAAGTGAAAGAAGGTACTGTAGGTGGTTATAAGTGCACCACAGATTTGAACACAGTCGAGATGATTTCCTGGTTTCAGCCTGTTTAAATCATTTTATAGTAATTGCTTGCTTTATATATGTCCCTGAGCAGACACCACTAAAAAGTGAGAACAGTGCATTTTGTTAAAATTTATTATTTTTGTTTAGCGTTTGGAAGATAAAGGTTGTAAAAGTATAAAGTGCATGAGACAATAGAAAAGGGTACAAGGGGGCGGGGGTGGAGGGAAGCATTCAGTCACAGCATTTTAGGCTGCGTAGTGTAGAAGGTTCCCTTTTCACCTTATTGTAGTGGGGAATTTTAAGATCTGGGATTTTTACTGATGCTAGTCAAAAACTATAAATAAGAGACTTCAATGAGTCACAACAGAGAAGGGATATTTAATAGCTGTAGGCCATAGTATCCAAGTTTAACAAAAATATATTCAGTGCTTGTGACCATTTTAATACATACATTCTCATTAATTTAAAAGTTACTGTTCTCTTCTCTAGTTCGCCTTGATCACCAGAACAAACTCCACAAGCGATGGTAAGTGGTCTTTATGGGTTTCTATGTATGAACTTGGTAACTTTGTATATACAAAATGCATATAAACACTGAACTGTCAGTGCAGACATGTAAAAATTAGATGTGAAAGTAGCTAAGTTGCTCTAGAAATAGAATTCAGAATGTAACAGTGGATGATTTGTCTACTCCTGGGAAGACTCCAGAGACATAACAGGAAAATAACAGAGGACTCTGATCATTTGCCTTAGATTTATAGCTTTTGTTTCCTTGAGGAAATCTCTTATTTCCATTTATTCTGCAGCTGAAAAAGCACAGACACAGAACTAAGTTAAACTTTAATGTGTTCCTTTCCCTTTTCCACCCCAATCTAAAACATTTCTGTAATTTCTTTTTTAACAGATGTATTTTTAAAATTCAAATGTAAAAGGTATTTCAAGGGTCACTTGCAGCAAAAAAGCCACAAAAAGTAGTTGGACAGGCACCAGCATCACAGTTCTGTCTACATGAACTGGCTTTTTGTCTCTTTTCCCTTAAATTAACAACTGGAGCTAGTCATCTAGACAAATCAGCCAGCTGGATTCCAGAGCTTTCAGTAAAGTGATGGAGTCCCTTTTTAGAAACATTTTTGAAGAACTGGAGATAATTTTTGATATTTAAAAGAATATGTTGTCTTCTTCGGAAATACACAGAATGTAGGAGGTACTTACTTTTGTCAAGCTTCTTGATGTTCCAAAACTGTTAAGTACTGGGAAAAATAGACAGAATGTTCCAAAAGTAACCTGCAAATGTATCAGATTTGACAACAGGACCCCCTCTGACTGCTGAAGGATGAGGAGTCAGTGTGGCATTCTTAAGCAAAGCAAGAACAGTAAATAAAACGTTGTTCTTCCTAGCTTTTAGGTGGCTGGATGATGGAATGAAGGAATTCCATATGGAAGACAGATGCTTTTCTTGCACCCACTCATGTTAAGAATAAATATTCTGAAACGCATGGTCTCATAGCAGTGCAACGTTAAACCAAGAGGAGAATCAGAATAAAGTTTCACCCCCATGAATTGTTGCTTTTCAGGAGAGAAAATTTATCTAGACTTTTAAATCACATAGCTGAGTCCCACAGCCCTTCACAAACTGGGTGCAATGTTTGATCAGAAATATCCCAGAGAATGCAAGTTTGTTGTCATGCATTTTCTTTATGGACTCTGTTAGCTGGAGAAATTTTGTTTCTGAGAGTGACCTTAAATGAAGAGATTGTATTTATAGATCTCTTACGGGATAACAAGCTAAATTTTGCAGAAAGAAGGGAAACGTGAAAGTTACAATTATTATTCCAAATTCTCTAGCATTTACATTATTGCTTGAGAACCAGAAATTGAAAATAAATGTAAGTAAATGAAATTAACCTCTCTTGAAATTGTTGACATTAAATAGAAGGTATTTCTTAGGGATGTTTTTTCTGTTTTGTTTTGGAATTATTATTTCCCAGAAAATCCCAGTATAGATCAAAAAAACACACTTAAAGTTTTTTGTCTTGTATGCCTTTTTTTAGAAAAAAAACCAAAAAACCCAACTAAGCTAATAAAGGACTGTAAATGTCACATTCATCTTTGAAAACATCAGCTAAATCTCGCCTTACTTTTGAGTGTTTGCCAAAGCATGGCTTAATTAAAATTCTTTCAATTTAAAGTAAAGACATTCTGGTTTGGCCCAGATAAAAGATTTTCTATGGAAATTAAGAGGTGAGGGAAATAAAAAAAAGAAATTTATTGTACTTTTTCTAGGCTCTAGTTTACTTTATGGCTTTCTTTTAAGATGCCTTATTATCCCCTCATTTTGAAAGTAGGATGAGGGTGAAGATGAAATGGCCTGTACAAAGGGGGCTTAATGCTAGAGGGACTGTGGGGCTTTGTAGTCACTGGTGAAATATGAACAGCATGAAACTTTCTTTTCAGGAAGACTAAGATTAGCTGGAAGACAGGAGAAGGTGTGTTACAGTATGCTTCTTTCTATAGAACCATTTTTCCATGCACTTTATCGGTGGTACTTTATTACACATTTTCATATGTTGGTTGCTTATGAGTACAAAAGGGAGATTTACTGGCAGCTTGCACTTGGCTAAATACAGTCTTGTTTTTGATCGAGGCCATGATGGATATATGAGCTTGGCTGAATTGCCATTTGACCTTTTCTGAGAAACTTATTTTGGCAGGCAGATGGAGGAAATATGTTACTGGATAAAATGAATGCCTTTGTTTAATATGGAGGAATTTTAATCTCTTGTGTTTTCTGTCTGCGGATTTGGAAATCAGGTGTAGGTTGTAATACATGCACCTTGGAATGATTCAGTTCTTACAACTCACATAAGCAGCTAAGGAATTGTGGAATATGTCCACACAGCATGTCCTCTAAAAAGAGCTGATTCCCACTGTAGTAGCACAAATACTTGAAAAATACCTTCTGGAGACTACAAATTTCTGTTGGTGATTCTTCACTGGTAGTTGTGTTGATGCAAAACCAATCTCCTGTAATAGTAATAAAGTGTAGTGAAGTTGTACTGTGTTAATACGTGTCCTCTTTTAGACCTGTGTGGTTTACCGTAGGGAAAGGATGATTATTGATTAAAAGGCAGACTTTGTGCTTGCGTTTACAGTGTTTCCTGCCCTCAGTTACTGTTTGTTTTCTTTCTTTTTGGTGTTCTTTCTCTCTCCCCCATGTTTTGGCCATAGGAAGACACTGAGCCATGGTATTCTCGGCAAGTGTACGCAAAATACTGGAAGCACTATGACTTAGCCATGCGCTGGATGCGCAGACACCAGCGAGCCTACAGGAAAGCCATGGAGTCCTTTTATCACCTACCATGGCATCTTCCTGCAGCCTTTCCAACTGGTCCCTACTCAGATTGGGATGGGAATTACCTCCCACACGCCCAAAGCTATTCTTCCAGCTCTAGGCCAAGTAGCAGAGCTGTGTACCAGAGGGGAGCTCAGCAATATGCAGATGCCCACCAAGAGAGGGAGGATGCTGACGGGGATTCTGAAATGGAGGAGGACTCTGAGTCTGAAGGGGAGATAGAATATGACTTGAGTAACATGGAAATCACGGAGGAGCTTCGCCAGTTTTTTGCACAGACAGAGGCACACCGGGAAGAACTGCGTAAGTCAATGCTTGTTCTGTGTTTTCTGGTTCTTGGTGGCCATAACATTGAATGATGGATGGTTTCAGCACTTACAAGTTTTGTAAGAATTCACAGAAATGGGTACTGCAATGGAGCAAGCCAAAGAAAATTAAGTAGGGAAAGCTGATGGGTGCAGTTAAGTACCATGCATTACAAATAAGTCTCAGAAAATGTTTTGGGGTTTCTTGGTACAAGGGAGAGAAAATCGTGACTGCAAAGAGGAGAATAACACGTTTGTTCAGAATATATTCTTCAGTGCTGAAGGAAAAACTCCAGAATTTTTATGGTTAAATCTAGTTAAAATGCTACATGTTTGAGAAGGGAACCCAAAGGAAGTGCTTTACTACCTCTTTGCACCCTAGAGTAAAACCTCAATGTATTTTATAACATGGAGCATCCATTTTGCTTGTTATTCTTTGGCTAACCCAACAGTAAAATTTCATGACCTTTTTCTTCTCCCTCTGCATCCCTAGGGTACTCTTCATTCTGTGCTATACCACAAGTTTCTCTTTGTTTTACATCTTGATCTGGACCCAAGTCCTTAAGCAGGGAATGTAAGCCAAAGACTTATGAATTTTCTCAGGTCTTAATCCTCAGAGGTATTGGTCATCTTTATTTCTATAAAATCCTTAAATAAAAATTATGCAGTACTTTATTGACACATTACTGCATATACAAATGCTGCAGGCACATTTATTATCTGTTTTAAGCAAGCAGCATGATGAAGATAACTTCCATGTGAATCCAGTAGGAAATACCCAGAATGAATGATTAATAGAGCTTTCTCTGGAAGAGGGAGATGTTCTAAAAATAAACACAGTGATGAGGAGGGAGAGATAAAAATTGTGTTGTTTTAAATTCTTTGATCAGAGGTATCTGGTGAGCTGAAACACCTCAGCTTAACTTCACACTTCCCATCAGTATGATGCACAGTTGATCTCAAGAAGCTCAGTGTTAGTGCCTGACGTGCATCCGTTTCTCATAATGCGTTCACAGAATCAGCTTGGTGTTCTCTGTTGAAATGTTGTTTTATTGAGGTATATAATGTTTTCAGATGCTTGTTTGTGTCTGAAAATGCAGTTTATTTTCTTTGGCTTTATGTTATCTTTATGGTTAGTGGTGTTTAAAGGTATGTGAATGATTGAAGTGGTATCCTTGAAATTGGAAATCTGGCCTCACAGATGTTCTCTACTGCAAATACACTAGATGACCTTGGTATAGCTATTTAATCTCTTCCTGACCCCTCACTGGCTGCTCTTGCTAAAAATATGATTTGATTCTTTATGATGAGCAGATGAATTGGGAAAAGGTTTGTGACTCAGTATATAGATTTTGCTTTTGTTCCTTCCACCACAGGTGGAAGGTACGTGGAGCCTTTTGGAATAATTAGGTCTCTGCTGCGTGCCATGTAGTAGCCTAGTTCTGTGTAAGCGTAATTCCATTCACTTCAGTGGCACTATTTCAGATCGTCATTCAAATTTAAGCCGAATCTGGTCTCTAGCTACTACTTGCCTCAGTTTCGTTAGTAGTTTCCCTGCTAAAGTGAGGTTAGTAATAATAACCTGTAATTCCTCAAAGCATGAAAAAGTAAGCAAGTACTTGATTTAATTGGCATTTTAAAGTGCTGCAGAGCTCTTGGGTGAACAGTGCTATCTAAATGCTAAATTTTGAGAGTAGGAAAAAATATGATACGATCTTGTTCAGAAATAACTTTTTGTTTGTGTGGTAAGGGAAAAGGAAAATAGAATGAAACAGATTTTTCTAATTCTGTTAAAGTTTCTCAGAAGAAGAAACATAAGCAGCAGGAGGAGAGGAAAATCATTGTTTACCTGATGGCATGGAAGTATGCTGGTATGGCAGACATGTTGAAGGCAGTACCACTCTACTTCAGGAGGTAGTATTACTGATTTTCTTGGATGCTGTTTCTGAACAAAATGAAATTTGGGGTTCATTAAGCTGCAATCCGTAATGATGCTATCATGTTATATCTTTCACACTGTGCTGAAGAATGATTCTGTCATTCTGTATCAATGCTCAAGAAGATGGAGATAATGCATCTACAAAAGAAACCCACAGTTACTTAAGTAACTGCCTTTTCCTTTTAATCCCCAACTGTATGTCCTGGGCTGCTCCCCCTAGCTTAGGAGGAGATTTGTAGAGAAACTTGGGCACTAAAAAGCTGAATAACACCTGAAATTCAGGCATCCATGTCCAGCAGAGACATTTGTAATGGTAAGAGTTTTCAATTTTCTTTATGAACTGGAAAGTAATGTTTGGGTATGTCAGAGTGGAATACCAATAGTGACTTTAGCGATCAGTTGAAGTGTAAGTCAGCTGTTAAGGAAGGTTAAGGGGAGGGCTGTCTCTCATGTTTTCTTTCTCTGGCATAAGTAAGAGTTCACAGCCTTTGACTCCTGCACCTTGACATGCACTTGGTAGAGGACACATGGATTGCTCTTCTTTTAAAATGAATACCATGCAACTTTGATACGTTTGTTGGCAATTTACTGAAGTGTGAGACACATGGGAAAAGAAGAGCACTGTGACAAATAGAAAGGGGAATTTGGCACATAAGGAAGGGGATGCTAGTACAGAGGGGTGGAAATCTAATCTATCTTTGTGAAGGATGACTTCTATGAGTCTGGTGTTTTTTCAAGCCCTGCAAAATTAGGAAATGCTATGCAGCATTAATACAGTTATTTGGATATGCATTACGAGAGTCTTGATTTCCCAAGTAAGATGTAGCTGGTTCCCACACTTCATCCATGTCTCATCAACATTTAGAAGGAAAATCAAAAGCACTGAAACAAATCCTAGCTGATGTCAGACTCTTCACTTCTAATGCTTGATCTAGAGTCTGCTAGAGGTGATCACAGACATCAGGGGCTAAGATCTTGCAAACTGTCTAACTGTGGAAGATTTACACAGGCCTGAGATGTAGGTGGGAAAGACATTTGTGTCTGCATGGTGCCATGCAAGCATTAATGCTAATTGTAAAGAGAAGAGTTTCAAAGAAAGCTGTCCCGTCAGACCAGTCAAAGAGGAAGAGTAACTGCCACAGACTTTAAGAACTCGCAGATTCCTCACTTCTGTAGTGATGATTTTTTATTTTTTTTTTTTTTTTCTGTTTTCACAGTGGGCATTTGCAGTGGTTGGCTGACTTGCACAGTAAAGCCTTTGAAACTGGCAAACTGTGAGCCTTGCTGCATGATTTAACACTTCAGGAGTGATACAGTTGTTCACAACCAACCTCTTCTAAAACAATCTACTTTTTGTCTTTGAATTCATATCAAATTCTTACTAGTTTTTAGGTTTGTGTCATGTATTGCAGTCAAGTTATGTGTTCCTGGAATGCCCTGAAGTGATTGGGAGTGTTTTGCTGAGGCTGTATGAACTCAAGCATATTAATGCAATGCAAACTTATCTTGTATTCTAGATAGATAGTGCATTTGGTTATAATGTAATGCCCCTACAGACCGTTTACATTTCTCTGAAGTTGTTTCTTCATATGCAATTGTAATTATGTAGTGATTCTGTTTTTTAGGGGGGATTTCTTGTCAGGTTAGTCTGTTGTTCTAGTTCTTCATGTAACTGGTGATCCTAATACACTGTGCTTCTTGGGGATGTTTTTAGTTGCATTTAAAAATCTTCCCTCTGGCCATTGAAATGCATAAAGTTATTTCTTGGTTACCATACCTGTCATACCTAGATAGTGTACCGAATTCTCCAAACATCCTAGGTGTAACGAACAGAATACTGTAAGTTACCTTTTTATATCTGCAAGAATTAAAAGGAAAAAAAAGCAAGAAAGGAGGATGTACAAGCCCAGCAAATCTGTAAATTATCTAATTGCATGTATTTTATTACACTATTAAATTTAGCCTTTGAAACATGTAGTTTGTCCTTATGCAGTTTTTCTTTGTTCCCTTTTTTACATATAAGAGAAAGTGACTTCTGTAATCGAGTGAGTACAGTATTGCGAGTACATTAGGAACCATTCTGTAGTAGTCAGCAGGCAATGAGACAGTGTCCTTTATTTAAAAACAAAGAAAAGCAAAGGAAAGTACCATCATGTCAGTTCATTACTGACGGATAATAGTCTGCCAATTGTTATTTCTGTGACTAGCTTTTCCCATTAAAGCCTCTGTATTGCCCACACATACCCTCCAGCTTCTCCCAAAATAATGTTGTCTCAACTTTTTTCATGCCAAATGGAAAACCTTTTAAAAAAATTGAAAGGAAATGGTGAATGAAGATGTTTGTTTCAAATCTGCAATTTGTAGGGTTTTTCCCTCGGGTTTCTTTTTCTCTGAGAGATGACAGTTGTCATTGCCTCTTCCGTGAAGAGGGAGCAGTGGAATTTTCCATGTTTTGAAACTTGTTTGAATAGTAACAGATCTGTGAAGCTTTTGGTTTTGCTTAAGGCCTGTGTGCTTCCTTGGAAAGCAGACTTTGATTGAGGCTTTTTGCCACCATGTTTTCCATCTTTTCTTCACTTCTCCTTGTTCTTCATCTGTTTCTCTCTCCATCAGACTGTAGTGCAGATCCTTGGTCTTGGTCACCAGCATCTCTTTCAATTCTTCTTCCCTACACTAAACTTTCAAAACAGTGTGGATGGTGAAGTTACATATGTCTGCTCAACTTCCTTGGCTTTGTCAGCGTTGGTTGTCACGTGAACTTTTACCATTCTCTTCAGAAGTTGGATCGCTGAAGCTTCTGAAGAAATACTTGTGAAGAGTGTTCTCCGCAGTACATGTGGGCGTTAGGGAGATTTATCTGAACCACATTCCTCTGTGAACTGAAGGAGAAATGTGAAAGGCTTTCCTTTTATACCATGTCTCTGCTTTGATGATTGAACCTTTTGTTGTATAGCAGGAGAATCTTCTCAAGTGCACATGCTGTGTCCAGTGTAGAGGCTGTGTTATTTGGTACTGGAAGCCAACAGCTGAAAAAAAAAAAAAAAGCCTTCTTACTAGGGAAACAAGGAAAAGTGCCACAATTTTTACTGTTCTAATTTTGAAAACTAATCTGTACTTGCAAAAATAGAGGGTCTGAATTGCATGTGGAGAGTAACAGTTGGGCATAGTTTTGTATCTGTTTCATAAGAAATGTTATCGCTGTACTAAAAGTATCAATTTGAGAATTCAGACGTTCCTAGAATATGTGATAGTCAAGAAAATGTCCTTGGATCTCATACTAGGGACAGAATTAGAGCTTAGGAGTATGTATAGGTTTGCTATGTGGGCCTGTGTCTTTCCTATCAATCCAACACATGTTGTAACAAATGGACATTATGCTGTACTTGCAACTACAGAAATTAATGGAAGAGAGACACTAGAAAGCTTGAGGTGCTGCTGAGAAAACTGTGCGTTTTTGTTTCACTGGACCAGAGACACCTGGAAACGGAAATCCTCTGCTGAATGCTCAGGAGAGTTGTGTGAGGGTTAATAAACAGAACTGGAAATTATACGTGAAATTTTTCTTCTTCGTTATGTGCCTCTGGCTGAAACTTTTTGACACTGTTGGCAACCCCTAAAACTATGCAAGTGCAAGGCCAGGCTTGTTTTCTTCTGCTAAGAGATGCTCCAGTTTTCAGCTTCCAGGTGGCATCTGAGGATGCTGTGGACCAGGCTCCTGTGCGTGCATGCAGCCTGGACAGTTGGGTAGAGCTGGGGCCTGGAATGCCACTTCCCTGTCTTCAAGTGGCTGTACTGGGCTCAAACCTTCCTAAGCATGCTGTGGATTTCTGGTATTTGACTTACAGCAGGTTCATAGCTAGGAGCACGGGAAAAGAAGCTTATGTGGTTCAGTGCAGCTGTAGCGTAGGCATTGTTTTAGAGGAATGCCAGGGTGTCAAACACCCTCTATTTCCTCTTATACTTGATGGAAATGAAGAGTTCTGTTTTAATATGTATCAAGCTTTGGAAACCTGTGTTGGAAATTGTCACCCTTTGTTTGTCTGTCTAATGTGTTCCTGTTACAGTAGCGGAGATAGTGCATACCACAAGTGGCTTGTTGAGAGTTTCAATTTCTTCAGATTTATAAGGGATTTTAGGTACCTTAGCAGGAAGTAAGCAAAAGCCTCAAGTGGTAAAAGAATGAACAATATGATCTGAGAAGAATTGTTCATTCCACACCTTTTGCTAACATTTAAGTTAGATGTCATCCCTGCGAGCAGAACACATTGTGTCAACATTATCTTTGCTGAACAAATACAGGATTTGAGCTACTCTTTCTCCCACAGAACTGTTAAGTTATTCATGAGGCTGTAAGAGAAGTCTGGTAATCTTGAATTGTTGCTGCTCTTAGTAACTCTGTGGTAAAATTACTTCTGACTGGATGTCTGTGACTTGTCTTGAGGATATGAGAATGAGATGTGCAGGACAGAGGCAGATCATTGCTCCTCTCAGCTGCTCTGTCCCTCACCATCCATGTGCTAGATCTGCTTTCGATAGCTGTGTGTTGATAGTTGCTGGTCTCAGAAAGTTCCTGTGGAAACAGGTCAGTGGCTTGCTGTGATGAATTAGCTATTGAAACTTTCTCTTTACAAAGAAAATACATGCAGTAACTCAGTTTTAGGTCAAGTAAGCAGAGTGTCAGCGCCTGTTTTGTGTCCATGCAGTTTTAAAGGTTTGAGGGCATTGCTGGGATGTACCTGGGCTTTGGCAAAGAGCTACCAGGTAGACTCCAGGGCTGTGATGCCACATATAGAACAGGGAATCCTTCCCCAGTCTTGTAAGAGCAAAACCAGCTTTCAGAATGCTGTTACGGAAGATTGCTTCACATGGGAACAGTTCAGTGTGGGAAGATGCAGACACTACTTAAACTCAGAACTCGTGCTGCTAATTTTTTGAAGGCAGGTCTGCCTGCTTACTTACGCTGTTAGCATCTGCAGCTGCTCTGAGTGGCTCCTCTGGTCTTCTCCCCATTCTTTGCCCCTGCAGGGGAGCCTGTGAAAGCAGCTGCAGCTGCTGCGGAAAAGAGCAGGTGAGACCATGCTGACAGACACAGCTCTAGGGAAAAGTGGCATAAAAGCTGCTCTGTGCTAATCACTCAGCTTGGACAGTCTGTCTTTACAGTTTATGCACTTTCCCCTTCCCCTAAAATTCCTTAGTTACTGGTTCCATCTAAATGCCACATGGAGCATTTCTGTATCTCTGAATGATTTTACTTTGGAGACAGGGAGAGAGCTCTTGTCTCAGTTCTGTGCTGATAAATTTCAATTCATTCATAGTACTCTCAACCCTGTAAGTGGAAACAGTGGTAGTGTGGGCTGTGAATTAAGCATTTTCTAACAACCTTTTTTTGTATCTACCTGGGGGGACCTGCTTCTGTACCAAGAATGTTTAAAGTTTCAGCAGTGGAGTATTTGTGAAAAACGGTGCTCTTTATCTACAAAATCTGCTAAGAATCTGCAACAGAGCAGGGCAGCAAAATATCTCAAGTGTTACACATTTTAGATGTATCTGTTACAAACTTGTACAGATTTGCTTGGAGACACAACATTTACCCCTGTTAATTTTATTGGGTGTTGTTAATATCAAGACTTCAAAGGCATCATTTCCTTTTCAACATCTCTCACTGTGCCTCAGTTTTATCAGAAGCATACAGATGGAATTCACATCCCTTGTCGTTTGGGAGACGTGGGTGCTGCAGAGGCAGAAACTGAGAGTTCAGAGACTTCTGGCTGCCAGGGTCTTTTTGAATCTGATTTCCTCACATACTCAAAATGGAGTGAGAGAGACAGACAGAGGCTGTTAGGCTCCCCATCTCAGACTTGGGTGGCCTTTATAGACTTCCATGATGACCTTGGACGTGCCATTTGGGGCTAGATCCATAAAAGCTTGCAACAGAGGTGGAATTTAGAAACAGATGTCCAAAATAATAATCTTTCTCTTCCATCCATGCCTTCCAGGAAGAAGGGAGATAGTCATTTGTAGCCAAAGGATGATGCATCTTAAACCCCAACGTGCAAGGGGACGTTGTTAGTGTTGTCTTTTCCAGTGGCTGTGTTAAGCAGCTCTCCTACCTTGTGATGTGATCTGCTATGAAGCCCATATCAAGGAATCTAAAGCACCGTCCTGCACTAGGAATTTGTGTCCATTTTCTTTTTATTTGGACCTGTACTAGTGTTGTGGTTTAAGCCAGTAGAGGGGTGATAGCACTTCCCTTTCTATCAGGAAAGTAGAGAAGGTTGATGTGACAGCACACCAAGAAATAGTTGTGCTGCAGCCATATGAATTATTCAGTATAGACTGATCCAGCTGTTCATTGGTGTTATAATTGCTATTGGTATTATAATTGCTATTGGCCTCCAAAGTACCCAGACCTGTTTGTTTGGCCGCCAGAGCTTTCCCCCTGATATTTTCAAGGACATACGTCTGAGTTGTCATAACACTGCTCTACAGTACACTGAAATCATGGGGCAATGTAAAATAGAAAATAAATCTGAAATGGATATTTGCACTGAAATTAGGTTTGTACTAAATAAATAGCATGAGTGTTACACTATTGATTGCTGTTGTTCAGATTTAGCTGGATAAGAATCTTGTGGGTTTAATTTCATTTGTAATTGCTGAAGTGGTGGTTGTTGAGCTAAAGTCAGTTCTCTGTTCATAGTAATTGGAGAAACTCTGCCAAGGAATGTGAGTCTCCAAAGATCATGGTGGGCCCCAATTTTAATATGGTTCTTCATATACTAGGAATCCAATGCCACTGTTCTCCCACTCTGCACAAAGCTTGCAGAGTACCTTCATATCTAGAAGGTCTGCAATTTCTGATGTGGTTGCTAAGCAGAGGGTTGGAAGACTCACTTGAAAATTCATTTCTTGTCATTGCTTTGGGCTTTTTGGCCACTGGTATGGTGGGAGGGAAGCTGAAAATCTGTAGAAGAGTCCAGACTATGGAGGCTGCAACATGTGTGACATGTTGGCGGAGGAGGTGTTGAGGCAGTAGATGGTAGAGCATCTGAATGACTTTGGAAAAGTGCAAGAAGTATCTGCCTCTGATCTCTCCATTTCTCAGTACATAAAGTTGGTGATGTGTAGTTATTTACATACCCTGATTTTGCATTCTTCCCTTGGCATTAGTCATTGGCCACTGTCATGAATGCACTGTCAGGCTTTTAGTCTGATGACTTTCCTCATTTAAAGTCTTCTCTTTCTCAAGTAATTTACACACTTCCTTCATGTGAGAATTGCCCCACTGAAGCAAAAGAGGGGAGACGTGGAGCTCCCAGCTGCTAAGAAGTACAGCTTAACTCTCTGAAGGCCAGGACCCCACCTGCCTTTTGGAAAGAAGACAGTGCTCAAAATTCTACTCCAGTAACTGACTCGGGAAGTATTTCTAGTGTCAAACCCTGATCATCCTCGTGGCCCTCCTCTGGACTTGTTCCAACAGTTCCATGTCCGTTTTATGTTGAGGACACCAGAACTGCACACAATACCACAAGTGAGGTCTCAGGAGAGTAGAGGGGCAGGATCACCTCCTTCAACCTGCAGGGGCAGGATCATGTCCTTTTGATGCAGACCAGGATACGGTTGGCTTTCTGGGCTGCAAGTACACACTGAATCCAGCTGATGTTCATTTTCTCGTCACCAACAACCCCAAGTCCTTCTCCACAGGGCTGCTCTGAATCTCTTCTCTGCCCAACCTGTAGCTGTGCCTGGGATTGCTCTGACGCAGGTGTCGGGCCTTGCACTTGCCATGGTTAAATTCATAAGGTTGGCATCAGCCCACCTCACAAGCGTGTCAAGGTCCCTCTGGATGGCATTCCTTCCCCCCAGCGTATCAACCGAACCACACAGCTTGATGTCATCGGCAAACTTGCTGAGGGTGCACTCAATCCCACTGTCCATGTCACCAACAATGTGGAATAAGATTGGTCCCAACTCCAATCCCTGAGGGACACCACTCATTACTGGTCTCCAGCCGGACATTAAGCCATCGACCACAACTGTTTGCGTGTGGCCATCCAGCCAGTTCTTTATCCACCGAGTGGTCCATCTATTAAATTAATGTCTCTGATTTAGAGGCAAGGATGTCATGTGGGACAGTGTCGAACGCTTTGCAGAGGTTCAGGTAGATGACGTCAACTCTCTACTCCTGTCCATCAGTTCTGTAGCCCCATCATAGAAGGCCATCAAATTGGTCAGGCAGGATTTCCCCTTAGTGAAGCCATGCTGGCTGTCACCAAGCACCTTGTTGTTTTTCATGTGCCTTAGCATGCCTTCCAGGAGAATCTGCTCCAAGATTTTGTCAGGCACAGAGGTGAGACTGACTGGTCTGTAATTCCCTGGATCATCCATTTTCACCTTCTTGAAAATGTGGGTTATATTTCCCTTTTTCCAGTCGTTGGGAACTTCACCTGACTGCCATGATTTTTCAGATATGGTGGCCAGTGGCTTAGCAGTTTCGTTGCCAGCTCCTTAGCAGCTCCTTCAGGACCCGCGGATGGATTTCATCAGGTCCCATGGACTTGTGCACGTTCAGGTTTTTACGATGGTCTCGAACCAGACCCTCACATCCAGCGGTCCAAGGCCTTCATTCTCACAGTCCCTGTGTCTGCCTTCCAAGACTTGTGTGGTGTGGTCAGAGCATTTGCCAGTGAAGACTGAGGCAAAGTCATTAAGAATCTCGGCCTTCTCCAGATCCAGGGAAGGCAGTTCTCCTGATAGCTTCCAGAGAGGGCCCAGATTATCTCTAGTCTGTCTTTTGTTTGCTGCATACCTATAGAATCCCCTCCTGTTATCTTTCACATCCCTGGCCAGATTTAATTCTAACTGGGCCTTGGCTTTCCTCACCTGCTCCCCACCTTCCCGGACTGACTGCCGCACAGCGCTCCGCCTCGCTCGCGCTCCCTGGGGCGGGTTTTCCGTGCTCAGGGCGGGGCCGTTCCTCCTGGCCCCGCCCCTGTGAGTCCCCGCCCGCCTCAGCGGAGCTGCCGGCTCCTGGGCAAGGCCTGGCGAGGGCTCGGGGCTCCCTCGGTGGCTCTCGCCGCTCGGAGCTGAGGCTCCTGGAGGCGGGGTTTGCCCTCGGTCCGGTGTTGAAGGCTCCTCTCTGGAGCTGCTCAGCTCGGGGAAGTGTTTTTTGTTGTGATTTTAATACTGGGCATAGCATTTATCGTCATGTATTTAAGCATATTTAATTTACTACAATGTTGAAATGAGCAATGAGAAGCTCAGAAGGTCAGAAGTAGGCTTAAGTTTCCAAAGCTACCTCTCATCTCTTTCTTTCCCAGAATTTGATATATTTTGCTAATTCCATTAGTTTGACCCTGTTTCCAGATGTCTCTTTCAAAATGATTGGTCAGGCAGCACACTGTAGTTTACTAACAGCATGGAAAAGCCCCCAAGTGTTTACTTGCTGGAATTAATTTATCCAGGTCAGAGATTTTTATTTAATTCCACATGTCAGCGGTAGCTAATGCTAAGTTGTGGACCTGCCAGTTAGCTGAAAGGTCAGTTCATAACCTGAGTATGCTTCCTTTCAGAAAATCAGTGACATGGTCACAAGGAATTGTTTTTCAAATGCTTTTCATCAAGTAGCAGACTTCCCTGCAGATACTACTGAGCTGCTTCCTCATCTCATGCAATAAACCAGACTTGAGTTCAGCAGTGTAGTTCGTGGCTGGAGTCAAGAAAGATATTTCAGTATGAGGTTTGAATATGCAGGTTTGATTAGGAAGACTAACACAGGCTACTTCCTTTATATATTTATTTATTTATTTTTGTGCGGAAGCACCAAACTTTCCATATTAGTTGTCCAGCACACTACATCATGGAACACTTTCTTCCAAGTGCATGTACTTAATTTCTATGCAGGGCACATACAAAAAATGATTGTGAAACTCATGTTTCTTCAGTGTGCTGGCTTCTTTTTAAAGAAGCGCTTTTAAATTTGAGCATTTCCTTGTTCAGTCTCCTCTGACTGTGCCACAAATATATGTGTGTGCATATATGGATACAGTTATATATAGATTTAAGTAATCCTTCTGTTTACTCTAGCACTGGTGTCTTTGTCTGGCGTCAGCATTGTTGCCATCAGTGACAGATTGGAGTTGTTTTGGGGGATGGGAGTGCAGAGTCAGCTGGTCTGCATTTAATCTTATTGCTGCAGACTTGATCCTTACTAGAGGCAGCTGCCAGTGCCTGATCCTGTACTAATTTCTAAGCAGTGGCTGATCAGCAGCTTCCTCACCCTTTAATTCCATCACAAGCATACAGCCTGGACATCTTGGTGTCTCTGGTGTGATACAGACCCCTGGTTACTCTGGGCTCACCTGTGTGTTTTCTGTCCTCGACGCACATATGTATATCTGATTATAATACATTATCTGATTCAGATTTCTAGAGGAGGCTTTCACTTGAGGTTCCACTGGGCTAGCTGGTTGTTTGGTGTTTATGGGGTTTGATTGTTTCAGTTCATTTTCTGGTTGGGATAAGAATATTCCTTCTTAAGGGTTTCATTGTGGAAGGTACTAGAAGAGAATACAGGAAAGGTGATTTCTTGTTTAGCTGGGCAGTAACCAGTGTAACCTACTGCTAGTGTAAACACGGACATGAAGGCTTGTATTGTTTCCATCTAGGATCTTTGGCAGTTTGTTTTGGAGACCACAAGACAACCTTTCTTGGGTTTTAATCCTAGTTCTAAAATAGTAATCAGTTTCTTTGTTCTCTGGTTTACTGTGTAACTTTCTGCCAGTTGCTTAACCCACAGATTTCAAAATAACGTGAGATAATTAGTTCTTTAAAACTCTGTCAGGTAGGAAAGTATGAAAATCATTTCACAGATTATTACAGTGAGGCATGTGCTTAATTAACTTGAGAGTGATATGTACCACCCAGTAGCAAACCTGGAAGTGGAACACCTTGGTTGTAACCTTACTTCCTGGCTTACTGTTAATTCTGATTTCAAAACTAGTTTCTCTGTTTGCAGTCTTGTTAAGTAGCTTTCCTCTGTTTCTACAGAACTGACCTCTTCAAAATGACTAGAAAATCTGTATTACAGTGAAAGAGAAGGTACCAAACTAAGTACTTCAGATTTGCAGTGCTGTCTGCTTAGACAGCTTGTTGCAACCATGCCTTTCTTGGGGAGCATACTCTTTCACCTTGGACTGTTTCCTGCTTTTACCAATAGGTTTTCAGTCAGACTGTGCTTCACTGAACATGTCTCTGTGCCAAGGTGACGTTAAGCAGTTTTTCTTCCTAGCCATTCAGTCCTGCTCCAGTGCTGCCCCTTTAGTTCAGCATGTGTTTTGCCAAGACACTGACCTGTACCAGGATTAAATATAACTTGTTGGGGTGGGAGTTTTGTTTGTTGATGGGATTTTTTTAGGATTCATTGTGTGGCCCCTTAGACAATTGTAGAGGGGCCTGGGAGTGAGCTGGAGCATGAAGCTGAGGAAGAAGGAAGGGAGCAGGAGCAGAAACTGCATAAGCTGGTTTTGTAGCTAAGGCAAGAAAAATGTGCATGGAACCATGGTTTCAGACTGCCACAAGCTTGCCAAGGAATCACATCTGCTCTTGCTTCAAAGCTTGTAACAGAACATTTTCTTTTTTCTTGAGAATATTGCATTACTTATAGATATGTGTGGTGAAATATTCAATTTCTTTTAACTCATTCCCTCCTCAACTAGCAGATGGAAAACTTGTCAGCGTTAGATACTTGTGAATTTAATATTTTCAGCATATTTTGTATTTCTTTGTCAGGGTGGTTGTGACTCTGGATGCTGAGAGGTTATTGTTGCAGGCAGTTGTTCCCAAAAAAAAAAAGTCGCTTTTATTCCAAATTGGTGTTTTCAAGCCAGCTACAGCATTTGAATTTTGTGCATAGGTTGGACTGCTGTCATGGTAAGATACTGCCTGGCTGTCTCCACTTCTTTGAAGATTGGGCTTCTGTTAAAAATGGGAAGGGGAAGTTACATTGTGTCATCTGTAATCTTTTGCTTGTTTTTTTGCAAGCACTATTTTTTAAATTTAAGGAGTTTAAACGTAAGTCTGTTTTCTCTAAACGAACTTATAGCCAGAATGAGGCTGTTCATTCTAACATAAAATCTTCACTCTCTTCTTTCAGTATGTTTCCGTAATTTCTGTAAGTTGCTTGGTGTTTCAAAGTAACCCTTCAGCAAGCCAGACCATGCTGTTTTCAGCAACCCAGAATGTTTTATCTTTAGAGATGTGGGGGTAAGTCACAATTGTTTGTATCTCACAGCCTCCCACTGATGGAAACTCTCATCCTGCAAAGCTTTGCACTTGATGAAAAGTAATTCTTGAGATGACAGCCCTCTGGAAATCCAGACCTCTGTGGGTCTCTGTAGAAATTAAACTCCTTGAATATCCTGTTTACAAATCCCCAGTTTTAAGTGCTTATTTTGTTGGAATTCCTTTAGGCAAAGATTTTGGTTTTCCCCATTGTATGCCTGGTTCATGCAAGTATGGGCATAATAAGTTGGTCTGATGCTGTCACCTCAGAAAAACTCATAAGTTTATTGCAAAGGTACACAGCTTTTCTAGGGAGATGAAGAAGCTGGCATTTTGCATTGAGAACCTTGTGTGGGCAGAACATTCAACACAGCAGATAGGTTTGTGGGAAGTGGCATTCAAAGAGAGAACTAGGAGTTTTTAATCAATAGAAATGGGTAGTGTTTTTAACTCTGTTAGTGGGGGCTGCGCAAGATCAGTTCAGGTAGCATTTAAGACAAGATGAGAAAGTTCAGAAAGTGCACATGCAGTAGTAACAGAAAATCAGTCATCATTTGAAATAAGCAGAAAAATATGTGAACAGGGGTATAGGTCAGGCTGAAATCATGGAAAAGAAAAAGCAGATCAAGGCTGGGGAAAGTGCATTATTTGCTTGAATAATAATGTGCTAACTAAGCAAGAAACTCACAGTCAATAAAGGCCATTTGACACTTAAGGGGAGCAAGCTCTTGGTCTCTTGCCATAACTACGATCATGTGGGGCAGAACATGGCAGACTGGAGGGTGTGAGCACCTAGAAAACTGTGGAGAAAGTTGTATAAGAAACATTACCATGCTGCGTATGATCACTGGTTACAGTGACCTGAGGGTTGGATGTATAAATGCTGAGAGCTAAAAATGATATGAGAAACCACACAATGTTGGGTATAAATCTGTCATAAAAATCCAACATAGATAATTACCCTCCCAACTTTCATCTCCTTTTAATGTTGAAGAGTCTCTCCACTGAGACTTCTCTCCAAATAAGGGAATTTATTTGGGTTTGGGGTTTAGGGTTGGTTTTTTTCCTTGTTTTGGCGGTTTTGTTTTCTTTTTACTTTAATGAAAAAAAGAATTAATTCCAGAGATGAGATCTTTTTTGTTACTACTTAAGCTTCTCAAAGGGTATTACAAAGAGAGAAGAGCAAAATGAATCAAACTTACCAAAAGTTTATAACATTTTCCTTTTCATAAAATCAGAGAAATAACAGATCTGATTTTCTAAGGGCCTATGGGGAAAACTGCTTATGTCTTAAAGGGCTTAGGTCATGGTTTTGCTGAAAGTATGTAAGAGGGCATTTGTGCACATATGAAGTCCCAAATGCAGTGAATAGCTAATATACTAGTTACTGCTTATCCTGCTTTTGGCACTACCTGAGGATGAAGGTAATTGTCTATATTTGTTTACTTTTCAGCTAGGATATCCTAGATTAAGTCGTCCATAAAAGGAGGGGGAAAGGGAAGAAACAACCACCCCAAAACTTTTTTTCAAAAGGCCTGGAATCACTGATGATGTTCAGGATGCAGTATGAGTTAGGTATTCCTTAAATATGAATAAAAAAAGGCTTTACTGTGTTTGGAAAAAGATGTCTCAACTAGTTTTGGCCAGGTAGTGATGACTTCCCAGCAGAACTGGACTTGGTGGGAATAAGTTAATTCTGAAAAGGTCTTGAAGAGATGAAAAGTATCTTTGGGAAGAAATAGACCTGACCAATTAGGAAAATGCCCACAATGCTTTTCTTTTGCACAGGGACCAGCAATCACTGCAGCTGCCTGCCTGCCTTGTGAACATTTGCAAGATAGTGTTCCATGATGGGGGAAGCCTGCCAGTGATTGAAGCTGAATGCTTTAAAAGAAAGCACATTCTTCACTGTGTGAAGTGGAAGGCGGAACTACTTAGAACTGTGTAAAAATTATTTGTTTCACATTTATAACTTGGCAGCACAATGACTTACAAATTTGGAGTGTGAAACTATGACTTGAGAATGTGCTGGGGATGTAATGCTGCCGGCTCAGAATTAGGGTTTTCATAAACCTTGTTATCTAATTCATGGATGGGTGTTTGGTGCTTTCTTCAGAGAAATTCTAGTTAACTCTATAGGTTTAGGGCTATAGAGAATTATTTTTTTTTGCTTGGTTGTTTTTTTTTTTACATTGTCCGATGCTTCTTGTAATATTCTTGATGAAGAGGTAGTTCCCCATTTAGCTGCAGATTTATTGCTTTGTATGTTTTCAAAGTAAATCTTGAGGTAACAGAAAGAAGCAGGCTGCTGGAAAGAAGAGCAGTTCAATTTCCTGACCCCTGCCCCACCAAAGAAGGTTTAGCATGCCCCTCAACAGGACAAAACTTTCTCTGCTGTCATCAATTTTTTATCTTTGTGTTTGGCTCGAAATACTGCTCTCGGAAAAGGAGTAGTTTACATACTCATTTATAGTTTCATGGCTGTTCTTCCCTTGGGTGACTGTGACAGCAAGTAGCGCTGTCATGGTCAGTGGGGTTTTCTGGAGAGATACTACCATGACAATAACTGATTTGAAACAGCAGTGTATCTCACACAGTCACAGTTATATTACCAGCAGCAGCTGCCATGTTCTATGCTCAAATTTCAGACTTTGGTGCAAAAAATAGTAGGTCACTGTAGCAGATTTCTGTCCCCAGCCTGTCTGACCTCTAGACCTGATTTACATGTCTGAGACTCTGTAATAAGAGTCACTCTGGGAATTTTTAAGCAGTAGCTATGGAATGGTGAGAGTCAGGTTAGAAAGTTAAAAGCAGTACATCTGATTAGTGTAAACAGTATGCTTCAGATTTTTGTAGGTAATTTTGAGAATACAATTTAAACTGGTATTATTTTGATTGCTAACATTAAGATCTGCGGGTTCATGAACTACTCTGCTGCAAATTGGAGATGACGCACACTAAACTGTAATCCACTCATCCATTATAAAGCTTCTGCTAGAGACCCATTTAATTTCCAAACCAAAGAATTCATTATCTGTCTCCAGAGAAATTAATTTTTCTTAAGTACTAGTTGTGCAATGAGCTGTCAGAGAGCATTCTACGGCAAACAAGCGAGGAAGCAGTTGTCTCTAGCATGCAGCTATGGAACTAATGAATAAAAAATTTCCATGGGCAATACAGAAATACAAGGGATTATCTCTGTGGCCCAGGAGAGCTAACAAATCTGGGTTCCATTCATTGCCCTGCCAGAGTTTTGCTGCATAACCTACAATGAGAGACATTTTCCAGCACAGATTTTTTTCTAACTCTATTCAGTGTATGTTGCATCAAGTTCATGCTTAAAAGCGTGTTACCTAGTTGTGGGCAGTCTGGTGTCCCAGAAAGTTTGCATCAATGGAATGCAAGGGGCCCGTGTAGTCACAGCCTGGGTGCCATAGCCTGTCCACATAGTGCTCGGCCCTCCTTAGGCAATGTTAGTTCTTTTAATTTAAACCTTCTGGTTAAAATGGCCTGACACCAAATAAATCTGACTCTTCCAAAAACACATACAGACTCTAATGTATGTTTCCTCATGAATCCTGGCAGTGAAGCTCTCTTCAGGGGTGTGCCTTTAAAGCAAAAAGTAAAGCAGTTCTCTGGAATAGATTGCTAATAGTCTTTCAAGCCCTTCTGCCCTTTGGCTACCAGCACAAAACTGTGGATGGCATTTGGAATGACAGGACAAAAGCTTTCTGTGGCCCTGTCAGACAGATGCAAAAATTGAAGTTTCTGAGTATACTGTTTAAAATACCTATTTTCTGTGAATGAGGGGTAATTCATTTAGGAAGGCTGACAGACAGTTGACTGCTCTGTACAGTACTTTCCACTGTAAAAATAAACTGCAGATGTTTGACACAGATATGTCAGGGTATTTAACTTTGGGTTAGGGTTTGCAGATGTCGTGTTTATTGGAAGCTAAATTTCTGTCTTAGGGGAATGAGGGAAGAGGTACACAGCACCAAATGCTGAGAAGCATGTCCTGTATGTGACTAATGCATCCTGACCAGTGGGTACTCTGCCCCTTTGGAGGTTAAAAAAAAAAAAAAAGAAGGTGCTGTCATTAGTAGTGAACTGTTGCTGTGATGCAGCGTTGACAGCCCTCGTTTGTTACTGATAGCCAAAGAGTCCCAACTGCCAGGTGATTTTCTTCATCTTGTAGAAATGTCCCCATAAGAGGGGAGTCTTGTATAGCACTTTGCTGTCTTAATTTCACAGAGCATTATTGGTTCCATCAGAGCAGCAACCAGGAAGTAGAGGTAAGTTTGGGCACACAAAATCAAGTTCTTTGCTTCGTGATTGGGCTTCCCAAAGAGGATTTTTGATGACAGTGTTTCACCGCTCTCAACTGTTTTAAGTCCTTTTTAAAAGAATGATGCAGGGATTTGCGTGCTGTTTTGGTTTGTCTTCAAAGCAATAGAAGTAATGCTGCCAGTTGTGAACTCTGCAAGTCTTGAGAAATGGATGAGATTGGATAGTTTAACACTTAACAGCTGTGTTTCATTGGATGCACTTAATGGCACACACTTACATGACAGAGCAATCTGTTCATTTTCATAGTGTAGTAACTGATTACATTTTCTCTTGGCTGTGGTTCAGCTGAAGTTGCATTGTCCTGTGCATTGTTTTCCTATCTCAGCTGCTAAGTCATTACTTTGGAAACAGCTCTCTTGTTTGGTTTTTTGATTTTTGGAGGGGGGATTGGTTTGGGTTTTTTGTTTGTTTTTTCTCTTTAAGAGGTATACAAGGGGAAGAAATAAGCAATGATGATTTTTACATTATTAATAATTCAGAGGTTTTTTACAGTTTTAGGATTCAGTTCCAGGATCTTCTTCCTTTCTCCCCACTTCTTCCAGCCTGGTTTTATCATAATATTTAGTAGGAATTTGTCATTATGCATAATGAGCACAGCAGGACAAATAACATGCAGTTTGTTTTGTAAGTTGCAGGAGTTGGCTGAACCCTTGGAAGTGTGGATATCAGCGCTTAGACCCAGCACAGATTTGAATATGTAACATTTTAAGAAGTTTAAATAAAATGTGTTTGGTTGATATCCCAGTAATTTACATCTCTTGTGGTTTATTTGTCCAGGGAGACAACAGCAGCTGGAAGCTGAGAACCAGTATGTGGAGGCTGATCAAGACCTTCATAAAAGGACAGGACGTTCCGTGCAGCCACCCACAGAAAGACCTGGGGAAAGGCGAATGGCGGAAATGAAGAGGCTGTACGGTGCTGAAGCTGAAAAAATCCAGGCAATGGAGGCTGCCATGCAGCTTATCTTTGATAGAAGCTGTGACAAAAAGCAGCCCAAATACTGGCCCATTATTCCCCTTAAGCTGTGAGTGCCTGGTCTGTGCTCTGACCTGCCACAGGTCTGTGTCTCTGTCAAGTTGTGCTGCTGAAAGAAACAAGCGCAAATTTTGGGTTTGGTTGGGCTTTGGGGCAGAGACTGGCAAGGGCAGCATCTTTCTTGCCTATCAGTGATGATCACAGTCCATTCTACCTACATACAGTTGTCAAGTAGTGAGTAGCTATTGTCAAGCTGTCAATAGGAGAGACAGTAACATAAACCTGTCCAAAGTCATAGTTTCACTCATTTGATACCTGCCTGCCTTGTCCATGCTTGCAAGAAAAATAACAATGTCTGTAGTCAGTGAACCATGAAAATTTAAAGCAGTGAGGTAAAGAAAAAAGACTATACAAATTGTCTGCTTTTCCCATTTAGGAAATGAGTGATCCCATTTTTCAGTCTCACTTAACATAGTAGCATTTGGATCCTGTTTAACACAGCACAGCCTGAAGTGTTATGTCTGCTGATCTTGGAGGGTTTTTTTGAGAACCGGGAGTCCACTGGCCAAGATACAATATATTAAATTACTGTAGGCCAGCCATTTGAATTCTTTTTCAAAGGTTTATAATAAAAGCAGGAAATTTTTGTTCCAGACTGATGCTTGTCTGGCAGAAGTTCGACTCTAAAGAAATATTATATCAAAAAAACGTTTTAATGAAGGGGGTGGGGAGAGTAGGGGTGAAGTCTGATGTGGTCCTGTCTGTCAGAGAACTATTTAGCAGAAGAGAAACTTAAGAGGACAAAGTGCTCTTGAGGCCAATGCCTAAAGTAAATTTTGCCATTCAAATAAAAAGTATGTAATTGGGTTAAAGCTTTAAAGGAGACATACTAGTTTGATAGATAAGTGTACATCTGTATGCTGTTTATGGAGGTGTGGAAGCCATGTAACCCTGAGAGCTATGTTTATTTTAGGTGCAGCTTTCCCATGCCCACCTGCATATTACATGCACAAAGCTTAAACATAGGCAAGTTAGATGTGCTTCTGTGTGTGTACTCATCCATCTGTACAGTGTTTTGCTCCACTTCTGTCACTCTCTACTTTTGGTCAATTGTGCTTGTCCCACTAATCACTGACCAGGTGGAGGGAAGCACATAAGTGGTCTATGTAAGAGAGGCAGAACTGGCCGTTCAGTGCTGGTGACTACCTTAGAAAATAGCACCCTGGATGCTTCCAAGGACATTCTGTGAAGTACTGCTGCTACATATTGTTTTGTATGAAGCAGCATTTCTGTGCCAGGGCAAAGGAACCTTATGCTGTTCTACTTGTGACAAAGATTCATGTGTCTTTCTGGCAATAGAAGCAGGTCACAACTCAACCTCTAACTTCAGTTCATGCCCACTATGTCCGGTGTATCTCTATGGCATGTATAGTTTTTAATACACACCAGCAGTTGCTGTGCCCTCTGCAGCAGGCAGCTGCACCAAAGTAAGTCTGTGGTGCAGTTTAGAGAATCTTTGGTTTTACTATTAGTTACAATGTTTTTTCAAAGCAGCATTTTAGTTTCAGTTCTAGCTCCTTCACTTTAGGTGTGACAAAATGGAGTTAAATTGAACACTGAAATTAAAAGCCCCACTCTCCAAGACTTACTACTGGTGTGATTAAACTGAAAACCTTGTGTGAGACAGGAGGAGGGAAAAGGGTTATGAACAGTCCTGCATTTGTCTTCGCTCTTGTTTTTGGCGGGTTTTGTCAGAAATCCAGTGTTTTGTATGGGCTTCCATTTGGTCACCAAATAAATTTGCTTTGTAACACCTTGTAAGTGAATTTTATTTTTTATAAAGAAACTTCCATACTTCAGCACTCCAGTTCTCAGATGCTAAAGCTTTCTTTTAGTTGCTGTATTGAGCAAGGACAGATTTAACATACCAAGAAGCATGAAGAGTGTTGACAAGACGTTTACAGGAATGCCAGTCAATACCGCACACGCATGGTGTGGTACAGAATGAATGGGAGGGCTGTTGCATTTTCTGGGGGAAAATCCCATCCCAGATTAACATGCATAGATCTCTATGTTCCTGTTTGAAATGTTTTCAGTGTGATGATAGTGTCTTCCCTGTGCAGCCGAGTACCAAAGAAAGAAAGGATGGGTAAGACTGAGCTATTCTTACTTTTCAGCGCAATTCCTAGTTCTTCCTGTGGTTGTTTCTTCATCCAACTGTTCAGCTAGCAGAAGCAGAAATTCTGGTCTCCAGAAGTATTTGTACAGACCTTATATGAGGCAAACATTGAATTCTTTTCCTACATCATGTAAAACATACAAGAAATATCTTTTTGCCTTTGATTCTTTTAATCTTTCTAGGAGGGTTTAAGATGCTTCATGAGATTGGAAGTAGAGAGAACTGGATTAAATGTTCCTTAGGAACTATGTGCTGAGGCCTGCAAGGGAGGAGCACACCACTGCAGATTTTGAGTTGCTAGTGGATAGTCTCTGTTCTGCTCCTGAATTTCAGGGGATGGGCTGTTGCCGTAGTTGGCCAAGTGTCTGTTTTGCTGGTGGTTTGATGGAACTTGAGGATTTTGTGTTGCAGTTCTTTTACTCCCATCTCCTGTGTCATTTTACATTGTAAGAAATATCCCACATAAAAGCACGTGATCATGGAAGTGATGCAACTGCAACTCAAAAATGCCTGTTCAGTCACAATATCTGTAACATTCACCTTTCTTGCGCATACGTATTATGCTGCAATTCTCAATCATGGGACCATGTGTGCTTTATTTTCCCCCAAATACAATGTTATGTCAGCTTCTTGACTAGAACACAACTGTGATGGTGCAAACTTGATTCTTGTCCAGAATATTGCACCTTTGCTTTCAGTTACACCATCTGCTTCTACAGTTCTGCCCAAAGGAAGTTCTTCACTTGATGATGGAGGTTTCTCATGAGCTTTTCCCAGTTCCAGTAGAAGGAATTACACCCTTAAGTCACAAGTACAAGTTGTCATACAAACAATTAGTCTTAATTTCAGAAACTGGTTTCCTCATTTGGTACATGCAAATATGCAAATCAGACTCATCTTTAGAAGAAGAGTTTGTGATTGCTTGAAGATGCTTTGAAGATTGGAGAAAAATGGTAATAGATCTTTTCTACTGAAAACATTCTTAAAAAAAAACCCAAACCTTTCAGAACTGGTACAATATAAATTTAACATAAAAATGAAGCAATGACCTTTGTGTTTCCTACAAAAAGAAAATCTGCTTACTCTTCTGCTTTGGTGACATTGTCAAGAACACTTATCCTTTTAGAATTACTTCCCCACAAAGCCCCTGACGGTTTAGTATGCCTGTGCATACAGGCAAGCTGAGAAGAGATTAAACAATTTTTGATGAGCACAACTTTTTTGGTGAGCCTTACTGGTAAGTATTCATCCTTTTCGATGACAATTTGTATAATGGATAGCTGCAAACATGTCATGCTTAGAAGAAGCTTTAATAAAATGCAACCTAAATTTCTTAACAGCCTTTCTGAAGGATAAACACATCGATAATCCATATGGATTTGTCCACTTGCATCTTTTTGCAAAAGCTTCTCATTCATTATATGAAATACGTTTCAAATACTGGCATCTTCATTTCTTGTTGCATTAGTAAGAGTCCAGATTCATTAATAGAAATTGAGAAAAGCAAGACACTGTGTGATTCAGCTGCTTAAATTTGGATTTTTAAGTATGATTTTTGGTATGCTAGTCTGAATATTTTGGCTGAAAGAATTACGGAAGGGCCAAGATTATTCCCCAAAATGTGAAACACAATCTGTCAAAAGGAAACATCCAGAACCCTGTTTTTCCTTCTGGTTTCTTAAAAGTGTAAGTTACTGGGGAATATACTAGTTGATAAATAATACATTCATGCTGTGACAAAATTCTGGGTTTATGTTTGTGTGCTGCTTCATCAACCATCTACCCTGTCTAACCTGCCCTGTTGTCTCCTGTGATCCTGCCAAAGGAATGACTTTCTTATGGGCTTTCTCCTCGGTAGAATAGCAGCCTGTGAGGGAGCCTCAGCTGCTCCTGAAGGTCGGTTATGGCCAGAGTACGTTCAGGGCCTCACATCCCTTCATCTGTTTATTCTTACATAGCTGAAATTCCTGAACTAGTACTCAGAGACATGTGCAGTGGAGCTCTGGGTGGGTAAGTGCTATACCGTGACATTGCTATCCGGGTATTCTCTTGGCAGTCTAGTTATCATAGCAAAAGAATTGCTTGGGCTCAGTTTGTTCTTTGAAGTAGGTGAGCACACAGGCATCAGCCTCAAGTGTGAATTTTGGCAAGGCAGGAGCAGTGGGGAAATCTTGCTTGACCAAAAGTGGAGAAAGACCTTGCTCATCTTGAGCACTTTTGAGTGTGTAATCAGGATTCTCTGTGCATGGATTCTACTAATTACACAGTCACAGGAGGATTTTTTCCACTTTAATCATGAATCATTTTCTTCTAAGAAAGCAAGAAAAACAAAGTGAGAACATACATAGTTTTTTAAAAGAAAATACTTTTCAGCCTAATGAGGCCAATACAACTGCTGGTTCCCTAAACTACATTGAGATCTTTTGCTTACAAAGCCTTTTTGAAAAGCCAGAATGCATAAAACTGCTATCCTCATGGCTCTTGTTTACAGCCATCCCAAAGAAATACCTTTGTGGAGAGGAAGGGATGAGAAAAGTAGGAAAGATTGGTAGGGGTCATTTCTAAACAGAGTTGAAAGTGGTCCTCCTTAATTTTCAGACTTTGTTTTAAATAAAAGTATCAATTTATACCAAAATCTGGGTTCAATAAAGATGTGAGGCAAAAGCCTATCAGGGGCTGTTAAAAATTAAGTTACATTACAGAAGACTACTCTATTCATGGAATTTTCTTACACTCCTCTAGGCAGCTGCAATTGCCATACTGATTGCATAGGAAGCTAACTAGACTGCTGATATCTTTATAGGGATCTTTTGAATCTTTCCACATGCTTATACTGAAGATTGAAAGATCTCAGTCCAGAAGTTCAGCTTTCAGCTATCCCACACATCCTTTTACCTAGGTGCAGAAATCACCTCTGTGGCTCACTCCACCAAAGTTTCCTGCCATCAAGGTCTGTCGTCAGCTCTTAACTGTGTGATCAGTCCGTTGCTGTAAGTCAAAAGGAGTCGAGTTGGAAAAGCCCTACTGCTAAGCTGTTTAATGTAACTTGTGAAAAGGATTAAAGGAAGCACTCGCTTGTGCAATCAGATGAGCAGGTCTGGAGGTGGCAGACTCCACAGGCATAAGCATTCATAAGGCAATGAAGAGAACTTACAAGCGCATTTTTTTAGTGCTCAGAGCCTTTGAGGATTTGTCCTGCTTTGGCCTAAAACATTTACATTTACATTTCTTTCCTCAGGCATGGTAGCCGGCTTCTCTAATACAAAACATGTAGAAAAGCAAACGTTTATTTTCCTTGCTGAACACAGAAGGTAGCAGTCATTTTGGGCAAACCCATGGATGGGTTTAACCCAAGATTTCTAAGTTTTTTATTTTTCATTGCTACTTTCTATGTTAAAGTGCCTTGAGTTTGCAGATCTGCAGATGCTGTGCCAAAGAGCATACTTTCACGATTCAGGTTCATACCCTTTGCCTCAGCATGAACCATAGCAGGAATCAGAGGCCCAAGATTCAGTTAGCCCTTTTGGTCTAGACGTGTGCAGGCATCCAGCAAGAAAAAGTCTGTGCCTTGTATTTCATTAATTTTGATTCTGACATAGCTAAATCTTATTCCCATCCCTTGCACTGGGCAGGAACGCTCTTGGGTCATCATGTCTAGTTTCTACTACCTCCAGCAACCGATCTTCTAGTACCTTTCAGAAACTAATCAGGCTCCACTTTAAAACAAATTCCATTTCCTGTCACCCCCACCTGTGCTAGTTAAGACTGTATGTCCCACCTCTCTTTTGCAAAGCATAATAAAATATCAAGACTCCCACAAGTTTTAAGTTATCCATTGCCAGAAGGCTCCAAAAATCGAAACACAGGAACAGATTATGTATCTTGGTCTTTTCTGTATTAATTACGGTACTGTAATGTCCTCTCCCTGGACAGAAGGAAAGGTATTACTGTTGTGACAAAAGTACATGCTTGAAGTATGTTTTTACTTAAGAAATAGTTAATCAAAGGCACACTTCTGGTCTGCAACGTATTCCATGAAAGGCTTGAGTAATAGCCAAAGGCTCCCATCCCACTATCCTCCTTTCATGCAAAGTGGTGAGGTTGAAGCTAAAACTTCAGCCAGTTTATGCTGCAATGCATTAGAAACACGAAAGTTTGATGAGTTGCTCCAAACCAAATAATCCTTACATGACTACAGAATATAAATCTGAAATGGACTATAAACCGAAAGCAATTAAAAAATAATAGGCATCATATATTATTACATTTGAGAAGACAGTAATATTCATGACTTCTTAATGATTTTGTATATATATACATTGATGAATTTAGGATTTCCAGTATTGCCAGATCACACTCTGCTAGAGACAAGAAATATTTGTTATACTGATTCTTTCTGAGCATAACATGATGTTTCCATTTGTACCACTCTGCCACGGAGCAGTGTCTCAGCAGTGCTGTAGCTGGTTTGTGGTCCTGTTTTGGTGTCACCACCCTGGGTGTTCCAGAGCATGCAGAGTCCTTCATTGGCACCACCTCTGAGAAGCCCTGTGGCTGAGCAGCACTCACGGTAGCTGTTTTTACCATTATGTACCAGTCCTGTGGTCTTCATTATGTTACCTTTTTTTTTTTTTGCTAGCCATTGAACTCAATGTGCAAACTGTACTGCCTGTTTGAGGCTTGCTCTTGCTCTGAAAGCCACAATGCTGAGTATGTGACATGACTGGGTGCCATGGCAACAGGCTGTGATATCAGAAATGCCAGATGATTAGGTAATTTCAAGGACATGCCAGAAAGAACAGCTGCATCGTGCTATGGAAAGCCCTTACTCCAGAACTGCTCTCTACTAGCAAAGAAAATAGAGAAAATAAATGACGAATAACTGCTCAGTGCTCCCTCCTTTGCTTGCTCCATTGAGGAGATCCCTCTTCAGGTCATCTACAGTTCCAGTGTCAGAGCATAAACATTTATCTCCAGAGTGCAAAAGTGCTTCTACAAAGAACTTCTAAGGAGATTAGTTACTTGCCCTTCATAAGTGTGATTTACTGCACAGGCCTGCTCTAAAAAGTTGTCCTGTGCTTTCCCTGTCAGCAGTAAAATCTTGCTTGGAAGGAGGAAAAAAAAGCTGCCTTACTGTAGTCACTTCCCTTCAATAGCTATTTCAGTCTCTTAGTGTTACTTGCATTATTCAAGTCTAGCAAAATGAAATCTGTTTCTACAGCATGGCTATGGCTAGAGCTTTTTTTGTGGTAAACACATTGATTATAATTAACTGCACTAGTGGTTTGTGTTATATTGTGGAAACTGTCATTCCAGGCATAGCCTGCAAGTGCGATAGTCCCTGTCAGCATGACAGAATTGTTCACTTCAGTCCAAGAAGATACCACATCCTACTGAAATAAAACAACAATAGTTTATATTGTTGAAACTTTAAAATACCATATTAAAAACCAGTAATTGAGCAATTTTGGTTTGCTAGTTTAACTTCCTTCATGCCATGTTTTTGATGCGTGAAATGATGTAAAACCACAATAATGGCAGAAAACATACAGCTGAATCTCAAGTACAATGCAGATTTTTTTTTTTCTAGTAGGGTGACAAAAATTATAGTAATAATCGAGTAGGAAAAGTTAAAAAAAAACTGTTGGGTTTTTCCAATTTTTCAGTATTCTTTTAATTTCCTGGTTTCCAGAAATAAAATGTGAGGGGGTTTTTTATACTTCTTAGCTGAGCAACCTTTAAAATGATGAACGGCTTAGCAGCCTCACTTTGCAGGGCTTGAAATAACATCTGAATGCATTCTGAATGTATGAAAACCGCCTACAGTGCCTTTCCCTCTGCTGCCATCCCCACAAAGCTACCTGGAATTAAGTGGATATGCACTGTGATGCATTTTCCTGGCAATGTGCATCAGTTTGCATCTCCAAGGATCCAGCTGAGCAGTTTTCAGGTCTCTCTTGCCTCAGTCACTTTCAGTCTACCTGTGCTCTCTTCTTGCTCCCTCATCTTTTTCACAAAGGCTCCTATCCATCTTGCATCCCTCCACCCCAAACACACATGCTTCTGCAGCCTGATTCTGCTCTCATCTCTCAGCTCCTACACTCTTGTCCACCTCCCACATGTAAGGCACGAAATGTTGCCTGGATGTACTCAGTAACCAGCAGGACTAATCTAGATGACCAGAAAAAGGTTCAGTGCCTCTAGCACCGTAAGTGCTGAAAGCAGAAGGTGCTGAGACACTTCCCACAGCGCTGTCCCTGACCTGACAGTGGGTGAGGGGAGATCATTCTCTCCTCTTTTCCTAATTAAATCACAAAACTTCCTCACTGCTGTGCAAGTGGTGGGAAGGTGTTACTGCCAGTTCGTCTCTCCCCACTTTGGGTAGACTCCAGTCACTCAAGAGTAAATATCCCCATTTGTTTTAACGACTGACCAAAGCCTTTCTAAAGTAGCAGCCTTTCTAAAGTTGCAATGCAGTGAAACCACCATGATCCTTTTGAGCACCAGGGGAAGCTTTTGTAAAACTTTCCCCTAGAGGGAGAAACAATTCCTGGATACAGAGCCTGGGCTTCACAATTCATCTGTTTAATTCATAGTGTGTTTCAACAGTACATCTCTGTCACCTCCATCTCTCCAACAGCAAGGCATAGCTGTGATTTAGGAGCTTGGCCATTTGAAAGACCAATCAGGCAACCATGATCTATTCCCATCCAGCATATGAGGATGTTGCTAAGGCAGTTTCTCAGTTTAAGAATGGTTTTATCTCTTTTTTCAGTCCGCTTTGCCAGCTGGCATCCTGTTTTCTACTTTTCCAGTGGGCACTGCTTCAGCTCAGTGTGAATCCTTGGAGGGGGAGCAGTAGCCTATTTACAGCTTAAAACACATAGAGGTTTACTGGCTGGAACCCCAGAGAACAACCTATCAAGAGGCTGATGAAGGCATTTAGCCAAATCATCTCCAAAACATTATTGTTAGAAGAACCTGATGTGCATGTTAAGTAAAGATCAAACATGCAAAACCCCAGTACATGTAACGTGCAGATAATAACACAAGGTGATAGTCCCTATCTCCAAATAAATAATAGCACTCTTCATAACCACAGGCAGTTCCAGTATTTTATGTTCACTTTCAGTGTCCTCTGAATGGTTCATATCTATAATATTAAAACTCCCACAGGCTCCAGCAGGACTAGGTTTTAGTGTAAAACCATTGCTAAAAAGAGGGGAAGAAATTTTTCTTGCACACAAACAGGCAAAAAAACTCTAGAATAAATGTGATCCAGGCAGCAATTATATAAAGGCATTCATAATTTGATTTGCATATAAAATAATAACAAGGACAGAAGCTAAGTTATCCCATATACACAGAAACCCTGGGTTTTCAGGCTTGGCTACTTATTATTCTCTTGTCATACAAAGCAATTCAGTTTGCAGCTGCGTTTCTCCCTTACAAATCCAGTTCAATCAAGAAAAACATCATTAGCAAACCCACTGATTTATCCACCAGTAAAGTGCTGATACAGGCTTCTATTCCTGCTGCTAATAAATTCTCTACTTAGCAGTGTTTGCTTTCTCTCTAGGGATCTCCCATTATACTAATGGCGACAGGTTTCTAACTTTACCACTGGAATTTTTAATAGAATAGTAGGGTCCAAAACCTGTGGAAGTCTTAGGAAAGGAAGGACACAAGCCCAGAATATGCAGCTAGTTGCTACAGAGATGTGGCTACATGTCACTGCAGGTGGAGCAGCACTCGGTGCCTTCAAAATTGATGTAACAAGACCTTTTGTGGGGGTTTGGTTGGGTTGGGTTTTGTTTTGTTGTCTGAAATATAACCATTGTCTCCTGTTTTGCTCATCACTTTCCCTGATTCTTTCAGGGGGCTTGCTTCCAGTGCCTTGCCTCCCTCTATCTTTCCCTGCCTCCTGCTTGGTTTGTTGCCTTGATTACCATCCTGATGGGCTCATCTACCTTTGCTCTGGCATCTCTTCTCCTACAGACATGCAGCACCTCTGAAAACATTTGCTAGGTGCTGTCTCCTGTTCCTTCTGCCCATCAGCTTCCACCAGGGCTCTGGGCACTCAGCTCATCACAGCATCATCCCCTTGCTGCTTTCACATGCATGAGCCCTAACACACTATTTCAAGGCATGGGCACACATTTCAGCATCCTTTTCAATATGGGCTCCAAAAGGGAAAGCCCAAGGGGTGTTAGAAGTGCTATTGTCTTTTGGGAATAATTTCCCAAGCTGCAGGTTCCATAGCTTCTTTAACAGTCCTAGGTCATTTTTATCTGCCAGGTTCATGTGATGCTGGGTTTGCCTGTGGCCCTTTCATCTTTTAAAGTCAAAGAAGTTATTTCCGTGGAATACTGGAAGCCAGAATTAATGTTCTAGGCTATCTGGCAGCTAAGAAATACTTGAATTTGGCCTGAATTTTATTAAAAAAAAAAAAAGTACAAAATGTAAGAATCCAAATCCACCTATGACAGTAGCCCATGTTTAATATGGTTTTAATAAAAAGTTTTATTACATTCCTCTCTGGGGATTGTGTTATTTTTCTACTTGCTGAACATAATATCCAGGAGAACAAAAATCAGATAAAAAGAGTCTTTAAAAAAAAAAAGAAAAAGAAAGAAAAGAGAGATTTGCAAAAATTCAGCATCCGGACTGAAAATACTTGGAAAATGCATATGTTTAGAATAACTGTTTGGATTTTTTAAGGAAAGAAAGAACACCATTTTTGTTAGTCTAGGGAATGAGATGTTAAACTAACCTTCCAAACCCATGATTCAATATCAAATGCCATCTCATAGTTATTTGCCAATTTCCTCAGTTGCATTCATCCTGGTTGGGTTTTCCTGGAGGGCTCTCACTCATCTGACCACAGTGGCTTGTGCTTTTTTATTCCCGAATGTTGTATTTCCGGCAGGTCTAATGCATTCAGCTTTCAGTTAAGTCAGAAGGAGGTGAAGTGTTTCCATGACATCAGCACATCTGAAGCCACATCTTCCTTCCAAAACCACACCTCACAGAGCTGATGAAGGATGTCATCGCCCCTTAGTCCCATTTCCATTACCTATCAGTAGAACCTCCCACCATAGCTCCCACAGCCCAGGACACACACCCTCCACAGCTTGTTTGAACTATTATTCTGCACTGTTGTGCGTGCCAAGCCAGCAAGTTACACCACTGCTGAGTTACTGAGTCATTCCTATCTTTTCTCCAACACATCACATTTTTGCCACAAACCACAGCTCTTGAGTATAACCATTTGCTAGAACTGGAGTGTGTGAAGTGTGAAGAGCAGTACAGAAGCAATAAAACACAGTGTGTGCAGGGGGAGAAAAACCAACACAAACCCCAAACCAGCATTTTGGAATGTATGTTAGTAGAAAACTAAAGCATTATGAGAGAATTTAGCTCAGCTTTATGATACAGTTTAAGTCCTAGGCACCATTCGTGTTTACAGAGCTGAATTAAAACCTAATTTAGTTTAACCCTAATTTAGTTTAACCCTGCTGGAGCCTGTGGGAGGTTTATTATATTACAGATAAGTTACAGGCTGGTGCCTATTGACAGAACTGAAAAAAGTAGAAGTAAAATGAAATCAGCTGGCTGTTACTCAGCCTTCACTGCCCAACTGGATCAGGAAAAGTGTTAAAATGAGTCCTGCAATTTTCCTTTCCAGCCTTTAGAATGTGATTTTCAATTAAAAAAAAAAAAAAAGGGTGGCACCTGAAAATGTTTTTAAATGCTCTCTGTGGCTGCCATCAAAGGAGTTTTCTACTTTGGAAAAAGAGCAAGCCTTGTCTCCAAATGCACTTTTGCCAGGAATTCTGTCCTGATTAGGCTGCCTTGGAGCACTTTCTTGGGTGGGTGCCATACTGAAGTTATTGGATGGCAGCCATGTGTTCAACACTCTTAAAATAAAGTCTATTCCCTTAATTTGCAACTCAACATAAAACTCAGGTTAAGTCCATTGATATCGCTGGAGGGCGGGGCTAACATACATATGTATGCAATTATTTTCAGGATATTGCAACGAGTACATATATACTCCCACAGAAGTTGCTCTAAAGTTAAACGCTAATGTTCCTTGGGTATGCATTTTGCTCCTGTCTGGTTTCTTCATTTGCAAATTATTCCACATTAAGCTCTCCTGGCCGGTACTAATGAAAATGCTGGATAATCCATATGTTTGAGTCAGCTCCTCCTAAGACACTCAGTTGGCCTCTCCAGCCCCCACAATCCTACCCCACAACAGGACCTTAGCAAAGCACTTTGGTAAATGTTTATAGCCTGGCCTGCTAGACTGAGCCCATCACCTCTGACCAAATTCAAGTGCATTTTTTAGCGTAAATGTTTTAGAATTAGGCACATGGAAAAATGCCTTCACAGGGATCATTTCATCATGACTCACATAGCAGGACATAAGACTTTTTTCTCCCTTACTTGGAGAGGGTTGCCAGCATGTCTCATCCACATTTCACAGATCTATTTAGGAGGATGAAATGAGGTGGGCTGCACATAGAAGGAAAGGTTGTATTGACTTGTATTTTTCCTGTGTAACAGGCACCCATTTCAGAGTTGTTACTCTTTTACTCACAAGCTTTCCACTCTGAATAATGCCTTACTGAGACCATCCACACTTTTTCAGACCTCATATTATCTCCTACATGATCCTCTACCAGCTACAGGTTACCTGTGTGACATGCAGAGAGAGAAAGGCACAGAAGCAAGTATATATATACAGAATAAAAACAGCCAATACCCAGGCCCAGTCTCTCAAAGACACTTACAGAGTATCTACACACAGAAGTGCAAAATACTGTACTTCGGGTAAGGTAAGGTAAGGTAAGAGGTCCTGATCTAAACATTAATCCTTCATTTTCCATTATATCTTCTAGGGTTTTTTTTGTTTTTTTGGTTTTTGTACCTTTAAAATCACAAACTGACGTTGGTTATTCCACAAGTGACTTGGGGATATGAAACAGAGATGAGTCTGTCTTTTGAACACTGGAGATGTATTCAGTACTCAGTAATTAACACCAAAATGGTAATCACTAATTTTCAGATAAAATCAACTATGGTTCATTGGGAAAAAATATGCATTATGTTGAATATATAATTATATCTATTCTAAAGCAATCACTGCTCAAATTTGTATATTGAGAAACAGTTCCTGGAAATATGACCGACTTGGTAATAAACAGTTTTGATTTTAAAGAATATTTATTCCTTACACTATCTATTGCACCTGTATGTTAAATTTCAGGAGTACCTGCATGCTAGCTAAACTATACCAAATTACTTCTCATTTTTTATCTTTTCCTTTCTCTCTTTACCCCCGACTACACAGTACCCATGATCTGTGCAGTTTTGCTTGGATGAACTTTGCAAACAGCTCTCTGCAGTGAGCACTGAGAAGGGTTTTTGGTAGCAGCAGTTGGAGTCTAAAATGGATCAGCTTCACACAAAAGGTACAAACAACATAGGAGAGCATGAGTCATTCCCCTTTATCTACACTGAGATGCTGAGTTTAAAACATGAAAAGGTCACTGCTTTTTTGTGCACAGATGAGAGTATAAAGTGATCCAATTGTCATCTTACTTCTCTTTAACATCCATGGCCTCTGAAACGCCACTTTGAACAGAAGATCACATGGGAGAGAAAAACCCCAGTATGGCTCAACTGTATGTGAAATCACAAAAGTTCAAGGCAGAGAAGATGGATGAACCCCCTTGAGAAAGACCACAGAGAGCACTCACTGCAACTAAAACTGTATTTTATCACTTTTGGTTACCTTAAAACTAAAATACATTTGTGTTAACATTCAAAAGGAGATGGTTTATGAGTTTCTGATTTTATAAGGTTTTGGAGATTTGCAGGATTTTTGCGAAAACAAGTGTAGGATTGGTACCGTATACACTCACTCTGGGAACTGGTACTGCCTGTGTAGTAGTCAGAAGTAGTATTTACAATTAACCACTAGCTTCACTATTAGCAGGGGGAGCCATGGGAAGGGGGCTAACCTACAGCCAAAGGTAGGACACTGTGTGAGCTGAAGACCCACCAAAGCAGGTGTCCCACTGAAAGATATTTTTACTAGACCACTGTCTTTAACATTACATAATGTTTAATCAAAGCTAAAACATTAAGTGGAAACATCCTGCCTTTGATTCTGGTTTTAATGGGGAAGGTTTCTTGTATCTAAGGCAATTTGTCTAGTTAGACAGCCTGAGGAAAGACAGAAGGGATGGAAAATAGAGACAAGTAAACAGGTAGCAACACCTACCACACTGTTCTGTCCAAAATAGGGATTAAATTTAGAGCTAGGGTCTTCTCCGCTGAAGAGGTAGGGAAACAGATGGAGCCTGGTAAATTAAAATCACAACAAAAAGGAATTGTATGCAACCAGCCATCACTTGCTCTTGAAATCAGTTTCACCACCGATTGCTAGAAATGGTCAAAAATACAGTAAAAAGCAGAGTTTCAGGCTAATACCATGCCCTCAGTTATCACTGATGAAGCCCTCCTTTTCCGTCCTACCTCTCCCTGGCTGATCTTGAGATTGAAGTTAAATTTTCTTCTGCAAATCAGAAGGCCTTTTTAAAATGTCTCTAGAGAAGAACACAGTGCCCCAGACCAGATTAGAAGATACACCAAGCATATTGCTGCAGGGAGTGAAGGTGTTTCTTGAAATACCTGGTATCATCACACTAGTATTAGGGTAACAGTACAAATTTCTCTACAAATAAGGAAGTGCTTGCAGGTTGCTACCAAAGATATGGAAAAGGTTTCAAGCACCTAGCATAGACAGTGAATGACGTTAATCAGTGCAGAATTCTGACCTCCACCTTCTCTTACCTATCAAATCTCCAATGGCACCAGGTTGTTTTATGATCCCCTGATGACAAGACTGTCTGGATCAATCTATCAGGCTTCCAGGGTAAACTACAGCAGGCCTTTATCCTTCCCTTAGGGCTACCAGCTAGAACACCCAAGGAGCCATTCAGCCACAGAGACTGGCTGAAATGCTACACATTCCAGCCTTTCTCCTTCCCATTATATACTAGATAAAAGAGTAAGAACATGCACCAGAATCCCGCTGTAAGACTTTCCCAACTAGGGAAGTACCTATTTCTACAGACAGCTTAGTTCTGAAATTAAATCCATCAATTTCTATTCTTAGCAGAAATTCCAGCTAAGCATCCCTGCCTTCTTGACCTCATTTGAGTACTGTAGTGTAGTTTTGCTTAAAGAATCAAAACTTCTGACATCAGCCCTGTCAACTTCTCTCTTCACTTCTCAGAGACTCAGTATCTCTGTGAGTGGAAATCCCCACTGACTGCCGAGTCGTAACCAATATTTGGACAGCTGTTCTTTGCTTTACTCTTTGGATAGTAAAACAACCAATGTTTCTGAGGATGACAGAAAGTGAGTCCCTCCTCTCACTGCATATGTGCTAATATGGACAACTCCTGTGCTACCAAAGAAATGTCTACTCCATACCTTGGTACAAGTATGCAAACCCAATCTGGACAGTGCTGACTGTGTTGACCAAATTCCCTTGAGCAACTAGTCCCACAGATTTCAGATGACTGCACACACTACTTCACGAGCAGGGGGCTGAAACTGCAAAGAATGAACTAATTTCCCTCAAAATGAGTGGTCAGACTTGTCACTCCTTTGCCTTCGTGTTTTATTAATATGTTCTTAAGCAATCGATCTTCTTTAGAGGGGAATAATATGGTTACATAATTTAATAGATCAATTTGTTAATAATAATGGGAAAAAGTTAAATATCTCTTTATACTTCACGTAAATAACACAAAATTATGATACTATTATTGTGACAGAGAAATGCATGCCAATTACCCAATTAATGTAAATCAGCACAACCTGATTGATATTAGTCACTGCAGATGCATTTATTCTGACTAAAGAACTGGCCTTTCCCTCTGAATCAAATTGGTCTGATGGTAAAAATCCAATTTAGAAAAGAAACTAAACTGAAAAAAGCCGACTTTGCCACTCTGTTCCATACCCTTCCCCTCCATCTGTGAAGGCTCACTCCTACAATGCAATTGTTTTTGCCTTCCAACACATCCAGGTATGAAGGGGTTTTACTGGTAAGCTCTCAGGGGAGAAGCCACTCATTAACTCCTGAGCTATCTGGTGTGTTACTTTTGGATCCCCTTCAATTTGGTTTCCACAAAAGCTAAGATACATTTCTCACGGAGCTTAAAGAAATTAAAAAGTCACTGCAAGCACAGGCAAGCAAGGCTGTGCGGCAGGAAGATCACTTGGGTGGCAGCTACCGCAGTGCTATATAACGCCATACAACAGCATTCTTAGGTTCAGAAGAGGCAGTGAAGATAAGAATCACGTTGCTGAACACGCATATAGATATTAATGAAGTAATGTTATGTTTGCGCACATGGTGCCCTTGCCGTGGAGGAACATCAAGAAGCAGACGCCTCTGAAGGTCAGGGGTGCCCTTAGCCCCATTTCCTGGGCAAGAGCCTGAAACGTAGAGGAGCAGGGAACCAGCCTGGCCCCAGGGGCTCCTTCCTGGAAGCCTCCTGAGGGCGAACGGTAAAACGCTGGAGGAAACCGGGGGCACCATACGAAAGCAAGCCCCAGCTTCAGGGACACCCCGGTATCAGGGTCCGGCCGGGAGGAGCACCGCCTGGGTGCCGCGCCAGCCCGCTGGGCGGCGCTTCGCCACTCTACCCCGCGCCGGGCCGGGCCGGGCCGGGCCGAGCCGAGCTGGGCTCCCCCAGGGCGGAGCAGGCAGGCGGGGCTGTCCCCTCCTCTCTCTCCGCGCCGCAGCCGCCGGAGGCGAGCGGAGCCCGCCAGTGTGCGCCTCTCGCCCAGCCCAGCGCAGTCCAGCAAGGCACGGTAGAGCGAGTCCCTGCCCTGTTTCCCCCGCATCGCCCGAGCGACTAGAGCCGGCTATGGGTAAGCGACAGGGGCTGCGGGGAGCCCCTTCTCTGGGACCGCGGGGTAGGAGAAGGGGCAGGTGCTGGGCAGCCCTGGGGGTTGTGGCAGCCCCAACCCGGCCTCTTGCAGTGGGGCGGCAGCCTGTTGAGCGCCCCGGCAGAGCGGGCTGGGGGCGGCCGCCCCTCCATCCCGTTCGGGCCGCTCCGCTGCCACAGCGGGGCTCGGGAGGCTCCTGGCCGGCAGGGCAGCGGGACCACGCGAGCTGCAGACCGCTCTCTCGTTTAAAAATCAATTACTATTAGTGGCGGTACTACAGGATCCCGGAGAGATGATAGTTTCTTGGAGGCGGTTGTCCGCAGCCGGCCCGGAGTGTGCCTTCTGACCCGGTCCTGCCGGCGCTGAGGCTGGGGTCTGCGCCGCATGCCTGAGGCAGGGACAGCCGCTGGGGGCCGGGCCGGTCTGCTCACTGATTTCCCTCGGGCGAGGCGCGGCGTCCCTTTCAGTAGTCTGGGGGTGCTGAGCTTTGCCGTGGGGTGCAGTGTGGCTGGTGGGAGCAGGGATCACCTCGAGGGCAGGGCAGAGAGTGGACGTGCCTTTTCGGGATGGGGAAGGGTTGAGGGTGCTTGTTGTGCCCTGAGCGTTGGGGGACACTGGGGTAACGTGGTGTGCTTTTCCCTCTAGCCTTGGGTCTTCGCAGCGGAGAGTTGGGCATCGATGAGAACTGGCGGCTTCTGTTCCCCAGCTTATAGGGAGGATAGCGGGTGTGTGAGTGTGCTAACGCGAGCAGAAATGGGGCCCTGGCTAGGAAACGGCTCATCCCCCACATGGGTCACTCGATATTCAACACACACGTTCAGCGTTCTCATCCTTTCAGGCATGGGTTGCTTCCTGTGAGCTGTCCTTTCAACCAACAGTACATCCAAATTAATTAAGCAGTAATGAAAGTTATGAAATTTGGGAAAAAAGAAAAATGCAGCTGTGTCTTTGGTCTAGTTTGCCGGTGGTGTGTCATTGCTTAGAGGTTGCAGCTGCTAAAGCAGAGCCATCGGTGCATGCCTGTGTGTTAACATGCACATACTGATGCTGGCACTGTCTCTGGTTTTAATTAAGAAGAAAAAAAATATTAATTACTCAGCCAAAACTAAAGGAAGCTGACAGAATTCCTATGGTTGCTACTTTGTTAAATTAATCCGCTTCACTTAATTCCCAAATTTCTAAATGATTAATAACTGGTTTGTTCCCTAGTTTAGTGAAGATCAGACTCCTGTAGTATTACAGCCTTTTCACTAAGTTCTTTGAAGTTTACAACACCCCTTTCAATGCATGTTGAAGTACTGATTCCTGCTGCCTCTGCAGCTCTGAAGGCTGAAACAAGCAAGCTAGCTGCATTACTGACAGCAAAAAGCTTATATTTTGTGTGCATATTCTGACACCTAAAAGCCAGCTCTTTCCCTATGTGAACTTTTGATATTAAACAGTGATGTTGACAGCCTCTTCCATGTCTATATCTTAGTATCCGCTTACTACTTTTACTGTATTACTGTAGGTTGGTGTCAAATAAATGTTAGAATGGGATGGAAGAGTGAAAGATAGAAAGGAATGGTTTTGAGTATTATAAAAATAAGTTTATTCATTGGATTACTGTGTCTTGGGGAGGGATAAAACTTATTAGATAACACGTATAAAATTGTTCCTAAGTGTCTTTGCTGCTAAGTCTATAAAATTGCTTTTTCTTCAGAGAATTAAGCTGCTAGGGGTTTAATATCAAAAAGTTGTTTTAAATCTTTGTGAGGGATTCATCCTGAGGAGAAGCAAATCTTTAGTTTAGTCCTAAAGCCTTAGAAAACCACTAAAGTTAGTCTTGCAGGTTGTGCAAGTGTGTGAAATGCACGTTTTGGTTGGTATAGAATCTCTTGCCCAAATGTAGCTGTTGGGAAAAGGGGAGTGGAGAGAAGAAAACATTTCTTAAACGTTTCCTCATAATAGCGATAGCACAAAACTCCAATGTCTCTTGACTTCTTTGCTTAGAAACGTTGGATGATCAAGCAGTGGCTGGCTGGGCAGTGATGGCATGGTCAGTCAGGAGAGGGGACTTCTAGCACAAATTTCAGATGAAGTACTTCAAAAAGAAGTCACAAAAAGAAGCTGCAAAAAGAAGCCTTTGTCAGCCGTGGATCCAGTCCTTCATGAATACGACGTTTTGTTTATGCCATTGTATAACTGCTGCCTTGGCATTAGGTAGGCTGAGGCCAATGTGACCCTATAACCAGGACTTGTTTGGAGCCCAGTGCTGCATTGAGCTTCCTGAGCCAATAGCAAGGATACATTTGACTGACTGTCATCAGGAAACTTGAATTGTCCTTTCTTGCACAAAACTTCTTTGTAGGACTGGCTTGCTGAGGCTGATTTTAATTTTTCTTTTTTGGAGGTGCTAATAGCCCACTGTGGCCACTGGTATTCATTGGGCTTTTGGCCCTTAGAGTGCATCTGAAAGTCAACACCAATCAGGGTCATCATTGGCTGGAAGATCGTTAGTAATGACCAGTGCACTGCAAGAAAACCCACCTGTTGGTGTCTTACATCATGGCACACACTCTCCCAAATATAGTGTCTTATCTCAGAAGTGGGGGGAATGGGGGACTGTTGTTTTATAAAATGAACAGAAAATGCAAAAGGTTTTTATTTCTAAAAGTTTCACAAGCATAATACAGTGTAATTCCTTGGAAACTTTGTGTTTTCATCAGTTTACGCCTTTTCTTTTTGTACTCCCCAAACTGTTGCTTTCAAAAAGAAAAGTGGTTGGAGCAGGGTGTGTACATATATTGTGTTTTGGTTGGTTGGTTTTTTTAAAAGATACAGAGGAGAACACTGCGTGCAAATGGGATGATATGATGCCTGTCTTCATGTGGGTTTGCATCCCATCTCTCTGAGTCCCTGTGCAGGAAGTGCTGCCTAGTGTAGCCTGCAGACACAGGAGTTCCCAGGGGTGTCACACGGTGTTGTGCCAGGGCTCTCACCTGTCCTTCATGCCTTCTGCAGCACATCCAGATACCCCAGCAGTATTTGCTGCTCCATCCCAGAATGAACCATCCCTTCCTTGCAGGCAGTAACCTCAGGAGTATCACTTTAGGGGCTTCTACACCTGTAGAAACAGTCCTTGCTTTTAAGTGAAAGGTGTCCAAAGTAGATTTAAATATTCCCTAAACCAGGCTTTCTTCTTACAAACCACTGGGGGCAAAACCTGAAAGAAAATCAGTCCTCTTTTCTTCCTATTCAGCTATACACTTCGTTCAGGCAGGAGCTGAAGTCTTTTGTGTGTCACAGTAATAGTAAAATCTGATTAGTATCGGTCATTAAGGGTGGGTGGATTTCAATTGCCAAGTGGTGTAGTTCATATTCTGTTCAGTCTTGTACCTCTTAAATATATTTAACCTCATTTCTACAAAAAAAAAAAAAAGGAAACTAATACTAAGTTTATCTTCCCTTAAAACCTGTGAAATATAAAATTTTATACTGCTGCCTTTCCTCTGTCTCCACAACACCTGCTTAGGCTATTAAAAAGTACTTTATTTTGCCTTCTCACTGTAATCCTTTGTGTCTGAGAAAGATGTGGAGGAGAAAATGTGCACTTTACATATTTCCCAGTATCCTAAACAATTTGTGTTTTCACCATATTTATGAATTCTCTCTCTAGCTCTCTTTTTAAACAAGTGATTCAGTAACACAGGAAAGCTGCCATCCCATGTGTGAATTATGATATGTCTGATAGATTTTGAAATGTTACATTTTAGAAAAACATACTGGACTATTGAATACATCCCTGGGAGGGCTGAACGCTGGCAGTGCCTGATTATTTGTCTTTTCAGAGTGTTTCTAGAATTTCTTAAACCAGTTGAAATCTTCAGGTCACTTTCAGTGTTTAAAGGACTTGAATTACTTTTCTGAAGCCAAGGACCTTTTTTTTATTTTTTTTTTCATATTTGCTTCCATGCGTTATAATTCTAGCAGCTGTCATATTGCAAGCATCATTTATTTGTTTATATATGGCATTTTTCTATAGCCTTTGTTTTTCAAGATAAATGCTATCTAATCACAGAACAGAACCACAGAATAGTTTGGGTTGGAAGGGCAGAAGAGCAACTCTGCGAAGAGCAGACATCTTCAACTAGATCAGGTTGTCCAGAAACACATCCAGCCTGGCCTTGAATGTCTCCAGGGATGGCACATTCACCACCTCTCTGGGCAACCTGTTCCAGTATTTTACCACCCTCATTGTAAAGAATATTTTCCTCACATCCAACCTGAATCTTCCATCTTTTAGTTTTAAACCATTATCCCTATTGCAACAGGCCCTGCTAAAAGGTCTCTCCTCACAGAATGGTTCACAGATCATCTAGTCCAACCCCCCTGCCATGGGCAGGGACCCTTTTTCACTTGCTCAAAGTCCTGTCCAGCCTGACCTTGAACACTTTCAAGGATGGAGTACTCAGAGATGGGGCGTCTACAGCTTCTCTGAGCACTATTTAGTAATATCTGAAGTCCATTTCATGATAAGGTTAAAATAAATTGAAAATAAACCCAGTGAAGCCCACCTCTTGGTATCTTTCTATATTCGTTGTCCCTGAGTGGTGCGTGTTCTTGTAGTGAGGATTTTGTTTTCTCTGAGATATACAGCTGGTACAGTGAGACGCAGAATCACTGCACGTAATGTACTTTCACTATTGGTATTTGGATGTAGATGCACTGTTATCTCTCGAAGTGCGAGAGCATTGTATCCAATGAAATTTCACTGGGGTAGATCATTTGCAGAGGGAACTGCTTTGGCTTGTTACATTACCACACTCCACAGGATGGGCATTCTTCCCGCTGAAACTCCTGGATTTCTTTCCTTTTTGACCTCCCCCATGTGCATCCCAGCTGTGTGTGCCCTTCACCCCTCCTCAGACACACATGTACTTATCTGGTCCCAGTGAATGTACCCCCAGGCTGGCACATCACCTCACTCCTCTGAGTAGCTCCTTGGGCTGCTCCCACTGGGGGATTAAGAGCTTTCACAGAACCATAGAATCAGCTTGCCTGTGAGTTGCTCAGGTCCACCTGCAAAAAAAAAAAGATTGAACTCGTCATGGCACCACAGTGTTAACACTGCAGAAGATGTATGTATTTGCTTAGAGTGTACTTTTAATGTAGATGCTTTTTACTCTGAAGTGTGGAGTCAAGGCTTGCTCCTGGTGGACCATGTGGCATCTCGCTGGAGTGCCAGGCTGATTGGGGTACACTGTGGCACATTTGGGGGTTGTTCTCCAGGGTACTTGTGGCTGGATTGATTTGAGCTGTCCAGGAAATCAAAATCTTTTCTGTTCTTCTGGCTGGTTCTTTAAAATCTGTTTGGGTGTGAGTGCCTCTGGGTTTGGGTCGTGGTGAGCAAATGTAAGGAAAGATAGTTCAGTCTCCATGTGGGACATCAAAGAATGTTGTATTAACCTAATCACTTGGGTGGCAGCTACCGCAGTGCTATATAACGCCATACAACAGCGTTCTTAGGTTCAGAAGAGGCAGTGAAGATAAGAATCACGTTGCTGAACACGCATATAGATATTAATGAAGTAATGTTATGTTTGCTGTTGTCTCAGCTGAGTCTGTGAGGCTCTGTCCAGATGCAGAAGCCAGGGCTGGGAGGGTTTGTGGGTTAATACCCAAAATGGCCAAAGGATGAAACAGAGCCATGGTGGCTCTTGGCCATCATGTCTGTCTTGTAAGGTGTCTTCTTCCAGGTTGTATTTAACATAGCCTATGTCCCAGAGGAAGTGAACTCAGCATGACTGTACTGGGGGAGGAATCCAAGTCTCCTGATCCTTTCACAACTTTTCTTCTGTGGGCAGGTGTGAATTTCTGACAACTTGGGTGCTGGAATGGCTGTGCCCATCAAAATTCCCTGTCATATCCCCCCCGCCCCGTAAGCAGCAGGGGAGAAGATTTCACCATTCAGTGTAACAAATACATAGCATTCTATGTTCCACTGACTCCTCAGCTGTTTGTTACTTTCTACCGTTGCTCTGTCTTGGTTCTTTGGCAGTCTCTGTCTCTGTAATTATTTGTCTCTTGGGTTTTAGGCTCAAAAGCTTGCATGTGGAGTTGTGGCTTGGGAACCATTTACAAACAACACAAAGAACTATGAGAATTCAAAATCTTTTGTTCTCCCTGGTTTTGGAGCTGTTTCACTAGCAGTAGTTTCAAAACGTGAATGCAGCTTATGTTTCATTAGTAGAAAGATGTGCCTGACAGAGCTATTGAGTGATATAAACCTTGGTGTGTTGCTGTGCATCAGTTTTTTGTGTGTTTTGATGCTTTGATAGTTGAGTGGATGTGACACTCATGACTTTCAGCCTAAAATTATATGTACAAAAGCTGACTTTCAGAAATGTGTTTGCACTTAATGTTTGGTTCTATTTTGGTTTTTTTTTGCTTGGGGAGAAGAATGTTGAAAAGGACCATTGTTCAAATATAGCTGGAACCTGGGTCATGAAGAATACTAGACTTGAAGTTATGAACTGATTTGGAGTATCCAGCATATGGTACTCCTTCAGAATTTGTGATGGCTTTTTTTAATGTTTTATTAATTGCACTGAGTTGTCATTGTATATTGCAGCCTAAAACACTGTCTTTGTATACATTGCTTCAGTGTCAATGAAGAAAATACAAGAACTGCCCCAGTCTAAGCCATGCATAAATCAGGGAGTGGGATTTCACTGAAGGCAACCAGGGCAAAACTTGCTCTGTTGGTGGCTCAGGAGTGAGGAAGCAGCTGGCTTGCCTTCCAGGTGCTGCTTTGTGGAGTGATAGGCAGAAACGACACCTTGTGTTAACAACACAGCTGTTTGGGAGATCCAAACACCAGAGTAAATGATGGGAGTCCAGCCAGAGGATTATTATATTTTGAGTAGTGAGCTGGTTTTCTTAATATTGGAAACATACATTTGGGCTTACTGGTGGTTTTGTTGAGCTGGAGCCATGGAGCTAACTTAAGAGGAATCTGACTCCTGTTGCCAGCAAGGCACAGCTAACTGGGGTTCTCTGATGTCTGATTTTTGCTTTACATTTTAGTCTGTGTTTTTGTCAGCTTGCATGGTAGGAAATTCATAATTTCCTAAAAGTCCTAATGCTGAGTGTGCATCAGTGAAGCTGCTGGGTGAAGCTGAGCGTTGGTTGCCTGCAGTCTCTTGCCTGCACCCTTTGTGAGCCTGCTTGGCGGAACAGCTGCTGTTGCATCTTAGGATCACTTTAAGAGAGATTCCCCACTGTTTGTTGTTTGGTTGTTTGGGGTTTTTTTAACTCATTGGGTTTATATGGCATTTGGTTTCTGATGGGACATGAATGTTTCATGACATGAGAGTGCTTTCCTCAATTTAAGATGTCTTTTCAGAGCTTCTGAAGTTGAGGGTTCTAGGAACCTCCAGCAGGATTTGCTGGAATGAAGTCCTGGGCACTCACTGTTGACAAACATTATGCAAGTCTGAATTAGTGCAGAGCTCTGGCTGGATCTTCAGTACTTTTACCTAACTTCTCTACTAAAGTAATTGTAATTTTCTTGTTGGTTGTGCTGAAGGAATGACTTCTGGAAGGTTTTAAAGGATTGCTGTTTGTATGTAAACTTAGGCCTTTGTTACCAGAACTGACATAAATGTCACCTACTTTCCCAAACAAAAGTGTAAGTTGAGTTGTGTTTGTGAAGCACACAGCTGAAAGTACCTTTGCCACATGCAGCTTCCCTTGTGGGAAATTAAATGCTTTTTTTGAGCTCTTTAGGCATGTATTAAAAAAAAAAAAAAAAAGTGAGGAGGAAAGAGAGATGACTAATGGGAATATTTGGAGCTGAGTACTCTTGGTGCAAGCACAGGGATCTGCTCCAGCACATCTGTCAAGAGCCCACGACTTGCAAGGTGTAATGAACAATAACACTTCATACAACATCTGCTTGGGCTCTGTGATGGGCTCTGATACAAAAGCCTTGAAATCTCTGAGATATTTGTCATACCATGTCAGGGGAATGCAACAGAATCTGGTGCATCATCTGTTATTGCCTGCTCCCCAGACAGTGAAGTTACTAGGTACTAAAGCTGATAGCTGTTTCCCTGAGCCAGTTGTACGTAAGCAAATACAAGGAATGCAGTGCAGAGGGGGCTTTAATATGTGTGACTGGTATAGCCCATGTTAGTAATTACAGAATCATAGAATCATAGAATAGTTAGGGTTGGAAAGGACCTTATGATCACCAAGTTCCACCCCCCCTGCCATGGGCAGGGACACCTCGCTCTAAACCATATTACCCAAGGACTTGTCCGACCTGGCCTTGAACACTGCCAGGGATGAAGCATTCACAACCTCCCTGGACAACCTATTCCAGTGCCTCACCACCCTAACAGGAAAGAATTTCCTCCTTATATCCAATCTAATCTTCCCCTCTTTAAGTTTTAACCCATTACCCCTTGTCCTGTCACTACAGTCCCTAATGAAGAGTCCATCTCCAGCATCCCTATAGGCCCCCTTCAGATAGTGGAAGGCTGCTATGAGGTCCCCACACAGCCTTCTCTTCTCCAGGCTGAACAGCCCCAACTTTCTCAGCCGATCTTCATACAGGAGGTGCTCCAGTCCCCTGATCATCCTCGTGGCCCTCCTCTGGACTTGTTCCAACAGATACATGTCCTTTTTATGTTGAGGACACCAGAACTGCACACAATACTCCAAGTGAGGTCTCACGAGAGCAGAATAAAGGAGCAGGGTCACCTCCTTCGACCTGCTGATCATGCTCCTTTTGAGGCAGCCCAGGATATGGTTGGCTTTCTGGGCTGTGAGCACACACTGAAGCCAGCTCATGTTCATTTTCCCATCGACCAGCACCCCAAGTCCTTCTCCGCAGGGTTGCTCTGAATCTCTTCTCTGCCCAGCCTGTAGCTGTGCCTGGGATTGCTCCGACCCAGATGTTGGACCTTGCACTTGGCATGGTTAAACTTCATGAGGTTGGCATCAGCCCACCTCACAAGCGTGTCAAGGTCCCTCTGATGGCATTCCTTCCCTCCAGCGTACCAACCGAACCACACAGCTTGGTGTCATCGGCAAACTTGCTGAGGGTGCACTCAATCCCACTGTCCATGTCAGCGATGAAGATGTTGAACAAGACCAGTCCCAACACTGATCCCTGAGGGACACCACTTGTAACTGGTCTCCAGCCAGACTTTGAGCCATTGACCACAACTCTTTGTGTGCGGCCATCCAGCCAGTTCTTTATCCACCGAGTGGTCCATCTATCAAATTGATGTCTCTCCAATTTAGAGACAAGAATGTCGTGTGGGACAGTGTCGAACACTTTACACAAGTCCAGGTAGATGACATCAACTGCTTTACCGCATATCCATTAAAGAGTGTATACCTTCACTTTATTATCCCAGTCCATGCTGAAATTAAAGTGGCAATTTCTTATGCTTGATAATTGCCTGATGAAAATCCCCCATTTCAGATAATGTCTGGAAACTTAATGACATGGAATGAAAAATAGCCAGTTAAGTAATTTTGCTTTTTAATGGCCTGTAATTTTTAGTTTCTCTCTTGAAATTGTTCTCAAACAGTTTCAAAATACCTATTTTTTCTCCACAAACTTGAGCTATGAGGAGCATAGAATAGATACTTAATCTTTAACCTCCTCCTGGGATTCTCAGTTTTTTTCATCTTACCTGCCACTTACATTCTTGCAAGGCCATGTTTGACAAATTATTGTAATCTACCACATATTAAATTCCTCTTATTCCTCAGTGGAAACCTCTGGGAGGCAGAAAAGAACCAGGAAGGAGTAAACAAACTCTTGAAAACACTAATTTAAAGTAGCTATGGTGGACTGAAGGTGGGTATGTGGGGAGTGGGTGGAACTGAAACAAAGCACAAATGAGGTAGCAGCATGAGTCAAGACTCAAATGATTTTAGCCTTAACCAATCTGCAGATTTCATTAAAATGATTTTATTTTTTTTTCTGTAAATCTTTGTTTCTGGATTTTTTTTTAAAGGTTTTCTCTGGCTGTTGTCACAAAAACTGCTGGATGTTTTCCTCATTACGGTCAGCTCACCAGTGGATCCCAGACATCATTTAGGCTCTTTCCATCACCCTTACAAAGGGAAAGCGCTGGATCTTTATAGTTGAACCTTGTCTTGTCCTCCTTCCAGGCTGTTTTCTACCAGATTTTGTGCGAAGGGGGTGTGTGTGAGGGCTGATTGTTCCTTGTACCTCTTATTCCTGTTGGCATTTGAGCCTGCATTGAAGCCATTCTCCCTGAAATGGTGACCAGGAAGGAGCACTTGCTCATTTTGCACGCATATGTTTTACACTTGGTAGGTGAGCACGGTTATGACACTACCTGATGGTGCACCTGGGTACTTGAAGGTATGCTTTCCATAGAATGATAGCTGCTAGCTTCTGTCCATTTCAAAGTAAGGTACCCCTCCTAGAGAGAGAAAACAGTGGGTGCTTTGCGAGAAACAACTTTAAAATACACAGAAAATCAGGAGACACTCTCTTAAAGCAGATTTAAGTGCTTTACTGCAGGAAGCTTGAGGGCTGTTTTCTCTTTCCACAGTAACAGAAAGGCACTGCACATGTGGAATAGTGAATGTTCTTGCTGAGGCTAATGGGACTGTCTTGGCTGCTGTTAAAAGCTAATTACTGCATGCTGAATCTTTTAGCTGTTCTTACAAGAACACAAGGAGAAAAAATGCATGAAAATAACAGTATAGTTACAATTGACACTAGCTACTTCTTCCCATTACAAAATGCACTTAGTTGATGAACTGGTTCTGGCATGCTAAATGGGTGCCTGTGCAGGACTTCTGAGGAGAGTCTTATATGGACTTCGTAAGAAGACATAGATGGTGAGAAGCTCTTATCCAGGCTAAACATGAGTTCTCAAAGCATTCCTTCCTCTTTCTCATGGTATAAAGCAGGTTTATAGATTAAAAAAATGCCATCGTGCCTGCTTACATTTCAGCTACTGTAATTCTGTAAATAAAAATAATAAAATATTTGATCCCTAACCCTTTGGTTTTTAGGGAAGAGGATGGTAAGATTAGTAGGAGGGAAGCATGCCTTATACCTTCAAGTTTGTGAGCGTGACTACTGTGCCCACTTCCCACATGGTCAGTAGTCTGCCTTCTTCTGCATGTGTGAAATGTTCCTTATGTTAGCTCCTGTGCCTTGTAAATAAAGTATTTTCTATTGCCTTACTCAGAAAATATGTCAGGCATTTAGTTGCATATGCTTCATTGCTCCAACACTTCTGCCTTGCATTTGCATATTGTTATCAGATCTCTATGGAAAGATATTTCTTCTCCTCACCCAAGTTTAAACACAGGAGAGAAGTCTTAGAATCATAACATGGTTTAGATTGGAAGGGACCTCAAAGATCATATTGTCTCAACCCCACTGCCATAGGCAGGGACACCTTCCGGTAGACCAGGCTGTTCAAAGCCCTGTCCAACCTGGCCTTGAACACTGCCAGGGATGGGGCAATCACAGCTGATTTGGGCAACCTGAACCAGTGCCTCAGCACCCTCACAGAAAATAACTTCTTCCTTGTATCTAATCTGAATCTATGCCATTTCAGTTTAAAACCATTCTCCCTTGCCCTTGTGAAAACGTCCCTCTCCAGCTTTTCTGTAGTCCCCTTTAGGTATTGGAAGGCTGCTAGGTCTCCCTTGAGCATTTCCCAGGCTGAACAAGCCCAGCTCTCTCAGCCTGTCTCCATAGGAGAGGTGCTTCAGCCCTTTGATCAACTTCATGGCCTCTGAATTTACTCCAACAGATTAACATCCTTCTTACGTTGGGGGACCCCAGAGCTGAATGCAGTACTCCAGGTGGGGTCTTAGAAGAGCAGCGTAGGGGGGAAGAATCACCTCCCTTGACCTCCTTGCCACACTTCTTTTGGTGCTGCCCAAGTTATGATTGGCATTCTGGGCTGCAAGTGCACATTGCCAGGTAATATTCCAGTGAACTTGCAGCAGGAGCCTTTGATCTTTGATGGCAGATATGGTGGAGCTGTGATGCTTAAAGCCTTCAGACTTGGCATCTGTTGCCTGTCTGCTTTGTCCTGAAGGGGACAGCTGAGAAGAGCACCCCAGTCAGAATCTACATCCCAGGCCTCCCGCAGCACTCAGGATGTACTGTGATACTAACAATTAATTTAAAATCCTATCCCTAGGTCATCATGACTTTTAAGGAACTTTTGCACTTATCTCAGAAAACACCTTTCTTCCTTGCATGTGACCTGCCAGGACAGCTGTGTTTCTCTTAAGCACTGAAGTTAATGATACAAAACATGAAGCTTGAGAAGGGGAGAGCAGGATTACAGCTCTTCTTAGCTGTGTACCCACTGCCAATGTCCCTTGCGTGGGAGAACAGCATGACCAGGGCTTTTGTGGCTGCAGGACAGATTGTAAAGCATGACTTCAGCATCTGTGATCCTTTCTGCTAGGGGTTTAGGGGAATGATGCTTGTATAGCCTTTCTGGGCTCAGTGTGAAACAAGGCAAGCTTTCTTATTTTCCCTGGTGTCTCTTTTTTGTTTGCGGGGTTTCTTTTTGTTTGTTTGTTAATGCAATGCAATGGAAAAGACTTTGTTCTGACTTCACAGTAACATTACATGTAAAGTTCTTCCTTGTGTTTGTGTACATTGCTAATATACACATTTCTGATAAGCCCTGTGGACTAGGTGGCTTTGCATCCTAGGGTGATCACAATGCTTCTGCATGCAGTAGAACAAAAGTTGCTCAGTGTGGATGTCTGGTAGTGTTTTGTCTGAGCTGTATAGCTTATTTCCTATCAGAGTCCATACAGTAACCTAAACTTGCCTCTTTTCACATGGCCTTGAATTGGCTATTAGCTCACCCTCTCACACACTAGCATGCACACTTTTTAATTTTCAGCTTTGCTTGAGATCTTCTTCTCCTGCTGCCTCTTCTCATGAAGCTGTGTGTGGGCTTACCTGCAACATGGTAAGAGTTTTCATGAGGAAATACCTTCCCAAATATTAGCCTTGGCAGTTGTGCCTTTGTGGAGGCACATAGAAGAGGCAGGGTGGCAGTCCCAGCAAGCTTCACCACCTTCTTTTATTTCCCTCATAGCTATGGTGAGCCTGGATGTGAGACCAGGAATGTACGCACTGGAGATGATTTAAGGAAATGTGCAGCACTACATACTAATTAATTCAGGTCATGATACTCATAGGGTAAGCACAGTGGCTTCCTGCCTCCCAAGTGGTTGCTGTGATTCTGATGTGAACTCTTTTGGCTTATGCCAAGAAAAAAACCTCTGCAGTAATTAAAATTTACCTGAACTGCTTTAGAAGAGCCTGATTTGAATTAGGTCATGTTTATTAACTCTAGTAGTACTCAGCTTTGCTAAATCTTTCCCTGACTTCCATGCTGTTCATTCCCCTGCTACTCCATCAGCTCGGTAACATTTACTGGGATAGTATCCGTTTAGATGAGACCCTTCATTTCTGTGGAGAAGACAAGGACTTGGCTAAATGTACCATAAGCCTCGGTGGAACCTTGTCCAGGATGCGATGCCCACTGCACAGCATGCTAATGGCTGACAAGGTCTTAACTTAGCTCTCCTCAGAAAGCCAGAACTATGGGAGCATAAAAAGGGGAGTGAATAGGCAACTTCATTGCTCACATAACTGTGCTGAATGCTGTACTTCTCATGGGTATCTGAAATAGTTAACAAAATTGGACTGCTTGGAGTTACTGCATGAAATTTAAGTCTTTTGGGGTTTAAGGGCATTGCCTTTTGTATGCATGTGTGGGAAATTCAGGGGAAAAGCAAAAGTACAGCAGAGTTTTAATCTCAGTCCATGACAGCTCTGTCAGTTTGAGGGCTCAGAGTCCCTTGCTTATGCTTTTCTTTCACACGAGCTAGATGATATGATGGGTTTTTTTTTTAATGTGCAGATGACACCACTTGAAAGAGTATCTTTAAGCCCTCTTGTGGTGACAGTAAACTGGGAAACACGGGTTTTCATAAAAAAAAATGCAGTAAAGCTTTTCTGAAAAGAAGCATTTTGCATCAGATCTTGTTACCAGGTCACGACTATGGAGCACCAGTTTCAAAGTCTCTCATGTTACAGCTGTGCTACTTGTTTTCCAAAGCATTTTTCAGACAGGATCCACTGGGAGCTGCTGGTATGGTTTCCCAAATTCTTCTCCAATATAGTTCCTGGATGCCCGGATGCCCCTGCCTTGATCTGCGGTACAGTGGTGTTGGCCTACCGTGTTTGTAACCTCTGGTGATAGAGCAAATACTGGTTTCACTGTGGTTTGTTTTATCTATGTTCTGCTGCTGGCAGAAGAACAAAAACCAGTAGGATTTTATTCTTTTAATCCAAGAAGGATTTAATTCAAGAAGCAGGATACTTATACTAGAAAGGCCTTTCATAAGAAATTGAAACATCATTTTGGAAACAAAAGAAATTTGAAATGAGCACTGTAGAAGGCTGTTTATTGTTTTGGCTTGATTTGTTTTTTGGTTTTTTTTTTTTTCCTCTATGAAAGAGTTACCTCTGCTGTGAAATGAAACCAAACCTTAGTTTGAAGGCTTGTATTCAACATCTGCTCAGCTTGGGAGCGATTGGAAAGGAAAGCAAATGTATGAGTCGCCTGGTCTAGTGGAGGGTGTCTCCGCCCATGGCACGGGAGTTGGAACTAGATGATCTTTAACATCCCTTCCAAGCCAAACCATTCTGTGATTCTTTGAGTTGTACAGAGAGGCTGTGTTTTGGTTCTGTGCTGATTTTCCATGTTTCTTCTTCTGAAGTTCTAATTTATCTTTGGAAAGTTCAGGAAATTAGAGCTAACTAAATATAATTTTCTTTATGCCTGTAAAATGATTGTATTGATCATCTCTACACATGACAGTACCTTCTTCCTTTTTAACGATCGTACTTTTGCAAGGTATTATTAATCTCTACTACCTGTGAGATGTTTCATGCTCTTCAGAGAGGGTCTCTGCTGTCTCTTTGCTTTTTATGCAGGAGGTGGAAATGTGTCCTTCAGAGAGCTGCAGGCATCTGTTCTTAAGCACCAAAAAAATCTTTGTTCTTGGTTCCTGCTTGAATGATGAAAAAAACCCCAGAAGACCTGCTATTGGAGGCTTTTGTTTACTGTTTGGTTTCTGAGCACTTAGTGGCTGGTACTTACTTCAAATTTTCCCTCTTTCGTGATGATAAATGGATATTGAATGGAAACCTACTTCCTTTTTTTCCTTCTTTTCATAATGAAAGATGCAGTTCTTCGTGCATGCTTTAGAATTGTGATTTAAGTTTGGCCCCAGATCTTGATAAACTCTGCTGTTACTGCAAGGGGCAGTTCAAGTGGAGATAGCATGCCTCTCTTCCTGCCTGACATTAGTACCTTTGCTCTTGCCTTGGGGAAAAAAATAGCTGAATGTGTTCCATGCTCTCTGCCTCTGCTTTTTACACTTTTATGTTTTGCATAGGGTTTAGTGTTGCAGACATATAGGAAAGCATGAACTCTAAGCCAACCCTGAGCCTACAACACATATAAAAGATGTATGTTTTAAGGGAGTATATCTGAAAGAAAACTGTGGAAACAAAATGGGGATAATTTTTCTTATTATGGTGGGTGATGCCTATTTCAATAGGCTTAGACTGCCTGGAAGAAAAGTGTCGCTCCATAACATAGGGATGGTACATTTTAAGTTCTCAAAATTCTCTGTGCTTCTTTCCCCATCTTCTCCCCATAGGGAAACCAGATCTTGCTATAGATTTATTGTCTGCATTTGAGCAATGTAATACGTGTGTCTGACACTTCTGTGCACATCCTGTTCAGTCACTGAAGAGGCTCCCTCAGTTGTTATGTCTTTGTTACAAATGTTTAATTTAAAAACAATAAATTTGAGGCTGAGGGAATGGGGATTTTCACAGTAATGTCATTAAGGAAATGTTGCAAAACTGACGTAAGTGTTGGGTTTCTTCTTTTTTTTTTCTTTTTTTTTTTCCCTCTGCAAGCTCTGCATTTTTCAGGCAAACTTTCTCATAACAGAAAAGTTAGGAAGCAGTGGTTAGTGGGTCAGACAGGCCCAGGGGGCTAAATTGGGTTTTGTTCAGCCAAATGTTAATGCTTTTTAATCAACGCTGAATTCTGCATGCAACACTCTCTTCCTTCCCCAAAGCCATAACAAAATAAAATGGGTATTCAATTAGGTCATGAACAACATCTGCCCTTTACTAAAAACAGTTAGGGAGTTACCACAGCAAGGGAAGAGAACCTGCTTATAGCTACTGCTAGAGCATCTTTTCACCACCATGGCTTTGGTGGTCTGGTACAAACAGCCGCCAGTGAAGATCTGTGCACAGTCCTCAAGCTCCCTTTAGAAAGAAAATGAATATTTCCTTTCATTTTCCATGCAGCATTTTTACAACAAGGTGCAAAATTCCAATAAAACTGTGTCCTGAAAACTGAAAGTGCAATGAGTTTACAGTGCTGTGAAACAATTGCATAGATTTCTTTTCATCCTGTACAGCTTCCATAGTTGTTCGGCTTCTTCAGGTCAAGGAACTGTTTTTTCAGATCTTGCTGCTGCCACCTGCTCAGTCTCTAGTTAATATAATAAGCATGAGGGTAGAAATGCCAGAGGCTTTGGACTCTTGTCTAAATGTGTTACATATTCTCTACTGTAGACCATGGGCTATCCTGATAAGTTTCAATTTGCTTTCATATAGGCCTTTTTTTGTTGTTGTTTTTGATAAAAGGGTCCATGCAGTCTAATTTTGTACATATAACTCAAGTGGGTTTGATTTGAAGATTTTAGGTTCAGCTGAACTTCCCCCGGTTAACAGGAGTTTATCAAGTTCTTCAGCAAAGCAGGCTGAGTCAGAGGTGTATGGAAACCTAAAAATTATCCATGATTTATTGGATACTTACTGCTGGTTGCTGTAAAGGATCCTAAAAGCAAAAGATGGTAATTTTCTTGTTTAAAGTTCTGAAACAATTCACTGTCTTTCATGGGAAGAGATTGGAGAATCTAGAACCAGATGATGTTGCCTTAATGTTGTGAAGAAGAGGAGAGTTAACTTGATTTTGCTTGTTTTGGTTGAAGAACATAAAAAAATAAAAACATAATTTTTAGAGGGTTGCTCTCTACAAAATGTTACATCAGTAGGTGACTTCCTCCTGAAACTTCCAAATAAAGAGTTTTTGAAGGAATAAAGATTGCTTTGGTGGGTAATGTATCTCTGGAAACCGAGGACTGGTTGTCTTTTCACAGTGCTCAGCATTGCCTCTCTTTCCCCCATTATATGGCAAGCTGCAGAGAAGCAGTGGATGCAAAAGTGTATGACATGCATGACATGTCTGTTCGGAAAGAAAGTCAGCTAAAATGTGAAACCAAATGCATGCTTATTTAAATAACTAATTTTCAGAGGGGAACTGTGTCTCAGGGTGCAGTCTGTTAGCAGCAACTGCTTGTTAATACAAAATTTTGTATCAGTTCAGAAACACACTAATATATGTAATTATCCCTGGACACACCAAGAAGCAGCCTTGTGAGCTTGAAAGGCAATACTTACTGTATGTGGCTGTAGAACATACAAGTAAACTGCTAGATCAGGGTCTCTAATATACATGCATGTGTTAAAAAGACATGTAGGAAAATATACATGCACAACAGGTAGAATTTAGCTCCGTTGAGACTTTGTGGTAGTGTTTTGTTACCATTGCAAATACTTGCATGCTTTAACAGACAGGAAAAAGTCATAGTTTGTATTAGCCTTAGAAGTAGGAGGAAAAAAAATAATAAATGTTTGGAGTGGTTTGTAAAGCCTGACCTGGAATAATTTTTATTTGGCAAGCATGTTGCATCAAAGATGAAATGGAATACTTCCTGAGCTTCATCTTTCAGGTAAGCAATTACAGAAATTGCTATTTGATAATGCAGGAAACAACTTTTGATTATAAAAGATCTACGAAACACGTTCCATGCTATGAGCACAGTCTTGGGAGTTGTGATTGAAGCTTACTACCACGGAAACAAAGTACGCTGCAACTTGGATACAAATGATTAGGCTTAAGTAGAGCAATGACACATGAATGCATGGTTACTGGCTTCTAACAGATGTTTCACGCCTACCGATGGGATAGCACACATAGAAGTTTTTACATAGAACTTTTTTTCCCAGAACCACACACCACTTTCTTTTTGCAACTCTCTTGTTACCGCTGTTAGCCATCTAGCAATTGAATGCCTTGTAATATGTAAAAAGTTGGTCTGTGGTGGGGATTGTAGGTATAATTGCAAAGTTGATAGTGTTTCAGTTTCAAAATGCGTTAAACGTGCTTATACTTAATTGAAAACAGGGCTTCTGACAGTTATGGATGTGTTGGGAAGTGCTGAATTGGTTGCCAGGACTGCAGGGGAACATGCTGGTTGTGCTTTTCCAAGTTGCATTTTTCAGTCTTCTGTAAAAATGCAAAGACAACCCCAATGCCAGTTTATTTTTCAGCAATGAAGTGGTAACAATTACTTTAACTGCAGCCTTCCTGGGTGATTTCTCTTACATAGATAGCCCCCCTTACACGTGTATTTAGTGGTATAAACTAATGCTGTAATACATATACAATTTCAAAAATGTGTTATATTGTAAATAAACTTTCATCTCTGAAACCCTGAAACTTTTATATATAGTCATGCAAAAACCTACATGTAGCAGCTAGGTGGCAGAAACTGTACCTTTTTAAAATAAAGGGATACTATAAATGCAACAGTGTTGCTTTGTAGTGACTGCTCAGTGTCTTTAAAAGAAGGAATTTTGTGATACCCTTACATTGCCAGAAATTTGTCCTTTGAGAATACAAAAGTAAGCAACTTCCTTCTGTTTTATTCATGGCATATTTTCTCTAGGTGTCTAAATGGTCAGAAGTAGATTCTTCTATTGCATGTCCACCATCTATCTGGTTTTAGAATAAAAATAGCTGAGAGGTGTCACTTTGTGCTTCTACAACCGTGGCTTTCTTAATGTCTGACATTCAGTTATTTACCTGTCATACCTTGTACAACTGTATAAATACACCAATTGAACAATTCTTGTGAAAGGTTTGATATGGGAGGGTGCCTGTGTAGACCAGAAGTTTAGGCTGTAAATATTTGGAAGCAGGGGCTTTTCTGGGGGTTTGTGTATCACTCGTTAGACCTGAAGCTCACTCTAATTATATGGTCTAGGTCCTTTCAGAATGCAGAAATTATGGGGAGCAGTATGGGGAGGAGGGAGGGAGAAAAGGGAGTTGTCTCTATTTTAAGATACGCTGCTGTTTCAAAAAGAATGCCTTATTTCTTAAATCGGTCTAAAAATGTAAATGCAATGGGTACCAAACACCATGCCCTACAGGAAATCTTATAACTATTCTATGATTCTATGATTACTGCAGTTCTACATACGGCTTGTTCAGTCCTTTGCTGGGCATAGTTTACCTGCAGAGGTGGTAGATAGTTTATGTGCTGCTTTAAATTCTTTCAACTTCCAACCCTTTCTTCGTAAGTATCTGACTCATGGCCACTGTGGTTTGGATAGGAAGCCAGAGAAGACTTCAGCTCAACTCTGCATATATCTCTGCTTGAGACAGCTGTCATTAGAGCTGGCAGCTATTAGAGCTATTAGACTAAATCACTGAGGTCGTTTGCTTTCCTGCATGAGTAAGAAACTTTCCTGCATGAGTAAGAAACTTCTTTGGGGTTCTTCAGTCATACAGTCATAATGGTGGTAAAAAGTTCAGTCATATGCTTCAGTTAGAGGAACTGTAGAAAACAAAGTGGAAAAAAAAAACAATCCTGCTGTTTATGAGCAATGGTGGCCTGGTCTAGCTGGTTTTTTTGCGTGTCTATAGAACATTGGGTCAGGTGCTGTCTATCTTCAGACTCTGTTCATTACAACAGATTTGCTAGTCTGCAAGCTACCCACGCTGAGTCAACAGCATAAAAAGTACTTTTGAGTGCACCATCTTATCAAAGTTACACAAGTTAGTTTGTTTTAAGAAGAGTCCAGTAGAGTTTCTGAAGAAGAACCAGGTTATTTTGTGTAACAGGTTGGGAAATAAATGCCTTGTTACAAAATTAGGTGTTTAAGAAAATGCTTGAGGATGCAGAACTTATGACCTCTCTAAATGAACACTTCATGTACAACAGCTCTCTTAACACTTGAATTCCCAAAAAGCATGATTCTTTCACAAGCAGGTCTCTGGATTTTGTAACATAAGTGCTGCAAGATAGTTCATTTGTTCTGATGTTTAAACTTCATTAGATGAAGCACTAAAACGGATAATGTAATTTCCTAACAGCTGAAATTGTCAAAAGCATATTGTCCTAAACAGACAGTGGGCCGTACATGTATTGAGCACTGAGGAACACAAGTCTTACATAGCAGTTGATTAATTTGTAGGGTTGATGTAAAGCTTATTCAGTCACTCCTGCTTTTTAAGGCCAGTTTTTCATGTTAACATCATTGAGAAAGCATTATGTATTTGACTACAGAATGTTTTAGAGAACCTTCCCAAGTGCATTTTTTACAGGAACAAGCATATCAACTTTAGCAGAATGCTAAACTGTTTATTAAGGCTATATGCTGTCATGTGATACATGTGAATTTTAAGTCATATCTGTATCTGTTAACTTGGCTTTCTGGCTTTAAGAAAATCAGTTGAATTATTTTACCTCACTTTCATTCTTTCATTTGCTTATGTATTCAGGATGCTTAATGGGTAATTATCATCTTCAAAATGCTTTGGTGTCTGAATAGAAGGTGATGCTGGAGAGGTTTCTCTATGGGAAAAAAACATAACTTAGATTTGCAGGCTTTATTCATACTTTTTCTTAGCATTTCAACTAGTGTGCGTACCTGTTTTCTCCAAGAAGTGATGTTTGAAAAGGCATCTAAGTCCTGTCCGTTTGGTTTCCCCTGTTGCAACCATAAAGCAAATGGCTGGAAGAAGAAATGGGTTGTGGCTGAGGAAAGAGACATTGCCTTACGTTTCGGAAACCAGTGTCAATTTCTTTCTTGCAGTTCAGTTTCCTTCCGGAACTCTCCCAGCGTGTCATCTTTCCTCTCTACCTTTCCATGTAAGTTTGTCTAAATAGGAAAGACAACAGAGTTTATTATCATTCCAGATAGGGAAAAAAAAAATAATAAAAGAACAAACCAAAAATTCAAACTAACAAAACTCAACCAAAAAAACAAACCTCAAAAACTAAGCAAGAAAAACCTTGGAAAAGCCCACTGCTGCTTCAGATTTTTGATTTGGAGCTCTCTGTAGCTCTGCCACCTCTGGAGCTTCAGATAGACAAAGTATGTCCCAGATGCAAACCAGCCTGTTCTTGTTGCTTTCTGTGCTTACATGGTAAGGCTGAGTTGCATGGTTGTCCAGGTGACGGAGGGACCTATGCCTCTTCTAGGTGACTGAAAAAGAGCTGGGTGACAGGGTTTAGGGTTTTGAGAGGTGTAACCACATTTCCTAGAGTTTGCATGCTTGACAGCTCTGGAATGGAGAAGCTCTTCTACTCTTTCCTGGCCTTGAGACACACAAACCCTTCCTAGTTTTTCTACCCATCTTTGAAGATGAATTTTCCCTTGTGCTCTGCAAGTCAACTTAGCTGTGCCCTGTTAATGGTCATGAAGGCAGAGATCCCAGCAGCTGGAGCAGGCAAAAGATACATTTGCTTTGAGTCCTCATGAAGTGTTGATCTCTATGGTAGCCGAGTGACCCTGCTTGAAGAGAAGATGGAGCGGGCGATGAGCAGGGGAGTTGTGGCAGAGATGAGAAAGGCTGTACATGGGGCAAAAGCGGAAAGCTGTGGGAAAAGCAGCGCTTCTTGCATATGAGGTTAAAGAAGAAGAAATGGTCTAACCAGGAAGTGAGTACAGATTTGTGCTTGTTACCTTGTCAGTTAATTACTGATTTATTTCCACATGCTACTTCAGTATATAGCTTAGTGTATTATTACTTCTATGGATTACAGTATATGCACTTTATTTTGGATACGTAGTGCAAGTGGCATAAATCATGTAGAATTTAAACCTGTGCCCATTTCAATTTAGTGTTTCTTTCCACTGTTAAATTGTTATGCATTATGGTTTAATATCTTTTGGGACAAGTCGGACTACATGGCAAGTTGTGGGAGAGGAAGTGTGTGTGTCTATTACTCATGATTTTAAGCGTAATTAAACCCTCTTTCTGCCTTCCCCATTTCATAAACTAATCTCAGTCGCAGCTTCAGAGCCACCAGTTTGCATGTATAAGCAGTTTCTCACCTGTGCAGCCGCTCCTCTAGCCTCTGGTAGTGATTGCTTATGAAATAAATATGGGATTCACAGTCTGATTCAAAAGATTTTGGGAAGCTTTGTCAGTACTTCACGTTTTTCAAGGCCTCAGGGCACAGTATTTTCAGGCCAGGTTCTGATATCCTTCTTAATGAACACTGCAATAAGTCCAAATCCAGATGTTGAATGTAGCAGATCTGATAAAATCAGCCAGATTTGACTGGTTTTGGCTGTTACCATGTCCGCTGTGAACTTCAGTAATGTTTTTTCATTGTGTTTGTGAGATAATCCTATTTTTTTGCTGCTTGATTTATTTCTAACAACTCTGAAGGCCAATGAATGTGGTATTTTCTGGAATGAAGGTTGTGTTTGGAGGCTGGGGGGAGTGTCAAGCTGGTTTTTGTCCTTTTGTTTTTAACCCCCCTTCCATAGAAGACACAGTGTCCTACAGACAGATAGAACAATGCTATATTCCATTTTAGCATCGAATCACAAGCAGGGTCTTTGGAATTAAATTTGGCGAATTGCCTGGATATGTTCAGTTTTCAACAAGCACTGCTTTGTGCATTAGCACCCTACGCTTCCTCCCTCCCTCCCCCCAGTGCTGCCACTGAAGAGAAGAGGCAAAACAAAAAAAAAAACCCAAAGCAGAATAAAAGCATCTGTTAGAGAAAATGGGGATGAAAAGAGGTGGAAAGATGTTTTCCAGAACAGCTGTCAAATCTGTCAGAAGAGCTGGACATAATTTTTAACTTAGTCACACTCCTGAGTATCCGATTACATATGTATAAATATTTCTTTTTTCAATTATTATTAACATTAGGTGCAATGTAGATGTAACACAACTTTTTATACAGGATGCAGCTCAATTTTGAACAGAATGTTTAAATGCTCATTTACCAGGACTTTGAGCCCAGGCACGAGCATGTCAGTATTTGACACTAATGCGTTCTTCCCTTTTCGTGTGTGTGCAATTGGAAATGTGCTGTGGTAAGGAATATAGGCTATTATTGAGCATAGTAGCTAGATGAGGCTTTGACAGACTTTAAGGTGCATGCTAAGACTGTATTCTATTAAACATTAATGTTTGTGCTGCTTTATTCTAACTTGCTGAGGGATAAATGGAAGTGTCAAGCTCAAAGGATTATTTTCCTTGAAAGATCTGTGAAACTATCTCATGATCTGAAAGAAAGTAACCTGTGAAGAAAAGTACTGTCCTACTGTGGGTAAGATAGTTATTAACTTACTGACAAAACAGTGGGTAAAGACCTCCCTCCCACCCTCTGGTACTCTGTTTTAGTAAGGTCAAGCAGTGTGATTGATTGCACATCACCATTAAGGTACCATTTTCACTCAGCTAAAAAATGTTTGTCTGTTACATTCAATGCAGTGTGTTGTTTCAGTCTACCTACAGAGCAAAATTTCTGATTTAAATGAGGATATATAACTAAAATTAACCATCCTACAGTGCCTGCACCCAGTACTGCATTCCAAAGAGGAAGGAATCATAAATAAATGTGCAAATAACCTTTAAAGAGAGAGGGGAGTACAGAGGAGGTGTCCTTCTCTGTTCTCCAGCTGTGCTATACTTGTAGGAGCTGGGGTCAGCAAGCAAAGCTGAAAATTGAGAGCTATGAACCTGAAGGGAATACTTGTAATTCCTTTAAACTGCAGGCAAAATTATTTCACAGTGAAAATTGTATCAGAGGAATGTATAAGCTCAAATATTTTGAATTTAGAGAGCAAAGGGAAATCCATAGTCAAATAAATGGCCATAACAGATGGTGGATTTTTTTGTATTTGTGTTTTATTTTTGTCCCAAGGATGCAGCGCTGAAGCAAATATCATTTATCCTTATGCAATGAGCTTTGGTTTGAATCTCAGAGCTATCCTGGAGTCCATAACCTGGGTTCGTTATGGATGAAACTGGACTGAAATGTACCCTCCAGGACAGCACCTGCAACATTCCTACCGCTGAGGATTGCTTAGTTCACGGCATTAGGCTAGAGTTGTCTAGAATTCACCTCTCCTCTCTTATGGAAGTACATCCTCTATGGGTACTGAGTCCTCAACAGCAACTGTTTGCCCTGCAAGTCTGCTGCTGCTATCGCTTTGCAAAATTATTTCTCAATCTCTCCCCTTAAAACATGTTGACTGAGCTATAGATAGCTTTTGTGATAAATTTGCACATGATTTTGTTATGCATAAAATGTGCAGGTCTATTTTAAGAAGATATATAATCTGAGGTTTTTAGTTTATTAGAAGATGGAAGATGACTATTTTTAAATGATAAATAAATTTTAAGTTTCACTTCATTTGAATGAAAAGCACATCCTTTTAATGTACTTCAACACCTTCAGCATTTTTTAATTGACTAAAAGTTAAATAAAACTGTCTAACAAACCTGCCTTAAAAAGAGATGCATATGTGTGGCTAGTAAGTAGTTTGTCCTGTGTTCAACTGGAACAGTCTTTTTTTTTTTTTTCTCCTTCCTAGTAGCTGGTGCAGTGCTGTGTTCTGGCATTAGTCTGAGAACAGTGCTTGATAGCACAATGATGTTTTTAGTTGTTGCTAAGTAATGCTTACTCCGATCAAGGACTTTTCAGTCTCATGCTCTGCCAGTGAGAGGAAGGGCACAGTCTGGGAGGAAGCAGAGACAGGACACCTGACCCAAACTAGCCAAAGGTGTATTTCATACCACAGCATGTCATGCCCAGTATATAAACTGTGGGAGTTACCCGGAAGGCCCAGATCGCTGGTCGGGTCAGACTGGGTGTGTTGGCCAGCGGGTAGTGAGCAATTGTATTGTACATCATTTGTGTTTATTGTTTCTTTCTTTTTCCTTTCCCCATTTAGTTTTATATTTTATCCCCTTGTTATTTGCCTTATCATTATTATGTAAGTAGTAGTAATTTTGTATTCTATTTTAGCTATTGGACTGTTCTTAACCCATGGGGTTTACTTTCTTTCGATTCTCTTCCCCCTCCCGCCTGGAGGATAGAAATAAATAAAATAGAAAAATAAATAAATAAATAAAATAGAAAAAAATAAAACCAAAAAACCCCTCTTTCAGTATCCTCTAATTCTGGATGCTTAGCTAGTCACTGCCATTAATCTGATTTGTCTTTCTTTGAAACCTGACAGAAAGCATAAGCTGCTTGGATATATACTATACACAGTAATCATGTAGGTGATAAAGCAGTGTTAACCTCAGCATTGGTTTTCAAAGCTCAGAAGTAGTTTTACTTTTGAGGAAAACTAAAGGAAGTCTTTTATTTAATTTTTAATTTGCTTTTGTGGTACATCTAGCCCACCATACAGCTCCCCAGCCATGCTTACATAGCTGACCACAGTTCAGAGTAGCATCTGTGCCAAGGATATGGTGCATGTGAAGTGAAGAAAGTCAGAAGGTAAAAGGTATGCCACAAAGAAGTGAAGTTACTGTGACTTATTTCACTTTGGCTTTTAGCTGTTTGTTGCTTTTTTGATTTGTAACAGTTTCTGTAGTTCTCTTTTTAAATTGTGTTTAGGTTTGACAGAGCAGACCTTAGGAAGAAGTAAAACAACAAAGTGCTGCTAAAATGGTGGTGGCACAGCTTCTCAGCTTCTAGAGCGCTTATTCAGGTAGAGCACTGAAGGAAATACTTCAGTATTTTTAGTCACACTGGACACAGACCAGAGTTTGTTGCAGCCCAGTAGGTGAAACCTGCATCTCTTGCTGAGCCTCATGAGAGCTGTGGCTCTCCTGCGCCAGGTGCAGGTCTGCTCAAAGGGGAGGCTGTGCAGAGCAGGTAGATGCAGCCAGAGGTGGCCATGTCACATGCAAACAAAAAGAGTGTGGCTCATTAGGGTTGGATCTGTAGAGTGAAACTGCTGTTGATAAGGTCCCAGTGTCCTTGCTGAACATGTTGCTGGAGTGTAGAGGGTTGTGTCACATTAGCTTTGGTGTGAGCCTGAAAACTGAGTGTATTTATACAAGTTGGGGCACAGTTTAGTTTCATTAGAAATAAAGACAGTTTGTATGCTCTGAGACTATACTGCAGTGTGAAATATGGTGTGGTAACTGGGAAAGACTGGGAGATTTGTGTCATAACTGTACTTGTCATTTAATCTAAACAGTAATCAGGGGGGATTGTATTATAGGTGCTCCCTAGCTGTTCAATCCCTGTGTGTTTTTTCTAAGAGCACTGATTTTGCCTGTTCAATTTTTCATTAATGTTCCCTGGTTATTGAATGGATTTCTGCAATGTCCCTAGCTCTTTTATTTTTTTGTTTTTGGCTGGAGCATATAACTTGGTTATAATTCAGATGATATTGTCCATCACTACTAAACTGCAGCATTGTCTTTGTGAAAACTTAGCCCCAGCTGTTCACTAGAGTGGTGTGAATGATGTCCGAGTGTGCACATCTGGTCATTTTGGAAAAGGTTTAGTACATTCCTTTCAATGCTACAGTTTAATTTGCAGCTGGAAAGCAAACCAACACAGCACTAAATTACTCAGTTTCAGATAAATGCTTTCTTTGTGACTGCTTTGTGAAAATGATTTATGGGAATGCTCTGTACCCTGATATGTTTCTTCCCCTTCTTTCACCACTCGCCTGGAATCTGACATCCTGCAGCTTGTGTGTTAGTCTTTGCATCTGCCTGCTAAGTTTATAATCATTACGTAAGAGGAAGATCCGGACCATGTAATTAAAGCAATAAACTGAAATAGAAATTTAAATTTCATACCTTTCGGCAGTTGTAGAAATTAAGAAGAAAAATTGAACTTTTGCAGATAAGTACCAGTGACTTGTCTGTCCTGCACTTGAGGACTGGTTTTGTGATCGGTTTGAGTACTTTTGAAATAAAACCAGCAAAAGGGACTTTCACTGTCTGGAGAGCCAGAAACTGATTCTGGGAAAGCAAAATTAGATTTATTTTTATTCCCCCCCCCCCCCCCCCCCAATAGAATTGCACTTGGATGTATTAGTAAGGCCATTTTCCAGGGCAGGTAGGGGGAGTGGTGTGAAGATAATTACTGATCTGACATAGATTCAGTGGTGCTCAGATTCAGTAAAGCTTGATTTTTCAAGACTTCAGTAAACTGAAAAGTACTTGTTTTCCCTTGCAGGCTCAGATCTTGATATTTCTTTCTAAGCAGTAAGTGAAGAAGGACAAATGGAGGGTGCCTTTTTGCCACACTTGCATCTTTGACTCTGCTCATCTTGTGACCTTGTCATTGGTATTGTCTTTGCATCTTGCATCTCCTCTGAGTGAAGATGATAAGGCTGCACCTGGTTTACTATTTGTAGTTGTTAAGAGGATCAGGCTGCTTGGCTTTTCTTTATAATGATCAATCCATATTAATTATGTTTTAAATCATTGTAAGAAGGAAGCATCACTTATTAAATTCCAGGAAGAATTCAAACATTGATAGCTACATGTGGAGCTGTAAAAGTTCTGGGTTTGGGTTTTTTTTAAGGTACAGACTGTCTTTTACAGTGAATTGGTCTTTTTATTAATTCTTCAGTTCTTAGTTGACTGGTTGAGAATGCTTTTTGTACCACTTTCCCCCAGTCATTTCCTACCTTCTTCATTGGTAGAAACATCTGGTGCAAGCTGTTCCCTTGCAATTATCAGTTTGCTGCTTTAGCAATTCTCAAGATAGTATGCACCACAAAAAAGTGGTGTTTCTAGGACCAGTCAAAAGTAATGCCAAATATTAGAGAGACCATGGGAAGTGTGGGTGATGATAGCTTGCTGTTTGTCACCTGACCTGAACTATTGCACAGTATAGCTGCTTTTTGCTTGGCATGTAGGAGGAGAACTTGCTGCCATTATATAGTTTTATCTCAAACACCTCTCCATTTTGTTCTGCTTTCTACAATGACTTTGAAAAATACTTCATCCAGGTCCAGCAAAGAGGAAGCCACCTAATTGTTTATTGGTTGTACCACTGAGAAGATGGATAGTTGAAATGAAAACGTGCGTGCCTTATATCCCCATGAGCAAAACTGAGGCGGTTTATGGAAGAAGCTGTGTATATGAATTTGTCTCTGGACATGTATCACTGTGCACAGTAATCTCTTGATAAACTTTCTACTAGAATAAAAGTTATTTCTGTTGTATGTGCAGACAGGAGTGCATTGAGTATGCACTTTGATAAGCAGAGGTTGGACTCGCTCGCCTCCAGAGGTCCCTTACAAATGACTGGCTTCATTTGCACAATTCATAAGACACTTTTGTGGGGTGTGTGTGGTCCTGTTTCTTACCCTGTTTCTCCTACACCCCCTCCAGGGAAGTATGGGCACATAACTGTGGGAGAGAAATCCCTGGCATGAAAAAGACTTTGTATGCTTGTTATCAGTTACTTGAGAAGGTCCTGTCAGACAACTGGTCCTTCAAACTACTGCTGAACTTCACAGGGAAACTTAATTCATCTGTGATTAGTCATGACTTTCTTGGATAAAAAGCCCCAAGACAAATTTTAATTAGATGTTAGATTTCAATGGGAATGGTTTCCTGTAATCCTAAAGTGCTGTGTGTGACCGGGTAGTGTCATACATAACTTTTTGCACTATCCTGCTGTGGGGTGAAGACTCTGCAATGAGGTCAAATTTCAGGTCCCATATAATACACCATTGTCCTCTCCTCCACCCTATCATGTAGTTTTATAGTCTGTGGTACTATTTTTTGTTGAAGGCCAACACCTCCTGAATAATTCATTAATGGAGGATGTAATATGAATGCGTGTTATTTAATGAGTCAGGCCATTTTGTGAGAATTTATGGTTGACTATGTGATCACTGTGTAATGCAAAGACTGGGAAACCTTAGATGAAAAATGGAAGAGGCATCAGTCAAAGCAAGACAATTTTCCATTTTCACCTTGAACAAGCAAATATCTGTTTTAAAGGGTTAATGAAATTTTAATTGTCTGCTATACATTAGCCAGTCACATTAACTGGTCCACCTGTTACTATCTTTGCTCAAGGATCAGATCACTATTTGAAGAAGCTAGAACAGATAGTGCAGACAGTTTTGGGCATTTTCCCCAGCTTGAAAAAAATGTTGTGTTTAAGGTAAGGAATTTTTGTTTTCTGACACTTTGAATAATCAGTAACTCTTGTGTTTCAATTGAAACAAAAAGAAGAAAAGAAGAAAAAAGAAAAACAAACAGGATGCCTACTACAATGCTGTTTGGGAGCCATGAAATGTGGCTGGGAGCTGAGAACTCATTAGCCCTGCTCAATCACATAATTATTCATGTGTTCTTAGAGTATCATGGGTCTATGGTAACAAGGCTGTGCTTCCTTCTATCAATCACAATTGTCAGTGCCTAAGTTCTTAGTGCCACCATTCTCTCATTAACCTCAAGCTTAAGCTGGTAAGCAAAACCAGGGAGCTACCTTGGCCCTCTGCTCTCTGTGGATCTTCTGTGTGCCACTGTGGAATTGCCCAACTCTACAGCTACTTCCACGTACAAGTGCAAGTGTGCAGTGTAACCTATTTTATAGGCACACATAAGATGGTTTAAATTACTACTTTTCAAAGTGTGTCCTTAGACACCCATTTATTTTCTTACATTGAAGAGAGCTCTTGAAAGTTTTAACCCATTGATATGGCATTTTAACTCCTTGTAAAAGTGAGTCTAAAATATATATGATGGGTTTTTAGGCAAACTTAGTCACGGAAACTTACCATTGTTATGTGGTTAGGGTTATTGTATTGTAGTTTCATAACCAGACTTTTCCTGAATGGAAAAATTGTGCATAAAAAGGTGGTGGCCAAACAGAAAAAATGCGTATGCTGAATAGTTGTGGAGTGCAGCCAATACCAATGTGTGGAAAGGACTGCATAAGTCTTAGGAGATACTGGAAATATCTGGTCACTAATGAATTATAAAAGATTTTCAGAAATTCCTGGTATTATTTCTAAATCCTCTGTTACATTCTGTGACAGCTTTAAGGACACAGATGCCAAAAATCTGTGGATAAAAGTTGTTATGCATTTTCCAGAGCACTACAGTACCATTTATTTAACTATGTAGTTAAAGCAACTTCTACAAAACTTCATTTTAAAGGATTAATATATATGAGTGTGAAGAGGGAAGAACTTTATTGTACTGTCCTTGAGTCAATAAAAAGGCCAGTGTGTTAAACCTTCTTTAACTGACCTGGGGAAATAATTGCTACACTTTTCAAATATTGATCATTTTGACTGAACAACAAAATACCAAAGGAATTATTCTTTCCTGTCACATACCATCCAATAAAAGATAACTGCGTAGCTGAAAGTGGTTAAATAATTTTTATTCCCTCTCACTCCTTGGATCAAAAAGGAAATTGCATAGTCAATGCTCCTAAAAACCTGTCAAATCACCTCAGATGGGTCTTCGCATTGCTTTGAAGTGCAGGAGATGTTGTCAAGGGGTAGTTCAAAGTCATGAGACAGGGCAGTGGTGATCTGTTGAAAGAGCTTCTCATCAGACCTTTTAAAATCTTTGATTGCCATTCACCTCTGGTGAATCCATTTCTCCTAAGTGGTAATCTCCTGTCAGCTATCTAATATAGATACATGGCTTTTGGTGAAAGCACTTGTAAAACAAAATGAAAGTGAATTAAATCTGGTAATCATGACACTGTAGGAAAGCACAGTGTTGCCTGTTGTCCCACTGGTTCTCCCCCACATTTGTTTTGCCTATTCTGAAAAACCTTCAGGGACTGACACTGTGGGCATCTCTAGGTGACCTGTTCTGGTCCTTACACCTTGGACAGGAGTTTGTCTTTGTTTTTCCTGTTGTTCCTTTTCCCTCAACCACCACCTCCCTAGAGTTTCCTAATGGTCATTAGGTCTATACTTTCTTTTTGTCATCATTTTAAACCAGCTGTTTTGTCTGTCCCTGGTGAATAGGGAGGATATGCTCTTAACCTCTTTGTGGAAACCTTTCAGGTGTTCAAAACCTTTTGTCATGCTTCTTTCTTTTCTTTGTAGGCTATTAATCTGATGACAGATAGAGGTCTTCCTGAGCCTAAAAAATAAAGATATCTGAAAACCTGTGTGTACATTCAACGGCAAATATGTAGCATAAGCAATTGTGAGGAAGCACGTGTACACATCTTTCCTATTTATCACTTTAACCTTGATTTATGTAGCTTTAACCTGTCATGCTCAATTAATAACATATAATGGTCAATAACACATAACTAGACAGCGAAGAATGACTTACTTGGAAATAGCTGGCAGCAGTAGTTAGCTACACTTACTGGTTTATTCTTGCATGTTGTGTCCGGTTTATTCTTGCATGTTGTGTCCGAGCACTGCTGGGTTTTGTGACTCTGGTGTGCACCCAGAGTGTGCTCTGGTGTGCACCCTGGAGCCAAACACCTCTATGTCTAGGTCAGTCTCCACAGAACCTGCAATGAAAAACCCCTCTGCTTGAGCCAGAGTGGGGAATTTTAATCTGGCCTTGCTTGAAGGCTGCTGTTCTTAATTTTGTGGAGTGCAAAGAGCAAAGAGAGGCCATTCCTGCTGTTTTGGTTCAACAGGGCCTGCTAGTTCTGGTAAATTCCTTCCATCCAAGATCCAGAAGCAGTTCTAGAGAGCCAGAGTTGAGGTTTATTCTAAAAGTATATTAATGAGGTGAATCGTGCAGTCTGTTTACAGAAGTTCTAAATGTCTTTGCCGGAAAGTCTTCCTATTCAGGAAATAAAAAACGGCTTTTTAATGAAGGCTTTTTGATTAAGTAGGAGCTTAAGATATTCTTACAGTTCCTTCAATCCTGATGAGGTCATATACATGCATCCACTGGAGAATGTTTTCAGTGCAGTGTCTTTGCAGAATCTGCCAGTGTAAAGCTGCATGGTTGGTATTTGAACACGTTTATACTGTTTTACTTCTCTTTTTTACACACACCTTTAAAAAGACCTTGTACACATTTTAAGAGATTGTTGGGTCATGCTTCCTAGCACAAGTCAGAAAGCCACAATATTGATCTGCTGGTAGCAAGTAACTTACAGGTGTTGTGTGTGACGAGTCTCAGGTGCTAAAACATCTGGCTGTGGGAGGAAGTGCTCTCTTGTGCTCAGTGTTATTTAGTTACTATGGGTTGATGGATGTTGAGGGAAAAGGTCTGTCCTACCATAAAGATTGAGGCTCTCGGGAAACAGTCTCTTACTTCTTACTGGGACTTCTCACCTTGACACCTACAACTGAGACACATCTTGTAAATAATGACCATACATGCAACAATCAGCACCTAACTTTATCTTATTTGGGATCTATAGTCAATAATACAATAGAAATGAAAAAAAAATGGTGGGAAGAGTTTTAGATTTTTGGGGTTTGTTTATTTTTGTGTGTTTGAGCAATGTTATGGGAAAGCGGTAAGAAAAAAAAGACTAGGATTCAAGTGCTGTGGTAAAGTAGATGGTCTCTGTAAACTTACAGGCATACTGCTCATCTTCTGATCCTCCCTCAAGCCACAACATGGAAGTGCACATAGGTAGAGAAGGGAGAGTTGGAAGGCTACTGTAGTATTTGAAGTTGTAATGTTGCTTCAGTTTTTCAGTGATAACAGGGACCAGATCACCTTGCTTGAAGCTAGTTAACATTCTTTTAAGTCACCCTGCCCTTAACTCCAATTGTCTTTCTTCAAGCATGTCAGCCAAAACCACATCCATTGATTATATCTCCTTTACACAACTCCTCACCTACAGAAAATATGCACTTGGTGACCATACAAAATTAGCTTGCATTTCAGGCTGGAGTTTATGTCGATGCATATAAGTTCTGAAACAAGTATTGGCTTGAGCTGGCCTTGCCGCACTGTATTTGTTAGTCCAGTGGCAATTTAAATTGAAGCAACCTTGTATAGTGGTATAGATGTGGCCTCTTGCGTGTTTTCTGTGTACTTTGGCCAGTAGCTGTTCCTTAGAAGGGAGAGGGTATAAGGGTGGGACCTTCACATATATATATATATATATATATATAGGAGTTTGAGATGATAACTTAATTGGGAAAAAAACTGAGAGGAAAAATATCTGGCCTGTATTACTTTATCCTATCAGAGATGCGATTTGAGATCAGTAGGTAAGGCTTTATTGTGAACTGCAAGAGGATATAGGGATGACAGCTTAGCCCCAGCCTCTCTTGGTAAAGATTCACTGGGATTTCTCGTTTATGAATGCCCAGCACTTTGCATGATGCCTAGGAAATACTGTTGTATTATTTACCTTTTTTTTTCCACTCATGCTCTTCTGAGTATAATAATGAGCTTCCAGATGAAAAGGGGAATTAAAACAAAGGTGTGAGTAGCACATGAAGAGCTTCTGTTGGCTGCTAGTGATGAGAACCACTTTGATGCCTTGTTTAAATGCTGGTCAAGATGTAGCTAAAGCCCTGATCCCATTCCCTTTTTCCTTCAGTGTGGGTGAACCCACACACCTGCTTATGCAACTGAAAACCTGCTCAGTTGGGTTTGTGGTGGCCTCTACTGGTGCTCCTATGCAAAGGAAAGAGCTCTGCTGTTCATGTGTTGCTGTTTCAGAAACCTAATAGTCCAGAAAATCTCTCCTTTTTACGTGAAGTTTGGGGGAGGGGGGGAAAGAAAATAAGCCCTTCTATGGCACCAGCTGTTCAGGGGAGCCCTTCTAATCAAGACCTACCACCAAGAATACAGCTCTTAAAGGTTGTATATGTTTTTCAGCTGAGTATTATAATTATGTTGCCTCCTTGAGCAGATGTGGCCTGTGAAAGACTAGCCCTGAGCCTCAAAGCATAGCAGAGCTCCTGTTGGCTTTGGCTTTGGGTTGCAACTCCAAGCTGGTTGGGGTCAGGCAGCTGGGGTGAGTTGGGGTGCTGTGTTCCGGGTGCTTCTTGGCAAGGCTTGCTTGCTTTGGTTTGGCGCTACCTGCGGACTGGCTTAACCTCTTCTTGTCCTAAGTAATTCTGTACCACAGGTAGTTAAAGCTATATAGAAGCCTTCCAGCTGTTGTGGGTGAAATAAAACAAGTGAATTGAGAGGCCTTGAGATGCTAGTCAGAAACCTTGTGTTTATCGCTGAGAGAATGCTTTGAATTCATGTGGGTATAGGGCTCTTCTGTGCTCCTGCTGGGCCAGAGAAAGTGCGTCAACAGGTCTGCATGCCAGGAAGAACATGGAGAGTGTTTGCATGGTGGGAAGAAGCTGAAGCTGGGGTGAGAAATACCATGGAGAAGAGTTAGTGTCCAGGTTATGCCTCCATCCTTTTCATCTGAAGAGCAAGGCATTGCTCTAAACAGCAAAAGGTCTTATTTTTTTCAGCTTTAAATGACTCTTTGTATGCTTCTAAACACCAAATCACTGTTTGTAAAGCCCTTTCGCCAGTAACTCATGAGTGGGGAGAGGGGATCTGTTGGTGGTTTGTCAATCAGCTGTGTTTAGTTTTTGCTAGAAGCTAGAAAAGTTAGTGAGCTGTGTGCTGGTCCCTTCTAACAGTTGTAATGCAACGAAGGTGTGTGCTCTTATCTTTGAGTTGGGTTTGGTTGTGTTTTTTTTTTCCCAGATGCCCAAAACCTGGGCTCTAGAGCTGGTAGAGCAGAGGGTCGGACCTTCTTAAATTGGTCTGTGAACTCCTCTGCTGGGCCATGCTTACCTAGCTCATGAAGACAGCATCTGATGCAGAAGGTTGGACTGTTTGAAAGTCATGACCCAAAAGCACACAATTTGAACTGTGAGCACTTTGGGTTCATTTTTTCTTTGTTTCGAGTTGTTAAAGGTTGTGTTCTTAGGCTTTTTCTCAGAAAGCATGAAGGCTAGGAAGTTTTGTTTTGTTTTGTTTTTTAAGCAGCTTACAGCTGAGGTTTAACAGTTGAGAAGCTGAAGCCCTGATAAAGGCAATGAATATCTTGAGACTTGAAATAAAATCATGAGATGGCAGTGTTGCTTCTAGCAGCTGATCTTTTTGGCATTGCTTTATTTTCTAGGTCTCTGTGCAAATGCTTTTTCCTTGCCAAACCCCCTATATCAACGGATTACAGCCAACACTAAATGCATGATTATTTCCACTATCTAACCTGTTTATCACTTCTGTGTTGCTTCTGGATTTGCCAGCTGAAGTTCTCCCAGGCACAAATTAGTGTACTTGTTTTCCTGGCAATGCATGGGTTTTGAATATGTTTAAATATGCTTAAATTAATCTGACATCTGGAGATGTGGGTAGTGAGAACACGTTTCTATGTTACCAGCTAACTTTAGCCTTGTAGTTGAGGCGGCTTTCTCTAGCTAACTGTGTGTGGGGAGCTTGTAGAAGAGCCCTTTGGAGACAGCAGCCAGTGTCAGGCATGCTCTGGCAATTGAAAGAGCATGAAGGGACCTGCTTCTTGACTGATGTGTTTCAATTTAATCCAACCTGTTTCAACCATGAGGTCATCCTTAGTCAAACAGCAACCAGGGAGCTTTCCCTGTCAAGTTCAAGTGATTCAACTCTTTCTGGCTGCATCTGTGCTTTGCTTTCAGACTGAGTTTATTCGGGCATGCTACAAAGAAGAGCATCAGCAGTGCTTATTGAGGGTAGCATTGACCTGCAAAAGTATGCTGTGTCAAGCTAGCACAGGCAGTGCTTTATAAGTTTAAAACCCTGCCTCCTTGGGCTTGCCAAGTACATCAAAATTCATCTAACACCATGAGAAGAGGTTTCTGTGAAGCCAGTGTCACATGCCACTTGCTTATCATAGTCTGTTGAGGCTGTAATAACACCACAATGCTTTCATATTGAGCTTAAAAAAAGGTATCAGCATACCTATGCTGATCCCTTTACCAAGGATTCAGTTCCAAGCAAGATCCTTCTCTGTGGGTCAAAGGATAACTATACCTTTTACTTAATTGTTTTTTCCCTGTTCCTTTTCTTCTCTTCCCAAAGCTTTGCTACAGTTAGAATGCTCAAAGAGTGACGTTTTTTTTGCTTTGAGTCAGAACAATGGCTGCTCTCACTAAACTTGAATGATGCTAATGTCCTTTGAGGAGGGGGATGCAGAGCATTTCCTGGGTAGACAGTAAACCAAACTGGCACAGGGAGAAGCTTTTTTTAAGCAGCTTGCTTGCTGTGTGGGTGACATTCTCCATGGACTGCAAGGGTGGGAATTTCACTTCAGTATCTGTCTTTTGCACATGGAAATCAACTGTCTTACTTTACACAGATGTGTTCAGGAGAATAAGGCCTGGGTTTTGTTACTGGCTCTTGATTGAGGCTAAGCACAGTGGTAGCAGCAGCTTCAGAGCTACAATAAACTCAGGTGATGGAGCTTGATTTTGTGCAATATGGTGGTGGCAAACTCTTGGTCCCCCCGTATTGCTGTCATACTGTGGAAGCAATGAAGTGTGGTCCAAGAGTGTAAACTCAGGAGGAACAATTGTAAAGATGGTGGGTTACCTTCAGCTGCTCCCAGATAAACAAATAGGAATTGAGCAAACTTAAAGGAGGATTTTTCTCTATTTGGAATACACAGATAATAAAAGGAAAAATTATTATAAGTATTAATGTGTTGCAGATGTTTGCCTGTGTCTTCTTTTGAGGCATTTTTGTGTTACTGAAATCTGTGGACTGCTGTTGATCAAGATCTGCAGCCTGTGTCACAGCAAGGGTTAATTCTGTAAGGCTGTAATTTACAGATAGGAAGGGATTTAGGATCTCAGGGAAAATTTCAGTGGTAAGTTCCAAGTACCCCCTAGCTTCTTTAGTATAGCAGTTCTGAATCCTCAGGGAGTATAAGAGCTGCAAAAAATGGCCAGGCTTGCATGATCTTTCTAAATAGCATCTGCTTTTGTCATTCTCTGAGTCAGAACACTGGGCTAGATGGCTATTGCTCTGACACAGCTGGGCATCATTACTTACATTTTTAAGTAACACAAAATTCCTATTCCCGTGTTCCCACAAACATCATGCTATAGATATTTTGTCCTCTGTGTATACATATGGACATGTTTATTTCCTGGGGGATGAATGCACCCTCATAGTGCTTCTCTTCCCATGCTATTATTTCAAGACCAGGCAATGGCTGCAAAAGAGAGTTCTCTGAACAGGAAGAAGTCAGGTCTAGCTTCTTTCAAAGCTTCTCTCTGGCACACTTCTCATTAGTTGAGGGGAGGCTCTGGATAAAACATATGTATAACTGGATATAATCTCCATGAAAACTTTCTGAGCTGTCTTACACAGAGTACCTTCAATAGTAGGTTTGTTAAAACTTTATCACCTTGTTCTCAGAAATATCAAGTGAGGGATTTCGTCTTCATTTTCTAAAGTGGATTAGCTCTGGCATAGCTGTGATGCTACTCAGACTTCAGGGTGGCTTCAAGGTTGCAGTGTCAAAGGCATTAGCAATATTGCTCTCAAAATGTGCCTCCTAGCAATCTGCAGTATTAATAATAAACAAAATGAGTCCATGTAGAAAAACTTTACAGGGTGTGTAATCTTCTATCACAGTGTGCAACTTTTTTGTACTTTTGAAGTTGCAGAATTCGGATGTTTTGATTGTTTTGTTGTTCTTATGTTGTTTTTTTTTGTGTTTTTTTTTTTGTTTTTTTTTTTTTTTTGTTTTGTTGGGTTTTTTTTTTTTTGTTGTTTTTTTTTTATAAACGAATGTCCTGTTTCAGAAACTGCTGCAGCTGTTGGAGAATCATTGTGTCTAGTTCAGGTAGTTTTGTAACCAAAATTCTAGTTCAAAGTTATAAAGAGAGCAGTCACAACAGTATTAAAGTGGGATCCTCTAGTAGCTTAGGGCGTTTAGGGACACACAGGTGGAGGGAGGGGATGAAATCCTATGTTCAGGACAGATGACTGGGAGCCTGGCTTGAATTCTTCTCATGGGTTTGTGTTGCTCTGGATTTGTGTCTCAATCCCTCAAAATTGGGGATGGATAACACTCATTTCACTGATAAAAAGGAGAGCAACTTTTTACAAGGACATGTAGTGACAGGACAAGGAGTAGTGGCTTCAAGCTGAAAGAGGGTAGATTTAGACAGTAAAAATAAAATAAGTTCTTTACTATAAGGGCGATGAGGCACTGGAACAAATTGCCCAGAGAAGCTGTGGATGCCCCATCCCTTGAAGAGTTCAAGGCCAGGTTGGACATGGCCTTTGAGCAACCTGGTCTAGTGGAAGGTGTACCATGGTTCCTTTCATCCCAACCCATTCTGTGATTCTATGAAAAGGAGTTTTGAGTAAATGTTTCTTTAGATGTGCAACTTCCGCAAACAGGATAGTACAGTGTCTGTCCGACTGTTTCAGGTAACAGTTGACAGTGTTGCAGAGTACAGAATAAACAAACTATGCCTCCCTTTGAAAATTGTTTAAATTACTGCTGTTCTCACACAGATGTTGGCTGTTGCAAGCCTGCTTTGGGATTACAGCATTATGATTCAGAGATGTCATCGTATCTCCTCCAGTGCTGTTTATCCATCTGAGCTGAGTCTTCTGATTCTGCACAGGGACAAAAAGGAAAGACAAAAGTCTAGATCTGATGATTGGCACTATCATTCTCATACTTCAAAGGCTATTGCTTGCTCTTGTCACCTCCTGCACTATTTATGTTGTATGTAAATCATATGATCCATGTTGTGCTCCTGATAATTCTCAAGCTGTTTGCCAGAGCTGCTCATCACTGTCCTTGCTGCCATGGAAACAAATTGCTCCCAGTTTCATAGGAAGAATGTTTTCCTTTTCTATGACAGCTTTGGTTATGATGCATCAGAAATTGAGAGGCCAGGCATCATCCTCTATAATCAGGTGCTCTTGGAAGAGTTTCTGGAGGAATACAGGGTGGGTGATGCTACTTAACATTTGTTGTTTGTTCTGTTTGGAAAACCAGAAAGAAGGGGGGATGGGTATTTGACCATATTTGCCGTTTTCATTAAGGGAAGCGCTGCCTCAAAGTCTTGCTGCAGCACGTCATTTAAAAAAATGAGTGACTGCCATTGTCCTTCCCTCGTCCTTTGTGTTTCCTGACAGCATGACTAGTGTGTTCCTACTGACTTCTTTGACAACACTGAAGAGTCACTATTATTTAAGCCACGTTTGACCACTGTATCTTTTTTAACAAAAAGTGATGAGGAGAAGAACCAACCCTTTCCTAATTGCAGTATCTTATGCATACATACATGGTATGTGCCTTCTCTGAGCTAACCTGCAGCTGGATTGTTACTAAGTATATTCCCAGAAGCATGAAAATTGATCAGTTTTTTGTTCTTATGCATGTAAACAAGCAAGGTATTCTGCCACCAGCTTGGTGTGGATGTAAATCCTTGCACAAACAACTCTGTTGATTTTCATTGTGCTTTTTTATGCACATGAGTTCTTATCCCCGCTTGGAGTACTTCATCCAGCTCTGTGTACCCCAACAAAAGAAGGATGTGGACCTGTTAGAGTAATATGGACCTGTTAAAGCAACATGGACCTGTTAGAGCAAATCCAGATGAGGTTATGAAGATGGTCAGAGGGCTGGAGCACCTTTCCTGTGGAGACAGGCTGAGAGAGTTTGGTTTGTTCAGCCTGGAGAAGAGAAGGCTCAGGGGAGACCCTAGAGCTGCATTCCAGTACCTGAAGGGGCCTACAGGTAATCTGGAAAGGGAATTACTAGAAGGGCATGTAGTGGTGGGGCAAGGTGTAATGGCTTTAAGCTGGGAGAGGGGACATATTGATTAGACATTAGAAAGAAATTCTTTACTGTGGGGTGGTGAGACACCAGCACAGGTTGCCCAGAGAACTTGTGGCTGCCCCATCCCTGGCAGTGTTCAAGGCCAGGTTGGATGGGGCTTTGAGCACCCTTATCTAGTGGAAGGTGTCCCTGCCTATGGCAGGGGGTTGGAACTGGATGGCCTTCAAGGTCCCTTCCAGCCCAAACCATTTTGTGATTCTTTGTAGCGCTGCCATGCGCACATGGAAAGAGCTCCCTGCCTGGAAAAGCAATGCTTAGCTAAACATCTCTTTTCCAGAGTGCACCTAGTAGCAGGCTGGCCATGATCTTGAACATCTGACTGAAGGCTCAGATTTTGATAAAAAGTGCCCTGATTTTGCTATTGCTTTATCTTTCAGTTGAGGGACATTCCCTTCTGTTTTCTTTGTTCAGCTCCTGCAACTTGTCTGTATAGCAAAGAGTTCAGTCTAGGATTACAGCATTCTGCTTTGCTCTTTTCTGACATGCCTGGCACAACAGGAACCTTCTCCTTAGTTGAGCCTTGTAGGTGCTAATGCAGTAAGACTTTTGCTCATGATCACAGCAGTTTACAGTATAGTTGCTTCTCACAAAACAAGAATACCCTCACGCAGCAGGGCTGCAGGATGGCCAAGGTATGCTCAGTGGGTTGGTTGCATTTCAGCATTTCACCAGGTGGAGCAAACTTGCATCAAAATGGCTGTGGAGACCCCTCTATGCTACCTTTAGTTGTTTGTTTTCTGCTGCTGTTACTTGTACTCTAGGTTTTATCTGTCAGCAAAGTTACAGCAGTGTTTGATTTCAGATTTGGTGGAACCACTGTTGGGAGACTGAGGGAAAAGTGAGAGAGGACATAGATGTCCTCTCCGTTTCAGTAGTTTGGAGCTTGATGGTCCATTGTTTCAAGCATATCTAAATTAATTGCTCAATTTTTCATCCTGGTGTTTAAATTTGGCAGGAAATTGCGGAAAAGAAATTGCAGAAAGCAGCTTTGCTTTTTTTTTTTTTTTTTTCCCTCTGCATTGAGGGTTTTAATGTAAGGAAGAGACTTCTAATGAGAACAGAAATATTGCAAGCAAATCATTAAATTACATACAAGACAATGATCTATGCTTGTCTCATACTCCAGCAGCAATGACGGTAAACCTTGATACTGGATGTGGAAATGAAAGTGAACTCTCTGGTTTTCCTGTGATTTACAGCTGATGAAACTTGATGGTGGAACAAAAGAATAGACAGCTATCAAAAATGCCCTTTTGTCTAACAGCACAAGCAAGCGAGAGGTGCCCAGTGCCCTGCCAGGAAGATTTGGTGGCATAGCATGTGCTGCAGTTCTCAGTGATCCCATTTTGAGCGGATCAGGTGCAGTGCTCAACAGAAGCTTCAGAGCGCTAAGTAGTTGGGGGCGAATGAGTGAAACACTGACTGACTTGTGTTGGCAGATGGGAATTCAGGGATTCATTAGTCATGCTGTAGTCTCTTGTTTTGCAGTTCATTGTGATGAAAAGAGAGAAAAGAGTTGCCTTTTGATAGCTGAAGAGGGCTTTTAAATACTGCAGGCTGAAGGCCACTGTGCTTGAATGATGTTGTCTTCCGCAACAGTTGATCTTCAGGATAGTCATATTGCAGATCAGGGAGACATATATGATGGGATTAGGATTACCAGGCTCTGTTGGTTATAGAAAGTGGACTGCTGGACCTTATTTTGGAATAAGCAGAGAATGGTTGAAAGAGATGCCATCTTAAATGCATTTTCCGTAGGTAGGAGGACCATATTCAACTACAGCATAATCACACAGTACTGTAGTTCTCGTCTGACCAAATTAGGGGCTGTTCCTGTAAAAATCGGTCAAATGGAAGATAAAAATATTTTTTTCCAAACATTCTGCTTAATAGTATCTTTACGACACCCATATTTGGAGTCTACATCTGTCTTACATCACTTTCTCCCCAGGAGCATGCAATGTGCCTTAAGAGAAGCTTTGCCTTTCGATTCTTCTGTGATTCACTTTTGCGTGGAAATTGGGTCTAGACCTGTGCTATCTGTCAAAGAAATATAAGATGTGTGAGGCATACTGTCCTGGTCACATAGTTTTAATTTTAGATTGCAGGAAGGAGGAGGAAGACAAACAAATCTTTCCAGCCACCTACATCACCAGTATTGAAGTCACAAATGTCTAAAAGGGTGTTAGCAGAAATGACTACCAATGAAATCATCCATGTATGTTAATAGATGGGTAAATATGATGAAGTGAAAGATGCCATAAAATTAATAGGTGGAGAGACGTGAATATTTGTAACCTTGCTAATGTCTGTGGCAAAATAAAGTACTCCTGAATAAATTAGAATAGCAATGAGAGGAATAAGCTTATGAAAAGTTTGAAGTATGTGCTGTCAAAATTGGGCAACATCTCTTAATTGGTATCTCAGAGGTATGCTTCTGAGTGAGGAAACATGGACAAGCCTTGTGAAGGGCTCTGTCCAAGAGAAAACCAAGTTAATGGGTGTCAGGTTGCTTGGTAAATACTAGAGTGAAAAAGCCCTCCATGCAGTCAGACCAATTTCAAGTGACTGACTGCTGATAGCTGCTGGGCTAGAGCCCTCCAAACTTGTTTTCACCCTTTCTCCTACTGAAGTGTAGGTAAATAAAAAAGTTTAAAATAAGCATTCCTCACAAAGTAAGTGAGGTTTCACCAGAGTCTTTTAATACCTTGGCTGCCTCCAAAGACATTTAATGTTGTGCTTTCCCCAGGCTCTCTTATGTCCCTGTTGCTTTGCAAGCGTTGGAAAATGTTTACATTCGCAGTTAGTAACTCTTCTTTGGGTTGTAGTGCTGGTCACAAATACTCTTCTGGCTCTTAAAAGAAGGAGCATAAACTGTCCTTTTTTTTAGATGTTACAAGTAAGAATTATATTTGGAGGTGATCCTGACCTGTGTTGCTCTTTAGTTAGTCTGGAGAGGGACTTTATACAAGGGCACGTAGTGCTAGGAAAAAGAGGAATGACTTTAAACTGGAAGAAAGTAGATTTAACTTGGACATAAGGCAGAAGTTCTTTACTGTGTGAGTGGTGAGGCACTGGAACAGGTTGCCCAGAGAAGCTGTGGCTACCCCATCTCTGGCAGTGTCTAAGACCAGGCTGAACAGGGCTTTGAGCAATCTGCTCTAGTGGAAGGTGTCCCTGCCCATGTCAGGGGGTTGGACTATGTGAAATTTGAGGCTGCTTCCAATCCAAACCATTCTATGATTCTGTGATTCTAAGGGGACTGAACATTGCTTTTGTAGCTGTAGGGGTCCAACACAAGCAGCTCACTGCTGAGTCTTTCCAGGAATGGTGACTTTGACGTGCCTAAACAAAAATTAGAGGATCATGTTTGTACATCTCTTAAGGAGCTGCTTCTGCGCAAGTATGACCAGTGTCCTTGCAATGCTCTGAAGATCTAGCCTAGTCAAAACTGAAACCCTATCTTTGAATAGCTTCTGGATATATGTTCAGTGCAGAAGCAGCTTTTGTACGTGTGTGGGGGGTGAGGAACTGAAGCATTCGGTATTTCCAAAATGTTCTAACCATACTGTCAGTGTTGCTTAGCAGCAGAGGGTTTAAAATAGCGGTATTACTCAACAGTGTGAGCCACATTTGCACATGGTAATGTTCTGTGTCCTGTATTGACTTGCTGCATTATAGAAGTGTTAATGTAAGGAAAGTGAAGATAGCTCACCTCCTCCTCTCTTAACTTGATGAACAAGTGACTAAACAGTGACATGTCTTCTTTATGGTTGCAATAAGCAAATGTCCAGTACAGGCATGCCGCAGTGTTTTGGTCCCCATAGATGTGTGCATGCAGACCTCACTTGGGTGTAAAGGCCTTTCACACCCCTGTTTTTCTATGAGAAAGTTGATCTCTCAACCCAGCAGCTCACACTGGTGCTGACTAGGGCTGTGCTATTAATGAGGCATCATGTGGTTTGGGGACACTGGCAACACTGGGAGCAGGAGCAAGTGCAAATACCACTCACTGATCCCTTAGAAGTCTAACTTCTCAGTACTTGTCAGTGGATGTTTCCACTACTTATCTGCTTCCTGGTGATTTGGTCTTCTGGAGTGAATTTGAAATTGGCTGAGGTGGAGATGTTTCACGCACCATCTGTGGGATGGTGCATACTGTGGAGTAAGGACATGCAGGACTGCAGCTGTACTTGCTGTCTTCTCCAGAAGAGTGGAGTTACACTGGTGAGGGCAATAGATGGTGGTGGCCAGAGTGAAAAGTTTGACCCAGATATCAAGGACTTTGAGAGTTTTGTCTTCTACAGGATTAAACTAAGGGTGGATAGTTCTTAAACTTTATGGTAGCCTACTGGAAAATATTTGCTGATGTAAAGATGAACAGCCCAGTATATTGCATGTTTTACCTGCTTTGAAGAGCTTCAACAGTTGCTTTAGAGCTATGTATGTATCCCTTTAGCATTGCTAATGATCTTCCTAACAAACATGACTGTGTATTATTGTGTCAAAATAGGGCCATATTTTAAAGCCCTGAAGTTAATTAAAATAGTAACTGGATCTGTCATTAGTGTTTTGTGTTCCATACCATGGAAATAAAATGTTTATCAGATACAGCTGCTTAAAAGCTGACCTTAAAAATAAGGAAAATGTGTTTCTTAAGCAGATCCCTCTGTTTTGTTTTTTTTTTTTTCAGTATTAAAAACCGTATTGTATTTCTTCAGTGAAAGCTCATAAAAACCCATCTTAAATTACACAGAACATCACTTACGTTTATGGCTGTTTTATTCACCCTTTGCCTGAAGTGTGGGCCATTTTATGATAGGCATTGTCTCAAAACACAGTATATGAACACTGGAGGGGTATGGCCGTTAAGTTTAAATCTAAGACTGGGCTGTGTGCTAGTAAAACGCTTTGTTCAACCACTTTCAGAAAGAAATCTGGTAGTGCTTGTGACAAATAGTACAGTATAAATAGTGGGAATTAATTTCAATTTTAAATGCTAATTTAATGTTTTTAAGGAAGAGAGCCAAGCTCTGCACAATATAAATGAAGTCAACCGATTTGGGTTCAGGATAGCAATAGATTTAATACTTCCATAATCTCACCCGCCATTGCTTTACCAATATGGCAATGTAAGGTCTGAGAGACAAGGATGCTGGGAAAAAAAAAAAAAGATTACACAACTGTTTGCTTGGAAAAATGATGATTTTCAGTTGTTAAAATAAACCAAAACAAAACAGACATCACATTTTGGTCAGAAAAAGGACACCTGATATGCCAAGGGCTGATGCGTTTTTTCCCCAAAATGATTATGAAAGACTTGAAGGTCATATGACAGACCTCGTATTTTCCTGTACACATGCTTTGCACTACAGAAAGCAGCAAGCCTCTTGAGATGTCAGTTGGAAAGAAAACTATGCTTCTGTTTCCAGTTAGGCAGGGTCCTGTGAAACCATCTCAGCAACCTCCTGTAGCCTTGGTTCAAAGTTCCTGTTGGAGGTGCTTTCAGGGGAGTCCAGCTTGCAAATTCTTCAGGTGCACAGGAGATGGTGCAAGTAATTTGTGCATTACTGGCTTTTCGTATTTGGGCCATATGCTACCCAGCTGTCCTGTGCTGGCTGGTGTGCTTCTGAGCTGGCAAAGCATATTTAGTGAGTGTGATTCAAGAATGGTGCTTAAGTATGTATTACAAAAGGGAGAGAGCTTTTTACAGCTGGGATCTCTGTAAGTGAATTGGTCTGAACAGATTCTCGACTGCAGGAGAGGAAAAGAGGGGGATTGGAAAGCACTCGGTCCAGCTGAGTGCCATGTAGATACTATTTATCACTTCAGATTAGTCCCTAAACAAATAATTTCCCCATGTATGTGCATGTACTGTAACAAGGCCTTGAAATGTTTATCCCGTATTTCAGAAGTATCTTGTTCTTGTGGTTTCTAGTAACAGTGCTCATATATGACCTGTTTCCTGGATACTTTCCAACGAACACAAAATGTATTTAGTTAGAAGAAAGCAGATGAATGAAAATTAACTGGATAATCCTTTACATAACTGCATGCCCTTACTGATAAACTTCACAGAGATGAGGAGGATTTCTTCTGTTTGATGCAGAGCAAAAACTTGCTAGAGCTTGAAGTTCACAGGTGAGCAAAATTAGCTGTCAGTAGCATTACGGGACTCATCTGGGCTTCAGCAGGGCTTGGATTTAGTCCTTTGAAAGTGTTGTTTCTGTATGTGCCCTTGAAATGCGTGTTCCTCAGGCTTGCATGTTGCCTTAGATTATCAGTTTGTTTTCTTGGAGACCTGGTGACTCCATTCAGGAGGGATGAGACGCCAATTCATTCTGCAGCCTTCTGTAACTGTCCTAAAGGTTGGTTTCCTCATTCCCATTTTTTTGTTTTTGTTGGTTTTTTTTTTGCATCTGTGCATGCTTATGATCGTGAATGTCAACCTCTCAAGCTGGTTGTGGTGGAAAGGAGGAAAAAGCTCCACGTTCGAATGGCCACTGGCACGAGCCCAGGTTTGCCATGAGTGTCTCGCATTTGGCTCTGAGGCCAGGCCAAGTAAAGAGACACATTTCTGGGTTCTCTTTGGCTCTAGAAACTAGTTTAACATCTGGAGAAAATGCTTCCATGAAACGCTTTTCCCTTTGGGCAGAGATAGATGTGGACCCTGCACGTGAGCCACAGGCGAGCACCCGGATGTTTGTTAGCTCGCTCAGCTGCTCATCTGACAGCTCCTGGCTCCTGTGGGGTTGGCAGTGGCAGCCCTGGGGGAGCAGCACCTACCCTGCCCAGATGTGGGGTGACGAGCGCTTCAGGGCAGGCAGGGGGGCAGGTGCCTCTTCCTAGTAGACCCAGAAAGAGACATTTGTCTGCATCTTTTACCTCTAGGTGTGCCTAACATTATTTTTCAGGTCCACCAGATAAGTGATACGTGTTAAATGTGGTGTTATTTCTACATGTGATGGAGTATTGTGTGAACTACTGCATAGATTACATTGCTGATGAGGCCTATGCACACGCCCGACCTAAGTGTCCAGGGTGTCTAAGGTCTGTTCTTGTGCTTTCACACCTTGCCAATTCAGGATCTAAATAATGAAAACCAGATCTCAACTGCAGAACTTCCCAAGAGTTTGGTGCTTTCCCACGTCAGGCCAGTTTTACTCTCTTTGCCAGCCCTGTGTGTAGTACTCAGCGGTGGGCAGCACTTATGCATATCAACTCCTGTTCTGGGATGAGTTCCTGACTTGCCTTTCATGTTTTGAAGGGAGTTTTTCTTCTTAAAATTTTCCCTCCAGTCAAATGGACAACATGGTTCTTTTGCTTGTTTTTGTTTAATCCTAGGACTTCTGCTTCCAGACATGGATTGGCTTTACTCCGTTTCACCTGCCTGGGGTAGCAGTTGCTGCTCCCTGAAAAGGCATTGAGCCCGAAGTGTTTCATTAGCATGTGCTATCTGCAAGTAATTAAGAGGCAGGCTACAGGATGGCAAGCTATGACTTGTTTGTATTCTATCACTTTGCTGGCTACCTGGTAGACATTTATCTTCAAAGAATCCATTTTGGTTTTCCTTGTTGAGAGAGAGCTTGGGGTGTCACGCCAGTGCAACTTGTCCAGGGCACTCTGTGCAAGTGTACACCTGGCAATGCCTGTATATAGACTACCACATCATATGGTAGGGAAACCTCAAACTGACACAGAGCTGGGATCCATCCTTAACTGCTGATTGAGGTGTGCTGTTCAGTGCCCTTTTCTTAAGCCTGTGTTTTGCTTTTGATGGGTAGAACTGTCTATAAATTGATCCAGGAGCTGGTATTTGCGGAAGTCAAGCCAAGTGCAAAGTCCACTTAACATTTGGTGGATGTATTTTTTGATTTGTCAGTGTATTTTCTAGCGGTCCTTCCTCTGCAGTTTAAATGTCTCAGAACTGTGGAATGGGAGGGTGTGAGCATTGCAGTCCTAGATATCTCCTTGCTGCTTCCTGCCTCCTCCAGCCTTCATGTTGCTGTGGTAACTCTGAGTGCCTACAGGCATGGAGCAGTTGATGCCTATCCTTGCCTTCATGCTTCATAATCTTCTGTGCCTCTCAGTTTGTCACATGTTTTAGGGTTTAAGGATTCTTTTGACTGAGGTTGGGAGCTGCTAACTTCTTCAGATGGCATTTGTCTAAGGAAAGATGTCTTAGATTACTTTTGGCCATGCTGTTTGTTGTGTTGTTTGTGTTTGATTAGAATTCCTCAGGTTTCTTTTCCCAGTAAAATGAAGCACGTGGTTATGCAGTGTCCAAGTCACAGGGTAATAAAGAGCTCCATAACAACATTTCATTAGAAGTCAGTGTATATCACAGTTACTTTCATTTCTAACAAGAAACCCACAAACAACCCAATGCAAAATCAAATATGTGTACGCTGCTGTCCAGCTATCTGCGGCTGGCTGCGCAGTGTTTTTGCAATTCCTGTCCTGTGTTTTGTTAAATATCTTCTTGCTCTCTTTTAAATTACAAGACTTTTTTTTTTATCAATTATTACAAAAATTGAGAATTAAGCAGAATGTACTTTGCTCTCATTTTCTTCAATTAAATACTTTATCTTTCTCTAATTAAGCTCTTTATCATGAGGAATTACTGTCGTCTTATAAAAACAATTGCCAAAAGGTTATCTTCCTTTAATAATGGGACAGGAAATTGTGCTAGGGATTACAGGCCCTGTAGAGGCTTGCCAGTAAATCTTCCACATAAAATACTTCTAGGCATTGTAATTGCATACTGTACTTTGTGCTAGTGCAGAATCACATTCTTCCCTCGAGTTCCTCATGCCTTAAGATGGTACTTATGTGTTTAACATGCACTTGCTTCAGCAGCCAGAAAGTAGATTTAAATTGTGGGGGGAAAGAAAATGGCTTATGTTTTGCATATCCCTATCACTGGGCTACAAAGAACAGTAACACAGATGCAGACACAGACCAGTGGAGGGAAGGACGGCATGCCTGAAGGCAATCCCTGTTGCTGGGTATGGTTGTAGAGAAAGTGCAGGCAAGACTGAGGGGCTTCAAATCAGGCTCTTCAAAACGGATTAGGTTTATGGGGCCTGCAGTGAAATTGTGGTGTTTCACCCTTCATTTCAGATGAAATGCCCATGTACTTGAATCTCTTTCCTCATGACTTGGCTTGTGATTAACAACTACACAAGCTAGATAGTATCTAACTTGGGCAAGTCTTCCTGTGCCACTATTGTGCCTCTGACAATGTATACTGGGGAAAAAAAGATCTGTGAAAACTGTACAGGTCAGTGTGAATTCTTCCAGTCATCCCCCCTCCCAGTTTACTCCATGTTATGTTCTTTGCTTGGTTATAGTCCTCTAGCCAGGAGTCCATCAAAAATAAACATTGAGCATTAGAATACAAACAAATAATTTTGCTTATGATTTCTTAATTTTAATTAATGGAATGCCCTCTTGATAATTGAGATTAAATGTGTCTCTGGAAGAGAATTGTTTGGTGACAACCCCAAAGGGATAGAGGTTTGTTTCAGAGAGATCTTCTTACTAATGAACTGCTTTCCCAACTTTGCAAAGTGTGCATCCATCTATAGGAAAGGCACTTCTGGTTACTGAACTCTTAACATTTAATTGTGTTTGCAGGCACAAGTCTGAGCACTGTACGTTCAATTTTGGTTTAATGCAGCAGTAATGTGTCCAGTATATTGAATCTGAAAATAAAGAATTGTGCTATAGCAGCAGGGGTGGTATTATTGTAAGGTACAGTAACTTCAGGCCAAATCCATACCAGAAGAGGCTTCAGCTACCTAAGGCTGAATTTACAAACATGAAAATCCCTTCCCAGTTAAACTGAGAAAACTTGTGGGATCCCATCATTGTTCAGGGGGATCCCACCATTGCTCCAGTTTAAATCTGGAGCTCTGGGCAAAGCTCAGTCCTTCTTTCTAGTCCTGACCTGTGTTTGTACAAAAGGCAGAGAGGGGTGCAGAAGGAAGTTTAGGGCCCAGTGGAAGGTATCTCTGCCCACAGTAGAAGGGTTCAAACTAGATGATCATTAATGTCCCTTCTAACCCAAACCATTCTATGATTTTAGTAGGCGCACTACATTCAGGAGTGTTGTCTATCTCTTGATCCAACTCATATTCTTTGGTATATAAGGAGCTTTCTTCCCATGTCACAATTTAAAACTAAAACATAGCATTTTAAGCTGCCTTAAGTAGTCCAGTTCTACTGCTTATCTGAATATACAAAACTAAAATAAAAGCTAAGTTTGAGGTTTATAATATATTACTTAAATACAGAAATATCATTTTCCATCCCCAATTGCACCCTTTTGAGTCCAGTTCTTCAATGTCTCAGCAGGCCCCCAAATCTACGCTACATGGAAAATGAAGCTACCAGCTACTCTGAAGCCAAGACTGGTCATTATAAAACCTCTGTAAGCTGGCTGCCAGCCTTGGAGTTCATTATGAGGGAGGTCATTCTTCCTTACAGGAATGAATGTAGCTTTTGAGTGCATTTTAGAAGTTTCATTTAATCACAATGCGGATGAGTTGTTTTAGCTGTGATTGCCTGATGGGAAACTAACTTTCTTCTTCCTGGAAAAAAAAAATACTGTGTTGATTCTTACAGCAGCTTTTAGAACTACAGGATGTGATCTTCTTTTTTTCTTTTTTAAAGAGTTGAAGATTTTGGCACTAACGGAGGAAATTTTTCTCCCTCTTCTCTGCTTTTCCTTCAATACTGAGTAGTCAGTTTTCTTTTGAAATCTGTGAATGCACAGAATAAGGTCTTTAATGGAGCTCTTTCTTGAAGCATCCTCCCAAAGTGTATTTCTTTACAAATATTTTCAGCTCCTCCATAAAAATTGTGATTGCATAATGCTTTGAAGACTGTATCAGTTTCATATTTGGGTAAAATGGTTTTTAAGTGGTGGAAAGAAAGAAAGAATTTATTTTTGTCCATGTTGGATAGTCTTTCATGCCCCAGTAGAAGGCTTTGGAGAAGAATCATAGAATACCAGGTTGGAAGAGACCTCAAGGATCATCTGTTCCAACCTGTCATGGTTTAAGCCCAGTCAGTAACTCAGAACCATGCAGCTCATCGCTCGCTCACTCCCCCTCTTCTAGCAAAGTATGTTGCAGCACCCTGTCCAACTGAATCTTCAAAGCATCCAGTGGTGGGGAATCCACCACTTGCCTGGGGAGATTATTCTAATGGGTGGTTGTTCTCTTTGTTAAAAATTTTCTGCTTGTGTCCAGAGAGAATCTTCCCAGGAGTAACTTGTGCCTGTTACCCCTTGTCTTTTCCATGTGACTCATTGTATAAAGGAAGTCTCTGTCTTCTTTGTAGCCACCCTTTGAACAGTGGAGCAAGAAGCCAGGCTCACTTTGAAGGTTCATGGTATTAGCATGAAAAAACACATCCTCAGGCTGAAACACAAGAATTCCCAATGAGATCAAAGGAAATCCTTTTTTTCCCTGTGACAGAAGAGGTTGCCCAGGGTGGCTGGGGATGCTCCATCTTTGGAGATACTTGGTGTGGAGCACATCAAAGCCATGACAGTTCTGCTGTAACTCACCCTGCTTTGGCCAGCACACTGGACTAGAAACCATCAGGAATCCTTCATAAAAGTTCTATGATTCTGTGAAAATAATCTTCACTGTATGTGCAGTATCTGTGTTATTACATGAGTTTGTCATTCTACTGTATGACTGGAATTTTCTTATAATTGCTGACAGCAGCAGAGAAATGGAAATGAGGGGATGGTCTTGATAGAGGTAACAAGTCTACAACAGCAACTAGTCAGTGAGCAATTAGAGTTCAGGAGTTCAGCACAGCAAACTGCTGCATATTCAGGATATTATCCTGCAGCCATGAAATGGTGTCTGTAGAGGTGTACATTAGTCCTTGTCAGCTGCCTGAGGTTTGTCACGTGGTAAGTAGCTGTGAAGAGGTGTGCCCAGGATGGATTTTCATTATGTGCATAAAAATATGTTGGTGAATGAAAATTGTAAGTTTAAAATACTGCATAGCTTTAATTTCCCTAGTATAGACCTTTGCCAGGACCAGTTTAAAAGAATCCAGGCTCACAGCACTAGTTCGTGAATGCTCAGAAAAGCAAATAGCAGCTATTTCAAACACCTGTCTCCTCCCAGCAAAACTCCAGGACTTTTTCCAAGTAAGTACTTGTTTCAAAGCATGTTTAAGTACTAAATTTTAACCTAAACACATAAAGTGGCAGGGATATTCAGTTCTAATCCTCTGTAAGCTTTTTTATTTACTTTATGGTTGTTGGAGAGGATATTGACTGCCTGTTGCCAGAGAATCAAGATAAGTAAAAAGTCATGTCTTGTAGATGCTTCCCAACCCAAAAGGTCAGAAAGTAAAGATTCCTTGGCATTAATGAACATGAAATGTGTCAGCAGAAAATATTGTGCTGTTTATCCGAGAGGTTCCCTTTCTTGCTATTCTGAAGTAATTTCTTAAGTCGCTTATCTAATATGGTTGTGTAAGTGCTGTCCTGTTGCAGGCCATTGATGTAAAAAAACTTTAAAATCAATTAGGTATGTGATCCAGGCTGGAAGCAGCTAGGTAAGAGAATTTGGTTTCTTGTCTTATTTTGCATACTGGTATTCTTACGCTATTTTTTTCAAGTGGTAGGTGACTTGAGGAAGAGTACAGGCCTTAACAAAGCACTAGGCAATATTCACTGAAAGACCAAGTTTCTTGTTTTGAGGTACTTCTGGAAACTTTTTTTCTGGGAAGAACTCAACCAAGTAGCATTGAGATGCATCTTCTGTGCTGTGCAAAGTTGCAGAAGCCATTTAAAACCATTACGCTACTGAGCTGAGATGAAACTCTTTGTAGCTGTGACTGAAAAAGCAATTGGATTTTTTTTTCCTCCCTCCCGTCACCCCTAGAAGTGGAAAAGTAACTCATTTAATGTTAGCTGCTCCTGGAGTACCTGAGTTGCATAATCCAACAGGTCTAATTTAAGGGTGACTTACCTTCCTATTGACCAATGAAAAAAAACGGGGCATAAGAAAGTCTTGGCAGCACCATTTTAACAGTAAATAAATGCTATTGTGAGTAGATTATACATGACATAAACTGGCTTCATAAAAATCCTGTGGACTTCAAGTAGATTTTTTTTTTTTGGGTGGGCAGGTGGGGGAGAAGGATAATCTCTCTTTAATTCATTCAACCAGCCACAGGTGATGAAGATAGAACACTGATGAAGATAAAGTATCAATACAGTATTGTATCTAGAAACTGAATGTAGGTCACGATCCAAAAGAGGGAAGAACTGCAGTTAGAGAGGCACATAAGGTTTGTGATGGGTAATGAAACATGAGCTCTTGGTGTAAAGTACTTGGTAAAGGAACACAGCTGATCCCTGGCTACAGGACTGATGAAAATTCAGTACTGTGCGGAAGAGTTTGAATCACAAGATTTGCAAGAACAGTAAGTCCAGAAAAGCTGGGAGGGAGTGAGTTTTTGCTTTGATCTAAGTGAAATTTAGGTTGCTGCCAGGCCAGTCTCTGTGTGGAAGAATACTTCTACCTGTGGACAGAGATTTGATTCATAAGGCAGTAGCATAACAAGATTTGATGTCTGGAAGTTGGAATACAAAATGCATGCTACTAATAAGTAATACTCTGTACTATGCTGATGATTCATTTATAAAAGAAGTAAGCCAAAAATTTGGCAGGTTCGCCATCTGGTCAAGTCTTTAAAGAGATCAGATTAGCATTCTTTTTCCAGAAGAAATGGTATAGATTTATAGATTTGCAGCAAAGATGGAAGACGGTGAGATGATGGAAGACTCACTGGATGAAGTCTTATGGGCTATAATAATTTGGAAGCCTTATGATCTGGAATAAGTCTGTCAGGAACTGGAGTAAGGCCATCAGGTTTTTTCAGATAGGCTGCTGAACAGCTGTCAGACAGTAGCTGCCAGTTAACATAAAGAATGTGTCCTACATTGCCAAAAAGTCTAAGTGATTTTGGCAGTGGAAGAAAATGTGGGTTTGCTTCATAGTCTTTTCGCTGCAGGAAGGGATGATGCACATTATAATCTGTTCTAGCAGAGTAGTTCTTTGGGCATCAGAGGAAGCAAAAGAATATACACAACAAAAATTCATATGAGTGCCCTGCAGAGAAGAAAGGGCAAGACTAGATCTTGGAGTCTTTTACATGCACTTAAGTTCCACTCTTCAGGAAACTTTCAGAAGCAGCTTAGGAAATCATTTAATATTTTCTGCTGACAGTTGTGACTGGCTTGAAGCTCTGTGCATCATTGCATCAGAATAGGTTCTGCTGGACTCAGCTGTGCCAGTTTTGGGCTAGTGCTCTTTCACAGAGGTTTCACAGAGGCCTGACTGTCATCATTATGTATACCCAAATGGATGCTGGCCTTGTACTGATTTAGGTGTCCTTTTAGGTGACCTCCTAGGGCCTCTGCTCCCCTCATGGCAGGTGCATGTGGTGTGAGATGCAGAATGTAGACCATGCAAATGTTGAGAGGGAAACTGAAATCACTCATACTCTGAATTTTTTCATTTTATTCACAGTACTCACGTACTATTTAAAAGTGTGTCCTGTAAGTTCTGGGAGTACCATGCTCTGTCTAGCTTGGCAAGTCTTTACGTGGTATTATCTCCAGTTAAATGCCAATAAGAAAGTTATCTTCTGATGCTGCAGTGAGTCTTGTCCCCCTACCTGTCTTGTGACACCCTGACCTACTACAGCACACTATCACAAGGTGGTGGTGTAGTTTAGTGATTTGTCTCCAGCCTATTAGTGCAGACTGAGATCTCTGGGTACCAGATATTTTTCTAGAGCCTTCCACATGAATATCAACACTGTTTAGTGATGCTTCATTAGCAGCTCATTGACATTGCTCTTTGAAACTTTCTTTTGAGAAAGGAATAGATATAGCAAAGATGTCAAACGAACTTGAGCTCCTCAATTTGTACATATCTTCATGCAGTCTGTAGACATAAAAAAACCCAAACCAAAAACAAGGAATCCTAGACTGTATGGAGACCACTGAGCTCTGCCTTGTTCCTGCTTGGACGTACCTCATCTGGAGAGAGGCATGAGGAAAATGCCTATGTCAGCAGTCAGCTGACAGTGATTCCCAACTTTAGAAGTTGATAGTGAAACATTACGTTAAAATAGTCACTACTAAGTCCTAATCAATTGGAAATTGGGAATCGAGAAAGGATGAATATACTACAGAAGCACAGAATTATTCATATGCCATAGGTGTTTAAAATACAACTTTTCTACTAACATTGAGAATCTGCTGGAAGTCAGTCTTAAAAAAAATCTACTGTAATGAAACACAACAAAAGTTAAAATTAGTTTCCTCTCATAATAATCAGTAGATGTACGTAATTCGTGATTACTTAGCTCTTGGAGAGACCTGTGTCTCTAGCAAAACAATTCAGTAAAGCTGACAGAGTTCACATGAAGGAGGGGTTCAATGCACTTTCAAGTAAGTTTATTTGCTCAGCTAAAAATAAGCATATGCAAACATTACAGGGTTTGAGGGGAAACCAGCGAACCAGCTTGCTTTTGAAGGAAAGGTCTTATTGCCCATCTGTTTCCACGGAAAACCACCTCTACCTATCACTGTATTTTGAAGAACCACTATTGTTGGGGTCTTTTTGTTCTGCAGTGGGTGTCCAATTAAGCGCTACTAAGAAAAGTTAAAAAGTTCTTTTATAGTAATTCAGGAATAGCTCAGTACCATCAAAGATGACTAGTTGAATGGAATGCTATACCTCAAATACCATTTTTGTTGTTGCTGTTGAATCTTCACTCCTTTCCATAAAATACCTGCTTTGCTTTGCTGAAAACTCCCTACACTTTACATTGAAGGTCTTCTCCTCACTAACTCCAGACTATGCCTGTAGTTCGGGTCTTCCTCCTTACTAACTGGCAGTTTGCACTTCATCTGATCTTAGGAAATTCTCATGAGCTGCATGAATTTGATATGCTTTTCTGTAAACAGTGCTATATTTCAAACTTCCATATGATACCATGAGGGGTGAAGGAAGAGAGCACGACAAGTCCTCCTTTGCATGTGGGTAGATGAGTAAACCCTGGTGAGGTTCGCATGTGCTCTGGTTACTTCTGAGTAGCAGTCAAGTCTTGGGGCTCTATATGTGCCTCTAGCGGTGCTGTGTGAGACAATGGGGCAATGAGACAAAATCTGAGCAAAACTTTACCACCTTTTACCAAAAATATGTTTTGCATGCCAACTTTTCTGAGTCTTCAGCTGTAACTAGTCCTCTTTGTGATCATTCACTTAAAACTTACTCAACTCCAACTATTCACCAAGTCCATCTTGGCATACAGAGGCATGAGGTATGTCAGCATATGGGCTGATTACTTCCATGAGCTTTCCTTGAGCTTGGTGACTAGCTCTGGCAGCATGATTGAATTACTGGCATCATAATGCATGCTGGGCTGTGATGGTGCATTTGGAGAATATCTTGGGTATTGCATATTGGAGGGAGAGAGGGGAGCACCTGTCTAGAACTCGAGCCTATCTAGAACTAGAGAACCTATCTAGCACCTATCTAGAACTAGAGAAAGTGAGAAGAAACCCACTGGCAAGTTAGGGTGTGTTTCTGCTGCTTTACCTACATTTGTAATAGAAGTCTGTAACAGAAATCTATATGATCACAAGCAAAGATATTAACCCTTCCTCAACAGATGAGGCAATTCACACGTAGAAAGTTTCTAAAGCACAAGGCCATTCCTACTAGAGGACGGTTTTTTGTATTGGATATGTTGAACAGGCTGAAATTATATCTAATCAATGACTGTATAAGCTGGCCTTGTGCTAGAAGGCCATATGTTCACTTGTGCAGACATGGTGAACAGCATCTTCAGTGATTACAGATCTGCCTCGGAGCTGCTTACTCACTTGATGAGGAAGGTAGAGCTGGTGCCAGCCACCTGAAGTAACTCTGATGCTCACGGATGATACATGAACAGATGCAGCAGTGTATGAATATTCACGGCCCATTGCTGCCTGCGTGTTTTGTCACCATGGAATGGGGTCCTCAGCCTGTTGACTGGTTGGAGGCACCTCATCTGTAGGGGGGCTGGATCATCATATAAATGCTTGGATACTCAGAGCAGCCTGTGTATGCAGACTAGCATGGCAGATAGTGTATAAGCAAGTGCTTTCCTTTAAAGAGGAGGGAAGCAGGCATGAGTGCAAAGGGCTCACCTATATGGAGTTACAGCTGGGAGCTTTTTCTCCATTCCATGGTAGCAAATTGTCTTTCATCACCAGATCCACAAATCCTGATTGTGTGTGGCAAAGCTAGCAGGAATGTGTATGTGCATGCACTTTTTAAGTACAGTTCTCTCCAAGAAGGGAAGGGAAGGAAAGGAGTGTGTTATAAAGGTGGACAAGTAGTAGCTCAGTGTAAAATCTGTCCTGGAAATCTGTCTCAGCCTTTGAGAAAGTGCTGCGAGTGCTTTTTGGCTGTTTTTCTTTCTGCTTGAGGACTTAGATAACAGCAGTAGTTCAGGGAGCCAATAGGAGACTCGGGGAAGGACCAGAGCAAACAAGATAGCTTTGCTGTAATCTATTTCTATAAGGAGTGGTGATCATTTACCTTTCACCAGAGTTATGTTGTTTCAGTGGGGAGATAATGCCTTGGATTGTATAAGCGGACTCTGGAAAACTTTTATTGAGCTGGAGGAAAAAAACGCATCCCTTTGTCTTCGAGGTGTTTTCTGTTTGTCCCCTGATATGAAGGACAGATGAAACAGGCTAATTTTGGAAAAATAAGAAGTCTCCTCATTTTGCTTCACTGCCATTTTTACTGTTTCAGATAGCTCTGTCTTTTTAATACTGCTTTTGCTCTGACTCTTGTTTTGTGGGAGACTGGCTCCAGGGTGGATGGATGGCTTCCAGAGCTGTTTCTCACATGAGGAAAAAAACATTAGCCAAGGAAGGAGGCAGAGGAGAGGTATTGTTCAGCTCAGTGTCTCCAAACAGGAGCACTTAAATCCTCCAAAAGTGGGGATTGTGTTAGAAGATAGGAAGATTTGTAATCACTTGCAGTGATCTGGAGTCATTTTTACATCCGCCTGTACACCATCAATGGGCAAGTGGCTTTTCTGATCAGTTCCAGAAGAAACTGGAGATATTTTAGTTGTCTCAGTATCTCTGTGGGTTTAGTCCTTAATTATCCTCTTCTGCCATTCTGCTGAAGTGCGTTTGTTAATCACTCCAGAGTACTTTAGCTTCTTTCAACGTATTAAATTCCACTTGGATACTTTTTAAAGTGTTTGCGCAGCATATGCCTTTCTTATGGGTATGGGAAATAACCACAGTCTAAACAAAAGTGCAGTGTTCTGAACTCCACATCCATGTTGTTATCACATAAATTAGTACGCTCTGTGCTGTTACGTAAGGTTTATCTTGTGTCAGAATAATAAAAGCTGAGTGTGCTGAAAGGCTGATAAGCATGCTGTGAAGAAGTAGGTCGTTCAAAGTCTTGTGCTTTAAAATAACGCCTGTTGCTCTGCTGACTGCTGCTGGTAGGATAGTGTGTCTTGAGAACTAGTATGAAGTGTAAAAGAAAAAGAGAAAAAAGGACTTTAGAAGGTGGTGGGGAGGAAATGGTGTGTTTTTCAGGCAGTTCAGGTCTGAGCTTTGTCAGCCTTGAATTTCATATTGTCTCTGAGCCACTCTTATACGAAAGGACTACGCGAAAGCACAGCTGTTCTGTATTTCTGGATATTAAAAATGGACAAAGTGACTTTTCAGTAATACTGCTGTAGCCTCAAGGACCGAATGTAAAAAACAAGTACTTCTGTTGGCAGGTGGGAAGTTTAATCCCTTAAAATGCAAAATAAAAAATTAAAAAAAAATTGATGGTTGTGCAGATTCTGATGGTAGCCTGCAATGAGGGCAAAGGGACAAGCACCCCACAGCTGCCAGCAAAAATCACTGCTGGCAGTGTGTGTGCATAAACTAACAGCGCTCTTCCAGCAGCCCTTAAATAAATGGCGGGGGGGAGAGGGGAAGTTCATCCCTGATACCATGGTTCTGCACAATGATCCCCTTTCTGGGTGCCGGGGTCACAGCTGCTGTCTGGAGATTATGTACAGAAGCACTCTTCTTCTCGGGAGAGTGAGATTTCCTGGAGGATTAAGCACAGGCTGAAAGCAGGAGGAGTTATTCAGAAAGGAGACAAAGAAAGCAAGCCTATGGTCATGACAGGGGAGGAAGACAGTGAGCGATAAGACAACTGTTCAGAGTTGCTGCTTGGGCAGAAGATTCTCCTGTTTTGGTTCCTGAGGTGGTCCAATTGTGAGGTGAAACCCACTGTGGGTTTGGCACAACCCTGCCTGCTTGTAGGACTTGAAGCACTGCTTTCCCACTTACATGAGAGGTGGATGCAGTCTGATAAAGCTCTGCCATCTCCTGCATCTGAACTGAAGTAATTTCTTTGCTCACATCTCAAGTCCCCTGTAGTCATCCAGAAATAGTGATCAGTGTGGTAACCTGAATCCCCATGTAAAGGTACATTTTTGCTACCCATCTGCTCAAAGCTATGCTTTTTTTGCATTTTCCTTGGTCACAAACATGGTATCAGCATCCCTTCTGAGCCTGCTGCTTTGGTGCTTCCTCCTTCCTGGCTTTGTATGCCATCGTACCCCCTGCCTTTACTCTCTTATCCTATTACACCTCTTGGGTGCACACATTCCTGGGAAAGTACCCAGAAAAATCGTTCTACCCACGTATCATGTGCCATCACCTCTGTTTTGTGTAGGAAGGTCTTCTATATTTGAAACCAGGGCCATCTGTCTTGTTCCTAAAAAAAAAAAAAAAAACAACCCACCAGGTTTCTGGCAGTTTTCTTCAAGGGTGATGGTCACAGTTCTTGTGTATAACTTCAAAAGGAATATGCAACACATCCTATAGTAATAATATTTGAAACTTCTGTTTCAGTCAATTCTAAAGTTGAGTCTTATTTCACTTACTAGATCAAATTTCCCACAGCTCCCATATGGTGGCTACTTCTTTTTAGTGGCTTTAGAATCTACCAGTGCTTTTTATAATCTGAAACAAATGGGTGCTGCGCATAATGTAGGAGAGGTGGAGGCAGAGGAGGCTGACAATGAGTGCATTCAAATGATGTGAAAATACAGGTGGGGAAAAAAACATGACTGTATCAGTAGAGCTTGTCAGAGGAGGTTTAAGGCATGTCATGTATTAGCACATCATAGCTATTTTGAAGGCAAGATAATGAAACCTCTTAAAAGGAGAAAGATTCTAGAGGGACACTAATGAGTAAGTATTGGGTGCCAGTGTTTAGATGTGATGTCATAGTTGCTAGTTATTTTCCCTGCTGCATGGGTATCTCCTAAGTGCTGTATTGAGTCTTAACCATCTCACTTTTAAAACAGCATTTGCATTTGCCTCTGACTGTAAAATCTTCTCTAAAAAGAAACATTGATGAATACATTGGTAAGAGTTAAAATACTGCTGTTGCAGCTGAAAATAGTTCATGCTTTTGATGTTGCATTTAGACACAAACCTAAATAAATGGTAAATGATACAAAAGCTATTGAGAAGAGAAACCTGGTATAAAACAGAAATGTAACCTGTGCTGCTCACTTCAGTCCCTGGGTTATACTTCTGTAGGAGATAAATGCTGAAGAGAGCTACCTTGCCAAGGACAAGCTGAAGCAGCTTCAGTATTTACCCGCGTTTTCAAGAAGGGGAAAATGGATGACCCAGGGAATTACAGACCAGTCAGTCTCACCTCTGTGCCTGGCAAAATCTTGGAGCAGATTCTCCTGGAAGGCATGCTAAGGCACATGAAAAACAACAAGGTGCTTGGTGACAGCCAGCATGGCTTCACTAAAGGGGAGATCCTGCCTGACCAATTTGGTGGCCTTTTATGATGGGGCTACAGAACTGATGGACAGGGGTAAAGCAGTTGATGTCATCTACTTGGACCTCTGCAAAGGACATCCTTGTCTCTAAATTGGAGAGACATCAATTTGATGAATGGACCACTCGGTGGATAAAGAACTGGCTGGATGGCTGCACACAAAGATTTGCAGTCAATGGCTCAATGTCCAGCTGGAGACCAGTTACGAGTGGTGTCCCTCAGGGATCGGTGTTGGGACCGGTCTTGTTTAACATCTTCATCGCTGACATGGACAGTGGGATTGAGTGTGCCCTCAGCAAGTTTGCCAATGACACCAACCTGTGTGGTTCGGTTGATACACTGGAGGGAAGGAATGCCATCCAGAGGGACCTTGACACGCTTGTGAGGTGGGCTGATGCCAACCTCATGAAGTTTAACCATGCCAAGTGCAAGGTCCTACACCTGGGTTGGAGCAATCCCAGGCACAGCTACAGGCTGGGCAGAGAAGAGATTCAGAGCAGCCCTGTGGAGAAGGACTTGGGGTTGTTGGTGATGAGAAAATGAACATGAGCCATCAGTGTGTACTTGCAGCCCAGAAAGCCAACTGTATCCTGGTCTGCATCAAAAGGAGTGTGACCAGCAGGTCGAAGGAGGTGATCCTGCTCCTTTATTCTGCTCTCGTGAGACCTCACTTGGAGTATTGTGTGCAGTTCTGGTGTTCTCAACATAAAAAGGACATGGAACTGTTGGAACAAGTCGAGAGGAGGGCCACGAGGATGATCAGGGGACTAGAGCACCTCCCATGTGAAGATAGGCTGAGAAAGATGGGGCTGTTCAGCCTGGAGAAGAGAAGGCTGCGTGGAGACCTCATAGCAGCCTTCCAGTATCTGAAGGGGGCCTATAGGGATGCTGGGGATGGACTCTTCATTAGGGACTGTAGTGATAGGACAAGGAGTAACGGGTTCAACCTTAACCAGGGGAAGTTTATATTGGATATAAGGAGGAAATTCTTTCCTGTTAGGGTGGTGAGGCACTGGAATGGGTTGCCCACAGAGGTTGTGAATGCTCCATCCCTGGCAGTGTTCAAAGCCAGGTTGGACGAGGCCTTGGGTGATGTGGTTTAGAGCGAGTTGTCCCTGCCCATGGCAGGGGGGTTGGAACTTGATGATCTTAAGGTCTTTTCCAACCCTAACTATTCTATGATTCGGTTTTTTTGAATCATGAGTCCTAAATGGGAAGAGTACTGATGACTGGCTGCATCTTGTAAACTGTGGTAGAACCTAATTAGCATGAAGAGTTTAGGAAACTCTTGCAAAGTTTTAAAAAAATAATATGTGAAAGAAATAGCTTAGCTAAAAAGTCAGAGAAACATTACTGAAGTGTTCCTTGGGGTTAACTTGAAAGCAGCTTTCTTGCTCCTGAAAGATGTAGCACACACGAATGGGAACCTATTTTATTTGTTAACATTTTCTGTTCAGATAATTTGGTACGTTTAAAGGTATCTGTTGCACGTAATTGACCCCTGTAGTTTCGAGTCCATCTGGAAATCTAGGCATTTACTGTGAAGATCAATAAAGTTATTTTAGTGCTTGTGAAAACAATTTTTATGGCCTAGTTTATACATTAAAAGGATAATACCCCTGTCTTACATTTGTGAAGTATCTGTGCAAACACTAAAGGAGAGTCTATTGGGTTTATGTACTTTGTTTTCCAACACTGTTGTAATGGCATGTTTCCAAGCAAAAACATACTTTCCCTCTAATCTTACTCACTTACATGCACATCAGCTATGCTGTATATCAAAGAAAGGTTAAATTTGGGCTGAAATGTGGCCTGAAGGAGAGAGGGAGGCAGAAACTCATAAATGCATACTGTGGGGGAATACTTATTCTTTTCCCATGTCTCCAAATTCAGGGTTTACACCAGCTTTGAGAAGCTAACGCTTTTTGAAAAGAAAATGATGAGTTGCATAGTAGAAATTACAAGTATTTTAAGATAGAAATAGCTCCTTGCATGACTTCCCTCTCTGTTGCAGTTCTGAATATCTGCTCAGCTTTGGGTGTTCAATTTCTTTTTTCGGTGGGATTGCACAGGCCTTATTTGCACAGCATATCCATAACAGTGCTTCAGCTTGTAGGGGTGGAAAGTGGGAACCTCTGTGTATTGTTAGTAGGTATTTTGTGTCCTTAGGAAAAATCTTGAGCAATAGTGAGGGTAGACCTCATCAGATGATTCAAAACTGTGGTTGAATTACATTTGACTTGTGTAGGGCATCTCACATATTTGGTTCCTACATCTTTGATAAATTTGTGATATTTTGTTTGTTTGTTTGTTTGTTTTAATGAAGCTCTAAACCTTTTCTCTTTGAAATATTTAGAAGAGGGATGATACCTTGTCAGCATCTATGGTGCTGTAGGTATAGCAGAGGTAGAAAGGAAACAGGAGTACGGCTGTTAGAGAGAGAAGGGTTTGTATGTTTCGAAGCATATGGGCACTTGAGCGTTTCTGGAGTTGTTCAGAGGTACATCTCTATGAGAAAGCCCCACTGTAGCAGGACACAGGATATTCCTTCCCAGTTTGGGATCAGCTTGTGCAGCATGCCTGTGACCACGAAGAATTGTGATGTGAACGATGGGCCCCATACAGGCACTACACTTCAAATAGGAATGACCAGTATGCATAGGATGTGATGTGGAGAGGCACTTCTTTCTCCTCTCACCCTGCTGTGTGCCAACTTGCATCACTGTCCTGATGTTGAACATAATGTGGGCGGTGGCCCAGCTCCAGTATTTGGTGTTCCCCACTCTCCAGCCTTGATTTGAAAGGATTTTCCTATTTTATGGGGCCCTGTTCCTCTGTCCCAGAACAGCTTTGGGAACCCAGAATGCTTTTTTCATGTAACATCTCTGCATGTATGTCTAAACAGGTGATGAGGCTCTTACATTTAGAACAGAAATTTTAGGCTGGCAAATCTCTACATATCCTGAGAACACTGAAAATCACCTGTGCCTTAACTTGATACTTCCTGCTAGATTCCCCAAGTCAGAGCAGTGTTTAGAAAGTAGTAAAAATAGTAATGATCCAGGAAGTTAATTTTGTTACACTGAGTTAATAGGACAAGAAAAGAGACATGAGGGACATGTCCCGCTTCATGGCAAATCAGTTTCTAGTTGTGTGCCAGTAGTTTTGGGGTTTGTTTTTTCATGGGATTAATACAGAAGGTCAGAAACTATTTCTGCGTGCAGGAGCAGGCGTAGTATGTCCTGAACATCCTCTGTGCCTTCTCACTGAAAACTGAAGCATGAAGCATATTTTGAGGTACTATATTGGTCACTTGCATAAAAGAAAGTAGCAGTAGGGGGGATACTGGGACAGTTAGTAACACTAAGTGTGGAAGTGAGAAGGTAGTTTTGTTTTAGCAAGGTTACGACTCATTATGTCAAAATGAATGTAATGAGGATGGTTTATTTTAGCTTAGATATCATACCTGTTGGGGTCCAAGAAAAAAGCAAGTGAACCTTTGGTAGGAAAACTGTCAGAGTTCAATACCCTGTAGTGATCTGAGTTGTAAAAGCCCCTCTCATCACATGAGAATAGAGCGCTCTTTCTGGAGCCTTCTGAAAGGAAGAGTGGTGCCTTTGTTGGTAGGGTGCTGCCCTGTGCCAGAACACCACAGCGGATGGCAGCATATGCTGTGTATTCATCTTTGGTCTGAATCCAGTGAATCCGAAGAATAAATGGAATTTGAGGATATTTTCCTTGATTGGTAAAGTACTGTGGTCAGGTCCCTTTGGAGCATCAACAACAAGAAAGGCACTGCTTTACCTTGCCCTGACTTCCTTTCTTCTCCACATCGCAGATCCTGAAGAGAAAATTAGATGGGTGAGATGTAGTGTTTCCTAATCAGTGGAAGCCTTTGTTTTAACTCTGCCTTCTCTTTTCTTGATCTAAGTTCAAAGATATGAGACTGTTTTACTTGAAATTTCTGTTGATAGGTCCCATCCTCAAGAAGCCTAGATCTCATTGCTGGGTTGACCATGGCTGGATGCCCACCAAATCCACTCTATCACTCCCGTCCTAAGCTGTACAGAGAAGAAAAAATGTTACAAAAGCTTGTAGCTCGAGATAAGGACAGGGAGATCACTTAGCAATTATCATGAGCAAAACAGACTTGACTTGGGAAAAAAAAATAATTTATTGCCAGTCAAATTGGAGTAGGATAATAGGAAATAAAACCAAATCTTAAAAACACCTTCCCCTCAGCTCTCCTTTCCTCTTGGGCTTAACTTTACTCTCAGATTCTCTACCTCCTCTCACCCAGCGGCACAGGGGAATGGGGGTTGTGGTCAGTTTATCATGTTATCTCTGCCACTCCTTCCTCCTTAGGAGAGGTCAGCTTGCACTCTTCTGCTGCTCCAGCGTGGGATCCCTTTCACAGGAGAGAACTGTCCTTCCCACGGGCGTCAGTTCACACAGTGCTCCAACTTGGGTCACTTGCATGGGATGCAGTCCTTCAGGAACAGACTATTCCAGCATGGGTCCTTCCATGAGGTGCAGCCCTTCCGGAGCAGACTGCTCCAGTGTGGCTCCCCCGTGGGGTCACAGCTCCTGCCAGCAAACCTACTCCATCACAGGCTCCTCTCTTCATGGGGCCACAGGTCCTGCAAGGAGCCTGTTCCCGCATTAGCTTCCCATGGAGTCACAGCCTCCTTCAGGCATCCTTCTGCTCTGGTGTGGGTTCCTCCATGGGCTACAGGTGGAGATCTGCTCCACCATGGACCTCCATGGGCTGCAGGGGCACAGTTGCCTCACCATGGCCTGCAGTACAGGCTGCAGGGGAATCTGCTCCAGTGCCTGGAGCACCTTCTGTCCTCCTTCTACACTGGTCTTGGTGTATGCAGGGATGTGTCTCTCACATACTCTCACTCCTCTCTCTGGCTGTAGTAACTTCTCCCCCTTCTCAAGTGTGTTATCTTAGAGGTGCTAGCACCATCGTTGATGGGCTCAGCTTTGGCCAGTAGTGGGTCCATCTTTTATCCCGCTGGCATTGGTTCTCTTGGACACGGGGGAAGCTTCTGGCAGCTTTTCACAGAAGTCACCCCCCACCCTGGCTACCAAAGCCTTGCCATGCAAACCCAATACACCACCTTTCTGTTACCTGTAAGAACTGCAGCAGTACATCCATTTGTAAACAGAACTGAAATCTGTTTCTGTGCTAAGCTGTCATGGCAGTTGATCGGACAACTCATCTTGGAAGGAGTGCTTGTAAGTGAAGTTCTGCTCATCCTCGCATGAGTGAGAAAACAGATCTCCATTTTGAACTTTAATTCCCCTGTCTCCTGCCTAGACTGGTTAATTACTCTCATCCAGCTGTTAATGAGTGAATGAAGACTTCTGAAGGGCAGTTGAAGCCCTTCCTCCTTTTGCTTTGACATGAGACCTTTCATGTGGTAGCATGGAACTCTTGTCCAGTATTTTGGTACCAAGTTGTGAAGTGCCTCACAGTGCGGAAAAATGTGTGCCCTGCCTGTACGAGCAATTTATAAGCTGTGGTAGCAAAATACTTCCAAATAATGAATAGTACTGTCCAACCAGCCTCTTTTGGTCAGTAAGTCACCATCTGGTTATGCATGGTCTGAAGTACAGCAAGCACATCTTTAAAGCAAATGTGTAGCTATTGGAGACCAGGAAGAGCTTTCCTGGGGAGGGAAAGTTGGCTTGTTACTGGCAGAGGTGGTGCATCAGAGGACAGTGCTAGTCATCAGCAAACAGACACTTGGGCTGTAGGTGCTTGATGCCGCAAGGATGTTTTGGTGGGAAGGGTGTGAGAACATCTGCCATATGTCTACAGTTAGACCTCAGTCACTGCCGCATAGCTGCCATATGGACATCATACAGTACTAGTGCCAGGAACTCTTTGGTTCTGATGGAAATCAGCAAGTGAAATGCCTGTCCTGCCAGGTAGTGCAGATCTGCAAAAACTTGGTTAACACTCTACAGGAGGGACCATGGAGCTGCGTGGGCTGCTTGGCACGTGGCAGGGGAAAAGTGGATGGTTGAGGGCAAAGTGTTTGTGCACAGCAGAGACTGTTGCGTTATCTTGAGCATTGCTGCCAAGGAAATCAGGGAATGAAGATGGATCCTGATCCTCAGGAATATTCCCTGATGAAACAGAAGAGTCTGAACAAAGCAGGCATTTCTCTTACAAGACTCGTTCTGCAGGCTGCATCCCAGCATTTTTTTCTAAACAGTTTCTATATCCACCTCACTTGCAAGCTGCCTGCCTGGGATCTCATTGGCATTCTGCTTTTCTGCTGTAGTCTCATGTTGTTAAGGAACGTGATTTTTGTTCTTAGCTGTGCCGCATATAGAAAATTACATAAATACCTTGGAAATCTTAGGAGGGGAAAGAAGGAAAGAAAGCCAGGCCCCAGAACACCAAACCCTTCTGAGAAACATTTAGACCGAGGAATCTTATGTCTTCCTCAGAGAAAAATCTGCTTAAAACAGGGGAGAAGCAGAAATGCCTCTTTGCCAGGAAAGCCACAAACTGGCTTCCTAATGGTTCAGCTGTGCTAATGAGCAATTACAGACCAACACACTGAGCTGAGGTAGATTGGTTCTCCTAGCTGCTGTTGCTCTAAGATGTTTTGATATGGAAGAGCTTTATTCTCCTCTCCTCCCTGTGTGTGTCATTTCCATCTCCTTCTCCTGCCCTCCTTTCCCTGGTAAATAGCTATTCACTTTCTAATTTGAAGCAATTTCATAAAGATTGTACTTCTGAGGTTCAGCTCTCCTGTTTGTAACCCTCAAGTTAAACCAAAGGATAATCCAAGGGGCTGGGGGAGCTGGTTTATTTTTCCTTGTACCACAGTGATTTAATTTCTCATTGAAAACTGGTATTTTCAGCAGTGTGCCCCTGGTATGGGGGGAAATTGAGCTGTGGGTACAGGACTCTTTAGAGTGGGTTACTGTGCATGTGTTTGAGTTCCAGAATCCTTGATGACAGGGTTCATGCTAGTGCTGGGGACAGCCGGACAAGCTCACCGGGGGGTGGACCTTCAACCTGCAGTTCCGTGGAAACACTGCAAGGACACCATGTTGCTCTCTGCCACATTGAAAGAGCAGCTTTTTAAATTTCTTTAAAGTCTGAAATGTGTCAAATAATATAATTTACTAAAAAGCTTTTATCAGTCGTTCTTCCTTTTTCTTAGAAGGGTGAAATTTGTTAGATATGTTTGCAACTTGGGAGAGAGAGGGGGAATAAAACTTCAAACAGTGCTGCTAAAAACAGCCTGGGCTGCTTTTGTTTGGACTTTCAAAATGCAGCAGCTTAAAGCCTCCATTGTATGCAGGGGGAAATATGCTAATTCGAAGCACATTTCCCATCAGAAGCCCTTTCAGTCCTGTCATCGTTGAGATATGAAGGATGATAAAAGCGGGGAGAAGGGGGAGGCCCGTATCTATGGGAGCACGGCTGCTGGTTATTGTGCACTGGGAGCGGGACTGAATAGGGCTGACGAGCCCAGTCACCCGTGAAGCCGCAGGGCTGTGTGGATTCCCATGGGCGCCAGCTGCCCCCAAAGCCTGCCGGGACCCCAATCACTGCTGCCAGGGCAGGAGTCCTCGAGGGTGCTCCCCATGTCAGCCACCCTGCCGCCAGCCAGGACAGGAACTTGAGGGTTGCCATCAATATTAACAAGCACCAGCCAGCATCACCCATCCTGCAGCCCTGTAACCCAGAGTTTGTTTCTGGGTAACACAGGCAGCGACTTTCTGTTCACTCTAAGTGCAGTTGAAGCTGAAATAACTGATTTTTCCTGACAAGGCCCCCTTGCTTCCTTTACAAGTTGCTGATGGTTGTGGGGCAGTGGTGCTTGCTGGCTGTGTGTCACTGAGCTCTCTCAGTGGAAACACGCCTTCAACTCGGGAAATGGGTGCTGCTGCAGTTGGGGTAGCATTTTTCTTCGCGGTTATGAAACAGAAGGGAACCTGTGAAATGGTACTTAGTCTGTTACAGCTCATTCACATGAGTATGTTTTAGGTTGAAATAACTACATTCATCCGTGTTTGGTATATAGTAAAAATCTGTAAGCCCTACTCTTCAAATACTGTGTGATATATATAAAAAACTAGGATTTGGGGGTTTTCTTGTCTTTTTTAAAGTTGGGTTTTATATCGGGAGTCTGACCCTGTTGGTCTGGAGCTGGGGAGATGCTCAGTTTACACAGGATGACTACCTTTTCTGTTTTCTTTTCAACAGGTGCTAGGGTTGTTTTATTGGAAAGAATTTGGGATTAAATGAACTCGAGGTTCTGCTCATGTTGCTATGATATTTACTTGGAAACAGTTTGAAATGGCAATGAGAATTTAGTTGTAGTTGTTTGTCTCTATAAACCTGCAGTGTACTAATGGCAAATTAAACTATGAAAATGGGCTTTTGATTGCATTTGCAATCTGGTGATGTTCTTTCTGCAATAGAAGTATGTGCTGCACTCAAACACACAATCGGTTTAAATATTTCTGAGGACCATAGCTGGAATTAAGTGCTTAGAAATACTTTTAAAGCTGTGGTTGGTCTTCAGTAGTAGAAACTTATGAACAGCCAAATCAGGCCTGTTGATTTAGGCTTGGTTTGAGAAGCTGTGATTTTTTTCTGCAACCTATGGGCAAGACTCTGTTTTGCAATTAAAGGAGCTCTATCCCACATTGAGCAACATGACTTGGGTCACCCCTAGAATGGTGAGTGCACAATTGACATAGTGCAGTTTTTTAATTTGGAGACACACTTCCTCCTATGGGCCAAAGAAATAACCTTAGCCAAAGGCTTGGCCTTTGTTTCTGCCTTTTGCTTTTTTCCATTGGTTTAGAGTTTAGGGATTTGTGGGATTTTTATGTGTTTGTTTTTCAATATATCCATTCCTTCTTTTTTTCCATGGTTCCTTAGCTGCTTTCTTTTCCTCTCCAAATGATACAGAAAGGTGGAGCAGATGATGGTGCTTCAGGAATCGATAGTGGTAATAGATACGCAAGGTGTGTCTATATTACTACTGAAAGCAAAAATACCCGTTGCCATTTTCAGTAATGAATAGGAGGATCTCCAGAGCAAACACATCATGATAATGCTTAGTTGGCTACACTTGGAAAACTCTGAGTGCAAGAGAGATGGTTGCAAATGTGCTGAAACCCTGAGAAAGGAACAAAACAGGATGGGAATGATACAAGGAACAGATGAAGGAGAGTAGATGCTAAATGAATTTCATTCTGACTCATGATACAGTGCAGAAACTATGCCTTTCAGCTGTTTAAAACAAGTGAATGTCATCTTTGGAAAGAAACAGGGAAATGAGGATGTAACTAGGCACTTTCAGGGTGGGATTGCTCAGTAGAGAGTTTGTGGTTTTCAGGTGAAGGGACTGGAGGCCATTTCAGAGGCCAAGTTCTTGCTCTTTCTGCCCTGTGGTGGGGGCCTGGCCATTAGCAAGCCTTCCTTTTTGCTGGGCCTCAAAACCTGCCAGGCTGAAGGATGGCTGGTCCCACAAAACAACTGAAATTCTCTGAGCTTGCAATGCTTAAAATTAGGTGAGAAAAAGTATAGGAAATGTATACAGTAGGGAATAATCCTGCCCTGGCAAAGGATTTTACTTGACAGCCTATGTGGGAATCCAGGTTGAAAGCTGCTACTTTGTCCTTAACTCACCCTACAGCACTTTTGTCTCGGAGCTCACTTTGTATGCAGGATCACCCACTGCTGAGGTTTGGCAAAAATTGAGGCGTGACATGATCCAGACGGAGCTCCAACCGTGCTCATGGTTGGCAGGTTAAGTTAGTCCCTGTTTATAAGGTAGGGGGTGGGGTTTATTTAGTTGTGCTGAACTCCCCAAATGCACACTTACCTTTTTATGGCTGCAAGTGAAAGGCCTGTTAAACACGTCAGCGGCCATGGTTGTTGTCCACCGGTGGCATTCTGAAAGGCATAACACAGAAAGAACCACTACTTTATACATGACTGGGATCCCAATTGATGCAGCTAGAAAGAGGGTATTGGAAAAGCTAGCCCAGTCAGAATTGCCTGGCACATATTTAGTTGATGAGTTAATTGGACACCCTCAAAGTGGAACTTGTTAATGTCCTGCCCTGTTCCTAATGAGGGTATCTGCTCTTGCAAAGCATACAGTTATTAACTGGGGACTCTTCCGTTAATGTCTTAACTGAGAATTTCCTGACTAGTGCCTTGTGTGCGAACATAACCTATATTTACAATTCAACAGGCAGTCCATGGCTGCATGTCAGAAGCAGTCCGGGATCTTTCCCAACGCATAGTTTAATTACACTAGAATGGGAATTTTCAGTATCAGGGAAACAGCTGCAGTAATGGTGACTTACAAGGTGCTGAAACTTTAAACAATGAATTTCAGTACCTTGTACCAATCATTATTTTGATGCTTCCTTTGACATCAACATTTTGACTGCCATATTACATGGGTTTTTCAAAACATCAACACACAACTACCCAATAATCCATGAGTGGGTCTTGAAGCAACCTGTAGCTGAGCCTAGTGTTGGTAGGGCCAGCCTTTTAACCTGGGATACTGAGGTGAGTGGGTAATGGTGCCTAAGAAATGGTGCTCTTGCTGTGTGGTGTAGCTCTGCACAAACTCCAGTCTGACACTGAGTGACTTGCCCTGAAATCCTGAGCTGGAGGAGGCTGTAGCACTGGAATGGTGCTTTGCCATGTATTCTCTATCAACTTGATTACCTACTGCATGACTATGTAAGCTATTTGGCATTCCTTGTTGTGGTTCCAATGATGTTGGTAAGGTTTTCTGCTCAATAAAAATATGTATATAACCATGCATATGCTTTCTTCTTGTATATATGCTTACAGATACATACATGTTTTCTGTACACACGTACATCTGTATCTGTGATTTATGCATGGAATCCCTCATGAAATTCAGGAGGAGTCTTCATCCCTGTCTCTCCCCAAGCCCCTCCACTGTGGGGTACTTTTTCATAATGAATGCCCCTGGTTTCTTTCTGAGGAGATGTAGGGTTTTGTACTTCTTTATATCTCCTAGCTTTTTTTCCATGCTTTGTGAAAAGACTGGACTGAGGCCAAGAATGAAGAACAAAACGAGCACTGAATAGATGAGAGATTGTAGGTGGGATGCTAAAGTCTATGCAAAGAGTGGGAGGGCAATTTTGAAAATCAGAACTGGATATAAAGTTAACACTGGATTGTCTGGTTAAATCTGACTTTGTGGAGCAAAAGAATAAGTTTGTGTGAAGGCTGAACCCAGTGAAGTTTAGATTTAGTTATAGATAGAAAAAAAAATCAACAGGTAGCCTCCCAGTAGTAATTATACCTCAAACTCTAGTGAGTTTTGAGACTAAGCAGCTGTATTAGCAGGAGTGTATTATAATGATACCTTTGCTGCCTTCTAAAACTCTGGCAGAAATAGCTCTTCTAAAAGTACAAGAGGCACTTGTACTTAAGTGCTAGCAAGTGTGACATAGATATCTAGGATGCTATTTGAGTATGTCCAAGCATTTAGAAACTTTCTAGTCTTCTGAGATGGCAGTAGGCTTTGGAAACAGTATTGGAGAAGAGGGTTCATAGCAAAAGCTAAGGAGGTTTGATTGTCTTTGGGGTGCAAAATTAAGGGAACAAAGACAAAAGACCTGAGCCTATTGTTTTCCTGCTGCTCTGCAGCATTCCTGCTGCTTTCGAATGTGTGATTTGGGGCAGAGGCATAACATCTGGGAATCTCCCCTCTGTTGTGAAGGTGACAGAGCAAAAAAAACCCCGTGTTTATGCATCCCAAACTCCTAGCAGAACCTAGCCTTTACAATGATGCAGGAGTATTCGAAGCATTGTTGGAGGGCTTCATATATTAATCATGAAATGTGAGGGTATTGCCACTGCAGAACAGAAAATGTATATAAGATTGGGTAACTCAAAGCCTTGTTTTGCTGCCTAATTTTAAATTTAAAGTGTTTGAAACTTGCCATGCATTACACTTGTAGGAAACTATATATATTGCCATAAAATGGTTGAGCTACAGTAGAAGCTGAAGATGACCATCAGGACTGGTACTCTGAATGTTGTTTACTGAATGAAAGCTTCTGCTGGGGGAGATTCTAGGACGTCTCTGCTTTTTGTTTCCTATATTTCCGTGGTCTTTCAGCTGTGGTATAAATGGGCTCCAGTTTGTCAGCATATTTCTTTATGGCTTGCCAAGACCATGATGCTTCTTCAGGCGGCCTTGCAGGAGATGAGCGCAGGAGGCGATGCTGCTTCCATCTCAGTTTCAAATGTAGCCTGTTTTGTTTTCATTTTTATTGCTTTTCCTCAAAAGTCTTTGGCACCCTGTTCTATCAGTTTCCCCAGCTATGTTTTTTAACACAACTTTCTTATACCTTTCTTACACCTTTCTTACTTCTTAGTAAGGTAAACCCTACTAAGCCATTAGTTATAATATCTAGCATTTTTTTAAATTACTTTCATGCTACTGACTGCCTTTCATAAGCAGAAATGGACTTCCCAGCTGCTTAGGGACATCATCAACTTTTGCTTTCATTTTTACTTTGATTATAGCTCTTCAGGCTTTCTCCTTTGGTTGCTTTCACATCTCTGCCGTTTGAGTCATCTTTGAGACTAGAACTTGATCAGATTTATCTACTAGAAAAGCTGTACAGAACCATATATTCACCCTTTAATGGTTTTTTGCCCCCTCCCTCCCACAGACACCCTTTATGTTCCAAATAAAGGTCAGGCATCTGTGTATGTTCTGGATTTAGGCTGTTTATTGCCTTTGATTCTCACCCCTTACTGTGACTGCAGTTAACTGAAGCAGTGTCGAGCTGGAAGCTAGCAGGCTGGCCAGACAAATGCATGAAACCCAACAAATGAACGACATCTACTTTGCCTGCCTGCTTGCCAACAGGCATTTAGCTTGGCAGCACTTACTGCCATCTTTGTGGGGCTTTATTAAGAGGGTCACAGGACTGGCACCTTCATGCTCTTAAGGTCTGCTTACCCTCCTGGACTTAACTGCATCAGTAAATTCAGTGATTTTCTGTGTTTGTAAAGATAACTACTTAATGCTTAAGCCTTTAGTTTTGCCTTTTCTACAGAAATCCAAGATTGAGATCCCTAAGTGCAGTGTAGACTCATGTTTTTCAGTAGTCTATATTTTATACTGTGGTAAAACTGCAGATTTCTTTCCGCTGTTACTTGTTCATTAATTTGGTTTTCATTTTCCCAGTAACTTACTTTGCCTGAAAGAGCGAGCCCCAAATCTGGTGGGTTTTTTTTTAAGTCCTTGCCAGGTATATGACTGCTGCACTACTAAAAGCTTGCTGCCATGCTTTGATTTTATCCACATGGAAAATTTGCCTGCCTTTGAGTAAGCATAGAGATTGGGCTTTATACTCGAGTCTTAGGTAACTGGTCTAAAGCTGGACTGAACATCAATTGGTGTTGAGAGACACACCAAGTTACTGCATGTGGATTTGTGCTTTCTCTTGAATATTTTTGCATATTTCCTTAAAAAAAAAAAAAAAAAGGCATTCTACAAGTTGTCTTTAAGATTAGTTGTTTGGAATACATGTCAATCTTGTTTGAGGAACAGTCCTGTATTTTAGCTTCTGAGTTTCAGATCTCATAGGCTAATCTTAAATTGCTCTTGAAGTATGTGAGAACAGTCTTTATTACAGCTCTGTGAAGCCTTTGTAGGAATGGCAAGTGTGTATTCATCTCCTGAAAGCTTGTGAAGAATTTGCAGTAGCTCATGATGGAGCTTCTCAGCCTTCAGGAATGTAAACTAGATTCAGTGACATTAAAGATAGATGTTCAAAAGGAATTGGTGCATGAACAGAATTGTTTTTTAATAACTTTTTAAACTTGTGCAGTTGTGCTGTTTTTCTTGACTGAACAAAATGATTAAATGCTTTTTAAAACCTAGATAAAATAGATTAAAACCTTTTATTAAAAAACTGTTTTGCAGTGAATGTGACTTGGTCTGCAGTGCTTTCAAATACTTTGTTCTCCTACTGCTCATCTTGAGGTTTGGCTGTCAGATCAGAGCTGTGCTTTAGCAGCAGAAGCCCTTAGTGCTCAGGCCCTCTGCTCATTTCATTTTCATTTTGGTCTGCAAATCAAATGCTGGGCTGAACTCCTGAAATGTAACCAGCTGCCTTCCCTAATTGCTGGTTATCTAAATCAGCCTGGTCTGTACAGCAGGTTCTTGCTGAATATCAGTCTTTAAAGAAGTTTTTTGTATTTTCTGCCTTTATGGCTTTATCTTTTGTCATTTTGTCATAGGCTTAGACTTGATGACTCCCAGTCTCATCACATATTATGAAAAGGATGTATCTGATTAAGGGAGGCAGCATTGGAGAGACAGCTTTCTGGCTGAGATTAATGCTCAAAGCTCAAGATCAGCACCCATGTTGACACTGAAGGAAATAACATATAGTTTGTTTTATCTGCTGTGTTTATCAATGACAGTAGAGAGGTTGAAAGATTAAGAAATTACTTAAGATGGTAAGTGCTTAAAACCCATCATACATTACAGCAATCTGGAAGGTAGTAAGAAGGGGGGGGGCGGAACTTTGCACTCATGCATCACTTGAAGCTTTTAGAGGATGATTTAGTAGGTAGAATTAATGCTTTTGAATAGTTGGGATTGATGGCTTTGAAGTCTTCAGTTCAAGCTTTTGTGAAGTTGATTGCGTTATTGTGCACTGATTTCTTCCTTGCTTGTTTGGGGAAGGGTTATCCTTCAAACTTTTAGACCTTCCAAAGTAAGCAAAAGTTGTTAAGAAATGGAGGTCCGGACTGTGACAGTAGCAAGCAGAAGTACAGAATGAGCAATGAGAAATTCCAAGAAGGGAATTTTAATATCGGAGGCAATCAACTGTTTTGGCCAATGACTAAAATTCACATTACTTTTAGGGAGTAGGGTGTGTTTGCTATGATTTTTCAATTTTAATAATGTTAGAGAACAAAAACCACTCTTTGTATAACATTTTGTTTGTATATCATTATCCCTAATGTAAAGAAGTCATCTTCCCTTTCTTGACTGTGGGATTTGAACAACTTTTAGTAATGGTTAAAAGAATACAGCAAACACATCAACTACAATTTCACCTTTCAGCTGCTTTCTTGAGAGAGTATGTTTGCAGTACATGGTTTTGCTGGGCAGGGATTTCAATGTGTATATGGACTACTGGGTGAGCACTGGGAAAGGAAATAGGAGACATATGACTTGCACCTGGTTTGAGGTCTCTGCTGGGGCTGATGGTTTGATTACCCTGAGGAACCCAACCCGTTGTCTCATGTTGGTTCCTGAGGATGCTTCCTGTCCTCTGCACATACTAGCTTCATCCTGCTTGCAAAAAGGCCCGTTGAGGCAGGAGCTTCAACTGCAGACTTTTCCTGGACTCCAAGAAGGCATTTAGGCACATGTTTGACATCAAGTTTTGGTGGTGTGTTATGAAACCTTATGGTAAGTCCAAGACCTCTTGGCAGCTGAGCTGAAGCATATGTTTGAGCAGTAATGCCCAAAGAAAGGTAACAACTGTGGTGACAGTGGTTAAGAGATGACTATTTGTGCACTGATTTCTTGCAAGAGAAGAGAACTTTCTCTAAAGGTTGGGTCTGAGGGTTGTTTTGTGCTTTTCACTAGGCGTCTATAGAAATAAAAATGCACAGCAAAATTGTGGGTGTAGTGACTTCAGCCAGAAGAGGCTGGATTGCAGCTACAAATCTTTGGACTGCTTCCCTCTTCCCACTCTCCTGGTTGAATCTGTTATATGGAACATGCAGCGTGTAGGTTTTAACATCCCCAGCATTTGCTGAATCTGCTAGGCATCTTTGCAGCCTGCAGGATTGGCTGTGGTGGCTGGACCAGTGAAGCCTGCCAGACTGCAAAGGCCATTGCTCCATGGTTGCTCCATCATCCTACACACAAAAAGGGGTCCCTTTGGGCATGTCTGCTCTGTGCAGTGTGGCACGCTGTGAAGCCACTGAGACAAGCAAAGTGATAGATGATATTAATTAGCCTCAGTACAGCATTAAATATGTTATCTTGGGGTTTGGAAGGAAGCCCTGCATAGTGTTGCCTTGCTCTGTGTTTCCCCAGCTCAGAGCAGGCTGGGTACACCTAAATTCACCTCACGCAGTGCAGCATAGATGTGTCCTGGCTTTGTTGCTGCCAGAGCCAGGTTAGTACAGCTTGTTAGATCATGTTGCAGCCTGTCTAGATTTGGGGGAGCAATCAAACATGTCCTTAACAACAGCTCTGCACTCACTTCTAAGCATGGCTTTAGGTCTCTAATAACAGACATCCTTTTAAAACCCAAGCTGTGTTTTCTTAAACATTTTTTCCTTTAAAGTATTGCACATGCATTTAAAGTCACTTGAGCATGCTTGCTTTCTACTTGTGCCTTTTTTTTCCATCGCGCTTGCTGGTCAGAGAAAGAATGTAAATTTTCCATGTATTTTATATATATATACATATACATATACATACCCACTTTAGCTCTTATGCTTCTCTCACAGTCTTTTGCTGTGGGTGAGAGGAACTTAGTCAGCAAAGAAAGCAAACAGAGAGAGCAGACCCATCACCCCCTGCTCCTTGAAAGAGCAGAGGGCATGTGGAATAAATCAAAATGCAAAGCATAATAACGAGGTCCCATGGGAAAGGGAGCCTTGTGATTGTGTGCTGGCGTGCACTTCCCTGAGAGACGGCAGCTGGGGGGCTCACCCCATGGCGGCCAGGAGGCTCCTTTCTTTCTCGCCTGCCTCTCCCCTCCCGATGTCACTGATCTATTCACCGCCCAGAGACTTGATTAACATTCGTTGGGAGACAGGGAAAAGGGGGAAGAGCAGAGGGCAAGGGGAAGGGGGCACGAGCTGGTGATGCTGGTCCCCAGGACGTGGCAAGTGGAGGCACGGTCAGGCGCAGGATGGCTATTTTATAGCTGGGGACCGCGGTGACGTATGGCTGAGCGCTTGCTGGCACTGCTCCTCGTGGACCAGTCAGCGGAGCGAAATTGAAGCTGACAAGACTTTTCTGGCGTTTTGGAAAGGACTGTAATCTACTGTAGGGGAGAACAGAGCCATTCAAACACTGCCGCTGTAAATAGGAGACGGAAGGGAGTGAAAAAGGAGGCGAAGAGAAAAAGTGCTTGCTGGGGGGGGAGGGGGGGGCGGCATTTTTGGTGGATGGTATGAAGCCAGCCATGGAAACTGCAGCAGAGGAAAATGCAGAACAAAGCCAAGAGAAAAAAGGTACCCAGGGGTCTAACAATAGCCTGTTTAAATCTTTTCATTCAGGGGGCTTAAAGAGGTTTAGGCCAGTTCTGTCACTTTTTCAAATAGCTCTTAAACAGTCATTACTGCATCTTCGGGCTTTCAGCTATCCTTTCCTGCATGGCTTGACAAGAAATTAATAGAGAGCAATCTTTCTGTGTCTGTATTTGCTCTGAATCTGTCCTAACCCTACCCAAAATGATGTTTGCAAAAGAATTCTTGTTATTGCTGCGTCTTTGATAGATTTTGGTAAATTTGGTTTACAGAGGTAGCGTGTGCCTGTGTGTTTGCATATTGTTTTCAGAGCCATAATCTGGTGTCTTCATTGAGACTGGCTATATAGCAAGGCTTTGCAATGCAGCGTGGGAGACCTAGGTTATAATAACATATGTTATAATATCTCATAATGTTTGTGTAGCTAGCTTGATGAAAACGCTACTTTTATTTTTAAATTCCTTTTCTTTGGTGTCGTCCAGCAAATTTTGCTATTGTAGAGTATTGTGATGCTTGTGGTATGGTAATGGGGAATAATGCAATGAGTTTCACAACATTAGATTTCAGGATCTGTTAATCACCAGGAATTGTTGCTTAATGGAGAGAACAATTCCATGGTAGTGGTTCTGCAGTAGGGAGATGGAGGTGCAGAAGGGAGAGGTGCTTCATCAATCCCAGCCTTCCTTACAGGTGATTTATTTGGTCTGGAGTGCTGAACTTCAGAGGGTAAATTCAGCTACCAAAAGATGTTTTGTTTCTGCATCATATAATGTATGACAATGAATGTCCCTCTTCAGTGTGGCAGACTGTCTGAATTACAGCGATGGTGTTTTGCAAAATGATACAGCAGCACAAAAATACTGAAATTTCTACTGCCTTTTTATATGAGCTGTTGTATACTTTTGAACCTGTTGTGTCATTTACAAGCAATCTAAGTACCTCAGAGGCATAAGCAGCTGTTACACAACTAATACATTTTGCCAAGTGGAATTGTTTCATTTATTGTTAAACAGTTCAGATACGAACATAATGACAAATCCCTGTACTGTCCAGTACCAGATTCTGTTTTCCTACTTCGAATCTGATTCCTCCTACACACTTTGTATGATTCAAACCTAGCTTCAGTTTCAAGTAAATGAAAATGTCAAATGATTATATGTAGTACTACATAATCCATTAGGGATTTCACAAAAGGAGGTCCACTGATAAGAGATTAAACTCTGAAAGCCATTATTGTATGTGGACAATAACCCATCTCACTGTAGATGTTGAGTACTTAATGTACAAAATGTCCTAAATACGTTGACTGTAAAACCACTTTGATCTCATAGATCAGTGTTCAAAAATTACAGCATTTTTTGCTTCTGATTGATGAGTTTCCTTTAAACTGATAGAACTTATGCACAATAAACACCAAGGAAAGTTATCCGTATGCATCAGCAGCTGTGCAAAACGAAATCTGTTGCTGAGTGTGTTTATGATGAATTTATGGTTTCCCTTTTGTTTTGGCAAGGATGAAAGCACAACATGTAGAGCAGTAAATCTGTTACCAAGTCAGGGTGCTTGATCTGTTGCCTTCATAAGATGCAAGTAGGGGAACTACCTAACTTAATTTTACCACCATTTCCTAGTTTTTCTGTGATAATTTTATACTTTGGATCTGTTACATAGGTATGTGTATGTAACACTTCAAGGCTTTGTTCTTGCCAGTTCCCTAATTTCTCAAAGTAACACATGGTCTCTCACATTATGCTTTTTTTTTTTCCTATTCACTTAAATTCCCAATATGTTTCACAGTGAACTAAAATGTAGAAAGCTGAAACAGTCCCACTCCTAGTTTCAATAGCAGAACAATTAGCCCAGGTCTCCCTGCAGTGTTACTGCCATGAAGCAGTGATATAGGAGGCATATTTCATTTGGGGGGGACACGACAGATTTTCCAAAGTGCTAAGGCTGCTGAGCCCAGTTGGGTTTTCAGATGGGCTCAGCAAGTTTAAGGTACCTCTGAAATGCAGGATTTTTCAAAAGGGTTCTTTTCCCTTTTCTCATTTTTCTCCATGAACAGTTCTCATGGAGAAAAATGAGCTTTTTCTCTGTGTGAATAAACTTCCAGGAAAATGCTGCTGTTTCATTTTGGGAGTATGAAATAGAAGATGACACCTTAAAAAATTATTCCATTTATTGTCTGGACTGGATCCCCTGCTTTTTGTGCCTTACATGCTTACTAGGCTTGCAACATTTGCTTCTCCCTCTAAGATCCTACCAGGACTTAGTGTAACGGCCATCCTTTATGTGATGCCCTAGATCCAGTGGTTGCAAGGCAGCCGCCACAGCTTGAAGCAATTGAAGTGCTATCACAAAGTCTTTTAACTCTTCCTTCCAGAAATGAATGTCCAAGGAGATAACTGAACATCTGAAGGAGTTTGGGGGATGTTGCTGTTGCTAAGGTTGAGCTAGAGGTCCTGAGCATTCCACTTTGGGTATCCAGGTTCACACACAGTATACTGTCCGCTGCCAAGTTCTGGGGAAAATATTTGCATTTAGCTAATAGCAAAATGTACTTTTAATGTGAGAGGTTTTTCCCTGTAAAAAAAAAAATTAAATTACACTTTTCCAGGTTGGATTTTTTAATGAAAGGACCTCCTCAGTGGTGTGCTGTGTTTGTATAAAATACACACTTGGAGAAAGTTGGGTTGGGACTACATGCTGTCTGTATACAGGGCTCCCCGTACTCTAGAGAGCTCTGGAGAGCAATAACTGCCCAAGGACTTGGGTTGAGCAGCAAGATCTATTGTCGGTTCAAGCACCATAATACAGTCAGATCTGAATGGTGGTGTCTCACAGGTACCGGTTTTCATTTCCCATCCCTGTGGCAAATGTGGATGGCCAGTTATTTTGGATTGCAGTCTAGCTGAGACAATTTACACATGCTAATGTGCTTTATGAATAATTACTGAATGATAAATGAAAATGATTGACCTTATTTAGAATTTTAAAGTTTGCAAAATTTTATATGAATACCAGGTTTGTATTTTAATAATTATTATCATGCATATCCTGCCTGATTCAGGCAGTGATATTACCCAGCTGATGGATTCAGTGTTTATCAGACATTTGTTTCTCTGCACCCAGATGAGTGGCAGCTGCCCCAGTTTTTTAATTGGAAATGGAGCAACACCCATGTTGATGGAGATAAGAAAGAAGTCAGCTTTATATACTGTGTATCAGCAGCCCTTATCAGAAGAGAACACCATAAGCAAGCTGAAGCAAAATGTTTAACAGATACTTTACAGGGCTGCAGGACAGATTGGATGCATTTTAAAGATGAAGGTTTGCAAATTCTTACAAATGACAGGGTTTATCTTGCAGGCATTAAATTAAATCAAAATGTGAGGTCTGGGCAGGCAGATTTACTGAGGTGGAATAAATAAGAAAAACGAAATGCCATTTTGCATCAGCAGTGAAGGATATAGATCCTGATACACATTAATGGAGACAAGAAGTTTCCCTTTGCATTTAACTATAAGAAATTATACCAGATTAAAAAAAAAAAAAAGTCAAAACCAAACAAACAAAACCCCACCTCAACTGCGGATGACCATAGTGCATTCACCAGGTACGCATGGGAGAATGGAAGAAAGCTGTTACACTACGATATAGATTCCTTGTATGAGCACATATGATGTTTGAATTGTATATGCTGTGCTGGAGAATAATGAAAACCAGCCAGAGCATCTGTATCAAAGGTTCCTTTTAATTGGCTCTTCTCTACTAATTTGCTCTCCATGAAAGATGATGTCATACTCAGGAATGGGTGTGAGCTTTATTATTTTCATCATATATGAAGCAATCTTTCTACTCTTAAACTCTAAGTAGACAAGTATATGCCAGACAAAAAAAAAGAAAGAAAATAGTTAAACACAACTGTGTGGATGCATAAATGAAGCTCCTGAAGTGTGATGTGAGAAAGGGGTGAGTTAATGTGCAGTTTATTAACTTTAAGTGAAATTGTTTTTATGCAGTGAGCTTATGACATATTAATGTACTGCAGGTAGATGTACTTTGTGTGACAACAAATTGAAAAAAATGTCTTTTTTTAGATATGTTTTATATTATTTGGTATATAATCAAAATTTTCAAGCATACCCATTTAATGTTAGGCTCACACAGTGGTATCAGAGCTGTCAAGCTGTTTAAAGATTTGTATGCTGCATATTTTTGCCCATTTTATACAACTTATTGGTGTTTCAGATTCCCTGAAAACACTTAACTGCCTTAAGTATAAGTCCCTGAAGAGTATGACTGTAGGAAGAAAGGTCCAGCCCAGAGAGAATCTGGGACACACGATATTCTGGGGATAATAATTTGGTAGGCTTAGTAATTTAGGTTTTAATGAATAGGATTTGGTTTCTAAATAGGAGGGGGTTGAAAAATACTCAGAGAACGTACTCATACTGGTCTGGACAACCTCGTGAAAGCAGAAAAACCAGACATACATGTCACAGGATACAGTAATGGGGAGGGGAGCCCAGATGGCACTGCATGTGCACAATGGACTCCTCAGTGGGAGCAAAAGGGCTAAAAAGGGGAAGCAAAGAGGGGTTAAGGGAGTCCCCTTTGGTTACTCTGGCCCTTCCCTGTTTTCTGACCAGCCTTGCTCCTAATGCAGTATTCATCACCAGGTTGCCAGATCATAAATGACCAAATGACAGCCCTCTCTTTGCTCCTACGGACTGCTTCGTCAGCTGCAACAGATGAATGTCATAACTGTTTGTTTGCTCTAAAACCGTATGCTAAAGGCAGCAAGTGTGAGGATGTTGGGCACTGGGAGTTTTATTACAGACATGGAAGATGACTCATACCAATGAATATTGAACACCACAGTCGCCATCATTGTGCCTGCATGGTGTGACATGAAAACACTGTCACTTCTGTAGCTACTGTGTCTGTGCAGGGTCTAGTACAACCTGGTGCTGACAGCAGGGCTTGAGCTGCGTGAGCTTGGCTGTGCATGGAGAGTGTTGTAACCTACACCTGGGAATGCAGTCAGTGTAGTTAGTTCCTCAGAAAGCAGAAGGTAAATAAGTAATTTAAAGCTATTTCCTTTCTTTACTATTGGGGTACAGAGTTACACTTCTAACTCATACATACTGTGTGCAGTAGTTGTTACATCACTGAAGCTTGTGAAACTTTTGACCTGGTGATGATGGGCCTGGGTGGGTCCCAGCAAAGGCACCAAAGATGCTCTTCAACTTCAGAGGTCATGCCAGGCTTGCAGTAAGGGCTACAAAACAGCCATTGCTAAGTGGCTCTTTGTAGAGCAGCAGAAAATCTGAGATTCCTTACGGAATTTAAACTGGCTCCTAATGAAAGAAGCCCTGTTACTGCAAAATCAGGAATTGCTAATTAAAAAAAAAAAACAACTTCATAAAATATTTTCATTTACGGAAATGATGTTGCCTCCACATTTACGGTTTTCATGTTTGTCCCACAGCAGACAGTGGTGACTTCACCAGTGTCTCCCCAGGCCAGGGGAGAAAGCAAGCTGCGTGCTCTGCTGCCCAGATTCAAGTGGATTTTGTAGCTACTGCAGGAGAAATCATGAATTGTGTGTTCAGGCCTGGCAGGATAAAATCCTTTTGGTGTCAAGTTTGGTCTAGATACTATTGCAGTGCAAAAGAAAAATTTAAATAATACTAGAATACATAAATAATATTAAAAATAACCAGTCTTTTAAATTTACTTATTTTTAAATCTGAATCTCTTACTAATATCCAGTAAGTAGCTTCAAAAAAGCAGGGAACAGACAGTTGGGAGGGAGGAGGGAAATGATACACAGTACCAGCAAGGAATTCTGTTATTTTCAGTTTTATATTCAAGTCATTTTATTATGGTGTTCCTTCTGATCACAGAATCATAGAATGGTTTGGGTTGGAAAGGACCTTAAGATCATGTAGATCTTATAAAAAGGATCGTTCCTGTGCAAGCAAAAGGAGATGATATCATTCTAAGTGTGCACATTTTGGAACAATACCTTTGACACCTTTTGAATTTGGTTATGCTTGTAAGGTGTGGAATTTGTCTTTCCTAAAAGGAGGGGTAAGACGTACAAAATGGAATAATGTCTTGTAGGAAAAACACGCTGCCTCATACTTGCTTGGCTGTGCCAAGCCACAAAGTATCGTTTAGAGAGTCACTGATACTAAGTTTGCATCCCAAACCAAAAGACTGTGTTAAGAGTTTATTTGCTGATGTAGAAGATGAATAAAAAAAATTCTTGTCTCAAATCTCTAGATCCAGCATTTGGATTTGAGGCCGAGATTTTTTTTCTCTTCTTGACATATGCAGATGTAGCTGTGCCAAACTCCTCATTGCACCAGCAGCAAAACCATGTGAGAGAGGGACCAGGTCCAGGACCTTCCTAAGTCCCTCAGGGACCAGAAATACGGCACTTCTACTCCCCCTGCCCCCAGAATTTGTTTGTGATTGAGTCTACAGCAGATGGGTTTTCAGCATTGTTAACCTTCACTTCCTCCACATGCCTGAGCACTGATGAATTGAATTTGTTTTGGCCAGAAATGATGGTTGCTTTCTGATTTAGGCACTGCAGAGCGGGACTGCAGTGAGTTTTAAATAAAGACCTGTCTGTCTCACCCTGACAGCCTTGACAAAGCCGTAACAGTGCTGAGGGGGACATGTCAGTTTGAAAGTGGTTTGATATTGTTTTGCCAGTGGCTTCTTTCAGGAGGCTTGGAAGCCCCATGCTGGTGAGTGTGTGATGAGTGTGCAGGAGGGTCAGGTGTGGCTCTGCATGTGGGGTCTTGTTGCTGAGCTTCAGCTGTCCTCCGAAGAATAACTGCTGTCCTTCATTGTAAACTTAGAACAAGTCTGTTTTAACATACTTGGTTCCGATTTTTGCACCTGAGCAGAGCCTAGGTGAAATAAAGCCTGTGACTTACTTTTTAAAGTATGAAAATAATGAAGCAATCTCGTGTGTTTGCCCTACCTTTACACACCACAATAACCATTTTCTTTAACAGATTTAGAGTCTTCAAAAAACAGATAACATGGCTTTCCATGACTTTGTCTTCCTTTACTTCTGGTACAGCACTTTTCACCATGGACAAAAAGAGAGAGATGTGAGAGTGGGTGGGAGGAATGAATAACAAGTCCTTCCTTACATGTTTAATTCAAATACTAGCTGGAGTTTTAGCTATTCAACCTTTCTTAACACCTGTGTTAGCATTTCCCTGTCGATCATCCCTCCCAACCCTTCCTTTGGTTTCTAAGCTTATGTTGTTTCACTTCTGAAACTACAGTGTTTTTTTCTGGGCTCTTAGTTCTTAAAGTTAAATGATTGAAAGTGCTGAACTAAAACTTGCTGGTGACACTGACTTTTTACCACCTAAAATTGGCAGTGATCACCAGACCAGAAATGGAAATTGGCAGGTACCACTGGATGTACAGGAGTTCAAGGCCACACCGGTACCATCATGTGCCAGCATTGAGAGGCAATATTAGTCCTTTGGGGATTCAAGGTAAATAAAGGGCTGGGTGAAAGGGAATGGAGAGTTCAGAAATGGTAGTAGCATAAACCTAATGCTTTGCACTAGTCCTAACAATTTAAGGTAAATGTCCTTCTATTTTTCTTGTTTTATTTGTTAAGGCTGTAAAGAGTTTAGTTCTTCCATTTGAATACTTACCATAAACTTAAATTTGGTTGTTAATGCTTGAAAGACAATAATGTGTGGTAAGGGACACCTCACTTTTAACTGTGCTGCCTGATTGCTTCAAAACTGTTTACACATGAGATGGCATAGTATGGGTTTTGTATGCCAATGAGTCTATCAGACTTGTCAGTCACAACGGCAGTAATTGATACTAAGTTGACACATAGCACATCTGACTTACTGGTCTGCTACAGTACACTTCCTAGGAAATATTCTGTGATTTTGTTTGCATTTTTCCCTTGCTAGAAGCAGTTAAGTGTGTATGTCAGAATCTAAAGGAGGATTCCAGCTGAGGTTTTAAAATGGTTTGGCAATTCCACATGCCTGTTCTTTCAATATCTGGCTTGAGACCTCAAAAAGACCTTGCTTTGTTTTCTGGAAGCTTTATTTTAAGAATTCAGGAGAAATTTAGTTTTGGAGCACCTCAGAAAGACACCTGAAATCAAGCACATGATTGATTGCATTGGAAAATTCCAGTCTGAGTTAGCACAGCGAAGGATATAAACGCTCAGAGACAGCATTTGCAGCTAGCTCTGTCCAGCAGTCCTCTTCCCTTGATGGAGCTGATTGAAGCCTGCTTGACAGCTTGCTTGCTGGAGGTGTCTGCCTCCACATTAGAGATTTCACAGCAGTTACAAGGAAATATTCACTGAAGCTTGCTGCCTCAAACTTCACCTTTCCATTATATTTGCACACTCTTGTCTTTAGGATTCAAATGTTTATGTATTTCAGAATGGCTTTTTTTTTTTCCTCTCTCAGATACTTAGGTTGCAATTAATGATTTCCGTCTTCAATATTAATATTCTTTTTAGACATATTTTATGACAAATTACCTGGCTGACAGACTGGCTGCCAAAAGACATTCCAAACTTCAGATCAGTGCACGTAGCATGCTTTATACACAGCAGAAATGCTTCAGGAAGGAGCAGTAGGTTATGAATGCTGCTTCCTGGGCTGTAAAGGACATAGAGGGAACAGGCCAGGTCCCTGGTTATCAATGTGTTTTGCCTCTTCATCTGTCGCAGTGATGAGACACGTCCATATGTGCTGGCACGGATGAGCCAGGACACAGAGGAGACTCATAGCCTTCTGTTGCAGCAGCTGGGAGTCTGGCACCTAAAATGGTGCTAGAGACCCTTGTTTAGGTAACCAAACACTATTCAGGCTGCCTTGGGAATCTTCCTGAAGTAACATGGAGGCAAATGTGGTGCCTGTCATGGAGAAGTTGAAAAAGGGGTTAAAACCCCCCCAGTAACAAAGCCCAGAAATGCTAATTCAAAGGGAAGGTCCTTTAAATGGCTGCACTTAAATTAAAACGTTTTTAGGAAGTGATGAAACAGATTTCGAATAAGACTAATCTACCAGTGATGGATTAACCACAGTGAAAATATTGCTCTTTGTTCCTTTCCCTTAGATTGGAGGGAAAATGTTGCTTCAGTCACAACACAATTCACAGCTGTAACATGTCTCCCTTCAGTACTGGCATACAGCTTCCCACTGCTGGGTTGCACTGGCTACTGTGCTGAGATAAACTCTCCATTTCTCTGACAAGCCACACTATTTCCTGGTTGCCTTTGCAGTATGGACATTTTTACTTTGCCTACTCTGTCAGTGTCTGAATGGACATCACTAGGAGAGCACCCTTGTGGCAGTTCTCGTGGCATCCATCTCTTCTCTCAGGGTCTCCAGATATGACATGGTCTCCCTTCCCCATTTTAAGCTTTATGCAGTACTTGAACTGTGAGGGAAGAGTCAGCGTGGGATATTCACAGTGGTGCTGGAGCTAAGACATCCCCAGAACACCTGCAAGCTTAATGAGCCTTTCAAAATGCCAAGAACAGTTTTTTTCCCAGGAAGCAAAGTACCATCTTTTACTTAACTAAGAAACTTAGCAATGGTTGTTTAACATGAGCTTAGCTCTGGGCAGTCTTCCAGGCTGGGTGGGTGTTGTTTGCTTTATGGGAATCTTTTTTTGTTGTTGTTCTTCTTTTTATTTCCCTGGACTTGTTTCCCCCAGATGCTGGGAGGTGTTTCAGCTGCTGTGTGAGCACATGAAGGCGTATGTGGAGTATCTCACTGAAACAGCCTGCTCCCTTAAAGAACCAAGCTTACATTTTGAAAATGGTGTGGTGGTGGCTCAACTGGAGACATACCTGCATGAAAGCTCTTGCAGGGCAAAAGATTTCCCCAGTTGTGGTTCAAGTTTCTTAGCGCTCCTCTAGTTCCATTGTTGAGTAAATGTCTGAGAAGACCTTGGCATCTTCAGTTGTCTCTGAAATGAAGAATTTACCTTCCAAATTTAACATCCACCAGGCTGAAATTCTGACCTCCCCCCTCCCCCCCAGTTTTTGGCCCTCAGCTGTAGGGAGAGACGGGTTGTGTTTCTGTTTGCTTCTTTGTAGCTAGGGAGGAATCAACTGGGGAAGTGGTCTGTAGCCGTGACTGAAATCCAGTGTGGCTAAAGTCTTGATCTCCTGCTGAATTCTGAAGGTTGATGGAGAGTGAGGTGAGTTACAGCTGCCAGAAGGGTGGAGCTAAGAGTCTCAACTCCAGTTTTCCAGGTAAGATACTCACCTTTGATTAAAGTCAGCTTTAAAAATCATGTCAACCAAGTACAGATGGCTCTGGAGGATAGTTGAATCCAGAAAACCCTAATGTTCGTACAGAAGGTTTCACAGAACTGCTGAAGTGTAGCCCCGGGGGACTGAAATGCTTAGGTGCTTTTGTACTGACCCCAGTGAGCTTGTCTAGGCCTTCAGCCATTTGATTATCTTTGGCAGTCTGCCCATTGCTTCATCTATTTTACGTCTTTGGCTTGATTTGTCCGAAGTTATCACCTGCACTGGCATCTACTGATGCAGCAGTTCTTGCATGTTGACCCTTCAGCATGTTTCTGCAAGAAGGAAGGGAGGGAGGTCGGGGTAAGGGCACCAAGGAGGAATGTCTTCAGGCACGTTTTGCAGTGAGTTGTTGCTATGTCATCTGAGAGTTACAACCACAGCTTGGAGCAGCAGCTACCCTTGCTGGTGCAATGTGTTTGAACTTTGAGCTCTGTGTGTCAATGAGCTCTTCCACATGCTGCTGCTGTGCAAAAGTCCCAAGGGTTATTTTGCATAGTAAAACAGTAGAACAAGTCTCCAGGAGGATTAATGCCAAAACTTATACGAGTACTGCTTGAGCCATCCCTTATATGAGAAGTCTCTTTTTAAATCACCAAGTTATTTTTTTTCTGTGCAGAAGTAGCTTACAGCTAAAAGATATTGATCCATAAGGATTCCCTTATAAATCTTGATTCAAGTAAGGCCTTTCCCAAAGTATAAATTAAGTATTTTTCTTCTGCTGTGGTTTCCACTGTTTCATAGGCCAAAAGTAAAACAGACAAGACATGAATTAAAACTTGAGTTCTGCTTGACCTTTGTCCAAGAGCTGGACAAGAGCAATTCTCTTGTCCTACTGTTTCATGGGGCAGCAGTGTTCTCACCATGCAGGTCTGACTCCTTGCTCTCACTCAGGAAATGCCTGGTATGGGCACTTGCAATAAGCATGGATGTAGTGATTCATCTTTCATAGATTGTACTGCCTGAAAAAAGATGCCTTCAGAACACCTGTGAGCTTAATGAGCCTTACAGAGGCTGGGAATGATATAGATGGGGAGTGTGTGCATTCATCTCAGTGAATTTGAAGAAGATGAATTAGAGAAGGCCTGTGAAAGGCAGTGAAGATCATCTGTCCTCATATGAAACAAGCTTGATTCCTACAGTGGGAATGTGTTTTTTTGTGGGTTTTTTCTTTTTTTTTTTTTTTTTTTTTTTTTTTTAAGAAGAAGTCTGGTTTGGACCTGAGAGTTGAAGGAAAACAGGGTTTATGTTTACAGCTGTCTTGGAGTCTTTTCTCTGTCCTTTAGCAACATTCAGAAGAGACAAATCTTGCCTTGGTAAAACAGACTTTTCTGCAATCTGGAGGTCGTGTTTTCATTAGTGAGAGGAAAAATTAAATTGCCTTTTGCTGTTGATGAACATTGATAACCTCTGCCACGGGTATTTGGGTTGGGTTTTTTTGTTCCTAGTGTGTACCAGTTCTCCTGGTTTCTCTGCACTGGTTCCACCACAGGAAGCACGAGCAAGGCTTTGTAGTTCTCTGTGACACTAGAGTATGGAAGCTTCTAAAGAAGTTTAAAGATGGAAGGTGTAAAACTAGTCAAAGAAAATAAATACGTTCTCAGAAGTGGGGACCTAGCTGCAATGCAGTGCTGAAACCACATCTGTCATGTGTGTATCAAGAATATCTGAAGAGGTTGCCATTAATGTTGAAAACCTTCAGAAAGGGTCTACTTGTTCTTCGGGTAGCTCTTGAATATTGCAGGTTGGGATGAGACTTACTGGATGGATCAGACTTCCTGCAGGTCTCACTGCTTTTCACTTGAATGAAGCATCTTGTGCTAGCCACTGTGATGGATGAGAGTGGTTGTCTTGCTGGATTTCAGGTCTGACCCTTGGTGGCAGCTTTGATGGCTGTGGTCGCCAAAGGTCATGTCCTCTCCATCACAGATACTGTACTGGCTAGGAAGGAGAATTTATTGATTAACAACTGGAAGAGCAGGATGTGAATGCAGGCTGGGGGGAGATTATCGATCTTTCTAGACCAAAGTACCTTTGCATAAAGTTTTCTGGCTCTCATGAACAGTTCATTTTTAGTATAAGTTAATTTCACAACTTCTGATTCAGATAGGACAAAAAGGCAAAATTAGGAGAGGCTGAACTTGAAGCTATCTGTGGAAGAGCTTTAAGAGATTTGTGGGAGGAAAATAAAGGACTTTCTCTATTTTAGCTCATCACTTATTTAGTCTGTTTAACGTACTTAATCCAAAAGTGTGTGGTGGGTGAACATTTATTGTCATTAATTATAGGGGTTTTACCTTTGTGTCATGTTTTGGAAATCAGCAACGTTTAAGATGAACAGGAACAGGTAAGGATAGAGCTTCCACAAAGACTTCCAAGTGATTTAACACACAGCCTTTTTATTTTAGTGCCCCTATTAATGTGGGGAAATAAATTTGTCACATGCTTTAAACTTACCCATGTAAGATTAAATGTTTTATCTTATTGCACTGCTGCCACTGACCCTTGGCTGCTGGTGTGGGTGATAAATGTGGGAAGTTATCTTACTGCCAGGTCGTGGCTTATTCTCACACAGGGAAGAAGGAGGTAAATTCCCTATTTGCTTCTGAGGTATTAGTGTATTCTTGCATCCCTCACTGCTTCACCTGTAACTGTCAGTCATGCTGTAAGGTATGAAAATTCACATCCTAGCATGCATAAGCCATTCATAATGGAGATTTTAAAAAATACAGTCAGTGGCAGAAAGTAAAATGAGCATTTGCTTTCACTGACTTACAGTTCATTTTCTGACAAAGGTCCATGGTGGTTTAGGACTCCAATGCTATTATGCAGTCTTGGCATTGAAGAATCTTCATCACTGGGGAAATGGGAGGTGAATCTGAAGTGCTGACCTCTCATATTTATTTGTGAATTGGGAATAATGCTCCCAACACCAGGCTCCTGTGGATATGTAATAATGAGCTTGATTTACATGTGATGGCTGCATTTAAGATGCTATCTAGTGCTTTAATTTAACGTATTATCTAGGGGGTTTTTTTTCATTTCCTTGGGTCTTTTTGCAACATTCTCTTTGTTACGGCAGTTTCTCCACACGTGCTCCCTGTGCCGTGGTGGTGAAACCAACAGAGATCTTGGTTCTGTGGTGGAACCTGTCATGTAATTTCTGCCACATGTTAACTGAGCAAGTGTCCAAGATGACAGGATTTCTAGAAATTCATTACATGGTTACAGAAAGAGATGAGAAAAAATGGTGCTCATTGCTTCATCTTTCCAAACATCAAGATTGATTTATGGGAGGGAAACAAATGGAACTTCTAAGGAAAAGAGAGTTGGAACTAACGCAGAAAATGGCTGTGGGAGCCTGGAGGTTTAGATCATTGAAATTGAGAGGTTTTCAAACCACTTTTCGGGCTTTGTTCCTTAATTTTTTTGTTCCACAGTAACCTTGACTATGAGATCAATGATTCATACCTGAGATACACTGAGGGACTAATTCAACCTAGGAGGAGTTTGGGATGTTAAGAGGACAGGCTGGTTTTCTGTCCAGGAGGTGTGGACACTCTTCCCTTACTTGATGCTTTCCATGCTTTGCTTTGAGGGATGGCTTTGTCTGTCTCAACTTTTGAAGTCTGGCTTTGAGAGCTGATGTGTGAACTTGCTAGAGCAAGCCCTGGGAATACTCAGGACAGCTACCTGATCCCAGTGCATTGCACAGAATTGACCCTAGTAGGATGAGTTAGAGTTGGAGAATTGACTTTTTCTTTCCTTTTTTTTTTCTTTTAAGACTATTTTCCATTAATTTTGCATTACCTTGCTTTTCTGAGTTTAAATCTTAAAGCCGTACTTAAAGTATCAAAGAAGGTTTAGCCACACAATTGCCATTTGACATGGGAAATTGAATGGCTAAGCCCCTGCATATATGCAATAGCCTGTACACTGCTGGGTAGGTTGTATAATTATTCTTCATACATTAAGCAACCAATTGCCCGTTTGTGTACATATGTAGGTTCATCCTTTACCAATTTCCTGTGACTGATAGTTTCCAGGAGATTAAAAGAATAGGCGGTTCCTGTTTTTTCTCTTCGCTTTATTTTTGTCCTTTAGCAAGAATATTTGTGTGTGTGTGTGTGTGTGTGTTTAATAGCATTCATTCCCTAGAGAATAATCTCAGTCCTTGTTTTAGCTGGCCTCCTTCTGAGAGTGTGTTAAATCTGTAGCCAAGATCACAGGCAGCTCTGGGCAAATCATTGGGCTGTTATTAACCTGCCTCCATGGCAACTGCTGCTCACCAGCCTGAGGACAAAAAATGTTTTTATTCTGCTGAGTTGCACAAAAGGTTCTAGTGATGCCTTGCACAAAATGGCCATTGAAAGGGGAGATGCAGTGATGTGTGTTTCTGCTGTACAGTTTCATATTTAAATCATTCTATACTGTTGCGTTGGAAGTGGATGTACAGCTGAAGAGTTCGGTGTGTTGGCCATATGGAAAGGAAAAACTAGCAGAAAATTGGAACTAAACTTATTTTAGCACTGCTTATTTTTGTCTGCTGGAGTTCAGAGGCCTCCAGCCTGCAGTTGTCATCAGTGCATTAGCAAGTTACTTTGTGAACATGAACTAGACAAACATCATCATGGGTTTTCAGTTATATGGCATGAAGATACTTGCTGACTTGGGGTTACAGATAGAGATCATAAAGCAGGTTTCCCAGAAAGCTTTAATTTTTTTCAGCAATCCTTTGATTTGCTTTACTGATTTCTTGGGAAGCTTGGTAGGCATATAGAAGTGCTTCACAAGCTTCAAATTTTAGCTGGTTTTGGAAGCTGCTCTTAAGAGTACTGTTTGAGGCTTGCTTTAAAACGAGATTATAAACCCAGCTATACTGCTCAGGCTAGGCATGAATTTAAGCTGCTCATAAAGTGTGTTCACAGTGGGAGCTGTTGAGGGTCTGGCAGAGTTAGCACCATGAAGAGGTTGTGTCATTCAGCAGTTAGTTACCTTCTGGAAGGAAGCTGTGCAGCTCTGCTGTCAATTTGGGTGCAGAATGACTATGTATGGATGCATGCTGTCTCTCGGAAATGTACTGGTTTGGGATGCTTCCTGTGCTTGCAAACTAGCAGCCTACTATTTCCCCATGAACTGGAGTCCCTCTGCTTTCTGCTTTAGACGTGCTGCGAAAGTGAGTAGTTTCTGCAGCTCCACATTTACGCAGTTTTCTGTGCCTTACCCAAAATAGTGTGGTTGCTTTAGCTGCCTCTCAGAGCATCCCTTGGCTATCATCTCCACTGATAAAATGAGGGCCACCTAAATATTGTAATGCTTTTTCACTTCGGCTGTAGAGGAAAGCATAGAGTATGGTTACAAAGTTGCTTTGTGCCGCTGCATGGTGCTGGGTGATGAGAGGAGCTTTGCCACTGTCGGTTCTGTTTAAGGGTCTGTGGATTAGTGGCAGATGTTGTCATGTGTTTGGGTAAGGGATCTAGCAAATTCTCCAGGGTGAGTTCTGGCAGTGGCCTGGAAAGCTAGCTGTGCAGTGTAGGGTGTTAATCATCAGTCCTGGGTCTACCCCAGTGTTTAGTTTTGTCATGCAGGCTGCTCCCATTTTCTGAAACCATCAGCTTTTCTTTCAGACCTTGACAGTCCCTTGGCTTTGCTTCCAGCTGTTTTTCTTTCCTGTCTTTGATGGGATCCTTCTGCAAAGCAATCTGTGGATCAGCATGATTAGGTTCTCCTCCACACCAAGCAACGATCTGGCATTTAGTCACCATCTCCTTTAGGACTGTGGCTCGAAAGTCTATTTGTTTTGTGCTGGGCTGTGGCCATGAGTGTTGAGCGTTGCCTGCTGGGTGAGAGCGTGGTTGCTCTTAGATAATCCTTCACTGCTAATTCTGTGCCAGGTGCAAGCATTCCTTGGATTAACTCTTGGAGGTTTGGGCCTGACCCCGGAGCAGATGCTGTGGAGGCGAGCCAGCCTCACAATGTATGGCTGTTGTTGCATATGGCTTGTAAGCTGCACTCAGGCAGATTCCCCAGAGCAGAGTGTTGCTCTGCAAGCTCTGGTGTCTGAACTCGTCTCTGGACCTCTGTGGTAAAATGAACCCCAGAGATGATTTCTTCTGATAGCATGCATTTGGATTTTGTTTGCCCTGTCACTGCTAAGCTGCAGTGTTTGTTCATTCGGCACTATTTTTGTCATGAAGACAGTTCCTACTGAATGGACTCCAGCTGTGGGCTTGACTATAAAATCTTCCCAGGCTTGTTTCTAGACAATTAAATCTTATTTGCTGTTAGTGAAGTGGCATTTCATAAGTCATTTTGGTGGTGATAGCTGCTTAAGCCTGACCAGGACACTTGCTAGTGACTCTCTAAAAGAAGAGTTTCCCACTTGTGAAACGAGAAAGCTTTCAGTTATCGGATGCATATTATTCCCCAGTGTTCCACGGAAGTGCCTGCTCTGCAACTCATTCATTAGTGGGAAAGAGAGGGGGGATAAAAATAAACTTGCCTCATGTGGCGGATGGAGACTTGCTGATCTTTGTGAAGAATTTTTGGGGTGGGAAGATGTGATGTGATGTGCACGCTCACCAGCTGTCTCCTTGCCTTCAAAAGCTTTGTCCATTTAGCGCCTTCCCAGAGAAGCAGTGGACAGTTCCTGTGACATGCAATGCTGGTCACTCCATTAAGCATTGTCTTAATGGCTTGTGTTTTTGCAGTTGTATGAAATGCACATTAATGGAGACAGCTTAATGCCATCACCCTGAAGTAATGAATTGGTATGGATTGCCATTACCATTATAGCGCAGTTAAAAGCTGTGTTTGTTTCCGATTTGCATTTCCCAGCTCTGCAAGCAGATGGGTTTTCAGGCCACACGGTTGGAAGGAACCTGGCAATTCAGCTGCAACCTCATTGCAGTGTTTGTAAAACAGCAGTTTGGAGGAGGGGGATGGTGGTTTGTTAACTCATACTGCTTAAATGATATAATTCATTAAAACTATGATTATGCTGTTACAGACTGTTCAGGGACCACTGAAAATCCAGTGTATCCTATAAAGCTGGAAATGTATTGTCTGTGTAACACAGCTGCATCTCACTGCTCTCAATATAAATTGCTAGTCTTTGACACACATTCAATTTTTCAGTTGTTAAAATACCTGTATCCCTATTACCTCATGCAGATTTATACGAAAAGATGCTTGGGAGCCATGGGAGAGTGTAAGGTGGCTAAGTTTTGTGGACTTAAGTGTGTTTCTCTTCCAAGTGCAAAAGGCACTTTCCAAAAGGCTATATTGTCCTGAGTATTTGCTTCTCTGGCTTCCTGAATGGTGCCAGTGTAGCTGGTGCTCCTGCAATTAGTAATGGTGAAATGTGGTGAGCTCTGTGTGAGCAGCTGAGTTGCAATAGACAAGTGATTAGTGACCCTTTAGACAAGTGATTTTTTTTTTCTTTTTCCATTTCATAGGCTGTCTTATCGATCTCTTGATCCTGTAAAGATAGGAGCACTCAGCACACTTTCTGGGCAGTGAGTCCACACCAACAGATCTGTAGGTCACTGCTTTAGAGGGTGATGTTGTCTTGCACCACCTATAGATTTTTGCTTAGCATGTCAATGCCTGGGCCTTTTAGTCCCTGTGGCTTTTACCAAGTGGAGGACGGATGTTCTTTTCCTCATAATTTGCTTTTTGCTTATAACGTTTCTTCTGCTTTCTCTCTTCTGTTTAGGTTGCTTTGAATGTTGCATTAAGTGCCTAGGAGGAGTGCCATATGCTTCACTCGTGGCAACCATTCTCTGCTTCTCGGGGGTTGCGTTGTTTTGTGGCTGCGGCCATGTGGCGCTCACGGGAACTGTGTCTATCCTGGAGCAGCACTTCTCCACGACTGCCAGTGACCATGCTTTGCTGAGTGAAGTGTAAGTATGCCTCCCTTTTCCATTATTCCTCATAATACCCTCATCCTAAATGGGTAGAAATGCATTCAAACCCTGGTCTCCATCCCTGAGTATTAGATTGCTTGTTTCTCCAAAGCGCTCAGTGTCTTCTTGGTGTTCCCACACAAAGAACCAGAGCGTGTATGCTGCTTGACTTATTTATATTGTGACCAACACTGTTTAATATCTTCATCAATGCCATAGGCAGTGGGATTGAGTGCAGCCACCCTCAGCAGGTTTGTAGATGCCACCAAGGTGAGTGGTGCAGTTAGTTCACTTAAGGGAATGCCATCTAGAGTTCACTCTGGAGGCCATCTGCAGGGACCTTGACAGCCTTGAGGAGTGGAGCCCTGCAAACCTCATGAAGGTTAACAAGGCCAAGTGCAAGATCCTGCACCTGAGTCAGGGCAATGCCTAGTACAGACTGGGGGAGGAAGGAATTGAGAGCAGCCATGTGAAGAAGGACTTGGGGACACTGGTGGATAAAAAATTCAGACATGAGCTGATGATCTGTGCCTGCAGCCCAAAAAGCCGACTGTATCCTGGGCTGCATCAAAAGGAGCATGTGCAGGAGGTCAAGAGAGGTGATTCTCCCCTTCCACTCTGCTCTTGTGATTCCTCACCTGGAGTCCTGTGTTCAGCTCTGGGGTTCCCACATAAGAAGGACATGGACTTGTTAGAGCAAGTCCAGAGAAGGACCATGAATGTAGTCAGAGCACTGGAACATCTGTCCTATGGAGACAGCTGAGAGAGTTGGGCTTGTTCAGCCTGGAGAAGGAAAGGTTCCACAGAGACCATTTAGCAGCTGTCTAGTGCCTAAAGGGGGCCTATAAGAAAGATGGAGAAATGGTTTTCACCAGGGCTTGTAGTGACAGAACAGAGGTAACAATTTTAATCTGAAAGAGGGTAGATTTATTGTGAAATATCTGGGGCTTTTGTGCTCCTGAGGCTTCTCCACGAAACCAGGGTGAGGCCTGGAGGCCTGCATCAGGGCCTCCATTCAAGCACCCAGCCCCGTCGGCATGAATCTCTCTCCCCTTGGCACTGAGAGGTGTGGGGGTCCCAGGCTCTGGGCTGATGGTCTGAACACACTGGGTCTTGTGTGGCCCCTCCAGTTGAACTGCCAGAGTCTGAAAAGGCTTTTCTGTGATGGCACTGAGGAAGTTTGCACACATGATTCATGACAACTGCACACCAGCGTTGATATGCTGACGGGGTCTGGGTTCATCATCTTGCCTGCTGCTTACCATAGGCCAGCACCAGCCGCAGGCAGAGTGCACAGCCAGCCCCAGGCAGCGGGACAGCATGAAGGAGGGCAGCCAAAACCTGAAAGCCATCTGAATACTCTGGGAGGGGTCCCTGTGCAGGCCACCTGCCTCTGTGATGAGGGGGCCTACATGGTGCACACTGTGTTGTGTGCAGAGGAATGCACTGGCAGCAAACAAGGCAAGCATGCTTTGCTTACCTGCCCTTAAGACCCAACTTTTAGGATGTTATTTGAAGAATTTGCTATCAGGGTCTAGCTTGACACACTTTATTCTCATGTGTTTCTTTTTCTTTCCTTTCATCACTGCTTCTGTATGCTTGCAGACATAGACCTGCTGGTTCACATGTGCAACTGACCCCTTCCCATCTCCTGGGATCACTGGCATCAGTCTTGCAGCACCATTTCAGGGCTTCCCCACCTTGCAGGACCTTCTTGTCCAGGCCTGCTGCGTGGACTGAACCCTGCCAGGGTACCTCATCCCAGCACTGCCCACCCTTACACCCTGGGACTGGGTACTGCGTCCACAGCTCCAGTGCACGAGCTATGAGAACTCTGCAGTTAGCCACAAATTTAGCAAATGGCCATTCTTCAGCAACCAAATAACAGAACACCCTGTTCTCATATCAGTCTTCATTTAAGCAAAATAGAAATCACCAAGGCAGCCATAAAAGGCAGCAACTTTAAAATTTTGGACTATTCTTGGCAATTATTTTGTGTCATGACAGCATCAGCACCCAGGGAAACGTGTCATTCCTACCAGAGCAGCTGAGGTCTTGGACTTGGTAGAGGCCTAGCAAGAAAGGCAAGGGAGGTGATAATAAGGGGCAAATAATTTAAGGCCACAGAGACAAAAAATGAACTATACTAGTAAGGCACACTTTGGAACAGATTTTTTTAAGACTGGCTTTCATATTATTCATTTCTAGGAACATGCATTGAGTTTCTCCTACAGTGTTAATAATGGTGAAATGAATTCTATATTCTCTCAAATCTTGACTTAATTTTTTCATGCTTTACAGCACAGGTGCAACAGATTTATCCTGTTATTTTTAATCAGTTTGGAAAACAAGCATAACACTTCCCACATGTAATTTTAAATGAGCAAGATCTGATTTGGGTACAAGGGATGTGCTATCTGTCTGGATAACATTCAACTATATAAATGGTAGTCATTAAATTAAGCTAAATCATGCAGATGCTCCTTGGAGATCTATGTTAGCAGCTACTTAGTGGAGAGTGGTAAGACATCTGAGGAAAAATATATTTATCCTTAGAAAACTGGCAGCATGGATTTATAAAATTAACCTCTCTGTTCTTTGAATAGCTTCATCCAAAATAGCCATCCCAAATTACTTTTAAGAAGGCATAAGTTCTGGAGAAGTTGTGCTAATACAAAGTATGACTTTGGGAGGCCAAAAGTGGTGTGTGGAAGATCTGGCATTCTGGTCCTCCAAAACAATTAGCTTCAGATACTGAATCTGATTGATAATATTTAGAAATTGCTCTTTCCATTTACCTATTCTAGACATAAGAGTTTCATTGCAGGTAGTAGATCTTTAAGGAATTGAGAACTTTTTCAAGTAATATCTGAAGGAGTGCTTATACCATGGGCCCCAAGCATGTACAAGGCTAATGCACATTAGTATTGCTTACCTGTAGAACTGGGATAGTCATGCTGGCCTCTTTTACAGTCTGCTTGCTTAAAATGCATTAAGGAGCCTTGAACTGTATTTCTGGAAAAGGAGTTATCTTATACCTATTATGATTTGGGAGGACTGTGTTTTTATAGGAGTGAAATCTAATTATATCTTTTCTTTTCCATTTTAGAATTCAGCTAATGCAGTATGTAATTTATGGCATTGCATCATTTTTCTTCTTATACGGAATAATCCTTTTGGCAGAAGGTTTTTATACAACAAGTGCTGTGAAGGAGCTGCATGGAGAGTTCAAAACAACAGCTTGTGGCCGCTGCATCAGTGGAATGGTAAGCAGCATCAGAAATGAGAACAGTAGTCCTCTCTTAGCCAAAACCTGTTGAGCTTGGTTTAACTCCTGGCTTTCTGAACAACAGCATATTGCTTTCTTTGTTTAAGTCCTTATGGGTGGTCAGAGTCAATTCCTGTTGGTGGTTCTTCCTTGAGCTCCGAGGATGCTTGGTCAAATCCAGATTCTGCAGGTGCACTGTCAGGGTGCTACCATGGCCTCCCATGTCATAAAGCTGAACCCACTGGTCTGGAGACTGCTAATTTTAAAACAATGTGAGACAAACCAAAGTTTATGCTTTTAAACATGGAGCACACTAGTGATGCTTGAAGGCTGACTGTAAAATGGCTGTGGTCTGCAGAGCTATTTAAATAGCAAACTGTAAACGCTAATGACTTCTACAGTCAATTCTGCTTGAGGATGTCTGGATCCTTCAGGCAAACAGTAATGAGCAAAGCTTCGCAGCATCTTTGCACTTGAATCAAGTACTGCTGTCTTCCTTTTGCAGAAGGCAAAAGGCACAGAGGTGAATGCTCCATTTCTGGCAGCGTTCAAGGCCCGGTTGGATGGGGCTTTGAGAAAACTGCTGTGGTGGAAGTTGTCCCTGACTGTGGTGGGGGGGGTGGAACTAGATGAGCTTAAGGTTCTTTCCAGCTCAAACCATTCAATGATTCTATGATAGATATAACAGGGAGTCTTTCTTGCAAAGCTGAAACACTTAAAGCCTCAAAGTTACAATCCATCTTCCCTTCAATATACTTCTGTATGAGAGCAAAATTTTAAACAAAGTTTAGCTAAAAATAAAACTTCAGATTCTCCCCCACATTGCCCCCCAGGGTGCACTCTGCAAGAACAGAAACATAACCATGTTTCTGAGACAGGATTTCAAAGCTATTTCTGAAAATCTGAATTCAAAGCTTGTAGTTATGGAGGAAGCTAAGCAGTATGACAGATCGCCCACGGGAAAGTGTGGGTGAAAAGAGAAGAGGCTTTTGATGTGATTGTTGCATTTTAATATACAATCTATATCCTGTACTTTAAAAATATGTACTTTCAGCTGGTTAAATACAAAAGAAATGCATGTTTATTTTCAAGAGGGTTAACAATTTTTCCACTGTGCTGTTGGGTAGTTACTGAATTTTCCAAGAGCTAATAAAAAGAAGACATACAATCATTTTCCAGTCAAGCAGCTATTAACTTGCCTTTTTTTTTTCTAGCAAGTGTGATCGTTACTGAGGAGCAAAATTAGATCTATAGCAGTGTTTTCCAAAGATCCAAACTATAGTAGAAACATAAACATATGTGCATCTAATTACTGCAGAGAATTGCTTGTGAAGCTGAGTAGCTGCAGGCACGTGATTGTCAGCTGCTTACACAAATACCAGCGTGACACATAGAAATATGACAGAAAAAATGTACTTTCATGTTTGCCCATATTTGTCCACACAAGTGAAGGAGAGAATTTAGCAGCTGAATAATTGCTTGGAGCTCTGGTTAGACACATTAGTGTTAGTGGTGACAGTCGTGGCATAAAAATGCCTGTATGCTGCTGTGTAGTGGTAGAGCTGCTTAAAACACCAGGGTCAGGACAAGATTTGCAAGGAGATAAAATACCTTAACAGAATGTTGGCGTCAGCTGAGTATGGACAACAAGCTTTTAGATATACAGTAATTATTTTTATTAACTTATCCTCCTTTAATCTACTCCTGTCTCTGTTACATTACTGAGCGAGGTCCTGAAAGGCTGTCCCTTCCATCTTTGTCGTGGTTTAAAACCAGTCAGGCAGCTCGTTCACTCACTGCTTCCCTTCTTGCCCTCCCCCTACTCCCGGAGGGACGGAGAGGAGAATCGAAAAGAATGCAACTCCCACGGGTTGAGATAAGAACAGTTTAGTAACTAAGGTATAACACAAATCACTACTGCTACCACCAATAATAGTAATGATAAAGGAAATAACAAGGGAAGAGAATACAACACCTCACCACCAGCCAACCGATAACTTGCCCCCCCAGTCCGACCAAGCACCGACCGATACCTCCTCCAACCCTGCAGTCCCCCTAGCCCTTCCAGGTAACTCCCAGTTACCTCCTGGGCATGACGTGCTGTGGTATGGAATACCTCTTTGGTCAGTTTGGGTCAGGTGTCCTGTCTCTGCTTCCTCCCGGCTTCCCTCCTCCCTGGCAGAGCATAAGGCACACAAAGTCCTTGGCCAGACTAAAACATCATTGTTATCAGCTCTGTTCCCAGGTTGAAAGTCAAAACACAGCACTGCACCAGCTACCAAGAAGGAGAAAAATGACTGCTACTGCTAAACCCAAGACAATCTTGCATAAGGTTATAGCAGAAGACAGACTTCCAACTTCCATAAATTTTTTGTTTTGGCTGTGGTAATGCAAAACAGCCATTTCCCACAGTTATCACATTAAATGTGAGAATGAGTGTGTTTTCTCCTGGCTACTTTAGGAGTTAAAGGCTTTGTGTTCTTCCTTGCATGAACACTTCCACATATATGTATGCAGACATACTCATCATAAAATGTGGACCTATAAAAATCCTGTGAACTGGTCCATTTATCCAAAATCCAAAGACAGAATTCTCAACTCTCACGTAAAACACACAGGTCTCTTGTGTGGCACTATCTAATACGAAATAGGGTATTTCAGTTCAGTTGTGTATGAATTAAAGGCTAGCTGGGTTGTGTGCCTTAGTTTGCAAGCTCTCCCACCTCCCCACACACACCGCCTTCACTGACTGTAAAGCCTCACCTGAACAATACTGTTTGCAGTATTGTTCAGCACACCTGGACAAAAACCTATGAGGATGTGAACCTCCACCACTGCAGCATTAGTTCAGTGTGTCATTTCTGGGTGAGGCTGAGAGAACATTCTCCCACATCAGAGCCTTTTCCATCCTCACTGTTGTTCTCTGGCACACAAGTTTTAAGTAAGACAGTGCAACACCAGTGCAAGTAAAGCCTTTCCAGTACACCTACAGTTAAATAACAGGGAACAGGGAACACAGAAGATGTCACAGTGTTCCCCCACTTTCCAAGTGGGATCCAAATCCTTGTGTCACCAGGAGGAGGGAGCTAGGAACTGATGCCAGGGAATTCAGTTTTATCATGAAACTTAGAAGCAGAGGGAAAAAGGAAGAAGTCCAGTGGGTGGGAGTGGGAAGCTGGAAATTTCCAGAGCAGTGAGTGCCATACTTTGTAATATTACCAAAGAAAATGCATGTGGTATTTTTTTTATTTTTAAAATGAGCGAATCCAAACCAGCCAATTTCAATGGAAAATCCATGGTTCTCTAAGGTGATGTAACTAATTTTCTTCTTTGCAAATGTGTATTAGATCAACTGAATCCTTCTGATCTGCTGTAAAGGTTGTGATATGTTTTAAAAAATAGGCATTCTCAAATGGTACGTTCAAAATTGACTTCAATAAATCAGTGTGGGAGAGCTCTGTGAGCATCGATTCACTCTGTTGTTTTGATTTGCAACTTGCATAGATATGCTGGTAACTACAGTTAATTAAAAAACTCCTTGAATTGATTTTTGTTGGAATGTTATTGGGTTTAGCCTACAACCAGCGTCCCTGCTTAGCTGAGAATCTTGAGGAATTAATGGACTGCTCTTTCAGGAGGGCAAGCTGTTTGCTCAAGCAGGCTGATGAAAAAGGAAATGCCTGAATTACTTTCTCAGTAGCACTCAAACTACCAATGTAATTGTAAGCAGTGAGAATACTGATTTTATTCATGCTTGGAAATCAAATGTTTTATATTCCTTGATTTCCAAAGGTATGCTTAAAGATTATTTTGAAGCCTTGTTAAGGAAAATTCACGTGTTCTTTTCAAAGATAAATGTGAAGTGCTTGTGTTTTCTCTGCCCAGTTTGTTTTCCTCACCTATGTGCTTGGAGTGGCCTGGCTTGGGGTCTTTGGCTTCTCTGCTGTGCCTGTCTTTATGTTCTATAACATATGGTCAACTTGCGAAGTCATCAAATCTCTTCAGACAAATGTGACAGTTCCAGGGGACCAGATCTGCGTGGATATCAGGCAATACGGTACTCATTTTAATCCTGATTAAATGCTTTATCCTTTCTCCTTGGACTGTCTTCAGTAGTTTTGTCTCAGCCTTATCAAATGAACCAAATGCAAAAGCATCTTGTATCTCTGAATGTGCTATTACTTTTCTAATTAATTCAGATTACACTGATCTCTTTCCAGATGCAATCAATTTCACTGAACTGGCAAGTCATTTATCTAAAGTAATTTTGTGGCGGTTTCCAATACTATAATATTAGGTTTAAAAATAGATCAGCCTCAAAATAAACTGCTTGGAACCAGTGCTGAGAAATAGATAACCAGATCCTGGTTTTTGAACCCATGTGTATAAATTCTTTCCTTTCAAAAAGCTGGTTTTATATTTAAATAGGAAGTTAGCAGCTGAACTTTGCACTAACAGTTACTTTCAGTTTAAAAGACCAAAAACCTGCAATGAGGAGTCTGCCTTAACAATTATTGAATTAATGCTGCTTTGATGAGACACAGCAATCCCACGGGTGTGCAGGTAGCAGAGAAGAGAGTGGGACAATAGCTTAAAATAGGGTCAGGGTTTTCAAAGTAGTTCATTCCTTATGGAGAATTTTGTCTGAAGTTAATCTTTGCCGCTTCCCTTGTGCAGAAGAGCTTTTGTCACCAGGACTTTTGGCATCATTTTAGCAAGCGTTTTCTAGGAATGCTTCTTTCTTTGGACTAAGGCATTCAAAGCTCATGTCCTGGTTTTGGCTGGCTCAAACCATGACAGCTGAGGAAACGGATTCAGAGTTGAAAAAGTAAGGAAGCTTGGGCTTGCTTTCCTTTCCGAACTGTAATTCCAGTAGAAGAGATATACTCATTTTAAAAGCAAGAAGTCCCAAATCAGTTAAATGCTTGCAACCTATTTTAGCAACTGACAGCAAGAGGCTGGGAAGACGTTTTCTTCAGCAGCAGAGCCTGGGAGTGCAGGGAGGAGATGGGCTCCTCCACCTTTCTGCTTCTCCCTGTTGTTTGGCAGCTGTGCAAGCATCACATGGGGCTTGGCTGTTCCTCTGTTCAGTAAAATCATTTGGGTTTCAGTGTGTAGTGGGAGAGAGCAGCTCCTTAACCGGCAACTTGTGTCACTGAACTGCCCTCATGTTTTTGGCTGGAAGCAGTAGCTAAAAGGCTTCAGGTGTATATTGCAGTTGCAGAGAAGACGCTGGCTTTAAAGTAAATCCTGTAAAATCTCTTTGAAAGCCAAACCATCCTGAGATAATTTCAGTGACCTGCCCCTTGCAGAGTTGCTAATTCCAGACAACTGAGTTTGAAATGCAAGGTCGATGGGGAGACAAGCTTGTTTTCTCCTGTTTCAAATGGCTTTTGCTTAAGCTTTACATCTGTTATTGGTCTAAGAGTTTAGGTTATTTTAGATCTGCTAGATGCCATTGACTTTTCAGATTTTCAGTTCTGTTAAGAAAAGTAACTGGGAGTAGGTGAGGTGCAGCAGGCTGAATTTCCTTGTGGCAGTGTTTCCCAAATGCTTTTTACCCATCAGAATTTAAACCAGAAAAAAATCCTGTAATCCTACTGTCTAGCTCCATATTCACACTCTCCTAATTTCAAATAGATCTTAATCTAGTAAGTAAGCACTATCCTGAAAGGTGCCAAGTACCTCTGAGGTGCAGTTCATCCCTCTCAGTGCCGAGTGGGGGAGTAGGCGGTATGGGACTGGACCTGGAGTGCAAAAACCCAACCAACCATTTGGCTGCCATATGGGAAAACCACATCTGAGAACATGCCTTGGCAGCGAGCCTCGGTGTGAGGAGAAAGCGCATCTTGAGTGAGTTGTTTTAATTCCTCCTGCCAACTCAGAGCTCTGCTGGTCAATGTGCGGATGCCCAGAATGGGAACACAACTGGCAGGTGGGCGGAAAAGAGGAGAGAGGAACAGAAAGTGTGTGTTGATCGCTAAAATTAGTGGTTTCTTTTGCTGTGGTATTTCAGGTATTATCCCTTGGAATGCTGTACCTGGCAAAGCCTGTGGCCCGATTCTAGAGAACATCTGCAACACGAATGAGGTACAGAAACATAACCTGTTGGCAGCTTTTGCCTACAAGTCACTCAGGCACAGTGTAATAAATAGCTTGATAAAAAACTTTGGAGAAAACTAATCCTGGTAGTATAAAGAGATTGATTTAAATGCAACACTGAGATTATTCTGTTAGGTCATCCAATAAAAGAAAATTACTTCAGAACAGTTTTCTTTTCTAAAGCTTTGAATACCCTGCAGTGAAGATGCCTTTATTAGCCTTATCCTTGAGAACAGTTGAAATAAATATTGCATTATTCTCATTTACTTCAGTGTTTTTGACATTCTTTTTCCCCCTAGTTCTACATGTCTTACCACCTGTTCATTGTGGCTTGTGCTGGAGCTGGTGCCACCGTCATAGCATTGGTGGGTAGTATTTTTTGATGGTTTACTGCATGACATGTTCCTTTCAGGCTTAAGATGCTTTAAGATTGAATTTTGTGTATCTTCAAAATAGTGGTAGTAGACATTAAGTGAGCTGTAATCACCATTATTTGCTGCTGCAATTTGGTCATTACAAGTCAGCAGGTCCCAAACATTTGCTCTAAGAAGTCATCGTAACCCACCTCCCTCATCCTTAGAAAGAAATTTTTTGCATATCCTTTGAAAATCCTACTTCTACCCACTATTTCTGGGTTTATATCCATTATTTTGTTTCATTTTTGTAGTTTCTTTGATCAGTTGCTTGTAACCTCTTGGTTTTTTTGTCTGGGCCCAGGCAGTTTGGCTCGTCCAACTCTGCAATGCCACTTACAGGTGGCAGTTGGAAAAAGGAGATGTTAAGGAGATGACTTATTCATACATCTAATGTTTCCTTTTGCTGCTAGCTTCTAACCTCATGTCAGCCAACTGAGGTGTAACCCAAATATTTGTAGATGAAATAGCCTTTAGGTCTGCAATGGCAAATGATTTATCTTGCATCTTCACCCTGGAAGAAGCTCACAATAACGTCTGTTGTAAAAGTATCGACAGTTGCCCAAGTGGGCTTGAGCCGTCACCTTGTTGTATCTTACTGTCCTGTATTTTGTTCTCTTCCACCAGCTGATCTACATGATGGCTACTACATATAACTATGCTGTTTTGAAGTTTAAGAGTCGGGAAGATTGCTGCACTAAATTCTAAATTGTATAAGCCCAGTAAAGAGCTGCATTGCGTAGCTTGAAATACCACTGACACCCTAGGCTGAGAGTCTAGCTTTCTGAATTTTGTGACAGTAATTGTAAATAGCTTCAATAAGCATCGTTTAGCTGATCAGATTAATAAAATGACTTCTTGTATATGAACTATGATGTGGATGAGATCTGGCTATTCTTCCATGTCGAGAGGATTCAGTTACTGTAGGGGTCTTTCTAAAGCATCCTTCTGAAGATGGGATGTTTTCAGTTCAAGTCTCCACTGGCTTTCTAACAGTCATCTCTTAAACAAGTACTGGAACAGTTCAGGGTCAGAATTGTTAATTTATTCTCCATCAAATACAACCCCCTCCCAAGCATACAAAATATATATGATGCAAAAGAAAAGGAGTAATAAGGTAGTGCCAATCTCTTTTGGCAGAAGTCGGAAGCCCAGGTATCCATGGACAAATTGGCTTGTGTTTCCAGTGATTCCATGGATGAAGAAGTTGATTATTTCCTCTTACTTCAGTTTCAAGTAATTGCCAAATCACACCCTCTCTGGAAGGAAATGCATCCTTGCATTAGCTCTGCGTAAAACAATCACATTCTTTCCTTTAGACCCTGAACTAGTAAGAATGAGCTTATAAATAGCTTCTGCTCTTGTGCAGCTTGCACTTTAGTAACTGATTTCTCAGTAGCCAGATCTCAAAAAATGTAAGTATGACTGCACGGGAAGCAAAACCATGCATAGGCCAGAGAGGCTTTTTTACACTGTTAGGGAAAAGAGGAAAAAAAAAGTGAATCAGTGTTTTCAGATGTAGATTTTGTTGCATGAAGTGTGGTGAAAAGAAGTTGGGAAGAGACGAAGGCACAAATTAGAAAAAACCTACCCGGTAACTAAAAGAAAAAGAACTGGTTGCTACATGTGGTACAAAACTCTTCACCTGAGGTTAGACAATGGAAATTTAAAATGTAGCTATAAAAGTACATGATTAAGACTTCTTAACCCGGAGATTGCATGCTTTTGCTTAGTTTTGGATTCATGTTTTGTTGTTTAATTTTTCACTGTTACTGTAGCCTTGTTCACGTAAATAAAACTGTTTACAGTTGCAGGCTTTTTCCAGGGGGAGGGTGGAATTCTCATCTGCTTGTTGGGGGAAAAGACTTGCCGGGATCTGGGCTTGGATATGCGTAACCAGCACAACCTCAGCCAGCAGTTCTCCTGAGCACCTCGTAGTTTATGGATGCCGTGTCTCGCCACGTACAAAACCTTTTTCCTGCTTCCCCCATTCTGCATTTTAATTGATCCGTACAACTCTGTAGCTCATTTTGTTACTGTTCTACTAACTGCCTCTAAATTGTGAATAACTGACTGAAGTGTTAGCATGCCAGATCCTAGAGACCTGTGGAAATAGCCTCTGTGCTTGTTTTCATAACAGAATGCTTATTAACTTAGAGTAACTTTATTTTTTTTGGTTGTTATTTCAAAGAGCGTCTATTAATCTAACTAGCAGCTTGCTTTGCCTCTTGACATGCTCACTAGCCATCATGCTCACCCTTCTCTTCCAGATCCACTTCCTCATGATACTGTCTTCTAACTGGGCCTACTTAAAGGATGCCAGCAAAATGCAGGCCTACCAAGATATCAAAGCAAAAGAAGAGCAGGAGCTTCAGGATATCCAGTCTCGGTCAAAAGAGCAACTCAATTCTTACACATAGATGTTTGCCACAGTAATTCCTCAGAAGAATTCCTGTAGCTCTGACAAATCAACAAATAGCTGCTCTGCAGTACACGTGTGTCTACCAAACAAAGTTAGAAGTGCAAAAGCTTCACATTCCAGCTCCTGGAACACTTTCATAGGGAGACCTTCCCATGGGTAATCTTCCATCCTTTCTTACAGAGAATGGAGGTTTTATTCCAGGCATTTTAAAAGGCAACACTTCACACTAAGTGACCAAAATATTCTTCTTCCAGATTTTTGATATTTAGCATTTGATGTGTTCCTACAGCCCTGAGCCCTGCACAGAGCTGTGGCAGGTGCTCCACACCAGCAGGCAGCCACCCGCTGTGCAGACCTTAGGCAAAGGCCTAAAGTCTCCCGAGCTGCAGCAGGGCTGCCCTGGCACATTCCTGGCCTGGGCTGCAGGAACAGCACCCTGCTCTTGTGCCACACTTTTCTATGATGAAGCAGTTGTGCTCCTGTGCTCATGGGAGTGTTGAGTAAAGGTCCCAAGTTCTAATCTTTTTATTATGTATTTAATGGAATGTAGATCCCTGGGTCTGGATAATGATCCCCTTCTTGGAAAATAAATGTCAGCTTTGCCTTAATATTTATTTTCTATAAATGTCTTAGCATTTATATAATGGCAGGAGACCATTATCCTACATTTTAAGTATGTGAAAAGTGTTACCTTATTAAAATGACACTGATCTGACTATTCCAAATGAGCGGATGAGAAAGTTTGCAGAGATTTACACAAACAATACAAATTACAGCCATAAAGCAGAATACAGGTTGTCCACCTTTCTCTATCTTGGTGCTTAGCAAATTTATTATAGTCAGTGCTTCTGTGTTTTCCTTTTTACAAATGAATTAGCACATTAAGAAAATGTGGTGTTCAGAGAAACAACAACAAACAAACTGGTGCCATTTTAAAGTCATTTCCCATAGAAGTCTGCCTTCTAATTAATGTTTTTTTTCAGAAGCATTCAGTGATATCTTGAGTATTAGTGATGGTATATTTGGTGTTTGTTCTATATGATATATATATATATAAATGTTGGGGGGGAGTAAAACACATCAGCATTTGAAAAAAATTAAATATTCAAGTCATACCCATGTTAAGCTGACGTGTGGTTTGATAGTTTTGACTGTTTGCTGAATATAAAGCAAAGGCAGCACAAATTCCTTCAAGTCAGTATTAAGAGAAGGGTGTTTTTGGGGGTATTAACTTCAAATAGTCTTTTTTTTAAATGTTGAAGTCTAATTTGACAGTTTCAAAACAGGGGCAAAGTAAGTTGATCAATGTAGAGCAAATATGACAAAATAGCCTAGTGTATGTTCTTACCTGTTGCATGAAGGAGACATTTCTACGGCAATGCAGGTGATGTTCTAGCCCAGTGTTTGCATAAGGGTAAAATGGAGGCAGTGTCTTAAAGCCTAATTCTTTTCTAATTCAGTGTAGCTATGACTGGGAGTTTTTGAAGTTTTGTTTAAGTAGTCTAATATTTTTATGTAAAGAGCATTAAATTTTGCTATGTATAAATTTTTGTAACCTAACAGTGAATCAATATTTTCTATCAGTGCCAAGGGCTTCCTGTAGTTACATCCAAGTGTTAAAATAAATATTTGTAGATAATAGAAAACACTTGTGTACGCTTATTTGAAAACAGACTTACAGCTGCTCCGTCCTGGTGCACCTTCAGGCTTTCTGTCCCTGTCTGAAGTTAAAGACGTTTTCTTCAGGAGTATCCACGTGCTCCTGTAGTGGGAAGGGAGGCCCTGGCGGCACATGCTTCAGCGTGGCAAATCAGCAGGTGGCTCTAGCACAAAGTGGTGGTAGTTGTTCCTGGGCAGCATAATGCAACAAGCACTACCTGTCCCATTCTGGGCATCGAACAGAAGGCCTCACAGAAATATTCGAAGTGCCAGCGTTGCTGCAGCACCAAATTAAGCAGCATGTAAAATTAGACTTGCCACCAGATTACATACTAGCTTGATTTCTAAAAGCAAAGTTTATTTCTGTCACATCTGTGGTACACGTTTCAGCTTCTGATGAATTCAAGACAGAGCTTTGGTTTTTGCCCCTAAATTCTGTCAAACTTGGCTTCATGTTCCTGTAGCTAGGTCAAGCTGAGCAGCCTCAAATGCAGTGCAAGTTGTAATATATGCTGCCACTCAAAATCACTTCATTGATAAAAATACTGTATTTTATACTGTAAATAAAGTTTAATGATCTTGCCTATAATCTACCTACAAAATACAAAGCTTAAATAAAGATGAGTTAAATAGCATTTTTATTTTAATCTCTCCATTCTGGGGTGGTTAATACCAACAAGGTGATACACAAGATAAGGCTGCTTCTACAAGTGTGTGTTTGCTTCCCCTGCCACAGCAGTAAAAGGGACATGTTGGATTGGGTCTGTCACACTGCACTCTGAAACCAGCCAAGCCCAAGGCACCTTGTCCCTACGAGACAACTTTAAAAACAGGTCATGATGACTGCATTTTTCTGTTACCTGCACACTACTATATTACATTGACCTACAGAGGGGAAGGGGTTGGGGGGAGGGCCCCACTTGAACAGCTGTCAATGTTTATAGAAATTACAGGAATTCAGTGCCAAAGCCAATCTACCTAGACATGCTGATTAATTTCTTCACACTGCTTTGTCCCTTCTTTTGCCCCACCCAAGACCCTTCTGCATTAGTGACACACTGGGACTCACTATCTGAAGTCAACGGCTGAAGCGATGAGACAGCTCAAACTCAGCTTTATTAGTCTATAATTATACAGTCTGCAATCTTGGTGCCTGACACTTGTTACAGGCAGAAAGCTGCTTTAAAAACATCGTAATAATAATAATTAGCAGCAGCTATTGTTCACCAGAAGCTTTCATCCATGTCTCCATGAGAAATATCTGCAGTGCTGTATTAAGAAGAGAGGAAAAGAAAGTTGTGTGAGTCAAAGTAGTTTTTTATCTTAAATATAAAGATTTGTTTTAAAAAGGAAGTTAAGAGATTGCCTATGCTGCAGTTCTCTTGCTGTTTCAGTGAACTGAAGGAAATAAGCAAGCCCTTAAGGGTGAAGACTTGGGCCTTAATGAACAGAAAGTCATCTCCTACCTACCAAAAAGACATACTATCTGTCTTTCTACCTGCTCCATCTGTGGTGCTCACCCAGTAAAAATAACACTGCACATGTACCAATTCTGGAGCACAGGGTAGGGTTCCGTATGTAAACCAGCACTTCAAGGGCACAGAATACTGAATCATTACTACTGTTCCAGTGAGCATTTTTTTAATTGCTCCATATTTTTTGCTTATACATATTTTCATTTCTACATCGTCAATTAAACTGAAAGATGTCATAGAGGGCTGTTAGGTTTTTTCCCCTCTTAAGCAACTAAGAACTACATATCCTATTGATCAGTGTCTAGAAAGAAGCAGAGGAAATACCCTAGCTGTGGTAATCCAGTGCAAGCAATGCAAATCTCTGACAAAAAGTGTGAACTCATTTGTTAAAAGCCCACAGTGTTCCTGATGATAACTCAAAGCTAGATTCAATGCTAGTAACAGACTATCTGCAAGGTGCGGCACTAACAAACCTTCACAGAGGCATAACCCAAGAAAAATCCCGCATACTTCAGCTCAGTGTGAAGAATCAGGAGATGGCACCCAGATGCAGATACAAAGGTCTAATTGCCTTAGCTATTGAAATGGATCGTTTCACAACTTACTTGTGTAATAACTGGAAGGGTCCTTAATTTTTTGCAACACATTCAGTTTTGATTACTGGTTTATTTTAATTTGGTTTTGATTACTGGTTTATTTTAAGAGGCAGATGTCTCTTAAGCATAACTCATACTGTGGCTATTAATATGGAGTAACAAAAATGATGAATAATAATATGTGAACCTTACCTGTCATCCTTTTCACTAAGTCCAAAACCCTCTGTAAGTGACACTTCTACTTCTTTTTTTGAATCCTGGCAACCAAGATCAAAAATACATTGTCTGTAACTGGTTCTTCAGTTAAGGTTTAAGTGACTTCAAGAATCTGTACTTTAAGGCACCTAACTGAAAATAAATCATCCAAAGGAGATGATACCCTAATTCTCAAACATTACATTGCATCTAGAATAACACTTGGGAAAAATCAGGTTTGGATAATGTCTGAACAAAAATAGGCTACATTTCTTCATCAAAGTCATGTGATACATTCCCATACACACCTGTTCTTTAAGATCAAATTTTCCATTTTGCCAGAAAAAAATGCTCTCAGTCGTGTCAGTGGAACACAAGCTGACTTGTGTATATTCAAACTATTTAAGCACAGTTTAAACTAAAAACTGAGGACTTTTAAATGTAAATATTGTCCTAGTACCTGAAAACCAAACAAACAAGCCAACCCCTCCCACAGGACACAGAACAAAAGCCCTTATAGAAGAAAGGTTTCAGATTTTGTTCTTTTGAGTCAACACAATTTTGCAATACAAATCCAAACACACTTCTGCAGGTTGTTAGATAAAGCTTCTGAATGAAGGGAAAAAAAATAAAAATGGGGATACTGTTTTCACTGGAAACATACTTAGCAAGATCTAAATTCAGTCAATATTATTTTTGGAACCCCACTTTGAGAATAATCACCTTGTTTGCCCTCCTTTGCTGAATTAGTTTCATATATTTTTCTAATGGATTTGGAGTAGGATCCTTTACACTATCTTCAGCACCAGAATTACTGTTTTCAGATTTTTTCCCCTCCTTATCTTCTTTTTCATCTATTTTCACTGAGTCTTGAATCTGCTTTAAGACACATAATCAAAATTAAATATTGATCAGCTCAAAAAAACCCCAACCTCTATATTTTAATACCTGCATTACAAGGAGGAATTTACATTAATGTGGGTAAAACATGCCAGTCTAAACAGCATTAAACCCATTACATGCACTTCAAAATGAAATGTTAAGCTATTGCTTCAATTACAAACATGACACTCGCAAAATCCCACTCTAACCCTGTCTAGGTGTCGGAGATGCTGTGAAGCCTGAGATATGTGTGTGACACCTACATGTGAACTGAAGATGAGCTGACACAGGTATGCCACTAACTTGAAGGGCCTAGTTTGCAGGTGTGAAGGCTAGGGTACACATGGTGGAATCAAATTAACCAAGATTTATGAGTGGGAAGAGGAAGGTGAAATGGGAGGGAGCAAAACCCAAGTTTTATACTGGTCCTAGAAGTCCACAACACTATTTCAACACATGCCATATCAACTCAAAGGGATTTAAGCAAATTCCTTAAGGTCTCCTTACAACATCTGCTTCCAAGAAAGTACCCTAGATACCCTGACATAATCTAGCAAAGAGATGGACATTAACATGTTCCAGTGGCGTCCCACCAGGAACAGCCCAGGCCAGAAAGACAGTGACTGTATAGCCTATTCCAATAGCATGGTTCTGGCCATAGAACTGTAGCTTCCAGCTGCATGAAGCATGGAAGAAAAACCATCTGCTTCCCGTGAAAAAAGTTACTTGGCATAAGGAGAAATTCTATCAAGGCTGGTTGATCATAAAAGAACTTTGCCTGTACTATTTTCACTTAAAGAATAAAGTCTATTTTAAATCAAGTAACACACATAGGAATCCTAAAATACATGACACTACAAAGCTGCATTACTGTAAGAAGTAAAAATACTAAATCATTACCTCTTTGTTAAGCTTTTCCTCTTCTTTTTGCTGTCTTTCCAAAGCTTCCTGTAGTTCTCTTTCTTCCCTTTCTTCTCTTGCTTTCCTTTCTTCTTCTTCTTCCAAGTTTTTCTCCACTTCTCTATCCTGTTCTTTGATCTGGTTTTGATCCAGCACCGCTGTGAAAAATTATTTCAACATCTGTGACCTATGTAGTTCGGTTATTTGCTACAGTAGCATACAAATCAGTATCAGGTCCTCTGTAACATTATGAGTAAATGAAAAACAACTGGATATATTGTTTATACATACACCAATGTTATTCTTAGGTATCTGGTAATGTTTCTTCCCACCTCTAAACATTTTTATTCTGATGTATGACTCCCTAAGAGCTAAATTGTAAAGCCAAAGTAGAGGCCAGAGAGCTGACAAATCTCTCTATGCGCTTGTCATTCCTGTCATGGAATTTCTCATTAAATCTCTGTTATCCTAAAATTCATGTTGCTATATTCTTTCCCCCTCAGCAATATGATTGAATATAATTCTTTACATTTATAAAGCAAAGTACTTACAAACCCCTTGAAAATCATTGCAGGACACACTGCTGATGTGACCAGCTTATCTAAAAAGCTGTGCAAGTAGGACAACATTCAGACAGTAATTAGATAGGCAAACTAAATACTGGGGATTGTTAGAAGTTAGAAAGCTTTTCTGTAAATAAAAATAATCATAATGCTTCTATCTAGGACAATTAGAAAAGTGGCATGTGCTGCACTGACATCATCTTCACCTACCTGAAAAATTAACACAGCACTGGGGTAATACAATTTGCAAACACAGCCAAGAAAAATGAAAAAAAATCCAGACAAGCACTATATAAAGCATGTAAAACAGAAACACAACCGCCAAAAATTTTTCAAGTCTTTTTTTCTATCAAGTGCAGAAAGAATAATTATCCTGAAAAGAACAAAATCATCCCTCCAAAAGCTGGACAGGAGGGTGGGATGGGTGGCAAAAGTGTTTAAATTAAAAACAAATTTGACCAAAACAAGGGTGAAGTTACCCTAATTCAGTAAAGCAACAGAAAACTTTCCTTCATCACATAATTAGGACTTTCGGACAAATTTTCCATCACACCAGCATACATACCCACCAAATGTTAAATATCTGGCTTTTTGTGTTACACATACGACATCTAAAAAGGGTATTCACTTTAGTTTCTGAGTGGAGAACTCACTTAAGTCCTGCAGTGAAGCGGCTGCTGCTGGCACAGTGGCTGTGACATGGTTTCCATTGACGATGTCCCCACACGGATGCAAGGCATCACTTTCACACTGCTCTGGAATGTCTCCCTGATCTGGAGAAGAAATTTGAACAATGGCTTCATTATTTTGTAATCACAATAGTGGAGCAAAGCAATGGATGCGAAGTGTGGGAATGGCTGAACTAGAACACATAAATATCAGCACTAATTAAGCATTTTCCCTTCAACTTGGTCATTTCCCTGAGGACTAAGAATTATAGGCTGTACTTGCTTTTTTAATTACAGAATTGTTAGTTTTGAAATTAGCTATTGGAACACACCTGTTTACAAAGCCAAAACAGATTCATGAATAAATATATACTAGAAAACCAAAATGTTTCAATTTCTTTATCTAAGATACAGGTCACAGAAAAATTACATGGCCAAGTTTAGCTCAGCTCATACTTCCTATGCACATAAAACAACCTTTATTTATTTGATTGCATACTATTTTTTTAGTAGGATCCTTGTCTTCTTCAGTGCACAGGATGGATAACTGCTAATTCCCATATTCTACTTTGTATTCTTCCCCCTGTGCAACGTAGCTCGGAATTTACAAACCACAGTACTGCACTTCAACTGTGATCACTGCTGTGATACTCAGCTGCTTCCCGATTATTTATTTGCCAAGTATGCAGGCTGCTATTATATCAATTTTATGAGAGAAAATAAAGAGAAATAACAAGTCAGATGTAGCCTTTACCTGTAGGTAGCCAACCTCAAATACACAAGACCATTTTCAAAGCATTTGGTGTACCATAGTACGGATACCTCATGTATCTCCTTAATTTTTAGGTAAAGGTTTGAAATTTCTTATCCTTTAAATATTATCAAGGTTTCAAGATTTTTGTTTCCCACATTATAATAAAACTGAAATATACTGCATGAAGAAAAATGAGACACCCAAACCAATCAGCCTCTCTCTCGGAATGCTCTGGATCTCTTTAAAATATTTTAAAGGAATTATAGATGAAAGCATCAGAGAAAACATCTGCCAAAACATCAGTCTAGCTAAGTTACAAGACTGTTTCAGGTTCTTACAAAAGCACCAGAAGTCCTATCAGCTTCACCTGGGAAAGTGAATTCTATGCAAGTTTTACCTAAGATCAAAATGATGAGCTATTACACTCAGAAGAAAAAGCTATTCTGTTTTTTTTTTTTGCTCTCTCTTTAACTTGAGGTTTAAATTGTAGTGTTATCAACATCATTATTTCGACATGAAATTTCAGTAACGTTTTCTGGGGTAAGTAATGTTTAGTCAAAAAGTTCCTTTCAGAAATAGGTTCCTGATAAATATTATATCTAAACACAAGGTCTGATAACCTCACAAACAAAGGAGACAAACCAACCCCAAAACAATATAGCACGAAGTATCTTTACATTAACTACCCTGCAAAGGACAAAAAGGTAACAGTTTTTGTATGCCATCACTGCTTTACGTAAGGGTGGACAGCAAGAGATGCATTTTTCCTTAACACAAGCACATCAACTAAAGCAATTACTGCCAACAAATTCCAATCTTTTCTCGCTAGAGCTCACTCACAGTAGGATTAAAAGGCTTCCACCATATTTTCTGGCATCTTCTTCACTCAGTTTTATTTTTTCTACTCTTATCAACTTCTTCCTCAATTATATCTTACTCTACATTTACTTTTTAGATTCTACATCCTTATCCTCCCTCCGTCCCAAGTTTCTCCTGGGTTGTTACCTGCTCCCTTTTTTAGCCATTCTGGTTTCCTTCTGCATACTGAGATTGTCTTGTGATGCAGTCTGACCCAGCTGAAGTACTGTTGATTGAGAAATCATCAGCATATGCAAGCTCTTAAAACCACCCTTTCAACTACCCAACATCACTTAATGACACAGTGGTAATTTACTTGGGCACAGCACCTACTCTGGTAGGCTTGCTAAGGAAATGCCAGCTTAGCCTCATATGCGATAAAAGTGAACTATCTAATGTATTCCTAAAGTCTCTAATACAAAATTAAACAAGTAAATCTAAATCTAAAATATGAGGAGTGGAAACCATTAGTGGCTACAGACTCAACTCACATTCAAATAATGCGTTTAAAGCTTAGAAAAGTAAATGAGATAAATTAAAAAATAATGAATATACTGAGTAAGACTTCAGAGAGAAATGAATAGATGAGTCATCAGCTTCTGCTAGTTACCACTAAAAACTGTCAGCACAATTGCTGTTCAAACAAACAGTAGCTTTTGGGGTTGGTTCTTTTTAAAACACTGAAAGCTGTATACTCATAGGTTCAGGAGCATGAGCAAATGCATCACTCCATTTATCTAACCACAACCAAAAGAATAAACCAGTCTGGGACCTAACTCACTCCAGTTAGAGATATCTTCCTTGAAATCAGTGATTATAACTCTCCCATACAATAATCTCTTCACCAACTGTGGATTAATCATACCACCTAATGACATTATCTCCACCAGTATCAAGACTTTACAGACCTATCAAAATTCAGAAATGGGAAAGGTGTTTAGCTTGCAGTCTACATCTTCCTTACTGAAGTTTCACTTACTTTAAACCCCCAGTTCCATAGGAAAGAACTCTGCTCAAGTCGAACATTACGATGTCACTCAAATGCTGAAAAACTAGGAAATACAGCCAGTAAACGTGCTCCTGTTTTTCTTTCAATACACAAATGGCTATAAAGTGCATTAACTTCAGTTATCCTGCTTTTTCTACAGTACCACAGTTACATCAAAAACTTTTGGGAACTGACCCTGCAGGCTTACTGCAGCATATAGAGAGAAGGAAACAGCACTCAACACAAACCATTAGTGACATAATGACAAAGGCCTTACTGCAATCAGCAAGAGCACAAAAACGTAAATAAATAAAATGCTGACCTCAGAGGAAAAAAAAAACAGAGATAAAAAATAGGGTAACACTGATGGTTTCAGTAACTGAACCACATATTCCAAAACTACTCAAAGATGCTGATTAATGATAGCATAATTGCAACTGTTCTTTACACGCTTACAAACACTTCTAAAGTTACTCCTAATTCATAAAACTATTTAAGCCTCAGTTACTGAAGAAAAAAAAAAAAATATTAACAAGAGTACATGTAATGGCTGCAAGAAACTTATCTTCAAAATTACAGCTTGGTAATAGTACTCTGATACCGGTCCACAAGAAACACTCCTTGGAGTTTTACTTTACGCAGCAAATATGAAACAGCTTCAAGTTAGTTTATATACTAATATGCTTTGCTGTTTAAAACCAAAACCAAACCCTACACAATTTTAAACCAACCCTACACAATTTTAAACCACTCTGAAACAACTGTCAGACCTACATGCGTTAATCAGAACAAGGTTATGCAAGATCCTGGAACAAAAAGTTCTCAAAATTCAGAACCAACTTGATTTTAATGTGTACTTATTGCTACATAATCTTCTCTTCCTAAATGCACAAATAGGAAGAAAATTTATCCCTCATCATTAGAGACTCTTCTTCTTATTTCCAACACCAGTCAGACTTTATTCTCTCCCACTACAGTCTTAAGCTATCAAGACAATTGTCTCACAACCATTAAGCACTAAGGTGTTAAACGAACTGTCTAAAATGCACAAACACTTACATTCAAGAGAAGAAATGCAGTCTTCAAGGTCCTCACGTATTAGTTTGTCTGGTTTGGGAAGGTCACTGAAATCTGATTTATCTGCTCGCTGATTATGAAGTCTGAAAGAAAAAGGAAGGACATAAACAATTTAATAAATATAAATGCTAAACTTTTAAGCAAATAGCAATCTGAGATTTAAATACAAGGACTACTTACGTGCTTAGAAACAGATTAAACCAAACAAAAAAAACCATGAAACGAGAATGCTGTAACTTTCTGGCCCAAAGGTTGAGGTATTTAAATACACTTAAATGTATTTTGGTGACGATTACCAAAAGACAGCTCCACTTCTCTGATAGCCAGCTCCATGCTGCCTTTCCCTAAGGCCTATATATAACATAAAGGCATTATATTAAAACAAACTGCACCCTCAAAAAGCATAAGAAGGAGTAAGAAAAAAGGAGGAATACAATGAGTGTGACACTTAGTCAAATGAAATTAAGAAATTTGCCTTTTTAGGCTCTCTGTTACAGTCTTAATTCCCACTTTGATGTCATCTTAACAGATGTGTTTGAAGTATATTAGGATTAGATGTCTGGCAAAACATATATGCAGGAGTGAAAATCTGGGTGCTATGAAAAGTGGGGTTAGTGCCCTCATTCTAAATCCCCATTTATCTCATCAGAAAGATAATGTGAAATAACAGTATATCCCATGTGACCCAATTACTAAACCCTGACCAGAACCAGAACGGAAAACAGGAGTGTAGGTCACTAATGAAATTCAACAGCAGCACTTCATAAAGGAGCTTATTCCACACCAGCTGGTGCTCTTCACCACCACATAAATATGTTGTACTTACAATCTAAGGAATTCAGGTCTCCTATGAAGGAAAAGTGGAGAACAAACAAAACATGCCCCCACAATGAGACATGTTCAACAAAAATGTAAATGGGTGGACAAACAACTAAAACTGCATTGCCAGAAGGATAGTTCAATAAAGTCAGTGGGGAAAAACACCCTGTAAATTAAATATGGCAGAGTAAATGGAACTTCAAGTTTTTGGAGTTCTAGGTCATGTTTTTAGCCTTTCCTTCACAGAAATGGTTAACTGTTAAATACTTTTTTAAGGATGCAAGGTTTATGGACATCCATGCCACTTTCTTCAATACCACATCCTGCTAGACAGACAGTCAACACACTGCCTCTGAGTCAGCAAACTGGGAGGTCAGCTCCATGAAGAGAGGTGAACACACGTATTTCCAAACAGCTTTCAAAATTCATTCCATCATGCAAAGTTGGCAACCAAGCCCTGAGCTGTACTTAACGTCAATATTCCATAAAACAAGACTGCTATGCCAGTCGACACCAAATTGTTAAACTTCATGGGTTATGCATAAAATTACCATTAAAGCTTAAAAAAACCCACCAAAACCCCAATCACCACCATCTAAACTATTTTGTTAATGTCCATAATTACTTTTTTTAGCCTAAAACTGGTAACCTCATAATCAGTTTCTTCGTTCCTAAATAAAAAAGGAAGTTTAGATAATAATCTGCCTTATAACTCCAGTCTTCTCCTGTGTTTATTGGCTTCCTTCGTAACACTCATATCTTGAAATGTAAATAAACAAGGAGCTCCTGTAGTCATAGAAGCAACTGTTCTGGCCCACTGACACTGGTTTAACTTGTAAGCGCTTACTGGTGTTAGAGCATTATATTTTCTTTTCAAAGTTCCCATTGCCACTTAAAACCTACAGGTCATAAACTAATCCCACAATACACCAATGATACGGCATTTACCCAATAATGAGAGTAAATAACTGGAAAAGCCCACACATGCATTTCTCAAATATTTTATGTAACAGAAAACAGTCCAAGGCACAAGAAGTTGAGAAATCCTCAACATGTTTTCCCTTTAGGAAGGCCCTGGGGAAAGCACCAAGTTCAAGAAAATTACTGGGACCTCATCCCCCTGCTTTGTCACAAGGAACCCAAACACACAACTACAACCCACTGCTGCCTGTCCAGACCCTGGCCTTTTCTTTGCGACACAACTTTCTCATGCTATTCACTCTTAAGGCAGAGTGGACTCTGCCCACTTTCAAAGTACAGTCCCTCACACTATTAGAGCATTTTCCCATGTCATCTTAATATGCAGGTTGACATTCAACCTTCGCTTTGTAAGGTCTGTCAGAGGAATACAGGATATCTGAGATATACTGTAGGAAACGCGAATGAGCAGGGAAAGGAGACAGCCACTTAAAGAAAATAACCCTCCAGTCCCTGGAAATACCAACAGCTCCTTTTCAAGGCCAAGATTATAAAGGCTCTCCCCAAATTCTAGCCACAGAACAGACCCTGTCTACACGAAATGTCTAGTCTACTGAGGACTTGATAACAAAATAAGAAAGCCCTATGAATGCCTGCTGGCGCTGCCCCAGCACAAGTCGTCTTTCTTCCACCATCAAATCCAGAATGATGGCTAGCAGGTTAAGGCCAATTCAAGTTTCTCTAAAGAAAGAAACATTAATAATGAAATATTTGAGCTTTTTCTGAAGACACCTATTCAGGATTCTCAACTTTGGAGAGTGGTAGCACCAAATTACTATAAGAATAGAAGAATTTCATACATGGAAATAGGAGATACAGAGAGGAAAGTGAAGTCGTTCTTATACAGCTTAATTTTGCCAAGTTGCTCATTTCCTTGAAAGAAAAAAAAAGAACAACCACCCACACCAATCAAAAAACAAATGAAAAGAGAAAACTTCTGCCACCCATCATCCCTTTCTCACATGCAAAGGAGACTGGAGAATTCCTATTCTGAAAATTATAAGATAGACACATGAACAAGCTCTTCAGAGAACAACAACAAAGTTAACATTACAGCTTGCTAATGATGTGAGAATGTACAACTGCCTTGATTTAAATTCTCAGGCAGCAGAAACTACCCAGCTTCAATCAGCAAAAGCTCAGCAGTCAGGTCACAGATGTGACAAACAGAGACACAATAAAAGAGACATAGCTTTGCTCAAGGAATTAGTGGTCTTTTTTTTTTTTAAGGGGTTTTGTGTGCATCAAATATAACCTTGGCAGCTTTTGAACATCAAGCGTATTCAAAACACCTGTTCTAAGGAAGATGAAAAATTATTTTAAGTCATTGAAAAATGAAGTTTACTCCTCTAAAGACCCAACTTTATCTTCTGAAACAAAGTTTGTTCTCAAATTAGGCTGCAATGTCAGCAAGAGTTCTTGTTAGCGTTATTGGAACCAAATTTATATGGATGGCATAGAAGCCTAGTAGAGGAATCAAAACTGTCAAATCCCAAAAAAGCTCATGACAGCAAACTGCTAAAAACACATTCACATTTGGGTAATTCATACAAGGGTGAGATGTCCAACAGGACTATTGTAAATAAGACATGCCAAGTAATAGTTAATAGTTAATTGGCTACTGTAGTACCTTTACATTCCCATTTGAAACATGATTCAAACATTATTCTTACCTAAACAGTATAAAGTCCAAATTTTTAACTTACCAATATGGTCCAAAGTTACAGGACACCAGGAAAACTCAGATACATCTTGGACATATGCATACATTCCTCACTGCTTAAAAAACTAACACTTTTCCATAGATATTATAGTCATACAAGTCAGTGGTTGTTTTAACTCAGATTTACATTTAGGAACAGATTTTAAACATTTTCGGAATGTTAAAACTTCTGGAAAAGCCATTTTCTGAAATTAGTGATTAAAAAAACATTTATTTACTAACAATACATCTTTTAGTCAGCTGCCTGAAAATGGTCTACTCTGTAAAGAAATGCAATGGAACAGGTGGACTACAGCACTACAATAGATTTCAAGCCCTGCAGAGCTTGAAATATGAGAATCCACAGCAAATCCTGCTTTCAAAAGTTTGTCAAGAACAATGACACAGGAAATACTGAAAAGCAAACAGGGGCAGAAGAAGGGCAAAAGCAAAATTCATTGTTAAATCTATGTAGATATCTACAACAGTCTGAAAAACAACAAAGTCAACACCTAACCTTTTTATTACTTTTGCCCTAGTGGTGGCATTGCACACCAAAGGAGCCACCTGCTATCTTCAAAGGCACACACGGCAACAAAGCAATACTTACATTGGTTGAAGTGGCATAACCTGAAAGTGCTAAGCACAGTTCTACACATTAATATCCTTAAATGGTAGAATTTGAGCTAAGTTTCAGCGATGGATGTTTATCAATTTATTCTATTTGCATTAAACTAACGTGCTTAGGATGCCTCAGGTTCTCACTCCCCAGATAGACTTGTCGGTCCTTTGCCTAGCACTTTCGGATATTTTAGGCCCTGGGTCTACTGCTGCCATTACTGTTTGCCCCAACAGAGGGAATCCTTCTAAGCTTTCATCTTTGCTCAGCTACAACAGTTAAATGACTATACAGGAAACTACATAAATCAATCAACTTTTACTTTGTCACAGGAAGAGACTTTTTTTTTTCTTTTTAAAGAAACACCACATTCACCTGAAGTTTCTAATGCACTTAAGTATTTCACTGCACATAACTTTGCATTGTAAGGAGGCACAAATTTAAGAGAGATGAAAAATATGAAATCATATTTGCCAAAGGTGTTTGAATGTGGGGGGGATGTTTGGTGTTTCTGTGACTAAGTTCCTCCTGAGGCATGATATTCAAGAAGGGAAATCCTTATCCATCTTTAGAAGAGCTTGGCACACACAGGTAGATAAATGTTTCTTTAAAAAGCAGGTTAAAAAAGTTGTTTTGTAATCAATGTTACCTGATTTTCTGGCCGTGACTGGATGGTGAGGAAGAAACAGACTCAGAAGATGAAAGTGGATATGGCTTTGAAATAGGAGAGAGCACCTTGTCAACACTCTGCTGTGAAGAGCTAAGGTACAAGTGACTGGTGTCTGCAGAATGAAAATCACACGATTAGTAAGCCAGTTATTTGTCCTACCATTTTTCAGACAAGGCTGCACATGCAGAACTGAACCGTGCACGACACCATAAGACAACTAACATCCAGTTCTTAACCTGACTTCTTGTGCTGGTAATTTCTTTATTTTGGGTTTGTTTGGTTTAGTTTTCCTGTGGGCAATTCACCTTTACAGGCCTTCACCATCATAAACTTACTCCTTACAAAGCCATGATTTTCATCACCCATACACCTATGCTCCCTGCAAACTGCAGCACCTCTGCAAAACACCAAATAATTTCTCCCCTGCTGGTCATTAGAGGAAGCAGTTATGGACCCAGATTTCAAGTTAAGCATGTGCTTACTAGCCAGCTAAAGATAATTCTTGAGGTCTCTCAAAGGCGATGCTGCATTAGGAAATTAAACCTGAATGGTTTTTTTTTGCAGATTTGTGAAAATAGGTGATGAAGGAAGGAGGAAAACCTTTGAAGGTTTTATCCTTTTATCAACAGCTGTAAAGTCAGCACAGAAGGAAACAGAGAGTATAACTAGAGAGTCTTGAGTTTCATAAGAAACCAAAGTAAAAACCAAAATCCATACATTAAAAAGGCTTTTAATCAAATTTGCAAAGTCCAGTGCTTAAGTTTTACTTTGCAATTTCAATTTTCCTTTCTTGTGCAGCTGTACAGGTCTTTCATTACTAAACTATACTACTTTTCCCATAAGATACGATATTCACTCAGTAGGCAGGTCCTGGGGTTTTTTCCTTCTCTTCATTAACTAAATAACTTTTACAGTAGTCAGCGCTAATTTGGCTCAAGAAATAGATAAAAAGCCATTATTAACACTCCCATACTTGAAGTCCTTTCAGACGGTTGCATAGAAGTGGACCCAATTCCTGGTGCACATCCCACTGCAGAAATCAGGATGCTTCAGACTAGGGGTTGCTCATGTATTTTTACCTCCAGACAGCCCCTATGCTCACGCATCACAAATGAACACCCTCTAGGGAAGCTGAGCACTAACAGAACAGGTCCCAGCAGTTACATCATACTCATGTATCAGAAGTACCTGTTAGTGGTAGAAACCCTCAGCTCACTCGCATCCAATCTTCTATAAAATAACTTGTCCAACTTTCATGTGCAGAACAAATGGACAAGAACAGCACGCAGTACTTACGCACGTAAGTACTTAGTGCCTCCTCAGTGTAACACATACTGCCTGTCAGAAGACAGACGGCACACCAGTCATACCATAATCTACTACAACCTACTATCACTTTGAAATGATGCAGGGTTGAATTTACTGATGTTCTACTAGAAGACAAATACCTGAGGTGTTTGGCTCATAGCTTGCTATCTGCAAGACACACCAACCTTGCTCTTTCTCATCAGAAAGTATGAAGCTTGATCAAGTAACAATTAAGGTGAAAAGTACTGATCAAGTAATAAGATGGCAATCTGAATTTTCTCCTCAGAAACTATTTCTTGTTCTGTGTTACTGCCCACAGATTGGAGACAGTAAGCAGGGGAAAGCAGAAAAGGATCCTCTCCTACTTTTAGTGGCTTTTTACAGGAGGACACGCTTCTTCCTTTCATCCTTCAAAGATAGGTCCTCCTGACCATGAAGTTTTATTTCTTCATCTCCATCTGTTGCCACTGGAACAATAACTTCCACAACTTACTCGTGGTATGACAAAGTACTTCCTTCTCTTTCAATTTCACAGGATGGTAGGGTCTCTGAAGGAGTGGTTAACTTACCTGTTTTCAACTTTTCTACATCACTCACTGCCTTCCAGATTTTCCGCAGCCTACCTCAGCCAACTCTTTTCCAAACTAAGCTGCCTTTCCTGCATTTAACCTTCCTTCACGCAGAAGCTGTTCAGTATCTTTGCTTGGTTTTGTTAGTATCTCTTTTTCACATCCCATTAAATCCACTTTGGGCTAGGGCAACAAGAACTGCATGACTTGAGAAGCAGATGTACAGCAGATTTGAAACAACATACCGTTGTTTAATTTCCAATTCTCTTCTATTTTGTTTGCTTTTCTGAACACTGCCCTTTTGAAAAAAATACTTAGTAATTATTAGACACTGTCAAATTAATAGCAAGTTACAATTTTCCAAACACCAATCCCTTCCCCCTTAAAACTGCTCAGGAATATTTGATAAAGATATCACAGCAAAAAGAACAAACAAAATCACATCTGGACTTTTCAGATGGGAGAACTCAATTTAAAAGAAGCCAGATGAAGCAGTCTTTTGCTGCACATGTTAAATGAAAGTATAGGAATACAGAGGGAAGTTTATTAAAACTAGGAAGTTACAAATAATGTTGCAAAGTAGTTATACTTGACTGCAACTTTTGAATGAAACTCTGCACTCCATAAAGTTACACCTGCAGTGAACTACATGGCATAATCTTCTCTTAAAGCTACCTGAAGCACAGTATGTTTAGCCTCCCTCAATCTGTTTCTCCAGTACCTGTTTCCATGAGGAAGTCACACTCCAAGGTGCTAGCATATTTTGTTTCTAGCTTCTCCCACCTCTTAGCAATTAACAAATAAGTGAAAGACTGCCACTGCTAAATCTTTCTCTTCCCATAGCGCAAGAGGAGCAATAAGGAAAAGCCCAATACCATACCACATTAACAATCATAGAATCATAGTTTGGATTGGAAAGAACCTTTAGAGGTCTTCTAGTTCCAATCCCCTGGCAATGAGCAGGGACATCTTCAACCAGATCAGTTGCTCAGAGCCCCATTCAACCTGACCTTGAAAGTTTCCGGGGATGGGGCAGCTACCACATCTCTGGGCAATCTGTTCCAGAATTTCATTGCCCTCATTGTCAAAACTTTCTTCCTTGTATCTAGTCTAAACCTAAAGCCCCTTGTCCTATTGCAACAGGCCCTGCGAAGTTTACCCCCATCTTCCCCATAATCTCCCTTTAAGTACTTAAAGGCCACAATAAGGTCTCCCTAAGACCCTTCTCCAGGCTGAACAGCCCCAGCTCTCAGCCTGCCCTCATCGTGACTTACCATCTGAAACTTTGTTACCGAGATCTCTTTCCATTTTGGAAACAGGAGTAGAAGAAAGGCATCTTGAAACAGATGTTCTTCTGTGTGGTGGCGTTAAGGGATTTTTAAAGACATCGACCGACCCAGTTCTTCTGATGTCTTTTTCATCTCTTGGACTGCTCAGAGGGGACTGCTGGGACCTAGGATTATCCTCAAGAAATTCATGCTGGGCAGACAAGGGTGGTCTACCCATGGCACGCTGTAGAAGTAAAGGAGACTGCATTTTTCTCGGTGTTCTGCTTGCAGCTGCATCCTGCATGACACTGCGTCGGTAGTTCCTGTAGGCTTCTTCCAAACACTCTGCCTCTTTTTCTAGTTCTTTTATTCTAGCCCGGGTTTGTGCCATACAATCCGGGTCAGAATCTATAGTAGCACTGTGTGGCTGTAGCTGCTGCCAATAGCTAGCTCTTGGAACGGCATTTACCTTGATGGCATCAGTCATAACCTGATTCTTCAGGAATGCACCATCCACATAAATATCATGAAGTACAGCTCTATCACCAGTGAAGTCAAGGACAGAGCGATCAACAAGTGAAGGCTTTGGATTCCGATACACTTCATTTTCCAGAGCTAAATGAAAGCGGGTGACAGTAAACAGTGAGAGAGGGAGACGATAACAAAACAGAAAAAGTCAAACATGGCATTCAAATTCCAATTTGATCAAAATTACTTTTACATGGAATTGGCTTAATTTTGATAATTTAATGAGTTGATTTAAATGTGTTTTTAATGGAGCTGCACAGCTGCAAATAATAACTGATTTTTTTTAATATAAAATTCTTCTGTGTAAAACTACACAAAGTGTGCACTCCACAACGTTATTTGCTAAATTATGCTTAAATGAAAAATAAAAATGAAAATGTCATCACTCTGGACACATGAAATCCAATCATGCTGTTAAAGGGTGAGGGATACAGGGCAGGCTGCAAGTTTTAACAGTTTCCTTCTATTTAGATAACAAAAACAAAAAAAAGTGGAGAAAACCAACACAGTAAATAGATAATGTTGCTTTGAGTTTGTTTGTTTGTTTGTTTGTGGGTGTTTTTCATTATTTCTCCACAACTGTCAGTTAAATGGAATATTCTGGGGCTGTCTGCTTCCTGGCTTGCACTTTTACACTTCAGCAAGCTCAAAAGACCAAACTATCGGGCTGCATTTTTCTCAGTAAATTAACAGCTTTGGTTTTATTTACATAAACGGTTCTTCAATGACATCCTTAACTCTGATGCAAAATAAAAGTCTCTTCAGTACCTCAGACATTTAATTAAAATTTATACTTGCTATTTTGACACTAACAAATTTCCAATTCCAAATGGTACCAATACTTGTACCATATATGAATATGCACATGTTGGTCTATCAAATAACAAAGTATGGATATACCTAACTATGCTGCAATCATTGAAGAATTTTAAAATTAAATATACATCCCAAAAATTGTATTTGTCATACTTGATATTAGAAATTTGACAAAGGCATCTTTAGAACTGGCATTTATTCAGCAGAATGAATTGCTTTAGGCAAATTAGGCTTTTGCCTCTCTCTTTCTAATGCCCACACAAGGTGCATAAGTGATTAGCCTTGACAACTGCTCAAAAGTTTGATTTAAACTTGCGAGGTATGCCATACAGTTTCAAATTGGTTATTCTTATTACAAACATTCAAGAATCAAAATGCAATAAAACACAACTTGCCTCCTGGAAAACAGTGATTATGTTATCAACAAACACTAATGCCTTTATGCTGAGGAAAAACAAGTAAGAAAAACATGCAAGTATTCAAGGAGGAATGTTTTTCCTTCTTCCTGTATGTGTGTTTTCCATGTGTAGTAAGCGTACTTTTTAAATTGGACTTTTAAATAGATTTTTATTTTAAACCTGAAATCCACTCACTGGTGTTGTATTAGTTCTACGTAACTGCAGGTTCTTTAAGCTTTTGGAAATTCTTACACTGGTTAGGTAAGTGAACTTCTCATAAAGGACTGCTCTGGTGTAAGACACAAACCTGCCTGTGTCTGTTTCACCTGCAGTTTCAGTTCTTCAACCTGTACATTTAACTTCCTGACAGTAGTTTCGGAGTCTAACAGCTGGGCCTTTAATTGAGCACAACGCTCAACCTATAGGAGATTAGGAGAAAAACAAAATCAGCATAATTCAAACAAAAAGAGTAATCTAAACTGTCTGAATACTAATTCCTAAATGTTTTTCAGGTCCAGTCAAACCATATACACAGAGTATCCTACTGAAAGTCAGTGCTGGCAACTTAATGACTTGAAAAGACTTAGTTTTGTTATGTTGGGTTGGTTGGGGTTTTGGGGGTCATTTTTTGGTGATGTTTGGTTTGTTTTCTTTGGAGTTGCTTACATAAAAATAAACAGTATTAAAAAAACCCCACCAAAATATAAACAGCCTGCACAGGTACATAGATAAAGATGAACAAGATGACAGGAAGAAGAAAGAATTCAAATTATTTAGGAAGAAGGATTTACCTCACTTTGCAGCTGCTTTTCCAAAGTCTGCCTATAACTTTCGAATTCATCCAGTGCCAGCTTCTTAGAATGTTCCACTCTCCTCAGCTCCACTTGGCAGGCCAGATGCTCTGCTGAGGGCTGGGCCAGCTCTACCCAGAAAGAGACATACTAGACAGTCAGCTGTAAAATAGTTAAGTGTGTACTTTTCTACATGATACCCCCTTCAAAATGTCAAGCTGTTATGTTTTTAGGAACATAACAAGGCTTTGTTTGGATAAAATACTTAAGAGATCTTTTTTCTTGCTTTTCAAAGGATGGAAATTTTTATTGGTGTGGTCATCTAAGAACTAGACCCAGACTGTCCTATTCTGGAAGGAAAATGTACATCCTTACCTTACATAAGTGGGTGTACATCTCTATCTTCCCATAACCTCAAATGCACATTAAAAATAATTGGCATTTTATAATTATAGTCAGGCAAGCACTTCAAAATAACAATGCAATGTTCTTTTACTACTGTTAACCATACTAATGCTACAGTTAGAAATATTGCACTGCTTTTTTGAAAGGGTGAAAGGGATATTCTTCATATTATAGCAAACAATTCAGGATTTCTACTATACAGGCATATTAAAGAAAATAAACTTAAATATCAAGGACTGTTTCATTTTACACAAAGATTAGCTGGGATTTATTGCAAACCACTAGTAAACCTAATACGAAGAATGGACTGTAATGAAAACTATTTCTAAACAAATACTTGTAGGGAAACATAAACAAGAAAATTACTAAATCAGTCACACTGACTGTCTCGAAGATGCTGGTTTTCACTACGAGTTTCATCCAACTGTTGCCTAAGGAGTTTATTCTGCACTTGGAGCTCCAATTTCTCTTCCTTCAGCAAAGGATAGTCTGACAACTCTTTGAGTTTTTCTGTCAACAACTGATTCTGTTTATTTAGCAACAGAACCTGGGACGTCACTGACTCCAAATCCAGCTGCAGATAAAGAATAGTTTAGAAGCTTATGAACTGTTGTACTACTTAAGAATTATTTTTATTTCACTTTTTTTTTAATATAGCTCAAATGCACTAACTATAATACAGCTGCTTTAAATTCATGTTTACAGTTACCTCAAGCTCTTTTGTGCGTGATATAGCTTGCTTGAGCTCTTCCTTTTTGGAATTAACAGCAATGGCTTCTTCATGCAAAAGCAAAGCTTTCTCTGTAGGGAGGATTACAAATGCTGAATTAAAATTAGTAGAGCATTACAGTAAAAAAACTGTGTCAGCAAAACGAGTTTAAGCTGCTAAGCCCAACATTCAATTTAAATCAACACATAAAAATGACTGTATGTTATACACACTCCTTCAAGATTAAGTAAATCACACTGTATGAATATATTCATATGCATACATATACTCCTTTAGAATTAAGTGAATCAAATTCATATGCACATGATATACCATTTCTTTCACATGCCCCTAAATTAAAAGTCTAAACATGTAATCTGTCCCAGCTCTCTTCCTCAAGCTCCAATTAAACATCTTGTGCACAATAAATGTAGAAGCTGGCAACCATTCAAGGGTATGGTACCAGATTGTACAAGACTTCAATTAGAGAATGAATGAGCTAGTAGGACTTCAGAAGGAGATGGGAAACTGGAAAAGCAGGGATGCTTTGCAGCCTCTGTGTGAAGCAACAGCTCACAGTTCCCACTGCATTCTGAACAGTAAGGAATTGCCAACCTGTCACTGGAACCTGCTACATGTTTTCAAAATCTATTTTGATGGCTTTTCTGTCAGTTATCCCACTGTTACTTAACATCGTGACTGTTCAGTAACAACAGTGTTTTGACACCTATTAGTAAAAGCTCTAGAGATAAAACAGCTACTTTACTAATCCAGAGAGATGGTTACCTTTATTTTTTTTCTCATCTTCAGTAACTTTATTGGTTCTGGCTATGTATTCTTCTTTTAATTCAAGCTGATACCTAGAAGTAAAAAGAATTATGTATTCCAGTTTGCCCAGGGGGGTTGTGGAGTCTTCCTCTCTGAAGACGTTAAAAATACACCTGGACATGTTCCTGTGTAACCTGCTCTAGGTGGCCTCGCCTTGGCAGGGGGATTGGACTAGATGATCTCCAGGAGGTACCTTCCAACCCTAGTGATTCTGTGATACCCAAAGTATGTGTGTACACATGTGGGCACTTGCGTAAACTCAGTTTTCCGAGACTAAACTGTAATCACACAATTATTTATCAACAAAATCAGTTATTGAAGGCCCACTGAAACAGTTGGAAAGGGCCCTGCCAATCACCTCATTCAACCACATGCCAAAAAGCAAGACTCCCACCAACTCTAGAGCAGGTCACCTGTGGCTCTTCCTACCATAGTCTTAAAAATCTCAAAGAATATATATTCCATCACCTCCCTGGATGACCTGTGCCAATGCTGCACTGTTCTCACAGGGATTTTTTTTCCCCCATGTCCAAGCTGAATCTCCCAAGACACAATTTACAGTCCCTGCCATATGAATTCAGAAGTCACATCTGACAGTCCCAGTACTATTATGCCAGACTTTCAGTAGACCGCCCCCACTTTCCTCATGACTTTCTTGAATTGGCGAGCACAATCCTGGGCATGGTATTTCTAGCACAGACTTCACCAATACCTGAAGGGTATACTCATTGCAACACCTCAAAAGCAGTCACAGATGATGTCTTAAGTTTTCAAAGAGCATTTCTAAGCAAATTGTTTGAAACCATGTTCAAGCAGATGGTAATCAATTAAACAGGGTGATCTATATCAGAGAATCCCTCTCCAAAAATGGGGATGGGTTAAGAGCCAATCTGTCTGTACAGTGAGCTAGTGTGCCTTTCATTCACCCTTTTTCCAAGAAACCTATAATATCTCTTTAATGCTAATTTCCTCCCATGTCTTCTCTGCATTTGTAAAATGGTCAGTTGTTTTAAGTATGGTTAAAAGAAGTCACTAATACTGCTTCAAATCCTTCTGTCTAAACATGCAACTAATGTCACATCTCTTTCCCAGATAGCAAGAAAGAATTTAAACTGCAACATAATATAGTCTATAATAAAGAGAATTATTTCCTATAACAAGCTTTTTCTGAACCTGATAGAACATTTTGTTTTACTAGCAAAGAGCTAAGAAAAAATTTAAGCTGATTAAAACAAAAACGACTGCCTTTTTCAAAGTCCTTGCTTTGTTATACGTGTCAAAGAAATCCTACAGAATTTATTATTCTGTTTTCACAAGAAGTAGTACGTGTCCTATTAGAAACAAAAGAAAAAATTACTTTAAGAGGTCTGCCTTAAGCTTTTGGTCATATGTGTCCTCTATGTTCTTCACAGCAACCTCCCGACGTCGAAGTGCATCATCAATAGCTTTATTTTTCTCTTCCTGAAGTTTCTGAGAGCTGAAATATCCATAAATATGCAGACAATGATCAGTTATAGAGCCAAAACCAGTTTTGGTTTTTGTTTTGATTTGGTTTGTTTTTTTAATAACACTTAGAGACATCAAAGGGTAATGCGCTTGCTTGGACCATTGTAGCAATTTAAAATTATCATCATCAGAATCTGTCACTGTAATTCATTAAGAACAAGGAGATGTGACAGAAATTAAATTGCCCTATTTAAAATCCAGTACCAATTAATTATGGAGCTAACCCGGGTTAACCCTAGCTCAGTTTCCCACACCAGAAATGCTTCAGAGGAGATAGCGCTAAGCATGCTATTCTACCAGCACCCTCTGCTGGGCTGTTAAAAAAAACCAAGTTTTTGTTAGTGGGATACTCATTTTGCTATAAAAGCCAGATGACAAAGTAATGACATCATGTAGTATTGAAAACCTGTCTACAAATGGTTGGGTTTTTTTTATTTAACCAAAGCAAAATGATCTTACTAAGGACAAGTTAAAAAAAAACAACCAACCAACCAATCAAACATACAAAAAAACAGTAAGGATATTTTGCTGCTTTAGAAAGAAGCAAAATGGAGATGAGGACTAATATATCATATATATGTTACATGAATGTTACGGTTACATACTGCATTGGTTTTGTTGTTTGATTTTTATTTTTTTTTTTTATTCTAGCACTTTGAAATGAACATCTGGTTCATTGCCTCCAATGTGATGCTGCACTGGTCTGGTTGGATGAGATGGCACAGAAAAAAAACCCAAATCATCTTTTTTTATGGGGTATCCCTGCTAACAGAGACAGTAGACAATACTGCTCAAAATACAAAACATAACTTCTGGGATATATAATCTATTTCAATGTCACAGAAGTAGCAATATCTTGAAGCATGCTTTCCAGAAAAAGGACAGTAACATCATTTAGCATTATATATGCCTTTCAGCAACTTACATTTCAAATGCCTCAATTCTTTGCTTCAGCTCTGCCTCTCTGGTCCTTATGACTTCAATATCTTTCAGTAGACTTTGTCTCTGAGCATATACTTCCTTTGCTTCTATCTAAATCAGAAAATATTATTTCTATTTTTACTTCATACTTTATACAGATATTTACTGTTTAACGCATTCAAATTTTCAAAGATTTTCTTACCACAGAAGTCATTATTTCTTTCCAAAGAAATAATAAGTGCGTAAGAAGAACAAAATTATGATTTTGCCATATGAGTGGTCATGTCAAGTTTGCAGCCATGGGCATTTGACAATGCGGAAAGATTTAGCTGCTGGACCTCGTGCAAAAATAGAGCAGTTTGTCAACACATATTGCCTGGGCTTAAAGTTATCTTTGTAAAGGGTTAAATGACTTTCTACCTTTAGTTTAAATATACTTCAACTCAGTAGAGCTCCTGGTCTCTGTTAAGAGTCTCCATGTAAATGAAGTGAGTTGCACCAACAATACCAACCAGATACTCATACGCGATACTGGACAAATATGTTGATCTAGTAATCCTTTTTTTTTTTGTTTTAATTACTGAATTAATTTCATGCTCACAGAAGATTGACAGCATAAAACAGGTGGCCAGGAAAGCAACTCATATGATAGGGATAAGCCGTTTAATTTCCAGTTTGGAAGGAGCACAATGGTAGATTCCATCCACATAGATAATAATATATAGAGAGACCTGCATGGTTGCTTTGTAAGTAATACCATGCTCCCTTGCCAGGGGGGAAACCCAAAGCAAAAACAAAACAAAAAAACCCACACCACCACAACATAGCAAAAAGGTGGCTAGCAGTTATGGATGGCTATAATTCGAATAGAGAGGTCTACTGCTGAGAGCAGGGAAATGGCTAGGAAAACAGGAAACAGAACAGCAATCAAACTATTCTTCCAAAAACTGAAAAGTAATAGAAACTGGGAGAAGACATTTAGAACTATATACAAATTATTGTGTGCTGCAGTAACAGTTACTGCTCTGGCAAAACACGAAGAGTTAACAGCCCAAAAGAGGAACTCATAAACAAAAAGTGTTCAAAAAACCAAACTGAGATGACAGTTTATAGTAAAGGCACTGGCTATTAATAATATACAACATATAATGACACAAAGAAATGGCATATGCATACCATACATTCTACATATTCCATTTAGTTTAGTGTTCTGAGCTAAAAGAATTTATAGTACAACTAAAGGCAACATTCAACTTATTAAAACAGATTTAAAAGTATTTATTACATTTAAATCCTTCAATACTAACTTGCAGAACTGTTCCCTTTCCAGCCTACACTCATTCTTGCAGTTGCTAAATGCATTCCCCTAATTATGAGAGTATAAGTAAATTCAAAGCTTTCACTAATAAGCCAATTAAGATCTGAAGGTAAATCTCCCAAAGATAAAAGGACAGGTTAAGCAACTCCCTGAATCATTTTGTACTAGATAAGAAAAAAACATTTGGAACTTTACCTCTTGCTGCTTTTGAAGCCTCTCAATAGCGTTCTTTTCACGAGAAATCAAGGCTTCAGCCTTTGCTTGATGTGCTCTCTCTAGCTCATGACGCAACTCAGAGATTTCTTTCTGGGTCTGTGCTTTCTCATCCATCTTAATCTTTGCTATTTCAACTTCTTTAAAATGTTCTAGCTTTTACATAAAGAGGAAGACAGGGTTAAGTAGGGCCATCTTCAAATTGACAAAAGACAATCGCTCCTCAGACAATTCTAAATTTCGCCTAGAAAGTCTTATTACAAAATGATAATTCAATGAAAATAAATTACTGCGATAAAAATATCTTAGCAGCACATGCTATTTGCATGTATCACATACTTTTCATGCATTTATCTAGAATCCCAAAGCAGATCTTACACAAAACTAATAACTTTAGACAACAGCACAACAGAGACCTATGAAGAAAAACACTGCAGGACTGGTACTCTGCTTGCAATTAAGGCATGGCCACACTTTAATTCGTCCTCTGACACTGTCTCTATTCTTGCCCCTTTCCCAAAGAACCACTTCTGACTGATTATGCAAGAAATGGCAGAAGCAAACCCATCACAAATCGCTCAGGAACAACAAAAAATCATCTGGACACGAAAGAATTTCTGCAGATGTAAAAAATATATGCAGAACTCCACACAAAGAGGGTTACAGAAACAGAAGACCTGATTCACAGATTTCTTAGCACAACAGAAAAAAAAGAAAAGTAAATGCACACAAAAAGGAAAACATGCATCTGGCAACTACACAGAAGAATTGTAGGGAACATGTGTCCATCTGCACAATGTGTGAAGAGCGGTATGTACAAGAAAAAAAGTGTTTATTAAGAATTATAATAAAAAACTGGAAGAAAATGGAAAGCAAACATATGAGATAAAAGATGAGAAAAAAACCCCAAAAGAATAAAAAGAGAATAACAGAAAAATTATGAGACTGAAGAAAACAAGGTTAAAGAAAGGAAAAAGCACAGTAGGAATGTCTTAATCCGTAAGCATAACATTTGTGAAAAAAAGAAATGGCGAGACAGTACAGTATCACTTGTACAGACACAAACTGGTTTAGAAATGTGTTACAGTAATTCACATCACACTGCTAAGCAATCCGTGTAAAGATAACTGATTTTAGAAATTATTTATAACTGGTTAAGAGTCCAACCTCCTTTGTTTCAACTACTTTACTTAAACAGAGACAAACTTAATGACAAACAAATTAACATGTTTTACATGCTGAATAGGCAGTGCCAGTTGGGGAATAAAGACCAAGGGGAACAGGAAGTTTCCGGCAACTTTAACTGCCCATCCTTCTACTAGTCTACCTGAATAAATATGGCTCAGCTGATTTCATCCAACAGTTTATATGCAGATAAATGCCTTTAAAAGTATATCTAGGAATTGTAACTTATTATAAGAGTATCATTTCTATATCCAAATAGACTACTAATTTTGACAGAAACTACTGGAAAAAATACCACATTTGAATGAACTACAGTTAATTTTTTTTCTAAGCAAATAAAGTATTTATTTTGACAGAAATTTAAGGGGGAAAAAAATCCGTATTTAAATTAACTGCAGTATATTCTTCTGCTCCATTTTTCAGATATAAGTTTTACTGAGGGCTTATGCAGCAAAAAAAATTACTTTTATTCACAACATAAAGAGAAATTCTCTAAAAGAGCTGTCTTCAATTTCAGAAATTAAAAAAAAAAACAGAATTCATAATATTGTCTGTTATGATTTTAGTGTTTCTGTGTAATGTTTTGAAATAGTATGTAAATTCTCATCAGTAGTAAAAATTAACTATCTGTCAAGCTACACAGCAGCAATTCACACCTCTCAGTTGCTATGCACTACACTGAAATTCAAGCTTCAAAATCTTAACTGGGAAGGAAAATTAATAGTATGACTAAGCAGAGTAAACTTTTCTCTATAAACCAAAATCAAAGAGAAATATAATTTACCAAATTACAGCAATCAAAATAAGAAGCTGTATTACAAACTAACATCAGAACAAAAAGCTTAGCATTCTGTGCACATTCAAAAAAAAAGGAATGGAAAATATACATATGCAATGTCATCAAAGTAACAGTTGATATTGGATTAACTTAGCCTTTTGTGTTTGTTGTAACTCACTATTAGATTTCTTCTTTCAATTTACATTAAGCATTAAAACTTTGTAATGTGCAAAGTAAAAATTAACAAACGTCTCTCAAATTCAATGACCAGAGTTATACCTTTTGACACATTTCCGCTTGAAACTGCTTCTCTATTTCTTTTCTGTATTCATGAAGTTTAGCTTCTAAAGATTCGTATTTCTGATGCCAAGGATAAGAGTCTGCAAACTCTTCATCTATCAGCTGAAGCTTCTCAGCTATAAAAAGAGCAACATACCCATCATAACTTAAGACAACTATAGTTCTCTTGCCAAAGACTGTAGGAACCTCTCTCTCAATAGGAAGTTCCTTAGTTTACCTAAATAGCATTGTCATAGAAAGACAAACCTGTTTGGTACTGAAGCAGAGGCAGCACAGAAATACCATTTATCAGCTTTGTGCCACACAACACATATATTGGAGGAGGCACTTAGCTGTGTAAGGCACTGTTTGTGGTATTATTACATAGTCATTCATTCTCTTTATCATGGATGGACAAGAATTTTCTTCTGCATGCAACACTAAGGTGTATTTTATTACTAATAGCATGCATATATATCCTAATAGCATGTAATATACAAGAACTTCCAATATATGCCTGTCACTGAAACGCTACTGTATGGGTACAAACTGGAACACAAGAGGTTCCACTTAAACTTGAGAAGAAACTTCTTCTCAGTGAGGGTGACAGAACACTGGAACAGGCTGCCCAGGGAGGTTGTGGAGTCTCCTTCTCTGGAGACATTCAAAACCCGCCTGGACACGTTCCTGTGTAACATTATCTAGGTGTTCCTGCTCCGGCAGGGGGATTGGACTAGATGATCTTTTGAGGTCCCTTCCAATCTCTAACATACTGTGATACTGTAGGAAGAGAAGCAAGACACTCATCTGCAATTATGTTTTTCAGAACATAATGCAGCACATAACACTTATAATCTATCTAAGATGTTACAGGTGTTAGGTAAATGCCTAAGAAAACATTTGAGTGATCAAAAAAATAATTGTTACAGGACTTTGGCCTCATTATAAGAAAGGTTAAAAAAAAAAAAAAAAATCCACATATTAGTGACAGGTATGACTTTTACTGATAACTACTTAACTCTAACATACTGTGATACTTCAGGATGCATTTGAGTAAGCGATGTATGAATATAATTAATAGAATTTATAGATTAATACCATTTATCAATATGAAATATCTGGGGAGATGTGTGTATAGAGTCTTATCAAAACTTACCAAGAGATTCTCTGTAAGGAGGCACTGAGTTTGTCTGAGTTTCTGTGTCATGAGTTTCCTTGCTTAGATGATGCTCTGTAAGCCCAATCAAAATCTGCATAAGAAAACCTGTCAAGATCCAATATATTAGTTATGTCTGCTTTCATACCAAAATTGAATTTGAGACTGTAATTAATGAAACCATCATAAATGTACAAGAAAACCTATTTAATTTATGGAAAGAACCAAGTATTTAAGTAAAAAGCAATACTAGTAAGATCTTAAGATTTTGTTATAAGCATAATCCAGTCCACCTCACCCTGTAAAAGTTGTCCTTTTCCCTTCACTCATGTCTCTGTCTCTGATTTCCGAGGTCATTTGAGAGAGCAGATTTTTACTACTTTACTACTACTGAGGTCACTATGTAACAGGGTTTCTGAAGCTCCAGATACCTTAGGCTATACGATATAGCTAGATTTCCTCATACAAACATAAGAATTATTTCTTATATAAAAAACTAGAAAGTCCATTAAATCTTTAACTAGCTTTTGAAGTAATACAAGCAGTTACAAACACAATCCAAAGTCTGAGTTTGCCAAAGTTAGTGTGAAGAGCTTCGAGAGCATTATATTTCATACCTGATTACAGATGTTTTTCATATATCTGTTCAAGCCATTTATGTTGTAGGTGAATGTTAAGATTTAATTCACACCACAAATAGCAGTTGGATAATCCTGAAATATAACACTCATCATCCGGGTGTACTGCAAGTTTCAAAATCTGACTGAATCCACATTATTCCGTATTAACATACATTCAAGAAATCTGAATTTCTACTGCTTGCATCTTAATAAAAAGGAAGCTGATATAATTATCTTTGTCTGCATCATGTATAAACATCTTGTACCTTTATTCTCCTTGCGAGTTTCTGAAGTCTGTAAAAAACAAAAGATGTTTTAGACAGTCTACTACATCACCACTGTAATTTAAGCTTATTTTCAAAATCAAAATAACTTACCAGTGATTTGTAAAGACTGGACTTTGGATTGATCCTCATAAATTGGAGAAGATCTTGCATAGTCCACAGCTTTGGGGGGGGGGGGGGGTTGGGGGGGGAGAGGAGGAGTAATTTAGAAAAGGTTAACTAATTTAAAATAATTTCAAATATGTAATAGGCACTATTTTATATTTGTAGAATGTTTTCCATTCAAGAAAGATCTATTTATCACCTTGTAAAACAATTTTCAGTGGGCTGCTATTCTGGTACTTCATTTACTTATTTCCACTACCCAAGACATACAGCAGTCAGCATGTAGTTACATGATCAACTGAAGCTGTGAAAAGAGATAGTTTAGTTTCCTCCCTGCCCTGAATACATGCTTTTGCCACTCTTCTTGCCCCTTTTCTTGATTTATCCCACCAGTCAGATGAGTTCACTAACCACTCACCGGGCCAAAAAATTAATTTTGAGTTAGAAACAGCTTCACCCCACCATGTATCCACAGAGAAGAAACAGAGAGGGCAGGGACTGTACTTCTCAGCCACAGATTCTAGGCAAAAGAGGTTAAACTGATCATGAACCACATTTTCAGGGAACTGAATGGCCAAACAAGAGGTTAGCCTTAGTAGGGATCAGTTCCCCAACCGCTCTGTCACACAGTCTCACAGTCATGTCAGACTGCAGCTATGGGTGAAGCAAGTGTAATTTTAAGAGGCTTGTGCTGTCTCTCTAAAAACCAGCATCATTAGCTTATTGCCAGCATTTATGAAAATGACCCTGAATAAAGAAATCCTTTATGGAAATAATCAGAAGCTGTACTTGTTTGTATTTCATTATCATAAAAAGGTATTTATTTTTTTTTAAATTTTGTTGGAATAGGACAACCCCCAGAAAGCAAAGCTCACACAAGTCTTAGAAGAGGTAAATTACTGAACTTACCTTCTTCTTTTCTAAACCACTTTCTGGAAAGAAAACAGAAAGTGAATACTCATAGCCACATCTTTGTAGATGATCTGCTACCAGACTGTTAGAAGCTGTGATCAAAACTGAACTTCCTTCACTTGGAACAGCCTGCGGCTGAAGTTCTCCACTTAAAATTGGGTGCATTAGTTCATGGATTAACTGTTTTCGGAGCTGTGTCTGATACAGGAAAGACATAATCTCAGTTTACATGCTATTTAATGAGTTTTTACTTTTCAAAATTCACAGTGAGTCTCATATTACTTGTACAAGTTATATTACAACCTATGTAACAGAAATGGGCAGACCAGCATTGACAAAACAGAATAGTGCTTGGGACACTTTGCCTTTCTTCAATACTGCAACAGTGGCTACAGTGAAGTTTGACTTTCCCTCACAATGTATCAAATGTAGAACTGAAAAGAAGTCTTGTTCTGTCAAGAACTCACATAACCTCCACTCTAGTACCCCCAGCTTCGTTTTAGATCACTGCCTTCCTCTTCTCCTTCTCACTGGCTTAAATAAAACCTGCCTGATGTGGGCTCAATTTCAGGTGTACTTGGAAAATTCACTAGTCTTATTCTGAGTCTCATACTGAGAAGCTGCCAATACCATCACAAAAGCAGATGGGAAAATAAACAGGAAATTCAATGTCTTTAACATAAATTTTACAGGGAAGCAAGAGTACTAGTTTAAAAACCCTACAGACACTAATAATAATTAAATAGCATTTTCTATTATTTGCATTCTATAAAATTACTATAGAACAGAAAGAGTAATAAGGAATCAGAAAGTCTCCCTCCTATAAAAATAAGATGTACGATTTTTATTATATAATGACAGAAACTGTTTATAGTGTACTAGAAGACTACAACAGAAACAGCGTTTTAAGCTTTCAACAGCAGGTAAGCAACAGTGACAATGATCAAAGAAGTAGCATCTTACAAAAACAGGACAAAGTACTTACCAAAAGTTAAAAAATCTAAAGCATCAGACCAGCCTGATATTTTTGCATAGCTTCCTACAGAAATTAGGCTGACAACAGAAATTAAGACAACTGAAAAAATGTTTTCCTTATTCATTTCTGAACTTGTCCAGTTTCAGTCAACTTGGACAGAGATGATACTGTCTCAAAAACAACTGAGACCAGTAACATCTTACACATCTCGTGACAAAGCACAGGTGGAAAACATAAGGCTAAATCACCATCCCTACTATGGGAAAGGAAGGCAGAAATCAGTTGTTTACATGTTGGCCATTCAGCTCCAGATCCACTCTGCCTCTTACAAGCAGAGACAGACAGATAAGACCACAAGAAATTTGAGAACTTTCTCATTAGAAGATGTAATCCATAAGAATCCATAAGAAATCAGTAAGAATCCATAACTGTATTAATTCAGCTCAGAAAAAAACTGTATACTCTTCTATACAAGGAAAATGAAGCACAAAACCAGACTTACATAGCTTGCCACCTGACAGACTATTAGTTAAGTCAAACCAGACACAAGCTTTGTCTGGAAATCACTGAGGGAAAAACAAGTTCCCCTGAAAAAGAGAACTGTTGGCCATAAGATTATCAACGGCATTCTTAAAGTATAGATTTCTTTTTTTTTTAACATTAATGAATTTCACATAAAAAGTAGGAGCTAAAAATTTTGCTGGTGACATAAAGGTGCATACAAAAGTACAGAAAGATCAAGACTTCAAAAAGAAAAAAAAAAGGCAGTCAGATGATTTTTAAAGACTAGCAAAAAACTGAATTTGCATGAAATACATTTCAGCATTTAAAGTCTGATACCAATTTCTGCTGTAACACAAGGGATTTCTTGTTTCAAAAAAGCGAGATGTGGTTGTAACAATCAAATAATGACAAACACTCTAAATGCAACATGCTTCAAGAAGAGACATATGCAGCTGTCCACAGACTCCCTCACAAAAATAAGAGAAATTAACATAATTTTAAACTCTGCCTGTAAAGCTCATAACAATCACAATCTAATTCCTTTAAAACAAGGGTGTAAGACTTCAAAGTGATGCAGAGGACTGCTGGGGTAACCATCAATGAGACTACTTCCCCTCAACTTACTTAGCACTGTAGAACAGAATCCTGAAGAAAAGGTGTGACTGCTGCCTAAAAATCATCAAGAAGAGTAAGAGCTACGTAAACTGAAAGATACTTTCAGCACAGTATAAAGGCCAGAGCAACCATAAATAAACCCAGGCTACAACCAGAACAAAGCTTCACTCTTGAGCACAACCATTGTCTAAGATATTCTCCTGAATAAGCAGGCAGGAGAAAATCAGCTCAAATGACTCTATGACTCAAACAGTTTTAAAACAGAACTGTAGTATTTTAGGATGATCATTCCTATAGCATGCTTACTTACTGTAGATAATGGACTCTGTGCCCTATGCGATCTTTTCCAATGCTGTATTTTCATTTACTCCTCTCTTCCTTGCTTGACTTTTCTTGTCAAGCATGAAAATTCAAAGACCTGCTACAGACCTTTAACCCCCCTGAAAAAGACTCAGACTAACCCCCACAAAAAAAAGCTGAACACAAATTCGGCTCTGACAAAAAGAATACATTTGGGAAGAGGGTGAAACACATTTATTTAGCAAAACTTTTACTGTTTTCAACGTTAAGCAGTAATCACAGGCAGCACCTGCTGAGAATAAAGCACACCTTAAGTGTGTCCAGTACACCTCTGTTCTTAAAAGTCTGATAGAGCCTTTTCCGGAGCTCATCCTGGGACAGCGTCTCCTTTTCAACCGAAGCCATGCTGCCCTACAGTATCACGAAACAGAAACAAGGAAGCAAACAAAAAGGCGCGTTACTGACTCCCAGCTCGATGCACGGCCGCCGAGTGCCCCACCTGCCCGGCCTCTCCCTCAAGCAGGTCCAGGCTTTGCCGGGCAGCCTCCCCCTACCCACGGGGAGAGCGGCCGGCCCCGGCCCGCTCCCGTGCGCTGCGCCTCGACCCTCCGGTTCCTGCCTGAAGAGCGGCGGCGGGGGCTCCCCGTGTGGCGCCGGCAGCCCGTGCAACCGCGCTCTGGGAACGGGGCAAGCAGCACGCTACGACCCACCAGCTCCGACGGCGTGAGGGCTGCCGGCGGACGCTGAGGCGTCACGGGCGCGCCGGATGCTGAAGAAGCGTTTCCGGGAGGCCGTTGGGAGCCGTTGGAGACCTAGCGTCGCAGGGTAGGCGGTGGGCCGCTGCGGGCGTCGACAACCCTTCTCCCCCGCCCCATTCTCTCGTTCTCCCTTCCTCTTTCCCTTCCTCCCCGGCTGGTTCCGCGGGCAGCCCCTGCGGCACCTGGCCCTTCCCCTGGGGACGGCAGCCCCGAGCGGACCTCCGGGTACTGGAACGCGGCGGCGGGGTGCACTGCCCCGGGTAGCTCCGGAGTCCCCGGGGATAGGAACTGCAAGGCCAGACTGGGGGCCTTGAGCAACCTGATCTAGTGGGAAGTGTTCCTGCCCGTGGGAGGGGGTTGGAACTGGATGAGCTTTAAGGTCTCTGTCAACCCAGCCATTCTGTGCTTCTATGGAGCCGGGCTATGGGACTGCCATCTACCACCCTTCCTCTTTGTACGGCCTGTTTGTAGGGCCCCTGAGGGGGAGACAGGCGAGGAGAGTCTTCAGAGGCAGATGCACCTCATTACTTCACTGGATCGTTGCTGTCCAAGTCATGGGGAGGGATGTCAGGGGATAGATCAGTAACTTAGGTTCACTTCCAGGAGATGTTTCACTTCATAAGGATGTTTTCTCCCCCATTTGAGTATAAATGGACATACCTAGGAAAATGTTCATCTCTTTTTAGCTTATGGTAATTATGAATAGAAAGCACGTTAACTGATTTTTAAGAGCACTGTCACATGGATTGAGTTTGTAGACTCATCAGCATGTCTGTCTTTTTCTTGTAAGGAGCATTGCTTTGGAGAATGTCTGGAAGTTTCTACTTTGTGATAGTTGGTCATCATGATAATCCCATATTTGAAATGGAATTTCTGCCTCCTGGAAAAGTGGAGTCTAAGGTGTGTTTTTTCCCCTGTGATACTCCTATGTTGTAATTATGATGCTTTTTCTTTTATAATTTTATGCTGCGTTGGAAGCATGGCCAGCATTTTGTTTGAACAGTTATTAGTGTCTACTGTTTTCTGCTTTTATTGGAGAAACTTTGTCATAGGGAATAGAACTCTGGCATTCTGGAGTGTCTTAAAAGTTCTTTGTCAGATCATACTAGTTCTTCATAAAACATGGTTTCCTTAAATATTTGATGCTGTATGCTGAAGAATGTATGTGCTAGTCATGCTTGATCATTGCTCTTAGGGTATAGAGCTTCTGTAATAGCTGTTTGTTATTTAATGCGTGTGTAATTCTCTAAGGCCTCTGTAAATAGTTACAAGGTAAAGTGAGGAACACGTTTGAAAGCTCTATTTAGTCCTTTATTTTTTATGCTATAAACAATCTCATTTTTTTAATCATCCTCATTAGTCATATTTGCTTTTAAATAAGAAAGGTTTAAAGCCTGTATTGATAAATACAAGTTTTTAAATGTGAGAAATGTCAGACTTACTGAGTAAGTAGCATTTCCAGTGGGAAAAGAACAAATCTGATATTACATTGAGGAAAAAATAAATTGCAGAATAAAAGGCCATGGATTTGTGAGTTGGTCAAAAAATTGAAGTCTGTGCTGTTACTGATTTGAACAGCATGGTGTCATCTGTATTTCTATCTAGTGTCCCATTAAGATAAGGCTAGTTGGACCATACTCAATGAGTGTGGGGATGTGTCAGTGGAAAAATTCATTTTCTGCATTCTGCTATTGGAAATAGCTTGGCTTGTCTGACTGAGGTTGAAATACTGATTTTTCTCCTAAGAGAAAATCTAAACTTGATGTATAATGAAAGAGAACTATTAGACATTCATGTTTTGGCAGTTGTCGCTTCTGTTTCCGAGACATGCCATTAAAGAATGAATTCAGTTTAGATGCACTTAGTAATGGACTTCAGATAAAGTAAGTGGTTTGCATAGCATACATGGTAAATCAGCATGAGCTTTTGCCCCTTAAACTTCACTACTTCGTCTCTTCCTCAGTATGGTTTAGTGGAACTTACAAAGCTATTAATGGCCTGAGCCAAACTTGGTTTTAGGGGAAAACATAGTGCACTGAGAGAAACAGTGCAAGTCCACTTAATGTTTCCAGTCTAATACAAGCTTATAGTATGGTTTAGTCCCACATTTCTTCTTCAGGTGTCCTCTGGTGGTGTAGTTCATGTGCAAAGTAAATGGCTCTTTGCCTACACAATCTTGCAGTGTTGGGGCCAAACACTGTGATCAGTTTTATGAAGGCCATTCATGTTTGTTATAGGAAGAGGTGCAATTTATATCTGCAAGCATACATTTAATACAAGTTGCAGGAAGCCTTTCTGCGCTAGCTCTTAGGAAAAATAAAAATCCCAAAAGAATAAAGCAATCCTATGTTTCTAGGCAAATAACCTTAAAACCCAGAATCTTTAGGTGATAATTTTATCAGTGTATATGTCCTCTGTATTTCTCTGCTTTCCCCATCTGTCCCCCAACTTTTACACATTGTAGTATTTTACTGTGTTTTAACACACAGTGTTTTACATTTTAAACATTTACACATTTTAACATTTACACATTTTAACACTGTATTGCTCAACTTCTGCCAAATTTTACAGAGACCTTATGGTGAAAAAATACTAAATTGCTGTAAATTTCACAAAACCAGGTGACTGGAAAGCAGAGGTCTTATAAAAGCAGACTTTTATGAGGGCTTCTGTTGTGGAGTAACTTTGCAGTCAGAGATTACTCATTGGTAAACAAAAGAATTCATGCCTGAATTCATTCCTGAGGCATAAATACAGGCTTTATTGGGTTTACTATTCTCATGGCTAGTTTTGTGATGACCTTTTATGACTTTTATTTCTCTTGAAACTAAGTATCATGACAATAGGTACTAGTTTCACTTACAGGTTGGCATATATGTAACAGAAAAGAATGGTGTATATATGACTAGTTGTTTAGCAACTTGAGCAAACTATTGTTTATATTTCACTCCTTTCACTGAATTACTAATTCTATGTCTTCTGGAAATACATTAGGATGATCATCGCCATCTCAACCAGTTCATTGCCCATGCTGCTCTTGACCTAGTAGATGAGAACATGTGGCTTTCTAACAACATGTATCTGAAGACTGTGGACAAGTTTAACGAATGGTTTGTTTCGGCTTTTGTCACAGCTGGACATATCCTTCCCTCTTCTCTTTCGATATATTTATATAGGTAAATCCTTTCGCCAGAAAGGGACAAGTTAGATAAAATGAGTTTGGAACAGATTTTGCTGGCTGCTCAGCACTGTTATAGTTAGAGAGAGTCACCAGCTTCAAGATAAATTAAGAGGCACAGAAGGTGTTTAAAACTGGGACCTGTTGGAAAGGTGGATTTTTCCTGTTGGAAGAGCTGAAATAGCCTAATGAAACATGGAGCTTACCTGGAACAGAGGAAAGTGGTATGAATAGTTCTAGACAGGAGAAAGAGGAATAAACGTGCTTGGTGTCCCTCACACCCATCTTGACAATGCAGCATCAAGGCTCGATCTCATATACATGTCATCCTAGTGTTTGTTGTGAAACATTTGTCATATGTGGCAAGTAACACTGAATGTCATTTTAACTTCAGGGGTATATGGCAATGCTGCTGAGTGTGTCATCCCCATTCAGAATTGTGTAGCTTTAAAAAGAATAATCTTGACTAGAGAGGTGATTATTTTCAAATACGGAAGTTTTTAAACAGAAAGGTAATGCTTTCTAGATTTCACTGCTTCAGTTACTTCTTTAAAATGCTTCCTCTTATAGTCACTGTTATTTCATGTACAGCTAAATGTTTTAAATGTACGCAGAATTAGGTGTAAATGCTTATCTCAGGCTATGTTAAATGTCTCTCTTCTTTGTGGAAGATACATTTTTCTTAATTGCTTTACATATGAGATTTATAATGCTTCACGATGTAAGGCAAGAAGATGGAATTAAGAACTTCTTTAATGATGTATATGACTTATATATAAAGGTAAGAACCCACTTCCTATGGTCTCACGGCAGTACTTTTAGGTGTGTTCTGCTGTAGATGCTCAGGCATTCCTGTATTAGCATATTTTCTCATGGAGGCCAGTGTAAGTGGAGAAGAACTCATGCGGTCCACATGAGCAAGAGCTGATAACATGTGACATAAAGGCTGTATTTTCTATTACAGAGAACAGATTTTTCTGACTTGACTTGTTATAAATTGTGCTCCTTCAGAACTTATGCTTCATGTTAGTCCAGTGATTTTGGGGCAGTATTGTGTCATTCATGGGAACAGGGAAAGCAAAGGCCTGTTGTACAGAAGCCTGGTCAAAGTGCTTTGCTCTCAGAACAAGTGGTACTTGTTCTCTCAGCCTGGAGGTACTCCACTAGATGGGGCAATAGCGAGAACCCATTGGAAGAATTGCCATCTTGGCCTCCTCTGAGCACTCAACTGACACTTATTTCCAAAATAGAAATTTCCACCAGAGTCATGATGGATTTTCTCTGAGGAGGTGCTATAAGGGATGGCTGTGCATGTACGTGGGATGTATGGAAGGGCCTGGAAAGCAAGCAACTGTTCAGAAGCTCCCTGCTCTCAAGTGGCTTTAAATAGGCTGAAAACTAATAGTAGCTGTCATCTGAAGTAACATTTGCTAGTGCTAGGCATTGTGCTTATTGATGACTTTTTCTTTTTTCCTCAGTTTGCAATGAATCCATTTTATGAACTTAATTCTCCTATTCGATCCAGTGCCTTTGAAAGGAAAGTACAGTTCCTTGGGAAGAAACACCTGTTAGGCTGAATAAATGAATTTCTTGTGTGCTTTTTCCATACTTCCCCGATTATTTAAACTGTAGTTCTGGTTATTTCTCAGCATGTTTGATATTCATCTTCTGAAGACTGGCAAACTGGATGCTGAAGAAGCGTTTTCGTTGCTGTTGCCAATAGAGTTCAGAACAGGCAAGCTTCTCTGGTTAAAACATGTAACTTAAGAAGTTTCCTTTTATGTGCTATGGAATAGGTACACACTGAGACGTGGGTGCCAGTGCATATGCAAAATGTAAGCTTCTTATATGCGGTGGGAGGAAATCAGATCTAAACACAAAAAACATCTCCAGTCATGCAATTTAATACAAATAAATAGTAAAAGAGAATTCTTGACTGTTTGGCTTAAGGGGTTAATTTTGTTATACACTTTTCTACTTACAGACGTTTGCTAGAGAACATACTCTGCAGACTAATCAGACTAACCTTACTTTGTGGTATTAATTTAGGTCCATGTTTATATTGTAATGTGTAATGTATGTATTATAAAGTGTTTAATAAAAAGAGGGTGTATCAGCAAAGCTCTGTCTTCAGTATTTCAGTTTGGGAAAAAACCTCTAATGTTTTAGAGCTTAAAGCTGAAAGCTTCAAACTTACTAAATGTTCGCGAGTGATGCATGTTTAGCTGCAGCATTGCATCAACTGAAGTAGCCCAAAACACCAGTTGTCTGGCCTGACTTTAATCCTAATTCACATATGGGAAAAAACTGAACTTAAACGTCTAAACACACATCTTTCCATTTTCTCTGCAAGTGCTGAAAAGAAAATATATTAAGAGTAGGATCTTTGAACTATGAGTCTCATTTGTTGTTTCAGAAAGGCATTATTTGGCCTGTCTGGCTGCTATTCCATTGTAAAATGTGGTTAAGGACTCTTCTGCAAAACTTGCATCATTCCAAACAGTAATTTTTAAATGGGCCGTTTGGCATATATGTACCTAATATTTTGGTTGGTTTCACAGTCTTTTAAGTAGCCTGTTTTCTTTTGCAGTGAAGCTGTGCAAGCTATCTTCTTGGACTTCTCTTTGAAATGTCTGAGAAGTAATTCTCAAAAGAAGTGGTATGCTGTTCTAAGAATTACATTTTGCATAGTCTGTGTAAAGGGACCACTTGTACATGCTTTAAACGTACAGCCATTCATTATTTCTTTGTAATTTACACTTACTGCTACACTCTCGCTGTAAAATACAAGAACACAATACAAAGGTGCAATATACCTTAAATAAAACATATAATGTTGCAGAATGGATGCCTGTTGGGTATACTTGAAATGATCTAACAGAAAACTAAATGATCATGGTAAGACTACCTTATTGGTGGGGTGACAAGTGAAGATGGGAATACTTGTCTTTGCAGTATTATTTCATAAAAAGTGCATTGTACGAAAATATATTGACATTTTGATAATGTCATGTAATCTTGTATAAATCAACTGGCTTGGGATTTTTTGCTATACACATGAAAGCAATAGAAACACAATTGAGGTATTCTCATTCGTGCAATAAGGAATCATTAAGCTGGAGCCATTAAGCTGTTTTCTGCCTCCTCCCCAGTAGCAGGATGGTTGGAAAAATACCAACACTTAAGACTCACTGAGGAAATGTTTCTGTTAAATAATCGTATGTGGCAGTAAGAAGAGTTTTGGCAGAGATGAAGGATTAGTGCTAGAAGTTTCCACCAGTTTTGGAAACTAGGGATTTTTGATAATTGTATTCTTCCATCATACAGTAGCAAGTTATGTAATACAACATCATTTTCTCTCTTGCCTGATCTCTGAAGACAGTTAAACAAATGGTGCCTGGTTTTATGCCCCCTGTATGTTTTCCCTCTTTTCTTCTGTATATAGGAGTTGTAAATGGGAAATGCAGTCTCACAGGTCCTTCTAGGCTTTGTAAAGACAGACTGTTACTGGCAAGGAAAGGGAGAATTGTCTGAACTCATTACATCAATCACTGTAAAATTTGTGTTGAAGAACATTGTCTCAGAACTCTGAGGAACCTTGGCTAGGTAGCTGTGATTTCCCTGTGGTATGAGGGAACACTTGTTTATGCTTTGATTTGTGACTTCTCACAATAAGTGAAAAGTGACAGGTGAAAGTTGTGATCAGCTAGTCACAAATCTGCTTTAGGTCTGAAAGATGAAGTTCTAGTGCATCTGACAATGAACAGTTCCTCTGTGAACAAGGCAGAGACAGACCTCCCTTGCACAAGTATTATGTTCCTGCCCCACCTCAGAGGCTTACAAATAAAAATTAAATGAAATCTGTTGCAGTATGAGAAAGCAGCAGATAACCTGTATTATGTAATAAAGGCCACAAAAAAAAGTTTCTAAGTTAAAGGGAGTGGAATTACCCTAGGTAGTACAAATATCACACATAAGGAAATGAGGACATTAGCATAACCTAAGACCATGAACCAGCCTTAAGTAACGGAGATGCAACTCATTCTCACCTTTTTGCAAGATTATGTTACCATTTAGGTAACCTGTCCTCTGACTTAAAGTAAGATCTGTTGGAGGTGCAGAGACCTGTCAAAGCAAGTAGCCTGGTTCTAGCAGCAGTCTCACACTAAACATCTGTATACTTTGCTACAACACGAGCCATTAGCTGTCCTAGCTAGCTGCTTCTGCCCTTTCTCATTCTGCTGTCTGTTCCAACATAGGCAGCTTTCATCAATCCCATCCATTTGCCATGACAGTACTTTTTTGCTTCTTATTTTGAAGGACATCTGCAACTTTAGATACATACTACACAGCATGCCCTGTCACTCTACAGAACTCTTAAATATTGCTAACAGGATCCCCTAATGCTTGTGGTATGTTAGCATTTGAAATGAATCAGTGAATTGAAATACAAGACACAAGCACCTACCTTGCCTACATATTGAATGATGGATACCAAAGTCTACACAGGGTACAAAAATTGAGCATTGTTTTCTTTTTTTTGTACATCTACATCTACTTGTCATAGGACTTCTGCTTTTTTCAAGTACTCCAGTCTCCCTCTAAGCCCAAAATCCTGACCTCAAAAATAATTCTCATACTGTCATATTTACTATAGCATGTAACTCCTCCCACCTTTACTGCCACTTTTGTGATTAGTGTACAGTTGTACAGCAGCTCCCAGGCACAAGTAATACACTTCTATTAAGTTTTATTTAAGTTTATTAAACCTACTTCTCAGGCAGAGGCTTGGTAACCATGATGTTACATGAAGAGGACAGATGGGGAAACGGATGCTTAGGCATAAGAAAGACTACAGTGGTTCTCATCCTTAACTGTTTTCTTCTAGCAATCTCATTTTAGTCATATCTGTAGTACTCTAGTCATGGAAACTTAACCTCCTGCTTTGTTTCAACTTTAACCTCTGCCAAAATAATCATTAAAGGAAGCTTTTAGTAGTAATGTAGTAGTTTTACAACTATTTCACATCACTAGCTTAGTAGTTCCCAATGCAAGCAATCTTTGCCTTTAAAGCTTTTTGCTCTTGGCTTAATCCTAAGAGGAATTTATTTTCTTCACAGATCTTTTTATTCATTCACTAGAAATAACAGAAGTAGCAGCTCACCCTGTATTTAGCTGTTAGGTGACCGAAGCTTACACCAGAAGCTTATACAGTTCTGTTGCTGTATATGCAGGACTGCAAGAATGAATGAGACTTAGGAATGTACAAAAGGTAAAAAGGTATCACTTTTAAGTGATTTTAAGCAGGAGCAGCAGATCTATGGAGTAAAGTTGTCCTAGATTCAAGAAAGAATACAATACAGAAAAGTGGATTAAGAGCAACAAGCAGGGTTTGTTCTGTAAGCTTTACTTCCATACAATTAAACCTGGTACAGACTGAAGAGATACGTTAAGAGAAAACTTTTGCTGTTACTGTACTCTCAAGAAAGGCTTTTCTATTGGAACAAAAAACCTTACTGTACAGAAAACAGAGTCTGTGTAGCTTAATGAATAACATAGCCTGTTCCCATAGGCCACAGACTTTCTTTTGAAGTCCACAATGTGAGTATGCGCATGCTGGTTAACAGTCCAATTACACATTTGAAGCAATAGTACACTATCAAGTTTGCTATTACAAGGACAGTGGGTACTCCAAGAGCCGACACTCACCAACAACTCATATTCTACCACTTAACTGTAATGGAGAACTTCAAATGCACCTTCTGTGGTGTCATCTGCATCACTGCAGAAAGACTGTCCATTAAATATATAATTTGCTTCTGTTCATCACTGTATAATGAGTACAGTAATATAAAACACATCATCTTAAATGTGTACGTCTGTATAAGTCCATATTCAAAAAATAACACTAGCTGTATGTATTTACTTGTATTAGGGCTGAAAGCTGTCACAATATAACATAAGTCAAAAGCTTCCTGAGTTTTCTACGTATTGCCAATCCTTAGTTTCACAGTGCAGAGATTACTAGTAAACACACTGATAGCTCATGTTAACAGGAACAAGAAGTTTGGAACTTTAAGGCTCTTTACGAAAAGTTTTCCTACAAACTTGTCATAATGTGGATCCGTTCAAGTGCTATTAAAGCTGACTCAATAAAGTGTATCTTCTTCATAACTAAAAATGATTATACTTCAGTTACTCTTGATTTTTCACCTTATTGATCAGAAACACGCTAGAGTGGGGCTTAAGGCAAATACATGTATTAACTTAAAAAAATCATCAGTCTCTTGCGTTAAGCTGCTGGGCAAATTAGTACAGCATTAGAATAGAAAATGAAAATGGATTTTTAAATATGTAGGAAATTTATTTCCTACTTAAAAATCTATACAAATTATAGCAACATTAGGCAATTAGAGAAAACCTGAAGGTAATTTATATTAACTTACAATAAACATACTAGAGAGGAAGTACCACTCACAGCAAAAGGAATGTAGTGAGACTGAGTTTAATATCTAGCATAGTTAAGAAACTTGACTTCTAGTGAAACAACGGAATGCTGATTTCATAAAAATATACACATATAAAAGTATCTTTGTGCATGAATTCCAGAACAGTTTCTCCAAAGTAGTGCTTCTAGAACTTTCAAGTTTTAATTATATTCGAAGTATTTATCACTTGAATAAAGTTGGCAAATTACATTCTTATATTAAGGTTTTTACTTGACACCTTCCTAAACAGAAGGTGTCACTAATTCAATAATGGGTCACTCATGAATGAAAATTTTTCTTTTGCTCCCCCAAGAAAGCAGCAGAATATTACAATTTTAACACAGAGTAGAACCCGTTTGTTATTTTATCTACTACACCTTCCCCATCCTTCCATAGAGCAAGCTAGTCAAAAGTAATTTGGCCAAAAAAATGATTTAAGTCAGCAACAAGATGAACTGGGTTTCGGTTTCCGATGAAGGTTTACTGTATCCGTTTGAATAAAGTGATCTGATCTGTCTTCAGACGCTAGAACTCTTCTGACAGCTTCTTCAAAGGCTGCTGCAACATTAGTAGCATCTTTCGCACTGGTTTCAAAATAGGGATGGTTGCCATTATTTCTGCACCAGTCTTGGGCTTCTTCTGTTGACACTTGCCTTTCATCAATATCAATTTTGTTACCCAGTATCACAAATGGGAAACTTTCAGGCTCCTTGACATCTGCATAATAAATGAATTCTTTCTTCCAGTTGCTTAAGTTTTGGAAGCTCTGAGAGTCATCCACACTGAAGGTTAGAAGGCAACAGTCAGAACCTCTATAGAAAGGAGTCCGTAAGCTCCTAAAACGTTCCTGACCTGCTGTGTCCCATATCTGCATTGTAACAAAATGTCCATCAACTTCCAACTCTTTATTTAAGAATTCCACACCTATTGTATGAAACAGCTGTGCATCAAACTTGTTGGTGACGTATCGGTTCATAAGGGAACTCTTCCCAACTCCACCATCTCCTAGCAGTATTACTTTAAGGAGTGATGATTTTGCTGCCATTGTTACAGGAATATATTCTCCTGGTTTCCTAGACCTGTAAAGATTAAGAAAACCATTAAAAAGGAAAGTTACAACCAGAAAATTTTACGCACATGAATATACAGAAAGTGTGAAAGTCCACGAGTATCAAGTTTCATGTACAAAAGCGGGAGGACTATGTTATATAGGTGTAGACACCCATAGTAAAAACACCCACTTAAGAACACCACTGTGTTTAAGAGGTGTCTCTTGCACAGACTGCAGTCTGCATGGCAGTCACGGGCAGTTCACTGCACCAATTACTTGTCTGTCATTTCAAACACCTAAAACTCCCAAACCCTTCAACATGCACAAGGGGTACTGCATCACATTCAGCAACTGCAACGATTCATTTATGTTCACTGAAAAAGATCCATGAAGAAAGCATGAAAGAAAATTTTATTAGCATGAGAGGAAAATTTATAATGCATGTGCCTTAAACTAATCACTTAAGTGACATATTTCATTAGCAAAGTAATTTTTAACATACAAAAGTGAAGAGGAAGCTTTAGGAATAAAGCAGGACACTGTCTCTTGTTTGGGAATAGCTGCTGCACTTCACTCAAAATCGCAACCAGACAAGGAATTTTAACTCCCAAGGAACACAGTCACCTATAGAACAAATGCAAATGCTGCGATTTTATTTTAAAAGTCAGGTGACGAGGTACCTGTACATAAACTTTCAGCATTTTATCGTTCAAGCATTGCAGAACAGCCACGAGGAAAGGAATACTATTACAACTACTGCAGAAGCAAATCCACTGTTGCTATTTTAAATGGTACTCATGTTGCCAAGCAGTGAGGCCAAGACCACACAGAGAGTTTGTTAATTTTGTTACATTTATTACTGTCAAACTTCTTAAAAAAAACAACCACCAACAAAAAAAACCAAAAAACAAACAAAAAAGAAAAACAAAAAAGAAAAAAACCAAACCCAAACAAACTATTACCATTAAAAAAATCCTTTAAGAATAAAGTAACTTCCTCAGTAGTGTTCTGTACCAGCCCAAGCTTGGTCATTATTACAGCAGTATCATCTAATAAGAACGTAAAAAGTGTAAAAAAGTGTTTTAATTGCTTGGGGGTACAGTTTCAGTTTTAAGAGCCCAAAGTTATGTTTCTGTAGGAGAACTGCTGTTCCTATACCTGCCCAGTACTGAAAGATCTCAAAGTAATTCAGCCAGAACAGGCTTCTCTGAAAATAGCATCTATTTAAAATGGAAATGGGTCATAAGTTGCCTAGTCCATCCCCTTCTCTGAAAGAAGGAATGCAGTCTTGCTAGTTGTAATTAACGTTACTGGCATATACATCACCCACAGAGTATGGCTGTGGAATTAATACCTGATATAAGCTGGCATGAGAGTCATATGATGCTGTGCTGCTTTAGAATCAAGGCCAATAGAAGAAACAAGAAGTTTCAAGAATTTTTTCATCTCTAGCTTTGCATCTTTGAATATCTATTTGTTAGATACAACCTACAGTAAGACAGAATAAATTCTTTACAGTCTGAGAAGAGCTGAAGCCTCAACACAAAGGCATTTCAAAATATAAGGCACAGTGGCTGCTTCCATTGAAAATTTGTTCAAAGCAAGTAATTTTATTTATTCAGATTGTGAAGTTAAAAGCAATGGTTATAACTCCTTAATTTTATACAGGCTTATATTACAATGATGTTAAAACTGCTTAAGAGCTACAAGTGGATTGTTCATGTAGGGACAGGACAAGTAGCAGAGGGGTGGCTTTAAACTGAAAGAGGGCAGATTTAGATTAGATATAAGGAAGAAGTTCTTTACTGTGAGAGTGGTGAAACACTGGAACAGGTTTCCCAGAGAAGCTGTGGCTGCTCCATCCCTGGAAGGGTTCAAGGCCAGGTGGGACAGGGCTTTGAGCAACCTGGTGTGGGTTGCTCTGTCACAGGGGCAGTGGAACTAGATAAGCTTTAAGGTTCCTTCCAATCCAAACCATTCTAGGATTCTTTCACAGAGCTATGGGATAATTGCTGTGGCTCAGGATATGAATACATACATTTTTATATATGTGAAAAGCCTTCTTAGAGTCACTGGACTACATGCATATGAGCTCCAGGTTCATGCTGTTTAAAATGGCCCAGCATCTTCATTTATCTCCCCAATTCCCACTACTGGTTAACAAGCAAGTTATCTGAGCTAAGCCATTAAATAGGAACATATCCTTGATAAATAATGCATTCATGAGAACAGAGGGTACTGAGTGTCTTCTTATTCTTTCCACTTCAATGCAGGGAACAAGTTATAATTACTTCTTTTTTTTTCTCTCCTGTCACAGTGAAATCATAGGTTCCCTAAAAGACATACTGTGAATAAATGACTGACTTAGTAGTTCTGACTGGTACCATGTACTTGTTCCTTTAGCTTCTACAGTTTGAAGAACTCCAGTTATTATAAGATTTTTCCATGAAGTCACATTTTAAATAAAATAAAAGGAAAGTCTGTTAAAGGAATCTAGTACTTTTATGCATCCAGAACCCAAGAATTTAATTTGCGCAACTTCAACTACATGGGCCATTGCAGTGAGGTCTAGGAGACTGATGACCATAAAAACACTTTTACTGAGCAGACAATCACAGACCAGCCACAAACCATTAAGTGTCTTTTCAACTAGAGCCAAAATGGTCCTTCTACGCAGAAACTATAAAAACAGTCTTCCCAGGACTGATAAGCAAGTATCTCAATGTGATGCTACAGGCAACACCAGTTTTCAGGACATTCAGCTTCCACAGTAGCAGCTGTCGTGTATAACTGGCAGCTTATGTTTTTCTGAAGGTTTTAAAAAAAAAATAAATAAATCAGATGTACCTTCAGTCATTTAAATGCATGCTTATAAGCATGTTTAGAGGCATTAAGACCCATTTTTGTTTGGAAGCAGCAAAGACTTTATAGGATTTTTGACTATATAAGGGACTTTTCTGCAGCCCCACTGAATATGTGATTTAGATTATCTGCCAAACAAGGGCAACAGTTGTCAGCACAACAGGCCGCTGCATTTTATCTACTACACATCTTTAAATACGTTTTTTAAATGAATTTATCATTTTTTAAACAAAATAATGATAAAATCCATAAGACACTGGGAGAAGTAATGTTATTTCCCCTATTACATACTTCGAACTTATCTGTATAATATGCTTTTTCTTAATACTCTTCAAGGAGCAGTCAACATCTGATACTGTGTTTCTGAAGATTTACTGCCATAATTGTTCCTTTTAAATCATCATTCAATAGCCAAAAACAAAACAAAAACTTCATTCCCAATGTGCATGTGATTATTTTAATCATCAGGAACTGAAATATACCACAAAATTTTACAGTTCTGGTGTCCTCAACATAAAAAGGACATGGAACTGTTGGAAAAAGTCCACAGGAGGGCCACGAGGACGATCAAGGGGTTGGAGCAGCTCCCATATGAAGACAGGCTGAGAAAACTGGGGCTGTTTAGCCTGGAGAAGAGAAGGCTGCGTGGAGACCTCATAGCAGCCTTCCAGTATCTGAAGGAGGCCTACAAGGATGCTGGGGAGAGACTCTTCATTAGGGATATTAGAAGTGATAGGACAGGGGGTAATGGGTTAAAACTTAAACAGGGGAAGTTTAGATTGGATATAAGGAAGAAGTTCTTTACTGTAAGGGTGGTTAGGCACTGGAATGGGTTGCCCAAGGAAGCTGTGAATGCTCCATCCCTAGCAGTGTTCAAGCCCAGACTGAACAGAGCCTTGGGTGACATGGTTTAGTGTGAGGTGTCTCTGCCCATGGCAGGGGGGTTGGAACATGATGATCTTAAGGTCCTTTCCAAGCCTAACTATTCTGATTCTATGACTTTAATTACAGGAAACAATTTGTTCCAGTTATTTCTTACTGTGCTGCACAATTAGTTTAATGTCAAAGTAGGCTCAGCCTAGTACATAGAGAAGTCTGTAGAGAAGATTTTCCCCTCATGTTCCTTTATCATTTAAATATTCAAAGAAAGAGCAAATAAATGAAAAGCAGCCTCATTCTGGTCCATTTTGATAACCATTTCTGAATTGCCTCCACTGACCTACAGGGACTCAAGCTCTTAGACCACCAATTATTATTATTCCAGTTAAAAGCAGGGAATTGTTTCTACTAAATACCATTTTTAATACAATCATATACCACAATACAAAACATAATTGAATTGTTGTCTCCCAGAATCTCCCTTTTAAGCAGTGAACTGAATTACGCATCTGAAACATTTCCATTAGCAGTTCAAAAGTTTGCTGGCAAGACTAACACCAGCATGCTAAGCAACTTCAAAAAAAATCACTGCCTTCCAAAATCTTTGATTCCCAGCTCTGCAAAGCTTAGAGAAACACCACTGCCCTGTCCAATCCATCTATCTAGGTTTTCTTAATTCCAATACTGTCCACCTCATAGGTGCCTTTTTAGAGTGCAATTACCTCTTTTAACATTATGTACTGGGCAGCACTCAAAGAATAAGTGAGATTCTTGGTTGAAAAAATCCACAGCAGCAACACATAAACTTAATCTAGGAATCTGTCTTTTTTTTTTATAAAAATAATTTAACAGATTAAGGGGGACCTGCTTATACAAGAGTACTGAAGGTTGAAGAACTCCAGTTTTGTTTGTGGAAAACTAGTGTTAGCCAACACATAATTGCATTCTACCTATGATGTCAGCAAGCCACAACTCCACTTAAACTATTAAGCAAACCAAGTTAATTGGAAATAGTTATATTTATCTCACCTCTACCCCCTCTTTTTTTAATAAAAGACACCAAAACCTGGATCTGTTGTAACAGCACCACTGAATTCTCTCAGTATTCTTGAGAAAAATGATGTAAGGGATACTTCAAAATTCCAGACTATTGTTTCTTCACTGGTACTTACTTTCAAACTTAGAAATAGGCAAGAAAATTTATTCCAGTCACCATTTTCAGCCTGTGGTCACCCATGAACCACCTACGATACAAAATCAAGACTAAACCCAACGGTTTCCTTGAAGATATGCAGTACGCTGCCCTTAGCTGAAGCTGTTAAGGAGCACTCATTTTACTTGGGGAAGAAAACAACAATAATAAAAAAAATTAAAAAAAAAAAAAAAGAAAAAAAAGAATCTCAGGTAAGACAGACCCAAGTCTGTTCCAACTAATCATGTTTATTTACAACCTATTATGCTTTCACCCAAGACTTCTTAAAAGGAAGAGCCATCTTTGACTTAAGAAAAACACACTCTCAAAGTCAATGACCAGCAGAATTAGCAGTTCCGTAACTAGCATAACAATAACACTGACCATGTTTCGTAACCTCCTATTCTCAAATTTACACAAATATGATACATCCATTTCAGCTTGGAAGCCTATTCACAATCTTCTTTGCTAAGCCATCTTCTTTTGCTAAACCACAGGTATCAGGTATTAATAGTTTTAAAATGCACGCCAACACTCCAAGTATTCTGTCTGACAAAAACACTTGCCTTTCAATAACAATATAAATTTACTCTGTCATTAGTAATTCTTTTTCATCACACTAACAAAACATTTGACAACAATTACCAGGCCAGCTTGGGAGAAGAAAATGTTTCCCATGGTTTGTTATCTGCAGGGGCTCATTAAAAACATGATATAAGTTGCTTCTCTGCAAAATGTCTGGAAAAAAGCCCCAAGAATTATCAGAGTGCAAGCACAAGGGGCAGAATACGGAACTACATAAAGCAGTTTTCAACACTACACTGTAAATGTTTGAGGAACATTTACATCTCTCAGACCTCAGTCACTAGAGTAGTTACACTGCTCATCCAATAGCACAAGAACATTTTTTTAGTATTATGAGGGCACAAGCTTGTCTGACCTTGGAAGATTTTTGCTCTCAATTCAGATGGAAACACACAGATAGGAAGTCAAGATGCTGCACACTTTGTAATGTTTAATGCATTACAAGCTCAGACATTGGTCAGCATCCAAACTGACCTTTGCCTCCACAGGGTACTGACATAAGAGCCATGGCTCTGGAACAGCCCTTTACTGATGGCCACTTTTCAGCAGCCTACTTCTGTGCTTCCTGGAAGCCCTTCAATAATACTGCTTGACCTACTGAGATCCTAATCATCTTGCAAGCCTGCCTTCCTTTATATATGATTTCACTATTGCACCGTAAAGACAGTTTGTGTTTTCTGTTGGACAGGTCTTCAATAATTTGATGACAGGTTATCTGAAAATTGGCTCTAGTTGTAAGCAGCTTCAACATACTTCATCTAACACCAGAATATCATGAGTTTATTCATAGTAATTTGTAGTATGAACACAAGCCAAACTGAACTGACATACAGCTGTTGCCACTAATTTGTATAATGAAAAGTTGTATTTAGGGGTTTCTTTATAAGGTTATTTTTAACTCGTATGTAGTTCAGGATTCTAGTTCAAACAGTTGCTGGCACGACTCAGGACTATGAAAGCAGCAGCCAAAGAAAGGAATCCTTAGGTCCACATAACTCCTGGATCATGAAATCATCCCAGTACCTACTGCCAAAATCATTTTGGTTTTGATTTATTTTTTTTTTAACTAGCCACAAATTCAATAAGCAAATCCTGTCAGGAGAAATACCTAAATTTATATCTCTCCTAGTTTAGTCTTGCAGGGACCTGGTCTTCTTCTTCCATCTTGTTCCCCACATTCAAGTAGAATAATCAAACTAGTACTTATCTTGATTTAATCAGAGTTGACATTGCTCAGCAGCTCACAGTTGAGCATCTCCCAGCTTTATAGTCTGTTACTTTCAGCCAACTTCAAATCACTCTTCGGCGCTGCTGCTCTTGGTGTAACATTTCTAACAATGAGTTAACTGACACCTTGCAACCTACTTATCTGTTACCATTTCTACTCTTTAAATAACGTATCAAGCAATTATTTCTGCACATATGTACTCATATGTCTCCTTTGCATTAACTTCTCTTTCCCTCCAGGGGAAACTGAGCAATACCAGCCTCTTGGTCAAGCTACACTGTACATTCATATTTTTCTCAATGTAACTATGTGACCAAAGACAATCCCTAAGGCATTAAGTGGGCTACTATGTACCAGGCCAACATACTGTCTACTCCATAGAGAATGAAAACAAAAACAAGACACTAAAGTACAGCATTAAAAAATGTTGATTAATTCTTACAAGCTTCCCCCCACCCTGGGAAATTTTTATTGTGAAACATTTATGTAAAGTTACAACCCTAAGGAGCTGAAAGATCTGCTTCTCATAATTGATTACTACATTACAGAAAATAAAATACAACTTGAAATCTAAATACCTTGCATGAGCCTCTGCAATTTATTTATTTCCCCCACATATTTTCAATTCAAAAAAACTGATCGCTTGTTTGTGCACTCAAAACAGCGACTGCTGGGGGATTTTTCTTACTACACACTCCCTATTTTTAGCTTAACAGAAAAGACTTTATTAAAGTTAAGACAACAAACAGAGCTCCAATCAACCTGAAAGACCACAGAGAAAATTAACAGTTCATTATTAGTTTCATGTTTAACCTGAAACACAGATGTCGCTGTACCATCCTTTGGTCAGGTTTCTCTAGAAGCAGAAGTCCAAGGAAAAGAAAGTTTGGATTTATTTTGGGTACATCTGAGAAACAACTCTTGCTCAAGTCTGCCACTGCAGCTTGTTACTTCTATAAGCTACCAGAAAGTCACAGAAATATCCCCCGCAAGAGACAGCCACACACTACCACCCCTGCTCTAAGAAAAAGCAAGCACCAACAACTTCAGTGTTGTACAACACTTTAAAGGCAAATAGAAACCACATGCTTATTTAGTAAAGATGTAAATTATTGTGGACAAGAAGGAAAACAACATGCAGGGCAGCAGACTGCATGACAGCTATTTGCAGACAAATATTTTAATTCCAAACCAAAATTTAGCCAAGGAGCTCCCTAGTTTGCTATCCAACTTAGTAAAATTAAGTGCTCTCCATGTATCTAATTACATGTAACCTACCTAGGAGGACCATTAGTATAGGATTTTAAAACTAGCTCTCTTGCAGTATTCTGTTATCCAATTATTTTGCACAAGTTACGTTTAACATGGAATAAATACACACTGAAAACTGTTCATTACCCACTCAAACGTAAGCGATTCAAATACCTCATCCTAAGCCTTTTGGTACTTCAGCCATCCTCCCATAACTTTTGCATAGCCACCTGCCAGGATTAGAACAGCAACCGGCCGTTGCAGTTAAGAGCTGAATCGCGTCACTGGTTCGAAAAAGAAGAACTAGGAACTCATTGCTCAGGGTCCCCTTGGAAAAACAAAGCCCTTCTTCAGCAGACGGCAAGAAGAAAGGGCGGTAAAGGTATCGGCTCGGTTTTTTTTCAGTTCGGAAGGTGCTGAGGAGACAAGATACCAAACCAAGATTCACCCTCGCACATCAAACCTTTACGTGCGCTGAGGAAGCGCGGCGGAGCCGGACACTGACAGCGCGCCGCTGGGAATGGCTCGGCATGAGCCGCCCCCCCCCCCACGGAGCTCCCGCCTGCCCCGGAGTCACGGGATCCCCAATCACGCCACGCTCCCCCGCTGCCCGCACCGGCGCCGAGCACCGGCGGGGCCTTCTCCCAGCGCTGCCCCGGCCAGGGCCGCTCCGCAGAGGGGTGGCTGGGGAATGAGGGCGGCCGAGGCTCCCCTCCTGCTCCCCGGAGACGGCAGCTGGCGGAGCTCGGTGAGCGGAGAAGGGAGCGCTGGGAGTCAGGAAATGAGGAAACCCCGGTCAGCTCCGGACCGCTGCCCCACACCGCTACCTCGGGAAGTGGGAGCTCGACCCCCTCACCTCGAAGCAGCGGGCGAGGGGAAAGCCCCCGGCGCTGGCCGCCTCTCCCGAGACACCGGCCCCAGAGCCAGCGGCTACTGCCTGCCCGCCCGCCGAGGAGAAAGAGTGGGACGTGGGTCGGAGAGACCGATACCTGCCCGCGAGAAGACTACCACCAGTCCCGAACCCAGGCTCCGCCACCAGGCACTGGTGAAGGAAGAAACAACATGGCGGAACGGGCAGGGGGCGGAGGGGTGGGATCACGTGAGCGCTTGGCCCCGCCTCCCGGCGGAGCAGCTGTGCGCACGAGCCCGTGCGCGGAGTTGCTGCTGCCTTGGAGGGTCCGATCTGATGCGGTGCTACGGGAAAGGCCAGGCTTGGGCCTGGTGGGGCCGGTAACAGGAGCAGTGCGCCTCGGCTTCAGGTGTCGGTGGAAAGGCTGTGAGTATCTCTCACTGCTAGCCAGCCTGTAACGTCTGGCTTTACACTAGGAAAGGACAGATTTAGATACAAGGAAGTATGAGGGTCGTGAGGCACGGGCACCGGTTGCCCAGGGAAACTGTGGATGCCGCATCCCTGGCAGTGTTCAAGGACAGGCTGGACAGGCTTTGCTCAACCTGGTCTAGTGGAAGGTGTCCCTGGCCATGGCAGGGGGCTGGAACTAGGTGAGCTTTAGGTCCTTCCAACTCAAACCAGTCTGTGATTCTATGATTTAAAAGAAGCAGTGCTGTTCCACTGCAAAAGGACAATACTTTTATTTGTATTTGTAACAATGCTCTGAATTACTCCACTTTAAAACACCTTTGCATAGCTGTTTGCAGGTCAGAGTTATTTATTAAAGGCAGTAGTCTCACTGTGCTCGACATCGCATGCTCCACATTACATGCTCCCCATGTAAACGTGCTCCTGATTGTAAGGCAGCTTCACTTTAAGGGAGAGACATTTAAAAATATACACATGCCACTGAAGAAACTAACCAAAGCCCAAACTGCACTATTTAAAAAGAGTAGTCAGACACTACATTTTTTTCTTTTCCTGTAGGAATTCAGGATAATATTGACTGTTTAAAAAAGGTCACAGGAAAAAAAGGTCTGAAGCAGCTGGTATAGAGACTTTTTTGTGCTTTTACAAACCATCAAAAGGACAGGGCAAAATGTAATTAAAATGAAAAGAGCATAAATTGTTTATGTGTATTTAGAGAGGTTCCCACATCATCAAGAGGGATAGGCAATGACAGGTGTCCGGAAAGAGCACTGGAAATACACCCATGTGCTCTAGCAGTCATCACATGCCTCTGATCATAAGGGAGATGCAATCAGACTGGAATTGCCACTTGCAGAGTCATCTTGTTTTGGATCAGATTTACAACACGTCCCAACAAAAGGAAAACAAGATCTCAGTATCATCAAAAGGAAATGCCTCCTACTGACAGGAGGAGTATTAAAAGGCAGGCCATGCGAAAGGTACATCTGATGATACTAGTCCCATTCTTATTTAATAAAGCCTGACTTTGAAATTTTTGAGTACTTTTATCCCTGGGATCTGCTTTCATAAAATGCTAAAGTAAAATACAAGTAAGTGCTGGAGGAGCAGAAAAATGGTCTTTGAGTTATTGCATTATTTTGTGATTTAAATTGATTAAAAAAAAAAAAAACAACAGAAAAAACACCCACCCCCCCCCAAAAAAAAAGTCAACCTGCATTTAGAAGTGGAGGAGATGATTACTGTTTTGCACTTGATATCTTGTGGGATGAAGCTACCATATTTTTTGAGACAACACTGGTTCTCAGACATTTGGATAGACTTAAGGGAGATAAATCATAGAATCACAGAACAGTTTGGGTCGGAAAGGAACTTTACGGGTCATGTAGTCAAATACCCCTGCAATGAGCAGATACACCTTCAACTAGATCAGGTTGCTCAGAGCTCTGTCCAGCCTGATCTTGAATGTTTCCAGGGATGGGGCAAACACCTATCACAACAGGCCCTGCTAAAAAGTTTGTCCCTATCTTTCTGATAAGACTCCTTTAGGTAATGGAAGGCTGCTCTAATGTCTCCCTGGAGCTTTCTCTTCTTCAGGCTAAACAACTCCATCTCTCAGCCTGTCTCCATAGGAAAGGTGCCCATGGCCCTCCTCTGGACTTGCTACAACACTTCCATGTCCATGTTATGTTGAGGACACCAGAACTGTACACAATACTCCAAATGGAGTTTCACAAGAGCAGAGTAGAGGGAGGGGCAGGATCACCTCCTTCGACCTGCTGGTCACGCTCCTTTTGATGCAGCCCAGGATATGGTTGGCTTTCTGGACTGCAAGCGCACACTGCCAGCTCATGTCCAGCTTTTCATCCACTAGTACCAAGTCTTTCTCTGCAGGGCTGCTCTGAATCACTTCATCCATTAGCCTCCAGTGATACTGGGGGTTGCCCCAGTGCAGATGCAGGACCTTGCACCTGGCCTTGTTGAACAACATGAGGTTCACATAGGCCCACTTTTCAAGCTTGTCCAGGTCTCTCATATTTTTAAATATGTAGTTAGAAACAAAATTTTAGATTTTTGATATAAGATGTATTTTTATTTCTTTTATATGGGAACATAAAATAAAAAAGGACCATAACGTAACCATGGCCTATTATGCTTACCATATTATAGGCATAACTGAGTATTAATAGATTTAGTTCTACAGTTAAAACACATGCATGCCTGAGGATCAGGAACTAAAGGTCCTTTTCCCTTGTGTCCACCCTGTTACTATTACTCATGTGTGTAACAAAGCCAATAGCTGCTGTAGAACAAACAAAAACTCTAGAACAAATAATACCACTGATGAAGTTGGTCACATGAAGTAAACCTGCCTGTTCTTAGGTACATACAGAAGACGTGGTTTGAAACATGTGCACCAAAATCACTCCCATTTTAAATTCTGCAGCCAGTGTAGGGTCTTGACAGTGGGCCCACCACCCCTTACTGCTCCCTCATGTGCATGTTCATCTGAAAGCATACTCTGCACCTTAAGGATTTTATTCACAGAGCTGTATTTAGGAAGAGGTCTTTATGTCACATGCTAGCAAACAGCACAAACAGCATCCCAATAACAAATAAAGGGCAATTTTTTGTGTGTGTGTGTATAAGAAACTTCTGTATCAGCAAAGCTCTCGTGTTATAGAGCTTGTCAATAATGCTTTTTACCATCTGTAGTTGGCAAAGAGACTTTGTCCTGGCAATAGATGACACAGCCTCAGTAAAACATGACTTTGTCACCTCCTGGCTGAATTACAGCAGTACAAAATAGGGGGATATGAAGTCACTTGCCTTTATGCCTCTATTAATACCAGAATGCAGCAAGCCAGCCCCTAAGCAATCCAAGAAATTATCAAAGTGCTCTTGTTTCTTTCCTTATCTTCCAGGCACTCAGTGAACTGGGCCATTACACCCTGGATTCCCTGAAGGACTGTAATTCAACATACTTGCTCTTTAACCACAGCCTGTTACCAGGTAACTTTTCTTCCTGTCAGAAAAAGCTTTTTTTTTTTTTTTTTTTTTTTTTTTAAAGAGCTGCATTAGTTGGCTTTAGTAACAGATGCACATAGCACAGCAGACTGAAAGGAACACACTTTAAAGAAACAATAAACAGCACAAATTTTCTTTGGGTTTGGAAAAGAAAAAGAGTTATAAAGAACAAATGGCAGCCAAGTACCCCCCTGAAAAGTGCCATAGTGAGAGAGTTAAGAGTGAGATACAAAAGGCACTCAATAGAAGGGAATGAAATGGATCTGGCAGTGGATCTCCAGGAACCATGAGTTTTGTCACTGATGTTAAAGGAGCAACACTGATTCTAATTAGCAGAGCTCTTCTTAATAATTGTTTTTACACTGAAAGCTGTGTGAAATTAGTTGTTAATTTAGCTCTCATATTTTCAAGACATGTATTGCAAGTTCTGCAGCCCCAGGCTGCTTGAGCTTTGAGTGCAATCTACATTTAAGAACTTGTTGCTAGTATTAAATCATAGGATTCAAGAAGCAGCTGAATTTGCAGCCTCTCTGGAAAACCTAGTGAAAACACATACAGACTTCAGACTTCCCTGGCTAATTTTTGGTTACTTTTATTCAGCCTGATTTGTTCTGTGTCTGTTTGGATCACTTCTAATATCATGCTTCTTTGTGGAGTAGCAATATGGATATGCTAAACATCATACAAAAATTAATTGTCTCTGCTTAAAAAAGTTAAGAGATGTTTTTCACATCTGGACAAACTGGAAAAAAAAAGAAAAAATGAAAAGAAAAACACAGTTTTAACAACATATAAGAATCTCACTTTTCAGATCTTTCCTTTTTATTCTTGTTTCTAGACTCCAATACTCGCTGTACTACCATGATTTAGACCCTCCTGCTGGCACATACGCTGTGTAGGTCCAAGTTGACTCTTTAGAGCCTTTTTGAGCAAAGCACACAATCTTATCCAGTCAAACATTTTAAGCCTGCACAGTTACACAGTCTGGGTAGGGACAATATAACCTATTAACAAACTGCAGCCTGGGGCAGTACTTTGCTTAGCAAAATTATGAACACACCTCTTTAAGTAAGAGCAATGATTTACTTGAATGACCATCTCATATTTGACACTTCATGTCTGTAGAATATTCTGATATATAGTGTCACATAATGCTACACATGACATCTGTTTCCTATTAAAGCTTTCAAGTAACAAGCGTTGGATACAAACACAGAAAAATGGCCAAAGTAGCAATGAGCTATCTTAGGTGAAAATAACCTAAGAAGGGAATACAATGATTCATGATTTTGCATACAGTTTCACTGTTATATGTAGAGTTGTGAGCAGCGTGTTTACCAGTATGAACTAGGCATAAAGTGAAACCAAACCTGGATGAGCTTTTTCACCAGTCCTGGAACAACAAAGATCCATTTCCCAAGAGTTGTGTCCTCAGCACACTTAAAACAGGTCTTGTTCAGTTTGCCTGCCTCCCAACACTTTCTGCTCTTTTCTGCCAGTATTCCTAGATCTCCTCCTTGTGCCAAACTACTATCCGGGCAAGCAGGAGTGTATTTTGTGTCTTTCAGGTAATAACCAACAACCTAGCAACTATGCATGTGTTTAACCAACCACCAGCAACTTAGGTGAGGTAACTCCTGAATAAAAGATAAGGGCTCCATCTCTGTAAATAGAAACAGAAATTCTGGATTTCGCAAGATTTACAAATATATTCTCATATTTTAATGTATAGATTTAACTGTATTAGTTGCAAAGCCAGCTCTTGAGTTCAATTGTTATTGGGAAGGAAGGCAATGGAGGAATGCCTGCTCATAATGTATTACCATGTAAAACTACTTTAAAATGCAGAGGGCTTCCCCTAAGACTTCTGACTGCTCTTGGTTTGAAATGGACAGAAGAAAGTTCAGGGACAGTTGTGATAGTGGCATGATTACAATCCTTTATTTGTCAATTTGTATTTTAGTTGTTTCTATATCTCATAAACTCAAACTGCAGTTGTTAGTAACTGGATTTTATTACTTCTGTATCTTAGAAGAAGAGCCAAATGATCCTTGTGCTGCTGCAGGCAGGGCTCACTTAGATCACAGTAAGGCACGCTCGCTCAGTGATCTGAAAAAGTTTTAAGATACCAGCTGTTCACATTTCCTCAGCTGTTCAGTAAATGTGGATCTGTAGAAAATCCCAGCCCTTTTGGGGCATGTGGCTTAGCACTATACATTTATTGATGGGCAGTTCAAAAGAAAATGAGGTTACACCAGTACCCCAGAGGAGTACTTTGGAGTACTGGTGGATGAAAGATTGGATATAACCCAGCAGTGTACACTCGCAGCCCAGAATGCCAGTTGTATCTTGGGCTGCATCAAATGGTGGGGCCAGCAGGTTGAGGGAGATGATTTTCCCTCTCTGCTGTGTGCTGGTGAGACCCCATCTGGAGTACTGTGCTCAGCTCTGGGGTCCTCAGCACAGGAAAGACATGGAGCTGGTGGAGAAGGTCCAGAGGAGAGCCACAAAAATGATCAGAGGGCTTGGGGCACCTCTTCTATGAAGAAAGGTGGAGAGAGTTGGGGTTATTCAACCTGGAGAAAACACCAGGCAGACCTTATTGTGGCATTTCAGTCCTTAAAAGGGGTATGTAAGAAAGATGGGGAGAGACTTTTTCACAGGGCTTGTTGCAATAGGATGAGGGGTTTAGTTTTCAACTAAAAGAGGTGAGATTCAGGCTGGAAGCAAGAAAGAAATTTTTTTACAACTAGTGTGGTAAAATACTGGCACAGGTTGCCCAGAGCAGTGTAGATGCATCCTCCCCCGGAGACATTAAAGGACAGGCTGGATGCAGCTCTGGGCAACCTGATCAAATGAAAGAGGGGGTTGGACTATATAACCTTTGAAGGCCCCTTCCAAACGAAACTATTCTATGATTACAATATTACATCACAAATGTAGTCCATATAATGGTTACAAATTTTACCCTTGAAATATAATTTTCTGTTAAAACCACTGTCCATGACTTTTAACATTTCACTTTGCCAAAACTTGGATGAGCTGTACATTACTGGAATGGCTTCAAAACCATATGCAGGCAGGAATTATTTATAACTGTCTGTTGTTCACAGCTAAAATAAAACTCTCCTACTACACAGTGTTCCGACACTGCACAGAACTGGCATAAAGCTCCCCTCAATAGGACCACGACCTCCAAAACAACAGCACGCAACTTTGTGCTTACTGTGAGCCAGTAACACAGATGTGCTTGCTTTCCTAGAGGTTTACTGAAAGCTAAAAATACTTTTCACTGGAGTACTTCCACTTAAACAAGCAGGAAGGACTACTTGTAAGCATCAATCTGAGCACATGAGCAGGGGTGGGAAGGAAGGTTGGTTATTAAACTGACTGGTTACTCAACTGAACACTGGAGGTCTGGCATAATGCTTAAATATTTGTTTTACGTCAGTGGAATTCCATTTAAACACATATTTTCACATGATAAATCACAGTAAGTCACACTGCTGAAAGTTAACACTTCACAGAATGGAAAAGATTTTTTCTTGGCTTTTTCCAGTAGAGTAGTTGTAAGCATCTCTTTTTAACATCAGGTTACACACCATTTTCACCATATACACATAGAGGCCCATCTTCTCTTTTATTTTAAGTCTTGGCTGGCTTTTAGTTCACCACTAGCTATATTTTATCATTTCATGCTCCAACTCCTTTCTCTGACAGGTCATGTGGCTGGAGAGCTCCAGGGCAGTGCTTCAGCCCTGAAAAGCTGACCAGCCTCAGCTGTCTGACAGCCAGAGAGGTGAAGGAACTGCCCTTAATTCCTCCAGCAGACACTCACCAGGTGTCTCTGCTCAGCTGATGCATTTTAGCCTTGAACTGCAAAAAGACTGTTATGCATTTGTAAGATACCTCCATTAATGTTAAGTATGCCGTTTCATTGTTTATATAAGAGTGAAAATAAATACTTTCCTCTGTGCCTAAAGCATGATTTTGGCAATTTACTGACCCATTTCACCATCTTGTCCATGCTCCAACAAGGAAATTCATTATGAAGGTTATGTGTCCAGACAGTACCACTGATTTGCTGCAAGAGCAAATCTGCAGGCTGGCAGAGCAGATTTATTCTTCACTGCATCTTATTAGGTCCGTGAGTTGACACACTGATGTGCTCATAAAATCAGGACTCAATGCAAGACCCATTTCCTCTCATTTACACATTTACAGTAACTCAAAACCAGTGAAGACATCAAAATACAGACACACAGTATGAACAGAGTCTTCTACAGACCAACAGACAACTGTGAAAGATACCCAGACTCGGGTGGTTCTCTCAGTTCAGAAAAGAAACATCTCCTTAACTGCTGATATGTACTCCATTCTAAGTACTCAGCTGAATTTGAAGTCATTTTATATTTTCCAGAAAAAGAATGCTGAGGGGCTTTTTTTTTTTTTAATAAATAAATGCTCCTGGAATATAGCCAGTGTTGCCTCTGGAACAAAAACACATATAAACACTTCAGCTGTTAAAGAGTTCCTCATATTCATTTTTCTGGGTAATCTGCACTATATAAAAACATGAATTTGTTCAGTGCAGGACAGATGTACCAGTTCAAGAGAAAATTTCCATTCAGAAAGTGATTCGTTTCATGCCTTTATTAAATAAAGATAAATCTAATAACATACTTTAAAAAAAAATAAATTATTGTCTGATCCTCCATTAATTTCTTGACAGTAACAGGACATATCACCTTACATTGAAAATCTGAACTGCAAACTGGCAAGATTGTCACAAGTCCTATTTTCCTCCCAACAGCTGTAGAAAGCTAAAGAATTTCTGCATTCATTAGCTAGCTCCTTCTCCCTCTTTTACACTGTTATTCATTCTTTTTTTTTCTCCTCTTAGACATTACCTCTTGAACTTACTAATCTAACACTTACTTGCAAAAACTCGTTTAATTAAGGAGTGAATCTATGCTGAACATTCTGCAATGCACACAGGTCTGTGAACTGCAGTTTTGGGAACAGTTTGTTGATTCTAAATTAAACTTACATTCTGTGAAAGAGCTCCTGCTGAAGACAATGAAAATCCCATGTTCTCATCATCTCGGGGATAAAAACCTGCAACATCTGGAATATTTTTAATGGATTTACCAGTGAATATTCCACTCTCAGATACATTATTACCATTTTTTCCCTTTATTTCTTTACATATTGACATTACTTAAAACCACATAGATTTATTCAAGTCATCTTCAAATATAACTTAGCAATTTTTAAAACCTGTTTTTTCACTTTTTACTTGCAGTATCTACGTACTACCAATAAAAAAAAATTTAATTGCAGTTTCAACTGAAATCCCATCTCATATCTGGTTCTGAACTGCTTATTAAAGAGGGATGGCATTATAAACAAATCCATCTGCTGTGATACCACTGTTCTCCACATTCATTACAAATAACATAAGTCAACATTTGTTCATCTGGATTTGTGTTTCTCACCCAACCTGGAAGAAAGAGAGCTCCTCTGGTGATCATAGTGACTGTGCAATCAAATTTTTCACAACGCCTACACTTTATTTTGTTTGTCTGTGTGCCATTAATAGCTTGTGGAAGCTGATGTTCCTGAAGAGATGATTCAGTGTACAGAGCCCTCAACTGTTTCAGTTCATTGCTGGCCATTTCCATCACTGTCATCTCAGCAAAAGCCTTTGGACTCAAAGTCCCTGAAAAAAGGTTATGTTTTAAGTGGCAACTTTTAGGGTTCTTCAGGTTAGCAATTTTGCTTCTGATGCAATTTTTATACTTTTTGTCACTTTTAGCATGAAGATCAAAAATACATTTTTCGATTTCTTTAGCTAGCTCTAGCCATTTATCAGTTTCTTCTTTGTCTTTGGCAGAACCAGCCAAAGATTGATAAAGAAGATCCATACATTTACACCTCAGAGCTCTCATTGGATCCTGCTGCAGACTTGCTTGGTTAGGAAGAAGTTTAGAATCTTCATCATCAGTGTGATGTTCATCAAAAGAAGAAAGCTGATTCATGCTGCCTTCTGCCTCGTTACGTACTACATTTTTAACAGTTTGTGATGGGATCGACATTTTAGAACTAGTAGCATCTAATGCCTCCTGCTGACATGGTTCTTCAGACAGTGATTGTTCTCTAGGAACCATGCTAAGATATTCAATTTCTTTTTTCACATACACGAAATCTGACTTTTTAACTTGGATCGATTCAACACAGTTATTCTTGTAAAGTGCTTTCCACCTTGACAGTAACTGTTTTGCTTTCTTTTTTAACTCTGCTGAAGGGCAGCTCTTGAGTACTCTATACACAGCCTTGGCAACTCCTGTCCCCTGAAGATACTCTGTAGTCATATCAACATCTTCAAGTTCTTTAAGATGATATTCAATATCTTGGAAAGCGTTCTCAGACAGTAGTTTTTCAATACAATGGGCTCTGTGTACAATGTTTTTCTGGTCCGACATTTTGAAACCTGAAAGCAAAAAAACGTTTATTGTATTTATTGCATTTATGACATGAATTAGTTTTCTGTATATTCTTATACTTTTTTTATGATATTTTACACTATTTTAATGTTTTTTCCAGCTTTTACCTTAAATGGTGTAGAGCTAGTAGAGCAAATGCAAAATGCAGAGAAGCTTGGGTCCTGGAAAAATGCAGGTGGATATGGGTAGTCTAACTTGTGCAAGAATAATGCCAAAAAAGAAAGCCTGCAGGGACTTCTGCTACAGTAGAGTTACAACTTAAAAGTAGGGTATGACACTAATATTTAAGGAAAAGAACATGGTCTCTCCAAAATAGTCTTGCATGCACACCACAACAGATGTTCTCAGGGAGGTTCTCAACTACTGCAAAGTAGAGCAATACACAACCAGTCTGTTGTATGAGATTACAGGGAGACTTCGCATAAAATATACAAGGCTAGAAAGTTTAAGAAACCTCCACACTCACACTGTTTTAGTTAATATTAACTTCTACAGCAGACAGATGAGATACTGGGAATTGGGTTTTTTTGTTTTGTGGGGATTTTTGCTTGGGTTTTGATTGGTTGGTTGGGTTATTTTCATTTCAGACTTTTTCATCAAGCCTTTGTTAACTTCAAAAGAATAAAATTAAACAGCTAATGTGGGCATGGTATCTGACTAAAAACCACTGACATAAATGGCTTTTTCAAGCACCTAGTGGAGATACCACAGTTTTGAGGCCTTTTGACAAACTTTTATACATCACCATAACTTGGTATCAGGCATTTCTTCAATTACTATGCAGTAAGTAGCTGAACACAGACTATTTGGAGCTACAAAGTGAAGGTCTGGGGCTACTCTGCCGAAAGTTGAAGTGACTCTGATATAATTTCATGGACCTTAAACCCAAAATGCCACCCTAGCTCCTACTTGATGCTCACCTTTCACTTGCTATGCAAGAAATCACTTACATATCTCTTCCGAAAGCTTCTGTTTATAGTTGCTAACAAAGAGGCAAGTCAGACTAATAAATTTTTAACTGAGGTCCCCACTGTTGCCCTTCCAGCCTGGCATCATATTTCAGTTTGATTATTGAGGAAGGGCAGCTCAAAACCAGCAATATCTACAAAACGGTTTCAAAACAGTGAAATCTACAAACTCCTAATTGTTATTTCTGGAAATTCTTATAAAGTTAAAAGACATATCACTCTATCTCCTAAAAAGCACCTATTTTTCTTACAGCGACAGAATTACTTCCATACAGTCTGACCTGTTAAATTAAAAGAAAAAGAGGATTTCAGAAGCAGTCTCATGGCTTGAATATTTCCTTTCAATTCCTTTTTTCAAGCCCTTTCACCAAAAAAATGCTCAGTACATTGCTGTTGTGAAATTTACACACAAAAAAGTGTTAATACTACTAACATTATTCTCCTGTTTGCTGCAAAGGAATTAGATGTTGAATGCAGAATGGAATGTGTTAAGTGTTCCTCTTTTCTTAGGAGTTTGACTTCTAAACTTGTGCACAAAACCAGTTTTTTGTCTGAAGTTATACACATCGTGATTCTACCCTAGAAAAAGTCATCTGCTTGACAGGCTGACACAGGGCTAGCTACAGATGTCCGTATTTAAAAGAACTCAAGCAGATTTCTTGCACCATCATTGTTTCCATGATGAAACCTCCTAGGGAATGAGGAGAGAGAAGGGACAAGTGATACAGCTGGGTGATTCACATGCTCTGTTGCTTTCTGTAACCACCAGCCCAGCTAACCTGTTTTATGCATGACAGAAATAAGTTCAAACTTTAGGTAGGGCCTCAGAGCTCCACAAAAGAAAAGGACAAAGAGCATGAACCATCATCTGTTTCTATAATCCTTAACCACAGACCAACCTGACCTCTACAGTGAATTCACTTAATGTGAATTTAAACCCTCTGCATTCACTTAATGTGTATTTAAACAGCTCCTTCTTGTCTCAACATTTTGGAGTCCTGCAAAACCTCACTAATAGCTATTACAGGAACTGATTTACTGGTCAACACATTTCAGAACCAGAGAAACAGGACGCATTTTTCAAATACTGAAGTTGAACTCCATGCTTCGTTATACTGAAAAGCACATATAATTGTATCTAATCATCTGTTCTGCTGCAGGACCACACAGAGGCTGTGAGAGTAGAAAGAGATGTTTTATTATGTAGGGCAGCCATCACTACAGCAGGACAGTTCCTGTCTCCAGAACACCAAGTAGCTGACAAGAGAAAATGATGATCTGCTGATTTACTGTTTTTCATGCAAACAGGGCAGAGCTGATGACACAGTTACACGCTCAACCAGTATGACTACCCTATGCCTTGGAATCAAGACCTCCTCCCAACATACTCCAAACGTAATTTTCTTCAGTTCTTGTATGTATGTATGTATGTATGCAGTGTATTATGGTCTTGTTTAACATCTTTGTCGCTGACACTGACAATGGGATTGACTGCGCCCTCAGCAAGTTTGCCGATGACACCAAGCTGTGTGGTTCGGTTGATAAGCTGGAGGGAAGGAATGCCATCCAGAGGGACCTTGACACGCTTGTGAGGTGGGCTGATGCCAACCTCATGAAGTTTAACCATGCCAAGTGCAAGGTCCTACACCTGGGTCAGAGCAATCCCAGGCACAGCTACAGGTTGGGCAGAGAAGAGATTCAGAGTAGCCCTGTGGAGAAGGACTTGGGCGTGCTGGTCGATGAGAAAATGAACGTGAGCCAGCAGTGTGCACTTGCAGCCCAGAAAGCCAACCGTATCCTGGTCTGCATCAAAAGGAGTGTGGCCAGCAGGTCGAAGGAGGTGATCCTGCCCCTCTATTCTGCTCTCGTGAGACCTCACTTGGAGTATTGTGTACAGTTCTGGTGTCCTCAACATAAGACGGACATGGAACTGTTGGAACAAGGTGAGAGGAGGGCCACGAGAATGATCAGGGGACTGGAGCACCTCCCATATGAAGATCGGCTGAGAAAGTTGGGGCTGTTCAGCCTGCAGAAGAGAAGGCTGTGTGGAGACCTCATAGCAGCCTTCCAGTATCTGAAGGGGGCCTATAGGGACGCTGGGGATGGACTCTTCATTAGGGACTGTAGTGACAGGACAAGGGGTAATGGGTTAAAACTTAAACAGGGGAAGTTTAGATTGGATATAAGGAGAACGTTCTTTCCTGTTAGAGTGGTGAGGCACTGGAATAGGCTGCCCAAGCAGCTTGTGAATGCTCCATCCCTGGCAGTGTTCAAGGCCAGGTTGGACGAGGCCTTGGGTGATATAGTTTGGAGTGAGGTGTCCCTGCCTATGGCAGGGGAGTTGGAACTTGATGATCTTAAGGTCCTTTCCAACCCTAACCATTCTATGATTCTATGATTATGCTACACATACCATAAAATATACTTATCCAAATGCAAGATGACTTCATGAATTCTCAGTATTTAGTACACAGGACACATGCAAAAATAAAAACTACTCACAAAGTGCTCTGTTGGTAATTAGTCCATGCATATGCTTTGATCCTGGACAAAGGTGAGGTATTTTGATCTTTCATAGGGGGCTGTGCTTCACAGAAAGTTTTCTCTCTTACAGTGCAGGGTGAAGATCTGTATATAAAAAATGATGATTAAAGTCCATGGAGATCATCTGCTTTATGGTAGTGGTCCTTGCTCATGGTTATCCACCTGACCCCAGGCAGCCCACCAAGGTGGCAAGGTGAAAGCCCATTTGTGTGGCTAATCTGACACAAGAAAATTGTATGGCTGCAAAAGACTCCTTTGGCTCCACAGCTACAAAGAGGCATTGACAGCTGGGGTGACTAACACAAAACCTCTAAGGGGACCTAGAGCCCAGACACTGGCATCTGCAGTAAGAATGCAGCCATTCTGCCATACACTCAATGAATTACCTTGCACTTGTTGGACACTTACAGCTACTCAGAAGGAGCTGATGTATGCTAATTCATGACCCACACTAAGATGCTTTCTTCTTAACAGGCAGATCTAAGACAACCTGGTTTAGTTTTTCACTTGTTAACTCTCTACCAGATACATAAAAGGCTGGTTTAGAGGGGGCTAAATGCAGTATATATGTTCTACCTCAGGACTTTTTCCACATGTATGCTAAGGCAATAAATTATTACAAATTTTAAGATCTTCTTAGTCATGCATTAACCTTTTCAAGTTTATGCAACATTAAATTTAAGTACATAAATGTTATGCCATTTACAGTTACACAAACAAACTGAAAACAGAATATGGACACCAAAATATAAACAATGGTTTTTAAATAATTTTGGAAGTTCAACCACCTAACAGACTATTCACATTTAAGTCAAAACAATCACTTCTAAGGGAATACTTTCCTCAACATGTACAACATGTAGCAAAGAGGTAGGACTGAGTGACTGACTCCCTTCAAACTTATTAAGCAAACCTAGGTGAAAATAACAGAAGAAAGTTATCAAAATACATGACAAAATCAGAACCAAATCCTTAATTATTTCAATGAAGCAGGGTATCCCCTGGTAACTGGCAGAAGCATAAAAAACAGCCAGCAGAGAAACCACTAAATAAAGGTAATAAACATTTCTTTATCAGTGACAATAGAAAGGTTTGTATGGGGAAAGAATTCTTGGAATGGTAGTGGCTTTGCTGTATGTACCTAGTTTGCAAAGGATCTTAAGATCCTTCAATATGAAAAGTAATACATAGCTCTGAAATACTAGGTTAACTACTCAATCATAAATTTAATCTCACCTTCCAAATTAAAAGACAGTGTGGTGGAAAACCAAAACAAAACTCTGCATTTGTTGCCCTATAAATCAAGCAAGATTGGATTTATCACCGAGGTTGACAGAAACCATTATTTAACAGGATAAGAAATTTAAGAAAGATTCCTCAACTTCTAAATAACATATGCAGTTATGAAATGGTTTACTACTGCTGCCTTCCTTCAAAAGATGAGGTAGAGCTCTTCTTTAATACTGGAAACCCTGCATAGCGTTTCATCTTAAGTCTGGATGTCAACCAGAGACTTCTCTAATCACAGTGTGACTTCTTCAGACAACTGTAGAAAACAGGTTTTTCATGTTCTTGTACAGAGAAACAAGAAATTACTGATACAGTGGTACTATTGGAGTGTATTTTCTAGCCAAAGTTCACTGAGAACTTAGGTATAGCAAGCTGGAGTTCTTTCCTGCTCAGACTCCAGTTCCTTGAACTCTAATCTTCCTGCTGTAAATCAGGGTTTTGGTGTTTGTGGTAGGACTGCAAAACCTCCATGTATGTGTATGCTTTATTTTGTTGCTTTGTGCAAAGAACAGTGGAAGTCTGCCATACCCAAGACAGCTGCCAGATCTCTGAGTGCCCACTGACAAGGCATTTTTGAGTTTTATGCTGTGTCAGATAAGCAGAATCACTGATTGAAATACAAACTACTTTTAAAAAGAATTGAGAGGTGGGCATTAAAAATACTCTAATTGTCTACAAATATTTATCATTCTCTCTAGTTCTCAGATAATAGAAGTAAAGCTTACAGGGTGAAATGACCTTCCTAAACTGGTTCAATAGGTCAGCTGCAGAACAAAGATAATGTTTTAAACCACAGCTCTGCTTCTTTGACAACTCCACAGTCCTAAGGAGCTGTTCATAATGTTCAAAATTTGAGTGAAGGGAAAAACAAAAAAGAAAAATGAAAAAAAAAAAAAGATAAAGAGGAAGTTGGGAGAAGCCTTAAAACTTGTTGAGGAGAAAGCCAACGCTTCACAGAAACCAAGCTGCAATTCCAAATGGAAAATTATTTTGCCACTTGAGGGAGCTGGAACATAGCAAACCCATGAGCCTTGTGAAATGTGCATAATGAGAAAATCCAGCCTGTTAAGAAAAAAAGACAAAATTATTTCCCTATGACCTTTCGGAGACTTCACATTTTTAGGTACCTATTTGCTTTGGGAAAATAAAACAAAAAAACCATAAACCTGTAAATCCAAAGGTGCTGGGATACAGACAGGAGTGAAAGTGTGCATCCCTTATCCAGTCATTGTCCTGTATATTACTCTTTCATTCAACATCTTTTGAATTTGGAATCTGACCACTTTTATACCTGATTTGATAATATTTGGCAAATACTGCTGAACAAATATTTGCTAAATTAACTGAATCATACTCAGCACTGTTCTGCTGCGTTCCCAGTTTCAAGAAATAAGGAATCCAAGAAGGGAGGATTTGTTTATTCAAATAAGTTACGAAGCTTTTTTACTGTAGAGATGCAAGAATGAAAGTACAAATGATAGTATCACAATTTTGTGAAGTATAAAATGAACATTCTCATCTCCCGTGCAACTAAACAAGGCGTTTCCACCCTGCTTAACTTTAGCAATGCATGAGAACATCTGTTTGAATTCCAAGTATCTATTGAAGGTTACAAGGTAGAAACTGACTTGTTTTCATAATGAGACCTTGTAATGCTGTGGTGATGAAGCACTTTCTTGCTAAATCATTAGGTCTCTCACACTGACTGCATCATATAATGAGTCACTCCTGTATACAAGAATAAATGGTGATCAATAAAAATCTTGTAAGTCAGTTTTCTCCTAAGGAAAAAAAGACCAGTCTATCTCAGTTTAAAATATGGCCATCCTGTAATAATACCACGTTGAATCAGAACTTTTTTAAGCATTAAAATGACTAAGCAGGAAAAAAACCAATCAACCAACCAACCCAGCCTCAGACATTTGCTGATAACTGCAAAGCCAGTCCCTGAGAAACACACTGTCCTCTCCAAAGCCATTTGGGGTAAACGCCTTTTCTCTGCTATATGCCTGTATGTTTCAAAGCCATAACCTATTTTTCCTTAGCACAGATAACTCCCACTAATAAACCAAGACAAACTCAGAATGTATCCAAGTATGGATGAATGTCTTGGAAGGGCAAAGAAGGCTAAACACCACCCCCTCCTCATCCCAATCTCAAAAGTAGATGATTTTTCCTTTAAGGAATTCTACGTAATCAGTAGAAAATCCAGACCACAGCCAACATAAAGATCAGAAGAAGCCAAGTACTCTTAATGGTGCAATAAAGTTTCTGCCAAAAATGCACACAGCAGAGTCTTGGAAATACCATATTTCTTGCTTTCGGCAACCTAAATACCATATAAACAACAAAAATGATCAAATGCTATTTTAAACTCAGAGCTTAAGTAGAAATCAGAGAATTCTCACAGCCAGCCTCCAGACTCAAAAACATTACTTCACTGTATCTACCGTGAAAGACACATCAAAGATGTCACCAATAAATCATTTTCCAGGGTTTTTATTTCATCTTGGCAAAAATAAGAGCTCTTCCTGCCTCTCAGCAGGAACCCCTTCCACCCTCACAAGTTTTTGAACTATAGAGAAATTGCTTTCTGAAGAATAACCACGAGTAAAAATAAGTTTTTTATTCCGCTAATAAAGCTAAATACAATAATAACTGAGGTGATACAACAATACTATTATCAGATGTCAATGACCACTGGTACCTCACTGACCAAGCAGCAAATTAAGTGAGCTCAGGATTACTGCAAAACCATTCACCAAAAATCTTTACTTCACTTGCACAACTCCGTCACTGTAATACCAGAGGCAAAGTGCACCTTTTATTCTTTTTAAAACAACAGAATAGAGCCACAGCGATCAAGAAAATGAAAATTAAGGAAGAATACTTTGGAAAACACTGTTTCAAGAAATTCTCAAGGACAACATCTGCTGAAAAAGTTTGTGCATGATGGAAGGTAGTCTGATAGATAAATAGCTTTGTTCTGGATCTTTTACATCACTGACTGCTTGAACTACAGCATTCTTAACTAATATGGAGCTATGCTGCATCTACCCTGTGTTTCTCTTACTGGAACCATTCTCCCACAGCTTACTTCCCAAGAGAAGCAGTTTGCAGGGGAGGGAGGGCAGAGTACATCGCATTTATGTGAAGATGTACACAATAGCCTCTTTTACAAAGAACAATTTTTAAGCCTGATTCTGAGTCTACGCCAAAGTAGAGTTCTCAGCACATTTTTTTAGTAAGATCAAACATCCATGGGTTTAACAAGATTGGAACAGCTGTGGCCTTAACCGGACTGCTTAGCTACTGGCTTTGTTTGACCTTAGCATATAAGCTGGGGCTCAGGAAAAGACTCCAAATATTACAGCCACACCAGACAAATAACACCTTTGACTTGGCTCATGGCAAAATGTATCTGGGAAATTCTTTACGAATTGAACAGATATAGCTGTTTTGAGTTCTAGGAGGTTCAGATGATGTTACAGTGGGCACACACATCCCAGCACAGATTAACAGGTTAACCTGCTAACAGGTTCTTTTAACAGTTTAGAATTAAACTGATTCTTACTGGAAGGTATTTTAGCTTTTCCTGTATCTTGTCTGCCTTACACCTGTGAATTTTTCCCACTCAGTTGCGTGGTTATCCAAGTTAGACAAACACCTTAAACACTGAAAATGTTACAAGTAATGCATTATTCCACTGATTTGAAATCTCTATTGATGTGGTTGATCTTTTTAATAAAATACTTTGAAGATGTAAAAAAAAATGCAAAATTTAGTTTTAACAAGTTACAGATTGGAAGTATCAAGTAAAGGTATTGCTAATGTCTTCCACAAGAGAATAGCTACACAGATACATAATACATTCTAATACATCATGATTCAGTGGGGCAATAATAAAATATATCAGAGAGATTTGTGATTAAGCTTCATCTGAAACTATGTATAAATAACGTGCTTCTATTTGCTTTAAAACTTGCACCATTTCACACAAAGAAAGAGATGGTTTCTCTAAGTATTGCTTACTTTGATCAAGAACTTTTCAGTCTCTCATGCTCTGCCTGTGAGGAGGGGCACAAGAAGCCGGGAGGGAGCAGAGACAGAACACCCAACTCAAACTAGCCAAAGGGGTATTCCATACCACAGCACGTCATGCCCAGTGTATAAAATGGGGGGAGTTACCTGGAAGGGCAGATAGCTGCTTGGGTCGGGCTGGGTATTGGTCAGTGGGTGGTGGTCATTTTTCAGTATTAATTAACTTTATTCAAAATCACACTTTCAAGTCACACAGATTTTTCATGGGGTTTTCTGTTTTTTCAAATTTTTATGACAAAGCCTTATAAAAGCTAGCAGACGAATACCTTTTCTCTCAGCCACTTTCCACTACTTGCCAGTATGAGGTACTAGTTGGAGCTTCCAGCAGGTCAAAAGCCAGACTTTTGATAAATAGTGTATATCTTTGAAACATGAACTACCCTTTTGACCACGGGTGACAAATACACATCAGGAAAGAAAAGTGTTGAATGAAATTTAAGCAGATGATTCAGATGTGAATTAATGCTACGCAGCTATGGAAGGGACACAGATTGTGACTTATGTATCTGAATTTCACCGTGTGAAATTACTTTTTTGCACTTTATGAAACATTTCCTTCATTTTCTACCATTCATGTTTTTCCAACAGCAACAGAATTTAAACCAAAATGAATTTATTAGTAGCACTGTTAAACTTGAAAGACAATATGAAGATTATGTCACTATTTTCTCACAGCAAAGGGATGCTATACACATTCTTCATCACTCAAGAAACACACCAGGCAATAGCAATATGATTTTAGCAGCATTGTGTCATCATTTATTAATTAACTCTTTCACTCAATATATTTAGGTCTCCTAAACTGTTCAAGGATGGATTCAAATAATCATATTTACACTTCCAATCACTTAGGACAGTAAACCAACTGCATAATTTCAGCAGTGTAGTGACATCTTCCAAGGGGAAGCTGGTTTCTTCAATATACATTAACTGCAATGGCTTATAGAATTAATGCTAGCAGTTCCAGCTTGTGAAGCACTCACGCGCTCTCTCTTGACACCACTGGGATTGTATCAGACATCTGGACTGCTCCCTCTACTCAATGTCTGTGCACAAGAAACATTCATAATGCTGTCCTCCAAACACTGGGAAATCATAATTCAAAACTCTCAGTACACTGAGATTGGCTTATATGCTAAAATGCTCTTAGAAGCAAAAACTAGGACCTGTTCTGCATCTCTTTTAAGGCTGTAAGCCTCTACGGTTCCCATCTTTCCACCACAGACAAAATTATAACAAGTTTAGTTTTTAAAAAGCAAGGTTACAGAATCATATACAATGTGGCTTCAAGGACCAGTATTTGAAGGAATCAGAGTTTTGAGCACTCTATTGTAACTGTAGTAGATTGACAATGCTTTTCTTGTTCACCTATACTGATATCTCACGTGTTCCTGCTTGGTATTAGAGCTCTCCTCCCCATTTTTCTAACTTCCTTTTGAATTTCTTGTTCATTTACCTAGGTGGAATTAACTGAGTGGGTTCTTTTAAATCTACTGAAGTGAAGGAACTTGCTGTGAACTGCAGGTTTAAAATTGGCTTTTAAGTGACAGATCTCATCTAACATTCTTGCACCACCACTTATTATTCAGTTTTCATAAATACTGTTTATATCCTCTTGCAGATGTACTGATTTGAAAACTGGACATCCTCAGTATAAACAAAGCTTTCCTAAGGTGGATCTCAGTACCTGTCAGTAAGTTTCTGCGTTGGCACAGAAGTCCAAAAAAACAGACTGCCTTGCAGACAGGAGCATTTCCTTGGCAAAACCAGCTTTAAAGATTATTCTTATTCATATAGAGCTATCAAAAACTTCAATTCTATCACACTACAAGCAGAAATATATGTTCAGTCTGCAGTGCCTTTTTATGGTAAATTGTGCTGACAAATTAATATAAAAATGGAACACGTAAGTAATAGAAACGTTTTATCAACTTTTATGAGCTTTTCATCATTTGTCAGATGAGCACAGACTTTTTATGGCTTTAACGTTCAGTTTCTAGTTAAGCCTCGGCTCAGTACTGTTTCTACTTTTCATTTCATTGTCAGGGACACGCGTTAGATACTGCTTTATCATTGTTTTACAGGTTTTCCACTGAAAAATGGTAAACTTTTTTACTAAAAACAAACCCGTTTTATGCAGAAGAGCACATATGTACCTGATGCCTCTACAGATGAAGCACAAAGGGCATTTGTAAGATATTAGATGTGAAATACAATTGAAATGAAATTGATTTTTATATATCTAATTATTACAAATAATATTACATTAGAAAGCATGAACTAATTGCTTTCTACATTTATGCCAGCATTTCACTTATCTCAAGGCATAATGCTGCATGGAGCCCTATATAATAAATATCTAAAAATCTACCATAGTACTCCCATACTGCAATTTTCAAGGTCAGTCTCTTTGGTGAGTGGGAATTACAGCCACTTATGATACAAATCAGTAGCAAGAAGCAGCCCAGCCATATGTATTTGTCTGAGAGCAGCTGACACTTGCCCGAGGTGGAAGCCAGCCAGCCAGCCACAGATGACAGATTGTCTGGGAGAGGTTTGGAGTCGGCCTCATGATGCCAGCAGCTGATCAGTAGCACTATAACCTGCACAGTCACCCTTATAAATTGGGTGGGCCAGTGCACACTAGTCGCCCCTCCTCACACTCCTGACACGCCCCAATAGAAGCAGCCAGCAGGTACCTACCTGCCATCGCCCCCCGCTTCTCAGGGAGTGTTTACCCGATCCCCTTCGGCCCCCGAGGCCTGAGCCGGGGCTAGCACCATGCTGACGGGCAAACCGGGGAGGAGAAGAACCGGGCCGGTTTTTGTCCCACGTGGGCTGATACTGCGCGGGGGAGACCCGGCACCGCTCACTCCCGCCGCGCCTCCAGACCTCATCCCCTGGCCCAGGGCACGGAGGAGCGCCCTCCCGGAATCACGGACTGGAGAGCCTTGCGCCTCCCTTCCGCTGCCGCTAGCGACACACTCAGCACAGCTGCCACACAACCCACTACCCTCCCATACCGCGGCAGCACGCCGGCGCCTTTACCTCTGCAGCGGCCCTCAACATGGCGCTTCCCTTCCGCTTCCTGCTCCGCGCCTGGGAGCGCCTCTGCCGTGTCCCGCAAGCGGGCGGGCCGACCTCAGGGGTTGAGGGGTTGCGCTCTTGCCCCCGCGGCTTCCCGTGAGCCCGGCCGGCAGCGGAGCGGTCTGGGGTGGGCGTGAGGCCGGAGGCAGGAACTCGCCTCGTAGGTTGGGCAGACCCGCTTGCTCCCGCAGTGGGTGATGAGCCCCCGAGCAGAGAAGGCTCGTCTCGTTGTCTGACGGCCATCCCCATCCTCTTGCAGCGTATTCGGTGTGAGCTCCTATGCTGTCCCCTGGGGCCACTGCAGGGCTGAAAGTAGCTCCGAGTGAGCCACGGTGTGCGTAGAGCCACAGTAGAAACAACCAGCTTTCCTAAGCAGCCTCCGGTGGGAAGGCACAGCTTCCACTGGGGCTACTGTCACATACTGGGTGTTGCTCCCTCTGACATGGCCATGGAGTTAAAGGGGCTCCGTGAACGCTGTCTTGGGATCCTTGTGCTAGGCACAGCCTTACCCTGGTGCACGGCAGTGTGGTGGTGGGAGCCCTGCTATGCTGATGGAACAGGAGCCGGACACAGGCCTTGTAAATGGGGCTTTGGGAGTGCTCGGCTTGGGGGAGCTAGAAAGGCACTTAGCCTTTGCTTAGCCCTGAGATGAATGAAAAAGTACAGGATATTTATATGATGTTAAAGTTTAACCTCAATGGTCCTTGAGCAAACATAGCTTGAGAAAGGCAACAAATATGATAGAAGGGCCAGCCTGGACAGGGCTTTGAGCAGTCTGGTCTAGTGGAAGATGTCCCTGCTCATGGTAGGAGGGTTGGAACTACAGGAGCTTTAGGGTCCGTTCCAACTATAACCATTCCAGGATTCTAGGCAAGACAGCATGACACAGAAACACAGGAAGTGGGGTAAATGAGTATCTTACCTAAGGCTAATGAAGAACAGAAAAAACAGTAAAACTAATTTTCAGCATTTTACTGCATTACTTTTGGTATACTCAACTAGTCTTTTGAATGATTCTATGGCAAACAGAGCTATTAGTATACATAGGGTTGAAAAAATAAATATCAAAATTACTTCTTAGGGTAACAGTTTTGGATAGTGATGTGTGCTGGACATACCAGATATGGCAATAAACACCTAAAAGTTGATGTATTTTAGCCAAAGCAAATGTATTTGTCATTGCCTTTATTGCAGTGCTTTCCTCTTTTGTATGTGTTACATAGGCATGCAAAATGATTCTGTAAAAGATTAACACTTTTAAAACTTCAGCTCTATAGCAAACGTACAGGTGTGCACTGGGGTTTGTTCTCGTAAAAGGTTGGTGTCGTATTTTCTTTCGTTTTGGTTTTATTTACTAATGAGGCTTATGTTGCCCTCTGCTGACAGTAAACTGAATTTACCTACCTGCACTTGCCAGGAGCGTTTCAGCATGAATGTCATGTACAGCAGACACACCTTTTCCCCTATTTTCACGTGATGAACATCACCAGTACTAATCATAAACGGGGCAAGAATAATCCTTGCATTATTGTTTACCGGGTGTAAAAAAATCACATAAGCAATTATTAAATACTTGTAATGAACCAGTGATCAGTGTTCATTGAGTGGTATCAGATCTCTCCTTGACAGTGCTGCAGTGGCTGCATTATATAGTGATAACTGAAGAACCCTAAATGATTGCTAATTCTGTGTAATGCTTAACTCACCATGTATTTGTGACGAACTCAAAAATTCATTAGTGATTGGTAGTGTGGTGTAGTGGTTAGCCCTGGCTAGCTGGAGGCCACAGTTGAGATCAGCCTTTCTTTTTGCCTTTTATGGCTCACACGGCAACAAAGTATGGGACAAAACCTATGCCAAAGAGTCCGTCGTTTTATGAAACAAGAGATGAAGAATTTGAAGCAGATGACATGACTGTCCAGACCTGGCACAATAAAATACTAGCAGTCCAAGCCTTCCAGGTCCAAGTGTTGTCATCCAGTGGCCTGTCTTACATATTTTTAAGTATTTTTGCAACATACATATATCATTAGCTCAGCAGCAACTATCATTACAATACTCCAGAGTTTGCAGTTAGTCTGTCGCTCCCATCATAAGGCTCTTGAATGCCTTTTCTCTATCTGTACTATTGTGAGTATGGTACATACAGGATTCATTATACCCTCAGCTGAAAGTGACTTGCCTACTTCAGAGGAATAGGGATTCCTTGACAGGAGGACACAAGAGGCAGCATGACTTGCTTCTTGTGATTAGCCCTCCTTTGTGCGGGGATCTGAACTGAGGATGCCTCTCCTGTGAGGAAATTCTTCTCACAAAGGTCAGCTTCTGCATCTCCATTAATCTGTTTTCTATCTAATGAATAAGAATGATCTAATGAATTGTTACTCCAGTTTCCCATTTATAAATCAGAGACGATGTTTTCTCAATTACCCCCAAAGTAAAACAAACAAAAAATGTGATAAAAATTACATACCCATTATATTAATGCATATGTTTACATGTGTGTTATGATATATATGTGTATCTCTGTTTGCATGGGGTTTGGGGATAAAATCAGTGCTAGTCTCACAGTGACTACTTCTTTGAGACTTTAGTATTGGCTATGATAAGTACCTGCTTCTCTAAAAACAGGCTTCTATTCAACAAAGTGAGATATTCTGACAGCTGATAGAGAGTTAGATATCGACAGAACTAGTTGGAAAAATGTTGGTCAAACAACGTTCATCACAATACTTTCAAAGTGTTTTATGGTTTGTTTTTTTTATTATTATTTATTTAATAATGGAATTTATTGATTTAGATACCAAACATTGCAATAGGAGGAAACATGAATATGTTCAGGGAGCAGTAAGAACCAGGTGCAAGAAAATATCCCTCACTGTATACAAGCATTCAAGGCTGGCTTTCATATTTTTCCTATGCTCCAGTTAGTGACTCTTCTCCCAAGTTCCCTTCCTTCCCTATTTGTGGGTTGCCTAATGCCGACTTTCTCCATTGTTTAGTTATGTAATGGCCAGTTTCCTTCAGTGGCAAGGTCTGTTCTCTCTTAAGAGAGGTGCTCAGATAAAGCAAATTGTGAAAGAAATAAAAAAGGGCCCATAGAAAGAGATGTCCTTGCTATGGCATTCATTTTCTGGTCCAGTGCTGTATTTCTGTCTGGAGAACTTTCTTCAGTTTGAAGGTTATCTTGTCAATAGGTCTTGAATTTATATTGGTTTTTGGCGTTCTCATAAAAAAAGCCTACAAAATCTGTCTATGATCTAGACATGCAATTCAGTTCATGAAAGGCTCTTTACCATTATGTGTGCAAGTAAGGAAAAAAATTACATAATGTGAACACTATAAGTGAATCATTATAATGAAATGAAATGAAATGAAATGAAATGAAATGAAATGAAATGAAATGAAATGAAATGGAGGACCAAAATATTTTAAAAAAAATCACCTCATCTTCCATCCTTAATTATATGTGGAAGAGAATCCTATACAAATCTTATGTCCATAGATTGTGAAAATCTAAGAATTGGGCAATACTTTGGGGCTCTGGCAGATTTAATTTTGTGAGAGTACCTCCCCTCATAGCATTTGAAGCATGTTCATTCACACAAAGAAAGAAGTCTTGAGTGGCTGCCTGTTTCAGGGGTACTGCACAGATTACTTAACTTGAGAAAAGTTTTTTTTCTGCTATACATCCACAGAAAACCAGTCTGATGTTGGTTCATTAAATATGAATTTGTTGTGCTAATGCTGGGGTTATTTACATACACAGTGCTCCCTCCCAAAAAGAAGAGCTCCCAAACTGTAATGACTACCACTGACTCGGGAAAGAAGTCCATTGACTCTCTGGAAGCAACCAGTAAGTAAATCAACTACAAAGTGGACCTGTGTTCCATCACTGCAGGACATGGTGGACAGCAATGTCAGTACAGGAAATACAGGAAAAATACATGGGAACTGAGTCTGGATGTAGGGCATTTACTTGCATGATCTGCTGTTTTGGTCATTTTTAGTGCAGAGCAATTCAAAGGAAATGCAGTCATTTTCAAATCATTTTTTTTTTTACAGATAGTAGCTAAATTGGAGCAACTGACTATATAAAGTTTATTTATTCCTGGTCCATTACTTTACAGCCATCCACAATTTATTTTCCCATCCCAGTTTTGTGCACAGTAGCCCAGTATCGCAATATTCTTTGCAATGACCTTTCAGTTTCATGGTTTTGAACCATGAAGACAAACTTTGCCACCTTGCTATTCACACTTTCACTCACATTTTCAATAAATTGCAATCATAGTTGGGCCATTCTGCAGGTGCCCCCTTGCCTCTAGAAAAGGTCTCTGGCAGTTTCCAAGAACATAAAGAAAATTAGAACTGCCATTATCTTTACATCTTGGGCAGGAAGGTGATGCTAATGAATAATTCACTGTAAGTGAGCATGTGACTTTTTGAGCACAGATCTGCTCTAGCACTTTTAAAACCTGCTGTGAACATTACTTAGTTTAGAATAAAATTAGTACTTGAGGGAGTAATTTTTGGGGGGAGTGTTTTTTAACTATAAGTTTTCTGATAATGGCATATATTTCTCGAAGTTTTTTTATCAGTGTTTTCTATCATTTTATCATGTTCGTGACTGATGGGTTTTTATGCTATATTATTGTAAATTGAGCCATATTTTCAGGTGAGAAGACAACTCAAAAATACCACTTACTAAGCTATCAACTATAGCAAGAAAACTGTAATACTGCAGTGAGTCAAAGCACAGAGATTAGAGTAATTGTAATAAACTGCAGTGAATCATAACAGAGATTTAAACTTCTATCAGCCTGAAACCAAAGGACAAATTCTGATTGACTGCATTACCTGCCTAAGTCAGATTTACTGGACACCACAGAGGTGTCCAGCTCAGCGAACAGATTTTGGGCATCAAAGTTAAGCACTGGTGTTCCCTATACAGCAAGCAGAAGGCAATGGAGCAGGGCAGTTGACTCTGGAAGAAGACTTAAACTGCCTGCTTGAGCTACTAACTTTGCTATTGTCTGCGTGCAGAGGGAACGGCAGGAAATTAAATATGCCACCTCCTCCTCTATGCTACAAAAAGTGGGGCTGCTGCATGCAAATTACGTCCTGGGTGTGCTTTTGACTGATAAACTTGGCCTGGAAATCATTTGAGGGAGTGCTTGGAGTCGCTCCTGCACACCATCCGACTTGTTGAAGCACCATCTTTGCATGGAAGCAAAAAGAAGTATATGAAGAAAAAAGAATGAAATGTTATTTTAAGGCAGATCTAGGGAAATGCTGTTTCCTTTAACTCAGAACTTATTTCTGTTAGTATCAGATGCATTATCTGTCTATCATAAATTGTATTATTCTAGATAATATTTAGCTTTGAAATATTTTTATTTAATATAAATTAATAAAACACTTTAAATGTTGGGTTAAAGTTAGGTCTGGTACGTAAAAAGATCGCTATTGAAATGATTTCTCAGGTCTCTCCAAGGAGAATATTCTTGTCAAGGGTGTATATGAAATAGGAATTGGTATAATTCATTGCAGAAACATTAAGAAATTAGAGATTTTCAGGCAGAGTATTAGGCTGTTTCCTTAAAACATTCAGTCATGCTTTCATGCTTTACTGAATCACTGAAGACTAAATATTCCCCAAATAAAAAATTAACAATCAGTGTTCTCTCAGCAGTTCTATAATGTGTGCTTCCTGAATAGCTAGCGGTTGGAAGGGGGAGGGTCAGTGAGACTGAATGTGTTGAAATCAAACTTTAAAGTCAAGTATTTGAGAGGTTAGTAACTATCAAAATCAAAAATTCATTCCCATCAAAAAGCTCTTGCTGTGATAAGCTTTTACGTAACACCACACATATGACTAAGTTATTATCCATGCTTTCTTGTTGTATATATATATTCATTAATGTAATGTAATGAATTTCAATACCTCCAGTACATGCAGGTGTATGACTCTGCATATAAAAAATATAGCAATTATGAAGTAAATATGAGTGGCAATCAGTTACTGAAAGCACTCTCCATTGTCTTAATCTTAAAAATTGCAGGGGGGAATCTGTATTTAATGTATAAAAGTAACATCTAAAAGTTGGAAAATGTTTTAAGTTCCTTTCAATTGCAGGGTACAAGATAATCACCTTGTGGGAACATGCCTCATCATTTCCATGTGTTCACGGCTGACAAAATGAAATGTCTCCTTTAATTCTTTTGGCAGTTGAAGAAAAGTGATCAAAACCTTTTGTTATTTAGTCTCCAAGATTAAGTGATCACATCTGTTGAGTAGCTTTTGAAGGATGTAGTATAGATTTCAGTAATTAGCTAGAAGCAATTTTTTTCCATTAACCTGTAGGCAGAGTACCATTTCCAGTGTTTATTATCAGACTTAAAAGTTGCAAATGATGTTATCAAAGTTAAAGCCACTTGATTATAGCATACTTGTAACACTTTCAAATACTCCTAGTGCAGTTTGCTTGCTGTCTAAAATAACCAAGCAAATAATGGATTTCGTATTTCACAGTAATGGAAAACTGTCAGGAACATTTTGAGGTGTTAATGGATGTAGAGCATAATATGCCCTTTAACTTTTCATCTGAATGAGAAACATGTAGCTTTTGCTCTGAGCAGCTGAATATTCTGAATGAATGTTGCAAACAATACCAGTTAATTTGCTGATGCGCCTATGTGGTTTATGTGAATGTATCTGCATAATGAATTTATTTTGTTGCTTCTGCAGAAGCTATCTTTGAATTTATTAACAACAAAAAAGGTTTCAGTTTTGCTCTTCAGGTCTTATTATACTAGAATAATTTTTATGACCTGCTGTGGTGCAAGCTATCCCACAATCCATTGCAAACGAGAAAAACTTCTGCTTCTCCTACAGAAAGCCTTATGGTAGCTTTTGCACTCTCTGCTGCTCTATGCAAATCATTTTCTTGCTTGTTCCATGAAATGAAAAATCTTTCTTTCTTATCTTGTCTTTTGGATGGAATGCATCCAAAACTACTAAAGCAGTTATCACAGTCATTAGTCATGGTGGACTACAATTTAACCAACGATGAATAAATATCAGCATATTTGGCTCCATATCTGACCATGTCCATTGTGTTTACTGTCTATTGTTTGTGTGTTGAGCAAATCATATTTAGATGTTATGCCTTACAGAGACAGCATTTATCTTCCCATGCCAAATAACTGCATATGCAAGAAATGGCTAGCTGTGCCTTTTAAGGTAGACTTAGTTGCTCCACATTTGTATTTCAGATATATAATTTGCACTGTAATTTTCAAGACTGTAACAATTCATAGGCTTCTTAGGCTTTAGGTCACCGTGTATGTGTAAATTGTTGCTGTTTGAAGCTAGACACAGAATTTGAGTACATTCTCTTAGTCTTCACTAAGAGTAGTTCAGAGAGTCAGACAAGGAGGAGCACATCCAGAAAAATACTTGTTTCATTTTCCTGCCTCATTGTGACCAGGTTCTTCAGGCATCCTGAGGTCACAGCATCCAATCCAAAGCTACTGAAGGAGCTTTCCTCCTTGCTCTGAAATTCCCAGGGTCTTTGCCCCAAGATTAAAGAGAGTTTGGTTTTCTCAACTCCTTATTCTATAATTTCCTCATCACCTCCGAAGACATCAGGAAAGAAATTCATATGTCAAAGCTGAGGTCTGTGTACAGTTCTTAGATCACCTGTTTCATAACACAAACCAGTTCTAACAAACAGCAAACATTTCCAGATTACACAGGAATCTTACCAGATTTTTTCTCTGGAACTTTTCAGACATTTCCAGTCTTGCTTATTCTTTCCTCAGCTGTGTGCAGAGTGCAAAATTACTGTGTTTCAACAAGAAATATCTCAAGAATCCCTGGCTTGTTTCATAGGTGCAATTAAAGGTGTTTGAACTTTTGTAGTTGTTTTCTGTTAAAAAGCTTAGGCTCATATGGGCTACATTCTTCAAGGCTTTTTAGTGTTGGTCTATACAATTCTGTTCAGTTGTTCTGGATGTCCTCTTCTTCATCCAAAACATAAAGAGCATCACTAAAAATGAACAGTGAGCAGTCAACCTAGAAGGGGATACATAGAACTAACCAAAAGGAAAATGTATGTGTGCACATTTAACTGATCACTGCCTGAAACACGGCTTCTCTGTGGGCTTCTCTGGCCTCTTGGGATTCAGACCAGTATGTGCTTTCAGAAAATATACCAAGATGGAAGAAGATGGTTTTGCTCTCCACACCATTGTCTTCTTTTCATAAAAGGTGGAACCTGGATTCTAGCCCCCCCTTAAATATATATGTGTGTGTATACCCATATGTGTGTGTATGCATGGGTGAGTGTGGCGGGGTGGCAGCTCCTAATTTGTCGGAGAAAATTCTGCTCACCTTCCTGCTCCTGGGGATGACAGATAGTCTCCATCCCTTATGCTGAAGTTTGAAGGGGCATGAGATGAAATTTCATAAGTCCTAATAATGGGTCATTTTTTTTTACCTTTTCAGAGCCATTTGGTTACATCATATGCTAATAATGAACATTAAATGCTTATAAAGCTATAAAGGGATCATTTCTAAATAGTGATTTCGTGACTCAAAGACACTGATGGCAAACAAAGTTATTTTACATACTTTATTAGTAATGAACATATTCCTCAAATACATGACTCCTCTTAGAACTTGCTTAGCTCCATCAAGAAGGAAATAAAGCTCTTTCTTCTTACTTGTTGCATAGACTGAATATCTGCACATTAAGCAAGAATTTAAAATTGTATCACAAGAAGTACCACCATCCTCTTAAATACTGTTTTATGTTCTTGTAGTGTAGAAGGGATGAAATAGAAAAATTAAGAATAGCCTTGAAAAGAACTTTAAGGAATAAAAGCATGTCGATTTCATAAAAAAAGCGAGACAACACTTTAGAAACCCTGACCTTCAATGATAAAATACTGTAGTGCTACCCTCAGAGCATGTATTAGAATTAGAATAACTCCTACAAAAGTATACTCTACGTCTTGCACATGTCAGTTTTTCTGTTTGCATTGGTGCATTAAGTTCAATGCACAGTTTTTATAGTTGGTTGGTTTTTTTTTATAAAGAACAAAATGATACAAAAATACACTACTAGTAAGGCAAATATTAAAAACAGTATCAAATCCAGTACACTCAAATATCCATTATCAGGTATCTTCTGGGCATAGACCAGAAATTAGTATAACATTGTCCACTCCAATCTCTCCAGTTTTGCCCTTCCCACGTTCTGATTCAAAAGTGACCTGTCATAAGAAAAGAGATGTATTAATAATGAAAATGTAGCATATCCAACCATTTATCAATTCCTAGTGCTATATCTGAGGAATGTTTTATGACAATACAGGATTAATTTTATGACTTAAATCCTTGCAGTTTTTAGAATTTCCTGCATTATTTGAACTAGATTTATAATCCCCTGCACAGGTTTATGATACCAAATGGATGCTGGTAATAAGATTACTTATTTTCACCACAAAAAAAAAAAAAAATAAAAAAAAAAGGCAAATTGAGTGAAATCCTGTTATAATAATGAAGTTTTATTACAGTGTGTGTTGTAGAGTGCACTTCATTTCTTGAAGGCAATACAACTGTTCATTTTTGATTTATTTGTTAGGATTGTTAGGTTTTGGGTGAATATTTGATAGATATTTTTACTCTATGTACTCCAAAATCTTGGAAGGAAGACGCAGGAACTGTGAGAATGAAGACCCTAAGCCCATTGTAGGAGAGGATCTGGTTCAAGACCATCTTAAGAACCTGAACGTGCACAATTCCATGGGACCTGATGAAATCCATCCGGGGGTCCTGGAGGAGCTGGCGAATGAAGTTGCTAAGCCACTGTCCATCATATTTGAAAGATCATGGAAGTCAGGTGAAGTTCCCCACAACTAGAAAAAGGGAGATATAACCCCCATTTTCAAGAAGGGGAAAATGGATGACCCGGGGAATTACAGACCAGTCAGTCTCACCTCTGTGCCTGGCAAAATCTTGGAGCAGATTCTCCTGGAAGGCATACTAAGGCACATGAAAAACAACAAGGTGTTTGGTGACAGCCAGCATGGCTTCACTAAGGGGAAATCCTGCCTGACCAATTTGGTGTCTTTCTATGATGGGGCTACGAAACTGATGGACAGGGGTAAAGCAGTTGATGTCATCTACCTGGACTTGTGCAAAGCGTTTGACACTGTCCCACACGACATCTTTGTCTCTAAATTGGAGAGACATCAATTTGATAGCTGGATCGCTCGGTGGATAAAGAACTGGCTGGATGGCCTCATGCAAAGAGTTGTGGTCAATGGCTCAGTGTCCAGCTGGAAACCAGTAATGAGTGGTGTCCCTCAGGGATCAGTGTTGGGACCAGTCTTGTTTAACATCTTCGTCGCTGACATGGACAGTGGGATTGAGCGCGCCCTCAGCAAGTTTGCCGATGACACTAAGCTGTGTGGTTCGGTTGATATGCTGGAGGGAGAAGGAATGCCATCCAGAGGGACCTTGACACACTTGTGAGGTGGGCTGATGCCAACCTCATGAAGTTTAACCATGCCAAGTGAAAGGTCCTACACCTGGGTCGGAGCAATCCCAGGCACAGCTACAGGTTGGGCCGAGAAGAGATTCAGAGCAGCCCTGTGCAGAAGGACTTGGGGGTGCTGGTCAATGAGAAAATGAACATGAGCCGGCTTCAGTGTGGGCTCGCAGCCCAGAAAGCCAACCGTATCCTGGGCTGCCTCAAAAGGAGTGTGACCAGCAGGTTGAAGGAGGTGATCCTGCCCCTCTACTCTGCTCTTGTGAGACCTCACTTGGAGTATTGTGTGCAGTTCTGGTGTCCTCAACATAAAAAGGACGTGATCAGGGGACTGGAGCACCTCCTGTATGAAGACAGGCTGAGAAAGTTGGGGCTGTTCAGCCTGGAGAAGAGAAGGCTGCATGGAGACCTCATAGCAGCCTTCCAGTATCTGAAGGGGTCCTACAAGAATGCTGGAGGGAGACTCTTCATTAGGGACTGTAGTGATAGGACAAGTGTAGTGATAGGTTAAAACTTAAACAGGGGACTTTTAGATTGGATATAAGGAGGAAGTTCTTCACTGTAAGGGTGGTGAGGCCAGGGAAGTTGTGAATGCTCCATCCCTGGCAGTGTTCAAGCCCAGGTTGAACAGAGCCTTGGGTGATATGGGTTAGTGTGAGGTGTTCCTGCCCATGGCAGGGGGGTTGGACCTTGATGATCTTAAGGTCCTTTCCAACCCTAACTATTCTATGATTCTATGTATACTATAGAGAAAGAATAGATTTATTTTTATGAGTAGGATGCCTGGGCTTTTATTTTATAGTCTGATTCTCATTCATGTAAGGGCTTTTCTGCATCATTCCAGCAGTGCAAAGAACCTTGGGAAGGGGTTGCATTTATTTATACTCACAATATTCAATTATGCAGTAAATGCCTTTACACAGCACTGAACAAGTTCAGTCACATAAATGAGAACCAGGCCCTAGAATTTCAAGGAAAAAAATTGCTAATGATTGAGGCAGTTCTCAGGCATACATTAGTGCAGTGTTCCCTGTTGGCTAGTTTGTCCTGATCCTAAGGCAGCTGCCCACGCTTGGTTATATATGATGTCTCCTTTTGCTCTAATGGTCTCACTTAGTGTGGTTTAACAGCATCCTCTCCTATGAAAGGGACCATTTTCATTTTTCCAGGCATGTACGTATGCCTCTGTTGCATGAGATATTAAGGACAGATTTTGATTGCATATGTTAATTTATGATCTGATGCAGCTTTTCTACAAAATGACAGGATTATTGGCATCAGTGTTCTAACCAACCAGGGTTAATTCAGTTCTGAAATTACAAACAGATAATAACTTTTTTCTGTCCTAAAATGTGTGCTCCTCTTGCCCATTTCAGATAAGCCTTTCAATTGCCAGTAATTGATTCCTACAAAACAGTTGGTGGAACACTTGAGGGTTATGAAATCGAGCTGTTGTGTTGATTATGACAGTTGGCTTATAAACTGTGTTATACTTACACTGTTGGTGGTTTCAGCCCCCTGAAATATCTCTACTTTTCCAGTTCTCCATTTTTCATCTTTTCCCTTGTTCTCTTCCCAGACAGGAACAGGTTTTTTGTTTGCCAGGAACACTCGAAGTTTCCCCACTCTCTCACCAGCAAGCCGATAACTGAAAATCAGGCAGTAGCTGCTCTTTGGTTTCAGGTTGGTGAGGAGAAGGTTTAGACGCCCCATATCCTTCTTGTGCCCCACAAAAGCTGGAACTGCCATGTAGTACCCATCGCCTTGTAACAAAAAAAACCAAACGTAAATGCATCTTTAATGGTCTTGTTTCCATTATTAGTAAATTGAATACATATTTGCTAAGAAAATACATGGAAACTGTGTTACTTGAATAATTTAAAATCAGACTGGAGAAAAGCAGCAGGAAGCATACTTTGCAAGGAATAAAATTGCACTGCTGGAAGTCAGATCAATTTACAGGGGAGATGAGTTCATATTTCACTGGCAATTACAGTTATTATTCCTTGCACTATCTTTTAAGGGCAAAACCATTCCAGTTTTCAAAATGCAACAGTCTGAAATATGCTGCTGTGCCTCTGTGGTCAGACAGTTTTAGTACTTGAGCTGGATAACACTCTTTCCACTGTCCTCTACAGTGATGACAAACTCATAAATGGGTTTTCATTCCACAAATCCTGGGGGCCCAATGAAATGACAGATATACACAAACAGATAAAGGGGTAAAACATCTGGGCCCATAAACAAAGTCATAACTAGCAGATGTAAGTTTGGGAAGACAGGGTAAGGTCAGAATAAAGTCTTCCTGGAAGTTACAGTACAGATAAGGAACTTGGGGAGAAGGAAATATATGGAGCAGGGAAGGAAGGATTAGTGAAGAAAGACTGGGATGGAAAGACTGTGAGGGAAGAGGGGACAATGTATGTGTAGGAACTGGAACAAGTGGCCTGTAAGTTCTGCAGGATCCACCGGTCCCTACTGCAGCGACTTTTGCAACATTGCCTGTGTCACAGGGCAAGAGACATCCTTTCAAATAAGTTTCTTCAGCCACACATGTACACCTACACGGCAGTCACACATTGCACTCCTGGAGCTCTTTTTGAGGTTTTAGCAGGCCTGCTGTTGGTATCAGGTCAGGTATCAGCTGTTATTGAATAGTTCCCTGCGTTTGGCTCATTCTAAGGAATGCTGTCACTAGTGTGTCTTGCAGAGTTTGAGCTTTCCAAGCAGTTATCACAGTGCTGTCTAAGCCATGTGAGTGACTACATTGCCATATCCATCTAAATGGCAGAGTGCAGTTAAATGCCCTACCGGTCTTGGGGAGGCACAATGCATAACTAAAAAGGTTTCCATTACCTTGTACCTTACAATTCTGAACACCTACATTCTAATAATTTTTGTCATCTTTTGATTCATTTGTGTTGAAATATGTTGCTGATTACCAATTGTCACTGGATATTTCAAAGAAACAATTTCCACTCCCACCATTCTCTGGTCCTTTTTTTCTTTTATAAAGATAACCCATTGATGGGAGAGCTAATTCTTGATTTTGCTTTCTCCTTAGTCCCCCTTTTTTTTGGAGGGGGTGAGCCATAAAATCTAAGCATAGCTAGAGGACAGATATTTAAATACCTTTATCTCTATCAGCAGGATTCCAGTCAAAGTCATCATCAGCATCTTGTTTCCAGTCACAGACTCCTCGACTGAAGCTACAATCAACTGAAAAAAACCCCAGAAAATTGGCAACGGAGGCTCAGAGATAAGAGGAGCACTGCATCATAAGTACTGATAGAAATAATCTGCTCTTTATTCATCTGGTTATTAATGTATAGGTCATTCTAAAATCATATACAATCTGAGTTCAGATAGTGTTGACCTAGATGACATTGCAGAAAAGTAAAACATTAAAATTTATGTAGTAATTCTTTCTTTAACGTACATGAGTTAAAGAAAGACAAATCTGTTGTGTGTTTTTACTGCCAATCTCACTTCTTCTCATGAGTTTATATGCTGTGACTTCTGTATACTGAGTGCCTGCTGATTGCCAGGTATAGTGGAGGTTTTAGTTTTGAACTCTAGCATCATAAATGTTTTGTGATCTGCCAACTTCAGAGTTCCCCTCTCTCCATTTGTTACACTGCTGTAGCTGTAATCAGCTGAGATGCTCAAGCTCCAGTTCTACGCATTGAAAGAGAAGCTGGCCTCCCACGAGCTTAATCCTTTGCGTCAGCACTTGATACTCATACAATGTGGACCTGGGAATAGCCTAAATCAGTTGACCTTTAGAGTACACTGAAAAAGGGTGTCACCCAGAGCACACCACAGCCTTCGTGACTATGGATGAAAAGTCTTACACAAAGAAAGAAACACTGCGCAATGCAACCATGACAGATCAGATTAAGAATAATGCGTCAGCCATCTGAATTTCCTCAGAAGGAAGCATCCTTCTTGATCTTTTAATGTGTTTTATCATGAGATACAGCAGTGCAGTACATGACATTTAGAGAGTTTTAATGCATAAATCCATTGTTCCTAAAACTACTACTTTCTGAACTGGAAAAAACCCAGAATCTTACTCTAATGTCAGCCAACACATCTATCTATTTTGTTTTGTTTTGTTTTCTTTAAGAGTTGAAAGCATTTGTCAATATTTGGGGGGTGAAAACCAACTTGTCCTAAAAATAACCTCAGCTACAGCCAATCCCAGGGTTTCAGCCCCTGCCCACTTGTCTGGTTACTCCCCAAGAGAAACTACTGCCCTGTAATACCATCTCTCAGTACTCCCTTTTGGTTTCTGCCATTTTTTCTGTGGCTTTCATAAGCAGGTCCTTATAGTCAGCTTTACAATTTGGTGCATCACAGAGAAACTATTTCCCACCAGGAGAGAGAGAGGAGGCTTGCCCTTTAATCTGCTTTGACCAGAGCTACACTCAGTCTGCTATAGTCCCCAACAGGCAGTGAAATTTTCTGTCTGAAAGCACATGAAGCACTTTCCAAGGGTATAGCAGAAGCTTAAGTTCTGTACATAAATTGACAGATTCTGGACCTTGTATGCTCCGCTGACTGATTTTGCAACATTTTTTTTTTTACATGAGAAAGAACAAGTAGTATCATCTTATGCTGATATTCACAGGATTTACTGATGAATTGGGAACTATCATAAATTCACAGCCAAGCCATTTAAAATTCAAGGTAAATATTTCTTCAGTCTTGTTCAGGTGAAACCCCTGTTGACTTCTGACAGAGGACCAGGGGAAAAAACAAGAGAATATGCCTGAAGGACACTGGCATATTGTTGTGTGCTGTGCACACTCTCCTAACATGGTTTCATTTTATAGACTATAGAAATGATTTTATTTTTTTGTGACTATGAAATAAATTGCAAGTAAAATTCAGTTACAAGTCAAGTTTCAATGTGGGTGAACTTCCTGGACATGGCTTATAAACATTTAAAGTATGTTCTGAAAAGGAGCTCACATTGGAACTGGCAGACTGATTTGGCCATATAATGTCTCTTAACACACTCACCAAACCTTTTATGTCAAAGGCTTTTAACTTATTCTGGATTGGCTAACATAGGTTGTCATGAAAACACACAATACACATGAAAATCAATACTGTAGAATTAAGAATAATCTACCTTCTTGCTCTGGTCTTGACATCGGAGCTTTCCTCTGTGCAGGGAGAGAGCCAAAGGCAGCTGCTTCTTTCACCTTGGGAACTAGGAAAAAAAATCTGTCAAGTGCTGAATCATCATAGAAATAAAAAATGGAATTTTGTTCCTTTCTACCAGTTGCCATGAATTATTTAAGTAGCTCAATGTATGTGTTTTCCACTCCACCACCAAACTCACATTCCTAACCCCAGTTAGATACTGAATTTTAAAATTTTGTTAAAATTGCTGTTTTCCACAGCACTACAGCTTCTAAGCCATAAGGAATAGAGCTACAAGATTCACAAGGTCATAAAACTTTGACATGATCTTTCTGAGGTGTGGTGATCTGCTTTCTTGCTATGAAAAATCAGCTAATGATCAAAGTACCTGTGAAGAAAACTCAGTGGTTTGGCAGCACTTTGCCCACAGCAGCCTCAAAAACTGTGAGAAACTTTATAAAAGCATTAAACACTGGGGGATCAAAGGCCAGAGCCCTGTATTCAGGTAAATGATAGCTGGTGCTGCTGTAACAGAAGCCCCAGGAGTTATTTTTCTGAAGCCATACTCTCTGCTGGAGTACGTGTTCCCTTGCAGACCTGATCAGCAATGCTGTCTGCCGGGAAAGAAAGGTGCAATGACCTTCTCCTCACTGTCCTTGCAACAGCTGGCAAGCACAGCCTGATGTTTTGATAACCAGTCCTGGTGGAAACCCCTGAGTAAGTTTTTTTGTAAAAATCATTTAATGTGTCTTGTGCCAAACTGGAAGAGTTAGTACAGCAGCACAGTCATAGAATCATAGGCTCATAGAATGGTTACAGTTGGAAAGGACTTTAAGATCATCTAGTTCCATCCCCCTGCCATGCACAGGGACACATTACCCTAAACCAGGTTGTTCAATGCGCTCTCCAACCTGGCCTTGAATACTTCCTTGAATACAGCCATAGTTTCTCTGATCAGCCTGTTCCACTGCCTCACCACTCCCACAGTAAAGAGTTTCTTTCTTATGTCTAACCTTAATCTTCCCTCTTTAAGTTTGAACCCATTACCTCTTGTCCTGTCACTAGGACAATGAATGTTAGGTTTATTCTCAAAGATACTAGCCTAAAGATACTCAAGAAGAACAATTTTTCAGCAGCAGCCTCAGAGACTAAGGCAAAACCTCTCCTGTCTGAAGAGCTACAAAGATATAGAAGTTTGCAAACTCTTATTTACTGTAAGTAATACTCTAAAATACCCTAAGTGTTTTTAAAGTTCTGTGATTAGGCTTCTCTTGTACTATTTTAGGTGATTAATAGAAAAGCGCACTCACTAAAAAAGAAAAATAATTAGTCTCACGTTCTTTGTGCAGAGCTTGTGTAAGTAACTAATCACACAAGAGATAAGGGGAAGATCAGCTTTCACTGCTTTTACTTGCAGAGGAGTCTATGATATATAGGTACACACCTACAAAAACAGGAGCCTAAATGTGCCATTTTAGAAAATGAGTGAGGATAACTGCTTACAGAAGGTATTAGTGGAAATGGAAAGCCTGACCGACTGAAGTTTACTTCTCAGCCACACCACATGGGCAGCAACGTTAAGAAAAGCTCAGACTTCCTCAGCAGTGCCAGAGGACAGAAGATATGGAAATGGAAATTACTATTCCCTACTCAGCATTGTATCATACAAACTATTAGAAAGTCACAAATTTCAAATATTTAGAACATCATTACTTTCACATGCATGCACATTTCTTCAGAGGGCAGTTTGTTCCCATGAATTCCACTGAGCTTGGACTTTCTATCGACATACTCCAACTTACAGTAGTAACCACATACTCAATTTTAAGAATATACTTACAACCCAATCCAGAGCCTCCTAGCACCATAAAGACTTCATCTTTACTCTCCTTTAAAACTCACAAAAAATAGCTCCGTGTTGCACCAGAGAAAACACACACTAACGAAGAGGCCCTGAAGGCACTTCCAGAGGTGCTGAATTGAGCAAAGAAGGGAGACTAATGCAGTCTTACAAGCTTTCTGATGAACTGCCAGGAGCGTGTCCTTTCTTGTTGCTCTTGCAGCCTTCCCCTCACCCAGACCATTGCTTAAATCACCTGGATAATATTCTTACTTAAGGCAAGGATTAATATCTCTCCAAATTGATACATGTCTACGTACACACATTAAGGAACAGGCATATAGAGATTAGGTGTTAAGTTTACTGTCATGCCATAGCCTTGGCTTCATACTTAAAGAGGCCCAGGCTGTGAAAATCCTTGCCAAAATGAAGACAGCTATTAAAATATGATCAGTTCAGGAAAGAGTAGAGCTATTTAGCTAAAGACAACAGCTGTCAGAACGATTTATTTACTGAGTTATTGAATTACACTTGAATTCACTTGAAGGATATACATGCAGGTGTAGCTGTGTGCTGCAGATGCTTCATGTGAAGAGCTGTCATGCACAGGAAAAGAATCAAATTTTGTATCCAAATCTATTTTTTTTTCCAAGTCAGGCATTATACTCGCATTCTCCACTTACTAGAAGATACCAGCTGCATGTTATAAGAAACTGTAAGTTTCAGGTTACAGAAAGGTTTCCAATAAGCCTTCTTCGAGTGTGCCTACATTTTACATCAGACCATCACTGGACATAGCTAAGATCTGAAGTTTACCCCTACTTAGTAGTAAGCAGAAGTTGGGATTACTCTTTTCAGCTCTTCTGCTGAAAAGTGGTGCTTGTAGAAAGGGAGGCCTTGTCTCGTGTTCTCTAAGGACAGACTCTGACCAAGAAAGGCTCACATATGTCCATTTTAGGCACAGCACAGTCTATCCTTCTTTTTGTGCTGCTGGTGCCCACCCACCTAATTGTCTGCAGCACTTAGCTACTACATAATCTCTACATATAAAATCCTTCATATCATGGTGCCACACATTCTTAACTGCTAAGGTCAGCATGGTGCTCTTATGAGGTAAGATGGTTTGATCTTAAATAAACAGGAATTAGTGGCAGAGAGAACTAATGCCCAGATCTTCAGAGGTACCTATGTAACTAGCTACCAACAATTTCCATAGGATTTGTGTTTATGGATGTCTGTGGTGATCTGAGCATAAGTAACTTGGTGATGTTCTGGTCCTGAGAGCAGCCACGTTGTTGCTGACACAGATTCTTGCAATAGCAAGAAATTCAGAGTTGGTGTCTGCGAGATATATTTGAGCATTACCCTTGTTCTGAGGAGGAGGAATCTCTTTAAACCATGTTAGATATAGTTTGTCAGCTGGAAGGTGTCCCTGCCTGTGGCAGGGGAGTTGGAACTAGAGGATCTTTAAGGTCCCTTACAACCCAAACCCTTCTGTGATCCTATGAACTGTATGATGTATCAGGATCTGCAGCAAGGAAAGAGACTTTATGCAAAACTAGAGCAGCCCCAGCCCGTTCTATCAGGCTAAAAGTACTTCCCTAAAAATAAACCAGGACTCGCACAAACCCACTCTGAAACAACTGAGAATGCCTGCAATCATGAAAACGCTTCTTAGCAATAATCTCAGGAAATGAGAAAGTAGTGCTGAAAAAAAACACTGTGATATTGTTCTAGTATAAGTAAGTGTGCCTAAATAGAGTGCCATGAAGGGGGTTTAGAAACAAACTTATGCATAAAACTAGAATTCCACTTTAAAAACACGAGGCTTACCAGAAAGTCCTGTGGATAATGAAATAGACGAGATTTGAGAGCTATCTGAGAATCATAGAATACTTAGGGTTGGAAAGGACCTTAAGATCATATAGTTCCAGCCCCCCTGCCATGGGCAGGGACACCTCACACTAAACCATGTCCCTTAAGGCTCTGTCCAACCTGGCCTTGAACACCGCCAGGGATGGCGCATTCACAACTTCCCTGGCCAAACTATTCCAGTGCCTCACCACCCTCACAGTAAACTTCCTTCTTATATCCAATCTAAACTTCCCCTGTTTAAGTTTTAACACCTTACTCCTTGTTCTATCACTACAAGCACTAACTTCTAGCTATCTCGCTGTGTGAGGACTTTTAGATAGCAAAGAAAAGTAACAGACTGCCACTAAAAGGTATAGCAAAGAGTTAGTGAGGTTCAAACATATCCTTTGGTAGAATGTACAGCAATGTACCATTAGTGTGTGTATAGTTAGCATTAGTGTACTAATACTGAGTGTAGTCCTCACTAGATGATTAGACAGACTGGCACATCATTTCCACAGGAGTGAAGGCAGACACCAATTCACTCTGCCTGTCAAACAGGTCTGTTAGCACTGCTCTACCAGTTGCACCAACTCTGGCTATATCACTTCTTGTTTGGAGCTGTCTTGCACTGGGCTTGCTTGGGGCACAACTGGAATTAGCTCAGGTCTACCTGATAGACCCTCAAGTGAGTCGTCAGTTAAGGGCCAATGAGATTGTGAAAGCAATAGGAAGCTTCAGGAGCACATCTGGAAAAGCACTCCAGAAGCTCACTAGAATAGGCCTGTGGAGCGCTGTTTTATGGGAACCCTTCAGAACAGTACAAAAGCACTGGTAAGTGACTGGTAAGTGACTGTAGTGCTAAGGGAACTTACTGAAAATGCTGATAGATTTTCCTTACCGAAAATACTAACAGATTTTCCATTATGTGCACTTGGTTTCACCTCTTTGCTTTGGAACTGCTGTATATAAAATTACTTGTAGTGCATTTGGAAATGACATTTTTGTCTGAAAAAAATACGGCTTAATTTGTAGCTGGAAGTAATTTTCCATTTGTCTGAATTAATGCATGTGCTATCCTTAAAACTTTAATTCTTTTTTTTTTTTAATCCTCTGTTAGTGGGACTGTATTTCTTATAAATCATCTGTGGCATCACATTTAGCTCTTTCTGTGGCAGCTATGCTGGAAGAATGGATATATAGCAGAATATCTAATATATATATATATATATCAGAATATACATAATGGATAGATAAGCACCCATGCATTTAAGCGTACTAACTGTGGGCAGCTCTTATTTCTTGTTATGGCTATTTGATTTTTCTCTCCCTTGGAAGAAGTCTATGCCTGGTTTTGCCTAGGTAGTCTAGTTAGTCAAAACAAAATAAAACACAAAATTTGGGAAAAGTAACTCACTGTAATTCTAACACGTGGAATTCTAAGGTGCTGGAAACTGCAGCATGTGGGAACTCTCACAAAAATGGCACTTGCTGTCTTTCTAACATTGCTTTCTTGTGTTCAAAGTCCATAAATAAAAAACCCCATCCCAAACGAAAACAAAAACCAGAAAACTAGAATGGGTATTGTAAAAATATCAAGCAGAATGTAAGAGGTAGTAAGATGGAGACTAGGTTCCTATATATACAGTATATCGCTATACTGACCTCAGAGAAATATGCCACATCTCTGCTATCACATTGTCCTCTGAAAGAATTACACTTGCCAGATGTCTGACATCTTTTGAGCCATTTATCTACAGCTGTGGACTGAGCTCTGAGCATTATTCACTCACACAGTGGTCTGTTTATCAGAAAAGAGTAAAATTAAGAGCAAACATCCTGATTAACTGCGAGATTGCTCTTGTTCAGAATGAAGAGCCTAGAACCCATAAGAGTAACAGTTCACTTTTAGTATTGCCAAATAAACCAGAAAACCAAAACCTCTTCATAATTTTGGTGCTATCAAAGGAAGGGGCTTTGTAATTAACCTAGCTGGCTACATGATACTACAGGAGTGTTTTAAGAATGAGTTTCATAAACTGATAAAATACAGAATATGGAATTCACTTGCAGTTACCCATACCGGTCTGGATTATGAATGTTACATGAAAAGCACTGAAATGTTAGAAAAATGACAGAATTGAGGTTGTGCACATTAAGTTCACCTTCAGTTTGAGTATAGCATCTGTACAGTCATTGTTCCTATAACCAAGTGCCTTGGTCCAACTCTTCTATGTACAGAAAGAATATTTCTCACACAGTAAGTTTTTTTCCAGTACTTTGGTTTACTCTCATTTTCTATACATATGCAATTTTTGCAATCAATAGGACAGTATCCTATTTATTAAACTGCACCTTTCACAGCAGGACAGGTCTTGACTTCACACTGAACAAGGTAAGGATCCCATAGAAAATAGTCATTCATAGTCATTAAAAGACAGTATCATAAGGTATAAAAATATAAGAAGAAAAATTTAAGTTTTCACAGATGACCTTAATTTTGACATTTCTTAAATGTTGGGGCTTCACTTTGCTGTCTTTAACTGTTGTGATTTTTTACCCCACCCCATGTGAATAGTAGTTTTCATAAAGGTTCTGTATTTTGACAGTTGGCCTATTTTAATAATTTAAATCTCCATATAATAATTACTTTTTTTCCCAACAGTATTTTTCTGTGGAAACTCTCTCCATTGTGTAGCAAAACTACTATGATAAATTAATACATACATTTAAAAATAACAATTAAGATCTCTTAGAGGTGTGACTTATCAAATTTTCCTAATTAGCTACTCTTCTGGGAAGACAAACAATACCAATATTAATAACACAAAAGGCAGACTCTATGTGAGACTTGAGGGGATTATATTGAGGAACTTAATGTGGTAGTAAAGGACTCATTGATAGATTGACACCAACAGAGGAGGAAAAAAAATTATGTGTAAATTTACAAGCTGTAAATTTGAGCTAATCATGCCCTCCGAAGGATTATTCAATATCATTAAAAATTAAAGTGTTTTTAAAACCAAACATTTAAGCAATTAAGTGCTTAAATCATGACTGAACTTTTATAATAACAAGGATCAAGTATAGCATGTGGAAATTTAAAAGGAAAGAAAACACATTTAATATATGCAACCTATCCTGAAATTAAAATGCAAATGGCACAATGACTGAAGTTTTATACATAGCGATGCAGGTCTATGCACACTAGATACCACTGTTTTCTAAACTGCTTTGAAATGCTCAGTTAAAAGTATGGAATGAATCACAGAGTCATGTAGGTTGGAAGGAACAGAGTCATGTAGGTGGATGGCTTAGTGTGAGCTGCTGACCAGGAGGTTGCTTGAGACCCAGCTCAGTCATATTATGTATATTTCTGAAGATGGTTATTTTAATAACCATTCTGCATACCCATACCAATTTTTGTCCACCTTCATGGTAAAATATTCATTTCATTATATCCAATCAGATTTCCACCACCACCCCTGCCAACATGCATATATTACTTCTTGTCCTACTGCAATATATTTTTAAGAAGAGTCTGGCTGTGCCTTCCATATAACCTTTCACTAGATAGTTGAAGACAGCCATAAGATCTCCCCTTAGCCTCCTCTTGGTGCTGAAAAATAGTTACTTTTAGGCCCTCCTCATATACAATATTCTCCAAGCCCCTGACCTTGACTGATCATTGCTATACTCATGCCAGCATCTGTCTTGTAATGGAAAGACTGAAACTGGACACAGCACCTTAGCTGTGGTCTCACAAGTGCCAAACAAAGTGGAAGAACCACTTCTTCTGCACAGCTTCTTCCTAATGTCTATAATGTTGCACAAGGGTTTTTTCCTCTCTTTGCATTTGCTTTTGTTGAATTTTATAGTGATCCCCAGTCCATTTTCACAGTCTGGCTGGGTCCCTCTTAATAGCAGTGCTGCCCTTTAGCATATGGGTCATTCTCCCCAGTTTGGTATTGTCAGCAAACCTGAAATATGCCATAAAAGCTCACTGCTAATATTTGCAGGAAGGAAGGAGGTTGGTGAACAATGACCTGACTTCATTCTCATTAACGTAATTTGGGAAAGCAATATTAATCTTAATCCTTAGCCTGAACTGAAACAGGCAAGTTACCAATGAAAACTGAAAAAAAGGCAATTTTAGAAGTGTGCCTTTGGCAAATAAGCTTGTATTCTCAAACGTATTTCAGTGAATAATCACTTTTTTGTTTGGTTTTTGGCTTTCTCACAGTAACAGTATTAAAGATCATTTTTCTACAGAGGACCTTAAAATGACCTTTTCTTTAAAAAATTATACTTCCATGTCTTTTAAAATCAAATAACAACAATTTGAATGCTATCTCAATCTTCATTTGTGTTCATCATTGTGGAATATGGGGTGTAATTTTAATGACTGTGGGATCACACTTCTTATTTTTCTATACTTTGGAAAAGAGAAAGCATCATGAATAAACTATTAGCAGTATATATTTTTCATATTAAATGTTTTTGCCATTTGAAGAATATTTGACTGAGCCAGCTGTACTAAGAACCAATTAAAATGCATCTGAAAACTTCATATGGAACACAGAAAGTGCATGGCGTACAAGATAATAGTTGGAAGGAAACACCTGAAAGCAGGCTGAGGACATGCATATCAATCCTCCTGATAAAGGACTAGTGTCAGAAGTAAGATGACTGCTCAAATACCATCAAATTTGAGAATGCCCATTCAGATAAGCTCTCACATTTAAATAAAAGAGATAAAGAAAAACTCTCTGTGATTCACGGAGGATTTTTTTTCTGTTGGGAATGACATGAACAATAATAGTGCCTATTGTATGGTCTATATTATTTGAAACACAAGGACACATCATAAAAAGGACATGGATCTGTTGGAACAAGTCCAGAGGAGAGCCACAAGAATGATCAGGGGACTGGAGCACCTCCCATATGAAGATAGGCTGAGAAAGTTGGGACTTTTCAGCCTGGAGAAGAGAAGGCTGCATGGAGACTTCATAGCAGCCTTCCAGTATCTGAAGGGGGCATATAGGGATGCTGGGGATGGACTTTTCATTAGGGACTGTAGTGATAGGGCAAGGGGTAATGGGTTAAAACTTAAACAGGGGAAGTTTAGATTGGATATAAGGAGGAAATTCATTCCTGTTAGGGGGGTGAGGCACTGGAATAGCTTGCCCAAGGAGGTTGTGAATGCTCCATCCCTGGCAGTGTTCAAGGCCAGGTTGGACGAGGCCTTGGGTGATATGATTTAGAGCGAGGTGTCCCTGCCTATGGCAGGGGGATTGGAACTTGATGATCTTAAGGTCCTTTCCAACCCTAACTATTCTATGATTCTATGACACCAAAGTCTGTGTTTTGTCTCTGATCAATGCACGCTGCATAGGATGAGTATGCCTGTCACTAACCAAAGCTAAGTACTGTCATGTAGGAAAGCAGCACACTAAATCGTTGTTCTTCTATGAACATGTTCTTCTATGTGCTATGTCTAAACTGCTCTGAAAGCAGAGCCTGTCAGGATGCTGCACTCCCTCTGCTCACGATAACTGCAAGTGTTAATTCACCTAAAAGTGAGGTTTGGTATCTTTAGCCTCAACACTAGGTATGTTAAGTTGCTTTTCCTTTTCTACAAGCAAATTCTAATAAGATGGCTTAATGTTTCGTATTTTTTTAGTGCTTATATATATATTGAAACCAGATTTTTTTTTTAAATGAAGAAACTTACAGAAGACATCTCCTCTAAGTCTTTGCTCATGGCCGATCTGATTCTCAAAATCTTCATTTTCTTCTTCATCTGACTCTTCTGCCTCCTCTTCTTCAGTAGCTTCAGTTTGTTTCTCCTCCTCACTGTAGCTCCCACCAAGATCAACGCCACCTTTATAGTCCAATAACTGCAACTGTGTCTTAGAAGATGGTGTCACGGCTGCTTCTGGGATTGAATTCTTGATTGTTTCCTGCTTTTTCACACTGTTTTTATATGCAAGGAGTTTCTTAATTGTGTCCTTAGCTGTTCCAGGGATTCTTGCAATTTCCTTTGCTGACTTTTCAGGGATAACTAGAACCAAGAAGAAAATATTAAATATTCATCTAAGGAATCATTCAGCAATGACAACATTTAATAAATAGGACCATGGTGTCTTTTCAAATATCCAAAGACCCATACAGCAAAATTCTTTAGTACGATATAGAAGTTCAGCTCTGCACAAAACTCAGTATATGTGCACTTGTTTAGCTCTGTTGTAGAGATGACCCTCTGTTTGAGTTACAGTGAAAAGACAATAGAAATCCTCTACAACAACCTCATTTGGATTCCTCTGTAACACAGGCTACAGAGCCCTTTAGATTAATCATTTTTACACTGGAGCCTGGTTAAGAAAAATTATCCTTCTTCAATCTGGGGACTACTAAAAGATGCACATGGGGCTGTGATTCCCTGCATAACAGATGTCAGACTACAGCAATGAGCTTTTTCCTTACCCATCTTCTGTGATCTTCTCTGGCCTAACTTTTCTTGCACAGCAGGCTGCAAGCCACTGAAATGGAATGTATTTTTAGAGGAAAAACACCAAGCTGGTCCATCACATTTCATTTATCTCTAAGAGATATTTAGTTATAAGAGGTAAACCCCAACAAATATAAAAAAAAAATATTTAAAAATTCACCTTGTAGTATATTTCAAATTTGTATTTTGCTCTGAAACACAAATTCTGCCAGAAGTGAAAAACTTAGAGTGGGTGAAAGACAGCTGAGATTGTTCAAATTTGTAAAACAAACAAACAAACAAACAAAAAAACAAACAAAAAAACCCCCAAACCAAATCCAAACACCTGAATGTGGGGTTTTTGCTATTAAGAAGTATAATAAAGTCAAATATCCTCTCTATGATTGGGCAAAAATTTCAAAGCACTCATTGGTAAGAGGGCATTTTTACATTTACACTGTAGCCCCGATTTTCAAATCATGCTTTCCTTGTCAGTGTATCGAGTTTCAAGTCACAAGCCTTTTATTTCCTTTAAAATCCAGATTTTCTCTACCTAAAATAATCAAACTATGCTTGAATGCTTGAATGAAGGACGTTTTTCATAGACTCATTTGAAAATGCATTTCTAGGGATGTGGGGAGGCAGGATTGATTTTTCCACCAATGGTGAGACGCAGTAGCAGCACAGAGGGCTCCTTTAAGATAATATGTTGGCCAGCTGTTCTCCATGTTCTCTTAAGATAGGAAAATTATCAGTTGACGTGAAATGAGGATAGATTTTAGTTACATATTATGAAAAACTTGCTTACTATCCTTGCTGTAGAATTGTAAAAAACAGGATCAAGACACTTAGATTATTTGAACTGTATCTCTAGAACTTTTTAAAAAATGTTAGGCTACCATCTGTCATGAATATACTGGGTATGATCTGCCTCAAAGCAAAAGAACAGACAAACTGATCTTTTTAGTCCCTTCCAGATGTACTCTTCTGTCATCTGACAAAGACTGACGGCTCTTTGTGCTGATGGCCAAATCGTAACTCAGGGCTAAAGCCAGGACTACTTTGGATGATTTTGTTCAAGGTATGTGTACAGTACAAAGCAAATTCAAAGGAGAAATTATGGTAATACTGCAGGTGTGGAAGGTGTCCCTGCCCATGGCAAGGGTTTAGAACTAGATGAACTCTAAGGTCCCTTCCAACCCAAACTGTTCTGTGATTCTATGATGCTGCAGTTTGAGTCCTTTATGTGAAGTACCTAGGAAATAATGAGAGCTGAGAAGTCCCAGTGTGCTGTACAAAAGCTCTTCCACAGATGGAGGCTATTTCCACCAATGGGTTAGAATAGCCATACTTTCTTATCTTTGATTTTCAATCAATATTGATGTTGCAGTGACTAGAGTCTTTTTGGACTGCAAATGGATATCTGCAAAAAAATGCAGATATTTTAATTTCCTGCTGCTTTTGCTGTCTAGTGATTGAATTATCAGGGCAAGAATACGGTCCTATTTTACTCCTCACCTTGGAATAATAAAAACTTTATAGTAGTATTTTGGGACAGATGGACTAGACTTGGATTGTAAATTTGCATTGTACTTTTTTTCTGTGTGTTTCTTTTCATCCAAACATATCAGAAGAAATCCACCAGTTAATAAAATAGAACCATAGTCTGGTAGGGAAAAAAAAAAAAGGAAAGTTGCCTGAATCTATATTCACTCCTGGAGGAAATAATTCTACCGATCTGAATTTGCCAAATTTTATTAATGGCAAATACAACTACATGTTATTTAGTATATGTGCAGAATCAGACGTTGGTGTGCTCACTGGAGCATTCAGGCTTTTTGAGGCTTCTGTTGGAGGTATAAAGTAAATAGATGCCAATAAAAAAATAGATCAAAATTGAGGATTTGGTTTTTCTTTTCTTTTGGATAAAACTTGCAGCATTCTTTGTCAGATATTTGCAAGTAAACTCTTTAATAATTCTCAACTAAGACTTTCCTCTGGAGGATGAGGTAACAAAGGATGTAAGGTTCTGTGAATGCAGCAATAAAAATTGCTTAATTCCAAACACATTTCCTCTTGACAATCAGTAACAACAAACTTCAGACGGTTGATAAAGAGGCTATGGAGATTTTCAAGCCAGGACTGACTGGTCAGCAATCTTAAACATCTGCTATTAGTTTCTGCTTTGAATTTTTTCTAGTGAAATTAAAAATTCTTACAGGTCAACATAATAACATCTGCGGTGTCAGAAAACCAATCTCCTTCTATGTGCAAAACTGAGCTGTGCAGAAAATCAACTGACAGAAGTAACAAAAATAAGGGATGAAACTGTATAAAACCCCATGTACTTGCACACTCCAGTTTGCTGCTGCAATACGTAAATCTATATGCTCATGGGGACAAAGAGGGACACCAAGCATGTTTTAGGATGTATCACTAGTATACTTCTAACCTGTACTCAGCTTTAGAGTAGCCAGATGTGCAGATTTATGGCTTTATATGACTAAGGAATAATCTAGTGTAAGGATAGAGCACCTTAAACTTGGTTTGTTCTGTTGAATCCACTGCCTGTGGACTTGCCTGAACTAACAGCTCACCTTCTCTGACAGCCCAGGATGATACAGCTGAAGTGGTAATTTTTCAGGACCCTTTGTCCCAGGACCTGTATATAAATACACAGGTGTTGCTCACAAACTTTTGTGAATTTTTCGATCTGCATGATTGCATAGAGAATTTTGGAAAGTGAAATTTACTGTACTTCATTCAGGTCTTCCTTGTGTACCTTCCATCAGGAAGTGTGCCGGTTAATGCTTCCTGCTCTTATGCAGTTTGTGTTTATTGCCCTAATATGAAAATATTTCAGCTTTCAAAGATATTTTATTCCTTTGAATTGGAGAGAATTAAAGGAAGAGATGGAAAGACAAAGGCAAATGGCGGCTCAGAAAATGCTATGGCGGCTAAATGGCAATGGCAAATGGCGGCTAAAATTATTTCTGTCACCAGTTGCTGTACGAGATTATAAACCCACAAAAATGGCTTGGTGTAGGATGTCTAATGATGAAGTTGTGAAAGTTGAGATGGAAAAAATATAGAGAAAGCAGATGCCAACCCCTCTTCATTGTGTAAAGGGAAATACTCAGGGGATGATACAGGAGAGGGATAGACAGTGATCTGTTTTCCTTCCACATGCCCTGTGACCGCAACTGGCACAGGCTGGGACTCTGGGGCTCTGAACATAAGGGGTTGCAATAGGGGACAGCTTGCTCTGCACTCCAGCAGGCACCGTGCTGCTTTCACCCTCACAGCTGGCAATATGCTTAAAAACCTGGTGAGAGACAAGCCTAGGAGACTGGCTTACAAATCCTCTTGTAGCTCCCTTTGTAGCTTCTGTATGAAAAGTTGGAGAGAGGATGAGGGATACAGACAACCATTTACTGTTTAATCTGTAGATGTAAAGATTAAATCAGCAGGACATAGTTTCAGAAATCATTCTGAAAGTTCTCAACCTCTTTTAGATAGTCTTAAGAGAGCCTGAAAGCTTTCATAGATCAGTTAAAACAGATTCTAGACTATTATTCTCTTTTAAGCACCATGGAATATGATCTAACAACATATATTCCTAGCCCTTTTCATTTCTAAAATTCTTACCATGTTATACAGGGAAGGATGCTTTGAGAAATCAGGGTAATTTCATCACACTGGACTATGCTTAATACATGACTACAACAGCCAGCAATGCATGCAGAAATGTGGGGTGACAAAAGCCTAAGTGTTATTCATTAAAGGATTACAGCAGTATTTGGCTCTATACTGAACTAAATCGTGAGAGTCTTGCCAGTGATGTGACCAGAATTGCTTTTTAAGCTTTGAAAGTTTATTACGTCAGACTAAACTTTTCTCAGGACTGGCAAATTAATAAGAAAGCAAAATCGTATATGGGGTTTAGGGGCTACCCTATGAGCAAAAAAGAATATGAATATTACAAATAGGTGCAGAGAGAGTTCGCATGAATTTGCATTGCCATTTAGGTATTCTGCAAAGCATAACAAAGAATAGCCATCTCCCCCTCCAGAGTATCAATGTGGAGCTCTGCCTGAAAGTTGTAGGCTTTAAGTTAATACTGCTTTTTCCTGTTATTTTGCAGTGTCTTGCCAAAAAAGTGAATAAAAAATAGGTTCATTCCCCCCCTTCCCCCCCCCCCCCCCCCAGGAATCTTAATTGGTTATGGAATCTTGTGAGACTCTATTCTTAACTAAAAGTTGAAATACACATAGAAGCATGCGGTGAGGGAAGCGTAGTTTTCCAATGCACAACAGGAAATCAGGAAACACATGAACATGAGAACAGCAACAGATTGCAGGAAGATGGAGGCCAGGTGTGGAAATGGGTAGAACCCTTTTAGGGAGCATTTGAAGATTACATTTCTATGGATTCTCAAATGAAATGTGTGTTAGAGGCAGTTTGGTAACAGCCTCCAATGCTCCATGCATATAGGAGTGTTAAATGGCAAAAGGCTGCCTGAACAATCACAGGTAGTATCCATACAAGCAGCACTGTTTTCAGCCTCATGTTTCAGGCAGCTTTCTCCTACGTTAGTATATTGACATACAAATTAAATGAAAGAATTTCCCATACTTTCTGTGCAAAAGTTAATTTTATGTTACCTTACTTATTAGGTTACTTGGTAGCATGAGGAGATGTAACCATAGAAATTTCATTATAAACAATGTGCTTAGTTACTTTCATTTCATACTCTGAAAATTAATCTAGAGATTAAAATAGTTTTCATTTGTTATAAAAAAGCTAATACTACTGCCATGATAGCCGGTTTGTTACATAGTAGAGTCAGTTGCTATAAAGAATTAATACTTCTCTGTGAAAACGAGTTCTCACCCTGTGGGAATAATTATGTGGAGTATTGGGGACATATTTAAGAAGCCTTTTGTTTAGCTGCAGCACAAGCCCAGTCCCAACTGCTTGGAGCTGGGGTGGGCTGCAAGAGCTGCAGCCACTGCCACCCAAAGAAATGTGAAGCTACAACCTCCAGCCTCCAAATTCCCAGGATGGTGTTCTCATCCTATTAAACCCAATAACAAAACCTCCTTTGGCTTCCATAAGGCTTGTGTTCCCTGTTTCTTCAGGACAAATTGTCTTCTCTGTTCTACTTGCAGTTTCTAGTGGTACTGTAAGACTTGGGCACTCATAGACAAATTGAATTCAAACAAAACTTGTATGTACTATTCAATGACTGGTACAATCAATACATTATTTTATGGAGGAGTCTTGCTTGATTGGTATTGAAGCACTTTCAGCATGACATTTCCTAAAAGATGCCTTATAACCATCAATAATTGGAGAAAACAACATATCACTATTCCTGACATCCAATAGTACTCACCAGCACAATCAAATCCACTTCCTCGGTAGCCCTGTTTACATTTGCATTTGAAGGATCCTTCAGTATTGAGGCACTCTGCATGGAGGTTACACCTGTGTGTATTTGTCACACATTCATTTACATCTAGGAAAGATACAAAGGCTTCGGTGAAATCTGTGTTGAAACCCAAGCTTCATGACAGCCTGTTTGTGCTGACCACCTGTTTCCAGGTATTGTAAGTATTAGTGTTAGACCAAGTTGGTCCGGAGACCATTAGAGGCAGAAGTATTCACTCTAGCCTAATATCATCTCCAACTACTCAACTACTGGCATTTGCATCCATGGAAAATGTAGAGCATCGCAGTAAAGGCAAAGTGAACACAGTGGTTTTCTGAGAGAGAACAGGATTCAGGCTGTAGGTTGCACCCACTCTATTAACAAAATGCAAAAGGCCCCAAGAAAACGTGTGACATCAATTAAAGAAGCATCCACAAATCTTTCTCATTCTTTCATTCACTCCAGAAGAAATTCAGTGGAAAGTAACCCTGAGCATGCCCAGATATTGAGATCTTCTCTCTGCCCGTAACATTCCAGCATACATATGATGCTGTATGAAAAAGTATAATCAAGAAAAATTCAACAGGAAATACTACATTCAACTGACAGCAAAATGTACAGGCGTCAAGAGTAACTGACCGTGTTCTCCTTTTCCCTTGTCACATCACAAAGATGTTTCTGATTTCTCCCACAAGAGGGAGCCACGTTGGTGCACGCCCCTTGCATTTTATCCAGATTGCTTAATTTTTGTCAGCTGACAGGTCTTCTCATGATGTAAACTAGGAGCCTAGCAGCAGGAAGACTGACTCGAAAACAGGGTATGTTTGAGAGGAAGATCAGGTTTGCAGATAAAATCCTGACTACTGAGACCTGTCCAGTTTTTCCCTCATGCATACATATTGCACGAAAAAGTGAGTATCTTTTCTACTCTAAGGCTTTCAGGGTTTGCATACAACAGGAAATGCAAACTTGAGTCTCTAAAACCTGCCTTATGATCTCTCTCCCACCCCAAAGTCCCAATACCAAGCAAATATAACCAAAACTCATTTTGTATGGACTTCTCCAACCCTTTCAGTGGAGTCAACTGTTTGAACAATACTGCTGCAGTAATTTGTATTATGCTGGTTTTCCACCTTTCAGATAACAGATTGAAATAGGAGCAAAGTGCTTTGACATTTGTTTTAACAGCTGGGCATGTCAAGATAACTTTTTGCCTGTATTTATTTTTGTTTGGGAGAAACCTAGGCATGCAACAGAGACCTGAAAAACAATTAAAACCTACTCTTTTCATATTTTCTTGGGTTTAAGTGCTCTACTCTCCATCCAAACAACTGCTTTTATCGTCATGAAGGCACTTGATTCACATTCCTCATTAATGACACAAAATAAAAGAAACAAACAAACAGACCCCCCCAGCACAAAAAAAACCCAAAACCAAAACAAAAAAAAACAAAAAAAAAAAAACAGAAAAAAACCCACCAAACCCCAGATCATTGTGGGACTGTTCGTTCATCACAGGTTGAATGCTGAGAGGATAAGAAATGGCTCTTTAACTAAACCTGTACCAGAAGTAGCACTTCTTTGTGGTCAAATATTGCTAACTTGCTATTAGCCCTTCCACATATTGGCTTGGTAAAATGAGGCAATATCATTTACAAGTGCCAGTAATTAGGCTTTCACTAAGAGAAAACTTCCAAGTACCATCAAGAATATTATTAGTGAGACATCTTTATCCATTTTTAAGGCAGTATCCCCAGCCTAGGCCAACATGCTTCAGGCAATGCCAGGAAAGATGCATGGTGTGAAAATGCAAAAGACTGAAAAGGGAAAATTCATGGGCTAAATCTTACCTACACAGTCATAATGGCTGCTGACGTATTTCAGTTCATAACCAAGCTGGCACTTGCAGTAGTAGCTTCCAAACGTGTTGATGCATCTGCGGTTGTGAGAGCAGAGAGCTTTGCCACTGGAGCATTCATCAATATCTAGAGCAGAAGAAGGGATGTTCAGATCCACAAGAAGACAAAATTGGAAAGAATGAACTAGTTTTGAAATGGGAATGGTTTGGTCTTGGCTATCACAAGTTGTTAAAAATATAAGTCCAATAATTTCACACTCAGGGATGGCTTTTGCATGTGCTCATATGAACGAAGCAGCAAAATGTGAAATAACTTACGGAAGACTTTAAGACCTGGCACGGTAAAAGCTAGGGTAACTGGCTCTGAAAATGCAGTCCACTGGGGACAATTATTTGCCCTGAAGTCATGAAGCAGGGTCAGAAGGAACTCCAGGAATTCCGTTCTTTCCAAAAGAAAGGAAATATCAGAGAACAGTTTAAAAGAAAGCCCCAGAAACAGGAATCTGAGAGCATCAGCAGCTCTTCTACTGAATCTCTGCACCTCCCCTTGCTGAACTAAGTTAAAACATATCAGTTTTCCCATAGAAAAGAAGCTGAGAGTGAGCTTTCTAACCATACCAATGCATGTCCTTCCGTTTGGTCCCAGCTGAAGGCCACCTGATGGACAAAGACACTGAACTTCTCCTTTGATTTCTTCACATCCATATTGGCAGTTCACCATGGCACATGTCCTAGAACCTAAAAATAGTATTTAACATAACAAAAAGAGCAAAATTCTAGGCTAGATCACACACTTACGTTAGATCTGAGTGAATGCAGAAAATTAGAACAACAAAATTCCATTCATCATGAATCAAGCTGTTTATACATCAATACATTAGTGATTCAGGAGCCCATAAGATAGTCTTACATCCCCCTCCACTTTTTTCTTTCCTTATCCCCCTTATTCCTTCTTTTTCATTTGATTCCAGTTCTGTGACTTCCTACTAGTACCTTTTAGATTCAGAGACAGAACTGCTCAAAGAAGAAAAGGTGTTTTTTCCATTTTCCATAGAAACAGTTACACCTTACAGAAAACTGTTACTTATTAGTGAAACGTTTTTATCGTTTACCATGAAATATGCTTCCAGTATAGAATTTGATTTTAAAAACTATTAAGCCTGATGGACTTAGAAACTGTGGTTTATTTTGACACTTTATGGGACAAATACCTGAATCTAATGAGGCACTAGCCAGAACACAAGTCTTGGTTGCCATAGCTTGGTTAAGAGTTTGAATTATTTGAGATGATTCTTGATTAGCATCTGAATAGAAATGTAGGCGGCCAGGTCCTGTCTGAAAGACTTATGCAAGATTAGAAAACTGGGAGAAATGCAGAGTTTGGGTGATTTTGTCTTAGGTACTAACCCCCTAACTGTTAAACAACGGTTCCCTGTGGCCCAAAGCCACATTCTTCTGATACGCTTCTTCTAGCTCCCTGGTCCCTTGCCATGGTTGCAGATAAGCCTGACTGCTCAGACAAGGTGGACTTCATCTTGCTAAGGAGACTTACATCATGATGAATTTCATAGGAAAGAAAAAAAATGCTGAAAATGTTGGCCTGAATCAAATGATGAAAATTATGCAGTTGGTTAAACAACCTAGCGTTTAAACCGAGCACAAGCTTAAGTTAGCATCAAGCTAAAAGGGAGGCTATTAAATTTAATCAGGAATAATTTCTACTTGAGCAAATAATTTTCATAATCAAAAACTTTCATAATCACAGTTTCGGCTGAAGAAAATAAAGGCCCTTTGGAACTAGAAGATGGCAGATGGGTTGGGTTAATGAAGCACAACTTGATGTACATTTCTTCCTTCCTTAACTAGAGCCGTGAAGAATGAAAACTTCCCTTCTATGGGAAACCTGGTTAGCCCCCTGAAATTTGGTTTCATTTTGTGTTTCTATGTGCCAAAGTGAAAAGGAAGCTTTAGGGCTCAAGAGCTGCTCAAGCCATTTTTTCATACATAGTTGACACTGTTCACCACTGCCACTGAGAAATCCAACATTTTGTGCTGCCTTAAGCAAGGGATGGTGCAACTGCCCATTTGGTACAGATGCAGAGTTTCTTAAATAGGAATTGAGTCCTAAACTATGATTGGCTTAAAACTAGTGCAGCAAAAATGCTAATTTACAGTCTGGATCTAATTTTCCGACTTGGTTCAGAAGCATGGCTGCAGCAAGCGTTTGTGTGCAGAGGAGCGGGACTGAGGGATGGATGGGACAAAGCTTCTGCTGGGCTACATGGGTAGTTTCTTTTGGCTGCAGTTCTGCATTCTGTCCATGAGACAGTGGCTTTCCTCATAACTGCTCAGCAATGATGTCAGAAGATACACACATCATCTTGGATTAAACAAAAGGAATATATACCCATTTCTTAGGGATCTCAGGATGCTGCAGCTATTGTCTACTGTGATGAAGGGAAGGAAACCCCGCAAAGGCTCTGGCCCCAGCCACCTTTTGTAGTAATTTCAGTCTCCCTGCGATAAGAGAGAGAGAATAGGAGCTCTGGCTTTCCTTCCTGTTCTGGAGCTGTAGACCCTGCACTCCTGCACGTGTTTACCAAAGCTGGGTGTTTTTCCAGTTATCCCAAGACTGGCAGCAAACTCCTCAGATGGACACCCTGTCCAGTGAATGGTTGTCTCCAAGGTTTAGAAATCAAAGGTTTTCAGAGTTTATGGTATTCTGTCATATTCATTGGATAGATGGTGCTGCACCCCATACAGCTAGGTCCACTGGTACAGGACAGACCTTTCAAGCAGATTGTTCCACTGCTCAGACAAACTAGCTTCCTTGTCCAACTGATGCATCTGCTGGACTCCATAAAGGTGTGCCACCGTGTTCCTTATGATTTTATGAAATTCAAAGGCAAAATACCTGTATGGAACAGCTCAGGTGAAGAAAAGCATTTTCTACAAACAAAACAGTGTCATTGAAAAATAAGACGCTTCCTCAGGTCTGAAAAATCAGATTGGCTAAGAAAGCAGAATGATTTCCATTACATGATAGCTTAAAGACAAATAAAATAGGTAGAAATACAGTTTAGATAAGTCTTAGCTCAAGGAACAAGTGTTTGCATGAAGCTGGTAGCAACTATGGGAAACATTTCAATGCACAGATAAAAGAAATTGGTCAGGGAGAACAGATAGGTAAAGTAAGGAATAATGGCACGAAATTCAGCACGATAAAAAGTAGTCTAGATTGGTACTTTGCTTGGATAGATTAATGCACCCTTATTCAACAGATGAACTGGCAGAACTATGCACCAAGATTATACTAGCTATCCTTCATTTGAATTAAAGCTATCAAAGATGTTTCTTCTAGCAGAACCAAAACACAAGTTTACTTTATCTATGTACTGCCAAATATAAAGCCCCTGTCAGTTGCTGACAGTACAAGAAAGCTGAGGCAAAGACTGTATCCTGAATAAGCTAAATCCATTCATCACGAGAAGAAAATCTGCTGGGATCAAATGTGATTAGATGCTTTTGGTGTGCCTGTCCTATCAGCTTTATTACTTACTTGCACATGTGCCATCTGGCATAAGCATGTACCCGTTGAGACAATAGCACTTATAGCTGCCATGTGTATTCATACATCTGTGTTCACAGGGACGTGGTTGCAGTCCACATTCATTCAGATCTGCAGAAATCATTGGAACAAAGTGAGTGCTGGCTTTGTATATTCATACATACAGGTGGATAATACTGCCTAATGCCTTGAATTCCCCACAGTAAAATTGTCTGGACTGAATATGAGCCAGCTTCTTTCAAGACAAGAGCTTAGCAAACCATCTGGCTGAAAGACCTCTAGCAAAACTAACACACACAGCCTCCTACACCTGAAAAACTAACTCAAACTCTGGCCACATCTGGCAGCTCATTAGGGAGAGAGAGAGGGGTGGGGAGAGAATTGCAGTTAGTCTCTTTTCTGGGAGTTATTTTTCTGGATTTCCCTGATTCTAGCTGGAGATTTTAGCCCTCCTGTTGACCTCTGTGCTAAAAAGGAAAAAATATGAGATGAAGAGCAGCAAATCAGCTTGAGATAAAGTGAAATAAAGGTTTTTTCCTTTTTTTTTCTTCTCTAAGATACACGTTGACACCAACATTATCAGTAGCATAAATGAAATGCAATACATAAGAATTATGTGACTATAATAATAAAAGGACAAATCTCAAAAAATCTCAAAATCCTGTGTATAAAAGCATCCTAAATCCTTCCCAATATCCAGGATTTAAAAGGCTTTGCAGAAACTAAATTTCAATTTCCCAGTAGCTGTCCTTCACAGGGAGAAAACTAGAATCCTAAAAAGTTTACTTTGTGTGGTATAGGCAGAGCAGTGCTGATAATGGTGTAGACCCTATGACAAGGGGGCGATATCTGTACTTGTGATTTCTGTGAACTGACACCTCTACCTCTTGTATTTTGAAACTTGACTAGCAAGCAGATGGAACCCATTAGCAGAATGCACCAGCACACATAGCCTGTTAAACGTGTGTTTAAGGACACATATGACAAATAATATAATTTTAGTAAAGGTGCAATTCCTTCAGCACGCTGAACCTACGTAGCTCCACTTCTAAATGGGAGCAGCATCTGTTTGCATGTCTATGTGCCCAGCAGACTACAGAAAAAACTCCAAACTATTGCAGCCATAAGCAAGTATAACTGTGGGGGTTATACACGTGCAGAAGTGTTTGTTACAGCTCTGTCCAGGGAAGAAAAGTAGGATTTCATTCTATTACTTGGACGTAGGGTCTGTTTGAGAAAGGACAACCTCTCAGCTTACAAACCCTATTGGATTTTTGTGCTACTGTGGTTGCACTAAATAACTGAGACTCTCTTAACAAAGAAACTAAAGAGCAAACTAGGGAAATAAAAGTTATTCCACTTAGGCCATACATTTTCAAAAGTGCTTGGCTGCACCCACCTTGCACAATACACAGTAATGCACAGATAGCACATATAGCTCTAAAAGACAGCCTATGGAGATAAGGTTAATTTAGCTCAGACTTGGTGGCAGACTAATACAGTCCCCTTATCTCTGTTATTTTAGTTAGCTCATGTTAAGCTTGCTCAGCAAGGCATTCTGCTGTACTGGCAGACCAAGGCTGCATCTGCCAGTAAATTTAAAGTTGCTCTGAGCATTCCTGGCCACTGGAACATGACCACTTATAGGGCTATACTATTGAAATAGCTCTGGGACATTTCTGGCCTGTGCCAGCCACCACTTTGCTAAAAAATTCCTGGCTGTGCTTCAGAAGGTAAAACAGCCCAGGGAACTAACAGGCAATTTGCACATGTAGGTCTGTGCAGTGCTTCCACCTAACCTCAGACTCTGCATCTGCTGCAAGTGCACAGAACTGATCTGCTTGTCTACGGAAGGCATACGAAATGCAGCTGGACTTGCTGCACAGAAAACACCCAGAAGCTGGGGGCTTCTCTGCTGCCTTTCAGTAACATTTAAGCTGTGAAATAATTTTGAGGTTAAACTTCTGGGTTTAGAGGCTGAAGTTGTATACCTACACATCTATTACACACAACCACAGCTGCTGTTCCACTTTCCTCCCTAGTAGTACTGAGGAATTGACTTCTTTCCCTGTGAGCAACATCAAAAGTGCAAAAGATGGCATTTTGCAAAATACTTAACAGTATCTCTTATAGCATCTTGTTTGAGAGATACTTTGTAATAAATGGGTTGCTTTGATTCTAAAAAACGTGTATGTAGTAGATGTCAGTGCAGTGGTTTTGAGCAAAATCTGCAGGTGCTAATGAAAGTAGCAAAGACAGACCCACCTGTTTGTGTGGCCTTTATGTCACACTTCCCTCACAGCCCCTGCAGTTCACCCATCTGCACTGCAGTAGGATGCCCTCTCCATGCACAATGACCTGCTCCTTTCATAGGATCCAATACAGGGGTCTCATATACTGGAACAGGAAAAAAAGGCCAAGTTCCCACCAATATGTTGCCCGAAATATTTCCATGTCTAATTGCACGTTTATAGTGGGGAATGTGGTGCATTCAAAGTTTCTGAATATGTAATTCTAAAAACTCCCAGTTCTGGTTCTCAGAAATACCAATCAACATATGCAAACAGATGGATTGGCCCAGGAAGCTTGAGAAATTACATATCCAGCACATAATTGCATGTCTTTCTGATGAAAAGCTTAGTTTAGAAAATAACATGGGTTGCTGGTTAAGAAAATAACATTGGTTCTGGATGTGACTGCCATCTCTTCTAATAATTTCCTGTGTAACTTCTTCATGCCTTAATCCTCTGCTATAATGACAGTTTGCCCTTGTCATTAGCCCGCAGGAGATACATAATACAGGTTCAGACTTCCGTGTGCTGACGGGAGGCCCAAAGCTTGCCTGGGATGCTGGAGATGCAAGAACCTTAAACTGTATGTTCCTCTATGTAAACAAGAAAATATTTCAGTTTACAGTTTTGGAAGATGAGACAATCTCCAGTAGAAGATAAGGAGACAGAACATCAACAGTTTTGCTTTCTGGAGTAATACCCCCATGTGCACAAACCTTGATTACAGGTTTTCCCGGTAAATCCAAGGAAACATTTACATTTGTTTGGTCCCATGCACTCGCCGTACTTGCAGCCATGTCCACAGGTAGCTGGTGAAGTCAGGCAGAGAAAAGAAAGAGGAAAAGAAAGAGTTAGAAATACTCTGAGAACTTTTGCCCTGCGTAGTTGCCTGAAAACTTGTTGCACAAGTTCAGCATCCTCCATACCTCTCTGTCTAGTTTGGGCATGGGAGCTGCTGATCAGCACTTTATTTCTGCTTGAGAAATGTGACACAAACACAGATTGCGTGTGTGGAGGCTTTTCCAGATTTGTAAAGACACAGTGAAGAAGGGACTCCTTTTAGCTCTCTCCCTCGTGTTTTTCTGCCATGATTATGATTCACATTTAGTTTTTACTCTTGCTTTTTTCCTATTTTAAGAAGCCTATATGAGAAGCAGCTGGCCAGCAGCTTGACTTGCTACACCTGGCATCTGGAGTAGGGAAGAAGCAACAGCACTCTCCTGACAAAGGAGACACGTTATCCTACTGCAATTTTCCAGTCTTGGGCCTCCTCAGTTGCAGCTGAGGAGTATGTCCATCCCCTGCTGGAACATTCAAAGCACTTCTGTTAAATGATGAGGCAAATGTCTTTACCACACATGCCAATACATATAATTGCATTGGGTTTGCAGTGATTCGAGAGGGCTATGCTTAGCCTGGATACATTAAAAAGTAAAAATTTTCAAACTCAGCCTTCTGGACCATTTGCCAGAAATAAAGTGCTGACTTTTATAAGGCTTAAGGCTCCTGAAGTCAATGTGATTGTCAACATGAGTGTTATTCAGGAAAAGCAAACCAAACATGCATTAAAATCAGGACTAGCTCTGGAAAAACAGCAAAAAAGTATGCACCAGGCTGCACATCTTGCTACCCTGTGTAACTAAGCTGCTGTGCAAATTATAGGAAGTAGGAAAGTCACAGTGTTATTTATTGTACAGTAAAATTCATACTTCTGGATTCCAGTATATTTCCTACATTTAAAGATTCAGTCAGAATTCACTAACTACTAACTGATCCACTAACTCTGGAGATTCAGGCTTTTTTAAACACTACCTCTATCCCTGAATGCAATGTAGCATGCTGCAAGTCCAGCTGAGTATTATCACTGAAGCAGACAACACTGCTGCATCTGGATTTACAATGCAGAATTACATTATAGCTAGATTAAAGTAATCTGTCAAAAAAAAATAAATATCTGAAAAGCTCATACAAACCATGTTTTAGTATGAAAGAAACCTATTGCTTTAAACCAAGACAACCTTATGCACTGGCTGGTCAAAGCTGTAGTTGCCAGTTGTTCCTACAGGTATTTATTGGCATCAAAACAAAGGTGCTACTAGACAGTGCATAAGTATTAACAAATGTTTTAGTTACTTTTTTCTTTTGTTTTAACTGACATGCTATATACATACAGAGCAGAGACATTTTGGCATTTTCCCCTTTTAGATACCACTATGTAGATTTTTCAGCAATGAATAACTAAGCTTTATTCAAATTCACCAGATATACAATGCCGAACATTCCGGGACAACAGGTGCACCATCTGAAAAAGGTTCCTAAAACATATATTTTATGATTTTGTTGCATTTTGCCCAAGCACAGCAAGAGAGAGATTCCACATCACCTTATCCTTGGGATCTATAAACCTTTCACAAATTAGAAACGTTTTAAGAGTCACTGACTCTTCATTAAGCCAACAATCCACAGACCAGGATGCTGGCTAGCTCACCAAGCCAAAGACAGGTGCCCTTACTGCTTTAGTTTTCTTTATATTTTTAAAAGGGTAAAACTCCCTGGTTCTCAGAGGCTGTGTGTATTCTGGAGATAAAGGATACCAGCCAAGAGAAAAAGGAGTCCATATGTAGCATCAGAAAGCACTGCATTTTTGGCACTTAGGAGCTGTAATGGTATAGGCACTGACCAGGGCTGTGCAGGGGTGAGAACAGATGGTCCCTTTTGGACCTAAGAGTTTCTAAATATGTCTTTTATGGTTTGGTGTTATTTACACAAAGCTCTGCTTTTTTTGAGGGGAGGGTCTCAGACATATTTTATACACTTTGGTACAGTTAAGAGACTTTACTCCTCAGAAGGTTTCTTTCTGTAACTTCTGTCAGACATATATGAAATATCCTATTAGTACTAAATACAGAGCGATGAAGAGGAAACAAGCATAAAGTGTTAATGTTACCTTCACATTGGCCTTTGTTATTCTTTTTCCAGCCATAACAGCAATCCAACCTGGAACCATAGCGACACACTCCAGGCTGGCTCACAGCCACCAGTTGCCCACTAGCTCTTGAGCTGTGTAAGGAAGGATAAACACTAGCTCCAGCAGGCAAATGCACTTTAATCCATTGCTCCGTATACTCCATTGTACATTTCCCTTATATTTTATCCACTGTCAGGCATTTTCATTTCACCAAGCCTAGAGCAGTGCTCCTAGACAGGAATGCAAAGTTGCATTTGGTTGGAGAACAGGGGAGATGGGAAAGTTTCACCTGCAGTAAATGAGCCATGCAACTTAAATCCTTTCTAATGAGGAACATGTTGAAAGCAAAAAGGACAGCCAGGTCTCCTGCTAGAATGAGTCATTTTTAGTATCAGTCAGTGAAGTGAAAGGGGCTGCTTCAGCTTGCATCATGTGAAGAATCTGGATCAAATATATGATGCCATACCTGACAGTGCTATTGCTTTGGATGATGAAATACTGATTCTGCAGAAAAACTTTCTGAACATCAGCCAGCCCCATAAAAAGCTAGTGATTTGCAGACTCATGGCCACTGCATATGTGCAAATTAATTGCAGAAGTGCAGACAGTCCTGTGAATTCTGGTTGCACAGTTCTTAACATCCACGGTGAAGAAATATGATTTATATATGATCATAAAAGCTACAAAGAATGACCTATTTTACAGAGGATTATAATTCGGCTCAGTTGAACAAACTCAAAGCTCAATGTGACCTGCCAGTGTGAGCCTGCAGGCCAGAAAGCCAACCATATGCTGCACCAAAAGGAGCATGACCAGCAGGCTGAGAGGTGATTCTGCTCCTCTACTTTGCTCTACCTGGAGTACTGTGTTCAGCTCTGGGGCCACCAGCATAAGAAGGATGTGGATCTGCTTGAGCAGCATCATGAAGATGGTCACAGGGCTGAAGCACCTCTCCTGTGAAAGAAGCTTAGAGAGCTGGGGTTGTTCAGCCTGGAGAAGAGAAGGCTCCAAGAAGACTTTATAGCAGCCTTCCAGTACCTAAAGGGAGCCTACAATAGAGAGGGGCTTTTTACAAGGGCATGTAGTGATAGGATAAGGGGGAAATGGCTTTAAACTGAAAGAGGGCAGATATAGGTTACATGCCAAGAAGAAATTATTTACTGTGAGGATGGTGAGGCACTGGAATATATTTCCCAGAGAAGCTGTGGCAGCCCCATCCCTGTCAGTGTTCAAGGCCAGGATGGATGGAGCCTTGAGCAACCCAGTCTACTGGAAGGTATCTCTGCCTATGGCAAGGGGGTTGGAACTGAATAATCTTGAACGTCCCTTCCAACCTAAATTATTACATGATTCTATGAAACCCAAAGCTGAGAGGGGATCTGATTGCTTCCTGTTACATGTTGGGCAGCTCTGAAAGAGAGAAGAGCTTGTTAAGAGAAAGGCCAATTTATATCAATTTTATCTTGTGCTACTGTCCATTAATACTCTGAGGGAGATACAAGAGTATGAACACAGACACAAGAGGGGTGAGAATCTTAAAAAGCACTGAAGAACCAGGAGAACAACTCCTACCTAATTTTAAGATACATGGTCTCTTTCATGAACTGAGAAAGATCTATTGTTGCTTGTAATCACACAAACATAAGTATGAAGTTATGTTCCATCTATTTAGCTGCTGAAAACAATTGTTCCTATATAGAAGATAGCATGAGCAGCAGCCAGTCTGAATTGGGTCTGTTATGTGAGGACAGATCTTAAGCTTCTATACAGGACCTTTGACTTCTTGCAGTGATTTACTCAATTTGACATTAAAAAAAAGAAAACGTAGTTATAATAAAACTTGTACAGGAAGTCTGCTTGCTCCACTGATCTATTGGCTAGCTAGATCTTTCAGTGGAGGTTGACTGATAGGGTAGGACTGATATCCCCAATAGCTTAAATACACAAACAACTGCAAAGGGAAATATTACAAGTACGGTAATGGCTGAAAGAGGGTGAATAAAGCACACCTGGGTGCTGGGACTTGCTTGTCCAACAAAATCTCCCTGGCACACCCTAAAGCCCTTTTTTGTTGTTTCATTCTATAAAATAAGAAAACAGTTCTACATTGCATCATTTTCTCAAAATTAGCTCATGACCTAGGCCAAATCCAAGCTACTAGAAATGTCTGTATACCAGCGGGCAGTCAAAAATTGCAGATATAATAACTGTGTTGGTAGCTGTGCTGGACTGTAATCCTTGTTAGCAGCCATTTTACCGGTAAGAACTAAAATAAAAAAGCAAAAATCCCAATGGTGGAAAAAGTCACTTGTCATGTTCTCCTGACCAGTGATCACGAGCAGTGTAATCCCTGCCTGAACTGAGTTATGTGACAGAGAATGAGCGAGTAAATCTTCAAAAAGCCTGATTTAACCATGTAGGTAGGTAAGAGTCAGGTCTGGTTTGAGTTAATACAGTTGTTTCTTTGCAGGTCCTATTAATATTCCATATTCCATCCCTTACCGAAGTTTTCTCTGGAAAGAAACATCTAGGAATATTTTTTTTTCATCTTCTTTTTTCCTTCAAGATACAGCTGCTGAATAGATTTAGTGCACTGTTTCCATAAGGTCTCTACAGGACACTTCTGGTCCGCTCTTGTGCACGCAATAGCTGCCTGCTACAGGGAGGGTGTGGGGAGGGAAGGTCTCATTTATGTTATTAGCAGCTTCCAGTTAACTTCAAAGACAGGATATTATCCCTTTCTTTAGATTTCTTCTAAACAAATTCTGGACATTGTTGCTAGCAAAAACCAACTAGCGCCAAGCCTAAAATTTTGATCTACTGGTATACTCAGAAGGGCAAAAAGTTGGTATCTCACAATTTAACAGTTTCAAAGAAATTCCTAAAAGCTCTGTGAATGTATGCCATGCAGAGATGTGTTTGAACACTTTAACCAAGAAAAAGACATTGCCTGTGTGTGTGATTGTTGTGTTGGTTGGTTTTTTGTTTTGCTTGTTTCTACATAAATTTAGTTGAAGGGAGACTTCCTTCTAGGAAAAAAAAAAAAATCACCTACATTCATATTAGATAAAGCCAAACAGGTGTCACCTATAATCTTTTAAGAGCTGCCTTAGATGTGCCTGAAGCCAGCTTCAGGCACTCAACAGAACAACAGTCCTGCGTCACTGTGAGTCCCTTCCAAGACACAAAGGAAGTTTCATTTGGGCTTGCAAAAGTTCCTTCTTTAAGGCTTCATGTGCCCACCAAACTCCCTAAAGGAAGTGCTCATAGCAGAAGAGTTTAAAGTCCAGGTATGAAAGCTAAGAGACAAAAACAATAATTAATTTGTTCTTTCAAAATTTATTTAAATTCTATTTTCTGGTCTTTTTTTCTTAGCTATTCAGAGCAGACAGGATTTCTTTGTGCTCTTAAATAGAATCCCTTGTCACCCAAGAGTTCAACCGAGATGTTTGAAAAATCTCTTCTTTCCTCTTTGTCCCAATAGAAAAGGCAGAGTGACAATCTTGGTAGAAAACAGAAATGCCACCCACCATCATCCAACATCAACTTGGACAAGACAGGCTGTAGAGCAAACGGTCTCAGGCAGGTTGTAGGTTTCCTGACTTCCTGTGAATTAACATCATTTTTACCAGACACATGGTTCTTGGTTTCAGCTAACTCTAGGCCATACTTTTTTTTCCTGGAAGAGATAATGCTTTCATTTTGCAGTCTTACACCTCTCAAAGTGCTTCAAATGCAAATACACAACATGGAGAAATAACTAACATGAGCGCTTAAACAGAGCTCTGCTTTGAGAACAAGTATATTTTCTCTAAAAGCAGGTCTGGAGTTGATAAACCCACAGCTCCGGAGGAGCTGACCACTTGGTAGCCCTGCATGTGCTGTACCAGCACTCTGCTGCTTGTTGATTACAAACATTACCACTCAAATAAACCACACAACATCTTGAAGGCTTCATCCCCAGGTGCTGTCTTTTCAGTGCCCAGTGTTCTTATTTTACTAGCTACTCCCTTGCTGCAGCACTTGTCACCTTTTATTTGCTACTGGAATGCCTTGATCTGGAGCAAAAGTCTTTAATTACTCTGTCTCAAGATCTCATTCTGTTTCCGGAGTGCACCTGCCTCTGCAGAACACAACTGCCATAGAAGGATGATTTTAAAGCATTTGTTTCTGCAAGCAAACAAAAGACTAGAGCAGCCCACACCTTTCCATAGGTAGTAGAGCTGTCTTATCATTTGGATCATAGTTTCAAGGCCAGGTTGGACGGGGAGCTGAGCAACCTGATCTAGCGGAAGGTGTCCCTGCCTGTGGCAGGGTTATTGGAACTGGATGATCTTTAAGGTCCCTTCCAACCCAAACCATCCTGTGACTCTATGATTTTCATTGCTGCACTGCAGTTACCATTTTCCCCCAGTAAGAAAGCCCCGCAGCTCGGATGTGATCCCTGCATGGGAGCGGCACACACACACAACCAGCAGCAGAGCCTTCGCCTTTCAGCACCGCGGAGCTGGGTGCCCTGACAGCCGCTCTACACGGCGCTGCGGGCAGCGGCCCCCCGTACCTTGCTGGGGTACGGGCTCACACCAAAGCACCAGCGGGCGAGCACGGCAGCCCCGCACCGGTCATCAACGGAGCCGCCGCCCGAGGACCAGGACCCAGCCCCAAACAGGAGAGGGGCATCGATCCCTTGTCTTCTCCCTCCCTCCTCCCCGCCGCGCCGCCCTTGCTCACCTGCCCGCGGCGACCAGCGAGGTGGCGAGGAGGGCGGCGAGCAGGGCACCCCCTGGCGCCGGCACCATCGCCCAGCCGCGGGGAGCCGGAGCCGGCCCCGGCTCCGAGGCAGTGAGGCAGCGGCTGGCTGGCCCTTGGCGGCGGGGCGAGAGGAGCGGAGAGCGGGCGGGCGGCGGGACCGGGCTGTTTAACAGGGCGGGGAGGGGCGGAGAGGGGCCGCCTCCGGCCGCGATCGTCCCGCAGCTCCCGCACGCCGCGGGCTGGGGCGGGCAGCGACCCCCGGTGGGAGGCGAGCGGAACCAGGACCGGGCTGGGGGAATTTCGCCCCAGCCGGGAAGAGGGCAGGCTGCAGCTCGGGTACAGGGTACCGGCATGGGGCTCCGGCAGTGTCCCCTTGGGAAAGGCACGGCAGCCCGGTGGGCGGCACTGCCCCCGGCCGCTTCCCGAGGCTCGGGGCGGCCGGTGCTGCAGGCTCGATCCCTGCAATACCCGGCGATGTCCCTCAGGCTCTGCGCTCAGGGACCCACCCTCCGCAGTGGAAACGCGGTAACCAACGGGTTTTCGGGGTTTGCCGTTCAGCTGCAGGACATGCCGTGGACAAACTCCGCTTTAGCTGCTAAGGCAACTGACCCTGCGCTAAGGTTTCGTTTAAGCTGCTAACGCTAATCGGTTATGTTACTTCTTGCTGGCTGGTCCTTAGGCTTTAGTGCTGCTGTCACTGTATGTGAACTACCTCGCCTCTTGTATATCGTCCTAGGGTAATGCTTGCACTTTGGGGGTGCTGGATTTCATATTAGGCCTTTTTTTTTTTTTTTAATTATTTTAAAGATCAACTAAGAATTCTATGTCTTGCAGTGATGGAAAAATTTGGTTAAGATGTGACTGATGTTTGCCAACAAATTAAGATATTCTCTGTGCCATACTGGTTAGCTATGTTCTGACAGTGTTATGTTCCTTGTTGCCTTCTTCATACTATAAAAGCACCCAGCAGGAGAAGGATATGTCTGGACTTTCTTTTCTTTTTTCCTTCTTTCTTTTTCTTTATTTCTTTTCCTTTCTTTCTTCCTTTCTTTGTCTTATTTCTTTCTTTCTCTTCCTCTCTTTCTCTTTCTTTCATGCCACTGCTCACACTAGTCTAAACACTAAACACTTTTTGGCAATAAAAGATACTGTGTCAAAAAGCATTGACTCTGTTCCCAATTTCCCAGTACATCCATGAACAATTTTCTCAATCCCAAGATCTGGAGAGTTCCTGTTGAAACTCTGATGTATTGAGCATATGGAGAGGGCAGCCAGATTCAGCAGAGACAGCATAGCACCTGCACAAAGCAGAGGCTATTTAGTCAGATTTACTGTTCTTATCAAACATATCTGGACCCTGCATTCTGAGCCCATTTGTAGTTGGACACATCCAGAATTAGACCACAGAGTGTAAAAGAGCAGCTGTTATAAGGGCCAGTCTGATGGAAAGTTACTATCTGAGTAATCACAAGGAGGTAGTAATTCAGACTTAAAATTCCCAAGTGCTAACAATACATATGCAATGTAGTTGATTAAGAAAGTAGAAAGATTTTAGAAGTGGTGTTGAAACCTGGAGAAGGGGTTTTTACAAAGGCCTGTAGTGACAGGATAAGGCTTTCAGCTGACAGAGGGTGGGCTTAGATTAGGCATTAGAAAGTTCTTTTCTATGAGGGTGGTGAGGCACCGGCACAGGCTGCCCAGAGAAGCTGTGAATGCTCCATCCCTGGAAGTGTTCCAGTGCCAGGTTGGATGGAGCTTTGAGCAACCTGGCCTAGTGTGAAGTGTCCCAGCCCATGGCAGGGGGTTGAAACGAAATGGTCTCTAAGGTCCGTTAATCACTATTCCGTGATTCTGTGATTCTATGAAACAAATCTGAATATTGAAGTTGAGAGAATTCTGACCTACAGTGGTAATTATGGAATAAAAGTATGCACCGCTACCACCAGCCAGTGTAGATAGTTGGGTGAATTTCTTATAAAATACCTCCAATACCCTCAAGTGCTGAAATAAAATAGGGAAAGCTTTTGTCACTCCTGACTGTTTGTATTTGAATCAACCACCCCCTCAGTCATATCATAGACCCTTGTGAGCATAAGGTCAGTCCTGGGACATTGCTGGGAGTTTGAAGGGACTAGTTTTCCTTTTTTAACAGAAGGGAAAGCTGAGGAATAAGTGACTTGTCTGGGATCACCCAGGAAGTCTGTGGTAAAGGCAGGAAAGGAAAACAGGTCTTCTCGCAAGGTTACTTGCCATGAGTCACTCAGTGCAGCAGGGATCAACAAGCATACCTCAGCAGATGGGCAGATGTTTGACACCGTGCCACTAGCTGTCTGTGGTCCACAGGGATGGCTAGGAATGCCGCAGGAGAGTGTTTGTGCACTGGCATTTTAAACTCGGCATTTTAAGCACAAGCCTTTGCCAGTTTTTTCTTCTGTCATCTTTGCCATAAGAATGGGAATGTCCAGGAAGCTTGGGATGGCAACTGTTTTAGTCACTCCTGCTTAATCCTCTGCAATATCCACACCTGCACCCAAGAAAGGTATTTGAAGTAGCAGTGCCTATTTGTGTCAGTCTAAAATCTCTGCAGAAAGGTTGTCTGGGAGTTCCCACTATGCTTGTATCAAAACATTTTGGATAAGATAACTTTTTCAGTGGTCCTAAAACAATCAGACGTTGCCCATCCACTCTTGGTTTTAAGCCTGTGATCTGACACTAGAGGTTTATGTCACCTTGGAGAGTAGAGCAGTACAAAGTTGGAGTTACCAAAAGATGGAAAATTTAGTCCCAGGATTCAAATAACATCTAATTTAAAAAAGCAATGTGCAATGCCGATTATGTGCTGTACTGGTTGGTAAAGACACTTTTACTTTTTTTCTGGCTGCTGGACACAAAAGCAATTGCTGGTTTGCAGCTGCTCTGCTGTCTTTCTGAAATGCAGTAATACCTTGAGACTCTCCAGCTCTCTTCATTAGACTTGTTTTCATGTATGGGAGAAGTACCCTTTTGGTTTTACTTAAATCAGTGCCATGTAGAAAATATTCCAATTACTTAAGTCTGCATTCAAAAATTCAGTTTTCATTATGTATATTTACTCCAAAAAAATTGACGTGGTTATATCATTTGATGTTGGGCTTGCCATTAAAATACTGATTGGTTGTAAAGACAGGTTTTACTGGTCAGAAGTGAATTTAGTTCTGAACTGTAGTGCATGTATCCTGATTCAAGCTATAATTATCTCCTCAAAAATCTTTCTTTTTTCAGAAAGAGTAACTTGTGAATAGATAATAAAATGATGACATGAAACTGTCCTTCATTTAGAACAGTAATTACAGAAACAAGAGCAATGGATTTCACAGAGCATGTTTATATTTGCTAGGATATTCATATTTGTAGTCTTTAGATTTTCAAGCCTGTAAAACAGGACACGTATATTCACACTTACTTACCATTTTAATTAGGTTTTGCTTTAACCATCCCAAAAGTTACATGTATCTTTGCCACAGAAGAGGTCAAGGGTCCAACTATAACCTCACCTGGTCATAACAGGACTGAAAACTGTGGGAAATCGGCCTGAGCCACACTGCATTATTTTTTTTTCTCAGACGTAACCCTCTTGTCTTTCATGCTAAATGTGTTTCACAGCTCCAGGTGAATGGTACTGACAGCAAACAGAAAGAAAACCCGGAAATGGAAAATGAAAACTGAAGTTCATCATTTTTAGAAAGTGAAATTATTTTTGAGGGTCTTTTATGACTGTCAGTATTCCTGCAATTTTTGCACCACGATTTAAATGTCTTTCACGTGACTGCTTCCTTCCCTATAGTCTCTCAATTCAGATTCTGGGTGGAAAAGTGATTTATTCAGCTTGATATATCCAGGTAGCTAAGATCTTGAGTATCCTCATGCACTTCATTCTCCTTATGGCACATTATTCAAAGTGCTGGGAAATCCAACAAATTTGTATTTGCTTGGGTTTTTTTTTAATTTTCCTACTTGCAACTTCCCTTCTGAGAGTTACTGAGGAACTGCTCTGTAGACTCATGGACTCTGGAGCTCCTGTGCACAGGTGGAGACCAAGTCTCTGCAGCATGCTGAGGGTACGCGAAGTACAGGCACTGATGTGACTCTGGCTGTATCATGGTTTACTATGCTTTCTCCTCTGAGGCAGTACTGTTCATAATGGGGTGGAAAGGTGGGATGGAAGGTGACTTACTGAGCCTATGGAACTGCTGAGCTAGGTTTGCCCCTTTCTTTCCCACACTTCAAATATCCCTTACAATAGAATGGAAGGCGTTACATTTTTGAATTAAACCTTGAACTCTGAGAAGTGCTGCCAGTCCTGTGTGAAGAACCCAGTACCAAGTATCTACTACATAATGTCTCCCATATGAGCCCTTGTTTCCCACCCAACCTATTTTAATTGATACCTCTGCAATCTGCATACGTATCAGGGACTGTCATTTTAAGCAACTTTATGAATGAATGTAATACGAGCCCACTGTGTGGTTTTTACTGGGTAGTTTTATAACTTCCTGGGTTTTAACATGATTTTCTTCAGTTTCAGGTCTCCTGCCAAAAAACTTGACATTTTTTCTCCTATTATTTCTCCACATACTAAAGCATCAATCTTTTGCTGCTTGACTACACTGGCATGTGACAAAAATAATACAGTAGCTGTTGATACTCTTTTGTATAACTTAAAATTAGTAATGAATCTTTTTATTTTTCTCTTAGGGCTTTTTGAATGAAACCTTCTCTTCAGATAAGATGTATGGAAAATTCTTTTTTAAATTACATCTTCTCATATTTACCTGACATTTTAGTAAAACATGTCAGTGGCCATGAGGCATCCAGGGTGACAGGAGTGAGAAGAATGGGGCAACTGGACTCGGCATTTGCAGGAGGAAGCCAAGGGTCTAAAGGTTTTTCTTTGTGTGTATTTTTTGAAATGACTGTATCTAGTTTGACAGCACTTTTGTTTTTGTGAGCTAGGATGCAGAGCTACTTTGCTGAATTCATCAAGCCCCCTCTGCATGTTAAAGTACTCAGCTCCTAGAACAGATATTTTCTCAAGTTGCAGATGAAGTTAGATGTAGGCTGAATGAAGGTTTATATCTGTCAAAACAGTGAAATCCCTTTAGTCTATTGAGATAATTAGGTTATGTGTAAAGACCATCTGCTATGTGTATGGTGAATAGCTTTGGACAGAAACTTCTCTCCATAGCAGTGTTAAGTCCATTTTGAGAGTGGCCAGAAACTGATTTCCTCACACAAAAGTCTATTATTGTTTTTGAGGTTCTTCACGGTTTCACAACACAAAGGCATTTGGTTCTGTATTCTCAGCTGACATACGGTTGTAGTTACAATGATAACTGACAAGACTATACTTCTGTTATCATGTTGCAGGTTCTTTCTGTGTCTTATTATTGGGATCAGGTGTTGGTTTAGGATTCTAGTTTTTCTTACACTGGAAATACCAATTTTCTCATCTCTAATTAGTCCAACTTCAACGAAGAAGTTGAAATAGAAATACTTTCACTAAGAAATTTACGTTAATCTTTGGATAGAGTGCAAAATAGGACAGAGCAGACTGAAATATTGCTATAATAGTAATCCTGACTATCCTGACTATGTCCCTTTTTTTAGGTAACTAAAGTTTCCATATGTACTGCCAAGTAGTTTCAGATCAAGTGATTTTATACAGTTTTCGTGTGGTAAACAGAGGAATAAAAGCAAACAATTTCTTGTTCCCATGAATCATTCTATCAGCTATAATGGACCATTTCAAAACATTAAAAAGTCATGAATGGAACTTCTGAATTGGGTTAGAATCATGATTATAAAATGAATTGTGCTTTTTTTTTTGTTTGTTTGGCTGGTTGAGAGTCAGAAATTCATTTAGTATTGCTTTAGGCTATCTTGAGGAAAAAAATTAGTTCAAATTTGAAATTCTTGCATTTTTTTAGCTAGGATCTGTGACTTTAGGAAAACCGTCAAATATCCAAATATGGATTTATGATATGTGGCAATATTGCTTCACTGAAACTGTGTGCATGAGGAAGAGTTGACATACTAGGTTGCTAAAGGTACAGCACCAGCATTAACAAATCTCTGCCACCTTGAACATTTAGTTGGAGCCTCAACCTTATTTTCTAGCTGAAATTATAAAATATCCCTCAAAATTGGCTGTTTGCATCCTTTGATATTTGATAATATTTTTCAGGTTGCTACCATGGTTAAACTCAACCCTGTAGTCCATGAGGCAACACTTGAGGTCTCTGTGCAGAAGGGGGTAAGAACTAACGACACCATGGAACCAAGATGCCCCTAACATGGGATCAGTACATCTAATCAAATTCTGGTTTCTATGAGGGAATCCTTATTTCTGGCCAAAATAACAGCAAGCCTAAAAGCTGCATTTAGGAAATGTTTTGTATTTTATTACATTTAAATAATTAAAAATCACGAGTTTAAGATGGTGGGTGGCCTAACACAACATTAACAAGAGCCTGTTAAAATCAGCCAGTAGTTCACTTTTCTAAACACATGAGCAAGAGGTTTCACATGGTAGATTTGTATTCCACAGTCTGGATTTCCATGTGAGGTTATAAAGCTATTTGGCATTAGTGACTCAACGGCAGGATATATGTGCATATGAACATCAAGAACTCAGTGAAAGCTAGCAAAGTTTATTTTGACAGCTAAGACAAAGTTTGTCAAAGGAAAGGAAGACAATATGGAACTAATGAAAAATCTGAGGGATCATGGATAAAAATATGTGTGGAAATGTCTAATCTTTGCTGTAGTCTGGTTCTGTGGCATGGACGTTCGTTGCTGGTTCAGTTACATCAGGTATGCTTTTGGAGTGCATCTTAGGGTTTCAGCTAAAATCCATGGAGTCCATTTCATGAGTCTGTGTGAACCTAAGCAGAATCAATCGTGAGATTTACTTTAAAAGCGCAATTATAATTTGAACTAAAGTGCAGATGTAGACACACCATCTGTGTCTGCAGTATGGACAGTACTGGTATTATAATAAATAACTACTTGCTCTTTGAAAAAAAGCTTTCCAAAGGGACTCCTTCAAGCCCTCAGGACTTTTATCTGGCTGTCTACTCTGTCTTTATGTGACTCCTTTCATAAGCTCTTTCCTCTTCCCTAGAGCTTAATATCCAGTGCTTATAAATGTGGCTATATAATTTTTCCTGAAAATAATCCCCTTTGTCATCCCTGCTCCTAAAAGAACCATCTTGTCATATGCATGTATAGAAAGTGTTTTTCACATTTAGATGAACATATTTGTTAATTTTCACTGTCACAAAACAGAGTACACAGTGCTTTCCTGTGAAAGACAAATGACTTCCTGCTTTGGTTGCTTCTCTTGTTGGATGACATAATCTTGGTATGGCTTTTATTGTTAGTGATCAATCTGCTCTTAAGCAAAAACTGACCTCTTCAATACTGTCTCCTACTTGGAATGAGACAGTATTCTTTATGTTTCTGCTCATTTTATGTCTATAACCTCCTCTAAAATGGGATGTTTAATTGTTTTTTTACTTGCTTTCTTCTGGCAAAACTAGTTCCTAGCCCTTTGCTTTTAAACTCACCCCTTGACACCAGTGATACACCTCTAGAAACCACACCTGGGATATTAATCTTTCACTTCTGGAGTCATATTCTTGTCATTTATTCCTGGTTCTTCTTCTTTGTATTACTGACGTAATCCCAAACCTCATGCCAGAACAACAACTGTCTGTGGATGATTTTGGTACATTGCTCTGATGGGTGCAAAATTCTTTATATTTATTGTGGGCAGAACAGAAACTACTGATTTATATTTTGCATGCATTCTCCTGCACTGGCTTAGAAGTATTAAAAAAAAAGAAGGGTAAAGGGTGAGGGAAAAGTGTCACAAATTTATTTGTTAATGATACCTCCTAAGTTTCTGGGTTACTAGGAGCTCCTGCAAAAATGTCTCTCAGCCCCTGAGTATACAATGACTTTCTAGTACAACATACTTTGTAATCCTTCTTGTGGTGTCTTAAGATACTTATAAAGCTGGCTATAAAATAACTAAACATTCGTACATCATCTACAAATTATAAGATAGAAAAAGACAAAAAGCATGAAAACATTTTCTGGTTAAAATTATACTTGGAAAGAATGAGCTTCATAAAGATTTTATTGCTTTAATGCTGTAGCCACTGTAAGAAGCATTCAGGAGTCCAGTGTCCAGTCAAGATATTGAAATGTCACATGATACGTCTGGAGATGTTCTTACTCTTCAGCTGAACTTTCTGAATTCCCTCAACGTTTGATCAGTGACCTTTAATCCCTTTTCTCATAAATGTTATGACTACTCCTGCCCTCATACAAATCTTAGCAGAATCCAGAGAAGATCCAACAAAACCAGGAACAATGCATGATCAGGTCAAAGTAAAAAATGCCTAAATATGCAATATTTTATCAAACCCAGTTTGGTTTTCAGTAACAACTGTTCACATAAGCATGCGGTTAATACACTTTCATATCTACAAGTACACACATTTCTTTCTTTGTTGTGTCAATGCTTTTGAAACTATTATCATTGGCTTTGGTCCTAGTCTGCAATACAGGTAAAAGATCTCTGAGTTGTGTTTCATGCAGGATCAGGACTGTCCTTTTGATGTTGATTTGCTGTCTCGTTCCCAGGCTGGAAATCTCTGTAGGCTCTTGGAGATTGAAACTATTAATTTCCTTAGGCAATACAGGCATCTTTCACCACTCACCATTTTTGTACCATGTCACTCTTTCAGAGTGGCCCTTCATCTTATTGCTGCATTTGCATTGCTGAGTTGATGTCCTTCTCTTTGGACTTAACCACTCTGTCTTGCGACTTTTTCCTCCAGCGTGTATTCCTCTCCTTTAAATATTTTGTGTGAGCCAGTTAATTCTTAAGCTTATATGTGGAGATGGGTATTTTTACAACAAACATCTGTTTAACATTTATCTGTTGCTGATATGCACAACGTGAAGTTGTGTTTGCCTTAGGTCCCTCCTGGAAAATATTTTTTGCTGCCTTTTTTTTCATTTTTCACTTCTCAGCTTTGCATACTGTAAATAAATTTGAACTCTGAAGCCATAACATTTATATCCAGCTGCCTTTCTCCCTTATCCACCCCTGCTCTCCTTTCCTTAAAGGTGGCTATTCAGAAACATCTGCTTTCTATTACTGTGTCAAACAGAAAACAAACACAGTACTCATAAAGAAGTTTCTATGTTTAACCTTTGCATGGCAACTTTCAGAAAAAGAGGACCTCACAGCTTTTTTCTTGATGAGCTTTGTTATTTTCTCTCCATAAACTCCCAAGAAGGCTTTCAGCAGCTCTTCCATGATGCTTGGTTTCTTGCCTGGAAGCTCAACCTCCTGAAATACCCCATTCTTATACTCTTCAGCCTTAAAGTCACATTGGGTGATGTACTTACCACAGTAACTGGAAAATGCTGTTACAATAATGGATGTTGTTTTAAAAATTATGCAATATTTCAGAACCTCCTTGTTAACACCACTAACAAGCAGTTTGTTCCCATGAATTCACATCATGGTTCTAAATGCCCATCCAGTTGATGAAAGCTTGAAAGCAATCATTGTTTCAGCCTGCTTGGTAGGTGTTCTTTCATTTTATCTACAGTTACTTGTGGTCTGGGTTCAGGAAGATGGAACAGTTCTGCTCCTTCCCATTATCCAAGAAGTGTTGAGGAAGGAGAAGGTGAAAGCTATTTGCAAAAGCTCTAAGTTGATTATATTCACTCTCATTCTGTCACTGTCTTAATTTACACTCTTACCTCCCATTACTCACAAGCACCAAGTATGTCTGAGTGTGCTGGCATTCTGTGTGACACAAAGGACCTGGGGCACTGGCTACTGAGTCCTTGTCACAACCCTGGGGTTATTCAGGATTGGCAGTGATGAACTAGTTTTTGAACAAACTTTTCATGTCCATTTATGACTAGTGTTTTGCAATTATCCTTCTCTTGTGATAATAGGAAGGTTAGTATATATGATGTTCTGCTGTCTTGTCAAGGAGAGGCCATTCCTCTGTCTTATTCAAATACTACCAGGTAATGTGGGATCGTGTTAACACTGAGAGAGATTTAAACCTTCAGTTTAAGGATTTTCTTTGTTTCGAGGAAAAAAGCAATGATATCATTATCATGAGTATAACAATATTTTTAATTATTTTTTTTTCAGCACTGGCCAGTTTCAGAATTCTTATTATGTAAAAATAATAATAATTAAAAAAATATTTTTTTCAACTGAGTAGGTACTTCCTCTGCATCCTCATTTATACTCCCCTGAAATAAACTGTGAGATTTTGATGCCATTGTGTTTAAGGAAGCATATACATGTCTTATAACAAAGACTTGAAGAAAACAGGCATTGTATACTCATAGTGTGAGAAAATGCTGATGGGTAGTAGCGTTGAATAGACAGCTGCATACTTGCTGGTTTTGTTTTGTAATATTGTACCCCATTCGTATTTGCTGTGCTTGAAAATGTAAGAGTGTTCAATTTTTGTATTCCTACTGTGGACTGGATTCCCGGGTTCTCTAAATGGGAGTTGTTCTATTTTGAAATCTAAAGTACTTCTTCATTGCACAGCATTTAATATTAACTCTTCTGTAACTCAGTGCACATGGATTTATATGCTATCTGGCTTCTGCTTTTTTCTTTTCCATTGCTGATTTGTCTAAGAAGATAGGTGTAGGTGGATAAACGCAGGCTGAATGGATGCCAGATACAGAAACAACCTGTATGATGCAATCTGCAGAGCTCAGGAGCGCTAGTGATAAAAACAGACTCATAGCCCTCTTAGCAGCAGGAATTGCCCCCATGTGATGTTATTTGGCACCATGTGTTTTGTGTATCAACATTCTTGACCGTGCACAGTAACTTCAGATGGTTTGTAAGAGTAACAGCTAATCCTGCCCTGGTTAAAAAAAAATCCAATTTAGGTTAGGTGGAATTTACAGACAATTTGTCACTGCTCTCTAATTGAGTTTCGCTGTCATTTTGCCCTGTACTCTGTAATCACAATTCTCCTGGAAGTGGCTGCCATGTGGGATTGGACAATGGAATGTTCCATAGAGAACAGAAGCACACAAACATCTTAGATCCATGTGAGTAAAATACTAGTGTAGGATCATGATTTTCAGGAAAAGAAAATCATAGAATCATAGAATAGTTAGGGTTGGAAAGGACCTTAAGATCATCAAGGTCCAACCCCCCTGCCATGGGCAGGGACACCTCACACTAAACCATGTCACCCAAGGCTTCGTCCAACCTGGCCTTGAACATTGCCAGGAATGGAGCACTTGCAACCTCCCTGGGCAATCCATTCCAGTGCCTCACCACTCTAACAGGAAAGATCTTCCTTATATCCAATCTAAACTTCCCCTGTTTAAGTTTTAACCTGTTACCCCTTGTCCTGTCACTACAGTCCCTAATGAGGAGTCCATCCCCAGCATCCCTATAGGCCCCATTCAGATACTGGAAGGCTGCTATGAGGTCTCCACGCAGCCTTCTCTTCTCCAGGCTGAACAGCCCCAACTTTCTCAGCCTATCCTCATACGGGAGGTGCTCCAGTCCCCTGATCATCCTTGTGGCCCTCTTCTGGACTTGTTCCAACAGTTCCATGTCCTTTTTATGTTGAGGACACCACAACTGCACACAATACTCCAAGTGAGGTCTCACAATAGCAGAGTAAAAGGGCAGGATCACCTCCTTCGACCTGCTGGTCACACTCCTTTTGATGCAGCTCAGGATACGGTTGGCTTTCTGGGCTGTGAGCGCAAAGTCCTAAAAGTAGGAGTTCTTTCTTTGTCTTCTGTATCAATCATCTAGGTTGCTCAGTAATTTGGAACTTAATTTCTTTATCATTAATTTCAATCAGCATTTATCATAAATTTCAATCAGAAGAAATGTAGTGTCTTCTTGCCAGAAACAGCAGAAACTGATATTCCATGGTTGGGAATTCCACTAGCAGCTAGTGTATCCTTCTGAGTCTGTATGATTCTGGGGCCTGCAGGGAAGCTGCCTCACATTTTGCAACAGTCTTCCATTTCCAATACTATTATCAGTGTACTCCTTATATCTACCTGGAATTGTTCCAAGCTGTGTCCATTGCCTCTTGTCTTATTCCAGTGTACCTCTGAGAAGGTCATATTCTCTTTCCAACTTGCTTACATTCATGCTGTAGGTCTTCAGAACAACCCATGTCCTGGCCATCACCACTTCAAGTTTACAGGAGGCTTCTAACTTTGGGAATATTTTTGGAGAGTAACTTGATGTGCATTTTTCTGTCAGCAGTTTTGGGTTGAACATTTTCCATCTGCATCTGCTCATTTTTGCCCTCAGAGCCACTCTATTAGGCTGTTACAGTTATGTTTCAAATATCTGATTGTTTTTTTCCTATGAGATACTGATATGGAGGGAGAGTCAGGTCTCAGAGAGAGATTAATGAGTTGTCTCTGCTCAAAGTTATTTATATACAAGGTTTTGCTTTATTTGTTTTGAACTGGGACTCCCTCTGCTTCATTATTAAATGATGCAAGGAAAACTGCCAGAAGCATAAGGAAAACCATGTACTTTTACACTTGCATTACTTCCATGGTGTTAACATGTGGCTTACTCAGTGAGCAAATGAGGGATGCAGACATATTTTTGTAAATATACTAGCTTTGCTTTTCTGGTTTGTGTAGACTTTAGATACATCTTTCTCATTAACTTCACTTTGGAGAGGTGCTGGGTGTAGCTAAGATGTAAGAGAGACTGAGAAACGGTGGAAAACAATTTTCCTTTTGTTGCTGAAGGGGGAATTTTTATTATCTAACTTCTTCCACATTGCTCTCAAAAATGCTTTTTTAGGGTTTTCTTAAAGGTGTCAGCTGTTATAAAATACATGTGAAATTTGAGAGATACTAAGTTGTGTACATACCTTATTTTCTTTCTTAATCCTCTGTTCAACTTAATGGTAAAAGGAACAAGCAGCATTGTTTCCTCAGCTTTGAAAATTACCATTAAATCTGTCGAGAGGATTATTACAGTTACAGAGCAATCACTTGCAAAATGAGTTGGTATGGCGAATGTTGCCTTTGTAGAATTGGAGGCATTTCATAACAGCAAAATTATAACATTAAAACTGTGAAACTGAGATAGTCTTTCTATTAAACTAGGATATTACATATTGAAAATACACTCCATATTTTGACAGTGTGTGTAAGCCTGCTTCTGCATCCTTGCTTATCTCCGTGTGGATTATTTCTAGAAAGAGCTATGGAGCTGGAAGAAGGAAACAAAGAGTGGAAACATTTTATAGCTCAGAAAGATGTCTTCCAGATTTGTGGGGAGACCTTAAAAACAGCTTTTCTTTGCCTGCCACAGCATAGCTGAGCCAATGTTATCAAGTTATGAACAGAAATTAAAATCTAAAATTCTGACTAGGCAGCTTATAAAAACTGATGTTGAATCTGGTCCGAATTCAGAGTGAAGGTGTTCGGGCTTGTCTCTAGTTTAGTAAAAGGAGATAGAGCATTTTGCTTAAGATCTGGGACTGAAATTTGAGAACTTCATGACTTCAGAACCTGGGTGTAGCATTTGTTCCTGGTATGATGCTCAGGAAGCCACGTGAGAAAATTGCCCCTTATGTGGCCACAGAAGTTCATTCTTTAGTCCAAGAGTTGATAACATCATGGTTGCATAAATGCTATTTTATTACGTTAAAACTCTTTACAGACTGATGTTTAGATTATTTTATCCTTTTCATAGTGCTAAAACAATATTCTGTGGGGTTTTTTTAATTGAAATCAACTTGTTTGTTCTAAGGTCCAAAAAATCTTGTCTCCAAAAAAGCCCTGGGAAGACCAATTAAAAACAAAAAAACAAACCAAACAAAAAAACCCAATAAGAATTTCACAGTCATTATCATTCATGTTCATTGCCATTCCCAGTATCCAAAGTATTTTATAGCAATATACTACAGTTAATAAATGGTGAATCAAGCCTGGAATTTTCAAAAACTGAGATTATAACAGAGCTTTAGATTCCTTTACCTGTCTGAATAAGGAAAGCAGAGTAGAATTTTTCTTTTTAAAGATTTGTTGATAAAATTATATATTTGAGTATGATCGGTCTAAAGTCTACAAAGTTGCTAGACTTCTTGTTCTCCAGTGAAAACCAAGCAAATACCCTTACTACCTTTCCTTCAGGAGACCTGGTGGCAGTGTGTCCACAGCACTGTGGAAATGTACTGCAGGTTGGGAGCTAAATGAGGGCTCCAAATGGCTGGATGGTAGATACTTGGCTACAGTGCCTGTGTGTTACCAGCTGAGTAACATGTTTCAGGCTGGATCTGTTAGCTGTAGACAGAATTGCATTACACACACTGAGCTTTCTGAGGAGAATGCTACTGTGAAACTGTGTGTGGTGGTATACATAACATGGATATATAGCTGTGTTAATTCTTGCTTCTCCATGCTCTGTTGGACTGCGCTAATTTTGTCACAGGGTTTGCCAGAGCTCTTAATGGATCACATGAATGTAGTCTTTAAACAAAGATGGGTGCTGCTTTTCTCAGCTACAAGAAAACCATGTTTTGTGGTAATTCTAAACACACAAGCACATGTTTAATATCAGAAATATCTACATTTCTGCGTCTCTGCAGTAAAATACTGGTCTCAAGGTACCATTTACCCTCCTATAAGGACCAGAACAGGCAGGAGCGTGTTCATAGTATTACTGAGTTGGAGATGGAGAAACTAATAGAGACTACTTCAAATAACATTCATGCTTTTCGTGCCTTTGCATGCCTTTCTTGTGATATTATGTTATGCTGCTAGTTAAGGGTGTCTATGCATTTGTATTTTTTTTACACTTGCTTCACTAAATGAAGGGTTAATTTGTAACAAACTTTTAAATTAAGAGAAATGGAACATTATTATTGAAATGTATTAATTTCACACAACTCTGTTATCCAAGTGTGAAACTTTGGAAACTAGTAAAGGGTGTTCCAGTTCTAGTCCACCCATTAATAGCCACCAGGAGACTGAAATACAGAAATGGATCCGATCCTAGTCTGGAATATATTATGGTTTGTCTTCTCAATGGGAACTAATTATGTGCATTTAAGGGAGGAACTTGGCCATGCAGCAAGGTTTTTCAGACCCGGCTGTATGGCCAGCCTCCTGAGACGAAAACAGAAACTATACTATGCCTGTTGTGGGACTACGCTTCTTGGGGGAAAAAAACAACCCAAACCATATTTCTCATCCCTACTCTCCTTAGTGCAATCATCTGTTCTTCAGCTTAGTAAAAAAGGTTTTGAGACACTTTGTCTCTGTAGTGGTTAAATGTCTTCTGTATTGTTCTGATACACAAAACCATATTTCTCTCAGCTCTTGAAAGTTCCTGAATATCTGCCTTCTGTATGTTGCCAGGCCTTGTTTTGGTACCCCAGAAATATTAATGGGACTTGCATACTCAAGAGGCTGTTAAAATGCACCTAACAGACTGTTCTTTCCTCCTTAAAAGTATTTGGTTTAAATATATCATGCATACTGGTTACATATATTGAAAGAACTTGCAGAGAGGTAGTCCTTGCTATTGCAAAACTATTGATGAGGAGAACATTCTTTAATATTGAGAAGATTTTTCTGGAGAGAGCTTACTGAAAGTTGCTACGTGATACTTGGTTTTATTAGGTGGTGGCTCCACATGCTGTGGGATGAGCATTTGACTGCTGGGTTTGTATTTACTTACAGCATTTAGCTTTGGCTTAATACCTAGAAAAGAAGTTGGAGTAAGCCAGTCACAGTCAATGCAACCGCTTACTGGGTGCCCTTTGCTAAAATCATAGCTCTAAATTAATTAAGCATTTTTTTGAAAATGATTAGAAGTGAATGTTTGAAGCACTGAAATAGTTTATTGGCCTCATATCCTGCAATACTTTGTCAGAGTCTGTCTTGAGCCTTAGTACTTTGGGCAAAGGGGAAAATTAGTATCTTGTAAGTGTAATAAGTCTGTAAGGTACTGTACAAAATTGACTCCCAAAGAAAGGGAGCTGAAGCTTTTTATTCACCATGGGTGGTATAGGTCTTACCTTTGGTTTTGGTGATAAACATCTGCCTATTGGATTTCTGTTGTGAAAAATTTCACTTATCTAAAATGGGGGAGCAGTATTGGAATTATTTTCTTCTGTTAGAATGTAAAATAATGAATAAATAATGAACTTTTTATTCGTATTGTTTTGGCATTGAAATTAAATTGCTAATAGCTTATGCATAGTCATGAATTTAACAAACTTAAAGACAAGATTATTAAGTTAGTAATGGTATAGCTGAAAGAAATCGCTGCATAGGTCCACTGTACAATAAAAATAGCAAGTAAAGATGCACAGTCTGAAGATCTTTGAATTTGAAGTGCAACAAGAAGGAGCCTGTCAGAAAGAGACCTCCTGAGCACCTATTACCCAAGTATTTAGAAGCTTTCTGACTGAGGTAATTGCTGACTGATCAGATAATCACTTGGATAATCATTTGGCATTAATGGTTCAGCTCCCACACATGTTCTGTTAAATAACCTCCTACCTCTGACTGATGGGTGGTGGTCTGATTCTTATGAAGTTGTATGGAAACATACAATTGGGGGTAAAAGTCAGATTCACTCTATATAACTCTATCTGACCAATCTTAAGCTGGGACACGTAGCTCTCTGAAGGTGACTATGTCCTTGCTGTAAAGTGAACCAAGGATGACTAGCTTATGCATAGACTCCACTTAGGGCAGATGACTCTCAGATACCTCTCCCCTTCACTGTACTCCAGAAGCAGGTTCAAATCACCTCCTTGCACATATCAGTTACCTCTAACTCTCTGGTAGATCTAAATCATCGGAATCTCAATAACCAGGTCATGCACATTATTAGATGAAATAGTTTCATCTGGCCCTTTGGGCAATATCTGTCTGAAGTCCACAGAAGAAAGGGAAGCTTCTAACACATTTCCAGATACAGCAAATACCTGGTAATTCAACAAACTTAAACTGATGAACTACTGTCTCCACAGGATGGCAGTATTCCAGGCATCAGACACTTGTGCCTAGTTTATGGTAGAGTTTCTTAGGATTTTCACTGGCCCAAAAGGCAGTTTGTATCCTTCTTCTCTTAAAGCAATATGTAAATAAGTTGCATACAATAAATACACAAAATAGTCTTTGATGATACCAGTGGTAGTATTTTCTGACTTCTCTGAAATACATATTTTCACTGATGCCATTATTTTCACTCATTCATATATGGTTGTACTCGGTGTGTTTTGATTAGGTTGTAGTAAAAGACTAAAACATTCAAAAATTGTCATGAATCTGGCATTTCGTTTAGTCTTCACCCCTGTGAACTGCTGTGGACCTACAGAAGGTACCTTAGGAAAAGTGGTCTTGGGGAATACACTTGAGACAGATCTGACTGAGCTTTGATTAGGGAGCTATTAGTTGCAGCAACCTCTGTTATGGAAGGAAATAAAGAAAAGCTAAGAGGGAACTTCTGGATTTAAGCTGGGCCACAGAAACGTAAAATCAGCTCTTTGAACTGTAGTGTTAGATGGTCTCATAACTAGAGAAATTAAGGTCTTGTGAATGCAATACACTTTGGTGGCTACAAGAACAAGTCTTAGTTTTAACATTTCCTCGCTTCTCACTGGTTGGCTAAGGAATGTTCATATTTTTACTGAATTTTCACTTGTAATTCATATGCTGCTGAAAAGTACTCTGACACTGAAACTTTATGAGCAAAAATAGATTAAAAAGAAGACTTCAAACCATTTAGCGATATGTATTTGAGGATATTTGTGAAATGTTCTCTGGATAAGAAACTCTCCCATCTATAGAGAATCAATTATTCTTTACTGCTGGCTACTAGGCATGCTAAGTGTCATGAAATTGTAACAAAAAATAGATTTTTTAGGAAAGAAGAAATACCAAGAACCTCAGAATGACCTGCAATTGTATGCCTTCAGCTTATTGCCTCTAAAATAGTAATATTTTGGTAAAGATTGTATGTGGCCATAGCCTTTCTCTTAACGTAAGTGTGGGGAAAATTTAAGGTCATTTGTAAAATACCTGAAATAATATCATTATAAAGAATAGAGACATGAACATCATAGCACACTAAAGGACAGTGAGTGAGTCCAGGTTAGCTTTTAAGTAAAAGCTTGTGAAACGGGAACAGAAAGATCAAAGAAGTAAAGGGAGCAAAAAAAACCAAAACCAAACCAAACAACCCAAAGCTATCTAAGAAAGCCCAAAACAGCATGAAAAAACATTTTATTTAGGAGCATAATAAAGAACAGAAAGAATATTTGAGCTAGGTACTGACAGGAAAAGGTGCTTGGATATACCTGTAAAGCTTAATTTTTGCTGAGTTTGGGAAAACAGAACTTTTGAAATTATTTTCAAATACTTTTACAGCATTGCATGGCAGCAGCTGACTCTTGGCAGTCTAGTTTCTGCCTACAAGCCTTGAATAGTTTGGTTTTTTTTCGTAGCATATCTTGCCTAAAAGAGGCTTGGACTTGGGAAATTGTCAGCTGAATTTACCAGTGATAAATAATTCCAACTACAGCATTTAAAAGATGGATTTTTCTGAGTGTGCAAAGTTGTATCCAAAAACCATGTTATCACACTTCAAATAGAATGCTTTGAGAAGATGTCAGTAGTGCTGAACATTTGTAACAAAAATATGGTGTTTTGCACTGTAGAAAAAGTAAGAGTCTGGCTATCACCATAAAAAGAACTGTAAAGCACAGAGAATATATTTCTATCCCCGTACTTATCAGCATACTTCAGCTATGAGCCATATCAATCTGTGAAAGGCATCTTTGATCCAGCTTAGTATTTTTAGCAAAGAAAATGCTGATAAAATGTTTTTGCCCAGTCTATGAACCATCTGGTAGCATTTTTGAATTACTGGTCTGAAGACTGAGTCTTAGCTTTGAGGCTCTCTCATTGGTGTGAGATACTTGCAAACAACTATACATCCCTTCCAAACGGAAATATTTTCATCCTTCCCCTTCCTGTTTGCCTTTCACATTAACTTGCTGAGCTACTGCATGCATAAGTATTCTCAAGAATTACGAATTCTGGAGCTTGTTTCCAGTCTAAGGGCAGCCGTCTGATTTCAGATAGGACACTCAAGTGACTTGATAAGACTGAATAAAGCTATAGGTAGGTACATGACCAACTGTTAGAAAGAACCACACTTTACGTGTGTCCTCTTACTGTAAAGCTATACAAGAAAACAGAAATATTGCAAAATATTTGGGATGAGTGAGATTTTATTATTAATCTTTCTTATTATGGTGGTGCCTGCAGACCCACCAAAACTGGGACCATCTGACTGTTGTCAGACCTGAAAAGCTGAATTTTATACTTTTTAAAGGGTTCTTAACCCAAATCTCCTATAAAGTCAGTGGAATGTTTCCCATATAAGTTCAGTTGATTCTGTCTTACTTTTAAGATGAAACCGTACTTGCGCTATGCATGCTTTGATTTGAAAGCTGCAGGTGTCTTCATTGCAGTGAATTTGTCCTTTTAGTCTCCTCCAAACTGTATTTCCTTGGCTTTCAGCACTCAAAAACAGCTCACAGGTCCTGGGACCTGAAGACAAAGAAGCAGTGATTTGGGAGCGACCAAATACTGACACACAACCTACCTGCAGATCAGTTGTTCGTGTAAGCTACCCTGGTGGTCTGTTCATTCAGAGTAATTTTCAGAGGTACTGATGACCCTGTGAGATGCTAATGACACTTAATGGCACAGAAGAACTGCTTGCATAAAGCAGAGAAGCCAAATCTAAAAATGGATCTGGCAATTTTGCATGTAACTAGAAAGATCATTGTTAATGTAAGTAGAAAAATGTCATGTAATTTAGTTTTTCCACAGCAATCTGTAACGTCCCCTCCTTCCCTTTACACTGTTGCCTAACCATATCTGGATTCCTGAGATGGAAGAGAATGGGCTGCTAAATATTGTGGGAACATGTGGGAATGTATGTTTATGTTTAAACTCTATATCCTTATATGTATGTACATCACTTGCAGACCTGCGTTTAGTAGTTGTCATTACTCACAGACACACATATCTTTTATCACTGTTCACATCATCTTTAAATTTAAAGCCTGGAAAGAATGTATTTTGTAACAGCAAACATCCTTCCAGCTCCAGGTGCAGAGGACTATGTCCAGGAATGCTCAAGGCTAAAGTGCTTTTGAAACTGCAGTTTTGTTGCCTTATTAAAAAAGAACTGGCCATTGTTTAAGGGAGTTGGCTAGAAGTTGGTTTTGGTTCCTATTCTGCTAAAAGACATGGTCTAAGTCTGGGCAAGTCACTGGGAACCTGTGTCCTGTGTAGAAGATGAGAGAAAGGGGGGGAGGCATACAGTGATTTGTATGACTTCACTCAGTAGTAGACCAGAGTTTCTATTTTTCACAATTTAAAAAGTTATGGTTGGCACTGCTTAAGGCTGTTTCCTCAGCTGGCATATAGTTCCAGAGTTAGCCAAAAATTCTGTAGGCATAGCAAAGAATCAATCTGAGAGAAATTACACATTTACAACACTCAGCTGATGTTAGAGAAGCTACACGGATTTATGCTTGCTGAGTAGCCAGCCAGTCTTAGCAATTAGCTTGCACATTGTCTTATCCTAGAAGCAGTGCTGTGGAATAAATGAATTAAGAGTCAGTTGGGTTTATCTCTTTCTTTTGGGTCACATTTTAAAGAGGCTAGTAGTGATACTTATTTTTATAATCTGCCCTGTTTTCCTAAAACAGAACCTACATTCATAGTGATTTTATCTGAGAATACTTTTTTTTCTGTTCTTCTCAGGACAGAAATTCATCACACTGCCATGTAGAGAACATACCAAAATGTTCAATCATTTACTATAGCAGTTTACATTAAGTTCTCTCCTTGAGTATCATTGTGACTTTGTAGGTCTCAAGGGATTTTCTTTTACATAATTTCTGTATTCTATTGCTCTAAAAGCTAAAAATTTTACACACTATAAGGACTTAATTGAAAGTAGAAAGAGAGAGAGATGGAATCCTTGCAGCCATGGTTGAAATAACGGGACTGTTTAGAAACTATATTTTAAAAATGGAGTTATACTGAAACCAGAATCACTTGTTGGTTCTTGTAAGTATTGCTTGTCATTGGGGAAGGGGGTGGGGGAAGGTGAAGCTTGGGTAAGATTAACCCCAACTGTTACTAGGGTTCACTTGCCAGAGGTGTTTACTACCCCACTTATAGTATGGCTATAGAAAGAGCAGCATTGGGATTTGGCACATATGAGTGTGTGAGGACACTGCATGGGAAAGATTAAAAAGAGGTTACAGTCAAGGGAGCAGGCTGCTGCCTGAAGTGGATCTTAGGCTGACAGATGAAACCTGAATTATTTCAGAAAATTATTTGCTGTTTCTGCAGTTGTCTCATGTGTCCAATGCAGTGTGTGCCCTGAGGGAACAAAAACATCCAGTAAGGGGAAAACAGGTAGTATTGGAATAGCTGAAATTGAGCACATAAAGGTGATCATTCTGGTGACCATTCATGATGACTACAGGAAGTTTTTTCTTGTTACAAATGCAGTTGTATAGTATATTGTATAATATACTAGGAAAAATAGTTTCCATGCTTCTTTGTAGACTACTGCTGTAAACCACAGTATCTCTATCATAGTTCTGAAATATCTTGGGTTTGGAACTTCGGCAGCCAAACCTACTATTCTTAGAGAATTGGGAGTCTTACGTTTACATCATATATATGTTTGGAAAAGGGCTGTACTTGACAGGTCTAATAAAAGTTGTATTTATAGATATTTATAAATAGTAGATTGTATTTATAAACATAATCTCTTTAGAAAGCTTGTTGTCTCAGGAGAACTGCATAGTACCATTAACAACCTTCTCCCGTTCCAATTTCTTTTTCTTTTTTTTTTTTGAAGAAAGAAAAAAGTTTAAGTTTTTAGCTTACATATGATAAAATCCTGAGGATGACGGATGTCCTTTGCTTTTAAGAAGTGGCACTAACAACACTACTAAGCAAAAGTAGTATATTATAGAAAGTTACACTGACCTAAATTCACCTTTGAAAAGAGCATGTCAGTAAGCACGAAGGTTTGCTGTGGCCTGATCTGTTAGTTGTAACATCATCTGGAATACTGCACTTTCATCAGAAATTCTTTCATGAACTTGACAAAAAAACTAATAAATGGAAATAACAAGGTTGTGTGCCTATATGCCAGTAATGATTTAATGTACTTACATTCAATACTGATATGCTGATGGCCTATAGCAGCCACAGCAGGTTAGAGCAGTCTGTAACCTATTTTCTGAGCTTTATTGCTCATTTTTTAGACTGGTAGTGTCTCTTACTACATGGAAAGGAAATTGCTGTTTTGCTGATAATCTGTTTTAGTTACTTACTTCAGATTCTCTTTTGCAGTCCATCATTGGTCTGTGCTCAGTATGTCCTCAGGAACTTTTAAATTAAGGAGCCCACAGTTTATATGAGCCTGTCTGCTTCATCGCCAGATGTTACCTTTTCCCCCATTAATGTCTTTTGAAGCTTTTGATTTCTAGCCAAATATCTGACAGTAAAATCAGTATGATGTTTCTATCCCATTTTTAGATGTAAGTTAATTAGACTCCCTTAGGGCCCCAAAGAAAAGCCTCTTATCTTTTGTCAGCTTAATTTCTCCTGTATCCGTTTGCGTTAGTGCTTTGTAAAAGAATCTTCCTATTCTATTGCTTGTTTAATTTTTTTTTTTTTTCATCTTTAGTTGCTCTTTACAGTCTTGAGAATTTATCTTGAGAATCCATCTCAGACCAGTAATCTGTGAGGAGTTAGAAAACAAGATTTTAAACTTTATTTCTCTTCATATTTCTCCCTTTCTCAAATTCATGACACTTGCTATGTACAGGGTATATTTGGGGCAACTATGATCTATTAGCAGTGTTAATTATATCAAATTGAAATTAAGATGAAAGAGAGAGCATAAAGCCTCCTCCCAATTATGTCTTCGACCTTCTTTCAATCTGTTTTAACAGGAGAACATGTTGCAAGGAAAATCTGGAAAAGGGAAACATATGAAAGGACTGGGTTGTGAAGAAAGGGAAAATTAAAGTATGTGCATAGGATTGTAAATACCTCATTTGTGTATACATGATGTTATTATGTTACCACTAAAACACTGAAATGCTACAATGATGAAAATTTTCCGTATGTTCAAAATCATATGTTAAAAATGTAATTTTGAGCTCCACCATCCAAACGTGAATTCTGGGTCTGCTTCCATCAGTATCAGTGACAGTTGTATTCATTAATCTATGTGAGGTAGTTTGGGATCCCAGTTAGGCAGTCTGAAGGAGTTAAACATTAGATTCTCTGGTCTCCAGCTGCTCATAACTTTTTTGGATATTCTTGTCACTAATATGAACCTCTAACATTTGTGAAACATTGCGATTGAGAACCAATTTTATGGAACTCATGAGAAGGAAAAGAAAGATTATGCTTGACATGAAGAAAGGTTCAGGGTTTGTTTCTTCTTTGTCACTGTCTTGTCACTGCTCACACAGTGTCCCTAGCTGCTGCCATTCTGTAGCTCAGTACCACGTCTTTTCAAAGCATAAAGCAGAGCAACTGTGATGTTAAATTAAGCTTATGTCACAGGCAATTGTGAGAGGAAAATTGTGCAAGAATCAAAAAGAATGGGAAGCAGGAGGGAAGGAAGCTCATGAGTGTTAGCACATGCTGTCATCTACAAGGATGTGCAATTCAGCTTTTAGAAAGGTCGTTTTTCTTCCTTGTATTTATTCAGCTGCTTCCAGTTTAAATGAAATGGTCATTTGCTGAAAACTGATACTAATAAATTGAGTATAATGATGGTTGAAACATTTATGAAAGGCAAGTTAATGAGGTTGAGCTGTTCCATCTCTTCATTTCCAGTCACTCTGTATTTCACAGAAAAATGCTTATCTCTAGCCCTCCCTCATCCAGGAAATGTGTTCAGTATTGCATTGAAACTTATGGTAGTTTTACAAACAAACACACACCTCATAATAGTTGCAGTTATTTATCCAATATATTATGATTTTGAATAAAGGAATATATCGCTTAACTGCAGTATTACCGGTTACACCAGTAACTTCTGGTTTTGGTTGGGGTTTTTTTAAAGAAAAAAAAGCTATACTATGCAGGTAAGCATAATGTGCTCTTTTGGTATGGTGGATGCATTTACCACATCAGGAGTAGTAACAGGACACAGATTGGTATGAAAGGCACAAATGGAAACAGGTCTAGAGGATTCATCCTAGTGGTAATGGTTTGTTTGTCAGTCTTTAAATGGGTCCATACACAGGAATGAAAAGATCAGGAATACCCCAAAGCAATGTTGAAAAATAGCATGTGTCTAAATGTAATAGGAAGGACATGACTTGTAAAAAATTCATCCAAGAGGAGACTAAACCAGATGACCTTGAATTACACGAAAGTATATTGACAAAGAAGAAAACAGAGTAAGGACTCCTCCACTTCACTTTCAACACCTCAGCTCCAAAGCATAGAATAAACTTGCTATGTTAGATTTCACTGTAAAAAAAAATTGTACGCCTCATGTTGCAGTGGGCTGAAGCAGTTTCCGGCTTTCATTGTGCTTCACTATTAAAAGAATTCTCTGTGGTCCTGTAATATATGTTGGAACAAAGCCATTAACCCCTTCACATCTCTGTCAGAATGTGATTTTCCTCTGAAAGTGAAGAGCTCTGTTTATGGCTTTACAAAAGTGAGAGCTCTTAGGAGCTCTCAAGGTTCATTCAATTGTCTACAATTGCTTTGAATGGCAAGGTAAGTGGATAAATAAATTACCAGGCAGCACTTAAAAATAGTCAGAACGCTCAAAATCTCCCACACCAAATAGCAGTAAACAGGGCTGGGAAGGATCCCAGGAGGTCCTTACAGAGTTCTGAATATTCCTGAAATACAGTGCTAGCAGCTGTGCTGCTGTGTGAGTACAGCAGAGCTGCATTCTGTTGACTAGCACCTTGAAATAAAGAATAATGGATCTCATATAGGAGGGATCCTTTCCTCTGTTTTTCCTGTGCTTCCATAGCAACATAACTTCAGCTAAAGTTTTCCTCTGTCCTGCATAAAGCAAAATGTATTCATGCTTCTTGGGTTGCTTAGAGCTTGCTCTGTTTGTACCTTCACCTTCACACTGCATGAGGTCCCCATCAACGAGTTCCCCATCAGCAACGTCCCATTTCTGTCTGTGTAAAGGATGGTGCTCTATGTGTGAGACACTGTGTAGTACACCTAGTGTCTCTGATCTTCCTCACTACCTGCTTCTTCCAGTTCTCTTTTTGCTAACAGCAGTCATGTGAGAGGTTTTGTTTTATCACTTCACTCCCAAATTCACCGTATTCCTCCTGCCATTGTCGTGTGTGTGGTCTCTCTATCCCTGTGTTTCCTGATCAGAGACGGGAGTAGCATTCACTATTTGACCTTTGCCTCTGTACTATGTGTCATTCAGACTGCTCTACTGAGGTGTTGAGCAGAGGTCTTGTGCTGTGACAATCTGCTAGTGAAAGCAGTCATTTGCTCTGAGGTAACTGTAGGAAGTGGAAAATACCTTTCATTTTCCTCCCAGATAATTGCAGTCCTGATTAGGAGACTGCTATTGCCTGAGATTCTGGAATTCATTTAAGTCACATGGAAAAGTTATCCCAAGAAGCACAGGTGGAGAGAAAAAAACACCAAAATCTTGTTGAGTTCAGCCTAAACTGTTACAAGCCAAACTTGGTGCTGCACTCCTCCCAGAACAGTGGGAAGACAGAAATTCAGCTTTAGTGCAGATTTTTTTGGGGGATCATGTGAGTGCATGATGACCTCTCGTGTGACTCAGCTGTAGCCACCAGTCCTCATCCTGTGAGGTGGCTGCAGAACGGAGTCCCTGAGCAGTGTGGGTCATCAGGATACTTGATAGCTTCATATTCTTTCTGTAGCCTTTCCTAAAGAAGTAAATTTCATGTAAATTAAGAAAAAAACAGCAAGCAGGAAGATTAGGAAGTCTGCAGGAGTGATTGGGGGGTCTCTCTTGTTTTCTGCTCTTAATATCACCAAAAGCTGCATGAGCCAGTAAAGTATCCGTGATAAGAATTTTTAACTCATTGCTAGTGTGGCAAAATCCTTTCCTCTCACTTCATGCACTTTCACTCTACTGACTATCTAAGTGCACTTTGGAATATGATTATAGGTCATATTCTTAAGGAGGATGTCCTTAACATAAAATAATATCCTAAAATATATTTTTAGATGCATTGCATAGTATGTATTCTTCATACACTTCAGTCTCTTCTTTATTTCACCTTACTTTTACAAAGTTCTCTAGTGTAGATAATACATTATATGAAAAACATGAAAACCCAAAAAGCATTCGTCCTTGTATATCACTGTCTTACTTCATGCCTGTTCCTTGTTTGCTTAAGCAGCTGCCTTTTAGGATGCCAGTAGCTTTTTTGTGAGTCAAGAGGGATCTGGTATTCTTCTGGTTGAATTATTTGCTTGAGTAAGAACATCAGCATTGCTTGTGTTTCCTTGTGAAGGTCCAGCATTGCAAGTTCTGAAGGTGCTGGTGACAATTTGTTATTATAATACTGCAAAATAACAGTGTAGGATAGATACAGTAGGAATGGGATACAAAGTACTGGTATGATTAATCTTTTTTAGAGCATGCTGTTATGGATTTTCTACAAATCATAACTGGTTTCTGGATGGAAGGTGTATGTTCAAATGTTACTATACACAGCTTGTCCTACTCTGCTTTTGATGGCATCTGCTATGGTCGTCTGATAATGTTTTTAACTTTTTAAATATGCTAATGTTCATACCATGCTCCACGAATTCTTAAACAGCTTTTTGGCCTCAGGGATGAGATTTCTGGGGTAGACTAGGTCTTTTTGTATAAGGATTATGCTCTTAGGATTCTCAAATGTGGCAAGTGTGAAAGAGCAATTCATATTTAGAGTGATGATTTTTCTAGTCTCCAGAGACAACATGATTTAAGCACATCAAAGAAGAGGTTTTAATAACTGGTATCACCAGGTTAAAGCCGATTTTTTTTTTTATTTTTTTTAATAGCCAGCAAAAGCATTCATCATAGGTTAATGGAATATGGATTTGGGGTTTTAATACAACCACAGAATGGAATCACTGAATGGTTTGGGTGGGAAAGGACCTTCAAGGTCATCTAGTTCCAACCCCGTTGCCATGGGCAGGGACACCTTCTAGGAGACCAGGTTGCTCAAATCCCGACCAACCTGGCCTTGAACACTGCCAGGGATGGGGCAGTCACAGCGTCTCAGAGCAATCTTAGTAGTAGTGCCATGTCCTCAGCTGTGCATGGATCAAGCAGGGCCTGGGCCAAGCAGGGCTCTGGGATCTTGGCAGAGCACAGCCCCACCAGGCACAGGGCACCAGGCACAGGGCAGGGTGGAATAATGACTGGAAATGGCATTTTTCACTTTCTTACACTGAAATTTTTTTCCTATGGTGTGAATATGACATCAGCTTAGCTGAAATGTATCTTCATTTTGCGGGTTGAACTCGTGGAAAAAAAAGGAAATATCATATTTGGATTTTCTTTTGCTATCTTCCACTCAAATAATTTTTCCTTATACACTCAAAGTTAGTTCACTTCATATACCATATTGGAGATAATATGTTTCATGGCTTTTTAGGGCTCTCTTTCACTCACTTTACAGAAGTCAAAGATATGATCTTCGCACTGAGAAGTGAGGGAATGTGAGAGTTTGTGGTCACAGATAAGGTACACACTTTAACTTAAATCATCCTTGACAACATCAAACATCCAGGTGCAACATTATCTGACATAGGGAATTGAAATTGATGCATGAATAGTGTCATGATACATTCAGGTTAATTTCCTTCTTTCTTCCTTACTCACAAACTTTTTGAAGACATATTTTAAGTCTGCATTTATACTTTGAGTCCATTTATCCATTAACACTGAGCAGCCTGTTCAGAGGAGTCTTGCATAGAATGCAAAGTCAGCAGTAGCAAAACTACCATTTTTGTAGTAATGGTATGACTATATAGATAGATGAAGCTATAGGGAGTAGAGGTAAGCACAAAGCAAGTTAAGGTATGAATGAATAAGAGACCAATAAAGCACAGGCTTCTGTGTATGTTCTTGACTTGACACAGCAAATACAGAGTTGCTTGTCTTAATCAGAATTGATGTATTTATGATATGAAATAAGTTGATAGTGTACAATGCATAGATTTAGATTTCTGCCACCTAAATTCAAGGAATTTCTGTGATCAGACACAAGAGACATTCTGTTCTGCATTTTTGCAGTCACAAAACAGGCTTCCATGTTCCTTTATCATCAGTTCTCATCTGTCTAGAATGCAGTAAACGAATGACGTATCTTCCCCTCTTGCTTGATTGTAGACTAAATCTCGGTTGAAGAATCTGTGACATCTTTGTATTGTGTATTATGACATATTTCATAACAATAGGCTGTGATAACATAAACTTGGGATAGTACTATACTTCTAGTTATTACAACAGTCTTATTCAGACACATCTACCACAACAAACCTAGGGAAAATAAAGAAGCGCTGCTAATTGGTGGATAATGAGAAATAATAGAGAGGAGCAGGATAGTGATGAGGGCTGAGCAGTAACAGATCTGTATTTTAGGCTGAGAAAGCTGGGGCTGTTCAACCTGGAGAAGAGAAGGCTGCGTGGAGACCTCATAGCAGCCTTCCAGTATCTGAAGGGGGCTTATAAGGATGCTGGGGAGGGACTCTTCATTAGGAAGTGTAGTGATAGGACAAGTGTAGTGATAGGTTAAAACTTAAACAGGGGAAATTTAGATTGGATATAAGGAGGAAGTTCTTTACTGTGAGGGTGGTGAGGCACTGGAATGGCTTGTCCAGAGAAGCTGTGAATGCTCCATCCCTGGTGGTGTTCAAGACCAGGTTGGACAGAGCCTTGGGTGACATGGTTTAGTGTGAGGTGTCTCTGCCCATGGCAAGGGGGTTGGACCTTGATGATCTTAAGGTCCTTTCCAACACTATTTTATGATTCTATGATTCTATGATTATTGCATTCACTGATTTCCTTACTAATACTCCTTCTACAAGGCCTGTAAACACAAACAAAAAACTAAATGCTGAGTGTTGCAATGGATATTCACAAATACTAGCTTTGATCCAGGGAGGATGGTCTCTTTGGGTTCTGTTTACAGCCAAGGGTAACAGTCAGGTTACTCCTAAGCAGTTGCTCAACTCTGTTAGCTGTCCAGTGCCCTGTAAGAGCCTCTCCCCAGCAGTGAAGAGTGCTTTGCAGACTTTCACCAGCTTGAAGAACCTGTTCATTTTCCCAGTGGAAGTTCAGTCCTGAGTATAAGCTGCAGCCTCCTAACATTAGCCTCACTGTTCACAAGTATGTTTGCAGGTCTATTTCAAACATTTCACAGAGCATCCATGCTCCACAGACCATATGCTGAAAACCTCTGCCATAACTGGAAACAAGGGATACTAACCTCCCTAGGCTGTACTGAGCCTTTCTGAATATTTCCAGAGCTATTCCTCCTTCCTCATGCACACAGGACACGTCACAGAACACAACAGTGTGTGCAACTCTGTGTATGATGCTAATGGTGGTTAGTGCTGAGCATCAGGACAACTGTCTTTGTCTCACATTAGTTGTAACTTTCTCTTTTGCTCCTTTCCCTTCTTTTCCAGCTCCTTCATAAGAAAGGAGCCTTTAATTTGCTTGTCAGTGACCATTTGTATTTTATAGAGCTTCAAGGAACTAGAATAGGGAATCTTCTTACATTTGCTTATGAAATTGAACTCTGAAAGTCTGGGCAGCAGCCAGCCAGTTGTCAGATGAAAAATAAATTCTAAAAAGGCAATAGGATGAATGTTGTTCCCTTGCTGGGTAAAAGTTATGGGAAGAGTGGGGATTTAGCAATTGAGTTGAGCACTGCCATAGGAGAAGACTGTGATGCCAGTTTTTGTTTCTGCCTAGGAAGGTATTGCAAAGATTGAGCTATTCAGCTGACATAAGACTGAATTGCATAACAATGCTGTAGTAGCTGTTTGAATATAATCATCAACAAATGCCAAATGAAATACGTAGTAGCAGTATTTTACTACAGCATGTTTTTTTTTTTTTGAGGAAGTGGGTAGGGTAACATTTATAGTTAGAGATAATATCATTTTTTAGACTACTTGGTATAACTGGAAAAGTTTTTGGGTACAAGACCCCTTGTAAAGATCTCAGTGTAATAGATAATTCTTGTTCAGAAAGTAGCTCTTTGCTGATCTATAGGAAAAGGTATTTACATCCACAGTCTTTGTTCTTGATCTTAAAGTTTTGCAGAGGGTGGTGAAGCCAACAAATATTTCGTCAACTACACATTTACTTATTTTCAGAGAAGATTTCTTAAGCATTAGCAATGGAATAACAGGAACAGAAACAATGACCTCTGCTCTTACAAAAAAATGCACCTTTGCTTTCTATGGACATGTGGAAATGAAATCTATACATTAATAACCAACTGATCCAGTTTGACTCACTCTCCTGCCTAGGATGCAGAGGTAGGTGCCCACCATTAGGAAACACCTAACAAGTATATGCCAAAATGAGTATCTCCTCTAGTTCAAACTCTCTACTGTTTGATAAAGTGCTAATGAAAATGTTACTGGGAAAAAATAATATTTCACTGTTCCTAATTTTTGATCTTGTTTGCTTTCTAAATTACAGTAATAATACCTGAGTTGAGGTACTGTTGATTGCTTTAAATGGCAAAGATGATTTGTTAAGGTTATGGTTTTGCTCAGAATTGTGATGGAGTATTTTTCATGTGTCACCATATGTTTTGGAAACAGATATATTTCTGAAAATCATCATTTTTCCAAGTTTCTACTTAATGATTTTGAAATGTCAAAACATTTTACCTATAGTGATTAAGCAGAAATATAAGATGACAGATAGTGGTCTGTGTTACTCTTTGATTGAGCAAGCATATGGAAGCAGAATGTTAAGGTGTTTTCAACATAATCTCTAACTGTAGGATGCTATAAGTAAAACCTGCATGCACACTGCAGGAGCATTTCTCAAAGGTGCAGATCTGAAAATCTGAATGCAGCATCAGCAGCATGCAGTATCCAACAGCACTCAGAGAAACACCTCTGGCTATTCTCTGGGCTTTTATGCTTGATCTATTGGTTGGAAGTCCCCTTTGAGGAAGTTTAGGGGCTGGATGTATTAAAAGTGTTTGTTTTAACTTGCTTTAATCTTCAGAGAAGGCTGAGGGAAATTCCAAGTGGCTTAAAAAGCACAGAATAAGTAAAGTTTGGGGGCTTTAAAGCTGTTAGAGCTTTAGTTAATTTTATGGGCCTCAATATGCACATCTCCTAGCAGATACACACTGGTAAACAATCAAGCAAGTCTGAAATGAGTCCTTGCAAACCAGTGAGTTCAAAGAATGTCATGAAGCATTTTTCACTGTTTGTACTGTAGTGCTCTATGTTAATGTGATGGCTTGCCCCCACACCATTATAGGTTGTGATTTCTTATTCTGATGTCTGCTATTCTTTCACAAGGTGAATTTTAATTCAGATAGGTGTAAAGGTGGACTTAGTACCATTTCAGAATGTAGAGCTGAAACTTGGAATATTCTTAAGGTGCTTTGTGGGTTTCTTATGCATTTGTGGTTGTCCTGAAGTGATCCATGTTTGCCTGACCTCCTGTGTTTGCATAGAGACCTCAGATTGTCTGTGACATAACTAAAGACAATTCAGCTCCTGCCTTATTAAACTGATCCAAATCAGATTTGTGCACCTATAAGGCCATCAACACGGTTGTGTGACAAGATTTTGAATTAAAATAAAAATTATCTTCCGTTATTCTATTGCCATTTCTAATACTACATCTCAGTTTCTCTATCTGGTAAAATAGTTATGATTGTGCCTGTTCTGCAGTAGCTGCCCTGAAGTTTAATCTGATGCCTAAGAAAAGACTTAATGAACCTGAAATAGCAAATAATATACCAATTTGAATTTAAAGAACATAGAGAATCTGAATATAAAATTGATTTTTAAAGTACCATTATTATTTATTCCACTGGATGTAACTTAAGCCATTTCATTTTATTAAATTATCTTTGAATGCTTGCATTTTCAGCATGCATCTGAAGTCTTTAATACGATTTTTCTTTAAAAGGCCTCCCTGTTAGTGTGGTGGATTAACATTAGACTTCTCAGCCTGTAGGTCTTGGTGGTGTTACTAACACTATGCCTAGCTGAGAGAAAAGGAACTGATTAACTTGCTACAGATTTGGATGAAGAGCGATTGACTGGGTGTGCTTATTCGGTGGCTATCCAAGTCTTTACGTGATATGGTGTTTAAGCTATACTTGTGTGAACCAAGACCGCCATCCCATGGTCGCTCCCATACTAGTTTTCATGGTGGTTCCAGCAAAAAATGGCTGTCCCCCTCACCGCCTCTCTTTTCAGGGTGTCTATACTTGAGCGAAAGATAACACTTTGTCCTCATCATATTGTGAACACCAGATTTTGCCATGCTGTGCATCCTGTTAAACTTCTTCTCAGCTGCCAAATATCTGCAACTTTAGTTGCCTATGGCAGGAAACTTTCATAGCTCTGAAGCATTACTAAAGGGGAGGAAAGCACAGGGACAGTTTAATACAGCATTACAGCATAGCTAGATTAAAATGAGCCTGTAGTATAGTCCCCCAGGACAAAAAGTAATAGTCATTTTGGCATCATAAAGGAAGTATTTTGGATGCTGCTGCATCTTTGTTTGCCAAGCTTAATGCTGTAGCAGAACTGTGGCCAAGTTCATTCCTGAACCCCAACTTTTCTTGGTAGAGACAAACTGTGTGGCTATAGTAATTACGTATTACTACAGTACTTCAGTATGCTCAGCGTTTAGGGACCCATAACAGCTTATCCTTCATAGACACTTTTACAGATACTTTCTAAAATAAGCTAATATCAACTGCATGTTCCCCAAGTGGTGTCTGTAGAATGGCTTCAGAGGTCTGTTAAAGTAAGAGTACAGTTTATGTCTTCAGTAGAAACCCTCAAGGTAAATCCCAACAATTGGTGGAAAGGACTGAGCAGTTTTCTGTTTATGAAAGTCAAGTAGCTGTTTGTTTGAGACTGCTCGAGAGTGGTATGTGTCCCACTCCAAATGTTGACTGCTGCTGCCAATTTTTGCAGAGCATTTACATAATTTTCTAATACAGGTTTCTGCTGAATGCATAATTCTCCTCGACTGCATTGTGCTTGATACTAATGAAATCTGAAGACATACCCATATATGAAATGTAAGGGCTGGTCTGCATAAGAACAATCTATAAATGTAAGGAAATAGCTGAACATGTACAGTCAATACACCTAAATTACTGTATTTTAAACTCCTCTGTGGATAATTCCATTCTTGAGTGGAGTCATTTTAGTTTACTGCAGACTAAGCCAAATGGTAAAATTACCTCACAATAGTATGTAATAGGCTCTAATTTAGGAAGTTTCCTTTCATGATTCTGGTTAGGCTTAACTAAGAAAATACTTTCCCCAACTGCTCATCACCATTCATCAGTCAAAGGCTGCTGTCTTTACCTGTACAGCTGATGCAGGTTGGATGAGCACTTTCTGCCCTGTTTTGGTACGAATTTGGGCAAACCACATGAATATCTTTTTTCTTTTAACAATGGACTTTGCATTGAATCTTTGAAAAAGCACTTTACCGGCTGAATTGGTAGAGTAACCTTCATTAGATGATACAGCAATAATCAATCACTGGAGGAAGGCAGGAGATAAAATTTTGAGCTGCTGCAAATGAAGATGAATTTCTTCATCCTGTGTTGTTCATGGACTCTTTTTTTTTTTTTTTTGCAAAGCTGGGGTTGGACCAGAATTAAAAGCAACTTCTCTTTGTAATTTACCAAAATTCCTTGAATTACCTATTGTTCTAACTGCTTTGGATTTTATTGGAAAAATACTATTGCAGACATGATTAACTGTGCTCATATCATGGAATACCTTTGTCAGAGGACAGTCAGCTTTGATGATGCATAGATGTAGGATAATTAGAAGTGCTTTGAGTGTAGCTAATTAATTGATTGCTAACAGCAGAAATTATGCAATATATTTATTAATGCATGCCCATTCTTCAGCTAGACCATAACCACAGCCTTGCTTAAATACAGTGATATTTCTAGGACCTACAGTCAGCCAGCGATTGTGATCTGTCCTGCTTTAGTCAAACAGGCTGAGAATATATCCTCTTGCCTCAGACATCTTGTTTGTCTTAGGAAAGAGGTGGGTACAGGCAGACCAGGACATTAATTACTTTATGAATAGTCTCTATCACTGCCGAGTATTGCTACATGATGGAATCTCTAAATGTACAAAACTGCTTTACTGGTATACCTTGTAATATCTTGTAATATTACCTTGTAACAGAAAGCACTATTAAGTATAATTTCCTCACTGAAAAAGGTAGAAACTATTAATTACTCTATTATTAGTGTAGATAATTTTCATATGGAGAGAGCACAGGTGGTTGATTTTATACATTTGAAATCGTGTTTGTCACATTAATATTGCAATCCAGCCAGTAGGTGGCAATAGCTATTTAATTTAGTAAACTAAGACAGCTATCCGGCTCATGTTCTCATGCTAATGTTAACTTTGGTCCATACAAAGTAACTTACTGCTGAAGAGTCTTACCCAGTGTACTTTTAGCTCTATAGTTGAAGTACCTGTTGTGTAGGCAGGCAATAATTTGTCAGAGCAGTCGGAGCTAGGACTAAAATTAAGTGCTAGTCTCCTATTCGTCTATGTATTCTATATATTAACTCATTAGAAACTTCTGAACATTTTTCAATTATTGTGTTTAAAATTGTGTGTTTAAAGCAGCTATGAACAAATACTTTCCCATGGACTCTCTTTCTGTACCACGTATGCATGCATTTGTACTTGCATTGAGAGAAACACCAGAAAGCTGTAGATAGGCATATGTATGCACACTGGGAGTATAGATACAGTATTATCTAAGGTACAAAATTACCTTTATTTTCTGTGGATGATGTAGAATGTTGTTATCTATAGGATATGAATAAGGAAGGGTTTGTATACAGCCCTTAAAACTGATGAGAATATAATAGTTGTAATGCTCAAGAGTTCTTAGGACAAAGTAATGAGGTGTTTTCTTGGATTGGTGAGACATTACTTTCATAAAGCATTATGTCCAGAGTTTTTGGCAACACTAGTGTCAGTAACTGCTCAGAAGTGCATGTAACAACAAAAAGGTCTGGTCCTTGACTTGTCAGTTGTTTAGCTTTGTTTTCTGCAAATAGACATCAGGTGGCTCTGATGTTTGGACCAACTGTTCAGCATTATCTTCAGCCAGAAATTTAATATGAGGTGAGAATGCAAGAGAATGTCCATGAGACAAGAGGATAAACAAGAGACAGATGGTCCATGTGTGAAACTTGCAATTCCAAACAGTGGATTGAGATGCTCTTTTAAAATGCTACTTCACAACCTTAAAGCAACTGAGAAAAGTTAAAATTCTACTAGCGAGAGAATGAGAAAAATTACTTTTGTCTTCATCAGAACAGCTCCCATACCAGTGACTGCACTGTGGCTACTGCCGTATGGCTGCAGGGACAGGAGAGAAAAACTGAAGCAGTTAAGTGTCCCAGGAGCTAAGCTCTTCTCATGGATGGAGGGAGAATGGAGAAGCTGGCTGCATCTGGGATGAAGAGAAAATGAATATGAGAATAACAACAAGCACAAAATATAGAAACCAACAGAATTCTTCAGAATTTGGGTTACCCTTTAGCTGTGCAATGTGTACCAGCAAGTGTGCAAAGAGGTGGTGGTAGGATACAGGACTTCTCTTAAGAAAATTGAAAATGTGTCATACCTCAAAAGAAGCGAACAGGCCATATGTTTTTGCCAGTTTAGTCAGAAAGGGTTCTTTGCTTGCTGCTGGAATATTCAGGTAGGAGCAAGTGACTCAGGCACATTTCAGAAAAGTCACTGATATGGTGAATACTACATTTGCTTGGTGTAAGCCCCATATTCAACACTTGCTCTGGCACAGTGTGCAAGTTTGAAAGTTACTTTGACCACAAAGACTATTTTTATTTGGTGTGTCAGGTTTCTTTTACTGCTCCTGTTGGAGCTCTTTAAGTAATTTAAATGCATATTGGAGCAAATTGTCGAGCACAGCTCTCATGTATCCTACATGAAGGATCTAAAGATGGGACTGTAAAGACAATTGGAGGGGAGGAGAAAATACAGTACACAAAGTCTCTTTTTCAGGACTAAACACTGATTCTTTATATCCCTGCTCTATACCATGAATACAAAGCTTGTGTCTATTCCAGGGCTGTACTACAAATTTATCATTGTCTTCTTTTTTTTATATTTTTTATTGAAAACTTTGAGAATTTCTTGGAAAGAAAAAAAAAACCAACAAATGAACTCTGAAACATATTCACAAAATAGGGCAGTTGTCTTGTAGAATATGATCTCCCTCTCTGAGCCATGCTGCCAGAACTCTTCCTTTTCATGAAAGGAAATTGCAGTTCCTGTGAAAGTGCCACAAATAACATGGATGGTTGGCAGCTCAGAATCATTATTGCTTGTTGAGTAAACATGTTCAAGCAGAGAATGAATAAATCCTCATCATAAGAGAGGATTTACAGAGGGGTAATAGAGAACTGTGTAAAGGTGTTGCTACTGTGCTAAACGTGTCTGTTACCAAACTATAGCAAAATTAACCCGCACAACTACTTTTCTCTATGCAAAGCGTGTGTACAGCAGGCAGATGTGGGTTGTCTGTGTCTAGGGAGAGAGGAAATACAGTTATACATCAGGAAGACACAGGAGGTAAGGGCTGCTCTTCTGCTTTCTGCTACAGATTATACTATGAGCTGTTGAACTCAGCACAAATTGAACTGGTAAAGACCCCTACATATCCCATTTCCAAAGGCTTTTATTGTGTTTCAATACTTGATGGTACTGGTATATATTCAAATATTGTAAAAGAGTCACATGGTGTCTCCTGTCACTGAAGTTAGCTTTCTTTTATACTGGAATTAATACATTATTTAGGACTTTGCCGATTACTGGTGTCACTGACAGTACAACAGTGAAATCGTCGCCTGACCTTAAAACAGCAGCCAGATTGGATTGGTACAAGTTCCTGCTGTACAGTTAGGAGTTTGCATGCTTGAATTCACACTTCGCAAAGCTCTGGAGAAGTGACAGTTTCCACAGGACTGCAGGGGATGAAAGACGACCTTTAATAAGCTGCATAGCATACTGTCTAAGTAGGATGAATGCCCATATAGGCTGATGACCCAGAGGTAACAGCTTAGTGTCCTGGACACCTGATAGCAGAGTGGTCTCAATGCATGAACTTTTATTCAGGAATTCTCTTTTCTGGGGGTCCTTAGGAGGGCAAACCCCCTCACTTTAAGGCACAACTGAGACTAGTTCAGGCTTTTGCTTCTGAAAGTGCAATATGTTTGCTTTTCAGATAAACCTTTTATGTTTTCTATGGATAACAGTTGACTGATGGTGCGTTTTTGCTCCCTTGTCATAGTAATGCTCAAAGACTTTCATTCTGAGCTATTTTATGCTACCAGGAAAAACAAAAGTAGATTGCTCAAGGCTGTGCTGAGGCTGTAGTCGGTGAGGTGCAAACCAGATAAGAGGAGGAGAGTGCCAGGTAAGCAGTGTGAAGGCCAGTGCTTGAGCTGGCTCAGTCTGGTTTTTTGCTTTATTTAGAAGTGTTGACACACCTTAAGAGTGCAGATGATGTGTTCGACAGGCTGCATATGCATACAAAATGCCACTTCTAAATGGATTTCTCCTTCATTAAGGGAAGCATACACAGAAAATAGGGGTCAATACAAGCTCAGTCAGACTATCCTTAGCCAATGACTGTTGTATGACTGTAGGACATTATGCTCAATAACCATGGTAATGACCCCTGTTTTTTTTTTATAACAGAAAACCTTTCATATTAAATTAGATGGTTAATTCACTGGGGCATGTTTAATGTGGTAGAATTCACACCCAGTTGCAACATCTGGAAGTTAACATTACCAAAAGAATATGTTACATTATCAGCTGAGACCTGCCTGAGTGTTTCCCCTCCAAGTGAGTGAACTGTGGTTGGTCTCAGCAGTGGTGGCTGGTGCTCAGGATATACAGATCACAACTAAGTCTCCAGGCATCCATTAAGATACTTGCCAGCAAACACTGTAGTCTATTTGCTCCTCTAACGATAAATTATTTCTTCATTATTCTTCTAGAATAAAGTATTTATTGAGCAAGCTGGTCTAATTGAAGATGTCCCTATTCATTGCAAGGGGGGGACACCAGATGAGCTTTAAAAGACCCTTCCAACCCAAACTATCCTACGATTCTATGAATTACCTTCTTGCACTGTTTCCAGATTTGGGGTCTTTGTAAAAACCTGTATTACGTAGCTGTTATTTGCAATACATCAGTAGTGTGCAACTCAGTTTTTTCTGTTTATGGTAGAGTGTGGACTGGAAACCAAGCAGATAGTAAAAGTACATTTCAAAGCAATTAAATTCATATATGTAAGTCAAGCCAATTAATGCTAAGGTATAATCAGTCCTATTTGACCAGTGAATAAACTGACTAAGCAGCTAACAATGAAGAAACTGGAGTTCCTCTATATATGCAAGAAGAAATCTATTGCTTAGAGATTATGGAGCTTTTCTCCCTGTGGGTTTGTGAGGGGGAAAGGCTTATGCTAGCTTCACATATGCTACTAAAGATCAGCATTTTTTATTTCCTTTACACATTTATTTTCTGTTCTTATAACAGGTGATTACTTTAGGAAAATAACCCAAGTGGTAGGTCTGGAAAAAGAAATTCTGACGAACACCTCAGTTTTCTTCCAAAGGAAACCTAGTGATTACTACTTTGCTAATGCTGAAGCTGAGCTGGAAAAGCAGCTTTGAATTTAGGATAGCCACTGTTTGCTCTTGCTTGTGCCAGTCCACTCTTATCCCTTTATTTTAATAACTAGACTCCCAGTGGGGCAGGATCCTAGCCAGGCTTTACAGAAGGTGCCCTTATACTGATACTTTTTTTTCCACACAGACAATTTTTGCTCGGGTATTTGTATTTAACACTGCTTCAGATTTCCATTGCTACAGTATTTGAGTATCTTACTCTTAGACTAGATTTATTTATTTTTTTTCAGATTCCATACAAAACAGAGAATGCATGGTGGTGTTTTTTGTTTTTAAATCCTACTTGCATAGGGAGACGCCAGAAACACATTGATTCTGCAGCTCAAATTCTCAAGTCCAGTGAGGTGCCTGACTCCTACATGGCAGAAATTCCTCCGTGTGTTGGAGGATCTGAGTGTGACTTGGTTGGAATCACACAGAAAACAAGTGGCTGACTGGGGAATCTGGACAGTGAATTGGCCTCCTGAGTCTCCAGTGACAATGGACTTGGTGGGCATGCACTGAGCAGTTATTTGACAGAAAGGAAATGAAGGCAGTGAACAGGAGAGAACTGTATCTCAGCCTATGGTCTTTTAATGAGTCTAACCTGATCCTCTCTTTAAGCATAGCAATCAGCACCTTACAGCGTGAATTGTCATACTGAGCTCAGAGGAGGCATTTCATTGGAAGATGTTCCAATTCAAAATAGAGTTGCAATTTCAGGAACTGTGAGGCAAAGTGAAAGGAAAGATTGCTCACAACAGACATTTTTGAGACGTATATATTGGTATCATTGCTTCCAGTTTCTGACTCAGTGAACAACATATGCATATGTAGTGGTGCTTTCCTCCTGAAGTTTGCTCTTCTGACTGCATTTGCTGAATGAATTTTGTTAATCATCTTTGCTTTAAGCGTAAGAGCACATCTACACACATCACACATCTCGCTTTCCCTTTTGACCCACTAAATATTCCCTTTAATTGTACTCCATTTAGTTGGGCTGCTTGAACTCTGAAGGCTACAATATAATAAAATTAATTAGATGGGACATACCAAGATTTGAAAAGATGTTTCTGGAGGCTTGAACATTGGAATAAAGCCTTACAGAGTTTTGATGGAACAAAAAGTTCACTAAAAATGTATTGTGAAAAGCACAAACTACATAAATAGATGCCAGATATCTTTGCTATACTTCCTTGCTTTTGTTTAAGTTTAAAACAACCTTTTGGAAATGTGACTCATCTTCAGAACAGTGGCTCAGAGTATATAATCTTCACATATTACAGACTAACAGTATTAGATAGACCCTAATCATATTGACAGACGCTTCACTGAACAACAGTGGCTTATCATATATTTTAGTTGCTTCTACCTCTCAGCCAGAAAATATGAATGTGAATCTGGTGAAAATGTGTTTGGTGATCAATACCCTTTTTAGTTCAAGAATATCCATCCGTCTTTCTTTTTTACTCCATGCATCTTCACCATTAAAAGAGAAAATAAAACTTCAGTTTTAAAAAAAATCTGATGCCTAAGAACGATTATGTGACTTGTGCTGCAAAACAAGCAAAACACCAGCTGAATATTTTGTGGCTTAATTTCAAGATTCCCATCAGTGTAACAAAGAACACAATTGGGTTTTAATTACTGTCTTAGTACAACCAAGATGATCTAATAAGGCTGATTGTTTTGGTGCTTGCTATTACTTGTTTCTCGAAAATAAAAGCAAAAGTATCTTCCAAAATAGCATTAATATATTCTTTTAATTGCTAACTACTTCAATTAATTTCTTTATAAACTCTACAATTGATAGTTCCAATTAAGTCCTAGTTACTGCCCATAACATCTGGATATTGCAGTAGCGCACATGCTCTAGAAAAACATGCACTTAAATCAGTTATATCCTGAAGCTTAACATGGATAATACTAATATTCTTCCAAAAAAACCCAGAGAAAAAAAGTGGATGTCAGTGCTGCCAAAATGTGCACTAGGTATGATGTTAGGTATTTAACAGAAGAGAAATAAGAACACTGCCACACTGGGTGTCCTGGTTTGACCCTTAAAACACATGTTTAAAAAATGTGATTTGCAATAGAAGGTAAACAGTAATAAATGTGGGGAAAATTGAAGCACAGAGGCTGAAATACATCAATAATACAGTGGCAGAACGGTAATAAAACAGAAATATCTATCAATTGACTATGCAAATTATTCAGAGGTTCTTGGGCTGATTTTCTGCAGTGTTTCAGGCTGATAAAGGTTATGCCAACATAAAATCCACCCTTGTGCAAACCCCAAAGGACCATGACACCCCTTTACTTGCTTCTGGAACCTGCCCAGAGCCCCTGGAGCTCAGAGCTACCTGCCTGTGAGTCGAATGGCAAGTCACATCTGAGAAAGGGTTTAAGGACAGTTTCTGGCTGCCTCTCGGGTGTGTGCTTCCTGGCTGAGACTGGAGCCCATCTGTGCAAGCACCCTCATTCGTTTCTGTCCTGGCAGCAGGCAGCAGTCTGCTTAGGAGCAGTGCCACTAGCTGTGCCTTCCGGGAACAGAGGGGGATGAACACAATGTGTCCTTGCAGGGGTGTGAGTCACCCCGTGTGCCCCAAAGTGCAGGGACAAGGTTAGCACGAAAAGGAAACAGAGGAAAATGGAGTACCATAAACAGTGAATGCCCAGTTTAACAGCCATGAACTGTTCAGATTCCAAATACCTGTGTCAGCATTCATAATGCAATGTGTGTTTTCTCTTTAACATCATCCTTTCCAAAGATGCTACTTTTAAGACTCTCCCCCCTTTGGATTCAAAACTTAGAGTTGGCTTAAAATAAGCTTTTTTGGTTTTTGTTTGTTTGTTTGTTTGTGGGTTTTTGTTTTGTTTGTTTGTTTTGGGTTTGGTGGGGTTTTTTGGGTGTTTTTTTGTTGTTGTTGTTGGTGGTTTTGTGGTTTTTTTTGTCAGAATGAGAAGCCAGTGACATGAACCCCTTTTGTGACTGGCTCCTCATATCACCTTTCCAATGTGGACTGTAACAAGGGAGTAGTAGAAATTTTATGAGGAAGCCAGTAAACTTCTCAGCTTCGGTCAAGCCTGTCATTGTATGTATTCTATTCATGTCAACCTTCTTCCCACCCATTCTACCTTCTCACTGACCCCACAAGTCAACACTTGTTTGAAAATGTCTCCCTTGGAGAACAGTCTGTTACTGAATAACCAGTTTCTTTCCATCTTCCCCTTACATCTTATCTAACAGGCATTTCTTCTGAGGGCCCCCCAAAATAATAATTATCCCCTTTCCAAGAAATGGTGAGCAAATAGCTCCGGGATGTTGCTATTCTTTATGTAAGTGGGCCTTGGACTGGGGAAAACCAGAGGAGCACAGTATGTAAACGGAGGAGGATACAATGTAAAAAAAAGACAGATTGCTTTATTGAATCCACAGCATTGTGTAGCAGCAGAATACGGTCTGTGTAATTTAAGGGATGACTTCAGTTGCATCCTTGTCATATGTGACCACACAAGAAATTGCTTCCCTGTTCCTGCTCTCAGCTGCACCTGTATGTGTAACTTGTCTCCATCACAGGCTAGGCATACAGTAAGGGAGGGGCATGGGAAAGGCTATTCTGATTTTCCCATTTTCCCTTAGCAAGAGATGGTTCTTGTGTTTGCTCACTGGGGAGAGTTGCCTCAGGCATTCCTTGGTCTCCTGCTGAAGTACCACCAGGATGCAGTGCTCAGCCCAAGGGCTCTTCCCAGTAAGGCAGTGTTGGCAGCTCCTGCTTTTTGAAAGTGAGTAGGATGGATTGCAGCACAAAAGCAAGAACTGAGTATTTGGAGCCCAGATTCTGAGCTGAAGCTCAAGACTTTTTTGAGACGTTTTAATTTGTGAAGCAGTGATGTTTCACAGCATCTTGGTTGTTTCTTTGGGGTTTCTTAGTGAATCCAGAGAAAATATCTGGAAAGAAAAACTATCTTTTGCTGATCGCTTGCGTTGTGAAGCTCAGGCTGGAGCCCCTGTCATTTCAACGTCCTCCTGGAAGGGTCAGCTTGTCTGCCTTTAAAGATACACAAATCGTCTGGATAAAATTTGTCATAGCTGATTCCAGTAGGCATGTATCAGTGAGGAACACAGCCTGCTGCCCCCACCTGGTGCTCTCCTTCCCCAGTGAGACTTACAGCTGATGCAGCACACAGTAAATAGGGGGAAACAAATTGGTTTCCTCTTAGTATTTCCTGTCGGAGGTAGCTTCCTCTCCTCCATCACCTTGTGGTACAGAAACTAGGGATGACTACACTGTAAGACGACCGAGAGAGCCCTCCCCGCTCCCCTCGGCCGGCAGTTCCCGGTGCGCTCAGGCTGCCACCCTGCTTAGACAGCAGGAAACGGGGGCTGTGAGCCCGCACTAGAGCTCGGAAATGTCTCGGGAAACGAGAGAGGGCTGGGGGCCGGGACCGAGAGAGCGGAGCCCCGCTTCCTGCTCCGGCCCCGCCCTGTGAGGGACCAGCGCCGCCACCGCCGCTGGTCAGCAGGTGGCGCCCAAGGGCGCGGCGCCGCCGGAGTTTCCCTACCCGGTGCTCTGGCATGGTGTGGGCAGGGCCCTGGTGGTGCGGTTAACCCCTTCCACTCCTCCCGCTCCGAACGGGACGTGGGGTCTGGTCAACGGGGGGGCGGGCAGGGCAGCACCGGGAGCCTTTGACAAAAGGAAACTGCCCCTGCGGCCGAGGAGCGGGGAGGCAGCCCGGGGAGTGCGAGTGGGGATGCTCGCCTGCTGGCAGGCGGTGTCTGTATGATCTGGGGTGCGACGTGCTCCGTGGCTCCATCATTCCGGCGGCAGGGACGTCGAGGGAAAAAAAGGAAACGGCGCCTCTTGGGAGAGGGGAGGGACCGGTCGCGTCTCACCCAGCAGCAGCTGTATCACGTCCGGGGACATTTCGGGAAGCGTGACACCCAGCTAAATTAGCAGAGGAGTGCACAAGTGGCTTAGACGCTCATACGTATGTAGACCTAAGTGTCCGTGCAGGGTGGGAAGCGGAGCTTGCCACCGAAGGGAAATCACATCTGTGCAATAAACAGGACGTTAAGCCATTCTGCAGTGAGTGTTGTCCCTTTTATTTATCAGTAATACGTAGAATCCCGCAGACACGCCGCAGAGTCCCGGCTGTTCCTCGAGGAGGTGCGTACCTACTCGGGCTACCGCTTACTCCAGCGACCGACAACGAGCGGCCGTTCGCTCTGCCCGGGAGAGGAGCGCTCAGCAGCCATCGCTGCCTGCCGTCCTACGCCCTCTCGGCGTGGTCGCTGTCAGCCAGCCAAGAACAAGAAACCCCACAAGCTCTGCAAGCCGACTGCTTTCCCTGAGTAGGAGAATTTCAGCCTGTCTCAGTACCGAGCGTGCCAGGAAACGACAATTTCTGATGTGAATTCCTTCAGGCTTTTGTTTACGTCTTTGGCCAAAGCCCCTGAAAGCAAATAGTTCGCGTGGTTTGTGAGGTGGCAGGTTATTTTTTTAACTTCTGGCTCCTTTATCAATATATTTACAGTCTGCCCTTGAAAGGCATTTAAGATTAGCATGCACTGTAATATTTTTTTCCGATTGCCTAAACTCAACGGCCTCATTAATGGCTGGGTTAATCCCCCAAACTTCTGAATATCTGAACCTGAGAAATTTTAGACCAAGAACAAAACTGTGTCAGTCCTATTTGCTCTTCATTTCCTTAATGCAGCAGAGAAGGACAGAGAACCTGCAGCAATTGGAAGCAGTCAAAGAATTCATCACCCTTCTTTAATACTTTATTTACTTTACTTTGCATACAGCTTTTTTTGTCTCATATATTACAGATGAAAAAGCCACACAGCTGCTATAGAGGTCTACAGTTATTACTTAGTCCATGATGTATAACCCAAGAATAGGGAGAAAATTTCTAAGGACCTTTTCAACAATTTTGTGTACTGGAATTTAAGCAAAATGCATAAGCAGCCCTCTGATCCACATTTCTTGGGAGTGTGGCAAAGTGGTCTTTACTGAAAGATACAAACTGACTGCAGCAGGCCAGCAAACGTTTTTTTTTCCCTCTAGTCTGCTGAAGGAGCCTTGTGAGCTTTGTCTTTCTTTGTTTCCTCTTTCATGGCGTGTAGAGTACTCCCATTTCAATGGCATCTCACTAATAATCTGATAAAGGTTATCCTAGTATTTGTCTTTAAGGAGTTGCCATAAGGAACTAAGGTCTCAGATCCAGTACACGACTGAAGAAGGGTGATTCTCATAGGCCCCTGGTTTGGGGCCTGTGATTTCTCTGTATGGGTTGGGCAGTTAAGCTTCGTGTTCAGGCAGCAGGGGCGGTGCTTGCTGGTGGCAATCAGAACCAGGCGTTAAACGGGAGGGTGCCTGAGTATTAGCTGATAGACACTGTTAAGTGTAGGTACTTGTCACTTGCAGGATGCGCAGCCTAAAACAGGACCCAGCAGGGTCTTAAAGTCATCCTACTGGATGCTGGTGATAAAACCATGCATTTATTTTCAAAGTAACCAGCAGAAATGGTGTTTTTATACAGCACCTCCCTACTTGCCTGGGAGAATTTACCTGGAAAATGTGAGAGCTGGGGCCTGAGGGGGAATGCCCAGGCTGACGCTGGGGCACTGGGGATACTGCTGAGAGTGTCCCACTGTGGAAAAAGCAGTTGAAGGTTCAGAGGGTAGGAATGCGTGGGAACACGCTTTGTAATTCTGCAATCCACTGGTGAAAACACTGAGCAAGAAATGCGGCTGAGGAGTGCAGTTTCAGTTGCAAATGTCTATGTGTGTCTGTCATATGATGCCTTACTCAATGAACAGTGGTTATTCAGTCTGGGACCACAATTCAGATTTCCTACTCCATCTTGTCCATAATTTTCCCAGTCGTTTATTTTCTCTTTAATAAAATAGAACTGTGTCTATGGTGGCTTCTGCTTCACAAAATGCTGTCAGTGTGTGCTGGTGTTTGCTGAGCCTGCCTATCAGCTTGGGTTCCCCAGGGAATATAAGCAGCAGGAGCCACACTTGTAAATCTCCAAAGGGCGGTAGGCGCTGAGAAGCACAGCTTAGCCAAGATGGTTGCTTATCTGGGCATACACAGTGCTAGAATATTAGGCTGGCAAGTATAAAAATAAAATGGCTTCTGCAGTGGTTGTGAGGTTTTGGGTGTTGCTATTTAAATTCCATCTAAATTTTACTGTAGTCTGTTCAGTTCATAAGGCTTCAGAAGTGTTCAGAGCCAGTTTTCATACAAGGTAGTCCTTGCACTTATATTTTCTTAACATCATTGTGTTTTATTTTCTTTGTTCCCTTATGCAGTTTCTCATGTGGGTGTGAGAACTATGTGATATGCTCCACATGCCATATGGAGCAAAAGTCTTGAATTTATCTGTCTTCTGTATTAAAACTCAGCTGAAAAAAACCATTTACTGTCTTGTCTGACTGCTTCAGAGACAGTGCTACTTCCCTAATTGGTTTTCTAACAACATCACTTTTGTAATCGGAGGGATACAATTTACCTTGGAGATAACAGGCAAAACTGTCTGTAGGAATCTCATTCATGTGACTCTGCATCTAGGATGCAATGAGAAGGGTGCTCAGCCACGACAGTGTGGGAGCTGCACCCTGTCTCTCAACCAGCCCTGAAGGCAGCAACTGCACCAAGAAAAGCAGCAAGATGCTCTGATTCGACACCGAGTGAGTGCTGAGTTCAAAACAGACACTGATGTGAAGTAGTGACCTTGTAGCTGTCTCATCCGGGGTCCAGTTCCAAGACTTCTGTTAATTTAACATTGGCTGTGAGAACTGTCGGAGCAAATGGCTTGGAAATGAGGTGCCATAGTGGGAAAAAACCTGATGCTGTATAACACTGTTCCCTCAAAAAAAAAATCTTCAGACCCATGCACCCTCCCCTGCTCCCTTTGCAGCTACAACATGCTCTGTCATTGTCAATGGATCCCATGCACGGGGTGATGAATCGCCATTTTAGGCAGGCGGTTTATGGCTCATAAATACTTGGGTGTGTCAGACTGTAATGGATCCCTTAGGAATGGCAGTACTGTTTGGGCAGTGGCTGAACACATCACTCCGAATTCCCATCCCTTTAGCATAGAGAATGGATTTTAATGGTCACAAACAGATGGTGTTCATGAAAGGAAGAAAAAAAAAAATCAGATTATAGCTCATGTCAGGCAGGGTGGAGAAAATAATCTGCTATATTTAAAGCTTTGTTTTATTAGAAACAAGAATATAGCTCCAAGCAGTTCTGGTACAATAAGAAAAAAACTCACTATTATTACAAGCAATAAGTGGATCTCAAAAGGCAAAGCAATTCAGGTCAAACTAGGTAGAAGAATTCAAACTCCAAGAGTGGGGTTATATTTTAGCTTGCTTTCTTTTGTTTGTTTTGTTCCAATCAGTGGGGATTGATTGCCCCAGTTCAGCTGTCAGACAGCAGAAATAGTTAAACCAAAGCGTCCTGTGTCCCAGGAGAATGTCAGTAACAGTGCCTTGACTTCTTAAGCATTATATATGTCCCTTAGAAATTCAGTTATTTGCATTTATTGGAAAGCCAGGAAAAAAAAATATTCAGCCTTGCATCACCATGAAATAACTCAAACAGGATTCTGGACTGAAAAATCACTGATTCTAGCAACTTTGGCTCAGATGCTGTTCGAGCCTCTAGAGAGCACATAAACACCCATTAATGCATACTTCATGTGTAGTATAGTGGTAAATACAAGGTCTATTATTGACTAAGAATCAGACACACAAGACTTAAATTTTACTATAGACACTTAACTCTGAGTGTGATCTATAAAAATATCCATATAACTAGATGTTTGTTTCTGTTATTGCATCCAATCACCATCAGAAAACGCTCCCAGAGTCCTTGGAGCTGGGCCTGGAGCCCGTAACAGTTCTTTGCGGGTTATGGTGGAAGATTTGCTGATGATACATTCTTTTCCTGATCCTTTGAATCTTACATTCTTGCCTTCATGCGTGCCCAGTTTCAAAAGGATTAAATAGTGCCTCTGTTCTTCCACTTTACCCAACAGAGTACATAAGGTGGTGGCTGAGGTATGTCTTCTGTAGTACCAGGTGCTCTTCTGGATGCCATTTACCTTGATGGTGCAGCAGTCCTCCTTGAGCCATATTTTAAAAAGTAACGATATGCATATATAAAAGAATAACAGGTATCCAAGTATTTGTAAACTTTTGCACTGGCATCTTTCACAGGGCAGCAGATAAAAAAGCATCCATCTTTTCACTCTTTGCTTTTCACTGCCAAGTGGCGTGTAATATGTGTAGGATTAACACTGTAGGGATTTTAGACTATAGCATCTGTTCCTAGGATCCAGTGCCTAAAGACGTTATAGTTTCTGGTGTGTGTCTCTGGAGTCAAAAGGGAGGTAAAATGTTTCTGTCAACTCTGACATCTGACAAAGCTTCTAGTGAACTGCTTGCAGGGCTTGAAGTCAAAGGAGAGCTAAAATTGAACCTTGGATACCAGATTAGCACAAGTAGGTTTGCTACCCTGGTGTATTGCTGCCATGTGATGCCTGGCTGATGTAGGGAAAGATCCAGTGCTGTCCTGTTACGGCTCAGCTGAGCAGTGATCAGGTTTTCATTCTGAATGTGTCATCTATGACAATTGCAGACCATTTCCTTCATAAAAGGGGAGAACCAAAGGAAGGGTTTGATTAAACTGGTGATGGGATTGATTTAGCCAGTTGCTGTGTCCTGTCCAGTGGCCAGCATCACTGGGAAGCTGCAGTGGGCAGCCAGGAAATACAGGAGGCACAAGGACAGGGAGGAAGCAGATAATAGGTAAATAAATTGAATGGCATGTGTGCAAATGCAGGAAGAAATTGATGTTCTGAAGGCACGGTGTTCTTTCCCATGTTGTTTTTTTATATGAATTCTCTTGTAGGGTGGATGATGACACGAAGGGGAAAGTTAACTTTTAGAATCAAAACAAGAAGTGCAAAATATTTTTTTGTGAAATTTTGAAAGGATTTAACCTCTAACTGCCTCTGCAAGGAATGGGAAGAAGGAACTGGGACCATAGCCCTGTTGAGTTTGTACCAGAGTCTTGATTTCTTTATAGGGTTTTTGTGAGACTTGCATTGGACAAAGACCAAATACTTATCTTGCTGGCCCTGATCAAGCATGTTACAGTTTATTGTCCATCTTACTAACCTTCTCTGAGCTCCACTTGTAGCCAGCTACTGACATTTCACTGTGCAAGGAATCCGAGTATTAGTTTGCTAAATCAGCGCTAGCATACAGAATTGCCAGCTCCTTTCCCTTATGAAGAAATAATCACAATGTCTGAAATATTCCTTGAAGTCTGTGCTTCTGGGTCCATTCAGTTATGAGTATTTCAAAATTCCTTAAAGAAGGAAAAAAAAAGGAAAAAAAGGTTGTTGAAAATATGAACCAAATGCAAAAAGAAAAAAGAGAAATGAACAATATAAAGTGGAATATGCTTTTTAACAATCATGATTTTTGTGGCATGGCAAATCCCTTTGCAATGCTTGGGCTTGGCAAAAGTGAAAAAATTACAGAAAAGTGTGGACAACATTTCTTGCAGATATTTCTAAAGGAAGAAAGCACTGAGGGACAAAGGGGATATGAGAAGGTCTTTGTTTCTTTCTCAGTGGGTGAACATGCCTATCATTGTGTGAAACAGAAGGCAGTAGTGTATGCCTGGTGGCCCTCAGAGCTTCAGGCCATTCGGATGATTACTGAATGTCCATGGCTGAAGCCTCAGAGAACAGCACATGTTGGGTAATAACTGCAGGGCTGGTCTGTGTGATCTGGGCAGCTGTCCCTTCCAAGCTGCATGGAGACAACTGGCTTGTTTTACTGAACACTGCTCTGATGGTAGTAACTTATAGCCGAAAATGGATGGAAACAAGTGACCTGGAGGTGAAAGGTGCCATATCCCATTCCAGTGCCCTGAGTCACTTGTGTTCTCTTACAATGAGCTTTCTGTGCTGCACTGAAGGACGCTGTTGCTTTGCTGCTTTCCAGAACTGCTTGTGAGCTATGGTTAAAGCAGTGCAGTGCTTTTCACAACCTCTTCTCTTATGGCCCCTTGTTTGTTTTAAAGGGCATGGTAGCACATAACTGTAGAATAGAACTGTCCTTTGCTTACACCTTGCTTTGGCTTCTCTCACCTTGAAAAGTCAAATCTTTGCTAAAGCCTGGCCACTGTGCAACTCATAGCACGTGAGTGAGCAGAGGCTGTGAGTACAACGCAAATTATTTCTATTTCCGTTTTGTCCCGTTTTTTGCAGCAGTGTGGGTCTGTTCTGTAATTTCTGGAAGCTGGTAGTATTTCAGCCAAGGATGTTACTTGAATACACTTTAAAAAGCTACTCTTTGTAACATAGTGATCTAGCCTGTTAGATTTGGATGTTTGCAGTGTCCCAGACACTACACAGTTTAATACTGCTTGCATATAAAAAGGAGAATAAGCTTGTCTATTTAACTGACACTAGTTTAGCTGAAGTCAATGGCAATAGTGTACTGATGACTGAGGTGTTTACATGCATATGGAAACGTAGCTCATTATTTCTGTGAGTGCCATTCAGCTCTACTGTTGTGCAGCTCCACACCTTATCTAGGGTACCACACATTGGACAGACACTGTGTGCTATGTCAAGGTAGGATAGACTTACAGTGAGAAATCTACACTGTGCAAGCCGCGTTAAGAAAACATTATTAGCTAAAAACTCCTTCCTTCACCACTCCAAAAACATGGGAAAATGTTAATTAAAATAAGAAGAGTCACAAGGGACTTCATTTAACTACTTGTTGCTATCCCCCCTACATCATGCATCACTTTGTTCTGTTCTGAGGTATGTTCATGTTTGCCTGAAGTACAGTACTGAAGCACTCATCCTCTTGTATGTTTGGTCACACTGGTTAAAACAATACCTTGATACTATTTATTTTTGCGAAATGCCTGTAGACCCCTCTAGGGTCCTTGTGCCTCAGTGTTTTGCAGCAAAGGTCAAGAACCTATTTATGAGATTTCCAAAGTGTTATTGTTAAAACATCTCTTTGCTGTATCACTGTTTTCCCTTTCCTCTCCTCATACAAAGTAATACATTGTCATTAGTGACTTGTAACACTCTCCCTCTAAGCACAACATATCCAGCCTTCGTTATTTTTTTCCCAAGCTTCCTTCCTATTAAACAAAGAATTGTTTTAGTCACTTGGTACCCAAATATTCCTAGCCTTGTTATCACAAAAAAAAAAAAAAAAAAAAAAAAGAACCAAAACAACAAAATCACTCTGTTTTATGCAGTAATTTATAAGCACTGAAGCTTTATTGCTCTTGTGAGCTGGTAGCATTATATTTTTTACAACAAAAAAGTTATGTTCTAATATGGGAATTTTGCAGTGTTTGTTCTGACCTTTGTGAGAGCTGTTCTATGGCTAATGTGGCCAAAACTTTAGGCCTTTAATACATTCATCAGTTTATGGATCCCTGAAATGGCACTTCAGCAAGAAGGGAGGGAGGGAGGAAGATGTGCTATTATAATTCAGAAATTATGTGTACAACTAGTCCTTGTACTCCTAACTGCAGGTTTTCACTTACATCATATGTCTTGATTTCAAACATCTTTAACTTGGCATTTAATTTTTTACTCAATGACTTTTAAAGTCTAAAAGATTCATAAGATCATCCAGAATTATATTTTCAGTGATTTGGACTCTCAGTTATTACTTAGTCTTTACAGTGAACCCATTGTGTTGTTTCTGACCAAATCGTGTCCTATGAACAATCTGAGCACTAGCCGCTAGTCCCCAGTCCCCAATCCTTCAACTGAAGGATGTTGAATCCCAAACTTGCTCACTATGTGCCTGAAATTAATCATCTTCATTGCTAACCTTCTGATTTCTTCAGATTTGTCTGTCTTTACAGAGTGAAACTGCTGATTCTAGTTACAGTTTATCCTACTACATAAAAACCTCTTTATTTTCCTCTTGTGCATTGAGCATTTTTTCACTGCAACCATGTTACCTCTCAGTCTCCATTTTGATAAATCGAGTAGAACAAACTCTGCAGGTGTCTTGGTAAAGCAAATTCTACAGCCAAGGAATATTTTTGTTGCCTTTTACAACACACCCATGACATTACTAGCATGTCTTTGAAGCAAATGTGACTTATGTGACCACAGTGTCTGTCCAACTCCTTCCCATTCTTTTCCTCATATCTTACTAAATCTGTGACCCATTTAAATCCAAACTATCAGAGGAGTAACAGTCTCAGAGTCATTACAGTTTGCATATTTAAAGTTTTGGGTAATTGTTGCCTTGGGAGGAGATGACATACATCTGTGCTGCTGTGAAAGGAAAGACAGCTTGAGCGCAGCCAACTGCCCAGCCAGCATTGCCTAAGCTCTTTGCTCAAGGCAATAGTGAAGAAACAGCAACAAACACATTAGGAGCAGGGCTGGCCTATTGCATAAGTGGCAGAGGAGTAAATAAACAAAGGATGCAATTTCATAGGAAACCAACTTTCCTAAATTGTTTCATGAGCTGCAGAACCAGTCCTAAACTTCAGGCATCACTACTGGATGGACTGCTCCCCACTCAGAAGACACTTCCCTGTAAATCAGATGGAGGTTTTACAAAATTAGAGATGTCAACTATGTCAATTACTATTTACATGCTGCCAATATATTTGCTAATTTTGAATTTTTATATCTCTCTACTTATGAGTTTGAGCTTTGTTGATACTATTGAACGCATTATGATTATTTGGCCAGAAATGTGGTCTGCATTATACAACACTCTACAGTGCTGTCATGGTTTAAACCCAGTCAGCTGTGCAGCCCCTCTCTCACTCCTCCCCCTTCCCCACCCCTCCCAATCCCAAAGGGATGGAGAGGAGAATGGAAAGAATGTAACTCCCATGGGTTGAGATAAGAACAGTCCAGTAACTAAGGTATAACACAAAACTACTTCAATAATAATAACTACTACAATAATAATAATGATAAGGGAAATAACAAGGGAAGAGAATAGAGCCGCTCACCACCCACTGGCAGATACCCAACCTGACTCAAGCAGTGACCTAGCCCTTCTGGGTAACTGCCCCCAGTTTATATAGTGGGCATGACTTGTTGTGGTATGGAATACCCCTATGGCTAGTTTGGGTCAGGTGTCCTGTCTCTACTTCCTCCCAGCTTTCCCTCCTCCCTGGCAGGGCACGAGACTCAGAAAGTCCTTGGTCAGAGTAAACATTACTGAGCAGCAACTAAAAAGTCAGTGTTATCAGCGCTGTTCCCAGGCTGAAAGTCAAAAACACAGCACTGCACCAGCTACTAAGAAGGAGAAAAACGACTGCTATTGCTGAACGCAGGACAAGTGCTATGAATAGAAGTAATGCAGGCTGTGGCATTCAAGAGTTCTCTGTCCTGATATATATCTGCCATAACACAAATGGAATAAAATACTCCAACCAGCTTGTACAGTCAGCCGCCTCTGGTAACTAATGTATTTTGTGATTGCTTTTAGTATCCCTACCATGTTATGAATTATTATCTTGCCTGTTGCCTTAAACAGTTAATAGCACAAATTCCAATATCCTTCCCCATCATACTGATAATCTACCAATTATATATCTAAATGTATAGACTCACAAGGTAGGCTGACATCTCTTGGCGGAAGCAATTATAGGACAACGTGTGTCAACTGGAAGATTAAGGACCCTATGCTAGTTCAAAGAGTAGAGTTTCAATTCTCATCTGTCATGTCAGTGACTTTGGGATAAATGGCCACCTGAAATCAAGATGATTTACATAGAAACATTAATGATGGTACAGTTCAGTGTGTAGAGGTCAAGTGTGTATGATAGGTGACCAGTATTCATGGAGCTCATGGGAGGAACATCAGGTATCTGGGAATGGGCTAAAAGCATGCAAAAATTGTTTTCTTGTAATTTTAGACAGTTTACAGGCCTCTAAATGTATTCCTTTTATGCTTCCATTTTTCAAAGAAAAAATATTTTAAGAAGCCTTGTGATGATATATCACACTTTTACTTTCAGAGGCCTTGGCTGATTCAAAGATCGTTTAATAACTTTTTTAATCATTAAAGGAATGCACACTTGATAGCATGCAAAACCAAGATGAGCCACATTTCCTGCCATAGGGAAAGCGTTCTTGGTGGGTTTTATCTTGCATTCTATTGCATATGTGTGTTTTTATAGATATATCTTAAATCATATAAATACAAGAATGAATGTATAATGTACATATAAGATAAAGCATATAATGTATGATCCTAAGATAATATATAATACATTATGTATTTCATATATATATGCAGCATCAGATTCCTTGTACAGAGGCATTTTTATTTAGCATTTGAAATGTCCTGAATTTGTTGTGTCTGAATGGAACGGTTGCAAGAAGGTAGCCAGAATTAGCATATTATGTGGAATAAGCTAAAGCTGTGAAATGTGCAATAGGATAAAATAGTGGGGAAATAATTACTGCGAATATAGATAAGGGAAACTAGGTGGATTTATTTCTTCTATGTAATAGTTCCTCACCTGAGGTAAATTTGCACCACTCCATCACCATTAGAGAACCAGTACTGATTTATCTACTGAGGATATTGTAGAACACAGGAGTGTGTGTCTGTGGGTCTGTGAGCTGGCCACAGTGAGCATGTAGTGTTTCAGGGAGAGCCACTTGGAGTGGACCAAAACAGTGCTCGAGTGAGCTAAGGGTTTGGTGGCATGGACAAACAGAAGCCCATTTCTGGGCTTATTCTCTTTTATTTCAGCAATGCCATGCCCCATAGGGAGCTATATGAGGAAAACTGGATCCACATTCACTTTTGTTCTCAACTGTAAGTGATAGAAAATCTGTTACACATGTTGAATCACATGCTGGGAAGCATAAGAGTATGAAATCTTTCTACTTGCTTTCTGAATCACACTTGGGTGGTCTCAGAGAACAAAAATGGATTTGTTTGACACAGCAAATTTTTTTAAATCATGGTAGTGGCTCTTGGTCTGTAACCATTGCACAGCACAACAGTGTAGTAAACCCTCTAGTTAGCACGCTTCTTGTTCTTACTCCACACTACATACTACATACAATGCAAGTCTAAATGTTGAGAGATAGTTACATGATTTGGGTGATCAGTCATAAAGAACTTTATGCAAGATGTTTTCCTTTTGTATGCTTAAAAGTAAGCTCTTCACAACTGTTCTGTATGCAAACACAAAGAAGCCTGCACCAAAACCTACCTTGATTACAACCTTTCTTTTAAGTGTTAGTCTCAGAGGAAGCTTTATTTCACTCCATGTTCTCTGCAAAGGCCATCTCTACTAAGACATCTTCACATGTCGCTCACTGATTAGATGCTTCTTTGGATATGTGTTAAAGAACTGATTTTCCCCATCTCTTTTAATTTACACAGATCACAGAGCCATAAGCCATGAAACCAGCACAAAACCTAGTACTAAAATGTCTACAATTTATTACACAGTTACTCAGCTTAAAAGCTTAGTCCCCTATAATTCATTGTTTTCTTGGAAAAAACAGATGCCTTTAAAAGTAGTTCATTAGCATTATTCCCTAGTCTTCTTCCTCCCTGGCTCAGCAGAATTGCTGCTGTTTGTCTGTTTCAATGGCTCCCAATGAGACTTCCAAGTTGGATGTGTGTCAAACACCATGGTATTGAATCACATCCATTTTTCTAATTAAGGATTTACCAAGGGTTTTATTATTATCATGGTGCATTTTTGCTTACTGTCATGGCTTTCCCTTCTGTCTCCAAGAGGGAACAGGACAGATAAGATTTTTGTCCTAATTTTTGTTCAACTTACTATGCCTTCTATTGCAGTAGCAAAGCAGGGTAACAGCATACTGTACAAGAGTAATCTGCCTGAAAGAGATGGCACAGATATAATTCCCAGGGTTTCTCTGCTAGTGTATTGACTGATTGACATGATCAGAACAGAATTCACATGGCAGGATCCTCTCAATGCTATCTTTAAATAATAACACTGCTCCCAGTGCTCTGGAGTAATTGTCTCTCTGTCTGCCTTTGATAGCATCAACTGAGAAGCATGTGTTGTCTCCTAGGTTGCAAAGTGCCTAAAAAGTCTAGGTTTCAGAATTAAGTCAAAGCCAAAAAAAAAAAAGAGAGATCTTTGAAACCACTTTGCATTTGAGTTACCGGCCTGCAACCTGAAGTGCCCTGCTTCAGCCTTAAGGAGTTGCTTGCTAAGCTCCTTCCTGCTGTAAAAACCTGTAAAGGCTTCAGAGAAACAATTGTAGTGTGGAGAAGGGCACTCACCTGTCCTGCCACAAAAAGGACTTTCCCAACACACACATGCAGAGGGGGCTGGAAGGGCTTTGTCATGAACTGCTCATTCTGAGTATCCCAATGACCTATCTGTGAGTGCATAGCAATGTGATGCTGTCTTGGGAGTGTGTTGACTGACATCCACAGGGCTCAGATCTGGAGCTCAGGATCCAGATCCAGTTAGCGGCGGTGAAAAGATGTATGCTTTATGTGTAAGCAGTTATTCTCTCTCAGGTTTGTGGTGTGAAATATCTGTCTAATGGGTGGATGGCAGGAAAAGCATTTGTGGCTGTTTAAATGTGGGATGAAGCCGTGGCTGGAACTGGCTTTGTTCTTCTTGGGTGATGAAGATGGATAAAAGGTGTCATCAGAAATTTTTCTGTAAGAAGGGCTGTTGTAACGATTAGCTTCTAACTTTCATTTCACAGTTTCTACTCATTATTCTCTGATAAATGACGGGTGCTTAGGATCAGGAGTGCCTTCTGAAATGGAAGGGCTTTAACCATGACACTTGTGCATGCAAACTCAAGTTGAAGTCACTGGTACAGTGTTTGCTTCATATGACCACAGTTCTGCCATCTGTTAAATTGCTTCAGTTTGGTGATCTGCCAGGTCACATTCCAGTGAGCATAACTTGCAGTCTACCTGTGGCCTTAGGCAAGTGGAGTAAACTCACTCTCCTTCACCACCTTCTTGCTTTCTCTCTGGTGCTTTGCGTGACAAGATGAAATGTGTGCCACTGGACTGGAACAAAAGAGAAAGCCACTTGCAACATTCTTAATATGATGAGGACGATGAGGTGAAGTGAAAAAACGTTCTGAGTTGATCAGATGTCTAGGCATCTTAAAAAGCATTGCTCAGCTTGTGCTGAAAAGTTCCACAAAACTGAAAAATAATAACCCCGAACACATCCATCAACACTCCAAATCTTCCTGTGATTAAACTGCTTGGAATTCTACTTGCCAAGGATAAAGAATGGCATTTGAGAAAGGTCACAAGAATCATTTTCAAATTCACTCTTCTGGAACAGATACATTTTTAGATTGCTCAGTTGTAGTGTATTGATCACCACAGTGATTTCAGAGCTCTGTATTTCTGGTAAAAATGCAGGAGGATGGCTGTAGGTCATAGACTCAAACATGTCTGCAACTTGCCATGTGCTTATGGCAGGGCCACAAAAGGAATGCCCTCATGGTAAGGTAGGTGCATCATGTGGGCTACTCCAGCATCCCCTGTGTCATCCCCTGTGAGGGAACTCAAATTTATCCTTCCATGCAAATGGGGCAGCTTCCTGCCATTAACCATGGGATAAGAGTGTGCACACACATTGCCTCAGGAAAGCCAGTGCACTGGATCATCACCCCAGCTTGCCTCATGGTAACTGTTCTTGCCTGTATTGTACATTTGGACCCTGCAATGGGTTACTGTTTTAGACTAAGGCAGCCAATTTTCCAAAGCTCACAAGCCACGTACTAAAATCTTCAGCTGTCAAACATCTACAAGGCGTGCACCCTGTGGTGCAAGATGCCAAGAGGAAGGAGAATTCCAGGAGTAATTCACAGGCAGGATGAGCCAAGGGCTCCCTGAGCCAGGGTTCCATGGCTCCGTGAGGGGTGTGACTGTGCTGGGTTGACAGCTGAATGCATAGTAACTTAGTGCTATTAGCAATGACTGACCTTACTTGCTCCATCAGGATTGAATTAACCGGCAGCCCCCGTACCAGTACAGCGCCTGTGACTGTGCAGGGGGACACTGGCCAGAAAGCTCTCTTACTTCTTTCAGTATCTGCCTACGGCTGAAGAACCTCTTCTTGGCAACACCTGTAGTCTAAAGGGTGTTCCTCCTGCTTTTTAAAAGACAACCAAAATAAGCAAACAAGCTCAATCTATTTGCTTTCCAGCCATCACAAACTCCTTTTAACAGTCCAGCTCTATCCAGCTCGCTGATACTCTGCCTTTGATGTGCAAAGAATAAATCCCAGCTTCCTCACAGAGGCCTGAGCATCAAGGCTTCTTTATCCTATGTGAGAAGCGGTTCTTTAGAATTGGTGATGCACTTGAGCTACTGAAGTTATTACTTGGCTATCAGGCTAACTGGCTGCAGACAAATCAGTGGAAAATTCTGTTTTGTATTTTCTCTCTTCAGTGTTAACTGAAGCGCTGGAGCCTGAGAATGGAGCAGCTGAGTTGCAGGACTACAGCCTGAGATAACTCACACAGTGTTTTAAGTCCCCTTACTCAGCACTAGTAGAATTCCTGCCAAACCCTATTATTCCCACCCAAAGCTAAATTAACTTGACTCTGTAGCAGTAATGTTTTTGCTCTATTTCAATACACACTAAGGGAAAATGATTTTACCAAGTAAACCTCTACTCTGACTCCAAAGTTTCATGATTGGCCATCTATAGCTGGGTACTGAAGTACACATTTCAAACCACTGGCCAAATATTTTAAAATACATCTGGTTTTGAATTTAATATTTACTGTCCTTGCCTATCTAGGTATTAAATGCCATAGAGTGTATTTAACTGTTTAGAAAAGTTTAACCACTTCTATAAAAAGGGAAAAAAGACTGTTGCATGCACTTGGGTGTATTTTAGGTCTCAGTCTCCTGACATACCTAGAGGCAGAAAATTGCCTCATTGAGGTGAATGGATGAAGAACATGGTGGAGAAATTGAGGTCCAAATTAAAACAGTGGCTTTAATCAGAATAGAAGAGATAGTGGGCAGCAAAGAAGGGACTTGTTAGCCTCATCTCCATATTCGAACTGTAGGACAGAGCTAAAATTGCCAAAAATTGTGCCACTTTGTACACACATCTGCTTTGCACATGCAGTTCAGCTTGCCAACAGGAGCTGTCCTGGCAGCAAATTCCCAGCTTAGTGTATACAGGGGAGCAGCACAGAGAAACTTTATTCTTTGCATCATACTTGAACTGGTGAGTCCTGATGCACATAATTTCCCCCACCTGCACAGAACAAAAAGTAAATGGAAATTATGTCATACTGGATCAAATGTTATCTTCTAACTCTTTACATCTTTCTTTTATTGGTAATAAACAAAAGGAACTTTCCCTTTAAAATGAGAAACTTCCTTTCACTTTACTCATGTTGTCAGAAGTCATTGTTTGCCCACTGCTTGAAGATGCACATGACTTTGCAGGACACTCCTAAGAGCAAGAAGGGAGACTGTCCTGTGTTATCAATGACCGACTTGTGGCTAGCCTGGAGCATACAAAGAAACATGTTTAAAGTAACAATGCATGAAAACTTGGTAGCAATATTTTTTTCATTTTATCATCTAAATGCTTCAATATGAGAGGAGAGATGAAAAACAGGTCTTCTCTAGCATCTATCTTCTCCTGTTCAGTGCAGATGGGGTTTAACCATGATATTTGTTCTTCTGTAAGAAGAGATATGGGAGTCTTGGAATGGAAAAGATGAAATTCTGCTATGAGGCCAACAGGGATGTACAATATCACTTAAACCTTCCTGAAGTTCTTATCCTAATTTTGTTATTCTAGATAATTTTTGTGGAGAGCTTTATAGCTTGGAAGACCAGAAAAGATTATTATCTTTGTTATCTCATGCTTTACATAGCACACAGTGTTTGAAAACTTGTCTTCTTGTCCCAGCCCTAAGCACATAGTTATGGCTGATCCATGAAGCTGTGTTTCTAAGTTCAGAGCAGAGCCTGGTGAAACTGCGATATTCTGACACAAATCACACTTCTTTAGGCTCCTTTTGGAACAAGACTTTAGGTTAGCTGCCTCTTCTCTGAAAATGTTGATACATCAAGGCTTAAAATGCTTAATTGTGTACTTTGAAAATCTTTTAAAGTCACTCATATGGATGGGAAATGGAATAATTACATAACATCACCAATAGCACTAGAATAAGGCAAAATAGTACATCCACTATTGTACACTCCAAGGTTAAATATGTGATATTAGAAAATTAATTTTACATATGTTTGTTGCTGCACAATCCAGGGAATGTTGACAAATGGAACATAGTCAGTCCAGCAAGAAATACCAAGGGGAGCCAGGAAAGTGTTGTCAGGCCACAATGACATCAGCCTTCAACACTTGCCAGCCTCCCTCCACCACGTCCGCAGCTCCAGATTGCTGCTCTGCAAAGGGCCACCACTCCCTTCCTGTTAAATCACTCTGCAGAGGACCAACTCTAACCCTACCCCTGCCTTCCCTGGTTTACAAGAATGTATCCTGACTACCTAACATCTAATGCTGACTATGCAATTAATTTGTTTATGGTACTCCCTTCAATTTTGCTTGTTTTCTCCAGAACTTGTTAAAAGGCTCACATTTTGATGACTAGATCATCCCACCACAGTGTGGATTGTTACCTCATGCATTTGGGCTGCATCCACCCCCACAACTGATTCTTTAAGCTGCTTTTGAGAGTGGATATAATATCTGGATTCCTTAGTAATGAATCTGTAATTGTGGAGGCCAGATGGACAAAGGAGCTGGTGGCTAGCTAGTGGGTTTTGCTTGCTTGGCTTGATCATTTAATAAGTAGCAGAAAATATTCCGCAGTTAATGGTTGATTTACTTCGAAAGTTTAAAAATGTTAGAAAATACTCTGTTTGAAGTGGCATTTAATCTTCCCAAAGGAGACACTGGTCTTCACTTTTCAGGTATTACCTTAAATATATCTAAAAATCATCAATGGTTAAACAGTGCTGCTTCCAATAATATTTTGATGGCTTACAAAGGTCAAACTAAAGGTTAGTTTAACTATTTTAAGTTGAACGACCTTCAAAAGACATTGACAACTGAAATAACTTGGTAATTTTATGTAGCAATCAATATAATGGCTGGAAAAGCATGAGAAGGAATATGTAATTTCCAGAACTCATCATAAAAAAACAGAAGTAATGTTTTTATTGAAAGAGATGTATCTTTACTTCAGGATAGATAATGTGCTTTTCTATAGCATTGGAAAAAAAACAGTGAAGACAAAGTACTTTAATTTTACCATGAGGCAAACTCAGCAAAATCAATTCTGTTGTCCTCATTGACAGTTATTGAATTATCTTGGAGTATGGCTAAAGCTTCCTTCTGTTTTTACATTGAACAGCTCACACAAATTAATATGACTGCTTGTTAGCATTATTCTAGGTAAGCAATGTGAAAAGGTAAATTCTTTCAGTTATTCTTGTATTCAAGTTCAATGGGAGTTAAAATCACTGACACTCCAGTAGAAGTAGGGTTTTTTTTTTATTCTCTGTATCTACCAAGTAACATCTTGTCGCATAAATACTGTCATAATTTTGAGGCGAACATGTTCAAACCTGAGTGTTGACAAAGGTAGGAATTAAAGCTAGGAATTTCAAGCCTGTATATAAAAATCAAAACAAAAAAAAAAAAAAGCAGAGTCAAATATATTTCTGACTGAAAGATGACCTTATAACTGCAGATGTGGTTTTGGATTTGAAAACCTTGTTGTCCCTCCTATTGCTGTTGTAGCTGTCTTGGGAGATCTTTCACCTGTTTGATTTTGTCCTCTCTTAACCCTTAGTCTGCAGACAACTGCATTCTGAGTCTTACTCTTTTTCTCAGATCTCTACCACTTAAGGTCTCTGCCTTTTGAGAATGAGGGTATCATATTTATTTGTGTGTGATATTACAATAATAGATACCATAAAAAGACACATTTTTTTATAGGAATTGCATGTGAAAATTTAAGTGCACAATTTATCTTCTTTATGGTTTTAATCAACACCTTAGAAAAATAATATAAGAAAAACTTTAAGAGTAAAACATTGAAAACATACAGAAGAGAATCAATTGATAAAATAATCACTATTACAAATATAAACTTCTGAGTACATTGGAATGAAATCTAATGTGGCCCATGTCTTAATCTTCCCATGTCTTCCAAAAATAGCTTTAAACATGTTCCAAAAATCCCATTAAAATGTATTAGATTGTTTGAAAGAAAGATTTGCAATAAAGTTTTTTGGGTTTAGTTTTGGTTTTGTTTTAATTGGACAGTCCTAAGATGTGTTTGTTTATTTTTTCATTCCAAAATTAAAAGTTGGATAAACTTAATTAATTATTGCATACATAAAATTTAATTTACTTTCTCAAGTTGAATGGTTTTACCTTTTGTTTTAAACCACTGAGCTTAAATGTGCAATAAAAAAATTAAAAATCCCTTTTAAAAAGAGATTAAATATTTAGAATCATAGAATCAGAATAGTTAGGGTTGGAAAGGACCTTAAGATCATCAAGGTCCAACCCCCCTGCCATGGGCAGGAACACCTCGCTCTAAACCATGTCAACCAAGGCCTCGTCCAACCTGGCCTTGAACACTGCCAGGGATGGAGCATTCACAACCTCCCTGGGCAACCCATTCCAGTGCCACACCACCTTAACAGGAAAGAATTTCCTCCTTATATCCGATCTAAACTTCCCCTGTTTAAGTTTTAACCCATTACCCCTTGTCCTATCACTACAGTCCCTAATGAAGAGTCCATCCCCAGCATCCCTATAGGCCCCCTTCAGATACTGGGAAGCTGCTATGAGGTCTCCACGCAGCCTTCTCTTCTCCAGGCTGAACAGACACGACTTTCTCAACCGATCTTCATACGGGAGGTGCTCCAGCCCCCTGATCATCCTCGTGGCCCTCCTCTGGACTTGTTCCAACAGCTCCATGTCCTTTTTATGTTGAGAACACCAGAACTGCACAAAATACTCCAAGTGAGGCCTCACGAAAGCAGAGTAGAGGGGCAGGATCACCTCCTTCGACCTGCTGGTCACACTCCTTTTGATGCAGCCCAGGATACGGTTGGCTTTCTGGACTGCAAGCGCACACTGAAGCTGGCTCATGTTCATTTTCTCATTGACCAACACCCCCAAGTCCTTCTCCACAGGGCTGCTCTGAATCTCTTCTCTGCCCAGCCTGTAGCTGTGCCTGGGATTGCTCCGACCCAGGTGTAGGACCTTGCACTTGACATGGTTAAACTTCATGAGGTTGGCATCAGCCCACCTCACAAGCGTGTCAAGGTCCCTCTGGATGGCATTCCTTCCCTCCAGCGTATCAACTGAACCACACACCTTGGTGTCATCGGCAAACTTGTTGAGGGCGCACTCAATCCCACTGTCCATGTCAGCGACGAAGATGTTAAACAAGACCGGTCCCAACACCGATCCCTGAGGGACACCACACGTTACTGGTCTCCAGCCGGACATTGAGCCATTGACGACAACTCGTTGTGTGCAGCCATCCAGCCAGTTCTTTATGTACCAAGTGGTCCATTCATCAAATTGATGTCTCTTCAATTTAGAGACAAGAATGTCTTGTGGGACAGTGTCGAACGCTTTACACAAGTCCAGGTAGATGACATCAACTGCTCTACCCCTGTCCATCAGTTCTGTAGCCCCATCATAAAAGAGCACCAAATTGGTCAGGCAGGATTTCCCCTTAGTGAAGCCATGCTGGCTGTCACCAAGCACCTTGTTGTTTTCAATGTGCCTTAGCAGGCCTTCCAGGAGAATCTGCTCCAAGATTTTGCCAGGCACAGAGGTGAGACTGACTGGTCTGTAATTCCCCGGGTCATCCATTGTCCGCTTCTTGAAAATGGGGGTTACATATCCCTTTTTCTAGTTGTGGGGAACTTCACCTGACTGCCATGATTTTTCAAATATGATGGCCAGCGGCTTAGCAACTTCATTTGCCTGCTCTTTCAGGACCCACAGATGGATTTCATCAGGACCCATGGACTTGTGCACGTTCGGGTTTTTAAGACGGTCTCGAACCAATTCCTCTCCTACGGTGGGCCCAAGGTCTTCATACTCACAGTCCCTGCATCTGCCTTCCAACACTTGGGTGGTGCGGTCAGAGCCTTTGCTAGAGAAGACTGAGGCAAAGAAGTCATTCAGAACCTCAGCCTTCTCCAAATCCTGTGTAGCTAGTTCTCCTGAGAGATTCCTGAGGGGGCCTACGTTCTCCTTAGTCTGTTTTTTATTTGCTATATACCTGTAGATTCCCTTCCTGTTATCCTTAATGTCCCTAGCCAAGTTTAATTCTAACTGGGTTAGACTAACTTAGCTTTCCTAACCTGGTCCCTAGCTTCTGGGACAACATCCCTGTACTCTTCCCAGGCCGCCTGTCCTTGCTTCCACTTTCTATAAGACTCTTTTTTTCCTTTGAAGTTTCCTCAACAGCTCCTTATCCATCCAAGGAGGTCTCTTGGCCCTCCTGCTGCACTTCCTTCTAGTTGGGATGCAACACTCCTGAGCTTGTAGGAGGTGATCCTTGAAGACCAACCAAGAGTCTTGAGCCCCCCTGCCCTCTAGGACTATATCCCATGGAACCTTACTAAGCAGCTTCCTGAAGAGGCCAAAGTCTGCTCTTGTGAAGTCTAGGGCAGTGAGCTTGATGCACACTCTTCTCACTGTCCTAAGGATCTCAAATTCAACCATCTCATGGTCACTGCATCCAAGGCTGCCCTGGAGTGCCACATTTCCAACGAGCCCTTCCCTGGATCATCATTATTATTTTACTAACTGCAGTTAATTTGAATCAATATTTGGGGGAATTGTTTTCTTAATTATTTTTCCAATTTTATTCATCTCTAGTTTGGATATACCAGCTTTGTTATCTTGTATATCAGCCTAACCAGTTAATTATTCCTGGAAATTTGCCATTGTTAAAAATTAATTTAGTATTGATTCATTTATACTTTTTTCAAATTATATATTACTTTCTTTAGTCATTGATTTGAGCAGTTAATGGCCTGCGTGAGGCTTGTCCTTCATAAATATCATAAAAAATTCCGCCCTTCAAATGGAAATCGAGCTTCATAGAACTTGTTCTGTCGTGACACAATTGCAGCTGTTTTCCTGTTTCAGCTCTGGGGAATGTATATCCATTAAACAATCATTAGATAAAAACACACTATCAACTCCCCAGCGGGAACAAGAGCACACAAAACTCTGGGAGCATTCTGGGCAACAGGATAAATGCAGATACTTTTTTACTTACACTTTTTCCCTGGTTTTATTGATCTGTTACTACTTCCTGCATGCTGATGTGGTTTCAGTGCAATGACATCAGTACCACTGACTGTTAGGTAAACCCAGTGATATGCTGGATTGGGCTGCCTTCAGCTAGATCTGCATTAATAAATTAAATGGATTGAAGATCTTCCTGGGCACTGAAGTCAACTGGCTCACAGAATAGCCCGCATCTATTTGACATTTTCAGTTAACTGACATTATTCAGAAATGAATTTAAGAAGGTTCAACCCACAAGCAACCAATACAGTTTCTACTAAACTGTTTCCTCTGGACCGACAGCCTAATTTGCACAGTTTCTTAGTTGACTGACCTGCAGGTAGACTTAAGGTAGGACTTTAGGTTACCATCTTCAGCTTTCTTTCCGTTTCCACATTTCCACTCACACAATCTCAGCCTGACAATCTGGAAGCGTGCAAGAGCCAGATCTGTATTTCTAATTAGAAGGTTTGTATTCTCTGCAGAGCGCGCTGAGGTCTTCAACATGGACGGAGTAATCAGTGTTTATAACTGTTGGGTGTCCTTTGGAGCTTTCTGTTGTCTAAGCTGAAATTTCAAGATAAAAAAATGCCATGTGTTATTTTCAGATCAAATCAGAAGCATAAAAAAGGAAATGGTTAAAACCTTTCACTGGTCATGAAGTTAAATGGTGGTGGGTTCATTTATATAAAGAACAATGAGGAGAGAAAAAGGTAAGAAAACAGTTTGAGAAAGGAGTCTCTGCTTAATCTCTTAATATGTTTCTCAGTATTTGTTCCCACTTCTCACTCACTTTGCCTTCCTAAAATGGAATGATTTTTTTAATTGTTTTGAAAGCAAAACATCAAAAGGTAAAACCTTTTAACCTTGATTTTACATCAGTTTGCAAGGCAAGGAATCTAGCCACAGCTGTTCTCTGGGTTCTTAGAGTAGATGGCACAAAAATGCCAACAGAAATTGGTACTGCTACTACATTTTAGTTATGTATATCATCTTTCTGCTGAAGTGTTGTGGGTTTTCTCAACAGTAGTTTTGCCCATTGATTTTATGGGAGGGATTTACAACCAAGCAGTGAGCATAGGTGATTTCCAGTGTTGTAAGAGCTCATAGTGTAAAAGTGCCAGCTGCAATACAGCTCCGCATCCCTTCTCTTGTTTTAAGAGAATCTGAGACCCCAGAAATGAACAACACTGACTTTTGTCCTATTAAAAGTCTAAGGCATTTCTCCCTTCACAAAGTAAACTTGACCCTGGCTATGAAATTCTCTCATGCATTAAGATACCAGCTTTTTATATCCCATGGACATGGCAGGTTTCTGACTGATGTTTGGTTTAGACATACACACAAAGTGCCTGTGGCACCCACTGAGCCTAAACAAAGAAGCCTGGGGAAGGTCTCACTAGATCTATTGTCTTACACTGACACTGGCCTTTCCATTACAAAGCCCTTTAAGACCAAAAGTAATCAATAATGATGAACGTGGTTTCTTCCCTGCATGCATCTGAGACAGATGGAGAGTTACTGTGGACAACAATAGCCTGCAGGCAAGGGCCCTGTTATGGTTGTTAAAAAAACTCAAAAAAAAACCTGCATAAAAATTTTCCACACAATTTTCCAGGTTTTTTTCATATTTCCCTGTTTAAACAGACTCCTTCAATGGGCAGTAACTGCATTGCCTGCTTGCATGAGGATCAGTGCTGTTGCTGAGCAGCATCCATCTCAGAGAAATGGCAGGCAGTTTTTCCACATGATTCTCTCTCTGCATCTCCCTTCCTTTCCAATCTTCCATTTCCCAAGCTCTCTTTACCCCTTTCTCATTTTTCTCCTCTCTTGCTTATGCTTCCCAGCATGATCGTTTGCAGACGCATTATATAGCTGAAAATAATGTCTCAGTTGATCTTGGAAAGAAACTGTTTATGGACTATGCTGCATTTTAAACCTCTTTACGCATAGCTGTGTTCTATTAGAATCAGATGTTGTGAGCAGTTGCAGCATATACCTTATCCTATCCCTGCCTGCTCACATTTGTTCCACCCACAGCACATCTCCCCTTCAGCAGAGGTATATATACCAGTTCTCTGATAAATGCAAGAAAGAAGGGAAATCAAAGCAGACTGAAATTATCAGGGCTGGCATTTTTCAGTCACCTTAGAGTCCTTTTGTGAAGCCACTAGAGGAACAGCTGGGTAGTTGGGAAGGATGATTATGGGTTATTAGTAGTACCAGTAAAAGGCCTTAAGGTAGCACTCACCTAAGAAAATGATTTTAGTAAAGCTAGTAGCAATGAGAGAATAGGAACACAAACAGGAACACCAACAGGAACTTCTGCTGTGGGATTTGGCTCTCAGTTCCAATGGGATGAGAGAGAAAATTTCTTGTTAAATTGTTAATAACAGAAAGCTCAGTGTAAGCATATTAACAGATTTTTATTACAACAGATTAGTAATTAGTCAGAAACTGTCCTAATAATATTTTACATAGAGTTCAATAGATTGTGCAGTAGTGGATATAAATAGGGAAATATTACATGAAGATCACAAGATGGTTTTATGTTTCAGTTAGCATATAATGGGACTAACAGATCTTAAGTTGTGGCTAACTTTGTTTCTGAACATATGATCCCCTTCCCATCAATAGGCAATCCTACATGAACTGCTCCACTGATCACCTAAAAGGATATGTAGTAGTGCTGGCATGCTTTGCCAGCACTACTTTGCTTTGCTCACAAAAGCACATGCTGCCAGTCATCTGCATCATATTGGCTAAATTATTGACCAATGTTACTGTCTTTGTGCATTGGGAGGGGGTGGGAAGGTGCGATGACACAACCTATTGGAGCATACAAGCTTATGACATCCAGAGAATGCTTTGTAATTCCCAAACATGTGTGCATTTCCAAACTGTCCCTTCTTTTCTCAGTCGCACAGCTCCAGAAGAGCAGGCATGCTCTGTCCACTTCAAGCCCCAAAACACTCACAGCAGTGGAAAGGAAAGAGGAGGACTGGCATTTTGAATAGTTTATTCCAGTCTTCCTGCATGGGGGAGGTGAAGAAGCCAAAGGCTTCTGGAGTCAGTGGGATTGCACTATTGCAAATGAGGGCACTGTTCAGCTCTGGATAATGCTAGCTCCTCTCTGTGGATGGCCTTTGGAAGAAAATAAGAAAGCACATCCAAAGACAGATTGTTTCCTTTGCATTACTAATGAAAGTGTTTATTCTAGTAAAAAGCTGGAGAGGGCCAATTAGAAACTTCAGGGAATACACTAAGTGAAAATGTGGTTTTGGTTACCCTGCAGTATAGAGAATTTACTAAATTGCTATATTTTACTCCTTGTGGTCACCAGTGACACAGTGACCCCATTGTGGTAATGCTTCTGTGCCATGTTGCAAGAAATCCAATAACCCTTGCAGCTGCCCTGGGATGCTTTTCATTGTTGCCCACCCGAGCCCCAGCAATGTGCCATGTCCCTTGGAGGCTGGACTTGCATGGAAAGTCCTCTGCTGCTTGCTGCTGCTGGGCTGTATCTACCACCCTGGCTACAGGGACAACAAACGTGCCATGACTTGCTATTTGAAGGGAGAGGGATGTCAAGAGGAAGGTGACCCTAAAAGTCCTTCCTGTGGTTTATTTGCAGCAATTCTGTTTTTGTGACATGCCTAAAAGAAACGCCTTAATCCAAATCTCTTTGGCAAACCAGTTATCAGCTGCAGCCCAAAAAGTTTTATTTACGTACCTAAACTCTACTGATTGGAGAAGATGAAGTAAGTAGGAAAGAACATGATGGACAGATGAAAATGAGTCAATGCCAGCTTTACTTTTAAAATAGCTCTTACTTCATTATTTTGTGTTTTATCCTAAAACCATGCCTAGTCCCTGAGCACAGATATATTTGGATAGTCTTCCTTCACTCTTTGTATGCCAAATTAAGCATTTGCCCTGAGCTCTTGCATCTGAATGGGGTCTGAAGGCACTGGGGTGGGCATCAATCAACTCTGAGATCTCTCAGCAAACTCACTGCATGGTTGGTTGCTACCCTTTCTTGCTCAAGGGCTGGTTTGCTGGAGTATGAGACACTGTGATCATACTAAAGCTTTGCCGTTTGGGGGTGTGTGTGTGAGCACACACACATGTATGCTCTACAGTATGCAATAGTGGTGGGGCTGGGGGATGTTACTGTACTCTTGCAGCAGCCAGCCTCTCCTAGACACATCCCTGCTGCATCTGTCTATCTAGCTCAAACCATCTGCTACTCTGAAGCTACTGATGTCTTTCTTTCAAGGACATTCAGCAGTATTTCTTAACAGAAATGAAGGAAACCTTGAAAAACCTCTATCCTTTTCTTATTTGTCTGGTATGTCCTCTAGTAGCCACAGATTTTTTCATTGTTGTCCACTATGTTTAAACAGAATTAAAAAAAAAAAGAAAAATAAGCTTTACTTCCCCTAATCTCTACTATCATTTAAAATTTCCTTTCATTCCTTAAAGACTTGTACCTGATTATAGAAGAGAAGACAACAGCTTTCAAAGATGAATCCTAAAAAAAAGCGCTGGTAGGAATAACCCATTCTCCCTTAGATCCTTCCCCATTTTTTTTCCCCTGACCTCTATCCAAATCTCAGAAATTATATGTTTTGAAGGTAACAAGACTTGTGTATACTGAACTAGCCAGTTCTGGATAAAGCAGCAGGCTGAACCCCAGCATTGTGACCTGCTGCTGGGTCTCCCTTCCTTTCTCTAGTCTGAGATTTACAGCTCAGCCTTCTGCAGCATGAATAGAGAGAGAGGCAATAATTTGTGCAGAAAGGTAATTGGTCACTCTTGCAGATCACTGGTTTCATGTTTCTTATATCTATCACCAACCAGTTGTCAGTTTCCATCTTCAGATAGTTTTAATGCAGTATGTATCTCCCTCCTCTGCCCAAAATATTGCAGTGACCTTCTCTTGATACGGCTACAGCCTGGGTGTCATCAGCAAGATCCACACCTGAAAAAAAGTCTGTAGTTTTCTGACCAAGCAGAGGTGAGAGAACACTGCTGTGGCCAAAGCTGTCACTAAAAGCATCTGTTGCTATAAAAGGCAATAAAAAGCTGTAAACCATAAAAAGAAAGCAGATGCACAGTCTTGGTTGGCTGGTCAGTGCAAGCCCTGCCAGTTCCAAGCTCTTTTCCAAGCCTGTTGACAGTGGCTCTGTCTTGTGTGAGCCGAGCTTTGAAATTCTCATGCTTTCTCAATCTAATCCTGCTGAGTCACATGAACTAGACACATATAAAGGGGCACTGTGTGTCAACCCCATGAGACACACTGAACACAGGGACTGGTCATACCAAGTGCTACTCCTAGAAAAGTTGGACGTCATGTTTATGAGAAATTTCCTGATGGATTACACTCAGAAATTATGTGAATATGTTGTATTTTGTCTGCATTACATGCCAGAGACGAGGCACACCTATGCTGAATGCAAATGGTGTGGTCCAAACCATTTCTGTGGCATCATTCAGTCGAAGATCCTTACTTAATTAAACCACAAATGGTCACTGTATTGACTTCCAGTGATAGATGCAACAGTCAAGACTGAAGGGGTGGGACCTTAGGGATTTGGGTCAGTGGCGGTGAAAAGAAAAAATATGAAATTAAAGTTCTTGGTCTGGCTCCACTTCTTCCCAGGTGGCTCATTGTTCACAGGATGCAAGGGTTATGTCTATACTCATGGATTAAACACCCCTGGGGCTGCTCTTAGCAGCTGGGAGGGGCTAAAGTGGTTTATTCCCTTCCTCTCCCCCGGGGGCAGAGTGGCTGCAGGCAGACAGCCAGCTGGGAATGGTTTCTGGGCTCTGCTAACTCTCAACCACATCCACATATTAGGATGTGCCAAGGCTTGCCAGAAACTGCTCTAGTAAGTTAGAAATAGAGATGATCAAATTTCGAGGACTAGGGTCATACCTTGGCACTGTAATAGATATACTACAGTAGATACAGCCAAGCAGCCCACATTCTGGACAAAAAGCTCTGTATTTTCAGCCTACTGCAACAATAATCTGGCATCTCAGGCACCCTTGCTTTGAATTTCTAAGGCATGCTAGAAGCTGCCACATCAACACACCACATAGATAGTTAGATTTCTTGCCTGTGTTAGACATTCCTGGTTGTTAACTTACCCTTCATTTAATCTTTCTCTATTTCATCTCCTAGTTTCAACTGTAGCCAAATGCAATGCTTATGGTCCGTGAGGAGTTCAAATTACACTGCTAATACTGAAATTACAGTAAATAAGCTTTAAATTGTGCTTCCAACTTGGATGCTACCTCTTCTTGCTACATCAGGATCAAACCCATGAGGATTTTCTGTGCTGCATTTGATCATCAAGTGAAAATGGTTTCCTTCTGCCTGACCCATGCGATCTGCTGTGATGGGCAGGACAGTGCAATCATGTCAAATCATGGAGCCCCTTCTTGAGTTGTTTTTACTGTACTGAAACTGCCACTGCCCCTGTGCTCTCAGCACCATGTGTCAGGAATTCTGTCTGTTGTAAATGGCCTTGTACACCTAAATGATGCATAAGTAAGACTTAATAATAGCAGGAACAAAAGCTGCTCTAAACCACTTATATGCATCATTCATAAGAGTAACAGCATTCACTGTTCAGTTCTGCTCTTTACTGTGAAGATACTTCTCAAAGGGTGTTTTTTACTTCTAACAGTGCATGCAGAGATGTACATGCTCATTAGGAACTTGTTCTGTTTGGTGTATGCTCAATCTCATGTTTGTTAATGAACTCCATTGGTGCTCCTTGTCTCTTGCACTCCATCTCTCGCCCTGCTAATGGTTACTCGCAGGAAAATCCCGCTGAACTCAAGGACCACAGTACAAACTGAAAGCTGCCAACCTGACTGTATTGATGGATTTTGAGTGTGGGAGAAATCCCTGCAAAAGTCATTTTAGTTTCTATTACACTGGTAGATTCATTTTCTAATGTGTCTGTGAATGGTGTGTGATTTATTAATCATTTATTATCCACAACTCTTTAGCATGTTTACATAAAACCACAAATATTCTTTAATTTGGATACAAAATACTTAAATGTAGCGTTACCTAAATGAGCATCATTACCAAATGGTAGGAGAATTTTAAGATTATTTATTTATTTACTTATTTATTTTCCCTTTATATGATTGGATTTTCTTTCGTGGTCATTTAGAAATGAAGTTTCCATTAGTTCAGTCATTTGATTTGATGGGGTTGCAGCAGGACTGTCCCATTGATCTGTGAAGGCAGAACAGTATTTTCTACTCTGGTAGCTGGAAATGAATTAGTTGACCCCATGCAACTTTCCCTTCTGTCACTGAATTTCCAGATTACTCTCTGGTGTTATCTGGAAATCAAAGCTATCTGTTTATGATTCTTCACTTGTCCATGCAGCCTGTGAACCATTTTAAACTTCTGGGTATTTCTTTATGAATGTCACTGGACTTCAGTGAAGCAGAATGAATGAAGCTGGACTTCAATGCTGCAGAACAGCTTTACTTGGAAGGCAGAAGTTGTGAGGCATTTTCTGCATCTGTTTCTCACCTGCTAGCATCTACTTGAAAAACTTTGGGAGCAAAAATAGCCTTTCAGTTTAACTGCGTGTTGGGTACCACTGAGCTAGCTGTGCTGCCACATACAGTGGCAAATTACTGTGCAAGATAGTGGAGCTGGAGTATCTTTTTCTGCTTTTGGGTTGCAATTCTGAGGGTGCAAAACCCTCATGAGCTGCACCTACCTCACCCCTTCCTGCCAAAGAAGCCATTCATTGTGTTACCTTCAGCACTGTGTTGCTGAGGAGGTTAAGTGATGTCCCTCCACTGTCCTTCCGTAGGACAGAGCTGGTTTTCTTGGGCAGCTTCACTGAACAAGTGCTTGAACACCAAGGTGCTATAAAAACTGGTGCAACTGTCACCCCTATTGATGGTCTTGGCACAGAGGCTAAGGACTGAAAAGGTCTAGAAGCCAGAGTTCCAGAGAAATGATGAGTATTAAGGGTTAATTGCATAGGGGTATGCGGCCAGATCGGACCTGAGGGGTCCATTTTTTACTTGATACTTCTGTGTCATTTGCTGTTTTCATAATTTTTCTAGTTCTGGGAAAGTCACTATTTTGTTCTACACTGTACTAGAAGTCAGGCAGGGACAAACCTAGGTCAGGAGAGAGGCTGTGAAGGCCTTACCCCCCTCACTGCATCCCAGCTGGTGCGTTGTCCCTTCTCATGGAATATGAGACAATTGCTGTGCTAGGCTGCAGGATCCCTCCCCATTGGCAGCAGGGCTGAATTCATCCCGTGTGCTTCCAGTTTGGCAGAGTGAATCCAGTTCTTTCCACACCATACTATTTGTGATGCTTAGGCAATTTTTGCAAATCACCTGTGGTGAAGAAGCAAGGCTGTCTGTTACTAAGAAAGTGAAGCTGAGAAACAAAATAAGATAATATGTCCTTCAGATGAGCTTTCTTTGCAGCACAATGTATTAGCTGTTGGAGCCTTGAAGAGAAGAACAGTATGAATTGCATGATAGGGACTTAACAATTCTTAGAAATGAATCATTGCTTTCAGAGTTTCTATGGGAACAGAGAAATAAATGAATATTTAGGATATTTTCAAATTAATTCTATCAGAAGATCCAAAGGTTGTGCAATGGTTGGAAGTATACAAAGGCATAAATCGTTATATTATTTAGATTTGGCTAGTTATGGTTACTGTGGTTTTTTTTTAAAGTATGTTTTATAAAACTTAGTCACAAAACTCAACAGAAGACAAACAGGACATTTGGCTGTAAGTTCAGAACAATGAACTCATGAGGTTTATTTTTATATGCAAGCTCGACTTGGATGAATGCCATGTAAGAGAAAAAAAACAGTTACCACTTAATGCCTTTTTTCTATCTCTTGAAGTGATGAGGGCATCTGGATCAAATTTTAAATTGCAAAGTAGGCTTTTTAGCTTTTTAAAGCAATTTGCATAGCTTGAACTAATTAATGCTTTGGTTGATGCGTAGGCAGTAAAAGACAACATGACCCCAAGCATGAGAGTGGTGAAGGGGAATTGCATGAATTTTGGTATTTCCTAACTTTTGAGAGCTTGAATTGGCTAGCCAACGTAGGACATATACAGTGGAGGAGACCCCTATGATAAGGTATGCATGTTTCCCAGCATCACAAACAAATAATTGCAGAGCCCAAATACACAACCTAATGTTCTGTTACTTAGAGCAAAGCCAACAGCTTCAGCCAGATGTGTTTGTCCCTCATGAGTTAAGAGCTCTTTGCTGCAGTCCCTGAAGCACGTGCGAGATTCTGATGCCAGAGGCCTAATTTCTGTGATCTGCAGTATTTCTGCTGATATTGGGCTGGTTTTACTCAGTTCCAGCTGCCTGGACCAGCACTGGCCAATGCTCAGCCTATCTCCTCTCAGGTTTTAGAGTGATAGTTTCCTTTCTTGGAAGAAACTCAAGTCTCTGCAAGCAACCTTCTGGTTCTGTTCAAGAATGACTCTTCAACAGCCCAAATAAAAGGCGGTGTCTTATGGCTGAACTACCACTGAAGCAGGTGCTGCAGGGAAACAGAAGCCCTCAGTTATATGAAATAATGGAAACCAGGAAGGACAAGACAAATCCAGTTTGCATGGAAATGAGGAAACCTGAACTATACCCTTCCAAACCCCAGTGTTAGATACCTATTGTTAAAAGAGATGGCTTGGATTAGTCTTTGCCCAGGTTACACCACTTAGCAGCAGTGTGGTGAGGATGGCTGGGAGAGACATTGCCTAGCTATAGCACAGAGCTGTAGGCCAGCGAGGCACTTCTGCAGAGTTGTTCGAGAGCTCAACTCTCAACTAAACATTTTGATTTCATAATACAGCTTGTTCCGTCAAAAGCATTCTGCTTTTCATTGTGCTACCCTTCAACCTCCTGCAGCCTGCAGTTCTTCACAGACAGCTTGGCTACAATCAGGGCTTTTTTCAGAAGATGGCAAAATGCGTACCCTTAATCCCAAGAACTGGGGAATGACTATTGCTTGAAGAAAATGTTGCTGGATTCTTTTAAAGTTGGGCAAAACCATCTTTGATCCTTGTTTACAGAAATAGTTAAAACAATTTACCTGTTATGTTCTGAAACATTTTTCTTTGAGGTAGATACTTGCCTGGCACCTGAGAAGGATGAGCCCCTGAAATGATACATGGAACAGAGAAGCTGGGGAGTAGCTCTCCAGGAAACCCCTGACGTGGTGATGAGCAGCTAGCTGAAGGTGAGCCTGAGGTGTGCTCTGGCAGCAAAGGCAGCCAGCAGCTCCTGACCTGTGTGATCAGGGGTATAGCTCATCAAGGGATGGGATTGTCACCCTCTGCATGGCACTTGTCAGACCACATCTAGATACTATGTCCAGTTTTGGGACCTGGCAAAGGAAAGATGTGGACAAACGGGATGGAGCTCAGGAAAGGGCCCCCAGGGTGGTGGGGCTGGAGCACATGCCCCATGAGGAGAGGCTGGGGGAGCTGGGAATAGGTCAGCCTGGAGAATGGATGGCTTTGGGGCACCTAACAACCCCCAGCACCAGTGAGGTGTCTTGAAGGATACAGACCTGGGCTTCCCAGAGCTGTGCAGGGTGGGAGGGCAAGAAGCAACAGACACAAGCTGATATGAGAAAAGTTCCGGCTGAGTATAGGGAGAAACGTTCCCCATAAAGCAGTGGAGTAGGTCACCCTGAGCGGCTGTGCTGTCTCCATCCTTGGAGGGTTTCAAGTTCCCACTGGTTTAAGCCCTGAGCAACCTGGTCTGTCCCCAGAGCTGGCCCTGCTTTGGGCAGGCAGGTGGTCTGGGTCCCTCCAAGCCTCATTTAGCTATAATTTTCTGACCTTAATCAACTGAAAATAGGGTCCTGCTCTGAATACACTCAACAAGTGGTAGTTCTGCTGATGCTGCCTACAGCAGCTGTGCTGAGCCTGAGGTCTGACAGTTCTCATTCCAGATATGATAGACAGCATCCAACCAACAAATGATGGGCCACCTTATTCTTACTTCTATGCTTTTTAAAGACATTTGAGAAGCTTGTGAGGTCTGGATGAATCCTTTAAATAGAAACTTAACCACACAGATTTCTCTATGTGTATAAAAACCATATACGGTCTTAAACAACTGTGCTCAGCTCAATGCAATGTCACATTTTACTATATGCTATGTGATACAGATTAGATTTGTAAACTGAGAAATACTATACAGGCCCTTGCCAGGCTGAGCAATCCAAGAAATACTAAGTTTAAAGTCGATTCAGATCTGAACTCTGGAGCTGTATGTGCAGTCTTGCATACCATCGAGCTTTTCTTAGTATCTATCACTGTTACTGTTTGTTTTGACAGCTACATTATTTGTGAGGTAATGGAACATTAGAGAACAAAGCAGAGCAGTTTAAAGTATCAAAATTCCTTTATTGTGAGTACTTTCCTCTTAGGTTTCATATTTTTTAAACCATAGAGATTTTACATTTGTATACTACAGACATGATAAATCTCTATATTAATCTTTGTGACCTGTGTTTGCCCTGGCTCATGCGATCTCAGTATTTCTGTGGTAAGAAATAGCAGAAGACTCAATGCTTTCAAGAAAATTTAAGGCTTTTCCTGTATTTATAAAACTTATTAGGGGGTTGATCTCGGTTACTTGGCTAGATTTTCATTATCAATCTAAGGACTGTCACCAGAGCATAGTGTTACATGTAAGGGGAGCTTGTAACATTAGGTCTCCGTGAGATGTTAACATTAGCAGTGATCATCCCTGTCTTCCATCAAGTGAAGGAAGTCTTGGAAATGAAACAAGAAATTCTTATGGTAATGATTGCTTTGGCTACATCTGCTGGGGCAAGCCAGAGCATCACTGAGGAAAGCTGCAGCTGTGCTGGGACTGGAGGCAGCTGAGAAAAGCTCCATGCCCAACTGAGAGGTGAAGGGCTGGGTCAAGACAGCTTACAGGAGTCTGGGCTCAGCCCCGCTGAAACAAAAGCAGCTGCCACAAGGCAACATAGGGCACTGAGGGGAGATCCAGAGGGGAAAGAGATAGCTATAGAGTCAGTATAAAAACAGCAGTGGTTTTTGGAACTGTTCTTCACATTAGGCCATGATGTCAAGGCGTCTACTGGTTAATTATTCTGATTCTTACTCATAGAATCTTATAACAGTTTGGGTTGCAAGGGACCTTCAAAGGTCATCTAGTCCAACTCCCCTACAATAAGCAAGGACATCTTCAAGTAGATCAGGTTGCTCAGAATCACATCCAGCCTGGCCTTGAATGTCTCCGGGGATGGTTCATCCACAACTTCACTGAGCAACTTGTTCCAGTATTTTACCACCCCCATTGTAACGAAGATTTTCCTCACATCCAGCCGGAACCTACTGTCTTTTAGTTTAAAACCATTACCACTCGTGCTCCTTCCTTATTTCATTATGATTATTCTTCCTTTATGATTCCATTCAGTTTGATACTAAATAAAGACAAGCAGCAACCAAAAAGCAGTAACCAAAGGTTAAGTAACCAAAATCAGTAAAGACAGGCAGTAAATTTCAAGGCCTGGGCTCTCTGCATGTCTTCCCAGGGTAGACCCTTAACTATCTCCTCTCACCATCAGCACTGTCCAAAAAAAAGCCAGTGAAGGTTTTCATTGTCTCCCCAATGGCTAGTTAGGAGCAACCTCTGTGTATGAGCAGCCCTGCAGCCCTTGCCTGCCCCCAGGAGGAGATGCAATGGCAGCAACTTTGGGACATCCAGCCAGGGCTGCAGAAGGGGAGCAGGCACTGGCAAGAAGGGTTAGTGCTGGGAGTTGCAGAGGGGACCGGGCACTGGGTGGAAATCCCAAACTAGCCATTCCCACAAAACCTGAGAACAGCTCCTCATCCTCACTTCCTGTCACTGGAAATAGAATGAGTCTCTAACCAATTTTCCTAGCTAAAACCATAAGAAAACAAACCAGGTTTATTATTATTAGCTGTTTATCCCAGATAGCTGTTGCTTATCTGGGAGAGGATGCAGTGCATCATATTGATCTGAGGAAAGAAGGGAGATTATGCTCTCTGCTGTTGTTTGTTTAGCTTAGATGAGTACTAGATATTGCTAGATGCCTGCAAGTGTCAATTTTAAAATCTCTTGCCAAAGGGATGGAGAGATGTATATGAGAGCCAGTATGACAGATGTGAACACTCTTGTCACTTGTCCATTTTTTCCCCGCTTCTGAGGTCTTGTTATCTTTAATAGAAGCACTTATATGTACTGCTTATGGTTCAATATTTATTTTTAAAATGACATTTTCTGCACATGAAAATGATTGTGTGAACTCAAAGAAGATGCAGAACCCTTCTGATTAATGTATTTGTGTAATTAATAATTTTGCCAGCTGCCTCTGGAGATTAAACTTTAATAAGGCAGGTGCCTTTTCTCTTTTAACCTCCAGTGCCATAAGGACAGATTCTCATGAATTTTCTTGACTCTCTTGAACAAAATTAATTACTTTTTAAAAACTGCTGCCTGGGAGACCTATTTCTCTTTTTATCTGTGCTGCAGACATATTCCTAACCTGTTGATCCAAATGATTTCAGAATCTTTACTTCTTTTTCCTCAAAAACCTGCTGCCTCTCTTAGACAGGTTTGTAAGAAGCAGTGGCTCAGAAGATCTTATTTCTAACTTTCTAACTGCCCTCAAATCTAAGAGCAGACTTCTGGCAAAGAACAGCAATCTGCATGCTTGTAATGGACATGGCGCCATAGGAGTGAGTCAGAGTACAGGATGTATTTGTTTGTATGCCAAAACTAGGAATAGATGCAGTCCACTGCCTGCTGTGGAGGGTAGGGGAGAGGTGGTTTGACAGAGGTTTAAGCAGCACTGCTTTATCACCTAATTTATTGAGTCACTGATTGTCAATCCTCTTGCAGCCTGCAGGGAGCTTAACAGCCTTCTGGGTCTGTCACAGGGTTGTGCAGCTGCTCAGGAAACTTTCAGTGCAATTACAGTGCAGATTTACACTTAGGTTTAGTTTGGCTTAGACTGGGCTTGGCTTAGGCTGTGCTTGGATTTTCAGAGATTCTCAAACTTGCCATTGCTATTATTGTAGAAGAAAACAGTAGAAAAGAGAGATAGTATAAAGTATATTAAGAGAAAGAAAGAGGTTCAGCAAATGGGAGAGAGCAACAGAAGATGCATTAGATAAAGACAGGCACATTAATTCTTGGGGAGAGAAGGAGCAGCAAGATGTCTGGAGGAGTTAGTCATTAGCCAATGGGAAGCACATACAGCACTTAGTCCTTTTTTTTCAGTGTGGGAGCCATTGCAGGAGGGTCCTGATGGTTTAAGACCTTTTTTAGGCCTGTATGTGTTAGAAGTTCTTTACTGTGAGGGTGGTGAGGCACTGGCACAGGTTGCCCAAAGAAGGTAAATGCTTCCTGGCAGTGTTCAAGGCCAGGTTGCACAGAGCCTTGGGAGACATGGTCTAGTGTGAGGCTCCCTGCCTACTGCATGGGGGTTCGAACTAGATGCTCGTGAGGTCCTTTCCAACCCATTCTATGATTCTATGAGACCAAGTGGTGATATAGTTTACTTCTTGGTTCAGATCCCAATGTCTTCATCAGTGGTTGCAGTAACCTACATATAAATAGATATCTGGAGTACAAGTTCAGTTCATTGTGAAAGGTTAAGTTTATCCTGAAAGAAATCTGGTTTACATGTACCAGGGACATTCTGCAGACTGGACCATGGGAAGTTGGGCCAGGAAGGGCTTTTGCTTCAAATCACTTTACTGCACTGGACTGCAGGAGCCTTCTGGTACATCACTTTTGCTGTGGAGTGACCAGCCCATATCAGTTAAGAGGTCAGAATCTGAAGCAGTGAATCAAGCTGTTGCTTAAAATGGAGTTCATCACTATCTGCTTGTTAATACATTTTTTTCCTTCAAAGAAACTTGAAATCAATTTAAAAAAAAAATACTTCCTGATTATAGTATTTAAATAGCCTTTAAATCAAAGCAACTCAGCATGCTTCAGACTTAGACATGATATACCCCATAGCTTCATAATCTTCAAGTCTCCACAATGATCCCTGACCTTCATCAATATCCTCTCTTATTTTGCACTGTGGTGGAGAGGCTGTGCCAGCCATCTCATTCTGCACAGCAATGAAAAGCCCTGCAAAGCTTTATTTTCTAGCTTTCAGTTGTTAGTTACCAGCTTCTAGCTCTGACTACTAAGTGCCACAAGTATGGCAAAAGCTGACATCTCCAAGTACAAAGGGGTGTGTGGTGCTAGCAGACACACAATAAATGACCTGGGTTTTTCTAACCCTGCAATTGAGTGGGTGACACCAGAGAAAAAGAACAAGGCTGATGCTGTAAAATTGCACTGAGGACTTCCCACTTAATCAGTATGAAGATCTGATCAGTATAAAGATAAAAGTCCTCATTTTTTATCTGATCCTCATTTTTTTATGTTATCTGATCTGATAAAAAAAATTATGGTTTTGATCATCACATTATTTGTGATTATTATTTCTTTCCAAAAGAGATATGCTTTCAGTCTGCTAGAAAAAAAATACAGTTTTACCTTTCTTTTTTGCACCAGCATGCAAAGATGTTGTTTTGAAAAAGAAACAATAACTGGTGACACAGTCTTCACAGCTGAGTCATGTTTCCAGGTACCTTATGCTCCTCATGTTGTGTCAAGCAATAAACAGCTGACTCAAGTCAGAGGCTGCTGCTCCTAGGGATATTTATTATTACCCTGGGGATAATTATTATTACCAAAATGCTTGAGATCCTTTTCACATCTCTCCCTCAACCCTGCTTTCTTCACAGATAATTTTGCATTTACTTTCCAGTTTCCTAAACTATTTTCTCTGTCTTCGTTCTGCTGAGATTCCTGGAACTGTGAGGACCCTGGGGAATTTGTAAGTGCAGTTTGTTATAACTTGAATTGCAGGGCAACACTAAATTTATTCAGTGGCAGGCTGGGGGGGGAGTAGGTGGGTGCAGAATTTGCCAGTGATGCTCCCCATACCAGGGGAAGTTCATGTTTCAGAATTTCAACTGCAGAGGCAAAACGGAAATGGAATTTTGAATAGCAGAATGACTAGAACTCACTATTAGTGGTGCTGCAAAGGCTACATCGAGCATTGTGACCAGATGCGTGCTACTCATATTACAATGGTTAAAAGAGTTACTAGCCTTTCATATGAAGATCTTTTACACTTGCGTGGTTACACTGGAGCTGTTGCAATACAACACTTTGTATTGCAAGTGTGGGATTAGCATGCTGTATTGACTGCTAGTTGGCTTGGTATGTTTTTGTGTGTTTTCTTGGTTTTGGTTTGTTTTCCACAATATCAATTTAAGACAGTAGAATTATCAAAAACAACAGTGGAGTTATCTCTTGTTAGTCAGATGGATTGAAATAAAAATTAAGGGCTTATCACCTGTAAATTAGGTGATAAATCGTAGGAACCATTCTACTAGTCAGATAGATTGTGGGTCAGGTACTACAGTTTATGTTGTTGATCTGAAAATATCTTCTCCAGAACCATGGGTGTCCTACATGAGAAAGGTTCGGAAGATCTGTGTTGGTGCAGTGTCGTACACATGTTGGCATGCCTTTTGCAGCCCCAATGTCTATGAACCTGTAGGCTTTGTGGCTCTCTGAACCCTAATCCTAATCTTTATGACACCATACTATGACTCCAGCACAATCAGTGTTCCAGAAAAGAAAGATGTGTAAGGACCAATGCTTATGCACTGCTGTACTCATCCTAACCCTAACCTGAGTGGCAGCCTCAGTACCTTTGACTGGGAACTCTTCCCAGCACCATGACTATGTAAAAAAAATGGATGGATTGTTTACCATGCTATGATGATACAAGGCAGCTTTCCCTAAGTGTTCTCTCTGAGACTTGATGCTGAGCTGAGGTCAGATCCCTGTTTCAATGATGAAGTGTCTAGTGAGTCATACAAGCTGTCACAATTTTCTGTGGGGACAGATCCCTTTTTGTGACTTTCTGTGCAAGTATCTATACTGCAGTACCTAGCAAAATATTACTATTTTTTATGAATTTGGAACAAAGAAACATGAATGTGTAGATGAATATTGCTCCATGACCCCCCTAATAGAATGTAATCTATGTCTTTTCTTTTGGTGGCTTTCTTATTTTCTAAGGAATAAAGATTGTAATTATTGAATTCCTTTACAAAAGTTTTATTCCTGCTAATCCAGTTTCCAAGGGAGTATCATATTTAAGTATAAAGCAATAAGGAGACAACCCAGAATGGATGAGCAGACATAAATACTCCTTGAGACTGTGAGATCCTAGTTTATTAGGGAGGGTGTACAAAGGCGCATGGTAATGCACAGATACTGAGTCCTGCACTAGAGACCTGATGTCTTGGAAAGCTAATGGGATTGATGCAAAAGGGTAATGTGGAAAGAACTGGCCTAGTCCCTGCCACTGTAGGATGTGTTTGATGTGCAGTGACATTAAATTTGTGGAATTAAATTACTTAGGTTAGTCTGAGGGCGTCAGCAGAGAAACTCCTATGGCCAGACCAGAAGTGTTGAATTGTCTTCTGACTCCTCAAGCACCTTTTCTGTTTGGTCTCTTTTTTGTTTGTTTTTTTCCCATTTTTTGTTTGTTTGTTTGTTTGTGGGTTTTTTTGGTTTTGTTTTCCCAATTCCTGTTCTATCTGTGAAAGTGGTACTAGACCAGAGCACTCAGTGTTCAGTTGTTCCTATATCTGGCTGACAGGTGACACTTTTGACACTTTTGAACTACTCATGCTGCAGCTACAGTGGTTTTTCATATTTGATGGCAGAAAAAGGCTGTTTCCCATGAATAACAGTATAGTTACAGCATGGACTGTTCTTTAAGTACTGTCACAGAGTGAGCTAGTCCTTTAAAAGATTTGAGTTAAACTTTACGCATACAGTAATATAGTCTCTTTAGCCTCAAAGAGTCTCTTATGGGAATGAGAGTTTAGGAATCAATATCAATACCTATATAGTAACTGGTGTAAACATGGAGACTTGCAGTCATTGTATGTTTGTGGTCATTTGCAGTCATTGTATGTTTGAAAAAATGTTTTATTTCACAAGTTATGTGAGCTATTTTTTCAATATATGCTTAGCATTTTTCTGAACCAGAAGTGAGAGGTCAGAGTCCATAATGACAGTCAAAAAGACCCAGGCATTTCTTAATATTTGTAGAAGATGTGTGTTATACACGAATGCTAACATAAAACTCTAGCTATGTGTAAGTACTGACAAAAAACGTGTCTCTTTTAGCAGGCAGGAGCCCATCCTGTTTGTTCTTTTATTTATATCTCTAATATCGTTGGTTACTAGGAGTGTTTTCTGCATAGCTCCTTCCTTAAGTACTTGTGTGTTCCTGAGAAATTTTTAAATCTCCATAGGAGTGTCAAAGGATGTTTGTTCTTCCCAGTCAATCCCAGGAGCAGACCAACCTCAGCTACATAGGCTGAGTGTTAGATTTTAATTTCATTCAATTACAATATTTTTCATAATATGCTTCAAATAATTTTTTTCCTATTACGTACGAAAGAGTTTTACATTGTTTGATAACATTTGGTTTAGAGCACAATGTGAGAGCAAGAGGACAAAACATCTCTAAGCCTCCGTGAGACTTCAGCTAGCCAGGACTCTAGTAGATAGAAGAGATGAGATTTCTGGGATTTTTCAGCCTGCTGTGGTTCACCCAAAATTAATCCATTTTTATATTTCTGTCCTTGAAAAGTCTGATGTGTACCTAATGAAATTAGGCTATGGACTCTGCTAATTCTAGTTCCCTTGCAGTCAGTTAGAAGTAGAAAAATTTATAATAGTGATAAAGTTGAGCTTTCTGGTTAAGCCAATTGCTCCAGGGAATTGAAAGTTCCCTTCTCTTGAACAAAATTGCTCCAATTTAAAGGCATTAAATGTTTAACCATTTGTTACTGGTCTCACTTGCAAATACTGCCGATGGTTAGGTTGTTTGTCTTGACTGACTCTCTGAGAAATGGGAAGTGGCTAAAAATTCTCTTAAATTTTTTCTGAAGACAAAGAAGAACTCATTAATTGTATTGTATTATTTTTTCCATCTGATCTGAAAACAGGCTTCTAAACCTGTAAAGAGACAGCTGGTTCTGTCCGTTGGTAATTGTATTTCTGTACAGAGGATGAAATTTTGCTCTCCTTTATGAAGACATACGTTTGAAAAATATAATGTCATCTGATTGCCTGCTGTAAAACTGGTGTGAGAGCAGATTGGATGATTTTCACAGGATTATTTGGCCCATGGCAGGCAGTATATAAGTGGAAAGTACAATAGCTTTGAATAGCTTTATCTCAGCTAAGAGCATTGTAAATAATGAAAAACAGGAACTGTTGACCCCATATACATGCAGCAGCCCTGAATCCTTTGTACAGAGTCCTGGCAGTTGTGTAGGAAATCAATATCTAATAGAGATTACAGAATAGTACTAATCACTGTAGCATTATGTATTGAGGGCTTCATTTTTCGATTTAACATGTAGGCCAGATATAGCAGTTGGCCAGTTTTCCTTTACTCCTTTTTGTTTGCTTATGTTAAGGATGAATGTTGTAAGGTCTCTGTCCTGCTTTAATTATTGATTTGTCGCTATTTTCCAATTCCTTCTTAAAAATCAGTTTTGAGAAGTCGCCAATATTCCATGGGTGAAGCAAGTTTTTAGCCAGAGCAGTTGGTAGTTTTCTCACTTCTGTGATCCAGTGGATAGACTGTCAACACTAAAGACCAGAGATAAACATCGTTTCCATGGAAAAGCCTGTCCTAGAGAGTGCTGGGATCAAAAACAGTCAAATTAGGTGTTACTTTGTATAGCCACTTAACGTGCTACCTTTTCCTACTAGACCCTCAAATTGAAAGGCAGCAATTTCACTTCCAGCCATGTAGTATTTTGTTATGTGTTTCATGTTCCCTGGGAGGTAGCCATCACTGCTCACTTGTGTGCTGCTTGCTGTAGTTATGACTGCTGCAGCTCTTGCTGCATAGCTTTATTCATGCAGATGTCAGCTATTTGTTCAAATGCACACAGTGTACTATGTCCACTTGCCTTTGGCCACTGTACCTGTATGCAAATAGCAGTTGGCTTGCTGAGGCTCCGTTCTAGCCTCGTTCTATTCCTCCTGAAAATTTGCTGTGTGACAGGAAAAAAAAGCACAAAGCTAAATATTTCTATCATGGAATCAGCAATATTATTAAAGTATAAAAAAATCATACCCCTGATGAGTTAGTTATTCTGAGAATTATGTTTACCTTTGCCTTCTAGATGCGGATTTAGAAAATAATTATAGTCAATGTCATAAAGCACCTTTTTACGCATGGTTTCATACAGTGAAGGATGCCAAAGAAGGCATGGACTATTATTTCAGTCTTAAAAAAATACATGCTGTGAATTGCTTAAGATTTGGGAAAAAATTTTCACTTCTGTACAGGTTTATAAAATCTAGTTCATTGTGTTTAATCTCACTGCTTTTAACTGGAAGTAATACAGCTTAAAAAGCTGAGGCAATAATCACTGAAAAAAAAAATTAAAAAAGGTCTTTAGCCTTGGAAGACTTTCTTAATGGTTGGTGTTTGCTATATAATTAAGGATTTGGCACTCACCAGGTTTTATTTACCAAGCCCTTTCTTTGTAACTTTTCCAATGTTATTAACAAGAAAACTCGCAGTTTTGAGATACATTCTGCTGTATCAAGCAAGATAAAACCAAAGCTATGTCTTTGTCTTTTTCCTGGTTTCTACATTTGAAGTGGTCTTTTTTATAGCCATTTTGAATACAAATGCATGATGAATAGCCTGAGGAATGGGAAATCCATGTGAGTCTTTAGCAATCCAGTAAGTGCTGACATACTCTGAACAGCATGTCTGTTCCCATGTCTGGAAGACAAAGATAAAGAAATATCATTTTATTGCTCAAGTATTTTCCTTTTCTGGCTTCTATTTTCCTGACTGAAATCAATATTTCAGGCTAATGGATGAGGACGCCTGCTGTTGCTGACTAAAATGCTGACCTTGGCAATCAATATATTTAGCTTGGAGCATTTGTGATGTCAATTACTATGATAATACTTCAGCATTTACTGCCTGCAGAATGTCTGGGTTATTGGGTTAGAGTTCCCCTGCAACCTTATCTTTCCCACTTTCTCTTGTTTTATACTCCAACTGCTGGGGACTCCAAACCCTCAAGCACAACGTTTTTAAACAGTTATTTTATTAGGACTGGATGAATGATGGTTTTTGTTTTCTAATTTGTTGATCTTTTTGAAAATGCAGAAAGACAAGCAAGCTGTTTTGAATAATACATTTAATTTCAACAGAAGGCTTTTTGATGTTTTAAAATCTTTTTAAGCAGAGTTTAAAGGTTTATAATAGCTATGAGGTAAACTTTTCCTCAAAGGTATTACATACTGAAGAAACAGAATACCTTTTTTTAGAAAACATGTAAACATTTGGCGTAATTATTTCACTGTGGTCTGTAAATTAAGTGAATAATTTGATTATATCTCAATGAGCTTAGTGTCACTGAGTGTTCTGTTTTTTTCTCAAGAAATTATTTTATTCAAGAAATATCACATAGCCCAGGATTTTAACACTGGTAATTTCCAACTGCTTTCAGAATGGCACTTTTCTCCTTCTCTACTTTATTTTATTCAATGTGAACTGCCTAATCTGTGAGGTTTTTGTGCTCTTGCCTGAACAGAGTAAGAGTAAACTGCTTTCTGTCTGTTACATATCACTGTGTTGCTGAGCTTCTTACCAAATTACCCAGATATAGTAAAGACCTTGACCTTGACATTAGATAGATCACTGTCACCATAAAGGCTCACAACAGATCTAAGAGATTACTGACCTCAGTCCAGAGCATCAGTAAAGTTTGTCAGCCCCTGTAGAGCACAACGGTAGATAAAACATTATAAATGATGGCTTTTTATTCATGGGGTAGTCTTGAACTGTGACATCTAATCTTATTAGAGAAAATTAAGTCTGTCTTGGAGCTTTAAAACCTGTTTGTAGGGCTCTGGCCCATAAGCTGTCAATCAACTGATACCTGTCACAAGGGTTTACAAAGACTGATCATAAATTGCTAAAAAATTACAGCTATTCTATATGACTGTGTTGCCTTCACATCTGTCTAAATCTATATATTTTTGCAAATAAGAAGGAGTCTATGGTTAAGAATGTGTTATGAATAAATGCTTTGTCTGATAGAGTATTGAAGACAGTTGTGAGCATTGATATTATTTGTGTCATATGGTGGGGTTTTTTTCAGAAGGAGCAAAGTTTGCTAAAAATGAGACTGTGAAAAAGTATTATGCCTGTGTACTTATATCAGTGGATAAGGTTGATCCTCTGTCCTTTAATAACCAACACCTTTGCACACATATGGCACTTTTTAAAGGGTTTTCAAATTCTTATTCTAATGCTGAATAAGCAAGGTCTTGCCTGAAGCCCTTCAAGGTTACTGAGAGCTTTTCCATTGACTTAAATGAGCTTTGGGTTAGGATATTAGTGAATTTGGTCTCTCAAAACCACTTGGACTTCTTTTATTCTCATATACTAGTAGAAAACTGAGACAAAAAGGTGAAATTACATGCTGTCAGTCACACAACTTGGCAAAGGCAGTACAAGAACTCAGTGGTTTTGCTACCAGTCTGGTTATTCAACCACCTCTGCTCACTGAGGTATGCCCTGAGCTTGCTGGGGTTTATGGTCTTGCTGGTGATATTGCTCACATGGGATGCAGCGATGTGATCATAAATCATAGAATGGTTTAGGTTGGAAGAAACCTTAAAGCTCATCTAGTTCCAACCCCCTGCCATGGTCAGGGACACCTTCCACTAGACCAGGCTGCTCAAGGCCTTGTTTCCTCGATGGGGATCATGTTGGCAGCTGTGAGTCACACTCAGTCAGTATCTGCACTTGCGTGCTCTGAAAGTGTCCAGACAGAGCTCAATAACAGCCAGAGTACAGGAAAATATTTGTTAGGTGATGCATTCAGGGAAAAGAAATACTGATGCAACAACAGCCTGCATGCCTGCTTCTATCCACTACGGCTTACCTCTGCCTGGGACTGGTAGAGGTACCTCTCCACTTTGCACACTCCTGTATTGCCCCATTTTTAGCTTCACAGTGTGCTCTCACCAGGAGAAGTTCAACAGTGTAAAGAAGTGCCAGGGTGCAGGCTGGCTTTTGGGGAGTAAACTGTTTGGGAGCTGGCAGCTTCCTTGCAGTGGTGTTGTCTTGTGCTCCCCCTCCTATGGCAGCGGGACGGAGGACAGACCCTTCTCGGAGTTCCTCTTCACCAGGTCACCCCTCTAGAGCTCTGCATGGGTTCTTCTGCTGTATTTGTGATAACCCTAGCAGCCTTTCCTGTAATTTGTCTGATAATTCACAATCTGTATTTCTTAATTTATTTTTTTCCTATCATTTCATTTTTTAGTTTCTGTCTTTTAGCTTGGGGGCAGGAACCTGTTGCTCACTAGTGGCATGCCCTGGTAGATCTGCTAACTTCAAGTCCTCTGCAGTACATGAGGATGTTATTTCCTTGGAGATGGATGTGCCTTTCTATTTTTTAATGACGAAAGAGCACAGTGTGTCCAAATCCATGGTTTTTTTTAGGTTGTCAGCCCTAGGCTGTGTAAATACCACAAAGAGAAAGCTTTCTTCTCATTGGATCCCTTCCAAGCCCAAGTGATCATACACACAACAAATCCTTTACTATCTGGAAAGATGAAAAAGCTAGTTTCTGATAAAACTACTTCTGCAGGTTGTTCCAGGGGTCATTCTTCCCTGTTCTCTGAGGTGATGAGAGATTCATGCCATTTCCATGCAGACAGTCAGCCCTGTCAGTGCTGGCCGTATGAACTAGTCAGGTATGTCAAAGAGAAAGCATGTACAGTCAAAGGCTACAAAACCCTGGTGGTTATTCACCTTCCTTCCCTGACCTCCATGCTGATTTGATTTGAGGCTACCTCATTACTATATTGAACATGATTTACATGGGTCATTAATTAATAAGCCAAAATGATATTAAGAACCATGAGTGCACTGTTAACTAATGGGTCTGTCAAGTTCTCACTGAAGTCTTTAGGGATAATGCCCAAGGGGCAGAATTTAGATTAATTCCATTCATATCAACTGCCACTACGGGAAAGGTATGACTTAACTGATGAATTGCAATAGGTTATAAGCCATTGTGACAAAGTCCTAAATTAGGCAAAGAAATAAACTCTAAATTCTGCTGACCTGGAAGGCCTCAATAAAATCTGTGAGACTTCGGAGCACAATCCTCAACTTTGTCATAGAATCATAGAATACTTAGGGTTGGAAAGGACCTTAAGATCATCAAGGTCCAACCCCCCTTGCCATGGGCAGGAACACCTCGCTCTAAACCATGTCAACCAAGGCTCTGTCCAGCCTGGCCTTGAACACTGCTAGGGATGGAGCATTCACAACTTCCCTTGGCAACCTGTTCCAGTGCCTCACCACCCGTACAGTAAAGAATTTCCTCCTTATATCCAATCTAAACTTCCCCTGTTTAAATTTTAACCCATTACCCCATGTCCTGTCACTACAGTCCCTAATGAAGAGTCCATCCCCAGCAACCATGTAGACCCCCTTCAGATACTAGAAGGCTGCTATGAGGTCTCCACACATCCTTCTCTTCTCCAGGCTGAACAGCCCCAACTTTCTTAGCCTGTCTTCATATGGGAGGTGCTCCAGTCCCCTGATCATTCTCATGGCCCTCCTCTGGACTTGTTCCAACACTTCCATGTCCTTTTTATGTTGAGGACACCAGAACTGCACACAATACTCCAAGTGAGGTCTCACAAGAGCAGAGTAGAGGGGCAGGATCACCTCATTCGACCTGCTCGTCACACTCCTTTTGATACAGCCCAGGATACGGTTGGCTTTCTGAGCTGCAAGCGCACACTGAAGCCAGCTCATGTTCATTTTCTCATCACCAACACTCCCAAGTCCTTCTCCGCAGGGCTGCTCTGAATCTCTTCTCTGCCCAGTCTGTAGCTGTGCCTGGGATTGCTCCGACCCAGGTGTAGGACCTTTCACTTGGCATGGTTAAACTTCATGAGGTTGGCATCAGCCCACCTCACAAGCGTGTCAAGGTCCCTCTGGATGGCATTCCTTCCCTCCAGCGTATCAACCGAACCACACAGCTTGGTGTCATTGGCAAACTTGCTGAGGGTGCACTCAATCCCACTGTCCATGTCAGCGACAAAGATGTTGAACAAGACCGGTCCCAACACCAATCCCTGAAGGACACCACTCATTACTGGTCTCCAGCCGGACATTGAGCCATTGACCACAACTCTGTGTGCAGCCATCCAGCCAGTTTTTTATCCACAGAGTGGTCCATTCATCAGATTGATGTCTCTCCAATTTAGAGACAAGGATGTCGCTTGGGACAGTGTCGAACGCTTTGCATATGTCCAGGTAGATGACATCAACTGCTTTACCGCTGTCCATCAGTTCTGTAGCCCCATCATAGAAGGCCACCAAATTGGTCAGGCAGGATTTCCCTTTAGTGAAGCCATGCTGGCTGTCACCAAGCACCTTGTTGTTTTTCATGTGCCTTAGCATGCCTTCCAGGAGAATCTGCTCCAAGATTTTGCCAGGCACAGAGGTGAGACTGACTGGTCTGTAATTCCCTGGATCATCCATTTTCCCCTTCTTGAAAATGGGGGTTATATTTCCCTTTTTCTAGTTGTGGGGAACTTCACCTGACTGCCATGATTTTTCAAATATGCCGGACAGTGTCTTAGCAACTTCATTTGCCAGCTCCTTCAGGACCTGCAGATGGATTTCATCAGGTCACATGGACTTGTGCACGTTTAGGCTCTTAAGATGGTCTCAGACCAATTCCTCTCTTAGAATGGGCCCGAGGTCTTCATTCTCAAAGTCCCTGCACCTGCATTCCAAGACTTGGGTGATGTGGTGGGAGCATTTGATAATTAAGACTGAGGCAAAGAAGTCATTAAGAACCTCAGCCTTTTCCAAATCCAGGGTAGCCAGTTCTCCTGATAGCTTCCAGAGAGGGCCCACGTTGTCCCTAGTCTGTCTTTTATTTGCAATGTACCTATAGAATCCCTTCCTTTTATCCTTAACATCCCTAGCCAAGTTTAATTCTAACTGTGCCTTCGCTTTCCTAACCTGGTCCCTAGCTTCCCAGACAACATCCCTGTATTCTGCCCTTCCTTCCACCTTTTATAAACCTCTTTTTTTTCCCAAGTTTCCTCAGCAATTCCTTATCCATCCATGGAGGTCTCCTGGCCCTCCTTCTGCACTTCCTTCTAGTCAGGACACAGCACTCCTGAACTTGTAGACTAGCTTAGATCTTTAAAGCACCTCTTATACAAAAAGATATGCTGTTGCTAAGCTTAATCAGGTTGTTCTATGTTTTAATTCCCAAACAGAGCAAGAAGTCTATGTGTGACAGTACTGTACATATAGACAGAAGACATAGATAGACACGTAGACACATACACATAGACAATTCCAGCGGTGGAGCAGCCACAGCTTCTCTGGGCAACCTGTGCCAATGCCTCATCACCCTCACAGGGAAGAACCCTTTGTATCAAATCTATATCTCCCCTTTCATTTTAAAGCCATTCTCCCTTGTTCTGTCACTACATGTCCTTGTAAAAAGTCCTTCTCCAGATTTCTTGTAGACTTCTTTAGGTACTGAAAGGCTGCTATGAGATCTCACCAGAGCCTTTTCTTCTCCATTCTGTACAAGCCCAACTCTCTCAGCCTGTCTCCATAGAAGAGGTGGTCCAGCCCTCTGATCATCTTACTGGCCTCCTCTGGACTTGTCCTTTATACTGCAGACTTCAGAGGCGGATGCAGGACTGCAGGTGATGTCTCATGAAAGCAGAGTAGAGGGGCAGGATCAACTCCCTCAACCTGCTGGCCATGCTCCTTTTAGTGCAGCCCAGGCTTTCTGGGTTGCAAGTGCACATTGTTATCTTACGTTGAGCTTCTCATCAACCAACACTCCCATGTCCTTCTCCTCAGGGCTGCTTTCAGTCTGTTTCAGGAGGAAAAGAAACCTGGACAAGACATAGAAAGCAACATGCATAACATCCAGCCAACTGTACTGAAAGCTGAGCAGACTTAACTGTTTTGAGTCACTAAGATTAGGTAAGTTGAAATATTCATCTCCTCTTACTTTAATTTACCACCATTCACATTACAAAAGAATAATATTTTCTTGGAAAGCATTATTTTGTTCAATGGGGCAAATAAGTATTAATGTTGCCACAGTAATTTCTCAAAAGTCATTATATTATTTGTTTGTTTTTTTTAAAAGTGCCTACAGATGCCCTTTAACACCTCAATACTAGCTGTTATAAATGCAAAACAGTCCTTCCGTAATGACTTAGTGACTTTAACATGCAGTGAGAGATGAAAAGCAGTGAGAGGAATAGAAAAGGACAAGAGACAGGTGAAACTGTGTTAATTAGGTGTCTATTACAATTGCATTGGTTCAGGCTTATCAGGGAAACGGAAGAAGCAAGAGGGCTGGAGCCATCCTTCAATAGCTCTGCCTAATGTTGCTTGTACTCCTATAATTTATCTGCCCATCAGCAGCCCAACAGTGTCTGATGCTGAACTGGTGTTTCATATATTTTAACAATAAGAAAGGATGTATCCATTGTCTGTGACCAAAATCTAGGTGTATTATGGGCATGAGTGAGTCCATATAAAACAAAAATTTTCTGGTTTGGTTTTTGTTTTGGTTGGTTTTTATGTTGTTTTGGTTTTTGTTTTGGATTTTGTTTTTGTTTTGTTTTGTTTTGTTTTGTTTTGCAGCTAATGTTACTTTTCCATTAGCAGAAGTAATGTAGAACTTGGAATGAGACTGAGACCACCTTCAGTTTTGATGTCTTCTGGAACAGTCCTCCTGAAGCAAGTGTCTAACTTTCATCTAGGTTGATGAAGGCATAATGATTCCTCTTTGGAGGAAGACACTACTTGGTGTAGGTGGTGAGTTCCTTGATACCAAAGGTATGAAGAAATCCCATGGCTTTGTCATGCTTCTCTGGTTTTGGTTGGAAGAATTGATATTATTACATGTAACCTCTAAGGTGAAAATGAAGCAAAACGAAGGCACACTTGATATGTTCAGTGCTGTCTGGATAGTTCTAAGTATCGTGGTTCCTGAGCAAGGACTCTTGGAGGTCTGGAGACTTCTTCCTTACCCATGCCTTACCCATTAAAGTCTTTAGTTGTAGCCATATGTAATGATTTAAAACCCAGTCATCCATGAAGTCTCCCTTTCACTACCCCCCTTCCCTCCCATCTCTCCCCCCCCGGGAAGGGACGGAGAGGAGAATGGAAAGAATGTAACTCCCACAGGTTGAGATAAGAACAGTCCAGTAACTAAGGTGTAACAGAAACCTCTGCTGCTACCGCCAATAATAGTAATGATAAGGGAAATAACAAGGGAAGAGAATACAATACCACCTGTAGATACCGAGCCCGACCGAGCAGTACACCAGCCCTTGCAGGTAACTCCCAGTTACATTCTGGGCATGATGTGCTGTGGTATGGAATATCTCTTTGGCTAGTTTGGGTCAGCTGTCTTGTCTCTTCTTCCTCATGGCTTCCCCTCCTCCCTGGCAGAGCATGAGACTCACAAAGTCCTTGGTCAGAGTAAACATTACTGAGCAGCAACTAAACACATCGGTGTTATCAGTGTTGTTCCCAGGCTGAAAGTCAAAAACACAGCACTGCACCAGCTACGAAGAAGGAGAAAAATAACTGCTGTTGCTGAACGCAGGACACTATATTTTCTATCTGAATAACTAGAGAAAAGAAAGATGTGGTGACTTGGCTTTGTGAGCTCTGCAGCTTACTGGACTTACTTACTGGTTCTTTTTGCTCAAAAAAGCTCTGTGGTGTACAGCTACAATTTTGACACCTAAGGCTTGAAAATACATTTTAAAGGTAGGCTATTCCAAGGATATGAGAATTGTTTATTTAGCTGTGTGGTGAACACGTCTTTCTAAATTGTTTAATACATCTACCTTTCTAAATTCTTAATTGCCAAAGACAGTGGAGTGATGTATTCATAATACACACTTAAGTCTGATTCATCTTGGTGCTCCTGGATGAATAAGATCCAGTGTTCCTGCTAATGGATGTTTTCCAGCCATCGGAGAAGAGTGATACATTTCTGAGGATTTTCACTGGTTGGTACTTTCTGTAGTAATTGCACGGTTACCAAGAGAGATAATTGCTGGCTTCCAGATGTTACCACTGTGGTCAGGGACACTTGCTCCAACTTTCTGTTTAAGTTCTCCTTTGAACCTTCCTTTTCGTTAGTTAAAAATTATGAAAGTAGTTTCTGCATTTAACTTCACGAAAGAAAGACAAGAAAAAGCTGTTTTAAAAGCCTGATTGATTCTGAGTGTTATGAAAGTGTAGTGAGGGTAGCTACCTAACAAAGCATGCTTAGTGAACACTTAGGAAACTCACATACTAGAAGAGAAAGCAGAACTGAGAGTACTCTACTTCTTACATGATTAACGCATAAAAAGGATAGGGAACAAACAAAAGCACGCTTCACCGTTCTAGCAGCATTAATTCTGCCTGGAACAGACAGTTTTTCAGCCTCTACCTGCACGGTATGTCTCTGGAAAAAGAAAACTGAGGGGCATTCTGCAAAGTCATGCAGAAGAAGTGCTGCCAGTTCATTGTGCTTCCTTGCATGCCTGAAGGTGCTCTGTGTGTGAGCATTTGCAAAAATAGACCATATATTAATGACTCTCTAACCTCGAAGCCAAGTCCACATGCTATAAACCATCAGTATTACCTTTCTCTTGTGCATTGTATTACTGCCTGAACAAAACCCATAATTTCAGAAAATGACAGGTACAAGTATTGTATCAAGACGCGAACTGTAGAAAGTCAGCTCATATATTTACCAGAAAGCCATTAGGAGAAAACCTATATGCCTATATGTACTGAAATAAAGATAAAAATACTACACAAATGTATCCACAAGCCAAAAGTATGATGTTCTATTACAGTGAAACGTGCTTGAAAAACATTAAGAATAACAAAGCAGATTCTTTGTTATCATAAAAAGCTTTGCTCAACACAGGAGGCCTTCATGACTGCTGGAAAATATGAGAAAGGTAGACATGGTATAATCATATCACCCAGACATTTTGAAACGAGGCTTTTTGGTTTTCATACTGTAATTGGGCTGCACATTGGAATTGCGTGAGTACTGTAAAGCTAACATATCTGTGTGATAGGTGAATAATCTGGTACTTTGTATCTTCCAGTGATTTTCTTGTGGTTGTTAATTTTCTTTAGTCATTTCCTCATCTCTTTTTTGTTGCAATAGCTATGATAGTTTCCCATATATACTGCTTCTTTATCCTGCTGCTAACCCTGAAAGGAATTGACAGGCCCCCTATCTGGCTTGTTAAGCTCTTGAAGCTTGCTCCATCCTGCATGTAGCATGTTTCTGATTATGCCAGCAGCACAGCCGTTTGAGCTCACAGCTGCTGTAGTGCTGCCACATCAATATACTCACAAAGCACAGCAAGCCTTTTGTGTAGGTTTGGAAATCAGATTTCTCTTGTCTAGAGGGCAATCTGTAAAATAAAATCTCCTAACATGAAGTAGTCCTCCTGGAGCTTCACTGAGATATGCATTTATCAGTGTATTTAACAAGGCACTAAGAAGGTCTCAAGGCTGAGTGACAAAAAGGGGCTTTCTTGCTTCAAACCATTGTCACTTCCCACTTCCCCTCTCCCCCGCACACCCTCACCTCCACATGTGATAAAGCACAGCATATGTTTCTGCAAAAATATCAGACCTTTAGAAGACACATTAGTTGCTGACATAAACTGGTCAGAACACAAATATCAGCTGCATCTCTTTGTGATCATATTAAGACACTTGGATCTTGATAACCTTGCAGATGCCCTTTGTAGTGGAAATAATCAAGGCAGAGATAATGCAGTTTACTGATAAAATTAGGAGTCTGATTGGGTCAGCTCGAAGCCCACTCATTTGTTCATTTGCAGGGGTCTGTTGGTAATTTCTGTGTTTTGTGTGTCGGGGGGAGGGAGGGTTCTTTTTATTTATTTTTTTGGGGGGGGGGGTGTTTGGTTTTTGGTGGGTTTTTTGTTTGTTTGTTTTGGTTTTTTTTAATGCGTGGCTGATTGATAGGACTCAATTTATATTGTTTCCTTCCCTCTGATATGGACAAACTAATTTTTTTCCCCTCCAACTACACTGAAAATTTAGTTTTGGAGCTAGTATGCAGGAATCGTCAGCTTGGCAGCCAAGAGAAAGAAATGGGAGTGGGGAACAGGGAAGGATCAACCATAGCTCATGATGGAGAGGGGACTATGACAATCCCCTTCCAGATATTTGTCCTACCACTTTTCTGGGAACGGTTGTGTTAGGGGTGAATCTTGCAGGAGTGCTAATGAGTTGCATTGGCAGCAAGAACTGGGCTCTACAACAGAAGGAGAATATAAATCCATACGGACTGAGAAACAAAGAAAAGGGGATTGCGTATATGGGACAAAATGACTTTTTAGCAATTTGGGCTCATTTCTATCTGTGCTTTTTCACTCACTTGTAAATGATTTCCTTAGGGCCTGGATTTGGAGAATCAAATTTGATCAAATTTCATCTGATGGTGAAATTCAGCCAAATAACCAGTTTTTCCACAGGGGAAACTGTTGCCCCAGAGGAAGGAGGGTCAAAGCTTGAGGAAATCACAGGATTTCAATTCTGACAAAATGCCTGGACTAAGCAAAAATGTGGAAATATGGCTTACATTAACTTTTGAGAAGTCCTTTTCACTTTGTTTTTGTTTTGAAGAGCAGCCTTAAAAAAAAAGTAAATTTTGCAGAGTGATTTCAAGCAGCCCCTAAAGGAAGAAAATGTTAGGTTGAGTAGCAGGACTTAGCACTGGCTTGCAAGGGTCTATGAAGAGGAGACCAGGTTTCTTACTGGGCCCACATGAAAGTTGTAACAGCTTTGCTTTGCACACTTACCATCAACATGGCTGAAGCAATTGAGTTTGATTATGGCTGAAGGAGGGGCTCCCCATGGAAGAAGCAGGAAATGTAAACGCTTTTAAAACTGGACTGTACAAACGTTTTTAATTGAGTCAAGGATGATGACAAATTTACTAAGGCTTGAACAAGAGTAGAGGCCTGAGAAAAAAATCCGTTAGAAGAAAAGCATTGGAAATACTCCAAATTATATATCCAGTAAGTTGAATCCCTTTTTATCAGGGCTACAATTATGCAAACTATTTTATATAGTTTGTTAAAGATGTCCCATGGTTCTGCTTTCTTGTGTTATAGAAGGTGTCTTACTAAGATCAATTGCCTGGATTTTACTTTAAAAAGGGACCATAGTAAGCAATACCTTTGCCTGGTTTCATGCTAGGAACTGTGGGAGGAATCTATTCCTAAAGTCTATGACTGAGGATGCCTTGGATGCTTCATTTCCCCCAGTTTGTGGGTTAAATTAGGAGCTATCAACAGATTGATGAAAATGTCTGGAATTAAATATTTTCCTTTTGCTAATACAGCAGAGTCATCAGGGTGTAGGCCCACAGAAATAGCACACCCTGAGCCTGTTTGACTGATAGTGCACGGTCTGTCTCCTGCAGCCTTCAGCCCCATGGCCTGGAACCCTGGCACAGACCATATCTTGCTTTGCTATACCCTGCTCTCCAGTTCCCTCTGGTCTTGTACACAGCTTCTCTCTTATATCACAATCAAAGAGCTCAGTCTTCTGTTCTGGTAAAGGATAAAGCTTCTGCTGTTAAGTAGCTCTTAGAAAACAGTATTTTATTATCTTACTGCTTTTGCTGGACACCTAACCTAGGGGACAGTGAGTATCTTTTAGAAGTGCCTGTCTCCCTCCATTGACTAGGCCAGGTGTCTGCTTTTTGTAGATAGACATATTTAGTTGCAAAAATGCCACCAAAAGTCAACTGACTGGTGATGTTTTATGTCTTACTGCCTTAACGCATTTGTACTAACAGATCTTACAAATCAGTGCAAAGGCAAGGGTCAGAATAACAAAACCAATCTTCTCATTGAGTTTTTTGTTACAGTACAATCCTGGCTTTCTCAGTCCTGCTTTTTTACTTGGAGTGATGAATCTTCAGGCTATAGACTGCAGATATATTTGCCTACCTATACTTCGTCATGAAGTGATGAAGAGTGTGCCCTCAGCAAGTTTGCCGATGACAGCAAGCTGTGTGGTTTGGTTGATACACTGGAGGGAAGGAATGCCATCCAGAGGGACATGCTTGTGAGGTGGGCTGATGCCAACCTCATGAAGTTTAACCATGCCAAGTGCAAGGTCCTATACCTGGGTCGGAGCAATCCCAGGCACAGCTACAGGATGGGCAGAGAAGAGATTCAAAACAGCCCTGCAGAGAAGGACTTGGGGGTGCTGGTTGATGAGAAAATGAACATGAGCCGGCAGTGTGTAATTGCAGCCCAGAAAGCCAACCGTATCCTGGTCTGCATCAAAAGGAGTGTGACCAACAGGTCGAAGGAGGTGATCCTGCCCCTCTACTCTGCTCTTGTGAGACCTCACCTGGAGTATTGTGTACAGTTCTGGTGTCCTCAACATACTGGAGCACCTCCCATATGAAGATAGGCTGGGAAAGTTGGGGCTGTTCAGCGTGGAGAAGAGAAGGCTGTGTGAAGACCTCATAGCAGCCTTCCAGTATCTGAAGGGGGCCTATAGGGATGCTGGGGATAGACTATTCATTAGGGACCGTAGTGAAAGGACAAGGGATAATGGGTTAAAACTTAAACAGGGGAAGTTTAGATTGGATATAAGGAGGAAATTCTTTCCTGTTAGGGTGGTGAGGCACTGGAATAGGTTGTCCACAGAGGTTGTGAATGGTCCATCCCTGGCCAGGTTGGATGAGGCCTTGGGTGACATGGTTTAGAGCGAGGTGTCCCTGCCCATGGCAGGGGGTTTGGAACTTGATGATCTTAAGGTCCTTTCCAACCCTAACTATTCTATGATTCTATGAGATGATAATTATGAACATAACTATACCCTTGGTGCCAGAGCAATCCAAGTTGCTCTTATCTAAAGAAAAAAAAAAAAAAAAGAACAAGCAAAAAAAAAAAAAAAAGGTTTTTTTAACTTCACTTGCCTATATCATTACATTTCTCTAACAGTATGTCATTTTCATTTCCAAATGCACTTTTGTTTCCAATATTGAAGATTAGATTTATAAAGGGGATCCATTTCAATTATCCCTCTACATTTACAACTCAGTTTTATGGATGAAACTTTCTACCAAGCAAAAATACAGGCAGGTACTCTGTGAGTACAGAACAGTACACATCAGGTTTGTTTTTTTTTACAGGATAAAAATAGGAATAAGATACCGAGTACAATCAGATAGGTGTGCTCTAAGTTGCGGACAAGGCTACAGGGTGTTGTAAGCTTGGAAACTGATCCAGCTAGGGAACATTGTGCTATGGTTAGAAAAAAAAGCTGTTGTTGCTTGATAAAAATGACCAATTGCAGAACTTCAGGTTAGTAGTGCAAATAATTTGTGCAGTCTCGGTCACATAATCCCTCAAGAGTTATTTGTCCTGACCCATCCTGTAATCAGTTGTATCTTTCTCACACATGTTAACTGTAGGCATCTTTTGAAGTACAACTGGACATAGAGCAGGTACAATACCAAAAGAAGGGAAATGCCAGCTGTTCTGTGAATAACTGCTCTCTGGTCTATTCTCATGAAAAACAGGTCCTTAGACTAATTGGATTAATCTGACCACTTGACCATACATGACAGAGAAATTATTGTATGCTAACAGTTTACCTGGTAAATCATCATACATATGCTGCATATACAGGACCCCAAGTATTCTTGAGCACTCTCACTGAAGTCTGTTTTATGAATTTACTCTAAAATGTGATTTAAAATAGACAGTAGTTGGAGATACTGTTCAGAGATGCTTTCTGGAATGCAGCCAAATGAACATTCCCTCAGAAATCGTTGCACTTCCTTCAAGTAATCACTAGTAATTTTTCAAATGGAAACAGTATCACCTTTCAGCTGGTTTCTACTCTTTAATGAAGATTTTCAGGTATAGGCATTTATGCATAATAATACATCCTTTCTCGTCACCTTTGTAAATTGAGAGCTGAGCTGTGGAAATCAAATAATTTGTTGGACCCCCAAAAGAGAATAATGTTATATGGAAACAGATGGCTCTATCCCAAATTCAAGAATTATTTCCAAATGCAAAGAGTGAGGATGTAAATTCCAAAGCAAATACTCTCAGTTGAATTAAACTCTGCAGGAATTAGAACTGTTCAGCTGGCCAGCATTTCCTAACATCTATACCGGGAAAGAAAAGCTCTGTTCATCCTGAGTATAATATAAACAAGAGTATGGTGAAAACTTTTTCTCAGTGGTGGCACAGGTGAAAATAGCTGTTGTTGTGTACTAAAGCCACGACTGAAAGGAGATTCTCTTCTAAGTGTATGGATTGAACAGTCATAGATGTATAAAGAAAACAAATCCATTTACTCTTTATAGCTAGTCAGTTTTCCTATCTACACAAAACATATTAATTAAATTCACCTCAAATTCACTTGTGTTAGTAGTAGAGGGCATGCTGTACTGCATTCTCTTCTCAGTGCTGATGGGCAATCTACACATTCGCTTGAAGACCTTTAGTCTTAAAAACCAGTTACAATATTGTTTCATACTTAGCCTTTGCAAAACTTCCTTTGCTTTGAAGAGTTTTCTGAGCTCCTAATCTTAGGACTGGCGGTGTGTCTAGGCTTCTCCTTACTCATATAGTCTGGTTTGAAACAGGCACCAAATGAAGAGGGTGATGGTCAGTTTGTATTAGCCACATAGAAGAAGGTTATTTTTGTCTTAGAGTTTATGGTCCACCTGCATTTTATTAGCTGATGTTGTACAGAACAAAAGCCATCAGAGGCCACTGGAAAACCTCCCACCAGCTTAAAAAAAAACACCCAGATCTGGGTCGGTACATTTCATGCAATGTGTTGATTTATGAATCCATGGACACCTGATTTATTTTTATATAGTTAATCTGAACAACCAAGCTAAACACAATATGGCAGTTCAGAGAAAATGGACTGAAATCATTGAATTATTTATGGCAAATATATAGGGCCATACACTCTTCTTCTCCAATAAAGATTGGCTCTGGTGCAGAAAATTCCCTGAACTCCTGCATAATAACTAATATTGTTTCTATCAGAGTTTGAATGAGTCTTGCAAAATTCTGTTTGTTGTTGATAAAAAGTATTAGAAGACACAGACATGAGACAGTAACAGCTTTATGAAGGCAGGGCACAAGTCTGTGTCAACTATGGGAGAGAAAAAGTAGGGAGCAGAAGAGGCAGTATGTGACTAAAAAGCAAAGAGAAGAACAGCAGGCAATTTGTTCTGTTTCCTAAAGAAATTCTGGAGGATTTGACCCTTTGAAATCTGTCACTGCTAGATGGGGATTGCAGTGCATTCTGCTCAGTGAGGCCTACAACAGGAGCAAAATGTTTTCATTTCTCATGCATAAGTGGTAAAGAGGTAAGGATAAGGCTAGAACCTTGGGTAGTGTCCCTCTCCAGACATGGTCCATTGGTGAAAGGAATGCATATTCTGAAGCCTAGATGATTTTGATACATCTACATAGTTGTAGGCTGCCTGACCTCTTTACTCTTCCCGCAATAAAAATATAACTTTTTTTCTTTTGTATTTCAAAGTCTGATGGTTTTGCAAAAAAAAGCAGACCTAAAAATCCTGCATATTTACTCCCCATTTTCCAAGCCCCTTTCCTTTTTGCCATGCACTTCCAGTGATGCATCCCATGTGGCTCTGCTGCATGGCATGATACAAGACAATACGTGGCACCGTTAGCAGTCAAGATGGGACACACCGTAGTTTGTTCCCAAATTGTGTTACCAAGGGCCTTAATCTCCTGCTTCAGAATTCTAAATAATTTTAAATTAATTTTTAAGTTATAGAGTGATAAGCATACCAGGGAACTCCACATTTCCGTGTTAGGGCTGATTTCTATGTGATTGCTGAACCTAAGGAAGCTTGTTTAAAACTATTTCAGGGATCTATGTACCAGATACACCACGACTGGGGTGAAGGTCAGATGAGTAGCTTTGTCTTCCTGAACCACCCAGTCTCATCACAGTTACCTTGATTATGTTTCATCCCTGTTCCCTTGTCCTGCCTGGTACCCTCCTCTTGTCAAGGAGGGGCATTCTCAGGGTCCATTTAAGTCAGGTTTGTGTTGCTGAGCTGTGGAAAAAACAGCCACTGCAGAGGCAAAGGACAGAGCCTGTACTAAGAAAGCATTCTTTCTGGTTTTTGTGTCCCATATTTGAGATTGAAACCATGGTATTTTGAACTATGACTCACTGATTTTGCTTTATTGTTGACAGTCTGTGGTTGGTAAATTTTATGAGTATAATCAGTCAGGCAGCTATATGCAAAGTAAAGCTAAACCGATAGTGTTTGTTTTCTGCACAGAGTAGGAATAGATAAGGTAATGAGACTTTGTCATGTCCAAAAGCACATAAATTAATCTGACATTGCAGGTATAGTCATTGCACACATACACACAAAAAGCAGGACTTCCTGCTTTTGTTTATATTGTTTCCCATGTAGTTTGTTTATTGCTGGGAGTATTTTTATTATTTGGGTAGATGCACCATCCTGGAGCCCTGTAACAGAGGTCAGCCATCTCATGAGACCCACAGAAATCCCTGAGCTCAATCAGGGGAGATAGCCCAAAGGGGTTCAGTGTGGTCACATAGAACAGTGATAGAGAAATCTCCCCTGCAGTGTCCTGTTGTGGATAATACCCTCCTGCAAACGCCTTGATAATCTCATAATCCCTAACCTACGACTTGCCTCTGATCTCCTCTCACTCCAAATTATTTAGACTTCAAGTAAGAGGAAATTTAGAGAAGAACAATTATGAAAAGCTGTTTCCATTAAGCTTCTAAAACATTTTTAGCCAATTTAACAGAGCAGTTAATGAGAGCAGTAAAGGAGACCTTGGAAGGGTATCATAGGTGTCTTTAATCTCTCTGCTCTATTTTTCTTATCTCCACCACATCTGCTGAAGCAAACAAGCAAACAAGATGTGCTTCCAGTATGCACTTAACACTTTCAAATGCTATAGTTAAAAGTGGAGAAATGCCCTATTTTCATGTTGATTTGAATTGTAACTGATGTGATATATATGACATGAACTACTCCCTCCACGTGCACACAGACAGATTTGTAAATGATTGGTTTGGTTGCTACTCAAAACTAGATCCACTTTACCAGCATTTTTTTGGGGGGGGGAGGGAAAAAGAAAGAAAAGGATTATTCTATTATAGTCCTGCAGTAAACCTGTTATACAACAGTGAGGAGATGGTCTGTATATCCTTTGTGGTTCTTCCTTTTTTATGCATTTCAAAGATAATTTCAAATTAAAATAACCTAAAGCATAACAGGGACTGGCATTTGTTACTTAGTCTTTAGAAATAGATGCAATTGTTATGGGCTTTCTTATTTTGTTATTAACAAAGCCCTAAAACATGGATTATGCTGCTTTAGGTATCCATCATTATTCAGTTCCTGGGTAAAAGTGAACTCTAATACTCTGGATTATGTCCCTTTCTTGCTGTTATATTAGAACTGTGATATAAAAATGCACTGTTGAGTTCGCAGGAAAATATCATTAAAAGCGAGTGCTTTATCTCATTTACTCCTTTGACCGCTCCTTTCCAGGCGTACCTAGTTTCCTATAGCTGTATTCTACCTCTCCTAAAGCAAAAGTAATTAATCTACTTTCAAGATTTGCAGAATCTCATATTTCAAAAAGAACCTGCTTTTGCTTAAAATGGCCTTGTCATTGTGTGACTGAAAAATGATCTGAAACACTTTATCGAAGATCAAACAAATGCAAACTGCACTTACCATTTGCTAGGCATTTGGCCTAGGCTGAGTCATCCCATCATATACTGGGCACCTGAGCTCAATATGATCCCTGATCAGTGCCGGAGTGTGGCACCCACAGGTTTGATTAGACTGCAACATGTCTGTATAACTGAGTTTGAGTTTAGCAATAGGTAGGTATTGTGATGGTCTTGCTGTTTTGTTGCTACGGTAAAGATTGGGCTTTTAAAAAGCACAAAATAAACGAAGAGTAACCATGATAAAATAGAGGAGATGGTTGATGTGGAGCTTATGAAGTCTAATTTTAAATCAGGAGCTTCTATTTCGAGATTTCAGACTCCAGTGTGAATGTAGTGATGGGTCCCACCACTACTGTCTTCCTACTGCCATATTTGGATGAAATTCAGTTGGATGATGACACAGCTCTAATAATGGAAAGTCATTAACCTGAGGAAATCTCATTCAAACTAAGTGGGGCAATGCAATATCTAAGGCTTGCCAGGGTAAGTTTTCTCTGACTTCCTTTCAAGGAGCTGGACCTCAGAGCAGTGGAATTTCTCCCCGAGGCAGAACACAGGAATTAAATGTTATTTTAGAACCCTTTAACCAAAAGTCATTTCAAATCTGAGGACTTTTTGCAGGAGAGAAAGTAATGCTTCTCTCAAAGGAGGATTAGCCAACGGAGAAGAAAAATGCCTGCATGAAGAGGAGAGTGAGCAAGTGAGATACTAAAGAATATTCAAAAAAAGGCTCCAAAGAACAACTACCACCCAGAATCATGCAATTTGGATAGAAAAGGCAAAAAAGATTCTGACATATAAAAAAAAAATGGGGGATGGAAATGGGGCATGTTTGTTCATTATTTTGTCTAGTTCTGTATCCTTCCTGTGCTAGCTCAAGTAGAGGATAACTGTACTTAGAAATGCATATACATCTTGGGCATCTGTTAACTTTCATCTGTCCTGTATCACTGAAGAGTAACATGTACATCCAGCATGCTGCAGGCTAGATTTAAAGAATTCAGTGTGTTTAAATCACCGTGGTGTCATGAAGCTTAGGACAGCCTAGGACAGTCTAGGGGTCATTTAGCCCCATTTCTGTGAAGAGATAACAGATATCCATATTTTATCTAAGAATTGTGTCAGAGGTGTCAAGGATGGGACAAAGACCAGTAGACCAAGAGATCAAACTCACGTGTCTATCCTTGAGGTCCCAATACAACAATCTGGCTAGTGTTCAGCTAGAGCTAGCCCCATCAGAGCTAAAACAGTAACAGAGAATAATAGGAGAAATATGTGTTCATAGTAGTAAGTGAACTTGCAGATTGCATTCTTCTTAAGTGCTTGGCCTCAGACCAGAACTTTTTCATTCAAACGCTACATTGAAATGCCACTTTCCCCACTGCTGCTAGTTAATTAACAAAAGCCTCATACTGGTATGCAAAGAGTGAACAGTTGAAAAAATGGACACATGTTGAGGTTTCTTCTAAGATAGTTCCTTCAGAAATAAGAGTTTCACTTAATCAGAATTATCTCCAGGTTGGCCTCAAGGTTGGATATTGCCTTGAGCAACCTGGTCTAGTGGAAGGTGTCCCTTCCCTCCTTGCAAGGGGTTGGAACTGGATGATCTTTAAGGTTCCTTCCAGCCCAAACCATTCTGTGACATTATGATTCTGTGAAATTTTATGCAAAATCTCCATTGAGCTTGCTTGTTTCCGTCTTCTACAAAGATTTTTCCTACTCATTTGTGTCTCCACTTCCCCATCTATTATTCCTTCTCAGCGATCTGAGCTGGTTTAAAATCTTGTAATACAGATACCAACATCAAAGAGGACTCATCCATAAAGGAAGGGAATGTGGAGCTAATCTTCAAAAAAACAAACAACAAGTGTCAGTGCTCCTCAGTCACATTAGTAATTTTTGTTTCTGAACCAGAAGCTTCTAATGTTTGTCTTAGCTTCTGGGCATTGAATGGATCAAAGAGGAGGGTTGGAGGGGACAACATTTAGCTGAGGCACTCATGCTGGAGAGAGCAATTATCAGTTGATCAGCTGATCATCATATTGCTACTCACACCACTCATATTAAGGAGCTAAATACACGTGGCAGTGTTCACATTACTCTAGCATTACCTGACTGTCTCTCACTGCAAGAGACAACAGAAGTTGAAGTATTTCAAGAAGGAGGCACTTCTTACACATGCACAGCTTCTATGTCCTTCCCACTTCTTTCTGCATTGACTATGTGGGGACATGCCTGTGTGGTTATACTCTCATGTGCTCTGTAGATACTGAAGGACTCCACAGAGGCTGACAGAGCTGGCTGCTTCTGTGGCTGAACTGCTGTACGCAGGACAGTATGTCATGTATCTCTTGCATGGCATAGCAGTCTGCCAGACAGGCAAGTTTCAGGGTAGTGCTCAAACACCAACTTAATCTGCATGTGTAATAATGGATGTAACATGTACATGAAGGGCTCAGAAAGCTCCCTCCTGGGACATAGATATTCCCCCCCATTGCCCTCCTCAGCTCATACACCCCATCTTCAGATGTTTTCAATACTTATATAAAGGTAGGTGCTACAACATGGCATTGGAAATTTTTTCGGTGCAGTAATGAATGCAATTAATTTTTAGGTTTCTAAAATTCTAAAGCAGGTATCTGACTTAGTGACCTGGATATTCATCAGTTCTTTCTTTTGCTCTAGCATCTAAACAATTTTAAGTAGTAATTCACTCTCATGTAATTCACTTGGTGTAAAAGAGAAGAGGCTTCCTATTCCCTGTCCTTTGACCTACCTTTGATTTCTACTTCCAATTATATCTCATGCTTTGCAGTGGGTTTTAATTTATTTATGTCATTTATTCTGTGATCTTTCTGTCTTTCTAACATTTAATGTCAGGGTGAAGTCTTTCATGGTGTTGGGAACCTTCAGTCTCAGACCTGATGTGAATTGAAGGCAGGGGAGGATGTGGTGAGAACAATGGGAAACATCCTTCTCACTGAGCTGGTAATGTGGCCCTGCACCGCATACCATAGAAAAAAAAGGGGAAAGCCTGGCAAAAAGGGACTGCTTTGGGGTACCTAACAATGCCCTAGTGCCTATTAGGGATCATGAAGGAGACTGTGCTGTGCTGTGCTGTGCTGGACTCCTCACAACAGTGCGGGTGGGAGGACAAAAGATAATGAGCATGATTTGCAACAAGGGAGGTTCAGGCTGGGTATGGGGAGAAACTGCTTCCCCATGAGGATATTAAGAAAGTGGACCAGGTGACTCCAGAGGCTGTGCCATTCCTATCCTTGGAAGGTTTCAAGCCCTGACTGGACCAACCCCTGGAGCCTCTGGGAACCCAGAGCTGGCCCTGCTTTGGACAGAGGATTATACTAGAGACCTCCTGAGGTCCCTTCCAGCCTAAATAGCCTAAATAGCCTAAATAGATAGGCAGCACTATGATAGACAGGACATTTGCTTTCCCACCAAAGATACCAGGAATAATTCCTCCACTGGAGAAATCCGACACTGCAGCAGAGGAGGTGTGTGGGCAGTGTGAGAGGCCTGAAGGATGCTGGTCCTATCTTCTCAGGACTGTGTGAGTGTAAGGCTTGATTGACCTACCATTTCTTTGGTGGTCTGCTTTCCTCTCATGGTCCCTGCTAGCACTGATGCTGTGGCTGCCACTTTCAGGGGTGGGAATGGCCTGGAAACTGCTCTTTCTGCTTTTTCAGGAGAGCTGGCAACTTCTGAGTGAGAATCTCTTGCCCCTGTAATGAGCAGAGGGGCTGTAAGAACTGTTGTCTTCAGAGACACTGGCCACTGCCTCTGTCTCATCCTTCTGGGTCTCTGTGATCCAGCCAGGGCCTGTCCAACCCCTAGCCAGAAGCAGAGCAGCTGGGGGCACCAAAGCAGACCCAGCCCTGAATATATGGCACCTCCTTGGGGATGGGCTGAGGCTGGGACAGGCTATCAGTCCATAAGTAAGTATCAGGATCAGGCCTGGTCATGGGGAGCAGTGTAATACACAGCCCGGGGATGGCCACGTGGGTGTTCTTAGGACCCTGACTGGCAACGTGGTCACTGTGTGCTGGGCTGTCAGTAGGTGACTAGTAACAAATTGTCGACAAGAGAAGTAGTGGGATTTCTCCATTTCAGGTTAAAACCAGATATGGATCAGAGCCTTGCATATTTAGGATTGCATTATGTCGTGAACAAACATAGTGCTGGCTGTGGGCCAGGGAGTAATTTTCCAGCCATTTTTCCAGCTGCAAACAGAGTGCCTTGAATGTAGTCTTTATACTCCTCTAACACTGGGCCCTGAAACAAAGACTATGTGTGCTCTACAAAGACGTTTTGTTATAACTATGCGGATTGTGTTTACAATTGGGATTACAGTACATGGGAATCAAGACACAAAAATATAAATGAGAAAACCTCTTTCTGATGATACTGAATAGCATAACCCCTGTAGGAAATGTCGTATACTTACATAATCATCATGTGGCTTACTGGGAATGTTGAAGGTATTAGTCTTGTAAGGGTCCCAGCACATCTGCAGTTATACCCATGAGTCTGTTTCAACACAGTATAAAAAATGCTATGCATGTTTAGAGCCACATTAATTTTAGAGTTGCCATAGAAATTGCTGGCATCACAATATTTAATTTCATTTAATTTTGCAACAGACAAAATCCAGATTTCAAAACCTTCCTTAGAATGGAAATTTTAAAATTCTTAGGAAAAAATATTATTTTTAAAAAATGAAATCTGGAGTTCATTGAAATGCTTTGTTTTGCTTATTCAAAGCATCACAATGGTTTGTGTTGATTCATTTTGACACTGAACTGCGGATCATGGCTGTGCATTGTCTTAAGGGAGCTGTAGTACCAAATCTCATTCATTCCCACACTGTGAGCAGGGTCTCTGGCTTGACTCCATCTTCTGTAATGCTCTCTGAATCACAGGGCTTCCAAGATAAATCCTACCGTTTTGTTCAGAAAGACATTATGTGCATTGCAATAAACGGATAATTTCAGCAAAAACACAAGAGGAAGGAAGTCCACAGCTATAGATCACAGAAAACATAACACATTAGGAGATGGTCACTATGTATTTGCTTATTCGTGTAACTCAAAAAATACCCCCAAACCGCAAACTAACCTTTAGAGTTATTCAGGCCACAGACACTTTCTGATTTGTATCCAACCACCAGAAATTGAAGTATTTCCGTTCAATTTTTATGAACTTAAAAAAAAAAAAAATCTGCCACATATGTCTCTTTAAAAAAACACCCAATACAAAAAAGTCAGGTGACAACAGAGACTTGCAGGCATTACTTCTGTCTAGGACTTCTGACATGAAAATAGATGAAATGCTTTTAAATGCAGGAGTGCAAACTTCAGTGCTGGATAATTATCCTCTTCTCCTGCCTCTCCCTATACTGCCTTTGGTGAGCCTTTTCAGTTGCTCAGTTAGAGGCTGCTATCTGCCATGGTGGGGAGGTACCCTGGCCCATGTCAGTCCAAGTGACTTCAAGTTCTTTATTTAAAGTATTTAGATAATTTAGATAATTTTAAGTGAAGCAGGTGAGAGAGCTTTTGATGGCAGCAGAGCTGGCAGATGGGATGGTGGGTGGATTTCATGGAGAGGCAACGGTACAGAATGGGGTTTGGAACTTCTTCCACTGGCATGGGTGCCACTTGGGGAAAAACTTGTAGCCGTATTTTACTGAAGTGCAAGGTGTATTTTGGCTGATTTGGTCCTCAGCTTTTAAAAGTTCTGTTTTTCTAGCTTATTACTCAGTACTCCAAAAAAAATAGGATTGCTTGAGCAAAATATGTACTTGCACTGCAAAAAAGAACCAGTGGGAGTGGGGTGTGCGAGACCACAGAACCTCACAGAAACCATCACCGGAGGCACTGGGAGACAACTGCCCCATGGAACACAAGCTACTGGTGGAGGAGGCAACAGCAGCTCCTCTGGTGGTTCCCATCTTGGTGTCTTGGTGCTGGTGATGCCTATGGACACATGAGTGTGGAACGAGGTGTGTGGTGATCGCATTCTTCGGGTACTTTAGGAGTTACCAGGAACACCTTGAGTGACTTCACCAGAGTCACTGCTTTGGACTGGGTGTGTAAATTCTGCTTGCTGAGCCCCTCATTTCTTGTAGGGAGAACAAGGCCTGTGGAGACAGGACAAGGGGAAATGGCTTTGACCTGACTGGAGGAGATTGAGATGAGGTCTTAGGAGGAAGTTCTTCCCTGTGAGGGTGGTGGAACACTGGCACAGGGTGCCCAGAGAAGCTGTGGCTGTCCCATTCCTGAAAGTATACAAGGCCAGGTTGGACAGGCCTTGCAGCAAGTTGGTCTAGTGGAAGGTGTCCCTACTGGGGGCAGAGGGTTGGAACTGGATGAGCTCTAAGGTCTTTTCCAAACGAAACCATCCCTGTGATTCCATGAGGGGCTGCTCCATGAGGAAAGAACTCTGTCACGGTTGCTGTGGAGGCACCCATTGTGACGGAGGCCCCCACGGTGACTGTAGGCTATTTAAGGAGGGAGAGCCCTGCAGTAACCAGTGCAGAGGAGACCCCACCCTCCGGAAGCTGTATCTCCCCTGGCTGCCCTGCGCATCCAGGTATGTGTGATTTGATGTTTCAGTCCTATTTTAGTGTTTACTTGAAGCACGTTGTTGGTGCATGTTCTGAAGGGAGGAGAAGCCGTCAGTAGATGTGCTGGTGCCATCCCAGCTGTAGGAGCCCGGGATGGATGAAGAGGAGGCACTGGGCTTGTTCATGTGCTTGGAGCTCACCTCTGCCTGCAGAGGTGTGGGTGTGAAGGAGAAGAGCCGTCTGTGTGCAGGAGCTGCTGGTGTCAGAGGTGCTGAGAAGGTGGCAGGGCAGAAGCAGCCCCTGGGCAGTGCAGCTGCTGGTGCTGTCCCTGAGAGCTCAGCACAGGGGACCTGCCTGGCTCCAGCAATGCCCACGGAAGCCCACCGGGCACTCTGGAAGGCAGGAGGGGTCCTGGTGGACTCTGGTAAAGCCCAGGACAGTGCCAGGCACAGCAGAAGGTTCCAGTGCTTTGCTGGGCTCTGGCAATTCATTCTGGAAGGTGACAAAGGCCCTGGCAGGCGCAGGCGCAGGCACAGCCCAGAAGCCCACTGGGCATTCCAGAAGGCAGCAGGGCCCTTGCAGGTTCTAGTGATCCCTGTGCCGGGCATTCCCAAAGGCACCATGCGAGCTGTTGGGTTCAAGCAATGGGAGCCCTCCAGGCACCGTGGAAGGCAGCAGTGTCCTTCACAGACTAAGGCAAAGACCATGGATGGCCACCGGGAATTCTCGCAGACAAGAGGGGAATGTTGGGGCTCCAGCAAGACCCTAGGAAGAGCATTGGCCACTATGTAAAGAGGTGGAGGCCCTGGGGAGATTTGGGGAGATTCCTGAAACCCAGAATTCCCCCTGAGCCTGCAAATCCCCTCAACTCCCAAGTTCTCTTCCTCCAACACATATCCACCCTGGGCAAATATGGGGCACCAAGGAAAGACTTGGGTGCCCTGGGATGGGTGTACGCCACTGTTTTGTGGAACATGGGGAGGTCTCCCAAATTACTGTGACTCCTATGGGGAATTGTGGAGGTCCTCCCATGGATGCTAAAATCTCTCATGAACCCCCAAATCCCTCTAAATCCCCAAATTCCCCCCATTTAAGGCAAAGGGTCCACATGGGCATCCAATGAGACTTGGGTGCCCTGGGACAGGTGTACCCTCAATTTTCAGGAGACAGGGGTCCCCCAAATCCCTGCACCCCCTGGAGTCTCTTGGAGACCTCCCCAAACACCGCAAACTACCCTGAATCCCCAGATATTCCTCTGAACCCTCAAATCCCCCCGCTTACTGCCATGGGGAAACGGCATCCAGTAAGTCTCAGGGCGCCGAGGGACAAAGGTACCTCCACTGAGGGACATGGGGGTCCCCCAGATTCCTGCCCCCAGGCAGCTTCAGGCTCTGCACCTCCCCATCCCCCGCAGAAGTGCCCCCGCAGTCACTGAAGGAGCTGCAGCAGCACAAAGCCAACGTGCAGCTGGTGCAGCAGCAGCACTGGGACCTGAAGGAGCTGCACGAAAAGCACCTCAGGAAGCTCTTGGCTTTGTACAAGAGCCTGGCAGCCAGGTGGGACCCCAAAACCCAGCATCACTCAACCTAGCCCCCACCTGCTCTCCAAAATCCCACTGGGGAGCCCAGAATCCCTCCAAACCAAAACTGTGCAGCTCCAAAGCACTCCCATCTCAGCACAGCAGCCAGGAGCCCCCTAAAAAAGGGGTGCCCTGAAAAGTGGAGTCCTCCCAGCACCTGCCCTGGGGTCTCCCAAAATGCTCTGGGACCCCAAATCCACTGGGGGACCCCAAAATTGCTTTGGGTTCAGTAGTGAATTCAGGGGGCCAGCAAGGATGGACCCCTGAAAGTGGCACCCCAATTAAGGGGTGCCCCAAAACCATGCTGTCCCCCCAAACAGCACTGGAGGCACCCAAAGCAATTGTGGTGCCCCTCAGATTCCTGGGGTACCCCCAAATCTCCTTGAAGAACCACAAGAGCAGGCAGGACCCCCAAAAAGGGGGGCCGGGGCAGCCCAAAAGTGACCCATACTCCCCATCACCATGGATCCCCCCCCGAATGAACCCAGGGGTCCCAAAATCCTGGAGGGGGCCCCACCAAACACTCAGGCCCCCAACTGGGGGTGGCCCAAAAAAGCTTCTCCCCTCTCAAAGCCACCCAACACCAAAACTCTCCTTGTTGCCCCGAAACCACACCCCCTCCCACAGTATCAGGGAGCTGGGGAGCGACCATAGAGATTGGGGGTCCCTAATTTGGGGCCAGGAGGTCAGGTGGGGGATAATAATATCAACTACTTTTACAGAATCAGGCTATTGAATAATGAAGAAGCCTGCCCTTTAAATCACTAAATGTTACTTTCTGTCAAAGAATAACGTTCTGATAAGCATAACTATTCAGGTGATCTCTTGGAATTTGGAGGACTGCATAATCCAAATATTTATTAGTGTGCTGCTGTCAAATGAAAATATTCCTTATATGGGTAAGGCAATTACAAGGACTGTATACTTATAATAACTACAGTACTCACTTTGACAAATACCAGTTACGTTTGAGTATGAGTTTGCAGGCCCACCAGGCTATCTAGAGCCTTACAAGGTATCCACCCTAGGGGTGAAGAAGCAGATTTCCTTCATGTCTCAATTTGGCTTAAAAAAAAAACCCAACCCAAAACAACAACAACAACAAAAAAAATAGCGTCAGATGATTTAGACTCGTTAGCTGGTAAAGTAGGTACACCATGGAATCAAATTCATTTTAGTATTCTTTTGTGAGTGCAATGTAACAATTGACCACATTTTTTCTTTGTGGTGTTTCTTTTCCTTTCCTTTTCCTTTCCTTTTCCTTTCCTTTTCCTTTCCTTTTCCTTTTCCTTTCCTTTCCTTTCCTTTCCTTTCCTTTCCTTTCCTTTCCTTTCCTTTCCTTTCCTTTCCTTTCCTTTCCTTTCCTTTCCTTTCCCTTTCCCTTTCCCTTTCCCTTTCCCTTTCCCTTTCCCTTTCCCTTTCCCTTTCCCTTTCCCTTTCCCTTTCCTTCACTTCCCTTCCCTTTCCTTCCCTTTCCTTTTTTCTTTTTTATTTTTTTTAAGTACAAACATAAACTGAGTGCATAGAACTGTATAGCTGGAAATGTTGTTGCCTTTGTATGCTTCTGGATGTTTCTGTCATTAGAGCAATGACTTGGGATTGGGGGAGTGCCACAGACTTCTTGCTTACTAGGGGAAATCTGTTGCATGGCCTCATCCTGCCCAGGATGTTATAGCCTCCTCTACTCCTTCTCTTGTCTGTCCTGGATATAAGCTGTTTGAGGGCTGCCTTTGACTAAATAGTTGGACAAGATATAGCATGATGCAATCTAGATATTTTACGGAACCTCCAGGAACATAATCATGTAAACAAGACTGTTTTATATGAATCAGGATTTTATCATTTAGCGATTTACTGGCACATCCCACTGTGGGGCTGAAATGCAATTTTCCTCATGCCGTATGCATGCTGCAGAGTCACTGTGACAAATTTTTCAGGAGCTGGAGCTTTTCCCCTCCACAGAAGAAATATTGAGGTAAAATGAAGGCCAGTAAATGCTTAATTACTGATACTAAACTATCTTTCATAGATATACTGTTAACATAAAACATATTGGATGGAGCTGCTGTCTGGCGCACTCTCATAATATGTGAAACTGGTAAATCAGAAACAGATGGGAGTATTGGAGTGGGAGAATTGCTCTGTTCCCTAATTAACTTGATAACAATGCAGAAGAATAGCAATATTTGGGGTTTGTGGAAGTCCGTTTGTTTGATATTCTCGCATATAGAAGGTGGATAGCTAGGACATGAAAATTAGTAACCAGGCTACATATACATTATACCCACTCATATTTATCAAAGAGAAGTTTATGACAGCTGTCTTTGTGGTTCTCTTCTCCTTCGTTATTTCTTGAACCACCAGGGGTTCAGCTCTAATGCACTGTATAATGTGATTTTGCATATCAGCACAATGCCAGACATAGAGCTGGAGGAAACTACACGTTGTGTAATGATTTACTAAAAAAGATAGTTTCCTGAAAAAAGTTATGAGTTGAAGGTGAATCAGTCAGTATTTCTAGTGATTAAAAATTGGTCTAAAACAACAACATGGTTGAATGTCCTTTTGGACCATCTTATTCTTCATCTGGGAGAGCTGGATTCAAATCCTTTTTGTGACTTTAAATCCACACCTCTGGATTATTCAGATGTGTAAACATGTGTGTACGAACTTTTATTGTTCTGTGGTTACAATTCTGCTTTATGTACATGGTTAGGGGTGCAGCTGACCAGGAACTAGAAGCCCAGCGTCTCACACCTTGCATAGTCCTTCTGCTAGAACAGAGCTAGCAGCCTAGACTTTCCTCATACTACTTGTGGCCACATCACCTTAAGACACCTGCCAGTAGCCTAAATTCTTATTCTTACACGTTTTTAGCTGGAAAGGCTATGCATGACCAAAAGACAAAAACAGAAGGGAAGAAAACAGCATATATCCCATGGCTGAGTGGTTAAAATCCTTTTCTGGGAGGTAAGAGATGTGAATTCAAACCACTGCTGCAGTCAGGGAATAAGGTGGAGGTGGATTTCTTGAGCCCTAGGCAAAAAGTCTAAAAATCACTGAATTACAGAGCAAAATTGCAGCTATTGTCCAACAGTCTTCTAAACTTGAACCTTCTGCTCTTTTGTCTTCCTTACAAATGCCTTTCAAAACCAGTAAGGTGGGTGTTGTGGATTGAACGGAAAACCTTTAAGTGTTCCATCCACCTTCTGTTTTCTGCTTTATTTGGCAAGAAGAAGGAAACTGTTAATACATTTTGATCCAAACCAAAATAATTTATTTGTGTGTTTTCTTCTGACTTTATATCGAAAAATCAAAATATTCTAACAGTCAAAACCTTAGCAAATAGGAAAGCAGGAATTAAGTACCATTCCTCTTTCTAAAAGGTTTCCTCTGGGCAAGCTGCTAAGTAAGACCACACGAAAGTAAGACTTTTACTCTTGGCGTGATGTCTAAGGAGACTCTGTGATGCATAAATCAGGCTTTCTGAAAACAGGGCAAGCAGCACAGTGAGTCCAGGAGCTCCATTTCAGCCCTCTGAAGCCAAATGCACTGGGCATGTTGAGCCACAGCTAGAAACCTGATATCCCCTACTAGCTGCAGGAAATGGGTAATACTCCACTTACGAAGTCCAGGCATATTTTTCCTGAATCATGATTATGGTAAATGCTTTTACTGGGTAAAAGTGGAAAAACAAAGCGGGGAGGGGAAAGGAAAAGGATTCTCCACTTCATTAAAAAAAAAAAAAAAGGAAAATCATGCTCTGGACAAAGGAAGAGGCTTGTTGCTTTCTACACTGCTTCTCTCTGTTCCCCACTCTCAGAATAACTTACAAATTGGTTTCAAGTGAACCCTTCTATTTGGAAGTGGTTTCATGGCACTATAGCAATTATGTTATTTCAAGTATTTGCTAACTGTAGTCTATGGGGCAATTGCTGATAATCTTTGACAATCTCTTTGGCATCATATGCTCGGGACTAACCCTACAACAGAAGAAGGCTTGGCAGGCAGCTAATGTGCTCATGAAGCTCAGAGGAGAATTTAGGGAGTGACCACATCTGTTGCATGCACAGTTGAACTCATCTCAACACAAAGGTGACCGGACCATGGCCTCTGTTTGTGATAAAGGCGCTGCGTCAGTTGAGTGGATCAGCTGATACACTGAGTTTTCCTGGAGTTAATTAAAAAAGTGTAAATGTCTTCCTGAGTTAGTGAGACCAACATGGGGAAAGTGTATATATATCTTAGCACAGAGTATAAAAACTGAACTGTCAACAAAATGAACTTCGAAGACAACAATGTGTTTGAACTGGCCTTAACCCTTGTATTCCTTTCCAGTGACTGGGGATGCCCAACATCATGGAAGTGAGAGCAGAGATACTGGAAATGGCATCATATGTGTACTGTGATCCAGTTGTGTGTTGCAGTTGCTATACTGTGCTTGTATTCTGATTTCAGCACATTGCTGTATCACAATTAAGTCAAACTCCTGTGTAACAACAAATATCTTCAGATATGTAAATGTGGTATTAAACATTAAACCCTCTTTTGCAGAATATGGAAAAGAGCCTGGTCAGAGAATATTGCACTCCGACACTGTACTCCTCCTTATTTTTCACTGATAAATCAAAAATGCAAAAACTGAAAAGCCTGTTTTCTGTTTTCCCAATATTATGTTCTCAAGGAATCTACTAAGGCAGTCAGAAAAATGTTTGCAATGAGAAGTGGAAGTGTGCACTATACCAACTTTGATTGATCCAGTCTAGTGATCCAGTCTAGGGGAAGTTCTAAAATTATGATTATTACAGCTAATCTATTACCGTGACTGAGGTTGCATCACAGTTGGGTCTTTGAGAAGAAGCAGAATCTTGCTCAATGATCGTCCAGCTTCTTCCTGGAGTGAAAGCTACCGTACTGGAGGAAGTATGGGATGGAGGGGCAACAATGGAATAGGAGCTCTTCTTCACCTAATTGCTGTTGATATGTCCATCCACATGAGAACTGATGTAACCTTTGCCTGTGAAATTTTTATGGGTATACTAATGAACACAAATGACTGCATGTTTTTAAAATCTTGGCATTTCTTTTGCATCAGTAACTTCCTGAATCAATTATTTCTTCTTCACTCATGTGATACTTGAGATTTTAAAATTCAGCTTTTGTAGTAAGGATATAAAAAGCTCAAGTACTGATTTTTGTGAGTTCTTATGATGCAGTATTGGGATAGTAAATGATACATCACACTTTAATCATTAATTATTAAATATTAACATGCTTTTGTTTTAATTGCTTTCTTGCTCACCGTGTATCTCTTTGAATGTATTTGAAATGTATTTTCAGATATATTGGTCAGATATTTTTTTCTCTTGTCCTTTTGGACAGAAGACATCTGCTGAGTTCTGAGCTTAGATATTCTGAGTTCATATAACAGCTTGTTATTGATATACTCAAAAGTATGCCTGTTTCTCAGTCTGTAGATGAGGACAACAATTTTTCCAAAATCTCATTTGCAATTTAAAAGGATCAATTAACATTTGAAGGTAAAAACTATGTAGGAGAGAAAAGTATTATTATTTGGAAGTCTTTTAAATAGTATTGCTCACCAGACGTAATTAGAAAATGTTGCACACAGACCTGTGCTGAACTGTTTCTGAACAAATCTCTAAAAGAAATAGAGTTCTGCTTGTCTTCCAACAGTTTATGACTTACAGACAGTTTTGTATAATGCAGGAAGTATTTTCAAGTTAGAAAAACTTAATACCTTTATAAACACTATACTTTATTTGACATATTCCAGTCAAAAGGTTTAAAAAAGGACTTTATCCTAAAGAATTAAGTGGAATTAAGCTGAAGCTTTAAATGGTGCTAGAATCCTTACTGGAAAATACTGATCTATAGTGGTGATACAACTACTATTTCTTCCAGGGCCATAGTTTAAATCACTAAAAATCTTACTAGTATATAATTTGGTGTATCTGAGATTGAAATAACTATGTGCAAAAAGTGATTAAGACACCCTGCCTTCCGATTTTTTAATTACTGCTGTTTTCTGACAATTCCTGACCATTTTTAGCATACTACAAGTTTAGTTACACTGCATTGTCATATTATTCTCTGCAGATTCATATTCCTTTGGTCTTCCAAAGTCCAAGAGGCAACATTTAGCAATATTTACATTATGTGGTGGTCACATCTGTTGAAGGAAGCATTTCAGCTACCACACTTACTTTGTGACAAGAATAACACTCAAATTACTGTGCAAACCCAAGATATAGTTTAAAATAAATGTATTCAATAAGCAAATGAAACACACAGAGCTTCATATGCAGGGATTTGACATTCTAGGATCCCTCACCCCCCCCCCCCCCCTTTATTTTCTGAACCTGTTGAATCAGGCAAAGCTTAAAATAATGTTAAGTAAGCCTTTAAGGCTTGCCAATGCTAAGTCCTGAAAACTTAGTCTAATGTTAAGCCACTTGCTGACAGCCCTCACCAAAATCGATTTTTCCTGAACTACTCATTTAAAATGCTAGCCTGCCACCAACCAGCATATATTTAATACATTCTGTATTGACATCATATAGCTGATACGGAGCTCAGCATTGTTTTCAAGGCAAATTTGGAATACTTCCCAAATAATGTCATAACACCACTGAAAAGAAATAGCTCTCCAGCATAGAACAGCTTTTACTTGGTTGTGTAAATATTTTGCGAGCGTTATGCTGAAGAATGGATGCATCTATGATAAAATTCTAAATTATGTTGGTGCAGTGCTGTACACACCTTGGCATGCCTTTTACAGCATCAGGGTCCCTGCACCTATAGGCTTTGCAGCCCTCTGACCCCCAACCCTAACCCTAAATCTAATCCTATATGAATTATATCTTGGAGCTGAAGCTGAGGTCCCCAGCACCAACAGGTGGCCTATGAGAAAGATGTTCAACAACCAGTGTTGGTGCAGTGTCGGTGCAGTGTCATACTACCATATGCATAATACTTGCAGTCCCAGTGTCCCTGGACCTGTGAGCTTTGTGGCTCTCTGAACCCTAAATCTAACGCTAACCCTAATCCTTATAACACCTTAATACTGAGGCTGCAGTTTCCAGCACAGTTGTTTTTCCAGATGAGAAAGGTGTGCAAGGAGCAATGCTGATGCAGTGCTGTACTCCCCTTGCATGACTTTTCCAGCTCCATTGTCCCTGGACCTGTAGACTTTGTGAATCCCTTAACCCTAACCCTAACCTGAATGACTTGGGGAACTGAGGCTCACATCTACAGCACCATGGATGTCCCACATGAGAAAGGAGTGCAAAGACCAATGTTGGTGCAGTGCTGCACTCATCTTGGCATGCCTTTTACAGCCCCAGGATCCCTGCACCTGTAGGCTTTGTGGCTGTCTGAACACTAACCATAATCCTAATCTTTATGACACCATAATACTGAGGCTAGTGTCTCCAGTACCATGCGTGTTCCTCCTGAGAATGGTGTATAAGGACCAATGTTGGTGCAGTGCCATAATCATCTTGGTATGCCTTTTGCAGCCCCGATGTCTCTGAGCCTGTAGGCTTTGTGGCTCTCTGAACCATTACCCTAACCCTATCTGATTTTCATCTTGGAGCTGATGATGAGGTCCCAAGCACCACAGAAGGCCAATGAGAAAGATATCCAAGGACCAGTATTGGTTCAGTGCTGTGCTTATCCTGGCGTGATTTTACAGCTGCAGTACACCTGGACCTGTGGGCTTTGTGGCTCTCTGAACCCTAACTCTAACCCTAATTTTTATGGCACAATAATATTGAAGCTACAGGCTCCAGCACAGGCGGTTTCCCAGGTGAGAAAAGTGTGCAAGGAGCAATGTTGATGCAGTATCGTGCTACCCCTGGCATGACATCTCCAGTCACAGTATCACCTGACCCTTAGGCTTTGTGGTCCCATGAACTCTAATCCTAAACTGAATGGCCTGTGGAAGTGAAGTTTACATTTCCAGCACCATGGGTGTCCCACATGAGAAAGGTGTGCAATGACCAATATTGGTGCAGCACCCTACTCATCTTGGCGTGCCTTTTGCAGCTCCAGTGTCTCTGGACCTGTAAGCATTATAGCATTCTGAACCCTAACGCTAACCTTTATGACACCATAATACTGAGGATAATGTCTCCAGTACCATATGTGTTCTTCCTGAGAATGGTATATAAGGACCAATGTCGGTGCAGTTCCGTATTCATCTTGGCATGCATTTTGCAGGTCCAGTGTCTCTGAAATGGCAGTCTTTGTGGCTCTCTGAAACCTGACCCTAACCCTAATCTTTATGACACCGTAATACTGAGGATCGCGTCTCCGGTACCATATATGTTCTTCCTGAGAATGGTGTATAAGGACCAATGTTGGTGCAGTGCCGTATTCATCTTGGCATGCCTTTTGCAGGTCCAGTGTCTCTGAACCTGCCGTCTTTGTGGCTCTCTGAATACTAACCCTAACCCTAACCCTGTCTGAGTTTCATTCTGGAGATGAGGCTGAGGTCATCAGCACCACAGGTGGCCAAGGATAAAGATGTCCAAAGACCAATGTTGGTGCAGTGCCATACTCATCCTGGCATGCCTTTTACAGCCCCAGGATCCCTGGACCCGTAGGCTTTGTGGCTCTCTGAACCCTAACCCTAATGTCAACCCCATCTAAATGACATCTTGGAGCAGAGGTTGAGGTCTTGAGGTCTTCAGCACCACTGGTGGCCAATGAGAAAGATGTCCAAATTCCAATGTTGTTTCAGTGTTGTACTTGTCTTGGCATGCCTTTTACAGCCACAGTATCCCTGAACCTGTGGGCTTTGTTACTCTCTGAAGCCTAAACTTAACACTTGCCCTAATCTTTATGGCACTGTAATACTGACGCTGTGGTCTTCAGCACAGTTTTTTTTTTTCCAGATGAGAGGGATGTGCAAGGAGCGATGCTCATGCAGTGCCATGCTCCCCCTGGCATGACTTTTGCAGCTCCATTGTGCTTGGACCTTTAGGCTGTTTGTCTTCTTGAACAGTAACACCAGCCTGAATGGCATATGCAACTGATGCTCACGTCTCTAGCACCACGTGTGTCTCACATGTGCAAGGACCAATATTGGTGCAGTGCTGTAATCATCTTCACATGCCTTTTTTAGTCCCACTATCTCTGGACCTTTAGACTTTGTGGCCATCTAGACGTGACTGAAATGAAATCTGAGAGTCACCCAGAACTGAATTTTTAGCTTTATTTCTAAGTGTGTGGAAGACAACACCCATTTCCTTGGAAAGGCCCACAGGCTGGGTGAGAGTTTTTATGTGTTTTGACCAGAGCCAAGAGATGAGATTGTACCAGAGCACAAAGCTATCCCACAGGGTAGATACAATGCCACTTTGCCTCAAGAGACTACAGAGAAGCATGGCCAGTATGGTTCAGCATTTGATTCTTGTCTTTCACTGGTATGTGACACACTGCAATAGTCTGTTATCTATCTCCAGGGAAGATACACCTTATTGAGAACAAATGATCTGAATCTGAATTAGGTCCAACAAGCTGTACTGGATATATCGGTTTTCTAAGTGCATGTTTTTATGTGAAGTGTTTACAAACGGCAGTCTTTCACATCAATCCTAATTTCACATGATGGAACAAATTAAGATTTTCTCCAGGCTCTGTATTATTTGTATTCCCTAAAGGTTTAACAAGTTTGTGAGAGTCTCTCTTTGCCTGGAATCATAATTGTTTTTCTTCCCAGACTAATGAAGCTGTTTCACAATCACGGGCAGACCTGAGGCCAATAAGATAACATTTTCCACATACTTCACATTCCAGCATCTTGGAAGGGAGCAGTTAGATATGGCTTCTTAAAAGCAGCTGGAGGTTTTAATTAAAATATCTCTGAATACAGCTCTAAGTCTCAGGCAGTCTATTTCTTGAAACAATGAGTAATACTGATGTGTTGACAGAGTATGGCTATACAGATCCATTAGCAAAAGTCAACACCTTCTCAATAGAAAGCAAGAAATTCTTTTTTGCAGCTGCAGAAATAAAAAAACCAACCAAACAATAAAAAAAAAAAAGCAGCCAAAACAGACAAAAAAATTCCACCCAACAAACCAATGAAAAAAGTAAAAGTTAGAAATACTTTATTTTCCAATAACAAATTTAAGTGTTCTTTTCTTTTTTATTTGCTTTTGCCCAGCTTAAAACAAAACTTTCCAAGGAATAGAAGTTCATATACAAACTCCCTATCTCCTCATGCTGTCCTTCATCTATTAATCTGGCTTTTTTTTTTTTCTTTTAAAAAAAAGGGAGAAATCGTCTCATCATCCATGAACAAACAAAAGTAAAGTAGTGTTGGATCTCTTTAGTGTAGAAAGGTAGAACTTTGTGAACTGTAAGGTTTTTCCTATTAGCCATAAGATTCTACATCTTAAAGAGCCTATGTACTGGCAATACTAGCAATTCAGAGAAAGAGTTTCTATTTCCTCCAGAATGCACTAGAGAAGAACACTGGTAGTTCCATTTGTGCATAGCCAGTGACCATTTCAAAGCATCCCTTTTCAAGCTTTATTGGAATGGCTTATGAACTTACTGTGTGCTTCATGACTATTCTTTTAAACCTTCCATATTCTTATGGTATGTGATGATCTCATATATGCAGATCTGCATCCATTCAGATGTGATACTGCAGGCAAAATACAATGCAATTGTATGACCTTGCTTCTCCTTCACCTCTGTAATGCCAAACTATTTACAGTTCTGCCTTTGGTGTGACTGAAATCTGTCATGTGGGGCCCACTCTTCTTTATAGGACGTGTTAAGTTTCAGCATGGTGAGTTGGCTCAGTGAGGTAGTTAGGCTTTTACCACGGCTTTTCTTTTCCTGTTTTTTAATGGTGGTATGTGTTTACCTTAGAGAGAGCAAGGTCAAAAAAAGAAACTCATTCTTTGCCGTGGTCAGTTGCTAAGTTCCTGAGGAAGTTCATTCCATGGTCTATGTATTTTCTCCAGGAGACCTCTCCCCTGCAGAGAGGGAGGTGTTACCCTCTGCTACAAAATTCCTTTCTGCTTAAGCCCTGATGTTAGCTGCAGTTCTCACCCCAGAGTTTTAGCTGATCTTTTGGATTTGCTCCACTTGAGCCACCAAGTGCCTTGAAGGTTTTGCTGTTGCATGGATTGTCTGTGGGAAGTTGATGTCAAAAGCTGGTGCAATCTTGGTGCAGCCCATCTAGCCTGTGCTGCTGAGGAGAAAGCTCTCTATTAACAACAGTCCTCTACAATTTATCATCAGTGGATGCCTTTTCAACAAGTAGGGAAATTCCAGCAAAACACAATGAAACAGTTTTACCAAACTGCTAAAAAGTAGGCTTCTTGTATTTTTCTCAAGCCTCAAAACCTCTTGAATACTTTAATGCTTTTGAGTAATAAAACAGGGCAGGGATCCTGCATAGCACCTCTCTGCGAAAACATTAAAGCTAGGATCTGATTGAATGAGTCAATACAGTGCCAGCTTGGGCTAAATCTAACCACAGAGAGAACTGAGAGCTTGGATCAGTGGCTGTCTCCAGCTGTATACCAGGTAAGTCATGACACTCAAGCTTTATCTGGGGATAGCGTGGGGAAGAGAAAGACTCTTTTTGCAAAAATGACACATTCATGGGAATTAAGAGACCTTACTTTCTAGGTCATTGTCTTTCACTCAAAAGCAATTGAATCTGAGGGTTTCCAGACAAGACTTACAGCCACCTGGGCAAAGAGAAGACTATTAGCCACTGTGCAATCAAGAACAAAAGAGTGCGGGAGCCAAAGGGTACTTAAGAAAATGTAAACCTGCTTTTGCAGTCTGATGAGGAAGCTATTTCCTGTTGAAAGTCAGTCCTGCAGTTGGTTTAATACTTGCTTAGCTTCAGAGTTGAATGCTTCTGAGCAGGGGTAAACCCAAAGTGAGTCAGCTCCTTGGCTCAAAGCAGTGGTTGAATTTACATGCTTCTGGGGGTTAAGCCCTACTTCACATGGGTTACCTAAGGTTTTCCGGAGAGGTAGTGAACTGAATATAAGCTCCCACTGTCAAAAATGGCAAGTCCTGCTCTCATCTTAACAGTCCTTCCTCTTCCCTTGCCTTGATTCTCACTGGACTTCCTGTGAGTGGAGTTAACTCATCAGCCCCCTCATTTCATCCAACATTATCCACCTGGACAAGTTTGTACTGAGATAATGAACTAGATTGTCTTATGGAAGGTCCATCGATCCACAAAGCTGCTATGAATAAGGTGGGACCATGTAGCTGAGAGGGAGGAAAAGAAAAGGAAAGAGAGAGAATTTGGAGGGAGAGTACATTTACCTGTTTCAGAGCCACTGCATACACTGCATAGTTAGGGTAACCACAACCTAAGGCACAGGCTTGAACATTTTAGGCAAGTAAGAAACAGCACAAGGGAAGCAGCCATGGTCTTTCCCCTGCCTTCTAGTCTGGCCTTTCCAGCACTCTTCCTTTGTGCTGGCAACATGCATGTACCCACAAAACAAACTGAAGGAACTGCTGGGCTGAAAACTGACTACAAGCAAAAGGTTATTTTTTAGCTGATTATCACAGACAGATAGTAACTAGGGAGCAGTAATATACAGAGATAATACACTCCCACTAGGAGAAACGGTGCCCCAGCACAGAGCCTCTAAAGTGAATGGTGAACACTGTATATTCAAAAGCAAACAAGTTCTCATCAGTCTGAAGCCAATTCATCCTGATACAACTTTGTTCACTGCATACAAGACCAGAGAAGGATTAAGAATGCTCTGTGCATACCAGGCCACTGCGGTTTTCTCTCCAAGGGTAAAGCAAGTGGGGAGAACTGTTGCTTGCTTGAATATACTTGCTGTATTTATTTCCTGTGGACTACTTCCAAATAGGGAGCAATATATCCCCTTTTCAAGAGGTTGTGCATAATACTTTTCTCCCAGATCCTATAAGTACTTTTGTCTATTATAGACACAAGGTCTCTGCCCTCCATTTGTTATTTCTTATGAGGGCATACAAAAGACATTTCAGTTCTTTGATTTCCATATCATAGAGTATCGAATGGTTCCATAGATGGAAGATCATCTATTCCAACCCCACTGCCATGGGCAGGAACATCTCCCACTAGATCAGCTTGCTCAAAGCCCCATGCAACCTGGCCTTGAACACTACCAGGAATGGGGCAACCACAACTTCTCTGAGCAACCTGTCCCAGTGTTTCACCACCCTCACAGTAAAGAGTTTCTTCCTAATCCTTAATCTAAGTCTACTGCCTTTCAATTTAAAGCCATTACTCCTTGTCCTATCCCTATATGCCCTTGTAAAAAAAAAAAAAAAATCCCTCCTAAACTTTCATGTAGTCACCCTTTATAATTTGCTTTGTCTTCTTCCATTCACTCACTGTAAATTAGTGGGCTCTGGGGCTCTGGGAACAGAGACTTCTTGTACGTGTGCAACAGGTGTAGCCCAACAAGCTCCCTCTGACATAGGCACATTTTCTGTACGGTTGTTGGCACCACGGGGGATACTGGCAGCCAGTCCGTTTACCAGCTCTTGCTGCTGATTTTTTGGCCATCCTGGGTGCAGAGTCACTGCTGTCTCTCACTGTTGGGCACAAGAATGGATACAGTAGAAGTTGGGGCATGTTTTGAAGTTGGGAATTCCATGGAATGTGGGCTATTTTCTGTCTGCTACACATTGCATGAGGGCAACTGATATTTAAAATATGAAACCAGTGCAGAATCTTGAAGCTAAACCTCCACAAGTCTTGAGGACTGTTACTGAGCTAGCTTAGTTTTCTTCAGGGGTTCTGTCACTCGGGTTGAAAGGGCCTTTAAAACAGAGTTTCCATTTAGTTCTCTTGTGAATAGTAACGTGTTTTCATAAAAGCATTCACAAGATAACCATAGCTGCTAATTGTCATAGACTCAGGCTGTCATGACCCAAAATCACACTGAGCACGTAAAAGATTTCAAAACTTCTAAGTTTGAGCTGAGCCTCTTACTCTGAAGCATCTTGTACCCCAAACACTGAGTCTTTGACAAGAGATATACTCATTATGTTAGACTAAATTGGAACACATTTGACATTACCTTCTTGTGAGTTATATTAAAACAATACCTTTCATTTCTTGTTGGTATTAAACCATAATTACAATACGAAGAAGGACATTTAGAACTGTCTTATGTTATTTGCTCAGCTGCTCTTGAAAGTTCACATAACCAAATGATTCTTCACCTACATTGTATCTCTTTATTTCTGCTTAAAGATTTTGCCCTTTTCCTGCAATTTTGTCATTTCTGGTCCATATATTTTATTCTAATTCCACAAAAAAGAACCCATGTTTGAAAGAACTCAGTTGCAACACTTCAGTCCAGAGCTGATTTGACAGGGTGTGCAGGTCATGTTACACTTCTCACTACACATGCATAACAGGTGGAATCACGTTTCTTGTGTGTATGCTATCAATTGCGAATGTAAAATCTGCCTTCTGTGAATATTAAGCAGCATTTGTTTGTAGTTTGGTATTCTGACAAGCGTTTCTGCTGTGACTTCATTTGATAGATTTCTGGGGGAAAGGTAATACATATGGGATGCTGAATATACTGCTGCAGAACCAGCCATCAACCCTCATGGGAGCTTTGATTTTGGGTTATTTATCCAAATACAATTCTCAGGGATCAGAAAATCACTACCTGGAAAGTTGCACCATTGCCTCATTTAGAAGAGCTGAGAATTCACTGAAGCTTGACTTCTATATAATTGAAATGATCTTGCCACAAAGGAGCCCATGAAGTTCATTAAAAGGAGATTGACACAGGTTCCTATCAAATATTTTAGCCTTTTTTTCTTCAGGTGGTTTTTAATGAAAGTGGGAAATAGGAAAGAAGGAAATCTTCTCCCCAGAGGTACATGCTGTAAATAAAAATTACTGTTGCTTGCATAGGGGAAGGATCTTTAAGTGCAGTTTTTGTCGCAAAACTGAAGCCTCTAGAACGTTCAAAGTAGCATTTTTCACTAAATAGAATTTACTTATCCAATGTAACTTCTGGTTTTGTTATAGTTATTTTTTTATTATGTCAAATGGTGATAAACAGTCAAGTAAAATGTGACCAGCAAGGGAACAATACCTCATTTGTTGCTTTGCAATGCAGCAGAGAACAGTAATTAGAAGAAAGGCCAAAAGCAAGCCAGTGTATCCAGCCTACTGGTGTGAGCAGCATCTTCAGAAAGCCAGTGTGCTAGGGTTCCTCTACCTTTTGATCTTCCAATTATGACAATGTAGTCTTGCACTTTGAAGCTTGTTAGCAGAATAAACACCATTTACAGTTCAGCTAGGGGTTCGGGTAGCATAGGAAAAGAGCTTGCCGTTCCATTTGCATGTCTAGGAATGCCAGAACTCAAGAAGTAGGTGTTTTCAAGACTCTGGTTGCTGGTTTGCACCAAACCTCAGTGAAAAGTGCAAGCGGAAAGGTACAGTCCTTATCCTTTAAGATGGTGTAAAGGAAAGGTTACAAAAGCATCATGGAACAAGGCAGCAGAGATCACTGTGTTCTCTGTCTCAACACAGAAACACACAGTCCAAAGCAATGACATCTCTACAGCATATGGTGTTTTGGCGGCTGTTGTTTAATGATGATTCACGAGTAAATGGAAAGGAAGAAAAGTAAGTGAAGGAGCAGACATGTTAAGAGAGAGAAGGAAGCATCAGTGGATGCAGAAAACATGGCCTGGAAGAATCATGTAGAGAAAGATGCAGAGAGCTTTGGATAAAGCACAGACTGCAAAAGGGCCTTGGCACAGCAAGGAAAGAGAAGGTCTTTTGCTCTTCGACTCCAGCTGTCTTCAAGGAAACTGCGCATTATGTTTTTTCTTGTAAATAAGTAGATTTTTATCACAGATATGGGACCCTTAAATTCTCCTAATCTAGTCAAAGCTAACTAACCTAGCAGGTCTGGGCATTAGCAATATTAGTACTGTCTGGGTTAAAAAAGTTGCAGCCAGGAGGCAACTATTCTTTCCCACATGTAAAGACATTTCAAACCAGGAAGAATGCATATTCATTTCTGAGTAGTAATAAAACCCAGTATTTTGGTGTCTGCCTAAGAGCAGTCACTGCTGACAGTACGTTTTAAAGGCAAACAGTGCAGTGCCTGACCATGTTCAGGTTTACTCCCTCTCCCATATATATATTCCCCTTCAGATCTGCTATGAGTGCAAAAACTCTCTACATTCTTTCTGCTGACCCTCTCCAAGGCCTAGACATGGGCTATAAAAGGTCCTTTTTAGTGTGAGAATCAAGCCCAAAACCATAGCAAAATATCTCTCCTCACCTCATCAGGAACTTTTCAGCAGCAACTTCCCCACTCCATCAGCCTGTACATTTTGCAGCTGTTCCTGGGAAGCAGCTACAGAAGCAGCTATAGGAGCTTTACTGTATGTATGCTCAGCTGGATTCTCCGTCAGAGATGCAGAGAGTAGGAGGAGAGGTGCCTTCACGTGCCCAGCCTTTCCACACCTCTGATTAAGTCTTTGTACACTGACATTTCCTTCTCTATGGGCTTGCTTCAATTTATAACCATTAGTGCAGTGGCATGTTAGAAAGCTAGACCTTTAAAACTGTACATATTCAGCACAGCTACCTGGGAAATTGAAATCATGATGAGGTAGTATTGTGAGGCCTTTAGAGATAGCACTGGCTACAGCTGTAGCACCGTGCTCAGTCCCGGGGCAGAAAGGACTGTGCAGAAGAGGAAAAGGAAGAAAGATGCAGAGGCAGAACATGAGAATAGTTACATTCCTCATGAAGAGGAACTAGAAAGGCTGAGGTTGTTCTATCACAGCGAATAAGTCAGCATGGGTAACACAAAGTATAGAAAGCAATGAACCAGTAAGATTGTTATTTCTATTTTCATGGATGGGACGTTAAGATCTGAATGATTATTTGGTACTTGCAGTTTATTGTTATTATTAATTCCAGGCTCTTTTCGAGCAGTTTTTCTGCCACTGGGTCTCAAATTGCTTAATAAAGAATGTATTTTTTCAGGTTAATAAACACAAAATTTGTTAGGCATATTAGGAATAATATAGTAAAAATAAGTGCTTCTGAAAGGCCTGGAAAAGTAGTAATTTTGTGTTGATACTATGAACAGCCCATTACAGAAGGAAGAAGTCATTTTTGTAAAGCACTTAATAATATTCAGATTTCCAACTTAAGATGCAATTAGTTGCTGAAGCTTTAGAATGTGCTAAGCTCTTATTTTCTGAAAATAACATACCTCCAATTTGACATGTGGAAACAGTGGTCACATTACAAAAATTTAGATCAGATGTTTTTATTAATGGAAATTTATATAGCTTATAGAAAGTCTCTATTGCTAAGAGTGGGCAAACATATGGATAACATAAGAAAGAGTTTGAACTTGAAACCTGAAACCAAACTTCGAACTGGTTGAAAATGTTTATTTAACTCTGAAAAAATATCTGCCTGCATCTGCAATTTCTAGTCCCTATAGGCAACAGAAACATTCAAAATAACACAGGGAAGAAATTACATAATTTCTGATACAAACAAAACCATGGGCATATCTCAAAAAATATGTGCTTTTCTGAAATATAATGTGATTCATCACTCAGTGCATGCTAATCTAAAGTCTACCTCTGCATGCTACATATAGATATAATCCTCAGTAAAAGGGAAAAACCAGCTCTCTGGTGACCAGCACAGTTTGCAACAACACTGACAGATTTACATTGTGAACTTTTGTGATGAATATGAGCTTTAGCCTTTAAGTCTTGCTATTGGAGGTTTTTTTAGGGCAAGTTTTCTGTTTTGCTTGCATTATGTTACATGCAACAGGAAAGAAATCAAAATAATAGCTTATGACTTTACCCAAAGAGAGACTTAAAGGTTGAACTACTTTATCAGTACTTTTCACAATCTGAATTTTAATTTTTTCTAAGCCTTTTCTCACCAAAGCTCCTTGCCTTTCCATCAGGAGTTTCTGGTAAACACACAGGGGTTTTTATAGGAGCCGAAGTGTATTAGGAAGTGGGCCACTTGGACAGCAAGAGGTCCAACAGTGCAGCTGGAGTACAGCACTATTTTATATGGCACATTTTATCTGGCATCAAAAAGGAGTGAGGAGTGCCAACGTGGTCTGTCACCACACCTCCAAAGTGAAACTGCAATTTTATCTGTGGCCATTAGTGACCTGATCTGGAGCAACATAGCATCATACATGTTGAGCTTGTACTAATCTGTTTTACTGACTTTTGTGTGTATATCAATACTAATACATTTTATGTATTTGGTAACTGGCATTTACCTAAGCCAACCCTTATGACTACTATTACCACCAGAATAAAAAAAAAAACCCAACATTGTATTTCTGTTATTGAATGGAAGATTTTAGTTGGCTATTTTTGACTGTTTATTTTGTTTGTCTTCTCATAAAGTAACATGGGCTACAGCCTGATTTGATCTTATTTACAGTGGCATTAATCAGGGATGTGTCTATTGAAGCCAATGGCATTATAAGAGGATTAGGCTGGGGAAGCTGAGATAAGAAGCAGGCAATGGCAGCCCTATGTTGTTCAGAGCTGGTTTTCTGACACAAATGAGTATTTAAGGAGCTACAGGAGAAGGAGTGATCCCAGGCTTTTAGAAATACCTGTGAATGGAGTGCAATAAATACACAACAAATCTGTCTGTAGAAGTACAGAGACAAAAGGTTTATATTTCCTTTTTGTATTCATTACCAGGGTAGCAAGTGATATAAAAATGACTGTCCTGGGCCTGATTCTGATCTCCATCGTTATCAGCTGGGATAGCTGCCTGGCTGTGAACCTGCTGGGAGATCAGAGTGAGGCTGTATGTGCACTGATTTCCTAAAATATGTGATTAGTCATAATCACGCTTCAAAACACTACACCCATTCTTTTAAGCATTTTTTATGTACTTAAAGAAGGTTATCTGCCCACCTGAAATTTAGGGAGTTTTCAGTGTTTCATTCTATAGATAACATTTTGTGGGTCACAGGGAGAATAATATTTCCTGCATTTTTAACAGGTACAGAAAGAGGAACAAGAATAGGTGACTCCCACATCTTAAAACTCACCCTATGAGTGCTTGTGCTTAATGAAGGTCAAAAAAGTGTTTTTTCTGGGTTAATATATTGTGAGCATGAAATAGCCTATAGCACTTACTCCTGCACTCCTCTTGGCACTTTCTGACATTTCACAAGATTGTTTCACCATCAGCAAGAAGCCCTGTGAGGGTGATGAAGACCTTGCCCAGTTCTGCTCAAATGCTGTATGCCCTCTGCCCCATGTCGAAGAGTGGAGGGCAGGCCATGTCATGATCTGCACATAGTGCTGAGCAGACATAGGTGGACCAAAGCAGCATCTTCCAAAGATCCACTTATGCCATGCGAGTTAGCCCAATACCATTTTTATATGCTAAAAGGAATGATATCTTGCAGCCTTATACTGATGTTAAATAGCAAACCCTTATGTAGTTAAGGTGAAAAGCTTACCCCATTTAAGTACAGTAACTTATTGCTATGTATAGTATTAATTCTGTTGTACAAGCCTCATTTGTTAAACAGTCTGGACTGTGATTTTGGCAAGTCATGTTACAGTAAGGTGTGCCTTTGGTTTGTTGCTATATATTATAGCGCTGATAGAAAGGATAGATAAAAAGGACTACCAAAGAAAAACATGTCCTGGAGACTGAGTGGCTGTGGAGAAACCCAGGCATCGCCCTCTCTCACCTACAACTGCTAACCACAACTCTGAGTACACTGCCCTGCAAACATCAGTAGTGGTTTTCAGTTGGGCAGAAATCTCTCTGTTTCAGCAGTTATGGTGAGGACTGAACAGACAGAAGCTTTTCCTATGGACTAATCTGGCAGTCTCCTTCAGTCCTGCCATGAAAGGACAGCTGTTTCTGATGCAGATCTTGGCTGTTGCCTTTCTGCACTTGTGTGACTGAGTCTCTTCCATGTCAACACCTTCTTATTCCAGCCCGTGTGACAGGAATGTCATCCTTGTCATGAATGTCTATTACCTGGGAAAATCAGGGTCCCTGGGGCAGCACAAATAGGAAAGGGGGTTGGCACGTGTCTCTGTGTGTGAGAGAGTTGCATGCTTATGTCATTTCCCATAGGCTGCATGAGGGAATCCAGCTTCTCTCTGGGTTTAATTGATACACTTTGTATTTGCTGACGGTTATATTTCTGATAATATTCTTTAGTTTCCATCAGGTTTTAATTGTTTTCTGGTACGGAAAGCCATTTGTGTGTAGCTGTGACTTTAAAGGGACTGAAATCAGAATGCTATTAATTGATGGGCACAATCACGGAAAAATAATATATGCAGAGTTAGTATGGCTTTTTCCAAGTGACTTCCTTCTTCATCAGTGTTCCAGGGGAGGAGAAGAGGTGTAGACTTTTAAAGCATGAGGAAGCACCAGGCAGTCGGTAGGAAGGCATGATCAGGCTGCAGTTCTGTGACATGGTTCCTAACGAGCAGGAATCAACATCCATTCCTTCAGCATGCCAGATCAGTCCCCACTCTCCTGCTTCCTCTGTAACCACTCCTTCAAAAGCGTTTTTTAACCTCCAGGCTGCTGGAGACTCACAGGCTTCACAAAACCACAAAAGCATATACGCAAGCACATATGCATAAAGAGCAATGAGATGATAACTGTTCCACTCTGTCATTTAATGCTTGTAATTTAGAAGAGATTATTCATCTTGGGTTTGCTTTGACAGAAAAGCAGGGGATTTTTTTGAAATATATTTTCCCAGATCAGAAGGTTAAGAACAATTTTGTGCCTGCTGGGGGAAAAAAAAAGAAAGAAAAGAACAAGAAAGAAAGAGGGGAGGAGGTAAGGAAACAGAGAAAAAGTCTATCCATGTCTGGATTTCAGAAGGACGGCTCCAGCAGCCTCATTCTTCCCTCCTTCCCTTCCTCCCTTCCTCACTCCCCCACCCCTTTGTGTGCTAAAGTTACAACCCAAAGATTTGGAGACATTTCAAAGGAGCGTCACTAATGAAGACCACATGTGCACTGTTCCTCTTGTTTAGTCCAGAACAAAGCTGAACTGTCAGGGCCTCCTCTCTCCAGGGCCAAAAACGGGTCTCTCCCCCTTCTCGATTACCTACCCACAGTTTATGAATGAGGATCTCTCAGGTAACCACCACTTGGTATCAGAACAGTTCCAGGAGGAAATCAATCATTTTTCCAGTAGAAAGCCATAACGCAAAGAGCAGGAGTTTTCTTTGCCAAAACGTCAGTGGCAGCACTAAAAAACCCCCATGTTTGACACTGCTGCAGCCTTCGGCCTTTGTTCTTGCACAGCAGCAGCACATTTGATGTAGCATTTCTTCGTTTGCTTTCGAGTCGCCTCCTCCGCAATGTCTCCAGAACTGCACGGAGGCAGGTTCGTACAAGGTGGGACACAGCAGGACTTGCTTTCTGAGCAGCGTCAACCCAGGAGGACACTTTGATCCAAGACCAAAGCACGTCATTTCTCATCTCTGTCCGCAATTAACTGCATTTCAGGAAAGACTTTCACCAAGTAATAGGCAGCTGATCCTCACAGTGGTAGTTTTATCAGCCAAAAAAAGGAAACTGATGCCTGAATCTGTGGTTTCATGTCCACTTGGTGCTCCTTCCTCAACAATGTTTTGCAGCTGTGGCCATCTAGGAGTGAAGCAAGTGGTTGAGGGCTACCTCAGAGAGGATATTTGTGCCCTTGCTGGGCACCTGAAGGGGCCAGCCTCTGCCCCTGATTGAGTTTCTAGTGCCCTCATTCCCTGATGGAGTTTAACAGCAGCACTGAGGGATAAGGCTGGACAGGAAGGGTGGGCCAGCCTTATCTCTCCTCAGATCTTCCTTCTGAAAGGAAGACATCAGTGCAAGGTAGTGTCGGTCTCCTTAGACAAACCAGTTAGCAGCCCTTAGACTGCTGTCATATTGGAGCCCAGGCTGTGTCACTGGGCAACTGGAGCATGTTCCTTCCTGCATGGCATGTCTGCAGGAAGAGAAGCTGCAGGAGAGTGGCTGGGAAAGGGATAATCTTTGGGCTTTTATTTCATAACCACTTTAAAAAAGCTGGGGAGTCCATAGGGGAGGGGGCAAAATTGACTATGTGAATCATAGAATCGTAGAAGTACAGAGTGGTTCGGTTTGGAAGGTACCTTAAAGATCATCTAGTTCCAATCCCCCTGCCATGGGCAGGGACCCCTTCCACTAGATCAGGTTGCTCAGAGCCCCATCCAATCTGGCTTTGAACACCGCCAGGAATGGGGCATTCACAGCTTCTCCGGACAACCTGTGCCAGAGCCTCAGCACCCTCACAGTGGAGAATTTTTTTGTAATGTCTAATCTGAATCTCCCCTCTGTCTGCTTAAATTCATATGAAGGGACCAGCCTGCTAAGGGGCCTGGAAACATGGCATATATCTCCAGTTTAGTTTCATAGCAAGAATCAGCCTGCTGCAGATGTGCTTTTTATTCACAGGTATGCTTCATGCTTAGATTCATTGGCCAATGTATTCTGGCAGAAAGATCTCAGGGATATTAATTTTCTAGCCTGTTCATTAAAATAACATGATGGGGAATCCAAATCAATTCTCACAAATGCTCACAAAACTCTCTGGAATTAAAAGAAGCCAGCAGCAGTGGACAAGGATAAGTTAGGATACAAACAAGTTGCCCAGAAGATAGATACCTACGTACCTACAAGCTTACAAACTCATGGATACTTGACCAAAGAGTGAGACAAAAGCACCCATACACCCAACCATGGTGGAGGCCCTCCTGCTGTCTCAGACAGCTGAGCGCCATGATGAAATAAATAAATATGAAGAAAAAATAAAATAACCAAATAAATCTAACAACTTCAAAGCCAGTGTATAGTAGTGGTTGCTGCTAAAGCTGTACCTATTTTCTGACAGGAAGCTCTTCCGGCACAACTGCCTTTCAGAGACACTTCTGGTTACTCACAGTATAGGGTTTTTTTTCTATAACAAATACATTCCTGTGGGTGAAACTGCTAGTATTAAAAATAAATGGGAAGAGGGAAGTGTATTTCTATGGAAAAGTGACTACAGAGGAAGAGAAGTGACCTCTGTGTTGGTTACTGAGAAAAAAAAATAGTGGGAGCATTTGAAGGATCAGAGGACTTTTACAAAATCACTTTTAAGTATGGGATTAAACCATAGTATATATATGGAGAAAGACATAGTCTGAGGTTTGTTTTTTGTTCATAAGTGCTCTAGGGTTAACAAAGCATTCCAGAGTTTTATGAAAGCACTTTTAAACAAATAAACATTACCCTGCAGTGTTTACAAGCTAAGCACTTCAACATAATCTTCATGCATGAGAACCTGAAAGGAAAGCTGATTGAAACCTCCTGATAAACTGTTTTGTTTAATTGCCTGACCTCATGGCAGCACAGAAAAGCCGATACAATAAATAATGAAAAAGTGTAAAATTTTATATTTCTAATGCATTCCATCACCTGAAGTGCAGTTTGACCATCAACGTGGAGCACATAAATATTTCCATCTGGATTGTGGTTTTTTTTAAGTGGTGGCTGGACCTTTTTTGAATAATATCAGAATGGTTGAGATTTCTTTTCCAGGGTAAGGTGACATTATCTGTGCAGACCAAAGAATTGCCACAGCCTTTGAAGCCTCTGCAGGCAGCTGTCCATTCAATAAAGCATCCTAAACATTTCTGCTGCTTTGGGAGTCCTCTTCTCCCCACCAGTTTTATTTGCTGAGCATCTTGTCTGCCTTCCAAACACATCATGAGGTCCTTAGATATAAACCAGCTTTGATTTCATTAGGTACTGATAAAACTAGATTGATTAGATCAGGGCTGTGCTCCTGGGGAGAGGAGAAGACAGCTCTGGAGTATGGTTATGAACGGAAAAGCAATGGGGAGCTCCCCTGGAATCCTTCGCACCTGGCTAAAAAGAGATCATCCAACCTTACCAGCCGCTTTGCTCTAGGGTAGAGGAATGTGAGACAGAGCCCCTGTCTGCCCAGAGGCCAGGGGGTTCAGCTTCCTTGATGGTTTTTATTGTTCAATCTGAGTTCAGGTGTGGGTGTTTTGGGTGGGCTTATGCTGTTTCTCCATGCACGGTGCAAGGAGTCAGCAGTGTCCAGATAATCCCAGTTGGCATTGCCTGTCCCAAGGCTACTCAGCATAAAGTTGATTTCCCTTGTTTCTTCTGACTCCAGAGAGACTTGGTCTTTCATAGTGTTCCATGATTTCATTTTTTTAGGCATGACTGGCTTTCCCAAGTGGTTTGTCTTTATAGATGTCATGGAGTAAATGAAAGATGCAAATTGGAAAAAAAAAAAATTATTTAACCCCAAATTCTAAACTGCTTCTTTGAATATTTTTATTGTTTAACAGATATTGCCTTCTTCCCCTTCATTTCTCAAAGTTGGCCTAACTGTCCTGTCTTCTGCAGCCACCTGAGGCAGTGGAAATGTCACCAGACACTAATCCCATAAGCACAGCCCCAGCATGGGTTACCACCTCTGCCACACCTCCTCTGGGCAGTTTTATATAGTGGAACGAACAAGACACTGACTGACTCCACAGTCTGTCGGACCAGTGTCAAAATTAACCTTCTCTCTGAAGAACTATGTAGACAAATTAGCAGTGATGCTTTGGGTGTTGGTAACCTTTCCCCCTTTACATATGTCATGAGCACTGCTCTGCACAAACCCAGATGCCACTACAATGCATGCATGTAAATGCATTTTCCACATCCATGGTAGATTCAAACATTGATACACATGTGGCAGTAGGCAGGCTTGTTTGAAAACATATCTTCTTATCATGGGGGAGAGCTAATACTACAAGACAACAAGGCCGAATATTATGCTTTCATTTTGCTCCTTCAGTAGTGGTGTGCAAGAGCTGCGAAGTGAGAACACATTTTACATCTTTGAAAGCAAACATTCTCACAGCAGTTTCACCTGTGGAAGCCTGGTTGATTCATGCAGCAGTAACATTTTTAGTAAGTGAAGATTAGCTCTGGAGCTCCAGTATCTGTTTTATGCCACTGCAACCCTTTCTTTTTTTTTTTTTTTCTTTTCTTTTTTTTTTCTTTTTCTTTTTTTTTCCCCAGGAAATTCTGTGTCTCTTGACTCATAACTGTCAATAGCATTCCCCTATCTCTTTAAAACCACAGTACTGACTCAGTGTGTTTGGAGAAAGAAAGCTATTTCGACTTACAGGTTCAATTCCTGTTGACTCAAAAGGGAGGAAGAAAATGCAGAGACTGAGAACAAAAACATTTCTTATTCCAGAAGTTACCAACAGGCAAATGCCATTAAGGAACGGATGGCATTTGTTCACGAACTTTTAATAATATTTTTTCCCAGCTGAGGTTTATCTCTGCATGTACTTTTTGCTGCCATGAAGACAAGTGAATCTGGATGCGCTCTTTGCTTCAGCAGTTGTATAAGACAGCTTGCTTCTTGTCTGGGATTTCAGAAAGGAGCCTAAGCAGGGCTTGTGTGTCGTCCCATCCCTACTGAGGTCTGTGCAGGACCTCTGCTGTCAAAATTAACATGGCTCCCACTTCCTCACCCATTTGGCCAAAAGTAGAATAATATGGTTATGCTGGCAGGGATTTCTTTTTCCAGCAGACTGTGATTTTCACAGTTCAACTTCATGGACTTTAAAATCTCCTGTCACAGGTTTGTGTAAATGTGATGGAAAACAGGAAGGAAAAAATGCTGCTCAAATAATATGGAAAACATTGTTGGTCGTTGTTATGGTCCAGACAAGGGCTGGTGTGGGTAAAGTAGGAACCTCTAAAGAAAGGCTGGCAAATGGATTGGATGTAAAGCAAGACTTCTTTCTTCCCATCACGACACCATTTCAGAAACTCAGCTCTGGAGGCCTTTCTGCTGAAGGTCATAGAAGCATTGGACTTAGAAGAGTTGTCTGGGTCTTTCCTCTTCAGCCATCATATTTTTCTTCCACTGTGGTCTCCCATGGAGTACACCATGAAGAAAATAGAAAGACCCCCACTGAACAATTCAAGAGGAGGCTTTCTTACCAAGGGCCTGACCACTGGTACCTTGCAGTAGGAATCACTTGTTTCTCTGCTGCAGGAGTCCTCCTTGTACAGATTTCAGTCTCATCCATGTATGTATCAGAAATGCTTGAAAGTGTGACTGCTCCTTCCCACCTCCTCAGCAAAAAACTCATCTCTAGGGAGATGGGAATTTTATGTGTGATAATATAGCTGTCTTCCACCAGCCTTTGGGCAGTGATTATCAAGTATATCAAGTGCTCTCTCCTGTGCTACTGAGCTCATTGCCTTTCCACCCTCCAGCACCGAGTTTGTTAAGGGATTTTTAATGTCTCATGCTGCATCTCCATGAACAAGAAAACTGAAGGGATTTGATCAAGCAAGGAGTTTTAAGATACTGATCACAAGCTGTGCTAAAAATAGGCCTTTGTGCATGAAAAATGCATATTAATATGGTCATCTTAAACAGCACTGTACATTTTTCATCATGGTTGCCACTGATAGTATTTGAAATGCTAAACTGCACAGGGGTGAGAGGTGAGGCGAAGACAATGGACACACAGAACATAAAGCCAGCTCCCTGACAAAATCAAGCACTTGGTGGAGGAGTTGCCAAATGAAGATGGGTCCTGTGAAAAGACGGAGACTTTCCCCAGGCCTTTCCCCATAAGCAGGAGACTGCATAATGCCAGGGATGGGGAGGAAGAGACCACAGTAGAGCAGGTCTGGGTATGCATACAGCAGTTACAGAGGAGCCTTGCATGACTGAGCCTGCGAAAGCAGCCACACTTTAAATGTTCTTCTAAGGCTCCCCCTTAGCAATTATTAAGAGATTTCCTACAAGCACAGCATCTCACCTGGGGATTTCTTTACCAGATGCTTATTTCAAAACCAGACATTGTCCTTCCTTAATCCAAATTCAGATCAAGCCAGCTATTAATGTTTCTGTTGCCTTCATTAGAAAGTCTTATTTTTAATTCTTTTGCAGCAAGGTACATATACAATGAATATAGGGTCATAACACAACCTTGACACTGAAATATGAAGAGTGCGGCATTTCTTTATTGTGCAAATCAAGCAAGGGATTCTTGCCCTCCATTCCTACAGGTGTAAAAGGAACGTGCATTAATTTAAACAGTTGGAAGATTTCTTTAAAAGAAGGTCTTTTCTTGCATCTTTTTGTCCAGATTCTCATACTTGTTTACAGCTATTTTCACAAAAAAAAAAAAAAAAAAAAAAAGCAGGTGCTGCAGTATCTGTCTATATAGCAGAGTTTGGTTTGCTTGAGTGTAAATTTGGCTTATGTGAAATCTCCAGCTAAACTTCTACTTAGGTGTTAGACCAACAACATTGTTAATTTGAATTGTATGATATCACTCTAAAATTAATGATTATTAATTGTTACTTGTTCTATTTTCTAAAGCCTGTATTTATTACTTTTCTAAGGGCAATAACTTAAGACCAGATCAATAAACTGTGTAAGAACAAACATTTCCCTTCCAACACAAAACATAACCTAGACTGGACCCTAAGATTATGAATTTAAATGGAAAATGCAAGTGTTCCCTTCAAATACCCCTACTGGGTGGGCAATGGGGAAGGGGATTGTGTCCTGTTTATAATAGACTCCATCACAGCTGAAAAGTAGTTCCAATTTAGATACAGTGACCAACAAATATTGGGTTAACTTTCAAGCTTTCCACTCCTTACTAAGCCTACCTATCTCTGTGGGGTTTGAGTCAGACTGCTCTTTCATTCCCAGACCTTTCCTCCCACAGTCAAAATTCTGCAAGGCCGAATTTGGATCCATTACTGCTCTTGTAATGGGTGACTCCAGCTGAGAATCTAGTAACCCTGGTGCTGTAGGGCAGAGCAAGACATATTTTCTCTATTTATATGAGATAAGAAGCTGTAAGTCTGATCCAGCCCAGGGTTTGGATTGACTGAGAAGGGGCCCTTTTGGCTGCAGTGCAAGTATTCTGATGTAGAAAGAACTGAACAATTACCTCACAGTAATGCCTCCATGGAAAAATGTTTGCATTGCAGAGCCCTAGTAAGAAATGTAAGAACTGAGCATAAAGCATAATAAACTTCTCTGAAGATCCTGTGCATCTGAAGCAAATAAAAGCTTGGTTTCAAAGCTGTGATTGTAGGTGCGCGTGCAAAGAGATACCGTGTATGTAAGATGTATACTCCATAATGAATGGCAGCTGTGGTTGTGTCTTTCCTTTGGGACAAGGCAGAATAATGACTGTTCATATCCACTACACTTTGGTTAGGCTAATTACTAAGAACTACATGAATTTACAATGAATTTGCTATAAATAATTCATCCAACATATTGAAATCTAGTTTTATATTCACTTAGTGCATAATATCTGTAAACAAATGAAGGACTTAACAGCCAGGCACAAATCTTTGAAGTTAAACATGGGCTCTGACCCCAGTCTTGAACCTCAAGGCCCTGGTACCTGCTAAACTGTGTGCTGACATGCCTGATTCCCCCTGCCTCTGGGTATTTGGGGCCACTGAATCCTTCTCACCTCTGAAGTGGTCCAAGGCATGAGTTAGCAGAGTATTAGCTCTCTGTGGTCACTTTGTCCGGGCTGGGTGAGTCACTGGAAATAGCCAAAAGCTAGGTAAAAGCCCAGATTGTGGTAAGTCTGTTTAATGAATGAGACCTGAAGAGCTATGATTGCATGGGAAATAGCTCCATGTCAGTATCACACATGGCTGGGTCACCCTTTTCCATTGACTCTGGTATCTGCACTGCACTCATCCCCTCTGGGGTTGTTCAGACACCATGTGTGATCTGGAGCCAGACAAGGCTCAGCCTTACCTGCGACCATCCGGACTTGTCTCTGTAACACTGTTAAGCAATCACAGATATTTCCTAGGCAGTGTCCATGACTGCACACACTGTCCTCAAGTGTTGTCCCAGTGCTGCTACAGAAGCAAGGGCTATTGCATAGAGAAGTTTGCATAGTAACAACTGCAGAGGTGGGCAGCCTTTCTTCATACAGATAAGTGGTAAAGAAGTTATTCAGTGCAGTTAAGCGATGTCAGAAAAAAAGAATATTGCTTGGCTTTAGGGAAAGTTTAACATGCAACAAGCTGGCAGTTGCACTGCCTCCAGGGATTGATTTGCAATTTGGATGATGAATGGAAATGATGTGGAGTTGTCCTTTGAGTATGCTGGCTGACTTTAATGCTGTGCCAAGAAACATGTCACCTCTTCAGATCCTTGCCTCAGCGTTGTGTGAAGCCCGATCAGGAAGAAGCAGGACTTCTCTGTGTGCTCTGATGGCTGCTGACGGGAGGAGGGAAGGAGAGCAGAGCTGACAGTTGCAGAGCTCATTTACAGACCCCAGCTTGACACAGCTCAGGAACTTCTCCCTCTGGGTTCCTACTGTGTGTGGGAGTGGGAACTCTCTGTGCAGTAGATGGGGCCGCCAAACATCTCTTTCTGTCAAGGAAGTGAAGGAAGGCTGTCTGAAGCATGTTGGCCTCTTTTCAGAGGTTTTCTGTGTGGCAAAGATGATCTGGGGTGCAGCATCTAACTGATGTACATGGCCTGCCTTTTTGAATCAGAATTAAAACCTAACCTGAGATCATAGATTCATACACTAATAGAATAGCTTGTGTTGGAAGGGACCTTTAGCTCGTCTAGTTCCAGCCCCCCTGCCAAAGGCAGGGACCCCTTCCACTAGACCAGGTTTCTCAAAGCCCCATCCAGCCTGGCCATGAACACTGCCAAGGATAGGGCATCCACAGCTTCTCTAGCCAGCTCTGTTCCAGTGTCTCACTGCCCTCACAGAGAAGAACTTTTTCCTAACATCTAATCTAAATCTCCCCTCTCAGTTTAAAGCCATTCTCCCTTGACCTGTCACTACATGCCTTTGTAAAAAATCCCTCTCCAGCTTTCTTGTAGGCCCCCTTTAGGTATTGGAAGGCTGCTCTCCCTGGAGCCTTTGCTTCTCCAGGCTTAAGAAGCCCAGCTCAATCCACCTGTCTTCATAGAAGTGCTCCAGATCTCTGATCGTCTTCGTGGCCTCCTCTGGATTTGCTCCAACGGGTCCACGTCCCTTTAGTTCCAATTTAGCGTCACGGAAAAAGGAAAAAAGCCAGCTGCAATCTCCATTTTCTCTGCACGGGTTATACCTGTTTGTATGCAAATACTGGCCCTGTCACTCCAAAGAGCAGGCAGAAAGCTGCCTGCCTGAATGGGGCAGACGGCAGCATTCCTCTGGACCCGGGGATGAGGGTGGGGTTTGATCAGCCAAGGGAGAAAAATGTCAACATCTGTCTGTCACTGCATGGCAAATGGCCAATTATCTTTTTTTTTCCCCTGCCTCCCTAAGCCGCCACCAGACAAAGCCGCTGCGCTCCCGGCTTTGTTGCCTGCGCCATTTCCCACCACTGCTCCACCTCTGATATGCTAATAGCAGAACTGAATGGGTTTGTGAGGCTGAAAAGGATCTTTGGGCACATTCACTGGGTCAACAATCCCAACTGTTGTGCTGGGGCTCAGCCTGCTGCGCCAGAACAAGGTGCCAAGGGACTTCCCTCCCCCCTGCTCCTCCTTTAACAAAACAAAACCAGAATAGTGGAATTAACCATCTGGCTTTCTTAGTGCCCAGAAACTTACCTGAACAAATTATGACATGAAATGGTCCCTTCAAATACTTTCTAGACTGACCAGTGATAAGCTGGGGTATGCTCTCCACCATGAATTGTTGCCTCTCTAGGTACAATCTGGGAGCAGAGAGAGGACTTCTCTGCTTCAAAGCTCTACGGAGCAGCTAGGTGGTACCAAAATACTTTTGTGTGTATACTGTTGGCTTTGTGTGCCTTAGAGCAAAGGTAACGCTAAACAGCTTTTTGTTTAGAAAATAAACCCTGTCATACATGCAGTGCCAGACACAGAAAACAGACTTGATGACCTAATCCTGTCTATTGTGTAGTAACACACTTAAGTGGTGATTCTAGATCTGGTTGAAGAATGATTACTAAATTTGTTAGGTGATGATTTTCCCATTCACTGATGCTGTGGAAGTGCCAGGGAAAACAAGCTGCAGTGCCTGAGAAAAGCTGCTCATAAACCTGTGACATTGATTTTGAAGCGTTTATCATTCATAATTAGTCACCTGAAGTGTGAATGTTATGAATGATATGCCACTCCTTTTGCTGATGCTGTACTAATAACATCATTGCTTTAAAAAAAACCCAGCAAGTTGGCAGGTTCTTTGATGTTAACATTTGAAACAGTTTTGCAAGCAAGCTAATGTTGGTAAGCCCAATAATATGCCATCATTACTCAAAACAGCTATGACATGTACAAATGTGTCAACTGCAAGCACTCTATAAAAACTGCTATACACAAGGTCCAGTGACATGAGAGGAAAGCTGAAGAAATTCAAAAGCTGAATAAACAAAACAGTCTGATAGTTCACAGAATCACAGAATCCCAAGGGTTGGAAGGGACCTCAAAAGATCATCTAGTGCAACCCCCTGCAAGAGCAGGGTAACCTAGAGTACATCACACAGGAACTTGTCCAGTCAGGCCTTGAATATCTCCAACGTAGGAGACTCCACAACCCCCCTGGGCAACCTGTTCCAGTGCTCTGTCACTCTCACAGTAAAGAAGTTCTTCCTGATGTTCACATGGAATCTCCTATGCTCCAGTTTACACCCATTGTCCCTTGTCCTATCATGGACATCACTGAAAAAAACCTAGCTCCATCATCCTGACACTCACCCTTTACATATTTGTAAACATCGATGAGGTCACCCCTCAGTCTCCTCTTCTCCAAGCTAAAGAGACCCAGCTCCCTCAGCCTCTCCTCATAAGGGAGGTGTTCCACTCCCTTAATCATTTGTGTGGCTCTGCGCTGGACTCTTTCAATCAATTCCCTGTCCTTCTTGAACTGAGGGGCCCAGAACTGGACACAATATTCCAGATGTGGCCTCATCAAGTCAGAGCAGAAGGGGAGGAGAACCTCTCTTGACCTACTAACCACACCCTTTCTAATACACCCTAGGATGCCATTGGCCTTCTTGGCCACAAAGGCACATTGCTGGCTCATGGTCATCCTCCTATCCACCAGGACCCCCAGGTCTCTTTCCCCTTCACTACTTTCCAGCAGGTCAGCCCCCAACCTGTACTGGTACATGGGGTTGTTCTTCCCCAAATGCAAGACTCTACACTTGCCCTTGTTGAATTTCATCAAGTTTCTCCCCGCCCAACTCTCCAGCCTGTCCAGATCTCGCTGAATGGCAGCACAGCCTTCTGGTGTGTCAGCCACTCCTCCCAGTTTAGTATCATCAGCAAACTTGCTGAGGGTACACTCAGTTCCCTCATCCAGGTCGTTGATGAAAATACTAAACAGCACTGGTCCTAGCACCAACCCCTGAGGGACTCCACTAGTCACAGACCTCCAGCTAGATTCTGCCCCACTGAACACAACTCTTTGCCTTCTTCCTTCCAACCAGTTCTTGATCCGCCTCACTACCTGATCATCAAGCCCACACTTCCTTAGCTTATCTAGTTGACCCTGAGAAGAGATCTGGGTAAAGCTTGATGAACACTGCAGCCAAGAAAAAGGTGATAGCTGTGAGTGTTGTGAGATTACAATTGTAATATACCCTGCACAGTAAAGAGTGCCGTAATAAAAGCTGACCTTTGCCACAATTTGCTTTACTCTCCTCTTCTTAAAACATGCTTGTGAGCAGTGAGAGAAAGGTGAATTGTCTGGATCCAGAACTAACTCTTCATAAAGGCTCATACCCATTTATTCCCACACAGGAGAATCAGCAAGCTGAACATTTTATTCTTGATTTTTAAGATGATGCTCATTTTTGTCAGCTTTCCCATTCCAGCTATGCTGGGAGGCACTTACGCATCACCAGTGCCATGGTCTTGTGGCTGTTCTCATGTGTTTGCACTGACTCCCCACCACTGTGCATCGCCTGCAGGAGTGTTCACCCAGGCTCTGGGAAGTGCTGTGATGGTGCCTTCTGCTGCTTTCTAGGGAAGGACTTTTATAAAAAGCATGCACAGCATGAAGGAGGAAGCAGATGCAGACTTGCTCTGCACACTCCTCTCCAGTTCCCGGCATATGGTGGATGATAAAAAAAAAAATGGATCTGAATGGTGTGAAAATCTATTCATCCTGTATCACAGAGAATAAATTATTTCTTTTTGGTCATATGCTGTGTGTTGTCCTGGCTGCACACCCTTATGCTGTTATGAAGGAATTCTTTAGACTCACAGGCTGTACAGATCAGAACAACCCAACCCTCTGTGCTGACTTTCTGCATGACAGAGGCCACCAAAGCTTTTCATTCAATCACTATTTTGTGCAAAACATAGTTTCTGATTGTGCTTGTGCCTCTAGTGAAAGAAACCCAAGCCTGATTTATGGTAACAAAAGGACAGAAAATCCAACACAAGTCTAAGTAATTACGCTGCCCCAGTAGCTTGTTGACGCTTATGCTGGAAAATTTGCTTTATCCCTGGACTGACATTTTCTGTCTTTACTCTTGCTGATGTCTTTTGCTACATTAGTGCCTGTGTTCACAGTCCTGATGCTCCCCTGGCCCACAGCTTCTCTCCTGGTCTTCAAGACCACGAAACAGCTGTCCACGGCCAGGGGTGTCTGGGATGGCCCAGCACCCTTCTGGGTACATGTGAGCTCCTGTGGTGTACACAGAGCTTGGGAAAATAGACTCCATCCTCCTTAGTCTTCTCCCATTTCCCATAAATTTTCAACTGCTGAAATAATGGGCAAAGCTTTTCTTTGATAAACTAAATAGACTGAGTTTAGCTTAATCTCTCCAGCATGCTTCCCGGAAGCATGTAGCTCTTTCCTGAAACTTCTTTACCTTACCAGCAGGCTTTTTAAAGCCTAGGCACTGTTCACAGTATCACAGTATGTTAGAGATTGGAAGGGACCTCAAAAGATCATCTAGTCCAATCCCCCTGCCGGAGCAGGAACACCTAGATAAGGTTACACAGGAACGTGTCCAGGCGGGTCTTGAATGTCTCCAAAGAAGGAGACTCCACAACCTCCCTGGGCAGCCTGTTCCAGTGTTCCGTCACCCTCACTGAGAAGAAGTTTCTTCTCAAGTTTAAGTGGAACCTCTTGTGTTCCAGTTTGTACCCATTTCCCCTTGTCCTATCATTGTTTGCCACTGAGAAGAGCCTGGCTCCATCCTCGTGACTCTCCCCCTTTATATATTTATATACACTAATAAGGTCACCCCTCAGTCTCCTCTTCTCCAAATTATAGAGACTCAGCTCCCTCAGTCTTTCCTCATAAGGGAGATGCTCCACTCCCTTAATCATCTTAGTTGCCCTAAATGTTCTGGGACAGATGTTGTAAGTTTATGGTAAAGAAAGGTGGAAAACTGCATTCAATTTAAGATCAGATTCAGTTAAAATTTCATATTTAATTTTCATGAGTTTTGATAGTCTGTTTGACTGATCTTACTACCTAAACCTGGGGAGGAGTTTAGAATGTTGCCAGGTATTTAGCCTTTGCCAGTCTCACAAGGATTCAGGCATATTCCCTCACACACCCTGTACTGCCTCAAAACATATAACTGAGATAAGATGTTAATGGCATGTAACGAACATTCCTTCCAATACATCTGTTCCTTTTAAGTACTACAAGCATTTCTCTTTACTGAATGCTAGTGGTGGATAAAAGATTTGGAGGAAATCAGTACTCAAAGGGCTTTACAAAAGTCTAGATAGACAACATCCACAGCCTTTCCCTCATCCACTGAGCAGGTCATCTTGTCATCGAAGGAGATCAGGTAGTCAAGCAGGACCTGCCATTCATTATCCTATGCTGATTGGGCCTGATCACCTGGCGATTGTCCTTTGTTCCAATTTCAGCTGTTCTCCATATTTGGCCTGTATTTGAGATGTATTTGATGGCAAAAGATATGTACATACACATATATGTATACGTATGCGTGCATACTTTTTTGTGTTCATCCTGTTCCCCACCTATTAGTTTTGTAAACCTACAGAGAGGGAGAAAAAATAGTTTCTGGCTCTTTTTTTTTGTGTGTGGCTGCAGTAATTAGAGCTATTGCAATTACAAACAAGATAGAGGATGCAGTTTTCTCACAGGTCAAACACATCTCTGTGGCTGTCATATGTGCACAAAAATAGCAGCCTCTGAAAAACAGGAGACTTCTCAGCTATGTACAAGGCTATTTCGTGTCTGGCCAGTGCTCAACACTGTCTGCACAATGGGCAACAAAGCATCTCTTCTTCCCACAGGTTTAGTCTAGTACCCTGATAGGCACCTTCAAGCATGTTCCTGTTAAATAACGTCATTGATGAGCACAGTCTCCTTGCAAGACTAACACTGTTAGGCATCTTATTCGAGGATGGGAGGAGAGGCATAGTTGTGCAGTGGCTCAGCCCTCTCTACTGCTCACTGGGGAGTCTTCCCCGCATTCTCTAGTGCCAGCCTAAACTCCAACAGAATCTGATCTGGCCAAGGTTGTGCCCCACATGCTGAAGGCTAATTAAAAAAAAAAAAAAAAAAAAAAAGCAAAGCCAGATTCACCCATCCTCAATGGATCTTCTACACTTCTTGGTACAACAAAGCACACTGCTATCAATCAGAGCTCTTCTTGGGGTGCAAATCCAAGGCAACAGAAATGCACCTTTTTTTACAAGCTAGTCATAAAAATCTACCTGGGGAGTGGGATTCTGTGGGAGCTGTGGGTGCAGGTGGGCTTGTAAGGGGAGGGAAGCACCATACACATGCCTGCCCAGGTCTCCTGGCAGCAGCTACTGCAGGGCTGCCGCACAGCCCAGAGTGGTCCATATCCTCACTGACAGACCAGAGCCACTGGTTGGTCACAGCAGTCCCATCTCGTTTCAGTAGAGGAAGAGCAAAAGGAAGCTAAGGAAGAGAGGTTTGCCATACACCAGTATCTGACAGATAAACCCAGTGCCAGTCTTGCTCAGGTGGATCTAATTCCCCACTGTGAAGCCTAGGCAGACAGATGTGTACAAAGCAGTGGGAAATATGCCTAGGAGAGCAGACTTTGCACCTGATCTTTCCTCCATGCACGCAGCATGGATGTAGAAGCAGAACAAAGGTGACAGATGCACCAGTTTCTCAGTGTCTGTAGGGAGGGCCACGCATATAAACTGCAATGTGCAGGGATACACCCCTCCAGGGGTGTAACTCCCTCATCCGTGTGAGACAGTTTGTTGTTTTTTCTGACAGCCCAGCTCCAGTAGTGTTTGACACAGGTGAATTTCTGGTTTCACTTCTCTTACAAACAAACAGTACAAACTCTGTAATGGCTGGGAGGTAGCTCTAACTGTGGCATGAATGATGGGGAAAGGAAAAAAGGCAGCCAGGTACTGTTAGTGCAGGATGTAACGGAAAGCAGAACCTCCCTGTTGTGTGGTGCTTCTAGAAAAGACTGGGTGACCAGTCTGCCTCTTCCCCAGGGCTGCTCCTTCACACTGTAAGTTCATCCACGCCTATTGCAGGAAGCAGTCTGGAGAGCTACAAGGATGTCATGAGGTTATACAGAGAGAAAATTAGAAGGTCCAAAGTCCAACTCGAACTTACTCTAGCTACTGCTATAAAAGACAATAAAAAATGTTTCTTAGGAGTAAGGAGGAGGAAAAAAACTAGGAACAAAAGGAGGGCTAAGGGGAATCTCCATTCTTTATTGGATGGGCAGGGAGACAGTGACAAAAGGCCACTTTTGCCTCAGTCTGTTATGGTTTTTCAGAGACTGCTATTTTTATGCTTATACGACACCACAGAGATGTGTCTGTCCCCTGAAAAACCCACATCCTCTCTCGTGTTTGTAATTGCAATAGCTTTAATTACTGCAGCACACACACAAAAAATCCTAATCAAACAAACAATTTTTCTTCCTCTCCACAGGCTTAGGAGACTAATAGGTGGTGAAAAGGAGGGATACAAACAAGTGTGGGTGTGCATGTGTGACACACACGTGTATGTACATCTTTTTTTCCATCAAATACATCACAAATATAGACCAAATATAGAATCATAGAATGGTTTATATTGGAAAGGACCTTAAGATCATCAAGTTCAAACTCCCTGCCATGGGCGGGTTCACCTCACACTAGACCAGGTTTCTCGAAGTCCCATCCAACCTGACCTTGAACACTGGCAGGGGTGGGCAGCCACAGCTTCTTGAGGCTCCTCTTCTAATGTCTCACCACCCTCATAGTAAAGGATTTCTTCCTTACATCTAACTTAAGTCTCCCCTGTTTAAGTCTTAAAGTCTATTATTTCTTGTCCTGTCACCACAGTCCCTAATGAAGAGTCCCTCCCCAGCATCCCTATAGCCCACCTTCAGATACTGGAAGGCTGCTATGAGGTCTCCACACAGGTTCTCATCTCCAGGCTGAACAGCCCCAACTTTCTCAGCCTGTCTTCATATGGGAGGTGCTCCAGCCCCCTGATTATTCTCGTGGCCCTCCTGTGGACTTGCTCATATGGATAACAGTTAAAATAAAATAACATACCTATAGGCACAGAGTCACTTGTTAGATGCTGAAGTCAATCACACTGCACCAGCAATAAGCTGAAGCAATAGGAACAAATAAATATACAATATTTTCTTTCCCCCAACCCTACTTAATCCAGATTGCAAGTGTACTTAAATTATTCAGCCTACTCTTGAAATTTGAAGCAGTAGTATACACTTGATTGTGGTGTGAAATAAGGCATAACACTTCAAAATGAGGATGTGTAATAATTTCAGAAGCCTCTTTTTCCTTTTGTAGATTATACATAATAGCAGGCTTCGGTCCAATTTGCATTTTAGTGAATATTGAGGAGGTCAGAGGAAATGTTTATTTTAGCAGCTGGGCAAATCAAAATCTTTTTTGTTCAAGACACAGAGGCTCTGAGAAGGCTCCACAGCCACGTTATCACTGGCCAGACACCTGAGAGACCTGAGGATCTGTGTGGGGTGCCTGGGAGCTCTGGCAAGGTTTGTCCGTGGGCATGGGGTGCTCAGAGCTTGCTCAGGAAGCCTTTTGCCTCACCTCTTTTTCAAGATGTGTGATCTGAACTGGTTGAAAAGGTCCAGGAAATCAGGTGACCAGAACAAAACTATTCTTGCAGGGCAGTTATCCTTCCTTTTCTAATAGCTTGATTCTATATATAGCAACACGTAATTTATTCTAAATTTGGTGATGTCCTGTAAGACTCTCTTTGTTGTTATCATTATTCATAGGCTTTGGACTGGACCTGATGTTTCTGGGGCCTCAGCTGAACAGGACAGAATTGGAGAACAGCTTTTCAGGATATATTTATCTTAGAGCAACAATTATTCTGTGTTTATTCAGGAATGACCTGTGAGCTTCAGACACGGTGGGTAGAGAACCCATCCCTTCAAACAAGGGCAGGTAGACTGGGGCTTGATCTGAAGACAGTATGTTTGGGTATTGTGGGAAATCTGTGGTAAATCATCTGTGGGAAATCTTGCAGTGGCTGTTTTAGAGAGTCCTTGCAAGCTGCCTGTTCTGCACCTCTGCCAGAGATCATCACTGTCTTGGAGTAAGTGAAAGGAAATCTTCTTCTATGGGATCCAGTGCTGAGCTCAAATCACTGAGGAAGCTGCTTCAGTATAATACTGGATTTTGCCTGACATACTGATGTGTGTGGACCTCTGACAGCCTTGCCATGGAAGAAGCAGGTAGGTATAGGGTGATGAATCACCAGAAGGCTGAGAATCAAAATCATCTTCTTCTACTACATCAAGGTTCATCCCCACTTTTCCGGAGAGATGCTGTCCCTCCCAGGCACAGCTCCTGTGAGGAATCTACCTTGTCCACAGTAACTCCAGTTTCCTGTGGTGTCTTCTTTAATGTCTCATTGTCACTGAAAAGCCACAAGGAATCCCTTTTACTTACCTCTACTCTGCCCTCTCTCTTCCTTTTGTGCCTGTGGTTTTTCTAGCAGTAGCTGCCAATGTGCAGTTTCCAGCATTCAAAGAAGAAATTACACACTTAGGCATGATGTGAAACCTCTTCCTCAAACACCTTTCTGCTGTGTTTATCCCTACAAATATCAATTGCTAAAAAAGCAGATGGCCTGAGTATATAAACTTTAGTATAGGTAACAGAAGAGAGCCTGTAGCAGAAGAGAGCATGCAGTGCTTCTGTTTTTATAAATGGCCCAGTGGCATCTTTAAAAGGAAAAGGAAAGGTCTGGGAAAGCTGAAACAGGCCAGAGGTTTAAATGTAATTTACACCATCAAGCGCGCCATATAATCTTCCTTGATGATTTGTGCCTGCTCTGATGTTGTCTGTGAAAAATGGAACACGACACTGCCACAGGGGAAAGAACAACTTGTGCCATTAACTCTATCCTATTGGCAATTTCTTCCTGTCTTACTCTTCCTTCTTTCCTCTTATCAAGCCCCTTTCTTTTGTCTGAGTAGTTTGTGAAATATAAAGAATATTTATATATTCTCCCCTCCAGTACAAGCACTCAAGTTGCTGGCTCTGTGTGTGCATGCACCAATGTGTGTGTTGTGTTCAAGGATTGTTAAATGTCACATAACCTAAGCAGAGCATTTTCAGTCACGTGGTGCTGACAAGCTCTACTCATGCATAGCACATGCCTTTCTCTAGCTCAAAACAGATGTTGCTTCCCTTGACAGGTCCCTCTCTGGATTCCTGAAAATAAAGTTATGTGCAATTTTGAGGGGTTGGTTTTGTTTTGGTTTCGTTTAAATAGCTTTGGGTTAATAAGTACCTTCCCAAACTGTATGTGAGATGTGAAAGATAGCAAATAGTTGTGTCTGACTACTTGACCTCTTCGTTTTCCAAAATAAATTATATTAAATAGCTGTTCTCAAGGCCATGCCTTTAATGAGAAACACTGCTGTGGCTACATTTCCCTCTTCTATAATGCAGAAACCCTACAGCTGAAACCCACATAGGACTGGGGATGTCATCCTTTCTCATGACTGTAATGCTCCTGATGCTCAGCATCTTCCTTGCAATGTTACTCAGACTGACACAATAATAATAAAGAAAATAATGTTTCTTGGCTTATCTGGCTGCATGTCCAACTTGGTTTGAGCACTCCCATGCAGACAGAAATGACTCTTAGGAAATAATTACCTAGCACCGGTCTGGTGAACCCTGCTGCTGGATGACCAAGTTGATTGTTAAAGAAAACTGTGTTTTTAAATGGTTGACAGGAAAATTAGTTGAGAGACCTAATTATCATCTGTTTGTATTGTGTATAATGCTTTTTGCATAAAGAAAGGTTAGACTTGAACAAGCATGCCATACTGAAGCAGGAAAAAACCCATTATCAACTAAATTTCTTACATGCCTGGGGAAAAGGATGTTTTCCAACAGAAGTTAGTCCTGCATCTTTAGCATGTATTTTACTTTGCCTTAAAAGGAAACAGACACTGTTTTGAATTAAATGAGATGTTTTCAGAATTATGTGCATGTGTTTCACTTTTATGGGATTAATAACTGAAGAATTGGGGGAGAACATGGAGGATTAAGTATATTTCTGGCTGCCAATACTTACACTTCCAGGTAGTTTAGAAAAAATGGCTTTATAGTTGCTCAGTGTGCCTGTAAAATACCTTCTCCTGCTGTTTAGAGATTCCCTTTGAAATATGGGACCATGAAGGTCTCATGGATCTCTCTCCTCTAAGTCAGTAGAATTATCATCTACAATAAAGGCCAATCTCTTTTCGTTGCAACTCACTGGTGTGGTGACTCACAGGACAGATCAGATATGTACGACTGGGTGTAGTTACAGCGGGAAATACAGAAACCTGTGTTGTGGTGAGCTTCGCTGTGAGCTGCTGTCTAGCCTGTGACTGCAGTGGGCTGGTTTCAGTGCTCAGCATCTGTGGGAGGCAGGGACTGGCCAAAGCCACGTCCTCTGTGGTTTTCCTGAAATACTCAGGAAGTACTCCTGAATCTCACAACGATCTCACAATGTTGCAAAATCTCCTCTCTTGTTCTTCAGAAGCAATGGCTTTCGTTTGACTAAGGCCTTTGAAAATGTCACTGTCAAAGTAAATGAGCCGATACTCTAAATTGTGAATCATCATGTGAATACTGCTTTGTCAGAACTCCACTTGCATTTATTGGTTCTATTGGGGAGTTACCACGACTTGAAGACCAGGATGAAAAGTTCAGCTGCATTCCTGGATAAAGACAGGCATAATATCCAGAGGAAGATGCTTAAGATATTACCCAAGTTTAAAATAACCTCAATAACTTCAGTACACAAACACTCTGGAAGTATTGTATTTGCAGCTAATAACTGCTGTTGCCAAGTTTTAAAAAGCTTTCCTCCTCCATGCAAAACATCTGTAAAAATGATGACCATGTTAGATACTTGCATTGATTTTATAAGTGGCAGTGCAGGTGAGTCAGACTGTTCCCATTACAGCTCAAACTTAAAATAGCTTGCTGTAAATAACCTTTAATGTTTAACAAAAGCTTGTACAATTCGTGATAATTAATTCTTCACCCACACGGGCGTTCAAAAGGCTGAGATCATTTCTGGTGTTGTCTGGTTCATTGTGAGGGCATGTCCAGAGGAATTACTGGAGACTGACATTCTTGAGATAACTGTTTATGTTCTTAGGGGCCAAATTCATCCCTTTTGTAAATTGGCCTATTTCCCTCAAAGTCAGCTGAGCATTTCTGAGAACAAAAAGTTAATTAAAAGTGTTACAGAAGGCCTGTGGGTTCCCTTTTTAAGAGGCAAAATCAGCTGGTCTGTAAAGGTCATATTGCATGTCCCAGCTCTGCGGGCACAGCGTGGGACAGCTCCCTTGCTCTCAGACTGGAGCACAGCTGATGAACACAGTTGTAAAGTGTTAGAACAAGCCCAACAGCAGCTCCCAATGTAGCAGAGCAAAACAGCCCTACCATTTCTTCTTTCTTAAGTGCAATTGTCTGCCACTAAAAGTTAATTCCATCAACTGCAGCCTTTCCAAAAGGAAGGGAGGATGTGATCTTTCAGTGTCTTTGTGCCCCCAGACACTTGGGCAAGAACCTGTATCTGCTTTGCATTATACAGATGCCAGGGACACCAGCAAAGACATGGAAGCCTCTGGAGATTCCTTGCTTCTGCAAGCACTGATGATTTGCATCATTGTGGTGACACAGGCTGAAGCACAGCTCTTCTCTGCTGAGCTTGTACACCAAACAGACAAAGGCATGAGGAGATAAAGAGGATGGCCATAGCCAAGGTTATTTGGCAGGACTGAAGCAAAGGTGAGAACAGAGTGCAACTTTCATGCTTGCTTTGGGAGTTCCCTGCAGAAGTCTTAAAAACTGCCAGTCTTGTATGTCTGCGTTTCTTTCCACTTTCAGGGCAGCTACACAAGAGGGAGAGAAGGCAGTTGTAGCTCCTGCAGCCTCCGCCCGGCTCAGTCACCATGTCTGTTTGCACACCAAGAGCACAGTGGTGATGCCAAGTGCCACCCTCTCCATCGCTGTGACTGTATATGGCCCCAGCCTGTCACCTAAAGCAGGTAAACAAACACAAACCAAAGAGACTAAAAAAATCCCTCCAATCTCAAACCATGAGCACTTTTTCTTTCTGCAGGTTGGGGCTTGTGTTTTGGGATTTTGCTTTTTTTTAAATATAATCTCATTGATAAAACCCAGTCCAACTGGAAATGGGAATGCAGGTAAGTCATAAGCTGCAGCCAGACAGCATGGCAGCTTTAGACACTTTGTAGTTGTTTTCTCACTGGGGGAAAATCAGACACCAGTACTCATAGTATCTGACTGCCAAATCTAAGGAAAAATAACTTGTTTCTTCACAGCTATTGTGCCCTTCTGGGGGAGTGTGAAGCATATTTACTTTGTGGGGAGAGTAAAAGCTGGGGAGGTGGCAGACACGATAAACTTATATTCCTGAAGTGTCAGGAAGACACTTTTTTCTTTGTAGAAAGAAGTATGGATGCTATATTGGGAAGAGCAGATACTAGAGCTGTGGCAGAAAAGGATCAGTCACACAGATGGACCATAATTGGGACATGGAGATGTGGAGGAGGAAGAAACAGCTTGCCCTTGTAGTGGCAGTGAATTAACTGGTACAGTAAATTTACATCTTGTGGTCACCTTCGGGGGAGGAAATGAATTGCCGACAGCAGCAGCAGCAACAGTGACCTCGGAATTAGCTGCAGCTTTGTTATAAACTGGTGGAGAGTGTTGGTCGAGTGAGGCAGCAGCACCGCCACAGGGTCTGCACCCGACGGGTCATTTCAAGAATTCAGGATGGAGTTAATATGCATGTTGTTGCTGTTCATTGAGATTCATCCCTTGTCTGCTTATGGGGACCTAAGAAATACCCTTGTGAATGCTCAGAGCCAGGAAACCTGGAAGCTCCAAAAAACAGCTCATAAATGACTCTAAGCTTTTTCCTAGATTCCAAACCCACCGTGGTGGTGGGCAGCTGAAAGGCCTTGCCCGTGGGAAGCTCTCACTGTGCTCCAACACAATGATCTGCCTGCTGTAGCTCAAGGGCAGCAGTGTTTTCACCTCTGGAGGTGGAGAACAACCCCTGGGCCTCTGGTGTTCAGGGACAGGTACGGCTTGGTGCATCTTGTAACATCTACGACAGACAACGGGAGACATCTATTAGGATCTTATTTCACATGGAGTTACTTATGGTGACTCTCCCCTTGCCATGGAACTGTGCTCCATCTCCCTCCCTGTGAATTATGTGGGAATTGAGCAAAACCAGTATAGTAACGTCTCACTAGTTTGCAGGAGGCATGAAACTGCAGCTTTGGCAACTGAACTATCTCATGCATTTCAATGGAATTATTACCTCCTGAGTTTAGAGCTAGCAATTTAAGTAGAACCATGATGAGCTATTTTACTTTTGATCACTTGTAAGATGCATCCATCTTTTTCCGTGATATTGAGCTGCCTCTCATGTCTGCACATGCTCTCAATGCCAGCTGCACAAACTCCCATCTTTCCATCAGACAATTCAGATGTAATTGTATCTCATCAAGGAGAAAATCAGTGGAACTCTGCAAACTCAGAATATGGGCAATATTAAAGACACCCCAGTTAATATTAGGAGAAACAGCCTACAAGCTGCTGAAAAGCTTTGATTTTTCCCAGGAGATTCTCTCTCACTGCTTTGTTTTTTCTTTAATCAGCATTTTCAGTGAATACAGCACATAAATTCTGTGTCTGCTAAATCTAGGGTTTTTCTGCAGAAAACATACAACACCCTGTCAGAGAAATTTGCATCAAACTCATTCCTCTTTCTAAGAGAGAGTAAATAGACATTTATTGACAGCAAGAAGGCCTAATGTGGGCATATAGTCCTATTTTAGGTGCCATTACCTATCTTCTCTGGCTCCAAAAGAGCCCAGATTTCCTGTAGAATCCTTGTTGTATTTACCATTTGAATGTTTCAGACCAAAAATAACATCTGCAGTGCCCCTGGCTGCTAATCCTTAAATGTCTGAATTGCTTCCTAACTAGGAGGTGGCCAGGAAGAGATGGTTAAGTGTCATATGCTGTGGTCACAGGTGGCCCTTGTTGCCTGGAAGCCAGCCCTTTCATTACCTGCATAGCAGCAATACTAGGTACTGGTGCGATGTCTTGCAGCTGGCATCCTCTAAGGGGAAAATAAGTACTGGGAAAACAGGGAGTAGTTTCTTGCACCTGTTTGTGTAAGGGCAGAGCACGCTGTTGCTGTCCCAGATGCAAGGTAGGGCAGGTGAGGCTGTGGGCTGGGAATCTGCACCAGCAGCTTCAGCAGTGACTCCCAGGTACAGACCTGTAAGTTGAAAACATCCGGAGTTGTAGAAAAGTGAACAAGTAAACAAATATATGTGTGGTTGTAGATTTTATGAGCACTCTAGTCAAATGTGTCATTTTCTTTGAAGAGTATGTAAAACATCAAATACAAAAGCGGTGACTGATTTCAGAAACCTGAGTGTCGCCTGGATATTCTGCTTCTTCACATCCTGTTTTCTTGTGCCCACTACTGTTGTCTTCAGCTATCATTAAGACACCTCTGGGAGCCTCCTTTGATTTTGATTTTTGTTTTCACCTCACAATGACAACTCTTCCCTTTCCTCTGGAGTGACCTCTAGCTTGTTCCTCTGGAGTGGCCTTTCTGTCTTCAGTAGGTGGGGGGTCACACACATAATTCCCGGATGCAATCATTTGTGCTGACCACTGCAATACAGCTACCTGGCTCTGCTCTGCCATACTGTAAGACTCCTAAAATGGTTTCTGAACATCCATACTTGACTGTCAGCAAATCAGACCTGTGTTTTTCTGAGTATTTTTTTCAATGGGTGAGTCAGAATGGAAGTAGATGGTTTTCTCCCTTAACGTACCTTATTGCAGCACCTCTCTCCAGAAGTGAAGTTCATAATGTCCCAGTGCACATATAGCAAGTATATGGATGTGAATGCACTGTACTGGTGGACTGTACCCCTGAGAGAATGTCTCAGGTCAGTGTACATATTGAGATACACCAAGAATTCCAGCCAGACTGGTTTTCCAAGCCTATAGGTGAGTATGCTGTAAGATGAAAGAACAAAGGAGTGTTATTTAACTATGTGTCTTAATTGGGGATGTAGGGGTGGATATTATTTGACTGGGCCTATTATTTTGCTACTATTAATTACTGGTTGTGGATAGACTAGTGAAATTAGCTAGCAGCTCTTTGGTGTTGGGATTCTATACTTCTCCTCTGCCACCTAGAAGACTAGCTTTGAACTCCATTCAGTTAACAGGGATAGAAAACCTTTATTGCAGAGGATATACCAGGTGTTTCTCTCACACAAAAGCTTTTCCAATGTCTTCACAGGATCCTGCATGTGATGTACAAGGGATAGTAAAGAGACTTGCCCAAGTCTAACTACCCTGTCTTTAGTTCAGGGAAAAATCTTTAACCTGGAGCTTGTCCCATTGAATCTCTTTTGCACAGCTGTGATACACATGCAGTGTCTCACAGTAGGCAAGTGCACATTCAGTGGAGCTGGCTGGGTGGCACACTGACTCTTCCCCAGGACATCCTTTCTGGACCTGTTCCCCAAAATCCTGTGTTTCTGTGAGGGTGTACAGTTCACTGAGATCACTGACAGCAACATATGTTAGCACATGCTTAAAATTAAGGGTATTTTCCAGGGTTTTTCTGAATTAGGATTTAGGAACTCAGCCTCTTCTATGTTTCTTATTAGAGATACTGTGATTTTACCTCCAGTTGCAGACATACTGATTTACACTTGGAAAAGAAAAATCAATGAGGAGTACTACTGCTGCAGGTGGGCAAGGCCTGTGAGAGGGAAACTGGTGGAAAGCTGCAGCCATTTTTAGATGCTCAGAGTCTTTTTGCCCCTGAACACAGCCTTGAAAAAAAAATAGGCTTTCTTGTTTTAATCAAGAGATTTAGTGATCCTCCATTATAAGCCTCACAGCCTACATCCCAGTTCTGAGAACAGGATAGCAAAGATTGATGACTAGCCACTTCTGCAAAAGCAGCCTCTGCTGGGATGCACTGTTTTCATGTTCCACTGCTCAGATGCCTGTCATGTTATGTATTGATTTTTCTTTTGTTTGTCAAAGGCATAGTTTATGCATGGGAACTAATCCTATGATCCCTACAGGAAAAAGAACAAAGATCATTTGTTTCCTATGAGCTTTAAATGAAAATCCAGAGTACCTAATTAGGTAACTTCTTATGTCCCTAGCCACTGCAGTCCATGCAATGTTGTTCCTTGCCCTGCCTGACTGCTGCATGCTGTCTGCCTGTGACCCTTTCACAGAAATAGGACATTAGGGTGCATCTGCACCTTCCTGCTAACATCCCAATTTCCTTTGCAAGAGCTCATTATTTGATTCTATGATTCTATGATTTCTGGAGTGATGGTATACAAGCCACCTCTCTTCAACAGGGTGCTAGCTAAAGCAGATAGACACACCAACTCTGAAAAACTGACAAGGCTCTGATCATTCTTTGTGTAGTTAACAAACTAAAAAAGAGGAGATGTGGCTATCTTGACAAAGCCTACACAGATTTCATTGTTTCAGTTTCCTCAGTGGGCCAGGGCTTTTCTCATCATGTTGAGAGCAAAGCCCTATACAGTGCCCTATTTCTCCCTCCTTTTACTGCTGCCTTCTTTGCTCCTTGCTGACTCCTGCAAGATAGCTCTTTGCTGCTGGGTTTGATTTTTTTTCTTTTTCAATTTCTCTTTTTCCTCTCTTTCTTATTACAAAATGTTTAATTTCCCTTCTAATCTCTCATCAGGTGAATTCCTAATCAGCCTCAGCAAGCGATCCTTCTGCCCAGCAAAGCGTTGCCTGGCTACAATCTGTCTGGCATTCAGAGCTGTAAAACTGCCTTTCCTTGAGACCCAAACATAGCTGTGTCCAAATGTATGCCACGTTAATGAACGGTCATCAAAGTTTAATGACCTCATTAGTGCTCGTTTTCAGATGGCAAAAACAAGTGCTTTCACTTTCTGTGAAACATAGATCAAAACAGAAGAAAAAGGGAAAGGAAAAAGCAAAGGATACTCAATTTCAAGACAATTTGTAGCCCAATCTGAGAATAGGTGAACTGCACTTAGCAGGCAGCGACAGATGCTGCTCATCAGAGGTAATTCCCTGCATTGCCATAACATTAGTCAGGTGAATGTGTATATACATCCCTGTACATATGGGAGATTAGTGGGAATACACACCCCAATAAAGAATATATATTTTATCAGTTTCTCATAATAGCCAAATGACTGCAGGTCTTCTGAAAACTTTTGGATGTTTGACCTTTGTATTAGACTTGTGGAGGAGCTCTAAAAAGGACTCCCACAGTGAGGAAACTGTCCTTTGGCAGGACCATAAAATGTAAGCATCAAACTTATTCTATTGTTATTAATCGTATATTTTTATGCCAATGTAACACCTATTCCATTGGTGTAAACCAGAGTGGACTAAAACCTTGAGGGGTAGGTGTGAAATAATTGAAAGTCATGTCTGGTTCAATGTGTGGTCTCAGGAAAAGCTCCTAAAGGTCTAGGAGTTCACTGCTGGGGTTCATCTCACCTAGCTTGAAGGACCTGAAATGTAGGTGCCTTTTATGCCTCATATACTAAGGTCTTCTCTTTAGTCAGAGGTGAGAAACAGGTAAAGGGTGGAAAGGTGCACCATCCATGTTCATTCAGGTCTCTGTTTCACTTTGGTGACTGAGATTAGCTACCTAATTTAGAAACAGATAAAATAAATTGGGAAAATCCTATCCTGAGAGATTAGTTACTTGCTTATAAAATGAACCAGCAAGTCATAACCAGCAAGAAGACTAGTCAGAGTAGAAGTGTGCTAGTTCCGGCAGAGCATAGCAGTGTTTACACTGATACTGAGTGGTGAACTTCAAGACAGAGAAGGTCCTAGGGGAGAGGAAAATATGCTGTATTTTGCTTTCACTATTAGTATTTGAGAATTAATCTCTGGTAAAACGGGAAGAAAAAACTGAGAGTCATCACAGTTGTATTTAGTATAAGGAGCTGTATTTTTGTTAGAGGAAAACCATGAGAGAGTTTTAAGAGGGGGCAGTGGAGGTCTCCAAATGCTACACAGATGGGGGAAGAGAGGGCAGCTAGGCCATCCACTAGGTCAGCTGAGAACCTGAGCACTTGAGAGAAACCTGCTGTTTACTGGTATATATTTTTTCTGCTTTGTAGATTTTGCGTTTCATTTTTCAGATGTCTGTTGCTTTATTGGAGTAAACTTCTTACATTTCGTTGATGCGAGAAGATTATCTCTAGCAGGCATAAAGTGCTTTACTAATCCAGGATTGACTAATCAAAAAATGAAATTTTGTCTGCTGGTGAAACAGATGCAAATCTCTGAGCCTTAAAGAGCAGAACATGCAGGTCAGTGTGGGTGCTGGTACTGTCAAGGCTCAGCATGCAAAGCAAGCCAAGTGAGGTTAAACGACACCTTTCTGGCATGGCACAGACCACAGAAAGGCATCTGCTGCAGTTATCTCCTCCTCCAAGTATTTCTGAGACTTCAGAAATTTCCCCATCCCATACAAAGACAACACAAGGCTTTCAAAGGATGTCATGACACACGGGAGAGACCCTTTAGCTGATATCACTGTACTGAGGGTAATGAGAGAGGATACTGATTGGTGAACTTCAAGGCATTGAGCTTGCCCAGGATAAAAAAGGGCTTGACTCATCATCCTTTTTCCTGGTCAGTACCCTAAGGTCCACGTTTTGTCCTTCCTTAAGTGAGATCTGTCTCTACTTCAGCAGAGTCTGCAAAAACTTGCTAAAGAAAAATGATCCGACATGCAAGTTCCTATGAAGATATTGGAGTGTTCATTGTTGTTGTTGGATCTGTCCCTCTTGAAGAAAAAGTACTATATCGAAAGGCTAGTGACCTGCCCTAGTTACACTTCTACTGTGATGGCCATGGACTACTGCTATGTGTGACCCTGGGAGGTGACACAGGAAAGTGAATTAGTTTGCAGTCACTCTGCACAGAACCACAGCTCCAGGGGAAAATCCTTAGGGATCCACAACCAGGAAGAAGGGTTGAAATTATTACATTAGCTGCTATCCTAAAAGGAGACAGGACAGTCCATATCACACAATTTTCTCCAGTTGTCTCTGAATTGTTTAGAGGAAAGGATCAACAGGTGTGCCTTTCTGTAAAGCAGGCTTTATGAGCTCCACAATCTAGCAGGCTCAGTTATACTCTTTAGTGTACAAAGGAAGAATATTATCTTCTGCAGAAGAAAAACCAACCAACCAAAAACAAAACAGTGGATTTCTATAGGATGGGTTGTATGGCAATTCAGACTAAATGATCATAGCCATTTCTTGCAGTCTGACTCAGTTATGCATCAGTGAACCTGAAAGTGGTTTCTGAATGTGGCACTGGAGGCAGAAATGAGAATGATCTTTTAGAAAGGACATCGAAATGTGAAGAAATCCAGCCTGCCAGTTCCACCTTTAAATCCTTTGAGGTTCATGCTTCAACTATTGCAGTATCAGTTACTAAGCATGCACAGAAATGCGAAATAAACAGCTTAACAATGTACACATGGGCACTCACTTTCCTTTCCCCATATAACAGATAAAGGAGGCTCCCTAAATCAGCCCACTTGCCATTTCTTTTCTAAACATAGAATTTTTGCCAGCAATGAGAAAGAAGTTAAACAGCTTCCCTCCTAAGAAACCTTAAACAGCTAATCAGTTTGATTAATTACTTAGGGATTTCCCTTGAGCTGTTACTAAGGTAACAGGAGTAGAAGTGTTTAAAAATGGCTGAATATGCTGTATGCACTGAAGGATACATGGACACTTTTCAGCAGCACCCTGTATTGTGAGTTTTATACAATATTAATGTAGAAAATGAGTGATGTGTGCATATGTGCATATACCCACGATAGTGCAGAATGAATCCTATGAATCCTCAGCTGCATCTGCTGAATGCACACACAAAAAAAAAATCTTTGGTTTTCAGGGAAAGGAATATTGACACCTATGTAAAGTGTGCAGGGCACACATCTCTTCCCAGCTCTATAATACCTTCATTTTGCTGACTGTTTCTAAATATTGCCCCCTTCTCCATCACCATGTTTGGAGAGATAGCATTGTCCCAAGGCTAGCCTCCCTCTCTCCATGGCTCCTTGCTCAGGTTGAGCTGCCCACACTGCTTCCTGGTCCCCCCTGCAGTAACCACCACATCTTGCTCTGACTTATGGAGTGGCACAGTGCAACATCCCTGTGCTGAGCGATGGTGCTGCTTAAGTACTTGTGGTTTCATGGTCCACAGTAGTAGTGCCTTTTGTAATCAAAACTGGTGAGAGACAAAGTGAGAAGTGACTATGGTAAAGAATGTGCCCCTTACTAGAACACTTTGTGGGTAATTTGAGAGCTTTTGGTTACGTGAGAGAATAATCATCTTGAGTGATGTTCAGCCAGAATTCTATCAATGTTAATGCCCAAGTTAGTCAACACAGGACAAGGAGGTAATTAGAAATTTTGGCCTCTTATTCAGCCAGAGAAACCACCTCCTCACTAACTGATCAGCCTGCAGCCTTAGAAGAAAAGGAGCAAACCCCTTAGCTCACAAGACCAATCTGAGATAAAGCTTTTTCTGAGTTTAGTGACACACCTCAGTGATCTGAGTTCCTCCACTACACAGGGAGGCTATTTTTTCTCCTTCTCTGACATCGTTCTTCTCCCCAGAGCTTTTGCACGTACCTCACAGCCTCTTCCCTGTCTGTCACTTCTGACAAATGGCTCTGCCCAGCTCCTCTAACTCAACTCTACAGCTAAGCCAAACCAAAGCCTTGAAAGGACTCATGCTGACTTGGTAATTTTTTATTTGTAGACATTCATTTGTTTTTATCATGTTCCCAGCAGTGAACACAAGGAGAAATTCTCAAGTTTCCAACAAGTACCACTGAAAAACATGACACTTGCATGGCTTCGTGCTATGAGACACCAAATACCCACAGCTCTCTCTTGGCACCTCACAGTATGCTTATGGCTCAAACTGTGCAAGAAGCTAATTCTTCCGTTTTACTGACACTGCCTAAAACATAAATAAGAAACATTATGGGGGAACTGAAATAAGTTCTGTGACCATCTTCTGGACAAATTTGGAAAAAATTCAGGCTAAGCAAAAATGGTCTGAAACAAAAGGCTCCAGAGAGAGTTTGACACTTGTCAATACTCTGAAAATGTAGTCACAATGTTGCTTTATGTGTCCACAGATGTATTTTCTTCCCAAAATCGGTTCATTTAAATTGTTGTTGAGTTCTGCGTGTCATCTGGCAACCTATGGCTGCCGTTGCTCTGCTGAGCCACTGAATGGCTTAATCTATCTATAGGATAGTGCTGCTATCATACAGATAACACCTAGTCCAGATAGCTCATTATAGCGCAGCAAATAAAGTTCTTTGGTTCCCTGTTTCTATACCTTCATAAATTACCCACTTCAGGAATATTCTGGGGATATGAGCCTTACTAACAAGATGTTATCACCATTGTTTTAAAGCATCTGTCTGCCTGTGTGTGTGGTAGGTGATCAAGATGGAGAAGTGTATCTGTCTTACATCTCTGTTCCCACAGCAAACGTTTCTCTTTTATAGTCTCTATAATTTGACAGGCCAAAGCTCTGCAGGAATGATAGAGAAGTGACAGGGTTTCATTCTCTCTTCCAGCTCCACTTCCCTTGGGTGCAATCTTTTTCCCATTGAGCAAGCCTTGCTCTAGTGATCTTGTTTTTCTCTCCTGAGAACCCACAAAGGCATTTCAACAAGTGAATCACAGGCAACAGGCATTGTATGATTTTTTTGTCTCAGGATAAGGAGGAAAGGGGGGTGTTGTCTGCAGCAGTCTCCTGTACTGCAGCAGCAGATTTCAACCTCTGATCCAGTAACACTTCAGGCACCAGTCCTGCCTCCTGTTGCATCTCAGTTTGGATGTGCACCTCCTGCCAGGGTCAGCACCAGCATTCTGGAAGGTGCTACCCTAAAGGAAGGGCAAAACAGTCCCCTCTGCTGTGACAGCTGTCTCCCCTGAGCCTCTCCACATAGAAAGGCAAGACAGCCCTGCCTGTTCATCTCACAGCCTGCAGCTTGGCAAGAGGCCACATAGACTTCCCTGGCCAGCTGAACTACCACATGGTGATTGCCATGAGAACGTTAAAAACAAATCCATAGTTTCTAGGACCTTCCTGTATTTACCTTCTTAGAAGGCAATTACGCTGACGTTTTGCTCTAAATTAACCAAGTCCATGGCAAGAGGAGACTGTAAAATGCCTGGTGTCAAGCAGGGAGGCAGTTATATCAGTATAAGACTATGATGCTAAGATGGCCAAGTTGGGACATGTGGGGCAAAGTGAAACAGTCCCAACCTTCTTGTCTAGGTGTTCCAGCTGTGCTACCAACATGAAGGATCATTTATAGCAATTTCTTCCTGGGTGTTTTCCAGTGTTACACTTCCCAGTTTCGCAAAGCATACTTGAGGAGCCAGTGGAGAGCACTCAGCAGGTGTAGCATTTCACATTCAGGTGGATTAGTTTCAACTGCTCATGAAAGCAGACTGGACTATGAAATGGAATATCTAGGCTGCACTTGCATTGGGAATATGTGTCCAGTACAGTTGACTCTTATGTGGAGGTGCTGCCTTGACTCAGTAGGCAATAGTAAACAGCATGAAGTCTTGGACTTTTTAAGTGCCTCAACTCTCTGCTGCATGAACTCAAGCCCGAACCTTACGGTAAAGACAGAAAAGCACCCTTTTGATGAACCCAAAATAATCCACATAGGAGCTTTGAGTAACAAACAATAAAAAAAAAATCTCCCAGCTTCAGCATTGCAATGAAACTGTGAATGCCATTTTAAATGATAAAGAATGAGGGAACACCAAGTTCATGTGTAACTGCAGCAACACTAGGACAAAAAGCAGCTATGACTTCCAACTGTTTAAAAAATAGTCGTGGGAGCTGTTAGGATCCATGTTTACAGCTCAGATTTGAGGGTTTTTCTGCAGAGTTTTGGGTCCATATGGGACAGGGGATGAGAACTGATGATGGGTTTTGTGTTGGTGTAGCAGAAACAGAAAATAAAAGCAAAATTACATGCTGCTTGGCATGTATTACTTTGTTTACTTTCATTTACTCAGGGTTTATTTTTGTATTCTGTGATCTAATTTCCGGGGGAATTGATAAATAACAACTTCCTGGAATATTTTCACCCCTGTAAGATTTTGGCATGCCATAACAATCTCTCAGCGAACATAAGGCAGACTTTCTCACCCTCACCAGCCCACATAAAACTCTTTGGAGCAGAATCATGATAGCATAAAATCTAAGACGTGTTATGAAGCAAGAAGAAGGGGAATAGCTTTTCCTTGGACATACATATCTCATTGTGAATTGTGAATATAGAGTTGCTAAACATCATAGGTCACTCAGAAACATGGGAAAAAAAGGAGCACAGTATTAATTGTTTTACTGCTACTGTACTGCTGGGGTTGATCTAGGCACATGAAGCTCCCTGGATACACTCTGGCAGCCCAGGGATGGAAAACAAATTAACAGAGGCAAGGAGCAGTGGAAAAGCACCAACAAGTTAAGAGAGAATCCATTTGTGACTCTTCTCCTTAGGGCTTCTCTGCTATAAATGAATCTTCCCTCACCCTGTTTAATTTTATTTTTGTTGTAGTCAATATGATAACTAACATGTATGAACTACCATGGTATAAAAGCACAGTGAATGCGCTTAATGCAACAAGATCAGCTCTATGCTCCTGTCTGAGGCTTGCCTCAGCAAGTTTGCCTCATGTTAAAGCTAAAATTGCCTTGACTTCACTGGATTTCTGTCTCTGGATAGCTGTATTAGTTACCTTCTTAATGGTAAAGATAAACTTTTACACTGTGGTTTTCAGCATTCTTTAAAGTGAAAACCAGATTTATAGCTTTGGAACCCAAGCTGGAAGATTAGTTTTGCAAAACAAGTAATAAATACTGATTAGCTGTGAATGGTCAGGGCAGAATTAATCAATTACCAGTCATTTCTTTCTTGATTTATCTTCCCCTCTGAGCCCACCTTTTATATCTTTATTTTGGCTACACTCAGATGAATCAAAGTGGAAAAGAATGAAAATTAACTCAGCACAAGACATTTTCAATAGTTTTTCATATCTGGAAATGCTTTTAATTACTATAATAGTTTACTGTTAAAGTAGTAGATTTATTGAGCTCTGGACAATCTTTCAGCATTTCATCCAAGGCAGCACACTTGCCTTAAAGCGCTGGTGATAGATGTTTGCTGCTACACTGTAAGCAGCCTAGACCCAGATGTAAGCACTGCTTTATGAAAAACATTTTTCTTGCCTCTGTCTCTCTAAAACCAGAAAGGATGCAGGTGCAGATTCAAGCCAGGATGATGAACATGCCAAAATAGCATCACTGGGACACCTTAGAGCCAGAAAAGAGATGAATTTTGAGAAAATATACAACAGCAGAACAGGGGAGAAGGGAAGAGATGGGAGCATCCATCTCCATTAAGCAACAAGGATACTTTGCTCAGTGACAAGATGTGGCTATGTCAATAGGTTTTAGTTTAAGATAGCTGACATTCTTCTGAAAAGCTTTAGAATAATAGTACCTGTGGAAAGAGAGGAGGGGAAAATTAAACATTTTTTCTATGCAGATGATGGCTGAGAGCTAAGAGTCTAAGACAGGGCTTAATGACACAAAAAGACATCTCTTGGCATGTGAGCATGGATGATGAGGATTATTCTTTTAATGGTGCCATAAGAGAGCTGGCCAGGGCTAGTGGGGAAAGCGATGAGATCTGTGGAGATGCTGGATGACAAAGCTGCAAAAATGGTGATTATAAACACTAATGTGAATTTCTGCAGGCTGTTTGTGTGACAAATGAAGACTGCCCTTTGGCTCCAATTCGCAGTTATGGTATAGCTTACTCAGTGATGACAGGTAGCAGTTTCTGTGATGTATTGTTTGAGAATCAGGAAAGTCAGGTGCTATTGCAGGTATGCCTGGGTATTTAGCGTTCTTCAAGAAGACCTAGTAGACGTTACCTCAGTCTATACGAGCAAAGCAAGGTATAGGACTTATAGAACTATATATCCATCATCTAGTGTGGGAGCATAGCTCACAGATGTTAGTGGCCTCCTATCTTCAGTGGGATGGCCACTGAGACTGTAGATTTCTAATTTGTGCCCCTTTGTCTCAATCAGGTAATAACACTATTATTATACTGGTTTATATTATTACTTGTATATTAATAATGTATGTTAATTATATCTTATATAATATCCTATATTATTATTAGAATATTGCATAATTATGCCTTACAAGACTTACAGTTAAATAGCAGGGGTATGTTTGAGCTGGAGAGGGATACAGCAGCTGGCAGCAAGCAAAATATAGCTGCTCTGCCAGATACGTAAACTAATGAAACTGCATTAATATGATTCTTTTAGATTATTCACATTCTCCATCACATGCTTTTTAAGCTTTAATCACTTTCTCTAGGCACATATTGACACTCCCTCTCACTGTCTTACCACCAGATAGACTTTAATAAGCTATTGTTATACCTGGAATCATTTTCCTAGCTCTTCATAATTGCTTCTTGTAGTACTTACATGTGTGATGCAGAAATGTCAGCCGCCACAGCCATATGTATTGCTATAATTGAGCAATATATTGTTGCATGGTATTTTGGGTTTTCTTGTTTCATTGGTTGGTTGGTTGGGTTTTTTTAAGGAGTCTGAACTGTGTGAGATATTCCCTTATTTCTTTTCAGCTCACTCTTTTCTCTGTTCACACTACAATACGTAACAAATCCCATGTTCTGGTCCTTACTATGGGTGTTCAACAAATGGTAGGTAGGATGTTGATATTAATCTACATTCTCTGAGTTGGCAGATTAATGACATGAAATTAAGTTCTGCCTCTCTTCTCCTTTCCTCTCCCTTCCTCTTCTTTCCAATATGGGATAGATTGTATCATGGATTTATGTGTTAAGGAAGTTAATGTCCCATCTACAGTAGTGATGCTGAACTCCTGTCAAACTGCTTGACTGTGCCAGCATATTGTGTTTAACACAGCATTTGTGACTGAGCAAAGTTCTCTTTGCACACGTTTTTGCTGTGATACTTCTGTTTCTAACTCTAGCATTTGGAGTAGTACAAAAAAGGTATTCTGCAGCCCCGTGGACACACAAAAATGTATTCTTTGAAGGTATAAATCAATACATTCCCATGTCACTAGAAAATGGATTAATTTACTATTATATTCTGTAAATTAGAATATATATATATAAGAAATGCATGCTTTGGTTTTTTTTTTTGTTTTTTTTTTTTTTTTTTCTTGGAAAGAAAGTATATCTGCATTCAGTTTAATCTTAATTTATCTTCATTGGTCTCTCATTCTGATGTCTCCAGTACTTGTTGAGTCCTTTCATTGCCATGTTTTAACATTGAAACAGGTCTCTCTTGAATCAAACTTTAGATTCAGGCCATGAATAAATACTTCAGGCCAAAAATGCATGTGCTTACTGCAAAGGAATGAGTGTTTGAGGGCTCTTGATTTCTCAAATGAACAATGTGTCCCCTAACTTTCTTCATTCTTAAGGAAGTTCATCGTTATTTCACTAAAGCGCATAGATGAAAGTTACGTTTTGATGCAAAATATGTATAGAATTAAAAGAAAAGATATATACTTGAGTGTGCCCCTGAGTTGTCTGAAGGAGCATTTCAGGTGGACAACCCTTGCTTCAACCCCAAGTGGCCTTCAGCTGAAAATGTTGTAGTGATACAGGGGAAGAGGTTGCTTGAGAAAAGAGTGAAATATCTTAGTCTATTTCTCTAGAAAGCATAAGCAAAGTACATGATAATTCCTTCTGGGTCCACTTTAGTCCAATGGGATAATTTGTGACTCTGAATATTTTTATGAGCAGTAGGTACAAATCATTGCTGGCAGGGATGATTTAGCAGTTTCAATAAGTGGAAAGCTGCATTTCAGGGAAAGGAAATTCTCCAACATTCCTTGAACACTGGTGACAGTCTCCAAAAAGGCCTGCTGGACCCCTCTGGCACATAACTGCCATCAGGAACTGAAAGGGCATTTCCTAAGAGTTTAAATGAGCCTTGGTTTCTGGTTCCTGAGAAAACAGATTCTGTCCCTCCTGAGAGGCATAGCATCCTTACTAAAACCCACAAATGTTCCCTCAGAGATAACTGGGATGATGTCATGCTTTTTTTTGTGTGTGTTCACCAGCTTCACTATTGAATGTCCCGTTCAGGGCCTTGAATAACATTTGGTTTGGGGAGTTCACTGTGAAAACTAGCAGAAACTTGGAGGGCTTTCCAGCACTTGTCTGTCATTCTGATCTGATCACTACTGGAGAGATGCTACAGGGAACAGAAGAATTCAGGGTGAAGTTTCATATTTACTATTTCTGTTGCAAGGGGAGATTTGGAAAACAATCCTGGGAGCTGAAAATCACATTACATAACCTGTTTGTCAGATTTTGTTTCAGGTAAGCCAGGAGTAAGGCTGAGATGTAATATTCAGTGGTTTGATTTTTCTCACATGGAGCGCCAGTTTCAGACATTTCCACCTTCTTGTCCCAGCTTCACTGTAGGTCCTCACACTACTGTTACTGCCCCTCTCAGTTGGTCCCATCAAGATCAGTACCAGCATAGCCAAGGGGGCAGCAAAGTCATCACAATGAAGAGGAAGTAGGAAAGGAGGCAAGAATGTCATAAACTGTCTTTACTTCTGGCAGAGAAGCATCAGAGAGCTATATCCATGAGAATTCAGCAAAGAAAGGTTGATGAATGTGGCTGCTGCTGAAGGAAGAATAAGTTAGCATTCCCTTTCTCACAACTGTGTTTTCTAAGAGGTGTCACAAGTAGTCAAAAGTAGTGGCAAACTGCTTGCATTGGGGGGGGGGTGGGGGTTGCTGCTTAATGGTTCATGCTCCACCTGGAGGCTGGTTACAAGTAGAGTTCCTCAGGGGTTTGTCTTGGGACCTATTGATGATGTTTAATACATTTATCAGTGACCTGGAGGATCCGACAGAGTTCACCCTCAGCAAGTCTGGTGATGAAGCTAGACTGATGGGACCAGTCAATATGCTTGAGGAGTGGGCAGTCATCCAAAGGGACCCAGACCAGCACTAAGAATGGGCCAACAAGTTTTGTATAGGAAGAATTGTGTTCAGGAAATACACAGAGCTGTCTGCTTGGCTGTCTGTGTTTGTATGGACTAGGCCTGGGAACAGCTTGTCTGGAGAGGACCCACGTGTTCTTGTGGCTTTTAGAGCAAATATGATCGATCCAGCAGGGAGCCCTAGCAGTGATGAAGGCAAACACCATCCTCAGTTGTATCAACAGAAGTATATTCAGTAGATCAAGGAAGCAATATGTTTCCTTTTCGCAACTAGTAAGACTACTGTTACGAGTATTGCATCCAGTTTTGGTCCCCCAGTGCACAGAAGACGTGAACAAACTAAAGGCAGCTTGGGGCAGGGTCTCCAAGGCAGGGGGGCTGGAGGAGAGGCTGGGGCAGTGGGGCTAGGTCCTGGTGGAGGGACAGCTTTGGGGGCACCTGATGGCCACCTTACACACAGTTGTTTTTTTATCAAATGTATTCTTTAATAAGAGGGGTGCTAATTTTATTTTTATCTTCTTCTTTTTAATTCTCTACTCTAAGTTGACCTTACAATTAAGTAGCTATTCCATTATGCCAGAACAATTTGATTTCCTTTGTAATTCCATTACATGCATTATTTTGCAGGAGCAATGTTAATTACAAATATTCTTCTCCTGGGTGTCTATGTATTTGTCATAAGGAAGTATTACTCTGCCTCTTAAAACATAGTTAGAATCATAGAATAGTTAGGGTTGGAAAGGACCATAAGGTTATCTAGTTCCAACCCCCCCTGCCATGGGCAGGGACTCCTCACACCAGACCATGTCTCCCAAGGCTCTGTCCAACCTGGCCTTGAACACCACCAAGGGATGGAGCATTCACAACTTCCCTGGGCAACCCATTGCAGTCCCTCACCACCCTTACAGTAAAGAACTTCTTCCTTATATCCAATCTAAGCTTCCCCTGTTTAAGTTTTAACCCATTACCCCTTGTTCTATCACTACAGTCCCTAATGAAGAGTCCCTCCCCAGTACCCCTGTAAGCCCCCTTCAGGTACTGGAAGGCTGCTATCAGGTCTATATGTACTGGTCTGCTCCAAGAGCATATAGCAAGCACGGAAAGAATTTTGTAACCGTATCAAATAACAGGCAAAACTGGATATTTGAGACTATTGCTTTGACTTTATACTACTGCTTGCTTTTTCCTATTACATGCAACCTTAAAGAATGTCTCTGCAATGCAATGGCTGAATGCCAAAATATGGTTTTATCTTCCCTTATGCATTTTTAATTTTGTTTCTTTTTTTTTTCCACAGATATTTCCAGGCTGCTATCTGCATGTGATTTCTTGCATTCAGCTATGCTTGTTCCGGTCATGTTTCTTATAAGCACATAAATGGCCATTTCTGGAGATCTATACTCTGGTTGCTCTTGTGTGATGTCCACTGTATGCTGTGAGATTTGTTCTCCAATTCTCTGTAAAGGGATCATGGGTGTAATTGAGAATCATTCAATATTTTTTATTTTCAATGATAGCATAGGATATCAGGTTCAGGCAATTCATTGCACATTTGTGGTATGAAAAAGCATTTATGGTGAATAAGACTTGAAGTTATTTCTGAAAGGTAAATCACACTTGCAGTACCATACCTGACTCTACCTCTTTTGCCTTGGTTCTACAAAAATTACAAGCCCATGCTTAGCTGTATCCACACATTCTCTTTTACATTTACTCAATTTTTGCACAAGAAATTCTAAACATAACTGAAGTTGTACAAAAGGACTAGTGGCCCATAAAAACAGGTGGCTGGAATTCTTTTTAATCTCTACAGGCTTTGCTAAATCACACTAGCTGACAAATTGGACTTTATCGGGAAATTAATTGGGTTTGAGTCATTAGCAAAGTGATTCTTGTGTGAAGTCAAGAAAGAGCTGGAGTCTTGAAGGTCTTAATGGGAGATTAGAGCAGCCTGGCTTAGGATTCATCTGACACAACATGACTGTCTTGCAGCCTAGGTGCCTACAGGGGAGCTCTACTCTCTTCACAGACCCCTGGAAAGAAACAGATACTTCTGTAGTGATATTCAACATATTTTCAACATAGAGCTCTTCAACAGCCTTCTGAGCTATTTATTCCTAATAACGTCTGCCCTGAAGTTCTAGCATACCATGAGGAAAAACGTTTCTGACAGTATCCTGTCCGTTTGCTGTTTTCATCCAAAATGTTAAAATGGATAGTCCTCATGGGAGTATGAATAAGCAATGCAATATTTAAGATAGGAACATAATTTAACCTCTGCAAAGAGCAAATGCTAATGCTGTTTTCTAATCTGCTGTTTGCCTAATCCAGAATACATATCCTTTTATCTGTTCCTACATACACTCTAAATTCTTCAAAGCCTTAGGAACATGTTAAGTGGAAAAACTTCCACTGGTTTCTGTAGGCCTCATTAAGGCTTAAATCTGCATATTTAGCTGCAAGGATTTAGTATATATATAAAAAAATCTAACATTTGTACTGCTGGACTATATCTATTCTAGTGCTTAACTGTACAGATCTACTTTATTATACCTGTCTTTGTGCCAGCTCAAACTACCTTTTGAGTTACTCTGGACTGACAAAAATTTCTCTAATTTGGAAAGTGTATGACATTTATAAAGGAGCTAAAATGAGTAGTCTACTACTAGGCTTAGAATACTACTTTTAAAAATAACATTTGCAAAAATGGTAATACTGACTTGTAGAGCAAGCATTGTTTTCATGGGTCTGAAACACTGAGAAGTCTTTGGATGAGCTGCAAATTTTTGCTGCTCCTGACTGCACCTACTTGGAGGGCAGTGAAAAACATTGGGTGCAAGCTATGAAGTTCTTAAGTGTCCTTAATCCAGTTCTTTGGCAGAAGTGATTGATACCACACTTGTAGTAAGAGGATAATGATTCTTTGCTTAATAATGAAAACTATCTAGATGAGATGTAAGACTAATGCAATTTATTCTGCTGACTGTCCTTAACGGAAGAGTACTTAATTTTTTGTGAAGTGCCTGAGTGGAAGAGCAGATGCCTCCCTTTGTGAATGATGTCTTTAAGCTCTTGTGATCTGTAAACCTTTTAAAAACTTTTCTTGCCTTATTTGATAGGAACAATGTCTGCAGGCTATGAAGTGTGGTGTCTGTGAAAAGCGTGAAGGTGGTTTAGTGAGTGAGTTCATAGAGCAGAAAAGAGTAGTGATTCCACCTGTGCACCTGTGATCAGAAAGTTCAGGTCTACTGAAGCCATCTTTGAAAGTTTATGCAGCTCTCCAGCTCAACAGATATACGTTTCAGAATTCCTTCTCCTCTCTTCCTAGCCTTTACATCCGTGTATTAAGACACAGACAGCTCATGCATTGCTACCTCCCCAAGTTAGTGCTGTTCCCCCTGTTTGCTGTAAACTATCTCATTGCCATTCTTATTCTGACTCACAGGGTAATGGTAGCTCACTTTCTCAGGGGAAGACTGTTTTGACTAAAACTTCAGGTTAGATTCAGAGAACCAGTTAACTGATGTGCACTTTTCCTCAGTGAGCTCAAAGCCAGTGAATCTTGCTGTGAGATTCATGGTGAGATCAAAATAGGGGGAGCCTCTTCAGACATGAATCTGTAAAATCCAGATCTGAAGCAAGACAATCAACAACCAGCTTCAGCCTGATGCTGATGAGTTCACACAGGTTGACTTTTCCTTGATTGCCAGTTTCTAGCTCAGCAAAGACCAGTTACTTTCCTTCACTGAATGAATGGGTACAACTTCATTTTCATGTTCACACCATCTCTGTCAACTCCACCCTTAGCATTAGGCTTTTACATTTTCTTTCGCTCCCCACTTGTTACTTAGCTAATAAAATAAGAAATGCTTGAAAGTGAAAGCAACCTAACTTATGAGGGAGAACATTTTGTAGAAATTTAGATATTTTTATATAAAATAACTGATGCTAGGAGATATTAATAAAGCTATTTAAAGCACTGTCTGCAGGGGACTGACCAAACATAACTCTTTCTGGGCATGTTAAATGAAAAATCACTTTCAAGGAAAATAATTGTCAGTAAAGTCTTAATGTGTGATTCTGTTTTGTTTAAAATGCATGTGTAGATAAATTATCTCTCTGAAGAACTTTGTTAACAGATGCACCAAGTTAAAAAGCCACCCAATCTGAATTGCTAAAAGATTAATCCCAGGCATCATGTGAAATATGACTAAGAGTCACTGTTTCCCCAGCAACACTGTTGCAAAGGACAGCACTAAACGGACATTATTCTTATAGAAATTTCTGTGCATGCTAATAGTTTTGTGAAAGGCATGTGGTGTGCTTTGGGAAGTCTAAGGTCAATATACCCAATAACAAGTTAAAGTAAAATCATGTGCTAAAAATAGCGTGTGTCTCTGGACGCATCTTTTAAAGTCACTGGTGTGTTTTATTAGAACAAGATACTTTTGTCCTCAAAATATTTAAAAACAAGAATGAGCTGATCAGAGCAGACACTTTAAATATACCTTCCAGGGAATGGCATTCCCTGAGGTACCCTGTAACAGCTCATAATTCTCTGGCTGGCTTCAATTTTTTAACCAGTGTTGGCCTGATAAAATGCACCAGGTGCACCTCAGCCCTTTCTTGCCTCGCAGGAGAACTGCCTAGCTCAACTCTCTGGCCAGATAGCCAGATTTCCTTTCTCAGAGCTGCCTGAAACCACTTTGAATATTATTTAGTCACAGGTTTCTATTCAGGATAATTTTCCAGCTGAATAGAAACATTATCCCAGGGAAATCCTCCCCTTCCATTCAGAAACTGTCTCTCTTCCAGCTGGCAAGAACATCTCCTGTTCTCCCACCCTGCAGAGCATCACCACGTCCTGGGATAATGGCTGTGAGTCCATTTACATGGGAAAGCTATACTGGGAAAGCAAGATATGTATTTTTAGGTATTACAAATGAGATTTAGCAGTAGGAGACAGAGGGAAGCGTTAAAACTATGTGACCTGTCAAGTCTCTGTGGACTAGCTGTTTGGGAACCTTTGAGATAGTAAGCTACAGCATACTGTGAGCACATGTTACCCTATTTTTATTTTCCTTTAAATCCCTAGACTATTAATTCCTTTTAAAAATTAATTGAAAAAGGAAAACAAACCACCCTTTCCAGAAATAGTAACTCTTTTTTTTTTTTTTTTTGGCAGAAGGGTATTTTTACCAATAATTTTTAAACAGTTTTGTTGTTTTTTCAAGGCACCCTTGAGATTACTCTGCTTTTGGCAGGAGTATTAAAATGTGCTAGCATCAGAAAGAAGGGAGCACTCTAGCAGCAGTTTCATACTAGCACATGTCAGGCAAACGTTCCCCATTTCCAGTTTTGGTAAAAATTTTTCAGGTAGGTGACTTCACTTATTTTAGATTTTGTATGGATTTAACAAGGATCGTAGTGACTGAATTTTGGAAACAACAAATATTTTGATAGCCTTAGCTGAAAAGAAAGGACTTTCTTTTTCTCCACTGAGCTGAAAATACAAACTTGGCAGGGAGTAAACTGTCACGCTTGGCCATATCACTCAGTTGCTATTGAAACAGAAATGCCCTTTTGCAGAGTTCATCCAACAGTGTCAGTGATAGCAAGGGATCATCCTAGTACAGGCAATACAGAAAAGACACAAAGAAAATATTTCCTAGCTTTTCTAACATTTTGCTCATGTCTTTTTTGCGCCTTCCAAAGATTAATGGGAATGACTTGTTCCCCTCAAGTATATAATTGAAATGTTGGGAATAATATGCCATATTTGGTAAGGATAGCATCGATTCAAAACCAAAGTAAGCCTAGTAATATTAGCAGACTATTCTGCTTCCATTATCATTCTCTTAACTGCCTTTGAGTAATGTAAGTGTCTTATGTGGACACATTATATATTTCATTAAATATTTTATGAATGTCTCTCTAATTTACCAGGCATTTTAAGAATCTGCAAAATTTTCTATTTAGTATCTGAATCTCAGACTAAATAGGAATTATGATATTCAAAATGCAAAGCCAGTCTCCAGCTCTGCAGCCAGTTCCTCGCAAAAAAGAACAGGCAATTTTTCATAGACTTACTGAAGGATACTCTCCACAAAAACAAGGATCCATTCATGTAAATTTTATCCCCAAGACCAGGACCATGAGGAAAATTAGTTACTTTATTTACATTATTAATAAAAATGATTGCAATTGAATTTACAAGATTATAATGGAGAGGAGAATGAACTCTACTGCTGCTGCTGGAAATAAATCAAGCAAATGAAATATGCAACACTCTTCCCATAACCTTTTGGAGTCTGCTGCTAGCGTCCACTGTTCCTACAAGGTCACCAGTCTGATAGAGAAATTAGACATCTGCAGTGGGAGTCACCACAGAGTCAGCACTGAAAGGAAACTTTTGCTGCTCAGGCAGGTAAGAAATCTATACAGAGAGCAAAGGGGTTTATAGAATCTGACAGGCGCTTTCCCCATTTATGTGACTTAAAATTATAAATTCATAGCACTGGCACCACATTCACTTTGGCTTGCAAACAAGTTTCTCCTGTTCCTACCAGTCCTGATGAAACAAAGGACATATTATTGTGATCACCTCCTTTATCCAACATGGTAGCAAATGATATGCAACATAGTCCACAAGGAAATCCTGTGTCACTTTTGTTTTGCCTAGCACAGCAGAAAAAGGCAAAGCCACAGTTTCTCTCTTCATTTTCAATTTATGCTTATTCTTCCCTACTCTCTCACTCCTTGTTCTCTTTATTTAAATAAATATGTTCAAAATAACGGCATGCGTTTAATCTGGGTATCATTTACAGTGAGGTGTGGCAAAGCATGTTTTGTTGAGTAAGTGGAGCAGAAAAAATAGTTCCTTTGACTTAAATATTTCAACTTTAATTCGTAAAAATTTCTTTAAAGTGACATCTTTGGAACCAACCCTATGCGGTGTCTCTTATCTACTGTTGCCTTCTGAGGGAGCTCTGTGTATTAGGTTTTTCAGGACCAACTGTTTTACTCATAGACATAGGTAGTCACCCTGCAATTGTTGGGTTTGAATTAATCCTCAGGGTCTGCCTGCAGATCTGTGTCACCCACTTCAGTAGGACTCACTGGACATGCACAAGCAAGGGTGCTGTGAAGTATAGGATCACACAATGACAGTAGTGTATCCAAACTCAGATCATTGTACTTATATTCCTACAACTGTATTCAAGCATATACATAATATTGGATGATATTTCAAAAGATGTGAAAACATGTACGTATTTTGCACAAAACTCCCAGTTTTTCTGGACCTGCCAGGGCAACCAGTCCTCCCCAGAGCAATCCCATGCCCACACAGCAAAGATGGGCTGGGATGCTAAGTAGACTCAGACTGGTCGTTCTACCTGGAAGAGACCACAGCCTGATCTCAGTTGTGTGGACTCTGGGACGCTTGGGTGAGAAAGGTGGATGGGACCAGGAGACTGAAGATGGAGGACTTCTGCCTCAAGTCCCTCACTTTGGGATCTCAGCTTTGAAAATACTGAGATATGTCCTTAGGATATATTAGTATTATTTTCTTAATGATAATCTGTAATAACAGCTGTATCTTCCCTGAAGAGGAACTGATACCCTTCTTCATATAAGAAGTATTATGTTTTTGTCTTTTGAAGGGTTTTGTGCCTGATGATGTCATTAATATGCTGTGTTATTACCAACCCCAGAACACTCATGTATGTGACCAAAACTAAGTCTTGCACCCCATTTCTTGATGCTTATATTTTATGTATATTTTTTAACCTCTTAAATAATTCTACCATGTTTCTAAATTTAATTTATATCCTTGATGCTTTTCTACGTATGAATTATTTTTCTCTGTGATGGTGAAGAAACTTTGCTTCCATAAAGGCCATGCAGTTATCAAGATGAAGCAAAATGGAGTAAATTTTTTCTTGAGAGATTGTGCCATATATCAAATGTAATTGTTTTGCCAGTACGAAAAAACTCTCCTACTACACATATTGTGTAACATATTTTGCAGATATATTACTGCTATATGCATTCAATGGCTGTGACTCAGCACATGACACCAGCAGAAACAGGCAGACGGAAACAACCCAGTCATACCTGGAGTGCCCTTGAGAAGGCTGCAGGGCCACTGACCTTGGTGAACAGCTACATGGGAAATGCTCTTCTTCAAGGTTCGGAGGCTGTGCTAACTTGTGGCCTAGCCTACAAGTGGAAGAATGGCTGCTGTGTGTGGAAACATGCCCAGACACACTGTGGAGCTAGTGGGTTTTGACTGAGCATGATGCAGTCTGAGCACACACAAATATCAGAAAGGACAACCTGCACAGGTACCTATGCCCCAGTGTCATCTGTGCTGACAGCCATACCCCTACCACGGCACTGCATTTAGTATTCTGTCTAGTTAAACTCAGCCTAAGTCAGACATTGTGTGATTCCTGGCTGCTGTCTCCTAATAAATCCTAGGATTCATCAGGAAACAAGAATTATTTCAGGGTGACTCAAGCAGAATGTAACCCACCCTTTTGAATATGCATGGACAGCAGTAGATTTAGCTTCCCCATCATGTAAATTATTAGGTTTTTTTCCAAAAATAATTGCCAGCTCAGGCCTTCACCTGTTAAAAATTGCTTAATTTTCTTGTGGTTATGTCAGTTTACACCACTGAAAATCCAGTCTTATGACATAATTGAAAATCTGGGATAAAATGTTAATCTCCAAGAGCATCAGAGTCTCCTCACACAGATGTTTCCATAGCAACATAACCATCGTGATACAACCATGATGAATGGGGGTTTTAATGATTTATTTCCTCTTCTGTGATATTTTAAATGAACGAATATGGATGGGGACAGTATAGAAATAATACTTAATTGATCCACAAGTACAGGGAAGGATTTTGCAGAGAAAACATGGTTCTGTGTCTAATGGGGATTTACAGACATGTAATGAATGAGAAGTGGGAATATGGTCTCCCTCTAATGTAAGTGTACTTTAGATTAAAAGATCTTGGCAGTATTTAAGTAGATGTATAAAAGTCTTCACCCAAAACACTATACATTCTTTACAAATATTAATTTTCTCACTTACCAGAATAGTATATTAAAGTGCTAAATCAACTGCCTCTGCCTCATCTGTCACAAGCAGAGCCAATCTTCTGACATAATCAACCCAAGTCAGTGAACATCCCTGCATAAGCCTGTTCCCCAGTGTCCCTTTCCCAAATGCCTGAGTCCTTGATCAGCAGGACTAATGATGCCTGGTTACCTAAAGCTTTGTGTCTCAGGTATCTAATGGATGCAATTTCTAACTGAAGGATTCTTGACATTTATGACAGTCATGATATCTCTCTTGTATGAATTCTCTACCATTTAATACAATGTTGGGATTATTCATCTCCCAGCACTAGAATGGCAAGGTTCATCTTCCACATTTGGGTTTGGGGTTTTTTTTAAACTCTTAGAAAATTAACATATATAAATAAGATCATTATCCTATCAAGCTGCACCCCATCAAACATGGCTGAAACGGATTGGCTAAAACGCGATGAAGTGTGAGTAGTCAGGCATGTACATTTGCCGTGAAGAAATACCCTTTTTTCCTGTGAAAAAAAGATGAAAGAACTTTGCAATATGTCTGAAAAACAAGAATTTGAAACTTTTATAGATTAATTGTTCCATCTGTAAGGTCCTTCGCTAGTCCTGTGCTCCTCATCCCAGATCCGATGTGCCCTGCAGGAGTGAAGGGATGGGCAGTCACTGTCTTGGAAACTGCTGAGAGCTGGAGGTGCTGTGCAGTCGAGGAAAAACCAACTCTGAAGAGGGTAACTGATTGCCAGGGGCAGGACCCACTTAACAAGTTATTCTGGTTTTCCACAAGAAATTATCTCTACCTGGAGTTAAAAAACAGTACCTTGTTTGGATCCTTTCCAGTGTAAAAGTGATTTTAGGGACTTTCCCCAACCACAAATGATTTATGAGGCACTTACTATAACAGCTATGCCAATAAAAAATTATATGAATAAATCAGGCATGATCAACAGCCACATGTTGGTGCAGATAAGACTCAGGTATGTACATTTTCTAAACTTAAATGTGTTTTATGCACACTCATGTTCTCTCTTCATTTTTACCTGCTGCTGGGACTTCAGCTGAAGCCTTGACTGCACCTTTCAAATTAGCTGTCTGCACTTCCCCAGAAGGAAAACCAGAAGAAATTTCCTGCTCTTAATCTCACACAAGGCCCTGATTTGCTAAGCAGAGGAGCCATGCCCCGTCAGGAGCTCCCAGGCTGACCCTTGGGGTGCTCCAGGGCTCGTGGGGCTCACGCACCCCAACACATACCTGGTAGTTTCTGCAGGCTTTCCTCTGAAGTCCTCACAGCTACCAGGGTGAAAAGGGAAGCTGCAAAGCCCCAAGCATAGGGAAGAGTTCCTGGGTTTGATACAAGTAAGCAACAGGCTTTCTGCTAGGCCATCCTCACTGGGATTGATTTTTTTACTGAGCTCATGGGTTGGGTTTTTAGCTCTAAGAGTACCAAAAACAGACAGGTAAGTGTGGTGCTGGACAATGCCCTGACTCCTGCTTGGATACACGCTGTCAGCGTTATGGCTAGACCTGACAGTATGAAATGGCTTAGCATGCTCCTCACATTTCTCTGAAGCTGAAATCTTGCATTGACTTATTGTCAAAATATTAATTCTACTCAGTTTCATGGTGATTTGACATTTGCAAAAAAATCCCAATTTGGGACCAAACTAAAAATTGGATGTGCAGTTGCAACACCCCATTTACCCACAGGGACACTGGGTTTGAGCAGAAAGATGGCTAGCATCCCATAGATGACCCACAGGGACAACAGCAGCCCTCCAATAAGCAATATCAGGTCCAGTGGCAAAATATGGCCATTTTAACAGGTTGGGGTGTCTTCCAGACCTGCTCTGGAGCAATCCAAAATTGGACTAGCATCACAAGGTAGCCTCAAAAGTGGGGCACTCTATGAATCCATGCTTGTATCTCTTGCCCATGACAGAGGTTAAGTGCCAGGTGCAAAATCTGAAGCCCTGCTAAAACTTCCCTGTTTAGTCTAACTATCCCACATCACAGTTTTGGCTGAGTCTGTCAAAGTAATCGAAGCCAAAGAAATGCTTTCCTCAAAAGAGTAAAAAGAAAATAATTTTAAATGATATTACAAGTGCAAAATGAAAATAAGCTTAAAATTTAAGGGTGTCTGCATGACTGGAGAATTGTTTTTAGTACTGAAATTTAAGAGACCATAAATCCAATAATATGGTGTACTGTCTTCAGGCATTTTTGGAGAGAAATCACAATGCTTACTCAGAAATGCCATTTATTGATGATGTTAATAGTTTTCAGGTTTTTTTCTGAGTATAACCTCTCAACAAATTTTAGCATTTGTGTTTTAAGTGTTTAGGGCTGACAGCTGGATGACAGAATAGACAACATTATTATGGATTATAGGATCAATAATCCACATTCTAAGAAGGATTTATGTAAGAGACTGTAAAAGCTTAAGCTTCAATAAATAACATGTAACAGATGACAAAAATAACAAACATTCTCTAAATAAAAACATCAGCATTTTTCTATACCAGAAAGGGAAATCACACATGTAACATTAAAATAAAAATGCATTTTTAAAAGAAGGTAATTAGAACGTATACCATTGCTTTGTAAGAGGTTTAAGTACATATTTGCCTGAGCTGAAATACGTTCTGAGGCCTGAAAGATCAGAACAAAAGTGTCTTTTCTTGTCTCTGCCCATTTTATCAGCTTCCATGATAAAAAAGAATTTTTTCTTTTTCCCTGTTTGAAGCTCAAATCACAATCCCTGAGGGAATTCATGCGGCAGCGGAGGAGGTGAAAATAACCTCTACATTTGAATACTATGAAAGCCAAGCCATCACAAAGGTATATTGGAGCTGATATTCCATTCAGGTTTGGGGTTTTTTTTTTCCATATTCCTTTTTAAGTGCAGTAGTGTGTTTCCTTTTTTGCAGAGGGAGCATCAGTCTAAACACTGAACATCCTGGCTTTCATGGTTTGTAAGATGAAGCAAATGTGATCAAAACATTATTTTTCTTTTTTGCCTGGGAGATAGAGCGGTAGCTTTGATTTCCTTAATTACATCTATTGCTCTGGAAAGGTCATAGTCTAATTCTGGTTACTATTCTGGGAGCAGGAGGAATAATTCTGAGGTTTTTTCACCTGCTTTTACGATCCGGTGAGGCTTCCTTCTTTTTTCTTTTACAGGAACAGCCACATCCTCCAGAGATTTGACCGGCATGTGACTACTCAGTCAACAGGAAATTATTTACAGTTTGATTTTTAGTTACTTGTGATAACACAAATACCTGAAAAATCATAATCAAAGGACAAACCTCCCCCTCACTAAGAAAATTCAGATAATTTAATGCTGTGTTGCCACATACTTCTTATTTTCTAACAAACCAACCAAATGAGGCTGAATTTCTGTATTTCTTTTGTTTGCTTTCCTATTCTGTGTGTGTAGGAAACCATGAGCACAGCTCAAAACAAAGCCAGAGAAGATGATGTTTGCAGATGACTCCCCATATCTCAGGTCCATCAGTGACCCTAGGGCTGCAAAACTGCCATCCACATGCTATATTACAACACTGTCCTTGGTATCCAAAGAGCTGCAGACCACAAGGTCCTGACTCTTTTGGCCTTAATTCAGCATGTGCTTGCCATTAAACACGTGAGTTGCCCTGTGGGCTTCGACTGGATTACCCGTGTCAGAGTGCTCTACTGGATGACAGCCAGAGCACTCAGCATCATGCTCTGGTTCCAAGGGTGAAGAATACAGAGAAAGTTCATCTGCTTGGTGGTTACTAACAAACGCTGAAGACCCTGTGGCTCTTTTTCTTAATTGCTGATGTCATCTATTGCCTGCTGCAGTCAATGGAAGGATCCTTTTGGCCTTAATGTGATTACACAAGGCTCCATATGACTAGATAGCTAGCTAAACCTGTCATTTTTCTGGCTTTTCTGGTAAAAGGCATTGCTATCTGACGTAGATCTGGATCATTCCACGACTTCACTAGTTTGCTCCATCCCCTACTTTCCAATGGATTATGGATGGTACCATTGGATGCCCTCTTTATAGGCTTAACAAAGGCATTATTATAGTAAAACCTTCTTGTCAATGTAATTTCTTTTTTAGTTTTGGTTTCCTCAGTTCCTCTGAAACAATATACCCAGCTTTGAACAGCAGTGTGTTTGTAAATACTCTTTCAGAGTGTTGTTGTGAGGAATTTATGGTTCAGTATGATACTTCTTGCATCCTGTTCTTCTTCTCAGGATATGACCACTAATGTGATTCACTTCCAATTGACATGTCATTGTTTCAGCCAGTTGTCACTTAGGCTTGGAAACTATGGTGATTCTTCATGCTTGGACAGCTCTGGCTTGGTTGATAATTTTGGTGATGGGAATACCTTTAAAAGATATTCTGGTGTGGTTGCATGTGCCTTCCACTTATGTTTTGCCTGAAGGACAGAATTATCACCTTTCTTCTTTCACACCAAGGGGTAAGGGGTCAGTTGCCCCTCTGTAGTTTCAAAGCAAAGGTGGGGATTTCCCCCCAGATGCTCATATCCGCAATGTGCTCCTGCAGGCCCCTAGAAGACACTGGCTGGTCCCCAGCTGCTGCTGCTGGCTCCCAGATGGGTTGGGAGCCCATCTGGCAGCCTTCCTCACTCCATAAATACAGGGTTTGTTCCCTTGGCCTCTTCCCCGAGAAGTGCGTATGCCCAGTGTTTGTTATCAGAGCAGTGCAGGTGTTGTGAGGAGCACTGTCCCCACAGGCAGCTGAGCCAAGGCAGCCCTTCTGCTTGTGAAATCCTGTACTGTGTGAAGGATCTTCATGGCCTTGTGCAGCCTCCCATGGAGAGGTCACTACCCCTGAGAGGAGAAGGCTGCAACCTTACCTCAGTCAGGAAATCCCTGAAATCTCCTACTTGTGAAGGTGAAGATAACTCTAACCCAGAGTGTGCCAGGCTGCTGGATTTCCTGTTCCCTGGCCAGCCCTGCTTCTGCCTCCTGGTGCCCAGAGATGTGCAGAAGCTTCCTCCTGCCCTACATCCCTGTGGCCACGGCAGTAGCTGTCGGAGGTTCCACTGACAAAGCACCAGCAGCACCTCCTCCAGAAAGTGAGTGCTGGAAAAGATTCCAGGCATAGCACTTTCGATGTTAGGCGTCATTTCCATAGAAGACATCCCAGAAACATGGGATGAGGTTAGAAACACATGACTGTAATTCCCAGCACCAAAAGGGAACTCACAAATATAAATAAATACAAATGCAAATAAAAATACAAGCACAAACACAAATACAAACACAAATTCAAAGGAGCTATGCAAATACTCTTTTTCCCTAGAGTAGTCACTGGGCTTCACACTTATCTGAGCTGTAACTACAGCTTTTCTTTTTCCTTTTAGCAATCTGAAAAAGAAAGATCTTAAGGCTGTCCTCGAAATTCTGCTCAACCTAATGGATACTTGTTAATTATAAGAAGGTCAGGATTTTAGCTCATGCTGATGTTTCTGAAAAAAAATTATTCCATTCAAGAAAGTTAATGAGTAGCTCTTGTACTTCACTGTTCTCTTTGTGTATTTTCTTTGGTAACTACTATTTTCTGAATTCTGGCTAAATCCCTCACAACAAGTTTAGCCCCCTGAAAGGTATTTTTGGCAAACCTAATCGTTTTTTAAACATCTTTACCTGCCTCTGTTCACTTCAGAAGACAATGCCCTTTATTTGTCATATGAATGCAAAAGAACAGACAGACCGGGCCAGAACAAATCGTTCAGGTGACCCTGTGCTGTCCCATGTACAGGGAAGCCTGAAACTCTGCCCGGTATGAGGAGTTCCCTAGTGTTCCCAGAAACGCTTAGGAAAGGGAGTAGGAAATGCAGGTCATTCTCGGGTGATCCTTCCCCTCTCACAGTGCAGTGTCTGTCTGCCAGTGCCTCAGGGATTTGCTGAGCTGAGGCAGGCTGTGAGGTTTAATAGCCATCCCTGGTGCAGCCATCATACAACCCTTCTCGGATTTAGTTAGGCTTTGGCCTTGGCAACATCCTGTAACAATAAGTTCCATAGTTTAATATCCACTGTGTGAAAGAAGACTTCCTCTGTTTGTTTTAAGCTTGCTGCCTGCTAATTTCAAAGAGTGCCCTTAGTTCTGTGCTGAGGAAAGAAAAGATGGCTGTTCCCTACTCACCTTCTCCAGATCTTTTAGTATTTATACACCTCAGTTATCCCCCAGCCCCGACTCCTTTCCAGCCTCAAAAATCTCAGCTTGTTTATTCTTTTCTAGTGCCATTGCCTTCGCAGACACCTAGTTGCACATCTTGCTCTCTGAGCTTTTCTAGTTCTCCTGTGTGCAGCCATGCTTCCCCATGCTGTGAGGAAAGGAAAACTCCAGCTTTGCTTTTTGCAATGTCCTTGCACCCTGTCTCCATCTGGCAGACAGTAATCCACAGGACATGCACCTAAACAGGTTTCCCAGGGACAGTGCAAGGCTGCCAGATGGATCAACAGGTCTCCCAGGGGAGCCTGTTCCTTAAATAGCACAGTCTGCAAGGGCTCTCCAAGCACGACCCATGGGAGGTTTTATCCCTTCGTGCCCCAATGACAGGAGACTTTCAGTCCCCAGAGCTTACTCCCACCAGAAAATATCCTAGCAAAGAAGGATATGTGAGGGGTGCCAGGAGCTGGTTAGTGTCCATGGCAGACCCCTGCTGACCCAGCTTCAGCCCAGTACCTAGGCTGGGAACTGTTTTTATTAAAAGCAAAGAATTGGTGTGTGACCTCAAGCAATTTACCCCATGAGCTGGGTCTTGTTTGTCAGGCAGATTACCACCCACAAAAATCTGTCTGTTGGCCACAGGAGTGCACAATCATTTCAGACATGCAGAAGAATTTGATGCTGAGGCACCAAGTGCAGCAGCACTGAATGCCAGGCCTAGAGTTGTTTTAACTCATTTGGCAATGCTAGGCATCTTTCCCCTCTCACTTGTACTGGGTTTGTTCCACGGATTTCATTCAAGCCAAACTTCCCCGGGGCTGGCAGAGTAGGCAAGGGATGGAGTGGACCCTTTGTGCATGGTGGGCCACTAGCCAGCTATTGATGGGAGCTGAGGACCTGGTCAAAGGACAGCAGTGACATTTACCATGGTGGAAAAACAGCTGCTGGTATTCCTGCTTCCTTTGCCGAAGGGACAGGAAGGCTGGGCAGGCAGCTTTGCGGGGGAGATGTAGCAGGAGGAGAACACTTAGCTTGTTTCTCCTCGACTTTCCATTTTCTTCATCTGAATAATGATCTTTCTCATCTTCCCAGAAGGGGTACTGCTTTCTTTTAGATGTTATTGCCAAATATCTATCTTAAATGTCACACACACAGAGAATAAAATGCATATAAACAGATGCCTAGATGGGGAGGGGTGCTTAGGCTGATAGCAAAATGACCCTCCCAGGGTGTCATGCAAGTGATGGTTTTGAGTGGAACCATCTTCTTCTATTGAGATATCTAAATGAGCACCTGTTGTTAATGACTAAGTAACAGTATAGATTGAATTAATCCTTGTGACAGGAGAGCTTTCTGCCAGAAACAATAGCATCAGCTAGGAGAGTTAATTCCTGGGTTTGTGTTATTAGTCACCCCAACCAATGCACATTCAAGGCAAGCAGTGTGACAGGATGCTGTACAGTATTTAATTCCTCCACCAGTCCATTCTTCTTGCTGTCCCCTGCTTTAATTAGATGCTATTAATCAGTCACTGGTTAATGAGAAGCCCATATCCATTTTTGCCACTTGAGCCTTGTGTGCCAGCACATATGGAGCTGCACTGTAGTTGCAGCTGTTCATAGGCAGCTGTGAGCCCATCCAAGCACCATTCCCTTGAATAAGTGACATATCTTTTGCTCCCTCTTCTTCCACAACAACAATGAATGAATGTGAGTAAAGGACTGAGGTCTTGTTCTGCTATTTGTTGTACAAACAGGAATAGGCCGGAAGATTCAGAGACATTTTTAAGCCCAAATCTAAGATAGATGTGAACTGGGATTTTCTAAAGCTTTTGGATACCAAATTCCCCAGAAGTAGGAAGGTGTGGAAGAGGGAAGACAGAGAGTTGCTAAGATATTTCTGCAGGTTATTTCTGTGCAAGTTAGTCAGCTAAGCTGCTTTACAGATCGAATTCGGTCCTCTTTTGTTGTTGGGGTTTTGGGGGGTTTTTTGTTTGTTTGTTGGTTCGTGGTTTTTTTTTTTTTTTTTTTAATATCAGTGGCTATTTGTTTTTATAGTTTAAAATTTAATTTTTTCCATATTCCTTGCCTGAAAATAAGGTTAATCTTTCAATTGTGCACTGAATTGTGCTTGGACAGATCATTGACCGTTGTTGGCTCTGCAAGTTAGAAATATTTTGTTCAGAATATGTTAATCACTGAGTGCTCAGGAAGACACAAAGTTCTCCACAACAAAGACCTTAGTGCATGGCTGGAACCCCAGCAGTAAACAAGAGAGAAGAACATGTGAATATGGGAAAGTAATAGTTATAAAATTGTATTTCTTTAAAATAGCACACAAAATTATGATAAATTATTCATTTTCTCCAACTATTCTTTAGTTGACTTTACCAAGTGCATTTCTCTTATCCATGAAACATTGACTAGTCCAAAAAGCACAGTGTCAGCAAAGGATCCTGAAAAAAGTGGGATGCTCTGCCATGTCATCAGGCTATTCCTGACCACTGTTTACTCAATGTTTGCAGCTATCAGGATGGCACAAGGACTTCAGAGACAAAGTATCTTGTTTTGTTTCAGTTACTTAGTTTCTTTTTGCTGTAGGGAGTCAATCTCAATTTAGGATATAGCTTTCTGTTACTTGAGATAATTTTGCAGCCTTTTATAAAACAAACTGAAAAAAATAATATAAATTCTTGGAAGATCATAAGAAGTTTTGTACTTGATTGCTTTATTTCTGGTTTCTTCCATTTTCTATCTATGTGCTATTGATACCAACTGCATTATGAAACAAAATGGGTCTTAGCTTTGAAAATAAAACAAGGTTTTCTATCACAGTCACTTATTACCCTTATTATTCTTTGGTTTTTGTAAATTGTCTTTGTAGAAAAGGACTTTGACTTGCCACCATTTTCTAGGCTTTCTACTTACAGTGCATACTCTCCAAGAGACAAGGTGGCAGCAGGCCCAAGGTGGTGAAAATGAAAATTTCATTGAGTAGCTGTGGAGTCTTAGGTAATATTTTTCATTTTTGAACTCTCTTTAGTTAGTGTTTCTGCAACAGTTTCCTGCCAACCAACTCTAACACTCTGGATATTGCTTTGAATAGCAACCCACCATATTTTTGGATGTCTAACATCCTTGCATCCCACATCTCCTGCACAATGAGACAAATTTATCCCAGACATATGGGACTCACTGTGTAAAAGATATTAAGCCTGTCTGAGTTCACCATGTCCAGTGCATTTGGAACATATTGCAATTGTTGCAAATAGCTGACTGGGCACACTGAGCCATTGCACCTGGGTAGTAACAGAGTCACCACAGACATGATGCAGAATTCATCTGTGCACAAGGAGAACATTGGACCAAATGTACCTCGGCTGATCTGCCTATATAGACAGTAGGACAGTCAGATATGCTGGACTTCTCTCACTATCTAAACACATTTTGAGAAATACTAATTTTCATCCCCTTTCCCTCTTGTCTCATGTGCTCCACATCTTGAGACATTTCTGTCAATTGATAATCCTGCTCTCCAAGCCATTTCACCAGTAGACTCCTAGGATGCCATAGAGCATGGCCTCTGTTCACGGGAAAATAAAACATTTTGGAATTTCCCAATTTCAAACCAGGTGTCAGTGAAGGATAGGGAGATATTTTACTAATAAAGATCACTTTTTGGTAGAAAGTGTCTCTGTTTATCTTTTTGTAAACTGCTGTTCTTTTCTAAGCAGGGTAACAGCATTACTAGTTTGATACTGAAGTGTTCTTTAAGCCAGCCATTATGGCAGCACAAGTTGTTCCATTCTTTACTGCAATGGATCACTTAGACTGAAGCCCAATTACAAATCATCCAGCCAGAGGGCCCAAGGTTAGAAAGCATGACCACAGCCTGGACAAGATCTCAGAGCTCATGTATGAAATGGTATCTGCCTAACAATCCAGGTTTGCTTGAACTAGAGTCAAAGAAAGAAAATATATTTCAAGTTGTTTAAATTTGTAAAGGTGTTTTTGGAATCTAGGCTTGCATATTTTACAGGCAGAGTAAACATGGTAACATACAAATTTACCTTCGTAAATATTCACAGATATTGGATTCAAAGTTTACCCATGTGGGTATTCGCTCTATAAGAGTTAGCACTTTCATCCAGTCAGTGCAGGGAATTATACTACTAGACTTCTGCGACCAATTACAAGTAAATGGTTACATAGACATTAAACAAGCACATCTGAAAAAAAAAAAACAAAACAAAACAAACCAAATTTTTTGAGGATACGAGTTTTCCGCAAACACTGTGTTGAAAGTAAACAAGTTAAATGCATTTTAAAGTTTTCTTTTCAGTCTTAATTATTCCCAAAGCATTAATCACAGCAATATTTCAAACGTCTTTAAAGGGGGATCTTTAACATGGCTGCTTGTTCTCTGCTGGTGTTCTGAACCTTAGAGGCTAAAGTAGATGCAAAGTGGAAATGAAGGATAACCTCATTAATTGATTGCATTTATCATTTTGAGCATATATAAAACTGTTTAAAAAGCATTTTAAACACACTAGGTAGACTATACTAACTGTATACTAGCTAGACTTCAATGGGAAACAATAAGGAGTATTGCAGTACATAGGCATGTCCTTATATGAATAATTTGGTCTCTGAATATACTTGAACAAAGACCACTGAAATGTATCTGAATGCTTTGATAGCACTTATCTGATGCTCAAAGCCTATTTATGACATTCATTTCTTTAAGTAGCACAGAGCTTCTAGGATGCCAGTGAAATGCATTTTTGGGTGACATGGGTAATCTTTCATCTGTCTGTGGACTATATAATTCCCGCATAATGCTGTAGTAAAAACATCTGCATCTCAGTGCAAAGAAAATGATCACAGTTTTTAGAACCTATGCTTTTAGAAGTGCTGCCTCTTTCTTTTCAAGATTAAATTCCTTCATATGCCCACAAATAAAGAGTAATGCATATTTGGTTCAAAGTTATGTTTTTCTCCATTCAGCTCTTTTTTCATTTCTCTCTGAAAAAGAGAAAACAAGGATCTGAAAATCCACTGGGGTTTCAGGCTGCTGTGATTCTGGTGGTTTAGATCTGCTTTCACTAATGAAAAAAAATAATCCCCTTCTACATGCCCCACTTTTAAAACCATCTTTTATTTTAAGCTTTTCAAGATGCTCATGTTTTTGTCAGTATCAGATGAAATTCCTACAATATCAGTAAAATTTTGTGAGAGCAAAGGAAAACAACAAACACTGTTATTAAAAAAAACCACATCTTTCTGAAGAATGGCTTTATTCTGATTTCCCTCAAAAAAGACAATGTGCAATACTGCCATAGCAATGGTCCTAGAGAAGGTGGTTTACTATTTTTTATAATACTTAAAAATGAGTTATCACTGTCTTCTGCGTTGTAGAAACAGCCAAACAGCCTCTGAATACTATGAACACAGTTGTGCTAAAAAATACATGTACACTATTACCTACTGATGTTTACAGTCAGTGTTGACATGAACTCCATGGTCAGCTACTTCAGGGTAAGCACATAATAATTTCAGCCTGACTATCTACCATCTCTAGTCATTGCAGCATCTGATGTCTCCTTTAGACCTTTTTCTACAAATATTTAATATTAGAGTGAATATTTGAGGGAATAGGGAGGAAAAGAAAGAAGAAGGCAGAGAGCGAATCCATTTTTTTTAGAAATCTAGGGCCTTTGATTCACCTGAACAGATCACCTACCTGCATTCATTTTAGATTTATATCTCAGATTTTTGCTAGGGTTGTAGTAAAATAAATAGCCTCAAATTCACCATCATGAGTGGCTTCTTTGACTCTGCTGTTCACATCTCTGTCTGTCTTCATTATAAAATCATATTCAAGCAGGTCAGCCCTGGAAGATAAATCATGTCAGCACAAAGCTGGTTGTGAGATGTGTTTTATTGGCTTTGTTAGGCCTGCAGGGATTGTGAATCTCCACACGTTGTAGTCTGCACTTTGAGACCAGCCTGCTCTCAAGGCTGGGATTTTTTCCCTAATTAGAGCACAAGTAAGCTGTTACAAAAGCATTTGTGACAACATGAGACGAGTAATAAAAGACGAGAAGCCTGTCTCCCAGAAGCAGTGCTACAACAAAACTGCAATGTCATTATATGTGTTGATTTGAGCTCAGGTAGCAAAAGTTTTTATTGGGGTCAGATGGGATGCACCTCTTGGATTGCTGGGATGCATTTGCTGCCAGGATTTGTAAATTTATTGCACTTTTGGTTTCAGAGTCCTGAAAATTCACTTTAGTGAATTCACACAGTATTCTTCCCTTTCACAGTGGTTTTGCAGTTTGCCCAGGTGCCTGTTTTATTGACAGCAAAGACAGTCAAAGAAGCATTATTTTCTTGCATGTATTAGGATATTTGTATTAGTTATTTCACCTCATGTACTATAAGGAGGTACAATCCGAAAGCTGGAAGCATCTGTTTTACAGAGATAAAACCTCCTCCTCAAGTTCTACTGAAAGTCACCCATAACAGTGTACTGGCCGCCTTTCAAGATCCCAATAAACACTGTCAAAAACTTATTATTTTTTCCTTTCAAAACCAGACATCTTCCCAAACTGTGTCTCCACCCCTGTCTTCTAACTCCACTCTTTAACCCCTTCATTACTGCTCGATAAGATGAACTCCATCTCACCTGCCAAACCACCTCACATTCTGCCTCCCAAACCTCCTCTACTCCTGCCTCTCCACAAGCACACTCCAGCACCCCCAGGGAGCCTGCAGCATTACAGCTGCCTGACTTCCAGTGCTGTGGCTCCTTGTGCTGCACACCTACGCTGTGCAAGTGCAAAACCTGGGGCAGTGCTCAAGACTTACCATATCTCAGATGTCTGCAGCACTGCTGCCTCTCTCTTGGTTCACAGTACCATGCAGCTCACACAGCTAACTGACATGACCCTGCACCTCAGCGGTTCCAGTCCAATGGGAGTTGAAGTGGCAGAGGAGTGAACTGCTGCATCCAGAAGCAAGCCACTGCTTAGTTACCTGTGGGTGCAAAACATCTAAAGGCCTGTAAGAATACGCAAACCTGTATACTGAAGTCCTTCACCTGCCATTAACACATACTCCTTCCCTGCCAGGTGACCAGATTTAAGCCCTTTCCCAGAGGTCTGTCAGATAAAGAAGTTAGGAGAGGAATAGACATGCCAGTGAGCTGCACTTTGTGTCTTTAGGAGCAGCAGTTTGGAAACACCCTGTTGCAGAGGGTAGTTCACTACAGCCAGAGGGGCTACAAGGGTCTTTGCTTTCATGATAGCATTTTATCATGGTAGGAAACTGAAGGCTCACTCTCCCAGAGGAGCCCTGGACATAAGTCTGCATCCCTAAAGTCAAAGGGAGATATGCCACTGACTCCCCCTGCTGCAGGAGTCTCCTTTGGCTCAGGGCTGGTATTCTGCCAGGTATTCTCTGTATACTCTATGCTGGCATCCAAATCTTATTTCACTTGATTGAACTCTCCATTTTCTAGAAGGATGATTGAAGCCAGGCTGAACACTGAATGTTCTGAGAGCAGGAGTAGCAAAAGGTCATACAAGTAAGGAAAAAGTTACTTCACTAGATTCCAATAGATACAGCAAACATCAATACAAATACAAAAATGCTCTTGGTGTAATAATGCAGCACTGTGAATTGTGAAGCTGTGCTTATTCCTTTGAATTCAAGCAGGAAGGAAAGGATTTTTGCGGCTCTGGTGCTGGGCCAACTAGTTTGCCTTTCCCGAGCTCCCAGCTTTTGGAAATGGGAATTGACTCCTACCAGCAGTGCTCCCCATCTCTGCCCCTGCCTGCCCAGAGGCAGGCTCGACACTGCTCCCAACTGATGCCAGTTCACTCCCTCCCTCAGGAGCTCATTCAGGGCTTTCTTCCCTCACCCTTCATTGTCACACAGGGTTATTTTGAGATACACATCTCTTCAGCTACTTGCACTATAATATATGCTTGCACAAGCAATGAGCATCTTAAATTGCCTGTGGAGTACAGCAAAAGCAGTCTTTTCTGTGTTCCTCAAGTAAATGGAGCATGCATTTTTCCAGAGAAATACTTAAAAAATAGCTTTGGACCCCAGATAGGTGATCATTCAAGGCCATTTACTGGGTTGCAAAATCTCATCTATTTTTATCTCCTCACTAGAAACTGCAAGTTTATTCTTGTATTTTTAAAGTTGGCTAGGCCTTGTAGCAGCCCTCTGCAGAAGGGTACCTTTTTATTTCTGATAATTGTTGGAAAGTGACATTCCCATTAATTCTCACTAGCACCATTCAAGGATTTAGAAACTGCTTTTAGATAGGAGCACAGATCTGCAAATCCCCTAAGACGAAGCCATGGGCAATGGGAATATAGAGGTCACTTGAGTCATGAATTGCGAACTTTGCATCCTGTCAGATGGTATTATGGAGGGAGGGAAAGAAAAATAATGGTTTTTTATTCCTTTGAAAAAGCGCTGCGGGAGTGGGGAGACTATGCTGTTCCCTGCAAGGAGTAAGAGATTTCCCAGTATTGCCAGATGACCACATTAAACTGGCAGCTGTGTCGAGACAGGGTGTGCTGAGAAATCCAAGCCTGGATCATTTGGGACTAACCTGGTGATTCCTGAATGCAAAAAACCTCTGTCATTTCACAAGAAAAAAGGGTAACTGTATTGTAAGAGATGCCAGCCGACTATGCCTGACTCTGTTGCTGCTTGCTCCATTATCCACACAAGGGTTTTGAGTCCTTGGAGCAGACTGTCTGGTAGCAATAATGTTGGCGTTCTCTCTGTGTAGCACTCCCTGTTACACTAGTAGATGTACTTAAGGTGAGGCACAGTCCTCCAAATTATCCTGAAAAAGGCTGGTGTGGACAAAGATGCCATCAGGTCACTGAAGCCAAAGGATACTGCTTTGAGAGAAAAGGAAGACCAAATTTTTGGCTGAGCAATACTCCTGACAGAGTTTATTGCTTCCTGATGAGGTCAGTGTCAGCAAATGGGTGAAACTTCAGTATGGTGACATCTTGGAGGGTGATGGGGCTTTGCTGGTATGAGAGGGTAAAAGACATTGAAGAGAGGTGACCACTGGGAAGAGAAGGCAGTTGCACATTTTGCCATCTTGGACAGGTTGATGGAGAAGAGGGAAAACAAAACAAGAGCAACAGCCAAGATGCAATACGACTAGCAATGTCTTTGCCTTAGGTGTATGGCTGGCACAGTTCATAACACCAAGGGCACTGATCCACAAATCTTTGTTCTCAGGCACCTGCCCCACACATGCCTCACATTCCAGCTGCATGATGAGGGAAAACAGCAAGGGCTGCTCCAAGGAATGGCACATAAATGGTTTCTGTTTGTCTTCTTTAGCCTATGGGAAGGCCTCTGTTACTGCTATGCTCTCTCAGCTGGAACAGCTTGAAGCCTGCAATGGGGAAAATCACAGGGAATGATCATGAAGGAAGGGTGGATGCTCTGCATGTGGAAGCCTCTCAAAGAATAAGTCCCACTGAAATGCTCCAGGAAAGCATCCTTCTGCCACATTCACAGGTATGCCTCTGTAATTCTTTATTTCAAACTATCAGGAATGATAGTATCAAGCTCTCGTCTGAGCTTTTTTGTCCTTATGCTTCACAAGGCAGGATGGTATCATCTCAGTTTCACAGAAAGGCAACCTGCAGCAGAGAGAAGAACACCCAAGAGATCACCATCAAGCAAGCAGTGCAGCCACAAACAGATTCAAACATATTTCAGTGCATGCGTCATATAAATATCAGCACATCCTGCTGTTTGTGCTGTACAGACTCAATGAAAAGTTCAATGTCCAGGTCACAACGCAAGCAAAGTTTGTTGTCTCCAATGTAGTCATGGGCTCTGATGATTCTGTGGAAATAAAGAATGAAAATAAGTGGATTTTAATTTATTTTCCTGCTACGTCTTTACAAACACTTTGGGTCTTGGGTATAACGCCTAGGAGTTTTCTGAGTCCTTTATTAACATTTTCTCTCTTCAGCAAGGTGTAAAAGTGTTAATTTTTGCTTCCTGCAAAGCCAGTAAAGTCTGCAGCTCTGTCCAGATAAACAGTCAACACTTCAACGTTTCTACTTGTCAGAGCTAACTGATAAACTGAATATGCTGGTGCTCGGTAGTGTATTATTCAAATTATATATTTCAAAGGAATTCAGACTGGGACATCATGCCTTTGAAGCTATGGGAAGACCCCAGCTTAGGGTTACCATTTCAGAGATTTTTGCAGCAACTTTTAGATGCATCAACGTCAGGTGGTGGCCAGTGAACTGATTTGCACGCTGGCTAGACTGAATAAGCAAGGACCAGCTTAGCTGAAACAGCACATTAGGTGTTATGCAAAAGGCACTGTAAGACACCCTTGGACAGGCGTTTTTAACTGGAAGGATGAGGCAGAATATCACAGTTCTCAGCTTGTGCATTTGCTCTGGTTATCTTGAAGCTGTTCTTAGACCAGCTCAGAAAGAGAGGTGCATCAGGAAAACTTAGAAAGACAAAAAACCAAGGAAAAGCAGAATTGGTTACTTCTGCCTGGGTGCCATTAGAACTCACACTTAGGTGTAGCTCTCCTTTTGAACCCTCTCAGTCACATTATGAACCTCAGCCTGATCACTGCAAAGCAGGACCGCTAAGCCTTCAGAATTCACGAATCAGATATTCAGAATGTGAGATAATTAATCTCAAAACCTGAAGATTTAAAAATACTACTGCATTGAGTTTTAGTCTTTATTTATTTACAAACTTGAACCTTTAAGGTTTACACTTTGAAGCTTTTCTCATATAGGCTAGCAGTTTTTTAAATTTTATTATAGCACCAACAATCATAGACTAGGGTTCTTTTTCACTGGTGCTGTAGTAATGTAAAGCAAAATTAAAGTCTCATTTCCAAAGGCTCTTAAAGCCACAAATCATAAACAACAAGTCATGGCTTGAGTGATTTTGACAACTGAGTCTCATTTTCGTCATTTCTTGGGCATTTCATCTCCTGTATCCCACTGAAAGCTACTTAGTCTTGCGAAGCTAAATGGAAAACAGTCTAATTAGCTTTGAAAATCTGAGCCTTGACATCTGAGGTCACCTGACATCAAAACTGTTATCTATATGAAAAAAAACAAAATAATAGGGCAAGGAAGTTAAGTAAATTGTAAAGAATAAAACCAATAAACTATCTCTAAGGAGATCCCAACAACTTCTTTCACTGCCTACCGACACTGTCCAAGTGAACTTAAACTTACAAGAATTTAAGACAGGACAAAACATTGAATCTAACTTGCATCCCAGGATCGATGCCTTTACTCCATAAGCCCTTCAACACTATTTGCTCAGTTCAGTTGTTCCATTCTTAGGGTGACAGAAATAAGCTTTTAAGGACACATTTTCCTACAGTGCTATTCTTATTCTTTTCTAATAGAAAACTGAAATGAACTTGCCCTTCCCTCGTGAGGCTACTGTTGAGTTCTCTTTGAATATTTCATGACTGCATTTTAACATATTGTCAAATAACTTTATATGTGAGACTGATCTTTAGCCTGCTGAATTTTGTCATTTCCTTTGACCATTTTATGTAAGATAAGACTACATTATTACAGTTGCAGGCTTGGTCAGTTATTTGTCCAACTCCAGAAATGGAGGGGCTGAACTGGTGCAGGTGAGGTATAGTTCCCATTAGTCAGGCCCTATTGAATGAAAGCCCCATGGGAGTGACCTGGGCACAAAAAGGATTTGGTTGTAATGTTATAAAGTGCATGCTTGCTCTCTTCATCAAGTCATGAGGATGCAGATCAAAGAAGGAAACGGGTGTTTTTTTCTGACTTGATGGTGTGGCATGCTTCAGTCTAAGATCAAAGGAGACTAATGTAAGGCAGAGGTTGCAGCAGGCACCCTCTTAAAAATGCTGGTAAAATTATACTGACATGTGGCTTCATCAGTCAGAATGAAAATCCAAGCATAGTGAAAAATGAAAGGTCAGCAGGTAACCTCCCTAGCATTAATTGAACCCTCTGGGCAAAGACTGACAGGGGCACAGCCAGCATACTGCTTTCTGCATTTAATGGATGCAGCTCATTTCCTACCCACTAAACAGAGCTACTCATGATGAAGATCTCAGTTCAAATGTATTTCAGAAGAGGGACACTGCCTTCCAAGAAAGGTGAGACAGTATATAAGTGTATACTGAGAAGGTGACTTCTATGTGGCTACAAAATGCCACCACCAGAACACTTAAGTTCTTTGACTTAATGTGGAGTTTTGTGGCTTGGTTTTGTTTCTTTTTTCTCTTAATTTTAAGGAGCATGGTAGAAAATAATAGAAAATAAAAATAAAAATAAAAAATAATAGAAAATAAGGCATCCTTAGACTGGGGTCTAAGCCCTTTCTCACGGATTAATACAAACAGAAAGCCATTACAAACAGAAAGCCACTGTAAGAACACATCACCTACGTAAGATTTTAGGCCCAATTTTCACACAGTTATAAACTAGCATAAATGTGGTCCTGGGGGAATGTTGGGTTTTATGAGAGGACTTGGCTTGCAGTGATCCAACTCTGAACACAGCCGCACATGCAGTGACTGCTATGGCATACTGGAAGCAGCTTAGTGATGACCCCAGGACTTGGTACTTGGCCTACACATTTTTCTCTGGTAGGTAGCAGCCCTTGGTCTCATCCAGACTGATCACCAGTCCCAGCTGCTTCAGAGGCAGGAGAGCCCAGAGGGGTGGTAGCTATCTATTCTGGCTGCTGCTATCATTGCAAGGCCAGCCTGGCTAAACAGGAGGCTCTACAAAACACTGAGATCTGCCAGTGCTGCAGACGGACAAATGCACTTCCATGGATGTTCTGAACCCCAAGGACACAATAATTTTTCACTGGAAACCAGAGCTTATGTGGTACTGGCCTGAAGTGTGCTGCTACAGACAGGCAATGTGGTATTTGTTGACTGCTGGACTTAGAGGCTATGCAAAAAAACAAATCCAATCACATCAGTTTTAAGTTGCCTAACTTGCATAGATTAATAAGCAAACAAAAAATACAGTAATCTCTAAATGTATACCAGTATAAATTGTAAATAATATCGGTATAACTAGATAACCCTATCCCCAGTATGGGGGTTGCAGTAAAATTAGAGCAGCACTGACTTTTATCTACTGTCAAAGTCCAAGAAGTCCTTTCAGGAGGCAACAGGAGTTGGAGCTGGTTAGATTTCGGAATTCTTTTAAGCAGGAAATTTCAATCAGTGGTTATTTCACATAAAATGTTCACTGTGACTAATTGTTCTAATGCTTGATGTTTGTTATTCATGGTAGGGGAGTGTCAGGCTCTCTACTCCAAGGGCTTATTTTTCCCAGAGTTCATCTGCATTGGCTCCCCTGGAAGTTAAAGCCAATGTAACAGCAGGGGAAATCTGTTCTCAGATTGTATGACTAGAATTTCTATAAATAGGACTGACTGATGTAGAGCTATGAAAATAATTGATTTTTCAGTGTGGCAGCTGAACCAAAAAATTGAGGGGAAAAATAATTTAGTCCATCTCAGCTCAATTTGTTGGGCTTTTCTTTTTTTCTTTTTCTTTTTTTTTGGGTGTGTGGGCTGAATAAAATGTTTCATCCAACTTTAGACAAAGCCATTCATTTCCCAACCAGGTTATTCCTGATGAAAAGCTGGTTGTTGAAACAGACAGGCCAGATTTAATCATCATCTACTGTGCAGATGAAGAAATGAAAAGATACCTCCTACAAAAGGGCCTGCAAGGCAGGGCACTCTTCTGGGAGTCCAGGCTGCAGAGCCCTTCTCTGCCTACAGGGATTCATCTCTGCAGCAGCAGGTTCCTCATCCACCAAGTGCAGAAGAAGCAAGTGGTCCTCCACAGAGACACATAGGAGTGTAACGTCTGTCCTGACTCGTTGTCAAACCCAGCTGCCTTGACTGGTAGGGAGCGCTTTTTCCAGGGTGGCTCCTTTTTCAGGGAGTGGCTCTGGAGTTACACTTTGGCTTCCCAGGAATATGCCTTGGCATTCAGTTTCAGCACAACTTATTCCATAAATTTGAGGAGAACTTTGGGAAAGACAAAATGTCATTTTTCACCAAGAGACCCCAAGACACTTCCTAGCTGATTCTTCTGCATGAATATATTTACAACAACCCTTTGCTAGGACAGATACTTTTCCATGGATATTAATGTGAATGACCCTGTATACATTTCTGTAGATAAATCAATGATAAAGGACAAAGGCAGCATCAGACCAGTGCATGTAAACAATTTCTCACAACTTCCGAGTGTGTTTTTTTTCTGTTTTTTTTCTCCTGGTGAATTAGAGAACTGTCGTGGTTATCTCTGTTTAATTAGATTGAGAACTGAGGCCGTCATGACTAATGTATCTGAGCCAATTTAAGAGCTGGTTGCTGCTGAAGGGGGGGAAAGTCTCACTTCCCATTCTTCACACTCCCTTCTTCTTTGACCACACAACCTAGCCAGCTCTTGAGCTGATTGAGATAGGTGAGCTGACAGGTGAGCTCACATGAGCTGATTTAGCATATTCGCCTGCAGAAAAATGGCCACCTTTTCTGCTGGGATGATTTTGAACTGAGTTAAAGAATGAATCAGTTCCTGGAATGGCCCAGACAAGCATATCTACCCATGCCTGTTTGGCAGGAGAAGTGCTGGGGTTGCTCCATGCTGAGGATGGGATGTCAGCACTCCTGCTGGCTTTCCAGACTCAGTCACTGGTTACATTTTGCTATGTTGTATTAGGTTTTAGTATCTTGGTAACTGATTCCAGCTCTTAACACCATTGCTGAAGTTGGTGAGGTTCTTTGCAGGCACTTCCGTGGAGCTAGATGAGCTTCCTAAAAGTCAGTTTTCCATATCGCTCTGCCTGTGAGTCATGCTGTGCTTACTGTGCAGTCATGCTCGTTTTGACAAAATGAGATAATTCACAGCTAGATAGGTCTTCAGAATGAATGTGAGTAGTCTTGTGATACTCTATATTATATATCATTATAGACATGGCTGTACTTGTTCAGGAAAGGAATTTATCTTGAAAGAAACAGGTGCATAGGAAAATTTCTTTCTATTTTCCTGCCCTACATTTTGTTTAATAATAAGGGCTGAATAGAGTTTAATAGAAGGAATGGAAGCAGCTGTGTTGCAATTAGAAGGCATAATTAGTATTTGCCCAGAAGTTTGAACATATGACTACTGGGTACAGGGATGGCTCAAATGATTAAAAATGGCTGGTTGTGTGGTTGGTGCTTCAGAAATCTGGGCCCTCCTGTGCAGTTAATGTTCAGCTAGTACAGTACATTGAAAATATAATCCCTTGCAAATCACTTTCTGGATCTGAAAGTAATCAATTATCTGTGACTGATTACTGTCTTAGGGCCAGAAATCTACAGGACACCTGCTATTTCCATTCAAGCCACTGAGAATAGGTGGTGCTCATCTTACTGTTAGATCATTCATGCTCTCAGCATATTCAAATTTGCTATTGTAGTGTTTTGTTAGTTAAAATGAGGGCAAGCACTGACTTCCCAGCAACTACTGTCCCTAATGATGTCCTTATTCTAGGTTTGAGATAAGAGCAGTTCAAATACCCTTCTGTTTGACTGCCAGTTCTACACAATTTCCTAATTTAGCATGAGACCAAGGGCAATGCAGTTTTACTTGCTATTGTGCTTTAAAATTACATCTCAAAAAACTTTACTGATTTAATTAGTATTTTTGAGAGTATGCAAAGAAAGGATGAGAAGATTAAAACGGTAACTGACTGACTAGCTGCAGTGCAAAGAGGTTTTCAGATCAGATCTGAAAAGAGATAGAGAAATTTGAGAGGGCTGTTGATGCAAGAAACCTCAGAGGAGAAAGTCAATAGGAGCAAGACTCTACTCTGGGACTGCTAACAATGCGGGGCTCTCACTCTTTACAGAAATGTGTTTGCTTTCTGCTGCTGATAAACTCATGTGACTTCTGTTACTAAGCCAGGAGAGTGTCAACATGCCAACTGTCAGCTGGAAAAATTAAGTAACCTTCTTTGTAATTTGGTTAGTAAGGAAACACTTTAAGACTACGCTAATCAGATGGTAAAGGAGGATTATAAAATAAAAACATCACAATTGCTTTCTGGATATATTAAATAATTGCCATTGCTATTAGCAGTGAAGTCACAGGAGAGTTTCAGAATAGGGAAAATCTGGTCCACAGATGTATTTTCTTCAAGCCTGAAAACAATGGCAGGATGGGATGTGGGTACAGACATGAATTAATTTCATTTAAGGACATGAGAACATGGTACGTCTGAACAGGAGTCAAAACATGGGAAGGGCAGGCTGGTTAATGAACAGATATGGAAAGGAAGAACTTTGATGTTCCAAGTGGTGTGAATGCTCTTTGCTGCAACACCTCAATGCATTCGCCTTAGGACAACAGCATGCAATGAAAGAGCTTCATGGCAATGGAAAGATTAAGTGTGAGAGAAACCTGTAGTGAAGGTAAGGTCCCTGCTGTAAATCTAGTCAATGCTAGTACAGAATCCCTCACTTGTCCAGAACTCCTCCTAGACCTTCAACAGTTCCCAAAACCCAACAGAAAACAGCTTCATAAATTTATTTGTTGCCATTAAGAAAAAAAAAAAAAAAAAAGAAAAAAAAAGATAACGCTGTACTGTAACCATTTCATAGAGTATCAGTAAGCGCATTCATATGCAAGACCTTTCTTTTTAGGTGCTTCTTTCATTTGTACTTGAGCTGGATCTTTCCTATCTAGGAAAATTGAGTGAAATATCTTCTTTTGCCAAAACTTTAATAAGAGTAGGGAAAACCATTTCTTTCTCTTAGATTACTCAGATGAGGTACTCCTCAGAACAGTTCATCTGGAAAATCTTAACCATGTTTTGTTGCACGTCTTCATGTCCTTGTCAAGTTTTCCCATTGCCTTCAACCCCAGAAGGATGAGAACAGACATTTCTTTCTTCCCTTTCAAAAAAATATTTTGCTACAGCAGAATAATGACCAAAAGGCTTCATCATCACAAGGCAGATACCATAATTTCTTTGGAGATCTGTTCTGATATTCATCCCCAAGTGGTCAGGTAAGAATTTTGAATCCTTTCCCTACAGCTGTCAAGAGCAGAATGCACTTTGTTCCCTTGGTATTATTGCATGATTAGTAGATGTTAGCAGGCACCTGCCTTCTCTCTGATATGAACTCCTGTAAATGCACTGAAGTTTCTAACCAATTTGACCTAAGAAAATGATTAAGAGGGTAGGAACTGTTCCTTTAATTCTCTTTGCCCTCTGTACCAAGAATGGTTCTGGCAATGCCTTCAAGAACAGACTGCCCTGTGCGTAAGTAGCAAATTTAAAGCCATACGGTATAGCCGTAGGGCAATTTTAAACCCTTGTATGACAAGCACATACTGCCTGGGGCATGCTACCTGGATCTTTATGCAGACTAGCACGGCCCTGGCAGACCTCCATAGGCTGTCCTCGAAGTGCTTCTTGCAGACATTCCTGGTCAATCAACAAGTAAGAGGCAGGACAATTTAATAAAATAAGTAAGTGTTGAATACTATTTCCTTTTCCTGTCCTCTTCATACATAACTTGCTTGTCAGATGTCCAACCTACTCTACCCAGTCTCCTTACTTGTTGATGGACAAAACAGTGGGTATATAGAGTGAGAATAGTACATGACACCCACTGTGGCCATTGTTCTGCAATGCGCTTGGTGCTGACAGCATTTCTGAGTTGCAACTGAGTTTATTGAGGCACAGAATTTTTCTCTCTCCCTTCAGAGTGATCAGGCAAATGCATTCTAGACAAAAAAGAAAAAATCCAGTGATGAAAAGCTGAGCCATCACATAGGGAGACATTTTACTCCATCAGGAAACACGTGACAAGCTCTGCTAACATCTGCTTTCTTATAATATCCATAGAGGTGGAGAAATATAGATGTGGAAACTCATACAAGATGTTCTAAATAAGCTGAAATACAACAGTATTTATGGAGACAGGACTGCATCTTGCTATCTCTTTAATTCCTGAGAGGAGGAAAGCTGCCTAGGATGATCTTATTTACAAGCAACATTTATTCTCAATGGCTACTGATTACATCTTCTATTCTTGCAGAGCTCCTCAAAATGCTAGGATTTCCATTAAATCACAGAAACAAATCTAGTTATATTGAACAGGCATTTGTCAGGAAAGAAAAAAAAGCCAAACATGTTGACTCCTTTGACTCTTATAAACACCAGCAGGTAAAAATATCTTGCATCAGACTCATTTAGAGATTAAAGTTAGACAAATGTGTAGTGGAATCAAGGGAGAAGTTTTGTCAGAAAGAAGAAGTACAAAACTGAAGAGTTAGAATAAAATTTTTCGTAGAATGCAAACAATAAAGCAAGATCAAAAGTGTCAAAACCTGACAAGCTGCATGCTGAGAAAAAGCTGTTAGAAAATATCAGATATTTTCCAATGCAGCTTATTGCTAGATGGCTTAAAGGCCTTGCCCTTTGAAGAGAAATCCTTGCAGGGATGCCTGAGGGGTGTGATCTCCTTAGCCGCTGTGGCCACTCTTTCATAACGGGCCATGTTACTTTTGCAGCACTCCCATCCCTCACTCCCTAAGGAGGCTTCATAGAGACAAGCAAGGACCAGCTGACAGAACGGACAGGAAAGTGTGTCTGAAGCTGGGACACAGGACTGGTAAAGGAGCTGCTGTGGGAGGATGAATCAGGGATTTTTCGTGCCCATGTTACCCTCCCTTGCAATATTAGTACAGCTCTTCCAGAGCAGGAGTTGCTATATTCCTGTGTGCGGTGCATGTGGTGGAGCATAACTGATTTACCCTGATGGGATCTCTCAATGCTGCTGTGAATAAGAGCAATCAGAAATGGTCCTGCAAAGAAGGAGCAGTGGGCACTGGTGGTGCTGGGCTTGCAGTGTCTTGCGCAGTGCAATAATTGTATCAAAGGATGCCCTGAGCAGAAGTTTTACAGCTTCATGGTCTGGAGTTTATTTCTCTCAACAGTCAAAGCTTCTCCACGTCAGTTCCCCCACATCCTCTGTCCCAGCCTTTGCTATTACTTTTTCATCCTTTGTTTTTTTCTGTTTTCTTTCTCTAAGTGAAGTAACTGACAAAGAGAAGCCTCTACCTGCAGTCACAATTGCTCCTGAGCCCTAGCTGTTCCCTCTGTAACCCCTCCACACACAATTTTCCTTGGAAGCGTTGTGTAGGGAGTGTCATTTGTCTTTCTCCATCTCCTGTGCTCTTGAGAAAAAGATTCCGGACTGGGAGTAGCATGGAGTCATTACAGCTGCAATGCCTAAGGGCACATGCAGTGAAAAGTATGTTAGGAATGGCAATATGTTTTCTTGAGCTAACCAATGCAGGTGGCAGCAATGAGAAGCCTTTAGGTTCAGAGGGCTTTCCCTGAGAGATTTTTTTACAGGACAGTCAGCAGTTACAAAGGGGACATCTCTCCCTTGCTACCCCTGTGCTGTGTTACCTGATACATTAGTAATCACCACGCTAGCTTTGCACTTTCTTGTCACCTTTTGGTTTTGGTTCTTAGGAACATTCATGTGCCACCACACCATCACAACAAGCCTGTCTAGGTAAGGATCAGATATTTCACCCTATCTATAGATGCAGCTTCTCTATAGGTGGACACAAAACCAGCAGTATGGAAGCACCAGAGACTTGGTAATGTTCAGATTAGGCTGAATAGACACAGAACACTGTGCGAGTATAAACAAAATACAAAAAGGTGACACCTCAGCACTGTTATGGTAGGTAAGAGATATCTGAGGTCCTCTGTATCAGAGGCCTGGTTCCCTAGCAGGTGCTTATTTCAAAAGACCTTAGATATCTATAAAACAGCTGAGCTAACCACTCTGGGTTCCCCCTGCAACCGGGGGAGAGAAGCACAACTCAAGGGTGTGATTAATCTCACCTATAATAGGTCATTGTAATAGTAGGTCAGATGAACTCTTCCCTGGAAATGTTTGTTCCTCTCTCCTACAAAGAGGAGTCAGAGTGACTAATGCAGATACCAGCGCCTGCTTTGTAAATGTCTGCAGTAAGATAGAGGAATCCTGCCCTGTGTGCCCAGCTTGGCCCATAGCCAAAACACACTTAAATTGCTGGCTAAACTTAAAAGTATATTTGAGGTTACTCTTGAATTTGTATTGAGGGCAAAGTGTTTTCACTGATGCTAGGAGTCAGAAAGAAGGAAAGAAACGTGTGTTCGGGGTTTTTTTCTCCTATTTACAGGCAGAGTAAACTGAGAAACAGGGAGACAAAAAAACAAGCACCAGCACTGCCTGGACCAGGACTGATCATGTGGGCATGGAAAAGTAAAACTGGGAGTACTTATAGCTGAGGGCTGGTAGAAGGAGGTCTGAAGAGATCTTTGTAAATAGGTGTGATTGCATCAGAGGACATCTGACTTGTCCAGAGATTCTTCTTGCTCACAGAAGCAACCATCCAGACCAGTCAGCATGAGCATCTGGCACACATCTGTCCACACTGCTCAACTTCAGCCCACAGAACTTCCTACTGTCCTTCCCACCTACCCCTGACCCGTCCAGGACTCACCAGTTTTAATTACACTGGTGACTCTCCAGATTAGAAATCTCTCCAAGTTGCAGTCTGCTTCCTCCTCCATGCCAAAATGAAAAAGTCTGGATTTGCCATGCAGTAGCTGCTCCTGTCTATCCTGCTGTCAAAGCCCACCGGTGCCGGGAGCTGCAAGGTAATGTGAATGCAAGGTGAGAGAGGCAAAAAGTCACAGGCTTATGGTTTTGGTTAACTTGATGAACTTGGTGTGAGTAGCCCTCAGGAGCTCTGAACAGAAGAGCTAACTTGTACTTAGCTTCATTACACAAGCAAAACCACCTTAGCTATTGAGAAGAACCTATCTTGGTGTAATGCCATGCTGGGCTTTGGATGTCTGCATTTGCAAGAAGGCTAATTCCACTGGGTCCTCAACCCCCCCCCCCCCCCCCCCCCGCTGCTGATACTTAACAGCAGCTCAGGGCTGCCCTGAGGGAGTGCTCCTCTGGGGAGCTGTGACAGACAGGATCTGTCCCTTGGTCTGGGGGCCTCTGCTTTTGAGGTCCACAGGAAGGGATTTTGGCATGATGGGATGGGCAAGGTCTACAGGGAGGAAGGTGGCTCTGCCACCCTGGTGCCACATAGAAGGATTTTTTTCAGTGGTGGTGGACCACTTGGTTTAGCTATATGCTGGACAGCTGTAATTCTCCTTTTACATGACTTTTGGAGAGAAAGCCCCCTTCATTCTGTTTCTTCAGATCTGCATCTGACTATGAGCCATTGCCACCCTCCCATAGAGGATTAAGAAAGAGAACAGTGTGCACCCTTGGATCATGAGGTAAACTGGAAAAAGCCACCTATCCTTGCTAAACATACTTGTTCTGCATCAAAACTGTCAAACCATTTGGCAGATGGAAAAAAGTGAACAAACTGATCAAGTTGTGGCAATTCTGCAGCCAACACCTTTAAAGATCAACAGCAGGTAAAGCACTGCCCCTCCCATCATGATGTCCCTTTGGTAGAGATTACATGAGCTGTACTCTCAGTCTGCCTTGTTTTGAGCAAATCTCCAGGTTGTGTTTCAGCCTTATCTGTTGGTAAATGCAGTTTCATCCACAGGCCAGTCCCAGCTGCCACAGAGGGACGGGTGTGTTTTACCACCTGGGAATAGAGTGCTGTTCTTCAGGTTCAGTTTTTCACGTGAACAAATCTGTCTTTCAAATACAACTTTTGTAGCAAAGAGAATAGGGGAAAGAAAGAAAATAAAAAAGCCCAAGGAAACACATAGATAACTGAGCACTGTGAGTTATTTGTATCATCTGGCTTGTCGTATAAAGCCATTGCTAACTTTCTGTAATTTCCCCACAGGGTTAAAAAAATGCTATGAAACAGCATCTGTGTGAGGACAGGTGCCAGGACTAAGAGGCACGGTGTGTATTAACGCCACATAAATCTATACACTGAGTCTGAGTCACAGTACCATGAAAGTGCTGAAATGTGGCTTCACAAGAAAGATATAAAGGTATTTTACTCTGCTCCACTCATGAGGAAAGTCAGAAAAGGCATCCTCCCTTTTATCTGAGGTGTTAGGAATGATTTGCTCAGTAAAAACAGCCATCCACTTTGTTTATATGTGGAGTAAATGGTAAGGGAGAGAGATGTTATCTAACCAGAAACTGGAGCAGGAAAAGGTAGAAAAGAAAACAGCAGTCACCAAAGACGAACAGCCTGTGTGACACCCAGATTTTTATAATGAATGCTTGTAAATAGTTTTAGGAAAACGACAAGGCATTATCTGTCTTCCTCCAGCATTGTCCTCCAGCACTGGGAGAGAAAGAGAAAGGTGCAGAATAATCTGTTGCCGCCTAGAAAAAGTAGGAAGCTATTTTCACAAGAGACCAGTGGAATTAGGTTAAATTGCATGATATCTGTATTGAAATAATTTTACATGTCAAATCGTTGGTAGGCCAGTATTATTCTTTTCCGCAGGAGAGATGCATCTTTCTTCTGGGATCTGTGCCTACTACATGCTACATTGAGTACTCTGGCAGCTTTATTGATGTAATATGTGAGGTACTGGAAAGAATAAATGCTTTAAGAAAAAATGATCAGCCTGGGGACAAATAGCATTATTACTAGCTGCACTTTGCTAATTCTGCCTACTCAAAGGAAAGGAGGTAATCTGGAACAAAGTATGTGGCTACCGCCGGATGAAGAAATTCTGCTTGAAATTGCAACTTGCAGTGAGTGACTCACATTGCACAACAGCCGAGTTGTGGGTAGCACTAGCAGACTATTGCCTGTAATGAATACCGTGTGCAACCTAATGAATGAAGCACTGAATAAAGAGCTCTCTACAAGCTGCAGCTATGTGAATGACAAGCTTTTCATTTTAAGCTAGAGCCCTGTATCACAAATATTAGGTTTGATAAGCACATTTTTAAGATGTTCAAATCTACCTATAAGTAGGGTAGAGAACTGAGACAGTGGATATTGCATCCGATTTCTAGAGTTTCAGTCTGTCTGTAGCATTTGAGAGACTCAAAATGTACTTCTATAAAGGCAAACAGTAATCTCTGAAAAGTACGTTCCGTTTTGAGTTCAATGCCATGCATGGAAAGGATGTGGCTATTATTTTTATTCTAGTCCAAGCCTGTATCTTCAGATATTCCATGTATATCTTCCTGTTTGTAAGTGTTCTGCCATTACTCACCTGCAGTAGCACTGCACAGATCATGAACAAAAAAGCTTGCACAGAAGAATCGGGAGTGGATGGTGGGCTCTGCTGGCATTTACCTATGACTGCTGTCACAGCTTTTAAAATGGGACAGAATGGGGAAGAAAAGCAAGCCTATAAGACCTGTTGAAAAAAATCTAAATTAGGAAGGTTAGGAGCCTAAAGGTAAGAACTTAAGGGCTAAAGAAATGGATGGTTTCACTTACTACTCTGTCCAACTTGAAACATCTTGGAGAACTTTACAGAGGTTTACTTGCATAGCTACTATAGACTTCATCCAAATTGATTCCTTCCATAAATTTGAAGTCAGCTTTCTCCACACCAGGTCACTTGCCTCTCAAAAGACTGAAAGCACTTAAACTTCAAGCATCTAATAGAATACAGGTCCAGATCTCTCCTGTATTTCAGATTCAAATTGCTTTTCTTTTTTGCCTTAGCTTTGAATGCACTTTGCTTGACATAGGATCAGATTTGACCAGTTGCAGTACCAATGACAGAAGAATAAAATGAAAGAGAGGTAGAAAAGTACTTTTTGTCAAAAGCTAGCCCTACACTTCATTTTAAAATTTCATGACTCAAAGAATGTCAAATAGATTGAGCTCCCCATGGCTCCTCAGTGGCCCCCACAGATGCTTCCTGCCTTGATTTCAGTGTGTTTGTAGCCTTTTGTAGGTTACTTGCATCCTGCTCAGACGCTCAGACATCCCTTTACCAATATCCTGTGAACCCCTAGCTGTGTTTCCTTGTGAGTGCTCGGCTTCCCACAGCAGAAGGATGGGTTTGTGTGAGGCTGCTTTGCTGCAGCCAAGCACGCAGGCAGCTTGGCTCCCTGCACAATGATGCAAACTGTAGTAGATGAACCATCTCTTTCTGACCCAGGCAAATATATCTCTGGTAAATATAGTAATATTTCTCTTTGTTTTTTAGTGTTAGACTTTGTGTTTCAGTATATAGAGAAGGCAAGTGGCTTAGGCATGTAGAGCAGCAGCAAGACTGGGTGTCCACTGGCACCATTCACACATGGTTTATGCAGACTTAGCCTAGCCTCTATCCTGCAAGTGCATGACTTGTCCCTAATAACAGTATTAATAGTGATTCACTGCTTAAGCATGTGGTCGGCCACCAGTCACCTGTTTTTGGAACAGCCCAATCCCAAGCCAAATAAGCTTTCTAACTAGCAGTGATATGCCAGTACACCTGGTGCACTTCCTTGCAAATAGCTCCCTATATTTGTATGACATGAATCTTAACATAAACTTTATAGGAAGTTTTCCGCCAAATGTAACTGATTCTGAATTCCCTTCCCTCCTTTCCTCTCCAAATATTCTTTAACTCCTCAGCTGGGAACAATCCTTGGTCATTAAACCATAATGTTCAGCTATTGAGTTAGAAATAGGCTTGGCACAAGGGGTTACCTAAAGCTCACACAAACCAGTTTTTCTGGGTTGTGTGTGAGGAGTGTGGCTTAAAAGAGTGGAAAATTACCAGAAGCAGCACAAAGCCAGGTGTTAGTGGATAATCAGAAGGAAGGATCGCAGAAACAACAGGGAAGTCTAACCCAAGAGGATGAGAAAGACAAGCCGGCATTTAGAGGGGGGAGTTATAACAGGGTTCCTTTGTAAAGAGTGCAAAACATGAGTGACAAAGGCAAATCTAAGCTCCCTGTAAGACCACTTTGTCCTGTCCAAGCATAGTGAAGAAACTGAGGCAGAGTAATGTTCACAGCATATATTATTTCTATTTAAGAGCTATATATTTTTAATGCCGCTACATAAGCCTTTGGTCTTGGCTTTCTGTGTGAGGCATGTGCATGCAATGATATATGTGTAGTGTTTGTATGTGCATTGCATATGCACGTGCATCACCTCATGCAAATCCTCTGCCATTGAAGAGATAAGTGGTGAAAAGGAAGATTTTGCTTTCCGTCCTAGGGGAGGTGTTCAAAGCATGGGGGAGCTAGATGCTAGCACGAGTGTTGTGGGTAGGGAGGCAGATCATCATCTCTCAGACAGCCCGTTAGATAATGAACAGTATAGATACAAATTCATGAAGAGTTTACCCACTGTAATTGGGGTAACATATGGTCTCTTGGACTTCTTACTATGCCAAATAGGCAAAGCTTTTCCCTGGGGGCTCTTTACCTTCTCCTAACCTTGTCCAGCAGGACTGCACCAGTGCTTCTGTGAGCAGGGCTGCTGATCGGTTGTAGGGGATGTTGCATAGAGGTAATCCCATGAGGATTTATTTCCAGTGTCTTGTGAGTTGTTAGGGGAAGAGGTGAATCCCATTGTATAACTGTACCCCACTGATGGCATTAACTAGTTTTCTGCTGGCTGTGACATAGCTCAGGCTTAGACATCTACACTGCAGTTGGCCATGTTCAGTGAGGTGATTCCTTTCACCTGGGAGGTTTTTTATGACTTTACATAAAGGAGGCTACAGAAGTGCAAGATGTCATTAGCTGTGGTGGTGTCTTTCTATATAAAAAACGACCTGTTGAGGAAGCTGCTGAGCTAGGAGACAGGACTCCATTCACAGGACTGAGGACATCCCAAATGGTTTAGAGACTACTTATACACAGGAGAATGTATCAGCAGTGGTGGTGGCTCAACAGGGAGGCAGCCACCCTTTGCCATCACACCAGAGTTACCCTGTTTCCCGGGTGCTGCAGGGCAGAGGAAGGATGTCTGGCAGGGCACAGGCAGCCGCTCAGGAAGGGGAGGGCAGGCTGGGGAGAAGGGGAACAAAAGGAAATCCAATGATGGAAAGCAGAAGGGGTTATGGTCTTGTTTTTATTTTTAACAACAGGCAGCTGTGAATTTTTACGCAGGATTATTTTAGGTCTTGGGCCAGGCTGTTTCATGCTTCACTGATGCTTGAGTTTTCCCTCCAGTTGTCTGAATCCAAGTGATATTATTTGCAATTGCTTCAAGAAAGCAGAAGCTCAAGAGGGAGTGTCCCTGGTTAATGGCTGTAATTTCTGTGCTGTGGCTGCCCAAAAGCTATTAAGGCTCTGCTATCTTTGGCTGCGGGCCAGTGGGAAAATTTCCTTCCAGAATTAATTGCATTTCCTACCTTATAAGTATTCAGGGAGCAGTGAGCAGGTTCACAACAAGTATATCACCTCGCAAGTAAATAGCGACGTCTTCTCATGTGCGTGGTAGAAGGGCAACACAAGCAAGAAGACAGACATGCTACTGATTTTCAAGCCTCTGTCCATAGCCAAAACTAGTAAAGACAGGTGAGAAAAAGAAAATAGCTGCAGTCTTAGCCTCATTCTTTTTTCCAGTATGGAAGAAGTGGAGGCTGCTTCTAAAAACATTATTCACAGCGACGTGCAGAAGCTGAGAGCTCTTTGCTTTGCTGCTCAAAAGGAAGGTATGCAAGAAAACTGCAAACTCAGGGTCTTTGGCTTCATTTTATTTAAATGTTATTTTTATAGAGGTACCTTGACTGCTTCTATATTGTATGGTGAGTAGGTGCACAGATTTGAACTTGCCCCTTACCTACACGTTTGGGTGCAGCCTTTGAGCAAGGCTAGCTGAGCTCAGACTGTCCCCAGCACAGGTCCCTTGCTTGCAGCACAGGGCAGGAGAACCGTGTTATTCCCTGCCTAGTCCACTCCCATGTGTCACATGTGTTTCTGTCACACCAGCCACTGGTGGGAGTGCCATCTGCAGCAGGATGCCAGGCCACACATCACAAAGGCAGATGTGAACTTTCAGGCAGTTGTAGCACATCCCACCAATGCAATATGAGGGGTGCACTGCACAGAGCTTGTGGCCAGTTCTGGTGACCAGTGTGGCCCTGGAGCAGGGAGCACAACAAGCCCTGTGCCTGGCACCAAAAGGCACTGTCTGGATTTGGCAGATTTGTGAGGTCTGTTCATGAAAAACAGCTTGTAAAGCTAAATGGCATGATGGCTGTCCCTTATCATGCTCTTGAGGCAAGGAGCTGTGCCAGCCACCCCCTGGCATGGGCTTTATCCATGTGGATGTCCCAGGTCTATGCAGAGCAGCTGCTCCTTCCCCTTTGCAGGGAGAGAAGGAGGCATTGCCCAAGAAAGCTTCCTCCTTCCATTCCTCCCTCTCTGTATAATGAGCTTACACGGTGGACTGTAATCTGGCCCTATAGATTTCTGCTTGGTAACTTTGGTATTTTTATTAGTGGGCACATTAGACATTATGTATTAATAACATTTTAATTAGATGCATTCAACAGACCTGAAATGGTGGCTAAGATAGCAAGAACCAGGCAAAGGGGAAGAAAGTATAAAGAGGAAAAGAAAGAAGAAAAAAAAGCCCAAACCAGCAAAATCCCTTTCTTTTCCTCTTTCTTTTAACACCGAAGTGCCAAATAGCTCAATGCTGAGACCTTTTGTAAGGTCTCTGCCATGAAAATGTTCATGCTAAAAAATATACCAATTTATTAAAGCACTGGGCTCATTTTATCGACTGCCTCTTGATCTCTTCCTTTACAAGGGAACAAATACAAATAGAAAATGAACTATTTGTGTAACATAAATGGAAGCAGGAAATGCTGCTACTGCAAAGTTCTATGTAGCCAGATACAGTCCTCTGGTTCAGCTCTATTCAATTTTGCTCTATTGCACCAAGACAGATGTATAATATTATTGATAATATTTGTACATGACAGGTTGGATAAATGCATTTAATGATATTTGAGAAGGAGCCACAATCCTCTTTCTTCACCTGTCAAACAAAAAGTAATTCATTCAACACCCCTAATGAGCTTGGGTGACGACCCATGGTACAGGGCCCATGCTGAAAACATACATTGGACTCAGCATCTGACCAGTGTTATGAGCGTGGGCCAGATCCCCAGAGAGATCCAGATGTCTGACTGATGTCTTATATCCTACATAGCTACTCGGTTGCATATAACCACAAGATAACGTCAGTTCTTTAGGGTCTGTGTTTCTGTCTCTGAAATCACTGAAGTACCTACTCTGCCATCTCTACATATGCATATGCCCATCCTTGCCAACATCTTGTGCTTGATAACAAATGGGAATCACAGACTTTGGCTACTTCACCTCCATTACCCAGCACAGAAACTTATGGTGGGATAACAGGAATGAGATGCCATCTTAAACCCAGCAGCTGTGGGGAAGCCCACACATGCAGTGTGAACACTCTTCCCATACCTTCCCCACAGAGAAGCAGGGATGGGACTGTCCACCACAAGGGGCTCATGGAACTCATGATGTGTAGAGCCCTGGTAGACAGGCACGCTATTGCAATCTCTCCTAGCTAAACTGTTCTGCTTGGCATAAATAATTAAATGCTATTAGATCACCCAAGAAGAAAGTGAGATTAGCATGGGAAGGCACTCTCCTGGGAGACAGACTAGTTAGACTGAAATCCCTGTTTGGATATTTAATTATTTATACCGAATGGGACATTTTTGACAGAAGAGATTAAGAGACGCCCACCTAATTTAGTAGCCTGCTTATCACCATGTTTAGCAGCAGTCAGGCAGAACATTAACATGACTACTAGTATATATCTGCTGGTATACATGTATCTGGTTTTTTGTTTACCATTCTCAAGTTGGTAAAAAAGGGCACAATGTTTGCTTTGTGCACAGCTCTAAAATCAGTAATGCAAACAGCGTTGTTATAACAAAACATGAGTAATTCTCTAGTAAGAAATCATCTGACTTCCAGTCATAGCCACTGAATTTGTAAGATTATGCAGATACACAGAAATGATTGAGTGCTTTGCAGACAAGTGAAATTTAAAATTTGTATTTTCTCCTGTGGCATGCAGTGAAAGAGGCAGTTTACAATGTGAGAGCGGTCATCCATACCAAAAAAGAAATTACAGATTTGATGATTTTGTTAGAGATGCTCTAAATTTGAGCTACATAAACAAAAGGATCCCATTTGTGTGATGGAAAATGTTTATTTAAATTTCAGAATTTGCTTCCTTTATCTAACATCAACCAAATGACCTTGGTGTTAAAATATTGCTGGTAAACATGATTTAGCTAGTGCGTGCTGCAAGTGGAAATAACTATTGTTGGCTGTTTGCATGACAACGGAGAGTTGATGTGACAGCCGACTTGGCTGAACATGGCGTAGCTGTATTAACCCACGGTAGCAAAGTGTGGTGAAGTCCAGGCTGTGGTTACTGGAAAAGCATTGCAAAGATGAAGATCTGGGATCCCATGGGCAGACAGCTCCCACTGCTCACTAAAGCCAGAGTGAGCTGTGATTTTTGGGGAATATTTCTGGAGTGGTACAGCTCACTGAAACCAGGGTTTTTCAACAGGCTTGGGGTATAACAGTCACACTTTTTTATCACTGTGCACAATCCTGCTGAGGTTGCTGGGCAGCCAAGGGGCATGGCTGGCCAAGGGAGCACTCCGAGACAAGAGGGTACAGCTGTGTCTTTCACATCTGCCCTGCTCTGATTCCCCAGAGTTGCATAGCTCCATCAGACCCTACAGCTGATCTCACACACCAGCTGTCTGAAGCCAGCACATTGCCACTGCTGTCACAGTTGCTGTCACAACCATGTAGACTCCAAGCTCTCAAGACCTTCATTTCTCTCCAGGTCAAGAGGACTGCTTGTATTTTCAGGTGTGGCTAGAGCTTGAGAGGGACCACAGAGCAGAACTGCACATAGTGACTGTTCTTTTATGTTACGAACTGCACTGAAATGTTGTTAAAATATGAAGAAATAGCACTGGTGCTGTTAAGCAGAAGGTACACTGCCTATGTCAGGAAAGCCGTTTATCTCAACGCTTTCAAACTCCGAGAAAATCTGGAAACTGCTTAAAACAGACACATATTCTGCTCATGTAATTTATTTTGCCTATAAGGCTCTCTGATTTCATTCCTTCAGTGCTATTAGCACTTCTCCTGAACAATTTCCTTGTTAAAGCACCAGTCAGAGAGCTTTTATGTGCTTGTTATTGCTAAGAAGACTTCTTTGCATATCCATCACATATGATTTCCCTTATCTGTGTTTTTCAGACTATATCTTGGCAGGAATATACCACAGGGCAATACCAGTGTTCCTAGTTTCTGATTAAGCCACTAGCCACATCACTGTGCAAACCTTCAATAACACCATGCCACATTTTATGTTTACATTAGACAAACAAGCCATTTGAGGTTGTTTCCCAAAGGAGAAAATGAGAAAGCTGGGGATGAGGGTCACTGTCCCAGTTTCGACCTCACTCACCACAAAAAAGGGTCAGAAATTTGTAAAAGGATGCTAATATTATCTGATTTTAACAGTAGAAAGCAGAAACGCGAAAATGTTCTGAGCACTACTCTTGTAGACAGGACTCAAAGTGAGCAAAAATGGCTCTAGGTGACAAAAACTTCCAGGTGTTCCTTCGAATTCTGGTTTGCACAGCCTAAAGGTAGGGTGCAGGATCACATTTATTAGTATCTAGTTTCCTTACATCTGCTGCTGCACTTTAGAAATACTTATGCTTTCTTGCACCTTCAAACTGGGGATGAAGAAAGGTGGAAACAAAGGTCAAAGCAGAAGGAAATCTTCCTTCTAGGAGCTTCTGTGCTTTGCCGTAATTGCCTCTTCTGCTCCCTCCTCAACATGAAGGTTATATAAAGTTCTCTCAGCTTCGTGGCAGTCTGAAAATGGGATTTAGCTTTTTATAGTGAAAATGGGGCTGATGCTATGATCAGAAATGAGAGGACAATTGCAGTGTAAAATTGGCTTGCATGTACGCGGCAGACTGGATGGTGATGTGAAAGGAAGATTGTGAGGGCTGATTTGATTAAAAGGCTGTGAAAGCAGCTCCTGAATGGGTATGTCTGGAATGAAAAGGCATCTGGGGGAACAATTTTCCTGCAGGGTGGGGCTTTTGGTGTTTGTCTTAGCATATGCTAGCTACAGAAATGCTAGGATTTAAGAGTGCACATATCTTTACATATGGGACAAGCCATATTTTCAAAGGTGTGCATGGGTACATCAATAATTTCAAAGATTTTTGTTTTATTTTGTGAAGGTAAGGGAAATTTTGGATTTCCTTTTAAAGGCACAGTGATATTTTAGGAGTTCTGTACAAGACCTTTTCAGTATCGGTATATAGCATCTATCTACAACAGGCCTTATCATATTATCATTTAATAAAATGTTTGCTATTATAATAAATACAGTCCAGAACACGCAAAATTCATGAAGCTTACAGCATCATGTGAATGCATTTTATATTCAGACATTATGATGTGTTCCAACCCCTGGGACTCTCAGATGTGGTCACAGTGCAAACTGTTATTCTGACAGAAGCACTGTGCACTGGCACCATGCTGCCAGCAGGTGCCTATGTTTAAAGACATGACCCAAATTTTACATATTGCCACAGATATTTAAAGAAGGGAAACTGAAGCACATGTTGATTCATAAAATGCACTGGCCTTTAATTTTTCTTTTCTGTGTAATCTCTAATCAACTTGAAATTGTCTTTCTAAGGAGTTATTTGCTACCACAAACTCCAATGCTTTATTCATGAACATTGTTGATTTGCCTGGGCAAAACCATTCATAAATCATTACTCACATAGCTGAAATTTTTGTCAACATCTTTCATTTCCAATTTGTGTCAGGACAGGGCTTGCACTCACTTGAGTGCACAGAGTGACAGGTTGAAACCTGAGCAGGGCTTAAAGTGATTTCCACGCAAAGAGAGCTCTTCTCCTTTGGTGGGAAGTACATATGTGTGATACTCAGCAAATATTCACCATATTTATTGAGCATAAAATTGCCTTCATTAGATGAATTTGTATCAGCAGAGTTATTATTCATATGTGAGAGACATAAATAATAGATCCAGAAGACCCCTGTGTGCTGCAGTATAAAAGACACATGATATATATGGATTTGCGTGGGGAGAATTAGTGCTATGCAGTGATTTGTTAAAGAAAATGTGTAATTTAAGGAACAATCATTTCTAAGAATGGATAAAAGGGCCTTTAAGTAGGAATCTTGTATCAAGTGGAAGTGGTACAGACTGACTAGTAAGAGTCTGATTTATATTTAATGAGAAAGAAGGAGTGCAAAAACAAGCCTTTCAAAAGCTAGGAAAAGCAAGCCTGTCCCTCACCCAAACCTCAGGAAACAGGGTCAGGCTCCAGGGGAAAGAAAAGGAATTTATGTAAATAGACAAACTCCAGCCGGAGGTTTAGTTGAAATATTTGATCCTCTAAAATCTGAAACAAAAACCTTCCGCAGAGCTGGCTGCCTAGGTTCTGGGGCTTGGTAGAGTAATATGTTCCCTTGTGTTTTTATTCATGTCACCGTAATGAAAGCAGACTTGCTTTTTTAATAATATATACTTTATATAATTTATCACATAGTAAGAGGAACTGAAATGAACATCATTTGCAGCAGGTTTATTTAAAGGGAGCCTCATACTAAAGAGAGTGCCCATTAGAGCTGTAAGGGTTTTTCAACACAAGGAATGGAAAAATTAGCAGAAAGTACATTTTCATTGTAAGCAAAATACCTTTGTAAGTCTCATGTCTCCTGCCCTGTAAACGGATGGAGACGTTGCACTGGCAAAGTACATGCTAACCCTTGGGATGTCATATGGCCAAAACCCAGGAGCTGGAAACCATGAGTTATTTTATGACGAATCGTATCTGTGAATACAAAGCAAAACAGACTTTGCTTTGGCATTTCCCTGAGCAATTTCTGGGTGTAAAAGGGGCCTGTCTTGTCACACCATCCCTGCCATACAGATATTGGAGGAGCTGTCAGCCCATTTGACACCTCTTTCAGCAGCTCACGCAAAGGATAGCCATTAGTTGCTGCTGGCAAGCAGAAGTCGATTTATCCCCATAACAAAAGGCTACAGACTGCAGCTGGATCTGGAGAATAAGTAAGTGGGAACAATTCAGGAGTAGAGGAAGTCAAACTGTAGTAATGTCCCTGATAAAATGTTACTTGTCATATAAACATTTGGGATGGATTTTCTTCCATCATCTTGTTCTAAGACTGATCCAAATGATCACAGCAACCATTTGCTGCTGACTACTTTTATGTCTTGTATAACAAAACACCCCACAGCATGTCAGAAACCAGCTGATCAGGGCAGGAAACATTTGCCCTGGATATTAAAGTAGATTCCTGCCCTGCAGTTCTGTTAAAACATGAGAAAGTCACACACATATCTTCCTCTCTCCTTGCTTGTCCTACTTAATATGGCCCCTTTGCAGTATGCACAGGACACCTCATTGCAATAGAAAGCAAATAATTTAGGATTTAGCTGCCCTTCCACACATGCCTCTTCCACAGATTGCTTGGTTACAGACCTCTACTTAGCAAAGCTAAATGACAAGGGACACCACAACAAGTAGCAGTGTATTTTTCATGCCTCAGCTATTAAGTCCTTCTGCTATGGGCTGCTTATGTTCCAGCTCTCCAAATGAATGTAAGCTTAGAATTCAGCTGCCTGATTTACAAGTGCAACGAAGCCTTAATCATGTTTACTCCATTATCAACTTTGCACTGTTTGCATTGTGTTTCTGTCCCTATCTGACTGCAATGAAAGAACACAGTCCTCCACTAACTTTTGTTTATTGTTCTCAATGTTATTTTGGTGAATGGAAAAAGAAAAGGCAAAATGACAGACTATATAACATCTAACAGCAAATATTATCAACATTTTTTTGTGGTAGAAATAGGTCCCGGACATGAGGAGGAGTTCTGTGAAGCTTGGAAATACAAAGGATGAAATGCATATACCTTCATGCCATCCTGGTGTCACAGCAGAAGCAAGGTCTTTTTTTTAGACACCTACATTTCCCTTGATGGTGGGAAATGCAGCCTTAAAAAGTAGAGAGTTCTATGAAAATGATAAGGAAAGGTGGGCCGACTTTGGTGGATTATTGTTATACTAGAACAAAACTCATTCCAGAAGATGAATGCCAGCAGCCATATGAGCATGCAGCTGGACAAAACATGTGTTTCATGAACACAGTGGGAAGTGACCATATGCACAAAGAATCCTAATTCCTTTGTTTAAAACTAAACATGAAACTAACAGGAAGCCTTCGGAGGGATTAAAACCAGAGCCTCACTGCAATACCTGATAACCAAACAGGTACAAGCTGCTTATACATGATTAAAGTTTGCATAACAGAAGATCATGACACCTAAATTTTTTTTTCTGGAAGTCAAAATGTTTTCATTTTTAAAAGTGTGCACAAGCCAGCAGGAAGCAATCCATTTGAGAGACAAACCAAGGATAGAGGTGTCCATTGCTCCAGAAGCAGGTGTAAGACTGGGACAGTAGACATCCTCATGGTTTTATGGGACTCTGTGAGTATTAGGGACCCCTGCGACCAGCTGAGCTGCAATTTCAGCTGCAGATCTTTATAGCCCACCACATTAATTTATTTTTTTTTTAATTAAGAAACATGAACTGGGACCTAGTAGTAATTAGCTGGAGCTCTAATAGTAGAACTACACAGCAATGTTCAAACATGGACTTGCTTATGCTAGTAAAACACACTTTGAAAGCCAATGCTTTCAAATAAAGCAGAGCAGGAAGTATTTTCCTGGGTCTGTACAGTTCTCTGCCAAGAAGGATCTGACTTTCTTAAGAATTATAAATTGTCCCAGTACCTTCTAAGTTAATTAACTGTGTAATGGACCAGGTGTTACTCTGTGATTAGTTTGTGCACAGGATCTTTAACTAGCACAGTGAAGAGAGACAAAGCCCTAGCAGGATGCAGAGCTACCTCCGCTCCTATTTGTGTGCCTATAAGGAATCTGAGCAGGATTCAGACCTCAGCACTAACCACAATAATACCTGTAGCTTTGGGGGAAGGATTCAGTTTACCTAATTCAAGTTGCTTGGCAGGTAGGTGCCCGGCCTAAGATAGTTGTGTGTGTTCTTTCTGTAGTTAGTGGAGAGGTGGTAGGGAAGAAAAAGGAAAGAGAAAGGGGAAACCATTTAATGTCACACAGTTTTTGCAGGAAGTATTAATGCTGAGAAACAAGTGCACTTTAAGGTAGTCTTCCCACCCCTCTTCTGCCTGGTGACCTCTGTCTCCCTGCCGTGCCTCAAGGTTGTTCCCCACAGTGATGTGACCTTAATGAAGTGAAGTGAGTCGTGCACACACTCTTACCACACAGAAGAAGCTAGGAGGAAACAAGGACTGTGAAAGAGTTGAAAAGTAAGCTGTGTGAGAAGGGGCAGTTGCAAAACTGTACAGGGAGGTAATGCACAATTTGCTTGAAGTACTGAAGGCACCTCTTGTCTGACTGGTGCCCCAGTGTCTCAACAATAACTCAAGAAAAGCAATGTTCTTGCTTCAAAAAGCAAATAATTGCTATGAAGGAATTTCCTTTGTTAGTTTTTGTCTTCATGTCTTAAATCTAATTGAGTTTCACTATGATTAGCAGTTGCAGACCTTAATTCAGGCACTTAACTGTTTAATCTAGTCCTAAATTCAGATTTTAGAGGTAAGATAATTAAATCTAGACTTCTGATGAGAAAAAACACAAACACGAAAAGAAAAACACAAAACCCTTATGTTCCACCCATTCCCTGGCAAAAGCAGCATTTTGACAGAGAATTCTGCCTTCTGATTTTCTGCTGCTAGACTTTGGCTACCATCAATCATATTAGTACCTCACTCCATTTCAGAGGAACTAACTGTGGGTCAAGTTAAGCCTCAGCAAGGACAAGTGAGAAAGAACTTGGGCCTTCAGTGGCTACATGTGGAGGGGGAAAGAAAGAAATTACTCTTTTGGTAATTCAGCTTAGATTTTTCTCTCATTTGTTTATTACCATTTGAGCCCCACAAAGGTTTTACTAACCCTAATCCTCTTATTAAACAAGATCCTGCAGTCACGCATGTGGGTGAAACTCCACAGTAGTTCCACTAGAGCTCCTGCTGCTGCTTTATTCACTTGACCAGGCAATTTTTACTCACATGAACACATCTAGAACACATTACTTGCATGAATAGCTCCAGATTTTTCTTCTAGGCTGGCAGGCTCAGTACCAGGTTTAGACACCTGCATTCACTTGACTACAGTGTAGGCACTGTGAGCCTGATGTACAAGCTCCTGCTGTAGGCAGTGGAGAGCTGAGTCTTGATTAATTGCCTTCATTATCTGACAGGGCCAAAGACCTATTTGATTACTTTTGGAATGCCTAATGGTGCAGAGCACTTAAATTCAAGCAACAGACTCACAGACTTGAGCCCTGATCAGTTCAGCCAAGGGAACTTAAAGAAGGCTTCATGGCACAAGCAAGGTGCTCAGCTGAGGGTGAAGTCAAAAGGGTCTCTAGACCCCTTGAACTGTGTACTGTCTGGACCTTCATGACCACAGGCCCGTAGCACGTCCAAGTCATTTTACTGAGTTGGGCTATTGCTGTGGCAAGTGAATGCTGCTCTCAGAAACAGTCAGTTCGAGTTGAATTTAATTTTACTTTTCTAGTGAATGCACCTTTGTCATTCCTGCCTCCTCAGGCAGGGAAGTCCCTGCTCTGCTGCATAGAGCAGGCCCTGATGTTTCTGTAGGTTGAGAAGCACTTAGTGCCTGGCACAAAACTGGAATCACCAGCAACCAGCTGAGGAGTTTAGGATTTTTGGAGACTTTCCCTTAATGAGGCATCAAGTATCTTTCTTGGGCAGGGGCTAGGTCTGGAATAGCTCAGAGCCACTCTGCCTCAGGTGAAGTTACTGCCCATACCTGGACAAAGAGGTCCCAAACAACCTTGAGCAAACCACATGGTGCACCTACCCCTTATGGCTTATAGAGGCTAAGAAATGTGCTTGAAAACTGTGATCTCAGGCCCTGTTTTACAATCTAGTTTCATTTCCTAGAACACTAGGACACATCTGTATCAGCTTTCCATGTACAACTTGTCTTCTCCATTCCATTATTTTATTGGTGGACTGCTATGGCATAGTTATATTAAGCTGCTCTTGCTGTATACAGGTGTTGTGGCAGAAAGAGGTTCTGGCATACCTCTGTGCTCTCAGGGGGGCATGGGGTTGCTTTTCAGTTCCTGGAGATCTGGGATGTCTTCAGAACAAGAGAGACGCAAAAACCTACAGGCAATTTTTGGGAGTGCCTATCAGATACCTGCAGGGCTGCAGTCCTTGTCCCACAGAAAAAAGAGCATGTCATACACCTGGGTTTGAAATAAAGCTGGTTCTGACTTATGGGACTCACATAGTTTTCTTGTGCTGCACCAGGCAGGACATGAAGTGAGGTAGCCAGGAGACAACTCTGGCCTAGAAGCCATGCAGCTATGTTAGTGCATTTCTGTGTTTGAACTAATAGATCCTGCTTTACAGCATGCTCCTTTGCTTGTGTTTAAGTTGAGCATGTTTTTGGGGCTGGTTGATGTCTGGTACCTGAGGAGATTGAAGACAGATGAGAGAGCTTGTATCTGCAGCTGCTTGCATAGGTAGAAGGGTCTATCCCTTACTTCATAGCCTTCTCTAAGTACTTTTCTGCTCCCAAGGAAATGGATCTATTTCACAGTGTGAAGACCTCAGTTATTACAGCTGTAGGGAGTTGCATCAGAGGGGCAGATGTACTGGGAAGATAAAAAAGATGCTGGAGCCCCTTCTCCATACCCCCAGGCACTGTGGAAATTCATGGTCATGATGAGGCCGCACAGGTTCATCATTTGGCTGCTGCCATCCTGGAGCTCTGAGATGGATGCCTACACCAAGGTAAAAAGACATATAATATATACGGAGCAGGTACAGAGGAACTACAGAGCAGAAAGTCATGGAAGTTCTGTGACTTTCCATGTATAACAGGAGACACTAATGTTCCCAGTTTCCACTGCTTTAAGCCTCAGAGCACTCTTGGTCAGAGCGCATCTTCTCTAGTTTGAAGACCAGAGGGGGAATACACCATTCTTTTTCATTTGTTCCGCTGGCTGATCTACTTTGCTATTAAAAAATAGGACTTGCCTTAAAAAATAGAGCATTTATAAGTTGGAGACAGTTAAATCTGACCTAAGTAAAATTCAAGAGTGCGTGAACTGTGCCCATTCCAAGATCATGTTATTGCCCACAACTTATCAAGTATTATTGCTTCTGGCAGTGTCTGTCCCTGAAATAAAAGGACCTCAATTTAAAGAATCACTTAGTTTCTCATATAAACAATGCTGAAATATTAAAACATATATGAGAAATGAAGGCTCCACCTGTCTTGTAAAAATAAGTCTTGGTGGGACTGGCTTCCTGATGGGAAATCCCTTGTTCATCTGGGAGGGTCACTTGTCATCACTAGTGATGGGAAAGAGACAGTCTGTCCTGACGCCTCTCCCAGTCTGACTCACAGGGTAGAACAGCTTCATAGTAATAGGGATCACAGCAATCACAACTTAGAGAACCATAGAATCATAGAACAGTTAGGGTTGGAAAAGACTTAAAGATCATCTAGTTCCAACACCCCTTCATGGTCAGAGACACCTCCCACTAAACCATGTCACCCAAGGCTCTGTCCAACCTGGCCTTGAACACCGCCAGTGATAGAACATTCACAGCTTCCCTGGGTATCCCACTCCAGTGCCCCACCACCCTCACAGTAAAGAACTTCTTCCTTATATCCAATCTAAACTTCCCCTGTTTAAGTTTTAACCCATTATCCCTTGTACTGTCACTACAGCCCCTGATGAAGAGTCCATCCCCAGCATCTCTATAGAGCCCCTTCAGATACTGGAAGGCTGCTATGAGGTCTCCACACAGCCTTCTCTTCTCCAGGCTGAACAGCCCCAACTTTCTCAGCCTGTCTTCATACCGGAGGTGCTCCAGTCCCCTGATCATCCTCATGGCCCTCCTCTGAACTTGTTCCAACAGTTCCATGTCCTTTTTATGTCGAGGACACCAGAACTGCACACAGTGCTCCAGGTGAGGTCTCACGAGAGCAGAGTAGAGGGGCAGGATCACCTCCTTCGACCTGCTGGTCATGCTCGTTTTGATGCAGCCCAGGATACGGTTGGCTTTTTGGGCTGCAAGCGCACACTGAAGCTGGCTCATGTTCAGTTTCTCATCGACCAGCACCCCCAAGTCCTTCTCTGGAGGGCTGCTCTGATTCTCTTCTTTGCCCAGTCTGTAGCTGTTCCTGGGATTGCTCCGACCCAGGTGTAGGAGCTTGCACTTGTCATGGTTAAACTTCATGAGGTTGGCATCAGCCCACCTCACAAGCGTGTCAAGGTCCCTCTGGATGGCATTCCTTCCCTCCAGCGTATCAACCGAACCACACAGCTTGGTGTCATCGGCAAACTTGCTGAGGGTGCACTCAATCCCACTGTCCATGTCAGCGACAAATATGTTGAACAAGACTGGTCCCAACACCGATCCCTCAGGGACACCACTCGTTACTGGTCTCCAGGTGGACATTGAGCCATTGACCACAACTCTTTGTGTGTGGCCATCCAGCCAGTTCTTTATCCACCGAGTGATCCGTCTATCAAATTGATGTCTCTCCAATTTAGAGACAAGGATGTCGCTTGGGACAGTGTCAAATGCTTTGCACAAGTCCAGGTAGATGACATCAACTGCTCTACCCCCGTCCATCAGTTCTGTAGCCCCATCACAGAAGGCCACCAAATTGGTCAGGCAGGATTTCCCCTTAGTGAAGCCATGCTGGCTGTCACCAAGCACCTTGTGTTTTTCATGTGCCTTAGCATGCCTTCCAGGACAATCTGCTCCAAGATTTTGCCAGGCACAGAGGTGAGACTGACTGGTCTGTAACTCCCTGGGTCATCCATTTTCCCCTTCTTGAAAATGGGGGTTATATTTCCGTTTTTCCAGTCATCGGGAACTTCATTTGAGTGCCATGATTTTTCAAATATGATGGCCAGTGGCTTAGCAACTTCATTTACCAGCTCCTTCAGGACCCGTGATGGATTTCATCAGGTCCATTGGACTTGTGTACATTCAGGTTCTTAAGATGGTCTCGAACCAGATCCTCTCCTACAGTGGGCCCAAGGTCTTCATTCTGCCTTCCAAGACTTGGGTGGTGTGGTCAGAGCCTTTGCCAGTGAAGACCGAGGCAAAGAAGTCATTCAGAACCTCAGCCTTCTCCAAATCCAGGGTAGCCAGTTCTCCTGATAGCTTCCGGAGGGGGCCTACGTTGTCCCTAGTCTGTCTTTTATTTGCTACATACCTATAGAATCCCTTCCTGTTATCCTTAACATCCTTAGCCAAGTTTAATTCTAACTGTGCCTTAGCTTTCCTAACCTGGTCCCTAGCTTCCTGGACAACATCCCTGTATTCTTCCCAGGCAGCCTGCCCTTACTCCCACCTTTTATAAGCCTCATTTTTCTTTGAAGTTTCCTCAACAGCTCCTTATCCATTCAAGGAGGTCTCCTGGCCCTCCTGCTGCACTTCCTTCTACTTGGGATGCAACACCCCTGAGCTTGCAGTAGGTGATCCTTGAATATCATCCAACAGTGTTGGGCCCCCCTGCCCTATAGGGCTATATCCAATGCAGGTTCCTGAAGAGGCCAAAGTCTGCTCTCCTGAAGTCCAGGGCCGTGAGCTTGCTGCACGCTCTTCTCGCTGTCCTGAAGATCTTGAATTTGACCTTCTCGTGATCACTGCATCCAAGGCTGCCCTGGAGTGCCACATTTCCAACGAGCATTCCCTGTTGGTGAGCACAAGGTCAAGCATGGCACCTCTCCTTGTCGGCTCCTCCATTACTTGCAGAAGGAAGTTGTCTTCCACACAATTGAGGAACCTCCTGGATTGCTTGTGCCAGGCCGTACCATCATTCCAACAGATGTCAGGGTGGTTGAAGTCCCCCATGAAGACAAGGGCCTGTGAGTGTGAGGCTGTTCCTATCTATCTATAGAGTGCTTCATTCACAGATTCCTCTTGGTGAGGTGATCTGTAACAGATCCCCACAATAATGGCTCCCATAGCTGTTCTCCCTTTAACCCTGACCCACAAACTCTCTGCCGACTGCTCACCTGTCCCCAGACAGAGTTCCATACTCTCCAGCCTATCCCTAACATAAAGGGCAACTCTCTCTCCCTGTCTGCTGGGTCTGTCTTTTCTAAAGAGTCTGTAATCTTCCATTCCAACACTCCAGTCATAGGAGTCATCCCACCATGTTTCTGCAATGCCTATTATATCATACTGTCATAGATGTGCACACATCTCAAATTCCTCTTGTTTGTTCACCATACTATGGGCATTTGTACAGAGGCATCAGAGCTGAGCTCCAAATCAAGCCAGCTCATTGGCTGGAGCGGCTGGAATATCTCTACATTGCTCAGAACATTTATTATAGGTGCTGGCAACTGACTGGGTGTGTTGGGATGGAATGATGCCCCCCTCCCCCAGCACATCCTTAAAAAAGCATCCTTTAACCTTTATCCACCACATCCTTTAAAGCATCCTTGACCAGTCTGGCACAAACCGCTCCTTACCAGCTTCACCAGCCCCCAGTAGACCTGGCCTACTAACTTGGGTCCCTTGTTCAAGACACCCAAACCCCTGACTATGGCACCACTGTTCTAACCATTTATTAACCTGGCCAATCCTCCTAGCCTTTTGGGGGTCCTCCCCTGTATCCTGGAGAATTGACGAAAAGACAATTTGGCTCCAGGGCCCCTAACCACCTCTTCCAGGGCTCTGTAGTCCTTATTCATGTTCTCCAGGCTACTGCTGTCTATATCACTAGCACCCACATGGATCACTAGAAGTAGATAATAGTCAATGGTGCTTACTAGAGCAGGCAGCCTCTCTGCAACATCCCTGATCCGTGCCTCTGGTAGGCAACACATCTCCCTTGAAACGGGGGACTCCATGACATTATTTTATTGTACTGCTGACCTTGTGGCAGAGCACAACACTATGCATAAGGCTACAATCCCCTTGGCTTTGAAGCACAGGTAATGCCATAGAAAAGGCTGGGCACTGGGAATCTGTGCTCCATCAATAAACTGCCCTTTTGCATGTGTATTCTTCACTCCCCCTTCTGTATAGCTGTCACGTAACCTTTTTGGCACTATTCCCTTATGTGTTTTTTCAGCACATAATGGAGCAAGGCCTGCTATACAAATAATTACATGCTGTTAAATATAGATGTTCTCTTCTGTGATGCCACCAACCACCAAAAAAAGTGTACCTCACTGTTTTGAAACTACAATACAGTATTAGAGGAACTAAACAGTTAAATTCTGATGGAATCAGACATTTTGCTCCAACACTTCCCCTTCCCTTTGTTTCTAAACTTGCTTTCCTGTCATATGGTATCCTGTCCCCACCCCATGCCTCACTGCTGGCTGCTGACCTCATAGTATTTATATGTGCGTGGAAGCATGGCAGCTAGCCTCCAGGAGCATCACTGCTCTCCACAGCAAGGCTTGGTGATGCTGAGGCATTTTGATGTTGCTCGTGCTCTCTTCCTGGAAAGGAGGGTGGTTTTCAGGCTCAGCATCCTTGGCCCAGAACCTGAAAATCTGTCCCTGAACTTCCCACTGCTGTGGCCTGGCAGAGCTCCTCCACAATGGCAGGAAGGAGCTGGCTGAAGTCCTCCTGTTCTCATGTAGCCAGCACGTCTGTGGGCATTTGTTTCTAGCCCGTGTGCCTGCAGACAGCATGTTAGGAGAAACATCAGGAATGCATCCAGCCAGCATTTATTGAATTGTAAATAACAGAGAGAGCAAATTGCTAGTAGCAGGCAGGTTCTCTCCCTGGGCAGGTATAACGCCAGAGCAAAAGGGGAACAGAGCAATGTGGGACATGCAGGTATTATAGGAAATGTTGGCAGAAGCCACAGTGAGACCAGGGATCAAGCTGGTGGGATGCATTTTTGGAATTGTTTGGTCGGAAAGGATTAGTGCTGGTGTGGGGCTGCTGGACTTAATGCTGCTCAAAGTGTGGAGAGAGAGTGGGGACTTGAGCAGGAGGAACTGTATGAGTCATTTCAGAAAGGAAACGAGGGCTGAAGCAGGTTCCCTGTTGGGGATGCCAAATAATAAAGCACTGAGGTAGTTTAAAAAATAAATGGCTATTGCTGATTAGTTTCCTGTTTGTTGTTTGCTGGATGAAATCAAATGGAGATTATGGGAAATGGAGGGGATTTTCTTTCAAGTTCTGAGAATTGGGAGGACATAAAAAGGGGGACAGGGTCAGGGAAAGGGGAAAGGGGAAAAGAGAAAGGGGAAAGGGGAAAAGAGAAAGGGGAAAGGGGAAAAGGGAAAGGTTCACAGCAATGGCTTCCCCAAAAATGTCAGATGCAGGCAAGTGCCAGTGTCCTGGAAGGTAGGCTCCATTGCAGAGGGGCAAATGACTTGTGCGGGAGCAGAGGGGTGGAGGATCAGACCCCACCGTTCAGGTGCAGAAGAACACCCACAACCGTATGGTGTGCTACAGTGGCATGCGGCTCAGGTCAAAATCAGGAATTGGTTGAGGGAAAGAGCTGCCTAAGTTTTCGTGACCCATATCATCAATTCCTCCTGGAACAAACAATGGTTTTCTTTTGTAGCAGGTCTGTTTAGAAAGCTGCCCAGGAGAATTTAGTATCACAGGAACCATTTGAGCACAGTAATAGCCACTAACATACTGTGTTCAAGCTCTTTCGTTGCTCCTGTGACCAGACTCAGGGCACATTACAAGTTTCAAGCTTGCCCTGAAATAGCAAGGGTGTATTTAATATAATGTATCTAGCCAGTTAAATCAGACTGGGAAAAAATGTCTGCCCGTATTTGGCAGCAGAATTAATCCATTCCCTAAGCTTAGTAGCAACCTGACTAATCAACTTGCTTATTCTTAACTACAGGCTCTCACTTGCTTTTAAAGACAGCCTTATCTCTGTAAACTGTATAATCCTTTGAAGTTCTGTATCTAGGAAGAAGAAAATGAGCAAGAAAGGATTTATTCCTGGCTTTGTTTACTGACTACGTATCAGACTTTAGATATCCATTTCTTTTCCTTCTTTCTTTTCTTTCTTTCTTTCTTTTCTTTCTTTCTTTCTTTTCTTTCTTTCTTTCTTTCTTTCTTTTTTTCTTTCTTTCTTTCTTTTTTTCTTTCTTTCTTTCTTTCTTTCTTTCTTTCTTTCTTTCTTTCTTTCTTTCTTTCTTTCTTTCTTTCTTTCTTTCTTTCTTTCTTTCTTTCTTTTCTGGTAGCTTCTTCAGAATGATTTTCATTAAAACATAGATGTATCTGTCTGTGTAAACATAGACAGATTGCTTGCAGGAAAATAGCTTAACAATGCTGATAAAGAGAAACAGCAAAACCAGACCTATGGTTTTATGCTTCCTCCTTCAACTCTCTTTAACAATTTATATACAGGCATTTACTTGCCAGTTACCTTGCCTGTTTTCATAGCTGGGACTTATTTTAATGTAAATAATACAATTTTTGTAGAACAGAATAGCATGCATTGCTTTTCGCATCTAGGATGAAAGATGTTTGTTTAGGAAGATGAGGAATTAGGTGAAGGAATGACTCAGACAAAAAGCTGAAATTCCCAACTGGCTCTTTCTCTTTTCAAGCATGGGAATCAGCAAGGATGATGCTATTTCCTTTAATGAAAAAAGGGACTTAACGTTCAAATGGCAAGTATGCCTGTGATTAGTCTATGTGATTTAAGGTTTCTGGAATGAAGCAAGTTTGATGCCAAATATGGGGAGTTCCTTCCTAAATTACGTCATTGCTGCTCCAAGAGGTTACTTGCAGTTAGAATAAAAGAGTTAGGTGTTAACTTGAGAGCATCTTAAGTTATGAAGGCTGAGCTCTGTCAGTTTTAAGCCAGTAGGTTTGATCTCTTGGTCTCATTGAGCTGCAGTCTGGTAGCCCAAGAAGGAAGGTATGAAGCACTGCTTATGAACCACCGATGCGAATCCCTCTCTGATTCTGATGTATGGAGCAATGTGGGTGACAAATGGGACACTTCACTCGCTCTCTGTGACTATCTGGGTTTTATAATTTTTCTCTTGGTACCCAACTTTCTGGGAATTATATGAATGAAAAAGTGCCATCTGAGGAAAACAGAGGGGTTCCATGGTAGTGGTAGCGAAGTACTGCCTGAAAACAGAATTCAGAGAAGATGAGTAAGTCTTGAGTGTGGTGGTGCAATATGAATGAACGTGTCAAATATGTGTCAATTGCCATCACGTTCTTGCATTCATTTAAAAGGAGGCCTTGGCAATATTTTCTCATTTAAGAGTACAACTCTCTACTTTCCTGCCACTGGAGATTCATCTTGATTGAATTAGGTCTTACAGAACTGGGAAAACAATTTTCCAGGAGTGAGCAAGGGGGCACCTACCTAGCAGAACTCTACCAGGCACAGAACTGTTTTTTTCTTGGGAATAGAGTCAAGGCAGGGTTTCCTACCAAACAGAAAATTCTGTTTTAAACTGTTTTAGCAGTTACAGAATGTGAGGACACGGCTGGGGGAGAAGGAGCTGCTCAGGCTTTTGTTATTTTATTCCTACCTTCCCATAGCTTTCTTCAGAAGCCAGACAACCTTCTGCAGCTGGAGGCTTTCATTACCTGTGTTTGTACAGCTTTACAGAGATGCGCAGAGCATTGTGTACCAGGGAAAGCTGTGCCAAACAAATAGGAGTTCTCCATCCTTGAAAATAAAGATGAATGCAGAGACATACAAACCCAGAGAGGCTGATGGTCTCATGGTTTGAAAGCAAAAGTGGAAATCATTTGGCAACATTTTACAGGAGTAGTCTGACATCCATCTGTGTCCTCTCTGGTCTTCCCTGTGCTTGTGTAACTTCTACAGACATGAACGGGAGTTTTCTTGGTGTGTTTGAAAGATGCTGATGTCAGAAGCAATTCTTTCTATTGACTTTGATGAGCTTTAAATCAGGCACCATTATAGCCAAGATTTGCCAAAGTGATTAGTGACTTTGGATTACCCTTAGCATTTGGGAACTCTCTTTGTTTCAGGGCCCGTGTCAGATACACTTAAGTTGGAAATATATCTAAATAAAACACACATGCACAAAGTGTGCCTATCAGTGTTAAGAAATCAATTTATATGCACTGAAGAGTTGAATCCACTATTTGCAAAGGAAATTCTGGTGTGGTACAAAATAAATTCCAACTACTAAAATGGTATTTGGTAAAAATATAGCCTGGACTTGTCTGCAGAGTGCAGAATGGTGCAGCCAGGAAACACAGTGCATGGACAGCGTACTTTCTTCATTATCTCTGTATTTGGCTGGGTTTACCAGGGACATCCCAGAAAGCAAGACACCTTGTCGAAAATCTGCTGATAGAACCTCTATTTTGCCTCAGATTTTCTTCTGGATGCAGTATTTTTTTGTCCTCTCTACTTAAGTTGCATCCCTAGGATTTAGGCCTTTCTCTCCTGCACCTCTGTGCAGCTCTGCAGGGGGACAGGGGCCCCAGCTCTGGCTGTACCTCCAGCTCCTGTGGAACCCACTGAAGGGTCTGGCTCCTACCCTGTAAGAGATACGCCAGACACATACCTTCATGTCTGTTTAAAAAAACCCAAGCTGATTACTCTCCTCTGTAAAGCATCACATGCTGACTGGTACATGGAAGTGTATATCAGCCACTCCATCTATCCAAAAATGAACTCTCTGCCTGCTGAGAAACATCTCCTGCTGTAGTAACTTGAGACCCCTGGGACATTAGCTGAGATCTTGAAGTGAGCTCACATGAAAAGCTGAAGATCGTGATAGGAGATCACTGAGCAAACAACCCTGGAAATTTAAAATACGCCTGCCCTGATAGCAAAGATTACTTTCCCACAGCAGGGTTGGCAGTAGGACCCATGTACCTGAGCTTCATCTGCTGCATTCCATTACCTGGTCCCTTGAGGATGTGGGTTTGTGATATACCTCATCTAGTAGGAGACCTTTCCAAATGGTTCTGCTGCTTGGCCTTTCCCTCTGCCTTGAACTAGACCTGGTAGCTGTCAGGCTAGAGGATGAGAGGATGTAGCAACTGAGATAATGAAAATTATTCTTTCCTTTCCCCTGCCCCTGTTTTGCATGGCTGATTTTGCCCTCAAAAGGAGGAAAAAGAAATGTCTGGGAAAAGCAGGCAGAAGTTAGCCCTGAGCACAGGGGGGCATCACACGAAGTTATTACAAACAGAAGTTGTAGCTGCTGTGTAAGTGTTCTAAAATAATGAAGCATTTGAATTCTGTAAGGATCCTGCTGATGTGCATTAGGCATGTTCAAGGCAAACCTGCCTGGCCTGGGTTTCTCAGAGGAGGAGAGAGGAGAAGCACTTTGGGCTTGACTGCAAGATGGGCTTAGGGACCAGGTAGATGTCCTGTTGCTCAACCTGATCATAACTAGCACACTTCTAGACAGAGAAGGAAGTATGACTTGAAGAACTTGGAGAATTTCATAGTGATAAATCAAGGTACCTGTGAAGATTAACATCTTCTAAGGTAGGGGGCAACTGAGCAAGAGTTTCTGAACTTTGTTTTAAAGATGGAAACATTTAAAAGGCACAACGATGTGCATGTGCGCTTTCATTATTCCATGAAGGATGCTGTAGGTGAAATGTAGTAGCAAAAGCGTAAAACAAACTCTAGGTCTTACTTGAGGATTTTGTCCTATAGAGGCTAAACCAACAATCAGACTTTCTACATGCCACTACTTCACAGTGGTATTTTAGTGAACATGGTTGCCCTCCACCTGAGCAAAGGTGAAAATTTCAGCCTTCTATTAGTAATGCTGGCTTCATTTGGTAATGAGTCCAAGTGATACTTCTGCTTTCAGGTTTAGGGTCTCCAGGATTAGGAGTAGAAAAATCAGACGAGTAAGTGCCATTCTCCTGTTAGCTGACATAGGCAATGCGTCACACAGGGGCTCACTCTAACTTCTCTTATGCCAGCAGTTCAGGATATGTTCACTATCGCACTCTGGAAACTGGTGTTTTTTGCCTGGTGCAGTACTGACTTTCTGCCTCATGGTGGAAAATAGCAAAGAAGCTTGTGGCAACAAAAATTTTGAGTGATCCAGTCCCAGCCTTGCTTGTTGCTTTCTGAGCGGGAAGGTGCTGGCTGTGGTGTAACCTCATCAAGTGACAGCCACCTGCTTCAGCTCCTCAGAACAACAGTGCCAGCTCTTGCCTACCTTTTCTGAAAGGTGTTTGATCTGTCAGCTAAAGAGAGATACTGAAATGGTAGATGCAAGTACGGGCTCCTTGCCCTATTTGAAGCACTGACAAGCACAAACCTCAAAGCCACGGTAACAGCATCCCCATTGGGACTTCATACAAGGGGTGATGAAGTGATTCTTATCTCCATGTCAATTTACATCAGCAAAACTTCCTTGACTTCAGCTCTGGGTATGAGCTTACGTGGATGAGCATCAGAGCTAGCTGTAGTGCAGGTCCCCATGTAGGTGAGTATGTGTGTGCAAGTCCCCATCTGTGCAGGCTGTTTGGGCTGTCCCCAGCCCAGACTCTCCCTGCACTGCTATAGCTGCTCCCCCCTGGTAGCATGCTTAGTGTCTGCTCCCATACATCCATACGCACAATACATCCACACACACAGTATATCCATACACAGGGCAGGCAGGGTGACCACTGCCACGATGACACAGACTGACTCATGCCTGCTTCTCCTTTGCATCCCTGAGATGCCTCTTGTTTCCAGGGGGAACAAGCTAAAGAGAAGCCATTAGCAGAGGATAGTGGAGGGGATGCAATCCACTGCAGTGGAGAGATTACTATGCTGTAACGTTATTCTTTTTTCCTACAGATCTTTTGTTTACAAAAAAATCACAACCCATAACAAGACACACTAACTTGACAGTGTGAGCAAGGTTTTTCTTGTGGCAGCTAGCTACAAGCCTTTGCTCCTATCTGAAGCATAGTCGAGTCCATAACTTCACTGAGGCTGCAAACCAACCTGCGTTGGTTTATGAGCCACACTAACAGATACCCATAACTTGTGCTTTTTTTTAAGGAGGTGGGATGATGCTTTGTATCAAAGCCTCCCACAGATGAGCACATTTCAGCTTCTGGCAGAATGGGCATTTGTGCCAAATGACTTTAATTACTATGAGAAGTTATAAACTGCTTGAAATTGAGTTAATTCACCCTAGTCATGCTAGAAATCAACTGCTGTAAAGAGCTGAGCTCATGCTGTGTGCAACCTTTATCTTGAACCATAAGAAACAGGAAACCTATGTGGGTTTTCTTGCAACAACCCGCCATTTATAGTTGCTTTCAGAGCAGCAGCTAGTGAAATTATGCAGCCATGCACTACAGCTCTCAAAGGGAAAATCTGTGAGAGAGGCTCCTGCCTGTCCAGCTTTGGTATGCATCTGAAAGAAAGCCACTTCAATTTGCAAATGGTTCTTTGTTTACCTGCTTTTCTTCCCAGTGGTTTGTCTGTTTTCATCTCCACTGGGTGCTAGGCAAACCAGGATAAACCCTGCAGTCTAGAAACTGGAGTCAGCTCCAGGGAGCAGCAGGAAACCTCTTTAGGTGTGCCAGAGACCTGAGTTTTCCAGCCCACACATTCATGACTTGCCAGTTCTTTCCTCACAGTTATAATGGCATCCCAAAGAAACAAAATCCACCGTTCCTCCCATTCCCTGTAGGCCAAAGAAAGGACTAAGGATTCTGAATATTCCTTCTTACTTCTTACCCTCTGCTGCCAATCAATAGTCCATACCGTAATTGCTGTAATCCCTCTAAACTGGGGAACTGGTGGCTGAGGATGGGCACTTTCAAAAGGGCCTTTCTTAATGCATTACATTCTAATTGTTATGCTTGGCTGCTTGCTGAGGCTTAAAAATGAGTCTTGATAGCAGAGATTACAGTGGCCATGAGGAGATGGTTTGGTGAGCCTACAGTTTTACTTTTTAATTTCTTTCTTTTTTTCTTTTTTTTTCTTTTTTTTTTAAGATGTGGAACAGTACTTATCAGGGGAAGAAAAGTAATGAAACAGATTGGAACAGCATGTAACATTTTTTACATGTTGCTATGTGTGCTTTTTAGCACAGACGTGTTTAGTGCTCACACCAAATTTTTACTTGAAAAGCCACTGGTGTTCTTGTTGAAAACCAATTTGGGTTTGGGGTTTTCTGACAAACATAAAAAATATATGAAAAGCTGGTGTTCCTCCTGGAAAACACCATTGTGAAGACAAAGTGATGTATTTTGTTGAAAAGGGACTTTCAAATGTTTTCCAAACTAGTATTTGAAGCTCTTTCTCTGTTAGAGGTTTTTTTTTCTTACGGTGCCCAATCCTATCGCTGATTTTCAAATAGTCTCTTCTTCCATTGCCACACCAGAAGCGAGTGTCTAGGAATATAATAAAGCTGAGGGCACAGGGGATTTGGCATTTTTGGAGATCTGGCTACAGTTGTTCCACTTGAAAGTGTAGAACACCTGTAAATCTGTCTCAAAGGCTAGTTGCTTTTCAAAAGTAGTCTTACCTCTTAACTTCAGCACATTCAATTTCTGAATTGCAAACCTAGGACCTACATAGCCAATAAGCTGCATGCATGGGCCCACATGTCTGCCACTTGTTTGTATTTTCAGTAGAATCACTCATTGCATACCTCCCAACCAAACATAGAGATTCATCAGCCTTCACATGTTGCAAAGACATCTTTGTTTCCATCATGACAGATACTGGAACTGAAGTTGAAAAATAATGAACCTAAAACTGAAATAACAAAAGAGAAGTATTTTTATCTTAATTATGATGCTTTTTATTTTGCCTTAGAAGTACTGAAGATAAAAAAAAAAGGCTTGACACAAGAAGACCTCTAGGTCTGTAACTGATGCTAAGACACAAGATATCGGTCCAGTTTTTCAGAAGGAACAGTTTGACTGTCTAAATGTTATATTGTTTGAGTGGTGTAAAAAGCTGCACAGACACATAGGCCAGCAGGTGCCCTAAATGTATTTGTGTACTGAAGAAAGGCAAGTAGGAGCAGGGGCAATATACAGAGGGGTAGCTGACCTGTCTCAGAAGCTGTGCTAGCTGAGCTCCTGCTGCAGCTTGGGGCAGCAGCTAAGGGTGGGTAAGTGCTTCTCCAGTTTCAAATCTGCACAGGAAACACCCAATGCTCTTTTCTAATTTCCAAATGACTTGTGCAAGCTCTGTGCAAACAGCCTGTGGCATGTCACTGAGAGGGACTTACTGCCTGGTTGCAAGGATGATTTGGACACTGAAGCTCCTTCTGTCTTCGCTTTTTTAACCCTGCTTTAGTTTTCACCACAGTAAAGCCAAGGCACAGGGTCCACACAGTAGAGGTAGTCAAGCAGCTTTTTGTCAAATACTTAACACAATTTCAAATTCATTCACAGAAGGTAAGCAGTAACCGTAAAAACACGATTAATAGCAACTTGAGGCAAAAAAATAAAGGACATAAAGAAGGGTAAACTTTTGGAAAAGCTGAGGAGCTAATAAATTATCATCAGCATAAACAATCATTGGAATAGAAACCTGTAATATGTTCACAGAAACACAGTATCTTAAAGGTTGGAAGGGACCTCTGGAGACCTAGTCTAATCACCCTGCCAAGGCAGGGCCACCTACAGCAGGTTACACAGGAACACGTCCAGGTGGGTTTTGAACATCTGTGGAGAGGGAGACTTCACAACCTTCCTGGGCAGCCTGTTCCAGTGCTCTGCCACCCTCAATGTAAAGAAGTTCTCCCTCATGTTGAGGTGAAGCTTCTTGTGTTTTGGCTTATGGCCATTGCTCCTTGTCCTGTTGCTGGGCACCACCAAAAAGAGTCTGGCACCATCCTCCTGGCACCCACTTTTGAGATATTTATATGCATTAATGAGATTCCCTCTCAGTTTCTTCAGCTTTAGACTAAACAGGCCCAGATCCTGCAATCTCTCCTCCAAAGAGAGGTATTCCAAAACATTTTTGTGGCCCTTTGCTGGACCCTCTCCAGTTGCTCCTCGTCTTTCTTGTACTCAGGAGCCCAGCACTGGACACAGATATGGCCTCATTAGGGGGGAGGATCACCTCACTCCGTCTGCTCACCACACTCCTCTTGATGCATCCCAGGATACTATAATCATCCTGGACACAAGGGCACACTGCCAGCTCATAGTCATCTTCAAAGCCAGGATGAGGTGTAGATCCAGAGCATTGAGTGACCATGCATAATGGCTAATGTCTTCCCTACAAGGCTAGCTACATGGAAACCTGCCCACTGGGATGCATAGCCTTCTCCTTTTTTCTGCCAGTGTCAAGGGGAAGCATGGGCAGGAGGGAACAGCAGTGCTTTTCAGGAAACAAGATCCCAGTCTGGCTTCTTGGGGATGTGGAACTGCTAGGCACAGAACTGAGCACAAGTTCAGACACAGCCTGGAGACCACTCACTTCCCCACAAGGGTATTGCCACCTTTTTCTCAGCCAGCTTCAGTCTGGGTCACATCAACCTTCCCTAACACTTAAGATGTTTTCAGTGCACTTGCATTGTCACAGATAACTGTAACAAGGCTTTAAGTAGAGCACAACTGATGAATATCAGAGCACCTAAGCTTTGAATGCATTGGTGCACCCAAAGAATAAATTGGTTCCTAATTCAGCCAAGCGGGAACATAAAAGTCAAAGCACAATGCTATCAGACTTGCAGTATCAGGCTCTTCCCCAGGCTGCAGTTTGCAAGACCCTTCCAACGTGCTGCAGGCTTTTTGTCTCTGGTTGGAGAGAAGAAAATAAAGTGACTTTTCAGCCAGCAGTACCCTGTTGACCTGCGGGGGGCAACAGGACCCCTGAGTGCTGATGGCAATCTTTTCCCATACTTTCTCAGTCTTGTCCTTCATGCTCTCCAAAATATGTGGAGCCTGCTGAATTTTATGTGTAGATATTTGGAATGCCAAGTCGGTTTACATTATGAGTAATAACTCATCAATTTTTCACTAGAGAAAAAAAAAATTACAATTAAAACAGACTCTAAAAATGATTTACATATTTTGCAATACCACAGGAATGCAGTGGCTTATTATGTCAGGTGTGTCAGGATAGGATTACTCCTGTACATGTCAAATCCCAGGTTCCTACACAGCCATGGCAAATTAACTGCAAGAATAAACCCAAATGTGCCTGCTGCTTAAAACTGAGCTAATTTTACAGAAAAAGCTCAATTGACTGTCTCCCTGTGTGCACTTTAATTTTATCCCTAGCCAGGCCTTCTTCCCTCTCAAGGATGATTTGAAAAGAAGTAAAAGCTCTAACAACCCCAAAAGCAGAAATGAAAAATGATCTTGTGACCAATTTTTGTTCCCTGTGCAGTATGAGAGCTTGATCAAAAATCCATCTAAAGGAGGCACCAACCCCAGAAAGGGGGAAAGGGTGTCCAACTGGTCGATGGGGACCTGCAGGAGCCAGGACACAAAGGGTTTGCTCCCATCACTTCCATCAGTGAAGTATTTGGGTGCTTTAGAAAAGTATGATTGAGATTACATGACCCACCCTGAGGCAATATGTGAGCCTCTTTTTTTATTGTTTGTTTTATATTTTTAAAGGAAAGAAAGACTTAGAGCCTAAACCTTTTTTAAAATGGGGGAGGTGCTTTTAAAATGACCACTTTGCCTTTGTTACCCCAAACTGACAAAAGCCAGAGTAACTGTGCTAAAAGTATCATAACAGATGACTGACATGTTCCTAAAGTTGTTTGAGCTGCTAATACAGAGTTGAATCTCAATAAAGCTCTCCATTCCTCTCTTTCTAGAGTAGGAATAAGTAGTTTTGACTGTAAGAATTATGTGATGTACAGGTGGCAGAATAAGTAAAAAGAAGTACTGGAGGCTCAGTGTGATTTCAGTTAAATTCACTGGGAAATTCCAATAGAATTAATTGGAAATGTAATCATCAGATATGCTATACACTTTTGATCTGTTACAGCATCATAGAATCATAGAATAGTTATGGTTGGAAAGGACCTGCCATGGGTAGGAATGCCTCACACTGGACCATGTTGCTCAAGGCTGTGTCCAGCTTGGCCAGTCCTTTTTAAGATAAAGCCAGCCATGCACAATTTTCCCATAATCAAATACACACATGTAGCATACCTGGAGTTTGTCAGCTTTTGTTGGGTTTTTGTTGTTTTTAAAAGCACTGAGGATAACATACTTTTTATTTGTCTTAGTAAGTATTTTCTACCTGAAGAAATCACCGGACCTGTTGTATTCTAGGAATAGTTTCTATCTTCCCATAAACCATAATTTTTATGAATAATAAATGCATCTTTCACCAAAATACCTGAATATCACCTGGTTTACAGAAAATGTTGAGTGTTATTTTTCCTGCAAAGCTGTTACTTCTTGATTTAATCAAAAGGCTACCAGAAAAATGAGAACTCTGGACGTCATTCAAGACAAAGCCTTGTGGGCTCACCATGGTGCTGTGGTAGGTGCACAGTTCTGTTGTTTCTAAATACAGAATAATGGTGCTTTAGATAAAAATCTTTCAATGGGGAAAAAAGTGAGAATGTTGAATGGTGGACTTATGATTCAGAAAATGTTTCATGGCACCAACCAAAAACAACAGAAAAAGGAAAATATGAAGCTATATAACAAGGTATGCAGCAACTGCTCAGTACTAAGCAGGAAAAAGCAGCACAGTAGTATCACTTGGTAAGCTGATGTGCGTTGGGCTTTGCTGCCCCTGGGTGCATGGAGTTGATGCCCACCCAGCAGGAGCTTTGATGGAGATCACATGTGGCTGATGGTGCATGGTGGTGCAGGTATCCTGCTGCTGTCTTGTCCATGCCCCTGCACAAAAATGCTGGAATGACTCCTGGAGAAGTCAGACAGCCGTGGCATGTAGGCCCTGCTCCAACCCAGAGCAGCACCCTCCAAACTAGTAAGAAAGGTCACCACATCCCTGAGACACAAGGCCCTCAGGAGAGGAGTACACCAAGCTTTGCCTAGCATGCAGCTGGAGTGCTCCCTCATCCAGACACCACAGGGAGAGCGGAAAGGGCAGAGGACAGTGCAGCGGGGAGGCAGGGGTCATGGGCTTGCTCCATCCTCTGCCAGCCTCTGTGGGTGGTAAGGCTGCTGCTGTGCTCAATATGCAGGCTAGACAACTAGGGCTGGATTCATTTCTCCTTTGTTTGGCACTAAATTCCAGACCCCACTCTGAAAGAGCTATCTTCCTCCATCTCTACAGGAGGGCCCTGGTGATTCTTCTAATTGCAGCACTTGAGATAAAATTTTGCTGGGATGGCTCTGGACCCAAACATCAAATTAATAAGATCTGAAAACTCAGCATCTCTATTACATCTACCATTTCTGTGCATAGTTAATTTCAGCTGCAAGTTCTTTATAGCAGCATCTGTCTTTCATTACATGATTGCATGGTATCTGGGACTGTGAAGCACTTAGGCATAAAAACACAAATGAGAAATGTATTTAATTTAATTAACTTACATGTAACTTCGTTGTGCTGAATGATGGTAGGGAAGTATGACCTCCAAATAAATAGTCTGCTATTTATTCATGCTGATTTTTATTCATGTCTGGTGTACTGTGGTAGTTTCTTTTTGAAGAAAAGCATATCTTTGCCATATGAAAATCCCAACGACCTGAAAAGAGGAATTTGCCAATTGCTGTGTTCCTGTGCTGTGCAGTCTCTCAGAAAGCTTTGCAAGCACCTTTCTATTTGTCTGGGAGGGCATTTCATGTGTTGGCGGGTGAATAGTTCCTGAAAGAAGGATGCATTCTCACTCTCAGGCTGTGGATCTGGCACACATTTTCTTTGGAAAACATCACGGCTACCTAAATAAAAGGTACTTCAAAGTTGCCTTTACTAGTGTGTTCAGCTCTATCAATAAACGAACAAAGGATTTTTACTAAAAGAGCCTTAAATTATATTTTATTTTGCCTACCACCTAGAGAGTAATTAAAAAACCATTTAAACTGAAAATAAATTATATGGAAAACATAAATTGAATTTTTGTGCATCAAGATAGTTCAATAACATAATCATACATAAAGGCCATGGTAGAGAGCTCTGCTTTGTTTCTTTATGGGGATTGTGAGGTAAATTGCCCCCAGACTCTAATGAACTGCATATACATTACATTTTTCCATAAAAAAACTCTATTTAGTAATCTGTCAGATATGGCTATTCTTGTGTTTGTATGCCCTGCTTATGTAAATGTCTTTCTGGTGCTGCTGCTGAACACAGTGGCAGTCAAGATCAGCTCTGGAGGTAGCTGTGTAAATGATGCTAGAGATTGCACCTCCTCTTTCAGGTAGGAGGCACGTTTCTCATTATCATTAGTTTTTCAGCCCTCTGCTCAGCTACACAAGAACAGTGGTGGTTATTCACAGCAGGACCAGCAGGTCCCTCCTACACACAGCAGGCTGAGGCAGGTAATAACTTCTGCAGAAAACACAGAAAACATCACTAATAAGCCTGTTTGCCTCACTTAGTTGTTTGGTTAACAGAAAAAAAACGTGACATGAGCAGAACAAACAGAAATCAGGAGCACAGCATCCTTTGCAGAAGTTAGCATAGCACTGGGCTGAAGGCAAATCCCTCATGGTCAGCTACCTGGAAGATTTTGCAGAGAATCAGAAACCTGTGATTTGTTCTGATCCTAGCTGGCCTGCGGGGGAGGCAAGCAGTGTGGAGTGAATGGAGGACTTGCACTTGAACTAGCCAAGTCCCTTTGATTTTCCTTCATTTCCTTGCCTGTGGCAATGACAGAGCCATTGAGATCTGCTGGTGAAAATCTCCATGAGGACTGAGTGAAGCTGGGCCACCAATACCAGTGGTGTTCTGCATGAGCAACTCATCCTTAGCCAGAGAGAGGGAAGAGATGCTCATGAATGGATGAAAGCAGGAGAGCTGAGCTGGCAAACCAGAGGGACTTTCTCAGTCACTGCCAGGAGATCCAGTTGGCATTGAGGGCTGCATCAGAACACTGAGACCCCAGGAAGACCTCGAGTTTCCTCCTGAGCAGGCAGTGAGAGTATGCCAAGCAGGGATGTTACCCTGTAGAGGATGGACACTGCTCACCCTGCAGGCTAAAAGCTTGCAACATTATGAGTGAAGGGACATAAAGCAGAAAGGTCTGAGGATCACCCAAGCCAGAGTCTACCAGGAAAAGCTGAATGTGCTTCAAGAGACATCAGCCAAGCCAGCACGTGGGGAAAAGCTTCAGAAAGTGAATTTCCTGCTAAAGTTTTGCAAGTGTTTGCTGACACCCACAGAGCATGTGTATCATGGGGGCAAAGACAGCAGTGTCTTCACTGCTAAGGGGTTCTGCCTGGGAACCATGGATTACATTGCAGGAAAAGATGCCTCAGTTATCAGTGTAAAACCAATTCTATTTCTTCATCCTTTTGAGCTGGATGTTGTTCCACGATAATGTCATTCCTGTGACAGTGACATCGAAAGAAAAGCCACAGATGGCTGGATATAAACAAGTGACTTTCAGGACAGTGTTGCTTTCTGTCCTCACTAAGGCGTTATGTGAGATCAACATTACTGAAGCAGCAACAGTTGCTGTATTTGGAACCTCAGTGATGATGGATTTTTTTTGTGAGTTTGCATTCATTTGATGGATGTGGGGCCAAAACGGAAGAGGAAGCATTTGAAGAGTTTGAGCTCAAGGACCACAGTGCAGCAATATATGCCCCTCACACAAGGGCTGAGAGAGAAGCTGGGCAGTCTCATCGACTTGCTGTCTGCAGCAGAAGAGCCTGGGATGGCCACTCCAGAGAGAAAAGCAGATCTTCTCACTAGATAGACCCCAAAGAATAAAGGAAGGCAAAAAAAGCAAACACTTTGCACCAAAACAAAGCAGGAGATATTTCAGCAAACGACTGGTGCTAAATATATCCCTAAATATATCCTAGTGCTGGAGGCATCAGCAGCGCTCTGTCAGGGGCCTTTGGATAAACATTTCACAGCACTGTGGCTGTGTAGCTCTGCCCTGGGAACCCTTTCCTTTCTTCACAGGAAAATAAAGAGTTTAGATGGGGTTATGCTTTACAGCACAGCATATCCCCAGGTCCCCAGCATCTTTGGAAACAACAGTAGTGGCAGCTTGTGCATCACTACTTTAGCAAAGTGTAGGCATTGACCAGCAATGCCAGAGAGGGCAACTTCAGCCTTAGTCCCTTATGCACAAAATGCTTTATCTTTGCTTATGAAAAGGCATTGTTAAATGAACCTGGTCATAAATTGTTTCTTGCCTCTGGTGATCAGAGGTGATTTTCAGTCTGAAAGTATGAATTTCTAATCAAAACCAAGGCTAGTTGGGAAGTGTTTCCAGCACACTCTCTGGAGGTTTTGATGAAAGTACTGGGGAGTAAAATGCAGAGCTGGAGATTGTTATGAAGTGTCGTGACTTAAAAAAAAACCTAGCAACATAAACAAGCAAAATCCTGTCAAAATCACAGAGAGAAAAAATATTTATTATCAGAACAGGAAAAGATGCTGTATGAGATAATTGAGATTGTTAACACAGGGTAGCTGACACTGCATGTTCCCCACCTCTTTTCACAAGTGAAGGTCATGTTCTTGGTGGTCTGCTAACAGGCACCCAGCTGGGTAATTTTCAGATATGCCGTGCAAGTATGCATGGTTTAGGAATGGAAATATTTAACAGAAGGAGAAGGGGTGTTTTCTATTAGTTTCACAGGAACACTAATGTTGAAGAAGTTCATCTGGCAAAATGCAAGACTGGCAAGTAGAGGTATTGGGCATACTATCATTGGGAAATCTTTTCAACCTTTTTTTTTTCCTTAGGGAGAAGTAGACTTAACTTGTTTGAGGGAAAGGGCATTAATCCCCAAAATAGAACTGCTAACTTTCATAGCAATCAGGGTACATCTGAAATAGTAATGCCTGACTTCACAGTTTGGTTGGCAGGGATTTAATATGTGACATAATATTACTATCGATATATCAACACTCATCGCATCATTCCTCTGTTACTGTTAAGTAAGGAAGGTATCAAAATAATACGTCTCATAAAAATAGCATGGAGTCTGTCTCCAATCTGTGTTTATTGCTGTTACTGAACAAAGCTTCACTAGTGAAGCATGGATTATCACCTACTGATACTTGGTTCACACAGATAAAGATACAGTTATGACACTTTTTTCTCAATAACAGTTTTGCACAATGTCTTCACTAGCAAAATGGTGCAGTATAATCTGTATTGCTAATATAGCATGTATGTCATTATATATGGTGTCTACATATGATAAGTATTGAAAATACAGGGCACCACGGTATCTGCAGCTGCAGAGGTGCATTGGATTTAGTCCAAATGCTCCAAAGAGCCTGACTAAGCTCTGGGAGTCTGAAATGAGTGAATTTGCTTGCCAGCTATAAGTTAAACCAAAAAGAGGCAGTAATGGCTCTCCTCCAGGCAAGTGAGGGCAAGAGTGGCTCCCAATCGGAGCATGTTCACTGTGCGGCACTGGCAGGTTTTGAGGAGCATCACGTCACAGAAGATTGTGGCTGGAGGGCAGACTTACCCTGCATGGAAGGAGGCCCTTGGAAACACAAGGAAAGTGAAAGGAAGTGACACTGTATGTGAATACAGGAGGGAAAGAGAGAGTTCAGGATCTTGGAAGGCCCCCCAAAAAAAGAGATTTATTATAATTAATATCAGGAACAAACAGGAGGAACTGGAGCTCTGTGTCCGGTCTGAAAGTCATGATACCACAGGAAAAACCAAAAAATGGTGAGACAACTTACATGACTGGAGAATCACAACGGATGGCTACAGGCTGTTTTGTAAAGATGGGCATGGAAGAAGAGAAGGAGTCATGCTCTGTCTGAAGGAGAGCCTTGAATGTATAGAAGTCAACTATGGCAATTGTGGAAACCCTACTGAATGCTTCTGGGTCAAGATCCAAGGAGGATCTTGCAATATGCATTTTCTACCAATCTCCAAACCAAGATGATAAGGTCAACAAAGTAATATTTGGGTCACTTAAGCAAGCTTTGGGTCAACAGAATCTGGTTCTTATGGGTGACTTCAACTACCCAGATATTTGTGGGAACAACAGCACTGCAGCTCACATATCATCTCTCAAGTTCCTGGAATGCATACAGGACTGCTTCCCTCAGACAAACGTTAGATGTGACAACCAGGAATGAGGCACTGCTGGACTTGCTACTCATAAACCAAGAAAACCTGCTTTGTAGTATCTCAGTTAGTGATAGCCTTGGCTGTAGTGGTCACAACATCATGAGTTAGGGATCTATCTGAGCATGATGAAGCTTAGTACTAAGACAAAGGCTTCAGATTTTCAAAGAGCAAACTTCAGCTTGCTCTGAGCTCAGTTGGGAAGGATTCCGTGTGAAGCTTCCATGGAGAGTAAAGGAACTAGTGAGTGCTGGGAGATTTTCAAGAACACTCTACTGGAAGCACAAAACCAATTAATCCTTTTTCAAACTTCTGACATATCACAATTTCTCTTCATTAGGGGCTGTAGTGATAGGACAAGGGGTAATGGGTTAAAACTTAAACAGGGAAAGTTTAGATTGGATATAAGGAGGAAATTCTTTCCTGTTAGGGTGGTGAGGCACTGGAATAGGTTACCCAAGGAAGTTGTGAATGCTCCACCCCTGGCAGTGTTCAAGGCCAGGTTGGACGAGGCCTTGGGTGATATGGTTTAGAGCGAGGTGTCCCTGCCCATGGCAGGGGGGTTGGAACTTGATGATCTTAAGGTCCTTTCCAACCCTAACTATTCTATGATTCTAAGTGAGGTTCCCAGTGATCAGTATTGGACCCAAAGCTGTTTAATGTCTTCATAAGTCATCTTGTCTAGACCATGCTTTTGCCAAGACACATTGGACCAGATAACCCTTGAAGTCCCTTCCAACCTTGCATTTTATGATTCTTTGAATATCATCTATGTATCCACTCCTATTTCGCTTGTAGGCTTCTGGCAAGTTAAACATATGAAATAATATTTATTTCCATCATGGCCATTGGGCTTGAGTTGTTTGGTTTTCCATTAGAACAGCATCATGCTGCATGCCTTTTATTCAGATTTGACATAGAGGATTCAAATATTCACACAGTGAAAACAGGCAGGCTTATAAAATGCACTTTGAGACAATTTCTTCTTTAGTCTGGTTTCCAAGGGAAATAACACTTGCGCAACCACATTGTCTGTATGTATCTGTCTGCCTCTCTGCCCATCTGTTTAAGATTTGAGCCCATTCACAGGTGCCAACAAAATCTGGGATAGGTGCAAAAGGTACCAAAAAATATGTTTCATGAAAGCCAGTGGCTAAGAGGAGAAGGCTTTATGTCAGTGGAGGAAAATGGCTTTAACCATGGTCTAGCACAGTGGAATGCTCCAGACTCAGCTTACGAAGCCAGGCACTACCACAGTAGAGTGAATACACAGGATAGGAAGCTGTGAAAACCTCACTGAAAGCCAATGTTTTAAGCAGAGCTTGGACCTCACTAGACGTAAATCAGCCAGAGGACAAAAGTCTATAGGAAACAGATTTTCATAAAACTACCTGAATAATACAAGGCTGACATATACTGGGTAACAAGGCATCGGCTGTGTCTTTGTTTTCATTTGGTTCAAAATCTTATCCAAGCTGTTTGGTCACAAAGAGATTAGGCATTAGCACAACCTATCACAAGCTTTGTTCATTTAGGTTATGTAGCAATGTGCATGAGATCTTGGTTACAGCAGCTGTTTGTGCCTTTTTTTTCTTCTGTGTTTGTAGCAGGAGGAACCAACTCTCTGGGGACCTAGGCTGACCTCACAAAACTGGTTTTAGTTTTGTTTTTGAGCCAAAATTCTGGTTTCCAGCACTGGAGGAACTTGGTAATATTCCCTGCTCAATTTTCTAATAAAGGGAGTAAAAATAATGTTTCCATATTGTCAGCAGGAAGCTGAAAGCACCTGAGGAGTTGGGAAAGAGCTGAAGGATCACTTCACCACAGGACCGGTCAGTTTTCTGTATACAAATCATGCAGGATGGGGAAGGACATGGGATAGGATTGAATTTTAGCATGTGTGTAGCTGATGAAAAAAATCTGTGAATGAAATGCAGTACTCAGGGCCAAGCATACAAGCAGATATCTTTGCCTTGGACTCCTCTACAATTTTGTCCAGTCGAAAGTTTAAATTCATTGCCAGAGGGGAAGCTAGAAATTGCTACATTCAGCTCTTGTTTCTGTTTTTATCCATCACATCAAGCCAGGAGAGAACACTGAGGATAACGTCAATGTACAACTGTGAAGTTGCACAACTGAGATTGCACTTGTTGCTTTTCCTTAAGTAAGGTTTGCCTTTCAGATGTTTAAACATATCTGGACTTGGTCATGACTGAATAAGCTGGAGCTAAGTCAGGTAACCAACCATGTTGTATTTTACATCTCTTTTTCTAAGACACTTGCCTTTTTTTTTTTTTTTTGGTTGTTATCTTGTGCTTTGTCCGCTCATTATACGATGTTTCAGATCACGTGCCTCTGTGCAGCACTGGGTTGTAAGTTAAACATTTTCCTCTTCTTCACCCCACTCCCAAATATTTTGCCAGCAGCCGCTACAAAGTTAAGCTTTTTGACAATACCCAGTCATGGCATGTGAATGAGAAAAATTTAGCTTGGGCTCTAAAGTTCTACCACCCACAGGCATTGTACCACCCACAGACGTGTTGCTATAACCTTCTCCTCCTCCCTTTATTTTCTATCCCCCTTGCAGTATGCACTAAGACCATCAGCCCTCCATGAGAGGGGCTCTCCACTAGCCTCTCTGTCCTGCAGTCCTCCCCCCTTGGCTGTCCCCACTGAGTGACTGTGGGGAAGTGTTATGCCCCTGCCCAGCTACTTTCTGTGGGAGGCAAGGCACACAGAGCATGACTGGGACCAAAATCATGTTTATCTGGGTCACAACCTAAAGCTGAGTTGGGACCTGATAGATACATTCATCTGACCTGGCAACTGGGAAGTGCACCTGGGGCCTTCTGCTTCAAGGAAGCCCAAAATGTTGTCAAGAGGATATTTTAAGAAACTCTGAAATGAATTTAATGGTGAATGGAAGCATTTAACAGTTGCTCTGCTCTCACAATTCAAATAACAATTGGTATGGTAAGTAACATATCTTTGCACACAGGTTTAAATGCTTTCCTAAGGAAAATATTCAGATAAAATGGAGGAAATTCTGAAAATAAGAAACCAAAACCCAAGAAGTGGAGTGAAGGGCATGTGTAGAAAACTTGACAGCACAAAATATGTGCTAATATTACAGCTGGTGAAACAATGGCCAAGGCAAATCCTGGTAATTGTCCACAGCAATATGAGAGTGTAAACAGTCAAGGGAGAGAGAGACAGGGAAGATTTATTTAGCCTGGCAGTCAACAATGATTTGGGGTTGTGGTGCCACAAAAAAATAAAGCAGTGCCAAAACCCCAGCAGTGTGTACGTGCTCAGTCACGCAGAAATTGCCTCTCTGGGTCAACTGCTCAGAGGAGAGATCTCCTGTTGTGCAGGGACAGCTGCTGCGCCAGTACAAGGGAGGTGCAGGAGCCACAGCCACTAAAGCTCTTCACTGCTTTTTTGCCTCCCAGACAGGGTTGGGAAAGTGGAGCCCATTGTTCCCGGGTCTTTAGACATTGCTTTACTCTGTCACTTCATTTCCATAATGTTCCCTGGCTTCCCAGTAGCCCAAATTGATTTGATGAATATAGTTTTGTGTGGCTTAGGATTCATTATTCCCCATGTCCCACACTCTCAGTTTTGTATTAGGTAATCTTGGTCCCTGTGCAGAAAGATCATGCTGGAACCTTAATTAAAAACTATGGGCACAAAATAAAAGCATTTTCCTTTACTCTTCTGTGTGCCATCCGCACACAGAGGAGTTTGTTCTTGTGTTCCAGCTGAAAATGAACCGGAGGGAAGAAGACATCACAGCCTGTAGCTTTGGGATAGGCAATAGCATGACTTGGGAGGATGGGGGAGGAGACTCCTTTATTTCTAGAAAAACTGGACCCATGAAAATAAAAAATTCAGAACGGAGAGGGTAAGAGAGAGTGAACAAGTTCTTCCTTCTCCATCCTCCCATCCCTAGGCATGTCTATATTTCTCTGCATTATCATTGCATCTGGAATGCTTGATGCAGAAGGGTTACTGATCTCCTCAGAAGCTCCTTGGTGCTCTTGCTAAGTGGTTACCTAGATATTTTTCAAAGGCTGGACTCAGCCTTCATTTTGTAGGCTCTTGGTATTCAGGGAAGGGTGAGGAATCACAGAGAGGAGCCACAAAGAAAGGTATAGTATTTTCCAGGAACTTTAACTTTGTTGAAGCTGAGGTACTGCATGCCTATATGAGGTAACTTTGATTTTTAGATGACATAGCAAGGATGTGGAATCACAAAAGTGTTAGAGGATATTATAAAATATCTGGTGGCTTTCACCATCTTCCTGCCAGCAGCACAGGCCAGCTCAGCCAACAGTCCTAGTTGTTTTATTTACCTCAAAGATGGGAATTCCTCTTCACCTGGGCACTCTTCATAGATTGTGACCTTAAGAATATTTTTTTCTGTCATTAAAATTCTATGTTTTTTTCTCTTCCTCACCATCCCTTATCCCAGAATAATAATTCCTTTCCTCTGTTCAAGTCTGGCAGCGCTACCATCATTCACCCATACCAGTGTGGTGATCCAGAAGACATTTTGTCAATCTCAGTGATGCTGATTGGTAGGTTCAATCTTTGCTCAGCAGTACATCGTATTTAAGACCACACAGTCTCCCATTTAAATATTTGCAGGTGCTCCTTCAGAGTCAGCAAGAATGATATACTTACTTCCTCCTTATAAGTCACTCGCTATATCTCATTAATCCCTGTTATTACCCTTTCAATGTATTCAGTGAAAGTAGCAATATAATATTTGTGTTCTTCTCGAAATAAGACAGCTCATTAATTGAAGCAGTGTCTAAAACCACTTTTATTTTGCTATTCATTAATAAACCCACAAGTAGGATTTTGCACACAAGAATCTTTGCAGAATTCAGCTGAACTGTAAATATCTATATAAATAAGTAATAATTTTCAAAATAACATTATGAATAAGAGGTCATATTTGCAGAAAAGACTTGTCTGACCACTATGTTTTTTTTGTATTTATCTATTTAATCTATTCAATAAATGTGTCAAAAAATCTTCTCTAGGGTTATTAGCCTTGCTGTTTCCACAGAGGTTATGTGTATGAACTATTTTTTCAAGCAAGTAAAGTAAAATGTGTGTACCCAAGTTCTTTTTGCAACAACTCCAAGTGATGCATAAATTCACAACAATCATAATTAAAAAAATGCAAATGAGGTCACTAGTGCTTTAGCTAGAAAGGTCACATTACTAATTTTATTAACTTGTTTTTCAATTTTTCTGTGTAAAAGTGTTATTTATTCCAGGTGACTTCTCTATACAGATATAGAAGAAATTCTGTCCCTTCCCTACTCAGGAATGTTTTGTCTCAGTTGGTGGCCATAAATATGCATTCATAATTGAGTGCAGCAACCGCCTACTAAAATTTGTCCCCTCTGTTTGGTATTTGACACTAATGCTTCGCTGAATTATTCTTTCACACATACAATGTAATCTTGACCCTTTTTGTGTAAACCATCCTCAGGCAGACCGTAAGCATCACCCATCACCTCATTTTAACTTTCCTCCCACGGGTTAGTTTCAGTCTTGATGAATCAGAGGTAGTTTTTTTAGAAAGGGTGAGGAGATCCTTGTAGGATCCTGCCCCTCTTCCCCTGTTAAAATGTCAACACATATTGTATTTTAGTGCAAACTACAATACTTAAGTTGGGGACTGGGAGACAGAAGGCTGTGGGGAAAGAGAGCCTCCTGGAAAAGACTCCCCACCTGCCTGTGGTGAGTCTCAGCAACCCAAGTAGTTTCAGGTTTTCAACACTAGTCCTCACATCACACTCAATCTGAGACCTTAGCAGTGCTTCACTCTGGCTTTTGGGGGAATGTTTCAGCTACCCACATCCAAATAACTCCATGCTGGTCCTGGCTGTACCAGACAGCCTAGGTGTTTAATGGGTCTCATGCTGAAAAACCTGGGCTACAGATGCTTTGTTTCCTTTCCATTCATTCACCTTGAGTCTACACCAGCTCCAGATGTATTGTAGAGCAACGTCAATGAAAAAAGGTATTACTTTGACCTCATGATGGTAGGCTCGGATCTTTGTATGGTAACATAGCTTCTTTCATTCATCTGTGCTTCTTCAGTCACCATGCCATTGCTTCCTGGGAAACATTCTGTGGCACAAATCTATTCCTCAGTGTGTGTTGGTATCACTGCATCAGCTCTTCTACATATGTAAAGCATCAACAAAAAGAAAGAGAAGAGAAATAAGATTATGGTTAATAAGTTTCAGCAAATGACAGGAAAGCTGCAACCTTAACTTAGGCTCGAAGATCTGAAAGGACTATTTCAGCAGTGGCAGCATCTTCTTTTCTGTATTCTGTGTACAACACAGGATCATAGGATAATTTAGGTTAGAAAATAATTTAAGATCATAGAGTTCAGCCATTAAGCCAGCACTGCCAATTCTACCACTAAACCATGTCCCTAAGCACCACATCTACACATCTTTTAAATACCTCCAGGGATGGTGACTCAACCACTTCGCTGAACAGCCTGTTCCTGTTCAGAGCTCTGCTTTGCTGCACCTAAGTAGATGTACTTCTCTTCTGTACCACAGATTACATGGTACTTAAAATGATTATGGGGAGGAGAAAAAGAAAACAAATCACTAGCCTGCAACACAGAGATGTCCTTTCCAGTCGATGTCAATGTGTGTACAGGAAAAGTGAATTCAGATTTCTGACCTCAATGAGCACATTTGTGCAGTAAAGACATAATGCTGCAAAAAACAAACACGTTTTTGAGAGACAGTCTCTAACTCCCACTTCCTCCCTTTACCCCATAGAAACCAGGCATCCGCAGTGGTGATGAGGAAGTGAAAAAGGTCATTTCTGTGTAGGAAAGTATGCATGTAGGTTAACTTGATGCTCAGGTGGTGGCTCTCCTGCTCTGAGTGCCCACTGCACCTCCTTTCTCCCTCTGTGCTGTAGCAGACAGGAGGCAACGCTGTGCTACACACCTTGGAGGAGCAGCTCACACAGCTCGGGTAACATTGACTAATCCTGGGTTATGCTGCATCCATCAGCCTCCGTAGGAAGGAAAGCTGGCCATAGAGCCATATTCCCTGTCTCCCGGCCAGTTTTCTAACAATTCCTCTACGCCTGTAAGAAGTGCGTTTTTTTTTTTTGGAAACATCCCACATCATCCCCTGTCCCCTCTAGAACATACTGTGGCATTGGATTGGTCTGCTTTAATTCATCTGAGTGTGCTAATGGCAGGTATTCATAGAATCATAGAATAGCTAGGGTTGTAAAGGACCTTAAGATCAGCTAGTTCCAAACCCCCTGCCATGGGCAGGGACACCTCACACTAAACCATGGCACCCAAGGCTTTGTTTAACCTGGCCTTGAACACCACCAGTGATTGAGCATTCACTACTTCCCTGCGCAACCCATTCCAGTGCCTCACCACTCTCACAGTAAAGAACTTCCTCCTTATATTCAATTTAAACTTCCCCTGTTTAAGTTTTAACCCGTCACCCCTTGTCCTGTCACTACAGTCCCTAATGAAGAGTCCATCCCCAGCATCCCTATAGCCCACCTTTACTAGAAGGCTGCTATGAGGTCTCCACGCAGCCTTCTCTTCTCCAGGCTGAACAGCCCCAACTTTCTCAGCCTGTCTTCATACGGGAGGTGCTCCAGTCCCCTGATCATCCTCGTGGCCCTCCTCTGGACTTGTTCCAACAGATCCATGTCCTTTTTATGTTGAGGATACCAGAACTGCACGCAATACTCCAGGTGAGGTCTCATGAGAGCAGAGTAAAGGGGCAGGATCACCTCCTTCGACCTGCTGGTCATGCTCCTTTTGATGCAGCCCAGGATACGATTGGCTTTCTGGGCTGCAAGCACACACTGAAGCTGGCTCATGGTAAGTTTCTCATAGACCAACCCTCAGGGCTGCTCTGAATATCTTCTTTGAGGCAGAATAACATTAAAGTATATTTAGCAGTAGAGACTACACTGGAAACAATAACCTTTATCTAGGAAAGTCAACATCTATGAAACCGGGCATGGAAAACCCATTTTCTTGGTCTAAAATATTTTTTCTGATTGCATGTATGCTGAGTTGCCTCTTAAAAGTCATGTGCAGATCATTTAAATTCCATGCTAACCTGCATTGGTATTCCATTCAAAACGTTTCTATACACCAGGTGTTACTCCATGGTTGCTATAGATATCTTAAATGCTTCTTAGAGGGAGGAAATGTTCTTTCAGATACCACTGTGGTAATTATTAGGAAATGTTCACTTGCAAAAGGTAATTAGCAAGTAATTATTAGGAAATAGTGGTAATCAGGCCCTGCAAAAATTCCTCAACTGGGAGGAGAGACTGGAAAAAGATGCAGAAAATCTCTTTTACAGAAGCTTAAAAATATAAGAGTTGATTCACATAGAAAAATGATTCAGCACAGCAAACTGAGGCTGCAGATATCTTTGAGGGATGCTGCAGCCCCAGCAACAACCTCCTTCAATCATATGGTGTCTAGGGAAGGTTATGATTAGGAGGTTTAGAAGAGTGATCAGTTGACAGGGATGAAAGCAGGCAGGAGCATACATAAGTAACCACTGCTGCTTCCACACAATTGTAAATACAAGGCACTGGGGGATATCAGGATTCTCATGTACTACTCACAAAAACTGGAGGGAGATGACAAGAATGCAATCACAAAATTAATAGCTCTTTTAGAAAGGCCATGGCAATTTAACTTTTCATGGCTGAAAGGCTGGACTTTCAATGCGGAGGATATCTTACTAAGTCAGTATATATTCATCCATCCTCAGGGCAGCATAAACAAGGAACTCCTGTTTCCGACACAGCCCTGTGTCACACGCAGAGCAGCTGATGGAACAAAGAACCACATTTGTACACGATCAGAGTAACACCCTTGAATACACATTGCTGCTGGAGCCTGGTGCTGCTGGAGAGGTACTGCTCTATATCCACAGGAAAAATCACCCTCTCATCACACCCTGTGGTGCATCCAGCCTCAACATTAATATTTTGGTTTAGAAGGGTATACCAGATTGCAAAGATGCAAATGGAAAGAAAATATATTGCATGTGAAGTTAATGGATTGTTTCATACTTTACTCAACATTAAAAAGTTGGTTGTTCTTTTTTTCAGTCAAGTACAGTACAAGATCTCTTACTTTACCAGTTACTATTCTACTTTCACCCATGCCAGATACAGTTTCTGATTCCCAGTCACCCCATTCCCTCTTGGGATACTTGGGGCTGGTTTACTTTTTATGAAACAGAGAAGTTAACTCTGTGTTGGGACAGCTGGGACATAGCTGTCAGTTCCTTTTCATTATCAGCAGCACCCAGCTGGATGCCTGGAATTCACAGACACTGGGGGAGAATCATGTTTGCTTGAATTCTAAAAGAAGGTTGCTTGCTGGGAATGAATACTCTGCAACAGTTGCTCAACTTTTCCTCTCTGAAAGCAAAAGTAATACCAGAGGCTGCTAAAAGCAGAAGAGAAATCAAACTGCTCCTTGCTCATCAATTCAGAATCTGGTTATTGCGTGGAGTTTTGCTGCAAAATAATCTGCACATTAAATATTTTTTTTTAAATTATTAATATCCATAACAAAATGAAAGCTAAGGAGAAAGCCCAAATTCTCATTTCTTGAAAATCAGTACCCATGGCCACTAGTTCCTTGTGAAGTAAATAATTAAGCAACTCTAGCAGCTTCAGGACTTACATTAATTTTGGATGAGAATCTATTGCTGAGCACTTTAAAATTAGATCATAAATGGTGTTCTGTTTGCCATATGTCAAATGAATAACCCTTGCTTAATCCATAGTCCAAATATTAGGATTCATGCAGTGGCACTGCTGCCTGGAGCAAGAAAATTTGCTGAATTTCTCTTAGTAGGGGCTTGCCGCTGGTGTCAATGACAAGAGTTTTAAGTATTTCCCTCCTTAATCCAAATTATCAAATGACTTGGAGAAGTCCTTTACTTGGTACGAATCACTTCTTAACTCCCCTTTGATAAATTAAGCTTCTGTGACAGATGAAGACATTACCCTTCTGGGATTTCAGGCTGCTCTTAATATAGGGCTTCACTTCATTTCAGCCTCACTTTGAAAGCCTGTTTTCTGTATTGCCCACACAGGAACAGTGTGTCAGGCATCCTGGTGGAGACCTCCTCAGACATCTTACTTTTTCCTTTATTTTAGGTTGTATTTGTTTGCTTTGTTTTATTTTGCTTTATTCTTAGACCACAAAAAAATAGCTTAGGTTTGCTAGGTGGTCATTTCACTCCCATTTCTTAGAAGTCTGAGCTATTTCCCACCTACCTAAAGTCGTGACCACTCTTCAGTTGTTAAACCTGGGCTATGTCTTTTTCATAATAACTGAGAAATCTCTGCCTGTTCAATATTTCCTGTGCAGTGAATTTTAATTATATGCTGAGCTAAGTATCACTCAAAAGTATAACCAAACTGTGGGCTTAAATAGGTAGTTCTAAATGCTTGAAAAACAAATGTTTTGTAAAAGATCATTTACATATAAACTAATCCACAAACTAAAAAAAAATTACTTCTATGCATAAAAGTAAATAAGAGTCTTGTGATAAAATATCTAAGAATATGAAAAAGGAGGACACAAACCAGAAATGCAGGTGTCCTGCAGTGGGTTGGTTTTGTAAAGTTTTAGCATGAAAATATGCAATCTTATATTTGGAATAGGTTCTAAATGTGCAGAAACTGTTCTGAGCTCTAGTCCTGAGTTTGAAGGCATTCTTCTAAACACAAATAAACCTGAAAAAGACCTCTTGGGATTTCTTTTTAGGCTTTCCAAAATGGTTTATTCATTCCCATACTTTTCATCTTCTGAGTCTAGCAAGGGCACCTGGGCCCGTCTGAACCTCAGAACTGACTTTCCAGAGACAAACCGTGACCCTGAATTCATACATTTCATAAGTATCTGTTTCTAAAATATCAAATCTATATAAATTACATTTTTTTGTACTTTCTTTGTATCAAATTTGTACCTTCTTGTATCAAATTACCTACTTATTTGTACAACAAATACCCTGAAAAAAAAGATTCAAGGTGACTCTGTATTTATCTTCATCTTCCAAGAACAGAGACATGTAGGAGGAAGCAGGCAAAGAACTGTTTTTGTCACCTTATACAGCACAGTTGAAATCAAGAGGAAAAATCACTAAATCCTCTGTAACACCTGGCATATAAAAACTTACCTCCCTCAAAATCCACCCATGGAGCTTACCTGCAGAGCCTGATTAAACCAAGAAGGCTGACTCAGTGTTTTCTAGCTGCACAAATTCTGTGCTACTGTGTTGTTTTCCACGCAGTGGTACAAAACAAAAGCAAAGCTTGCTTTGTCAAGGAGCTAATCCAAGGCATCCAAGCAAGATGTTTTTTGCATCCAGCATTTGGAGTCCATATCAAAGCATTGCAATGCTTCTGCCACAATGTGCTTGTCCCAGTAAGTGCCACATCATTCAGTGGCAGCCCATCAGCTTAGTTATGGATCCATTTCTGTGATGCCATGTCCCTGTGAGGGTGTGAACTCTCTTGCAACTGTGGGGGCACTTCATGGTATTGACGGTGCTTTGCATGTTTGAGTCACCCGGAGCCCTGAGGATACAAACGGGGAATGTTCTTCATATGGGTAAATACTACATGAAGAAACACTTCTACAGCTTCTGATAAAGAACACATGCCATGGTGGATGCTTCATTTTGAAATAGATGATTTTATTATAACTGTTCTTATAGGTTATGAATAGTTACTCTGCTCCAGTCAGAACCAGGTCACAGTGAATGAAAAACAACTTATTCCAAAGATAGGTGTCCACTCAGTTTCATTACTACCCTTCTATTTGAAACACGTAGTACAGATTAATTCCCCAGGAGACACAAGCCTGGACTTTACAAGACAGCCTAGTTGTGGAAAAGGCCCCATCTTTGGTGCTCCTGGGGCAATGAAGCAAACCAGATGTTTGCCACAGAGACAGCTTGTGGCCAGATGGAAAAGAAGCTGATGATACACTAGCATGCTGTCGCCCCTTCCAATCTGGAGTAAAGTATGGTTTCTGGACTGGATAACTAGGAAAACACTCAGCCCATTGCCTCCTCCTGCTTTGCTCATCCCAGCACAACGAAGGCGATCCTTGGTGGCAAAAAGGTGATTCAGACCCTTCTATCCAACTGAGTTAAGGTGATTCATACCAAACACAAAAGCACGTAATGACATTGGTGGAAAGCAATCAGTGGTTACTTATTTCAGAACACAGAAAGCACGTCACGCCTTAGACGAAGTGTCATTTAAGAAGAAATAAATCTGTGAGATTTCACTTTCTGTCGTAACATGAGCGGCAGCTCTGTAATGTGCAGCCAGCTTTCCCATATATTTAGAAAGAACATCTTCTTATGGTAAGTAGTACCAAATGCAGGCAACTCTTACACTAAATTGTGTCTGCCTGAAAAGGAGAGTTATTATGGTGCAGCACAAAAGATTTATTACATGGTGGCTTTTTTTCCTGAAATTAAAAGCTGTCTTTTGTTGTAATCATTGTGTATATAAGGAAAATAAAGTCATAAGACAGAGCACTTCTAACTCTTAAGGACACTTCGCGTTGCCAAGGAGAAAACCTAAAGTTTGCGCAACAGCTAAAAACAGAGCAGCCTTAATTTTGTAAGCATGTAGTAATTTCACTGAGGCTGAAAACAAAAGGAAGCCTCCTCTCAGTTCCAGCAGAAATCATTTTTTTGTGTGACTTTTTGGCACATAAATACAAAGAGAAATAGTAAGGTACTTTTCAGCTAGCATGCATCCACTTCCTTCTCTGAGGCAGCAATAATAATTGTTGAAATCCATCTTTGAAAACAGGAAGCTTTATCATTATGGCTTTCTAGCAACCTCGCCCTTTCTTGTGAACCCTACCCTGGCTACAAATCGTCTGCTTTGATTCAAGCACAACTATTATAAGACTGAAGCACAGGTATTTCCTATTTTGCTTTAAAGCACATACAGCCTGTGCTTTGAAACAGCCCTGCTCAGGGTGATTCATCCAGTCCCAAGCAGGAGCATTGCCTAATAGAGATTTACACAGGAGACATGTGTGTTTACATCATGCTTTTGTTTATGTTTTATTTTTGTGGAATAGAGGGAATGAAGAGAGATCTCTTGTGCTCAGAAAATATTATCTAAGAGGAAAGAGCAGGAAAATGCAGGGACCACAGCACAGAGGATGGTTTTCGATATAAGAAACAAGTAAACACCTCTCCTGGCAGTACTTGGGAAAAGGCCTCTCTACATAGAAGCATAGCAGACTCACCACTGAAGTGATGTTTTCAGATTTCGATCCCTTTGCAAATGGATCCTTGATAGCCTATTCAGTGTTGGACACGTGCATGCCTGTTGGTGCCAGCCGCTTCCTCCCCAGGAGAGGAGCTGCTGGCCAAGACTGCTGCCCACCCAGCACCACTCTGCAGTGTGGCAGGCCTGAGCTCACTGGGGAGAGCCACCAAAACTGCCAGCCCTACTCTGTGTTTCTGCAGCAGAAACATCCTCTGCACTGCTCCAGGAGGCACTGTGCCACCCTTATGGGAGAAAACCCCTGCAGCTCCCCACTCCCCAGGCACACTGGTGACCAGCTGCTGAACCCCTGGGCCATGTCTGCCTGGGATACCCCTGTCATCACCTTTGCCTCAGGCTTTTGGCTTTTGCTGGCTGTGAAGCAACGCTAGGGTGATGATGATAGAGAAAGGGACATTGGCTTGGATGCAAAACACTACTAAGACTGATTTATCCCCAGAAGAGTTTACTGAATGCCTCTCTAAACCAACCCAGGGACAGGATATTTAAATGGCTAACAAAAAGATCCATGACAAAATATTTCAGAGAAGACAGCATACGAGGTTATTGTAGTTTTACAGTCATCTCCAGTTCCAGTACAGAGCAGTATATCTGACACTACTTCTTGCAGGGGTTTTATTGCTTTCCTCAAGCAGGGAGACAAGTAATGGAACATGGTCTGAGAATTTAGTTTTCATGTTGCTTTGCACCACCTGGACAATCCTAAACCTCTTGTTTATCTTTCCCTTCTGAGTCTCCCACCCCTAGCATAGTGGTCATTCATAGGAGCATTGTGCAATGATACAAGGGTCCAAGTGCACCAGCTCCATGCAAGGTACGTGCATTCACTGGGTTATATTGGGGACAATGTGCTTAAAGATTAGGAGCCCTGGTTTCCCATTTCATCACTGGTGGCACCCTCTTTATGTCACTGCCTGCTCTGTATAGTTGTGTCTTTGTGGCATGTCCACCCTGCACAGACATCAGCTGAGTTAGCTGCAGAGCCAGATGCCAGGGCTGTGCTGGAAGTAACTGGTCTACCATGGTAAAAACTGCTGTCATCACAGCCAGTTCCTGAAACAGCTGATAAGACGTCCTCCATGAAGCTCCACTCACTGGCATTGCTGCTGCTGTCTCCTGGGGCAGCTGTCTGCCTCTTCCCATCTCACTGCCTGTAGCCCCTATACCCCTGCCCTTGGCTAGCATGCCTGGAGAAGTCCCAGCAGCATCTCCAGTGAAGCACATGCGTCCTAACTGTCCAGGCTTCCTGATCATCTCCACAGAGCCCTGCATGGCATGGCCTTGCTCATGTCCCCTGTGTGCCCCAGCATATCCAGAAGTGTCTGGGGAGCTGCTAAGGAAGTGACAAGGGCTGGCTGCAAATATAGGTTGTGTCCTGGCAGTGAACTTGATGGTCAGGAACTGCAAAAGACTTCTGTGGTTTAAAGTGGCATTTTCAGTACCTTTTATTCTCTGGGGTTTGTTTTGCTTTGGACAAACCAGACATCACTGATAATAGATGAGAAAAGAGGAGAGGAGGATTTCTCACTTGCAAACATAACACTGCTTCTGGCAGAGGAGATTTTGCAAATCCTCCACAAGCAGAAGCTCACCATGGAAAATGCATCAGGCTTTACACCCACAGTACCTGCGTGGTGATGCCCAGCCAGCTGACAGGAATGGGCTCTCTTGAGGTTTGTTTCTGCTTACTGTCACCAGGGGGTTTTGAACATGTTCATGTCACATCCCAGGAAGATGTGCAACTGCATGACATGGGACAGAAAGTATTTTGGAAGGGAAAGGAAGAAAACTCTACAGACTGGGAAAGAAACTTCAGAAGCAAGCAAGCTGGGCCAGGAGTCTGAACTCTTTCCCCAAATGCTTTCCCAGTCTGTGACCTCGCATTGTTTGATTATCATTAGAGAACTCTGAAGAGTGTACTCACCGATTCTTGAACAAATGCTAACCTGTAAGATAGGCCATATTTGTGTACTTTACACAACTGTGAAGAGCCAGAACAGCTGAGACACTGCTTATTGCAACAGATCAGTCAAGACAGTGCAGGTTAAATGTCGCTTGTTACTGCTATTTTTTTTTTCAATATTCTTGTTTACTATAGATTTAGTGGATGTAGTGCCCAGCAATACCATCTGTAGTTTTCTGCTAGGCATGGCACTAACTAGAGAGCTTACTAAAGGCTTTTCCTGGTCATATTAAGAAGCAGCTGTGCAGAAGATGGACATGGTTTATCACAAAAGAGAGCAAATGAGTCAACACTCATTAGCACAGAAAGCTGAAAGTATCACTTCCTTGTTGCAGTTCAGGGTTTTGTAGACAACACGGCAAAGGTCATTTTTAAGGGCACATTTGAAGAGCTGCTTTAGCAGTAAGCTGTTTCTAGAGAGCAGTGGACTCTGTGAATGCACCCCAACTCTGAAGGGGAGTGTAGCAGGCTGGTGGGCCTAGGATAGACCACATGGGGCTCTGGTGTCAAAGATGTGCAGCACTTGTTTATGTAGTCACACCACGATGCAAGTGGTGGGATGTAAACAAAACAGTGGGCCAGGAAGAAGTCATCCCATGGTAAAATCTGATAAGAGAGGAGGAAGAAGGGGCTGCAGGGGCTATGCCCCTAAAACAGAAGGGTAGGGCAGCTGGTGACAGTTTGGGAGGGAGGGATAAACAGCCTCTTTCCTCCCCAGCTCTTGCGGTATACAGTGATGATTAAGATCTGAAGTGATTTATGTTGACTGCAGCTATTGCTGTCTCACTTACCCGAGCTCTTCACAATGTAACCCCCTACTCACACCCTAGCCATCACTCTGCTCCTATTGATCATGATTCTGCATAAGGAACAGACTGACTTCCCACCCACACACACTTGTCAAGCTTTTTGTGTACAATAGTGATTCTTACATACTTGGGCACTGAATTTCTTGCTCTGAAATCTTCCAAATCACCTTTATGTTATTCTTTCTTTCTAGCCTGCAAAGCACTCAGGAAAGTCACATGTAAAGCTAGCTTTATTGTAGCTAGTGCAGAAATTCGAGCTTTGCATGTAGTATGAATCTTATGTCTCAGCCAAGTTTTCCATTTCCTCATGCATCAGGGATGAGCATGCACAAATCCTGGCTTTACACATTAGATGTTACTCATGTGACAGTCAGGCACATGCAAAATTGCACTTCTGTCTGAGAAGCAGGATTCAAACAAGCAGTGCTAGTGGCAATTCCTTGCACTGCTGTTCTCACGTGTCCTTGGCCACCTGAGCCCCTGAGAACTGTCCTGCTTCTAATGCCATATGTGTTTTATATCGGAAAAAAACACTCTGCCCTTTCTTTTCCTGAGGCCAAGACCCAGGCTGCATGGATTTCAATCCAGGAAACCCAAGAAGGATATGATTTTTGTAAGCAGCATCAACAGGTAGTGTGTACGCAATTAAATCATTACCACAGTGTTTAAGCCAGGTTAGTGGGGCACAAAGGCAATAGGCAAGAAAGAGGTAAAAAAAGATACTGCTCCTTTTATTTTTTGAACTAGCCTAGAACTGTATTGCAAGCTCTTCAGGCAAACTGAGTAGTTACTGACTATATGAGGACACCTGAAACTAAATAATGCTTTCAAATTCTGCCTGTAACACAGACTATGTGGACCCAAGAAAAGAAGTTGTTCATGATGAGAGTGCCATTTTTTATATGGATAGAGTTTTGCACCCAGCTGACCTGGTCCACATATGCCACTGCTGAGAACAGCAGTCTCCCTGCATCCTCCAGGTGCCTTGCTTCCCCATGGACAAAACAAATAAAACATTCACCATACCAAAGGAAGGGGCTAGCTTAGCAGTACTCTACAGTCAGAGTGCTCGCACAAGGAAGGGAAGAAAAGGAGGAAGACTGAATCCCCTTTTTCATCATCGACAGGCTGTAACATGGATTTGCACCCTGCAGCCTTGCCCACAGCTGCTTCTTTGTTTCCTTCAGATTGTACAATCTATTTAAACCGATTAACTAATGGGATACAAATTCACAATGTACCCACGTAACAATCAAGCCTGTATTAAAGAAAAGCATTTTAAACTCCTCCTGTCAACAGCTTTGGCGAAGTGAGCTTGGCTCCAGCTGAACCAGAAGCTCTGGCCCCCTGTACCAGGCATCCCTAGTGCTGGTAGGAGCTCTCTGCACTCCCACCCAGCCCCACCAGCTCCCCCCTCCCCTGCGCACAGTCCCAGTGGGTCCCTGTGGGGATGCTTTTGCAGTCGAGGGTTGATGCCACTCTTGTAACCCCAACCTCAGCTTGCCATGCCATCGCTCTTGGAAGGCAAGCTTATACAAAACCTGAGCTTCCTTCATATTCTCTTTCCTACAGCCATCAAAAAGGAAAGGGGCTCCAAAGACGTGGGGAGAAAGAATGGAATCCAAATAATGGATTTTCACTGGAAGATCTCAGATTTATTCTACATTTGTCTTTTGGGGAAGAACTGGTCTATCTTATATTCCTTCAGCACTCTGACTAGGCTTTTGCCTTTGATTAAATTAACCACAACCTAGAAGAAATTGAGATAACGTCTAGATTTTTCTCTTTCCCTTTGAGAAGCTAAAATAGACAAAATGGAGATTTAATGTCAGTAATTTTCCCAGATGAGTTTTATTTGATGTCCTGGTGCAGTCTATATTTATTAATGATATTTTAATGATATTTATTGCCTGTTCTCAGTTTAGTGACTTTTTTTTTTGTTTGGGTTTTTGTTGGTTTATTATTTTTTTTTAGTTCATACAAGCATGATGTAGGGATGCTAGTGTTAGAGTTCCATTTCAGTCATCTCAGTTACCCTGGAAAGGTTTCTGCCAGGCTGGATAGGAAGGAAATAGAAGGTTTAATGACATCAAGGCATGACCTCTCAATTTACAGCAATAGGTGAAAGATGTGCTTCTTCTTTAGAAGGAGAAGCATTTCTTGCTCTGAATGGTGAGAGAGGATGCAAGTGCATGTTGTTTCTTTCAGAAAAGCTTTTACTCTCACATCAAAAGGAGACATGGAACTTCAGCAGAATCCCTTTTCAGCACTGAAGAAATAGCCAAGTTTCAGAGTATTGGCATCTTGTTTTGAACTAAAAATTGTGTGATATTTTTATTCCTCCAAACATTTTTTAGCATCCAAATTTGCTTTAGGTGGTTTCCCCAGGCAATCATGTAAAGAAAGAAACCCAGTACTATTCATTTATCTTTATCTTGCTTCATGCTGTGCCTGATGGCAGAGTGCTGCACTTCATGCTTTCTCACAAAAAAAGGCAACACAGAATTCTTCATGGACAGTGCAGTTCTGCATCTGTGTTTGGTTTTGCACATTAAAATCCTAGTTTAGCACAGTGTTAGTTTTGGACCTAGCAGCTAGTGTTAGCATGGTGTAGGTTTGGCTGCTACATTTCCCCAGGTAAAGCACAGCTGGCAAGCCTTAGATCTTCATATCCAAAAGATCCTTTTCTATAGTATGACAACCATAAAAAAGTTCAGGGATTAAGTTCATCCACCAGGTTTGTTGCAGTGGTTACGCTCATAACACTGCTCAGTGCTCAAGAAGGGTGAAGATCCCTAAGTGCTGGTAGTGGAGGGTGGCAGCAACAACTTTTGAAGAGCAGAAGGGAAGCATACAATGAATGTGAGGAAGAAAACAAGTGGAAGAAAGACGTGAAAGTGAAGAAAGGAAAGGAGAAGCAGACAGACCAAGACAGAGAAATAACTAAAACACAGTGATGCACTGGAGCTGTGAAAGCAGAAATGGAAGTGAAATAGGGGGTGTTTCAGGCCCTGTGTGATTCCCTGTCCCGAGCCTGAAGGAGCAGTCTCTCCCCTGACTGCTGCTTAGGGACACCACTGTGCCAACCAGCCACCAAAACACTCCTGGAGAGCTTTCTTCAGTGAGGCACAGCAGTACTAAATAAAGCCCTCTGGAAAGGCAGGTTATCACAAAATAAGGTGGGAAATCCCTTCTGGCTCAGCAAAATAGCTGGAAGTCAAAACATGCAAAATCTCCAAGCTTCCCTTCATTGCTCTTATTCAGGTCACTCCTGATAGATTTTTATGCTTAGGTAGTTTCTTGTATGGCTGCCCCAGCTGACTGAAGCTAAGAAAAAAACTGAAACAAAGGCTAGCACTTCCCTGCTGTCAGTAGCTTCCCAGTAAGCAGTCAGTTTATGGGGAAAGAGGATCCTTGTGAAGTCATGGTCATCTGTAATTTTCATTCTGCTGCATCAGCCTTTCTGGTGCCTGTGTTGAAGAGAAAAGTCAGTCTCCTGAAACATGCTCCAGCTGATCTGAAGTCTGAACTAGCCCTAGCAAAGCCCTAACAACTAATTCCTGTATCTTCCCTGTTTGTTGACTAGCCAAGAAAAGTTCCCTTTGGTTTGTCAAATTTTCGGAATTTTCAGTCCTTGTGCTGTAAATTTGGAGGGACTTTTTTGTGGATGCTTTGACTTGCTCTTTTTATTTTGTTCCCGTTTCATTCTCATGGTTGCATAACATGGCTAGGTGGCATGAAGAAGACTGCGCTCCCTTGGCACATGCATATTTTCACATTAGGCAGAGGTTAACTTGCAATGGCGAAACCCTCTGCTGGAGCCCAGGCAACGGGTCCTACTATTCAGTTCTCTTACAGCTGTGGAAATTGTTAGTGGGGCCAGTGCTGCTTATTCTGAAGCATTTGTCAAGTTGTGCTGCACCTATCCAAAGGAACAGCTGGTCTGAATTTCTCTAGAAATGGTTCTCTTTGAGCAGATTCAGCTCATTTCTTTAATTTCTGCTTTGGTTTTGGTCTGCCTGGTCTCCATGCCACCACACTGCTAGGACAGATGCACTTTAGACGCACTTTAGCTTTAGTTTAAAAGATGTTGGTGATTCATACGCTCCTACGATGACTCTCTGCAGCCCTCCAAACAACTGCTTCACTTGCAGAACAAAACTCAAACTAGAAATAGGAAGTTCATTGCCCAGGTTGCTGGTGGTGTGGAACTGAAGTAATACATTAGCAAATTAATCGTGCAGTCAGCTTACACTCCTTTTGTCCTCTCAAAAGGTTTGCAATGCTGCTCTTGTTAGGCTATTCAATTCTCATACACGGCTTCAAAGGCTGGTAGCTTCACCTGTCACTGAAGGTATAGAGCAGGATAAAGCATCAATGGCAAACACTAAGCTTTTAGTTCAATAACTCATTTAATGGCAAGAATTTGCTAAAGTTTAAAAAAAACCTCTTTATGTTGGAATCACAGTCTTGATTCTTATAGGCCCAGCTTTTAACCAGGCTGCTGCTTTCTATACTACCTATTCATTTGTGTTCATTGTAGGCTATATATTTATAACCTATGTCAGAGTAGTGTCTAAGCCTATCACAAAAATCCATCCCAACCCTTCTTTTTGCAGTGACCTTTCCATGCAGATGCTCCTCAGAGAGGCTGGTGCCCGGTGAACCCAACAGGGATGAGCCAGGAAATGAAATGCTCAGAATCTCAGGCTTGAGCTGGAAGGCAGCCAGGGCACACTCCAAAAGCAGGCAGCAAGGCTTCTGCCTTGAATGTAGGTCACTGCTCACTTATGGAAATTCACTGCTCATGTGAAGAGTGTCATGAAGCAGCGCTTTAGGGAGAGGAGGCAAATGTGTAATGCTTTCTGTGCAGTAATTACAGTGGTGTGAGGGAGAAGGCTCCCGATTCCTTTGCCTTTCTCTACTCCACTTTTACAGCCTCTGTAGAAGCAAGGCATATGAGTGTCTGACATCACTGGAGAGATTCCTCAAGGGCACATCTCACTTGAAAGTGTAGTTTTAATACAAAATTTCTTGACATAAATGAGGCATCTGTCTTTTGTCTCTTTAAACAGATTATGCTCAAGAAGTTGCTCCGGGCTGAGCTCTATTGTCAAAGTAAGGAGCTGCCTGAGAGTTAATCTCCCCATGGCCTGCAGATCCCTGCCCACAAGTCTGCCCACAGCAATTAATGGGCATCTTTCCTCAGTTGTGGAATACAACCAAATACACACACATGGGTACACATGGTGGAGATCTGACTTTTGATGGGCTCTACTGAAACCAGCTGCAGAGCATGCTTACAGTTTGCATGTAACCACACAATTAAATATGCTGGGTATTGTACTCTAAAAGCAAGAAAAAAAAAGAACTAGTTTGGATAAAATTACAGCTGACAAAGCTTTCGTTTTCATTTCACTGAGTTGTCATACTCACTAGGAGAACATCTCTTTTGTGTCTCATTTAACTCCAGGGCAGTAACGTCCAGCTCTCTGCCACTTCTCCATCCCTTGTTTTGGTTCTCTTAACACCAGGCACTTAATTCCCTGCTCTGCTGGCCACTGTCATCACACTGTGCTGTCTTCCTGCACCTTTAAAATACCTTAATGCATCTGAGGCATGATGATGCAAACAAAAATGTAAGTATTAAAATAGAGGTCTCAAGAGAGATCATGCTTAAAGACTTGCACTGGTGTTTCAGTTTTACAGATGAAGCAACCGAAGTCTTTCATATTGGTTATCTCCTCTGAAAAGACAGCATCTCCTATTACTAATGATCCTGTTCCAGTCATATTTGTACCATATATACTGTCTCTGTGCATTTATGTTGAATGTTTTTCTTAGTCCCTGCATGCATTTCTCTTTGTTACACTAAACCTTATAATAAAAATGTCTTTTTTGTCCACCATACCACTAACAGTTGCACTTTCCAGAAATACACTCCTGACAAATAATGCAGTTTGTCTGTGTGATGCACATAAGTACCAAGATTATCTCTTCACTGTAGCTTTGGGCTTGAATCAGAACTTGTCCCATGTCTTTGACACTAGTTACTATGAAAATAGAGCCTCCTATCCGCCAGCAGAACAGGGGCTGTAAAAGGAAGGGATGCTGTTTGGCAGACTAAAGTAAGATGTCAGACCTCAATCTCACACTGTCTCAGTTCTGGCTTAGTGTCATGATTATTTCATCTTGCTGGGAAATACTACATCTAGAGAGATGGTGCATCTCAGTTCAGTTGCTTTGAGCTAGGAAGAGAAACTCACATAAGTGTGTTTCAGATTTCAAATCTGATACATATTTAATACAATTTTTAACACAACCATCAGGACAAAACACTTCACTGGCCAGCTACCAGCTCTGAAGAGATGCCTCCAAGATTAAGGGAGGATGTAGGTATCCACATCCAAAATTACATTGCCAAAAATCCCAGTGGCCCTGACTCTTACAGATTTTTTTTTTCCTTAATGCTTCACTGTTTTAAATTTTTCCATCCCTTGAGGTGCACCTCTGAGCAAGCCTAGAAATGCCTTGCTGTTAACCTGGTTGAACAGGTTGCCATCTGAGCCTAATCGGGATTCGCAGACTGGAATACAAATTCTCCATTCAATCTGTTAGCAACCAGCCAGACAAATTTTCCGGTTCCTCTTTAGTCTAATACAGCTTGTTATGGTGTTCCTGAAAATGGCCAGCTTCTCACTGCAGAAGCTAGACACTGCAACAGCTCTTTCTATAAGATAACAAATGCTGAATGGCAATTCTTCTCCAAAAGCTGCCCCAGCTCTAGTCAGAGTCTGGGCTCCAGCACTCTGTTCTGCAGTGACTTGGTAAAGCACTTTAACCTCCCCACATGCCAGGTTGCTGAGCTGTAGGACAGGAATTCTACGAACTCATCAAATGTTGAGAAACTTCACTCAGGGTTCATGCAATAACGTATACAATGAACCATCAGTGGGACTTATCTACAAAGCCTCTAGCTCCAAAAAACAAGCCTCCACCTATTAAGTACAGGAATAGCTCCATTAGGTGATAATATCAGGAAGTAATTGTACTTTATTCAGGCAATTATAGGAGAAGGGTATGATAATATGTGGCTATTGTGCAAGATTAATAAAATGCCCCAAGACCCTTAGTGGAAAGAACTGATAGAACTTGAGTTCTCAGAGGGTAAATTATTTATGATACTCTCATCTGAATTATTTATCCTCCATTAATGTCTATGCCCTAGAGAGAGATTTCTATTATGCATATCTAGTCATCTAAAAGTTGGGTAGCTAGTCAAAGTTGATTGTCTAAGGTCACTTGATAGTGGAAATGTAGGCAACTTCAGAGCAAGAGTCACCCCTCCTGCCTTAGACACCTCCCTTAGACTCTCCACATTGACCATAGAAGTCGAAATGCCTAGGTAAGACTAGCCAGCAGTGTGTCCAGGTGGCCAAGAAGACCAAGAGCATCCTGGGTTGTGTCGGAACCAGTGTGGCCAGCAGCACAAGGGAAGTGATCATCCCCTGTACCTGGAGCTGGTGAGGCCAAACCTCAAATCCTGTGCTCAGTTTTGGGCCCCTCACTGCAAGAAAGACATTGAGGTGCTGGAGTCAGTCCAGAGAAGGGCAACAGAGCTGGTGAAGGGCCTGGAGCACAAGTCTTATGAGGAAAGGCTGAGGGAGCTAGAGTTGTCTAGCCTGGAGAAAAGGAGCCTCAGGAAAGACCTTATTGGTCTCTACAACTACTTGATATGTAGCTATAGTGAGGTGGATGTTGGTCTCTTCTCCCAAGTCACAACTGGTAGGACAAGAGGAAATGGACTCAAGTGGACCAGGGGAGGTTTAGATTATATATTAGAAAAAATTTCTTCATTAAAAGTGTTGTCAGGCATTGGAACAGGCTGCCCAGGGAAGCAGTTGAGTCACCATCCCTGGAGGTATTTAAAAGATGTGTAGAAGGGGCACCTAGGGGCATGGTTTAGTGGTGGACTTTGTAGTGTTTGGTTAACAGTTGAACTCAATGATCTTCAATGTCTTTTCTAACCTAAATGATTCTATGATGGGATGGGTGCATGACCAGGCAGAACCCCCAAAGCAGGGCAAGCACACTCCTCTCTTCTGCCTGATGATGCCCTGCTTCATAGCACTCTGCCCTACTCCAAGAGGCTTACTTAATGAATCACATTGACAGACAGGCATTGTAAATCACTTCCCATCACTCAGCTTTCACACTTTCATCCTCGTACGTGCTCATTTGTTACCATGGCTGGGCATGTCAGAAATACAGCTGCCAAAGCCAAGCTGCTGGAATGAGGAGAGGCACTGCTGCCCGATCAGTAGCCCAGCACACACCGCTCCCCATGCTCAGAGAACAGCCTTCATGAGGCACTTACGGGAAGGACAGGAAGATAACCAGCCCTTAGATTTCCTGAATATGCAGATTTATATTTGGAGGCTATTACAAATAAAAATTCTTTTAAAGCAAACACATTAATCAGGACCTTTTTATGCATTTGCTGCAATGAGAAACAAATCAAAAGAGTCACGAGTGCACACTGAACGTAAAGGTTAATCAAAGGCAGCTTCCTTTGGCAGCTACATCCTTCAGCTGATCTTTGCCAGGAAACATTCACTTCATTCTTTGTGTCGCATTTTTTTGGGTTTGTTTTTTTTTTGTTTTGGTTTGTTGTTGTTTTTTTTTAAACTGCATATGTCTAACCCCCATTCTCGGGTTTTCTAAATAAAAAATTGAATTATATCACACCCATTTTAACTACCTGGAGAAGAAAATGGTGAACCTGTAACATTTCAAACCTACTTTGACAAACTGTTTTTCAGCTTCAGTAGTTTTAACTAAGACTTTTCTATATGTATTATAAAGGGTGCTGACTGATCCTTCGTTGCAGGCACTGAAGGTAATCCCCCTAAGAAAATTACCTGAGTTAGCAGGATACTTCAGAGTAGTCCCAGCCCATCAAGAAGCTGTACAACAAGCCTGTTGATACATCTGTTCTGGGACATTGCTTTTACATACAGCCCAGCTGGGAAGCATTTAGACAGTTTATGGACTGATTCAGCATTAAATGGTGCACTGACTGCAGACTGAAGTGCAAAATAGTAGCACCTAAGCCAGATTTTAATAAGTCCATGCCAACTTAAGATGATGTTTACCTGGTAGCATTCACTTGGGGAAGCACAGATGTTGCCTGCACACTCCTTAGTCACCCAAGCAGATCACCTCACAGATCTTCAATCACAGCTAAGCTGTTACAGAAGCCCTGATGGCAGAAGTTGCAAGAGAAGCATTAAATCAAAGCACCACAATTCAGTTGGACAATGTCGCCTTTTCTCAGAACACTCCTCCAGTTGGAGGTGGAATGGAACTCTCTGTGCAGGGCTTCCCAGTGGGGCAAGGTTTGTAGTTTCCCAGACCCTCCTGCTGCTGTAAGCCAGGGCTGGGACAAATCCAGGTGATGATGCTTAGTCCCTTGGTAGAGTAGCAGTACTGACCTTGGCTCCATTCTCTGCCAGAAGCAGCACATTTCCCATAAGACATTAATTTTTAACTTTATTCAGTCTGTGCCAGGAGCTAAATTGTTGTAAAATTTCATTCAAAAAAGAGGCTGAGATAAACCAAGAAATCACCTTTTGTCTTTAAAAGGATTTTACTCTCCAAGACCTAGTAGGTATAGCAGGACCGTTCACATTACAGTTTCGGTCCTTTCTAGATCCATTATTTTCCTCATCTCAGAAAGCCTCTAGTAATTTTATTTTCATATTCTTATGCCACTTTCAAATTTAACTCTCTGAATTTTCAGAGTTTTGATTTCTCTCCCTGTACTTTTTCTGCTACTAGAAATGTATACAGGCTAAATGAAGTGAATGAGACTAATTCAAAAATGTAGATGTACTTTCTCAGTGAGGCCCTGGTTCACAGCCTCAAAACTCCTCCATTAAATCTTCCCCTTCAGACTTACAGTGGAAGCAATTAACGTGCTCAAAGTTCTGCTAGAAAAAGGCAGATTTCTGAATTTCTTTCTGGTGAGGTAAAAGCTCACTTTTGGCTTTGCTGTCAAGACATATCAATTGATCATGCTGTCTGCACCCAAATCTTCACCTGTAATGAAGGTGAGTTTTAATCTTGATTTGTCATCCATGTTCAGACTATTTCTTTTAAAATTTCTAATTCATCTAATGAATTTACATGGAAGGTATGGATGAGATCAAAAGCCTACTTTTGGTGTTCTGCTTTATCCATGCAATGCAGTAGATTTTAAGCTCATTGTGTTTCCTTCTTACGTACCGTGGCTTTAAAGCTAGTAGATACCATTGAAGTACGTTATCTACATCCTATAGGCATATCTTACATATATAGGCAATACTCATGCTGCCCAAACACTCAAGGGAACAGAAATAAGATCTGTGTCATTAAGACGGCTGCAGCACAGCAGAAGGAGGTAAGGTCTGCATTTAAGCATAGTCATGAGGCCTATCTGTCTGTTCTTGTGCCACAGGGCTCTGTCCTTCTGACTACCTGTGATCTATCCATAGCTGCCAGGAAGGGATAAAATACTACTTCAGACACAGGATGGAAAGATTTCCTACCTTTTCATGCCAAAACCCACAACCTAGCAGGGTCTGGCAATTTTGTTGGGAGTCTTGATGGTGACAGCTTGTCCACCCAGGTCAGGAAAAGGTAGGTGGGTGAAGTGGCCCTGGAAAGCCTGTGTAAGGCATGTTTTTAATAACCCCCTCAGTGGATGGTTTTCATCTTTCAGGCAGTTCAATAATTACTTTTCACAGCACTTATGCTGGAGAAGATCAGGATTTCTTCTGATGAAATTATGTTGGTAGTCTAGAATAGCTTTGATCAGGAAAGTTCTATTAGATGCAGAGGGGGAAATCTCATCATGACTTTGGTTTAGTGGTGGAATGAAATTCACATTTCATACTACAAACAAATTCAAAAAAAAAAAAGAAAAAAGAGAGGAAAGGGGAAATGGAAGAAAGAGAAAAAGCAGAGAAAGGAAGGGCAAGGATCTAATAAATGGAGACCACGGCCTATTCCATTTGAAATTACTGTGCTGTGAAAATTAAAGTTTGTTCTGCTCTGCTTAGGAATTTAGATTCATAAGACAAACATCATCGCTCTGTTCAAATACAACTTTTTAATGGAGAAAATAAGTTGGTAAACATCATAAGCAGTACCTTTTTTTTCTTATTCTGCCAAATTCTCATCGGTTTCCTTGGGCATCTCCTATTAAGTCTTTAGTAGACACTAGCTAACAGCTTTGCTATGTAAACTGTTTGTTTCATTGGTGTTATAGGACAAAGGGCGTCCATCCGAGACGTATCTCCACCGACATGATGATACAAAGCTACTGGTATGACCTGTGTGCTGCCTGTCGCCACGTGACTTTGCTTCACGGCTGCATTTCCAGATTTTATCTTATTGCCGATTACCACAGTATTTGTTGTGTGGGTGTACTGTTAGTGAACAAAGCTTAAATAGATTTACTTTACAAATGCTGTGAGCTTAAACTGCAGTAGCCATTCTGGAAGCTGTTATACCTTATCAGTGTGTAAATACTGTGTTCCCCATGCCCCTTGTGCAGCTGCAGGTCTGCAGACTGGCTTTGGCAATGCTGTAGGCTGTAGTCCCCTTCTCTTGCTCACCTAGCACAAAGGCCTGGACAGAGAACTAGGCATCACTATACGTTTGAGAAGTTGAATCAATGTGTCCAAAAGGAATTTGGCCAATATTCTGAGTATGTGTATGCATTACACAACCATGGTGTATATCAGCAAAGATCTATCTTTACATCTTTATCCAAAAAAAACCTCTTCTTTTTCTTCTCCATCCCTTCCCCACCTCTGCCAGCCACAGCTCAAGGGTATAGTAATGGTCACCTATAGCACACTGGAGGAGTTGGAGACAGGGCTACAGCATATTGCAGTCTCTACGCTTTGCTCTGGCAGAGCAGCCCATAAGGAGCTGGTATAAGATGACACCAGTCCCGGGGATGGTTCAGAGCTACCTTCCCATCGACAGCCTCCCATCCTGTGCTTGCTTTTCTGCTCTGCCAGTCAGCATAGCTGTACAGATGACTTTTAACAAAGCTCTTTCAAAATTAGCATGGACATTTCCATTCAGGAACCACGTGAGCATTACTCATGGCATACACTGAGGTACAGGAGACCTAGCTCTGGGAACACAAATGTGGTTATTTTCTTCAGCTACTGGGGAATTTTGCTTTTTTTTTGCTCTTCAGTTCCTATTGCAATTTCTGTCATCACCAGACAAAAGAGACCTTGAATTCTGGCAGATAGCACAGAGGAACTAAGAATCCTTGTTCCTCATTGCAGCATTAGACTTAGGAGTCCCCAAGGTGTTATGAAACTGCAGAGGGGTCACAACAGGAAGTACAGCCACCAGCAGCAAGTAAAATAAAGGCGTTCCTTCCTATTCTAAGATTTCAGAACTTCCTTATCCTCCAGCTTGAAATCCTCTTACAGCTGTTTCTTTTATTTAAAGGAATCCTTTTTTGTTCTTATTTCTGCCTGAGCCACGATAAGGACCCTCCACCTGCTTGCTCCTACAGCATGCCTAATTTACACGAGAAACAGGTAGAAGGAAGCAAAACCATGAAGCTAATCATTTCTCAGAGGAGACTTTGAAGCCTCTGGTCAAAGGTCTGCAGACTGCATTAGGTACTCACTCCCCTGGCTCCATCTGAGCTCCTGAAGCAGCTCGGTGTTTTGCTCCTCCAGCCTCATTCCTCTTTTTCTAATTAGACATGGTGCTGCTATGCAGAATGGAAAGTAATCTCAGACTATTTAATATGTACCTGTTGACTCCAGCACAATGATTTAATCAGAATTTTACAGGATTTGGAAGCAATCTGTCTGTTTAGAGGCTGAACAAATAAAAGTTGCCAGAGAAACTGCTCTCAAAACCCAGAAGGGGGGTTATTTCCAACTACGTGCAAAGGCTGGGTCAGATCCTATTCATTTGGTTTGTATGCGAAGTCAGGTTATTAATGGAATGACATGACAGCACTAGGTAAGCAGGTTCCAACCTATTATTTTCAGCTCCCTGAATACCCCCAGTCCCATTCATTGAGGGTCCCAAGGACCTTTTCACCGCAATCAGACACCACAAACACCAAGTTTAAGCACAGGATACTCTAAGCAGTTGAAGTCAGGCATATGCTTAAATGCTTGCTGATTAAAGTTCAGAGCAGCTCTTGCGGTTGGACTTCCCTGCTGTCATTTGTGAACATGGAGGAAAGCCTTTGTGGCTGCTTCTGGCTTTCACGCAGATTAATACGGTACAGTCCACAACTTTTCTGTCAGATGGGGAGATTACTGTGTGGGGGAATTTCTCAGGCTACACGAACAGAACAAAAAGCAGTGACCCCCACAAGCTGGATTTCTTTTCTCTCCTTTATGACTGACTGTCTGCATGGGCAGAGATGCAAGACAGCTGTTGCATAAATCCTATGTGGATGGATAAGAAACCAGGCTCCTGGGTATACAGCGGCCAAGTACCACTGCTTTTGGCAGCAAAAGTGATGGCTGAAGCACCTGGCCAGGGCTGTAGGCAGCAGAAGGAGCCTGGCAGCCCAGCAGCATCCATGCATGGTGCCAGAGCAGCATGCCTACCTTCATTCACACACCATCAGGCTTGGCCTCCAATCAGAGCAGGCAGGTACAGCATTGTTTGATCATTTGAAGAAAAAAGATGGGGAAACCATAATGTCTGAGCCAGGCTGAAGCAGATGCCCTTCTTACATTATCCTTGGCACTCTGAGGAAATTAGTACTTGAGCCCATTCCGCAGACAGCTGGCAGGTTGCAAGCAACCCCCCTGTACGCACCATGTACAGCCATGGCACTCAGATTTTGCTTCAGGGTCCCATAGCTGCTCCAAATGGAACAGCCCTCAGGGCCTCCCAGTGCAAAGTAACCTCTGCAGCACCAGGATTATCTGGCACTGTCAGGGCTCAAGGACTGTTGCTTTTTGCTTTACCAGACTTGTCAGGCAGGATGCAAAACAAAGCAAGGGGGAGGACAGTGGGATATAGGGTAAAGGTTACTGCCTTGGCTGCCTGTCCCTGGCCCAGAGTGAAGATCACTCCCTGTGCTCCATAACATGCATAGTAAGAGGGTTCATGTAAGCTCCTCCTCATTCTCTTCAGAAAAAATGCACTGGGTTAGTTCACCCTGCCCAGGAAGATGCTGATTTATAGGACAGGTGAAAAGAAGGCTATTGAAAAACATTGCAAATAAAGCATTCAGAGTCTTCAGACCTTGTTACAAAACTTGGCCTTCGAATTTATCAATCAAAAATTCTCCATACTCCCACTAAATAATTCAGAACATCTTAATAAAATCTCACTGTGAAGTAAAATGGTGCTTTGCACAGACACACACTTTTTTGTTTCAAAGCCACTGTCAGACTTGACTCTAGTTTTGCACATTATCACCACTTGTATCTAGTTATGAAAGTCAGGAAGACTTCCCTCTCCCAGCAGATTTGAAGAAACAATATCTGACATGTACAGTCCAGTGACCAAATTTACACTGAAAAACATCAGGTCATTTTGATTCTCACAGTGTTCCTTGTTAATACGCATCTTCTTTGAATGCACCATGTAAAACAAGGGTAGCAAACTTCACCCAGGATAGTAGTAGCACTGCAAAACGCATCTGGATTAAAAAATAATGGATCTTTCTTGAGATGGGTGTTTGCCTGCAAAATTTCTATCAAACCATAAACTTTGTGTATAAATTCATTTTTTAGCAGGTATAAGCATCTGAAATATGAGAACTTTAAATAATAACAGGCACAATTTGCACATCCAAAAGATGCATACACCTACCCACAGAAATTCAGACACTGCTTTTAGCAAGTCACTCCAAAATGCCCTTTCTTGGCATTTATCTTTTTTTTTTTTTTATTATTCCTGACACTCATGTATACCGTTTAATATTCCTATGAGCTTGTCTGCTTGCTATTCTTATAAAAAAATAATCTTTTCAATCTAAGCTCAAATAGAATGAATTAAGCCCAAGCCACATTGATATTAGCATGTAAATGATGCCCATGGAGTCATTTCAATGCTTAAACAGTTGTTGTAATACAGCATAATATTTTGCAGGTTCAAAAAAGACTGGGTTTTTACTGCAAAATACCATTTTTGTTACATGGGTACTTATTGTCCAGTACTGCTGAGTGCATTAATAAAAAATATCTGTGAAGCATTATTTTTCCCATTTTTTTCTAGCCAATATCACTTCCATGAAAGGGTGCATTTTAAAAGGAGTCTGCAATTATTCCTAATAATATCTTTCAGCCACCTAGCTATTCAGCTAGACATATGCAAAATAGGACACATCTCAGAGAGGAATGAACTATATGTTTCTAGATCTTTTTTTTCTTTATGAAATCTCCTGTCTGGAGACACACTGAACTGGTTTTGAACTCCTGAAATAAGAGAGCAAGTACATGGCGAATCAGCTGGTTAACATCAATCCAGGGCAACAGTTCATGTGTCACCTCCTAAGGTATGCTGGTTTGCAGCTCATTTGTATAATTAATAGCTCTTCAAGCTGGAAATGACTCTCACCACCTCTTTGTGTTTACTGCAAAAAAAAAAAAGAAGGTAGTTTTTCCCCAGTCTGTTAATGCGGATTATCAAACCTCTCTCTCCAGTCTGTGTCTGAAGTGTAGATGCCCTGAAAAGGGCTCACACCTTAAGTACTTCTTCTTGTGCACTTCATTGCATGTAAATCGGCAACTACCACGTATGAGCTCATCTTATCTCAGGAGCTACACAGGACCAGGCCAGTTCAGTTCTTGTGTGATATCTTGGAGGAAAGCCCAAGAGCACTAGAAAGTATAAGTCATCGTTTGTTATGGGACTGCCCTCTATTTGAATGATTTAATTACCTGCAGACAAGCAGGCAGGCTGAATCACTACCCTAGCCTGGTACACCCTCCCCCAGCTCACCCTGGGGAAATGTGCAGGCTTTCCAGCATTCCACAAAACCCAAGCACAAGGTATCCCAACTGTGGTAACTCTTCCAGAGGAGCAGGCACTAAGACCTCAGGCTAAATCCACCACCACCCATAGTCACAGGTAGTCACAGGTAAAGAGAGGTGTAATCCAGCCCAATCCACAGGTCACTGGCTTCCCCACAGGTCACACAAACCTTTAGAAGCATCCTAATTCAAATACAAGAGCCAGTCCTACAGAATACAGAGAAAATGAGAAATCATGTGTAAGGATTACATGCTACCTTTGTTAACAGTGAATTTATAAAATGCCAGTAGTGATTTCTCCTTTTCACTTGTGCAAAGTTTGTATTTTTCCTCTCACAGTGATGGGGAAAATCAATTTATGGCCCTAATTTACGTAATTAGTTTAACCCTGAGCAAATCAGCAAGACATGCCAAAATAGCTGCCAGCAGCATCCACCCAACTTCCTATCTCTAACTGTGGGCAGCCTCTCAAGCTAAAGGCAAAGGTAGAAATCCCCTCATACATCTTCCCAAAACTGGCTGTCACAAGTTCAGTTTTCAAATTCAGGTCTGCCTGAAATCCTTATCCTCCAATTTCAGTCATGTGTCTTCCTCTTTGGTAGGCACTCTTTGAGTAATGCATTTAGGAAAAGTAATCCTACTCTTTCCTAACCTTCTTTTGCTAAGATATATAAGCTAAAATGCAGCAATCTCATTTTATCAGTTAGTCTCAGTTCCCATATCACCTTGATAGTTTTTCTTTGCGCCCATTTCAGTTTAGTTTCCTTTTCTTTTTTTAAATGTAAAGCAACTATAATATTCTCCAAGTATTCATACACATGCCCTGCACAGTTCTATTAAAGCTTCATTTTTTCTGCGGAACATGCTTAGAGCAATGCATCATAGAAGTAGAGCAACATAGGATTGGAAAAGGACCACCTGGGACTACACCAGCCATTCAGTTGTGCTCCTCACAGTGCTTAGAGATTGAATCCCAGGAGTATCACACTGATGGTTCCCAGATTTTAAGCCACTGATCCACATTCCCCGTCTTCCCTGCTGCCTCTGACAGAGAGACCCTCCTTCTTGTGAGTACATGTCTATGGTTTTGCACTTTGTGCTTCTATAATTCAGCCTGTTTCTGCTCCTCCAGTCCTCCTGAATGATGTTCCTGTCCTCTTCAGTATTAGTGACCTTGTGCCACTTCATTTTACTGAGAAATGCCTTAAGCTTAGACCAAGCTCTCGTACCAAGGTTGATAATGAAAGAATTGGATTACACTGGTTTCCAAGCGTGCCCCTGAAGAACGCCACTGATAGCCTCGCTCATCCTGGCGCCCCTTGACATGCTCAATTACTTCCCACTCTAATTCCTACACAAAAACCACTCACCTCATCACATAAATGCTTGCAATTACAATTTCATCAATGCTCAAGGCCCATGAACCTATATTCACAGCAATCATAGGAAGCACGCATTCAGTAAAATAGACCTCCTCCTGCAATCTAGGGCAAGGCTGATGTAGAAAGTTTTATTATCTTAGTTCTTTGAAATTCAGAGTCAGAAGACCAAAATGAGAACTTACGAGGTATAAATAAAATCTGGCTTGTTTTCTGGTGCACTCTAAAATTACAAAACCCAAGCTATCTCTACTCAATGTAAATAAACTTAAGAATAAGAAGAATAATGCAGTCTCAAATGCATTAATTAAAATAGTAAATAATATGCAAATAATGAAAGAAAAAACTAGAGTAAAAATATTTAATTATGTAAAAAACTTTAAAAAGTTTAACTTTAGTAAAAGATTGTTCTGCTATTGTGTAGCTACTGAATATGACTTAAAAGGAAAGTCAAGTACTTTAATAACATTTTGGAAATTGTCGTATAGCAGATATTTGTTGCAGTTCCTTCTATCCTCCTCTGTTTCTCACTCTCTTCTAAGACTTGGAAATAAGTTGGTTTTGTAAACTGTGAGAATTTTGAAACTTCTAATCTTCACAGGATATTACAGTCATAAATTACCTTTAAAAAAGTTGGGGCAGGAATCTGGTATAGGAATCAATGCATTATTCAGTTATCAGAAGTTACCTCCAAAAGCTGTTATTAATGGCATCAAAAAAGCATTAGTCAGTGAGTCCTTCTGATACTGTATTATTAATACTCAAAATGCAAATTTTTTGAGATGAATTTGGAGAAGAAAAAGATATCTGATTTGTGCCAGCCATGGTATGAAAAGAAATAACATTTTGCATGCAGCACTATTGTGTCTGTGGAAATTGCTGCCAAATTGCTACTGCAAGCATCAAGTCTTCCTTTTGTTCAGCTTTACATTTATTTACTAAACCACTTATGGAGGTCTACAATCAACAGTCTTTTCTTAAATTATCTAAAAATACCATTCAGTGAAATTCTCAGATAATTTCCTATTAAAACACAAAAAGGTCAGAAAGCCATAGATTTATAGCTGCATATGAAGTTTGCAGCTCTGAGTATGGAATAGAAATAGGGAGCTGACTTCTGTGGGTATTCCTTCCCTTTCCCTTAAAGATATTTTTCCCTATCTTTCAGAAACATTGCTTAGTGCTCTCTCCTGACAGTCAGGAGGCGCTGAGCAGAGCCCAGCTGAAATATAGGGCTTGAATCAACGGACAGGACAAGGGGCAGTGGGTGTAAACTGGAGCATAGGAGGTTCCATGTGAACATGAGGAAAAACTCCTTTACTGTGAGAGTGACAGAGCACTGGAACAGGTTGCCCAGGGGGGTTGTGGAGTCTCCTACGTTGGAGATATTCAAGGCCTGCCTGGACAAGTTCCTGTGTGATGTACTCTAGGTTACCCTGCTCTTACAGGGGGGTTGGACTAGATGATCTTCTGAGGTCCCTTCCAACCCTTGGGATTCTGTGATTCTGTCATTCTGTGACCGCAGCCTTCCTCCCGTCAAGTGGTCACAGGTTTTCCCCGTCAGTCTATTTCTCTTTAAGTTCTTTATTGTACATTGTGCTGGCTCAGAGAGAGTTTTGTCAAGCAAAACAAAGTCTACTGCCTCTAATATTTTCTATCCTCCCCTGCCTTTACAGCCCCCTTCTCTGTTACTGGCACAAGATCATGCCTTCAATCACTCGATGAAGAGAGTTCTTTATCTTAACACGCTTACATCCAAAGAAACCTCTCGCCCCAGAGCTGAAGTTTTGCCTTCCCCACTTCAGTGGTAGTTGGCATCTATTTAAGTTAGTTGAGATTTTAATGTAGGCCACTACTAGCAGCATGTCCCTCCAATTGCCTTTGCCAGCTCAGTGCCACTTTCCTGGGTCCGTGAGTGTGCTTGCAGCTGTCCAAGAGCCAGATCTATCCTATCTGCTGTGCTTGTGAACGGCTGTGGCTCCACAGCCCTCACTCTGCTCGGGGCAGATTTCACCATGAATTGAGTGAGCACAGTGAAAATGAGTGAATGCGAAGCTTTTCACACTGTGCAGTACAAATTTGCACCATACAGTTATTTCACAAAGTGGGGGGGATACGGTTCACAGATTAACACCCTTGAAGTTAGTGATTCAGGGGGCCAAATTCAGAGACACAGGGCTCATTGAAGGGGTGTTGGACTAGATGACCTTTGAAGGTTCCTTTCAACCCAAACTATTCCATGATTCTATGAAGTGTGGGGAAGGCAGCTATGGGCAGCACCCCACTGTCCATACTGCTAGGGACATGGCCAGCCAGCAGGAGTTGCAGGCAGGAGGAAAGGAAAAGCCACATAAGCACATGAGCCACCCTTCTCCTCCCCATACTGCTCTCAGGTCTCTGTATAGAACACCCCAGCACACGCAGGAGTGGTAGGGTGCTGTGATTCAGTTCCCCTGGTGAAAGGCTGTTTTTGGGTAGATAGTGCAGCCTTAGTGTAAAGGGGTCAGAGCAGCTGCTGAGCCACAGGTGAGAAATGGGGACGGATGTGGCTGTATGCAAATTTTTGGTGCCATGTTTCTGTGATCAGGAGTGGAGCAAAAGCCTAGAATATACCTAGTGGGAGGTGTCCCTGCCCATGGCAGGGGTGTTGGAACTAGATGATACTTAAGGTCCCTTCCAACTTAAACCATTCTGTTATTCTATGACTCTAAGACAGCAAAGTGTTGCCACCAGCCTCAGGTATTTTGGATCCCAAATCTGGCACAGACCCTTTCCTTGCTCTGGGCTCCTCTTTATGGAAATCCTAAACTTGATTTCATTTTTATTTTCATATTTTGGGTAAATGAAGCACAAGTCAGTGATTCGCCCATATCTTTGAACAAGTCACCTCTAATCGCTTCCTCCTTTATTTGATACAAATACTGATACGCAGATTGCTGGCTTTCTCTGAACTCTAGCTAGTAGCAGTAAAGACGAGCAGAGCAGCCGTCTCTCACTTCCTCCAGCTGCTGAAAGGAGCTATTTGAAACTGTGTGCTGTGGGGAACAGAGTCACTTCCTTACCATGTTTGGCAAGAGAGATTGCACTAAACCCGGAAGCGCTCATCATTGTGCAGTTCAGGAAAATATTTTAAACATCTCTTTTGCCTTCCTGCCTTTTTGTTTTTTTTTTAACTTTCTGGCAAAGGAAGATGCATGAACTTCTACGTTACATTGTTTGGAAACAAAAAGCTGAGCCGCCTCAGATTTGTCTACAGTTTTATTTGACAAAGTAGGACTCTGCGGTTGAGCTCAATCTGGCTAAAATGAAGTGCAAGCTTCAGCAAACACTCTCAGAGCACTCACTGAGCAAAGGGGTGGAAGGACCAAAGCACCTCACGTGTCCCCATTTAAGTGAGGTTATACTACAATTGATTAAAAAAAACCTGAGGATATTAAATAAATAAAGCATTAAGCATGAAAGCAGTAAACACTGAGCGAAAGTCTGCTTTTAAAAAACTGTAGTTTTAGCACTCTCTACATGAAATTGAAATTGAAATGCAGCCATTTTTCATTTTCAAGCAGGCTGTGCTGGACGTGTACTGCTAGCTGGAAATGAGTTTTAAATGCTATCAAAGCTGCTACTTATGGAGTTTTTTTCCTGTCTCGTAAAAGGTCAGTGTCTTGAAGAATTCAAATTAGCCTCACACCATGGGAGCAGAGTGCCTATTAATGACTTTCTTGGTGTAAGAAGCACACACAGTTGCATACAAACACCTAGTGGTCCAAGTCCCGTCACTGAGAGCTGAGTGTCTGTTTGGCATGGGAAGCTGGTGTGAGCCCCTGCACCCCATCCATCTGTGAGCATCTCAGTGTGAAAGGGCTTCAGCAACGGCTCAGTCAGTCCAATCAGAGCTGAAACCCTTGTGCTCTGGGTTTGGATGGCACCATAAACGAGTGGTGCAAGTCACATTAGGCCTCAGACTAAATTGTAGGGATCTACGTAAGGCTGAAGTGTGCCAAGTGGGGCTGTAGGGTATGTCCTGCAGGCTGCTCAGGAGGGCATGTCCCTCTTGTCCCAGCTTGGAATCTGCATGCCTCCTGCCACCCATGCATGTCTCCTGTCTCATGAGCAATGCCTCCAGCAAAGCATGATGCCAGCAAGACTGGTTCTTCAGGAAATCAGTGGGTTTGCTTTCATTGCACTTTTTCCTAGCAGAAAAACAAAGAAAAGAATAACCTGATAGCAATGTGCAGCTATCAGGTGTGTGCCCAAGACACACAGCAGTTTTGTTCTGCTGTCCCGGGCCGTGCAGTGCCTCCCTTTGCACAACCCTACAACTGCAGAAGGAAGGAAATCCATCCCTTTCCCAAGGACAGTCCCACATGTATTGGGGCACTTTGTGTTTTTTTCTCCCACAGGACCGAGGCTTGGGAGGGTGTGCCTGATGTGTTATTCATTCCAAAATACTGGCCTAAATAAATCCTCCTCTATAGGACTGGTTATGCTCCCGTCCTCCCCTGTAGGCTGGTGGTGATCCCTTGCTGGTGTGAGCAACCCTGGGGAGCAGGATACCTGTAAAGCAGTTATCCCTCTGCTGCTGGTCACAGGCAGGGGTTCCATGCTTTACACTACCCTGACATGCCACAGCACTGGGGGTCAGACAATTCCCTCTCTCTGGGAAATAAGTCTATCCAGCTTCTAGCAAGGAACCATTTCAAAGGCAATTATTGAAAAGAAAGAATGATTCTTTATTAGTAGTAAGATTAGCAACAGCAACAACAGTAGCTGTTTAGTAGTAAGTAGTAGTTATTACTAGTATTATTAGTAGTAGTTATTAGTAGTAAGATTAGTAGCAGCAACAACAATGGATTGCATTCATCATTCTCTGCACTGAAAAGCTTTTAGCGTTGTCTGACTGAGTTTTTACATGAAGAGCTTCTGGAAAATTAGAGCTTATTGATACCCCTTGGATTCACCCCATTCTGTGGGATTCAATGTGGGTTTAGGAACATCATCACTTCATGTCTGAACTTTATTCACGGGGCAAATCTCGTGGTCCTTCTCAGAGGCCATATGCAAATGTATAGAGCCCCAGAGTCCTGCTTGAGCTGTAGCTAGAAAGCAAACATGTGCCTCTGGAAGGGATAGGACAGCCCAGCTACTGCCTGTATTTACCCTCTGCATCTCACCTGACATCACATGCTACCTCACCTCTTCCCCCCCGATGCTGTCTGGTCTTTAGCCTCATCCAGTGCAACCTCTGTCTCTTAAATTCACACCCAGTTTCCCCTCCTGTTCCTGTTTTTGCACATATTTTCTCCTCACTTCCTGTCATACTTCAGTGCTCCCCATGCTTGAGAGCAAAACCCCTGATAAACATCACTGGCATTTACTACCATGAGCACAAGACAACTGAAGTTAACCATCAACCTTTGTTTGCATTCTATATGCACCTAAAAGATGAGCAGTAGCATTTTCAGGGATGAAAGGTTAAAAGCAAAGACTTTGCAGAGCTGGAGGTTGCACCACCCAGTCCCACCATCACCTACGGGGTGGCTCAAAGACTGCTCCTTACCACCACACCCATGGAGTCTTTCTGTCAGTTAGAGAGCAGGGAGATCTGGGAGCAGCAGGTACAGCTGTGTGTTATTTGTGTTGGCTTTTGCCTTCAGTTTATCGTATCAAATATTACTCAGCTTATTGCCTGGTGGATTGACGGTCACTCTGTGTGGCAGGTGGTGACTCTATGGCAGTGCCCTGCACAGGACAGTGCCATGGTGTCTCCCCCACCTAGAGGCCCATGGGTTTGCGGACCAAAGCAAACTGAGGGGACCATGGGAGGGAAAACCCTGCCAGCTGGAAGCTGCGACATCCACTGAGCACCTATCTGTGGCCTCTGAGTCCTCTTTAAAGCAGCACCAGTGGACCCCACCATGCTCACACAGACGTTTGCCCAGTCAGACATCATCACCGTCACAGCATAGCCACAGGCTGAAGCCACCTTCCTAGTCCCAAGCAACAAACAGGGTGAAACAGAAGTGCTTCCAGGGAAGTGCAGCCAGACTAATGTCATTAAATATAGCCAGTGGGGTGTGTTTCTTCCTTGTCTGCTTGTTTCCTGTGCAGCAGAAAAACTCTTAACCAGTTGGCTGAAGCAGGGGGGAGTGTTTAAGGTGTTGCTCACTGGGGTGCCTGATGAAACTGGCAGAAACCACTCCAGGGTCCCTTAAATTACCCGTGACTCATTTGTCAAACGTTAAGTGACTCTACAAGCTCACAGCATCCTGGGACAAGGATATCTTAAGACAGAATGGAGGTTAAGGACATTCACTGATACAGGTACAGGCAATTGGGTTTGAGGCCTCAGGCAGGAGAAGGAACTGTTAGCTTCTCAGGTATTTGAGATCTGTGGTGGATCTCCTCCACTCCAAACATCAGTCAAAAGAATGTCCCTGCCACTTGCAGCTAAATGGTGGTCATTGTGGGACTGCACAGACAAAAAAATGATACTAATGTATCAGGTGAGAATGTTGAAATGCAGGTAACACATGCATCCACCTTAATACTTTCACAGTCTCTTAAATGCTGAAAGTTAAAGAACTGCACAGTTATCTTTGAGGCTGATGTACCCACAGTCACTGCAAGAGGGTACAGTCACACATAAAAAGATAGCAACAAAATTGAAGTTGTTATGTGACTGAGTATTGCCTGCCCAGTGTAAATAATGCAAGTAGTCACCACATTGCCAATACTCATCTCACTGCTTGGAGAAAAGGAATGAGTGCAAACTGTAGCCAAGCACGTATTATAAGGAGCACTGCATCAGTGATCTGGTATGATAGCTCTGGTGTAGTAACACACCTGGTAAAAGAGCAGGGAAATAGTTCATGACATGTTGTTCATATGGTATAAGTTGTTATGGCTTCTGCTGACCAGTGCTCATGCTATCATTCTCATGCTGGTAAGTAGCATAACTAGCAGCTGCCAGTTTCCTGCCCTCATGCCATGCACTAAATTATCATGGAATCACAGAACAGTTTCACTTGCAAAGAGCTATGCAGGTTATTTGCTCCAACACCTCATTCAAAGCAGGGCCACACTTGCACTTAAAACAGGATGCTTTGAAGATCTCCAGTAATAGAAGTTCCCCAACCTCTCCATTTCCAGTGTTTGACTATCCTAATTCTCATAAGCATTTTTCTAATATCTAACCAGTTGCAACTTGTAGCTGGAAAGACTGGCTCCATCTTCTCTATAACATCCTACTAAGGCTGGGTTAGCTCCAGGCTGGGGAAACCCAGCTGTTCTCGCCGTCTTTTCTCTTATATCATGTGCTCCAGTCCCTAGCTGTTCTCCACTGGACTTGTTCCAGCATGTCAATGACCTTATTGTACTCAGGAGCCCCCAAAACATTTTCCCAGCTGCAGTTTCCAACCCTTCATTGTTTTCAAATTTGTAAGAAGATCGAGAATGGTTACTCTATTTATTTAAAGGAAATAAAAGAAAAAGTCATATAAGGGGACAATCCCTGGGTTATCTCTGCATTTAGCATTAGACAGATGGCTCAGATTCCACCTGTGTCTCTGGAGGCAGATGCAGTCGAGATCTAAATAAGGAGCTGTTCAGCTGTGGCCATGTCAAATGCTGACCATATGTCACGACTGCTGGTGTCAAGGGAAAGAGCAGAAAATAGAGCTTTTTAATCCTGACCAAGTGCCCTGGAAATCAATCCAGAGTCTCTTGTAGTGTCTTCTACTTTCTGTAGATCTCAACAGCACATGGAAATTTTCCCTGGTCATCTGTCAGGTAAGTAATTTCCAGCAAATGATAAAAGTTCCCATAGAATCATAGAATCATCTAGGTTGGAAAAGACCTTTAAGATCATCAAGTCTAACCGTTACCTGAGAACTGCCAAGTCCACCACTAAACCATGTCACTGATGGCCTCATCTACATGGTTTTTGAATACTTCTGGGGATGGTGATTTCACCACATTCCTGGGCAGCCTGTTTCAATGCCTGACAACACTTTAAGTGAAGACATTTTTCCCAATACCTAATCAAATTTCCCCTGGTGCAGCTTGAGGCTTGTCCTATTGCTTGTTACGTGGGAGATCAGACAATTCCTTGCTTCATCCTCCTTTCAGGTAGTTGTAGAGAGGCATAAGGTCCCCCCTGAGCCTCCTCTTCTTCAGAGAAGAGTACACAGCATCTTATAATGGCTTGTTCTAGAGTAAAATCATCTTCATGAGAAACCACAGAGGCAGAGAAATGTCACGAGCCACTTGTAAGACAGAAAAGTTCATGGAGTGGTAGGTATGTAAGCAGTAGTCCACGCAAAGGTGAGTACAGGAGGACTGGAGAGAGTGAAGCAATTATATACATGCCTCGAACAGTCGGAAAACAGGCTGGTCTTTAGAGGGAAATATTTCGCACTGTTGGCTGAATGGAGAGTCTAAGAACCGTACTCACACGCCATTCTACCTAAGAATTAGACAGCTGACCTCAGCTAACTTCAGTGCTGGGATCTCACCCTTAGCGCTTCCAATAGTGTATCTCAAAATGCATAGAAGGGTCCCATTTCTAGTAATACCACACAGCCAACACATACTAATACAATCAGTACACAACAATAATGCATAATCAATATTGATGAGCTTTATACCAGCTTACTCCTTGAATACCATACCAAGAAAAGTGAATGTTTACAAAGTACACAGTCATGAACAGCAAAATCTATGAAATATGCCCAGGTGTCTGGACAAAAGTACTGGAAAAATGTGCATTTGGAGTATCCAACTGACTTCTCAGATGGTTATCTTTGACAGAGAAGCTTTTTGGTGCTTATCTAGGTTCAGACTCCTTTAATGTACCTCAAGTTGGACACTCAGCCATGTAGTATTGTCTTACTAGACAATAAGAAAATTTTATGTTGAGCTGCGAAAACATCTATAAATAAAAAAACCAATGGGCTAAACACACTGCTACATGCTGCTGCCACAAGTAGTTGCCAGCCGTTGTACCACAGACAGTCATTATATCAGTGATGTCCTGGTGGTCTGAAAATAATTGTAGGCATGACTCAAGAAAAACAAGTTGCTTTTGTAGCTGGAGAAAACCGAGGGGCACTGCATCCATCTGCTTGCCTTATGTCAGGCTCATCTTGCTATTTTCTCATGAGTTGTGTAGTTTTGACTTCTACCTTCTGTAACTGGCACCTCTCATTTTGCCCCTTGGCAGGGAGCTGACTATTCTGAGTCCTGTGGTTCCCATTCAAGCAGCCACAGATTACAAGTCAGCAAGTCTTGCTGAGTATGTGGGAGTAGGAGTCAAGGAGAATCCGCTTCTCAGAGGGTGCAAATTACATGCTTAGCGGGCCAGAGAAGGTGCAAAGCACACCCGACTGTGATGTCGTTGATTCAGCTACACTCCTTCCCGAAGGCTGCTGCCTCTTCTTCCCTGTGGAATGGAGCCCTGCATCGTGGGAAGGGAGTGGCATGGCAAATCCAGGAAGAAACAGTCTAAAGCCAAGGGAACAAATAGCTGCTGAAACTGGAATTAGCATCTTGGTGGGAGGTTCGGAATAAATCTGTCATACTTAGCCTCTCTTTCAGCTATTTCAGAGAAGGACATTAGATTTAACAATGAACCCAGCAGGTAGTATATAGGAACAACATGGGCTGAAGTAGCAGCAACTCTCTTTTCTGGCACTTATTATAAGTACATTTACATAAGCATAATTATTTATCAAGGATTAGAGTCCCCAGATTCTTTAGTATTACAGTAATGACAGAGTGCTAGCTGACTGTTTAGCACTTTCAGAGAACAAAATAAGGAGGAAAGTGGAAACTCCCATTCCACTAATGTGGAAAGCTGCAGTAGCACTGCAGGTGCATTGCCTTCACTGGGCTTCCAGCCTTAGTTACTGCTGGAGGGTCCCAGTCCTCCTCCCAGCTTCCCTCCCTGGTACATGTCTTCATGCAACTGCCCAGAGAGCTGGAGCAGGGAAATGCTCTTGCCAGAAAAGAAAATGGTTTTGAGTGGCAGTTTTTCATCTCAGCTGGGGTCACTTTGTGCCCACACCAACAGCCCTGCCAGCTCAGTAGAGGAAATGGCACTACAACAAACGTAATTCAGTAGGGCTTGGGAGTGAGAGGGAGGAGAAGGCAGGACTACTTAAACTTAACTTGTCACTAAATGTGAAAGTGTGTCACAGAACGGGTGAAACTTGATTGCCAAGCTGCTCCCAGGGACCAGAGCTGTAGCTGGTCTTCCTCTAGCATCACACCAGCTTCTGCTGGCATGTGCTCCAGTTCTGGTACTGGCGTGTTCCTTACATGCTGCTGCTCCACCGGGGATACTTGCTGCAGGGGGAGACTTTTGAAAGAAGGCAGTGACTTCTGAATACTTTTCAATTTGCACAGCTCTGAACCTTTTCATCAGAGCCACAAAGACCCACATAGCAGATTTGAGTGTTTCGTTTTCTAAAGTACCTTTTTAGCCAGGATTCCAGGTAGAAAACTGGCTCTGAGATGCCAAGCACAAGTTCTTGTTAAGGAACTTTTGTCTGTCAGATTGAAGGTCTTGGCTGCGTTTCCTGTTTTGCTTCATTAAGTTTGTGCACAAATACTTCCCAGTATGCTAACTTGAGGTATTATGAAAGCCTGATGGCTAATGATTCATAAAAATGTGTGATAAGGCTGCCTTATCAACACAACTACCCAGTCAAACAGAATGAATTTCTAACTACTTTGGAGATACCTATCCGTAAGTTCAGCTAATGACAATAAAACTATTAGGGAAGTTTGAGGTAAAAACTCATCTAAAATGGGACTACAGGACTAGTTTTTGTCAGAAGTAACACAATGATGCCATAGATTAACTGGGAGTTTTGTTAACTGTGAACAAAGAGACGGAGAAATGGATCCGAGGATGCCCTGTCATATAGAAATGAGCTGAGTCTCTAACGAATTGACCTGGGTACACAATGAATAAAGCGTATATGGACTTACCTACTGGACAAACTGAGTTGATGCTCATTTCCCAAGCCATCATAATACCTACAGAGCCTGTAACAGCTGGTAGACTCCATAGGGTCTCCTTTTTCAAATTTGTCCTGATCCCAACTTTTAAATGCCCAGTTCTGTAAGGAAGATTTTGCAGAGCAACTAGAACTCCTACTGAAAGCCAGGGTTTCAATGCATGCAGGTGTCCAAACGAACTGGATACTTTTGCCGATCTGTCCCTATCTGTGCAAGTTAACCGATTTCTGAGAGCCTATGTAAACATAATGGAAAAGATAGTCCAGGCACTCACAGCAGTTTGCAGTCTAAACAAGAGAAGTGGCAACGTGATTAAAATTAAAATACAGTTGTTGATATTGTTAACAATCTGAACATACTTTTTAATTCTGACATATGTACTAGTCTCTCCTCCCTTAATCCACCTCTGTGGATACCCTGGGATCCCTTGCTTTCACAGGAGCTCTAGGGACTGTGCTTACAGACCAACACAAAGAAGCAGCGCATGAAGCACTGTAAATCAGGAAACATATGGAAATAAACTCAAGAACTGAAAGACAAATAAAGACAAAAACCATATTCATAGTGGCAGTATTGCTGGGGAAATGCTAAATGGGGTATCTAAGGGTGTATGTTGCCCTATAAATGCTTCACATAACTATGAAGGTTTATACTTAGAAATTTTAAATTTAACAAACTGTGAGGCTTACGTACATGTACTCCTAAATGCAGCATTCACCCAACACACAGACATATATGAAATACCTTTACTAAAACAATTCCACATGATCTAGAAAAAAACAAGACTATCGGATCTTTTTTCAAGGGAGATCAGCCATGAACACGTTTTAATGTCAAGTTACTGGGAGAAAATCAGAACAGCAAGAAGTTAGTTAGAGTAACGACCCTTGATATTTGGTTTATTTGATGGAAGATTTATGAGATACATATTTTATAATGTTTTTACTAATACTGTTTGCCTAAAGTGGATTAAGTTTTTATTGCTTTCACCCTGAAGTCGTAGATTGTAATCAACCAAGTAACATCCATACATTTCAGTTTTCACAAGAGAAAACAACAAGGCATTGTCCTGTCCCAAATTTTATTCTAATTTTATTCTAAATTCTAGCTAATAGTGGTACCTGCTGAAATTATATCAAGATTATAAATCAAAACCAAACCAAAACAAAACAAAGCTGTACATTTGCATCGTACAAGCTCTACTGCTGCTCTAAAATGACTGAATGTTTACCGTTAAGATAAACTAACCAGAGGACAAAGTAAAGGATAGGTGATAAAAGAGAAAGGTAAAATGAAATGGTAAAAAGGAAGTTATTCCTTTCCAGTCCTATTATTTTGCTGCTAAGATGTGAATTCCTCTGTGAAACAAAATCACTGGTCACAACTGAGAAAAGTATTATAAAGATGACAATAATAAAACTACTGCCTGTTCAAAACTTAATTTAATCCTTACATATTCATGCCTGCTTTCTGAAGGTGGTAAAGTATGTATATTCTTGTCAATTAAACTAATGACTGAGTTGAAAGTGTGGGGTATTTTTTCAAAAGTCATCATTACCTTAAGGGATAATGCATGTATGATTGAATGTTTGAAAAGCAAAGAACAGGCACAGTAGGACCTAGAGGAAATATAAGGTGGCACCTTATGTGTCTAAGTGTTGATTTTGTAACTTTTGTCTAGCTCCAGACAAACCTTAAGCTAGAAATTAAACTTTTCTCTAAGCAATGATAGTGCAGCCTCAGGCTGCCTTCTTACTTTGGGAAGTGCGATGCCAGTTGCTGACAGATGAGGAAAGGAAGGACTGCTCCTTATCAGGGACCAGCCACCTCACCTGTGAGAGACAGGGATAGTGATCTGGGGGGAGGCGATTACTCCCACAGAAGGAACATTCCTTTCCTTATGCTTGTGAAAAAGGCTATCTGTGACAGCACTTTTCCTAACTAAGCTTGGTAAAAATCAGGCAGTAAATGATGTGTCAAGACTCGGGGTGGATATAAATTTCCACAGTTCTTTCAAGCTCCATTCATGGAGCCATCCACCCCCTGCTAGTTTAGTCGAATGCTTGAAACATAACCCACAAAAGAAAGGCTGCAATAACAGGTTCTTGTTATAAAGGTATGTGCACCATCTATTTTAGGCTGGCTTGGTGATCTAACTTCTGTGCAATTTGAAAGAACAAAATCAACAGACAAGTTCCCTTTTAAAGTCAATAGAGATGTCTGCAGTAGCTAGATGAACATTTCCTTGCCTGTTGAGATAAAACTGCCGCATAGTTTAACATCAAAAATATTTGTCAGCTTGGTCAAATACATAGTAATTCTTAAAATAGTACCAAGAATGATATATACAAATTAACAGCCAGTTTTCATCTTCTGTGTATATCAATTGCCTTAAGCATCACAGTATACACTCTAATAAATCAGATAAGGCAAAATTACAATGGAGATGTTTTTTCATCTATCAAGTAGTGTAATGTTTGAATGTTCATAAGGGCCCAAGTATGTTTCTGTGCTTCACTGGAAATACTGTTTTGCATATAAGGAAGGATTGTCTGCCTGTGATATGTTCCTTCTATGTAAGCGATAAACTCTGGGCAGATTGTGCAGAATTTGTAATAATAGCCTCACTACCATCAAAAACAAGAGTAGTAGCTGAAGGCTTTGGACAGTCAATTGCCAGGTTGAAAAACTACACCCTGCCTCTATAGAAGCAGCAAACTCTAAGAACCCACTAGCATGAAGACATAAACCAAAGGATAATTTCTCAGACTTCATTAAATCTATTGAAAGAATTCAGTGTATACAGCTAAAACACAGCATGGTGGTCTAAATAATTCACATTTGCAAAGACCAAAGCACAGGACTTAATCACATAATAATTTGATTTATCTCAGCAGAGAAGAACTGGGGACTTAATCCTGTCAAATCTTTGTTTATCAGTGTAGCATTTACTCATGTGATTAGTTCCTCCAGTTACTGCCACCTTTATTCAGCCTGGAGCACTCCTGTACATAAATAGCCCTCCACACAGGAGTGGGCAAGATGTAAGCTGTTAATGATTTCTTCATAATCATAAGCTTTTATTAGCTTGTTCTTTCTAGCAGGCCTTTTTTTTTACCACCAATAACATTTTAGAAACATTCCACGCCTGAAGACACGTGTGATTAAGATGCCCATAATACAGCATTGATGTAAGCTACATTACTTCTGCATAAAAATCAATAAAAGAGAATTTTGAAACAGACATTAAGTACACCATGGTTCTCCGGTTTCCTATCTGTCTTTTAATGCTGCACGCTCCTTCGGATATAGCTTTGTGTGAAGGATGGTAGATGAGATGCTCCATCCCAGAAGAACCAGTGCTCCAGATAGTTCCCTCCTTACAGTCTCTGGGCCAGAGCAAGTAACACAAGCCACCAAGTAACACAAATGATCTGCTGCTCTAGATGACTTGCCAGAGGTGGGAATGAGCAAATGGCACTTTTCCCCTGCCCTCCTTCGTGGGGGCTGCACAGAACTGAGTTGCCAAAGGCAAGACTGTAACTGGAGCTCGCTGCTTCCCAGGATGTATCCAGCTGAAGTCGTGGTCACCCTTCCCATTATCTCTGGTTCCACTTTGTCACCTGTACTGGGGTGGACTCCCACAAAGTCTTGCAGAAACAACAGTGGTCTTGTCCACTGAGCAAGGCATTGCTCAGGCAGAAAAAAACGAGACCAGCCAGTGCAAGACCTATTATCTTGGCATTTAAAAGCACACTCCATTTGGAAACTGCACCTTGTGCATGTTATAAACTAAAGGGTCTCACATTAATTCAGGCCACTTTTGCATCCAGTCAAATTCTGACCAACAAGAAAGCTGTCTTCTATCCCTGCTGACTCTAATAAGAAGAGGCAAGGCCACTCGACACACTTGTGAGGTGGGCTGATGCTGACCTCATGAAGTTTAACCATGACAAGTGCAAGCTCCTACACCTGGGTTGGATCAATCCCAGGCACAGCTACAGGCTGGGCAGAGAAAAGATTCAGAGCAGCCCTGTGGACAAGGACTTGGGGGGGTTGGTCTATGAGAAAATGAACATGAGCTGGCTTCAGTGTGTGCTTGCAGCCCAGAAAGCCAATCGTATCCTGGGCTGCATCAAAAGCAGCATGACCAGCAGGTCGAAGGAGGTGATCCTGCCCCTCTCCTCTGCTCTCCTGAGACATCACTTGGAGTATTGACTGCAGTTCTGGTATCCTCAACATAAAAAGGACATGGAACTGTCGGAACAAGTGCAGAGGAGGGCCACAAAGTTGATAAGGGAGCTGGCGCACCTCCCATATGAAGACAGGCTGAGAAAGTTGGGGCTGTTCAGCCTGGAGAAGAGAAGACTGTGTGGAGACCTCATAGCAGCCTTCCAGTATCTGAAGGGGGCCTATAGGGATGCTGGGGAGGGACTCTTCATTAGGGACTGTAGTGACAGGACAAGGGGTAACGGGTTAAAACTTAAACAGGGGAAGTTTAGATTGGATATAAGGAAGAAGTTCTTTCCTGTTAGGGTGTTGAGGCACTGGAATGGGTTGCCCAGGAAAGCTGTGAATGCTCCATCACTGGCGGTGCTCAAGGCTGAGCTGGACAGAGCCTTGGGAAACATGGTTTAGTGTGAGGTGTCCCTGCTCATGGCAGGGGGGTTGGAACTTGATGATCTTAAGGTCCTTTCCAACCCTAACTATTCTATGATTCTGTGATTGTATGAGTCTATGACTCACTGGACTCTGCATGGAGATTTCACATGTGTTTGCTTTAGCATATATGCCAGCCCCACTACATACAGTCTGTTAGCTTATGGCACTGCTGACAATAAAGATGGACAGCACCTCCACATCTCTGCTGTGCAAGGTAAGCATACGGAACTGATATAAAATGTAATTGATTTTACTGGTAGAGCCTGACCTGCAGCTCACAGGAGGCATAGTGAAATAATTTAAAGAGATCAACAGCCTGCTGTTAGATTGCAACAATTTATACCCGATATTGCTCTTTCTAAACACCAGTGAACGATTTGCAATGGCTTCCTTTCTTTCTCTGTAACTTCAGCCTCCTCCTTTCTTTCTCCTTCCATATATATCCCTCATATATACTTGTCTGAGCACTCCTGGAGGATGACACGCATGAAAAAAAGATATATTGAAGCATAATTACACTGGTATAGCGAACAGAAAAGGCCTAGATGTTTCAAATGTCAGTAGATTTGAAGATGTGTGGGCAGGATTTACAACACTAGTATGTTGCCACTGGTAACTGACTGCATTTTTAACCTTCCCACTGCTGGCTAGCAGCGTGAAAGAGGATGAGTCTAGGGAGTTAGCACTAGAAATAAACAAGCTCGCTAGAAAACCCTAAAACTTATTGTTGTGAAGCTGAGACAAACAAGGGGAAGGACTGCATAAAGGTTAGATAAGAGTAATTTCTTCCTGATGTGCAGCTTACACAGCACCTAACCCTTCCAGTCTGCTGACACGCTGCTGCTGGGACACGTTTTGGTCATTCCAGAAAGAGGCAAAAGGAAAGAGTGAACCTTTTGCTGGTGGTATTTTAAAGGCACAGGCATGCCAGGCAGAAGATACTTGATGGAGTCCCACTGTCAAAAAGTTGGCAGCTGCTTCCTGCTGAGAGTGAGCAATTTGGAGACACCAAGCAGTCTGACAGACTCTTAGACTGTAAAATGGAGTCAGACAATCTGAAGTAGGGAGTAATTGCTGGCAGGGGTGGTACACCCACAATTTGGGTATAACAAGCAAGGACTGAGAAGAAAGACCACGATTCCTGGGCATGCGATAGTGGTATTATTGGGATGCTAACCCAGAGGGAGGGGAACAAATTTAGGAAAGGAAGCAGGATTCAGTGAAAAATAAGTATATGTATGTGAAAGGACAGCGAGAAAACCTTGAGATATGCAATTGCACTTCATATGTCCTGCAAAGAGGGGGGATACTCCCATTCCTGCTGAGAAGTGTTTATTGCAACAGAGTCCTAAGAGGCCCCGTGAAAGCTAATATAAACTGGGGGGACTTGCAAGGGACTCAAACTATGCTATTACCCTTAATTAGGCGCTCAAATGAAAAATTGCCTGACATGCAAGTGACCTAAACATCTAGAAAACTGACTGAAACCACACCAACTCAGCACCTTGGAGTTTCATAAGGCCTTTACTTCAGCAAAGAGGGAAATTTCATGGGAAGCTGTGGGCATCCAGCTGCTCCGTTAGCATAATCCCTAAATATGCATTTAGGAGTCCTTCAGGCTACCAAAATGAAAATTCTGTCAAACCATTCCCAGTTTCAAAACATTATGTGCTGTTTTGTTTTTGGTTTGCAGAGAGCACAAGCTGTAGATAGATAGCCACAGCACAGCCTGTGCTGAAAACGAACTCTGTGCCTATCAGTTCACAAGGTCCAGATGAAAAGGATATAGAAGAGAACAGTGCTCGTGCTCAGTGCATGTGATTAAACAGCTCTGTTCCATTTAAAGACCTTTCAGAGAATGCCAAACTGTTCCTAGTTTTAACCTTTAAAATGCAGTAAGGACTTTGAGAGCTACTCTGGCATTTCTCAGTGTAACCCACACCTCCCACACGCAGCAGAGATGACTTTAACAAGCAGAGCACCAGGGAAGCAGCAGTATGTGGGTATGTACAGCCTATGGGCCCCTATAAAATGGTGCATCTCTCCCTAAAAGGTTTTTCACCTGTATTCCTCTTGGCATTGCACTAACTCTTCATGCTGAGAAGTGGTGTCACCTATTATAGCTCCACTCATTTTCAGAGCTTCCCCTTCCCCCCTCCACTTAGTGCTGGCAAGTCAAGCACCAGGAGCAAAGCAGACAGCAGATTTCTGTGTGTCTCCCAGAGTGGCAATTAAAGTTGCTCAAAAAAAAAAAATGAGATTAGAGAAACGTGAAGTTCTTCCTGGGAGTGATGTTCTCTGCACGATCCAAGCAAGCATCATCTGCTTTTGTAGTCACAAGCTATGGAGACGAGACTGTCTGGGATCCATCTATCCTCTCCTAACATGTCAGTGGTAGAGTATAGCTCAGCCGCTAGCAGATTTCTTATTCCTAATTCCTGCTGAAACAATATGGTGGGACCAAAATAATGGATGCCTTCATCAACACACTTCATTTCTTGTAATGCTTTGTTACTGCTAGGGAATGGGAATATTTGTATAAAGCTCATAGTATATAAAGCTCATAGTATAAAGCATTGCTTTCTCATGGAAGTAATTTTAATATGCCCTCTGTGATAACTCCTCACAGGACCTTCTAGCCTTTGACCTAATCTAAGGACAAGATTTCATGAAGACCTAGGCATCAGGCTCCCTAACAAGAAAAGCCTTCATATTCTGTGAAATGTCCTTAATCTCGTAACTGGGTTCTTTAAGTAATGAATTTACCTATGAGCTGGTTTGCCCCATTCCTGGGATGCAAAGCAGCCCTAAAGCCATCACTGAGCCTAGACTGGTAAGGTTCTGGCTAGTCTCTATTCCTGCATAGTACTGGTAAGGTTTAATCATTTTACACTGCTTACCTCTATGGCTGAAATTTCATAACTGAGGTGGTGGGAAAGCTGAGTGGAAATGTTGAAATAAAAAAGGCTCAGCTGCCCTATGGACTGTCCTGGGGCTGCCCCGAGGAGCACACCCGGTGACACTGCCGGTGGCGCATACCACTGGGTGACACAGTGGGTGACCTCATCACAAGAACCCAAAATGGTGCAAATAAACCCACTGAAGGGTGCTCAGTATGCTGAAGATGCCTTCCGCTTGGCAACAGAGATGTTTCCGCCTTGACAACTTAGATGTTCAGGGCCACATCCACTTTTCTGCCTGGGGATGTGACTGTGAAACGACCTCCTTTTCCTCACCGCTGGTTGTTCTCACACATTAAGAAAAAGACTGCAAAGAATGAACTTTCCTTGGGCAATTCTCTCTTGGTACTCCTCTCTGGTCTTTCTTTTCTTCAGTGGGGGCTCAGCTGCCTATGTCAACCCTAGAAACTAAACATAAGTTTTAGTAATAAATCAGATGGTGAGGATATGCTGAATCACTGGGGCATCGCATACATGCAAAGGCACAGCTGCATAGAGGAAGTCTGGCAGCGTCAGTCATCTGGTGAGAAGGGGGACCAGAAGGTCACATTTTGAAGGCAGACCATAGTCTGTTGCAGCCTTGGTACAACTCAGCCGTGCTTGCTGTAGGCAGTCCTCATTCAGAATTCTGATTTTTCAAAATCTGTGCCCAGGAGTCAGCTCTGTTCCTGCAGGAACAGACTTTTTCACTACACACGTCTTCATATCCCTAGTTTCATGTTAGGCACCAAGATGCTACTGTAATACCTTAAAAAAATAATAGTGATAAATTCCAAGCAGGTATTCCTTTATAGAATCATAGAATAGTTAGGGTTGGAAAGGACCTTAAGATCACCTAGTTCCAAGCCCCCTGCCATGGGCAGGGACACCTCACACTAAACCATGGCACCCAAGGCCCTATCCAACTCAGCCTTGAACACTGCCAGCGATGGAGCATTCACAAATGCCCTGGGCAACTAATTCCAGTGCCTCACCACCCTTACCGTAAAGAACTTCTTCCTTATATCCAATCTAAACTTCCCCTGTTTAGGTTTTAACCTGTTACTCCTTTTCCTATCACTACAGTCCCCAATGAAGAGTTCCTCCCCAGCAACCCTATAGGCCCCCTTCAGATACTGGAAGGCTGCTATGAGGTCTCCACGCAGCTTTCTGTTCTCCAGGCTGAACAGCCCCAATGTTTTCAGCCTGTCTTCATACAGGAGGAGCTCCAGTTCCCTTATCATCTTTGTGGCCCTCCTCTGCACTTGTTCCAACAGTTCCATGTGCTTTTTATGTTGAGGACACCAGAACCTTTGACCAACTTTACTGGACACCAGGGTCTAAACTGGTGTCCTATTTTTATTTTCTGAATTTTTGTATTTTGTATTTGTATATTTATATTTGTAATTTTTATTTTCTGATCCTTTGTAAGTGATGAAATAACACGTCATCCTTGAAATGACTTAGAGAAGGTTTGTTTCTATTTTTCTACTTGGTTTACACCTTGATTTTGTTTATAAATACAGAGTCTCAAAGAGGACCGCAAAAGCCTCTAAGCTTGATCTAAAGTAAGTTTTCATCTGTAGTGTTGTCCAACCAAATTAGGACCCTTCAGAGTGGTAAGCAAGTCTTATGAGCCCTTTGCCAAAAAGCTGAAATTTCCATCCTTCAGAAAATAACATACCACATCAGACCTTGTGACATATTAATACTGACTGCTATTCCTCCTGCTCAGTGGGTCAGCGGTATTTCAAACGGTGCCCAGTCTAGAGGGAAGGATGAAGGATATCCGTCTGTTGGCTTAATTTTCTTACACAGGCCAGATGACATAGAGCAGGTGAGGTGAACCAAGATGCATGAAAAATTAACCCAGACAGTGTTTTTTCAGATTATTATGTAGCTCCAAAATGATCTTGCATCAGAATCTAGCTGTGCAGAGGGCTTTAAAGAAAATAGCTGCAAGTGATGGTTTGAAGAAATATTCTCCATTTCAAAACATTTTAAAACGCTATAGCTGAGTGATATAAACCGTATCACATATAGTTCTATGTCAGATGGAAAGGAAGAACCATTATAGGAAATAAAACATAAAGTTACTATCAATGAAAATTTGTAAAATACATTGGGCGATATTTGAGCTATTTGAAAGCCTGAATTTCATCCTGTCTAGAAAGAAATAGATTTCACCTAGTTCATCTGTCTTAATTTAGATACCTGAATGTTTCTGCTGCAGCTTCATACCACTAGAAGATCCTAGGGATAACTAAATTATTCATGGCAAATATAGAACATGCAAATGCATTCTTTTTTTTTGTTTGTTTGTTTGTTTGTGTTAGGTTGCTTGGGGTTTTTTTGCATGGGTTGTTTTGTTGGTTTTTTTTTTCATTTTCAAACACATCTCTAGTCAATTTGTAAGTGTACTCGATATTAATCCACATTATGCAAACAAAAGTCACTGCAAGTGTCTGTTCATGGAATATGTGATGTCTGCAGAGTCATAGAAGATTGTTTCCAGGCCCAAATTTCAAGCCCTGGACCACATGCTAAGGATAAAATTATTAGAATAACAATAGTGGGGAAAAGTTTCTTCATCACCAAGAAGCCTTTGGCCAGTGGAATGATGAACTTCTTTTTTTCAAGACAATGTTTTAATTGGACCTTTTGGAAACATTTGGGGACTATTCAAATGCTAGAAATATATATAAATTACAGCAAATCCCCTGACTCATTTGCAAAATATTGCTGAAAGAAAAATCTATGTTAGGTAAAATACAAATCCAGAGCCATCAAAAAATCAGAGTGCATAGGAATTCTGAATAAAGAGAGACATTTACTCTTTACAGTCTCATTCTGCTATTCTTTGCATATCAGGGCCTGAAACTGATGCTATAGATTGGACTCTGATTTGCCATCAGTGCTCTCTTAGTGCTAGGGAGCAGTGGTTGGAGAATCTCCCAATTGCCAATTTTCACTATGTTGTATGAAACTCATCATGCCTGGCAGTTTTCATAAAGCCCAAGCTCCAGGAGACTGAAAAATCTCCTGAGAACCCCAGCTTTTGATTAGAAGTTAAAAGGGAAAGTTGTAGTCCTCATGATTGCAGAAACAAGAGGAAAAAATTATCTTTGCTGTGCTCCCAATATGCTGAAGGCTCACTAACCCAGAGGCAAAATCAAACATTTCTCAGAACCCACCATGTTTGAGGGTTGGGGTTTTTTTTCCAAAGCAGGGAGAAAGTCAGGGAAAGGTCTGACATTTTCAAAACCTGGTAAAAACAATACTGGAATTCAGGTCATTAACTTCAGCTGAAAACAGGGGGAAAAGGGCTCGTTCTTGTCATAAGTCACAGGATTTTGGAACAGGTGTATGGTAAAGAGCAAAGCTTTTTTAAAAAATCATCAATTCACAGGGACAATAGCAGATTAATCTGCCAGACAGTGTACAAATACTGGATGAATGTTGTCTGGAATTTCCTTTCTCCAAATGAACAAAATAGCGCATTTTATTTACAATTTGGCTGCCTTGCCTGTTGAATTGAAAATGCACAAAGCTGGCACATCAGATGATCTCAGGGAAGACAGCTCTGCCAAGACTGCCATAGGTTGCTTTGCACAGTCATCCTACTATATATCGACGAATAAGCATGAGCTGCATTCTTTATTTCTTCACACCCCTTTTAGTATCAGCCCCACGGAATTATTGCACTGAACACTGCATTATCTGCTCATTGTATTTTATATTATGCTTAGATTAGCCCACGGTTCCCTATTAATAAAACTGTGTTGTGCAGCAGCTGTACGTGGCAGCCATATATGATTACAATACACAATAGGAACTGCTCATTTCTACACTGTTTCTAGGGAAGTAAAGGGTTACTAGGGGAAGTGGTGTTTTATCACACATTCAGCATTGCACAAAAATAGCCTAGAAGAACAAAATGCTTGCATTAATGTCTCCACATCGCTGTAATTAATTTTAATACCACAAAGATCTATTTTGGGTATTGTTTCACATATGCTTTCCGTCCAATGTATACATAGTTAACGATATCTGGGGAGGTGCATGAGAGAAAATCTTTTATTATATACTGAGAAAGGAAGAATTTTGCTCAGTACTAGAGGGCAGAGCTACTCACCATGTAGCCCCAGTGGAGCTGCCTCTCTGCTGGGGGCGGGGAGGCAGCACACCAGACATCACCATAGAGCCTTCATCTCATAGGGCTGGGATAATGTGGCTGCACAGCGTGTGAGATCAAAAACCATATGTGCCTGTTTCTGATGACCCTTTTTAAAAACCAGGTTTTGCGCTGTGCTTTGGGTTGTTTTTTTTTTGTTTTTGTTTTTGGTTTTTTTTTTTCCTTTTTTTTTAGTCAGCTTGCTCTGCTGAAAGTTTCTAGACTGACGGAGAAGAGACTGGTCTCACTTATTAGCCACAGCCAACAGCTAGCAGAGGCAGCCCCAAATATTACAACTGATCCATCTGAGCCTTCATGTTTAAAGCCATTAATTGCACTGCTGTAAAGTAGGTGTCAGACGTGACCACCTCAATATTGCCTATGCAAAACATGAAGATCTGCCACAATTTCTCTGAACATATACAACCAACCAAACAAGGAGCAAAGTAGGAGCTGACAGGCTCCAGCAATTCCTGAATTTAACTGGGAAGGTTTACTTTCCAGATAAGTCAGTATTTTATCCAGTCCTTAATGCCACAAACAGAGCTCCTGTCAGTAGCAGTAGTAGCTTATTGCTGTACCTCTTGAAAACAGATCTGAGCCTCACCATCTCCCACCATGTGCCTGAGACCACCAGGCACACCACAGATGGTGGTATGTGTTTGGCCAGCATGGTCTTCCAATCACTTCAGATTTGCAGTTCCAGTCAGAATCCTCATATTTTATTACAGTTTTGATGAACCATGCTGACCTACAGCATGCACGTTCATTGACTTACACTGAGCTATGTGTATCATCTCATGCTTTGCCTCTCTCAGAAATACCTTGTTTTGATTTTCTTCCCATAGATGAATCCACCGTAAACCAGCGCTCGCTTCTACTCATTTGTGCACGTACAGTTCAGACTGTATGCTTCTGAATTTAGTCATGCTACATCCTGTGTTACCTGATTAAGATCAGTAGCTGGGAGTTGATTAATTGACTTTTCAGAAACTCAGATAAAATTTTCCTGTCTTTCCCATTACATATGGGGAATAAAACGAAAGCTTGAAACATTTACAAGCGCAAGAAATAGTCCATTTTATTCCGGAACTCATCAGCTTAAATTACTGTGGAGGTCCTTATGCCATCAGGACTTCCCAAATTTTCCCATGGACTGCACCAGAACATCTCAGGCCTGAACCATAAGGTCTCATCAAACAGTGGATTCTGCAGGTTTTCCACTGCTGGGGGGCTGGTGACTGTGCCCACAAACATGTGGTACCCAGAGGCTCTCTCTTCCAGCAGTATGGACCTCCAACAAACCTCCAAGCAGAGGAACCCCACCGCCCTCACTAGTGCAAGCTCAAGGACAGAGCTTGTTGCAGCAGACTCTGCTAGGGAAAGGCGGTAGGACAAAACCCCCAATCTACGTGACCCTGCCAAGTCAGCAGCCTCAGCAAAACCCAGGCTTCCCCAGAGGGACTAATTTTACTTTATAGCAACTGGCTGAAATGAACACAGGCTCAAACCCTGAAGATAAAAACTAAGGCACTGCAGAAACATATTCACCACCCTCCTATAGGCTGACAGCATTTTCTTCTAGAATGTTATTTACTTCAAAATGGAGTGAGTAATGGACAAAACCTACAAATACTAACGTCAGCTCCTACTGATCTCCCTGGATCACAGGCTTTACACACAGTCATTTGAGGAGAAATAACCAAAATATGCCCCAGGCCTAAATACCCACTGTAAACCAGCGTAGTGTTACTATTTGCGCATAGGATTTATTACCATCTTCATTTTGTAAATTACCATGACATTTTTGCCCCCAAATGGCCAATTTTCAATTAGTAAAGAAACGATGGCTTTTTACTCTCTGATGCAAAGTCTTAGTATCAAGTAGCTGTTGAGATTATAAAACTTTTCAAAACATAACATTTTAGTAAAATGGTACTTATTTGCATGGGATATCAACCACTAAAATAGCCTTAGGATACTAAAAAGCTTATGGTCAATCTTGGTCTTAAAAATCGAGTAACATCTTCCTTTAAATACTGTATCAGCAGAATGAGATTTAATTATTAATTAAACCAATTACGGATTTATACAACCGAGGTTGAATCTCCAACAGCACAGAACGGTTATTACTACAGTACTACGCTATGGGCGGGGCAAAGCAACAAACGTAGCCCAATTTTTGCCTTCATCCATCTCTATATGAAACATTAGAGAATAAATATTTGAAGTGATATACTCACATGGTAACAAATTATAAGGCATGCACTGTTTAACGGAAATATGTCTAAAAGCTAGCTTCGAGGACCACAGATTTATCTACTGGTGAGAGCACGTACTGAAAAAATGAGACTGGTGATTGAGGTTTGAGTCATCTCCAAAGGTTTTATAGTATCCTGTGTCTCAGTATTGGCTCTTATGCTTCATATCCTTTGATACAGTTCTCCAAATAGAGGACATAGATACCATCCAGGTTTTAAAACATTTTATTTGCATATTAAAAAAATTGTGCATTCCAATAATTAAAATCATTTGAACAAAAAAAAAAAAATAAAATGGCACTCGATTAACTGCATTTTACAGCTCGCAGGACCTTGGTACAGCTTTGCATTTATTCGTGTGTTACTCTAGTTTACTGTAGTCCCACCCAAGTTCTTCTTTCATCAACATGCAAGCTCTTTCATGCCACCAGGACCAAAGCCAGACAGGCAGAGGGAAAGGCAGCGCCTTCATTCAGTGTCAGTAGTTCTCTCTATTCTTTTGATGTGAAAGGGGCAGTACAGTCATTTTAAACTTTATCCAACCTCTTTGCATCTTACAAAGTTAAACAGCTAAAAGAAGTAAAATAAGAAGGCAATGCTTGTGGAATGTACAGTGCATAATTTGGAAGGGCAGATTTCATTACGATTCCCCGGCTTGCTTCTCTTGTTCAATTGCTAAAAAAAAAGGAAAAAAAAAAAGAAAAAGGAAATGAAGATCCAGAACCCGAAATGCATTCACATGACAATTCCTATCGTTTGTAAAAATATCTGTATGTATCTATGTACCAAATTAAGGCACAAATAATTGTAAATTAAGCGCTACTAGGCGGGGGGGTCAGGCTTTCGCTGTCTGTATATTAACAGCCATGTACCTTCCCCCCACGTCGCACCCCGGTCCCCCGCCTGCCTCCCCTCTTTGTCTCCTCCCGCCTCCCAGCCTCCCTTCCTGCCCTACCCCGCAGCCTGCCCGCACTCACTTTCTTTTGAAGGCAGCGGGTTTTTCTCTTGCGTCTCTGTCTTCTTCAATTTGGACTTGTCAAATTTCTCGATCTCGGCCATGTCTGGTTTGTCGGACATGTTGGCAGGTGACTCTGCGTACACGGGGGGGGAACAGCCCGTTACCCCCGGCGAGGGCTCCCCGCTGCCCCCCCCTCCCCGGTCCCCCCGGTGCCGCGCCCAAAGCGGGGAGCCGAGAGCTCAACGCACGCCGAAAAGGTCACGCTCGTTCCCCGGCATACTTAAAAATAATAGTAGTAATTTTAAGGAGCACGCATTTAATCCACCATCCGAGGCGGTGCAGCTGCCCGCCAGCCGCCGACGGCACCACCCCGTATTTGCGCGCTGCAGAGTACAATAGAGGGGCAGCGCCCGGAGCTGGCCGCGGGCTTAACTCCTTAAGGCACAATGAATTACAAAATAAAGCTCAGCGACGGCAAGAAAACCCGGCTACCGACTACTCCTGCCGCCCCATAATAGCTCTTCTCTCCCCCCCCCCAACAATAGCCCCCACGCCCTGCCCTGGGTCCCCCCCTTCAGGGATACCAGGCAGGGCACCGTCCTGGCCGCGCTGGGGGTCCGGGGGGGGGGGGGTCGGTGGGGGGGGGGTAACGGGGTGGAAGGGGGGGTTGGGAAGGGGGAGGGTGGAAGGGGGGGGCGGCGGGACCCACCGGTGTCGCCGCGCGGTGATGCTCAGCCCCGCCACTCGCTGCTGCCGCCGCTCCTCACACCGGTATAAAGGGCGCTCGCTGGCGGGGCGGTTTTATCCCCGCGCCTATGCAAATGGTGGTGATGTCACCCGCTAACCATTTTGCCGCTTTCCGCCTTTTTCTCTCTCTCTCCAACCCCCTCCTCCCCGCCTTGCTTCCTTCCCCTCCCTCCACCCCCCAGCCCTTTTCCCCCCGGCGCACACGCACGCTCAGCTGCATGCAGACAGAGGCACATACACCCGTAAAGCCGAAAATCGCCGTGGTCACAGACCATGCTCCTGCTCCGGTCCCAGCCCCGGCCCGCGGGATGCACCCCGGGACAGTCCGGTGGCGAGGAGAGGGGGGGCCGCACGGGACCTGGCGCTGCCCCTGGCTTGCCGGTCCTCACGGCTTCTGGGCCGGTGGGAGGGCAGGGGTACAGGGGCAGCCCCCTTCAGCTTCCGCAGCGGCGGCGGAGGGCTGTTCTCGGCTGGAGGAGTGCGGTGGTTTTCGCTTCAGCGTGCCTGTTCCCCGGTTGAGCGGTATTTGCTCGCTGATACTGTTACTCAGATTTCCGCATTTAGACGGAAAAGGCGAAACCCTCGTCCCCTCAGAGATCCGGGACCTGCTCGTCTGCCCCCCTTCCTCCCTCCCCTTTCCTCGCTGCCTTTGCAGCCGTGCTGCAGGGAAGGAAAAAATCCCACTGCCGTCCTTCCATCCCCGCTGCAAGGAGAGGATGAAACCCCATTGCTACCCGTGCAATACTCCTGCAGAGGAAAGGGGGACCTCCTCCCCCCCCCCCATTGTACTCCCCTAGCCCCGGGCCGGGCCGGGCCGTGCCATGGTGCCCAGCAGGCAGGCAGACAGACAATGGCTCTTCCGTCCGCCTACCGCCCTGCCTCGCTCCCCAGCGGCGGGTCCACCCCGGCGAGGCACCTCCCGCCTGGCCCCGGCTGCCTGTGGCGGGAGAAAGGAGGGCCGGGGCTAGGGCCGGAGGTTCCGGGCAGGGCGAGACCTGCCGCACCCCCGCATCGCCGGGCTCCAGATGTCCCCAGCAGCCCTTCGGGGAGCTCGAATGGGCAGCAGCACGCAACAGTCGGTCCTGAAAGCAGTACATTTTGTCTAGATGGGCATTTGCTGTCGGGAAGGGAGGCCGGAAAAGGGGCTAAGGCACGGGGGACTCCTGTGAATGCGTTTATAGCATTGGGTAGTAAGATGAGTTATTCACGTGAGCGAAGTGAAAGACGCGGGGGGCTGTATCTGTGAGTGTGGCTGAATGAGAAGGAGTTAGGGAAATCTCTGCGCCTTTGTCTGGCAGCAGCTCTGGGGAGGAGCGGAGGCACGCGTGCTTCCAAGGTGTGGGGTGGACAGGAGCCGGAGCATAAGAATTAATTTCGGCTGCTTTCTGGGACATCTGTAGGGAAACCATGCAGTGTATTGCCCCTTGTTTCCTGCCTTCCGGCGGGGTATCTGCTGCGAGGGTGATTGCTGATGAATTAAAAACCCTGAGTCAAACAGTATTAATACATGCAAGGAGAACTGTAAATACATTCCAGTAAATCCCTGAGGATGCTGCTTCCTTTGCTTCATGGCTGTCCTCTCCCCCTTCGCTGGCCATTTTTCACAGCACTTCCAGAGATGTAATTTCAAAAGGATAAAATCTTGTCCCCATGGCAATCCCTGTAATACGTGTTGTAGTGAACCGGGATTTCCAGTAAACCCAGAGTCTTTCTAAAGCTGAGACCCTTCATGTTTAGAGGTGTGGTGTGCGAAGTCTGGTTTTCTCCTCTAGTCCACAAGCACCTCCAAAATGGAGATGAACAGAGTATTAATCACTGAGAGTGACGGTGTGCGCTAAAAAGTAACCATGAGCTAGGGACTGGGTGAGACTTGAAGGCCAAAGGAATCACTTAGGGAAGAAATGGCAAGGAATATACAATTTGTTTCATAATGTTTACAAATTTCCATCATAATGGCATTAGAAGCGTGCACAAGGGATTTTCTGTGCTGCATACCAGCTAACTCTGTCAGCTTTTGAGGAATTCTGTAAAATGGGTTTATGGCCTTGTACTGATTTGGCGCTCCTAAACATTGAACCTCATGACTAGTAATTGTGAAGTTTCTCTGATGGTCGGTTCATCAGTGCCCCCAATGACATTAAAGCCTTGAACTTTTCAGTTTTGACAAAGATATTTTTGCCTTTTAAGTAAGCGCAAATTTAATACAAATATTCTTTAGTATTGTTCTCTGTGGCTGCTGTAGTTGCTTACCTGTGTGTCTGAGCAAATCAGTATTCCCCTGACCTCAGAGCAGGAAATGCACTTCTGAAGTTAAAAAAACAGTGAATACTTGTGAGACTGGGGTCTGATTTTTCTAAAGGCACTTGTTCAGTAGCAGTACTGCCTTCTTTTGCTTCTGGTCATTCTGGGACAGAGAGGCAGATCCTTTAAATCAGTGTAACATACAGCCTTAGATGGAGCTTTGCCACTATCTGCAAACCAGGCTCTTCTGCTTAGATTCAATTACAGTTTTGAGAGAGACAGATAAAAGATTTACAGTTTGCTGCTTCTCTGCCTTCCTGTATTTCCTTTCTGGTGGATTCATATCAAGGTAGTCACAGTCTCTTAGAAGTGTCATATGTGCTTTGCTACATATATGAAAACAGTGTTGTTCTGCTGAAGCAAAATGAAGGTGTTGCATTTTGGTGGCAGGACATAGGCTAATTTCTGTAAAAGTAAATCCATTTTATAGCATTTTGTGTTAGTGGCATAGCTACAGAAATTGCTTATCTCCCTGTCCTTTTATGTTCGTTTCTGATTGTTGCTATTTGGAGAATGCAATAAAGGTATGTGTTAGTACAAGTCTGTCCCATGTCAAATAACCTCTGGGGCTAACTAGAGAGTTAGGGTTAGATTAGATCTAGGGAAGAAGTTCTTTATTGTAAGGGTGGTGAGGCACTGGCACTGGTTGCCCAGAGAAACCGTGGCTGCCCCATCCCAGGCAGTGTTCATGGACGGGCTGGACAGGACTTTGAGCAACCTGGTCTAGTGGAAGGTGTCCCTGCCCATGGCAGAGGGGTTGAAACTGAATGAAGGTCCCTTCCAACACAAAGTATTCCCTAATGCTATGATTCTATAATAAATTCCAAAGCACACTTGGATAGGGCAGAGCTGGCATCCTCAGTAAATGCCCTAGGTCACATGGTGCATGTTGATAGCTAGCTTAGGAATTCTTATTTTGGGTATTGATGAGGTGCTCCTTCTTTTTCTTTTTTTTTTTTTTTTAATTTTATTTTATTGCTTTAATGGGTTTTGTGTCAGCAATTTCTTATTGTGATTATTTAAAAAAAAAATCAGTCGAATATTTAGTGGTGTAGTACCGCTAGACATGCACTCTCTCAGCCATTTGCATGTTAAAGAGCACTTTTCAGCACATTGCTGATCCCATTTGCAAGAAGGAAATTGGCCCCTCTTTGCAACTAACACCTTTGAGAGTTTGAATTAGAGTAAGGCAGCAAGTTCTTTCTTGCCTTCTAGGAAATTCACATAGTAGGAAAGGTAGTAAATGGTAAACCAAGGTTCTTGCATCTCATTTGTATGTCCATGTTTCAAGCCGTGTAAAAAACACACTCCTTTTCCAGGTAAGTATGTACTGCGCCCGTTTGTGAAAATGTGGCAATAAAAGACTTGCTCAAGGCCATGCAACAAGGGCTTCATCAGGTATTAACAGATGTCAGGGGCAATGTCTGTATCTCAGATTGACTTCAGTGGGCTTTTCCTTGAACTCTGTTTGATGAATGTTTTGAAACATGATCAGGAGCAAAAATCTTGTAACCTTATGCTAATTCTGCCACAGAGTCTATGCATTCATTATATATATAAAACCCAAAACAATTACGGGAACATTAAATGTCTGTGTGATAAAACACCCAGGATTAATTCCCATCTCAGCTTATTATACGTAATGGGATCCCAGGCACATCAGATGACTAGCAAGATAAAAATAAACTCTGTATGTAAATTTCTCCATCATATGGAAAATAAATTAAAGGAAGAGAAGCCAAGTGATTGTTTTCCAGGTCTCAGTTTCACATGTGAAATCTTCTTTTCACATGCTTGACTGTGAGAGAGAATGCTTTCTCTCACTCTGTATACTGCTAGAGGAAACAGGAGCTGGCAGAGATCCTGAGGAGATAATCCCTTTGGGTAGCTTCTTGCTGTACTGCCTCCCTGCCAGCAGCAGAAGGGTGTGATGGTGACATCAGGGTTTGGGTGTTCTGTTATTGAAACTCCAGAGCACAATATTTGTGGTGTGTCACATTCCACTGAATGCTATCGACAAAAAAAAGAAAGGGTAATTAATTAATGGAATAACAGGTCTAAGAAGAGACCCTTCCCGTTTCCCCCCTGCTTAATTTCAGAAGAGGATTGCAAAATGCCTGCCTTAGCTGGACAAATACTGGCACTAATTGGCTTTACAAGTAACAGCATTTCCTTTTTAACTGTGCTTGACAAATGGAACTTTGCAGCAGGTCATGACTTAGAACGTAGTGCTTGTGGGAGAGGAGAAACCAGGTTGGGAACCTCAAATTGCTGTACAGGAAGCTAAATACCCTCGAGTAGCAGATGCTTCTTTCCCACAGCAGTCTGCCTGACTCCGCTTTCCCTGCCTTCCCTATACCTGTAAACAATAAGGAGTGCTGAGCCTTTTTTTTTTCAATGTATGCAGAAAGCTGTGGCAAAGCAACAGTTTGGAAGCCAGGCTATTTGGTACTCCAAGTGGGAGGCTGCCTGCTTACAGGCAGTAACAAAGCAAACAAGATAAGACCTTCAGCCGTAGTTTCCAGCTTTTGAGGAATACTAAGAATTTATAGTCATTATGTTCTGAAATTTTTAATAAATGGAAGAAGCAAGAGAAGTATGTTTCTAACTGTAAGAAAGATTTGTTTACGTTTGCAAGGAACCACCAAGCTTCTAGTTACTTGTCTTGTGAGTTTCATGCAGGGGATATTTCACAAAGCAAACTGGAAAATGAACTGTAAGTGCCTGAATTATCTGTTTCGGCTGGAGATCCTTGCTGCCAAATACATCTGCAAGTACTATGTTTAAAAGTTAACTTTAGAAACAGTGGTTAATATGCAAACTACCTTGAGAGAGTAAAAAAGAATACCCTAGCACATGTCCTGCCTGAAGAAGGCATCTCTCTGCCAAATTTCACAATTGCTTGTCATCACCTTCTGACTTTTGTTTATATGAGCAAAAACTAACTTTGAAAGTGTGTAAGTGACAACATCAACATAATGCATCACAAATGCATGATGAAACATTTCTCCTACTGCAACTCAGCAACCTCTTGATCCTCCAATATTAGACTTCTCATAAGTAAAACTAACAATTATATGGCAGCAGAGATTACAAACAGAAATCTCAGGCAAATGGAGCGGCTGGATTTTTATGTCACTGTTGGATATGAGTTTCTTTCAATGCAAAGATAAAGTGAGATACACATTCAAAATACTGTGGTTGCTATTCAACATACAAACAAGTTCATATGTACAAGAGACAAGGCAACTATTCTTATCAGAATTCCATTGAAAAAAGGATGACCAAAGTAAACATGCAGAATGAAACAAAGACTAATAGCATCAAACTGCCTAGGCTATTGTATGGGCTTTGGCTGTCCCTTTGGGGATTGCTAATCCCCTTGATCATAAGAGAGGTCACAGACAGAGGGAAATGCCCATCAGAGTACATCCCCAGGATGCCCATACTGCACACTGTACTCATAGATGAGTTGCAAAGCAACAAAATGTACCTGATGCCATTAACTAGGTACATCATGTCATTCCAGCGGGGTGGATCCTTCCCTCCAAAGCTGACATGACGTAACTTGACACAATGCAGAAGGGTAGCGTAAATCAGTATGCATGAGTATACAGCAGGATTAATTTATTTAGCTTGGAAAATAGCACTACCCTTGGGACCACACCTCTGCTACATGCTCTGTAAATTGCTGTCTTTGAGCTAGCTTTAAACTAGTGGCAACTGAGAACTCACCCCAGGTTTATTGCTTTGTGTTGATTTTCTTGGGTGGATTTTACCATTTGTGCTGCTATCCCTATCTGAGGCATTCACTTTAAAACTGTCTTAAGCATATTTAGCTATCAAGTTCCTTTGTGTTCCTTTGTGGTTCCCCAAGCCCATACAAGTGCAACAGTCTTTTGTCTCTTGTAAGATTGTAGGCAAGCAAGATTTTTCAAAGTTTATGTGTGGGTTATCTGGCTATTCTAGCTATTCATTTTTCTCTGCTACTCCCTTCTTAATTCAATTTATTTTGGGGGGAAAAGAAAACCAGCTAACCAAGCAAAAAAAAAAAAAAAAAAAGGAAAAAAAAAAAAATTAAGCTTGTCACCCAAGCTGATGTGGAAAGGCCTAGGAGGTTTGCTCAAAACCTGACTCACTTCCTTGATATTCAAGCTTTCACAAGGGTAAGGAGTGATGGAGTGGTGGGGTTAAAGAAAGCCAGTCGTTTAAACTTCACTGACTTGATGCTTTCTTCCAGTTTGTGGTTTGTTGCCAGTTTGTAAAGAGCAAGGGGAAAGAGGTGCTTCTTGTGACTGCCACAGCCATAGATGTTAGTTGCCTCTGGTGTGTGGTGGCAGGGGCTAGGAGTGTGTGTGTGTCAGGGGCTTAGGAGTGTGTGTGTGTCAGAGAGGGGTTGCCTTCTTGAGGATGAAAGACATAGTTGAAGTGTGGAGGCTTCATCGCCCTACAAGCATGTGTAACGGAAAAGGTTGTCCTGGCACCCAGACAGCTCCGGAAACTTCCAAGTCTTTTGCCCTCACATTTTTCTTTCAAGACGGAAGAGTATTACAATATCTGAATGCAAACAGAGGTGGGGACTGGGAGGGACATCTGCTGAAACAAGGTCACATGCACAGGATGTGTAGGTTGAAGAGGACCCTGCTCTTCGTAGGCATTTTCAATTTTCCCAGGCTTGTCTGTGTCTCACTTTTGCAGTCTCACCTTGAGTAGTGTTACAATTGGGGCTATTGGGGCTATTACGGCATTAGGTGGGCAGGGGGCTCAGGAAAGCATCACTTTGCCACGGAAGTGTTCAGGTTATTGCATGAAGAAGGGTATGGACCAGTGCTAGAGGTGAAAGATTGATAAAGCCTGTGTTTTTGTGTTTAGAGTATCAGGCTTAGAGAAGCTCATCCACAGTGTTGCTGTCAGTAAAAAATAGTGGAGCAGAGTAAGTTTTCCCTCATAGGAAGAGAAGCCCTCAGAGTTACTCATCGTTTCTGGTGGTAGCAGGGTCTGTGGCATCTGCTCACTCAAGCGTCACCTCTGTTACTCATTGTCACTAGGTACAAGTTTGTTTATGTTTAGCAGAAACAAAAGCATTCCCTTGCATGTTTTAAGATTAGTAGGAAGTTACTGCACACGTGCACAGGAAAAACAACAACAGTAACACTAATGCATATTGACGTAGTGGGATTATTGCCAAACACTGCAGGCAGAGGTGTACAGCTACTTCGCACCCGAATGTAGACTGTCACACAGGAGAAAGAGCAAAACCATGTAAGCTCCAATTTTTGAGTCCATGTGTGTTTTGCTATTGATATTAATACAGATGGGATTGAGTCCAACTTCCATTTATTGCAGTTATTTAGTGTGCCTTAAACAGAATGGATATGAAACTGGGGATGGTTTCAAACTTCCCAAAGGGAACACATTTGTACTTAAATGCGTAGCCTCCTTACCTATGCTGGTTAGTGTCCTACACTTGTAATTTTATTTCACAGCTGCCATCTTGTTAAAATCAGAATTATGGGATGAGAAAGAGAAGCAGCCCTGTAGATAGAACTTGGTGTGAAAGTTAATTGTGTCTGCTCATAAATCATGTAGGTGTACAGACTCCATGGTGTTCAAGGAGAGTTGTCCACTAGTAACGAACTGCTGCCACCAGTGGGCTGCCGTTTGTATCGACACACACTTCTAGTGCTATACGTCTGCAATACTTGTAATAATAGCCAAAATATTCCAAGACTCCAGGTCTAAAATGAAGGCACTCCTGCACAGGACAGTTGGAGGGAGCCATGTACTAGATAAAACATTCATGTCTGTCTGCAATACACGCTGAGTGTAGATGCTTCTCTTAATTTAGAAACACTCACAAATTCAGTAAGGAGTGATTTTCTCTGAATAAACTTCACATCTGCTGCTGTTAGTCTTTCCACACTGGTTTATTTGGCAGAAATATGAGTGTATATGTGTAAGCTGTAGGAATCAAATTTTTACTGGTGATTGCCATGGTTTTGCACAGATCGGACATCAGTATTCAAGGAAACACAAGCTTTAGATACTGAAAGGCAGCTTCAGTAGAAAAGATACGTACATGTTCTGAAACAGAGGCATAAGCTGCAGCATCTTTGAGCACCCAGTGTCTACTCTTGACTAAGTTTACCAAAGATCTAGAAATTAAATCACTTCAGAATCCCTTAGTGCCTGGTCAGACCTAGTTATCTAGTTAGATTAGAAGTTAGCCTAGCGTGGCTAACACACACTAGGAAGGCTGACTCCTAAAAAATGTGATTGTTTCCACCATTTATATGAAAATGTGGCCAGAGATTGTGGTGATAACAATCCTTACATAAATGTATATGTGCTTACAACATACATACATATGAATACATAAAGATATAAAATCTAAATATACAACATATAATATATAATAGCTAACATAACTATGCATTATATATTTTACATATTATATAGTATATAGTATAGACAATGATATATAGTATAGACTACTATATATTATATATTATATAGGTATGTTACATGTTATATGTTATATATTGCATAGTTTATAATGTATAATACATAAACTAGGATATACAATATAAGATATATGATATAAAATATATATCATGATATCATATAAGATGTTACATATACACTACATATTATATACTACATATTGTACATATACGTAGTGTGTAATCTGTAATGTACAATATATAATACAGTTAATACATATTATGTAATATATATGGTATACAACATAAACATGCAGCATAACATAAGGTTACATTTTATAATGTAATATAATGTTATAACACTATAGTGTATTACCCTAGTTATATTGACCTCATGGTTTTACTTATATTTCTTAGGCTGAACCTGATTCAGAATAACATATTTTACCCTGCAATATAATATCCTACCCAGGCAGTAATAGTTAATGTAGCATATCCAGTTTACACACCACTAAAAAGAAAACAAAGCAGCAGAGCAATGGCAAATTGTTCCTGTTTGGACAGATTACTGACGTGGGCAAAATTATTTAAGAGGAAAAATTCAGGATCCTCAGCCAAAGTGGATTGCCTGACAAGATTCATCATCCTGCACTACATCCCTCCTGAGCACTGAGAGTTGTGGTATGTGCTACCATTTGCATGAGAGGTGAAGTCCCTGGTCTGCTCAGCTCTCCTGTCTGCATCCCAGGAGCACCCCCCCCGCCACAGATTTGCACCCATTAAATGATGATACTGAATTGAAACATAGACCACACAGTGCATTCATGCATAAACTTAATGCCCACATACACTTTAATACTATCAACATCTTTGCTACAAAGCTGAAAAATCTCAAATCTTAAAATTCTTCAAGGCAGTGAGGGACTAGGACTCTGTAAATGTGGAGTGTTTTTCTTGTTGAATGAATAATACTTTACATTGGTGTAAAGAGACTTCTGCTGATGCTTGGGCAGAGTCCTGGCAAGAGATTCATTTATCACTTGCTGGTGAGCAAAACAGCTGCTCCAATTCCTCCAGTGAGTCTAAACCAATCACTTTTTTGTGTGTTTCCAACTCCAACACAATGCCATGAGGAAGCCTCTGAGCATTAAGGGAATACTGCTAATAGCTGGGTAGTATGCTCCTTTTCTGAAATTCATAAATATGGGGAATCTGAAATTATATATCCTCTGCCAGAGTAATATGAAGTTATGAGAAACATAAGAGTGCAAGTCTGTTAACCGCAGCAGGAGGTTATCTGGTGGCTGTCTGAATGAATCCATAGAACATTTCAACAAGAAATAAATACTTTGGTTGGTGTTTGGTAAAATGTCTTTTCTCAGCCCATATTTCTGGGCACAGTTGCTTCACAATTGCTACACACTGTATGTGCCCCTAAATAACTTTCTTTGGAGTTGCTTACTTTGCTGACAGCTGCTGTTTAGAGATACTTGGAAAATAAGATAACTTATTTTGAAGGTGAAACAAATATTTTGAAGGCTAGTTTTGTCCATTTAAAAAAATAAAACCCAACAAATCCAAGACAAACACCTCTTTTCTTCCCTCCCCCACCCCCCCCCCCCAGAGAGAGAGAGAGCAAGAACTGTGATGGGAATCAGTCAAAGGGAAATGCTGAAGCTTTTCAGTTTCCTGTTCTTGGTGAGAATTAGGGACTCTACAGTGGAAAGCCTGCAGTCAGAGGAAGGGCACTCACTTGTTATCAATTTAATTTGCAATATTTCAAGTCAGCAAGCCATCCCAAAATCTTTGAAGCAGCAGATCTGCTAGGAATCCACATAATCTCATTACAGTCAGCTGCTGGGCCAGTACATTTGTGGGTAGACAGCACTACATGTGTTGTATTTAATTGTATGTGTTCATTAGCTGAATTATAATTGGAGTTTTAACATACGCTCAAAAAATATTCTATGATGTGTTAGTATTGCTTCTGAAAAATACTAAGATGTTTCTTTCTAACACTTTAGAATACGAGGGCTGGTTTTGGAGAGGATAAAAGAGAGCCAGTAACTATTTAAAAAACAACTGTGGGAGACTGAACTCAGATAGTGAGTTGGAAAGAGTGCCATAGATTAGAAACAGTAGAAAAACAGGTAGGAGGTAAATATTTGGGTCTGAGTACAGTAAGTGATCAACGTGGGAGAATTGCAAGGATTCATACAAAGACTCCTGTATGAATGCTTCCACATCTATTATTGATGTGGGAGCCCCAGCGTTCTTTGGAGTGAAGTGTGAGGTTTCACATTCCTTCAGGAGAACAGAAGAACATAACTATATTTGCTTCATAACCTTTTATTTTGTGAATCTTACTAAGCTTTTCTCCTTGATACCTTGTGACAAAAACTCCTGAAGTGAATTTCTGTGTGTCTAAGAAATTTTTTTGCCAACTGCAGTTGCATGGATTTCCACTCTCATGGGAGATTCACTTTAGTTGCATGAGGGCAAGTGATAAACAGATATCCCCAGTTATTCTTTTTCCCCTCTGTATCATTAATTTCCTTTATTACATCTTCACTAGGATGCTTTTTCTTACCCTCTTCTGAGAGCAAACACGTGCACCCCAGTCAGTTTCCCTTCAGACAAATATGTGTTGTGGCTTTCAAGACTGCCTCTCTTTCTGTATGGTTGTCGTATCTTCTAGGCAGATAAGCAGGAGACCATATCATGTCCTTTCAGTACTTAAAATAGGCCTATAAGAAAGATTGGGAGAGCCTTTTTATCACAGCCTGTTGTGATAGGATGAGGTATAATGGTTTTAAACTAAAAGAGGGCAGATTCAGGACATTCAAGGCAGGCTGGATGAGGTTCTGGGCAACCTATTTTAGTTGAAGTTGTCCCTGCTCGTTGCAGGGTGCTTGAACTAGATGACCTTTGAAGGTCCCTTCCAACCCAAACCATTACAAGATTCTAAGGGAGTGAAGCATGGCGACCACTCTTCAGTTACACCTGCATTGTCATCCAGGACTTACTTGTGTAGTCAGTGATACTATTGCTATTGAATGCTTAGGCAGTTGTCTGAGGTGAGAGCAAACTAGTCATTCATTTAATGGCATGATGAAGTTTTCAGATTTATTGCTTGCTACTGTATTGTTCATGGGCTCCCATGTATTGTTTTCCTTTTCTGAGCAGAGCTCCTGAATGAGATGGGAAAAGGCAGCAAGTGGTCTTTTTTGCTGCAGACTGTCAAAACCCCCATGTCTCCTTGCCTCACCTCACCTTGCCTCACCTCTCCTATCTTCCACTACTGAAGTGGAGGAACAGTTGAAACCAGTCCTCCCTCATTGCATGCATTTGCTTTTTACCTACCCTAAAATCATGCTTTTAATGGTAATGACTAGCAAACAAAATGCCATTAGGGAGAAAAGAAATACCATGAAATAGAGAGTGGGCAAGTGGGTATTTGCAGGGGTTACCATTTTGCTATTTTTTTGGAGCTCAGCAGTTGGTTAGCTTTTTCCTTTTATATCTGGAACTAGACACAGACGAAAGTCACATGTCTGACTGCTGTTTTTATTTCAGGCACTGAATCTGTGAGTCTTCTTTCTGACATCCAAAGCCTCTTTTGAATTCAGGGAAAGATAACATGAAAAGTCAGCCAGCATAAGAGGTCATTTATTCTTACTAATGTGGGTAATTGCCCATCTACACCCAGCGTCCATACTAACTCACCTTGAATTTAATACTGTAAAAGTATCCATTATTTTTTTTGCACAAGTGAAGATATACTATGGATAATCTCTAAATTAATATTCCATTAGCATTCACCTTTGTCCTGTATTTTGGTGCCCAAAAAGGTCAATTTTGTGGCTATGTTCCTATTACTACCAGACTATAAGGAGAGCTGAGGGGGGTTTGAGATCACTTGAAATGGGGGGATCAGACACTACTTTTGATGCTTCTAGTCAAAACTGTCTTGGGGAAAGAAAGATACTGTATGTTTTCAACCAATGGACAAAGGAAAGAAGTTAAAGGAGGTGCTGGTAATGGAGAAAGAATGAAGTATAAGGAGAGGCAGATCAGCCTGCCTCAGAGAACGGATTAATTACTTTCTGACACAAATTTTTGGCCCAAGACTTTTTTTTGGGCAAGAATTCAGGAGACACCGTAAAATGACTTGATATAAATGGGAATTTGGCATATTTTTTCTTTCAGCATTTTAGCAATTTATATAAATCTGCCACTTTTCAAATTATGTATTAAAGTACTCTTGTGGTTGCTTAATATCAGTATTCCTCTGAGATTTTACAAATACACTAGCAACATTAGATGGATGAAATCCAGCCTGCTGTAATTCAGATGCCCAACATAGGCAATACTTCACTGGGCATTTGAGTATGCAGCCTGCAGAGCAGGGTTATAAAACAAGTTTGCTTTGATGTCACTGCCACGCTTGTACTGTCACTGCCTGTGATGGGCAGCTCAGGAAGCCTGCAGGGGAAGATGCAATCTGCTTGTAATCATTTTTCCTGGTTTTGACTATGGAGGGACCTGAGACATTTCCCACAGGTGGTCCCTTCCCTACCCCTTCTGCTGGTGCTTAGGGGGATGCTCAGCACCACTGTCCCCCACTCACCGTGTCCCCTGGCCCTTGGCAGAGCAGAGATGCAGTATGTGCTCTTTGCACCGTGGTTTCCAAAGATGTGGCAACCTCTTTGGAATGGATGGTGGATGGACTTATTCAGCCCCTGTGGGGTTAAAACTTTACTGTAGACTCCCAGTAACATCTTAAACCTGATGTACACCCCTCACCCACACCATGGTGGGATGGAAACATTGCGCAAATGAGCCTTAGGACAAGGGGCAAGAAGGAGCCTGGCTTGAGATCACAGGATCTCCCATTTCCCAGGTAATTGCTGTACCTCCTATGATATTTTCTCATGAGGTTGTTGGTCTTATTCCCTGCCACTCATTCACTTAGTTGGTGAGGCCTGTCTGCCCTGATATGGGGTGTGACAGAGCCACGTAATAAGTACCCACATCCACGAAACAAAAACTTATGAGCAGATGTCAATGGCTAAGACTTAAGCCCCTCTTAAGAAATTTTAAGTTAAATAAGAAAACACCTTATGCCTTTGGGTGCCAAAAGGTAAACTGTGCCAAGGATTTAATCACATTAATTTCGACAGATGAAGATAGGAGTGGAATTCAAGCTAAGGGAATATTGTATTCAAGCTGAATCATTCGTATGAAATTTGACTTAAAATGTTTATGGAGCAAATCAGAATAATAACTTAGGCATAGTGGTTTCTTCAAAGAAATGTGGAAAAGATGAGAAAGGTCTCTGAAAGGCAGTAAAGTTCAAAGACCATACCCCCTTTTAAATGGTGGAATAAAAAAAACCCCCGCTGGATTATAGACTTGACAGCCTCAAACCTCAGAAGAATTAAATACCCAAAATATAATGTTATGATAAATAACTGCCAATAATGATTCAAGCCAAGCCAATTTCTTCCTTTGGATAAGGGGGAAGCAAAAGATGTGAAGTACCCTGACTCCAGCAGGGGCCCTGAGATCACTCTGTGGCATGTTCTGGTAAGAAAACTGAAGAAATACAGCCAGGATGGGAAACCCATATGAAATATGTCCACTAAAAGAAAGAATCAGCAATTTCTCTACTGAGGTGAGAGGTGTTTTAAGAGGCGGACTTTCATTAAGAGCTTGGAGGACAGTCTGTCAAAAAAAAGGAGTGGCTTGGAAACCTTAGTCTTGCTTGCAGAAATAATGGACACTCCTTGATTTCCCTAACTGCTGCGGGTGTGAGTCATCCCACCTAAAGTCAATCTGCAGCTATAGGCCAGGCTTTTCTCAAGATCAGTGCAAAGGTTTGGGTGATTCATCCCGTCTCAGGACAGAGATTGAGGATAAGGGAAGTGAATCACTCCCCCAAGTTTCCTCTCCTTGCCATGCCATTGATTGTAGAATAGTATAAAAAGACTACCTCACAGTATCTACTTACCTTTCAAATATTAGGTGACATGAACCCCATCTTTAGTAGCCACTTAATTACATAATTCTCAGAGATATTTGAGTACTTCCCTTTAAAGTAGCCACTAAACAGATCTGATAATTTGACCTGGGGTCTGTTGACTGGGTGAGGCAACTCCTACATAGAATACAGGGATCTTAAGACTCTTGCCTGTTCCTGCATCTTGCAGGTAAACACTGGGCTCACTGAGGACTGTCATAAAGAAGTATGAAACTTAGGGTGTAAACCTGGGTCACAGTCTGTGCAGTATTAGAGTGGAAAACAGTACATGTTGCACAGATAAATCAATGGAGCCGATGCTATTTCCTACCCCGAACATCTTCCCATGTAGGCCACAATGATGCTAATGGGAGCCTTGCTTGTCAAATGAACAGCCTCAAGTTGTATCTTAATGGAAACAAAACTTGGGTAGAAATACTTCTTAATGCCTTGTACCTGGTCCTTTGCAGACATTCAGGAGGGATAGTGGCTATACTGATAATTCTGCCATTGAAGAATTATAAAGATAGTTCTCCCTTTAGAATGAAAAGAAGAGGAAGTGCAGACCTTTCTGCATTAAGAGCCAAGAGAGACCTGTGCTACCCCACAGGATTTTTCTTGCAGCCTTTCAGTGCAAGCTTTCTTCCATTTTTTAAGTGTTTTTTTTAATTTTATTTTAAAAAAAACAGCCCAAAACAACAACTTTTCTGTCACATCTCATCTCTGAGGCCAATCTAGTCTAAACCTGCAGTACTCACAGAAATGGAGTTGGATCTTGTGTTCATTTTCTATGGCTTTGAAATAAATATAGCTTTTGGCCCCTTGCTATGGGACAGACATTGAAGTGATAGAGTGTGTACAAAGAAGGGCAATAAAGGTGGTGAAGGGTCTAGATCACAAGTCCTATGAGGAACAGCTGAGGGATCTGGGGTTGTCTAGTCTGGAGAAGAGAAGGCACAGGGGGGACCTTATCGTTCTATGCAACTACCTGAAATGAGGTTGTAGAGAGGAAGTTGGTCTCTTCTCCTGAGGAGCAAGTTACAGGACAAGAGGAAATGGTCTCAAGTTGCACCAGGGAGGTTTAAATTGGATAGTAGGAAAAATTTCTTCACTGAAAAGGATGTCAAGCACTGGAACAGGTTGCCCAGGGAAGTGGTTGTGTCACCATCCCTGTGGTTATTTAAAAGACATCTAGATGTGATGCTTAGGTTTAGTGGTGGGCTTTGCAGATTGGATTTGATGTTTTTTAAAGATCTTTTGCAGCCTAAATGATTCTATGATTCCATGATTCTATGATTCCTGCTGTTTGGCAGCACAGCTGAGCCCAGTGAACAGCCATAGCCCTAGACTTGCTCTTGTCTCTTTGAGCCCTTGCACCACTGTGACCACAGCCGTCAGTCACTCCTCAGTCCACTCACAGCAGCTTGCCATAGCAAGGGGCTTGTGTCCCACCACAATGTCATCCTGAGACCAGCAGGTCTTTCAGCAAAGACAAAGGACAGGTCTTAGTACTGATGGCAATGACTGTGATTTTAGGTATAAGCAGCTCTCTGAGTTGGGTCAAAGGATTGTCTTCTCCTCTCTGGCTGGATGGAGACTAAAATTGCAGTGTGTGGCAAGGATCACCAAGACCAGGAAACAGATTGCACCACCAATGTCCAAAGGCAGGACAAAATTTCTTCCCTCTTTTTGCAAGGGAAAACTCTCTGTGGTTGTCATGGCTCTGCTCCTCAGCTGAGGCACCAAACCGCCCCGACTGAGGCAGCACAGAGGTGTCTGCCATCACCGTGCAGCAACCACGGGGCACTGAACAACCACAGGAGCAGCTGCTGCTGAGAAAGACTGGCTCAAAACACTCCAGCCTATAAACGTGTTTACTTTGTATTGTACTCATCATGTGTATAAGGGAACAACCAAAAATGTATACAGTCTGAATAAGGATCTTATTAACAATAGTTAAGGCAGACAAAGCAACAGGTATTTGCTTACATCTTTTCTTCCTTAATCCATGTTTTAAAGCTTGCTCACAGCCTCTCAGGGGACAATAGACTGTCTCCTGTGTATTTGGCAGCATGGGGAATGAGGTGTTTGAAAGAAAGAGGAAATGAGTTGTTCCATTACAAAATACTTAAACCCCCAGTGCTGGTAGAATATGAAGGTAAATGCCTAAACATATTCCTGTATTTTTTCTATCCAGCTGTAGGGGGAAATTGCTCTCTCAGGCAGCCAGCCTGCTGCCGGTGAGATCCTTGAACAGCTCCACTTCCTGATGAAAGTTGCAGTTAAAATTAGCACACCTGCACCGCAGTGTTATCCAGGCAGTTCCTGCTGCAGGAAAAAACACAACAGATTTATGTGTTGGAAAATGGTGTTTAATTCCTACCAGGGAAAATGTCAGCTTGATTCCCAGGGCAGGGTATGGAGCACATCATCTTACCCCAGTCCACTCACCCCTGTTTGGATATTAGGTCATGCTTTGTAAGGCACTGTAAACTTCAGAACTTTTTTTTAAGCAGAATGCTGTGTTCATTCCTGTTTTGTACAATTATTGTAGGATCAATAGATACTTACTTCTCCTGAAAGGACCTTCTTTACATCTTGTCGTTCCATGAGATAAAAACTGAATCCTGCATTTACTTTAGAGGTCACAATATATCTTTTCAAGGCCAAGAAAAGCCAAAAGTTTTAGTATATCATACTACCACCATACCATGCAGCTTTATCAGTGTATGTATGCATGTTCACATACGTATATATGTGTGTGTTTTCTGCAAAATAAAACAAAACAGAGTTTATCTTTTTCATGGATGCCACTCTTTGCCTGATGCCCCTTCTTCTCCAGGCCTTCTCACAGATTCCTAACTGTCCCATTTTTCTGCATACCTGTCAGATTCTTTCTCTGCCCACAGAAAAATCTCTGGCATGTCTGTCACTGTGTTTATATAGTTGCCAGCGCAGCTGTTCTCACTTGCTTCTTAGTTTTCTAACAATAATACCAGACTGGATTTGAAAGTAAAGCGATGCTTAAAAACAGTAACAAACTTAAAAATACCAAGGTATGAAATACCAACACAAATACTTTAATTTATTTAAATTTCTAAGCAAAAAGTGTTGCTTCCCTCCATTTCCTCTGCTTGCATGCCTCCTTCAGAATCCCAGTAGCCAGCAGCACTGCGCTGAATTCTTTGTACATTCATTCACCACCTCTGCATGACCTTGTCACACTGAGCTTTGAGCAAGGCTGGGTGAGCTGCCATTTACCACTCCCCACATCCGTTTTGAGAAAGAAACTGAAAGAGAAATAGCAAAGGAACCCCCTCCGCCCCCCCTCCCCCCTTCCCATTTAAGAGTGTCATGCATACTGAGCCAGATAGTTCCTGAAATAAAAGCTGTTAAAGATAGGGTTGGGATTTATTTTCTTTAAGCCAGTTGCTTAAACAGTCATCTAAAGTTAGTCACTCCAGGGTCCTTCTATGCAGCCATAAAGGGAAATATGCACCTCCAAAAGCCAAAGAGCCTGAGATTAAGGTAACTGTCTACAGCTGCTCAGATAAATCCTCTGTGGAAGTATCTTTCTCACTGGTTACTATGATTGGAACCCAATTTATTCATTGAAATCAAGGGAGGAGCATCCCCCACTTGATACACAAGGGAAAAATATAGTCCCTCTCTAATGCAGACAAGGGTCTATCAGAAATGAAATGGTTGATGTTTTGGCCAGTGTGGCTAATGTTCTCTGTGCCTTAATTTCTTAATCAGAGCCCGATATGTGCATTTGCAAGGTGCAAAAGTGCAAATGTGGTCCAAGCAGAATTCTTACTAAATTACATCATGACAGGTTAAGTGGATGTGGAGTCATTGCCAGTGGTGTTTTGCTTCCATTTGCTTGACTGTATTTACTCATTCAATTTGCCTGAAAGATTGGCCCCTGGGCTTTCAGGCTGCATATTTGAATTATATACTGTGTTTGTTGAACAGATGCCATAATATCCAAAATATATTTTGTTTGGTTTTTCTTCCCCTCTAACTAAAAAAAAAAAAAAAAAAAAAAAGGATTAATCTCAACATTAGATTTTTGAGAAACCTGTAGCAGCAATCTGCAGCTGCTGGAGGTTAACCACTGAAATAAAACATCTCTGGGGAAGCAGACACATGTTTCAAAATTGTTAGGTTTTGGTTGTTTTTTTTTTTTTTAAGAATAGATTTTTTATTTTTTTTTAAGGAAATAATCCTGGCAGTAATTTGGATATTAAGTATGACAATGATCTGTAAAAGAACTTAACAATTTGCTTGACTTCCAGTACACGATTAGTCTCACTGTCTATTCACATGCTAAATGTAATAATTAAGCACTTTGTTAAACATAGATATGCTGCCAGAAAGTGTCACTGTAATTAGATTGTTACAGCAATGCATGTATGAAACTTGGAGCATAATTTCCCTGATTAGCATGATCATTATTAAGGGCATCTTCTTTCAGAGAGTACAATTGCTTTTACAGGCTATCTTTAGTAAAAAACCAGCTTTTGCATAGAAAGAGTGCCTTTTACAGGGTTGATGATTACTTAGGCTACTATATTTTTAGGGAAACACTGCACTCTGCAGGTGAAAACTCTTCCCTAATCTTGTAACACCCTGCAAAGGTCTTTGGAAAGAAACAGATTCTGTGTGGTGAGCAGTTAATGCTGTTTAACCAAGGAAGTGCATTATCTGTAGCATCTTTATAAACAGGAAAAAGTCCTTTCCTTTCTCCTTTCCTTTCCTTTCTCCTTTCCTTTCCTTTCTCCTCTCCTTTCTCCTCTCCTCTCCTCTCCTCTCCTCTCCTCTCCTCTCCTCTCCTCTCCTCTCCTCTCCTCTCCTCTCCTCTCCTCTCCTCTCCTCTCCTTTCTCCTTTCCTCTCCTCTCCTCTCCTCTCCTCTCCTCTCCTCTCCTCTCCTCTCCTCTCCTCTCCTCTCCTCTCCTCTCCTCTCCTCTCCTCTCCTCTCCTCTCCTCTCCTCTCCTCTCCTCTCCTCTCCTCTCCTCTCCTCTCCTCTCCTCTCCTCTCCTTTCTCCTTTCCTTTCTCCTTTCCTCTCCTTTCTTCTTTTCTCTCCTCTCCTTTCCCTTCCCCTTTTCCTTTCCCTCCCCTCTCTCCCATCCCCTCTCTCCCATCCCCTCTCTCCCCTCCTCCCCTCTCCTTCCTTCTCCACTTCTTACTTTCCAGAGAATAACTAAAAGTACGTAGATGTTCTGCAACATTTCCTGCAGTAAAGACTATGAAACTATACAATAAGCACAGGCTGGCTATTCACATAAGCTGCAGCGCTAAACAGAAATTCCATGTCAAGTCTAAACGCCCTTTGCCATTTCCTGGTGATAATCCCACAAACTGAATTTCCGGTTAGAAACAGTCAGTATGGCTTAGCTCCAAGTCTTCATTCCTAAAGTGAGAGCCTTGTCTTTTCACGCTCTCTCATCACTGCCTTGCAAACATGTCATCTCTCTCTAGTCTCTGTTTTCTGATTTCTGGCCATTAGATGGCAATCGTGACCATCATCTGCTTCCTGTGTTCATTTCCCCTCACGGCCAGCAGGTGTGCCCGGGGTCCTAAGGGAAGCTTTTCTTCTCTGCCTTTCTCATTATAGCAGCAGTAGTTATGCAGACGCTGGTTGCTAATCCTTGCAGTGATTAACATGCAAGAAAGGAATTGCTTCTGCCAACTCAGCTGCGCGCTCCAATGTACAGGTAGCAGCAGGAGGGCAGGATAACCCCTACTGGGGAATGTATAACCCACCAGTCATGGGAATACCTGTCATTTAAAAGCAGAGCCTCTGGGTCCTCTCCTGTAGATGGCATTTGCCAGTGTTAAAATCTATCAGCAATCAGCTCACAGCCCTTTCCAGGAAGATCATCATGACGAGGAGCACGCTTATACTTTTAGAGCTATAGAATCATTTGGATTGGAAAAGGCCTTTAAGATCAAGCCCATCTGTAAACTGGACACTGCCAAGTCCACCACAGCATCATCCATGCTCTGTCAGAAACACCAGTGGCTCCAGAGTGTTAAGTCTGGCTACACATTCTCCTTAGGGGGCCCCAAAGCAGGCTGAATACCTTTTGGTCAGGTATATATGTTCCTTGTGGCAACAACCTGAAAAGCACTTTTATATCCCCATCATAAATACCTATTACCTTTGCTTCTCAAAGTTCCTGTGCAGCTGAATCTTAAGTGTCCATTTTGGAGAATCCACCACTTCCCTGAGGAGATTCTTGCAATGGCTGATTGTTCTTGTGAAAAATCTTCCACTTGTGTCCAGTTAGATTCTCTACAGGAGTAAGTTGTGCCTGTAAGTGTCTTGCTCTTATGTCCCCAACATGGCATGACTAGTTGTCTATGATGCAGGGTCAGTCATCTCAAAAAAGCTTTCTGCTCTGTTATTTTGCCTGAACTGAGAATTACTGATAGCCTTTCCCTGTCTCCTAGCTTTGTTGCCTGGATTTCAGTACTGGTGTGGTTCCAATATGTACCTTTCTCCTTCTTACGAAAGAAGGCTGGAGCCGCATGATGTAACCTGCCCACCAAAGGGTTGAGCTACATGGTTCAGGTGAGGCTGGGAGTGGGAAAGTAATCTGCTCCTGGGAGGGGCGATGGTGTTTGGTGAAATGTGATGTTTGAGGCATGGAAGGGAGATGGTGCGTTGTGGCTTAGCAGCAATGTCACCAGGCACAAGGAGCAAAGCTCCAACTGCAAGGTCATTTCTAATTCTGTCATTTTCAAAATCTTGAAGGCTTAACCTCTACCTTCTAATGTTGTTTCTTTGTCATGCTTTTAGGTGTGTATTTTTATGCCCATACCATGACAGATGATTCAGCTTTTATACTATTTCTAGAGGGAATTTCCCCAGACTGACTTTATGATTTCTTCTTATGGGACCTGGTCACATTAAAACATGAGTAAAATTAATGTTATTTGATCAGTTGTTAGTATATTTGAGGGAAATCACTATTATAAGATATTCATATATTTTGCATACTTCTGGTTTTGCCACCGATAGAGGATATATGTTGAAATCTGAAAAACTTGGCAGCCTTGTTGTTGTGGAGTACTTCTGGGTTAGGGTGGCCCTTAATATGACATCCCTTTCTTCTACTGAGTGTCTAAGGGAGCGACCGGAATTTGCAGAGCAAATAGATAGATAGTCAAAGCAGTCCTTCAAAGAGGGCAAAGCTCTAATTCTGGGGCAAGTAAAGCACAAGGCAGGCAAGTCAGAAGTAGTGATGTTTGCTACACTAACATTTTACTTTCTTTTCTTAGATGTGAAGCTGTTTCTTTTAAATTGCCTGGACCAAGAGTGATGCCCCTGTGAATCTCACTGTCTTTAAAAGCATGAGAAGACTGTAAATACAGCTTAGAAACAAGACATTTATTTACATGGCAACAGAAATATCATTAAGGCCCAGAAATCATGAACTCACAGTTTTGTACATGAGAACTCCTTCTGCATGTTTCAAACTTTTTTTTTCCCCAAGTTATTCATAAAAAGTCTGTTAAAATACAAAATCAAAATTTCATTTGCCTTTTTAACAGAAATATTTATAAGAAAACTTCAAGTTATGACACAGTACCAGTAGAGGGTACTGAAGAATATGCAGCAGACCTTGGGGTTTTTTAGGGCTAACATGACAGTACTGGTGTGTCCAGAAAATGGCTTTCTCTGCATAGAACTTTCCATTACCTCTTTCATTACCTGGTTGCTATCAGTGATGATTATAGAAATAGATTTTACATTTTTTAGCATCACAGGATGACATTAAGTAGCATGCATTATTGAACTGCCCTGTAACTATAATTAAAAAGAAGACATGAAAGAATCCATCATAAGAAATTTCTGCCGTCACAGGAGTGTGGATTTTGTGACAGAAGCCTGTAGAAATGTCTTGCTCCAGAAAGTCTTCCAGGGGGACAACATCTCCACTGAAAAGGGAATGAACTACTTTGAAGTAAACATATTACCGATGTGTAAGCTACTGTAACTGATGGCATCACAGAGAAAATTCTGTTCAAGGATTCCCCAGTCCAATGGTCCATTCTGGCCAGTAGTTAAGCAAAGATACCCAGTATGTTAATTTTAATTCATTTGGCTGCAAACATAAAAACACTGAAGGAAATAAAAATGGGATCTCTTTGCAGATTGCAAATGTAGTGATAACTGCTGGGGAATTTTCTCTTTCTACCAAGTACCAGTAGTGAAACCTCACAGCAAACTTTAGTCAGAAGGTTTCTGATTTCTCAAGCTTTCATTAAGCATCACCAGAACTAAAGATAGAAAGAGTATGTAAATAACTATATTACCAATTTTTACCACCTCTTTAATAGCAAGGAAATGAAAATGAAATTTTCATGAAACTACTTGTGCATACTCCCTGAGTCTGGAAGAGTTAATTGTGTTGTTGAAACAGGCTTTTTATTAAACTTAAATGGATGGTGAAAATAGGTAGTGACAGTGCTGTAGTTTTGACAAATCCTTCTACTGACAATGTTTAGAAAAAAGTCTCAATGTTGTAGATGTGACACGTGAAATTTTAAAATCTAAATTATCTCACATTCTTGCATCAAACTGAAATTTTATTTTAAAATCATTCCTCAATTTTGTTGCTAAAAGTTTTGTAAAGGTTGGATTTCTAATTAAGCAGTTAAATGATAAATTATTTCATTAAAATCTGTGGTTTTCCCCCACATTTTTCAATTTATAAAAAAATTCAAAATTTGACAATTTTTCTGTATTTGTTCAGGGGGTTTTGTTTGGTTTTTTTGTTGTTGTTTTTGCCTTTTTTTTTTTTTTCCAAAGTAGAAGCCTGTTTTCACACTGCTCAAGCTACAAGGAGCAAACTGCAGTAAAACCACTTTATTAAGTCTTTTAATAAATTTTCAGGTGTTGGATAAATTTAAGTCCCAGTTACATGACTTTAATTACACATGGCTGAGAGAAGTGTGGGTTTAGTGCCTTATTTCACCACTCTTCGAATACTTTCAAAATTATCAGTTTTTTTTTTCTAATCTCAATTATAATTTTCTTGGTGCAATCTGGTTCAGGTTTTTCAGGAAGCTTTTCAGAAGTAGGAAACTTCAAAAATCTCTTTCCTTATGAATAGTTTGGGAATGAACCACAGATGGAAATGGACGGAGAACACCCTATGTAATATAGGGATCTGAAGCAGGTAGCAAGATAGCAGCAGGAATATTCACACTCACTGGTTTTAAGATCAAGGGTAGCTGACCAAATTCTCAGGCTCCCCTTTTAGTCAATAGAGACGGTCATTTTCCCAAACATCAGGGCCTAACCCTTGTCTCTTTTTGACTGCAAAGGAGCCAATGTAGCCAACATTGCATTGTTTATGTTTTTAAGCATTTACAGTGACACGTGAGAATGTTTTCTGCTTGTGAAAAAGATATTAATGAGCTGATTATTCTAATTAGCACAAAACTAAAGCACCCCTTGAAGTGTAATATTTTAGCAGCAGTCTGTGTTATATAGATTATTTTATTCCAATAGTTTCTGAAAGCACATACCCATAACTTTATTTCAGCTAATCTAGTTGTGCCGCTGCTTTTCACTAAGTTCAAAGAAGACAAGCACAGAGAAGTTGATTTCATATGGAAATTATTTTTTCTTTTCTTAAATTCAGCTTTGAAGTCCATAAGGTTATCATCAAGAAAGGAGAAAAAGAAAGATTATTTTAAGGAATATTAATTACTTCTTTGGGGAAGATAGAAATGTCTCCCTTATGAGAGAAATGTATTCCTCTAACACAATTAACATTCTAAGGAACAAACCCATGTCTGTTGATGAAGCCCCTAAGTGCTTCCTTGTGTTGCTTGTCTATTATTAAATAGCTCTATTTCAATCACTTTAAATAAATGATACATAACTGGTAATATAAGCCATGAAAAGTCTGGACTTCAACCACTGCTTTTGTGCCTTCAGGGAATTAAATAGAAGAAAATATAAATCCAATTTCCATTAGACAGGAAAACATACTGAAGGACAAGCAGGTGGTAGAGTACTTTGTTGGACAGGGAAATATTTGATACAAAATTATCACATCGTAAAAATCAGGCCAAAGCTTTCTAGTTTCTGACTCTTCCAAGTTTCTGCAGTCTTTTCAATACAAAAAACTACTTTCCAGTGAAATCACAGCTACTTTCACTATTCAGGTAATTTCTGCATGCTAATAAAGCAGTTTCTAAGAGATGGTTGATTTTCCTCTTCCATCACTAAATGAAGTCTGTATAAAATATGCTGTACCAGCTTCTATTTTCTGTGAGCCCTGCTGTTACTAGACTTTGCCTCGCCCACCTCCCAGGCCCTTTCCACCAGGCACAGCAGGACACCTTTTCTTCCAGGCTAGAGTGAAGCTCAGTGCTTTCCCCGTTGGTCACCTCTGGCTCTTGGTGTCCTATGCAGTGTGTATGATGTAGGGAGTGTTTTGTGTGGCCATGAATGCAGAACCAGAGACTGTGCCAGGCAGGGGTATTATAAATGTTGTAATATTAAAAGAGACAATGGAACATATTGTTGAAACTTCACCCAGGCATGCAGGTCTGCATTCACTATGCTCTAACCTTGTTAATGTTGTGGTATTGCATACATGAGATCAGTTGTCAGTCACGGGACCCTTACATTAACATTTGCATACAGCCATTTTGAGAAATCAGGAATTGCACAGGCACATTCAGAAGCATTCCCTTTGAAGCTCAGTTGCACTAAATAATTTAAGTTATTAGGCTGGAAGGTTGCTTGCTTTATGTGATGAAGGTGGCTGTAAAAACACAGATAAGTTTCACTGCTGGCCTCACTAAAAAGTCCTTCAGCAAGCTAGGATAGCTTGTTACATGAACAAAAGTATCTGAAAAGAGAGAATGCTTTGGCAAGATTACAATATATATATTTTAATAATATACATTCTTATTACTGTGATTATATGACATTTATTATTTATTACACCTAAAATTTTGATTTTCAGCTTAGAAGCATTATTTGAGGGTTTAAGACTGTGCTCTCCACTCAAAAAGCACTGTAGTTTGCAAGTGGTTTGGATAAATGCTGTGGACCATCCAGGAATTTTTGGTGGGAATATTATGAAGTTTATTGTGGGATTTGCCAAGATACATTAGATTACAAAGACTTTTTTAATCAATCTACTTAACTGTTACCTCAATCTTTTCACAAATAGCTGAGACGGTTTCCACCAAACATCAGCTTTTCTAGAGAGTTACTGACTAAAATAGTCTCTGAGTATAAAATGCCAAGAAACTTGAAGAGTAGCTGGGGATGGATGGAAACACTGGGATCGTCTAGTCCAATCCCCTATACTCAGCACAGTATCAGCTATGGCAAGTTGCTCAGGATTATGTCCAGTTGGGCTTTGAATATCTCCAAAGATAGATATTAAACAACCTGTTTCACCTTCTTTTTTGTTTTGTTTTTTCTTGTTTCTGAAGACAAGAGTTGTGGTCCTGCTTTTTGATTTGTTCCTTCCACTCAGGATCCTGATATCCACCATCTCATGGTCACTGCAGTGAAGGTTGCCTCTAACCTTCACTTCCTTGACCAGTTCTTCCTTGTTTGTATGGGGTCCAGAAAATACCTCCCCTTGTCAACTCCTCAATCACCCGTGTTAGGAAGTTGTCATCACTGAACTCCAGAAACAACCTGGATTGCTTGTGCTTCACAGCATGTGTCATGGTGGTCAAAGTCCCCAGTGAGGACCAGGATGCGCAAATGTGAGACACCTTCCAGTTGTCTGAAGAAGCCCGCATCTAGTTCTGCTTTTTGATCAAATGGTCTGTAGCAGACACCCACAATGCTGTCACTCATGTTGATCTGCCAGGTCTCAGCTGGCTGATCAAGTTTTCTTACACACAGAGTAACTCCACCACCTCATCACCATCCTGGCCTGTCCTCCCCAAAAGCCTGTATTGCAGATCACAGCATTCTAGTTGTATGAGCTGACACCCCTCTCACATCTTTATGATCCTGATGAGGCTGTAGCCCTGCAACTGCACACAGAGCTCTAATTCCTTGTTTTGTTCCCCATGCTTTGGGCATTATTCTACGGCACTTCAGAAAGACATCCACATGTGATTTCCGAATGGTGTGAGAGCTTCCACCATCATTCTGTCCTCTTGGCACTTAATCGTGCACATACACCTGAGGTAGACCTCCTTAAATCCTGGTTTGTTGCTTTCGGAGTCTTAAAAAAAGAAAAAAACAAAACAGAGGGAGAAAACTCATGCATTATCCCTGTCACAGTAAAATACTGCTTATTTTCATCAAGATCCAGCACCTGTAAACCAGGTAGCTCATGAAAAACGTAGAAACTTCAGTTTATGACTGGAGAAATCTAAATGTTTCACATTAGGTGGAAAGATAAAATTGGTACCATCCAAAACTTGGCTAAGGATATTAAAAGGCAAATTCAAACATAATATCCTCGAAACACCTTCAAATTTCTGTTTGTCAATGAAGAAAAGCACTGTTTGAACTTTGAAAGTTTTATCAAAGATGTAACATTGAGTCTTCAGCAAAGATATATCATTGCTGAATTTATCTTCTGGTAGGAGCGTATTATTTACTCCAGGTCTGTGTCTGTTTTTGTCTGATTTCCTACTAGTAGCACTGTTGGTGCTATCCTTTGATAAAGGTGATATTCTGCTGCCAGACAAAGAAATTGTACTTAGCTTAGTGAAACACCGACATGAACATGCTTGATAAATAGGACTCCAAAACTGCAGGTAGGAAGATTTTTAAGATTTCTGAAGGGCTTTAGCTGTTCATTATAACGTCCTTGAATATCAGAACTCTTACATACAGTTACTGGAGGGAAGTTGGTTACAGGAGTAACTTGTGCTGTTTAAGACCAGGTTGAACAGGGCCTTGAGTAATCTGGTCTAGTGGAATGTGTCCCTGCCCATGGCAGGAGGGTTGGAACTGGATGATCATTAAGGTCCCTTCTAAACCAAACCATTCTGTGATATACCTGGGACCACATATTTCTTCTGCGATGAGTCAAAGAAGCTATCCATGAGACAAAGTAAAATCTCACCCCAGGTTGTGTCTTTTGTTGAGTAGCTGAATTCAAGAGGGGTAGGTTTTAAACATAAAGCCAGCTGGGAGTGTAGTCGGACAGAAGCTACAATGCCACCTGTGTCCTGGCTGCTGGGGAGCACTTTGGAGAGCTCCCAGCATCATCCCACCACCATACCCCAGGCTCACGCTCTCCTGAAGAGCCTCTCCTGAAGAGCCTCTTCACATAGAGGTATGATTGCAAGGCATGGAAGAAGCAAGGTCTGTGAGGGAAGGGCTGGGATTTTAGAGGATATTGTTTATTTTGGAGTGTTTTAAGGTTTGTTGGTTTTTTTTTTTTTTTCTTCTTTTTCCTTCAGGGATTATTGTAAAGCTGATTCTCCTACAAATGGTTCTGTCACTGTGCAAGGGCTGAAAGAAATGTTGCTGATGGCAAATGTGCAATTATTTCTCAAATTCGGAGCAGTTGAAGGAAATGGAAACCCAGCTGGTATTTTACATAAATGGTTTTCATCAGCCAGCAATTCCCTAGGATTTGCTAAGTTAGCAAAAGATTCATCTTCACCTTCCACAATTTTCTTGCATAAATCATGAGGCATTTCAATTGCCTTTAGAAAGTGGTTCCTGTGTAGATTTATTTTCATCACTTTGTTCAGGTTCTGAAAAGAGTATTTTTAAACTTTCTTCTTGTGGTTATCATCTGAGAGTTTCAGTTCAGGAACATGTCCATGACCTCCTTTCAGGTGATGCATACCACAGCCAAGAGTGATAGAGGAATTGTTCATTACACTGTTAAGTGGTTGCATTCTGGATACCTGGGCTCAGCCAGAATTTTGGAAATAGCAAAGTACAATTCGTAACAGACTTGTGACTGAGGCAATCAAGTTTTCTTTAAAAAAAAGAGAATGTGATTTTTCTGTTAACAGGTACTTATTACTAGCTTCAGAAAAGTCATATCGTAAGTACACATATTGGTGGACTGAGATTCTAAGACATTTGTACACCTCAGTTTTGCTATTCCATTAAAACAGTTTAAGCAGAGAGGCCAGCAATTGAATTTGAATTCATGGAGCATTTTTGCAGAACAAGGGTTGATCTGGCTTTTGACTGTACTGTAGAGAAATTAGATGCCTCTCTAAATAAATGCTAACAGCATAAACAATAGAGACTACTTAACAGAATAGAATTTATTGCTCATGGAAGATGAAAATGCTAGAAATCTTTAACCTCTCTGACAGGCTGATCTGATTTTCGTTACTCCCATATGTTTGCATATGGGAGTGTGTTTGCATTGATATTGTAATGCCCCAAATCCAGCTGAAGAAAGAAAAAAGGCTCTCATTGAATGTACCAGATCAGGCTTGTAGCACCAGCATTTAAGCATCTTTATTTCCCTGGTCTGCTTTCTTCCCTTCCTTTTTTTGGATTGAAGATTAAGTGTCATAGAAAGAGACAGGTACCAGTCTCAAAACTACAGTTAGGAAATGTTTAAGAACATTATTATACAAAATAGTACATGCATATGGTTAGAAATAAGCTAATAAAATGTTGAGAGAAAATTCAGATAGGGACACATACAAAGAGGAATTAAAAAGGGCAAAAATGTGAGATGAAAGAGATGAAATAATTATCATCCAAATATAGTCATTAAAATTGTGAATAAGTGGTAATATGATAGCTATTCTATTGGTCTGAGTTACCGAGATTATGCTCTTTAACTTGAATGCAATAAAAGTAGATTTTAAAATATCAATAACAGCCAAATATATAAAAACATTTAATCAATGAAAGCATTTGAATTTAAAATAGTTTGAAAGAGAGATTAAAAATATCCATAAAGCAAGATAACTCTGCTTCAATGGCAGCACTTGGCATTTGATTAATATACACTATCGTTGAAACAAATATATTTTTAGGAAATACTAGAAAGTTCTTACGTTTTTCACTGTGATAGGCTTACCTGGGAGACTTCATAAGGCAATCCCAGCTTGTGTAATATTAAAAAGCACACATTTTCATCAAATATGTGAGATTGATTCCAACAACACATACACAAAGCTATGGGTGAATAAAAATCAGTGTTAAGGAAGGCCAGACTCAGCCTCTGTTTTCTCAAATTGTTTGCAGCATTGCGTGTGCTTCAAAAACCATAAATACTCACCCTCCTCATCTCTCTGCCATAAAAGAAGTCATCCCAATAAAAGTTAGCTAGAGATATATGCATCATAATGGCAAAACTGAAACTGTCGTCTACTGATCGGCTGACCCAGAGGGGCTAGCATGTAGATGGAGCTGACCCGTGGTGTTTGTACTGGAGTAACCTGAAGTCACACTGACTTTAATAGAGTAATTTCTATACCTTCCTGGTAAGAAATGCAAGTTTCAGTGACAAAATATGGCCAAGTGAGACATAGTAGCACAATGAGCTGTTATGACAGGAAAGATCACAAAGCTGGTAACCCATTCAGGAGGTAAAGCACAAAGGAGAGGAAATGATCTGAGCACTGGGCCCACACAACTCCATGCTTCTTTGCTTCATGCATTTTATTTATGTACATAAATATATATGACCCAACGAGCTCCAGCCCTAAGGTTTCCTTATGTAAGTGTAGTTTTAAGTCTGTTGCTTTCATAGGTCTTAAAAATAGAGTACACAATGGGGACCTCTAGAAAATTCATTGATTGTTTAAAATATTATTCCTCAGGGTAATGCTGACAATTTTCCAGTGAAGAGCTAGCAAATAAGACAAGCATGACTATGAAAGGCCATGCTAAATATTATAAGTTTAAATAAATTTATTTTATGTACAAAGTCTGTAGCTTTGTACATAATTACAACTGCATAATTTGTTTCCAGTAGCCTCAGAGAGCTTTAACAGCTCTCTTTTTCTTTTCTTTCCCTTGGACAAGCTATTTAGAGAAAGAAAGTGCCCAGATGCTTAAATGGTTGAAATTTGTTCCAGTCTCAGTTTTGGTGGCATTTGGGAAATTATACTGCTTGTGATTATGTTTGAGGGTATGAAGTCATTTTCATGGCATTTGTTCTGAAAACGGCTGTATCATTAGTGAGTCTATCAGTGAGGATGCAGCTCAGTGAGATGTTTATAAAAGCCTTATGAAAGAGAGAGATATACAAGCTAGAAGAATGTGAGCAGCAGGAAGGCTTTCAGAGCATGAGAAACTGACTGCTTAGCTCTGAGGGACCAGATAAGGCAATCCAGGGGCTTTCTGTCTACTTTCCTGAGCAATAACAGACTGACACATAAGGGAGGAAGAACAAGAAAGAGGGACCTCACCTTCACAGAGCTGGGTGATTTCTGGTGATGTGTACTATTTTTCATTTTGCCTTTTAGTGAAAAGAGTGGGATGTTCCCATCATTGCTAGGGTTGTGGCATATTTCTTGCAGAGCTGGTAAAGTCACAAGCTTCAGTGGGATTCAAGGAATGGAAATGCTTAATCAACACTGGACCCAGGAGACCACTAAGGGGAAAGCAGACTCTAGCTTTCAAGAGGAAGATAGAAACAGAGAATCTGCATCATGTGAGTGTATTCAGCTCACTCTGGAAAACACATCTTTGAATTCTGGCCAACCTCCAGAAGTTTAAACACCCCACATCCAAAGGGTGAATGCAATACAGCAGTGTGTGTATAAACTTTTCTGTTACCAAAGGAAGGTGTATATTTTTTTCCTTCCCTTCCTGATAATACGACAATGATTTGCTTCTCTGTGAGGCAAGCTGTTCCTACTGCACCCAGATTTCAGCATGAATTTGAATGAGACCTCAAAGTGTCTCTTCCACTCTGCCAGACACAACTGTTAAATTAAGGACTAATTCACAAGTCATAGGATTGGCAACAGACTGTGAGTAGGGAAAGAAGACCAAGAACTAAGGATGAAAATAAATATCAGAGTTAATCATTCTGAAGTGATTAACTGCAATTCACTAACCATACATAATCCCACCCTCTAATCAGAGAAGGAGCAGAAAAAGAAATAGTTCATTGTTTTTGCCACTGATGAGGACAGGGATCAATCCTGGCCCTCTTTTATTCAGCTCAGCAGACGTAAACACACCAACATCTGGTCAGACTGGTGATTAGATGCACAAATCACAGGAGTGGACAGGACTGCTGGCATGCCTCTCTCCCAAGGCACATCTACTGCTTGGCATAAGGATGCCTCCATAAAATGTGCTGCCTGTTTTGAACTCCACCTTAAAGTGCCTTTCTCTGTCCAATGCCCTGTAGGTGAAAACCGCCTGAAGACTGAATTAATCTTCTGTAGTTGGCTGTTGCCTTCAAGATCATTTTCTTTTGGGGCTTATATGCCTAGGTACCTTTGAGGATTCCCCTCAGCTGGGCTGGAAGTAATTAATTTGATTGTGCCTAGTTATCTGATCAACTTCATGTAGGGAAGAGAGCCAGGCAAAGCCATAACTGACATGGCTGAATACCAAGGCCCACAGTGAGAGCAAAACTGGGAACATGGCTCTAATAATGGCTTGCAGCTGATGTGAGAAGGGCAGAATCACCTGAGATGATTGATACCAATATATCATCAATAATTTTAGTAGCTTGAATATTGACTGGGAACAGTTTTGGGAGATCCCAACAGATCTCACCCTGGCAAGATGAGGCTCCTTGTGTCTTTCATCTTGTTATCTCAAAGCACTTTTACAGATACGAAATGATTTGCAAAGCAATTCTCATTATCTACATTGCACAGATGATTAAAGTAAAGGGTAGAGAGGCTTAGAGAGCACTCCTGGGTCACTAAGAATGAGCAAACAAATGTCCTACACATAAGCAAGAAACTCTCTTAAAAGCAGAAATTTCTGTGAACCTTAAGGAGATGCCTTTTCCTGCATGTATTATAAGTAGCATCTGGGTGTGTTGTCCCAAAAATGGGGGCAAGCATTCTTCCATCTGGACACACTGGGCCCAGCTGCTGGCCAGCAGCATCCAGCTCACAGGACCTTCCCTGTGGACACAACAGGACCCGCTTCTCCCCCTTTCCTCCAGGCCATATGGAAGATAAGTGAAGCTTGCTGCTTTCTGGACAAGTCACTGCTGCCTCTTGGATGTCCTACACAATATGCTGTTGACAGGAGTGTTTTAAGTGGCCATGGATATACAGCTATCTGCTTTGCTGAACAGGAGTGGTAGGTGTAGTGGGCATCCCAATAGGATAGATATTTTGTGATTACTGTCATAGTGATGCTAATAACAGCAAATAGGAAATCATATGAATCTCTGCAGACCAGCATAGATGGTGTCTGTTGTCACCAGGAGCTGCTGGTTCCTGGTTCTTTTTGGATCCCAGAAAGAAAGGCAAAACACTATCAGGAAAGTTAGCCATGTTATTAATGTGCTACAAAAGATGATGATAATTTATAATATCTTATGCCCCCTCACGCTGGGAACTCCAAAATGATACAACATAAGATAGACCTCTGGCTATGGCATGGTGTGCTGCACAGACTTCCCATCAGTGATGAGATTCACTGGCACTGTCATCTTCAGAGTTTTTATGGATTTTCTTGAAAGCAAAGCAACTATTCATCATTTTTACTGGGTGCAAAAGGATGTTTATAGTGAAACATTCTGCTTATCTTCAAGATAAAGTTAGGGACATGCTCCTGGCATCACTGCTGGTAACAAGTAGGTGCTGCCTATGGGGTCTTGGGTTACAAGTTCTTCTACAGCAAGGGTTGTGGTGGCATGGCACAGTCCTTGAGGCCAAGTCATGTGTAGCAGAGCATGGTACAGCAAAGCAGAGGCCTGAGGTGCTCAGGACAACTGCAATGTGGATCTCTATCTCTTCCATGTGCAATGGTCAGCCAGAGAGGACCCCTGCAGGTTTAATGCTTGCATGGTTGCACAATGGTCCGTTGTTGCTGGCTGTGGCATAAAGGTGTTTACAGGCTATGATGATGAAGTCATTATTTTGCCTGTTTGCCTTTTCACTGTACGTCCTTTCAGCCTTACAGGTTGACTGGCTCCCTTATCATGCTGCAACTCAGATGAAAGTGCGGAGGACAGACTTTTCAAGAACACATCCTGCAAAAATCTTTGAAATTCTGTTAAGCCTTATCAGCTGAGTGAGCCAGAAGTCTCCTGCATCAGTGGCCGCGATAAGGCCAAAACTCTGATCATTTGGCTTCACATGAGTAAATACACTGAAGTCAAAGATTTTCACTGTTGTTTTTCAGAGCTAGCATAGTAAGTACTCTTCAGTGGGGATTGTTATATTTTAATGCAGGATATACCAAGATGTGCTAGGTTATTGACATGCTTAAAAAATGTATATCTTTCCCATATCTATCTGTTGCCCTATAACACTTTCAAGTGGTTTCCTTTGGATGGTGATTCCTCAGGAGGATTATTACTTAGATGGTTGTCTCTACATGTAGAAAATGTGTTCCAACAAAAGCTAAAAACCTGCAGGCAAAGGGGATTTTCTGTAAATGCAAGATGAGATGTGAGTCCTGCTTATTGTGGCTCAAGTCTAATACTTCTAGATTTCTAATTTCTTGTAATACAAAACTACAAGTAAAACCCAATATACTGTTTGATAGATTTAAATATTTGAAATCACATACATTAAATTCAGTGCAATTCAAAGACTGACTAGTGCAATTTGTAGACAAATTCAATCAGGTAATTTTCCATAAGCTTATTGACTGATATAAGTTTAAACTGATCTGAGTTAATGAATGTTGAGGCTTTTGAAACTCAGATCCAGTGCTTTGCAAGGTCAGGTATTCTTTGGTCTGAGCACAGATAAAATAAATAGTCCATGGTTTTGTCCCAGTAAGTGCATGAAAAGCTCAACTAGTCATATTTTCACAAAGTTAAATGGATTTTTTCCCTCACAGATTCTAACAGACTAAGCTTATCTTGTCCTAAAGGCGACATCTTGCAAATTCATTTCTGTGAGACTATTAACACCTTGGAAGGTAATGCAGTTAGGTTGTTTCATTATGTTGATCCTAGATAAAAAAAACCTGACTTTTTTTAGGCAAGCAGAGTTTCTGCGTGATGTTCATATGAGTCTCAAAAAACATAACATGGATGATTTCATCATTTTGAAGACACTAGAGAAGTAAGACTGTGTGAGGTTTAGATAATGTCAGTTACTTTTTTTCCTCAATATTTAATACAACTTCATCCAGAAAGGTCAAACTCAGCAAGAATTTTTCAAAAGCTATTTCATCTCTGAAATAATAAAATGTAAGGTGTAAAACAAGTTTGCTAGGGCATGCTATGAAGCCAGATACAGCTTCATATAGGTACAACACTTAGAGGAGGGCTGGTAAGAATTTAAGTGTTTAATACCTTAAATGTTGTGCAAAGCCAGCAAGTACTTGGATGGAAGTGTTACCCACACAGGACTCACATACAAAATTATCATTATAGCACCTCAGATAATGTCTGCTAATATCAAGAGTTTCAATATTAAACAGCAAATTTAAACCCCATCCACGAATGCTCTTTATTTAGTTAAGCAGGAGTAAAGTTGTATTCCTGAGGAGAGCCATGGAGAGGTGCTCTGATAAAACTGCTGAAGAAGAAAGAATAGTTGAATCAGTGAGACCTGAAAAAGCCCCATCTTCTGAATCAAACTTTTTTTCCATAGGGATTACTGTAGTAGCAGTTTATGCTCATACAAAGCTCCTGTAAATAGAATTGCTAGAGCAAACTCTGGTAGTTCAAACAACACTGCTGACATTTAGTCCTAGTGCAGCAATGGGGGATTAAAAACCCTTGGCTGCTTTGTGCAGATTGCTACTGAGATGTAACTTCTCTAATCCCATTAAGTCAAAAAAAAAAGAAAAAAAAAAGAAAAAGGAATGGGATAGGAATGATCTGACACTTTATGGTTAAGGTTATTTTTTAAGATCTGAACTTCTGAAAGATGTCATCAGAAACTGCTTTGATATTAATATAGGCAAGTATTAGAGTGACAGCATTATCATTTATTTTCATTTATTATTAAAACCTTCAAGCTTCAGTGAAAGACTGCAAAGGAACTGACGATTTCTCCTTCTATAACGCATGGTAGTTTTGGGGGGTAATAGAGGATTTCTGGTTCATGAGGATAACGAAGAGCGAGCAAAACAGATAATATTGGATACAGCCATTTTATTTCAAGGGAAAACTGGCCTGAACATGTTTTCTCGAGAGAGAACAGATGGATGAATGGCCTATTAACAAAAATAGTCATATGAGAATTCTGTCCTATAGTTCTAATAATCACATTCTAGATCATTTTTAATTACACAAGCATGCATTTATAAAAAGGTTATAAGAAAAACTGTTAGCTACTTATAAGTATTGTGGATTCTAGTTGTTTATGGGTTTAATAGTTTTTCCCTCCCAAGGTGAAAAAGATGACTTTAAAGGATTGAATATTATCTTGGGCTGGTTTTGTGGGCAGTATTTAACTGCCCACATTTAGCTTATATTGACTGATTGATCACATCAGCACATAGTATGGCACATCAGGAATAATTTGGAGAACAAAACAGTTGTTGGTAATGAGAACCCACCAGTGTAATTTTATGCATTTTAGGGAGGTTTATTTTAGAGAGATGCTGTAGTCTAGTCCTTATATTGAGTGATGACTAGCTGTGCTTCTGCATAATGTCTTCCAGCTTTGTTTCAGTTGAGAGGAAACCAGAGGATGTGTTTCAAGACTGTTCCACTTGGTGAACCAAAGCAGAGCAAGGATAAACATGTGGGAGAACTGCTTCCAAATGCATTCACTCCATGTCTAAACAAATATGCTGCTGTAGATACAGTCTGTGACAAGAAATGGGCATATTTGTGGCTTCCTGCCCTAAAAATGTTCAGCTGCATGTATGTCTAATCTGAGGAATGAAATCAAACTGCTGGGCATGAATTGCTGAAGCAGAGAAGTAATGTAGATATCTTCTCCAGAAGACTATCTCCAGCTTGACTTTATCTTGTTTTCAAGGACATGGCACAGCAGTCAGCTGCACTGGACAGTAGCCAGATACAGCTTGTTAGCACTTTCTCCAAAGCCTGTTTAAGAAAATGCAAAGTCCTCTGAAACTACATGCACCAAGGGACTTCCACATTGTGTTACCTGCTTCAGTAGAAACAGAGTGAAATTACGCGGTGATATTTGTTCACACCATAGTTAGAAATCCCTGAAATACTGGGATTGTCCACACTGAAGTCAAAAGTTTAAAAACTCTTAGTGATGGACTTAACTGAATATAGATAACCTTCCATCTTCAGCAAAAACATTAAAAATCAAATATTTTAATCTTCTTAAAGAGATAGAGACCTGAACTTTGTTTAGAGCTTTTTGGAACATAAACTCCATTTCTTTCCATGAACACATAGGTGAACTGAGTAGCAATTCAAAAAAATATTAGTCTTTGTAAGCACAGGATATCTTCATGTAAAAAAGAAGTTATATACTTACATGTTTTTAGATTCATACTTTTCAGTTACCTGTAATTTTTTTTTATATTTACTCTAAAAAGGGAGGTGATTTAGTATTAATGAATATGTGACATATTTATTAAAGCAGCTTCCAAGGATCAAATTGTAAAGTAAAAATTATAAGAAGAGACACAGAAATTAATTCCTTTAGGTGATTTCAAAAATCATAGGAAAAAGGATGAGAGTACGTGAACTCCTAGACTCTGAAAACTCTTCAAATGCTGACAGTAAAAGTTGGGAAATAAATTAATATTGATAAATGGAAGAAAGAGTAGAGAGAGAGAAGGGAAGCCAAAGAAGTGGTAAGCAAAAGTGTTCTAGATACTTACATAACAAGAATGAACTAGTGGAATAACATTATCTCCACTCAAAATCCTGTGAGATGTAGCAAAAAAGTGCATTTAATGGAGCAAAAGAGATGAGTAGAACTGTTCTGTTTACAGAATGGCCTATAGCATATGTGACATATATAAAACTCAGAAAAAGGAAGATCAGCATTCAATCTAAGTGCAAATTTGTCTAATCAAGCCATTAAAAAAAACATACAAGCAATTCTTATTCTTTTCATGATGACCAAATTATCTAGCTGACTTCTTAACCTAGTCTTACTCAGGACTCAGCAGCAGAAGTTGTTCTCAATTGTTTGCTCATTAAGAGGAAAGCTTTTCTAAATACATCCCCAAGGCTGATGATGATGCCGCCTACCCAGCAGCAAAATTCATGAATTCACCATAGTTGTGGTCGCTGTTGGGCTCAGCAATGTCTTGAATTCCTGGTGTCACTGAGCATGCTGTTAGAAAACAGATGTAGATCCTTTGAGCCACTGCTGGTGGTGGTGTCCTTCCCGGGCAGTGTTTTGAAAGGAGGGGCAGAGGCACAGGCAGCCTGCCCACAGGCAGCCCATGGGGATAAGACAGGCAGCTGGCACAGCCAGAAGCATCTGCCCATGGTTTAGTGTCACCTGCATAGGGTGACACATCGACCATGCCTTTATTGACTTGTCACAAGAGGCAAGTAGGCTTTAAACTGGGGGAGGTCCTGGCAGAGATGAGTATTCTGGTAAACTACTCAGAAGATGCATCATAAACCATTGCAAAGGCAGACAATTTTACCACTCACAGCTTGCTCCTACTCCTCAGCACATCTTCCACCACACTGAGTGCCCATAGCATAAAAAAGGTGCGTAAGCTTAGACAGTACAAGTCACTGTGCTTGTTATTCAATAACCACATACACAGGACTTTGTTGCATATGTGGGTGGCTTTACCAGATCACTCCTAAAGCAGAGGAATCTGAGGTGATTTAAAGGAGCACTCTTTGGGCTGACATCCTTAAAAGTATTGAGGTCCTTGATCTGACATTTCAGAGGGAACAGCATACTGAGTGAAATCCAAGATCCAGTTCTTGGGTGCTAGCACTGATGTAAGTATAAAATTCAGCAGAGAGATCAAAAATAATCTCTTCCCACTCCCAAATTCACCTCTCACATCTCCAATTTTGAATGAAAGAAATCTTGAACACTGAGGCACATCACCTTGTCTGGGCAGCCCATCTCTGTGCCAGACTCCTCTCTGAGGCTACGGAGGAGGCAAAAGTTCAGCAGTGTCATGTTTTGGTCTCTTAGCTTTCATTTGCTTGGTGCACTTTGACTGCATTTTAGGAGAGTAGCGAAGTGGTAGCCTTCTTTACTTCCAGCAGCATCATCCTTCCCGTCTGACAGCTGCAGACCTAGCATAAGGAGGAAGTGGTGTTGTGTGCAAATACTTCCTGGGGTGGTTTGTAAGTGTCGCTTAGTGATTCAACCTCCATGTTGATGGCAAAGAGTGAGGAGCATTGTTATTTGTGACATGGTACACTCTTCTTCTTAAAAGAAGAAAAATAGATGCCTTAAAAGTTCATTAACACAAATGAAGCTATTCAAATATTTATGTAGAAGGACAGGTTTAACTATTGGAGCAGTTGTTTTTTTTGCCAAAAAGGCATTCTGGCTGATCCAATTTTGCCACTTGGCTTAGGAAAAAGAGAAAAAGACCCACTTCCCCTTATTTCTGCCCCAGGCTCAGTGTTTGAAGTTAGTAACAGAGCCAATAGGATAACTGAGTTGTGGTGACTGGGATTCAGTTTCCTCCTCTGCACATGAATACGTCCACATACTAAGAAGCAAAGCGTATGCGATATTCAGAATTGTTGCTGAATAGCTACTTCTGTTCTCCTTTGCACTAAGTAATTTAATATGACATATATTTGCTGGAACAGTAATAGTGGTTTGGGGGTTGTTTACTTTCCCATTCTGTACAGACATTTTCTAGATGAAAATCTTGAAAAGTTAGGATATTTCATTTCAAAATTGTCACAACAAAACATTTTCACTCATTTCAATTTTTATCGCAATTTCTTCTAGCTTGCTTAATAAGGTTGATAAACCTGATATGCAGACAGGTATTCTGAATACATAACCGAACATTCAGCTGCTATAGTAACCAGGCTCACTCCTGTACGTTTTCAGTTCAGACAAAAATAAGGAAGTCACTGTTCTGATTATAAACTGAAGCAGACAGTCAAAGCAGCTCCTCTGAATTTGTATTCTGATGGGAGGAGTGTTAGCACCTACTTACCGTGGATAGAGGATAGTATTTTCACACTATTAAAAGATATTCCGTGTTGCTGATGTCATCACACAGGACTGATCATGAGGTATAGTTTGATGAAAATGGGGTAAAAAGTTGCTTTTCAGTGTTTGCTCATGGTGTGAGGGAAAGGTTTATGGAAACAAGAATGTCTCAGCAGCAGAGCTTTAGCGAAGCAGAAAATAAAAATGAATGCAGGATATTTTTATCTTTTGTATGTGTGTTTTTTTGATTGATTTTTTTTTTTCTGGTTTGGTGCTAGTTTGCAAATCCTGCTACAATGTAAGATGTCATTAAATGATATTTCTGAGGTTGTCTTCTATTCCTATGCTGATAAGTACTCATTTAAATTGGGAAAGATATGTGCAGTCTAAAGCAGGAAATGCCTGATTTCATGTGATCCACACATCACAATTTATAGATGATCCTGGGTTTCAGATAAAACTTCAAAAGATGGTCCAACCAGTGCAGCCATCATAGGCTCTTAAATAGGGCAGGTTTTAAATCCAGAAATTGTGGAGCCCAGTTCAATTAGAGGCAGATTTCAAAAAGTATTTAAATTTATCTGGGCTTATGGAAGCACTTGACAGCTGCCAGTGCGATTCACTGTGGAACATCTTGAAGGTCTACTGCATGCCAACAAAAATCATGAACCTCATCAAAGTTTTATGCCAAGGTTCTGCTTGAACAGTTAAGGTAAATGGGAACTTGTGCAAATGGGTTTATCAAACTTGCCTGTCAAGCACAGACTCATTCATTCAAAATACCTTTGTCAGACATTGGCTTTATTGAAAGAAAAAGAGCTTGAAATGATGCTAAGCAGGCATGGCAATCCAGAAAAGCACTGCACCAGAATATTAAAATGATACTGCCAGCTCAACCCTTCTAAATTTTAAGTACAGGCAAAAGTCCCTCCCCACAAAAAATCAAAGATACCAATCAACCAGGGTAAAATGTCCTCCAGAAATGAACCTACTAAGAAACTGAGCTGCTCCCACTGTGTTTCAGTAAGAGGCAATGCTATACAAGAGGTGAGTCAGCTCTAACTCAGAGGATGCCAACCAGGGGCAGCCACAATGAAGAAAAGAATGTCATCAAGTACCAAAGCTGTGCCTGGCCTTCAGCAGCTTAAACAAGTTTTCATCACCAATAATCTAAACCATATGTGTCTCAGGTTGTCCCTACCCACAGCCAGGGGCAGGTGTTCATCATAGTGTGTGTACTGATTTTGGCAGGGATGGAGTTATTTTTCTTCCTAGTAGCTGATGCAGTGATGCGTTTTGGCTTTAGTCTGAGAATGACGCTGATAGCACACCGACGTTTTAGTTGTTGCTAAGTAATGCTTACACTGATCAAGGACTTTTCAGTCTCATGCTCTGCCAGCAAGGAGGGGCACAAGAAGCCAGAAGGAAGCATAGATAGGACACCTGACCTAAATTAGTCAAAGGGGTATTCCATGCCACAGCACATTATGCCCAGTACAGAAACTGGGCAGTTGGCTGGCTGATCACTGCTTTGGGAAGGTCTGGGCATAGATCGGCAGGTAGCGAGAAATTGTATTATGCGCCACTAGGGTTTTTTTCTGTTTGTTTCTCTCTTTCTCTCCTTCTCCCTCTCCTTTTCCTTTCCTTTATTTTCTTTTTTTTTCCTTCTTTTTATTTTCTTTTTTTTTTAATTTTTTTTATTTTAATTTTCCTCTTGCTCTTTCTTCCCCTTTCTCACAAATGCTTCAGAAAAGACCTGGAAATTAGACAGACTAACTACATAAAGAACATCAAGACTCAAAAGTGATAGCAACAACTGATCTCCAAAGCTGTTCAGAAAAGAAAAAAGAAGGAAGGAAGGAAGGAAGGAAGGAAAAGGAAGGAAGTGCTCTGTAATTGTATTGCAGGTGAAGGCACAGCAGCTGCTAGAAAAGGAATTGACTGAAAAGACAGGCTCTTTACTAGACACTGCACTGGTAAAATGTACGCAATTCCTCCAAACAACTACCCAGAAATTCAAGTTTTGTAGATTACTCCAGATAACGGGAGAACCTAACGCTTGAGTCAGGCATTTTGTTATTCTGATTGTTCTGCAAGCTTTTATTCATAAGGATGCTACAAAGAGGGTCCCAGTCACTGCAGATATTTTCCTTATCTCAACACAAATGTTCCGTCAGCCAGGAACTGCAAAGACTCTTGCTGGCTCCTTCTCCATCCTGCAATGCTGGCCTTGCTGCCTCTGCAGGCTTCTCCTACAGCTGTCTCATACTGTTCATCTCCCCCTCTCCCCATCAGGCAATGGAGACACCAGCCTGCTCAGGACTATATTCATCAAAGCATCTGTTTTCCAGGTGGTTTGGAATTCCTGAACTTTTGCTTTTCTTATAGAACTCATTGATGGGTGGTTGGAGACTACTATTTACCAGCTGCCTTTCAGGGAAGAGTTTAATGACTTCTCATAATCACTTTGAATTAAGTAGCGATGCTCAGCAGCTTTAACAAGGTATAACACAGACTGCAGTAGCAGATGCATGTGACCTTGTCTGAGATATAAGGATATCTGATAGTGCAGAAATCCACTACTACTCAGCTATACAAACATGCAGAGAGGCATCAAGTGGGATTTGCAAAAATGCTGGCACCTAAATTATTTTATAAAGCTGCCCCTCAGGACCTGATTTTAAGCCCTTGTAGTCATGGAGAAATTAGCATTGACTTAATTAGGATTCAGTTTAGATTAATGCTGCACACTCCTTTGCTGCCCTTTGCTGTCTCTGTTCCTGTGATTTGCATTGTTCCCTCATGGCATTACAAAAAAAAAAGAAGGATGGAAATGTCAGCAGCAATGCATGGGATGTTGCATACAAGTCCTCTTGGTTTTGACAGTGTCTATTAAGTACAAAACCAGAAATATTATATTTAAACCTTAATTGAATTGTTCTGTTCATATCTTTAAAAGATCACTGTCTTAAAAAAAAAAAAAATCTAAACCAAAATTGCAATATTCTGACTTGTTTGCAGAGGAATAAATGTGTATGCCACTTGCAAAAAATTGGAGTAGGCTGACTGAAAAAGTATCCCATGTTCCTGCAGTAAACATGTCAATGGAAACCATGTGCAAAGATTTGATTTCTACATCACTGTAGAATATATAAAATCTGCCTTCAGTAAATCTTTGCCAATATATCAAAATGTCTGATGACAAGCAGTTAATGTCAAAATCTCCTTCTCTAGCTGTCCTAGGCACCAAGCCAAATATATTAATTATAACATGACAATATCAAACTACATGTAGAAGGGGACAAATTTGGATTGGTTTTTTTTTTTTTATGAGAGTATGTGATTGGATACTGGCTGAACTGGGAAGTGAAAGAAAGAATAAAGGGAAGATGGAATCAACAGCTAAGAAATAGGAACCAGTTATTTTACAATTTTGTACTGTTAGCTAGAGGAGAAGGAAGAGACATTGAAAACTAGTGTTGTACATGATTGGTCTGCAAGAGAGAGACGTGAAGAGAGAATTCTGAATTTAAAAGAGCTTAAACCCATGATCGTTGAAGAGGAATACTGCATGCAGAACTGCTCTTTGCTCTCTTTTCTCCCAAGCTCATTGCTACAGGCTCTTACCCACAGAGTGACTAGCCTGACTGAAGAGCAATTTCCAGCATCATCTCTACTTGCAGACAGTGGAGAGGAACTGGCCACAGAAAGGCTGATCTCGGGAAGGACAACATGCTTGAGAAAACATCCAGCACAGTGTGGGGAAGGCAGAGGCTGGGTGTAAGCAGTGAAGGGATCTCACTACTGGAAAGAAAGGGTTGTCAGTCAGATAGGCTTGTTCTTTTTGGTCTACCTCCTCAGTTTTAAATATATGGACACCAAAAATTTTCTACAGCAGTGTTCTGGATGTGCACTATCCCTAGCCAGTCAGTCTTGAATGGTGCAGGGCAACCACCCAAATCTATAGCACACATGTACAGCATGCATGTCACAACTGCAACAGCTCCAGCATCACTGGAAAACATCAGATTTCCAGCAAAAAAAACTCAATAGCCAATCAGCCTGTGACCAGTAAGCCTGACCCACCCCAGCAGTATTAGGCAGGTGGTACACATGCTTGTATGTTTGGGATCTTCATCACAAGGTTCTGCATAGTTCAGAGTCGTAGAATCATAGAATGGTTATGATTGGAAGAGACCTTAAAGTTTATCCAGTTCCAAACCCCCTGCCGCAGGAAGGGTCACCTTCCAATAGACCAGGTTGCTCATAGAGCCTTGGCTTAGCTGAAGATTTACTTTAAAGATGTTCACCAGCTGTGGGCTGTGAACAAGCGTAGCAATTAGCCTTAGGTATCCATGTAAGAGACAAAGTGTACTACTGATGTAGGACTGATAAAATACAGATGTCTACATCTGACCTTTTCACAAGTCCCTTTGCAACTGATGGAGACAAACCAGAACTTCCAGAAGATAAGTCTTGTAAGTAAAGTAAGTGCTGGAACAAGATAAGGTGATTACAGTAGCTATGCTGCATACAGCAGACAAAAGATACTTGTGCAAAAATGAAAACATAAAACTTAAATAAAATGGAAATTTATGGCATTTCTGGGGTTATTTTATTTTAAAACAATTTTAAGTAGCAGTCTATAGGATATAGAGTGTCCAATTAAAAATGTTTTAATAACTCCCTCCTGGCCAGGAGTGCCTCCAGCAGCTGCCACAGGCCACGGCCACAGCACCTTTCACATGTTTCTGGTGGGTGCAAACACTGCCTTTCTGCCACCCAGATATGCTGTGCCCAGCTGCTTGCCATGACCGTACACAGCTCCCAGACTCTTCCATCTGATGAAAGGACACACTTCTCCCCCTTTACTCCAGGCCAGACCAAAGCTTAGTGGTCACTGCTGCCTCCTGAATGTCCAACACAACGTGTGTGCTTGGTTGACTGAATTCATGCAAATGATGCAATTATAAGATAAGAATTTTGATTTTCTGGAATGAACAGGTGTAATAAAAACAGTTCCCTTTTAATTTAAGTGAACTGTACTATTTCCAATAGGAATATTGTCTTGTCTAAGGCTTGCAGTTTGTTACAAATCAACTCTAGATATAGTGGACTACAATTCTGTTAGTTAACTCAACCAGAATATTGTCTAAGGCTTGCAGTTCGTTACAAATCAACTCTAGATAAGTGGACTGCAACTCTGTTAGTTAACTCAATAGAAATTTTAGCAATGTTGCTATGTCTCTGAATCAGAGTGTGAAGAATCTGTAATTGCATAGTAATTTTTAACTGTATAGCCATCTGTAATTGGTTCTGACTGAAATCAAACAGCTTCATGGATTTAAAGCACCTGTTTTACCAAGATGAGAGTGTGTACTGACTTGTTGAGATAGAGTTCACTTAAGCTTATTGGCGGATTTTCAAATGCCATCAGAGGGATAGAAAAAAGTCCATTTTAAGAAAAGTTAAAATTTGTCAGATATTTGAGATGCTTAAACAATCCTACATAATACATGTCCCCATTTCCACATACCATAATGATGACTTCTGAAGGGAAGAACTTCTTAGTTCAGATGCTACTGATGGATAAAACCCATTCAAGGTTAAGTTTAAAATCTTTATGACAGGAATATTTTCAATAAATACAAGGTTTTCTTCCAAACATGCCCCCCAAAAGCATTGCTTGTTATAGCTGAAGTCTAATACCTCAAGGCTATGTAATTCTTGAAATGCAAAATAGCTGGTGAAATCCAATTTCATAACGGTTATATAAATAGCTGTCATGGTTTAAGCCCAGTCAGCAATTCAGCCATGCAGCTGTTCTCTCAGTACCCCCCCCCCCCCCGCCTTCTTCCCCACCCCAACTCCCAGAGGGATGGGGAGGACAATTGAAATAATGTAAATCCCATGGGTTGAGATAAGAACAGTCCAGTAACTCAAGTATAACATAAACCACTGCTGCTACCACCAATAATAATAATGATAAGGGAAATAACAAGGGAAGAGAATACAACTGCACACCATCTGCAGACTGATACCCAGCCCGACCCGAGCAGTGACATACCCTTTGCGGGTAACTGCCCCCAGTTTATAGAGTGGGTATGACGTGGCATGGTATGGAATACCTCTTTGGTCAGTTTGGGTCAGGTGTCCTGTCTCTGCTTCCTCCCGGCTTCCCCTCCTCCCTGGCAGAGCATGAGGCTCACAAAGTGTTTGGTCAGAGTAAACATTACTGAGCAGCAACTAAAAACATCGGTGCTATCAGTGCTGTTCCCAGGCTGAAAGTCAAAACCACAGAACGGCACCAGCTACTAAGAAAGAGAAAAATGACTGCTACTGCTGAACCCAGGACAATACTATAGATATAAGTGAAAAGATAAATTAATTGTCATTGAAAGCCTTACCAAGGACATTTGAAGACAAATTTGAACAAGCTGTACCCTTAAGGTCTTTAAACTGGTTTGCACAAATGAAGAAAATATATTTTAGACCCAAATTCAAGACTTTATGAGATGATTTACAATGCTGATTTTCTGAATGGTACATTTGTTCTTTTTCACTAGGCTAGTGGTACATGTTACTTGGGTTTTTACTTCCATCTCTGTCAAGGTAATCTGTCAAGTTGCCTTTTTTCTCATATATTAAAAAAAAATACAGTTTCCTTTATTTGTGGGAACATTTTATTTCCTTTCATGGATATATCTGTGAGATTTTAAATTCCTTGAACACATGTCAGCTTTTCTAATAATGCCTGGACTAAGGTCGAGGACATTTAGCTTTTTAAGGGCAAACAGAAGTTCATGTATGCTTTGTTTTGCTCTTTTGATAATAACCTTTAACATGTAGTGACTTCAGTGATATCTTTGCCTAACTGCAATGATTTTAGAGATTATGAGTGTTGAGAAAGGTTTTGATACATGAGTAGATTTGCTTCTGGTAATTGAAAGAGAAATGCTGCTCCTCCAGAGCAGATGAACTCTGTACAAGCTCTTTAGAGTGTATCACCCACGTGAAGAAATCAGATTCAAAATGGATGCACTTGCAGCTATGGAAGTTTCTGAAAGAAGACAGCAAGTATTTTTTGGAGTCAGAATTGAAGTCTGCTGCATTAAGGAATAAGAAGGTTTCCAGAGAAAGGTTCAAGTGCAAAAGTGTCATTGAGGCACTACGAGTCAGGTCAGGTGCTGTAGAAGTGTGAGCAGGCAGTAACCAGATCAGGTTACTCTGGGACAGTGACAACACAGTCAAGTTGGTGAGAGTGGGACAGCCCTAAGTTCCATGAGAAGAGATTTTTCACAGGGGGGTCACTAAAACACCAGTTCCAATCCCCACCAATTTCCTTCCAGACTGTGGTGCTGAGAATGTGTTGTAAAATGGAGAAGATGCTGGCGGACATGAGCCTTAGCCAGTCAACAGTAAGTGGAAGGCCTCTGGGGACTGTGTTCAGTAATCATTAAGATGCAACTCCTTTACTTTTTTAAACTTCAGAAAATGACATTTAACCTATACAAAGTCTGGAGACCCTCCCTGGCTAGATTCCGTGGGCTTAACGTGCCAGTTCCAGTCCAGTATCAAAATCTGATGGTTCCTAAAATTTCTAAAATCTTCTTGAGAAATCTCTTCAATACTCTCAATATGTTGTGATTTTAGGATGTATTGTTTCTCTGATTCTCCCAGGCTTCACTTAAACCCACAACTTGATGATGCCACTTCTCACATAGCAATATAAGGTATTAATCCTGTAGTCCAGACCAAGCAGCATGCTTATAGTCTGCATTAAAGTGAGCAAGGTGAAGGTAGATTGCACTCTGGTCATTGACATGAGGGCAAGCCAACACCTTCACATGAATAATACATGTAGGAAGAACCGGCATTAGCTATTGCTAAACTTCAAAGCATCTCCAGTAAAGTAAGAATTAGCACGAAGGAAAAGCTTTAGCAAAGAAAAATGTGATGAAGTCCTCCACAGTGACAATTCAGAAATTGTTTACATTAATATCTGGATCACATGCAGCAACAAACCTGAAACCTAATGAAATTCCCTAGCGTAGCTATTACTACGCAACATGGTCACACACAATCAATAACATAAATTAAAAATAACCCAAACCACTTCCATAATTAACAAAAAAAGATTAAATATGGATTTATACTGAAGGAGATAATAATTTACTTCTACAAGTCACAAACAGATGCTGGCAACTAATGCAGTGGTTTTACTGCAGTGTGATGAAAGAATGTGTCTGGATACGCAATATAGGCATGTCTTCTGCATCTTTGTAAAATGACATGAGGTTATTCCCTGGATATGCTTTTATATAAAATATCTCAAACTGAATAGTTAGCATGAGCTATTTTGTAATCTAAAATGAGTGAAGAGAGTATAGACATTTGAGATTAATGTTGCGTCAATTTGTTTGCTCTGCAGAAAAAGCCCCTGTACAACAGCAAGTGAAAGTGAGATAAGAGAGGAGATCAATAATCTTTCACAGAGGAATGTGAGGACTCATTAAAAACTGTCTCAAAAATATTCTTCCTAAAGAACAGAAATATATCAAACTCAGGTTCCAGTCATGCTCCAGTTACATTGTTTCATTTTGACAACGTGCATTTTCCATTATACTATACTACAAGAAAACTTCCAATTATGTCCATGATAAACAACAGCATCGTATTACTAAGCACAACAGCTACTACGCTCTGCTGTAGGCTTGACAACATATTGAGAGAGAGAGAAAACAAGATAGATACAGAGAGAGAGGGAAAGAAGGAGAGAGAAGTTATCAGCAATTCTTTTAGTTATCAAAAATTTATGAGCAGGAGTTAATATAATTTTAGACTATTTTTTTTCCCCCAGTACTTTATGCAGTATAAACCAAATCACAGTTAAGGACACATAAAGGAAAACTTGGAAATGAGAGGGAAAGAACATAATAAATTACAAGGCAATGAGGTATTAAGTGGTCTTTGCATCATAGGTCACCTTTAAGTTAGGTGGTCTTTGGGTCTGCAGAACTTCCCTTGTCTTCAATCCCTGGCTCTGCTCATTCTCAAGCTTACGCTCAGTGAAATAGCAACCTTATGTCCAGCCAAAAAGGATTAAGTAGGAGGATTCCTGAAGAGGCTTAGACTCCAAGTTTTCCTTTAAACTTGCTAAACCCTCTGACCTGTGGCAACATCAGAATTCTGTGTAGGTAGGTATGAAAAAATGGTTGAGCCTGGTGTTCAAAACTGAGCTTTATTTTTCCAAATGAAACGACATTAGAGAGCACTTGCAAGTCTGCAGCAGATTGTCTTATGAAAGGATAGTCAAGACTGGAGTTTGTGAGACAAAGGGGAGGGGTATTCACACTATCCCTTTTTAGCACCCAAGGGCAGGATCCTACAGGAAGAAGGTGTTTCCACCTGGCTTCTCCTGGAGGGTGCTGCTTGGGGAAGGACCTGGGTTTGGGCACCCTGAGCTGCTTGCTCCCTCGTAATTTTGGCATGCAGGCCAGCTGCCCACAGGAGAGACAAATGGAGCATCTGCCCTTTCCCCTTGCTGTTCCTCCACACATGGTATCACCCACGCTACTTTGAAGCGCCTTGCCGTGAGACTTCTTTTCAAAAAGAAGAACTTGCTTATCCAAGAGAAACAACTACTTTCTTAATATGCACCAGTAGGTTGCTCACTGCATATGAAATTACTCATATAAGAAAATACCTGAGAAGGATACCAGAACTCAGATTGTTGGTTATTTTTTTTGTTCCTGAGAACAGAATCTACTTTGGGAAACTATGTTTCTTTTGTGCTTCTAAGTTCCTCTTTCTTTAGAGCTCATTATATATTTAGCTTGCCTTAGAAGTTCTGTTTCTTGAGGCTTTGGGGTTTTTTTCCTTTCAATATGTAAACCACATTCTTTCTGTGAGATCTGTGAGATTTATTAACTGATTTTGGTATGCTGTTGACAGAATTAAATGAAACTGGGGTTGTTTGAAGAATCCTTGCTGTGGTACATGACATTAAAAATTACTCTTAAAAAAAACACAACAAAAAACAACAAAAGGCAGCTGAAATTTTTTGGATGTATGTCTATATATGTATATATATATATATATTAAAAATATTCAGGGATTAGTGTCTTCGATTAAAGGGCAGACTCACAGAAGGTCTTAGCTGCTGCAGAGATGAGCTCCGCCACAGCTACTTTTTGCAGAGGAGGTTGCTGTTCTTTCTCTGTCACCTGCAGAACTGCCACCCTGCTGGCAGATGCTCTGGGATCAAGGTTAGAGCCAGAGAGGGTGCACATCACCCCCCACAGCCTATGCATATGCACATGTACAACCACGTCAGTCTCAAGGAAATTCAAAACCAAAAATATCTGTGGCCCAGAATATTAGATTTTCTGCTTTTCTGTGACTGCATCTCACTTCAAAGCAGGGTTTTGTTTACAGCCAGCCATGGGAAGCTGAAGTAGAGTGTCTGGGAAGAAGCAGTATTAAGAGGAAATCTCTTGTCTTTAATTTACTCCTTGAATCCATGTGGCAACTGTGGCTGAGAAGCATCTTACATACATTGTCCCTGGTCTTTCAGAATAGGTTTAGGAAGCACTGCCCATGCTTGTAGGATTATTCCTTAACTAGTACAAGTGAGAAAATAAGATGTGTAACTAAAGTCATGTCATGACATTCTTTATGTGCATCACTTATTCTGGGACATGTTTCGCAATGTTTACAAAACTTAAAGCTATCCTTCAAAGTGCAGCACGTCCCTCTCCCAGCTGCCACTGAGGTGAGCTGACATGCCTACCTACAGCCCACTGGCTCACACTTCCCTCTTCCTTTCCAGGTGCATCTGAGGTGCAAACGGGAGTTAAGTATAGGGTATACAACACTTCTCCTTCCTCTTCTTGCATCAGCCCCAGTTGATGGTTGGCTTTCAAGGATGAATAGTCTAGCTCTGGTCTATGGTCTGGGATGATGATCTGATGCCACTGCTGTATGATGTGGACTTTAGGACATAACAGCTTCTGTCACAATGATGCTGTGGAAGAGCTGAGAGGAACATGTGAGGTGGGAAACCACAGAAAATTATGGAAGGGCTTTGAGATTTGTTTTCCCAAATGAGCAATGGCAAATACAATTCTTTTTTGGAAGTCCTTGCTTTGGCATCATGAATGGGAATTCAGGATAGATAAACAAGAGCACAGCTTAGTGACTGAGTTTCTCCTAGGTTAATACCAGAACTAAAAATAAGGTCTTACTCATAGTCCAAGGTAATTAGGTAATTATCTTAAGAGACTTTATTATGATCAGAATGCAGCATTCAGCTGCAGTGTTAAAGAGCATAATCTTGTATGAACTTAGACTTGTGGATCTCAAATATTTTGGGTAAATGATGGAGAAGAATCAAGGAAACAAGAATATAACATAAAACCTCTCTTGTTTTATGTTTCAGGAATCAACCCTTTGTTCTTGTATACTGAGAGCAATTTGCCACTGAGGCATGTTGATTAAAAATCACATTTCAATTGATTTCTTCAGTTAGCAAAATAACAGCATAAAAAAAAAAAAGGGCAAGAAAAGAAGATATAGTCACAAAGAAGAGCTCATTGACAGTTCCTGTTTATAATTGAAAAGTATTATACCTGTGTGAAAATACAGTACTAGGCAAGTCTGTTTTCAAGCAACACATACTTCCAGAACCTCTCACCCTTGTGGAATTTTAATAAAATATTGATGAAATATTATTATGCCAGAGTTGCACTTGTTACTATGTGGAGTATGACATAGATAAACCCAACAGCTAAGACAATAAGACTGTAACTTAGCTTGCAAAAGGAAAGAAAAGACTCAGAAAAAGATTTAGAAACCAGAAGTGGAAGCCTTCCATTTTACAAGCCTGCCAGCTTTTTCCAAATCTATATAAATTCTGTTGTCAGGCCTTCAATAATGCCATCACTAGAAAATGACTGAAAATGACTGAAACTTTATTTCCTCAAATGTTTCTGAATTTGCACTGGCAAAGATGGTTTTGATTTTGTGGATGTTTCTCTTTAAAAAAGCTCAGTTTACTGGGTCTGCTTTTCCTCAGAATTTTCCCATTAACGGTATGTCTCAATAACAGTAAAGGAAGGAAAACAAAATGCAGAGAGATAAGGCCATGGATTTAGATCAGTGGCTATTCTGATATCACTCTTTTGGCTCAAGACTGTATATATTGAACAAAGATACACCCCCACCAAAACCAAATCAACCCAACACCCCAGTTTCACAAACTTAGTAGGGCTTAGTCTTGCACTTTGTACACCCAAATGTACACAAGGCACACATTTGATTCCCAGTTTTGGCTATTTTTCAAATTAAATAATACCATGTATAATAACCTCTAAGTGTTCATTAACTGCTGAATGGATGGAGGTTGCTTTTACGAGTTGGATGTGCAGATTCCCTATTCAGTTTCATTAGCAGCAGGTGTAGACAGAATTTGACTTTTCTGTGCTTTTTCTTCACTTTTACTCTTGGAGATATTGGTGGATTAATGTTTACGTCATTTGCATTTAGACACACAATTTACATTCTCAAATCAGGAGGCTAGCTTACATACATACTCAATGAAGTTGAGCTACTCCATAGGCAACTGAGGAGAGTTATAACCTAACTGACCTGAATATCTCATTCAGAGTTAATGGAGAAACTTGTCCTGTGGCTGACTTTTTTCAGATGAACAGCCTATTACAGAGTTTATTTTTGTTGGCAGACACTTTCAGAACAAAACTGAGAAAATGAAAAGGCCCGTTGCCCCAAGATGTGATCTACTACAGACCAAGGGCTTGTGATCTTCACAGAGTTTTTTTTGAAGATGCTGTCATGAAGTTCCTTTACAGGATATCATGTTTGCTACATAGCACCCGATTTTTTTTGCAGAACATGAACCTAAGCAAGCTAAGGCTATGTTGAAATTAGACCTGCTCTGACCTCCAGAGGTCCCTTCTAACAGAAATTATTTTCACAAAGAAACACCTGCAAGTTCCTTGTATGTCAGTTCTTAAAAAAAGAGGGATCAAAGAGACAAAAGAAGACGTCATATTCATATAAACCTCTGTTACAAGTAATAATGTTTCTTGCCAGTTTTAATTGATTATTCTTCTTGTGGCACAACAATGATAGTAATGTAAACAACGTGATTTCCTGCTGATTCCATGAGAACTGTCAAAACTTGATAGATTCACCAACATTCCTTTTCTTTTCTGTTCTTTCTCCTTCTTTCACTCCATGTGTGGTCTTTCCATGCCATGTAGACTGAAGAGCAAGTCTAGCCATTGTACATTTGGTACAATTTCTGTAAGAAAACAGCAACCAATGAAGAACAGCACCAGTCTTATAGTGCTTTGGTGTTGTAGCGCTTTAGTTATTTTGATGTAAACATGACATGGTTATTCAAAGCCAAGTTGCCCTTGACTGTCACCTCACCTAACTGAAGAGTGCAGACACCTACATCTGAGCTGGTCACCATGGGAACGAACTCTTAGCAGCTGATGGGAAGAAATCCCACTTTTGGGTTGCAATTACTCTGACCCATCTAAAAATCTGAAGTGCTAGGGTACTGATATTCACAAAATGTCTCTGTCATCTCACCTCTGAAGGGAGAATAATGCACAGACCTATTAATACAGCTGTAGATGTCTACTTTTATGTAGACACCTGATCATAAGCTATACCATCGTGAAACCCTGAGGCGTAGAAACCTCATGATTCCTCATTGTTTTGTAAATTCAGACACTGCCACACCAACCAGGCAAGCTACCTCCAAAGTTAAAATTGTCATACAGTTAAAGCAACAAATTATTAATTTGAACCTATCATATAACTCCTTTTTGATGGTGTTACCTATAACAAAAGATTCCATGACAAATGGAGGGTGTGCCCATTTAAGGCATTTCATGTCTCTAAACCCAACTAATTTAAATTCAGATCATTTTCCCTCTTCAAGGAAGACTTAGATTGAATTTGGGCCCAGCAACGAAGTGCTCTTCGTTATTACGTATGAACCTCGTCATTTCCCGAGCTGAGCAGCTCCAGAGAGGAGCCTTCAGCACCGGACCGAGGGCAAACCCCGCGTCCATGAGCCTCAGTTCCGAGCGGCGAGAGCCACCGAGGGATCCCCGAGCCCTCGCCAGGCCTTGGCCAGGAGCCGGCAGCTCCGCTGAGGCGGGCGGGGACTCACAGGGGCGGGGCCAGGAGGGACGGCGCTAGCCCCGAGCGGGGAAAACCCGCCCCAGGGAGCGGGGGCGCGGGGGGGGGGCGGCCGTTGGCACAGGCAGCGCGAGTGGGATGGGGAGCGCTCTGCTCAGGGGACGGGACCGAGCCTGGGAGCTCAGCTCTGGCTGCCCCGGAGGTAACAGCGTCGGCACCAGACAGAGGCGATGAGAAGGGAGGCTGCAGTGCAGAGCTCGGAGTGTAGAGAGTGCCTGCACTGGTATCGTGAGGCGACGGTGCACGATGGGAAGGACTGCACTCAGTGCGCCCTGGTGGAGGTCCTCCTGCAGCAGGAGCTGAGCTGCGGGACGCTGTCAGTAGCTGAAAGGTGTCAGGGAAGCTGAGGGGGAGCTGGACTGCTTGCTCCAGGCCCAGACCGGGCAGGAGCCCCAGGCGTGCCCATAGCGCATACAGAAAAGGAGGAGGGCAGTGATCCAGGAACTTGAGAGCTAGTAACGAAAACAAAAACGAGACAGTCAAAAGCAACGAGCTTCCTTCAAAGTCTGACATCCCCAACCCAGAACTGCCTCACAGTTCTGCAGGGGCTAACAACAAAACACACATGGTGCCATGTCTTGGGTTTAGTGCAAGGTGTCCCTGCCCATGGCAGGGGGGTTGGAACTAGGTGATTTTAAGGTCCTTTCCAACCCTAACTATTCTATGATTCTGTGAAACTATATATCTATAAAAAAAAAAAAAAAGGCCCAGGTCCACTTGTTCCATGGGTATAATCTTCAATCTGCAAAACACACATGGTCCGGGATAGAATGCAGCCCCCTTCTAGCATACCCTGAAGCATTTCAGAGAGAAGCATGTAGGCATGCCTCAGCTAGTTGGGTTGATACCTCCTCCCTCCAGCATGGTAACTACTCGGGGGTGTCACAGGACACAAAACCAGGGTGAGCAGTAGGTGGGAATTGTCTTCTCTAGCTAAAAAAAGAAAACCTGATGTTTCAGTCTTCCTTCATCTCTCCATATTCTCTGTTCACGTTTTAGCAAGGCAAGGGTGCAGATATCAGGAAGGATTTTATCACATGAAAACAGCCATGGGCTCTTTTCCTGCTGACTCAGGTGCTGGCCAAGAGTGTTGGCCTTGGCAGTGGGCAGTGCCATGCCAGCAGATCGCTTGTTTCCCACTGCATACCCCAGCATCATTCAGTGTCTGTCTCTGGTGCAAAGTGTTGGTGCAGCACACCTGGCCTCTCTGCAGTCTTGTGCTGCAGCACGCATAAGCTGCTCTCCCTACTGTAAGCTCAGACTTTTGTATATTTATATATATGTGCACTGCTAGTCATGCCATACCCGTCCTTTGGAAGCTTCTCAATGGAAGAGGAGGAAGTACTTCTCCCTTCAAGCTTGGAAAGCCCAGGTGACATTGTCTCCCGGTCCTAATCAACTAAGAGAAGAGGATCTGATCTGGGTAGACATGGTGTGGGGAGGTAGGGGAAGATGGTGTAGGAGTAACTGAGGAGCAGAGGTTCTTGTTTCAAACATTACCTTATGAAGAGAATCATATTACAGCTCATGTTATCATACTTAGAGATACAGATTATTTAGGCTTACTGGCAGAACCATCAGAAAGTTGCATTATTAAAATATTTCCATAAACCTCACGTTTTTTCAAGCAGGCCCTCCAATTTTACCTACTTCTTATTTAATCAATAAAAATGCTGTGACAATTTTAGAGGAAAGAAAACTTGTTATCTGTAATAATATTATGTGAAGTTTGGTTTTCTTTTTGTGTTCTTGTCTGTCTGGTTGCCTACCATTAAATAATAAAGGGGATATTTAAAGAAAGGACCAGGAAGAACAGGTAGGTGAGGAGACACAGGAGGCAGCTGAACTAAGCAGGTTCAAAGCAGTTAAGATTGTCGGTTCCCTGTGAGTTAGAACTGTCACCAAGACTGGTTGTGAAAAAAGAAAAAATGCTTTGAGAGAGTGGACAAGCTGCCTAGACTGTGCCGTGGACAGGAGCACCCAGCAAGGTCAGAGCATGCTGCCCTTCTGAAACATAGAACAATCATCACAGCAAGCTGAGAGCCTGCCTGTGCCATGCGCAGAGGTTTAGGCTTCAGCTGAAGGACTACTGTCACATGTTTGATGAGGTTCTGCTGTGAACCGACGTGAGAAACAGGCCCAAGTGTTTGTATTTCTGAGCAGTGTTTCTTCCCTTTTTCAGGATACATCTCTAAAGTCAGACCCATTCCCAGCTCAGGTTTTCAGTGGTGCCCCAGATGCCACTGAGGGAGAGGGGCCTGCCTAGGGAACAAGGAGGTGAAGGAGGGCCTGAGGCTGCTCTGAAGCACCATAGCACAGACCGTGGGATGGGTGCTTTCTTTGTACATGTTTTGCACTTCGAGCGACTGTGTTTTGTTCTGGAGAAGGTCTGAACAGATAGAGGGGAGTCAGCCACTTTAGCAGGGCTCCAGGCCCCAGCCCTGGCTGGACCTGCAAGCACCATCCCAGTTAATATACAAGGGTTGCAACACAGGACCTGGGTGGAAACAGGGAAGCTGAGCTCCTAAAGCTAATAGCACATGTGTGAGGAAACCTTAGTCCTCAGGGAGAAGCCAGCTCAGCCAGCAGCCAAGGAAGCAGGTGAAAGGCAGAATGAAGGGATTACTTGGAAATTAGTAGTAAATATTTAATTTAACTGCTGTCATGCCCTAGTTTAGCTGTGTTTTCCTCCATTATTTCCACATCTTTCTCTTTTCTCTCTTTACCTTCGTTACTTACCACTTCCTCTTTGTTTTACTTGATTCTCTTCACCTGCCTTGTGCCTCTTCTTTAGCCTCTGCTGTCCTGCTCCCCCTTCTTGCTCCCACACAGCAGCTCCACGCACAAGGACTCCCTTTACCTTGTAACTCCTTCCAACCCACAGCCCGCAAACCCTTCTGAACTTGTTTCTCACATAGCTTCCCATTTTAGCTCATACATGTTCTTCAGAGTTTCTTCAGGCTCGTGAGCTTTTGGACAACACAACAGAGGGAGAGCTCCCATACCACAACCAAAGCCCCTGACAGCAGTCCCACCTGAACTTCCTCTCCCCAGTGATTAGGGCTGTTGTCTACTCAGAAGCGGTAGGCTCGACAGCTGTAAGCCTGAGATGAAAAAATAATCATTCTTAGATTTTCCTAACTCCTAAAATTAAAGCATGAGCTCCGCTTAAGGTATTTTCCGAGACAAATGTGTCAGCAGATACTTTTCTTGTTTTTCATAAATACACCAAATACAGAAACTATAATTTTCTGTTAAAACTGTATTTACTCCAACAGAGATCTGAACAGCAGCAACTTCAGGCACAGTCAAACTCCTCCTGGCAATCTGTGTACTAGGATAAGCTGAGCAAGTGTCTCACCCACACCTGACCCAACCACAGGTGGTGCTGGAGGCCTCCAGTGAACTGAAATTTGGAAGTGGTGATTCTGTTCTAAAACAGGGACTTCCAGTAGGTAGTGCATCTTCTCTTGTTGTGCAGCAATCAGTGCCAAGCAGGGTGAATATCAGCTAAACATCCATGCTGGCAACAGTTTTGGTCTGTCTTGTCATAGCAAAACAAGTGTACTATCATTTGGGACTAATTGTGCGTTTCTTTTTGGGCCACAATATCACAATTAACATTTATCCTCTACACTTTGACAGCTTCTCCAAATGAAGTTTAGGATATTTTTCTCATCATGCATCATAATAATATTTACAGGGAAGGGCAGAGCTAAACAGTTTCCTGGAGAAGCTTGTTGTAAGCCAGGCTATTGTTCATAGCTATTGCATTTTTCAGGCACTGCCAGAAGTAGGGCTGAGATCTAGGGTTAGTTGGCCATTCCAGGACAGAACTTCTGCACAGCCTCTTCCTCAGCTGAACATACCGGGACTTCTGCAAAACCTTCTCAAGAAATATCAAGATAATGACATCTGTTTTTTCATCTAGAAGCCGCTGGTGGGCCATGTAAAATGTTGTCTTGAAGTTGCCGCTTTTAATATACTTGTTGGTCAGTACAAATATGGTCTTTTTGCTCAGCTGAATGCTCTGGGAAAGGTTGTCAAAAACGGGCTGTCCTGGGAGCCAGTCCCTTCCTTCTAGGCATAAGTTGAACTGTCTGGCTCTTTGATCTTCCAGCCTTTCAACCAGTTCTTCCATCACCCATTCATTCACAGCTGGATCTTCATTGTCATAGGCAATAAAGGCATCATAGCAAGCATCTGGTGAAGGTAAATGCCGATAGCCCTTCCACTTGGCAGTGCAGTAATGATAACTATACCACACATCCCAGAAATAGAGATGGCTCATCACTGTGAACACCATAAAGCCTAGGACAGTTGAAGCTGACAGAGCATACAGGATCAAATATGAGGTGTCCAGCTCACAGGTATACAGATCCAAGAAAACTACGCTCTTTCCTTTATGTGCTCCTGGGCCAGCACAGGTCACATCTGTGGCCAGAAGAGGAATAGTCACATGAGTCTGATTGATCCACCAAACAAACCACACAGCATCACAGTTACACTTGAAAGGATTGCCATGCAAGAGCAGCATCTTCAGGTTGTTAATGACATTTTCAGGGAAGCTAGATTTCTTAATTACTTGGATCTTGTTTGAGCTGAGGTCCAAGTATTTCAGTTTGAAAGCCCCTCTGAGAAAATGTCTGCTCAGCCGTTGAATGCGATTGTTTCGGAGAATCAGGTTTTGGACTGTTGAAGAGCAATTGGACAGTTCTTGGGGAACAGTAGACAGAAGGTTATTACTGAGGTCCAGAGTTTCTAGTTTTTTCAGATGGTGCAGGTTTTCCCATTTGAAACTCCTCATCCGGTTGTTAGTTAAGTTGAGGATTTTGAGTTCTGGAGGCATAGCTTCAAAAACACCATAAGGCAAAAAACTGAGAGAGTTGAAGGAAATATCCAGTTCTTTCAGGCCAGTAAGGTTCTTGAAAAATGACAAGTATCTAGCATTCCCATCCATCCATAAAACATCTAACCGATTTCCTCTGAATTCTAGAATTTGAAGAGACTGACTTTCCATTCCTGTGTTAGTAGAGGTAGAAATTTCATTCTCATTCATCATCAGCTTCTTCAGATGCGGCAAGTTTTTCATAAAACTAAGCATGTGAGTGACACCTTCTGCCAGAAAATAATGTTTGTTATTGCTTAGGTCTAGAATTTCAAGAAGTTTTAACTCCTTGAAAGCAGTTGAGTATAGCAAGTCAATCCTGTTGTTAGAAAAATCCAGGTATTTTAATCCAGACAAGTATAAGAATTCACTTCCATTTAAAGTCTGACTTATTGCATTACCTGACAAGTTGAGGCATCGGAGGTAACTAAGTCCCTGGAAGTCTGAGGGGTTAATAAAAAATATGTTGTTTCTGCTTAAATCCAGAGTTTCTCCATATTCCAAGCAGTCTTTTTTGACTGAAGATTCGTAGGAAGCAGCCTCTTTGTCTTTGGACCTGCAACTTCGCCCATACTCATCATACTTAAAATAATGCATTTCCTCTAATATTTGCCTGTTGTATTGCTCTACTGAAATCCTAGGGTTAGAGCAAAACCCATAAAAGTTGCTTTCACCTGAAGAAGGAGAAATTTTATTCACCGAGAGGTCTATGAGTTTAAGAGATGGGAATTTTTTGAACACACTCAGGTCAGCAACTTTAATAAAATTAGTCCCGAGATCCAAAACTGTTAGATTTCTAAGACTGAGCAATGGACCTAGATTTCCTTCTCTCAGTTCTTTGAAGACATAACCCCTGAGCCTCAGAGTTTCCAGGTTAGAGAGGGAAGAAAAAGACTTAGACAAAGTCAAGGTTGGAGAATACATCTTCAGTTCAAAATTAAAGGACAGGTCAAGGTCTACAAGGCTGGGGATAAACTTCAGAAACTGAGCATCTCCAATCTCCTTTATGAGGAAATTTTGGGAGAGGTCAAGCTGTTTGAGATTCCTTAAGTTTTTAAACCAGCTGCTGGGTATACTCTGAATAGAGTTACTGTGAAGTCGCAAAATTCTTAAATTTTTCAAGGAATAAAAAGCCTTTGAATGTATCTCAATTGTGCTCTTGGGGCAGGGAATACAAGGATATGGGGCATTATAGCAGCGTGGGCAGTTACCACTTAAATCAAGAATTTCTAGGTTGTGAAGGGTACTCAAGTCATGTTCTTGAATCACTTGAATATTGTTGTTGTAAATATATAATTCCTTTAATGTAGATGGCAAATTGGGTGGAATATGAGTTAAGTTGTTAGACTTCAGGGATAGTATTGTTAATTTTTTCAGCTCCAGAAAGGCTGTTTTTTCAATTTCAAATGAAACATTGCATGGATTACGGTAGTAACAGTTCTGTCCCAGATACAATATTTCTACATTTCCCAGCTCTGACAAATTGACTTTTTGGATAGAAAAGATATGGTTTGCTTCCAGGCTCAGCAGACTTAAAGTAGTAGGAAGACCCCAGGGTATTTCCCACAGCTGGTTTGCATCCAAATACAATGACTTCAATCTGGTCAGGGCAGCAAAACTGCCATTCTCGATCTTCGGATGTGTGGTGCACACATGGTCTTTGGGCCCCATTCTGACAGGCACACAGTTGCATCTGAAGTCAATTTCCACGAGCTTTACAAGATGGGCAAAGGATGCTGGATTGATATGGGGGATGTGGTTAATACTTAAGGTAAGGTTGGTAGCATTTGCAGGGATCCCTCTGGGGACTTCCAGGAGACGCCGACTGGTGCAATCCACTGTCACAGTACCTTCGAAGGTATTAACATCACAGGGTAAACTTTTGGGAAACCAAGTTCCTGACAGCAGCATCGGGAATGGGAAGAGCAAGACAAATGGCAGCACATTTGACATCTTTGCATGAGGTACCTAAAAATAAGGAAATAGGGAAGAATTAATTTAATGTGATGAGAGCATGTCATAGGACATTAGGTCAAGCACATGCTTGGTCAGACAAAATACACAGCTAGCCTGTGGTCCTGTCTCTCACACTGGCTAGAATTGGATGTATAGGGAAGATTATAAGTTTGAGGGAGGCATATATTAGTATTTCCTCAAATGCTTTCTTTACTTTCTTATCAATGAGTATCGGAGTGTTAAGATAACTATCACTCTTTAAATAATGAATCATAAAAAAAAAATACTGAAAAAATGACAAGGCAGATGATTAAAGGCTATGTCTCTGTGAACTTTCTTCTTTTAAGGTGTTAAACATCCATTAATTTGCCATTGTATAATAGCATAAACAAGCAAATTTAGGTTTTTGAAGCATGTGAAAGTCTGTAGTCATGTAAAACCATACTAACAGGTGTGTGCCTATTTCAAATTTCACATTATCATAGAGATTCTTCCTCTAATATGTATTAGAATGGATATATGGTCAACTTAAGCCAGTCAGTAGCTATACTTCTATATGGTTTAATACCTGTTTGCATTTTCACAGTCCAATAAGGACAGAGCTCCAAGAGAGCACTGTAGCAATGCAAATGTAAAAATGAAAGTCAGATTTTCATGGACTTAAGATTGATTATGTCCCATAAAAGAGTAATAAGCAGTAAACAAGTAGAGGCATAATCCTACAGGCATTTAAAGAACCTTCCAAAATATGCCCTCTATCTGTCAAGTCTTTGTGGTCTTGCCTGTTTTATAGATTTCTGTTTTTAGGGGAAGAGCAATAAGCTTTTAATATTTCACAACTTAATAGTTACTTCCGCAGTAACAGTGTCAAAGAAACCCCATCCCTCTGGCCAGAGGCAGCCAGCCAAGCAAGCAGGCTTCCTGCCATGGCTTGTCTAGCACAGGCAAAGGGGCCGTGACCATTTTTCTCTGTTGCACAGCCTTAACTACCTGTGTCTGGTGCTGGTCAAGAGGTTTAAAGACAAAAAACCCCACAATAATGAACATCATGTTTTCTTCCTGGAAAACTCAGTGTAGAAGGCTTGGAAGATGCATGGTACACAGAGTGCTCTTAAACAACCGGGATTAGTTATGCTTGTAATAATATCAACTGAATGTAAATACCCAGTTAAGCAGCTGAAAATCAGATGATTAGGAAAAGTGTTCAAGACACGTGGAAAGGTTTTTTTTTCTACTTAGTTGGGACACAAGAATATGTAAAGATCCTCTCAAACAGCATGTGAAAACCCTGGTGAGTTTTGTCTAAGACATGCCTTGCAACTGACACAGACTCAGAGATTAATTGAGGCTTCTGTTGCATGCATTAGCTGAGGTTACTATGCTAAATCTACCTATGTATCTGTGTATCTGGAAGAGTACTCTGAGGACTAGCAGGGCAGTAGATGGTAGAGAACCCAGATCAAGTCTCACACAGCACCCTACTTCTGCTATCTGGATTTAACAGCCAAGAGGTATCACCCTGGGGATTTGTTCAGTCAGCTTTTGAATTGCAGAAGGAAAAAAGTAAAAATCCACTGCAGACCTCAAATTCAGTGTAACCTGGTACTGTGCTACACCACAGCCTTTCTTCTACCACAGTTTCCCATTGCCAGGAAGTGCTATGGTGCTTTCTTCTTTTCAGCTGATTCTCATGAAAAAAACAACAATGTAGGTAAATGTCCCAGCTGGTAGCCATGACTATCATTCTAAGGAAAGCTGACCTGGAATAACCTGGCCATGACTGTAAATTTGTATGTAATTGTTTTCAGCCCTCGTGAACTCATTTGTTAAGAATGAAAATAACCTTCACTGGGTTTACAGCAATTCACTTTGGAAACTCACCCAGACAGAGGTTACTGGGTAAGACAGTTCACCAGTGTCTTCAATATGGTCTAATCAATCAAGTTTAGAGGATGATGAACTTTTTTGATTTCTCAGTATTGACAAACACTTGGATGAATATGGTGAATAAGGATAATCAGAGTAAGTGGTGAGCCAATCTGGAGAAGGTAAAGCACATACATTTCCTCCTGCCTCCCTAGCTTTTTTTCTTGGAACTCTTTTTTGTACCCGTATTATATGGGCAGGCATATGGGAGGTGAAAGGAAGGCCTCTACCACTGATATCAGTTAGAATGGAAAATTGAAGGTCTTTCTTTGAATATTGCTGAAGAAAAATCTGGGTATGTTCTTGTAAATATTTTGCCTTGCTTCTTTTCCAACGGACATACTATATAATGCATGTAAAAGACTATTAGACTGATAAAAACCGAAGAGTGCGTATCCTAACTGAATGGCCCTTGGTACCCCAGCTCTTGCTTACTTCTATCTCTTGCTTTACCAGACCAATGTACTCCAGGAGCCAAAGTCATTGGCCAAGGCAGGTGCCCATGGAGCACAGCAGAGAGGTGGCAAGGAAACCATGGAGATCTGCACTGCAGGGTATGTTGCACTATCTCACAGATGCCATTTATTTTTATCCATCCATGCATGCCACAGCAGACCATGAAGTGCTGACCCTCACCAGCCACGAACACCGTACATGCAGCCGGGAAAGAAGATACTGACAACTGCCACAGTTCAAACTCCAGCAGCCTATCTTCCTTTAAAAGAAGGAAGGAAAACATCTGCTGCTAACTGGGGGTCAAACCACAGATTTGCTGCTCTTGAGAAACATTAATTAGCATTAACCTTTAAAGATTCTATAAACCAAATTAAGACCCTCTGTCCAAGCACTAGAGTAGGAGCTGGACAAGGTGAGATTGACACAAACTTTTTATATACTCATACTGGCCACTGCACTCAGGCATCTAATTTTAGGCACTTACTCAAGTTCCTCAATTCATTGCCGTCAATCTGGGCTGTACTGACATTCAGGAGAGAGCAGAAGAGATGCAAGGGAGGCCCTGCAGGCACTGCTCAGCTCTGAAGATGGAGGTCTACCCGACTGCACACAGAACAGAGACGAACACTGCAGGTTTAAGTGCCTAAAATTAACTGCAATGAATCTGGGCCTTAAATGTCTACATGAATATATTTGTGTGTTTCTTAAGAAGTCAAAAAAATGCCTTTTGAGATGTTTGCAATGCTCACATTTTGAGCTCTTACATATTGCAGTATTTTCAAGAACCTAAGTGTTGTTGCAGAGCCAGCCTATCTCGTACCGTCTTTGTGCTTCATTTCTTTGTATAACTTTGTTTCCTGATACCTTTTTAATGCACTAGCTGTCTTAACTGTAATCTGTTAAATTCTGGTGCTGTGTCTATCTATCTGCATGTGTACACTGTCTGTTACAGTACAAGAACAAATAGGAAAGATTGTTTTAATTAGAATAAACAAGAAACGCTGACTCGTGCAATGTCTTTGCTAGTTTGAAAGCTCAGCTAGAGTATACACGTAAACGTTTGGCTTTGCAAGATGTAAACCAAGTACTAATCTGTTGCTATTAACCAGCATATGCATGAACCTGTACTGATTTAGGGTATTCAAATATTCAAAAAAAATACAGTTAGGTGTTTCTGAAGGATTCTTTTTTTTTCCTGTAGGTGTTCCATATGTATTTTAAATGGTGACAGAGGAAAAAGCTAGAGAAACAAGAACGCCTCAGAAGATACAGCACTTAGAAAAGACATTTTATGATACTCATTCTGTAGCACAGCAGTACAATTAAATAGTAGCCATTTAGGCTCAAATAAATGCTTTCCTTTCCTCGCATTATGTATTGCAGTTTCTAGCTACAATAGTAAATTGGAATATTTAGAAAGCAGAAAAGCAGAATATGGTCTTGTTAGCTTTCCACAACAGTTCCAGTCAATAAAGGTTTAAAAGCAAATTTAAAATGAAAGTTTAACCTACCATTTTCTGTGTGCTTCAGATCTGGCAGATTTGTCACTGGAGGAGACTGTAAATCGGAGCAGAAAAAACCAGCATAAAAGAGGTCCCCACTGGTTCAGCTCAGGTGCAGAGAAGAGTATAATGGGACATAACTCACTCAAGACAAAAGCTCTAATCACTACTTTATCACTAGTCTCCAGCTGGACTGCAACTTGAAAAACAATTAAATGTGAAACAACTGCTGCAACCTACTTCCTCAAACATTTGTACTTCAAATTAAAACAACAGTACCTCATTTACTCCTCCACGCCCCATAAAAATAACCGAGTACTTCTTTTTTCTTTTTTGTCCTTTTTCTACAACTTCTCACATGACACGTGCATCCGTGTGCTTTTTGGTCTCATGTTGCAATTTGCTCTCTTCTTTGCTACACTTGAACACGGTTTTAATTTCAAACTGTGTATTTTACCTACCTACAATGTCATATCATAAAGAACTATAATAAAATCTGCTCCAGAAAGATGAACATCCAAGCCGCAGGAAGCCCCAAAAGAGGACAATTGCAAAATATTTGGGGACACAGCATGAGATCAGTCAGCTAGGACACTAATATGCTACATAAGGGTAACATCAGACAACTAAGACTTGCAGAAGCTCAAGTTCCTTCTTTCCTGCCCCCCTCTTTTTTAATGTAAGCTGCACAGAGAGACAGAAATTATTAATTTCTACTAACAGTGTTTCAAATTTGAAAATTTGGTAATTTTTATAAATATAATTTGGTGTTCATTTCTGATGTAACTTCACGAACTGGGACAAAACTCTTCACCTGAATACTCTGTGGAATAAATGTCTATTAAGTGAAAGGGACTCTGGGGAAAAGGAACCAAAATAAACCAGGAAAAAAAGGGTAGTGGTAAGGGCATAGGAAACAGTGTACAAAAGAAATTAAAACTTTGTGGGAGAGCATAGAAGGGACCAAGTTAATAATGACACTGATAGGCTTCAGATGGTGACAGTCCAGCTTTTCATGGAACACAGTGTCTGAGAGCTTCTTTCTTAGAAGTTGTTATGCTTAGCAGGACAGAGTAGTTGAATGGTTATATTTATTAGATGGGGTGGTTGGAGATTTTTATATCTTCTTTCCCTATGTATTTTTCTTTATATTTTAAATAGCAGCTCATAATTTCTCTGATTGTGATGGAGCCAAGGAAGACTGGTTGTTTTGGAAGACTGGAACCTGAAAAATGAACACAGAAAGAATTTGCAATAATACTTTAAAATTCCCTGGTTTTAGTGGCAGAGTCTTACAGACATAAAGAAAACCAAGAAAGTGTACAGCATCATTACCATTTTAATTAAGGCCTAGGAAAGGGCTCATTAACTCATTATAGGCTCAGGACTATATTGCTCACCTTTGGGCCTGATTACTAAAAGTACCCAAATAAAGTACAATTCCTCTGCTATTTATTGATAACTGGAATTCACTTTTCACACAAGAGGCACTGAGGCTTTCATTGTGGGTTATCATAGCTAAAGCAGACATCTCACTAAATCCTGCTGCCTTCTGCAAGGCCATTCAATGCATTTCTGGTAGGAGGAAAACCTTAATTGCAAACACCCTATGCTAGCTATTCCACTCTGAATATCTCATAGATTGTGTACCACCAGAAGAGAAATTTAGCTCCCATTCATTTATAGTTATTCACCTTATTAAAAAGCAAATGTGCTTAATTGATTGTGAATAAGAGAATGACATGGCCCACACTGGATTGTGAAAGGTGATTTCTTCAAGCGCCTAACCACATCTGTGATACATGATGCTTGAACATGAGATCCTTAATGCCCACTCACTTAGATTGTAAGTAGGTTTTCTAAAGCAGTGTCCCATCACCCAACCCTGTAATTCTTGACAGGTGCTCGGTGCCTTTGGAGATCTTCCTTGTAGTCTACACCTACAAACTTTGGAAATTCTAATAGTTGTACTGACACTTTGACTTTTCTTTTGGGCTAAGGCTGGTTTGGTTTCTTTTAGTTCATATTAGGAAGGCTTGCTGTCACACAGCCAAGAGCATACGAGTTTCAATTCTGTGCAGAGTGAAACTGCAACTTTAGCTGAACACTACTAGAAACATAGAGGGCTTTTTGCCATTTTTTTTCTGGTTTTTTTTTTTTTTTTTTGGTTTTAAACCCAAGAAACGGGGGAAGGAAAATACAGCAATATTTCCCTTCAGAAGGCAGGGGTAAATTCAGAAGAGCTCAGCAGTCCAGAACTTCACAACTGTAATTTGATTTTTAGAGGTACAGAGAGTCACTGATTTACTAATAGAAGTTCTGATTTCCTTCAGATGTGCAAAATCTCTTTTACCTTCTGTGAAACACAAAGTAACTGAAAGCAGGAAAGTACCTACCATGCCATGTGCTAGGGGAGGACCCACTGGTAACAATGCATATATTTTGCCACCTCTGTGAGTGAAGAATATAATCTAAACTAGAGCAAGAGTCTCTATTTTATCTACTCTCCTTAATCTGTCATCTACAGGTTAGGGTTTCAGTTAGATGAAAATTGGGCTGGTGAACACTATATTTTCTTTCTTTTTTTTTTTTTTTTTTCCCCTCTTCCAAATGAAAACTTACAGAAAAATTATTTATTTATCAAAATCAGGATTCTGTCATGTTTATCTTACAGCTGGGTAGTTTACCTAAAGTCTTAAAGTCTTGCAGCAATGTCTGTTCTCTGATATGCTAACCTTCATAACAATAATTATGATAGCACCCCAGACACTCATGGCTAATATGACATTTAGTGTAACACTGCATAATTTACCCAGGAAATTATCAGACACAAGTTGAGTTGCTCAGTTCTTGAAATACATAATTTGACTGCAAACTGATGTAGACAGATGTACAAAAAGAACCACAGAGAGAAACGGACAGCAAAATTGAGGAAATGATAAGAAAATCATTTGCAGAAGCCTTAAAGGGCGTAAAAATGCAGGACTTCTGCTGACAGCAGTTGCAGAAATGTGTTTGCAGGCACTAAAAATAACTAAAACAATAAACAGAATACAACACTAGGGAAAATGGGCCTACAACGGCAGAAAAAGCTCTCAGAGCTCTGATGAGGGAGGAGACCCTCAAAGATCTGCACCAAGTTTAGCCAACCACCTACTGCACTGACATATGGCTGAAGGACCCACTAGCATCACAGACTTACCCACTTCTGAAAGCTGAGGCTACCCCAGTGCCAAGACTGACCATTTGGTGTTTATAACAGGTTAAAACTCTTTGCAGAAAGCAAAGGCATCTGGCATTCAAAGAACAGAATAGTGTTTCAGTTGGAAGGAACTCTTTCCACCAAATCTCACTAATACCAAATGAAATTGGCAGCTGACCGATTTCTTTTGACTGTGATGTAGTACATGGTACAATGCTATGTTTCAGCTTGTCTGAGAACAATGCTGGTAACACACTGATGTTTGAGATGTTACTATGTAATGCTTACCCGGATCAAGGACATTTCAGTCTGTCATGCTCTGCCAGTGAGGAGGGGCAGAAGCAGCTGGGAGGGAGCAGAGACAGGATACCTGACCCGAACTATCCAAAGGGGTATTCCCTACCACAGCACATCATGCCCCATATGTAAACTAGGGGGAGTTGGCTGGGAGCCACTCATCACTGCTTGGGAACGGGCTGGATATCAGTCAGCAGATGGTGACAATTGTATTCTGCATTACTTGTTTTTCTGGGGTTTTATTTGTCTGTTTTTCATCTTAGTATTTCTACTACTATTATTATTCTATTTAAATTTATTTCAATTATTAAACTGTTCTTAACCAATGGTTATATTTTCTGATTCTTCTTCCCATCCTACTTGGGGGTGGAGAGGTATTAGCAAGTGCCTGTGTGGTACTTATTTTATAGCTAGACTTAAACCACAACACCAACACTTCATCCTGTTTTTTTCTCATACTGCATGCATTGTTGTGCAAGCATTTCAGATATGCTTCTGAGCTTTCTGCGCTCCCAGAAGTGGTATTAATAGTCCCACTGGGATTGCCACCCTATGGCAATACCATGCGAACTCTGTTTACCTACTGCAGTCCTGTTGGCATCTGCTTCCCCCATAAGTCTTGGTTCTCGATCAGACCTGACAGTTTATGCCCAAAACCCTGTTTTCCCCATCAGTACAGGTGGATCTTGTCAGGCCCCAACATACCTTGCCTCTCAAAGGCTCTTCCATGTCAAACCCCCAAAGTTTTGGTGAAGACACCAGTCCTGAAGCCAAGTACCCTAGGCTTACCTGTTTCTTCTGAAGTCTCTCACCATTACTGAGAGGATTAAGGAAAACAGTACATGTGCTCCTGAATTTTTTAGCATTCTTCCTAGAGCTCTGAAGTCTCTTTTGATGGACTTTGGAGTTTTTATTTCAACATCATTTGTACCTATGTGAAAGAGCAGAAATGTATAGTAGTCTAAAGGTTGAAATATGTTCTTCAGACTTGTGGTGGCATTCCTAATCTGAGTCACTGAAAAGAGGGTCTGGCCCTCTTTTTCAAGAATGGGTACTTCTGTTCCACACAGGAAGGAATTCCCAACAACCAGAACTTGCTGGTTTTTCTTCTCATTGCTGGTTTTGTTACAAGTGGCTGGTCTCTCACCTTGGCAGGACTGCTTTGTGTGGGTTCTTCCTGGTGGTTTAGATTAGACATTAAGAAGTGCTTTACTGTGACTGAGCAAGACAGTGAAACAGGTTGCCCAGAGAAGTTGTGGCTGTCCCAGCCCTGGCAGTGTTCAAGGCCAGGTTGGATGGGGCTTTGATCCATCTGGTTGAGTGGAAGGTGCCCAGGGCAGAGACAGCCATCTGAATTTACCTCTAAATGCACAAAATGCAGTGGACACAGTAAGCTTAATTCTGTATATTCCTTCTGCTCTTTTCCCCACCTCAGCCTGTTAAATAGTTTAGTGGCTTGCTTACATCAATCTGCAAAGTAAGAGCTCTTCAGACAGTGTTAAATCAAACTTCCATTGAAATTTCAACATTGTGTCCCTTCTTTCATAACATAATGTGTACCAGTCTGGTGTGGTTAACCGTTCATCCTTATGTCCAAGACAGCTGGAGCATGATTTATGAGGAAGGCTCGCACAAGAATCAATGCCTGCATCTTTCCCTATTTGACTTGTGCAGGGCATGTTCTCAAAAAAATAATAATAATAAAAAAAAAAGAGTGATAAAACCCCAAACAAACTCTTGTCACAAGTAATTTGCAAGATTTATTTATACAACTTGTGTATAAGGAAACAATTCAGCATGTTTTTCTTGGTACTGAAGTTGTGATCTATAAAGCAACTGAATAAATACCATGCATTAGAAGTATTGTATACTGTTTGCACTGTAGTAAGCTCTGTACTTTGGCATAATTATGTAGTCACAGACTGGGGGTTAACAACTTAACTGCAAAGTAATGTTTTCAGGAGTATAGGTTAAATAATCTTACATTTAAAAATTGCTTTACCAAATAAAACAATATAAGTTCATTTTCTGTTGTATTACAACATATTTTTTAAAATTCAGCTGTAAATGAGGAATTTCCAAGAATTTGTGGCTGAACTTAACTCTCAACACAGTATCTTATATACCCTATTTCTGTATTCATCACAGAAAGTAGTACAGATGAAATTTTGTTTTCCTCATTTTAACATTGGAAAAAAACCCATACAAGAAAAAAATATTACTGGAAAATTATAAAGAAAAAATAGATTCATTCTCAGAGAAACAAAAAAAATTAGTCTATTTGATGACTGTCTTAAATGGAATGGAAAACCCCATTTTATAATACAATATTTTACCATTGTAAGTATACCCCAGAAGAAGCAAGGTAGGATGAAACAGGCTGTTCTTCATACAGCTCCACAGGAAAGTAGCATTTCTTAAGCACAGCAAATGCTTTTGTATGTAACAGCTATGATTTCAGGTAGGAAACTGAGTTTTCCCCATGATCTAGGTGCAGGAACACAATATGCACAAGCTCTTCCTATGTAGCAGGAAGACTGTAAATTTGCTGTTTGGACTTTGCATAGTGAAGCTTAACAACATTACCAGGAAAACGGCTATTTAATGATTTGTATGATCAATCAAGTAGTGTGAAAAATTAAAGGAAAAAAGCAAAATTTAAACCAAATTGTTGATGATTGAAGATTGGTTTATATTATTGAAACACATGAAATGGATCATCCTGGGAATACCTTATTCTTATCACATTAATCTTAAACTGAAGACAGTAACTTCACAGAATAGGTGTTAAGCAAACAATTTAATGTAATGAGAGCTTTACAAAAGAAAACAGCAGCTACATACATCTTGTGGAAAACAAGACCTTGAAGCATATGAAACAGTTAATACTAGGGAAGTGTCAACAGCTCCTTAAAATTAACATGAAGTTTACATTCTGTTAGGGCTTACAAAATGCTATTCATGGTAGTTAAATGTAACAAAACACAACAGCTGTTTGTTTGACAGATGAATAGATACAAGACACCCAAGCCTGCAGCATTTAGCTTAACCCAGAACATGATCTTATATGCATACATCTCATCAACTTTTATGAACAGTTTGTAGAGTTCTACCTAGAAAAATGGAGGCAGCAGCTCAGCAGAAAGCAAGGGCAGATACAAAAAACTTACACATGACTTCCAGACTCTCAAGGGAATTCATGATGTTTCTGCACAACTGAGATTTATTGCCCATTTACAAAGAACAAATGGTAATTACAAGACAAATAAAATAATTAAACCTAAAAGCTCTGGAATTGTACAAAGATACTAATTTCTTGTGGTTGAGATGCATTGTTAAAAACAACAGTGCTAGCTGAAGGGACCTTTGCAACAGTGCAATCTAACCTCCTACAGTTACAAGGGGACATGACTGAACAGGTAAGACACAGATTCACCATTATGTGTTCTTCGAATTGCCTCAGCCAAGATCATGGAAATGTCAATAAACTGAAAGAAAAATGAAGATGATAACTTTTATAGCATGCCAAGAGCAATAAACTATACCATTTAGAAGCATATGTACAAACACTCCATTTATCATTGTGCTCTCGTCCCTCTTCTAGGAATTAAATAAACATTAAAGCATTAAATACATAACCAGTATGTAAAAACTGCATTAATAGAAACTAAAAAATTGAGTAAGAAAGCATTGAATAAGATTGCTGCTGCACAGGCATACTGCTGAGACTTCTGGCACAGGGCATGCAGTCAAAAAAACTATTCCAGACATCAGATGGCAGTGTCCACTGGACACGAATATAGTTTAAGGGAAGTATACCTATTCTGGTTTCAATAAATACCAAATAAATCTTAACATTAAAAAAAATAATTCAGTGTTGCCTCAAAAAAACCTAAAACCCCACAAAACCACGACACAAACCACCCCAAAAAAAAACCCCAAACAAAAACCAAAACCCACAAAACCCAACGATCTTTTATGTTTTCCTCCACTCTGTAGTACAGAAAAACTCCAAAGGGGACACATGACTTCCCAGAACAGCCATGTACAAAACCTACTAACTTAAGTGAACTTTGTACTTTCATTTGGTTTTTTAAAAGAAACACATCGTTGTTATCTTGGCATTTTCTTCAGTGTATTTAAAAAATAAAAAATAAATAAATTGAAGGTTTCTGTGGCATCCACAATAACGTAGCTAACTTGAGCTCCTACATACAAATATAGTATGCTTAATACTGATTAAAAAACCCAACAAAACAAAAAACCTGAACAAACTAAAAACCCAGCCAGTTTTACATTTGCCACTCTTTCACAGATACACATACTCTGTTAGCTACAAATACCAAATATTTTCAGTATTCTATTGCACCACCCAAATCCCCTTAAAACAGTTCATAGGCATGTTTTAGCAAGATGTTCTGCAAACAATGTCTTTTAGAATATTATTTTGCTCTCAGGGCACAAATTCTAGCATTAGTGAACAGTAAAATACAAATCCAGAATTTAAACAGATGACAAACACTAGGGTACCTGAATTTTTGGGCAGTGTTTCATTTTCTCTTCTTGGGGGATTGTGTTAGTTACCACAACAGCCTCAAATGATGCATTATTAATCCGAGAAATAGCAGGACCAGAAAAGATGCCATGTGTAAGAATGGCATAAACTTTAGTAGCTCCAGCAGATACCAACCTGTAGAACATGAAGAAAAAGTATGCTGTCATGCCTGTTTACATACATGACTACAGATGAAGCCAGATACAAATCTCCATAAAATACCTTTTACACACAAATTCCTCCTGGAAACTACAGGAATATACAGGTATCTACAAATTAATTCAGAGAAGTTAAAACTTTTCACTCATATAAGGCTCACAAAAAACCCCTGCTAATTAAACAGCTCTTTCCAGTAGCAGTGATATTAATCTAAAATGCTGTACATATTAACACAAGATACAACTGAACACTGGGACAAGTTTTCTATCTTTATCAGGCAAAAATAAAATAGGTTTTATTGCAGTATTCACACGACTGTTGTGCCTGCCTTGTCCACCTTTGTTTTCAATTCAAACAATTCTGCTTGGAAAGAGTTTGAGGAAGAAGAAGTGTTAATAATTAAAAGCCTAGATTACCGCAGGGTTGTGGGAAAACATCCAAACACAGTGAAATGCAGCACAGGAGAAAAAAAAGTCTATATCCAAGAACCAGAACACCTTGTGGACGAATCAGCCTCTTAACTTGGTTTTGATCGAGCTCTCTGCCTCCAGATGCTCAGCTATGTCCTAGCTGCTTTTCTAGTCTTGCAAATGGAGACCTCAAAGAGTGGTATTTTCTAAGATCACATCCAAAGCACAGTAGGATAGGGGAAAAAAAAAAACCCAACTTGAACAGAACACACACAGCCCAAAACAAACAAACAAACAAACAGAAAATACCCATAACAAAACCACAGAAGCAATTTCATTTTGAATGACTCAACAGAATCAAAGTTTTCTGCTCATTCTCAGCAATAGGTTTAGTAGCTGCAATCTGCAAGGAGGATGCACTGTGACAGGGTGAGTGTGTACCAAGTTAAATGACTTGTTCTTTATTCTGTCCTCTTTCTAAACACAGATACTGTATTTCTGTACATATATTCTCAATTCCACAATCCAAAAGGGGACAGTGCTTGCCCACAGGACTACAACCTATAGACTCCAGGATCACAATTACTTCACGCTACAAAGGCCAGGCTGGGTTATAAGCATTCAAGCCACAGCAACCACATTCATCAGCTATCTGCAAGTTACAGTGTAGCACGACAGTGGGCCAGTTCATAACAACACTTACTTGTCTGCTGCATGGCATATTGTGCCACATGTGTCAGCCATATCATCAACAAGAATTGCTACTCGGTCTTTCACGTCACCAACCAAGACCATTCTGTCCACTTCATTTGCCTTTTTTCTTTCCTTATGAATGAGAGCAAATTCCACATTCAGTCTGTCAGCAATTGAAGTAACCCTAAGTTACGGGAAGAAATACAGCATATTTAGAAGATTATTTTAAAAGAAAAAGCAGAGCCATAGTGTGCATTTGTCATAAGCCACAGTTTTTATGTTTTCTGGGTTTGAAATTACTGCAGCAAAAGCTAAATGCCTGGATTTGAACACATTTCAGCTACACACAAGCTTTTATTGAACTGCTGCAATACCTAGTGACAGACACTTATTTAAAGTAGAGGCAGCCTCAATTGTAAACCTACACCAGTATGCACTGCAGCATTCTCTAACTGAAAATACCATTGCAGAAATGTGAAAACAAACCAAAGGGGAAAAAAGCCGAAGAATTTAATAGTGATTAATATTCCTTTTAGCAGTACTTGATAGTAACCCACTACCGTGCTTCATCAGTAATTCTCTCAGCAGACATCTGCTTGACAAAGATCTGTTAAAACTATTCAGGGTGACCTCTGGTGGCCAGACAAACCTCCAGTAACAAGCTGTTAAAAACTTCTAATTGCTTTTCTCACGTTTTTTAATATACCAGAGCTGGTGGGTACAAAGACACAGGGGTAAACAATACTGTGCTTTTTCTATGTTGGTGCAACCTTGCAGGCTGTCTTTTTAAAATATGTTTAGAATGTTATCATCAAGGTTATTAACATACACGGCTAATAGAGAACAGTTTTACTTCCTTACTACTGAAATACAAAGGTGCTGTTACAGTATTTCAACAACTGAGTGATAAACAAAAGCCCCAAGTTTTTTGGCATTTTTTTTCTGAATAATTGTGTAATTTCATAGCAAGACCTCAGTGAAGTTAAGATATTAACAGAATTTGCATCCCTTATTTCAGTCACAAAATTTAATAAGCTAGAAAAACAAGCAAATGGTAAAAAAAACCTCAAAACCCAGATATTTTAAATTACTGAAAGAACAGTTTTTAAAGTTTCTTTAATCCTTACAGATTTAAATTTTAAGACAAAATTTATTCACATTTTATTCACTTTTCATTAACCCAAATATTATTTTGAAGGGCTGCATGTTTTAAATAGAAAGGCCAAACCATTTTGCTTACATTACATTAATGGAAGCGAAGAAGCAGTTGTGAATTTATTGAAAGCAACATCCTTTCCCACTTCAAAACTGCTTGGCTGCATTACAACAGAAAGGTAGCAAAGATAGACTATGTTAAATACAGTGAAAGTGGTCCTCAAAAAATAAAGTGTTATTATCAAACTGGTAATATACAAATATTTGTTAGAAGAAAAAAATGCTATCTTCTGATTTGAATTCTAAGCAAAGGCTGTATTTAGTTAAAAACAAATAAACCTAAAACAAAACCACAAACCAAACCAAAACCCCCCAACAACAAAACCAACAAAACCCCAAACAACAACAAAACCCAACAAAATCCCACACCAAAAAAATGAAAACTACAGTATCCAGATAGGAATGAACAAAGAAATTTAATTGGCTGAGCTATATGGATTTTAGAATGTTTTCTATGGTGTTTCTATTCTTCACATCCTTAACTTGATTCATCTAAACAGGAACAGCTACAGAATTCTAAGCAGTCCTACTTCCCTATGAATTACTGCAACCTGAACTGGGGAGACGCTTTTTAGCAGGGCGTGATACAATAGGATGAGGGGAAATTATTTTAAACTAAAAGATGGGAGATTCAAGCTGGATGTAAGAAATTTTTTTTACGAGGGTGATAAAAAGGTTGCCCAGAGAGGAGGTGGATGCATCATCCCTGGAGACATTCAAGTCCAGGTTGGATGTGTTTCTGGGCAACCCGATCTAGTTGAAGATGCCCCTGCTCATTGCAGGGGGGTTTGACTAGATGACATTTGAAGGTCCCTTCCAACCCAAACTATTCTGTAATTCTATGAACACTCACAACAGACGAAAAGACTTCAACTAAAATCAAATTATGAGTGTTCCACATTTTTCCCCAATGCTATATCCAAACACCTAAACTACTATGGGGTTACAGGATTCTTACTTCATTTGTCTTCTGCTTTTAGAAGGAGCGTGACCAATAAAACTTGAGAATAAGCATTTTGCCTTAGTGGCAAGCTTCATCACCTCACCAGCCAGCCTGGTTCTCCATTGGTTTATACTCACTAGATTACCAAATAAAAGGGAGTCTGCTAAATGAGAAATGCATGCTGTGAATGGAAAAACACACCAATGAATTACCCTTTTTACTTTCACCTTTTACCACTCAAAACTTCACTTCCTTTTTCCAGTATTCATAGTGCACAATTTGGGGTCAATAGGTTTACAGCTGGAATGCAGTAACAAAGAAAAAAAAAAGAAACATGACTCAAGCAAGCTCTTACCTAAATGCCAGCAGGTACAGTGGGGATAGGCCATATGCTTTGACAGAGAAGAGAAGCTTAGGCAATTCCAGAGCGAAGCAGGAAGAGGTGCAGCAACTGGACTAAAGAAGCAAGCAGCAGGAAAAATCTCTTCCCTCCTGCGGAGGGATTCAGCTAATGAGGCCATAGCCAGGGAAAGAGAAAAAGATTTTCTTTAGAGTACGGAAAGCTCCTGGGTGTTTTCAAGCATGAACACAACGTTGGAAGAACTAGCTTTGTTATTTTTACAATGCAGTTTGGATTAATCAGTGATGTCTCATCTATCTTGCATAGCTGATAGAAGAATGAACATAAACTACTTCATTAACTACTAGCTATATGGGAAACTAATATTTTTAGGCTTGTATAGTACCTTTTTGCACCACCTGCATCAGGTGAAACTATGATACAATTTCTCCACTCCAAAATGTTCTCTTTAATCCATTGCAGCACTGCAGGTTCTGCATACAGGTTATCTACTGGAATGTCAAAGAAACCCTAGTCAAAAAGAAAAATTTAATGAATATATGTTTATGTTTTATCTGGAATAAAGATACAGGGAAAGAATCAAGCCTTTGCCTTTCACGTATAGTAGAGCTTTAATTAGTATTTCATACTGGTCTAATTCTGCACTATATTACTATCAAATGCAGCAGAAGTTACACAAATATTAAGGCCTTTAAAAATTTCACCCAACAGTAATGAAATAAAGAACAGCTGTTCTCAAATGACATAATAATCAGAAAAGACAAGTGCCTGAAGGTAGCCAAGTTCAAGTTATGAAAAGCTCTCAAAAAATTCAGTGAGTATTTAACTTCCATAAATTTAAACAGCTTGATGGGCACAGCAGTATTTCAATATGGGCTAGCTAGCATTACTTGAACAGCAAAAATGGAATCTCCTACATTAACCTTTCAGACACTAATTCAGTAGAGCCCCTAGCCACAGTTATGAAGAGCTGATAGGTACCTGGATCTGAGAAGCATGCAAGTCCATGGTGATGATGTGATCAGCCCCTGCAACTGACAGCATGTTAGCAACAAGTTTTGCAGAGATTGGAGCACGACTCTGGGAAATAAAGCACAAATGTTTAAATGTAAACACTATTTCAACTAGATGCAAGGAGCCAGAAATTTAGCTACTTTTACTGATTTTCTCCTTTAGAATATCTGGAATCTAGATATGGAGAGCTCCAGAACTTTAGCCAAACTAGTCTGTCAATAGCTAATTTTGCTACCGGGGTTTCAAAACTCACTAGAACATTTAAGAATATCTAAATCAGTTTGCACTGTCTGCCTAATAATGCTTTTTAGTAATTAGACTGACAAGCAGATAAATTGGACATACAGTTTCCAATTTCTTCTATTTAAAACTTTCAGGTAGCTTTCCCATAGCAGAAAGTTGGATAATCTCCATTTCTCTTAAGTTACTACCCTACATTAACACCCAATTCTTGAGCAACTATAACTGCTTAAAAACATTGCCAAACCCAAAGATTGAAGGCAGAGTGAACCCAACTTTTGAAAATAGTGCTTTAAAAGAGAATCAAGCATTTCTTCATGATACAGTAAACGTTGTAACAGACCCATGTTGCCACGGGTCTTCTACCCCAGCCTATTTATTGATTCTTTTTTTGCTAATTGAGGCTTAACTGTTGGATGCAATTATGAGTCTAGAATTCCCAAAAGAGACAGGGGGCAAGGGGATGAAAAAACCCCATAACAACCAAGTAAACCAAAAGAAACAAAACCCAACAAACTAAACAAAACAGAAAAGCAGAAAGAACACCAACAAAAATATATTTAGCAATGTTAATGGCAATGGCAAGAGCTTTTTTAGAAGTGACTAGGATGCAGAACAAAGAGTAGCATTAAAAAAAAAAAAAAAAGAAGAGAAAATGGAAAATCATGACTGGAAGATACTTCACTTTTTTTTTTTAGCAACTATAAAGCTTTCTCATATTTTTTTCTTTTAAGCTCTAAAACCAGCTGTGTGTTCCTATGTTTAACAGTTTTCTCTAACCAGAAGTACTAAACAAAACCTCCTGTTCTCTTCTTGCTAATTTTTAAATAAGGTTAATAGCTGGCAATAACATTAGCATGAAAGCAGAACTGCAATTCAGAGGTTCCATCACATTGTCAGACTTCGTTTTCTGCTGGCATAGTAGTCTCTCCTGCTTCATCTCTTTATCAAATAGCCTCATTTAGCCTCCTAGGAACCCTTTTTCCCTCCACTCCATACACATAATTACAGAGTATCTCTGCTGCCCCTCCACTGATGCTCAAGGGCAAAACCTAAAATAAGCTGAACCACTGCCAATTTAACCTGCATGCTTTTCTCCCCGTGTCATATCAGAGCCAGTATTTTCCTCAAAACTTGTGTTAGTTTAGGTGGAAACTCAGCATTTCCATTTCAACCTGCAGATTGCCAACATGCTTTCAGAAAAGCAAGTGAGATAATGCAGTCTTTCTTATGGCTGGATTAAGTTTATCACCATCAGGACAGAAATTCTTCATTTTGAAAACCATCCTTTTCAGTTTTTGTATTTCATAGAACAACACCATCATTTAGTCTGTTTAAGATGCACAGAAGATATGCAACAACTAGCACTTCTCTAGATGTCTGCAATTCAGATTCATATAGCTTCCGTAAGAGCTTGCTATCTTCAGCATGGACTGTTTTCCAGTTACTAAAGACTATGCTGCCCCTCATTTAAATTCAGTTCTGTAAGGTTGGCCAAAGCTTTCTGGATATTTCTATTATTAATAGTAAATATTTTGTTCACACCACTCAAATTCTTGATCACTTCGGCTCGTCTTAGCAGTACAAATGGACATTTTTAAGCTGGGCTTTAAAATCTTCTCAAATTATTGGCAACATCTAATAAAATAAAAATTTAGTTTCTGCTTTTTTGATTCTATCAGTGTTCTCTTACTAGCTTTTTGCAAAGATCTGTTTTGATGTCGGAGTTAAACTGGACCAACTGGTGATGCTGAAACTACTGGTTGGCTCCCCTGCTTTTCCCATCCCTTCTTCCAACGCTATATACTTCTACCACTTCCCTTGTGCTGCACACTGGGACTTGTCTGAACCCACAGCAGCCAGATGAGACAGCTCAAATGGAAGGGAAAAGAATATGGCAAACCAGAACCACCCTCTCCAGCAGAAACAAGTAACTAGGTCAGGCTTGCTGCTGAAGGCAGATTACTTCTTCCCAGAATGTAGTTTGCCATTTCCTCGCCATCCAGCATACTGAATTTTGCTTCTATTTTTTTTCCTATTTCTTTCCAATGTGAATACCGCTTAGTTTGTCTCAAGTATCAATACCATGAGTATCACGAATGCAAAAAATTCAAAACAAAATACTTTCCTCCATCAAATACTAATGAATACATTACCAGTTGGTACTTCTTTCAGTTGCTGGCCTTGCAGGCTGCCTTCCCAGAAGGAAGAACTTGAAGGTTTTACCACTAGGTAACTGGTTTTAGCAGATATGCACACGTCACAGATTGCCTATGTGTTGGTGGACAGAGGGTCTTGAAAGGAAAGATAGCCAGACACCAACACCTGCTTCTCAAGAATGGGCTAATAGGAGATTAAGACAAATGAAGTTTGCAGCTATCTGACAGTTTCTTTTACACAAAATTGTGCATTAAAAGAAAAAAATACACCCACACAATATGTTCAAAAGGATTTCAGATTTGATTGCTTGCACAGAAAATAAATTTTGTCCTACAGTATGACCCAAATTGTAGATTATTTTAAAACCAAAGGTTTTAAACTATATTTATGGGAACCTCAGATAACCTAGCCTTGTTACTCAAACTTAGATGGCAAAGGTATATAAGAACTCAAGATTTTCTTCTGATCAAAGAGGCAAGGACACAGAGATTCACAATTTTCATGTTTCATTCTTTGTCACAAGTTAAGATTAGTTGCAGAATAATTAGTGTGAAACACAACATTACATTATGCACAGAAGCTAAATTGTAAAAACCAAAAATCACCGAGTTTTTGGTTTCCAAGGAAATTCCCCACTTAAAAAGTTATACAAATGATTTCTCCCTTAGTGATGCATTAGAAATTTATTTGTGATTCTTATAATTACCAGGGGTGGGGGAGAATCTACAAAGCTAATATGAACAACCTCACAAGAGCAACCATGCAAAGGACATATAGCTGAAAGTAAAAATTGTTCAAGATTAAAGCTCTCTTGCCTTTAAACATCTTATTAAATTGTCTCGCTCAAAATGAATCCCATCCATCCTGAACAAAACAAAACAAAAACAAACAAAAAACCCCCAACAACCAAACAAAAAAAATTAAAAAAATAATTAAAAAAAAAATATCCATGAACCCCGAAGATTTATAACTGGAACTTCCACTTCCAGGAAAGCCAGTTGTGAAGTGGATGGGTACTGAATGTTCACTAACTTATTGCCAAAATTTTTTGTTTAAAAAATGAGATATGCTTTGATGCTTCAGAAGTTGACAGCCATTATCTTGAATGCCCAGATAATTTTTTAACTAGAAGTTAGGAGATTTCCAGTAGCAAATTATTCCACAGGGTTACTGTCATGGCCTAGGCGAAACACAGCTGAAATCAAGAAGTGAAACCAAAATTGTTCCTAGCTATACATAATGTAAATAGTAAGTTTCACCCGTTGTAAGGCCATATTAATGGAAATACATACCGTTAGATTTAAAAAAAAAAAAAAAAAAAAGGATACCTACCCAACGCTCCACGGACCCCTTCTACAAATCAAAAAAACAAAGTTACATGAGCTGTAAAACACCAAACTCGCCTGTCACTCTACTTCTAACTAAGTCAAAGGCATCTCTGCAGCATCCTATGTAAGTGTGTCCTGCCCATGGCTTGGAAGGTTAGCATAATTAGAGGATGCATAAATGCAGCTATGGCCAAAGCACGGATACACCTGAGCTATTGTTAAATTAGCTAGCTTGTGTCTCAAAAGTATTCTGGTTTACGGCAGTACTTGATTGCATCCAAAGTAATTTACCAACTTTTCTATGATTTTCAGTAAGCTTTTTTTAATTTTTGTTTTTAACCTCTGTTTCTCATTAAAGTTAGTTCAGGTTTAATGATAAAATTTCCAGAGTAGATTACACAGGTTTTGTGCAGAACATGATTTTTTACTGCAAGGCCCTTTCCTTAGATAAACAAAGAGCTTTTTCATTGTTCTCAGCAATCATAGCTGCAACAGAAGGATGCATAATAAAGGGTTATTTCAAGCAGCAAGGACTCAGTCTATTTAGTTCTTTGTGGATTAAACTCAAATTCAAAGCAGAAAACAGCAACCAGTTTAGTGAAGATCATACTGCTTTACTTCATAGTTAAGCAGACTACAGCAATATCTTTCACCCGAGGGAAGAAAAACTGTGCACAACCATAGCAAGAAAATGGCTGGCACTTCACTGATATTTCAGGCAGCACACAACTTGTGCACTCAACATGGGTCAAAGACCAAATGATGTGATGCAATTAGACAGCAAGCAGGAGGAAAGATCTCCCTGTCAATAAGCTGCCCAATGTTGACAGCTATATTATAGCTTATTTTGCAACATGGAGGTCAACTACCAAGGTTAATTTCCAAAGATGGCAAACATTTTTTCAATTGCAAAACAGAGGTTAAAAAAAAAAAAAAAAAAGAAAAAAAAGAAAAAAAAAAACCAACCAAAAAAGAAATGGCATGCCTAGAATTGCAGGAGAAAACAGTGACACCCAGCGAAGAGTCTGGTGCAATGTTCAAATTCTGTTAATCAAAAAAAATCACTTTCATCAGCTATCCATCTTCTGATGGCATTTCCAAAAGACAAAATGCTCCTGGGTGGCATGCTTGGCTATCACACTGTGGGTTTTAAGTGTCTTGGAAGTTTGCCGCATGGATTTTGGGTAACCTTGACAAGGCATAACCTAGGTGCATGGAAATCTTGGAACATAATCAGCTTTTTCCCACACCAAGAACTCATAGGATGGGCCAGCAGAATCTTCCAGTATTAATTTGGCAATCAAAGCATGGTGATGTGTTCTCCTTCCCTTTCAACAAAAGGTTTATTTCTTCCTTTTCAAGCTCTTCTGATAAAAAGTAGTATTTCAGCTCTCCTGATCGAGGGAGAGCATTATTAAATACAAAACACAGGAAAAATGAAGTTCTCAAAGATGTAAACAAAAAATAGGGAGCTACTGTCTAACTCCTGAATTCTGCTTTTGGAAGTATAGAGAGGAAGTCTTGATAATATTAGTATGGTATTAGATAGCCTGCACTTAAAGAATGAGTATATCAGAAAGTAACTTTTCTCTGTTTAATTTTGTTGTCAGACATCACCAGCTGAGCACTACATATACTGTAATATCTGCTATTATTTTTAGCTCCTGCATTACTTTTCAGTACTGTTATGTATTTATACAAAACAATATAAAGAACAAGAGAAAGCTTTCAGGATGCTTTGCTTGATGTCCAAAGTGAAAGGGAGGGGGCTATTTACAGGAAGTAGAGAAGAGCTGCAATTTTCCAAAAAGAAAAAAACACTGCAATCCTACCTTAAAAGCCAAATTCACTTTTATTCTTTTAGTGTTTTCAAGCAAGATCAGGCAAAAGCACATTCACATAACATATTACAAGTTCTCTGTGTACATATATATATCTAGATATAGACAGATATCAGAGATAAAAATGTTTAGTTCCATATTTTTTTAAAATCAAACTAGCTTGCCACAGAGTTTGTTACTGGGTTACCAACTTGGCTGAAGTCGTATAGTCATCAGTTCTGGCAGACCAAATTCAGGAAAAAGGCACTAAGATCAGATGGATATTTATGGGGTTTACATACAATTTGTGGTCTGCATCAATAAAAATGAAAAAAAAAAATTTATCTGCCTTGCAGCAAAAAGTTTTTATTAATTAATGCACTGCAGATTTAATCGGCTCATTCCATTTGGCTTTCTGTTTAACCATATATCATAAACCCCATCTAGATAATTATAACAGCACTTCAAATTAAGGTTTTCATTCCATGCAATTAAAATGTTTAAAAGGGTGTGCTCTTTTCATACACAGAGGTTAAAAAAGCCCCAAAACAAACTAGGAAAAGCAAGAAAATCAATTATATAAGGTGAGTTTTGCTAGCAGAGTACTCTGCAATATACCACACATAGGATTTAACTACTTTTTCAAACTGAAGCCATATCAATTATCAAAACACAAGCAAAAAAAAAAAAAAATTGTCTCAGTTCATTCACCTATATATGAAATAATTTAACATTTTACCAAAAAGGATGAAAAAGCCAAGTAAATCTTTCAAATCACTTAAATATTTATGAAAATAGGTTTCATCTCCAAAAAAAATTTCAAGTGAACAAGCTGAAAAAAAGCATTCCAAAATGACCCAGTTCTTGCCTACCTTATCTTTCTTATCTTGCCTGGCATATGGAAAACATGGAATTACAGCAGTCACTCTGGAGGATGATGCAATCTTGCAAGCATTGATCATGATAAGCAGTTCCATTAAGTTGTCATTTATTTCTCCACAGCCGCTCTGGATGATATACACATCTTCTCCTCTCACACTTTCACCAATCTCTACACTGAAAGAGCAGGAGATGACCATTTAAACACTTGAATTACTGGAAAAACATTACTAAAGAACAGGAAAAAAGTTTTATTTTAACAAATTTCTATAGGTTTCTGCCCATTTAGCGTAACTTTTTTTTTTTTTTTGCAATTTGGATAACTCTCCCCTTGATGCAACGTTTATTTCAATATAAGCCAGTCTAAAATTTACTTCAGCCTAAATATGGTATTCATAAGGTCCACACCAACCGACATGTAATTTATGGCTATAGTACTGATGCAGCTCACATCTTTATTAAATTTTATACTGCCTTTCTGTTTTGTTTCGTCTGTATGTTCTGTGTGCTTGCCATTTCCCAAGAAGATGGCCACTTAAAGAACAACCTAGAAAGTACAGAAACAGGGCCAGCTTTGAAGTATTAAGTGCTGCCTGTATCAAAACTTCTCCTTAAAAAGGGCAATTATTTTTCTATTATAATTAAGATGTTACTAAATTCAAGAAACTACTGCATTTTACAAGACAGAAGTAAAACTACACCTCAAAACCAGAAGTCTAGTTATAATGTATACCGTGATGTCAAAGTAAATTACTTTTAAAAAAGAACAACCAATAAAATAGAGAAAAACAAAGAGGTCTGCTCATCAACAGCTCACAATACCTCAATTGTTACGTTGCATCAGTTTTTCTATTTGCTCTTAACTGTGCTTGCATACTGCAGTTCCTTATGATAGTATCTAAGAGTTACTTTGTTCTACAGACTTCAAGGCAAATTCTGGCACAGTTCACTGCTTTCACCACAGAAATAAAAAATTAAATAGATCTTATAAATAAACAGGAAAATTAAAACAAATCTGTTGAATATGGATTCTTTTTCAATTCCAGACCCAAGCAAGATAAATCAACTGTTGAACCACATTAAATTTTCATACCTTTTACTCCAGAAGTTACACAAACCCAGCAGACTGATCTTCCTTTTTTCCTAAATCCATGCACAGTGTACAAGAAACATAGAGAATCCCCAAGTAATGAGACAATCAGACCTTTCAAACCCGTGCTCTACTAAGTTAGTCTTAATAATTAAACACTAAAATATGTTGGGCCCTTATTAGAAGTTTGCATCTTTACCCAAGACACAAATAAGCAAAAGCTTCTAGCTGGAAACTATCCAAACAGCCCAGATGTGGGTCATTTCTCTGACTATTCACAGTCCTTCAGTGCTGAGGCCTGTTCTAGTCAAACACAATCTGAACAACTTTTGTTTACCAGCTTTCAGGGTGCTGTGTAAGACTCATTAACTTTCAAAAACACTAAGACAGAAAACAGAAAGGAATTTACTGCTTAAAAACATCTTAGTGATATGCGAACATTTGATTTATTACCTTCAAGATAGTTGAGCCCATGCTCCCATCCCCCTTATATGACTCCCCTGCACTCCCAAACAAGCCATAAAAAGATCCTGTCTTATTTTTTGTCCTTAATGAAACACATTTTTTGCCTAATAATGCTACTAGCAGGTTTTTTTAAGGCCAAAATAAAGCAAACGATCTAGCAAATGCCAGGAAGGACAGAGGTGGTCAGGGACAGTGTCATCTACAGGTATGTCAGTGTTAATCCAGGAAACCTTTTGGAGGTTTCCATCTTGGCAAAGACAATATTTTTGGTTACAGAACTGTTACTTCCCTATTCAATTTTTTGATCAACAGAATAGGGCTGTTCAGAGAAAACCATTTCAATCAAAATATGTTCTTCGTTTGGTTTCCTTAGTGACGCTTAAAAAATTTTGGTCAACATAACTTAAGTTCAGCAAGACATGTAAGTATATTCCATGACTGAAATATACTGGTCAGGCTTAATTAGAAACCCTACCAAAACCAGGTCTGGTATTGGAATATCAGAGTTCCACTTCTCAGAAGAATAAGCAAAGCCAGATAAACAAATAAATAGAGAAACCTGACATTGTTTCCGATCACACAAATCCAGCTTCAAGTGAAGCATCTATCCACTACCTTAAGGAGACAGCCTCGAACATCATTACAGATTCAAGGTTATCACTATGAGTGCTCTGAAAAATGATAATTGTCACTTGTCTCAGACCAGCTTAATAACAAGTGTTGTCACATACCACGCCTTAGGAATAGGTACAAAGAAGAACACCACCAGATGCAAAAGCTCCATGACACCTCTCTCAACCCAAGACTGTGAAGTTACTCTCCAGTTCTGGAAATTAACTTAGAATCCATTACAATGAAGAGAAAATAGAAAAAGACTAAGAAAAAAACCCCAAATTAATTTTCAGGGGAGACTATTACCGGAGTGACAAAGAAGGGCAGAACAAGATCTTAGTATTTAGAGGAAAAGAAACCAACCTAACCATTATTTTTCATAGACACATGTAACAGGAAAACTTTGCTGAATGACAAAAATACATGATCTTACTGATTGTTATATACACAAAGAACACTAAATTATAACACTCAGAGTTGTTTTGCTCCTTTAGAAACCCAGTGATTTCTAAGCATGCTGCTAAGAAATACCAGGTATTTAGAAGGTCAGGGAATATACTTTGAGATAAATATAGAGCTGGTTAATACAATGGACCTGAAAGGATGCTTCTTCCATTGCCATTAACTACTATCTTTTCAATGACCTTGGGCTAGCAATGACTTTTTGATCTTGTAAAGAACTTTGAAAATGGAAATGCTTTTACTTTCTCTCTTGGTGCATTTGAAAAAATTTTGGTTATGCATTTCAGGCCAGAACAATATTTGGCACACAGGATCATGAATGTATGTATATATGTATATATAAATACCTTCTCTAGCGCGCATGTAAGTCATGTGCAGAATAAAATAAATTACTCTTAAATTAATACTTGCATAGCACTGAGGAATAACCCAGCTAAAGGTGCCAGAGAATAGCATAACGTAATTATTGCAAAAAGATCTTCTCCCAGTCAACTAGAGACAGCAGTGCAACAGTTCAGTATCTCTAATTGTCAACCTTCTCAAAGATTGGTACTGAGAGGTATTACATAGACTCAACCAATGACACAGAACTGCTTATTTTACCTTCATCAAGCTACACAGTAAAAGGTAACAAGTCATTGTGGTGCAAGTATTCCATCAGACATAGCCCATACTAAGCACACTGGGACATTTTTCAATGTTTTATTGTTGTTGTTGGGTTGCTGTTTGTTTGTTTTGTTTTGGGAAAGGGTGGTTTGGGTTTGGAGCTTTGCCTTCCCCCCCGTTTTTGTCTTCATACATTCAGCTATAAACAGACAACCACTGAAGGGCTATAAACTACACTTATCAGTTATCTGAAGTATTGTGCCTCAAATAACTATTAGAGCACACTAACCTAGCAGCAGTCGAACTGTTTGCCAGTTATTAACATTACTACTAAATTCCATTTGGAACATCAGTATCCTGGCCAAATTAGCTGTTTGAGGGGGTTATTTAAACAATTTCACATAGTGAGGACACAAAGGAAGGACACAAGAACAAGCTCTTGCCTCAAGATTAGAATTTCTGTTTGTTTTATGCAATTTAATCAAATTCAGCTATTTGGTAACTCAGTTTAAATAAACTTCTCATTTAAGAAGAGTAAACAGAACCCGCACATTTAAAGCCCTGACACCACACAACTGTGCTTTAAAGTAAAAATTACAGAAATCAATAGCCCGAAGAAGTAATTAATTTTATTTGAGCCAGTTGCTTGGAATCCTCAAGTACAAGGCTCTAGCTAAGAAAGATAAAGCACAAGACAGGACATGATGAAAACCAAGATTCTGTGTTGGTGTCTACCTTCATCTTGCAAAGGCTGATTTGAGAGTTCAATTTAACAGGTAGAAACTTGGTTAGATTAATTGCCATGAAACTACGGATAAGGCTCAAAGCCCACTCATGTTACAAACATATCTCGGGAGCTGAAGCATCCATTAAGAAAAATTCAAAATCAGAAGCAACAGCAGGCTGAGCTCCTTCTAAGCCAGATTTATAGTACACTCCCAACAGAGCGTACATTTGCTTTCATTTTAAAAACAAAAAATCGGTTGTGGGGAAGCAGGGGAATAAGTATGCAGAGCCAGACTAAAATGATGAATAATGTAATTCCATAGATATAATCCTGTTCAAATCATGCATTTAAAAAGGCTCTAGGTACCTCTAAAAATAATTGCAAGAGATTAAGCTTCTAGCCATAGTTACAAAAAGTAAGATTTCACAAGCAATTTAGGTGCCAATAAAGTAAATGTGTTCTTCAGGCACTTTTAATAACGAGAGAAGAGGCCAGAATTTAAAGTCACGAGTCCTTATACAGTGTGCAAAAAGTATCAATATCTCAAAAGTGATAAAAAACCCCACATACTGAATTTGCAATTAATTGAAACCCAGCCAACAGAAAGCCCTAAGCAATGGTGCGTGCTTGACCCCTTACCTTTGGGAATGCGTTTTGCAGAGTAAAAGTCTTTTAGCACAAGACCTCCAACTTCGTGGGCAAATAAAGATATATAATAAAGTGGTACCAGCAAAGCCAAAAACAACAAACAAAAATGCCAGAACTGGTTTTAAGTCTACAGGAATCCCGAAACTCCCAGCACCCATCGTCTCCTCACAGTTCCATTTTAATACTTCCAAGACCACCACCCACTTAGATCTCCATTGACAACTGCCCCATTCTAATGGTGGGCACTGGCATGGTAAGCACCGCAAGATGGGAAATGCTGTCTTACCCTCCACTCTGTCACACTGCTTGCCACCACAATAGGAAAACACCTTCACTCAAACACCTCTGGGTTGAGCTACATGCAGTCTGAAAGGAACCCTCAAAAATTCTGAAGCAAAGGTCTAACAAGTCTGAAGGCATACACAGTCTTCAAAGGCTGAGTACCAAACTGTGCAGCTAAGGATATACGGGACATGTCAGCATTACCCACAGGAGCAATTTTTTGGTTTTATATTTCAAGCATTTAGCATTTACTTAAAAAGTGCACAGGTCAACAACGTGAAGGTCTCAAACCAGAGGCTTTGTATTTTTGGGCCTTTTCTGATTGAGAGCTACAGTGTGGTAAATGGTCATATTTGCTGCATCTTCAGTTCCCTATGAAAACAAAGTGCGTGCAACCCAGGAGCAATTTTTATCTTACTCAAGCAAGCTGGTAACATCTGTTTCCCCAGCCTCCCATTGCTCACGACAGTGTAAGCAAGCAGTGACTGAGGGAAACAGCTGCCTCCACTGCGACAGGGCAAGAGCACAACAGCCCTGGTTGTGAGTCTCTTAGTGGGTGGGTAGTATGGAGACACTTCACACCCAAAACGTCCCTAACACCTACCATCTTCAGCTGACTTAACACTAGTGTATGAACTGTGCTTTGCTTACTCCACAATTAGAGGTCTGCCAACACCATAACCATATACTCCAGTGAGGGTAATACAGCTTATGGCACTTAAAGCAGCTGAACCCAAAGGAAGCAGGGTACAGGATACATCGGTCATGCCTCTTTCAAGGCAACTGCAGTAGAAGAGTTGGAGTATGATGACGGGGACATAGGAGAGAAATGTTACAGCCAGGTGCCAATCTATGCATCACTGATATATAGCACTGATACCAATGTTTCCAGGTTTGTTGCTGTTCCACACCCCCCACCCCCCTCCCCCAAATATTTAGTCCATAGAAGAAACAGTTTTCATTACCCAACTTTGTGTGAAATACAGGCTCATGTCCATCCCTGTAAGATTTCTCCAAGGAACCATCAAACATTTTTTCCTATCTTCCAAGATAAATTTCAATCCAAGAAACCAGTTTTATTTACTTACAAACAAATAGCCCTCATATCAACAACACAGCACTTCCCATACAGCAGTGTCCCTTTGTAGTCAACCCATATTTTCCTCTAAAAGCTGAATGGCATACACTTAAGTCAATGCTCCAGAAACAACTCATCCTCAGCAGCTAAATAAGGCTGCCTGTAGGCAGCATCCAAATTCACGTGTGTCAGGCAGGGCTTTAATTCCCTTTTTCATGGCTCTGTCAAGAAAATCTACAAAAAGGCTCACTTCAGCCAGCGAATCTGATAAGAAGCCCACAAGAATGGATAGGAGCACTATGTGTGTAAGAGGACACTGTCTATGACTCCAGTTTCTCCATTTTGAAAATAACAAGTATTTCAAGAAGAGATAAAATAGTCTTTAAAGAAGCAAGCATACTATATACTGAAAGAAATCTTTTTTAAATTAGATGTGTACATTCAGTTACATTTTTTTATATCAGCTGGCTTGTCAAAATGGCTGCACTGGGATTAATTGTGTATTAACTAAAATTAAATGCAATCTGAAATTACTTGGGGACAATTCTGTGAAAAACTTCAGAGCGTTTATATGCTTCTGTTACATGTCTGTCAAAACAGAGCTTCATGATACTGAGGCTACAACAGCCTTCTACATGCCTGTTTAAAGACTTCCATTCCTTTCCTCTTCCTCCAGCCTGCCAAACTGCCAATGACGGTTGCTTGTGGGTTTTGAAGAAGATAAATTGATTGAGCCCCCACTACAGCAGCCCTGCCATTTTACCAGATAAGTGAAAAAGTGGTGCCACCCTACCATTACACTGGCTGGCACTTAATTGACACACAAGCTTTGAATACCAAGCAGTTATCTTCCACAACCACATATTATTGAGGGGCTCTCTTACTGCTTTACTTAGGGCTGCTTGACTTTGACAGTCAGTTGAACAAAAGCATTTCAATACAGTTTAGATGGAAGAGATTAAAAAAATAATAATAAAATGGGGCAGCAGTTGTGTCTCGCAGCAATTTTCCTCACTTTTTCTAGCATAGAGATTGCACTTCTCTGTTACACACCTGTGAGAATACGGAATGCTTACATCAGAAGACAACCAGGATATTGCTGGATATGCTAGTCTCGGTACAAATTAAAAAGACAAGTCTTCCATTTTACGTTCTGGAGTTGGGAATATACCTGTCCATTTAGCTACAGTGCTTGGCAGTGGGGGTGCTATCCCTGTCTAACCTCAAGGTACACAGCTTCAGTTCCTCAAACACGTGTCTACTAAGTACCAGGACTGAGTGCTTAAGCCCATTTGAGTTGAAATACAATGCAAAACACTTAACAACTCTTCCCCCAAGTCTGTTCTGCAAGCCAGGCTAGCTGCAGTTCTCAAGTGAAGGGTTTCCAGACAGAACTCTGACAAGGATTTAGCCCTGGGGCTGCACAGATTTATCCATTTGCACATAATTTACATTTAAGAGAATGCAGCAAACAGCAAAGCAGAATTTTTAACGAAAGGTGAAGCTTCTCTGCAACTTGCTAACTGAACAGATCTGACAAGGCAAGAGTTTGTTGACCCTCAGGCCCAGGCTTATCTGTTTGCACAGGGGTTTGACCGAGTGCCATTGGGAAGGTTTGAGGTTCTCTGAGAACTTTAATCAGGTTCTAGTATTCTGCAATACTGCAAATGTATTTCATAATGTCAATACACTTGTTTATAAATTTAAACGTGAAAAAAAAAGAGGGGAAAAAAATAAAAGACTGGATTATATAGCAAGAAATAGATTTTGGCTTACATACATGCACAAAACTTTGCCCTGCAGACTGAAAAATCCAGATGCTTCAGCATAAATATCTTACCAACTTTAGCTGTAGTATAATTTCAAATATACTGTTGATGAATTCCCTTATTACTATTGCCCTTTTTTTTTCCCCTGATTAAAATCATTAGTCCACAAAACTGGAAGGCCAACACTCTGAAATAATTGCTAAGGATACTGAAAAGATTACCCACTTGAAAACACTATATATATAGTTTGTACAACTACACTTGCTGAATGGGAAACAAGAGCTTCATTTCAGAATGTAGAAGTGTGAAGTTGTAAAAAGAAAAAAAAAAAAGAAAACAAACCCAAACACTTAATGATTTAAAGTGTTAAGGCATTTTAAGTTAAGGAAAAAAAAAATAGGGAAAAAAAGACAATGTCAGCGTTGCAACAGAAGCAGCCAGAAATAATGTTTAGATTAGATATGTTCCTCATATCTATACCATACTACATCCCTACTTGCCTGAAAAAATAAATTGGCATTACTAGATTAGCCAAACCACTGACACCTTGCAGTCACCACTACCTATTTGTTTAATGGCAGAGGTCGGTATTGCACACCTAGAAAAATAGATGCAATGACAGACTAGAGATTATTGTACCCTGAAGCATAGAATTTCATTAACTTGCCTCATAAATATGTAAATTTTGGAGATATATGTTTACCTTGGATAAAATTTAAATCTGCCTAAAACACAGCAAACAGCAGAACTGAATGTCTCTGGAGAACAAATGCAGAAAAAAATTAGACATAAATTAACAAGGAAGTCATGCAACCAAATACACAAGTTAAGTTTTACCATGCAGAAAAGAGATCAAAGAGCAATAAAGTGAGTATGGGGCTGGAAAGGCTTGAAAGAAGATTTAAACATTCAATCAGGAATGAATAAAAGAGTTAGAATGTGCAAACATTAGGTTGCATAAACACCAATGGAAGAGGGTTTATAGTAATGCAAGTGAGCATAACAAGAACAAGAGCAATTAAACTGAGAATGCAAACACGTAGACAGAATGGAAGGACAAGCTTTCTGAGAGCAATTTTAGAATACACCATGTTAATCTTTCAAAGAGAACAATGAAAACATGTTTGTCTGGGAGATTCAGAACAAGAACAGATAAAAATCAACATATGATAGCCTCAGAGACTAGCCAGCTACTTACAGTTGGGAACTTGTGTTTCAGAATAAACTAACAGCCTAGTCTCAATCACCTTTACAGAAAAGCAGCTGCACTGTCTTACCAGTTCATGGGATGAGCATACAGCTGTCACCTCACTTTAAAATTCTTCATTAAAAATGAGTAAATAAAATAGGTGGGTCAGAAAGCCACGATGACAAACTAATGAAGAATTACAATACTGGTAGAAAAAGCACTAGCAAATACATTCTTAGAGAGTCAGACTGAGCAAGCTGTCCTCATGGCTTCACACAGGATTTTTCCTGTAATAGGAGTCACTTCCTGAATTTGACTGGCCAGGAACCCAATATACCCGCATTTTCAGGAGTGAGCCAAAGCCATAGTAACAACTCCATTACCCTCATACAGGACCAACAGTCTTGGACTAAGGAGGTGAAACATACCAGAGCTGCAGCTGCTCCACCACACTGACACAATGTAAAGAGGAGTTGAACAAATTCTGAAGGGTGATTTGACCCAGGCTCCTTCTCAAGTGTCTAGTCATCACCATCCTGCTCTTACATCCACTTGCGTACAAGCCTACTTAGGAAGTGGCACAATATACTGTAATTCATAAACTCAAGATGGTTTTATATTTATGGAGATAAAGCTGATCAGCGTTTAACCAGCTATTTGCAAACAGCAGGCGGAAGCTCACGCTGCAGATGGGCTGCCTGCAGCACATACTGTCCTCACCACACAGGAGGATGCTCTTCACCTGGCGTGCGCCGGGCCACCGCTCCCCGGCCCAGCAGCTCCCGGAGGGAGCCCAGGCGAGCGGGAACAGCTCCGGTGCAGTAGCTGTGCTCTGCAGGGCCCTTCTGCCTACAGCGGGACGGAGAACAGGTCAGTCAGGACCGGACTGGCCTCACCTAACCACGCCAGACCCCTGCGGCCGCGCCCGTACCTGGCGAGGGCAAACCCATAGGCTCTGCACCGGCTCGGCCGCAGCAGCAGGTAACGGGGCGGCAGCTGGGGAAATGGGCCCGATCCCCGCCGCTCCCGTCCTCACGCACCTGGTCTCCTGGTTGCTGAACTTCTTGGTGACCACCTTGCCCAGCTCCAGCCCGAGCCGGTCCGCCACCCGCTGGGACAGGTCGTGGTGGGAGCTGCCGCTGAACAGCACGATGTTCGGCATGGTGGAGAGCGAGAGCGGCGGGTCTGCCGTGAGGACAAGGAAGAGGACGAAAAGACCACGGTGCGGAGCCAAATAACCGGAGCCGCGGGCCCGCCCCTGCCCCGCCGCCGCAGCGGAGCGGGGCGGGCGGGTCCGGGAGGGCGGTGCCAGCCGGGGGCGCCGCGGGGCACAGGTAGCGGCGGCGGCTGGTCGCCGGCTGAGCGCTGGCGTTAAGGGGGGCGGGCGGGAGGTGCTCAGCCGGGCAAAGCCGGCCTCCTCTTCTTCCTCTTCTTCCTCTTCTTTCTCTTCTTTCTCCAAGCCCCCTTACCCAAGCGCAGTCCGTGCTCCTTCCCGGCCAGCGAGCTGCCGTCCTGCCTCTTTAACAGGGTTAGGTCGCAGTTACCTTAGGCAGAGGTCTGCCTTCACATTTGTATTTCGAGAAAGGGACGGACGGACGGACGAAAGGTGTTAGGAAGGGTTTGGCTGCCTGTGCAGTGGCGTATGCATGGTTCAGATGACACTGTCACCTCAGAAAGCAATCGCCAATTACAGCTACAGCTAGGTATATGTTTACTTAGGTAGGTATCTAACTAGTTTTTGCTACCAGAGCTGTCCTTAAATAACCTGCAGCCGATTCTATATATATACACCGTTCGTTTTCCATTAGCACGTTTGCTTTTCTTGGTTGTTGCTTAGAAATAGGCTCACGTGCAAGCTACTGTAGGAAACCAAACAAAGACAAAAAGTTTGTAGCTTTCACCTAGAGTTATTTTAGCTCATAAGTATAACAAATAAATTGAATGGAGTGACTTCAGAATCACCTCAGTTTTCCTGCCTTAAGCAAACTTTTGCATCCAAGAGCAAGTTCTTGGACATACGTTTAATAACACTCTGCCAGTGGGATAATTCAAGACTTGCATAGTTCACCCCTACAGGCAGTTTTAGAGCTGTTCAAAAAATCCTATCAAATTATTTTTCATCTGAATACTGGATTTTCAATGAAACCTAATTTCTGCAAAGAAATTCTTCCAGTAGAAGTTCATTCCTGTAAGGAACTTTCTCCTAGAAAAATATAATAAATCCAGAAAAAACAAGTGTATGTCCCAAACTGAACGTTTTAATCAACAGCTGAGTACTAAGTGGTTTGAGTTGGGAAGCTGGGGGTTAATAGTTTTGTTTGCTTGCATTCCCATTCTGATATTTCTACAAATCACAGACTTTTCTTGCCAAGTACTGCATCCTTGCAGAGGCAATACAAAGAGGGGACACAGCTTATGCGCAAGAATAGGAACAATAAGTATTATGACTCACCATAGAATAATTTCAGAATCTATTCCAGTGTTTGATACATTGTCAGTACCTCAGCACATGAGAACTGGTTTATGGCCCAATCACACTTTTTCCTTGTGTTTTCTCCTTATGCAATGAAAAATGGGTTTAACTGTGAGCACTGTAGACTTGTAATAGCATCTGTAAGTCGAGCCTGTGTTTCTTCCAGTTCATACATCTTCTTCAACCACTAATTTTGTAGGCTACATTTTGTTCAGTTGCTTACAACTCTGAGTTTTGCCACCTGTCCTGATTTTGTTGTAATTTTTAATATTGATTAGTCTAAAATCTTTAGCTTCTGTGACAAGATATCTCAGCTTCCATTAAGACTGCAGGGTTCAAATCTGTGAAAAAGAAAACTTGCTGATATGACCTCAGCTAAAAGCACTGCTAGACAGAAAAGGGTAATTTAGCTTCAAAATAATGTAATAAAGGAAAACCATATTTCACCGTAGGCTCAAAACAATACCAGAACTTTTTAAATGGTCTGCAGAAAACAATAAACCAATATGTGCTGCCAAGACTTTCTTTTATATAAGTTTGGCAGCAGTGAACCCTGCAGTGAACTAGGTCACTCACTTGGGGAATGTCTCGACCCAGTCTTTTTTATTTTTCTCAATTAAAACTCTTGCCCTCACATGCAGCATAGTATATGTTCCTCTATTTGCTGGCTTAGCAGGATATCCAGACAGTTCTTTTCAGCCCACTAAAACTTTCGTGCCCAATAGCAAATTAGTATTTATTCTGTAGCTACAACATAGAAACTGCAGTTATTAAAAGCAGTCGTGGAGGCTGACATACAAAAGAAATAGTGCTGATAGACATGCAGAGTACGATTGTCTTTCATTTGGTTGTGATAGACTGAAGTAGTGGACCAGAACTCAAGAGTTTGTGTCAGCACCACTTGAAGCTTCTCTCTTTTCTAGAGAAAAAATAAAATAAACTTGCTGTTTCCCCTCTTTCTCTTTTGATTAAATGGCAACAATTTGCTGAACAGCAGAAAGTAAAACTTCAAAGAGGAAATTGCTGTCTTCGTTGTATCATCACATTGTGGGTTGAAACGGTCTTGCCTGATGTAGGATGTAATAATCAGCAAAGAAAAAGAAATGCTGTTTTGTGGTAACTAGATGTCAGTAAGCATTGGTCACTTTAGCCAGGACAAAGACTGCAACAATTACTAGTCAGCTGGACCTGGGAAAGCATCCATAATTCTGCTCCTGCAACAGAAAGCCCTTCCAGCAAAGGTATGAGAGCAAAGGAAAAATAAGAGACTTTAAAATATCAGAAGCAGAAATTGGACTATCAAGAGACTGACTTACATACACTTGAATTTTTTGCCCATTTCGGTTTCATTGCAGTGAACAGTTTTGCAGATCTTACAATATAGCTCACTCCCTGATTCTCCTTATGGTTCCCATACTAAAAATTATTACACCCTGAAAAAAAGTCACCCAAAGTAACCCAGGGCTTTTGTAGTTTTTGTATCACAAAGACTCCTGACCACTTTTTTTTTTCCTTTTTTTTTTTTTTCCCCCAAATTACAGTATACTGTCATGGGGAACTGTCTGTTGTTGAGGGGAAAAAAAATCATCCTCTTAAAAGAATGACAAAATCCGTGTTGGGTCTCTGGAAATACAATCTAAACATCAAGCAAATTCATTCCTTCCTTTAACAGACATAATTTGCAGATGAATCCATAGACCAATTTCTGCCCTCAGTCACAACATTTAATTGTCAAATGTTAGCAAATCAAGGCTCTGTCCTCAAAAGAGTTTGTTATGAAAGATCTGAGATTTAAAATAGAGTTGCAAGCTATTTCTATTTGTTGTATGTATTTTCAACTGTTGGGTCGTGATTTTAATACTTTCTCAGAATCTCCCTTAAAAAAGGGAAAGTTAATATTTGCCTCTAATCACTTGTCTCCAAGGGCTTTGGCTTGAAGAATAAACAGCAAATACTGGAGGCCTTGATATGTAGCAGCAGCTGACAGCATTACAGTCTTACAGCCACATCTGTCACATCTCTGCATTGTGAGACTTGTGATTCTATTTTCTTCAAATGCTGATCCAGTTCTTCCAGAGCTTGTTCTATCCTGCAAGTATAAAGACATTAAAAGTTTTTAAATAAATAACGCTACTGAGAAAGGATGAAGTTTTGTCATTAGACCCCTGCAGTTCTTCCTGCTACCCAATAACTTAGCATGTTCTTCATCATCTTGACCACCCATTGCTCCCAAATTGCCCTCAATGTTCCCAGCTTCCACATAGCTCCAGTCATCTCCCTCCCAACTGTCTTTCAAATCCCCATTTCTTTCCTGCTTTGCTCTATGGCTTCCAATTTCTGTGATTGTTTCTAATGCTACCTCAATGTTTTCTGAATACTGAATATTTCAGCTGCTGCTCCTCTTTCAGATCCACAGTTTTACTATTTACTATTCAGCTGTTATTGAAATCTCTTTGATCACTTAGCTCCACTTTTCTTTGTCAGCAGATGCAATTCCTACTACCTCAACTACTTTATTCTGTAAAAAAGCTTATTGCCCTTCTTACATTTCATCTGAAGAAAGATGCTAAGCCAAAATGCTTTTGTAAATTTCTCCTAATGCACATCATAACATTCCTTTCTCAGCAGTAGCTATCATCTAATAAGTGGCACGTTACACAGTGCACGATCAACATAGAGAAAAGAAAGAATTTTCAAACTGCAAGTTATATAAACTAAACTGTTCACTGTATGCTTTGTTCAGGACATTTTCACATCAATGATCTAGACTGTTTTTAGCCCCCTACTTATCTCCATAGTGATGTTCTGTGCTTCTCTAACAGATGTTCTCTTAAACTACCTTTAATAGAGCAACAGAAAATGTCTTTTGGTGCTGAGAAACCTGGAAAACTCATCACTATTTTTCCAGTCTGATCTTTGGTATCTATGTTTCAACTGCAGTAAACAATCATTTTGTTATTCTTGTAGTTATTACAAGTTACCAAATTTCAGTATATATTTCACCTCCTAATGCTGCAGTTTTCTCAGACAGCTTACAAAATATATTTCAGGATTCTTGTATCTAGAAAGGTACTATCTGGGGTATCTGGTTTGTCCTGAGCATGAATTTCCTGTGACATAAGACTAGCAAAAATGGTCATCTGAAAGTGTTTTTGTAGGTAGTATAGGTATTGCTATGGAGTAAAGGGCCAGAGTAGGTAATTCCTTAAGATCCTTTCTAAATCTTGTTTTCTGTAATGCTAATGTTATTCTAGATTTTGTCACTGCCAGAAGTTTCTTACAGGTTTCACAATATTATAATGCTTCATCATTTAGGCTTTTTCCACATTAAGTCATCATACAGTCATGACTTGGTGTTCATGTCAGCACTTCTGCTTGACTATAAGTACTAGAATTTATGTCCATTATGGAAGTGTTTTGAAGACAAGGTAAGTGAAAACATCTTTTTTCATTTGCTTTTTTATCTTCTGTAGTAAATGATAAACTGACTTTGGCTGACTGTTGAGGTGGTTTCTCATGGGAAACCAGCAGTGGCTTCTAATGGAGAAATAAAATTCTGAACTTCCAGGAACTGTCATGTAGTAGAATCTTGTTCAATCAGCTTTGTTACACATATGATTCCATCTCAAGATGAGGTCTCAGATCCTTAAGATTCTATTACAGTTTATCGCAGTTAGGAAGCTCCAAGCTGAAGGAAGTAATTTACTGAACAGGAAGCAGTCTGATTCCCCTTGTTTTGTCCTAACAGTTTAGACTGGGATTCTTCAATTTGAGTTTTCCAGTGAGTCATGAAATATTTTAATTTCTGCACAAAGGTTTAGGTCCTACTACAAGAAATTTCTCAGCTTCTAGGAAACCAATCATATGCTGTTGTAATTCCTTTCTTTTTTTTTTTCAAGGCTTTACAGAACTCCCAGTATTTGTAATACCTATTTCTTAATTATTTTTCCTGTTTTTTCCTTTCTGCCATGACTTTGCCCACTTGAAGCCCAAAGGAACATCAGCTCCTAATATTCGTCCTTGAAAACTGCACCTCACCTCTACTACCAGGGCTTTTACTTCTGGTTCCCCCAGTTAGTCAACTGCCAGTCTTCAATATCTGCAGTACTGCTTGCATGAGTAAATAAAGGCAGGACAGCAGACTAATCTTGGAATTAAATATTTGTTGTAAGTCTGTATATAAACAGGATTGCTGTTGCTTCATGGAACACAATCTTTAGAGACTGCACCACTGGAGAAACAGGTGTATCAGTGCCAAGCTAATGGGGAAGGAGAGACAACCATTATGTATCATCCATTCACATATCAGAGGCAAAAGATTAAGTCTGTCCAGAAAATTGTTTCCATCCCCTTTAAAAACAGCCTAGTTCAAGATAAGTATCAAAGGTTTTAGTTTCTTTTGCAAGACTAAAACATGTGCATTTTGCTTCAGGCTAATTTAGAAAGTTTCAGATTGTCTTTTATGCATCTTGGTTCTAAGTCTGGACAGCCATAGGATTCAAGCCTAGCCTGCAAGCCAGTCTGATTATTCTCCACTCTAATCTTCTACTAAATCAGCACGTCACCATGTTGTGTCTCAATTCTATCAATCATATTTTCCAGAAGAAAACCATTCTGCATGGACATTTTTGACTGGCAAAAGGTAAGGAAAGAGAAGCAAACAAGAGAAGAAAAGTGTTCATGATCAGAGACTGCACTCTTTCACGTCATACTTTCCCAGCCACAGACATTTGCTTTTGGCTGTAGAGGCAGAATATCAGACACCTCTGTCAGATTTGGTCTGACCCGGTATAGCCTTTATCATGCTGTTACGCTCCCATCTTCTGACAGTACAGACATCCAGAGTGCCAAATCAAACTGAAGAATAGTCTCCCTGAAAGCAGACGGCCCCTAGTCTGTTTTGAAAGTTGTAGGGTATATTGCTATGGTGTCTCTTATGCTCATTCTACTAATATTACCATACCACTTCTGCTTCAAAGACAAGATCATGTATTCAGATTACGTAGACTTCCCATCAACTCTGGGTAAAACTTCCTAAGGGAAGCTTTAAGGAGCTATCTTGTCATTTCTCTGGCTGTGCTTATACAGTAAGGCCCAAGAAGACTTCCTTGCTTTCACTTCTGAGTGAGTATCTCACGTCAGGACAAATCTGTATGTGGACCATCAATCACCTTTTGATAAAAAAAAAACCAGACACACTGGAAGGAAGAGATCTGAAATACACTTTAAAAACAAACCAGGACTGAAAAAGAGCCCATCTACTACTGAGTCAAAAGTTCACTTCGTCTTTCTGTTCCCATAGTGTAACAGCTATAAATGCTGCTAATTATTTAAGAAATTGGCATACAATCTTCATATGACATCTGACAAAAATATAAAAAAATTAGCAAAGTAGAGCATAAATAAAAATGAGAAAAATATTTTTTTGCTAACCTGAAGTTTTTAACTAGCCTTACATACACAAATAATAGAGATACACCATATTCAGATTAAGTGATTTTCTTTCATGTTCAAAAACATTTTCTATTGAAGACTCTTTACAGTTTTTGTAATATTTTTTGGGGAAAAAAAACCCAGAAAATCCTTTCTACCTGCCTGTGTGTGCTTTCCATTTGATAAGTATTTAGGATTGTTATTGAAATTCTAACTAATGATTTGGCAAAGAGTGGAAAAATATTTTTTCCATAAATATTTTGAAGAAGGCTGAATCAGCTCCACCATAGTATTATTATTTGAGACAGGTCTACAAGTTATGTGCTTTATTCAAAACTGGTGTGTAAAGTATTTTCTTCACTAGATAAAGACAGGCATGCAAATCAAGTTTCATTAGCACTGGCATAACAAGCACAAAGAAATAAGTACATGAAACATAGTATATGGTAGCCCTGATCCACCATAAATCACTCCACCTTCAAAATGTTTCTTCATGTTGCCTGTCTTTATATACAAAAAAACCCAAATGGAAGCTACATCACTAATATTTAGTTCTTTTTATTTATTTCAGGCTGCTTTCAATGATAGCTTCATTAGTTATATTCAGGGTAGGTAGAGCACGTGAGATTTTACTTTATTTTTACTCCAGGGAGACAGTGGCTTGTGTTTATTAGCTTCATTCTCATTAAAAACAATTTTGTCATCCGCCATGATCAGGTACAGACTTATCATGAAGTGGAATGAAGGAGAAAGACAGATCAGTACAGAAACACTGACTGCTGTGATGCTTGCCTTCCCAAGTTACGGAAAATAGCAGCTGTCATAGGCTCACTGAGACTGCCAATTGGATGGCAAACCTCATCAGTGAAAGGACCGTCAACTTGTAAGGAGGAAACAAATATAGGGAACATTTCTATTTTAAAATAGACCTACTGAAGTGTTGAGTGTTATATCACAATTGCTATGAGACATGGATTGTTTTAAAAAAATTAATACCTGATCAAAAGAAGTTATTAAAACAGACTTAAAAATACAGTGGCTGTTCCCACATAGCTTGGCAACTGTACAACTGAGTACAATTACTTCACGCTCTAAAAGTTTCCACCAAGACTAGAAGGAACTAGAAACTTTCAGGTTTATATAAGTTTGTAATCCATAAGTTTGGTCATACAGTCCAAAAACCATTTGTACATCAGTGAGGTCTTGCAAAGACTTTAGATACTTTAAAATGCTAAAAAAATCTGGAGCCTTTAGGAGAAAAAAAAAAAAAGTTATAAGTGGGAAAAAAGCATATGAAGTGGATGTATACAAATAGGCTTCAAACCATCCACACATTAATGTTCTATTACGAGGCTTAGCAAAAAGGAATAAATACTGAAGAAGTACAGTATCGGTGCATGTTTCTTTCTGAAACGATTTTAAAACATTATAAATTTTGCATAATTTTTGTTTCAATATAATGATATAATAATAAGAGATCCTAAAAGTACTATAGAGGTTTGTTTTCTGATCTTGTCTTGTATCCTGACTTCAAATTACTCATGAAGTTCTGCTCTAATATTCTAGTAAGCATAGAAACAATTAAAATTGCTCATTTATACAATACTTAATAATGCAACAGTTGAGGAACTTTATGATTTGGATGAAGGTTAAAGCTATATATGTGTGTATATACTTGTTACCTTGTGTTCAAGGTTCCTTTTCATCAAGTCATACTCAAGACATAGATAATACATGTATTATTGATATCAAAATAGGAGGGTTTTTTAAAAAATCTTTAAAACTTGAAAATCTCAAAATCTTTTATTTTTTCCTTCTGCAAGTTCTGTAAGCTTGTTTCCTGCTTAACCTTATGGAATATCTTCCAAATTAAAAGGAAAATAAGATACATATATAGTTAAAAAGAAAAGAATGAAAAATCTCAAGCCATTTTTTTGCCAAGACAAAAGTGACAGTAGCAGAGAGCTCTCCTGGGTTCTTCAAGAAGTAAAATAATAAAATATTCACGCTCTGCTCATTTATCTGTCTTGTTCCTGTATTTCTCTTGAGTAGCTATTTTAAAACCTCCACAGATCTTCATAAATTCTATCATATCCATGGACACAGTCTCAGCACAGCTTTGCCAGGGGGTACTCCAGTGCTAACAAAGCAGCAAGGTTTTTCTCTCAGTAGGAGAGGTAAAATTAAAATGATTTCCACAAGCAAATATTCTATATCAGTACCTTTGTTAATCTAGTAGCAATATACTATTATATAGTATAATATTTAGATAATATTTAGTTTTGTTAGAAAAGCAAAAATGGCATTTTCTGGTTAAAACATACAATATAGAACAGACAACTCTTACAGCAGCATATATAGCCTCAATCCTCACCTCCTGCTTGCACAGCCCTCTATGTCCTCTGCTGTTCCGATGGTGCTGACGAATCTTGTATAACGGGCCTAAGAAAGAAGAAAAGGGTCACAAGAGCAAGGTGACAACTAAAAGTAGTGTTAGGGGGAGAGAGAGTGTTTCTTCCCCCTGCTTCTCGATGGGTTTTCTCAAGTCTCTCATTCTGACATCCCACTTATCTTCACATAATCTTCTCCTCTGCTCATTCCTCAATGCATTAACACCCCAAAACTTCCTAAATCCCACAGCCTGACCAACTTTCGCAGACTCCAGAGCATCACTGACATTTGCCAGCCTTCCCCTTATGCTTTCTTTTAGCACTCCAAACCCTTTCTGCCAGCTCTCTCAACACTGCATTTCACTGACTTGCTGTGAAAGAAACCATGAGACAGCTCTTGATCTGACTTGCTATACAGAGCAGTAAGACCCATGCTCAGTACATATACACACAGTATTATAAAATCCTTCTGTACCAAAGTTTGAAGAAGATTTTTATTTGGTGATAAAGTTCAGTGGCATCTGTTTAATCTGACATATCTCTCTGTAGAACTCAGTTCACAGATTTATCATGTCTGAAATACTGTAACATTTGAAAGTACCATTTTCAGAAACTTCCCAGTGAAAAGTCAACCAGATCAATATTTAGAACTGCACAGAATGCTTAATTTCAAATACTGAAATCAATAAACATTAATCAAGTGCTGTTCAACTTTGCTCTGAGGTGTTGTGCACTTTCAGTCCCTCTTTGAGACACCAGTTATTATATTCATCAGAAGATCTTCCATCATTGTGTCTTGGAACCTGTTCTGATCGTTGGTTAACTAAGACTTCTTAGCTATGGGCAGGAAGAGATAAAATTCATTAAGCCTGGTCAAATCATGGCCGTGATTAGCCCTAGAAAGAGATAAAGGCATAAGACAGGGCTGTAATGGTTACAAGGTCCTTTTGCCTGGGAAAGGTATAGATGCGTCCTGTTGACTAAGGAGTGAAAATGTGAGACAGTGGAAATACTGTTAAGGTTCATGTCAAGAATGTATATGCTGTCTGTGAAGCTCAAGAAGAAATGAGATGCAGGCTTGTTTACCACAAAAATCTGCAAAGTATTAATCAGGAGGAGAAGGGATTTTTCAAACCGTCAGTAGAACCCTCAAAAGACAGCGCCTAATGATATATGGAGTCATCAAGCCTACTGGAAAAGCAAACGTGCAGGGCACAGCAATCTTATATATCAGTAAATGAAGCACATCCAAGCATTTTCCTTTGTACTGAGGCAAAGTAGCACATAAATAAGTAAAATATCTTTGCTTAAAAATCAGTATCTGCATACAAACTGCCTATCGGTAATGACCCCAGACGATGAACCTGCTTTCCTCCCCCAAAAGTACTTGAAAAAACACTAGCTGGAGGGGCCAAGCTCACTCCAGGGCACAGTTTAACAGTTTGTTAGTGCAAAGAATCATGCTCTAAAGCTCAGCAGTAGTCTCAGGAATGCTAAAATCTCTAGTACAGGCACAGTTATTCCAGGAACTTCTTACAGCAATGAGATCTCCTTTGTCCCATCCCTGCCCCAACTCCACAGCCCCCACCCCTCCTCCCAAGAAACAAACTAGAAGATACTGGTAGAGTGGCTATTTTAAATTTGTCCCACCTCTATAGAGATGAACTATAGAGAGACTAGGCATGAATTGTGATATGTGAGTGAGGTACCTACCAAGAAGGTAATGCAAGTTTTATTTCTAACCTGTGCAAAAATATTCTAGTAATAATAAATGTCCATTTGTAAGGCCTTCAAAAGCCTCTGAAACAGGATATTACAAAATATTACTGCTTTTTGCTATTTTTGCAGGCAGGACTAAGGCTTGTATCTGAAAGTAGCCTCAAAATTAGATATAAAAATGTCAATCCAATTTTATTGCTGGGAGTGGCTTAATTTAGTTTGTTGGGAACACAGAGAAGTTCTTCAGTGTTTTTTCCAAAGGCAGTTTCAGGCACTGTGTTGTCTTACCTATTTTCATTTTATGCAAATATTTAAATTTTATTTTTTTCATATATTATTATACCGCAGTCAGATTAGAATGGCCCTATTACTTTTTACCTCATCGTCATTCTATGATGTTCTAGCACTGTAGTTTGTGATACTGTAAAAGAAACAGTATTTAGTATTCAGGTGATAAAAACTGGCTCATCTCCAAGAGGATCCTTTTAGGCCTGTTTCATACCTACTGGCTTGTTATTCTTCAAAGGTCATTTCAGATTCAAGTAGTACTCTGTTCACATCATGTTTAACAAAAGAAGAGCAATATTAAAGTAATTCTGTTACCCTTGAAGCACAGTACAGAAACCGAGGAAGGAATGAAAAAGGAAAGGAAAAGGGAAACCAAAAATGGAAACACTGCTGAAACCTTCATTCCTAGCTTTAAAGAAACACATATCTCAAATTTCAACAACGACTTGCAGACAGCTTGCTTGGATCGCAATATAGCAGAAAGCACTACATGACTAAGCCATTTAAATGTGCATGTATTGTTTATCTTCTCCAGTCACAGAGATTCAGCAGGTCAAATGCTTGCTTCTGAGAGCCAAAAATTAGTAAGCAAGCTTATTTATTGTAACAAGATAAAAGTTAGCTACTTTGTGTCTCAAGTTGCCAGATAAGCAGAAAAATAGAATGCAAATTTTACCTATAACCTGTGTTGTTTTTTTTTAAAGGACAAGAATGCCCAGAGCTTCTCTGTGGAACTCAGATCTCTCCTTGGAGATAACAACATGGTAATAAAAATCTAGATTGATTGTCTCACTAGATTCCCTAGTTTTATTAACTTCAGATCCAACAAATTGCAACTGAGCTCTGAAAACTAAATTATTTTTTTTCCAGCCCTCTAATACTGCTTCAGAAGCCCTCACCTATGCCCTTGTGTGCACCCAAAATGTTTTCAGATGACCCAGTCAGCTTTCCGAGTCACTGATTGAGAGAAGAACACATATTCCAGAGTGCTATTCATCCAGGGTATTTTGTTCAAAGGGCATATCCTATGTTACAGGAGGGGGAAAATTACATGTAAACAGAATATATTTATTTTGTAAATGAAGTTATCACATGTGGATGGAGTTTGTATAATGCCTCATTCACTATGCTAGAGATTCCTGTTCAAGCATGCAGTGTAGAATAAAACTGATGTCACAGAAGCAAAGGTGGGACTCATACGGTGATTATACCCAAAAGGGGCTTAAAGCCATAAGAAACACAAGAAACAATCTGAATTTCACCTCATGATATCTCCAATGACTGGACTACAAAATATAAAGACAAGTCTGCTTTCTTCCCAGTCAGTGGTGCTTGATGTTTCTAAACTTGAACACTTTCCTTAAAAGAATTATTTAGAGAATTTGACCCGTATTCACAAATTGTTTTAAGATGGTGCAGACAGTGATTTTACTACTTCTTGCAAATATTGAGTCTTATACATACTGACGCATACCTCTGCTTGTTTTTATTGTTAGAGCAAAAAGCCACGTATACTTCTTTGAATTTCAAAATCAGAAAACAAACATTCACACCCTCCCATCTCCATAGAGAAATGTATCTCTTATTCATTCTATTCCTCCAAAGAAAAAACTGTGAGGGGGTGGGGGGAAAGATGTCTGTCTGTAATGTTCTTTCTGTGTTGTGGGGTTTTGGTTTTGGTGTTTTTCTTTGTTTGTTTGTTTGTTTGTTTTGTTTGTTGTTTGTGGATTTTTTTGTTGTTGGTGGTGTTTTTTTCTTCCTTGTATTAATGTAATTCTGATCATAATTACACCAAAGAAAAGGAAAACAAAAAAGCCCCAGAATCCCAGGAGGTAGAGGATGTGTGCTTTCAAAGGTCAGAATTAAACAATTTTCACAAAACAGTATTTTAAAGAACGATATTTTAACAGCAGAAAAGATCAGCATAATGGAACTATCAGTTTTAAAAGATGAAACAGTGAAGGACATGGATTTGCCTCTAAAGCTCCTTGCTTGGCCAGGTGAGGGGCTACCGACTGAACTGTCTGCACTTCTCAGGCTTAGAGAGCAGTGCAGTCTCTCAGAGAATGCATGCTAAGATCATTTTACTGTATAAATTCCTATCTGAGATGCCCTGCTGGTGTATTAAATGATCACCACAGCTTCTACACCTGTACAGATTTTACAATAGATTGAGAACTTTAATGAAAAAGTCATGAATCACACAAACAATTTCAATCTAATTTCCCTCTAGGTGTTACAGGCAGTAATTCTTATTGATCTTTATAGGGTTCTTTTAATCATTAAATTAACAGCATTAATCAAATGTTAGTCATTAATATTTCTCATAATACTGCAGAGAACAGCAATTCACCAGTGCTAGAGGCTTCTGTGATTTGATTCAGTCTCACAGACTTAATGGATGTGATTAAATTATTTTATGCAGGGTAAACATTTGAAGTATTTCTTTTCTTGCTCCTGTCCCAACCTAAGCAAATAAACTGACTGCCAGAATCAGTCTCATGCTTCTCATGTGAAACCTATTGTGAACTTTCAAAGCCCAATACTGTAAGAGAGAACCTGGTGTACCTCTAAATAAATTCACAGATTAATTTGCTTAATAGGTTTGAACAATTGAGGTTATGGCCCCAGTCATTTTGTCTACAAAGTATTCTGTGGGAAATTAAATGCAACTAGAACAAAATCTTTCTTTCATTTTTCTTTCCCATTGCTTAAAATGTCTCTCCAGAATAAAGTATTTTTCCCACATCCATTTTCACTACACAAATGGTTTTTCTTTTTTTGGAATTTGAAGCGAATTTCCAGGAAATAAAATGACATCACTTATAGGTTGTACTTTTGTAATAAAAGGTTGGCTTTCTAGAACAAGGAAATAATCCAGCACGACTGATTGTGGATTGGTTGCAGAACTATTTATTTAGCATTGCTTTCTTTCACATGCATCTGGTGTTGCCAAATCCCTGATGAGGCTTCTGTCTGGATGTGTATGCACTGTCTGAAAATCTCCTTCAAAGGATTATTAAAAGCCTTTACCTATCAATCCTTAAAATCCTTAACTCCTTAAAAGCCTTTTATTTTATGTCTAAATTAACTATTCAATACCATACAATCAGTCAATGACAAATCCAGGTGTGGACACCAACAGTATTTCAGGGTTTGGCTTCCTATCCTAGTATCTCATGCAACAAGCTCCTGACATGTGCACACTCACTCTTTTCACTTGTGTGCCACTGCGCAGCTTTGAAATACAGAACATTTGATCTAGTTGGAGATAGCTGAACAGCAGGTTGTTAGAGAACCCATTTCAGGACTACCTCTAGGTTATGAGGAACGCACTTAGACTTTGGTGTCTGCTCAGATCCAACTTCTCCCACAATATTTTGAAGAAATATTAACTGCTTCCAAGTCAGCAGTAAAATAAACACTTTCAAAGTGACACAATATGAGCACTTCCTCACAGTTCTCAGGCAAAAATGTTTACACTTTGCAACTTGAAATTGTCACCCAGTTATTGCCACATAATCCACTGCAGAATAATAGATTTTTTCTAAATCGGTTATTCAACTGAAATTTTAATTTCAAATGAGTTTATGAAAACCACATACCAGGATTCTCAGCAGCTTTTTAAACTTCAGATGTGATACAGCACATCCTTTGCTGAAGACATGCTTAAAAGCAGCTAAAGATTAAAGGTGAAGTTCTGCACATCTGTATCAATAATGGGAGTTTCTGAAGGGTGCTGTGAGTTACGCTTCTGTTGATGTTGTAAAATGCATGCCCTGTTTTCAGTAACATGGATGAGATGGTGGTAACTTGCCTGCAGCTGTGGCAGAGGGATACACCACAGTGAAAATTTTTCTTGTTGAGTGTTTCCAAAGGACAGTTGTTTTTTACTCCCAGATCAACCACCAGAAAGACCTCATGAAAGCAATGAGAACCCAGGACATGGTGCTAATGATCCCTGTCCCAAATCTCTTGTGCCTTATAATGACTTTCTTTACACGTTAACTTATATGAGGGTATGAACAAATTTACTAAGATAGGCCTGTCCTGCCTAACCAGGCTAGCAACTAGAGGATATGACAAGAGTAAAATTCTCCTTTTTGCAGAATTATTTGGTTGATTTTCTTTTTCTTCTTAATTCAGTTCCTAGCTGGTGACCTTCAGCAGTTACGAAATACAGATGGTAGCAATACTAACCAGGACAATTGCCTTTACTAACCAGGTGGTTTCAACACTTCTGTATGCAAACAGTCTCTAGACTGTTCTTATTCAGGGTGTCCCTCAAAATCATGGGTCAAGGGAGCTGATGCAACCTGTGAGATTCTCCTAATTTGGGTGCATTAGGTGACTGTCTTGATGGCATCTGGGCTCCATAGTTTTCCCTGGCTACCCAGGACCTTGCAAACAGAATTTAGGATGTTGCTCTTGACCTAGAAATGCATTTAGGGCCATTTTTTCTTTTGGCCACGCATGTCTCTCCTTTTCAGTGCCAGTCAATTTAACAAAGGTGTTCAACTTCTGTTTGTCAAACAAGAAGGTATCTTCTCTCTCTGGAATGAATTATCAAATGCCATTTTTTAAATGGTTACTCCTATTAGAACTTTTAGGGCATACCCTGAAGATGGTGTTTCTCTGGGCTTTCATTTAACTGGGAGTTTATGAAATTCTTTTGTTGACTTTTTTTTTTTTTTCCTTAGGGATGAGAACATACTGTCACATTTATTCCTGATTAGGTTCCCTATTTTCACATCTCTCAGAGCATAGATTGGCTGAGGTCACGCAAAGAATCAGCCCGTGAATAGCAGCCCCCAGGATGGAGAAGACAGAAATAATTTTCCAGTGTTAGATACATCTAAAGAACTGAACTAATGAGAGCAGCAAGACTCCTCCACCTGAAAAGCCTGGATGTAGACAAATGCCCTCCACCTAACTAAGCCTAAGAAGAGGAACATTCAGGGAAAACAGGTGTGGTAGAGCTGGGCTTGTGGAGGCAAACTTGTGTTATGAAGCTGTAGATGTTCACACTAAATCAAGTTTGGTGAGCAAGTTATTACCGGCACTGATAAGAAATGTTTCCATGAGCATGCTGGCAGTGAGTGAAGATGGACAATATTGGACTTTCACAGAGAGGGAAAGCTATTCATAGGTAATGGCTGGAAAGCCAAGAGTGCTTTTATTTTTGTCAAAACGTTCTCTAATAAAGACCTGTGAATAGATGGTTAGCACAGCTAATAGCAGATGCCACTTCTGACTAAAATGTTAAAGAATGGTACTTAATGATTTTCTACTGAAATGGGCCTTATGAACTTATGACAGGGCTCTTAAAAATAGGAGCAGAAATGCTGCTAGAAAAATGAGAACTGAAGGAGGTGAGTCACTGAAATCAGAGGATTGCATTGAATTCTTCAAGTCAGTAGAATTATTCAAGGGTTTCATCTGACTATGTTTATGTCTGCATAACTTCAGGACTTAACCTCAAATACGTAATGTAAGCTCAACACAGGATGCACATATATAATGGCCTGTAACAACACAGAAAACTTTACACATGAATTCTGCTTTTTTGTTTTGTTTGATTTTTATGCTTCCTCTCCTTTTAAAGTGATACAGTAAAATTTCTTTGTTACATGTAATGTAAAATTTTTGCCTGTCTTCCTAGATCTGAAAATTCTCCAAAACCTGAGACTGCAGTCAAAGATTTCAAGATGTGCCCATTCAAATAGAGGCTGTACTATAAAGCAAAGAAATTCCTGCAAATGAAGATCAAAATGCAATTAGTGATAGGATTCATCTCATTAACATTTATGCATTTACAAACTAGACTTCTATAACTACAGTAGCCTCCCTGACACCATAAACAGCTTCATTTAGAATCGGTTGAGAAAAAAAACAGCATTTCTTGGGTACAAATGATCTGGCTTCTTTTACATATATCATTAGGATGAGAGGAATTCTGTTGCAGAGTTCCCCTTGTTTTAGTGTTGCCTATAAAGTGAAGGTGGAATGATTAGTATTTGTGTGATAAATATCATCCTAAGTTTTAATGCAAAAAAATCATTGTTGTCTGCCTGAAAATAAACAGATGCAACAACCAACTCTTTCTTCATTGTGCCAGAAGATACATCCATGAATTTAGGCTTTTTTGGTTCAGAAGTGGCAGTAGAGTAATAAAATGAATAATCAGAGTCAGTTTATCCCACATTTTCAAAGGTAAATTCAGTTAAAATTATCTGTACCAAACTCTTGTATTTTATGGTGGGATCCAGAGGGTCATATTAAATATTTGTTTTCCACTTCATCTCCATTTAGGCTGATATGAAACAGATGCTAAAATCTGTTTCTGAACAGCTATGAGCTTTGAGAAAGTTCAGATCTGCCCTTCACTCTCATAATTTGCATGTACAATATTATTTCTAGGATTTTGCTTAAGTGATTTCTGTGCTTTTTTTCTTGATTGTCTCAGCTCTTGGAAGAAAGATAAAAAAATCCCATATGGTTTGCTTTGAACTGATAAGCATGTACTAAGATTAATTTTCCTTTCATACATTTGCTAATAAGGAGACATTAGTAATCAGAAGATAGTTCCATTAAGCATTTGATTCATACTGGATTCAGATATAGCATTACATTTTCTAGCAGCCTTGTTCAACAGATCTTAATGAAGGATTGATTTTGATTCTACCTTTAGTGAATACATGAATCAAAATATTAAGTCTTACAGTAAAGATTATCTGAGACTCAGAAAATAATTGAAAAGCTTAAGGTAACAGACTGAGACAAAACTACTCAAAAGTAATCAAGCCACTAAAAATACCAGGCTGTCAATATAGCTATCAAATATTGATTGTTTGCACAAAAGAAACAGAAGCGAATATTTGTTTCAAAATTAAGGACATATTCCAGAAAGATCAGTTGTTCTCCCTCACACTTTGTACATACTCAGGAGATCTCAATAAAGCCAAAAATACATCTAACAAGTACAGATGCTGCTGCTTACATGATAACCTGTTCAACTTGGGCAGCATCTACTTTTCCTGAGTAGCTTTAGACAATGTGGAATGAGAAAAGACAATTGAAAGTGGCACCACAATTTAACTATCAATTTTTGAATCTTTAGAAGATTAAAGATTCTAAAAGAACATAATATCTTACAATCTTCTATCAAGAAGCCTAGAAGATAAAAGTTTTTTACATAACTAAAGAAAAATAATAAAAATACTTCTCTTAGTTTCTCTGTGCTTTTCTTAAAAGACATACGGTGATTTAAATATCAAACCTGAAAATGTCAGAGATAAGATGCATTTGCCAGCTTGAGTGGACTTTTTTCCTTCTGTAATAAAAAGTCTTAACAAATCATACTTGCAAATTTTTCATCTGTAACTATTTCATTGTCATGTACTGTGACCTAAAAAGTTCTACTGACCTGATGGGGTTTTATCTTTTGAGGACAAACAATGATATTGCAGCAATCCGTTAGGGTGAGCTGTGTAGAGAGAAAACTGTTAATAGAACTGAAATGGTTTCCTTTGCTGTGAACCAGGTAGGTCTAATCTAGCGTGGCAGCAGTGAAAGAAATATCTAAGTGAAGAATCATGAAGAACCAACTTTTCCTTTTACTTTCCATTAAAGTGTTGGTTTTTTTTAACTTTTCTTTCTTCCTCCCCTTTTTAGCCTAATGGACCTAATGGACCTATACACTTACTGAGTCTGGAGAATAGCACAATAGACTCTGAAATCAGAGCCTTTGAAAACCTTATTTGTTACTATGTGCACACATATAGCACTTTGGAAATCCACGCAAACATCTATTAATTTTAACAGTAAAGAGTACAGAATATTTCAAGTTGGATAAAAGACAATTTATTTCTTGCTATTATTTCTGTTGATAATTTTATACTTTGTATTATCTTTCATTCTTTTTTCCCATGTCCATTTATTTCTTCTCTTGCTCTAAGTAAAAGTGCAGAAAAGATAAAAATGTCTCTATTCAAATATTTGATTCCACTCAGATTGTTGCTTTCACTTCTAGAAGACTTGAAGTCATATTTTCAACAACTGCACTGTTTCTCTTCCCCTGCCAAAGTTGAAATCTAAAGATAGTAGACTGACTGCAGTAAGAAGCTATGTAACTTTCATATTACCCAATCTAGCAGATAAAAAGAAACCAATTTTTTTTCATTTAATGCTTCAACACATGCCTTGCCTGAATGCATGACTGTAAGAAAGTTTTATTTTCTTGTGTAGAAATGTCACATTCAGTCTCTGTCCAGTTCCACTTCATCCGGTATTTAATGAAAAAGGGAACTAAAGCTTAGAGTTTGGCCATAAAAATCAAATAAAATACTCAGTATAACTGTAAAATAACTCGATTTCTCCTGGTGAAATCAGAAAACTTTTAATGAGAAGAAAGAAATAAAAAAGAGGATTGCATCTCTCCAATGATACTTTTTTTTTTATTTGAGAATCACCATTCAGCAGTCCATGCTTACTGCTGACACTGCTGTAACAGCAGAGACCTTGAAGGTCCCCAGACCCTTCCATGTGAACACATTGGCTGTTCCTGCCTGTACCCACCCTTTAGCCTTAGTTCACACCTTTTCATGACAATATAACATGAATTCTTATGTAGTACTGTAATCATTTCTAGTCACTTTCTTTCCCATCCTGCTTGGAAGATGGGCATGGATGGGTTATAAAATTCAATGCTGCAAAGAGGTTTTAATGGCACTGAGTCCTCATTCTCATATCTGAACCTGTCATCCTATTGTTTTTGTTTTTTCCCACCTTCAAGCTCTCTGTTAAGTAGTCGTATTTAATACTTTTGTTTTGCCAGGACTGGCATGCTCACTGAGGCTCCTAGTATGTGTTATTTTTAAGAATGAAAGGTGACAATAACTTCCTTTGTTAGTACAATGACAGTCTTCTTTTTCCACTTCCTCTGAGAACTCTCTCATTGGGATTTCATGTATCTTCTAACCTATGTCACCATTCCCCACCCACCTCTGCTTGCTCAACTGAGCTTTCACACATTTCAGGCAAAGTCCAGTTCTTTGAGAACTTCCTAAACTCTGTACTTTTGTTTTCCTTTGATACGCTGAAATAGCTTGAAAGCAATTAATGTATGTCTGATGCAGTTTTAGTTTATGGGTTTCATTGTTCTGTTTCTTTGCCATTAGTAAAAAAGAAATGTCCCCAGCTTAAAAATACTACCAGTATTACTCTCATGACAAATTTAATCTATGGTTATGTGGGTTTCTTATTTGACCTAGCACAGCTGTTTGGCATGCTTGTTGTTAAAGGCACACAGAATTTAAGATAATTGCAAGGCATCTGCTCTTTCTCCACACAGCTCCAGATGCCTGTCCCTTATAATAAGATCTTTTTGCAGTCTAATGAGACATTCTGGAAGTTCAGCCTAGTTTTAATTTAAGACCCAGTCTTAAATAAAATCATCCAGATAAAACCTTCCAAGTCAAAACTGAAAAATTATACAAAAAGTTAAGAAGAATGTAACTATGAACTGGCTACAAATACTAACCGTCTGTTCACTGATACTGCTCACATACTCTGTGAACTTCTCTACAAGGATACATGAAAGAGTTGGGCTTTTGGGTCAGTAGTATCTCTGGGGTAACAGCATCAGATTAATTTGGTCTGTGTATAGGGATCCTGTACAGGGGCAAAGCCCTGCATCTGGGAAAGAATAATCCCAGGTACTAGTACAGGTCAGGGAACAACTGGATGGAAGACAGCTCTGTAGAAAAACGGGGTGTTGATAGGCAACAAGTTGAATGTGAACAGCATCCTGGGCTGCATTAGCAGGAGTGTAGCCAGCAAGCCAAAAGAATTGTTTCCCTCCCCATCTGCTCAACACTTCTGAAACCCTTTCCTGTTACCATGCAGAGCTTTGCACTCTTGAGGACAAGAAAGAAACTGACAAGCTTGAGTGCATCCAGCAGAGAGCCGCCAGGATGGTGAAGGGACAGCACACATGGTAGAAGGAGAGAGGCTGAGAGAACTGGGCTTGTTCAAACTGGAGAAGACTGAGGGGGACATCCCTCCTGTCTCCAAGTACCCGGTAACTACTGGGAGGTTACAGAGATGGTGGAGCCCTTTCAAAGGTGCACAATAATAGGATTGTATAATAGGATTGAGAGGTAATGGATACAAGCTGGAAGGTGGGGAACTTTGATTAGAGACAGGAAAACAATTTCACTTTAATGAAATAATACATTGAAAATAAGTTGCCCAGAAATGCTGAGAAATCTTCTTCCTTAATACTAAAAAAACAGCTGGTGCTAGAGCAACCTGGCCTCCTATCCTGAATGATTCTGTGACTGTGCATCTCAGATACTGTCGAAGTAAGGCCCTATGGTGAGCTCCAGTATTGCTCTCCAGGGGATTTAGAAGGCACTATACCTGTTACTCTGTAGCATACGTATTTCAAGTGATGACCTGATATGACCAGCAAAGAACACCCTGTGACATCCATTGCTTTTTATGAGCATTGCTTTCAACATGGGAATTCTACGCCTCATTTTCACAGGATAAAATTACACTGGTTGTTACTTTTCCCTGTCTTCTATGTCTTTTATTCTACTACAAGTCTTCTGTGTTTCCAAAAATAGTTTAGAAAACTCTAAAATATCTTGGTCAGCTAAACGAAAAAAAAAAAAAAAAAGTCCATTCAATTATAGAGTCATGCTGAGAAACATGGATCTCAGTTGTAACTCTTCAAAACTTTACATTAAGTGAAATTTTAACTCTTCATTTCTTTAAGTAAACTCACTTCTGAGGTACTTTAATATGGATTCCATAACTTCACTGTTATTTTGTTGGGTATTTTCCTGTATTGTTTGGGGATAGGTGGGTGTTTTTCTGTCTTATTTGTTTGGCTTAGTTTGTTTTTTAGACAGGAATATTAGACTGAAATTTAGGAATTCAGATGTGCTTAAGGATTAGAAGCAGCAGCAGTGAGATAAATATGCATTGTAAAAAGATAACGGTTAAAACCTTAACTGATGACACTAATCAATGTCAGGATGACTAGGAGCTACTGATATACTGATAATGAAAAATATAAATGAGATCATAATATGCACATATGAGGTACTGTCAGTAGAGATGGATGATTATCAATGGCTTTATTAAGTAGGTTCGGAAGAATCTACATCAAAATGTTGAAGGAGATTGCTGAATTTAGATGAAGAAAACCAGAGGGAACCTGATTCTATGTGAAGTGGAAAGATGATATCAGAAGTTGGAAGAGAACTGTTTAAAAGGCCCCATTTGCAACAAAGATGAATATAATTTTAATCTGGAAATAACAATGAAGTTTCTAGCTTTGGAAGGAGTGAGGTTGTAGAGCAGCTATCTAGGAGGAACACATACAAAACCTGTGTGAATATCAATACAACATGTAAAGAGATTTATTGGGGTTTGCTAACTCTAGAAGATCACTTTAAAAATTAACTAAAACAATTCAGGGAAGGTCCTTAGTCAAGCTGTCAATGCTAGGACATTTCAAAATCAAACCTGCCTGCCTCTGCAAAATTTATATTGCCCTTTCCCATATGCGTAATTTCCCCAGCACTCTTGCTCAACACACAGGCACTCGGATGTCAGTGGTGTTTGAAGCTGGACATGTAGAAAGAAAAGCTATATGAGGAAGATAGTAACCAAGTAACCAGATATGGCTGTACAGAATGGGATCCTACTCTGTTTTCTGTCAAAGGAATTTGACATGTTGCTGTTTCTAGGATGGTTCACGGCACTCTCTATAGTTCTCCCTTTGAAGAACACAAGAAAAAGCTTCTGCTTTCTACTGATGTAAAACCAATCTCTGTGCTGACACTAGAACACCTTTCACTATCTGAAATCTAAACAGGCAAGTGGTGGCCTTTGTTTTAAATTAAAGAAACAATTATTGACTCACAAAGCAACTGACCTTACTAAATTAAGGGTGTTAAAATGATATCTGTTTATGCCATACAATTTTCTAACACATAAGAATTATAAGGGGATTTAGGGGGGGTTCAGGTGTCTATTTTACTTTCTGATCTTTATATGTGAACCAATGCTATCTTCTGATTATCTATTTGCATGCAAGAGAGCTCATAAAACATCGTCAATGAGAATTAATTAAAATTAATGTAATTTTAGGTCAGCTTCTTTCTTTTCTGTTTTCAAAGGTATAATTCAAAAGGACACTGTCAACCTAAGCTGTCAGCCACAACTGCATGTGTGCTATGTCAGGAATGTTTGCAGGAGCAAGTCTTACATTAATTCTTGTATCACAGTGATCCAGATGGAGCAAGATTATTGGGGTCCAGTCCTAGAAATGTTGCCACAGGTTGGGAGATTTCGATAACTTTAAAATATCATTAACATTTCGAGATAAATTATTAATAAAGAAACAAACAAACTAATGTTTGCTCTTCAGGTTTCTTCTACAACATTTTGTGCTTTTATTCTGCAGTGCCAAAAGAGGGGACATAAGTTAATTAACAACCGTTTTACTAGAGTCCCACTGACATCACTGATGATGCACATTCAAAGTAAAGAGTGAATGTGTCTGGATTGCTTCTGATGTAGTTCTTTTCTGAACTGCTGGCAGAATATTTAAAACCCATCAAAATGTACTTTGCTCTTTGTCAACAAACTCACATCTTTTAAAAGAGTTTAACCTCCAGGTAGACATCGTACTTGGCCATTTTGAACTGAGAAAGAAATTTAAAGAAACCTGTGAATATTCAAAATGAATAGTTTCATAGAAATTGATTTGTATCCTGAAAAATAATTGTAAACAAACAGCTGTTAGAATTCCATAAAATGGCCCATCTGAGATTGCGAGGTTCATTTGTAAAAGAACTCAGCCTCTGAATCAGAATGTAAGAACTATGCAAGGGTTTTATGGACCTCTGCCAAATTATCAACATATGTTCTAAGAAAAAACATGACATTTGCCTAAGAAAAGTGAAATAGTCTTTTGACTTCTCATTTAAAACTATGGCATTATTCCTGAAATAATGCTTCACATTCTCCATCTGCCTTTTTTTTTTACTATTTATTACTGGTATTATTTACTAATACTGAATTGCAATTTACTTGATCTAGGAATTAGAAACATTACAAGATGCAGTTAGGAATCCTGCCCACTCTAGATTTTGCAAAATACAATTTATGTAATTTCTATACAAATACTAATGAGGATTCAGAAAGATCTACTGTTAAACTGTAAACAATTATGAAGTGCTGTTAATCGTTCCTACTTAAGTTTGATGCTAAATAGAATACTGAGATTTACACAGAACCTAAACACTCCTTTTCTGGCTACCAAAGCTCAGTGCTTTACCTCCAACACTGATGGTACACAGTGCTTAGAGAGACAGTGTGTCATACATGTACAAGGAGCTCTGGCAGACAGTACTGGAACTCACTCAGAACGACTGAAAAGGTTGGTACATCCTGACTCAAATCAGCACAGGCATGATGGTGCCAAAATAAAATCAACATCAAGTTGTGGAGTATCATCAAAGTAAACCTTTAATATTACAAGTTCTTTATATTACAGTTTAGGAACTGTTCCTTACTGTTTGCTGCTAAATTGAGCTATAGCTTCATTCCAAAGTACCTTTGGTGGAACTAATATTCTGTTTAATCTTAAATCAGCAGAAAGATCAAACAAAAGAAACTAAATTCAGAATTACTTGGCATGAACTATACAAAAAGTGACCATAGAAACTTTTCCAGTCACAGCAACTTTGGCAAAATGTTCTTAGAAATTCTCACAGTGTATTAAAACTTTGTAAGCAAAACATTAAGAAACGTGAGTAGAAAGAAGGCAAACAATTAGACAAGGAAAAAGTCTTAAAAAGCTGGGATATGTGGTCTAACTTGCTAAAAAATATCCTCAGATACTGGAAATAGCTGTACAGGAAGAGCGCATTTCTTCTGGAGAACCAGTGTGCTTCGTGCCTTTTAAAGCACTTTGTTGACTCAGAGATGGGAGGCATCATCATCATCAGATGTCACTAGCAAAAGTGTAGAATAGATCACCTTGACAAATACTTATCAATGTGAATTAAAATTTAAAACCACACAGTGTGAAGATAACTGGGGGGAGGGTGGGGTGGGCGGTGTAAAGAAGGAAATCTTTGTCTCTCTGTATTCACCACTGAGACTGAGCGGGTTGCCTAGGCTCTCTATATTATCAGTAGAAAGTGAGCAAAAGGGACACCCAGGAGGTGATTTATCTCAGATATAATTGAATGTGCCTTTTGAGATGCCTCTTTCTCTTCCTGCATTGGCTGTAGAGTGTTTAGGTGATTTATACCTGACACCCAGCATTTAGACAACTAAAGTCAAACAAGATGAATTCTACCCTGGGGACAGAAGAAAAGTCCACTGTAACTTAGGAGTTCATCAGTTTTAATTGACTGAGGAGAAAGAACTGAGCATGCTAGCAATTCACAGAATGACTCTAAGCCACCAGCGCACTTCAGGCATGAAAGACAAATGGGATCCCGTGATGTGTCAGATAAGAAAGTTTTCACAGATAGAGAAGTAATAATACCACTATATAAAGATGGGTCAGATTTCATCTGGAATTTGATGTACAAGCATCAATGACAAAAAAGAACTATTTAAATAAAAAAAGTAGTATTATAACTAGCCTTTTATCCTAGGCTTTGGTTAGAAATTAAAGCCAGGTCCCAAAATCTTACATCACTGATGTTGTGGAACAGCTCTCTACAAAAAAAAAAAAAAAGACTATCAAAACCGCAGGTGCTTTCAAGAGGAGTCTTGATTCTGCCTGTTTGCATTGAGAAGAAACAACTACACTCAGTGCGAAGAAGGCAGATTTCAACCTAGAGGTCCTGTGGATGTCAGAGATATAAACGGTGCAAAGTATTCTGCAAGGAAGAAGACTACCAGTGTGTTCATGATTAACTTGTGAAGTACAAATAAGGACATTCAGGAAGAATAATGTAATTTGAAATCAGATTAATTTTCAACAAGCTTTGCAAATAAAATGGCATTTTCATGGATTTTAAAAGCAGGGAAGGAAAAATAAAAAATAAGGAAATAAAAAAACCCACCAAAACATAGAGCAGAGTATCTTCAGATACTCTGAAGTAGGTAAGTCAGTTAGTTACACAAAATTAAGTGTCTTTCGACAATTTTTACTCATAATACTACAACTGTTAAAGGAGCCCTCAAACCTACACTGACTCTACTGATGCATTGTTTTACATGCAAGACAAGCCTTTGTGTAGAATCAGGGTTTGTTTTTTTTTTATCATGCAGTAGTTAATTTACTCATTTATGTGGTCTTTCATACAGCAAGAGAAAAGAGAGAAAATACCAAATTTTCTGTTTGTTTGTTTGCAATCAGTAAGGCTGGCAGGAGAAATTAATTCAGGAGGAAGAACAGCACATTTGAAATGATTTTATAAAATGTGAAAAAGGATTTAAGTTGTAATCTCACCTTTATGCCACAAGCAGATCCACATGGGCTGAGCAGGCTGCCTCCACAGAGACACTTCCCTTGTCCAAGGCTCCTCACAACATTCTTGAGTTTCAGTGGAGGTCCCTGAACCTTTCCACCAGATGCAACTTTCTCCTTCTGAAGGGAATGCTGGCAGGAATCTCCGCAGAAGTGCCTCCAAGGGCAAAGGTCAGGTTTTCTTCAGACACTGTATTTTACCTGAAGTTCAACCAGTGTACAAGTGAAGCAGTTGAAAGGCATGCCCTTGTTTCTTCTGGGGAATACTTTCCTTCCTGACTCCTCAAGGCACACTTTGCTGCCTTACTCTCGTAGTTCTTCCAGATATTTAAAGAAGATTTTCTTTTTAAGATTCTGACTCAGTGATTTAAAGAGAAGATGCTGCAGTAAACATTTTCCTTTATAGAAGGCAGGAACTGGTTTTAAAAGCAAATCCTGTGAAGCATTCTGGATGAGAAACATACCCAATGCATCTCTTTTTAAGGTGTGGCTTTCACGTGTAAAAAAGTTAATTAAAGGGAGGAGGAATAAAACAGGAAATAGCAAAGTCTGGTGGGTGAAAAACTGTAAACCAAGAAGTATTAAATATAAATATCTTCAATGTATGAAAGAAAATTGAAATCACAGTTATAAAAAGCCATGATTTAGTATGATAAATAGCTTGTAATTAAGCGTCTAACCCAAGTAGTGTCCTCCATAGGTAGCTATGTTTGTAGACATTACATCTGTTGAAACTGAAGTAAGTTATAATGTACATCTGGCTGCCTCAGGCAGTGATAGATAGTTCAGCATTATTAAGGAGAATGTCAGCTGTACAATTGAGTGTACAACATTTGTGCCTATAACTTATTTGCTTGTAGAAATGACGTGTAGCAGAAGACCTAAAATAAGTATTGAATGGGACTGGAAAGCTTTAAAGCTTTCCACTGAAACATGCTAATTTTTGGCTAGACTCGCACAAGCAGTTCTGCTCTTACTGCAGAAAGCAGTTGAAGATAAGCTGGAGAAGTATGGATGTGTCTAGGTACTAAGAGAAGTTTGATGTTGGGTTGTTCTTTCTAAAGGTTGCTGGTTCTCTGGGCTGTCCGTGAAGATTCAAGAGGTACCAGAAATTGCAGAAAGGATGACAAGATGATTGGTCTCAGCAAAACTTCAGACTGGGAAATTCTTCAGGCATCCATGACCTCTGCATTGTTGACTCAGGAGCAGAACAGATCCTCAGCTGCACCTGTGGCCACTTCACAGGCAATGAAAAAAACAAAGTACAACTATATCCTTTGTCATGTCTTTCAGAAAACCAGTCCTGGCCATCTGGAAAATGGGATTCCCATGAGGCAGTGCTAAGATCATGTCCTTCCATGCACACTGGGAGACTTCCTAATGTATGCTAAGGAACTCAACAGTTCTACTGGAGTGCTGGCTGGCTGAGGTCTTCAGGTTGTCACTATTAGCGTCTCAATACACCACTTTCAAACCTATCCTACAAACAAAGTTACAGTTTAGCACAGAAAAAAACCCACTATTTCAAGGATAAAGCTATTGATGACATTTACTGTCACCCCATGTTGTCATCTTAAAGGCATTGGCAATATGGAGTAATCTTGCAATACACTGCCAAAAAGGTTTTAGAAGACATCTTTTGTCTCCAAAGAGCTACTTAAAAAACACTGTAAAGCACATTTTGTAACATGTCAAGCGTCTCCTGTATATCAAATCATGACAAAAATATTTTTTGTATTTATTGTTAGCAGTTCTCTGCAAATTGTGTATTAGAGGCAACTATCTTCTTTTGTCCCTTTGTTCAATTCCATCTTTGTTGATACAGACTGCTGCCCATTATCCTTCAATGGTAATTCACAGGTAAAACAGAGATTGGCCATTGAGAAAGAAATATAACTTACCAGTAATTAGTCTTCTTTAGAAAGCATGATCTATAAATAAATCTGTCCTACACCTTATCACTCCAGCATGCAGAGATTTTCCTTTTGCAGTTATCATGAAGGATGCATTCACACTGTTGTCATCACCTTTGGCACAAAGGCATAAAAAGCACAGCATGCCATAAAACATTTTAATTATTTCTCAGCCAGAGACACCATCTAAAACACTGAAGGAAACTATGCTAATATAGCTCAGGATGTCTTCTTTTTTTCATTTTCAAATTAATATCCACATGTTAGTTTACACGGTGTGACTTTACACAACTACCTGTCATAAGCTATCTGGCAGAGGTTCTTGATGTTTCTCATGGAAACAGCACTTCTAGATGACTCTAGCAAGTGCTGTGGCAGCTCTTGAGATAGCTCATCGGGGATGGCACAATGCCTGGGGAAAGAATAGCAGATATATAGCAGTTCAGTTGCTCAACAGTCTCATGGAATCTATACACTCAGTTGGAAGTTATCGATTCCTAAGTTTTATAGCAAATACTGAAACACGAACCATCCATCTAGAAAGAATGAAATTAGTGCTGTGGGGGACAGACTGTTTCTCAATTGATATATCAGTGTATTCCTGATAGACTGTCTTGGTTTTAACCCTAGCCAGCAACTAAATACGAGGCAGTCACTTGCTCACACTCTTCCCCCACGGGATGGGGAGGAGACGCAGAAGAAAATTAACCCTATCCCAGCTGAGACCAGGACACATCCACTGGCAGAACTCAGGCAAACTTTTTAGGAAAATAGGGTGGGGTCTGACAGGTGGACTACGAAGAAATGAGTGTAGTTCTCTGTGGCCCTCTGTGAAGGGCTAATCACATTCCGGAAGAGAGAAAGAAAAAACATTCAGGTTTCCTTTTTTTTGTTTTGCTTGTTTGTTTGTTTGTTTGGTTTTGTTTTGTTTTCCAGGTCAACAAGTTTAAAAAAGGATACTTGAGTGGTGAAGTCCTCTCTTGAGTGAACACCTTCAGATGTGATGGAAAGCCTTGCATGCAGTTCAGATGAAGTGTAACTCCATGATACTGATGTGAAGCTCTCAGTCCTTTGCCCAGTCCCTATTTGATCCTGTTGTCCAAATGGACAGTCAAACCCAGAGGGAACAAATCTAATGCTACTTCTTAGAAAGGTAGAGAACATAAGATTTATTCCCCAGGGGAAATTGTCTTGATGCTGCCACCACAAAAAGTTTTCATACTTAAGGAACAGCAGTGCTGATTTAGGGACTTTGTCTACACAGTAATCCTTTGATCACTTAGATTGAGAGGTCCTGCCTTCCCCTTGTCATAATAGAAAGGGTAGGGAGAAGAACAGAAGTCTTAGGAAAACCACTTCTGGTTGCATCAGAATTCCAACTTGACCAATATTAGCATTTTGTGGGTTTGGCCTCAACAGAGGAGAAGAGGCTTTTGTTGCTTCTTAAGCTACTATCCAAGCTCCTGATGCCCTCCCATTTCACTTTTAAAAAGTATGGCAAAAGGATCACACAGGAGTATGCCTTATTCTGAAGCAGTAAAGGAATCTCTTATAAACGTGACAAGATATAATTAAAATCTAAATACAATTAACTTTAACTGGATTTCAACGAAGTCATAGTTGTCTCTCAGATATAAACTATGTAAGTGACAGAGTTACTCAGGAGCCCATTTCTCAGCCTCAAATAATATGCTAGTGTGAATATTACATATCTCTGGAGAGAAGTGAGGACACCACAGAGCATTCTGCATCTTCCAGTTATCATGAATCGTTGGAGTTGCAGTTAAACTGAAGGAAAATAAATATAGGTATGCAACTTTGTTTCTTAATTTCAAAATGTCAAACTTTGCCAAATGTTATTTTAGAAAATGTCCTGAACTCAGGGACTTAAAAGATGAAGATGCCTGTCATTCTATCTAGTTAAAAAATCACTAAACACACAGTGTATGTATGAAAAATGTTTAAAAGTATAGTATATTCCACATGACAGTATCTTTTTTAGTGTTTCTTTACGGATGTAGTGGAAGAAGTAGGTACATAGTGATGACATTTCCTGAGGACACGAAGCTGAGACATACAAGTAATGCAGGAATAAATTAGGATTTCACATAGGAAGACAAGGACACCTTAATGCTGAAGATTAACAGAAATAGGTTACAATTCAGTAGCAAATGATGTGTAAGGTCATATGCTTCAGAATTATGAACAGTTATCTCTATTATCATCTAGGGATCTTCTTAGGTGGACAGGACATGCAGAATCATAGAATTATAGAATCATTTGGGTTGGAAGGTCATCTAATCCAACCTCCCTGCAACGAGCAGGGACATCTTCAATTAGATCAGGTTTCTCAGAGCCGCATCCAACCTGGCCTTCAGTGTTTCCAGGGCTGAAGCATCCACCACCTCTCTGGGCAACCTGCACCAGTGTTTCAGTACCGTCATTGTAAAAAATTTCTTCTTTGTATCTAGTCTTAATCTACCCTCTTTCAATTTAAACCCATTACCTATCATGACAGGACCTGCTAAAAAGTCTGTCCCCAGCCTTCTTGTAAGCTCCCTTCAACTGCTGAAAGTCTGCAACAAAGGCCTCCTTGGAGCCCACAAGAAAGATGAAAATACTTAGTGACAAAGAATGATTGTGAGACACCTACATAATATACCTGTGAATACACGTGATTCTGATTTCCACCAGCTGTGCCATTGTATAAAGCCCTCAGAAGGCAGCATTAAGAAACCTGCATATAATTGTGTGTATAAAGATTACATAAGAAGACATTCACACGGTACTGGATGGGTATATGTGAAATCCTGGAGGTAAAGAGAAGTTGCCTTCTAAGTGGTGACTTGGAGAGCTTGGCTAGATGATCCTATTAATCAAAACTGAGACAGGAACATGGAGATAGCTTATGAAGTCACACCGGTGAGTCCAGTGGAGGATCACCATGCTGGTCCATGCTGGATCTCACGATATACAAGGGAAGTCTGAAGGAACTGGTTTTATTCAGCCTGGAGGAGAGAAGGCTCAGAGGAGATGTTACTGCAGGACCTGGTATTCTACCTGGTGGAGGACACCAAGGAAAACAGAGTCCGACTCTAATAAAGAATGCAAAGTGGTATTATGAAAGGAAATGGGTGTTGCTGGAAAATCAAAAATTCTGGTTACAGACATAAAGAATTCTTATTTTTTTTCACCATAATTGTCAAATATTGTAAAATATTTGTGCCAAGAGAGGTTGTGGGATCTCCATCCTTGGAGGGTGCTCAAGACTCAACTTGAAACAGCCCTGATCAACCTGATCTGAACAGATATGCTTTGAGCAAGGGTTAGACTAGATGAACTCCTTACAACCCAAATTATTCTATGATTCTATAAAAATGTGTCAAAAAGCAGAGGAAAAATACCCCATTAGTTAAACCTAAAAAGTACTGCCGTAAAAGCAGACCATAGTTAATGTTAGGAAGCAAAATGAGTTGGTTTATAGTCAGAAAAGTTCTTAAACAGTAAGGACAACAAAAATACACTTACCTTTGGAATAAAATTAAATTAATTTTTGAAATGGAGTGGAATGAAAAGGACTGGACTAGCAACCCTGAAAGTGTCACTTCCATATGATCTATGTTGATGTTCAGTTGTAACATTCCTACTTCTGAAACTTGGTATTTCCAAATCACTGACAACATTTTAACATAAACTCACAAAACAGTCAAAGAATACATACCAGTACAACAGTTCAGCTTGTTTCTTCCCCAGTATGACATACTTAAAAACCACAGCAAGAATTTCACTGGTACTTGCAGCAAAAGAGCAGCACACACAAATCACACTGTTGGAATGACAGCACTGAGTGTGAGCACCACATGGTATGGGCTGTTGTCACCCACTACCAGAGTAATTCAGCCTGCAGCGTACCTTGGAGCTGCCCTCAAAAGTGGATCCACATACCAACTGAATGGGAAACCAGATTTTTTTCCTACAAACAACAGATTAAGCTTCTGATACTGTTTCTGAAGATGTTTCTCTGAAGTCGGAGGAAAGGGCACAACTGTTTTCATAGTGAAGTGCTTCACTCTATGCAAAAAAATGTTTTGTTTGTTTAGTCTTTCTAGTTTAGCACAGGAAGTGTCACACCTGCTTCAATGGAATGGGTAGGTTCTCAAAACAGAGCAGTTATACTCTTTGCATGTGACATTATGAGAAACTGATCAAAATTACCTACATCAGTTTGCAGAAGGGTATTCTGCACTTTCCACAAGGGCTGCTGCTCCTTGGTGACTGAAAAGTTTAGATGCGCTTGTGAGAGCCTATCTGCCAGGTAAAAAGGAGAGCTATTGCTTTGGCTCAAAAGACAAGACTACTAAATGTTTTCCAGAAAGGTTCAGATGGGAAAGCTTATTCACAAATTGCCATTGTCATCACTCAGAGAAGAACTGTCTCTAGCTGGAAATATTTCAGAGATATTTATTGTATTCTGAAAACTTCATTTTATTTCTAACTTATTTACAGTTAAACATTCAGAATCATAAAATATGAAGTATAAAATATTTAACAAAATAGATGCAGTTCATGTTGTTCAGATGCACCATATATATATGACGAAACAGTAAACAGCACAGTAATCTCCTGATGATCCTCATTTAGCAGGGAAAGGAGTTTGTAGACCTGCCCTATATATTTCAGTCTGGCCAGAATGACATCAACCAGTTCAGAGACAACACCACAACCACTCTGGTTTCTGTGTCCTCATACTTCCAAAGTTAGCCTCATTATCTAAAATGCCAGTACTAATGTTAAATACACCAGATACCCTCTGAAGTTGGTATTTTCTATACTTTTTTTTTTTTTTTTTTAAATACAGAATTTCCTAGAAAAGAAGAATCAGGTAATTCAGGCCATATGAACAAAAGAGTCATTTATTATATATATATTCGTTAGTAAGTTATAATAGTCTCTTGGATTTTAAGTGTCTTTTTGCTATTTTCAATGCTTAAAAATTATAATTTTAAAACATTAAATATTGTGTTATATACATTATGATTTAATTTCTCATTTCTAAACATGGAGCATTCTCCAAGTGAAAACTTGGATGAAACAGAAAACAACTTCACTGACATAACAGGCTTTAAAAGTTCACTTCATACAACCATGAATTTGACTATATGAAAAATAGCCAAACATCAATCTGCTCCTATGTGGGATTTTTTCTGCTTGTTTTTCTGGTCTTGGGGAGAGGGTTTTTTGGCTTTTGTTTTTGTATAAATGGAAGGACAGATCTGGCCATTACTTTTGTCAGTGTTCAGTATTTTAACTTTTTTTAAATCTCATATCTATTTTATATAAAATAACAAAATATACAGAGAAAGCTGAGTTTGTTACATTATTTCATACACATACAGTAAATAAAAGTTTTTATGTATGGCTTTGCAAAGGTAGATTATGAAGTGACTTTTGTATTTTATTTGTTTAAAAGCATCTTAAGAGAACGTGTTAGTGTGCTTACAATAGCGGCCATGGTAGTCGAATGTCGAGCCAAGAGTTTAATGCTAGGATCACTGGAGGTCTTGCCTGACACTGCTTCTGCAGCCTTTAGAAGACAAATGTAGTTTATTACAACCTCATCTATCTTAGCTATAATTTCCTGCTGCTGTGTTTCAGAGTTCATGACTTTAACTAAACGCATGCAGGCTTCTGTTAAGCAACAGAGTACTTGAAAGCTGGAAGTCATAGCTAAAAGCATTTCCTCAGGGCTTTTATCAGCCATGGCCATTTTCCTGCAGGCACTTCCCAACTGTCTCGATTCCATAGATAACAGTTGTTTGTACTTAGAAAGTTTAAGGTCATATGTTTCTGGATGTAAATCTTCCCTCTTGCCCATACTTGCTCGGACCAATGAGAGTAGCTCATTGGCATCCTTTTGTGCTGCAATAAATCCATCAGGCATTGCATACGTCTTGTCTTTCATCACATTTATTCGCGTGATTCGTGCATCGAAGGCCACATCACTGAGATTCACATCAATTTGGCTACCTTGGATGTCAGCACTGCTCTCCTCATGTGCATTGACTGACACATCTTGTGGGGGCTCAGCAGCCTGCGGGGACTCCAAGGCTTTCTGATCATTTTCTCTAGAAAATGACTGACCAGCTGGTTCTGTGAGCTCACACGGGATCTGCTGTTCAAAGAGACATGAGAGCTGATGGCTGTCTTGGTCATCTTCATCATCGTTGTCATCGTTTCCTCTGCTTAGGAAACAATAGCTAAAAGGGCCACGACACCTCCAGGCACTGGTATCCAGCTTCCGCAAGGGTAACGTTCGACACTGCTTAGAGTCCTTCTGACTGGTGCCTGTGCCCAAGCACCTCTTACTGTCCTTCCTATCAGTGCTGACATATACACAACTCTGGGAATAACTTTTTGACAGCATTTTGCCCAGGGAGAGTTCCACACTTCTCCCTGATTTGGATTCGTCCCTTCGGGTGATGTCCAGGCATTTCAAGCTGTCTGCGGCTGCCTTCTTTTCAAACAGCATCTCAACACCTGCAGATGCTCCAATGATGCTGCTGCTGCGTCTCAGCACTTTCCTGTTGTGCGGCATCCTGAGGCTTCCTCCTATCATGTCATATGGCCGTAAACTAACTGTTGCTCCACAAGACTGATTTACTTTGGGAATGTCACAAGAGTCTTGATTTTGACTTGGCACCTTTGATTCTGATAGCATGGATGATAGCATGATGGAGTCAGCTAGAGGCTGTCTAGGAAAAGCTGTAGGCATGCCTCCTTGTCTTCCCTTCTCAGGCTCTGTGAAAGCTACACTAGGGGTAGTAGAAGAGCAGACAGAATAATTAAGCATCATCCTGACAATATGCAGAAACTGAGCTTTTAAATATCTTCAATAGTCAAGACAAATGAATTCCTGGTATTTCCCAGCGGTCTCCATTCCTCAAAACATTTCACAAAGAACTCATTGCTAGTTCATGTAATTTGTAGTTCACTAAGATGCCTCCTAAAATCTATCAACAAGTTATATCTTATGAATAATTAATTGTTCATTCCACTACAACAGACTTGTTTTAAAAAAGGAATAAAAAAATAACTTAGAAAATATTCTGTGTCTTCCCCAATATATCGATTGCATGATATCTATTAACTAATTAGATAAATATTTTCAGATTAAAATACTTTCTTTAACTATACCTGAGAGGGTATGGAAAGATGCATTCATGTTAATTTTGGTTTGGTTATGTGGTTTTTTTTTGGCAGAGAATTAACACTTTCATTCTAGCTCCTAGTCTGTTCCACTTTTGGATTTTTATGCATTCACACATTACTGCCACATGTAGGTTGCAGCCCAGGAAGACAGAAATATTTAAAACCCAATTGAAAGAATTTCCAATGCTATCTCTGAAAAACTTTGTGTGGTTTTTTTTTTTTGTGGGTTTTTTTTTTTTTTTTTGGTAAGCTCATAAACTCTCTTGAAATTGGAACTTAAAAATACAAAAACGGTTCTATAGGTAAATTATTCTTTAAGGAAACACCTACTGTCAGATGGTGAAGCAAATACATGCTTAATAAGGTAGTGACATTTTCTCATCCTTACATTTACAGCTTTTTTATTCATACTGGCATGTTTTTGACAATTTGCTAAAAAAGCATCTAAGATGTAACAAAAATGAATCACAGTTTTTTCTCTCCTACGTTAATACATGTTGCAATGTCATTCTGTAATCTAAAATGTATCCTGGAACTCAAGTGACAACAGATTTTGAAGAGGCTTCCAAAGAGTGGAAGAGAGCATCCCCCCTGAAAGTTTTAACTGTGATGAGAGGGTCTTTAAAAAACTGATCCTTGTAAGCAGCTCATAAGAGTATCTGAATGTGTACAAGTAAAATGAATAGATACACTGAAGGTCTAATCCCACTGGCTGCTACAGCTTGATGACGTAGTTTCAGGTAAAGATAATACAAATGTCTCATCTAGTCCTCAACATTAACATGTAGCTTTAAAAACAAATGTAAGAAACACTTTATTAGTGCTGTACCTGTGGTTTCTTTTATCTTGGGGATCCGATGACATCCTTCTCTCAAAGTGCCGAACAGTGGTTCAGCATTAATTGCTGAATGCACAACAGGCACCGTCATTCTGTGACACACTGCTTCGGGCTGCTGGTGCAGGTCCTTGTATGTCGTTCCGTGTTTTGGAAGAATGGCAGCTCTTTCATCTGCTGGAATATAGGCAATGCCCTTCATTGATGGATCAGAGATAATGTGCTTAACATCAGAAGTACAAAGAGGAGATTCAACAGGGGTAGCACATGTGCTACTACTGCCTGTGCTGCATCCTGCATCCACTGAAGAGCACTGAGAGCTTTGCAGTGAGAAATGGCCTTCACTTTGCAGAGATGACATCCGCTTCGCCAAGTGATATTCGCAAAGTCTAGCCACGCTCTGCTCAGCTTCTGGAAGCTTCGAAGGATGGTCATCTGCAGATAAATCAGTATCTTCTGCATCGTTTAGGTCTTTGGCTGAAGACACAGGAGTTATATCTGACAGAAAATTTTCACCTTGGCTAAGCCCTGAGGTATCATCCTGATCCACCTCAGGATCCACTTCATCCTTGCAGTCAGTTTCTGTTTTACCAAGCACAGGAACTCTTGGAAATGTCTTCCCGTTCACTGTTTCTGGGCTTGGCTTATCTGCTGCCCCATCATCATCAGCGTACCATCTTTGGCGAACGGCAGTTCTTTCCACATTAAAAGTGCTTAGGCGTTGACTGTCTCTTGCTGAAAGAGTTCCAAATTTAGCTTTTAGATCTTCATCAGTCTCTGTTTTTTTAGTTCCTTGTGGCTTTTTCACAGGAGCATTGCCATCAGAGGAAGCTTTTACTTCGCTGTCTGTCATCTTATTTTTCCTTTTACTAGTGCAAGAATATACCAAGGATCCCATGTGCAATTTACTAAAGTAATCAGTGACAGATTTTGTTTCCATGGTCTCTGGCTCCATTTCCATGTTATCTGAATGAAGAATCTGCTTTGAAGGCACAACTTTTGACTGTAGCTCTGCAGCCTGACGACCAGCCAAAGGCTGTGAGGGCTTCATGCCTGGCCCTCCAGCCTGATTTTTAGCCATGGTAAATTCAGTCTGCTCTTCCACAAGGGGTTGGTAGCCTTCACTTGTGGTCAAAAACATACGTGCAGTGTTTTCTGACTGTTTCTGTGCTGCGGCTAGTTCAGAGCTTTCAGTCATTTCAGAGGAATTTGTTTCATTGCCAGAATCGGAAGATGACTCAGGACTATATGCTCGCAGGATAGCTACACCTGCAAGCCACAAGAAATAAAAAGTCAATTAAATGACAGCAGCTGAAGCACCTGGATAAGTGACAAGCAAAGGGGGTGTGTTAGAGACAAAAATATGCTTTGTAAAAATACTCTGACTTTATTGCACAGTTCCCGAGACAGGTAGTTTAATAATGTAATGGTAGTTCCATTAAATATTATGGAATATGATGTATGGAAAATGATGGAAAAAAAAAGAAGAAAGAAAACCAAAGAAAAAACAACAACCAACCCTCATGAAATGAAGTATTTCCAAAGCTAAACGGATGAGATGAAATGATTTTCAATGAATAAACGTAACTATGGTGAAAGAACCTGAATTGTCATTCGTCTGCTGTTCCTCTGAAGCAGCCAAAGCTTCTAGTGCTTGAAGTGTAGAGACTACAGCATCATCTAGCCCCTTCTCACACTTCCCCTCTGTATTAGTAGGGACAGCATCGATAAGCGACACTGGAATGTCATCACTGCCTAGATTATTGGCTTGCTCCTTGTTGTCTCTAGGCTGTGTTGCTTGATTCTGAGAGTCTTCCTCATCTGAACTGTCCCTGAAGCCAGGTGGAGGAGCAGCAATGGCCATGTTTAAGGTATGCAATAGGAAATCATCTTCATTATCATCACCTTCAGGAGGTGGAAGTGAAGTCAAATCAATAATGTCATCACTAGAACCAGAAAGGCTGAGAAGAGCAGGCCTATTGATTTCTCCTACCATAATGTCTTCTTCACAGCTTACTTCATCTTCATCTTCAGCATCATCTGTATTTTCTGCATAACAAATATCATGCAGCAAAGGCTCTTCTATCCCCTCCGCAGCTCCAAATATTTTACCATCATTTATAGTTGCGTAAACAGCATTTGAAGCAAACTGAATGCTTTCAGCATCTGGTGACAACTCTAGGCCTTTAATGTCATTGGCATTACTAATATAAATGGCTCTTTGTTTTTCTAATACTTCTGGACTTTCATCCAAAAGCCTTTCATAGCCAAGAGTCTGGGGACTGATACCATCCAAGTTGTGATCTCCAAATATAAAGGAAACTTTTGCTCCCCTGGAGGAATCCTGTGTTTTCTTGCTTGGTTCCAGACCTGAGAGTGACAGCAGCGAAGGCTGATTAAAGTTTCTGCTTTCTTCTGCTTCAGTGGGGTCACTTGGCTTGGCCAGATGCTGATCAAATCCACCTGAATTATATGTATTTTCTATGTACAGATGTCTGTGTTCTTTTTGACATAATAGACTTTCAGAAACATCTACAGTCTTCTGTTTTGGATCAGCAAAGGACATTTGAGTCTCCTGATCTCCTTCAGTCAGGAAAGTGGTAGTTTTTGGTATACAGTTCCACTCAGAAGCAAGGAGATTATGCTTCCCTCTATTTTCATTTCCTACAGCATGGTGAAATGAAATCAACATTATGAAATTGAAGAGCAAAGTGGCATTATTTTTAAACAACTTGTTAATGCTGAGCAGTAAATACTATGAATAGGACAGCTGAGCCACCAAACACTTCAAAAGCACTTTCAAACTCACTTCTATGTTAAATACTTGTTGATTTAATGACCTAAAGTTTAACTGGTACATTTGAACTTTAGCACAGAACTAAACCTCAGCTAGGTACAAATGCTATTCCAAAAAGAGTAATACAAATCCAAATCAATCAAATTCTGGTTTCTCCAACATCATAGGTATTCTTACAAAAGATATATGCATATGAAATAATAAAATTCATAGGGAGCATACATCTGTTTCACCACAGTATGGAAGAATTTCATCACCTGATTCATTTGACCATTAATGTGCTATAATAGGCTGAATATTAGAACATTATAAAGCTGAAATTACTACTGTGGTGCTAGGTCTGATCCAGCAATCAGATCTCATTTGGCATAGACATGTGTTTATCTGGAGGTGCACTGACTTAAGCTGGCTTCAGATTTATACACTGGACCATCACTAGCATACTGTACAATGAATACCTGTTTCTCGGCTCCCTGTACTTTTCTTGTTGGCCACGTTGAATATTGAGCGCCTTGAGTCAACCAGCAGTCTATAGTATCCAGCTGTTAGGCAAGCAAGATTCATTGCATCTGATGACTCCATCAGTAGAGTAATAGGCTAAGAAGAATACAACCAACTCTTGGTTAAGGCTGTTCCTCCTCAATCTGTTTATCTGCTGACAGTACGACTACATGGAAGCAAAATGAATTACAGCACAAACACCACATGCAAAAATACACGAGAACTTATTTTCCTCACTACCAATATCAAACAGCATCAAACATTTAGAAAAGACTGGAGTTGCAGTAAGACAGAAGTGCAACTGGATGTTGTAACAGCTGATGTTGTTCTCTTTCTGAATGAAGCTAACCATTTTAAGATTCTTGCTCCATCTTGTTCTTGCATAGATACATTCTCACCAAAGCACAGTTTACTGTTACTTTGAAACTGCCAAGGGCTAAGAACCTGGTTCCTTAAGCATCAGAGTCTTGCAGTAGTATGGGAATCTGCAGCCTCCCAGAAAATGAGATGAGGTGCCCTAAATACATGTAAAAAAGCAAGATACGGGAAGCAAAATCTAATTATTTAGATTATAACTAAAATAATATCTAAATAATTAGATAAAGCTGTTATTACATAGCAGTGACAGTGAATATTGCAATGACAGCTTAAAAGATTTGTTTGTGGCCTGGCATTACTGAAAAGATGTGATGAAAAAAGATGCAGATAAACAGAGACAAAAAGAATAGAGAAAGATCCCCAGAAGGGAGATGAGCAAAGAAAACAAACTCAAAGCATTCAGAAAAAAAGTCAGACCTAACAAAAATGAGAGACCTCAGAGCTTTGAAAAACTGTGGCTGCCAGGTTAGCAAGCATCAAACCTGAGACATTCATATGAAACATATTTCTTTTAATTCCCTTTTCTTTTGCCACAATATATAAAATTATTTGCCTAAAGCTTTTGTTCATGTCTCTGTAGCTTTTAACACCAAAAGCTGCTCCTCTCAAATTTATTTGAAGGTGGCTAGCCTCTACAGCTCCTACAGAGGGAATAAAAATGAAGCCCATACCAAAATATATAGACAGAAATTACACTGTAGACAACCCATCTTACCAGTCACAGTTTATAGTCATAGCTGTGTGGATATTTGTGACAATTTATAATAATTTAGCATGCAGAGCCCACTGTCACAAGACAGATGAAGGGACCTGCATAATTTGTTATGGCAGGAATGTTACATGCAACAAGGACAGCTATCCAATTTAATCAACCCCTTACTACTTTGGCCAAAACATAACTGATGATCATAGCTTACTACCAAACCCATGATAGGTCTGACAATTTTTTTAAATGCCTGTGCTACAGTATCTTAGGCCAAAATATGCCAGGCACCCTGAATATTGTGTGAACAGTTTACAGCATCAGGGTAAAAATGATGCTTTTTTTTTTTTTTTTTTTCTCTTTGAAGTTGTTTATGCTACAGTTTGAGCTTCTTTCAATACGTGCTTCTTTTAAAGCACTCAATCAGAGCTCTGAAAGTTAACTATAAATTCTTAAACCTGAAATGGACTTACTAACCTCTGTTCTTCCAAGTGACTACTAAAAAATAACAACTTGAAATGCTAATCTCAGATTTTCTGCAGTGATGGACAGAAACGTATGATCTTCATAGAAATCTCAGATTGCTGAAAACAGTGCCATGAGCTATTGCTAACCTCTTATACAGTCCTATAACAGCTAAACTATTACTGCCTGCTTCTGCCAAGTGATACATGCTTGAGAATACATCAAAAAGAACAAAAAATAAAATAAAAATCCTAACTGTTTATTCATTTATTCATTTTGAAAAAAAATTGGCATATCCAGAATCTGTATATATCAACCTGCTTCCTTAGGGTAACCGGAGAGATGAAAGCATCAGCTGAGAACACCTACCTGTATGTGTTTGCATCTCCGCAACAGGACAGTAACAGTCAGTAACAACAGACAGTAACAACTCTTACTTGTGCCCCACAGAGAGGCAAATTTTTGTTAAATTCCATCCAGAGCCTCCTAAATTTTGGAACTAAAAAGACAGTCTCCCTGGGTTTAAGATGACATGTGTTGAAATGCAAGGAGATGGGATATACATGGTTTGTAATAAGACAGTAACAGTATAATAATATAAAATTACATAATACCATGATAATATGTAATGCCACGGCATACAGTGCTGCATTATACATACAAGCAGATGGGAAGGATTTAGTTTCTGTGCTACCTTCTCCATATGTTAAAAAGGTGATAACAGCTTTCTGATAAGAGGGCTATGAGTTTAGCACAGTAACGCAGGTAAAGTAGCCTGAGAGATCTACAGATGTTCTCTCTGCTAAGTAAGGTGAAAGAGATGCTGTGTTCACCAACCTCTACATTTCTCTTAAGTTACTGTCAAAGAGCATCTAGATTAATTTACAGCAATTTTTTTTTTCATTAATACAGGGAAACTCTTACAGGTCAATAATCCTAAAGCATTCAAAGCAAAAGCTTAGTGAAAAATTCCTCGTGTGTTTTTGTGTATAGCAGGGTAAACAAAAAGAACTGTTAGGCTCTATTCATTTTAATAGAATACTTAAGTATTTAGCATAATCAGGACTCTCCCTTCAATATCTGATTATCCTCATTAATTCTGTAGACGATCTATGAAAACTTTTACTTCAAAACCAAATAGAAACCATACCAAGAGGAACCAAGAAAGTAACATGTACAAAACTCCAATCATTATGCCACAAGATGCCACAGACGCAAAGTGTTAAGTGGGATTTAAGAAAAATTGAATTACTATAGGTAGACGAAGAGCATCTGTGAATATATGATGTATGGCAAAGCACTGAACTGAAATTATATGGGCTAAGAAAAGAAATTTGCCTTTTTACAGCTTATTTCATTGGTAACTGCTATGTGGTTACTTGCAGTGAACTTTGCAGATGAAACACTGAATTACAGGGGACATTGATCTTATGAAGCTGGTGATTCTCTAATGGTAATAATATAGTCTGTTATTCTAGAAGGAGCTTCTAGGGGCTCAATGAACTTCAAAAGAAGGTCAACTTCATCATAACCTCTTCTCACCAAGGAAATCAAGGAAGACAACAACAAAGTGAGTTGCCTGGGGTCAGCCAAGATAAAAATCAGAGCAGAATCTGAGTGCTGAAAAGCACCAGTCTGGTACACCTTAGGCCTCTCAAATTCCCAAGTCATACTATATGTGCACTCTGAATAAAAAAGAAGTAAAACACATCCTCCGGATATTATTGGCATGAAAATGTTCAGAACAGTATAGCTTGATCAAATATGCAAAGGCAAAAACAGTATTTAAAGATGTTATACCAATATAAATCAACCACAAACTTACTTTTACATCTAAGACGTGCAGCTCAACTCTAACATTGCTTTCATCTTCTGTAAACATCTCAATCCTGTTCACATGGCTGAAGTCTGCCAGGAGAGCCACCAAGTTTGTTTTGGTGTTTATCACATGACTGATTCCATACCGTGGCCCTACTAACAGAGTCACTTCTGAACGCTTTTCTCCCTGCTTTAGCAAAAAAAAAAAAAAAAAAAAGAAGAAAAATAAAAGTAGAAAACATGATAAGTACTGCATAGTGGCAGAAATTGACACCGCATTCTTTCATTTTCATGGAGCTACATTTGCATGCATTTCTACATTAAAGAGTATTGAGTTTTTCTAAGAAGATATAATTCACAAGAACATACTTGATTCATAATTAGAAACAAAAAAGTAAAGGACTCTGCTGATGGATATTGACTACACTCCAATTTTTAGATGGATAGTTGGATGGAGAAACAGATAGATGGATGGACCCTGCTTCTCATAAAAGAAAATCTTTGTCATTAAGATTTTCCAGACTAATACTTATAGCATACTATAGTTAACTGGAGGGGGTTATTTGCCAAAAAGGTGCTAGCTATCTCTAAATCCCCAGCAAAATTGAAATTATAGCAGGAATGTTATTTGCAGGATGAAAAAAAAACACAAAAAAAGGTGATTTGGCTCAATTAACAGTTTTTTTTTAAGTGTATTATTACAGCCCAAACTTCTAAAGAAACTGATATATTCCAGCTTCTGCAAAAAGGCATCTCGATTAAAAAAAAAACCAACACAAAACCCAAGAGAAGAGAGAGGCTATTTCAAGAGAGATATTACCACTAATGTTGCCTTGAAAACACGGCCTCCATATAACCGTAGATCACTGAGGAACTTTAGATAATGCACCTTGGCTTGCAGAGCAGATAGCTGAGGAAGGAGAAACAAGGGTAAGAGGCAGTGGCAGAAATCAACACATTACCAAACCCAGAGAGAAAAATGTATTTGTGTAGTCTAAGGAGACTGGACTTCAGTAACTGCTCTTCAGAGCCTGAAACTAAATCATTAGATGCTTGAGTTTCAAATGAGAAGAGACAGTTTCATTCTTAAAGATCTTGCTTGTTTAGTTAAAATGCACTGAGGACTTGGGTATGGGTGGATCAGAGCACTGCAAAAGTGTTGTAACTGCTCCAACTAAGGGAAAATGTTAAACTACTCAGATTAAACATCTGTTCATTCAGACATTTCAAGGCTAGACAGCAGTTTTCCATTCATAATCACCATTAGTTCTTAAACATTTATGTACCTATACAGAGAAAGAGAACAAAGAATTTGCTAATTTGCTTTTGTCAGCTATGTGTATTACATTTTGCTAGGCACTTGTGGCATATGGCATATTATTCCACCTCATTATTGCATTTCTTATTTTTTTTAAATAAATACTTTTCACTGTATTTAGTAAGGAATAAATCTGAAAGCTAAATACAGTACATCAATACAGAAAATCATACCATGCAATACATGTCACAATTTATCTTTTTTTCTTCTCTGAGCCTAAACTACCTACCTAAAAAGAAACAACTTGGAAATATTTCATGAGACAATGGGAAAAAGAAACAGTTCACCCAAATAGTCCAGACTCAAACCTTTTACCTCTCTGGTGTAAATCTTTGTGTTGAGACTTTTAAAAGGTAAGTTAAGACAAGCTCATCTCATTTGCTATTCTCATTTCAGCCACTAGACTTCATCAAATTCAAATTCTTTTTTGACCTTGAACAGCATTTTAAGAGCCTCTATCCTAAAGTTTTTCTAGATGCCAAGGAAGAAATGGATCCAAAGCAGAGCAACTAGTGGTAATGCTTTCTTCTTCCTTTTACCAGGTGTTGAGTTAGTGGAGAAATACACAGGGGTTGTGAAAAAAGGGAGAATCCCTTCGTGTGGAGGAAGAGAAGACCCCAGAAAGAAATCAGTTCCTGCATTAGTACCTCCAAGTGAGATAGAAGATGATGGTGAGCTGAGACACTTTGTTTCTGAGACCTATTTGCTAAAATAGCAGGTGGGTGTACAACATGTTTCCAAGGCTCAACTCAAAAAGAATGAAGCAATACCAACAAACTGCCTGCTGCAGGAAGGGACTGTTCCAACCTCTTTTCTAACTAAGAACTGATACTGTGTGCCACTGACAACACCTGCAAGGCCTGCAGCAGTGATGGCTTCAAAAATAACCCCAAATTTACACTACCAAAACAAGCAATAAGCAATTGGCATTATGTAGCTTTAGCTTCAGCAGTACAGGAGACATGCATTGCTTCAGTCAGAAAAGGTGGCCTTTCTGCTTGACCATTGCAGGTCAAACATATAAAATTATGTTAACAGTCATGATGTGATCTGAAGCCTCCAAGCAGGATTTCTGCTGATCACAGTGAAACTTAGCTCAGTCACCAGGTTTTGGGGGTTTTTTCTGCTCAGAAACAAAGTGTCATGAAGCATTTTATGTCTCAGCTAGTCACTCTCAGGTTCATTTTGTAGTCCATGGAGAGAAATCGGCATTTCTAGGACACAAGCCATTTGACCTATTTTTGGTTCCTAATGTGGGATGGGATGAATGGCTCCCTAGAAGTGCCTGTTTCTTTCAGTTGACTACATAGAGACTAAATTACTTGAATACAGAATCTGATCATGGTGTCTAAAACCAGTCTCAGCTGTATGCATGTAAAAAAGCATTTCTGAGACATGGTCTTCTCCGTGTTCCGTGTTTTTTCCAGCTGAAGTGAAAGCTTAATCCTAAGAAAAGCATTTTACAACAGCAAGGAGGGTCAGTTACTGTAAGGACCATCATCTATCCAGTCAGATCTTGGCTAGCGAAAAGTCTTTATCTACAGCATTATGGAAAACAACCCTGAAAACCAGCATTTTTGTCAGGCCCATAGGTTAATGCGGTTCACATGAGAGCATCAGAGAGAGAGCAATAACTTTCCTAACAAGTCTGCCATTAATAGGGAGCACTAAATAAATTAAAGAATATGTATCCTTTGCATACACGAAGTATTAATAACCGGTTTTCTGGAATTCTCAGGATAAGAAGATAGTTTAGTTAGGGTATAATTAATTATTTTTAATTGTTCTTGGACATGTTGTACTGAGCACAAAAAGTTAAATCTCTGAAAATATAATGGCTAGGTGTTTCTTCGAAGGATTCATTTTAAATGTTTCCCATACACGCCACCCTGTTCTTTAAAACATATTCTCCATTAAGATGCAAATTTAATACCTTTTTACCCGGAGGAACTAGGTTTTGATTTGCTTTGACAAGGTGTGAAAGTGCTTTCTTTATGTTCTTTTCTTTCATGCTTTGCAGCACAGCAGATGGAAGAAAAGTCTCTAATCCCCATTCTTTTCTGCAATAAAAGGCATATATTTAATTTCATATTCCTGTGATGATTATTTGTCTAAAGACTGGTGACTATGATGCCAAGTGAATGAACACACCTGAAAACAGAAGTAGAGTTAGTCAAGTCCAGTTTAGTAAGAGCACATTATTTTCTATATTCAAACTGTCTATTACTTACAAAAAATATTTAAAAATTATGTATAATCTCTTCTGTCCATTCCATTTCTTCCCTTGTGCCATTCAGAGAAGAAGCTTTAAGTTTTTATGTTTAAAATCTATGCTGTTTTAAACACGACTTAATTACACAGGCAAGTACCATCACTGAATTAGAATCACAGAAGATTTAAGAACATAATGTCAGATTTAATTTTATTTTCTAGGCTTTTTTAAAAATATGCAAATAAGCCAACCATTGTCTTTGTCACTTATAGTTTATGGGGATTTTTCTCCTCAAAAACAACCAGTCCCTCCCATTTTACCAAATTTTCTTTTCTGCTTGAGGCACCCTTGTGACAGATGACTCTTTACCTGTAAGTAATTATTTCTGCCGATTCATTCATAGTGTACAATATAACATGATTTTCAGTAAGGTGGATAAACTCTACAAGATTTAGTGTGCAACATTTGCTCCGATTATGCAAGTAAATCAAGTAACAAAAATAAAAGTTTAGGGGGTTGGGGTTTGTTTCTTTCATTTTTTTTGTTTGGCTTTTTTTAATTATTTTTTTTATTTTTACTTTTAATCCAAGCAGATGTAACCACAGTTGCTTTTTGGAAATTTGCTTTACTTTGTAATGACATACACATTTTGCTAACATGAAACAGGTGCCTATCTTCCATATACTTCCATATTTAAGAAATCTTATAAATGGAATCTAAGAACCTACAGTCATCTGAACCAAGAAATCGTACAAATCTTACTATAAAATGGATTCAGACCACATAAACTTAGATTTGATCAGTAAATTATTGAAAGCAAATGAGCTAATCTTATTTACATTTACAGGCTTTTTCATGTGCCTAAACAGATGACCAAAAGATAAATGGACCAAAAGATCCACACATATCTTAACACACCTGAATCAATTCCAGCAATTAAGATTGAACCTAAAATGGTGAATGCATGTAGACTTATTAAAGAAACAACCTTAAAGGATATGAGTTACTCCTAATATTTCACTGTCAAAGAACACACTGCATTCTCAACTTACTCTATATATTTGAGAGAGATTTTCTGAGTTTGCTTGGTGGTCACAGTTGCAATATACATTTGTAATGCTGCCAGCCGCAGGGCAATGTCGTATTTCAGTTCTGGTCCAAATCTTTCCTGAACCACGTCGTTACAGCTCTGCCAAAGAACCAGTAGAGGGAGCATCAACTTAAAAAATCTTTTACTTAACATTGCATGGAGAGGAGCCCCAAACTCAGAAGTAGGACCATCCTGAAGGTAAGACTGTTGCTTTCAGGATATGGGCACATCTGAAGAACGGATACTCCTGCCAAGGAGCAGAAGGCATGAGCATTTTGATTTAAGCTCTCTTCATCCTTCCTGGGGAGAACAGTAATCCTCTTTCAGAAAGAGGGCTGGGAGGGTATCAGTGTATCTGAGCTCAGGATTCTACCTGGTGAGATACCCAGGAGAACCACATTGCTTGTTCATCAGTTTTCTCATCCGTTTTATTGGAAGTTCCTTTTCAGACATCATTTCTGTCTGATATTACAGTACCAGAAATAAGTATTAGCAATTAGTTCAGCCTAACTCTTTTCTAAAGCCAAATATATTTTGGAAAGATATCAAAGCATTACTATTTGGAAAGACTTATAAAGAAAAAGGACTTTGCAGATGATGAAGATTTGCACATTCCCCAACTGCATTCATTGGCTTTATACAGTGGAAATAAACCCCAGGATTTACTCTAGCCACATTTTTCTATGTGAAGATATAAATCTCTATATATACTGATTGTAACTATCTCTTTATTCGCCTTTACACTAACAATGGCTATGGTTTCACTTACCTGTACATAGAGATATTCAAAAGCAACTGGATCTCTTCTTAAAAGATCAATGGGGTCCTTTGGGACAAAACTAATCCTGAAAAGACATCTCATCTTGTGCGAGCTTGGCCTCTGGGTCACCTAGGACAGTACAATAATCATTAGAGCTTGGCAACCCTGGCTGAGCAACACAGTCAGTAGTTTCAGGTAATGTGACCCTGCTTGAGAGCTATGAGGTAGCAAGAAAAATAATTCTATCCAACAAAGAGCTTTACCACAGCTCCTTATGAAGTTCTTTACGTAAGAACATCATATATGTAATCTTATGGAAAAACTTTTAGAGTCACATAGGCATGACTGCCCAATACAACTCATCCTCAAAGCAACACAGTTCACTCATTCAAAACCAGAGTGAAAGGACAGAGAAAACAGACCTTAATGAAAATCAACCAAGTGAAACACAAACTGAGTTGTGCTTCAGCAGGGCTAAAATATCCATAAACAAGAAGGGCTAGAAAGTTTCTAGGGAGAGGTCACATTTTACTTCTCAGACTGACTGATAATACAGGTGAAGCACAGCTTGGCAGTTATTATTCTCACTTTCTCTCTCTTGTTTTAATCCACCAGGGAATTTGAGAGAAATCAGGTCTTCAGGTCTTTTTCCTGGGTTGTTCTGGATTAAGATCTATCCCATGACTTCTGGCCAAGACAAATCTCTCCCAGTACATTAAAAGTTTAAAAAGACTGCTTTGCCTGTTGGTCAGCAAAGCTTTGTCAAGTATTTAAAACGGCAATATGGATATGTTAACAGGGGACCGCTACACAGCTAATGAATAATCAGATGAAAGGGTAACAAGCCAATAGCACCACTGTAAGTCATGGTCAGCAGCAATATTATAATGGAAAATTAAGGTACCACTGATTTTAGAGGAACTTTGAAGAAGACACCCTCAGAATTACTGTAGTTTATTTAATTAGGCTAATGCAATTTGAGAGTTAGCGTACTTTATAATCAACATATTTAATTGATAAAATTTTACTTTTAAAATTCTCCAATAAAGTCTCTGTCTTAACAATTTTTAAAAGTACATTTATCTCACATTGTCTGTGACCTTATTTCTAAGTATCTAGGCATACTCTGTATGTATAAATAAAAGCTCCAGATGGGATTTCCAAAAGCTCACTGTGTCGTTTTATACTGATCCTTCTGATTTCAATGAGAATTTTACCAATTACTTCAAAGAGAGACAGCTGGGCCAGGAGAGCTAGTATTGAGTACTCTGGGTATTATTACTAGGTCTATCCACAAGAAAAGAATGTTTGTTAATATGGCAAAGTCAAGTGCTTAAAGGTTAGAAAATGCTAGAAAGACTGATAGCTGGTAAACTAAGCTCCTTCATACTACCACACAGACTTATTATATGATCAAGGGAATCCTGTTGTTTATATTAAAAATTTTTCCCCATCTAAGAATCCATTTCTCTTTTTTTTTTTTTTTTTTAAAATTTAGGTGAAATTTTAAAAATACCAATGTTCTACTGAAACATAGAAATATCATGGAAAAACTTGGGCTAAACAGTTTGGCAAAATGCAATGCAGCTAAAATCAGGGTCCTCTGCTGGGAACCTTGAAGCAACTTTACCTCTAGTCACTCCTCCCTGATCTAAGGAAGAAGAAAGAAAGTCACACCACCATTTTGTGGGTCAAAATTCATCATCACTGAAGTGACATATTGTATCCCTGTATAAACAAGCCAAACTTGGCTTATCAGGAGTATTACACCCAGGAATATTACACATCAGGATACACTCCTGATACACAGAAGTATTATCAACCAGATATACATCTACATAATTAGGTAGGACGCAAAGAACAAAATAATTTTTTAAAGGAATTTGGGCAGACTGTGGTTCTCAGAGTTATTATAACGGGTTTTCTAGCTGTTGAGAATGTTTACTAGCTGGGCCACATACAGTATGAAAAAGGCTTGATAACTTTTTTATAGCTTTCCCTCTGATCTTTTATAATCTTTTTAATGGCCAAATGAAGCAATGAAATATGATGCCTATATAATAGAAAAATATTTGTTTTCTGTGAGAACCTGATTCTTACAACTACATCTGAATACCATTCTTATTCGGTAGACTGCATCAAACTATAAATCTTCAAGTTAACTCACTTGAGTAATGAAAAAGATGGATAACATACTGATTAACACATTTCATTAATATCTGCTTTCACATGTCATTACACAAACCTGAGTTAGAGTCTCCTGTTCATGCAGCAAAAGGAGTTTTGTCCCAGATCCTTCAATCCTCTGCTCCAGCATCAGGGAAAAATGTTCAATACATTTGATGGAAAGCTTTTCTTGGAGTGTTAAGATGACATCCTAATTAACAAAAGATTTATAAGTGTGCTTAAATTCATGAAGTGGTTGGGACCCAGTTCTTTACTGCCATGCACTCTGCATGTACCCAGCTCAGGGGGGAAGCCCAGATGTTAAAGGGAAAATGGCCGCGTTTTGTATGCTCTGCACAAATACACAGGACATCACACACATTTACCCAGTGAAAAATCAGTGACTTTATATTCAAACACCCCTGAGATGGTATAAGACATGCACATGAGAAGTATATACATGGAGTTGCTGTGTATAGGCAACTTCCTGTGCAGTTCATCATTCATCAGGCAAATTATACTTGTGTAGCTTTAAATCGTATCTCTCTGTCTCCTTGGAAATTAAACCTTTCCATCAGCAAAGGAGAGACAGTCTTGTCGCTAATCTCTTCACCTTCAGTTAGGGCAGGGCTACCAAGCAGCACAAACAACATGTGTATGTCCAACAAAAAAAAACAAACCAATCCAGAATGTCCTTTATTTGTTCTATGGCAAGGGTTTTTCTTGGAGTCTACTTCTTGCATTTTAAATGTTGACAGAAAAGTCAATGACGATGACTGTGCAGAACAAAAGCTCTAAATTCAGGGACCATGTTAATTTATAGTATAAACCCCATTTTCAGAGACTTTTAATTAGAGGGTTTTTTTCCACATTGGATTATGTTTAATAAGAACTGAAAATTTAAGAACAATTGTTTCTAAAATAACAGCTAAACAGTCTCACAAAACCACCCAACCATTCCCCATGCTACTTTCATATAAAGTTTTATAAATTAAATATAAGCAGAGACAATATGTTCTGGCAAAGTATATCTTGGTTCAGTTAATGTAGCAAGCAAATGAAATATATAATAACCCATCAGTTAAAAATATTTTCACGTTATGCTGGTGAAAAGATTGAAGCATATTTACCCATCCAAAAGATTTCTAGGTATACATAAGTACCCAGATGGATAGGACTTACTAAGAGATCATAACGAATAGTAATCCAAGTGTTTTAACATAATTTAGGAAGATTGATTGATCAATTACAGTTTGTTTATGGAAAACCAATACCAGATTGGTGGAAGGATGAGAAATATATGGAGGGGATGGGAATAACTCTGTACAATGTAAAGAATTTAAGACTAATGTATTGCAAGAAACCACTCTGAATAATGGAGGCTAATATTACAGTATTCTGCCTAATGGTGAATGTATTGTTTATGCATTAAATCTACTTTTATTTATGCTCTATGCTCAAAGACAAGAGGCATAACAGTAACATGAAGAGGCATAATATTGCATGTAAGTTTTTAAGAGGGGCCAATGATGGCACCATGTTTGGTTAGCTGCCGTGTTTTTTGCTAGCCTATACTCTTGTTCAATAACTCAGTCAGCCCTGGTGCTACCTCCCAGCAATAAGGAAAGCAAGGACTGCTGGTAAGGCACTGATTGCACCCTTGTTAAGTGGTGAGTTGCGGGACTGCTAGGGGTGGAAAAAAATCTGCAATTACTTTGACTCAACTGCTGCACATCTACTTCACCTCAGTTTAAGAAAAGCACACCTTCCCACACCTGCCCATCCACAGTGAGGAATTTACCCACACAAACATGCAAGAATATGTAATATACAGCTGTGCAGACTACAGGATATATAATTGCCTGAATTAGACGCAAAAGAAATTAATCCTACAAATAGAGTGACTAAGGTCAAAGCAGGCTTACAACATCAATACACCTAGGCTACTGAGCCCACATGGGCATCTGTACAAATGACTTCAAACATATGGTCTTACAGTACCTAACACACCCATGACAGAACTACTGAAAACTAAGGTAGTGTAACGGCCAATGACTGCCCTTTGGAGGCAAAGTGTCCTAGGACAGGTTGGCTGTTATTATGCCCATTAAAGAAAATAGTGAAAGGTGAGCTTATTGGCCTCAGGAGGGTGTGGAGACCTCACTATTCACATGAATCATGTCCCCTGTTTCTTCACCCAACCAAATCATCAAATGGGCTTCAGGAATTCAGTATCCCATGGCTGTAGAATGGAAGCCTGTATCCATTGCCTGCACTCTACTTATGCCTAAGCCATATATATGAATTATAAACAGATATTGCAGCCCATTTTTAAATGTAACTTCAATATCTGTTTTGCCTTGAGACTGAAATAAATTTCCTCTTGTTTAACATACTAAATCACTCTGCTTGCTATGCTAACCAATTGAGCATACTGCTGAACCACAGTGAGCACAGAATCAGCCTTTCTTCAAATATTTATAGCTTTACAATCCCCTAAAAAGAGCAAAAGCTGGCAGTTCAGCTCGAAATTGCATCCCTAGCCTTCACTGATCATTCCCACCCATGCACCTCTTTTGTCTCAGTGTCCCAAGCATGCATGCTACTGGGCAGTGAACTAGATTTAATAACCAATCTTTGTTAAAAATAGCTCACCCAAACAAAAATGCTTGAGAGACTAGGAGCATGCCCAACAGCACTACTTGTGCTGGTTAATGCTTCAAGGCACATACAGACACCAATAAAGTCTCTAGTTTAGGCAACTACAAGGAATAGCACCACAGACACTCCCTAGCAGCCTCACTTGTGTGCCAGGCCTTAGCCTTTTTATTTTTGTATGTGAAATGGGCTATGGAAAGCACAGAGGGCATTACACTGAGACTAGCAATTTATCACCAGCATAACCCTGTAATATCCCATCCCAAGTTCACTGGATGACAAACCAGATGATATTTAATTAGCAACCAACATCTTAATCTTCTTAGTTCCTGACTTTTGCTGACAAATCATGCTAGTACTTGACAGCATATCAAAACGATAGAACCACACAATTTTAATTGCATTCCAGGCACATTAAAATGATCACTTCTACTTCTTAATTGACAATACTATGTTTTTAGGAGCAGAGAAATGGACCAAACCCTCATTATTTCTGAACTACGAGTCCAGCCGCATGAATACACTAATAATGTTGTTCTTAAAGCATTCCAAGTAAATTATAATTACTGAAGGTCTTGAGAAGAGTTAACTGGTATTCTCGGCATTGCACACCAAGGTATATCTAGCCTACCTTTATGGAAGTGCTGCAGTCAAAACGGAAAGATTTGGTTTGTCCATTTTCAAGGTACACCTTCAGAACATTTGGCATGAAAAGAAGTGAATTGTCCTTAACTGTTTCCTGCCAAGCAAACCAGTGAATCAGATTACAACACATAACAAGGGAAATCTAAACGTTCTATAAAAAAATGACATAATTCAGATGAATAGGTAACAACTGAAAAGGTGTTTGTTGGCTCAAATTGAAAGCCGAGTTAGCACTGTCCTGCAAGTGTCTACCTATGCTCATTACAGGTGTACTTTATAGATCTCTTTCCTGGAAAAAAGTATAGCTATTCACATGCATTTTATGTCTGGTTTTGATTATTTTCTTTCCCTAAGCTCTAGCTCATTGACAATAAATGCTACCTCTGAAGCATTTAAAATAAAACAGAAAAACAGATTACTGCTTCTCTGAACATTGTGAGCAATTTAGTGTCATCAATCTACAAAACAGGAACTGCAGATCCATTATTACGAATTACAATCAAGATATTTTACATTCTCTTTACAGATGGATATTAAATGCTATTTATGGATATTATATATAAATAATAATGGATATTAAATACCTGTCATCATTTAAGAAGAGCAATATATAACATTGTACTTAATTATGACAATTCATAACCAGGATAATAAAATAAATCAGTAAAAGGAAGGAAAATAAAGCTTTCTTGCTTGTTTGTTGGGCTTTTTTGGGTTTGTTTTGTTTTGTTTTTAAAGCAGAAATTGCTTTATTGCTTTTAACAAAATGCAGTATCAATTTATGTTTTGAAGAGAGTTGGATAAAGACATCGGTGTGGAACGGTGTTCTGGCAAATTATGAAAAGGAGCCAGGAGTTCAGTGCCTCTCAGAGGAAGGTTGAGTTTGCCTGAGGAAGGGAAAAAGCAAGTTCAAATAGATAAAAACTAATTTTAAATAGGTCGGTAAGGTAATGTTAGGCTGTTTTCCTGACGTGCTACTTCTTTTGAGTTTATGGGTTTTCCCACTACAAAATTACTCTCAAAAAAAAAACAAACCCAAGCAAATGTTATCAAGACTATAAACACAGACGTACATGTGCTATCACCACAAAATACATTCACTAGCATTTTAATTTTATATTAAGAAGGGACAATTTTTTTCACAATATTATGGGCTCAGGGGACTTTAAAAACACATCTTATGGAAACTTCTGAAACAGAAAACTCCTTCTGTTTGCAAGCCTACAGCCACTGGTCGTACCATATAATTCCCTTGCTTTACAGTCTTGAGGTGTATCTTTGGATGAAATGCTCAGTCCTTCCTCAGTTTAAATAGTTGAATACTCACCGACACCTGGCCATTGATAATTACTTCTTCTGAGAAGCGCACTTTGACAGGATTGGACTTCAATCTTGCCTTTTTTGCAGCACTAATAAAAGCTGATTTAGGAGACTGGAAGGGAAAATGATGACAAAACATATCACATACTTTCAAGTTCAAACCTTTCTTTCCTTTTTTAGTTATTTCCCTCTTTCTCACACACTGGCAGCTCCGTGTACACAGCAGCACTGCATACTGAAGAATGGAAATACAGTCAAACCATAATGCTTCCAGAGACAATACATATGTATATACATATAAGGAATCACTGATCCATACTGCACATACTGAAAGTTACCCCACTGTCAGACTGGAGTAATGAGAAGGGCTCTCAGTGTACGTACAAAGTCCTTGCAGTGCTTCCCCAGTGACTGCTCTTAACCAAACTGTTTGTATGAACAGACAATGACCAGTGACCAGCCAGTGACCCTTCAAACACTGAATGGATAATTTTTGCATAATCCATGATCCACTAGATATAGACACACGCAGAGCTTTTGCCAAAGAAGTGTCTGAGAGTTCTCCAAGTGCAGTGGCATTCTCACTATTTTAACTCGCTTGAAACCACAGGTTAGAAGCACGAAAAGGCATGTGCATCATGCCAGCAAGTTTCCACTGAACATACCCCCTTCATACATCCTCTGCAAGGCTTGCCTTCAATAGGTTAGACACTTTGTGGGACTTCATGAATTAGAAGTCTGTAAATGTTCCTAGTTTTCTTCTGGGACCCAACTGACTTTTGCCTACTACATTATTCAATGGACTCACCTGTGATCAAGTGTTCAGCCCTTGGAAAAAAAATTATCTCTCTATTTGAGGAGTCTGACTAGCAACCTCTTTTTAGCAACAAATTTGATATTCATCATCAGTGGGATTTCCATTTTCGGCAGCAGAAGCAAGGCAGTTTTATTTTCAAGTCAGTTACAAACACAGTGCTTCTGGCATTGCTTAACTCCATAACCAGGATAATGGGCAATGGAAGAAATCCTCGCTGTGGCTGAAAATCAGTGGGCTTTTTGAGCCACGTTTTGGTCCATTGTTTTGGTATAATGTGACTTAAGATCTTCAGAATCGTATTCTAACTCCCAAGAAGTGGCCTTACCAGTTTTGAATACTGAAAAGACTAATGCATGTTGGTTTGCCACTGAGAAATAAATGCAGACATCAGTTATGATGATCCAGGAATAATCTCTTATTAGCAATGCAGCATGACAGCTTGTAAACACAGAAACTCTTGTCACCATCACTCAAGTTTTGACTCAACTAACGATCTGCAGGAGTGATGAAGTAGTCCAAAGCCACGTGCTCTTGTCATTTCTGAAACTGCCTTAAAGGTTATATATTTATTTTTTTTTTTGTGATGAAGAAACCTTTTTCTAGTAACTAGCAGGAAGAAGTCTCTAGCTTATTTCTGTATCCAGTGATTTATTATCACATCAAAAACATGGTAACTGTTACCATAGGCTCAGTATCAACCAGTGAACAGGGAATGAAAGATGCCACATTCTCCCAGGAAATATCAGAGCCATCCAATAATTCCTGGAGCACAAAATAGAACCAAGAAATAAAAATAAATGCTTCACTTTTACAGTTCGTTTTTTACCTCTTCTCTAGCAGCTATGACCATACATCTTTTTAATCAGTAAGAGTAAATGACAGAAAATTCAATACCATGATCAAACCAAGCTCAGCTTCCAAAGCCAGTGCTGAAAAACACAGATTTGAAAGAAACACCAAAAACAAAGAAAAAATGATAAAAAAAAGTAAAGTTGGTGCCTCAGCATTGGGGACCCAAAATGCTTCTTCAGCAAGAAGGGACAACATGGAAACACTGAAGAAGCATGCTTACATATTGTACTAAAGATGAATGCCTAGAGAGGCACAGTATACCATACTAGTATGATTAATATGACAATTCTACAAATGCCTTTTCTAATATTCCTCCCTACATAGTCCCTTTCTGCTGTGTGCAAGTGGGATAGTATATATGACATGCAAATAATGTGACCTCACAACATGTTGATTCCCACTGCCACAGGTCAGCACAGCTATAGCAGTAGGCTACTTCCTCTCCCTTGCAAGGAGAAAGGGGAAAAGGGTGGCTTTCATTTACTCTTCTTGTTGGAAGAGGCTTTTTACAGTTCACTCCTATTCCATGATTGCCAATGAGTCACCAGTCTGGCCTCTCTTTACAGACAGGCTGCCAAATTTTTTTCCAGATTCTGACAAGGTTCTTCCCATACAGCAAAACTGGCAAACTGTTGCATGGCTCTGTTGTGCTCTAAAACCTCTCTATAACCTCTCTCTTTTTCTTTCTACACCTCAAAAGTCACCTGTGGAGGGCATAAACACTTATGTTACTCCAAAAATGTGATAGCAGAGCCCAACACAATTGAATGACTTGAATATACATGAGTTCCCAAGAATCCCACTGGGACACGGAGTTTAATGTACACATTGCATAGCCAAGGAAGCGCACCATGATCTGGCACAAAACATGGGGCTTCCCTCCCTTCCCATGCCTGCTGTGGCAATGTGGTTAGGACTCTGACCCTGGATGAGCCTGGAAGCAGACTGCATTCTAAAAAGCTTCAAACTATGAAGCAGGGGTGTAAGAAAAAGTGGAACAGCTGTGCCAGGTATTTGGGGGAACATTCCCTACTGGTTAGACGCTTGAGTAGTAGCACAGCTTTTGCACTTAACTGCACAGTATCATTGCCCCTACCTCTGCATCAACTTGGCGCTTGACATTTTCTCATTAAGAAAGGAAGTGTTTCAAAAGAGTGTGAAAAATACCTAGGAAAAACAGTTGGGTTTGAATGTTTAAACTTACTTTTCTAACAAAGCAGCAGCAAGATGATATGCTGCTCTACTCTATTTTAATGTCTTCAGGTTCGTAGGCGAAAAATACTAGCAATTAACAATCCTCAGAGTGCCAGATTCATTTGTTTCTGGTATTCTGTCTTTTAGCCAAATGGAAGCCTTAGTTAATGACCTTAAGCAGGAGGTGTTTACACTGATGTAGAACATTTTTCACTGCAAGTAAAGTATTTGCGTTGTCACAGATAAAAACAGCTTAATTAGAGTGACTGTTGCAAAACGAGGAGACACATTTTAAAAAGGAGCAGAGTTATTTCAAAACCCCACAAACTTCACACTGTGTGACCTAAGCACTGTTTCCTGTTAAAAGTTGAAATTTATCAGGTTCTTTACTAATGTTTACAGAGAATTCAGTAAAAATTCATTTGATAATTTGAACACTACCTGGGGAAACTGCTAACAAGAAAAATGAAGTATTGCATAGATGTTTGCTTGGAGGAAATCATACTGAATACTGAGACTGTCCTTTGAACCCTACTTACTAGAGACTGCAGTCAATGGGCATCCCATCAGCAGGGTCAAAACATGAGAAATGCTGTATTTTTCTCATTTTTCTGGACTTTTCAAAATTAGATCCCACTTTTGTCAGCAGCATTACAGCAGGTCATTTTTTGATAGATCTTAGAAACATTATTCTAGATTTTGACAGAAAGGGGTAAAAGCCCCTTTGAGTGCTCTTGCCATCAGGGGTGCTGTAACAACAAAACCTTTACTCATGCTCAAGAAAAAGGATTCAGCATTTAGAAGAGCATTAGTGTAGGACTAAGCTACTATAAAGAAATTAAATGAGACAGCAGTGTGGCACAATCATAAGGTGAAAAGAAAACCTACTCTGTGACAATAAATGTAAAAATCAGACAGATATACCACAGTTTTAAATAGTCACAGATTGTACATGTGCAATCAATTTTAAGCTGTTACTTAAAATCAGACATCAGTTTAATATGAAATATTATGTTAGGAAATAAGGGAAAAATTGCATGAATGCAAAAATGTGTTCACTTTTTGGTCCACCCCTGAAGGCAATTACATGAGACAAAATTTAGCAAGCAAATAAAACATGAATCAGAGGAAGAATTAAATTTATTAAGTGTAACAGTACATAATGCCCAAAGGCAAACTAAATGCTGCCATTCATAGGTGTGACAGAGGCTGAAACAGCTACACTGACTTGCAAGAGCATTGTAGAAGAGCAAATAGGGACACAGAAGAAATAATATGGAGAAGTTTTACTGTGCAGTAACTCATAATAACCATAGGGCACTGACAGGTCATCATCAGGAGCATTTCTTTGTTGAATTCTTGGCACAAATTTCATTGCTGAAATAGCGGTAGATTTCAGTTCTGTCTTAAAAGCTGATGACTTACAATAGACAATTGTATTTTACTATTTGCATTATTTATATGTTACTATTTTTAGATGGTTACCACAGGCTGATGATTTGTTACATATGTGCATAGCATGTAGCTGTAAGATGGGGAGCAGCAAAACCTTACTTTAATGTAGTCACTGAGAAAATCCAATCCATTTCAACTATAGTCAATGACAGCCTGGTTTGCTTGCCTCAAAACCATAAGTGAAATTACAGGTCAGCTTCAGACACTATGGAACATGCAGCCATTGCAGCCCATCTTGTGACTAGATGGGCCTGGGCTATCTGTTTATTAAACGTGGAGGTACTCCATAAAACCCCCTCCACTAGACTTTTTGGATTCTGCTTCTCCAGAATCTCACATATTACTCCTTTACATTCATGATTACCTCTCATACACAGGTTACTGCTCTTAATCAATTGCAGAAAAGTACAAGAGATCAGACATGCTATACTATTTCTAGCCCTACAGATCTGCAATGATGAGGACCTTTGGGAATCTTCACCCCATACAAACCCAGACTAGTAGTACCATGAAGCACTATATGAATGATAAAGTACCTGAGAAGGGATAAAGGGCTAATGAAGAAGGAAAAGAGACTTAATGGCCCCTGAAGAGGAGGGGAGGAAAGGGAGAACTACAAGGAAAAAAAGGTGGACAGGGTGAAGGGCAGAGGGGCTCTTTTCCATTTTACTAAAACAATTAACATGGAAGTTCACACAGAATTTTCTCACAGTCTTTCTGCTGAAAAATGCATAGAGCCCTCTTAGGCCTCCAGTCAGAAAGCTCAGGAGCAGCAGTGCTCACTGGGATTTGCACCACACACAAATTGAAGAAGATAGGATGCACAGCACAGGTCTGACATGAGAAGAGTCTGCTTCAAACAGCAAAGATGAGTTGAATAGTGGCCATGGACAAGCCAGCACTTTCAGGAGGCAACCCAGTGATGGCAGGTTTGTCATTAACCACACCATAATCATATCCTGTGTAGGATTAAAGCTATGTATAGAACTGGCCATGCCAAAAAGCTGATGTGGAAGTTACACAGTTGAAAAGGTCCTCAGGATGACTGTAAAAAATATACACGTTCAAAGAAAAAGCTGTAATTTCGACAGAAACTTCAGATCTTCAAGCAATCAAAAATAATCTGGTTCAAAATGCTCGTGTCTGACTTCCAAATGATTTCTTAAGCTACACATTGGTAGTCTTTTTCAGTTTAGATTTTGAAGTCTTTGTGACAGCCCTCTTTCTTTTTTATATCCTTCTTTACAACCACAAGTCTAGATATGGTAGCTGCTGCTATTACACCACTCCAGAAGGCAAGGCAGCATGAAAAATACTGTGAGACTCCCAATAAGATTGTTGCCACAATCATTACAATCCATAAATAAGTGTTATTTATTGTAGTTTTTCTGCAAACATTTTGTCTCAGACATATAACTGTTATAGCAACAAGCATCTCTTTCAAAGCAGAAAAAGATCTTATCCTTTTTCCATTTCAGAACTTATGCACAGCTAAATTGACATAGATCTCAGTCGGGTCTGAACTACACCCAAAGAGCTTAATAGATTAATTGTGAAAGCAACCTATCAAATGATCTCTACACATAAAATCTGAGCAGTTTTAAAACCGAGCAAGTTATTCGATTTGAGTAATGCTTAAAACTTAATAAGGTAATAATCAGAATAATAGTCCATTTACAGAACAAAATAGTCAGAAATTATAATCAAATAGTCTATTTCCAGAAATCAAAACTCTGAACTGCTTGAACTACTCTAGCTGTTCAGTGACCTCCTTATGAGCAGTGGTGATATGAACCTAGCAGAGATTTGTAGATTGATAGGAAGAAAATAATAGCCTAATGCTTTGGTTTAGTCCTAAGTAAAATTAAATTTTAATGAGTTTAAGCATTAAACAAAACTGAATGCACTTAAGCAAAACTGATCCACAAAGCTTTTAAGTAGTACTAAGTGAACTACAGAGTACTATAAATTTAGATTATGCCTACATTCACCTGCACTCATAAATCATGGTTATTTGAAAGCTTGAAAACAAAGCACACTCTAAATAGCCCAAATAAAAACAATTAAGAAGCAACATTCTTGTAATCCATCTTGGCAGATACTTTTCATGCAACGACAGAACGAAAAAAGTTCACCATCAAGAAAAGGGATCAATGAAATATTTGTAAACATGTATTTCTGCCAAGAATGGGGAAGAAGTTCATTCTGTTTAAAAGCTCTTACTTTTCCATTGTCTGGTTTCTACTTCATCTTCCCAGTTTTATTGGCAAAATAGTAACAGGAAAAACGGAGGAGGCAAAATTAAAGAAAAGGAGAGACCGCATGTGCATCATAATCTTTGAAGAGATAAACATTGCTTCCGAAGCATAAGACAAAATGTATTTGCCAGAAGACCTGGACAGTTACATAGCTGATGTGCAGCAACACCGAGAATGGCAGAGCTGAGTGGGATGTCACTTAACTGGCTCAGGCACTACTGACAGTAAGGTTGTGGCAGTATGCAGGCCAGCATGATCCAGACATTCAAGGCAACTCAGGAGAACCCAGGAAACTTCAGAGCCCAGGGTTTGCATAAACTGAGGGACCCTAAAATGCTTCAGGCCTCCAACTTAATCACACACCCTGGCAGGATCCCAGCTGCTCCCCATTCCTATATACGCCTTCACTTCCACTGCAGGAAAACTTGGGCTTGAAAGTGATAAGGGAAGGATGCCATAAAACTGCAAGACCTTGGTCTGGACAGGTAGGGACAATAACTGCACAAACCAGAGGAGATCTACAGGGTGCAACAGTTTTGAAGTTGAGGCTCACCTAACTGAGCTCATCCCTGACTTCAGAATAAAAATGGCTAAATTAAAGCTAGCATTCATATGCATACATCAATCATATCCTTTGACTGCTCTGTGGACATTCCTGGGCAGACAATCTTCATGCCTACGGGGAGATAAAATGTCCATCACCCTCACGGTAGAGCAGAGGTCTCTGACCAACATGCCAGAATGGGGCAACACAAGTACACGTATATAATAAACACATTGGCCCAAATGGCTGGCACAACAGCAGTGTTTCATTGCCATTCCTAGCTCAGTGACATGTAGAGGTACGTCAGTTTTGGTATAAGGTTTTGCTGCTACATGAGAGGAGCAGTTTCTGCCTTGTCAGCTAACAATCAGGGCTTGGGTCCAAAGAGTTGAGAAGATACCAGGTTATGACCTTCCTTCTTCTCCAGGTCAAAAGCTGGAAGAGGGCCACACCTGTGCTGTAAGGTCTCCCATTGAGCATGGAGAGTACAGTTCATTTGGGTTTCAGCTTCCTTTATGTTCAGTACATCCAGGCTTGCTCTTATGCTAGCAGTACAGTGAACAACACAGACAGGTACACTCTTCTGTACACTTTTAAGGGCTATGCGGACCTATACTAACGCATGTGCCCTTTCTCCACCTGACATTTAAAGAATGAAGCCTGTCAACAGCTGAAATAAGGCAACCAGTATAAAAAAGGCAAGTGTGTTAGAATTTCTTTTCCCCAATATTATAGATATATAATATTATATAAATATATTTGTGCTGCCATCCAGAGGGACCTGGACAGGCTGGAGAGCTGGGCGGGGAATAACTTGATGAAATATAACAAGGGAAAGTGCAGAGTCCTGCATCTGGGCAGGAACAACCCCAGGTTCCAGTATAGATTGGGGAACGACCTGTTAGAGAGCAGTGTAGGGGAGAGGGACCTGGGGGTCCTGGTGGACGACAGGGTGACCATGAGCCGACACTGTGCCCTTGTGGCCAAGAAGGCCAATGGCATCCTGGGTTGTATTAGAAGGGGGGTGGTTAGTAGGTCGAGAGAGGTCCTCCTTCCCCTCTACTCTGCCCTGGTGAGACCTCATCTGGAATATTGTGTCCAGTTCTGGGCCCCTCAGTTTAAAAAGGACAGGGACCTGCTGGAGAGAGTCCAGCGCAGGGCAACTAAGATGATTAAGGGAGTGGAGCATCTCCCTTATGAGGAAAGACTGAGGGAGCTGGGTCTCTATAGTTTGGAGAAGAGGAGATTGAGGGGTGACCTTATTAGTGTATATAAATATATAAAGGGGGAGTGTCACGAGGATGGAGCCAGGCTCTTTTCAGTGGCAAACAATGAAAGGACAAGGGGAAATGGGTACAAATTGGAGCACAAGAGGTTCCACTTGAACCTGAGAAGAAACTTCTTCTCAGTGAGGGTGACGGAACACTGGAACAGGCTGCCCAGGGAGGTTGTGGAATCTCCTTCTTTGGAGACATTCAAGACCCGCCTGGACACGTTCCTGTGTAACCTTATCTAGGTGTTCCTGCTCCGGCAGGGGGATTGGACTAGATGATCTTTTGAGGTCCCTTCCAATCTCTAACCTACTGTGATACTATGATACTGTGATATATTCTCTGTGATCAAAACCACTGCCTGTAATCTGGCAAGCTTTAAAGACAGGTTTCTTTGCTTTGTCAGACAATGCCTGCATTTTCATTTAAGGTGGTTGACCAGATCTCAGCTCACTTTCTTGGCAGTGGTCTTAATGTAGCATGGCAGCTCCTGCCTGATTTTGCTGCAGAATGTGTGCTTTTCCCTCATGATTTAGTTGCTGTGCTTTTAGAAAAGGTACAGAACCAGCACAACTACATGGTCACCTCTAAACTAGGCAGAAAGGCTAAGCCACACAGCACTGGCCACGTTGCATTTGCAAGATGCGTATTTCGGCAGCTTCACTGGATAGACGTATTTTCACATCTTTGTGTCAAAACCAACTCCTTATTCTTGGGTGAAGAGGAAGCAATTATCCCTTGTTTATCAAAACTGTTGTGTGTCAGGCTAACCAACAGGTTGCTGAATGGACTTGTTGAATCTGAAATCACTTCTGATGCATGGCTGAGGCCCCTCAGCACCCTGCAAGGTATGCATGACTGTGAATGGAAATGTGTATGGGAAGAGGGGGAGGTGCTTTGGCCCCCATCTTGGCTTGCCTCCTTTTTCATGGAAGATGGGTTTGAGCTAACAGTTCAGGAATCCACTCATGCATACTGCTGAGTGAGGTGCAAAGGCATGTCACATCAGCCATCTCCGAGATGAGCTGCAGTTCTCCCAGTCCCTTCATAACAGCCTCATGCAATTGCCTGGCTCTATCTTCTCTCTCCCCACCTCCAGACACCCTGCACTGCAGATGCAGATAGAGCTCTCCTTTGCCTAAAGTACAGCTGGTTTGATATGGCACATAACTCTGTGGGACTGAGGCAGACTCAAGAAAAAAACAGGAGCTGCAACAGGACAGAAACTGAAGCAGAACTGAGAGTCCTGCTCTACCTATCTTCCAGGTATGAGCTTAAAGATATGGTTATTACTTAACTTGCTAATGCAGTTTTTTAGCACAGGACACCGTAATGCAGTCCTAACCATCACCTTTAAGAGACACAGCCCTTATCTCACTTACTTCTTCTTATTGCACAGATAATGCAGAGACACGGACAGAATATAGGCAAGAAAGAAAAAAAACTGCTATGTTGCTAGGAAACTAATTCAGAAAACACGGACGATACTTACAGGGTAAGGTTGAACAACAGTAAGGAGAATTGATTCTTTGCAGCTTCTATAAAAAGAAGAAAAAAAAGTAAAATCAAGTAAAATTTCATGCTTTTATTCACTACAGATAACCAGCTCTTCTTTTTCATGAAGAAAACTGCAGTAATACGGAAAAATGTTTATTACATTGACAGCAGAGAATTGCAGAGATTAGTAATATGCCAAAATAACAATGAATGTTAAAACCCAAGTTTTTCCCATTCTGAAACATTGATTTGACTTAACTTTATGGTTTATATTATGAAATATTTGCTTCATTAGTGAGAATGCTATGCTGAAATAACGGTTTTCTCCAGCAAGAATGGAAAGAATGGAATAACATTTGATTAATCCTATCAGTTCAACATCTCTACAGTACAAACTTCTTTCACCTACTTTACAAATGCAAGTCAAATTTTATACCATTTAGCTTTTGTACACTTAATGCCAAATTTATATCAAGACAGCAGTGTTCTCAGAATGAAAATGATGACAAAATTTAGCCCCCCTTTCTTCTCTAGTGCACCTTCATAAAAGTTTAATATTTGGTGAATACACCAACCAAAATTTTTGTTTTTACAAGACAGCTAATGAAAGATATTTTTTTTTTTTTAATTGAACAGCTCTTCTTCAGGATGAAACCAGTATGGAAAACCTATAAGCAGTGCTAAAAGTCCCCAGCTGATTTACAGGATAAAGAGAATAAATTATTAGGAATCTTGATATGATCAATTTGTCTAGACAAATAACAAATGTATATTATTTTGACTACTGGTGGGCAGTTTGTGGGGGTGGATAAGTAAGGCTAAAGTAGCAGAAGAAGGAAGAAAAGTCAGAGTCAATATCTCTTATTACATTGTTGGTCAGATGGTTGCTGAGGGCAAGATTAGCTAAGAAAAGGCCAGTTGCCATTTTGTTGAGATGGAGTTGATTTTCTGTTGGTTTTACTACTTTCAAACCCAATTAATTGCTTATTGATGTGATTTATTCCCTGGCTAGGTGAAGTGCAACTGATGTGGCATGCCTGACCTGTTCAGCAGAACTAACTAAATCACACTGTACTGGTTTCATACACTGTCACCTTGTATGCATATTCACACCACTGATAAAGCCATGAATCATGCAAGGGACAAGGTGTGACCAAGTATCTCTTAACTAAAAAAGAATCTGTTAAGCTTCAATTTTTACTCCTCTTATTAAATACTTATATCATTACAATAAAAGAGTATTCAAAAATATTCAAAATAAAAAATAAAAGAGTTTTCAAAAGGAGGGATTGAAGGCTTTGGTTGATTATCTGTGCTTGGAATAACAGAAATAAAATTAAGTTCAAAAGTCAAAAAAAAAAAAAAAGAGGCTCTACATGTGGTGAAAATTAAATATCCTGCCAAAAACCAGTATAAATTTATCCCCTTTTGATATCATTATAACTACTTTAAGGAATTTCTTACTATTATTCCTCATTTCAATAAAGCACGTTCCAAAGCTAAACTCCAGAAATTATTTATTCAATCATGTAACAGCCTTTATCCACATCGCTCATATTTCTGAAAATTTACAGTTCATTTTTAAGGTCTGTAAGATACAGTTTTGGAAATCTCCACAATTAGTCTTTATTTATTATTCTCCACTATTATTCTTGAAGAGTTTATAATTTATAGTTTTGTGAAAAATACAGCCTATTTTGGCTAACAACAGGATTCCCTCTACTGTTTTTCTATTCTACCTACCACATTTTTGGGAATCAGAAATGCATGATAAGAAACATAATTCACTTCAGGAATCTCACAGTCACATGCTATCCATATCTATTTAATTTGTCATCTTGATATTAATCTAGGCATACAAGTAGACAGAAGAGTCCATGGTTGTTAGCTATGGGATTAACTGCAGCTCTGTGATAACTACTCCATGCCCAACCGACCTCTTCAATTACTTTCAACCCACTAATTTAAGTTTCTTGTGAAACATGAGATTACCACCACCCCTGCCCTCCTGTGCTCTGGCTGCCTTAAGAGATGCACCTTTAAAAGAGAAAATCAGCTTCTGAAAATGGTTTTCAGCTCTTCCTTATTCTTGGATTAAACCTGTCTGGGTGCCAATGTAGGCCAGATTCATTCTAGACTGACAAGAGCTTTCTTACACCAAAAAGTCAAAAGTTTTATTTTGGGGACAGGACTTTCTTAGAGGATAGTCACTTGCATTGGAAGGACATACAACACTTGAGACTATAAAAAGGCCATTTGGAGTATCTGGATCCAAGCATGTTACACGTACACAAAGCCAGTGTCAAGCACACATACAGTCCCCCTTATTATAAGTGAAAACATTTTCTGTAAAACACATGTTATATACAAAACACAGCACAGTTACAGGAGAAATAAATGTTTTATCAGCACCTTTTTGACCTGCAGTACTCAATTACAACTCCACCACTTATTTTAAAACCTTCTCAACTCATGATGACAAAACTCTATACCACAGCACATTCCCTTCTACTTCCAATAGGGTTAGCAAATCCTAAATGACAACCCTTGCACAGTACTGGAGACTGTCAATCATACCATTTATGATTACTTATATATGTATTGTCATCATAATTACATATATCCTCATAAAGGAAAAACAATGGAATCCCTGATCATGTACTGTGAACTCTAAGTTTTATAGCTTAAATGTATGTATAAATACATATGTCTATGTGTGCCAGTAGAACATGTAAGCAGTTTAGATTAGTTACATAAATTATGTATGTCAGCAGACTTCAATGTGAGCTATTTCTCTTAAACCACTTCTAAAAAAATCCATTTGCAGTCTTACTTTCTCCCTGGTATTGTCTTTCTGCCTTTAAGAATGTGACAAAAATAAAAGAATATATATTACAGATATTTTATTACCTTTCATACTCACTTAACTACAACCTGATTATTTCTCTTTCAAATCTACATATTTTTTAGAGTTACTCAAGACAAGAACATATGGAACTCCAAGCTTGGACAAGAGCTGCAGATCTTCTGAGTGCTCTGCCATCTGACCAGCTAACACTAACACCACAATAAAATATCATGACGTTTCTTTCACTTCCTGACATTTGAAGCAAATGGTGAGAATAAGGCTTAAATTTGAAAACTCCAGTGGGAGTTTCAGCAGTTTATCTCTCTGTCCTTCCCTGTGTCCCCTGTCATGCTTGTACCCGTTCTTCCTAGTCCTTACAGCTACTTAAGCTGTAACAAGGAGAGAATATAGATAGCTTGAGAATCAAATTAAGGTGCATTATAAAGGTTAAAGTTGTATTACTAAGTATCACACATCAGGCTACATGAGGTATTATCATTCAGCTACAATGCCAGCTGTTGACTTTATCTGTGAACTTACAGTTGGAAATATTTCTCTCTTCGTTCTAACTGCATGTGAGGGCAGACAAGGGCCATAGGGGGAGCTCCCAATATATAAACCACATAGAATAAATGGCTCTGTTCTTAGTATGCATCCTACAGCAAACATAGAATATGAATAAAGAGAAAATATGTTACCTGTACTCAAGAACTGAGACTGGAAAATTATTGTATACCCTAATTTAGTATCTTTTAGCAATTTTACATACTAGAGGAGTACTTTGTTTCTATAGCAGTGAAGATGAACAAATTAGAATTGACATATAACAAACACTATAATTTACAGGGAATATAATTAAGAAAAATCTTTCTCTTAACCACAACATCCCTGTTTTACTCATACCAAAAATGAATTTCTGAAACTCTTGTTTTGAAATGCTTTGTTCATTGCTATTTCAGGATCCTCTGTTTCCCTTTGGGTCTTGCTATTGATGAGAAAGGTCCGCATTTCCAAATTATGGAGTGTGATACCATGATTTGCAGTATGCTTCACACTGCATTTTTGAAGCAAGGAAATAGAAATCAGTGGGTCAAAACCTAACTACAAAATGTAACAGGTTTCTTCAAACACTCTATTCAAAGGAAAGTGGAGTTGATCTTCAAATTCTAGCATCTAGGCTAGAGAAAAACAATTCAGCATTTGAATGTCTCTCAATATTATGACAATTAAGACAGTAATAATGAACAAAGAGTGTGCAAAGTCACTCTACTGTAGTACACTAAAAATTATTTCAAAAGGATCATTTTGATTTGAGCTGTATATAAGTTTTTACAAAAAATCTGTTTTACAGAAGTTATCTTAACCTAGGGAAACTCAAAATTTCAATTCTCCAGACTTTTGTCATAAACAACAGTTATAAAACCATAGAATAGTTAGGGTTGGAAAGGACCTTAAGATCATCAAGTTCCAACCCCCCTGCCATGGGCAGAGACACCTCACCCTAAACCATGTCACCCAAGGCTTCGTCCAACCCAGCCTTGAACACTGCCAGGGATGGAGCATTCACAACTTCCCTGGGCAACCCATTCCAGTGCCTCACCACCCTCACAGTAAAGAATTTCTTCCTTATAGTCAATCTAAACTTCCCCTGTTTAAGTCTTAACCCATTACCCCTTGTCCTATCATTACAGTCCCCAATGAGGAGTCCCTCCCTAGCATCCCTATATGCCCCCCTTCAGATACTTGAAGGCTGCTATGAAGTCTCCACGCAGCCTTCTCTTCTCCAGTCTGAGCAGACCCAACTTTCTCAGCCTGTCTTCATACGGGAGGTGCTCCAGTCCCCTGATCATCCCCGTGGCCCTCCTCTGGACTTGTTCCAACAGATCCATGTCCTTTTTATGTTGAGGACACCAGAACTTCACACAATACTCCAGGTGAGGTCTCACGAGAGCAGAGTAGAGGGGCAGGATCACCTTCTTCGACCTGCTGGTCACACTCCTTTTGATGCAGCCCAGGATACAGTTGGCTTTCTGGGCTGCAAGTGCACACTGAAGCCGGCTCATGTTCATTTTCTCATCGACCAACACCCCCAAGTCCTTCTCTGCAGGGCTGCTCTGAATCTCTTCTCTGCCCAGCCTGTAGCTGTGCCTGGGACTGCTCCAACTTAGGTGTAGGAGTTTGCATTTGGCATGGTTCCTCTGGAAAAGAACAGTCTGCCCCAGAGTTCCACCTAGATTTATTTCCAGTGCTGGAGACATCCTGGAAGGACTTTGGTGGGACAGAGTATACCCATCTTAATCCAGCATTACCACATCCTCTGTGGTTATCACATAGCCCCCTCCACCAGTGTGCCTCTGGGTCTTCCAGTGATGTAAACCTGTCTGAGTGAACTAGGGGAACTTTAATAAGCTACCAGATAGACACCCATGAAACAACATAGAGGGATGGGGTGAGACAGCTTTTAAGAAGCCTGTACTTTTTCATAAGGCTATTTCTGCACAGGAGAAACAGTGCTGTGAAAACACACATACACACACGCTAAAATTCCTCTAGCAAAAGCCATGGCATGTGGGGCTCTTCCCTTTCTGTTTCCAAAGGTAACACTGCACACACAAACTACAGGCAACGTTTCCATGACTCAGTAGTTTCTAACTGAGAAGTACAATAAATTAAACCAGGCTGGAAGCCATGCTACTGCAGGCCTCTTGATTGCACCTCCTTATAGATGAATGTTGTCTTAGTAGCAGGTGAAGAAACTGACCTCTCCAAGCCTAGGAGGATATTTTCCAGTCACAGAAAATTATACTTTCTCAAGAGACTGTCAATAAATGGTGCAAGAACTGCTTTGAAGGGTGGCAGTGTGATTTCAGTCTCTGCCTGTCCAGCTGGCTGCACTGACATCTGGAAGTCCCTCTCAAGATCCTGTACACAAACAGAGATGGACGTTCCTGCCATCATGCTACACAGACGAGGCAGGGTATGCCACATGTGGCATTACGTCCAGAACTCCATCTCAAAAGACAGTTGCAGGAGTGCAACAGGCAAGAAATGTAGCAAGAGGCTCATGAAATAAGGCATACTGCTACAAAGGTGAAGTGTGAGATCCCAGTTTGGGGAGGAAGGGTAACATTGCATGGTATATAGATAGAGAAGATGGGATGTGAGGCCAAGGCCTTGATTTTGCGGGCAGAAACAGGAGGAACAACCTAAGAGATAAATGGGAACATCAGATTAGATGCTGTTTTTCCTGGGGATGACAGAGCATAGGACACAAAGCCAGTGGCATTTAGGTCTTATTTTTGGAGACAAGGGAAGGTGTATGGAAATCCCTGGCATCAGATGGCAGAGGGATCACATTTGGAAATATGGTGGATGCTTCTTGTACTGCTGTTAACAGTATTACCTGCCCTTGGCCTCACTATCGATGCAGTGAAATACTCTTGACATCAAAGCAACTTCAATTTGTGAACTTCTAAACCCTACAGTTTAATTTGCATAGCCCTGCTGCTTCACAAGGTCCTTAAAATTTAAGTCTGCCATTAAATATGTGAGGACTTGCTGTGGCAGAAGCAATCTGCACAAGAATCTGGGAATTTTATAGCGTTAATGTTCGAAAGTCTAAGCTCTAAAAACTCTGCAAGTAATGGATGCTTGAAATGACCATTGCCACATAAAATATAAAACATATAAGCATGAGATTATTACTGCACTGCAGGATCAAACAGTAGCTGAAACAGAGCTGAGAGAAAAGATACTCTGATTTGAACATAAATAACTTCAATAATAGCATACAGAAAATTACTGTCAAAGCAAATAGCACTTCATATAAATGTTCGCGTCTTTAAAGGTCTGGCATGGTGTGAAAGTCAATCTTTAAAACTGTCACAGCCTGCAGCTGGTACTAATTGGAACCCTTGTTGGCAGTCTCCATAAGGGGCCCAGGAGCAAGCGTGTCTGCAGGCTAAATTATGTTTGCTTCCTCCGATAGAAGTGGTACCTTCATATCATGGCTGTGGGACACTGGTGGGCTTTCATACAGGAGATGCCATTTCAGATGCTTCTGCAGTAAAGGCTTTGTGAATAAAAAAGCCTCCCATTCTATAAGGATGTCCATCTGTCAAGCTTTCATATATACCAAATTCCCTCTGTTTTATCCTTTATCAGCACTGTGGCAAGGTGAGCCCTATAAAGAAGCTATTCTTGATTTTCAGTGCTTTATGAAGACCTATATTTACCTCTAGCCAAAATAATCCTCCTCTGCACAAATACCCATAGTTTCCCAGTTGCTTATATTCTCAACTTTAAGGCTATTATCTTTGTAACTGAGTCACCAAAATGGTAGTCAAACAGTAAATAGCTGTGCATGCTGTAAAAGAGTGCATTGGTAAGGCTGCTTGAATATCAACAGCAGCGTTACACACCTAACTGCTGAGCAATGTTACTTGCAGTCCTCTGCCAGACAGTGTATTACCAGCTCCTTCTTACTACATTTGCCCTCAGTTAATTCTGGAGTGCAACTCTTAGCATCAGCAATATGTGGAAAACACTTCATTGACTGGGCCACCTTCCTTAGGCAACCGTTTTCCTGCTTGATGGTGTCCCTCAGCCCCTGAGAGGGGTTAAACCTCAAAACAGAGTAGAGAACGAACCAGGAGTTACTAAGACAGAGTTCTGTACCCCAACAGAAACAGTATGTGCTCGTTTTGGCCAATGTGAAAATGGAGAGCCAGATGGCTATGCATGTATATCTGATAGACCGAGACTTTCACCAAGTCCAACTATTAGCATGCTACTGCCACACAATCACAGCATAAATTACTTCATGCTGCATGAAGATGCCATGCTGCCAAGAAGAAAAGTGTAGCGCTTACTCCCCTACAAATTAATTGTTCAGCTGTCCTCTTCTAATTAGTCTTTCTACACATTAATTTTAAAGGTTCAAAGAAAGATAAAGCAGGATAATACTGGTCTCTCAGGTCACTCATCCAGGCCAACGTTTCAGTGCTAGTTTTCCTATCATTAACTGCTGAAGCCTCAGAAGCTCTGAGAAGTTAATTCTCAAAGTCTACTGAACAAAGCATAATATAAGCCAGCTGCAAGATATCAAATGATGAGACATCTTCAGGAATGGTGAAATGGATCTGCTATATAATACTATCAAAGTAAATTATTTACAGAACAGGGTGGTCTTACCATAAAAAGGGGAGTTCTACTCTCTAGAATATTTTCTTCTTTATTTGTCAGACTATGTTGTTTCCATTAGACTGCAGTGACTTCTAAGCATTTTGAGTCAGCCCTTTTAGACAGGGTGAGCTAAGTGCAATGCTGTTTTCACATACTGCACTGTCCACGTGCAGAACATGGCAGGCATGCAATGGCTGGCAACTGCAACCATGACTCGGGTAAGCTAAACCTATGCATTCAACTTGAGAACACTTATCTTTTGCACTAATATACTTACTGAGGACTCCCAGAAACTTGGACTGTATTGAAACATCAAGGTTGCAGAACAAAATGGACAGCATGGTAGATTCTAACCTTTCCACAAAATCCAAGCGAGTGCTGACATGAAAGATTATACTTTGAAATAGTGGCATGAACCAATTCTCTGGTACAGCTACCAAAGACCTAGGAATGATTACATCTACTTTGATTACTACATCATTTCTTATCTTTAACTTTCAAAAACTGAGCTACCCTGGCTCAGTTACAGTCTCATTCATGGTCACAGCAAAGTCTAATTTGAGAAAGGCTTCTTATTTTCTAATTTTCTGTAAATACATCTGGATGTTCAAACTGATCACATTTACCTAGGAGAGGGAAAGAAAAGGACTACAACACCTTGAGTGCATTTCTGTATAGGTCCCACATGTTCTACTACATTATCTGAATTAGATTAAGAGAGGCTTTCTTGTGCATTACTGAATCTCCAGCAGTTGCTTAGACATCTTGATGCAGTCACATAGCCACTTGAATTTTTACTTCAGTAGTGGAAACAGACAAAATAATGAAGCTTAGATGACTGAAGAAAATTATGAGGTAGCTTTCCAAACCTTGAAAATTTGTGTTACTCTGTTCACTAATCTCAGTGCAAAAGAGAGACTGAAATTATGATCTAGCAATTGAGGTATGTTTCAGAGAGCAAATGTAACTCCAATATTCACATAATCAAGCCTTGCTGGTTTCTTTTTTTGTTTTTTCTTCCAAAGAGACACCATATTAATTTTCACTTCAGAAAGAAATTCCTTCTTCTACTGGTTTATTTTTAATGTATTTTTTTGGTGATACTATCTTAGAAAGTGTCAGTCATCCTTTACTTCATTTTTTTTTTCCTCTAGTCTGACTGCAGAACTCTCATACCCCAAGGGAAGAGAAAATTTTAATTTCATCTATACTGATCTACTTCTCTTTAAGTGCCAGAACAGCATGCTCTTGGTGAGGACATTTGGAGAATGGGGGGAAAAAAGAATAAAAGACAAATAATAATTCTTTGAATAGTCACACATATCAGGGAAAAATTCAGTGGCAAAAGGCCAACAGCTACTGTGACGGTTTTACAATACACTGAATCAGGCTTCCAGTACACAGAGGCTTTCAAGGCCAGGCTGGATGTGGTTCTGAGCAACCTGATCTAGTTGAAGATGTCCTGGCTCATTGCAGAGTGTTTGGACTAGATGGTCTTTGAAGGACCCTTCCAACCCAAGCTATTGTAGGTTCTATTATACTGAAAAATCTAAAGACATGAGCTGCACAGCTCTGGAGCAGTGTATGAACAGTGTCTACCAGTGCCAGAGTGCTCAGAAACTTCAATAAAACAGGTTTTATACATGATCAGCTATTGTCATTCTTCGGCAAATGCCATAAAGTTAGCACAATAATCTACAAAAGCTTCATGACACATATAATGGTGAATTTCACAGAAATTTAGCTCCATGCCCAGGTTAAACTGCACTGGTGATCGAACAAGCAGGGTGCAGCTCTGCTACCACAAACCACAAAACGAAAACTGGACTGACTAGTAAGTGCTTAACAATGACATGAAAGAATGTGAAGAGAAATGCACTTGCAGTGATGGTTACAGCATCTTCTGGCAGCAGACAAGGCAACACTGCTGCCTTCCACAGTGAAATCCTGCTGCCTTCCACAACAAACCCCTGCCTTTAGTGGAGCTCTTTGCCTATCAACTCATGACAAAAATCAGGCAGTAGATATACTGACATTAATATAATGTAAATATTACTTTGTTAGTTCTTCTAATCTTTCAGCTGTCTCCCCCTGCCTGATTTTGGTCATAGATGGACATACATTGGACAGAGAATAGATTTACCGTATATGCTGGTTCAGTACCTTGCAGTGAAGTTTGATTAATATTGATAGTATGGCATTTAAGAGATCAATGCAAACAGCAAGTCAATAAAATGCATTATCTAATGCCAAACACTTTGAAGAAATAATTATGGCAATGAATTAAAATAATCACTAGTATAAACTTGCTATTCCTCACCTTTAAAAATAAGTAACTGAAATAAAAGTTTAAGATATCAGAAATGTAGAGGAGTGATGCCTGTATTAATAAGATTGCAAAAGAGATCTATGGGAGTTACATATTAAAGAGGACAAAGATCACTAAAGGTGAGAAAATATTAAACATATTTTTATTATGTGACAAATTAGCCATAATCTTTTATGATCAGAGCTTCATTTTCATTTGACTGAAGCATTAGAAACCATTACAGCTGCTATTCGTAATCTATACAGCACTGACATTTCCACTTTCAGGTTAGGGCATTGTGTATGTAGTAATGAAAAGTCAGGCATTCACATGCATCCCTCATTCCTGCAGCTATTCAATTTTTTCTTTTCCTTAGTGCTTTTCAAAAAGCAGAACATCAGATAAAACTTGCTGATTAAACGTTAAATGCCTTCGGATCATCTTGTTTTAGAGTTATCTGAGCTTTTATTAATAATGCATAACATTCACATAGGACTATTTTCTGTCAGAAGTCAAACTCCTTCACAGAATTTATCTTAGCTCTAAGTAATACAGCCAATAAAGAAAAAGAAATTAAGAAGGGGAGATATATTCATAAATGAGATAAAGTTCTTGAATTCTGAAGAATATCATATTTTCAAGCACTATGATGTATATTGTTCTCAGTTTGGTATTACTGGTTTTATTATTGCTCCTTAAGAAAAACAGTCATTCAAAAAGTAAGTGGTCCTTTTCTTTCAGATGCCTGTACACTATTATTATTGCTTTTAAATCTTATATGCTTTTTTGGAACCAGACTATCTGATCCAATCTAAAAGCATCTCTAGTCTTTGTTATGGAACACATTGTTACTACTATTTTTAAAATAATTAAAGATTGACAGAAACAGTTTTAAGAAATAAATGTTCCAACAAAAGATTCATTCAATTTTTCACTAAGAGAAGTTTCAGTGGTCAGTGTCTTGAGTTTTGTGGGTTTATTATTATTTCTATTATTATTTCTGCAAGGTTAGACAGTTCATGGATACTGAGTTGCAGAGACTAATGCAGCGTGATTTTTGCTTACTGAGTCTGGAATAGAAAGCTGATTGGTTGGATGCCAAAGACATATCCATGTGTCACAGAAACAGTTTAAGTGACGGCAAATGTGATTTTATGATGATTTGGCTGGGCTGCCAAAAAGGCTACTCTTCTTAAGCTACCATGCATGCGGCACAATAATTCAGATAGCAGCAGTCCTGATGTTCAAAGTGTTTATCCACATCTGTACCCCAAACCATCATTTAATATATTTAAGATGCAGACTGATATGAAGAGAAATTGAGTCGGAATTGTTGCCAGACAATTAAACACTAGCTTCAGTTAAGTTGCATAAGTTATTAAAGAGTCCTGCCATGAACATGTACCATATATCCAGAACATTTTAAATCCAAAGGTTCACACCCTTTGTTTTTATTTTTTTCTCTTTTTCTAAGGATTTTTATTTATTGTGCTAGAATCAATAAGGTATGTCTTTAAAAATCTATTCTATTTAAAGCTCTGTGCAACCTTTCAAAATCATATTTTTAATTTTCATCTGATACATCTAACTATTTATGCTGGTTAACTTAATGATGCATTTACGGTGTTATATTTTTTTCCCTTTTTTATTATTACAACTACATAATTTGCTTTACGTTTTCTGTGAGACAAAGAATCACTAATACACGTCTCACTGAAAAGTTAGAATGCAAATGTACGCTGAACATAGATGCGGTCCTTAAGAAAAAGCTTAAATTACACTTCTAAAGAAATCCTTCCTTAATAAATACAAAAATGTTGCAAAATATAAAGGGCAAAGGAATACTTGAAAAGGGGAGAAGAAAATTACCCTGTGGATGCAAACCAAGCATGAAATGCTGAATGGCTGCATCCACATCCACACAGGAAATGAAGACATTAATTGCAGTGCAGTTGGATGCACCAGTGTGAGCTTTATTCTAGATATGATGGGTAACAACAGTCATAAAATACAATGCTTCTCTCCTCATTATCAATTTTACCCCCGAAAAAGCCCACCCACACTTGCAGAGCCAAGCCAGTGCTTCGTTATCTGTACCAGACAGATAAAAGTTCACTCAAGGATACGATTTGCACATGTGCTGCACTGGGGCCAGCCCCAGCCCACTGCTTCTGCAGCATTGCCATGCTCTGTGCTGCAGCAAAAAAAGAAAAAAAAGGGATGAAAATTAACCAGTTTTATCACTGTCCTCTCCTGCTCCTTAGAAGCTGTGGGTAACAGGACTGAAGAGAAGGACAGCAAAATGCCTGCTCTTTACAAAAATGGTGAGGGGGAGGAGGGAAGCTGTTCGTGGGGGAGGCAAATACATAAACTCAACATATAGCTCCAGCCAGAAGGTAGTAGGAGGGAAAATGGGTACTGGTATAGGGAAAAAAAGATGAGAGGGTTGACTTCATGTGACTTGCTAAATTAATTTTATAGGTATGTTCTAATTAATTTATCCAGTATATGTGTATATTTTTTTCAGCTGGATTTACATCCCTTGTGGCTTGACAGGGTGCTTGTCTCCCTGGAGAGTGCTGAGCCCCACTGCAGACAATGGGATGTGCTGGAGCTATGCCACCTTGCACAAAGGGCCTTAAAGACAGACAGTGCTGGGCAAGGAGCACACCATACCCTGGGAAAGCAACAGCTTCTGCTCCTGGCACAGCTGCTCTAGGGTATCGAGCAACTCTTTTAACACAAAACACACAAGGAAGCAGAGCTGTGTCACTCAAGTTCTCTGTAAGCACAAGCCATCACACCGAAGGGGTGAGGGCACACTGCTGTTGCTGTTTCTGCCTGCAGCTCTGCATCAAGTTGTCAGTAACAATCTCCCCTGGGCAGAAGCCAGTGCTGCCAGTGCAGGCTGCCCTCACTGCCACCAGGTTTGTGGGATGGAGCACAGAGGCCCTTGCCTGTGAATTGCAAATGGGCCGAGGTGAGAGACTGCGGCTGTGAGGCTTAGCCCAGCCAGCCGTTTCCGGCACCTATCCCAGCAGGACTTTGGTAGTGAGATTCAGCTCCAGCTGCCTGATGGCAGCTTAAAGTACTTCTCTAGATGCTTCCTGTAACCAGAGGGAGAGCTGCAAATAGAATCATAGAACAGTTCGGGTTGGAAGGGACTTTCAAAGGTCACCTAGTTCAGCTCCCCTGCAATGTGCCGGGACATCTTCCACTAGATCAAGTTGCTCAGAGCCCTGTCCAGCCTGGCCTTGAATGTCCCCAAGGATAGTGCATCCTCCACCTCTCTGGGAAACCTGTTTCGGCATTTTAAATAGCTTCTCCCATCTTCATCCCAGTATGGCCACTGGTGGCTAGTTTGGGCTAAAGGACCAACTTTTAGCAGCTGGAGCACTGAGAGGTGAATTTTTAATCAGCTATGAGAGCAGCTTTACTGTTCAAAAATGACCCTGGCTTGTCACATGCACGGACTAGCAGGTTGCTCTGTGGGTTGCACACAGGGTTTTATACACCTCAGCTCCACTACATGGCTTTGGACACTGCAGGCCTGGCTCCTGTAGCTCCAAGTCAAGTATGCTGCATAAAGATGTCTCCCATATAAGCAAACATAAAGCATGCAAAATCAAGATTTCCCTTGTACAGAATAACTCCTATGAAGAACAATAGGGGTTTGCAGTTTTCTTCTCTTGGATGAACTTTCCATTCTTCTCTTAAACAGCTTATAATTCTGTTTTATCATTAATATGTTAAGGACTTTCATTTAAAACTAGCTGATGAAGTTATTATCAATCGTGAGATAAGCATAAAAAAAGCTTCAAAAGTCTTATCTTTTCCATTTGTACACGCTGACAATGATCTATCCATGCAAGAACAAATTCCTTGTTCCAAGGATGTGCATTAAAATTCAATTCTAAAAGGGGACATAACAGAGGATTTAGCATGTAAAAGATATGTTTTTTTAAGGGCTATATGTCAAACTGCAAGACTAAAAATAGACTTGTCAAAATTGAGTCTGACAGAAATCACTGTAGTATCTCCTATGTTCCAATGGACATAATATTCATTATGTAGTCACTTAGCAATTTTTCTGGGCAACCCGGAGACTTCTCTGGAGTCTAATGAGACTGCAAATGTAATTTTAAAGAAGCAAATTAAACCATTATTTTAAAATTACATTTACTGCTGATGCAAAGTGCTAGATTATGAGTATTGGCTGGCAGATTCTTCACATCTAGAGGTCAGAGTTTTTTTGCATATGTGTACGCAAGGATAACAGAATCCATCCTCAAGCACAGTTTTGGCTTTTAGGTTGAATCTGCCAGCAAAAGTGGATGAGAGCGAGAACAAGATCTAAACAGATATCCACAGAACACTGATAATGCATTTTTATCATCTGCAACCCAAACTAGATACAAAACTGGCCAGGTGCATTTCACTGATTCTTCATGTCCTGTATGGCAAGACAAGAATAAAGAGTTCAAAATCATTAACCTCACTTGGAGTATTCTGTGCAGTTCTGGTGTCCTCAACATAAAAAGGACATGGAACTGTTGGAACAAGTCCAGAGGAGGGCCAAGAGGATGATCAGGGGACTGGAGCACCTCCCGTAGGAAGATAGGCTGAGAAAGTTGGGGCTGCTCAGCCTGGAGAAGAGAAGGCTGCGTGGAGACCTCATAGCAGCCTTCCAGTATCTAAACAGGGCCTGTAGGGATGCTGGGGATGGACTCTTCATTAGGGACTGTAGTGACAGTACAAGGGGTAATGGGTTAAAACTTAAACAGGGGAAGTTTAGATTGGATATAAGGAGGAAATTCTTTCCTGTTAGGGTGGTGAGGCACTGGAATGGGTTGCCCAAGGAGGTTGTGAATGCTCCATCCCTGGCAGTGTTCAAGGCCAGACTGGACGAGGCCTCGGGTAATATGGTTTAGTGTGAGGTGTCCCTGCCTATGGCAGGGGGTTGGAACTAGATGATCTTAAGGTCTTTTCCAACCCTAACTATTCTATGATTCTATGATTAATCTGTGATTCTGTAGAAAATGATCCAACTATTAAAAGCATTAAAACCTTGCAACTTCCCCCCCCCCCTTTTTTTTTCCCCAAGATATTTTTCATGCCCTTATTTTATCCTATCCTGATTTTTTATGTTTCAGTGATGCTAAAAGATAATCTCAGGGCATGAGCTCTTAGTCTACAAAAGATCAATAGCCACAAAATCTTACAAAGAAAAGAGGCAGGGTTGAGAAGTGTCCTTACAGAACCAGATTCTCAAAGCTATTCATTAAAAAGAAAAGTGAAGGAAGGGAGATCAGAGAGCTTTGAGAGGATCTAGTTTGTTTGCTTCCCTCTCTCTACCCTTTCCCCAGTTGCAGCTTCCCAAGAAACATTCAAAGTTCACATCTTCCATATGGCTCTTCTGAAGACGCAATCTCCAGAAGGGAAGTTTCCAGAAAGTCACCTATGAAGGGGATGTTTGCCCCTCAAAATACAGAAGTTCAGCATTCAAACATCCTATCAGCATTTTAAAGGTGATTAGAAACAACCCATTCTCCTAGTTCTTTGATTCATCCTGTGAGACCAAATATCTAACTTTTGCTTTGCTGTTCTGCATGCTGCTGAACCTATCTGTGCACCCTGATGCACCTCAAAATTTTGCAAACTGTGCTGGTGACTTGTACTTCACTCCTGGTGCTTCTGTACACTGGGGCAGTGTCCTGATCAGAGCAGACGCCTTTCTGGCCATAGGCAAAACGTTCCAGGTGTCCCAAAGGACGTGTAATTTTTGGTGATGTGCATAACAAATTGATTGGTTACACAAAGCCAAACACTGGAGATACTTATGGATCCCTACAGCTATGTTATTTTGGCTTTAGATGTGCCACTCCTTTTATCCCAAATGGCTGGCTCTTGGGGAGGGAGATGAAAGGCTACCTCAGTTGTCCCCAGAGTTCTCCATAAGAGCAAGGGCAGAAAGGATGCTGCCTCTCAAACCTGTGATCTTTTATTCCTATGCCTTAGGCTGGGAAATATTCCAACTCCTTCAGATGATACCTACTGCCTCTTTGTCTACAAATTACTAAGAAGTAATTTGGAAAATTATACTACTCTGGAAACATAAGTCCTTTCCCTTTACAGAATAAGGGTGAGATCTGCACACAGTCATCTCCATGCACTACAGCAGGCAAGGTGGAAGGGAAACCAAAGACAGTGATAAGTCTATAGCTTTCACTTGAAGAATCCATATATTCATAAAGGAGGTCTTTGATTACATGTGCAGCCAATGAAGGGAAGTTAACGTTGTAGGTTACACTGTGTTGGAGGGAAGAGAGAACAGAAACCTCTAGGTTCCTGCTTTTTTAGGATGTGTGGAGAAAGACCAAAAATTACCAAGAATATTCAGGACTGATAGGAGATGTGTAGAAAAATAAACAAAGGAAATAAAAATGCTTATGTTTTTTCTAATTAAAAGGGTTGCAGAAATAAATATTCCCCAAAAGAGAATACTCTGTAAACAAGTCATTGTGTGGTCTCTCTGACCTTTATCTCAAAGAACTGGAGCCAGCCGTATGAGATACAAAATGCTGGAATAAATGGCCTTTGAATCTGATTATGACTGGTGGTTCCTAATATATCGTGTTACCATTCTAAGTGATTAATTTGTCCCATAAAAGCTTGTGATAACACTCACATTCAGAAGTGACCCAGTACACACAGTACTGACATTTTTGGTTGACATTTGTTTCTCACCAAAGTTCTCCTGAACTTCAGCAATCACCAGCAAAGTGTCTGTTACATGCAATGTTACTGGAAGTCCGGAATCTAATCAACTTTCTCTGCACAAAATATTTAGCTCAGGAAAGCAGATGATTTCATTGAAAACCACACCACAGTATAAGTTGTAAAGGAGGGTGCTATCTATTAAGCACATACTTTGTTTTACTTGTTTAAGCTCTATATTAATAGGTCAGTGTTTGAAATAGGGAGACATTTCTGATTCAGCCTGCTTTGAGTTTTCATCTCTTAACACTGTACTGAGGTCTCGAAAATTACACTAACTTATTTAAGGGGAATTAGAACAGAAATATGAAAAGCAATGAAATCTGATTTCGTAAACTTTCCCAGTATTATTTCTGAAATGATGGTAGTTATAATACACATAAAGGTACTTCATCAATCCATCAGATAATGGTTAAACTACACCTAACACTTAAGGAAGAGGATGAAGACAGAATTAGCAGAGGAGATGTGGTAAAGGCATGGGCCTTGGGCATGGTCTCCCTTTCTTCCACCTCTAACCTCTTTTCATAGTAAAACAGCCTCAGGAAAAAGAAGATTAACTGATTTATATCAGAAACTTTATCTCAGTGTTGTTAAACTCATGCATTAAGTAATCCTCTATGGGTTTGATTTGCAATATATGACATTACCTTAAAAATCGATTTGCCTACTTGAAATAGCTAATTTTCACCTTGTGTTTTCTGAAGCCCTTGGTAGGCACTCAGTTTCAGAGAAGGAACAGTGATGGTATTGTGAAGGGAGAGAATTAGGAAAAGTGATAGGAAATGGCTCCGGAGTGGCTGGCATAAGTAGCCACTGGGAACAGCATGTCACAAAACCACTCCTCTACTTACTATACACCAAATAGGCAAATGTTTTCTTAAATCTTGTCATTCTACCATTTGACAGCCATATCTTAAATAAACTGGCAGGCTACAAGTACAGCCACTACAAGTAATCCATGGGGTAATCTATAAACAGCCCGATCCAAATCCCCCTGAAATCTACCAAAAGATTTCCACCATTTCAGCAGGCTTTGCATCAGGCCCATTTTGAATGCTTCATTGTTCTCAAGAAAGCACAGGTGGCAAAGCAACACCTTTTCTGTTGCTTTTACAAGACTTTGCCAGATTTTCCCCTTAAGAAACCCTGAAACAAGTAAGCACTTCTTCCCAGAAAGCAGAAGGTAAGTATTTCTAGATACAGGCAGTACACATTTTAGCATTTATAGTTATGTCTGCATTTACAGATTCAAACACCAAATATTAATCATGTTCAGAGCTGTCTCTAAACAAAAAATAAACTGGGCAGTAATCTCTTTGCTGCAAAAGCAAACGCATCATCTATTTCAGGGAAATAATAAAATTATTAATTTACAAAGCCATAGAGTTCCTTTATTTGCACTTGACTGTTTAACAAGCAGAAGTTTTAATAGATCTGGCACTGGCAGAGTAAGGGGAAAGAGCACTAGCACTACTACTATATCATGTTTAATAATTGTAAAATGCTGCGTTTTGTTGCTCTATTTACAATAATAACAGTGTTGTTAGAAAGCTATCTTAACAAATGAATTGTTGACTGACGAGCCACTGATGTTTGTCTTTATAAATTAAGCTAGACATAAAAAGCCATGTTTATAATGATATTACATTCTTTGAAATAACAAAACAGTGCATTGGTGGTGCACCATGAGCAGCAATAGGTATCCTGCTGGGAAATTCATCTTATCCTGCCTCATGCTTCAGATATCTAACTGAATAGCTTTGACAAGAGGCTTTTTTATCCCTCATTGCTAATGACACATATGCAAAAGCACTGTAATTATTCTAAAGCAGTAGCTGAAGCAAAAACTCTCATGGATATATTGGTAATCTGTCATGAAGAGAGTAGAATCATAGAATCATAGAATAGTTAGGGTTGGAAAAGACCTTAAGATCATCTAGTTCCAACCCGCCTGCCATAGGCAGGGACACCTCACACTAAACCATATCACCCAAGGCTCTGTCCAACCCAGCCTTGAACTTCGCCAGGGATGGAGCATTTACAGCTTTCCTGGGCAACCCATTCCAGTGCCTCATCACTCTCACAGTAAAAACTTTCCTCCTTATATCCAATCTAAACTTCCCCTGTTTAAGTTTTAACCCATTACCCCTTGTCCTATCACTGCAGTCCCCAATGAAGAGTCCATCCCCAGCATTCCAATAGTCCCCCTTCAGATACTGAAAGGCTGCTATGAGGTCTCCACGCAGCCTTCTCTTCTCCAGACTGAAAAGCCCCAACTTTCTCAGCCGATCTTCATATGGGAGGTGCTCCAGCCCCCTGATCATCCTCGTGGCCCTCCTCTGGACTTTTTCCAACAGTTCCATGTCCTTTTTATGTTGAAGACACCAGAACTGCACACAATACTCCAAGTGAGGTCGCACAAGAGCAGAGTAGAGGGGCAGGATTACCTCCTTCGACCTGCTGGTCATGCTCCTTTTGATGCAGCCCAGGATACAGTTGGCTTTCTGGGCTGCCAGCGCACACTGAAGCCAGCTCATGTTCATTTTCTCATCAACCAACACCCCCAAGTCCTTCTCCGCAGGGCTGCTCTAAATCTCTTCTCTGCCCAGCCTGTAGCTGTGCCAGGGATTGCTCCGACCCAGGTGCAGGACCTTGCACTTGGCATGGTTAAACTTCACAAGCTTGGCATTGGCCGAATTCACAAGCATGTCAAGGTCCCTCTGGATGGCATTCCTTCCCTCCAGCGTATCAACCGAACCACACAGCTTGGTGTCATCAGCAAACTTGCCAAGGGCGCACTCAATCCCACTGTCCATGTCAGTGACAAAGATGTTGAACAAGACCGGTCCCAACACTGATCCCTGAGGGACACCACTCATTACTGGTCTCCAGCTGGACACTGAGCCATTGACCACAACTCTTTGCGTGTGGCTATCCAGCCAGTTCTTTATCCACCAAGTGGTCCATCTATCAAGTTGATGTCTCTCCAATTTAGAGACAAGGATGTTGTGCAGGAAATGAAGTACTATGAAGACAGAAGACAATTCAAAATCCCAATATTTTTTGCATATTTAACTGTTCAGAATCATCTATCAAACACACAAGCACATACTGCAATAGTTTTCTAAAGTTTATTCTTTAATCTATAGATTATGATTTCTGTGAAATATATGATGTGTAACATATGAATATGTTAAAAAAATATATTCATATAGCAGTAAATTAACTATCCTTACTAACTAAAGTAGCTACTGCACATTTGTCTTTGATAAAATGTTGTCTTTCTTATGAAGGCATTAGGAGTAATTAATCCCTAATGTAAATAAACAGTTGCTCAAATAAAAACTATATTTTAGATCAGTAAATCCTATTAGATTAAGGCACTTATGCCATAATCTTCACCATAGTACAACTAAACCAAATTATTACTTCTTCCTATGGTATCTGCCCTTCAGAGCTATAATTGCCAAAGCAGAACTTCTACAAGCATTCATTGCAGAAAAAAAATAGTACTAAATGCTTCAGGAAACACACTGTAAACTGTGTATGTTCAGCACTGTGGACCAGAAAAGTAACTGCTTATCACGCTGCATAGCTTAAATATCTGGTGAGGCTGCAAGGCAGGAAAACACATCCAGCTGTGGGTAAGCCTTTGAAAGACACTGTGAGTGATGGTAAGTGCAGGCCCACAGAAAATGGGCATGGGTTAGAGTGAGCAAGAGCCCAAGAACAGAAAGTTACAGCCATAAGATACAGTTTTTTGCTTCTTTGCCATCTTCCCTAAAAGTCACACCTTCTCAGTAAAGGCTGGTAATACCACAGGGACTGAGCATAGGTTTTTGAGCTGCTTATAGTCAGAATTCAGGTATGACATAGGGCAGTTTCATTACTCCTATGCATTCAAAGATCCTGAGACCACAAGGCCTGTTGAGATAGGACAAGGGGTAATGGTTTTACACTGAAAGAAGGTAAATTCAGACTAGATGTAAGGAAGAATTTTTTACGATGAGGGTGGTGAGACACTGGAACAGATTGCCCAGAGACGTGGTAGATGCTCCATTCCTGGAAACATTCTTAACTTCTGCTTGAGCTACAGCACATCTTTCCAAACAGACAAACACATACAGGGTTCTCATTTAAAGACTTGAAATGGCAGAGAATGACAGCACTCTTGCTCTCTCATCTCTCTAGGTGTCCAGCTGTAATTTGTTAAGGTGGGACTTCACTTTTCTATCAAGCTGGAGAGATGCCCACTATACAAGGTCTTCCTTGTTCAGATGTCCACATTCAGATAAAGTCATCTTCATCTCTCCTGCCATAACCGAACTAGGCTGAGCTTCTTATGCTTTTCATAAAAGGGACAACATCTGGCTCATTTTTGCTGTTCTTTCCAAACTACATCCAATTACTGGCACCCTTTCAGGAGCGGACAGCACTGCAAAATTTCTATGGTTATCTATAAAGTTTATATTGCCTCTCTGCTCCCACTTTATATTCTTCTCCTTTTTATATCCTTTTTACATTCATCCTGTTAGTTACAATGTACTGCTCTGAAAGGTCAGATTCAATGAACTACTTAATGCAATGGCAAGCTGAGGCACAAAATGTTGCTGCTTAACAGCCTCTGATCGTTTCACCATAGACTGAGCTTCAGCTCTGTGATCCAAGGTGATCAAGACAGAAATGCTCACTATAACAGCTTTAATTCATTTGCTTCAAGCAACAGGCACATCCACCCTGTGTTTCACCTTAGGGAAGCTTCTTCTGAAACAATGCTTTAACTACGAGAGGCCATATTCAACACACTGCACTGGGAAATATCTCCTGTCTTGCAACGACAGTGCATGACTTTCAAAGCTCCTTTCCCTGAATTTCTGAACTTCTGGAATTTGGCCAGCTACTGACACATGACAGCAGTGCCATCAGGTGGTAAGACCCAGCATGAAGTTACAGCAACGCTATGCTGCACAGTTACCTAGAAGATGGCAGGCACCACAGGGTTTCCTTGAGGCTGCTCTTCCAAATGCTATGGATCATCAACAGCTTGCAAGGAAGTCATCCCACAAAGACTGGACTGTGAAGGACTGCCATCCCACAGCCAAAAGGCACAATAGACAGCAGAACTGCCTTTGAGAGGCAGGCACCATGTATATGAACCTTCATGCCCTATATGTAACTTTCTCCCATGATCACTCAATCACCTCCCCTTTCTCACCGATGCTCTTTCTTTCTTGATCTTACAGTGTCATTCTCCAAGGGACCCTCTGCACCCTGCCCATGCAGCCTCTCAGCACGAGTGTTAGAAAGTGTGATCTTGCAGGTCCTGGGCTCCACCACTATCTTGGCCAGGACATGTTTATACATGTGTAGTGCCACGGAGTGGAGTGAGACAAGGATCACTACATGGCCCATATCAGGGGGCAGATGCAATATTTGCTCCACAGCCCCAGTGAGTGGACACCTGGGCTTCATAACCCACCAGCAGTTTTCTGATGATACAGCCCCCAAAATTCTTCCCTTGTAAACTCCTGGAAGTACAAGAGTTCAATGTGTCCATGTGGACAGCACTGTAAGTACAGAATCTGAGAGGTTTTGCTTCAGGAAGTTGAAGGTAGCTCAGTATCCCCAGCAGTACTTTTGCTCCATCTAGAACAATGGAACAATGTGTCTTACGGCACATGGGGAACAGGGAGGTGATTCAAGACTGCCAGCATGGATTCACCAAGGGAAAGTCCTGCCTGACCTTCTACTAGCCATAGCCTTCTATGATGGACTGACTACATCAGTGGACAATGGAAAAGATATGGATGTTGTATATCTGGACTTCTGTCCAGATGGAGATCACTGACAAGTGGTGTCCCTCAGGGGTTTGGACTGGGACCAGTACTGTTTAATATCTTCACTAGTGACATAGGCAGTGGGGTAGACAGCAACCTCAGCAAGTTTGTAGATGACACCAGGCTCGCTGGTGTGGTTAACACACCTGAGGTTCAACAAGGCCAACTGCAAGGTCCTGCATCTGTGTCAGGGCAACCCACAGTATCAATACAGGCTGTGGGATGATGGAATTGAGAGCAGCCCTGCGGAGAAGGACTTAGGAATTGTGGTGGATGAAAAGCTGGATAAGAGCCAGCAGTGTGCGCTTGCAGCAGAGAAAGCCAACTCTATCCTGGGCTACATCGAAAGGAACATGACCAGCAGGTCAAAGATGATCCTGCTCCTCCACTCATGAGACCCCCCCTGAAGTACTGTGTTCAGCTCTGGGGTCCTACGCACAGAAATGACATGGACCTGTTGGAGTGGATTCAGAGGAGGACCATAAAAATGTTATGATGGATGGAGTGCCTCCCTTATGAGGAAAGGCTGAGACAATTGAGGCTGTTCAGCCTTGAGAAGGCTGCAGGAAAACCTTGTTGCAGCCTTCTAGTGCCTTATAAGAGCTTATAAGAAAGATGGTGTCCTGGGTTTAGCAGTAGCAGTCATTTTTCTCCTTGGTAGCTGGTGCACTGCTGTATTTTGGCTTTCGGCCTGGGAACAGAGCTGATAACAATGATGTTTTGGTTTGGCCAAGGACTTTGTGAGCCTCATGCTCTGCCAGGGAGGAGGGGAAGCCGGGAGGAAGCAGAGACAGGACACCTGACCCAAACTGACCAAAGAGGTATTCCATACCACAGCACGTCATGCCCAGGATGTAACGGAGAGTTACCTGGAAGGACACGGGGTCTTCTGGGTTGGATTTGTTCAGCGGGTGGTATTGTATTCTCTTCCCTTGTTATTTTCCCTTATCATTGTTGTCGTTGGTGGTAGCGGTGGTGTTTGTGTTGTACACTGGTTGCTGGACTGTTCTTGTCTCAACCTGTGGGAGTTGCATTCTTTCGATTCTCCTCCCCATCCCTCCGGGAGCAGGGAAGGGGGGAGCCCTGGGGTGGGGGTGGTGCGGGCCTCGACTGCTTCCAGCCCAGCACCACTCACTGGGAATGAGTGCACAAGCTGTCTGGCTGGGTTTAAACCACAACAGATGGGGACAAACTTTTTAGCAGGGCCTGTTGTAATAGGACAACTGTAATGGTTTTAAACTGAAAGAGATTTAGACTACATATAAGGATGAAATTTTTTACAATGAAAGTGGTGAGACACTGGAACAAGTTGCCCGGAGTGGTGGTAGATGCTTCATTCCTGGAAACACTCAAGGTCAGGTTGGATGGGGCTCTGAGTAACCTGAGGTAGTTGAAGATGCCCCTGATCATTGCAGAGGGGTTGGACTAGATAACCTTCAAGTATCTTTCCCAACCCAACCCATTCTATGATTCTACTACTACAAAAAAGCTTGGTTTGTCAGCCTGAAGTGCCAGCTTTGCCTTGGATCATGCTGACCTCCAGCTCTGTTCTCCTGAACTCTTCAGCATCTCACAGGAGCTTTAGCTCCAGCTGTTGTTGCCTGACTTACAAAAGCTTTATGTCCTCCACAGCCTCTCCCTTGAGTGAGGCAGTCCCCAGAGGGATTACATTAACTGTAGTATCTTTAGAAAAATGTATGCAGCACATATACCCATAGCTATCCTGTGTATGCTATGAACACTGGTATTCTAAATCTCCCCCCACTAAAAAACTAGCAAAACTTATAAAATAAGGGTCATTAAAAAGACCCTATACTGACATATTTGCTATTTTAACATGCATTTTCCTAGTAAAACAGAAAAGGAACATGACTTTCTAATACTGGAGAGAATCACAATGACATATCAGAATTAGCACTTTTATCTCTTTCAGGTAATACAGGAAATATTTCAAGTAATATTTTAAAACTAACACAATTCTACTTGTAACAGATCAACTGTACAAACCATATATAATGTAAGGATAAGGTTTTGGTTTAACTGAGCTGCAGAACCTCAGGTTTTCATGTCTAAGTAATTCACACGTCCCAATCCATGATAATAAAGCTTTATAAATCACATTCCTCTTTCTTTTTGCATATACATACAAACACATGCAAACACATACATACAAATGCAGAAGACATACTGCATGTATATATATTATTTCTGCAAAGAAACAGCCCTAAGGCCTACATTAGCAAATTGTATCCTCATTATATATACCTCAGAGCATAAATAATACAACCACCACTTTCTCCAACAACAACAAAAAAATGGTTGCAAAAGACTGTGTTAAATTTGCTTTCACTCCCACATATCAATATGTGGTATAGTTCCTTCCTTAAACCCACAGCAGTTTTTATGAATTATTAACTAACTCAGCAAGCCTGCTGGACACTGTAACATGACTATAATTGGTGTAGAACACTAAGAAATTGTTTCAATACTTTTAAAGGAGAAGAAAGTGCTATCTTTACTAAAGCACTTGTGCTAATATTTAATTAAAGGTTTTGAATACAAACAATTTCAGATAAAATGCAGAACAAAGGCGTATTTCTGGTCACAAAAGTATAATTTTCATGTCAAATTGAGCAGTAAGGAGAATGACACAAGATAAAGAATTAAAAGGAAACTGAACTGCAAACTCAATTAATGAATATTTCTAATTTTTTGCTGTCTTCCAAAACTGAGAGTTGCAGCTTCATTCTTGACAACTCTTAGGCAGATAATATTTTCCTTTTAACTCTCAGTCACATTGCAATGATGCATACAAAAGAATATTGAGCCGAAACACAATGTATGGAACAAAGATTTCAGTGCAATGATTAAACCTCATGACTCCTGCAGATTTTATGAAATACAGATGACCTCAAGGATTTTAAACTGTTATAGCAACCAATTTTCTTCTGTAGAAGAAGAGCTGCCTTTGTGCGTATTGCTTTCTGAGTAACAGATCTGCTGAAAAGCTGAAGTAATCATCAGAAAATTTGTAAGTTCTATGATATGACAAGACCTTTGCTTCTCCTGGAGTCTTGTTTGATTCATAAGCTGAACAAATTTGGTTTTAACTAAGCCTCCAACCAAACTGAATTTTACTTTGTTTAACAATATAAACAGTGGGCTGCAGGGATTTTGCTTTGTGCAGTAAGTAAAATACATTAAGTTTTAGTCTGCATGAAAAAGCATAAGAGCTAACAGAACAATTAATATTTCAGCACACACTGTGAAAGAAATATGTCTTTAGGATAGTGAAGGTTGATGGCATCACGGGCTTATCTCTATTAAGTCTGTTTTGGTGTTTGCAGTCTCTATTTTGATATTTCTTCTTGGTTTCCCAGAACCAATTTCTCTTGGTTTCTCAGATGAAGACAAAGTACAACGAAGACCAACATACTTTGGAAGTCACCTGTTGTGAAATACACGTGGTCCATCTTTCCCTTATTGATGTTGCTACTTCCAGGAGGTCTGTGAGGATTTGAATGTTTCAAGTCAAGCAAAAAGGCAAACTGAGAAAGCCTAATCAAAAGTGGAAGCTAAAATGCTCAATTACACTATTTTTCATGTGTTACTTGTAATAAACTACAGATGATCAACTGTCGCATCAAAAATCAAACCAGGAAGAGCTGCCTAATAAATCCCACAAAAATCTACTGCATTAAGCTGCCTTTTCAAGCATTCAGTATTTTTTAAAGGTGAATCTATTTGTAGCCACTTTTATTTTCTACTAATTTTTGTCTCAGATCCTTTGTTTAATGAGGAACTGGTTTTGTTCTTTGACCTTCCACTATAATTCAGAGTCATCCCAATCAGTGGTAATATTTAACTGAAGAATCTCACTTTGGGGATTGATGAGTCAGAATATATAAAACTGTTCTGTTTCCCTTTTAACTAACCTTCTGACTGGGCATATCAGATCAAGTTAGATACAGATACTCAATCTCTCGGCAATTTTGGGAGTCCTTCTTGGGTGTACTATTGCTAAATTAAAAATATGATCTAATTCTGTTTTCTAGACCATCAACCGACACAGAAGTCCCTTGGACATTTCTATTCCAATTACATTATACTATCAACTGCTAAGAGAGACTATGAGTCACACAATTATTCTTATTGGAGGGAAGCAGGAAAGAGAAAGAACTTAAGACTAATGACAGTCTTAAGCCCTTTGATCTTATTTCTCAATTCTTTTTGGAAAAAGCTTCCAAAAAAAAATTAGGCCTTGCCAACACAAAGAGAGAGACATAAAAATTTAAAGTCAACTGCACCAAGAGCCAAATCCAATTTTCTTACAACACAATTAAGTTTAAACATCTCTGAATCAAAAAGAAGTTTGGAATGAGAGTTTTATCAGACTAGTATTCAGCCAGCTACTTCTGAGTTGTACTATTTGTGTGATTTTCCAGCTCCACAGACAAACTATAAGTTTCTGTCACCTCCATATGTCTTTGGCTGTCTGACAGGCAACACTGCTGTCAGAGCAATGAAGTACAGAAGTATAGAGATAGTCTTGGAAGTAAATGGGACTATGATAGTGAAACCTAAGTCTGAGAATCAGGAAGCCAGAAAGACACTATATCAACATACCAAAGAGCCAGAGAAAGGTCTTCCCATCTTCAGAAACTCCTGAGTCAGCTTTCTATTATACAATTCAATAAAATTATACCACTATACCAACGGATCATAAGGTACCAAGACCTCTACATGGCACTTCGCTCTGAGTATGGTTTTACCCAGTCACTCTCATTATCTCCTTCTCACCCCAGTGAGTGCTGCTTTCATATTGATCTAGAAAACAAGTGCTCCCTTAACTACAGGAACAGGACTATACCACCACTTGACATGCCAGCTTGTCATGGTTTAAGCCCAGCCAGCAACCCAGAACCACACAGCTGCTCTCTCACTTCCCCCCTCACTCCTTCCTCTCCCTGCTCCCAGAGCGATGGGGAGGAGAATCAAAAGAATGTAACTCCCATGGGTTGAGATAACAGCAGTCCGGTAACTAAAGTATAACACAAACCACTACTGCTACCACCAATAATAATATTGATAAGGGAAATAACAAGGGAAGAGAATACAACCACTCACCAGCCGCCGACCGATACCCAGCCTGACTGAGGAGTGTCTAGCCCTTCCAGGTAACTGCCCCCAGTTTATATACTGGACATGACGCGCTGTGGTATGGAATACCTCTTTGGCTAGTTTGGGTCAGGTGTCCTGTCTCTGCTTCCTCGTGACTTCCCCTCCTCCCTGGCAGAGCATGAGACTCAGAAAGTCTTGGTCAGACTAAACATTACTGAGCAGCAACTAAAACCATCGGTGTTATCAGTTCTGTTCCCAGGCTGGAAGTCAAAACCACAGCACTGCACCAGCTACTAAGGAGAAAAATGACTGCTGCTGCTGAACCCAGGACACAGCTGTACTCAGTATTGAAGAAGGCCAGTGAGAAGGACTTAAGACTTCAATTTATTCATATTTTCCAATTACATGGTTTAAGATTTTTTAAAAGCTATTAATTTTTGATTTTTTAAACCCTCAATTCTCACTGTGCTAGAAAAAAAAACAACAAACAAACAAACAAACAAAACCCACCAAAAAACCTACAGCAAACACAGTTACCCTAGGTTTATGTTCTCTAATTTGACATTTTTTTAAATGCACAAACCCCTTCAAATACAGACACTGCCAGGAGCTTCTGCAGAACTAACAGCTTAAAACTAAAGGTATTTCAAATTCATGAAACTATACAAGACATTGCAAATTGGACACAGGCTTTTCACCCTTCTCTCTCAACAGTTTAAATTAGCTTTTATATTTCCTATGAGCACTGATGCATATAAAACTGCCAACCTCAAAACATCATTCCTTAAAAACAGATTAAAAACTTTCTGCCTTTCCTTGATACAAGGTGCCTGTAGCAGATGTAATCCTCCAAGGGTAAACTTACAAAACCATAAAAACATCATGCTTGCCTTCCAGCTCTTGACATCATCTTTGCTGTCTTTCTATCAAAATACAGCATTTAGTTATAATTCATAGTAACTACGAGCCTTTTTCTTGATACTGCCGTCTACCTTTAGTCTTTTAAAGAAGTATTTCTCTGTCATCCTGAAGCTATCTAAGCAGCAGATAAAAAACAGTTAATTTCTGTGATCCGAATGTCCAGCACTGCCTCAAGATAAAGGGGAATGCTGATGTTACCACTGTCCATGCTGTTTGTAACACAAGTCTTCGCAAAGGATCACAGACCTTACACCATGCAACTACCACATTGCAAAAATGGGTATGTTCTCCATTACAGTAGCTCCATGAGCTGATGTGTACATGCTGAATCAGTCAGCAACTGACTGTCAGGATGAGGAAGTTGTAAATTTCCCAGTGAGGGCAACCACAGACTTCTGGAAGGACAGAGCTGCTTTGTGAGTTTTGTGCACACAGTGGTGAAGGCATCCCTGTCGTACTTCACAGTCATTCCTTACTGGCAGCCCCAAATGCACAGCACAATCCCCTCCTGTCAGCTCATACTGCTTCTCCAAGCCCAGAAACTATTCTGCACAGACTGGCGCTTTCCTAGCAAGCTCCTCAACCTGTCTCTGTCTTGCCTTCCGCCCTGTTTTCTGCTTTCTGATGATCAATCTGTTCCATATCACAATGCTTTTCTTGTATAACTGTAGCTGTTCTGTAATAATGTTCTCAAGGCATCCACACAAGCCACAGGATATTCAAGTACCAACTGCACTATGTGGAGGGCTGGCTTGTCCAACATATCTTTTATGATTTGGAAATGTCATCCCAAAGAGACAGATAATGTTGTCAGGAGAGAGAAACCATGACTTTTCTGAAGTTTGACACCTCTTCTCTAATGCTCCTGACCCCAAACACAGAACATGAGATTTTCTACATATTCCCACAGGAAGTTATCCTTTTGATGCATGGGACTTGCAGCAAGTGCACAAAGGATAAACGTCTATTGCTGATCATGCAATATAGAAGAAATACATCACCTGGAAGAGTTAATTCATAATAAACTCAAAGCTGGGTGTTTATTTGCATGACTTTAAATGGAAACAACATTCTGAAGTATTCACATCAGTGCATCTGGCTTCAAAATAAAGCCTCCATGCAGATAAGCCAACACTTTTGTTTAGTTATAGGCGAAGCAGGAAGTCTGCTTGTCAGAACAAGCTAATGAGAGCAATGTTTGCTAGTTCACATCTGAAGAACTGTACCTATTGAAGGTACAGTTGCTTGTGTTTTGGGAACAGCTGTTGCACATGCCCGTCCATACTCTTGCATTCAGTTATCATAAAGCAACTTGTCACAGAAGCATTGACCTGAAATTTATCACAGCTGCCTCCTTTTTCTAGAGGGTAACAGAGTAAGATGATGACACAACATTTCAACCGGATGACACATCAAGCTTTGGAATTTCAAAAAGACCCTAGACTTGCTAACTCTAGGGGCACGCACCATGATGAATGTGAAAGGAAACTTACCAATTAAGTTCTCAGCATTCCAAATATTTGAATTATTGAGCTCAAACCTGTCTAAACATATCAGCCAACTCTCTTCTAAGAACAGAGTAAGGGTATGAGACTGCATGCTTTCACAGATATAACAGATTCAAAAGTGAGTAATTTCTATAGTTGGTATCATTTTGCAACAACAAGTAATGCCTCTATACAGCTTTCAACTGCTTAACTCTTAAAAGTCTTCAAAGAGGTGGGCAAGCTTTTGTGAAAACATATTACAGATTAATAAAATTAGCTCTCAGTATATTAGCTCAAGTACCAGAAGCAGCTCAACACAGCAGCCAAGAAACAAAGGCAAAGAAGACAATACTTAAACCTGTGCTCTCAGTTTGCAGCAGCTGATTTAAAGTACTTAAGTTACCTCTGTATTATATTGCAGAAACATCTCAAAAGGTAGAAGTTATGCATCTAACAGCATCCCTCAAGTCAGACAGGAAGTTCTCATACTCTGATTCCCAACTCTGTGCTTGGGCCAGCTGATAAGAAGTAGCTAATGAAATGCCCTGACAGAAAGCTTATCTCCATTAATGTTACTTCCAAAACTCCTACAGATCATTTGGTTCAACATTTTGTCCCCCTATTCAGTGTATCCAAAACCCCAAACACTAGTAATTCATAGATTGAGGTTTGAAACAAGATGAGTGTAGCCTCTGGATTTATATACTGAGCTGGGAGTATAATGGAGTATCTTCAGATTAAAAGGTCTGCATAACTGCTTTTTCAGGAAAAGCACATTTCAAGATTCTTGGTTGCCAAGCAGTATCATAACTAATTGCTTAATATGCTTGATTTTTTCTCTATGATGTTGGTGAAGAAAGAATATCTTTGTCCACCAAAATTGCTTGATCCAATGTATGAACAGTCTAAGACCAGAGACAGAAATTACACTTAAAAAATGGTATCATAAGCTACTGCGAGAAGATGATAGGCACTGCCACTGAGCTCCCTTTTGCACTTGTATTTAGCTATGATGATGCAGAGAAGGCAACCTGGTCCCCGAAACACATGGAGTCAAATGGCAGTGACAGAATCCTCATCCACTACAAGACGATGGTGAGAAGGGTCAGTATTGATTAAATGCATGTCAGTACTTAAAATGCAACAAGCAGCCTGAAATCCTGGAGAGTTCCTTCTTTCCAGTCTTATGGTAATACAGAATTTAAACAGAAATTCTACTGCAGAATTGAAAGAATCCTCCAGATCCTCTTGATGAAAACTTGCTGTGACACTAACTTGCCAAAGCAAGAGTTATTTAAGAACGGTTTTTGAGTCATTTTTCTTAAATAGAAGATAGAGCTGAGCCAACAACAAAGAAAAGCCCTTAATGAATTTCACCTTTTTCATTTCTCACTTTGCAATTAAAGTCTTTTAGTGGAATTCCACAGGACATCAAATACTAATTTACTGCTGTTACAGTTTCAAGGAATGAACTAATCTAGCTTAATTTAGCAACCTAGAAGTCAGCTTTCTATTCTAAGAGAGCTTTATGTGCTCCTTCTTTTGTTAATGCATAAATAAGCGTTCTGCAACAGGCTAGTTTATTCCTAAACAAGTATCTTGGATGGATCACCCTCTTCAGGTGGCCTTCTCTCTTCACAGGCTGCCTGCATAACCTTTTACCTGAAGTATGAAAAAAATGCCACGACTGTCCCCTACTCAGAGTCTGCATTATGTGGCAAGCAGCACATCTTACCACATAAGTGGCAATTTCACTCAAGTATCTCACTAAATAGAAAGACATTTAATTTATGTTGGGATGCTTGTAGACTAATGCATACTCAGTACAATCTAGACTAATGCATACTCAGTACAATCTAAGATAATCAAGTAAGCTATTCATGCTGTAGGAATTATCTATAAATATATTATAATGCAAATTATTTATTAGATATATTTCATCGGACGGTTTGGTTAATTAAACTGATTCTTAAAAAGATTCAAATTGATCATTAACTGATGATCATGAAATGCACCTCTAAATAACCAATTAATTGTTACAGTACATTAATACACCCTTGAATATATTAGTTTGGCATTGTTGCTCACCTTAAATATGCAAAAATTGCTATACTGTGCAATGACTTCAATGTTATCTCAAAGTACTTATTGCTAAGTATATGTGAAAAGCTTCGAGTTGTAGAATCTGCATCAGCAATATAATAAAACCAACAGAAGTAGCTCCTGCTATAATTTTTAACTGACTGCACTTCAAATGCATCTTCCTTCTTTAGCATTCTGTTCACTTGTTTCTTGCCCAGACTGTAACCATATGTTTAGAAAACTGGGCTTGTTTCTTCCTCTTTTTCAAACTTCAGTAACCTTATGTCTTGAATGGAACACATCTAGACTGCTGACCTAAGTGATGCTCATAAAGGTGACCTCTCTTTGTATGGGAAACCATAAATATGACTTCTGGGTTTCTGCTTGAAAATAGCTCAGAAGAACATAATATGGTGTAAAAGCCATTGAACATTACATGGAAATAATGAGTCCTTGTGTATTTTGTCTGCAAACCATACCATATTCATATTTCTGCAACCTTGGCTTTCAAAGGACAACTTGAACACTAATTAAATGTTGCCAATAAAGCGGAGGCAAAAGAATTAGGTGGATGAGAATGGGTTGCAGGGGATATTTATGATACAGTATCCCTCAATTCTCAAAAGAAACCAGAAGTTTTCACCAGGTTCCTGCTCATTGCCCCCTGGAGTCAGTAGAGGTGGCTTTAATATAATTTTCTACTTAAGGAAGCTTATTTTCAGTAATGAATATTTAGAAAGCACACACATAATTAAAATATTAAAATGCAACAGAGACAATGTGAAAATTTCTGTATTATGTGCTCTTTTTATCCTCTTGCTTTTTCCTCTACTAAAACTGTTACACAAAAAGGACTTTCTTAAAATACTGGTCTATTTATTACTAATCCTGTAGGAATAGAAGGTACATAACGAATTTGGAGCTGACAGTAAAAGGGCTGAAGAAAAAACAAGTGATCTGAAATAAATTGCATCAACTTAATTTGTGGAAAATTTAGAAATAAACCAGATTTATTGCTTAGGCATATGATTTTTCCTAATGAAAAAAGATTTAATTGACATATTTCAGATACTCTTCTTGCTGGACATTCTGAATCTTTTTTTTATTTTTTTGGATTTGATATAGACCATTGCAGAAATTCTCTTTTCCATGTTCTTTTCCTTCAGTAGCGTAACTCTTTTCATAAATAAATGTGCTGAAAATATTTTCTTGGAGAGCAATCAAATATTTCATTACACTGAAGATGTTGTTTAACATTCAAGGTTGACCTAACATCTAACGTTTGTGTATACTTTTGTTTGGAAGTTTTGAATCTTGCTAAGCTTGTTAAAGGATGATGCTCATCTGGTTATGAAATCTGCTTTTTTTTTTTTTGCCTCATGCAGTTTGCATTTTTCTATTCACATACTGTGATCTTTATGCCTTCATTTTGAAAGAGGATTAATTTTTTTCACACTCTGCAATTACATACAAATATTTCTTAACTTTAGAAAAAGCATTGAGTGAAAGATGCATAAAAATAGTTGCTGAATTTCACATCACTAATATAAAATGTACCTTGTGATTCCTAATCAGTATGAGACCATGCAGTCACAGAAAAAATGTGGTGTCGGAATATCAATTTTCATTAATGTGCTGCAGTGACCACAAGATGGTACAGTGTAAGATCCTGAGGGACAGGAGGAAGAGGAGTCCAAGCTAAAGAGCAGACTTCATCTTGTCCAGGGCACTGGCAGCCAGGTTCCTGTGGGATACTGCTCTGAAAGGCTAGAGCCCAGCAGAGTTGAGTGATCTTCATGGAGAGCCTCTTCCAAGTGCCAGAACAGCCTGTTTCAATCCTCAATGAAGCAGGCAGACACAGTGGAATAGCAGCACGAATCCGTAGGGAAAATCCGACCAAGACCCAGTGCAAAACAGAAGCCAACCAGACATGGAAACAGAGAGAGTTTACCCAGAAAAAAAAGAGAATCCCTACCTGGCCAGGCAGGGATGAGGTTTGCAAAGTTCACCTGGCATTGAAACTGGTACAGGATGCAAAGGGTAACAAGAAGGGCCTCTATGACTATAGCAGCAGTGAAAGCCAAGGGAAATATGAACTCACTGTTAAAAGGGGTGGGTAACCTAATGAAGGGCACTGAAAAGGCCTCAAGTACCCCAACATGCTGCTTTCTTGGCTTTGGTCTTAGCGGCAAGATCTGCAACCCTGGTTGCTGAGTTCAGTGGCAGAATTCAGGGAACAAAGTAGTCCCAGTAGTAGGCAAAGACTGAATTAGTGATTGCTTAGGCAAGAGGCCTATGTCCATGGGCCCAGATGGAATGCATCTAAGGCAGCCACGGGAGTTGGTTCATGTCTTGTAAAAGCTGTCCTCTGTCATCTTTGAAATATGAGAACTGAAACATCTGCCCAGTGTGGTTGTGAAATCTCCATCTTTGGAGATACTAAAAAAGTTGATTTGACAAGTGCTGAGCACCGTCATGTAATTTGACACTAGCTTGCTTTGAGCAAGAGGTTAGACTGAATGACCTCCAGAAATCCCATCTCAATTCTATCATTTTGTCATTATGCCTATCGCCTAACTTCTGCATGTAAAACATATTCATTCCTGACTACAGATACACTGCTCCCAGCTGGAAAACAAGATTTCAAAATAGCTTCCATGCACACTGAAAACTAAAAGCAAGCATTTTCAAAGTTGCAGATGTATGCATATGAAAACGTTCTATTATATAGAAGATATTAATTATTTCATTGGCGTAAAGAACTTCCTCTGCTATGGTGTCAGGATTGTACAGTGACAGCATCTAATCATTCCAGGTGTCTCCACTGGCATGAAGAGAAAGCTCTTCATTTCAAATGCTGTAATATACAATCCCAATACTTTTCACTCTAGGTCCTATCAAAGAATGAGTGTCAAAATCCCAATGGCAGATAGATTTTGAAAGCAGAGGTAGAATTATAGTGTAAGAAAAGTGTCACCAAAATCTTCCCCTGGAATGCAACAACACTTAATTTAAGACACTACCTACAGAGTCGACATAACTGGGAAGTGTGACATTCTTATTCAGTTTCTCATTTGAAGGCTGATAGAGAATCAGCCACACAATAAATTCAGTTAGTTTCAGGCCTAATCAGTCTATTTACCTTGTTGTTATTACTACACATTGCTGGCAGTAAAGAAATGAGAAAGAGATCCTAATTCGAATTACTTAAATATAAAGAAAAAAAAGACGACTGAAATATGATCACTTTATGAAGAATCAAAGACATCAAAAATGAATTTAAGGCCCATTTATGAAGCTTGTGCTGATGGCCAATACAGTAGGCCAGAAACTTATTAGGAACAGGACAGTTCATGCAGTTCATTTAGTCATTGGCACAAAATGAAGTGCTGAAGTCCCCTCTTAATATTCTGTGTTTCTTAGTAGACTTACAGGTTAACACTCCTTTTTCTTTTTTCTTTTTTTTTTTTTTCCTGAATCTGAAAATGCATTTTGTTTTCTCCAAACCTGCCTAACCCAGATAAAGGTATCAGTCTTGCTGGCATCTTTATGCCATTTCTGTTTCTCCTTTTGAATTTTGCTTAAATTTCCTTGATCCCCAGCAAATGAGCACACATCTGCTCAAATTGTGATCTGCAAGAGGAGTACAACTGTCATGGCACCTTCTGCCCAAATTTCTTGAAGCAAGTGTGACTTTCCATAATTACATGTGTAACACTGACAGCAGTGACAACTACCAGTTCTGAGGACAGGTGCCTGCACAGTTAAAACCTGAGTATATACCAGGAGTCACTGAGACCCGCCAATTCAGAGCTTACACCAACAAGAAGGAAAATACAGAAATAAAACTGGTGTGCAGCAACCAGGCTACTGGAATTTAAAACAAAGATTTTTATATTTAGTTTTTTTTATTACTAATAATTTTTCCAATCAATGCACTAACACTTCTTTTTACTCCAAATGCAAAGCTTATTATATGAATCACACCACATCTTTTTCTACATCCTGAATATTTTTCAGTCCCTGTTCTTTCTTTCCTTCTACATCCTGTTACAAACATTGACATTTCACCTTTACTGCACTCTCCACAGTCAGTTTTCTGTCTTGTTTCCTGCCTCCTATCTACACATCCCTACCTACCCTACCAACTCTTTTCATGCAAACTGATTTACCTGAAATCCACTCCAAGCTCTTTGAGCTTCCCTACATATTGCCATTTACATGCACCCATCTGCTCTTGAAAATCACCCCACCACATTTTCTTTCCTTTTTACATATGACAGACCTGCCTCAACTTTCTTCATGTAAAAAAACCAATAGGGCAATAGTGACTTGAGCTGCCTTGCTCCAGGAATTATCTTTTCAACAATCCATACAAAAAATAAATACCAGGAGAATACTATTCCTCTTTTGATACCCAAGTATTTTGGAGGTGTTCCAGTATCTTATACTTTTTCAGCTACCCAGAGGACATATAAAATGACACTTCATTTAAATACTAAAATAGTTCACCATTCTTTATTATGACTAAACATTATTTTCTCTTTCCTCAGCCATGAGAAGGCAAGACTTGCTGTATTATCAAACGACTGCACAGACAATAAGGCACTGGGTTCATGGTTTAAGTGACAGGACCTCAACTACCTGACAAGGTCGATGACTCTCTCCCTTGGAGCAGTGCTGACTGGCTCATCATTAATCATTATGATCTGATCCCCTGGTATAAGCTTTCCTTCAGAGGGGCCGCCTGGAGACAAATGAAACAAAAAAAAGCACAGGTTAGCAGACCATTGTAAAAGCACTCTGTTCACATACTGTGAGTCTTTTTTTCTTCAAATAATGGCATGTTTAATACTAACACTATTTCTGGCATTACCAGTACTTTTTCACCAGGACAATCTTCAAAGCTAGTGAGCATTTTTATTGAAGTTCCTCAAGTTAAGTTGCAAACCCACATCTAGCCACACAAAAATAACAGCTTTATTTTCTGGATGAACAAGAGGACACATAAGAGGTGGCCTAATTCACCCTTTCAAGTGTGATCAATCACACCTTTCTCAATGTTTGTCTGATACACAAGTAAGACCACCCTAAGGATGACTCCTTTTCTTATAAAGAAATGATTCTGTTTAACTACTGTTAAGACTGGGAAATCTTTTTCTCCAGTGTCTACATCAGATCTTCCCTGCTGCAAAATAGTTTCCTGTCCCAGGCAAAGAAACACTGGAGAATATCTTACACCTCTTTCCTACGAAATATCACTTACATATTTGAAAGTCATTTGCAGTTTCTCCTTTGACTTCTCTGTTCTGGGCAAAACAAACCTGTTTTCTTTAATCTGAAGACAGTAAGTTTTTATACTTCTAGCCTTCGAGTCTCTTCCTCTGGATTCCTACCACTTAGTAAACACATCCAAACCATTGCTGCTTTCAGTTAGACACAGATATTTAGCATTTGTTTGAGTACACAGACATGTACATGTCTATGTGCTTTAGATTCTGACACTGCTGAAATGCATACTGAGTTTATGCTTTATTAAATGCACGTAATACTTTATTTCTCAGCATGATTACATGCCCAGAAGAGGGTGTGACATTGCAACTGCTAGTGAAAAGATGCATCCTCTCTAAACTCCACAATGATGATACACTAAAACTCCAGTAATGTTACTAATATGAAAATAAAGTCCTAAAAGAAAGTTTTTCCATATCAAAACCAATTGATCTCATAACCGAGCTGATGCTGTTCCTTTCCACTGTTTGGTTTGAAATCTTCACTTATATATATTCAGCATGAATGAATACAAATCCATGTAGGAGAATGCTGTCCTGAGCCCATTTTCCTCCTATTCACTTGGAACAGGACATAATATACACCTTTTCCAAACTGAACTTTAACATCAAACTACATAAATAATGCTAACTTAGGAGAAAATAACTGTCTGGTTGTAATTCAGATATTAGTTACACTGCTTGGTTCATGTGAAAGCAATGAAAATATAATCAATGCACACGTGGGTGAATGACATCAGAACTTCACAAAGTCAATTTTGCCTTTCCTCTGCTCTCTGTGGCTGTTCTGGAGGACATATCGAACAAAAGCAAAGTCAAATTCTTGTCCGGGGCTCCAAGCAATTTTACATAAGAACTGAACTTTTAAGCATAGAGAGCAGGAGACTGCTAGTCAGGAGACTGATTAGTCCCAGTTTTGGTCCCCCACAAGTTCAAAAATACCACAAACCTCAATAATTTGCACTCCATGTAAGGCAGTTAGGGATCTATTTTGACCTGTTTTTTTTGTCTCATAGTTATACAGAAGTATCCATTAAATAAAATAAAATAAAATAAAAAAAAAATGCAAAAGCCAGCAATAACAATCCTCTTTTTCATAAATGAATACTGCAGTTAGAACCACATATTACAGCTGGAAAAGTAGTTCTCCTTGTGAAGCTGATGATAAAAAGAACACAAAATATGTAAGATTTAATCTTGCAACTCAACATACCTCTTGAAAACACTGATTCAATGGCAATGAAGGTGACATCAGACCAATATAAATGCAGCAGGGGGAGGACCTTATTTCCTTGAATGAAGTGGGTCAACTCTTTTCAGGCAAGCAACAGCAATGGCTCAGAGCAATAACCTAAAACTGGCTTTTTGTTAACACATTTACATAATGCTCAAAAAAGAGTGCAAGGAGGGAAACTACTGGGTAATACAAGACTCAAAAAACTACCTGTATTTGTAAGTACTTTGACTGAATATTTTAACAGTACTCAAATTTGCGACTATATTTCATCTCAGTAGATTAAGTCTGAGTTTGCTTCTGTGGTCAGGTGGGGAAAACATACCTGGTGTTACTGAGCGTACAACAACTGGCTTTTCACTACCAGCCACAAACCCAAATCCTAGCACAGGATCCCTCCTCATTTCCACTTTCCGAGGGGCTGGAGGGGTTATTTGGCAGCTCTCTATTCGAGGGTCTTCAAATGTGGCTGATTGTGTCATGTGACTGTGAAAAAAAAAAAAAAGATGGAAAAAGGAAAAAAATCATTAAAACATGATTTTGTGGTATCTACTTGAGCCAAGCAATTTCTGCAAAGATATGAGATGAATACCTGAAATGTTCTTACTATAGGAATTAAAACATCAACTTCGCAATTTTCTATTAGATTTTTTTATACATGAAGTAATAATGCTCCTGGCAGGTCTCAAATACTGATCAATAGTACCAGCCTATAAAGAAGTCTCTCTTTGACAGCATATATTTAATCATAACCCATATGTGAAAGAAAAATAAGCCAACAATAAAGCCTTTGTCATATGTACTTGAAGTTTTCATCCTTCATTTTTTTTTGGAATGGAAAAATAATAAAGTGATCTACTCATAATGTAAGACATAACAATTAGGGTCTGCCACCCTTTTGTAAGAAGAGAGGACACACATTTAAATTTGGTTTTCTAAGATGTTAAGCAAGTTTCTGAGCTATCTCAAACAGGCTACCAAAGGCACAGGTAACAGCTCTATATTTACTATTTGTGTAAATTCTTTGAAGTCACTGCAAACTGTTCCAGGGGAAAAAAAAAAAAAGAAGAAAAAAAAAATTAAGAAAATATATTCCCCAGCAATTACTAAAATACTTTCAGTCACGGTGCTATGACGATGCTTATTGTATCTAGAAGTAAAATTTCTCATGGCTGAAGGGAAAGATCTTGTTTTTTCAAGCAGAAAATAAAAAAAGGATGAAAACTATTCAGCATCACATATCCATGAAAGAGTTCATGATTTAAAAACACAGAGACTTTTAAATTAACATTAATAAACATAAAAATGTGACTGATGCTGCATGTTGACTGGACTGGAATATTCTTTGTGTTTCCCACCTGATGACTGGAGCTCCTCACTGAATCACAGCTACCATTTCCTAATACTAATTATACAGAAAAACAGACCACTCCAGTGTCATACCATTCCAAATGCCAGTAATCGAACTCATATCAGGTTACCCGGAGAGGCTGTGATTGCCCCATCCCTGGCAGTGTTCAAGGCCAGGTTGGACGGGGCTTTGAGCAGGAAGGTGCTTTATAATCTTACATATAACTAGAGTTAAGGGACATGCCATGAGACGAGAATTATTGCTCTCACATCCTGTTCCTCTTCCACCTTCAAATACAATCCCCTGAAGAACTCAAGACAGGCTGTCCGTAAGGAAAAAGGCATCATTCAGAGATCTCTTTTCAGCATCAATGACATGCAAAAACTTCTCTGGTCTTCCACACCACATATGCCTTGGGCATGACATCAGTTTCCATTCTCTCCATGGTCTGCTTCTATTACTGATAAACAGAAAAGCAGTAAAATCTCAGCAAACTCTCAGAGGGAGCTTATTCCTGTGATGCTATTTTTCTTGAGCTTTTCTTAAAAGAAACTACCCCTACCACTAGACTCTGCCTAAGAGTAACATGCTGCCTTTTTATGCATATGATCAGAGATAACAAAAGCTACTTCCTTACAAAAATAAGGAAAAATTAAGACATTAAGATATTCCCTGTGCTCTTAGCATCTGTATTAGGTGAAGACAGCAAAGAAAATTTATTTTCTTTTACTAGGTAGAACTTCACATCTGATATTTCATTTTCCTCCTCATCCTGTTCCTCCAGTTCTTGTCAGTTAATTTAGGTAACTTTCTATTACATTTATTCAGAAGGCTCTTTCACGGACACCCCCTTGTCATGGGGAAAGAGCTTGCATGTCCTTGTGAAGTTGGGAGCTATGTTGATGGTGGCTTATGCTTCCGGTAGGGTCTCCCATGCCAGTCAGGTCTCAAATGAAGGGTCAGACAAAGTGTGCCCATGGGCAGGATGGGCTCACTAGCCTTTGGGCAACTATCCTAGGAGAAGGACAACTCCAACTTCAAACCCGGGCAGATGGAGCTCATATAGCCCTGTAAGGCCATCCATCTAAGAGAAGGATACTCTAATCAAACCTACAACCTGACGACTTTGCTGTCACTGTCCAAGCTTGCTAGGCCCTGGCAAATAAACTTCAGGTGTAAAGGGTGAGGACAGTTCTGCGCACGTTGTGCAGGTTCAAAGCCCCTTACTTAGTGCAGATGGCCAAACGCTTCTTACAGATAAAATCTCCATCCTGAATTGTTGGTCTGAATATTTTCAAGCCCTCTTTAGTGCAAATCATGTAGTCCAAGGCGAAGGAATTCAGCACATTCTGCAAAAGCCGGTGAAAAACAAACTGGATTTAGCCCCTACCATGGGAGAGACTTTTAAGGCCATACAGCAAGTGAAAACTGGCAAGGCAGCTGGGGTTGACGGAGTCCCACCTGAAATATGGAAACATGGAGGACAAGCACTTCATGAGCTAGTTGTGTGCTGTTGGGAACAAGGCAAAACACCGTCAGACTTTTGTGATGCAATCGTCATCACTCTGTATAAGAAAAAAGGTGTCAAGTCAGACTGCTCAAGCTACCATGGTATAACTCTACTCTCCATTGCTGGTAAAATTCTTGCAAGAATACTACTGAACAGACTAGTAGCTGCTATCGCAGAAGAACTTCTACCTGAAAGTCAGTGTGGTTTCAGGGCTAATAGAAGTACCACAGACATGAAATTTGTTCTCAGACAACTGCAAGAAAAGTGTAGAGAACAGAATAAGGGGTTATACATAACTTTTGTTGACCTCACCAAAGCTTTTGACACTGTGAGCAGAAAAGGCTTGTGACTGATCTTGGAACGATTACATTGTCCCTCCCGGTTCCTCAAAATGATTATTCTGTTACATGAGGATCAGCAAGGCCAAGTCAGGTATGGCAATGCACTCTCTGAGCCTTTCCCAATAACCAATCGTGTGAAACAAGGTTGCGTTCTCGCACCAACCTTATTCACAATCTTCTTCAGCATGATGCTCCAAAGGGCTACGACAGACCTCGACGAACAAGACGGCATTTATATTCGATATCGTACCGATGGTAGCCTATTCAATCTAAGGCAACTGAAGGCCCACACTAAGACTCTAAATCATCTTGTCCGTGAGCTGCTTTTTGCTGATGATGCCGCCCTTGTTGCCCACACAGAAGCAGCTCTGCAGCGTTTAACATCTTGCTTTGCGGAGGCGGCTGAGGTTTTTGGGCTGGAGTCAGCTTGAAGAAGACAGTAGTCCTCTACCAACCTGCACCGGAAGAAGATTATCGCCATCCCCACATTACCATTGGCGAGTCAGAGCTTAAGACAGTTCAGCAGTTCAGCTATCTGGGAAGCATCATTTCTTCGGATGCCACAATCGACAAGAGATAGACAACAGAATAGCAAAGGCATATAGAGCCTTCGGAAAACTCCATAAAAGAGTCTGGTGCAATAAACACCTGAAGAAAAGTACAAAGATCAGTGTCTATAGAGCCATTGTATTGTCTACTCTTTTATACAGGTCTGAATCATGGGTCATCTACCGTCATCACCTGCGACTCCTGGAACGCTTTCATCAGCGCTGCCTCCGTACAATTCTAAACATCCATTGGACTGACTCTGTGTCTAATGTCACTGTCCTCGAACAGGCAGGGGTCACCAGCAATTGCAGCTGTGCTGGGCAGGGCACGTCTCTAGGATGAAGGATTACAGCTTCCCCAAGATCGTGTTTTACGGTGAACTTGCCACCAGTAGCCCCAAGAGAAGTGCCCCAAAGAAGAGATATAAGGACTCCCTGAAGCAATATCTTAGCCTTGGCCATATTGACTACCATCAGTGGTCCACCTTGGCCTCCAATCGAGAGACTTGGAGGCACACCATACATAATGCCGTTGACTCCTTTGAGAGCTCACGAAGAACTAGCCTCGAGTAGAAAAGACAATGCAGAAAGAATTGTGCCCCACCTGTACCACCCAAGGAGATCTTCTGCTGTGCTTTTTGTAGCCAGATTTGCCTATCCCACATTGACCTTCTTAGTCATCAGCGCGCTTGTAGTAAGCGTGGGTAAAGCCCTTCCCAAATCTTTGTTCGCGAAGTCAAGCCATGATTCAGAAGAACTTTCAGAAAATCTAGAGAGTTTTATGCAGACTTTTTATGAGATCTATCTTCAAGACCTCCCAGACACCCTCTTCCCCATCAATTCCTATTCATGATTTGTCTTTCAAAAGGGCTACTTTTTGAGGTACCATTGGTATTCAAAAAAATATGTATCTATTTCAACACATGAATTTCACTTTGGTACTTAATATGAAAATCCGCAGTTGTCACCTCTTTTAAGTGACAGTCTTACTAAAATTTCCACAAAGTTGAAATATTCTGTTCAATCATTTCTTCCTAATAGGTGTTTCCATTTTTGTAACCGGGGACTACAAGCTGACACTGTCTCTGAAGAGGAAATCCCAAGCAACTTGAAAATACAGCTTTCACCTTTGAACGCTACTTTCCTGCTCTCTTCAAGTGCTTTGTGTAGTCTGGTTTGAAAACTAAATCATGCAGGAAAAAAACACAACAAAACAACTCCTGAAAAACCTCACCAACAGGCTGTACTTTCAATAATAAAATCCAAGAGAAGACTCAGAGATTTGCTCAAAAGAGCAGCTCTACTACTGGATGCCTCATTCCAGTCATTGCATCGGCTAGTACTGAACAGCAGCACAGCGTCAGTTATTGCCTAAGCAAGAGGATCAGCGAGGAACCGTCCATCGTGATTCTGAGAGGCACAGCAGGTTTTATTGATTTTTAAGGTTATCCACCTTCAAATACATCAACTAAAAAGACTCTGCATCTCATGCTTCCACAGCTTGTTACATCAGATATTCTTCTATCATTCAGTACGTTGGAAGTGTATTTCAAGAGAGCTGCAAGATATATGAATATGATCCCAGAAGAGATTACATGAATACTCAAAGCTTTGTGTGATGGCACATTGACAAACCTGTGTCCTCCTGTGGATAGTTCATTATCGAGATGCCTGTTGTAGTAGCATAGTTCAAGACAAATTTGAATTTTGCATTAATTGGAGGTATTTGATCTCCATCTCAGCTACAGAACTATTGAATCCTCAAGAATAGCTATGCTAAGAGTTCTAAAGCAAATCTAATAAACTTGGACTGAAAACCTTACACCGAGCATCACTTTAACAGTGAAACATTCTTCAAAGAATAACTGCAATTCTGCAAATCTCCCATTTCCTTCAAACACAATAAAAATGTGTTTAGATGGTACTATGCTTAGATCATACTAAGCACAGTATCATCTAAAAAAAAAAAATCATATGGTACTAAAGATTTACTTTTCTGAAGGAAAAATGGAAGGAAAGGAAAAAGGCTGATTTTAAGCATCAACTGTTCTTTCCATATACACAAATGCAAGATGCCCTTAAATTGCCTTTTCAAAGACAGATTCTCGTGTCTCACCATTTTCAATGACTGACATGAGTCCCTGCTTCACAAACTGCTGTCTTTTCTGATGTACTCTTATTGTGAGCAGTGGGCGACAGCTGCCATTATTAAAGAAAGTAATTCATAGAGAATTTCTTGAACAGAGATTTTATACACCAGCCTCTTCTGAGTGATAAACTACCAGCTACAAAAAATCATAGCAGAAGTGTAATTCCACATACTGATTCTCGAAAGCTCTCTGTGGCAACTATACTTAAAAGAGAAAATACCAGGGGAAACTAAAGTAGGCATGTGAGTGTACATGCACCGACAAACAGAGCAGAATGGATGCACTGCAGGGTGGCATAAAATTCATGTCATCCACTAAAGGGCCTAGGAAGGAGGAAGAAAATTAGGAAAGTAAGACACCTTGGGGAACATTGCTGAGCTGCGACAAGGCAGCCAGCACCTGCAAGCACAATTCGGGTACCCAGGATATTATGGGGAGCCTAATGTAGCAACTGAATACCTGAATTCATGCTCAAGGAAGTCAGAGGTATGATTTAAGGCTGGCACTTTGAATCTTCACATCATTAGATTCATAATAATTAACTTGGTAGCGCTTTCTAAGGAAACCGTCTTAGCATTTTCCTCATTCAAATTACACACTGAATAACTCATGTAATATCTAAACAAAGACTAATTAAAATGAGTGCTTGATTTGATAATGCCTATTAGTAGCTGAAAGCAAAATATCCCAGTACAATGCTTTTTCAGCCTTTGGATTTTGACATGTCATTCCCTGGCACTTAGGAATTAGTGGGTTAATTCTGACAGTTTGTTTATGGCAGCTAAGAAAAGCCTGTCCTCAGCAGGCTGAAATTTGTTATGCAGGAGTTTGCATTTCCACGGGAAAATGCTTAGAGGTCTAATTCTTCTAAGAAATCTACTGCATGTATCCAGTGACTCTGGTTACAGTAAACACTGTTTTGGAAATACTTAACAAAGGCACCCAGCAACTTCAGCTGCATTCTGCAAAGACATCAAAGAAATAATAAAAAAAAAGAAGCAGAAAAGGTGATACCTCAGTGAGTTTAACACACCTGCACCCACCCCCCTCAAAACTACATAACCATAGTTAAATGGGTCCTGCATTGTATCATGACACGTGTGAAGACTAGCTGCACTTTAGTGTTTCGTTATGTATTTCCATATGATAACTTGTTTCTATTACTTCAATGGTTAATACCAATCCTCAATTTTGAGGGTTTTATTCCTTAGCTTTTAAATAGTTACAATGCCTCTGCTCTACGGATTGATTTAACCACAAAATAAACTCTGCTTTTACTTGAGACACAGCAGGTGTAATTCTGGTCAATGATGGAAAATAGTCTGTGGAAATGTCAAACCACTCATAGGCTGATGAGTAGAAGTGGCCGAAGAGGACAGAGATAGGGACTTTTTATCACAGGTTTAGTTCAGAAATAATAAAACCACTTCAAATCACTGAGCACTGTCAAAATCCTGTCTCATTAATTCAGAGGAGGTGGAGGATCTGCTTTGTTGATTGCAACTGAGATTTTAAAAAAGACCTATGCAAGTTAAGGATGTCAAACAAAACTTCATGTATAATTGTCCAGCTGAATCCCTGAGACCATGAGCCTCTGCCCATCCGCCCTGAAACTACATCTTTGTTCATGCTCTATTCAGAGCCTCAGGCTGTGGCTCAAAATTTCCTTTGCAACTGGGAGTCATAAAAGCTACTGCAGCAACAAAAGAAAGTAAATTTGATTCCTGCTCAATCACCTGTCTTCAGGAATTAGCATTAAGTAAAACGACTTGAGACTTGAGACAATATTACAGAAACTGATAATAACATAAGGGAATTTTATAATTTTCCTCTTGATAATCTGGAAGAACTATCAAAACAATGACAGGAAACTGTTATATGTGAGCACAAATACACAAACTCTGCAGAACATGAAAAACTGATCTTCACTTATTTATCTTAGCTAGTAGCTAAATATGAAAAGTAATTCCTTCCCTTCTCTTTCCTGCACCTCTCAGTATACCTCAAGTTAATTTATTTTCTCCAAGAAATCCCACAAGAATTATTAAGAACTAGGACACAAGTGTCAAAATCATCCATCAACTGTATCTTTCTTCTACTTGGAAATGACATTTCAGGGAAGTAGTGCCCAAATAGTTATTACATTCCTAAGTAAAATTGCTGCTCCTACAGAGAATCTGATGGTTGACAAACTGGTTTTGCTCCATTTTGCAGCAAACTGGAGAACTGCTCACAGCTTCAGAACACGTTTTTTGACATATTCAACAGACAAAAGCTTTATTTTCAGCTGTTCAAAGAGGAGTCAACTGTTAACACTTCAATAAAACCTTATCTGCATTTTCACTGTTTTCATGCAGGTAAGTATACGGAAAATTCAGTATCATAAGCACAAAATAAAACTGGGAGGATGTATCACTTCCCGTCTCCTCTGAACCCCCCCCCCCCCCTTCATTCTTTCTAGGACTATTTTTCTGCCCCAGTGTCAATTCTGGTTTTTTCATTAGCTTCTTCAGCAGTTAAAACACTTAAAGTCAGGTCATTTTATAGCACCCTAGAAAATGTTTGGCGTATGCCATCTGGATGAACATATGGTAAAAATGTAATTAGAAGGAAAAAAGGTTTGCTGGTTTCAGAAGTTGGTGACAGCTTTTTTGATAAAATTGGATACAGGGAAATCTGACACGTAAAAAAATTTCAAAATCGACTCTTCCTCCACTGGTAGGCATGATGTGGAATCCAAAGCAAGACAAAGTGAGGCAAAATCACAGTGAATAAAACGGACATGAATACAAATTTAGAGGGATAAAAAGATTTATGCTCAGCTTCAGGCAGACACTGGGAAAAATACGTCAAAAATGTACTTCACAATGACAATTAGCACTCTCATATTGACAATATTACATGTGTAATATGTGAATGCTTCTGCATTCTGCATATCCTATATATGAATGCTATATATTTGGAAGAAAACAAACTTCCATACTTGAATCCCACAAAGATATGGAAATAAGCCTCAAGCCCCAGCAGTTGTTTGTTCCAAGGTTCGTGTCTACAGACTGTCAGAGAAGTTCCCATTTATTCTCCTTCTCTCAGCATGGCCACAAGCATTTCTAGAGCTCTGTTCATGATGAACATTGAGTTTCTTGATGGCTATATTAGGATGAGACTTTTCAGGCACCAGTCAAATAGCAGAAATTGCATAGAAACATCTCCATGAAAATTGGCCACAGCAAAGAACGGGCCACAGAGGAAGGAAAGATATGGAGTAACCCTGCAGAGAGGATTTATTAATATCATAAGATGACTTACAGAACAAAATAAAGGACAAAAATGAAAACAAATACTGTTTTCAACACTTAAATATCTTGAGAAAAACTTGGCACTGCAACACTTGACACTTTAACACTTGAGAAAAAAAATCTCAAAGGAGAACATCTCCCAAAAGAAGACAATGATAGCTCCCAGCAACTCTGGCCACCTGAATGCTGGGATTTCCTCCCCTGTAAGCAGGGCATCATGCCAGCCTCAGCCTCCTTTACTGACTGAAATACACAGCCAACACTGGAGCGCCAATGTTGAGTATGTCTAAATTGCCAGTGACATATAATGCACACTGACAGCCCTCCCCCTTAATGTGTAATTATGCTGCTACACACCACACTGAATGGCATTTCTGCATCCAGTTTTTGTCCCAGTGATTTTTTCCCACCAGATTGACACTAGCTTTAGTAACTATGCTTCTGGTTTCAAAGCATGAAGTGAGATTCGAAGTGGAATGAGATTCAGGGACCCACTCTGTAGGCTTGAATATAGCCAAAGGAAGCTCACAAATTATTCATGGGCACAGAACCGGATGGAGAACGACCTGTATCCCACAAGCAATTCTAGGGCAAGCCCTGTGGGAGAGGGGAAGGCAGCAGAAATTTCAGGGGCTCACATTAGCTGGTTATGCCAAGGGCCACAAATGCACCACCAACTGGGCCTTGCTTTTTCCTGTAACAGAGATTTAGGACCTCACTGGCATTTCCTTCCTTGAAGAAGGTTTTCATCAAGTTGGTTCTCACATATGCAGCAAGGGCTGGTCGTGCAGCTCAGGGACGCAGGATGTTTGGCCACCTGCCTGGCCCAGGTCTTTCAAGAAGAAAACTGCATTATACGTTTTTGTTAGAAATCAGAATTACTGGCTCTCCTCCAAGGCAGGAATGCCATACATTTACTGAAGTATACTTTGCTTTTTTCTCCACAAAAGGCATTTTCTTTATGTGATCTGAGCAACTCCATTTAGGATAGCAAACTACAATGAGGTCTTTAAAGATGAGCTGAAATGTAGCTTTTCATTATCTTCTATTCGTGCATCAATAAACCCTGTTGCAAGTAAAGATATAACAAGGGCTGAAAAAAAGCCAAGCAACGAAGATTTACTGAACTCCAAATACACAATAAATTCATTTGGGCTGAAAGTGTACTCTGGAAAACAGAACAAATAATTCCTATCCATCCTGATTTTGAGAAGTTTCAGGCTAACCCCCATCAACAGCAATCTGTCAGCTCCTGCCTAGCTGAGCTCTGCAACAAACCACAGAGGAGCCACACTGAGGGCTACCAATGTTTCCCATTTAGCAATGAAAAGGAGCTGCCATCTCCAACTCAACGTGAACTACTTGTCTAACTGAAACGTTAAATAAAGAAAGGGGAAGCATCATGGAAATAGCTTTTTAAGGTGCTGATTAGATTAGGAAAGCTCCTGCTTAAAAAACGCTGGTCTGGTGCAATGCTGGAGGCTTGCTCCAACATGCACTTGTCACTCTTTGTAAACACTAAGTGTGTAACATAACGTTGTAAGAGGACAGAATCCAGATTTAATGTGCCCATTGTAACCCACCAGTACAGCTGGGCTTGGCATGAACAAACAACTGGAATACCAAAGCCCCTGCTTCAGCATCTTTGTACCTGCCTAACTCCTGGTAGCTCAGTACAGTTATGAGCATATGGAGATAAGCACTTTCAACAGAAGTAAAACCTATTAATTTCTTCTTTGAATGTAATCTTCCTCATTCTTTCATCAACTGAATGGATGAGCAGGTAACAGAAAGGGCTTTGAGTTATCTACTCATTTCCTTCTTTTTCACAGTTTACACTGGAGGGCTCCTGACCAAAGCCAGTCTTTCTGGTGGTACCCCATTCACTGCCTCTTCAGCAAATCATAGCCTTACTCAGGTGGAAACTAAACATCAGCTGGAAGTAGCAATCAAATGAAAGTAGCAACATACAGGTTAGTAGATACAAAGTGGGTACTCAATACTGCAGTTGCTTAGTTCATGTATAATCACACATTTAAAGGTTCAGGGATATAAACTACAGTATCATTGTGGTGGCTACCGCTCTCTGCACTTGGAAGCAGGTTGGAGAGCTGATTTCAGCAAAGGGCAACATGGCAACCCCATTAGAAATGTGAGTTTCTCTGAGTTCAGGGACACACGGAGAAACAGTATCTATGTCAGTACAATAAGCTCTCTCCGGTTTCCCATGCTCAGCATGGATTCTCTTCCCTGGAGACTCAAGCACAAGGAATCTTATAAAGTTGTGCTTTCATAAAGAAGTCCAACTTCTGCACTGAAGCAATGAGTGCAAGGAAAGGCTTTTCCTTCTCCAGCTGGAAGACAGAACTGAATTTTTATAAAGTGAAAAGGATCTACAAGCGGCAAAGGTGTATCAAAAGAATTTAAAATATTTTCATATTGACTCATAAAAGCCCCAAACTCAAGCCTTCACAATCTGTATCTAAGTCTTCACAATCAGTCTTCAAAATAAACCTTCTAATTCTGTAACACCTTTGGAGAAGGCCCCCAGGACAGACAGGAAAAAGGGAAACCATCTCCTTCTTTCCCCTTTCTTCTAAAATGTACAAATAGAGAGGATTACTTTTCTTGACTGCTGACTTGGGAGTGTGCCACAATGACTCCTCAGCAAATGCAAAACAAGAGAGAGAACTTAATTGAAATCATCTAGAATGACAGATTGCACTGATGGGAAGTGAGGCTGCCAGATAGAGCTGTCATGGGAAAATTAAACTTGGCCTATAGAAAAGAGGAAAAAAATTAGGTGTGTTTGATAATTTTTTAAATTTATTTTTCCTGATAGATTATTTGCTATACTTCAGCACAAGATGGCTGAATGTTTTTTCTGGGCCTGCTTTTTCATTTCAAAGGAAGCTGATACCTTTCTAAGTGACAGCACTTGTAGTAACCACAGGGCATTTTATATACCTTAAAAATAAAGTGTTTTGCTGATCATGTTTCAGCTTCATTATATCCAAGAAGCTTTTGCTAAAGCCTATGGGTAATTTCTATTTACCTATTGTGCTTGTTTGGCCTGGAATAGAGTTAATTTCCTTCATAGTAGCGAGTATGGGGTTATGTTTTGGATTTGGGTTGAAAACAGCATTGATAATTCAGGGATGTTTTTGTCTGTTGCTGAACAGTGCTTACACAGAGCCAAGGCCTTTTCTGCTCCTCACACTACCCCACCAGCAAGTAGGCAAGGAGCTGGGATGGGACACAGCCAGGACAGTTGATCCCAACTGACCCAAGGGATATCCCACATCATACAATATCATACTCAGTATCTAAAGCTGGGGGAAGAAGGAAAGGGGGATGTTCAGAGTGATGGTGTTTGGCTTCCCAAGTTGCCATTATGCATGATGGAGGCCTACTTTACTGGAGATGGCTGAACACCTGCCTGCCCATGGGAAACAGTGAACAAATTCCTTATTTTGATTTGCCTGCATGCATTTGGGGAAAAAAAAAAAAAAAAAAAAAAGAAAAGAAAAAGGAATGAAATTATAATGGAAGTTGTAGCCAGGCTGATCAACACAAAAAATTTCCCGTTTATCACAAGAAAGCCCAATTCACTGTAAACAGAGAATAGAAGCTCTTAATAAGGCAGGCAAACTAAATGTTCTATAACACATACCATGGAATGAAGGTCATAGATTTTAGTGAAACACTGATTTTAAAGTGAAAGAAAGTGAAAGAAAATGCTATGTTAGCAACTCAAGAAGGAGAAGGGTATATATCCAGGTGAAGCTGGAATGATTTGTGTCAGGCAGTGGCTGAGTCAGTACAACAGAATACCAAACACTGATCTTAAAATCCTACATGCAAAACAGAGGAATTTATTGAGCCAGTTAATAATCAGCCAATGCCTAACACAACTTTAGTAATAATACTAACGTACCGAATATTTACAAGACTCTTGATACATTTTAATATAAATAATAGAATTACAGAATCACAAGATGGTTTGGCTTGGAAGGGACCTTAAAAGTCACCTAATTCCAATCACCCTGCCATAGGCAGCGACACCTTCCACCAGACCAGGTTGCTCAAAGCCGTATCAAATTTGGCCTTGAACATTTCCAGTGATGGGGAAGCTTTTCTGGGCAACAAATGCCAGTGACTCAACACCCTTATAGTGAAGAATTTTTTCCTAAAGTCTAATCAAAACCTTCCCTCTGTCAGTTTAAAGACATTTCCACTTGCCCTGTCACTACATGTCCTTGTAAAAAGTCCTTCTCCAGATTTCTTGTAAGCCCCTTTAGATACCAGGTTTCTCTACGGTGTCCTCAAAGCCTTCTTTTCTCCAGGCTGAACAACCCCAACTCTCTCAACCTGTCTTCATAGGAGAGGTGCTCCAGCCCTCTGATCATCTTCATGGTCTTCTTCTGGACCAACTCCAAGAAGTCCATAATATTTAGTATGTAAGCTGTCAACATAGCCAAAATTCTGTTCACTTTAGATGAATAATATATGATAATTTTAGGTGAAGTTCCTGTGGAATTTAAGACACTGGGACTGTGCTCTTTTCCCACAGAGAAGAACAAAGCTGTACGACTTCAAAAATAAAATGAGAAATTAATAGGCAGAGTGAGCTGTGTAACTCTTATCTACACAGCTACAGTTACAGAGCAGTGCCGCATCAGCAGTGCAAAATGATAAAAGAAGAGAAAGAAGGTATTTGGAGACATTTTTTTCTATTTATACTGCATGCTTCTCTTCTAGTATTCTTCACCTATCACAAATATCTATTTAATTTTTAAGACAAATGTACGATTTTGAGAAAAATGTAACAAATGAGAGAATTAAAAAATTGAATGTATTCTGCAATATATGCAGAACATATTGCTTCATGATTTTATCTTTTTCCTATAGTAAATAATACAGAGTAGAGCTTTATAAGGTTCCTAAATAGGCATTTAATTTTGATGAGGCAGAAATATGAAGATTCTAGTACACCATTTTTGCATTTTAAAAAGAGCACATAAACCTTAAATTTAATTATCATCGCATAAAAATTGGCATAATCTTATGAAAAATGAAGTCTTTATACATGTAATAAACTCCTAACAAAGAATGCGAGACAGTTAAGTGGCATAAATATGCTTAATGTCAGAACTCGCTAAAACTTAACTCTACTGACAGATGATAAAAGTTCTACAAGCTTCACCTCTGAACCTTGATCAACATCTTAGAAACATTTATAAAAATAATGTGCTTCAAGGTTTTTAGAATTCATTCTTCCCTTTCATCTTCATCGAGGGCACCAAAACAGAGTTATTGTCACATACACACAGAACACAACCATAGCTAGTGCTACTGACCTCTGCAACAGCTCCAGTGGTCTAGAAGAGCTCCCCCTCCCGTATGCCAGGGAGAATTCGTCATTAACTTCTATTATTTATCCTTAACTTCTATCAGATTTACCGCTTTCAGCTAATTCCAAACTAAATGATCCTCACTCTGGAGTTCAGAACAATTCCACAGATAATTTGCTTTTTTGCCTAAGCTGCAAACATATCACTCTCTTCTGAAATCTGCAAGCTGATAAACCCTGCAAAGACCATTCTCATGAAAAATACAATTAAGGGCTGTCAAAGTTTCAGAATTGAAAAAGTATTAACATTATTTTTGAATATTGATTTTTTTTAATGATAAACAACACTGGTGCATTTCTAACATTAAATACAGTGCTGAAACAAAGACTTTAGAGACTCAGACTTTCAGAAAACCAAATACAATTACAACAAAATCTTGGTCACTGATACCACACATACTTTCAGCCTACTGTAATACAAGATAGAAACTGTCATTTTTGTGTACATATACTGGTCATATTCACAGAACAAACTAAACTTAAAGAAAGTTCTAATGTTCTGAAATATGCTCATTCCTTACTTATATGCTTAAGAACAAGGATGTATTTTGAGATATAAGCAGCAAATGTAAATTGGTTTCACTTGTAAGTGTCTGTTACCTTCAGGCTCAGGCTGCCTGGAGTTAGGGTTAAAACAAAGGAGTGCTCTTTGGTAGCTGTACTGTATTCAGCAAGGCATTTTTTTTGCAACCCACCTCCCTCCCCCCCCCCCCAAAAAAAAAAAAAAAGACAAAAAAAAAAAGCAAACCAACAGACAAGAAACCCAAACCCATAAGGAACAGAAACTAACAGAGTTCTGAAATATACACTTGTTTAGACATCATTTGTGACATGCTCTGCCTACATAGCAGTAGCTAAATTTAAGTAAATACTATCCCCCTCCATTAAGCTGAAGTGCCTATCAGTAAGATAAATCAGTATTTTAGGAAAAGTTCCAGTGAAGAAGTCCTCTATTTATTATGTCTCACCTAAGCGAGCTGTTCTATAACAGCATTTTTATACGCCCTGGCCCAAAGCACTTTAATTTTCATATGACATCACTGAAACATAGTGGCCTTTAAAACATAGGGCAGAATTTAAACTGCATGGCATAGCACATGGAAAAAAAAAAAAAAAGGAGGGAAACCTCTGCACAGTATCAGTTAAACCCCTCAACTCTTTGCAAAACATATTTTGGCCTCATTTTAGTGTCACAAAAAACATAACGATCTTTGGTTTTAAATGTCTGCAGTTCCATCAATGAATGAAAAGCCGAGCCAAACCTGGTGACTTAGGTCTGAGCTTGGTGCTCCATGGGGAGCAGAGCCCTGTATTTTCAATTTGCAGAGCATATAAACTGGTATCAGAGCAGCCTAACACACTTTGGCTGAAACAGGAGTCAGACTCTTGGTATTTCCAAGCAGCTGTTTAAATCATGCGTAAACAGAACTGCTCTGAGCCTGCAGTCTCTGATGGACCTTGCATTAAAGCTTCTGTATGACCAGCAGCTCCAGGGCAAAGCTGACTGCAGACCAGGAAATAGAATCATACAATGGTTTGGGGTGGAAGTGACCTTAAAGATCATCCAGTTTCACCCCGCCACCACTACAGGCAGGAATATCTCCCACTACATCAGGTTGCTGAAAGCTCCATCAAACTTGGCCTTGAACACTGCAAGGGATGGGGCAGCCACAGCTTCTCTGGGCAACTTGTGCCAGCGCCTCAACACCTTTTTAGTGAAGAATTTTTTCCTAATGTCTAATCTAAATCTTCTCCCTGTCAGTTTAAAGCCATTCCCTCTTGTCTTGTCATACATTCCCTTGTAAAAATTCCATCTCCATGCCCTATTTTCAGAGTGACTAGCCTGAGGTCACAGTGCTTTCAGACCACTCTGTGCCCTAAAACTTGGGGTATGTGTGGGGACTTACCAAGCCTCCTGCCCCCCAGCTCTGCCAGCAGTGGCCACTGGCCAAACCTTTCCACCAAACCACATGGACTTCATGGTGGTCACTGCCTCCTTCAGCTGTGGTATGTTTTACACTACAAAGCTGGCAACGAACATATACACATGCATATATATCTTTGCTGACATCTCCAGAAATTATGCACTTGGTCATGTGATAGCCTACAAGGTGAAAGAACATTTAGTAGGCTGATTTTTACTAGAATAAGAGGTCAACATAAGTAGGAAGCTTCACTCTCACATCTTTAGTTACTCAGACAACCAACCTCTATATTTTCAGATCACATAAAGTCTATAAATGGAATAAATTGTCATCATTTATTCATACAGCATCTTTATTTAACAAAATATGCAAATCAAACTGTTATTATTCCAGAAATCATGAACTCAGAAAGATTAATTAGAGATGTTTTACTCAGTTCTGACAAGCTGTGTAACTTCAAAAACTATATAATTCACATTTGGTGTCAGGAGAGAAAACATCTATCATATCTGGAAATAAAATTACTCTTTAAGTTCTGTTTTGAAATAGGAATCATACATTCTTACAGTTGGTTTAAAACAACTGGAACTAAAAAAGGCAAAGCTCACTGTACTGATTTCTAAAATTAATTAAAATATCTGACAGGAGAAAATAACAAGTCTTTTCCAGTGAGGAACAGGTAACCTGCTCATTGTTGTTTCAAAATCTCCACACACATAAGGAACTCAAGTTGAGAAAAATCTAACATTTTTAATCAGATTCATACCCTGTAGGAAAAATTTCTTCACTGAAAGGGTGGTCAGGCACTGGAACAGGCTGCCCAGGGAAGTCATAGTCCCTAGAACAGTTCAAAAACTGTGTAGATGAGGCCCTTAGTGACATGGTTTAGTGGTGAACTTGGCAGTCCCGGGGTAATGGTTGAACATGATGATCTTAAAGGTCTTTTTCAACCTAGTTGTTTCTATGATCAGCAGTTCAGGGAGTATTTCTCTGACCATTATAGTTTTGCTGTAGGTGAAATAGTAGGGAAAGAAGATAATTCTGTGCCTTAGAAGAAGTTTCATTTAAGCTTCTATACCCATTTTATGCAGAGGTATGCAGGTTATTCTATTGCCAGTTGTAGGAAGTGTGTATTTCTACAACCTGATCTTGTCCCGATTCAATTACATAAAGTATTAAAAATCAAAATAAAAACCACAAACCAGAAAAATCGCAACTGCAGGAAAAAAAATAGAATGTGCCCTGCAATAAATCTTTCTGTTATTCTTCTTCAATAAAATTTCTCCTCTTCTGTTCTCTTAGGGGAAAATGATATAAAAAAATAAACCACTTTTTAAATAAACTGCCAGTTTTTCTCTTTAAAATACAGGTAGATGCCTGGCAACAATTTAGAGTACCCAGGTGTGAAAGAATCCCATCCTCATAAGAAGGTAATACACTAGTACCATCCTGGGGAAAACAAACAAACAATGAAAACCTAACCACCAACCAACGCACAGGCCATATGTACAGTCTTTGAAGAATGACGGGAGAGTTAAAAAAACCCAAGAAAATAAGACAAGGAAAATGAGCCCACCATATCCAGGGTGACTTTTTCACAGCCAAACCATGCAACAGAAGGAGGAATGGGAAGGAAAGGAGAGTTGGTGGAGATGAAATCAGAGAAGCAGCCACTCATCAACAAACTTCTCAATTCCTGCTAATTGTGTATGGAGTGGGAACAGTGTCACTACTGCCAAGAGGAAATTCATAGTCAAACTTCTGATCTACTGGGTACACTCTACCCGTGACATTACTGACTCTCAGCACAGGAGAAATTATAAGGAAAAAAATCCAGAAACCTCCATAACCTTCTTCCAGCCTCCTCCTGGAGACTGACAAAAACCCAACTTGTTCTCCTGCAAGGATGCTTTCTTGCAGCTTAGTACACACATCAATCAACATTTAATTCCTTTCTGAGTTCACTGGCATCCTGATTTATAGTAACACATGTGTGAAACTCAGCCCAGGCAAGACAAAAGGTGGTGTCTGTGGGAAGCAGAAAAACATCAGGAGGCCTTGGTAACTGGTATTATCTCACTGTATATCAAACACGGCTGTACCTCCATTCGCTGTACTTCTTGTAACCCTGAAAGGACTAAAACGTTGATGAAGCACTGTAAACCCACAGTAAGGAGGCCGAAGTACCTTCTAAATGTACATGATTCTAGTTACTACTGCACAGACAAGCCCAGATACAGCCACTATGTACAGACCCCAGTGTACAGCCACTGGCATCCCCTTTTCTCAGAGTTATAATGGCTACACTGCTTGGGAAAGAGTAGAGCATAGATTCTTGAACGAAAAGCCACCACTAATCCAACCCTAAAGCTGTGCACATGAGATAAAATATGAATATAAAATAAATGTTTTTTTTGCAAGAACAAAACCTGTTTCTTCTCTTAGATCTCATCATAGCTGCAATGAAGGGCAATCAGAAGACTGGGTATTCATTCCCATTTTGCATAGCTCTTGTGAAATTGCAGCATAGCTTCCATATTGAACAGCTGGGTATAAACCTGCTTTTTGTACTGTTAGGGTCAGATCAATCCCTTACAGCAAAACAAGCTGTTTGGGAAAATCTGCATATCCAGATCCTCTGCTGGGGCTTGCTTTTCTTTGCCTTTGCATCTTCTTTTCTTTCTGGATCTTCAGACAAGACTACACTTCCAGTGTAATCCTTAAGAGAATTTTAGACCAGTCTTGCTGGAAGTATGTAATTTGTTCTCTAAATGATTAGTAAGATTCTCTTTTAATGAAAGGTGCAAGGGCGGAGAAAGGAAAGGAAGTATGGAAGAATTCATCCCTTCTACTAGTGATAGGCTGCTGCACTGCTTTGACCAGGCTCTTGGAGTTACAAAATATGGAGCGTTTGGGATTCAGAGCAGACAACTCTCTGCAGCAAAATTAGCTATTCATCTCCATTCTTCTGTATATAAATGAAAAAACAAGTTACAGCCAAAGTGTCTGCCTGCACGGTCTGCTTAGTAAATCTGAATGCAGGACTATCCAGTGCACAGACATGCGGAATTAATGTTGAAAATACCCTGGCAGTCAGTTATTGCTACTGATAAATATTAAATTGGACAGCAGACCGTACTATAAAAACTGTGAAACTAAAGAAATAAAATGGCTGCCTTTTAAGCCAGAAAGACATGTCCTTTAAAAGACAAAACCAGAATCCTTCAGTAGGTACAGGTATGCAAATAGCTAATGACTGATCAGAAGAAACTTCAAAGCGTAAGAGTCTAAAAAGGAAGGAAAACCATCATGTAAATCTGAATTTGTTTATAAAGTTTATCTTATATAATTGTTGTATCATAAGGATGATGCTGGTGAGTCGAGCTCAAAGCAACCTGGGCAGTATTTACTAAATAAAGTGTTTTCTTCCATTAAATATTCTATAGTGTAAAAAAAAAAAAAAGTAATATTTGGGGGTTTTTCATACTAATAACTTTATGTAAGTACACTCTGTGCTTGGACAGAAAACCAGCAAGGTTTGATGCAGTACTTTGTCCTTCCTAATTCTGGATCAGGCTCTGAAAGCTCAACTTTGATACCACTAAGTGCTAAGTGGTGCAATACACTTTTTCTGTGCCAAAAAAAGAGTGAAATCACAGACAAATGACTGAGGAAAGAAAATTACCTCCATCCCAAATTATTTATAGTTTTAAAAGAATACAAACGAGATTTATTTCATGGTATCTACAAAAGCCATAAAGAGCAAGTGAAGATCCAACATGCTGCTCTCATCACCACCTGCTCCATACAAACTTCCACATTTCTCAGTTATGCCATGGTTAGATGGACTGTATTGCAGTGGTCCTGAGGAGGAAGTGAACTCATGATGATGAGCTCAGAGCACCATGCCAGTGTTTAAATTCAGCTGTCCAGAGATTACAAAGTAGACAGCTCCCCTGAGGCTTGCCTTCATCAGTTTCAAGGTCCAGGTACAGCAGAGCACAGACTGTATGTAGAGAGTCTAGTTTGAATTCACAGTGCAAGCTGTCATCCAAGCCTAAACAGTAAGTCTGGTGTGTCAGGTATTTGATGTCTGTGGCTCTAGCAGCAAGTTTTCAGAGTCTTTTCAAATTAGGGTTGAGATATTACTGACTGGGAGCTAGGTCCTCAAGTTGTGGGGAATCGCACCCACCAAGGAAAAACTGTAAGACAAGCAGCTTCAGACTTGCCTCTGTATTCTACTAGTGGAAACCTCTACAATTATTTTTGTATCTACCTGAACACAGTCCAGCAAAACAGATTCCTTGTCTAGCCAGCTCCAGAAGCCAAGCTCAGCTGCCTGTCCCCTGAGAAAGCACATAGGAAACCAGACATAAAGTCAAACAGCGATTGCACAGGGCGCTTCTGGGGAGTGCCCAGATCCTTATGAACAAACCTTTATATGGATGCTCTATAAAGAATGACATTGCCTGTACCAAGATCACCACCCTCTAATCAAGCTGCAGGTATACTGAAAGGCATGCTGCTTTACAGCAAGGCTGCACTGCACCTATTTATTTAGGCATTTTGTAAGAATGGCAGTAAATGAAAAGATAAGCTTATTGGCCTTAAAAAATACTTTGAATACCAGCTTACCTAATGACAACTCACTAGAACAGTTTATTTAGCTAGAAAAACAGGCAAGCTTTTAACCAGAAAATCTTGTTGCCCAAAAGCACTGGGTTTTTTGCTTTTTTGTTATTTTGGATTTTTTCCCAAACTACCTCTGTTACACCAGTATAAGATACTATCTCTGCTAACAAGCACTGCTTCACTTCTATTTTTAGACCCATCACAGCTGCAAAAACACTACCAGCACAAATTTATTCACTGGTTCTCAGGGAGGGCTTTTCTGACTCATTGTTTTTAATGTGCTGGATACTGAATAATATACTGGATATAAGCTTATCCTCCCTTATCTTAGATCAGAGTAAGCCATAAATATTGGAATCTATCAGCTGGAAAGTATTGCTTTGCTGCTCAGTAAATCAGCTACAGATTCTTGATAAATCATACATGGAAAGAAGATGGATTTTTCGATACACCCTCTAAAAGCTTTTGGGTGGATGAAGATTCTACTCCCCTTTGCTCTGCACCCCACAGTACTACTGTGATTGCTTATTTTCACATATCAAAAGTGAAAAATGCCATAACCTTGCTCAAAATAATCACAAGCAGACAGCCATATTTTGGATCTCCTCTTTAATACGATTGATAGGTAACCAGAAGGCATTTTCTGCCTCAGTGACAAGGGTTAACTGCCACAGAAAAGTCCTGCTGATCTGCTCATGTTTATCAGAAGCATGGTATAAGTAACTCATCACAAGACTAAATGCAGGGCCAACACATGCCTGCATATCTTAGTGGAATTTCTAAGAGGCTTCTAAGCAACTTCAAAGCAATAATTCATTATAACAATAAGGTACCAAGCAGGATACAGTGGCACATAAATAAAGCTCGAGAACAAGCCTATTCACTCTCTATTTCCTATTCAGAAGATAAATCTCTCCTTTCAGTATACCTTCCCCTGTGAGCACTGTTACCTGCTGAAACTTTCCACTGACAGGCATCACCTCTGTGGCTAGCCACAGCAGCTGTGGGCTGCTATGCAATTTTTAACGAATGCAAAGCCTCAAGCAGCTTTGTAATAACACTACACATCATACATTTTGGAGAATTCAGTGACAACATAGTACACCTTTACCGGTTTACACAGCATGTGTTTAAAGTATCCTTTATCAAGCCTTGAAAGCAAATAATTTCTTTAAGATGGATTCTCTAGGAAACAGAAACTCCTTCGGCAAAAAATAGCGTCAGCCAGCTGGATTACTGACAAAAATGGATATTCATATACAGTGAAAACTGAAAATGGAGTTACACTAGACAGAAGTGTTCTCCATGCACTCCCTCATTTTTCATTCCTCAGGTATTTCTCAACAGATAACCAGTCTTCTGGAAACAGACTAAAAGACTTCCAGTATCCCCCACATCCCTGTTATGTATTTCCAAATAACGTGCAAGCAATATTGGCTTAGAACATTTCTGTCACTATAACAATACCAATACATTAATTATGCCAGAGGCTGTTTCCTGGCACCAAGAACAAGTGGCACAGAACAGCCTGTGCCAACATCATTATTGCACTGTAGTTCTCACTGTAGTTCTCTTAACCTCCACGACACAAGGTACCATGCCCAAAAGCCTTGTGGGGACAGACAACAGCATATGGCAAATTCCAACCTATGACCAGAATTTATTTGGGAAGTGTTAAGTGGCACATGCATGAGCATGTTAAGGAACATTCTACTAATTTAGCTGTATGGCCCTGTCAAGTTCTCGTTCCTGGAAACATCACGTGACACTGCTTAATTTGCAGAGGCTACCAAATCAGTAGTGACTGGACTTTGTGTCACTGATCACAAGCATCTGAATTCAGCCATTTTTCCATCCACTTCACTTGCCTAACCCTTACTTCATTTTCCTGTCTATGAGGATGTTATGGGAGACTGTCAAAAGGCTCACTAAGTTGATGTCAACAACATTCACTGCTCTCCCTTCATCCATCAAGCCAGTCTTACATAGTTTTAGAATGCTGTCCTGTTGCATAGCATGATTTCCCCCTGTAAGCCCATGCAACTGATTCTATATCACAGTCTTGTCTTTTGTGTATACAAAAATAATTTCCATGATTAGTTGCTCCATCACCTTCCAAGGGATCAAAGTAAGGCTGACCAGTCTGAAGTTTCCCAGATCCTCCTTCTTGCCCTGCTGGAAGACAGGAGTCATACTTGTTTTTTCCCCACCTTCATAAAAGCATCTCCTCTTGATGGCTTGTTGATCACCTGTGCCATAAAACCTTTGCTTTATTTTGCACACCAGCAAGTATCAGGGTGGTTCACACCCCCCACGAGGACCAGTGTGTGTGAATGTGAGGCTACTTACAGTTGTCTCATCTGCTTCTTCCTCATCAGGTGGCCCACAGTAGACTCACTACAGCATCACGCATGTTGGTTTACTTGCCAATCCTAACCTAAGCTGCTTCCTTGCCCCCCAATCCCCACAGCAGAGCTCCCTGCTTCCTAGCTGCTGCTCCACATAAAGGATGACCCCTCTTCCTTGCCTTCCCAGCCTGCCCTTCCCAAAGAGCTTATATTCCTCCACTGCAGCACTCCAGGTGTGTGAGCTATCCCAACATATCTCCATCACTCCAATGAGGTTATAGTCCTGTACTGCACACAGGATACATCCATACATTCCTCCTGTTTGTTTCTCCTGCTGTTGGAATTAGTGTGGGCGCATTTCAAAGAGGTACTCAAGTGTGCTGATTCCTCAGAAAGGCCATAAGAACTTTCCACATAAGGGTTGCCCTGCAGGCACTATTTTTTACACTCCTATGCGCTTCTGGTGATTCTACTTAAACCTCGTGTTGCTGATTGCCATGGCCCTTCTGTTCCCATCACCCTGGGCCCCTGACATGCCTGCCACATCCACCACTTCAACTGTTGAGGAATCTCCCCTGTATTTTCTCCTTTAAAGTTTTCTTACCAAGCTGACCAGTCAAGTTTTCTTTGACTCTTTCCCTAAGCATCTGCGTCTAGATACTGTCCAGTATCAGATGCAAGAATATAGGCTGGACAGACTTCTGATCTGAGCCAGCAAAGTTGTAGTTACAGTCTCACTTCAATGCACAGGTAAGCATAATAAAGAAATAATTTATTTTTCTAGGCAAAACCTGAAGCTTATATTGCATAAGTCTCTCTCATACCAAATGAAAAAATGACTAATTTATAAACACTGATTCATCCCTTTTTCCTATACGGCTTTATTATGTATATGCTAAACACAGGAGCAAGCAGATAAAGAATGCTCTCTTCTGTTCCATTAAATGCCTTTGGGCAATCTATAATGGAAACATAGAGATTTCATGCTTCTGCTCACAGGTGTTGGGTAATAAAAGCACTGAGGTTAAATAAAAAAAAAATCTACTTGTTATTTCTAAATACAGCCTTGCTACAAATGCAAAACATTATTATATTACAACATTTTCATCTCTAACCTTAGACACATATTTTAAAAATAGCTTGTATTACTCTGAATATGCCAAATAACACAGCCTGAAGTACTTTTATAAAATAAACTGCTCATTTTATGCCAAGCAATGATTTGTAATAAGTTAGTTGTATAGTTAACTCCCCCAAAGAAAGGCCAGGCTTTCTCTGTGTGTATATATATATGACTATGAGTCAAATATGGGATATAAGACTTCATTTCCCAAACACTATATCCCTAAAGGAAAGACATGATGCTGGCAACAAAAAGTAATGGTGTGTGTAAGCCATTAGCTATATACTTGGACCCAGAATAGAAAAAAATAATATCTATTATCACTATTATTTGTGTTTACCTCGATTAAGATATGCTCAACCACAGGTCAAGATTTTTCAAATGCCTTGGGCTGTGTGCTTCTTTTCTCAGGATAAACTCTAAACACTTCACACTTCCACAAGCTCTGAATCACCCTGTTCCAGGCTTTAACATGCAAAATTTGTGGTTAATTTAAAAAAACCCCACTTACTGAATGTGAAAAATGATGACATAATAAAGTGTTTGGGGTAAAACTTATGCAACATTAATTTTGAAAAAATGTTTTGGGGGTATAAGTGAACTAAATAATTGAGCTAGAAGCAATTTTACATGAGAAATTAAAACCAAGATCTTTTCATGAAACTCAGTAGAAGGTTTATTAGAATAAACTATGGTGTGTTGCAAGGTAGTTAATTTTTACAACTTCGTTTTAATCATTTCAGACTCCTCTCTTCAGTCTAAAAGGTGGGGGTTTGTTACACTTCACTGAATGGAGAAATTATCATTTAATGTCCAAAAGGAGCTTTCAAATAAATATGAAGACCAAGTGCTTATTCTGTAACACAGAAGTTTTCTCTAGAGGTCAGAACAGATCTTACTCTATTTTCACATATGCTACATGTGCACAACACTGTTTTATCTTGATTTATCAGTATCCATGACACAGCTGCTCTCTGCTTCCTCATATTCCCCATGGGAGAGTACAAAATAGAGGATAACCAAATGCAATCCCTCAGTTCCTCCATAAAATCAAAGTCCTGGAAAGCAATGAGCCAGTCCTGCTTTAAGTACTGTGGGGTTTTGTACAGATTTTGATCTTGCTAAAGTGTTGTCCTGGGGATCAACAGGACAGGAGCTAAAAACACAAGATCATCAGAGGAGAAAAGTATTTAGGACTCGGATTGGACGCACTCCTGCCCAGGAGCAGCAGTCTCGGGACTGGAAAAAAACAGATTTTTCTGAGCTTCCCAGGGTCTGAGCACCAAGCAACCTCCCACTCCAGTAGAGGAAGACTGACTGCTACCTGCTTAGCATAAGGCTGCATTGTAGTCCATCCTTAAGTCTCACCAAAACATTACCTGCAGGCAAGCTGAAGTAAGGCCAAATGACTCATCTGATGAGTGTCATGCTTGGTCCCACCTCTGCTTTAGCAAGCATTTCATTCCTGCTTATGCAACAGGAAGCTGTGCCATCCTGACCTGGAATGCCAAGTGCTGGGTGACCTTGCACAGGGAACAGGAATCATGGGCTTACCTCATCAGGCAGAAAACAAAACTGGCCAACACGAAGGCATGAATCACCTTGAAAAGCAAACACAATTTCCAATATTCAGGCAGTTTTGTGAATTTAGCTCTGAATGGGCTAATTTGTCTAGAAGAAAGTGAATTTTGGAGTGTTAATTCCTGGCAGGAAACAACCAGGAAAAGAAGAAACAGTAACACACACTGCATTTTACTTAATCCAAAATAGCAACCAAGCTGAAAAACCAGTTATTCACACAATATAGCTGCAAGTTCTCATAGAATCATAGGATCATTTAGGTTGGAGAAGACCTTTAAAATTATTCTGTACAGCTGTTAACCTAACACTGCCAATACCACCACTAAACCACATCCCTAAGCATCACGTCTACATGTCTTCTAAATACCTCCACAGATGATGACTCAACCACCTCCCTAGGTAGTCTGTTCCAATGCTTGACAACTCTTTCAGTGATGAAATGTTTCCTGATATCCAATCTAAACTGCCCCATGCACAATTTGAGGCCATTTCCTCTTGTCCTGTCACTTGTTACTTTGCAGAGACCAACATCCTGCTTGCTTCATCCTCCTTTCAGGTAGTTGTAGAGAGCGATAAGGTCCCCCCTCGGCCTCCTTTTCTCCAGGCTAAATGACCCTATTTCCCTCAGTCATTCCTCATCACACTTGTGCTCTAGAGCCTTCACCAGCTTCATTGCCCTTCTCTGGACCTGCTCCAGCACATCAGTATCTCTCTTACAGTGAGTGGCCCAGGAATGAACACATGATTCGAGGTGTGGCCTCATCAGTGTGAGTACAGAGGAATGATCCCTTCCATAGTCCTGCTGGCCACATTACTTCTGATACAGGCCAAGAGTACAAGATGAAGGCTCTTAACTGTAACAAAATATATGAGACTCTACCATACAGAAAAGACTACTACATTGCTAGAGAGTATTCCAACCAGAAGGAGGGTTAGGCAAAAAATCTGAGTCCATCATGAAGAACAACTATCTATAAAAGTAAGCACTTGGGTACTGAGCTGTGAGAAGCTTGAAACTGGTTTCCAGCCAGTGAGCCTGGGTGGCAGGGGCAGCCCAGCTGCTGCATTGCAGGGCACAGTACAGCACAAATCTGCCCAGCTGCACATCAGCCTAAACTTGGTGCTGCCGTAGCAAGATTTGTATTGGTACCTGAACCAGCTCATTTAAGATGACTGGGATACGCTGACCACAGGATTCACAGCAACTATAGCTGTAATGGCAGTGCAGGAAGATCCCTGTTTTTTGACTAGGTCTTTTTTCTTCCTGAGTCACAACTGTGACCTTGATCCAGCAAAATGATCCCATAACACACATAGCTAAGAGAAATGCATCAAGATCCCCATAATGAATTCAGCAGGCCTAATTAAGCAAAGTAGGTGCTCAGTTATTTGCAATTTGGCTTCTACTATGGGGCTGACATGACACCCATTCACATCCATAAACATTTAGATGTGGTTGATTGAAGAACAAAACCAGAAAGGGTTCAGGCAGCCTGTTTACCATTCACAAAAACCCAAAACACACTTTGACTATTATCTCTGATTAAAAAGAAAAAATCAAAATGCTTCCGTGATAACTATGGACAAACATCACAGCATCAAGCCCTTTTCTACACTTACTAAAACTAGGCAAGGATATTTTCTAGCTCAAGTGGCTAATGAAACAATGAAAGCACACAGAGGAAAAGAGAAGTTAAAAAAAATCAACTGTTCTAGGAGTCATGAAACACTGCAATAATGCAACTCATGGGAGAGGCAATAAAGTAAAACAAGTGTTTTTGTGTCATCTCTGTTGGTGTAAATCAGCAGGACTTTACTGACATTAATTAACCTAAGCTGACTTATAGCAGAGAATCTGGCTCTTTATTTGCTATGATGACGACTAATGTCTAAATTCCACAACAGATTTTATGCAATTAAAGGTCTATAATGACATACAACACAAATGTAGTCTCTGCAGCAGACCTGTACTTGTGTATTTATCTTGTGGCCTCATAGTGCCAGTGGCATTGGTATAGATAATTAAAATATTAATAACTTCTCTGTGAAAGGTAGCAACACAGCACGAAATGAATACTTTGGAACTAACTACCAGCACCCACCTTTCAGGACAACAAAACACTATAATTTTATAAGACAAAGTTTGATTCAGTTATCAAGAGTTGCAAAATTTAACTCATGACGCCTCTGAACAATCCTAATGTTTTAATAATGTAGACTCTATGTCTGTTTATAGCACATGGTGTGTGTTTTGGATATTTGACAATGTAAAATATTAACGCCTATGTTGCAGACCTAATGCTCTTATCCATGTGACAAGCATAAATACAGAAAACATACAAGCAAAGAATGTGTAATAAAACCAGACAGCATCCAGACCAAGATTCAAGGAAATAAATTCTGTAGAACCATAGCAAGGATTACAGGTCATAAGCAAACCATGAGTCAATGCCACTGTGCTACAAAAAAATTACAGATATCATTTGTTACTTACTCTGTCCTCCACCTTTCCACATCCCAAGTCTTTGCCAGATCAATTCTTTTCCACCTAATCCTCCTCCTCTCTTGTTTTCTAGTGACTGTCTTGTACTCAGGTAACCCAAGTGTTGCCATTTACACTAGGTCCTCCTCAAATTGTTTTGTCCCTACTCTTTCCCAGCTTCCTTGGCAGTTCTGACGCCTAGCAGTCATTATTGGTGCACTTCTTTGTAGCCATGCAATTTTTGGGGCGCACTGCATGGATGCTCTTTTGGAGATTTTAGTTTCTGCATTCTACTCAGCATGGCAATTTCTAAAATTTTTAGAATGCTCTTAACATTGGGGAACTTTGCTGCAACATCAGAAATTACTTCCCTGGCTGAAAAGTGATGTGTGGGTCATCTTAAAAATATCTGTCTCAAAGACTGGGAGCCAAGCTTTGTAATGAACTTTGGCAAAGCAGCTTCTATTTACCCAAGATAAAGATGATGCTTTTCAAAATACCAGTTAGGTCTCAGAAAAGCGAGAGGTACAAAAAAATTCAGCTAAAATACAGCACTGTAAAATTACAAATAGCTAAAAAAGATCTGTAGATGCAAGGTATTCAACAGCCCTTGTAAAGGGAATGAGACAAAGCAGAGCCTGGTAATTTCATTGCACTTTTTCTGAGACATTGTAACATGCATAAAGCAGTATATTTTTTCAGAAATCTACATTTTCTCATCTGGCTTTGAAAGACATCTTCATTTGCTGGCTTATATATAATAAAAATAATAAAAATATAATATTTTTATTGTAAATAAAAATATTAGAATTCCTGAAGTACTGTTAGAAAGGATTCAAGTACAATAGTTATAATCATAGAATCATAGAATAGTTAGGCTTGGAAAGGACCTTAAGATCATCAAGTTCAATCCCCCCTGCCATGGGCAGGGACACCTCCCTCTAAATCATATCACCCAAGGCCTCATCCAACCTGGCCTTGAACACTGCCAGGGATGGAGCATTCACAATCTCCTTGGGCAACCTATTCCAGTGCCTCACCACCCTAACAGGAAAGAATTTTCTCCTTATACCCAATCTAAACTTCCCCTGTTTAAGTTTTAACCCATTACCCCATGTCCTATCACTACAGTCCCTAATGAAGAGTCCCTCCCCAGCATTCCTATAGGCCCCCTTCAGATACTGGAAGGCTGCTATGAGGTCTCCACACAGCCTTCTCTTCTCCAGGCTGAACAGCCCCAACTTTCTCAGCCGATCTTCATATGGGGGGTGCAAAATCAGAATTCAAACCTCACTGAAAAAGGAGAACAAAACCTTTGTTCTAACTTATGAGATATTGTGACAGCTTTTATTCCCAGAATTTGGAATTGACACCTCCTGGGGCTACACAGTAAACACATTAACTTCAGTTTTCATAATGGATCATTTTTAGTTTCTTTTTTTTAATGGGCAAAGAGACTGTGGTTCAGCTAATTGACCATGAAAAACCACTGGGCATGTCAAGAGAAAGAGCTGGCTGTTTCTGACACAGCAGAGTGAGAAGTGCCAGAAGTTACAGAGAGCATGTTAAGGGCTAACTGTGTTTCGTGGGCAGATGAGGAGAGCCATGAGAAAGATAACCATGTTGGAGAACCCTTCTAGCCTTGGGGAACTGAACTCACAAGGCCAACCATGCCAAGGGGATTGTATCAGCCTTACATATAAGGCTAACACAGTCTAGGTGATGGTGGCACCAACACCAATTTAGCTGCAAATGTCATGGAAGTGAAATCATTGGGGAAAAGTAATCAGGGCTGCAACAGTGGAGAAATTGGTGCCAGGAGTCTGATATGGGGAAAACCATATATGTGGATCAGCTAGTAAAGGGAACCATTCAGAAAGCCAACCATATGCTGGTCTGCATCAAAAGAAGTGTAACCAGCACGTTGAGGGAGGTGATCCTGCCCTTCTACTCTGCTCTCATGAGTCCCCACCTGGAGTACTGTGTGTAGTTCTGGTGTCCTCAACATAAGACAACATGGAACTGTTGGAACAAGTCTGGAGGAGGGCCACAAGGATGATCAGGGGACTGGAGCACCTCCCGTATGAAGACAGGCTGAGAAAGCTGGGGCTGTTCAGCCTGGAGAAAAGAAGGCTGTGTAGAGATCTCATAGCAGCCTTCCAGTATCTAAAGGGGGCCTATAGGGATGCTGGGGAAGGACTCTAGGGACCATAGTGATAGGACAAGGGGTAAAGGGTTTAAACTTAAACGGGAGAATTAGGTTAGGTATTAGGAATGAATTCTTTACTGTGAGGGTGGTGAGACACTGGAACAGGTTGTCCAAAGAAGCTGTGGCTGCTTCATCCCTGGAAGAATTCAAGGCCAGGTTTGATGGGGGTTTGTGCAACCTGGTCTAGTGGAAGGTGTTCCTGCCTGTGGCAAGAGGGGTTGGAACTGGATAACCTTAAGGTCCTTCCCAACCCTAACCACTGTATGATTTCCACACACATCTGGGAAGGTTGTGTGTGCATGCATATGCATGACACTACAGTAAGCACCCTGATCTGCTGATGCATAAGAACACGATCAGGTTATTTGTACTGATCTTGTTTATGTGCGTGCTGTTTGTGTTGATGTGGTACCCGTAAAGGCTCTGGTTGCCAGTATGCATGACTGTCTCTTGTGGTTGTCTGTGTCTGTACAGAGCATGTGTGTGTGCACGCATGCGCATGCATGGGGATTCCATGCTCAGCTTCACTGGGAGCTGGATCTCTGGATCAGGAGCTGCAGCAACCTGGGACCAGCATGGGAGGAATCTCAGCTGAACTACATGACTACTGACTTATCCTATATTAAAGCATCTTCTGCATTTGACTAGCATTATTTCAGTTGTGTTACTTTAATTGAAACAGTAACATATAAAGTATATGGGATAGGAATGAAAATGTCTAAGAACTCATAAAGAATATTAGTATTCCATACATTAGGATAAGGCGCTAAGGAAGACATTGGCCCAGTTGGTCTGGTGCAGCATGTAGAATACACACCAGAACATGCTGACAATACATAGCTTATCTTGCTCCAATACCATCACTTGATTGACACTACTTTACATCCACACTTCCTTGAAATATGTTCTTAAAGTAGCTCTTCCTTGGTAGTTGTGATAGGTATTGTAGGGCCTCTGCTGTGACATCACAAGTTGCTGATGAGCCTGGTCATGGAAACCATTGTCTCTAACTGCCAAGAAAAGTATGATATTGATACAGAACACTGAAAATAAAATTTAGTCTTTAAAACAAACAAACCCACCATACTGCAAACCCAACAACCTGTGTGAAAGCAACATTGTAGCATTAGATGAAAGATCTTTATTATTATACAAGATGCCTGAACTATGGAGGCTTTGGCATCTTGTGCTGTATGCATGCCAAATGAATTCAAATTGTCGTTTTCTGAGTCTCTGCAGAGCTGTCAAACTAGCACATTTCTAAAGCACTACCATTTATATCATTGGCAGTAAGTCTGTTCACTCAAAAATGTCACAGCCCTTACATCGTTTAATATATTTACTATAGTTACGCTGAAATCCACACGAGCAACAGCATTCCCTAAATGGTGCTTCAAAAAAAAAAAAAGTTATCAGATAGTAGCAATTACTTTTTGATATAGGTGGGCAGAAAAGGACATCCAATATATCCAAATGAAATTAATAACTCATCCTGGTTATTATCACACAGCAGTACAAAACTCAAAACTGCCAGAAAGAAATATTCCTTTAACTTGTCCTTATATTTGCAGCCCAATTCAGTGGTTCTCATTTTAATAAGATTGATGATAATGTCTGTTTTCCAGAAAAAGAAAAACATTTTGTTGACAACATGTATAAGCACTTAAGGAAAAAAATATTTGCTCTCCTATCTTTCAATGAAAGCAATTTTTTTAATAGAGTTATAATTCATCATTCTGTGACAGCATTTAGAAAAGAATGTTTATACAGTTATCTAAAAGACTGGTCAAATCATATCATCTCCCTGAATATCATCTCATTTAAGTACTTTTATTATCCATATGCTTTCTAAAACCACTGATCTTTATTCCATTTTTTATGTGGTAATCTAAATTGCCTTGAGTAATCTGTCTAAATATGATAATTAAAAGTGTTTCATTAATATCTACAAAAGGTTCCAAGGGTGTAGAGTGGATTAAAGTTTGGTTCACAAACGTTTTGCTCAGATTTCATGATCTACATGCTAAAGAAACAAGTAAAGTGACACTTGATTCAGAGGAAAATAGGAATAGAAAGGATCCAGTTTTCAATCATCTCCAAGCCCTTGCTATTTTACACTGCATCATATAAACTGTATCATACAAATTCCTTTAAATATTTACCAGTGACCAGTGTAAACCCATTTTGGGTTATCCAATCCAGCTCTGTTACTGAAAGCTTGGAAAGAAGCATCATTACTTTAATCTTTAAAGTTCTTCTCCCTTTCAATCTAATCGTATACTCCCTTTAGTTGTTTGCCGCAAAATATATTTTGATTTAAATACTGCTCATTTCTTTCTAGTGTTTATTCCCTCTTGATCTTAGTTTTGCTGGATTAGAACAATTTATATCTTCTAGTCTCCCCTCTTTTGGTGATTTTTTACTTCCCATAATCAGCCTAACAGTATTTTCTACATTTGTTACAGTTTGAATTCCCCCCTGCCCTGAAACACATTTAGACACAATTAATAATACTTCCCTATGTCCATTATCTATTTGCCAGTGACATGCCCAAATGACAACACATGGATGTCTCTCAGACATTCAGCTAATAAATCAAGATTCCCCTCCTCAGTGATTCTGAACACATCCTTCTAGATCATTGGGAAAATTTTGTTAGTAATCTCCAATCGCATCTTTGAATTTTACTGTGTTGATATATGCTCTTTACACAGAGGTTCCCAATCTTCTTTTATATGGACAAAGATCCACTTGCAAGGTGTGCTAACAATTTTCTTGTAAGAACTAACTCTAGCTGAATTTATGCAAATCTCACTTCAGCACTTTAGCTTCTGATTTTCAAAAAGCTTGCTACATTGGTCAGTCCTTTCGCATTTGTTCCTTTTGTGTAATGTCTTTACTGGTGCAGTTATTCAGCTAATTTTTGCCCGGTTTTAAAGTGCATGCAACATCACTGTAAGATTTGAGACTTTATAAACTAGAATATAAACCCAGATGAATAAACATACCTTCTTTAAAAATGCAACACACTTTTTACAATTCTTTTCTTATTATCAGCAAGAACCATTGTACAAATGAAGGAGATATATATCCATGTATATATGTACATATATGTGTGCACACGCAACCCACACTGTACTATCATGCTGAACCATGAAACTGGTACTTTCATAAGGAATGAAACACATCTGGCTTTCTCTGCCTCCCTCTCCCCTCCCTCTGAGTTTCTCTGCTAAGAATCTCCCTTATCTTCATATACCTCCACACTTAGCTCTCCAGTAAAAATGATTGTCAGACTTATTGAAAGTGGTATCATGCAGCCATTAGACCACCTGCACCCACTGTCTTGAACAGATATACCAAAGTAATTTTAAAGCAGCAAAATTAGGTGCTGGTAGCAGCCAGGGAGAGCAGTTTGAGTTGTTAAACTCGCTTGAGAAGCCCAATAAATTTTCAGATAGTCAATGCTGAGCTTTATGACAGCCAGAGAATGGGAGGCAGTCCAAGTTAACTTAGAATCTTTCTTAGGGAATATTACACTGGTTGGCCAGTGCAAGCATATATTAGGTTTCCCTTCCACACAGCAGAAGCATCTGTGCTGCATTCTATGTAAATCTAGCTGAAGACTCTACAGAAAATCCCTTTCTAACATCAATATTTATATGAAAACATAATTATGACTTTCAAAGGTAGCACAACACTAATCCTGGCAACATGTGGATTGGTTAGCTTTTTGATTTTTCACTGAACTGAAAAAAACCACATGCCATTCTTCTGTGTAGTCACAGATTTGGGGATGAGAGGGTGGAGTAAATCCCTCCTTGAAAAATTCTCTTAATCTTAATATACTTCCTCATTTCAATTAAAAATGAGAATGAAGTCAATGGCTTTCTAGCCTCTGCTAGTTGAAACGTAATCACCAAGCACATGAGGACCCCAATTCTATGTGGCAGATTTTATGTGCTCCTGTAGCATAAGCCCAAAGAAACAACAAAAAAACAGCCACCAAACCCCTGATTTTTTTGAACAAACTTGTATAGAGGTTCAGATGGTCAATTCTTTAAATTTGAGCACAGAATCAAATAACAGTATCAGTAAGCTAAGCGCTGCCTGGCTAACTTGTTTTAAGCTGCCAGTTCCTGAGTGTGTGGACTTGTGATATCCTTTGTTTCTAAGGATGTCAGGAAAACACCAACTGATTCTGAGTACCGCTTGCAGGAGAAGCAGCTTATGGAAAAGAAACAAGCCAACCCAACTAAGCAGCTGTACAGAAAGCCTTGTCCTGTCACTCTACCTAATGGTGCCCAGGCGTTTGGTGCAGGGCTCAATTGCCTATGCAAGTCACAGAGCCATGGCTGAAAAAGCAGCTGTGCAGCAATTACACATTATGTTCAGGTGATAAGGTTCCTCCTGCAGGAACTGTACGCCTGAAGGCTCATGCCATGAAAACAGCTGGTTCTATGATCCGCCCATTAGCTTGCACTTGCATGAATTAATTATAGCTGGGGAAACTAACAGGACTGGTTTTAGCAGAGCTTGAGGATACTGAAGCTTGGGCTCCTCTGACCAGGCATTGGTCAATGCATTTGGAAACTTCTGGCTACTCACTATGTGATGCTCTGGGGAGCCAAGTACTTTTCAAGACCTAGCCACAATTCTGGATCATATCTGAAGGTACAGAAACCCTTATTTTTTATTTTTAACTAAAAAGATTCCCAACTGGAAAGTTGTGACTTTTCAGTGCAACACTGATGTTGAGCTAATCTTTTTACGGTTTCCTTTTCTAAAGTAGACCATTAGCTCATATTCCCTAGTATGCTTTTAAAATGGTGGAACTGCATTTTAATAGGATGCTAGCAAAGGAATCATCCAACAAAATCTCTAAATGTCATTACTATGAACTGCCAGAATCAGCCCCTTGTGGCCCAGAATAAAATGTGTTTTATCAGTGTGACTTTTGGCCAAGCCTCTGCTGTCCAGCTCAAGGCACTAACTGGATTAAACAAAAACAATAAAACCAGCAGAAAACAAAAACGCTGTACAAAAGGAATTATAAATGCTGTACAAAAGGGATTATAAATGCTGTACAAAAGGCAAAAGAAACACAATGTACCTCTTTAGACTACAGGTAAAATGCAGTTCCCACCTTATCAAGCCCAAGGACACCACTGTCTAATACAGCCTAAGAAAATGCCTCTTGCCTCTCACAAGCTGTTTCATAAGAAACTTCTCCCATATATCCCTGACTTATGTTTCATCAATATTTCACTGCTTCTTCCTTCTACATTTGCTGGATGTGTACGCCAGGAGATAACTTTAACTTATCTTCTTAACTTCTGTATTTTTATATGATGAAAGAGTGCCACCATAAACAGATACTTTCTACACTTATTCCTACAAAATGTGCTCAGTATTCATCTCCTTCTTTAGGAACTCGCCAAATGCAATGATTTGTGGCTGTAACTGCAGTATTTATTATGAATCTTTAACAAAGACTTCTCATTTTAAGATGCAAAAAAATGAATTGCATCTCAATGTGCAAGGAAGACATTTTAACTTAAAGCTGACAAAACTGGATGTCAGAGAGCTAGTAAAATTGAAGCAATGTATTTTTGTAAGAACAGACCTAAGAAACCTGCCTGTTTACACAGAGAGATCTAAGCTTATGCTTAAAATGAAGAGGGACTCAAAAGCATCAAAGACTGTATAGACTCCCATAATCAAAACCAGACACCAAAATGGACTCAGACAGGTTTGGCAAGCTCTGACTCCCACAGAAAAGGTGCCGTTATGGACCCATATAACACTACATTTCTTAAAACATTTTCCAAGTAACAGATCTGCTCTACAAGGCTGGAAAGTCCATCCTGCCACAAAGAATGAGAATAGCATGATCCCAAGACCAACCAGTAAGCACTGGTGGAAAGAATACAACTTGATCTCAATATCTTCCGAGCTTGAAATATTGACCAAATATTTGGAAAGCAGAGGTGCTACAGAGACTATCTGTCTAATACAGGATGAACAGCTGCAAATTGTTTGCACATTGATGGCAGCTCGTGTCCACTTCATGCAGGTTGACAGAAAACAGTGACACAAGACATCCTCATAAATTTGATCCCATGGAGAAAAACAGCAGAGCCCAAAGCCATCATTAGGCATTTCTTGGACAGAAGAGTCCATTACTACAACATCCCACAATCACACTAAACATTTGTTGATACACCAAAGGTAGGGAATAAGGCTCCCAATTTAGACCAGGTGTTTCAGCTGTCTGCAACAGTAAGAAAGCATACCACTTTTACCAGAATAACTCTACTGTAACAAAATCAAAAGCCACTCTGAAAAAAGAAAAACAAACCAACCCTAAAAAAGCTGGAAACTCCACACACCAGCAGATTTAGATCTCAATATTTTTCATAAATACACAATAAAAAGCTAGGAATAGAGCCAGAGAGAAGTAGAAATACACTAAGATTGATTAAAGCATCATCCTATATCTTAAGTAAATATGAGTTCATCTCTCAACACTAACTTTATATGTATATTACACATTAAGAAATGTTATTTTATAGCACAGCTGCAAATAACCATCTTGCCTAAGTGAACCTAAGTTAACTTAAATATTAAAAGCAAAATGGCATTATTGTTCTGTTCAAACTCTTAAACTATGGGAAAGTTTTTCCATGCTATTTATAATCTAAATAATATGTCTCTCCAGGTTTTAATTGCAAAACTCTAAATAAATCCCATGAGCATACACTTATTAGTATCTGTCTGCTGAGTTCCTATTTGTAATTCCAGCTAATTACTTCCCCTGTCAGGAAAATATTCTCTAAAGTCACACGATGCCATACAAGTACCTCAATCTCTTTCATTTTACATCTCCCAATGTTTGATACAGAAAATGTAAATTCATCCGGCTACTGCTGTAAAAGTAAGAAACTTGAAATAATCTCTGCATTGTCAGCAGGTCTTTACCTTGTGTGCTTAATCCCCGTTACCATGGTGATATTTAATTGCACAGCCACAGAGTTTGATTGGTTTATTTTAAATTGAAGTTTTTCTGCGGAACAGCACAGGATCCTAGTGAAGACTAGACAAATGGCTTTCAAAATATTGCAGCGAGTCATATTGTTGTGAGTGACTAGATTAATTTGAGTTCAGTTAAACTATTTCTTCTCTTTAAACTTATACATATAAGACAACACATAATATGAGGATTTTTAGCATTATACTTGGGAGCTGAGCATTTTGAGTATAATTAAGCAGCGTTTTATTGTAAGAAGGGCAATTAAAACCTAAATGAAAATTAAAATTCAGTAGGCTTTTGTTGGTAGTATCATCTTGTCTTTCTAAAACAAATTACCTTGCTGTTCCACAAAAACAATCCAGACAAGAACCTTTTACAATAGGCTTATACTTGATTTTCTTTGTAGAAAACCATGAATATATTTATATGACAGAAATAAAGCCAAAAGGACAAATACAGCTTCTTCAGTGCTGGATTTTGTGTACCTCAACATGCAGTTCCTTAGTATATAAATGACTGCTGGAAAGGCATTATCAATATGGCACTTCCTGGCATAGCATTAACATACTAGATAACTTGTTTTAAATTCTGTACATAAACTATGGTGACCTGGTGTGCTTCAACTGTGTTATTTAAACAGCATCAATACATTGTGCTAATTCTCTCTCCTTTTTGCTGCTCTACAACCCAGCTTCAGCATGTTTTTTCTTAATGCCACAACTGAAGCTCTGGGGGAAGTTTTCACCTCACCTTTGCTGTGAAAGGTCCCAGCTCCATCACTGAGTATCAGACACCTTTGTCTTACTCTTTTTTCAAGCTTGTGGCCATTAGGGCTCCAGAATACAGCCTACAGGATTACTCTACCTTTTTGGTGTTTAAGGGGCTCTTTTCCCCTCTTTAATTTTAAGGCGCGTCAACTAGCCTAGTTCTACTTTATAAGCAGAGCCCCCCTGCACCATTTGGGACACCAGCATGTGAACAAAGAAAAGAGTTGGAGCTTCTTACAAACTACTACCACTCTCCCAACCACCTGCATAGCTTTGCAGCACCTGACAGTTTTAATTCCAATTCTGTAGGGACCACACTGTTTTACAAGAGAGATGTTTGAAAAAGCAGGCTCTGACTGGGGCTATCATTCTCACGCAAACTGTTTATAAGAATTCATTTGTTCTACACTCCCAGGAGAAGCACCTTGCTGTACTGAAGCAATGCTTCTACAAATGCATTTACATGCTGTAATGCAAAGAAGAGATACTGATATGCCATATGAAACATATACCCAGAAGCGTGTAAGAGTAAAAATGTTTTCATTTTCTCAGCTCTGTACATTGTGACCCTGGGTTAGAATACCTTCTTTATTTTATTTTTATTTTATTTTATGTTATTTTATTTTATTTTACTTTATTTTATTTTATCTTATTTTATTTTATTTTATCTTATTTTATTTTATTTTATTTTATTTTATTTTATTTTATTTTATTTTATTTTATTTTATTTTATTTTATTTTATTTTATTTTATTTTATTTTATTTTATCTTATCTTATCTTATCTTATCTTATCTTATTTTATTTTATTTTATTTTATTTTTTTACAGGGTGTGCTTCAGAGTTTTGCTTCCTAACCCACATGCAAACCTACAAGAATAACAGCTTTCAGGATGCAAAACTTCTCTGAATTTTATGGAGTCCCCACTCAGTTTGTGTTTGGAGAAAACACTGAGGACTAGATCAAAATGCTGATCTTACTGTAGGAGAGGTCCTACATGGCTCAAACAGTACATGATTCCTTGTACTCCACCTAAGTACAATTAACTCCAGGCAACCCAAGGCTAATGACTGAGCAAAGGCTTCTTCTCTTCTGAGTAGTCTCGCCCACATTCATACCTTCTTGTATAACTTCCCTCACCTTCCCAGTGTGAGGAATCAATCTTCCTGTTTTGCCAAATGATGGTTGCACATTTGTGCAAAGAGGACTTGAAAAGGGCAAGGCAGGAGGTAGGGAATGAACTACACAGCTGTGGCTAGCTCCTGAATTAGTGCATACCAACCAGCTTAGGTACAGCTGCCTTACAATGCAATGAACCCTCAATTTTTCCATGCTATAGTTAAATAGCCCCATAAATCAGCATCTCCTTGCTATTATTGCCTTCATTGTAACAATGATTTATCCCAGTCAATATTAACATAATTTTGTCTGTCATATTTATGCCTGCCATATTTATGGCTAGAGCAACAGTTCTCTGTGAAGGAAGGGCAATTGCTAAATCATTCTCTCTTTTGAGGAGGTTGAGCTGATTTAGCAAAACACTTTTTCACCATATGCCTGAGTTCCCTCTAGGCAGACCACTGACATAAACAGGTTGCTATATGATATTCCTTCTCTAATTGTTCGTATTTGCTTTAAACAGTCACTTGTATTTGTGTGTCCCTGCTGCTGTTCATCTAGCCCCACTCCCCCTTCCGCCAAATGATCCTGTCCTTGAGCAGGTCAAACCCTTAGCAACAGAAAGGAAATTTGTACGCAGTCTGAAATGAGCATAGTAGCACTCTAATAGCATACTATTCATATCAACAATCTGCATTAGTGACAAAGGAATTAAAAAAAAAAATAGAAAAGAATCGCCATACCAATCAGACCTGTTGTCCGCCTGGTCCAGTATCTGACAGCACTCAGTACCCGCTTCAGAGGAAGGTGCAAGAAAGCTTGTAATTATAGAATAACCTGATTAATACAGGAAGTTTCGTCCTAGCCCTAGGCAGTCAGCAGCTGACTCACCCGCTTGTCTGAAATGTAAGATTTTATATCTGCTCTAATTTTTTTTAATCCTGTGTAATTTAATAGTGAAGTCTCATTAAAAATGTACATTGCAAATGTACACTTGGATTCTGTGAAGCATTTTAGGCTTTCCTGTAACCTGTAGCTAAGAGTTATATTTGCTAATTATATAGGTTATACTATTTTTGTCACTGTTCAACTGCCTGCTATTCAATCTCATTGGATGTCCCTTTTAGGGACGTGGGAATAAGTGGGCCAGAGAGCATGATTCCACTGCCTCTTCCCTCGGTGCCTCACCTGGGAGCAGAGATGCCCGAAGAGGCACAGCGCAGTCAGACTTTGGCTTAAGGCATTATCCTGGCATACAGACTGCCTCCATTCAGATTCCTAAGCTGAATCAGAAGGAGAAGGAAATGAACCCTCTTTTCAACACCCTGCATAAGCACAAGTGCTCTCGTGGAGGACGGAGCAGCAGCAGTCATGGTGCTTGCGTTTTTGCAAATGACACATAAATGCGCCAGTGACTTTAGTCAACACTGCTTCTGGACTTGGAGATGAGGAGTGTAATCCATTCAGTAAAGTGCTATATAACATCATACCCACAGGGCAGAAGAAGGCTCCTGTGGCTTCAAACTTTCATTACAGCCTTACATACTAAGGTAGTCTTAAGGTACAAAGAACAGCAGCTTTTTCAAAACCCAGGAAGACGAACAACACAGCAACAACAATCGAGGCTTCCACTGTATTCTATATCCTTTGGTTGTTTTCAGAACTTTCTGACAGAACAAATTCCTGAGAAATATTCCGACAAAGGACTAAACTACCAATAGGCATGTACAACCTACAGAACACATGGATAGGAAGGTTGAGGTAGGGCTAGACACACCAAGAGAAAATAAATAATAAATTAAGAAAGCCTTAATGGTCTGATCCTATTCTGTGCTAATTTATTTGGGAGTAAAATGATTAGCAGGCTGTGAGCCTCAGTTTAGCATCTGGTATAAATTAGTGTCCCTTAATAAACAGGATGCTTGATTGATAGGCCGTTAATATCACCAATGATTGTGTTCCGTCATTCCACACTGCTGGCTAGCTGTGAGAACTGGGTGTACAAGGAGGACTGCGCAGACCAGACAGGATGCAAGCACAATGCACAGAGGCACTCCACCTTTCAGAAAACGTGAATGAGTTTCCTCTTCTAAGAACAGCAAAAACTTAAAGAATAAAATGAAGACTACTAAAGAAAATGTAGTTAAGTATTTGAGTACAGAAGAATAACATGGCATTGGTGACATTGCTATATGATAAAGAAACATTGTACAGTGTATGCTTTGAGAATTTAGGATACTGTGAGCTGTGCTAGCTACCAAAAAAGTTACCTGTTTTATGTATGGGTCAAAAGGTGACATTCAAGAATTCCACGTTTTACAAATAGCATAGCTACTAAGCCAGCAAGGGCAACCAAAATGTAATGATTTCACAAGCCAAAAATCATGGAGCTGGTACTATATGCAGTATAATATACCCGAGAGGGAAAAATAATGAAGTTTGCCAGATATGTCTGGAAGAAGTCTGGAAGAATTTAGTGTTACCGAACACAAAAGCACCAGTGAAAAACAACAGCAGGCTCTCAAGAGATCAAAATGTTTTGTGACAATTTTCCACGGATGTACCAAACGCGCCATACTAACATAACAAGATTCAGAAAGACTTCTGATGAGTAGGTCTCTTCCAGCTCTGCTGTGTACTCTGGAGACTGACCTGTGGTTTCCAGCCAAGCAGTAATGCTGCAGGCTTTGGCCTTTGGGTGTGCTTTTTATTTCTTGCCTGGAATCCCAGCTGTTTGCTCAGTTTGTTCCAGACTGCAACACAGAAGCAAGCAAGTATGCATGAAGTACATGCAGATAGTCAGAGTCCTTGGAGTGAAAGTGGAAGCCAACGAGACTGGTAACAAGGACCAACCCTGTCATCCTCTCCCAGGCAACAAATAGCAAGAGTTAAAAGTAAACACAATCAATAGCATGTCTTGAAAACAAGGATGTAGCAATAAGCTGACCTAAGAGACCCATCTGAAATAGTAATACTGCAATAACTAACTCACCTTAGTGGGACCACTGCTGCTTTGAGTCCACATAGGAAGGCCTACATTTGCTTTCAGTTAATCTGACTTCACATTCTTTGGTCTTTATTCAAATCATAGACTCATAGAATGGTTTGAGTTGGAAGGGACCTTAAAGAACGTCTAGTTCCAATACCTCTGCCACAGGCAGGGACACCTTCCATTAAACCAGGTTGCTCAAAGCCCCTTCCAACCTGGCCTTGTACATTTCCAGTGATCAGGCATCTACCACATCTGTGGGGAACTTGTTCCAGTGTCTTATTACCCTAATGGCAAATAATTTCTTCCTAATATATAATCTAAATCTACTCTCTTCCAGTTTAAAGCCATTCCCCCTTGTCTTATCACTACACGGCCTTCTTGTAGGACCCCTTTAGGTACTGGAAGCTGCCATAAGGTCTCCCCAGAGCCTTCTCTTCTCCAGGTTGAGCAACCCCAACTGTCTCAGCCTGTCTCCATAGGAGAGGTGCTCCAGCCCTCTGATCATCTTCTTGGCCTTCCTCTGGACTTGCTCCAACAGTTCCATGTCCTTCTTGTGTTGGGGGCCCCAGAGATGGATGCAGTACTCCAGGTGGGGTCTCAGGAGAGCAGAAGTGATGAGGAAAATCATCCCCCTTAACCTGCTTGTCACACTCCTTTTGATGCAGACCAGCATATAGCTGGCTTTTAGACCTGCAATCACACACTGCTGGGTCATGTCAAGCTTCTCATCAACCAATGCTCTCAAGTCTTTCTCCTCAGAGCTGCTCTCAATCCATTCTCTGGCCAGCCTGTATGACAGAAGCCAGACCTACAAAAATACCAAAGTACCTCATGCCTTAGGAATTAAATAAGAATGTGAATCAAAGGGGTATGACTTTTCATGGCAGCAATGTTACTTCAACTTGCATCTTTGAGTGCAGTTATAGGGCAGCTTAAGCCAGCGTGTCTGTTGTAACCCTGTCCCCACACTAGTCAGATATTTCAGCGTGTCAGCAATGCTCCTCATCACCTGGCATTAGCCGTGCTCCAAGAAGAAGGCTGGTTCAGCTGACCTATAGAGTTTTTTTCCATGCAAAACTGTTCTGCAACATTATCAGACCTTGCAAAGAACTGGCTCAGGGAGCTGAACTGACATAAAATTCATTGCTTTCTCTGTAGGACTGATTTTTCACTAGCTTTTGCCAGTTTATTTCCCTCTGTCAACTCCCCTCCAATTCTGACAAGCAGCAAGACTGACACAAGCAAAAGGTCCAAAAATCAGTCAGATCATAGCAGTAGCAACTAGGGAGCCGAAATTGCTATGAGGCTAAACCCTTTGTGGACAAAGTCAGCCAAAACCTTCCTGCTTCCCATGCTACCTCCCTGAAACCCCATATTCACAACAAATACATTTATAGTAAGTGTCGTGTTTGTATTAAAATTAGCATTACAGGAATTTCTCATAATCATAAAATACACAGTGTATATAATAAATGTAAAGAAAATAGGCTTCTAAGATTATTATAGATACACTGCAAACTATTTCATATTAAAGTCCAGCTTAATACAGCTTGTGCAGTACAGAAACACACCAGAAGAATACTAGATGACTGCTGTCCTCCTATACTGAAATCTATTACTTATAAGGCTATTTCAACTAAAAGTGGCAAGTTAAAAGGGACTGGGTGAAGTTCTTAAACTTCAATTTACCATGGCCTAAACTTACAAAAATATACTGTAGAGGTCTGCAAAGTGTCCCCAGTTGTGCAATCTGTATAGAAGAGATAATGAATTGATAGCAACATCTGAAAATATTTTGATAAAAGGCTCTTCTCACACTTTTACAAAAGTGCTTCCTAGCAATGGAAGCTGCCCCTGATTAACTCAGGCCATAGGGCTTTGAGAGATTTGAACGAAACCAAATTTGCTTCAGCAGAAAGAATAAACATCTCTTCCCATTCACGCCTTAAAGCATTTGCACCGGCACCATATAATTACTTGTCATTTCACTAAAAGATTCTCCTGGATTCTCTATTCCTCCCACAATTTCAAAATTACAATATGTCTGCTTGCAGTTGAATGGTTATGTACATATGGCACTAAGTAAATTATTTAACTAAAAAGCAGTTAATGTTGCTATGAATTATGTTATTTGCTTGTACAGAACTCATACGCACATTTCATTGTGATAATACCTGGTTTATACATCTTTAATCAAAACCAAGTGAAGGATTTGAATTGCTTTTTCTCCTTCAGTGTGATGCAATTTGTTAATCTGTGTGGTTCTAAAAAGCCTTGGAGGCAATATAAAATGTTATCTTGCTGATCCCTCTCACGTCTTTATTGACATAACTGTCAACAATCTTCTCACTATTTCAGTCCTAAAATCCAGGAGTGAAAAATGAAGGAAAGAAAATTAAATTCTGTTTTAATTTGTGTAGTTTCATGCATTATTTGCAAAAGCTGTCTCTTCAAAAGCCAAAGAGGTCTTCTCATTGGCCAAGGAAGAGGCACTGTAAGGACAGGTATTACATACCTCTATAGAGAGGTCACTGAAAATGTCACTAAGGGTATTTGATCTTTGGTCATTTTTTTTAAACAAAGATACATATCATATAAGTATCCATTCACACTGCAGTAGCTACTGGGGCTAGTTCACTAGTAACGGTGGTTTACTGGTGATTTGGTGCAGCAGTACATGGTTCCAAAAGTGGTTGCTCAATTTTGTTCAGTTTCTGAAGGTACTGGCTTTTACTGCATCCCAGAACACTGTCATTTAATGCAAGATGCATTACTACTGTGGAGTAGTATGCTGCATGTGTTACAGCCAATGCTGTTACTTTGAAACATTTGATATTAGAATATGCACTTGTCCTGGGTTCAGCAGTAGCAGTGAGAGAGTGACTGCATGATTTACGGCTGAGCTTAAACCACAACGGTTCTTTTTGGCGCCCAATGTGGGCACAAGGGGTTGAGATAACGACAGAATCTGAAATGAAAAGTTTAATAACCTCCAGCTTCACACCAAGAGGATGGCTACCTCATTCAGTAGCAGAAATACTTCAGGGGTAAAATTAACTTCTAGCAGAGGCAAACACAAGGAGCAAGAAACCCCAAAGCCCTTCCTCCTGTCAGTGGGGTGAAATGGGGTCGATACATTGGAGGCACTGAATTCATTTGCAAACATACAGGAAAACACTACCAGAGGGCACTGCTCGTGCCCTCTCCTCCCAGCACACAGACATCTCCCCAGCACAGGAGCCCAAGCAAGGGGAAAAGTGTCCAGGGTTTGCCTGTCACTGCTGGGTCCTGACCCTGCTCTGTGCCTCTTCCACACCTCTGGCCAAGGCTGACTGTGTCCCATGGCTCTCCACAAGCACAGGCTCCTTCCAGTCTCTCTGTGCTCTATGGCACTGACAATGCCAGATGGAGCCTTCCTGCATCTATCAGGACCATGCAGGGTGGCCAGAGTGCACCAGGGAGGGTCCAGGTGCCCCTCAGCTCATCGTGAGGCCTTTCTCATTCCACTCCACTCCATAAAGGTATCCTTCCAAACAAGCCAAATGGTTAAAGCCTCCTTGGTATGGAGGACAATGGCTGAAGTATAAATATGGGGAGGCCTGGCAGATTGACTATATCACACTCCCACCAACCCGCCAAGGCAAGCACCATGTGCTTACCATGGTGGAATCAACAACCGGATGGCTGGAAACATACGCTGTGCCCCACGCCACTGCCCGGAACACTATCCTGGGCCTTGAGAAACAGATTTTGTGGCAACATGGCACCCCAGAGAGAACTGAGTCAGACAATGGGACTCATTTTCAGAATAACCTTATAGACACTCGCGCCAAAGAGCATGTCATTGAGTGGGTATATCACATCCCCTACCATGCACCAGCCTCTGGGAAAATCAAACAGTACAATGGGCTGTTAAAAACTACACTGAGACCAATGGGTGGTGGCACTTTCAAGCACTGAGATACACACTTACCAAAGGCCACCTGGTTGGTGAACAGCAGAGGATCTGCCAACGGAGCTGGCCCAGCCCAATCAGAATTTTTACATATTGTAGAGAGGGACAAAGTTCCTGTGGTGCATGTGAAGAATTTGCTGGGGAAGACAGTCTGGGTTATCCCTGCTTCAGGTAAAGGCAAACCCACTCGTGGGATTGCTTTTGCTCAGAGACCCGGATATACTTGGTGGGTAATGCGAAAAAATTGGGAAGTCCGATGTATACCTCAAGGGGATTTGATTTTAGGGGAAAACAGCCAATGAACTTAACTGTATGCTGTTGCCTGCTATGTAATACTATTATAGCCCATCAACTAGATGTCTTCAGGTCACCAGCAACTGGCCCTGACTTCCCTCCAATCATCATCCCAACAGAGAATGAATTTTGATAGAACCAGATGAGTTCTGCCATGAAAGAATGATCAGCATCAGCAGGCAACGATCCAACACTGCACACGGCTTCTCCTGCCCTGAAAGACTGTTACAAGAGATGGAACCTGACGTCATGGACTGAATGGACTCAGCAGCATTATAGGGATTGGTCCATGCACTAAGAAATGATCTCTTTCTCTCTGTCTGTGTGTGTGTATGTGGATGTATATATGTAAGAGCAATGGTGTACTGAAAATGTGGGATCTGAGCGTGACGTGAGTGGTATAGAATAAGGGGTGGATACTGTCCTGGTTTTAGCAGTAGCAGTCATTTTTCCTCTTTCTTAGTAGTTGGTGCAGTGCTGTGTTTTTGACTTTCGGCCTGGGAACAGTGCTGATAACACCAATGTTTTTAGTTACTGCTCAAATGTTTGGTCTGCCCAAGGACTTTGTGAGTCTCATGTTTGGCCAGGGAGGAGGGGAAGCTGGGAGGAAGCAGAGGAGGGATACCTGACCCAAACTAGCCAAAGAGGTATTCCATACCACAGCACATCATGCCCGGGATGTAGCTGGGAGTTACCTGGAAGGGCGCTCACTGCTTGGTGGGGCTCATTTCAGCAGGTGGCATTGTATTCTCTTCCCTTGTTATTTCCCTTCTCATTATTATTGTTGGTGGTAGCAGTAGTGATTTGTGTTATACCTTAGTTACTAAACTGTTCTTATCTCAACCCGTGGGAGTTGCATTCTTTTCGATTCTCCTCTCTGTCCCTTGGGGGGGGGGGCGGGGCGGGAAGGGAAGAAAAGGGGGGGAGTGAGAGAGCAACTGTATGATTTACGGCTGAGCTTAAACCACGACAATACTATAACTCACACAATGTGTATGTACGTAGCATTGTTCAACTTACACCTAAGACTGCTCAGAATATCAGTTGGTAAGAAAGCCTGGCACAAATTATCAAGGCTTCTGCAGATCAGCTTCCTCAGAGGTCTCGTTCTCTTTACCCTTTAAGCAGCCTATTCCCCCCCCCCCCCCCATAGTCTACAATCCACATACAGAGAAAAATGGAAGAAAGACCAGGGCCACAAACATCATGGAAAGCAAGCACCTTATTAGAGCACGGGGAAAAAAAAACCAACCACCACAACAACAGAACAACAACAACAAGAAACCTAACATTACTTCATGCACTTGGCACTGCCTGGTATGGATTTATGCTCCTGAGAGACGCAGTTCTCTGCATTTAAGAGAGAGATACGGCACTTTAAGATACTAAAAGGCAATCCAAAAAATAAACAGAATAATCATTAGCTACTGAGAGTTAGAAAACACTCTCAAATTGCAAAATTAATGAGTACTAATTCACTGCATTTTGTAAGCCACAGCTGTTTATAGCTACACAGCAAGTGCAGCATCCCATTATGTGACCAGTGAGAAAAGAGAAGAAATCAAATGTGGTGCCTGTCCTCAGAAGCAGGATATTAATTTTTTTTTAATGAATCTCAGTCACACAGAGGAGAACACAGAATCATAGAATGGCTTGGGTTGGAAAGGACCTTAAGATCATCTAGTTACAACCCCCTGCTATAGACAGGGATGCCTCACACTAGACCATGTCGTCCAAGGCTCTGTCCAACCTGGCCTTGAACACCAACAGGGATGGAACATTCACAGCTTCTTTCAGCACACCGATAGTCTGCAGAAAAAATGGACACCCAACGTGTGCAAGTACCTTCGCTAACTGGAGTAAGAGAAGCAGCAGAGTCACATCTGCACAGTACTTTGGAGACATTATACTTCTTGAAAAACTTAATTAGTTCAGGCAGACAACTTATGCTCATACAGTTATATTGTGCCTTGGTATTCAGCTTCATGTTGTCCAGCACTGCACCCATTGTCTTACAGACATGCAAAGCATGAAAAATACTTGTTCAAGGAAGAAAACAGCATTTCAGTGTCAGCTTTTGAGTCCTCGTTAACCCAAACAACTTGCTCCAATTTGGACAGGTCTGAAATCATTCTAGATCTTGAAAGCCTGCAGAACACCAAGCTGCTACAAATGTTCCTTTGGCTCTAAAAGCAAATGTCTCCTAGGAAGCCAAGGTGCACACCATGGGCAAAATGGGGAGGAAAATAAAGCAGAGTAACAGGGATCCTCCTTCTTATGTTGCACAATTCTGATTTTCCAGATTAAGAATCTTGACTGACTTAAGGGCTTTTGATGGTCAAGTTAAAATAAGTCTGATCCTTCCACTCTGTGTTAAAAGAAAGAATTGTAATTCTCATCCAGAACCTTTCTAAGCACCTGCAAATTTCTAACCAGACTGAAAAACATAAAAGTGAAGAAAAAAAAATTAAATAAAACCCAACTTTTCACATAAGCAGTATCAAAATGCTAGCCTTAAAAATGGGATGTAAACTAAAGCATCTAATGCTGCAAAATCAGCCAATGGTTCTGCTGACTCACCACCATTACCCCTTTTTAGTGAAGACATTCCAAAGCCGTGTAAGAGTATATCTGTTAACACAGCAAGCTGTATTTGATCCAAGCCACTTGAAGGCATTTTAAAGAATAATTATGCACAGTTTTCACTGGGGAAAAAAAGGTAATTTTGTTTGCAATCACATCATCCACATTGACATTTATTTTGCAAACCTTTACATTCAGAGCTAAAGGACTATGGGAAATATAAGGATCGGAATATTTACTATACAAGATGCATATATACACTTTCTCATTACCAGTATGATGAATATATTAGACAAAATAAAAGAGCTTTGGCAGAGATGGAGAACTGTTGGTCTCAGTCAGAACTGACCTTGTGCCTCGTTCTTTAAACATGGCATTTTTGGTTTTATTTTTTTATTGATGACATTTGTTGTAATTCCTTGATGAATTACAGGTCCTTATATTATTAGAACTTTCTTGGAGAAATGAAATGACCAAGTACTAAACAAGGCACAGAAAAGTACAGTCAGAGCTCTCTATGGGTGATAAATCAAAATAGTTTAACTCCGTAAGGCTGAAGCATGAATTAGGATTCCACAGAGAAACACCAAGTCAAGAGCAGGGCTGCAGTGCTGTGCTGTAGGCTGCAGTGCTGTGCTGTAGGCTGCAAGCTCACACTACCCACTTACTTGATGAAGTAGTCTCTTCCATCTCTGTTTGCCGTCATCTCCCATCCATAAGGTGTCCCCTGGTTCAAGCTCCAGGTCCCTGAAGAGTGAGGCCACGCTGAAGACTTGTTCCTGTGGCTGTAGTTTTTGGGGGGAAGAGAGAAAAACAAATAATAAATTAAGGGTCTGTGGTATTTATTCTTCCAATTTACTTGTTTCACATCATTCATTTGGCATCCAAATACTTACACAGTTGTGCAACATGCAGCCAAAACTCAGGCAAGGGAAAACAGGTTAGCAGGTCTGCTTACATTTGTGGTATTCGTCCAGTCAGTGGAAAGGTAAACTCTCATTTCTAACAGTCCTGAATTCAAGCCTTTGCCTGGTAAGTCTGTCATACCCCATCAGTCCCAAATCCAAAATACTAATTTTCAATAGTTTTTAGTACAAGGGACAGGGAGCATTTTCATTCATCACCACCCCCTGCTCAAGTGCCAGCTGTCAGTAAAATTTTAGCAAAAAATTCCAAGAAACTAAACCAAACCAAACCAAACAATGCAGCACATGGCTGCAGATCACACACACGGTGTATGTACTGCATGAGAAGGAACATCAACACCCACTCTCAGTTCTGAGAGGCACATTTCTGCTAAATTGATTCCATACGCAGATGTTTTTGCACTTGATCAATATCCATTAAGCTCTTTCTCCAAATAACTTTTAATAAAGCTGCAGTATCTCTGAGCTTGCACACTGTTGCATACATACACCACTGCTTGAGCATGCTTCTGCTAGTATTCCCAACCCCCAAGCAAGAGCCAAGTCATACCATCTTGAGTAATGGAGTAGCATACACAGCTATGGAACTATAAGAGGGAGAGCTATCAGCACTACCAAGGGACACTATTTCTCCACTAGATCTGAAACATGTTGTGAGGTGCCATCTACTGACCCCATATACAAAAAAGATACAGTTAGCAAGAATCCCCCATAGTTTCCCATAGGAAACCCTAACTTTTTCACTGATATTTTACCCCTCACTTGCAGGAATGAAGCTAGATATTACTGCTCATTCCCACTTCCTGCTGTGGGACTTAGAGGTAGAGAAGGCAAAAGATAAGTCTTTCAGCAATGTTAATCAAGTCATTTAGTCTATATACAATCTGAAAAAGACAGAGCAGGAAAAGGAGGCAGGGCAACCAAAGATGCTAAAGACCAGCCGAGAGTGCATCACAGACAGGCAAAGATGAATTAGTACACAACACTGAATACAATCTGAAACTTAGACATGCAAACCAAAACCACACAAAATAAGAGCACGTTTTGAGCTAGTTGCCTTCTCCCTCTCTGCCTTTTCTTTGCCCATCAAGCATTTCAAGCTTAGCTTTACTTGATAATTTTATTTAAGTTCAAATGCTAGCAAGAAACTTACTAACTTTTTCCTTAGACAGAGATGTAGGAACTTGTTCCTTTACAGAAACAGAGAACAACGTAACCTGACAAACACTCTTGTGAAGAAATAGAATTGGTCTCCATGGACAGCTCAACAATTCATTGCAAATTACTAAACTCAACAAAGTTGTACACAATAAATCTTTTCCAAAAGAAGGAATACATCATTAAAACCAAACTAGTTGCTTTCACCTCCCCCTTTATTTCAAGGATTAATCACTAATGAGACAAGATATGGTGCTTCAAAATACAATTTACATGTAAAGTAGAGCTTTACAATGGAGTGCTAGATATCATCTGATTTACCAATTACATTAAGTACTTGTATCTTCAAGGAATAGAAAAACATTTCTGTTAGCACATTCAAATACTGGTATTTGCCATAAGACAGGGCTTAAATCTAATATTTGAGCATGCTAGAAATCTTATAAAATTACAGTTACTCATGGCTAATGAAACAAACATCAGACCTGCTACATTACTCCAGATAAACACAACAAACTCATTCCTGATCAAAGAAATGAGATAAAAAACAGGCATCTGAGCAAAGAAAACAAATACCTTCAACACATTCTCATGCTGTTTCATGTAAAGTTGAGCTTAAGCATTCCTGTTTCTCCATATGCTTGACAGACGGAGAAAGGGTGGTACCTTCTTTTAGATGGGAGCTGCCCTACAATCTAAGGACAGCTTAACCACATCTAAATAATTCAAGTTACATTTTAGAATATTTGGGATGCTAAATACTGCGGTTAACTAAATAAAGTAGAAAGTAATCTATTTTATCTGGACTATAAAGGCATATCAGTGCATTTAACACTTTTCACTTTAAATGTGTTTCACAAGTTCTGTGCTATAGCTTCTCCGCCTATAAAATGGGTATAGTGACATTTAAATTCCCACATAGAATCATAGAATAGTTAGGATTGGAAAGGACCCCCTGCCATGGGCAGGGACACCTCACACTAAACCATGGCACCCAAGGCTCTCCCCACCCTGGTCTTGAAGACCACCAGGGATGGAGCATTCATAGCTTTCCTGTGCAACCCACTCCAGTGCCTCATACTCTCACAGTAAAAAACTTCCTCCTTATATCCAATCTAAACTTCCCTGTTTAAGTTTTAACCCATTGCCCCTTATCCTATCACTACAGTCCCTATTGAAGAGTCCTTCCCCAGCATCCTTATAGCACTCTTCAGATACTGGAAGGCTGCTATGAGGTCTCCATGCAGCCTTCTCTTCTCCAGGCTGAACATCCCAACTTTCTCAGCCTATCTTCATATGGGAGGTGCTCCAGTCCCCTAATCAGCCTCATGGCCCTCCCCTGAACTTGTTCCAACAGTTCCATGTCCTTTTTATGTTGAGGACATCAGAACTGTACACAATACTCCAGGTGAGAGCAGAGTAGAGGGGCAGGATTACCTTCTTTGATAAAGCACATCTAACTTCTATTATCAGATAACTTGTAGGAGCACAGGTCAGTGATGATGATCAATACTATCCCTCTCTGCATTCAAACTAAGGGCTCATCTTTGCAGGGATTATAATACTAGTGGATTTTAAGTTAAATTTAACTGCCATGAAAGCTATTTGTGAGCCCTTAAAACATTAATGGTGTCAGAATCTTACCATATATGAGCTGGTAATAACTGTCCTACTTAACTACAGGTATGTCTATATCTGATCAGGTCTTCCAGACTTTATGATCAGTGGAGAGGAATTAGCACTTGAGACACTGTATACAGCTACATTAGTTGTGTGCAAATTCAGTGATGTGGCTCCATGGGAAAAAAGAAATACAGAAAGTTTCCTATAGTTGTTGTACAGTCCAAAAATGAACACTCACACCATAACAGCAAATCAAGATTTATACACTCAAAGGTTATTAGTGCTGGTGATTCCCAGCTGCCTGCAAAGTCTGAAAAAAGGAGCAAATGAACTGCATTATTTCTTTTCACCTACATCTATTTGTTAAATACTATTCTGCTTGTCTGCAAGGATTCTGTTCAACAGCCACTTCACAAAGGGCAAAACATGGCAAAGATTAAATATATGCTAGAAAGAATATAAAAGGCTGCAGAAGAAACCATAAGCAGGCCAGGCATTTCACCTGGGGGAAAACACAAAGCCATCTTGGCAGTCTTTAAGTCAAGAGGATGCACTAGTGAGGAAGATCATCAGGCCATAGAAGATTCCAGTTTAAATCCTACCTCCCTGCAGATAATCTTGGATAAATCTCTCAGCTTGTTGGTCGCCATTTGACTTTTCTTTCCCTCACAGGCAAAGGAAGATGAGCACACAAAGACTGCCTAGGTTTCTGGAAGACTTCCACACTTTCAGAGACAGAAAGATGCAGAAAATGGGCTTTCAACCTCAGCAAGTCTGCTTGCAGAGGAGGCACTGGCAAGGCTGTAACTCACTGCTTGCTGTCCATCACCTCCCTGCTAGCTCACAGCAATCAGACCTGCTGCTGGAGTCCCTATCGCTGCTCAGCTCTGAGGTGGTAAAGGTCATCGTGAAAGCCTAGACCAGCTAGACCAGAAAACAGGGCAGCATTACTTACAATATTCCATCAACCTGCTTTTGATAGTCTTGATTCAGAATTATAAAACTTGATCCTCAACTGCTTCACATTGAACAATCAGTTCATTAAATCACCAAAGTAGCGTGAAAAGAAACAGTGTGCCCTACCTTTCAACCGAAAATGCAACAGCTGCATAACAGTGAACATCGTCAGGTCAGTCTTTTTTCTGACCTTTGCTTGAGGCATGACTGAAACAGGAGTTCACAGGAGTTCTCCTGTACTGTATCAGCAGTATGTCACTTATGCGATATGCAGAACGTACTCAGCATAAACTATGGTACAAACAAAAAGTGAAAGTATGTAATGGTATCGACCTCTTTTTCAAAGATCAAAGGTAGAACAGTTTGAATTTTTTAAAGCATACTGTTAGATCCTAATGTCCAGAGCAGTTTAGATAGTGTTAAAGTCGAGAGCAGAAAACAACACCATTCTTTTTTTTTTTAAATACCAAAAAATAAAACATTTAAATTTTTTAGTAAATTCAGTTTAAAAAAAAAACACAACAGTATCTCTAGAGTCAGAAAATAAGCATGCAACATTGCCCAAATCTTATCTTTTTAACCAGAGACTAGAGAATCCTCTCAACAGGTCTTTGCTACAAGAAATCTGGATAGACATATTAATTGTACCACCTCTATAGCCCAAGCCTGTAAATTTTATTATAAATGAACTGGTAGAAATGAAGTTCCCAGGCTGTAATTTTAAACCAGCATAAACTGGCACTGACATAAAAACATCATTTCCGTCCTCCCAGTATCAGACAGTCCTACTTAAGCAACATCTTAGTTGCTCCTGTGCCAATGGAAGTAAACCGGTTCACTGCGGCAATGGAGGCACGGACTCTAGTTGTGGTGAAACCGAAATCATTTATTGAGCGAGCTTACAGGCTTTTTATAGACCCCTGCCTAGCGGTTAGTAATTGTTAGTATCAGTTAGTTTCTTTTCAGTATTTTTTGAAACATCATACGCTTTTCCCAGCCAATGACATTACTGATCACGCACCTTTTCAACCAATCACATTATTGTCCACACGCCTTTGCTTGAACAACTTAATTGTACCCAGATGAATAAGCACATTTTTCTGTTACCACTTTCTGCTACATTATTACTTTCCATTTTCCTTAAAGACATGGTTTTTTGTCCCCTCAGTCCACATTAGAGACTTTCATTACTCCTGGGAAAGTCCGGGGTACAACATTACACCTTTTTCTTCAGTAACGTCTTTGTTTCAATATCTACAGTTCTTGGAGATTACCTCGGTGTTCTAATTTCGATTCCTCTTGACTACCATGGTATGCAGCTGATGAGGGTCAGGATGTTCGTGCTCTCATCCAGGTCTGCTGGAGCAGCTTCTTCTGCAACATTCCCCACAGTTCACTTTAAAACTAGCACCTGTTTTTATCATTCAGATTAATCTCTGCCTACTCCATGGCCTCACAGATGGCCACATGGCAACAAAAATGAAGGGCAAGACAAAACCCACTTGTTTCAGGTAGTCCTCAGGCAAAGGCAAGACAGAAAGCCCTAGACTCAATTGGAATGCCCCAACTGTATTTAGCATATTTAGTGTCTACTCGGGCATAACACTCAGTACACAGGATTAGTATGCCCACCCCAAAAATGAACTTCACATTTACATTTATCCTTCTGCATAGACAAGGGACGCCGAAGTCCTCATTTCCTTAGAAATGATGTTGGGCACTAACCTGGGAGATCTGCCATACCACTGGGGAAGTCTTTAACCCCTTGCCCAAGAACCCCAGCCTGCACTTTGCTGACAGATTTAAAAAAGCAATAAAAAGTAGGAGCAAACTTGAAACCCTCCAATTCTTTTTTTCCAAATAATTTGAAGAAGGAAAAAGATGGTTAGCCTTGGTCATAACAACCTTCCTTCCTTCTTCCTGCAATGCTTTACTTAGTGGTAAGGGGAGGCACTTTATTTTTGTGTTTGGTTTTTGGTAGCTCTCATTCCATGGTTATCTCATTTGCTGATTGACACTGGCATAACAAAGGTATCCATCTGCATTCTCATGGCTGCCTGTAACTTTGTGTTTGATGCCCTCTCACTCTTACACTGGTGAGCAATTTTTCCTGTTTTACTTTCTCCATACCACCTATAATTCAGTAGCTCTCTAACATATCTCACCATCAACCCCAATAGTCTCCATGGCAGACTAAGGAGTCCTGACCTATACAACTCTTTCTTGCACACAGAATTTCACAGGCTTGATTGTTCTTAATGTCTTTCTCTGATATCAATCCAGTCGTGTGTCTCTTTCAAGACAGGAGTTTGGGCTTGCCCTCAGGTTACCACTTATACCAATGGGCTGCCTCTTTTGTAGAAATCCAGAAGATACCACAACATGCAGTTGAAAACATTCTCTGGCATGCAGGCTCTTGATGAAGAGCTAGAGATTTAGCTCTGTTCCTAAGTAGACATCTGAATCAGCAAGCTTTCTATCCATATTAACTACCTGTCCATCAAGTGCAGTTTGGAGCTTTGACATCTCATTCCATGTAGACACCAAAATTCGAATTTCAAGCACATTAATCTGGAGATGAATCTTATATCACCCGCATAAGAACCCTTTGCAACAAATAGTGAGCCCTTATATTTAAATTGCTGTATAATGTAATAAAATTAGCATTTTTTATCATTTATTCCTCATACAATAAATAATCCATCTCCAACAGATCATAAAAGGAAGACGTTCTGAACAAAGGCCACGTTGCACTCCCAAAAGTTGATTACGAAGGAAACTGGGCTCCACAGCACCCCCTGGGAGAAGTGTAGACACAACAATCCCTAGGAGGTACCCAGAGGAGCATCAGAGGCATAACATTTTGTAGTGCTAGTTTGTAAAAGTAAGAACACCACACTTCAAGTATCTGCAGGGCATGTCTACCTGGGAGTAACAAACATGCTCATGACACAAGTGGAGTTCAGTAACAGTCTCTCTATGATATTTAATCTTCCTCTGCCTCAGGAATAGAAACCTGCTTTCTGTATCCAGTTCTCACCCTCTCCTGTCCCAGAAGACTACTGCACTAAGCTTACCTTCATCCTAGCATTTTAACTTTAAGAAATGAGAAAGTGAAAGTTTTAAAGACTTTGTAGCTATACTATCAAGATCAGTCATCATACCCTGCTACTGAAACTCTCCTGAGAGGCACTGTACAAGGGGACAGATATGATGGACAGTAATTTCAGGATCCAAGATCAAGGACACTGAAAGGCCTGTTGTCTCTGCACAGATGAGTCCTATAGGCCCCTGCAGAAGTAGTTGTACCAGAAGCACAAAAGAAGAAAATGAATGGCCCAAGACACACTCCACCGTACTAAAAAAAATAAATAAAATAATTCACTGGGCCTCCTATACTGGGTTTCTTATTACTAAAGTACAGGATAGAAGCCTAATGACTTCAGATAACTGCAGTCAGAGACCTGTCCATCACAATAAACTTGCAACACAGCCATGCTCTAGGCAAAGGTAGAATAACGTTGCACTACCTTTCAGGCTTGTCTTGAATTTTCTCCCTGGATCATGCATCATCAGGAAACACAAACTCTATTCAAAAAAACAAACAAGCCCCTTTCCAATACCTTCTATTAGCTTTTTCTGTTTTCCTAGTAAGGCCTATGAATAAATCCAGGCTGACTTGTGACAGTTGTTCAGAAACTGTCTCTAGCTGAGAGTTTGACTTTCTTAGGTAGTAACTACTCCCAGACTCTGGCTGGAGCAAATAGCTCCACACTTCCCCCCCCCCCCCATCTTCCACCACAGATGATCTCGATTATTCACAATTTCACAATGTACCACTCTTCAAGTTGTGTCAGGGGAGGTTTAGATTGGATATTAGGAAAAAAATATTCACCAAAAGGGATGTCAAGCATTGGAACAGGCTACCAGGCTGAGTCACCATCCCTGGAGGAATTTAAAAGACATGTAGATGTGGTGCTTAGGGACATGACTTAGTAGTTGATGTGGCAGTACTAAGAATAACAGCTGGACTCATGATCTTAACGGTCTTTTCCAACCTACATGGTTCAATGATTTATTCTTATTCCAAACCAACAATGATCCTAATGGCTCCACCCAACCTTTAAATCCTTCAGTGAAGCAGTAAAAAAACCCCAACCAAAAAAACCCAAAAAAACAAAAAACAAACAACAAAAAAACAAGTACAACTCAAAACTTCATACTGAACTCCTCCAAGCCAGTTTACAATACAGTGGAGGAGATAGATTTCTATAAATCCTGTCAGCCTATTTTTATCACAGACTACATTAGCTTCCATTTCCTCAGTGCCTGAAACTGAGATTTCTAAATGGCAGCCTATGCCTGGGTTGAGAACAGGAGGCACTCCAATGAATTCCTCCTCCACCAGTCATTGCTGCTGCTGCCAATCAGGAGATAATGACAGCCCATGGCTGTGTAACTGGTCTGAAAGGTAGGGGATTGCTTCTACCAGGAATCCTCCAGCTGCCATGAGGAAGGCCCTGATAGTGCTCCCCTGACAGACAAGAAGGGGAATACAGCTGCCCATTGCATGGCGCAGGGAAGGGACAATTCCACATGACCAGAAAAGTCCCCTCATCAGCTCCCACCACTTCAGCATCAATTCCACACTCCCATTTGGATCACAGGCCAGAACAAAACCAGTGGCTGTACAAAATGTACACTGTACCCACTACGTGACTTGCTATATGAATAATGGCTCCTTTTAATCTCAAAGTACAACATAATGTTACTTTCTCACAAGTTTTGTACTAAGGGTATACACGCAGACCATCTTTGACCATGTATGTTCCACAATTGCTCTTTTGCTTTCTCCCACTGTTCCACTTCCTGTGGCCAAAGATGGGAATACGCAGCAAGTACCTATGGCCCCTGGTTTTGCCTTCAGCTAGGTAAACAGCCTCTCAGCTTTGAGTGGTGGCTCCCCAGGTTGCCACCATTGTCTACTAGGGTCTCAGATCTAAAAATCTTAGAGTACAAAGTAACAAAAGTACAGACAGCACACTAGAACAAGGGATGAACAAATCGTGTGGTAATGCTGGTTTGCTCCAAGTGCTAACAACCTCTGTGTGCCTTGGTAAAGGGACAAGGTGAAGGTCTTGTAATTTCCTGAGGCACCCTTCCTATTCTGGGATGCTCACTTTCTGGTCTCATATTCCACAATCAGTTTTAAACTCATCACTGCTGTCCAATAAACGCACTTTCACATCTGTTGCTTGTTTTGTTGTGGCATTTTTATGTTGTTGATGGTATTGGTTGGTTGGTTTTGTGTTTTTAAATATCTGATACAGGTCACATCTGCCATTTCCCTCTCATCCTCTCCCTCTGTTACATTTCCATTAGTATTAAAGATGTGCCCCCATTTCATAGAAAACAAAAGTCTCCATTATATTTCCTTTTAGACTGCCAGGACTTTTCATTTAAAGCACACTGACCCCATTAGAGATTCAAAGTCCTGAAGGAATTACTTTCCCCTTCAGAATCTTGTATTGCAAAAGCCAGAAAGTACCCAAACCAGCAAATAATGTTTGGGACTTGGATGACTGTAAAAGGCTTTTTCAGCTTGGATGACTGTAAAAGGCTTTCTGTTTTTTACGATGCATCAGCTTTATGCTGGCGTGCACTGAAAGTGTCTCTAAAAACTGATGTGCGCAAGATGGTTTATTTCTCTTTTAATGGGGCTTTTGAACTTAGGCTTTCTCAGGTTTACTAAGTATTTCAGGATCAAAAAAGCCTAAACCAAAACAAGTATATGAAGCATATTTGTCTCTCTCATTTATTAAATGGATAATTAGCATTTCTTTCTGAATTATCTAGGAAACTTTTTGAAATGGCTTTCTTTTCTCTCAGACTAGTACATGTTAGAAAAGCTTACCGTATCATAGCTAGCTTCCCCCTACAACAGACACCAAACTAATTCTTCATAAAATGCAATGCTCAGCAGCTATTTCTGACAAAAATCACAACTATTATCTGATGCTGAATTTTACCCTACATAAGATTTTAATGTTTGGTTGGTTGGTTGGTTGGTTGTGCTTTAAAGTGTTGTTACCTCTATATTCTCTGAATATTTGTCCTCTTACCAGTTTTCCAGTAAAGTGCAACCATGATTCATTGTTAAGTTCCAGTGAGTAGTACAGAAGTCTTGCCATTTCTGCCATACGGAAAAAGAGTTTCGTAATACCTGCAATAGGTATGTTGTCTAGCTCATTGACTGCACTGTTACTAATAATAAGATTTTATGGCAATATAGAGTACTGGAAAAACAATGCTGTAAATCTCAATCATATTTTAGATAAAAGTAACAGTTTATCGTATACTTTCTTGCTACCTATTAAACAGCTGTTCATTTTATGCCATAAAAATTTGAGGTGCATGTATTCATTAAAATCCAACTGTGCACACTGCATTTCGAAAAGCAAAAGGAAATCTCACTTTTGTGCACAAAAAATTTTGTATTTTTTTCGGTACCCTGATATGAATACAACCTGCCTGGTGTGAGCTGACAAATCCTGTATAATCACACAAGAAAAAGTAGCTCAGAAAATTTTCAAGCACTTCTTGAGATATGATTTTTATGGGAACTTCCTATCTCTATAAAGATATCACCCACATTTCAGGACTGCAGTCACTCAAAAATTCTTCACACTGTGCTCCTTCTGTATGGTGCCATTTTAGCCCGTAGGTGAGGGAAGTTGCATCAGAAGGATGCAGTGAATGAGGACTAAATTGCCGAAAAGGAAATAAAATTGCTTTTCTAAAGCTGAATTTAAGCCTAAATTCCTACTGCTTGATTTTGGCAGCAATTCTTACTAGGTCTCAAGATGAACTCCATCAACAAAACGGTAGAACAAAAAAATCTGACCAAGTCTTAATTAAGAGAGAAGTACTGCTGAGAGAAAACACCAACGTATATTTACAAGTTCTTCTGATTTCAACTACGAATTATTGTCCTCCCTTTCAATTTCTTGTGAAATAAAAAGAAATGGTCAAAAAATTAAATAATGGCTGCCTATCTTAAACCTATTTTGTAACTGAAATAAAACTAATTCTGTCCTCTTAATTTTGGACAAAAAAAGAAAAAAACTATTTATTTTCCCTACTCAGAAGTTAGTCAATAATATGAAGCAACACTGCCCAGTGATTTAAAAAACTGCTCCAAAAGCTCAAGAGACTTCTTACAAGATACATTTGGTGACCTTGAAATGAATTGAAGCCAGTGATAACTGTCTAGATCTGTTTTCCACAAACCTTTAAAATCAATATTTAGAAAAATTATCTAAACATTTTCAGAAGAAAAGAATAAGGTATTAATCAACCAGTACAGGGATTAGCCTTTATCAAGTCCATTCATCAGAAATCTCAATACCAAAGTAAACAGTCTGCTATATTTAAGTCTATTTCAAATAATATATGTAAGCACATAATTGTAGTTCAAGGTACTTTGTTCTGCTTTCTAGATGAAAATGTCTCAATACTGTACTTGGCTTTAAGTCAAAATTCTCAAAACTGGGAATATATGGACAAATATTCATCCCCCCTGTTAAAAGCTCAACCATACCATGTACTTTTCTACACTTCACTCCCAGTTACAAAAATTTCAGAAAAGGACCACATAAAACTTGTGCTGGCAATATCTTCATATTCTTCAAACATCTGCAGAAAAGCCTGTATTTCTACCGTTATCATGCTAAAAGGTTGTGTTTGAAGTTTTTTTCTTCTTTTCTTTTGAGTTCCTTTGTAATTTTCCATTAAGGAAATTATGGGTTATGTAGTAACCTACTAAGAAATAATGTAAGTAAAGGGCTCTTTGTGTAACAGTCAGAAGTTTTCACCAGTGGTGAGAAGCCTTCATCCAGATTTGAAGTTATTTAAAGCACTCTGAACATAAACTCACTTATGAAACCAAGGAAATTTGAAGCAGTTCCATTCTTAGGAAACCACCAACACTTTGCACGTTCTGTCACATCAAGGCACATGTAAAACCTTAAGAAATGAGAAAGAACAATTTTAATTTTTTTTCAACTTCTTTCTTAGCCTTAACGACTGCATGAATTTCGAGCCAACAAAACTGAACCAAAACGTTGTGTTTCAGATGTACTTTAAGGACTTCCATACTTATTAAGGGCCAAGTGCGCTATTTAACTATGTGTACCAACAGAATGTAAGAAAAAAGGTGCCTTAAAAACTATGTTTTGTAACTTACTGAACATGTGAATGGAAGCTGTGCAGATGCAAGTCAAAAATGGAGAGAAGTAATTTCAGAGCACTAGCCCCTTGAACACATCCCAGGCCATACCACAGAGGAGCTTAGAATGAGGTGCGTAAAACATCAGTCCATAAGTGACAGACCCAGTTTCCCATGCCATTTGATCTACACAAAAGCTCAAGAATTCATATCAGTCTTTCTTCCCTGCATTCTCCACTGGGTAACACCAATGCCAATTGGTGCTGTAGTTTCCTGAAATTCCAACAAAATTACTGATTTCCGTGGAAAAAGAGGAAAGTTGCAAAGGAAAGACAGGAAGGAAAGGAAGAAATTTCTTGGTTACAACTGGTTTTCAAAAAAGAAAAACAAAACCAGGGAAAGCTTTAACATTTGACAAGAACCCCATAGCCTACCACAAGGTGTAGCAGTAGCACTAACCTTATCCATCATCTTAGAATCACTTTCTCCAAGTTTTTACGGTTTACAATACAGTGAGGTCACACAATTTTCAATGATGCTTTCAAATGGCTGCTTAAACTAAAGAGAAACAAAAAAGGTGTATCTTTAAGTCAATTCACATGGCTGCACCATTTCCTTTTGTTTGCCTTTAACATTAGCAGCAAGGCTTAGAGTTTAACTTGAATGTCACTTCTAATAGCTGCCCAGAACCAATGGGCCCATTGCCCATTTTCATCTTACACAATCAACAGCAAAAGCTCTTGCTGAGCTCTAAGGCAGCAGTGCTCATGCTCCATCAGCAGGCTACCAACCTGCGTGTGTCACAGGATCACAGGACAACTCCATTTGGAAGGGACCTCAGGAGGTTATCTGCTCCAATCTCCCTCACAAAGCATTTCAGCACACTTCACATAAAAAATATGAAAAATAGGAATTATACTGCAAACTAAGTTTCCTAGAGTTAATTTTATATATTTGGACTGTATTACTCAATTATTAAACAAAAGACAGAGAGTAATGTTCTTATTCTATTCTTTGCCGTTCTTTGGCCTGTACCCTTGTTCTTTGCATATCAGTATTTCCTAATTCAGTGATTTTTAAAGATAAAATCTGTGAAACAAAACCCTGTAATGTTATAGAATCATAGAATCATAGAATAGTTAGGGTTGGAAAAGACCTTAAGATCATCAAGTTCCAACCCCCCTGCCATGGGCAGGGACACCTCGCTCTAAACCATATCACCCAAGGCCTCATCCAACCTGGCCTTGAACACTGCCAGGGATGGAGCATTCACAACCTCCTTGGGCAAGCTATTCCAGTGCCTCACCACCCTCACAGGAAAGAATTTTCTCCTTATATCCAATCTAAACTTCCCCTGTTTAAGTTTTAACCCATTACCCCTTGTCCTATCACTACAGTCCCTAATGAAGAGTCCCTCCCCAGCATTCCTATAGGCCCCCTTCAGATACTGGAAGGCTGCTATGAGGTCTCCACGCAGCCGTCTCTTCAGGCTATGTTACTACATTATGTTAAGTGTAGTTAACTTCTTTAATTTGATTTATTGCATGAAAAACATTCTGAAGTTAGATAGTACTTTTAGAACTAGAAGAGAAAACATAAGTGTGAGATCTTCTTGCATAGGAAGCTCTTGGGATACTAAGGTTCCAGCCATCTAAATCCCTAGTGATATTAAGCTATCTGGTCAATACCATAAGCTATTGGATAAATGGACTCATAATCCTGCAATAATAGGTTCTTAAAAATTAAGCAACACAAAAACCTCATAAACTAAATCTTTCCTCCTTCAATTTACATAAATCCTTGGTTATATATTACGGTAGAAGCATGGGTACATACACTTGCATACTTCCCAGAAAGCTGCAACAGCATTGCCACTGTGACAGCTACTAGAAAGCCCCCAAAAGACTCTCAGCTATCCGCAAGTGATAGCTACAGAAAATGATACAGACACAAGTACAGCAGGTTCAGCTAACCTACTTACAGCTGCTGACAAGCAGCTTCCTAAAGATCTTGCTGCAGAAAAATGAAAGTTTCCCTGCAGTCAGAAAATTAGAGAGACTCTGGGACTTGACACAGGTTTAATAGTGTTCCATGACACAAGGTTGTAGGGCTTCTTGATGTTTTCCTATAGTAATAAAGATTAATCTGTTTGCAGATTTTAACTGCATGTTCCAACCTAGGAGTGCACCAACACACATATTTTGATGCAATTTAGCTCTTTGAAATGATGCATTATCTAAATTTGCAGTTCTTAGAGCTTGCCAATAACTGCATTGCTAACAGGAATGAGTCACCTAGCTAGCTCTACCCTTTACTGCATTTCCCTTTTGCTGTTAAAAGAGTGTCACACATGTGGGTTTAATCCATTTATAAGGCAATACATGCATTGTTCCAGCGATTATTGTATTGTCTCCCAATAACTTCACAACATATTCTGCAAACTGCCCCCCTCGAGTATGCCAGAGACACGGTTCAGTGAATTGGTCAAAACCTCAGCATCAGATGTATTGTTTCAGACTTTCTGACATGTTCTCAGCACAGAAGATATTCTGGAACTAGTCAGCTATGGGTTTAAAGATTATTCAGTGAGAAGATGTGATTTGTAAAATAAAACAATGTGTCATCATCTTGAGTTGCAAGAAGGAAAAAAAGAAGGGGAAAAAAAGATAAAATGAAGGAAAATGTACAAATTAAAAAAGATGATGAATACAAAACCTAGGAACCTCTGGGAAGAGGGCTGCCCTGTGCAATAGAGCAAAGGGTGAAGCCCTGACAGAAGAAGGGCTAAAGAAGAGATGACCCATGCCAGGCTGGAAGGAGGCTTGAGGTGCACATGATACAGGAGCTCATTTTAGCCAAGGAAGAAGAAAAAATACGAATGGACACTGATGGTCAGACCCAGGTTGGCTTGAACCAAGCCTTCTCATCACGTCCATTATAGGTGGCAGCAGCAGATCTTGGGGAAGAAGTAACTATCATTTCAAACCAGTTTTTCCCCCAGCTGTGGTTATTAAATGAGTTGATGTCTTCTTTCACAGAAGTTATAGATAACAGATCATCCTTTTGTTTTTTTGTTGCACAAACATATCTTACTTGAGACTCCAGAGAGAAGCAACTGAGAAAACCCTTACGAAGTTTGATTCGAGTCACACAGGCACTAATTCTTACCCTTTTGCACTGCTGTCTCCACTGATGCAAACCCATCTAGATTCCTTCCCTGTCAGAATAAAGTAAATCTCTCATGCTAGCCTAAGGACTTGTCTGGCAGCAAGACCAATTTCAAGCAGCCTGGAAGAAACTGAGTTCTGTGCTGCTTTGGCCATGGGGATGCACTACTGGATTCCTGCAGTAGCCATCCCCCTAGTTTTCAGCCACCTGGCAAACCACAGGAGTCCCATGTCCCATGGGGAAGTCCAGAGGCATGGCAGAGCCTGCCTGGGATGGGTACCAAGCACTACCATTTCATGTAGAGCAGCCTTTGCTGGCAAGCATTAGATCAAGTAGGAAGTCAGCAGGCTGATTTTATCACTCACAACTCTATCATACTTAGAATCATACAACCACAGGATGGTTAGGGTTAGAAAGGACCTTAAGATTATCTAGTTCCAAACCCCTGCCATGGGCAGGGACACCTCACACTAAACCATGGCACCCAAGGCTCTCTCCAACCTGGCCTTGAACACTGCCAGGGATGGAGCATTCACAGCTTTCCTGTGCAACCCATTCCAGTGCCTCACCACCCTTACAGTAAAAATCTTCCTCCTTATACCCAATCTAAACTTCCCCTGTTTAAGTTTTAACCCATTACCCCTTGTCCTATCACTACAGTCCCTAATGAAGAGTTCTTCTCCAGCACCCCTATAAGCCCCCTTCAGATACTGGAAGGCTGCTATGAGGTCTCCATGCAGCCTTCTCTTCTCCTGGCTGAACAGCCCCAACTTTCTCAGTCTATCCTCATATGGGAGGTGCTCCAGTTCCCTGATCATCCTCGTGGCCCTCCTCTGGACTTGTTCCAACAGATCCATGTCCTTTTTATGTTGAGGACACCAGAACTGCACACAGTACTCCAAGTGAGGTCTCAGAAGAGCAGAGTAGAGGGGCAGGATCACCTCCTTTGACCTGCTGGTCACACTCCTTTTGATGCAGCCCAGGATACGGTTGGCTTTCTGGGCTGCCAACGCACACTGAAGCTGGGTCATATTAAGTTTCTCATTGACCAACACCCCCAAGTCCTCCTCTGCAGGGCTGCTCTGAATCTCTTCTCTACCCAACCTGTAGCTGTGTCTGGGGTTGCTCTGACCCAGGTGTAGGACCTTGCACTTGGCATGGTTAAACTTCATGAGGTTGGCATCAACCCACCTCACAAGCATGCCAAGGTCCCTCTGGATGGCATTCCTTCCCTCCAGCGTATCAACCGAACCACACAGCTTACTGTCATTGGCTTTACAGAGCTATTTTTATTTCTTCAATGTATTAATTCTCCCACCCATTTTCTGAAGCACAGAGCCAGAACTTGACAGCTTACTTACTGTAAAGACATCAGAAATGTTATATGCGTTCACAAGGGCCTAGTTATTTATAAAACAGGCAAAAAAAAAGAGCCTGGGAACACGAGCTATTCACTGTGGCAATTTTTATATTTGTACTGAAGCTCACCTAAACCATTAGATGCCTCAGTATCCTTAAAAACCTGTTTGCAATAATTTAGAAAGATAAATAAAAGTTTAAAACAACCTAGGTCCAGTTTTTATAAACACGTTGCTATGTTTTAGTAACGAAACCAGGTTTGATATTTTTAAAACAAATTAGTATGTCAACAAATACTCTACTGTTAAATTATTTAATTCTATTTCAATGGTCTTACCTTAACACATTCAAATCTTCAATTTAGCACCAACCACAACAGAAGAATAAATATAGATATGCCTAGCTTTTCAAAATTAAAGTTGCTATTCTAATTTATAGTTTAAATAAGTGGATTATATTCTGCTCTCAAATGACAGGATTTTGTTTTAAAATTCACATCATAGGACAGTACTCACAATGAGAACTACAACTTCACAACACAATTACTGAAGATATAGGGAAATTCTAATCCCATGCAAGGTGGTGGAAATCTTCCTGCTGACTTCAGTGAGATCAGGTTTTCATCCCTGGAGTATGACGGATGACAAACACTGCTATGTAACTCTGTGGAGCTACTGAACTCCTCTGCACAACTGGTCTTCTGGTCTTCCCCAGCAGGAAGGTTTCTGAAGCTCATGACAGGTATGTGCTGAGACAGCAGGCACTGGAGTGCAGCACATGCCCAGAAATGTTTCTGTCTACATTAGTATCTCACTCAGCGTAAAATTAGCTCCACAGAATTGACAGCACAAAGAAACAATACAGGGTGGTTTGAATGGCAAATATTTGCAGACTGTCAAGTTGGATTGCAACAGCATTAAGTCTACTGCTGGGTTAGACATAGTTGATTCAGAGTCCTGAAGCCATGAAGTTGATTTGCTTCATGTATAAAAAGTATGTTCATTCTTAATCAGTTAAAAAGACTTATCTGTAAGGATATACTTTTTCTTTCTTGTTCCACCTCCCCCAAAGTAAATATTTAAGAGAGAGTTCAGAAAATAAACTTGTTTTCTTAAGTCATCCCAAGGCAATTTTTCCTTTCATCAGCTCTGTCAGTGCAGGCAGATACGTAGGAATTTTTGAAATCCAAAAAGGCAGAAAGCAATGTTTTTCAAACTGGTCTTTGTGATCTACAAGCATTAATAGGAACATTTTGATGCCTACAAATTTACAGAAACACTGTGCGAGATTGTGCTTACCATCCTGCCGAAATATGTAACCATCATTTATTTGCCTATTTTTCTGTCAAATACTGTATTTGCAGAATCATTTTAAAGTCTTTAATCATTTAATGAGCAACTGATGAATATGCATATCCAGCTGTATGTAAAAAGCAGGAAAGGAAGACATGCAAATCTACATATACATGCATGAAGTATACATGCATGAAGTATTGCAAATACTCATCTTGCAAAGTACTTTGCTTTCCCACCACACTTCATGTATATGTATGTTTGTAGCTTTCCACTTCCAACATTCTTCTTCCCAATGTTATTATTTTAAAGCTAGAACTCATGATTTTATTACAATTTTGTCTTTCAATTAGGCTTCCTGGAATCTTCCTTTTTAATGATAGCTTCTGTTCTGATGTAAAAAGTTTTCTGGCCTCAAAGCAAAGGAAACTTTTTAACTATGAAATGCCATGGCAGAAGAGGACTTGTACAGTAACTTTTAAACCAGTGCTATTAATGACAGATCTGACAAACTTTTAATTGCCTCACCATATTAATTTTTATCCACATTAAAAAAAAAAAAAAACAAAAAAAAAAAACAAAACTACATCTACTGCCCCAAATCAGAAACTTAAAAAAAAAAAAAATCATTAAAAGAATTCCTTCCAAATTTCATTTACTAATAGTCAGAAAATGAAACACGCTGTTCATTTTCATAAAAGCTGCAAGTGATCTGACAACAATTTTAGCTCTTCCTAATGCAGCCCATGATGCCAGCGGCTTTCTTGGCCACAAGGACACCATGTTAACTCATGGACAAGTTGCCCACCAGGACCCCCAGGTCCCTCCCTACACAGCTATTTCCAGCAGGTCAGTCCCCAGCCTGTGCTGGTCCCTGGGGTTATTCCTCCCCAGGTGAAGGACCCTGCACTTGCCTTTGCTGAATTTCAAAAGGTTTCTCTTTGCCCATCCTTCCAGCCTGTCTAGATCCTTCTGAATGACAGCACAGCACTGTGGGGGATCAGACACATCTCCCAGTTTTATATGATCAGCAAACTTGCTGAGGAGGCAGTCTGTCTCTTCATCCAAGTCACTGATGAGCACTGAGGCCAGTACTGACCCTTGGGAGACACCGCTAGTTACAGGTCTCCATCTGTGCCACTGATCACAGCCCTCTGAGACCTGCCATTCAGCCAGTCCTCAATCATGTCTCTGCTTCCTTCCAGCTTCCCTTCCTCCCTGGCAGAGCATGAGACTCATAAAGTCCCTGGTCAGACTAAATATTTGAGCAGTAACTAAAAACATCAGTGTTATTAGCACTGTTCCCAGGCTGAAAGTCAAAACCACAGCACTGCACCAGCTATAAAGGAGAAAAATGACTGCTACTGCTGAACCCAGGACACCACCTCATCATCCACTTGTCTAGTCCATACTTCCCCTGCTTACCTATGAGGATGTAATGGGAGATGGTGTTGAAAGCCTTACTGAAATCGAGGTATACATCAGTTTTCTCTACCACATGAGGGCAAAATACAAGCTACCTTGAAATACAAGCAAGATCCCTGACCCTCTTAAGTAATAACTTGTCTGTATCTAACCCTTTAAAGTGTAACTTTTAAAAGAAACCTATTTGTGCCTACTTCTTTTGTAAATCTCCATGGACTCTCCTTCATTTCCCTGTAGCAGACTTCTTACAGCTGCTCCCTTTTGTTCCTATTCAAAAAACCACCTTGATTTCTTTTCAGATGCCATAGCACAGACTTCTACGTTTATTCTTTAACCACACAATACAGGATTCAAAAAGTAAATCTGATCAGCTTGCAGTATAGGACAGTGTCATGTTGATGTGATTCTCCCTCAGACATAGTTTAAAAATCTAGATCTCAGAATTTGACTTCTGATTAATTTCTCTCAGAACTTTTGCCAGTCAATCTCACTGGTAATGCCTGTTCGTGATGAGTATGTAACTAAACAGCTAATGTAAGGGACATGAGAGTACTTTATTCAGGATTTTATTAAGTGGGAACAACAACATTTTGTAACTGGGGCCTGTTTAGCATCCCATTGCCATATCAAGAGGCAAAGGTGACTCAAAATGCCCCAATGACAAAAAGCACCACTCTTCAGGAGCAGGTAACCTTTGCAACCATGCCTTGAAGTACTAACTCAATCCTCGGAACTCACTCACACTTTACACTTCTGGTTTTGCATGGCTGCAGAGCTCCACAGTTTCTCTGCTATCATTTCTCTGCACCCTGACCACCACCTGCCATGAAACATGGCAAAGCTGACAATAGCCTTCCTTCAGTTCCATCCTTCTGATGTAGCCATGAGAAAGTCCAAATCCCAAGAGCCTGTCTCCAGGGAGGGCAAACCATGATGGTCCTCCAGACCTCTTCCTTCCTTCTCCAACAGGCTGAGCAAAAGCTCCTGTGTCACAAGCCCAGCTAGGTGACAACAGCTGTGGGAGGCATGGGCTGAGAGTGGAAAAGCAGTGGTGTGGGGCATGAGTGGGAAGCTTCAGCCTTGCTCTGAAAGTGCAAGAGCTTCACTTAAGTGACCTGAATTTTCCTCCATAAAAAAGCCGAATGTGAGTTTGCGTTCAGCAGCATTGGGTATAAATGACACTAAAATACACCCTCCCCTCCTGCCCCAGCTCTGGTCTCTGGGTCGCCATGCTCTGTTAAGGATGTGTGGGTTGGGCATTTGTGCTTAAGCACAGGGGCAGCCACTGAACTGAAATGTTGGTTGTCCTCACCATCTAGCCCTGAGCCCCATTAGTAAGTTTTGAACTGTCTTTACTGCGGCAAAAGTTGTTCCCTTGCTGCCAGCCCTTGGGGGCTGCCTCCCTCGAGCAGACATAAGATGCCGCAGTTAGACCTGGCACAGCCTGTTACAGCTTCCACATAGGGACTGCCCTAAATCAATCACAAAAAATGTCACCAGCTAAGAGATCAAACCTCCATATTGCTTGCTACAGCACACTCGCTTTTATCTCTTAAAAAGTGGATGATGCCAACTTCCCTTCAGTCCCATCTCCCAGTTCCGCAGGATTTTATGAAACTCTTCTGGTTTTCTTTTGTTGTTGCTGCTGTTGCATTTTCCTCCACCTTCTCCCCACCAAAAACCTCTGGGAAGGCAGCCATCACACTCTTCCAAGGTTTGCTTTTTATAACTGCTCTACTTCCTTTCATATTTTGTTTTCTGTGTGCATCTTTGCGCACACCACCTGTATCTTCATTAATATTTACTCTCTGTTGAGGAGAAAAGCGCTTCTCAATTTACTGGCATGTGCTTTGCTGCACACAGAGTCATAAAACACTGTCTTTCTCATTCAAACAATGTAAACTTAATCTGACACCAAATTTCCCTTGCCAGCCCCCTACGTCTTCCGTTACTTGCTCAGTGCACAAAACAATTTGCAGTCGCACAGATCCATAACGCAATGATCCTAGAGTATATTTCTTGGCTCCCTCAACCACCTTCCTTTTCCCTCCTCCAAGTAGCCTGACTACCATGAACTCTGAAGAGCTGGGGAGCTCAGTACTCCCTGCCCCTTACTGCAGCCAGCCTGGAGAGCTGCAAAACAGGGCAACTTCCACACCACCTTTCTCACTGTGGAGATGCACAGTCCCTTCCCTCGAGAAGCAGCAGTAAAGGGGGATAAGCAGGGAAAAGGCACATTATTTCCAAGCACAACTCTTTCCCTAGCCGCCCAAGGCACTGAAGCTAAACACTTCCACTAAATACAAGTAGCAGGCATGCAGGCACAGTCTTGCTCTGTTTATGTGCTTTATGAAGCTCTTCTTTTCTACTGCAATTTTGGCTTCTTTGATAATTGCTTTTATTTAAACTGATTTCTCCCTTCTTACCACATTAATCATATTTGACTCTTCATCTCCTCTTCTACTGACTCCCCACATAGCAGGAACCAAGCACACATTTTTTTCACTATGCTTTGCTTGCCCGGGGAGAATTCCATGAACACTGTTCATCATCCTTCTTTACTCCCAATTCATCTGCACACTGCACCCCTCTACTTCTTAGTTATATTCAGCTGGAAAATGCTACTGTTTATTTAGCCTAAGTACTCATCGAGGAAGCAAAAATAGGGTATCAGTTTAACCTGTAGTTGAGAGACAAGTAGAACAGGGCAAAAAATAGTGCAAAGGAGCCAGTTAACAAGACTAACAGTGCTTGCTTTTTATTGTAACACATTAGAGTCCAGTAGGGGGTTTTTTTACCTTGTAAGAAAACACGCAAGATGTGTAATCAAAGCAAATACCAGGACTGAAAATGCACTGCTTTGGGAACAGAAGAACTAGCTTGAGTCCCCAAAACATTAGTGGAGTGAAATCCCAATACTTATCCTATGTACACCATTGGTTGTAACACCAGGCCACACTTTAAGCCACATATTCTTAAGAAAAAACAATTAGTACTGTCAGCTCAGCTGTTAAGATCTCTAAGTGCATACTGCACCTACCAAGGACAGCCAGTTAAAAAGTTTTAAACTTATTTAGCTGGAGGCACTGGGCAGAGGAGAGAAACTAAACCCTGTATAAGCATATGAAAAAGCAGGAAAACAGCTTTTGCCAGAAAAATATTCAGTCTGTATCTTCAGTGAATTTGATGCATAAGAAATGTCTTTCTGCTTCCTCAGCATTAACTCATATGTTTAGATTAGTTTAAAGTCACTGGACCAAAGCAAATGCAAGAGAAAGAAAGAGGTGTGTGTGTGGATAGACAGGTGCATCCTTTCATTCCTCCATTTGTATAGAAATGAATGTAAAGCAAAATTCAAGAAAACTAATACAAAATCTGGGAAACCCCCAACTCAGCCAGGGTCTCTGTTATGAAAAGGCACCTTTAATAGTTTGTGTCCATTTTTCAAGGCATTATCTTAAGGGTTATAATTTCCGTCCCAAACCCGACAATCCAGCAAAATCTTGGGAGCAGGGGCTGACTGGCCAGGCCATGAGGTGGCAGGTGAACCAGTCCCCATGGCAAGGTGCCACTGGCTGTCCTTCGAGCATGAATGCCAGCAAGCCCCACGCTGCAGGATCAAGGATCACTGCACGGCTTCAGAGGATCCTTAAGAAGAAAAGCCTGAAGCTGCTGATTGTAAAAGCATCAGGAAAGAATCTTTTAGTATTTATTTCAGCTGTTGCTAAGTGTCATTCTTTCAGGAGTCATTTTCTTCATAACCTGAAACTGCGCGCTATAACAGAACACATGAATTACCCATTTTTCAGTCTTGCTTGGCAATAAGGAGCAACAAATGCTACTTGAATCTCACAAGGACAAAGTCTTTATAGAGGCCACTCAGTGATATTTTTGTAACACCTAGTCATGCAGTTTTGAAAGCTCCCTGAAGCTGAAAACCACACATTATTTACATATAGCAAGAAGGGCTAGCACAGGCCCTGGTGATAGCAGATAGGCACTGCAGTGACCTCCCTTCATGGTGGTCACACACCCATGGCCTTTGGCAAGTCATGAGTGGTATGGGGAACACAACAGGGGATGTGGCATGGCCCGGACATTCACTCTGTATGGGCAAAAAGCAAATAACTAGGTGCAAAAGTTTAAATTCTTCATTAAAACTAACACATACACACACACACACAAATACAACAAAACCACCCCAAACACATCCCATGGAGCACAGACCTATTCTTCCCTGAATGCCCACAGAGATGTTTTCCCAAATACAAGGGCACTGAAGTACAGTGTTGCATTTGTTATTTTCTCTCCAAGAGTCTGCCTTAAGATAAGGATAATTAACCTCATACTGGATGAAACATTTGTATTTCCAGATAGGTATTTCATCCCTCAATTTGCTGGGTAGAAGATAAGAAGTCCAGTTTTAATGGCACCAAGCTATATCAAATACAGCAACATCACTTGTATTACTTTCCAAAATGGTACATGCTTGAAGCCCTTGAATCAATTCTCTATTGATTACTTACAAAAGATGGCTGCCTTATTATAAAAGCACTTTGGAGAGTCTTCGTTATTCTTTAAATAGATATATACTTTCTAAATTGACATTTTTAAACCTTCTCTTCCAAATCTAATCTTTCATCTGAAAATGGTACCACAAATGATATCTAAAATGCATCAAACTCCAACCCCCCGCCAGCCTGCAGACCCATGCTTAGCTGCTGTCCTGAGTTGCATAAAGTTATGCAGAGATGCTGCACAGAAAGCCAGCAGTGCAAATGTGAAATACCATCAGCCAAATTTTTATTTCTAACTTAAGGGAAATGGTTGAATGATGCACCAGAAAAGATATTAGTCTTGGTCATTCTGTAATACTCCTTTTCCTTGGAGAAGTAGTAAAGCAAGGAGACATTTTTCCTTGGAAAGAAATGACAAACTGAAATATTCCTTCAGGCACCACATTCCTCATTTCTCTTTGTATCAGACATCAGTATTTATTTGGTTTAGCTGGGACTAAAACTGTTATAGTGGCATCAAAGACAGAAAGGAGAGGTACACAGTGAAAGAGAGACTGCAGAACCCCTCTGCATAATAAAATAATCTGACTTATAATGCACCCCTGACACCTGCCATAGGGTGTTTAGGATGGCAGGTGCCATGACCTTCAGGAGGTAGGTGCACTTCAGAGAAAATAAATAAATGATAACAAAATAATCACTTAAAAGTACTGCAGAAGTTCTAAGGCACCTTATTAGTTCACATCTTACCAGATATCTTCCTGTGTTTAAAATGAAAACCAAAGGGAGAAAGATTTAAGCAGAGATAAAGCAGTAGCAGACACCGCAGTTTTTCCCTCCCAGCTTCTTCTTTAATTCAAAGTACAAATGCATTCCCGAAGAAACTTCTGATGGCTGATACCTACTCAGAAAACAGCATGAGAGTCAGTGGCTGGAAATTATAGCTAGATGAATTAAAATGAAAAATGCATCCCCTTTTTTTATCATTATAAACCACATTATTAGTCAGGGGAACCACTTGAAGACATAAAAATCAAACCTAGAGGTCATTAAAAAAGCACATGTAAAACAGAAAATACAGCCTCAATGAAGAAATTGGTGAGTACACATTTTTTAACTGCCCAAGAAGTCAAATCAAAAGAGCAAATTGATTCACAAACTTAACCTGGTGATCCATGATGGCTTAAACAAAATGAAGATAAGATCATTTAAGATGTTCTTAAGGTAGGTCAGCATGAGTCTGTGGGAAACATGCCAGCTTATGCTTCAGATCTAATCTGAGTTAAAATTTAACAACTGCATAGCTGAAAAATTGTACAGCTCCCAGAATTAGTAGGTGGCTCCAGGGGAAGCATGGAGAAAAACAGTAAGGAGAAGGAAAGAGGGTTGTTTCCAGATTAGAAAGTGGACTAGGCAAAAGGGAATAAAGCAGAGAAATGCAAGAAAAATTCAAGTTAACCTAAGCCGCTGAAAAGAAACAGGCTTGACTAGTCTTTGTTAAACAAACACTTCAATAAGGAAGTCACAGAGAGGATATAATAGTGGATGGCTTTCCTATCTCAAAAATATTTATTTATCATAAATCCTGATAAGCAACACTACAAACATTTAAGTTCAGATTCCTCTTCCTCCTAGGCACAGGGCTGTAGAATGGCTGCACATATAAACACCCTACTCAAAGACTAAATTTTTCTCTCCATACAATCTCTGACCTGATTTCAGAGGCTGCAGTGAAGAATCCCAATATTGCTTGTCCTCTCAATTGCTAAAGCTTATCCAAGCTTACCAATAGCCTGTTCTGTTTAAAGGACAGAATAGCCCTTGCCAATGCCCTTCTGAAGCAACCTGAAAATAATCATCCAGACATTCACATCAGACTTTTGCCAAACACTTCAGACCTGCCATGCAAACCCAAACATTTCCAAATGACTTTCTGCCTGGGAATCAGACAAGTCCACCGGATTAAACTCTATCAGCTGGAAGCTGAGTTACTTTGAATTTGGTTATATAGCATAACTGAGCCCCTAATATGAATACACAAACATTACAGAGAAACACATCTGAGCTTATGAATTTCCTGTCATTTCTTCTAAACTCATATTCTAAGTATCTAACAGTATTTTCAAAAAAGATGGTATTGACAGCGCTAGTACATCCACATAACAAGTGCAAGCTTACTTATTTTGCAGAAACAGTATTTGTCAACTCATTGGAAAGCTTTCATAGTGCTCCTGCATTAGCTATCCCTTAATGCTGTAAAATTACTGTTAAAATTCATATGATAATGTAACAGACCTTATGGTTCAGTCTGCATTTATTCTTTTTTTTTCATTAAATTTGAACAGATCAATATAATGTTGCATGAAAACAAACCAAACATTGTGTTGAGACAGTGCAGCATCTTTTAGCTGAATGCCAAGCATTTTTAGATTTCTTCTTTTAGCAAAAATATTCTTTATTCTGACATGCCCTAGTTACCTCTTTTACTCAAATGTACCATTATTGCATTTTTGCCATATTGAAGCTGCTCAAAAAAAAAAAAAAAGTCAAAATATGTTCCAAGTAAAATACTATAATTTCATACTAAATATTTTCAATAAAATATTACAAATATGGAATACAAAGGCCAAACGAAAGATCGGTCTTCTGCCTAGAGACTATCATACTCTGCTGCTGCTACAAGGAGCCTGAGCCAAGGCAGACCAAGAGGAGCTGAGGCTGATGGAGAGCTACAACTTCCACTATGGTCAAGTGAATGAACCTTCCTGCTGGTTGAGAGCAGAGAAGACAAATCCATTTTGCTTCATTTCCATCTGAGACCAGAACAACAACAAAAAAAAACCCAACCCCATCAAACATTAAGGCACTTGTAATTTCAGAGTTTAAAAGCTGGCATATTAGTACTGAATGAAATACAGGTGCTTATAGCTAGACATTAATCCGCAGCATACCCGGCAATTATAGTGCTGCAGAATACATTGTTCATTATCCAGCTCAAAGCAGGGAGACATTTGAGATTAGGTATGTAGTGCACAATACACAACTTCGGCTGTTACCTCAACTGGAAGACTAAATTTTTACACATTAGATTTTGTGAAAAAAAGAAGAAATATACTTTCTTGGCTTCCACTGACCATCTTACAAAAACTGCATTAAAATTGATTTCGTATGAATGCTCATTTACAATATTATATCACCTCAACTCTCCTTTATGGGAAAAAGTACTGAGAAAATGGTATTGCAGTACGACAAGGGAAAAATATCTGCCTGAAACAAACTCACTTGTACAGAGAAAATTTGCATGCCTCTTCAGTCATGGCATGATGCATTCATAATCCAAACTTAATAAACTTTTCCATGACATATACATTACCATTTTCATGATAAAATGCAACAGACATGCTACAAACTGTTTGGTAAAGACATTGATTACACTGTCTATACTCTGTCAACTAACTTTTCATGGCAAGACTACTTCAAGAAGTTTAGGGCTTTCAAACACCTAAAATGAAAAGAATATGAATGAGAATATTTTTCCCTGGGAACCCTTCACTCCATGTGCTTGTTTGATGCTGCTGTCTTGTGTCAACAAGATCAAATTTATTTTGACAGTTTACTTTTTTTTTTTTTCCTGGTTCTAATACCAGTTCTAGCAAAGCCAACAACTTCCTAATTTCTAGAGTTATGAAACTTTCATTAATGTATGTCTTAGATGATCTCCAGGTGCATCACCACTGAGTAATGCAATTATACCAAATTAATGCAATATGTCATTATATATTCTCTTTCCTTATTAGTGAAATGCTATATAAAACCACCTAGTAATACATAGAAAACTCAGCTTCCTTTTTGCTTGAAATGCAGAACCTGGAATACATAGGCAATATTATGTTTGAGAGCAAATAAAGGAAAAAAAATATAAATCAGAATTCTGGACTATAAGATGTAGCTTAAAAAAAAAAAAAACCACAAAAAAATAAAGCAAACAAAACCCTAGTAATTTTTAAAATTGTACAATGAGAAAGCAACAGTCTCCACTGTTTAATACAACTATATGGATAATTCAGCTCCTATTAAACTACTATATTGATTTTCTTTTTTCATTTCTTCTTGGGGTTTTTTTTCCAATTAAAGAGCAAAAAAGCCTCAGAAATTTTTGCAGCATAGATTTACACATTCTTCTGTTAATACGCAAGTTTTGGATATAAATTCCTCATATTAACACTGGCTATTTTATTGTGAAGGTATTTTCTAGAACTGAAAAACATTTTTACCCTTTTTGCTTTTGATGAAATGTAGTCTACAGTGATTTTCAGTGATTTTTTTTTTTTTACTTTTTTAATCTTAGTTGAGGCCTGTGTAAGAAATGATAGATTGGCTGTTCATTTATTATATTTTTCTAAATTGCAGTAATAATGTTTAATGCACAGAAATTTCTTTTGGAATATGTTGCGGTTACAGTACAACAACCAGCATGCAGCTACATATCCGTCATATTGATTTAGTGTCATGCTATTCAAAGTATTCTCTTACATCTGTTTTAAGTATTCGAAAGAACTAGACTTAGGACAGCCATCTCATGAGATTTCCTCTACTCTCAATGGACAGAGACTGAAGTTTTTTCAAGTAGAAAGCCAGCAGAGGAAGGTGGAACCTGTTATTTTCAGAAGGAGCTACCACCTTCTCTCCACTCATTATAGAAGGACTCTACAAACACCAGACTTCAAGGGTTAAAATTCATCATGGGAATATAGCTCTTTGTTTTGTTTCTAATTAGCAACTCTAGACCTCTGTAGTTCAAATATGAAAGTTAATGCTACCTTATACCAAAACAAACAGGAATCAAAACCAGTGCTAAGTGAGATTCTTCAAAGACAAAGTGCTTTTAAACCTTCTTGTTTAGAGAACAGAATAAAGCAAAGTGTGTTCATAAAGAGATGCTCATTAGAGAGATGAACTGAGGATGCTCAGCACTGTTGCAGTCTGAAATCAAGAACAGCAGATCACGCAGGGCTCATCTAAAAATATATTTAGTTTTGACTGAATACAAGAATGTAGGAGGGAAGAATGCATCAACATCTGAAATTAGTTATACCTTCTCAGAATCAGCAAATAAGGTTTTTTTCTTTAGCTTAAACAAACTTGTGTACTGTGACTCTCATAAGAGAAAATAATCTGTATTACTTTCTATATAGTGGCAGAATAGCTTTACATTGAAGTTGAAGTAACAAAGGAAAGCAACATCCTCCAGAAATATTTTTCTTGAGAAAAAGCAGTTATTCAAGACTAACATATTATCAAGATCCGTCTCTGGTTAAGAGAAAAAAAAAAAAAAGAAGTTGAAATTCCAAGGCACCCTTGAGTCATTGGACAGTTTTGAAGGATCATGTGCATTGATCTTTTGGCTAAAGGAATTACTAGTGCTCTTCACGGATGATGTGAAGCCTTTTTTTAAAAAAGACATTAGTCTGCAAGCATTACCAACTGCCTGTTTGCTAATAGCTACTTGTGTACTTTTCAAAAATAATGTTATGCTGCAAAAGGGTGTCATCATGAGAATGAAAGCTTTAACATTTATACTCTGAAGTGGCTTGTTTGGAAAAGGGAAAGGCATAGGAAGCAAATGGGAAGAGAATCTTCTGATAGAGCTGTTTTCCAAACCTCTAGCAGATTTCAGACACTGACTCTAACCCACACTTGAATAATCTTTGTCATCATCCACTGCCACCTCAAGGAGTAAGCATTACTCACCAAATGTATACCGCTTTCTTACGGCTCTTTTTTGAAAAATAGGAATAAATCTGCTCCCAAGCCACAAAAGACAGCATGCTCACAGACACTGGATGCTTCACATGTTTCAACTGAGCCACTCAGCTGACGCAATTCCATCTTCACTTGCAGTAGTTTTACCAGACTTGAGAAACATGTTTCATGAGGTTTAATTATCTCTGGGAGTTAATTTATCACACAGATATAAGCCCTATCCGTAGAGGTTAAGAGGCAAAACTAACACAAAAGTTCTAATTCTGTCTATGTGAAGCATAAATACAACATTATTATAGGAAAAGTTCTGCCTTAGGTAAAATAACCCTGAAAACTTCTTACAGCTTACTATCATCTGTAGGTGATAGAAGGAGAGGGAAGCAAACAATAGTCCTGAAACACTATGAAACCGACCTCTTGAGCATCCACTACTCAACCAATGTATGACAGAGATGACAGAATTAATTAAAAGAGCTGGAAGCAAAGTCAGAGGCTATAAAATCCAGACAGCTTTTTTTGTATAATCACATAAGATATAGCAAATACGTTTGTGTAGCACTAAGATATAATGAGCAAATATTAAGAGTAGTGCCTGTTTAAAGCTTATCTACAGTGAGAGATTAACAACTATTTTCTTGATGTGCACACCACTTAATTTCTTCTTGGAGCTATCCATTTAGTTTTGAAATTGGCCAATCATGTATCATCCAATACTACCTCCACACAAAATGTAATCAATAACCCTCAGTGACTGTTAGTACTTTCATTCTCTTTTGCAGATATAGCCATCTCCATGAAAAATTCTGTTAAGCAATAGCACAAAATGACATCTACAGTAATATCAGCAGACAGATACGTTGTGCCCAGCAGCCAGTTCTTGCAGACTACACACTTCTTCCCCCCTGAATATTAAGCTGACATGCCGATATCAACACCTTGCTTCTCATTCTTGCACTAGTTGTCAGACAGAAACGAATATATACTGAAGCCTTCATCTGATTGCTATTCTTACCAAAAACTTGTACCAGAAGCTTGTATTTACTCAGACTGCAACTGAAAAAAAAAACCTCAAAGCATTAACAAAAGCCCAACAAAAGCTGCTATCTTCCTTGCACACAGGGCACCCCGTTTTCCTCCAGCACATTGAAGAAGAAGCAGGGGCACACTCTGCAGCTAGAAAGCTGATTGAAAAACAATGACCATGCACAATGCACCAGAAGATGGTTTCTCGAGCTCTGCTGCATAGACTTTTTCTTCTCCCAACTGAAATAAAATCGCAGGCTTAATCACCTGTCTCAAACAGGCTAATCTTATCTACTGATTGGTCAAATTAAAGGCTTGGTAGGAAATTTACCACTGTCAGAAACCCTACATTATTTTCCAGAGAAAGTCAGGTCCTTGACTTCCTCTAGAATTTTTTGCAATGGTATTATTCTTTACACTGGAGTGTTTACTTACTGAACTTCCATTTTCTACCATAGGCAATTCCAGCAAAACTTTCAGCCAATATATACCTGCATATCACTAAGGCAACATCTGGTTAATAACTTGCAGCCTAAACCTCAAAGAATCCTCAAAAAGGCCAAACTTCTCACCACAGAAATATGCATGATTAGTAAATCTCTATTTTTATTCTGTTTATAAAAGGAAAGGGTCTGAATATGAAAGAATAAACCCTGCACATTAACATTTTTACCCAATTTCATTTTGTGGTATTTTACACATTGATATTACATTTTCATCACATTTTTGGGCACTAGCTATTTTCTAGTAAAGAAATGTGAGCAGTGCAGAGGGATTCTTTGGCAAAAATCCTACCTTTGACATTAATTTCACAATCCCTCATTTTTGCAAAGAAGTAATTACAAATTTGGTGACATTTTGCCATTACTTCACACTAATTCAGTTAATTCATCACAGCTTGGCTCAATAACCTCTTTAGCTTTCAGCCATCTCTTATTTCCTAGGGATGCATCAGCTTTGAAGTTTATTTAGCTTAAAACTAAGTTGCCTTGGAAAACGAAGTGCTCAAATGATAATTATTTGTTTGTCCTTTATACAGTAATCTCACTTTGAGGATTCAAAACATTTTAGCAACCTTAAAAAATCCAACCTCATAAAATCCTCGCTAATACAAGTTTGTCCACACCTGCTTGAGAGGTGGGAAAACTGCAGCATGAAGAAACTAAGTGGCAAGATGCCCTGAAAGCTTTCTGTTCCAGCCAGAAGCTGCATCCTGCAACAGCTCCCCACCTCTCTTATTTCCAAAGGACAACCCTGTGAACCACACCAAGGTCTCTCCAGCTGCATTTTCTTCTGAGGGTCTTGCTTAAGTAGACAAGCAAAACCCAAGTATTTCTACTTCTTTTCATGGCTTAAGCCCACAAACCTGACCAAGACTGGGAGAAAAAGAAAGAGGAGGAGAAAATTTACTTGGAAGCTTTCCAAGTCTATGGGCTATGCTCTCACTACCCCACGCAATGAGGGTCTATCAGGGGTTTGGTACCCTGTGGATAGAGCAGAGCTGCTCAAGGGCTGCCCCAGGCCTGCAGTCTGCTGTGGGTATTGCACCTGGCATAACGTCCATTGGCTACATCTGCACAGGTTGGGGAGGTTGCACTGAAAGGCTGCAAGTCTTGAGAGAGAGGGCTGGGGACAGGAAGAGAATAATGTAGTTCCAGAGGTGGAGAAAGAAGAGAGAGACCTGCATGCCCTTTATTCAGCTTCCTCACCTCTCTTGCAGCCTCTGCACAGATGCTGAGCCCTTCCCACACCCCATCATTGTGTCAGCTGACCATTTAGCAAACCCTCTGCCACAGCAGCTAAACAGAGTTCAACAGCTGATATTCAGTAAATGCCCATATCATTTATGTATAAAATACATAGCATAGCAGTTTCATAATGCATCAAGTATGGGATGTACTGAGAATATCAAAAGAAACCTTTACTGATCTAGATGTACTCTAAATACTCCGTTAGTTCTGAAGTACCCTAAAAGAACAAATTAGATTTCATTCACATGAAGAGATGATGGAATCCGCATTCTTGCAGATACTCAAAACCTGACTGGATGCAGCCCTGGGCAACCAGCTCTAGGCGGACCTGCCTGAGCAGGGGTTGGTCAAGATTACCTCCAGAGGTCTTTTCCAACCTCAACCATGTTGTGATACTGAAGTATAACCCTATGAAATATAAGAAGGTTACAGATACATATTTGGTATATATTTAGAGTAGACATATTAAGTACAAAAGTAGCATAATACAAATTTGTGTGCATGTGTGTGCCTGAAACTACTCTTGCTACAGCTACAGGGACTCCCAGAAAGTGCACTGAAGACAGAAGCAGGAAAGGAATTACACCCGAGCAGAAGAGGGAAGCCACATCTCCAGAGAGCCCCGCAGAAGAAGGAAGTCTTGATGAGAGAAAGCAAGGTTGTGAGCCTCTTATGCCATCTTCATAACTCAGTTTTAGAAGGTAGCACTCTACTCAGTTGCTCACTTTGCTCTAACAAGCAAAGAAAGCTTCAAAGTGGCTCCTCTCTACAAGGCAGCACTCCACAAGAAGAAAGTTGCTGAGGAAGCTATTCAATTTAATCAACACTGGGAGATGTCTCAGAGAACTTACGTGATAAAAAAGTCAGGAGACCAGTCAGGAACAGTAATGTTCTAAGTGTGCATAAGAGTTTCTAATTTTTTAAACAAGAGTACATATTTTGTTATATTAGAACCAAGGAAACCTGAAAAAGTGAAAGTGTTCTACAAGCAAACATGGTAAAACCAGAGCACATACTGTCCACAGAAATAATGCAACCAAATAAACTGTTGTTAATAAAAAGAATTTCTAAATCAGGAGTTGGTTTAGTTCCAATAAAGTGCAAGGGTTAATTTGAGGGCTGGTATTACGTAGTGTCAATGGTACTTCAGCACATATCATCTAACAAGTCTTTCACAGGAGGTACAGTGCAGAAAGACCTCACAACTTGTAAAAAATCATGCTGTGATTTGTAAAAACATAAGCATCTTAAACAACAGTGAAGGACTATGCACAGGAAAGGCCATTTATTGTAATGGAATTTTTAAACAAAGCTGTTCTTGTTTTATAATGCACCCTTTTCATTAGTCGTACACTTCACATACCTTTGAACTGAATGACTTTAAACTGCCATCAGCAGTAGAAAATGGCACAAGGGCACAAACCATCTCCTAGTGCATCCTGGCTCTTTGCTATCTCTTTTATTTGCAGCCTTTGGCTCCTGGCCCTGTATGTGTCTGTATTTCATAGTCCAGGCCCTCTGAGCCGGGCAGAGGTAGATCAGGCACAGCTCTTACTGCTGCTTCACTGCACCACCTGAACTGGTAAAGACCTAAGGACATCTCCACAAAGGGGATGGGAGCAAAGAACTACTGCTAAAATAACTCCCAGCAGGGAACTACTGGTAAAGTAACTCCCCTGATATCAACTGAAAAATTCTCATTGGCACTCATTTGGATGCAAAGATAAAATAAATAAAAAAAATAACCTCCCCTATTTTTTTCTTAAGGTTTTTAAAGTATTTTATCTGACATAAAATTAAATACCTAGGTTTTCCTGCGTCTGTAGGCGACAACATGATGTTCTTGGGAAGTTAAAATATTTGCTATCTGTTTTCAAATGACAAGAACCTAGAGCATTTTCTTTAATTTGACTCTTCAGTTTTGGTCTGCACACTCTTTTTCAGGTTTCAGTGATCCCTGTAGAAACATTTTCACAGTTGAAAGCATGCTGTGTCATCTGTTATTCCCCCTTTCAAAATCTTGAGACTTTAGTGCAGGAACACGCATTAATCATTTATTACTGTACAAATACATGAAAAATTAATAGCCCAGCTAGAATTCCAAGGCATCCACTTAATGAGCTGGGACTCAAACCTAGAAGCATCATGTCATTACTATTACGCATCTATAAAATAGTGTTCGAAAAGCTTCATTAGATGAGACCTATTACTACAAATTCAGCACGAGGCTTGTGAATAAGCATCCAAAGAAAAGAAAAAGAAAAAGAAAAGTAGGCATTTACTTTCTGAAAGAGGGGAAAAAGAACCTCTCTTCTTAATCATGTTCAAGCTCAGAAGACTGAAAATCCAATGTTAGACTCAAAGATAAAAATTCAAAAAGCAAATGCCATAAAGTATTTGGTAAAGTTGCTTTAAGTTTTAGTTAGTTTAAAAATAAAAACCAGTAACTCTTAATGCAAGAACGCTTGGCAATTTTCAAAATGTTTGGATATACTTGGTGAATGTCAATTAAAGCCGTGCTTACTGCTGCATGAAGCAGTTAATGTGACAAATCCCAACCCCACAAGCACAGGTAATTAAAAAATGATAAAAAGCAAGAGTCATATTATGTAATTATTTCCCCCATTCATTGATCTGCCTTTACAATCAGAAGTATCCATAACTGCATTAACACAGACTAAATGCCTATTTCCAGGACAGCTGCAATCATGGAATCTATTGTAGTTTGAGCAGAAAGTCTGTGCCAATGCCAGCTTTATCTGTATGACACTGAAGCACCTACAGGAAGGTCTTAAAGCACTTCCTTCTTAGAATTAGTAATTTTTCTTTTCATCAGTGGTAATTTAAAAACTTTTTTTCTTGATGCTACACCACATCCCATCAAGAATAATGGAAATGCTCAAAATTAATAATAAAAGCAGGTTCACTGGTTTCCTTTGGAAAGGGGAGGACAGAAAGGTGAGTAGAGGCTGATAGAGGACACATCAAGCCACCAGCAGAACAACTGTCATAACACAAAACCCTCTGCAACAAAGCAAGATTTTCTAGAGAAGGAATTAACGTATTTTTTAAAAAAGTAGGATGCAGAGCTGGACAGGAATTCTCAGTCTTGCAATGTTTTAAAAATTAATATCCATGTTACTTTGGGAGTGATGAGACATTTGTATCTATGTTGGGCAAGAATACTTGATGATCAGGAACAAACTCCTCCATGACCTGCAAATGCTTTATAATTACGAGCCATGTTTCTGTATTTCCTTAAGCCAGAATGATAGCTCTAATTTATTCAAAGCTCATTTATATTTTCCTCAGAGCAATTCACATAGTTGTGGGAAAAAAAAAAAAAATCTGAACAGGCAGCTGGTAATCTTTTAACTAGAAACCATGAAGTAAGCTTTTACAAAGTTCAAAGGAAATATGTCCACCCATAGGCCAAAGAAAACCCTATGTACTAGGAAAATCAAAACAATAGTATGAAGACAGCACCATACTGCTCCTAACCAGATTGTAAAGACCTCATTCCCCGTTTTGAAATGCTTCATGTTATTGGGAAGCTAAAATTTCTCAGATCTAGCATCAGTTTAAAACAGTGGTGCTTTGAGAGCACACGCAAACGCAAACCTATTTCACTATTAACTGCTTGCACATTTGGCCCCCTGTCAAATAATGTGCTGCTGATCACCTGCAATGGTACAACTGAGGATGTTCTCCTTGCAGATCCTGACCCCACTCAATTCAGGGGTTATTAAAAAGTCAGCAGGGAGAAGGCATTGCCTGAAAAAAATCAGACTGAGGACACAAACAGACTGGTTGCAGCACAAACAAGGAAACCGTAATTCAGGCCAAGTGTCCTCACCTAAGCAGGGTTAACACTGGGTCCTAATCATGCTATTTTTTCCAAAACATTCTTTTCCCACGATCCCTAACTCCTTCAATCTATAAACCTCCAGCTCTGCAAGACAGAAGTGTTTCAAGGATCCAAATTTGTAAAATGTCAAATTACAGGATTATTCCCTCAAATCAAGATAGAAGTACTATAATTCACTAAGCATGTGCATTAAGTGGGTAAGTTATGCTTTATTTTGAAGAGGTATGTAATTTTGGAATCAAATTAAAGGGCATCACTGATGGAAAAGACTGTTTTCTTTAAGCATCTGAACCAAAGCAGGTATCATTATCTGTAAAGAAGTAAGTGGCTCTTGCAACACGGAATGCAGCATGAGAAGTTGATACAAAAAGAGCTAAGGAAGCCTGTCTTATACCAGAAAATCAGTAGAAGAATGTATTATTAATAATAACAACAGATCCATGATAACTTTACAACACATGTCCTAAGAATCACAAGTTTCACAGACAATGAGGGCATCTGAGGTCTGTTTTCTCTTGTCAAATTCTTTGTTCTGGATGATGACAAACTTACCCAAATTCCTTCTACCATCATAGCTCTAGACACTGGGAGAATAATAGAAAGGGAAAAATTAAGCAGAAAAACTGGCAAGAGCAATTGAGCTCAAAGCTGTACTTAAAATTAACAACAAAGGAAACCTGAGAAAGAAGTGAAAAAGCAACTTGTGACATGGTTAATATGAAAAAAGATGCACTCAGTGTAAAACCAATGGAAAAAAAGCATAAAAAATAATTCTAAATTTACAGCAATTTATGCCAGCTGAGAAGCAAACAAACTGCTGCAGCATTCAATATGGAATTATCCCATATAATATTATCCCTTATAATAGTTTTGCTATATATTATACACTAAGGCTAACCATTATGCAACAATTTAAAGTCCATGAAAGTAAATCAGTGTCAATATTGAGCAGCCACAGGTCTCAGCACAATTCCCTTCCACAAATTCACTCAGTTCAATTAAATCCTAACGTACTTAGCTGTAAAGCTTGTTTGAAGTTGTTGGTGTTAAATTACTTAATATTGCAGGACTTCCTGTGTTTAAGGCTTGCACCTTTCTATCTAAAGTGTCTCAAGTAAAAACAAATATTACATGTCTTTTCTTAAAGGGGCAAAACATGGGGAGGGAGGAGCACCATTTCCTGCTTATACATCACACCCTCTCCAGAGATGCTAAGGAAATGCGCACCCAGTGGCCCAGTTCTGTGATTCAGAGCCCTCCTCTCCCTCAGTGCCTCTGCTTTCTTTTCCTCAATCTGTCCTGCTCCAGACTCCTCCCAGGTGTCCTCTCCTACCTACTGCTCCTAACATCTCCTCCAGCTCCTGAGCACTTCCCTCTGAGCTTCCAACCCCCAAATGTCCCATCATCTTTCTCTTTCCTGCTCAGACTGTCCGCCATGCCCTCCTACCTGAGCTTCTCAGCCACACTAAAACCCCCAAACCACAAACTTTTCTTGCCACATTTTCAGGAAAAGCCCCACATGATACTGCTGTCCTGCTCTGCCCACCCAGACATCGCCTCGCTCTACTGACCAGTATCCATGAGTTCTTTGAGAACTCATGGATAAAACCACAATAAACCCAAGTTTTTATCTCTGGCACCAGATGGGTTTCAGCTGAACTAACATGACTCTTTGGTGAGGCAGAATCAAATTCTGACCCTGAGGTTCATTTTTATTTTTTAATGCATTAAAACGCAGAACCCAATTACACCCAGTTTGGTAGGAAATGGCATCTACTAAACATGGAGAAAAAGATGACAAAAAGTTTTGGAGGAACTGGCCTTTTCAAAGGGTATAGACTGCAGACCCCAGATAATATTGCTGGGTTAGTATGTCACTTCCATTCTGTCTGCCTTGTGTGTAGAGGGTCTCTATAATAAGAAAAGTCTGCGTAGGGGGAAGCAGTACAACTATAATTACTACTAACAGCATGCACAATGTTCAGAGAGAAGGCAGAGAAAGAGAGAAGACTGTTGCACAACTAAATAGGTAAGATCGTTGAATGGTCAGGCTCAGAATGCATTGTAGCCTGCCCAAAGACCACCACCAAGTGGAGAACTGCATCAGTCTGTTCTGAGACCTGTTCACTTCAGCATCCTCAGCAATGACCTGGAGGAGGTGATGGTGTGCACTTTGCCTTGGTAGCAAAGGCAGCCTGCAGCTCCTGAGAGGTATGAACAGGGGCATAGCCTGCAGAGTAAGAGAATGGATTGTCCCCCTCTCTGTGGCACACACCAGACCACATCTAGATGCTGCATCCAATTCTGGACCCCAGTACAGGGAAGAAACTGTTTCCTCATAATATGAGGCAGTGGAGCAGGTCACCCCAAGAGGCTGTGCCACCTCCATTCTTGGAAGGTTTCAAGCTTCAACTGGTCCAAACCCTGGGCAGCCTGTTCTGATACCAGAGGTGGTCCTGCTTTGGGAGGAGAGAGGCCCATGTCCCATCCCACCAGGATGTCTCTGGTCATAAAGGAGTTGAAAGAAATTCAGAAGGGGTTCTGGTCGAACCACTGTTGCCTGGATAGGGCAACATGGATGGTTATGTCAGCTGCAGTGAGCTCCTGCCTCTGCTACGTTTGGGTGATGAGCCCAGGGCACCCACCCTCTAGGAAAAAACTTCTCAGTCTTCAGAAATGGAAAGACACATGTGAGGAGTAAATGTGCTGCACTGTGAACTAAAAGGCTTTCGGTGACAAAATGTATGTTTTCTATATACTACACAAGTTCTGGAGGAAAAGAAAAACAAAATAAAACCACATTAACAATTAGTTTAAGGTACAAAAGGACAAAGCCTAACAGTCACAGTATGAATGTTCTTTACGCAGAAACATTTAGAAGGGCATTAAGATTTCACTCACTGAAAAGGAGATGCTGACACAGAACAGACAAATACTTAAGGTGAGACTCTCCAGTGCACTTTGAGAACACTAAAGGTAAGTATGATTTTAAAAGCAAAGAGTTATTGGACGTCATCACCTTTTCAAGTAAAGCCAAATTATACAGATTACTATCAAAAACAAATGAACAAATCCCCCCCCCCCAAAAAAAAAAACCAAACCAAACCAAACCAACAGAAAAAAAAACAAAGTCAGTCAAACTTATTTTATTAGGCATTTTATATAATTAACATAATTATTACTCTGTGATTTAAATTAATATAATTAACTCTGTGATCTGACTTACCTAGGCTTACATTTATTCATCAAGTTGGTGTTTTGACTGGTGAAAATTAAATTTGACTAAGTTTGGGAAGTGACAAGGTTCTAGCTAAATTTTTCTCATTGATTTTCTGTAAATATATATTGTAGCAGTTTGGTGCTGCTCATATATAAAAAGCCTATCCTTCTTTACTCAGTAGAACAATTAATTAGTGTGCTGTTGACATTTTCCACAGAGAGAAACACTGAAGTATTTAAAAGAAATACAGGAAACTAAAAATATACCATGTTGAACTAATAAAAAAAGAACAGGTTCATTTATTTTTAATGATATTGTTCCCATTAATGTAAGCCTGGGACAAGTTTCCATTTTCATAAGCTTAACAGAGAAAATGTTGTGCTACTTCGAGAAATCCTAATTTATTTAATAGCATGTAGATTTTGTTTATGAAAAATCTAAAATTTTAAAACTCTGAAAATTCTGGCTAAAAATTACCATAGAAATCTGTACAAAACTGTAGTAGTGCATGCATAAATGTGTGTACACAAGAGAATCATCTTTCTGCTTTATGCTTCTTTGCCAAAAGGTAGTGATCCCCAGGTTGGTTTCACTTAGGAGTTCACTAAGATAAATAAAGCCAAATTAATCACTGAACCACCATCTCACTTCCTTTACCACTGACTGGGTTCCATGGGAACAAAAAAATAAAAGAACTGTTTCAATCCCTATTTTATATCACAATGCGTTTTAAGCACAGGTATCTCGCAGTTCTAAAGGTACAAATGTTCAATGAAAATTTTAGATGAGAAAACAATGGATGGAGTAACAAAAATGAGAAGGACAAAGAAGTCATATCAAGAAATCTGCATTGCTTAGGGATTTTGGCCATTCAAACATAGTTTTTTAAACAGTTGACAGAACTCTCAGGTTATGTACACAAGCCAGCACATCTGGGGATGGGGAATTAAAGTCTAACATATGGGACAGTTCTGGGAAAAAAGCCTTCTGTGGGCACCAATGGCAACAGCACAGAAGCCGAACAGGAGCTTTCCCATAAAATGAGCCCATGAGCACCAACTGCAAGGCCCAGATACACAGATAGGGGAGAGCTGCAGGGAGAATTGTGCAGGTCATTGTTGAAACACAGGACTTAGTTTGCATCTCCATATCCCATTGGACACAGCAGAGAGCCACAAACCAGAGGAAAGAGGTATGAAGCTGGTCCATGAGACTTGGTCACCGTAGCTGGATTCAACAGCAAAAGGCAGTGGTACGTGACTCAAATGGTAATAGCAAGCATCGAAAGGACTCTTCAGTCTCACAGTGAAAGACAACAAGAGCCAAAAGTTGTCACTGAAGTCAAACAAATTCATATAAAGGAAGAAGAGAGTATTCACATTCGTCTGAAAAATGAAAGCAGAGGAAGAACTGTGGCATCTCACAAGGATGTGGAGGACAAATATACTTCTGCAACAGAGGGGTTGCAGTCATACATGTATACATGTCAGGGGTTGCAATCAGGGAACAGCCTGTCTAAACAGCCTGCAGAAAGCAGGAGATCAAAACATAAGGTCTAAAGGTCCCTCTGGGCTTCATATTGCTTATTAAATGAGTGCTCAACCTATTTCATACCTAAACAGGGATAATTGTGTCAGCTGTGCAAAAGCACAGGTCTGATTGCAATCAGAGTGATGAGATGCCAAGGCCACCAGGTCCAACAGCCTGCCCTAGACAGCACAATGACAGCTAATCAAGTCCCATCAGGGACTTTTCATGTTCTGCAACACCAGTGATAACAAGCTGCCCTCAGCAAAGACTACCTAATAGAATATTTCTTGGGACACCCAAGCTTTACCAATAACTAAACTATCTTTGCTGAATTGCTGCAAGCTGGGGCAATTGCATAATATAAAATCATAAAATAGTCTGTGTTGGAAAGGACCTTCAAAGGTCATCTACTCCAACACCCCTACAATGAGCAGGGACATCTAGATCAGGCTGCTCAGAACCACATCCAGCCTGGCCTTGAATGCCTCCAGGGATGGCACATACACCACCTTTCTGGGCAACCTGTGCCGGTATTTTACCACCCTCACTGTAAAAAATCACTTCCTTGCATTATACTAGAGAGCACTATATGCATACAGGTATGTTTTTTAAAAAAATACTAACCAATAGACCATTCATACAGTTCATCGTTCCCTCCTTTCAAATGAGTCATCATCTTCAAATGTGACCAAGTTATATTTTGCTTGGAAACTAAAACACAGAGAAGCAGCAGTTTTCCAGCTCCCTCCACTCCATACTCAAAAAAAAAAAAAAAAAAACCCAAAAAAAACCAAAACAACCCACCAAACAACAAAACCAAACAAACAAAACCAAACAAATAAACCCAAAACAAACCGTGAGCAGCACACAATCTGCACATAAGAAATCCTGGTGCTAACAAGGCTGTGCAAAACAAATTGTCCTGATTTTTTTCACAGCTTTCACGGGACTCTATCTGCATACAGATTGAAGAGAAGTGGCATAATTTCTATAGCACACAGCATCCCATTGAACTTAATCACCATTACCCACTTAGATACTGCAATATGCAAGATTGATTGCTGCTCCACAACTGCTCCACAGCGCTCTCAAGCATGCTAGCCTTCAATGCACTCCTCTCCACTTTCTTACAAGGAAGTTAGGAAAACATTCAATTTTCATGGCCCCCACAAAAGGTAACTCAAATGTCAGAAGACAAGACCACAACAGCACTTAAGCCAACAGGTCATTTGGGGATTCTTCAATACTTTTCTTGCAACTGTTTATTAACCTAAATATATAAAAAACCTGAGTTCATTTGAAGAGAACTATCCATTTAGTCCATATGGGGGGGGGGGTTGTATTCTGTAGGGTTTCTATTTTCCGGGTTGTTTTGTTTTTTTTTACTTTTCTTCTTTCTTCTTTTTAACTTCTCTTTTCCAAGGAGGCAGAAGTTTGGGTCCAAATGTTCAACATAAGGATGTAACATCAAAAACTTTTAATTGGCAACTTTTTAAAGTAGAAATCTTTTAAAGTATTCACAAGTACAGGCATATTTCTTCTTGTTTTATACTCACATATATGTGAAAATCATTAAACAAAACTAGTAATTAAGCATGTCTAAATGCATTAACATTTCCTTCCTACAGCATATGGCAGTCCCTTGAAGTGCTAAGTGACAGAGTTCATGAGATACTTTGCATATCGTGCAGGGTCGGGCATTTCTTATTCAATTAGTCACTCTTCAAGAATGACATGAAAAAATACTAATTGCACACAACATACTCCTAATTAACACAGTAATCTGGTTTTACTGTGCATGTAGCCTAGGTAATGGGTTTGGTTACCACTTCCGTTTATAAGTAAAAATAAAAGTAGCTTATTTCCTTAAAAATCTAAGTATTTACATTTGATGCATTTTTCTTTATATAATAACACATGGGAATCTACAGCCCATGTCTGCACTACTATGGGTATACCATACACATCTGTTCACAGGATATCTGCATTAGTACAGAAGTTACTGAGGAACTTCTCAGAGTATTTGAAGTCCTGCTTGGCCCTCAGTTATGGGCTGGAGAGCTTTCTTCTATACAATGTAAGAACAGAAGGTAAACCACATGGAACATAAAATCTTGCTCATCCCTCACCGTTTCCAGCTCCACAGGAATATGTTTGGTTTTTGTTTGTTTTTTTTTTTTTTCCTTTTGCATTCATGATGGGTTCAGACTAGAAGTAATTAAATCTTTGGTTTGTATCTGAACTCTGCTGCTATTTTCTCGCATCAGAGAATTTTAAAAGATCTCAGTGGATGTTTTGGAAGACGTTTCTTGAGCCTGCAGTCAGACATTTTGCTAAATACTTGGCCACTAGTAACAGCAGGAACACCGTTTGTCATAAAAAAGACTCGGACAGAATATCAACCATAATCTTGCAGCCATTTCCCCCCCTCTGTCCCTCTTCAAGAGGAAATATCTTCCTAAAATCTCTTCCAAAAAGCTGGAGCTAACTTTGGAGAGCAGGGGCACTCTTCAGGCGCTTGCCAACTATGGTTTTACATGCTGCGGCTGTGTGTGAAGTCCTCCCTTAAACAAAGGAAAACCGATCTACTCAGATGGGTCTCCTATGGCAGAATATACACCCAGCAAATCACTGAGAGTATTACTAAAACTGGACAGAAATGCATACTACTGAGCTCTGAAATAAAACTGAGTCACCTGCAGCAGTGGGGAGTTAGCAAATTTCTAACACAAGAGTAGTGTTGCAGATTAAACGTTGCATTAAAAGGAAATAAAGAACTAGCCTGAACTGAAATTTTAACCACACAATTTAAATCTTAGCCAAATGAGTGCATTCTTCATGAAACCATGCGAAAAGAATTAAATAAAAGCAGTTTTGAGAATACACAATTTAGGTGCAGGTAGTTTAACTGTGGTATACTGCTTCTTAAAAAATACTTGAAACCACAGAAACTCCAGAACATAAATATGGCTAAAATAAAACAACAGATGCCAACTTTTGGTAATTCTTCTACTCCATGCAGCTTTACTTTCCAGTGATATACCCTGACTCCTTAGTACATAATAAAAGGTATTAGCTTTAATTACTTATCCTTTGACAGAAGTAAATCTAAACATGAGAACAGACTAATAATTAACACAGACACTTGAATATTTAGATGCTGAGCTTAATGACACTTACTGACAGCTAGTATGAAAACAAGTTTTTAAATTAGTATTAATAAAATTATTCTGCTCTATTAATAAATTCATTGAAATACCTTTTGTATATGCTGAACAGAAGCATTTCAGTAGGTTACCAGTCGAACACATTGAAGGTAAGTTTTCTTAATTTTTATAATTCAGCAGTAAAACATACCCTCATGGTGTCATCAGTAACACGATCTACACTGCATGCATATAGAAATACTACTAACTCTGAAAAGTGAATCTGTTTTACTGTTTCTTACAAAGGACATCATTGAAACAAACATAAAAGCCCCTTAGCAATATAAAACTTACAAATACATAACTCAGAATTCAGTTATGGCATAAAATTGCAGTCTAAAAGATCCTCTTGGAATCTTTCTTCTAATTCCCTCATCTGAAATTTTTAGTTGACTTAAAAAAAAAAAGAAAAATAAAAAAGTAGATCCTACACAAGCAGATTTCAGAAAAGCTTCTAGCTAAACACTGAAAAGAAGAAAGTTGTAATTTTTCCTTTGGTCATGTAAAGCAAAGAAAGGTTTCATCTTTCTTCTCCCCACCATTTTATTCTTATTTTTATTTTCCTAGTTTTTGGGCAACAGATACTAGTTCAATAGCTAGAAGCTTAGAATATTGGTAAAATGGAAAAGAAAAAATGAAAAGGAAGTTAATCGTGTAATTTATTCCATTTTATTTTCCAGCATAGAGTTAAGATACACACACACACACACACACACACACAAAAAACCACACACAAAAACCAAACAAACAGAAAAAAAACCCAAACAGTAAAAAAATGAAGTTTCAGAAAAACATGTTTCTCCAAGCAACATCTTGAAAAAATACAAAAGAGTCCATTTCAAATAGAAAAAGAATCAAATCACTTTGACCTGATTTTTAATACTGAACTTAAGAGTAATTTTGATTTCTGCATATTTTACTTTTTTGGTAAAGTTAGGCAGGGAGAAGATGGGGAGCCTATGAAAATTACCCAAACTTATTTTTTAACCTTGAAGTAAGCAAAAGCAGCTTGTGTTGGCAGTTTCTATCAACCACTAAACATGAAGCGCATTTTTGTATTGGGTTTTTTATTTAGCCAGTGAGGTCATGATGATAACAGAAAGATGAGATGGGAAAGAAAGAATCCCTTTTGAAATCTGTAGTTTGTAGTCAACGCAGACTTTTCTAAGCTACCAAACTTCCGGGAAATTAAAAAATGCCTTTTAATTTTTAAGATTACCAGCATACGTAAAAATAAAAGCACACATAACTCCAGAGAAATTAACATCAGTTACTGCTGCTATTATTAATATAGTAATAGAATTGATATGATTCTTTTCCTAGGAATCATTCTTCCAAAGTTCACTATTCCTCACGAATACAACCTAAGTTGTTAGAAGTTTTGTTTTCATTCTTTGGCTTTTCTTTCTGTTTCTTTTAATTAAAGATAACCTATGTGGAAGACTACAATAACCAAGTATTTAAAGGAACCCTTCTCAAAGAAACCATCCCATCATTTAGGAAAAAAAGACACAATGCTTTCAAGGCTCATTTTTTTCCCTTCTCTCTTTTTCTTCACCCTCCACCCTTCCTTTATGAAAGTAACACTTAGCTTAAAGCATAGAGAAAAGACTAATTTTTATCTTAGTATTTAAAGAGCACAGTAATACAGCCCATTTAACCAGTCCCTTGAGGTTGTAGATCTTTTAAATTATCAAGTTTTTAATGCAAAAATTTGGCACCTGAAGGGAATTATTCCATCACCCTTCCTGCTCACATCTCCCAGCCTGAAATGTTCGTGCTCCATTTCAGCAACTCTTCTCATGCCACCTTCAGAAAACTGATGTTAGAGGGGTTCACAAATTCACTCATCAGAAGTCTTACAGTGTTCATGGCACTTTGGGAGTTCAGCCAGTGCCTAGCAGGAAAGCACTAAACCAGCTGCACTGACCATGGAGGAAACTGTTCCTGCACCCCCTGCATATGGATTAGCTCTTCTCAGCATCTTGTCGGAGCACACCCTTGGGCCATTTCAGGCAGAGAACAAAACACAGCTTTCTATGCCTGCTGTGTAAACTACAACATGCTTATGCAAAGTTAAGTAACATAAAAATAAATCAGAAGCAAAGGATCAGGAGAGTGTCATTCAAAAGCAGGGGGAAGGTTGCAATCACTCTTGCTGTAGCTTCTCCCCCAACCACATCCTAGCTTGTGCTCCATACTAGGATGAGAGAAAGGCTTAGTTTTCCCCTGTTCAAAATGAAATCTTGCAGCAGTCAACTGTCCAGATAAGCACATATGTTTATTTTACAATTGTACTTGGAGAGATGTGGAGAGCGCAACATACTTGAGAGCTGTAAAGCATCTAATTCTGTGTACTACCCTCTAGTATATTGTTTTGCCCCCTTTTAGTTGTTAAGTCACTTGCCTAATTTAAATGACAAGCTAGATGGCCAGCACATGTGCACGCCCCAGGTGGGGCATGCCTGACTGGCACAGGCGAAAGGTGTGAGCTTCAGGTACTGGAATTGCCAAGATCAAGAGATTATATCTATCTGGAAGCCAAATGCTGTATATGAGTCTTTTCTTGTCACCAAAAAGCTTTGACCTGAACCGCTGCTTCCAGTCCTCTTCATTCAGGGTCTGAAGGGAGGCCAGGATTAATCCCCAAAAGCCCTTGAAGCTCTCTGTCCATCAGGATCTGCTTCACAGGCACCAAATTACTTTGGAGGCTGCATCAACTAGCGAAAGAGACTCAAGGGACTGTCCTTACTGACTTCAGCCTTGTACTGCTGGCTGTGCAGAGACCAGCCAGTGTTCGTACAACTGTCCTAAATGCACTCCCCAACCCTTGTTATAGTTAGGCCCTCCTTAAACCATCCATTACCCATCAGCTGTCCTAGAGTCTGCAACAGGGAAACAAAGAGGTAGCTGACTCTTGTAACTACACGAAAGAGATGGTGCATTATAGTCTGTGATCCTCCTGCTAAGTGGGCAATATGGATATCATCATCATTTGGTTATATTTATTTCCTTTGGGAAACATTTGTTTAGTCAAAATTATATAGGTTTTAAATGTGTGTGCTCAATGAGAAAAAAGGGTGTTGTACCACACTTGACAAAACGCAATTCCCGTTCTCTAATCTATTTGGAAAACATTTAACTTCATTTCAACATGCAATTAGATTAGGTTCTTATTGGACTATTAAAATCTTCAGAATAATCATCCATCTAAAACTATTCCACAGCCTGAATTACTGGTATTTTCTATTTTTATATAATGCATTTGGTAAGAACCCAAAAAGCTTTTAATTTTTTTATGTGGCTGCCAAATCATAATACAGTAGGTCAGAGAATGCCTGAAGCAAAATATAATCCATGATATATAGGCTTCTTCTTGTTTTTTTTTTTTGTTCTCCTTTCCTCTTTCAGGCCTGGGTAATGGATGGGCACAAGCAGTTTCACATGCTGTTCTGCACCACAGGATTTAGTCAGAACTTGCTCACTGAAATAATTAGGTTTTTTTCCATACTCATTGATTAATGAAAGAAGGAAAGGTAAAATATTTAAACTAGACTAGACAAAATAAGGAAGATCTTCTGTACCTTGCAGTAGGGAAAAAAAAACCCACAACTAAACAAACCCAAAACTAAACCACTATTTTCTAAAGCATTTAATATTACTACAGGCTTTTAAGCTACATCAACCTATCTACACATGCATTCAATGTTATACCTCTTTAAAATGTAATAAGTGGCATTACTATAAGCTGCTAACTCAACACTGATGTGTGTAACTGCAGGAGACAGGAGAGTACAAATACATGTTTCTGTATTGCTGGTTTGTAGAAGTCATCATGCAGCAATCCAATTCTTCATATGTGCTTAAAAACCTGCTCTTTTCAGCTCTGCGTTCTTATCCTTCAGGTGTTGTTGAAGTAATTTTCAAAGACTGTTGCTTCTTACAACTGTGCTTTTCAGTCAGCAAAATACGAGAAAATCACGGCACAAGGCACCCAGTGGCTATCCCAGCATAAAGATCATCCTCTGCCCAGTAAAATGAGCCAGCATTCAATATTTGTACAATCAATTTTAGTTTGGTACTACAGGATATAATGTTTTAATTTCTGTTTACACCTGAAATATGAGTAACTGAAAAATAAAATCAGGCTTTCAGAAAGAACTTGTACAAAACCAGAGTGATGGCCCTAATTTTCAGACTTGACAGTGCTCTCAGCTTGCTACACAAGAACGCATAGCAATTAAAAAGCAACCACCCAAAATTGTTATCTGATAATTTTTAGCTTTGCAAAGTAAGTCAATTCATAAAATAAATTACACCAAAATTACACAAATCACCACTGAAATGGGCAAAAGCTGTCAGTCTGCTTGGCCATAGGAGTGGAGTGATGAAGAATATTAGTAACACACCCTCTGAGCTGCAGTGTCAACATTAGAAATTCTCCCATTAGGCATACAGCTCAAAAAATAAACAGAGACAATTTAAAACATCATGTTTTGAAGCTGTTTCGGGCTTCAGTCATCATGCATCAATAATACATCTGAACACATACATTTATAATTTCCAGTTAACTTTCAGGTCAGATCCTGAGTCTATTTTAGGAATATCAATCCTGCATTCAAAAGAATAATTATGTTTCATGCAGATACACTCAAATAGGAACACTTCCCAGACAGGCACAGTTTTGGTCCCACAGTGCAAGGATGAGCAGTACAGTTAAACCACCTGCAGCCATATATGCCATATTTCAATTCCCCTTCAGTGTTCTAGAAGCAAAGACCAAGAGAAGAAAACTCTTCCCAATGCCCCAGGTTAACCACGAAGAAATATAGTATACCTGTTCCATGCACATGCATCACACCCTTCCAATCAAGGCACATAAACTGCACATGAAGAGCTTATGCAACCACCACATCCCTGCACATTTAGGCTTCTTGATATATCACTCATATGCTCCTTTAGTCCCTATGGTAACTCCATACCTGTAACATTAACCACATAAATGGTAACAGCATATGATTTTGCAACAAACTGTACTAACAGAAGGCTCAGGGGACACCTTATGAGAGTCTTCCGATACCTAAAGAGGACTACAAGAAACCTGGAGAGGAACTTTTAACAAGGGCATATAGTGACAGGACAAGGAGGAATGTCTTTAAGCTGACAGAGGGGAGATTTAGGTTAGATATTAGGAGAAGCTCTTTACTGTGAGCATGGTGAGGCACTGGAATAGGCTGTCCAGAGAAGCTCTGGCTGCCACAACCCTGGCAGTGTTCAAGGCCAGGCTGGATGGGGCTTTGAGCAACCCTGTCTAGTGGAAGGTGTCCCTACCCATGGCAGGGGGGGTTGAACTGGGTGATCTTTAAGGTCCTTCCAACTCAAACCATGCTATGATTCTCTTATGGGCAACCAAGGTAAGTAATTCCATGACATTCAAAAAAGATGCAACTATAGTTTAGGCATACCCTAAAATGAGTATTTCAGATACTCCTCAATCCTCAGCTATTAAAAATTGCTTCAGAAAATTCCAAGCAGTGTAACTGCCTAGTTAATAAAAACTAGATTATTATTGATGGGATTTAATATCAAATTTGCATAAACAATAATGAAAGCTATAGCAGTAAATAGGCTCCATGCATCATGATGAGATTAAATAAGTCTGATGAATTGATAACAAGTTCTACAGTTTGTTCAATCTTTTAAAGAAATCCTGAAAATCTCTTTTTATTGCGCTCACATTGTACTGGTATATGCACAATCATTTCATGTGCACAAATTGTATTTTGTGAAGATATGAGCAGGACTTAGAAAGAAAGAAAAGCAGGGCACTAAAAATGTGATTATAAGCATGCAAGCACACACATAGCTCACTCTGCACAGATGAAAAGACAGTGATACATTTGCTTTCAGACTACCTCCCTAGTCTCCCAAAAATAAAGTATATAAAAATACTGCTATTGACCATCATTCAATGGAACCAAATGCTCTCTTCGCAGCAAATTGAGTCTAAGCAGCAGCACAGCAAATTCAGTCAAGCTTGGAATTACATGTGTTTTCACCAGATTCCTTGAATCCTGGCAGTACTTATCAAAGGGGACACTCTTTCAGTACTTGAGACCTTTATCTAATCTATGCTGACAGAAAAGATGAGCTCAGAACACACGGGCAACACCTGCAGCTTTTCAAACTACCTGTGCTAAAACTACCTATGTCTCCAACAGGGATAGTAAACTATTCAAATTTTAGCTCAGGTGTAAAATTACTGAGCTACTTTATTTCAGTTAAAATGATAAGTGACTAGAGATCCACATGCGAAGCTTAGTTTCCCGCGGCCAAAAATACACTCCTACAGGGGGTGCCTATTGATACTGACAGAGTAAGCATCCATTTGTACACAATCTTAAGGCATTTTAAAAGATCCAGAGTGAAGAAGATCTTTTTCCAGTCATCTGTGAAATCTGGGATGATGACACCACACAAAAAAACCCCAACAAGTGGTCCATTAAATAATTCTGCTGAATGAATACTGGTTTCTGACAGCTTTTTGCATCATACCTGAAACCAAACTGTCTCTAGACACCTTGTGTCTCTGAGACTTCACAGAATCAAACGCTAGTTGGGACAAATTTCTGCCCTATCCACTGCCCAAGTGGGAACTGTTGCTAACAGCAGATCAATTCAGCCACGTCTGTGTCCAAATGAGCCTCAAAATCCTCTGAGGATGGAGACTAAAACCACTTCTGTAGGCAACACCTTCCAGTGCTGCTCTTCCCCTACAGATGGAAACCCCCAAAAGGGCTCAAAAAACTGAACAGAGGCAGTCTCACAAACACTAGGCAGAGGGAATAAAAACTTTCCTTGAAGCGCTTCTTGCTTCTATTGTAACCCCATTGCCTGATTTGCTGTATTTGCAATGAGAGCATATTTATAGCTCATCCTCAATTCAATCTAACACACAGGGTTAATTCGCACCAGGTACTGAACTTCATATTTCTCTAAAGTCAACCCCAAGTGGCTTCTGTTGCCCCAGTCCTCAGAGGTTTCTGAGCTCTCTCTGGGTTGAAGTTCTATCATCCAGCACGTCTATCAATGCAATTTAGCGTCTCTGCAAATTTGCACAGACCGCATCTTGGTTCACGACCAAGGCTGTTGATGAAAACCCTAACAGTGTCAGCCTCAGTATTATCCCCTAAAGCACCCTCCTTGTTAAGGGCCACCAGCTGGATGTGAAGCATCACTAACCTTTCAGCAGCTTATTTTCAACCCATCTAAAATTCCATTTGCCTAGCCCATACTTCTTCAGCTTCCAAATGAAACCTCTAAGGGAAACAGTGGAAAACACCCTACTGAATTCAAGGCATTTACTGCCCTCCCTCACCACTATAGCAAGTAGCTTAATCCAAGGCAGTAATAACAAGCCAAGTACAATTTGCCCTTGCTAAATCCAGGCTGACTGTTTCTGTCTTCTTGTTCTTTGTGTGTTTGGAAATGAGAATATACTCCATGATCTTTCTAGGCCATGAGGGGAAGCTGAGTGGCCTATAGTTGCACAGATGCTCCTTCTTGCCCTTCTTAGAGACGGCTAAAACATTAGCCTCTTCTCCGTCATCAGGGATCTCCCCCAACAGCACAGTTCTTCCCTAGTGGTCTCACATCTGCCAACTTTTTCAGCACCATCAGCAGCTCCCATCCAGTCCCACTAACCTGAATACATCCAACTTCTCCAACTGGCTCCTGACCTACCACTCTCCAGCTCTCGGATGTGTCTTTCTCAAAAAAATGCTGGCATAAACAAAAGCAGGTGAGCTGTCTTTTCCCTGAGGCAAATAAAGCATTCAGTGCTTCAGTTTCTCTGCACCATCATATTCTAGCTTGACTGTCCTATTCATTGATGAATTTAGAGCTTTCCTGAACTTCTCCTTGCTATCAATCTACTTTAAGAATCCTTTAAAGAATCTTGTAGCTTTAGCTAGTTTTCACTCTACCTGGTCTTTTTTTTTTTTTTCTTCTTCTTTCATGATTTAATTCCTATGTGACCACGCTATGCTTTTGTATTCCATTATCTCCCCCTGGTTTTGTATGCTCCACATTTTTCATGCTGCCTTTCTTAGCTGCAGTTCCCAAAGTAGTTTCTTGCTTAGTCAAGTGAGTCTTCTTTAAAACTCCCCAGTCTTCCTGCACAGTAGAATTAGCTTTTTCCCTCAGCTCTCAATAAGTTTTCATTAAAATCAAACCTTACGTGGGAGGACTGAGGAGTCTGCCAGTCAGGCACCTGTCCTTCTCACCTCTACCCCCAGAGCCCTACAGTCATCTTCAATCTGCTGAAGCTTTTCCTGGCTGTTTCACTGCTGTCTGCCTAGATGAGCTGCCAAGGAAGTAGTCAGAAAGCCAGATAAGCCATGGCAGCCTCTCTGCAACACCATGGATCCAGGATCTAGGCAAGCAGCAGCCCTACCCAGGTGACTGATCTGGCTGGCAAATGGGATGCTCTGTCCAGCAGAGGCTGAAGTCACAAACCACTAATGCTTGTCATGGCATCCTCATAGGATAGGTCTGAATTTGGTGTCCAGCCTAGAGTCCCCCTGCCAGCAGCAGTCATCCATACTCCTCTGACGATGAAGCCCAGGCAAACAGCCACAATCATAGACAGAGCCTTCTGTGTGTGCATCTGCCAAACTCCCCCTACCTAGCCCAACACTTAAAAACTGGTAGGGGATGCCTATCAAGGTTAATTTGACCTGATAGCTGCGGGAGAGAGTGAGCACTGCATCCTGGGGCTAATCCAGCCCCGCATGTATACCAGCTGGCCAGCCACATGGTAGCTGCCTGGGGCCGCAGGCAAGTGCCTCTGCCTCTTTGCTATCCCAGTGGGTCAAAGACAAATGGCGGCAAAGACAGCACAGGTCCTCTCAGCTGAAGCCTGTGGTAGACTATTTTAGGACCACTGAGATCACCACCCATCTGGCCAGCTTGAAACACATTCGACAATGAGTTAAAATGTGTGACAAGCACAGGAACAAGCAGCAAAGTTATGTAAGCTTTTTTTCCTTTGGAAACCAGGCTAGAGTTGTCCCCCCTACACATGCATTCATCATCCAGACCAGAAATCAAGCTTTGCTAAATCACAGTTCAACTGTTAGCATGTATTTATTTCACTCAGTGAACATGAATATCACAGAGCTATAGAACAGCCAGGGTTTGAAAGGAACTTAAGTTCATCCAGTTCCACCCCCCCTGCCAAGCAAAGGGACACTTTCCACTAGGCCAGGTTGCTCAAAGCCCCATTCAGCCGGGACTTGAACACTGCCAGGGACGGGGCATTCAGAACTTCCTTGGCAACCTGTTCCAGCGCGTCATCACTCTCACAGTAAAAAATTTCTCCCTTGAATCTAACCTAAATCTCCCCTGTTGAAGTTTAAACCCATTACCCCTTGTCTTATCTCTCCAGTCCCTAATGAAGAGTCCATCCCCAGCATCCCAATAGTCCCCCTTCAGATACTGGAAGGCTGCTATGAGGTCTCCACGCAGCCTTCTCTTCCCCAGACTGAACAGCCCCTGCTTTCTCAGCCTGTCTTTATAGGGGAGGTGCTCCAGTCCCCTGATCAACCTGATTTTCTTCATTGCTTCCTCTTCTAAACCCTGCTTGGCACTATTGAGACCGTATAGTCAGAACTGGCTCTTTTTATTTCCATACAATGTAGCAAAGATACAGGATGTCTCTGCATTATATCATTTTTTCTAACCCCCTTCTTCCATCAGAATTTGTTTTATGCCTAAACATAGAAGATGGAGCAAGTGCTAAAAATTCAAGTCTTCCTGATGGACAGTTTTATCTATTAGTTAGTTTCACCAAGAGATAATCTAAATGGCAGAACACCACTAAAACTTATTGCAGATTTGCTACCATAAAGTTGAAAAACGAAGTCTTACAGAATGTAGCATATTTTACCACATTAAAAATATTTCAAAAATTAATTTAATAATACCCATTACCACGCCTAAATGGTTCAACAGCCCCATTATTTGGGAAATTAACATTCTCCCACATTCCTCAAAGTAGATTTAATTCAAATATAACTTACAGTAAAATGAAGAATGAAAATGAAATATAGAAAAGCTTGAGTCAAATCTACTGATTGGCATTTTACCTGTAATGTAAAAGAAAACAAATCTAATGTAGATCTTCCTGGGATCTAGGCAACTGATGCAATACAAGCAAATTATATTGATTTTTTTCCACCTCAACAGCTATGATTTAAGATAAATTTTACGATAAATTTATGATAAAACACCAAACAGCATTAAGAGAAACAGAAATGAAAGCTTGCAGGTTCAAATCAGGTTGCTCCATGCAGTCCTTTTCATAACTAAAATGCAAGAAAAACTAATTACTTTTTCCTTCAGTACTCATTATCACATACGTAATGCTTGCTGAAGTCCCAGCTAACAGGTGAAGGTTCAGGGTCACAATTTCTGACACGTTGGGTATTGCTAGCCAATGACTGAGACTTAGTTTCAACAGATGCTACAAAATTAACTAGTTTCAATCAGGCACTCTTAAAAGTCACCACAAAAAGCCTTTGTGCTACCGAAGCCAGAAAATAATCTTATGAAGAATGGAAGGTAATACTACAACGTTACTTAATGCACTATAGGGTGAGGGGAAGAACATAAACCAACTGTCACTGTCTAAGAAGCTGAACATAAAACGTTTTCCCAGACAAGTGTAATTGTCAAATTGCAGATCACCATTCAGTTTTGGAAGAAAAGGCCAGACTGCCTGCTCTAAGCAATGGTAACTAGCTAGATGGAAAGGGAAACTCCAAGTCCAGTATCAGTTTATCCAAAGCCATAGCAATAGTTGAGATGTAAGCATTAAACTTCATCATCTAGACTGCAGGAAGGCAGGCATTTTAAGAAGGAATGGGAAAATTGATGTTATCCTCAAAAGAAACTATTTTAAAAATAATGAAATAAACTACTGCTGTCTTCTCTAAAAAAGGGAATTGACTTCTATGAATTAATAGCAAAAAATTACGAAACAACCAGGGTTTGTCACAAAAACTTTCCCCCATGCTCCAGAGAAGAAAGCCTTCAATAGAAAAATTTTTTGCAGGTGAACCAAAGCAAATTAGGCTGTACTTTTTCCAATGTTATTTTAGCACAAGCTCTTTGATACAAATTTGCATTTCTAGACCACAAACCAACCTATGCAAACTATACAACTAAACATGAGAAATGTCATCCCTTTATTCTGCAAGTACACAACCCTCTTTGGAAGTCAAGATGCTCATGACTGCTTAGTTTGAGAGGGGACCTATGGAAATATTTCTTTGAACTACAACACAAACTAAGGAATATTGTAGTGATTAAGCAGAAGCTCAGTCCTTCCTCATCAAGAAAAGAATCCTCTTTTTATCTTTCTGTGAGTATTCCTGCAAAGGTGCAGTCTGGAGAAAAGCAGGCAGCATTAGCAGTGTCAATGATTGCATACTTGGGTCTGTAATGTCACAACACACCAACAGAAAACACTGCAAATCATAAAACAAACAAAAAAAAACAACAAAAAACAAACAAAACAAACAAAATATATCTTTGCTCTTAAAATATGCTTTTAAAATTACATTGCAGGCACTACTAAACTCACACTGGCTGCCATCTAGATTATTTTAGCATCACACTAAGAATGGGTGATCCAATTTCTTTTACTTCTGCATCTGCCTCATTTCAGTGTTCACCAGTAAAAGAAATGTTACCACAATCTGTTCCTATGGATGGTCTAAGGAATTCACTCCTTGGCATTTCAGATTTCTGCATTGCAGGAAGTACTTCTGCCAGTATGGAAGAATATCTAAATACTTTCCACAGGTGAGCACTGTCTTGGTATGCATGTTGGAGATGGGCTTACAGGAAGAGCACCCCCCTCAAAGAAAGAGGTGGAGGTAATGTATTTTAAGCATCACCACTCTAATTTCAGTAAGCATTGTATTCCTTCAGTTCTACTGAAGTTCATGGTAGAATGAATCTTACAACCTGTAAATGGTAATTATGATTCTTAAAAGACTGCCTTTTGTCACAGGGTCTTCAGAAGCTTTTAAGAAGAGATGTCAAGCAGGCAGGAAGACTGGGGTTTGCCAGACAATAGAAATGTTAGTTAAATCAATCTTGTAGGAAAAGAGAGTATCTGCCTCTTTACTACGTAAATACCACCGTGTTCAAATACGACTGTTTCCTGGAATAAGAATAAAGGTTTTATAGAAGAAAGGTAAAAAAAGATTCTAAGGGTTGGATTTGTAAGACTTACGTATTTTTCCAAATCTCTTATTTTTATACTGTTACATTTGTTTCCAATTTTGGAGATTGTTTTGCTAACTTTCATTTCAATAGCATAAAATTTCTTTTATAACTAATTATTTTCTACTAATAAAGATGAAAAGTCTTCAGAAAAGTCTCTGGGTTTATAGATTCCTCTTCAAGTGCAACACCACGGTCATGGTGGTCTCCAAGAATTCAAGTGGCTTTTCTTCACTAAGCTGCAAAGCTTTAGACATGAAGGAGCTAGCCTGGTAAAATCTACCTGCAAGCATTGGCCAGGACTTCTAGCAAACAGCAAGAGAAGGTGGAGAGACAGACACAGCTCTTCTGAACAGTAGAAGTCCAGTAAGGTACTATAGGATGAGGACATCCAGCTTTAAATAATCAAACAACAAGGGGCAAACAGCCTTTCAGCACTTCTAGAACCATCTTCATTTTGCTCAGTACAGCAGTCTAGATTTTAACCTTCTGAAATAAGGAGGGTTTTAACTCCTCTGTGCTGTTTGCTAAAATACAGGATAAAGTGAGGAGGAAAAAAATCATGCTTATCTACACTTTTTCATTTGTTATTCCTCCCAAATTTCTTCAAGCTCTGTAGATGCCTTCCCATTTCCTAGACCTTCCCTCTTTAGGATTCTTCTCCTCACGCTTCATTCTGTGTCAATTTTTGGTGCCACTCCAACCCCCAGAGCCACAACAAAAACAGCAAACCCCAAGCTCCCTCCCTCACACACACACAAACCCAGTATTTCAAGCAGATCCTATTGCTTGTCCATCCCAGCTATTTTTCTCTTCTGTCAATCATCCATCAGTGTCCCCAACACCTAGTTTGCATGCTTGTCTCACCGCAGGCAACCAGAATGGAACAGAAAGATGCCATCTCACCAGAAGAAAGGAGCATGCAAAGAAACTCAAAGGCTGCACAGAGAAGCAAGTAATTCCATCTCTCATTCCTCTCGAGAGCCTCCCACTTGTACCCAAAACCAAATGCTTTGCTGACCCTCTTCCCCATCTGAAGAGGCTTCTTTTACAACCGAAACACAACACTGCCCACAAAATGTGTGGAGAACAAACACCACGTGGGCTTACGTGCATCGCTAGTAAGCTCTTCCTAGGCTGATGAGAGCAATATATAAAAACTAACTTTGAGTCATGCTTTTTGGGTCAGAGCTCAAAACGCTTGTTTAGCACAACAGGGCTACAATGTACTGTTTTGCAGTCCCTGCGAAAACAAGGCGCAGGTGTGCTCACTGCTGCTTCATACTGCAACAGTTCTGGGGCAGAGCCATAGTAGCCAAGGTGGTTGTTGATCTGAAGCCATGACAGGTCTGGTTTAGATTCAGCAAGAGGCCCTTCATGTTAAAAACAAACAAACAAACAAAAAAGAAACAAAAAGAAACAAACAAACAAAAAATAAAAAATAAAAAACCCAAAACCAACAAGAAACCCCCCCAAAAATATCACACCAGAAACAACCCAAACCCACAAAACTATTAAGTTTCCAAAACAATGAAACATTAGCAAGCTTCTCCTTAAAGAGAAACCTCATTAGTGCTGCATACAGTCAAAATGTAAGCCACCGTTTGCAGTCTTTAAGAACAAGAAACATTTAATTAGCAGCTCTTCTCACAGTCTGAAGCCAAAGAATTGTTATTGTGAAATGACTACTCTCAGTGGTTTCCAACTAAGCCAACACAGAACTGCAGCGGACTTCAGACTAAGTATATCTGACTGCAGTCTCAGTGTATGCACTCAGAAGGGCGATGCAATCTAGATTTACACATCAACATCTCTGAGACACTCAAAGCATGAAACGTACAAACTCAATCTTAATGCAGTGCGAAGCAAAGGTGCAAACAGAAATGTAGCTGTGGACTTAAACATCAAGACATTCATTCATATGCAAAGATTAATTACGCCACGTGATGCGTACAAGCCATACATCCATAGAATTGAAAGCTTATGAGGATTAAAATTTCATCAGATGTTTGGTTTTGAACCGGATTTATGACATGAGATAAATGACCAAGTATGCAAATCACTTCAGCCACCTGGCAGGAAGGGAAATTTGCTGCAGGGAATAAACAAGTAATAAATAAATAGAGAATATGTTGCCAGGCTCTGAGAGGAAGGGCTACAAGAAAATGGAGACTTTTCCCTCCAGCAGAGGTCACAGCAGTCAATAGGAATTATTAACATCATTCTTGTAATGTGAGAACAAACCAAGCGGCCAAATAATAGCTACACGTCAACAGTATTTTAAACACTAGCTTTAGCAGTAATACAGAAGACAACTTCTTTTCTTTTGAAGAAAAGGACATCGATTTCAAGCAAGAAACTAAACTAGTCAATTCTTCTCTCTTTACATTTTTTTCCTTTTGAGCTTAGTGCACACTATCTCAAAAAATCTCTGGCAGTCCTGCGACCTGATGCAGCACTTTTCACTATAGCGAAAATCTGGCACCAAATAATGTAAGTCACCAGTACTACACAACAGCCTCCTAGAAACTGTAACCCTCTTTTTTATTCTTCTGGTCAAATGAAATTACCTACTCTGATAAACTCATGGATAGAAACTCAGAGAAATTAAACATGGAGTAAAGGAATGCTTGAGAGTTTAATATCCGTGAATTCCTCTTCTCACTGATCAAATGCCTGAGCTCAAGCTCATGGCTCCTGAAGACACTGCTGGTTCCTACTTTCATTTCCACCCATAGAATATCTCACAGACAAAAATAAGGACATTTTTATTTTTGCTTGTTCATACAACAAAAGCTTAACCTGATGGATTATATCCTCATGATCAGTTTTTAAATTAATGGTAAGTGCAAAAACTGATCTCTGAACAAATGCTGTGCATGCAAAATGCTGATTTACTGCAAGGAGAAATCTTCGTGTCTGGTTTTCTCTGTAACACCTTTATTCAAGCTACAGAATCATTATGATATAGCATGGAAACCACCTGTCCCCAGATATGCCATGCTCAAGTTGCCCATGTGTTTTTGGCAAAGAAACAACCAACCAAACAAAATCCACCAGGTATATGCGATTATACCAAACCTGTTTTTCTCCTCCTGCCTGAAGAACAATTTACACACTCAGATGTGCAATACATCCTAAATGTCTGCCAGCTTCAGCTAGGTAATACTACAGAGCATAACTCCCGAATAAACGGGTGTGCACAGTGGTTCTCTATAAGTATATAGTGTTCCTTTCACAATCTTTGTTTGAAAGTACTTAGTTGTAGCATCAAGGTTTTTCAGGAGGCAAATTTAGGATATGCACTTTGGAAGGAAGTGAGAAGCAACAGTACTTAGTCACTTGCAGTGGCAATACTAGATTGTAAATCTGACACTGGATGGCATACGATGAGCAAGAAAAAGGACATCAGAAATGCTGAAATACTACTCCTGTGAAAGCTGCAGAAAATTAACAGCTCCTTGGACCGGAACGATGAAGTGAATAAATTCCTCTATCTATTTTCCTCACACATACACCTTGCAGTGAAAGAAATGTGATATTTTTCAATAATGTCAAATTTCCATCCTACATCTTTGTTTGTTTGTTTCCTCCTTTTTTGCTTTCTAAAGAGAAAGGACCATTTGGTCTACTAATATATTTGGATTTGCAGCCTATAACACTTCTTTTTTTCCAAGCATTCATATGATAAGCTAGTTACTGCTTTCCAGATTTTGAATTTTTGATGAGAAATCATTAAACAGATTACCTCACCTCTCCTCACCACCTGGGGCACCACTTCCACCCACAACTGCCTCTTGCAAAACTACAGCTGTTTGCATCAAAGACCAGGAGACTTTCAGTAACATACCCATTCAAGTCGCACCCTGCGCATTAGCCTCATCCTCTGAACACCTCCCGAGTCAGGCTACCAGCTGGCAGAATATTGTGAGCAGAGTGGGAATTAAAAGGACAAGCCAGATGTCAGAAGGAACAACTGCTTTGCGACAGCACCACCGTGGTAGGAAGACAGAAATCTCACAGAAATCTTGTCTTAAATTTCAACAACACATGGCCATAAGCCCCAGGCATGCCACATGATGCAGGGAATGAAAACCCTAGTTATGCTGAAAGAACAAGAGGAACAGGGCTCTCCACAGTGTGACACTACACTTACCTTTTCCTGTTAACAGGGTTTGGGATTTTTTTTTTTTTTCTATTTTCCCTTTTCAGGTCTGGATGCCCACAATTTTAGCAGTGCATGAAGAACATCTCAGCATGTAGTATCTTCCCACAGTCCGCCAGCAGGAACCAGGCATCTCACCCCTTCCTACACACCCTGCTCTTCATGTCCCTGGGGACCAGGAGGCAACGCTTCTCGACCCCTTGCCTTTTACCTAACCTGCAAGTCCCCTTAGTGGCAGCACCTGCCAAATCCCTGTCAAACCACTTCGAGGGGGTTGAAATCTTACTTTTGGCAGGGAGGTTCAGTGCCTGAGCAGCTGTTCCCATCTTTGGGCAAAAAACAGGTTACTGGATAAAAGCCATTTGTATCTCTGACTCTGATCTACCATCAGACAGACGATACTGGCTGGAATACAGCAATTTCAAGAATGTGCTAGATGCTCTGTAACTGAAGACAAAGACGTACATTTAAAATAAAAACTAAATTAAATAAAAAGATAACATAAGTGTGTCCAAAAAATGTTTCATAAGATCCATGTTATCATGTAAGAACAGATTGCAGAGACGTTACATCCTTAAGAAATCCAACATGATTCCGAAGGGCTTCTTTACCACTGTTGCTTTGGTATCTCTTTGAAACTGAACACCAAATCAATTTGGACAAAAACATTACCTAATTATGCTTCCTGCCAATGACTCCAACTGCATGGGAAATATGAACACAGCTGAGTGTGAAATGACCCAATCTCAGAATGAAAACTCTAGAAAATTATTTGTCTGCAGTGAGAGGAGCACAAAGATAAGATGTACTTCATTTACTGAAGAGGCAACCAACAATCACAATTAATGTGAAGTAGCACTAAAAGTTTGTGTGGAAAGAAAGGAGACCAAAGTCATGCTGCAGCATTTATGCAGCCAAGTAAACGTAACTCCACCTCTCACAATACAATTTTTCTTAACAAATGTCCACCTATACCAGCTATCACTCACCTCAGCCAAGTTGCCTTTTCAGGACCCTCAAACTCAGAAATGCCCTTTCTGCAATCCTACTTCCAATATACCTCACAATCACCACTATTCCACTTTCCCTTCCCTCTGCTTGTGCATTTTAAAAAGACAAGGAATTTTAAACTCTTTAGAGCAGACTTTTTCATTTTTTAATAACCCAGGTTTTCAATGCTTTTGAACATGCTCTTTCAGACACATTTGTAGCATGGAGAAGGATGTTACGGACAAAACAGCCAGTCTCAAGAGAAGCAATGAATTTTTTTATTCCATTTTTTCCCGCTTTATCTCATATCTGCACATCTTCCCTGCACTATTTCTTCCTTCTTCTGAAATCCAAGCAAACCCACTCAGAGCAGACAGCTCTCAATGTCTCTTAGAAATCTTAAATGCTTCTTACATATTTCACTTGAACACTGCTCTAAGAGAGCCTGTGGGAGGTATTCAGAAAACCAACCTTTGGTTTAGTGATGCTTGTCCCCTTTAGCTTGATCTATCGCTGACAAAGAAAAAGAGTCTCTTGCAAGGAGTGGGATGCAGCAGCTGTTATTTGGCTTGGGCAGTGAATTTCTTTTTCAAAGAGCCATTTTCTCTCCTGTAACTATGGGTTGTGGAGGGAGAAGGGTCTCAGGAGACCTTTCTGTGCATTAGCATCACTGAAGACCCTTCCGACCTACTGCTGCAGCTGACTCCTCACTCAGTGTGACTCCAGGTACACTCTCCTACACCTCCCTACCTAAATCCATCACTCAGCTCCTGCTCTCTAAATCTATCATGTTAACAATTGTGAGAGGTGACTCTAAATATATTTAGTTTACCTAAGTGATACTTACTCATCAGTGCCACGTGAAAGTCTGCTATAAATGGATAGCTTGCTACAAACAGAAAGATAAGGCAGCTTTGGAGACATGTAAACATAAAATAAATTAAGAGAATTTTTTGACTGCCTGTCTGTGAGCATCTTAAATGCTCTATGCTGAAGCTTGGAAGCTCTTGTTAGTGAGATGCCCATACCCCGGTGTATTGTAGAATGCTTTTTAAGTTATGTAATGCATTTACTAGCCAGTAAGAGGAGTATGTCTAAATCTACTATCAAAGTCTATTCTGTCTCTAAAGTCATTAACACCCACTCCCATACTGCAGTTTCAGTAAAGAAATCCGGGTTCTTTGGACATGTCACCAAGTCTTGGGTACAAGTCCCTGGACAAAGTGGTTGCATTTCCACTGTATTTGTACCTTGAAGGAATACACATTTTCAAGCTGGTTCTAAGAGGCAGATCCAGAGTCATGGGTTAGTGCCAGCAAGAAGCACATTAAAGGACTGAAAAGCCAAAAATAAAAGCCCTTTGGCTAAGACAGAGCTAATGAATTGCTGCAAGTGATACAAATGAGAAAGAACAATTAGCTGCTGATCTACATGACAGCACCACAAGGACTTGTGGCAGTAAGAGCAATAATACCGTTTACAAAAGGAGCTCTGTTGGACCTGATATTCTGAAGTTTATTCATTTAGTTGTGTGATACATTTTGAAAAGGGTGACAAACCCCAATTATAAATGGGCAGACATGTATCATCCTACACTGTGACACTGTCTTCCTTGCACAGCAGTCTGAACAATGCTCCTCTACTACCCCTGTTGTAAAGGCGAGATTTCACTCCTGAAAACAGCGGACTGTGGAACTTTACTGAACTCTGCTCTTTGAGAGAGGAAATGAATAATTTATTTTAATCTTTTTTTCTGAGATACCCTAAGAGATCTGGAGATCCTCCTTTTGTCTTCCTCCTCCTGTCATCCTCCTCCAGTGATAACCTTCCATCAGAACTTCTTTCTAGACTGAGTTAGGCACCTGTTTACACCATTTCTTTTACCAACAAATTTCATTTCCCAACTCACAGTAGCGACGTCTGTGTCTTTGATTTCCATAATACAAGACATAACAAACGTCTATGCAAAGAACTTCTTTAAAAAGTCCCAACCATTCTCAAAGGGTCGAGTGTTCAAATGTTATGCCTATGCATGAGCCACACTTCCACCCAGCTTCCACATTTTCAATAGCACAATAAAAAAAGGTTCATCCAGTTCCTCTTTTCTAGTAGAACCAATAAACAATTTATAGAAGTTGTCTTAAACTCTCTCTGTTGAGAAGGAAGACAAAGAACGTCAATATCTAGCTAGGAATGAGTTTTGAAAACTTTACATGGGCTACCAAAGTATACCAATGGCAATGAATGCCACTAATAAAAAATTTAAACCAGGAAGGATATAAAGGAAATTGATGATCTTTAAGCAGCAAAGGGAATACCACAGTCTGGTTGTAATTCCACTGCCAACATCAAGCACAATGAAGCCTTTCAATACTCCTACTATCCCTTACCCCTTTAGATCATTACAATTCAAGCAATGTAGTACGTGACAGCAGTGAAGCTCTGGAGAAAAGAGAGCCTGAACCCAGGATGTTGGCAAAGGAGATATTTAAACATGCTTTGTGCAAGACAACACCTTAGCTGCCTTTGTTAAACCAGCATAACACTTTCTGTACTTAACTCACATAACCTAGCAGATTAACTAAAATAACAAACTTTGTTCACAAAAGAAAAATTAAGATTAAATATTGCACTTCCCTCATATCATATCCAGTCACAATCACATTCTGAATACCTTTAATGCCTTTTTACAGCCATATACTTCATGGCTAGAGTAAGGAGATAGTCAGATATCCCTCTGTTTCCAAACAGAAAATGCAAACCTTGTAAGAGGTATTCATGCTATTGAACCATTACTGCAACCAAGGGCTTCAGAACTTGGATTTAACAAGGTTGTGATTTTGTTCTAATATGTTTCTATAAAGAAGAGGCTGCTGCCACTGAAGATCTTTGGCTTTGTATCAGTAGCTATAGAAAAAGTTGCTAGATTCAGGAAGCAAGGCTAATAAAAACACACATCTGGACCTGCTTTGCAAGGGAAAACTGCTTGCCCGCAACCAGGACGGTCTCTTCACTGCCAAGGGCTATTCATACAAGGGGGAAAAGCACAATGTGTGACTTGATTTTGCTTTCTCTTTTCATTTGTAGGGACATAACACAAGCAGACCCAAGCCTCAGCCTGAAGAGCCCAGCTGCAGTTTTAAGTTAACACATCTTCCATAGCAAGACATAATTTCAATTGTGCAAGAAGGAGTAAGCTTAGGGTTTGCTACAGCAAATAAAGCAGGACAGCACCAGTCAATCACAGGAGTAATAAAAGCATACATGCTGGGATTTAAGCCCCCACCAAGGCTGAACATTCACATTTCCAGGGGCAAAGTACACACACCTGTAATGGTACCAAACACCACAGACAGGCTTCCTGCGCCACATGGCTCGGATGCCTGAAGCCATCTAATGAGCTCTAAACTAGTTTTAATACAGAAGGAATGTCATTCAGGGAGTACACTGCTATTTGCTGCTTGCAAGAAATAAAACAATATTCAAGACTGCTGTGTCTTCCAGTTAGGATTCTTCCAGGCACTTACTGAAATAACAGTACCAAGTTTAAAACAAATAAATAAAATAATAAATAGATAATAGAGAAATAAATAGACAAATAAATAGTGTGTCACTGTAACTTTTTCTGAAATCATGAAATTCCCAGGAACAAACCATAGCTATTTATTTCATTACCCTAAACTGCTGCCAGCCTGGGCCCACCTTGCTTTCTGACATCAATGGCCCCAATCTTATCCTAATCACCCAAGGGGCTGTCAGTAAGCAAGAGAACACATTGGAAGAAAGGTCTAAGTTTAGTTTCTATATAAAAAGAAAGGGCACATGCATGCATATATACATATGATGGTCTACAATTTCTACTATGTATGTACAGGCAAGGACTGTAGAGCTTGGGCAAGCACATGTAACACAAATGAAATATGGCTCCTAAAACAAAGCAAAAAAGATGAGGAAAGAATGTTTTTGTTTTCCAGCTTCTTACTTGGCTTTTGACAGAACTTCATACACCAAAAAAATATGAATAAACAAATAAAGTTTCTCATCTACTTCTCGGAGGCAGGCTGCATCTCCTCTTTTGATTGCAAGCTCAAAGCGTAAGAAATGAAAAATCAGAACACTTTTCAGAAATCAAGAAAGCTCAGTACTGGAATGCAATGCTCAAGTTTTAATTTCCAGTTTAAGAAACTGCATACTGTAGAAGACAACTGTTCCTTCCAAACCAGAGATATGCTGCTCTCCTGTACTCAAATTCTTGTCACGTATTCTCATTCTCTGCACTTAGAAAAAGTAACAGGCATGAGTCCAAAGTGAAACTGGTTCAGAGTTAAAAATTGATGCAGTCTCAGTTATGGGTAAATTCAATGATACACTATTAAAATTATTATTATTCAAATAAAGTTCTTCTAGAAATTGCTGTGGAACTTTTTTTTGGCTGCCCCATTCAGTAACATTTTAGAATATTTACTCTTAAATAATAATTATAGCAAACAGCAATAATTCCATTAAAGATTAAAACCAAACCAGAATAAACAGTGAAACCAACCTGGAAGGTTCTAGAATCAGCTTTAAGATCTTCATTTCCATTTTTTCAACATTTCAAACAAGCTGACTAGTCAAACTCTTGTTCAGCTATCTACGTTTTCTGCCATGTTTTTCTTTTCAAATTTCATGTGTCAGTGCAAAATACCTTAGAATAGAAACAAAAAGTTTCCAGAAAGAAGTCACAAGCAGCATAAATATCACTAGTGTCCTAAGTTTTCAACTAAAAATAATGAAGAAAAAACCCACAATGTAATGAAAAAGTGTGATCCCACTCACAGGTAAAGCTATGGATGAGCTGGCTTCACTCCCATATTTTCTCAATTATTTCTTGATAGCATTGCTGAAACAGGACCCCTGGAACACTCCAGCTGCTGACAGGGATATTCTGTTCTTTTCGAAAGAGACATTCATGTGCGTGGATGCACAAGAACATGCCATCTCAGACTCTGTACACTGAAAAATAATCTAGATAAAAAAGTTGGAAGTCCATTTTTGCTGTGTTTCATGCTAGACTTATTTTCATGTCACAGACATATCCTGCCCTTCTTCAGAAGATACAACCTCACACAGAAAAATGTTTTATTCTTTTCCTCATGCCTACCAAACCCTTCCCAACCAAAACCATCTTTTGCTCATGTTTCTCAATGTGACTCACTGTTATTAATGTCTCAGAGCTAACAAAAATATGCCTCAGCAAATACTGCTGTTTCTACTAACAGGAAAGTCTTCTTCCCTCATGCTCTGCAGAGTCTATCAAAAATTCACACTGCCACCAGCAAACAGTTGATAAAATACAGCTAAATGCATATGTCACAGGAATTGACCTTCAGCCCTATACTGCTGCTGCTGCAAAGGAGTCTATGTCCTTACAATACCAGGCAGCTTCTTTTGCATGTCTCTCAGTGAAGCCTCTGGAGGCTAATTATCTTGCCTATGTGTTTGAGAGTACAGCTTTCATAAGTCTACACATTGCATCAGGTCCACAGAAGGAAAACTGTAGCTGTCAGTGGTCATTGCCTACAACAAGATATGCCTGCTCAAACTTAATACGACAATGCACAACCTTTACCCCCCAGTAAAATTCATGCCCCTCAAGTGGGAGCTAGGATGCCACTCTGCCTAGCCTGAAAACATCACTCTGAAGTGGGATGGGAATTAAGGGCCTGAGCTGATAAATTTGGTATTTTTTTCCCCAACACTTTGTTAAATAAACTGTATTCCAGTTTGCAAAATTACTGTGCTCAATCTTGATAAAGAAATGTTCTGCCTTGTAGTTTTGTTATGGTTCAGCACTTTGGCTCAGAGCAGAAATGAAATACAAGCACAGAGATGTAAACAAATGCACTTTAGCTCTGCCAGACACTTATGAGGTGCAGCCCATCAATATAAAAATCCCCAAACTTGGCTCTAGAAAAGACTTTCGTTCACAGATTAAGTATTTAAAACTTAAGAGGGCCAAAAATGATTCCAAGTCCCACCAAAAAGACAAGTGTGGGTGTGTGTTTGTATATATGTACATATATATACAGATATATATATATAAAAATGCATAAAAGCAATCCCTTGATAGTAATTCCTTTCTGAAGAAGCTGATTTTTTTTCCACCAAGTACCCTCATGGAAAGATAGCACTGTTTTTTCTCCATCTGAACTGGAAATACACCAGAAGACAGCCAAAACACAACCCATGCACAATATACAAGTTTCAGCCACAAAAGTTATTAGCTTCATTTGGTTATACCACCAGCCTTTGGAGAGAAACTTTTCTTTCAATTCATTGCTTTGTTTCTTATTTTACATTTGCTATCTCTGTCATCTCTCAGCTCTAATACATTAAGAAGTCCCCCCACTCCTTTTCCCTGAATCCATTATCCTCATCATCTGCAATTTAATCCGACGTGAAATCCTTGGAAAAGCAGAGCAGAACAAAATGGCTTGCTGTTGTTTTTACAGCAAAGCCATCATCATGGCTTTAGTCCGTCCTTTAAAGAAGACAGTAAGCCACAATTTCACCATATATTGTTGGTGCCCAGATGAAAGAAAAGCTCATGACAAAGGCAATTCAGAAATCAGTTGGACATCCATAACTTTGGATGAATTACTAACAGTTGTGCAGACTTGCTCAAATAATTGGTTTAAAAAGACTTCTAGCAAAAAGAAAACATCTTGAAGCGTTCATGAATTTAACTTTGCAGAACATTGATTTCTTTGGTATAATAGCTCCCTATTTATAATAGGCATGGCTACAAGACTAAGAAAAGCCAGTTTCTACTTCATCATTTTCATATATTGCCAATTACTGTTTCCTCATAAGTTTGCAGTCCAGAATGTTGATATATGTGCTTCACAAGGCCCAAGAGAGTATCAATAATGGTAGACACACTGGTATGGTGCCACTTTAATTCAAAATAGATTTATGTTCAACATTTGTTTTCTAAGCTCAGCACTCACTCAGTATTAATTTCATAGTTACCAAGAAAGAAGAATAAAAGAACCCACCACTATGTCATTTTCTATAACCTTTTTTTCTTCTTCTTTCAGTAATCATTAAAAACAGGAGCAAGACGAGATTTCTTAGAGGAAAATTTCCTGCTAACAACCTATGAAACTGTGGAAACTGTGGAAAGAGACCACCTGGAAAGAGCATATGAAAAAGCTCTGAAAAAAATGTGAGAAGCAGATAACTAAGACACTTTAAATTTTCACTCCTTAACCTCGTATTATGCTTTTAAAATACAGTTAATCTAGATCACATATGTAAAATACAGTATCTGAAGGGGGCCTATAGGGATGCTGAGGAGGGACTCTTCATTAGGGACTGTAGTGACAGGACAAGGGGTAATGGGTTAAAACTTAAACAGGGGAAGTTTAGATTGGATATAAGGAGGAAATTCTTTACTGTGAGGGTAGTGAGGCACTGGAATGGGTTGCCCAGGGAGGTTGTGAACGTTCCATCCCTGGCAGTGTTCAAGGCCAGGTTGGACAAGGCCTTGGGTGATATGGTTTCGTGTGAGGTGTTCCTGCCCATGGCAGGGGGGTTGGAACTTGATGATCTTAAGGTTCTTTCCAACCCTAACTATTCTATGATTCTATATCCTCACCCCACAACAATACCTTGCTTCACACTAGCTCAATGATCCCTCACATTACCTCCTCATTGCCTGCTCCTTTATGAAATTTGAAATACTAGCTCTAATGTTAACAACTCACTGAATCCAAAGGGATGCTCTAACAACTACCCATAACTAGAAGTATTACAGATCAGACCACTGTAGACCTAGGGGACTGAAGTAAGTGATACCAGATTATTTTACTTGACACTACACCATGGCTGGATCCTCCCTTTATCCCATCTCAGTGGAAGTGCCAGCTGCTCCCACGAACTATACTGATCTCCACGTTGCCCCAGCCAGAAAGGGGTTCTCTGCTTCTGGCCAGCTGCTGAGTCCTTGGGTTTTGGAGCAGAAGGGCTACACAGCATTGCTGTTCTGCACTCATGTGGAGTCCAAGGTTGCACAGTGCTCTCACAGGACTCTCACATCATTACTTGTTCACCTCTACTGAGGCAGCTGAACTGTAGTATGTGTTTGAAGTTTTGGTATTTAATTAACAACAAATACATTCTAAAAACTTCTCTTGGAAATCTTTCTAAAACCACAGATGTGTATTAATTATTGTGCTCCAAAGAATATATTCACTTACATGATTGTATTATGCCAAAATGGAAATATCTCTGAAATTCACGTTTATGATTTTGAAGAAAAATACCTCTTTGATTGTTAAAAATGTGTTTTTGCATTAGCTCACTTCTGTAAACATAGCATATATATTTTTATAGCTTAAATATCATCACTTGGCTACTTTCTGTATGCAAATCTTCATTCAAAAGCACAACAGTATTTATGACACCAGCTTACATTAAGTACAGTACAGGCTGCTACTATAAATCCTTGAGTTTTGATGGGTCTGAACAGCAACTGTTTGAATGCAGAGCTCCCACAGAACATTCTTCCAGAGGGCTCTTGCACATTATTTCTGGCATTTCAGGCAGTTAAACCAGGACTCCTGCAATCCTTTCCACTGCACAGACCTAACTGTATGGTTTAGCAGCATTTACACACATTTAAGTGCAGCCAACACCAAAATTATCATGCTGCAAACTTTTCAAGCTTTTGATGCACAATTCAAGGTACAATTCTTGGATTGTTCAATACCTTTCCCTTTCATGTGTTTGGGGGTTTTGCTTCATTTGTTTGAAACAGGAAAACTGTAGTGCCAGAGATCAAAAATTGCAACAGGAAAAAAAAACCAACAACCAAAAACCAAAACAAAACCCCCTATTTTGTAACACATTTCTGGGCTTGAACAAACTCATCTTTTCACAGGGTGAGAATTTTATGTTAAAGAGCCTCACTGGAAATAAGAAATCAAGTTTGTTCCAAGATATGACACCATAAACAGCCACAAACTGTTCATTAAATGCTGTCTCTCTTGCAATAAACATTTCTTTCTCTTGCTCTCCTTTTCCTTTAAGTATTTGATATCAGGTACTAAAATTATTACAAATTTCTTCTCAGTTTAGCACTGAATATGGCATCTCTTTTTTTTTTTATTTTTTCAGAAATGCTCCCGCCAGCTCCTGAAATTGTGTAACAGTTTGCTCAAGTAATTGAGAACTGGAGAATCCTAGAGGCTGCAGCTAAGATGGTGAACGAGCGTAGTAAGTTTATCCAGATCTTCAGAAACTACAGATTTATTTCTCTACAAACAGATTTTTAAAAGTATATTCACACACACAAGAAAAACACTAATTTATTTATGACCTTTCAATTAACTTTGTGCTTTCTTCTCTAAGCCCAAAGCTAATCCTTAATATGGAACTGACATTTACATTTGCTGCATCTTAAATGTTGAGTGGGAAAAAGCCTAACAAAAAACTGATAAAAAAGTTGACTTCAGAAGGATTTTCAAAGACCAAGAAAAATTAGATTCAAGGACTTTGTTGTGCTATTGCTACTTTGCACAACACCTAGAGCCTTATCTCTTTGATATTTCTAAAGCATGGATTCCAGCTTTGAACTGCTTTCACTGGAAAACAACTTTTCAATGTATTAGAAACCCCATGTAAAAAAGCTGAGTTATAATTACCCTTTAATTTCATTCGCAGCATTTTCTAACAGCTGCAGTGTTCTGATCAATGAAATTTGGCCAATGCACATTGCATACATTCAACAAGTAGTTTAGTATCAACTCAAAGAACTTGTTCCTTCTCTACAGATTAATAGTGACATTCTAAATCTAAAGGAAATTAAAATCCAAAATTGTTTTTTAGGATCTGAAAGGAAGACTGTTCACCAGACACCAAGGCTCTTCCACAGAAGCAGCTGTCCCCAAACATGAATCTACCTTGCTACTTCTCTTTCCCTAGAAAAACCTCAAGAGAGAATGTTCCCATAGGAATAGCTGGGCAAAAAGGCAGCTCATGGCCATCACTGAGGTGACTGATCAGCCACCAGTCGGGCTGAGCTTGCTTCTCCTTAGAGGACAAGCCCAGTGCTGAGCCTTTCCGCTCTATGCAGCTGTGAGGTGGGTGGGAATATGACCAAAACCTTCTCAAATTACTACAGCTTGAACTGACAGAACACCTTCAAGTACCACATTTATTACCTCAGTTCAGAATATTTTCTTTCTTGAATTAAATTCTAATTAGGAAAAAGAAGTGTACATTAAGAATATTCTGTAAATGACCACTTCCTGTTATTTTTATAAACACACCTGTATTTTCCCTGAATTAAAGCTCTGAAAACCTCTGACTTGCTAGCTATTCTCAACATCTCAGCAAGAGAGATTATTTTGCCATGTAAAATGAGTAAGCAGACAACTGAATTTAGTATAAAGGCACTCTTGTCCTCAGACTCTGCCTCTGCATTTGGTGGACATCCATCAGAAGCAGTCATGGTACTTGCATTTACAATGTAAGCACACAAACACCAACCTATAAACTTGCTGTGAAAGCACAATACTATAAATGGACAATTTTGTTGCACTTTCCAGAAGATAATGATGAATCCTTCCCAAAACAATGTTAACCCGGATTTTATTTCCAACTCTTCTAATGTACCAGTTTAGGTCTTCTCTAGAGCAGCTCAGACATATATTTCTATAAATGCCTAACTCTTCTATTGCCACTAACAGGTTCAGAGAGTTAGGCTTGTTTAGCCTGTTGAAGAGAAAATTCAGGGAAGACATTATAGAAGCCTTACAGTACCTAAAGAGGGCCTACAAGAAATCTGGAGATGGACTTTTTACAGGGCATGTAGTGACAGGACAAGTGAGAATGGCCTTAAGCTGAAAGAGGGAGATTTAGATTAGACATTAGAAAAATAATCTTCATTATGAGGGTGGTGAGACAGTGAAACAGGTTGCCCAGAGAAGCTGCGGATGCCCTATCTCTGGGAGTGTTCAAGATCAGGTTGGAGAGAGCCTTGGGCAACATGGTCTAGTGGAAGGTGTCCCTGCCCATGGCAGGAGGGTTGGAACTGGATGATTTTTAAGGTCCCTTCCAATACAAATCATTCTCTGATTCAGTGATTGATCCTGAAACTACACAGGATAACCATGCAGCCGCTTTGACATTTCTCTACCAAGGAGTGAGAGGCTGTACTCAGTCACAGATGGCATGTATGTTAGGATATACCCGGAGATATTCTTTATGTTCTTTGAGAAAGCTGAATACTGAAAATATTGCTTGATATAAGCTGACTGACAGCTCTCCTAGAATACAAGTGACTTTCAACAGTGAAAGATGGACATGCAAAGCTGCTAACAGGTTAGTTTTGTCTTATTTCAGAATTAGAGCCCTAGAGGCTTCTCGGAAGAATCAACTAATTAATACTATTGAAAGCACTCCTGTTTACATTCAGGAAAATGGGCTGTCATTACCTTCATCTTTCTTTATAGGCAGTCAGAAGAAAGGAATAACCCTAACTTATAGAAACTCTGTGTTAATATTTGATTGCTAAATACTGTTCTAAAGTTAACTTGAATTTTAAACTCCGTTCTCTACTTGGATTCTGGACAAGAAGCTAAGGCAGTTCTGCAAACCAAAAAGGAAACATTTGCCTCTGGAAAGCCAAGAACACCATTTTAAAAAAGGAGAGGGACTTCAGCAGTGACATGATGAATAACGTATTGCTCAGAAGTAAACAAAAGCATTAATCATCAGATTTCAGAAGAGCAAGAAGCTGTCTTCTGGTATTGAAAGTTAATTAATGTTTAAGATAATACTGGGATTGTACCCCTATTTTTTAAAGAAGAATAGAGAATGGGTTGACATAAAAAAATAACAACAACCAACCAACCGATAAAACCCCACACAATAAAACCCCAAAACACCAAAACACACACAAAAAAACCAAACCACCACACATCCCCCCAAAAGTATGAAAAAGCTTTAAACTGAAAAAAGGTTGATTTAGATTAGACATTATGAAAAAAATATTCACTACGAGGGTGTTGAGGCACTGGCACAGGTTGCCCAGAAAAGCTGAGGCTGCCCTATTGCTGGCAGTGCTCAAAGCCAGTTTTTATGGGGCTTTGAAACCACATCCCCTGGTCTAGTGGGAAGTGTCACTGCAAGTGGCAGGAGGCTGGAACTGTATGATCTTTAAGACCCCTTCCAACAGAAACCTTTCTGTGATTCTATGAAACTGAGTGGAGTAAAAGCTCACTGTGCATTTAGCATAGGAAAAGGGCTGTCCACCTGCAAGAAAGACGAGTCTTTCAGCCTTTCAATCAGTATTGAAAGTGCATCAAAGCCTCAATTTGCTTTGCTTCTGCCCTGCTGTGCAAACACCACCACGTTGCATAGTTGCCTGACCTTCCCCACTGCACCAAGCAACAAATATGTCCATCATATTTGAAAAACCATGGCAGTCAGGTGAAGTTCCCAACGACTGGAAAACGGGAAATATAACCCCCGTTTTCAAGAAGGGGAAAATGGATGACCCAGGGAATTACAGACCAGTCAGTCTCATCTCCGTGCCTGGCAAAATCTTGGAGCAGATTCTCCCGGAAGGCATGCTAAGGCACATGAAAAACAACAAGGTGCTTGGTGACAGCCAACATGGATTCACTAAGGGGAAATCCTGCCTGGCCAATTTGGTGGCCTTCTATGATGAGGTTACAGAAATGATGGACAGAGCAGTTGATGTCATCTACCTGGACTTGTGCAAAGCACTTGACACTGTCCCACACAACATCCTTGTCTCTAAATTGGAGAGATATTAATTTGATACGTGGACCACTCGGTAGATAAAGAATTGGCTGGATGACCTCATGCAAAGAGTTGTGGTAAATGGCTCGATGTCCACCTGGAGACCAGTAACGACTTGTGTCCCTCAGGGATCAGTGTTGGGACTGGTCTTGTTCAACATATTTGTCGCTGACATGGACAGTGGGATTGAGTGCGCCCTCAGCAAGTTTGCCAATGACACCAAGTTGTGTGGTTCAGTTGATAACGCTGGAGGGAAGGAATGCCATCCAGAGGGACCTTGACATGCTTGTGAGGTGGGCTGATGCCAACCTCATGAAGTTTTAACCATACCAAGTGCAAGGTCCTACACCTGGGTCAGAGCAATCCCAGGCACAGGTACAGGTGGGGCAGAGAAGAGATTCAGAGCAGCCCTGCAGAGAAGGACTTCAGGGTGCTGTCTATGAGAAAATGAACACGAGCCAGCAGTGTGCACTCACAGCCCAGAAAGCTCTTAAGCTTCAGAACAGTCAAGTAACATTGTTACCACAAAAAAAAAAAAACAAACACAAAACAAACAAACAAAAAAACCAATCAAAGAAGCATGACCAGCAGGTCCAAGGAGGTGATCCTGCCCCTCTACTCTGCTCTTGTGAGACCTCACTTGGAGGACTGTGTGCATTTCTGGTGTCCTCAACATAAAAAGGACATGGAACTGTTGGAACAAGTCCAGAGGAGGGCCACAAGAATGATCAGGGGACTGGAGCACCTCCCATATGAAGATAGGCTGAGAAAGTTGGGGCTGTTCAGCCCGGAGAAGAGAAGGCTGTGTGGAGAGCTCATAACAGCCTTCCAGTATCTGAAGGGGGCCTATAGGGATGCTGGGGATGGACTCTTCATTAGGGACTGTAGTGATAGGACAAGGGGCAATGTGTTAAAACTTAAACAGGGGACGTTTAGATTGGATATAAGGAAGAAATTCTTTCCTGTTAGGGTGGTGAGGCACTGGAATAGGCTCCCAAGGAAGTTATGAGTGCTCTATCCCTGGCAGTGTTCAAGGCCCAGTTGGACAGCGCCTTGGGTGACATGGTTTAGAGCGAGGTGTCCCTGCCCATGGCAGGTGGGTTGGAACTAGATGATCTTAAGGTCCTTTCCAAACCTAACCATTTTATGATTCCATGATTCTAAATACAGTCAAATCCAGAGCACCTGAAAATTATATGGGCAACAAAACAATCCCTTGGACCATAATAACTTCATAGGGTTTGCGTCATGCCTTTTCCCATGGCAGCTTCTTTCACTGGAAATGATGCTGCAACAGATGTGGTAGTGTAGTCGAACAAGTGGTTGTGGAACTGAAGAAGCTGTGTGATAGCCACATAATACTTTCATGCAAACATATAGTCACACCATGCCTTCTTGAAACTTGACAGATACCCGAGAAACTCACAGAAAGCATTTATCTAGCTATGAAGCATATTTTACAGTCTTATGATTCCACACTTACTGGAATTTCCAGTGTTACATACAGTACCAGATAAGCTGTTTTCCCTATTGAAAAAAAATAAAGAAAATCCCAAACCAAAACTACATTCAGTACTGAAAAGCTGTATAGGCTTTATAAGTTTATTTACCAATGCATAGTGTACTATCAGTAATGACAAGACTACATGGTTCCTGCCATTCACGTGACACCTCTAATGCAATCAAACAGCCCAAGGAAGCACATACAGAACTTGGCACTGCTTACAGTACCTCTACAGTAACTTATCCAAACAGACCCAGTCAACCCTGAGATCAGCTGCATGTGAGTTCATGTTATTCTTGTCAGAATCTCTGATACGGAAAGGTCATGGAAGCCACCTGAAGACAGCACCACTTACAAAACTACTATAGATATACATACTTCGCACACATAATTCAAAACCAGATCTAGAGACCCTGTGTGTAGCATATATTTATATACATAAATGAAATACACATACACACATTTTTATGTAATTCACTCCTATTTTGAATATTTTCTTGGAGTGACAGCTCCCTTGAGCATACATTGCAGACCACTTTCACTAAACAAGGAAGACTTCACATCTAGAAACACTGCAGCAGTTGTCTTGCAAGACACTTTATCCTATCTCTGGGAAAGACAGGGAAAATTAAATAAGGAAAAAATAAGAATAATAAATCATTATTAAAGCCCTGGAAAGGGTACCTTTAAAATAATTAAAAAAAAATAAATAAAAGCAGTGAGCAAGCATGCATGCAGAGGAAGAGAAGAAAAAGACTTCAGGAGCATCTGTAATACAAGATTTCCCTTTAAGAAACCGTTAAACAGTTGTCCTGCAAAGGCATTTATTTCTCATGTCCAACTATGCATACAGGTGGTGATCGTGTTGTGTCTACTGCAGGGTGAGAGTTAAATGGGCAAACAACCTAGAATAACATTAAAATTCCTTGGTTCTTATAAATCTCTTCACTGTGAGAGCAATGCAAGATTGAATCTAGTGTGCAGGTGTAGCTTCACCTTTTATTTTTTCCTTATAATTAACTACTGATGCTTTTAAAACATGCCCAAGACACTGCAAAATGATACTGTGCTTCACCCAGAAGAGTGACTGTGGCTCTCCTCCAAGCAGCCACTCCATGCGTTAAGGAGAAAATTAGAATGTTTGGCAAGCTCTACATACTTTTTTGAAACACCAAAAAAAAAAAACCCAAACCAAACAGAAACAAAACATTCATATTGAAGACCATCTTTAATTATTTTTAATAAATGTTCTGATTAGCAAATGCTGTAGCTAATGAAGTTTCTAATTTACTATATCTCTGAGCAAAGTTAATATGCTGCAGCACTGTCAGAGAGATAAAGGCAAAGGATAGAGAAGACACATTCTATGCTTTTATCTCATAGCAAAATACAGTCTATCTTCAGATATAAAACCAACAATACTAAGTCTTTTATGAAGATCTAAACTTTATTGTAACAACAGCCTGACCTGTGCTATGCAGCCATCCGAAATCTTGCCAATGATGCTTTCAACATCAACTTCAATACACACGGTCAGCAAATAAATATCCAATAAACAGCGATTTAAACAGCAGTCAGCTTAACCTTTCTCCTGTCTTTAAAAAATGCCAGACGGTTCAGTGTTTGCTGAAGACTCTTCTTTTACCAACATTCAATTTGAATAAGCTGGTGCGAATGCGCTGTTCATCCTCTCATGAGAGGAGGATGCATTTATGTGAAACATGAGGAGAATGCCTTACGCTGAAACATACTCTCTGCATCCTCAATGAGATTTTATTACAGGGCTCTTTTTCTTCTCACTGGCGTGTGTGAGCATGCCTGCAACCATTCTACTTCTTTTATGGCCAGACACTACCTGTACACTTGTATTTACATTTGGTATACACACACTCACTATATATCACACATGCATTATAACCCAGTTGAGGCTATTTAAAAAGTAATCCACTCTGCTACTCGAAGCACTCATATGTGATACTGACATAAAAAATATTCTGCTAATATTGCATACAGCTAACTTTCTGGCTATTAACAGCTAGATTTAAAAACTATTTTAGCTTCCAAAAGAATTAAGGGTTTGGATTTTCAAATATGCCCAAAGGTAAGTTCATTTTAAAAATTAGCATCCTCAGAGGAATACCTGGTAGTTTAATTGAGAATACAAGTAAGTTCTTAATTAAGAACCGTTATTTTGTCTATTGTATCAGAGCTCCATATGAAAAAAATATACAATTTATTAACTTTTCAGCAAAAATTTATGGGTTAAAATATCTTAAAAAAAAACATAACCCACAAAAAACAAGAAGCAAAAAGCAAAGTACAAAACTATAACCAACTTCCTACAGCCTGCAACCCTTGAAAGATCATTACTAGTGAAACTGTAATTTTTGGTTAAAGAAGTATGACTCACAAAAAGAATGCCTTTTACTGAGATCTGTCAGGATCTTAAGCTGTGACAACTAGATTTCACCAGCTTTGATAAATAATAAAAGAGCCTGGCAAACACTCAGTTTTTCTAGTCCCCCACCTACTTGGTTCTACAGTTCCTATCAATACATTATTTATGTTTGAGGAGCATTCTCCACACAGTACTTGCATTCTATACTGGTAGGAAAGAAGTCTCTGTTGCAAATATCTTCCATTCCAAGACAGCAAAGAAGGAAAAAGTTCCTCTTTTAAAAATATGGTTTCCTAGTCATAATAAAAATACATTTTAAAAGTTATGGGACAGAGACACTGCCATTCTAAATTAAAATCTCTTAGAAATACTGTGTTTGAGAAAAGTGCTATCTATGGCAATACCTTTCACTATCATCTTTATTAATAAAAGTTCATCAAGATAAAGACCTAAAAATATAGTTAATCTTTATGGCTTCTGTATCTTCCCTGCTTTTTCTTTATTTGTTTATCTTTATTTTTTGCACTATATACCTAATATTCACTCCTCTTAACACTGTTTCTTCTATCACAGTGCTGTGCCAAAACACCATCTTAGTATCACCACTTGCACTGCAGGATTGACCCCAGGAATTTTCTGGAGTGTTTGACCAGTTGATTCGGAGGGGTGGGTATAGAGCACACACACCCACAGACAGTTCTGGATCAATCTCCCTGATAACTCAGCACCCCAGAGAAGGGATGCCTGCAGTGTAACCACATGAAGCACAGCAGAAGTTTCAGAAAGGCCTCACACTACTGAAAACAAGACTTTCTTATAGATAAAACAGATCAGGGCATGTTGTGTTAAGGAGTATCATGAAGTAATCAGGGACTTTAAGGGCCGATATGCCAAACTGGCAGCATCCCCAGTGTGACAAAATTATTCTGCTTAAATTCTTGGTGATCCTTAAAGTTTATCAAGCAAGAATGTTGGAAATTTAGAAAAAGTCGGAACACATGCAGCTCCAACCAACTTTGTTTTTGAAAACATTCAGCAGGAGACTAAGATATTTTAAAGAAAATGTTATGGAATTTTTTTTCCAGAGTCTTTCTATTCTACCTGCTATTATTGATGCCATTCCATTATCTACTTATCCTTTTACTGGAAAAAAGAAAACATCATATAATAATGGCAATCCACCTTTTCTGGAAAAACAGACAGGGAACCTAATTTTTTTCTGTTTAATCCTTAGTGGAATCTGCAATAACATCATCTCCAAAGGAAGACAAAGAGACAGCAATTGTATTACAGAAAAACTGCAAATTTAAGGACATAATTTTGGCAACTATGACAAAATAAAGCTCACCAGAGAACTATATTAATTATAAATTATAAACATAAATATAATAACTTCAAACTGAAATGCGGAGGAATAAACTATCAGCTATTCTTTCATGAACCAAGATTTAATTTTTCTACCTTCTCAACCTGAGGTATTTATGCAACACATGCTGATGTTGCCAAAGGCTCATATGGTTAATTAGTTACATCTAAGACAGTCATGTGAATATGTGTTTCTGAACCAGTCCTCAAACAAAGAATTAAGATATCTTCTTCCTGTACAGGCAGAGCTGCTGATTCCATGTGCTTTGTACCTGCAGACTGTTTTAAGGAAATGCCAATCTGAAGGGAAAACAATGCATCAAGGCCTTTCTAGGTAGGAGATCAATTTTCAGATTTTTGCTCTTTCAATGTTTAATCACCTATTAGTGATTTTCAGTATCAGCCAGTTCCCTATTTGCTCCTATTCAAAACAGACTCCTGCAAGTTAATTATTTTCTGTTCAAATATGGGCGGGGGTTGTGGGGTTTTGATATGGAGGTTAGGTGAAAGCTTAAGGTATCCATTTATCAAACACCCCTCCCCTCACAAATCAACAGGAGGAAAAATCATACAAAAAAAAACACCAATAAAACAAGGAAAAAAAAAAAGGAAAACAAAATAAAACACCCCCCCCACCCCCCCCAGGCAATCAAAATATTCCCTTCTTCTTATCTGAAGTAGAAAACAGGTAGATTGAAGAATATACATTCAATCTGACGGAAATTAGAAATTAGACTGCAGATTGATATACCACTTAATTAACATTAAGACATAGAGCTGTTGGAGCAAGTCCAGAGGAGGGCCACAAGGATGTTCAGAGGGCTGAAGCACCTCCTGTATGAAGACAGGCTGAGAAAGTTGGGGCTGTTCAGCCCAGACAAGAGAAGGCTGCGTGGAAACCTCGTAGCAGCCTTCCTGTATCTGAAGGGGGCCTATAAGGGTGCCAGAGAGGGCCTCTTCATTGGGGACTGTAATGATAGGACAAGGGGTTATGGTCCAAATTTAAACAGGGGAAGTTAGGTTAGATATAAGGAAGAAGTTCTTTACTGTGAGGGTGGTGAGGCACTGGAACAGGCTGCCCAGCGAAGTGGTAAATGCTCCATCCCTGGCGGTGCTCAAGGCCAGGTTGGACAGAGCCTTGGGCAAAATGATCTAGCGTTAGGTGTCCCTTCCCATGGGAAGGGAGGTTGGAACTAGATGATCTTAAGGTCCTTTCCAACCCTATCTATTCTATGATTCTATAGATAGAAGATGTGTAGAAGGGAAAAGTCTAAGAGCTGAAAGAATGTCAACTACCAGGTAGTTAAAATTTGATTTGTTCATTTTTATTCTGAAATATCCTCTTTCTAGTATATCCCTCACTGCATAATTCCAGGAAGTCATAGGGTTTTTGTATTCAGATCAAGACTTTTCTGTGTTGCCTACCAAGGAAACTTCTCTTTTCAACTGTTTCACCTTTAGTTATAATGAGCAGAGAGGTGCAATAATGAGACAGTATTCAGAGACCCATAACTTGAAGCACCACCCATGTGTACAATCCAGCAGTTGTTCTATTATGCTAAGCTCCATTTACCCTTCTTGAACCAACTGAGTTAAAACTTTTAAGTCCTCTTTTCTGCTATTACCTCTCAAAAGGAAGCAAAACAGCGACTAAACCACTCCATCACTTTCAATCTCTGTCATGCTGCTGTACATTTTCTCTGCAGATGGCCCCCCCACCCATGGCTCAGTTTCATTCCAGGTTGCATACCATCCTCTGCACCAACAAATAAGCGCATAAGATTGCATTTTCCTATATGTACCTACCAAGGATTGCACCCAACACAGCAGTAGCTGCATGCTGAAAAGATTACATTGACTGCCTCTAGTCTCCATACAGTTCACAGGATAACAGACTAACCTTAAGGAATAAATATATTGATGGATCGTAAGAAACATCAGCAAAATACATACCTAGTGGGAGTGGGAGAGGGAGGAAGCAATCAACCAATTCTCATGCTGCAGAGGAATAACCCAAACTATAATTGTACATACAGAAATTTGTTACTAGAAAATGACTAAATCAGCATTTAACTGAGTGACCATTCTACAAAATTTAAACAGAAAGAACTGACACAAAGAATTCTCCAAAGAGGTGACTTTGGAAAACAATACAAAGTATTGCAATACAAAGGCAATACAAAGTATAACCAAAACTAGCAGAGAAAAATAAACTCACTGTTTTGCTAATCTATATTAATCTGTATTAATTCTAATACAGCTGATAGGCATAATCTATCTAGGGATATTTAGGTCTGGTTCAGTATAGGATGATTGTTCAAAAAAATGAAAAGGAAGCTGGGTGACAGCACAAACCAAAGCAAAACAAAGAATTGCAAGCAGACATTTACAGCTTTGTCTGTGAGTCTAAGGGTCAGAAATTTCAAAAGCTAACTTAGTCACCAAAATCCACTGAATTTCAAACACCACAGATTTTAACTTTCAAGTGATTTCCCTGGCAATAAATAGGACTTGTCAGAGAGAATGTTACTGTAGCACTGTTGCATCATAATTCCTCAAGACCATAAAGCAATCACTCTATTTCTTTGTTTTACTCAAGGTAAGAGTCCAACAGAGGTGAGAAGTTGGGTGGTAAGTAGTTACACATCAACTGAAAAGTTGAAGATACAACACATGTTTCCTATGTCCCGATTCATAAAGTTGCCAGCAGTGGAGCGACATCTCACACGAGTCAGGATTTTCCACTTTACCGTGAGTACCCAGAAACACGGCTCTTCTCTGGCCACATTATTATTTTTTAAGTTGCATACATGGTCTAAATAGCAAAATGTAACTTTTATTTGTAACTCAGGTTTTTCTGGTCATCACCTTTGTGGAGAAGAGCCCTAACAGCGTCAGGCTTTGGAGTCTGAGAAATCAAAATAACAGCCATAATATCTACTGAACCAAAAATGCTCATAAAAGTCACGCCTGGGAGGAGTAGGGGTGTGAAGCCACTCAAAGAAATTTACACACAGAGACGTATTTAGCATCCGTCTTGCATCTAATATTAAAGTTTTGTTACCACTCTACACTACACGCAGTCGATGTCGTCTACCTGGATTTGTGTAAAGCATTTGACACTGTCCCACACGACATTCTTGTCTCTAAATTGAAGAGACATCAATTTGATGAATAGACCACTCGGTGGATAAAGAACTGGCTGGAGGGCTGCACACAAAGAGTTGTGGTCAATGGCTCAATGTCCGCCTGGAGACCAGTAACGAGTGGTGTCCCTCAGGGATCGGTGTTGGGACCGGTCTTGTTCAACATCTTTGTTCCTGACAAGGACAGTGGGATTGAGTGCGCCCTCAGCAAGTTTGCCGATAACACCAACCTGTGTGGTTCAGTTGATATGCTGGAGGGAAGGAATGCCATCCAGAGGGACCTTGACATGCTTGTGAGGTGGGCTGATGCCAACCTCATGAAGTTTAACCATGCCAAGTGCAAGGTCCTACACCTGGGTCAGAGCAATCCCAGGCACAGCTACAGGCTGGGCAGAGAAGAGATTCAGAGCAACCCTGTGGAGAAGGACTTGGGGGTGTTGGTCAATGAGAAAATGAACATGAGCCGGCTTCAGTGTGCACTCGCAGCCCAGAAAGCCAACCGTATCCTGGGCTGCATCAAAAGGAGTGTGATCAGCAGGTCGAAGGAGGTGATCCTGCTCCTCTGCTCTCATGAGACCTCACTTGGAGTATTGTGTACAGTTCTGGTGTCCTCAACATAAAAAGGACATGGATCTGTTGGAACAAGTCCAGAGGAGGGCCCCGAGAATGATCAGGCGACTGGAGCACCTCCCATATGAAGATAAGCTGAGAAAGTTGGGGCTGTTCAGCCTGGAGAAGAGAAGGCCGCATGGAGACCTCATAGCAGCCTTCCAGTATCTGAAGGGGACCTATAGGGATGCTGGAGATGGACTCTTCATTAGGGACTGTAGTGACAGGACAAGGGGTAATGGGTTAAAACTTAAACAGGGGAAGTTTAAATTGGATATAAGGAGGAAATTCTTTCCTGTTAGGGTGGTGAGGCACTGGAATAGGTTGCCCAAGGGTGCTGTGAATGCTCCATCCCTGGCAGTGTTCAAGGCCAGGTTGGACGAGGCCTTGGGTGATATGGCTTAGAGCGAGGTGTCCCTGCCCATGGCAGGTGGGTTGGAACTTGATGATCTTAAGGGTCCTTTCCAACCCTAATTATTCTATGATTACTTTTCTATGATTAAACTTTCCTACACATTAATAGTAATATAGATTGGGAGAGAAGATTTCCAAGTCCATCATCCTCACCTTGTCAGACCACTGGCATCCCAGCTATCTTTAAAAAGGAAGGGCCAGTACGTAAGACACACTAGACCTATAGCTTACATAAAGTACTCCAAGTGAAGCATCTGCCAATATGCATTGTAGGAATTTTCTCAATAGTGAGTTTTGCATGTTTGCATAGCTGTTATAGGTGGATGCTCTTTACCACTGCTTTTTTTTTTTTTCTTACTAAAATGTACCACTATGCAATCACTGCATCCTCCCCCTCCTCCTCTCCTAATTTGGTACTCTGATTTTCACTTACTTGCATTCCTCTTCACCTTTCATTTCCTTCTTTATTTAATATCTTTATCCACCACTTGTGCTAGTACTTCCAACCTCTACTTTTGCTATGTGATTCCTTCTTTTCCATTTTACATTGCAGTTTCATTATACCTCGCTTTGCCAACGTGACTTTTTTCTTGTTCCATTTTCCTGCTGTTCCTAAGAACCAGAATCATAGAATATCTCAGGTTGAAAGGGACCCATAAGGATCGTTGACTCCAACTCCCTGCTCCTTGCAGGACTGCCTAAACACTAAACCATATGACTTAAGAGTGTCATCCTTGAACTGTGACAGGCTTGGTGTAGTGACCATTTCCCTAAAATAAGGACTATTTCACAGATTTGTGAGTCATCCTTGAACAGAGCCCATGTTAATTATCTCTGTATCATTCCAATTTTAGTATATATGATGCCAAACTGAGCACAACTAGATGTCTGTTGGATGTCTCCTGTCCCTTTCCAACTACCCCAAATTAGCAGACCAGCTCAGATGCTGGTGGCTCACCCTGTCAGCTTAACAACCATGCAGAAAGTGAAGCCTCAGAGTTTGATCAATTTGCTGCCACAAAACCAGCATTTGTAAAACCAGGATATCAAGGAATTAGGGTGCGTAACTATGGCTAAAACATTCACTATAGGCTCACAGTGAAGTCTTTAAAAACCAATGGATTTGTAGCTGAAACACAATAGCATAGAACTTTTTCTTGTGGAAAACGGCATTTCCTCTTACTAAGGAAGAGCCCAAGGATTTGTACCGTGATTGCCATGTCACGCCACTGTGCACTATGTCAATTCTGAACACATTATCACCAACTTATTAGCAAACCTTCTTCCTATAAATGACACAGAAGCATCTCATCTTGTGAATTAAACCACTCCATCCCTGTTTCCAGTAGGATTACAGCACAGCAGCTCCCCAAAAGGCTTCAGAGGCAGTAGGTTAATGAATGGTTACTGTCCACATTGAGGTTTTGAAGGCTGGGCTCCACCACCTTCAGCATGGTATTAATTCTATTATTCTTGGACCCAAAACTATAGGACTGAAAGCTGGTGTGGAACATCACTGACTTTTTTCAAGAGCCCATTTCATTGATTAACTGTACTCACAGCTGTGAAGCTCTTTCCAATATTCAGCTTTATTACGTCTTTGCTGACACATAAAGACCATCACGTCTTGAAATGCTTGTCATGGTCAGCCATATAAATGTGTTTATTTTGCAGAACATGAATAAGTAATAAAACTAATCACAGCGGAAGTGTTATGTAGCTTCACAACATTTTTGTTGTCTGGCATAACGAGCAAGCTCAGAATAGGCACTTGCCTGTTGTCTCTGTCTCTCAGAGAATTTCTATTCATTTAGTTAACTCCAGACTGGCAGGTTTACCCATCACGAATGACCAAAACACATCTATCCACCAAACCCACAGACCTTTATTGAGACATATGCAGTTCAAAGTACACCCAAGCACTCCTGCTGAACAGATTTTGGTTTTCAAGATTAAAATCTGTAGACAAGCTAAACATCTGAAAATTAAAATCAGAAGCAGAGAATCCTACAATTGGCCTGTCAACAGCAACAGGCAAATGAGTAAGGGGCTGATGGCAGACCAACACACAGCTAACTCCACAAAGCACGGAAAACTGTGCCTGCTGCTAAGAAGCAGTTTTGCATTCATATTTGAAAGTGCCAAAACCAAGTGTTAACTCATTTTCTTTTCCGATGCTAAAATTGTACTATGTTCTGGTCACAGAGGGACAGAAGACCACTGTCTCAAGTGAAGCACTTTCTAATATTTGGACTACTCCAGCACTAGGCAACCAGGTTTGCTCCCTTCTGAGCACAAAATCTAGCAAAGAATCTCCCCTGTACCTCCTTGAGAAGATAGCCTGCTCTCTGCTTTTTTTGAGCTGAGAGCAGCTTCCTCCACTTAGGATGAAACCCCACAACAACCAACCTTTAATTTATTACTTACCATTGAACAACCTACGCAAAATGTATAGACAGCCTCTGCAAGAGGCTGAAGGAAAATCAACTTCTATTTTTGCCTCCTGGTGAGTCACAGCACTTCTAGAGAGGTAAAAAAAATAAATATTTAATCTACATTTTCTCCATGCTTTCCTCCAGGATACAGACCTTTCAGAAGCCCCTGAGCAGCATTAGTCCTTCTCCTGCCCTCACTGCATGCAGTAACGTAGAATTTGCCTAGTCTTCCTTAAAATAGGTGAAACTGCCAACTGACAGAAAATCAACAGCCTTTGGTACCTGTAATGAACTCAGGGAGCTCAAAGCACTGCTGAAACACATGAAGTGTGGGGGAATATACAAAAAGTAGGGAACAGGAGATAAATTACATTACCATGAAGGGCACGGAAGAAAAAATGCAGTTAAGCAGGAAGTCCATTAACAGGAGAATAATTTGGAAGAACACACATTCAAGTACAAAATGCAATTAATTCAGACAGGAAATAAGAATTTAAAAGTAATTATTATATTTTGCAAAGGCAGAATAAATGTAACTAAATCACACTGTTCAGTGCCTTGCGGCTTGGGTTTTTTGGTTTGGTTTGTTGCATTTTTTTTTTTTTACCTTCACTAGTAGAACCTCACACCACCCCACCCCCCCCTTGCCCTCTCAAATCAATCAAAAATATTAATTAAAAAAAAATAAATCCACTTCAGCATCCCAATATGCCTGTGGGTAACACCACATATAACGTCATGGAAATAGTTAGCAGGAAAAAAGCCAGATATCAAATAATTGACTACTGCTCAAAGCACGTGTGTTCAGGACCTGAGTCCTGATTTCCTACAGGACAAAGACTTTCAGTAAAAGCCAGTATGCCATAAACATTATCACACCAATTGATTTTGAAGACCAGTTAAAAGCTATTGTCTGTGACAGACCAGGTAAGCCAAACAAACTCTGTTCAGGGACTAAGCAAACTGTATTTGCACTTGAAATGTTTTGACCTTGATCCTACAACTGCTCCCAGAAGAGGTCCAGCAATTAATACCAAAGGCCTTTTTCTCCTACCTCTGTCCAGGACTATACATGAGCTCCTGCTTGTGCTCCTGTCTTTCACACTTAGAAAGGAAAAACACCTCCTCAGACCTCAGTAGTAACCTCCAAACCTAACTGTCTGCTAGAGGATAGGAAGAAAAAGACAGAACAAAATATCCAACAGAAGTGGATTTGATAGTTTTCAAGAAGCAGGCAAGGTAGTAAGGACAGTGCTATTTTAAATCATGTGCAGATATCAGAAGATGACAAAGAGAAAAATAAACACAAAACAAATTCTTAAAATGGGAAGTATTTTCCTGCAAACCAGATTACTGCAGGATAAGGGGCATGCCAGCAGAAGAAGCATATAAACCTTGAAATGCAGCAGTAGTGGCCCATGAGCAAGAGCAGCAATGACCTTGACCAACTCCACATACACCTCAGGATTACCTCTTCAGATCACAGCAACACTCCCAGAATAAGCCCCATCTCAATACAGCCCCTCATCCTGATATGCTCCCCCCCCTACGTGACTTGGATTTTCATTTTCACTGCAGCACAGGACATCAGGAATACTTCACAGCATTTGTTTTGTTTTTAAATCTGGTATAAAGATACTACACATGGAGAGCATCTTTTAAAGACAGCTGCTTCAGCAACCAACAGTTCAATAATAAACAGCCTGACCCATGGACTAATACATGCATTTATGAATCTTGGAAAGAACGTTATTACATATTTTCTCACACTAGATGTGCATTGTAAGCCAATTTTCTTCCAGTAACACTTTTGGAGACAGTTCACTTTTCTTCCAAAAGCCCTATTCATCTTCTAAATGAGAATAATGACCTGAATCTGACCAGATACAAGGTGCAGTTCAACATATTTTTATTTCACTTTGATGTCTGAACAACCACACATTCCTTTCATGATCATTTACACAATTAGGTTTACAGCAGAACACACATGCTAAGCCTCCACAGAAACTGAATTTAAAAACTAATTAACAATATGCCTTCCCACCAAAACCTGTAATACAAAAATGGTTCTTAGCCAGATCAGAGAATCTAACAGGCAATGTATTTATCTAGTCCAGAATAAGGCAAAGGAGTTAGCATCCTGAGTAGCAGAGTCGAAGCTGTAAGGCCCCAAAAATCAGAGTAATTTTGAAGAATGGAACATTTGGAGAAGGCTGGTGCTCTGTCAGTCACATTATTAACAGAAAAAGACAAAATTCGTTAAATAAATTATTCATTAGTGTTTAACAGCTCAGCACTGAATCCAATATTTCTCTTTTGGCTAAAGAACAGTGCTACAAATTCATCCACTTGTAACTGCACTGCTGAAAAAGTTAATGCCATTTATTGACAGGTTAATTTATAATAACACCTTAATTAAAAAAAAAAATATTATCTTATCACTTTCTGACTGAAATGAAAATGCAGGTGATCGGGAACAATATAACTACAGGCTAATGAATGATTTGAAGCAATTCAGTGTCCAATTAACACCAGCATCTGCTTTGGGGATTTTTTTCCCTGCTGAAGCATTAGCCCTATATTAATTATACTTTTAGTTAGTAGTAACAGAAAGTTTCAACCTCAATGTTATCATTCAAGCAAAAATACAGAAAATAAAACAGTCAGGACTTGGAATTCAACCAACCAGAAGCAAACTCTCTATCACCTGCAGGCATGCAAAACAGAGTAGAAAACTTCTCCTAGCCTGATTTCAGCAGCTATCCCAACCCAACTCTAATTGAAGACATAAGTGTTCTCTGTGACCAAGACTACAGGAACAGTGATGCATCTGATTGCATTTGGAGGACCCTCTCTGATGCAATGATCTTTCTTCATGACGTGCCAAACTTTGCTTGGTCAAGATGCTTTTTAAACTAATCTTTGCCAATAAAAAGGCAATTGAATAATCCACTGATCTTCAAAACAGAGCTCAGCAAGAAGACTCAGGACAGGGGGACTTAGGCTTTGTGGAGGAAGTACCCTTTGAACTCATTACAATCTCAGCATACTAGATGAGTGGACCAGCATTTGCCTCTTTCCTGCTTATTAACACTGGATTTAGATTAGTAAAGCATCATTTCTGAAATACAACAGTTGGTTGTTTTTTTCATCAACTTTACTAACTCTCTAAGACCAAAACTATGCAACTAAGATAAAAAATGAGACCAAGTACTTAAGTCCAAATCTGGCTGGACATTTTAATATTGTGAGTATGGGTGGACTTAAAAGTATCTTATTCACATATCATACGGTAGGTCTGTTACAGTTCAGGAAAAATACAGTGTCATTTCCTTAGGGCGTTCTTGCAATTACACCAGGTAAGAGATGCTAACTTGGTGTGCTAACTGGTCACTTGAGAACAAAACAAGTCCTGAGACAGAGGGATTCAGAAGTGGGATCAAGCTCCCTACCTGCCAATATTTTGTTCATCAATACCAGACCCATAGCACTCACTGAATAAATTATTGAAGCAACTGGAGGGGAGGGAGGAAGGCAGCAAAATGAAAAACAAACAACAACAACAAAACAAAAAAAAAACCAACAAACCAACAAACAAAAAAAAAAAACCAAAAAAAACCCACCAAAAAAACCCAGCCCCCACCCCAAAACCGAGTACCACCTTTGCTGCATAACTGTGTGATATTATATATTTCCCCCTTTCTTTTAATTATGAGTGTCATTTTTGTACCTTCTGACAGAAAATTGTGAGAGCTGCAATCAGCACTAATTTGAATCCAAATAGCGGAAAGCTTTGCAAGAAGACTTCAATGACCATACGTATGCTGCTACCTGAAAATCTACAGGGAAAAAAAACCCAACAAAATCATACTTTTGCTTCTCATGAATGTTCAATTTTAATTAAATGTCATCACTCCAGTTAGATCACACCTCATCTTTCTTTTGGATGCATGGCAGAAAATCTATGCTTTTACCTCTTTTTAACAGAACTTTAACCATATTTCTAATTTCCCTTTGCCTTTTATTTACAACAAAGTTTTCCTACCCTTTCCTCTAAAGTAAAGCAATTTTATCTCACCCATGTTACAGCTCTATGCAACTGTTACCAAGCCAATGAATTAACAGACTCTTGGACTGATCATGCAAGGTAATTCTCTTCTGGCTATTTTATCACCAACCTCCAGACAGGGCTCTCTCCCAGATCTGGAGCTCAGACTCAGCTCCTGGTCTCTGTTATTGATCTGTTCCCTGCCAAACAGTTTTAATACAAAGAAACAATATATCAAGCTTCTTTCTAGCGCTTGGCTCCCCAAGATGATCAAAACTGCCTCTTTTCCTCAAGCTGTAAGAGGCCTGTACTGCAGAGTTAAAGGATCAGGGTTCACATTCTGCCAACAGTATACCTAGAAGAAACTCAAGAGTTGACAAGTGCTTTTCAGAAGAAAATAAAAGAAAGGGTGGGTTGTTTTTAAAGTTACTTAGCATTTGGAAAGCTAATCCAATTCTCTATCAAAAAGAAACCCTTTAAGATACATGGGTAAAAGCCAAACTGTATGCATCACGAGCAGATGCATGCTACCTCCTGCTTCTTCTTATACCAGAAGAGGTCCTAATCCATCATACTTTCACTGTCTCGCACCTCTCTCTTCCTGCCATAATTATCTCCCTCTGCCCCATGGATCAAATCTGGATGCTCTCCCCCGAGTTGCACAGCATCCAGCCTTTTCTGCACAGTTTTTTTCCCAGTATCACTTTGTCCTGCACTGCCTGTGCATCTTTTAGCACAATGAAGAAATAACTGAAAGAACAAAGCACTGAAAGAACTTTACCGAAGGCAGGTAAGCTTATGTCCTATTAAGAATAGCTGCAAATACTAAACACTGTCAGAAAGGTGGTGTTTGTCAAAGTGAAATATCAGCACAAACCAACTGCTATACTGACTCCATATACTGGAATGCTACACCACCTACTCTTAGCGTTTAACCTGTACCTCCTTTCACAGAGATGGAGATCACTTTTTCAATACCATAACATGCATTATGTAAATTAAGCAGTTGCCTGAAGGGCACTAGAAGCCTCTCAATCTTGAGACAATAAAAAAAAAAAAAACAAAAACATAGCTTGAAATTACTTATTAAAGCTGTCATAAAAATCTTTTGGAAAGTACTCTCCACACTTTCTAAAACAGTGATGACTATACAAAACTAGAGTTAAACCTCAGTTTCTAAATGAAGCACTAAAAAAGTGGAAATAAATGAAATTAATTCCATGGAGTTCCTGTGAAATGTCTCAGGGAGCAAACCCCTCTGGGTTCATTCATATGTCTGATCTTGAAATTCAGTTTTCAGTTGAACTCACAACATGGCTTGAGTGTTAAAATGCCACTTCTGTTCAAAATGCCCATCTCCCATTTCTCTTATTTGGAAAATAAGGGTATCCTTTATGAATGCTTTCTAGAACATACAAGTTTCACATTATCTTTCTTCCAAGTAACTATCTTGTTTTTCTTCTTTGAAAATTCCATTTAACAAGTTGAATGATACCCACCATTCAGATTTACCAACAGTACTTCTAGTAAATTCCGTTTCCATGGTAATTAAAATACTGGGGCTTTGTCCCTCTCTGAAAGACTGACCAAAACCACCAAGGTGTTCAGGGTTTTTTTCATCCCCTTAGTTTTAGTTTTCTGCAGTAAATGAAGACTCTTAATGAAAAGCTAAATCCTTGTTTCCAGATGAAACAGTCAAGTTTTTTTCTTCTTTTTCAAATGGCAGGTGTTTTAAGCTTGGCTGCTTATACCCATTTCTTTGCCATGAGCAAGCTAACATCCAAACATCACCTGTCAAGCAGTTCCACCATTAGCATCATTAGAAGGCGGGGTAGGAGGCATCCCAGAGGGTATCTCAGGCTAGGTTGCCAAATACAGAAACTCAGGAACAGAACGGTAGGAAGAGCATAAATGCAGCCTGTCATCCATCAATGAATCAGACTTGCTACGGTTTTTCTGAATGCCCTCAGTAGCTTTCCTAGGCATAGAGGGTCTGTGATGATTACACCTGCTTCGAAAAGCTTCTTGATAGACATCAGGCAAACTTCTGCTTCCCATCTGGGATCCTGTCCAACCCCCGCATGCCCTCCTTGCAATGAACTCAGACACAGCAGTGTCCTCCACCTGAGCCAGAGGCTGAGGGCACAAACTTGTGTTTAATTCTACTCGACTCAGAAAGCTGCCAAAAGGTACAGAATCACACAGAATCACAGAATCCCAAGGGTTGGAAGGGACCTCAAAAGATCATCTAATCCAACCCCCTGCAAGAGCAGGGTAACCTAGAGTACATCACACAGGAACTTGTCCAGGTGGGCCTTGAATATCTCTAATGTAGGAGACTCCACAACCCCCCTGGGCAACCTGTTTCAGTGCTCTGTCACTCTCACAGTAAAGGAGTTTTCCCTGATGTTCACATGGAACCTCCTATGCTCCAGTTTACACCCATTGCCCCTTGTCCTATCACTGGACCCTTTGGGCAGCCCTCCCTTGTGCAGCATTTTGCAATTGTGCAGCCATGCCATAAGTGAACGAAGGGGGCTCAGGGGGTCAACACGTGGTGCAGGAGGGGAGGACAGGGGAGATGGATTAGCTTTTTACTGAATCAAGAAACTGGTCTAAGGAAACACAGCCAGGAGCTAGGGAGGAGGAGAAAGAGCTAGGTCATTTCTCTTGTCAGCCGTATACATCTAAACCATACCATACATATGGTGAAACGACATAATACATCATTAAAACAGAAGTAGTAGAACAGTCTCTCACCATTCCCAAGGGATTTTCCTTTGCTACACCTGAGGAATCCAATACAAGTCTGCATGCCATCCCTGACATCATTACCTGAAGGAGATCCTTTCTCTCAGTTGCACCCCTTCCAGTGTGGTCCTTTCCTGACGGTCACACCTCCCCAACCGCCTAGGTGTAAGTAGCCCCAAAAGCAGGAATGTTTTTTCTCCTCTTCCCTCCCTCCTCCAAAATCCTTGTTTTCAATCTACCATTACTTGCCAGTTGCTCCCTCAATGTATTGCCTTTCTTTACATATAGTTCAAGTTATACATGTGAAAATATGATGCCATTTTCACAGGTGAAGAAAAAAGCTCAACACACACACACACAAACACCCCCCCAAAAAAAAAACAATCCAGAAAAACCATCCCAAACAAACAAAGAACCCCAAAACAAACAAAAAAAAAACACACACAAAAAAAAACACAAAAAATCCCACAACAAAACAACAAACCCAGCAGAAATAAAAATGCATAAATCAATAGCAAGAAAAAAACAGGAATAATGTTTCACAGACAGCAGAAGATGGGAATTCTATTTAAAACAGGAACTCAGGAGCCAGAAGTACCTCACATTAAATAAAGGAATTGGAAAAAAAAAGCATTAGAAGCAATCCAGCCTTCATAGAAATGTATACACATCATCAGTAACAATAATAATTTGGCTCTTCATGTGTAATCACTGCATGCTAGCCTCACTTTATATTCATAATGGCCATTAATGTCAAGAGGAATTGTGCACACAAGCACCACACTGGCCCTGTGCTGCTCCTCTGCCTGCAGTCTGCTTCACAGAGAAAACCATCTCCCCCCTGCTACTTCTTCCCACTAATCCAGCTCATGAATGGAAACAGCTGGGGCAGCTCAGCTGAGTCAAATGTAGCAAATACTACTGCTTTTTTTATTTTTTATAATACAAGAATTTTGTACTATTAAGACAGCACCAGAAAGGTAAGTTGTAACCATCTACTCACACAATACTGAATTCAAGACAGCCCATACTGGAGCACTGTAAGGACAGAATACATCACAATCTGTGCTTAGGATTTTGACAATTAATTTCATCACCTAAAAATGTCCACAAAGATTATGGATGCAGAAAATACCAAAAAGAAACAAGCATTCAGGATGTCCCACCTTCCCCTTTACATAACATGTATAGGGACTGGGGAAGCATCATATTCTGCCTCCCCATCATTTGACAATATCCTGCCAGGCTGAAATTTTCACAGAGGAAAATGCAGTGTTTTCTTCATATAGGAGCAAAACCTCTATAAAGCTTCCAGGAACCTAATTCTAGAACACTGAAAGAATTCATTTTACAAAGTCTACAATAAATAGAGAATAAATGTTCCGGTTGGTCCAATGCTTTATTTTCTAGTATATCTTATAATCTACTTTTCTAAGCAGAACAGACCAAATCAGCCACAGTCAAGCCACAAAGGTACAACATTTTCATGTCAGAAGGACACATGCATTCATATTTCTTGAGGTGGACTTATTCCACCCATTCAGTTCATCCTAAATCCATGTTAAATCCAAATCCATCAGTACAGTTACCAAATCCAAATTAAGATTTCACATAAAAACCTATAGAACTGTGAATTCCAAACGGTTTGCCTTAAATAAAAGTTCAGCAGAAAATGCTTACATATCTAATCTTTAATTCTCAGGTTTATAAAAAAATAAATAAATCCTGCAATTAGGTGATTCTTGCATAAATTTATAATTTACTGCCAATCCCTCATGCACTTTTAACCTTCCTTTTACAGAACCCCAGCTTGTATCCACATCATCTTAAGACACTTATTTTTGTTTTCTATTCCACAATAATTTCTGATTTTGCTATCTCCCCTGAAATGATTTAAACAGCATACTTAAGACTTCTATAGATAAGGACATGGAACAGAGCAGTCCTCCAGAAAACTTGCTTGTCAGTGCCCACTATTTTATTATAATGATATTTCTAAGTAATATCCTATTACTTTATCAGTTATCTTATTACTGTATCAAGTATTATGTGACATAAGGCTAAGTTCCATATCTTTAAGGACTGAGGGTTAGTCTTCTATTACATTAGATCTTATTTTCATAGCATATTTTCATTAGCAACTCATTAACTTAGGTTGTGAGAATTCAGCAGGAAATCACCAGGCACTTTCATCTGGTTAAACAAAAGTTTTCCAGCTGATTTCCAGCTGATTCTCCCTGCTAGAGAAAAAGGGGATGGACACAAACAGCTAGAAGGAACAAGTCTTCCATATGGATGAGAACTTATATTCACTGCAGGCAAAGCCCAGTTCCTGGTTTCACATCTGTCCCCCAAACCTTTGCAGAATTTCTGTATCACAGATCTGTCTGTAGTTTTCACCTCATTTTACTGGAAAAACACTTAATACCTGCAAAAATGAAAGAATGTGGACAGACACCACTACCACCCAGCAGGTAAGGAAAAAGAGACAAACCCCACTGGAGCTGCAAGAAGGGCTGAGCATCATCTTTATAAATGCACTGAGCTAACCCAAGCTCTGGCACAGCGCTCTGGTCCTGGAAGTCTGAAATTTCAATATCTTTATGAATATCTTTGTTACTAGAAGCTTCCAGCACCTGTCCCTTGAAAGGCTAATAAATTATACTCACAGAAGACTAACTGGATCATAATCAAGATAGACTTGCATTTGGAAACATTCATATGTTAAAAGCCTTGGAGTTTTAGCCCCCGCTCCAATAGTATAGCTGGCACACTAATGCAAGTAAGTAGCCAACTGTTAAAAACCCAACTTGATTACACCTTTTTTTTTTATTTATAATCATGATAAGTTAATTCAGTGATCACATAAGAGCTATACTCCATTTATCTGAATAAATTCTAAAGCAAGTGATACCTCCTTTGTACGCAAAAGTGTATACTGCAATTACAAGTTAAACACTGTATGCTAGTTTTTAATTTGGTTTAAAGAAATTCCTTATCACCAAGGAAAATTATTTGACATTATGGCAAAAAACCCCAAACACTGCTTTGTGGGTTAAAAATTATCTTTTCCCCAGTTATTTCAGCTGACAAAATTATTCTCCACTTCCTGCAGATGAGGTAGCCTTTGCAATTTTTCAGTTGTTTCTTCACATTAACATGCAAGTTACTATGGAACACCAAACACCATCATTGACAAATCGTACACCTTCACTCAGCACCAGCAAAATTGTCTCTGTTTTAGTGATAAATCATCTCTGAAGCTATTTTTAAAATATAAGAAGGAAAAGCTCTGAAAATTCCTGCAGTTTTAATGCAGCTTTCACAGAGACAGATCACTGCTCATTCTTCACTAGCATACCTGTGACCTCAGAAAATACTCAACAAAAAAGTTTTTAAATATTGTTTTTAGGAACCTAATTTTTGAACTCTTTGTGATACATTCTTTAACGCAGAACAAGGTACATTTATGGAAATAAGACTAAAAACAGTGTAACATTTGATGATGTAGCTCTTGTAAAAGACTGCCACAAAGATATTTCATAAAAATACCATCTCTAAAAATTATTCATAGAATGTTATTAAACATATTGATATTTGTGACAATGTAATAAAAATATTATTTTATAGCAAAATATTATTCATAAAGACCATCTCTATGTTCTGAATTCAACAACCTTAGCTAGCCTTCCTATGGAAAAATAAAACTGATGATTACACTCTTACATACTGAAAACATTTTGCAGATTGCAGCTTTCCCTGCTCAATATCCCATTAAGTATTTGCTTTCCAATTGCTTTTTGGAACACTTATCTAAACCTACAGCCTATACAAAATAATGTGATAAATCCCCAACCACACCTAGGATCTAAGTATTGAAGAAAATAAAGCGTGAGATACGTTTCAACTGCTGTTTTTTAAAAAGGAAAACAAGGATTAGATAAATTAAAAGGAATAGGAAAAACTCATTCTTCCACATCACAGAAGAACTGCTGTCACAGGAGATATGAGATTCATGAGCAAGTTTCAGGATTTTGAAAGTATTACAGAAGTTGGTTGTCTAGACACTGATTGTCTTCCGTTCGTTTGAAAGGATCATGTATTACACAGGAATTTACACAAAATTGAGCACTAACTACTTGAGGGTAGTTTCCTTTGCAACTTTCACCAAACATTAAATAAACAAATGTATCCAGTTATCTAAAATAAAAGAAGGGCTTCCTGCCCCAGCCCAATTTAGCCCTGGCACTGCCAGGGGACAGAACCTCTTCATGGGATCACCTCTCTGTGTGCTATGGCCAGCCCTTTGAAGCCACCTGGCCAATCCTGCTGCCTTCTAGCTTTGCTATCAGGATGGCAAATTGCCTTTCACATAAAACTATGCATAAAAGAGTGAATGGATAAAGACAAATCAGAAAAAGCCTGTCCATCGTGTTTTCCTTTTAGCTCACTTATGTGGCTAAAAGCCATTTGTACTCAGAATTGCAAAGGAACGGTTTTGGTAGAAGGACAAAGATCTGAACAGTAAGAAAATAACACATCTGAAACTTAGATCTTGTTAGCATGATCATAAAACAAAGCCCCAGTTCTTTTAAAGACTACTTAATGAGAAATAAAAGGTAGAAATACTGCTTAGGAGGGAGAAAAGGGGTTAGTAGTGAAATAAAGTTTCTGCCTGAAGCAAATGACAGTGGATAACTTAAGAAATCAAGTTGTTGCACTGCCACTTTTACTTCATTTTTAAGGAAACAGTACTGCGCTCATGGAAGGAGCAGCAGCGTTTGGGCTCGAAATACAGATACCACAATCACATGGTGGCTCATGACTCAGCTAACAACCCCACTCATTTCAACAATAACAGTAAAACCATTATCAAGTATGGTAATATGCAAATTTACAATGGGGATTAGGAGAAAAGTGATAATATTTGATCATGCTCATCTATATTCAGATCTCTGAAAGAAAGTTAGTAAATTTAGAAAAATAACTACTTATGTAATCAGTAAGTACTTGCAGGTTTACTGAGGACAAGTGGCTTTTAAAAACTGAACTTCAAAATTTGTCAAATGGATTCTTATTTTATTAAGTCCAAGTCTGAAACAGTCTTAGCAATTCATAGTTTTTAATTAAAGCAGCATAATAAATATAGCTTTAAGGGCACATGTTACATTAACTAATAATGTAGTTGTGATCTATTAAACACAAACTAGCTCCTGAATGGTTTAACTGATCAAGGAACTTTTCTTTCGTGCATTGTACAGATGGTACCAAAATAGAGCTCCTTGCCCAGGACAGAGATCATGTGCAAGTAAGAAGTTACTACTAAGCAGCACTCAAAAGAAACTGTAGTGATTAAACAATTGTCACCCTCAGATATACAACAGTACAATGAGAGAGGATCCTATTATTTCAGAAGGTATATTACCTGGAAATGCAGCAGTTCATCCACACAGGCATACATAAACTGTAAAAGCAGAAAATTTAACCAAAATCACAACTAAAAGTAGATACTCCATTATGTTTCTTGCAGCAATAGTAAAAGAAATGGCAGATACCTTCATCTATGCCTCAGAAAACCAGTTGTGCGTGATATAATCTATCATATCCAAATACAGCAACACTTTTTAAAGATACCTATTTTATTTTAGCATGAGATTGTAAACCTGCAAGAAAAATACACCAGATTTGCAAAGCAATGCATGTGTATGCATATCCATTACCATGTGGTGTGTGTGTATCTCAGAATGAACCAGATTAGATCCTAAGCATCTGTGCATAACCTCATCTACTTATTTCTTTAAAATGTTACATTCCCCACCACATAAACAACTCCTAGTACCTCTGAAAACAAACCAGTGCTTTTCCCTGTCTGAAGAAACAGCCCAAACCCTGGTGGCTTCTGTCTCCATGCAGAGATACAATTACTCTTGCATCAGAAGCCAGCAATGCTGAAGCAATGTTCAACCAGTAACTCAGCACAGCACATAGTCAAGCCCACACAATAAAAGTAAGAATAATAGGTTCCGATCACTTAAAAGGAGTGCTGAGAATTTCTTTCCCAGTACCAAGCCTGAAAAGTCCTTTCCCAATCCAGACTTCAACTCTAACATTTCCCATTCTCTCAGCTGGATTTGATAGTTCAAACCCTTACACTTCTGGGTACAGCTGATGAACACCATCCTGCACAACAACAGAGACCTTATCCTCCCAGACTATTTTTACAACATACAATATTTTACGAATATTTAGTATACATAAGTTTGCTCAGGCATAAAGATCAGCAACCTAAACTTAAATCTAAATCGGAGCCCACAAAAAATGATCTTAACAGGAATTGTCATTGCACTTAGTGCCTTTATGGTTGCCATTAATATTCTTCTACAACTAATTGCATTTAATTTTTTATTTTTATTAAAATGGCTAGATTTTTGGAAAGGCTTTTACAAACAAGAAGGAGGAGAGTAATCTTGGGTTCTTCATTTGTCCAGACAAACAGTGTCACTCATCTCATTCCCTTGTAACATGCCATCTCTAACAGGCTCCAATGGAAAACCTAGAATGGAAGCCCCTAGAAGTACACCACCATGGACAGCCTGCTTCAGTGCAGCACTTGAAGACCTGCACCAGGGGTTTCCGTAAGCAATTCTCACTTAGCTTTTCAACTACTAATACCTGTGACACATGTTTACACAGTTTCTGGACTAAAAACACACGAATAAAGCGAAATAAATAGAAAGACATTTTTCAGGCATTTTCCTTCAGGGCATGTTTCCTTTACCCTAGCATGTTCCATTGCTCTCCGGAGAAAAAGAAACGGGAAACACAGGTATTGGAACACTTTTCTGTTACATGGTATTTGCACTGGTTTTGCTCACCTCAGCAGCACTATGAGACAGCCCAGGCCAATTAATTTGTCACCAAGAACAAGGTGAGGAACCAGCACTTAAGGGACAAGGGGAAAGGCAGATGTAGTTTTTAATCCTTTAGATTATTATCTAATGATGGGGGGGGGGGGGGTGAAGAAGGGTGTGGAGATACTACTGAATCATAGTCCTGCTTTCAGGTAGGCTTTCATAGTTTCAGTTTCCTTTCAATACATTCCCACATCAGAAATAACAAATGGAAACATCTTCAGCGAAGTTAACTATATCCACCTGTAAGATCCTCCTAACTGCAGAACATGAGTGCAGAAAGTACTTGGCTGCTCAACACTTCCAAGAGAATGAAGAGGCAGCCAAGGAACTATCAGTCTCCTGGCATCATCTCAAAACAAGCTAAAACCATGGCTACCTGCCACTGCCTCTTTAACAGAAAAAAGCCACACTAACAGCACAATGGAGGAAAACACTGTTGCTGCTTCTCACTGGTTTCCTCCAACTCCACTTTCTGCAGGCAGGCTCCTCTCTTGCTTTGCCTGGTTTTTGTATCTCACTCCTCTTGTCTCTGTTTAGTATGTTCCTGCTACTGCAGCCTGCACTTTTCCCCTATTTTCCATAATTTATTAATTTTATTTTTTCAGCTGGTTTTCAATAGCTTGTATGTTTTTAAGGGTATAATTTACCTAATAATGAGGATTGGCCTCAACTTCAGCTAAAAGCATCCAAGAACCTGTACAAATATTCTTGCTCTCAACAGCAAGCCGGAAAATCATAGGTTTAAGTTTAACAAGGTTCCAAGCTGAAATCTACTTCAAACATTACAATTTGCTCAACCATATTCTGTGACTGTAGAGATCCAGCTTTCACTCTCTAACCAGATGTCAGTCCCTTTCAAGCTTTACTCAAATTTCCACCACAGCCTTTTTTCTTTACACTCAGAGTGTCTTACCCATTCTTCCCTACATTATTCATTTCCTACCTTTTTTCCTTAGCAAATTATCCTTCAGTTCTTCTAATCTACACCTGTCTTCTTTCTTTTGGAAACTTTTGACATCTTTGAATTTCCCTTTGCCATTCTCCCACCACCTCCCCTTTCTCTCATCTACTGCCTCTTCTCCCTTCTGCTCCCCAAAGCCAAGAGGCAACACAGACATGTCAGAAGCATCCATGTGGCACTATAAGGACAAGTACCACCAGAGCAGCTCTTGGAAGCCACTCTTAAACACAAGGAGCTGCCAGGACAGGAGATCAACTAATGCCGCTTCTGCTATTCAAGACAGGGACTTACAGAACCAGCTAGACTTGCCATCCTATACATTATATATATTTTAGAGGATAACTGACTAAAAGCCATTTTTAGTTAAGTATGTCATAGAGCCACTTTTAGTTGAATGAGTGATTTTTACTGTGCATTTTATGTTCGTCTGTATTTTGCCATACTCAGCTGTAGTATTGTGGATAATGTGTCAGAGCAGAGGATGACAGCGAAAGAGGCACACCATCTCATCAGCTTTTGATTGAGAAATACAGTACAATGGACTCTCATTAATTCAATCCATGCAAGTAAGACCAACGCTGAATTAACAAAATATTACGAACAAGTTTCAAAACAAATAGCATAAAAGGATTCTTATCGGCCAAGTGTACTTTGCTCATTTGTGTTGACAGCTGTGACGCAACTATAATTATTATGCTTCCTAAATTACAACCTTTTTTAAAAAAACAAACCTGCGTCATAGTATCAACCACTGCACTTCTCCCAAGCAATGCTGGAATCGGCTTTTTAATTGTTTTTTTCTGAATTCTTAAGTGAGAAAATGAACAGATGTTGCGGCATATATAACAAAGACTGGCATAGTAAAAAAAGGAATAATTTATACTAATTTTCTCATAAGTAATTTTCCTCATAAAAATACAAGACTTATGCTTTTGCCATAGGATGGGATTGTTTAGAAGTAAAGAGGAGATATACTGGAATTCTAGAAAGGCTGTTATAAGCCTGAGAGCAAATAATTTATGCCTATTTATACCATGCAGCCTTCCAATCGACTCTGCAAACTCAGACAGGAAGAGAGCACAGAGCTGTACTTAGGAATAAGCAATGTTTCACTAGTATTTAAATGAATATGCAATTATTTTTTTATTTCTTTTATTTGGTGGCAATACTTCAGTATTACTCAGAAGAAAGGTACAATGGCTTAGATTGTTTTTGCCCTTCCAATACAACAGTAAATAAAACACCAGTCCACTTCTGGCTTGGACCAGGACGGCACATTTACAAGAAGGGTTCCGAGCCAGTAGGAAGACACCAACCTTACCTAGTTAGAGCTGGAGAAAGGACATTTTTGCCTTGTAATCCAGACTGATATGATCCAATGGTACCAGTAAAATTGGACCATGCATCTTATGAAGAGTAACAGTTAGATGCTTGTATGTATTTTGGGAGAAATGGCTAATTAAGGAATGGCACATTGTTCACTAGGCCTGTTGTTAAGAACCGCCATTGTACTTCAGACAATTATCACCAACATATTTGTAGATATAAAGAAATACAAATCATGCTTTAGGCATTTATAAAGACAATGTCCATGAGTTTAATGGGAGTTTTATGCAATAGAAGCCAGAACTGACTGGTGGAGGGAACAGACTCAGAGCTGAAACACCATATTTCTTTAAGAGATTTTAGAAAACAGACCTATGCAAGTCTTTACCACGTTCAGATGACAATGAGAACTACACTTTCTAATCATATTTCTGCAGCACACTCTAGCCCAAACCACAACCAAGTCATTTTTATGGTGCATATATGCAAAAACGAACATTCTAGCACAGATATCCAGTACAAGTTACACAAAACTGCTGCAATTGTCTTCAGTATTAGAACACAGATACAGAGACAAAGCCTTTCCAAAAGCAGTATTCCACCTTGGATGAAAGGGAATGACTGAGCTAAGGTGCTTCCAGCAAAGTTGCAACAAGCCCTGGTTAGTGTAGTGATGCCTCCTTCTCCTTAAAAGCAAAAACATAGGAAAAGAAGTTTCCTCTGCCCTGGGAATGTTGACACACTCAAAAAAAAAAAAAAAAAAAGGGGGGGGAGCAAACAAATAAAGCCCTTCACCACCCCTAAGCTGCCGGAAAACTGACAGGTGCCCTACAGGTAAACGGGCTAGAACTGGAAAAGGTTACTGACTGCATCTATTTCCTCAAGGCAGGATGAGCTATGCCTACATCATTCTGACAATTGTCTAGCCTATCTTTAAAGGCCCTTAAGGAGGAAATGTCACCCAGAAACTTAAAGTACACGTACTCCATCACTCAGCCTGCTCACAGAAATGCAGAGCAATATCAGACCTCTGCCAAACCTCCCATTTGCAAATGAACTGGTGACAGCTGGAGGATAGTTTTCCAGATGTATTCTGCTTTACTCTGTGTTCCCTATTCCAAGTTTCCTTGCTACATTTATTTCATTATATCAAAAGTCATACTAGGACTTAAGACAGGAAACATCTACTAAATCAAATTTTCTTCTGAGATACAGCAACACACTCATTTTAATGTGTTTTATTCTTGATCAAACTGTTTTCTTCCAGGAGCCTTCAAACAGTGTAACTGTTTTCCTCTAGTATTTTTTTTGAGGGAAATCAAGCCAACCAGTCTACTGCTCCTTCAGCCTGCACTCTTACAGTGAGAAAAAAACAACACACTAAGAAAACAAAGGAGAGAACATAGACGGAGAGACATCAGAATGTTCTTTGTCCACTTTCCTTGGCCCTCACCAACCTTCTCTGGTCCCCTTAAGGGACGTAGTGAAATGAGAAATTCCAAAAAGCTGTGTTATCCCCTAAAGCTAACACTCCTCTGACAAGAGCTGCCACCACACATGAACCATCATGAGAACCTGTCTCAAACTGCCAGCCATTGCATACAATTTGGTATTTGCAGTTACCTACCTGCTAAGTATTGTCAGTATTCTCTGTGAGTATGGCTAACCGTGATTTGGAAAACATTTCTTATGTGATGCTCTCCGCAGATGTGCCAGCTGGCTTTGCGTCACCTTCTGTAAATGACATCCTTTCACTTGCTTTTATGACCTATGCGATCATCTACTCCTGTATCTTCCTTTGCCATACAGCCTGAAACGATCCACACTGAAGCATTTCTTATGCAGCATATCTTTTGTCACATCCATTTTACTTCCTCTAGTTCTGCACACAAAAGCAGTGCTTGTACTTTTTCTCAAAGGTTTTTAATCTCATGCATTTTAAGAAACTTTAAAACAAAACCGCAAGACTGACAGAAGCAGTAATGACTTCTTCACTTCCAGAGTATTCTGCCATACTTAACACCCACTGGAGTATTTGCAGGTTTTGCAATAAGAGGGCCTAGACATCATCGCACTAATGTAAGGCATTCGCTATTGTGAAGGTCAGCAATTCTTTCTACATTACTGAAAAATACCATAGACAGTATGCAATCATAAGCTTTGTTACACAGCATTTTCTAATAGTCATAATAATCTATTATCTGCTACAAGATGAGCAAGTAAAGCCAACATCCCAGTTTCTTAAAGATACATTAAACATAAGCTTTCTAGTCTGCATATACAACAGCTCATCTTTGTGTTCTTAAGTCCACTGGAAGACTGTACAATTTGCAGTGCTTTTACTGCTTAAAGTTTAGAGAAAAAGATGAATTGCAGTTGAGTGTATTCCCCAAAACACCCAGAAACTGCACTTTTCCCTGTTTTTACAATGAAAATACACCAGTTGTAGAATTTCCATTTGCATACTGACAAAAGCATTAAACTTTGAGCTTTAAATTCCTGCATTGTGGACTTTCTCTGGGCTTAGTGCAACAAAAACTTAGATTCATTTTGCCCAGTCTTTTCTTCTTTAATTTTCAGTAATCCCTGCTCCAGCTTTTGAGCCATTCAAAACTGCAGTGTTTATGAACAAAGGCCACATTTTTTTCATTTCTGAGAGTTAGAAATTAATTCAAAGATATTTAACAGATTAGTGAGTATGGACTAGGTACAATTTAATGAGTAATAGCTTGCTAAAAGAAACTCTTCTGTTTCTGAAAAACATACAACAGTAAGTAGTCCATTTCTACTGCTGAGGATGACAAAAAGAGCTTCAGTACAAAAAACATTGGGGTTTGGAATCCATACGTATTCAGGAAATAACTACAATAAATATTTTAGAATTATTTAAAATAACAAAAGATCCAACCATATTTAAGTATTTTCCACAGAAGTCAGTAGACAGGCACAAATTTTTATCCCATCAGAATTTGTCCCCAAGAGGTTATATTCAGTCATCATGATTGCCAGATGTTTCTTCTTTCCAGATTTTTGGAATCAAAGACCTCCCTGTGCATTGTCCACATATTAAGCAAATGTTCTTTCTCAAGAGTTTCCTTCTCTGCCTGGCTTTCACTCTGAAGTCCATCATTACAATTGTCTAGCTCCTGAGATTTAAATTTGTAAGAAAAATCCCACTATAACCACAGAAACCTTGGAATCCCCAGAAGGGCATTCTCCTCAGCCAGCACTGGAAACAGGAGCCGATTGCAATAAAAAGAAGAATGCAAAATTGAAGCAGTTTTCTGAAATATTACATTTTCATCCAGTGCCTTCAGAAAAAAATAAAAAAACACCATCTCCAGACAAAAATATCAGCAATAAATATAATTAGAGATTCTAATTTCACTGATAGACACATATAAATAGAATATAAAAGAATAGGATAAAAAAGGGTTTGATTAAAAAAAAAGGTGAATCTGAAAATGCCTTTTCTCCCTCCTTTTCAGAACAATTTCAGCCTGCTTTCTAAATAAAATGTCAAGTCACCACATTATAAAACAGAGCAGTATTAATCAGGAAGACTGGCAACGCTCACACATAAGATAATGAATAACCCATCCTAAGACAAGACAGAAACAGCAATTACCTGAATCTGGAATGTTCTTAGACACAAGAAGCTAAAACCAAATACATGCCGCATTTGACTTCCCCCTGCCACTCTAAGAAGTTGTGAAGAGATTATAGTAATGTTGTATGTGATATCAGAGACAGGGAAAAAAAAAAAAAAAAGAATTAACTAGGGAACTATTCTATGATTCTATGAAGTGATGTCATCATATGTAATTTCCAACATTTTCAAACTATGAAAAGTCACCTTCATCATTAGTTCAGGTAAGATGAGTTATCTTCTACTATTATTTTCATGCAGTCCATATATACTCAGTTTACTACAATGCTTTAAAACAGTGCTAATGCACATTAAAGATATAGTAATCTGTGTCCACCTTCAATTACAATTAAGCAGTAACTCAGACTAAACATATTCAAGAAAGAAATAGTTTTAGACTGAGAATTTTTATTTATTGAAATAAGGACACTATATCTTCTTTCTGGAACTGCATTTGAAGATACTGAATTCTGTCATGCACGGCACTTCCCACACAGGACCAACACTTTCCCAAGCTAACTTGTTTTCTGCATAGCCTGCAATCACTTGCAAAATCCTGTGTAAATCTGCATGAAGCCTGCAAGGATATTGTTTTCCAATGTTAAGAATATAGAGTTTCCATGATGGATCCAGTGAGAGCAAGATTTGTGGTGGTTTTTAATCATAAAATTTACAATTAAAGTAGATGCTCACTGGTGGGCTCACAACAAGAAAATAAGTAATCATCGTGAATTATTTTTGAGTTTTGAAGAAGGACTACAGTTGGTGTTCTAGTTTCTAAACTAAGCAATGTTTCATGCAACTTAATAGTATTAAAGTATAGGTTCATCCCATATTGCCGGGTGGGCAGTCTATTCAAGGAAGTTATTGCTTCAAAGCTGTATTTTTATACAGATTTCAAATCAACAGGATACTAGAACCTTCACACTTCTCTCTCCTGAAAGAAATAATGAGCTGCAAAAAGACCCAGTGTCCTGGACTGCTCTGCAGTAGCAATATAATCAAGAAATGCCAAAGATTAAAACTCACCTGGATCATGATAAGAAACATACATGCTATTAAAGGTTCTTGTTATTAACAAAGGCACAAATACCAGGCATTAAACAATAGTGAGTACTACTTATGAGAAGAACACCAGAAAGTCATCCCCAAATGGTAAAAATGTGGAGGAAAAAAAAGGACTTTGCTACTCAGTCATTTCATGAATTTTATTTTTTTTTTTGTATCAGCTGATCCGCCAGCCAACACCATCACACTGCATGTCAGGGCATGATGGAACAGATATAGAAAAGGTATCCAAGCTTCCACAAATTAAGAACATAGCAGTAAGATCAGAACTATCAAAACCATGGCCAAGTAGTGGAAAAGCACACTATTTACACACCAAGGTTTTCCAATCTTTTTCCAAAATCCCCAAAACCCCCGCCACCAAAGCTCTTCTTTAGGAAAAACAGCACATACTTCAAGGAAAAGAAAACCAAGAACCAGATGCAATGGCCTGACAAATGGTATACAACAGATATTTTTGTGGGGATTTTTTTTTTGGTCATTTAAAAAGTATTTTTTTCAACACAGTAGTAAGTGAGGCGGATTTTTCAGAAATACTTATAAACATATATGAGTACTCTTATTTATAGTCAGATTATCAAAACACATCTTCTGTGTTAGACTTATTTTACATGTTGCACAATAGCAATATGAACTAGCCATAGTTCAGACAGTTCTGAGTCAAGCAGCGGCCTGGCACGCTCTGCTCCATGTAAATCAGCATACTTTACACATCTGTCAGGCACTGCTCTAAGAGCTCATGCTGTCTGAAGGTCAGCCTCCTTCCCACTACAGTCAGTACATCCAGTCAGGGCAGCAATGCCAGCCATTAAAAGTTCCCATCTGGTACACAGCCATCCTATTATGCAGCCTCCTGAGAAATCTGAAGGCAGAAATAATTACAATTTGCAGATGGGCCTTATTAGTAATTTCAGCCTTTTGAGGTATATGTTAATACAAATAAAAGCTACACTAAGCTATGCACTTTATTGAATTAGTGTTCCATACAAGATCTACAAAACTTGGGAAAACAATTAATTTCTAACATGCACTACCTCTCATGCCTGAGCACAGAAAACACTGTGTTAGAATGCTTATTTCTTTAACTAAATTCAAAGTAATTTTGAGGCCCAGTGGCATGCTCTTGCGACTTTGTATTGTTGCAGAAAAGCATGCCACAAGGAGCTGTCTTCCTGCTTTGGCAGTGCAGAGCACAGGATGAAGCTGTGGGGAGAAACAACAAAGGAGAATACCTACCAGATGGCAACCATAGACTCAGGACACAGCCAGCTATCCCCTCTAGCATGTTTTACATGCTGACACCTACAGTCACTTATCAACATTGCCAATATGATCTGTCCACCTACCCTTACCTATAAAACGAGTTGAAGTCATATTGTTATTGCTGTACACATTTCTATTTAATCTCAAGTTAGTTATTTTTTGTGATGTGACACTGTTTTATTTTACCAGATGGTTTGGCACAATGAATGCAATGTACCTGATATGAAAATATTTTTCAAGCAGAAAAAGAAATAATTAAAGAGGAAAATCCTAAATTAAGGATTAATATAGTAAAATACTCAACCCTGAAAGAAAGAAGTGCAAGAAGTTACAACACAGCTTGAGAATCATATTAACAATCAACATCAAATCCATGATGCAACCAAAGCTTATAAAAGCTGTATGGTCTTTCTGGGTAGATCATATCTTTCTCATAAGGTGCATTAGATACACATCACAGAGGTGAAACATACAGATCTTTTAAAATGATCTGTACCTGAAAATTCCAAAATTCCTGTGAAGAACCTTTGGAAGCCTTTCAGCACCATTTAAGAACAGAAAGTAGGTCTGTACTATTTCCTTAAAAGGGCAGGACTGCAGAGTTAGTATTTAAATGTGCAATTTGGCATTACAGGAAAAAGTATTTCAGATAACACTAGCGATCACAGATGAAGCTAGAAAGCTTTTGACGTGAGAAAAATCCTTTCTCATGAAAGATTTAATTCATCCCTTCATGTTGAGAGTGGTAATGGAATAAACAGACTTGTTAGATTTTCTGTAACTAAAAAAAACCCCATACACAGTATAGAGTAATTCAGTTTCTCATTCAGTCTAATCTATTATCACTCCACTTACTTTATTCAAACTGTGATAAATTACACAAATTAAGGATCTGGCCTAGGACTTCTTGTCTTCAAAGCATCTGATCTGTTTCTGAATGGCTTTAAGAGAAACTTTATGGGGTTTTTGAGCAGAAGAAATGTTTGGCAAAAATAATTTAAAAATCTATGAACAAAAGCATATACGTTCATTTTTTTCCCCTGCGATGAAGTATGGTAAAAAACAATGATTTATCAGTTTTTGCAGTGTGAAGAGTTATATGAAAAGCATTCACAGTTCCCTTATGACACCCACTCTCATAGAGCAGCAGGTGAGGCTGAAAAAGTATACTCAGGTACAGCACCAAAGCCACCTGTACAGTGCTAAGAAGCACTAATGATCCGTGAATGCACTCTTAAGTATTGGCATGCAAATAAGGCATCCTGAGCAATCTTCTCTTGCTTCCAAATTTGGCACATTCATTACAGCTTGGAAATTTAAAAAAAAAAAAAAAAAAAAAGTCTTTAGAAAGTAGGCCAGGTTTTCACTCAGCTAAGCTTGGCCACAAACATACACACAATCTGTCAGGGATCAGCAGCAGCATCACAAAGAAGCACAGTTTCTTTTGTGTAAAGCTGGGTAGTCATGAAGCCTGCAAAAAGAACAAGGTATTGGGCTTTAAAAATAGCCAAAACAGGAAGCTGCACAACAATCAAAGCTACTTGAGCATAATAATCGCAACAAACTGATGCCAAATTTGAAAGCATCGATGACAGAAGGAAAACCTTTTTCTTCAGCCTACACTATAACAGATAGCTGGAATAATATAAATGGAAGTATAGGAATGTGTGCGATAAAGAAGTGATACAGGCTATGAACTACTATCTGCAAAACTAAATCATGCTGTGTTTTATATGAAAGATTTCTACAAGAAATTGGAGATCCAGTCTTTACTTATTTTATCCTGTTTTTCACACAGGCATCGCACTGGCCAACTTGCTTAACCTCTCAAATCTGAGTGCTCCAGGCAGAAAACAGAATTTGCTCTTGCCCCCAGGAAGATTCTGCACTGGACTATGTTTATAATACTTTCTAAACATTTTATGTCAAAGTTATATGATTGAAAATCCTTATACTACAGGATTTGTTCCACCATAATTATATGTTGAAATCTATTCAGATGCAGAAGTGACATAAAAGACTCATGAGGGCATATGACAGGCTGGATCACCTGACATCCTAAGATATTTGCAGATGGCGGGGAGGGAGATAAGAATCACTGTTCTAGATTCTACACGAAACTTTCCATCCCAAATGTCTAGGTGGTGTGGTTCACCTGCTAGCACCCTGTCACACAGCATTGGTAAGCTCATAATCTCAAGAGTATCTCTGACAACAAATGGGACAAAACTTCTCAAGCAATATTTCTACTTATCTAAAGGAAAGAGACAGAAAAACATTTTGCTGCAATCAGTGTTTACACCATTTCCTTGGCATTGTCTAATCTTTTGAATTTTAGAACACTACAAGCAGCATCATTTCTTTTTCCTGCCTTTGTCTTCAAAAGAGCCATCAGATAATGACTCATGAGTCAACTCAAGACTTCTATAATCCATTTCTCCAGAACTGTTTGATGATGGCCCTTATGTTTCAAAACTGCATTAGCAGGAAAATGTTTATTCCCACCCTCAGTTCAACTGACCTTTCAGGTGACCAGGTTTCTCTAGAATATAAGCTTCATCATATCTGTTCTTCGCTGCCACTCACTCATCAGAATTCAAAGCTCTCATCCTTCTGAAGAGGTCCCTTAGGAAGATCAAAAGCCAAACCTCTCTATAGCACAGATTAACTCAGAACTAAAACCTCATTTCAACTCTGAAGACCTATTTGATTTACCAAACATTTTTGTTCTTCAGCTGGGAATAGCAGAGACATGAACTGGCTTCAGACTGCCTAGTTTTTACCGCTTCCTGAATACAGTGCCCCTTGACCAAGGTTCATTTAAGGTGACTAAGGTTAGCTTGTTAAAAAAAAACAAATTATATGTATATATATGTAAAAAATCAAAGCACACCAAAAATACCTGTTGGTAATTTAGAGGCAAAGTGTTTGCAATTGAAAATCTATCCTACAACAGAATTGCTTATCAGATCTTGATAAACTGCCTTTAACACTAAAAGAGTGGCATCAAAGTAGCTAATTCAGCTTTCAAAAATGTCCTGTTCGCTCAGGAGGGCGGCATCCATCCTCTCGGCAACCCTCACGAACTCAGTGGTACTCTGCTACAGAAAAACTGAAAAACAAGCATGTCAATAAAATCCACACAAAATTAGTCAGAAGTCTGCTTCATGCCTCAAACGCAACAAAACCACTGAGCATAAAAAATACACAATACATAACAAAACTAATGACAATTTGTCTATTCACAAACTTATAATTAAGCTTATTCTTAAGTGCTCCTTCAAATCAGTTACTTGATGAATATGCAATTAAAATTCCAGGAAAAATGTGTACCATCATATCTTATGTTGTTAGAAAAACATAAAGATTCATTTCTATTAGAGAGAGAGAGCTTCCAAATTTTTCTGGTTATATTCCAGCCCATTTTATTTAATCAGAAGTTTAAAAATAACTTACTAGAAAAAAAACCAACTTTGGTTTCTGCCAAGTCTGTTCCAGGAGTTTAATATTTCAGCTTTCCCTGATTTTTGTGCACTTTCTTAAGGAGACACCTTAAGAAAAACTTTTAGGAGACATAAGTTTTAAGCAATGTTTATCTTGTTCTTTAATAAAATAAACCAGGTCAGCGCAGGTTAAAAGGGCAGAAACACATACATCAAATTTAACGCACATCAAATTTAACACAGAACACAGGTTTTCAATCTGTAAAAATTTAAAAACCAGCACACATACACCACATATTGTAGTTGATCAGAACCTCCAGAAAGTAAAAGGCCATATTACTTTATTTATTTAGTATTACTAACACTAACTTAAAGTTTCATCATTTAGAGGATTCTTCTTTCTTGTCCAATATATAACAAATAAAAGCACTTATTACCTTGAACATATACTCTAACAAAGTCCATTCAAAACCTGTGTCGTTTCAATCCATTCTGCTCATGCAAACCACTGTTCCTAAAGATAAAATCCTGATCAATTTATCTGAACTGCTTCAGCTGCTGAGATAAATTTGGTTCACATCACCTGCAGCCTTCTGTCCTGCAGCTTTTGTAGATACATGAACTCAGCTGTACAAGAAAGCAAAAGGAGATTTCAGCTATGCAATCGTTAACAGCTCCACAGAATTTAGGGTTTCAATTTGCCACTTTCTGCTTCACCTGCTCTGTTTTCAGTAAAAAGGATGCTTTGGACCATTGTAGTGTGCCCTGAAAACCTTTCCATTTTGAAAGATAGCCATTCATAAACAACTTCAAGGTACCAAACACCCCTAAGTCCCCCGATGATTTATGGTGGTTGAAAAAAACATATATTCCCTCTCTCCTCCAAAAAACATTATGCCCTGCTTTTTCACAAGACAAAAAATAAATCTCACAGAAACAATTACAGACAAACTGGCTGCATATAAAAGGACAGGATGGCTATATCCAAAGTGCTGCAAAAGCAGAATATAAATGAATCAAGATAGAAGCATTATCTTCCTCCAATTTTGTACTATTATAGTCATTTTAAGTGTTGCTTATTGAAATTTGGAGGCAGATGCATACTAATCATCAAGTCAACACTCTCCATTTAATTCTCTATTCTTAGGTTCATTGTTTTACTTCCTCCCTTTTTCTTAAGTGAGGTTGAACTTTTACAATTACACCTTTTATTTGCAATATATTTGTCCTTTTTTAAGCAACACTATTACTACTCCTGTGCTTAGGCATAGCCCTGCATATGCCCATGGAAACACACAGTGAAAAGCAGAATAAAACTGCATTTAAAATAAAGTTACTTGCCACAAGTAAACTACAACATGCAACTTACAAGTAAATGTTAGCATTCCACCTTTGTACTGGTGAAATCATCATTATCAGATGATTGTAGTCAGTGCATTGGAGACCGAAAGCATGAAAGGAAGATCAAAGAACATGCAAAGTGTTTAACACTGTCCCATACAACAACCTTGTATCTAAATCGGAGACATCAATTTGATGGATGGACCACTTGGTGGATAAAGAATTGGTTGGATGGCCACACGCAGAGTTGTGGTCAATGGCTCCATGTCCTGCTGGAGACCAGTAACAACTGGTGTCCCTCAGGGATCAGTGTTGGGACCAGTGTTGTTCAGTGTCAGTAGCATGGACACTGGGACTGAGGGCACCCTTAGCAAGTTTGTGGTTCGGTTTATACACTCAGTGGCAGGGACGCCAACTAGAGGGACACTGACACACTGGTGAGGTGGGCCAATGCCAACCTCATGAAGTTCCAACAAGCCAAGTGCAAGGTCCTACACCTGGGTCAGAGCAATCCCAGGCACAGGTACACGCTGGGCAGAGAAGAGATTCAGAGCAGCCCTGCAGAGAAGGACTTGGGGGTGTCGGTCGATGAGAAAATGAACATGAGCCAGCTTCAGTGTGCGCTCGCAGCCCAGAAAGCCAACCGTATCCTGGGCTGCATCAAAAGGAGTGTGACCAGCAGGTTGAAGGAGGTGATCCTGCCCCTCTACTCTGCTCTCCTGAGACCTCACTTGGAGTACTGTGTGCAGTTCTGGTGTCCTAAACATAAAAAGGACATGGAACTGTTGGAACAAGTCCAGAGGAGGGCCACGAGGATGATCAGGGGATTGGAGCACCTCCTGTATGAAGACAGGCTAAGAAAGTTGGGGCTGTTCAGCCCAGACAAGAGAATGATGTGGGGAGATCTCGTAGCAGCCTTCCAGTATCTGAAGAGGGCCTATAGGGATGCTGGAGAGGGACTATTCATCAGGGACTGTAGTGATAGACAAGGAGTAATGGGTTAAAACTTAAACAGGGGAGTTTAGATTGGATATAAGGAGGAAATTCTTTTCTGTGAGGGTGGTGAGGCACTGGAACAGGTTGCCCAGGGAGGCTGTGAATGCTCCATCCCTGGCTGTGTTCAAGTCCAGGCTGAACAGAGCCCTGGGCAATATGGTCTAGGGTGAGGTGTCCCTGCCCACGGCAGGGAGGTGTGAACTACATTATATTAAGGTTCTTTCCAACCATTCTGCGATTCTATGAACTAAATGATTTTATGATTCTATGATTGTGAGCATCTCAACTAATTCCTAATGACTTTAAGGGCAGTTTTTCAGCCTTACACGTTTTGTATACTTCTCTATATTACATAGATAAAAATAAGACACAATGGGAATGTTAGTCAAAATATCTTCTGACTCAAAAGAAAATAAAATGAAATGCTTTCACTGCTAAATAGCAACAAAGCCCAGGTAAACAACATCAGTGATCTAAAGCATTCATAAACAAAGATAGAGTTCCCACACTGACTTAAGTAAGAGAAGAAAGAGAAAAGAAATCATATAAAAGCTGGAATGGATCATATCTGGCCATAAAATAGTGCTCTAGATGTTACAAAATAAAAAGAAATATAATAAAATTTAAAAAATACATTATTCTAAACAATTATACTATTAAATATGCATCTTAGAAATTCATTATTAAGGGTTTTTTTTTAAATCTGTGTTGCCAGGTTGTCCAATAAATGACCATCATTCCCAATGGGAGCTTTACACTGAAACGTATGGAAGTTTCAACAACATGGATTATTTTTTTTTCAAGGTTGGAAAAAAAAAAAAAGAAAAAGAAGTTATCAGTTCTGTTTTACCCTCATTTCCCAAAGATGTGATAAATGATTAATTGAAGGTTAGTTATCTATTATAACTCATAAGCAAGTTACACTGCCTGTCCTTTTCATTATTCTTTCTATCACCATACTCAGCTGAGCAGCAGAGTAACTGTCAAAAGAGCAAACCTTCCAGGAGAAAGAATAGTAGCATAATCACAACAGGAGGAGAAGACTAGCTACCTGCAAGTAGCTCCTGCTTCCATTGAACTGAATGAAGAATATTTCACACACCACCAGAAAGTGAAGCACAAGACCTAGCTGACACTACCTTCACTTTGCCTGCTGTCTCTACTAAGCAATTGTTTACTGAAGTCCCACAGCCCCTGCATCTGCCAGGGATACTCAGTGCTTATCAGAGAAGCCCTCTCCAATTGCTTCGCTTTGGCAATATCACACAGCCAAGACTAACATTTACTATTAAATCTAGTCTTTCCCTCAATCAATGTTTTCCAGAGACCTTGTTCTAGAATAACTAATTTCCAGAAACCAAAGCTGAGGAAAGTATGGTATTTTTCTCATAAAATTACTGCCAGGTAGGTCTTTCAAAATGTTATGCCTTCTGACATGAGGACATAACACTTCAGCCTTTTGAGATTTTCACTAACCCTTTTCCTCATGATCTAAGAATATAGTCTTCATTAGTTATAAAACAATGTTAGAAGTTGCCAAGAAACTCCCCCTTCATTCATGAAGATTAAGAATACAAATGTCTGTATTACAGTTCTTATAAACTTTCCTTCGCTTGTTGTTCTTTATTCTGCTCATAAAATATCCATCCCAGAAACATTTCTCTTTTGAGCATTTGTTGTTTGGGGAATGCTGATATATTTTTCTCTTAAAGGGAGAAGACAGATGAAGAGAGATACTAAACTACTAATGCCTGTTACAGATCTGTTTTTTGTAGTCTTCCTTCCCGAAACCATTTTACGCATCTCAATCACTGCATGTTAGAATAGGGCTCAGAGTAGTTTCAAGTAATCTGAGAGAATAATACAAAAGTAAAAATCAAAGTAAAGCATATATATGTTTTCATAGACATGCCAACAAGAGGACTAATCACCTATTCCAATCTGATCAAATGCCTCCATGAGATTAAGTATGAACAATTTTGTGAGAGAATATGTCAAAAGTTTCAGCATATGTGTATGTACACTCTCGTACCGGCCCAATTTTACTTCTGCAGGAGCAAGCCGCATATCCACTCACACTTTCACCAGCATGCACATAGTAGCTCCCCACTGTCAGGCCCCTCACATCCCAGTCTCATTGTCTAGGTAGCCTTGCTCCTTCCATCAGAAGAGCTGCACTTGTCACCTCCTCTCTTACCTCCTCTTTTAAATAATTTCCAGTTAGTCCATTAATACATCAGTACTTTATTTCCATTGCTTCCACCATACTCCAACTTCCTCTATTTTTCCGAATCAGGGTCTTGCCTTAGTCCTTCATCCTGTTATGCCATGTCTTGTGCCACCTATTTTTTCACACCTGCTCCACTCCCCCACGCAAGCTATCCACCTCCCAGTCTCTGTCCTGCCAAGCGGCTGCCTGTGGACTCACTCCAACAGGTCCACGTCCTTCTTATGTTGGGAGCCTCAAGAGCTAGACACAATACTCCAAAGTGAGGTCTCACAAGAGCAGAGGAGAGGGGCAGGATCACCTCCTTCGACCTGCTGGTCACAGTCCTTTTGATGCAGCCCAGGATACGGTTGGCTTTCTGGGCTGCAAGCGCACACTGCCGGCTCATGTTCATTTTCTCATCGACCAGCACCCCCAAGTCTTTCTCTTCAGGGCTGCTCTCAATCCATTCTCTGCCCAGCCTATATTTGTGCCCCAACTCAGTTGCAGGACCTTGCCTTTGGCCTTGCTGAAGTTCATGAGGTTTCACTTGCTCACCTCTCCAGTCTGTTCAGGTCCCTCTGGATGGCATCCCTTCCCTCCAGCATGTCAACTGCATCACACAGCTTGGTGTTGCCAGCAAGCCTCTTGAGGGTACACTCAATCCCACTGTCCACGTACAAAGACGTTAAACTGCACCAGTCCCAACACTGACCCCTGAGGAACACTCCTCATCACTAGTCTCCATGTGAACATTGAGCCACTGACAGCAACTATTTGAGTACAAACATCCAGCCAATTCCTTATCTACAGAGTGGTCCATCCATAAAATACATGCCTCTCCAGTTTAGAGAGAAGAAAGTCATGTGAGACAATGTTAAATGCCTTGCACAAGTCCAGGCAGATGACATCAGCTGGTCTTCCCTTATCCACTGTAATCCTACTGTAGAATGCCACCAAATCTGTCAGGTATGATCTGTCCTTAGTGAAGCCTTAGTTGCCTGTCACCAGAGCCCCTTATTGTCCATACGCCTTAGTAGAGCTTCCAGAATGTTCTGCTCCATGACCTTGCTGGGCACTAAGGTGAGAATGATTGGTCTGTAGTTCCCTGGGTTTTCCTTTTGTCCCCTTTATAAAAATGGGCTTACATTTCCCTTTTCCAGTCAGTGAGAATTTCATCAGACTGACTGCCACAACTTCTCAAATATCATTGACAGTGGCTTAGCAACTTCATCTGTCAGTTCCATAAGGATCTGTGGACGCATCTTATCAGATCCCATGGACTTTTGCACCTACTTAAGTCATTATTTAAACACAATAAATTGAATTATAGCTCAGTATATTACCTGCAGTATCAATTACACCATTCAGTTCTTCAAAAAAGACTTTAAATTTAGCTGCAACAGTCACCAACATCATTCCCTCACAGTCATTCTTGCCCCTGCTTTAAACAATCTTCAGAAAGCAAGTCTGAATAATATATTTGTACAAGAATCATGAATAAATCCAACCAGACCTACCATAGCTTCAAGGTATGTCAAGATGGCTGCAGATAAAATGAAAGAGCAGGATTTTAAAAATCTATAAGCTTACCTGCCATTCCTCTGGTTATGTCAGTATCAGAGTATCCATATTTTTAGGGCTTCATGTGCAAGATTGCTTTCTACTGATTTTTGGTCTTGCTTGACTCCCACTGTTCGGCTAAAAATTCGGGTTTTGCTGAATACATCACAACTGTAGCAACTGAGACCTTAATGCTGAAAATCCTGACAATACAGGGAAGCACTTATTTACCTCTTGTCAAATTGCCTCTTTGCCACTTGCTATGGAATTGCTCTCCACAAAGATAGTGAACATGGCTGAGCACAGAACCTGTGGGCTGTTTTCCCTCTTGCCTAACAGCTTGCAATGTGACCTTCATCAAACTACCTCCTGTTTGAGTCACAGTTGGAAAAGAGGTAACATGCTTGCTGCCTTCATGTACTACATACGGCCAAGTTATGATGATGCACACTGCTCAGAGGTGACACTCTCAATATAAAACTCACACTTACCTCAGTAAGATAGAATTTTACCCTCTGAGGATTCAGAAAGTATTTATTCATTATTGAAACTCCAGAAACACCCACAAACCCCACATTCTACAGCTGTTGATGAAGAGACTAAAAATAGACTTTTAATATGGAAAATTGATGTACAAAGGGCAACTGAATTCAGCCATTCAGTACATTCAGTGCATTTTTTCTGATCATCACTAATGCAAAATAAATTAAACCAAAAGGTCAGGAGATCAAAATTAAAACATTAACCAAAGATCATTCAAAAGACGTTTTCTATTCTACTCACTTTCTTGTAGCTAGATAACAAATGATACTACTCACATTAAGACAATATTATTTGTCTACATGCCTGTAAGATGGAATTATTCATCTCCACAAAACACATTCATAAAGAAAACATTTTGGCACTTTGGGTGACTGATCCACAAGGAGGTAAGAGGCAGCAGATGTCCTCAAAACATGAAGAAATGCCTCACTGAGGACCCAGACCCCAACTCCAGCTAGAGAGTAGACTGCACTAACCAGAGCATCACCTCAAAGGCCTTCAGTTTCTGAAACTTAATCTAACCCAGGGACCTTATTTCTTTCTTGCAGCTAAAACCCAAGAAACAGCAAAGTTGGTTCACCTCTCAGTGTCTATCTTTCTAGGTTCTAACTTCACAGCTCTATCATATGCCTCACAGCAATATCAAAACACTCCTGAATGGGAAAAAAAAAACAAAACCAAACCAACAACAAACAACCCAACACTCCAACTGTGCCAGTCTGAAATCCATTTCACGCTCTTTGAAATGCATTTCATACTGTAAGCCAAAGGAGGAAGGTAAAAAGCAGATGCTACAAGGAAATCCTACCCAGCCATGAACTCTGTTATTCTCACCAAGACGAGAGAATATCATTAAAGGCATTCACAGGATTCATGAAAGAATTATTTTATTACATAAAAGCTATGCTGAGGGGCTGCAAGATGCGTAAGTTGAATTGGAATTAGGTGGGGTTTAGTTGAAATTTTCTGAAGAAGTGATGTCAATCCCCAAAGCCTAATTATGAAGGCTCAGCCATGCCCAAGAGGTAGGGAACTTTGCCAAACTATCATTGTCTTTTCCCCAGTAATTAACAACCCTGAAATGAGTTACCTGCACTGCTTACAAAGTAAGAGTATCTTGCATTTATTGCAAACAACAAAAAAATGCACTAAATGACAGAGCAATTTAATCATTATTCTTCTTCAAAGTTACAGCACTTTTGGGTATTGAAAGTGGGAGGACTTAAGGACAGCAACTTGTATTCTAATAGCTATGAGGCCATTTTTTAAAGAGGAAACAAAGTTTAACTTATCAAGTGTAGCATTAAAAAAAAAAAAAAGAAAGTAAGACAAAATGTTTTAAAAGGGATTTGTACTAGAATTCAACTTGGGAAAAAAAAAAAAAAAAAGAGGCAAGAGGTATTCTTTATCCTTTAAAAACTACCAATTTTGCTAAACTTAAAATAATCATGTGCTCAATCAAGCGTAACATCTATAAACAGACTCCTCATCAACATGCTCAACATTTATATGCCAATTCACTAATAAGTGATGTAGCTACAATAACAACACAGAAAATACAAACCTAAAAGTAGTACTTTTCTACATTTAGGTGTCCTATTATTTTACACCTTGAAAACACAGTATTAATATATTTAAAGTAGTAGCTAAAGCAACTATCACCACAGAGTTTTAAAAAAAGCTATCCAAGAAGAGTATAGTTCATACAGTATGGATATAGAGAACAAAAATTAATGTCAACTCAATTCCAAACATTTCTTTTTACAGGATTAGTAATTTGATTCTGCAGTGGTGATTACCAACTTGCCACCTTTGATTGACTGTATTTCTAGAAGCGTCTATGATATCCAGTGTTTTCACTAAATCGTTAGGAAAAAAAAAAAAAAAGACCACATAACGTAAAAGTTATTTAACTTCAGTTAAACAGTAAGGCTCAAGTAAAGAGCCACACATCCAAATAAATAAATAAAAAAACAGATAAATAAATAAATAAAAAGGCTACACTTCAAGACTGATGAAAATCAGTCTGAAAAACCTCTAAAGATTTAGAGCTAACCAACTTAGCAAACCTCCTATGAAAACCTTCAAGGAAATGAATGAAATTAGTCTTGAATTTATACACTGGCACAATAAAACAACCGTATGACCTCTGCTGTTGTGGCAGCTTTCCTAAGACCATATCAGAGAATAATATCCAATTTGGGTGCCTACATATTGAAGAGGATTCAGAAAACAGCCACGACAATGACGGAAGAGACTGAAAAGCATGTTTTATGAAGAGCACACCAAAATGTATAAGCTCGTTAGCTCATCAGAGAAAAGGCTAAGAGGCAAGTTAATACAAGCTGAGAATAAAGAGCTCTCTAAATCAAGAGTTGTAGCCGTGTTGTCTCAGACTTGAAAAGGTCACCATACAGGTAATAAAAAAAAATAAAGTTAAAAAAAAAAAAGGAAAAAAAAAAGCTGTGAAACTCACTATGATTTGGACATCCTCAGAAGAGGAAAAACAAAGGCTAAAAGGCATCATTGCTTTTTCAAGAGAAATATTTAGAACATGAAATAACAAACAGAAAGGGAGGAGCACTAACACAGACTTCTCTGGCTGCCTACTCTGTGCTACAGCTGACCAGAAGAGCTAGGATGACAGCTTGATCAAACAGAAGAAAAGCTTTGTTACACAAAGATGCCTTACTTAATCCACTGGAGATATCAGAAATAAAAACAGAGTTGTCAGCAATCACATAATATAAATAAAGATGATATGCAAATATACTGATGATAGCAACATTTCAAACAGTATTTACACAACCAGTTGCATACTAAGGCCTTTAAAAAAAAAAAACTAAAAAATAGCCAGCTAAAATATGAATGTACAGAAACCAATGGCAATACACTTTTTTCCTGAAGGCATTAGGCTAGCTATGATTCTCCACACAACCCTTTGAGATGCACATTTAAATGAATGCTTATATTTTTTCTTCTGAAGATTATTTAGAAAAAAAAAACAAACCCCAGCAGATGCTATCACTTTTCCAGATGTTGGTTTCTTCCCAAATCAGCATCCAGCACTGAAGTTGCCCTGCCTCACTATGCTCCTTTCCAGGCAGTCAGCAGTGAACTACAGCCCATGAGCCCAGCCAAGTGGTGGCACCCACATCAGTTCATGCAGATTTTTTGAGACATTTCTGCTAGGACACTGATACTTCATAGTGTTTATGTACGTGAAGTTTGTATTCACAGAGGGAAGCTTTGTACTTCAGAGCTGTGCATTGACCTTTATTTTGTGAGACTGCTCTATAACATGATCTCAGAGTTACAGTTTGCCATGTCACTTGCTTCCTAGTTCTCACAGAGCTAAAGGAGTTGCATAAGCTCTTCTGCTATCACTATGGACTGCCTACTACTGCTAACATCTGTGGGTACACCAAAGCATTGTTCCTTCTAGCCACCCTAAAAAATAAATAAAAATTCATTACATGGGTGGTTAAGAATTTGAATAGGCTGCCCAAAGACCTAAATTGGAGCAGAGCCCAGAACATCTCAAATTCAGTACTGGCCTTCCTTTGAGAAACAGAGTCCTCCTGAGTTCCCTCTCCACCCTGAATGACTCTATAACTGCTAATTTCAGTCAACACCAACCTGAACTCTGCTGACTCTTCTTCCATAATAACAGTTCATAATATCTGATATATAAAATAACTGCAGTAGAAAGGCCAGGTACCTTGGCAAATTTCTTTTCCTCAGATAACTTTTGCAGCTCCTGCTAAAAGCATACTGTCGCTTCCAGCAACACATGACATATTTATCTTCTTTTAGAACTTTTGCTGGAGAGCAGTTTCACAGAGCACATCGCCAAAGTGGAAAGCATCAACAACACCCTTCTATTTCTGCACAGAACTGCCACCCAGCCTCATGCCCCACAGACTGCCAAGCAGCTGCTCTGACAGCTCCCATGGCCTTACGCAGCAGAAAGCCTGATCAGGAAGAAATTGCAATTGTTTCTTGAGGGCCATGCTGTTTCACCAGGTTTCCTTTTATTTCTCCTCCCCTTCCAACACTCCCCATGTTCCCACACACACTTTTTATATAGGTCTTTTTTTCTTTTCATCTTGTATTTCACTGGCTCAACAGAAAATCACACTCTAAAAATAATATTGCTCCTGTTTTCCCTTCATGAGTACCCAACACACAAATCCAACTGTAGATAACTGCCATCTTTAGGATTATTAAAGGGTTTATTATAAACAAAAGATTTTAAAACAACAAACAACAGCAAAAACTACAGCCCCAGCTACATGATAAGATTTCAGTCTTAAAAGAAAGACAAAAAACAGATTCAGGAACTGTTTGGTTAGTCCAAAAGCTAGCAAAGAATGAGCCGAGACAGAATTGGTGAACCTAATTAATTTAACTAAGTTTTGTGTCATCCCTCTTGGAGGCAGAAGTAATTTTTCTGCAAAGCACTGAAAGGATCTTCTATGCGTGCCAAATTACAAATTCAGACTTCCCCTTGTCCTATACCCATTCTTATTTTATGACTGAACCTGCATCTGTACTTCTCTGACATCACTGAAAGTATGACTGACTGTTTCTGGAAGGTAACACACGTGCCTGAAATTGAACAGAATTATGAACAAAGGGGCTGGGATTCACTTTGCCTAATCTAAATGCCTGCACTTCGTTTTAAAATAAAGGAAGAGACAGAAATGGGCATTGGACATAGAAAAAGCAACATATCATCCTTTGATAAACCTCACTCAACTACACAAAACTAGCAAAACTACCTCAGACTAGATGCTAATTTCATGCCAGTTCTCAGTTTCTAAAATGCTTGAGGTAAGTATGTGCTTTGGCACGAGGAGAGTCTGAATAGCTGGGCAAAGGCGAGAAAAGTCTTCTTGACTATCTACACTGCAAAGCCTTATGTCAGTAGATGGGAACAGAGACCAAGAGATATTGTAAGCATTTGGAAGAGTGCTAGAGTCCATCCAAAGCCAAGGAAATGCAGCAACCCTGGTACGGTCATGAGGCTCAGTGCTTGCAGGGAAGTACTGGTATGACAGTCCTGGAAAGGTGTGCTGCAATGTTATTAACAACTGACAACTCCACTAGTATAGTCTATGCTTTAGAGCTTATTCATCTCATAATTAAGTTCTCATAAGTACCCTTGAGTTAATTTGGAAGAGCACATGCATATGATGAAAGAGAGAGAGAAAGAGAATTATAAAAGTAAATAAGGAGTACTATTAAAAAGACAAAGTACTTCACAATTCCAATAGTAGTAATCTTACAGCAACATCAGGTATTTTCTCAAAATGTAACCCAGCAGTGCAGGACTTTGGTATACACGAAATTACTGTGCCATAAGTTATAATCAATTATAATCCATGTGTTTTGTAGCATCTAACAGGAACCTGCTACAACAGGGACCATGTAAAACAAAACCACCTTTCATATTCAAGTAGGGGGAAATCCATCAAATGGAGCTCAATAAAAATGACAGGAAGACTGAATTACTAAAGAGTTCCTCATAATTTCAAAGAACAGAAACATATTTTTTTTCTCTGCAATATACAACAGGCTTTGGTTTCATACACCTCACCTTATCAAGGATGCAGCCAGTAGAACATCAAGATTTGTATGCTTGATATCATTAACTGCCCAGAAATATATGCACTAAAATATTTACATATTGGACCAAATTATTTGCAAAATGCTTGCAATAGTATGGACCAAAGTGGGAGGGGGTTTAAAATCTGATCCCATGTATCATTTTAGTTCAGATTATTTTACATTTTAGTTGAATTTGCAGGACCATTATTAATCTTATCACAGGAAGCAGAGTCACTAAAGACCTTTTCAGAAGCTTGGAGGAAAAGCAGGTGTCACTCGCTTCAGGCTCTAGGGACACACAATTTCGAACACAATATTAGTCATAGAGCATGAAACATTACAACAACTGGAAATATATGCATATGGAAATAACAGATGCAGATTCTTTTTTTTATGTTAGAAAAGAGATTTTTTTGAAATAATGTTCAAGAGCACAGAAGTAATTTCTACATGGACTAGACACTTAACTTGCTGTGTCCTAGGGATCATTCCCATCAATCCCAGGAAAAAAGGTAACTACAAAATCTCATTGAAAAATCACAAGAAAATTAGCCTTGCTCTCGCAGGCTTCCAGAGAAGCATTAGCAAGGACAGTATTGCTCCCTTCCAACAGACGCCTCCCAGAGTTCAAAGACTGAGAATAGTCTGTCATTTTTATTTCTTCAGGGACAATTCTTCAGTGGATTTTTAAAACTGTGACATTTTAGGTAGAAAAAAAAAAAAGAAAAGAAAAAAAAAAGTCACTAGTTCAGGACTCAACCCATCCTCGGATTTCTTATCTCCCAGTCCCAGTTGCTTCACTTACTAGTCCAGTTTCTCACTAGAGAAAGTCTCTGGGAAGAGGTGAAGCAGAATACTAAGTATTTTGTCCATCTGATTACTGAAGGCTTATAAAGCTCACCTAGGTGGATAAGCAGAAGGCTGAGAAAAATTTTTAAAAGGACTTTCTGAACAGAGGAAACAAAATCCAAAATGTTATCAGTGTCACATTTTCAACTACACAATTTTATTTCTTCATACAAAGAAAAATATACCAAAATCTCTGCTGGAACATAAACCCATGTGGAAAATGGCTGTGGAGAGAATTCCCTAACTCCCTCCCCCCCAAAAAAAAATCAGAATAGGGCCTCATGGCACCAGATTAATTTTCAACACAGACAGTTGTAAAAACTTCTTCATAACTAGGTACCTAGGGTACATGCACACGGTTCACTTTAGAAGTTAAGGAAAACTGCTCAACTTCTTGAGCTCATCTGATATCTGGAAATGGGATTTGCAATTTTCCTCTGCCTGCAAAATGAATTTGTCTGCAAAAGACTTTCAAAAGTTACCAATTTTTGACCAAAAATTATGTTGCAACCAAATGGAAAACAATGAGGTTTGTTTCGTATGGAATCTAGTGAGTCTGCCAAGAAAATCAGCTTGCTGAAAAACCCAAAGAACCCCCCCCCCAAAAAAACCCAAATAAACAAAGAAACAAAAAAAAAACAACAAAAAACCAAACTATAGTTTGTGTTCATTTAGTCCCTCATCTACCCACTAAAAAGTACTCTTGCTAGCACCCTGGGACAGAATAAAGAACAAAACCAGAGATATAATGAGTAATAAACTTGAATATATCACTGTATTTATAGTAAAGTACAGTAACTGTTAAAAAGATTTCATTTCTGCAAGATAAAAACACATAAGAAGGCAGAAAATCTTATATCCACTATGGACAGTTACTTTGGTTCATGCTTTCATCTTTAAGTAGTTTCTACTAGCCTTAAGAGATTAAAAAAAAAATCCTGCTATTTCTTATGTATGTGCTTCTCCTAAAAGTACTCCAATTTGAATGCCAAATTACCTTCTGTGCCAGACGACTGCTTTTTATAATAAAAATATTTTTTGGTTACAAGCTTGGTATTTTTCTAAAATATAGTAACTGTATCTTTCATTTACTGAACAGATGTCATATATTCTGCTTCTAACATCTAGGTATTTTTTCCTATGATATATTAAAACATAATTACTTCCTACTCAGCAGGTGCCACACAGCATTACTCCATGGTTAGCCAGTCTATTTGATGTATCAAGCACAGACTGGAAAGCTTCTTTTAGTTTTTAGAAAGGAGATTTCAGAAAGAAAAAAAGAACTGGAGGGAAAGTTAAAGAGTCTTACCGTCACTGAATCGTTTTAACTTTCACAGTATAATTCCCAAGGTAACCTTTCTTAATCCCCTTAACCATTAAAATTGTGCAACCTGAGGGCTTTCAGCTTGCTCGCAAAACAACCAGATGTAATGAACCAAATTAAGCAGGTGATTGGGAGAAACCAGAACAAATTTCCCAAGGGCAGATCATGCCAAGGAACCTGATCACGATCTACAACAAAATAACCTGTCGACACAGGGAGAACAGTAGATGTTGTTTACCTGGACTTTAGCAAAACATTCAATGCTGTTTCCCATGGCCTTCTGGACAACTGACAAAATACAGACTGGGTGGGCAGTCTGCAAGATGGGTAGGAAATAGGATCACAAGTCAGAAAGTGGTGATCTGTGGTTTTTACTCAGACTGGCTGCCTGTCACAAGTTGTCCCTAGGGATCAATACCAGGCCCCATGCTCATTCAACATCTTCATAAGTGATCTTTATTATGGGATTGAAAGCACCTTCACCAAGTTTTCTGACAACACATCAGGAAAGAGAGCCATCTTACAGAAAGACATGGACAAGCTGGAAGAGCAGACTAGCCAGAACAGTGTGAAGTTTGACAGAAAAGTGTAAGGTCCTGTATGTGGGACAATATAACCAAATTGCTCAGTATAGGCTAGGATCTGTGTGGCCAGGGAGCAGCCTTGTTCAAAGGGACCTGAGGAGCCCTGGTGGACAACAAGCTGTACATGAGTCAGCAGTGTACCACTGCAGCAACAAAAGGTAAATTGGATTACGGGCTGCATCCACAGGGGCGTTACTAGTGGAGATAGGGAGTGTGATGATCCCACCCAGCACTTCTCAGGCCACTGGGTACTGTGTGCAGTTCTGGTCCCACAGTTCAAGAAAGATGTGCACAGACTGAAGAGGGTCCAAAGGATGGATGGCCACAAGGATGACCAAAAGTCTAGAGAATCTGATGTGAGGCAAGACTGAATTAGACCTTTTGTGCCTAGATGAGGCTCAGGGAGGACCTCATGACAGTATTACAACACTTAAAGAGTGTCTACAAAGAGGACAGAGGTTTTCTCTTCCCAAGGAGCCACATGGAGAAGACACGGGCAATAGATTCAAGTTGCAGCAGGGGAGGTTTCATCTCATAAGATACAATTATCATTCACTGGAACAACCTCCCAAAGGATGTGGTAGAGTCCCCATCACTGGAGGTTTTCAAGATGCAATTAGACAGGGTGCTGGACAATATAAATGAGATTAGTTTCCCTTCCCATGTAATTTTGGGCCACATGATCTTTCAAGATCCTTCCAACCTGGTCTGTTGTATGATTCTATGACTAATTTATGAAATCAAATAGAAAAAGTTGTATAGGTACTTTAGCTTTATTCTACCTATCCCTCCACACACACATCCTTCCCAAGAGTATAAACATCCTGAAAGCATGTTGATTTATGCAGGATTGATTTAGGCAGCTGTTCTAAACATTCTTTGGCAAGCTTAAGTTTTAACCCACTAACCCATGGCACTCTTTCCACCTTCAATTTAAGTTCCTAGAAGAGTCAAAACAACATTGCACATCAGAGGCCATTTTAATTCAACCACGCAGAAGTTTTCCTTTGGATGATACAGACATGGTAACTGAGTTTGCAAGGCGATTAAGTCTCATGGTAGCCTACCTTCAAAGATGCAATGATCTCATGTTTCTTAAATTTCTCTGCCTGAAGGAACCTAGACTAAAAACAAATTTATGAAACAAACTGATGTGACTCAAATAGAGCAGAATGACATACTTTATCTAACCTATTTTTAGAGATATGTATTAAACAACCCCGATTCATCTTAAAATCATTTTTCTTTAACATTTTTTCCCTTTTTCTTCAGCAATCTCAGGTTGTTGTTACCCTTCTTCTTCCAAAGTAATTCACATCCATGTGAATTAAAGAGATGTTATTTCTCACAAACATCCTAGAAGAAAAACAAACAAGATGCAAAACTATTTCACTACAGAAGCAGTCCACATTGCTCCTAAAGCATGTGTGAGCACCCAAAGTTTATGTAAATATTCCATTTTCGGAATTACAAATGCACCTAGCATAGGAAACAATACACGACAGTCCTAATAAAAAGGTGTTAACAAAAGAAGGCTGGCAGTGTAAGATCCATACCACTGATTCCTGGAGAAGAAGGCAGCTGAGAACAACTGGCTTTCCTCACCAGGTAACCAGCACAGTGTCCTAGGTCTCACCTGCTTAACTTCACCAAGCATTCTGACTAAAACACCAAAAGGGGCTTTTCCTATCCAGCCCCACCACAGATGCTGCCTGGCACTGGGAAACCAGGCTGGACTCCTTCCACAGAGCTTATCAAGAGTCCCCCAAAAGGGACCAAAACAGGCCAGTTCAGGGCTTGTTACACTCTCTGCCCTTGCACTGCTCCTCCTCCTCTGCAGCAGCACCCATGGGATGGCAGATCACCCTAAGGGAAATGGAGAGCAAAATAGGACACTTCTATTGGAATTTAAATGGCCTTTATTTCTAGTTTTCAAAATAAAAAAGCACAGAAGTGAGAGATTTCCAAAACATAGTGAGCAACAGGAGGACAAAAAGAAAGCCTCTGATCAAAACCTCTGCAAAACACATTTACTAAGTTAGCAGGAACAATAATCAATATTCTACATCAATATTCAGGATAGATGGGGAAAAAAAAAACTTTTTAAGCAATTGCAATCGCATCATGAGAAATGTTTAACTACAAATGAACAATCATTTAGGACATCTAAAGGAAACCTTCAAAAATGATTCATTAGAATACAACAGAGATCTTAGTGCTGACAACCGTGGAAATAGATGTCAACATCAATGCATCTTTGTCACTGTTAAACCAAATTTCAGGTAATGACTGTGTGCGTTGTTAGAAATGAAGGGAGGAATTAAACCAGTTGGGCACACCTCCGCTGATAAGAAAAAGGCCAACCTTCAGCATATAGGAAACCCGATTATCAAATATCGCATTTTCTGACCAAGTCTACAAAGCTGGGCTGCATGTAGAACAGCAGTTACTGAGAGCAGTGTGCAGAACCTACAGTATTGCTGACTGAATTTAAGAAATGAGATTTTCAGATCTCATCACAAGTGTGATTTTTAGAAAGAATATAACTCTTCAATAGAATTTAAAGATGCAAGTTTTTAAACCACTCTGTTTATAACCCTAAATTCCCAATATAGAGAATCTCCTTTTGTGACTGGACTTGCAGCCACCTGATTTTAGGGGATAGGAAGCAGGTATCACACTGCAAGACAAGCTGGCCTCCACATTTATATGTTACTCAATTATGTTACAGGAATTGTTATACATGCCACACACGCAAAGGGTCTGCCTGCTGTACCTGCAACACAAGTTTCAGTTTAGCAGACTTCAGTAGCGTGAAAATTTTTCTACTTAGTATGTTCAACTTCTTTGGTTCAGAACAAGCAGTACAGTAGAAAAACACCTGAAATACACAGAGGTGTAAAGAAAAAAAAAAGAATATGGGAGTACCACCCCATGTAGGAAACATGCTTAAAAATAAGAACCAAAAAAACACCAAAATCCTAAAAAAGTCATCCCTAAACAACAGGTATCTTCAGCCTAGCCTACACCAAGTCTTTCTGCTATGCAAGGAGGTGCAGGTGCACATAGGTTGATAATAAAGTGTGCCTCACATATGAATGCAGAAACCATTAACATGAGAAACAAAACCAGGTAGTCCATGTCTCACACTTCACATATATGAATACATCTGTTTTGATTTCTGGGTACATTTTCTGTTCGGTTTGGGTTATGGGGTTTGCTCTTTTTTTTAACTTTTGTTGTTTTTTATATTTTGTTTGCTTTTTGTTTTAAATAGGCAATGCCAGTATTTTTTCAACTAATTTGAAAGGACAGTGAATCTGCATGGAAAGTCTAACACAGCACTGATGTAATACAGCAAAACTTTTGAAATGCCTGCATTCATTGTTTGAATTCAGAAGCAGAAGGGATACTGCCACCTACTCTTGTCAAAGGCTGAAAATTACATTCAGATTCCAGCAGCAGATTTGCAAGAGTTTAACAGAAATAATGATAGCCTGTTCATCAAATGGTTGCCAGGTACAAAGGCTTTTTATACCTCTTCTACTATCTGAATTATGCTTTTCAGAAAAAATAATTAAAAAAAATTAATTTGCTCTGTATGGACTATACATTTCCCAGGTTTTTATTCTTCCCACCTCTCCAGGAAAAGATATTTCATAAAGGAAAAAGGAATCTCGGTTCTGGAGTCACTGGACAGATTTTCCTGTGTATTGGTAGGAATTTACCAGAGTATTAACTGCCTTTCGTCCGTTCAGCATTACTTCAAACTTGATATATTTTAATGTTTTCAGCCTGTCATATGAAGTGACAGTAATGCTTCTGCAAGGACAACTGAAGACAGACTTTATTGAAAACTGATCAAAGTATCAGAGCAGTTATCTGAGGATATTTTTATTTTGTGCTTGCACTTTCCAACAGATCACTTTCAAAAGTATATAAAAAATAAGCATTAGGTAAGCCTTGACCTTGCTTACATAAGAAAAACAAAAAAAAAAAAGTAAGGATTTGGTTCTGTTCTAACTTACTACTTGAAAAATAATTATCTGAATAGCCTCACAAAATGTTTCCCTGGAAACACTTTTTACATGTAAGCAAAAAAATGCAGTCTGTCTTTGAACATAATCTCTCTGGACTATTTACAACTCTAAAGGTTACTGTCTTTCATATTGTACCAAATTCGGGTTAACAACCTAGACATCTCAACAAACTTCTTTCAATCACACTATGAATTGGTGAAGCTGCTAAATGCCTTCAAAAATTACAAGTTAGTAAAAGTATGAAGAGGAGCAATAAATACAAAGTCATAGGAAAAAAAACCCAAGACAACAATAAAGAACAGGTGACTGTATAGTAAAGTAGACAACACATGATTATTTCCACACAGCCTCTGCACTTACATTTCAAGAAAAACCATCATCTGCAATGCAGTGCTACTGAAAGTGATTTTCCTCTTGTATATCCAACTCCACTATTTTGCTCAGGTCTAATTCTGTTACATTAGTGTGCTGTATAGTTAACAGCCAAACCATAAAAGTTTTCTGCAGAACCTAGAACTGCAAGACAGACATTTTTTGACAGTCATATTTAATTTTATACTTTTTTTCAGCTGTGAGTTATCTTTTACACAGATTCACTTTTTGAAATGCAACATACTGTGAATAATAAACATATAAACATACTCTTAGAAGTGGTCATCAGATGTTGAAAGCTGCCTGAAACCTATCATGCAGATGCAACTGGGACTCCCACTTCAGGAAGCAAGGAAGAACGGCTGCAAGTGATACAGCATTCCATGTCCCTGGAACTCAGCTCCTTCCCAGCCCACCAACTAGGGGAGACTGTGTGACAGACATAGCCTTTTACAAGAGTCCCAGTTCCTGAGCTTCTTACTATGTGATGCACTTCATGGATCCTATTGTATGAAGATTATTTTTTATCTGCAAAGGAAGATTAGTCATACCTGGATGCCTACATTATCTGTTGATACTTCATCTTACTGGAAGAAGCAAAAATAGTAGCACTGAAGTTTGAGGATGAAGTTTGTCACTGAGAAAAAAGGAACAAACACCAAAACGTCTACATTTGGGAAACAAAGGACATTTGAGGCGTAGAGCTAATTCAACTTTCCATGATATGAGATGTCATCTAGCCACAAATCTGCATTTATAAAGTTAAAAGCAGATTGGATCATCATTATCTTCACTGACTTCCTGATTTGTGAGACCAGTTTTGAGTAAGGCAAATGGCATAAAGATAATCTGGATAGTCTCCGATACCGTTGGCCAACACAGGTAAAGCACAGTCTCTCCTAGGACAGAAAGCATTACTTTATTCTTTGATGTTTCTTATGCTTGTATGTGCACTTTATTTTCAAAGACTAATTATTTTACAAGGACATAGCACAGTTTGGAGACTTAGACTTGCCAGAAAACACAGAAAACTGCAAAGACTTGAGGGAAACAAACTCAGTGATGGAGTCAAGCAAGGCAACAACATCCAATTACATCATGCTTTTTGGAGGCCACTCTGTGCTTTTGCAACAAAATAGGCTTAGAGAACAAAGGAGACAGCACCAGCTGCACCAGGCTTACCACAAGTTGGTTTAGCTTTGGCCTCAAAACCCTACAATCTTTTCATAAGATCTAAGTTTCACAACAGCATTCAGAGTTCAAAAAATGTTCTGTCAATAGCAGCAAAGCTGGTGCCTCCTAGTTCCTTCAATCAAAAAAGTGTAATAGTGAAATCAATACTTAAATCCCTCATTCCTAGTAAGGACCTCACATCACCTTGGTGTTACTCCTCTCTTTTGGATCTTCTTAGAAACTAGGAGAAAAAGGTTCTTAAGTACTGCTCCTTGCTCCTTCTTCCAGTATGGGTGCTAAGTGCACACCTCTATTACTACAAGCAAGCAAATACTGTGTGCTTCTTCCTCTACAAAGATGAGGTAATGACAACACAGAGTTGAAGCTTAAGTCTTTCCTACAAATTACAAAAACATTCTATGGTCTATAATGCATAATATTAAATTTGGGTTAGGAAATTATTTAAGATAGTGGGACATAGCACAATGAATACAGTAATATTTTTCAGACTTCTGGTTTCTTTGAAGGATGGCGGGAATTACAGATTGCAGCTGTCCCATGACTAAAAAAAAAAAGAAAAATAAATAATAAAAAAAAATCATTGCCAAGCAATCTGTAATACACCAGTGCTACACAAAAGCAAGCAGAGTTGAAAGAAAGGATCTGAAAACCTTTTCACCCTGAACTGACATATAAAACCTCCAAGGAACTCCAGATCAACTTCTAGGTGGATACAAGGTCTAGCAGTGGGTCTGACCTCTGGCAGAAAAAGAAGCACCACTGACTAGGTTTCAAACACTGCTTTAACTGTTCATTGGTGTCTTATGGACAACTTTGATAATATGCATAAGTATAAATATTAAATATTTTTGTTATTTTTTTAATATATGAAGAACTAATGGCTTTTAATAAAAACACAAAATCATAAAATAAACATTCAGGATTTCCAGGAGGATGATGTAATTGCATTATATAAATGCTGTTCCCATCACATGAACATGCTTGCTTTCTTTTGGAGGTCCCAAGAATTTTACTTAACAAAGCAATTTAAGGTAACAAAAAGGATTCTTCTTCACTGCTAAAATGTGGGTCTTTTTTGCAGAAAGTGCGCACACAAAAGATTCCCCTCTTCCTCTAATAACTAGCTGGCACTTAGAAAACTGTAAGGTTTTCCACATTATGTTACCAGTATGTTCAAAATGCTCCCATTAAAGCACACATTCTTTCTCTCCAAAATTTTTTTCATTTTATAGTATTTTACCTATCATCATACTGTAAGACAATCAACTATCTTGGCTTATTTTTTCTTTTACAGAAAGAGAGAGTAAGCCCAAATGGTTGAGCATCTCAGCAATCACAATGGAAACGTACTTAATATTAACTTAGGTCTTTTGACATCTCACCCTATACTTTATGAAGTGTACACTCACATTCTGCAAAACATAGCTAGAATTAAAATATTTTCTAGAAAATGTAAAAACACATTCTGATCACCTGAGGAAGTTATGCTACAGTCTTAAACTTGGTGCAAATACACTTCTATTATCCTATCCCAGTTTTAGCCTCCCCATATAAACGGCAGTAGCACAATGTCATACAGGCATTCTCTCCTCATCAGGTGTTCTTCATTCCTGTTCCATCCTGTAATTAAACAGTATCAACCATGGTACATGTAGTTCATTAAACAAAACTGCAAATAAGCTTAGCCTGCTATTACAAAAATATATTCTTCATTCCATTTTCTTATTACCTTCCCTCCCATCTTTCCCCAAGTCCTGATGGTTCATATGAAGCTTGGCAGTTTCCAAACCTTTTCATTTGGAATATCTTAGACCAAAGACTGTTAGCACATATGATCAAGTATTTATGGAGAAATACTTCATTGTTAGTATTCAATAGCTTAATTTCTCATACGTATTTGAGGAACAACATAGTATGCGAAAGTCAGCTGCAAATCAGTAATATTCTTCTGCTGATACATTCATTTAGTTTTTTGCTGTGGTTGAAGGCAGAAATCAAACTACTCTAACAAACTCCATAAAACAGTCATTTTGTTACAACCCCCTGCTCCTAGGATGTTTGCTTTTTATGAAGCATAAAGAGTATTTTAATTTTCCATTGTATTATGGAATCCCGCTTTGCCCCTTCCTCTACCAATGAAAACCTATGATGCATGAGATGCAGATGACACAAGTGACAACCAGAGGAAACAGAAGTGCCCAATCTACAGCACACGAGGCTAGAATGGGCAAGAGAAGCACATACATAGGCTAGCTAGCATCATTAAAAGTAAAAAGCCAAGGACAGAAAGTTAATTCACTACCTGGGAAGCACTGCAGTTAACTGCATTACTGTACTTACTCGAAGACTGGAAGAGGAATGGATAGGGACTCAAGATGATCAATCTGTGCAAGCAGCTAGGAAGGAAGACTGAAAAATAAAATTACCGAATGCTTTTAAAAGTGAAGAATCCTTTTTCTTTCCTTGACTTTTTTTTTTTAAGCAAAATTCTTCTGAACTCTGAAAGAAAGCAAGCATGCTCATATAATGGGAACATCATTTGGGTAATGCCTTTGCATTCCAAAACACCAGCAGCTTTCTGCTCTGTCCTTGTACCAAAAGTAACTGGTGTCTCGTCACTTGGGATTTGCCACCTGTTTCAGCAGACAGCAAAACTTGAATCTAACACTTCATATCTCACAAGACCCTACCTCACATAAATGGTAATAGCAAGTAGCAAGTAATTTAGTACATATATAGTTTTATCACTTCAATTGTCTTGAGGTCACCCATTTAATGTAAAAAAGGGGATTTTTAATTAACTATGTTGCTTTAAATACCACTATCTGAACCTTAGTAATTTTGTAAATGTTTTTATACCCTTATTTTCCATGGTCTTGCACTATTTAAGATGTTTTTCTTGGCATCCCTCAACTTTTGCTTTATATTGCTTTCAGCACACTTACTTTTCTTGAAAATGTCACATAGTTCTCAGGCTTTATAATACAAATTTAAAACCATTACGCTGTGAAAATACTTTTCTGTATTTTAACCATCCTTGGTGCAATACACCAAAATACCACAAAACATGCAACCCTGCACACTAAGCCTAAAAATGGAACAAGAAAACCTGACATAGTTTGCATGTGCACAACTCATGTAAAAACACACAAGTTTGGTTTCTACTTAATGACAGCACTTCCACACCAGCATAAATTCTCTAAATATGAACAATAACCGTCACTCTAAAGAGGATGAGTATAATGTGAAATAAAGTGTCTATACATAACTGTGATATATTAGAAGAGTCATCTAAACAGTAATGATTTCCAGAGGAAATGGTGAAGGTATTATATTCATGTAACAGTAAACTGGATTAGAAGGAGCTCTCTCCATAATTATCAAAGGAAGAAACTAATAAATTTCTATTCCTAAGCTTCTATATAAAAGCATTCATTAACAGAATATTAAAATGCATTCCTGAAGAGGACTAATTTCTATTCAATCAGCTTTCATAAGGGAAGGCTGTTGATCATAAAGAGTAACTCAGAGAAATTAAAAGTACATTTTCTAGCATACCTGCTTTTGAGGTGTTGGGGGAGAAGAGAAGGGAGGGGAGATAACTATAAACAAATGTCATACCTAAAGACAGATTATGAAATAAGGGGTTTTTTTTACACACTTAATGGCAGTCTGTGTCATACTAGGTACATGAGACTTTTTTTCAAACCTGTATTTAGGATTCTGTGTGTATGCAAACATTCTCTCTAAACAAAACAACGCATTCCTCTGCACAGATGCCTTGCAAGAGGGTATCCAGGAAAAAATGATTATTCAATGAATTTATTACACCTATTTAACTGCACCACAAACTACTAAACTGAAGAAAATAAATAATCAGGATTACAGCAAACATTTTCATTTAATAGTGACTATCAGTGACTCAGACTTTGATTGGGACAGTTAGGATGAAATCTGCTGTACAGAAGCTACAGCTCACAACAATGGCAGGGAACTAAATTTGTCACTTTGATTAAGAGTCTTTGATGAAGCCAACTGGCACTGGCTGGAGTCAATTACTTGATTTTCATTTTTTTACTTCTTACCAAAGAGCTCTTCAGCTGGTCAGTTCTGGGAAAAATACCTGCTGGCAGTCATTTGCATCTCGTGAACATCCATCAAAGTAATATCAAGAAAATCACTGAGACAAAAATATTGATTAAGTAAATAGCCGTAACAACAGGAAGCAATTATTTATTCCCCAGGTATATCAGTATGCATTTATTCTCTGCATATTTTTCCTAAGCTCTGCACGACATCTGGCAAGTCTCAGACAAAGAGTAAATCAGAAATGTAGCTTTTACTTTTTATACTTGAGAGAAAACCTGTGTTTTTAAATCTCATCTTAGATATTTCTCCTATGATTCTGCAGTTGAGTGCATTTATAATGAACCAAATGAATACTATAGGGAAGCAGCAAATGAGAAGATGACAACAAAAGCCATTTTTTGTAATGCAAAAAAAAAAAAACAAAAAACCAAACAACCCAAGCAACTTGGTGTAAAGAACAAGAAAAATTATGAATCAAAAGTATTTTCAATTCAGAGTTATTGCAGCATTATTACAGATCTAACAATTTGGCATCTTGGAAGTTTAAGATCCTGGATTTAAAAAAAAAAAAAAAAAGTTGTAATGGCCTCTTACATGTTGATTGGGTTTGTTGGGGGTTTGGTTTTAGGTTGGCTTTTTTAGGGGGGGGGTGGAGGGGTGGTTTTGGTCTGTTCTTTTTTTAAATTTCTGACGTCTTATTATGGGGAAAAGTGCGAAATGTATTTAATGTGTGAGATGGCAGCAAGCTCTGTCCCATGGCAGATGGGTTAGAATTAGAAGGTCCTTTCCAACCCTTACTGTTCTATGATTCTAAGCTCATGAAAACAGTTATTTCCCATTTCTGGAACATACAGTGATCCGGCTTGATCATGCAGACCACATGCTACAATTTTTGCTTCCCTATCAGAAGGTAACTATGCTATCAAAAAAGAAAAAAAAAAAAAAGATATTTTCAGTTTCTTGAGAAGATTTAGGAATTGGAGATTAGGAAATTTTAAGAAATACTGCAGCATTTTCCTTTTGGCCTTACCCAAATCACTGTTTCTAGATGACAAGGTCTGCTGATCAGCTTATTACTAAATACTAGCATCACTGTTCTTCACCTTAAATGTCACAGCTAGGATCAAGATCTTCCTTGTGTTGCCAGTAACCAACTTTTTTTTTTCTCTAAAAAGGACAATTATAAAAAGCCACACTCCTGATTCTTGATGTTGAAGTCTGAAACATGTAAGATCAAGTAACAGAAGAGATACCTGATGAAAAACAATCACAAAATAGATAAACATGTGAAAATAATAGACACTCTAATTACAGATATTACACGTCCACTTCATAAAGGATCTGATTTACAGAAAATAAGAGTGAACTAAATGCAAGGCTATCCTCAAAGCAGAATATTTTTTGCTTGGAGGTCTACAAACCACCTTCTTAACAGCACTGGAAGAAAGCCAGTCCTGCTCTGCACAAACAATGAAACTGGAACTCACTGAGCTAAGAAATGAGAAATAACAAGGCTGATGATACAAGTCAACATGGGACAGTGGGACAATAAGAGGGCTTTCACAACAAGTGTGATTTTATAAGCCAAAGTTTGCCCTTTTTTTTCTTGAAGAAATTCTAAACACTCTCAACACAACTTACACTTCAAGAGTAACCAGCCGAGAAGTGACTATGTCCTTAAAAGAAACAACCACAGTAAGTTTCATGTAGAAGATAAAGCTCCAGAGTAGAAATAAACTTAAGACAGTGGCCTCACAACACGAAAAAAGTAAGTCAGCTTGAACAGAAATCTTAGATACAAATTCCTACAGTAGCATTTAGGAACCTCAGGAGGAACCCAGTTCACCCTGTCTTATGTGGCATCATCAACCAGCATGAAAAAAAAGACCCAAAAGCTACAATGCATGCTTCTGTGTGTATACCCAGCAGGGTAAAGAAGAAACTTCCTAAAGAACATGGCCAATCTGAACACAAAGCACAGGTACCAGCTGACCTCATCGCAAGGTTCACTGCTCTGTTCCTGAGATCCCTTATCTTCATTTCATCACTGTCTCATTCCCTTTAGACTGCTGTTGCTACAAGTGTACCAAGGAAAGTTACGTATTCCCAGGTACATTTTGTTCACACATTGTTAATGAAGCCTGTACATGTGCCCAAACCTTCAGAAGGCAATCTTATAAACAAATTACTATAACACGTAAAATATAATTAGTCCTGTTACCTCCTTCGTGCTTTTGAGACCAACACGTTGCCGACAGCTTGGCTCTCTGCAGCTGGGCCAGATACAGAGTTCAACGAAGGTAAAGGTTCAACAAGATTAAGGGAGGAAAACAAAAAAACAAAACAACTCCTCCATGGTGCTGCCACTTACTCACAAGGCTGTTGTTCTCTCCAAAGCGGCTCAGCTGGCAGCGCTTCAGCTCCTGCTCCTTTGCCACAAGATGAATGTCTCAGCGCAGGGCACAAGGCTGAGCCAGCCCTGCTCAGTACGGGGCTGGAAGCCAGCTCCAGCTTGGCCATTCAAGCCCTTCATCTGGCGAGGAGACTGGTAGCTTTTCCTGTTTCTGAGATTAGCTTGTCCTCAATAGTACAACTGTTTCAGGTCTGGAAGGTGCTTGTGGCTGCTTTGCAAAGGTACAGCCTCGTTTAAAGCCCCGCAAGCCCTTTGTGGCTCAGAAAGATTTCTTTGATTAGGCAACACTACAGCAATTTGTGGTAGTGCTCCAGGACTTTCTTTTGGGGCCAGCAATAAAAATCTCCTACAGGCTTTTAGATCTATAGTGGGTGGCTATATTCTGTCATATTAGAAACCTAGTGCTTCTTCCATTGACTACATCTCTTAGGTATGAAAGCTATTATGAAAGAAGTACACTGCCGGTCACTTATGTCACGTTAATGGATTTTCCAATTTTTGTGTCAAAGCCCTCCTTCTACCCCCAACCTAAAAGCTCAGTCTTTCTCTAGAGCATTTATGAGCAAGCTGACAAATGGCACATACTGTCAGTGCCAGATGCTTGAAAGGATTTTTGCCCTCTCTCTGTGATTACATTCAAGTGTTTTTAATTAAAAAAAAAAAATCTTTTTTGCTTCTTGGACAATAAACAAACAAACAAAAATAATCCTGGTTTTGCAGTTCCTAAATACTTCACAGCTAATCCAGCCATGCTATAATCCAAGAAGCTGCTCTCTATTTACAGTTACTTCGGAGCCAACACCTTCTCTAAAGAGAAGCCATGCAATTCTCCCAGCATCACTAGGAATAGGGGTGAGAGGACAAGGACCCTCGAATATTTGTTAGACTTCAGGCCAACTGCAGAGTAAATCTGTTTCTGTTCCATCAGTATTCTTTCTCCTTCCGTTGCACCTCTCTGCCCAGCTATAGGCAACAGGTTTTTTACATAAAAATTCCAATAACAGCACAAAAGGATAGCTCCTGCTTCCTGTCACTCATACAGCTGTCTGAAGACAGAAGGGACATGTTGAGGCTCTTGATGTTAAAACCTACCTTATACTAAAACCATTAGCAACAGCCCAGAGGGCCATTTGACTAAAAACACAAGCACCCAACAGTTCTACTACTTGTGGATAAAGGCCATTTGCCCTGTGGATATCCTTGCAGACATGTGTACACAACAGCTCATAAATTTAACCAATATCATGAATTCCTTACTTAGTTTATGGTTGGGTTTTTTTTAATAGAAATCAAAATAAATGGTAAATCCACTGCTTGCCCTCTGACTGCTCAAAAACCATTCTCTGCCATCTTAACATCTCCTGTGGATTAAATGAAGATGATTTTGCTTTACTGAAGAAAATGCTTCCTTCCAGGGACCATGTGCTCATACTCACTCGCAGTCCTGACTCCACAGACCACACGAGGCCAGTGGCTGCTGGGAGCCTTCAGCAAAAAAAAGAGCATGTCAGAAGCCTTTCCTTCCACAGTAACAGCTCCCCAGTTATCACAAATGGTCTAATAATCTTTCATAGCAGGTTATTGCTTTCATAAGAGTCCTGTTACGTTGCCATAAGTGTCTAAGTCTTTAAAATTTCTGCTTCTTTCAGTTCAACAGCACAGACAAGTTGTGGAAGTAGTAGTGCTTTTATTACATATTACATAAATAATGACATATGAACAAAAATATTAATGGAATGCCTCTGTAAGTAAAATGTACAATTTTTAAAAAGACCGCTTGTATTTTAAATGCAGATACTTTGCCAAGTCATTTTGGTATTCTCAAGATTATTCCCATAGGGTAAAGGGTTACCACCTATCTTGGTAGCATAGTTATTTTTTATAGAATTCTAGAATGATTTGGGTTTGAAGGGACCTTAAAGATCATCTAGTTCAGATCCCTTTCCACAGGAGGGACATCTTCCACTAGAACAGATTGCTCAAAGCCCCATCCAACTTCACCTTGAACACTTCCAGGGATGGGGCATCCATAGCCTCCCCAGGCAACCTGTTCAGTGTCTCACCACCCTCATAGTGAATAAATATTTTTAATGATAGAAAGTGTGTTTTACTACTTGAAAAATGCATTGTAAGAAATACGCAGTTTCAGTTACTCTAAAAACTTCCCTGAATCCAAATCAAGTTGTCTAAAGGCCTTCATCATTATTCCCCTCCTCTGTTGCTCCTCCTCCTCCTCTTCCCCTCCCCCACCAAAGCATGATCCCAAAACCAAACAAAACCAAACCCAAACAAAAAGGGGAATGGGGGTGGAGTAACCCCCAAAAAATAAACACATAACTATTTATTGAATTTCTGCTTGAAACATGTTAGAGAACAGATGTGCATTTGGAGCTCTTAAACGAGTGCCTTGGCCACTGCACTATACTTTGCCTGGAGGAAGGTTTTGTTGTTTCCATGGCATGAAATGCCTGAAATATTCACAGTCTATAGTATAAAAAAATAAAAAGTAAAAAATAAAAATCTGGCTTTAAATGGCATAAAAATCAGATTTTTCAGTTCACCTGCCAAACCAAAAGAATTCCTGCACAGTTCTTGCTACAGGAAGGAAAGCTCACTGCATTTACTGGTCTTAGCTAATCTAACTTTTGATTTCTTTCAGGTTTTAGCTGCAGATAATGCTTTCTAAAAAACAAGATAAAAAAGACATTCAGTAATTTCCTATTATCTGTTTCACATAACATAACTATGCCATAATCTGTTTGCAAATAGGTGTTTGTGCTACTTCTGAGATGCCAGCTACACATGTAGAGGTGATCCACGAAGACTTTGAAATTAAATAAACCACATGAACTACAAGAGAAGACAAAGAGAGGGAGCGAAAGACCAGACTGAATACTCACTACAACTGACTCTTCCCTATGAATAAGCAAATAACCTGAATGTTCTTTAAATGCTTGGTATTCTAAAGAGCTGTAAGAGTTGCAGATCTAATAATCTCAGCAGGAGGATAAATAACTTAAATCTGAGTTTGCAATGGAAGCCCCTTTTTAAAAGAGCTATCCGCAGATCACATTACTTTTTGTAAGCCTGAAATCATCTTTCTGCAGTTCTTGGTCAATGCATTAATGAACTAGATTATGTCCAAGCACTGAACTACACACAAAATCCAATCATAACTTCATTTCATTCTCAAAGAAAAAACAAACCAACTTTCTCCTGCAATTGCTTCCTACAAATCTGCAGAGCTTTGTACATTAGTGACAAGCTCATCGAGCAGCTCTGTCTCCTCCACAAAGTAAAAGTCCACCTTACTACAGATATCTGACAACCCTAAAGAGGCCGGATCACCATTAAGGCTACAAAGAAAAGACAACTTATCCTTTTTACTCTAACAAAACTCTGAGTAATTATGCACTTTTTACTGAATTAACTAGATAGCCAAGAACAGTGACTTATAAATTAATGCAGGTCATCTTAAAATCGTATCTAAGGCCTTTTCAAAACATATAACCCTTTTACCTCATAAAAAAATACAAAACACCTGACATAATACCAGCTCAATAAATCCTGCATAATTTGAACAGAAAAATACGCTAGCAAATTGTTACAATAGAGTGCAACTACGCAGCTGTATATAAGGTATGAAAGTTGAGTGCAGCAAGGTTTATTTTCAACCATTATTCATACACTGAATACCTCAAGTCAGTTTTATAGCAATTTCCTTCTGCAAGGATGTGCTGCAGGTCTGAGGCTCCAGTGGCTTTGCAAATGAATAACTGCAGCATCAAATATTCACTGTCAAGTACTTGCTCAGGGAAGGGAATGGGAGGAGGAAAAGATGAAAAAAAAAAAACCAACCCAAGCAACAAAACCAAAACTAAACCCCAATGAACACACTAAGATGAAAAAACAATCACTGGAAGGAACTAACCAACACTGACAGGTAGCAAGAGTGGAAAAGCTCATCCAGGAGCCAGGTCTCAAACTTGGCGTTCAGTCCCAAACCAAAAGCATGAACAACTCTGCCTACCAGATGCAACTCAAGCCTCAGGTGAAAAAAAAAAAAATAAATAGAAAGATATAGTATTTTGATCAAGCAAAAATACTATTTTGATCCTTGCAAAATGAATACAATGCGCTGGGACATATATACACATACAGAAAAATACAGACTAAAGCAACCACAAGCCAGGCACATACTGCTCCTTTCCACATTCTTTTCTCTCCCTCTTTACAAATACCCAGATAAAGAATAGCAAGATTTAATGGAAAAATAAGTATATTTTTAAAAGCAGCTATCACACAAAACAAGATATCAAAGAAAGCTTCACAGCATGTAAAGGTGCTTCGATGGAAAACTATTTGCAAATCACAAGAACTACATTTCTCAATGTAGTAGGCTTACATATTGGGCACCAGTTCTATTCACCTCCTGATGGCAACAAGCCACTTCTTAAAAAGAAGTATTTAATTATTTATCCCTTTGATCATTGTGACTGAACTCTTCAGGCAAGTTGAGAGGGTTAAAGTAGAAACCATGCGTGAAAGACTGAGTTTATGCATAAAAGCTGTTTCACTAGAGATGATATTCATTTACCACATAGATTTGCAACTTTAAATAGGTGATAAAACATGCTAGGATTGTGCACTGAGCACTCTATTTTTCTGAACTGAAATAAACATGCAGTACTTGGAAGTCATGAGGCTTCATTCACTCCCACGAGGGGCTTAAGCAAAGACCTCTCAGCTCTTGAGGCTTAGAGGGGGAGAACAGCTTTTTGCTCCATCTAACGGTGACAGGGAATAAGCATCTCTATTAACTTACCTACCTAGCAAAGTCAACCCAGCACAACTCATGTACATTTTTATGTTGTATGGGATCACTCTTGGGCTGTGTGTTATTAAGGCACGGCACAGATACATAGAGCTGCAGAGGAAGAAGAGGCAGTTGCAGGCAGGTTCCTGGAGAAGGCAGGCAACAGGAAAGGCTGGTAACTGCCACTGACATCAACCCCCAAAAGATGAGCTGTGTTTTTTTCCCATGCCTGTCTCTGCTTTCTTCCCCAAGCCTCCAGACCCTGTGAGGGATGCTGGCTGCATGTATTGGACCTCTTGCCATAGGAAGCTGATGTGGTGGGGGTAGGAGAGCTGGGGCAGAGCCAGCAGGACAACTTCACACAACAGCTCTGGGCAGCGAAAGACTGACCACCTCCCACTGATGAGCGAGGTGTGATTTGTCAGCATGGCCGTCTCCCTAAACCAGCTCATCCCCATGCCCCTGACATCTTGAGTCTGCCAGCAAAATACATGGATGGGGGAAGAGCATACTACACAGCTGGCCTTCAACCACTATTTAATGTTTTGCTAAGCAGATGTTATTACACTGACCAAAGGTCCACGCTGTTTTTCCACTGAAAGGCTATCAACAATCTCTTACTCTCCAGGGCTTTCAGAAGCCCTCAAATGGCACAAGTCAGGAAAGCATCTGTTACGTAAGGGCTAAGACTGCATGTTTCCAGATGACTTCTGGACTTTCTTTATGGTTTTTAAAAGAGTTCCTAAACACTGCCCCAATCTGGCTCTTGAGATGCCTAATGACTCCAAGGCAAGAGGCTCACACAGCATTCTTTTGGGCTGAGGAAGCACCCACAGGTATAGGCAAACCAAATTATGTATGGCTTGTTCTCACACAACGGGTGCTATGCTGAGCATTGTCAGAGATGAAACAAGGTAGTTTCCCTCTTCACCAGGCAATCAGATCACAGAGCGAAGGGCACTGTCACACATACACCTCCATGTCCACACTCCAAGCACAACTGAGTAAGGAGAACTGTTCCCACTGAACATGCCTTGGTGCTTACTTTATGATGACCTTGCTCACATTTCCTTCACAATTCATCCACTCCTGAACAGACAGTAAGAATACCTGGTTTGTCCTTTATAAGAAATTTGTTTCTTTGGAAGCACTAAATCTTGGTATACAGATATTTGGGGTTTTTTCTATATGTGGATGGTCAAGGGAAAAGGCTTGTAAAAAAGAAATAATTCCAAGTACTGAACTTATATTACTTTAAACAAGATCAATTTTCAGAAAATAAGGAGCAGCTGTTACCTCCCAAAAATCAGATTTTAATGCAAGTTGGGCACTCAAAATTCTCTAGTCAGTTTAGAATCTTTATTTTAAAAGCAAGGGGAGATTTCAGTAGATGTGAAATGGTAGAGTAAAAAAAAAAATTAAAAAAAAAAAAAAGGTAAACAATGGCAGAGAGCTCTTCTGATCTGAAACAAAACAGGGTGCAGTTTTACCCAACATACTTTCTTTTCAAGCCCAGTAACACAGCACAAGTCAATTCAACTATCTCTTAAAGATTATTGCATCCGTATGTCAAGATGGTCTGACTGCTTTGCAGGTACAGAAGCTTTATTTTATTCTAATTCCCCATGACATCTTCAACTTCAGGATTTGGTGATCTTCTGGCAATTAATATCTAAATTCTATCTAGTTTTGCAAAATGCTTAGTAACTGCACTATTAAAAATACTTGAAACTTTTATCTCAGCAAATTCTATTTTGATTTTCTGTGAAACTGTACATAAATATTTTACATGTAACTATATATCAAAAGAAGTTTATGGCCCTATTTCTGATACACATTCCAAAAAGCAATTAAGGCAACATCTGTAAATATTAACTTGATACAAACAAAGCCAGTAACAATTTACCTGAAAGTTTTCTCCTGACATAGCTTATGCAAGTTTATAGGAGCAAAACAAAATCATACTTCACTTTTGTCTTTAGGAATATACATGAAGTAAACAAGACAAAAGCTGTCACATGGGAGCCTTATGTTAATTTTAATAAAAGCATTAGTGATCTGCCATTTATATAGCTCACTTCTGGCAGTGAATGTACTCATCCCCTTATTCTTCCGACTTCAGACACAACAGTACTTAAAAAGGGCCTATAAGAAAGATGAGGAGAGACTTTACAGCAGGTCCTGTTGTGATGGGATGAGGGGTAATGGTTTTAAACTAAAAGAGGGGAGATTCAGTCTGGATGCAAGGAAAAACTTCTTTACAATGAGGGTGGTAAAATACTGGCATGGGTTGTCCAGAGAGATGGTGGATGCACCATCCCTGGAGACATTCAAGGCCAGGCTGGATGTGGTTCTGAGCAATCTGGTCTAGTTGAAGGTGTCCCTGCTCATTGCAGGGGGGTTGAAGTAAATGACTTTTGAAGGTACCTTCCAACACAAACTGTTCTACGATTCTAATCTCTAATTCTATGTAATACTTCACATAAGACAGAATGATCTATTTTGTATTTCATGCACAAATGCCATAGAAGAGAATAATTTCTACCAATCTATCTAGATTAGCTGCATGAACCAGGATTTTCCTTTTCCTATGGTTTTGCACCATATGAAGGTGCTTATCGGGGATTATAATGCTTACTGTTAACATTCCCTTATGAAATTAAGACATCTAATTTTTCATTTATACTCAGGGAAAACACAACAAAAGCTGACCGGTCACTGTTTTCTTCAATAATCAGAGTCGATAAACTTCATATTGGCCTTTTTCTTTGTTTTTTTTTTTTTTTTACAGAAACGTAGAGCAAGTTTTCAATAAGTTCTCTAAGTTCACTATTCATTTAGAAACATGACAGCATAGGAGCACAACAAAAGCTCCAATATATGAGACTTTTTTAATTATGTTCCCAACACTACAGAAACAAAGCTACTCAGAAATATAAGGCACATATAATTAGTACCTTGGCAGCAGTTTGAATAGCTTAAAAAAAAACCCAACAAAATAGATCCAAATATCTATCATCAAACAGAAGCCAAGAAAGAAAGCTACCTAGGCACAAGAAAAAATAATCCTCCACTGCCACACCATAATGTAAGTACCGGGAAGAAAGTTCACATTCAGAGGCCAAATATTTCAGGATCTATCCCTAGATAACCAGACTAAATTTCTTCTCATAGTAAATTAATCACTATGTCTTTTGACCAATACATTGCAGGAACTGTAAGAAGAGCAATGCCATCTGTCTAGAGGTGCATCAATGAGAAAATTAAATTGGCTATTTATTACTTAATTTCTGATGCTATTCCTATAAAAAAGAATCAATACAGTCAGAAGTGAGGTGATGCATTTCCTCAGAGAAACATGCCACACAGCCTTTTGTAATTTAATGAGCAGCCAGTTAGCAGGAGAGCATTACTGAGGTCAAAGAAGTCATAGCTTCACACAGACGCACATGCAAGAAACACCTAACGTACCTCAACCAGGTAAAGCATTCAAACTTCTAAGCTTTTCAAAGCAAGAACAAATTTGCTAGGGCCAACCTTTGGAAACTCTTGAATGTATTACTTACCATATAATGCAGCTGCACCAAGTAGAGCTAAAAAGTGCACAAAATTTAAGTTTTAGAATAGAAGGTCGTAAAAAGTGAAGAACATCTTACTTACAGTAAAATGCTCCAAGTATTGACACTGGCTGCAAATGAAATGAGAAGGAAGAAAAAAAAAATACTATAAGCTTTGCAAGAGCATTCTGAAGTAAAGATTTGGTTCCCCTCGGCCTAGAAACAAAGGTATCTTCTTCTTTACACGGTCCTTGCATTAAGATGCATCTAGCCTGATTTGGACATTCTCTAGCTCATCTTTAATGTACTTTCTCAAGTTCTACTTACTACTGCCTTCAGTGCTGGAGGCTTCCTCTAGCAAACAAGCTTTCTAGTGTTAACTTTTGTTGTTACACTCCCATCATCACATATATCTAAACCAACATTAGTTTAGTAATTAATTTCTTTTAAATGGCCTCTCCTGTTTTGCCTTCCCTTGGGTATATTAGTGCTCTTACACTCATAGACTTCCAGCACTTGAACTTTTTTTTTTTTTAAGAGTTTGAATTTTATTGTTTGCTTCTAATATTTATTTGACTTTCATTGTACAAAACATTTATTCAATTTTCATTTATCTTCCTCCACACTTAATATATTCACTATACTTTTATCCACATTTATGAAATACTCACTTTTAGACTTTTATTAACATATTCTTAACATTTTAACTTCACTCAGAGATTGGTGTTAAGCAAGAAATTCAGTTAAACACTATATTTCCTCATTCAAAGTTTCTCATTAAAAGAATTTTAGCTGACTGCTTCCCAAATTTCATTTTCATCTTTTTTTTCTCTTGCTTGTTCCTTTAAAACATAAGGCAAAAATGGTAAAAGAAATACAAGCATATGAGCCTCCACTCTTAACTGGGATGTATACGCCTGTATTTTTTAATGAGTTTCATGATCCTGAATAAACAGAAGTAACAAAACCTGAGAGATTGTAACTCAGTAAAAGAATGGGTAAAAGAAACATTGATGGAGTAAGCATACCATGAAAATCACTGCATTACACAGCATCAAAACAGATGTCTCATTTTATATATACTAGTGATAGCATATGCAACATAAATCTTATTTAAATCTTGAGATAAACTACAACTGATTATTCAATTTATCAGTTAAAAGCAGTATGTCATATAAATCTGTGTTATCAGATGACTTACTGTCTAAAAAGGTTAGTCCCTTATTGTGCTCTTGGAGAAGTGGCCAACCTTAAGACAATGTTTTAACATTTCACTCCAATGTTTCTTCTGTAACACTGAATTTCTTTTTTCTTTTTTTTTTTTTAAACAGGTTTCTATCTACTTCTGCTTTTCCGTTTCCTAAAGCGCATTTCTTTCCATTATGGTCACCATTCTCTGCTTTGTTTGTAAGGAAGACGGGGAAAGGACAAAGCAAAGAACTTACATAAAGAGCAAATTGCATAACTATGAAGTTCTGCACTTGGCTTCAGGGAGATTTAAATGACGGTTCAGTAATTTCAAACATGCATTCCAAACAGCATATTGTGATAGACTGTTTCCAGTCGCACCGGCTGCCATTCAGAGGGAAAAACTGTGAACCACAGCTTGAGAGGAACCTGCTACCAGTTTCCTAGAGTTTGTGAGGTCTACAGATGAGCCTGCTGGCGACACTTGCCTTCTGCAAAATGCATCACTGCCCAGACTGAAGAGCCACCCTCTCACTGCCCTGTAGGGCCACACAAACTCCTGCTACACCAAGAGACAGTTTATCATAGCACTTAGGTTGCTCGCCTTTGATTTAAGTGAACCCATCTTAAGCACTGTAGTGGGTAAGCATGGTCACACTCCTATGTCTCCTTAGCTAATGGGTGATAATTTCAGAGAAAGGCATTAACTGAAAGGAGCTTGAAAAATCTACTGTCAGTCTTTAACCACACCTATAAAACTCAAAAACCGAGACAAAGAATTCAAATGGTGTGATTAAAAACATAGAATCATAGAATAGTCAGGGTTTGGATAGGACCTTAAGATCATCAAGTTCCAACCTCCCTGCCATGGGGAGGGACACCACACACTAAACCGTATCCCCCAAGGCTCTGTCCAGCCTGGCCTTGAACACTGCCTGGGATGGAGCATTCACAACCTCCTTGGGCAACCCATTCCAGTGCCTCACCACCCTAACAGGAAAGAATTTCTTCCTTATATCCAATCTAAACTTCCCCTGTTTAAGTTTTAACCCGTAACCCTTGTCCTGTCACTACAGTCCCTAATGAAGAGTCCCTCCCCAGCATCCCTATAGGCCCCCTTCAGATACTGGAAGGCTGCTATGAGGTCTCCCCGCATCCTTCTCTTGTCTGGGCTGAACAGCCCCAACTTTCTCAGCCTGTCTTCATACAGGAGGTGCTCCAGTCCCCTGATCATTCTCGTGGCCCTCCTCTGGACTTGTTCCAACACTTCCATGTCCTTTTTATGTTGAGGACACAAGAACTGTACACAATACTCCAAGTGAGGTCTCATGAGAGCAGAGGAGAGGGGCAGGATCACCTCCTTCGACCTGCTGGTCATGCTCCTTTTGATGCAGCCCAGGATATGGTTGGCTTTCTGGGCTGCGAGCACACACTGAAGCCAGGTTATATTCAGTTTCTCACCAACCAACATCCCCAAGTCCTTCTCTGCAGGGCTGCTCTGAATCTCTTCTCTGCCCAACCTGTACCTGTGCCTGGAATTGCTCTGTCAAATGCTTTCACTTACATTAACAAAATTAAATCTTCATCTACTTAGAACAGGATTGGTATCCTGCACCTCTGTCACATATCTACAAAGCTGTTTTTTAGCACCAAGACCACTGAAACCATAGGAGAGATAGAAAGACAACTGTCTCTCTGATAAATTTTTTTTAGAAGATTTAATGGTATTGCAGGCTCTTCTGCCTCACTAACCCAAAGTTTATAAAGAGATTTGCTGCACATAATATTTTCTTTCCCCTAAAAATCTCCTCCCACAAACACATAAGTAATCAAAAAGTCAGCTTGGCTCCCCTCCTTCCCCATCACGACTCAAAACCAGCAAGCCAAAACGCAGCCTCACCTATACCTGTACAACCCTGTGAGCTTTCCTGCACTGTGGCAGTATAACCAATTTTGTCAGATGAACTCAGGAAGAATTTGCAAATTGGGAAAAAACAAACAAACAAACAAAACCACATGCACAACCTTTCTGACACCCAGAAATAATATATGAAGTTTAAAGGAGTCAATCAGACCCTACAGAGAAGTCACCATGCCCATGCCTGGATTGCTCACCTTAGCATATCACTTAAAATTGCCCCAGAGTCACATTTCCTGCTTTATCTTTTGCTGTTATGCACAAATTTTAAAACTCTGTATTCCCTAACTCTTCCTTACTGGATGCAATTTCTAGAATGATTCCAATTAAATTTCCCTCCAACATAATTGGAACATGTACAATTACCAGGAAACAAGTTTGTCAGGTTGTAAAGAACTGCCAGAGCTGACCTATCAGCCCCAAATTAGCAATTTCTCCACATGGCTTTTACTAAGAAACTTTGAATCATTATGCATTTCAGTCTGTACTTACTCTCCTCCCAGAAACGTTCCTCACAAACTCAACCCACAGGTCTAGGATGAAAATGTTCCCTCACCCCTCCACCACAAATAATTTAAGACAGCCTTCACTACATGTATTTTGCACCCTTCTTCCCCCTCTGGACCTGCAAAAACATAGTCAGTATTATGCTCTAATACTGTGTGCATATTATACACAAAGCTTGAGCTTTAGAAGTATATCCAGTACCTAATAAGAATTTAAACACTGTTTCTTTAAACACAATTCTAAGACCAGAATTTATAAACAGTTGGCTAAAAGAATCTTCTGTGGACATTTATGAATTATATCCCATTGCATATACCAGGACTTCTTGCTCCCAACTGGAAGGGGTTTTTTTTCATCCATGAGGCATGATAGCACAAAAGTTTGAAACAAAACAACAAAATCACAAAGAAACCCACCCACACCCCAACCAAAAAACCCACAGGGTAACAGAACTATTCATACTTATAGGGTGGGAGGAGGACCCATAGAGTAAAAATCATTCTGAGACAATAGCAAAGCTTTCTCATTCCCTGGGCTTTTCCAGTATACTTAAGACTCAAATCCAGAGACTACATCTCTGCAAGATGCAGCTGAATCCTGAGGCAGTCTTTTATACAAATCAAATGCTAAATTTGGTAACACATTTCAATATGCTTAATGGTGGGGCCAAGTCAAAAAAAGAATAAAGAAAATGAAAATTAGCAAGCCAAATGTTTCTTATGGCTTTCATTTTACACTAACTCACTCATGTTTCCATCTTCTTCGTATTCACGTGCTGCTGCATGTTGATAATGCATTACTTCCTTAACATTCCAAATGTTAGGGAAGAGCACAAAATACACGAGTATGCAAGCTGAGCTGTAGGTGCAAATGAAACTGATGGCATCCCAAAGACAGGTATGGCCAAATTTGCTACACCAAGGGAAAAAAAATGAGGTTTGAGTTTAACTGAATGAAATGTGTTTTCCTGTTGTACCTCTTTCTTGCAGGCAGGGGCACTTAAGGGAGAGTGGCACAATTTAAACATCTACCTCCTGTACAATAAACCCATTGCAGTAGGCAGCATCGATCCAAATGAAAGCACCTAAGTGACTCACACTACTAAAGCAATTAGAAGTGAAGTATGAATGTGGAGTATAATTACAAGTAAACTGTAAAGCAAGTAAAAAAAAAATAATGTGAGAAGCAAAAGGCACACGAAACTTCTCCAGTCCTTTTGTATCTATTGCTTTAAGTTTAGGAAGGTAACATTTTTTCAAAAATAACTAGGAAATTAATGGCAGTAACTTCCAAACTAGCAATTACAAAAAAAAAGTGATGAATTGTATCAGTAACAAATCTATAGGAATTACTACAAACATTTATAAATTCTTTTTTTCTAAAGCATAGGAAGAAACAGTATTCTGGATTTAATATAATTCTGTATCCTAAGAGTAACGACTGTCCAGAGGGATGCTGAATGAAAAGAAAATAACTCTAAAACGTAGAAAGCATTTCTACTCACACATGAGGCTAAAAAAAAAAAAAAAAAAAAAAAAAGCAGAAAAATGATAAAATGCTGTAAAACAGGGAAATGCTTTTACAAGAAATTGTCAAATAGCAACTACTGCAATAAAGCAGAACTCCATAACACAATGAAAACCTTAAGTGACTTAATAGTCAAAGGAAAGAACAGAAGGCATCCTTCTTCCCTGCTTCCCTCTCTCCCTCCTCCATCTGCCCTTAAACAACAGCAGGGTTTCCCCTGTGAGAAGGACATGTGGGTTTGAATCCATTTGTGCTGGAGGAGAGCTAGTGTCTCAATTTGCTTGCTATGATGCAATTACAGAAAGCACCCTTCACGCTGTTTTAAAAGACCAAACCACACAACCAATGTACTTACCTCCAAGAAAAGGTCTCCAATAACTAACTGCTCATCAAGGTGTTGGCCCCCCACTCTTTAGAGCTACATCAAGCATAGCTCCTCCTTCATCCACCTGCCTTGAAGGGTGGGCAGCAAACACATCCCTGGCATCACCCATCTTAGTAACAGCTCCAGGCAGCTCCCCTAGGAACACCAGACTACCCTTCACAAGTACTGAACCCCAGTGGTCACACTGGCACAGCTTTGCCCTGAATCAGCCTGCCAAGTCCAACTTCTTAGGGACTGTAATACCCAGTCAGGCACTGAAAATAAGTTACAGACCCCATTTAAGTGGGGTTAAACACTTGTGGCTGTTAAATATCCCACTTTGTTCTTGTCTGCACTTACATGCATTTGATCTGCAACCACAAGAAGAGTGATAAGGTAACTTTCAGCACAGAAAGGAAAGGCAAATATTTTTCCTCAAGGCTCCCAATTTCAGATACACTCAAATACTTAAGAAAGCACAATATTTCTTAAGACATTGTTTGTTAACTGGCCAGCATGAAAAGCAGAGACATATTGGTTTCCTACATTAATATTAAATACATTAAATACATTAAATTATTAAGTATGGAATCAAAACTACATATATATATGCTAGTTAAAGTCTCTGGATAAGGAGGCTCCACATACATAGGCCCAGGTCTGTAAAACACAGGCCCCAGAGAAGTCAATGGGAATGTTGCTCTGAGCATCACTGGAATGAGGATTTCCTCAGCAATCTTAGTTTAGGGACAGTCATTTTAGTTATTAATAAATTTTAAAATAATTATTTACATTAATAAATCCAAATATATGACTGGCAGCATTAAATGTATGTATGCATACAGGAAATCCACAGCTAAAAAAGGTGAATGTAATACAAAATGCGATATGAAAGTTGACACAATATATCTGGCATTTTCAAAGACAAATGATTTATCTTCTCATTATTTTGATTTTAAAAAATCATTTAAAAATATAATAAAATTATTACAAAAAAACCCAAACAACTTTATTTAACATAAAATAGAAACTAAGGAGGACTCACTGAGGACATTTCTTGTCCCTTTGCCATTTAGCAGTATAACAGTGACCCAGAAGACAAACAGTTGCTGCTGATACAAGCCACAGCTGGCAGAGGGACCATGAAAATAATACAAAGTTTATAGCTGGGCATAAAATATTCTAACCTATTCTGTAGAACTCTACTCATGTTCTGAAAAGGAACATCTCCAAAAAAATCCTAGTGAGCTAGCACGTGAATCTGAACTCCTAGGATGATGACACAAATGAAAAGGCATAAAGCAATCCTTTGTTAAATCAACAGGAAAACAGCAAGAGTATTGATTTTAGTATGTTGCATTGCACTGGGGAGGTGGATGTTAGCAGTGTATGTACATTTCTTCTTTTAAACCTTTTTATAAAAATACCACCAAAAAATTCATATAGATACAGTAATAACAAAGGGCTAAAGAAAATGCCTTACAGCAAGAGTTAAAGAGCTGCCTGATTAGTTTCAAACAAGCAAATTGAAAGGTGACTTCATTAGAGAGTATAAACATCTCACTAAGAATAAAGTATTGGAGCTTTGAAGCAGAAACCAGAAGCAATGCCTGGAAACTGAAGCCAGACAAATTCATATTAGAAATAGAGCTTAATTACATTTTTCAGCAATGAGGGTCATTAACTACTGATGAAGTTAAGAGTGAAATGTGGCTTCTTTGTCCTTCCATGTCTGCAATGAAGACCAAACACTTCTAGAAGCTGCACTCTATGGCAAGTACTAGCTTAAGGTAGTAGATAGCTTACAGAGGTAGCTTACACAGGTAGCTGCATAAAGTCAGAAAAATCCTATATTATGGGTTAGATAGGTTAGTTATTACAGTTTAACCCATATGATGTAATAGTCCTGCAAGACCTTAAAATTGCTAGGGCATATGAAGCAATGCCAAGATAAATGAATTAGCAGTAATAAATCGCATTGGATCATACAGCTCAATTACGAACAGATATCCCATTTTTGGTAAGTCACTCAGCCTTTCTACACAGGACCAAGGAATCTCCATCTTTTAACAACAATGTATTTCCCTGATATGATCCCATTTTGTGTGACAAAAAAGGCTTTTCTTTTCATGTGTATCTTAAAGTGCATATTTAACTTTTTTTTCAGTACTTCTGGTACTTTGTAGCTGTGACAAATGTCATCTAGACATTAATACAGCATTACTGAAAATTAATGCTACATTAAAACTAAAATAATCAATGAATGCTCATTATTATAAATACTTCAAAATGTTACTTCTGGCTGGCAAAGCTCATTAAAGGTTTGAAATAACTATCTTGATAAAAGAAGAAACACTGATTACATAATTTGCACTCATTTTGTCATTTCTGTCCTTTTTATTTTATCGTTTTCTCTTCTGCTGCATAGTAGTTTGACACTGCTGACTCACAGGCGGCAAGTATATTCCCACACTGAATGTAAATGTCTTATGCCCCTAAATTGGCATTTCCCATCCATTCATCTCCTCCTTAACACCACCTGTCCTCCAAGGGTGCATCTGAAAAGAGATTAAGAAAGAGAACTGACCTCTGAAATAGAATTGTTTCTTGACTGTTTTGTAGGAAACCAATCCATTAGGTAAAGAGCTGCTCCTCCAGCACACAGAAGTAGAAACAGCACAAAAATTATCCCAGTTTGGAGAGCATCAATGCCAAAATACAAACAAGAATCAGGCAGCAGGACTTGATAGCCTGCAAAATTTTAATGCAAATAAAGAACTGGGAACTTCAGAGTACCATATATTCATATAAAATTTGGACTTACAGAAGGTATGGATCCTTCAGGAACGCAACTACTAATCTGAAAAATATAAAAGATAAAAATAAAATAAAGGCACAGAGGAGGATGTGAAGAGGTGAGGTAGCTCAAGTCCTGTTCCAAGGCAATCCAGACAGAGACTTTTCCAATCTATTCCAGTGCTCGTTATTATTGCCTCGTGAAAGTCCTCTGCCTTTGTTTATTTCCTGCTTGCCCCCCTCCCTTTTGTTTAATATCTAACCCACATTCTTTTAGTTGCATTTTAAGCTTACTGTGCTGTGCACTATGAACAGGAAGCACTTTATTGCCTCTCTGCTGTCATCTGCCTCCCATCAGTAAATAAGCACAATTTGTTCAGACTTCTTAAAAGATCACTTTTCTTAGATGTCTTATTATCTGCTTCTTTTCCCTAAACCAACAGGTCTTAATCTTTCTTGAATCCCAGTGCTTTGCCCACAGCAGTATATGGGGCTGCAACACTGTCATATTTTCATGAACAGACTGCACTTATCTGGAGTACATCCTCACTCAACCTGTACAAAATCAGAGGCTGAGAAAGCAGTGTTGAAACAGAAAAAGGAGCACATTACAGGAGATCAGCAACACCAAGATTTTAGGGAAAAAGTAATATGGTTCTTAACTACATGAAGGATTGTATATCAATGTTTTAGTCTACAGAGTGACTTTTGCCTCATTATAAATATTAATTTATTTGGACAGCATAATAAAAAGGGGGTTGTGATTCTACTTGAGGCTTACAGCATAACAAATTATAACAATGAGGAAGACTTCACAAATCCATTATAAATAAGGAAGAAAGTGGAAATCATATACATATGCATACATGCACAGCATGGATAATTTCAAGACTTCTTAAAACACGTTTTTTTTCTGATATTTTAACAAAGAATAAAACATTTTGCCTCTTAGAAAAGTTTGAAGCAAAGTCTTAATGACTAACCAGATTGTACTTTGAAATACTTCAGTGTAATCTAATGTATCATTGCTCTACGTGATGTCTTCTACCTGGTCTGTTTTGGTATCTTTCCTTCCTGACTTAGTCAGCTATATTCCAGCAATACTGGCTTCAAATTTGCCTAAGCAAATATTTTACAAACTCGGGATAAACTTGCCTATTTTTGTCACTAATGTTCTTACAAGGGAGACAGGAGAGCGTGTAACCTTAAGCAGCAAAGCAGTTTCAAAACTGCTACTGGTGTAATTGTGGAAAGGAGTCTGTCTCCCATTGAAATTTTGAATTGTGAACCTCTGGTTTTACATAAGTACTTAAGATCTGAAAGGGCAATTTGGGTGCATTCTTCTGTCATCAAGGCTTAGCACTGACTTCATTCACACAAGCTCTAGTGATGCTGAAGTCAATTCTTTTAATCAATCTTCTGGTACAGAATCAGATCTCATATCAGCAACATTTATTCCAGTGTTTCAGAAGACTTTCTGTACTGTAAGCAGCTTCCTTGTTCTCAGTCCTTCAGACCTACTTACACACACAAGAAAATTAAATAAATCAGATTTATTTAATCTCTGTCAATTTGTCAATGCTTTACGCAGTTGGATCTCAAAGCCTCAGTTCAACAGAGGGAAGACGCAGATGAAAAAGGCACCTCATTTAGCCTATCCTAACATGCTAAAACACATTTAAACACTCAGTTAAGTACATATTCTTATATACAGCAGCTGAACGTTTATAAGGTTGTAACATATATTTCATGAATGCAGCATAAAATATGATTCATAAGCAAATACTGATACAGATGGCTTATTTTTTTTTTCTACAAAACCTTTAATACATCAATCAGAACATGGATTACACACACAAAAAAAAAAAAAAAAGAAAGCTTGGTGCAGAAGAGGCAATTTGGCAGCTTCTCAGCAAATACAGATTAAAGGACACGAGCTCTAATCCATACAAGAAACAAGATAAATAACCCCAACAGGTCACAGAACAAACTCCAAGATCTGCAGATACTTATGTAATAAAAAAAGAAACCTGCTTCTGTGAATAAAACTGAATAATTATAGTACTTTATTTCAACAAGATCTTAAAACATGTGTAACCCCACAATAATTATTATGTGTGCTGCAACGTTTTTTCAATAAAAGTTAAGTTCTTGTGAGAGGGAGTACAGTGATAGCCACAATTAAGTACCGTGACCAACTGAACTCAAAGCCAAATGCCTTCACTAAGTTTTCCTCTATAAAGGATGCTACCAGTAGCTTTTGTATTGGATTTATAGCTCCATGTAATTCAGAATATTGTGCTATTAAATCATATTACTTTATACTACAAAAAATATTAGTGATAATAAATCACTATAGTCATACAGCTAATAATACAGTATTGAAGCTACAAATGCAGATTCTTTAAAAAGGAGGAATCAGTTATTAAGCTCAACAGAAATTTTCTTGTACAGTTACTCATACATTGGGAAATGCTAATTCTACATTAGCCTTCTTCCTGAATCTGAGATATCCATGGAAACAGAAAACAAGATATGGATTGAAAGTGCAGCAGAATAATCTTACTTCTGTCATTAGCCATATCACTATGGTTAGGCCAGTAACTACCACCCCCCAGCAATATTAAAATATTTGCTCCTCAGAAAGGATCACACACACAAAGAAAAAAAGAAAAAAAGAAGGAAAAGTGAGCAGGGAGAGTCCACACAGCTTTTTTTTATGTGTAACACAGTCTGTATTTTATTGCACAATTTCATCATACGTACCTCAAAATATAATAGGCTTTTCTCCATCCTTATTATATCCTTTCTCCCAGGGTTGATTTTTGGAAGCAAGAAATATTTTTATGCTTTTCCATATTCCTCCCCCTTCCCAGTAAGTACCTCAGCATTTCACTGCACACAGCTTATAGACTTTTAATTCTATGCAAGGTAAATACAGTTTTGCTAACTAGGCTAATCAGACTCCTTGATCTGAAGCAGCATGGCTGCTGTTGTCCTGAAAACGTAATTAAGTTCACAGCCTTTTTAAGATGGAAAAGTAGGTGGCAGGAAAGAATCTTATTGATGGGCATCCTTTTGGGGAGGCTTGCAGCACTCTTTTCTTCTGACAGCAAATGAAGAAAAGTATCATATACTTCTTTACCTGCCATCCACGCATCCTTTGAATAAGGCATGCACTAGTCCCAGAGAGCTACTGAGGGTGTTTCACTTCTAAGATGAAGCAGCTGAGCTGGATTTCGCTTAATGGTTGCTCATCCTCTTGACCACAAGCCATTGCAGCAAATGGCACAAGAACTGAGCACACAGTGCTGCAACAGTAACTCAGCGGCATGCAGAGAGGAGACAAGGTGGCAGAGGCATAAACACAAATGCGGGTTAGAGAAAAGTAGCATGAAGTGTCAAGGAAACAGGTATCTTCTGACATCAGGTTGCTGTCAATACTTTGTATCTTGCTGTTCCCTTACCTGGGAACTCTAGTAGTGGTAGAAGTTGGAAACAAAATAAAGCGGGGAGTAGCCTGGAGTCAAAAGATGCAATCGCGAGCAGTTGTGAAGTCTAAAAGGCTCCTACATTTTCTATCTCCATTACAAACAGAGAACGTTAACAGTCAGCTACTCAAATTTTGGATCTTAAGATTCAATATATGACATATGAAAAGATTACTGCATGACATGTTTAATAAAAGGATAATAAAATATAATAAAATTATTATTATAAGTTATAACAGTTAATTAATTATTAATAAAAAGATACAGTGGATGATGTATTTAATAAAAGGTCAGAAGGATGCATGGAAGGAAGGACGGACAGAAAGTGGGTAAATTTGGATCCACAGAATAATCAGGACAATTATATAGGATCTCCCATATCATTTGAGCAAAAGTGTCTACAACCTACAGCTGTGGGTCTTTTCCTTGGCAGATGCTGAATGGAGGCTTTTTCTTGCAGAAGAGCTAAGCAGTTGCAACTCCTACAGAGGTAACAACACTGATCACATAAAGGAAAGATGGCCAAGCACTGGAACAAAGCCTTCTCTTGGCAGAAAGGATTCTGGCATTTGCCTAAGATAATGGAAAACACGTATTTTAAAAACATATTTTTGACCAGACCTGAAGGGGATTATAGGTAATGACACAACAACTACCAAGTTTGTCATTATTTGGAGAGGGCTACAAAAACATCAAGTGCTGTGAAAAATCAGATGTGTTCCACAGTGCACACGAAGACATGGAAGTTCAACTGACTTAGCCTTAATCATTCCATACCTCAATTCTCCTTCTGTAAACAGACAATAAAAAGCTGTCTAATCTTACAGCAGCAGTGTAGAATAAATTCATTATAGTTTTAAGTATGCAGATACAATGACAAGAGCACCCCAGAGCAGCTTTGTGGAAACAAGCAATCCTACACACACTGCAGAATATGGACACAGGTAATCTGCAGCAGAGGTGGTGTGGGCAAAATGAAATACTGAGCAGCTAATCTTTGTCAAAGAACTATCCCACCCACACAGACAGAAACACAGGAACGCCATGAAAGAAAAAAACAAAAAAAACAAGGACTGTGCACGTAAAGCCAAAGATGCTCTGTCAACATTTTGCTCTGTATTGTGATTCGCCAGTTTTGACATAACATAAGCAGAAATTGCTCAGAGTAATTTATTTTCACTGAGCAATGCAGAAAGTGTTCTTAACAAAAAAAGATGGACATTCTTATCATACAGCACTTCCAGGTTATCCCAACAAATCTTTTTAATTTTTTTTTTGCTATTGAAAAACAAATCATACTAAAAAAGTTTTAAAAAAACCCCAACGTACTATTTCAAACATAAGGAGTCTAAAAGTGAAGATGTGAGGACATAACAAAATGAAATTAACTTATGAAAACAAGTGCTAAGTATTTTAAACTCCTTTGTCAATTGCTTCCTATCTTTGGATAAAAAAGAGGTTAAGGCTTCATTAGGTACCAGTATTTTGCATCAGTTTGGGTTTCTTGTGCTAAATACGAATGTTGTTAACATTATAAGACAGTTCCTTTTGCAGAAATGGTTTATCATATCACATTCTTAATGCATTTGTGTTCATTTCAACCAAGACTTGGTTAATGCAGTCAAACCTGCAATTTTGTACTGACCTCCAACAAGGCTATTAGATCTCATACCACTTTAACAAGTTTTCTGTCAGAGTTTTCCTATGCTGACACCTTCATTTAAATTGTAAAATCAGTTGATTGATTGATTGACGGCTTGGCTTTGCGAGCTAATATTTGGGAAGGGCTTTAACCACACTGACTACAAGCACGATGACCAAGGGTATGTGGGATATGCAAATCTGGTTGGAAAAGACTGCTGAGGCAATCAGGGAGTGTCTGGCCAGGACTGTCATCTCCTGCGTAATCTCGAGCTACCCATGCACTGGTCTGCCCACATGCAAGGTTGAATCTGCAGCTTCCCAAGCACCTTGTCTCCGACCGTTTCAACCCTCGCCTGTCCATACAGACAAGTGAGAGTAAGCCCTTCCAGCATGCTCAGTGGATTTTTTAGGTGAGGCACAGCATGCACAGAACTGACCCCACCCTTTAAACCTGAGGTTTAACTGGCACAGCCTAGTTAGCTAGGATGGTGACAGCAAAGTCCGCAGGTTGTAGGTTTTGTTAGAGTGTCCTTCTCTTTGATGGAAGACCATACAAGGCCAGATGAGCTCCATCAGCCCGGGTCTGAAGATAGGAGTTTTCCTTCTCCTATGAGGAAGGCCTAACTTTGCCAACAAAGATTCAGGAAGGGCTTTAACCCACACATTCTGAGCAAGACTGTCAGTTCCTGGGTCAGTCTCGAGCGACTGCTATAGCAAGCCCCCTGAGGCACCAGCGGCTACCGGCTACCATCATTTGACGGGTGGTATCAAGAAGTTAGTGAGCTAACATTTTATGAGTTTATTAGTTCCTAAAGAATTTATACAGGTTAAAAAAAGAAAATCCACCTTACTTCCAATATTAATCTTTGCTAATTCAGTAATAGTAATATTTTTTCCCCTGATTTACATCATCAACATTATAATGTAAGCATTTGGCAGCTATCAAACACATAGATTCTTCAGAAAACCAGGAAGAGAGTGACAGAAGCATCTTTCTCTTTCAGATGTAAAAACAAAGGCTTTGAACAAATTTCTTACCCAACTCCCAATTCAAAGCAAACATGAGTAATAACTTCTGTAAATCCCTCAGCTGTTTCCCTGGGGATTCTTTTTGCTGGGATAGACTTAAAGCAAAAGAATAGAATTCCAATTGATAAAAAGAAACATTGAAAAAAAAGACAAGAATATATTGTTAAGTCCCAATGAAAATGGAAGTTAAAAGGGAAGGCATACCAGCTATGAATAAAAATAAAAAAAAACATAAAAAAGATATTAAAAAGATAAAAATAAATAAATATTTTAAAAGGTAATACAGAAGCTTATAGAAATTTACTATGAGTTAATGGACTGATCTGGACCAGAGGGACACTCTTAGGATGCAAGCCTCAATACTGCAATAAATCCCAAATGAATAAGCATTTTACACGTCTTTTCATTTGAGAAAGAACTTTGAGATAAGGAAAAAATTGTTCACAGGCTGGTCAGCACTGCTCAAAATAAGTTCACAGGCCATTAAAATTTTAAATGTTAACATCAGAAAAACCCTTCCCTCTACAGCACTGTCACCTGTGTGGAGCTGTGGCCATGCTTCACCTACCCCAGATCCCTGACATCCTGCTACTTCACGCCCTTTGGTACCCAGATCTGTTCAGAACAGATCCGGGTGCTGAAGTTTCCCTGTAGGAAGCTGAGCACATGTAGAAGCTGAAACCACAATTTGCCTTTCTTTCAGCTTCCTGAAGAGTCAACACACGGCATGTGAGCAGCAGGGAAACTACCAGCTCACACAGCACTGCCTGGTTTATGGCATAACAGCCCCGAGGTGAAAGCTCTCAAGAAGCACTGAAGTGCTTCAGTTTACAGACATGTCTACATTCAAGCCAAATTAGAAGTAGTGACACCAGCAGGTCAAGGCAGCAGATCCTGCTGCAACACTTGGCCCTGGTGAGGCACACCTGGAGTGCTGGGTCAAGTGTCTTGACTCTCCAGCACAATGGAGATATAGCGATACTGGAGCAAGTCCAGCACAAGGGAGATATAGGGATACTGAAGCAAGTCCGGCAAAGGGTCACAAAGATGATTAAGTACATCTGAGAAACAAGGAGAGGCTAAGAGATTCAGGACTGCTCAGCCTGGTGAGAAGTCTTAAAGGGGTGTATCCATGTATATAAATACCTGATGGGGAGAGTAAAGATGACAGAGCCAGACTCTCCTCAGTGGTGCCCAGTGGGAGGACAAGGGGCACTAGACACAAATTTAAATACAGGACAAGGAGCAATGGACACAAATTTAAATACAGGACAAGGGGCAATGGACACAAATTTAAATACAGCAAATTTCACTTGAAGAAAACATTTTCTTGCAATGAGTTTGGTTGAACACTGACACAGGTTGCCCACAAAGGTGGTGGAGTCTACCCCTGGAGGCATTTTAAACCCTATCTGACATGGTCGTGAGGAACCAACTGTGTGCTCACCCTTCTCTGAGAAAGTGGTTGGACTTCACAAACTCCACAAGTACCCTTCCAACCTCAACCATTCTATGATTCTGTATGCATTAAGATTAAATGACTATCCCGCTTGATGACACATAAGAATGGAAATACAGCATATATACAAACGTCAGCAAAACACAAAGATGGTTAATTAAGTTTCCAACTTAAAGCTGTACTGAATGGGTAGAACTAAAATAGCTGGAGCTTTTGCTTATAATTTGTTAGCCCTGATCCCCTGTCTTAATGTCCTTTTGCTGTTTGATGATGTGACATTTTATAGAGCCAATTTCTGGATTCAAAAGAACAGTTTAATGAGTCAAGAGGGTGCCAACTTGGCCTCAATACTAGAAATGGGTTGATTTTTATCTCATTCTCTTTAAACTCTCATTCTGACCGTGCTATTTCTCTCCCCAACATGCATTTATTTCATTCCTTCCGCATGCTGTTTAATCTTTTCCATCCATCTGGAATAACCCTCCCCTGTCATCACTGTATCCTGAATCACCAGCAAGTGACATTCTTGAAGCAATAATTTAAGAGCCATTGCCACAATGCAGTCCCTGCTTCCTACTTAACAGTTCCCCACCAATTTCTATTTTTTACTCCAAAAACAAAAGGCAATGTCATCCACAATCGTAATAAGATCTCCACTGCAAAGATGTAATTAGTTTTCTTCCAGGGCTTGCCAACATTTCTTTTTAAAGTGGTAGTAAAAATGTGTACAAACAAGCACATCTCACCAGAACTCTCCCTAGGAAGGCTTCTGAGGCAAGATCCCGCAAGAAGGGTTTGTAAAAGCTGGAGCAATTTAGCATAACCCATTCCAGGTGATTTATAGCAGTTACTTTTAAAAGGCTACTACCAGTGAGTACAAGCAGGACAAGAACAGGTGTACTCTAAGGATAACCGATTACATTTTTCTTCACACTGGTCATTTTCCTCTATCTCCTCATCATCTCCACTTGCTTTGCCATTTCCTCCTCAGCTATCTTCCTAATTTAGTCTTAAATTCCAATTTCTACCTGCTTATAGCTGATGTTGCTACTATATATTCAGGATTAAAAAAAAAAAAAAAAAAAAGACACTGCAAGTTGTGCCTTGAATACTAATCCATATAAACCCCAGGATTTTCTGTGTGCATAAAATTAATACCATTCCTATTGTCTTCAGTACACTTTCCCTATTGCTCTTTCATGGACGACTCCAGCACACTCATGGCCTTTTTCAGAACGTAAAGCTATTTTTCCAGGTATGGTCTGAAATGTCTTTAACTGAGTGGTATTAATTCTGAGAAAAAAAAAAAAAAAAAGATTGAGAAGCAAAGAACGGATGCTTAAGGCACACATTCTACTTCCAAGTCGGAGCCGAAGAAAGTGCAGAATTTAAATGGAGAGCACATAAGCTTGGCTATTCTTGTGTAAAGATGAGAATGAAAGTAAAGTAATGCCAGAAATTCTCAGGCAAATTATTTTATTAAAAAAACAGTGCTGCTTTACTAGCCTACAGCAGGACTGCAGGCAAAAACTCTTCATCAGCTTCAAGTTGCACCAGATGAGGAGGAAAACAACTTATTCCTTCCATGCAAGATCCTATCAGATCTGCCTCTGCAAAGGAGATCTGCAGGAAATCTTACCACATATTTCTGCATCCTCATTCCCTAGAAAATCCCTCCAAGTCTGCTGGTTCACTGTTGGTAATTATGTAAAAGATTTATTTTGGAATGGTGTAAATTGACCCAGGTCATTCTGACCTACAGAGGGAAGAGGCTCAAGCACTTTGGGGCTATATAGGCATCAGTGACTTCTTCAGCTGCAACTGGAAGATGATGTTCAGCAACCAATTAACAACTTTGTGTTAACTTGCTCCAGGAACACATCACCCTCTTTTATCAAACATACAGCATAATATAAAAGCAGTAACTCTAGAAGGCCCGAACTTACCTACATGCTGATCTTTACAAAATTCAAAAACCTGCCATTTAAAAAAGTGAGGTGATCAATAAAGTCCATCGAAACAAAAAGGTACAAGGTTGTCAGCAGACTAACAGAATAAATCAAGACAGCAAGCAGGAACACATTACCCAGATATTAAACTACACACCTTTTTTCCTGCTCAGGTAGTACGTTCCCTGTTTACAGTTTAGTCATCTTCCACACTGCTTCAAATCAATATATATTTCAGCAGAGACAACAGAGCTGTATTATCCACACAACCTACTACTCCTCAGAGAATCCTCACTCAGATGTTTCAAGAACAACATGACTGGTAACTCTCTTCAGTCAGAAAATGTTGGGGAAAACAGGGAAAAAGAGTGTGGAAGATCTAATCCCTCTGTCATGCATCATTCTTAAATTTGTCTTGAGAAACCCCAGGATTTTTCTCCAAGATCTCTCAAGAAGCACTTGGAATTGCAATTGCATTGTGACTTGATAGGAGCCAAAGCTCACTCTAAAGCTGGCAGCCCATCAATTACCTTTTCTAACCCGATCAGCCTTGACAGCTATCAATTGCCATTAACCAAGCATTTTATTAACTAACTACAGTTACTTGTAAGTTAGTACTTTGGAGGTATCATGTTGCACAAACTTGAAAGCTGTCTTATGGATCTTCTAAGACAAAATTCAAGGAAACATTCAAGGTCAGGCTGGACCGGGTTCTAAAAAACCTGGTCTAGTTGAAGATGTCCCCACTCATTGCAGAGGGGTTGGACTAAATGACCTTTAAAGGTCCCTTCTAACCCAAACTATTCTATAATTCTATGATTCTAAAACATGATACATAACATGAGCACAGCCAGTGTGGCAATAATCTGGTTTATAACTTATTTCATTTACTTGTTAAAGACTGTGAAATTAATCTGTGTCACCACCGTTTGCTGTCATTAGCCCAACACTATCTTGATATATGGATGATCAAATCCTTCCTGACATATGACCTCAAAGTTCTTATGGGATGAGGCCCATGGGATATAGAAATACTGAGGGAAAAATCTCATGCCTCCTTGGGTCACTGATACATCACTTGGCAGCTCACCATAGATCTTTCATAGCCTCGGTCCTCATCAAGGGAAAAGGGGAAAACAAACAAGCAGAAATGGTTTCACACTTATGCTTCAATCACCTCCTCCTTAATCTCTAACAGAGCAACCCAAGTAGACAGGAATAGATCATTAACACTGTAGGAGCACAGCTTTTCTAGAGCACAGCACATGTAAATACTCCACAGTCCTGAAAGCTTCTGTGAGTGACAGTAAGCAAGCTGTATGATGAGACAAGAATTATTCTAGCACTCCTAATTTAATGGTGCCTTTCTGTTATATTATGCAATGTCAGCATGGACTGCCATTCCAAAGGATCAACTTTCCTCATTTAAGCACTAAAACATACTTTCACCAAATTTAGTATTACACAGTTTAAGAAAAATTTGTGTCAGGAAAAGGGGCATCCTTAAATCATTCCCAGTCTGCCTTCAGACTGGCACAGTTCCTAAATACAAATCATGTCCATTTGCGATCTAACCTCCAGTGGTCTTGAGAAAGGGAACCTTTCCATAACATCCCTTCCAGGGACTACTAACAGCATAACACATCAACACATCTCTAAAAATTAAAAGGGGAACAAAAATAGTCTTGAAGCTTTCTAAACTGATTTCAAAGAGCCTTCAGCCAAGTAGCTTCAAAATGACAGCTCTGATTTAGTCTAGTGGATTAGCTTGTTAGGTCTACGAGCATAACATTGGAAATGGCACATCTAAGGCAATAAAGCAAATAGCTGCAGACATGAAATTTGGAGTTCTATCCCAATGATAAATAGGAAAACAAAACAAAAACCCCCCAAGAATGAAAAGGGCTAATAAGATTGCAGCTTTGCTTTTACAATTATTCTTTTCAAAGATACTAATCGGCTGCATCAGACTCCTTGAATAAGCTAATGCAGTCAAAGTTAAAAGTTTCAGAAAACATTTAGAAAACTCTTGAGCAGTCTCCTAATTTGACTAGGAAGCAGTTTGTGCACCTGCCAATGGCTCTTTGCTACCAAAATACCAACTGCCTACATCAAGATCACTTTACAAAGTTTAATCAATAGCTCAGTGTCCTCACATATTTGTCATTAGCAATTAGTTTCAGTACTACCTATGATCCCCATACAATGTTTGCATCTTATCGTAAGAAAATAATAGTTTTTAAAAGTAGATATATTTTTTTTAAACTAGCAACTCTAAAAATCAGCATGCTTATAAAAAAAAAAAAAAAAAAAGTCCTTACAAACATTCTATAAGACCTCCAATAAGACCCAACCACATTAATAAACCACATTTGAATAAGCCCTAGCAACTGTAAAGGTCATGCATGTCCAATGTATCTGGTCTGTGCAATGACATAGAAATTTTTCTTAATTCATGTGAAACCCTACTGATCTTACAAACCAAATACACTAAATTTAACTTCAAATAACAGGCTTAGTAAACCATTTAAGACATAATAATCTGGTTTTACTTTAGAAGTCCTTATGCCAACCTGGTTTTCCTAGCCTTTTTGCTTCTTCCACCGCACCCGTTTCCTCTCTTCTGGACATCAGGCTTGTTATTTCTTCACGTATATGTGTCTAAAGAGTAAGGCATCCCAACTTAACATGTGCAACCTCAGTATTTCCACGTCTCCAGATCAGCCTCATGGATCTAACACTTGCACCTTAGAAAAAAAAGGTCTTCATTTCTGCTCCCTTTTCTGGCTTTATGAGCATATAGTACAACCACAGTAGGGTGACATGGAGACCACCCAAACTCAGCCACCCAAGCACTGTTTGCAGTCTCCCCTTCCCAAAAAACTACACAGAGCTGCAAAGAAAGCATTTGCAACCTGAACATTATTGCTCGCTGTGGTGAAACACGCTATAGAAATAACCCAGATCAGTATTCATGAGAGTGATTTATCTTATTTCACTGCTCAACACAAAAGACCAAGTACTCAGTTTCCAAGGACGGCCCAAAAATAGCTTCCAGCTAATTTTTTAAGCCCATCCTTATGTTAATTTTAGCTCTGGAAAACCATCACATGTAACAGAACAAATAGCCCAGCACCTTCAGTAAGGGAAAAAAAGAGTGACATTAAAGGTTCATATTTGCATAAGTCTGGCATAAGAGGTCTTCATTTTCAAGCTTAGAATGCATTTTAATCATTTTTATATTCATTTGTACAATAAAAGCAAGAGTTTAGGTTATTTGTCCATATTGACTTTGGCATCAAAGAATAAGAGGGGGGGGGGGGGGAGCCAACAGCACAGTAGCTTACTTTTCCAGCGTAATGTTGCAGTGCAGAGAACGTCTATTTTGAGAAAGCTACAGTTGCCAGTAGCATAGCCTTCTTACATTATTTTGGTAGAAGATGTCAAAATATATGGGGTTTTTTGTAGCCTTGCTGGATTTGGAACACTTTATTTGGCTTTATTTTACACAAAATGGAAATTTGTGACTATCCTCTATTAAAAGTATTTGGGAAAACGTTAAACCTTGGTTGAAAAAGAGCAAATAAATTCACCTGTTCTTCCTTGGAACAGTTGGGATATATGCTAAAAAACATGAGATTAGAAAGAGGCAGAAGTTGAGAAAGGGAGGGAGGAACATAATTTAGGCACCTTTGTCCATAAGAATGACTTGGAAATTGTTACCAGAATAAGGCAATGTTAGAGAGAAGCTGCAGACACTGCTGGCTGTTGGGAGCCCTAAGCCTTGGCTCTGCTCTGCATGACTGTGTTAGAATGTCACAGAATAAAAGCCACAGCTAAATGTAGGGAAAGGGGCTGGAAACCAAGGATTCCCTTTCATAGGCAGATGCCCCAGCTAATTACAACTACTCAACAGTCAGACGTTATATTCTTCACAGCTCCAATTTCATTTTTGTATCTGCGACTAAATTCTTTTTCCCTGAAACACCCGAATGCCTGGTAGTTCAGGAGCGACAGATGTTGGCTCAGACCTCCAGCCTTCAGAAGGGATGTGAAATACGCAAACTCCAGAGAAGGGCAGAAATTCTGCAACACCATTATGCCTGGTATTTTCTACTAGCTACTGCCAAATGGTTTCCCAGATCTGCTTATCAGGGACATCTGGTATTCTGCATTAGCCAACATGAACTGGTCTGGAACACCCAATAGCCTCAGGAACAAGGTGTAAATTCTCATAATTAAAGATGGGGTTTTGGTTGGGTTTTTTTTTTTTTTTTTTTTGTGGCAACAAAGTTACTTGACTATTCTAAAGCTTAAGAAGTCACTTAAATTTGACAAGATAGGCCATCTGCAATGACTTGTGATCTAGAGTTCACCTACACACTTGCCTTACCACCTATAAAATTTCCATCAGCATACAGGCATTTTAGTTAATGGAAAGACTTCTTCAAAAGCAAACAATACTTCATGGTCTGTTGACAAGTCCAGAAGCAGTGTTTATAAACTTGCACAGAAGGCAAGTTAACATACATGGCACTAGGTAAGAACAGCTCTCTTCTAACATACCAAATAGCAAATGTAGGGACACTCCAGAGTAGGTGGCTTACCTCTTGCCCTCCATGCTTTTTTGGTTTATTCTGCAGTTCACGTAGATAAACAAACATTAAAACTACTGAAAAAATCCTGGAGAAATCTAAATGTAAGTTATCATAATACAATTTACCAAGAAATATTCATCAGCCGACCAACAGCATGTCTTCCAGATTCTCAGCACTTCATCTCCTGTTTATCCTCTCTGAATGGAAAAATGGCAATAAAATTCAATTATTTTTTTTTTACCAACATATACAGACTGCTGCAGTATACAGACTGCTGCAGTCTTTATACCCTTCTAAATTACAGTTTCTATTAACAATTGTTAAGTGCTGCAGTCTATGAAAAATGGATGGGAAGATACTTTTCCCAATGAGGCATATGAAATTTGTAAGGCTTACGTTTTCTTTCTGGTAACAACGTTACATTCCCAAACAGAACAGAATGCTTCAAAAAAATGCAAACGTTTTAAGTATTTTCCTCATGTCACCTCATCAACACATACATACTAAGGCCAAACATGGCTGAAATCTGTAGTAGACTAACCTCTCAACCTTTTTGCCCAGTTTCATCTGGTGGAAGTTAACCTACATGACACAAAAACAGACATTCTAATACATTTTATGCTAGATCAGACGATCAAGTTCCAGAAGGATTTGACTCCTGATTAAAGCTTTAAAGGAGCACAACTACTGAACTGGGGTTCATTTATAATGGATACATTACCTATAAACTCAGAATCACAGAATAGTGAGGGCTGGAAAGGACCTTAAGATCATCACGTTCCAACCCCTCTGCAATGGGCAGGGACACCTCACACTAAACCATCTCACCCAAGGCTCTGTCCAACCTGGCCTTGAACACTGCCAGGGATGGAGCATTCACAACTTCCTTGGGCAGCCCATTCCAGTGCTTCACCACCCTAAGAGAAAAGAATTTCTTCCTTACATCCAATCTAAACTTCCCCTGTTTAACACATTACCCCTTGTCCTATCACTACAGTTCCTGATGAAGAGTCCATCTCCAACATCCCAATAACCCCCCTTCAGATACTGGAAGGCTGTTACAGGATCTCCACACAGCCTTCTCTTCTCTAGGCTGAACAGCCCCAACTTTCTCAGTCTGTCTTCATACAGGAGGTGCTCCAGTCCCCGATCACCCTTGTGGCCCTCCTCTGGACTTGTTCCAACAGTTCCATGTCCTTTATATGTTGACAACACAAGAACTGCACACATTACTCCAGGCAAGGCCTCACGAGAGCAGAGGAGAGGGGCAGGATCATCTCCTTCAACCTGCTGATCATACTTCTTTGGTTGGGTTTTTTTGTGGTAACAAAGTTACTTGACTGTTCTGAAGCTTAAGAGCTTTCTGGGCTGCAAGCCCACACTGAAGCTGGCTCATGTTCAGTTTCTCATGGACCAACACCCCCAAGTCCTTCTCTGCAGGACTGCTCTGAATCTCTTCTCTGCCCCACCTGTACCTGGGATTGCTCTGACCCAGGTGTAGGACCTTGCACTTGGCATGGTTAAACTTCATGAGGTTGGCATCAGCCCACCTCACAAGCATGTCAAGGTCCCTCTGGATGGCATTCCTTCCCTCCAGCGTATCAACCGAACCACACAGCTTGGTGTCATCGGCAAACTTGCTGAGGGCGCACTCAATCCCACTGTCCATGTCAGGAACAAAGATGTTGAACAAGACCGGTCCCAACACCGATCCCTGAGGGACACCATTCGTCACTGGTCTCCACCCAGACATTGAGCCATTGACCACAACCCTTTGTGTGCGGCCATCCAGCCAATTCTTTATCCACCAAGTGGTCCATGTATTAAATTAATGTCTTTGATTTAGAGGATAGGATGCCGTGTGGGACAGTGTCAAACGCTTTGCACAAGTCCAGGTAGATGACATCAACTGCTCTACCCCTGTCCATCAGTTCCGTAGCCCCATCACAGAAGGCCACCAAATTGGTCAGGCAGGATTTCCCCTTAGTGAAGCCATGCTGGCTGTCACCAAGCACCTTGTTGATTTTCATGTGCCTTAGCATGCCTTCCAGGAGAATCTGCTCCAAGATTTTGCCAGGCACAGAGGTGAGACTGACTGGTCTGTAGTTCCCTGGATCACCCATTTTCCCCTTCTTGAAAATGGGGGTTATATTTCCCTTTTTCTGGTCGTCAGGAACTTCACCTGACTACCATGATTTTTCAAATATGATGGTCAGTGGCTTAGCAACTTCATTCGCCAGCTCCTTCAGGACCCATGGATAAATTGCACATAAACCATGGATAACCTCTCCTTCTTAAGTCTGTTTTATCCTTTGTTTATTTTTAAGTGCTCTGGAGGTCCAAAAATTTTGACGGAAAAAGGATAAAATCAAATTCCACACTTTACCTCACCTAAAAGTTTAGGTTTATATATTCTTAAGAAAAGACCCTTCTTTCCATCAGTCCCCAAATACTATACTTCACCAGCATGTGGAAATTCTTCCTGTACTCCAGTTTTGTTTTTTAAAAACAGCACCTGAAACTAAGCACAATGTTCCAGGTGAGAGTGGATTATCTCGCTGGATCTTACAATATACTCCCCATAACAACAGAAACAAAGCAGTTCTTTAAAAAATGCTGCCAAGTCCATTTCCTACCAAGTCGATGAACAGAACACTCTGTTTTTTAGATCTCGCCACTGAATGCTGACAGGTTTTTACACAAGTAACACAGGAAAATACAAGGGTTTGTTTTGCAAATGGTTAAGAGGTTATAACCTAGCAAAATGCATAAAATGTTCCAAATCACTAACAGACAAGGTCACACTAAACATTCTCAGTAAAAGCATTTCCCCAGATTTTCTGACCTGTTTAAGATAAAAATGAAGGGGGGGGGGGGGGGACGGGGAGAGTGAAGGTATCAGCAGTGCTTATGCAGTTCCTATGCAAGGGAGCAGACTCTTGGCTAAATCCAGAAGCAAGCTGAGCAGACTGCAGGTGATCCATTCTTCTGTCACCACCAAGTGCCACTGTAATCAGTCAGAATCACTACAGGGCCATGGGACAGAGGAAAGCAGAAGAAAGCAGACATACTTTATAGCTTTTGGTAAAAAAAAAAAAAAAAAGAAAGAAAAAACATGTTTTAAGACAATTTCATATTGAAATAGGGTGTCCTTTAGAAAATTTTTAAATAAGGTCCAGTACCTAACTGATACAAAGTAATGCCAAAGGCAATCTTAAATTTCAGAAAATACCTGATTTGGCATCCTCATTTGGAAGTCAGCTTTCATTAGCTCATAGAGAATCAACAAGTAGCTCTTTCTAAGAGGAAAAACTATAGAAAAAATTGTCTTTGTTTCTTTGGGTTTTTTTTTTCCTCCCCATAATCAGGACATCAAAAGAAATACACAATTAGATAATCAGAATCAGTGGTTTCTTCTGGAATAACAGTTCTCTCCCATATTTTACCAGGTGGCAGATTAATTTTGTGATTTGACCTTTACATCAAGCCCAGGCACAGTCAGTGCCTAATGATTAGAGTTTTCCATGCAGTTGACCACCATCATTATCACTGTTTGAGTATTTGCATTTTCTGTATGTGTCACTAAATGTCAAAGAATACTAAACAAGTCACCATGCACTAAAATGCAAAAACACCTTCCTGCAGAGATACAGTATTTTTTTCTTCTACTGTGAAACCACCGTAACTTTCAATGCAATAGGTATGAGTTATGGAAGTCTAACTTAAGGGTGGAAAGTCATGGTCTTTGCCTCCCAAATGACTCTAACATTTATATAGCAAAGACTCTCAATACACATTTTATAGGAACTCTGCTGTAGCCTGAGTGGGCATGTGTGAGCACTGGTGTATTTACACACCCTTATATCCCCACACATGCAACTCTTGTCATTATTAATGCCAGTTATTCAGCAAACTATTCAAAGCAGTTGCTGGACTGAGCTTTCCAGTTTGGAGAATAGATCATGTCACCCAGGAAATGTAATGCAAACTTTACATCCCAGCTGAAGAGTCTACCAAGTCTGGGAGCTGTCACATTCGGAAGCACTTCATCGGCATAGGGAAGCAGACCTTAAAAATGTATAGCAGGTTTCTTTCCAACCTGACAGCTGTAGCTACTGCAGCACTGTGCTGAAGGTGCTTCATTAATTCCAGTCAGGGCATGTGGGGCCAGTTGTGGTTGACTAGCCAAAAAGAACCAGCATCTGGGACAATCAGGTCCTACCAGATGAAATCAGACCAACAGTTAAGCTTACAAAGAAAGTTTTGGCTGCAATTCAAGTTTCACTGTTATTTACTTAGTAAAGAGACACTATACACAGGGTTATTTGGCATATGCAGTTTGACTGGAAGGGGGAAAAAAAAAACCCACATTTTAGTTATAAGGGCTGTATCATTAAATTTGAAAAGTAAAAAATGAGCAAGCGAAAAGGGAAAAGAATGACTGCATGTATTTGAAAAACAAACTGTCCATGCTCTCCTTACTTACCAAACTTTTGCAAAGATCACACAAATACTGAAATTTCCTTATCATTTAACATAACACTACACAAACTTCAAGTCAAGTATAAAGGAAAGCAGAAACGACCTATGACCTGTCACAGCACCCTTAAGAGCCAGAATACTGAACTAAATAAGACCAAAAAATCTAATTCAAGAAGGTATCCTGTGGTCACAGCACCACCCCCCACACCCCCCCTGCCCATCCCTGCCACTAAATCATGACAAGTTGTGAGCCAGTACTAAGAACCCATTGTGAAAGCAGAGGTTCTAGCATAAGAAAGCTGCTCAAGTGGAAAACTGATTGGAGGGGAATGAGAGGAAGGGGGAAAGTAAATAAAGCAGCATATCATATAACAGAAATTAAGAGAAAAACTGGTTTCTGTTTACCACGACATTTAGCAATGCAGAAAAGAGTATTTTGAACACTGGAGAGCGTAACTGTCAGTTATCAGTATAGCTTGGCAAACACATGTTGATCCAATAATATTTTATGCAGCTAAAAGAAATTTCAGCCATTTTGAGATAATGCCCAGTAGGACAGGTATTATGTCCTCTAATTAGAAAGCTGCTTTATTGCAGCACTGAACTAGGAACCATTTGTAAAAAAAAAAAATTAAAAAAAAAATCAACTAACACTGCTTTATCTTGTCTATAAAAGAAACACATTTTGCCTGAAAACAGAATTTCTCTTTTTGAGAAGCAGCACCTAACATGAGAAAATGGGATAAGCTTTGACATTAATGGCTAATGAATACAAATGAAAAAGAAACACTTCCACACGCATACACTTGTCTATTCATTTCAAGGCCACAGAACACAATAGGTAGAAATGAGCTTTAGAAAACACAACAAAAAGCAGACGAACATTCTACCATTATATAAATACAAAGTACTTATGTTGAGATGAAGCAGAAAGCTTGCACTGACAACTGGAAGAGTGAAGGTTTCTCCCTTACCCTTTATGTAGCCATCTACTATCAAACTTATTAAACAATCACCACGACAGGTAGCACACCCAGGACCCATGGACATCTTGAATCCAACAGGGCAAGGGTCGTAACAATTTTCAGGGGCAAAGCATCTGCCAACTTCCCACACTCCCACTGCCGCTTCCACTTCCTTTTTGGAATATCCCCTTCTCAACAAGGCCTGCACAAGATCTCAATGATACCTGTAGGTACTGAGGTGCTTAATACCTACTAAAGGTATCAAAAGAGAAGAATAATAATGAATGTTTTGCTTTGAAAAAAACCAAACAAATCCACTTTGTTTTCAGTAAATAAATATGCAATATATTCAGCATGGAAAATAAAGATATTGGAAATATTTTATCCAAGCTTGTCAACAAAGACAAAACAAGCTTCATTTTCCAAGGATACTACTTATAAAGTGTAAGACACACTAAATATTAGTCACCCAGATTCATCATGTTAGCCATCCAGAAAAAAAAAAGAAAGTAAAAACTACAGTATTTATAACTGTGCAACCTGACAGTACTTCCTTCAACATTCTGCATTAGTAAATAATTAAAAAAAAAAAAGCCAAAAGAAATTGAGTAGTTCTTAATTCAAGTTTTCCAATGGAATAATTAGTTGGGGAGTTTTTAGAGTGATCCTTTAGATGTAGCCTTCAAGATCACCATAACCATTACCTTACTTAGCCCACATTTTCAGCGATGTGATAGATAGGGAAACACCTCGAAGCTTGAAAATGACAAAGAAGGCGCTACTAAAGTGCCATATATGCATAAGGAATGACAGAAGATATAGCAGCAACTGAAAAATCACTCTGTGAAAACTCCTTGAAGTTTACTCCTGTCTGTGTTAAAAAAAGAAAGCCATATTGTTTGAATTGGGTTAATTAATGCATCTATAAAACTTCTGTTTCCAGCTTAGAAATTAAGAGCATTTGAAAAGCAAGCCATTAATAGTCTCCAGTTGTTTTTTTGTGGTTTCAGAAGCAGTAAAGACATACACAGTACACTAGCTTCTGTAAGATGTTCTTTCAAAATTCAGAAATAGAGCATTTGAAAAGAAACCTTTTATCTCTCCAGACAGCTTCCAGAACCTGGAAAACATGTACATGGAAAGGATAGAACTGAAAACTTGCTGCAATGAAGAAACAAAATAAAACAAAGCAAAACAAAACAAAATCAAACAAAATTTAAACAACCTCTCCTTTGCCCTGGACAGTTCATCTGCAGCAATGTAGGAAAATCAGTCCCTTGGACAACAGCTCTTTTATCCTGCCTAGTAAGGTAAAGATAGGAAAAGAAAACTGCTTTTTAAAATAATTCATGCTAATAGGAAGACAGTTTCTTTAGACGGTAAGGCACAGGAGCAGGGGTAGAATACCTTGATACACCAGCATGTGCATGATACACAAAAGCTGCATTTAGCATGCAGAACCTGCACTTTTCACAGGTCCCCAGCAAAGCCAAGTCTTTTGAAGTCAGAAGAACAGGATTCAAAGACAGGAGAAGGTGGAGACAGGGAAACCAGAGGAGCCAGGAAAGACTTGAGAAACTTCAGAGGGGCTGAAGCAGTTTATCCCCACTCCAATGGATCTTTTCCAGGATACCCCCCCTCTTCCCAGATTCACTTGGCTGTGGGGTTCTAACATAGCCTCCCCACTTCTCGGTTCCCAGATTGGAAGTCTCTAACCACAGCTTCGCACCACCAAATGTGGTTCAATGTATCCAAGCTGCTCAGATGCCTGAAGCCCCACTTTCCTTCCTCCCCTTCCACCTTGCTGCCCAAGACAAAATGCTTCAATCACTTCTGCCAGGCCAGTTTAGGTATCTAGATCACCAAAAAAAGAAACATACCATAACCAGTTTTATAGTGGTTTTAGTCCCTGAAGTAACTCACCATGGTGTAAGACGTACATAAAGACCTGCAGGGAACAAGATGAGAGGGAAAAAGACAGAAGAGAGATGAGATCCCACAGTTTCATGAGGCCTCCAACCATCAGCAGTTACATGAGGTCAACCATAGTACAGCAGTGTCCCATTCAAGTGCTTCTGAATGCCAGGGCCCACTCCTAATTCTTTCCCATGCCAATAGGAAAAGAAAAAAAAAAGAAAAAAAAAGAAAAAAGAATTCTTTCTGGTTCAGGGGGTATTTTTATGACATCATAAAATACAAGCACGCTCCCAAATTAATACTATTTTGAAGCTATTTGCATGTAAGGCTGGGGGGCAGAACAGGGCTCCCCAATAATCAAGTGCAAGGGATGAGCTTCACTCTGAAAAAACCCACGATCCCGATTACAGTGTTTCTCAAGCAGCAGACAGGGAAACAAGGACCACCTTACTTCTTATGTTGAGCTTGGGCAAGCTCAGCCCAGAAACCTCTTGGAGAAAGAAAGTTTCAATAAAAAACTCAAGACCTTAAAGAAAAAAAAATTAGCTTTTCTATTGCAATGCTGGAGTGATTTCTTCCTTTTTTTTTTTTTTTAAAGAAAATATTTTTCAAATTACAGCACATCTGATCAATTAATTCAACCAGCTTTATGAAGCAAATAAACTCCTACCCAGGCAACAATGCAAGTTCATCTTCACATAAAGATCAGCTAATTTTGAAGTTACTTCACTCAAAGTAAACAAGCCCTCATTCAGTACAACATTAATTAACTTTCTTTCTTCAGTTTCTTCTCTCTTCCTGCCTCTGCCGCTCTTCCCCTGTTACACGCTATAGCCCCTAGTCACCCTGCCCTCACAGCAGAATACTCAAGTACAGCTTGTTCCCCATGCCCAGTTCTTCTCTGTCCCTCTTCTGTATGCCCTGGCAGAAGAGAATGCAGTCCTTGTAAAACATGACAGGTAACCTACAACATATAATGCAAAGTAAAAACCTAGGCAGGCAGCCAACTTCATGAGAAAGCTATATGCCTCTCTCCCTGGAAAAAAAAATAATTTTTCTTTAAACATAAAAATTAACATTTTGATTAACAACATCTGAGGTTTCAAAAAGTAAAAAATAAAAGGAGATGCCTTGAAATTAGAGTTTTCTTACGATCCACAACAGACTGGCAGAAAAAAAAAAAAAAAGATGAATTTTTAGCATTTCTACCTGAACTCATAAACCACATTTTGACTTGATTAGTAACATCGTACAGTCAGAACAAGTGACACTTATCTTTTCTGTGCTGAAGTTGTGCAACATGTTATGTATTGCAGTTAAATAAACAGCCTACTTCTTTCTAGAGTAGGCAAGGCCTTAAAGCTGGTGCTAGAGTAACTTCCAATTTTCTGTGGGATAAAAGCCTAACGTCATAATCAAAGAAAAACTGTAACTTTAGCATCATTGGAGTGGACTGTTCTGTGCAACCGCAATCTCCGTTCTCTTATGCTCCTTTTATTGATGCTTCCAGAAATCAGGCTTGTGATAGCTGCATTAAAAGAAAGCCAAAGTCAGTGACATTGTTGAGGGATTCAGATTCTTGATACGAAGCATCCTGGCACTGCTAATCTTCTTAGATAGTGACTATTTCTCCAGTTCTCTACTGATCTATTTCAGTCAAATACTCTACACAAGTGGAATACATGCAGCTCGGACCTGTAACACGTCTAGCCTGTTCTACATGGCTGATGCAACTGTTAGTGCTTCTGGTAGCATTTACTGCCATAGAATAATGGTCATTTTGCTCTCTGAACATACGAGTACTGTCAAATAAGAGTAATAAAACCACAAATTCAAGATTAAAAACAAACACTGAAACTGCAAAATCTATAGGCAAGGTAAGCAAAAGCTTATAGGCTGTATAATGCCAGAAGAGTATTTTATAAAAATGTGTAAACACACAAGAAAGGCTGATAGCTCAACTGAATGATAAAAACTAAGTCATGCAAAAACCTCTGGAAAATCTTCATCCTAAATAGGATACAATCAGTACCACAAAATTGAGGTTATTTTCAAGAATTATGTCTTCTCTCCCCCACTCCCCCAAAACAAACAAAAAAGAACACACACAGAAATAAATTCTGAAGAACAGAAAGGAAGCTTTATTGGCCTTTTTTATTGTTAACGTAAGCCACTGAAGTAATTTTCATCAATCCACACATACACACTTTCTGTATCTTAAAAAAAAAAAGTCATAATACATTCCAATATCCCAAGTCTCTTTCCCTTAAAGTTTCAAAAATCTCAAGCAGAATCCAAAAATAAACTTTAACAAGAACCAGATCATAAAAGGATTCATTCCCAACACTTGAGTTTAGCATACAGATATTCCTTCTTTGTCTTCTCCACCTTCCTTATATTCTCCATGCAAATCTTCTTACCAATGGTTCTCAAAATATTGCAAGATATCCATCTGTTCTCCAGAACCTTATCTCCACAAATTCCCATTGCTAAAACTGATACCAATCAATTCCCCTCACTAGCTTTATAATAATTAAAATTAAAAGGCTTGCATTCAATCCCCACTGACAATTTCAAGTGTTTCATCTAAAGCCATGTGCTGGGATTAAGTTCATTCTCATCATGGCAGCCAGTAGGGGGCTGTGTTTTGGATTTGTGCTGGAAACACTGTGTTGATAACACAGGGATGTTTTAGCTTTTGTTGAGTTTTTATTGAGCTTTTGTTTACACAGATCCAAGGACTTTTCTGCTCCTTACGCCACCCCACCAGCAAGGAGGCTGTGAGTGCACAAGGAGCTGGGAGGGGGCACAGCCAGAACAGCTGATGTCAACTGACCAGAGGGATATTCCACATCATATGGCATCATTTTCAGCATATAAAGCTGGGGGAAGGTGGGCCTGGAGGCTGTTCCTTGGGGACTGGTTGGGCATCGGTCAGTCATGGTAAGCATCGCTTGCCTTTCTTGGGCATTATTTCTCTCTCTGTTACTCTTTCCTTTTCATTACAAATTGTTACTATTATTGTTGATATTATTCTTTTACTTCAACTATTAAATTGCTCTTAACACACAAATTTCCTCACTTTTACGCTTCCAATTCTTTTTCCCCCATCCTGCTAGGAAGTGAGTGAGCAAGAGGCTGTGTGATGCTTAGCTGCTGGCTGGGGTTAAACCACAACTAGCTATTAACTCTTAAACCAATTGTGAAAACACCCAAGTCAATCACTGTTTTCCTTAACATCAAAGGAAGTTTTTTTTTTGCCCAAGCAATAAATCTCACAAAGGACTTCACTTCAAATATACTAATCATCTTTTTATTACATCCTTTTCCTATTTTAAGTCATCAGTGAAAATTATTTAATAGGATGCAGCCTGGCATTACCCACTACCAAACTCATTCTACTTCTTCAGGGTGTTCTTAATCATTCTAAACATCTTTAAGTTCTTCTTCATTAGTCATTAAAACCAACAAAAATAATTTCTATAAAACCAAAAATTTAAAATACTGAAAATAAATTCCTGGTTCTACAGTTTCTATAGACTCTGCACTACAGGAATACCAGTAGAGACTTCCACAACACCAGGTCCCTGATTTAGGTCAGAAAGGAGTCCTGGAGTACCTCACATTTCTAGTTCCAATGTACTTTCATATCTTTAGATTTTAAATAGTGTTGAATTTCCTAGTATTTTAACATGCAATTAATTGCTGAAATTTATACTATTAGCATTGTTATTTGTTTCATCTCTAGCTGATAGAAAAATTATCAGAAACTGGGTCTCACAGATTCTTTTAAGTCTTCAAACATGCATCAATAAACATACAACCTTTTGAGTTCACAAGTCTCTTCAAGGTACTCCAGAAAACTTTAAGCACAATAACTCATGAATATAAAAAAGCAGCTTTAAGTGCAATTTCATATTATCAGAAGTCCCTTCCAGTTCAAGGCATGTCCTTACAATATTTAAACAGATACCTTATCAGCACTAAAAGTTTCCATAATGTAGTAGACCTAAATAGGTTATGTGCAAATATTCTTGAAAACGAGTCACTCTTGTACCTGAATGGTCTCATCTGGTTTAATAGAGCTTTAATAAAGCTACTTGTACATGACACAGTATGTAGGACTGGAAACCAGAATTACTTTTCCCATCCTCACAGTTGATTTTTTGCATTATTTGTCTTCAGCTGTTACAGATCCTTCCCAGATGATGGTTCATTTTAGAGGAGATGGTAGCTTTTAGATGACTTTACTCAGTCCATCACACCAGACAGATACTAAGTTTTCATAGTGACATAGCTACTTGAAAAAGTGGTCAAGAGCAGTAAAACACCCCTTCTCTGTCACATCACCAGAAGAGCTAAGAGCACTATCCATTCATTGTTTCAGGTTACAGTTTGCATTTTCTATGAAGAGCTTAGTCCACTTCCATAATGACCTAGAATGTCGTAAAATATGGAAACACGCCCACATTTTGTATCACTATTATGGTTAAGGATTTTTTTTCAATTTAACTGAAATTTTGTACATGAATCTTCAGACTGAAAAGATAGGCAGGCGTCTTAAAAAAAAAACATAACCAAACCACCAAAAAAAACCACAAACAAGCAAAAAAAAAGAAAAACACCCTAAAAAAAATATAAAACACCTCAGGCTCTTCCTGGTACCTGCAAATATAGAAGAAAGAAAAAAATCCCACCTTTTCTATCTGTTGTCTCAAACCATATGAGAATATTAACAGATTGACTTAAATGTGAACAGACAAGAACACTGATGCAAGCTGCGATTAAAAAAGAAACTACACCAAGATTCTTGATACAACCATGTCACTAGGGATTTGACATCACAGATAGAAAACAAAAGCAAGTCAAAGACCAATCCTTCTAGAAATGAAACTATTATACTGAACCTGCACATGTTATGATTGTTCTTAAATCAGAGCACCCATTCTTAACGTCTGCATTCCATCTTTGGAATTAATACAAGAGGGAGAAAGAAAAGCATTAATTGTGGAATCCTTTTTCATACTTTCTCAAAAATTTCCAGAGACAAGGTTATTTCTGGTTACATCTTTCAAGCACTGTATCACTAGGCACACAGTATTTAGAGAACATACATATTTAGCAGAATTGCATCATCATTCACTGACCACTTGACAAGTTTAGAACAGTTCATAATATAAGGAATCATTTTAATAAATCTCTAAACTGCTGTGTTATGACATACAACATTACTAGCATTACAGACGTTAAAGCATGTGTCTATTGTGCTATGTGCCAGCTAACAAAACAGACAAATAAGAAAAGGTAAAGCTCTTATATTAATGTGAATAGACAAATATTTCAAATAATGCAGTCCTCAAGAAAAAAAAAAAAAAAAGAGGTGAATTTAATTCATGGTTATTTGAATTATCATCCAGTGTAATAAAATCCTGTTTAGAATTAAATTACCTCCTTTAGGCATAAAAAAAGGATAATTATAGGCTTTCTTACTGACACAGTCTTTTGTAAATACTGAAAATGTCTTACCAACTATGATATTGTCATTTCAAAGGGTACTCATAAAAATTGTTCTAAAAGTCGTATGTAAAATAACATCAGTAACTTAAGCACATTTTTAATTGTCTCTGCATTAAGGTGGCTTCTTAAACATCATAGCGAAATAAAAACATGACAAGGAAAATCACAGGGAAAGAAAGATGCTATGCTGATAAAGAGATAAGCATTCCGAAATCTTCTCAAAGTACCAAAAAAAAAAAAAAAAAAAATTAAACAGACTGACTGACTAATCTCAGAACCTTAAATCTGGAAATGTGCATCTGCTTGACCACGTAAAAATAACTAAACCATGGAGCCAAGCAACCTTATTCCCTGTAAAAAGCAGAACCGAATATTCAGAATCTACACAGCTTCTGGTTTGTTAGATTTGAAGACAGATCTAGGTGAGAACTTTTCACACCAGTTTGGCAGGACATGTAAAGAGTATCTGGAGACAGCAAGATGAGTACAGGGCTACAAAGGCTGAAAAACACAACAAGAAGACTTCAAGATTTGGAGTCTGTTTAGACATGCCTCACTTTAATGTGCAGTAAGAACCCGAAAGCCCAAATGTTTCTGCAGGTATCAAGTCAATCTATCCAATTAGAGATGCTCAGCTATGGAAAGATAAGAGGTGAAAATGGAAGATTTATCCAGTCCAATGAAAAAGAACTCTGTAAGAGGTTCCTCCTCAGTGAGAAACAGCCTCAGGTTTAGAATAATTGGGGGCGGGGGGGGCGGGGGGGGGGGAAACCCAACATATTTTAATGCTCTCTGAATAGAAGAGCTTGCAGGATTATGGGATTGTTCTATTGTTGTTTTAAAGCTGATTCCAAAAGGTACAGATATGGCTATTCACATACAGTTTTTAAAGGAATACATCTGAACAACAATAATGATGGCAGTGCAAAACACAAGCAGAAAACTAAAGATACGATCCAGGTATGATAAATTTATCTACCACTTTCCACAAGTTAGCATCATTGTTAAGGACAGGTCCAAGTCCTGCTGGTATCCTTCTGTTTGTTATACAGGGCTAACTCCCCACTAATTTTAACGAGGCGGTGCAGATTTCCACTTTTCAGCCCCATACTGCAGCCCTGGTTTTGGGTAGGATTCCTTTCTGGTGACAAGTGGTTTGCATGAGCTCAGAACTTCTCCCACAAAGTTAACTGTGTGACAGAGATGTCCAACCTACCCTTACCAGTATTGCCACAGCTTACAGACTGATGGCCACTCATGTGGACAGTCATGTTATTTTTTGGCTAACGTTATTTGGCACAGTTACAGGAGCTGTACATCCCAACTCTCAAGGGTCACTACCCCACTCAGTCACATTCAGGTGGTATCTAGACAAAGCATCTTTCCATATTAAAGTTTTATAACCTGCTATGAAAGCTTTGAAATAAGACTGACATCTGTAGACATCATGAGAACAGCCATTCCCAATAAACAGATTTTCTAACTAAAAATATATTCTATGATACAGGCTTAAACTGTTGCTAACCTCCATTCTTTATTCTGACCTACTGTTTCATAGTTCATCTGTCCAGTATAGCCTAGAAACTTGGCACTGTGCCCTTTACACAGATTTACCTTGATCTGAAAACACTCCGTTTCATATTCAGCACTTCCTCCACTCTGGATACCTACACTCATATTACCACTTCATACCTGTGCTCATTCTCCTTTTTCTCCAAGCAGCTGTTAAAAGCAGTTAGGAAAGAGTATCAGGCAAGAGAGACTTCTGATCCAACCTAATCTGGCAGGTTTCATGTGCACCTTATCTATTGTACTAATTCTCCCTTCCAAATTACAGACACTACCACATGCCACACAGCAGCCCACGCTACAGAAATATTCACCTGCCTTCTACAGCTTCACATCGGAGTACTGATCGGTTAAGCATGGTTTGTCAATCATTCCTATACTTGGAAATTCACTACAAGAAAAGGGTTGTTTGTTGTTTTTTCCTTCTCCAGAGAATGAGGCCACAATATTTATACCAAAACAATTATATCAGACCTTACTAGGTTGGTGAATTTCCAAAAGGGGGTTGGGACAGAGGCTACACCAGTGAAAGTGCAACCAGTATTACTATACAATATATTTGTTTTCAGTGTCAGATGGGTATCTCCAATCTTTAGAAATCAACACAACCCTTACCATGCAGCATCTATATCTGATGCATAGTGACCTACAAAGGCAAAGAAAGAAAAAGATTACCATAGATCACATCTGTCATAAAACTAGTCTAGTGTTTTCTCTCATTTCTGCACACATCCCATTTCCAGATTATGCCCATATTCCCCAGTCACCCAGCAACTGTGGAAAACAGCTGAAGCTGCTGCATAAGTGAGTCTCTAAAAGACCCTACACACACAGGTATCACATAAAAAAGCTGCACAGATAATTAAAACATAAGAATGTTTTACATATGCTATGTAGAATTTTATATCCGGTAGCCACCTTCTAAAACTTTATACCCCATCTTAAGTTTATCCTAGATAAAAGCTCTTATACATTAATTGATCAAGGCAAAATTTAAATTCTCACCATATCAGTTAAAATGATACAGTGACTTTAAGAAGTATCCTTTTAAGTAGCCATGCATAACAGAGTTTATTTGTGCCACTGCTTGCAGAATCAAGGCTGCAGACTACAAATGTAATAGCAACTTGCAACCTAAAATGAGATCTGAATGCACAACAAAGTAAAATTAGGAGGGGAAAATATATATATATATACATAAAGAAGCCATAAAAAGTTCAGTACCAGCCAAGTCCAAAACATCTTTCTGTAGATAATGTGCCTGTGAGATCACACTCCCACTTAAATACTGCTTACCACCTCACTCTTTCTTTCAGGAAGGCCTTCTTTCTAACAGCAGAGAAGGAACCGGCATTTTCAGGCAAACTGGTTTTCAACCCAAACACAGAGTGATTAAAAATGGGGTATACATTAGAACCTGCCTGCTCCATGAAGCTCTCATAAAATTGGAACAGATACCTAGCTGTTACCAAGGAAACAGCAAGTAAAGTCCTATGTAAACTATTAGGTCTTTTAACCAGAAAATTAGGAACAATAAAAGGGCTCAGTACAGAAATGATTTACTGCCATCTACAAGACAAACTCAGTCCCTAAGTACTTTGCATCCTTTAATCAAGTGAAGCCAGATACAAGCTTTGAAACTTGGGATTTCAGAAAGAACTTCCAGGTTCTTCTGGAGAAAGACTATGATCTGCTTTTAGTTAAACAGAAATCTACAGCAGTGTCTTCAAGTACACAGAAAGCTACAGAATTTATACACACTAACAAAGACCAAAACCTACACCATATACATGTGTGTAAAAACTGCCATGTACCTTACACAGTAACATTTCTAAGCAGCACATCCCTTTCTCTCCCTTTGATTCTAGCTCAAACGAGACACAAAGATCTGGGACCTTTCCTAAAACACTGTTTCCAAATAGAAGCAGCCAAGTAATTCAGTTACCTGGAAATTAATATCATTCTACATGACCTATTCCTTATCTGTATGAGCATATTTTTCTTCTTGTCAAAGTTTCCCCTGTACTTACTGCTGCTGCAGCTCTAGTGGTATCGGCCGGTGAGAAGACCCAAGGAAAACCAAGCAAGCTGTTAGTGTTGTAGCTGTCACATGGTGTAAAATTGCTGTGAGCAGGATGAGACAATGATGTGCTTGAATGATAGCAGCTGTTCTGCACTGGCATCGCCATGAGCAGAGCTGTAATCACAGCCAGGTGCAATGGTGGGAATTTGGGGGGATAAAGGCCACGCCTGCACCTGTGGCACTCCGTAAGTTCTGTAACAAATGATGTATTTGTTTTTTAAAGCTCATCTGTCATTTTGACAAGCTCCCTACCTGAGCACCACTGGAGCAAGCCAGCTTTTGTATTTCCTTGACCAGGCCTCTCTCCCTTTTGTACAGCACCCAATTTCAGACTCATATGTGCTTCATGAACAGAAAAGGATACGGTAACTATGGTGTAGGAAACACTGAATCATAAGAATTTGAAACACTTCTAGTTACTGTGATCAAAGCTAAATCCTTTAGGAAGATTACCCGCACCAGAACCCCTAAAAAATCCTGAGACTCGAATACTTTTATACTGCATACTTTCGAGATAAAGCACGATTTCCCCGTTACTGAGAGGGGCTTCCTCCAGTCACATTTACCTATAGTGAGCACACGTTAAACGAGGGCTGCTGTGCCTCTTGATCCATCTATGCAGCTTCAGGCCTGGCCACCAGCTGCAAATGCAACAGTCTATGGAGAAAGACCTCAACCCCGAGGCCATTAAAAGGCATATTTATTCGGAAAGCAAGAACAATCCTAATCAACCGCTCATTTACACAACGAGAAGTACACGCCTTACAAGCAGGACGTAAGGGACGCTAAACCCACTCGCACCCCAGCGCCCATCACTGCGTGGAAAGGCAGAGAGGCACCGCTCAGATTATGGGTACGATTTCACCGTCCGAGACAGCACGTACGGCGGGAGGGAAGCGGAGGGTGCGGGCGAGCCCCTTCACCAGCGGCAAGGCACTGTCAGCCGGTGCCCCGGTTCCTCAGAAGTTCGACCCCCTCCCCGGCAAATGACAGTTATCCTCTCCGCACCAGCTGAGGCGACGCGACCACCCCACCTCAAACCACTACCATTCCCCCCCCCCCCCATGCCTCCCCGATTCCTGCTCCCGTCGCCTCTTTTGCATTCTCAGAACCGCTCCCGTCACCCCTTTACGCCCTTGTTTCAAGGCGGGCACTGCTCTCACCCAACTGCGGCCGCACCGCGGCAAGAAGCGACAGCCGCGGGACCCGCACGTTTATCCCACAGGAAGGGAGAGAGCAAGCAACCACTCGGAGCGGCCCCGGCAGCGCCGAGGCAGCGACAGCCCACTGCCCCACCTCGACCCCGAGCCCCGTTGCCCAGGAAGTTGAGCGCGGTTCGGTCGCTCCCCACACCGGGCAACCCAACCCCCTTTCCGCCGGGCAGGGGCAGCGCCCGGAGCCGCGGGACGCCTGCCGGCCGCTAAGCAGCAGCAGCAGCAGCAGCAGCGGCGGCGGCAAACACCTACCCGGAGAGCTTCCCAATCTTCACAAAGCTAAACACATCCATCCATGCAGCCGGCTAGCTCTGCTCGTCACACTCATTCACTCCAGCAGCGGCGACGATAGAAGCAGTTCCATGCCGGGAGAACGTTGCGTCCAGCGGCAGCAACAGCCCTTGCAACGGCAGGAGCCGGCGGAGGCAGAGGCTGCTACCCCCCTCCGGCTGGGAGCTGGGCGTGCAGCATCTCGCAGGAGCAGCACTCATCAGCGCGCAGCCCTCCCCCTCTGCTCCCCCCTCCCCGCCGCCCCGCTCGCTGCCGCCTTGCCCCCTCCCTGGTGTAACTCAAGGAACCAGGAGGGAGAAGGAGGCTGCCGGTCAGGAGGGCTGCCCTCCGCAACGCTCCGGGAAGCTGCTGAGCGGGAGGCGGCAGCGCTCCGCCGCCCGCTGCCTCGTTGCAGTATCCCCAGAGAAGGAAGGCGGCGGGGACTGGGGGGGGAGGGTTAGGAAGGCGGAGGGTGCAGCAGGGAGAGTTTCTCCTCTCGCCGGCAATGTCTCCCCCTCCTGAGGGGGAGCGCAGGGCGCAGGCAGCGGCGGACCTGGCGAGCGCCGCCCGCTGGATCCAGCCCGAGGCCACCGAGAGCGGGACGGGATCTGACTGCCCTCCCTCCGTCGCGGGACTCCCGCAGGTCCTCCGCAGCGGCGGCGGCAGGGACGAAGGGCAGGGGGTCGGGCATTGAGCGGGTGCCCTCTTCTGGCTTGCCGGGCAAGGAGAGGCACGGCTGGGAGAGGGGACGGGCAGCCCCGGTGTGGGAGACGCGGCTACTCCCCAGCCGGGGAGCAGCACCCTGAGCGCTCCAGGAAGAGCGCAGCCCAGGGTCCTCCTCCGAAGCAAATCTGGAGAAAGCAAAGGCGTCTTCGCCCCGCTCCCGGCGATCTCCCCTTAGCGATCGCACTTGGCCGTGCTTCCCTCCCGGGTGGAAGGGGCTGTTGGCCTTCAGGCCTTGCATTGGGTGCTCACCACCCACCCGCGGTGGACAGCTGATGGGCAGAGCTCGAGTCCACCGCCTGGCGGTAGTACCACCCTGGGACCTCTCTACCCGTGCCAGAAAAAAGACTTGGAGGAACGGAGCCCTCGTTGTGATGGAAACATGGTAAGGCTGGTTTGTGGCAACTAATTAAAATCAAGCATTGTTCATATCACGTCTTGTAGAAAAACAACACGTCCGGATGTCTTGATGCAAGAACAGTAGAGACACGCTGCCTTATGCTTTTGCCCTGCATTAGGCTTCAAAAAAGACACTGGAGTTTAGCTCTCTGTAAGCTTCCTGTAAATAAAAAAGTTAGGTAAAATTCAAATATATCTTCCCACAAGCTCTACATTGTGATACAATAATTCTCAGCATGGGAATGGCTTTTCTCCACTTCAGTGTTTATATTTGCTCCCTGAATAGACTAGTACACTCTTTACTTCCTGCCTTTACAGAGTTTTGGTCTCCTCTGCAAGCTTGCACCTGCACTCTCCTACCAACCAAGAACTTCAGAAGTTAAGTAGAGCCCAACATGCAGCTTCCAGCAGCCAGATGAAAACAATGCACGTTTTTAATATTAAAACTTGTGTTGATAAGAGAACAAAAAGAACAGACAGTATGAACAGTCACTGTGAATTGGGTTTCAAACTATTATTTAAAACAATAACAACGGAAAATGCTTGATCATCTATTTACACTGGAAGAACATTGAACCGCCAACTAAAAAAACTTGCTGGCCTACAATGGAAGTAACCGGTTTGGGCGTATTCTGAAATGCCATATGAAGTATTTTATGCTAGTGCATCAAAATACTTGTGTGGTTCTCCCATGTAACTATATTTATTTATTGTTACACCAGTTTTTCATAAAAGGCAGAACCTGTGCCTGTCATTCACGCTGCTCTATTGATTGCTAAAAGTTACAAAGATAACACAGTTTCAGCTGGTTAAAAATTGATTTATTTATAAAACTGTCATTATTTATTTATAAACTGAGGAGATAGGCCAAGATCTTACGAAGCTAACTGAAGCTGATGGAATGATATACCAGCTATAAAATTAAGCACATATGCTCTGTATCAAACGAGCTTCCTGTCTTGAGCACTTCATGCTCCAAGGCTTGTCACATAAAGGTACCTTAAAGTGGGGAGAGGCAGAGAAGTGAAGTTCTGAGGGGTCACTAGATTTTCTGTGGTTTCAGGGTCTTTAGGTGGAAAAGCAAATGGGATCCTATGGTACGTTGACTGGAGCATTTCCAATAGAGACAGGCAGAAAAGCAGAAAGCATAAGATCTGATCAGAAGTGCCATACTCAGCTTGTTCAAAAAGTACATTTGAGATAAAGGACAGCAGGTGCAGGAGAATGCTGAAAGAGTATTAAAGGTAGTGAAGAGCTGATCTTATGAGTGGCTATTTGCTCTTGCTAGCAAAACAAAGACCAAGAGGTAAAAAAGATTTTTTTATAAATACATCACTATGGTAAACATAGGGTGTTTCCAAAATGTTCAGGCTTTATGGAAATTTATTAAAATTTGAAACAAAGATTAAATTATCTTCTCTCTTTTTTTTTTTTTTTTTTTACATTCCAAACAGATGTATGTAGCATTGCTATATTTATAGCTACTTTTATATTTTTGTTTTCCTAGGCAAAAGCTCTTGCGACAGTACATATTTTCCAGAAAGGCTGTGAAGATAGTGTTGGAATAGCTAACATCTTGGAGGTCCATTAACACTAGTATCACAGTAGTCATATTTCCAGAGGTGCAGACATGAACAGAGAACCTGGACAAATGTGCTTCTTCCAACTGTGCTGAGTCCTAATATCGTTTTGCAGCTCTGCTATGGCGAGGAGACTGGGGTATGAGACTGAGTGCTTCAGTTCATGGTTCTCTGGGTTTTGATGTCATAGCAACTGAATATAAAACTACACCAGGGCCATAGGAGAAGATTAAAATTTGCCTACCCAAAGCAGCAAGTGGTGGGCATTGCTCTATTTCAAGAGTAAATGTTGATATATATAGTTAGGACTGGCTTTGAATCTGTCACCTACACTCTGAAAACGTATTTTCGTATTATATTTTCATTTGCAGGAGTATCAACTATACAGTGTCATGACTGAACTCTTGCACATACATTTATACCTTTTAGTTGCTACAGTGAATTCTTCTCACTAATTACCAGAAGTTAGGGATCCAACTGCAGCCAGTCATACCCTAAGTCTGTGGCTGACAGGCACATAGCACTCAAAAATAGTCCTCTTAGAAAAAGTGACATAACTTGCTTTCTGCAGGTGCTTTAGTTTCTCTGTCCATCCCAGTTGAGAGGAAGCCCAGATGCCTGCCTTTCACTACAGAACTGTTTTCCAGACGTCTAAAGTTAGGTGAAATAAAGCCTGTTTGAAGGTGACAAAGGTGCATGTAAATGCTGAATAAGGACAGACAGCCAAAGACAGGAAAACAACATGTATTTAATATCTCAGTAGCAAACAATTATTGAACATGAAGTTCTTAATCTTAAAGCAGGAGTCTGACATCAATTCCTGGCTGAATTCTTTGCTCGCTGTTTTTAGAATGGCATGGTAAATAGCGCTTTTTGAGGATACTTTGTTACCATGTACTTTTACATTTTGTCCAAAGTAATCCAATTACGACACATAATACTAATGTTTCATGTAATCATAGATATCCTAGTGTAGACTGTGTGACAGTAAAAGCCTTAATTTCATATAGTATGGCAGTTTCATATGCATTTATGGAAAAGGGAGTCTTTGTCTTGTTTTATAACGTTCCTTGTTCTAAAGGAAATGGCACACATGTAATGCACGTAGGAATGTTATGCCATCTTAACTTTAAAAACAATTAAGTCACTGTAAGGACTTAATTTTTTTAATACCCTAATTGTTTTGGTCCCAGGGAAACTGCTGTGAAGATGCAATTTAAATATCTTTATGAATGAAGAAACATTTCTTTTTATTCCTGGGTTTTAGAGTCTTTCATTTTTCCTTCTAAGTCATCAAATATTCACTGAAAGAATATGATTTGGGGTTCCCTGGATACCACACACTACAGACTTTTACCTGGACCAGTATAATACCTGTTATGTTACTTACAAGATGGGTAGGACTTGATCCTAGATAATTTAAATGAAGACAGGTAGAAACCTAAACCAAAGACTTAACATGAAACCCCTGGAAATGGCCAAGGTCTAGTTTTCATTTTAATACATTTGGAGGTCTCACAAGTTTTCCTCTCAACATAAGTTTTAAAACCATCTCTATACACTAGTGGGTTTTTTTAAGGCTAGTCAATAGTTTTTAATGATTTAGGATCTTAAAAAGACACTTAAAAGTGCTGTATCTCACTTTCAAAATGGTTTTGAATTCACCTCCCAAAAAAAAACAGCTGAAGGTATCATCATTTTTCTCCAGTGCTTGATGATATTACTCATATCCAAATGGCAACAATGTTTAGAGGAACATGATAAAAGAATCCGTTGAGTAATGAGGTGTTAATGCATAGCTGGTGATGCAAAGTTTCAAAGGAAGATATTTTGTCATTGTGATTCTGCTTCGATGAATAAGACAATACTAACACATTGTTTATTTTAAAATAAACTGGTCTTTATAAAAAAAGATTCACTTTTCTATAATGGATATGTATAAAATATTCAAAGCAAAATATGGAAAGAGCGGAATTATCTACAGTGTCTCTTTTAATGGCAAAAGACCCAATTCAATAAAATCTTTAAAACATGTTTATAAGAGCAGCCCTATTCATGGCACCACTTAGTCTAAAATGTAACTTGAGACAACTGCAAAGTTAAGCATGTGTTTAAGTGTTGCTTGAATAAATATGATTTCACAAATCATAAGAAAAGATATAAAGATGAATAAAAAAATGTGAAATGGTAGCATGCAAGTAAGTGGACTTGAAATTTATTTATAGTAAAGAAAAAACACCAAAGAAAAAATAAAACCTCATCCACTCTTTCTCAAGGCAAATCTGAATTCTGCCATCAAGTGTCTTTTTTTTTTTTTTTTACTTTAACTGAAATAGTCTGCAGATTGAAAATTTAGTGGCAAATTTAAAGAAAATTGCCAAGATATGCCTTTAAAATTAATACAATACAAAACCATCGGGACTAATGATGAAGTCTTCCAAATATTACCTACTGTGTTATTCAGCTGTGATTATAATGATCAGATTTCTGGTGAATATTTAAAAATCAGAAGCATAATCTATTTTTTATTAAAACACCGTTGAAACAAACCAAGGACAAGATGGATATATGAGAAACATACTGGGGTGGGAAGCTTTTATTTTTGTTTGTAGTCTGAAGTTTAAAATCTTCATAAATATTTTTTTAATTATTATTATTTGCCAGTGCCAGAATATGATTTCAGCTATAGCTTGTAAATTTGCCAGCGTGTCTGGATATGAACACAAAGTATTTCTTTTTTTTTTTCCCCTGTCAACATAGGACATCACTGTGAAACTCAAGAAACATTGTAATCTTTTGTTCTGCATGAATTTTCCTGGGAAATATCTGCAACCATCTGAGCTGATGGGGAAAAAAAACAACTTCATAAGAGCAAAATAGCTTACAGTCAGAGGAGAAAAAAAAGGCAAATTTTCACAATGACTAGAAACTTCACAGACGCAGTGTTTTTATCTGGGTGCCAAAACCTAGTTTTCTCAGTCCATATTTAGGCATTTGCAGATAGGTGGCCTACTTCTCAGTAACACTAAACATTCACAAATAAAAAAGGAATTGCTAGTTACTTCTAAAAACCAAGCAGTTTATACCAAGTTGCCTGAGTATCCTGAAAGACAAATTTCAGCATTTAGTTTTGAAATTTTCAGCCTATGTTTTTAGAGTTCACACCATATTTTATCCACTAAAATGTGTTCTTCTGATCTTAATTGCAAGCTTAATAAATCTAGACTCATGACTTTTATGTGACGTTTCAAGCACTGGGTAATTACTGCTAGTTTAGGTGGGTTATAGCGCTCTGAAGCAGCTATTCTTGACCATAGCGCCAACAGAACTTCCCGTCTGTGTGGATCAGTGTTTGCTCCCAGTGTAACTGTGTATTCAGGGTGTGTACAGGCAAGTATATCATGTGGCTTGCATTAAGAATGCTGTTTCATTCCAGATAGAAGAAAAGATGGCAAATCTGTCTGTAGAGTAAAATATAGTAAGGTAGTTATTTGTTGAGCGTACTGAGTAACATGATAAGAAGTCTTCCATGCTCAAGGCACTTCTGTTTATTCATGTGACCACTGGTGAAAACCTTTGGGGTTTTTGTTCAGAACATGTAGTGTTTCTAGAATAGAAATTAAGTCCAAGATGTGGCTTGACAACAGTACTGGAAAAGAATTTTTGTGGGAATCTGGTATATGGGAAGCTGAAAGGGACAGTAAGATGCCATCAATTTCACAGAATTTTCATAAGAAAGCGTGTGCAATTTTTAGAAACACACTGCAGTCAATAAGAGGTATTCTGTACATACAATGCAATTAGGAAACTATTTATGTCCACATGGTACAAGCCTAATGCTTTTGGTTAGGAGGAAACAGAAAACTAGTCTTTTAATACCCATGAAGGCAAGTGGCTTACTGCACGGCTGAGTAATCTGCATGTGAAGACACTTATGCCATGTTTTCTGTTAACATAAATCAGTTTGCCTGGATCATTAAGAAACTTTGACTAGAGTGTTTCACACCTGTACTCTCTTCTTCAGCTACCAGTTCCAATCTAAATGAAATTTAAGGACCTGTATTGTCTTCATCCTCATTATCTCAGACCTGTCTTGCCTTTACCCCTTTGCAGCACACCACATCCTGAAGTTGGAAGCAAGGACGTCAGCTGCAGAACATTCCCCTGGGAAGGACATTTCAGTCTACATCATGCACCTTAATCACACAAGTGGACATGCACACCTTCTGGAGTCAAAAGGGTGTCAAAGAGCCAATGCACAGCATAAGAACCATCAGTCTGTGCAGATCAGCTTACAGGGTAGAGGCATGTTAGAGCACAATGCGAGATCACTTTCTTTGTGCTCCCTAGTAGAAACAGTCTTTAGAATTCACTGACATTTAATCATCCGCCTCATATCACTCCTTTTCAGAGTAGCTATTTTGGTGCTGTGTGGGGGTTGTCACAGAAATGGTTGCCTAATTCTAATCTATATTTTGTGATGTGCACACAGATCTTCTACTGATAAGCATTTTACATCCGAATGCAGTAATAAAGGAATTAAAAGTTATTCTGTTTCATGAAATAGCAGTGACATACTTACCAGATATTCCTTGCTCTTGCAAAAAGAAACCTAGCACAGGTTCCACAAAGCTATGGAAAAATGATAGTACATCAATACACGCTCCCCCTGCCTGCCTTATCTCCTTATTTTCAGTAATTAACAGGTGAATGGGTTTTCAGTAGGGTCCAAGACATCAGGACTTGCTCCATGTAAATGGCAGGGACTGGTATTTTCAAATCACTGCTGGCCTCATAAAATGGCTGAGATTCACAACTGTTTTGAAGCTTAGCAGTCAGAAAAAGTATCAGTGAAACTGCCAGGAAGCTTGCAGCAAGGAACACAGATCTAAATATGATTTTTCCTTTTTCTTGCAGAGAAGCCGTAAGGAAGGAGGTGTGGAAAGAGGCTGCTCACTTTATTTTCCCTGAAATACATGTGGCTGTAGTTTTGAATCAATCCAAGAAGTGTTTTAAGATGACATAAATGTCCTATTAAAGGCTTCTTGTGTTTCTCTGCTGAGATCATTGCAACTATATGTTTACAATACAAAACAGCTTTACAGCTTTTCTTTTTTTTTTTACTTCTGGATGAGTCCTTCAAAGTTAGGTCAGTGCATGTCTGCACTAGGCTCAGAAACAAAAGTTTTGTCTGAATGCAAACGAAAGCCTAAAAACTTTGGTTTTTAAAAGGGAGATAAAAGAAGACATAAAGAGAAATTAATTTTTCTACAGTTCTTTCAAGTCCAGTGTGCTTTGAAGGGTAGTCCACGATCGCAGCTAACTTAACAACTTGCTGAATAGCAGCAAATTCTGCTTTGTCTGCTCTAGTTCTCAGGAACTAGAAGGGGAGAATTCCCTTTACCTCCAAAGCATGTTGGGCTGCTCTCTCATCCTCACTGTAATCTTTCAAGCCATGCATGAGCTCCAGCCCCCCTGCTATAGCTTTCTTGCTCATTCCATCCTGCTGTCTCACGAGCCTTCTATTTTAGCCTTAAGGAAGGGAACATCTCCGCTTCCTCCAAGAGGTCCTTTTTCTTATAAAGAGCACAACACATGCTTGGGAGAAATAAATCAGATGCCTGTGAAATTCTCTACCACAGGCTTTGAGTACCCAGTGTCACAGTTTAAGACTGCCTGAAGAAACACATATAGAAAAAGATGTGCAACACCTGGCTTAACACTGCCTCATGATTAACTTAGTTTAGTGTAGTTTGAAAATGTGTCAGAAGATTGGGGGTTTTAAAACATGCAAAATTAAAAAAATATATGTAGTTGTATTGAACCATCCACTTAAGTAATTATTCTGGTTATTCGTCATGCCAACTCAGTATTGCTGGCCATCAGGCCCCATTTCTCTTATGTCTCTGCCAGATAAATGGCTAAATTGTCAAAAACCCATTGCAGTGTGAAGATGAATTAGAATCACACAGTAGGGTTCATAACCCACATCAACTTCCTGCCTAAAATGTTTGCCCCCTATTTGTGCAGAACAAACTCTACTTACCTGAAAGTCACCTTACAACTATAGTTCTCTCCAGGTCCCTACAAAGTCAGTGGAGACTGCAAGCATTTCCTGAGGGCAATTCTGTTCATCTAAGCTGTTTGAGTTGAGGTTGTTTGCTTGCATTGTTTTGTTGTTTTGGGTTGTTGGGATATTTTGAGTGGGAGTGGAATAGTTATGGGCCTTCATCTCTTCAGCACTGGTAGTGCTCCTAAGTTGGGTGTCTCAGGCAGTGTCTGTGGTCAGGTAAGCTTGCACCATTCATCAGTTTGACGAGAGTTAGCTGAAGAGTAAAAGTTGAGGAACAGAGGACTACAGTCTTGTAAGCTGTATTAAGAGACGTACTGTTATACCCAATACAGGCCCTTCCACAGCTGAATTCCCACTCAGCTGTCGGTGCAAGTCATCTTGTACAGTTTTACCCTCATTCCTCAGTACGCATTGATTCCAAATCTCTTGATACTTGCTCAATATTGGACTTTGTTCTGGCTTCCTCTGTCAATGTTGTACCCATTTGGGTCCAGTTCTCTTTGGATTGATACATTTTCCTTCACTTCTTAATTCTTTATTTTTAGTATTAAAATATTTGCAACCCAGTTTGCAAAGGAGATAAAGTGTACAGTAGTAATAAGACATTTGATGTCTAGGTGTAGAATGGTTGTCACTGAATTCCAATCCAAGTGTCTTGCCTTATTTGAATGGAGATAAAGTTTTAAACTGAAAGCTAAATACAGATGAAAGAAGAAAGAGCTCCTAAGGAGTTCCGGCAAGTTTATTCAGGTTATTACTTACATTGTAACTTACGGAGCATGGAAGGAGTATCTGGTCAAAAGACTGCAGAGATTGCCAAGATTTCTGACTTGAATTTATGATCCAGTGGTCTGACACAGGCAAAATATCCAACAAAATCAAACAAGAAATACGTGTGATTGAAAACTTGCAATAAAGGAAACCTAGGCACAAACCATTCACCCACATTATTTTTGTCTGTACACTGCAGCATGCAGATCTTATCGGTTCAAACTTTCAGAAATTATGAATCAGAGCCAAAAACATCATAAGACTGACTTTAAAACAAAAGGTTTAAAAGTTGTACATTCTAATTTATTTCCCTTCTGGTCTCTAACCTATTATAGAGCCCTCAGTTAATGCTTTCAGGGTTTCATCTGCAAGCCTGAAGGCTCCACACTTACATTTAGTAATACCAGAGCTTTTAGGCAATCACATTTATCAAGAAGTTAAAGTTGTAATAAAAAAAAAACCACGAAATATTACAAGATTAAAAATAAACAAGAAAGCTGGCAGCCTTGGATACAGTAATTTGGGAAACTGTATTTTAAACAACTTTATAAATGTAGGATAACTCTCAGAATGCTTTCAGGTTAAAGAAATACTGCTCTTATTCCCTTTACGTACTTAGGAAACAAAGTGGGTGAGTTTTCTAATATCTACCAGCTAGTCTTCTAGATGAATACATACAAAATGTGAGGAAGTAAAAAACTTATTGCCTAAATATCTATTATGAGCTCAACTAAATCCACCTTATGCATCTAGTACAAATTTCTGTTCACTCATCTATCTCTTCTTACTACAGTAAATTGGTTTCTTGGACAACTGTCCTTTCATTACTTTATTACGTTACTACTGCATGTTGGTTAAAGCACTATCCTATTCAATACTTCTATGCAAACTAATATTTTGCCAGTGCTACAAGTGAGAAAGTTCCTCCACAGAATAGCAGCAGAAGCTTATCAGGCGCTAATCTTAAGTTGCTACGAGAAATTTCATCACCACATTACATTGATCTTATCAGGAAACAGGGACTGGGGGGGAGAGGAGGGAGTGAAGATTCTTGTAGTAGCACTGCTAATACCTCTGCTTCAAAAGCAGAGAAACTGGGGGGCCCTGGACAATTAGCAATTGGTGTGCTGGATTAGACTACAGATCTAGTATCTTCTCTCTGGCATTCTAATGTTACATTTCAAAGGAATCCCATAACAACAAGTGGGAGATAGTCTGTGCACACAAAAAAAAAGACATTTATGCTAGTCTCATCCCTGTACCTGAACAACTTAAAGCTTAAAGCACAAGGCTTAATATCCATTGCCAATTATGTATTGCACTTAATTGTGATTCTGTATAATCTTGATTCTCTTGTAACTAAAAGAATCAATGGCAGCAAAGTTTGTTCATTAAAATTTTTTTTTAATGTCAAAAATAACACTTTGAATTTAATTTAGGAACAGACTTTTTACAAAAGAGTGCACAGTGCAAAGGTGGTGTCACACTCTACCGAAATCCATCTACAGAAAGAAGAGGATGACCATGCTTCCCAAGTGGAGGCTTCTAGGTAGTAAACAAGAGTATTAGCTGTGAGATGTTTATATTGGTCTAATCTGATGAAGAGGTAATAAAGCTGGGGTAACTTTAATGTTACTTTCATATCATGTTCAGTTCATACATCCAAGTACATGCTGTACACCCAGATTCACCCGACTCTGCACTTTCCACTAGAAACACCATCTACAAACCTCTACTGTCCTCTGCTACTGATTGATCTTCTGCAATTTTTGTTTGGCTGCTGGATAATGAAATCCATAAGGTAGAGAAGCAGATGCAGATTCTATTATTAGCAGCCTGCCAATATCTTTTCTCTATCTTTTGAAATAAATGTGGTGCACACATACATAAATTCTCACTGCAATCCCAATTTTGGCCCACTCAGTAGGAAAACTGAAAGATTTTAATACCATTTATATAAGAGTCATTAACCCTTAACCATTATTGGCAGTGGTGCCAATACAGCTCAAAACACTCATGACCTCTTAGGTGAAAAGGAGTAATCACCAAGCTGAGCTCCACAGTGTCCTACACGAAAGAATCACTGGGGCAGAAGAACAACTGATCATATTTTTGGTTTGGATCTACTCCCACAAAGTGGAAAAATGAATGACTAGTATTTGCTAACAAGGATTTAAGGCAGAAGTAAGGTATGAAGTTCAACCACAATACAGATAGATATAGTCAATACAGACAATGTGATCCAAAGGCACAAATAACTGTGGTTTTTTGTTTATGCAGCATTTTAGAGAAATTCAGAGAACAAGGTGGAGAAAGAAGTATATTATTTTCAGAGAATTTTAAAAGATGTATACTATAATACTGCTCTCTATAGTATGGTTGCTTAGCTACAACAGAGTCCTTGGCATGACAGGGAAAACAAAATAGTATTTGTACAAGTATAAAGACCTCCAAAATCAGGGTAATGCAGGCATGTAGTCTGATATCTTGCAATTTACTGGAACTAGACACAAACAATTTACACAAATTTGCATCCTATTTGAGATACAGTACCTGTTTCTAATTCTAAATTATTCATATCTATTTATAAGCAATAGCTATGCAGGGTTTGGAATCTGTCAGAAATTTTAGGCCACTGAGGTGGACAGAAAATCAGCAATTCAAGGAAGCAATAAGAAACAGATTTTCCATATTTGCTTTATTAGTTATGGTAGTCTTTGAGGTACTGAGAATGTTGTAGTATAACACTTAACACAATGGGAAGGGTATAGGTAGTCCAGTACAGTTTTTAAAAAAGAAGAAAAATTACGCTATTATTCTATATTTTGGGACTCCAGTAATTCAGGATGCAGACTTTATGAGCTTATATACAGTATAAATTAATTGCATGTCTGATGCATACAAAGTTCATCAACAGAAACACACGCTGCCATTGCGCTATGCAGACATCCTTGACATATATATAAACCTTCCAGTTTGCAATTTAACTTCAAAATACACCTTCTTTGTGAAATAACAAAAGTGAAAGCATTCAGGAAAATGAGAATTCACTCCTTTTATCACCCTGATTATTGAATTGTTCCGTAACTTGCAAGAATAAAAATAACACCTTTGAGCTGAAGGATCCAAATCAGTTTGCGCTCTGAAACACCTAGCCTGGATTTCAAACATCGCAGGTAATCTTCTGGAGCTCATTTGTTCCAGAAGCAGTGAACTGGTAATTACATGCCAATTTAAGGATAGAGGTAGCTATTATTAAAGCTATATGTCACCAGTACAGAGACAAAGAAATCCAGATTTCTATATCAGTTGATAAAGAGTTTCTCCATTCACTCCTGTGTTACAATTTATATTTTGATGCTAGCATAATTTATATGAAAGATGCTTCATTTTGACATTGTAATAAGATCTCTGTAGATTGACTGTTTTTTTCATGGCTGCTATTTTTCACACCATCCTATTGTAAATAAAATACACATTTACTGAATAATGCACAGTTTCAGTAGTTGGCTTTGATAGTCTTAATAAGAACACCAACATTTCCAGAATCCCATTAAAACTATCTTTCTGTAATGTTTCATTATTCATTTATAAGTATAGAATAGTTTCTTAGAAAAGCAATTCGAGCCATGGGGATTATTTTTATTTTTCTCCCTGTAGCTATAAGAGCATAATTAGACAGATGTTTCATTGCAGATATGTTGTAGACCAATGTGATTTTAAAACACTGAAAATATGATACCCTTTAGAATTAAGTTTAGTATTGTAACATTGAGAGAATTTTAACTATATTATAGTAGACCAAAAAGCATTGTCTAAATTGGTTAAAATAATATTTAAAGTGAAATTCTAAACTCACCAAAGACAACCCTCAAAGGACAGTAACATTATGAGAAAATACTTTGTGAATTCTTTCTACTCATTATCCCTCTTTATATTTACTGTCAAATAATTTAAATACATGCCACCTAAAGTAGCACTGTAATAAGGCTGCTGTAACAGGGATAAGAGTGCATTCACTATACAACTGTTCCATTTTATCCTAAGGTCGTAGTTTCGAGCTAGGTTTCAGATTAATTTTAGTGTGGAGACAACAAAGTAGCTACTCTAGCAATTTCTATTAGTTCCTTCATTGGTTTATCCTTTGGTAAATTCTGGCATTAATTTTGTATCAGATGTTAAACTCTATAGATTTAATAATCTAATAGTAGTGTGAAATTAATCACAGTGGATGAAAGGTGTGTTGCATTATGTGAATTTGCTGCTGAAAAAAATGACAAGATCATTTGGTGTATTAGATGTATACTACAGAGATCAGTTTATTAGTTTCAGGAACTCTACATATCCATGGCTGTGAGATTAATTTACCTGCTAGTTCTGGCCACAGTAAGTCATAAAGGAAGGAATACAGTGCTTGTAATCCTGATTTGTAGCATGATGAATGTTGTTGCTGATAACAGTTTTGAAAACTGGATACACTTAAGTTTCTTTTGGAGGATATGTTTCTTTGCTCCCCTCACTTTTTCTGATTCCCTTTGACCTTAAAAAACATACTGTGGATATAGGAAACAAAGCTAGCTTATTCATTTGCATTCTTGAATATGGCTAAGACTGGTCATTTCTGATAATATCCCAGGAGTCAGTTGAGGCCTTGAGAGTCCCAGAGCTCTGTAATGTTCCTTTTGCAAAGCTTTGACTTTCATTACTATTATTTTTATTTTATGTTTTGATTAATTTGGCTAATATTATAATTTCTGTTTCTTTTTAAGCAACTTAAAAAAACCCAAAACATTAATGAATACCTTTATGTCTTTGTGGTGCATAGATGATAGGTCCTTACTGTAATATCACCTAACCATAACATCACCTTCATACACCATGGGGGTGGGTGTGTATGTGTGTGTATGTATGTATATGAAGATATACATAAAATAGAAATGTTTATCTTTCTACTAAACATATAATAATCTTCTTTTTAAAGTTTTATAGCCCAAGAAAGTCTTCTACACTATCTTTTCATACTGAAGCGCATGAATTTTCCTTGCAGGTCAAGGAACTGCTAAAGTAGATGTATTTTTATTGAATATATTTTCTATTCTCTATCTAGTCAGAAACTTTGCAAAATGGAGATATAGTTTTTATATTTTGAGTGCCAGATTCTCTCCATTGTTAGCTGGCCCCAGGCATCAGTTCAGTAGCAGACATTAAGTTCTTTATAGAAAAAGTTGGGGGAAAAGAAGAGCACTTTGAGAATGAAGACGTAGTAATGTAAATTTTTAAATCTTTTTTAGATGCTATTTACCATTTTTCTATCACCTCTGCACTCCCACCACTTTTGATTTGTGTTTGCACACAACCAACTTATTCACCACCTGGCTCGTGGACTCCTTCCAGTCATATTTCGGGCCAGAATTCACTCATTTGCTGCAGTGATGGATGGTCTACTCTTGCCCGCTTAGATTCCTCTAACATTCAATATATTCACCACACTGAGTAGTTATTATACCTTGAGGAAGTTAATGGTTAAGCAGTGAGTTGGAAAACATTCACTGTACAAAATGTAATCAAAGGACTGATGGCCTGCGTTGTCTTATTTGCCAAAAGATATGAAGACCCTCCAGGTTTAGCATCAATCACTCTTTATTTTCAATATCCATATAGAGGCCCTGGGAAAAATTATGAGACATCATCTAAAATGCCAACAACATGGATGACTTTCTGTCTCAATGGATGGGAAGTCTCTTACTCTGTGAATGATACCCTCTGAAACCTCTTCAGATCTATGGGTAATGCCACATGAAGTGCATAGACTCTATTGTTTTTTTCTACCCTCTTTAGTTAAAATTTCTTCCCCTGTCACCTACCAGGCTTTCTATAGGACTGTTCATATTTGGTTTAGTTTTAATTATCATTGAAGTCTCTTTTAACCTCAGCTTGACCTGCACCTGTATCTTCCCAAAACTCGTCTGACTTGGATTTTGAGCTTTCCTCACTGTGCTCTACTATTCTTTCTCCACATAGCAAAAAGACTGAGTGTCTCACCAACTCAAAAGGGCAGTGAACAGCAGTTGACTGAAATGAAACCTAAATTTAAAGTAGTACATTCACAGAATCTTGGAGATTGGAAGGCACCTCTGGAGAGCATCTAGTTCAACACTGCTGTTCAAAGCAAGATCCGCAAAAACAGTTTGCTCAGGGTTGTGTCCAGTTTGATTATGAATACCTCCGAGGATGAAGACTCCACTGTCTTTCTGGGCAGCCTTTTCAGTGTTTGACCACTCTCATGGTAAAAAAGTGTTTTCCTATGTTTAACCAGAGTTTCCTGTATTTCGGTTTGTGCCCAAAAGGGAAGGCAGTGTCTGACTTGGCCATTTCCACCCTCTTTGTCACCATGTCCCTGCCACTCTTCAGTAGTGGGACCACATTTCTGCTTATTTTCCTTTTCTTTCCAGTGTACTTGTAGAAGCCTTTCCTGTTCCTCTTTACATCGCATACCAAATTGAGCACTACGTGGGCTCTGGCTTTCCTACCCTCATTCCTACATCCCTGCATCCCTGCATCCCTGCATGCTCTGGGTCAGCTGATCCCACTTCCTCCTCCTGTACATTTCTTTTTTATGTCTGAGTTGAGTCAGGAACTCCTTGTTTATCCATACAGGCCTCCTACTACCTTTGCTTGATTTCTTGCTCATTAGTACAGACCACTCTTGAGGATGGAGAGGGTGATCCTTGAGAATTAACTCTCCTTGACCTCTCTTCTCTCCAGAGACATATTGCATGGCATTCCTCCAAGCAGATCTCTGGAAAAGGACAACGCCTGCTCTGCTGAAGTCTGGGGGTTTATTCCTGGATTTTGCCTTGTTCCCTTCTCTCAAGCTCCTGAACTCTGGGTGTCATAGTTGCTGCAGCCAAGGTTGCTCCCAACCTTCACATCGCTAGCTGGGTCTTCTTTGTTTGTAAGTATGACATGAGAAAAGCACCTCCCATTATCAGTTTCTGAATCAACTGTTGAGCTCCAGAAGGTATCAACATAGTTTGAGTCCTCTGTGAGGACCAGGGTCAGTAAATCTGAATCTTTTTCCAGTTGTCTGAAGAAGGCCTCATTCGCTTCTTCCTGACCAGGAAATCTGTAGCAGACACCCATCAGCGTTTGCCCCCTGATCCTGACACACAGGCTCTCAGCTCTCTTGTCACCCATCCAGCAGAGCTCCATGCATCTGTGCTGCTCTCTCACATACAGCATCATTCACCCTTGTCACCATCCTTTCCAGAAAGGTTATATCCATCCACTGCAACACTCCAGCTTCCCCCATAGTGCTGCAGGGGACATAACAAGGATGGGAAGAGAGAAATTTTAAGAACATGTCATACTACAGTTCTTTTTTGCTACCAGGGACTCCACTTGCAACACTAAGTAAATAATGCTGTGACCCAGGACTTTTTCCTTATGCTTAACAAATTCTGCACACAAGCTGATAAAAATGTTCTTTTATCTCTGAGTAGCAGAAAGCCTAAGTTGCTACTCAGGGATATAAACATGGTTACAATGGTATGACACTTCATGATATTGTGTCAGTTAATCAGAAATCAGGTTTTCTGGGGATAAAGCACTAACTTGAAAAAGAGCTAACAATTAGTTAAAAATGCAGAAGCCATTTTGGGGACACAACTGGAAGTGTCTGTTGTCCTGTTGAGTCCTGGATGATTCCCCTCATAATACCAGATTAATTCCAAAATAGTTTGTCTCATGTTATACTCTATATACAGATCTCTGCCATGAGCCATGGCATATTTCCTTACAGGAGCAAGACCTCCCTCGGTGTTTCCATGGTGTACTTCAATTGTCAAGTGCAAGAGTTGAACTTTGAAAACTACATCCTAGAAGCACTATATTCTCCGCTTTCTAACCTGAAAGTAAGAATATTCCTTTAGTCAAATGGTCCAAAATTTACACCTGCTAGTATTATTTAGAAGATATTTTCCTTCTCTTAGCTCTAATACTGCATACATGTGCCAAAAGGCAACAGGGATGGATATAAGGAAATGTTCCAGCAACATCATAGGCAGGCATGGGAAGTGTAGGCCACAAGCAGGATCACGGTGTTAAAGTAATTTTGTTTTGAGAGGCATTTAGGTTGACAGCACCTGCTCTAGGTCTAGAGTGAGAGGAAGAGGGAGGAAGCCATCAAGAAAATCTGATGCAGTATATGCATATGGCAAATATAAATCATGCAACTCACATCACATACTTCTCATCTGCACAAGTTTATGTTATTCTGCAAAAGTACAAAAAAGCTTATGTTTAGAACAGGATTATGGAATTAATTCAGATTTTTAATTCCCAAACCTACTGATACTTTCTTGTTCAACATAGCTACATTAATGCTTCAGCAGGATGCTATATTTATGTGAATTGATATTTACCACTAATTTTGATAGCTCTACATATATCATGTGAAACTTTGCTTTAGAACGCTTGCAGTTCAAAACTTGAGGAAAGTTGACATTTACGCAAGAAAGGGTAAAATTTCTATACAGAAATAGATTTAAGAGTGAGATAAAACTACTTGTCCTTTTCTTCTTTTCTTCCTCCTCAGCAAGACATGAAGTGTGAGAAGTACTTAGCAACACCCCATCACCATAATAAAAATATGTATTTCTTGAGTATATAAGCAGGGTATCGTTGAGTGAAGCACGATCAAAGCTATGACAAAATCATTGTTCCAATGTCTGAGTAATTATCTTTCCAAAAGGACCCAGAAATGGAAACAAAATTCTGAAATCACTGGAAACTCATTCCTCAGTGATTGCTTTCATTCTCATTTTAAAATGTGATAAATGATCTAGCACTCCTCATTTCACTTGAAGATGTTTTCAGATTATCTGAAAACAGCTGGGTGGTTTTTTTGAGACCAGAGGTTCTTAACAGTATTCAGACACTGCGTAAATATCATCTCCTACAACTTGAACCTGCCGAATCTTAAATGTCAAGTTTAAGCCAGTTCATCAAGTTCTGCATTTACTCAATAAATGAGGTAGAACAAGTATCTTTTTCAGGTTCCTGCCTTAAGCACCCATCTTAGCAGAACATACATTATCCTCTGGAAATTCCTATTCCTGTTGACTATAGAAAATGTAAATTATTAGTTTACAGAGACTTCATTTAGTAAAGACTTAGCTTATATAGGCCAAAAGTTAAAATAAGTGAATTTGATTTGTAAATGACATTCATCTTATTCTCTTTTAAGGAGACAATACTGCAGCATTTGACCTGGTTTGTTAGAGTGTAGCTTGAAGGAAAGAGATCAGAACTGCATGAAGGAGTGGAAATATGAGTAAATCAATGTATTGTGCAGAGAGTAAAAAACAGCGGAAAAAATGGAAAAAAGTCTTATCATAGAAGGTGTCAATTAGCTGGTTAATCATAAAAGAGAGCAGATGTAGGCTTTCATGGAAAAATGCAGTAATAACAGTTACTTGAAAGGAGGTGAACATACATTTGAGTAATGGTTGTCTAGAGAACCAGTGAGCAGACCAAGAGAAAACTAGACATGGGTGTTTGAAGGAGACTAGCGAATAGTTGTGTAGCCTTCTGAATTCTGGCGTTTGGTTTTTTTTAATGCTTTGTTCAAATTAGAGGGGTGGGAATCCAAACCCTTAATAAATCCAGCTGAGGACTGTTCCTCAAACAGTAATAGCACAGAAAGAAATGTTTAGCTATTTTAGCCTCCTCAGAAATGGTAAAACATGTTGTAAGAAAAGGAATTATTATGCTGGCACTGCAGTAGGTTTAGGGTCAAAGTAATCTGTTTTATTTCTGGAAACAATGTGGCCCCTCTTCTTACTGTGGCCATGTAAGAGATGTGAGCTTTATGCAGACAAGTTACTGGGAGTAGCTGTCATTCCTGGGGTAGACTTGGTACATCCTGGTGTTGAGCTTGGCTGGATAGAGATATAGAGAAAGCAGGCTTGAAAGGGAAGCATTATGTAGTTAATCTCGTGCTGGCTTTAAAACTAATATCCCTGACAGAAAGGGTCACAACAAAGGAGTGGTACAGAGAAAAGGAAATGATTGAGGTATTGCTGTTCAGTGAACAATTTAAACTGACGCAAGCAGCTGTTTAGGGTGGACAGTATCTGACTTTCTGCATTCTATGCAGTAGGTGTATGTTTTCAGCAAGGGGCAGAGAATAGGTCCTGGTATGAATAATGAGAAATGTGTCCCACATTGCTTGCTCATCTCCCAGATAGCTCATAGATTTGCATCACTGTAAATTCTGTAAGTGCTGTTTTTACTACTATTGTTTGCAGTATTTCATTTCTAGTGGGATAATCAAGTTTTTCTTCATGGCATCATTATCATCAATGACAGATGAATCTCAAGAAGCTGAAATTTCATTTTACTTTCAATAACCATCCCAAAATTTAGATGTTTCTTTGAATCATGCATGAACTGGAAATCTCTGAACCTGAGCTGAACATGTGACACATACAGTGTTTTTCATGAGTTTTCAGAGACTTTTGCTTTGAGTCACACCTAGAAATACAGAAAAAGCAATGCCCCTGTTGTCTGGAACTTCCAGTGAGGAAGAAACAAAGGCTCAAAAGCTGTCTAGTTTTAATAGGAATAAAGTCCATCTTTCTATATGCAAAATTCTATTATATCATTCTATTATAAAATTAGCAGGTGTGAAGTGTATTTTTCTAATGAAAGAAAAAAGATTTTATATCATAATAGAGAAGAGAAAAAGAGTGTATGTTGTCTAAAAGTAGCTTGATGAGTGAAAATCACCTTGTCTAATTACAGACTTCTGAAAGGCAGGTATCGAAGTCTACTCTCCCTTTATAGTTCACAGGATCCTCTTCAGAAGTCCATTTGCTGACCTGTCTTAGATGCCTACCCTGGGATGAGATGAATGGCTCCTTGGAGACCTCTGTTTCTGTCTATTGAAAGGAACTGAGAGCAACAGCATTTTCAAAACACTGAAGCTGTGAAATAGAATTTCAAGAAGCTTTTAATCAGACTGCGTGGATGAGAAGTAGAGCGATTCCTGGTGTTTGCAGGGATAAAGGCCAGGAGCTCTGAAAAGCAGTGCTCTACTTTATTTCACTTGGGTTTTGTATTGTTTATAAGTTTGCTACTGGTAAGACTGAAGGGAATGCAGTCGGCAATTTGCTCCACATGAGCTTCGAAATAACTTCGAAAAAACCCACTATTTGTATTCCAATCCAAACCTTCATTTCTTTTTCTATTTTATCATACTATTCCTGGACCTCCTAGTCCGTTAATGAGGAGGTGATATCCAGATGACGAAGAACAGATAGATGGTGATATATTCTTTTTTTTTTTTTTTTTTTTATGCCCTTAACCATTTCAGAATTACATTGCTGGCTGCTTGATCTCCACCATGGTTTTTTGTCACATCTTAAACTGTTACATAGCTTAGAAGAGCTGCTCTTTTAAATATTGTTTTCAACATTGCAGCCAGTCTGCAAAGATTTCTTTCCCCTCTTCTCCCTAATCTATGCTGACCTAGAGGTCTGAATGGGCTATATATATGTATTCCTAAACCAGTGACAGGTTTATTGTGTCATCTAAAAGCAAGTAGGGCCATGGAACTGGAGATTTATTGCATTGGGAACTGCCAAACCCCAATTTTTCAATTGGAAACACAGTGTTGGTTGTAATGCAGTTGGTGAGACTGTAAGCATCTTACAGTTACTAAAAGACTGCTTTAGATAATTTAGAGACCTCAAAGCATTTACCATCCACAGCTTTTACTTTCCATGCTGTAACTATAAAGCTGGACATACCTATTCAGTTTTTCAATTTAGCAGTCAGGAGATAAATAATACTTCATTTCTATGACTGTTAACGCCAAGTAGTTATTTACAACATTTCTATGACTGTTAATGCCAAGTAGTTATTTACAACAATGCAAGCTGTGTGTGGTCTTCTTGCCGTTTGATTTGTACTAAGTCCAGGAAATTTAGCATGCTCATAGGATAGCTAACCTCACATATTAAAAAAATCTCTGAAACAAAACTAAGGGTTAACTGTAAGAGGTATTCAGTACTGAGTGGGAAAAATAAAAACAGGTTTCGTATGCAAAAGTTTAGGATAGTCCACAAAACTTCTGTGTGACTCTGCTTCTCAAGTAGTGAACTCTTCTATTTTCCTTGTTAAACTCTATAATCGCATACTCTCATTGCTGGGATTATCTAGCAAGCCTGAAAGCTGAAGAACACACAGTTACACTGGACATGCAGAGGATGAAAACTGTGTGTGAGACAGAGCTCCTATACACTAGCTCCATACACAAAACTGGACCACCATATTCATTGGAGGCTAAGGAGAAAACAGTGTCTCTCAGATGAGGGAATAAAGTGGCATCTCTCCAGGATAAAGGAGTTACCACACTTTGTCTTCAAGGGCTTGAAGGATTTTTAATGACCACGTGTAGCCAGAACTTTGGTTTTACAATGTGTCCAAAAGCTGACATTTTATTCCTAACCTCTTTCTGGGGCTTTGTCTTGGAGGGGTAGAGTGGCACGTATTTAATCACTACTGAACTCTGAAGGACCTGGGAGCTGCTGGAAGCTTGCCATCTCCCTGCCAATAAGACCTGGCTCAGCTGGTTTTGTGAGCTCTGTCAAGATCTCAACCTTGTGCAATGTTGCTGCAAATGTTGGTAATGTAACACCCTAATCAGAAACATGAGGAAATTTTCTTCTTTTTTTGATTGGTCTTTATTGAGCAAGCTACTCAGTCGATGAGACTGCCAAAAATGTGCAAATGACACATGCCATAGCGTGCATGGATGTCTGATCATATGAATTCTATTTTGAAGAACAGACATAATGTTTTGTTGCTCTAAGTATATCCCTGTGCTGACCTCCTGTATTTTTATAAGGTCTGTTACTCTTCTGTTGCAATTCATGTTATATTCTTCATATATTCTTTTTTCTTATAAAGATGTGAATTTCCCATAATGGTAAACTAGCTCTTTGGGTTTTTTAACCTTTTTTACCCAATATGCCCAGTGATATGGTTAGACCACACCATGTGATACAGAAATAAACTTCTTTAAATTGCTCATTTGAACAATAAAACCAATGAGAAACATAACCAGAGTCCTTATTGGAAAAAAAAATTAAAAATACAATAATTCAAAGATTCTTGAGTCTGTGTTGCTATATGTCCTGAGTTTAGCAGGACACCACATAATAGAAATCAAAGTGAAAATGTGTTTTTTATTGGGCAAATAAAAACTTCCAAATGATAGTTCCAGAAGATTCTCTGTTTAACACAGAAAAATCAATGACAATGGCATGTCCAACTATAAATAAGTTCTGTTTCAAGGCCCTGCAACAACTGCTCTCATGACCTGATTTGGTGAATTTGGGCAGAACAGGGACTGTAGATCAGACACCCAAGTAACAGCAGAAAGGATATAGACCTTCTGGGTAGGATGTATTCAAAGGTCATTATGAAGATGAAAAAGGAATGCAAAGAAGAGAGTCCTTTAGCCATATAGCTTATAAATCACGATGTCTCCAGCTATAAATATTTTTATCAACCTGCCTCTCATCTATTCCTGAACACCCATTAGTATCAAAGAATTCCTTAATAGAGAAAGAAAAACTGAGGTTTAGAGACAAATACTTCTTCACACATTCAGTCTCTAAAAGACTTCTGAGGAATGATGCTAGCTCTAGGTCAAGGCAAAACAGGTTTGTCAAAGGCAGCAAAGGGCATGTGGACTTACAAGTACTGTGAGGGGACAAGAAATAGAAGATTCAGTAGCCCAAATTAGCTTTCCCACATTTACGTTCCGGTGGCAGCAGAAGCTGAAATGCCACTTCATCAGGGGTCTCTTTCATGCTTATGTTGCTTTTCTCTGTCAATATTTGATGATGGCTCCTTTAGGACATTCATTTACACAAATGACTTAAGAGCCTTGAATTAATCCTGGTGAGGGTAGTTGCATATAGTTAGCCATCATGGGGTACATAGGTAAATTGAGTGTTCCCACAGATGACCAGTAACCTCCCTGTCCTACTAAAAGAAGAATGAAAAAGTTCTTAATAAGCCATAAAGATAGAGAGGGGGACAACTGTCTAAGTTTCTGCCAAGTGGTCATTAAAACATGGAGCAAAAGATCAGATGAGGTTTCCAAAAGGAGTACTGGTTTAAGGATCTTTTGCTGAACTCCTTAAGTTACATTGCTTATTTTAATATAGCTTAATTTGTCTTCCTTAAAATACAGAAAACCAAGCTCTACGATCACTTACTTTCGAAATATTTGACTGCTACCAATGAGTCTGGTGACAGAAATTAACTGTATTTATACAGTTTTCTATTTAAAGAAAACAGTGTTATTTAGCAAGGCAGATGTTCTACAGCAGCAGCTTTCAGGAGACAAAAAGCAGGGTGTAGTGTTAAATAATAAAAAAGAAGACTGTGCTTTTATTCTGCTATTAAGTTGTGTGCCTTTAGTTATTACTGGAGATAATCCACAGAAACATAGGAAGAGTGACTTTTTAAACTTGTTTTTAAAAGATCCTCAAAACTTTACTCGACAAGATGCAAGTTTGAAAAAAAAAAAAGAAAATTATTGTACAAAATCTACACTTGTGAGTTTGCATGCCATTTCTTATGGTGATTTGATAGTTAAGAAAATGGCTACATTTTTGTAGCCATGCTTGCAAAGCCTACAATTAGCTGGTAATTCTCCAAGGATCTCCTGTGCTGCTTCTTGCAATAACCTGAGAGATAACCTGAGGCTGTTCGATTTACCATTGTACTGGTTTCTGTTCTCCAGCTCCTAGCACAGCAATAGTATGTGTATAGCATATAGACACTTTTATTTATGGTTTTCGCTTAACAGGAGAAAATAAAAAAGATACTGAGATAACCACTGAAATCAATCTGCAAGCATATCCACCAAATAAAAGTACTTACTGCTTGAAGATAGAAGATCCTCCAATTGTACATTCTGCCAGTGTAAGATTTATGGGTGGTGAAGAGTTAAAATATAATCTCCTCTAAATTTCTTTTCAGATATTGTTATTTGAATGAACTACTGTCATTGACTTCTGGTCAGAAACTGAAATCAGAAGTTATGGTCTGGGAAAAAAGTCCTGAAAACTCCTTCCAGCATTTCTGTGTAATGTAGGAACTGAAATTCTTAATGGCATGCTTCTGGCTTTACATAGCATTTATCCACTTCTTCTTGAGATAACTTTTTTATTTCAGTTATCTCTGGATCAATTGGGCTACAACAGTAAAAATGCATTAAATGATCCCCAAACAGACATAACACAGCAGGTGTAATATATTTTTATACTTTTTAATCAAATACTGTGAGCGTCTAGAGGAAGAGGTTTTATCGACTGTTAAATGCTGGACTTAGAACCAGCAATTCTGGGGTCTTCTTCTACCTTTGTCACTGGCTTAACTGAAGAAGCTGGTGCTGATTGTCCATGTAGTTAAAGAGGCAATCTGCATTTGTAAAACTCTGTACAGACATGAATCTATATCTCAAGCTACTACCAACTGAAATAAGTACTAGCTGCATTAGTGGTGTCTGCAGATGGGCTTAGAAAGGCTTTGGTAGAAGACATATGTCAGCCATGTTCCAGATGTTCTTTCCCATAATCTTCATAACCTCAGCAAGTGGCTGAGTTTTTATCTGTCCTCTTCTCCTCCTCCCTGTGGAAACTGGTGCTGGACTTTGTAGTTCTCAAGATTTTTGGATTAAGAAGTCTTTTGCCTCGTGAGAAAATACATTGTTTTAATTTTTTTACTAAGTGAAGAAGTTAAAATCCATCTAATGCACAAGAATGTGGAGAGGGAAAAAAAAAAAAAAAGGAAGAAAAATCCTACGTCAGCTATGTGGGATGACTTATTTTACAGGCAAGAAATCTAAGAATGAATTGCCTGAGGATCAGCAGTGAGTTTCTGGTAAGACCCTATCTATCTCCTGAATGCCTGAGTTGCAGGATTATCCTTCACCATTACTAGTTTTCATTTTCATATAGAGAGGTCTCTTAAGATACATAGTTGATTCATGGTAACATGAAAATGAATTAACTTCAACAGAGAAAAATACTCTCATTCCAAATGGTTGAAAGCCAGTGAGTAAACTATATTTGTATCTGGAATGACTATTTTCCTGTCATTAACTTCTTTGTATATATTACAATCGTCCTGTAATGTGGCAATGCTTTCTGTGCCTTATCTCTATTAAAGCTCATCAGGAAAAAATAAATTCTAGCAACTGTTTCCAATAGCAAACTAAAATCTGCTGAGATTTATTCAATAAGCTAAGGGTCAAATCCTTGGAGAGGATGAGCAGCTAGGACTAGTATGGCTTCACTGCTTAGCACCATCTTCCTTCAGAGGCCGGAATTTTACATAGTAAATGATCTAATCATCTACCAGGGTTCAGAGCTATCACAAGTTAATAAGAGCATTGCAGCTATAGCTGCAAAATATTACACAATAAAACAAAATAAAATGAAATAATCTCTCATGAGTGCCAATAATTTAGATTTACAGGGTAATCCATAGGTATTGCAGCTCCTAACAGATTGCCAAAATACTGTTTGGAGACTTCTATTTCAAATCTAGTACCTTTTATTGTCATTTTGAAGGCTAGGAAATTGAGGAATAAATTAAAGAGCTAAAAATGGGAAAACAAGCATTTAGAGATTGGATTGAAACGGGAAAGTGTGAAACAAAACTCCCTCTTTTTGACAGGATTTTGCTAATGTTTAATTAGCTGAGTTGCCAACTGGAGCTCACTCCCCAGTGTCCCCTTAACCAGACGCAGCATGTATTGCTATCCTGCAAAAGAAGAGAGGCAGGCCTTGGTGTGGCTATTTAAAGGCAGCTCAGGGGTAGAATTTTTCACCAGCTGGCCTCAGGGCACTTCATAACATTATTGCCCCCCATAACCTCCATTTTCAAGAAGGAGAAAATGTATGACCAAGGAAACTACAGACAGTCAGTCTCATCTCTGTGCCTGGCAAAATCCTGGAGCAGATTCTCCTGCAAGGCATGCTAAGGCACATGAAAAATAACAAGGTGCTTCGTGACAGCCAGCACGGCTACATTAAGGGGAAATCCTGCCTGGCCACTTCGGTAGCCTTCTATGATGGGGCTACAGAAATGATGGACAGGGGTAAAGCAGTTGATGTCATCTACCTGGACTTGTGCAAAACGTTCGACACTGTCCCACACGACATCCTTGTCTCTAAATTGGAGAGACGTCAATTTGATGAATGGACCACTCAGTGGATAAAGAACTGGCTGGATGGCCGCACACAAAGAGTTGTGGTCAATGGCTCAATGTCCGGTTGGAGACCAGTATCAAGAAGAGTCCCTCAGGGATCGGTGTTGAGACCGGTCTTGTTTAACATCTTCATCGCTGACATGGACAGTGGGATTGAGTGCGCCCTCAGCAAACTTGCTGATAACACCAAGTTGTGTGGTTCGGTTGGTATGCTGGAGGGAAGGAATGCCATCCAGAGGGACCTCAACACTCTTGTGAGGTGGGCTGATGCCAACCTCATGAAGTTTAACCATGCCAAGTGCAAGGTCCTACACCTGGGTCAGAGCAATCCCAGGCACAGCTACAGGTTGGGCAGAGAAGAGATTCAGAGCAGGCCTGTGGAGAGGGACTTGGGGGTGTTGGTTGGTGATAAAATGAACATGAGCCAGCTACAGTGTGCGGTCGCAGCCCAGAAAGCCAACCGTATCCTGGGCTGCATCAACAGGAGCGTGACCAGCAGGTTGAAGGAGGTGACCCTGCCCCTTTATTCTGCTTTCATGAGACCCCACTTGGAGTATTGTGTGCAGTTCTGGTGTCCTCAACATAAAAAGGAGATGAAACTGTTGGAACAAGTCCAGAGGAGGGCCATGAGAATGATAAGGGGACTGGAGCACTTCCCGTATGAAGACAGGCTGAGAAAGTTGGGGCTGTTCAGCTTGGAGAAGAGAAGGCTGCGTGAAGTCCCCATATGATTCTATGATTGTTGTAATTTTCATCACAGAAGACAGGAGACAGACAGGCATCTTCCTTTAGACTACCAAGGAAATCAAGTCACGGATCTGTTCACCACACAGATTTTGTAGAGGTGAGAGTAGGCAGGGCATTTGGAATATCAATTCATTTTGCTCACTGCTTGATGCCAGAAAGAAGAGCAAGTTGTCATGTAACCCACCAGCTAAATGTTCTCTGGGGTGCATACGGGTTTTTCCCCACCACTGTTAGCAGAGAAACAGAAGATGTTCAACTATCATCAGGATGAATGAGTCTGGAAAGCCTGGTTTTGTCCTGCAGTGAGCTGTATCTGAATAAGGTCTGCAGGAAGAAGCAGAGGACCTTCTCCAGGTGTCTGCCTGATGTGCTGGGCGAGCCTTTTTGGGGTCTGTCAGAACTGCACACAGTGAGCAAAGCTCAGGCTGGCCAACTCACCTTGCATACGTGAATCATGCTCTGTGCCAAGCCGAGTTCAGCTTGAAAGGTGATATAGGAACAGTCACTGTGAGTTTCCTAGCCACACAGTCCTCTCATACACCACCTTTATTTCCAGTAAATTGCAATTGGTTTTGGTTTACTGTGCTATCATTCTTTAGAGACTGCATATCTCAGGTATGATCCCTCCCCAGCAAATCCTTGCTGTCAGTTATCCATCTTCTCCCACTCTAAAAATTTGGTGGTCTCCTTCTCTAAACTGAGGTACTTCTGAGGAAGCCTGGCTGGGGCAACCTTTCCAGAAAGTAGGTATAACTTCAGCATTGTGATATGAATATAAGCAGGCCTATTGTAATATTTATTTGCCCCACATATTTTAATTCTCTTTTTCTAAATGTACTGATGTACAGCATGCAGTACAGATTTATTACAGATAATGATATTGATAGAGTACAAGTATTAATTAATATCTTTCTTAGACAATAAAACATAAGTGCATACTGCATTAATACAGCTGTGATAGTAGTTTACTTGCTGGTGTCATCTAAGTAACAGTGACAATGACCACAGTCTAAGTGTGAGTACTTCAGGAGAATCTCAAGCAGCTGGGTAAGTGTGAGATAAAAAAAAAAAAAAAAAGTTGTTTAATTTATAGAAAACAAGGTAGAAAAAAAAAGAAAAAAAAAAAAAAAAAAAGAGCCAGTGTTAGTGTTAAAAAAAAACAAAACTCTTCGATAAATTAGGCATCATGTTGTTGAATTCATTCCAAAAAATGTGGTTTCATATACATGAATATAATTCTCACTCGTGTTCTGATTTTGTATGAACACAGTAGTTATTGTTACTATACTTGGATAATTGTTTGTGTCAAGATATAAAATACATCCAAAATTTTGATATGGTGCTCAAGGAAGTCTTGACTTATCAGAAAGCTGGAAAAATATGCTACCTCAGAAACCAATACGATAGTCAGATCTCTGATGCCAACAACAGAAAATAAGATGAAAATATAATAAACTTTAATAAATGTGAATTATACAAATTCAGATGCTTTTTTGATTATTTTATTAAGTAGAGTTTGTTAGCAAGGTTTTTTCCTATGAGGGAAGAAGTTAATAATAAAAGTCATGCAAATGAGTTAATCATTCTTTTCATAATGTTAATAGCCAGACTTAGTGATGTTTTGGAGAGGGCACAATGTTATTGTAGATAATCAAGCACAATGCTTATGGAGTGCTTTGCCAATATTATGTTGTTTTCAATACAGAAAGCTACTGTAGTATCTCAGGTGTTCAGGTGTTTCAGTGAAAGGTGATTTTTCACTGATTCGTTGAAGCATAGTAATTTCAACCAGCACTTCACAGACGATAATTCAAAAGGCACCAAGTATTAAATTTCATATCACACTAGAAATATTGTCCAAACCTGCCTGAATGCTGAAATGCATAAATTCTATGCTTAAAGATACAGTTCTTAAACAACTCTAACCTTTTCTGTAATGATTGAGTCAAATCCCAGAGATTCCATTCTGGGAAGGATAGCTCTCTATTTCATCAAAAGAAGACCAGAATATGTTAACAAACATTAACCTTCCCGCATCTTTCCAGCTAGAGGCACTGTGTTAATGGGAATACCAGAGGCTGCTGGCCATTAAAATAATTGTATTTTTGCTACTTCTCATTTCCAAAGGGTCTGTTGCAGTGCCCTTGGACTGGACTGCTTTTACTTGTGGATTGCACTGTATGGATGTTATGTATGTTACAATAGTATAATAATATAAATATAAATAATATATATACTCTACTATAACAATGTATGTTATACTATACATGAAATAGTATTACAGGCTTAACCAGAAGGGAAAACAAAATATAACCATGGAAATCTGGTCACTGAGATGAACTTGCCCTGTGTCCGCTGAGCTTGACTGCATAGTTAATGTGTTTCCAAGCCTCTGTCATGGGGACCACAGCTGTCGCTCTTAAGGCTCTGGCAGGTTGGAGAAGTAGCACCCATGCTTGACTTGAACTCTGTGCTTCAGTGCTGAGGGCTACTAAGTTAAGCACGGCCTTCAGCACTGTGCTGATCTGTATATACGGATATGATTTTTAAGAAAATGATTAGATGATAACACACTGCAAATTTGACATTCCATTTTGTATTTATATGTGCCTAAAAAAGTTAGAACATTTCTCCCTGACCAGAAATGTATATTTACTCTAATAAATGTAACTGCTAAAAAAATAGATTAAAAAATAGTTATTTTATGAACTTCACCATATGATGTATTCTAATAAATCAATTTCTGCTCATGCCAACATTTGAAATAATAATGGCTTTAAAAAATAAAACCCAAGTAATCTGAAAACTAGAATTTTTGTTAATAACCTCTTTCTGATGAAAGGATACACTATTCATCAACCAGCATTTTTGTTTGTTTGTTTGTTTTTGTCAGAGAAAGCCAATTTTGGACATCTTTAAATCTCCTAAATTAAAATACCCATATCATAGCAGACCTTAAGCAAACAATTATTGACAAATTCAGGAGTTCTTCTGAACTGAACTCTGAAGATTAGATGCTGTGGACAGTACAAAATGATCGCAGCTCCAGTAAAGGAAAGAGAGTGAAAGAGAAACCATTAGAAGATGGTATAAATATGATAGAGCTTTCAGAATTAAATCTTGTTTCATTTTGTTTTTTTCCTTTTGGTTACAGTAACTGCCAGGAACAGCCTTGGGAAAAAAAAAAAATCTCTTCATTGTGGTATGGCACATTGTATTAATATCAAAGCAAATTGGTTTAGATCCAATGGAAAAGGTTAAAAAAATACACGATTAAAGAGAGTCATCAAAGGAAGAAAGACATAAAGGTCGGATATTTCTAGTTACTGACGGATTGGCTTGGTCAATGACAATGATCATTAACTGCCAAGAAGTGCCCTTCCTGTCAGCCTCTGTTACATAAAAGTGAAATACACAGCAATGTGGATCAGAAGGTATTGGATGATCACATGTGGAAACTGGTGTCCAAAATGCCAAAGCATTTACCATGTCTAATGTGATACTAATGTTCCCATTTTTGCTTGCTTTCTCTCTAGCTTACCCACCATATACATTGCCTGCACAAATATCTAAGAACATGCCACTAAGTGGCTGATGGCTGTCACTGTGCAAGATGAGAAAAAATTCTGAGATAAATCAAGTGATTAATCTTGTGTTAATAGATAACTGAGGAGATGTGAAGATTTTAAAGGCAAGGACAAATATATGTAATTGGATATGGCAACTTTTGCACTGAGCAGAAGAACTGCTGGGAAGCAGAAAAACAAGTAATTATAAAAACAGAAAAGGATTAAGGAGATGTTTTTTTTCCTGCTGGGTACAAGCACCTGGATGGCAGAGAGCCTAGAATTGGATTACCTTTGAATTTTCTAAATTGTTTTCATGAAAGGACCTTTTTTGACCCATATGAATCAGAGAGAAAGCTTCTTAGAGACAAGGGAAATTAATTTTTAAGAAACCTTCCCGCCTATACAGATGCTCAGGAATACACTGACTGTTCAGTACTGCTTTTGTTTTAGTTTGGTTTTAAGTCTCTTCCTGACAAGGTCAATGAGCTGTAGAGCCAAAATGTGTGACCTTCAGCAAGGAATGAAACTGTGAATCTTGAAAGGAATCACAGAATCACAGGCTCATAGAATGGTTATGGTTGGAAAGGATCTTAAGATCATTTAGTTCCAACCCCCCTGCCATGGGCAGGGACACCTTCCACTAGACCAAGTTGTTCAAAGCTGCGTCCAACCTGCCCTTGAACACTGACAGGGATGGGGTAGCCACAGCTTTTTTGGGTAGCCTGTTTCAGCATCTCACCACTCGCATGTAAATCTCCCTTGTTTAAGTCTGAACCTGTTACCCCTTGTCTTATCACTTCAGTCCCTGATGAAGAGTACCTTTCCAGCATCCTTGTAGACACCTTTCAGATACTGGAAGGCTGCTAGGAGGTCTCCATGCAAAATAATACATTCCTTCCTCATGTTTTAAGGTATCCTTTCAAAGAAAGTATAGCTGTTTAGAAATAAGTAAATAGCAACTTTTAGAATAAAAAATTACATAAGACATTTTTCTACCTGCTGCTGCTGCTTTTTCACAATTTTCCTAGTGCCATTTGAATTTGTTCAATTCAGTGTTAAATTTGACTGTTGATACTTATTTTTTATGTGAGTAAAATACTTGGTTATAAACACCAGTTAAACTGATATGTAGTCACAATAAACTGCAGCACTTTTTTCCTCTTGTAGGAGGCTGAAGGATTGACAGCTGGAGAGATGCTTTCCTGTGTCAGTATAAGCAGGGATGTTGAGCACTTTTCCTGGAGAGGGATGATGCTACTTGTTTGTATCCCACAAGCACAGCTCCCCTATGCTACCGGGTGCAGCTGGTCAAGTTTGAAACCAGGCAAGCATCCATATATCTTTTCCATTTATATAAAGGTCATTAGCATCCATTAAGTTGTGCTGTTCCAGCTTCAATGTATTGACATTAACAAATATTGATGCTGGATTTTTGCTGTGAAAGAAAACTAAAACTCATTTGATATACAAACATGTAACAAATTGCAGCCTGTTGCCCTCACTCCAGGTAGGAGGGACTGATGGCAGAATTTTAGTAAGACCCCAGCAAGCTGTGCAATTCTGAAATGCTTGCTAAAATGTATCTGTGGAAACATGGGTGTTTAGAAGTGGCTGTCCCTCCTGCAAAAGGCTCTTGCTGTACCACTGTAGGACAACTGCTGAACTTCTAGTCTGGCAATTCCTAGCATGGGAAGCTGAGTTTGTGAGGCACAGCTGTTGTACAAGCCCCCTCTAGCAGTGCTGAAAGATGTGACTGAGAGTGGGATGAGAACAGACAAACCCATGCACACATTCAGATGCGTTTGCTTGCGCAGCCACATCTGTGGCAGCAGCCCCAAACTAGATCAGAACCTCCTTAACCTCATCCTCCCCAGCCTGAGCATGGTGGTACTTTTGTAGCTCCATGAGGTGGTTGCAGTAGAAAAGTTCTAGATCAGCTGTAAAGGCTTTGACCACCCCTTGGAAGGAAGGACTGGCCAATAAGGTCTTGAGTTCCCTACCTGGTGCTACTGTGGAATGTCACCATGGAGTGAATATGTCAGTAAAGCCACAGTGGGACCAAGCCAAAGTGTTTGGGAGATGATAAAGATTGCTGAATAGCCTGTGCTGCCCCAGCTGGGCTACAGATGAAGCAGGGAAAAACCACAGGGATAACTCACCTTCACATTACACAGCTCTAACCCTGGAGGTCTGAGATAAACAGGATGTTATTTAAATGGAGATGTAATATATAACATGCATTGATTTTGGAGGGAAGTTATTTATTCAGCATTTCAGCATGCTAAGCATATGGGTTCAGCAGGGAGAGGCTTGTGCGGTGCATCCAAAATGCTCCCTGGACTTTACCTGGAGGATCATAGCAAGAATAATTAGTTCCTGTGCCTGTTCATCTGGAAAGGCAAGGGGTCCATACGGACACTACAGGTGCAGAAGGTACCTGCTGTGTTAAAAGAAAGCATAAGCAAGCTGACTGATGAGAAAGACATAACTAGCCTTTGTGCTGATAAATGAAAAGTTTCTTTCAATTATGAGAGTTTTAATGTGGGTTTCTTTTCCTTTCCATATACTGAAAAAGTTGAAATATTTAAATGAAATTGCTTCTCCAGACGTGCTCTCTAAACAGCACTTAGATTGCCTGGCAGGAATACAAGTGATAAATATGAATAGTGTTTTGCATGATACTTATAGAAAAATAACTTTCGAGTATGTATTCACAGGAAAAGCCCCTTTTAATGTCACTCATATATTTTCAGAAAGAAGAAACCACAACTCATGACCCATCTCGATTTTTATAGTTTGTAATGCACAGGCGGCAAGTGAACAGCAGATAAAAATTTACTGCTGAAATTCTACTAATGACTATATTAACTATTATGATGTGTGTTCATAAACAGAAGGAAAAAATAAATCAAGTGCACTTGTTATGCAATTTTAAGAGCAATTCTTTGGTTTTGATGAAAAGCACATTCTAATGCCTTTGAAGACATGTACACATACGCATCACTTAATAACATGTACCAAACAATTCAGACCATGCAATGTGAATACTCTTCATGCAAACCATTCACAAATTCAGCCTGAAATTAGCAGGGGTATACGTGACATGCAGCATACCAATAGCAAAAAATATTGCAGAAGATTTACTGCAAAGGCAAAAAAGCACTGTAACATGAACCAATAATTTCTTCATTTAATCCAGTAAAAAAGGATAAAAAAAAAGATAAAAATACAGTTAACAATTTTCCCCAGGGTGTTTGAGTGAAGAAAGTGCTGAACTGTGAATCAGAATTGAATAGACAGAAGCATTAGCTGCTTTCAGGATAGTTGCCTTACAGAGATCAGATATTGTAATAACACAGAGCTGGCTGCTTGCCTATGCTTTGCAGCATGCAAATGAATATTTTCCTTTCTCAGCAATTCTGCAGTAAAACCCTGATCAAACCACAGAAGTATATGCAAGAACCCTTTAAAATGACCACTGATTCTACTGTCAAACATTAGAAATATCTGATGCTCAGTTTGTGGAGTTGCATAAAAGAGCCCTCCATTCCAGACTTGCTGTCAGTGGAAACACAAGTGATCAATACCTCCAAAAACTAGGCTCAAAGAGGCACATTATCAAAGATGACTCATGATGGAGGTAGGTGCCAGACAACTCTTTAAAAAGAAAACCAAAACAGCTATATGCTATTGACCTGAAGGGGAGCAAGAATATGTTTACACAGTGGACTGCAGAGGGAAGACAAGGATATGTCAGCCCACTCTAAGCTCCACTCCACCACATCCAGAGTGGTCTTGTTTGGGGCAAGCTTTCATACTAAGATTTTATTACAAACTGAAGCTGAACTATCTGAGGATATTCTCCTGCAGCTGTGTCACCTCAGCAGGTTTAAACACTCAGAAGCACTGAAAAGCTGTGTTTCAGTTGGGTCTCCTAATTTGAAGGACCAACAAATAGCCAGCCACTCTCAATTTGAAATGAAAAATGCCTTTTCTATTTACCGGCTTTGTCAAGACTGAAGTTGCCATTATATACTCTGCCATTGTCAGGTATTGGGTATTAAGGTGGAAGTAAGGAAAGCACAGAGGAAGGGGCCAAAATGTATTATTTCCAATTTAAGCATGTATCTATCTGATGCACTAATACAGTCTTTCATGCTTGTACTGTAATTGCCTGCAACTCTCTTGATTTCACCAATATCACAAACCAGTGTTTAGCTTACATTTAAATGACACATCTAAGATTTCTGAGAGGAACATAAACTTATTTTCCATAAGCTACTTCTAGCGTATATCAGCTGTCCTGTCAATATCATCACAAAGCCTTTTGGTGTGGAAGGGACTTCAGAAGGTCTCTCATCCAACCTTCTGCTCAAAGTAGGAGCAACACTGAACACCTTGCCAGGTGGCCTTCTTCAAATGCTATCAGTCCCTTGACCTTTTATGAGAGAAGTAGCACTTGTCATCGTGATTTATTTGGCTTTCAGTTGTAGGTCACCAAAGACTCCCACTGTGTTCCTATACAATAAGAGTTCAGTGGCCTCTGTCTGAGGTCAAACAATCCTTCCTTTGCTGACTGAAGCAAAAGATTCCATAGCCTTGATATCCAACCATTTAAAATGATTATAAGCTTTCCAGTAGATACAAACACAGCATAACTCAGATTAACAGTGAGCTGGTTTTTGTTCCCAACTGCACCTTCTCAATAAAGTGTCTTTTACAGAGTTGGTCACAGAATAACCTTATCTGTCTTTTTAGACACTTTACCACAGTATGCAAGTATTTCAGGGACATAACATAGTTTCGATGTTTATTCAACATGAACATGTAGGAAAAGAGAAAACAGCAGACGTAAGACATTTAGGGCAATGTAAATTCACTGTAGGTCTGGGAAGACTGTCAATACTGAGGGCTTGCGGCAAAATACTGTGAAAGTACAGGAACAAAATCAATTGCAGCCAGAATTTTTCCCTCCCAGTACACATGACAAAATTATTTACAAGTGGCTTATTTAAATCTAGCCAGAAGTCAGCTATTTCAGGGCCCTATTGAGCAGAAAAGGTCCCCTGTGGGTTAAGGAAGGTCACAGATCAGTTACATCACACAGATGATCTCTCTAACAGCTTTTGCCATACTTGCTCTACCTTGCCTTTGTTTCAACATGGATGGCTTGTAACACTGGTTTTTACTCCCCCCTTTTTTTTTTTTTTTTTGCTTTATCCTGGCACAACCTTCCACATAATGATGATGAGCACAGTCTAAAAACAAACAAAAAAAAAAGAACACATCTAGCAGCAAAAAAAGTCACTAAGACCACTGTTTTGGAAACTCGCATCTAACCTAAAGCTAAAAACTGCTTTAAACACCACCCACACTGCAGTCATATATTTCATGCTCCTCTCCATAGGCATATGGCACCTCTTCATAATCTCAATGGAAACTACTGCAAAGGCTGGCAAGCTAATAGCTGATCTGGCTCAATGCCAGCCTCATTTTGACTGTCCCCTTTAGAAGTCTAGAGCATCTCTGCATTAGCAAGTAGCACAGCATAATTAGAGTGGATCTATACAGCTAAACAATGGGTGCAGCAGAGCTGAGGGCCACCCTCTGCACTTTTAAGGATGTTACTTCAGACTAGCTCTTGTTTGGGCCTCACACAGAATGCCTAGCTGTTGGTGGTATAACAGGTGCCTTGGTGGACCCCATCTCCTGGTTTCATCAGAGGGGAATCCAGCTTGCATGATCCAAGACTACACTGAAAATGCAAGTACAGTAAATGGCACAGGATCCTTGCTTCCCAAGTACACTCCTGATCTGAACTAAACTGCTAATGAGAACAGGTCTTTGGATCTCTTAGGAGTGGTCTTGGTCCTGGGAAATCCCTTGTGCAAGAAAAGATTGTGACTGTAGAGTTAATGAAAGCACCATTCCCTGTTCACACTGTCTCATGCAAGGTTAAACACAAGACTTTTATATCTGATATACCACTATGACTGCTAATGAATTTTTTTTCCTTCTCTACTGGAAAGGTACGACTACAGCCTGATTTTCTGTTACATAGTTAAGTCTTTCAAAGAGATTCAAATTAGGAAATACCTGCCTTTCTGTAATTTGAAAGTTTAAAAATGAGCAGTACAAATCACTGATTTTGAAGTCCTTTAACACTGTGAGCCTTTTCTGGCACACTTTGATACTAACTGGCTCCTAAAGCATGTTTGGCTCAGGTCGTCACTGCCAGAGATTGTCATCTTCCAAGCATGTCCATGGAAGGACACCTGTTCTTATGATGCTTCATGAGTCAGGAATGGTTCTCTGGGGACAGCACTGTGCAGCTGCATCTGGGAGATGTTTATTGCTGCCAAATCACAGAAACCACAAGCACTGTTTTCCAAAAAGCTGACTCCTCTGTTTAAACTCCTGCAAGCTCACTTCATAGTCAGCTTGGTAGGCATTCAAAGAAGAGTGTGTCAGAAACAGAATCAGAATCAGAAAAACACCCCAAGGTACACCCATGACCCTCATTGCTCAAATGTTGTGAGGAAGATGATACACTCCTTTCTTTGACGATTTTTTTGTTCGGGTTTTGGGGGAGGCTGGGACGGGTGTTTTTTTGGGTTGTTTTGTTGGTTTTGGTGGTGGTTTTTGGGTTGTTGTTTTGGGTTTTTGGTGGGGTTTTTTGTTGGGGGTTTGGTTTTGTGTTTTGGTGTTTGGTTTGTTGGGGTTTGTGTTGGGGTTTTTTTCACTGTGTACCTTGTTTTTTATTCCTGGCACTCCTCATCTAGATAATCAAAGAACTAAGACTGTAATGACTTGTGTCTGAATATATCTTTTCCTTTTAAGTTTCCAGTTTCCTCATCAGTATTACTTATGCTTGTCCAGGACTTGCCAGCTTTCTTGATGTTTTAAGGAGACTGTGCATAATAGAGTTCTCCCCCTTGCTCATGGCTCTGTTGTAGAGCCTGCACAAACACTGCCCACTCATTCCAAGCATCTTTCATTCTGATGTAATGTGCTCAAAGAATTGCACTTGAAAAAAAAAACAACATCTAATGAGCAGTTCTAAGCCTGCTGAGCATAACCCTGGTGCATATGAACTTTAATAACTGTACCCATTGTACACAGTCTTTATGGCTATGGTGCCCTTAGATCTTACTGAAAAAACCCCAAGAATTTGAAAACACGCTTCAGCCCTGGTGAGATGTGAGGGCGCATATAGTAAGATGGTCCTGTCTTTCCATCAATTTCTTTGGAAAATCATCCTGCAGGGGTTCAGTTTGTATGCCCCATTAAACTGGGAGCAGTTGTCCTGCTTTACATAGCAGCTCAACAAGCCTCAAAGGCAAAGTGTTCAGAGCCTCAAAGAGACCAAGGACAAGAGCAGGACCCCAAGCAGATCCCCATGGAGCTGAAGCGGTTGCCCCTTTGCTGATCCTGGAAATGTGCTTATTTGGATTCCAGCTGCATTCGCTATCCCAGACTCAGTTCTAGTTTTCTTGTCTTTGGAGAGGGAAAGGTAGCGGAAGGGAAATATTTATGAATATGGTTGTGTATTTGCTATCCTTTCTGTGCCTCTGTTTCTGTTCTTTTTTCAGTCTGCCCAGTTCCTGTATTCACCTGCAGCATCCAAAATGAGAGGGTAAGCTGACCCCACAGCAGTGCCCCATCTGCCTCTGAGTGCAATGCACTCCAGAATATGGTAGACTTTTCAGTGGAGACCTGCAAAGACAAGGTCCCTATTCAAACGGATTTCTAGCACAGATTTAAAACTTGCCTTGATAAATGAAGATGACAGAGTAATGAAAATGAAATAATTCAGAAGGAAAAGACATGCAGACCTTACAATCATATGGTTAATGAAAACATAGAGGTATCTTCAGGCTTATCTTATGTTGTCTCATTTATAGAAGATTAAATAAAGGCAAAGAAGTTAAATAATTCACAGGGAAAAAAAAAAAACATTATTGAAAGACCCAGAGAAAATTGTTGCAGCTGCAGTCCAGTTCCATGGGAGAAGCACTTCTATTCAAATAGATAGGAATCAACTGAGTCCAAAGCTTTACAATTCTTGAAGATTTGGATTATGAAAAAAATAAGTTTCTTTCCACACTGCTATTGAGTAAGTTGTAGTTTTACACTCATTTTAAGATGAAAAACACAGACTCAAAAAAAAAAATAAAATTGCTTAATGTGTATTTGGATGAAAAGCTGCCTTTGGTGGAACTGGAAGCAGAATCTAGGCACACCAACTCCCAGCCCTCCTAAGTTTCGGACAGCTTCTTTTGGCAAATAAATGCAAAGAGACACACTTTAAACAAACACTTTGTATGCTATGATCCAGCACACATGCAAGACAGTGAAATCTTGAATAATTTATCTAAGATATGAACTCATTCTTTAAAGACAAACATACCATGAAGTGTAACGGGAAACTAGCTTCATAACTTTCAGGACCTTCCAAAAGCATTTGAGAAATAAATACAAGCTTGCTAAAACAGCTAAGGGTTCTTAAAACTTTTCAAAGGGTCAGCATTCTTTGGAGAAAGAAAATGCCTGATTCCTTTCTTCACTTTCTGAAGTTCACTGCAGTTCTATGGCATTTTCAATAAATTATCTAAGATGTCTGTGTTACCGTTTGTTGAAATGCTACTTAGATTAGTTTAATTCAAAGGTCAAACTATTTTCAATAAGTCATTTCAAAACATGTCTTATCATTAAGGGCACAGAAGTGTGACTATTTAAAACCATATTGCCCTTGCAAAGTATGCATATATTTAAATATTTATATTCTCATTAACTTAAAATATGAAGTACAGATGTATTACATTACTCACTGAATCACAGTAAAGATTCCCAATGGGTTATCATAAACGTCCATTGTATTTAAAGTTGATGGAAGCAGTTGTCAAAGAGAGCTGCTCCTGGGACTCAGCAGTCTTGGTCAGCGAATCTGTGCCTCTTCTCTCCCTCTACCCTTCACATACATGCAGACATACAGCCCTCCTCTGTACGTCTTGCTCAGCTCCAACTAGTGCAGCTCTCCACATCAAATCAACTATTAAACCACTAATGCTGCTGTTGGTTAAGAGCTACCAGAGGCACTGGCCAGCAGCTGGTGGAACTGGGGGGTTTTGCTGCTGTGATGCTAACACATCAGTCCATGTCAATGCCACTGACAGAAGGATCAATGTGAAAATTACAGTCCCATGGCCTGGGCTGTAATGATTTAACAGCACTATTTAAAACTGTTGTGTAGCTTCACCTTGAAACAAGCCTTGGGATTAACTTTAACAAATATAAAAAAGTATTTTTATGCAGCCAATTGTAAAATATAACAAGGCTGTGATTTCGGCCTAATGTTAATGATGTGTCAGTGTCTTCTGGTATAAGAAGGGATCACAGTATCACAGTATCACAGTATGTTAGAGATTGGAAGGGACCTCAAAAGATCATCTAGTCCAATCCCCCTGCCGGAGCAGGAACACCTAGATAAGGTTACACAGGAACGTGTCCAGGCGGGTTTTGAATGTCTCCAAAGAAGGAGATTCCACAGCCTCCCTGGGCAGCCTGTTCCAGCGTTCCGTCACCCTCACTGAGAAGAAGTTTCTTCTCAGGTTTAAGTGGAACCTCTTGTGCTCCAGTTTGTACCCATTACCCCTTGTTCTTTCATTGTTTGCCACTGAGAAGAGCCTGGCTCCATCCTCGTGACGCTCCCCCTTTATATATTTATATACACTAATAAGGTCACCCCTTAATCTCCTCTTCTCCAAACTATAGAGACCCAATAAACAGATAAACAGAGTTGTGTTTTGTTTCCTTTGCCTTTGCTTCCATTTGTATTCATATTATTGAATACGACTTTTGGGTTTGTAAAGAAAGAAAGGGGCTTTTCTACTTATGCAAAAATAAGTGACAGAAAGAGAAAGACTCTGTTAACTAAATATCACAGGATGAATAGTGCAAACCAGTCCACTGAATCCAATGAGGTGTTCAAAAGCATTATAATTACTTTCAGTGCCTCAATTTTTCTCTGATTTTCAGAGGAGGATGCTCCGGTTTTTTAAAAGCAAGTCTTTCTAAAGATCTTACACCTCCAAAACTTAAGCATCTTTCAAACACCTGTAAGAAAAATAATTTCTTCATATAAAGAGACAATTTCATCACCAGTTTGTGCTGCACTTTAAACGTAACTGTGGTGAGAAAGACTCCCTCTCCTTCCTCCCTCCAGTACTGAACTGCCCAGGAACCTCTGTTCAAGGAACAGTCCAGTACGGGAACCACTGTGTCCAAGTAGATGAAAACAGGCAAAACAAGAGGGAAAAGTGGTAGATCTGGTCATTGAGATGAGTACCAGTGATGTCAGCCCTGGGCATAAAAGGCAGCTGCCATAGGAATGGACATCCTGAAAGCAGTTAGTTAAATGGCACCCCCATTTCTAACAATCTAGATACATCTGCTCTTCCACAGCTCTCACTTTGGGTGACCAAACTACAAAAAAGTGCAGTCTCTCCCAATGAAGGGAAAAGCTCCTCCATAATAGAAGTGAAGACAGGTGCATCATAAACACTGGTAGCATTGCTGAAGACAACGATTAGCAAAGATTATTTCAGCTAAGCTCTAATGGCCAAGGCTTTGGATGTTTTATTGGTAGACCCTATAACAAGACATTGGAAGAGAGAAAGTTGCACAGTGACTGCAGTGGAGGGAAGGCACACCTGTAAAATCCATGCCAGGACTGCAGATCTTCACTGTAAATGCAAAGCTGACTAAAAAAACTTACTGTTTTTTTACTGTATTGCCCAAACCATATTTTCATACAGTAAAGAAAAGAAATGGAAACCATTCTGAATATTTCCATGGAAAACTGCCAATGGAGAGCCCACAGACTTAATTTTCAAGAGAGAGGCTGAGCACAATCCAACACCAGCCTTGTTGAAATGCCAATGTCCTCAGAGCCTGTTACACACACCAACAGGATACTCTAGCCTATTTGCAAATTTATGTATTGGCCTTTCTCTTGGGATCATAAGAGAGGTGAACATGTCCATGTGTGTAAAGACAGGACCTTTTCCTAAGGAAAGGTTTTCCTAAGGATAAGGAGACCTATCACAAGTGTAATCACCATTTTCACAAGGTTGATTTGAATAAATGATCTAAGAGGAAAAAAATACCAAACAACCAAACAAAAAAATTAACAAAAAAATCCAGGGCAGTAAAAAACTCCAGGGTAGTGAAAAACTCCAGGTGCAGTATGGTATAAATATGGGGTTGGGCAACTTTCTGGAATTCAGATCCTAGAATCAGAACTAATTTGATTTCTGGTGATGGGCAAATTGATAACAGGTGCTGGGGAGGCAAACATAGCTACTGATATGCAGTATTTAGCCTTAGACATGCAGGGCCATATTTTCAGAGTGAGCATCATCCTGAAGGGTTAGCTATAGATGACCATTTTCTCTAAAGCTCAGGTACAAGCTATCATTAATTGGGCTTCTGTAATCAGCAGCCACTTTTGAGAATACAAGTTTTCATCTCAAACTCAGTTGAGTGCTTTTTTGAGATTTTTCCACTAATTTGACAGGTTTTAGAGCAGCTATTTAGGCGATGTTAGTTTTCACATGTTAGTTTACCCCATATGGTCTCCTCACACCTGCAATTAAGCTGTATAATCTGATCTCTTACACTCTCATGTTTTCTGGGCATTTCTTGTGGTTTTACTGGAACTTTTCCTTACTCAAGTTTCAGATTCTCTGTTCTTCATATCAGCCTTGCTATTTATTCTTCCATGCTACGTAAGTCATTTGGCTGAAGTTATTAATGTACCATTAGACACTGAGTTCAAACTCGTCACTCAAGGAATTCAGTAGATCCTTTTAGAAATAACATGATACAAAATGAGATCGATCCCACAATCCCAGAAGCCAACTTTCAAAAAAAGCAGTTTCCCTATTCTGGACTTCCTGTTCTGAAATCCCAGCAAGAGGAACACTGGAAGAACTAGTAAGACAAAAATAAAATAAAAAAAAATAAAAGGACATATGTTGATTTATTTGCTTTTCTGAGTGATTCTCTTGTGAATGAACCAATACAGAAATAAACCAGTATTTAACATAATCTTTTCTTAATCCTTTCCTCTCACTACACTCTTAATAGCATCTTGAGAAGCATGTACTGAACATTCGGGGCCAGATGCTCATCTGGCATGAATTGATGCACACACATTGAAACCAGTAGAGCAACAATGATTTATATACACTAGAAGTTACAACAACTGGTCCTTAATAAAATGTTTCATAGGTTATGTAACTGGTAATTCCAGTACAGGATTTGTTTTTAATACAATTGACTTTGTCGAGATGAACAAGTCTATAACCTTAACCTTGGAAAAGATGCCATGCTATTTCAAAAAAACCCCAAAACAAACAAACAAACAAAAACAACAAAAAACCAGACAAATTCAACTAAAGCCACAGTAACAGTGTTCTTAGAACTCACAACAAAATTAATTCCTCCCTGACCATCATGTCCAACATTTTTCCGTTTAAACTGGAAGAATAGGATCCATCTTACCAAGTGCAGACTTTTAACCCTCTCACCCAGAGCTCTGAAATCATCAAAGAACAGAGTAAGACATTCATAGGATGTAATGCATCTCATCTTCATAGAGATATATTTTGTGTCCAATGAATCTCATCATAAGAGTAAGGTTAGCCATCTTAACTGAGGCAAGGTAAAGCCTCATCCCAGTTCCTACGGCTTGGTTACATTACAGTAGGGTCTGCATCAGTTTCAGTCCACTGGCTGCAACATGTTTACTAAGGATAAGGTGTCAACATCATTTTGTAAAGCCAAAGGCAAGCTTACTAAGTAAATTATATTGCTGATAAGTTGCCAATTTGACTGTTCTGATAGAAAGAAGGTTAACTACTGCTTTATGGGAATTATTAAAAAGTGAGATGTTTCATGTTGTGTCAGTGACTCAGGTCTGATGGCATTTCTATACGTAGAAGCTTCTATTTCAGTAATCAGCAGGTCATGTATGGTGACAATACCATGAAACAATTACTAAGTAGCATGAAAGGCAAATTCAGTTTGGAAAAAAAAATAAATAAATATTGAGAACCTTATTTAAGGGTAAGAAATGGGTGAATTTCTCTACACAATATCTAACCTAGACATGCTCTTGATCTATGGTTTCATTTGATCTTGGCAACAACCCTCATAAATAAGACTCATCTCAGCTAACATCAGATGTCTATGCTCATCACCCACCACTTGCTTCCACAGCAGCTCCTGGGATGTGATTCACCTGACCTAATTCAGCTGGCTGCTTTATAGATAAGATGAATAATGCCTAGAAGTGTCCATTTGTCTCCATGACTACAGAATGAACTCACAGTGACAAGCTGGGAGTCAGATGTCTGCACTGAATCAAGTGGACCCCAGTATGGTGTCTACCATTTTCTACCTATCATCTGAGCTATTCAGTGTATGGTCCTGCAGATGGCAACACTTTGTGTGCCATAAAGAAGAGCCAGAGCTGGAGGAGAAACTCTGAATTTCATACCTCAAGTGAAGGTCTGTGTCTCAGAGCCTCCCCTGAGGCTCTATATTAAAACTTCACGAAAGCAAGATATAAACTGGTCTTTGGTGTTACACTGGTCTACTGAGCTTTCAGTACCAAAACTTGCTGTCTTGATGCAGCACTCCATAAAATTATACTTGCCAGTGTGACTGAATGGCTTTTCAGAAGTTTGGAAAGAGGTTTTTTGAAGAAAGTCTTTCCCATGTCAGAAAGCATAACCTTACCACCAACTGTGTGAAAAAAAAATGCTCTGACAATAGGATAATAGAATTTCTGGCTTTTTTTGTGTTTTGTTTTGTTTTGTTTTTTTAAATCCCAATGCCTTAAGACCAGTATACTGAGTTTAAATATAATCTGATACTGAGTTTGAACATAAGCTGATATTTCAGGTAGAGCGTAATGTTGATTATGTTCAGCAAGAGTCCTCTTGCAGTTGCTTATCATATTTGCAACTCCCATCAAAACTTTTCATGCAGTGTTTCTCAGTTGCAAAGTGGGTTCTTCTCCTTCCAAGCTCATCTTCTGCCCTGGCCATTCATGAAAAGAACTGAGATGTGGAAAAGACAGTGATGAGTAACTGTGGGCAGACTGACAGTGCTGGTGTTGCGGACATGTCCCAGGCTCACTGAAAAGAGTTGGCAGAGAGGGAGGAGAGCAGTGTTGGAGCTCATCCCATATCTATGAATTGTTCAGAATAACAGTGCCTTTGTTTAACATTGAGCTTATGTTTGACTTGCATTTGTTGATGTTTGCATTAAATCAAGTTTTTTTCTGCACTAACATTTTATCAACAAAGCTATAAAAAGCATTTGACATCCTTATGAAAATTCTTCACATGTTGCTATTTATTATCTTAAAAACAGTAAATAGATCAGTAAAACAAGCAAACAAACTGATTTTCAGGTGCACTATGGAGCTGCAACAAGTGTTATTGCTATACACATTCCTTAGGTACTGAGAAATGCAAACCAGGAGAAAAATTTAAATTGTATTTTTCCAACCTTGCACCTGCCAAAGAAGATCCTATGATATAATCCCATACACAGAATTGGATACATCTCATTGTGAATATGGATGGCAGAATCAATCTGGGATATGTAAAAGAAAATTGTTAAACTCTTCCAGTGCTGCCGGAAGTGTTTAACAATGTTTTTCTGGTTTAGACATTTGGATGTACAGAAATCCCACGTAATAATTAGCTTAGACACATTCCTTACTGCCTTGAACAAACACAAACTGACACCCTACTGTAAGCAAGCTGGGACTGTGACCCAAGAAGTCATGTCCCACCAAAAGATTTATATCCATCTCAACACATTTTGGTACAAAGTTGCCTCAGCAACCAGAAGAAACAGATTATGATCAAGGTTAAGCAGCTCACAGATGGTTTTCCAGTGACAAACAAGGGAGATCTGTTCAAAAAATAAAGCTGGAGCTTGTCACTGTGCTTTTCAGTGGCTTCTAACCCCTTCCTTTGACTGAGCTGCTGGGGCACCTGAAATGTGTATCCAGAGCTGTGACACTGAGGGGCAAATGCCCAGTTCTCATTTGCTGCAGGACCATTGCACAAGCTCACATCTTGCTGACTGGTATGCATGGAGCCCAAGCATGGAAATGTTACATCAGTGGTGATGAGCAACATTGCTCTTTTGAAAATGGCTAATGAACAACCCAGTCAAATTGCAAACACTTCTTACCAACAATAATCAGGCTAAAGGTGATGGACACAGAAATTATACTTTGGGATTTCAATAACCTAACAAGCCATAATTAAACATCCAGACATAGCAATACCCTGAGTTTATTTATTTATGATTGTACCTAATTTCTATCAAGGACTTCCAATGAGCCATATTCATCAGATGTCAGAATAATGACTACTGTGGAAGTTATATGGCATTAAAAATTACGTTCCCAAACTCATGCATACTCAGGGTGATGTAACTCAGCACTGTCCAGATGTCTTCTGGGAAAAGACGTATTTCTATTTTGCAAGTGTGATGAGGTTTCTAGCAACTAAAATACTCACAAAAATGATGTCCTCCCAGCTAGATGGGAGATTCCAAAAGCATCATTAAGTAGCAAAAGAGAAACCATATTAGGCAAAGACAAACATGAGCAAAGGTAGTGATGAGTTGAACAATTACACTAATTAAATTACTTATAAGGGTTTGTGAAAAGTCCTATAGACCAATTAACTTGCAATCAAATCTGAGTAAAGTGAAGGAGAAACTTCACTTTCCAGTCAGTCTCAAGTCCAGGAAAGGTTAATTTCAGGATAGATTTGTGAATGCAGATGCTTCCCATGCTGGAAGGCTGTGCAGGGTATTGTGGCAGTCAGTTTGACAGGTCAATCTACTAACTAAAAAATACTACAGAAATCATCAGCAGCAAAATACATCTTAGACAAGTATTTAACTTCTCTGTATCTGCCTTTTAATGGAATGGCTAATTTCCCATGTCTTTCATTTTAATATCATTTTTGCTTGTTGGTATGCAACATTTGTTTTAGTATAAAGGCAATGTCAGAAAATGCTACCCCATTTTCACGAGGAAGGTGATATTAAGTATGGATGGCGGGCTCAATGACCATTCTCAGACCAATCTACAAGGTCTGAGAGAGCAACTCTTCATCAGGACACACAGGTGCCCAGTGACCTCATGGCTCAGGGGATGCATACTGGCCACAAGCTGGTCTTCATTGGCCAACACTTCTTCCATGTGGCTTTTTGATCAGTGCCTTAGTCGCAACGGCTCCTCCAAAAGTGAAGATTCTCCATTATAACAGAACACAGTGGAGGATAAGAGATACGTTTCTCACTGTGTCTCCTTCATCTCTTTCCTATCCCACAGCAACTGAGAGTCATTATCAACATTTTCCCTCTCACATCTGTATGTGGCAGCCCCTTCTGTGGAGGAAGGAAGGGACCATTTTTGCACGTTTCTCCTCTCTAACACTCTAACCCTTCAGTAAAGCATTTTTGCATTCTCTCAGTTGGGTTGGTTACTGTTCTAGGTAACAGCACAAGTGCACTTTCATTACCTAGGCCACCTCCCCCCAAAACTAAAAGCCCTCTGCTGCACACCTCCTTCTCCCACCATTCCTAAGCCTGCCCGGGAAGCTCTTCAGGCAAAGCAGCAGATGAAATGTAATCTTTTTTTCAATTACTAACAACCGAGTGTACCACTACAGATGTACCATTGTAAATCTACATGAGCACTGACCTCAATACACTTTAGCCTAAGCAGAGCTCATTTGCCAGACCTCACCTATATAAATAATGCTTTTTCTTTCCACCAACCATGAAAATGTTTTAACTTTTTTTTGACCTTGAATTCCTGAGTGTACAAGGGCTTACTTATCTTTGAATCATTGCCTATCACTCTGTTAAACCATGAAGTACCTCCCTCTGGTTTCTCTGTTATGGTTGATTTTCAAAAGCAGTTAGCAATTTGAGGAGCTATCATCTAGGATGCAGGAAAGAAGTCTCCTTTCCAAAGTTTTTGCAGTGTTTTTTTCCAAAAATCATTCCCATTGAAACAGCCGGCTGTGGGCACCTTCTATATGAGAAGTTCAGAATTACAGATTTTGCTCAGATTGTGAACTTTCTCTCTTTACTATTATTGTGATAAATCATTGTGAATTACTTTGGGGAAAAACTACTCTGAGGCTGTAGGTCTGCACTGAAAATTATACCCATACTTGATCTCAGCATCTTCTTTCTTCCTATATATTCATTTTATGCGCAACCTAGTTTTCTTCACTGAAGGTTGTGAATAACAGATGTAACCTCATTGTCCTTACTGACTTCACTGAGCTATAATTGAACACTGCTTTTGGTTTGCTCTCAGCAGTGTTGCTTGTATACTGCAAGTCATCTAAGTACTAATATTGAATTTCTTCCATCAAAAACTAGCCCCTAGGGGCAAAAACAAACCAGAAATAATTAAATTCATCTAGTAAACCACAGGCTCATTTGAATAACATTGCCTTCTCTTAATGCTCTGTGTACATACAGTAAACATAGATCATTACAGCCTGGCACCAACTCGAATGCCGTGAAGCCAAGATTCTCTGTTTTGGCTTCACAAATAACTAGTGCTTCAAATGAGAGAGAGAAGAAATCTGAGTTTCTTTGTTTTTTCCCCAAGTACACACTCTGTTGCTGGGCTTTTCACAAAGATCTCTGCTTCTCTTTGAACTCCTTTTATGTTGCACTAGTAATTTTTTATTGCTTCCAATCTGTCAGAGTAAAATGACAGTAGTCTTATGTCAAACCAGTTACACATCTGATTGAAATCCCTTCACATTTCACCTGAAGCTCGTTAGTTTTCTGGGTTTATGCTGTTTTCAGGATGAACCAGTTCATTCTTCTCTGGGATCACTCATATCTATTGTGTTTTTCAGAGGTACAAGGGCTGACCAGCAACCTATGGGATTCCACTTAGTATTTCTATACAGTATGACACAGCTTCTCATATGGATGCTTCCCATTCACTACATTATTCATCTTCCTACTTAATTTGTTTCACTGCATTTCTCCTGGCACACATGGTGAGATAGGCAGAAACATGCAATCAAACAGCATTTATCAAGGATCTTTCTGAAATTTAGGTCTGTATATGAAGCTCAGTGATGAATTCCTCGTCGTCTATCTTCCTTCATCTCTTGACATAGAAAAGTTTTTACAGTCAAAGATTTAAAGAAAAAAATCAATATTGCCAAGTGGGATGTTTTATTTTTAAAATTTCTCTTTTTCAGCTGTGCTACTTTATATTTTGCATATGAATAAAAATCATGAAGAGCTATATATCACACCTTAAAGATGACTATCAAATAAATCAAACAGAAGGCTCTATAAGTCATTTGACTGAACAACTTCTTACTGCAAACTGGGTGAGATGAAGGAGAAGAGTGCTTACTGAATCGGAGCAAAGGGAGTCTTGCCTTGCAGTCACACTTCCGTGCAAGTGCTTCAGTACATAGCTGAATAACTCCCAACTTCGGTGTGTTTCAATTCGTTTCTCCACAAAATGAAAACACATGCATACTTGTCATATCTTAGAAATGTAAAATATATAAAGATTTCTTTTCAAGGAATTTCGTCAAAAGACAAAAATGGTCAGGACCATGATTTTAATCTTACTTAAAATGCTCCATATCAAAATAAGACAATGTACCTTTTCACTTACATGTCATTCAGCTTATTTCACATTTTCCATTCGGTTTTGTGTGCTTTGGATGGAATGTGACTGCTGCCTCAGTGGTAAACACGGGGTAATGTTCCCTGGGGAGGTGGTGGGAGTGCTGAGGCAACTACTTGCCACTTGTTCTAGTTGGGAGAAGTATTAGAAGAAGAATGACAGTTACCCTTTACTGAAGACCTGAAAACATTTTGGGTGGCAGTAGTGTCACGTAAAAGCACAATTAATGAATGTCACCTGCAATGATAAGGCCTTCCTAAGGACATGCACAGTCACCACCTTATCATGATACAAAGAGAAATTGTCAAAGAGACATTCTTATGCATAATGGTAGTCTTAGTTTATAGCACATCATTTGTATAGCTATTTAACAGCTGGTGAGCAAACAATTTTACTATAATGTTTTCTTTTACTCGTTGAATATATTTTTCCACAGAGGCCTGATCCAAAGTGAAATCAAAGTCAGTCCACATAGGTTTACAAATAAGCATTCTGTTCTGTGTTAATCCAATGTCTGACTGACCATGCTCCTGCTGATGCCAGTGACAAATCTGTGATCCCATTTGGTTGTGAAGACAACTAATCAAAACTGCTAGATGACTAGAAATTTGATGGAGGCTTGTATCCCAGAGCTGAGAATACTTCAGAAGTTAGAGCTACATCCGTATTTTTAAGAAAGCGTCCACGTGCAATATGATGTCTCTAGTATGCAAAACACATCACAGGAACAGAAGCTACTTTTATGGTGTGAAATAAATGTTAGATGGAAGAATGAAAATGTTCTCAATTTTCATAATGACAATTTTACAAATCATCCTGTGGAATCCTTTCTTGAGCCTGATTTGCTAGAGGAAACTATATAGATTACTAGTGTATTATTCCAATGACATGAAATTGCTTAAAAAAAAAGTCAGAGAATTGTTTATAAAACTTTATGTCTGCATCATCAGTGATCTTAAAACTTCAAATTGTTAAGCTGTACTAGAAACATTTTTTCAGATGTTCCAATCTACTTTTCCTTAGCTTTCCAAAGAGGATTTGAAAAGGAAGAGTGCCCAAAAGCCAGATCTGTATCTCCCATGCACTGCCATGATCCAGGTTTCTTCATGAGGCAGGGTGCTAATGCCATGAGCCCCACCAGTGCAGCATCTGAAAAAGGGTGTGTCTGAACTCTTCTCATCCTGGAATTGCTACTTGTTACAGAACCAGAACTTGTGGCAGAAAAGTAGAGCCCAGTGTACTGTATCTCTAAATTAACTCGTACAGACTCTACCAGTCTTTTTTGCCTAACCCCAAGATGCTTAAATCTCCTTTGCAAGATAGCACTTCATTGGCTGAGTTCCTTATTTCATATTCATAGAATCAGAGAATCATGGAATTGCTAGGGTTGGAAAGGACCTTAGAGATCATCTAGTTCCAACCCTCTACCATGGGCAAGGACACCTTCCACTAGACCAGGTTGCTCAAAGCCCTGTCTAACCTGGCCTTGAACACTGCCAGGGATGGAGCATTCACAACTTCTTTGGGCAGCCTGTTCCAGGGCCTTACCACTCTCACAATAAAGAACCAACTGATGATTGAAACCAAAAGATAATGATTGACATCAATTTCTTCTCACTGGTAGCTTATCTGTACTTTTGGTGCCATTTTATCTGAGTTCTGTGCCTTCCAAAAATAGCAGATATACCTGTTAGCCCTCCCAAGATTCAGTGCAAGAATGCAGGATCTCCTCATTTGCAATAATGGGTGCACCCATACTGTGCATATACGGCAGTCATAGCACTGTTCAGCTTACCTGCTGTTCAGCCATCAAGCCTCTAAGCCTGATTTCCAGTATGGTCAGAGCCACATACTTCACGATGCTGCATGCTTGAATGCAATACGACAATTACCGTGTTCCCTAGTGTGTCCAGACAGGGTGTCTAAGGGCAATCTGCAACCTGCCAAGCTGATAAGATATGAACTTGAAGCAGAACATGCTATGTTGGCTGTTGTTCACAAAATCATTCTTCCACAAAGAAGGAAGATATTTCTTTCTCTACAAAAGTCACTGTCCTCTCCTCTATTCCTCTTCTTCAAATCTGCAGCCTGTTAAGAAGTCTCATGAAGACATAAATTTTCCTCTAAGCATCAGTGCCAAAATCTGTTGTCGTGTGAGGAACTCTTCTGCTTGCCTCAGGCTCTTCAAGTACTATGGCAATTAGAAGATGTGTCTGTGTCCAAGGGAAATGTTAACGCTCCAATTTATGCTCATCCGAGTTGATGAGAAAAATCTTCTTAGGCATATTGAAATGCCAAGGTTGAAATTGTGAATTTTATGGGAAACATTCAAGGCTCCATACCATTCCTACAGAAAAACCTTGCTGCCCACGATGGGATGAATGTGCAGAAACAACTGATAATTGTCAGTAACACTCTAAAAGACAGCTGGACAGACAGGTGGGCAATAAACAGACACTAGCTGTTGAACATCTCTTTTCCCATTCCTCCTAGAACTTAATTTCTGTTAGATAAGTAGCCAGCCATGCAACAGCTTCTGCAATACAAATGCTGCCTCCTCACATGATCATCCTGGTGCCCAAGATGGCAATCCCCTAGTAGAGCTCTTCCTTGATATATGTGCCAACTCTTCCTCTCAGCCTCTAACACTTCCTCCCATACCTCATGCTATTCAGCTAAAGACTACTTACATGCAGCAGTAACTAATGCCAAAATTCACAACAGCCAAAAAAAAAAATTCCTTTTAATAGCTTTAATAGCCTGCACTGCTTTGCTGGCTGTAAGTGGAGCTGATACTTGATAAGCTTGGTAAAATTTCCTAAGAAACCCCACCATCTGACAGAAAGCAGTGCCTGTTACTGAGCAAAACTGAAGGGCCAAAACTGCTTTGGTTACCAAAAAGAAGGGGGGGGGGGGGGGAAGGGAATGTCTTCTTTTTATTTTAAAACTACATACTAGAACTGAACATTATTGTTTTTAGGCTGAAAACCAAAATACTTTGGATGAAGGCCAGAACATTTCAGCTGAGAACTAGCTAATGCTTCATCACTGTGGTTAGCAGATGTGACTGGATCCACACAGGGAATGAATTTGTTCAGCAAAAGTTGACATTTTTCTGCAGTCATATTTCAAGTAGAAAAGAAACCCTTTAAAAATGCGGCAACAGATTAAAATGAAATCATCCCTAATTTTGCAGAAGAAAGCCAGGTATGTACACATAGAAAGGAACAGGTAATAAAGCTCTTGTGAGCTTCTCCTGCTCTTTCTCCTCCCTGCCACACGCAGTCAGTCTCACCACAGAAGGGAGCAGTCATACCTCTTGGATAATGGGCATGCAAAGAAACTGTCACTTCAAGCCTTTTTTATTAAAAGTTTTAATAAACTGGCCCCCAACCTGACAGAGGAATACCTTTGGTAAAGGTGCAAGCCTCTGTAAAATACAGCCCTTCAAAAAAATATTCCGTGTGCTTGAGACGCTTGGTTATTTCATGGCATACTGTATATGGCAATCTATACAGAGCTCAGAAGAGCTCTCTGCTTAACGCATCCCTCAAGATAGAAGACAGAGGAGTTCTAGAAAATTCAGGAGGTGCTTAAAATGATAATCATACAGTATAACCTATATACCTCTCCTCCTCGCAGAGATTGAAACAAAGACTGGTATGTTTGTTTTTACCTCAGTAGTCCCCTATTCATTGGGATTAATTTGCTATATTTGTGCTGCCAGTCAGAGAGATTTTCCTACAGAATGCTCTGGCCATCACCTAACTCCACATCTTGGAAGGTCCTATCCCTGAAGTCCTACAACCTATCCCCTCCCAGAGCCATGTCGCCCAGAAACACGTTGCAGCTTTCTTGCTGTGTGGCCAAAGGAGGAATGGTATCGCACAGCATGGCATGCCACAACGGGGAAGTCTAGCTGCAATCTCTTCCAAGTGGCACTACTCTAGGGAGATACATCTACTGTCATTTACCTTTCTTTACTGCTTGGGAAAAAGAGTAAGCTTTTTCTCTTTCTTCATCCTTTATTCCTTTACTCTCCACATGTCAAACTGATTTTTCTTTTAACTGTCATTTCATTTTGTGACACTAAAGGAATGCCTGTTCCCGTGGGGCTGGAGCTGCAAAAGCAGCTCGAGCTCTGCTTGTCCCAAAGCTGAGGAAGCTTTGCCACTGAGGGGGCTAAGCTCCCACCGTAGCTGGGCTGTCATTTGGCATTGCCAGGGAACAAAATGCACAGGGTAGAAGTGAAATCACTTTGCTTGTTAGCGGTTGATGTCCTTGAATGGCCCGGCACGCAGCAGCTGCCTGGCAACACCATGTAGCTGTTGCAAATGCTCCAGTTTAAGTGAGTATTAATCTGGCTGTTATACATGTGCTTATTTAGTAATTAGAAACAGTGCTGTTACCAACAACTCTACATAAGTGTATAAAGTTGGCAAAGGAACAGAATTTTTACCCTTTCTCTAAAAAAAGCCATTTTCCTCAGTGAAAAGGGAGCTGCTGGGGTGTGTATGGGTTCATTACAGGCTCCTAAACCTCTCCCTGCTACTGCTGCAGTGCCAGTGGGGTGTCAGGGGAGCTCCTGAGCTCATTCTGGGGTGTATGCTCCCTTAAGGACCACTGCCAGCTGCTGTGTGCTGGAGTGCTGTCTGTGTCCCATCCTGTCCATTTTCAGAGCTCATTCAGGGTTTTACATGTTCCTACTTCTTTGAGAGCTGTACCTGATGCTGCCCAATAGACCTTTCTTCTGTTTCTCTTTCAAAAGCAGCTCAAAGCCTTTTCTCACAGCTACAAGGTACTCCTGAGTGAATCCTTGGGCGTCTCAACCCCAACCATTCCTGTACAGAATAAACTGCTGCTGCAACATAGAGGTGTCAGAGGAGGTGAGTACAGCACGGTTGGGGCAGAGGAGCCAGCCTTATATTTTAAGATACTGTAATACAAACCCCAACAGTTTAGAAAGGCTGTTGAAAAATCCAGTTTATCACTGGCCAAAACATCCAGGTTTTGCCAAGCAACAAAATTCACCCAGTCCAGTCCCATGCTTGACAGACTTAAAGTACAACCATTCTGGAAACAGTCTGCAAAGCCTTCTCATTTCCTTTTATTTTCCTCTGGGAGATGGATTTACAATAAACTAAATCTCTCACAAATACTCTGTGTGATGTGTGACCAGTTTACCTTGTGAACTCTCACCATCCCTCCATATTTTAGGGCTTTCTTTTGCACCAGGATCAGACAGCTGCTTTGTTTGGGCTCTTTATGACCTTAAGACATTAGGAACTCATGCATTTTTCTAATTATACCATTTGATTTTTAGAATTTCCAACACTAGTTTAAAATTGCCTGGTTTCTTCCAGCATCGAAAAGTACACTAATGAAAGATGTTTGCTGCTGCTTTTAACAGTTCTTAAATATTGATCACTTTTAATGAGGCTCATTGTAAAGCACGCCTGTGACTCTTAGCAAGGGTACTGTATAAATGCATAGTTGTGATGATGTTAATCCAGCAAAAACACTTTCAGCACTTTTAAAACCTGTAGTTCTGGCATGCTCTGGAAAAACAGACAGGGGCTTATATCAAACTGTCTCTCATACCACATGCTGTAGTAGTAGCAGTAGTAGTAACCTGTTTTATTTTTCTAATTAAAGCCACAAAATACAAAAGGGTTTGGGGTGGTTCAATTTTTTTCATATTGAAAATCGGAGGGGAGGGGGGGTGGTGAGTCTATAATTTTTCCAGTAATGGGCAATGTGTAATAATGGTTCTGGCATGGTCCATGATCATGACAGAATTTATTTCACCTCTCGGCATGAAGGACTATAGTCTAGTGAGTAAGGAGTGTTCATTATTTTAGGCTTGACTCAGTACAAATATATTTTAAAAAAAGGAATATAACTAGCAGCAGCCCACACAAAGACATGAAGCCAGATGTCTTTTTTCTGCTTTTTTTTTTTTTCCTCAAATTCAAGTAGATCCTTTATGTGGAAAAAAGCAGAAAGGGAAGTTTTAATTATATGCTACAATCAAGAAGGCATTTTACATCCCAATTGGCAGAGCTTTTACTGTGTATTTTAAGCAAGATGAAGATGATAGAAGAAAGCAGAATAAAAAACCCAGCTTCTATACTAGTTCTCTGGTGCAAGGAACAGCTTGATCTTATTTATTGTATAATTTTTGCAAGTTCTGATAGTTAGAGCCTGTCTTGTGGCATCCAGGAAGAAAAACTAGAAGTCAGCCATATTAGAATGAATTATAAATTAATCTCCTGGAGTCTCCTGGCTTCTAGAGGGATGTTAACATGTATGCCATCTTTTGGCACCTAATGAGTCTCTGTTAGATCTTTCATCATTAATCTTGACAAAAATGAATAAGGATTAGGGGGGAGGGGAAATTCTTTCAGCATTCCCTTTATAAATTCATGCTATTTTACCAGAAGCAAGCAAAATATTATAGTTTTCTTTCTAAATTAATTTGCTTTGGCAACTGCCAGACTTATCTAACAGCCTTTTTAATATATCAAAACTGCAAAGTGTCAGGATCCAGGATTAATGCTCAACTCTCATAAAAATTGCATTTTATAGATACACGCCATTTGACTTCCCTCCCCTTCTAAACAGAAGACTGATCTAAATAACTAGTTCTTTATGCTTCAGTACATTTACTAAGCAAATTTAATGTCCTGTTCTTGATTAGAAAATAGGACTTGGTAAGCTTTTTAAATAGAACTGCCTCTAGCTTTTGGCCAGTGGGTTTCATACAAAGTCTTTCTCCCCTCATTTCTGTGAGTTTTGCTGAATGTAGAACGAGCAATAAACATAATCATAACTATTAGCTTTACATATAAACAGTTTGCAATATTGGGTATTAAAAAAATACTGGGGCACTTGCTTGACATATCTAGTAATTGGTAATGTAACTACAAAACATTAAACCTGAAGTTTCCTGCTTTGGTAAGAGCCCAGAGTAAAAAGACTGATAGTGCTTTTGGGGACACGAATATTCTCTGAAGAGTAGAGCTGTTAAGGTTTCTCAGCCTGTACTAGTAAATAGCACTATGTCTTTATTGAATGTGATTAATGAATTGTAATGATTGCATAGTTATACACTGGAAGAACAATCATTATTACTATTGTTAACTATAACAGAGTTCCACTCCTGTAGTATGGAGGATCAGGTATTTGCTAACTGCTGGGCTGTGTTTTAACTGATTTAAAATATCTGAGACAAACAGAGCCATTTGAATTCAGGTTTCAAATTTTCAGTTAGTATTCTCAATTCTGCTTAAGTGCTGAATACTTAAGACTTTGCTTAAATTGATTTAATGATACAACCATTATTATTTACTTAAACATAACTGTTACAATGCAAGGTGAGATCTTAACTTGTCCTGTTGAAGTTAGGGCACGTGGACCATGAGAGGCACAGGGACTCATTCTTTCTTTGGCTTCCTTCTCACTGGTCTGGCCTCATCCCAGTGTTTGGGGATGCCAGACCTTGTAGTACAGCTGCCTGAAGTCCCACTGCCAACACTGACTGCTAAATACTGCTAAAAGCTTATGTCCTCCTCACAAATGTAGCATCATGGATACTGTCATCTATTACTTCACAGTTTAAGAAACACTTTGACAAGTAAGGAAAACAGAGGGTTGGGGTTTTTAAAAAAGAGGAGCATATAAGCAAGGGATATTTCTGCCACACATAGAAACATGATTTAGATAATTAGAAAGAAATAAAGAAATGTGAATGGAAAAATCCTTTCATTAATACTTGCCAAAATCCAAAATGCTCTCAGACTAATGCCCTCTAACTATTCCTTTTGGAATACACTGGTGGCCAGAGGTGGCTTCTTAGAATTACAGAATCATAGAATCATAGAATGGTTAGGTTGGAAAGGACCTTAAGTTCATCTAGCTCCAACCCACCTGCCATGGGCAGGGACACCTCACACTAAACCATATCACCCAAGGCTTCGTCCAATCTGATCGTGAACACCACCAGGGATGGAGCATTCACAAACACCCTGGGCAACCTATTCCAGTGCCTCACCACCCTTACAGGAAAGAACTTCCTCGTTATATCCAATCTAAACTTCCCCTGTTTAAGTTTTAACCCATTACCCCTTGTCTTGTCACTACAGTCCCTAATGAAGAGTCCCTCCCCAGCATCCCTATAGGCCTCCTTCAGATACTGGAAGGCTGCTATGAGGTCTCCATGCAGCCTTCTCTTCTCCAGGCTGAACAGCCCCAACTTTCTCAGCCTGTCTTCTTACGGGAGGTGCTCCAGTCCCCTGATCATCCTCTTGGCCCTCCTCTGGACTTGTTCCAACAGTTCCATGTCCTTTTTATGCTGAGGACACCAGAACTCCACACAATACTCCAGGTGAGGTCTCACGAAAGCAGAATAAAGGGGCAGGATCACCTCCTTCGACCTGCTGGTCACACTCCTTTTGATGCAGCCCAGGATACGGTTGGCTTTCTGGGCTGCAAGCGCACACTGAAGCTGGCTCATGTTCATTTTCTCATCGACCAACATCCCCAAGTCCTTCTCTGCAGGGCTGCTCTGAATCTCTTCTCTGCCCAGCCTGTAGCTGTGCCTGGGATTGCTCTGACCCAGGTGTAGGACCTTGCACTTGGCATGGTTAAACTTCATGAGGTTGGCATCAGCCCACCTCACAAGCATGCCAAGGTCCCTCTGGATGGCATTCCTTCCCTCCAGCGTATCAACCAAACCACACAGCTTGGTGTCATCGGCAAACTTGCTGAGGGCGCACTCAATCCCACTGTCCATGTCACCGACAAAGATGCTAAACAAGACCGGTCCCAACACCGATCCCTGAGGGACACCACTCATAACTGGTCTCCAGCTGGACATCAAGCCATTGATCACAACTCTTTGCATGCAGCCATCCAGCCAATTCTTTATCCACTGAGTGGTCCATCCATCAAATTGATGTCTCTCCAATTTAGAGACAAGAATGTCATGTGGGACAGTGTCGAACACTTTACACAAGTTCAGGTAGATGACATCAACTGCTCTACCCCTGTCCATCAGTTCTGTAGCGCCATCATAGAAGGCCACCAAATTGGTCAGGCAGGATTCCCCCTTAGTGAAGCCATGCTGGCTGTCACCAAGCACCTTGTTGTTTTTTATGTTCCTTAGCATGTCTTCCAGAAGAATCTGCTCCAAGATTTTGCCAGGCACAGAGGTGAGACTGACTGGTCTGTAGTTCCCTGGGTCATCCATTTTTCCCTTCTGGGGTTATATTTCCCTTTTTCCAGTCATTGGGAACTTCACCTGACTGCCATGATTTTTCAAATATGATGGACAGTGGCTTAGCAACTTCATTTACCAGCTCCTTCAGGACCCGTGGATGGATTTCATAAGGTCCCATGGACTTGTGCACGTTCAGATTTTTAAGATGGTCTCCAACCAGATCCTTTCCTACAGTGGGCCAAAGGTCTTCATTCTCACAGTCTTTTCACATGAAGCAGTATGCTTTCTATCACAAACCTGAATTACTTACTATTAAAACAGGGCTTTGTCCCAGAGACTAATATTATTTTCTTGCTTCATATTTTTGTGAATGAGGTACTAAATCTGAAGAACTCCATAATTTTTAACTGGCAAAAAAAATGAGGGTTAACCATATGTCTAAACACCATAGCCCTAAGAGTTGAGGGATCCCCCCTGTGCTGGAAAATATTTTCTCAATTCTCCATTAAATAATATTTTTCATGCAGCTGTCATCTGCATGTATTTTTTTTTACCTGTGTACAAAAGAGCTGACTTAATTTTACCTATCTGCAATATAGGTGTCTTCACGTACATGTTGGTTGTCTAAGTTCTAAATATATGCAATGATGTAGTTTCCATAATCAGTGGTATCTGAATAACTGTTTGTCTTACCCAAGAGTCACTGAAACACTCTCTAAAATGTCACTGACACTAATGGGAGCTGAGACATCTATATATGTCATAGCACATCTAGATACCGGTAGTATAAAGTATAGTGAGAGATAGTGACAAACTTAAGACTCAAACAGCAGACCTCAGCCCCAACGTTCTTCAGTTTTGATGGTTTGCATCCCTCCCTCAACAAATATCAGCATTCAGTTCCCTTCAAAACAATAAGGCTTTGGAACACTTACTAAGGAGCTGCAACATAGCTCTTCAAAAGCCAAGTATCTAGTTAGCTGTAAGTCACATCCCATCTATTGATCCCATGCCACCTGGAAGCACAATCTCAAATAGCTACCATCACCCGTTGTGTAACTTTCATAAAGTCAAACTGTTAAGATATTTCAAGTCTCTGAAAGTGTTACTGGGAAGAATATTAGCTGGCCACAGGACCATGCAGTACAGAAAACGTAAGAATTTGTTATGCCAGTGGACAAAATGGGACAAGTGAAGAATAAACCCACTTAAGGTAATAGATGATAAAAGTAAAAGAAAAAGGGGTCAAGAACAGTCAATAGCTGGAACAGAGGATTAGGCATAGAGCCATTCTGGTGGATTTGGGCCAGATATAGCCTGAGGCTGTACTTAAGCCGTTCTGGATTGGAATGTTTAGATGCTAGTTTGAATAGCTACAAAAGTTTAATTAATGTCTGAGGGGCTTGGGGGGACAGATAAACAGAGAATTAACATCCAAAAGCTGCTTCCCGTAATGAAACCCTATCAGCTTCTCTTAAAACTTACAAAAGCAGAGAAATATATGAAAAGATTTATTTTTCTTCTGCTAGTATAGTACCTTTGAAGAATTCCTTCACAAGGTTCAGAATTCTTACTATAGCTATAATAATTATTTCATAGCTGCATCTATTTCCTTTCCAAAGTAAGAGGTTTATTTATAAATAACTTCAACTTCGAAATATCATGACCAGAAAGAAAAAGCGAATCTGTGTATTTGTGGGTTTGTTGCACAGAAGAGTGAGGGTGCATTTCCCTGAAAATACACACCTCAGCATGCTAAACTTGGTAAAAAAACAATTGAAGAATGTGAGGATGTGTTATGTAGCTGTACAAAACATTATCAGTCTTACTGCTTTGGACATGTATTGATCACTCTCTGGGGTCAGGTGTAGTTTTCCCCCACAGTGTATATTTAGTGTTGCATAGCTGACTGTGCATGGCATTTATATCTTCCTGCTGCAGCATTCAGAACTATTTAGTTCTAGGTACATGGTATTGTACATGTAGGTCATTAGTATGTTTTGGTAAGGTAAATATTTCATTTGCATTGTTTTGTGTGGTATTATGAATGCATTCAGTACATGATATAATATCTGAAAATCTATGCACGTAAGCAAAAAGTACATTAAAAATGCAACCTATTACTTGTGTACATCCTCTTCTTAGGTCTGGAAGGAGATCTTCACTAAACCTCTTTTCTTCTTCATGCTGGTTTACTTCCACAGTAACCTGCTAAGTTAGTTTGAACATCCCTGACCTTTGGTCAGACGTTGTTAGCATGGTCAGCTAGGATCAATATTTCCCTCCAAAGCAGAAGGTTCTCTTTGCCACCCAAAATAACACTGGCCACTTAACAACATAACGAAATAGCAGGTAACAACAAAATAATCAGGGCAGGTAATTTTCAATCTTGTATCAAAATGAGTCTGAGATTGGCTGAGCATTTTGCCCATCATGTTGGCTAGATATGAAAGTGCTGTGCTGTTAGAATGTGGAGATTTACTGTTTTCCAGAGTACTCACAGGTACTTGTTTTACTTATTTTACTTCTTCATCTGTCCCCCAGGACCTCCTGTTAGTAGCTGGTTGGTTGGCTTAGTCCTGCTAAAGTGAGTACTTAGTGTTGTGAGAATATACTTATTATGTAATGATAGTAGAAACATAGAACCTTGGATGGATGTCTATATTTTCTTCCCTAAATCTGAGTAAATACATGAAAATTAACCTATTTTTCTTCCTTATTATTTTCAATTGCTAATAGTGACTGGAACCCAGGGAATTTAACTGGACTGTCATATTTGAAGGCATAGTTTTTCACCTGTGCTAAGTCTTTGTGTGTTTTCTTTCTGGAGCAGAACTGCAGGCTCAGCTTAGGTAGGTTCAGATGGAAGCCATGTTGAAAAAACAACACACATTTCTTTTTCTGAAATGCCTATAAAGAGACACATTTCAATGACTAGCATTTCGGAACAAGCATGCTTAGATAGTAGATACTTAGGCTGTTTTTCAAACATCTGAATGAAAGGGGCCTGATTTTCATGAATGTTAGTCACTTACCATATGCAGTGGAATTCACTGGTATTGTGAATTTTTCTGCAGTTCAGAGAATTGTTCCTTTGGCACATAAGAAACAGTACTTGGGCTTAAAAATATAGATTTTGATAGCAGGAATGTGGATATCCAGGTATAAGGGCATTTGTTTTGAGACTTCTAACAAAGGAAGAAAACACTGCTGTGGCAAACAGGTGCATTGCAGTGTGATAGCACAACGCTAGCTGTGATACCTGTAAAAATAAGTTTACCTACAAACACCTGTATGCCAGCACGTATGTAAAGTAACTTTGGTTTGCAGTTAATCTGAAAAACAAAGTTCATACGAGTGACTTGCATGAATCCTTCCTCATCTGTAACATTCCTTGAGCTGTGCAAAACATAAAACAAAGCTTCTGTCATCTCCATGTTAAGAATGAGAAGCTTCAGTCTTCTGAACTTCCCAAGATTTAAGCTTTCCAAACATTGCTCATTAGGAAGAGAATACACACTGAAGACACATTGCTCTCAGACTGTTTATGAGAATCAAAATGGCAATTTTGATTTTTCCTATCCACTTGTTTTGGGGTCTCTTCTGTCCCTAATTAGAAGTGTGGATGTGAGTGGAGACATCTTCTACAGACTTCTGAATGTGATTAGAGACCTCTTCTACAGACTTCTGAATGTGATTAGAAAGAACCTAGTCTATAAAATGATAAAAATAAGGAATGAAAAATCACAGTCTCTAAAGAATTGAGCACTGCATTAGGAATGTTGGGTTCTCAAAAGGGAACGCCACTTGTGGCAGTGTAGCATTTCAGAAACCCTTTTCCCACTGTGGAGCACTGAAGTCCACAGGGCAAATGGGAACTTTGAAATTACCTGCCTGGGGCCAGCTCCAGCTTTATGATCAGGTTACTTTTTGTCATTATGCTTTGTTAATATTGCTGCTACTTTTGATGAGCTTTTCATCATTTACCTATCCCTTACCTATGCAGCAATCATTTTCAGGAAGATTAAATAGACAGTGTCTGCAAAAAAGTTTTAGGACCCTTCAGCTGTTACCTCTATGGGATGAATGACCAGGTGCTCCATTTGCAGGCTTTTTGCTTTAACTGGACCTAGAGGCATCACATCCAGGAGCTATAAATCACTCAGTTCTTATCTCTGTACAAGACACTGCTACATTGCTAATTACAAATTCTGTCTACATCATTAAAGAACTTACTGAGGAAACAACCATTCATGCTTGTCTCTGAGGCAAAAAAAAAAGTAATACCTGACCATTTTTAGTGTCTACTGGAATCCTTACAATGAACCAATTTATTATTAATTATATTTATAGCCAATTCAATGGAAGTCAATTCATTAGGCTGAGTTTTGCTGCATGACCATCCTTAAAGCCTTATCCTACTCATTAATGAAAGTCAGGTTTGTCTCTAATTACACTGGAATCATGCCCTAAAGAGAATTATGTATAAACCTCAGCCATTACAGCCTACAGATTTAACAGAAGAAGAATGGAAACTATCTAGGACTACTGAAGGTCTAGTTCAAGTCAGGTTTCGTCTGTACCAGCTAGAGGGAACTTTTTTTCTGTTCCCTTTGCATTAGTAGCTGCAGAAGCGGTAAAAATGCCTTTTAGTCTGAAGGACCCCAAAACGCTTTATAACCATAAATCACTACAACACGTCCTGAAGTGCAGCCTGCTTTGTCTTGAGAGGGAGCAGTTGCTTAGCTGTGCACATCAACAGCAGCAAAAAGCAATTTCAAAGCAAACAATATAAATCCTGACTGAAACCACGGGGACAAATTTTGGCCAAAACAATATGATTGTCCTAATGCATTTGTGCCCAGAATACTCTCCCATGCCAAACCCTCACAAAGACCTGCCAACAGATAATTAATCACTATCTTTCTTTTGTTGGGTTTGTTGGTTTTTTTCTGCTTTCTTCAGAAATAGAAGGGGGCTACGACTACAGTGTACTGCAGCACAGATCCTCCCACTTCTTCATTTCTTGCTTAAAAGAGAGGTGCACAAAGGCCTCATCTAGATCCCTGCTCATAAAAGGCATGTAGGTGTGCATTTCACATGTAGGGTGCAGATGCACTCAACAGGACCTCTGAGTGGCCAGATAGGGCAGGTGCAGCATGCAACCCTGAGAACTTCTGCAGAGAGGCCCCAAAGCAAATGACACTGCTCTAATCCCTCCCCAAACTACAGGTGGGTGAAATTATGTATGGTTAACTGTGACGTCCTGGGGCTAACAGATTAATAAGACTCCATAAGGATTCAGAACAGCAGGCAACACTGAATCCTGATGGAAACCTCCAGCCCTCCAAGTTCATCACTCCTAAGCACAGTGCTGCAGATGCCTCTGCAGAATCACTTGTAGGGCTATCTTCATATCTGCCCAGCACTGGGAACAAGCTGGTTGTACCTTTGCACATGTAACATAGTGGTTCCACAAGTTCTACAACAACAAAAAACCCTTCAGGCTTCATGGAGTTTCGTAAACCTTCAACTGCAAACATCTTTAAACATGAGAAAGTGCAAATAGCACTGAACAATTCTATTTGAAAGAAAGTGAAGCCTTTTCACACAAATTCATTCCAAAACCTAAAAACTTTACATGTGCAGGTGGCTACTATTGAAAGTTGTTAACAGAGCTCTACAAAGAACCCAAATGAGTAACCTATACATTTATTCCATGCCTGTACTTTTATGCTTTCTTCCACTTGAGACACATTTTATATATTATCTATAAAGCCAGTCTCTCCTCAAGTAGAGCAAGTTATAGCAGCTTGCAACTCATCTTTGATCATTTTAGAGCAAGATTGTAATCACCATAATGCTCTGTTTGTCTTAGATCAAACTATCCTAAATATCCTCAAGGATGGAAAATATCTTTGTGATGCAAAAAATCATATATATTTAACTAAAACCCAAGAAGAATTTGTTGTAAAGAGGCACTGAAGTGATTATTTTCTGTGTACACTTTTTTAGACACAATCTACATTACTTTTAGATCTCAGGTTCAACCATAACCTTTGTTCTTATGTCATTAATTCACTCTCTCAGTGATTTACTCTTTATGACCATCCCAGAGGCACTGAAAGCCTCGCAGAAGCATCTACCTGTGCTGTGCAGATAGCTATGTGCTGCACTTTCAGGATCAAGGATTGAGCTGTCAGTGTCAAAATACAGAGTTTGTGTAAGGCTTTTGTAAGCCACATCAAGTTTACTTACGAAGCGTATATGTAGCAGTTTGGCATGCTTTCATGCAGCAGCATGAAATATTCAAAGTTCATTGAACCTGGAAGTTTTGAAGCTGTCTACACAGTAAAATAAACTCATTGCACTTCATTACATCTGGAAGAATAAATCTTAATTGTGTTGCTGCCATGCACTCACAGAGTAATGCTCTGTCAGCAAACATAGCTGAGAAAGGCTTTCCAAGTTTTGAAAAACTATTTTGTTGTTTAGCTTAATCAATGTTTTTTCTAATATCAGTAAGAATACATTTCTTTATAATAATGGCACAGTTATCTTAAGCACCCTTTAAACTTTTAAGTTTTTAGCTGTCTTACTACACTAGCATTCAACCTGTATGAAAATAAAAGAGGTTTATATTTATAACTTTTATTGCTGTACCACAGTCCCAGAATACCTTTGATTCAGCTGCCTTGATATCACAATGATACATACTCCTTAGTGATAAGTGTAGAATCATAGAAACATACGAGTGGTTTGGGTTGGAAATGACCTTAAAGAACATCTAGTTCCAACACCATATCATGGGCAGGGGACACTTCCCACTAGACCAGGTTGCTCAAAGACCATCCAACCTGTCCTAGAAGACTTCCACAGCATGCACAACTTCTCTGGGCAACCTGTTCCAGTGTCTCATCACCTTCATCATAAAAAATATCTTCCTTACGTCCAATCTAAACCTACTATCTTATTAGTTTAAATCCATTGCACCTTGTCCTGTTACTACAGGCCCTAGTAAAAAATCTCAATCTTTCTTATAAGACCCATTTATATATTGAAGGCTGGAATGAAGTCTTTCTTCTCCATGTTGAACAACCCCAACTCTTTCAGCCTTTCTTTACAGTGGAAGTGTTCCAGCTCTCTGATCATTTTGCCCCTGAACACACTACTCCAGGTGGGGTCTCACAAAAACAGAGTACAGTGGGAGAATCACCTCCCTCCACCTGCTGGTCACACTTCTTTTGAAGTCCAGGATCCGGTTGGCTTTCTGGGCTTCAAGTGCACATTGCTGTGTCACGTCCAGCTTCTCATTCATCAGTATCACCAAGTCCTGCTCTGCAGGGCTGATCTCAATCCATTCATCTCCCAGACTGTTTTGATACCAGGCATTGCCCTGACCCAGGTGTAAGACTTTGCACTTGGCCTTTTTGAACTTCATGAGGTTCAAATGGTCCTACTCTTCAAGCCTTTCAAGATACTATTGGATGGCATCCCTTTCATCAAGCATATCATTTGCATTCAGTATAGGACAAAGTAGATCATTACCCTATTGCAAAGCAAATGAATACTGGGAACTGAAATGTTATAGAACAAAGAGGTACTCCAGATTCCATAAAACATTAAATATTTTGTTAAAAACACAATTGGACTGGTAGCAGAAACCAGAAACTAGAATATTCTAGTGACCTATTTGGTGTGAAAAAGGGAAAAATAAATCCAGAATATTGCATAAATAGGTAGGGCTAATCACAATGGAACTGCAAACTGCAAATGGTAAGAGCTGCTGATTGATTATGGTTTTAATTGTCATACTCAGTGTGCTAACTGACCTTCATTGGCTTTATGTTGTAGCTTTTATTTCCATTAGTAACTGCTAATAGAACATAATATCATTTTATAATTTGCAATTTCATAATTGCCTATTTAATAACAGATTTGTCATGCATATTAGGAAGGTGATTATAAAAACTCCTGCAGGAGAGATAGGTCAAAAGGTCTAAAGAAGAGATGAAAAAAAGAATAGCACATTATATGCTAACAATCAGATCAGACAGACTTGTTGTAACCATGTTTTAGAAATGCGAGGATTAAGAATTGCCATGAGATTGTCTCTTGCAGGGCATTCATTATTGGTATAATTGTGAGGACAAAGTGCCAATAGATGGCACTCTCCAATGAGCATCATCAGGCATGGCTTTCAAGGAACAACGGTGATGTTGCTGGGTATTGCCAACAACTGCCAGAAGGAAGTCTTGACTGTTTTATTGCCTAAAAGCATAGTAAAGAAATATTGGCTCTAACCAAGAAAAGAGAATAAAGCCAGCTTCACAGGTTGGGTGAAGTTCAATCTTTGCATTAAGGTGGCAAGAAGTGCCAGAAATTATCATGGCATCTTGAATTTTACTCCATAAATGCTGACTATAATTTTACCCTTACTCAAGCATAGTGCTGTGTATGAAAGGACTTACTACAAGACAGCTTATTACAATTGTCCTGTCTTAAATGTAAACTGATGTTGAATTTACAGTATGTGCACCTTAGAGTCTGAAGTTCCCCTGCCATTCAATAACAGCTTGTCATGGGTGACAAGAGTCATCACAGCTTCAGGTTTTGCAACAGTTTCCTCTACTGCAAATAACCACCTCTGGGACAACCACTGTAACAGGAGTGAAGAACTGAAGACTGCCTATGACTTACTGCCATTGGCAGCCACATCTTCTTTATGTTTTGTGTTTTAACTGGACAACACAGAGATGCATGTGAAATGTTAAAAGGACCTCTTTGGCATTTATAAACTGACAGATCAGCAACTCTCTTCAATGCAAAGAGGCCACGTTGTACCCAACTGAAATCTTCAATTTCCACATTCCACCAGAAAAGGAACAAATTAAGCTAAATAGCAATGCTTTGTTTGGGATAATTGCTTTGGATTTGCTCTGAGTTTCCAGGGGAAAGGGAGGGTTCTGCCTGCTTTCTTTGAATAATTTATATTAACTCCTTCCATGGGCTCACTGAAATACAGCAATGATATTAAAAAAGAATTATATTTTTTTTTTAAAAGGAAGGATTGGCAGGGATAAGAGTAAAAAAAAAGCTGTTTTCTTTGAAGTTGTTTCATGCACATGTTTACTTCTGTGCTATGGCTTCCATTGTTGAGACTAGATGGATAATCCGGGGAATGATGCCTTCTCCTTATTAACATAATACACATATATTTGCCTATTTAAATCTCAATACATGCAAATGCCTAAATATTGCACAGGGCTGAGGTATGTCTTTTTCTCAAACATAAACATACATTGTGTATATTTAATGTCTTTCTAAAAAGAGGAAACTTAATTTTCTTGAGGTTAAAAGGAAAATATGTTTCTCTTTTTCCACATTATGTCCAGTCAAGGAAAGAAAGCTGTTACTAGAATTGGTGTTGCAATTGAATTCTCAAAACCTACCATGCTGTGCAAATTATGAGAACAAGAAAAACCAAGGATACAAATTAGTAGACAAGTGAAACCCTGTATTATTTTCAGTCAGAACTTCTGAAACATCGCTGTTCTCTATAAGCCCTCTAAAGCAATAAAGTCATAAATAAATATGTCATAAATGATGTCATAAATAAATATGTCATAATGTCATAAATGTCATAAAGCCCTCTGCAATAATGTCATCCAATTGCAGCTCTTTGTAAAGGATTAAAAAAAGATGCAGAAGCCTAAAGCAGCCATTTCATTATTTCTGTTTTCCTCAAAATCCAGCAGATTTTAACAAGTGCAACATAACACAATCTTCACTTGAACTTTGCATCATTTTCTAATCTGTAAGAATAAATAGAAGGCCTAAAAGTGATCCAACAGTGGGGGGGAGAGGGAGGAAGGAATAAATTTGCAAACCCTGAAACAGCTATTTTAGGGTGCCTCAAAAGATCAGATGTTGAAACCTTTGTTCAGGAAAGGCATTCCTGTTAAATGCATGACTTTTAATGACCTGGAATTACAAAATGTGTGGACTGCATGTAAAGTAGCAAAAATAATGGCAAATTAATTGTTGCTACTTATGATAACTAGCCTGAACCATCTTAAGTCCTACAATATGGCAGCAGCATGTGAATGATTATTAATGATTATTTATTAAGATTAAAGGAACGTGTTACGACATTTCCTTGTACTTTACATATTATGATACTTACCTTCATTATAAAGAATTCCTCCAGATCCAATCAACACACATAACTGCTTCGCCTCTCACTCATACCTAGTAAGGTTTTGGGAAATAACTGACCTGACAGTGATGTCCTAGAGTTTACTCCTTGGCCATTTTGATTGCTTACAGAGTAATGTGATCCACTGATCTTTCAGGACTGAAAATATTTCTACTAAAACACACACCAAGAAAATCCACAACCCCCTTTTCCTGCCTCCCTTTTTCCTCAAACTTGAAATGATTAAGAAAAAAAAAAAAAAAGGACAATTTTCTGAGTGAAATGATAAAAATCTAGGAAAAAACTATTTTCATGTTTACCCAGCCGCAATACATTTCCTGAGCCTGGTGTAGTATAGATTCAGCACAGAATAGAGAGGAGAGATGCTTCAGTGGATTACTGATGGTCTTCTGAGGACAGACGTCCATTTTCCCTGACATTTACTACATCATTAACCATGACTGACAGGCAATGGGAGAAAACTAACTAAAGGAGTTAACAGGAATACAGGGAATGCACTGCAGTGATGTTAGACTTTCCAAGGGATACACTGCAAGTTCATGATGGGAGATGGCATCATGGTCCAGATTCCTCACTTGTTAAGCAGGCATAAAGAGTTGGTCCTGGTGGTATTCCACATCTTAGTGAAGAAATGGCGTGGATTTAAGAACATGGAGTGAACAGCGTATAGCTTCCCGCTTAGAAAAGGGGTGACAGCTTTATTGCCTTTATGGGCATTCTTATCTTGCTCTCATTCAGACAACAGGCAGTTTAATCAATATTTGAATAAATGCATTTATGCTGGAAGGGCAGAAGAAAACAAAGACATCTTCCAGGTGGATGTAATTCCTGTTTGTTGTAAGACACATGTGTAATCCTCACTGGTCGGACCAGTATACAGTTGGCAAATGCTGTAAATGTTGACTTGCCAGCAATACAGGCAGCCAGCATGCTCTATCCCCTAAAAGTAAAGGGCACCATTCCTACCAATGGCCATTTTGCCCTTGTCTCAGAAGTTCTCCTTGGTACAGATGCTTACCTGAATATGATATTCTGAGTTTGTAACAAATTCTGTGCAACATGGCATGTTGCATCAAGTGAATTCAAGGATTAACTTGGTCCCACAAGGACATCATACCTGTCCTCCAAGTTCTATGCTGACTTCCCTGGAAAAAAAAAGCCTTAGATGCAAGATATCTGTCCTCACCTACAAGGCTTGGATTTCAAGTATCTCTAACATTCCTAATGTTCTATGATAAGGAATATACCTGTATGCCTGTCTCTCAAATGCAGTGAAAATATCATTACAATGATAAAGATACAAGACTTTTCTTTGGAGACAACTAAAAGATGAATCCAGAATGTGAAACATATTCCTGCAGATAACCACAAATTGCTTTTATTTCTAAATCATGCTTGCTTGACCTTGCTTTCATTGACAGATATATAGCAAATACAGGGTTATATACTACATGTCCACAAAATATGTGGCTGGGAAGCAAGATGGGGGGGGGGGGGGGGGAGGGAACATTCAGAAGTTATTCTAAAACATATTAAATACTGAATTAGTAAATAAAACCATTAAGGCCATTGCTTACAAGAGGAAGGTAATTACATAACACTTCTTTAAATATTATCTGTAATTTTTATACACTAAATAAAGCCATACTGTTAATATACAACAAAAAACAAACAAACAAACAAAAAAAAACACACAAACCACACAACAAACTATGAAATAAGCATTTCATATTATAATTGTCATTAAAACAAAATTCTGGTTTGCTTAAAGGCTGATCAAAGCTGTCCAATAAGGATCATGTTTAAATATCAAGAGTTACAGTAACACTTAAATAGGTTGCTACTGACTTTTTAAGATCTATTTCATATAGGTCAGGTTGGATGTGGCTTTGAGCAATGTGTTCTAGTGGAAGGTGTCCCTATCTATGGCATGGGGTTGGAACTAGATGATCCTTAAGGTCCCTTCCAAACCCAAATTCCAGGATTCTACAATTCTATGATTTTAATTAACTCACATCACCTCTCTTTTGTTTTCTGCTTGTTATATAAAAAAAAAAAATGTTCTAATTAATGCCTATCTAATGGTGCAGTGCTGTACTGTAAATATAGCTCCTTTTTCTTGTGTCTTCTTCTGTGGTGGAAACCAAGGGAACTCAGTAATTTGTGTCTGATTTTACATCCCCACACACACACATTCACACATGAATTGCATTAACCAGAACCTGAATTACACAAAATCAGTTCTACTGAAAGGACTGCTAGAAAGTCTTAGAGCCAGGGCAGATTTGCTTGTCTAGTCACCAGAGCTGGCTCACAGATAGGCAGTTAATCTGAATCACCTCTCTGATGGGAAGTAGTAGGAAGCATTACAAGGAAGTGTAAAGCACCTGTCACAGGCAATTACATATCTGCTAGGCCACTTGTGTTCCCTGCTTTTGCCCTCATGTACCTCTGTCTTCCTCAGCCACATCCCACAGGGATCTTAAATAGCTTACAGTCCTTGGTACTTTCTGAATTTTACTTCAAACCTCAAATTCTAGTCTTAGGTTTCCACTTTCATTGTTTCATAACTGCCTTCACGGGCCTTGCAGATTAAGTCCTTCCCCCCTAAAATAGATCCCCACCTCCTGAAAACATCTCCACCTAAAGGCTCTCTGAATCTGGGAATTAACACACCCATTCTGAAATGCTGAAGCCTCCCCTCCTTAGAATGCGATTATTCACAAGGAGGTTATTTGTATAATTCATAGGTAAGACAGCTACAACAAATAATCCTACATGAAGATCTAGGTGAAGTGCTCTCCCTTTCTCCATTGTAGCTTAAAATAAAAATATAGCCACTGCCTGTTTGATTTAACTTTCTAACACAGGTTATTTAATAAAGATCAGGATGTACCCAGAAGGTCAATGAAACTGAAGTTTTCCATTTGCTGAGGTTCAAGGGGCATACCCTCAGGTATTACTGTCATATGGCCCTGATCCAGCTGTGCTAACATGTTCAGAAGTGAATCATTTCCCTTGGAGAGACAGTAGGATTGGGAAGCTGGCAGAGGGTCACAGGTGTAATGATTACATACCCCTTTCTCTCCTTTGTATTCATGTCTTTGGATGCTCAGCCCTAGTACGTGACATGAAGGTTTATGATGTTCTTCCTTTCCCTTGCTCCTGCCAGCAAAGTCTAGTCAAGTGAGTACTGATGAGCAACTGCATTGGAAAAGCACCCAAATGGCACAATGAGAAGCTGTCCTTAAGATACCTCTCATATCTGCCTCCACTGTCAGTACACTGTGAACCAAGTTTGCAACATGCATGGGTTCAACATGCAAACTGATGCACAAACGCTTCACTGTAGGCTAAAATGATGGAAACACCTGATTTCCAGCTTTACAGCCTTATAGCAATTCCAGATGAAGCAGAGCTAAATGTCCTTAAGAGGAGACACAACAGCTTTACATGATTAGCATTGCTGTGTCCATGGTATTGACAAGTAAACAACAGAAAGGAAATTTCTAAAAATACCTTCTTACACCAACAACCAGGGCTAAGATGTGCTTGAGTTATTCCAAAGGAACCTGTTTGTGTTTCCACCTAAAATACACAGGCAGCGTTTTTATATGTTGCTCCTAAATAAATAAAAAGTAAATCAATAAATAAATAGATAAATAAATGGAGAGTGGGACAGTAAACAAATAAGTCAGGAGTGGGACACTAAACTGGGAAACCCCAAATTCCTGGCCCTTTCTGAAAGTCCTGGCATGTAAGTTATAAGACATCATCCAGAAAATCAGTGGCTAAACTGTGACTAGATTCCTCATTCTTGCTGTAACCCACCCACCTATTAAAACCAACTCTTTTAATAAATCCAAGGAATTATACATAAGCCACTTGCAATGACTTTAAAATCTCCATCCGAAGAAAAACATGCATGTCCTCAGTTTGCCCCAAGCAACACTGGCTTACTGGTCTCCTTGTTGTTTTCTGTGCCAAGTCTGAGTGGAAGCTGTGATTCAGAGCAAACAAGGCACATGTGAAAGAGTGAACACCTCTGCTGAGAGTTTCACAGAAGAGGGCAGCTTCTGGAAGTGAGAGTGTTCCATTTATTTCAAATCAGGTGAGAAAAAAATAGTAAATAAATGTCTGTAGCAGAGCATCAGCACGGAAGAAAGAAATCTGAGGATTTCAGATACGCTTGAGTGACAGCTCATGCTCATGTTCTTAGATGGCAGAATAAGACTTGCTAGCATTTCCAAGTATCAGTGACAGAGGGCCCACCTACTGGGGGTTTCTATCAAATTAATTTTTGTAGCAACTTAATGATTTCTTATTATTTTACATCCTTCACTAGTTCTCAATTTTTTAAGAAAAATATAAGGATTGGTTGAGGTGTTGGACAATAATTGAGAAAGAAGCAGGTCTTCAACAAGATCTGTATCCGACACATCAGGGAATAAAATAATCCTAATGTTGTTCTAACTCTGTCGACAGCTCTAGTAGAATAATTCAGCATAAACACAAATCAGCATTTAAATAGTTTAAACTGGGAAAACCTTAAGATGTACCATAACTGAAGAGACTATTGTGATTTATATTAGGAAAGATTAATCCTCATTAAAATATAACAGTAAAAATGCATTTTAGAGAGGCTAATGAAAGAAGATAATACAGCTGAATTTTAGCGGATCAACTAAATATACCTGATTTGTCTTCTGAAACAAATGAAATCAAAGTACCCAAGAGGTACTTTGCAGCAAACCACTGCAACTGATTTAAAAGGAATAATATTCACGTAAAAAAATCTTTGCCTGTCACTTGAGGATGTCTGAATCTGCAGAAGAGCATTTGCAGTTTCTATTTGCCTAAATTTGTTGCAATCTATAATAACAGCTTCTCTGTCTCCCTGAAATGAAAGTGTAGTTTCCGTTGATTGAAAATTACATTGAGATAAACACTGCTCTACATATCCTATCAGGCTGCATTCTGTTTGGTTTACACAGCTTTTGTTCAGGTATGTTCAGAAAGGATTGTAAATGTATATTAAAAAAAAATCCTTGTCACTCTCAGGCTTGGTTGGACTCAATGATTTTAAAAGTCTTTCCAACCCTAAATGATCCTATGCTTCTATGATTCTATGACTTAGGGGTCTCAAAATAAAAAAAAAGATTGAAGGACATATGGATAACGTGCACAGTTACCAAGATGCTGGAGAAATTAAAACTGCACACAAATAATGATACGGACTACCACTATCAAAAGGGTGTTGATTTCTAGTCAGGTTGGCAGCATCTTTCTCTAGCTCAGTTCCCTACCCAGCTCTTCTGCTGCTGGGTGTCGGGCTGTGTCCTGCTGGGTGACAGTGGCACTGGGCACCAGGAGTGTGGCATGGAGAAAAGGTCTGTTGCAAGGGTTGTAATGGAGGGCAAGATCCAAAATCAATTTCTGGGGTGGTGCAAATCACATCATTTTTCAGCAAACACCTTATTTCTCTCATGTTGTGGAGACCATACTCTGAGGCCTGAAAGACAAAATGCTTTGGTACTAGGAAAGCAACAAAATAACCACCATTTGTTCTAGCTAGCCTTGAGCTGGGTTTTTATCAGTGACAGATCAGTGTACTCTGGATTCTTCTAATGAAGCCCATTATTTCTGTTATTTGAACTTTGCACAGTGCATCATTTGGTTTCACATTGCTAGAAGCTTTGCAGGGTAATATTTCCCTTGACTGCATGCTGTGTGTCAATCTTGTGCTTTTACCTCTCTGGGAAATACTTCATTTGGTTAACGAGGCATGTCTACTATGGTTTTGAAAGATATAATTCATGGGCAAATTTGATGGTATTAAGTAGTTAATGCTTACCATTTAGACTAGGAACAGTAAAGATTTTGTATCAGGAAATAGGAACTGTATTAGGAAAACATCTCTGTTAATTAACCTTCAGGAAACAAACCTGTGGAAAGAAACCTCAGGCTGAAAAGCAGTAAACATTAACTACATCTTATTTCAGCATCTGGAATGTTGGCCTCAAGGGCACTCACACCACTACCCGCTTCCTCCTCTGCACCATTCAGGGTTGCAGCTCTCATCCACCAAAAGCAGGATCTGGTTTTTAGACCAGTGGATTAAGCAAAAATATTCCCATCCATCTTCATTTTACTTTTACTTATGTCACATTTCAGATCTAACTCCATGACATGGAGTCAGGTCAAAAAGATACGTGCAGTCATTCCTTTCACAATTAAGATTTGTCTGCTTTTTCATTAAGGAGCTCATCAGGAGAGACCTTTTCAGCTCAGTTAACATCAAAATATTACAGCCAAATACAATTTACTTACATGGAGGCTCTCAAGTGACCCCATCTCCAGGAGTAAAAGGGTGCTAAATGTCAGTAAGAGCATGATCCATAACCCAGTACAAGCACACAAGCCTTTTGTGAATGCTTTCAGCTCTTACATAAGGTTAATGATTTCACGCTGCATGAAAGTGCCTCTGCTAGCGGTTTACATCATTCCCTAGATCGGATTATTTACTCAGAAATCATTCTGTTTCATCTTATCCTTTTACAAGCTGTTTGTGATTGTTAGAAGGATCACTCTGAGTGCCTTTATACTCCTAAGTAAAACAAGGCCGGAGAGCAAGTTTGATTAATGATTGTCCACACAGCTTAACTGTCTTCTGAGCTCCCTGCTCTGGTCTGGATTCCTCCAAACAGCTCTCTGCAAGCCAGCCCTGATCTGCAAGAGGCTGCTGCTTCACAGCAGACATGTAAACAGTGTTCCTGTTGCTTGGACTAGGTTTGAAAACCAGGTCTTCTTTTATTTGGCAGGGTAGACATAGCTCTGGAAATCAGTGCAAGGATTCTAAGCACGGCTTGTGCAAGTAAAAATCAAACCCAAGGTGGCTCATTCCTGAGGGCTGCTCTTTATGAAAGCTGCTGCATCATAGTGCCTGGGTACATTCTACTATGCTCAGTTCACTTTTCTGTGGGCTTATCTTTCTTTTTTAAAAGCTGACTGACACATTCACCTTCTTCCTGTAGCAGGCGGGACATGCATTCTGACATTTCTTCTCCTTTTCTAATATAGTGAAGACAACTTTCTGGGAAATATGTGTTGTATATGTGACAGTCCAGTATAGTTCCATGATGATCTTCTGGAGTGGAGAGTAGCAAAAGTATCATTTATTTAGACAAACAAACCTACTAAAACAATTCTGGAGGAGGTCAAGGAACCCAGAGCAAAAAAAAAAAACCAAACTCTTTTTCTGGTGAAACTACTTACATTCTACATATAATAAAGAACAGAAGATGTGTGCATAATTTGGGGGCATCAGGGAAGAGTCAGTATGGACTTTGTGAACAAGACCTGTCTCACAAATAGCTGAAAGAGACAGAAAGCACCCCAGTAGGGGTCACTAGGCTTTCAACTAGCTCCTGGCAACCTCAGTCATTGACAGCTCTGAGGAAAACTAAGCAACCACAGGATAAAGTCTCCATGTGGATTAGGGAAAAAAGACAATAAACCAGGTCAAAAGTGTAAAGGTAAAAGGACGTAAAAAGACAGTTTTCACAGTAAACTCTGGCGAACATTCTGACAAGGGGTGGCAGGGATTCCTGGCACAAGTGGGTAAGTTATGGAAAAGACCCCATTTGTGTAACTGAATACAGGGCCACCACATCTGAGTTTTGCCTCTGGGCTGTAAATTGTCAAAGGCTAAAAGACTAGCCTGGGGAAGTAGCACAATATGCTTGAAATACTCTTCTACTCTTATTTGTCTGCTTCTGGTCATTGTTGGATAACATTTGGTTTGGTAACAGCCAGTACTGCTATTTTTGCAGTCTTACATTAAGCTGACAAAGGTGAAAAGGAAATGTATGTCAGCAGTAATTCTACCAAAACTACAACAAAACAAGAGAGAATAATGTACTGATCTAAGTATAAGGGAATACTGGCACTGGCTAAATTACCAAATTACGTGCTTAAAATAGAGAATGAGAAAACATTCCCAAACGAGAATCCATCGAAGTCATTTGTACCCACTCTACTGGACCTCAGTTGTTTTTGCACCAAAGTCATCTGTGCAGGAGCATCTTTTTTAATACTTCACAATCTGTGGAAATCTGTCTCCATTACACATCGTGTCAGCAAAAGAATAATGCTTGTTTTTCGATTACAGACATGCCATTTAAGTAGAGCTTCCTTCCTAGGCCCCAGTGTTTTATATTTAAAGGCTTCAGATGTGATACTGCTGCTTTGTAAGCTTACCTTGGTAGTTTACTACCTAATTTAGTTAAACTTAGATGAAAAGTTCCATTTATGAATAATACTTTACATTTAAAGAATGTTCCAACAGAACAACCTGTGAGCAACCTCTCAACCATGATATTTCTTTTTACCTCACTGCATTATTCAGGATTGTCAGCTGTTTCAGAATTCATTGCTGTCAGTTATTGCATGTGCTTTTTGGATTATTCTGTACATCTGGGTGAATTGACAGGCAGGGATATTTAGCATCTCTTCCTACACTGAGTACCAATTAATGCCATCAGTTATCTGATCAAACTTACTGGGAACCAAACCAACTGGATCCAAAGCTACTTTCTGAAATTAATCTTTTTTGCCTTATTTTTGATATTTTTATTTAAAAACTCTTACCTGCCAAATTTTCCTAGAAGAAAAATATTATTTTGCCCAGAACAGACTGTACCTCAGTTTATGTCAACAACAAATATTACAACAGTGTAATGTGCAGGTCACTATCGAAAAATGAGTTTACATTAAAGAAGCAAACACAAGAAGTGGCCTTGCAAAGGCCATAAGCAGCTCGGCATTCCCAAGGACCATAGCCTCCTCTGAAATGAAACAAGGTGACATTTCTACTTGGTTCAGTTTGCCGCTGGCACAGAGGGACCTCTCTTCTCACTAGTATACTGATACGTGTAAGTATTTCTCTCCATATCTTCTCAATGGTATTCCTGACAGGAAAGAAACTACCCATGGGCATATGCATTTAAATCAGTTTAATATTAATACAGTTTACCTTACTAGAAATAAGTTATTTACTTATTTTCATTTAGACTGGTCTTCTTCTGACAAGGAATAAACCCAGATCCAAACAGGAGGGTAAGCCACAGTGATACTTTTGTACCATTTAGAACTCTTTACAACATTCACACAACGCTAATTTATGTGTTAATGAGCATTCAAATTTGTTCCCATAATTTATCAGAGGGAAGGGGCCATGACCATTAGACATGCTCATCAGTGCATAACAACCACTTAATGTAACACAAAATACTCCCAGGAAACTTAGGTGACTGTAAAAATATCATTGACTTTAGTCCCAGAAAATTTCAGGATGACTGCCTTGCTGTTCCCAGCCCTCTACGAATTGCCCTGAGAGAAAAAGAAGAGTAGATAATATATACTTTAGTATACATCAGTAATTAACACACACATTAAGAAAGATTGGGCAAAGTTGCAAGAGGGAACAAATTGGATCCTTTATAGACCCAAATGAGCCAGAATCAGTCTCTTTACCTTTTAGCTTATGGTACTATAACCCTTGCTTCCAGTACTAACACCAGAATGGCAGCAAACCCAGGTATCAGCCGCAGCAGAGCTGAAGAAGAAATCAGTGCCACTAGATCTGCAAATATTGCAGGCAGCCCTTGATTTATTTGCCCATAAGCATACTTTTGAAAAAAGAAGGTCAAATGCTCTAAAGAGCTCTCCAGGGGCACACACACCAGGCTGCCAGAGAGCCATGTTCCTTTAGGAATGGATTCTGATCCAAGAAGAGAGCAGCCTCTCGCTTGCTCGACTCAGAAGCTGCCAAAGCTTCTCTGAGACTGGTACCAAAAATGAACAATTCAGAGTGTTTTACTGAACCTGAATATTTACTTATACAAGAGGGAAATACCTGAACACCAAATGAAATAAAATGATGTGGCTCACCTTCCAAATAATATTTTAAGGAATAGCTTGTGATGAGTAGCTCCAGTGTAAGCAGTGTGTTGTTTTGATGGTGATTTTGGGAGAAATGAAAAAAAGTAAAAAAAAAATTACAGTAAAAAAGAGAGTTATAACTCCCTTTCAACCTAAAATATATATGTAAATATATATGTAAATATAGACATCTATTGCTGATTCTTCATACTAATAGGTCACCAAAAAGGCAAGTAGCATATCAATTAGCACACTTTCAGAATTAGGAACAAAATTCTAAGGCAATATTAAGATGTACTTTCAAATGCAGAGAGCTGAAATAACACAACATTAAGGGTTCCCTCATGAACATAAAGCAGTCCTCACACAAATAGAGAGCAAATTAACATGGTTCTCACTTCAGTGCCATAATGTACCTTTATAGAGCAGTCATTGCGTTGCTGATTTAATTTATCTGGCAACAGGTTTTACAGGCATGTTTTTGAAGATCTTGAACCTTACTGTTCAGGCCTAGAATAAGTAAGGCAAAAAGAACAAGCAGAAATCAATGTGCCGTTTTCTATGTACCACACTGGCTGAGCTTATCCTGCTCCTCCTGTGGGGCAGTCTCCAGTGGTCACAGCAAAGCTGCTCCAGAACATGTTGGAAACTGCAGTTCAGGAATTACATGAATGTTTTACAAGGAAACCCTGCACTATGCAAAAGCAGCTTTGTTTCAGTTAAGAAAGAAAACCAAACATTGTGAGAAAGAGCCCCATGGTTGTTATTAGGATCTCATCGATTCCAGTTTTTAAAATCAGGAGCTGTTGGCAGGAACAGCTCTGCTTGTTGTGGCCAGGAGGACACAGATGGGAGGTGAGGATCTCCTGAATCCAGCCTTGCATATGTCAGCACTCATGGTTGCAAGCTTGGCCTCAAAGCTACCAAATCATTTAATCACTGTGGGATTTACTTAATTACTCTTATGGAATCAGGATGCGAAGGTATCAGTGCTACCTTTGTAAAGGGAACTTGAGCAGAGATGTAGGGAGGAGGTAGGTGAACATGCTACTGAATAGGAACAAATGTGCCCAAGACATTTCAGAGCTTCTCTTCTGGCTCTTGGCAGCAGCCTGAGAAGGCAGCAGCATCTGGTAGGGGTAGGGTAATAGGGGCAGAAGGAGGAAGGCAAGGCTGCTGGTAGAGAGGATGACCCTGACAGCAAACACTTCAGTTAAAAAAACAAACAAACCCCACCAAGGAACTGGGTGCAGAAAAAGTAAAGTTATTCTGACTCCTGTTCCTAGCAGTCTATTCAAAATGTTGGGAGTAGAATCAGATAAAGCTGCTTTTAGCCTATTTTATTCAAGCCACACATTGAAAAATAAAGAAAAGAGGAAAAAAAAAAAAAAAGACAGTCCCATGATCAATGAACAAATGCAGCCCAGTTTCTTGCGGATCCATGATGCGTAGCTGAATGACTCTGGTGTCTAAACCTAGGCTCCAATTTTAGTTTTCCCTGAGCAAATTGCCTATTTCCTACCAAAAAGCCAAAACCAGAAACACTACAGGCTTTTTTTTTTTTTTTTCTTTAGATGAGGATTCTTGCAAGCTCTTTCTGTTCTAATAGGTTAGTGATTTTCACCAGCTGCAGGGCTCATCCCTTTAGGCAGCTATAGCCAAAATTGCCCAGCAAGTTCAACAGCAGAAGGGGAAAGAAAAGCCAATATCCCTACCACACAAACATAGGCCATGGGATTGCCAAAGCCACCAGTCCTCTTACTCACCAGCCAATGGTACCAGAATGAAAGCTATCACTGGCAGGTGTAACTGATCCTAAGTCTCACAAGGTTTCCGCCTTATTATCTGGAAAACAGCAATTTCCAATGTTTTTTTTGTAGTAAAAATGCACCAAGAAAATAATTTAATTTAGAGAATTCACCTACATCCTTTAAAGGCACATGAATGAGAGAGGCAGCATGAGAAAGTATGACCCTAAGGACTGTCTGCATAGGAGAAAGCAGGCACTGTCAGTCTCCATACTGACAAGCCAAAGGAGCATCTAGTCACTTAATAAGACACACTGTGCAAAGGGAGCCATCCCTAAGTAAGCCAGCTAGACTTACAGTTTAAACATGCAAAACACAGGCCTGTCCTGCCAGAGTAGACCTTTCCTCGGTTTTTGCAGCATCAGTACCTAAGCATGTTAGACACCAAGAGATTTATTTTCATACTCAAGTGAAGACCATCTGCTTGTGAGTGCCCACTTTGAACTTGTGTAAACATACAATTGTGCTGAAAACCATTTTGACAAAAGAATATGTGTCACAATAGAGAAATTATTTTTCTATTTATTTATGGGGAAAAGTATGTGTCTGGTATAGCATCACCAGCAAATACGACACAAATGACCTTTGTAGATTTGTGCCCAATCAAACATTCTATACTTAATATTACACTTAGAATCATAGAATCATAGAATAGTTAGGTTTGGAGAGGACCTTAAGATCATCTAGTTCCAACTCCCCTGCCATGGGCAGGGACACCTCACACTAAACCATATCACCCAAGGCTCTGTCAAACCTGGCCTTGAACACCTCCAGGGATAGAGCATTCACAACTTCCTTGGGAAACCTCACCACCTCTGCACTTCAGAACATATGATTTTACTTTTTATATTATTAAAATTGAGCCTAAATAACAGATACAGTAAATAAAAAATTGTATTGAAAGAAATCATATAACTCAACACTTATATCAGGAATCCAGAATGCAACCTATCTTTCATCAAATTGAATGATTTTCATTTTTAAAGTGATGGAAAGAGCACTTGAGATTCGTACATACCCTGAATTTACTCCATCATTTCCAACTGGTTTTAAGCCTCATTTTCCCTGTCTGCTCACTAAATTCCTTTTTACTTGATGTATAGTTCAATGCCTTTGTTATTGATATAACTGTCTAACTGCTTGGAGTATCTTGCTAAATTCCTAGGCTCACTGGTTATCCTATGGCAGTACATTCTATGGGTCAGTAATTCAGTGTTAAATGGGATAGTACCTCTGTATGTTTCAGGTTTTTTGTATTTTAGCTGCATCAAATATCTCCTTAAACACACCATCTGATTGTCTTCCTCTGTACCATGATTTCACACATCCTTCATACCCTTCTTCATCTCCTCTGGGAAACAATCTTTCTCTGTCTATTCAGTTTATATTCCTATGGAAAACTTTCATTGCTTCAAATAATGTTTGTAAGGAGTCCATAAACAGGTAAAATATTATAAAAGGCAGTCAAATGGGGGAAAATATTTTTCATATGTATAGCAGAAATATGCATGCATGTGTTTCTGTGTGAACATGCAGAATATCTGAAGTATCAGCATTTCAGAGGTACAACATCACAACACTGCACAGAACATCTGAATCATAGCACTATCATCTGGTTAAATATTAGTGATTGTACAAATTCAGCTCTGTAGATAGGTGAATATTTTACGTCAGTACATATATGTGCAAAGATGGACTTACACACTTTCACCCATGCACCCACATTGTGTCTGAAGATACCTCATACATGTCTAATAACATATGTTATGCATACAATGTAGTATTATTTTTATTAGTACTTACCTTCTCATTTAGACATCCAGTCACACTTGGACCATCACTGCAGATACAGAACACTGGTGTGGTTTTTTTTTTAAAGGTCCTTCCCATCCACAAGTGGTTTCTTTCTTTTCATTTTAAAACTAGCAATACTGTCCATGATACTGTTTTGTTGACGTATTCCATCTGTCACCTCACTGACAGTTTACCTAGGTTTGTTAGGTCCCTTTGTTAGGTTTTTCACACTCTGTTGAACTTCAGGTGAGCTCTTCTGTCATCTCAAATGTATTTGACAGCATCCATAGTGCAGCTCTGCAATCATTGCCTGGCTGGACTTTTGCCAGCTTGGCACCCAGCTATTTACTTCTGTTCCTTGCTTTTTTATAGCTTGCGACACTATAATCATACTTCCTCATGATTAATGGATTTCCTTAACAGCCTTCACTTCAGGAATTTTGGCAAAAATAGGGGGTTTAAGTCCAAATAAATGATTTCCAATTATTTTATTTTCAACATTACTATGCTAGCATGTACAATAAACCGTCAGTAGATTGAAAAGACCACTTTCTTTTGCAGCATCCATGTTGATTTGTGTCTCCATCTTCCTATTGATTTCTAATGACTTCCTTTAATTACTGTTTCTTCCTCTCCCTCAATACTGATGCTAGATAAACTTACTTATAATCTCTACAATTATTACAGAGCCTTTGTTAGGACTGAAATTTGCTACCCTAAGGTCTGCTGGTAAAATAACTTTGTGTTAACATGACCATTTTCTTCTTGTGTTTCCACAGGATGCTTGGTGGAGCAGCAGCCAAGTTTTCTTTTAAATACTCTACCGTCTAATATAGCAGCTTGTTTTAACATCTCCTTTTGACACCTCAGTCTCACAAGGTTTCAGCTTTATTATCTGGAAAACAGCGGTTTCCAATGTTTTTGTAGTAAAAATGCACAAGAAAATAATTCCATTTAGAGAATTCACCAACATCCTTTACATCTTTAAAGGCACATGAATGAGAGAGGCAGCATGAGAAAGTATGATCCTAACCAAATACAGGTATGCCTAGGAGAGAGGAAAAGGAGAAGCATAGGCTCAAATCCCTGATTTGTGCCCTTGATCCAAGGACCAGATGGTCACAAGGCACAAAAATCAGGCAGTGTCTTTGGATTTTGACAACAGCTCATAATAAAATTAACACGTTAATTATCCTCATTGTAGAACATTGTGTGTAGACAAGCGCTTATTAATTTTCTTCATTTCTATGTACTTAAATGCTAATTACTTTCCTTGACAACTAAAAATACTCCTATTTTAGAGTAACCTTCAGGCTCTCATCAACATGCTTTCCTGAAAGATGTAGGCTTGAGGGTCCTCAGACTTAAAAAAGAAGCTTGGGGAGTGGAGCAGATGGAGAGGCAAAAGAGGGACCAAACACAATTTTCCCGCTCTGGGTAAGCACTCCTGTTCCTTCAGGCACATTTTTATGTAACCAAACACATGTAACCAAGCACTGAAAATTGCTTCTGAGTCTGACAACAGAATCAGGGGCCCAGGATAGTTCTGTTAAAACTGAGGCAGTCTTAGACATTTAAATAGGCAGATTTGTAGCAGTCCCTGACCCAATACGTAGACTCTTGACAAAGTTTTCTACTTACTATGTAGCAGATAAACCAGAGGTTTTCAGGACCACAGCTGTGAATTGAGGTAACTAAATTTCATCAAAATCCCCACTTAAACTGAAATCTCTCTATCAGCAATTATCCTGCATCTCACTGGAAACTGGGGTACCTGAAGAAGCAAACAAAGCCAAGGAACAGTTGGTGCCACCAGTACTTCCGAGTGACCGATTTTTGTTCTTGGACATTTCCACAAAAGAACACCTACTCATCCTTTTGAGAAAGAGTTGTCCTGATTTCTCTCAGAGCTTGCTCCATGAGAGGCTCATAGGTGTGAAGGTATCTCTATTTAGCTCAAAATAACACCAACTGGAGGGGAGCAGATCTAAAGCTCTGTGTTTCTATTGCTAGTTGCTACCTAAACAGCTTTTGTTTTGGCCTTTACAGGTTCTCTTTTGGGGTGTTAAATCTCCTCACACATTGTAGGAAGAGCAGACATACCTTCTAAAAGAAACTCCTATGGGGTGGAAGAATACCCTGTAAATACTCCCTGTGAGTGCAGACTGAACTATTTATTACTATTACAGAATCAACTAGGTTGGAAAAGACCTTCAAGCATACCAACTATATCCATCTATGTATCTTTAGCTCTCTCCCTTCTCTTACAAAACCCCACACTAAACCTGCCTACTATTTTCTTAAGGCAATAACACCTTTAATAACTTGGCAATTGATTTTCTGGGCTTTTTTCCTCTTCCTTCACCTTGCAGCATTGTATCTGTTGCTAACTTGGAAGAGTGTATGACTAATAAGGCAAATTTGTAAACTTCCAGTGCAGCTGCTAACTAAAAAGCTGCTTCATGTCCACAGGTGAGCACCCCAGAGAGTGGCTGCAGCTCGTGAAGGATATAAGCATGAGAAGGAAGAGTTAGCCTAAAGTATAGAGGAAGATTTCACAGGAGAAATAGGAGCTTCTCTAGCGGCTGTGGAGCAAAGAAGGAAACCCTTTGGTTGAGGACTAGCCTAGAAGTAAGTAACAGAAAGTTCATTTTGGCTAGGCTGTACCACTTGTTAAAAGATTTGAAGTAGCAAGGATCCTTTAAAATGCACAATTTTTACTTAGCCCTTCTTCTGTGATCTTGAGGAAGGCAAGACTCAAAAAAGACTAGCAAACATAAGGCTCAATTCTGCCTTTCTGTTTAGCTCTAAGCTCCTGCTGACAACTATTTTGGTCTGTAGGAAATGAGGATTTGGTCAGTTGTTCCATGTCCTCTTACTTGGAAACTTTAAACAAAAAAGAGCAAAAACTCATTAATAAAGTCAATTAAAACAAAGCAGAGGAAAAGCTTCATCAAATTGTGCTAGACTTAAGACAGGCATGTTTGCATGAATATTCATAGCAAACTCTTCTGCTACCTCAGCCTGACAACCTGTTTATTTAGAAGTGAAGTTACAAGCCACTAGATAAGCTAATCAAAGGGCTTGCTCTGTGGTTTTGTCATATATTGTTCATGAAATTGGACATTTACTGTATTCTCTAGAGTAATTTCATGCTGAAATGGAGTTCTAGCTTAGCATTTCATTAGATTCATAAGCAATATAAGCTGAAATAAATGAATAAAGGCAGAAAGGTATTGAATTTTTTGTAGTCAACTTTCAGATTGGAATATTTTTCATTTCTGTTAAGAACTCAAATGCTGCTTGTGTTTTACCAATCCAAAATATGAACCTACACACATTTTTATCCAGTTCATAGAGCAGTGACTCTAGAATGTTACCTATATGCATAAGAAGACATAAGTTAATAAAAGCATCATAGTCACTCTTAATTTTGCAGAGCAACTACAGCAGCAGGAAATGCAGTTACTAACAAATAACATAGTGGCCCGAAGGTGAACATATGGTATTTGTCATACTGCTCAGCTGTGAAAGTTGCCAATATGGCCATAGGAGTTAAAAAAAAGGAAACAAAAGAAACCATTTCAGCAGAATGTATTACTGGTTTGATGTAAGTCCTGTTATCAAAGGCTGGAAGTTAAATTAAAAGACAAGAGTAGAAAATTCTGAAACATTTAAAATTAAAAAGTGATCTCCCTGAATTGCAGGACACCATGTGATCTCTCACTGTAATAAATTGAAATAATTGAAATTCAGAATGTTTAATTATAGCCCAGTTCAGCAAATAATAATCTTTATCTCATTGTACTTATATGAAAGATGGTGTGGGCGAGCATAGGGATCTTAAAGATGATTAAATTAGTGAATAATTTACTGCAAAATAGAAGAAAACAGACATATAAAGGAGAGTTGAAAAAGAAAAAATCTTTTACAGATAGCATATGACTAAAAATAGAGCATACACAAAAATTAATATTTTAGATAAACATAGTAAGACTTATATTTAAGATGTAACATTCCCTTACATCTTAACAAAACTGATACCTGATTAGATAAGGATGGCAGACCTTGGCTCTTCTGCTAATGAGGTCTATGGCTAGCAGACTAGTGGTCGCGCTCACAAGTAGCAATTTCTGCTTACTGTCAGACTTCTAATAGGCCAGCTACTCTTTGATCTTGGGGGGACAACACTATAAATATAATAACGCATCTTTCTTGTAATGAAGGAATTTTCCTTTTCAGATCATGTAGAAGCTGCTGTGGCCAAGACTGAAGAGATGCCAAAAATTAAGGTCCAAAAGCCTTATTTAGGTGAGTAAACAAAAGATCAAGTTTTCCAAGGTGCTCAGCTGGCAATAATTTCCCTTCAAGAGACAGCTGATGAGAACTCAGCACTTTTAGAAAGCAGTTACTTAAAGTGTGCTTGTTGGAAAGTTTGCCTCAAGTGCATAGGATTGCAAAGATTAAACTGTCTTGTTTCCTTAAATCAAAGTCAGTGACAATAGAGCTGGCCGAAATGATGGTTAACTGATTAATCTATGTAATATGCTGCCACAAAACCCAGGGGTCAAGTAGAGCATGCTGTATGTGCAAAGTTGTGTTGGTTTGAAAACTCTTGGTGATTATCATAGGAAGATGGGATAACTCATTCTTGGAGGGATCTCAGGAGACCTCCAGTCTACCTCCTTGCCCAAAACAGGGCCAGCTCCCAGGACAGACCAGGCTGCTCAGTGGACACTTGAAACCCTCCAAGGATGGAGATGGTACAGCTTCTGGGGTGACCTTCTCCACTACCTACCTCATGGGCAGTTGAGAACTGAGAGAGTTTCAGGCCAAGTATAGGCAGGAACTATGTTCAGATCAATGCAGCTTGTACCCACTGCCTCCTGCCCTGCAATGCTGTGAGAGGCCTGACACCATATCCTCTATGACCTCCTTGTAGGCAGTGGGAGGTGGTGCTCAGGTGCTCCAAAAGCTATCATTTTTTCTAAAAGTGGGTTCTGTGGTTGTGAAAGCCTTGCAAGCCTGTGGGTGGAAGGACATTGCCTTGACATTGCCAGCAGTCAGAAGCCTTCCGCCATCTCTGCTAAGGGAACCATTGCAAGCCCCACAGCCTCCACCTCAGCCATCCCCTGGGGCTCAGCTCAGGTCCCCTCCAACCCCTCCTTCACCATCCCCTAGGATTAGATCACTTGCTTTTCTTCTCCTGCATCCCCTACCCAGCAGCAGGCACACAGCCATCACGCACACCATTTCTGCCCCTGGGGACATGCTGGAGGCGATCGGCAGCTGGGCAGAGGTGGCCTGGTCATCACCAGAGGTGTCCCCTTACCCCGGGCATGGCCCCTCAGCATGACCCATTCAGCTGGTGATGCCCTCACAGCAAAGTTTTCAACTGGTTTGGCTAAATCCCATGAATTTTAGGCATGAACTCAAGTAAACTGGTTTAAATTCAGCTTGCAGTGACTCAGCTGGCATTCATAAACACTAGCGTAACAAAAAACTAATTTTAAATCTGTTGCCTTGTGTATGGTTACATCAGTTTAACCAGAGCGGCTTGCAGGCAGATTTAAGCTAAGCTGGCTCTGCTTGGCTGCAGAAGAGCCTAGGACTGGAAAAGCTGATGTGCTGATATGAGTGAGACCTTCAGCTGTAATTATAAAATACTTCAGCTCAGGTATCTTCCTGTGGCAGGTTATAAACCAATCACCTGCTGCTGTACCAAAGAAGCCTTTTCTTCCTTCAGGTGCTCTCAATGCAGCAAACAAACATCTTTCTCCAAAACACCTGCTGTTGTCTGGGGCCCAGGGAAGCCTTGTGAGCTGGACAGACAGCTTCCCACCTCCATAAAATAATTAAAATTCTCAAGAAAAAATAGTGATGTTATCATTAAATTGGGACCTAATCCAAGGCAATAGAGAGCACAGAATGAGTGTTCCTTTCTCCCGGATCTGATGCCTTTCTTGGCATTAATTGGGAGTGCGTCAGCAGGGGAGGTAACTGTTAGCTAAATGGATAATGTTACTGAAGTTTCTCAGGTTGTCTGTGCCAAATCTGTGTTTAATCGGCCTGACTTGAAAAGCTATAAAGGATCATTTTATTAATCTCTAAGGTCAGGATTTTAGCAGGGATTTTGAATTATTAAAGAAACTGGCTGACAGTTTGGGGCAGGAGGTAGAGTCACACTCAGCTTCAAAATCAGCATCAGCAAAACTTTTTTGAGACCTATTATTGGATTTGAAGGGGCTGAGACATGCATTTAGTCACGAGAACTGCATTTTCTGCTGAATGATTTAAAATATACCAGTAAGATCCATCTGGATCCAGCACGTTTTAGGGTTTGCTGAACTAAATTGTCCATGCTATTTTCAGTTCTTCAGGGTACACCACTGCAACCAGAGATCTAATGTTTCTTGACTTCTGTTAAATGAAAATCATCAAACATGAAACTGTACCAACTTGAACAGTTGTACTGAGCTATAAAACATGACTTGGAGAGTTTGGCCTGAGAATGCCTCAGGGATGCAGGCAGAGAAGTTGATGAGGTTTCCTGTTGAGACTGCCTCTCAGTGGCATGAGCAACATCCTTTCTGCATTATCATGAGCTTCCTTCTCCCCATGAGAACAAGCCATCTATCCTGTACTTTGCTCTTCTGGGCATGAGGCAAGCCACAAAATTTCTTGGCCTTTTTTTACTAGCTGTTAGCCTAATCCCTTAGCATCTCTTTTGTAGGCTGCATGATTAACAAGGAAGTTACTCTAGGCAGTCTTCATCCTGCACAGTGTAATCACTACTAGTTCTAATTTCCTTTCTGCTTCTTTAAGGAGCAGAAGTTCACTACTCCATCCAACTCTGAACAGATAAAAATAAGTGGATCATACACCACAGATGCAACAGAGCAATGAAAGGAAACAACATCGCCTGAAAATCTGACCTAGCACTCAGGCTGGTTGGGGTAAAATTTGTATGGTTTAAAGCAGAATTTAGTGCCATGTTATTGTTGTGAGCTCACTTCTACTGCATGGAGGCATACGTTGATCTAGCTTATTTTGTTAATGAGGAGAGAGTTTGATTGAGGCTCTGCTTACTGCAGCAACACAGCTATGGCCAATCAGGCTTCTCTCAGCATAATAACAAAGGCATTTAACTAAAACATTGTAACATCAACCACCAGTTATCACTAAAATCCAGGATCATTTGAGGAGATGAAAGTGGTAATGTCTGAAGTGCTGTAAGATTTCTTTCCTTCTCCTGCCTCCACGCACCCCATGGCTAAAATCACATCCAATTGTATGGAAGGGAAAAAAAAATATATTCTGATAGTCCTTGCTGACCTAAGGTCAGTATTATCTTATTGGAAGTAAAAGAATGCATCCAGACTTCATTTTCTTCTAATAAAAGTGAAACATTTGCCATGTACTTTCTTCTACTCAAGAATCATATTGCACAGAAGGGATATATATCCCCTAATAAACTCTTTCCATTTTTCCATTGCCTTTACTTTCTCCGTACCAGCCTTTGAAAACCAATTTTATAGTTGTTTGAATGAGAATGGCCTTTATTTTTTTCTCATCACTTTGAGCTCTTTCCTGTGTAAAAACTGAGATGTTTGGAAAGGCAATATGCTTTCAGATTATTAGAAAATAGGTATGTTACTGTTTTGTGCAAAGACTAACGGCCACAAGATGTTATTAAATGTATTTCTGAATACACTTAGTATTCAGTTACAAGGCAGAAGAGATCGCTTTAAATCTCAGGATGGGCAGAATCCTCTGGGAAATGCCATTTCCAAACTGAAGACTTTTAGCTGTGAGGGCAATAAGACATTGGATTATGCTCCTGAAGTACACGAGCTGTGTTCTATTGCCTAGAGACTCTGAATCTAAATGGGAAACAAAACCCTAGGATAGTATTTCACTCTGAATATTTTCTGAACACAGTATCTAAGGTGCTTGAACTCCTGGTTTTCACAAAAAGACAGAGTAGTGTTTTAGAGACTGTTTTGTGCAGGTTAGAGTAGATGTTCTGAACGGATGGAGTAGAGGATTTAAAACCTCTGAAGGATTTTATGAGTATTTCAATCTAATCTTCTAAAGCATCTGTATTTTATATCCGGGGAGCGGAGTGTTCTTTACAGCTATTGATGAACTAAGTTTTAGCAGTTCTGTGAGATCAGAAGCCACGTACTTGCTACAGATGCAGAAACTAAGGCTTACAATGCTGAAGTAACTTTTCAAGAGCCACAGAAAGGACACCTGCCTCTCAGAAGCGATACCTGTATTTCAGGCCACTGGTGAGATACATCCCTGTGAGCCATACACACAAAGAAGATCAAGCTATGGCAGGATGCAGGGAAGGTGATACCATGCTTCAGCTGAAAGTCTTCTGCCCACTGTTCTCCAGTTTACCAAACCATTATCAGACCAGATGATGGGAAAAAAAGTAATAAAATCACATTAGAAGTAACATTTGCTTTGAAAGGTAGAAGCTACATGAGAATAGGCTGGAAAGGACAATATTTGACAATAGTCTATGAACAAGACTATTATCACTTCTAGCAAGACAATAATACAGTAATGTTGACTTATTGCCAATGATTCCTAGTCAAAACCAAAAAAACATGTTTAGCTTTATACGGGTATAATTGGTCATAATTGCTTTTTATTTTTCTTCATCAGCACTTACATTTCCAGTGAAAATTAATTTCCTAGCAATACACTTGACCTAAAGTTCAATGATCATAAACAGGGTTTACTCAGCAGCTGACCTGTATAATCTCCTTGCTACAGAATTACTGGTTGGAATGATATCCCAAGATGTTGGATTTTATGATGTCCTTGACCATGGCTCTGAAAGGTTTTTAAAATTAATTTACAATTCAGGAATGAGTCACTGCAGTCCTTCATTATATATGGAGAAAAAACTCCTAATGACTTCCACTGGGATGATACCGTGTTCCAGTAGATGGGTTGTAAAATCTATTTCTGCTTATGGCACTTCTGTTTTTTAACTCCTTCCTCTTACTTCTTACCTTGAAGAACACAAATACTTCCTGAGAGGCACTTAAGCATTTCTTATATCCATAGCAGACAAAGGAAACCCATTTTCCCAAAATGCTTTCTGGGAAAAGAAATATTCATGCAGTTGGGAAAATGAACCAAAGAATAAAAAAGCCAGTTTACCTATGAAAACAAAAGAGCATCAAACAAATATTTCTGCTAAATTCATCTAATAAACACCCACAAATCTTAAACTAATTGTATGCAGGTGTACATGAGTATGATAATGTTAAACTGATCACTGCGTATGTTTAAACATTCAGCTTTACTGTAAAATAGTCACTGATGTTAAATGGCTTCTAGTTAAAAGACTCACTGGTGTTTTATGGTTTTAAACTGGAAGAGGGGAGATTTAGATTAGACATTAGGAAGATGTTCTTTACCGTGAGGGTGGTGAGGCACTGGCCAGAGAAGCTGTGGCTGCCCCATCCCTGGCAGTGTTCAAGGCCAGGTTGGATGGGGCTTTGAGCAACCTGGTCTAGTGGAAGGTGTCCCCGCCCACAGCAGGGGGATTGGAATTGGATGTTCTTTAAGGTCCTTTCCAACTCAAACCATTCTATGAATCTGTGATTCTATGTTACCTACTGTTTATAGAGCAATAGTTGATTTAACCAGTTATTTTATAAGCAATTTTAGTTATTGTTAGATATACACTAATTAAATAAATATATATCAAAAGCTATCCATGGTAACTGTTGGTAACTATTAAATCTGTTATCAGTATTTCTTTCAGCATCCTGATATTTTTCGCTACATGGTTTCATAAATGCTATCATATATCTTTGACAGTTCCATCATTTCCTTACCTAGATACTTGTGTCCTTCTAACACAAATAATGGCTGCTTTGGAAAAAAGGAGTCAAAAAAGAAAGAAAAAGAGTAAGACAGATATTTATTGTGCAGGCTAGCTGCTTTCATTTCAGCATTTATTCAGTTATTATTTCATATGTATTTAGTCGTGCAACATATCTGGCTTCACCTCTCATATTTCATTAGTGTTAGTGTGCCACAGTTCTTTGTCCTAGTCTAGGGTTTGCCAATGGCAAGCACTCATGGAGGGAAGTCTTTTATGACTAAAAAAGTGATTGTTGGTGTTTCGATGACGTGTAAGGTATAAGGGCTCATTTGGTACAGAAACTGTAAATCTGTCATAACACACTCCTAAATCTGCCAATCCCTGCAGTAGAGGAGGTTGGTCACTCACAACAACTTCAGCATGAGAAGGACTATTAAAACTTGCCCATGTACATATTTCAGTGCTAAAACTTACGATTGCATTTCCAGTTACTGTCCATGTAATGGGATAAAGGAAATTCCAATTAACTTTTAGGTGAGGAGGAACAATGCATTATCTGGAAAGAGGGTTTTATTAGCAAAATAATTGCATAGGTGGCTGCATACACAGAAGAGTAAGAAAAGAGGCAGAGGAGACAATTCTATTATTTCAGATTTTGGCATTGGAAGAAAAGTACTGTATTTGAAAGAATGATTTAAGAGATTGCTCACAAATCGAGAGTATGCTTCCAGGGACTGGATTCACACATGTGCTTAAAACAGCAGGAAATATGGCCATTATCTCTACATGTAGCTGTTTGTCCTGTGTGTAGGGCAGAGCAATGAACGCTCAGGCCAAATGCATGTAACTTACTACTAATTCCCAAAGAAATAAGTCTGATATTCAAGCAATCACAATCAGAGGGAATAGCTTGAGCTACTTAATAATAGTGGTTGTAGAATACATGTATTTTTTCTACATTTAGCAAGGGGAGGAATAAATTAAATCAAGTAGGAATTAGACAGTATTTTGTATGAATAATTCAAGCAAATTCTGCCTAAGCCTTGTTAGGTACTGATGCAGCACTAAATTTCTGGACATCTAAAACTAGGCAGGCAAAGCAGAAAACAAGTCAGAGAGATGACACTTTGTTTGAGCTATATATGTCTATAGGCACACAACTCTTCCAGAAACTAGGGAGGAGGATGAAATATAAGGGTGCTGGTACAGGTGTAAATGGAATAATAAATGTGCCTGCCTGTTCTCCTTGAGAGCAGTGACTGAAGAATGGGACTATCGTTACCAACTGTGTGTCTTCAATGCTGGTATCGTACCTCTAAAGCAAGGCGAAAGCTATGGAACAATCTATGTTCATTTCACTGAAATGATAGGTCTAATTCCAGACCTTTGGCAGCTGTCTCAGAAGGCCCTTTGATTTATTCTGGGACAAACTAAGGAACTGTACTTGGCAAATACTTCTGGTTTCTATCCAACATTGCTTCTATTTATCCGTCAGTATTTATGACTAGTAAGTGGATCAAGCTCCAGCTGTGTCAAATAAGAAACTTCATTTACCCATTATCACAACATCTACATTTACCTCGTACAGTGGAACAGAATGAGTTGGGGACAGAGTAATTTCAGCTGAAGGATTTGGTTATTTAACAACCTGATGTAACAGGCATATTACTGAAATGCTATAACAGCTTGCCCTTTCAGGAAGACTTTCTGTCACCAGCAGCTCTCGCAAAGGCACATTTCTTTCACTTCCAAATGATCTTACCAACATTTGGCTTCTTTCCTTCTCTCCTCTCTCTCCAAAAAAACAAAGCGGAACAAACTAACTAGAAAAACAATAATAAATTTAAGCCTTGAAAAGGATGTGAAACTAAGATTGCTTGAAGGTTGCTACGTATATTGCTACTAATGGCATATGGAAGGTTCAAGGATACTACAGAGAGAAATGCTGGCCCTAAAATATACTATTTTGAAATATCTCCTACCTTGATTTTTACCAGTAGTGCAGCAAAAAGCTGCAATCTGTCTAGTTCAGGTAGGTCTTTTCATTTCTTGTATATCAGTCCAGCAAGTTAAGCATCTTCTCTCTTGCTTCCTAGTGCAGGAGTCTAACCTCAGTACCCTGAGCTAGCAGTCTGGTGATACCCAAAGTCACTTATTGCTTCAACATGTGGTGAGGTGTTTATGTTGAATAATGTGGACTGATCCACTAGGGCTTCACATGCTCCCTCTGGGGGTTCTCTCCTGCCACGGTTTTCTGCACATTCTCTCTGTAGCTAATATTTATTCCTTCTTTAAAAAGATAATCGAAGTCATGTTCTCCTTCCCCTATGCCATCTCAGGTGTCCCTCATGTGGAAAAACTGGAAAGCTGAAGGACTGAGTGGTCCTTGTAGTACCGAGAGGGACTTCTTGTGAAGACAGGCAGTGTGCCACCAGTGAGAGACAACTGAGTAAGCTAAAGAGGGGAAGGCAAAGGATGTGCTAGGGTGATTTGGTGGGAAAAAAAACAGGTGAGCTATGTATCCCCCTGCAAGCTCCCAGCTGCCAAACCCCCAGCTCTGGCCAGTAAGCCCTCCTGCACAAAGTACAACCACTTCCTCATGTTACTCCTCTCTCCCATTCCTCTCCCAGCTGGAATGGGTTCGACACTGTTCAAAACTGCCTTCCCACACCATGGACAAGGACAGAGAATGGATTTTGCTTCTGTTCTTTGGGTGGGGAAATTCATTTCGGCTCCACTGTGGCTGTGCTTTGAGCTGCCTCAGAGTTAAGTCATGACTTGATAGAGTGCTTCACATTAATGATGGGGGTGGAGGAGCAATCAGCACAGAAAGAAAAAACTCACCACTCATTCTTAAAGACATTTTACACAATCAGACAAGATTATGTCAGCCTAGTGATCAGAGCAAGGAAAATTATTGCTGGGGCTCCTTAGTTCTGTGCCTTGCTTTTTCACTTGTTTGCTGCTTTGCTTCATTGCTACAAGCAGGTCTGATAATAATCCTCCAAATAGCTTTCTTACATCATCCTTCACAAGAATGTGCTTTCCCTTGGTAGAGCCTAGTTTCTATTTGCACTGTCTCACTGCTGTCTTTCTAGGCACCTAAACCCCAGCATAAGTGTGAAGGACACCTTCTGGGGGCTCCGTGGCACAGTTGTCTTGTGCCATGGATACAGGATGATACATGCATGGGAAGCACAGAGCTTTGCCTACATTTGCCATATTTTGGCAACTACCAGCTTGTCTCAGGGCACCATGTGCAAAGGAAGCAAAACACGTTTGAACTTGGAGGTCAGGGATGGTTGCAAATATAGTTAAAAGTGTGAGGAGCCTGGGAGAAAAAGGGGTAGACGTACCGAGATGGGATGAGGGGAGGTTTGTACTAGGTCAGGAGCTGGGACAGCAGAATGGGAGAAGGTAAGGGACAAGGATGGCATCACAGTGGTGGGGGGACATCAGTGTGACAGCCAATTAAAAGCAAAGATGTGCACTGGGATCAGGGCATGGGGGGGTGGAGTGGGATGCCTCCTAGCTGGGCAAGGAAACTGAGACCAGGGCAAAGAGCCAGGAGCTAGCTGTGGTTGTTGGGGATGAGGAAAGCAGCAGGAGTGACACAAAGGCAGACGGGGGATTTTTCTTCACACTGTAAACATTTCCAAGCTATATATAGTTTAACACACACACACACAAAATCATTAAAAAAAGAAATCAGTGTCCCATGAAGTTCTCTGTTCTGACCAGATTCCCAGATCCTACTTATCTGAAGTCCGATCCTACTTATCTGAAGTCCAAGGCCTGAGCATACAGTTCCTATTGCCTATTGCTGTTTTCAACTGCTCCAGATCAAGCAAGGAGGTAGCATGTCTGTTTGCGAGGTAGGGTCAGGGGCCACAAAATCTCACCTCACTGCCTGCCTGCCACATATCTGTTCTGGAAGAAGCAGGTACGTCCTTTGATTCATCCTCAGACTGCCCGTGTGCTTATGCTTTATCGTATGAAGGAGATGCCACGACAGCTAACAGACACAGAACTTTGAGACTCACAGGTAGACGGTGCTCAAATATTTGATATTAAGGTGTGTGCAAGTACTAGATCAGTTTTCTTCAGTGAAAGAGTGCCTCCTCAATATATGGTAAATACTGGGGTGGGAAAAATAAATATCAAATAAAACAGAGGATGTTTAAAAGGGTGTAATAGGCAGGAGATGGAACAGTAGAAGAACACGTGTGTTTTTTTGACCAGTGCTCTTTTTTGTGATAGGGTTCGAAGCCAGATTCCCTTTCAATGCCAAATACATCTATTGAAGTCCAAGCAACAGACTTAATTGCAGCAGGAAACCACTGTTCTAAAAAGCATATCAGTAAAGAATGAGAGAATGCATATGGCACATATGTGCCTTGACAGTTTTGCTAAATAAACCATGAATTTTGACAAGTGTGTATCTGTAAGTTTGCCATGGAAATAGGATTGTATAACATCACAGCTGAAACAAAAGTTCAGCCTCTGAAAACTGTGGGGGTGTGCTGCTGAAATGTTTGCTTCGAATGTTAGCTGACTGGTTTCGTAACTCCCATGCATCTAGTTAATGCTCTTTTAGACAATACATGCAAAGGGTGGATGCCAGAGCTGTACAATATAAGCATTCAAATTGTTATATCTAATGGTCAGAGCCCAATTTCAGCATTTCAAAAAGTGGCAGAAGTTTCTTGCATTAGAAAGTTGAAGAGGTGAGGCTTCCCAGCTTGTTTATACAGGATTCGATCAAGTGGAGGTGTGGAAAAATATTTGGTTCTCTGTTTAATGAGGAAATTACACTGTACAGGTATTAATATCATTGAAGAAACTGGTTAGTTTGGTAAACTGGTAAGGAATGAATGGGTTCTCTTTCAGGCTGAAAGGCTTTCTCTTTCAGGTTGTTAATACAGAGCTATTTCTCTGATGCCAAGAGCAGAAATTACAGTGAAGAGCTGTTACTATTAGTGACCCTGTGGTTCAGCTCAGGAGTCTCATCCAGAACCCAGTGAACCTGTTCTCACTCTGTAAACCACTGGCATGTTTGGCAAAGTGTCAGCTGTCCCATCAACCAAGACCAAGAACTAAGTAGGTTAAAAAGCACATCCCCACAGGCCCCCTAGAAGTGGCAATTCTGGCAAAGGTTTTGTATGCTAATTGCTTCATGGGAGAAATAAACTGCCATCAACCATAGGGTGAGCATGGGCAGCTTTATCCAAAAGATAAACAGCATGACGAGGGTTCAGAGAAGTCTTTGGTGCACTGAGCACTCAAAGTCACCCTACACTGGTGTTGGAGATCAGTCATTTCCAGTCAGCCCATCTTGGCCTGTGCTCAAGCAACAAAAACAAGTTTTCCAAATTTGATCTGAATTTCAAAATCACTGGGGTCATCCTTTGCCTCTGCTGGAGGTCTGCTTTGTAATTCACACACACTGGCTCATGCTGGCTCCTCAAGGCCTTAGCACGATCACAGCATCTTTTCCAAGTGGCTTTGTCTTCTCCCTGCCCTACTCTGCGTCAGCACGTGGCATAGGCAAAGGCATCCTGCCCCTGGCATATGCACCAGGAATGACCACTCTACCATACTCCAGTTTTGCTCTGTCTCAAAAGGAGAGCTGGCTGGTATAGGAGGAAGGGTGATGGGGTACATGTGCACGCACCTGTGTTTGCACACATATGTATGTGTACACATGTTGGAAGACAGATTGTTTAAGCTGCAGCCTTGGAGAAAACATAGCTGAAGGAGCCAAAATGTCCGTTTCTCCAGTTTAGTAGCCACAAAATGTTTGAGGGACTGTAGAGGGCCTGCCTTGCCAAGTGTTTCTCCAGTTGGCAGGATTTCCCCAGGGAAAATGGTCCAGCTGTTGCTGTGGCATCTGTCATTGTTTATAAGCAAATGGTTTCTTAAGACTGTATTAATGATAGGGTCCCCTATAATAAAAAGTAGGAAACATAGAATACACAGATCTACATCTCAATTCTGTCTCTAGAGACTTGGAATTGTTGATTACCAGATTCTGCTTTTATTTTGTGCCCAACATATTTTGTCTGGCATATGCATGGTCACATTTCTAAACTAACACACTACATGGCTGAAGTCAGGCACAGGATTGGTCAAGGTATGCACAAAAACATTTTTGCTGAGACACAGATTACTGCATCGTGGCTCTTACAGGTGTCCTCTCCCTCCATTGCATGGAGAATACACCTGCTGGGAAAAGGCATGCCATGGAGGGCTGAAAGATGGGATTAACATACCTCCTTTTGCTCTCTGCTCCCATGGAGATAAAACTACATTAGAGCCTCATTAGTGCAAAGATTTGAAAAACCCTTGAAATTTAGCTCTGACTACACCCTTTACATGGCTATGTTGTACAGCAGGATAATGTCATTTGCAAGAGCAGGGCAGCAGAGGCATCCAGCAAATATGGACCACATCAGTAGGAAACCTGAAATTTACCAAACAGCAAAGATCCTGTTACAATAGTTTGTCTCCCCCCATCTCAGACACTTGATCTATTAAATCATGGAAATCACAAGCCCTGCAGCTCCAGTGCACTGGGAGGATTGTATTAAACTCAGTCAGCAGTTATTGGTAATATGGGATAAAAATCTTTACTCTGAAAGTAAGCTTTAAAAGGTCATAATGTAATCGCTGTCATTGATGGTCTCCGCAGTGGCTGGTAGTCTGGTTGCAAAGCAACAGAGAAGAGATGCAGATGCATAAGCTGAATGCAAACCCTAAACTGCTATTTCTGTCACAGTATTGGCAAAATTATAAACACAGCACACATCAGCTTTCTCCACACTTGCTAGATTTAATAAATTTACCTTTATTCTTCACCGAATTTCCTCCTTATTGTTGCTCTGTGAATGCTCATTATGAGCGAGCACAGAAATGCCAAATTAGACAGGGAAAGCGGGAAGGAGACCAAAGGAGTCAGTGAGAGATTCAGACAACTTTTCCAGGCCCTTTGCATTACTCACAGAAAATGTGATACACAAGTTAAAGCTGCACTGTCAGAGTAGGTCTGGAGCTGGACATGGTGGCACTGTCTACTGCAATGACATGTGGAATGGAGACATTTGGAGCCTGATTTGGGTGTTGAGAATTTGCACCGACACATGTTACAAGCTGCCAGCTTGCACCAGTGATGGCAGTTCCCAGCTCCCTCACACACACACACATAAGTTCAACAGTAGAGGCATATCGTGGTGCCATTTCTTTATCTGGAAGGTGCTTCCTCCTCAGTCACATCTGCAGTTCAATTCCCTAGGGGACCTGTAATCCCCAGTGCCGCAGCACATCCCTAAGCCGACTGGCAGAACAGATTTCAGCCCTCCCTTGGCTGCTTCCATACTCATACCACTCACTACAGCCTGGTTATGCATAGCAGCCATCAGAGTTGATCCAAATCCATTTTTAAGGTAGTGCAGGTAAACTTCATTAAATTATCTTGCAGATGCTCCCATATAGAATTAAAAAGGTCTTAGAGTGATTTAGTGCTTGGACTGCAAGTTTTGAGGTAACATGTTATTGCATGCCAGCTCCTACATAAGCATCAGTGTTGCCCTAGCACCACTCTAGCTTGAATGAATTCACATTTGCTATATATTAAGAATCACTGCCAATTACAGCATATCCCTCATACATAATAATTTGCAGTCTAATAGCTTTCTTCCTCTACTCCACCACTAAGTTTATATCACTTTGAAAATAATTTCTGTTTAATTGAGTTAAGGTCAACTCTTATTGAGAGTGCTGGCACAGTGACTAAATGCAGTTCAGCTTATTTACTCTTAACTCATATTCTAACATTGCAAAGTCTTAATGTACAAGAACCAGCTTTTTCATACAGGAAACAAATAATTAGGAACGTCCTGAGCAGTGCATCTGTTTAGCTTCACTGTACATTGTGATGCTGCACCTCTGACTATGCCCAAACTAAAATGGTCTCCTCTTCCTGGCAAATCAACTTCTTATTGCAAAATCATTCAGTAAGTTACTTCTAATAGTGGCTTTACAAATGTCTCATGTGCTGCCTGAATGGCTTTAATTTGCTTAATAAAAGGACAATTTTTAGTTAATCAAAAGCTTCTCAGTGGATTCTGAACTAACAGTTGGCTTGCTAACAGGTAAAATTAATTAGATTTTTTTTCTCCTGCTAAAAGAGTAGAACACGCTCTTGCTCAAACACATTTGTGAGGAAGCTACCAGGAGACATCTCAGGCATTTATCTTCTGAAAAGCTAATAATATCCAGTAGTAAAAACTAATAAGTCATGAACACTGGCGCTTGTGTACAGTTAGGTTTGCTGTTAAACTGATCTTAAACAATAAAAGTTTGCACCCTTAAAGCTGTTCCTCCTTCACTGTTTCATTTTAGTCGAAAACACCACAGCAACCTACCTGGCTGGCAGGTCCTGTTTCTGCCATCTTCCCACATAAACTCACAAGCACTCTTCTTCACTAAAAAAGAAGATACTACTGCATGGGACTGAAGTGGGCATCAGCACAGTGACTGTGGTACCAGAATCCCAAATGCCACAGGTTTCTGAGTAACCATCGTTCCTGCGGCTTCCAGACCAAGCTCAATATCTCTGCGGCACAAACTGGGGCTTGAATAAAAATGCAGCCACTCAGATAAAACCCCAGCTGGTTAATGTAACCACCAATGCTCTAAGGAAAGATGAGACAATTCCTGTATTGACCCAAATCTAAAGCAATGAATCTAAGGTGACCTTCAGCTTTAGAAGAGCAGAAATTACAGAACAACATATTGCCTCTCAGCCTTCTTCCCTCCAGACCCAGCCACAGCTGAGCCAAACTTTCTCTCAGCTGAGCCTGTGCTTTGGCCACTGCAGAAATAGCCCCACAGCTCCTTGTGGGGTACAAGCCACCTCACCACAAGCCCCCTTCTCTCCCTCCATGCTTTCTCAAACTCCTGTTGCCCACCAGCACTAGGCACCTGCCAACTAAATCAAGGGCCTTATGCAATAAGACAGGTAAAACTGCTTCAAGCCAGCTGTGAAGTAGCTAATTACTACTGGTGGGTTCAGGAATGCATATTTGACCTCCCGAAATACAATGGCACTCATCCTGGAGCCCCGATCACAACTCCCACTGTATCATGACAGAACAACCCAGAGTGAAGCTTTTTTTGCTTTAGGCATTTTATAGCATCTGCCCCAAAATGAGATAGGAAATGGTCAAATGAGCTCTAGAAGATCCTTATTGCCAAGTGCAATTCTGCATATAATTTGAAATACAGCTGGGGTCACTGCAGTTCTGAGTTGTTTAATCAAGGGGAGGGGGTACGATGATCAAAAGAGTTATTTCTCCCCCAAAATAACTTGTAATAGCTATTAAAGCACCCACCTCAATTCTGCAGAAAATATTACCACATCCAATCCCTTGGCCAGAGCAGAGTAACACTGAGTTTATGTGGAATTTAATAGGAATTGAAGGCACTTCTTAGGGTTTGGCCCAGACACATTGTACTCCTCTCCAAAGACCAAGTACTGAAACTGAGAGTAATCTGTTTTAGAGATATCTGTACTTATCTGCTATGGTTTCCTAACAAGGCTTATCTAGCACTGCTATATATATATATATATATATATATATGTCTACCTGTCACTCCTAATAGCTTGTGAAACTGCTGGCCAATTTTGAGGAGATTAGATAGAGCAACAGGAGAATCAAGGGTGCTTGGTTTGAACATGATTCATGGAATGAGGAAGTGAGATGGAGAAATGACAGCCACTCAAGCTGAACCAGTGTCCACATGGTGGATGAACCTTAAGACACAAATCTTAAGGGAAACAGAGCACAAGACTGGCTCCACTGCTCACTGAACCGCTTCTCTACCGATCTGAAATCCATCATAAACATCTGCTGGAAGCTTCATGGCAAGTGCAGCAAGAGTCTCAGTGAGCCAAAGGTTTCACACGCAGCTAACAAATCACATATACCTCCTAATGTGAAAGTCAATCAGCTCCTGTGTTTCTGTTCACGTATGAAATGAATGTCCTAGAACAGGAGGAAAAACAAGCTGTGTCACTGCCAGAGTTCATCCTGCCAGCAGTGACCTCGATGAGTGTTAGATCAATTCATTTGAAAATACTAAGTTTCAGCTAAAAAAAAAAACAAAACCAACAACAATGAAAAAAACCCCACAAGCTGAATGAAATGAAACATTAAAGTCACTTCAATGTCTTAAGATGCTTTACCCTGAAAGGTGGAGACACCACAGAACAGGAGTCAAAAGCAACTCTATTTGATGTCATTTCAGAGTGTGATATAAATGTTCATGAAAAGAGTTATGAAAAGAGTTGGAAAGGCTTACTGTACCCTCAGTACCTTCATCTCACATGCCTGTTCTCCACTGGATTTCAAAACATAGTGGGGTTGACCTCCTCTGGCAGGATATGCACATGATTGCAAAAGAAAATTGCATTTGTACCCATATCTTATTGTATATCTCATGAGGGTATACTGTTTTCAACCATTAGTAGCCTTGACTTTGTGGACCTTGAATGTGGTGTTATGGAGGGAGGGTGGAAGCTTTTACATGCAAGTATAAATGCATACTTCAAAATTTATTTTAGTGGAGACTAAACTGAGTACAGAAGAAAGACTATTATGATAAGAACTGTATACTGTTCACTGTTATAAAGATTTGTATCCTCACTTCCTTTACTCGTTGTTTCCAGGTTTTTATTTTGCTCTTCATTTTGCTCAGGAGAAGTGTAATTATTCTTGTGAGAAGCTGATGTTGTTTGTGCTATCTTGTTCCTTTTTCCATTGCTTCCTAAGGTAAATGAAAGCACAGTCTGTATGCCAGCAAAATTAAATTCTTTATCTCAAATGCAGCTTCTTCTTCTTCTTTGTGTGAAATGGCCACCAGCAAACCTTTACCCTCAGTGTAGGGGAACAGTAGCTGCCGTGGCAGCTCTACCATGTGCCCGCAGGAAAGCCCAGGCCCTGGTACTCATGAGTGCTGTGGGGCAGCTCACAAGCCTCCTGTTCTCAGAAACCTCACCAGAGGGGCTGATCAATGTCGTAATTTATCCTGGTTCTAAGTTGGGATGTGTCCTGGTACATCTCTCTGCCCTGCAGGGCTGCATGACAGAGAAGGGGGTTGTGGTCGGTGCCCTTGCAATGTCTGGAGTACTACTCACAGTAAGCCTCTAAGAAACTGCTGGTGTAGTTACAGCTCTTAGATTGGTCCCTGTTACTCCTGGGGGACAAAGATACACTCCATGTCACCCAAGCCTTACAAGCAAATAGGCTGGGGCACACGTCCAAGTGCATCTGCCAAGCCTGAGTACATGATCTTGACTCAGAGGAACACTGTGGGTAAGAGAAAAAGATTCAGTTGTCTCCAGTCCCTTGAATCCCAGAGAGAAAGAAACAGAAACATTCTGGAGTTGACACAGTCATAGCTGAATGACCAAGATTATAGCCAAAGGTACATTAATTAGCACATCAACCAGCAACACAGCCCTCCAAAAGCATGCAGAGAAGTCCTTCCCCTCTCTCTTCCCTCCCCACACCTAGAACTTCCTCCCCATAAAATCCTTTTTAATCTAAAAAGATACAGGGAATAAGGAGCAGGTGGAGGCAGCCCAGCTTTGTCCCATACCCCAGCTCCCATCAGGTATGAGGGAAGCCTGGTCAGATAGAAGGAAATCAGAGGTCAGTAAATGTTGTGCTATACAGGTTTTCACCTGACAGATGCTGTATGAGAAAAACATCCCATCCACTTAAAACCCCTGATTGTTTACATACCCATATTATTGATTGCAAAGGACGTCTGAATATGTATTGTTCGGCAGTTCTAAAGGTTTTGCTGGAGTCTGGTGTGCATACGATGATCAAAAGAGACACCCCCCATTAGCACTGAAATTCAGCCAGGACTGCTCATCTCACCAAAGATTAAAACTGAAGCAAAATTTGACTTTGCTTAAAATGCTGTCAACGTCTTTTTCTTCATGCCAACCCTTGTCTCTCCCCTCCAAACCCATTTTCAGTGCTACAGTTTTTGCAGCTGCATATTCTGGTCTTCAACATCAAAAGACATGGCATCTGGGTAAAAGCAAGTCTTCTCAACTCTCCTATATACTGGAGGGGACTTTTGACCTTCTAAGAGAAGAAAGAAACAGACTTTCCTACAGCCCTTTAAAAAAATAAATGTGTACTAATATACAAGTTAGCCTCGGGTTGCCTTCTCCATCTGCTCTTTCAGGATTGAATCTAGTTTGATTTGTCTTCCTCTTTCAATTGCTCCCAAAAACTTCATAGCTCCCTGCAACACTGCACATGCACAAAGTGTGCCTGCATCACGGCTGTCCTCTGCCAAGGTCACCCTCTGAGGGGGCTGGAGGTCGCCTCCTGTGTCCACACCCTGGCACACTGAGGGACACATGGACCTCAGTCTGTCCCCAGTGCTGTGGCCCGCCTGCACTGTGAATCCACTGCCAACATGGAAACCAGCTACTAAATTAAGTGTTAATACTCACGGGCAAAACTGCTCCTCATCTTCATCATCCATGACTCCGCTGATGTCCCAGGGAATGCAAATGGTTTGCTTTTTCCCTCTGCCAAAGTCCCTCTCCATGATGGAGACAGGAATAAATCACCGACCCTGCCCCTTCTAGGAGCAAGGAGCGCATGAAGCCACTCTGCGGCTGCTGCCCCTCAGCTGGAAAAGGCTGGTGCAAGCTGGGCTTCCTCTGCCAGAGAAACTAGGGGGAAGGAAAATCACAGAGAGAAGGGAAGGGGGGAGAGTGGCAGTGAGCGTGTGGAGCCCAATCACCTTGCATCATTTTGTGAGTTGGAAACAAGATACCACTAAGAGATCATGTGCCCAAGTGATTTACAAATGCAATGGCTGCACAAGAAGCCACATGAGGTTTTCTTTTCAGCAGAAGCAACGGCTTTATTGATATTTTGTCTGACATCCAGGCTTAGAGATTGCCCATCACGTATAAGGGAGAGTGTTAAAGCACTTAAAAATATATTAAAACAGTTTTAAAACCCACATGGTTGGGGGATGGTTTTTCCTGCAACCACTTAGCAGAAGTGTAGGATTTAGCACTTTCAGTAGCAGACTGAAAACCTCTCCAAGGCAGTAAGCAGAGCCTTGGATCCCAAGCCTAACACTCATATTTGATAAGGAAAAAGAGCCTCTTTTTCTGAACCAGGGCAATTTACTACAGGGATAAGGAAGATGATACCATGAGCGTGGTTGTGTGTACCCACATCCCCCTCTCGAGTGAAAAATGAAGAAAGCAGCAGCAGTCTTCAAGTCGGTATTGAATCAAGCTTGAATACTAGTAGGGGAGTGAATAAAGCACATACATACCTTTCCTTGTGTATCTCTGTCTGCACTGGGCTAACCACACAAATCTCATAAAAAAAAAAAGGAGAGGGCTTTTGCTTGCAGGAGAATAATGTGAACTCGCATTCCAAGTGTTTAAAGTCCACCTAAAGGGAACTTTAAATGTAGAATGATCAGAGGGAAAGAGAAAGCAGTCAGGTACTTAACCAGCAAGAGAAGGAAAGAAACAGAGCTGCTGAGCACAGGGCAGCAGGCTGAATGTCTCTCTGTGTCTTACCTCCAATTATAGAATACACAGGATGATTTAAATGGATATTGTAAATTCAGATTCAGAGTTTTAAATAATTTATAGTTAGAATTTAAGTCCCTTGAACAGTCTATCCCTACGCTAGTTTGGCTTCTTTCATCTGCTTAATGTATTTCACACTTCTCCTCTAGCACAAACTGAATTTAAAGAGGTTAGAGATTTTCTTTGTGAAAACAAGATCGAATTTAGTAAAAAATGCAGGCAACATTTTGCACAAAAATAAGAATTCTTTGTCAGAAGAAGCTCTTTCAAAAATCTGCAGTAAGCTCAGTACCTCCTGGAGCTAAAGATCACTCCATAGCATGAGGGACTCACAGCTCTGAGTTGTGCCCTGGTCCAAAAGGGGAAAATGGGCAAGATCCTTGAGCACAGCCTCATCACTCAGGCAAAGGTGCTGCTAGAGAAATCTGCAACATTGCAAGAAGAGCTTAGGCCTGGACCAGGACAACTAGCCTACTCATGTACTCTACACCTAGTAAGGTAGGGCTACATGACATCCCAGGTAGAAAAGGCAGAGTGAGGGGGGCAGTGCAGATAGGAAGGAGGCAGAGAAGCCAAGAGAAGGAAAAGCATCCATCTCCTGGCCACAGTTTTGGGGTATCTAGAGAACGAGAGCCTGAGGAGAGTTCACCAGTGCCCTGCTTGCTGCTTCTGCAAGGTAACCAGATCTTTCACCAGCTCACTGCAGTGCCTTTGAGGATACACACCCAGGAGTAAGGGGCTTCCTTCTGCACTCAGACCATGGCACAAATGACAGTGCTAGCCCAGCTGGGCATTGCTTAATTCTGTCTCTCCACCTCCTCTTTGCTGTCTCTTGGCATATATAAAAACTGTAAGCCTAGAAATGGGACTTTCTATTCTAGTTTGACCTCCATTTGGTACTGTAAGTCTATGACATGTGGCTAAGGCTCCTAGGTGCAACCACAGTGTAAACAGCAATGAAGAGCGTGAGCAGGGTCTGGACTGGGGCACTGCTGTCCTGCACCAGAGGTGTTTCAAAGGCTCAGGAGTGATGGAGTACTGTATGACACAGCAGCTGCTGGACTGCTACAAATTACCTTGAAAATAGCTCTTATTCTGAACCTCAAAACACAGTCGTGAATTCATGATGTAAAGTTACCTCTTCCCTCTTTTTAGGTTCCCCTTTCCTAAGTTAGCTTGGGAAGGTACCTAAGGTCCTTCTGGCACTGAAGAAGATCTTGGACAGAATCATTTTAATCTGATAACATTTCAATTTGCCTCCCTAGCTGGACTGTGCTTGGTGTTCTCTCTTCCTCCCACATCTAAAATAAGGACACTGCAGTTGTTCCAACAGTTCTCATACTGAAATTCCAAATGGCTGTGAGTGCATTACAGAAAACACTTTCAGGGACTGTGGCTCTTCAATTATTTACGGCAACATTATACATCCAGATTTGCCTTAACATAAATAGTATCAAAGACAAGCAGAAAGAGAATAAAACATTTGAGCCTATTTTTGAGACACCTAACATGCCATGGAGTTCCACACCCGCCCTCTGAGATCTGTTCACTCCACTCACTGCTGCAGCAGAGGGTGCATTGGTAATCCTGCCAGGGATGAGAGAAAACTCCCCCTGGAGCAGATCATACAGACTGCGAGGTCCTTTGCAATTATTACTGAAAACACCAACTCCTCTCTTTGTTTCACCTAATGAAGGCTCTGGGTGCATTTTACTTCATGCTTCATTTCTAGTCTGAAAATCCCAGCATGGCTGGTACCAGTGCAAATGTCTTTTGTCTCACTAGGGCACAGATGAATTTGTAGGTGGTCACTGGGAGACCAGATGGCTTCTCAGAGTCCTGAGTGTGCTGGGCCCCCCTTCCCAGCTAAGATACTCTACCAGACTTGTTACTGCTGCTTTGTTTTTCATGTATGCAAATCAGCAGAGAGTGGAGATTGAGGAGGACTTTGTTGCATAATATACACGCAGCATCAGTATTTAGAGTCTGTAGCAGATGAATGGCGAGCCCCAGGGGCTGGACAATTTATCTGCTCTTGCCTACATGTATTACAAACTTAGTAAAGGCAAGAAGACACTGGGCCCTCCTAGAGTGTTGCTGGGACAGTCACCACTCACTCCTAAGGGCTCTGTGGCTTTGAGCAACCTACTACACATAAGACTGCAACAGTGGGGAAGAAAACACCAAAATGTTCTTTCTCCTTTGAGACTTACTTTCTAAGAGTAAATGTCAATCCAGAAATACAATGAAGCCTTCATTCTAGAAAGCCAGTTTATGCTGACATTTAAAGGAAATGCCTTATCTGTACAGGTCACCTCCTGGGACGGTTTTGCCCGCTTCAGGCATGGCCACAATCCCCTACTAACTCTAATAGCATCAGAGCTGCCTTTCTTCCCCTCACTATTACTACCCAGAAATCCAGTGATCTTTCAGACAGTTTAGAAGAAGATATTCAGAAGTGAAAGGAAGACAATTTACCCTGTTTCATCTTAGACACCTGAAAATATCCCCTTGCTTACACATATGACTCTGTTGCAGTAATGTTCATAATTTGGACATGACAATTAAGGAAAGTTAAACAGCTCAGGGAGATGCACTCATATTCTTAATTTTACTTCCAAGACTGATTCCATGGAAACTCATGGGATTGCTCATATAAACATAGTTAGAGATGTGCAAGCTTTTGTGACAATGGATAGGTCTGTATCCCACTGAATTTTATAGACCTGCACCTTTTCTGATCAGCACTCTTTCTTTGGAAATTTCTTCTGCAGCCAGATTTTGCAAGCAGGAACGTGATGTACAACAGAGTCACACCAGCAGGCTATGCGTGCTGGTGATTCACATGCTACACAGCCACTCAGCAAAGCATTGTACACGAATCCCACTATCTTAAATCCAGTTGATAGCTAAAGAAAGAAGAGATAGCTAAAGGAAGGAAAAGGAAAAAAGACAAACAGGACAGTTTGCCGTTTGTTGTTACAAAACACATCAGAAAATCCCTGTTAATTCTTCCTTTTCCCATTGAAAAATAAAAACATCCAACAAAGGCATTTTAGAAAGCTCCACCTGCCCTGAGTCCCTGAGCATGCTCTCCCCTTCCTAGAGCTTGTGAAAGTAAAAAGCCCTGAAGAATATCTAATAGCAGATTCTCTGTTGCTACACCACACTCCTACTGAAAGCCTCCGCTGACTGCAAACACATCTAAGCAGTCCAGGTAGGGGAATTACTGGGGAAAATTATATTCCCACCCTTTATGTAGCCCAATCCTACCCTTTCCCAGACAAGAGGGAGCAGATAGATAGCATTTAAAATTGCTCACCATGCAGAGGTAGTTGGCCAGGCTTGGGCTCCATGTACAGACCTCACCTTCAAACTTACACCTATGAATAGACTTACTAGTGGGTGCTTAGGTATATGTGCCATAAATTTCTTTTCCTTCTTATTATATTCAATAAAAGCACAGAAAAGCCAAAAAGAGGTTTAATTTTCATCAAAGGTAGGGCACAAGTGAAAGACCAATAGCAATAGAAGAAATCCAATGGGATGTTGGCCTGATATCACCCATGAATCACAGGCAATACAGGTCTAAGTGCACTGGCCATATCAGTGGTCATTTGCTTTCCAATATTAAAGACACCCTTAAATGAGACATGCAGGGCAGAGGGACAAGGGGAGTCATACAAGGAGAAGCCATACAAAGCAATAAAGATTAAAGACATTTAATACTAGGAAACGTTCAAGGTCTTTAAGGTACTTTCCAATCCAAACAACTCTGATTCTATGATTCAAATATTAAGGAAAGGAGACAGAAATAAGAAAGAAATATATCTGTAGTGCAAGGAGGCTTCTTTTAATTTTGAGACTAGCATTTGTGCCTGCGCATGCAGTCTTCAGAAGAGCAAAGCAGAAATTGTGTGAGTTACAACGTCCATTATCTTCTTTCTTATCTATGTCTTAATTATTCTGGGGAGAAAAACAAAGTTTGTGAATGAAAAGGGGAAACAAAAGGTGTTGTGTATCGGGTATATCAGAATAATTTTGTTAATTTTCATACTGTGTAACAAGGTAGAACAAAAACATAGAAACCTTATCTTTTCTCACAGATAAAGAAGAAAAGGCAGTGTCTTTGTAATTAGTCAAATCGGTTTTGCTCTGCTCCTTTCTAGAGCACACATCAAATGAGGAATATTCCTAAAGCAATTATGTGCATGTACTGTAAGGCTTTCCAGAGGATGACCAGGATCTTCTAGGTCACCATGAACCCAATAAGCTTTTCACTCACAGGTAGCCTTCAAAAATACATTTTAATTGACATATGGAACTTTGAGAAATTGTATTGTGTCTGACTTTTAAGAGAGGTAACATGCAATAGCTTTTTGTTTTTACATTAGATAGAAAAGGATTTTTGAGATGGCACATGCTAGTGCTCAGCATAAGTCTGCGGTGTTCCCTCAGGAGTCAGCAAAGGCACAACCTACAATTTGCAAGTTGAATGCAGGCCACTATGAAAGGGATGGGGGTTAGGTGTGTGTGAAAGCAGCAGGGTGTTGTGTCTGTAGGTAGGGATTCTCAGACACACAGTGCCTTCAATACTTACAGGCTTCTCTGGATGTCACCCTTCCATTAGGTCCCTACTGACTATAGGCATGTGATTTTACCCCAAAATAGGTGTCACCAATGCAATGACACATCCTAATTCTGATTCAGAGGACTCCCTTGCAGCTCCTACGGGCTCACAGTTCTAACCCTTTTAACACAAACAGTATCAGAGAGCAGAAAATTGGTCACTGCTTACTGAATTTTCTTTCTTTTAGTGTTTGAATCACCACTTTGGGATTGAGATTTCCCTAAACTGGGCACTGTACGAAAGTTAAGAGGTAGTCAATAACCACAAAAGACTGCAATCTAGATAGATGGGAGGTAGAAAGAGAAATAAGACAGTGAGAGACACAAATCGTCCAAAGTCACACAAAAGCAAAGAACAAGTCAGTATCCTAGAGACAGAATTGGATTTTACCTTCTAATCGGAAACATACCTCATTGTTCAATCAGTTATAGCACTTTACTTCCAACATGAAAGGATATCTCCATAAAAGCAAACCAGTTCTCTCACTGGAAATACTTTCTGGGTTCCTCATTATCTCTGGTAGGAGAAGCCTAATACAGAAAAGCCAGGAATCAAGGAGTATTGTTGCTTTTATTATTAGCAGAGCTGCATTTCAGCTCCCCATAAATTTTACATGCAGCTGTAGTGAAGCTGAGCCTTTATTTCTTTCATTGAGCTAGATGGGTAAAATTATATCAAGTCTCATTACTGCTTTTTAATTCTTCCCATCTTTGGAGGCTCATTAGCTCAGAGAAAGAAAGAGAAAACACAGTTGACTTTTATCGTTAAAACCCAACAATTGTCATTAAAAGAACAGCAGCACATCAGGCTTAACTTGTGAGTGTCACGTGTGAACTCGGCTTTGGAGCTGCCAGCACCCATGTGTGTTGGTGAACAGAAGCTGACAGTCCAAATGGTATCAGCAGCTCCGGGGACAGCCAGCACCACCCTGTATTTCTGTGCCACTCTGGCTCTCATTAGTTGTGTGTGGGCTGCCCCTCTCTCAGGTTACAGGCTGGGGGAAAGAGCAGCACCAGGAACTTGCTTTTTCCTTCCTCTTGAAGCACAGGTATCTGCCAAGTGGGCATTACCTGCATCTGTAAAGTGGCTGTGCTGATGGGGAGAAGGATTTGCTAAGAGATATCCCATCTTTTCCAAGCCCAAAGAGAGAGAAAACCCACATGGACAGCGTGAGATGCTTCTGACTCCCCTGTAAAGTTGGTGGAAGGGGAATAAATGGGAATGAGAAATGAGAGACCTGCATCAAGAGAGCATGCATGCTCTCCCAGCAGCTCAGTGCCCAGCTTGCTGTCATCCCCTGACCCACTGTATGCTGCAAACAGAGCAGAGCTCTTCCAGGCTGGGCTCAACCCACCTCTCTCAACTTAGATTTGAAGGATTGCTTGAAAACCTGATCCTGCATATTTTGTAAACCAGTGGGCTCTTGTCAAGTCATTATCTCAGTAGACGGGCTTCTATTATATCTCTGAAAAATAGAGTTATTTGAGCTTCCTGGATGGTAACAAGACAGCAGTCAGTGAGATTACACTATGATGCCCACTAACACACTGAATTTTATGTACCTGTTTGTCCTCCAGTCATAAATGTGACATTTTCCTCAGGACTAGGCAGTTGTTTCAGTGTTTACCAGGCACTCACTTTTCACACAAGACTGTATTTTGCTCCTGAGACAATAATTCTGTCACATATACAAAGCTGGCTTCGAATGAGAGAACAGGAGATTAATTCCTAAACAACAAAATTATTGTTTTCATAAAACTGTCCCTACAGAGGACAGATCTGGCTACCTTTGTTCATTTGGAGTAATCTTTTTCTCGTCTTAGTGGATGGGTGAGTCAGGCTGCAGAAAGGTGGGTAGAATTTGGCACGTGGAAAGCAGCTCTCCTTTCTCCTCTAAACCTTCCCCTCCTCTAAGCCAAAGATAAATATCTGGAGCTGGAGTCCAAAACAAAGTTTTAGAAAGCTGGTTTTATCAGGCATCACAGGTTCTTTCAAAGCCCTTCATCGGTTCGTGATGAAATGCGCTCAAAGATGAGATGAGCATATCAAGTCTGTCTGATCACGAGAAGATATAAAGAAGGTAATAAACACATTTCAGCTTCTAATTAATCTATCAAAAGCTCTGCTTCCTTATAGTCTAAAATAAAAGAGAGACTAATAAGGTTTTTTTCAAAGATTAGTATGATTGTTGTACTTTTTCTTTTATTGACATTGATTTTTAACCTTTCCTCATAAAAACAGATTTAAAAAAAAAATCCTTTATGAGGAACATCATTAAGCAGCTTTCTCTCCTTTTGTAACATCTACATGTGTGAATGGCAGACAAATTAGTACTGAAGTGTTGAAGGAACCTCAAAACACATTGCCTCTGACAGTGCTAACTATCAATAAATGGAGGATACAATGGTTTAACCCACAATTTCCCAGACAGTTTCTCTCTTTCTGTATGCACCTTTCATTCCCATAGCACAGCAAGGAATTTTTAAGGCATAAAACTCGTATTTCACTCTGGATAAATTACACTAAGGATTGAATTTAAAAAGTAGACCCACCCAGACATTCTAGTTCTCCCCTTCCATAGCCCATCACCTTGGGCAGAAAGCAGTGAGTGACCTCTGGCACAGACTGTTTGCACTTTCCATTCCCTCTGCACACACAAAATTTTGTTTCTGTAAGCAAGCCAGCAAGACTGCAGAACCAGCTTGGATAAGAGTGCTAAATGTTTTGACAGTGAGAAAAACCCAATAACGCAGCTTGTTCTCATATTGTTTGCATAAAAATTCAGAGAAACACTGCTGGGGAGCCCTGTTCAATTGGACTGTAAGATCACATTGCATCGTAGAAACAGCACAATCAATAAGCCCTACCTACAGTTGCTTAAAAATGGAAGTCATTTAGAAACAATAATAGCTGACAAACCCTATTTAAACCATCACTGTGCTAAAGGCCTTATTACTACTCTGCATCCTGTGTCATAAACCTGCAGACATAGGGTGGACTTTTTTTGTCTCAGCTCTGTCAAAGCTGGTGAAGGTGGGACCCACATGTGCAAACCTGAGCACTACAGATTAAATATAAGGATTCAAAACACCGCAACTCTGTTTTCCGAACTTAACACCAGCAACAGTTACTGTCAGCTGCACAAAGAGAATGAATGTGAAATCTGCTGCCAAATCAAACTTGAGCCTTAATGTGTAAGCCCAGATTTTACAAAAAGGGTAGATGTTATTAAGACGACAGCTAATCAATCAAATACCAAGACACTCAGCTTCTCACTGAATCTGGTGTCACTTGCAAAACATGTTGAGATCCTTGACTGGAATGAGATGCAATAGAAAGGCAAGGAATGATTGTGGGCAATCACGCCCCGGTGATGAAGGGCCAAGGAAATGTCAATAATAGTCAAACGGTAATTTTCCTGATTACAACATGTAATCTAGGCTGCCCCTTCCTTGGGGCTGATGCAGGGGTTTAGATCAACTGTTTCAGACAAGCAAGTTACAAGCCAGGTTAAAAAAAAGCACATATTGAAGTCTAAGTGTATACCTTGGTAATGGCTTCAGTGGAACATAAGCACATCCTTAGTTTTATAAATGTGTTTAAGTACCCTCCTCCTGATGGGAACATGTTGTTAACGAGGCTTATTACAGTAATTTGTATTGGAGTTATTTACAGGCCAGAGTCCCAGTGTGTTTGGCATAGTGCAAAAAGTGGAGTATCAGTTTCTCTGTTCTGTGAATTATACAATCAAAAGGAGATGGCAGAAAGATAGGAAGTGGAAGGAGGGGAAGCAGCAGCAACATACACAGTGATGTGACAGTAGGAAACAATGAGGTAAACAGTGGTCATACACAGAGAATGGCTTTGTCTCTTTCAACTTCAGATTTTACAATATAAATTTGTGTATCTGAGTTGGTTGCCCCAGACTCTCTACATCTGATCCATTTGTCTGACTCACCAATTTATGCTGAAGACAAATCATACTTCAGCCTACCCCTTTATCTCCAAGCACTGCAATGGAGCCCAGAGTGACTAACTCAGACGCAGCCATTGTATAGAGCCACTACCTATAAAAAGTAATAAAAGAGAACATAAAATTAATAATAATAACAATAATAATAATAATAATAATGATGCCTCCCACAGTAACTTTAGCTGAAGGGTGGACAACCACAGTGTGATATTAACAGAAAAAATCTGGAATTTTAGCTGAGACAGAAGCAACCATGTCAGAGCAGATAGATATATTTGCACATCAGTACCATGGTGAAGGCAGCTATTCTTCAGACTATAGCTACTATACTCTGAATTAATTAACTCAAAGAATGTCTGTGGAGGAAGACACAAGAGGAGGTTTACACCTGCAGGTCTTTTATCAAATTTTCATTTACATATCTTATATATAAAATCTTTACAATCCTTCAGGTACAAATTGATGCTGAAGCCTCAACTCTTTCTGTATTTATCCAATTCACTTGCAAGCAGACACAAGCTCCTCAAAAACCCTGGAGCTTGGTCAGAGAAAATTTGTTCCTATAACATCGGCCGAAGCTCAATGTTTGCAGGGGACCCTTTGCCTGAGTCTTCTGCCATACATAAACAGCCATTGAAGAAATATCATGTGGATGAAGCCTGGTTATTCAGAAGGTCCCTCCATAAGAATTTTGCCCTTTCCTGCAGCAGGTTGCTTGGAAAGACTGGTGGGGAGATGCCAAACGCTCCACTCTGCGAAAGCAAATGGGTCTTGCAGCTGTACATTGAATGCTCCCTGCCACACTGATGCTTATCCCTGAGCTTATCTGACCCCACTACCGGCTAGTGGTTGACTTTACTACAGTCATGTTATCCTAGGTGACAGATTTGATCTAGAGTATGTGGTACTGCTGAGTACATGCCTATCAGCTGACTTCCTGTGTGTCTGGTGCCACTGAGTTAGTGCAAAAGCATGAATACAATCCACGTGCAAAAGCCACATTTTATTTTATATTTAGCCAGTCAGGTGGCATACCTATCTCCGATGTCCTCCCTGCTCCAAACAGGTAGACCTTCTCACTTCTTGACACCATCTTGACTGAATGAGGGTGCCCAGTCCTGGGTGAAAGCACCCAGCATTATGATGGACTCTAGAGCAAAGCTGCCAGGCAACAGCAATCCTAGGGTGGATACATGAAATCCACCATGAAAAGTGGAGCCAGGAGCACTCCCTCTTTTTACTTATCCTCTAGGCTTTACTCAACCAAACAGGTGGTTCAGGACCAGAATCTGCTTCTGCTAGGTACTGCAAAACAGAAAATAATAAAGATGGCCCCTAGATTTGAAAACTTACATGATAAAAGAGCAAATGGAAACGTAGACCAGATGCCGCCACTGTGACAGTCTCACAGTCTCATTATGCTCGTTTCATAGTTTCCTTTGTACCATTGGTCTACCAAGACATTTATGAAGAAGGCATTTGCTTTGCTATGAAAAATTAATTCCACCCTAAAGCACACTGCAAATTATGTCACCCACTTTTTAAAAAAACTTTCAATATTCAGTATGCCATGCTACAAATAGATTTCTAAAACATCAACAATTTCTAAGTAATTGCCAACTGCATCCATGCAAATGAAACGCTAGTAGAAACAGCTAGCTCTATTGTTTTCTAGATGCGTTCATTGTTTTGGATAATCTTTTATAGTGCTGCAAAAGGGGTTTCAGATTCATTAGCTGGCTCTTGTTTGTTGGAAGCAGTTGATTTACTAAATATCTTGCTTATTAGTGTGGAGGCATAGAACAGAAGGCAATACTTCATGATTGCATTTTAATAAACAACATTGAATACTTGATATTCAGCAAGTAGCTGGCAGGAGTTAGGGTACCAGTTTTTCTTTGTGAAATGATTCAGCTGATGGAATCTGCTGTTTCCTTTAAGTTGACCTTGTCCTTTTCTGTTATCTCCTGTCACACAGTTCTGCCAACCATTCAGGCCAAGAATCTTGCTTGTGATTGATATAGATTGCCCCTATAGATTAAATAGTTGAGATCCCAGCAGATAGCAACACCCATTACTGACTCATTTTGCAACCTTGAGCTAATCATGTTACCTATTCTTGGTAAAAAGCATGTGAAATTGATTATGCTATAGTTTAACCCCAGCAGAAAGCTCAGCTCCATACAGCCACTCACTCATTCCCCCACCAGTGGGACGAGGAAGAGAACTGGAAGGGTAAATGTGCAAACCCACATGTTGAGATAAAAGACAGTTTAATGGGTAAAGCAAAAGCTGTACACACAAGCAAAGACTGTAAGGAATGTGTTCACTATTTCCCATCATCAGGCAGATGCTCAGCCATCTTCAGGAAAGAAAGGCTCCATCATGGGAAAGGTTACTTGGGAAGACAAATGCCATCATTCCAAACTTCCTCCCTTTCCTCTAAATGCCAGAAAAGGCCTTGGGTCTGTGTAAGCACTGCCCAGCAATCACTAGGACACTGTTCTAAAACACAAATCCAAAACACAAACCCATATAAGCTCTTATGAAGACAATTAGCTCTATCCCAAACAAACCCAAATAGATTCATTGTGTGCATGTACTGCATATTGAAGAAGTAATAATCAGATATGTGTCACTTTTTACCATGGGGCAGAAGTGTGGACAGGAATAAGCTATTTCAAAACATGACCAGTGTGAGGTTCAGCATCTTTGGACATCTCTAATAAATCTTACCTCACATGGAGGCTTTGAGCATATATTAAATTAAAAAAAAAAAAAGTGTTATTTATGAGAAAATTAACAAGAATTCAGTTTGAAGACATCAAGAAACATGTCAGTCAGAACACTGATAATTTTGGCGATAACAAATTAATGCTATTTTTCATTCATCAATATAAATCCATCAAATTACCAGCTGTGCTTTTACTTCATCTCTTTTCTTTCTTCTTAGAATAAATCCTACTTCTCATATTGGAGATATATACTACATATATATGGATGCTATTCCATCCCCACCTTAATGGCCCTGCTGGATTTCAGCGTGCTCAGGATTTTGCTCCAGGATGTGTTTGTACATCTGTGTATGTGGCAGAAGGCATAGAGAAGGGATTATTTTTCACTCTTGACAGCATGAGGGATTTGAGCACCGATGTTAGGCACACTGAATCTCCTTGCCAAAGTGAAATGAAATGTGCTCTCAAGAAGCAGTGGCATGGCAGAGACTGTCTCAAATGCAAGCTTGAGAATATCACCAAAGTCATGCAACAAAAGGTGCCAAACAAAAAGTAACTGCGCTTTCTCCAGTTTGTCCAACCATAGACCAGAGAAATTCAGTTACATTCAACCTGAGGCTTTAATCACTAGCTTTTTAGAAACCCCTGTTCTTTCCACAACCAAAAATGAAACAGCACAAAACACAGTCTTATTTGAAGTTCTTGTCATTATGCTTCTTAAATAGGCAATGGATTTTAGGGGAGAATGAGACATAAAAAAGGTGAAATGTGATTTGAATGCAAGAGGATGCTTTCTGCATGCAGACAGGCTGATACAGATCTCCAGGGAGTCCCTAATTTGCAGACCACTGGGACAACAGAAGGGCTGTACTGACTGGCTTTGAAGTTCACAACCTAAATATTCAAATTATGTTCAGAATTTTCTGAAATCTGAATCAGTTCAATCTAGAAATTTTTTCACTGCAGTAAGCAATATCAACTATGTTCTACCAACACTTTTTGTTCCAATATGCTTCAATTAATCTCAAATGAAAAGGATAATTTAAAAAAAAAAGGATAAATTTTTTCTTAAGGGAAAAGATTGCTGAGATTTCAACCCTGTTGTTATTTTGTAATGCCAAGCATTCCTAGATTATGCCAACTGTTGTTCTACCTTGCTAACCATTACCTTAGTGCATGGAGAACAGGAAATTAAAAGAATTGGTAAATTTTCCTTATTCAATCTGGACAAAGCATAAGAAAATACCCTTGTGAAAAAGAAAATGTAATGGGTTATTCACACATTATTCACAGTGTACTTGGGAAACAAGTACTCATAGTTTTCCAATAAGGTTTTTAATCTGAAAGTGACCATATGGTCTATTTGCAGGCATAAACAAAAGAAACACACACACAAAACCTGATCAAACAATATAGTCAACCCACGTGGCGCCCTACTCTAACTGAAGACATCCCCAGATATGCCTGCACGGTTTTCCAGGGAGAACTCAAAGCATAAAAGGTAACTAGGCCAAGAAACTGTCTTGGCAGCCCTAATCCTGTCTCCAGATAAAAATCAAATGCTAGATGAACTGTAGCAATCCAAAGATATCCATTCTGCCCAGATTGCAATACACCAGGCAAGCATCCCATCCAAAAATTTCTCACCCCTGATAGCAGGAACATGTTCCAAGGATCATTCTGAAGGATGAAGCATGAAAGCTATGTGACTAATCTCACTAGCATCTACTGCTGTGGAAGCCGTTGGTCCAGAATAATCCACAGTAAGCCTTGGCGCACCAATCAGGTCACCACAAGGTGCCAACCTCCATGGCAGTTCTGCCCACAGCATCCCTCCAAACGGGTGCTTGCAAATTTTGAGGAACACACTGTTCTTTCCTCCCTAACTCTGCATGCTCCTAGCCTATTTGTATGTTTTTGATGCACACGTATTTTGTTCTGAAGTCTGTGATTATTAAATGCTGGTGTTTGCTACTATTTTTCTCTCCAGAGGATGGGTGAGAAGCAGAAATTACATTGCTATATTAACACGGAATCAGGAGAAGGAAGTTACAATGGGTTCCCCAAAAGACAGATGATTCATGTATTTCATAAAAATTGTACCATAAGTGTTAGCTATCATTCTCAGATAAAATTATTGTTGTAGGCATTGTTACATGCAAGTATTTCATTTATCTAAATTGAAGCTTTACACTTCTGCACACTCTGCAGATCTCAGCCCTGCTATGATGGCTCTACTGTAGCAATGAATTAGAGTGTCAAATCAATTTACATTTTATATTTTTAAGTAAAGAAGGTCAGACAAAATGCAGCCAAGGAAGAAAGAACTGCTATCATCTGCTGCTACATTTACGTAGCAGCTTAATTCCTCTACTTTTTTTTTTTTTTGGATGGTTCCAGACTTCCTGCAGAGCTGTAGAGTGATGCTCTGGAAGGCAAGTTGTGATTTTAAGAATCTCTATTTTCAAATGTCCATGCTGATAGCTTTTACATAGGGCTGACGATGTTCATAAAAAGGGTATTCAGCACTTCTGACAAAGGGGCCAGGGCAGGTCTCTAATCTAGATACTCTCAAGCAAAACCATGAAGAATCTCTTGTTGCTGTTAATTTACAAAGTTTTGTAAATTAATTGTGAAAAAAACTTTTCACAGACTGCAGCAAAATATTTTACACCATGAAGTGCCATTTTCCTGATTTTCATTAAAATCAAAATATTAAAGATACTTTTATTGTTTCTAGAAATTAAGTTATTAAATAATAGCAGTAAAAAATATATGCTATTCTTGTCAACCTATAAAGGCTGGAATAAAAGATTTGTCTTTTATTATGCAATTATTTATTCTACTAGAAGAAACACAACTATTCTTTCTACTCTATCGCTTTTCTGTCTCTAAAATATTCAATAGCTTCCCAATCACAGAGTATGTTTCCACTTGGTCTTCATGGGCTTAGGAGCTGCCTTATCTTCTCATTGCAACAAGTATCACTTACCCACCTTCCTTGTGAGTAAGGTTGGTTTCTCTCAACTCTAAGGGGTCTCTTGCCCACATTAAGAGTAGCAGCAACATTGTCGGCATTTGTGTTCCCAAGACTACTTGGCAACTGCAAGAAGTTTATCTGTTCTGTAAACACAAGGGAATCTGCTGGGAAATGGATGTGATGCAAGTTGTAAAATGATCGTTGTCACAAACCTGAGTTCACCCTGGTGGCAGCCTTTCACATTTAATATTTCCAGCTGCAATTAATGAACCGTTTTCCACTGTTCTTGCTTGAGGATGCCAGTGAACATAACCAGCATAACCTGCCTGCCCACCAGAAATTAGACTGCTCCTGTTGATTTGTTTTTTCTCTCCCAAAGGCCCTTATGGATTTGTGCTTCTTTTCCAGCCCTGATGTTCTTTGGTAGCTTAAGACTGAGCTTCCTCAACTCCTCCCAAGCTCTAAAGACAAAACTAAGCTTCTACAACTACCACTATTAAGAAGTAGCTGGAAATTTTCTATTTTTACATCTCCACTTTCACAAGCTCCACTGACAGTTCAACTACTCAAGCAGTCACATTGCCAAAATTTGTGTTTCTCCCCACTGCTGCATTGTCCAACTTCAGTCTGTGTTAACGACCTAATTGTAAGAAGACCTGAGTTTGGTGGTTGTTATTTTGTGGTTTGGGGGTTTTGGGTGGGTCTGGGTTTGATGGTTGATTAGGGAAATGAGAGGGAGGGATGTCTGCTGCTGTTTTGGCTTTTTTGCTTAGGATCAAAACAGATACAGAGATTGATAAAAATTCTCTAAGTCATAAAACCCCACAAAATTCCAAGTAAATTCAGAATCCCACCAAAACCAAAACCTTAATTTCTGGGTTAATTAAGAATTTAATTGTAGAGCATGGATTTTGGAAATGTGGATAAGAATGCAGAAAAGCCCACAAAACATAACAAAAAAACACATCTCCTAAAATCAAAGGCAGTATCCTAATTTAACAGTGCAGTAGCATTTTAGCTTTTTTTTTCCTGTCGTATGTTATCTGAGGTGCAGGAAATGTAGAAATATAAGGCAGAATGACAACAAGATGCAAAAGGCATACGAAGTTATGTATGTATGTCTAAAACAAAGAGCTTCACTTGCCTTGAGACATGTCAGAGTGCATACACTAACTTCTGTTTACTTGCAAAGAAAACTGTCTTTCTGGCAGCTAACTTAAACTTGAGCTGATGCTTCATTTCACTTTGCATAAAGACAAGGATGCCAAGACAATACCCAAGGCAAGCAAATGGGTAAACCCAGAGATACCGAGACAGGAGTATTGCTTAGGCATCTATCTCTCTGCAGCACTCACAGGAGAAACAAAATTACATGAGAATAAAACCAAAACCCCACCACACAAACCAACAAATGTGTTTGTGTAGTATCAAACACTTCTGCAGTGAGAGGAAGGGCACTCCCAAACCCTATTTAAAGAATAGGCAAAGTGGGCATTGAATAGTTGCTCTGTCTTTCTCTTCAAGTTGTAATTTTCATTTGTTCTGAGACTTTTTACTGAAAAGGCCAATCAATTCCCATTTTTCAAATCAATATTTTTCTTGCCCTCAATATCTTGTGCTGATTAAGCACTTTCAGGATTATCTTTGTGTTCTGCATTTATTATTATTGGAAAATGAAACTCTGTAATTGCCATTATATCTTTTTTTTTTTTGCCCCACAGCATTCTTTGGAATAAAAAAATATTGGAAAGTAGTTTACTTCAGCAATGATGACTCTGAATGATGCCCCTAGACATTCTGCTGTATTTTGAAAAGAAAGTCTTTAAAGATCAAGCATACCAGGGCCAATCTGCTGGTTCTTCTGGCCAGTCTTCCACAACTCACTCTAATAAGGCAATATTGATGATATTTTTCATGCAACTGCAGTCTCCCAGCTGGAGCATCATTGAAAGAAGCACAGACAGTGATTCCTGCCACATTTAAATTACTGACAATGTCAGATTACTCATCCTTTGCAATCTTTGAACTTGTTTTACATTAAACCAAAAAAAAAACTCCCCAGCAAAGAGCACACAAAGTTGTACTTGTATCATTATTTTAGGAACATTTCTCTGGTGACATTCTAGATAGCTCTACCTTACTTAGCTGAGTTGCTCAATATATTTATGATACTCAGCAAGTTTTATAAGCCACAAATATAGCATTTGAAACTGAAAATAAAGATTGAAAATACTTGAGCTTAGAAACAAATATATTCTCATTTCTAAAGATAAAATTACTTCTCCTTCATTTATCTGATACTTCTTGGACGCCTTGCCTTTGGAATTCAAAACCAGAACTATCAAACTACCTTAAGCGCAGCATGTTTCAGCAGGGCTGGAGATCATTGAGCAGGTAAAACAAAGAGATTGTCTGAAATTTCTAGACAAAGAGAAATGCTTTTGTGAACCTGAGCTTTCAGACACTGACACAGCATGAAGCATTTTGAAGTTTTCTCTCACTCCCAAGCATCACCCATAGAAAAGGCAAAGCCATTACTATCTGATGGAGCTTCTGCAGTGCAAAGAACTACCGTTCCTCAGCCCAGCTGACTCCACACTTGCTCTTAGCAGGAATGAGGTAAGAAATGGTAGGCTGTGTTTCAGTGAATGAGGCGTAGCAAGAGAAAATGGAAGACCAATAATTTATGGAGCAGAAAATGGTGGTAATTAACAAGCATAATAATTATCACCATCTAGCTATTTTGACAGGACATCTGGGACTGTGCTTAATCCAAAAGAGAAAAGCTAAAAGTATGTTGCAAAGCCTTCATGCTGCTGGAACTCAACACTGAAGCTGAAGACCGCATATTCATCTTACATTTTCTTCTACAAACTATTAACACTTCCATTCTGATAACTCTACATACTTTGTAAGAGGTCATAGATACTCATAAAAGGAGATATGTTTTCTGAAACAAGAGAAGTGTATGTTTCTATGTCAGAGTGCTTACAGTTGTAACTCTAAATATATAGACAGCTTTTACACTGAGATCAATTAAAATAGCAAGGCACTTAGACTGAAAGGCAGTGACTTCATATAAACCAGAAAGCCCTAAAAGAACACTATCCGGTAGTTATAGTAAGATGATAGCATTGGCATGAATGCATCATCTAAAAAGGTGATGTAGTACATCTCCAAATAATATAAATCAACTGAGATTTACTATGGGTTCAGTGCTTACTACTTTCGGTGCTATTTTATAAGCAGCAGCCAATATATTTAGAAAACTTTTTAGGAAGCATGAAATACATTTGAAGTTCCAGTAAAATAATTGGAGCCTTCTAGGGTTAGCTTAATTCTGCAATACACTTAATCCCTAACTCAGTGATTTAAAACTCAGGTTAAATATATGAGGAAAACCTGTCATTTCATTTGAGATAAATAAGGCTTTTTTCAGAGTAAGCACTTGAATTAACTTTTTTCATATTGGAAAACTGCTATATGTTACGAAATTATGTCACCCTGCCAAGTTAGAATGCTTTAATTAAATTTAAAGCAGACAGATGTACTACAATCACCAGAGAAAAACAAAATATGAAAAAATGAAGCTGCAATAAGGAAATCTTCCTTGAGTCATTTTTCCTAACTGGTGATCTTGAAGTCTGTTAACAGCTGTAGACCCAAAAATCATGTGAAATTATTCAGGCTGACAGATAGAGAGGTTCTTTATCAGTAGAGGTAAAAATTATTTCAACAGCAAATCAACCATTATACTGAAAAACTATACTGCCAACAGCCAGTCAGTGGTCAAAGCCCTTCTATGACATATTAGAGAACTAAGTTCTAGAATTATAGTTATTATAGAATTAATTATATTTCACAGTGTACAACAAAACATCCATGAGGGGTTTGCAGAAACAAAGTTCATCATGCTCATGCTATGCAGAAGCAAGCCTCACTGAGTACACACACAAAGTCTATGTTTATAATCTGCTAAAACACTGTGATTAACTGTAACATTAGAGCAGCCAGTTTCAGAGAAAATACAAAAGATCAACATTCATAACCTCTCCTCAAAAATGGAGGGTTCTGGTTGATGAGAAGGATTGTTGGGCCACATCCATCCTACCAGCCCCACTTCTCTGCTCTTCTGCAACCAACGTTCCTTCCAGGCTATCAGAAGAGGTGCACACAGGTGTGCATCTCGCATGCAATGTAGCATGGTCCATGCAGCACACAGTAGACATAGATCAAGCATGGTGGTTTTAGGATGAAAATAAAAAAGAATTTGCATTGGAAAAAGTAGCATCTCTGGAACGGGGGAACATTTCACCCCACCTGATGGATGTCCCATTGCTATGACGAAAAGAAATCAAAATGTAAGCATACAGAGGTTTGCTGTTACTGTATTACCTGAATAATCTGCTGATTTTTAACATCCTTTCTACACCATTGCCTGCACTGTAACTCAGAGGCCCAAGGGATACATGTGTTAAGGGACACAGGTATTGCAGCAGCAAAAATCTGCCTTCTCGGTGCCTGGGTGCCAAGGGCCACCTCTGTCAGACAGTGAGGCAGAGCAACAGCCCGTGCACAAGAGACCAAGTTTGCAACAGGCAGAGCTGGGAGCAGTGGGGCACCCAGGCTCACCAAGAGATGGTGCAGAGAAGCACCCATCTGACAGCCCACCCTTTGCATGACCACACCTGCCCGAGTCACAATTCAAGCTGCACCAAGAAAGGTTTAGACTGGATGTTAGGAAAAATTTCTTCACCAAAAGTGTTGTAAAGCATTGGAACAGGCTACCAGGAAGTGCTGGAGTCATCATCTCTATAGGTGTTTACAAGATGTGCAAACATGGCATACAGGGACAAGGTTTAGTGGTGGATTTGGCAGTGTTAGGTTTAGTTAGACTTGATCTTAAGGCTCTTTTCCAACTTAAACAATTCTATGATTAGCATCAGGTTGGGATTTCTAGCCTGGGGTCCTCTCCTGCATTGCAGCTGCACATTGTATTGGGCCCTGTGTAGCACAGAGAAAAGTCATTACCTGTGTGACAGGGAAGAAGAAGGCTTCCATTTTAACCAAATTATTTTGTATAGACCTCACTTGCTATGCCAACCACTCTGCTGTGGCTTTTCCAGTCAGGATGTTCCTCTCCCCTCCTGTTCCAGGAGCAAAAACTAATTGAAGATTCAGTGGACTAGAGATAAGCTGCCTAATACTTTAACCAGTGACTGGGAAACTCGATAAGAAGTATAGAGGCTTGGTTTCTAACTGCTGCTCCAACAGCTGTTAGTATGTAAAGAAACAAAATATTAAATACTCAGTGTATATAAGTACTAAAATCTGTGTATCTAAAGAATTAGCTTAGGGAGTGGGGAGTGAGAATCAAAATTGGGAGTTTAAGATGCAAATTATTCTTTCCTGTTTAGGGAATCTCAATCCTTTATGAACTTAGGTCAATAATGAATATGACTGTACTGGTAAACTTCAGCCATAGGTTCCCCAGACTGAGCCACCGCATTTGCATTCCCCTACACCAGCCACTCCTGCTGCTCTGCAGGTAACAGTGGTTCATATGCAAAGGCATATTAATTCTTCCAACAATACTGTTTTGATTATATGTCAGTTAAAACAAAAACAAACCCTTCCTAATTAACTATCCAACTTCATAGGGCAGCGATAGTGGTTGCCCATAGCTTTAGACATGATCTTGCAGTGATGTGCACACCCTTACCTCATGGTGAGGTCTTGGTAGGATGACAATAATCACAGACCATGAGCAGCTTCATTTTGCAGCTGAGTTTCCTTCGTATTCCCACTAAAATATTTTCCAAGTTTCCAATACATGCATCTGGCTTTCCAGATTCATTGGTTTATTATTTAATTTTTCAGGGATCCATGAAAATAGAAGCACATGAAACCTTGACAATATGTCTAAAAAAAAAAAAAAAAAATCCACATTATTCAGTTGGTGCAGGAAACAAAGATTTATAGAAAAGCAAATTAAAAAATAACATCTGAATCACTGCCTCAGTTTTTCCATCACTCTCTTGGATTTTTTCAGTGTTTACAGAAACTCCAGCATTTTGCTGAAGCCTCATCTCTTTCTGCCCCTGCAGCCAAGTTACATCTGTCCTTCTCTGATAACCAAAGAAAGGCTGCTTGTAAAAAAAAACTTTTTCCTTTTACAAGAACTGCTCCTCTTCTTCATGCAGTGATGTCTTTCACTAGCCAGAAATAAGTTTGATCATCTGTAACTTGGCTCCCTGATCATCTGACAGAGTATTATTTGCTTTGTCCATTATCAAAGGATAACAAACTCATACAAGTTCTAGCCCTCTGCTAAATACAACAGCTTTTCCAACCAATCCTAGGTATGCCAAATCAAACCAAGGAGGTTGGGTTGTGCACATGGAAGCAAACAACAGATGTGGGTGGATAAAGATATATTTAGCCAGGTACCAACCTGCCACATCACCAAGAGATGCAAAGTCAACAAGTTTCACAAGCACACTGATTTTGTTAAAGGTTTTGGTAAAGGGGAGTCTCCCACCACTAACAAAACAGAACACCAGCCAAACCTTGGACTTTTACACCACAGGCATTGACAAAACTGGGAACAACAGATTCAAAAACTTTTGGTTTTATTCCAAAAGTGACTGAAAACAAAACACTGGAGCCCCTCTGCGGTGAAAGAAAATGGTTACGGACACCCCTCCCTCAGGCACGGGGTGCACCAGGACAAAGACTGCTGTTAAAAAACAATTTAAACTATTTGACCTGCATACACATTATGAGGCACGGTTACATAAGAATGTCCATGTCTCCTGATGAAATCTGTGACCATGGGTTTCTGCGAACACATTTGCATTTTTAACGTTCTCTTAATCCACAAAAGAACCTTACGTGTATCAAAGTTACATCTTGTCCTTGAATGCTCCTTTTTTTCCCTCTAAACTGCCTAGTTTATTTGGTGGTTTATCTGTTGCCTCCGCTTTCTTTGCAGCCTCTTGATACCATCTGTGCACTTGATTGATGTGTAAGTTTTCTTCTGTAATTATTTTAGGTCATTTATAGAGAAGTGAATATTAGGCTCCACACTAATTCCCAGCAAACTCCACTTTGCTACTTGACCATTCATAATTGCGTTGGTTTCTGATTTTTCAGACAGTTTTGTATTAAAACCTCAATTTATCCCTGCGTTTTTTTTTAATGGATTCTTTTTGTGGAATGCCTCAAATTTCTGCAGAAAGTTTCTTCCTTTATCTAGTGAAAGTACAAATGAATCAAAGGAAGGAATGAAGTTTGTTGGGCTCCTCTTCAACCCATATGGCCTGCAGCAGCACTTCTAGTTATATATGACTGCTTACACTATGATTACTTTCATACTTACTCTAAAGACACTATACTGTACAGTTCTGTTGTCCCATATGCAGGCTCATTTCCTCATGCACAGTGCCAACTCACACACTGAGTTGAGGTATTTCTAGCCTTTTATTCTAGTTTGAGCAAAACAGGGAGCAAGGTGGTCACCCACAAATGCCTGGCATGCCAGCTGTCAAAACTTTACACTATTTATACATTTTAGCAAGCAAAGACATCAGCCTTCATTGGTGACAAGTTACAGAAGTCTTTCATTACTTGGTACTGAGTTTTCTATTAGTTAAGGAACTCTCACTTCTTATATTAGTGGGTCCACATGCTCAATCTCTACTTCTCTTTGGGTCAGAGGATGGTTAGGGCTGAAAGGACCTTAAAGCTCATCTTAGTCCAACCTCCTGCAATGGGTAGGGACACCTCCCACTAGACCAGGTTGCTCAAAGACCCATCCAACCTGGCCTTAAACACTGCCAGGGATGTGGTAGCCACAGCTTCCTTGGGCAACCTGTGCCAGTGCTCCACCACTCTCACAGGGAATAATTTCTTCCTTTTAGCAAACCTAAATCCTAAAGTCTGGGAGCTTCTCGAGTTGGTGGTCAATGAGTGGCAGTCATGATCTCCAGAATTACCTTTCCCCCAGTTAGTGCTTAGTTTTGCTGCCAGTCAGCTCCTCCATCCTGTGGCAGTATTTTCTTCTTGGAGCTCCTCCTTTAAACAAAGGGTTTGCTGGTGCTTGCCAGAGCTCTTAGCAGAGCATACAAAAATGCTTATTACCTGAACTATTTGTAGTAACTATTAATTGCTCTTAAAAATAAGCTCCTAACAATGTATTTGATTTTATTGAGCATTTGATATCAGTTCTATACATAGCATACTTCTATACATCCTGTACGGAAGTTGGGATATATAAGAGTTGTCCACAGCATAACAAAATTTTACTTTTACCTCACTGTAATGACAGTTGCTTACTCTTGCATATTTGAAGATATGGATTTCTGCTATCAGGGCAGGACCTGAAGTTCCTATTCCTTATCTCTTCTTCTGACAGGTACACTGGAAAGAGAACTAGTTTAATGTTTCCTTATAGAAGCCGTCTGGATAGAAGAGTTCAATAACGAGGGTAACTTCTTGTTCTTCGAGAATAAAAAAAAATCTCCTTCAATGTTTTTAGGTAAACATTAAGCGATAATTAAACACCACATAAAGAAGTCTAACACTGGTCACATACGTCTTTTTCCTCTCTTAAAATAGCACACCTTCCACCACGAAGGAGAGAGCATAGAAAATGCTTGATAACCAGCTCAGTTGGACCATTCCTTGCTGTTCATATGATCTTGTGACTTGCCCAGTGTCACCATGAGATGACACTACAGAAACTCCTTCACTAGGCCTAGCTGATGACCACTGCGAACCCCAGCACTCAGGGCTGGGCAGTGTGCACATCTCCCCTCCTTACAGGCAGCTGTACTTAACAATTTTCAAGCTATTTAGCAGAGACAAGGGTGCTGACTTCACTTTGCTCTAGCACATTTCAGCTAAAACACAATAAATGTTACAAGATGACTGGAAAAATACTTGATGCAACCCAGCATTCAGGGAAATGGTGTTGTCAAACTAGGGGAGAGAAAAGTTTTTTTTAAATATTTTGACTGAATTGCCTCTTGTGCTTTCATGTCTGCCACTCATAGCTCCACAAGACTCGTCAAATTCGTTTTTCTAAGAGGGAGATGTGAATTTTCTTCCTATTTTGCTCTGAGGTGGAATCAAGGAAAAGGGAGAAACAGAGGTATCTGCAGGAGTCTTCCGTAATCGTTCCATACGTTAAATATTTCTCCCTCTGCTCTTGGACAGCATAATTAAGTACTCATTTAGAGTTTTAGTCTTTAATCATGGTTTTCATAATAAAATCCTCTCTGTTATGATGGACTTCATGTTCTCCTTGAGTGAACCCCAAACTGATTACTTGATAGGGAGCATTATCTAATTAATTATTTAGAGAAACAGCTACCAAATTACACAGAGAGATTGAGCAGCATATGGTGATTCAGTCTTAATCCTCTTCTCAAGAGTCTAAACCCCAGGTGGAGGACTAGAGTCTTCTGAATATTAAACTATTTGCATCTATACTATCCCAGAAAATTAAGTTCTTGCCCTTATGGATGTTACATCATTTCATCCATAGTGACAGAGGCCTAGGCCCATCCCATTTTAGAGAGCATGTGTTACATGTCCACAAAATCCACTTGTTCATCACATTTCTGAGCAGTTCCGCCGCATTTCTGTGCCTTTTCAGCTCTCACTCCCATCGTCATCCCTGCAATGCCACCCTCAGTACTTGTTTGCCAAGGCACTCATCAAGTCCTCTACTCCTGATGAGCAAGCCTCCCTCAAACCTCTTCAACACAGGAAGCCAAATTCCTTACCATTTCCTTTCATCTGTTCTCAGTACATAGATGCCTCAGATGGACTTCAGGAAACAGAATTGGGGTTTTGAAATTTTTATTTAGCTCTGATGACTACTCACAAGTCTATTTCCATCAGTAACTGAGTACACTAACAGCTAAGTTCACTTCAGAGGCTCTATAGCTTCATCTGATCTCAAACATAAATGCTGTTGCATATTTTTTAACCTAGCCTTAGGCTAAAATGGCTTCAACACTTTTCAGTGGGGGTGAGGGGGAGGGAGAGAAGAGCATTACAGAGAAAATCTAAACCCTGCTCTTCAAAATGCAGTGCTATATTTTTCAGCCCAAATGTCCATGCAAATGACAAATGTAGTGTCAGACTAGAATTCATGTGGCCTCAAATTTAAGGACAGAAGAAAAATATTTAGAAAAATGTATATTCAGAAATAACACCTTTCATGATGTTCCACAGCCATCTTCATCAAAGCTTTGCGAGTGGCCTGAAAACCAGGCTGCTGCTAATCCTAAGCAAAGCCACATGATACCCTGCTCTGCATTCAACCTCTTAAATCTACATTAAGGGTTTCCTTAAACCCTTTCATAGTGCTGCATAGAACACACTCTTGCCTCACACACCAGCTATTCTCCCAAATCCAGACATGGCCTTACAATAAACCTCTTCCAGCCAACAACCAGCAGGCACTCCCCCCGAAGCGAGGCAAGGCAAGGGCACCAACCAATAGGTGTCACTAATAACCTAAATACCCATACATGGCTTCAACCCATGAAGCACAAAAGCATGGCTGCTTTGTCACTGACTCAACAGGCTAGGTGAGAAGACTGGCAAAACCAAACCCAGATTGCGACCTCTACTGGTTCTGCATACCGAACAGTACAGCAATGGCTGATGTGAGCATTAAAATCTGTGATTGGTAAACGACTGGAAAAGAACACAATCCTGCAACAAGAAGGATGCTTGAGCCAGTGTTTATTTCTCCGTAAGCAGCACTAGCTTTGTCAGTGCTTTAGCAAGAACAGCTGTAGGGTGTGCTGCTTAGGATATCTGCTCCAGGATCTGAGAAAGCACAGGTTTCACTGACTGGCTGCACTTGTCAGCATGACATCTGCAACCATGGTCTAAATGTTGCAGGAAAGACAGGGAAAACCATAGCGTTGTTCCTAGCTACTCCATGCTTTTTCTTTGCCTAATTTCAACTGCACATTGTGTACATACTAGCCAGTCAATTGCTAGCTCACTCTCTCCACAGTTAACAGTTACCCTTCATATGTTCTATGCTTTTTTTTTTTTTTTTTGCAAGCTTCTGTATTTCCTCTTGTGTCACGGGTTTCCAAATGCCCTTGTACTGTAAGTAGGTAGAACAACAGCTAACCTCTGATGGGCTTGGGGAGAGAATTATTAAAAACTTCAAATGAAGGAGAGAAAAAGTATTAAGTAAAAATTCTAGAATGGCCAAAAATCAGTTTGAATTTATACAGACAGCACAGGGAGGAATCACAGAATAGTTAGGGTAGGAAAGGACCTTAAGATCATCAGGTTCCAAATCCCTTCCATGGGCAGGGACACCTCCATGGCACCCAAGGCTCTGTCCAACCCAGCTTCGAACACCGCCAGGGATGGAGCATTCACAGCTTCCCTGGGCAACCCATTCCAGTGCCTCACCACCCTTACAGTAAAGAATTTCCTCCTTATATCCAATCTAAACTTCCCCTGTTTAGGTTTTAACCCATTATCCCTTGTCCTATCACTACAGTCCCTAATGAAGAGTCCCTCCCCAGCATCTCTACAGGCCTCCTTCAGATACTGGAAGGCTGCTATGAGGTCTCCACGCAGCCTTCTTTTCTCCAGGCTGAACAGCCTCAACTTTCTCAGCCTGTCTTCATATGGGAGGTGCTCCAGTCCCCTGATCATCCTCACGGTCCTCCTCTGGACTTGATCCAACAGCTCCATGTCCTTTTTATGTTGAGGACACCAGAACTGCACACAATACTCCAAGTGAGGTCTCACAAGAGCAGAGTAGAGGGGCAGGATCAGCTCCTTCGACCTGCTGGTCACACTCCTTTTGATGCAGCCCAGGATACGGTTGGCTTTCTGGGATGCAAGCGCACACTGAAGCCGGCTCATGTTCATTTTCTCATTGACCAGCACCCCCAAGTCCTTCTCCACAGGCCTGCTCTGAATCTCTTCTCTGCCCAACCTGTAGCTGTGCCTGGGATTGATGCAACCCAGGTGTAGGACCTTGCACTTGGCATGGTTAAACTTCATGAGGTTGGCATCAGCCCACCTCACAGGCTTGTCAAGGTCCCTCTGGATGGCATTCCTTCCCTCCAGTGTGTCAACAGAACCACACAGCTTGGTGTCATCGGCAAACTTGCTGAGGGCGCACTCAATCCCACTGTCCATGTCAGGAACAAAGATGTTGAACAAGATCTGTCCCACACCAATCCCTGCGGGACACCACTCGTTACGGGTCTCCAACCGGACACTGAGCCATTGAGCAAAATTCTTTGCATGTGACCATCCAGCCAATTCTTTATCCACCGAGTGGTCCACCTATCAAATTGATGTCTCTACAATTTAGAGACAAGAATGTCTTGTGGGACAGTGTCAAACGCTTTACACAAATCCAGGTAGATGACATCAACTGCTCTACCCCTGTCCATCAGTTCCATAGCCCCATCATAGAAGGCCACCAAATTGGTCAAGCAGGATTTCCCCTTAGTGAAGCCATGCTGGCTGTCACCAAGCACCTTGTTGTTTTTCATGTGCTTTAGCACTCCCTCCAGAAGAATCTGCTCCAGGATTTTGCCAGGCACAGAGGTGAGACTGACTAGTCTGTAGTTCCCGAGCTCATCCATTTTTCCCTCCTTGAAAATGGGGGTTATAGTTCCCTTTTTCCAGTCATCAGAAACTTTGCCCAACTACCATGATTTTTCAACTATGAGGGACAGATCATCTCACCTAAATGCATGCACATGCATCTGCATCAAGCTCTTGACTCTAGATTCTGTCTTCAAGAAACCAAGGTGTTGTTGCAGCCCAAATAGCCTGTGTTATACACCTACTTCAGGGTGAGATCAGTTACACCCTGGAAGTACTTCCGCCCAAGTACTATAAAAGAACTTCAGACATAGATATCTTGGCTGCTCTCATATAGATTTTTGGGGCTGAATGCTACCCTACATGCTTGCACAGCAACAAAAAAAAACAAGAAGGGGTGGGGGAGGGTGTTAGGGTTTGTTTTGGTTGGGTTTTGTTGGCTTTTGGGGATTTAGTTGTTTTGGGGTTTTTTTTGTTTTTTTTTTGGGGGGGGGGGGGGCCGGTTCGTTCTTGGTTGTTCTTTACCAGAACCACCCAAAAGTTCAGAACTGTAGCAGGACTTTGACCCACTCAGAAAGCTCACAACCTGTACCCCAGTATTCCCCAGATTACTTACTTTGGTATCTCACAACAGACTGGTGGTGAGGCTGTTCTCAAGGTGTGCATAAAAGGGAATCTAAAAGCTGTATATTACTCTCCAGCTCCATGAGGAAGAAGATACTTCTTTCCAGTTCTGTGACTCTCACCGCCCTGTCTGCATACTGGGACAGTGCTACAAGCAGCGTAAAAGGTGACCTCATGCAGCAAGGTCTGCAGAGTGCATAGCAAGTCTTCTCAGCTCAAGTAGTTACCAAACCCACATTTCACACTGATTTAAAGGTTGATTATTAAGTGGATTAAAGGGACTTATCACTGCCTTTCCAGTCTGCTCCTCCTCGCTGTACAGTAGCTATTCTTACTGTAATATGACTTGGACTGCCATTGGCAAGAGGCATGCACCCTCTAGCAGATGCAAGTGCAAACCTCTATGTCCCAAATGGCCTTGCAAACCTGGCACGGGTGCTAAAAGCTCAGTTCAGCTCTTTAAATAACTTCCCTGGAGAAGCTTAGGCAACTACAGCCATACAGATTACCATGCTAGATTTGGAGAGAGGATTTCTGGATTGTTTCCTTTGGCTTATACAGACCTCAGCCTAGATTTTTCTTTAGATGCCTACTATCTTCGACAGACCTGGGCCTAAGGCAACAGCAACAACTTCTTGTCTTTCTCATCACAACTAGAGAGACAAATAATTCAACAAGTGGGTCGAACAACATAAACAACATATTAGTCTTACACACACAGTGTAGAAACAGTGGAGTTCTTATCTTGCTTCCTGTTTTCTTCCAGTGCATGATTTCATCAACTTCTTCATGGTGCACAGGGTAATTCTGTTACTATGGTAAACAATTTATCTCCCTCACTTTATTAATAGACATTCCAAACAAGTAAAAAAATGTGATCTACAAATTTAGATTTATGCCTCTGGCAAAGGCAAACTGTTTTGTAGATTAGCAGATATAACCGCCCCACCCAGAAAACCTTGCTATCCGAGGCTTGTATTATGTTTGCAGAGATGCTCACAAACAAATACAGTCTCTGATTATTTTCAGATTAACGGCACCCTGCTTTATTAGAGCATTGCCAAATCATTGTTCTATTGCCAATCTTGCAAGGTTTTGTGCTTTTTTTTTCTAAAGCTCCAACTCTACAAGATGTGATTAGCCAGAAAAACTCAGCTTTGCTTTCTGAAGTCTCAAGCAAGCGTTGTCACAAGCTTGACTCATGTTACCCTAGGGACCCAAAGAACAGGAGTTAATCTTCACATTTTCTTAATCACTCTCAAGACTTTTAAGAGTCTGACTCATGATTTCTAATGTCTACAGTTGGCAATACTACATATACATTACATGTGTCACATCATCCATCTGTCAGTAAGCAAAATCCTTCTTAAATGTCCAATTAGTTACTACTCACACTGTTTCTAATAAATGATCTATTTTCTTCTAAGGCACAAATCTCTGGTGCCAAGTTATATCACTGCAGTAGTCACTTGCAGTAACAGAAAATAAATTCCTCATTAATCTGATTAAAAACAATTAGTTAAATCTACCTCTTAGTCATGTATGTGAAACCTCACCTCAACAGAACTACTTTCCATTTCTTAACTCAGCAGCCTACAAAACAGAAGGTTGTAAGCCATAAAAACTCTTATTAAATACCAACTACGAAAGCATTCGCTGTACTGCCAGCATTAAAACACAAGTGTAAGGGGCAACTAGTGCAGATTTGTTCCTTCTGAGGAGTCCCTCATGATGTGCTTACCGATTCCCCCAGCCCACCAGTGGAACACCATGAGCACCTTCTGTTTGGGCTAAGGGCACTTTGGGAAGAGCTGCAGGTTACCTCCAACCTTCCGCTGAGACCAACACCTCTGCAGGTCAGGCATGTGGCAGCACGTTTGTTGTGTTCTGCATTTCCAAGAAGCTTCTGCAAGAAGAAGGGTAGAATGTCTCTTTGCTCATAGCAGGGGATGGTAGCATTTCTATGTTTAAAGCAAAATTGATGGCAAAATCTGATGGTTTGATTACTCAATGTTGACATTTAACCAATCTTACACTTCCTCTAAAGTCCCTTATTTAAAATACTTGGCATCAGGTAACCAAGAGAAATCAGAGAGCCACAATTAAAAGGGAAAGCATTGACATACATAGAACTAATTTCAGGCCTATTTAAATTATCCAGTAATTTGACTAGACATCTACACCATTCAACTCACCTGACTCTTTCACTTGGGCTCTACTTTGGTGCCTACAAATAAAATCCTAATTATATCTAACATGTGTTTGATGATTATACTTCAAAATGAATTGGAAACATCTAAACACCTACGAAAACTATGTGCAACTTAAATTAGTCTGAGTCAGAACCATTCTTCTCTCTGTCTCCACAGATCTCACAAGCATGTTTTTGTAATTTTCTAGACTACTAGAAAAATATAAGCAAGGGAAGAAGAAAGGGAGTAAGGCAAGAAAGAACTTGGGTGATATCTTTGTTTCAAGGACTTATAAAGATTAGTAAGTTAATTATCAGATTAGTAATTAGTAATAGGCTATAATTAAAGGCTAGAAAAAATTTAATAAATTGAACATCTATTCAACAACCACAGATATTAGAGGCACAACCAGTACAATCCTGCTATGATAGAAATGTCTGATGTTCATTTTGCCAGAACTAAACACATTTTATCTCTACATTTTGAAGAATTGGGTTGATTGAAGAATGGGGTTGTAAATAAGTAACTTCAAGGACATTAGGCTTTGTTAGCAACTACAGAGGTAAGGAAATAGGTAAGATAAGCATTGCACAAGAACTGGCCAGAACCTGCCCGGTGATTACTGATATGACAATGATCCTAACACAAAGCGATGAAGAGGAAGATGATGAAGAAATAACCACCAGGGGTCCCAAAGCCCATTACCATATTTTAGTGCGCATGCGGGAGGAATTCTAGAAATATGATGTAATGCATAAGTAACTCAATGAATATGTATGTTTAAGGACAATAAAATCACAGCCTGGTTGATGCTCAGACGAGACACACTAGGAGGAGCTATCCCCCCTGTTGCCCAATGCCGCAATAAAGAATACCTGCTTGTCAACTTAAACTTTGCTGGCGAGTTCCTGGAGATTTCTGCAGATCAATTTCCTGCTAGATAAATACACTGTTTTCTGGCATCATACTGAAGTATCCCCATGAACATACTGTATGGTTTAATGCTTTAATACCTGGGTTGTTTTGGCCAGAAACAGATCAAATATACTGGTAAGAGAAAAACTCATCCTCAGTCAAAACCTTCTGTCAGTTCAAGCAACAAAACAGCAAAGAAATTACTCTATCCCTTAGCAAACACTTTAAAGGTCTGTATTAGTACTTGCACATACCAATTTGCATCTCAGATTTCTCCATTCTCTTTACAATGATGTTATCCACTTCACATGATGTGAGCGACTATTCCAAACTGACAAACAGGAGGAACAAGTGCTTTTTTTGCCCTTTTTATTTTTTTTTAACAGATTTCTCCTTTGCATCTTTGAGCATGTGTTTATATTTCACTGATTTTATTCAGCTTGCTATACTCCTTAGCCTTAATGCAAAAAAGTCATCTGCTATATGAATTAGAAGGGGAAAATACATAATGCATGCAATAAGGAGGACGCATTCAGTTAGATCTTAGTAAGCATCTACATCTGCCACTCAGTCATTGCTGATAGCATTTTCCTGAGGCAATATATATTCTAAACTTCAGTTTGGAAGTTCGGGGGGGGGGAGGGAGGATGGGAAGTGTGTTGTTCAAGTAAACACCACCAAAAAATTGAGGCAGAAGCACTGCATTGGTACCTCTGAATGCAGAGGAATAGTACCTATATTCACTGATTTCATACGGAAAAACTACCCAGCTACACAAAAAGGCTGAAAAATCTCTCCAAATTCATTGCTTCATAAGCAAGTGAAAAGTTTAAACGCATCAAGGTTGAACTGATTATGGTCAAACACATTACAAAAGTAACATACCATCTAGAACCATTGTTCCAGGGAACCTCATTACACTAAGATGTATAAATAGATAGGAAACTTGACTTGTTAATGCAATTAAACATGATCAAGTCATATAACAAAGCAGATTCTATAGCACATGGGACAAAAAAAAATATATCACATAATGCATTTAGCCTAAGCATGCTTGCACTGGGGGCTATTTGGCATTTTCTCCTTGTATGCTCTGAAGCACAAACTTGTTTTGTAGCTGTTAGTAGATCAAAGTTAAAAGGGATCAAACATACACCAGGCCAGAAGTTCAGATGTGGCTGTCTGTCCAGAGCTGTCAGCACTGTGCCTTTGTACAGCTAACCATCATGATGGCGGCTTGATGGGAGACTCAGGTGAGGATAAGACATGCTGCTTCCGTCCTTCATGCCCTGAAAAACTGATTTCCACCCCCATATACATACTTTTGGGAGAAATGCTTCAGACTCCAGAGGAGAAAACGTGTAACTTTCAAGAAACAAAGGATTTAATACATACATATGTGTTTTAACTCCAGGAACAATCTCCCCAGTGTATTTTCCAGATGTCTTGTAATGCTTTTTATGATGCAAACATGAAAAACAGTAACAGCTTTTTATTTCCAATCAGGTTTTTATTTCATGTTTGACTGCAAACACACCTCTCAGTAGAACCCAGAGCAAGGTCCCCTGTGCTACTGCCTGACAAGTTCCCACCAAAAAGTTTCGACCACACATTTGCTGTTAGCCCACACCAAATGCCAAGTGAAACCCTCACATCTGCATAAATCTGATTTCTGAATGGGACATGGAACATACTTTGAATTAGCACTTGGTCACATCTGCCTCAGTCACTTCAGTGGAAAGAGGACACCACAGGAAAGCCTGAGGTTTGCAGCAGGAGCTTGAAAAACAGCAACACAATAGCAAAGTGAAAGGGAACACAGCACATGAAAGAACAGTGTTGGGTTTTGGGTTTTTTTTGAAGCAGCAGAAAGTAAAACCTAGAATTGAGAACAAAACATAAATATTAAAGTTATGTTAATATATCCTTCTTTGGTAATCTTTACAATCCATGTAAAGCACTCCACATACGGACAGTCCTACTGCTGTGGCAGTGTCCAGTTGGTCACATACTATCAGACTGACAAAGAGCAGGTACTGCAATGAGTAACATCAGTGCCAATTGAGCACCTTGAGTACTTACATGGCAGCATACCTTATGCACCACATCAGCTGAATACCTGTATTTAATGCAATGGTGCAGTCATCCTCTCCTGCCTTCTCCCAGGAATGGTCATATGGAAAACCCTATGCCATACCTAATGGTGGAGCAGCCTGCTCTTGAAGGCAAGTGCAGCAGATTTACCAGTTCAAGTATGCACTACAATTACACTGGTGTAAACTCAGACTCATCACAGAATGGTTTGGATTGGACAGGACCTCAAAGATCTAGTTCCAATACCCTGACATAGGCAGGGACATTCTCCACTAGACCAGGTTGCTCAAAGCTCCATCCAACCTAGCCTTAATTTCTGTACACTTAAACAAAACCCTCTTAACTTGGAACCAGAACAGATACCACCTATGTGAATAGCTATGCCAGTGTACGCTATCACTGCCCATTAATCTGCTTTCTCAGCTTAGCTCCTCCTCTGCAGCAGACCGTCTCTGAAGTGCACTGGCGGACTTGGTCGTATGAAGGCTCCTTTGCCTGCTTCAATCAGTTTTTCCACATTTCTTCAGCTAACTTAAGCTATTCTAACTGAATCAGGTTAGAAAACATTGCTACAAGTCACTCTGCAAAGAGCGACCAACAAATGACAAACAGCAAAGCGCAAAACCTCTTTCATCCATTCTGATATTAATCCCATCATAAGTGTGGTCATGGACACTCAAAGAATTACAGGTTCACTCCAGAAGTGTAACTGTACTATTAAGCCTCCTCTCCCACACATGCCTCTTAACATTCCACTGAAAGTGAATTTTGGGGGCCACACTAGTAAGTCTCTCTGTATTTTAAGACCAGTAAGAACTACCCTCTTATTCAAGTTTTTGCAAGTCTCTTACACTGCCTACTTCAGCTTACCCAAAAAATCAAAACACACACAAAAAAAAAAAAGAAAACCAAAACAACCCGCAAAAACCAAAAAGTCAGGTATAAAAATAGGAAAGCAGTAAAAGAAAAGTGACAGTAGGGAAGGGAGATTTAAATGTTTTAAATTCAGAGAGCTAGCCTGGGGAAGTCATGACAATTAAGTGTCAAGAAGCACACAAGGGTACTACTAGTGAGAGGTTTTTGGTTATTATGAGAACAAGACAGTTCAGAATATTGTATCAAGAGAATTTTACAAAAAAACCAAACCCTGTTCACAATAAAGACTATATTAACTGGACCTTCAGAATGAGAATCATCACAATGTATCAACAAGGCAATAGCACCAGTATTAATAACCCCTGCATGCAGAAATTGTCATTGTAGCAGTTGAACGCAGTCACACAATAAGGTTTACACTCTGTTCATAACCTCCCTTATACTCACAGGTACCAACAGCAGAACAAAATATATTTGCAGTATTATACACATGCTAACATTCCTGCAATCACCAGGATTAAGGACAGAGTTTCAGGCGGTATTCCAGGACTAATCTCATTAGATACCTGTATTCTGTTGTCTTTTTAGAAAAACAAGAGTTTAAAATTAGGATGAAACATATTGGCAAAATGGATTTCGAGGTATTGGATTCTGATAAGAGTCAACACTTCCGTATGTGAGAAAGACTGAAGTTATTTTGGTACAACAGTATGCATTGAAAAAGAGCAGTACTACTAAACAGTTACCTTCAGAAAAAATGACCACCAAATCACCCCCATACCAAACATTTGTTTAACAGCCATTCACAGAGTCTTATTCGAAGGTTTTGTAAAAAAAAAAAGGAACCTAAGTGGTCAAAACCAAGATAATCCATAGATTTTCAGTTCAAAAGCTTTGACACATCAGCACAATTCTGAAAAGAGAGTGACAATCAAACAGATTTTCCTTGGCCTTGTAGTTTAAGCTTGGCATTTACATTTGAATGGTGATTCCTCCTACTTTCTGCAAATCTAGGAGGAATGTGTTGAGTTTTGCATTGCAGGCAAGTACTCTAAGTTTTCAGAAGTAGGAAGGATTAGAGTGATTAAGCTGTAGTCTATCAGCCTTGAGTCCCGTTTTCTCCCAGAGCTTTTAAAAGCTGTGTGTGTCTTGAAATAGCAGAAGGCCACAGTTATACCTCAAGGTTTGGATGAGTATCAAGAAAATAATAATATTTCAATAAATTTCTACTGAATATGGTTTCAGATTTCTAGGAACTCAGATTGTACTGAACCCCTATTTCCAGAGCTAAAGTGTTTAAAACTGTCTTAAGAGACATTCTTCAAGTCTACCCAAGAAAACTCAATGACACAAAAGGGCTTCTCTCCCTATGTTGTCAGTGCTCCCACCTCCTTTATATGCACACTTAATCTCAAAAATACTAATCAAGCACAAACATGGCATTATAAGCAGGTAAAATCACACATTTACACAGCAGCCACTGTGAACTTTATTAAGAAAATAAGTGTTTGCCAGTTAAACCACCATGACTTTACTTCTCCGGTTACTTGTAGAGAATCAGTTCCTTCTGGAAACCCTTATTGCCAGATAAATGTTGAATCACTGGCAATGTATGCTCTCCTTGGAACTCTGGCAGCCTTACCATGAAAAGAACTATATACACCTTTGCAAAATGCAAAGTAAGCAACACATCTTTCATTCAAGCGAAGTTATTCTTGAGGCAGATACCATGCTAGACAAACAGCAAGAACACCTTTATATTAAGCAATCTTTTTTGTTGTGACAGTTCCACAAAATGAAGTGTAATCTGTGAGGGTAAAATGTCCATAATGTATCAGTTACGCATTCTCTTTGTGTAGCTGTGTAGTCAAGTCTTGTTTCTCAAGCTGGAGTGGTTGAGCTAAACCAAAACACAGCATGATGATCCATCTTCATGAAAATGTCCTGTTGCTAACGCATCTGCTTTTGCCTCCTTCCCTATTTAATAGTCTTATGCAGTCCCATGCACTAGAAGTCAGGACAAGGCTTCTTCATTCATCTAGAGTCAGAGTTAATATTCAATCCTCTAAGCAACTCAAGAGTTCATACACATTTCTGAAAAGAAGTTGCCCATTCCTAAGTAATCCAACCATTACTAGTTCTTCAACTCCAGAAGTTGTTTTAGTTCCTTTTTCATCTTCAGCTTGTAGCCACGTGGCAAAATAGTATTGTCGTGGGCTACCTTAGGTAGTATTTAATCTTTATTACTAGCTTCAGTAGATTGCCCGAGGATTTTTTGTACTGTAGTAGGCTTCACATGCAGCTACATAAGCAGATTCTGGGAAGAAATCATCATGGTATTCTGCTAAAAACCTAAGAAGAAAGCACATCAAAAAAAGAACAAAATATACAACATTTAAGAGAAAAGCCATTTTCAAATTAATTTTTAAACTCAGCAAAACCACAGCCTGGGAATTAAGAATTACTGCATTTTGAAAGTTGGCATACAAAAGACTTGCCCTATTTTTACAAGTTCTACAGCTTTTCCTTACCATTCTCAAATCAAATAGTAATTAAAAAAGCTGCTTAAACAAAAAAAAAAAAAAAAATTGAAGCTACACTCAGAAAAGAATGTGAAGAACTATGAAGACAGAATTTAAAAAAAACAAAACCGAAAGTGAAGAGATCTGTCTGCAACTTCCGGCAGTGACCTGCTCAGCACAGTATTTTCATTTACGTCAAACCCAGGATTTTCAGTTATCACTATGCAGTATCTTATGTAAGTGCCCAGTAACCATTGAGCCAAACTGTACCTTTTAAGGCAAGCAAACTTATGATTTGTTGTTTCATGTGCCTGTGCATGAGGGTCTCCACCTCTCAGAAGTATCTGATTTAAATATGGCTCTCAAAGACAAAATGCATCCGTAAATCCGGTTCCCTAATTTCAGATTTCTGCAAGATGGTCCTCAAATACTACTGAAACAGCCAAGCAGCCAGTATTTTATCATGTCTTCCTGCTCTGCTAGCATACAACTCTACATTCAGCCCTAAACCAAAGAAAAACACTGTTGCTACTAATACCAGCTACAAACAGCTAAAATGACATTATACTTTCTGCTCCTTCTTTTGTATACAAAGATGCCACATATGCAAGTGGGGGCAAACAGGCAAAATGGCTCTTAAACCATGAAGTATATGATCAAGCTGTACTTCAGGAACACAGCACCCCACTCCCCCCCCCACCCCCAAAAAAAAACCAAAAAAACAAACCACCAAACAAAACCAGAACAAAACAAAACCCACATTATACTCAAAAATACCTGGATGTTAAAGATCAGCATCAATGATCATGGCAAAATGCTAGCCACAGGTTCTCTGTGTTAAAGCAGGAAGCAATGGAAACAGGGAACAGTGTCATTTGCAGAATCTAGTTCTCTCAGAACCCCTGGCTAGGGAGATGACTTCACTATTGGAAATTAAAAACAAGCAGTTTTCCATAACCAATACTCTGGACACAGAAAGTCCAAATTGAAAAAAAGTACAGGCGACTGCAATTAAAACCCCACTGTTTCTGCAGCAGTTACACTAGCTGAACTAGGCTTGTCCTTTGATCTTAGGCGAGCCAAACCATCAAAGAATACTGACAAAGATTCTCCATACAAGGCAATCTAAATTTTATCCGGAATATATTAATTGCTGAGAGGTCTTGTCATTAATACCATCCACCACCTACTTTCCTAGGTTTATCAGGACATAAGTTGCTCTAATACTTTATGGTTTGTTTTGGACTTTTTTTTTCCCATGAGATAAGAGATATCCCTTAAAAACAATTCAATGATACACAGAAAGAGTTCACACAATCAGATCCTCCTGATTTTGCAGAAAATGTGTAAGTCATTTGCACTACACACACATCACTTATCCTAAGAAAACCGCTACAAAAGAGTACCAACATTGCAGCAACATGGAAGTTAATAAAATACCCAAGTCATCAACTGCTATAATCTCTGACTGTAGTTAGCAATAAATCACTGTCTGGGATATGTGGGGTTGGTAAGAAGTGAGTATGAGAAGGCCTAAAGCTTCACTGACTCAAGTCTAACTTTTAACATACTTAGATTGTAGAAGATTAAGATCAGCCACCCTTGAATTTAATAGTGTTTCATTAACATATATTAATGTCTTGAAGAGATAAACAAACTACAAAGTCATTGTGTAACGTTCTATAAAACACAGTACCAAGTGCTAGATCATATAAAGGAGTACATTTAAAAAAAAACCTCAGTAAAAACAAAGGAACCTTCAGAGGACATTGAATAACTGACAGTTCCAAGAATTTTAAGGCCATGTAATGGGAAACAGGTTTATTTTCTCTCCGGACTTTGCTTAAGATCATTGGTCATAAATGCCAGTTTGGTGCAAGCTAAAGTAACAGCTTGTAAGGATGAGAAATGTTTGGTGAGATGCTTGCAGCACAGCTAAGAAAGGCAGAATGCATGCAGTCAAATGTACGCTTCTTTGTTCTTATTGTAACAGTTGTGAAAACCAAAATACCCCAGAGCTAGGAAATACAAATTACTTTCTGCAGAGAAGTAAGAGGAAAAAGGCAGAAAAACACATGATCAGCTTCTGTTCCAATCACTTGTATATCTTTCCCTATACAGAGAGCAGTGACCCTTCTGAAACTGCATTGTATTCAAACTAGATCACAGTGCAGAAAGCTAGCACAGAAATATTAAGTCTTTCAAGACTCCTAGGTACTGGATAACTGCTAATGCTTTGCTTTTAGAAAAGCTGAAATAACACAAAAATCAGTTACACTGGTACCACTGCAAGTCATGAGCCAAGATTTAAAAAACAGAAGCAGCTGTACTTAGCAAGCAGAGCCAGTGTTCAGTTATAGCTCAGAAAGCACATTGCTATTAGATATTCAGCTATTCAGATATTGTTTCATTACTTTCAACTTATAAATCTGATAAATTCAACCACCTGTTGCATTGCCTTTTCCATTTTTAGACTTTTACAGAGTTCGTATGTATACACCTACACAGTGAAACTGCTTATGAGTAACCCATTTTTGAGACGCACAGTCCACACAGACATCCAGATTTAAGACTGCATACTTTTTCTCATCATGAGCACCCACAAAAAGAATACCTATGCCTTACACTCGTGCTCATGAGGTACATAGAGGTAACATGGCACAGTGCGGCTATTTCCCTCTCTACCACAGGTTCCTAGAAGAGCAGTGTTTCAGAAAGGACTAGAGGGGATGCAGACAAGGGAAACAAACATGTGGGCAACCTAGCTTGCCGAATTCTTATGTTCTGATCCTCAAGTGCGGCATTCTGTAAGCAAGCTTATCTTAGGTGACTCCAAGCAAGACCCTCCCAAATAATACCACCACCTAGCTGAGAGCTATCCAGGCAAATCTACCAGAAAGAGCCACAGAACTATCATTACCCACATTAAAAGGCCACTTGACACATACGTGAGAACATTTCTCAACAGTGTCATTGAATTAACAAGCTTTAAGAGTGTCATCTGGTAGTAAAACCTTACCTGAACAGTCTCTGCATGAAGAAAAACCATTCTAAACATGAACTAGCATGCATAAATAAGCTCAGAGACAGCTTGAAAAATGTGAAAATTACAAAGAAAGGAAAATTTTAATCATTCTAAGAAGGACAACCTCAGCCATAGAAGTATAAGAATACAGAGTTAAGAGGAAAAGTTTCCAGCTAGGTGACATTTATATACTTTTGCTGCAGAGTTCAGGAAGGTAAGCAGATGCTTTGATGAGATCAGTGGTCTGGGCTAGATGCTGTTTGAAAAGCAACTGTAATGATCTATAGGCATTTGCTTAAAAAACATGATGGATCCTAACTCTGTGAGTACCTCATCAAAAGAAATGTCATGTGCAGATTAAGACGCTACCTCTTCTCTGAGACTACAACTTGAAAGTAGGATTTGAAAGCTTAAAAGCTTACTTTCACACAAAAGTGTATGCCACCACCTGACCCTCACCCCTTCTGGTGATAAGACATTTCTCCATCTGGAAGACTCTTTGGGGCAAAAGCTCACCAATACGAAGCTCATCATAACCCCAATGCAATCAACAGAACAAATGAAGCGAGAAATTTCAGATGTTCACTCTCATAATCAGTATCACAAGAACATGTCAAAGGAACAAACAGGTTTGTTTTATTGACTGGACTCTTGTCACTCATTCACATACAGGAACAGAGATAATCTTCCTGGGCCTTTAAAGGGCAAGCACAGATAGCTCTGAAGACGTGAACGTAACATCTCCAGTAACCAGGCTGAGTGAGTGAAAATTACAAGTGGTATCTTCTAGCAGACCTTTTGGGAAAACAGTCTTAAAACTGCTCAATACAGGAATCCTTAGTTGGTCTTGAGGATGAAAACCCACTTTTGGCAATGCCAGCACAGATCCCAGAATAAATTCATTAGGGCTGCCTTCTAAAAAAGCTATCACAAGACATTTAAAATATTTTGGGAACCTCTCACTTCAGACACATGACCCAAACCTCTCCTTTACACCCCCAGGCACCTGATAATTTGGTAAACAGAAGAGAGTCAAGAAGAATAAGCACACACAAGCAGATTCTGCAGATCAACCAGGTAAACAAAAACCTATTGGAAATAAACCATATAATACCAGGTACTCATTGATCAAGAAGCATTCAACATAAAGGTGGCAAAAGTTTGAGAGGTCCCAACAAGGCAGTTACCTTTCTACCTTTTCAATGATCAGTGAAGCCCAAATAGAGCAATAGTAATGACCTAAAATATGGCATATACATTCACTGTGCAAGAATTCCTTCAAAGCACTTCAAAACCTAGAAAACAACATTAATTTGCCTGCCTCTAAACCCACACCTGTCCACATTCAACCTTGACTTTCTTACAGATAGGCTCCAATTCCATAAAGTTTTCTAGTATGTCAGAATTGCTATGCTGCATAGATATTTTTTGCCAAGTAACAAGTTAATCCCAAAATTGAGGTGGAAAACCTCTAATCAATATAAGTAACAGCAGCAGTATTGCCTTCTTCATGATCTTTCAGAAAGTGTTTTATCAGTTGTCTTAACTTTACTAAGTCACAGTGAACAGGACTTCAGTCACAAGCAACTTCACCTAAATAAAGATGCTTTCTATTCCATTCGCCACATGCAATGCTTGATTTTTTTTCATTCTTAGACCACTAATAACCTCTCATTAATTGCACATTAGCACAGACTAGTGGTCATAATTCACCACTGCAGTTACTACACTCAAAAAGTGCTGTGCTATTAAAAAAAAAAATCTATTTCTTAAAGTTACTTCAAAAACTTTGTCATTTTCCTATATACACATCTTATTATCACAGCCTTCTAATTTGGTCATGTTCTGACTTGGCTTCCTTCTCATAAAACACTCAACATAAATAAAATACTTTTAAGTTTAATACTTTTCAACCCATGAAGCTCAGTGGGACGATAAAAGCACGTAATGGAAAAAATGAGATCCTGAATTTTAAATATCAGTGGGTTTTTAACAAGACCAACGTCTTTGACCATTAAGAATGCAGCTTTCCACAATATGAAATACTATATTGGCCTCATCTGGAAAAACTTATTTGAAATTTTAGAAGTGTCATTTTAGAAATATTTCATCACTTACCCATTATTCTGTATTTCATGAAAGTCTAAATACCTACGGCTTTCTGAAGTGTTGTATCATTTACTTGCCTTTTTTTGTTAAAATGCAAATGACATTGACTTAAATTACCTCCCTGAAGATGGGTCTTGCTATTTTAAAAACAGACATGTTATATTCTCCTAATTTTTAAGTATCTCCTACTGGTCAACAGCCCTGACAAGTGACCTCTTGATTCCAATAGTTTGCCAAGTCAAGGCTGTGTTCAAATCAATGGAAACTGCAAACCAAAAACTGTCATCTTCTTGTCTATCATTTCTCATCACTTAAGAAGCCCCTGTAGGCATGCTAGGCACCACACAATATAGAAAATTCATTCATCTAGTTCCAACCCCTGTTACCATGGGCAGGGACACCTCTCACTAAACCAGGTTGCTCAAAGCCCAGTCCAACCTGGCCTTGAACACTGCCACGGCTGGGGCATCCACAGCTTCTCTGGGCAATTTCTGGCAATTTCTTCATGTTTTCCATGAAGAAATTTTCATTATGCACACTTCTAGAAAGCTGCACTAAGCACAAACGGTACAGCTTTTACATATTATGAAAGTCAAAAAGATGCATTTGATACATCCCTTAAAATATATGTTGTCTGGGCAACTGAGATCAATCTTGTCTAGCAGCAGTATGAGGGCATGACTGAAAAATAGTACTTATGTAGCATCTCAAAGTGAATTTAACGTATCTATCAAGTACTGAGCAAACTCAATAAAACAAGCTTCCAGACAAAGTGTTATTATATTAAATAAGTCTCAGTTTTTCAGCCCACATGAGAGTAATAGTACAAATGCTAAATGCAACTGCAAATTTTACCCATAAAGATCACAATTCAAAATTAAATCAGTATCTATACTAGAACTAAATCAGTTGTGTACCCCATGAAAGATTTAAAAATACATAGATCTGCTTATGTTTGAACTACTCTACCCAGAATTCAAAGAAGATTCAGAAACAGCTTTATTAAAGCAAACAGATAGCTTCAATCCCTTATCTGCTATTAGAAAAATAAAGAAAAGGAGGGTACTTCAGCTTGTCACAAGAGCAAGTCACTAAAACAAATCAGGCAATCTTAAGTAAATTGGTTGCTATCATCTAGTGCATACAGACTGTGTAGGACAGTTCTTACCTTTCAAAAGGTAAGCCAGAATAGAAGTGACAGAAAATATTTTTAATAAACATCCATTAATCCTTTCATTCCCCAGAACAAGAAGACTGAACGTGAAAATTGAAGATATAGTACAAGATATCACCTCAGCCTCAAGTTTTCTCTTGTGATGAGAAACAGACAACACAGTATTTCTGTGACAGAAGTCTGAACAAGCTTCTAGAAAATGTAATTGTTTGACCTATTTCAATAAAATATAAAACAAAGAAATAAATGCCCAAATGAAAGATGTCCTAAAGCACCATGAATACATGTTGAAAAAAACCCTAGTCATTTGCACTGGTTTCTATGTTACCTATTTGGATACACAAGCAGTAGCATATCCAGTAAGAAAACTAGTCCAAGAAGAATATTTATGACAAATCTACCTAGGATGGAATGATTCCTACAGCAGTAACTGTAACTTGGAAGCTTTTTCAGGAAGGTTCTCAATTTGAACAAACCTGGTGAAACCACAGAAATCAATATATTCAGCATAGAAAAGAAATGTTGAGAATAGCATTAGCAAAACATAAATGACACTGGCTTAGAGAGCACTTAAAAAAACCACACAGCCCTCAAAAATTTTATTGAACTAGATATGCAATACCCACACTATGTTTGGCTTGGGGTGCTCATTTTGGTTTAGTTGTAGTCTGGTCTTAAGGACAGAATTCCCACTAGTACTGGGGCACACTTCTGGTTGTGTTTTCCAAAAGAAATCTAGCTTCTGTTTGCAGAGCACCCTGCAGTACAACACAACTCATGGTAAGTGGGAATTACCAAGAGATTTGCTTCAAAAGCACAGTTCTACCTGACCTAAAAATCCTGCTGTAGAAATGTCTTCTGATTTTTTTCTGTTTTAAATTTCTATTTATAGATGACTACACATTATAACAAGATAATCAAATGGAAAAGTAAGACACATACGAATACTACCACTAGAACTTTCAGTTTAATCATCTCCCTGCTTGTATGGAGGCTGCAGAACACGTTTCCTCACCACAGATCATCCATGCAATGGGTATGAAAAAACTCCACTTAAGATGCTAAAGAGACCTGCTCTGCCCAACACAGAAGAAACTAAACAGGCAGAGGTCTGGAAACCCGATTTGATCCACAGCGAGTTAAGCACCCTCGATAACATTCATTCCAAGCAAAAACAGGTTTCCAACAATAAGCACCAATCCTGTCATGTTTAACTTAAACACAGACTGAATACTAACTAGTATGTGACAAAATAGAGCTGTAAAAAGAAATAACTCAAAAAATTAAATGTTTTGAGAGAAAAAAAATTGTAGAAATTTTGACATTTGAGACATCTTTCATAGTAAATTTAAAAATGAAGTAAAAACATTTCAAAGTTTTCACCTCCCTCATCTCTAATAGGACTTTTGATATGCTAGTGCTGCATCATGTTACTTTTCAGTATGTGGCTACGTAGAAGAGTCTTTGATCAAAATTAAATTAGAAATTCCACATTTGTTCCAGATATTTACCATTTACATCACTTTCTCCTGAAAGTTTTTCTTGGCAAATTTATTTTCCACTGTATTGGTGCTGCACAACACAGTAATGGTGCTGCACAACACAGTAACACACTAGGTATCTAACCACCACTACTGCAATGTCACCCAGAACTACTAACTAGAGTACCTGACTGACAAAGGTGACCATGGTGCAGGTATGACCATACTGATTCCAGCTGTGAAGCTGGTGTGGTAAGAAGGAGTCTAGGTAGGTCTACAAGCCCCTGCACTGCCCAACAGTTCAAGGCTCAATTAGGACAGATATTTCTTTTAAAAATCTACCATAATTAAAAACACATTCTAAAGCACAAGTTTATTCCCCTGCTAGTACTGATGCACCATCAAAACTCTCAGATTATGCTGTCAAAACCAATAATGCAGTTTGTATTTCTTCATAAAACATGCTTCTTGGCCAAGTCAGAATTGTCATTCTATACATACTAATAAATGGACTTTTCTACTTCAGCTTTCTATCATCGTGTTTATCAAAATTTTAAGTAGGGAGCTCAGGTTCCTTGCAATTTGAATTACAGGATCAAAAGTCTTGTTTTAATCTTTATTGTAATTATTATTAGAATATAATAATTGTAACACATTCTTATAGTTACAAAACATTAATATCTTATTTTAAAAATCCTTTGTCATTCCAGGACACTTAGATCTATGCAACAATGCAAACACTGCTGTAGTACACTGTGTCACATTACCTCAGAAACATTTCAAAGTGTTTTACTAAGGCCTTCAGGTTTTTGTCAGGAAAGCACATCTTCCCCAGGATTTCTGGTAGCTTTACTGTAAATAAGAGAAATGATGTTTACACCTGTTCTTGTAAAAACAACTTCTAATTCATTTTATCCATTCTACAGAAAACAATATAAGAATTTCTTCTCCCTACAGCCTCCACTTTTCCTTGCAAGCAATTCACTGATCTTTCAAAGCCCTACTGAAAAGAAGCATGCTGGGAAAGTGAATGCTGCTTGGTTTAATGCTGTTTGATAGCATATTGGAAGTAATGCTTGTTTGCTTTTGTTAAATGAAGGCTTATAAAGCCAGTAAAAGATAACCAAATTTATGAACAGCCTAAGAGTTTTAAATAGATTAAAATGGGCATTTCTCCTAGAATAAAAGTAAATGCAATAAAGCAAGCAGAAAACCATGCAAATACAATCACAGGAGCAAGGGATGGAGCAGACTTTTGCATCAGTTTACCAAACATTCGTAGCAAATGTTGAGAGCCATATATATATGATGGAGGTGGTGGTTGATCACTTGGTGGATAGTTTTCTGGCATCAATTTCCAGGACAAAACCTACACATAAAACATTAAAGATTTCATAACTAACATTTTATAGCACCACAGAACTTCAAAATCAAAGATGAAATAAGTAATACAAAAAAAACCTTTTCTGAAATGTAACTAATATGAGGTACACAAAACTTTTAATCATGGAATCCAGAACAGTAACATACAAATCTATTACCTCATTCAATTCATTGTTTCTTCTTCCTTCGAAGCCAGTAAAAACCGCACTCCCCTCTTTGCTAGGAGTCAAAGTTATAGGTGAAGATGATCCACTATGGACAGGGGTTTCTTCAAAAAAGAAATAAAAAGAAATCAGAAATAAATTTTAGAATTTGTTTTATGTAGCTATAAGCCATTAAACATAACTAAAGTCTGCTGCTATTTTTTTTAACATATTAAACACTGGAATTTAATAAATGTTACTCTGAAGAAGGTTCACAGAAAAGCAACTCTCTGAATTCTGTTGAGAAGTGCAGTACCAAAGTACTGAAGATACTGCTTTGTATTTTTCCATTTGGTACAAGACCTCAGAGATAAATAATGGATATGGTAAGTAATGAATTCACACTTCATTCATTCAGTTCAGAGTCTACATTGCGTTAAAAAACAAACAAACAAAAAATTAACCAACCAAACAAACAAAAACAAAACCCCCAAAAAACAAACAGGACTTAAATCTTGCTTAGGGCGACAATTTAGAGCAAAGCTTACTTTTTTCCAGATGCAAGAAGAGCTTTGGCATAGAAGCTGGGGTCTCAAGATGCCGTCGTTTAGGCTGTGGGGAAGCACTGCTTTCCGATAACCTGTCACAGTTAGAGCTATGACGTGTGGAGCGTCTCAGTGACTGCAGAATTTCAGGTTCAGCTTTTCGCCTTTTTGGTGTGGCTGGCTCCCCTGTTGCAGGCTGGCTGTCGGTTGACTGGGGAGTTGGTGGGTTCAACAGAGGAGGACTTGGAGAAAGCTCCTCCTGATTTCTAGGAAACAAAGGCAGTTTTACAGAAGTGCCTGTAAAAGATAACGGCTCTTCCTTCAAAAGACACTCTTCAAGTTTCACATGTCTTGTTAAATACTTACTCAGATTACAGTTTCCTCCTAGTAACTATCAAAGTGGTGAGGCCTTCTTGCAAATACTATTTTCCAGAAGTGATTTTTTTTTAATTTAAAAGCTAATGAACACAAATTTACACTTCAGTGTAATTTTTTCCCCCACGAAGTTGCAGCATAACTCTGTATCAATCAATACAAATCCCTTTTGCAGTTGCCCAGATGAGAATTCAGGTTCCAAATTCTGAATTCAGGCAAGTTAATTCACAGAAGAGTTCACCATTTTATCAGGACAATTTTTAAGTCAAAGTCTGTGAGAAATCACCCTATGCTGCACACATAACCACGTTCCATTGCATTTTCCAGAGAAGATAAGTAGTACCAGACTTCTTAACTACCTGTTAGTATTTGTTGAGTTTTCTTTGATGGGAAGAAAGAATTTTGATGAAGTCACCTTCTTAAACTGAGCTTGTTCATAAGGATAGAGCAAAATTAATGGAAGTGTGAAGTCAAAGGTTATTCTCAGCCCATCCACCATCTCTTTACATAGCTCAACACTAGAGGGAAAAAAAAAAAAAAGAAAAAAAGAGAACAGAATTATGAATTTCAAAGTTACGTGTCAAAATTTTTCAGTGCAGTTGTAGGAAAGTCCCCTTTAATATACATCATTAACATCTTAACCAGAATATAGTTATTTCATCACTAAGTAATGATATGCACACTTAAAGAAAACTGATTGCTGTAAGTAACTTCAGACATACAGATGTTAAAACTCTGCTTAGTAAAGTCTAAGAAAATCATACAATTGTTCTGTTGCTTTACTATTTACTGGATTAATAAAATTAACTCTATAGTAAATTAAGTTTTGTCAGATTTTTTCCTGGAAGCATTACTGTGCTTTTCAAAGTTCACTATGCTGAAAACAAGGCACCTGCCAGAAAAAATATTTAAAGGACTGAATCTCTGTCTAACAGGCACATGCAGAATTTGATCTATAGCTGTTGAGATTCAGTTAAAGACTGTGTAATATCCATTGACCCAACAAACTAGATGGATTTGCAATGGAGATCAGTTTCCAATGCTCCAGTAACCAAAACATTACATATAGAGGCTACTAGGAATTTAAATTTTAGCCTTGTGTAAAAGACTTCCAGTGTTAGGAGGTGAGTAGTTATCCTGCTACAAACAGAACCCAGAACACTGAGTGCAGCCTACCTCCAACCTCTCTCCTCTATGAAGATATTAATCTCTCATGTTTCAAATATATGTGTACAGTAACAGCAATTTAATTCAGCCAAAGTGACCCACGTTACGAACCCCATACCCCATCTTGCCATTCCATACAACCTGCTAAAAATACTGCCTTTTTTTTTTTTTTAACACTACATATAAATTAAGTCAGGGAGATCATCAGGTGCAGAAATTCTATCACATCCAAGAAGATCAATTACCTTCTGTGTTAGCACAGTAAAGGCAATACTAGACAGTTGTCAGCTGCATCTCTCCTATTTAATGGATCACTGAACTTATGTAAGTTCTCCTTATCAAAGCACCATCATTATAGAGGAAGTCACTTAAACATACACCTTTTTTTAGAAAAAAAAAAATTGCAATGTGCGTACAACCTTCTCTTCTTATTTCTGATGTCTCATGTAACTTCTTGTTTGGGAGATTTTATTACAAAGAAGGAAAGAATCATTAATCTGACACCAGTATAAATCTAGGCACTCATAGACCAAAATACTGCAAGGAATAGCATTATTATGCACCATCGAAATAGAACTTCGTAACAAAAGTCAAGATTTCTCTTTGATAAAATACAAGATTTCACCACAGTGTAGACTTCAGTAAGGAAGCAGCCTCATCTGATATTGAGAATATTTAATATAACAAAAGAAACAAACAAAAAAAATCCTGCTGCAAGGATGCAGGCTTAACACACTGAATTTGGAATTCAAGTTTTGTCAACTAAAATCACCTGCACTTGGGAGTTCTTTATGAGGATTTGCATAAAATTTTTATCCTATATAAAATTTGAACCTGTTCAGTTTTACTCAAGCAGGGTATTCTCACATCAGATATGCTCTCTGTGCTGAGAAACTGATTCTGAAACAGGTCACAATATTTGCAAGAACTTACACTATAAAAGACAATATTAAGGTTTTTGCATTATGACTTTTCAGAGTATAGGGACTCTCCCACTGATAAACTGTCAGTGTTACTGTACTTTAGGTATCTGTCAAAAATTTTAAGCCCATAAATAGACACACATCACAGTATAACATAAGTGAACAGTCTTGAAACAGAACACAGAATGCAAGGTCACTTTTCTAGCAATAAAGGTGGACTAAAGATTACTTACTTCTTCTCTGGTGGCACATAATGAAGATTCATATTAGCATGTGGAGTCATCTGATGGTGCCGAGATCTTTCATTGGCTGAAAAAGCAGCATTAATAGCAAAATGTTTCACGTATGACTCCAGGATTGTTATTATGTTTGTCTGACAAGGAAGCTTCACTAGCTGAAATAGAAACAGCAAATTAATGTCTTAGAAAAACAGTCAGCAAGTACCAAGCTAAAACAGGAGCTTGTAACATACTAACTAGTTTAATAAGCCTCTATTGCATGAAGGTATTTCAGGTGTGATTAATTTCAACCCTTAAACTACATTTTTGATCAATCCTTTATAAACATCTGGACAAACAAAACCATGGTCGGATAACAAACTTATATTTCCAGCTTTAAAAAACAATCTGCACTCTAACATACAACTGTGTACTGAAATGTACGTTCTTAAACACAATTACAACTCACTGTTTTAGCTATAAGAAGTTAGCTCCCTACACTCTTTACTCTTCCTTACTGTCTAATAAGTTTACCTTTCCAATAAATTTCAAAAAATCCCAGGAGTTATACACACAAAAACTACTCCTGCGGGTTGCCCTCCCCAACCCTCTGTGCACATTCATTTCATAGCTCTTATTTCATACCCGTTTTCTTCTATTAATATAGTAACAGTCTTCCTCAAGCTTCTTTTTCAAGACTTCAGGAATTTCTATGCTTATTGCTCTTTCTTCCATGTCCCTTTTTGTATGACTGTCTTGTTCTTCTTTCTACAACAGATCAGTGAAAGAAACAGTATTTGTTGTGCTTATGAATGTCAGTGAAAAAGAAGTTCAATACTTAGGATACAATAAAAGAATCAAGTTTTGTCATGCGAAAATAAAATTATATTATTTTATAGTAATTATTAAGTGGTTAGTAGCCTTACTGTAATCAGTTTAACAATACTGCTTTAAAGTCATTTGCAAATTCATGTTCTAAATCATTAAAATTTAAGCTTTAAACTTTAAATCTAGCATTCAAATAAGTATTTAACACAAAAGAATTCAATTTCTTAGGTTTTGCTGCTTCAGATTGCCCAAGCTGCAGCAATTGAGACCTTCAGAACAATTGTTTATGCTGTATTTCCTTTTCAATAATGTAGAGACAATACTATTTTTTTTATTTTTTAAGTCAGCCTTTTACATCTTAATGTAAGGCCAGAGCTGACATGACTGTTTTACAGTAAAACAGAAGCCAAAAAGATCCTGCTGCTATTCCTGCCATGGGCAAGGACACCTTACAGTAGACCAGGCTACTCAAAGCCCCATCTAACCTGGCCTTGAACACTGCCAGGGATGGGGCAGCCACAAGTTCTCTAGGCAACCAGTGCCAGTGCCTCACCACCCTCATAATAAATAATTTCTTGCTAATATCTAAATCCACCCTATTTCATCTTAAAGCCATCCCCACTTTGCCCTGTTACTACATGCCCTTGCAAAAAGTGCCTCTCCAGCTTTCTTGTAGGCACCCTTTAGGTACTAGAAGGCTGCTCTAAGGTGTCCCTGAAGCCTTTTCTTCTCCAGGTTGAACAACCCCAACCCTCTCAGCCCGTCTCCATAGGAAAGGTGCTCCATCCCTCTGATCATCTTTGTGGCCTTGCTCCTCCTCTTATGTTGGCAGCCGCAGAGCTGAACACAGAAGTTCAAGTGGGCCCTCACTAGAGCAAAGTAGAGGGAAAGAATCACCTCCCTCAACCTCCTGAATATGCTCCTTTTGATATAGCCTGGCACATGGTTGGCTTTCTGGATTAACTCCAGCTAAATTACCAGCTGTAGCCTATATTTTATACATCTCAATTTCATCCACAGTTTCAGATACATCTGAATTCTATTAAGGAGCTCATGAACATACCATTTCTGTCCTCTCTTCTATGTCACTTTCTTCACTTTTTATTTCTTCATCTGTTCCTTCATCACTGTCATCAGAAGAAGAACTACTTATAGCTGTGTAAAAGAGATTTCAGATATTTATCTCGCATTACTACATTGCAGAGATTAAGACCAAACAATTTCAGGCATCAATTAAAATAAAAAAAAAAAAAAGGGGGGGGGAGGTGTTGGAGAGGGACAACCAAACAAAACCACCACAATTAGCTTGTTTGTTTGATAAGGATTAATAGTTCTTATTGAATTAAACACACGATTATTATTTACAACATACTATAAACTTTTTAAAAATAGAACACAACTTTACAGAAAATATTCTTGCACCCTTTCTAACTGAAAAAAACCAAATAAATTTTAAAAGCTCACTATATTACCAAACAACCACTGATCCATTTTAATTTAAAAGTCTGGATCTGTGTAGGAACAGTAAACATCAGTAAGTGCCAGACAGTGTTTATGGTGTCTTTCAAGCTACAAATCAAAATGCTGTGAAATAGAAGACCAGGCTTGAAAGTGAAATCAGCCCATTCAGCTGACATGAAACAGTCCTTCATGCCAGGTAGACTGGGGGGGGGTGGAGGGGAGATGGGACACAACAACACAACAAACAAAACCCAACAACATATACACACACACACACACACACACACCACCACCACCACTTCCTCACCCCACCTCCCCAACAAAACAAACACAAACCAACAGCAAAAAAATTCACTTACTGGTCCCTAAAATATGCAGGAACAGTAGCAGAGAAAGTGTCTTATATTCTAACACCAAGCAAAAAAAGCCTAGACTTCTTGCACCTATTAATGCTACACTAAACAAAGCACCATTAAGACGGGAAGTCACTAAGTAAAACAGCTGCGTGGAAGTGACAGAAGAAAAAGCCTCTGGAATACAAGAAAAAAAGCAGGAATTTAAACTTAATAGCTAATTAGCATTAAATGTAGTTCTTACTCTTCATATGACTGCTCCATGTATTTTAAATAGGACCATAATACTCTTGTGTCATCCTATGATCAAAAATTAAAGGCATCACACCTGCTATTAAAGAATGAAAACAAGCTCACAGTTTTCGCTACTCTCATCATTTTCTTCAGCAGGAAGGCTTTTTAATACAGAGTCAACACCAGGCAGCCTGCAACGCCTCTTCTTTCTTCCCTTTCTTCTCCTAAAGAACATAAAATGATTCACTGAAATTCAGCTAATATTATTTGTTTGTCTTAACCTAGCTAATTATATTACATGCAAATGCCCAGGAAACATAAGTTCATTAATTAATGTTGAAATAATTTGGACAATCCTTACTTGAGAGTGGATACCTTAATGTCTGTACATTACCTCGTATTGTGTTCTCAAATGGATCCTCAAAGCCATGGCCAATCAATATTAGATTACCTTTGGCTGAAAAATACTTCCAGTTTTCCTAAGTTATTTTTCAAGTACATTTCTTTGGGAAGATGTAGATCCAATACATAGATATTTGGCAGCAGCGGTTAAGAAGAGTACAGTTATTAAGCGTTAGTTGTTTAGTGTTATTTAATAACAATATGTAGGTATCAACCTCAATCAGATAAAAGTAGCTCTCTGGAATACACTGGCTGTACTGGGAAGCAGCATGAGCTTAGAGTCCAAAGTCACTTGCAGACACTGGGATGTATCTGTTTGAATCTGAAAATGAATCTCTCATTCATTTTGAAATCAAAAGGATTTCTTACATGCGAGCCACAGCCTTCCGTGCCAATTTACGCTGTAATCTGCGGTTTTCGTCTGTATCACGAAGAACATGATCTTCAGCTGCCCATCTATCCCAGCTAAGGGTAGGTCAAAAGAAAATTAACAACAGGTATGAAAGGTTTGCATCCTTTTGTATTCATGTGGCTTCAATTCTTGTGTTGCTATAATCTCTCAAACCCTGACTCAACATGCAATGGTGTTTGTAGCACTGACATATGCTATGAATCATCACAGCTGGAGACTGCGCTCATGTACTGGCTTTGATAACCAAACAATCCAGGTCTAGATTTAACAAGATATAAACTCAATATATTAATGGAAACGTAGAAGCCACAAGTATATACCAAAGACAGATATCCCATAAAGTTTAAACTTGTAGCTATCAAACTGATCCACTGAAATTTATGGATACAGACCAACATGTCAATATAAGCAAGTATATTAAAGGCATTCATTAAAGCAAAAATAATCCTGCAACATTTGATACTCTCTGCTATGCATTTTTTTTGCAGAGTAATATAGAAGAAATAGAAAGAACTGAAAGAACTGAAACTGCACATACTGGTCCTTACCTTCTATTCCAGCCGTTAAAATGGATCAGATATTCTGGAATCTTTCTGCCTTTCTCATCTTTTCCAACAATAATATCAACGATCTGGAACAAATATTAACAGCATGTATCAAAAAGCTTGAGAAAAAGTCGGCCTTTCAGTACTTAGGGAGCTTATGGACAATGGGAAAAAAAGCAATATTTATGATAATCAAACAGATCTACAATTTTGCCAGTGAATATTGACATAAGGAATGGATTATATTAAACAGTAAGAAAAACTAGCTGTTTTATTCAGCACTCTTAAAGTTGGGCATTGCTAACCCTCTTTGTCCTGTCCTCAAATGTCCCATGTTTTCAAGACACAAAAATGAAATGAAAAACAAGGTAGTATCACAACAAGGATAAGCAGATACACATCTGGGCTACTAACGTTTTATCCCATGTGCCATCTCTTCATACCTTCAAAGTAATGAACAAAATAGTTCAGAAGCACTGCTGTCTCAGAACAATACAGAATCTTAGCCACTAAACTTTAAAAGGCTTTGTGAATATCTGAGCCTTTGTTTCCTTCCTCTCTTTCATATACGTAAAACAGGCCCGTCTGAAAGGGCCTGCTCCTCAAAATGACATTTCAAGTGGATCATCAAGAGCAGCATCAGGACTAGTAATAACAAAGGAATTATTCTGCCTGCATTTCAGTGGCTCTCAATAGATCAGGTATCTCCAGACTCATGCAGTAGCTATGCTAATGTTTTAATTCGGGAATCCAGAATTCAGGAACTATTGATGGAGTCAAGGGCAGTTATGCTGGAGCTTGCAGTATCTGAAAGTAAAGGTGGCACTATTATTTTTCGTACTCGTGTTACCTCTATGGCTGGCAATTAAAGCTGTTGGGGCAGTCAGAACATACGAATACACATACAGACAAAAGGGGAGCCCAAAACATTACAGGAAGGCAGAGACCTTGATCGAAGATGTTTGAAAAACACTGGTCTACACAACTAGCAAGCTTGCAGCAAAAACATTTAGTCAAAAATCCAGTTTCAATCCTCCCATGTCATCCCTCTCTGCAACTAAACAAACAAAGAAACAGAACTGTTTGCAAACTAGGTACAGACTTCGAACGGAAAAAATATATCCTGTTTCCCACTAATAGCCAAAATCAGTATTATATTTACAGCAGTACAACTACAATCACTGTTACTGTGGCCTGGCCCAAGTGAGTCAGTCACCTCTTACTGCCACACTTACGGTCCACATACGTTTGTTAACGTATTCCTGTATAACTCTCCTGTACCACCAGTAGCATTTAAACCCCCAAGTAAAAGCAGGGGAGCAGGGAGGGGGAATAAATCAAGATCTGCTACAAAAAGCTCAGGAATTAAAGTAAGATTTCAGAATTACTTTGCAGGTGTTCAGCCGAGAACAGAAGGGGGGAACCGCGTCCGTCACTTCCAGAGCCACTCAGCAGCTCCGTTCTCTACCAGCAGCGACAGCAAGGCCCGACAGCCGGACTACACTCCTCCTTCGTCACCCGGGCAGCGGGACACCCCCACCCGCAGTGGGAAAGCCCAGAGACCCGTACGAGGCTTCTACCCGCCCCCTACCCCAGTGCGGAAGAGCGGATGTGAGGTGGAAGAGCCGAGCCCCACGGGGGACCGTGCTGAGGCGGCCAGGGACGCTGATGGCGGCACAAGGGCGGGAAGGGAAGAAGAGGCCCAGTGGCCACAAGCAACGCCTCGCTTTGTCTCACATCCCGTGACGGCGAGCGCCCCCCTCCCCGCGGCCTCTCCGCCTTCTCTTCTCTCCCCGGGCCTGCGTCCGTTCCCGGCCAACAAGCACTGCTAGCGGAGCTGCCTCCCTCCCTCTGCTTGCTCTCCGCCTGAATCCCCAGCTGCTTCCTCAGCCGCCTCCCGCCCGGGGGCGCCCGCAAGCCCCAGCGGGAGAGTTAACGGCAGCGCCGGCCCCGCCCCGCCGCGCTCCCTCCCGCCCGGCCACGGCGGAAGCGGAGGGGGTGGAGGAGGGAGTTAGCTATAAGGGGATGAGTAGGGCAGGGTCGCGCGCGGTGTGTCACCTTGGCATCATAGAGCACTTTGGCTTTGGTGGGGTCGGGCTCGAAGCACAGTACTCTCTCCCCACGGTGGAACTTAAATTTCATTCCCCGCGAGGTCATTTGTTCATCATGGCGAAAAGGAGAAGAGCCACGCCCCTCCGATGGAGGAGGTGCTGCGGCTGGGCCCGCCCTGCCTTAGGCAGCGGGCGGGACGGACGGACAGGGACCGGGGGCTCCATTGAGAGCTTTTTGCTGAGCTCTCCGTGTACCCCGTGAAGCTGGGGTGTCCTTTCGTACCAGCCCACGAGGTTCCCGGCACGGGAGTCGGCCGCGGGAGGGGGTAGTGGTGAGGGGACATGTGCTTCCGGGCGGGAGGGCGGCCACCTGGGCTGCGTGGGGCGAGAGCTCTAGGCCATACTGAATCATCCGGCTTTGCCGCTCCCGTGAACATGGCGGCGCCCGCAAGAGCAGGTGCTGGGGAGTGTACGCGCGTTCTGAGAACATCAGCAGCCCTTTCCTCCGTTACTGCTTCCCTTGAACATCACCCCACAGTCCCCATTCCCTACGCTGTTTCTGGTGGTCTCCCGTAAGCAAACAGCCTCCCTGTACTCCAAAGATGCTTTTCTTATACATTGCAACCTCCCTCAACGGTTTGCTATTGCTTTTTCAGCCTTCCTGTGAGAAAACAAATTAGAAATAAAGAGGGTGTTGGCCTAGAAATGCAATTACCTCAAGTTTGATTATCTTTCCAATGCTCAGTTTAAAAATTCTGATGTCTCAAACAGGATGTAAATTGTGGAAATCATCATCAGTTGGCAGTTTTCTTACTCATGTACTTTCTGCTGACTGTAGCTTGGAAAGTGCTGATGGGGGTTCAGTCAGGGGAATACTGCAATTTCTCATGCAATTAGATGCTCCTTCAGGCTGTTACGGTTTTGGTGCCAGTTCTGCATTTCCAATTTACACAAGACTGCGACAGAGCCAGGAGGCCTGGGCCTTGTAGAAAAAAACAGTTGATTTGTGATGATTTAGCATTTCTGAACTTACTTTTCTGTGAAAGCTGTTCAGGAGGTAGATGACTAAACAGAGAAAGGCGACTGTGCGACTATGCTAGTCTGGTGCTGATGGGAAGAGATGTTTAAATCCTCTCTTACAGTCTCTGAGGCTGATTGATAGAAAAACTGGAAACGGGAAGGAATGCCATGGCAGAGAACATACTAAGGAGCTGCTAATATATTACCAGAAGGTTTCCAAAGGGAAAAGGTGATAGGAGATTCCCAGAAAACATGATTCTGAGGGGATGACTGCTCACAGGGGTAGTATGGATGAGTATTCAGTTTCTCTTGATTCAATTTTTTTTATAGTACGGGTGGTGGGAAAAACCTGTAAACTTGCTGCTAGGACAGGGTGGAGTGAGAGAAGCCAACTGATGGAAGAGACAGAGTGTGAGAAAACTAAGGAAGTGTTCCTGAAATTGTTCAGAGCCAGCTGCTACTTAGGTTAAGAAACAGACTCCAAAAATGCATTGGTGCAACACCAGTTGCAGAAAAGTGTTACTGAAGTTCCCCTTTTTGAAAAGAAAAGGGAGCTGGTGCTGGTGACCTGCAGGAACAAAGCTGCTTCCAAGAAACTAAAAAAAGAAAAAAAAAAAAGAGACAACAACAAACTTGTGCTTGTGTCCCTTGCTCCAACCCATGCTAACAGTATTCACACAGGAGGAGCCTCCTACCGTTTCTGCACAGCTTTATGTACTTCAGTGCTGCCTCCTAGATTCCTCCTCTTATTCACCTCACCTCAGCCTCTCTTACTTCACCCCAGCCCACTTTCATGGCTCCCACCCAAGATACTTTTCAAGCCTTTTGTCTCAAATTTCTTCTCAGTTTTCCTAACAGAAACATAACGGCACTCTGCCACAGCATTTAAGGTCCAGTTGTTGCCCTGTACCCCCTCTCCCTCATACCCCACTTGGGTACATGCATGTGTGCATCTGCCCTTATCTCTGTGAGCCACCTTGTTGTAGGCAATCCTTGCCAGCAGGTCCTTGCCCTTGCCAGCTCTCCCACTAAGGATCCTGCTGTAGCAGAGTTTTAAAAACCTGTTATGTGGGCTGCACTCAACTAAGATCCATACCAAGGCAGCCACAAGAGCAGAAAGGCTGGCACGTTTGTGAAAAACTGACCCTCTGATAGTGCTACCCAGGCAATGCGAAGCTCGACCAGGATACTGAATGCAGAACGTGATTTTTCAAAGGTATTGAGTTCTCCATAGTGAGGACTGCCAAATGGCTGTGCAACCCAAAGAGCAATGACCACTTGGAAAATGGTAGTAGCGCACCTACACTGTGCACACTGCCTGTGCAACACCTGTGACGAGTTGTACCTGACACGTATAAAGCATAAACAAAGGTCCAGTGACAGGTGTATCAGATTTAGCAAAGTTAAATACAACAGCTCCTCACTTGGATCGAGCAAGTCTGCTACAAGGAGAAATTGAGGGCAGCAGGGCTCTGTCAGCAACAGTGTCTTTGGGTTCAATGTCCCAAGTACCAAGAATGGGAAGAGGGGTGGGAATGACCAGCAGCAGGGCTTATTCAACATTGCTGAACCAGATGAGCTGCCCCACTGCATATTTTGAAGAGATTCACAGGATACTACATTGCTTCCAGTAAAGAGAAGCAGGTTTACAGCTCCTTTGGGAAACAGTGCAGCACGGAAAAGGGAGAACCCAGCCTGCAGTTGAGCACCCTCTGTCAAAGCATACCCTACCACATCATAAGGACTGACGGTTTCTAGGGGAAGTACTTCAACTGCCTGTCTTACTGCAGCTTCAAAAAAACACACTGCCCACAGTCCCGCTGTCACGCCGTTTTCATTTAAACAACACAAGAAACAGCTTTGTTAAGGGAAAACGGAGCAGGCCCTCGCCCGAGCAGCACAAGATGGAAGCGGCTCGGGGCCGCAAGGCATGCTGGGAGCTGTAGTCCGGCGGCGGGCCGATGGGTTGGGCCTTCACCCAATGGGAGTGAAGTGGCAGGTCCTTGCAAAGGGGAGTCCTCCTGCCTCGGCCCTTTCTGCGCTGCCATTTGGGGAAGACGGGGTCTTAGACTGGTGAACCGGGGAAGCGGGGTGTCCAGGGCAGCATGCGGTGTCCGGGCCCCTGTGGAGAGACAGCGGGAGGCAGGTCTCGGGCCGGCCGCGGCGCTGCTGAGTGGGCTGTGCGCCGTCGGTCAGCATGAGCTGTGGTGTGCGTCCGCGAGTTCCCTGCTGCTGAGTGAGGGGGCCAGTGGCAGCATCTTAAAATACGTCATAAATATGTAGGTACATTTGTGGTGTGGAAACCACACAGATTGATTTTCAGTCAGTACTGAAAGATAAAAACAGTCATTCAAGTTTGTACATGTTGTCACTAAGGAGCTCTCAAGGTACTGCTATTCAAGTAGGACTATGAAGGCTGTAGTGAGGCTCTGGTACATCTAGAGTACAAACAGCAAAAGTGAATTTCCAGAAGCAACAGTAGGGAGACATCTGCGTGCATTGCTCATAGTTAATAGTAGATTATGCAGTAATTGTAGGTAGTTCTAAAGCACATTAACCATAGGATGTAGCTCTAAGAAAACAATAAAGGTGCTTCTCAAATGCTAGCATGTCACCAGCCAAAGTACATGTATTTGCAAGACATGAGTGAGTGTTATGATTACACCTCTAATGAAGAAGTCTAGAGGGAGCCTCTCCAGCAGAGTCCTGAGTGAAAGGATGCCTAAAGCAGTGATCAAAGGCACGATCTTCTGCAGCGTCTGAAGCAGTAGTTTTAGTATTAGCATCATGGTATTCTTCCCATTAATATTACAGGACACTCAGGATGCAGAGGACATCTACAGTGAGCAGAGAAGGCAGTTAGAATCAAAGCACCACTCACAAGAAACAGGCAATAACCCTCTGAGAATATTTTACTGCATAACAACCGTGATGGATCGCAATGCAGAGGATACAATTTCAGTGTGTGTCTGCACATTTAATGAAGTAACAGCCCAGTTGTCCTCTCCCTAAGTTAATAAAAAATAGCTTGGACACCAACATAATGTTATCCTTGATTCTTTGCGCTAATCCTCAAAAAGCTTAAATGGTAAATGTTTAATAAGGGGAACATACTTCTCCAGTATTTCTAAGCATTATACATAGACATACTAAACTACTTGCTTCATTTTATTAAGGCAAACCCTGTTCCCTTCAAATCTCCCAAAGTTAATCCGTGGTGTTTACTCTCATTTCTGCTGTTTACATTGGCTTCATAAACCTTCAGCCAAAACAGAGAAAAAGGAGTAAGGATTCTTCCCATGAAACAGTTCAAGAGAGAAGTCCTGACATCACTTAAATGAAGCGTACTTCCTGCTTCAACATAATTAAATTGTGAGACCTTAAAATCAAAGGAAAAACACCCACCCTAATTTACTGTGAAACTTACAGACATTTCTAGGATAAAAAAGAGCTTTGTTTCCATATGCTGTAGATGGGGAGCTTATCATTACCTGTGAAGGACGTTCCTCCTGATGTTCTTGTTTGGGTATCAGTTTCAAACTGAAAAGTTTCAGCCAAAGCCATTGTAGCTTGTAGGGAAAAAGCTGCACAAGGGAAAAAACCAAAATCTTTGCTAGTTCTAAGGCCCTCAAGGATTTCAGCAGGATAGTGGCCTTAGTGTCACAAATGTGCCTTCTGCCATCCCTGGGAAGGTAAAGCCAGATTGTTGCAACTGAGCTGTTTTTGACACCAAACAAAGTTAAGGACAGCCAAGGGCCAAGACATGACCACATCCACCTTACAAGCAATGGCTTCTCTTCCATGGACCTAAGACACAGCCGTTATATATTAGTATGTTTGTGCTTTTGTGTGTTTTTTTTCTTTCCTGTTGTTGGCTGTTTCTGTTCATACAAAAAAAAGAGGCTTATTGGAGTGATGGTTTTACAGTATGAAGTTGAGACATGTATGCAATGCCCTAGAGAGTCTGAGGGTGGTGAGAAGAGATGATGCTAGGCATGGGAAGTGGAAAGGAGGGAGGCTGGTGTGGCATTGCCTGGTGCATGCTGCCTGCTGGAATGGGCTGCACCCACATCTCCTAGTCTGGACACTGTCTGGGACAGCACTAGCTGAAAGGAGCCAAACCTTTTCCAGGACACATGCTTGCAGTTAAGCATAATGGGCAATTAGCAGTCCAGTGGTTAAGCTGATTTCCAGGCCCTATTTTTTCTAGGGCTGTAGACACAGCTTTAGAGTACTTAGGGCAAAAAACATTATACTGCATGCAATCAGTAGAAATGCCTTTAATTTTAGAAGGTCTTAGGTCAGGGTTCCCTGAAGCAGCTTAAGAAGTTGCTGCTGCTGGCTATTTTCTACTCCACCACTGTCAGCTGTCCTGGCACAGTTTTGTGTGTAGCAAGGATTGAGACCTTATTTCAGCAGCAAAATTGAGCAGAAGCTTGGGCCAAAAAAAAAAAACAAACAAACAAACAAAAAAACAATAGGAACGTTCTTTAGAAAATACGAAGACTTAAATAAGTCCAGATAGACATCCTAGTTACATGTGACTTCAGTATTTTTGCCTTGGTTCCTGTCTTCGAAATTCTAATGATACTTCAAGCCAGCAGGTAATAAAGCTAAAACTTTGACACCCTTCTGGGTTTAAATGGACCATGAAGCAATCACAGAAAGTGAAATGGCGCTGGCATCAAGGCATGAAGCCTGCAGGCATCCAGGCAGCAGGTTCTACAGTCCTTGGGCCTTTAGGCATTGTGCCTAAAAGTTGCAGTTTTATCTTCAGATTTGTCCTTTAGCAGCCCAAAACTCTTAGGAGGCTTTGAGCACACTTGTTCTGGGAGAGGTTTGACCATGGCAGCAGAGTCAACAAAGCTTCAGAAGTATTCCAGGGGAAAAAGAAAAAAGGATGAAATATTCATAATCACAAGTAATTCAGTGGGTGTTCATTGAGGCTTTACAAATGCTCAACCCCATCCACATAGAATAAATATAAGGAAAACAGAAAAAAATTGCTGTTTTCCTACAGGGTCTGTAATTTTGTGGTGTTATGGGGGGCAAAAATTTGTGGGGGAAGAAGTAGAAATAAGGTATTTGTACATGCCACATACCATAGCAATGAATCATCTGTAGTATAAAACATGCTCTGGGCATTAGGTTCGTGCATGCTTTTCTTGGGAAAGATATGGCTCTCTTGGAATGCAGACCTCCCTTATTCCTGGCCTTTCGCACTGTGGCATCATAAATAAAGCAGTAAGCTGCTGCCCTAAAGTCAGGAGTTGGAAAAGAAAAAGAAAGTACAGACCCTATGGCTGCCTTGGTGTCCAGAGAAGTGCAGAGTAAGGCAGGGTGTAAGGGCATGTGCACTTTGAGTGGGGAGGGAACAACTGGGGTCACTGCAGGAGAGCTAGGTGGGTGAGCATTCTGTGGCTGAGCAGAAGCAGCCGGTGTCAGACAGAACAGAGGGCACCATAAACCCCCAAATTAAGGGCAGAAGCAGCCCTTTTCTGGGCATGTAGAGCATGGCTGTACTGCACACCAGTGTGCATCCCACCAGCTGTCAGAGCAAGTTGCCCAGGGTGTGAGGATCACAGCCTTAGATGTCAGCCTTTTCTGTTCTGCAGTGCCCACAGCACAGAAGATTCTTCTTGGGGATTATTTTGCTTCTTTGCAAAGCCATTCCCTGGCTATTAATGCCTGCAGGGAAGCAGTCCTCTGATGTGGTCTGCAGAAGAGTCCTCAAGTTCAGGCAGCTGGACAAACTTGAGGTGAAATCCTTGACTTTTGGAGGGGACCTTGGAGCACACACATGGCTCTTGTTTTGCTGTTTAAGATGACCTCTGTAATACCATCAGTCCTTCTGTTCTTCAGCCCCCATTTCCTCCTTTCATTGTATGATTTTTTTCCCTTCTCCCCTAACTCCCCCCAGGCATTTGGTTTTCTTCAGGTTTTCTTCCTACACACTTCCCATTTTTGTGGGGTGGGGAGAGATGAAATGACATTTAGTTTTATAACAAAATGGCATGATATCTCTCCCTGGCATGGAAGATCAGTCAGTGACAAAATTTGCATCTGCTTTTCTTTGCCTAAGCCTCTTTTTCATTACAATTTAGCTTTCCAAATAAGAATCTTGAGAGCAACTCTCTGAGTCTTTCTAGTAGTACTATGGAAAGACTCCTAACAAAAGTAATTCCATGCAATCAACTTCCACCCTGCCTGTGCCATAGCTTCTGGTATCTTCTTGTAGCCTTTAGCTTCCTGTACATTCCACTGCCTTGGCTGTGAGTGCATGTTCCTTTTAACGTTCTTTTGATGTAGGATTTTTTGTGTGACTCAGAAACGGAAGTGTTAGCACATATATGGGGTCAAGATTTTTCCTCGTGTAGCTGTGTATAAATTGGCAATTCATTAAAGTAAAGGGTGACTGATACAAAAATCTGACCCTGTGCCCTTGTTCAAAGAGTTGGAAAAGTTGATATGAAGTACAGGTGGGCAAATTGCACCTCCTTCTCTTGAATTATGAAATTACCTTTTTCAAAGAGAGGCAGTCCTCATGCTGCCAAACATACTACATACCTTCAGTTGATACGCTAGTACAGTAAAGTCTTTTTGTATGTCCATTCTTTTGCCAAGCTCTATTTCTCCTGGTCATCTGATTCCATAGTATAAACAAGGGAAGAGACTTTAAAAAAGGTACAATGTGGTCTTTTATTCAGTAAGGTCACTCAGTCAACATGTTCTGTACCTGTACACTGAATGATTCAGGCAAAGCAAAGTTTCAGAAGTCAAGGTATAGAGTGTCATTGAAATATGATTTAGCATTCTTTAAATATTCAGCTGTCTCTAGTATGTGAGGATCTGGACTATACAATTTGTGGAAAATCAATGTAAAAAAGTTACCAAGGTAACCTTTGTAAGACACAAATAACAATGCCTGCTATAACAAAGATGCATTTCCTTGGAGCATTGTTCGTAGGTTTTCATCTGACAAGACAAGAGTATTTCTGAGTTATTTCTAAATGAACTGATATGGCAAAACACATACTGAGGATTTTTTAATTTTTTTTTAACTTGTCTACTTTTATTCCTTTCCTTAAAGAAGTAATGGTGGAGTTAAGGCCAACTCAGAAGTTTTAAACTCACATTTTCATGTGTTTATAAGTTGTCCAGTAGCATGATATTTTTCATGCTTCATTTGGCCCCTGTGCTTTTAAGTGACTTTTTATTCACAAAAGTTTTTTAGGCATCTCCTGAGCTATTTAGACCCTGAACTTAAATCTCTGTAGTTAAAACATCTCAGGGATGTGTGTTTTATTTTCCTGCTTGCTTGGATAACTCCAAAATAACCTTAGCTCGAAACTTGGCATGTAGTTCCTTTGGAACAGATTGCATTCTTCCGAGTGCTTGCAAGGAAAATTCACTCGGAAACGGTGAAGCCCTCCATGCTGTTCCCTGCACAATGCGTATTTGCAAAGGAGTTCTTCAGTTTGGAGTGACGGTCCTGGCTGCATGGGAAATAAGCATGAACAGCTTTTGCTATCCTCAGAGTGAAGATTTGACTAATGGCTTTTGGAAAAATAAGTGCAGAAAGGCGTGGAGTTCTAGAAGCAGTTAAGTGTACCCATATTTTCTTCTTCTCTTCCCAAGCTGAGACAAATTATTGTGGACAGACAATTTCCCTGCTTATGATTATAAAATGAAGGATATTTGGCATGAGGCAGAGGTCAGAGGTGGGCTTATGAGTTGAGAACTAAAAGTAGTGAGCAGCAGATGGTGTGGGAAAGAATTTGTGGAGTCAAACTGAACTTTGAATTACGCTTTTGTGGTGTGAAACCCCACCCTCTCAGTCCTTTATTTGATTCCAGGCTCTGGGCTACTTGGAAAACCAGTTCAGAAATACAGTGCACATGTTCCCCATCCTTTTTTGCTCACTCAGTCTGTCCTAATAAAGTTGCAAGGAAGGCTGTGCAAACCAGTTTGAAAATGGGAGTGTAAAAATAAAGCTTTTGTTCACTCCCTCATTGCTGGAGACTTTCTCCCATTTCTTGACTACCACCCAATGTTCAATCCCTAAAATTGTCCACAATGAGCTTCCTTGAGGCTTCCCTTAATATTGTTTCACTGTGTACAAATGCTACTGTTAAAAAAAGGTTAAGTAATGAGGAATGGCTGTGCAAGCTAGTGGCTGGGTCCTTTCCTCAGAAGGTAGGATCTGGACCTAGCCTTGCTCCAGTCAGTGCTTAATTATTCCCAGAGAATGGAAAGTGTGAAGAGATAAAATTATCAGTCTAATCTAGTCAGGAGCTGGTGACCACAGCAGTTCCTCAGATACAGAGTGAGGTGGATTCAGATGTCTAACATAGCGGAACTGCTATAGCCCTGGTCTACCCCACCTTAAATGCGTTCTTTACAATCAAATGAGAGTAACAATTGTCTTCCTCTGATACTTCTGTGATTTTTTTCCCTAATCAAACCTATCTAATACCTGGTATTTAAATTAATTTGAGCATAACTAAAATTATTTTCCTAGTTAATGGGATTTTTTGGTTTTCTGTCACTAGGTTTTAAATACAAGATTAGTTATTAAAAATTCTGATAATATAAATGTTCCCACTATGTTTTATTAGTAAAATTCAGGGGATTGTTTATGCTAAATTAAAGCAGTTACTTACTCTTTTCTATTAGTTAGGCTGCTACCACTGGTACCTAGAAAATTAAAAATTTATTTTCATATCCTTTCAAGCCTTGAAATATATCAACATATTTATTTTGTGCAAAGTGAATGCATCTTTGTTTTTTCTCCTAGTATTAGTTGGTGTGCTGTGGACTAACCAGCCTTTCCCAGGGAAGAATGATTCTGCTAAAGAATGCACAGTGCAAGTTGTTCATTTTACCATTTACGTACTTAACAGAGGTAATGCAGCCTGAAAAGAGAAATCAGGAAAGCATCTCAGCTGGTGGGTTTGCCTTTGCTGTTTGGTTGTTTTGCTGGAGGCTGAAAATTCAGCAAAACATAATTAGCCAGTGTTTGAAATTCAGTGTTTTGTTGGAAATTAAGCACAAGCTAAACTAATTTCCTGTTCATCAAAGAGGACTAACACATGCTGAAATATAAGTATCTACTTCAGTGTCTGGCTTAAATTGTGATTAAATCTTTAAGGTTAGGACAAATTAATCTTTCAGAAGTAGAAAGCTTTTTAGCTGTCCTTCTGGTCATTATGTCTGTGTACATATTTTGGAGAAATTTAGGTACAAGCTGGAAAACTTAAAAATTTATGTCTGTGTATATATTTTGGAGAAATTTAGGGACAAGCATGTGCCCTGGTTAATCTAGATTTACAGGAACACTTTGCTATGCATCCATTTAATGGACAGCTTAGACCAAAGGCAGCAGGGGATCCTTCTTGAACCATGGGAAAAAATACTGAACTTGGCTACAGGACAGAGGAAGAATGGAAAGATAAGCAGTGAATAATTTTCCTGTAAAGCCTGTTGTTATTAACCGTCTTTTAAATAATGATTAGATCTTGAGAGAGAAGAGAGAGCTACACTCATTAAATTTGTATTGATCTAGAGCCTCATGTAGTTGTAGGCAAGTGAACAGGACAGTATAAACTGACATTCAGACTCATGAGGTTTTGAGGCACAGCACTTTAAATCATATTTTTATCTGCAAGCATGGCTTTTGCATTTGACTTTGGTGTACATATCTAAATGCCCAACTCAGCAAAATAGTTTGCAGTCATCTGTTTGGAAAGTAAATGAGCTGATAAAATACAGTAAAGATACTCAAGAAATGACTGCCTGGAGTTGTACTACTAACTGATGGATGATAACAATTAAATGCTTAATTCATCTTTAGCAAAGGCAATATCTTTTCCATTGGTTCTTTTCCATAAACCATGAGTGCAGAGTTTTTCACACCAACCCTCTTCTGACCATTAAACAGCCAGTTGCAGTGGCATCTTCCACCAACAGCATGCATCACTATGGCTGCTGTAGGGATAAAGGGACCTGGCTTTCAAGGGAGGCCAGAACAAAAGCTGAAGAAAATAGTGGAAGCTCTTGGGACCACCAGCATGACAGTTTTGAAGGTACCTGCTTTATCACAGTCAAGAGGTGAACATCACCCCTGATTATGCTTTCTCCAGGGAGTCTCTGGGGCTCTTCAGAAACAGAAATGAGGATGATGCCCAGGCTGTAGGTGACAGGACAGTGATGATGATGTGGGAGGCTCTTGGTAGTCTGTTATTTTCAGCCACAGGCATCTCAAGATGCCCAGGGGTGAGAACAACCAACCATGCTAACAGATAGAGAAGACAACTTGATAGATCTTTTGCTCATTTTTTTCTGCTCAGGTTTTTTTTCTGTTTGTTTTGGGTTTTGGTGGTAGTTATGTACTAGATCTTTTGTGCTTTGCTGTGAGGAAGTTTAGTGTTACCTGCTACATCTCATGATCAGCCTGTCCATGAGATTCAGTTTCTCACACTTCTCTGTAGTCCAGATACAGGCATGGAAATCTATACCTCCCTAACCTGCCTCACTGTACCAGCTGTGCCTTCAGCAATTCATCATACACCTCAGATGGCAGCAATTTTAAGAAAGGAGAGAGGTCTGTAGGATTCTCCTTCATCAAGCATCAATGAGCACTGCCTTGGGAATTTGTGACAAAACCTGCAAATCCAGGGGAGCTGGTGTTGTTTGGAATCTTCTTGGTGGGCAGTGGGGACTGAGATGAGTCTTAGGGTCTTCTCAGATTGTGGATAACATAGGAAATGATCCATGAAGTGGATCATTTCCAACAGCCTAGAAGTCTGCTCTTTCCAGTGCTGACACTGGAAAGACAGGATGTTGGGATTACAGAGATGTTAGTTGGAGTGAGTGGCTCATTCCCATCCCATGCTATTACAGTATTTGGCATCCAAAGGATGACATTTTGCACTTAGATTCCTGTGTAAACTAAATCACTTTACATAACGCTGTTGTTTTTATATTCCTACTTAATTTATTTATTGAAGGCAATTGTTTATATCAGACTACTCATGCAATGTCCAAACTTCTCTGGATCATGTATATTAAGATGTTAAGCAGAATAGCCCTGGCTACTGAAAGTGGCATAGATTTATATCTTGTACATATTTGAGAATCCCAAGGACTAGAAAAAAGTTCCTGATAAATTTTTAAGTACCTTTTGAAAAGAAGACATAAGAAAACTAACATACCTATAAAGCGTCCTATAGACAGGGCATAATATGGAAGAAACATATGGTCTATGTAGAGAGCATGAACTTAAAAGTGAAAACTGAAAGACTTTACTGATCAAGTTCCAGAAAAACTAACAGATGGGACAAGACATGGTTATTTAAAGACTGAGAAATGAGCACAAATACTATTAGACTCTGACTGCATTTCAGTGAATAAACAGATTCAGTCATTACTCCACAGTAACATAACACATCATTCCAATGCTAAACACAGTCTGAAGTACTTAATCTGATTATTTTATGGCCATCTCCCACATTTTAACAGTACCCTGACATTAAATCTAAGTGTGGGCAAGAAAAAAAAATAACCTACAAACAATTTAAAAGAGGCTATGAATTGTTAAGAGTTTACTTCCAAGAAGGTACTGAAGCCTAACATCTAGCAGGCAAGCTGAGAGTACTCTGGTCTCAGCACCCTGCTGGGAATGCTGTCACTGACTGCAGGCACCATGGCTCTAGCTGGCCTTCCCAGCAAGAGGCCACTGCCAAGCTCCCTCCTCATGCAGAGAAACAGGACCTGACAGATAACCACAGCTTTCACTTGACTTCCATGGGACTTCTGTGGGACTTCTCTGTGGTGCTATTTTTTTTTCTTGTGCAATGGTTAGTTTTGTGTATTGTTAACATGGATGCAGTAATGTGCATGAGAATGCCTTCACTCCAGCTTGGCATTGCCTTGCCATAGCTCGGGTGCCAGGAGTTAAGTGATATTCTGCTCTGAGTTCATACAGACAACTTCAGGGGAAAGGCACAGCACTAAACTGATTATCAACTTACATTTTATTTGTTAAATATTTACTGCCAACAGTTTACAGCCTCTCTGGGGATACATGATTATGTTTTCCACCCTATTATGAAAATAAATCTCTTCTTCAGGATGCCTTTTCTGTTTAAGCAAAATTAAATATCTGGTTTTTTTTAGCGACTTGCTGTGGTTAAATCACTGTCATCTATTTCCTTTAGTAGTGATCTTAAATGTGTTTGGGAAGACGTACTTATTAGTCCTCTCAATTAACAGGGCTGGATACAGCCAAAAAAGCAGCTTCCAAAGTATCCAGCCTCAGTCCAACATGGTTCTGTGTTGCTTCATGTATCATTTAAGCATACTGTAATATTCCCAGGAACTCCCAACTGTCTCTTCACAGATGATGTTATAAATAGGACAGCATTTTTCAAATAGGTGATTTCTGGTGCAAACGATAGCAAAGGCGTCCTTGATTTTTGTGGAGGCATATGCAAACATTCTGCCTGATATTTGGGTACTTTTATTACAGAGCCAAGTAGGGGAGTGAACAGTACTTCATATTTTAATGAAAGAAAAAACACTCTTCTAGGCTGAGACCTTTTCATATTTTCAGGTTCAAAGTGCACCTCTGGTACTGTTGAGCACCTCTGGATCTCTCGTACATGAACCTCTTGAGGAATCCTGCTGCAGAGACTGCGCAAGTATAGTACAGCAACAGTGTTTGGATCCCACCACACAGAAAACTTCATCTTGTTTAATATTTCCAGCGGAGGGTGGAAAGATACCCATCCAGCCTGGAATGGTTTCTGGGGTATTAGCTAAACTTTGCCAGGTTTATGGCCAAACTCTTTTAAATGTGAAAATTGTGAATTAATGCCCCTTTCATGCAAGTTCTCAGCTAATTACTTAATTCTGAGCACATGAGGGGTTCCCATGACCATGCATGTGTTTTCAGTGACTTCAGCTGCATAGCTGTGCTTGTAAGACTGAAACTTTGTATGAAATAGCTTGTTTTATTAACATGCGCAAGCTGTGGTTTGACAAGATGATTCAGGGTGTCTCATACCATATCTGACAGGCTCAAACTGCAAAGTGTTGGACAAACTCATTCTACTGGTTCATACTAGTTAAAAAAATGTAGGTAGGAGGTATGTCTTGTCCTAGACACTTGCATGTTCTGTCTGGATTGCTATTGTATAAAGTATATGTAAGGTATTATATGTAGTGATACAACACCTTCTTTTGGCTGAAGTATTGTTTATCCTCCTCTGGCTGGCATAAAGCCAACATACGTAACATATTTTGCACTCTGATTCATAGTAATGCAGAGGTGTTCACATCTGGTATCATCAGATTTATGGTGCCAAGCAATCCAGTGTTACATCTTCTGTATCCATTGCCATGATTTATGTCACTTTTTACAGGAGAGCCTAATCCAAAACCCAGCAAAACTCCCTCTGAAGTCAGGGGACTTTGGATCAAGTCAGTCTCTCATTTGCTTTGCTCCTCCCAGGTTAAAACAGACTGGGTAACTTCATTGGTTTTAAAAGAGTACTTAATTTCTTGAGCGACTTTGACTTAATCTTACTCAGTAAAATGTTGTAAAAGTGACTTTCCCACAAATAAGGAGCAGTACATTAGGGTTTAAGAAAAGGCATTTTATATTTAATAGTGCCACATCTTAGAACTAATTTTTAAATTGATATAGCTATATTTTTTGGAAAGAATCTTCAGTGTAGTTATTGTCTTGTTCATGTATTAGTCCTGGGGAGAACAGGGACGGGACCTGTAATGTGAGGTGATACCTGTCATGAGATCACCCCTGGCTCAAAGGTGACCTCAGCCTAAGACAGACAGCTAAAGCATTTAACAGTAATATCTGCTTAAGCTACAAAATCAGACACAGTTTGGGATTTCAAAGGCTTCAAACTATGGGAGTGTTGCAATATGACTTTAGTTTTCACCTGGCTTAATTACAGTGCTCTGCTAGCACAATCTGCTGCTGGTTTCTTTACCTAGTAGTAAACCTGAATGCACTCCTAATTCTTGACCACAACCTCATTCCCAAAGTCATATGCGTGATAAGGCTTGTGACTGAAGGAAAAAAAATGAAAGCTGCTCACAAAGCTGTGTCTCAGACTTTTTCAGACCTGTGGTTTGATTCCTGAGATACGTTCTTCTACACTGACTTTCAAAAGGTGTGCATCAGCCAGGCTGAGTGGAGCTAGGCTTATCAAGATGGTCATGAAGACCAGGAGATTTCACATCACAGGTGAAACTGCATTACCTCATTCTTCCAGATAATCATTCACCTGCTTACACACATGCTTCTGGCTAGACTCACAGCGTGAGACGTGCTGAAGTTACCAAAAGCAGGTTGCAGGTTGCTTGGGCACAATGTTGGAAAAAAACAGCAGATGTTTATAGCATTTCCTATCAGTTCCTGTAGTCTCTGCTTCTCTGGGACTCTGTAAAGCCTCAGAACTCCATTAGTTTGTAAGAGAGATTGCGGAGGAGATGAGTTGTTGTTTGGGTTGGGTTTGTTTTTTTTCTGTCCTGTATCTGCTCCTGTGGTGAGGCCACACTACATACTGGGAATCACACATGCTGACGCATACAGTAGCAAATATGACAGTAAGAGAACTAGTTCTGTCAGTCAAATTAACTCTTCAGATATTTTTTCCCCTCTTCACAGGCTGTGCTACAACAGCACAGAACTACCTGGTGTTCAGGATTTGCTCAAGCCAGTCTTAGGTGGTTGTTTTATTATGCTGTGCATGCTGAACATGCATTTTTTCAGGGACAGTAGTGTTTGGGAGCAGGCTGGAGGGCAGCAGCAACATACCTTGTTTCTTTTAAGGAGATAGTCCAAAGCTAATTGATCACCAGGCATGTAAAACTAAAAGGCCTCACCTCAGAGAAAGGGAAAATACAGCTTGGCCAATAGAAGTTACAGTGACTGAGCAATAGCAACGGGTTCAACAGAGAGTTACTAGTTTCATTTCTTGAGCAGAGAAGCTAGGGAGCCATAGACCTAGGGCTGGAAAGTGGAAGGGGAAAAGTCAAGGCAGTTAGGTAGTATTCCAAGCATATGGGACATGCTGAAAAAGGAGAGTATTGAATGATGGCAGTACCGATTAACAAAAATATTGGCTGCAAAATTTAATATAATTTGCTGCATCTGTTCTCCTTCTGCCCATAGTGTATTGTCTTACCTAATTTCATAGAATCACAGAATGGTTTGGAAGGGACCTTAAAGATCATCCAGTTCCAATCCCCCTGCCTTGGGCAGAGACACCTCCCACCAGACCAGGTTGCTCAAAGCCCCATCCAGCCTGGCCTTCAACACTGCCAGGGAGGGTATAGCCACAGCTTCTCTGGGCAACCTGTTCAGTGCATCACCATTTCTATTAGGACAAAAATATTTCCATCTTTTGTTTGCTGATCAGAGCCTGCCTTAAAGATCAATTCACTTATTTACTGCAAAAACAACATCCTGTTTTTAACCATGTCCCAAGCTGCTGAGTTAGTGTCAGTGAGTGAGAAGGAAAACAAAACAGCAATGGAAGCAGGAAGGAGTCTCCTAGTTTGAGGGATGAGTTTGGAGAGGGTCTCCAGAGCAGAGCAGGGGTGCAGCACCAGCAGGGATGCTGGTGGGGGCCCAGGATGGGGTCCTAGGGAGGGACCATGGTATGGACAAATGTGAGGACCAGGCAAGGACGAGAGACACATCCGTGGCACTCAAAGTTGTGGTGAAGAAAAAGCAGGTGGAAGGATGTTCAGTGCCTCTTGTGAAGTGAGAGAAGCAGCGGATGCTGTTGTGGGCGTACGGAGCATAGGGAGGCCCTAACGTGCAACACAAGCAGACAGGCATGGAAAACTGTGCAGGGTGAAGACCCCAGCTGTAAGGCAAGGGAAAAAAGTTCACAGGGCAATTTTTAACCAAATTTGACAGTAAAAGCTTTTTTAAAAAACTAAAGCAAGGATATGCAGCAGAGGAGGAAAGAAACAAACAGTGTAGGGACTCTGTGTAAGGAATAGGAAGCTCAGAAGAAACTTCAGAAGGAGAATAGTTCAGATTCAATATTTAAGTCTGTATTGCAGGCCTGTACTGACAAGGAGCAAATGGTGTCCTTGAAAGATGCCTTCTCAAATTATGCCTCTTCCTTATCAGTAAGAATAGGGTTAGGTCTATTAACCCCCTCCAACTTTTTCTTTAAGCTAAATATTTATTTATTTATTTCAGAAGAACAGCAATTTAGCTCAAACAGACTGAGTGTGCTTTTTCTTTAGATCTTTTGGTTTGCTTCAGGAGCTGAGAAATCACTCTTGAGGCTCAGCAGGAGCTGTTACAGGTACTTTGCAGAACTTCACATCTCCGTGGGACTCATCTTTGCAGAGTAGAAGCTCATGCACAGTTAGATCAACACTGCAGTGTAACTCACTGACATGCCTTGGAAATGTGCCTTGTTTGCTTTGCAGTTAGGGATTTGTTCATCACATCCCAAAGAGAATAACAAAGCACCTTTGTATCCATGGGCTGCTGCCAAGTTTGGACTGTGCTGAACTACCTGCTTTGCAGTAGGAACCCTTATGCCAACAGCAGGCATATCTCAACACTCCACTAACCATGACCTCTTGCTTTCAGCAGGCATGTCTCTGACACTGGAGGGAAGCCAGGTGAGTGCCATATAGGGACAGCTTTGCTGACTTGCATTAGCCATACATCCTCCTGCAGCAGTGAAATCCTCAGCTGACCTGTGAACAACACAAGGGAGGATGGATCTATCCCTAATACTCTAAATCAGAACTCTTACCAGTTAGTGGTGAACAGCAGGATGGGTCTGTATGGCTAAAATCAAACAGCAGAGCTCCCATCTTTCTAAGTTTTCAACTTGAAAGCAAAATAAATGTCTAAATGTAATGAGAAGAAAAAAGAATTAACAATACATCAAATTAATCATTTCAATATATTGTCTGTTTGCTGACCAGGACTTGTTACAGTATTCCTGCTTACACTGAGAATGCAAGTGCTAGCCAGATGTGAGCATGAAGGCAGTTAATGAAACTAATGGGAGGGTTCTGTGTGTTCTTTCTCTTGATTTACAATACCAAACTACTGCACATGCATGTGAAGAAATACACTTGAATTCTACTTTCCACTCTGGGCAGATACTAATTCACCATTTCCATTCCAAATGTTTATTTATTTTGTTTATCTCTTCCCATCTTTTCCCAGGACACATGGTTGTCCCCAGAATGAATTCTCCCCCTTAAAGCTCCACAGTGTGTTAGAACTGATTTCTCCAGCCAGAATGACAATCTGTGTAATAATTTTTATGTTAGGAAAATATACTATCTTCTAAAAGTTAGTAAAAATCAAAGTACTCAGTCGCTATTTGCTCTGTAGTCTGCTGGGCAATCTAAAAGCAATAAATGAAAAGACTATCACTGCCTCAGGAGGACAATGAGAACTTTTATTGCCCAGGAAATAAAAGTTTATACTGAAGCTTAGTGCATGTGAAGATGCATCTTGTTTTAAAACAAGGCAAATATTTATCTGACAGTGGGAAAAATATTTTCTTGGGATACAAGAATAATGGGCACCAAGAGAGCAAGCAACAGACACTGTGTCTTACTAACCATTTGTGACCTGGTTTTCTGCCTTCACTCCGCTTACCTAGGTTGGTCCAACAAGAGGTGCCTTGACTTTATGTGACAAGCTCTGTGGTGCACTGTTGAGATAGCAGCTGCCCCCCTCACCCCCTCAGGTTTCAGACAGGGCCTGCTGTTGCAATTAGTGGGTACAGCACATCCATAGATATAGTGCAGCATGCAAGGCAGCTGACTTCCCAACAGAAGATTTTCTCCCTGCTTGCATGCAGGGAGAAAATTCTGGCAGCTCCAAGAAACATTTCTGAATTGCAAATGTGGCCTTGAATAAAACAGACACATGTGACCATTATTTATTTGTGCTTAGGCCTACATTACCTGGATGCTGCCACAGCTCTGTGGTACCCAACACCAGGATCAACTCAGCTGTCTCTGCACCAAGCATCTGCCTTCCCCAAAGTGACAGTGACACAGCAGGGAGTCTGCCATGCCAGTGCTGTAGACACGTGCCACAGGCTCAGCTTTCTCTCCTTGGCTTCTTGTCTGCACCTCCAGGGATTTTTTTCAGGTGTTTCTGTTTGTATCTTCACTGGGAAGGCTTAGTAGTATTCTGCTTGCAAGTGTGGATGAGAGAAACGCAGTGCAGCACGATACAGCCTAGCTATACCAAATGCTCCCAAAAGACCATTTTGCGATCATGGGCTGGTTGTACAAGCTATGTCTTGGGAAGGGCCAGGACAGTATCCAAAGGAAAAATCCAACCATCTGGAATCACTTGCATGAGAGCCCATCATTTCTAAATCCCTAAGCGCTAGATCCTACAGTCCACGCACACCCAAAAATACGATTAACATTGACAAGGCAAATGGCTGCAGCAAACAACCTTGAAATGGGAGCTTATTTGTGTTAAATACAGATTAAATTCCAAATTAAAAGGAGCAGTCCATCTTTTTAATTGTTCCTTTCAGCTGTGGTTTTATAAGAAGCAGAAAACAACTGCACAAGTGTTGGATAATTTAGAAGAGTCTACTCTGAAGGGAGATTTTGCAAAATGCTGGGAATAATAAAACATCCGTTTTTACATTGTGCCAGAAAAAGTCCAAGTGAACAAAAAAAAACCCCAAAATAGAAACTAAAGATAGTGCTATGAGTATAGTCCTAGAAATGGGTTCACATCAAGTTGGTTATCCTCTAAGTAAAAGTATTTCAGGCCATCTCCATTTATGTAAAAGCCAAGACACACCTTTATGCATTAACAAGTCACGTGACAAGACCAGTCATGCAGTAAAGCTTTGCAGTAAAGCTTTGCAGTAAAGCTAGAGAAATTTCTGTGCAAAGTCCTAGATTAATCTGTTTTCCTTTCATGGAGTAAAGAAAAAAAAGAAGCAAAAAAATCTTAAAATAATTGAGATGGGTTTTCAGTACCTTTTCTGTTATATAGAAATTGCAGTGTTCTGGGAAAAGCAAGCAAACAAACAATATTTCTGACTGAAACTTGTTAAAATAACATCTTCAACAATGAAAACTCTCAACTGGAAATACTTTTATAAATAAATGTAATGATAAATGTACACAGGTGTGATGCTGAACATAAAGAGTCCTATCTGTTGAGAAAACATTGGAGTAATTTTTATATAGTTCAGTAGGAGAAGCTTGATTTTAAACAAAATGGGTTTAGATATTTTTGGGGGCATGATGTTGAATGTAAGGTCAGGTGGCCAAATTTTATTTAAGAAACGTAAGACGGAGAAGCTTGTACTGCAAAGAACAGCACCATGTCCCAGAGGACAAGAGACCTGACAGTTACAAGATAAAACTCCAGGAAACAGGAGTTGAGCTACTCATGCCCACTACCTAGCAGGAGTATTTAGACATGTTGAAAGCACCTTCACCCAGAAGATATTAGAAGAAATACTGGCATATTTGAAAATCCTGCAGGCTGAATTGTATATCTTTAAAGGAAATGCCGAGAAGTTGCAAAGGAACCCTGGTGAACTGTCAAACTACACAGAACAAGAGTAGGTAAAATCCAGCCTACATAAAATCAAAGTAACACAGAAGAGAAACAATGAGTATATCTCAGAGAACTCTGAACAGTTTCTACTCAACTCAGGGCATCTCCACTGACTGCCCCCTGGGAAATCTTAGCAAAACAAAAGAAAGAAAAAAAGTAATTCCAGGACAAAGACTGGAGCATAAACTGCAATAGGAAATATCACAGTGAAATATTCATATGCCATACTTAACATTTTGACCTGTACAATGAATTAATCTTTATAATTTCTAACAGTATTTCACTCAGTATTGACTCTCTTTAGCATGACACACAGCAAAGTCTGACAGACTTTGCTATTTCTGTACTGCTTGAAAAGTGCTTCTGAGTAAAGAGTATTTCCCAAATATTGACTATGTTTTCTCCAGCCTCCTCTAGCTCTGCAGTCACAATTTCAATGCTTACACACAAGTGTGTAAAACTCGGCTTTTCTAGCCAGCTAAAGTCCTGCTTCTGCCCTCAGCTGCCAGAGCAAGATGAGCTCAGGCAATCCTTGTGCAGCCTTGCACAGCACCACAGCCAAGGCCTCACAGCACACAGAGGTTGTGAACTGACCATTTCCTTGTACCAGGGCCTCCGCAGCAGGCAAGACAGAGAAGCAAGGAGGAAAAGCAGAGAATCTATAGCCAGCCCCAAACCTGATCCTTTTTCAGGAGTCCTGTGTAAGTACAACTGTGTGGTGTGGCTGTGCTTCCTACTTCCCCCAAACCCTTAAAATTCACATCACAGGTGAAGGTCATTAACCAAATATTAAGACAACTCTTCCATCCTTGGCTGCCTTAAAGGACTTACTCCACTGGCCTAGCAGGGTACTGCTGACTCTAGTCCTGCCTGTTTACAAAGGGTGCAGCAACAGAGAGGGGAGGATCAGGTAAAGGGCACTCTCTCCGTCTTCCTAAATAACTCTTCACCATGATGTCTGAATTACGCTCCTTTTCATAGCAGTATTTCTTCCACAGATGGGTTGGGGGACATGGATAGGACACAGAATATCAGAAGAACAGGTCCTTTGCTTGTTCATAAATTAATCAATAATGCCAACCACCAGAAACCTGTGGTGGAACTTCACAGGCATCAAAACACCAACACAGAAGTTCATTTAATTGCCAGTAGTTTTAAGCAAAGCAAACTAACAGATGAAGCTATCCAGAGCTAACACTTCAAAGCTTTCACATTCTTGCTTGACCAGGCTCAGTATTTGCATTACTATTTTTGAAACACTCACTACATCAAACAGGCACATGTGCTCAAGGCAACAACATCTCGTCTCAAGAAAGTCACTTCAGCATTTTGAAAGACAAGTAAAATAAGCTTCACTTTCTTGTGGTTTGCCAGGTTAAGCCACAGAGTCAGCCAGCCAGCCACCTTACCAGGACATGTTTTGTCATGTGATTTTCTTCTCCACCACAGCCAAATCATCCCAATATACAATTTGCCACTCAATATACAGGGCATACTGTAAGACACGGCTAGGCAACACAAGATATAGGAATAAACAGGTTTACCTTTTCTGGTCCTCCACCACTGAGAGATATGACCGAAGCTATAACCAACATTTCCTAGACTTAGGAAAGCCTAGCAGCATTCACTGCACTCTTCTTACACTCATGAAGAAACATCTCTACCAGCCCTCCTCACCTGTTTCTAGGTTCCAGAGATTCACTCTTGCAGCAGTTTCACAGAACAAGGGGTCAAGACTGAAGCTGTAGGAACACCAGAAAAAAAGAAATACCCATATAAAAGGAATTTTTTCCTTTCTGTGCTCTGCAGAAGCTGCTTGTTCAGACTGTGAGTTGGAGAGATCAAGAGAAGGGAGAAGGTGCGGCGCATCTTGGGAGCCCTGTAGTTCAGTTGTTGGGCACCAGCAGGGAGCCAGGTGACGCAGGGTCCCGGTCTCAGCTTCCCCACTTTGGGAAGCGCTCCATATTAACAGCTTCCTCATGCAATAGGCAGGTACAAGATATGGTTATCCATTCTTCTCCTTCTGGTGGGAAGCAACTGAGATTAATTATACTTCTAGGGAGTAGACGGCCACAAGCAACTTGTGCTGCTCTCAATAGCGCAACAGTGTTGTAACACACTGAAAGTTTGTTTTCACTGTTTTGAGCTCTGACAAAAAATAAAAACCAAAACAAGCCATGTTTTTAAATGCTTGCTAACGAATCCACAAAACATTTTAAGCAAGCTTAACCCACTGGTAAATTTTATTGTTCTCTACCTTATTTGTACCGAAAGATTCAATTGTATTCCTTTTGCATCTGCATGGTATCAAAATATTTAAAATAGAAAATGCATGTTTTAGGAAATTGTACATACCAGATACCACCCACTCTCCTCTCAGAAAGCATTTGCAACTACATTATGTGTTACACAATGAAAGTACTTTTTGAGTCTAATTTTTTTTTCAAGCATGCTAAGGCACAAGAAGAGGAATGCTCTTTTAAGGTCCCTCGAGCTGCATGGTTCTGTAGCCAGTTCCATGAAGCACCCTTATGCTTGGTGGGTCAGCATCACCAGCAGCTTAACCAGCTTTGCCTACTGGCCAGAGCTCCTTCTCCTGCTTGCCTACAAACTATCTACAGCAGAAACAATGTGCACGCTCACTTTCTGGTACTAAATCTCATATGGCTTTCCCATTGGCCAGCGCCACTTTAAGCCAGGTTGCCAAATCCTTTTTTCCCCAAATGGGAAAGTGAAGGACAGATTGGGTCTCCTGATGTCACTTTATTTGCCATTCAATTCCAACAAATTTATTGTGCTGCTTCTGATAAAAAGTCTTGCAGATGTAAACCCACTGACTTCTCCCAACAATCCCATGCAATGGCAGTGAGATTTCCCATTATCCACTGGTACCTGGTAACAAAGTCAGATACCTGGCTTGGGAGACAGGTGGTGAGGGAGAAAGGACAACGAAAATGACAAGGAAAGAAGGAAAATGAAGAGCTTCTCCCAACGCACAGCACTTTGAGAAGACTATTGCTTCAAGTCGATCACAGGCTGCTGTCACACCATGTGCAGAAAGGTGCACATCTGCATGCCCTAGGCAAAGGCACCTCAGAGATTTCCCTACCTCGAGCTGATCTTTAAGAGTTGTGAACAGTTGGAGGAGTCCCAGCACCTCTGTCGACTCCTTGCATAAACTTCATTCCCCAGCTTTAAGCGGAAAAAATATTTTCACTTAGCACTGAATGTTTATGCCAGGGACATCTACAGGGGAACACACAGGCCAGGTCCCCTGCCATCAGCTTGTCTTGCGGCTTATCAACTAAGCAAAGACTTCATATAGCCTTCTAACTTCATGAAACTTCCTATTTTGGGATAATTTAGGGTGCTTATGGACACTTTGAAAATCAGTAGTGCAGGTGGCACTTATGAGCTGAAGCCAATGTATGCCATATTTCTGTTTTCAAATAGCCACTCCTGGCTTCAGGTTGTTAGAACTACCAATTTAAGTGGCATTTTCTACACCCACTGATGTAGATGCAGATACAGTGCTCATATTGCATAGTTCAAAGAATAAAAACACCCCAACTGAATATGATCTGAGTTTTAGACTGCACAAAAACAAAAAGATGAAGCTACACAGTGACTGAGTTTTCTGGAAAGGCTTTTATGGACACAAATGTTTGCAATTAAAAAATTTAGAGAAAGCTGAATTTGTTTGGATGTAAACATTCTCCTGCTACCCTGGAAATACTAACGCAGCAATACTGCAGTGAAACACTGGGAAGAAGAAAGTGTTCTGTAAGTAAAGAAAGAGCAACAGCCACCAAAAAAGGTAAAAGTACTTCTTAAATTATTTCAAGTTTGTAATTATGTAAGATATTGTAAACATGTTCCTGCTTTCAAATCTCGCCTGCCACTTAGCTGATTGCCCAGCAAACTGCCAGACTGCAAAGACACCAACTGGTTTTGACAAGAATTCCCAAGGGGGAAAATCCCCAAAAACAAAACAAAACCCACATAAATTGAAAAAAAAGCACTAGATCCAGATAACATGACTAAAAAATTATGTGGTGTACTAGGCTGGACTAATGCACACTGAACTTGTGATAATGTAAGTCTAGCCCGAATGCCAAAACAAGAGGGGAAAAGTAAGATCTAGCTTTTATAATGAATCCAGCTGGGTTTTCAGGGACATAATCTCTTTGTAGGAAGAACTGCCAAAAGCACTCCCACAGATACAATCAATTGTTGCAGTCCCTGTTAAGCACAAGACCTAAAAAAATCAGTTTGATAACTTCACTAGGCAACATTTCCACAAACATCTAGTCTGTTAGCACTGACTCACATCTCTCCCCACAATGGTTACAAGACTCTCTGGGGTTTTGGTTTTGATTTTATCACAGGGGTGGACAGAAAAACCTGCTGACAGCACCACTGCCTTCTCAGACATACATAAGCCTGCAGGCAGCCAGGGAGTCTCCTGCATGCACTGCATCCAGCCACACTTAGATATACTGGGTTTCTTCATGTTTGTCCATACCAACTTGGCAGAACTACCCACATGGGAGAAAGGCTCCGTACATACAGGCAGTCCGGTCAGATGCTGCTTGATCCCATGGCTGGCCCTCACGACAAGATTGGTGTGTTCACGAGACTTTTATGAAGAAGAAATCAAGTTGGTGAGATTATGGGAGAAAGAGAAGGATGGGAAATCCAGTTTAAATTGGAAGTCACATCAAGTAACTGACAAGACCTCATCAGAGCTCAGAAGTAAAAATTTTGCTCAACTACAGTTGGCATTTTTGCTCAACTTGCAAAAGGCTACCCACATGCAACTTGTTCTGCTGTCATCTTACCTTTAAAGACACATCATTACACTAGTAAGGCCAGAAGAGTACTAACATGGCCTTGTTGTTTTCACGTGCTCCAAATAACAAAACTGCTGCACAGGTGGAAGCCAGAAATCCCATTCATTTGACTCTATTTCTGCAGAAGCTTAACTCCCCAGCCAGTATTTTAGTCTCATCCCTAAATTGCAACACATTTTGTGCTGTCAGTCACAATGTGCTGGTTTTGTTCTTTGTAATAACAATGCATATTGACACAGCACACGAAAAAGCACATGGGGGGGGGAATAGTCTTGCTAGAAATCCCTAAAAATAAACTTACCTGAAATTACTCCCCAGGAATACATGCTACTTCATTTTAGTCACCTGACAAAAACTGTTTTTCCATAAGATGCTGGTCCTCCCAGCATATTTTACAAGTATTCATAACTGGAAATTTCATCAGTCTTGGTGGAAATCCTTGCTGCAACTTTGCTGCAGCTAACAGGACTTACAGAAATAGTATAAAAGAAAAATAAAATTCCTGCATATCAGAGATTCCACTGCAGACCAGAGTTACTGAAAGAGTAATAGAACCATGGGTCATTTAAACTCTTAAGACTCATCAACAGCGTGCTCTATTTTCACATATCACTTAGTTAAATGTTTATCCTTAATGTTTGCTTTCAGAGAGCAGGCATCTTTAGTATCTCCATGCTGCCTGCCATGCCATGTAAATGACAAGAAGTTCAGCTTATAATCAATGAAATAAATCTACTCATAAACCAGAGATGAACAGAAGATACACAATTCACTATCCTTTTAAGGCACACACTGACTCAACAAGGACAAGGCAACACCAGGAGCTCTACAGGTAAGTCAGCTGGCATCAATGACACACAAACCCATGCAGGACTAATTGCTGGAATTTGAAGAAACCCATTAAAGTCCACAGTTTTAATGAGAAACTAGCTGACAAAGAAATTTCATGCATTAGCTTACAGCACAGTGATGAAAAGGAAAGTACATGTGCAACAATAAACCCCAAAGGATGCACAAGTACCACAGTGAAACTACTGGTGGCCCCAAGACAGCGACAAAGGACAAGTTTATGAAGAAGAAAAAAGAAGGGAGGCATGTGGGGAGGGGGAGTGACAACACTCACATATCATAAAGACATCACTGCTAGTAATTTGAAAGGAAAGTTTCATTATGAAAACAGCAATTTTAAGGCAGTCGCTGACATTAGAGTGCAACGCAGAGCCCTGGCAATTGTCTACAGCAGATGCAGAAGACAGGGTGGTCCAACCCTGCACCAGTAGCAACCAGGAAACTGGGAGGTGACCAGAGTGCCAGGAAAGGCACCAGACTGAAGGCTGGAGAGAGTAATAAACCCAGCAAATTCTTGGCAGAAGGACACAGCAGAAAACACTAGGAAGTGTTTCAGACTCCAGATGAGTATGCTGCTCCCAAATTGGACAACAAAAACAAAACTGCTACTGCTTCACTGCTCTGAGTCAGTAGGTTAAGACCCATCCTTGTGCAATTCACCAGTAGGACTGAGGAAACCAACATCTGCTCATCCTTCCTCATTCCACACCTCCCTCTCCTCAGATCCTGTTACTATTCCAGCACTTCCTCAAGAGGAGATGCCTGCAGTGGTCCATGTGTAGCAATGATGGTGAAGAAACAGCAAGGATCAGTGACTAACAGCAGTTCTGATTTCTGAAGAAAACAGGACAAAGACTGTCATGAGTGATCTGGTTGTTGAGCTTAAGCCTCTTCTCAAAAATGAAAGGTTTTGTAACTTGTAATTCCATGTGTAAAAGTACTCTATGTTCTACTGTACTGAAGGCAGGTATCTCAGCATGCACTGGATCAGAGTCCCAGTCTGGAGGCCATGAAAGTACTTGTACTCCAGTACAGCGGCTATCTCATTTTCAGACAGATCAAGGCCTGACTGATACCTATCATTGTCTTCACAACTGCCAAAGATGAATAAGCTACAACTACAGCTGCAACATAATCAAGCACTTCTGCAAAATACAGAAAGTAAATGTCAAAGGCTGATTTTCTGCCGACAGTTAAGGTTTGGTTGTGCTTTAACAACTGAAACACAGAAATTTTGTGAAAGGTCAGGTGACTGGAAAAAGCATTTACAAAAGGGGAAGTGGCAATGTAAGAACGAGGAAGGGGAAAAAAGGCTGAGATTAAAAACAGTATTTATGTATAAAAATTTATTTAGGTGATGTCACAAACAGTTTAATTATCAATTTACAAACACTTTGTGTTATGCATATTACTGAAACTATCAAGAAAGGAAAAAGAGAGCAGGTAACGGCAGCTTTTTCCTGAAACAACTAAAGTTATACCCTTACCATCATGCGCATTACTGGATCATAGTACTACCTTCATCATACTCCCTAGTATTCAAGGGAAAGGCAAAACAAAATACTGAGATGCAGAATGATTAAACTGTGAACCAACGAACATGGTTTTCATGAACAGCAGACTACAAAAGTCTAGTCTGATGCTCAGGATCTTTAAGTGTTTGTGAGGATAAAAACAGAGAATAATTTATTCTAAATTATTCTATTTGCCCAAGAATTTTGTAATGAACAATTGAGATAGATAGAACTGATTTCGGGCAATGACAGCAATGGTTAATGCATTTTTCATAGAAGAATGGAGAGGCAATATTGAGCGCCACAGAATAGTTCTGTTGATAACCTGAGTTATTTTACCAAGTGTATGATACTGCTTCAAGTCAAATATACATTTATGTTGCATATATTCTCAATGAAATGGTAAAAGTAACAGCTGTAACAAGACAAGTTATGATTTATTATTTTTTTTTAACAAATATAGTACATAGGTTTTTGAAGTGTCCGGTTGTGATCTGCAAAGATCCAGGATTGCACACAAGTTTGCTCAAATGAGAACGGTTAATCTGCGCACTGAATTTGCTTATACTTTCAAAGTAGTATTTTAGGGCAGGATTCTCCTCCGGGAGACTGTTCCTGACCTCATTCAACCAATGTTCAATTTATTCACCTTCCTGAATCTTTGCCCTCTTTGGATAGTCTGTGACAAGTGCTGCGCTGCAGGAATTCCTGTTTTCCAGCAAACTGGCTTGCTCTGCAGGTTTGTAGTCCATTGTTACAATTGCTGATTGGGTAAAATGAATTTCCTACGTCTTCTCTAGTACAGCTTGCAACGCAACAGAAGCAGAGGTAAAAGAATGCACTAGTATACCAGAGCTCCACTTAAACACCAACGGAGTCAGGCTGTTGGCACCAATAAAAAATTCTGTATTTAACAAATCTGCCGGTATGTAAAATCCAAAGTCAGTCAATTTTATAAATAAACTCACCCAGTTAGTTTGACTGCCATCCCAACTGGCCTTCTGTTTTCATGGAGTCTGGGGAAAAAAAAATAATTGTCTGAAGTTATACAAACAGACATAAATTTGTAGGAATGAGTATCAGCCATCCTACATGTGCACCAATTACTGCACTCAAACTAAAACTAGGGTTTCTCACTTTGCTCTTTCTGCATAAAGCAAAGTTACTCCTCTTCATTAGCGCCTTAGAAAGGACAGCTAGCTTCAAACACCACACTGTTTTGCATGACTTTGTTTTTACTGGTTAACCTTTCTGGAACTGCAGAACTAGAGACACAGGCACTACATCAAGCTGAAATCTAAGAAGCTTTCAACTGAAGGGGAAAATTAAATCCAGTCAGGCTGCCTAACGCTATCCTTTGAAATTATGAAAACACAGTGAGTTCCATCAAACAATCTGGAAGAAAAGGTCTTTGTAAAACACCTCCTCTTCCTCTTGAGAGCATGAATGTGGAAAGGCTTAGGTTCTGGCCTGGGCCATAAATCCGTAAAAGGCTATTCTCTCCCATTTTAATTTTTTTTTTTTTTCCCAAATGTGAACTCATGCCTTATTTCTCTGAAGTAGTTTTAAACAGCATAATAAGAGCTTGCAAGGAGCTGGGGAGGTACAGGGGAAGCCCACAGGTCACTTCCAAGAGGGTAACATTTCCTTGCTGCTGCCTTGCCAATAATAAACTAGGCCTCATCTATGTTTAACAGCTGCTCAAACCATTATTTCAGTTTTTAAACAGTTGTAAGTGACTGCTACTAATTAAAAACTGCCCTAATAACATGAAGGTGGTTAAACCCATGCTGAACAACTCAACAACTTTATCTTTTGCTTTTCATTGTGCTGCTAAAGCATTACTGTTTTACAAACATTAAACTTCCGGTATTTTGAGTTATTTAGTTAAAATAAGTATGTTGAATTTGTCTTTACACAATTTCTGAGGAAAATAAAACAAAACAAAAAAATCAATGCCACTGCCAAGAATTAACGAGGAAGTTTCCACGAAACCAAAGAGGATCGAGACCTCTGGTGCCTTAGCAGACAACAGCACAAAGCTCTGCACTGACAGACCGACTGCTGTGGAAGAAGTTACAAGCCTGGTTAACATGACAAGCTGAAGATCCAGTCTCAGGTGAGAGGAAAGCTACAAGCCATCACCCATCTCGTGCTCACAAAAGATCCATAGCAAAACAAGAACTGAGCTGTTGTTCTTGGGAACGGAGAAATCTAAACAGAGATATCAGAAAGTAAGTTGCATAAATCCAGAGCACCAACCACAGAAGGTCACAAGGCCTGCACTGGGACTGTTTCTCTCTGTTACTGCCTCATGTTTGCTCCCTTGCTTTGTCGCAGGCTGGCCCAGAGAAGTCACTTTTGCTAAGTCAGGAATCCATGCAACAAACATTTCCAGAGTCCCTGAAAAAGGGTTCTCCCTTTCCAGGTCAGGCTAACAGAGATGAACAATTTAGCCACTCCTCTGCACTGGCAATCCCCAGGGAGCATAGCATCTCATGAGCTAGCAAAAACCTTTCAGGAATGTGCAGGTTCTTCCTACAGTCCTAAAAATACTGTTTAGAAATAAATATAGCCAGTATAACAGAATCTCCCTATTGTCATTCAGCTGGCATGAAACTCAGCGCTCGTAATTTTCTATGCTAGGTCTTTCAGATACTATAGTCACCAGTTTGAGAGAAGCAGCACAACCCCTAAATATAGGCAGGCAACCTTTCACAGCCACAGAGCTCACCGTCATAGCCCAGGCCACAGAGAGGGTGGATCTGCCCATGTGCGTCACGTTATCCTAACTCAGTGACACTCGATGCCTATACTGAAAGCAAAACCTTAACGTATACAAAATCTTCCCTACTTTCCCTAATCACACCCACCATTTTTCCCCATAAAACCAGGCCAGAACATGTGAACTAAATCTGCAAATCTCAGCTGTGGCCATTCACGTTTAAGTTCATCTTTATTCATATCAGTATTTCTGGCCTCCCACACAATGTGGCAACTGCCACATGCTCCTGTAGGAACAGGAGGGTCTGTACTCTTTGCCTTATATACAGATAATTCTACTGCTGAGAAAGCAAATTCTTCAAAGACAACTCAGAGGAAACAAAACAAAACAAAGCACCTTTCTTCTAAGGGCTTAAGGAAAATGCAGTTATAAACCAGGGGAGGGAATCCGCAGGGTTCCCAGTTCCTGGTGGCTAGAGTAATAAATGCTACAGTTAATTTTGCTGAGAGCATGCTTTTTTCCTCCAGCAATGCCCTCACCTCCCACGGTGGCCAGCTGGACACCCGTGCAGCCACATGCCTTGCCAGCTGACACCATGACCCACCATAACTAAGAACCAAAGTTAGCATGAGCATAGGTCAGTGCCATGACAAGGGAGCTGCTGACCAGCTCAAGGGTGCCTCGACTGTCCCCGTCTCTTCTTCCCCTCCGAGGGGGCACGGTGCCCAGCCAGGGCAGTGGGCACACCCGCGGCCGCCAGCCTGTCACACCTGGCTTTTCTCCTCCTGCTTGGGGCTCTGTGAGGGTGCAGGTGCTGGTGGTGCTGGTGGTGGTGGTGTCGACGAGGCCTGAGTCTCGACCTCAGGACGCGGCTTTCTGGGGATGAGCGACTTGAGGGGTGCCATCCACTTCATCCACAGGTCGAGGTCGACGTCACCCCAAGGCAGGTTGGGGTCCTTGGCTGCCCGCCGCCGAAAGTCCTCGTCGTAGTTCATCCACGAGGTGCCCCCGTAGGTGGCATGCAGCTTCCGGATGGTGTCCAGGTACTTGAACATGGCCCCGCAGCGCGCAGGGTGCTTCTCGCACAGCACGCTGGCGTACACCAAGAAGGCCGAGACCCACTGGTCCAGTGTGTCCCCCGGGCGCGGGCCGTACTCGGGGGCCAGCTCTGTGTGGAGCAAGGAAAAGAGGTCAATGAACTCCCCCCGCCAGATCCGCTCTTTGGTGGCCTTGGCCAGCTTGTAGCCCAGCGGCCGCCGCAGCCCTACGTAGGGGGTGGCCGCCGGCTCCGCCGCCGCCGCCGCCGCCGCCTCGCCCTGCCCCGCCGCCGCGGCCGCCGCTGCTGCCGCCGCCGGGCCCCCAGACGCGCCGCTCGCCGCCGCTGCCGCCGCCTCGGAGCAGGGGCTGGCAGCCGCCGCCGCCGCACCGAGCGCGGCCTGCCGCTCCAGCCAGCGCGGGTTCACGTAGACGGTTCGCAGGCGCGGCGCGGCGCCCGCCGCCGCCCGCGCCGAGCCTTCGGCGCCAGGCTGTAGGCGCAGCACAGCCAGGGCGGCCGGCGCGCCGGCGGGCAAGTCGCTGCCGTCCCTCCGCGGGGCCGGGTGGGCTGCCGCCGGCACCTGGAGCAGCGAGGGCGCCGCCCAGGGCGGGGAGCCGCCCCTAGGCCCAGCCGCCGCCGCCAGCGCCTCTAGGCCCGGGAGGCCGAGTCGCGAGCCGGGCGCCACCGCGCCGAGCACCCATCGGGTCTCGGCGATCCCGGCGCGGTCCCGGGGGCTCCGCGACCTCCCCTCCTCCCGGCGCCCGGCGAGGGCCGTTCCCAGCGTCAGGGGGGCCGCGATTCCGGCCCGGCGCCGACGGCGACTCCGCCGCTTCCCACGTGGCATCGGCACGGCGGCTCCGAGCTGGGCGCGCGGCAGGGGGCGGGGGTACGGCCGGGAGGGGCGGGGCAGTGCCGGGAGAGGCGGGGCCTTGCTACCCGAGCTTCACACCCCTTTGTCCCGCTGCTCTGCACCCGCCGGCGCCGGCACCGGCACCGGGATCGGGATCGGCACCGGGATCGGGATCGGCACCGGGATCGGGATCGGGATCGGGATCGGGTCTGGTTTTGTGCCCGGCCATGCTGTGCGTGCGCACCTCGGCGGGCCGCCTGCGGTGAGACACGGAGTTAAACGGCCCCGCGGTGTCGCACAGGTTCGTGCTGTGCGGCGCTTAAACGTGCTGGGCTTCGACCATATTGCATATATACTGTTTATTATATATATATAAACATATCTGACTATATAGTGTATATACTATATGTATAGACCGATATTATACATATACATACATATACATATAAACACATAGACATACATATACAATACATACTATGCACATATACATACTATATATATACTATACATATACACTGTGGAAAACTATATAGAGTTACATATAGACTATTGTGTATGTATACACACTTGCTGTACATCTATATAGATATGCTACTGTATGGTATGCATGCAGTAGCAGTCACTTGTCATTATTATTGCTCCAATAAAGCAAATGTTTGGGGGAGTAGTGACATTCCATCACTCTTCAGTACAAATAAGCATCTTTTTATCTTTTTTGCTTTATAGAAAATGTTTTTGTTGTTGTTTTGGTTTGGCTTTTAAGGGTGCTGTTGCCAATCCAGCTGTCCTAGCTGAGCTCCATAGCCAATCTAAGCAAACAGTTGCCAAGACTTCTCAGCGTGTCTCAGCAACTTACCTGCAGGTCCCATGCTAGGTAAAAACCAGCAGAATGGGCCACAAAGATGCTCGGAAGGATGGAGAGCTGGGTTGTTATCTTGTCTTCCTCCTTCTCTCATCTTCCTGTGAAGATAGGCTGAGAGAGTTGGGTTGTTCAGCCTGGAGAAGAAAAGGCCCCAGGGGTACCTTATAGCAGCCTTTCAATACCTAAAGGGGCTTACAAGAAAGCTGGAGAGGAATTTTTTAAAAGGGCATGTAGTGACAGGACAAGTGAGAATGGCTTTAAGATGAAATAGGGGAGATTTAGATTAGACATAAGGAAGAAATTCTTCACTATGAGAGTGGTGAGACACTGGTTGCCCAGAGAGGCACAGGAACAGGGAAGCTGTGGCTGCCCTATCCTTGGCAGTGTCCCAGGCCAAGTTGGAAGGAGATTTGTGCAATCTGGTCTAGTGGAAGGTGTCCCTGCCCATGGCAAGGGGGTTGGAATTAGATGATCTTTAAGGTCCCTTCCAGCCCAAACCATGCTATCGTTCAGTAACTCTGTGTCTTTATAAGAGATGCAGCCCTATAGGCAATTTTCTTCTTTGTCACTGCACCATTACACTGGTTAGTAAGGTGAAAGAGTAATTTTGTTGTTTTCTTTCTAATGCTTAATAAATTCTAAAGAAGTAATGAGAGTAGCAAAATGCTCCTATTTTCTAATTCACCCTTATTTTCAGAGATTTGTTCATAAGTCTATCCACTTTCTCAATAAATCCCTTGAAGAAACTGGAAGGCTGCTATTAGGCTACCCTTCCCAAGGATGAACAAATCTAGCTTTTCCTTGCAGGGCAAATGTTCCAGCTCCCAACTGCCTTGGTGGCTCTCCAAGGGCCTTACTTAAGTTTATAGAAGTCCTCTTTAACTGGGGGCACCCAAACTACCTACAGTGTTCCAGATAAGGTCTGTTGAATGCTATGTAAAATCAAATAATCACTTCCCTTGGTCTACTGACTATGCTTTTGTTGATGCAGCCCAGGATGCTGTTAGCTCTCAGCCCTGCCAGGGCTCCCTGGTGGATTATGTTTGGTCCTTCCCATCAGAGGTTCCTTCCCATCAGAGCTGCTCCCTAGCCTGTCAGTCCCTAGCCCATGAAAATGCTGGGGATTAGTCCTCATCAAGTGCATTTGTCCTCTCTGACTATCATAAAACCCCTGTCTTCCCATTCATCTGGCCTATCTAGGCCCCTCTGAATGGCAGCCGTTTCCTGGAATATATTGACTGTATACCATACATAACTGGTTGGGTGGCCGCACAAAGAGTTGTGGTCAATGGCTCAATGTCCAGCTGGAGACCAGCAACGAGTGGTGTCCCTCAGGGATCGGTGTTGGGACCGGTCTTGTTTAACATCTTTGTTCCTGACATGGACAGTGGGATTGAGTGCGCCCTCAGCAAGTTTGCCGATGACACCAAGCTGTGTGGTTCGGTTGATACGCTGGAGGGAAGGAATGCCATCCAGAGGGACCTTGACACACTTGTGAGGTGGGCTGATGCCAACCTCATGAAGTTTAACCATGCCAAGTGCAAGGTCCTACACCTGGGTCGGAGCAATCCCAGGCACAGCTACAGGCTGGGCAGAGAAGAGATTCAGAGCAGGCATGCAGAGAAGGACTTGGGGGTGCTGGTCAATGAGAAAATGAACATGAGCCGGCTTCAGTGTGCGCTTGCATCCCAGAAAGCCAACCGTATCCTGGGCTGCATCAGAAGGAGCGTGACCAGCAGGTTGAAGGAGGTGATCCTGCCCCTTTATTCTGCTCTCGTGAGACCTCACTTGGAGTATTGTGTGCAGTTCTGGTGTCCTCAAAATCAAAAGGACATGGAACTGTTGGAACAAGTCCAGAGGAGGGCCATGAGGATAATCAGGGGTCTGGAGCACCTCCCATATGAAGACAGGCTGAGAAAGTTGGGGCTGCTCAGCCTGGAGAAAAGAAGGCTGCATGGAGACCTCATAGCAGCCTTCCAGTATCTGAAAGGGGCCTATAGGGATGCTGGGGAGGGACTCTTCATTAGGGACTGTAGTGATAGGACAAGGGGTAATGGGTTTAAACTGAAACAGGGTAAGTTTAGATTAGATAAGGAGGAAATTCTTTCCTGTTAGGGTGGAGAGGCACTGGAATAGGTTGCCGAGGGAGGTTGTGAATGCTCCATCCCTGGCAGTGTTCAAGGCCAGGTTGGACGAGGCCTTGGGTGACATGGTTTAGTGTGAGGTGTCCCTGCCCATGGCATGGGGGTTGGAACCTGGTGATCTTAAGGTCCTTTCCAACCCTAACTATTCTATGATTCTATGATTCTGTAATTTGATGTTGTCCAAAAACTGGACGAGAGTGAACTCTGTCCTCCTCAAGGCTGTTGATATGTATATTAAACAGGACAGGTCTCAAGATAGGCTTCTGAAGAACTTCACTTGTAAACAGCTTACAGGTAGAGTATGAACCATTCATCATTATGATCAAATATGTCTTTAATTGTTTCAACAAGGCAGATGTGGGAGACCATGCCCGAAGTCTCCTGTTCACTGCTTTCCTATCATCCATGGATTAAAGCAGGTGAAGCATGGGGAATTCTTATATATTTCTGCTCTGTATGCTAAAACTTAAAATATTTCAGAATAAACCCAATGACTGGAAAATCATAACTGTCAAATATGCTTATCCTTCAAAATATTTCTGAATTCTTAGTGTATTATAGATCCATATCACTCTTGCTCCCTTTCAGAAATACAGACTTGAAACTGAGGAGGGATCATTAACGTTGCTGTAAGTTGGCTGGCTTCTTCACAAGGTGGTGACAGGCAATCAGACAGAGCAAAGAATAAACATCCTCATCAAGTTGAAACTGTCACTGTAAACAAATATGATAATGGAAACTGTTAGGAAAACCCTTCTAGGTTCAGAAGTCAGCACATCCACTGCCTATATTGCTACTCACAGCTCCAGGAAGGACTGCCTAATTCCTTGATTGATATTGCAGTCTTACAGGCAGCAGTAACACAAAGAGCTTTGCTTTGGAAGAGAAAGGCTGAAGACTAGTATTGTGTCACTATCCCTCTGCATGTATGGCTGCATAGCTCTTGTGGCTGGAGGTTTGGGGAGTAGGACTTTCCTTTTGTTCTGTGCTTGTACAATGCTCACCAGAGCCTCAGAGTCTAGCTGCTTGGGTGGTGTGGTGTTGTCAGGTCTCTCAATAATGCAGTTCACAGTGATAATAAACAGCAATTTAAAAAATAATCAGTAAGCACTTACATTGGTATTGCCCCAAAGATACCAACAGCAGCTACGACAGGTAGTAACGTTGTCTATGTGAAGCATCTCTATACATATGCTGTGTTTACTCACTGAATTTGAGCTGTGATTCTCCAGGTCTCTGTCTCATGAAAACTACACTCCAATTTTTTATGAGGGCTTTCATGGAGAAAACCAGCTGTGCCATAGTAATACCTGGGTGAAGCAGGTGAAAATAAGAATGCTTTGCTCCCACTTCATTTAAGTAGCTACTCCTAAGCTGACAAGTGGGCTGTTCACCTTACTGAGAATGTCAGGAACAGTTTCCAGCAAATTTTGGAGGCAGGCGTGACTATCCTCGCTGTTCTTCATGTGATAAGCTCCTCACAGCTCTGAATTTGCCCCTCTGCCTTATTCTTCATGGTTTTCTCTGCCTTTATTTTTCCATTATATATTTGTAGAGGATAAAAAAGGTGTATACTTGGAGACACACATCTGTATAGCTGTACTGTAGACATGTGTCTCTTAACCAAATTGCTAGCATGGGCACAGAACTGCAGAAGCAGACTCAAATCATAGTTTTATGCTTCAGAACTTCTTTCAAGTCTCGAGCATGAGATGTTATTGAAGGCATTAATGAGGAGGCAAAATGAAGCTTTAAACAGAAACAGCTGCAACCCTAGATGTGGAGGAACTAGTAGGCTTTGGAATTAGGTAATAGAACAGCTTATTACAATAAGAAGGAAAAGCTCCTTTTCAGGAAAAAAAAATATAATCCCATTTGGAAACATAAGACCAGAACACCTCCTTTTGAAAGCAGACAGGCCAGTGCGCTGTTTCTCTTCATGAACCTTTAATAATGCCACAAAGGAGAGAACTCCCTCTTGATGATGTCTACTCCCTCTATTGATGAAACTAGAAAATGCTGCCAGGGAGCACTTACCTGCATGGGCTCCAAGAACACCTGGGAGGACACACAACCCTGCACTAGGGTTTGAGGAGAAAACGCAGCATGGAAATTAAGAAAAACAACCCCTGTGTTGTGCTTGGGTATGTTTTTCAAAATAGTCTGCCTTTTTCTATGGAATTTTAAGAGTTGTCTGTGATACTTTTGGGGAGACCATGGAGCTTGTGGCTTCTCAGATCAAAAGAAGGATGCTTAGGCCCCATGGAATCAGTAATCTTAACAGTAGTTTCGTCTGAAACAGGTGAGATTCAAGACTTGCATCGAAGCTCTTAGCTAGTCTGTCCTTAAATGTCTTCCATTCCCTACATAAGTAAAAGAATAGGTCTTGAAGCAGAACAGGGTTTGGGTGTGTTTTGTCTTTCATCTCAAAAAATTTAATGGCTGTAGTCTTCACTGACAAATATGAAACAGATTTGAACTCACCCATGCAGGTAACAGCTGTGGCTTAATAAAGCTGAAACACTAAATATGGTGTGGGTTTTCTGTAAAGAACCTGACAACCATTGCCATTGAACTGCTTCCAGTGAGAGGAGACTCTAAAGATCCCCACCAGGAGAGGAGGGCAGGAGTCGGATCCTGTAGCTGAGGGTCTGTTTCCTGCAGCCCAGGTAGGGACTGAGCTGGCTTGATGGCTGCCAGCCTTCATGGTGCTGTGCAGTGTTCTTCCTCTTCACGTGTTCCACTCCTGTGTTTCTGTACAGTTTGGGCTTTCTCAAGTTTGTTCCTTTCTCCTGCTAAAGGTTTCTGTGCCTATGCTTGAAGAGAGCAGAGAAAGTCTCTACACAGGATCAAGCAAGTTTATTTGTCCCATGGAGCTTTAGCTTCACTGGTCCCTTTCCTTTCGTTCTGCTGCTGTGAGGTTCCCACCAGAAGAGTTAGATATCTTGGGTGACCCATGCTACCTGTGGGACTTATGTCCATGTGGACTCATGACCTCTATGCGGGGTCCTTCTGCACAGACTGTCACACAGGAGTAGCAGAGCAAAGTAAGTGTCCGTTGTGGTTAAATATGTAAGTCCATCTTGTCAAACTGGCAAAGGATGAAAACACACTTGGGCCAGAACATAATCGCTGGTTGAGCTTCTCTGAAGACCCAGTCCTGATAGCCCTGCAGTCGTATGTACTGCACGCTCTGAGCATCCTGCCTATAGCTATGAGTTTTTCTTAAAGGCAACAGCTTCTCCCGACACGAACGGGAGAATATGCGCGTCACACCTAGGACCGGCAGCCCCGCTCTTCCCACCGGGCGTCGGCGCAACGGTGAAGCGGCGCTGGACTTCGCATACTCAGGCGAGGGAGTCCCCCGGCTGTGCCTCCGGAGCGATTGCGCCGAAAAGCAACTTGCTCCCTCCCCAGAACGCACCCGCACGGTGCCAGTGGGGACGCAGCGCCCCGTCGGGGCCGCGCGGGGCAGCGCCGGGCAGCCGCGGCCCCGGTGCTCGCGAAGCCTGGTGGGGCTGCCCGCCGCCGCGCCCCGACGTGGGCCACACGGGGACTAAGTCTCCCGCCCTCGGAGGGAAGCAGGCGGGCCCTGCCACCCCAGACCCGACGGGGCGGGGGCGCGGCAAGCAGCTTCTGTGCGCATCGCGGCGGGGGGGGGAGTGACTCTGGCAGCCTGCGGCGCTGCTGCCTCCTTCCCTCCCCTTTTCTCTCGTAACTTTTTTTTTTTTTTTTCTTTTTCCTTTTCCCTTTCCCTCCCTCTCCCTCCCAACAAAGTGACCGCGGCGGCGGCAGCAGCTCCGGAGCAGTCTGAGTACCGGACGCCGACATGAGCCCCTTGGTGCCGCCGTCGGGCCGCGCTGCTGCGGGCTGAGCCCGGGGGCGGGAGACGCCCCGAAGGCGCACCGCTACCGGAGGCAGGGGCACCGAGAGCCCAGGACCCCCGGTCATCCACGGGGTGCCCGGGACAGCGGCCGCCGCTATGTCGGCACAGAGCCTCCTGAGCAGCGTCTTCTCCTGCTCCTCCACGGCCGCCGCCGCTCCCGCCGCCGCCAAGAGCCTCTCCAAGCGGAGGCTCCGCCAGACGCGCAGCCTCGACCCCGCCATCATCGGCGGTGGACGGGAGGACAGCGAGGGCGCGGGCCGGGTGCCGCGGCCGCGGGCCTCCGGCAGCCCCCCGGGGGACCGTCGCACCCCTCGGGGCCCGCCGCCTGCCCCCGGCGCCTCATTCTCCACCCCCAGCACCCCGCTGGAGCGGTCGCCGCCGGGCAGCGTCCTCTTCGACGAGGAGAGCCCCCGAGGGAAGCGGAGTGCCGGCTGCGAGCTGCCCTTTCTGGCGCGCACCCCGTCGGCCTCAGCGCTGAGCGGACCTGCCAACAGCATCTTCTCGTCGCCGCGGCGCTGGCTGCAGCAGAGGAAGGGGCAGCCCTCGCCGCCCGGACCTCGCCCCACCGCCTACGTCGTGTGGAAATCCGAGGTAAGCCCGCCCGCCCCCCAGGGACGGGAACCCGCCGCTCCACCCTCTCCCGGCACCGGGGCCGACGATCTCCAGGACGGGGCGGCCCCGCAGGTTTCCCACCTGCGCCTCCCACCCAGGGGTGGTGAGTGCCCGCGGGAGGACAGGGCACAGCCCGGGCTGCGGCGGGCGTATTGTGGAGGCCACCATGGGAAACTGAGCTCCACAATGATGGTGGGGCAATGGCAGCATTTGATCTTCCCTCAAAGAGGCTGCATCTGCAGTTGTCCCCGGTGTGTAATACCTTCCCCTGCCAGTTTCACACCTCGTAAAGAGAAGTATGCGATGGCTTCTAACAAGATGCACAAATTATTTTTAATGCGCGCACACAGCGAGCTGTGATTTATTTGACAATGCACATGTGTCAAAACCGCATGAGGAGCGATCGTATTCCAAGACAAATCCAACTTTGCAATGCAAATATTTATTCATTTAGCTTGGATGTTGTCGATGTTGGGCTGCAGATACTGTACAATGTGGACAAATGTATTAAAAGAATATGGCATTATTTCTTGATAGCTGTTGCTTGGCAAGTTGGTCACACACTGCTCTTTGTAGTGGGAGAAGAATGTTTTTGTTTGATGAAATTCTCCATCCAGTTTGTGGCAATGAGGTTTCCCAGTTAACTGTTTAGTACTGCCTAATTTCCATTTCAGATTTATTTATTATAAATAGCCAGTATTAACTAGATCAATCAACAAAACATCCCCATTGTTCCAGCGGGATGCAGAAGTGATGAAGAAGGATGAAAAAATTGTTGCCTTGCACAGTAATCTGGGATCCGACACCCAGCTAGGCACCATGGTGGCACATGATCACCAAAAGCAGTTTATGAGGGCAAAGGCTGCCCTGACCACAAACAAATCCCTGCATCGTCCTGGTAGCTTGAGGTATAAAAGTGGTCACCCTTTTCCACTTGGGATGGAGTGTCAGTGCTTGGGCAATGACTTCAGGCGTGATGCTGCATGGTGTTGAAAGAGGCAGAGAAGATTTTTATCCCTTTTCAAAACTGGATTAGCATTAAGTTTCATGACCAGAAGTTACCGTTAGCAGTGTTTCAACTCGATGCTTGAATTGTAAGATAGTTAAAAAGTCATGATTTCAAATGGCTTTGCGGATTTTGCCGTGTCAATGACAAAACACCTCTGCTGAGACAGTGGGTAATGACCTTTAGATGGTCACACTAATTAAGGGTAAGTTGGCTGCTCATCCTCTTATAGTTTGCTAAGGAGCATCAAGAAGTGTAAGATATGCAAGATTTCCAATGCAGAGTTCCCTGACTAAACCCAAGACTCAGAGGTTGACCTCCAGTCCACAGATGTAAGAGGATCTCCCTGTTTTCACTGTTGAACACTTGTGGCATTATTTTCAGATCTCTGTGTTGTCAGACTGTGTGGTATGGCACATCTTCAGGCTGCAAATTCAAAAGTACAATTTGTTTTCCTAATTTGGCATGTATCTAGTGTTTTTAAATAGTCAAACCTGTTTTTTTTTTGGGGGGCACGTATTATGTTACTAATAACACAATTGCAGTATAGCAATGTAATTTGTAGTTAAATTTGATTCAGTGCAGTTTCATGTGATGTTACAGCGCTGTTCTTTGACAATTTGTTGTTTTCTTGACAGTTGAGCCGGGGTAGGATTCTTTCATATGTTTCAGAAATGGGTGTTTATACCAACAAAGTGTGGTCTTACATTTTGGACTCTTCTGTTAATGAGGCCTGATTTTTATTGTTACTGAGACATATGTGTGAGTATAGTTAAAAAAAATAATCACCTTTACATTAGGAAGAAAACCCCTCCGTGTAATTCTAAGAGGTCAGTTCTGGGTCTGAGTCTGGACCTGAGAACAGGTCTGAGTTCAGTGCTGTCAGGACAAGTGACTACCCACATCACTGTGCTATGTCCCCATGCCGGGGCTGGATTGTATGTCAGCTGCCATATAGCTAGGTACCTGCTGGTTTCAGCATTGCTATTTTCAAGGCATTATACAAATATTAACTTAGTTATAATGATCAGCAATGACATGTATGAATTATTTTAATCTATATTTTAAAATAAATTGCACATGCATTGTTGTTATAATATTCCCCCTCTTATTGCAGGCGTGCATCCTAATGGTCATTCAGTTTGGTTTTATCACAAAAGTAGCATTTCTCATAAAGGATTTAGATGTTTGCTTCCTATTTAGTCTTTATTGGACAATGACTTGTTCAGGTTTTAGGACATGAAGGATTCTCTGTCTCTGGGGTTTCACTTTAGCTGTGGCAAAGCAAGTGTGCTGGAGCAGGTGAAAAAAAGCAGATTTAACTGGGTGAACAGGAAGCAACTCTAATATCGTAACCTTAAAAGGTCCTATTATACAAATCATTGCATTCTCAATAGGTAATCTGTAGTTTCATTTTTTTTCAGCTTTGAAAATGAAATACATTGTGGTGATGATTTTACTCAGCTGTAAAAGACAGCTGAGTAGATGACTGCAAGCATGGAAGTTTTGGTTTGAGGACTTACAAATTCCCATCCTATTAGCTGGGTAATAAAAGAAGCATTTGTTGCAAAAACTGTTTTACTTATGTTCATTCTAACACCTTTAGTAAAATCTGTAGTTTTTGGAAAGTATTTCTGTAAAGCCACTGTGCAAGAAAAAGGGTTAGGCAGTCAAAATAATATTTTAGGAGATATACGTGGGCATTATTTACTTCCCCATACCTTAATCTCTAAAGCAGTAAAGAGATGTAAAAATGCCATGAAGATTTTCTCTTCAGAAGCCCCCAGAATAGTACCTTGAGAGCAGGACCTCCTTTACCTGTCACAAGCCAGATCTGCCTGGTGATGTGTATCGGGACACAGTGAAGATGATGTTTGCAGCATGAACTGGGCAAATCCCACCCTTGGGCAACCCAGCACTACAGGACTGTGGGGCAGGAGCTCCTAGCCCAGCTGTGTCCATGTTTTAAAGAGTGTGCTGAACACTCCCCTACCAGCTGATCTGTGATTTCTGTGTATGAGGCCAAAATAGCTTTGATATTAGGTCAGGAGGAGGATGGATGGAAAGGTTTTAGCTCAGTTCACACAGCCATTTGTAAACAATTTTTAATGGAACACCAGAGTTCACAGGGTATTTCCAGTTTCAACAGTGGTTCGCACCTAAAGGCTTTACACAAAGAAAGGTGTTAGACCTATATTTTTGGATCCACAGGTATTTTAATACAGAGCATCATGTGATAGAGGTGTCTCCCGCTCCCAAGTGATCTGTCTCTTCTTTGTTGACATGCAGTTTTATTCACAAGGATATTTTATGACTGTAAAGATTATTTTTAGTAGAGCTTTACTATGCTGACACACGTATTTTCCCCATTCTATTATCTGCCCATGTATAAGCTGCTTAAATAAAAAAACATTTTTGGGTCTGTTGAAATCAGTGCCAACATTTCCAGTAGTTTCAGTGGGGAAGAGTCAAGGGGGATTTGTAACAAGGGGAAAAAGCACTCATACTCAATTCCCATGAGGTCTCAGCTCTCCCTTTAAGCCATTTTCTTTAAAGAAAATGAACTTTCACTTAGAAAATTGTCTGTTATGACTGTTATGCTTTCATTAAGAGTTTAATAAGGTTGTGACTCTCTAAGTAAACTACAGATCATGGGAAAAGGTGGTAAAAATGTGTAGAGATACCTTAATGCCTTGATTCTGCCAACATTTAGTCATACATTTATGCTTAAGTATGTGAGTGGTCCCATACAAGTTAAGGGTGCAAGTGTTCTACAGTGACTGACTGGAATACCTTTGCCAGATGTAAAGTCCAAAATAGCTCAAAATGAATAGATTGGTGTGAAGTCTTGAGTTGTGTGAATTCTTATGCTTACTTTTTTGTTGTAAAGACGACAGTGAAAAGCCACAGCGTGTGTATAACAAATACAGCAAATCATGTGAATGTATGTGAGTAATCTCTTTCTTATGATAAACCAAATGTACACACTTAAAGTTATATGGCCTGATTATTTTGTTATCATACTCCATGTGTTACTGACTAATTAAACATTAACATCTCCAGCTAATATGCTCTTTTGGGGGAGAGCTATTTTTAAAGTAATGGTGGAGTAACACCTGCAGCCTGCAGCCACTGGGAAGCAGGAGGCAGCATCATTAGTTTTCGACTTGCTTCTTGTTGCTGTTGTGCTGCTGCAGCAGGCTGGCTCAGCCCTTCCTCACTTCTTCCTCCTCCTGGCACAGCCTGCAGTTAACATGCTTGCTTGCTCAAGGAGGCTTTCTGTTGAGTACATGGGGTGAGGGGTTTCCCATGGTGCGGGAGGGAAAGTTGCCCTGGTTCTTTACCAGGTCTTGGGGAAGAAGCCAGGAGTTGTATTGGTGTCTCCAGAGCTGTTGGCTGGCCAAGTTGTGGCTAGTAGCAAGGATGTTGGAGATGCTCATCTGCAATATCAGAACATTAGTTAGGATAAATTATTTTATAATTTCTGGTTGAGTCATATGGAGTGATCACTTAGGGCATAGCTGTCGAAAGTATGAGCACTCACAACACCAGTTTCAGCTGATAGGTGCCTCAAGAGGTCAGCTTTCATAAATTTTTGCTTGATACTTCTAGAACTTGAATCCATTGGGAAGGCAATCTCAGATTCCCTCTTTCCATAGCTTTTTGCTTGCCAAAGTTTCCTCTTAAGCATCACTGGTTTTTTTTTTTTTGCAAATTAACTCCAATTTTCCAAATTGCTGTGAATGGCCAGCTTACTTCTTTCTGCTTTTTTACAGCCAGTGCTTGCTTCAAAACTATGCTGATGGAGACAGATGCATGAAAAATGCTTTCAGAGGTAAAGGGCAAAGCAAAATCCTTAAAAATTGGGCAAACTAAGTGGTCACATTCCCTTAGGGATATATATTTTTGGGTGCTTCAAATGAATATTTTTCTTTGAGGTTAGTGGGACAAGTTGTTTTGTAGGGAGAATGGATGGATTGCGTAATGAAATTTACAGGAGCAGAACCTGTTCATCGTGAATTTAGAGAAGGGAGAGCATTTCGTTATTTTTCTTTCCCCTATTCAACTTGTAAGCAATGATTGATAATATGTATTCTGGGAAAAAAGAGAGAAAGGAGGCAGATTTCTCCTATCTGTTAAGATGAAGAAAATATGAAATAGAGGTATACATGCTGTATCGCTTTCAAAAGATCTAGCATGAGATATGTAAGCAAAGACATCCTTTCCCCAGTTCTCAGTAGGCATTGCTCTTCAGGTGGTGCTGATGTGACAGCATGTTTGTCAAACCAGGGGTTAAGCTGAAACTTTTGAGATGTAAAAGCAAAGCTGCTGCACATGGAACTCGGTATAAGGCTCTGACACTGAAGACTGCAGTAGTTCACATCATCTAAGGGTCAGTACTCCCCAGTAAACTCATTTAACTCCATACATGCAAATATTTTAATGGAATACCTCCCTTGTGACAATGCCATATTTATTGCTCTCCAGTTGAGATAGTTTCACAGGCTTTATCTTTGCTGAACTCTAGGCCTCATGTTTTAGACTTCATTGCTTCTGCATTTGCTTATGTTTATTGTGTGGCTTGTTATGATGAGATGCTCTAGAACTGTTTCCCCATCAGATGGAAAATTTGTTTGTCTTCGGGAAGGAATCACAGGGAGTGTATTAAATTGCCATCAGCATTAGTTGATCTTTTTGCCATAATGATCTCTGAAGAGTGACACATAGCTGAAGTGTGAGGTCAGTGTCTGTTATCCTTAAGCACCTTGATATCTAACCTGTATGTTTTTCTATATGGATGTGTCCGTATTCCCATGTAGAGCCCTGATCAATTGTCCAGGGAGCAAAATGGGGGACTACCATGTTTAAATGGGTTTTTGTTGCTTTGGGTTTTTTGGTTTTCCTTTGAACAGTTAAAAAACTGGGTGCTCCCCAATCATCAAAATTGTAAACTTGTCATTTTTTCTTTTGAGGATTTCTAATAAGATGAGTGGGAAATATATTTTGGAAGGGTTTTGGTTTGGTTTGTTTTTGTTTTTTTTTAAAAAGAAAAAAGCGAAAAACTTTGTGTGCTAATATTTGTGTTCTGCTTTATTTTCTTCCATAAGGCACCCTAAAACACTAGACACACAGATTAGTTTCAGCCTAAGTCTGTCCCATTCATTGCTGTTAGAGTTCTATATTTGCAAAATTTGGTGGGCAGAAATGTTGTGGGTGTCATATGAAGAGGAATGCCATTAAAGTAACTAAATATATTCAATATTTCTGAATTTGGCAAATGCACCCTTCCCATTCCCAACTAAATTACGTTTGAAGACATTTGGTGAAAATATGGGAGTTGACAGCTGGGACAGACAGAATTCTCCCCAAGTGTGCATTGCTTAAGTAAAGGGAAAGGAACTTGTGAAAATAATAGAAATGAGACTGTAAAGTATCCTTGAGCAGCCTTTCAAATATCAACAACCCAGCCTGCTGTCTTGACTGTGACGGAGCTGCAGCACATTTGACTTTGCATACTCTCTTGGATGACAAGTACTGCAACTCTGACAATTTGCAGGTGGAGAACTTTTCAGGTAATTCTTCACTCTTTTTCAGTGTTGTGGCTGTATAAGCATATAGGTATGAAGCATGTTTTGGCAAATTCTGTTTTCCTGCCAGATGTAAATATCATAATGGAAACCAGCAGGGATTTCTGAGCACTTAGGGCTGAACGCTCATGGTTGTGTACTAAATCACATCACTTTCAGAGTTGCAGCATTGAAATCTTCATATAAAAAGGTAGTGAAAATGAAGGTTATAATTGCAATATTATCTTAACAAAGATGTCTCATTAAACATGAATAATGCTGCTCATATTTGATTTTCTGTCTGTGTAGTGTAGCATTTGAGAATATAAGGATCACTGGAATTAAGCCGATTTTTAAAACATAACTTATGCATATCCTGGGTTACACTGCTTTTTTTAACTGAATCGGGTATCTGGATGGTGGGAGAAGAGGACAAATATTCCTTCATCTTATGGAAACTGAAAGGGGAGCAATAAGGAGGTAAGAACAAAAGTCAGACTTCATTGGAATTTGGTATTATGACTCGTCCAATTTTGCAAGGTATTGACCTGTCAGATTTTGATCTGAAAGAGTACTCAATGGTGTGCTTTACTTTTGGTTGGTGAATAATACTCGTCAAAACAGCGTATCAGGTAGGTAGCAAAGGCTTTAGATATCATTCAGTACTAGGAATCTTACTTCACCTCTCTTCAAAGCTTTTATACCTATTGTTTAGTGCAGATTTTTAAGCAGTGCTTGTTATATGCATATATATATATTAATTATTCTTCTTCTGTAGCAATAATGCATAATAATGGAAAAGCATGCACAGGCTTTCTGGTTGAATTTCAGCTTTTCCTAGATGTGTACAGACTGCCTATTTCAAGTTACATGTCTGTTCCACTCTGGTTGTCAGCAAGAAGTTAGTAAATCCCCGGGAGGGTTAAGAGTGTTTTTAAAGGATTTGATGAGCTTCCAGTGCTTGATGCTTGCCACATTGTCATACTGAAACCAGATGCTGGGTACCACATGTTCATGTTTTTGGAGCTAAGTAGGTTAGGTACTGTGTCTCTGGCCTATAAAAACAGACATCAGTTTCCCACCCTAAAGCTCTCGTCCCTGGGTCATCATCCTCACGATCCTGGCTATGGGAACAGCTTGCATCAGCCTCCCAAGTTGTGACACCAGAGATGTTTTTTCTGGATCTTCCTACTTGCTCTCTTCTGTATCCTCCCAAAGAAAAGACCTTTTGATTTACAGTATTTATCCATAAGGACTCTTTGACAGTGTAAGGTCAAAAGGAGGCTTTTGAGCACTGCACTTAGTGAGGATTCACATGAGTGCTCAGGCCTATGTGGAAACTGCCTGTGGCTGCTGAGAACCTGGAAGAACTTTGGGTAGATCTTGCTTTTCTCTTTTCCCTCATGTTCATTTATGGCTTCCTGTTCCTCAGACTTAGACCTTTTCAGGTTGCGCTTGTCTTTTATCCATTTCTAGTTGTCCTTCATATGTATATAGAATCATAGAATCATAGAACAGTTAGGGTTGGATTAGGGTTGAGTCATAGAATAGTTAAGGGTGGATATCTTCAGCTATCGTCCATGCCAAACATTAAAAAGGAAGATAACGCGGATTTTTCTCTTGTTTTCATCACCTGAAGTTTGTACTAAATAAAAAGCTGCTTTACTGTAGCTGTAGCCTACTATTTGGATTGGCCAAGTCAAATGTTAATGAGTCCTTTTTTTCTTATAACTGGTTTGTCTCATAAATGGACAAAATGGCTTTCAGCAAAGTACAAAGTATGATACAGACTTTGCTAACAAATGAAAGATTTGTGGTTGGTTTGTTTTTTTTTCAAAGTGTGATTAGGATTACTTTTGCCCTGCCTCAGTCACACTTCTCCAAAAGACTGGCTTCCTGGATTTGATTTTCGCTGATGAGACTGTACCTTCACTGAACATCTATAGCTGATTTAGTAAGAGAAAGACTAATACAAATTTTCCATTGCTATTTTCAGGTTTTATTTGCTTTATCCCTTTGTTTTCTGCCACTGTTGTAATATGGCAAGATGTTTTTTGAGTGCTTTTTCTTTTTCTCTGAAGGGTAATTTCAGTTGAGTTGCACCCTACTGAGAGTAATGTGGTGAGAAACCAGTTGGCAGTGCTCTGTTCAGTTTTCATTTGCTTCTCTCTCTAAAAGTCTAAAAATATTCCTCCTACAGGAAATGTTTTTCATTCTGTTATGTCTTTTGCTTCCCGTAGGAGGTATTTCTTTTAATTTATTGAATAAACCTTTCTGAATTGTATTCCCATAAGAGTTTAGGCACAATAGAGTCTTTGGGCAAACTGTGCAAGAGATCTCACCATCTTCTGTTTTTAGAAGATATGCAATTGTTTCTTTATACAGTGCTGTCAGGCTCTGGGACAGTCTGACACTTAAGTGAAATGGGAGAATTTGAAGCCGAAGAACACAGATTAACACATCTGCTATAACTTCTCAAACGTTGTTTTGATTGTATGTATCACATATTTATCCTTCGTATCTTATAAAGAAATCCCTCTTCCCTTTTCCCTGCCCTCAATATTAAAGGATTCTGGGCAATATTTTGATCTCGATCTCATTACCACAATTTCTTTTGTAAGTGTATGTGTATATAGGAAAGCTAAATCCTCATAACATCCTGGTTGGAAGTCATCTATGTTTAGCTGTTAATTTAATTTGGATGACAGTGCAGGCTGTTATTTGAAAGGGGCAGTGGGGAAAGAGAGACTGGGATAGATTACATTTTCATGCTGCAGAATAAGACCCTATCTACTCTATCTTAAATTAGAACAATATGGTTGAGTTTTCTTGTGGCTATTTCATAACATTCCTGCTGACAAAATATGGTATGCTCTTTGCTTCACTACTGTTTTTCAAGCATGTGTTTGTGTCTCTGCATCAAATGATGGCTCTTGTAGCAGCGTGCCATGGGGACACGTCTCATAGGTCTTTATGTGTATTTGCAAATGATATACAAAGTAGGCCACTCCAGAGAGCTGGTACCAACGCATAGACAGCTGGGAGAATCAGATGAATAGATTACTTCAATAAACATGTTTAGAAATTTTATTTATTTCCACGGATAACGTGCCTTAATTCTATATTCACTAAAGGAACATGATGTAATTTTATGTTTTAAAGCAACTTTCTAGCAGAATAATTAGTAAGATTGCATTAGTAAATGTGCATATTTGAAGAATCTCTGGCACACTGTCCAGAATGCTTCTTGACCCTTTTCTCTGCTTGGAGGTCTGAGCACATACCATTTCCACGCTTTATCAAGGTTCAGATGAAACCTTTCTGTTTCATAAACTGCTCCTCAACAGCAGCAGAGCTAATGTGATTCCTTCTTGGAGTGAAATATGTAACAGAGCCTCCTGCCTGTGTTTTTGGTGTGTTTTTTTTTTTTTTAGCCCAGATACATCTAAATTACACCATCTCGCATAGATGGTTGTAGGAGCAAAAAGGTAACCAGCAGTTCAAGGGAAGTGGCTTCACCCATTGGAGTCCACATCTGGGACAAAGGAGGTGTTGATATGCTGGAGCAAGTGGAGTGGAGGGCCATCAGTACAGATAGGGGATGAGAGTACTTAATTCCACTTCTACTGCTTACATGGGGACTAAGGAAAAGATGGAGCAGGGTGCTGTCAGAGTTTCACAATGGCAGTCACAAATTGCAGCAAGAGGAATTCTGAGCAGATCTAAGGAAAAACCTGCTCACAGCAGGATTGGTTCAATATTGAAATGGGTTGTCCAGGCAGGCTCTGGAATCTCTGTCCTTGAAAATATTCACCCCTTCACAGGGCAAGACGCCAAGGAACCTGAATGAAAACTGCTGTGTTCCCTTGTGCTACAATGTACCTTTGATGGAACAGAAGTTACTGGGTTACTTCAGAAAGTATGATGCTCTCCATCATTGATATTTGAAGCAGGCTTATAAGAAGAGTGATTTCTTTCATTGAATTGTTCTCCAAAGCTGTTGCTGTGCTTCTGCTCTGCATGGCATACCCTACCATTACACTGCAGCTACATGATTGGTGTCTTACAAATGCAAAGAAAGCCAGGGTGGGTTTTTTTAAAGATGTCAGTAAAATTTAAGAAAACCCAAACAACCAAACCCTTCTCAAACTCAAGTGTTTTGTAGAGACAGCTTGACACTGCTGTAGCAGAAGTTCAGCAGGGATTTGGCATGGAAGCTTCAGTAACTACTTGCCAGGTAGGTTTCCTGCCAGCTCATTTAACTAAGCCTGCCTGCATATTCCAGCATTAGGGAGCCCAGGGCTTACAAGTTATCTACCAGGACAGTGTGCTGTTGAGAGCTGCTCTGAAATGGAGCTGTCTGCTTTTCTGAATTATCTCACTTTAGGTTTAAAAATATTGAACACTGGGCAAAAAACACTGTCATCTTTCCCTGACCCATTTCATGGTAGTTCAGTGTGCTCATGACAGTCCTTATGATGTGCTGTCTAAAACACTTCATGCCTGTAGTAAAATGATGGTAAAGAAGCAATCCTTAAAATTTAGCTTTTCTAAATCTCATTTTTGTCATCTTCCTGAGTGCATTATAAGAGTAAAAATAATCTTGGAGAGAAATGAAAGAAGAAAAAAATCTAAGAGGTATTTGAGAAGGAAAGGAAATCTGCTGAGCTTTGAGCTGGGAGTTGCATCAGAGACACAGGAAAGTAGGTGTGGCAGTAGGACAGTTGAGGCTTTGCCTATATTGCTTTACACAGCACCAGGTTAACCTGATCCTGACCTTACAATTTAGGAGCTTAAGGGTACAGTTATGTAACTGAGATCAGTCAAAGCTAAACTAAACTAGACTGGAATAGGCAGATGGGGCCACATGGCCCAGAAAAAGCTGGTACCAAATTGGCTCACTGAACTAAATGCATCCATGCTGCTATTTAAAAGGATCACAGGTTGTAATTTGCTGCTGTTTGCAATGCAGTGGTGGGGTTTTTTGAGCTTCTGGAGTATGTTGGTCAACATTTGATCTCCTGTGTCTCTTCTTCTTGCTCTTGAGAAAACGATTTTGGCAAGCCTCCATTTAGCTGGCAGAGGTTTTGTCAGGCAGCTGCAGCCTACAACATTGAGTGTGAAATTGGGCTGACAGAAGGACCTTGACCACGGTAAAACAAAGGCTTGATGGCTTGGAGTCATAACCTTCTGCAGTCTCGATAAGTACATTTTTCCTTGAATGGACAAGAAAGTAAAAGGAGAGAAAAGGTGACTGTGGATTACAGCTGCATGGTTCAAATAAAAGGAGACAAGGAAGAGGAGAAGACTGAAACAAGGTAAGAAATGAGTAGTGAATTAAAACCTCATTAGGACTGGAGAACAGGATTGCCACCAAAGTGTCACTGCTGTTTGAAGAAGAGAGCTTTAACTCCTGCTTGGGCATCAATGCCCCATCTTGCTCATGGCGTGACGTCCTGGTTTTCTCCTGGGAGTGCTGTGCCAGGGGTGCTGTCCTGGCGCTGCTCTGCACTTTGTAGCTCTGCCTACTGTGCCACATGGCCCTCAGGGAAGCTTCCACCCATGGTGTGGCTTGATAAGATGGGAGGTTGCTGTTCCGACCATCATCTCTAGTGATGAGATTTTCCAAAGCCCGTCTCACTCCTGAAGATGAACCTCGAGCTCCTAGATCTAGACAGTTTTTGAAATCTTATTCTAGATCTTTTATATCCTCTTTTTTTGTTATAGTAATCAGAGCCTCCTTCCTTTCTTCTTCCTTCCCACAGGAAGACGTCTGTGCTGCTGAGGCCTTCCACACAGCTGAATACCATTTTTTAGCAGTAAAGGGGTCTTATGTCTTGTCCATATGTTTTCTTGAGCTGTTTCTCATTTCAGTAGCACTTTCAACTTGTCTCTCTAAATATTGTTCATGCGTTATTTGTGCTTGTTTTGTGGTGATGACTGTGTTCTTTAGCACAATTTGCTATATTATATTTGCCTCCTACTCTCATTTGTTGTTTTCAGCTTGTGACAGCTTACCTGCTTGTTTTTTAGAAGCAAGTCTTGAGGCTGTATCAGTGCATTATTAAATTCCAAATGTATGTACTTTATTTCTTTGATTTGGTAGCATCCAGTTTATAAACTCAGATGGTAAACAGAAATCTGGATTGCTGTAGAGTACAGGATCTGGCATAAGTGCCAGAATTAAAAGAGAAGATCTGCTGCTCTTTGGTAACTCCTTCTGTCCCCATGAGAGGATGAGCGATGCTGCAGTGCGGTATTTGTCAGTCAGAGCTTCCACTCTGGGAGTCTTTTGAAAACAAAGCTCCCTAGTGTTTAGATACTGAGTTTGAGGGCTTAGTTGTTTGGAAATCACTCTGACAAACTGTCTGGAAGCTGGAAGCTTGCTTTCTATGGAGGAATTCCTCCCTGTATTCTGAAGGCTGCTGAAGGCTGCAGCCTCAGCAGAGCCAGTGAGGCATCACTGCAAAAGTGGGTAGAGATAATGGGGCATGATCCATATTGCCTGTGCTCCAAAAATGCCAGCTTTTACACCATGCCTTCTGACTCCTGAGAGAGAGAGAGACCACTCATTGCTTGGTAGGTTGAAGAGCTGTTGCACCCTGAAAGTAGAGACACTGAGAGAAGAGATGAGCTCATCTTTACGGCCATACTAGGTTGTGGTGGCTACACAGTTTTCTATGGTCTCAGATGGCAGGACACCTTTCCTAAGTGCTTAGAGTTCTTGGAGGCCCTTCTTCTGGACCAAGTGTAGCTACTTGGACTTAGCGTTCAGCCTGAGATTTCGGCTTTTTTGGAAATGAAGATAGCAGGCTTCAGATGTCACTTGAATTACAGTTGAGAAGAATGAGATTTCTGCAGTGAATTATTTATTTTTGGCTTCCTTACAGTTTTTTGAAATATGCCATCTTTGGTTGAGATGAAGGCATTTAATAACCATATTGCTGTGCTAGAGGGTGGCTGGCCCCGTTAATTAAAATAGGACCAAAGCATTTGTAGGAAAGCAGAAGCTCTTCTTGTGCCGGATCTAACTCAGGCAGATGGAGTGGAAGCCAAGGGGAAGAGAGAAATATGGCTGGCAGCGTCTGGGTCAAATCAAAACAAAGCTGGAAGGGAACAATTAGTTGGGATGTTCCCAAGGAGAGCATGGAAGGTTCCTGTAGAAGACAGATAGCAGGGGGACCTACAGGCAGGCTTGCTTGATGGCTCCTCTTGGAAGAAAATCCATGCCTAGAAGAGGCTGAAAGCAAGAAAAGCAAAGGGCAGTTTGCTTGGCATGTTCCTTTGAGCCAGCAGCAAAGGGCCAGAGGAGCAAGGGAAGGGGTCTCCTTCCAGGCCTGAGGGGTAGAGATGATGGTGCGCAGAAGCAGCTGCTGAGCTGTTGGAAGGCACAGAACAAGCAGCATGTGGGGAGTGTGACCGGACCTCCCATCAAGTCAAGTGTTATGTTTTAATTTTGGTTATTTTATAACCCAGCCTTTACAGATAGACTGAGAAGCCCAGCTGGGAAGGTTTAGAAAATACTGGGATGGCTAGAAGAAATATTGTGACCACTGAGCACGGAGGGAGATGGACCTGGTGTAGCTGCTGTGTTGATGTACCCAAAAGTACCATATATACTTGGGATAAGTGGTTATGTTGGTGTGACTTGCCTTTGTAGCAGAGATAATTCTGTGCAGTGGTGAAGTGCTCTGATTTGCTTTGCAAGCTTTAATGAATGCTGGAATAGAACCCTGAGGAGGGAATTTGTGAATTACTTCTTTATATTAGCACACCTTCTGTGAGGGATAGGTGCCCAGGAGAGCCAGCTTTTAAGTGGTTGATGAGAGGAAGGGGAAGAGTTTAGGAGCATGTTAAGGGAAAAGGAAATTAGAGATGCTCTGAGGTGGCTGGTATTATGAACTGCAGGGGAATTGCTTAGTTTTTGTGACAAGACATTATTGCCTGTAAAATATATATATATATAATACATAGTTTCTTTCTAGACTTGCACATAATCTTTGCTCTGTTATTTTTTGCATGGAAAAGAATATTCTTTGTGTCTTTCTTTCTCTTCCATGAAGCATGCCACGTGGAAAAATGTTAGTTTTGCCATTTCACAATAATCTAAGTACATCTGGCGTCCGAGTTACTGAAAAGCTGCATGTTACTTATACAAAATTTCAATGTGCAATGCCAAGGAAAAGAAAAATCACGTAAAATGTACTGTTTCTTAGTAATATACATCTCTGTTGTAAGTCAAGGTTTTATTGTCCATCTCTTTCTTTGTTCTGTCAGGAAACATCTCCCAGCTATGAAATGTGGTTTCCTGGAGATGAGACACTGCAAAGCAGGGTGGGTGAGAGCTAAGGCTCCTCAGGCATGTGTTTGAGTGCTCAGTGTGGTGAGCCAGTGGGATACTGCTTTACATTCCAGCACAGCCACTCCACAGTTGCCTCTGCCACCACGCCAGGGACCTCCGTGCTGGATTCACATGATGCTAGGTGCCCCTATTAAACTCCTGCAAATTCCTTTTACTGAGGAGCTTCCAGAACAAGGAGGCCTGTGAGCTGCTGTGAGATCAAATTGCCTCTGGAGATCAAATTGCCTCTGGAGAGAACTGGAGGGCTTCTGCATTTACTTCAGAGTGAGGAACTGGTGATTTACGCTCAACTGGCACAACATCAATGTGTAGAAAAGGATCTAACATAGTGAATTTGGAAGAAATGAAGAATATTTTATTTTCCATGCTTTGTATTAGGATAACTCTGGAAATACTCTGTTTCTGGTTTTGCTTTTGTTCTTCCCAGCTTTTTAGGAAATATTTGAACTAAAAGAGTTGAGGCAGTGCTCAAGACCATTGAGGGGGAAATTAATTTACCCAGTCTGAAAAAGGATCAGCTGCAGATTTTACTGCAGTGACTACGAAAGCTTTTGCTCTTTCCTTCTTCCTCCCCTGGTACTATGGAATGGGGTTCATCCATTCTGTAAAAATATATTTTGAGTATTCACAGCTTAGGTGCTTCTTAGAGTATCTTTTGGCTTCATCCCAAAGAGTGGGACAGAAGCAGTGGGCAGATAATCACTTGGTCCTTAGGAGCTGCCTGGGGTGGCTCATTGAAGCATCTGCAAGGGGCAAGGCTTGAAAAATCAGAGCTGCAGATAAACCTGTGGATTTGGTGGCTAAACTATGCAGGAGCATAGGAAGCATTTGCTGAGGACTAGGTCTCTGTGTCAAATGTCCCTACTGAGTAGGGCAGTGGGGTTAGGTGGGATTTGGCAAGTGCTGCTGGGTGTTTCCCTGATGGGGGAAGAGGATACAGCATTAGTTATTTCTGGATAGTACACAGCCTAGAGAAATTATATTTAGCTGTTAGATAACTGGTTTAAACTGGGATTATGCCCAAATTAGGGATGACACAGTAAGGTTGAGTGATAAGAGTGTCTGTTGTTTCTTCCCTGACTGGAGGGGGTTGTGGGACAGAAATGGGCATCTGACAGCAGGAAAATCCACACAGGATTCAGAGTATTTCTATAGGCGACCTTGCACCACTGGTCACCTTAAGTTGCAGAGGTGATTTTTACATTACCATAGTGTCTTGGTACCCTATTTTTAGGTTAGGACATCACAGCACAAGATGCTATGTAAACACTAGATTTGTTTGTTTTGTTTTTTTTTCTTTCCAGGAATTTTATAGAAGAGACAAGAGAGAGACACAGTTGCACCAGGAATTGTACAGAGACTGTGAGGATGGGACTAGTTAGGGAGGGATATGTTTAATGTTTGATGCAGTTGAAAGCTACATAGAAAAGGCGACATCATCAAAGCCAAATAGTGTTTGCAGAGCATGATGGATGAATATAAGCAAAGCAGCATTGTGTTGGAAAGAGAAGGAAAGAGAATGCCAGAGCCATTGAGAAGATAGAAGTCTGCATAGGATTTCAGGCTGGGTTTTGTATTGAAAAGGGTATAAAAGTAATTTCTTTTAGCTCCTGGCTGGAAGTAGGTGATAGGAGGAATACTGCATATACTGATCTTTGCTATCTTCCTGCCTTCCTTTCCATAGGCATTGGATTTGCCCTGTCTGGAGAGTATGTCTAGATGCACAGTGCAGCGTTAACATTTTAAGATCTCTGTCTGAGCTGGGAAGCTGATGTGCTGTAGGGCTACTGCACTCAGTCTGCTGAGATCCCAGAGTAGTGCAGCCGTGGACACCCTGACTAGACTAAGAAATCTGATGAAACCTAATCAGCTGTTGAGGAGAGGGTGCCAGGTGCTGGGAAGCAGCAGTATTAATAAACAAACTCAATTTAAGTATCAGTCTACTTTTATCTTTAGTGTCTGCTTCATTAGTACCTGCTATACCTTACTAGAGTACTCAATCATGCTTGTAGTATGAAGGGAGTTTGACACTCTTTACATGTGAGATTACCCAAAGAGGAAGCATAAAACCAAGTTCAGATGTTGCCCCTGTAGTGATACCTCACCGCTCCACTTGTCTCCTGTCCTTGTCTGACTCTCTGACAGCCCCTTGCATGGGGCAGTTTTACTCCCCTTCCCAAGAGGTGTGTTATGATCTTCCTTCTCAATCCCCATGAGCAGTGTTGTTGTTACCCCATCAATCTGCTGAGCATGGACAGATGGTGCACTTTAGTTACGAGACAACTGTGGTAATTGTGAAGGTACCAGCCCTTGCAGTGTATTACTGAAGTGGCTGGACAAGAGTGGGACTCTGCCCCTTCACCTCGCAAAGCAGAGTCATCATAGTCAGAAGGAGAGGGAGTTACGTGTATGGTTTTAATACACGAATTTAAACTCTAGGCAGAAACACCTTTTTTTTTCTTTTTTTTTTTCTTTTTCTTTTTTATTTATTTTAGAGCAGCAGAAAGAAAGTCTTGGCAAACAATGCTGGTAGGTTAAGTAATTCCTTTTGTTTGAAAATTGTTCAGTTTATTCCAAGGACCTTTTGCAATGTTTTCTTTGCACGTTAGATGTCTTAATGGAGAGCTGGCATCTTGCTGTGAATTATTAACACTTACCTAACAGATGTTTATATATGTTTGCCTTGAAACTTAGCTGTGTAATTCTTTCTGAAAGCACTCAATTTTAGAGCCTGTGCTTTGATAAAGGTGCAAATGAGGTGGGAGAAAGTGGCAGTTGTTTCTACATAACAGTTGTGCTGAGCCTCCTCCTTGTGTTGCTAACCATGACCTGAGTTTCTCGCCTGTTTGTTATGACCACTTTACTTCTGAACTGTTACTTTGTCAGCAGCAGTGATTGTAAGCTTCTTTCTAAATACTTTCTTTTATTATTTCTCTATGACAAATGCAAACCAACCTTCAACCACAGGCAGTACTCTGGACTGCTTCATTGCCTTGGCCCCTGTTCCTGCCCAGACCCAGTACAATCAGGACACAGATTTTGTCTTCTTTAGCATCTCAGCTCCCTATAAGGAGAAGTGTACCCTGAAGCATGACACTGTCTTTTGTTTGGATGGGTGTCTTCATGTTCTCCATTCAGTACTTTCTGGAGACAGACTGTCAAGCTACCACCTTGTATAATGATTAATAATGTCTCACAAGGAAGTTTCTGGTTATTATAGCCAAGGTTGCATGGTACGTTTCTGATCATGGTGCCCTCCAGAACTGTGTCATCCTCCCCAGACCAGGGATTACTTCTGTGAGAACTTGCTGTGATTGAAGGGAAACTTACTTCAGTAAAAATTGGTTCTGCAGTGTCCACTTTTTAGCGCTGGGAATAAAAAAAGAGAAAAAAGTGCAACAAAACTGCCAAAACCTGAAGAGCCGTTCTCTGCTTAAGAGGCCAAATCTCTTACTTGTAAATGCAAGTTCAGGAATGTGACTTGAATTATTGGTGACCTTGTCACTTGAGAAGAGGAATTGTCATCTTTTGTCATAGAAGATATGTATTTTTGTGTCTTGATTAGATCTTTGTATGAGGAATTGAGAGTGGAGCAGGCAGCTTCTAACCTAGGATTCAATATTTCAGACTTGTTAGGGCACAGATGGCTTTCACAGAAGTCCTTGCCCTGGTAGTTAGCCATTACCAAGAGTAATCTAATGATTTACCTTTTTCTGAACAAACATCTCAGAAAAAGACAGCACAAAGGCAGATGCAGTGAAGCCTGCCCTGATAGCTCTATAATTGTAGTGTTGGAGGCAAATACACAGAAATCTTCCCTGTGTAGCAGTTGCAGCTTAAGGGGCGGTTCTGTACACTTAAGGCTTAGCCACTACAAAGTTACTCTGCTGTATTGGTGACAAAACAGCTGAACATGCATTGGACATGTTGTTGGGCATGTTCTTGGACACATGACCCTGTGTTCATGGGTTCTCTGAAGGGCCCACATGCTCTGTGTGCTGTCTCACCTACGGGACCTGGCTTGAAAGTCTCTTCATCAGAGTGTAAGGGACCCAGCTGCTTCTCCACCCTTTACCCCAGCCGAGTTGTAAAAGTGTCCTTTGTGTGGTTTCAAAATCAGGAGAAGGTGGCAGAGCTTTGCCTCTTAGCAATAGCGCATTTCACTGAAAGAGTGGAAGTGACCATTTCTGGACAAGGAGGAAAATAGTGGGTTTGAAATTAAGGAAACAAGAATGTGCTTTAAGCATTAAGACATGTAAAAACACTTTTCACACCCCTTGTCATAAATCCGTGCAATGCAATTAATAGGACAAGAAAAACGATACTCTTCTGGCAATACTTAATGTATAAGACATTAAATCTTCTATTTTAAAATCTTTTAATCTTAAATGGAAATTACCAAGGTGAATCTTAGAATTAACTGTATACGTGTTTAATCTTACTTGTTGAATCTCTTTAAATTACTTGAAAAAATAAGGTTTTCAATTTTAAAGGAATACAGTTGGCTCTCCTTAAAGTCATGTATATCAGCCTTTGATTGATTTCTGATCCTGGGCTCCAAGTTTGAAGAATGAATTAATATTTATGGTGCCTTTATCTTGCTAGAATATGCCAGACTTCAAAGTGCCATGCTGTGATTGTTTTGCAAAAATGCAAGGCACTAGTCTGAAGGGGAAATATTCCTACCCAGAAAATCAGAGACCTTTGTAGCAAGTTCTGCTATTTATTTATTTATTTATTTTTTAACAAAGAGATTGGTATGGTTGATGAGCATGAAGGTTTATCAAGCAGTCTACTGATTTTAATTGACATGGTTTCTTTACCGGTGGTGATCTTATTCAAAACATGTCTTAACACCTTCTGGAATCAATTAAATATTACTTTGCAAATGGTATGGTGTTTCAAGAGATATGTAAACACCATGCTCCTCCTAAGGGGAAAAGGTCACAGAAAAGTCAGCTTTAAAATTAGGGTTGGTCATGTAATGCTCATGAAAGAAATATGGTCTTTTATACTGGAAAAATAGAGGGTATCCTGGTTCCTATTCTGGGACTGAAGCAATATAATTTTTGTCAGGGAATCACAACACATGGTCAATTTTTAATACATGTGTTTATTTTAAGAAAAGTAATATTCAGTCAAATGAGATACAGTGTGGTTTTGTCAGTCAGGACTCTGCTGTGGTCTCCACTTGACTGTATTTATTTCTGTCTGTGATTGGGGTTTGTTTTTCCAGTTAATTTGCCTTCCCGTAGTAGGGAGGACTGTATTTACTAGGGCTTATCATGCCTAATCTAACATGAACACCTGCTGAGAAGCTGTAATACAATGTCAACTGTGGCGGTGAGATAAGGACCTGATTTGTTTTCACTTGACACTGTTTCATATTTACTGTATTTCTTTAAAAAACATTTTGGATATTCTGGGTTAGGTATGCGTATTTGTTTAAGCTGTCCCATCAATCACCACTGTTTTACTTCCATATGTCCCTACATGAATCTCTTGATAATCTTTTGTGTAAGATGGGATCTGCCTCTTTCCAGACTTCCTACATACATAGGCTTCTTTAATTTTGAGACTTCTTTCACTTCACTGTTCTTTGTTCTTTGGGTAACTCAGTACTTTGTGGCTTAGACAGAGCTTCATAGAGAGACTTGTTCGTGTTGTAAGAGGAGTAAGAAACATTCATTTAGGAAGTGTACTACTTCTATGACTTAATCAGTAGAGTGAATGGAAAAGAAATGCTGAATGTGTATTATTATAGTCATACCTGCTATACTGTTTGCAAATGGCAAATTAACACATAAATACATCACTCATTTTTATGCTTTCATATAATTTCTTCTCTATATGCAGAGATCAGATCCAAATACGCAGGTGAAAAGGTAAGATTTAAAAGAACTACACCCATATAACATCACAAATATATTTCTTGCACATGCATGTGTTCCTGTATAGTTTCATGCATGAATAATTTGTGTACATTCAAATAAAGGACGGAATGTTTCCCACATTTGGCTTTGAGAGGCCAAATGGTATGTGTGAAAGCTGGACAAAAATAAAGATTCAATATTGGCCTCACATCTGAGGAAGCTGTAGAGCATGTTTTTCTCCAAAGTCCTTTTTAAGTTTATGTTTAGTAAATTATCTTCAGATCTTCCTATCCAGTGCCATTCTAGCATAGAAGGAGGATCTTCAGATTACTAAGTACTGACCAGCAAACTAAGACAAGCACATGGTGCATCTTAATGTAAGTGCCACTTTTGGACAGGGGTGTGCTAGGGAGCGTGATCCTCATCTGCTAAGATGCAGAAGCCACACGAATAGGTTGAATATTGCTTTCCTTGTGCATGACTCTTCCCTTTATGTAGAAGTGAAGAGGCAGGGGAGCAGGAGGAGCAGGTCTGGTGTAAACCCAGGTCCTGCTTCCGGGTAGGGACAAGAATCAGTTGGGCAGAAGGTCAGAGCAGAGCTCCTGAATCTGTTGGTGAAGATGTACTCCATGGAGATGATTTAGCTGAAGATTTAGATTGACTGCCTGACTTAAATCCATAGGACTCTTCTGTGTATTAGGAAGAAAGCACTATATAAATGGTTTTATCATGTGACTTTCACAGGTGCTTTTCCATTTTTGCATGTGATTGCATATCCACTGCTTGTTCCAGCAACAGCATTCATGTGTTCAGTTATAGAAGGAAATGTGTAGTGCATCATGCTAGAGAAAATCTGGGTGACTGCGTAATTAATGACTTCTTCCCACTTGAGTTTAGAGTCAAAGTTATACAAGCAACTTTATCATCAAAAGTTTCAGGTCTGGGTATTTACATTTTACAAGTATATTTACATTACAGATTTTGTGTTCTTGGTGGCCTCTCAAATGGGATTGCACTTATCAACTGTCAAAATGCTAAGAATTAAAGAGAAGGATGCCTTTTTTTCTTTTTTTTTAATTTAGGCTGGTCCGTCCAGGTCAGAATTCTGGGAATGCTCCAAAAAATAGCAGTTACTTTGTTACATTTCTGTATATGTGTGGAAATCTGCAATTGTTGCAGTTGACTTTTTTTTTTGTTTTGTTCTTGTTTTGTTTGGCTTTGTTAATGGTGAACTGCAAATGAAGTTATTAAAGACCCACCCACTTAATTACAATCTGTATAAACATGGATCTTGGGAAGGCCAGAGCGCCTTTATTTGTAACCTGAAAAATTTTCAGTCTCTGAACAGTGTCGTCAGTATCTTCTTTCCACTTCTGCTTCAGATTATTTGGGTCTATTGGGGTCTGCTCCATTAAGATAATTTAAAATGGGGCTTTGAGCAGCCTAGTCTCGTGGAAGGTGTCCCAGCCTGTGGCAGCAGGGTTGGAACTAGATGATCTTTAAGGGTCCTTCCAACCCAAACCATTCTGTGATTCTATGATCTGAAAACGCTTCATAGTTCTCTGGCTAATGACAGCACTAGGTGAGTTGTCGTCGCCTATTCCCCCGTCCTCAGTTTCCCTGTTGGGTTTAACAGCTTATATGAATGGGGGCTCAGGTATTTTTGTGAAAATGCATTCACCCATAACCTTTTAAAACGGGGTTAATTTCTTTAGGATAATGTAACTCCGGGTTGCAAACAGCCTTCAGGAGCAAGGCACAGACTCCAGAGAAAATGCAGCTAATTTTAATTGATTTGGGGGCTCTCAGCAAAAAGCTTTTGCAAGGCTTTCTTGCCCATAATGAGTAGGTAAACGCCCAAACTTTGCCTCATAGCATTGCTAAAATAAATGGTAACTAGCTGCAGACATGTGCTGTGGTTATTCAGACAAAAAAAAAATTCCTTTTAACCAAGGAAAAGGGAGAAAAGAGGTCACTGGGAGCCATCACCAAACCTGTAAAATTTATCTCTAAAATAAAGAGAAAGGTGTGAATTACATCTGTGATTTCATTGAATAAATTACAGTAAGAGAAAAAATAACATATTCAGTTGTTTGGGTTTTTTTTCTGCTCAGATGCTTCTGGCATTCTCAAAGCTTGTTATTCAGGTTTTTTTTTGGGGGGGGGTTGGATTTTCCAAGTGCGAAAGATGTCCTATGCTGTCTGTAGCTGAGTTATAACTCCTTGTTTGCTTCTTGTCTGGGTCTTCAGTTACATTTTTAAAGTTTCTTTCTCATAGTTATTTGTGCTGTAAGATTGATTTGTATTGATTGATAGCTATTCCATGTGTGGAGTGTCAGTGGCAATATGGCATGCGGACAGAACTGCTTTTACATGGAATCAGACTGCAAAATGCACTAGTGTGTGTTCAGCCTACCTCAGGTATACCGGATGTTTAAAAAAACAAGCCATGCTTTGCCTCTACAGCTAGGGAAATTACTAACTTGTCAAAAATTGTGGACAGTATATGGAGGTAGTCTGAATAGATTGTCCTTTATTTCCATTTATTTCAGATTTTAGAGCCATAGCAGACTCTTCTGCCAAGTTTTTATAGATTTGAGCAGGAAGGAGGGGGAGGAACCTTTCTTCCAATCGGTTCTTCAGTCAGTTCTTTAGCCTTTAAATGAACTAGTTCTTGAACTGGACCAAACTGAAGAAAATGCTCTTCAGTATCAGCAAAATAGTTCGTGATTGAGCAAACCACTTTGCTGGTTTACCACTTTGATGCATCCTACAGGTGCTTAATCAGTTTGTGCTCCAGTTGCGTGGTTTAACTTTCTTGTAAACTTCCTCAGCAGATGTGTACTGTTTGAATTTAATATCAATTGTTTTAATACAAGGAGAAAACTGAAGATCATAGTACAGAAGATTTTCACATTCTGAAAGCTTGTTGTTTATTTTTTTAGGCTAAAAATGTCATACACTGTAGCTGAGTTATAACCACTTGTCTGCTTGTCTAAATAGTTTTGTTTAGAAATAAAATAACTAAAGAGCATAGTTATTCATCTTGTCGGTCACTTTTTACATGTCTGTTGTTCAGAATCCCTGGATGCAAACCATACCTGGCCTTCATTATTTCTGGTCTTTCTCATCTTCAGCTATCAACAGTATATTTCAGGAAAGAGTAAGTATGGGTGTTATTTTGCTAACGTCCTTCCACTATAAAGATGGACTTCAAAAGATGTACAGAAATCATATAGCTTTTGTGTTATTTTCCTTAGTTTTGTATTGTCCCTTCTTGTACCTGTTTTACTTTCTTTTATTCCAAAATGTCTCTTCCAGTATGTGACTAGAAGCACTCCAAACTTAAGATGTGATCTTAGAGCAAATGAACCACAACTGTGCTCATACCCAAGCCACCTGTGAAGTAAGATGGGTGGGAAATGAAATCCTGATGTGCTGCTTCCTGGGGACTAGTTGTGTGAGCGTGGGTGCCCTGGATGCTCAGAGTGTACTGTGTCCCCTAAGTCCTTCTGAGACAGCCAGCATTGGGCTGAGGAGGGCATTGCTCTCTTTCATGTCCCAGAAATAAAGAAGGAACAGTGAATCTTGGTGCTGGAAAGTCTAGATACAACATTTGTCTAGACATCCCATAAGACCACAGCCTGTGTGCTCAGGAGAATGAAAGTCAATGAGCTCGTCATTCCTGTGTTCACTCAGCAAGAGGTCACAGTTGTCTGTATATGCAACAACTGGAAATGAAGGAAAAAATTTCTCTTGTTGTTTTTGGACTGATACTGAAAAATGAAAGAAGGCTTTTCTTTGTTTTAAGTGAGAGCTTTGCACAGTCTGCTTTTGGCTACTAAGGAAAGAGTACTCCTTTTAGTATTTCACTTTTCTAAATAATAAGCGTACTTGAATGATGTGTTTAGCATAGTAGCCTTTCTGAGTCGGGAGTATGGTCATCTCTTGGCTTATTTTCCCATGTAGTTTGGTCCCCAGTTTGGCTAGAGCAGCACATTTTCACAGTATGTGTACAGAGTTATGTATTTATTTTTGTCATAATTTTTCTTTTGCTGTCATTTGAGACTACAATTTTATATTCTTTCCTTCCATTCTCCCCTGCCCCTACAGTGGTTTTGATATCTGTCAAAGATGCTCTATGGCTGTTTGCAGGTATTTACCTTTTTCACAACTCTTGTTCAGTATGGTTTATATTTTCTTCCAGATTGTTGTGTTATGCTTTCAGGTCATTAATCTCTACATTCCCTTCCCAGGGAGGCCGTGGCAAATCAGACCTCGGAGGTCTCCTGGAATTTTCTTTAGCAGAGTCCAAGGTCATGAGGCTGAATGCCTTGTTTGAATATTCATCCAGCAAGACCTTTGGATATGCAGCAACTGAACTCAGCTGAGCACTGCTGCTTGCAGCAGTCATGTACAGCTTTGTTTATTTAACCCAGGCTGTACTTTAAAGAGGTTTTGGTTACAGGCATATTTGGAATCCTATATAGATCGAGGAAGCACTGACGTCCTTACATTATGTTGGAGTATCTTTGTTGCTACTGAACAAAAAGTGAGGCTCTTTTCTTTTCACGTAGTTACATAATTAATGAGTTATTCTAAGGGCTTTTAAATCTTATCATTTGGGGAGAGTTTGAGTGAAGTTACACAAGGTCAGCATTTCAGAAAAAGTGAAACTACATTTTATAGCTGAGGGAATAACATGCATTACCAGTTCTGGTAGAATTTAAGTGTAGATAAAAATGTCTGCAGTTCTTCTGATTTCAGGAGGAGCTTCCTCCCAGATTTGCTGGGATAAAGACTGTTTTCCAGGTTCTGCCATTAGACAACTCTAGGACTTGCCAGTGTGTGAACTTTGCCAAACTGCAGACAAGTGATTTTGATAGCAGTGCAGGCAGTTTCCCTAGGGCTATTTTGATCCTTGTGACAGAAAGGAAAATGGTAAAAATCACATGTGTTTCCACTTAAATTTCTTCTGGGATGACATGAGCAGTTATAAAGCTAGTTCACAAATATTCACGGGGAAAAAGAAATAGAAACAATAACAAACTGCAGTAGAGAGCTGGAGGCACAGGGTTAGGATAGCTTCATCCTAAGCTCAGCGTCTGAGCAGACCCTGGTGTGGAAAGTGGGGACATCTAGCAGGAGTTAGGGAGGTGGATTTTGGATTTCCCCAGGGGGATTTATTGTAGGGTATATTGGGAATGGTCATTCTACCTTTCATATGTATTAAAAGATTGTTTCTTTAAAACTATACATAAATGGAAGAAATCTGTCAGACCTGCAGTGTTTATCACTTCATTCTCTCAGAGGCATTTAAGAATGAGGTCCTTAGAGCAGGCTTGGTGAATACCTATAGGTCTGTGGGGTGTAGCGTCTTTGTGTGTAAAGCTGGGATGTTTTGTCATGCCAGAGAAAGAAATAGGGGTTTTGCAGCTCACGTGTGATCACGTTGTCTTTCCAGCTTGCCAGGATGGAGAAGCCCTCATCCCAGCTGATCATGGGCTGCTCGAACTGGTGTGGCAGTGCTTCAAGCAGCCAGCAAAGCTGCTTTTGAGACCCACGTTTGTTAAGTCTCAGTTGGCCAAGTTAGCTTCCAGTTCTGTTCTCTTTTAACACAGCTATTTCTGCCAGAATACGCCAGGTAGCAGCCACACCAGCAGTCCAGGGCAGGTGTTAATCTCCACTCAAAGGGAGATGACAGGCAGCCAGGGCAGGCCAGGGGCCATAACCTTTGCAGTGCAGTCAGCTGGCATTGCAGAGTGACGCACAGCCAAATACCTCAGCATGGGCGAGGCATTTAATACCCACTGTGCTTTTATTTCTCATTATGTGTACCAAATATGTTATCTTTAAGTTATGAGAAGTTTTTATGCTAGATAGAAAACTCATACTATTGCAGTTCAGTTTGTAATATCCATAAATTCTGCATGTGATATAGTAAGAATAGTTGCAATATAACCATAGGCTCCACTGCAACCATTTGAAACATTTTGAAGGGTTATGGCAAAAAGTACTAAGAAATGCAGTGTTTGGACATCACTGTAAGTGAGTGCACACCCCTCAAGAAGCTCTATGTTAGTCAGGCCATGTGCCATACAGTCAGTCATTCTGGCTCTGGCTGTGGCTGTGGCTAATGTTCAGTGCTGTAGAAGATGAAAAATTCATAATGCAAGTGTGTGTGCCCGTGTGAATACGATTACAGAAAGAATTAATACGCAGTAACTTCAAAGAGCACTCTTCACCAAGCAGAAAATCACAGTTTAGCCCATGGAGTGTTTTGACCCAAGATGTTTGTCCGTGTTGCCTTACAGGGCACAGTTTGTTTTCTTCAGTGTACACAAGTGTAAATGATGCAACCCCAATTTCAGATACTCAGCTAGCCATGACACACAGCCCTGAGAAACGCTTATTATTCTTTGGCTTCACTCTTTTTTTTACTTCTTATTTATTCAAACAGATTACATTCCCATTTGGATAGGATTAGCTGTGGTTTGAAAGTATTGCTGTGGTTTATCCTGTGAACATGAGTGTAGTATTCAGCTGAGCGACGTCTGTTTCATGACCTGAAACATCTCGGATAGAGCAGACAAGACTGTCAGCATTTGTATCTAACTAGATTTCCTGTTGTATAAAGACATGAGGCACATTTGGGGACTTCTTATGAACTTTGCCATGGGGAGAACTCAGAATTTGAGGTTGTCTTCACAGCTTTTCTAGGAAACAGATGCATTTTTTTTCCTCCCTTGCTGCTGAGCTTCTGATTAGCATTAATGGATGTATCCAGACCAGGCTAAAATAGTAAGTGCTCAACGTTTTGCTGTAATGGGGCACATGAGAGCATCGTGTGGCATGACTTGCATGCGTGCACATGTCCCCAGCCCATGCCACTGCTTATATGGCCCAATGAGGCCCATATACATCTGTTTTTTCAATAGTCAGTAAGGTGACTTTGCCCTCAAGCAATTTAACTTTGCTTTTTTAGGATTAAAAATAACTAGGTATGTGCAAATGGATGTGATTTATAGTTAATGCTTTTTTTTTTGCCATTTGGTGTGGCAAATCCCAGTTTTCTGAAAGAGGCAGGATTATGAAGTTTGGCTTCCAAATTTATTTTTCAAAATGTGAAACAAGGCATTTCAGCCTCTGTGAATAGCTGTGTTACTGCTAAGGACGTGAGGTAATTTTCCTAATTTCATTTAAGAGTTTTATTTTGGATACAAGTAATTTTGTTAGTGTTGGAAACCCATGCACAGTAACATAACTCTGATGTTAAAGAACTGAAACTCTAATTGACTGGCCTTATGTTTCTAAAGGCAGAGTGCAGCATAAATAGGAAGACACAAGCCATACATGGTGAAAAGCTTACTTTTGGATTTTAAGCTCCTGAGCTAGACTACTGAAAATTCGTACTGGGAACCAACCTCAGCATGAGTGCATGCCATTATTGTAGCAGGAAACACATGGGGGTTTATCCTCTGTAGTGAGGTATTGTGAAAACATGGTGTAACTGCTTTATGCTATGTATGTGAGATTTTTTAGCACAAATTAAAATGTTCCTTGATTCAAATTGAAGTAAAATCTGGTTATATTCAAATTGACAGCGTTAAAAAATAGTGTGCAAATTAGACTAAGCTCAATAGCAATCTCTTCCCCTCTCTTTCACCTCTGGGAAGCACCGTTCCACCTCCCAAAGAAGACTTGTGCCCATCTCAGACCATGTCATTGCTAAGGAAGACTTGCAGTACATGCACTACTGTTCTTCTGGGCTGGATATCATGTGGTGCAGGTTTGTGTCATTAGGCAGGGGCTGGACCCTCTTTCTCACATTTGTTTAAGTGGCTTTAATAGAGGACACCAGAGAACTCTTACCTTCAGATAAGCATGACTTGTAGGGGAAATGTCTGGGGAAAGAACTTTCTATCTTTCTTCCGAAGCACTGACTCAGGAAGAAAAGGAGTTCTTGTTGCCACTTCTGTTTTGTGAAGCAGCAGCCAAAGATAAAACAAGGGGACAGGTTGTAAACCTGGATTGCAGGTGTGCATCTTCAGTCACATAAACTCAGGTAAACCTCAGTTCTTTTGCTAACTCTGTCTCCCTAACTTACGTTTTTAAGTTATGGCTGAGACTTCATTCCATAATACCTGAATATCTACAGCCTCACATGTGAGATGTCTGTACTTGTTTACAGTGCTTTATACTGTGCATTAGTAAAAGGGCTACCTCTAGTAATCCGTTATACTTTTGATGTTCCAATTCAGTCTATATCTCATCTAAGAGTGATTCTCACAAGAAGAAACTTGTGGCTGGTGTTGAATACCACAACCAGCGCAGAATTCAGCAGCAGGAACGTGAAAATGTTGGTATGGTGTCTCCTCTTTGCATTCCCATGCAGTTTGGCCTTTCTGCCATAGCAGGATATTCTTTGCTGTCTTCAGAATTATGCTTGTGACAAAGACTGTTTTGACCTGCTTTATCCCATCAAGTCCTGGAGTGCCTGCTCTATAGATGAAAGGCAGGTTGGATGGTCCTCTGGACATGACGTGAAGATCTCTGTAGTCAGGGAAAGTCTTCAGTGAGCTTTGTGTCAAACCTTTTCTCATGAGCTGGACCTACACCAAAGAGCCCCCATTCCCACAAGAAATTAGCAAATTCTCAAAACTCTGTGTTCACAGCTGACTTTAGCTCCTGTAGTATAGCTTATCTCATCCACGGTAAACACTGAGAACCAAAGCGTACTACTTTTTCAGGATGAACCTAACAGAGGAGAATTTGTTCTTTTTTCTATTTTGAGGCTTCCTATTTTTATATTGCAATGAAAAGCAGTACCTAGTACTTCACAGTGAACCTCTGATTTCTAAATGCTGTTCACTCTCAGGGTCCAGGGGCTGGAAAATTTTTATTCATTTTGATTTTTCCTAGACTTTTCCAGTCCCTTTGAGGCAGTGAATTAATTTTCCCTGTATTTTCTTGCCTATAATATGTCCTCATTGCACTCCACAGCTGAAATGGTTTCTCAGAGGGCAGGAAACAGTTTTCCCAAATGTGTATTTGTAGTATTTTCTTGATAAGGGTGGACTCTTGAACGTTTCCTAGTTACCTATATATAGATTTAAAGAAAACCCTCGAGTTAGTTCAATTTCTTGTTTTATCTATGCAATTCTTTAGCAGCATTCAGATATATACAATCAAGATGGTAAAACTGTTTTTTACAAGAAGCCAACATCAAAAGAAGGGTGATTCTTTGGTAACTTTTTGAGATACTAAAAAAGGGGTCTGTAAGCATTTTAGCAGCACAAAGTAAGCCAGTGCCTTTTCACATTGCAAGTTGCTGTGTGAAGACATGTAAAGCCTCCTGTAGTCATTAGGATTCCTCATCTGGATTCAGGGGTATCATGCAGAGCCACAAAAACCCTTTTATGATTAAGGCTGCTATCTGGTGATACAGTATTCAGAAGAACTGTTTGATGCTTTCCAGCAACACTTTACATTTTAATCTATACCAATTATTTTTAAAAATACATTTTGAATGTCTGGTAGCATTTCAAGAGAGTGCACAGGGTGAGTGGGTGCAGCATCTGACAGCCAAATATAGGTGAGGCTGCTGCAGCTCTGTGTCCCCAGGTACAGCATCTATCCGCAATGGATATATATGCTCATTATATATATGTGTGTCTGTGTGCGTGCATATACATGGTTATATACACACATGGATCGACACAGACAGAGGACTCGCAGCAGTCACACAATTATGAGTGGCATAGGTAGCTTAATCTTGTTTCTCCTCTCTGGCTAAGATGAAAGTCAAATACAGACATCTATATAGCACATCTGAAAAGGCGTATATACAACATAGGTATGTGCATACGTGCTTGCAGCCCCTGAGCTCACTGCAGCTGCAGGTACCCCAACCACATGGACTTCTCTGCCCACAGTCCAGCTCCGGCTGCTGCACTCAGAACCCTACACACACAAGTGCAGGCAACATAGGCTACCCACAGGGATGATCCCCTCCTGTGATGGTTTGGGGAGTGGTGAATGGGCCCCCCTTGTGTCTGTGGTAATCAGTTGTTAATGAGCCACCCTAACAAGGAAGCTCTGTGCTGAGCTTCATGTCTTGACCGACATGCTCCTATCTTGGTCCAGAGGAGGGCCACAAGGATGATCAGGGGACTGGAGCACCTCCCATATGAAGACAGGCTGAGAAAGCTGGGGCTGTTCAGCCTGGAGAAGAGAAGGCTGCGTGGAGATCTCATAGCAGCCTTCCAGTATCTGAAGGGGGCCTGTAAGGACGCTGGGGAGGGACTATTCACTAGGGGCTGTAGTGATAGGACAAGGGGTAATGGGTTAAAACTTAAACAGGGGAAATTTGGGTTAGATATAAAGAAGAAGTTCTTTACTGTGAGGGTGATAAGGCACTGGAACAGGGTGCCCAAAGAAGTGGTAAATGCTCCATCCCTGGCGGTGTTCAAGGCCAGGTTGGACAGGGCCTTGATCAACTTGATTTAGTGGGAAGTGTCACTGCCCATGGCAGGCAGGTTGAAACTTAAAATCCTCTCCAACCCAAACCATTCTATAATTCTATTTCCAAACTGGTGGGATAGGCACCAAACCAATTATACACGGGTGAAGTGGCACCTAAAGTTTAGGTGTACAGTGTGTTAATTTCCATGAAGACCCTGTTGAATATTTGTTAGAACACTGTTTATTTTTTTGTTTTGTTTTTTTTTTTTCTGGAAAGCTGAGGAAGATGGGATGTCTTAATTATCAAATTCTGGGATTTTTTCATGCTGTCCTCACACTGCTCAGGTGGACTTCTCTGTAGAGGCATATAGTTTATGTAAAGCTATAGCCAAAGCCTAGTACCCCTGTGGCAGATTGCTGGGAGGCTTTCAGGAAGGCTTTGAGCTCTTCAGTGGAAAACAAAGAGAGCGATGGGTTTTCCCTGGAAAGATGACTCGGTACCCTGGAAAGAAGGAGGTGTGTGTCATATTACACTGAGTCAGCTTTATCACACAGAAGATTTAACGATAAAAGCATGTTTACTCAAAACAGATTTACTGGAATGGAATGAAGTCACTAAAAAAGTTAAAATCACAAAACCATATTACTAAGGATGCACTTTAAGCAAATTCTTTTTTCCCGTTTCAACATTTTAGGCAGCTTTACAATCTAATTAGCTCTTTTGCATCCTGCTCTGTAAGCTAGTTAGAATTATGTGACTAATTATAGGGGTCTGCCATCTGAGTTCCCTGTGGTGGGCCATGAGGTAGCATGCGATGGTGCTAGACCAAAGTCATTCACACCTACCATCTCACTGCCATGCCTTGATGAGATTTCTACATATCACTGCTTTAAGTGGGCATTAAGCTACTCTCATCAGGTTTTGGTACTCTTAATGCAGCCTGTGGCTGAAAAGTTTTATTTCATGAGAAATAACAATAATAGACTTCCCCCCCAACCCCCATATTGATTGTACTTACTATATGCTTTGCAGAGAAGCTACCCCAGATCTATAAACACATGGAAAGAGGAACAGAATGCCTATGCACTGTGATCTTTTGCTATGTAATAGATTAAAGGTAACGTCTCCTAGGGTCCTACCAGAGTGTGGTTTTTTACTGACTTTGTTTTATTTTGCTGCACTGGAAGTGGTCTTTTATGGAATGAAAATATTGACAAGGGAAAGCTTAAAGAAAAGGAAATATGCTTATTAGAAATTTTGAGCTTAGGATCCGGTTTTAGAACTTGAAGCGTTTAACATTTGGTTCAAATTAAAGCACAAGCCCCTAGGCTGAATCTCTGACTAAAACTGAATGAGAGGATAAAAGATAGGCTGACCTTTTCATATGAAAATACATGATTTTTTTTTCATTTAGGGGGAAATTAGAAGGGCCTTCTGTCCAAAATAGAGTGAAGTTAGTTGATCCAAGGTGATCTTTTCAGTTCCTTGCACTAGTTTGTTGTGCTGTAGGATGAAATAGCTCTGAGCCAGAACTGTGGAGATTACATCATGAGAAAGGACTATTGGTTCATGCTTAGTAAGATTGTCCTGAGCTGCAAGCCATTAAGCTACTTGTATTTCAGAAATCAGCATTTAGACTGAAACAGTAAGCCAGTCTCAAAATTAGAACAGTTTTCATTCCATAACGATGGAAGTGCTCGCAGATGTGTGAAATACCAACCACCTGTTGCACTGACATTAACTGTTGTCTGTTGTCCTCACATTTGATGTACCTAAATACTTTCTGCAGCCTAGATGTGTGAACCTGTGATTGTAAATATTGAAGGTTGGTTGAGTTGTGATATCTGTGGATGTTCATGGTCTTGATCCATGGAAATAAAATAATCCAAGTAGTTTGTTCCACCTGCTGGCTTTTGCTGTAGGTGTTGGCTGTGCACTGACACCAGAATTGCTGTTAGAGAGGGGAGAATTAGTCTCTTGGCTTTGGTGCTTGCTTGACTGACTTTTCTCAACCATTCTTTTTCTTGTCTTTGAGAACTGTCTTTTATGAACCTCAGCTGAACTTAAAGCTCTGGTGTCCTTGGTGGGACTCTCAAGCCTGTTCAGCTTTCCTTTTAAAATGCAAGGAGGCTTCCCTGTGACTACTGTGTTGGTAGCATTTTTTAAAAACCTGTAAGGATTTATTTATTTCTTACTGTAGAAAACACTGGATTGAAATGAAGGCACAGGAACTTGGCCTTTTTTAAAGGCCAAATACTGATTTTTTTACCCTATTGATAAATGGGCTTTGGCAGTTACTAATCAATATTTACTACCTTTTGAATATTTGTGGGATGCTTCACTAGATGCAGAACAATTAATTGTTTCTAGCATTGGTACTTGCTTAATCATTTTTGATGGCAGCTGGAGAGGAATATGAATGTTCTCCTGGGTAATGATTAAGCTTCACAGACCTATCAAATCTGGTAAGACTCCAAAAATGTGTAAAAACTCTGTTTCATAAATTAAGATGAGAAACTATAATTAGGTGTTGTTTGTAGTTCAAGAATGATGTCATATTTGGCATAATGCTACAGAAAAACTCCTAGCTCATGGCTCAGTTCTGTTCTTTCTCAAGTCAGTGTCTTCAGTGTCTGCTCTTGAGGCTGCCTGTCTCTCTTAAAGAGGAATGGTTCATGTGATACCAGCTTTTTAGAGGCTGATTCAGTGTTATCACCCTCATGGGAAGAGAGGCAGGAGGCGCTGCTTGGAACTGGTCATGACTGCATGATTTCCAGCCACCTTATCCTTATATAAAACTGATTAAGCAGCTTTAACTTTTTATGCTGGCATAAAATCCTCTAAGGCCATTCCAGCTTGACAGCCCTGGGCTTCATGGGAGAGGCACACAGAACTTGCTCCAGCATTTTTTGATGCCTTTTCCCACCCTTCTATTTGTACTAACTGTAGTAATTTGGGGTTAAAAAAAGGCTTGAGGAAGAATAATATCACAACAAAAACATATGTTTGGAACTCTAAAGCATCACAGGAAACAATGTTCTTCCAGCTTACATGAAGCTGCAGTATGTTAGCAGTCCTTTTGTATCATCTTTTCCAGTCTTGCCTTTTCACACAATTAAGCATGGGAGCTGCTGAATTTTGGAGCGACTGCATTAACTAAAAGTCACTATAATTGTGGAGGAATAATTTGATCTGTAGTAAGTCTCTTTTCAGTTACCTGAAGTTTTTCTGAATATTTATTTGGATAAAGCTTGAAAGCCTCCTCTATATTGTGACTATTTAAATTTTATTTGCTTTTGCTATAATCAGATACAAGCAAATCTGTTCATTGGAAAGGCAAGTATAAGGAAAGAGGAATTTTGTTCTTCATACAGGTAAAGAAACATCCTTTCAAACCAGACATGTCATCAGGTCATGAGGACAATCTTACTAATTTTGTTGTTTCCCTGTTTCGGGGTTCTTTGGCCAAGTATGCGTAAGTGCTTAACAAGAATACTGCAGGGTTTGTAGTTAAAGGTAAAACACATCATTGTCATGACTTTTTTTTTTAATGTTCTGTTTACTACCTGAAGCAGCCTCCCTACCTTTCGTTCACAGAAATGTTTTACTTTTGCAAATGTGGTGTTTTATTCACTTACAAGGTTGAAAAGGATGCAGTAGCTCGAAGGGCAGAACAGGCTATATATGCTATTGGAGTAGTAGCAGATTTAAAGCCTGGTAACTTGTGCTTTAATAGGACTGTACAAGAAAAGCTCATAATACTAGAAAATAAGTACTTCCCCATTCCCAAAGGAGTTGTACAGCATATGTATAGACTGATGTATGCTGAGAGAAGGCATTTCACACCATTATTGTATGAGGCACAGCAGGAGAAATATTAAAGTAGATACAGAAGAGATAAATAGAAAGTTAGATATTACAGAGGTGGAATTTATATTTACAGGCATTCACTCTCTACATTAAAGGTAGATTTAGTGAATGAAGATGCATAGCTTTATAGGCAAGTGAACAGAAAAGGCAGCCCAATGAATTGCCCTGTTGCCTTCATTAGGGCAGTGAGGAGCCAGGATATTGTCAATACATAGACAATATGGCTGATATTGTATCTCAACCTGAGATGGCTCTTGCAGTACCAGCTGGGTTGTCCCTTGTGTGCTTTGTGGCATTCCCAGGCAGAGGAGCACTGTGTCAAGAACTTGGACCAACCTTTTGGGCTGCACAGGTTATGTGTGGACCTTTGTCTTACCGGTGCCCACTGCAGATTGAATATTCTGGCTAGAGATCTGACTAAAGAGATAAATACAAACCTTCCCTGAACAGTATGCTTTACAGAACACACTTGACAGCCTAGTTTTATGGAAGGCTTTTACTGACATTCACTTAAGAAGCAGCATCATTCCTTTGTGGTTTTGCAACTCCTATGTAATGACATGATGTTGGACTAGTCTGCTTAAAGCCTTTAGACCATAATGGCAGAGTATGTGTTGTGTGTGTGATGTTTTTCTATGGGTTTGTCAAAACTCTTAACAGGTGTTCTTACCCCTTTTCTAGAAATCATTACTGTATTGTAGTATGCCATAAATAGTGGAAGTGAAACAAATGTTCATCTCCTGAGTGCCTGTAAATGTTCTGCCTCAAATATTCAGCTTAGCCTGGCAAATAGTCCTTATGTGACTTTTCTCTCTTGCTATACGTTCTATTTCTTTTCACTTAAGAGTGTAGCACTTGGTTAACTCTTTCTGTGAAATCTAATCTAATTTTAAAATGTCCAGTTTTCAGAGCTATGCAGAAAGTAACAGCACATGAAGTCCTACTCCACCTCTCAGCATCTGTAGCTCTGCCCTGGATGGTAATCATCGTGTAGTGTTGGAAGGAATGCACCAAGACAGCTAACAAATGTCACCACTTCGTATGCACAAATGTATTTTATAAATAAATAAGCAGATTTAAAAAGTACACTAGTTGTTACTTTAAAAAAACAACTTTCCTCATAAAAAACTTTTGAAGCTAAACAGGAGGGGAGGTGAGAAATGTTCTTTGTAGAATTGTGCTCACACTAACGTTATGGTATTTAATGATAGCTGTCCAAATATAACAGGTGGTTTTCTGTCTGTAAATGATCTTAGTTTCTAAATAGTGTAGATACTTCAGTGGAGAAAGAGAAATATGAAAACTGTAATGTAAATATTTGAAATCTCAAAACCATGTTGCTCTTGCTATCTAATATAATATTACATATATATGTATATATACAGTTCTGAATGTGCTGTCAGGTGCTGTAGGCTAATGTTTCCTGAGACTTTGTGACAGACTAGCTGGCAGCTGTCTGAGCCTGCTCAGTGCTCTGCTTCACATCCTTCCAGATCAGAAGGCACTGGGATTTATTTTCCTCTACCTTCCCCAGGTGCTAAGGCAACAAAGAAAGGACAGACAGCAATGCTGAAGGACACTTGTGCACCAAAATTCCTGCAGTAGCTAATGAATCTGCTGGGGATTGATCACATTCCTTACTATTAAATAAATCCAGAAATTTATAGTGGAAGTTCAGAAATCATTTGTTTTATGACCCAGCAGGAATTTTGGTTTGTTGCTCTCCTACCAAATAGACAATAAGGTGATCAAGAAAATGGTTCCTGGACCTCTGCTGACTTTTAATCATATTGCTCTTCACAGTGGCTGGAAGCAGCTGTGTTTGTTACTGACACCTGCTTAGTCCAAAATAATTGTGAAAATCAGTAGCCTACAGGGCATGTTACTGAAGTACAACTCCCCACCACCAGGTTGCATATCTACAGGAGGCATTTTGTGAAATTCAGTGTCTTAACTTCTTCTTAAGCAGCCTTATAAATGAACCCCAAAAATGCCAAGTTGTTACAGGCTGACAAAGCTTTGAATTTTGCCAGCTTCCCAAGAGAATATTATGCCAGAAGTATATCATTCTCCCGTTTCCCTTTCTTTTAAGCTGAAGTGCGGTAGAGGATGCCTAAGACTATTTCATAGTGCTTCAGGCAAATAGTCATATAGTCCAAGTTTCAGTAGTTTATAATAATAATTGAATAAAAAAGATATCTAGAAATGTGATAATTACAGGTTATTTTTCCTCCTGAACTTTGCTTCTTATACATTTGCGATGGTGTATTTGCATAAAGTAGTTTAGAAATGACAGTAGCATCTCCTCACCTTATTCCTGGAGCATTTGTTTCAGGTAGTATCTGCTGGCCTTTGCTAATGAAAGAAGTTTGTGCTGCCCTTGTTCTTTTTGTGCCAGTGCTGTAGAATGAGCGGATATAAACCAGGGAATTTAATTTATGTCTAACACAATGGTGAACTGAAGTTTTTGTAATTTGCCTTAATTTTCACAAGGTTCAGTCTGTTTCCATTTTCTAAAAGCTTGGATAGCAATTCTTTACTGCCATTTCATGGTGTGTATTGTGAAGCAGAAGGGGTCTGTTTTCCTACTCCACTGGCTCCCATGGTATCATTCGCACATCATGAAGAGGAAGGTTGTTGCCTATGAAGGACTATCCAAGTGCCAGAGATGTCCTCACTGGACTACAAACTTTGTAACTGCATCACCTGGAAAGCACTTTTGACTATCTAACTTGGGGTGATTTAACTGAACTTGAGATTTCTTTGGCTAATTGAATACATGATGGCAAAAACCTGTAGTGATTATTGCATGATGGATACCAGGGAAATTTTTTTTTACTTATGTTGGATGAGGGCAGTTGATTTGGTGAAATGCGACCTCCTTTGCCACTCTTCTCTCACCTTGTTTGCTTCATCTGAGCATGTATATAATTGTTACAGTTTTGCTCCTCCACATTTTTCGGCATCGGAACTGGGGTGGCAGGAAATCCAGCTGAGGCACTGTTGTTATTTTTGTTCATCATACAGAGTTTATATTTTAAAAACAAATAAAGCTATTTTTATAAAAGGGCAACAACGCGTGTGAACATAATGTAGAAAAATCACAGAGGAGACATCAAGTCCTTAAATGTTAAATAATCTACTTTACAAAGTAGGAGAGTTTTGCCAATTCCCATCCTATCTGGGACGTTTCTGCAGTGAGACTTCTGAAGACTACGATGAGAGTTTCACAATAGACTGGCAGTAGTCAACAGTCTATATTTCTGCTTTAGTATTTTTCTTTCTTTTTTTTTTTTTTTTCAAATGCAGATACAGAAGAAACTTTCCCTACGTGTTTTTGAGATTAATTTCTTCTCTATTCCAGAACAATGTATTAGACGTTAAGGCAAGAACAGAACATGATGATCCATGCTGACTTCCAGTGAGGCCAACCTTTCCTGTATCTACCCTAGCATTTACTGTCTCAAATAAAACAACTTGTGATTTATTGTTTTTTAAATGACAAATCAAGTGCATTAAAAGCAAATGAACACTTACACTAATTTGTTAGGATACGTTGGCTCCAGATGTCAGATACAAAAACTGTTTGAAAATATTATTTCTTTTTTTCCCTGATCATTTTCATACTAAATAGTAAACATGTTACTGTGGACTGGATGAAACCTTAACTCAATGTTTGATGTATCTTAGTCATAGTAAAAGTAAGAAGGACATTATAAGAACAGCTGAAAGTCTGAGAGCCTCTGCTCCCCAGAATCCTGCCCTTTGACCTGACATAGAGGTTTAACTTTGAGGCAGAAGAGGTGTACCATGTTGTCTGAGAGCCATTCCTGGGATAGGAAGATGGTATGTTAAAAACATGAGTGGTCAAAGGAAGAGCATTAGGAAACCAAGCACAAAATCAGAAGGAATACTAGGAACAAGATTGGCGGAGAAAAATTGCAGCCAAGGAGTTGTTCAGGCTGTGTTGGCAGGATAGGGCTGGAAACCGTTACCAAAGAAACTGTCTTTTCATTGATTGTGTTGGGTAGAAGGGAAAAAGACATCGCATGATTTTTGTAAGATGGTTGGGCTTTATCAGTCAAATGATCAACGCCATCGTGGTTTCCTTTTCTGATACGGTCTGCAAAAGCAGGACTTTTGCTTTATGGTCCAGAAATGCATAAATGCTTATATGTATTATGTGCACATCTATGAGCATACATGTAGTTTACATTTTTGGTACAGCAAATTAACTAGATGGAGTTAGTAGTGAAGGTCAAAATCTAATAAGGTTATCTGCTTCAGCATGAGGTGTTTCATTTCAGTACTAAAATGGTAAAGCAGGGCTAAGCTTGTAAGCCAATACACATGAAAAAATAATGAATACATTTTGTACTGATTGGCTGAGTTCATCTTCCTCAGATTACCTTGGCTCCAAAAATAAAATAACTATTGACCTAGTTCTAAAAATATACAGGATCGGGTAATACCTTAATTCTGATTTCTTTTGTACTGTCCTGGTTGCAGCTGGGATAGAGTTAATTTTCTTCCTAGTAGCTGTGTTTTGGATTTAGTATGACATTAATGTTGATAACACACTGATGTTTTAGTTGTTGCTAAGTAGTGCTTACCCTGGTCAAGGACACTTAAATCTCTCACACTCTGCCAGTGAGGAGGGGCACAAGAAGCCAGGAGGAAGCAGAGAAAGGACACCTGATCCAAACTAGCCAAAGGGGTATTCCATACCACAGCATGTCATGCCGAGTATAGAAAGCCGGGGGGTGTCCAGAAGGGACAGATCACTGCTCAGGTCAGGCTGGGTATCAGTCAGTGGGTAGTGAGCAGCTGTATTGTGCATTACTTGTCTTTCTTGGGATTTATTCTTCTCCCTCTTTTTCACTTTATTGTTCCCCCTCCCCCCCCCCCCTTTTTTTTTTTCATTTCAGTTATTAAACTGACCTTATCTCAACCCACGGGTTTTACCTGTTCCCAATTCTCCTCCCATCCCACCATGAGAGGGGAGGAGGGGATTGAGCGAGTGGCTGTGTGGTACTTAGTTGTCACCTGGGGTTAAACCATGACATGTTCAAACTTTGACATGCTATCACTTGCAGCTGGCAAATTATGTACTGGCAGAGACCAGTGCCATTGTGAAATGATGCAGACCGAAAAAAATCACCTGCTTGTCCTAGGATGAGTGCCATTGTTGTCTGACAGCAGTATCAGGCTGGTCTCCCAGACTCTGAATAAGATGCAGATGTTTCAACTGGGAGAGGAATTTACCTATATAGCATAGGGGATGATGTAGCAAGAGGTGACAGTGTTTTGCATGTGACTTCTTGTGTCCAAGTATAGGACTTTTTTTTTTTTTCCCTTTTCTCTAAAGGCAAGCCCACAATCTGGTAAATATTAGAAGATTGCTCATGTACTGGAAAAGATTCAGCGCAGCTGTTTGTTTTGGCTGATTCCATTTTAAAATTAATATTCCTAACAAAATAATAGAAAAATATATGAGAATATTGCACCTTTGGTTGATATTTATGTTAGAGTGCACTAAGTTCTCATTAACTTTATCATCATCATGATTTACATAGTAGTTGGGCATCTAGTCAAAACGTATGCTTTCAAATAGCTAGTCTTACGCCTGGAATATTTCAGCAATATGTGACATTGGCTTTCTTTATTGCCCTTGCTTTGCTCCTTTTTTTTTTTGCTTGGGGATTAGCTTTGTGAACTGGGTCCAATATTTGAATCCAATTGTTGAATTATTTCTTTCCCAGTTATTGCCCCCAGTCTTTTCTACACAATCTTTTTTGATGCCTATATTGAAACTGGGCTGCAGTTAATCTTCCAGGGTGAACTTACTGAAAAGGAAAATTGAGCAGATTGATGGTTTCCCCTTTTTTAGTCTTTATGTTCTTTTGGATCCCAGCTTGAAAGTGAGAGAGCAAAGGCAAAATATGCATCATTTTATGATAACCATGGTCCTCATAAAATGAAATATTGCACCCTGTAGAGGAGAGGTAGAGGTAATCTCTTGAAGTCCCTAAATGCCTTTGCCCTGCTTTAGCAAGCTGCTACCAGTAGCCAGTTTGTTCTATAGGATATTTGCTAGATGCTTTTTATTCCCTCTGTGAACAATCAATTCCTACACTCCATGGGTGTGAGAAGGTTTATGGGCCCTGCCCTGTCACCTTGCCTTCCCTTTGAACTTGGCTCCTCAGATGAAATCTGGACCTTCTTGTAGACCTCATTCCTTTCATATTTGTTTAATTTCATGCTGAATTGACTGTCTTCCTTCTCTGGGTTTTGCTTTGATGTTTCTCGTAATTCCTTAATTTAGTACATTTTAATGTATCTGTCCATGTTTCTTTCCTGTGTATCTAATGTCAAATAGAGAAGAAAATCCAGGATGATATAAAGAAAAGCTTTATCAGCATTAGCACAGGGACAGTTCTGTTATTTCTGGGCAAAGGCCACAAATGAGTTATTCAAGACATGATAAACGAAGGGGAGACTGTTGTAAGAAACTTCTCTATCATGCATAGCCCACATAAATCACTGTATGGATACAGGAGTACTTCCAAGAATTTTAAATTCTTATTGCGACTAGAATAAATTAAAAATATAAATGTAAGTTTATTCAAACAATCAAATTGATTTAACAAGTTGGTGGTTTTTAGAGTGGTTTAGGTGTGATGGAGTCTTACCAAAGACAGGCTCTGGGAAGTGCTTGACTAGAGAGGATTGCTGCTAAGTCCTCTGAGGACCACATCTCCAACTCCAGTATGGTTTGTGTGTTGTGAAGCCATCAACTCTGGAGTCCTCAGACCTGAGGCAGGAGGTGCTGTAATTAGGACTACCCTGAAGTCAGGGGTTTCTGGCCCTTTTCTCACCTGTCTTCTCATTCCCCACCTTTGTTCTGGCACCCTTACTGCAACCTGATTAAGCATACTGTCACTGCATCTATGGTGGCAGTTTATTTTGCTGAGCAAAAAGGGGAATCAAAGATCATTTGTATTTTTGGCAGAACATTCCTAGGTCAAGGTTGATTTATAACATCTTTTATGAGGGTCCAGTTTGGTCAAGAAAGAAAATAAATGCACTTGAAGCAAGCTGGCAAGACCCACAAAAGTTTGGTGAGCCAGTGCATGTGATTTTTGTCAGCTCTAACAGGGCCTCTTTCATGTTATTCAGCCTGGATCACTGGCATACTTTGCCCCTTTGCTCTAGGGTCCCCTGGGAGCTGTGATCAACCATACATATTGCCTTTGCCTGGAGTGCCTACTCTTTCCAAGACTCAATTATTTAGCTTGATGTAGTTCGAGCCTGAAAAACTTCTCCAGTACCAAAAGGACTACATTTCAGTCCTGCAGAGATGCCAGCAGTCAGACTTGGTGATGAACTCGTTTTTAAGAGAGCAATTACTCTTCCCACTTTTCACCACACTGAGTCTGGTTTGTCCAATGCTTCCAACCATAAAATTTTTTGATGTCTGAAGTGGAAGAAAATAACATATTTTTTTCTCAGATACTGATTCAAAATCAGCAGCTTATTTGAAGCTCACTGGTGATCTGGAATGCTGAGAGAAAATCTGATGGAGGGATTAATTGTAGTTGTGGGGATGGGATATATTTAACCGTAATTGTGACATAAAACTTAAAAGAAAATGAAAAAGCTATACACAGTTCTGATTTCTAATGTCTAATTTTTCACTGCTGATAGTGGGTCTAAGTAATCTGTTGCACTTCAGGAGTAAGATCTTGGGTTTAGAGCACCTAATTATGTACACAGTTCAGTAGCTGTCAAAATGCAAATAAATCTTTAGGAATTAGGGAAAGAATAAAGAACAAACCAAAACCAGCTTTTGAAGCAGTTGCCTGCTCCATCCTTGCCTCCTCTGCTTTGGTTTGCCAGGGAGCAGTCTGCAACCTCAAGCTGGATTCATATTAGGTAAAACTCATGCAGAAAATGCAGTTCAGAAGCACACCTAATGTGGTGAGCTTGAGCTTCTCTCCAGTGTCTCCAGGTACTGGGGACCTGATATTGGGCCAGGCTAGATATTTGGTCTGTTCTGGTTGTGTGAGGGGTATCAGGATCTTAATTTTAATAGAGACATTAATAGAGATACTATTGTAAGAGAGTTACTGAAAAACAAGAGTGGCGCATTGTTTCTCTTTTTGGGTCATCTGAGAACTAAGTACCTTACCAGGAACTATTGTTGCATCCTTTTCTGAATGTAACAAAGAAGAACATCCATTCTGTTGCTAAAACATTTCACATCCTATATTAAGAACAAGCTTATCTCTCTCATGAAAATTAGATTTACTGTTGCTGTTAGTGAAAGACTGAAAATGAGATCCCCCGGCTGAGTTCCTCTGCAACTAAGTCCATCTTTAAAATTCTACCTCTAGCCTTTTCATTTCAGAGAGTGTTTTCTGCTTCCTGGTGATGCTCCATCTTAATTCATTCTATACAACATAACTTGAATATATTATCATAGCTAATTGCCACCTCCTGTATATAAACCACAACATTTTTTTCTTCCACATGTCACAACAGCAACTGAATTCTGGCTACTTGAAATCTGCCAAAGGACAAGCACCAAACTCAGACTCTTTGCATTACTTTCTGGAAGTCCCTATCTCTCTTCACCAACTCCACATGCTACTTAGAATCACATGATTGCAAACTGGCTTGGGTTGGAAGAACCTTCAGAGATTATCTAGTTCCAATGCCCCTGCTATGGGGATGGACAACTTCCAATAGACCAGGTTGTTCAAAGCCCTGTCCAACCTGGCTGTGAACACTACCAGGGGTGGAGCATTGTCCAGAGCTTGTCTGTTCAACCTGTTTCAGTGTCTCACCATCCTCATCATAAAAAAATTCTTCTTTATATCAAATCTAAACCTACCCTCTTTCCATTTAAAAATGTTGCCACTTGTCCTGCTACTACAGCCCTTGGCAAAAGGTCTCTCTATCTTTCTTAAAGCCCCCTATATATAAAGGCTGCAACAAGGTCTCCCTTGAGCCTTCTCTGTTGTTCTTTGGCTGAACACGTCCAACTCTCAGCTTGTCTTCACAGGAGAGGTGCTCCAGCCCTCAGATCATTTCTATGGCACTCCTCTGGACCTGTTCCAGGTTAATGTCTTTCTTGTGCTGTGGACCCTCTGGGTACTGCTGAGTGCAGTACTCCAGATAGGGTCTCATAAGAATAGAGTACAGGGGAAGAGCAGAGTAGAGTGGTAAACTTGTCTATATCAGAACTAGCCTAGAGTGGAGTGTGTACATCTTACATTTTCTGGGCCATAAAATTGCCTGAAGTGCCTGGAGAACAAAACTTGAGGACAGTTAATAATGGAAGCATTTCAAGTTGCTGGCAATTTCTTGGTGCATATCAGCTTTTCAGTTCAAGGCATCTTTTTGATTCAGTGTCCAATCCATGTGCCATGAGCCTGAAGGAGGGTGTCAGCAGCAAAAGGTGGACAACAGTTTGAAATACAAGGAAGTAGGTACAGACTCACTGAATATTTAGGTAGCCCTGATAGCTTCAGTAGTCAAAGAAGAAGTGGACATTTTAAAATAGGACACTGTGCAGAAATAGAGAAAGACTTAAGAGAGGACTTAGGCTTCATGTTCTCAAGCACTCTTTCTCATCCACGTATCATAATGAATTGCCTGCAGTGGCCCTGCCTACATGAGCAGTGAGGTTTTTCAGGTGCTGGTCCTGTTCATCTCAAGATCATAAGCTCTAGTTTACTAGTGAGTCAAACTTGATTTTTTTAATATAAAAGTGCTCAATTTCCAGATGAACATCACTGATTAGTAACTAACGTGCATATGCCTGTGTAGAAGGAAGGACGCTGTTTGGGTGGTAAGGTGTTACTTCTCTCTCTCCCTCTTCTCTCTCTTCACTTCTCTCCTTTACGTTCAGGCTTTGGCTGCAGTCTCTGGAACCAGCTGCTATCAGACTGTGAAAGATCATCTTCTAATGCCAGCAGCAGCATCTGGATGCCTGGCACAGCTCCTTGAGCAGTTGATTTCTGTTGCGGTCAGCATGCAGCTGGAATGTTTTATCCTGCCTGGATGCTTTTTCTCTTTGGCTCACCTTGGAATTTATATGTTCCATCTCATGGGGGAAACAGGACTCTTTGCAGTTACTTCTCAGTCCTTGCAGCTGAAATACAGGGAGAATTCCCTTCTGCCTTTGTGTTTGGATGTGCTTCTTATAGGACAAGCACACTAGAACTGAATTCTCACTCTGAAGCTGTTGCACACTTGCAGAATAAGTGCTAGGACTGTGAGAACAAAAGCAGAAGCTTTTGTAGAGGTGGCTGCAAATATTTTAAAAATAAATTTTGTATCAAAAAATCTAGTTTATCCAAGCTGAAACTTTTTATCATGTGTATTTTTTTAAATGGAGCTTCAGCAAGTGTCTTTATGGGATGAAAATAGGGTTTCTGACAGCAAATAGAGATATGAAAGCAAAAAAACCCAAACCCATGAACTACTAGTAACAGACCTCTCTTTCCTTTTCACATGGGTATGAGTGAGCCAGGTTCAGGTTCCTGCCCTACCTGATATAGTGCTGTGACAATGTGGCTGCAAATTTGAGGTGTTTCCCATTACAGCCTTTTAGTAGGCTACCTGAGGTGTTAGTCCTATAGCCTGCTGGCTAGCAAGTGTGTTTGAGAGACAAGAACTATAGCTGAGTCCATGTCTTCTGTGAATCAGGGGTGGGTTCAGGAGAGGGAGGAAGAGGTGTCTGTCCCCAGAATGTTAGGTTTTGTCACTATGGGGTGCAAGAACTATGTTTTGTCACACTGGGGGGCAAAATTAGGTATCAGTGCTGAATTTATTATGTTTTAAAGTGTCATGTTTGTGTTCTGTGCTGCACCTAACCACTCATTCTCTTTTCGTGCTTACTCACTTACTGTGCATGGATGCGAGACATCTGGGGTGCAAGTTTCATCATCTTAGGAGTACACCTCCGCTGCCCCTTGCTGTGCTGTGAAAGGTCCTTCCTTGCCTAGCAGCCCTTTCCTCAGGCTACAAGCAAACACACACCCCACCGCAGGAGAAGCCAGAGGATTGCTACCAAATTAGGAGATGGGGTTTCTGGCTGGGTTAGCAGAGATACTGTGGAAATGCAAAAGACAGCTTTCAGACCTGCCAGCTGCTTGTTTCTGGAGCAACAACTATTTCAGGGGATGCAGTAAAAGCGGGTGTATGTTTTGGGGTTGGCTGGGGCTTCATTTACTTTTGTCACTTTTGGTACCTCTGGGCAAATTTTTTTTTTTAGAAGAAAAACCTGTATTTCATAGTGCCCAAAAATGTGGTCCCCAGACTGCATCAGGAGAGTCCTTTATGGAAGAGCACAAAGCAGCATGTTGGCATTTGTGGTGTGGCCACTGCTGGGCTTATAGCCATTGTCACAGTATGAACTGGGGTTCAGCAGTCCCTATCCCTGATCCCTTTGACTGATCCCCTGCTGTACCAGGTGGAAGGGAGGGAGAAGGACCTTTGGCTTTCTCAAATTCTTGCTGCTTTATGGATGTGGACAAAAGATCTGAGTAGAGCTATTTGTGCCAAGGAAAGCCTTTTACAGGTGGTAGCTTTGTATCATCACCACGGAGTCATTCACGGCAAGGAAAGGAAACAAGAAGGTGAGAGTGAGCAGCTAGGGACAGCTGCTTGTCCTGGCTCCCCCTGGGGATGTATTTGCTAGGGACAGCTTTCACTTGTCCCCACTGGCCCCTGTTCACCCCAGGTCTGTCCCATGCAGCAGTAATACCCATGGCTGTGCTCCTGGGGTCTGGGAGGAAGAAGTAGGGGAGAGCTGGACCCTTTCAGGTGATTTTAGGGTGCAGAGTGAAATAGGTCAGAAGTCTTGTTGGCAGGTGTTCATTACAGCTCCAATCCCTTCAAATAATAGATTTTATTTGGCTTTTAAACCAAAAAAGTTAGGACACCATTAGTTTATTTTGTGCTAACAGCAAGTCAACAGTGTTACTCCCAGGACTTCATATGATCTTTCCTACCTGATCTAGCTCAGTATTTCTCTCTCTTGGCAGACAACGTTGACTGAAATAATAAGGGAAGATGTGACTGCGATTACACATGGTGCTTGGCAAGGACTCTTTGTCCTGTACATTAGCTACAGATTTATCCTTTTGCTATGTGTACTGTCAGTTTTTCATTTCCTCCCTTTATTTGGTATTTGAATTTCCCTTCTTTTTTCTTCATTATCTTTTGCCTTTGCCCAGCCTTGCTTCTCCTGGTTCAGTAACTGCCATCTTTTGCCATGGATCTCTCTCTGAGTGTCAGCAAGAGGAGAGGGCGTACACACATACATGTACAGATGTCTACACACACGTGCATCAGGATCCCTGCCGGTGCAGGCATGTGCACATGCCCAAGTGTGTTCTTCTTGATTTTGCACCAGTAATTTAACCTAAACTAAATAGCTTTTATTAAAGTTACAACTGTCAGATAGGGCATAGACAAGAACTACAAACCATGTGTTTCTTCTGTTTGACCACATGCTCTTCTGACTGCATCTTATAAATAATATGCCCCTAGTGAAGTCATGGCAAGGTGGGGTGTTTGGTAAAGACAGTCTTTGGATTGGTAGTTTGGACTTATCACACCACAGATAAAAAAAAACGTAGATCTGTTCTATGCATTTCAGTAGTCATTATTGCCAGCTTTTGCTTTTTTTTTTAATTTCTTTTTTTTGTTTTAACAGGGGAGGAGTAACTCTAGAGGGATTTGTAATATATTGCTTATAACTTAAAAGCAAGATATCAAGCATGCAAGCTGTGGTCTAATTCCCGTTCCATCCTAGAAATTAGACATTTAGCCAAAGAGGGGACTTTAGATTCCTGGACTTTACCCAAAGTTCAGTCCAATGACACTTTAAACACAGGCAGGAAACAGAACAATTTCAGTCCTTTCCTCTCTTTCTAGTAGGCTGAGAAAGTATAGAAGGTTCTTCATTATTTTCATGGCAGGTTTGCATTGTGCTATACTTAACTGGCTGTGCTGAAGTTACATAGCTGATGTGAAAAAACCCTTAATTTATAAACTGTTTACATTGGAGAATATCCTTCTCCAAAACTGTGTTGCTGTTTTTAGCTCTGTTAGTGTTGGTGTATGGAGCATGACTAACGAGAACTGAACATGAGCAGCAATCTTAGGCTGCAGCAGTGTATAGCATTCCTATATGAACCATCCTTAAACGCATACTGTTTGGGGACTTTAATAGTGGTATTTGAAGAGCATCAGGCCCCATTCTGACTTTTGTTGAGAAGACAGATATCTGCTCTAGCAAAAGAGAAAACTCTTTTCCTTCCTGTAGACCTGAATGAACACAGGAGGGTGAACGGCTACGATAGATCATCCCCTTTCCTCCCACTTTCTGGTCAAATCTTTATTTCCTTAATTCTGCCCATTTCTGAAATGTGACTTTCCAATTGTTTTCTGACTGAGCAGATCCAATCTCATAAGGTATTTACCAAGTGCAGTCTGGATTAGGTATGGGAAACACAGACAAGGTACTGAACACCTTTGTAATTTTTCTGAAGATAAAACCACTAGTTGGTTAGCAAGTTCTCTTTCTACATGAGTCACTGTTGCAAGATTTGTTTTCTTCATACTAAATGAAACGTCAACCACAAACCCATTCAGCTGGATCTGAGATCAGAAATGCCATAGACACGTGGAGAAAAGAACTCAGGTTGACTTCTACTCTTTCAAAATTTTGGGATTAACCTTGTGCCAACAAGATTTTTGTGAGTCAGGTATTGTTCTGTCCTTCTGCAGCCCACATAAAATCATAATGATTTGGCTTATTTAACAAAAATGTAATTGTGTGTCTGTCCCTCATCTGGATCAAATTCATGTCTATCTCTGGCTTATCCAAGTGTACAGGAACCATGATTAAAGGCTCTTCCTGGTTGTATTTTCATAGTTGTTTTCATGAGACTGGATTAGGAATTAAGGGGTCCACAGTTAAATGCATATTATCACTTGCAAATTTTAGAGTCTGTCGCTTAAAATCTATGTCACTCACATTTTTCTGAGTACTTAGCGGGGGCAGGCAGCCTTAGAGACTTCAGTGATAAACCCCTATGTGTTTATGTTTGCTTGGCCTAAACAGCTGACATTTCATGCCATGTGAGCTGGCTGTGTGCTGCACTTCTGCATTTGACAGTTATTTTCAGCTACCAAAACCAGAATTTAACAGAAAATATCAATGATCTTACAATTGCAAGTGAGAAATAGAAGCGTAACATTGTTTTCATAATAACTCAGGCATGCTACTTGACCACCGTATTATTACTTAGTCATGAGTGGTGTTGTTTAGGAATTTAAAAGGGAAAATACAATAAAATGAGAACACTATGATTTTTAAAAACATTTGTCTTGCTGTATCCCTTTAGCCCAAAGTAGGATACTGAGCAATCCTATATTTTAAAGCATAACATTTTTTCTTTCAGTGGTGCTATGTAATTGAACTGCCAATCCACCTTTTTTTATTCCCTTCATACTTCTGTCACTGTTTCTACAAAAGGAGCACAAAATATTCCTTTTCTCTGCTGTGATTAAGATTTATTATCTCATGAAGATTTAATTTTCCCTTCTATTTCCACTTCTGTGGTAAAGCAGTAATCGATCAAAATCAAATCATCGTATACCAGCTAAAAAGGTCTAAATTAGGACAAAAAGATCCAGTCCTAAAGGGGAAAGCATCCTTGCCATAATATCTGTTTCTTTGAAGGAAGGAATAGTTTCATTTGGGATGGAAAATATGTATTTATAGATATGAAACTTTTCTTCTGTGGTGCTTTGGTGCAATTGCTACATTCTGGCACTACATTTTATGTTAGTAAAGGCAGTTTAATGCCATAAAAGACCTGCTTGTGCTAGCTGGTAGATTATTAACCTTCATAATGCATTTCATCCCTCCTAGATTTTCTCGCTGTAGTATATTGCCTCACTAATCCTTTTTTGTTACTTGAATGACAATATTGTCCAAAATGGGAGGATAGAAAATTGCTTAAAGCAATAAATTCAGGGGGAAAAGCTCTGGAAATGGCAATGGTCAAAGAACATTTGTGCAGGCTGTGGGAAGCTCTGACAATTGGTTTTGGAGACCTTTGGTGACATTATTGAGTTGTTACAGCCATGAATCAATCTTCTCAGGAGGAGAGGTAATCATAAAAATATCTGAGGTCTGGTTTTGAGCAGAGACAACTATTATTGGTTGGACCATGTGTGGACTTGAGAGCACTGGTAAATAAAGAGTGGCAAGTTTGGAGGAAATCAGCTTCACGATACTGATTGACAGAGTTGCCCTGGGCCTGAGCATGTGTTGATGTCCATGGATGAAATACTGTATGGTCAGAAGAGGCCAGCTGGGGAGACAAAGGCAAAAGATCAGACACAACTACACTGTTAGCCTGGTAAGCTAGCATGGTCCTGGGAGAACAACAGAGCAGAGGAAGTGCCAAGTTGGTGCTTCCATGAAGACTTTCAAGTGAAGAGTGTAACCTTTCCAGAAGCTGTGTATTGTGGGAGGCTGAAGTACATATGTTTATTTAAAAGAAGCGTCTCTGCTCAATTTTTAATGCATGCATCTTTTTTCTTCTTTCCACTGTTTGCATTTATGTAATAACAGCTTCTTGGGTGGTAAACCCAGGCAAAATAACTCTCAAGCCATGTAATTACTGATTATGTGGCAGCTAGGGAAGGATTTACACTGTTCTTGTTGGAACGATCTTAACTGAAAGGCAGCAAATTCTGGACATGGGCAGATCAACAAAAAAAAAAAAGGAAAATTTATTACACTTGGCAGCATTTGTTGTTGTAGTGAGTGGGTGTGAGAGAAATATTTTCATGATCAGAGTTAGATTCGGGGCACAGCACTGGATCAGATGATTAGTAGTAATGTCTATCTTGTCTCCAGTTACTATGCTTACAACATCAGTTGACTACAATTAATTTGTTCCAGGGCATAAAACTTCGTTGTTTCCATTTCCATTTTGTTTCAAGTCCTTGCTTCATCATTATCAGGCCACTCACTTGTGGCAGAACTATTAACGAGGAGCTGGGACCATGTGTCTGTGAATTTTGTGTGCTGGATTCATGGAGGGGGACAGGTTGCTTTTACTACTGCAAAATCCTCATGGATAGCAGTGGAGAGGTCAGGGCAGCGATGGGGAAGCAGGAAGATTGCAAAGAAGGGAGGATGAAGACGCTGATCTGCTCTCCTGCTCTGATGCTAGGTCCCAGATACATGGCAGCACTGGCCAGCTACCTGTTTCCAGCACCGTCCCTCCTCCACAGGGCCTCCAGATCTCCTCTGTGCATATTTTCCCAAGTATTTAAGTCTCCTGGGTTATGAAAGTTGTCTTAAAGGCATTAGGTTGCAGGAAGGGGTGTACAGTGGCTCTGTTTTGCATTTCTGTGATGCCATGGGATTCACCAAGAACCCCATCCATCTTCAGGTGATGTCAGCTTTTGCAAGCAAAGGGAGGAAATCCTTTTTGAGGGAAAAGAACTTCAGAGACAAGTGCTAGTAGAGTTTCTTGTGCTCAGGAAAATGATAGTGATATGCAGCACACATACATCATCCACTGTTGAAAAGAATGAAGAAAAATCTTGGTATTATTGGAATGATAGAAACTTACTGCCCTAACTGTCATGCAAAGATATGTGGAGAAAGTCTATTCAAGAGATTATGGGAATTCATCAGGCACAAATAGCTGTGAAGGCGGCCTTAAATGTTGAGACTGATGGAATTTTTGCCGTACAGAACATTTTAATTACTTAATTTAAATGCTGGTGTGTTTATTCTGACAGTGTGTTTACTTTTTGCACTGGTGTCATAGTGCATCATATATGGAAGCAGCAATTGCCCATCCACGCCCACTGTAAAATGCCCTTGGTGAACTAGAACATTTCAGTTCTTTATCACATACAGCATTATGACAGGCTGGCTAAATACAGTAAAACAGCAGCAGAAGTATGTGGGCCCATAGCTTTCATTTTTCTGAATTGCATAACTGCTTTGTAAGAGTAATCTCTTTGACAGAGGATCAAATTCTCATCTCTCAATGTGGCTGGAGTTACCACAGCAAATCTGGAATGACTCAGGAGACGCAATCCCTCAAAACCTCGATCTTTGCGTAAGCTTCCATAGTGTGAGCCACCTGCTGCGGTGGAAGCTGTCAAGCTGCAGGGATAGGAATGGGGAGCAAGAGGACGGCGTCCTCTAGCAGGGCCTTGCTCAAAATTCCCCAGAGGAGGAAGTGCTGATGTGTCTCTCACACTGAGTGCTCAGTTGCTAGGTGGAACAGCCAGAAAGACCAAAAACTTTCAGAGGAACAGAAACAGTGCAATCAAAGTGAATTAACTTACCTGTCTCATTCGATCTGTTTTTCTTATGAAATTTCTTGTCTTTTAATCCTTCCTCCCATTTAGCTGGATATAAATTACAAATTATTTGTCTTGTGGCATGTATGTGTCCCAGCAGTGAACCTCCTTAAACGTTTATGTCAAGCTAAACTGAGTAACTATTGCTGATTGCATCTATTTTGACTAAACCACATGGTGAAATATTCAATAAAGAAATTGTACGTATTGGTAAACAGCAGCAGCAACAAGAAGTTGAAAACAGATAGGGGGAACTGCAAAGATCAGAGAGAAAGATCTCCCCACCAACAGTCATAGTACCTGCTCCATCCTTGCTCTCTTTCCACACCAGGGACCAGTGCTTGTCTTGGCTAGCAGGAAGCACAGGCACCCACATAGAGCAAAACCCAGCACCTCCATCAGCAGGCTTTCTTAATGGTGCCTGCAGACCCTGCAGGACCAAGGTATGATTGTGCTTGTTATCACATGGACAAGACTCTTTTCTTAATGAAGCTTGTGTGGTGCTGAGCGAGAGAGAGCCCTTTGTCCTGCACCACGTGCTGTGAAGGGCACTTTCAACATAGGATGTGACACACCAGTAAAGCCGTGGGCATGGCTTTCACGAACTGCCATTGGACAAGGGCTAACTGACATTCTGCGTTGGCTTAAAATGCTGTCTAGGATGCCTGATAGCCTGCCTTGCTATCTGCTCATAAATTAGCCTCCATCTATTCTGTCTGCCCTAAAAACAACCTGTTTCCTTGGACAGAGAGTTCCTACATCATAGGCTTGTTAAAGAATTCATTTTACCAGAGTGGTGTTGATCTGCATCAGCCTCTTTTAGTAAAGTCCTTGAAAGTCCATACTTTTCTTTCAAAGGAAGGAAGCAAGCAGTGTTATTCTAAATTTTGCCTTAGCTCATCATACATTTTACGAGCAGGTGGATAGTCTGCACTGTAGCGACTTTCTTCCAGGAACATTCCTTTTGTTATGTTCAGATGAGTTTTTATAAAGGAATTGTATTTCACATAGCTTTCAGTAATGCTCATTTATGAAACTTCTACCCACGTGTAAGATTGCTTAAATCTCATAACTGTATTCACAAAAATTTCTTACTAACTGAAGAAAATTTGAGGTGGAAAAACATTTTACTGTTTTAACTTTCTTAACCAGAAAGCTTTCTGTAGTATTTTCCTTGACCCACAAAATAACAGTGCTGAACACTGATTCTTGAGGCTTTATATCTGTGGGTGCCAGTGCTGAAAATATGTTTAGGTCACAGAAGCTATTTTAGCTGGATATTGTATAACATTCCCAAACAAAGAGCAAACTATATTTTATAATGTCAGATTTTTTTTCTTCATCTGGTTATTCCAGTTTGATCTTGCATCTTCTAGTACCACCCCATAAGAAATACAAACTTTTGCTGCCAATCTTGATAAAAAAATTGGAGCTTTTGAGATACAAATAAAAATACTGTTTCCAGTTTCACAGATATGTGTTACAGCTGCCTGCCTTGTAGCTTGCCTTCAACTCAACAACTTCAATGTGATTATTAATTAGATAGTAGTAAGACATGACTAAAGAATGTTTCCTTGAAGTAGAGCTTATAGTAAACAACATTCTTTTCCATTTCTTATCTACATACTAACAGCGCTTTGAAAAAACACCCTCACTTTATAGCCTTGTTTCAGCGCTTCAGCTTTCAGCTGTTTTGCAAGTAGAACTAAAGTGAGTTTTAATGTTGGATTGGCAGCATGGTCTTTGCAGGGTACTGCTGTGGGGAGCTCTTCTCAGCCACCAGCGCCCAGCATGGAGCTACCCTGGCTCTCAACTTTTGGGCTGGCCTCGCAGGTTACTGGGGTGCATGCTAACTGCAGTGGTAGTTTGTATATAAAGTGAGTAGGTTGGCTGGTAAGGAGAGGATCATAGCATAGTTTGAGTTGGAAGGGACCTTGAAAGATCACTAGTCCAATGCCCCTGCCATGGGCAGTGACATCAGGATGCACAGCTGAAGTCAAGGTTGAATCAAAGGTATGGGGACTACACTGCTTACCTGCTTAAGGGAATAAATAAGATGTAAATTTTTATGTTAGCCAAACCTGGGGAGGCCTTTGAAGACCCTGGCAGTGTTGCTGTGATGTTGTCCTTTCACCCTTTGGTTTCTGATATCTGGTTCTCATTCTCCAGTTGCAGCTTCGCAGCCCGCGCTTCAGTTGCCCTTGTAAAATCCCACAAATTGAATTTTGTCTATTGCTTCTGTTCTGCAAACTGCGATCTAGGCTCAACCCCTACTCCCCAAAACATGGAATAGGAAGTGTATTTTTTTCTGAATGTAATTTTTAGCTTCTTTCCTTCTTGTTAATGATCGAAATGGTGGAAAAGACAATTGTCACCACAATTTCTCTCAATTCTTATATTTCTTCCTCTTGATTCTGCTTTTTTTTTTTTTTGAGAAATAATATATTATTATTCCTTAATATTAATTCCATGAATGGGAGGAATAAATGATCAAATCTGTGTCCAGTGTCTTTAAACATCTGTTCTAGTGCTGTCCAAAGCCCTGTGAGCCATTTATAACCTCAGGAGGTTTAAATCCATAGTTATTCTTTTGGTGTCTTTCCTATACATTTTTATAGCAATGCTTGGTATTTTTCTTTCCAGTTTACACTTGAATTTGATTTTTTATGATTGATAGAACTTGTTTCTGAGGAAAGTAAAAGGTGCTTATATTTCTGTTCATAAATTACTTATAATGAGTAAATTATCTTAATTAGTATCTTCACATAATCTTAATTCTAGTTTAACATAGCATTTAGCTAGAAAATTTACTGTGTCATTTTCAAGGAATAGTTCAGATTTAGGTACTTCAAAAGTATTGCTTTTATTGTATCATTGAAAAAGAAATAGAAAGCAACAAATATTAATGTGCCTGAGTCACTCTGTTTTGTCTTGTCTATCCTATATAGAATATATGATATCATATAAAAGGAATATCCTTTTAATTGAATGGGAAAAAATAAATTTCCATCCCCTATGAAGCAACTATTTTTCTTTCAAGCTTCCTGTCTAGACTTGTAGTCAGTAAAAATCTTCAGGAACTGGCTCTTCCGTTACTATCTCTAGTTCTGGACCCTGCTCATTGAGGCTGGGTGATAGGCAGCTCCGCTCAGTCCATACAGCAGCATCTCTGCCTCCACGTGAAGAATCCCAGGAAAACATCACCATTTTTAATCAGATTCCCACAGGATCCCTGGGGAAAAAAAGATGGTTTCCTATCTGTGGAGATGTCCCTATAGGGTTTACTTGGTTGAAGAAGAAAAGCAGACGACAGCGGTTGGTCCTAATGAAGGTGCTGCAATGGTATGTGGGTGTCTGATAACCCTTATATGAAGATCGCAAAGGAACATTATGTTGGTGGTTGCTTTTTGGGGTTTTTTGGGTTTTTTAATTTATTTGTAAAAATTATTTGGGTTTTTTCTGCTTAAATTATCAAGGGTAAAATCCTGGCACCCTGCTACAATCAGCAGGGGATTTGCCAATGAGTTTAATGGAATTCTGTAAATGTAAAAAGGGTTTATTCTGAAATGTGACATTTTATATTTGTATATAAAATAATTCCTCCCACTGGCAGAGCTTTGACCAGCAGCTTGGGTTTTGGTAATGTGCTCTGCTCACCGGGGCTGCTCTAGGGGCCGTGACAGCCAGCTTGGTTCCTGTGCTGCTCAGCACTGGCTTTCCAGGCAGGCTGTGCTGGGCTAGCTTCTGCATTAACCAGTGGCCAAATGTGGACTAAGGGAAGGTGGACTGGCAAAGTCATATTGCACTACTAGCTAAAGAGAGCTGGATGAGCTCCACAGCTGGGTGAGAAGTCTGTGAGCAAGCAGGGCCACTGGCTTACATATGTAAGAGCTGGGAAAGCCAAACAGGCTGGCATAGCCCCTGCTTACACTTCCAGTTTGTTTGGCTCCCATGTATCCAGTCATTGCTGCTCAAGCATTGATAGTCTAAGTAGCGTACTGGCTAAACCCATACTTCATGCAGGTCCTTGTCTTAAGAAGAACTCAGCCATTCACTTTACATTTGAATTTCCTTCGTGTATGTATCTCAGCAAACAGCAGAAGGTATTGCTGTCATCCCCTGCATTGTGGAGATCCTACTCAGGACCACGTCCGACCCCATCAGTCACCTGATAGAGACTGAGGTGTTGGCTGCTTTTGGGGAGGTATGGGTGCACCTCCAGCTCTCCTTTGGGCAGTCTGAAGTGCACTGTTATCTCAAGGAGAGTAGCTGTGGATTTGCAGGCAAAGCTAATGCTTTAGGAGACAGAGCTTTTATGTTCTCTTTTTTTCCAACACACAGCTGATGGAGTGGACTTGGGTAAGTTGTTTTGATATCCTAGAAGAGCAAGGAAACAAGTAGCTGATTTTATTTCTTCCATGCCAAAGCATTGGGAAGAAACTATCTGAAGTTTCTAGTAGTGAGAATAAGGCGGGATTTTGTCTGTTTCAGACAGATACTGAGACACCATGTTGGGCAGCAAAGTGCACAAAGTGGAGTTTAACCCAGATATAACTACACTGGGACTGGAAATGCCCCAGGAAATGGGGCTCCTGCTGCAGAGCCCAGCTAGTTTCTTGCACCCCAAATGTGATTTTAGGGTATATTAGCTGTGTTGTAATAGTTTAGCGTTTCTTTAATTCTTTGCAGAGACGTTATGAAGGAACACCATGCTTGTATAATGTTCAGCTGCTCAGTGGCAGTGGGTTCAGTAGTTTTGAAGACTGTACCCCAGCAGAATCCTGACAATGACTAGAGTTAATCTGTAAACAGAAATCTGAGATAGCGCAGGCAGGCAAAGCAGGTAGGAGATAATTAGGTGCACCCCAGAGCTCCTTGAGATGGCCACAAAACAGAAAAGAGAAGAAAAAGAGAGCTTTAGAAAAAGAAAATGGAATTGGACTGCTGTGAGGCAATGCAAAAGTCCGATGGGGAGAAAGTAAGTTTGTGTCCAAGTGTGCATATGCAGTGATTTTTCCTTTCATGTGTTTTGCTCCAGAGCTTTTATTTGTGTGCCATGTTCTTGTCCCTAATAGTCTTTCCTGCTTTTGGAAAGGGATGAAGGAGGATCTGGTCAGCAACAGCTGATAGTTGTTATTAAACTATTGTTGAGCTTGCAAGGCATGAGGTACACTGGAAATTAGAGGCTCTTGTGAAAGGGAGAATTACAGCTGAGTCTTGATATAGCACATTAATGCTGAGCCGGATGACTACGAAGTTCACAGATTTGGTGTTTATGGTAGTATGTGTATAAAAGTATTCCATGGTTGCATTTCCCATCAATACCAACTGGAGAAAATAATTCTTCCATATGTCTTGTAAATTTCTTGCTTTCATTATGATGTTATTATAGTGTAATCACAGAAAATCAAGGCAAAGTTTCAGTTCCTGGTAAAAGGGGATTTAAAGCAGACTTCTAACTGAGAAAAACTGATTTCTTATTCTTTGTAGCCTTCGTGTGTGGCTCGCATCCTTGCAGCTTCTTGCTTAACTCTTGCACACTCTTGTTCCATTTTTTTTCTACAGTGTTTATTTCCCCAAAAACTCCTTTTGTCTCTTTTCATGTCAGGCTTTGCTTCTGACCAAAGGCTGTCACAAACTGGCTCCTTATAGCCCAAGTCCTGTTGCAGCAGTGTTTGCTACGGAGAAGTATTTCTGGGAACCTGGAAAGCTCTCAAATCCAGCAGGCTTCAGGGTACAGGGAATGTAGTGTTTAAGGCATTTTAATATGGTAGTAGTGTATTGGGAGCATCTGTTTTGGTTCCAACACCCCATGTCATGTGAAGCTTCCTTTCTTTACACTTCTGAGAAGGAATGTAGTGGGGTTGTCCCGTGGCACTCCTGGGAACTAGCCAAATCAGGAGGCAGGGCTACAGGCAGGATGGAGGTAGAGGGAGATGCTTGCCTCAGGTAAGGCCAGGAAACCCGTGCAATTCAATTTTTTACATTATATCTCAGAGAGAAAGATAATAGAAAGGAAATTACAAGGAGTTTGTTGGAAAAGGGTTAAACACTAAACTCTTACTTTTTTGAAATCTGAAGGATATTGAGGTTGTGGCTTGACACATCATCCCAGAGAGAACTCAGGATTTTTTTTTCCTTCTTGTGAGGTCTTGAATGCTTATTATGAAGAGGAAATGTAGATTTCTTCATTAAGAAATTGCACAGTGATTCTAGGGCTTCCCGAGAAGTTGGTCAAGTTATTTTATTGGGTCCTTGTTGGAAGTGTTGTGCAGAAGGTGCAAGAGCTCTCATAGCTGCTAAAAGCCTGTTACATAGTCCAGTCTAAAGTGGAATGAAGTTCAGCAATTATTTGTAGTGTCCTCTTGACTTCCTGAGTGAGAAAGGGGCTTGGAGCAGTGCCCTGATTTTGCTGAGGGTGACAAACCTTGTCTACTTATGTGGTGGGCACCATGGTTTCCACCTCCTTCCAGCAGCAGTCCCTGCCAGAGTAGCTGGGACATATTCCCTGGGCATTAATGGCGCAGATGGAAATATTGGCAGAGTGCCTATATCTGTACCATGATGGTGTTTTGTACTGGGAATGTGAGGGGCAATGGGATTTGCACCAGCAGGTGTCTGGATGAGGGATGTTGGGCTGATGCTGGGTTGCTGTGTTGGAGCAGTGTTCGGGTGCCCTGGAGAAAGTGATGCCCCATGCTAACAGGATGTATGTGCTGCTGGGATATATGTGATGTTGTTGGTGCATCCCATTGGGGCTGGAACTGGTCACCACCATGGCAGCTCCCAGAGGGGTATGCTGCAGGGTCATGGATGAGTATTGTGGAGCTATTGACGTATGGTCTCTGCTGCCTGTCTCTGGTGTTTCCTCCTTCCTGTCCCTTGTATGTAAAGATCAGCCACAGCTGCTGAGCAGTGCCCTGGTAGTCTTCATCTCTGACTTTTCAACTTTCAGATGCGTAATTACATTTTCAAATAGTGGTATTATGTTTTGCTCTTTCCTCCTTTGTGCAGCCCACGGTGAAGGTGTATGTTTTTAGGTCAGGCAGCAGAGTTTATGATTTTCCTTCTGTAGTTTTTCTTTCATTTCAGGCATTTTACCTCATAAGACATTGAGATCAGCATTACTATTTTTAGAGCATTTTCCAAGCTCTTGTTTAACAGACCTTCAAAATTAGACAAATAAAGGATATACAATGAGTCAATCAAGCCATCACTGAATTCTTGATAAATGAGCAGTAGCCCAGTACAACCAAACAGGAACACTATAGGAACTCAGGAAATGCTGTCTCTCTTCATACGTACATTTCCAAATATTTCAAATTGTTTTTTTTCCTTTAGGATTTTTTATAGTATGAGGACCAGGATGATCCTGATCTGAAATCCTCTTGAACCCCATAAAAATACTTGTCCATACACGCAATGAACTGGTCTCTGCTTTCAGCCTTCCATTTTGTTTATATTTTGTAATTATTTGTGGTCCAGCTGTTATTGCTTTGTATAAATAAGAAACTAGTGAAATATAATGGAGTTTCTCATCAGATACCCTCCAGAATGTGTTTGGTTATTCTTGCATGTGCCATCTGTTTTTAACAAGAAAGGCTTGGATTAATCAGCCATAACAACTGGTTTAGCAATAATATATTTTCTAAATATATTGGTATGATAAGTATGATTATGTTTGGCATGAAAAGCTGGTAGATCTTATTCCTGTATATGAAGCTTTTTGTTTTCTCCAAAGGGAAGCAATACTTTATCCTCTGAAAAATGGCACTGTTGCTGGAGAAAATTTTTGTCCTAAAGAAGCAAATCATATTTCATCAGGCATCCTAAAAATCTCAGACTCCTATCAAGGCAACTTTTAGCCATTCCTGAAAGAGTTTCTAGAGCAGACATTGTTTAATTCCTGTAACATATAATGAATATGCAAATTATCACATAATACTTTACATATCTTTAGTTTCTAGTTGGACATTGATCTTTTCCAGTATTTCATGTTTTATTATTGCCTCCCTCAGCTTTCAGAGATGGTGTTAGTTTATTTACACTCTTCCTAAACTCAGCTTGAAGCAGATGAGACCCATATGTGAGCTAATAATTTTGGATACAGGGCATGGATGAGATATGAAAGCTTGTTTCTCTTTTCTCATTCTCCTACAAGCCCACATTGAGTATTTTTGCATGGTTCATCATATTAAATGAAACAACCAATTTACTAAGACGTAGCTAATGTATTTGAGCAAATTTGGTTGAACACGTGATAAAATGAGAATAGACCTTCAGTGAATAATTTCATCTGGAAAAAGAAAGAAACACATTGAAAAGTCAAAGCATTTGGCATCTTAGACATTAAATGTTTCCTTTTTTGTGTTGTGAAATAGCACTGGACACTGCATATAAGTACACTTTAATTTTAAAAAGAGTGAAAAGTAGCCACTCACCTCCTAGAGAAAGAATAGGAAGTATGAGTTGATGAACTGTGTTTTACTTTAAAGTGATATTGATGATGGACAGTCATTTCAGGAAGAAAACAAAAATAGTTTCTGTGCAAGACAACTGTATTTTCTGCAATTTTGCATATTTCACATTAATTCAGAAAAAAACAGTTTATGGCATGATAAGCAAAACACGTGTCTCAGTGCCATAGGGTATCAAAATTGTATTGCTTTTACCACTTTAAATATATATGGGTAATATGTAATGCATTTATAAATAGAAACTGTTTAATATGTAGAACACTTAGTTGTTTAATGTAAAACTATTAGTATCTTCTGTAAGCTAGGACATAGCCACTCAGAAGCTTGCTTGTCTTTAGGCACAGAGGGACACACACTTCTGGTGGGCACATCTGCAAGGCACGACAGTAATGGAATATACAGTTTTTTGTATACATCCACTATGCATTCTGGATATTTACATCACTGTTCCTGCCTGTGATTTCTGATGACTGAAGAGTCTCATAAGATTGTTCTGATTTGATGAACACCATTGAAATTTTAAATACAGTGTTACAGTAGATATTGAGTTAATAATGGAAACAAATGGTTAAGGTTGGATAAGTACATCTATGTTAAGAGATACTTCAATTTGGCAGTATTTTATAGATTAATAATGGTTTATTAGCATGACTTATTACAATATAATTTTAGATGTGAATTGTAGTACAAATATATGTAGTCAGCTGCGAATTATCTGCAGTTTGAAGTCCTGTTTGAATCTAGTCAAAGTCTAGTAAGTTTACTGGACACGTAAAATGAAAAGTGCATTTGCTGAGTGATCTGCATATAAATGGCTTATTACAAACAGTACAGCTTCATGGATGTGCTGTTTGCAGGATGCCCTCCATGTACTGAAATGTGTAAGTCCTGGGAAAAATGTGTTTACACAGGACAGGAATAGAAAAGGAGTGTATTCATAGCTTGTGCTGGAGAGAGAAAACAAACTATTTGTGTACTGGTGAAAGGACTAGACCATATGGTTCACATTTTGGAGGGGAAAGAAATCAGATAACAAACAGTAATCTCTGTTTTAAATCTCTTTGCATTCAAAATGCACCCAGGTTTATTTTCTGTTAACTTTAACATGTAAAGTGGTGATTTCTGTTAAGGATGAGAAAAAAATGACCCTAATTTTACTATAGCAAATCAGCATATTGTACATACACATATTCACCCCCTATAAATACGTACATATACATATACATATAAGTTACCTTGGAAAATACTGGAAATCCTATTGAAGTTAATGTTGCTGACTACTGAGGTAGCCTAGAATCAGCATTATCATGATATTTCATTACTTGAGAAACAGTATGGGAATGTTCAAAATCCATCCGGAGACTCCAAGTGAGAAAAGGAATGCAATTCTCACTTTACTATTCCCTAATTGTTGAGAACGTTGCTTTTCAACCTTAAATTTCTCTTCTTAAGTTTCTCAAAAAGGAAATAAAAACAAGTTTTAAAACAAAATCTTTAATCCTTGTGGTAAGAATGAAGTTAAATCTAAATGATAAATTCAGAACCTCTGTACCATATTCATTTTAATGCTTCAGCATTTCTGACAAGCTATGAAGAAATGAGCGTCCTGCCTTTGCAGGTTGCACACTGTTGAAAGCCGTAGTAAAAGGCACAGTTGGTATTTTAAAACCAGCAGATCGTATGCAGCACAATAAGCCAGATTTTTTACTTTTATCCTTTTCTCATACTTGCTAAGGGCTTTTCAGGGATGCAGCAGCCAAATCAATTTGTAACAGGGTGGATTATCTTCACATCAGCCACTTCTGAAGTGTGACTAATTGCTCCCCCTCTAAAGCTCCAGCAGCAGCTGGGGAGAGAGGAGCACTGAACTGTGTGTCAGCAGCCGTGCTGCAGCACTGACAGCAGCTGTGTTGCTATCTGAAATCAGAAGTTCACAACAGAACCTTTGGGGCAAGGTGGCACAGCTACTTCTCAGCTGTAAGTTTACTTCTTGCTTGCAAAGGCTCACCTCTGGGTGATGTGCTATGCCAGTGCCCCTGGGGCTGCCTGCCTCTGTGCTCATGGCTCATACCTGCCTGCACTTGGGGCAGTATTGCTTTTGGTTGGAACAAGTGAAGATTTATGATGCTTAGTTCATTGTTTTTCTCTGCGCATTGTTATACTGGGCATCCATGGGCTGATATGGTTTGTCCGGCTCCAGGTCTCAGGGGGAATACGTGTCTTTCAGATGTGTTTAAAGGTGAATCTTCACTCCAGTGCCTTTTCTAGTTCTTTTTCATATTTCTCATGAACCAGTATGTGCTGCCAGTTTGCTTGTTTGCCCATTTTGGTGGAGCTAATGCCCTCTCAGGGCAAGGAGAGTTCAAGTGATTTCTCCCCCTCACAATGCTGGAGGGTGGTTAGGTGCATACGAAGGGGCTGCCAGCCCCACTCACTCCCCTTCCTGCTGGCCAAGGTGCAGGTCTGTACCATAGGCTGCTTACAGCTGCATTTTGACTCTGAGCTTTGTTGAAGTTAAGCAAGATCTTCTAAAATCAGTTACCTACGTATTTTGACAATGCTCATCTCTTGTTGCATTTGGTTTACCATTGATAGGATGATATACAGTGGGTGAGGAACCCTTCTTCCAGGAGTACAAGAAAAGCCACCTAAGAAAAAAAACTGCCAGTTGTTTCGCTTGAGGAGCTGTCAGTGCTGATGGAAAAGGAGTGTATTGTAGTCTGTTTGGCATTTGTTACTTCCATATTTTAAGCTCCTGCTTTCCTTAATTTACATATTAATTTTCTACCTTGCCACTGATTATGCTCTATTTTTGTGCCTACTTCTCAATGTCAATTCTTGCTCTTAAATATTTGACACATGATTATTCCTTTTCAATGAGAAGTTCCCATTGCTGTCCCAAAAGAAAATGTGTTAGCTGTTTACATCAGGAGGCTCGACAGGTTAATAACTGTGAATATCAAAGATCCTCCCATATCTGGAGAGTTCCTTGGAGATTCTGCTACTTTTGCTTAGTGTTTGGCATCAGCTTGTTAATACCACTCTATTTACAGAGATTGTTGTCTTCCTTTCTGCACGAAAGCAACTTCCTTTCTGTCTCCTCTGTTTCCATTATCACTATCTCTGGGACAGAAATGAATTTCAGCAAGACTGTGAGTAATAAACTGATGAGTAAGTAAACCACCAAAATATGGGGAAATGTGCCAAGCAGTCTGACCCTTATGCCCTGGTGGGGTTGGATAATGGAGGAGAAGGGCTGGGGAGAAGGTGACAGCAGTGGTAGCTTTATGAGATACCCCTATGTATGGAGCAGCTGTTTCCACCTCTGCAGGCGCTTAGTTGAGCTGCTAATGGCATATGGGTTTATTTATCACTGTGCTGTTTATGGGTTTGTAACAGGCTGTAACAGGAGTTAATGTATGGGTACAGGCACGCGTGCTGTGTTTGGGAGGTGTTAATGTGGGTGGCAGGCTCCCTGTCCGAATGTAAAACATGACCCCCAGGTCTCTCGAGCCCATGACTAGCACCAGCAGGTCCTTCACCATTGTCCAAGGGCATTCCATTCCAGTAGGACATTTGTGACCTACTTTAGATCAAAACAATGAAAATATCTCTACTCTTGAACTGTTTGCAGTGAAGTTTTTAAATCTCTGAAGTTGTTCTTCATATAAATTGTAAATCATTCAGTTAGAGGCCCTGTGAGTGGTCCTACAAGCCTCAATGGTTTATAAAGCATCCTTTGAGGAGGTGAGCTTTTGTCAACCTAAGCAAAATTGTCTTTTCCCCAGGAAAACTGCAGCTCAGAGGATGCTTGCTCCTCTTCATGTGCCTCTCTCAGGTCTGCTTCGAAAGAAGAACCAGCATGGACAGGGTCAGGATTTGCAGCCACTGGGGCAGCAATGCATGTCATGGACCTCCAAAATTTGCTTAGCTTCCCAGATAGAAAAGGATACATGACTGGTCTTGCATGCTTTGCAGGATTTGGGACTGTTTCTGCACCACTGCTTTCTTGCCCAGACACACATGTGCTGCACATGTCCTCGTGGTTTGATAGGCAGTCCCATGTGGTGAAAAGTGATGTAGTATTACCAGCCTGGGTTAGTATTTTTCTTCTGTGAGAACTGACTTCCTTGAAATTAGGGGCTGAAGTCGCATACAGGCAGCTTCACTTTGCGTTGCTTGGTCTCCAGATGTGCTGTGTTGTAATGACTCTCTAAATGGCAATAATTTACATTGGAAGAAGGGTGTGGAAAAATATTTTCTAAAGGGCGTTTCAAATTTTAACGGCAGTGCTCCCACAGGAAGATTTTAAATAATTACAGCAGTGGCATATGTCAAGTTCTAAATAGAAATCAGTGGGGCTCCTTAAGCTGTCATGAGATCTAGCAGTTTGGGTTTTGGTCTCCCATGTGCACAGTTGGCCTGACAGCTTAGGGGCTGTCAAGAAGGTAAGAGACCTTAGGAAAATGGGCTGATTTCTTCTGAAAGGGAATGGGTTTGACAACTTCTGGTGAAATGTTTCATGCTCGAAGAACTGACATGTGCCAAGAAAAAAACATTTTGCTCTAGCAGTGGTGGCGGTAGGGTTTTGGTGGTTTGCTTGTTGGGGCATTTTCTTTGCTCCTATGTATGTTAGCAAGTCGTAGGTGAAAACATAGCTTAGCATAGAAGGTACCGTTGGTTTATGGTGCAGTTCCTCTTTTTTCTGTTTCCTTGGCAGTGTTCAAAGACTGTAACACATAAGGGATATGACATTTTAGTTGTTTCCCTACCAAGTGAAAAAGTTGAGGGCTAGGTTATGTTTGTGGGTAGTGCAAAGCACCTGCAATACTTGTGAATTTGGCCAATAGACTTAATATTGCCTGCATACCACAGTGACAGATGCACCAGAAAGAATGAGGAGACGTTCTGCCAGCAGCCCCTGCCCCTGTGGTTTCAGTGTATGGAGATGGGCAGTTTATTTTCTGGCATGTTTATTCAGTTGCTTGATCATCACCTGAGATTGCTTTGTTTCAGCTTTAAAGTTTAAAAAAAAAAACACTATGAAAGAGGCAAGTTAGGAAAATATGGCTTGATTCAGGGGAAAGGCATTGAACAGGTGACTGACATTAGTGAGCGATGGCATTGCCTCTGTCTGCCCCTTCCTCCTTTCTTGTCTTCAGATGGTGACAAATTTGGAGAGATAACACTGCCCAGACCTCCATGGTATTTCAGTGTTGCTGTGATCCTATTTTCAAACCTATTTCAAGTCCTTGTTTCTGTCAGTGCGTCCCAGCACTCTCTTCATTTTTCTGCTGTTGTGCATACTGAACAGTGACCTTCATGCTAAGTCATGCTTTGTTTTCGGCAACCTGAGTACACCAAAGCAACAAAATGAAGCCATTTATTTTCACATTCAGGTTTCCTTAAACACAGGTCTTATGAGAGAAATAAGTACCTTTGCAACTGAGAAAAAAATGGGAATAATTTTCATCCACATTGAACAAGAAAGTGCTAATTTATATTCATGTACAACTTTTGACTGCTGTCATAACACAATGTAATAATAAATGGTTGAGAAAATAGTTCATCAATCAGAAAATAATCAGTATATCATTCTATAGTTTCTAGGTTTGGCTGATAAAACTTTCATCTTGTTTTAGTCTTTATGTGTGTCACATTAGTTTATTGCATATTGCATTCATGGCATATAGTACCTATGTTTAAACTTGTATATAGCTCATTTTGCTTACTTTCTTAGTCTGTTTGCAAACCTACAGGTTTTGAACTTGAATAAAATCAGTTGCTCCACATGCCTTGGCATCTCACGTGAGAATTTGCTTTCTATTGCTGTGCAGTAGAAAGCTTTAGGACTTTAACTTATTCATAAATATCTCAAAGGTCTTTGCTCTCCTTGTTATCTGTTTGGTTTACAAAGATAAAATGCCTAAAATGAAACATTTGGTTGCTGTGAGAATAGGGGCTTATTTGGAAAGCTTGTGGAGAGAGACTGACTTCCCTTTGACATGGAGATATGCTGGGGGCTCCTGACAGCTGTCACTGCTGTGGGGGGCCTCTTTGGTTGGGGAACAGCTATAATTAAAAGCCCTGAAATGCAGTGAAGTGAACACAGTGAAGAGGGAGAGAGGCTTTGGGTTGTTAGATAGTTTTCCCGACCACATGTGACAGAGGAAGGCTGTTGCTGAGTGCTGCTCTGTGAAAGCAGGTACCCAGGAGGGTTTTGCTTTGTAGGAGAAATAACACTTTCTAGATTGGTGCTTTAGAGACTAAGATAGAATAGGGACAGTGTCTGCTGATAGGAGACAAGGTTTGGCAGCATGGGTGAGGAGCTCGTGCCACTGCAGGTGTGGAGGAGTCAGCAGATGCTTCGCTTTAATGAGTGCGTCCAGCCCACTGCCCCTGGGTGTTTGTCTCTCTCTGTCTCATGGCACACACAGCCATGCTCTTTTATTGCCACACATATGGTGAGACTGGGCATTGCTTGTGCCAGCACAATGCTCCTCAGGGGTGCATACATATGCCCACACCCACATGCTTTTAATAGCTGTGAATTTGTTTCTTAATTGGCTCTTCACAGCCTGCAGATCTGTGGGGACAGAGACTAAAAGAGCAGGGCTTTGCTCTACTTTATATATTATATATATACTATTTATAGAAAATAAAATCACTGGCTGTCCCTTGAGGAAAAGAGCTAATGAACTCTGTTGCTTCTTAAGTTGCACCCTGCTCCTCCTCAGTTCCTTCACTTCATCCTCTGATATTTCTGGTACTCCTCCTCCCCTATGAGAATACCATACTGCTGGCATTGTCCTTGGCCGAGGGGCAAACAGGCAGTGTATCCTACAGGTCCCTGTTTGATCACCTGTTTGGCACATGGGCAGCCCAGTGGGTTGAATGGACTCATGTTGCACTTGCTTGGTGTTTTTTTCCTCTGGGAACCCCTCTGGGCTTATGCTCGTGAGCCAGTGGTGTTACAGAGTCATTTTATTCGATTAAAACACTACCGTTTCAGCAAGTTAAATAGAATTTCTTTAGGAGGAAAGATCTATAGCAGCACACATTGACTAACACAGTCTGTGTCACTTGTGCACAGAGACCCAGGTTTCATGGGAACTTTTGTTGCAGGATAACCCTGATGCTTTCTTTTTTGAAATCTTTAAAAATAACAGCACACCATTGTGCTTGAAAGGATACTGTTTTGATGAAAATCTACCCAGAAAGACTTCTTTTGCTGTTACTTTTCAATTCTTGGCACAACCTCTGAAGGAAACTAAAAGTAACCATATTTGCTTGATTTAGGGAGAGGAGCAGAGGTGGAAGAGAAAGCTTTGCATTATGAGTAGTATGTTTTGCCATATTAATCAGTTAGGATTTTCTCACTTGAAAATGAGGCATCCAGATGTTATTCCAAACACAGTGTCTTAAACATACTCAGTAGTAGGGACAAATGGATGTACTTATGTACAGCTATCAAACACATGGATTGACCTTGCTTCAGCAAAATATTTTGCTGCTTCTTTGTGCTGAAGGAAAAAGAGGTGGTTTGGAACTGCAGCCTAAAAATTGTCAAGTGCTGAAGATAAAAATGTAATTCTGTGGTTTTGTTCACAAAACTTATTTTTAGATTTGCCTGTCTTCTCCTCACTGGGGAAATAAATCACAAGTCTTTTACAAACAGCGGATAAAGATTGCAAAACTTCGGGCTAAATGCCTTTAGTACAGGCTGGTGGATTCTCCTCAATGTGTTAGAAATTGACTGGTTTTGGATGCAAATTCATTTGTAAAATCTTAGAATCACAGAATGGTTTGGGTCGGAAGGCACCTTAAAGATCATACAGTTCCAACCCCCTTGCCCTGGGCAGGGACACCTTCCAGTAGACTGTGCTGCTTAAAGCCCCATCCAACCTGGCCTTGAACATTGCCAGGGATCGGGCAGCCACAGCTTCTCTGGGCAACCTGTGCCATTGCCTCAACACCCTCATAGTAAAGAACTTCTTTTAAATTCTTTTTTAAGAAACTATTCTAAACCTACCCTCTTTCAGTTTAAAGCCATTCCCTCTTTTCCTGTAACTATATGCCTTTATAAAAAGCCCCTCTCCATATTTCTTGTAGGCCCCTTTATGTGCTGGAAGCTGCTCTAAGTTCTCCACTGAGCCTTCTCTTCTCCAGGCTGAACAAACCCAACTCAGCCTGAAATCTGCAGTTCCATTGCATGAATGGAAAACAAGCTCCAGTACACAAGTTTGGAGTTCTTAGTTGACAATAATTTCTTGCAATATATTTGATTCAGCTTCATGGGGTTTTTTTTCTATTTCAACTATTTATTCATTTATTTTCCCCCTTTTGAGGGGCTGGTGCTTCTTAAGTCAGGTGAAGATATTAGTGTACCCAGCCTTTCTTACACATTCAGATATGAAGCTACACGGTGCAAGTGTCAGTCTTGTGTCAATGGTGCTGGTGGTGCTTCCCCCTCTACACTTTGCCAGTGCATTCGCTCTCCATCAGGACTTCTGCTGCTGGAAAAGCCCTTTCCATGGTGTAGTGAGGTTCCGTCTTGTCCACCCCATTGCCACCTGTTCTGAAGTCACACTGATTTCTTGCCCTGTTCCTTGCATGCCCTAAGCTTATGCTCATGGGGGATGTATGCACATGAGGATTGCAGCTGTCATCCAAAATGAAAAAAAATTGTGTGTTGGGGCTTGCAGAAATCCATCTTGAAAGCTAAGGACAAGTAGAAACTACCCAAAGACATTTATTTTTAGCTTGTTTTGCTGTGAGTGAGTCTCCTACAATTATGCTGTCTCCCATGAATAGCTTCTGATTTTGTGCAATGGTGCCAGACTTGGGAGAGAGGGAGAAGTTCCCACCAGTTTTTTATAAGTCAACCTCAAGTAGAAGAGGGGTGTGGATGAGCATGGCCATGCAGGCAGGCAGGTCCCCGTCTGCTTCTGGTGCACCTCAGCAGGCAGCTGCTGACTGCCCTGTGATTCCTCATGGACTCTTCACTTCATGTCAAGGTTTTGAGGTCCTAAGCCACATTTCAGAGCACTTTGGTTTGGTAGCACTGTGCCTACCTAGAGAGATGCCCCAAATGCACCTGGGTGGAAGTGTCCCCAGACCTGGTGTCCCTGCTGGCAGCGCACAGCATGAGGCTCAGCCCCTTGGGGGGTACTCTGGGGGTTCCCACCAAGTAGGCACTGCTTTTAGCAGCTGGGAACTTATCAGAGACAGGATATGACAGTTGCCTCTGTTTGGCCACATCTCCTCCTGGATCCTGTTTTCAGACTGGGAAGAGTCATTAAAAGATCAGTTTAATCTCAAAATTTAGTTATAATTACAGAATAAAAAAAACATTTCCCCAACCTCCTCATCTTCCTCCTCCTCCACTTGTGGTCCTCATTAAGGGATGTCATTTTCCTGCAAGTGAAGTGACATCCAGGACAGCCTCAGAGTGGATCTAGTTACTAAGCAGGCATTTGTTATTGTGAGGCTGGCTTTTGGATGCTTTGTGAGTTTTGCTGAATATATTTAGTAACTCCAATTGTTTCTGATAGTGGTTTTTTGTAAGCACCATTGGGAATGCTCGTGAGTGTAGCTGCGTTGTTTTTAACATCCTAACATCTCTAGCTCACACTGGCAGCAATGGAAACTGGTAGTGTTGAACGTGAGCCTGGGATGTTCCTGGTTTGTCAGCATGTCCAGAAACTCTTATAAAATCCTTTGGGGTCGAGTCCTTAAAATTATTTCGGTGAATCCTGGCTGATAATTAACAACTGCATTTATTTTAGACTGAATGAGAAGATGAATTTCAAGGAGGTTTGTGGGGTTTTTGCCTTTCTAGTGTTTTTGCCTTTTATGCAAAGAACATTTTGAAACTAAAGCCTTGAGTTGAGGAAGCACAGTCTTTCATTTTGATAATTTTGAAGCACATCAGCTCTTTTGGAACTACTTGTGCATCAAAACAAGCATTTCAGCAGCATGAAAATGAACAGGAGAAACACTGTGATGCCACGACTATATCTGTGCATGTGTGACGTGAACTAGAAAACCTTGAGGGAGCAGTTTCACCTTGTTGTACCCAAGCTCAGCCCCACTGGTTTGGAAGTCCAGCCTTGCAGACCCCTGGGTAAGCAGAGGGATGTTGACTGTGAAAAAGCCACAGGGTGGCAGGGGTAGATAGGTAGTCTGAATTTAAAAGGCTCGCAAGTCCCACATCAGCAGCTGAAGGACAAGGTGGTGAAGCATTAACTCCCCTCTGAAGATGTGCCCAATGTTCCTGGTGCAGAGACCTTGACTGAAAAAGAGTGTTTAGTTGCTCATGACAGCACAGAGCTGCTTCCAGCCTCCTGCAAGGACATCATCCATGGAGAATGAGGCGTCTTCTACCTGTGACTTTGATGAGCAGCATGGGTCTTCCCAGATACACCCAGACCAGAATTAGAGATAGTTTTTGCCTTCTCAAGAACAGTTTAATAGGTGTTGCCTCATTCTGCTTTATACCTTGTCAAGGGAATATCAATTAACTGACTTCAGGAGAAGATGCATCTGTTTGATGCAAAGGAGATTTCCTAAGGGGAAGGTCACATTTTGTCTCAAGGAAATGGTGGTGGGAATTGCGGAAAATACCCTACCAATTGAAAAAGAGAGCAGCATCAGTCTCTCCCTGAACACATAATGCAGCCTGCTTGTCTCCCCACCCTTCACCACCCAGGAAAGACATATAGCAGGGGAAACCAACACCAGCATGGCTGATCACTGCTGCAGTGTGAAAGAATCGGTGTGGAGGAATTGCTCCATTTCATCTACATCTGCCCACGTCACTTGGTATTTGTTTTTGTGTTTCTCAGATTGCCTCCTTTGCTGTCTTAATTGAGCTGGGAAAGGTAATTTTGGATGTTATTTAAGAAAAGAATTTAATCTAACACAGGCAGGACTGAGTAAATGAAATTTCTGTTTGAAACTGGCTGTTAGTGCTGTTTCCTGTCAACCTCAATTTATCTCCTCTTACTATTAGAACACAACATAAGACAGGCTTCTTAGAAAATTCAACTGATGTATTTGCTTCTTGGTCATTATTATACATAAATCTTTAACACTGCGGTCCCTTTATTGTTTTGCTCTGTACGTTTGGTTTCTCAACAGAAAGTTACCATTGAACTGTGCATCGTTGAGACCTGTGCACAGCTTGTACTGAAAATGATTCATGTAGTCACCGTGACAAGCTGATCAGTGCCGTGCATGGTGGTGTTGGGAGTAGGAAACTCCATTAAAGCTAGGTATCCATAAACATTAGCTGTGAGTTTAGTCATTGTCAGCAGCATCAGCTTCCAGTTAATGGGCTCAAAAGCTCAGTGGCAGAGCAGGCTGTGGTGAGTGTCACCTTCCAGGCGAGCCAGGAGCAGCAGCAGTTCTGGCTCCTTGGAAGAGCCCTGTGCTTCAGGGTGCCACTGGAGTTTCCCTTTTTTATCTCCATCTTACTGAACAGCTTCATACTGCTGCTCATAGGTAAACTTTAACTCATAAGGTATTTCTCACTGGCTGCTCTTTGCTAAAAGAGTGCAGGTTTAGACCTGCTGAAGGTAGATTTTTGTTCTTAAAATGCCCTTCCCAGTTTGGTAGAGAAAAATGCATATTCATGTTCTGGGAATTCAAATTCATTTCTTGGGTGACCCTGGCACTGAGAGGGACAGTTGGGGTTCATAGTTGTTTGGTGCCGGTTGAGGTGACCTTGGCTGTCCCATCTGTTGGCAGTCTCACATAGGGTCTGTGTCACTCTGCTAGCTCCCTGGGAAGTCTCAAATATCCATCCTAAAGTGCACTTGAAGTGGCACTAGATGGTTATGCTTAGGCCTCTGGGTCATTCCCAAAATACACGCATACTCCCCAGTGAGCTGAGTGTTTCAGTGCCTCTGATTCCTCTGAGATTACCCTGTTACTGGGGAGGAAGGAGATTAAAGTCAGATAGAGTTATTCTAGAAATTTAGATTCTTGATTACAGAAGCAGAAGTAGGCTCACTGCACAAGAAAACAGAACTCAGTTCTGGATAATATTAACTGTAAACCTCATCAGCAGTTGCTCTGATGCTCAGCTGGCATAGAGGACTGCTTCATCCCATCTCAGAGACCTTTGTAGAACTGTCATGTCTCCATTCTTTTGGTACAGATGGAGATCCCAGTTGCTCTACAGAGGCACTGTAATCTCCTCTTGATCAAGAAAGCTGCTCTCTTCTATTTCTTATCACACTGCTTTTCCTGCTTCTTTCCTGCCCTGCTCTATACAGATTCTCATCATCTGGTCCCTGCTTCTTGGAACTGGCTTCTAAAGCCACAAAATAAGGACATCTTCTAGGGTTTTGGTCTAAAGTGAAGGTGGCAGAAGAGAGAACACTTACAAAAAAGTGCCTCTTTTGTGACATTCCCGGCTTTTGAGGGCATTTGCTTTAGATTAGATTTATTTTGTATTTAGATTGTATTATTTAGTGTCATTCTAAAGCTGCAAACTAAACACCAAGGTACCCACTCTAAGCTGCACACAAGCCAGGACCATGTAGCCTATTGTCCTGGGTTCAGCAGTAGCAGTCATTTTTCTCCTTCTTGGTAGCTGGTGCAAGTGCTGTGTTTTGACTTTCGGGCTGGGAACAGAGCTGATAAAAATGATGTTTTGGTTTGGCCAAGGACTTTATGAGCCTCATGCTCTGCCAGGGAGGAGGGAAGCCAGGAGGAAGCAGAGACAGGACACCTGACCCAAACTGACCAAAGAGGTATTCCATACCACAGCACGTCATGCCTTGGATGTAACTGGGAGTTACCTGGAAGGGCTAGGTGGACTGCAGGGTTGGAGGAGGTATCGGTCGGTGTTTGGCCGGGCTGGGGGGGGTGTGAGTTATTGGTCAGCATGTGGTGAGGTGTTGTATTCTCTTCCCTTGTTATTTCCTTTATCGTTACTATTATTGGTGGTATCAGCAGTGATTTGTGGTATACCTTACTTACTAAACTGTTCTTATCTCAACCTGTGGGCGTTGCATTCTTTTCGATTCTCCTCTCCGTCCCCCCAGGAGTAGGGGGAGGGCAAGAAGGGGGGGAGTGAATTAACAAGCTGTCTGGCTGGGGTTAAACCACGACCCACCATACAAAGCTTTACCTTGGCCTTTGTAGCCTATAGATTAGAGGGACCCTTGGATCATGGGGTCCAGATTCCCATTTCTTCTGTCAATCATAACGGATGGTCAGTCCAGTGGGCTCTGCACATATCTCCCTAATGGGACAGTATGAAGTATCCAAGAACAAACTGAAGAGTGTTAGTATCTGAGATCATTGTTTGTATCGAAGTTATTGATACCTGTGCTTGCAAGGGTAAAGAGGGCTTTTGCAGGTGGAAGGCATATATATTCAGAAATACCCATGCTGCCTGTCCCAGCAAGATATGGAGTGGTGAGACTCCTCAGGTTCTCACAGAAACATGGCTTGGCATGCAGAAAGCACACTGCCAGGTTACATGTGCTTTGGCAAGCAGCAGTGTGCCCCGAATAAGGCCTGGTGGGTAGGGGACAGCCCCTCAGGCTGTGTGAGTGGTCCTGTGGAGAGGATGAGATGGTTAGACCTCTCCCTCCAGCATAGGGTCCCTGTGCCTCTGGTCTCCAGCATGGCCCCCAGCAGCATGCTCCTGGACAGGGGCATTTTAGCAGCCAAGAACTTCTCTTGTCTGCTAGCAGGAGCACTTGCAAGAAGGGTGGATCAAAGGACCTTCATAGCTCCAGATGAATTGCCACACACCTCGTTAATCAGCTAGTAAAATGCAATGAAAAGCCTGCACTTGGAAAGCCAAGCGAGAGGCCTCACAGTCCCTTATACTGTGAATTTCCTGCAATGTCCTCGTTTAACCTTGCTGTGCAGTGGTTTTTCTTTCTTTTTTTTTTTTTTTCCATCATATTATTTATAGAGTGGGTATTAATGCAATCCTTTCTTCTTCATCAGTTGGTAGCATCCTCAGAAACAACAATCAAGTGCAAATAAAAAACAGAGGCCCATGTATTTTCGGAGTTTATTTTACAAAACTATTTGTAATGGCCAGAGAAAAAAACACAATTAATAAGGAAGCAGGGAGTGGAAGCTGTATTCTTTTATCTGAATATTTGCTTTGGCAGTGATCTAGAGTTCTCTGAAACACTGACTTAATTGTCTCTCAAGTTTGCCAACTGTAATTTTCCCTCCTATTATTAGAAATAAGGGCATTATTTTGTTCACTCAAAGAGATTTATTTTTATAGCAAATGCATCATGTGTATCCTGTTAATGTAAGAATCTTACTTTTTGTTAGCATCTTGCATTTAAGTTTACCTTATGGACCCAAGCTCTGAGATTTAACTCTAAGGAACATTAATGCATCCTGAATCAGACCATGTGTGAGGGACTGTTTCCTGCCAAATGATTCCCCCTGTGGACACATACACAGCCCCATCAGTGTGTAGGCTTTAAGGGAAGGAAGCATAGTCAGACCCTGCTGACCCTTCTGAGCATCATCAGCATTTTCCTCTGGTGGAGCAAGAGCTATGTCTCCTACATAGGCAACCTCTGTAAATGAGCTCCTGGCTCAAAGTGTGCAAGTGCTTCAGCTTAAGTTCTGAGCAGCCCTGTGTACTTTATGATTGTGCTTTAGAATTTTAAGGGTGAAATCTAAAAGCAAAGAAGGAAAGCATTTATTTTACTTTTAATAGGAATGGATAGCTTTTTTTTTTTCTTTTCTTTCTTTTCTTTTCTTTTTTCTATTTTCTCTGAAGTAGCTGACATACAAATTTTTTCCATAATGGAACATTACTCCCGATACTAAGACTAAACCACTATCTATTGCCTGAGTAGTGATAATATTGTGAATGTTGGTGAGATGATTGCCTTTGCAGAAAGACTTCCTGTGAGTAGTAAATCCGATGATGACGTTTCATGTAGAACATGAAATAAGAAATTTGCAACACCTGCCAGAGAGGATATCTTTGCTGTACAGTTTGGACTCTCGGGAGTCATAGCATCATAGAATGGTTTGGGTTGGAAGGCACCTTAAAGGTCACCTAGGCACAGGCAGGGACACGTTCCACTAGACCAGTTTGCTTAAAACCTTGTCCAGCCTAGCTTTGAACACTGTCAGGGATGGGGCAGCCACAGCCTCTCTGGGAAACCAGTGCCAGTGTCTCACCACCCTCAAAGTGAAGAATTTTTTCCTAATATCTAATCTAAATCTACCCTCTTTCATCTGAAGGAGTCATTAGTACTGGCAAACTTTACAAACTGTTTATGTCTGTGTATAAATATTCACAAACAAGCAAATGAAGTAACATCCATGTGTGCTTTACCCAGTCTTTTTTGAGCCACATCAAAGGAGAAGGTTTTCTCTGTTCCTCAAGACCTGTTCTGCTTCTGACTGCCATGCTGCAGTGTATGCAAGGGCTGTTTCTTATAAATGTTCCTTATCCATCACAAAAGAGTCAATTCTGTCATGGGCTAGAGAATCCAGTCTTTAAAAACATCTTTTAATTTATTCCGTTAATTCCCTATGACCATTTTGCTTTAATAATTTCAACATGTTCCCTTTTATTTTTCATTTCATCTTTTCCTATGTTGTTACCCGGTTAGAAGAAAAATTTAAACTCTCCTTAGTGATTTTTGTCCGCATAGAGTCATTTGCATGAGTGGACTTAGAATAACTGGCATCCGTTACAAGACTAACATTCTCCCTAAAAACAGGTTATGAATCAAATTATCATTTAGCAGGGTTTGTCATGATCTGGTTGGTATAACTTGCAAAGAGCTTTGTAATGAAATTTACATATTTATGTTACTAACTGAAAATTTTCCTGGGGATTTCATATGCTTTGATATGTTAAATGCTCTTCTTTAATAGGAAAAGAATAAGAAAGGAAAGGACAAATTTTATTAAACTCCAGTGAAATTTTGTAGTATATCTGTATGGGGATATAGATACATACTGGGGGATGAGAAATAAATTGCAAGAGCATTATAGTTTTTAAATATTACATTTACAGTCAAGAAAAGCAATTAAAAGTTAATGAAATGGTGAGTTTGGGGGTATTTCAGTAGATAGGTTGGATGTCAGTTGCATAATCATATTACTACTGCTTAGCAGTGCACTGTATTTTAGTAAAGAAGCTGTTTGCAATAGTCTGTACACATGTTTCTTGCCTGTAGCAAATACTAAGTAATTCAATTAAGTTTAGATTGCAGTGACAGTGCAGTAATTTAAGTCATATTTGCATATTATTTGCATTTATCTAGGCCTAAGCATATGTATGAAGACGTTACCACACATCAGCTGACACACAGTAACATGTTAACTCTTGTTGTGAACCATGTGCTGGAGCCCTTAATTCTGCCTAGGAAGGGAATCCCTAAAAAGTATTCGAAAACTTTCAGCATGTTAAATTCCTTGGTCATTCTGTTTTACCTTAGCAAAGAGTAGAATACCTTACATTTAATCTGAAAGAGGGTTCTTTAACATTCTTTGTGATGGATCCATGTAAACCATCAAAAATGTACTTTTCAGTTTACAGAAGGTATTAAAGCCAACCATTCCAGCTTTTCATTAGAAACAGAGTTGTATTATTTTCTTCTTGAAGACAATTTGCAAAAAATCATCCTCAAACTGTTTGGAAATTTGTGATGATTGGCTGAACAGGTTTGAATGGAGAAAGGTTTCAGGCTATAGTAGTAATTCTTCTGCTTTTACCAATTACCCTGTGATTAAGAGATGATAATGAAGAAAGGGTTCAGGGCCAAAAGGACACATCAATCATCTCTTTGAGAGAATAGTATGATCTGCAAAATAAAGGGTATTTGGGGGTATGTTATGTTACTCCTTATCTATCCTTTTGATCCTGTTCCTTTAAAAACAATAAAATAAAAGACTTACGTATTTGTTGAGCTGCAGGAATAAAGGATGAGAGTTCCAATGCACTAGTGATTAAGGCACTTGCCCTGGATCCAGACCTGGTTCATATGGTTATTTATGGTCTTATAACAGCTCATGTTTTATAATAGCTTAGCACTTCGTCCCACCACAGCTTCTGCCCTCACTTTCCTATGCTGTTAGAAAACGTGCCCAGGGACTATCCATTTCAGTGCAAATTTAGACATTTTTTTGACTTGCAGTAAAGCTATGGGTTGTTTCTTTTCCTAACTTCAGTGGGAAAAGTTTGAAGTATCTTTTTAAAAGCAAGCCAAAATTTTATTTTCCTCCAAGCAAGCAGGTACTCTCACAGTCAAGTAGAATCATAAAACCATTTAGGTTGGAAAAGACCCTTAAGATCATTGGAGTCCAGCTGCTAACCAAACACCACCACGTCCTCTACTGAAGATTCATTTTGCCACAAAAGCAGGTATCCCCAGATGGATCCAGTTCTCTGTAGCTTTGACCGAAGTGCCATCATCTCTTTCATCTTAAATATGTGGTGATCTTGGAGTTTTTGTATGGCACTGCTTCCTGCTTGCTCTGGATAGGTAGACTACCCTAGACTAGATGGCTACCCTATGTAGCATATCTTGTATTGTGATAGGCATTTGAAGCTTAGCTATGAAAGTAAATTCTGGCGATATAGAGGAATAGAGCAGAAATGTTGATGGCAACATGGACAGCCTGCTTTGTGTCCATTTAATCCTCTGCTCTGTGGCATCTCCTTGTTTGCATGGTTGCTCTGGCTAGTAAGAACCCACTGCCATCTTTGCATGTGCTTCGGGAGAAGATCTCTGATAGACTTTTAACTTCTCTGGAAAAAAAGTATAATGAATTAATTTACCAGAAGCTGGAAAACTTTATATGAGGGGTAGGGAGCATATTTTCAGTAAGGATGTGCATGTTTTAATGTCTTAGAAAAGGATGCAGTGGGATGCCTGTAACTTGGTGTTTTTAAAGGAGGGTTGGCTTTCCAGCTGCCAGAAATTAGAAATGTGCTTTCTGTAGCACTTTTTTTCTTTAAGGGGTATGCAACATTAAAAGTTCAAAATTTCAAAAGAAAATGCATTTTTAACTGTGTTTTGTTTGATAAAAATAAACCATTTTGATACAGGTAAATCACAGTATATTTTAAGCTTTTATTTTTTTACTGTATAATTGTGGAATATTTTTATTTGTCAGATAATCTCTTTCTAACAGGCAAGCTTTCCAGTGAAGATACATTATCTATTATTCATGGGGTGATGCTCCTGTAATACCTGTAGCCCAGAAACAAGGCAGATGAACACTATGAACCTACTAGAATTCAAAACCTCTAATGAAAAATTATTTTCAACTAATTTATTTTTGTAGAACTAAGTTTTCAAAGTATGAGTTCCAGAAGGATAAAATGGTTTTCATTGTTCAGTGTTGGCTTATGGCATTAAAGGAATGCATGACATTTTAAAGAGAACAACAGGTTCCTTTTAAAAATAGTACTTAATTCAGGAATAACACTGTCCAGTGAAAGATCACGAGAACAGTAGCAAAGCACATACTAATGCTCGTTTGAGTTTATGGACTGTATATTTTAGCCTCTTTCCTAATAAACACAGAACAGACTGATACAAGATACTGGTTGTATTTTATATTTTATAGACTCTGAGATTACAAGCCATTGTAGAAAATACTGTTCTTTTAAAAAGAGAATCCCACTAAAATCAGGGCGTATTTGTAGTGTAAGGCAGTATGTAGTAGTAACCTGTACCCATGGCTGTCATCAGCATGAAGCGTGGCTTTCTAAATAGCAAAGAGGACTCTAAAGGGAGCTCTTGGAGAAAGCCAGCCTTCTGGTTTCTTTTTTGGTTCTCCATCCTGTGAGGAAGGCAAAGCCCTGCACAGTTGCAGCCTGGGAAACAAAAGGGAAATCTGTAAATGTCTGCTGAAAATAAAACATGTGGAAAAAATTAGAAATATATCTTTAAAAGTCTCGTTCAGTTTGGAAACATCAGCTTTTTCATGGCCTACATGAAATATGAACTGCTTTTAGTTTTGTCTTTTATTGGAGAAATAGTGACACTGCTACTTATCATGTGTCATAGATCTAGAAGGATGTTTTGTGTGGTAGGTCACCCTCTCCAGCCATCTGCATGCTCTGAGGCGTCTCCTTGAAGGTGGATGTGACATCAGGGACCCTTACTGTTATTGAGAACCTTCTCCCAAATGCTGTAGGGCACTGGGAAAAGTTCTTGAGAAAATTAAGGCATTTTTGAAAAAAAATCGTATTTTTCCAAGCTTTTCCATTTACAAAACCTATTCTTTTAGGCTAATGCAACTTGTCTTTTGAAGGGTTTATTTTGGATTAGTTTTGGGTGTTTTTTTTTCATTTGGAGTGAATGCAACTACTTCTGTTCTAGAGATTGCAACCCAGTTTCAATAGAGATGCCAGTTTCTAGCTTTCCAGCAACCCTGGCTGCAAGAGTTCTTGGGGTATTTTCCTCCCTCTCTTCAGACTGATGTAGCAACAACAGCAGGGAAGCGCTCTAACCCAGTCAGAAGTAGGGGCAGGTAATTTTGGCAGGGTTGCTGAGCACCAAGGTGCTGTGTGCTCAGTCCTAAGGTGCCTGCCTGGTGAGAGCATTCAAGTAGATAGATACACTGTGGGGGAAGCAAATTGCTCTATTAATAGTAGGATGCCTACAAAAAAATCCCTTAGTGTGCGTCAGTGACCATACCCAGTGTGATTCTAGAAAGCTAGAAAGCAAAGCAGTGACAAGCTTAAGTGAGATGAAAAGCAGAGGCACAGCTAGGCTTTAACCTGGACAGACCACTGCAGTGGGCTGACACTCGGTGTGCTCTTGGGGGATGTCTCTCTTGTTTGTTTTTGTTTCTCTTTAAACCTTGCGTATTTTGTTTTGACTCTTGTAAATGCCACTGTTAAAGTCCAACACTGAAAACTCATGTGTTATTAAAGAGGTGCTAGCCTTTGAGATTATAAAAATCTTGTGTGACAGAGAAGGGAAGAAACAGTGGGCTATGGTTGAGGGTAGAATCTCCCAATATATGGTTGGGACCTGAAGGAAAACAGCACCTCTGGCAGAAGCCACCACATCTGTGTGTCCTGCACTTAGCGCCAACTCTCCAGCAGGAAATGATACCAACCATGAAATGCACATCAGTGCAGTGAATGTAGGACTTCCTTCTTCGGGTGTTTCTGTGCAGCAGACATCTGCTGCTGTCCCAGATGTGGCCACAGCTCTCGCTGCTGGTGGCAATTGGTGTGGGAGATGCTGTCCCATGCTGAGCAAGCCCTGTGAGAGCTCATCCCTGATGCAGCTGTGCACACTGCCAGCCCTGTGAGGTGCCTCTGCTGTGAGGTGCCCCTGCTGCGAGGCCAGGACTGGGAGCAATTACGGGATTTTGCTGAGTGTTTAAACCAGTTAAAAATAAACATGCTGGGAAAAAAACAAACACACTTACAAAAGACCATAACTACAAAGAAGTTCCCACTCTTCCCTGCTTTCCTGTTTAAGTACTGATAGGTTATCTGCTTGGGGGGGTGGGAGAAGAAGAGCAAGGGTGAAGAGTGAACAAAGCAAATTACTCCCGAGTTCAAGACTTAGAAGAAATCTAAGCTTCTCACACCGTCTTCTTATAGTGTCTTTCCTCCCAGAAAAGCACCAGGACTGTTAAAAAAAAAATAATAAAAAGGTGGTATCAACAAGAGCTGTATGTTGTTAGAGGGACATGGAGCAAAGCAAAGCAAATTACTTGGCCACATATTTTTCATCAGATGGGGTTTCTGCTTCTGCAAATGCCTGCAGAGATGAAGCTTTTGGGATAGCTTTTAGAAAGGACTTTCTTACTGGCCTCATGCATAGTTCTGACTTTATTTTAGTGTTGCTTTATTTTTCTTCCCAGATTCTGGTGAAAAATAGTGGGATTCATGTAACTTGTTTTAAACCTCATCCTGGTCCTTCTGCATTGTGAAAGCTGCCTTTTCTTAGTCCTGTGAGTCTCTGAGCTTCAGCATGATCAGGGTGAATGGTGGATGCCTATTGGTCTCCCTGTCTTCTTGGCAAACAACTAGAAAGTTGAGTAGGAAAAGTTCAGTTGCTAACATTATTGGGAAGAGTAGGAAGGTGTGTTTGAGCATGGGAGACAATGTGTTTTGGTTTTGTTTTTTTACTGTGGCCCAGTGCTGCATCCACAACACAGGGGCTCATATAAACACGCTCCATTAGCCACTGCTGTTGCCATGGTGTTTGGCAGTGTGGCATTCAGTGATGTTGTGGTGGGTGGCACTGGCTCTCATGTGTGCAGTGAGATGAGTTTAGAAGCAGTTCTGGGTCTCACAGCAGTCTGTCCTTCCTTTGCCATCAGGCTTGGTGACATTCTGAGTGTTTGCTAGGGTTTTGATTGGAGAGCAGTAAGTTATTCCCTGGCATGCTGTAGCAGATGTAGCTACTACCTCTGCCTTGCACATCATGGCTGTGACTTGTTCAGCTGGGTCTCCTGTTGCCTTTGTGCATAAGGGCTGGAGCCAGGCTGCTGGCAGCATGTTCTCTCATGGGCATTCAGAGCCACTGTCTCCTCACTCACACCTATCTGGCAGCAAGTCTCAGCACCAGCCATCCTTCAGCATGCCGTTGCCATCACCAGTCCACTTGGATTGTGCTGCTTATGTTACATCTCGTAAACTTAGGACTTTTATATTTTGCTCTGCATGTGTGTGTGTGTATCAGTTTGCATAAGCATGCATGTTCATGTGTATTTAAGCTGTTATATTTTGTCAGTTCTTAAAATACTGTAGTGTAGTGTGTTCTTAGCAATATGGGACTGAACGTCACTGTTTTAAACTGGGCATTAAACAAGTTTGCTGATTCTCGTTCAATTACTGAAATCCTTGCTGGAATGAAACCAACTGTGTCACTCTTGAAAGGTGCATATCATAAACTTCAAGTAGACGTGTGCGTAAGAGCAGTCCTGTTACTTTTGAGGGATCACAAACAATTTCTTGCCTGTTTGTAGGATGGGAACTGTGAAGCACCCGCTGCACTAAAAATAAATGACAGCCAACTCCTTTACTGAGAATTTCCTGAGACTTCTTACTGCTTGAACTAATTTTTATCCTGAGAAGTAAAAGCTCAAATTAAAGCTTCTCACCTGAAGCTTTAATCAGCAGAGCCATTCAGGAAGGTCAATATGATGTGGTACATCTCTTCAGATTCACGGCTCAGAGCTATATGTGTTGTTCCCTAAGGAAGCAGAGATACTGGTGTAGCTGGATGTCAACTAGCAAAATCTGTCCTCCTGGAAAACTTGATCATAATTGCTCAACAATTCTTTCTTAATTTCATCCCCACTGTTCTTCACATTTCCCAGAGCTGGCTGTCTATTTTAAATGATTCTTCCAGAAACAGCTTTCCATCAGTCGAAGAGGGTAGAGGTGGAAAGTCATGGGAAGCAGGTGCCTGGTTTTTTGGAATTGTCAGGAGCATGGCTGCCATCACCTCTCAGACCATCCAGTGCCTTGATGAGCAGAGCAGAAACTGAAAGACCTGGAGGCTTGAGGCAGCCATGTTGTTAGTGGGCTGTTAGTTTTTCAGATGATCATATTTACAATTTAAGAGCAGTATAGTGCCATACCACGGTCTTACAGTCTGAAATAAAACTAATCTGTCCAAGTCTTAAATATGCACCTGAAGGGCCTCTAGACTTAGCAGCTCCCTTCTTTGTATTTTGATGGAGTTTTGATTTTTCCTCGTGAGTTTGGAAAAGTTATATTATTCTGCAGGTGGCAGAAGAAAAGCCAGGGCAAGCTCTCTGCAGAGTGCTGTGCGGGACACTTCATGGCACTTCAGAGATTGCTAAAATGAGTTAAAATGCAGTTGATGGAAAATGGAGTCCATGGAAAGTCCATGGGAATTTTAGTCCATAGAAAATGGGAGAATTTTGTCTTGAGCAAAAGCCAAAGTATCCTGTAGAGGCAGGATCAAGGTGCTCCAAATGAACCTCCATTTTGCAGTCTGATCTACCTGAATACACCCACAGGGACAGTGTGTCAGGGATGTGGTCACTCCAGTATGTTTTCAGAACTTGCTGAAGCTAAATAGTGAGGCAGTATTTATTGTCTTTGATCCAAACAGCAGCAGCATAGAGGATTTTTGGGAGGTTACTTCACCTTGATCAATATCTGAAATTTTTCTGTATATGGTGAGATATCTCTAATGCATATTATGCTGTTAGAAAGTTATTGAATAATACATTTGCCAAATATTGAATGCATTTGAGAAAGGGGTCTGGAGTCTTCTTTTAAACCTCTTGTCATTATTAAAAGTGCAAAAATATGCTCTTGCTGGCACTGTTGTAAATACAGGCTATAACAATTCGTTACGATTATACAAAAGTTAGGTGGCTTGTTTATTTATTATGTCACATTCCTACCCTGGTTCTTACTAAAATCATACCCTACCTTCTTATGCCCTGTGCACTTTCCTTCATTTGTGGCTACAGCAGTATCTCCCATGCAGGAAAACAATCATCTTGCCTTACAGTGTTTCATACATTAAATAGCAGAAGTTACAATAAAGGCTCAGAACTTGCCTAGCAGTGGCATTAAACTTCATCCTTTTTCCTCCAGACAAGCCCTGGGTACCCAAGGGGAGTCAGTGTTTTTTACTTTATTATATCTGTGGGGGTTTTTATCTCCCATTTTTGGATCTCATCAACACTAATGATGAACAGGAGGATAAACTGTATGTGTTACCTTATTAGTACTTAGAAATTTTATCTTTATTATTAACTTTCTGAATTAGACAACAGAATATTCCTCATGTGCATTGCATTTTAATAACAGGAAGAAAGAAGGATGACTTGAGTTTAGCTGTTAAGCTTTAGATGTTGCTGAATGCTTTGTTATAGGTGCTTGCAACTGTGGTAGCTCGCCCCCCTTTTTTTTTTTTAATTTTATAGTAGCTATAAAATTCTGTGATTGGTGTGGGTTTGTTTTTGCCTTTTTTTTCCCCCTAAAACAGAGGAAGCCTGTTTTAGAAGCATGTAACATACGTCTTTGGGATTACATGGTCATTAGAATGCTGAACAGTCCTAGATTTACATCTGTCTTTGCAGATTGCAATTATCAGTTTTAATGACTTTTCTGTATTAAAGAAAAATAATGGAAATCTTACAACACTGTTAAAATGTTTCTAATCTTCTTTAATTTGCAGGAAGATAGCAGCAAAAATCCGTGAAGGATTAGAGTTAAAAAAATGGAGCATCCAGATAAGATTTCCTGGCTAAAGAAATGCGTAAAAATATAGAAGTTTTCACCACCCAGATACAGAAAAGACCAAAGGACATTCATTCTTCATAATGGGGGTGTAGCACACCAATACTAGTCATTTCTGGTCCTTTAAAAGTGACTGAAATCAAGAAAGCTTGCTTGGAAGTGATAGATATTTAGGATCTGCAACATGAGAAGTGGTATTTTTCATTAGAGGGTTCACACTGCAAACAGTGCACTGATCTGTATCTTACAGGATGGCGACTGTTTTTTCCCTTGATGTTTGTTTAATGCTGCTCGGGTTTTATATTATTAAGTTATCTGGGGGGAGTGTAGGGGGAAGAGAACTTTTACCCTTCGGTGCTGCTACCCTGCAGAGGTCACTCTACACTCAGGACAGGCTGATGTTAGTTCCTCCCTTAATACTTAGGCTCTTTTAGGAGTCCTGAAGATTTAGGTACAGGCATTTCCAACCAGCTTAAAGCCAAATAATCACTTGACAGGATGAGTTTTGAGGAGGGGAAGCTAGAAAGCGACGGTTAGGTACATCCACTCAGTGATATTCACAGCAACCACTATTGCCACGCAGATGGAGAACTGGAAGAACAGGAAGATATTTCATGAAAACGTTTGAAGAGCAAAAACATGTCACATTTTGAAGCTGAATTAACTCTGTGATTTGAACATTTTTACCCGATTCCACAGAGGATATGCTGAAAACTGCATTCACCAACAGCTTGGCTTTGTGGCTTGCATCCTCAGGATTTCACCCAGCAGCTGTGCGCAGCTCTCTTTCCAGTAACAACTTCATTTTTTGTTCCCAGTGGAGTTTAATTTCACTGTCTCCAGACATGACTGGAGATTATTTTATCTTGTGTAAGAGCTGGTTAATCCTGAGTATAACTGTAAAGCTACCTCACCAGTAAAAAAAGGTACCACTACCTGGGGTTCAATTTTACTGCTGAAGCAAGGGCAGAGCTGAAGGCAAATGCATATATCAATGCTAGATTCAGCATCTCCTTATTCTTGCCTGCACTGTCATAAGTAAGGTGAAAAGAAGGGCAGCAGAGAAAGAGCTGCTTGGAAGGGCTTCTGCAGTAATGGCCTGTCAGAAGGGTCTACCCGGGTGTGTGGAACAGACAGCAGAGCTGGTTAGGGTCAGTATTAATGTACTATTTCCTCTGCCAGTCTCAGCAGAGAGGGCTCCTTGTGCAATGGTTCAAGTGCTTCCCCAAGGACAGCCTAAGGCGAGAGAACAGGGAAAAGTTCACTGTCACAGGTGTAAAATATTTGTTATGTCTCTTGCATTTAGTATTTTGGGGTTTAACTCCATTTCACAGATATCCTCTAATTTTAGTTTTATTAGATGACATGCTCTTCAGTTATCTCCTCTGTCTCTGCTCCCCTCCTTTAGTGTTAAATATTTCTAGGACATTATTAAAGTATTATTTTGGAGTTCTTTTATGTTATCAGAGTTTTGGTCAGTGAGAGTAATATGCAAATTTGATTGAACTGAATTCATCATTCTCTGCATAACTTAATAAGAATGACCATGCTAAATTTATTATGTAAAACCCACAGCATGAAATTAGGAACTAACAAGAAGATGATGCAAAAACGCCGATCCTCTCGGGGAGATGCTGATGTGACATATTATTGCTCTGCTTCCTTTTTTCCCGTCATGTGAGGAACCCTGTTTCTCTTGAGCTTCAAGTCCTTTCCAGTGTCCAACAGAAACTTTACAATGTTGATTTATTTGGCTTCTCAGGCCCTTTTTAGGAAAACAAAATATTTGGAACTGGCAACAGATAAGCACTGACACTGTGTTTTTAAAACACTTTATTCAGAATTGGGTAACAGGGTAATTTTAAGACCTTTGGTAGCATGAGGGCGAAGAGCTTTTTTAAAAATGGTATCTGCTAATATATTCCTGTAGCTACTTGTAATTATAAGAACAATCATGTCTTGTGCCAGTCTTTAATTTTGAATAGTTCTCATTGCTGTCTAGATTGCTGGTGAAGCATCGCGGTTTTCTGCATTGTATCAGGATAGGTAAAGCAAGTGACAACCCAGCTGAACTGAACTGCCTTATAATGACTTGTAGCAGCATAAGTAAGAAGGCAGGCTCCAGAGTTTGTCTCAGGGCCAGGGTTTTTTTTTGTTATGATTAAATGCCTGTAAAAATAAGCCAGTGATTGAATCCAGTCCTTAATTTGAGAGGGACAAAATGAACTGGGAGTAGGAAATGTCACGCCTGAATCTCTTAATCACTAAAAATCAAAGCTTTTGGTGGTGTCCCTTGCTGAACCCTTTCTCCTTGCTGGAAGCCTGTGTCTCTAAGATAAGGCTGTAGAGAGATGTTTTAGAATAACCTGCTTGGAGCAAAATCTTTTGTTTCCATGGAAAAGGGCAAAGTGTTCTGCCACATGGGAGAGGACAGCCAATACTTGGGCTCTTGGTGGGAATAAAGTGATAATTTTAGAACCGTCAAGCCAAACCAGTATAGCTGTAATGTCATGGGCTGGAGGCAACCACCATGGTGCTGTGCTTGCTACTCTAGTTCCAGCTGGACATACTGGCATTGTTATGGGAAAAGCCCTATAAATCTTTTCCTTGGGAAACAGCTAATTCCCAGGGCTTGCTCTGCAGTATGGTCTATTACTACCTTTCTTGTCCCAAACCTTTCTTTCTTCCCTTCTTCTTGACATGGGTGAGTAGAGATTTGTCTAGTCCAACTCCAGATGTCTGCAATGTACAAGTCTGAATGAGCATTATCCACCCTGATATCTCTTTGCAGCTGGTCCAGTGGAGAGAAGCAGCACTTTATGTGCCTGTTAATGGATGAGATGATCAGTACCCTGGGAGTGCTGACTTTGCCTATAAAAAGCATCTAGATGAGCAGCTCAGATCTGCTAAGTTGAATCCTACCCATGTATCAGTCCCCTGAAGAGAACTTCTTAAAAATGGAAAAAAAAACAACAAACCCAAACCCAAACAAATGAACAGTTCAATTTTAGCTGTTTCATCTGGATACGTATTACAGTAATACTTTAGTAAATGACATGCATCTCATATTTGGTTGTTCCCAGTACTAGAGTTTCAGAAATGGATGGAAGTGAAGAAGGGCCAGTGCTTGCAATCTGCCAGGAAGGCTTTATGCTTGCTGTCATCTCCCAGGAAGGGCTTCTGGTTGACCTATAAACCAGTGTAAGAAAACATTTCCATTGCAGTGACTCTCTTTAGATGCCTTATAGTCTAGGAAACAGTCATGCTTTCCCTTCAAGAAAGTATTATGGCTCTTTTCTGTTCTTGAATTTAGAAATCCTTTGTGCTTTTTTATTGTCATAGCTAAGTGTGCCCTTCTTCTTAAATGAGATCTGTATAGATGCTAGTCATGACATTTGCTTGAATATTAAAGACCTAATTACAGATCTGTGAGGTCTTATTGTTTTGGCTGCCATTTGCTCAGCAGCCCACATCCTATCATCAATGTGTTACAGTGTCTGCAGTTCTCACCACAGTATGGGTTATGCTACCAGTGGGCTTTTCCCACGAAGGAGTTTATTTTGTAGCCCCAGATTTTTATAAATGGAAATGAGTTACAGTGCTATCATCCTGTGTTCTCTGGTTTTCCCTGGAGCTGTGTCCCAGGAATCTTCAGGACACCTGGCAAGAAAGGAGTTAATGCATTGGAACTGGATCACTGCAGACTGGGTGGGTTTGTTTCCCCCCCTCTTTAATCTTTGGTATTGCATAAACCTCTCTCCTTGATTTAGAAACTTAAGCTAGACCCCTGGCTTGGGATAATAAACTCTTCCTGGAGAGTGGCATAAACAAATAAAGTGTGTCCTTTGCTTCTGGCATATGTACAGAACAGTCACTCTTCTTCAAGAAAATATCAACAAAGCCAGTCCACAGTCCAGCCAGGATTAATATTAATAATCCATTTCACCTCTGGCAGGGTCAGGTTGTGCTCTGGCCCTTGGATTTCGACCTCGTGCTTTGGATCTTCTCTGTGCTGCTCCAGAGAGACACTGTCTTTCCTTGGACAAATGTGTTACAACCTTGCTTTGTGGGTTTTTATGGGTCCCACTCTGAGTGACATTCTTCCAAGCTGGGCCCTGTAGGAAGCCGGTGCTAAGAGAAGGCAACAACATCTTTTGTCCTCTTCAAGAGAAAGATTAGAGCCTGAGTCATTCTTGGTGTTTGGCAGTGGTTTTTCAGCTCTGCTAGAAACGTGAACTGAGCACAGAATGAAAGCATGAACGCTAAGATAACACTGTATCTCTGGGGACTCTCTGGGGAGCTTTTCCTGATCCAAATTTCATCAAGAAACGACAGAAAAAAAGGATATCATATCCTGTCCTTGCATTTTTAGGAAGTGAAAAGTTGATTGTTGAAGAGCAGCTCTTTCATCATGGTATATTTTAGTTCAGTCAAGAGAAGAACTTGTGTGTCATTAAGCAGGTATTAATGTTAGTGATAGCAGGATGCTGGCCAGAAGGTTACCAAATGTTAAATTAATGGTAATTGTGGTTAAATCTCCTTGATCTACTGTGGAAGTCTCTTTAGGTTGCTGGTAAGTACTTTTACCCATTAGTATGGAAGTAGATCTTTTGTGTGGGTGTTTTTGTTAAACTGAGGCACTGAAAGGATATGAGAGGGACACACTTAGAAATTTTCCAGACTTAAACTCTTCCTCTTCTTTTCACAGAGATTATTTGTGAGACTTGAAAGCACACATTTATCATATAATCAAGAGTGGAAAATGATTCAAGACCTCTTGCTATCACCCCTTTTCTTTACAGTGTTTTCTCCCAAAGCTTAATATGAATAAGCTCTGGTTCTAATTTTAACTCTGAGTTTTGGTGACAAGCAAGTTAGTGCTAAAACTGTGCACTTTGTAGCTGCTCTTTATAGCAGTTTCTAGTAATCCCTCATATTTGCAGGTGAGCTATGGAGACAATCCCTGAGTTTCTGAAACAAACAGATGTTTTCTTGTACAGCATTTATCACATTTTAAAATCTTGCAGCTTTCTACAAAATGGACTGTCATCAAGAGGAGAGAGATGAAGCTTGAATGTAAACACTGATTTGCTCATGGAAAATATAAAAGCATTTGAGGTCATTTGGGAGAAGAATTAACCACAAAATCATCCCATACTAGAAGGATCCATCTGTTAAGTTCAAACTTGGTTCCATACTGGAAATATTGCATAAGAAACAGATGCTCTTCTTTAACAGATTGTCCATCATAGTTTCCATAGTACTTATGATTCCAGGGGGAACTGTGAGCCAAACATCAGAGGATAAATTGCCTAAGAGTTTATTGCCCCAACAAATAATTTTCAAATGTGAGATGTGTACCAAAGCATCATTAGCTGTTGCGGTGATACTAGTTTCTCCCTGGTGTGAGGGTCCTGGTGTTTTACTTCAGTGACTGACTGTGACTGTAGGGCTTGGCTTGCAACTTGCCTGATACTCTGGGAAAAAAAACAAACCACTTCAGATAGCTAACATGACAGCTCTTACCCCGTTGTTGCAAGAGTCAAATGCCATGCTTTGAGGGAGCATCATCAATCTGCAAGCATCTCATCTTCATTTTAGCCTTTTAGCTTTTTTGTGTTATCTTCAGAATACCTATGGGGTTTACACATGAATAGAATAAGTTGAAAAGAGTGTACTTTTCAGCAAGCTCTATGGGAAAGTTGTCTTCTGGGTAAAGCAGTATTTATTGGCCTTTATTGCATTCCTTCTGCTCTAGGAGGAGGTGGCCGCAGTGCCCAGTCATGTTTGGTGGAAGTCATCTTGTCTGTAATCTAACATGAAACCTTGAGGTCTTGTTTTACATGCTGGAGATACTGGGCCTTTGCTAGATGGGGGACTGCTGTTTCCTTTCAGATCAGTAAAAGACTTTGTAAGTAGTTTTATCTTTGGGCAGATGTAGCTGTAGGATCCTTACTGTCCTGAGAAGAAGGTGTAGCACTGTACCATCTACTCAGTGGAGGCAGGTGGGAACATAAAATACCTGTAGTCCACAAGCCTGTATTTTTTCAAACTTTCTGGTGCTGATCAGTGAAACACTTTACTTGTTCTGTCTGGCCTGCCTAAAATTCTTTTTGGTTATTCACAGTTTTGGAGGGCAACTATGCAGTAAAACATGAATGTAGTAAAATGTGAATATGTGCTGTATAGAACAGAGGTAGTAAATATTAGGCATCTGAGAAGAAAACTTCCAGTGGTGCAGGTCAGAAGGCACAATAAGGGAGTTTACTGTATATATCCTGCAGATAACATCTAGGAGTACCAGCTTAATTTAGAAGATTGCAGAAAGGAAAATCTTGCTTCGAAAGAGCTGCAAAATCCATCTTTATAAAATGATGACAAGAACTGGCCTCTGAATAGGAAATGAACATTTTCTTGAAACAGAGATACTTTATATGATAAAAGCTTCACAGAAGGGTCTCATTTCATACTGAAAAGTCACAGATCCCTGGGGTATTTTTCTATGTTTTGATATCTGTTTCACAAAATGACAAGATGAAGGGGTTGATATAAAAGCAAGACTTTGTATATGTAGAGTCCTTTATTTATTGAAAATATCATTGGTGGATAATTTCTAAAAGTGGTTCTACAAGTTACTGAAATGCTGTATCAGTTCAATAAAAAAGCCCGAGAAAATAAAGATTACTCTTAAACAAACAAACAAACAAACAAAAACAGTTGCAAATTCATCACTTACAGAGCTTGAATCCTTGAAAAAATGTACTTCACTTTTAAATAGATGTATCCCAAAATGTGTGCTATTGACAAAGGATGATGCTGCTGAAGGGCAGATAATAAGAGCTCTTATTGTCATCATCCTCTGGGTCAGTGCTTTGTACATCCATAATCCCCAGCCTCTGATATTTTTGACTTCATGTTTGTTTTCTGTCCCATAAACACTTGGTTCCTATGGCAGCTGTTGGGGGAAGTCCTCCAGTGTGTGTTTGATTCAATTTGCTTTTTACAGAGCTGTCTTTCAAAGCTTTACACATGCTAGGATCTCTTTGGGTGGAGTACTGAACTTGGTGTGTATCTGGTAAAACACGCTCTTTGGAGGGGTCACACTCTGACCAGCACAGAAGAGCAAACTGATGCGACCATTGTCATGGGCATCTCTCCAGATATACTCGGTGGATCTGTGAACTGACTCATGTTTCTGTTCCCTGGTGGTGTCCTCACTGTGAGCCGGTGTCAGTGCTGGGTGCAGGCAACAGGAGGTTTTCCTGCTGGCTGGAGATGAACGGGTTGATGTAAAGGCAAGTCATGAAAACATTGCCTTATACCTTCACTCAAGATTCTGTGCCTCCACGTAAATTTTTTTTACTTAGAAAATAAGCGCAACAGTAGCCAAAAAGGTTAGAGCAGTCAGCTGTTACCTAAAATGAGTATTTCTGCTTTGTACTTTCTGACAGAGATTTTCAAAAGTTTCTCTTGGTGGAAGAACACATTCTGAGGGTAAAAGAACTGATATCAATACCAATTTCTCCTTTGCTTTTGGCATTTTGGTGGTGGGACACTGTCTCATTTCCTGGACTGAGTTTGAGAAAGGCAAGAAACAGAAAGTTATTTGCATGGCTCTGAAATGAAAACTGTCAGTGTATTGTCTGAAAGATAGGGCAGAAAAGCCAGTAAGTGGCATAGCAAAAAGGACACTTGGGCTTGCACAGCTTCATGGAGATGAGCCCAGGGAGACTCTTCACTCTCTCAGTTCCTCTGCCAGAAAGTCCCTATGGCTGGTACTGTTCAGTCGGCAATGTCAGGCTGCTGGCACTTGTTATCACAGCAGGTACGCGGGTAGGAACAAGGGCTGTTTAGACACATTTAACAGTGACATTTAGATATTCTTAGATGTAAAAGGCTCCCACAAAATAACCAATGAACCTTTTAATACTGTTTTTATGTGAGGTTTGATGAATAGTGATAACATTACAGAGGAAGTGGTATTTCAAACTGTGGAGAAATGCTTGCAGAGAAGCCTACTCTGCCTAGTCAAACAAAGAACTTTTGAAGGTAGTCAGAAGCAAGTGGTGAGTTTTTCCACAAAGAATAGAAAAAAAGAGAAGAACAGAAGTACCAATAAAGAAATGTTTAAAAGTCAGAAACACAGACCCATAATAAAAACCCACGAGTCCAGCTTAGGTACCATATAAGAAATGTGTCAATAGTAAAAATTATTTATCTTTTTATAAAATAAGGGATTGCATTTGCACTGCAGACCTAGCAGACCAGAGAACAAAAATGATCAAATGAGAAATATGCTTCAGCTTTCAGTGATGTCCGTTGAAGGAAAGAGTACTAATGGAAATGAGGCTTGGAAGTAGAAAATAGCGCAATCAAGAGGAGGACAACTCAATCGAGTGATTCAGAGGGTGCTTCTCTAATAATTGCTAGGTTCTTGAAGTAAATGGAACTGAAGATCTGGCAGAAAGGATTTTTAATGAATATCAAGTCAAACAAGCTGGTGATTATCCCTAGAGGGACACAGGGCAGGAAATGTAGTACTCAAATTTGAGACAGGTAGAAAAATGTGGTCTAGGCAATATGGATTCATTAACTGAGTTTTTTTATGACCTGAGAGTTTTTAACATGCATTGAAGTAAAGACAAATTAAAAACATGTAAGGAAATGGAAAATAACCTAATGCTTTCTTTTCAAAGATCTCATTTTCAAGAAAGGGAAATGTAGTAGATCTGATCTTTATTTTAATACTGCCTTGAGAAACATAGAAAGTGTGGGAGATTGGTTTACCATAACCACGGTAAACTGCCTGTCATTGCAAGCATTAATGGGAATTACGTAGTGAGCAAGAGGTCATTCCTATATGCTGAGCCAGATGTCTCTCATGGTCCAAAATGAAATAATGTTTTTACAAATGATTTGGAAATTGGCATAGAGACATCTATTCACTATGTAACTAGTACCAAACTGAGAGAGGAGCTGCTCTGCAAATACTGAAGAATGGAATTAAAATTGCAAATAAAACCCTTAAAAATAAAGTGAAAGGGAGACATGCAAACATCAGTATTTATCTGATGATAAATTTTGGTTAGAGAAGAGATTCAGAGCAGCCCTGCAGGGAAGGACTTGTGCGTGTTGGTCAATGAGAAACTTAAGATGAGCTGACAGTGCGTGCTCGCAGCCCAGAAAGCCAACTGTATCCTGGGCTGCATCAAAAGAAGCGTGACCAGCAGGTCGAAGGAGGTGATCCTGTCCCTCTACTCTGCTCTCGTGAGACCTCACTTGGAGTATTGTGTGCAGTTCTGGTGTCCTCAACATAAAAAGGACATGGATCTGTTGGAACAAGTCGAGAGGAGGGCCACAAGAATGATCAGGGGACTGGAGCACCTCCTGTATGAAGACAGGCTGAGAAAGTTGGGGCTGTTCAGCCTGGAGAAGAGAAGGCTGCGTGGAGACCACATAGCAGCCTTCCAGTGTCTGAAGGGGGCCTATAGGGATGCTGGGGATGGACTCTTCATTAGGGACTGTAGTAATAGGACAAGGGGTAATGGGTTAAAACTTAAACAGGGGAAGTTTAGGTTGAATATAAGGAGGAAGTTCTTTACTGTAAGGATGGTGAGGCATTGGAATGGGTTGCCCAGGGAAGTTGTGAATGTTCCATCCCTGGTGGTGTTCAAGGCAGGTTGGACAGAGCCTTGGGTGATATGGTTTAGTGTGAGGTGTCCCTGCCCATGGCAGGGGGATTGGAACTTTATGATCTTAAGATCTTTTCCAACCCTAACTATTCTATGATTCTATGAGGATAGTGAAGCACTAAAATAGATTGCCTAACCTGTACTTCCAGGAAAGCGATTTTTTATCTTCACTATGGAGCCATGTCCTGGAATGGCTCAGCTGTAGCTGATCCTGGCTGTCAGATTTTCCAACTATGCCTTCAATCACTCTTAAGTTTATCTACAACTGAGTAGAAGAGTTTGGGTTTATACTTTGTTAAGAAACAAACAAGTAGAGAAGGTGACAATGTTTTGTTCTAGAAAGAGGAAGAGCATGTACGTGGACAATGGCTAGAGAGTTTATTGGTGATGAATTCTGCTGTAAAGGGAAATACATCTGTACTTTTTAAATCAATCAAAAATGCATGGCAGAATTTGCTATAAAATGGCAGAAAAAATGAAAGACTGTTATATTCTCTGTTGCTGGTGTACTTTACATAGAAAATACAGTGATTAATAGCAGTGCAAATTCTCTTGTGTGTAAACAGTCCATGTACACACCAGAGACCTGAGAGATCTGTAGGATTATTTGCAAATTCCTCGTGAGGAAAAGGCAACTTGGAACTCCTGGGTGACTGCATCTTAAACCCAGCCTTTCTTTAAGATGACAAGCTGTTGGGTAAAGCAGCTGCAACTGCACACGAGTTAGTCAGTCTAGCTGTTGGAGCAAGAGGTTTTTTTCTGCTTGCTAATTCATACATGATGTAGCACATGGAGCTGAAAATTGCTTATTCTGTGCACTCATTAAGATGATGAGCAATATCCTTGCAAGTATGGTGGGGTAGCATCGTTTGCATCAGCATGACCAGAAATGCAGTTCTGGAACCCGTAGTCCGTGCCAGACAGTATTGGCTCCAACTCCCTCCAGCGCAGATGCGCAGCAGAGCTCTAGCCCAAGCTGTTGGGAGTGAGAATCAAGAAGGAAAAACTTTCCATCTCCTGTATGGTTATGGTCAAGGTCTTTAGTTGACATTGCTTCTTTGGTGTGGTTGATATGGTAAGAAGCAGGAAGACATGTATGTTGGCCAAACCAATGACTAAATACATGAATGGACATGAACTTAAAAGAACTATCTTCATAAGGCCTGATCCAAACCTTAGAGTAAAAGAGGTTCTACTGTTGGTGACAGAATTTACTTTCCCACTACTTATTTTATTTCAAATTTGTGAAATGAGATTTTTTTTTTCATGAACTGAAAAAAGTATATGTGTGGAGAACAGTTGGTATTAGGTTTTCTTTCTTTTTTTCTTCCCTCCTCCACCCTTTTTTTTTCATAATATGGATCACTTGACAAAGCTGGGTTAGGATAGGACTGGATGAACAGTTAAATTAGCAGAGCTAAGAAGATGGTAACTTTAGGTAGGAGGGGTGTATAAACTGTTGGAAATAGGAAGCGTGGAGCCAGGATTTGGCAGTAATAGAGTAATTCATGTATTATTCTAGTCACTTTTGAATAACAATCTTATTATGTGTCTGTAATGACATCAAGAAAATCTGGAACTTGCTGCTATTGGAAGGAGCAATCGTTACTAAATAACCTTAATTTCTCCTGTTCTAGGACAAAGACCACAATTTATAGAACCTATCCCACAGGTAGATAGAAACAAAAAACAGGAAGTCTGTGGAAGTGACAAAAGTAGGCTCAGTGTGGCTGCTGAAATAAAACAAATGGAGAAGGAAGGATTCCACCCTTGTTTCTGTAGGGAGGTTTTAAATGCAAGTGTCCTGGAGAAAGACAAATTCTGTTCTTTAATTGAGTTCTTAGATGAAATGTATGTGCTCTTAGAGAGAATACCAGAGCAAAGGAAGTAGTGGGCTGACACCTTTGTACCACGAACTCATTTAACAGAGAGGTTTCTCTTTCTCTAAATGTTTGCATTAATTCAGCAGTGTAACAACCCACTGAGCTTTGTGTCTTGAGCTTTCCTCTGCACATGCATAAGGATGAGCGTGGGCAGCCCTGCCCATTGTGCATGCAAGGGCAATGCTGGACAGGAATGTGCGGCTGCCCATCGCTGTGTGGGAGCCAGCCTGGGCACACTCAAGCCTCTTAGCCTTGGACTATAAATGCTTTCAGATGGGCTTTGCTGGAATAAAATCACAAGAAGCAGGGTGCTGCGCACCGTAAGTGGACCTAGCCTTGGGGAAGTTTCATTCTCATTACCTGAAGAGTGCACTACTGGAGACATTAGACAGTTTGGGGACTTTTTTATTTTGAGGGAGTGGAGGTAGAAATAGGAAGGTTTGGGTTTAGTTTTGGTTTTGTTTTCCTAGAAGGTTCAGTTGGGGGAGATTCCTCTGTGCTCCCTCGAAATAAAAAAATCCTCTACAATGTGATAACTAGACAAATAGAACTCAGGGATCATAGTTTGAGACTCCATGATAAAACCAGATTAAAATGAAACTCTTTACGTCAGAAAATGTTGTTAGTTTGTTACCCTGTAATCTAGCCCTCTACCTGTTAATATTTACTTATGTGGATCCTCGCGCAATAACTGGTTTCATCTTTTTATTTCTCACCCCTTTGTAACATTGTAAAGGGGAGGGGGAAGAGAGATTGTTGAGAGTTGTTTCCGTTCCTTGAGTATTTTGTAGTAGTGCTAAGTTGCTTTCAAAACTGTGAGCCAAAATACTTCCTAACCCAGTGTCCATGTGTGCACACTACCTATATCTTTCCTACCAAATGAAATGCAGCTTGTTTTTGTAGCTTCTTTCCTCACTCTCTGCACTTTGGTTTTACTGGAAAGGCAGAATGGTCATGGTACATGGATGAGAAGAATTAGAAGTTATAAGTTATTTTATATCTAATTTTATTGTGCATTTTTTTCTGCTTCACAGATAATGTCTATGTGTTTTTACTACATTAGTCCATCGCTTTGAATTTCATCTTTTCAGAGAGATGTAAATGATTCAACATCGCTAAACCCAGTAGAATGAATTAAATTAAGCTGAAAGATCTAGTTACTTTACAGATCCTCATTCTGAAACTATCAGACAAGACTATTATCTGGCTAAGCAGGGGCAGTTTGCACATCGGCAGACTAGTTTAGATGGCTGTCTCAGGAAACTGTTTTAATTTTATAGATTCAGATCACTAAGGCATGCGAGCCTTCTACTTCATTGTAACAACTTCATATAGTCATCAAATACTACATCTCTAGGTAGTAATGCCACCCAGTGGAGAAGAGGAATATGGTCAGCTTCTGACAGACCAAAATAAAATGCAGCTAAGACTTTCTTACTAGTAATAATGTAAAACCCACTCCTTTTAAAGAAAAAATTAAGATTTTTGTCCCTTTTCTGCATTGTCTTACTATTTTCTTATTTCTAACTTTTTACAAAGATACCTGAAATTTTAAAATTTTTCACTAGTAATTTTTGTCTTATTATTAAACTAACATCAGTATTTTAAAACATCACAAAAATTGTGTTGAAAATTGAGTTCATGTAACTAAGAGATTCCCTTATTTCAAAACTTCTCCTTCGAATTAGAATATAAAGTAAGGTATTTCAATCTTCTAGAAAGAAGACTTGAAAAAATATTATGAGCAATCAAAATGTCTTGCCTTATGTTTACAGTATCACAGTATCACAGTATGTTAGAGATTGGAAGGGACCTCAAAAGATCATCTAGTCCAATCCCCCTGCCGGAGCAGGAACACCTAGATAAGGTTACACAGGAACGTGTCCAGGCGGGTTTTGAATGTCTCCAAAGAAGGAGATTCCACAACCTCCCTGGGCAGCCTGTTCCAGTGTTCCGTCACCCTCACTGAGAAGAAGTTTCTTCTCAGGTTTAAGTGGAACCTCTTGTGCTCCAATTTGTACCCATTACCCCTTGTCCATTCATTGTTTGCCACTGAGAAGAGCCTGGCTCCATCCTCGTGACACTCCCCCTTTATATATTTATATACACTAATAAGGTCACCCCTCAATCTCCTCTTCTCCAAACTATAGAGACCCAGCTCCCTCAGTCTTTCCTCATAAGGGAGATGCTCCACTCCCTTAATCATCTTAGTTGCCCTGCGCTGGACTCTCTCCAGCAGGTCCCTGTCATGTTTAGGTGGTTTTATATTCTTCATAATTTCTTACATACAAAAGAAAAAATGAAACAGATGATTTAAAAGTTTTTATTCAATTTTACTATTAATAACATATTTTTCCCAGGAGAAAAAAGCTCATTTCCTACATACTTAAACTAGAGAAAATGTTTTATAGTGGAAAACTAGAAAAATACATGAGATTTTTTTTTTCCTTTACCATTTTTTGAGATCCTGAGATCAGGAGTGAATTTGTTGTAAAATGACTTGTAGAATACAATTAGGAACTAGCAGTCAGATATGTTTCTTTAGGCACAATCACATAATATAGCATCATTCCTGAAATTCTCAGGCAACCCAGGGTTAAGGACACTCACAAAAGAAGAAGTTTGACAAGTTGCATCTCACAGAGGTGCAAAGCACTGCACGTGTTGCCTGCCAGCTTACTAATTGTTACCAAACTGTACTTGGTATTACTTGCCGTTACAAAGGCTGCCGAGGCTGCTTCAGTGCCAGGGGGTTTGCTGCACACTGGTTGCTGAAGGCAGTGAAGGCATCATAGGAGGAGCATGGGTCAGCTGAAAACAGTAGTTAGGTCACATAACTTTGGTTCATGCTTCACCGTTGTTTTTGAAAGGGTGGGATTTTACTTTAATGGCATCTGTCTGGTCTGCCACTGAAGTCACTGAAGCTTTGAGCCCTGGTTGAACTCAAGTAGATCAGCCCACCCTGACATTGTTACTGTCCCATTGTTATTGTCCCATCCCAAAGTGCTGCCTTTGTCCATTGCTTGGTCTCCTGGTGAGAGTTTGTTCAGATCTGCTCATGAGCTGCTGCAAACCAAGTTAATTTTTCAAGTAATTGATTCCTTGGCAGGTGAAAAGGGATCAAATCACTTTCACTTAATCTTTCTTGGCAATATTACTGTTTCTGTTGTGTTGTGAAGCAGACAAGCAGACAGCATCCATTATGGCTCAGAGCCGCACTGTTAGTCATATGGATCAAGCGCTGCCCAGATTCTGGAAAACTGAATCCTCACAGAGAAACTGCAGCCTTTGCCAACCCAGCCAGCTGATGCTGAGGAGCCACTCAACTTGATGGCTGTTTATACCTGGCTCATTTGGAGCTGTAATTGCAGGCTCATGAAACACCACCACATAGCATGAATGTTTTACCAGACCCTCTGCAACAGTTTCGATTTTTCCATCACTGTTTTCCAAAGTCCCAGATTTAATGTCTGTAACTCCATTGCAAGTCTGTGGTTACTTCTGGCATGGGTGATGGGGTGCTCAAGGCTGGAGTAGTGAGAGGCTCCCTGCTACCAGGAGCCAGGCACAGGCATGGCCAGAAGAAAGCAGGCATGGGCTTCAGTGGAACATCTCTTGCTTTGTCATTGCTGTTTCAGCTAGTAAATCACTTCCTGACTAAACCCTAGGCCTGATGAGTTTTGGGGGTCCTCAGAAAAATTTTCAGCTTTTTGAGCTCCTTTGGTTTCATTGCTTGGTTATTTTTTTTAATATTGCCTGTGGTCTCATGATTATGAAATACCCAGCAGCTTTGCTTTTAAAGCTGCTTCTCTGAAGTTCTCAGGTGCATGTGAGTGGGCTTTTTAATACAAAAAAGCTACAATTTGCTATATGATTATTTTATTTTTACGTAGAAGATATGGGAATATGGAGAGAAGCGATGACTGGGAGTTAGAAAAATACACTGCGTTCCTCTGAAGGCTGTCACCCTTCTCTGTAGTAGAACAGTAACCAATCCTTCAAAATGATTCATTAAAAAGAACTCTGCTGGGTAATTCTTATTTCCTGTGGACTTGTACATAGCATTTTGCTGTGACTGTGAATGGAGCAGCAAGACATAATTAGAGCTTGTACAGACAGAGATGTATTAATGTCAACTGACCAAAAAAATGAGGTCTGTGCATTAGGAAGTGTCTTTTATAGCATATTTGCTGCTAATGTAGGGGTCATCGGTTTGAAAATGTTTTGTTTCATGACTTTCAAAGCTGGAGTTTTCAGGAAAGCCAATGATACAGTTATTAACCTTACTGGACCAAGATTAGAAGAGTGTGTGCATGCAGCTATGTAAAATAAAAGGAAACATAATTCTTGTTTGTTTACATACAAGCGTACCAAGTTTATGCATCTGTAACTATAGTAGTTACTCTGGGTTTTGCACGGGACATCTGTGATGCAAAGAGTGTTCAGTGATTCACTGATATAGAGCATGAGGAAACATGTGATGACTCACTTTTTCCCTCCTCTTTTCTTTTCCCATTAATCTGAAGCAAAGCTTAACAGCTTTTACCAGAATCTAGGGAAAGATTTATAGGAGCTCTAATAGTTTGAGAGTGAAATGGATTTGATTGTAAATTAACTTTCCCTTGAGATTCCCTTAAGGGAAATAAGATTCCCTTATTTCCTTAGATAAAGAAAATTGAACTAGACAAAACACTAGAGAATTGCTACAAAAATTAGGTTTACCACAATGCCAATTTCTGATACCTTGCTACGCCAAGTTTGCTAGTTTGAGGGGAACAAAGGATGAAATTAGTATGAAGAAGTTTCTGCTGTTCTAAACTGTGTTTTTTTTCTCCTATTTACAGATATAAACAGATGTTTCTATTTTACTATCCCAGAGCTCCTCCATAACAGTAAAAAAAAAAAAAATATATTCTTTTGGAAGAATAAAGTAAAAAAAAAAAAAAAGAAAGAAAGAAAGAAGTTGGAAGCCACCTTTGGGGAATAAAACCTGGGCAACTGCTGTGCTGTTCAGTGGTTTAGTAAATGGCTTTGATGGGCTAGTCCCTCTAAGAAGGTTTAGATTCTTCTGTCATTATTTTCCCGTGCCCCTCATTTTTGTATCCATTTGGCTAAAAAGGAGTTTTGCTTAGCATTGCTATTTCATGGTGATCCAGATCCAGCTTTTCGGGATGGAAGAACTGTATTTCACAGACCACACGAGGGAGCATTGTCCTGCCTGGCTGGCTGCAAGCAGCTCTCCTGCTAGTACTGGGCGCTTTAGCTCCTTGGTTTCACGCTGTTACAGGAAAACATTTTCTTTAGCAGTTCTCAACTTTTTCCAGGCTGAAGTAGTTTCTCAATAACGGAACACCTTTTTTTTCTAGTGGATAGTATTGGGAATTTATTGCTTAATAGGAGCAGATACTGAGTGCTGGCTCTGCAACTGACCCTGACTTTCCACCACGTGCACCAGCCGTGCTTGGAGCATGTGCTTTGGGGGAGGGTAAGTTGTGTTGTGATGGTTTATGGACTTTCTGCTTTTCTCTTTTTCTGCCTATAGAAGCACAAGTTCAGTTAGACCTTACCTGCAAAGAATCCTTCTATTGCACTACCTCTAGCTCACTACTTCACATTACAGTGCCCGCGATGTTGGAAATGTTTGTCAAACAACTTTTAATATTTATTTTGTACTTATTTTCAATAAGTAATCTTCTCAGACTATCACCCTTTCTGCTTTAAGGAGGGGTGGTTTGCTTTAAAGCTTGCACAGATGAATTCTTGGCAGCTGCATTGTTGGCAGCCCTCAAACTGGCATCCTAGATGAACTCAATCTAGGTGCTTGCTAGCTGCATACTCATGAGCTGCTTGACTCTCTTCTAGTGCTTGAGGTAGCCAGAATGACCCTTCCCCTTGCAGCAGCAAGTGGTGTGGTCTCGAGCCCTGTGACATCAAGTCAGGACTGAAGCTCATGGCCATTCTTACATGTCCCATAGAACGGGGGCTGCTGGATACTTCCAGGGCTTGTAAATGTTCAGGTGTTAAAATGAAGTCTCTGGGGTAGATGCTCTCAGAGCAAGACTTTGGGTAAATCATGCAATATCTGCTTTTCCCTTAAAGAACTGGAACTTTTTTCTTTTTTTTTGAGGAAATGCTACCACACTTGGAAAGAGAAATGTAAAAAGCCCTGCAGAGACTGTGGCAGCCACTTGCCAATCAGTCTGGAGAGGAACATTATCTGTGAGTCATGCTACAAGGAGACCCTTGAGCAGACAGTCCTTTCGAAAGCCCTGTTTTGTGAGTCTCTCCAGTAATGATCTCTCCCTGCAGTGTAATTCAACAGGTGTGTTTCAACTACTTTTCCTAGCAACAGATGGCCTAGCACTTTGTTGGGTAGAAGAAAGCACGTCTGTAGTGATGGGTGTCTTTTAGCCTCCTGCTGTCTTCTTTTCCCAACTGTCCTTGATGCCAGACATTGAAATCTTTTATTTCTTGCAGTGTCTTGTCCATACATTCTTCTGTCATGAAAGTTCAGAGGTCGTGACTCAGAGGCTTCAAGCATGACTGCAAGGAGTTCAAAATCCTTATGTACTTAAGGATAAGGCACTGTCATGTGTAGTGATCATACAGAAATCTGTCAATCTGGCAATGCACTTTATTTTGGTCTGTGGAAGTTAAGGTAAAGAAAGTATTCTGTTTGTCAACAGTAAGTGATCGAGTTTGTCAAGTAAATGATCAAGTAACTTTCTCAGCACTCCCTAAATAGCTCTAAATAGTTCCAGGAAACATTTGGTTCACCCCAACCAAGAGATGTGAAATCAGATTTTTGGAGAATTAGCTTCTTGGAGCACTCTCAGTGGAGCAAATGATAACACATGAGTTTGTATGATGATAGGATTAAAATCTGTAGAGGATCACAGCTGCTGGGTTACCCCTCTTATTATTAGACCAAGCACAGTGCCCTGCAAAATGGAGTAAACAGTCCACACTGGAATATCCACTTCAATCAGCAAACCTGTGGATTGTTTCCACCATACTTATTCCCACAGGAGATAAAGTCTTCCTTGTCATGACTTGCTTCTCTTCTTCCCAAGTTCAAAAATTTCCAGTTTTTGTGGAACAAATATTTGTGTTTTCTGAAACCAAGTGCATTTTTAACTGTATGTCAAAAAAACCCTTATAGTAGCTTTCTAATAACTATATGAATATAGTTCTGGGCAATTTGCTAATGACAGTATGCCAGCTTTATCCATTCTTTCTCCTTTTCCATTTTTCTTCTCTCCCCATGCAAAAGTCAGCTGTCCTGTACAGCAAAAGATTTCCTAGCCACAACTGTCCTTGACATTGAAGTGGCAACACTAATGCATCTATGACCTAATTCCTTGACAAATTGCGCTTTTTCTCCCAGAGCTGGCCTCTACAACTGCCCCAAATTTCCACAAGTCTGTTCAGTTTCTGCTCTTGCATATTATCCAGGATTTTGCTCATTAGTTCTTGGGCAAATTGCTACAGACAGTTCCCCTCTGAGAAACAGAAAGTTGGGAAGCTTGACTATGAATCTGACAGATGATCTTCCAAAAGCACACAGTCATACAACTTCTCTGCATTCAGTCACATCTTCTCTTTCTGTTGTGCCAAACTTTCAGCGGGAGGCTCCATAATGAGGAAAGTTCAGTTTAAGTTAGGCCTCTGGTTATGAGAAGGATTTTTAACCTTCTGCCCAGCTTCTTAGCAAGATACAGCAGTTGCTGCCTTGCAGCCAGTACCTGAGAACAATGGTGATAATGAATTTATCAGCACCACCTAGATAGCTTCTGGTTGCAGGGATAGATCCCTTCCAGATGGGGCTCACAACATACTTGTGCTGAGGGATGCTCCCAGGTTAGATTTCTGTCATGGAGTGTTGGCATAAGCCCCAGAGCAACTCGTAGGAATGTTGGCTTTGTCAAGCGCTGCTGTCGCTGTTGGTCATCACATTTTTCCATCACTGTGCTGTCCTGCTGGTCACTCTGCTGAGTTAAGGGCCATGTGGGACATGTTTTGCCAAAGTCCTGTCTCGGTACATCCATTCTTTTGTCACAAATCATATCACAGGAGTAGCAACATTTTCAAGAAATGCTATATGTACACATACGTATTTGTGGACATTTTTTAATAAATCTTATAATGACACCCATTGGTTCACAGTAGTTTCTGTGTATTTCTGCCATTTCTGGGAGAATGTCTTTTTCTTATATTGTAGATGTTGTGTAAAAGTTGCCATTCTGATGCTGGGTGGGATGTGCAGGAATATTTGGTATCAGATTTTATCATAAATGAAAGAAAGACTTCTTTTTTTTGCAAGTACATGATTCATTTGCTGCAGGATATTAGGAGGGACAAGAGTATGAATTACAAAATGGATTAGGTAAAAATCCCAAATGCTTTGAATGTAGCTTGAGGCAGTCCTTAAACTTTGCATTGCAGGAACTGGGAGAGAAAGCCAGCATAAGGATAACTTCATACTTGCCACTGCTTACATGGTCTTGTTAAACATGTAGTAAGTACTGTGAGAGAGGATCTGAGGTTTAGCCAGCCCTTGCTCTGACACACAAGACCTCAAATAGGCTTATTCATATGATATCAAAAGTTAATTTTTAATGCTGCTTATGTAGGTAATTGTGGCGTTTGTTTTCCTTATGGAATGATTATGGCTTTTCAGAAGAAAACTTGAAATGATAGAACAGGAGTTTATCAGAATGTCACAGAGAAGATTATTTATTATTTATTATTTATGGAGTGTACAGCTGTCTCCCACAGCATCCTCATAGATAAGCTAAGGAAGTGTGGGCTTGGTGATCAGGTAGTGAAGTGGATCAAGAACTGGTTGAAAGGAAGAAGGCAGAGAGTTGTGGTCAATGAGGCAGAATCTAGCTGGAGGCCTGTGACTAGTGGAGTCCCTCAGGGGTCAGTGCTGGGACCAGTGCTGTTTAATATTTTCATCAACGACCTGAATGAGGGAACTGAGTGTACCCTCAGCAAGTTTGCTGATGATACTAAACTGGGAGGAGTGGCTGACACACCAGAAGGCTGTGCTGCCATTCAGCGAGACCTGGACAGGTTGGAGAGTTGGGCGGGGAGAAACTTGATGAAATTCAACAAGGGCAAGTGTAGAGTCTTGCATCTGGGGAAGGACAACCCCATGTATCAGTACAGGTTGGGGGCTGACCTGCTGGAAAGTAACAAAGGGGAAAGGGACCTGGGGGTCCTGGTGGATAGGAGGATGACCATGAGCCAGAGATGTGCCTTTGTGGCCAAGAAGGCCAATGGCATCCTAGGGTGTATTAGAAAGGGTGTGGTTAGTAGGTCAAGAGAGGTTCTCCTCCCCTTCTACTCTGCCTTGATGAGGCCACATCTGGAATATTGTGTCCAGTTCTGGGCCCCTCAGTTCAAGAAGGACAGGGAATTGCTTGAAAGAGTCCAGCACAGAGCCACAAAGATGATTAAGGGAGTGGAACATCTCCCTTATGAGGAGAGGCTGAGGGAGCTGGGTCTCTTTAGCTTGGAGAAGAGGAGACTGAGGGGTGACCTCATCAGTGTTTACAAATATGTAAAGGGTGAGTGTCAGGATGATGGAGCTAGGTTTTTTTCAGTGATGTCCAGTGATAGGACAAGGGGCAATGGGTGTAAACTGGAGCATAGGAGGTTCCATGTGAACATCAGGAAAAACTTCTTTACTGTGAGAGTGACAGAGCACTGGAACAGGTTGCCCAGGGGGGTTGTGGAGTCTCCTACGTTGGAGATATTCAAGGCCCGCCTGGACAAGTTCCTGTGTGATGTACTCTAGGTTACCCTGCTCTTGCAGGGGGGTTGGACTAGATGATCTCTTGAGGTCCCTTCCAACCCTTGGGATTCTGAGATTCTGTGAAATTTTTGGAGCAAAACATTGACCAAAAAGTTGATTCTCGTAGACCAATGACCAGTAACAGCTGTAGTTTGAACTTGATTTACCATGAGGGCCTTTACCTAGATGTCCAATACTTGTATACTGCAATGTCAGATGCACTTACAATTGCATTGATTAATGGAATTTTTTACTCCAGCATTAAGTTAAAGAGAGGAAGGAGCTTCAATAAATGAAGAATAAGATCCAGTTCTGCCAGTGACTTGCAACAGAAGGCCTCGCCTGCTTTTGCTCATAAGTAACATCTACTTTGTAACATTATAATGAGACCTAATTTTGGAAATTACTTACATTTTTTGGAAAACTGTTCACTTGCATATGTATATAGTTTTATTTGAAAAAGAGTTACTCCATTGTATAAAATGTGACTAAGACAATTTTGGTCATCCATATTCAAGTGCAGTGACCTAGGGCTGGAGTGGATCCATGTAGATGATGCTAAAATCAGCGGGATGGGAGATCAAAATATTTTAGATTGCTTATCATCACAAAAGAAGGACATTGAGAAGGTGGTAGGATTATCTTTTCTTAGAAGGGACAAAATGCAAGGGATGAAATGGAAGAGCACAGCTATTTAAGCTGAAGATTTAAATGGCTATAATGTGGCACTGAGTAACGTTAGGGAAGAAATTAGGAAATGGTTTTCAAAGCAGCGAGGTTCTGAGGCTTTCCAGAATGAAAGTAATGGAAATAAAGACAACAGGTTTACAAAGAAACTTGTCTGCTTGGAAGGTTGTGACTGTGGCCTCACCAAATACTGCCATAGTTGCCAATACCCAGAACTCAGCTCAGAGGTGCCCTCCAGTCCCTGAACTGTAGGTTTTTTAGCTGAAAATGAAGCCTGTTTTACCTCCAGGCATACCTTTTCACACAACAGCATGAATAGATATCAAAAAAAGCCACCAGCCACAAACAGCATGAGCTCTAAATGCTTTAAGCAAGCTGTAAGGATTGCCAGATCTGTGGCTTTGACTTCAGATGCTAAAGCATCATGACAGCACACTCTGTAGCAGCACCTCCAGGTGCAACACCCTGCTCCTGTCTTGACCATGAATGGCAACTATAGAGGGCAAGGGCAGTCGCGGAGTTAAGGACAGAGCTTGAGAGTCCTCAAGTGGGTAATTACTGAAGTTCTGAACTCTGTTTTAGAACAGTGCTCTTTCAAAACTACTTCACGGTGAGAATGCTCTGAGAGGCCTGCAGAAGGAAGGACTTACCTAAAGAAGGCATTAAGTCTGCCTACCATCAAAAGAAAACAGTTTGAAGAAAAAAGGTGTATGGTCACCCAGCACTGGTAAAAATGGTACAAAACCAAAACATGATGGTTCTGTTGGGTTTTATATTTTGCTTTCTTTTTTTATTTTTTTCATTTAATCACGAATAAAATGTTTCTTCAGTTATACTTAAGGTTTTTTTCTTACAGCTCCCTTTGCTTGTAAGAACTCTTGACTTTGAGTCTTGAAAAATACTTATGTAGAAAATTAATGGGGTTTGTAGAAAGGTAGCACATTACTGAGTGTGAACTACTGGTTTTGGATGATTAGCTAACACTGAACAAAGAAACAAAAGAAGCAAGTGAACAACATTGCAAATGTAGCCCTAGAGAGCATCAGGGATTGTAAGGAGGCTCTCATAAGCCAGTCTCCATGGTACACTGCGTACATTTCCATGGCCTTGTTTATAGAAAGAAGTATTGAGTAGGTGGCTTAGCTGTTCTCCTTCCTCTCTCTAGGCAGCCTTACATTAGAAGATTTTAATAACGCAATTACTGTTGTAGCTGTTGAGCACACCTACAGATTACCTTTCATCCCCCCACATCTTCCATAACACAGGAGGCATATAGCAGAGTGATGTTGGAGAAAAAGAGAGACCAATGTTCAGAGGTTTCCCCTCCTTCCTGCTCCTCACAGAAAGAATCAGCCTGACTTCCTTTGGAGCGAGAGGAGCTGCTTGAAGGCCAGGAATGGGAATCGGGGAATGACAAAACTGTTTGCCCTATAGGCCCAATCTTGCATAAGAGACTGTGTGGGAGAGAGATTAGGAGAGAGGAAGGTGATCTCAAGGGAGCAGTGGGAATGGAAAGACATCCTCAGCCTCATTCCCACTGACTCCTCTTCATCATGCTTCCAGTATGGGTGTCAGTGATGGCAGGATGGATTGAGGAGGCAAGTGGTGCAGCTGAACTTAGCCATCCTTCTTCTGCATGGCCTGATGGTATTGCTGCCTGTTTTAGGGGAACAGCTGTGACAGACCAGAACCCTGACTGGCACATCATGTTTCACTACCTGGAGCTAAGGGTCAGACTGAGAACGTGCCAGGTCTTTCCAGCAGGTCTGGGATGCCCCCCTGCTCCTTTCATGCACTGTCATGTACCGACCCAGCAAGATGCAGCATGTACTAGTTGAAAACAAACTTGAATACAGCTTTTAAAATGCATTACTGTTTGAGAAAAGGGAGGAGTGTGTTAAAGGGCTGTCAAATGTAGAAATCAACAGCATGTCATATATACCCTGAAGCAGTGCTGTAAATGGGGTCTCATGGAGCTTTTAGGACCAAAGTCAGATGTGTAGATAAGCCCATTCCTCCTCAGCCATGAGGGAATATGCACCAAAAGGCTGTGCCAGGAACAGAGATGCCTAATCTAAAGGCCTTGAAACATTTGTGAGAAGGGTCATGTGAATCTGAAAGTTGGTGGCAAATATCCTGCCCATGGGACTTGCACTTGCTGGAACATGTTTATATAGATGGAAGTTGTTTGTCCAGATGGACAAATATCTTTGCTCTCTGTTTCCCTGTAGCAGTAGAAGAGCAGCACATGGATAACATTCAGGAAGTTGGCCCTCTTTATTTTTTAAGAGCCTAAATATTTACAGTTTTCTTTCTGGGTGAAAGAAAACCAGGTGAAATTGTATGAAAGTCCATCTATCAAGAGGAATTAAATGAGCTGACTCATCCTGTTGATGTAGAGGCTAGCTCTGTGGTTACAAACCGAGGCTGAGGCCAGCTCCATGCTCCATACCTCTGCCAAGGCAGCTGGGTCACATCTGGGGTGTGAAGCTGTGTGAGCCTTGATATCCGTAGCTTTTCCTGGCAGGAACACCTTGTGTGCAGGTACCCCTCTGGCAAAGCAGCATGCAACCCGCTGAGTGTTTCTCCTGTGGGCTGGAGGTTTCCTGTACAGCAAAACACAGTGCTGCTGGAACAAGGGTGTGCCAGCCAGAAGCAGGTTTAATACATCAGCCTTCCTGTGTGAGCTTGGGGTATGGAAATCTAGAAACGTGACTTGGCAGATTTCCCGTATATTCATGAGTAAGTTGTAGCACGTGGGGGTATGTAATATCTTTGCCATCAGCTCTTACTCCCCTGACCCCCTTGGTACTCCACTGCTACATGATAGGGCTGCAGCCCTCAAAACCTAAGTTTGTCAATGAAAAATTGCATATATTTTCAAGAATCCAGATGCATTAAGAAATAGTCATAAGTCATTTTGTCTGTCAAGCTTGAAGCACCTTTAAAAAGGTATGGATTACTGCATGCTTTCCAGAAAAGGTGGTCTGCAACAAATTGGCTCATTTTAAATCTTCAATTTTTTTCTGAAGGGACTAGCAATTTTTGATGTCTAATTTAGGCCAGCAATCTTAAGATAGAAAGCACTATAAAAATGCCAACACTTTCAATGTTGTCTGCCACTGGAGTGGATACAGTACGGTTTATATACTGTGGCAGGTGAAGGAGAATTAGCATTTTATAGTGTTTAACCATGGCTCTTTTCAATGTGGTTATTCTGTATGTTTCCTTCTTCTTGAATCCAACAAAAATATTGTAAAGTGTGGGTTGTGAGGGCAGGGAGTACTAAAAATGCTATGAATGCTTTTTTACAATGTTTGAAAGAAAATTGGCTTCAAAATTTAAGTTGCAGAACACCTTCTTGCTGAATACTGGTTAACGTGCTGTAAGTTTAGTGTTTGGAGAACACATCTTCAAAATACTTCTGTGAGGTAAAGGATGATGGAAGAGGCCATTGCAAGTTCAAAACCAAAGGAACTTTGGAAACCAAATTTTAAATCCAGAAATTGCGTGTAGTGCTAAAGTCAAACGCATAGCAGAGAAATACCACTTACTAATCATGTACTGAAAAATGTATACTTTGGCTGTAAACTTGAAAGGTATAAGACAAACCAAAATACAAAGACACCAGTTTAAAATTATTTCTAAAATAATGTTAGTTTTGCATAACTAGGGTATTTTTTTTAATCTCAGCTGTGTTGTAGCCTTACTTGTTTTCTAATTCCTCCTGGAAGAAGAGTATTTCATATGTCTGCTCATACAGTTAAGGAAATGCCTCCTGAAATGCATTTGGTACACCCAACAAATTGTCTCAAAATGGCTGTCTACAAGTCACCTTCAATACCTTCCCCACTGCATCTTTTTCCTCACATAGCTTCTGTTTCATCTCCTGTTGCTGTCTTCACCCAGTAGCATGTAGTCTTTGAGTTCCCATACCTGGGTCCTTTCTTTCTTCCCTCACACAGCCTTTGACAGTTGTCATTGCCTCTGTGCAGCTCCCCATTCAATACAAGTGTGAGACGAAAGTTAAGCCTTCCTTCCGAGAGCTCTTTCCAGACACAACATATGGCTCACCATCTCTTCTAGGTTTAGGATGAGAAGCCTGATTGTATTTGCTTCCTCCAGCTGGGGAAGCAGAGACCTTACAGAAAATAAAGGTACAGGTGGAAATCTGCCCAGTTCCAGCTGCACTGATTTCCAGTAGATTACCAGTGGGAATTCTGACTATGCTGAAGTCATGCATAATCACAATTTTCTCATGAGGTTTACAGACATGTATAAATGAATAGGCCATATATAAATACAGTGATTGCTATATATTTTAATACTACCATAAGAGCAAAATAGCATGGCTAATAAATACCAGGATGATGAATAAATTATAATATCTTTTACATTCCAGTAATGATCTGAAGTACTGGTAGAAAAGATTTTGAATGAGAAAATTAAAAGTGTGTGGCAATCTGATTTTTAATTCTCTCCGGAAGCATCCGTGTTCTTTCAAAAATCATTGAATCTTTTATTATTGGTATCATGTATCATAGGTACTGCTTTTTTGCCTAAGTAGAACAATTTTCTAAAGTTATATCTCCTTAAACTATGAGAGGTATGAGAGAGGGGGAGTAGTGAGTTAATGTGGGCAGATTTACCCTCTTGGAAAGAAATTAATTCTTATTGGGCAGCAGGCCATCCTGATATGATGATCTCTCACTGCCCAAGCACTGGATGTTCTTGCATGTTTCATTGTTCCACTCTTCCACATGTGGAATAGTGGTGTTAAAAGGTTCCTAGTGGAGTTCAACAAAAAAATGAAAGTACAAAACTAAAGAAACTGGCAGTGATATGATCTTTCCTAAGGGAACGAATCCAGTAGTGAGCTGTAAAGGACAAGCTGTTTAGAATAGCAATCTTTTCTGCAGGACTAAAAATCCTGAAATGAGTCCTCTTACATATTCACAAAGATGAACATTTATATTACTGGGAAGGAGGCCTTTAAAATTGACGTTCTCTCCCATTTTAGGCTGAACCCACATCAGTGTCCAAAGACTGTATAACAGAGTTGTCTCTTATCACTGCTCACTTTCTCCTTAAGGATTTGTGTGGAAATTAGGAGTTTGCAGTACTTTCGTTATCCACTTGTTCGACCTTGGTCTCAAGTATTTCCAAAAGAGTTGCAACATGCTAGTTCAGATTCCAGTCTTTCGAATGTTTACATAGCCCAAAATGTAATGCATACGGGCAATTCCAGTGAGATCAGTTAAACTAGTTCAGTATGTAGAAGTCAGCATACATACACATGCATTTCTTGAAGAATTACATTGGTTAACTTTTCTGAATACAACAGTTCTGCATGTCAAAAAAGTGGGGTTTGCCTTTTTTATTTAATATACAATGGAAAATGATGATACAGTAAAACCTCCAGTCGGGCTTCAGTGTGCTCCAGTAGTTTTGTGGTTGTTTTTCTTGTGCAGACTTAATGATAGCTGAAAGCACATCACTGTTAAAGTTGTGCTGAATTATTTGCACTTATCATAGCAATTTTATGGAAGTATTTTTTTTCCAGTTTCTTGCCAGAGATTAGGATCTTATGAGGAAAGCAGAGTTACTAGTCTGCTTGTCAAATTCGCCACAATTCACAGAAATGCACTTGCCATGATGCAACAGTGAGTCACCTTTTAAGCTTGGCACAGGTGAATAAAGTAAAGCTCAGGGAAAGCAATATCTTAAATGTGTGAGACTGCAAAAATCCTTAACTAAGGACCAATCTTGGCTCACAGGACTCTTAAATCACCTGATGAGTGGGTCAGACTGAGAGGTGATATCTGCCAAAAGGGACGGTTCATGCTTTCCTCACTTCATCTTCCCCATTGCGTTATCTTTTCCCCTCCTTGGCATTTTTTTATAGCGAACCAGTTCACCTCTCAAATGTAGCAAAGAACCCCAAAACAAAACGACACCCCCTACACCCTCACCTGGGTTATTCTGCTAGTATTTTATAGTAGAAATTGACAGAAATAGAGCTGACTGGAAGCTCCTTATTTTGCCAGTGAGGAAATTAAGTTATCTCAGCTGCTTGTACCGGGCAACATAGAGATATGATATGAATGAAGAAATAGCTGTCCTTGGATAATGTTCTACATAAGTGTTTGGGCTAACTTATTTATAATTATTCCAGAAAAATGTCCCACATAGACTGGACTGTGCCACTGATAATTCATTAGAATAAGAGAAACCAATTCACTGCTGATTTTCTGCAGGCTTTGCAAGACTAGGACGAACATCTATTTAACCCAAGGTGAACAAGACTTAATTTGGGTATGAGGTTATTAGCTGCTACTGAATCTTGAGGCACCAGGTTTAGCCACTTTTCACTCAGAATGGTCTGGAAAATCCCAGGCTGTCCCTTGGGTGTTTGGAAAAGTATGACTTCTTACTGCACTTTTAGAGCCTGAAAGCTTTCAGTGCTGAACAATTTCAGTGAAAGGGATGGGAACCCCTTTGAGAATCTGAATTACTGGAATCAAACCTAATTATCACACAGAAATAGGAAGTTCAGCCTTGATGCGCCCTTGAGGCCCTGATGTGAACCAGTCACAATACAAACTTTGTTTTCTTGAGACTCTCGAATTATTGTATTAGTCATCAAGGCTAAGGTCATGGGGAAAGTGAGAAGCTAAACTGGCTCCTTCCCAGTGAAATTTGTGGATTACTCATCTTTTTCTCCTTGTGCCAAGGGAGGAGACTGTATTTGGTTAACAATAGGCTTATGAACCACAAGAGTTTTGTGACAAGTGTCCAGGTGGACAGGTCACAATGCATGAAGAACCATTGATCACTGCAGGGGCTCTGAGTCGATGTCCCTGCTTTTTCCCCATAGGCAGGTTGACAGATCATCCCACTCATTCTGCATCAGGAGACCACCTGATGAGCTGGCTCACCTTGAGCGGCCTTCCTATTTAAAATAGAGCCAGCACAAACCCAGACTAACATATTAAATCTAGGTCAGCACATTGCTCTGCTTCAGTAGCTGACCTGGGGCTGCCTAGGAAAAGCTTTCGTGGGTCTTTCCCTTGTGCAGGACTTTCCTGCTCCTTCCCTGGCATGAGTGCAGTAGCCCGTGAGCTCACGGATGTAGAAAGGAGTTGGCCTGCCCTCTGGAATGACGTATCATGGTCTGTGCAACCAGGAATCAAGCTCAGCACCAGGGCTGGGGGAAGAATTTCTCCCATGACTTACCATGAGCCTCTTCCTGCAATTTTAGAAATGTAATGCATCCATCAAAAAAGCAAGATACCTTTCTGCTGTCTTAATGAGATACCTCTCACTGGAGAGCCCTACAAGCACTAGTGAACATGAAGGAAGAGCAGAAAAGATGCAGGCACAGAACCACCTAGTCCTTGGGAGGGAGAAAAAGCCCCTCACTTTCTGGGAGCAAGCCATCAGGCTGGATTAGCAGCCCCTTAGCAAGTTCTTTACGAAGGAGGACACCAGTCATAAAATAGCAAGCGAGAGCACAGAAACAAGGCACATGATGGTGACTGGGGGGGAAATATGACCAATGTTATGGCCAGCCATCGTAACAACAGCCTTTTTGGACTTAAAAACGACCAAGCAACAGAAAGTGTCATCAGAGGGGAGAGAGTATTTTGGCTTAGAGTAGATCAGGGAGCAGTTTTGGTAGTGAGTGGGACCCCAGTGGGTGCCAGAGAAGTGTTGGGAGGGGACTGGGAGGCTCTGTGGGTGCTCAGGACCCCTGTCCAACTCCTGATGAACCCTCTGGCTGGAAGGAGTCAGCCCTTCACATGGGGGCACTTCAGTTTCTGTGGCGTATGTCTCAGCTGGTGAACCCTCTCTTGCTAATGCAACACTGTTTGCTTTTGACATTCCAGTTCAGCATGGAGGTACAAGACAATAGGGAAGGCAAAGAAGCCACACACCCCAACCTTATGGTCTGATAAGGCTAGACGGAGAGAGATTGCTCCCAGTACCAGGCAGTCTCCGTTTTGGGTCACCAGAGGCCATCCTAAAGATAATGCTATTGTCAGCCACCCGCCTTCCAGTATTATTAACATCAGCTTGTGACTGCAGTACCTTAAAAGGAGGCTGGGAAAAACAGGAGGAGACTTTCATGGGGATTGTTGTAATTGAAATTAGGGAGGAACTGCATTCACACTTTTTTAATAGGTCATTGTTACCACCTAATTTTCTAAATCTGAACTCATCAGTCCTAACTTGAGCTTTTGTAACCCTAATTATTTGGGTCACGTTTTGGGTACCAAAGTTAGTACCCAGGGAACTGGAGAAATGACATTAAGTCAGTGCCTCACTGGTCCAGGCAATTGTTGTGTAAGCACCCCAATGTTACACCGTGTTGGTGGTGTTTTCATTTTACCACAGTATCTTCAGACATGTAAACTGCCTTGCTAAGACATTTCTGGGATGGTCTTTGACTCACACCCAGATGGCCTTTTAACCCAAGCTCTTGCTTCAGTTTCCTCTCTCCGCAAAGGCTGCTGGACAATCTGTGCTCACAAATGGCATAACCTGCAAACCTCTAGCAGATGTATCATGAGGGCCCAGGAGCAAGGGCGGCTTAAGCCAGACCTGCTGCTGGCAGGCTTGTACTGCTGCCCTAGTTCTTAAGCCTGAATGATGAGGCCCTTTGGGCTTCCCCAGGCTGGGGACTTCGGGGCAGGGCCTGGCATCCAGGTCCAGTCCCACCCCATCCAGGATCAGGGCATCCTGGGACACCCAGGCAGCCCCAGTCCTGGGCATCAGCACCTCCCTGGGATGTGAATGGGCACAGGCCATGGCCAGGACCTGGGCACAAATCAGCGGGTCCGATGGCCAGGCAGGGCTGTGGGGAGCTGGCGACTGGCCCTGCTGTGGTGTCACTGGGGAAGGGGCTGACAGACCCAGGGGGCTGACATGGGAATCCCCCCAGGTGCTGCACTCTTCTTGTTGAGAAATGTGTCATGTTTGAATTTTTCTGGAACAGTGTCTCCTTGCCTTTGGCACAAGGCTAAGCACAAGTATGACTTCTAAATCAGTGCTGCTGCTAATTGTTTTGCTTGTAGGTTTTGTACCTTTTGGTATGTGCTTAATTTTAGGATGTTTGTAATTCTATGAATGTTGTCCTGTCATTCAATGTGAGCTAAATTAGACAAAACCAAAATTCAACATCAGGTAGATCTGTGTGGCTAGATTTAATGCCAGAAATTTAATGTTAATAATTGCATCTGACATGGTCTTCAGGATTAGGCATTTAATGAGGCAATGATGAACCTCACAGAAAACTATTTCTGAATGTGCAGACAATAAAAACACGAAAGAAAGTTGAAAAACTGTCAGAGCCAACCATTCCCTGAAATTAAAATATTATTATACCTGAGTAATTAATGCTGCACAAAAGCAAAGCATCTGCAAATAGGTACATCTTGCTTGCTTCTCACTGAACATTGACCTCACTGTTTTCAAAAGGGTATTTGTATCACGACTTTCTGACAACAATAATTGCTTTTTGTGATCTTCTTTTGTATGGCACTAATTAGTACTATGTGACATGGAAACCTTTGACTTAATTCTGAAGGGGGCTAGTTTGCACTGCACTCATCAAGACTGCTGTAGCATCCCTACCGTCCTGTAGGTGAAGTTTACTGTGTAGCAGCAGTCCCTTAACTGGGCTGATACCCTGAGCTCTAGGGACCCACTTACAATAAAACTTTGAACCACTGTTACAGTGTTTTAAACTTAGGTCTGCTTAAGTTGCAATTGCATGATTTAAGGCAGTTGGTGTTCCTTCTGCTTCCTCTGTGTCAGCACCCAGGCATGGCTGCATAGTGAGTTGCTGGATCAGAGAACTGACCCAGCTGAAAAGTCATCTTTTGCTGCTTTTTTTTTTTTTTTTTTGCTGCTGGTTGAATTTTCAACATGTCATTTCCTTCATCACACATTCACACCATTTTTAGCATTGCAATGAAGAGGAGACTGGGAGCGTGAAGATAGAGGTGATGAGGTGTGACCATGAATTTAAGAAACAGACTAAAATTGAATTAAACAAATCAGCAAAATGTCTTTGTTTGTAGCTGGCATAGATAGATGTGGCTCTCACTGGGAGATAGGCAAACCCGTGCACAGAGCTGTTTGTTCCCAGAGCCAAGCAGACATGCTTGTGTAAGCAGCCTCTTGTGAAGAGATTGCATTTTGTACACGGATCTCATACTGGTCTGAGAAGGGAAGGTAAGTGAGAATTACTGCCTCCAAGTATGCAGCTGGAGAGGTGGAGGAGCAGAGTGGTGAGAGCACTCAGTGATAGGTTTCTGGTGACTGCTTTTCTAGCAGTGCATGCCTGGTATGTAATTTCCATTGCGTGACCTGCTAAGGACTGCCATCAGCATTTCAGTTGGCAGGACAGTTGGGCAAATGGTTAATGAAGCATCAAAACTCATGCTTTTAGGCAGCCAAGAGAGGAGCCTTTCTCTGGTGTGTTCCTTATGCACTCCCTGTTTTCACTCCAACTCTGAACACCAGTGTTGGCAAGGGGAGCTAAGAGCCTTTTTAGCAACAGAGAAAGAACTGTGGAGTAAATCACAGTGCTGCAAACATGATTATCATGACCATTATCATCTTGTACTGAAGAATGACTTAGCCCTGTTGTCATTGCTAGTTCTGTCTCCCCTTCTGCAGATGTCTGAGTTTTCTGTGATCTCTAATTCAGATGCAAATTCTAGTATGTGGGATGGGAAACAAACGTAGTGCCTGGTTGGTTCTTGTGTCTTCTCAAGGACTTCTCAATGCTAAATCTGGCAAAATGACAGGAACTCAGATATCTGCCTGCTGAGGATTCACTATAAAGAAGAATAAGATGATGTGAGCCCCCTTACCTTTGAGTATTGCTTGACAGGGTGTACTCTCATACATCACAGCTATGTGGTCCCTCCAGTCACATAAGGGCTCTTTTCACTGCTCTTGTCCTTCTCCACAAAAAATGCACTTACTTGTGAGACTACTTAACCGTGATGCTCACCCACTGTCATAACTTCTGGTCTATTTTCCAAACATCATGTTCTGACCACCACTGTGTTTTGTAAGGAAAAAAAAATAATTAGAAAAATTAGTTGTTGCCCTTAAAGAAGTACATTTAGCATAGACAACACCAGTCTTAATTGCCACTGAGCTCTTATGTAAGAGCATTTAGGATTAGTTGAATAGAAATTGTATATACAGGTGCGCATCTTGCCTTATGACTTCTTAAAATAAGGTGGTAATGTTTTTTATTCAGTGTTGGAAAGCCCAATTGCATGGTAACTAATGGAATTCAGTTTCAGAGCATCGTGATTTGATGGATTCCGCTCTTTTTTATAAACCTGCTGTGACAAAGAAACTACATTAGACAGGTGGAACTGCATAACAAAGGATGCATGATCCAGGAATGATGGCACCATCTCTTAGTAGTTTTATGTGGTGATGCTTTAATGTCCCTTAAGGAGTTGAGATACTGTGCTAATAAGCAGTAAGTATTACTTGCTATGTATAACTGTCATTGTTTAACCCCAGCCAGACAGTTCGTTCACTCACTCCCCTCCCCTTCTTGCCCTCCACCTATTCCCGGAGGGACGGAGAGGAGAATCGAAAAGAATGCAACTCCCATGGGTTGAGATAAGAACAGTTTATTAACTAAGGTATAACACAAATCACTGCTGCTACCACCAATAATAATAATGATAAAGGAAATTACAAAAGGAGAGAATACAACACCTCATCACCAGGCGACCAATAACTCGCCCCCCCCCCAGCCCAACCTAGCACCGACCGATACCTCCTCCAACCCTGCAGTCCCCTAGCCCTTCCGGGTAACTCCCAGTTACATCCTGGGCGTGACGTGCTGTGGTATGGAATACCTCTTTGGTCAGTTTGGGTCAGGTGTCCTGTCTCTGCTTCCTCCCAACTTCCCCTCCTCCCTGGCAGAGCATGAGGCTCACAAAGTCCTTGGTCAAACCAAAACATCATTTTTATCAGATCTGTTCCCAGGCTGAACGTCAAAACACAGCACTGCACCAGCTACCAAGAAAGAGAAAAAATGACTGCTACTGCTAAACCCAGGACATTATCCACCCCTTATTTCATACCATTCATGTCATGCTCAGATCCCACATTTTCAATATACCATCACTCTGATCTCAGTGCACTCCTATCTTAGTGCATGGACCAGTCCCTATAAAGCTACCAAGTCCATCTGGTTCATGATGTCAGGCTCCATCTCCCATTGCGAATTCCACCCCTCGGTCATGAGTCCATCTCTATGTTACATCTCTGCTCTGTTGGCCTGAAGTGCCGTGGGCCTGCCTGGCTCAAAATAATTCACTGTCCCCTTCAGCAGTTTCTGCAGCTTGTTGCTGCTGGGGACTTCAAACAGCTTCCTTCCATGCCCGATGCTTCCAAAGCACGGGAGGGGCCCAGTGGACTAGATACTTGCTCATACTGTCCCACACACCCTGACACTCATGACTGTCCAGCCTTGGGGAAAGTCTCCTGGTCCTCCTATATTGTCGTCTAACCCCAGACAAGACCCAAACCTGGCTCTGCTTAACTCCTGAGATCAGAAAAAATGGTGGTGGGTAAAACACACTCTGTATGTGTGCCAACATGCTGATCCCCATCACAATCAGCAGGCAGGTCCCAAGGGTACCCAAAAGCCATCCAAAACCTTCAGAGCTCTCACACGATGCTGCTGTACTTGTCACTGGGGCTGGTGTAGCTGCTGTGCTTGCCGGCTCTCCCACCACCGGCTTCTCTTTTCCTGAGTCCACCTCTTCCTCCTCTGCCTTGCTGGGAAATGCTGTGGGGTCTCCTGCATCCTCCTGGGGCTCGGCGGGTGGCTTCCGGGGAATGCTCTCGGCCGCCGCGGGGCTGGGCTCGACCACGGGGCTCGGCTCCTCTGCCACCTTCTCCCGCTTCTCAATCCTCTCCTTGTGGAGCAGCTTGTGGAGGTACAGCGGAAAGACTGTGCTGGGTTTACTATGTGCTGCAGGTATCAAACGTGGTAGTTGGTTTTAGCAGTTTAAATTCACACAAGAGCATCAGTGTGACTAATTTTCTGATTTCTATTTTTGTACAGTTCTAGTTCTATTCACAGTGTTTTGCAGCTGCTCAGCAAGACAATCCAGGTGACTTGCTCTTATTTTAGAGGAGCCAGATTCATCTCAGGTGACGAGCAGGATTACATGTTAGTGGGATTTGCAGTGTTGAGCATTATTTGGAGATGGGATTAGAAATACTTTAAGAAGAGTTTCCTGATGGTGTGTCAAGAATGTACACTGAGTACATAAACATGAGCTTCTCCATCTTCACCTTTTTAGATGAAAACAATACAGCCCTTCAAACAATGTATACTGGGTGATTATTTCACTTCTTGGGTGGCTCAAGTCTTACATTTAGACATGTAGAATAAGTGATACGGCAAGACTTCCTAATGTTGCTAACAGCATTCACAATTTTGTCAACAGAAATCTTTAGAAAGAAGCACGTGAATTAAAAATGTTAGCATATCTCATTTTAAATGACATATTGTGTGAGAAAAACTGATTTTCAGCTGCAGATTTACTGCCTAGAATATTTTTATGCTTTTAAGGTTCTGCTAGGAAATGGGAAATATTTTCATTCCTAATGCAGATTCTGTCATTCTGAGGGTTCAACAGTTTCAGTCTCCCAAATCGTTTTAGTATTTCTGGTGCAGTACCTCAGACAACACAAGGTTGCAAAAGTTGTGTCCCTGTGCTCTTTCTTACATGTAAGAAATTACTGCTGACATTCATCTCTGAACTGTCAGGAAACCAACTGGTGTATCTGGGTGCAATGATTCAGGTTCAATAAGAATAAACTCAGAGAATTCGTAAGTTTTCCTCTTATGTACAGTAATTTGTTATTAACTGTTATTTTAACATCTACAGGTTTGTTGGTCTGCTTGGTTTTTTTTTTCCTTCTCAGTTCCGTGAGGCACTGAGAAGCATCAGTACCAAAAAGAAAATAGTAAAAACTGTGATATCTTTGCAGCAAACTCATTCCCCAGGATTTGCAGCTCAGTTATTCAAGATTTATGTGATTACCTAAGGATACTTACTTAAAACTGGTCTCACCAAGGACTCATGGTTTCCTTATTGCTAGGTATAAAAAAGTGCCTCTCTTAAAAAAAAAAAAAAAAAAAGTAAAAATAAAAATTAGCTTTTAACATAGTTTCTTTATAAATGGGTGCAAGACTTAAATGGGCATAAAATTAATGTAGGGCCAGGATAGCTTTCCCATCATTCTCACAAGGAAATGATAGCTACACCTCTAGTTATCCCAACGCAGATCCTCCAGTGGACATCCCTGATGAATTTTGCTGGCATGACTTTATACATTGCCGGAATAAGGGACAATAGTCCTGGGTGATGCTGCTCAGCCAGTCCATCTGAGCACAGACACATCTAGTTTTGTTGCCCCTGTTTCTCCCCCCAGAGAAAATAATGTCTAGCAGGGGGACACTATAGACATCTGGGGACAGGAGCACTCAACTGTGATCTGGTCCCACGGGCTCCATTTGCACCAAAAAAACTTGCATGGCTTCTGTTTAAATCTGTTTAAAAATTGCATTTTCAGGCAGCACAACTGCCTGATGGATGTGTTTATTCAGTAACATTTTACTGGCACTGGTGCTCCTGGCAAACTGGTTGAGAGAGAGAAACAACCTTCTGGAAAAAATGAAGTTATAGTTTTCCTTCTTTGTGAATTCCTGATATCAGCTCTCTGTAAGCTCAGGCAGGAGCTAGGGCTAGCAGTAGCAGGCTGAACAGAGTTGTGCTGAAGCTCTTCTTGTCACTGCATCATTACCTGTAGCACAGAAGTGCATGCTCAATTGGCTTTAATTCATTCCTGACTTAGATAGATCAGTTTAAAATGCCATCTCTAGTGTGTTGAAGAAGGTGATCTGCCAAAACCTGCTCCAGCAATCTAGGAAGTTACTGGTGCCTCCTTCCCCATTCCATCTCCCAGCTGGAGATGACTGCCCTCACTGCAGTGGGAGCAGAAGAAGAGGTCTGTCAGTGGGGTGGAAACTGTCAAATGTTGGCATAAAGCTACTTTCATCAGCAGTTTTAGCTGAGCAGCCAACATCATCTGGATCAGCTTTGGCGCAAGTGTTCCTGTAATGGAAATAGCCACACTGATGTTAAAGCTGCTCTCACACTTTCTCTGTGCTCAGACTGGGAGGTGATGACAGAGAAAAGGAAAAGGGGACCTAGTAGTCCCCATTGGAGGGCATGCTGGTTAGCAGATACCTTTACTCTGTTATGGCTCTGTTGTTCTGGAAGATGACTTCATGAAGTAGTTGCCTGAATTTCCTTTAATAAGATTTTTTTTTAATGTGTAGTTCTTTAATTGACCTTAATGTTTTTATTACATGGAGAATTGTTATATACAATGAGTCAGATTAGTAGGGAAAAAAATATGAGATGAGTAAGGAATTGGCTGATGGCAGGATGACAACAATTAGCGCTGAAAGCCAAATAGAGGCTGGGGGGAGGTTACTAGAGAGATTCCTGTTGGTTTGGGGACTAATTTAGTATAATAGACCTTTGGAATAAAAGAACTACACTAATGAAATATGCTGATGACTCAAAGTTTGGAACTGTAATCAGAAGAAAGGAGGATTAAGATATCCCTTTCTTAAAGGGAAGTAAGGAGCTGAATTATCTTGAAAATCAGACAAATGGAAGTGGTGTGATATGAGGAGCAGAGTGCTTTTCTAAGGAGGTGAGATTAAGAGTTTGGCTGTTTGGTTTAGAAATCAAAGCCTGATAGGATTTGATTGCTACCTTTCTGGAAAAAAATATATCAAAATGCTTAGGACTGTTTCAGTTATAGTGTCTTAGTGTGTATAAACAGATGATCTGAAGGAGGACACATTTAGACTAGAAATTAGAATAAGTTTCTAAACATCAGAGGAGCAAAATTTTGCAACAGCTTCCCAGTGAGAAAAATGGAGATGCTTACCTAGCTCTGTCTGTGTGCTTGGGTAATTTACAGAAGGTTTAGTGTGATGTGGATGTTTGCCACAGTAGGAAACTAGGTTTGAGATGCAGAATTCAATATTCTTTTTCCTGGCTGGAAATATGTGGAAAAAACCTCCATTGACGTTATCATAAACTCTGTCCGTAAGCTGCTAAAGCTGCTTACTTCAGAGTGTGATCTTCTCTCCTACTTCTGGTAATTTCATTAGGTTGATGACAAAGCTGATGTTGATTTATCACTGGCTTTCAAAATTAACAGCCTGTTGCTCTGAACTGAGAAAGGTCACACCTCTCTCAGCTGTTGTTGCAGGTTGTCAGCAGAGCTAGTTCAAACACTGTGCCACCGGTATGCAGTGAGTCAGAGTTTTGCAAGTGCTCTTTACATCCCAAAGGGCCAGGGATTTGCCCAAGTTTCTGTCAATAATCTTGTACTTACCAGATAGAAGATTGCAGGAAAATGTGCTAGGTGTCTGAGTACTGCAAGCTAAGCCCCTGTGGCCACCTGGGCTCAGCAGGAGGCTGTTGGCGCTTGAGATGTGTTGGCCTCTCTTCTTGTAGGGCGGAACATCAAAGATGTGTGAACTTCAAGCAGAGGCCTTGAATGTAGCAGTATTCTGCTAATTGCCATGACAGTAGAAAACAGCCAGTTAAAATAACATGGATTAGCTTGGAGAGTATTTAGATGGACAAATGTGTTTGTTCTGTACTGATTTCCAGGACTGTTCACCAGGTAAGTTGAAAGTTCCTGTGTCTACCTGTGAGCACAGTGGCTCAAAGAGCGATAACAGAGCTTTGGTTATTTAAGAGCAAATTCTATTAGTCTTAGCTTTGTTCCTATATTGATTTTTTTTGTAATTTATTGACATAATAATGTGAGCCCTCTAGCTGTATCTGGAACTGTATCTCCGGTGAATTTCCTATGCAGCCCTTATCTGGCCTCCATTCTATATCTATAGGTCTCTTGTATAGGAAAAAATATCTACTAGGCTGGTCTGTGGGGTTTTTTTCCATGGTTTTCCAGTCTTCTGAGTAGAAGATGTGCTCTGATAGTGTTCTCATCCTAAGGATGATCACCTTGGCTTTGCATTTTTGTTATCACTTCCCCATACCTCACACAGATAATTGCAAGATATTTTGCTTGGGCCTCCAGCAGGGAACTTTCACCTGTACCGAACAGCATGTGCGTACACGTGTGCATGTGTGCTGGCCACAATGTTTAAGAGAGCTTTTGGTCAGAGAAATCTTTTATGTTGGAATTAAAATATCCCTGGAGATGTATGCAATCCTGTTGCAGTTCTTGATGGAGGTGAAGCCTGCTTTTTCCTCCCACCGATCCAGTGTAGTAGGTAGAATATGAACAAGGCAGGCTGCTTGATAGCTGAGTGATAGCTATCCAGGGAGGTGGCATGACAGCCTGTTATTTCTCTGAAATTTCTATTCAGTGGAATATGTCACATTTCCAGCCTTTCACTCCATTTTAAAATGGAAAAAACACAGAAATACATTTTTTTTTTCTCCATGAAATGGATGCTTATAATTCATGCACACCTCTAATTCTTGAGATTTTTCTAAGGAAAATAACATGAAAATTAAAGTATTGTATTTGAAAAGATATTGTTGACTGAAGAAAATGAAACATTCTGAATACTTAATGAGCTCTGTTGCCTACTACCTAAGTAGTTCCATATCTATATTCACCTGAATCATGCTGTTGAAAGTATATAAAGTAATACACTTTAAACAACCATAAATGAAATTAAATGCCTTTCAAATAATGTAAATAAATGGAGAGTTATTTTCCTTTTTTATAATTGTTCTGGGACGCTAAACTAATGAACCATCTGTAAATTATGTTTTCAAATTAAAACTGTGCCTAGAATGAGAAGATGAGCACATTGAGTGAACTGTAATTTTTGTTTAAAACCTGTATTTAGAATTGTTTGGGAGGGTGCTTTAAAAACCCCCAGTTATTTTCTGTTTAAGCCAACTGACTGGTCACTGTAATGGTTCGGTTCCCCATGTATTTCTGGTTACCTGCCATGGAGGGCAAGGCCCAGCTCTGACTTTGCTATTTATGCTCAAGGTCATTCTGCCTCTGGGTTTCTCTACATGTATGGTGTTTTCTGCCTGGGGATTTTGTCAGGGTAAGTGTTGTGTGATTTTCTACAACTCTTTTAAGTGTCTCACAGCCTGAAAAGAATTGCCACCTAATTGCATAGCACTGGATGCAGTTAAATCCAGTGTTTTCTATAAGCTTTGGTCTCAGTCCCATAGTTCTGGGTAAATGCAGATAAACTCCATATATCTTTTATATACATATATTATTATTTATATATTTTCACAGTATCACAGTATCACAGTATCACAGTATGTTAGAGATTGGAAGGGACCTCAAAAGATCATCTAGTCCAATCCCCCTGCCGGAGCAGGAACACCTAGATAAGGTTACACAGGAACGTGTCCAGGCGGGTCTTGAATGTCTCCAAAGAAGGAGATTCCACAACCTCCCTGGGCAGCCTGTTCCAGTGTCCGTACCCTCACTGAGAAGAAGTTTCTTCTCAGGTTTAAGTGGAACCTCTTGTGTCCAATTTGTACCCATTCCCCTTGTCCTTTCATTGTTTGCCACTGAGAAGAGCCTGGCTCCATCCTCGTGACACTCCCCCTTTATATATTTATATACACTAATAAGGTCACCCTTCAATCTCCTCTTCTCCAAACTATAGAGACCCAGCTCCCTCAGTCTTTCCTCATAAGGGAGATGCTCCACTCCCTTAATCATTTTATTTATTATTTTTCCTGATGATTTCGCATACTGGTGATTTTAATTTTTTTTTTTTTTTTTTTTTTTTTAATTTACCACTCCAAAACTTGCTGGGCAGGCTGACATAGACACAGTAGACCTGATACTTTCAGGACATGTGGGGTCTATTGCATCTGCTCTAGGCAGGGAGTATATGTGTATACCCAGAAAGTCCTGGCTTGTGCAATAACATTCTTTACAGTTTTGTCTTGGTACAAGTGGACTCATTTTGAGTAAGACCCTAGTTTGCAATGGGATGTTCTTGGAAATGATTAAACTTCCTGGGACACTTCACCACCTGGTAGTTACTGGACAAGTTACATCACCAAGGTAAAACCAAATGGTGTATCCACTCTGTTACAAAAGCAGTGCCAGTCAGGCTTCTCCTGCCTTCCAGCTGCATAATCACCTTTACTATTGCCTCTTCCTCTGGGCTGTAAAGGACTCGTGTTCTTACTCATCGGTATCTCTGACATGTTAAGTAAACGAAAAGCAATGAAGTGTGCACAGTGGGCATACTGTACCTTAGATGGACCTAGCTTCAGTACTTTTAGGTCATCACTGACATCACTGTTGGTGTGGGGTGATTTTGTGCACAGATGGTGTAGCAAGCCTAGTGATTAGTGGGCTATTAGCAGAGAAGGATTTTGCTCCAAATTCTCCCCTGAGCACTGACATAAGTGCATTTCTTTTCTAAGGGAAGAAAGGAAGGACCTGATGAGGCGCACTGAGCTTTGCTGTGCAACCTTAACAACCATTTTATAGCTAGCAGCTTTATTAAGTTGTACTGAATTTCTCTGATTTTTCCCTGTAGCTTTTACACCCTTTTGATAACTGAAGCTGCTGATGATTCTCCTGGAATAACTAGGGGGAGTTGGCTGTAGAAATATACTTACTTGCTGTGGGAGAGGCAGAGACATTCTGTTGCAAAAGAACAGGTCCTAGGTAGGATCTAGTACATCATAACCTGGGTCCTGCTCAGCAGTGCTCAGTGCTGCTAGTATATGAATGATTAATCAGCACTTAATAAGAAACTAGCAAAGGCAATGCATGGTACCAAAGAGCCCTAAAGTTGTTGCAGCTTTACAAAGGAATAAGTGTGATATTTATTCTGCGTGCACTTAGGTACCTGAAATGTCAGTGCAACTGTCACCTTTCCTACTCTGACAGCTATAGGTTCAAGACAAAGGAAAAGTTTCTGCTTGAAGGGGAGGGAGACTTAAAGAAGAATGACAAAGGTTATGGAGATCCATAGTTGGTTTTGTGTGAGGAGAAACAAAGTATTAGACCATACATCAGGTCTGTTCTAGGTGGTATGAAGCATGCAAACTCTTGATGCTTTGTGCCAGCACAGTTGTGTGCAATCCTTAGGTCAGTCAAGCTCAAGCTTTGATTACATGTTTCACCTTAGGTTTGTCATTGTTCACCTTTTTGACAGATCAGCCTTCACTTCCAAACTGTAAATGTAGTTGCACTCTTTTCCTATTTTTTTGTATTCAGTGCTGTTGTTCAGTTCCTGTTATGTTTGCAGAGGTTGCTGTTGTGTATATGAGGGTACGCAACTGGAGTTACTCAAAGCACATGGGCCTGGCTTTACCACTGGCAGCACAGGTAGAGGTGCATTAACAGACCCTGTGGCATTTCTGCAGTTGCTGTTATATCTGAAACATTGCATTAAATGCATTCTTTTTCCTCAAAAAAAAAAAAGGATTAGGTTCTCTTGTACACAGTGTGGCATCTGGAGTGCTTATTTATAACACATAAAACAAAAAAGCCCTTTCCTCTTGCTTATAAAACAGCCACACATTTACTTCATATCTGTATATTAGCACATGGACCATGCACAACAAAATGAAGGCACTAGCATAGCAAATGATGCAACATTTCAGGAACAGAACTTAGCTAATGTAGCAGAGAGCCCTATGCAGGCAAGAGTAGTTTTGTTTTAAAACAAAATCAATTTCACACACTTTCATCCACTCTGTCGTACCCATGTACACAAAAAAACCAAGACCATCTCTCAGAGTGGTTTGTCTGGCATTCAATCACATCCATCCAGGATTAAAAACATTAAGAGATGCAGTTGAGTGCTCATCACCTCCCTTGGGTCCTTTACATTTGTGACCATTCTCTGCTTTTGGATGTGTACCTTGTAGGAGCTGACAGGGATTGGGAGCTTTTGTCTCTCCATCCTACCCCACCTCCATGAGTCATCAGTAACACTGCTGATTTACTCAGTCTTTTGTCTCCTTGTGTGGGTGTCTTATGTCTCCAACTCTGGTCTTCACGTCTTCCAACCTCAGCAGCCCACCCTCATGGACTAAAGAGTGATATTTTCTTGATAATGTTAGGCTGAAAGGGTAGGCCAAATCATCATAAAAGTGACTTAAACAGTAAAAATTCAGTAGCTTAATTACTCCTTATTTGTAATTATATATACATCATTTTAATAGACCTAGCAATACTGATTATATATTCTTTAAAATAATTATTTTCTTTAAAAAGTCTTTAAAAGGCTTAATAATACCTTAATGGGGTGCAGGTATTATTTACCATGTTTTTCAGAGGAAATGAAGCCATTATCCCAAACTAGGACCAAAGTCTTGGTGCTCCTGCCCACTACAACACCTGAAGCTAAATAATATCATGATAATATCATAATATCATGAGGGTTTCCTGCTTCAGCAATAGCATCACAAACATCACTGGATTGTTTGTAATGTCTCATACTTTAGTGGGATTAGGGAATGAAATTCTGCTTACTTTTTTTTTAAGACTTGCTCGTATGTTTTAGTTTAGGTCAAAACCTGTAGCTGACTGGTAGGGGTATCTCATGGAGCAGTACTGAAACTATCTCAAAGAGGCAAAAGGGAAAAAAGAAAGTTTTCAACCCTAATGGCTAAAACCTTTTAATTAATTAAATGAGGTAAAAAAAAAAAAAAAAAAAAAAGAGCTAATTTTTGGTGTCAGACTCTGTCTGGTCATTTGTTCTTCCTTTTATAACCAGGCTGATTGTAGTGCCAACGTGTATCTGATTGCAGTAATCAATCAAAGAGCAATACTTGGGAGAGCAAGCAGTGTTATGGGTGGCAGGACATGCAGTGGCTCCCAGGTCATCTTTGCTACTCAGGGTTCACTTGCAGCAGTGTGTCCAGCTCAGGATACAGCTTTGGATGTTCTGGAGAAATGCGATGACTACTGAAACTTAATGCAGTTCAATATGTGAGTATCCAGGAAGAACAGAGATAATTTTACATCACCCTTATCCACTTCAGTTTCTTTCTCTTAGCCTGTCAGCAGCTTTGGAGCATTCTGCAGTATTTATTATTTTCCTTGGTCAAGTGGTTGATTTATATTTGTAAAACTATGTTTTATAGTGTGACATAGAATTGCACTGAAAAAATCTAGGCCAAAGTAAAGGGATGGTGTTAAAACTAAGCACTCTGAAATTGAATGGCTGAAGGTGTTGCTACCCACAAGGCCAGCTAGCAGGAGCCCCACACACACCACCTCTGCTGGGAGAGCAGTCCTTGTGTTATTTCCTAGCTCACTTTTCTGATAAATCATCTGGATTATCCAAAGAAGTTCTGGGGCACAGGGAGACATTCTTAATAATAGTAATAGTAATAATAATAATAAAAGCTCCTTTACAGACATCCATCAGTCATTGTTTTTCCTCAGATTTGCTTGTAGAACTTGGTTAGACAAAAGCTTGGGATTAAGTTAGTTTAAATCATTTGGGCAATGAATTGGGAAGCCCTTGGCTAAGCAAGTGGGCCCACAGGCCCAAAGGGGCTGCCACCTCCTGGAGAGAAGCTGTGAAAGAGCATTTAGGAGGGCAACCTCTTCCTCCAGAGCAGCTCCAGTCCAGAGAGTCCTGAAATCCACTGTTTCATGCCTTGTCCCCACTTGATCTGTTTTACTAGACTATACTGATTTGGAAAGAGTGTTTTGACACATCTGGTGTAAATGCATTTACCTCTAACTTCAAGAAATAATCACAGCTGTCCAGAAACTGGCCTCAGGCAGTGTCCATCCTTCCAATTATAATGTGAAGCACTTGCATGTCTGTGCAGTATATCAGTGTCTTGAGTAGGTTTTTTTCTAAGCATTGAGTGCACAGTGGTTTTGGGGGAGTTATGACTGTGCTATCACTGTGGAAATGTCAGACTGATGCACTATCTGAAACATTTAGAAAGCAAAGAACTATTTTAATTTCGTAGTGATAAATCCATCACTTTTCTTGAAGAGAGTCATGTCTTCTGTGAAAGTGAAAGTGCTTGTTCCTGTGACTGCTTTCTTCTCAGCATCCTCATTCTATCCTCTTCTCCCTGTCTGTCCTCTATCCCTGCACCCCCTGATCACTGCATCCATTGGACCCTGTGAGTAGCTGGTTTTGTTTGGGGCCCAGCTCCCTCTGTGAGCCCAAAGAGGGGATTGTCAGGAGCCTTATTTGGACTTCCCATGGGAAAACAAGTTGCTGAAGCTGCTCCCAGAGTAGCTCACAGCTGTATTTATTAGTGTGTAACTTTTTTATTTTTGGAAGAGCAATACACAGCAAAAAAATGGTCAACCTTAAACCTGAATAATATCTTTCAGAACTATAGTTGCACTCTGATTTTTTGAGAAATCTACTGTACATCTTTTTACTTTGTGCAGGCTCTTTCATTTCTATGCGTGGGAGCATGGCACATGGATGTCATTGGGATCCAGTCCATACCCCAGCTGTGTACCTCTGCACCTGCTGTTCATAGTTCATAGCAGGAAGAACAGCGGCATTATTTACAAGTTTTGAAATGTTTTATTCTCTATGTTGGTCGTTGGCTAAGCATACATCAAGGTAGCCTTTTGTAAAGACTGGAAAAATCTGTGTGCCTGCTGACTGTTCCTAGTGGGCTTAATTTAGTTTGCTTGTTTGTGTAATTAGTGTAAATCTGGAAACCCTTGAATGAGAGCTGATGGAACAAGAAAGCTATGTGATTGACTGATGTACAAAACCCACTGCTCTGGAAGTGGTTTTTCACTATACCTTTAAGCATTTGTTTGGGCTGTGTCCAGATTGTACCTTTCTGGTTAATAGCTCTCCTTTCTCTGTTTTGTGCTCGCTGGTGATGATTTCATAGTGATTACTTCTTGCTTACATTAAGCTCTAGGTTTCTTCTTCCTCCCATTGCATCCATTGACCTAGCACAGTGACTGGGATGCATGCTGTGCCCTGTCAGACACATTTGGCAAGGCTCATCTCTGTTTTATGGAAAGAGATGTTGAAGGATACTGTCCTTGCAGTGACTATGCAGTCCCAGAAGATGGAGTGGCAGTGAAATATGACTTGAGAAGAAAAAAGCTTGGCATTTCGGATTCCATGTTTAATTTGGCAGTTAGCAAAAGCACCCATTAGCTTGGAAACAGAACAAATGTACTATGATAATTAGTGAGAAGCAAAGAATATGGGGCCCCTGAATACTATTTTAATTAAAGTCATTTTTCAGATAAGAACAGCATTTTAAATGCATGCCATCTTGCCAACCCTGAGAGGAATATTAGTGGTGATATGAACTAGAAACTCTGACAGTCACCTTCGGAGAAAGAATAGCTCAAATTGGTGGGCACAGCCAGATACGCCCTTCCCATATCCATGCGGAGCTGTAACAAAGTTACTGCTCTTCTCACAGAAGTTACTGATTTCTCTGCTGAGTAATTGAAGATGTGAGCACTTACCCATCACTGTGATTAAATGGGTTTGTTTAAATCCCCCAGCTGAGGGGGCTCTGATTTCCCACTGAGGTGAGATAGCTAACAGCTGTGGCCAGTAGATTTTAACATCTCTCACGTGATTGCTTATAATTGCCTAGTTATAGTTTGAGTCAATTAAAATATACACTTCTGCTTAAACTGTCATTAACTCATGTTGGAGTTGGGGCTGCTGCTTTCTAAATCAACTTCTTTAAATAATGAAAAAATTTACATTCTTTTTATTCTCAAACACTGCTAAATCCATTTCCACAAATTGCAATATTGTACAATAAGTCGGAGCAAAAAGTGCTAAAACATGGGAAATACTGGCACCCAGATCCAAGATCCTAGGGCAGCTTGTCTTTCATTTGTTTCATCAAAAATTGGTGAGTTTTTGAGAGAAAATATTTATCTTTGTTGCTTGCAAGAGGCCCCCTTGTCTGCTTCTCCAGACTTTTTCTTCATTGTTGCTGTCAGTCATCAAGGCTGTGGCTTTACAAGCCTTTGCTGGCTGACTAGTTAATGGGGTTCTTTCATTCTTTCTCAGGGGCCCTTGATTCTGGAGCCTTCAGCTTTGAAGCATCAGTGCTAGCAGGAAGCCTAAATTTCCACAAAATCAATTTTGTAATGTCTTTGTCCAAGGACACCCTGACAGCTCAGAGGGTTCTCTGTTCATTTGCTACATACTGACCTGCCCTAAACCTAGATGTTTGGTTTGTCACCATTTGTAAAATAAATACATGTGTTTATACAATGCAATCTAGTTATACTTCAAAAATAATTTCTGCTTTCCCAGTGTCCTTAGGAACTGAACTGTGAGAAAACCCTGTAAACATACAAAACCTGTCATTTGTGTACAAACACACAGAAACTTCATATCCATTGCCTTTGTTAGCTGAAGGCTTAAGTTGTGCAGTTATGCTCATTGAAGAATGTGTCACTGTTTAAATACATATATATGAATGTACATATATAGTTGTGCGCATAAACCCAGCCTTCTGACTTGGAGCATACTTTGAGATGACACCACCTACGAAGGTTCTAAAACCACATAAGCCATAACATTCAACTCTCTGTGATCGTGAATTCAAGTCACATCACAGAAATGCTGTTAGCTCATGGTTGCTGATAAGTCCTGGATGAACCACTGCTGTCACCAGCAGAGCAGTCCCAGTTGAGGAGGTTTTGTTTCTGCTGACTTCATGGCAGAGGCAGAAGTGGCCGCCAGGAGTAAGGAAGAGCAACTGAGGACCACAGTGGCTTTCTCTGGGACTAGACAAAGTCTATGATGGGAGGAGAAGAGACCACATTAAGAAGGATTAAGTTAGTAAGGGAAACAGTGGTGCATGAAACACAAGGACATGTTTAGGTCAGTATTTTGCCTCTGTGATACAAATAGGGAGGGTGAAGTTTTCTGGAGAGCTGGACACAGCCTGAACGTAGTTGATACATTACTGGGCTGCATTCCACAATACATGTCTTTGAAGTAATGCATGTTAAACTGGACAGTAATTGAGAGAAAATTACAATTTACTGGGGATTTAACAGATGTGATAATTGTTAATATGCAATAAGCAAGTTGGATGATGCAACAAATACAGATCCATGGAAAATTGAGTAAATCACTGTAACTGTTAATGAGTTTCCGAGGAATCTCCTCTATGCCTGGTAAGAACCTTTCTTTTATTAGTTTGAGACCATCAGAACAGTTTATCTGCCCTGTGGGGGTTATTAACATATGCCAAGAACATCAAGATAATATCAGGAACACAGAATGAGAAATAATAATTTAGGGACTGAAATGTAATGGCCTCAGGGGAACATGTGGATTGGTGACTGGATAGAGTGGTAAACCAAATATTACAGGGGGGGTTCTTTCCAACTATGCCACAAATGGCTTTGTGGCCAAGAACTCCATTTAACTTCCCTGTGCCTATTATAAAAGTATTCATGTTTGAATACTTCAGCTGTCTTCAATGTGTGTCAAATCTTTGTCAGTGAATGGCTTTGGGGTACTACAGTGTAAGATACTGAAGATGTGCAAGGTTTATCACAGCATCTTAGCCACAAATACCTCTGTACACAGAAAGCTAGCATAAGGTCTACCCTGTTTCCTGGGTGAAGCAGTGCTTTGTTGCCTTTCTTTCATTCAGAAAGATTTTTTCTTACCAGAATAGTGCTTTTATGAAATCAATATTTATGAATGTCTTAAATTATATTTATTTGTTTCAACAACCTTGTAGTAAAATGAGGATCTGAAAGAAAACATATCTGTATTGCTTCAGTCTGTATCATTCCCTTGGACTACAGGATTTTTGCAACAGGGAATATCCCTGACTATGCGCACATCAAATATCTTCCTTGAGCTCTTCATGTGTTGATTTAGTGTAGTAACTGTGTAGAGGATCAAACCAAAGGGATTACAGAAAAAGAGGGATTTTAAGGTTGTTGTCATATATATTCACACATTTATATAAAGTCTGCATTACTGCAAATTCTTGTAGCTTTTTTACAGATAAATCATGGCCTATATGTAAGCAAGTTGACTGATAATACTTCTAGCAAGAATAACAAAGTGAATGTAACTACGATTTTGCCTACAGTGGATTGACATGCATTGGTTTCCTTTATACTATAGCAAAAAAATCATGGCCTCTCTGAAGAGCAGTTAAGAAAACAAAGTATTTTGAATACATAGACATAATAAAAAAGACTAATCTCTTCACATTGGAAAGAAATTTTTAGAAGTGATGATAGAAGCATTTAGTGGAAAGACATAGTGTTAGGGTGATCGTAAACGTAGTGGTTGGGACAGGCTGACAAGGTTGTAATTAAACTTGGGTTTACAAGCTTCTTGGGTTTGCAATTAACTGTGAAAAAAAACACAACGAAGGAAAGGAAATCATGTCTGAACTTTCTTCTGTAGATGGGTATCTGGGTTTTCTTTCTATGCATGAAGCAGTTGAAAAGAGACAATTCATCATTTCTCTGTCTTCTTATTCAGAGTTTGTCCCATTATAACTATGTAATTTAAGAGTGAACAAAAAAGATACTAAAGATTGCATAAAATAAGACACCAAAGAATTGCTTAACCAGTTTGGAAGTTAAAGATGTAAGTTGTACATTTTTCAGTCAGTTTTGGAAGCTACTAAAAAAAAGAATTGAAAATATCTGACATCTGTCCCACAGCAAATGTGGGAGCAAACTCAATTTATGCCACCACAGTGACATAAAAAATAGCCCAGTGTTTCAATAATAGGTTATGACAGTGTGGAACTGTTGTCACAGAGGCCAGATAAAGTTTTGAGCAGAATTTAGAATGACCACTGACTTCACTTGTTTGCAAGCTGAGTACTGATTTACAATCTGTCTGATGAGAAAATACAACAGACCACGAAACTGACTAATAAGCTGAAAAATGAAAACATATTTATTGTATATATGTGTGTTTAAATTCCCTATTTTGTTATTGTCTGACATTATGAGAGTGTTGCTATTTCTGTCCTGATTTTGGGGGATATGCTCTTAATACCTATATGACTGAGACTAGCTGAATATATATGGATGGATACCTGGTAGAAATTAAGAGCTGGAGCATCTTTATTTGAGAATCTGTTTCCCCTACAATTCTGAAAGGGGTTTTTGCTGATCTTTTTATTCTTAAGTCAGAAAGTCCTTTGGTGAGGAACATCCTGTTAGCTAAATGAAATGTAGGATTGGTGGAAGTTAAGATGATTTTATGGGGGTTGTTTCCTTTCCTGGTTCCTTACAGTGTCCACCTGCTGCTGAAAACCAGCTTTTAGTTTCTGAATTATTATTCTACTATTGTGTACTCTACTAGGGCAGTTTGGAGATGTAATTTAATATAATGAATCACAAGCTCAGTTTCATTACATGAAGATCAGGTGAAAATAGCCATCAATTATGCCAAGGGATTTTGTCCCATTCATCTCCCCAGCTCCCCAGCTAATTTCCTTGTTTCAATCAGGGGAAGTCACCTTATGCCAAATATCTGGAAGCAGCATTGGGCACGACTAATTCCTGCATTCTCTTCCTAATAGGCCTGCTTGGTGCTTATGATTAAAATAAATTTGCAGATGTTAGGTGAGCTGTGCAGCACTCTGTTGCATCTGTTTAATAATACCTTCAGAGCAAAGGTGCAAGTAGAATGCCAGACCTACAGGTCCCTCCAAAGGATCATCTCCTGCTTCAATAGAGATGTTAATCTCTTGACAGTAGTGTGGTCCTGCTCACTACCAAAGAGAGGATACCAGTGCTTTATTGCAGGTGGGCCCAGAGGTGAAGAGCTGTTAGCATACTGTTGGAGTCAGTGTAGTGAAAACAGTGAATTGGGAACATTATGGAATGCATCTTGGACTGGCAGGCATCTTGTTTTACACATTTCAGAAGCACAAATTAGTAACTTATTTTTTCTCACTGTTTAAGAGGGAAATTATACAGATTTTCTCTGCAATTATGAATCTCCAAGTGTGGCCTAGGTTACACAAATTAAATGTCCTTTTTAAGAACTACGTCCTTGAGAATGTACTTGCAGTGTTGTTGATGTATACTCTCATGTCTGTTCTGTTTTACAAATGCAAATATTTTCTCAGGTATTTAAAAGCCACATCCCTGTTTTATGTAAAATATATCCATCTCTCATCTTTCTAGTTACACAGAATAAATCCTTTAAAAAAAAATTGACTGAGAAACAAACAATAAATGAATCACATATCCAGTAATAAATCCAGCAAAGAGCCACTTAGTGGAATGAATACATCCATAATAATTTTATGGATCATCGCTGCACCAAACCCCTCACTGGTACTCTGCCTCTCTTCTCTCCAGCTTCCTGCAAACTTTAATAAAATATCAGTAGACTTGACCTAATCCCCACATTTTTTTGTGTTTGGAAAATGGCACTGGCAAAATTAATGGACACCAAGAATAAGTTCATGAGCATTGTCCTGGTTTCTGGAAGATGCTTAGCATAAGATAGGTTCCTGAGTGGGAGCATGTAGTATCACAGATTTTTCCCAGCACGCTGAGTGGTTTTAGTGCAAACAAGTGCCATGTTGTCTGGATGTAATGGTGAAGAATGTGTTCAAGCCACATAACAAACTGCTGCAGATGCTTTTCAGTTGCTGCCATGAAGATGAATAAGCCAAATTAATGTAACATATTGTAGAAAGATAACTGTTATGTTGCTCTGAAAGTAAGATCTGTAGCTTTTAAGTATAAATTATTCTGTGCAATGTGAATTGCACGTGCCAGGTCTTATTTAAAAAGCACAGCCTGAAAGCACAGCAGTAGGGGTGAAATTAGAATGTCCTCATTCATTTGAAGTCTGAACAATTTAAATATCTATTACTGATTTGCTACAGAAACATTGGAATATTCAGCAAATGGCTTTAATCCATTTTAGCTGGAAATACTGATATTTGCCCAGTTGACTGATTGTTTAATGTGTGCATAAGCCTAAGCCAGTGATATGAAATAAAATAATAATGAACTCATAAAATCAATCCACGGCAACACTGGCCATGGTCTGGTTTTACTTTCTGATAATAAATGTAAGAAATAAATGAGTTTACTAGCCAAACATTTAATATTAGCTTACAAAAAAGTCAAATGCATCATTTTTACTGGGGAAAAAAATACATAACTCTAATTATCTTTATCTTTAACTCCTCTGACTGTACATGCTGTCTCCACATTGACTAGGTAGTGGGATGCAGAGATGCTGCTGCCCATGTTGCCTCCATATGCTGCTTGGGTTTGGCACTTCAGGATAAGACTGGGCTGCTTTGGAGGTGCAAGCTAGGACTTCCACACTGTGCGGCTGCATCATACATATGTCCCTGTTTGGATATGCGCTGGCTTGGCTGTGAACACTGCCCTGTGTGGCTTTGTGTGGTACATAGTGAAGCACACACTCTCTCTGTCTTATTCTCTAGTCATCCCTTCTTCCCCTGCGGCCAGCCGGGCCATGCAGCAGAGTGGGGCATGGCAGTTGGGAGTGCATGGGGGCAACCCTTGTTGCCTCCAACTCCTACCCCTTCCCGGCTCCATGGCCCCTGTGAACACTGGACCATCTGCACCAGTGCCCCTGTTCCACTGGGTGCCCAGTGTCTGCGGCAAGGCTGGGTGCAGCAGGTGACATGATATATTTTCCCCCTGTTCTCAGCGTTTGCAGTGCTGAGCCTTGATCCATGTGCACTGTGCACACTGCCATAGGTGTGGGGCTGGTGAAGGAGGGGAAAACATCAGTGGGGGGCAGCCATTTCCCCCCATCTTGTTCTTTTTGTTGTGCTGTTTTTGCTCTGTGTAATAGGAAGGGAGCTTGTGGCATGCCAGTGGCTGCTGGAATACTTGACCTTCTCTCAGTCTGCCAGCCAAAAACCTCTCCTATACTCAATGCCTTGTCAGACATGGTGCTTCAGGCTTCTTGTGGCAGGGGTGTTGTGTGGCTACGTGTTTGGAGAGGTCCTCATCTTGACTAGATCTCTGGTGTGATGCTGACATCCCACCCATTGCCAGGGATTTACCAAGGGAGCTGAAGAGGAGAGACATATTTGTGGTGGCACAGTCCAGCAACACTGCTGCATCCACCATGGCGGCTCCCTCCTCTGTGCCCTGGCAGGGCTCTATCTGCCTCCAGAGCAGAGAAACACCCATGTCAGTGTGCCACATTTCTTTTTACCAGTGTAATGAGCTCATGACACCTAACAGAGCTGCTGCTGTTGTAATAGGTACTTTCTGCGTTGCCACATGTAGCTTTTGGCACCACGTGGGTATGAACAGTTATGCATATTGCAGTATCAGACACATTGCTTCTCCTCTTTCTCCTCAAAAACCCAAGGAGCACTTCAGTACTTCTTATATAAAAAGCAGATACCTACAGTTGGTAGGTCATGACTCTAAATTAACTCTGTGGCAAGAGGCAATTGTTCCGAGAAGGGGTCTCATTGAGGCAGATAGGGCTGGCTCCTTTAGAAACCCTGTCAGCACCACAGCACTGCAACTCAGTGCCAGCACCAACTGATAAACACATCAGCTTCTGTCAGGGGAGTGAGAAGGGGGATATGGTTTGAACCATGGACTAGTTTTAACAAAAATGTGTCTTTTGTTCTTACTCCTACTCTTTGTACTCTTTGTTCCATGGTATTGTCATTATATGGAATGGGATTTTTGACCTATTAAGTGATACACTTGCCATGTCTATATTCAGTTAAAAGGCACACATTAAGTGGCTGTGACCACAACTTCTGTGCAGCTGAGGCCAACTGTGGCATAGCCAGGAGCCTGTAATAACTGCAGTGAAAGAACAAAATTTAGCAAAACATTTTAGAGCATTAGCAGAAATCTGCAGTTCAGTACAGCATTCTGCCAGTCAGACTCTTGAAAAATCAGTAGCAAGGCACACACTCATTTTTTTACAGAGAAGGTTACCATTTTCTTACAGCAACAAAATTAGCATTAAGAGCTGGCTTCACGCAGACATTTATATGCTGGCATGAGTCATGAACTTGAAAAGGAGTCTGCCTAGGCAATTAATTTTCTGTGTGTCATTGCAGATCTTGTTATGTGCTCATGTATATTCTTAAAGGATATGTTTAAAATGTATTTTAACCATAAAAATTTGGGTTGAATTTAATTTTAATAGTACTCTTCAGCACGACCTCCAATATAGGGGATTCATGACAGTCTTGTGCTTTAAGCATTTGCCTGGCATTGAGTGGCTCTCCCCCAGAAGACTGGCCCCTGTGTGTGATCTTTTACAAGTTGTTCCCTGCTTCAGCTGCTTTCATGTTTAAAATGGGGCTAATTAAATTCATTGTAGAAATGTCTCAGGAGTTGAAAGTCTATGTAAAAAATCTTGATTTTATGATGGCAGAGCTTTCCTGAGCAGTGATATGAGGTGTCACAAGTCACAAAGCTGTGATCTTGCAGGGACAGTGAAAATGCCATTATACACGTGTGAGCTGAGTCATTTACCTTATTCTTCTAAGGCTGTGGCAGTGAGAATAACAAGCAGAGGCTGGTACCAGCAGGAACTCTCATAGCAACCACCTATTTGCTTCAGACTGACGTCCCTAAGGAAAACTCAGCTAGGGACACTCCTTAAATGCTGGGAGATGCCCTGAACCTAAGACAGCACTGCAGAGCCCATTTTTCTCCACATCATTATTGCTTCCCTTGCTGATAGTGTTCTGTTGGTGAGATGAGGTTCAGAATTTATTGGATCTCACAGGTACAATCTCATCAGGTGGCATCCAGTTGATACTGAAGGTCACCTGAACGCTGCCAATACATACACACGGTCTGTGCACGTGAGGCAAATGAGAAGATAGTCTACATCCCTGCAAACCTCTCTTTTTGTTCTGTGTTTTGATGTGGTCTAGATACCCATCTAATTGCACTGGCACAAAGCTTCTAAAGGCCTTCAGTGGCACTGCTATATTACTACAGGTGCAAAACAACATCCACAAATAGGCAGCAAACTCAAAAATGTCCTCTGTGCTACTGTCACTGATGTACTTACCATGTTAAGCCTCAAGAGTGCAATACTGAATTTGGGGGATATTAGAAGCATGCTAGATATAGAATCATAAAAACACAGAACAGTTCAGGTATTTGGAAAGGACCTTCAAAGGTCATCTAGTCCAGCTCCCTTGCAATGAGCAGGAACATTTTCAACTAGATAAGGTTGCTCAGAACCTCATCCAGCCTCTCCTTGGATGTCTCCACCTCCTCTCTGGGCAACCTGTTCCAGTATTTTAACACCATCACTGTAAAAAAATTCTTCTTCACATCCAGCTTGAATTTCAGCTGTTTTAGTTTAAAGTTTCAGTTTTCAGGGTTTCAGTTTAAGTTTGGGTTTTTGAGTTTAAATATATAGATTTTTGTGTAAACTACAGTGCCACTGAATGAAACTAAACCCACATCTACATTAAAAATACTTCTATTAGCAAATCCATCCTTACAAAAATACATGCTTTAGGTCCTAAGAGTTACTGGTTAGGAAAATAATTTGTATTCAGTGTATTTCTTTAATGCTTTTATGACATAATTTGGACACCAAGTACTTACCTATTGGGGAAAAAAGAAAAAAAAGTTATTGTTTTTTAACTTACTGAACTCTTGATTAATCAACTGATTGCTATCCATAGATAAATGTATTCTAAAACAATGATTAATGTGATTTACAAGTGTTACTGTGAAAGTCAGTTTGGAACAGCTTGAATCCCTAGTGTGATAAGAAACTGCAGTCAGTTGCATGATAATGTAATTGGTTAGTTTTGTGCTGTATAGCTTTTCTGGAACTTGCTTTCCTTTATGAAAAAGCAGGTAGTTTCTGTCTGATACTGCTTTGGCAACAAGAAGACAAACTAATCAAATCCTTTGGGTTTTGTTGGATTTGTTAATGCCAATCCTCATTTTACAGAAGGAAAGAAAAGGCTTTGTTCTGGGAGGGATTTCTGAAAAAATCTAAGAGAGGTACCAAAAGTCAGCAGTACTTATGTTTCTTTATGGGGTTTGTGCTTCTCCCATCTACACTGGGATGGTACTAGAGTGGACCCACTCCATTTAACCATGTGTTGTGCACATCAAAGGCACAGGTGTTCCCTACCTCCCTGACTTCCCAGATGGGTACACTGAATCATTATAAGCAAACTTGCTTTCCAGACATATATGCTTCTGAAGGCACTGCCATGGGAAAAGGCCTCTGGATAAGGGGCTTGGATTGTTAAGGAACACCATCTTGGGAGCAATATGCTCAGAAAAAGACCTGGAAAAAAACTATCCCAGCCAGTATATTGCTCAGATGCCAAAGTATACAGCAAAATCAAGCTAAATAAACTTTGTAATCTGTTTCTACTGCTGATTGATAGCTGCTCACTATGTGTCATGATTTTGTCCTTTTCCTTGGGTTTATTTTTTTCCATTTTTGAGAAATGGGTTTTCTCTTCACCTTGAACATAACAGGTGTGAAAAGAGAAGTCTTTGGTGTTCCTTACTTTCCTGGATATTTAGTTGTTGAAGAAAGGCAGATTTGAGAAACCATCTGGTCAATCTTCCTGTACAAAAGCCAGACTTCTGTCAGTCCTCACCTGTAGTTACTGTCCTTCTCAGAGCCTTAGCATAAGAATATGGTCTCTTTTTCCTCTGCATTAGCTTAAATACCTGATAGATATGAACATTCAGGAAAAGAGCAGGATGATTAAATGTTCCCAGTACTGTGTTGCCAACGAGTTGCCTTTGATAATGTTCATCTCTGTATTACACCCAGACACTCCACTAGGGAAAGTCTGTGTGGTCTCTAGCTGCAAAGGCTTAATGTTGAACCTGCCTGCAATTTCAAGGCCTCTTTCATCTTGGAAATGAAACTGGTGGCATTTTTTCTAAGCCTGTTTCTTTTTCTTTTCCTCCAAGGGTAGAACCTTTTTCTGCAAGCCAGGGGTGAAAAAAGGCATGAGTTAAATGTTGAGAAAATTTCCCACTGCTTAAAACAATGCTTAAATGTTCTTCAGGTCAGAAGAAATTAACTGTATTTTGTTAAAACATCTTAAACCTGATGGGAATTCAGTCAGATTCCTAGCAACTGTGTTTGTCTCCCAAGCTATCGTTTTTAGAGGCTCACGCTTTTGCTGAAATACTTTCTTGGCTAGACAGTAATTCGTCTACTGACTTCTACTTAGCTATCTCCCATATTTATTTTCCCTTCCTCTGCTCTGGAGGAAGGGAGTATCCATTTCAGGTTCTGGTTCCTTTTTCAGTAAACTATGAATTTATGCTGTTTGTGGAGCACCTGGCAGAGAAAGATCGAGGCCTCTCCATTGAGGCTCACGCCTAGGGTTCTCTGTATCAGAGCCAAAAGGAATCATGCTGCTCTGGAATATCACTACTGCAAAGGAGTTTGGGGAAGCTGCAGTGGCAGGGCCCAGAAGCCACACAGACATATCCCACGTGGTCTGGGCTCAGTGTCCCTCTTACATTAAATAAAATCAGCGTTCAGGAGGCTGTATCTAAGTATGCAGCTGCTGTTGTGTCAGCCTGCTTGGTTAATATTTTGGGATAGGTTGAATATGAAAAGTATGAAGAGAAGATTCCTTTTTACTGTATTGTATTTTAAGGAAAACTGGAGTGATTTCCAGAGGTATTCAGGCAGGGAAAGAATTGTCAATAAAGAAAATTTTGCTTCCAGCTTAGAAGGGAAATTTGCATTGCCTTGTTTCCTTTTCCATATGTATACGGAGATACGTATATGTACAGAGACATGTATATATGCTTTTGTAATAAAAAGGTTTTGTTTGCTCAGCACACTTTGGTGTCTATCTGATAACTTTTATTTTAACAATAGAATCACTCTAAGACATGCACTAAAATTTTGGCCATTTTTGCAGATTGTCTTCTTGTGTCCTGAATGTGCATTTTTGAAGATTGTCTTCTTGTGTCCTGAACGTGCCTAGAACCATTCATGGCATCAGTTTGGCAAAAACAACTTTTGTCTGGGGAGCAGTTCTGAAATTTCTGAGATATTTTTGCCTGCAGTTTATGCTGCAGTTCTGCAGCACATCCATCCTGGGTACTAGCTAGAGGAGAGAGTGTAAAAAATTTCTGCTTAATACAGTTCTGTGGAGCAACCTTTGATGAATGACCACATTGAATGGAGAGGACAGAAACAAAATGTCATGAATGATGTGGCCGAGTTTTGCCTAAGTCTGAGTTGAGTTTTGGGTTTTTTTGTCTCATTTCTCAACTCCATACTTCTCTTATTTGGAAGTCATATTAAAAAAAAAAGAAACCACCTCACCTTCCTGCACTTGCTTTCTCCTGAAAAGGAGAACATTCTATGTGAAGAACTCTGTATGACGCCAAAAGCAATATTAGTTTTTGGAATCAGCTTTCAGGATGTGCTGAAAGTTGTGTAATCAGTACCTTACCTCTCAAAAAGACTGGGTGCTTTACTCCTCTACATCTCTTAGGCATGCAGGGCCTGGGAAAGTTGTTTTTTACAGATACTCGAGAGGCCTAGCTAGAGAACTAAATGGTCTGGAAGCATATCAAAAGTTTCTCCACCCTGGGTTCAAAGCTAGGCCCATTTTGACATCAGAATCTTTCTCCAGGCTACAACAATATTTCAGGGAAATAAAACCCGAGTAACTTTAAAAACATCATAGTAACTAGAAGAATACAGTATAAAAATGCTAAATAAGGTTATGATTTTTGTTAAAACGTAAGAAAAATGCAGTATTAACACAGTCATAAGCACCAAAAAAGAAAAGTGCACAAGTAGGGGAGTGATGTGTTGACAGCACTGCCTAGTCCAGAGAAGAGCTGTAATTCAGGATAAGGGCTTCCAGGTGATCAGAAGCCTTAGCTTCAAAACTCTGTTCCCTCTAGAGACTACAACACTGCTGTCCTAACATGAACATGCATTCAGAAAGCCACTTAACATGATGCAGTCATGTTTTTACCTGCATTTGTTGAAACAGGAGTGAGTTACCATACTGCCCTTCCTGAGAATGTACAGAGGTGCAATTTCAATTTACTTTAAAGCATTGGGAAGAAACTGGGGGGGTCTAGAAGTTGCTTCAGATGTTGTTCATCTTTCCCTGCTACAGGTGCTGTACCCTAAGTCTGAGCAGCAAATGGGTGGTGGATGTCAATACCCACTTTACCACCTTGGTGCATGAGAACTGGAGATCTGACTCAGATATGTGGCTTATTTTTAGATTATTTAAATAATATTTGGGGTTAGGTGATATTTATGAAGCACCTTAAAGTCCACGTAGGATAGGGCATTCATGACTATGCATGTGTAAGCAACTTGTCTCTCCTTTTCTGCAGCTGCCTAAGCAAGTTTTGTGATTAAACACTGTATGTTTTGGACTGTGGTTCCACAGGGTGAGTGGCTTGGCAGCAGCACTGGATGAACAAGTTCCCACCCCTGGCACTGCACTTAGGGTGGTATATACTGGTGCAGAAGTGGGGTTGCCTTTGATAAAGCCGAGCCAGTTCTTGGGCATCAAGAAGTCCTTATCCCTGGTATCGCCACTGGCCCACCAGGCTTGTGAATTTCTGAATGCATTTTACAATACTGTATGCATAGCAGAATAATTACTAAGGGGCCAAATGTGACTTGAAAACAGCTTTTGTTCACTGGGGAATCCTCCTCCCATTGCACAGCTCCTCAGAAAAGGCTACTGGGGCCAGGGCACTGGTCTACAGTCCCCAGAGAGTGAGCTGGGGCTTGGTGAGACAAGCAGGAAGCCAGCGCTGGTGCTGAGAGACACCCAGCTGGAACCATTCCCTGTTCCTGGCCCCTGGAGCTCACACCAAACCAATGTTTGCACAGGGCTCTGATGAGGAAAAGCAGCGTATTGTTCATTACTCATAATAACAAACTCCTGAGTCTCCAGATAAGTAAAACATTTCAAACTAAGCTAGACCTAGAGCTTTGGGCTGGAGCATCCTGAAGGGTGAAGCAGACGCGTTCAGATGATATGATAAGGGGCAATATTGGCATGTATTTCTGCTGAGGTTTCCTCTTCATAAATGGTTAAGTAAACAACCCAGGGAGCTGCTGGTCAGTTTGTCTCACTTCAATATCTATCATAGAAAAAAGCAAATAAAGAGGCTATTTTGTAAGCAGTCAGATGGTAACAGGTTGATATAGTGTGAGGAACATGGAATTTTAGGAAATAGACCAAATTTTGCAAAGCTTGCATATTTTTGAAGCAATCATAAGCTTTGTAGTAAGGTGGTTGATGTAAAATTCAGGGCTGATATCATCAAATCGAAAATGAGTTTAGGAATTAATAAAGACATTTATGCAATAGCCTTTGTGTCAAGGGTAAACCTGTATTTAATTCTGTTTGTAGTTTGCTTTCATGAATGCTCTGGAATTTAAACTAGGTGGTTATTGCAGTTTGTGGAAGGTTAAGTTTTAGAGAACTGAAACTGCCGAAGGCTGTGGAGAATTCTAGCAAAACCTGTGACTTCCAAGAGGAAATTCAATGTTATAAAGCTATGAAAATGAGAGGAAAAAAATCCCAAGCCAAACTTTTATCAATCATAACCCAAAGAAAAAAAGGTTATATAGTAACAGCGGGGAAGAGGATCTGGGCATTAATAGATAACAAATTAAACACAGCACAGTATAATTTGCAAGAAGGCAAAGACTGTTCTGGGCAAGGTTCCTAATGTTTCTGCTATATCTGATCCAGGATTACCTCCAGGTCTACCCTGTAGGAGAGAATATTTTATTCTGCTCAGATTTTTACATAAAGCTTGCAGAATCATGAAACACAGTGTACAGATAATGTGTGTTAAAGTAATTGCATGATGTAGTTTCAGTTGTATTACAGTGGGAGTTTCTGTGTGTGTGAGTTGAAGATATATTTGGATTATTACAGGTCACGGTAATGGTTCTACATTGTATTTATCCTTTGTCTTCCTTTTCAGTCCTCAGAGTGATAATTTCTCTCTGAACAGCATACGCAATATCAGGAATACTCTGTGGAAGAACAGGGAACAAATAAAAACCTCTTCAGTGAACAAACAACAGGGATAGCCCAAAAAGAGGAAAAATGACTTTAGGCTTAATGTCAGCTTTCATGAGAAGGCAGATAGATATATGCAGTGTAAGAGGACAGCTAAGAATATTTTGAAACAGAATATTGGTATTTTTAAAAGTAGAACTGAAAGAAAAGTGTTACTGCAGGTGATCAAAGAAAAGCCAACACAAAGAGAGTGCCTCAAACTATGTATTAGGGAAAATACATAAGACTGGCCAGAAAAGAGGAAGAATTTGCATCACTCATGGAGTTTGGTGTGCTCAAAATTAGCTTAGTTCTTAGGGTGGACGTAAGAAACTGTTTGCTATGGAAAAAAATGGGCTTCCTTGAAACACAGTGTTATCTTAAAAAGTGCTTGCCATAATAATAAAAAAGCAAACCCAAACCAACAACTTTTTTGTCAGGATAACCTCTTAAATCAGAGACAGATTACAAACTATTGAGATTCTCTGCTGAGGATTTATATTAGGAGCAGGAACAGAAGCAAAATTTTGTGTGCAGGTAAAGGTTTTTCCAACAAGCTCCATGTCTTGCTTTGCTTGGATGAGCAAGATATGTCTGTGTAATGGTGCTAAGCCTTGGTGAGGCAGAGATGTGCAGGTCTGTCAGGCAATCAGGTATCCCAGAGGGCAGAATGCCTCACCCTCTAAGCTTCAATCCTCGCCTGCAGCAGGGCACTCAGGGCCAAACATCAACATTAAAGTCTCCCCAGCCATGGCAGCAAAAGGGAAGAGAACAATCAGGAGCCCTGTCCGTGTGTGGTGGCTCTGTTCTTCTACAGAAAGCACCTTTCTTGAAGCTCCAAAATGTGTGGAGGGAGAGCAATCCCCCTCTCCTATGGCTCTTTGAAACCATTTTCCCTGCAGTAAAGGGAAACTTCTGTAGTTTTCTGCCTTCCCTTTGCTCACTGCCATGAGCTCCTGGGAGGGGTGGAGTAAAATGTGTCAGTGGAAAATAAGGAGTAAAGCTGTGGTGCACGTTGTACAGCTTTTCGGAATCCTTAGCATTTAGGCAGAGCGAAAACAGCTTTAAAGAGAACCAGGAAGGTTTGAGTTCAGGAGTGTGTCTTCAGCAGACTACACAGTTATCTGACTTGCAGACTCTGAAGTGTAATGGGTTAAGGAAATGCCCTTTTGGTTCTGGAGAATGTGCCTCAATAATCTAAATTTGGTGGTCAGTTATAAAATTGCCAAACAATTAGGTTTCCTTCCTTGTCTGTGCTCATAAATGGAGCGGCCAAGCCGTGCATGAGTGTTGCATGTCAGAGCAGCAGCAAATGAACAGGGCTCTCCAGGAGGGTGAACAGAGGCTCCTGCAACAAGCCCAAGCACTTGGCAGGAGAGGCAGAGAGGGTGGTGACAGCAGGGGAATGTGGGGACCACGGTGGCCTCCGTGAGAGGGCTCGGAGGAGGCTGTTGCTTTGTGTTAACCTTTCAAAGCAATAAGCATTTCTCAAGAGAGCCTATCTGCCTTTTTTGCTAAATATAGGACTGCCTTTCTCCTTCCCGGTCAGTAAGTGTGCTCTGTGGGTGCCAAAGCTGTCTGCTGACTCTGTTCTTTCTTTTCCTCCTGTTTCCCTCATGTCTTCTGTGATGAACTCTGTAACATCCTTGTAAAAGCTTTGCTGCTCCTAATTTGCCTACTGTCATTCCCTGGCCTGGAGCTTGCTCCAGGGAAGGCACAGGAGCCATCTGTCCTGTGGCCATGTCTCACTGATGTGGAAGAGTCCTGGCTGTGCATGGAGCTCAGGTGGGATTCGGTGCTTAGGTGGGATTTGCAGGCAGTGGATGATGTTTCTGACGGGCTGGAGTGTCTGTCAAACAACACTACACCCAGCTTTACTTCTTCCTATCACCAGTGGGTTCAAATGAAAATCAGAAAGCCATCCTGCAGAAGGTCTTGTTCTCTTACTGGGGGTCTGTAAATCAAAGGGTCATGTTTCATGTCCATGCATTAACACATGAGTGCATCAATCTTCTGGCCCCAGTTCAGGAAAGCCTCCTTCTTCAAGAGGGCTCCTGAGCACCTGCTTTCATTTGCAGATCTGTTTTTACGGCATTCTGGTTTCTAGAGTAAAAGGCAGGTTAATATCATGTGGAATAGTGGCTTGGGTGAACAGCAGTACTGAAATCTGTGACTACATCCCTTCCAGCTTAGTGAGACCTAAAGGCCTCTTATGCTAAGAAACTTGATCGGTTAAAACATGAGTCTTCTTTCAAAAGCTTAAGTTAATAGATCAAGTGAAGTTTAAATCAAATCTGAAATCTAAAATGCATTTATTTAAAAATTAGTATTGATTTTAATATTTATTCCTATTTATTGTTAGAGTAACAAATGACATCTTTACTGATTTCCTTTTTTCTGTTTGGTCCAAAAGTAACTGGTTTTCTAGCCATTGTGTTTTTCCTGCTTTACACTTCTTTTTGAAGGCATTTAGCTTCATTCGAGCTTCCCCTTTTCAGGCTTTAATTTGTGAGCAGCTCTTCATAGAGGAGATCAACATTTTTAGACCATGTCTAGTGGCATGGCAAGAAATCTAGTGATGGCGCTGCGTTTTCTTCTAAGGGACTCATTGATCACAGATGAGGTGCCAGACTCCTGTGAGATGTAAGTACATCAGTATAAGAACTGGTATACTGGCTGAGATTACGAGGATCCCTAACACCACAATGCTGTTTTCTATGGTAGGTGGGAATGATGATTAAAGAAAGTGTAGAAGGCAGTGGAAACATTAAGAAGTATAAGATATGAGGTATGTTTTCCCATTCCTTATGGTTGGTGAATTAGGGTCTTATTGAACTAGACAATAACCTGAGTAATTTTGTTTATTAGCCACTGATGGCTGGGCACTTATGTATCTGTTTTTTAAACCCATTTTCATTTATGGCCTTCACAGTCCTGACAGTGAATTCCACAATGGAGTTATGTATGGCACAGAGAAATACTTCCTTACGCTGATAGGGCCTGTCCTTTTGTAGAAAAGGAATATGACAGGTAATGTAACCTCTTTTTTTGAATAATAAGCCCTGAATATGCATGGTTTTAAAAGGGTGAGTGTTCTGTTGCACAAAATGTTTAACTACTGCAGTTTAATTGCAGTTCACTTTGGAAAAGCAACCTGTAATCATCCATTCCTCCCGCTTTCCCTGAACCAGGTGTGGCAGTTGAGCAACCTCAGGAACAGTTGATCTGACAGAAAATTAATCCACCAGAAATCTATTAATTTTCCTTCAGAGTAGGATCCTTACCACACAGCCACTAAACCAGGAGCCTATGGACGCACGTGAAGAAAGCAAAGGGATGCAAGAGCACTCCCATGGGGCAGCCCACTGCTGGATGGGTTAAGCACTTCATGAGTCGGCACAGGGTCTCAATGGCAGGAGTGTTTGAGAAGTGTAGAGTAACATGTCAGATTATCATATAGAGACTGTAGCTTTTCAGGGCTTTCTTATTAAGTGAGAAACTTGTTTGGTTTTCTTGTAGTTCCACTAAGACAAATTCCACCCTCAGTGACATGAGCACAACAGGCACCTGAATTTGGACAGCCAGCAAAATAAGGACATGAACCTGCTTGAGTGAGTCCAGAGGAGGGCCACACTGATGAGCAAAGAGCTGGAGCACTTCTCCTGTGAAGACAAGCTGAGAGAGCTGGGCTTGTTGAGCCTGGAGAAGAGAGGAGACCTTGGAGCAGCCTTCCAGTGTCTAAAGGGGGCCTACAAGAAATCTGGAGAGGGACTTTTTCTAGGGGCATGTAGGAATAGGACATGGGGGAATGGTTTTAAACCAAAAGAGGGTAGATTCAGATTAGACATTTGGAAGAAATTCTTTACCGAGAAGGTAGTGAGGCGCTGGCACAGGTTGCACAGAGAAGCTGGCAGCGTTCAAGGCCAGGTTGGAGGGGGCTTTGAGCAATCTGGTCCAGTGGGAGGTGTCTCTGCCTGTGGCAAGGAGTTGGAACTTCATGAGCTTTAAGGTCTTTTCCAACATAAACAATTCTAGGATTCTATGATATTAACTGATACTCAGATATTAACTGCAAGGAGAGTAATGGGCTTGTTCCTCTTCTACTTGAGCAGGAAAAGCCTCATAAATATTATTCTTCAATCTGTATTCCTGAACTCACTTGGAAAAAAGTTCCCACCTACTATGCTGCAAAAGGTAGCTACAAGTTTTCCTCCTCTCCATTATTGCTCTTCAGATCTTCAATCGAGATTTTCCATTACAACATGAGGCATTAATGTACTGCTGTTTTGTATAATGCACAGTGTCCATGTGCATATTGGCAGTACATTTATGTTCTGGTGCTGTAGGGAAGAAGTAAGAATTTACTTGCAGACAGACACTGTCAAGTTCACAGAAGTATTTGTATTTAACTTCTGAATTTGAATCAGAAGAACACTGATTCACATTATTTAGTTTCCTTTGTATATATCTCATATTATTTAATTGTAATAGAAGCAATTGCGCCCTAATGGTATTGATCATTTAATAATATTAAACTAACAATAAATGTGTCAGTTAAAACATTAAATGATTCTGAGTCACCTAATAAAGCCACAAAGCTCAGATCTTAAGGGACTGGCAAGTTCTAATGAAGATTTAATTCTTATATCTATTTACAAAATTTAGTCTGATTTCTTAAAACAGTGAGGGGAAAATCTGACTCTCTTTTCCCCTACTTAAAAAGTCTGCAAAGCTTTGTTAAGAAAATAAACTGAAAAGGCTCTGAATAACACATGAGCTCCAGAGGAATGCTATGGACCTGCTGCAGCTTAGGCAGATGAACATCAGTGGCTCCAGTTGTTTGCAGCAGACACAGAGTGTTCTCCTCCCTTCTGCTGAGAATTCCCCCACCTTTGTTTTGGTTGGATTCCCACCAAAAATGGCAGAGGATGGGTTTGTGTGTCATGACTGCCCTTGAAGAGCAGAACTGCCACATCCTTCTTAGCCTCAATCAATCAAGTGGTCACCACGGTTCATGCGCTGGTACCTCCTGCAGCATTTGTTTACTGAATCTGTGGAGGGATTACGCACTTCACAGTGCAAAGCGAAACACTCTGCTCGTTGATGATATTTCGGAGGTGAATCCAAGGGAACTGATAAAAGGTCACAACAGAGGCAAGATGGAAGATTTTCCTCTCTGAAGTTCTCTCATGGCTTTCTGTCCAGTTGAAGTAATATGCCTGACTTCTCTGAGACCCTTAGCTAGACCTGAGGTCATCCTGGAGGTAGCAGATACAGCTTTCCTATTGCAGGTATAGCACCAAGAGATGTGTAGTGTTCTCTCCCCTTGGTTCAGGAGAAGTTTTTCCACAGGAGAGCAGGAAGAATCCCATAGTTATTATTTTCACAGATTCACATACTGCCCTAAGGCTTTGTAAATAATCACAGGGGAAAAAATCAAGTTAGAATTAGATTTAGACAAACATTTAATTATGTACAGAGCTTTAAAATTATGAACAGTCTTTGGAATAGAAACATACTCAAAGCTATGAAAGTAATTAGCTGCTACCTTGAATTGTCAGCAGCCTGTGATTAAATAAAGAGCGAGAAAGAGATTTGTATTGCACTTCAGGTGTTTCACAAAGGTTTTGAATTAAAGTAACACAATACCAATAACTTTAATTCTCAATTTGATAGAGTAACTACAGCAGGCTAAAAATCATCCCATTTACTGGAATAATCCAGACAGTACATAGAAATATACAGGTGTGATCTTCTGGATCCCTCTATGCTGATGAACAGGTCAGTACAACTGTTTGTCCGTCACTGTACTGTGCCAGTAGGTCTCAGAGGTGCCAACAGACCAGGATGTGTGAAAGCTGGCTTCTTATGGTTCAAGCAAGAAATCAGTTGAATTTTCTCCACCTATCAGTGTAAACCATTCAAGCAAGCCAGGATGCTTTTGCATAAAATTAAATGAGGAGCAGCATAAATATTTTTCTCTCTGTGGACCCATGGGATCAATATTTTCTGTTAGGACAGTGATGATTCACCCAAGATCACAAGAGAACTTCTTGTGCTGGTACAGCTGGGAGCCTGAGGGTGCAGAAGAGCGTGTCACAGGTGGTTTTCAGACATGACTTTGTTGTTTTGTGTTTGTTGTTGGAGTGTTCATCTGTAGAACAGCACCAGGCCTGGGCACCATCAGTAGCAAAATACTGTTACCTGACTTCTCACAAGTACCACTAAAAAGTGAAAACATATATTTTCTATCTCAGACAACCTGCCTGGATCTGTCCACACATGGACATTTCACTACTTTACTTTGGAGTGTCTTGTGGGTATATAGCCAGTCTCTCCAGTCTTCATGGGACAGTTCAAATGCCATAATTTCACCATTCGTACTGACGTACTGGAGTCATACTGATACAGGGATTGATCACATACTTGGCTGTGAATAGAGCTAAGACAACAGGGATTGTTCAGGCAACATTGCTGCATCAACTGGGTCCCCAGCAGTGTGTGCTATTTAGAGTTATCCCAGAGAGGAGCAGAGGGAGCTTTTGGCCATTGTCTTCATCTCTGAGAGCTGCTCCAACAAGCATTGAAGCCATCTCCAAAAAGCCCTTGATCTGGGAGCATTGGTCATATGAAGGCTCTTGGTCACATGAAGGTGTTCATTTCCAGCTGATAATCAAGAAGTTTGGTCATCCCTGTTGTATTTCCATACCCATTTCTTCATTCTTTATTTGCTAACATGATCTTTTCTCTCATTGTCTGTCATAGAAAAATTTAGCAAATTTAGTAACAAAACTTTACCTATAGTGAGTATCCTATATCATATCATTTAGTGGGGAAAAAAAAAAATGAATCACTTTGCAAATTTCAGGGGGAGGGACATTTTCCCGCCTCACTGCCAGGCACACATATACCCAAAGGGGAAGCTGTAGGTCCTTTGATTCCCGAGTTTGAGTACTTCAGTCTGGGTTTTATGGGTAAGCTTTTACATGATATTTTATTGAAAGATTGTCATTAAACTGAGCTTTTAAGTAAGAGATATTGCTTGAGCTAGCTATTGAGTTTACAAATTACAGCTTTACGTACACTGAAAACTGGGAAACCCTGTGATTACAGGCAGAGTGATATTCTTATAAAGCTGTTATAGATAGCCGTGTCAATTTTGAATAAAAAAGGAAATTAAGTATATCCATTTGATCCCTGTGATAGAATCCTCATCAGGACTTCGGCTACATGAGTGAAAACTTTCACTTCTAAATTGATTTTTCAGTACAGGACCAACTTTCTCTGAGACTGATTTAAAGTAGACATGTAGGAAAGGGAAGGCATGAGTGCTCTTTTTGGGGAGAAGAAGGAAATACCTGAAACCCCTGTTTCCTTTTCTTCAGCTCAGCTGTCTAGCTGTTTATAGCCCAGAGACCAGAGCAGCAGAGAGTAAAGCAGAGTGCTAAAAGGAATGAAAGAGTTAAAGTGTGTTTGAGAGAACCAGGAACCCCGTAGATGTGTGGAAGGAAAATGCTTCCCAAAATGGGTAAAAAATAACAAATATAAAATGTACTGAATGAGCTTTTGTTTTTGCTTAAGATTAACTTAAATTTTTTAGAAGAGAAAAAAATACTTTCTCTAACAACATGAACCCTGTGTATATTTACCTGAGGCTTATAGAAATAGCTCATATGACGAGTCTGGCTCCACAAACTCCGCCTAAGAAGCCTGGATCAGCAAAATTCAATCTGGAAGCTCTCTATAAATTTATGAAACTTGTCTGAGGTTTCCAAGTTAACTAATAAAGTAATCTTTTGTTTGTAAAAGATAAAACAGTCTTATAAATTAATAGTGAAGTCTGTGGAAATGAATTTTCAGCATTCAGTTGTTTTCATTCTAACGATAAAGAAATGCTAACTCAAGATCAGATACACAAAGTGAGGGCTATTTGTAAATATGTTTTATTATTTTTTTATATCTTTTTTGGCTTTTTTACTTACTGGAGACTTTCAGCAGTTTCATGCTTCAAATAAATCTTAAGGAAGAAGTTAAAGCAAGCAGTCAGCTGCTCTAAGGCTGATCAAATAGTTCTTTTCTGCCTGTTTTACTAACAGATGAACAGGCAATCCCATTTATAGAGCATACTACATGTTGACAGAGTGCATTACTTCAGTTTGCCGTATTGGCAATTTGAGATGTTAACAAAACAATGCTGAGGGCGCTCTCATTCTGTATTGCCATCCTTGGAATGCGGCTTGGGTTTTCATTAACTCTGTCGCTACAAGGTACCACAGATGAAGGCAGATTTTATAGGGGGGGGAGTAATAAACATTAGAGAACAGAAAGTTGTAAACAGTTGAAATTCTTGTCCTGTGTGGATGAATTCCTTTTCCTTAACACTCTCTGATGTTCTCAGCATCATGTGGACACTTGGTCTGATCGGAGGTGAACGGGCGGATAGTTGGCAAGGGCTCTGATCCCTCCCAGCTGTTGTGTAGGGCGAAGTGGTCGCAAACTCCTGCAGCCGGTGAATATAAGCTTCAATATAAACAGTAAAAGTTTGGAGATTCTGCCCGGCTCTTGGCTCACAGCATTCTGGCTCTACTTAGGAGCACAGATCTCATCCAGGACTGCTTCCAAGATTTCCCCTCAACTTTTCAATCAAGGGAGGACAGAAAGGGGAGGGAGGGGGATTGCTGGCGGGAGAGAGAAAAAAAGGGGGAAGAGCATGGCTCTGCTTCACTGCTGCATTATTCCCACTTTTCCCTATTCTGGCTTGATTGAAGTCACTGGTAAAATTACTGTGAATCTTTCCAAGGCCTTTTCTGTAGATACATATTTATGAGTCTTACCAGGACAGTTAAAGCAATACAAGTCACTTGAGAAGAATTTAACTACAAAGGAGCTGGACATCCTTATTGCAGGAGGAGAGCAGGCTGGTGGGGGGATTCTTCTGGGATAGCTGCAGTGCTTTCAATTCATAGCTTACCTTTTTCCAAAACAATTGCCTGAGAATAGGCCAGTGTTTTTATACAACCCAGCTTTTCTCAAGTTGTTTTGCCCAGGGGGATCGTCCCCTCCCAGATTAGCATAAGTGTCATTGCTCAGTGCTGAAGCTATATGACCACTGGATCCCTGGATCCTCTCTGGGAGGCTATTGGACTGTGCCCTGCCTTCACCTTTCTCTGAACCTGCAAAGGGAATAGCCCCAGTTTGGGATATACTGGAATAACTGCATTCAACCTCTGAGGGCTTCAATATACTTGCAGCAGTAAATGATCCTGCAGCTTAAAACAATACAGCTCTTCAAGCAGGGAAGCTGCTTAGGCGACAATGCATGTCTTATATGAATCATGCTTTTATGTTCCCATTGCTTTTTTAAAAGCACTTTCTCAACAGCTTACACTCGGGGCTCCAGTTTCCAGGTAACAGAGAGCACCAGACGCCCAAGCACCAGGTAATTTAGCTTTTTGCTGGGTGCAACTGGGAAGCAGTTGTGAGCACTAACATTATAACCCTTCAGTTAAACGCAGCTTGTTTGGCATGAGGACTGATTTGTGAGAGTGAGATGCCATCTTTACCTCACAGCAGTCACGTCTGGTGCAGCTGTTGTCATGACTGCTGCAGGGAAGAACAAAAGTGCAATAAAGACACCTTTTGCTGTGTTTACCGAGCTGTTTTCAGCAATGTGTATTGCTAAGTACTGAGTTACTCCATGAATCCTCTTGGGTAAGGTACTAGTCTGTTTTGCCTGGACGTGTAAGACAGATCTTCTTGCAAATCTTTCCTCAAGTTCCAACCTTTGTGCATTTTGATTTATATTTTGGGAACATGTGACCATTGAAACAGACTATATAGACAGCTGGACAAAAGGTTTTTAACAGAGTTATTCTTTCCTTTGGGTAGCACAACTTGTTGTAGGACTCTACATGGATATGTCTGCAATGGCAGCTTATACAGGTGGGCACACATAGCATATGTGTTCAGCAGATGAAACATGGTATCTGCGTTAGATTACAAGTCCCAAACTCTTTTGACTCTGTTGTTTTATGGAGTAGGTCTTCAGTGACTGTAATTGGGGCCAAGACACCTAGTCATGCTTAGATACTGACAGGTAGCTGTGTATCTGAAGATGAATCCCATATGGCACACTTGGACATGGTAGTCAATGTTTGGTTTAGGTTTTTTTTCCTACATACTTTACAATGTTTTCAGGCTTAGGGTAAGTCATCCAGAGTGTTTAAGATTCTGTGTTTCCCCATTTCTCCTTTGAGTGCTGAAGTCAGTTCCCTGATATCCTTTCTCACTTGTCACGACAGGTCAGGAGAACCTTTATGCCTCGATCATTAGGTGATTGAAGTGTTTTACTAGAAAACAAATATGCTTTGATGCTTCTGCAGCCTTGAGGACAAAAGAATAATGACCTTATAGCCAGGGAAAATGATGCTCAAATAAGACTCATTACTGCTTGAAGCCCTCAGAACTTCATACAGCTAAATTGTAACTATACACTGAAATTGTAACCATAGCTGCTCTTCAGAGCAGAGCCAGACTGTGAATTTAAGTTGCTAAAGCACAGTATAAAAATAGTCATTGTTAACTCAGTGGACAGCCATATATACAAGTTTAAAATAACTCACAAGGAACTCAGTGTATGAGGTTATTGCATGTGATTCCATTTTATAAATACAAAAGAAGAAACGTCACAGTAATGAGTAGAAATTTGCTGCAGTGGAAAAAGCCAACATGCTAGCCTCAAACTACTTCATTTGCAGCTTCTTGAATCCACTTCTAATCCATCCAGGAAAACTATTGCTGGCCTACAAACAGGCTGAATGGAGACTCTGATTTTATGACTGTGAGAAAATCCTCCTGGGCTGTCCCACAGCCCAAGGCCCGGGACTGACTCAGTGTGTATATCTTTGGTTAAGTCTATCCAGTGATCCAAACCAAGATCCAGTGATCCTGAAAATTCTGTGTTCCCGTTTCCAATGTGGGCTGCCTGGCACAGCTGCTCTTCAGTGGGCTCTCAGGCTGTAGCGCAGGCTGCCTGCCAGGGCTCCACACTGCTGGAGATGGCACAGCCCCACAGCTTGCTGGTGCCAAGACCTCAGGGCATCACAGGACCGTGGAAAATCCTAATTCCACAGTAATTCCTAGGCTGGTTTTCTGGCATCCCAGGCTCCCTCCCTCCCCTGGAGCTGAGATATACTGGGATGCCTCCCAGGGGCTGTCACTCCCAGCACAGTTTGTGTGAGCGCTCTCCCACGGCTCAGAGAAAACAGGAATTTTTTGTCAGGCTCATTGCTAACCAAGCAGACTACTTCACGATTTGTCTTCTTCTTGCTCAAAACAAAACAAACAAAAAAAAGTATGGAAATTTACAGTTCACGAGAAGTTTGAAAATGTTGACTTTAGACTCAATCGGATGAAAGTCAAATTTTGAAAAGCAAAGTTCCTTCTCAACTGGAACATTTGCTTCTCAACCAGCTCCAGTGAATACAATGAATACTAATATCCTGACCCTTAATGTACAGTTGAAATCCACAATAGAAGAACACAAGATCCATCTGCTTATGTGATCCCAAAACTATTGACAACTACAGAAACATGATGTTTGTAAACACTTCACATGCAGCCTGAAATGTATTAAACAATGACTTCATCTGAAGAGGTTTGTTAACATTATGAATATTATTACTGTTGGTCACAAGAGGCTTGGTCTTGTTCCAGTCTTGAAATAATTACTTTTACACTGAAATACTGGTTTTTGAATTAACAACATTAAATCAAAATGTACAGTAGTCACATTGCTTCTTGGGAGGTTTTACTGTGTAGCTATTACTCTGCACACTAAATGGATTTTGGCAATCCTGTGCTATCCACAAAACAATTCTGAATAAACTTTAGGTCTGTGAAAGAGCCATTCCCCCTCCCAAATTCTTGTCAAATACCCAGATGGTAAATTTAGATAGAAGATCATGCTTCTAGCCAGTTGTTGATAAGCATTCCTCTTTCTACTCAGAGCAAGCAAATCATGTATCTGTAGCTGATTTGTTTCAAGTTAGTGTTTTTTAAGTTGTTTTTTTTTATACAGCTGCAATTCCTGTAGAAGTCATATGTAATGAAAGAAAATTGTGCTTTTCTGCCTCTCCAGTTCTCAGAAGACATTTCAGGGAGGAAGATAATTGCTAGTGAGAGCTCAGCCCAGTAATGCAGTTCACGGTGAATGTGAGTTGCAAGGAAATAAACAAGGAAGGAAACACATGAAGGGCTGCCCACTTTCAGGAACTAGAAAAATCTTCCTGTCAATTGTTATTTTCCCAGATGTGTATCATTTACAGAGATGAGACTTGACTAGGATTTTTGCTTGTATGGTTAAGTCCCTTAAATTGTTCTGAAACTCTAAACCTGGAAGTTACATTTTCTTTCTGTTTTTTTCCTTCTTCCCCCCCCCTCTTCCCCCCCCCTTCATTTTTTGACCCTTATTCTCATCTGCCTTTTTAGCTTGGTCTGTCAGCAAGGAAAATCAAGCCTAGAAAAAAAAAATATACTTGAAACTGTCAGTTCTTTTCATGTGAAGCAGTGAGTGGTCCCATTTATGTAAATTGCAGCCTTTGAGGAGGCAGGATAACTGTTAGTTTCTTCTGCAGCTTTAAATCCCAAATGAATTCTAATGACCCACAGGATTAATGCTAATTTTTATTGAAAAACTGTTTTCTGGTATGTGATAGGATCATGTTTTTGATTTACAAGTTAGTAGTTTGGCATTTTATTTTATAGATATTCTAGCAAATTTTCACTTATGCTGAAGGTAGAGACCAATGTGCAAACATAAGGGATGAAAAGTAATTTAATCTTTTTCTAAAATACAAGACTTTTAGATTAAATTTCTTTGCCAAGCTGCTGATAACTGATAATGCAGTAATTGGCAGTAATGTGCACAATCACACACAGGACATCACTGGCCTATAAATTATACAGTATACATATAGTGGCCTATATATTGTGTCATGATTTATTGGATTAAAAAAAAAAAAAAGGATGAATGTAGTAATTAGAATTAAATACCTGACTGACACACCAGTACTAACACACTCCTGGATGCTTGCTAACACACCTTCATTAGGGAAAAAGTTTCCTTTGTGATCGCTCCAGGAGTTGTCTGTTTTTATTCTTGAATGCTCACATTATCTTCAGTTTCACCTTCCCCTGGGGCTACTTATAAATTGCTGCTGCTGACCACAGGCAGAGGGCATGGGGAACAGTGGAGGGGAGAGTCCTCCTCTAGATGCTTATTGATGCCATTCCTAAGAACTGCTTCTCCTACCCCACTGCAGAGCACAGTTAACCTGTTTGAGTTTGTAATCTGGAGTCCAGTCTGCCATCTTGGACTTCACAGAGTTGGGCAGTGTGGAAGCATTATGTGGGTGTGCAGAGGGTGCAGGTCCTCTTAGATGCTCAGGTCCACCACCACATGGGGGTTTGTGTCTGGGAAACCCAAGCTGCTTTGTCTCTGCTTCTCCACTGGCATGAGCAACACTTGGGCAACTGCTCCTTGAGATCTATAAGAGTTTCATGCTCTTCTAGGGTGTTAGATATCATATAAAGGGACTTTAGACATCTAGGAAATCACAGCGATTGAGTTCTTTCTAAATAGGGTTTCTTTTGTCTAAGAAGTTTTATGTCACTGTTCTGAAAAAGCAGCTCTGCAAGTGAGATGGCACTTCATTCTTCATGGGCATTAAGTACTATTTCTCTTAGCTGTGTTAGAAACTGGTGAAACTATCAACATATTTTGATAGGGAGCAGAAAAAAGAAGTTAGTTCTGAACAGAGGATCTTTGCAATGTTATTATCCCAAAATTCTGATTCTTTAGTTTCTAGTTTCCATTTATAGAGCTTTATGCATTTCATTTACTTGTCTGTCGTCTTTTCTCTCTTCTTTTTGGGACGTAGACAGCAACTGTAACTTGCAATGACTGAATGAACATTTGGCCAGGATAAGAAAAGTGCTAATTCCCTGAGGAAGAAGTGTGCTGCCAGTATCACTCTTGGCTTTGGTTCATCAGCCACAGAGGCAGGTCTTTTCCAGATTTGGAGTTAGCTCTGTGTGGAAGCTGTGTTCATGTGCTATTAGAAAGGTCAAACAAAACAAGACCTTCATGCTTGCTTGAAGCTTTGTTCCCTGAAGATGTTGTCTGTTTTTTCACCTGCTAAGTACAGGAATCCCAGCTTTCCTGAATGAAAACAATCAAGACACTGAAACTATTAATGACTTTTCTGAAAGTCTAAGTGAGATTTAAAGGTTGATCCCATAGCTGGGCTCCCAGTGGGCTTCTTCTCATTTAACTGCAGGTGCCTGAAGGGCAGCCATCTGAGCTAATTGTCATGGACTCCCACTGGAGAGAAGTAGGCACTTCAATTTATGCCACCTATTTTAGATGTCTACTTGGATTGACAGAAATTGGCCACCACATGTGTCAGTTTCTTCCTTTAGACTAAGGGAGCCTGGGGTGATAAGCCAAGATGGAGGTTGTAGATGTTTACATTTAGGTGAGACAAACCCATTACTGCCTTAAGGACCAAGCTGGCCTCTCTCCCGTAACAATATGGATTTGGAAATAGTTTCCTACTTCATCTGATGTGACATCAGACATCTTGAGTCACCAGTTCAAGGAGTCATGGCAGACAACTAGAGAAGTCACTTCTCCACAATTTCATAATTGCATGCTGTCTGCAACTGAATAACTAGCTCCCTTTGTTTCATAGCAATTAGTATTGAGAAAGCACTCAGTTTATAGAGTAATACTGGAAAAAACAAAACCTGGCTTCATTAATGATCAGCATAGTAAAATTCAATTCCCTACACACTTTCTAGCTACTGTGTTGGAAGCAACTAAATGGAAAGCATTTAAAAAAACAAAACAAAACAAAACAAAGCAAACAAACAAAAACAACCAACCCAAGGAACCAGCACCTCCTACAGCAGAAATTATTTAAAATTAATTACTGAAAAATTTCTGGTTTATGTTGTTTCTTCTTTATTGAGTAGACTTGGAGTGAATATGCACAAAATTAACAGTTATGCTTTGTACCACAGAGTCACAGAATGGTTTGGGTTGGAAGGGACCTTAATGGTCATCTAGTTCCAAACACCCTGCCATGAGCAGGGACATCTTCCACTAGACCAGGTTGCTTAAAGCCCCATCCGACCTGGTCTGTTGTCACTTGTTAAGAGAATCTGACTTGGAAGGTTTACACTTCCCAAAGTGAGCTGCATGCATTCCTTTGGTACCCATTATTGGGTAAATAATAGAGGAAGGAAATCTGAAAGGAACACCTGAGAGGAATCATAAATGAATGTGAATAACAAAAGAACATGAAAAGGAAAAAGGTAGTCAGAACTGCTGTGGAAGATCTGTATGTTAATCCTAGTCCCTAATAGATTATGGATGGCAACAGAAGTGCAGCTCAGTTCATTACTGATCACTGAAGACCAGGGATGTGCTCCAAACCCTGTGCAATTTGAAGTCAGACAGAGTCCTTAGCCACCATGAATACAGTGTAAACAAGCTTTCTAGTCACAGCTACAATAACTTGCTTTCAAAATCCACAAAATTTTTGGTTTAAGGTCTGGCCTTTGAGAACACCTTCTGTAATTGGCAATTAGTTTTAAATGTTGTTAGGTGCACAAAAAAAATTGGACTCTACTATGAAATTTCTGATAGCTGCAACTTACCAAATCCTTTAAGATTTTAAAAATAAAAATACTTAAAAAGTCCTTTCTCCCTATTTTACATATTGTGTGGACAGGAGAAAATGCATCTAGTAAACCTGCATTTTTTGGGGTTGACACCACCCCCTGCCAAGCCATAAATTTCTGCCTCTTTCCTTGTCGCTGTGAAAAGTTGTACTTACACTTTTCTGCTTGCATATTCTTTATTTTTCATCTTAGCTGCACCAAGGCAGGAACCTGTCACTATTGCAAAGGCACTTCCATGCACACCTCTCTTCTGCCCCAAGTACCCTCCTCCCAACTAGATACCCTCCTGCCTTCCTTCGTGCCAGCTCTGGCACTCGTCTCCTCCCTCGGAGAGCTGATTCAGCCTGTTAAATGGAAAGAAAACTGCACGCTCCGTTTGCTGTATCGGTTTGTGACAAGCACGGAGGCAGAGGGAAGGGAGGCGGCAGTGGAAGCGTTCGGCTGTGAGGGGGGTGGTGAAAAGGGTTACGGGAGCCAGAGTCTCCTTTACAATAGTAATGAATTGCTAGTTCAGACGAATTCCACCTGCAAAACTTCACCTTTAGTGTTCCCCTTCTTTGGCTTCTCTCTTTAGGGCTTTCTTCACCTTCCTGCTTTATGGTTTTCTCCCTTTTCCTAAACTACTCTGTTATATTAACGTTATGCATCTTGCCCTTTGCTAGTCTTTTTCTTCCCTACCTCCAAGTTGGGGGTTTCTGATCTCTTCCATACTATTCTTTTCACTTTGTGGTGTTGGTTGAATACGCTCCCCCATTTTTTAAGCCTTTTCTGATGTTTAGCATTGCCTTTTGCATTGACCATTTTCAAGAAGATAGGGCTAAACAGAAGGTGGTGATGCTGTGGAGCTTTAGGAGAGAAATCCTGGATGCCTCTCCCCAGTCTTGTTTGCCTGCTTTCTGCTGGCTTTCTGTGGTCAAACGCCATACCTGCAGAGCACAGGAAAAAACATCTGGAATCAGAACATATGATATCTGTAGAATTTTTGGGTTGAAGCCATCTCCTTGAAATAAATAGAAAGCTGAACATGGGAAGGGAAAATCAGGCACTGGGATGCTTGGATGCTTTTTTTTTTTTTTTTTTTTTAATCTTTTGTGGGTTTTTTGTTCTTGTTTTTGTTTGGTTTTGTTTGTTTGTTTTTGTTTGGTTTTGTTTTTTTTCTTTTTCTTTTTCCCACCTGCTTGGAGATCCTGATGGTTAGAAATGTTTGATAAGGTTTCTTTCTGTTGGATGCTGTTTTCCAATACACACTGTGCAACTGCTAGAATACCTACCCTGCCTTGTTTTCCGGGAAGGGGGTAAAACACGTTAATCTGAGAGATAAAAATGGACTGTATGGGTAAAGGCAGACACTGTATTCTTTGTTCACATCAAGCTCACTGAAAATTACCTCCCTGTCCATGGGAACGCTTAAAGATTATTTCCTCTGCAACAGAAATTAAAACCCATGGAAGATCTAACGGGAAGCTTGTTGGGTATAGTACATTGTCATCAGAACACATAAAAAACTTTGGCTCAACCAAACTATCTTTCCAGCTTGTATTTTAAGTTATTTTACATTCCTCCTCCCCCCCCCCAAAAAAAAAAAAAATACCTTTTCTTTTTCCTTGAAAGAATGACATTACCTTTGTTTAGGTGTAATGAAATGTGCTGGTAACATGTTTGCCTAGGCTGTAGGTCAGAAACAGTAAAACTCATTAATTTCATACACGTTATGAAGGACTAGAATAAGGCCGCTTCCTCAGAGAACAACTGACAGTAACTGGGGAATTACTGTGCTAACCATGATTTGTGAAGAGCATTGAAAAATCATTAAAAAGACAGAAAAGGGCTCAGGAAATCATCTAGCCTGTCCCTCACCCCGCTCTGCTGAGGTCATGCCTAACTGAGGTTTATGTATTTTTAAACACTTCTGTTGATGGAGAATGATGTGGTCTCCCCAGGCGAGTCACGACTATTCTAATACAGCAGAATGCAGTTTTCCTTCAGAATTTGTTTCATGTACTACTGTTTGTGTAGATACATACTCATAAAATTACTAATAGGTCATGAAATAGCATTTCATTTTCCAAAGCCTGCATGTTAAGGAATCATGAGCCAGGCCTCCCAAATCACGCATTATAAAGACATGTATTATAAAGTAAGTTTTAGCTGTTCCCCTCTTCTTAACCTTTAGGTCCTCGCTGGAAGCACCTGGAGAGTGGCGGGGTGGTCCCGGTGTTGGCAGGGGCCGGCCGGAGGCTTTTCCCTGGGAATAAAGGACGGGACCACTAGAGCCGTCTCTCCCGAGCGGCCGGGGGCTTGGGTCAGCTCCCTAGCGCGCACCTCGCCCGGTGGGTAATGGGGACCGCTTGGAACAGTCGTTGCAGGGCGAGGGGCCCTAGTGCTGTCTTGCGCGCAAAGAGAGGGAGCTCGGCCCCCGCTGCCGCCGCCAACCCCGCGGGTCGCCCCGCAGGTGCGGCCAGTCCGAGCGCAACGGGCGGGAGAGCGGCCCTGCCGCGGGGCGGTCACCGTCTCTGGGCGGGAGGACTGAAACCGCCTCCCTCCCAGCGGCGCGGGGGAGCGGCAGCGGCGCCTCTCCTCCTCCTCCTGCTGCTGCTGCTGCCGCCCGGCCCCGCCGAGGGGCTGCCGGCTCCGCGGCGGGGAGGGGACAGTCGAGGGCGGGCGGGGGGGGGTGGAGGCAGAAGTTGCGAGGAGGGGCGCTGGGGGCTGAGGCTGCCGGGCGGGAGTCCCGCGTTGCCGTCTCCTCTGCCGCCGTCCGAGGGCAGAGCAGCGCTCAGCCCCGCCGCTGCTGCTGCAGCCTCCGCCGCCTCTCAGAGTGGAGGGAGCGGCCCCTCCGCCGCCCGCCCGCACCCATGGGGGACTCGGTGTTTAGCGAGAAGCCGGCGCTGCGGTATGCGGTGAGTGCCGGGGAGGGAAGGGGCTGCGGGGGACAGCTCGCGGAGGGGCAGAGGGGATGGTGCGCCCACGTGTGTCGGGGGTGCGCGTCCGTCCCTCCGTCCGTCCGTCCTTTGGTGTCTGCGCTCGGGCGCGAAAGCTGTCCCGCGGCGCCGCCGGGGGTGAGCAACCGGGGCCGGGGAAGGCCGGAGATAGCTTTGCCCCGGCGATGAGCGTGCAGGGGGGCTCTGAGCTGCAGCCTTTCCTCTGCTTTCACGTACGGGAGTTTGGCGCTTTGTTGGAGATGACATGAAAATTAGTTTTTTACAATAAAAAGCGGGCAGTGCGATCGCAGCCGAGGGGAGCTCCCCGGGGACTTCCAGAGCCCCGTTCCGCAGAGTCCCCTCCGAGACCCCGGCGGGACGAACCGTCGCGGCAGAGCTGCTCCCGGTAACCGATGCCGGCACCGCTCCCGCTGCGGCGGGGATGATAAGACCGTGTTTTACTATTTCCTTCGCAAGAGCTTGGGCTGTTGAGAAGCCACTTCCTTTCTACCAGCCTTATTAGGAGCATTTTCTCTGTTGGTCGGGCAGACAGAAAAAAAAAGAAAGCCGAGTAAAACAGCCCATCAGCCTCCTCTCCTGAAGGCATAAATAAATGCTAGCAGGAGTAATGGCATGAGAGGTCTGACGCTGCTTTCGTTCACACTTATGTAAATGAGTAATTTTACTGCTGTCGATGAAGTTACGTGGGAATTGTCAGTCGGAGCAGGCTTGCTTTTGTGGTCCTGGTGAGTCCTGCTGCTGGTGTTGCCGGGATGGGTTGATGAGCGTGTCACATACAGGATACAGTGTGCTGCTCGGTTCACTTTGATTCCTTCAGTACTGGCAATTAACTTTCTTTTTATGCTTGTTTAAGCCTTATGTGAACAGTTTAGAGTAGGAGAGGTTGCTTGGTTTTCTTTTTTCCTTTGTTTTTTTTCAGGAGGAAAATTTGTAAATACTTTTGCACTCATTCAACTTTAGGCATTAGTGCATTCAGCCACTTCAGTAATGCTACAGCTTTTAGAGGTAATGGTGTCTTGGCTAAAATAGTTATATAGAAGCAAATATATTTAGTATCATGAATGAGTATCAGAATCATAGAATAGTTTGGGTTGGAAGGGACCTTTAAAGATCACCTAGTCCAAACCCCTGCAATGAGCAGGGACATCTTCAACCAGATCAGCTTGCTCAGAACCACATCCAGCCTGGCCTTGAATGTTTCCAGGGATGGGGCAGCCACAACTTCTCTAGGTAATTTGTGCCAGTGCCTCAGCACCCTCACAGTAAAGAATTTTTTCCTTATATCTGATCTAAACCTACCCTCTGTAAGTCTAAAGCCATTCCCCCTTCTCCTGTCACTGCAAGCCCTTGTAAAAAGTCCCTCTCTAGATTTCTTGTAGGCCTCCTTTGGGTACTGGAAGGCTGCTCTAAGCTGTACTAGGAACCTTCTCCAGGCTGAACAGCGTTGCTCTCATTGTGATTTACTATCTGAAATTTTATTGTTATAGAGATGTCCTAGTGATTTCACTTGGGAGCTAGTTATACATCAAACGAATCAGAACCTCTTCTTTTAATAGGGTAATTGTCCTGTTAATAATTTAGACACATAGGAGACCAGAGCCAGTCACGTCACATGCTAACTTCATGAAACTTTTATTGCTTCCTGTGATTGTGCCTGTCAGTCTACCATTAGCTACTACTTACAAACACATTATTGTTTCTGTTAGTTAGGTATCAGTCCATTTTCTTGCTTGCAGTGGCAGCAGATAGTGCAGTGACTTAAGGTTGGCAGGCACTCAAAAGAAGAAGCGGGATGGCCAGCCCAGGAGACCATTAGCGCTGTTCTTTGATTGCCGTATATTGCAGCAAAGAGGAAATTGTGAACCTAAGAATAATACTTGAATATAAAATATTTTTGCTATTTTAAGATATATTTCAGTATTAGATTCATACAATCATAGAATGGTTTGGGTTGGAAGTGACCTTAAAGATCTAGTTCCAGCCCCTTGCTATGGGCAGGGACATCTTCCACTAGACCAGGCTGCACGAAGCCCCATCAAACCTGGCCTTGAAAGTATAAATCAATATTAAGTATAATAAGAAAGAAATACAATAAAGTAACAACACATAGATACATCCAGGAGGTTTTTGCAGGTGAAGTTAATGGTTTGTTTGAAGAATATGGATCTGGATGCTGGGTATTATCTGTGGATACACTTAATGTGAAGTCTATGAATAGCCTAATTGAAAACAAATGCTTGTTGACCTGAAGGTAAGCTAAGACTTTAGAGCTTTGTTGGATTGAGGCCTTAGTAATTACTGCTTAAATGTAACTTAGTACCATTCTCATTAACTTTGAATAATTGCATGGTGTAAATACAAATCAAGTTCTTGAATTGTTTTGATAACTGTTAAATAAAAATTATAGAGTGTTACAGTATTTAATAGCAATTAATTTATTGGCGGAAGTAATTATAGTGATTTCTGTGGTGGGCTTTTGCTTTTCAAGACTGATAATTAAAGTTTCATGATTTTTATGAAAGTGCATAAGGAGGCATCTGCATTAGCATCTTAATTCTCATCAGCAGTGTGTTTTTGAAGGGAATCTCATTCCCCACGTGTACCTTGGTTCACTTCTTGGGGCAGTCCTGGAGTGTAGGAAACAGCCTTTGTTCAGGTGATGCTGAAACTGGGGGATGTGCTTCTTGGGCTGCCCAGTCTAAGATAGTCAGCTTGAAGGTAAACTTTGTATGTATGTATGATTGGGCATTGGGTCCTCTGTACCAGCTCCTTGGTTCTGCAAACTGTACCCTTCAATTTTTAGTCCCAAGTTACTTCTACCTGCCCACTAATCAGCTGAGTTCACTCTGCAAGCTATTTTTGGTACTGTGGTGTTATACCTGATACTAACATCTCCAAATGTTCCAGGAATGCTTTTCAGATGATTTCATTAAGAGGGATGGTCACCTTCCTGACTTGGTATTTTTTCCTGTTGCTTCCTAAGTTGGTGTGTTGGTGTTTTGTTTTTTTTTTGTGGTGGTGGTGTTTTGTGTAGTTTTTTTTTTTTTTCTTTTTTTTTTGGTGGGATTTTTTTTTTTTAAGAGCTCTGTTGGTAAGTTGAAATGTAGTTTTTTACATAAGGGAAGACTCAAAATACCCTTGTCTGTTGCTCAACCAGCCCCTCAGTGGTCCAGAGCAGAAAGCTTGAAGTATGATCTGATATGGGCACAACCATTTTAATCTTGCTGTAGCATCTTTGATCTTGTTTTGTCTTGTAACATTTACCAGAAGGGTTTTCCCTGAAAGGAAAGAATGTTTTCCCTGTTGAGGAGACTCTGGTTGTCTTCAGCCGGGGAATAGGAGAAAATGGGTAGGAGCTGGGCTTCGGAAGTGGCTGCCATAACCTGTAGGGTACTGTGGGGAATTCATCTGAAGATGTGAGACTTTTCCTTGGGCCAAAACCCAGGAGTTCTGTCAGCCAAAGTGGAGGGGATGTGTGTGTCCCAGGAGGATGCAGCTATGAGTTGGTTTAAGGCTCCAAATCAATTGCTGATAATGAGGTCACCTCCAATTCAGATCTCAGAGAGTCTTTTGGGAAAAGAAGGGTTTTCCTTGCCTCCAGCAGTATTTGGGGCATTCATTGTCTTGCCTTGTGTGTTGGCTCAGCCTGTGCCCAGCTGACCCTTTGCTCATGTGGTGTACAGACTTGCTGCTCTCTCTTAGCATGTTAAATCCATCAGTCTGCGTGGAAGGATGGAGGAAACAAAAGAAACGGTTTGCAAGGGAAACTATGACAGTAGTGAACCTTGGAATACTTACTGAAGCTCAGACGGAGTTAAAAAGATGATTTTACTCCAGTATTCTAGTTGTGGTAATGCTGATTGTAACAACTAGATTACATAATAATTCAAAGTAGAATAGCAAGATTGGTGGTGATGCTGCAAAATTATAACCTAGAAACTGTTAGAATCTCCTCATGAGGAGGACCCAAAACCTGACATCCTCCTGTGGTCTTGCTTGTGTTTTGCAAGAATCCAGAAAGGCAAGCAACTCTCCTTAAAAGTGATCTCAAGATACATTGCCTGATGACTTGAGCCTTCATCCCCTCACAGATTTTAACAAAACTATGTGCCACAAGCTGACCACATTTATTACTGGGATTTTAGTACATTCTGCAAGTAATTTATCTTATAGGACTACTAAGTGTGCTGCCTTCACCTAGACCATTTGTTTGGTTTCTCTTTCCTCCCAGTGGGCTTGTCAGCAAGAAGCAGTACAGACGGATGCATATCCAGATCAACCATAGTACATTTGCAGTCAGGTTTGGCAAGATGGAGGACAGGCTGTGGGATTCAGGCAGTTAGTGCTCAACAGGAGAATAAATTCTTGTCCGTGAGGCTCTAAAACTTATCAATCTCTGCTCCACTGGAGGTAGCTGCTTGTTTTCTCATATTCTGAGTGTCAAGGGCAGAATTAACTTGTTAAAAACAATTAAATCACTCCGTAAGTGTTGTTTTCAAATTAGGAAATTGTGAAGAAAACTTCCAACTTAATCAGGTAAGCAAGCTACAGAAGAGGCAATTAGCAGTAAAGGAATGGTTAAATGTTAAATTTCTGGCTCCAGCTCTCGGATTTTATTAATCAGGTTCTTACGCTGACCTCATACACCTTGGATGTTTTGCTGGTGGAATATGATTTCCAATTGCTGTTGAGCCTAATCCTTCATTCTTCATTTAGGTGAAATTCCCAGTGACAGTGATGATTCATGCTTACACTTTTGCAAGTGCTTTTATTGCTAATCTCTAAAAAGCATATATAAGTATAGGAAACAAGCACTATTTGTCACTCAGTAGTGAGTACCAAGGCCAAGCTTTGGTTGGGATTGATGGAATCTTAAGTGAGTCCATCCGGCTTTTATTTGCTGTGCAAAGCGGCTGTGAGTTAACACTGAATTGCTGGGATGAGGGGAAGACAGGAAGCAAAGAGCTCTTGTGTGTGTCATAGGCTTTTAAAAAGTTACAGGAAATAGATTTCAATTTGGATCAGGTCATATCTTTTACAGCGCTTGATGTATTCCTGGAGCTCTGCACACATACATGCATATGAACATTGTTCCTTTCATGCCTGCAGGAGAAAAGATGGTGGCAGATGCAGATTGGGTTTGGCAAGTCTTGCTTAGGTAGGTGCAGAGCCACACTAACGTTAATCTTCTGCTAGATACTGGCCAGGAACAGAGGTAGCCTAAAGTATGTGGAAAGTGGCTGCCCTGTGCATAGACAGCAGGAGGTAAGGTTTCTTTTCCATTTGAATTCTCTGCCTGTCTTTACATAGTACAATTTATCACTGCAGTGCAATTGCAGTTCTTGTAATAGTACTTAGTTGCTGTTTAATAAAATTCCCTGAGCATGTTGCTTCAGGGTTTTTATTTGGAGAGGCACACATCACATCATTCAGCTCAGACGTGTTGGTATGCTTCCCTGGTATGATTTAAGGTGATTGTGCTTCTCCAAGAAGGCATTTAATCAACCAGCAGTACTCCTTTGTAAAGCTGTTGGCTGGATGAGATTTTGGGCTCATGATAATGAGGAGGTCTGCCTGAGCAGCAAGGTCATGTATGGCCAGAATCAGCAACCTATGCCTGGAAGGAAGGTTAGCCATGCAGGTGAAGTGCAAGATGAGAACTGAGGATTTTGGTCTCTGTCATGTCCTTTTTTGGTGATTTTTTGAACCAGGCTTTTCTCCAGTCCTTCTTTTACTATTTATTTTCCTGCGGACATACTTCACTTTCTAAAGAAAGTGTCATGTGGAAGTACAAGCTAACCTTCAGAAGTTGTTCAGGTGTGAAGGTGGTGTGATACAGAACTACCCTGAAGTAAAAATGTTGGACTTCATGTGGTTGATATTCCCCGAGCAGGCTGATGGTTTGCATTTCGGTTTTGTTTCCCAGAAACGTTTTGAAACCTGCAGGCACAGTTTACCCTTCTTTCAGCATGAAGAGTGAAACTCTGAAAAAGGAAGATGATAGAGGTCACTGATATAGTTAGATAGTTTGGTCTACTTTTATCTCCAGATGCTAATCAATTACTTTTTATGCCCAAGTGTCTGTGCAGTACTGTGAAGGTTACTTGCTTTCTGTTGACTTAAAAAGAGTAAAGTAGTTTTTCTGGTCATGGCTCTTCAAAATTTCATTTATTTAGAATTTAAATTTCAACTAAAAATCACACCAAAGAAACAACGCATTTCACATGTCAGGTTTACTGGGGCTTTTGAACACCTTTGAACTTCTTTCATTTGTCTGCTAAGTACCTGTATCGTTCACCAAGTAGTATATCTGTGCAAGGGCTGACTGCTGCTCTTGTTCAAGTGGAATACCTGTTCCTGCAGCAGAAATGCAGCTGAACTCTCAGTGGCTTGGAAAAGTTGTTCTCAGAGTTCAAATTTCACACTGTTCCTGCCTTTCTATGACATTTGAGAATATAGAAAGCCATTTTACTTTGTGCAGTGAAATGGCTTTTTGTTGTCTAGGGAATAAAGGAGGTGTGCATGCATTGTATTGCTTACAAAAAGAATCTGACAACCTTTCTGTAGCATGCCTTGGCTGACAAATCCATATGGTTCATATTGAGTTTCTCTAAAGGGGCGTCAAATCTTAATGGTCCCTTGGGAGATGCCCAGGTCTTAGTGGGCATGGCTGACTCAAAAGGGAAAATAAGTAATGTTTTTGTTTCTAATGATTATTATCTGAGTGTTATCGACAGTGCACAGTTAAAAGGATTTCCTGAATACATCCTCTACTAAATCAAAAAGTGTTCAGAATTGCTAATGGGGAATTGAATATTACAACAGTACTTAAATAATGGTAGGTAGAGTTCAGTTGCTAAGGGCAACGTAAGTAAAGTTTGGGTTTGTTCAGGCTCTGGTGCCCTCAGGGATGCAGGAAGAGTAAATGCTGATTGTAACTACTGTACGGTAGTCTGCTGTTATTTTGTACTTGGATACTTTACATTTTTGAAGCAGGTGTATGAATCTTTGGAAATGGTACTGGAGACTGTTTCGTATCTCATCATATAATTGAATTGTTTATCTTGAAGCAATGTAATATTTTTTTGCATTACTTTATCTGAATCTGCTTATTAGTTGTCTTTGCTAAGGCTGCTGTGAAGGTAGATGATTCGTATGGTTTTATGACTGCTATCATGCTGTGCAGTTCCACTGGATTAGAGCCAGTCTTCACTGGTGTTGTTTTCTGTAGGTGATAATTTTCTTCTAAATCAAGCATCTTGAGTGGCTAAGTGTATCTATAGGTACCTGGTGTGTAGCACCCAAACTTTGGACTGATTATCTTCATCTCCTGAAACTTGAAGTTATTTTCTTGGTGTTGATAAGGTTGTAATATTTACAAAGGTTTACATATTTAGAAAGTTGATTGTATTGTCTGGGTTGTTAGATTTGGAGACCTAAATTAGGTGGTGTTTCATGTTGATTATCTTCCTCTTTTGCCCTTTAGTTTGTAAAAGCAAACTCCTGTTATGCTCATCTATACATGACTTGGCATATGGATTTAGTATTCTTGCAGGCTGAAACTCTCATTTGAGTAGATTACTGTATTTTTTCCAGTCTGGCCCTATTAATAAATATCCTGAGGCTTGCAAAGCACTTTGTTGTTTAAACACAAGCTGTGGAAAAGAATTTTAAGATCATGGCTTGATAGATGGATACTAAGCTTGCTTAAAAACTTGTAAATATATTTATCCTTTGCAGGTGGGGTCTTGAATGAACACAGTATATACTGCTGTCTGTATCGAAACCAAAGCCATAAACAAATTGTGTGGGAAGAAAAACATAGGTACTTGCAGCCAGGTCCTGTTCTTGCTGAAATACGTCCCAGCCCTTGAAACAGATGTTGAGTCCAGCTTTGTGCAGAGGCCACACCCTCTGTTTCCCTTGGCAAATTGTCTCGCATTCCAGCGACCCTCTGGGCAAAACATCCTTTAATTGGCAATGTGGCCTTCAGTGTTTCCTTTTTTCCCCTCTGTGGTGATTGTTTGTGTCCTCTATCACTGCAGGCTGTCATCAGAGATTTGGTTGGTCTGCAAGCAGATATCTCTGAGTAATTGGGGAACCCCCCAATTAGCTAGTTTCTTCCTCTCCCAGATGCCTGTTTCAGTGGTCTTTATTTGTGAGTGCTTTCAAACTCATTCACAGCCTGTTCCAGCATCTTACAAATGTTAGAAACAGGTGGTAGGACAGAAAGAGTATGACTTGGCTTTTTACTGGAGGGTGGATGTCTTTCAGAGTTGCAGCTGCTAAATCTTTTATTTCTTGTGCTTTATGCAGTGTCGTGCAAAGGTAGGGGTAGGAGCAATGTCGGGGGTGGTGGAGTTTGTTTTAACCCATGAGAAGTAAACAAGAACCTCAGGAGCCTTCAGTGAAGGATGTGAGGTGTTCAGGTCTTCAGAAGATGTATATATCTCAGTGACATATTTTCACTGGAGATATGTCTGTTGTACACCTGCATAGCTCTCAGCACCATTTGGGTGACAGGCAGCGTGTCTTAACACTTCAGTTCATCTCAGGAATAGGACATGTTCTTCTGTAATGGGGAGCCGCTGACCTGTGTCCTTGCAACCTCAAGAGTTGAACTGCCGTGGTGCTTGGGTGCTGCGTGCCTGGGGTGACTGTTGGAGGAATGCCAGAGATGGCTGCTTGCAGAGATACAACACCATGTAGCAGCTGATGTTGCATCCCTCATTTCAGTTGTGTGTGATGTATAGAAACCTAAATTGTCCAGGAGCAAATGGCAAAAGATTTCATCTACTGCCATGAGGTTTCACATGAACCCATGAGTAAATCCTTGGCATGTCCTGGCAATTTTGGGTTTGAAGCCGCTGGGTTTTCCAGAGGTGGTTCATAGTCCCTCTTCAGCAGAAAGAGAGCTCCTGCTCAGTTTGCTGAGCTTCAGGGCACACAGTTTTCTTCTTTTAGGCAAGGACCAAAGGGGTGCATTGTTTTGGGCAGCTTTGTTTTCTTGTGCTGCATGAACCCACATTTGAATGTTCTGGCTGGAAGAAATGAAATTGCTAGTGATGAGCTTTGTTCTCAGAGTTAATCAGGAGAGTCAATATAAATTCCTCTATAAATATTTATGGATTTTTTTTAATGTCCTTGTCCTGAAATGTATTCAGGAGGCCTTATATAGGTTGATGTAACTCTGAAATTCAGTCTAAGCGTACAGGAAAGCAGACTAATTAAATGCAAGTTTGAGAACTTTATTGACTCCTTACCTGTCTTCTTCCAGAATGCATCTACATTTCAGTCAGGATTAGCCATGCACAACTGCACAACCCATGTGAAGCAATGTCAAACTCTGCATTTATGGGAATTGAAGATGATAAAAATGTTGCAACAGGGCATAATTAATCTTCTTCAGAATGACTGAGGATAAAAGGGGCAAACCAGAGCAAACTGTGCCGTCCTTTTCTGCAATTGTACATTTCTGTCAAATGTTTTTGTTGCTAAATTCAACAGGGGGAGTTTGAGTTGCTTAGATTTATTTACAAATGAGATGCTCTTGTCCTTTGTGATTGCTGATTAGCTGATGATTTACCTTGTGGCTAATTATTTTTTGGGGAAGTGCTTCTTTCTGTGAGTTCTCTAATGGAAAATAGCTGTACAAGTACAGGCGGTTCATGACATCAGAAGCAGTCCTTGCAAATCTTTAATTATCTATAGCGTTGAGGTCTCTGAAAACATTGCTTGGTATGACTGATTTGGGAGTCTCCATTTGAGTCTTTCTGCATGAATTTGGACAATTTGTCTTCAGTGATACTGAACAGAATAATGGATTTTACTGCTGGATAGAGTAAGTAATGGCTGGAGAGCATTTAAATCCTTTGGTTCTAGAACAATATTTCTGGATATAAATTAAAGTTGTCATAATATGCCTACATGTCTGTGAATTAGACTGAACTGATTGTCCCCCTTCTGGCAGTGGGATGAATTTGGGCTTTCCCATAATGTGTGTCATGCCAGTTTGTATCACTTTTCACTTACGCATTTCCATCATCCATTTAAAATCGTCTAATCCTGTATCTGCATTGGTGCAGGCTTCTGAAACCCAGGTAAGCAAGACTGGTTTTGTGCCTTTAAATTTATGATAGTGACATTCAGACCTCTTCTGTGAAATGATGGAAAAAAAATGATGATGACACTTTGGGTTGTCAAATTTATTGTCTTTCAGTGATTAGGTCTGAACAGCTGAATTTGAAAAGGTGCCTTTGCTTGGAGCCAGTCCTGTACATTTAGCCAGCTGAAGCTTCAGGCAGTGGGTGTTTTTTTTTGTCGTCTCTCATGAGGCATTGCTAATACAGAATACCCAGTAATTGTTAAAGTGCAGTAAAACTCTTTCAGTGCTCCTCCAACTCCTCTTCTCTCTTCAGGGCTCAAAAAGGTGAAGGGCAGTATTTCTGTCCCTAGAGAAAATGGAGGGTAATTGAAATGCACATAGAGAGCACATCTGATGAGTAGCAAGCTACTGGCTTGTGGTTTGTCTTATTTCTTTTTCTTTTTTTTTTTTTTTTTTCTCTCTCTTTTGAGCTTAACCCCAAAGTGTTTGGCAAGAGATTTTACTGCCAGGAAGTCTTTACAATTATTATCTGTGACAATAAATATGGTACCTGTTACCTTAACTTGCATGTAACATTAAGCAGAGTTTACTTGTATCTTACTTTTGGCTTCTTTTGTACTGGTCGTTTAAATCGTTTTCCCTTTATGTAGAATTCATGCCTGAAAAAGGAATTCCAACTAAAAAACATGTGGAATTACTTTCCTTTACTAATATGTTCCTTAGTGTGTTTTTTGTTTATTGCTTTTTTTAAAAGTTGTTTTAAATTGTCTCTCACATGAAAGTGAGAAAACAAGCCATTGTGGAATACAGATGATCAGGAGGTCATCCATAGCAATTTCATAAAAACTCTGTGCAGAGCACTTTATCAGCTCAACCTGTTCTGTATTGTTTCTGGTAGAATATTTACATTTTAAAATCAGTTTTCTAGTCCTCACTTTATCTTTGGTGTTAAATATCATTCAATTGGCTATTGATAGTTACTTATTTTAATGTGTAAGGTTTTGCAAATTAGAATGTCACTGTCACTGAAAGGCATAGGAAATAGCAGGGTTTTCCACTTCTCCCAAGTTACATGTGTGTTTGTGTGTTCATATTTAATTTGCTGATCCACATTCTCCAAGATAGGTTTCTTAGAACTGAGATCTTCATGCTGTTCTCTTTTATTAGTTATATTTCTGTCAATTTTGCTGGTGTTGTTTTGCAAGGTGGAGTTTCAACCCTTCAAATTCACTTGTGCTGGAAGGCTTCAGCTGCAGAGAGATGTAGAAGATGATTCCTTCTCTGTTTCCCCCCTTTTCTTGTATGGATTTTCATCGCATTGTGTGTTAGTTTTGTTTGACATGCTTGTATGTTTGATCTGTTACCTGGCACTATTATTTTCAAGGGTGTTTGGCCAGGCTAGGTTAAGGTTTTATTTTACACTGATAGATGGTTTGTTTACAATATGTATTAGAAATGCTTTATCTAAAGTTTTCTGAAATGGTGCAACTTTGCCCACACTGAGGTCTGAAGTAAAACAGACTTCATCTTCACTGAAAGCAGATTTCACTCACTATTTCTAAAAATCTGAGCATTTGCCAGGCTGATGGTTTCAGTGTCCTTGGAATTACTTATGTGGTCTTTGGTTAAAATCAGTTTTTATCCATTTCCTCTTACTGTTCCCATTTATACACGGCCTTTCTTCTGCCACATCATTCTGCCTGCATAGCCCCATGTGTCCCCCTGTGCTCCCTAGCACAAGCAAATCTTATGTGGTACCTCTTCCTTCCATGCAGGCATCTGAGATTTGCTTTAGATTCTATAAAAAAAAAATTTTGTTGGTAACTTTTTTGTAAATAGTCTAGCCAGTAACATATCTTATAACAAAAACTCAAACTGTGGAATAATTGGTCTTTTTCGTTCCCTAGGCTGCCTTGTATACTATTATGTCCTATATAATTATTGAAAACATGAGATTTTGTCAGACATGTTTTATCAGTATTTTTAGTTCTCAGGAATTCAGTAATTCTCCTGTGATCAGAGAGAATTCAAATCATGTTTCTCTTCTTAAGTTCATTAAGACAATGTTTCTTGTGAATTTTCTTTAAAATCATTGTCAATGTGTACTGCGTGTTGTTTTTCTTTGTATGAACTGCTATGGTGGTTTATTCTGTACTAGAGAGACTAGCATTAAAAAATAAATGTTTCTTGCTTTAAAAGGCAAATTGCAAATATTTATTTTCCTCTCTGGAAATGAACACACAGGTAGAGTTGAACATTTGGAAGGGAACTGTTGATGTGTTGAAACATATCTTGTCATCTTAGAGCTATTTTAATTAGCTACAAATCAGAAACCACTGTACCCATTTCTGAGCAGCTGTCCCGCTCCTAGGGTAACTAGGAGCTATCCCCTCTCTTTTTTGAGTGTGCCAGTTCCATAGTTTTTAATGAATCAACTTGATAATCTGATAGCAGCAGAGCTTGCATCTAGCTTGTTCTGTAAAGTTTAATGTATTTTGGTACTTTCAGAGGTAATAGTGTCAGGAGTTTGTACATATGTCCTTGGTTTTTGCAAATAACCTTGTTATGTTCTTGGTGATTCATCTTGCTGTTTTCTGGCATGAAACAACTTTTTTTATTTTCCCCAACTAGTGGTAATACTATTCAGTTTTCTGTTAACTGAGTAGAATTGATATTCATCTATCAAGGGTGCAAGAGCAAGGGTGAAAAGAGGAGATCATATTTATTTTGGTATAAGTATCTGCAGTTAATGGAGTTACCCTGAGGAATTAATGTGTCATATTCTTCAATTCCACTTGAACTGGCCTCTAGCTGTCTTTGTGGATCCATTTTAAAGTAAGCTTGGGTACAACTTAAACAGGGTGACTGGAGCAAGGCAACAATATATACTGATTCATCACAGTGCATATTTAGGTATTCAGGCAGATATTTAACTCTAAATGCAGTTTCTCATTCTGGCTCCAAGTAAGTAGATAAATGCACCTTTTTTAATGCATTGATCAGACAAAGGAGGTTGCTTTTACATGAACTTTATTTGAATCCCCTCAAGGCTTCTCTGCTCGAAACAGAACTGGGAAAACAAATGGCTGTGTATTCCCCATCACCCATTATAATTATATATGATAATGAGGTTTCTTTGCATTTGGGATTGTCAGTTTTTTTCCATGTTGGATCACATGCAGTTCAAATGGTCCCAACCAGATGAGTGGTGCTTTCAGCCTCAACAGTGGCTACAAGTAAGTGGATCTAGTCAAGACTGAAAGTACTATTTGTGCCCTACTGCACTGACCTGCTCTGAGCTGCAGGACTGTTCTCATTGTGTGGGCACTCTGGGTGCAGTCCTGCTGATGGTTTATCTAGGTGTCTTCCGGAGCTCCATCCTACTGGCAGGAGCCAGTTACTGCAAGACCACCACCTCTTCGGCCATTGTGCACCAGTGTTTGATGTGTCCTGTGTCTGAGAGTTCCTTGCATAGAAACTGTGATGACACTTAAAAAAAGACTGGTTAAAAATACCCCTATCCTCTTGTGTTTGGTGAATCCTGAGTCTTTTCTGCTAATTACCAGTGGCTTGGTTTTCATTAGTTCTGGAGCTCAGCTCCCAGAGACTTCACCTGTAGTGTTGTTTGCTTAACATCATTGAAGAACAGCACTTGGAGACTGAGTTACATATTCATATAAATCTTTCTGGCTTATAAACAACCCTGCAGATATACCCACATAAGCAATAGCCATACCAGGATGCAGACCTGCCCTCACCATGTTGGTGAGGAGCAATGCTCAAAAGATGTTTCCATAGGATAAGAGACCTTTGTAATCACAAGCATGTTTGCTTTGTATCTTTCTTGTGTATGTGTATATTACAATGTATTAGTTACATACCTGTGTGCATTTTAATGCTACGTTTATATAAATCATTCTTTTATTTCTTTGCGGGAAGTATTTCTCTTGAGGTTATCTACAAGATTACCCGATCACCACATTATGATTGGTCTTTAACAAATGTCATCAGCATTGCCACCAAATGAGACAGCAAGCAAAGCTTGCTGGCTGGCTGGCCTCTTGAGAGGGTAGCAGAAAACTCTTTCTGTCTTGCTAGAAGATGCTTAAGTTACCTTGCCAAGACCAAGTTCAGTTATCCATTTTTGAAATGCTTCCTTTATGAGTACAGGCATTTCTTATATCCTATAAAAAGAGCAGCATGCCATCTTCTGATGCAAGGTTAAATTTGCTGGTATAATGCCTGATTGTGACTGTTAACGTTGACTAGTGTCGGTGTTACTGAGCCCTCACCTGTGAATTTTGCACAATTATTCCTCAGAAATTATTTTCTTTAAAACCCACTCCCTTTTCAGTGGTGCTTTTGTCATTCCACAAATTTTTTTGTTTTATTTGAAATCAAATAAAGTTGCAGTTTTGACAGCTTCAGAAGTAATTACATTACTTTTGTGAATGAAAATATACCAACTTGAGAAAAAATTTAAGTGCCAAGATGTATGTATTGGTAAAGCATAGGTGAACTTACAGTAAAAACATTGATGTACTTGACTTTTTTATTTGCAGCTGTGGTTGCAGAAGGGTGCCTCTTGTACAGCACATAGGCTGGATCTGATGCATGAAAACAATTTATCCAAAAGTTTTTCAGGTCATATAATAGTTTCGGCAGCCTGCTCTCCTTGCCTCTTAGATACTTGTGTACCTCTTCCCTGCTTCGGGCTCAGAACTGCGTCTGCTGTTTGACCTTGTGCTGGGGCAGTCTGTGATGATCCTATAGGCCACCCCTTAGTCCCGTTTTTTTATAATTGTGTCAAGAGTATTTGGTAGTTTCCTGGCTCACTTACACTTCCCATACATAGGTTTATAGCCTCCTAAATGGATTTAAATGACTTCCTAAATGATCTCTGAATCATGTACTTTTAGTTTTAGTAAGTCTATGCAGGTGTAACTGTGCACCAAGGAAAATTGTACAAAGGAAAAAGAAGAAAGAATAGCTTTTTTTGAAGCCCCTCTAAACATCCACATCCCTTCCCCCCCCCCAGTCTTTGGTGCATATCTTCCTCCTATTTGTAGTAGGATTTGACTGGTTTTTAGCACTCGCACTTTATTTCCTGGAGACTAATGCCATTTAGCACTGCAGAGGGACCAAAGGAAATGATCTCTTGGCTGAGTCTATTAATTATTGTTCCCTTGAGAATCTTTTTCTTCTTCTGAAAAAATGACAATGGCAAACAGAAAAAGCACTCTTGAAATAGGCTAGAACAATTATTAGTCATGAGCTTGGCTAATTAGGGGACCAATCCTTTTCCTGAAGGTTTCAGAGAGGCATATTCTGTTTTGATTCTATGATTCTAAGTTTTCATTAACAAATTAGGTTTTCAGCCTGTAATTCTTCATACTTGCTTGAAGCTTGAAAAATTTATTTGGAAGGAAAATGCATGGAAAGTTTAGAAAAATTCAACTTGGCCAGTATCTAGGAATGTGAGACACGGGGGACCTCCTGGGCTGTGGATCCCTGCCCCTTTCTGTTGCATACAGCTACATGTAATCCCTTACATAAATACAGCAGGCTCTGTGTCTCAGAAGGAGTGAACTGAAGAAAACTTACTTCAGCTGAAGGGCTCTTCCACAGCTCTGTGACTGGTAGTCATCTTTTCATATTTGTCTAAATTTATTCGTGGGGCAACATAAGCTTTTAGCTTAAACTGCAGTTTTGCTGCCCTAGCATTTATCCAGGTTTTTCCTCCCCTTCATTTTGTTTTGGTTGAGAAAGGGGAGCTGGCTCTTAGCAATGATGGACATCTTTATTCTGTGCCTCTACCTAGAAACTGTCTTTTCCATTTGTTGCTTGCTCCAGGTGTGGACTTCATGTGCAGTAGAAACAAATGGCTGCCTGGGAGGGCTGAGTGGCAGGAGCTTGTATTATGGCCTCAAGTCAAAGATAAAATGTCCTCTGGCCTGATCCCTCCCCCACCCCAACTATAAATGGAGTCTTAACTTAGCAGTTGACATCAACATTGCAGTGTTCTCCATTTAGATGACTATCGCCCTTGGTGACCTTTTCAACTCATGGCTTTATTTATTTATTTCCTGTCTTTTAAATAGATGCCCTAATCAGCTTTATCTGTGGTTCCTCAGAAGAAGCATCCTCTCAGGGACTGGGATCTGCTGCCCTCTCAGGCAGAGAAGATGAGGAAGCTGATCCCATACCTAATATTTCCTCATTCTGCTGGAGTTTCTCTTGATGTGTGTTTTACAAGGCTCCTGGTTTTGCAAGGCTCCTCTTCTCTCCCGAAGAGGAAGACACGGAGTTGGGAGATAGCTAACTGAAGGTAACGGGGGATGAACAAGGAAGGAAAATGGCTAAGTACTGATGAGAGAGAGAGAAGGGGTTCAACTGGATATTAGGAAAAATTTCTTCACCAAAAGGGTAATCAGGCTTTGGAACAGGCTGCCCAGGGAAATGATGGAATCACCATCCCTGGAATTGTTCAAAAAACACATAGACAAGACCCTTAGTGACATGGTTTAGTGGTGGATTTGGCAGTCCTGGGGGACTGGTTAGACTTCATCTTAAAGGTCTTTTCCAACCTAGTTAATTCTATGATTTTGTGACGAAACTCCACTGCCATTGCATCTGGAAACTAGCCCACAGGCTGAGCTCTGATCACGTGCAGCCCCCATGCTTGTACCAATACCCCTAACATTGTTTTGGGGGGGAATATAAGAACTCCTGGCATTTGGAATAGTAACTGTGGAAGAAGCTACTAGATGTCTCCCTACCGCATTAAACCATAGTAAGTGAAGGTTATCTTAATCACTGTGGGGAAACCTTTTTCTCATATGAACAGATTTCTTTTGTCTGCACCACACTACTGTTAACAATAACTTTTTTTGTATGGATAGCTGACTTTGAAGGAAACCTTCAACTTTTACATTTTCATAGCAATAGTTAGGTACACTGTCAATGGAAAAATCGCACTTCTGCCTGGAACATTATATACCTATTTGACAAAGATAACTTTGACAACTTGAAAAACCCAGTGATAAGGCAGTCTATAGCATGTATGTATGAGAAGAAATTAGAAAATGAAATGGGGAAGGACTCTTAACAAAGGCATGTAGCGATAGGTTGAGGGGGAGTAGCTATAAACTAGAAGAGGGCAGATTTAGATTAGATACTAAGAAGAATTCTTTCCTGTGAGTGTGGTGAGACACTGAACAGGTTGCCCAGAGAGGCTGTGGCTGCCCCATCCCTGGAAGTGTTCAAGGCCAGGTTGGATGGGGCTTTGAGCAACTTCATCTAGTGGAAGGTGGCCCTCTCCGTGGCATGGGGCCTGGAACCAGATGATCTTTAAGGTCTCTTCCAACCCAAACCATTCTATGAAATAATGTGAACTTCTTCAGTCCCCTTCTTCTGCCTCATTTGCTTCACCGGTACTATTTCTGTTTTGCCGAACTTGAAAACAGAAAATACAAGATTAAAAAGACACAGAACAGTACATACTGTTTAACGAAAATCTGTTGCAAACTGAGTTGATTTAGAAGATTACATATTTTTTTCATTCAAATTGCCTTTATTGCTGTCATACGTAGCTGCACTGAAGACTTAAAGTCATCTTTAGGTGCTAAACAGTGGCTGTTTGTTCTGTGCACACTCACCAGAGATATATTGTGTTTTCTGGGGGAAATTTAATTTGTTCTTGTAAAATCTTAAGGATAACATCAAGTAAAGAGGTGGTTTGTTTGGTTTTTTTTTTTTTTGTTTGCTTGTTTGTTTGTTTTTTTTTGTCTGTAATGAATGTGAATGGGGAAAAAGAGGGATGGCTCTATGTATACCTCATAGTTTAAAGTGTAAGTGTGCCAGCGCTCTCCTACATCCTTTTCCCCAGGGCTATAAAGTTTTAGTAGCACTTAGCAAAATGCTCAAAGTAAATATGTGCCAATACGATTTTAAGGACAGCAGAAGGCATTTTGAAGTAGTGACTCACACAGAGTGTTAATAAATACAGCTGCACTCAAATTGCTCAAAGCTGCCTTTGTTACACTGCTAAGATTAGAGGTGCTTCTGAAATGCCAATTCAAGATTAAATTGTCTTCAAACTTGTCCATCTGTAAACATCTGTCTAATGTAGGTAAGAATCTTCTATTAGGTCAGATTGGCTAATTCTCTGACATTTTTTTGGCAGAAGGGGTCCCAAGACTTAAAAATCCTGGTGAAGTTTGTGAAGTTTTCCATTTTTCTGTCACTCGGAGTAGTTTAGAAATGGATTGCGAGGGAGTACAGGGTGAAAAATGCAACGTTAGTTGTGCTTCACAAAGTGTTCATGGGCTGGAGAGAAGTTTGTTTCATATGTTGATGGCCTGGAAGGTCTCTCCTAGCTTATGGGGTGGAGCAAAGACCTGTGCACTTGTCCTGCTTTGAATTTCCTGGGCGGGTTTAAGATGTGAGGAGCAGTGGGATGGTGGTAGGAGTCTGCTGTCGATGTCAAGATCAGCTTTGGTCTACAAGTCCTTAATATCGCTAGAGAAAAAATACTACTGGGAGATACATCGCTATGGGAAAATTTTATTTCTTGGAGACGGTACTATTAATAATGATAAGAAGGACATTTCTGGATGTTCTAGTCAGCATATTTCTTCTCCTAATAGCTATTGAATGAAAAGATTGCTGTGTTTCAGGCTTAGCTTTGGTATGTAGGAATGACCTTGCAGAAGAGCTGACTAAGAAAACAGTCCTGGAACAAATACTTACCACTTAATCCCATTTCAAATAGCAAGTTGAACAAAATACAGTCAGAAATTGTGGAAATTAATTAACTAAACTAAAGAGATAAGGAGAGCCTTAATAATAATAATAAACAACAAACAAAACCAAAACAACAAAGTCCCTACAGTGTCAGAACCACAGATAAAATGTTTTATTGGAAATGCAAATGTAGGATTAAATGCTTCAGAATAAAGGGTAAACAGAGATCCCACAAAGAAAGCTGTGGCTTGGAGGTTAAATGCTTTTGTGAAAACTCAAAAATCAAGCTGAGCTCTTTACAGAGGAAATTAATGCAAATAGAAGATGTTTTTCAGACATAGGAACAAGGACTGAAATGAAGCCATGATGTATTGAAAGTGTATTATGCCTAAAAATGATCTAGATATGGTCTCAAAACTAGAAACTCAAAACTATCTTTTCTACCTCCACTTTTAATAAAGTAATTACCTTGGATGTGCTATGTTAAAACCAAGGTAATTTGTGTGAGGGCTTGAAAAATAGAATCTGTGATTTAAGGATAAAACCTAGGTGTCTGGTCTTCCTTGATCCTGAGACCCATATGATAGCCTTCCTTAAATAACAGTAAGAATGGCACAATGCCACAAGTTCTATGTATATTTTCTTCCTCCTAGCTATATTAATTGTTCTTGTAAAATGTATTATTCTTTGCAAGTCTTGCATTGGCTGTGTCATTAGACATCATCTCAAAATATTATGGGGGACTGACACATAAAATTTAAAATCTGATCTCAAGCATTTGATTGATCAGTCATTTCAGAGCTGCTCACATAGGACTGGAGAATAAGAAATTCTTGCTGTTCAAAAGAAGCAAGAATGTGACTCGGCACCTATAGACTGATTATTCTGATGTCTGTTCTGTAAAAGACTTTAGCATAAGGAAGTCATTATTAAAGACAAGAGATAATGATGAATGGGAGATGAGAGGAAAATGAAGCATAATTTTACCATAGCCAGAAAGTGACAGAATAATTTTATGGTGCTCTTTGATTGATGTTGCATTTCTGAACAGTGTGCTTTTGGGGGTTTTAACTGTTGTTTTTGCTTGTTTGTTCTTCTTTTCTGAAAACAAGCCTTGCAGAATATATCAGGTGTTACATTTTTGGTGGCAAAAGGGAAGCGCTTATACTATTGCAAAGAGCACTGGGACTGTTTCCACTGCCCCACATTCAAGATAATTAACTTGATGTCTGGAGGAATTGTAAGAAAATATTTAAAGAAATAGAGGTACTATCATTTTGAGGATTAGGAGAGAATAAGTTTGCTTAGCCTAGTGAAAGGGAAGATGAGAAGGGTGTGACGTCAACTAATGTATTAAAGGAACAGATAGAAAAGGAAGTTCTTTCCATTAAAGCACAGCAATTGACAATAAATTAATCATAAATTAGACATAAATAAACTTGGGTTAGGAGGTTTCTTCTATGGAAGCATGGTGTTTCTCCAACAACCTTAGATGATGCTCACTTTCCCCCTAAGTTCTGTGTTCTAAAGTGTTGTCTGGAATAGGAAATCCCAGTTCTGCCCAGGACTTGGGTCTACAAGAAGTATTGTTTTTCTCAGAAGAACCATTTTAGTTAACAAGGTTTGCATTGAGGAATTTGTGGTGGTTTCTGTGTGTAAGGACTATTAACATTGTGTATATCTGTTCAAAGGCTCATATTCCACTCTGAATAAATGAAAAATAGAGCCTTGAGTATCCAAGGAGACAAAATGCTCTGTAAGACATAAAAACTGAAACAGTTATGAGATATTTTCATCTCTAGATTTTTTTGTTGAATAGAATGTATTTATGATGGGGACAGATCACTTTAAAGACATAAAATCCTCTGCACCAATTGGTCTTCTGGGCTTTAAAGTACATTAATATCATGAAGTCAGGAAATGTGGAACTTAGGCAAAGATTGGTAGTCAAGTGCATTAAGAAAACAAAGATTGAGCTTTAGTGTCACTGGGGCAGAAAAATAGCTTGTAGCTTTAGTGCGATTATTTAATCCACTTCCATTTCCCCACTTTACTTTCATTACCACTTGTAGTTACTTTTTTTTTTTATTTTTATTTTTTTTATTTTTTTCAAGGTTTATGCTGACTGGAAGAAATGTCACTTGGCCATCCCTTCCCCTCTGGTGAGGAACGAGATGGCATTTTTGTCCCCATGTGTATGGGGGACAAAGCAGGGTTTGGCTCTTGCAGAGGGATAGAGAAGAGCCTTGGGAAGCACAAGCAATCCAGTCCAGCAAATATGTGAGGGTTGGTTTTTTGGGGTGGGCTTTCTTTTTCTTTCCTTTTTTTTTTTTTTTTAAGACAGAAGCTATGCAGCCTTAAAAGGACTTGTTTAAATTTTTGTGTGTGTGCCGAATATGTCAAGTTTGTATGGAGCCAGCAACTCTCACCTCCTTTTAAAGTGAAAATTATAGAGTACTTTACATACTGTTTCTCACCAAAATGTAGATTCTTTCTCTTGCTACAAGTAGATTCACAAACTGAATTTAGTGAGAAGCAGTGTGTGGACTGTTTTCATAATTTGTTGTTTCATAATGTTTAAAATGGGTTGGGAGGCCAGGATCTGCTGGCTTCTAACAACCTTGACACAGTACACTGAAAAGGAACCCCTCTCCTCCCCCTCCCCCTGCAAACCTAAACAAGTCCTTTTAAGGCTATATGAGAAGGGTGCCTGATAGCTAAGGCTATAGGTGCTATATAAGCCCTTCAATAAGTGAATTAAGTAATATAAGAAGGATTAGAGTGAAATGGAAATGAGAAAAAGCAGCAGAAATGCAACGCTTCATAGGAATTAGCTAGTGGTTTGGTGCATTTCATGGCTTCTTTGCCTTAAAAGTGGTCCAGATGGTTGGGGAGTGTGGGGTATATTCTTATGTAAAATTAGCCATGCTAGGATCTCAAAGAAAGATCTTAAAAGTGGTTTACAAACACTCAGTAATTGACTTCCATGAATTGCTAAAGAATGGAGGCTTTTTGGATTTCAGTGTTTATGGATTGCTATGGGGACATGCGTGGTAGAGTGCTCATTTGCCTGTCTTTTTCAGAGTGTTTCCTTATCTTATGCTTATTTACAGCAGGCAAATTCTGAGAGCCTTTGAATAACATGAAAAATGGGGTTGCTACTTTACGACAACTGTGTGCATTATATGTCTGACTTTTCCCATTTCAAGGTCTTGTGATTAGGTTGCACACCACACCTAACTTTCCTCCCACCCACCAGGCACCATGCTTTGCTTCACTGTTCTAAACTTTAATAATTTAGGTATTAGCATGGGTTCAATGAAGTATCACTTAGATTAGTGAAATATTAAAATCATTCCTGTAAGTCAAATCCCTTAATGCATCTTCTCATCTTTGAAACTCCTCTGGAATGGCCTTGGCTTAGCCAAGGCTCATCTCTACCATTGGTAACAAGCTGTGAGCTGTGATCTGGCTATGAATAAATGTAATGCAGTAAAGTCTATCCTGATAAAATTTTTGGCATTACTCCTGCTTGTTATAAGTGTAATTTTTAAAACATATTTGGTTTCTGTGTGGCTTGTAGCATAGCTCTGCAGGACTCTGATCCTAATCCCTTTAACATGAATGGGAGTTGTTTCTTCCCTCACTGGAGTCAGTTGAAAAAGTCCTTAGTCTCCTTCTCTTTTTCCTGCCCCCCCCAGATATTACTGGTATGTCAGACACTCCAGCACTGCTTAAGCATTCTCAGGTATCTGTCTCATTTTATCTCTGGAAATGGCTTTATTAGACTTTGAATAGTAACTCTTTAACTGGACATTGACTTCATTTCTAATCATTGTGACATAGAGGCCAGAACACCCTTTGCTACTTTATTGGACTTCTCAGTATTTTATTAGTAATAATAACTAACACGCGACACCACCTTACAGACAATAAAAGATGCAGCTAAATCCATTTGTGAATAAGTGCTTGCCAGAAGTAATGAGTTCCTCCTATTTACCTCTATTAGTAAGTAACACTAGGCTGGTTGAAGGAATAAAGACTCATGCTGTCTTTTTCATGCTGTCCTCTCTTTAACACTGAGTAGACTTCCACAAGTGATGCTGTTTTGACATCAGTGAAGTTGTGTGTCATGGAGTATGCAGTTAACTGGTTCTGCATGTTCAAGTGCCTCTCTGTGGGAAAATGTGTTAAGGAGACTCTGAGCTGGGACAGAAATTTTGTAAAAAAGCATCCTGGAAAGAGGGCACAAGGCTTGATTAAGGCAGTGCTCTTCCCAGACAAGTCTTGGCATCAGATAGATGCCAGTATTTGTAGGTTTTCAATGGAGCTGCCCATCACTAACCTTGAGTTCAAAGTGGAGATACCACTCTTCCCGAGAAGAATTTTAAGGCAGTGAGACGAATGAAAGCTCCTCAAAGGAAGAAGTGGTCTGGCTTATCCTTATTGTTTTCTGACTTTAGAAAACATCATGTTTTATTTTGAGAATTGCTTTCTTTGATTTGCAGTAAAAGACCAGACTGTTTCCTTGGATTCCTTCCCTAGCCACACAGTTTTATGCAACTTCACATTCAGATCTGGATCTAAATTCTTTGAGCCAGCCTCATCATTGGCATGATAAAGTAAAATAAAATCTAAATATGATGGATTTCTTTTAAACAAAGGTTTATTAGCTTATTAATTTATTGGGTAGTTTGCTAATAAGTTACTCAGGCAAATGTTTTTATTATATTCTTTCTTACTTAATCTTTTGTTTTTCCCCTAAAGGAGAGCTCTTGCTTTTGGCAGCAATTTTTATCGGCCACATTTCGATGTAGCATAAGTGTGAAGCAAGCATGCTTTCTTATGCTGTATAATGAAAAAGCGTGTGCTATCATTTTTGAATTATGAAGAAATTTGTTCTCATAATAACTTTGAATATTTTTTAGGGTGTAATTATGTGTCACAATTGGTACTTTTTTTTTGACAAGGTAGTAATTATCATGTTACTACTCTTTAAAAATCAATGACTGACAGTGTAGGTTTGGAGAAAACAGCACAATGTACTAATTTGTATTTCTAAATGATATTTTGCTGCTTATTTTCTCAGCTGGTCGGTAAACTACTGTAGATAAAAGTTTGTTTGTCTGACAAAAGAAGTTTTATGAGTTTAAAACAGTTTTTCCTTCCTCTGGCAAGGGTGGAGAATTAAAATAATAACTCACTTGGGTCTACTGATAAACTTCAATGAATGGCAATGTCAGCTTAAAACCCATATTTCTCTGTATGCATTCGTGGCAGTTTTGCAAGTACAGTTTAATATGATTTGTAGCAGGGAAAGATTAGAAGTTATCTTGGTTTGTTTTTCACTCTTTATTTTTTACAGAATTAGAGAATAATTAAGACTGGAAGGGCAGTTATGGAGATCATCGAGTCCAACCCCCTGCTCAGACCAGGGTCAGCTACAGCAGGTTGCTCAGGGCTGTGTCCAGATGTTTTTTGGTTATCTCCAGAGGTGGAGACTACACAGACTGCCTGGCAACCTGTTCCAGTGTTTGACCACCCTCACTGTAAAAGTTTTTCTATGTTTAAGTGGAATTCTGGTCCATCTCTTGTCCTGTCACTGAGCACCCACAGAGAAGAGTATGTTTTTCCTCTCCTCGCCAGGTATTCCTACAGGTTGATAAGAGCCCCCTTAAGGCTTTTCATCTCCAGCTGTCTCAGCCTTCCCTTATATGAGAGGCATTCCCATCCCTTAATCATCTTTGTGGCCCTTTGCTGGAGGACTTGCTCCAGGAAGTCTCTCTCTCTCTGGTTTACTGGGGAGCCCATAACTAGACCCCTTATTCCAGGTATGTCTCACCCAGGCTGAGTAGAGGGGAAGGATCATCTCCCTTGGCCTCCTGCTGGCACTTTGCCTGATGCAGTTTAGGAAGCTGTTAGTCTTTGCTGTGAGGGCACGTTGCTGGCTCAAGTTCAGCTTGTTGTCCACCAGAACCAGGACCTCTTCTGTAAAGTTTTTTTCCAGCCTGGCAGCTCTTGTGTGTTTGTGTACCGGATAGTTCTTGCATTATGCCCTAGTCTGCCATGATGTGGGCCTAATGGGCAACCTAGTCATTCAGGTTGTGAATCTGTGCAGCATTCTCATGCTGTCCTATAGCCAGCATAGTAGTAATTCATATGGCATTTGGCATCTTTATCTAGTTTATGAGCCTCATGACTACTTGACATGACTGAAGTGATCTTCTATGAAACATGGTCTCTGGGTTGAAATCAATACTGTGTGCTCAGTTTGTGCATGCAATGCACACAAGAATACACAAGCTTGGCTATGCACTGGGCTGTCTCTATTCTTGGTACTGTAGTGTCTTGCCTTACACCAAAAAGTGGGCTGGTATCCAGAAGTCTTTGACACAACAAGTGATCTTGTTTTCAAAAGCCAGTGTAGATCTGTTGTTATTACATAACAATTTCATTGAATGGCTTTTAGGTGTAAGTCTTCTTTCAGTGTGGGACTTTCACTTATATTATGGGGGGAAAAAAAAACCCAACAAACCCAAACCACAAAATTGCTTGTAAACCAACAATATTTAGTAAGATTCAGGAGCTGATGTGGTACCTGTAACTACTTTGAGCTTCCTATTTAAGTTGTGCTGGATTGCAGCTCAACACCCTGTGTTTCTATGTTTATGAAACAAAGAAAGCTGGAAAGGTCTATGCACATTTCAGGGCCAAGATATTTTGCATAGGCATAAAAGATGTTGCAAAAATATTCTTAGAAGGTGCAAAACAACTCTTCTCATGCTCTGTATCTTCTTTGGTAAAGAGCCCAGCCTTGTGAGAAGGCATCACTGGTGACATTCATGTTAGGGAAGAGAATGAGTTTTGTTCGCTTAAAAAAATTATCTGAAGAATCCTTGTCATGCTAAAGTTTTACATGTAATAAGAATATATTTTTTTGGTGACCTAACTAAGCACCATGATGATATCCAGCTGTGGAGGCCCTGTGATTGTGGGCCAGGAAGGTTGTGCCTTCCTGGTAAGAAGAGGAGTTGGCATGACAGTTGAGTATCACACAGAGAAGCTTGTGGGGGAGCTGTGCATGCGTGATGCATTTGGCTGTTGATATAATTGGTTTATGCTGAGAGAAAGACTCTTATTACAGTCTAGTAGGATGGCAAACCACAATCAAAACAGTTACATTTGTACACAATGTGAAGAAGCTCATTTAATCCTTGGGCAAGTTTCAGCGGCTAGGTTCTTTCGTCTCATTGCCTTGTGTGGCAGAGGTCCAGTGCCAAGGGAGAGTCCTGTCCTCGCTCTGTAATTCCTCCTCCAGACAGCCTCCCAGCCAGAAGACTTTCTTGTCTCTATCAGCTGTATTATCCCCCTGGACCTGATGGATGCACGAACAGAGCAGCTGTGCTGGAAATGTGTGTTGCTTAATCATCTTTTAAAGCAGTTCTCCATGACCTGGTTCCCTTCAGGCCCCCCAGTCTCCTCCCATCCTAGCTGGGGTTGTGAATGTGCGAGGGTTTAGGGAGCTGGAACCTGTGGAGGCTGTTATAGTTGGCCAGAGATGAGGGGAGGGATGTGTAGTTTTCCAAGTAGGTAGAAGGAGATGGCACCATGCAGGGGTTGGAGGTGAGAGGGCTGACTTACGGGTATATGGGATTTAGAGGGAAAAGTAGAGTTAGCAGGCCAAGAAAATGGCCTTCTAGCAATATGGCCTAGATAGCAGTATGTAGGGACAAATGTAAAACAAGACCTGAGAAGAGAGAGAAGGGCAAAAGGATGTGGTCAATCTGAAACTGTTCCACTTGATCAAGAGAAACAAAGGTGACTTCCTTTGGTCCAGTTTGAGGAAAGCTGAGGCATGACCACAAGCTTATTTAGGCCAGGGATGTCAGAAGTGCTTGTAAATCATTTTTTTCTGTCTGACTTCTAGGGTGTTCCACATGCAAGTTGCTCTGTATCTTTAAAAATGAGAGAAAAATGTGAAAATTTGGCTGTGCGCTAGCACTGGAGTTTTCAAAAGCAGGAAAACAGAAAGCATTTGCTGTAATAAAACCTGCATCTTCTCAGGGCAACTTCCATAACGGCGGTGCACTCAATTGCCCAGTTGTGTTCCATGTGAATGTGACATTCAAAATATTTACAAGAGCCACTGGCTTGGAATGGCTCACTCAGCTTTTGGCGGTGGGGGCGAGCAGCTGCAGAGGCCTCTGCCTTTGTGCTGCCAGGTGGGGTAGCTGCAGGGTGTCTCCAGCTCTTTCTGAGCTTTGATTTCAAGGAGTTTTTTAATGCTTGTCAATTATTGATTGCTTGTGTGGGAAGGTAACAGTAATTCATGCAGGTGTATATGGCTGAAAAGATAGAGCTGTGGATTGAAGAGGTAATATTTATTCAAAGACAGGACCCTGCTCTCATTCCCACAATACACATATTCAAGGAGATAGGGTTATGTTAAATGGCTTGGCACCAACAAATAAAAAGCTCTTTTAGATTCTGTCTCCAGAGAGAGTTCATAAAGCATCTGGGGAACCTCTTATCTTTCAGGTACTCAGACCTTTGCAGAGTTGAACACTTGGAAACCTTTAATTTTGTTTCTTTCACTTCTAGTTGCCAACTTGGCTAATACTTCCTCAACAGAGACAACCAAGAGCTAGTTAGCACGTGTGGAAATATGTATTTGAAAATAAATGATAGGTTTGTTGTTTAATGTTCTTTTAGGGCTTGTAGCTTTTTTCTTTTTTTAATTTTAAGGGAATGACTGTGAGCATGGCAGCAGCAGCCTTCTGTGCTTCTGTCAGAATATTTCCATTAGTGCATCACATTTGCTGGCATGTTGTATAACTTGAACCCTCAAGTTAAGGAAGAATCCTAGGAAAAAATGGTTAAAGAAAAGAAGAAAAATGGTTAGTTGCTCTGAAGTACATACAGTGTGGTTCTGTTGCATTATTTATGAGAAGAATATTTATTATTTTAGTCATCTCCATAAGAAAAAAACCCAAAGATTGTGCAAGGTTAAAATAATAAGGCTTTTTGAGAGGTTTAATATACTTTGGAAATTATTTTATCATATGGATATATTCTCCTGCATTTGCTGCTGCTTACAACATAAAAAGGTTGGCTGTCTCTTGCAATGCGCTTACATTTCACTGACTGTGTAAAGCAGCTGATAGTAGTATAAGATGTATGCTCTGAAGATCCCTGGTATAAGTGACAGCAAAAGCTAAACTCTCTTTCCTAAACTTTCTTTCCTGAAGAGTTTACATTTTTCAAATGTAAGCAAGTTACATGAAAATAAACTCAAATATTAGTTTGATGCATATTGGCTATTAAATTAGTATGTCCATTGCAAATGCTCCGTGATATGTGAAAAGTGGCATGTTCTTTTGTTGCTAAAAGTTGACCCAACTCATATTCATTATGGGGTTGCAGTGTTGAGCCCAGGCTTTTTGGCTGTAATCTTGCCACAGAGTTCACTCCGGGGCAATGCTGCAGCAGCTGCCTGACCTACCTGTGTTTCCAGCTGAGAAGGAGCCAGACAACTAATGAATGCTATTTGAGTAGGAAGAATAAAAGGTGGGGAAGCAATGTAATAGTGGGATTGAGAGGTTAATGCATCTATTCCAAAGTTATTGTCCTTTTTTGTTAATACATTGCCAGCATCTAGTGTGAGCCTAAAGGAAGTGACGGAGATGACACATTGAAGAGAGTACAGAAGTTCATGAGAAGGAAATGAGGAAAGGAGAATGTAGAGTCCATCCAGGCAGATTACGTGGATTAGTATTTTGGGGGAAGGGACAAGATCAGTGAGGAGCAGGTCAAATGACTCCTCAGAGATCCCTGAGCAAGTGGTAGAGCAAGTGGGTATCTTTTTGTTAGGTGACTGGGAGACTTTGTAGATCAAGAAGTCTATACTGAATGGAAGACATGAGTAATGATTAACTCCAGTGATAAAGGGTGTGGGTTATATTGTTCATCTTTATCTATCATGTAAGTCGTTACATGGGCAGTTTGGGAGCGACAGCGTTAAAGAACAAGATAAAATGCTGTGTGACTGAATTCAGTGTTTGTAGTCCCGCTGACTTCAGTAGAATATTTATACTCTTAGATTTTCAGTGTCTTATTGACTAAACTGAAAGATACCTGGAAGAGCTCTTTTCAAAAGGCTGCATTTTAAGATCAGGAGCTGTATAAGGATTATTTCTTTAACATTTAGAATTCTAAGCGTTCTAGTTCATTGGTTAAAGCAGAGATAAAATAAACCCAAGATTTTAATTATTCTATGGAGAATAATGGCATTTTGACAAATTATAGCTGTCCTACCTTTCAATCTGTTGTACTACTTTATGTTGGGGTAGAATCTCCCATCCCAGGGCCAGTGTAGCATGTCAAGAGGACAGTCTTTTACTGACTTCTGTAGCACATTAGTTCACTTTTCAGTGGTTCAAGTTTCCCTATTTTTTTATTGAGTCAGAGAATGTCTGGCATTATCCTTATTTATTTCAGTTATTAAAGATCAACAGCTTGCTTTATTACTGTTTTTCTAGATGATGCATGTGAGTGACTCTGAGTGATGCCTTTCTAATACGGTTGAGATGCTCTAAAGCATTAGAACATCAGTCACTCCAAGCTAAACAAAAATCTTCCATTTCTGCCCTGCTGGGTTCAGTTTAACTAGGTTTAAGATTCCTATTGCTGAACAACATCTTTCCAGTGAAATATTTTAGTGAGGCTGTCAGACATATTGATGAAATGAATACATTGCTTTACGAAGTTTTCTATAAACCTTCCCCTAGTTCACATCAATGTGCTATATATTTGAGAAGTTATTAAATATATGTTAACATATATGCAGATCAGGATAATTAGTGGGGTATAGATAAAATAAAAAAGTGAATAGCAAATGAGTATGTCTGGGTGCCTACTTGGCCCTTCTTTTTGGCAGAATTATTGAGAACATGGTGACAGGAAGGGGAAGGAAGTTATTGAAGTTGGTAACTTCATTAGAAGAACATAAAAGAAACCTTCCTGTGTTGCATTCTCTCTTGAAATAAATGTTATAGTCTTTCATTTACGCATACATAACTTAGTCTGTAATCTTACATTTTCTGAAAGCATTAATTTTTAAAATCAGCTTGGAAACTTATTAGTCTAATGTAGTTGAGATATTACAATTCTTTTTCTTCATGCTATCTCTCTTTCTTCTTTGTAACCTATTGACAGATTAAAGTAAACACTTAGATAGTAAAAAGCCTTTTTTCTTTATTCTCTGCCCCCCCCCCCCCCCCCCCCTCGCTTCTGATAGGTCATGGCTTGAAGACACTTTGTTCTTGTATGTGCCAACCTTAACAGCAACAAAAAATACCAACCCTAACAACAACAAACCAAACATGTTTAAGGATTCTGTAAACCACAGTGAGATTCAAGAGATAAATGGGGAAATCCATTAATAACCAAAATTCCATTCCCTTGTCTTGTACCACTTACTGTAGTGTAAGAAGTGGAAAAACTCCTGAGTTCCAAGGAAAAATCATTGAAACAGCAGGATTGCATGTTTTATGGTAGTATTACTTGAGCTTACTTTGCCTCCACTTTTATATTACAAATTTTTAGTTTACCGGTGGAGTGGGGCAACTGACATAATATGCAAGATAGGAGAGAGAAAGAAAACATGAAGAATATTTTATATCCTTGTACATAATCTCTATTCCAGTGGGATATAATAAAATACTTAATAAAGGAAGATGGAAGAAAGTTAGAAATACAATTCATAGTAGGAGCACTTGGTTTTAAAAACTTAAAATACTTGCTCTATATAATTTGCTTTCCTTGGTTGCCAATACAATTATTTGCAGTAATCTCGGTCCTTTCTCAATATATTATGTTGAGAATATGCAATTACTAAAGGATCTAAGCTGGTTCAGAAAAACTATTCAGACTGAACTAGTAATTTTCATTCAGGGACACAGTAAAAAATTGCATTTGAATTGTAAGTGGTTCCCATGTGTATAAATAAAAAAATAGAGAAAAATAATTCTGAATTCAACTTTCATGTCATGTTAATAAAAAATAAACTCATCTGAGCTGAGGAACTGTATTGGGAAATACTTTTAAGATTAATAAATAGCAATCTGTTGCTTACCATAAGAGTTCTGTGTAGTTTAATTGCTTCATATCATAGAATGGTTTGGGTTGGAAAGGACCTTAAGGTTATCTAGCTCCAATCACCCTGCCTTAGGCAGGGACACCTTCCACTAGACCAGGTTGCTCAAAGCCCTGTCTAGTCTGGCCTTGAACACTGCCAGGGACGGAGCATTTACTATTTCTTCAGGCAGCCTGTTCCAGTACCTCACCACCCTCACAGTAAAGAACTTCTTTCTTACATCCAGCCTGAACTTCCTCTGTTTAAGTTTGAACCCATTACCCCTTGTCCTGTCATTACAGTCCCTGATGAACAGTCCCTCTCTGCTATCTTGTAGGCCCCCTTCAGATACTGGAAGGCTGCTATGAGGATTCCATGCAGCTTTTCCAGGCCGAACAGCCCCAACTTTCTCAGCCTGTCTTCATACAGGAGGTGCTCCAGTCCCCTGATCATTCTCGTGGACCTCCCCTGGACTTGATCCAACAGCTCCACGTTCTCCTTATATTGATTCCTTCTTGTTTTGCAAGTGATTAAGCTTCAGGGATGTTTTACCTGCTTTTACAGGAGGCGTTTTTGAATCTTCTGCCTGCTGTCCTGTATGTTTTATGAAGACTCTAAGCCAGCTTTCAGTGCTGAGTTGCTTATCCTACCAATCCTATCTTCAAATCCACCTGGAGTCTCCTGTGAGACCTGCAGGATGTGGATGAAAGGCAGTTATGCTGAGGAACATCTTGTCCCCCAGGCAGGCACCCTAAGCACTCAGCTGTGGCATAAGCTGCCTCCTGCTCCCTCTTCTATTGGATATAAGGAGGAAATTCTTTCCTGTTAGGGTGGTGAGGCACTGGAATAGGTTGTCCAGGGAGGTTGTGAATGCTCCATCCCTGGCGGTGTTCAAAGCCAGGTTGGACGAGGCCTTGGGTGATATGGTTTAGAGCGAGGTGTCCCTGCCCATGGCAGAGGGGTTGGAACTTGATGATCTTAAGGTCCTTTCCAACCGTAACTATTCTATGATTCTATGTTTTCCATGTTGGCACTCATATTCCAAGGAGGGTGAGTGGGCTGTGAGCTGGTGTTACACAAGCCTGTCCTGGATGGTGAGTGTAGTCATTTAGCACTCTGAAGTAACATAATCTGGACATACACATCTGCTGCTTCTTAGGGGCTAGTTTAAGCAACAGCTTATTTGGTGATTATGAAAGTGGTTGGTCCTAACTCCCCTTACTACCTGTGATTCCCAGTGGGACGTTCTTGCTTCTGTTACAGGTGTTGGGGGTTTAAGAATGAAGCTTCAGAAATGACTGTCCCTTCTGCAAACCTGACCCTTGGAATGTATTTTTTCCTAGTTGGTAGCTACAGTGGCTTTTAGGGAGGTGAATAAGAACTATGTACAGTCAGCTTCTGGCAAAACCAGGTGTTCCCTGGAAAAAGGTGACAGTAGGCTTGGGCACAAGAAAAAGTGATGGTTCAGGTACTGCATTTGGCTTTCTGACTTCTGTCACTCCTCCAGCTCACCAAGAATATTTCCTATTCTTCATTGCTGGATGGTAGTTGTGGGTTTTTTATGCTTTTCACCACATAAAGTGGTATTTAAAATGTATATATAGCTACTAAGTGCATAAACATATATTGCTACGGCTTTATTGGCATCTCTTCTACTTTGCTGCTGCTTGTGGTTCTAAGACACATTTACCAAGGCTATTATAATAAATTATAAATCGTTAAATAACTGTTTAGGAATGTTCTGACTCAAACTTATGCATGTGAAGGCTAGTTTAATTTTTCTTGGTAAATGGTAACTATTTTCCTTATTAGTCTGTGACACTGAACAGCAGAAGGGTCTGCAAACAGATTCATCAGGGTGAAAGTAGGAAAACCAGCACTGCTGAGGCTCCTCTGCTCCCTTCTGTGTGGGAAAGATGACATTTTCTAACCAGATAGTGGGAATGTTTTCTTCTCCAGGCCTGAGTCACTTGTGAGGAATGCTGAGATTAATGCACAAGATTAATTTTCTCACTGCTGCTTTCTCCATTGCAAACATGGAAGTTTGCTTGCCTTGGAAATTTTGTCTTGTTTCCAGCAAAACTTCAGGTACTCTGAGCATTTTTACTAAAGATTTTGCTCTGTTAAATCTGTCCTTGCCTTTTAGTGACTGTGAGCACAGAAGTCAATGCATGTCTCTTTCAGACTTGGCTTTTTTAGAGTACAGCAATTTATCTTTCTGTTTGCTCCTGGTGCATTTTGTGCTCTGCTGTCATATACAGAAAACCTTCTCTTTTCACAGAGCTGTGAACAGGATTTTTTATTTATCAGAGTTCTCTAGATATGCAGTATCAATTAAATTCAATTTTGTCCATTTTCAACATTATTATAGATCATGTATAATTAATATTATCTTTTCTGAAACGGAATGTATATTTAGTACTAGATTGACTAAAAGAGATTGTGCCTCACTGTCATCTTTATTAATTGTTAAGAATTGCTGAAAGAATTGGTCATAAGTACTAAAACTAAAATAAGAGTTAAAGGGTGCCCCCAGATTGCTTCAGAGCAAGCACTGTTGTCTGTACATTGAATCTCATCAAAGGCTCATGGCTGACAGTTGGCCGGTTTTTAATGCACATGGTTTCACTGTGATGTGTATTGCACAAATGTTGGTACTGAATTTGAGCAAAAAGACTTAAGGCTCTGCCTGAAATGAATAAACTACCTGTTGAAGTTATTTCAGCAAAAGTAGTAATACAAAAATGAATTAATGTTCCTATGGCCAATGCATATAAATTTATATCTTTTTAATATTTAACACATGTAGTTGAAAGGCATTGGAAGTGAAAGGAGAGCAAATGGTTTTTTCTCTGTAGCTTGTAAAGAACACTTTCTGTGTACTACCCCTAAAGAAGCAGGGACAAGGCTCCAGGTGTCTTCCCTTGCACTTTGGTCCTGGCATTAGTTTCCAGCACTCACTGTAACAGCTTTATCCTGCTCTAACCACTGTTGCTGCTTTTAAGGCTGTGGGGGAGATGCCTGGCTTCCCTCCTAACCACCTTGTGCAGAATTGGAGAGAAGGTGAGGCAGAGGTGACTGCACTGGCTCTGGGCCAGCCAGGGTCTTTCTGTTTCTTGTTTGGCTAAAAGGAAAGTAATCTGGAGAGCTAGGAGGGAAAAAAGAAGATGCTTCAAATGAACACGTGTGTAACTTGGTGTGGTTGTGTGCATATACCACTGCTGTGCAAAATGTGTCTGTGTGCCTGCTAACACCTGTTGGTTGCATTCTCTTCTGATGCTCATGTGGCTGGAGAAGTAATTACTCTTATCAAGACTACCCAAAAACTAAATGAACACATGTAAAATCCTGCTCCACTGCTGTCATTGAAATTTCTGCCATGTTCTTCATGTCTGCTCAGGGCTCCTATAGTATTAAGGGGTACAGATTATCTTGCAGTAAGTGCCCCTTTGTGCTTTTTGGTGGAATTCTGGTTCTCCACTGTGACAAGTAGATCTGGGGAGAAGGGGAGTAACATTAAAACTCTTAAAAGTTTGTAATTTCATTGAATCAATGAGAAAGCCTAATTAGTAATTGAAAAGATAATTAAAACTTGACAGGCTGCTAAGTTTTGAATATGACATTATTCTTTTCCAATAGTGCTTTTTAAAAAAATATTGTCACTTTTGGACCTTTTTTCTTTCTGCCTTCCTCCATCTTGTTGCTTGTTTCAGTTCTCATTTTCTAATGCCTTGAATTTTTCTTTCTCTGTTTTTGACACTCTATTTTGTTTTGCAGTCTTCTTGTTTATATTTTATGCTTTTCCTCCATACCTCTCCTACTGTGACTCTGTTGCTTTCCTACTCAGTCTCGTATTTGATACTTGTTAGCTTTCCATGAATTGTTCCTTTCAGATATTCAACACTTGCTTCTACAATTCTTTGTGATCCTTCTGTTTCCTTATTGTTATACCAGAATCAAGACTGGTCATTGTTCCTATTTATGGACATAGTTTTTGAGACTCCTATAAGTAGGAACAAAGGCAAGCATGTACTTTGGTGTGCATAAGAAGGCTAGAAATGAATTGTATGTGTAAAAGATAAAATCTTCCTGTTGGCTCCAAGAGAATCAGATTTCATTTGAGTTCTCTGTTTAGATAACCTTGTTACTTCTGCTCATCCATATTCAGATCATCCCATTTCTATTTTTCCCATATTAATATACTGAAAATATCCAGATAACATGGATGAAAATTGCCATTCAGTTTAAATGGGAGGGGAAATTAGTCTTAGTAAAACTAATTGAAAATATCTGAAGCACCACACAAATCTGAGCAAGCCAACATGTGAGATTAAATTTGAGAGGAAGCAGATTGAACCACAAACTGCAAAGGACTTCCTGAGAATCTGAGGCCTCTTCAAAGACATTTGTTTTATTTATAGCGTATGTTACCTCAGTATGTTTCTAAACAGACACAAAAGAGGAATCAGAGTCATAAGATTACAGAAACATACTTGAAGTTTAGCATGAAATGCTGCATACGGCGTTCCAGCCTGTCTCAAAACAGTTGCTGTAAAGCATCTGGAGAAGAGAAAGCATTTAGCCCTAGATCTCAAATGATGCATTCATACTTGCACGGTGAGCAGCAGGGTGTGGTCTATGTCTGAGATTGGTGGTGGATTTCTGTTCCTGCCTCTACATATGGTTCCTTTCTCATCTTTTCCTTGGGGCTAAATTAGAATAGGGAGGGAAGAGTCTAGCTGTAAAGTCATAACAGACTTTTGAAATACTTGGCTTTTTCTGAAGGGGAAACTACTGCCTTGAGTGTGTGCCTAGGCTTACTATGCAATGGAAAGGAAGGAGCAGGTGTCACAGGGCAGACCTCCTAGCATGCCAGACAGGGCTGCACAAGACCCAGAAAACTCGTGTTCACACTCCAGTGTGGCCCACCAGAAGGCTCAATCTCCAGTTTATTGGAAAAGCTACAATCTACTAAGTTAGAGAATAGCTTAAGATCAGGGATCTCTTATCTTATACCTGCACTGGTTGATAATGAAATTTATTTGGTGGGTGGTGGTGGTTATTTTTTGTGTTTGGTTTTGTGGTGTTTGGAGATTTTTTCCCCTTCTTTCTTCCTCTCCCCTCCACCCCTCCTCTTCCCCCAAGCAGATATTCCCTCTAAGCAGAACATGAAGCAGATAATTCCCATATCTGCTTAGTGTTCTGGCCGTGTTCTAGCTTCTAAATAGGCATGGCCTATTTTCTGATGAAAGCTGTGGTCAGTACTCTGTCCTGGAGGCATATGGCCTTTTAGATATACTCCTGGGAGACCACCATGTGAAATTTTCACCTTCTCAATCACTGCTGTGTGGACGTTAGGGTGGTGTGGTGGCACGGAGGTATGGTGGATTGAATGGAATGAAATTTCATTGATCATATCAGAAGGGCTGTAGATGCCTGGGCAGTTTCTCTGGCTTAAATTTAAACACCTGTGTACAGTCCCTGTTAAGCAGCTAATACAAACTTTTCATCTTGGTCTTTCCATGTGTAAATTGGAGTGACTGGAAGCTAGATATGTCACTACAAATGTCGATCAGTCCCCTCTGCAGCTCTATGGTTTCAATATGCTGTATATGTTGCTGCAAACTTAGCTTACAAACAAATCATGGTGGATTTGTCCTTGCTAGTCACAAGTCTCAAAGTATTATTCTCACTTGGTTTCTACTACTCAGCAGAGAAGAGAGATTTTAATTTTTAAAATAAAATCAAGAATAGCCATTCTTTATGGTCTCAAAATCTAGCAAGAAGCAAAGTTTTACCTTCTGATTTTCTCTTAATGTTATCTTAAGGAATATCAAGCTGATATTCCTTAGACTGAACTTTTCTACATTATTAATATGACTTTTTGAAGTCCTGCACTCTTTTATACACTGAAGTACAAAAACATGGCATTGAGAGCATCAGTAGCAATTGGGACCACTTCCATCACCTGTCTTACTTGTTACTTACTACATAAGTAATCACGTCCTTTTTACACAGAGGAACTGGACTTACTCTTCAGTGTCTTCTGCAACATATGATGTCTCTAACCCCTCCTATGGAGTGCTGCTTTTTGAATATGTCAGAAGACTGCTAAAAATACTGTGAAAAGCCAAGTCACCAAAAGTCAAAATGTCTCTGTTTTTCTCACTTTACTAAGTACTGATTGAATCTGCAAAATAAATACCTTCAAAAACCACATAAGAAAAGTTGTGGACCTGAGTCAAGCTCTGCTTAGCCCTTGTAGAAAGACTTTCTTTCTCTCAATCCTTTTTGCCAGTTAAGACGTTAGTAGAAAAACTTCAATAAACAAGGAGTGAAAGCTGAAGAAATGAGAGTGGTCCTGCTCCTGCTGACATTTGTTGAAACATTGATGTGAGTTACCTTTAGGGCAAGGTTGTCTTCCTGTGCATGTACAACAGGGAGAGAAGGTATGGAGTCTATACTAGGATGCTATAACAGCTCCACCCCGCTGGGTAGTTTCCACTTTTCTCACTAGCTAATTTAATTTACTGACATTACTAGGGACCCTTTATGTGTGGCATCATGGTCAGTTTGGGATTATGCTTTCTGAATTTTTGTTTTCTTGAATGGTGTACAGGGAGACCCAAGTGTATCAGAAGTGAACAGTGGTTTGTGGTACCTCAACTGGATGACCAACTCAAGCCACTAATTTATTTATTTATTTATTGTTATTTTAAAGAATGAGGGCTCACCAGCAATTTGCCTTCACAGAATGAGTCATTGTAGCCTAATTCTGAGGCAGCATGTTTATGCAAAAAGCCGTAGTCTATGTCACAGAGGGCAAGATGGTCACTTTGCTCATTCCTGAAGGCTTACTCACTGTTAAGATTTCGGACAGGGAACACCAGAAGTAGCAGAGATGGCCTATCCAAAGCAGCAAGCTCTTTAGTTGTGTGGGAAACTAGAACAGACTGATGCTTTAAAGTCATACAAATATATTCTCTAGAGGTGTAGAAAGGTTTGAAGTATAGGAGATCCCAATGTTTGACCAGGACTCTTATGTTCATACATCTGTCCGGAAGGAAATTTAACTGGTGTGCTCTTACATTTGCAAAAAGTAAGTAAGATGTACTTAGCTACCACTGTAAATAATAATACTTTTAATTTCCAGGTCAAATATTCTTTCACATTCACTGAGGAGCTAAATTTACATCCTGCCAGTTTGTGTATCACATGTTGCTACTTATTAAAATTGTTTGTCAGGTGAGTGTTGATTTGAACAGAGTAAATCTCTTGCTCAGCGTACCCTTGCTCTTGCTAAAGCTGTGCCTTACCTTCAGGAAACACACTATAATTAAATGGCAATACAAATTGCTAACTTGGCAATAGCTCAAGCACTTTATTGCAATGAAGCCTTGATTTCTTTTATGCCAAGGTAATGTCAGAACAACATTTGATTTATCCTGAATTTACAGGACTGTGACAGGTCATATTCTAGTTCCTGGGCATTAAAATAGTTCTCTAAAAAATAGGGTGAGTGCAGTTCCCTGTTATAATTATACTGTTGATTTTATGGTTAATAGTATATTCTTCATATGTAATTCTGAGTATAGTCCTGTGGGAGCTGGATAGTTAGTCTTACATAAAGCTAAGAACATTAGAAAGGCGAAAAGCCTGACTCCACCTTACAAAGAACATAGAGCACTGTTGCATATATAGGATAAATGGTAAATTTCCCTGCTTTGTAGATGCAGCAGAATGTATATATTTACAAATGTGGCTTCATTTTCTTTTTTTAAATAAGAAAACCTCTCATTCTCAAGCTACATGTCAGAGATGGTAGGATTTTTTTTGCATTACTTTTTTTTTTCTCTTAGTCAAACCCCCTTGCTGACAACATTTAGCTGTAGTCTGGAATCTAAACAGTACTCTTTGGATTTTTGTGCTTGGATTTAGTATTATGGAATAAAACCTCACAATACTCCCAGTGAGAAGCAAACAGAATATGCAATATTTCAAACCACAGTGTAATTTGGTTACTGAAAATTCTGATGTGCATCTGCTTAGTTAAGCAATAAGGATGTTTATTCTAATGGATAAACCAGGTGGTAAATGAAGTGAATGTCTTGTATACAATAATCTTTACACCAAAACTTATTCATTTCAGAATAAAGGGAATGCTTATTACTCAGCTGTTTGTTCTTCCAGAACATTCACCAGCACTTCTCTGTAAGTGTTCAGTGCTAGAAACAATAAATTTCTATTCATCAGTTCCATAGTGCAAAATTGTACAGATATGGTAGTTAATATGATAGTGCTGAGTAATTTGCTTCTCATTTGCTTAACTGAGGATGGGATTCAAGCTTCGTGTTCTGAGTGCCTTTCAATCTGGTGTATATATGATTAATGTTGGTGAGTCACTTCTGATGAGAATTCTAGCTTTCTCACACGACAAGATAGGGAGACTTTCTGCTCCTCCCACCACCAGTTTAAAAGCACTGCGGAAGACAGAAAGGAGGAGGTAATTTTTCATGTTTTCAGAATTGCACCCTATTAAAGGACATGAGGAGATAGGCAGCCTGTTGGCATTTGCTGCACAGGTCACTGCAAACCAACCACGACAGCTGAGTGGGATATAAGTGTAAGTAGGTTGTTACCTGCTTGAGAACCCATCCATTCTCACTATTTGTTTAAATACAGAATTTATCTGGGAAAACTAGTCTAGTAGAAATGGGGAAGAATGATTTGGGAAGGAAATATTTCTGAAGATGCAGGAAGGCAAATAATGAGGTGAATCCTGCAGGGGTTCATCATAGGAACCAGTGGAGTTCTGGAGACCTGTTTATCCCTGCCAGAATTAAGGTGGGGGAAAAAAGAAATACTTTATGTACGTAGACTAGCTCAAAAGCTTGTCATGGCTGCATATGAAATAATGTAGGCATGTCTATGGAACTTCCCTATAATTTTAGAAAATATTTGTTCTCTGTTCATGTATGTGTGTCTCTGCATAAAGAATATAATGTATAGTTTGATTATGAGATTCATCAAATAGGGCAGAATGTCTTCAGTATTGAGGAGGTTTAAAGGGCGCCAGGTCACATGTACCTAGAGGCCTAATACTTGGGAATGTCTAAGCATGTAACTTTATGAGAAGGCCTCAGTAGTATCTTAGAGTGTTTAAGCGGACTGCTGAGTTAATAACTACTGATTGGAACAGGGCTTAGGCAACTGGCTTGTTTCTGTTCTAGAAAGCCCTGCTAGACCTCTATGTATAGTTTTAATCTTCTAAGTAATGTTAAGATATGGCCTGATATTTAAATTTATATGCTTCACTTAAAAATCGCAGTCTGTTCCACATCACTTATGACACTGAGTACAGACCTGAGTTAGTACATTGTGGTTTCTAGCTTCTGTGTCCATCTTGTACATTTAGTTAAGCTGCAGTTGTAAGGTAGGACAGGGCAAGATCACTTGAGGCTAACCTCTGCTACTGTAGGCAACTATCATATGATTCTTGCCATTATTGTAGTGATACTCACTCTAGATAACATTACTGACTGTCTGGGGTGACCTTTAGGAATTTAGTCCTGTATCTTCTGTCAAATACCTTTTGGATCAGTATGTACTTCAAAACTGACTCAGCAGAAAGCATATGGCTATAGTGAGTATAAATGCCGATTACCATGACATTAATGGTGCTGCTGGTTTACATTCACACTGTTGTTGGATTTATATGTCTAATTCTTCCTATTGCAGAGGAAAAAATGTCATTCAATTTCTATTGTTAGCAGGTTAGGGAAAAAAACCCACAACACCCAGTAAGGGGGGTGGGGAGGGGAAATACTGTCTAAAGCACATGGTGCCAACACTTGAAAAGGTGACTTCCATAAAAAGAAAAGATTTGAGGATGGTTCTGTAATTTATTGTGTCGGAGATTGACTCCTTCCCTCCTCTGTTCCTCACAGCTCTTGGAGCTCTGTTTGCTTTTCAGAAGTATAATGGCATGCTCTGAGTGCCTGAAAAAGCTTGTTTCTGCTGTAGGCTGAGAGCAGAGAGGGTGAATGCTTTGGTAGTGTATGGCTAATGTGCTGATCTGAACACCAAGGGAGTAAACAGGTCTTTACAAAGATATAAAATGAAAAGCTTTTATAACCTCTTCATTAGTTGTGTGTTTTCGGTATTATCTGTGGTAATTTGTTTTCTTCTATGAAGAAATCTATATCTTCTTCACAAATTGCTTTTCTCTGTTGGTCTTCATAATCAATTTTTCATTGAAAATTTCCTGCCACAGACAGATGATGTTCAGGTTGAGGTCCTGGCTGCTATTAAGTGAACGCTAAATACTAAGCAAGCATACTGGTGGGTGTTTGCACTTACTCATCAAGCGAGGATAAACTGTTAGCAAACCTGCAAAGAATTGCTAAATATTCTGTAAGGCTGCCATCTCTGTGTTCAGACAGTGCGTTCAGCTTGGCTCTTGGAATAGATTTTTAAAAAGGCAAGACCAGAAAAAAAGTTAGGAATGGGTAAAGAAAAGCAGAGCTGTGTTTGTGTGGGTGAGGAGGAGAGTGTCTCTTCTGTGCTCTGGTTTATTTCTTCCCTTCTCCATACGACTTCTCCCCCATTTCCCACGCACCTCTGTCACGCAAGGTTTGAGGTGACCCTCCCGTTTCCCTCTGTTGCACTGTCTGGAATAGGATGCGTATCAGGAGGGGCCAGTTAGGAATAGTCCTTACAAGGAGTCAGCCAACATAGGGCTGACATCGGACTAGGTTTGCACCATGTACTGTCACATCTGAATTTACAAACCTTGGCACATAGCCTGCTAAAGGGAAACCACCCAACTATTCCCTGACAGCATCTTAAACTCTAGATTCCCACACTGCATTCTTACATCCGTTCTAACTGAATGGGACATTGAAAAATACACCTTTCTGATCAAGAACTCTTATTGTAACACCAATGAACTACTGTGACAGCCACTTTCTAAACACCCTGAGTAGAGCATAATGTTTTTGATACTCTTTTGAAAATGGTTCAGAAAAATGACTCAGTACATTGCCTTCTCTGAATTCCCATTATCTGGATAACATTTTGAGTGTGTGCACAGACACCTTTGTTTTTATGGCTTACCTGTTAAAATCTGTAGATCATCTGAATACACAAGGGAAATTTATCCTCCTGCCTTTTTTCACATTATCCCTATATATGAGGAATGTTGAAAAAGTAATTACGAAAGATGGAATTGCAGATCTTGTTTTGCAGCCACTAGCAAAGCTTAGAGACAGGTTTGTTTTCATTCTGGCTGTTGCTTCCTGTGTGATGCTTAACGGGCACAAACAGCCTCTCTAGCATTCACCGTGTTTATCAACTCTGTTGAATGGGCAGCTTCTCTAGTAGTGGTTGAAAATACTTCGTGGTTCTGTGCCTGATGGCATGATGTAGCTCTAAAAGTGATCCCAGTGGGAACAGGTGAGGAAAAGCCTACGAATTCACATATCTTCCAGATTTCTGACAGTCAGCCATTGCTCTGTCTGATCTAGTGAAGGAATGAATTTTAAAGCTGGTGATTTATGGAGGCTCACTTAGGGGGTCAGAAGTATCTGGTGAATCACAGAAGGGCAGCCATAGCTGTGGGAAACTGGACTTTTTTTAAGATGCCTGTATGAAGACACGGATAATGGCAACCAGCTAGTTTAAATGGTAATATCTTATTCTGTATTTTATGAAATATCCTTTTTCCACACTGTCCATAGAGCTCCATTTACTAATCTGCAAAAATGGATTATGCTGCATAATGAATGGTCAATGTACAACAGTTAAAAATAACTAAGTGATGCCATCTGCTGTCTTAAAATCTTATTTAATAGTACATTTTATGACTGAACTACTATCCATAGAAGAAATAGAAACAGCCTACACTGAGTTTATGTCGGAGCTGTGACATGCTATCTGATCCTTATCAAAGTTATCCAATACAAATATTGATTGTGATTAAATACAGTAGACTATAGAATGTCAGAAAGAAATATGGTGCTAGTGTCAATCCAAACTAACTCCTCAGTGAATCTACTTTGCAAATAACCAGAGATTTTTTCAGGCTGGTGTGGTTTGGGGTTTTTTTTTTTTTTTTTTTTTTTGTTTGTTTGTTTCTTACATTTCTGAGAGGAAGCTATAGAATCTTGCAGAATAGGGGGTGGATTGGAAGAACATGGCACACCATCCCTTTAAAGTGCATGTTTGTTAAAATTTGTTATGTAGTAACATTCTTCACGTTGCATCTATATTTAATACAACTTGTTATCTACAATGACTTCATTTTTAGGTGCTTTGTGGAAAGAGTTATTTGACATAGACTTCAGAGAAGTTGAGGACCACTTTTATGTAAGCAGAATGGATCTCAAAATGGTAGAACAGATCATAATGTTCTACTGTTGAATCTATACACTAAGCTAAATTTGAAGTGGACCGTGGACCACAATGTTCAGACCTGATTGGTAGCTCATTCAAAGAATGTTGAACACTTATTTATTTCATATATGTATATGTGTTGCTAGGTTGGTTAGGTTTTTGACAGCAAGAGTTAAGGATTTAGTTTCTTCATTATGCAGCTATGCCAGACTGCAGTTTCACTTCATGAAACAGTGAAACGTTGTAATGTCCTGCAGGTAGCAGCGCTTAGCAGGTACAAAACCAGAGAGATGGGATTTAAGTCTTTTTTCACCTTTGTTATTTGTTTCTTTCTGTAATGGTCTGTAAAGCACTGTATTTTATTTTCGCCTTTGTAAAAGTAATCTATACTTTGTGGAGTAGACTATAGATTCCAGTACTGCAACAACTTGTAACTTCTTTCCCTGAATGGATATGCCTTACTTAGTTTGGCATGAATAAGGATATATTTGTACATACGTGTTTGCAGAACCCAGTTTGATAGCAAAATATGTAATTTCTTGTGGTGGTTGTGTTTTGTTGGTTTTTTTTTCTTCCCTTCTGTTTCCATTCCACCCCCCCCCAAGATCAGTACTGTAGTGATGTGTATTTCTGCTTGCATGCTGCAAGATACATAATCTGAGCTTTCTTACACCTTTATGTAGTTTAATTTTCATGGCAAAATTGATCCAATGTATAAATCTCCATTTTCAGATGTAGTATGCTAGAACTCTACCATTCAAATGCTGTAATAACAGATGTCCTTCATTTGCTTCCTCCCTCAATGCTTCGGAGAATATCCATGCATTTCACAAATGACCAATCCAATGGCGAATAAATTCCACAACTGACAATCCCTAGAAAAGTCTTATTTCCAGCTGCCTTTTAAATCAAGAGATCTGCAAATAAGTGTAGCACAATCCCCACGCTTTGACAGAGAGGAAGCTATGCATGTATCTACATCCTTCTCATAGCTTGCCATACCTCTTGGTTTTAAATTTTGACAAAATTCCTGCCTGTGCAGCCAGACTGTCCAATCTGGAGAGCCAAGAAAGCATCAGATGGTTTGAGAAACACAGAGATGGATGTAAAAAATATGTAATTTTTTTGTTCTTCTGGTTTTTGCTTTCTTCATTTTTTCTTTCTCTACATTCATGTATTTCTAAACTTCTCTGTTAAAGCAGAGCTTGGACCCTCAGGGTTTAAGAGGCAAAATAAAATGTGAAATTAAGATTTCTACCATAAAATCATGAATTGTGCTTCAGACCACAGGAACTTAACTGCAGTTCCAAGTTCATTGCAAAATGGCAAAACATCTATCAAGCAAGTTCTGTTGGCTGCTTGGAATTGTGATGTATTCACTTACCTGCAAATCTTTTGTTGTAATTGTAGCCCCAGGTGGACATTAACTGTAAACTCTGTTAGGCCTTAATTGGGATAGTCACCAAACAAGTGGAGGGGAAAAAAAGGACCTAATTTGGATACAATAATCTGGGAGTCCCTATTGTATTTCTAGGGCGGTTGCTACACTCATAATTAGAGCTTCTATCACAATGTGAAGAAATGTTATGCCCTTGGCTGTAGAAAACATTACTTGAAGGCAACAATAGATTTAAAGCTCTTGTTGAAAAAAACTTGTTTATTTCTGGTTGAAAAAGGAGGAGATTTTATTCCTTATGAAAATGCAAGATGCTGTTGGGATTGTGTTTTAAGAAAGTTGCAAAAATATACTCATGCTCTAATTAGCACATCCTTCTCGAGGAATGATGGCTGGCTCTTAGCATAGTTTTTGGATAACATGTATCTTCCATCGCTCCAGGTGGGCTTTATGTAAAACTGAACTGATTCCTGTATAAAGGAATATGCAGTGTCAGGGTGGCCAGAGTGCTTGTGATTCTGTAAAGTGATGTTAACAGTAGAGTATGGATTAAAAGTACAGATGATGGGAAGGAACTTACCAAGAAGCAGGGAAGATGGCAGAATGAGAGTAAAAGGAAAACCAGGCTGTCAAAATTGGCTTCTTTTCAGCCCGTCCACTAAGATTTTCTTATGGTGTGCTGATCTTGATGGTAACAAAGTGCTTCATAAATTCAAAATACAAACACAAAGGATTTCTTTTAATCCCTGATGCAGTTTTTACTTTTCAGGCTCTTGTTCTTTTCCAGCTGGCTATTTCCAGGGAAGCCGATTCATGCATTTTAGAAGCAAGCAGTGCTTCAGAAAATCTCAGACCTGACTAAAAAAATACAAACCTTAGGTGAAGTACTGACATGAAAATCTAGAAATGCATGGAACAATGCGTATGATCAGTACTCATCTTCTGCGCTATTCCTGTTACAGCAACAGAAGCACTTAAATACCTCATCTGCTTTTTGGTTTTGATGCTGAATTGCCAGACACATCTGATTCCAAGTCCAAACTCCAAATTATCAGAAGCATCTCTTAGCCTTTGAAGTGCCATTCTGAGTATTGTATTGTGGGAGGGTGCTGCTTCATCTTGCTGCGAACCTCAGGTCTGTCTGAAAGGTGTCATGGCATCTGACTTGCTGCAGTCTGACACCTAGCAGGGATATGATTGAGTTGAACGTGGTTGCAAATCATGATTTCTTATCTTTGAGCAGTAAGACTTATTGTGGAATTTTGATACCTGAAACAGAAAAGATGATCTGTGACAGAGCTATGTACCAGGTGCTAAAATGCAATTTCTCTTGTAACTAGCAACAAAAAGTGCAGCAGTGCTATTGGGGGTGCTTAGATAACATATTTGGCTGAACGGGCAGCTTGTCAGGATCTTGGGGAAGATTATTGGGTCAAAATCTTTTTTTTTTTTTTTCTTTGTCAGTGTGGTACCAGAATGTTTAATTTTACACACAGTATTATTATATGATGCAATGTGTGTGTGCACAGCATTAGCACTCTGCTTAAAGAACTAAAGTCTTTAACATTCCAGATCACTGCATGATAAGTTTTCCTGCAGTGACCTTTGCTCTCCTTGTACTCCCTCTAGTTTCAGCCACTTAAGACTTGTGAAGGGTAACTGGCAGTGTGAAGTTTTACAGATTCCTTACAGATCCAGGGTCTTGAGGGAAATGTAGAGGCCCCAAACGTGGGAACAGACCCTGCAAGAACCTGTAAACTTGGCCACAGAGAGAAAATGATCGCATCCATTAAAACATGAGATAATGTATCTCCCATGCACTGGGGGTGGAAAAAACTACAAAACCAGACTATGTGAAAGCATTACCTGGTATGCCTAAAACCAGCATTGTATGTATTTCTGTTTTAAAATTACTTAACATAAATTGATATCTAAACCCACACATCTCCACTGAGGGAATGTCATCCTGAGTGCACAGAACAAGCACATTGACTTGAAAGAATAAACAGCTCTTCTTTGCCATTTTCTTTGAGAAATGAACGTAGGGAAGAGGAACGTGATTTCTGTTGCTACTTTGAACTCCTTCCCCAGGTTGAGCATGTGTCATGGTCAAGCAAACAAGCAAGCGAATTTTTTCATTGGAACAGAGGGGAAGGGACAAGCTAAAGCCCTGAAGATGCATCAGCTTTCAAAACCTCTTGCCACTTTGCATCACAAATTCTTCTAAAGTTCAGGATTTTGCACTGTATAAAGGCTACCTGGAAACCTGTCAGTGGTACTCCTCAGTTAAGGCTTGTGATCATGTGGAGCTACATAGGTATGAATCCCCTTGCGGAAATCCAGAAGGTTAAGGGTGGATCAAAAATACAGTCAAAACAACACCCTGATTTTAGAAAACTACAGTTCCTACTTTTTCAGTTTCCCTTGCACCTGGCAAGGGCACAGAAGCTATTTTTGAACTGTCTAGACTATTCTAAAAAGAATCTCTTCTCTTTCCTCTTCTGGTTAATGGTCATCAGGAAGAAGGGAATTAACCACTCTATTTGTGAATTTGCCTATATGCTAAGCCCACATAAATGTTTACAAAGCATGCTTATTGAACTGTTGTAAGAGCACATCTCTTCAGAGCTATGCATTTATATAACTGAGTTACCTATAGTTTAATCAGTCCAAAAAGCTGATTACCAAAGTAAATTTTTACATGACATTTTCTGTTAAGGTAAAATCTCTCTCCACCCCCCCCTCCCCAATTTAGCTTTACAAAGTGCATACATGTGAACATGCAGCTGAGTAATTTAAAGTTCATATTTCTGATTATTGTTTATTGGAATTATTGATTGTTCTGATGATTTATTTCTCCTATAGACACAGCTTCTTTGCTTTGTTGTTTTCCTGTCCCTTTAGGTGAGACTTTTAATGTTAAAGACAGATAGTGGGACAGGTGGATAACTCAGAAAGCATCAGTGTGTCTACCTTCTAGCTCTGACATGCGGCTGGAAGTACGCTGCCATACTTCCTACCATTTCCCTCTTTGCTGGTCTTTACTGATGGCACTGAAAAATCTTGTTATAGCTTTTCTTCTGAAGATGCTTTTTCCCTACTGATAACTTTTCCTTTATATTTTTTTTCTTTTTTCCTTTTTTCTCCACAGACACACATTTAGGAATGTTCTAGGTTGGTTATGTGGGAGTATATATGTGTTCATGCTTTCAGTGCTGTGAAAGGTTGATTATGATATGCAAAAGCTTTTTAGACAATCTGGTATAATAAAAAAGAGAACAGTTCTCACAAAACACCACTCTGTTGTAGCCTGAGACCATCACAGCTTTTCAATAAATGGGGTTGCTTCATCTAAGCTAACTGGGGATGGAAGTCGCTGTGGATTGCTGCTTTCTGGGTACTCAAAAACCTTTTGGAGTTGATTTTGTGGTAGCATGGGAAATAGCATGGGAAATCTAAGTAAAATGCTAATAATCATCCAGTTCTGAACAGAACACCAAAGCAGTGGTGAGTGGTGTTGGCTGGGGATGTGATAAGTAAAATGCTTTATTTTTTCCCTAAGCTTTGCCTTTGTGCCAACCAGTACAGCCTCACTTCCTCTGCTCTTCCATCTACCCAGCTGTGTCCAGCTGCTGCTGCTTTTCTTGTTCTTACTCTGGTGGGGTGTTTATAGACAGACCAAGCTCTGCTCTGCTGTCTCTGCCGTTATCTCTGTCTGACAGAATTGGTCATGTTTAGACAGGAAATTTAGCTCAAGTATAGTTCTAGGCTAGTGTGACTCAGAAGTCACGAAGCAGGCAAGTTCAAAGATTAGAGTGTTTTGCAGAGATGGCGTGTGTCCATGCAGAAGTGAAAAATGCTTTAAAATTCTGTTCCTTGCAGCAGGGGCTTGTCAGTACTAATACTCCCATTGTCAGTACGCATTTGGACAACCCACTTGTAATGACCTGATCCATGACAGTAATTCAAATGCTAACTGTAACTTTAATAATAATTGAAACATGAAAGAGCAGTAGGTGCCAACAGCTTCTAGAATTCCAAAGGGTAGTAAGGAATGACCAGAAAAATATTACCCCTTTAAGCATTTACATGTAGACATAGTTTAAGGAAACCTAATTTTTTTTAAAGATCATGCTAACTGTGACTTAAGAGTGTCAGTTCGGGGTGACTTTAATCCAGACAAGCAGCTGAAAGAGAAGTTTTGCTTAAGCTTTTGAAGTAATGCTATTTCTGGAAATACGATTGTTGCTCATTTCTCACAAGTGGCTATTTTTCTGGTGCTTATCTGCCTGTGTTGGCAAGATAGAGCAATACACATGTGTCTGACTAGTAAGTTTCTATTTAATTTTATTTACAGTATATTCTTTCTGAGGTTTGTTTTTAAGAAAAGGCAGGACTTGATATGTATCCTACCTAACTTCACAGTGAATTTAAGACTGTTAGAATCATGGTTAGTAAGGTGTCCTGGGTTTAGCAGTAGCAGTCATTTTTTCTCTTTCTTGGTATCTGGTGCAGTGCTAAACCCAGGACATAAGGGCATTTGATGAAGTCATTTCCTCTCTGAACTCTGAAGGATTTCTTCCCAGGACAAAGTTCAGAACATTTGAGTGCATGTACGAATGGGAATCCACATCTTGACATCACAAGTGACATCAGAGCTTGGCAGTAATTATTTCTATAGTGATGCTGCTGTTTCACCTTCCTTTCTGCTTTCATGTTGCAACAAATGCTAATCATACTTGAGTATATCAATGTTGCCTGTCAGTTATTCGATTTTAGTTGCCCACATTGCTCACCTGGATATTTTCTACATTGATCAAATTCTCTGTTTGGATAACCACCAGGTAATGGTGTTAATTACTACAGTTACATTCAAATAACCAAGTTCTGTAAAAGATAGTGAGGGATTTTCTCTTTTAAAGCTATGTTTTCCTTTTAGTGAAATGCATTGTGAGCCACACCTAGTTCAGAAGTGTTTCTTAAGACTGTTCCTCCTACTTTATTCCAAACCTACTGTCCTCTCTCTGCCTTTCCTCTAGCCACTATCAAACTATTTACCACCATATTCACACTCTGTAACCTGATTGTGTCTTTTCCAAGGCTAGTAATGGAGTTTTCCTTCCATGACCAGTAATGTTTCCATCACAGTAACAAAACATAGTCATTTTGCTATGGGTGAATACCTAGTAATTGAGTGGGGGACACCAACATCTTGATCATGGGATGTGAACGTGCCTTGTTGTAAGACGGGATGAATGCTGAGGCAGCCCTTACTTTGTGACCCACTGGTCACATCTGCCGTGCACTTGACCTGAGTAGATGTGTGCTATGGACTCAGGAGGGAGGGAGGAAGCTAGCACTTGGTCATGTATGAGGTGTCCTTCCAGCTGTATGGGACTGTGAAGCCTTCAGAAGATGGAGCAGCAGGAAAAAAACAAAAGGGCAAGTAATCCAGACAATTGTTTGGGCAGATTGGATCTGTGTTGTTGTTGCCTGAGCTTCCCTGCTCTTATGTGCAGCTACAAACATGAGCAAATCCATACATAGATGCCATGGTGCAACAGAAGATGTAGGCATCTTTCTATCTTCTCACAGTACCAAATTAAATTTCATTGGGGGAATTCTCTGTTGATCAGGACTGATGTTTTGGGGAACTGATGTTTTAGTTGCATTTTAAACATAGATCAGAGATAGAATCCTTCCTCTAAAGAGAAAGAGTTGACTTATTTCACCATTATTATTCTTTAGCTCTTCAATAAATATTCAAGATCTTGCAGTCTCATGAAGGCTTCCTCCATCATAATGTTGACTTTATTATTAAAATGTGATTATATTGCACTTTGTTGAAATACAGGTCTTTATTTTATTTTAAATCCTGAAAGTTCTTGATAAATGCTTCTATATTCTAATGGTAGTTGATATTCACAAGAGAATGTCTGCCAGACTTCATATGCATCTACTCTATTTGCGACTATGAAAATGCCTTTTGGGGATCAAAATTATATCCTTTACTATAAACTCTTTAAGCTGGTAGGGGGAGGAAGTTGGATGGTTTTTATTTGGTTTTGGTTGTGGGTTTTTTTTTTTCCTGTTTGTTTTTTACAGGCTGTGTTTAAAGGAGATGGAGTAGAAGAAGCTATTTGTGCCACTGCAGTGCATCACCTCCTTTAAGGAACAGTAGCTCCTCATATAAATGGAGAGAATGAAAACCCAAAGAATGGAAAAAAAAAATAAATCCTTCTTTCTCAAGAAATTGACTTTTTTTTAGTACCATCACAGATGGCTATATGGGAAAATCCCTCCTAGTTTGAGCTTTTTTAAGTTACCTTGTCCTATCTTGACGCTGTTTATTTCTCTTTAATTCTGTAAAACTTTTTGTATAGAAACTTAAGAAAAACAAAACCAAACCCACGTGTATGTGCTATACTGCATGACTCATGATGCTCTTTTTGGGAAGAGGAACTTGCTGTATCCTGATATGTATTCACAAGTAGCCAAGTTACTAGGCTGAGACATTTGAGGGTTTTTTTCCCCCCTCCCCTTATCAGGCCATATACACTCAAGCTTCCTGTCTCAGGAAATGGGTGCAAATTTCTTTCTCTCTTCCCTAGTCCCTGTATTTTTGTAATCCACAGAGAGCTGAGTTTCTAATAATCTGCTCCAGGAGTGTAGGGTATGTGGGATAAGAAGTTCTCTTTGGTTCATAGTTAAAGCAAAACTCAGAAGAAATTGTTACTCGATGCTTTCTTTTTGTAAAGACCGGGTTCACATTGAAATTTGCAGGCAGACAGAGGTAATGTCTTGCAAATTAAGAGCCTGAAGTTACAAAAAACATTTAAAAGGTATTTAAAAATTTGTCTCTGTAGCCAAATTCAATAGTTCCTCTTTCACATTGTATAATGTTTGGCTTTAAAATGTCACCTTGTTTATCTGTGGGCAGAATTTGGCTTGAACATCTGTTCTTTCATAATAACTTTTAGTAAAATACTCCAGTATTTGAAGAAGCAAAGATACGTGTACATTATTATTATTTTAAAACAAAAGAATTCAGATTAAATAGGTGTGGTACTGAAAGGTAGATAAGCTTACAACAGAAAATATGATTGGAACAGCAAAAAATAGGTGATACAGTTCATAGTGTAACATTAAACATGAAGCTGTAGATAATTATTTAAATTATTTAAAAGGAATTATTTAAAAGAATATTAAGAGGCTTCTTGCTCAGTGGCTGGTCCTGTCAGCTGACTGCATACTTAAAATGCTATATTTGAAGAGGCTTCTGTAATCTGGACAAATTTGAAAAGGGGTAATGAAAAAAAGTTTAAATGGCTGTAATGCTAGTTGTGTCATTTATTTATTTATTTAATGATAAGAATGTATTTTTTTAAGGATTCATTGCTGTGTAGGCATGAGCTAGAGGTATAAGCCATTGCAGAACTGTCACTCAGAGCAGCTTATGTAACACCAAATGCTCACATTGCGTACAATCCCACTGTTGAGGTGGAGCCTTGGTCATCATCAGGAGGCGCTGAACAATGCCAAGCAAAATATCTCCCCATTTTCTATGGCTGTGTCAAGGAGAACACATCTTTTAATCCTTGGTTTTAGACAAATTACAACAAATTGCCTCAATGTAGCATGTGCAATTTGCTATTTTGTTTGTCTCTTGTGAGCGTACAGCACACAAGCTTTTCCCCAGAGCTAAAATTCGAATATATGTGCAAGTAGGCAGTGAACAGCACTCTGAAAGTCATTTCTCCCAAATACATACAAGATGAGTCACAGACAAATGAAGATAGAAAGTGAATACAAAGGCAGGAGGGATCCAGGTGACATCAGCCTAATGTATCATTCTATCAGAGAAGGTGTATGTTTGCATGTTCTGCTGGAGCAGTTTAATATGTGTCTACTGCTGTATGACCCATGGCTTATGGCCTTTGTAGACAACACACCATAACACATAGTGTGAATGCTTCTGTTTCTCTTTTAATGTCCATCAGTGAGGTGACTTGAATCAATTCAAGAATGAAGCATAGCTGCTAAACAACAGCTAGCTCAACTATGATTTGCCAGCTGTAAAGCAGTAATGAATTTCTAGGGTCAGTAACTTCTTAATTCAGCCTGTTCACATCTGTGAAATTGTGCCTGCATATTGTTTTGTAACAGCATTTACATTTTTTATGTTTGGGATAATGATCCCTGATGAGATTGCTGACTGACCTTAGCTGGTGAATTAACGGGATGGAATTGCCTGCTTAGCTTTGTAGTTGAGCACACTGTAGTTAATGAGGCCCTACTCTGTCCCACCTTTTTTTTTGGATGAAAATCTCACCGTTCTGGTTTGGGAACCTTAGTGCAAATTGCAGCAGCCCTTGTGTATAGCTCTGGAATTCTTTGTTTCAGCTCTAAGTATGACATGCAAAATGTCATGAGGTGGTCTAGAGCTGCTGGCTGCTGCCCATTTCTTCATTCTGTGCAGAAGACCTACAGATGCTAAGCAGTAGTAAAATCAAATGGTATTTTGCACTTCGGGAGCATTCATTATCATGGCAACCTGAGGCCTTGTCATGCAATTACACGGGTCTGGATAAATTACAGGGTACTATAATAATAAGGGATGTGGGGAAGGAGAGTCAGTAGAAGTGTGAAAGGAAGATGAAGCACGAGAAAACAAAGCTGCTTAGAGTATCTGCTGAGGGACAAGATGTAAAAGAGAAATATCAGAAGAACTAGGGTATGGCAACAGTCCAGCAATCTCTTAGGTGTAGCAAAAAAATGTCATCTGGTTTGGGATTTCTGACAGAAAATTAGCCACAAATACCTACTTTCAGCTACTGCTCTTTGCGGCAGAGCTGGGAGTAAGGACATCCCCCAGGGCTCTTCACTTAGCAGCAGTCACTCCCTGCAATTAACTTGGGGAGCAAAGCTTGTAGTTCAAGCTGGTGGTTGTGGGTCTCTGCTCCCAGGAGCCAAGTGACCTTGTTTAGGCTATGTAGCTGGGCCAGTATGCAGCTGTTTCCACTGTAAACACTCACAGAAAGCTGTTTTCAGGGTATGCTTCTGCATATTTGCAATTAGTTTTGTATGGACACACACGCTAACCCCTCCTCCCATAGCTGTCCAAGTGCTTTCTGCTGCTGTAGTCAGAACAAATACATTGTGCATTTTCAGTCCATTTTTGCCCTGTCAGGAAAACAAGCGGCTTGGTAGAAAGGACCGAAAGTGATGCTTATGGCATTGAAGAAGCAAACTGCAAGGTTGAAGTGGCAGGGTAGCTTGACCCTTTCTAGAAGAACCAAAAGTAAGTTTGTGTGGAACCATTAATCCCCCAGTTTACAAGACACTTCACAGGAAAATTAAGGTAAAACTACTGTGATAGGAAAAGGTAAGTATATCCAAGTCTGAAACTGTTTTGAAAGAGTAGAATTTGTATATAGTCCAGAATAGAATCTGTGCAATACTACAATGCTTTCTTTTCTAGACACCAATTAAAAATCATCCCATTAGGTATGAGAACAGATTTGTTTACGTTAATAGTTTCTCTGGAACTGAAAACATTCAGGCATGCAAATATTTTAAGCATCAAATTCTGGTTAGAAATAGAATGGGGCTGCTGGGGATTGAGGTACGTAAGAGGGGTGGGTACGGCCTCTCTTCTACTGTACAAACATCCTGCCCCGGGTAGTGTCCTTGAACATGTAAGAGCTTCCCAGGGATCTTTGCTTATCATTAATATTGGCATGCGGCACAAAGGGGAGGAATATGTTTTTGCTTTCTCATGAGATTTTTTTTTTTCAGTGATTTGTCTTGTTTTTGACAGCTTTCTCTAGTGCTCTCTTTATGCTAATGATTTTTTTTAGTTCCCTCCCTCAATCCTCCTCTCCCCCCTCCCCCCCTTTAACCTGTCCAGTGGAGGAGAATTCCAGCCAGTTGCAAGAAGGCTTTTTTACCTTGGTGACAGAGCAGGGATCCCTTAGGCATGACTGACCATCAGTGGCTGTGGAGAGGGGTTGTCTCTTTAGTTGTTGGGTAGGAGACCTGTCTTTTGACTTTGATCTTCCTGACCTAGAGAGGTTGTGTGTTATGGGGCATTGTCATTGCCGCCTGTGCGTTGCCATGAGGGAAAGACTGAGAGAGAGATGTGTGGGCGTTTTGCTTAATGCTGCTGGAAGATGTAGTGGTGAAATAAGATGCATGGAGTAATGTTCTTGATAATGCAGAGATAGAATGGAAAAAGGGGGGGGGGGAGAGGGAGAGGCAGGGAAAAAAATAAGAATTTTAAGGATTTCAGCTTAATTGTGTCTACAGAAGTGCACCCCAGAGCAAAAGCCCTGCAAAGGATTTGTCAGCTCCTTGGAGAGCCTCTTTCTTTACAAACAACGTGAAAGTGCCAGAAACCTGTCCTTCAGATGCGGGAAGGCTGTGTTATATGTGAATGTTTTGGAGAAGTTCTGTATCTTGGAGGAAGAGGAACCAGAGTGTGGTTTGACAGTTGCTACAGCAACTAACGTTTTTTTAATGGAAGGCAAGGATAAGTGATGGTATAAAGTCTTGTGTAACTGACGTGTCTTCCCCCGCTTCCTGCCAATTTTCCAGTATATTAAAACAATAAGTAATTTATGAGTTCAGCTGAGAAATGGCTCTTCATTTGCCCCAGCTCAGTTGCATTTGTGAAAGTGTGTGATCTTTATGGCGACAGCAGAGAAGAAATTATTTACATACCAGAAAACAAGGATCCAAGCATCTCTGAAAAGTACACTTTTCAAGGAACAAATGCATGCCTTGTTCTGCCTGAAGAAATTTTGTTAGATATGAATGTCACGGGGCCAAACCATATTCATCTCATAACTTTCTTTCTTCTCACCCTCTCCCTTCCTTCCTACTGTGATTAGCATTTGTGAAGTTTTTAAAACTCTCTTTGGTTACCGTGGAGTTATTTTTTTGTAATGTAGAAATGATGATGATAGAGCAAATGAAAGATGATGCGAACTTGCAGCAGGAGGGGAATTTTGCTGTGACCTTCCTGCAGCAGTGTTGCAGAACCAGCCCTGGCATAGACATGCTCCAGCAACTGCTGTCCAGGGAGAGAATTTAACCCTTGTAACTTTTCAGGACCTAGCTGGCTGATAACATCTAGGAATGGAAACTACACATCACACCCCAGAGTATGCAGACACTTAAAGATACAAAAAGGTGTCTTAACCTGAGCTTTCATTCATCAAAGGATACATAATTTAATGGTAGTTTTAGTTTTGCTAGTGGAATTGGGGGGCATTTTACAACTGAATTTCAGGGGAAGAATTTGTCTAATATTTCTGGAGGCTTTTTGGGGGGTGGGGTTTGAGGGGTTTTCTGGTTTGGGTTTTTGTTTTTGGTTTTTTTTTTTTTTTTAACTTATTTGAAATCTAGCTGGAAGCCTTAGATTACAAAGGATCACTTCTATAGTACTTTGTGTCTACCTTAGGTTCTCTGTGTAAGATCAGTATTAATTAATTCTGAGTAAAAATTACTGATTTTAATTAAAAGGTAGATACTAAATCATTAAGCATCTTTATAAAATGGAACATAAATATGAACAATTATGGAATTTTAAATAAAAGGTTTTGCAAATTGTACACTAGTTTTAAAGCCTTGTTGTCATGAACCGAACATGTTTATTAGCTCTTTAGAAGGAAGCTTTATGTTACAGATGTCCTTGCTAATATTTTGAGCATTAACAGCTCATAACCAGAGCTCCTAGGTTTGTAGCTGTGAATCCTATGTTTCATTTTGCTTCTTCTTTTTTTAAAGAAGGAACTTTTGCTACAATTCATTACAATTTTACACTGTACACTTAACTAAAAATTATGACTGTACTAGGAGCCAGTTTTCAAGTGAATGACACTGAGGTATTTAACTGGAATAAGTTAACTGCGCTTTAGTTGCTGAGAAGCAGTGCATGAAGCATGCACATTTTTTTTCACGGATGACAAAGTAATAAACATTTGCTACCAATTTTATGCATTTTTTAACTCGGTAGAGGACTAGTTACTACTTTGTTGCCATTCAGTAAGCCATTTTGTGGATACATGTGAAATAACTAAAGTATTTGAAGGGAAGACTGACAGAAAGATCTCACTTTTAAGTATCTCTGTGTTAGTAGCCAGTATTTATCCCAAGAGAAATTTGCAACATTTGAAGTCTGTGACATGAATGTCTGCCTCCCCATTGTGTCCAGTCTATTCTTCTCTGCCTCCTACAATAGCATCCTCCTGCATCCTTCTCTAGATGTTAGACAGCTTATTGTTTTTATTTCCCTAACTCATTCACTTGTCCCTGTGACACAACCCCATCTCCAAGTCTCTTTTGCGCTCACTCCTTCTGGCTTCCCCAGGGTCATCCTGCTGCAAGATTCTCCTTTACATCTCACCGTCTTTCCCTTTAGTGATACAAACCTGCGTTCATCTCTCTCATCTTAAGTAGCATGTTACACTCTTGATTCTCTGCTAATCCAGCTGCTACCGATCTCCTTTCTTGTTTTCATGTCAAATTTATTGATTCACTTACTTGAAATTATTTTTCTTCAATTCTGTCTAGACTTTTGGTCTGGCTCTCACCCCTTCTGCTGCATCTGACTGCCCTTGTCCAGCATCCCATGACTACTAAATAACACTGTGTTAGTAGCAGGACATCAGCAGAACTTCTTGTACTTAGTTAATGTGCTTTGGTTCTGCTCTTTAAATCACACTAAACAGAAATCTTTCAGTGCCACTGAATCGTTAGTGTGTAGGTGAAAGGAGGATACTTGATTTCCTAAGAAACAGATAACACCTGTGACATTAAGAACCACATGTAGCAGAAAATGCTACCATTTTTCTGCTTACATTGTTTTGAAATTGGCATAAATTTGTTGAGATAATTTGATAGTCAGGGAGTGTTTACAGACACAATATGCAAGCACCCTGTACCTTTGAAGGTAATGTTATCTCCCCTCAGCTTTATTTAACTGCGTTTCAGATAAGCCTTCCACTTAATACAGTGGACTGTGCTCTGGCATGGGAGAACATGCAGGTATTTATTTGAATTATTCCAAAACTGGTCATGCTGTTGCTTTTTGATGCAATATCTGGGCTTCTGATCCTTGGGCACTTGGCTGGAGCATGTGAATGCTGATGGCAGCTACATGTTTGTCTGTCAGTGGTCTGAACAATTAAACTTTGAGATTTACTGAGTGATTGGATTATTTTAGTGTCTTATTTATCCAACCACACCAGACTTCTCTTTAGATAAATTGAAGTTTGTCACATGTTGGTATAATCTAAAAGCAAAAGGAAGCATCTTGCAGTTTGTCAGACTAATTTGTCATCACTGGAATCAGTAAAAACATTAGGAATATTTAATTTAGTAGCCTAAGCTACTTTTAGTTAAAAACCTTTTGGGTGTGGATATTACACATGCATTTCTGTCCTACAAAACATAAAGGAAAAGCACTATTCTCTTTACTCAACCCTCCACAGCCCTCACACCCCCCAGATAAAAAATGATGGGAAGTTGTCTTGAAAGTTGATTCTTACTGAATAGCTAAAAATAGCTACTATGAAGTATTTTCAAAATAGCATTAAAACAATGGTGATTTTTCTGTCTTCATACTGATAGAATTACAGACCGAAGCAGTTGAACTGGAGCCCAGTTTGTACAATGGATAGTATTATTTTATTGTCAGAAAGCAGCATTCCTGTCTTCATCTTCAACATTTTTAAAGACAGAAAGCTGTCATTTGGGAAATAAAACAGAATGGGTTTATGTTTTCCAGCAAATGGTTCTCTGCGCTTCTTCAATGAACACAGGTGCTCAGCTATTAACTAGAGAATGCTTCATATTCAGAATTGTCCATAAACATTAAATTTACCTGGCAAAATTCTGCATCATTGAAAAGGAAGCTGACCTAGCTCGGATATACCTCATTATGATAGGATAGTTTTTTTTCCCCAGTGTTTTGAAGTGTATGTAAGGTAAGGGCACGTGGTCACCAGAGGCACTACTACATTTTATAAGTTACACGGAAAATCCAATTTATTTTGTACTGATTTTACTCAGTTAACAAGTTCATGTTATTTCTCTGGAGAGACTTATAGAGCTGTAGGCATGACTGGGTTTCTGTGCTGTAGTTTAATGCTAATAAATCCCTAAATGCACAGATCTAAGTTGAAAGGTAAAAAGATTGGTATATTTGAAACCAAAAAACAACCAAAAAAAGGCATAAGCAGTGAGAGGCTGTGCAGGCTGTAGGACCCAGCTCTGTCGCAGTGAACGTAACACCAACTGGGAGAGACATCTCCTGACTGGCTCCATGCAGGCTACCCTTGTCCAAGGCTGAGCCTAACATCAAAGAGAAAGGCGAAACCCTCAGCAGGCAGGAGAGGGAGGAGGCTGAGGGAGCAGTGAGCCAGGCGATGCTCAAGGTGTCAGTGCAAATGCTGACAGTCTGAGCAGGCTCAGCAACATGCTGAGGGGCTGCTCTGCTTGTGGACAGCTTCTCTTGGGTGGATGATGGTGAGCACAACACCTTCTAACCAGCTCCCTTACCTAAGGAGCATGTACCTTCATGCAGTGGGCTCCTTATCTCTTAGCTAGCAGAGAGGTCTTGCTGTGAGGGGGATGTGCCTTCTCTGAGGACTCCCCTGAGCATTCCTTGATCTCATGCCATGAAGAAACATCCCTTTGGCAGTGTCAGGGTCACACCATGGCCACCCTCCTGCACGGGGGCGCCTGATGGAGATGGGTATGCATGGGGAGTGCCTGTTACTTGGGAATGCAGCGTGGGATGCTGGAGCATGGTGCTGTGTTGCTGGTGCCTCTGGAGGAAGCTCTTATGTAGCATGTGAAACCTGGCGAGTCAAAGAGTAAGCTGTAGCCTTATGTAAGGGTGTAATTATAAGAGTTAGCTGTAGATAAGAGGGTGACTGAGATATGTTGACTTTTGTTATCGAATAACTGATGCTCTGCTAAAAGGAGTTGGTTTTGAATTTGTTGAATCAGCTGTGGTCATAAGCTGAGAGTGAAGGTTTTGACAGCTCCAACCCAATTTGGACCACTTGCAGTAGGTCTTGTTATCCAGGACCCAGTCCAGTAAACTGAGAGTTATGGAGTGTTATCTCTGTTGCCTAATGTCTGCATGTGATAGCTTTTGGTGATGTGAGACTCTAAAAAAAAAAAAATAAAATAAAAGATGGAAAGAAGTTCTGGTAGCTTTCTAAGAAATGCACTCATCTCTTTAAAGGAAGAAGCTCTCTTTGATATATGATATCCTTGAGTGTTAAATGTGAGTTCAACCTTGCAGCACAAAGGGCTGCAATATTTCTTAACCCAAAGGCATTTGGAGAGTTTTCAGTGAGGCCTGGCCTTTGTTTCTAAGTGTTTACATAATCTACACTGCCAGGAATATTGATAGCTACATGCAGTTTTACAAGGAGGTGTATTCAACATTCAATGTAATGCCAGCACTTGTGTAGGGGCCGTTACTTTTTCACAGCAGTGCTTTTTTACATTCACGGGTCTGACAAGTCCTTCATTCTATTTTGTCTTTCTGTTATTTCACAAGTATGCATGTGCTCACAGGCATGTAATAACAGGAGCTGTTTAGCCATATATTGCTACAATGCCTGTATCTCAGGATCTATCAGCCGGATTATCAGGTCTGCAAAGTGACAAATCTGGCACGTTGGCTGGGTGGTGGCATGGGTAATGGATTCCCTCAGTTCTGACAGCCTGAACATATGGAATGGTAGATGGCTTGTGAGGGGAATGCTTGGGTGCATTCATATTGTTCTCCACCTTCCTCTGGGTGCTTGCAAGGTACTGTAGTGCAAAATAAATTGCAAACATCACCACCAGAGTTGTCTCAGACCTGCCCTGTCCAGAGGTTTACTTTTGCAATTTCTATTCTTTTTGCAATTGCTATTCCTTAATATGTCAGACACCTCCGGCATTATCCTGCCTAAGTTGTTACATTTTCACTCTCTCTTCACTTGGAAAGGTTTTGGGACCATTCCAGGCTTTTCTGAAGTGGCTTTTTCCACTGTCAGGCAGGGTCTGGCACAGAGTCAGAACTGCTTCCTGATTCTCACCCTTCCCTTGCAGGCAGACAGATGACCTGCCTTAAGGGAGCAGTCTTTTTCGGAAGGTGAAATCTGGCACACAAATTAAATGCTGACCACAAACATTAGCTGCCTATGTACCTATGAACATACTAATTCCATGTTAGCACTCCTTGGTGCAGCATTCATTGATCGGTTAATTAGTATCTGTGCAGTGCTCTGAAGATGACAGGGATATGTACATTTCTGCTATCATTATAGATTAGCATATTGCACCTAGCAAGAAACATTACTGAAATAATTTATGCATACTCTGGTAAGAGAGGTGTGTGTTTATTAGGAGAGTTCAGTGAACATTAGGAGAGTTCAGAGCACAGAACACATCTGTTACAGTTCAGAAGAGGAAAAATTTGATAACTGAGTGGGAGTCTTATTGGAAACATCTTGCCCTGTGCTGAGGAGAAATGAAGATATAAATTTATCTGTCTTCCTCTGTTTGTGGGTTGTAATGTCAACTAACTTTTCCTTCTTCACTGTTTCTTCTCTGGAAGACTACTCTCTCATTTCTGTGAGTGCTTAAATGCCACCAGTTTTATCTTGCCTGTGTATCCATGGAAGAGGATAAAGGAAGGCACACTTTAAGCAGCTGGGTCCATCTTGGGCTGCTCAGGAAAGGAGCATGTACCTTACCAGTCTCTGCAAAACATGATCAAGGGGAACTTGATCCGCACTCCTTGGCATTCCCCAGGGCTGGGGAAATTCCACCTAGAGGTGTGAGTTTCCTGTTCCTCCTTCACCCTTGCTCTTCATGTTTCTGATAAATTCTGCCCACTCCATTTAGTCTTGACCATTAAAGTTGGCTTTTTTTTTTTTCTTTCCCCTGGTGCCATGCTCAACTTGGTCTGTGTTCATGCTTTGCATAACTAGATGTGAAAGAAAATGTGATCCGATAATACTAGCAGGCATGGTTTTGACTGTGGTATGTATATATTCATTAATTCAAGGAGAAGCTTTCTTGGTTTTTAAATAACACTCATTGCATAGACATAAAATTAAAAGACTAAGTCGTGTAAAATAAGAGCCTGTGTCTAGAAATCTCCATGGTGCTGACCCTAACAATGGTTCTTTTCATAGAGATATTGCACTTATATGGACCATTGCTGACTTCTGGGCTGCCCACATGATTGGGAAGGTTTGGGAGGGAAGGAATCAAGAGGGTGGCTGACCTATTAATTGCTTTTTTCAAAGCATTCTGTTCCAGCTGGGCTTTTAGTGTTTGCTGCAACTCTGGGCTGTTCACTTGGTCAGCTTCAGGGGAGTGATTCATACCTTAGCAGCCTCCAAAATCATTCCTCTCTCTTCATTAATCAAGGACTTAATCAGTTTACAGGTCTAAGTGGACTTTAAGCCCTAGATTTTTAAGTTCCATGGAAGTTTTCCACTCTTTAACGTATGGTAGCATCCAGATTCACTCAAGCTGATGGCACGATACTTTTCTTGGGAGATAATTTTCTGATTGATTTTACTGCAGGTAATGTTATCTATGGCCAACTAGTATGTGATGGGATCTCTTCACTCTTGCTCGGCAAAGAGATGAAGCCTCCCAGGGTGGTTACATTCCACAAACAGCTCTGAGTTGCTGGGAGTCCCTGTGGGGCCCAAAAAATGTCCTAACTTGGTTGTTTTTCAGAGAATGTTTTTCAGTCATTTTACATGGCTTTGATGGTAGAATAAAAGTGATGGAAAAAAAATACCTGAATCACTTCATGCTGGTCTTTTTCGTCATGTTATGATATTTGAAATGTACCAATTTGGTGGATTTTAGCTGTCAGGAAGAGAAATTTCCCATGGATGCTTTACAGTAGAGAATACTTGTACTTCACTTTGATGGAATTTTTAGGCAACAATAATAAATAGTCTTTGCATGTGAACTTGCATCAAGAGAAACAGAGATATTAATCCCTTAGAGGAAATCATAACTTTTTGCTTTCTAGATGAATTTCAGTTAATTTCATATGGTCTCAGATTTATTTTCATCTTCGTTTTGTAAGCTTTCTTTCTTTGTTGTATTCTTTGCTTTACACTGCTGTTCCTTTGCTTTCCCCAAAGTTCCATCTATGTTTTTCTCTTGTCTCTAGTGGGATACTCAGTGCTTCTCACTGTCTCAGCCTGCCTTGACTCTGTATCTTCTGTCTGGTTGCAGTTTGCTAGTGTGATGCTCCCTGCAATCTGCTAAGGCTTCCCCTAATTCATAGAATCATAGAATAGTTAGCATTGGAAAGGACCTTAAGACCATCTAGTTCCAACCTCCCTGCCATGGGCAGGGACACCTCGCTCTAAACCATATCACCCAAGGCCTCGTCCAACCTGACCTTGAACACTGCCAGGGATGAAGCATTCATAACCTCCCTGGGCAACCTATTCCAGTGCCTCACCACCCTAACAGGAAAGAATTTCCTCCTTATATCCAATCTAAACTTCCCCTGTTTAAGTTTTAACCCATTACCCCTTGTCCTATCACTACAGTAATAACACTTTTCTTGTAATTCTCTCTCCTCTGTATTTTCTTCCCCAGTCTGTCCTTTTCACTCTCTTAAAGGATTTTTTTTCCAGTTAATGATCTCCTGCAGAAGCCAGTTGGCTGTGGCTAAAGAAAAGAAGACTTTTCAGGCATTGCTTATCTCTGCCTTGATTTCCAGCAGTGCCCTATTCCAAATATGTTGTGTATTTATAGAGGTTACCTTTTTCTCCAGCAGTAATTTGGTAGCTGGGGGAAGAAGGAGCTCAGCAAGATGCAGGAGATCTTGTTTTCTCAGATTGTATACTTCATGAAAATATGTTATGCTTGTGTTCTCTTTCTCTATGAAAGCTGTACAGCAAGGGGAGAGGTGAGGGAATTGGACTTCAGTTCAGCTGTGTAGGAAAGCTAGTGGGTCAGTTGCTTGATGTTGAGCTTGTTGAGCTCATCATCATGTGTTGAGCCTGTGTTTTGTTTTTTCCTTAGTTATATGCTGGGCAGTGAGGTAATAATTCTCTGTCAGGCCAGAGCTCATGAACTGGGAAATGCTGCTTTCAAAATTTATAAATGATGAATACTTTCTGGAACAAGTGGAATTAGAATAGTGGGCTGGATTTTTATAGAAGTGGACTACATATAAAGGAAAAAGATTGTTTGCTTTTACCGTTCTCTTAAATTGTCACTTCTTGGCTTTTGTTAGTGTAATCATAAAAATGGATCTTTCTGAAATCATAAATGACAGCTCTAGATCATTGCAAGTTGGTAACATACAGGCATCTAATAACTGATTTCCTCTTATGAAATCTCCGGTCTTGTGGCACAGGTTTTCAGAAGCTTGGACTCAGAGATAGGCATATATCCTGGAAGGCATGCTAAGGCACATGAACAACAACCAGGTGCTTGATGACAGCCAGCATGGCTTCACTAAGGGGAAATCTTGCCTGACCAATTTGGTGGCCTTCAATGATGGGGCTACAGAACTGATGTACAGGGGTAGAGCAGTTGATGTCATCTACCTGGACTTGTGCAAAGCGTTCGACACTGTCCCACACAACACACTTGTCTCTAAATTGGAGAGACATCAATCTGATGAATGGACCACTTGGTGGATAAAGAACTGGCTGGATGGCCTCACGCAAAGAGTTGTGGTCAATGGCTCAATGTGCAACTGGAGACCAGTAACGAGTGGTGTCCCTCAGGGGTCGGTGTTGGGACCGGTCTTGTTCAACATCTTTGTCGCTGACACGGACAGTGGGATTGAGTGCGCCCTCAGCAAGTTTGCTGATGACACCAAGCTGTGTGGTTCGGTTGATACGCTGGAGGGAAGGAATGCCCTCCAGAGGGACCTTGACAGGCTTGTGAGGTGGGCTGATGCCAACCTCATGAAGTTTAACCATGCCAAGTGCAAAGTCCTACACCTGGGCCTGGGCAATCCCAGGCACAGCTACAAGTTGGTCAGAGAAGAGATTCAGAGCAGCCCTGCGGAGAAGGATTTGGGGGTGCTGGTCGATGAGAAAAAGAACATGAGCCAGCTTCAGTGTGCGCTTGCAGCCCAGAAAGCCAACCGTATCCTGGGCTGCATCGAAAGGAACATGGTTGAAGGAGGTGAACCTGCCCCTCTACTCTGCTCTTGTGAGAACTCACCTGGAGTATTGTGTGCATAGTTCTAGTGTCCTCAACATAAAAAGGACATGGATCTGTTAGAACAAGTCCAGAGGAGGGCCATGAGGATGATCAGGGGACTGGAGCACCTCCCGTATGAAGATAGGCTGAGAAAGTTGGGGCTCTTCAGCCTGGAGAAGAGAAGGCTGCTTGGAGACCTCACAGCAGCCTTCCAGTATCTGAAGGGGGGCTACAAGGATGCTGGAGAGGGACTCTTCATCACAGACTATAGTGATCGGACAAGGTGTAACGGGTTAAAACTTAAATGGGGGAAATTATATTGGATATAAGAAAGAAATTCTTTCCTGTAAGGGTGGTGAGGCACTCAATGGGTTGCCCAAGGAAGCTGTGAATGCTCCATCCCTGGCAGTTTTCAAGGCCAGGTTGGACAGAGCCTTGGGTGATATGGCTTAATGTGAGGTGTCCCTGCCCATGGCAGGGGGGTTGGAACTAGATGATCTTAAGGTCCGAATCACTTTTCAACCCTAACTATTCTGTGATTCTGTATTTTGTGTTTGCAAATGGTTAATGTGCCAACATGCTTCCCAGCTGTCAGTGGCTCTGAGGTATCACCTGTGGCTTTGGAAATCTCCCAGTCAGCCAACAGGTAAAAGATGCAGAGAGCCCTCAAAGTGTTGATATGCAAGATTTTGGTTAACCTCCAGGTGTACTGGCCTACATGCAGAGGGTTGTTGACTCAGCTTTTTTTCTAGTCTCATTCAAATGGACTAGTTTTATAAGTTCCTTTTTTCTGTTGCCAGTTCCTGATTCTCATTTCTCTAAAAGTTTCACTTTGGTTTTCAGAAGCAAACGAGGGCAATTAGCCTGATCTTAATTTGCAAATTACTTTTAAGTACAAATTAAGAACATTTGCCACTTAAATTGAATGTTCCTTCTTCTGCTTGAGCTTAAAGGTTAGTAACTTCTTAACTGGTATTCAAAGTTTTGCCGGCCCATTGCTGCTTATTGTTCATAAGGTTTTGTTTTTATTTTTTCCATGTGATACTTTTCCCTTCCATTTTCGTTTTACTCCATTTTAATTTTAAGTTTCGCTGCTGTGCTGAATTTCCTGCACTTTCATGGAGCTGAACTCCATGTCAGGGGGGTTGAAACTAGATGAGCTGAAGGTCCTTTCCAACCCTAAATATTCCACAATTCTCTGAAGTCAGCTTTCCCCAGTCACTGCCTCTCGAGGTAGTCCCATGTGCTCTGTCTGGGAAGACTTCACTGTGCTGCTCCAGAGCTGCTTTGCTCCATGAGAAACCAAGCATCATCCTGGCAGCACTGCTGCTCATGCAGAATGTGAGCTGGTAGCTCAGCACAGCATTGTGCCAAGCCACCTAGGCAGGTGAAGTCAATTTGAGGTAGCTTAAGTGCCTCCCAATGGCTTTGGGCAATGCACAGAACCAGCCTGGGTAATCACTTGTGGGAAGGTAATTTTGGTTCCCCCATTGCTGGTGCATTTTTCCTTGTGTGAACTGTGTTTCTTGTGGTTTCTGTTTTCATTCATAGCTGCAAGCTGTTCTTTGAGATAGAAGGGCTGATACGGGAACAACTCAAAGGAGGTGGCTAGATGTTTAAACTCTTTGTGTTGTGTTACGTTGTGGTACAATCCCACATGGTAGAGTTACAGATGAAATGAAGTGCATGATCCCTTGTGTTGCAATAGCTCCTTTCATGTTGTCCCTATTTCTTCTCTGTGGGATTTGGAGACAAGCTGAGTATAGCTTCCTAGGGCTGGAGTAGACACTAAGAGTTATCTAATAATGGGGCCCTGCATTATGGTGGACAAAATCCTTTCTTTTTAAGTAATAACACTTGTTATACAGGTTTGTTTTTCTTTAATGTTCAATACCATTTACTCTTCTCTAGTGCAAACATCCATGAAGAAAGACATTGTCAACATGCAGAAAAATCTCAGTTTATGGGCAGCATAATGTAAGGCTTGGGCTTTACTTTGGTTAGAAAACCGAACAGCCAGTTGGTTTGGAGTCAACTAAAGCTCATCCTCCTCCCTCCTCCTCTCCTCCCCTTTTCTTTCTAGGTGTTGATTGTTATTTTCAAATTTCTTTGGCTTTGAAAAAGAAAAGAAGAGCAAAATAATTTTTTTTTAAATCATGCATTCTAAAAATATAGAGTATATTTGGATAAAAGATGGGTTCGTAGTAGAATTGTGACTCTGGTGGCTTAAGGAAATGCTGCCTTGACCATTAAACTAACAAGAGCTAATCTTCAGTAGCCTAGCATCATGCACAGGGGGGATGAGAACAGAAAAGGTTATGCCTTGGGGGGGGTGGGGGTGGGGGGGTGTCAGTGATACTGAAGAAGACCAGAACCTGATGCCTGGACCTAAAGCTAGGCTTTGTAGGCAGCTCATGCAGAAGCTGCTGATGGCAACACCTCTGTAGGAAGCTTGTCATGGAGATAGATAGCTCAGGTGAACCCTCCTCACTTCTAAGTGGTTTTGTTCCTGTTGAATGAAGCAAAACAAAAGCATAGAGTTCTTTAAGGAACTGGATGTACAGTCTCTGAAAGTGTCAGTCTGGGGGGGATGTCTGTGTGATGTGGCGAAGGTATGGGTGTTCAGTGGTACAACCCTGGCCACCAGTGGAGCAGGAGCTGTGTTCCTGGGGCTTACCTAGCCCAGGCTCAGCCTGTGCTCACTCTTGGAACCCATTTTTGGGATCTCTTAGCAGGCAGTGCTCACCACTGGTGGCTTAATCACTGCTTTGCCATGGCCAGCTCTGTTGCCTTTCTCTGAGAGGCCTCTGGCTACGGTTTAGCTGTCGGAGTAGGCTGGCATGGCAGGCAGTGTGGAGCTGGCTTCTCCACGTCAGCCTGGGGAGGGTTTTACTTTTAATGAAAAACTTGAGGCCTCTTTGTCCTCGTGACTCTTTGGGAAAGTGAATTCTGACAAATGTGGGGTAAATCATCCCCCAGCATGCCAGCTCAGTGACATTCCTTGCTGCATTGGTAGCAAATGCCTCTTCTCTCTTTCCCTTACATATGTGTGTTGAGAATGCAGGTGTACCCTGTGATATGGCCTTTAGTAGAGGTAACTTTTATGGTATAAGCCTGTCAAATTTCATTTAAGGATATTATAGGTAATAGCTCCATGTGTGAGTGTCACTTTTCACAGGAATATGAATGGCTTAGACTCCTTCATGACACAGAGTGAAGCCAGTGATTTTAATAAAATACTTTCAGAAAAAAAAAGGAACTGTATTCTTTCTTATCTCATTAGTAAGGGAAGGAGTAAGATATAGCCTTGTGTTCTCAGATCCTTTGTACACACAAATTAGAAACAATCCATGGAGATTTAATTCTCTGGTTTTACTGGAAGTGCAGGATACTTTTCAGCAATGTCATGTTCTCACTTTCTGAAGTCAAATTCACAGTACAAGTTCAACATGTCTATTAGGTATGTCTGTCTTTTAAGTACTTTTTTTGTAGATTAAAGTTCTAAGATAGTCTTTATTGTTTGGTATATCATAGCTCTTCAAACTACAGTCTAACCATATGGTGGGATAGCATCTGTATTCTGCTCAATCAGTGTGTTATTTTTGGTACAAAGTGTAACACCTCAAGCTCATTTTTAAAATTCCAGGCTTTGTGTCTTTTGGTGTGGGTTTGAGTTGTTTGTGTTTTTTTTGTTTTGTTTTTTTTTTTTTTGTTTATTTTTTGGGGGGGTGTTTCTCTTTTTTCTGTTTTTTTTTCTTTTCATCCTTTTTTTTTTCTTCTTTTAAATATTATTATTCTCTGCCAGTTACACGCTTTTGTTTTTTCCAGTTAGAGTGCTCACTGAGAAAGAGGGTTAATAGAGGCATGCACTGCTGACCACAGGAGATGGATGGATTTTTGAAAGCAAGTGAAAATGCCTAAAATACTTTAGCTTTTTTCTGATTTCCTGGTCTCTCTAGTCCCGAAAGAGAAGGAAAAGAATGAAACTAAAACCAGCCTTACATAGAGCTCTTGTGCAGTGGTGATGGGGTTTGTGTTTTGTCTTTTCCAGTAGTGATAAAAAATGAGTTATAAGATACAGAAAGAATGAGATTTGTGGCTTTATCACAAGTAAAAACATTGATGAACTTTACGTATAAAATGGGGAGAAAAGCAGTGAGCTAAAAATTGGGGAAGTTTGCTGCACTGTTAGAAGCTGTTACAATCTTCCTGCTTTCTGTGTCACATAGTGAGCATGTACTATATTGCATGCTTAGTTTCTTTTGAATATAAAAGGTCATGTTATTAACTCTATCTGTTTCAAAGGCCACAATGGTAGTGTGTTTATGTTTTCCTATAGTATGTAAGGTCCTGCAATGTGTAGTCTTCTCTTTGTACAGCATTGCACAGTTTGGTAATACATATTTATTCCTCTGAAATTCCATGTAACTTTGTGAAGCTTTGACAGGACAGGCTGAAGGGTGTATTGATATGAGAGATCTGCAGGAAGAGATCTGATCTGACAGTCATCTGCCTGTTTAAAGTTTGATCTTTTGCTCCAATCTGACACAAATGTGTATAATCCAATTCTAACCCGTCGAGACTGTGACTGCATAGAGAGATATGTTGATTTAACTAACATAATGGCTGAGGGGAGAGGTGAGGAAAATCTTTCTTATGACTTCCTCTTGCTTTTTCTTGCCAGTGGACTGCTGTGCCTCCAGAGGCATGTTCAGGAGCAGACGGGACAGAGGGTTCCTGGGGTCTGTGAATCATAGAATCATAGAATAATTAGGGTTGGAAAGGACCTTAAGATCATCAAGTTCCAACCCCCTGCCATGGGCAGGGACACCTTGCTTTAAACCGTATCACCCAAGGCCTCATCCAACCTGGCCTTGAGCACTGCCGGGGATGGAGCATTCACAACCTCCCTGGGCAACTTATTCCAGTGCCTCACCACCCTAACAGGAAAGAATTTCTTCCTTATATCCAATCTAAACTTCCCCTGTTTAAGTTTTAACCCATTACCCCTTGTCCTGCCACTACAGTCCCTAATGAAGAGTCCACCCCCAGCATCCCTATATGACCCCTTCAGATAGGTGGGGATTTCCCAGCTGCTGGGGAATCATTTGGCTGGGGGTGCATCAGTTGGCTGGGATTTGCAGGATGCTGAGGCTGCTTGGGCAGGTTTGGGTGTTCACCTGGCTGCAGTTGTTCTGTTTGAGCTGGCATTGGCAGGCTTGGTTCGTGCTGTGCTGCTGAAGAAACTGGAACAGCCTGGGAAATTGCATCAGCTGGTGCTGGAGTGCCACCAGGAGTGTGTTGGGGTGGTGGTAGGCTCTGCATTTGTGGATGTTACTGGACTGATGGCAATGCTGGTTGGTGATGTAGCCAGCTCCCATTGAAGCACAGCCATAGGATAGATGCACAGATGGAGAAAGGCACCCATGTTATTCTCACTGTTGTTTTTACCAGGTATTCTGTGGTGGCACATAAAGTCTCTCACTCTATGAGAGTGAGAGGATGTCCCTTGTTACACTGTCTAGACCATACAATAGAAGCTGTTGGACCAGAGTTTGTCTTTTCTGTCATTTGATGGTCTACATATTTTCAAATCACAAGAGAACACTATTATATTCTCCAAAATAGGAAGCCTATTCTTTTATTATATACCCCCTTCTCCAAGTGAGAAGATAATTCAAAAGAAGTATAATGAAAGAAATGTGCTGCATACATGGGGTATTTGAGGGAAAAGTGTATATACCACTGTACCGTGCCATATGCAGAGTATTGCCTCCTATAGTCTTTCCTTGTGCTTGAACTCCAGCTATGGAACATGCAAGGAAGAGTTTCTATTGTTTTCTGCTAACTTATGTCCCCATGAGGGCAACTGGGTATTTTCATTTTCCAGGTGCCTTGATGCAGCACATTTAAGTGCTTGACATTTGGGTGTTCTTATAACAAATGTAAGCACCAGTGCAGGAGTAATATGCCCCTATATGCACACTCATAGGCAATCAATATCTACACCAGTGATGGAAATTTTGGGAACTGTGTATACAGAGAAAAGCAAAAGAAAATTGAAATGTGATATCTTGGGTCTTGTCAGGCTCTGGTACAGTTTCAAAGATGTTAATACCTTCCAAAGAAGGTATTTCTTCCTCCAAGGAAGTAAAGGAGACAGCAGTAATTCCCAGGTACGGCAGCTTAACATGCTTCGTTGCCCAAGAGCAGACGGCAAAGCAAAGCACTGTGTTGGTGTCATGATTTAAACAAAATCAGCCATAAATCATGCAGTCACTCTCTCACTCCCCCCATTTTGCCCTCCCCCTGCTCCTGGAGGGATGGGAAGGAGAATCAGAAGAATGCAACTCCCACGGGTTGAGATAAGAGCAGTCCAGTAACTCAGGTATAACACAAATCACTACTGCTACCACCAATAATAATAATGATAAAGGAAATAACAAGGGAAGAGAATACAACACCTCACCACCTGCCAACCGATAACTCGCTCCCCCAGCCCAGCCAAGCACCGATCAATACCTCATCCAACCCTGCAGTGAACTAGCCCTTCTGGGTAATTCCCAGTTACATCCTGGGCATGACATGCTGTGGTATGGAATACCTCTTTGGTCAGATTGGGTCAGGTGTCCTGTCTCTGCTTCCTCCCGGCTTCCCCTCCTCCCTGGCAGAGCATGAGGCTCACAAAGTCCTTGGCCAGACCAAACATTTGTGCAGTAACTAAAAACATTGGTGTTATCAGCACCGTTCCCAGGCCGAAAGTCAAAAACACAGCGCTGCATCAGCTACCAAGAAGGAGAAAAAATGACTGCTACTGCTGAACCCAGGACAGTTGGCTTTGATCAAGCACTGCATTGATCATGCTATTACACTCTGAGTCGGTTGTAATGCCGATGATGGAATAATTTTCTAGGGCAGGTTTTCAATATCATTTGAGTGCTGAACAGAATGCAGCAACACAAGAAGACAGGACAACGAACATGCAAAAACCACTCAAACTTTATGTGGAAAAGCATACAATTCTCAAAGCATACAAATTTCAATTCATTTATGGCAAATCAAATATACAGATCTTAAAACCAAAGGGGCTGCTAGAATGTCAGGTGAGCCGAGAGTCTGGAAGCCCTGAAGTTCCCTCTCTAGGGGTGCCTACATGGATACACTGACCCAAAGTCACAATTTTTGGGAAGTCCTGAATTTGCTATATGAAACTAAGGCAGATGGGAGCATTCTGGTAAATACTTTTTTTTTTTTTTCCCCATCCTTTTCCCCAATCCAGAACCTCCTGCTGTAACACATTTTGAAAACTTTGTTGTGGACCTGATGTGAGCTGAAACTAAATTTAAAAACCATTACCACTTCATGAGAATGAAAACCTCTGTGTTTCCAATTCTCTTCAAACTTCACTGTTGCAGTCAACAAGGTTAAAGCTTAAAGCCATCTGGTCTTAAAGGAATGGGAAATATTTTTGTATTAGCTAAATGACTAAAGCAGAAAAAAAAAGGCAGTTATCATAGTTTCCAAAACTGTAATTCTCTTTTCCTAATGTAATGTTCAAGTTTTCTTTTACACAGATAACCTTTTTCCAAATATTCAACATATCTGAACTTTCTGAATAAGTACAGGCAAAAAGTGCTCACTAAAACTGGACAAGGTGTTTTGTGGGTGTTTTGGGTTTTGTTTGTTTGTTTGTTTTGGTTTTCGGTTTGGTTTGGTTTGGTTTTTTTTTCCCTTCATTTAAAGGGTATCATGGGCTCTGTGACTGTGGAGTTGCCTGAATACAAATGCATGAACATTGCCCATTCTTGGGCAAATTCTTTTGGCATACAATACAGCAATCCCAGAATTTAATTTGCTACATGAAGTTCCATGTTCAGCACAACTTCCTGTACTGATAAACTAGGACTGCCACTTGAAGGTAATCCTTATAGTTGATGCAGCTTCATCTTCTGAACTTGCTTTGAAATTAATCTTTGTCTGAAGACCCAGTGGGTCAGGTTCACTTTGCAGCACCTTTTTTTACATTGTTGGAAGGTGGTTGACACTGGTGTAACTCAGTAATCAATCACTTTCTTCCTGTTACAGCGTATTTTTAAGTGAAAGAGTGTGTCGGAAGGATGAAAATATTTTACCTCCTAGGTGAAGTTGATAAAAACCGGGATGTGATGGATGAGGGGTAACTAGAAAAGGAAACTGTAAGATGTATTTTGTTTACCTTGGTGTTATGAAATAAAATTATGCTGAAGTAACTTAGCACTTGGCCTGGATCTTGCTGACAGTTGTTGGGTTCCTGTAATGAATAGAGTGGTGACAGATTTTTCTCACTGAGTTATTAGTAAACCATTATGGGTAGGATTTTTTGAGCATGAGCTTTCTCATCTACTAGTTAAACATATAAGGCAATTGTCTCGTACCTCACTAGTCAATAAAAAGAGCAAGCGCTTCTTTAGATTGGGGATGCCAGGATGGGTGAGATGAGTTGCTAAAAAGGTCAACTTCAATCATACATATTCAAGAGAATAATTGCATGCAACAGATAATGAAAGCTCTTAAACTAACCATGTACTTAAATGTTTTTCTGACTAGGAGATTTGCCTTCAATCTGAAATTGTTAGTAGCTTAATTTTGCATGAAGCATTAGCAGTCAAAACAGTGTTGCTATCTCTACTCCATAGCTATTGAAAAATTAATAAGATTAGGGGAGTTTGGAAAAGAAATCCTGCGTTTTGGCCTGGAGTGGCTGCCAACTCTAGCACATTGTGCGGTGGCACACCAAATAGTATTCCAGGACTCAAGAGGGTGAGATTTTCTCTACAGTTCTAATCTTTTTCTTTTGTTACTCATGAATGCAGTATGATCTTCTCAAAGCAGTAATGGCATAGACCTGTCAAATGCCTGTGTTAACTGACACTGTGATGGGTGTCTCTTTATTAACACTTCCCTACTCATGCTGGGTGTGTCTGTGCAGCATTGCGCTGTTGCTTTTCTGTGGCTGCCCAACCTCTGGCTCAGCCAGCCACATGGGCTTGATGCTGTAGTGAACCATGGAGTGTTTAGGTGGGCCCTTGCTCTAAAGGGGTCCCTCCCTGCTGGAGGACACCTCTCAGGATCAAGGCTCCTTCACCAGACCCAGTGGCACTGTCTCATGATCAAAGGCATTTCTAAAAGGTCCACTAAAATTAATCCTAATCAGAATCTTTAGCCTACAGATCAGCTAAATCTTCATTACTTCCTTTGGAATTTCACATTATAGTTTTGTTATATGTTATGGTTGATGTTGCATTGTGAAGTAAGAAGATTATTCGCTGTGAAGCTTAACAAAACAAAGAACTGAATTGCCATTGTGGTCATGCCATGAATTTAATAGTCACTGATATAGCAAATGTTCCACACAGGGAGGCAACTGTTAAAGATCCAGCCCTCCATCTTTCTCAAATTTTGCTCTCTGTAAGAGGAAGTAAAGCAAATACTGCTTTGCCTATCTTTATATCAGAAGAAACAAACAAACAAACAAAAAACACCAAAAACCAACAAAGCTCATACATTAGCATCTGAAACTGAATTAAAATAAACAATCCATAGATATCAAGGACCAATCTTATGCTGTCTGTTTGAGAAGTTGAATTATTCTGAAGTATTTGGTGGGAACAGAAAATTGGTGATAAAATTCCTTTGGATTTTGGAATTTATCTTGAGACAGAGTGCAAATGTTTGAACATTTTTTTGGTTTTGGTCTCCATTGTTTCTGCAGTCTCTGAGGGCAGTTCCCTTTAACTTTTGAAGCCCAGTTCATGAGTACCAAGAGCAAAAGGACTAAATGTCATTTAAAAGTAATGTAGCAATACTTGCCAACAGCGCAGCTTAGCAGATTTTGAGAGAGGAATGTGGGAGCAGTCATGGCCTTAAAAAAACAATAGGTTTTAGCAACTTTAGAATCCGCAAAAATATTTGAGCTGTACATGATCCCTTCTTGTTATGTTGAGTTTTTGCTCTCATGATTTTTTAGACTTTTTTTTTTTTTTTTTTTTTTTTTTTGAGAAACCTCACAGGAGATGTTCAAGGAAAAAAAAAATATGATTAAATATTTGCTTAAGAGCTGCCTTGAAGACCACTCCCTTGCCATAGTTATACTTTTCTTTTCTGCTTTTCCTGGCCGTTTTATCTATCTTAATGTAATTTTGTTCACAGATTATAGAATTTTGTGCTGAATTTATAATTCACATATTGTTTTTTGTTATAATGGTGCAATGTGTTTTTCTCTCTAAAAGTATTATCTGAAGTGACTTCTCTGCAAAAGTGTGTGTCAAAGTTAAGGAGGTCATGCTTTCAAGGTGCTGTCATAAGCAGAGCTAAAAATATGGGAGGAGTTTATTTCCATTGCAAGAACCTGTCCTATTCTCGTTGCATTAAGAAATAATAAGTTTTCAGTGAAAATATTTCTCAGATTCAGAATTCAGTATTGGAGGAGAAGAATTAGTATTTATATCCACTCAGTTTTAAGCAATCATGGCATCCTCACCTGTGCCTTAAACAGAGAATGAACACCAGCTCTCCATTCAGCGAACATTCTTGCTTTCCCCAGTGAAGAGAAGGAGCAGCGTGGACTGGTAAATTCCTGCATTTGGATCACGTTCTTGAAAAGCTTTTCATTTCCCAGCACTTAATGACTTTATGCCTTTAAAAATAAGGTCCTGAGGTCTTCCATTATTTGGATCATCACAGCTGGGAGTTGAGGAAAAGTAAGGTATTTTGCTTTTCCTACAAGAAGCCTATTTAGGTCATGTCCTGTGCTAATAGTACTATGTCAGGTTATGAAAACAAGCTTCACTTTGATAATTTTTGCGAATCATTTCAGAAAACAAAAATGCATTATTAAATTTTCAGTTTTCATGTATAAAGCTCTTGGCATCTGAGGCATTTAGGTATGTAGTCAGCCAGACATGGTGTTTCTGCTGTCCTGGTGTTAAGTTTCAGGAGAAGAGAAACCAGGATTTTCATGATGATAGAAGATAGGCTAATGCACTAATCTTTAAGCAATGTCTTCGATTTTATTACCCTTATTAACGTCTCAGTAAGGAAGAACATTGCAGAAATGCTAAGAAAGGCATAATAGGTTTCAGTTGGTTTTTTGTACCATGAAAAATTCAATATTAATGTAAAGCAACCAAAATATTTTCTGTTATTTACAATTTCCATGTACTGTGAGCAATTAGAAGTTGGTGTTAATGTAGGAGATCAAGATGGCATTAAGATTAATGGAGCATTAATTATTTAATTAAGATTAATTAAGTAGGAGAAGAGATGAATAGTAATTTGGTTGGATAGTGATTAGCTGAGGTAAAATCACAGAGTGAAAAATGCTCATTATCTCTCAGGGAAATGACAAGTACCTTTTTTTTTTTTTTTTTTTTTTTTTTTTGCTGGTGCAACTGAACTCTAAAGAAAATCCTTATGCAGCCTGAACTTCCTGTTCTGCTCCATTTACACAGAGTGTTTTAAACACTGCTGATCCCCTTTTTCTTGCTTGTGGAAATAAGTGAGAATATTCCTTCTGCTGTTGCTTCTTAAGGATTAACCACTTACTATCCTGCCAAAGAGTGGGGGGAGTGTTTTCATTTGGAAAAGTCATTTTGTCTGGGATAAAGGAAAGATTAAACAGGCAGTAACAGCTCTTTTGTATGCTTCTCAAAGTAGGAAAAGATCATAGGTCTGCTTATTCCCTTTGCCTTTCAAAAATTGAGGAAAATGACAAACCATTCTCATGTCTCAGAAGAACTAGAGAAGGTGGCTCAGGAGTAGTTGCACTCTCTTCTTAGGAGCTGGGAAACCGTAGCCATCAGGGACCCACTGTGTCAGAACAAGTCTTTCTTTGCTGTTGTTGCCTGGTGTCAGAAAAAGTGTGCAGGTGTGAAAATGTAAAACAATAGAATATACTAAGCTGAAAAATCTGGTTAAAAATGTGCAATGAGGAAAGCTCTGGTTCTATGCTCTTGCAGAGCTAAGGACTGCCAGCAGCCAAATTTGAGAGATTTACTGATTTGGCTGTCATCGAACAGCAAATGTCATCTTGTGCGTAACTGCTTGGACATAAAGTCCCACTAACTGTGGTGTGGGTTGGCGAGAGGTGAAAGAAGTACTTACCACTGTCTGTAAATAATACCGATAGCTTCATCCTTCTGTGTTAACTGGAGTGTACAACTTCCTAAGTGATTTTAGAGAGGCAATCCTACTGTCTGCTTTATAAGACAACAATATCGAATGGTAAAAAAAAAAAAAAAGGTATAAATCAGCTTTGTAGAAACAGACTTGCCTGACTTGGGATACATTGCATCTTCTGTCATTTGGCCTTAATTTAGGTGCTTAGGTGAGGTTTGGCACCAGTTTTAAGAGTAGCGTGACCGTATCAGTAGGACTGAGAGTATCTTGCAAAGGCTTGCCTAACAGAGCTGAATGTGAATTAATGGTATAGCACTGATATTAATGATAAATATTAGTTATTTTTTGTTATTAGCTAAAATTTTGCAACTACATAGTTTGCACACAAGTTCACTCTTATAGAAATCTTCACATAGGTTGGGCAGGAAAAGTAAAACACAAAATGTAACAGTATCTTTTTTGTGCAATTTTGAAGAATTCACCTGACCAGTCACACATTCATTTTTCATTTGCATTCCCAAGGTCAGGCAGCAGGCAGCACGGGTCTAGCACAACCATGGTAAAATTAAAACCAAAGAGATGCTTCTTGGTCTTCCCTTGCTTCACTCTTGACAGTACAGCTGCATGTCTTCTCTCACTTAGGACATATTGTAGAGCAGGAGTAACTTTTGTAGAGTTTCATAAATGCCATTACTGCAGGTATATCTGCTTTTCTATCTCCTGCTCTGCTGTCTTTGTCCACACAGAGAGATTGAACCATATCAGAGAGCATCCTCTGGTGCTGAGTTTCAGTCATCAGTGCTGTTGGGTTATCACCAATGTCTCTGATGCAGTTTAGGTCCAGACCGACTTTCTTAATCAGTTCCTGAGTATAGCATTCATACAGGCCAGGGATTATTCATGGCAGACCATTTGGACATGGCCACTCTGCAAAGGGAGACAGTCTAATAGTGTGGATTAAGGCTGTTCCCTGCCAGCTGGGTTGCTGCCAGGGCATGAGCCCAGGCACGTGTACTTTGTGAATATAAATTTCAGCCTCTGGTTATGGGCTTGAGGTTTTCCCCATCCTGAACTGAAATCACACTACTGCTTAGCTCTTGCCCTGAGCAAGAGAACCTTTTGGTCAACTGCTCCTACCAGCAGTGATAAGACACAGTACTGGGAACATCATGGGACTGCTGAAGCTTAGCAGATGGCTGAGCTAAGGTAGCTAACCATACATGTGCTCTTTCACTGGCAAATGCTTTCTACATATAGTCATTTAAACTTCCCTCACATTCAGAAGCTAGCACATGGAGTCTTTTGTTACCTGCAAGTTAACAGTGCTAACATAGTAACTACACTGCTGTTGATGTGCTGTCACTTGTTCAGCTTCATAAGCTTGATCGCATACATGCTCCTTGATTCTGGAGACGCATGTCTTTTCCGTTTGTGTGCTTAGCTGATGGGGCTGCAGCTGTACCACCAGACCATGGTCACATCTTGGCTTCCTTCCAAGGGTGCTGGGGCATGCTTTGGCTGCCCACCTGCCCCGTCCCTGCAAAGCAAGCAAGGAGGGTGGATCAGGTAGAACCTTTGTAAGACCTGCAGCTTCTCCATCAGCATTGTGGATGCTGTGGTGTGTTCCATTAAGTGTAGGAATAGCCCTGAGGGTCACACACTTTCTGATAGATATTTATAAAAATAAGCATCTGTCATTGACGTACATGAAGCTGTGCTTGCTCTTCAGTAAGGATTGGCTCCTGCTTCAGGGACAGTGAGATCTGTTTCTACCAGCTCTCTCACACCTTCCTAAAGATCTTCAGAATGTAGTGCTGTACAAACAGGAGCAGTCGGGAATATTCACTATGGCAGGAGCAAGACGAGGTTAGCTCTTAACCTACTTGGGAAACACTCCACCTTGTAAAAGACACTGTGATTATGTGGCGCTCTTTATACTCAGGCTGGGTTGGTACCTTTATATGAAAACTTGTTAAGTAGGTAACAAATTAACACAGGTAACAACTTGTTACAATGTGTTACAAGTTTCGGAAGGTTGTTTTGTTTTGTTTCAGTTGTGTTTGCTAATGCATTAGCAGGGCACCGGAGGGAGTTTGCAGGCTGCTCAAGCTCACCCCCGGGTATAGGGTAACGGCCTGAGTGGGAAATGAGGGGCACAGGAGAAGGTTGCAAGGTCTTCATCCTAGTCATAGCCTTTTTACCCTGCTTCTCAGCCTGTAACAATTGGATATTCTCATTCTATTAACATTATTTCAATAATGAACTGCTCTAAACGCATAGTATCTTTCTCTTAAACTGGCTTTGCATTGCCGATATGAATATGTGTGCAAACACACACACACATCTTTCAAATTTTGTTAATACCCTCACAGCTTCTGCAGAACCCCAGCTGTATGTGTGTGCAACACTGGTTTCCTCTGCATTGTTTTACTGGGTAGGCAGAGTCCAAGATTTAGAAAAGAGGTCTAGATCTGACACAGCATAAAAACCCACAGGATAGCTTAGATGAATGATTCTTGGCTTGTGGAGTTTGAAAATCTATGGTAGCTGTCATCAGAGCCAATAAATTCTCCATCCTTGGCTTTAGGTAGTAACGCTGTGCTATTGGCTAGGTAAATGCTCTCTGGAGCTTATTCTCTATCTAGAAGGTAGCGTCTATACAAAGGAAAGTGTGTGAGAAGGTGTGTAAGTTCACTGAAAGTGAAGGAGCAGATTCTGAATATGTCTCCATGAGGGCAAATGCCAAGTGATTTAGTATGCTTATTAATTCAAACTGGAATGACCCAATCTAGTGGTAAGGTCAGTGGGAAACAAATATTCAGTGTAATTTTTGACCTTCAAAATGTGGGTCCTACATTATGAAACAAGATGCTCGTTACCACATGGTTTTATCCTGATTAATAATGTGTTTTCTTCAACAGCAGTGTGCTACAAGCTGGTCTTTCAAGCATTTTGTTATAAAATACTTTCCTGTGTCTATTTCAAGCATAATTGTGCTGATTTTATGCCAGCAAAATGTGAAATTAAGCAGCTGTAGGTTTATAGATAGAAGACTATCAAAAGATTTTTGTGCATCTTGTGCCAATAAAGGCAAAGTTTTTTTAAAAATAGGTTTTCGTGGTTTGGTTTTTTGGTGGTTTTTTTTTTATTATTATTTAGGGGTGTGGTAGAGGTTGTTTGTTAGCTTATTTTTTTTGTTATTATTATTTCTATTTGGGGGTTGCAAAGGCAGTCTGTGGTGTTGTCTTGAACAGGTCTGTATGGCTGGCCCAGGGCTACATTATACAGCCAAACAGTTGTCTGGTGAGAGGCTGTGCTATTTGATGACAGACGTGTTTTGGAGCAGGACAAAGTCATCCCTCTGGGCTAAGTCTTACCTGGGATGCAGCCTGGGCAGCAGTTTTCTGGAGTTGCCTCAAGTAATTCAGCACAGGCAGGTTAAAAGGGAACACACAGCTTACAAAAGGTGAACATTTTTAAAATCATGCTGCATCTGAAATACCATATGTGCTCATAATACAAAGACGTATTAAGCAGAAGTTAAGTGACAGTCCTTTTCCTGCCTTATCCCTCTGATTCATTGTTATATTCTTTTGTGATATTAGTAAGTGTTTAGTTTCTCCTTTGCCTTTGTATTGTACAGCAGTTGTTTTCCTTTTGTACAAGCCCCGCAGGACTGAAGGGGCAGAAGGGTCAATAGTTACCACAAAGCAGTAGGACCAGAGAAAAGCACCTAATTAAAATAGGAAAACATGGTTAGAACTGGTGACAACTGGGCTGACTCTGCCATTACAACTCTCTGCTCAGCTCACTCCTGAGTCTCAAGGGTGGAGATGAGCATCTCTAATGGGAAGGACACTGGACTGAGCTGAAGGCTGAGGCTGCAGACCTACTCTGACAGCTCTCCTTCAGGAGAGGAGCTGTGTGTCTCTTGCAGGGACAGTGTGGTGGGATGGATGGTTAGCTCATTGCTAAGTTCAGTAACATTTATCATATAATAGTTCTTCTTACAAAAAGTGCAAGGCAAATTTAAATTGGTTGTGTGAGGTGATACAGTTGAAACAATTAGCTAGTCTGGAACATATTCCTGCTGTCTTCTCCAGTGAGATAAATGAGCTGGATCAGTGCCTCTTCCCTCTCCTTTCCTGTTCTTTCTGCCCCTCCTGCCCTCTCTCTCTTGCCTAGGTTTCTGAGAAAGTTTTTATATAGCTAATCTAAGGTTTTAGAAACTGTTTATCTTGCACGGTCTGAAATGCTTCTTATCCTCTTGCCCACGGTACAGTGAAAAAACAAGTAGGTGCATTTTATAAAGGCATCTTTATCAGGAGACATGATGAGTGACTCCTAGAATTACTTCTGTAACTACCAGACAAATTGAAAATAAATGAGAACTTGAGACATATGGTCACGCTCTAATAGTTGGCATCTTCATCTTTTATCTTAGATCTTAAGGCTTGGATATGAGAGTTTACTCTCTTATGCAACTATTTGTATAAAACAGCTAATATAAGCAGAACTTGTTGATTCTCATTGGGAGCAATGTTAGGAAACAATATAAGTCCTAGGAAACACTATAAAAATACCCCCAAACAAACCCCTGGGGCTTTCTAGGTTGGTAGAAAATCTTTATTGTTTTGAAACACTCTATTGGTCCTCACATATAGACATGTCAGACATCAGAAATTAATGTTTCAGTGTGCTTTTAAAGACCGTGTATTGTTTTATTGTGTGCTTTTTGCACATTCATAGAAGACTATATGGGAAGGAAAGAGTGAAATTAATTTCCAGTGAGAAGTGTTTCAGGATACTGGGCATTTTTCCACTGAACATCTCTGTGGAAATCTGGAAAAAGTGTTATTTCAGCCCTCTACAAGAAAATAGTGCTCTAACTGTACTTCTCTTTCCCACCATCAGTAAACTTGAGAAAATTCTTCTATAATTATTAACTAGTAGAAAAAAATGACCTTATTTTGGAAAGCATTTTAGGAGATTATTTGCTTTTAAACATAGTACTCTTGGAAATGTGAACCGTGAATGGTATTTGTACTGTTGTCTTCTGGTTTGCTTTCAGATAGAAGGCAGTTTCAGCCTTTTGGAAAAGACGGGGAGGAAGACAGCATTAACTATATCATTGCCGTCTGTGGATGATCTTTGCATTTGTCTTTTTCATGCTTCTCTGTGTAGTCTGCTGCAACCTGAATGGCTTCTGTATAGGAATAACAGAAGCCTCTAGCAGACTTGAAAGAGCCCTGGCTCTTTTCTTGTTCTGGGTTATGGGTTTTTGGGGGGGGGTTTGTTTTTGTTTTTTTTGTTTTTGTTTTTTTTTTTTAGAGAGAAGACAGTTAAAATCAGGGAAGTCTAAGGTCTTGTTAGTTTATATTGTTTCTAATATTCTGTTAGTTACATAATACCACAAAGCATCGCAATTCTAAGGTTCAACACATCACTGTTTATGATGAGTATGTTACTGCTGCTTCTGGCATTCTCCATACTGCAGGGGAAAAACCCAAAACAAAACATGATCCTACTTTCAGTGAAGTTATGCAAATCTGCCGCTCATTTCTGTGGGACTTCACATCCTCAGTAACTGAACTCATTGGGACGATATTCAGGGTGACTTTTTGTAGTGCTGAAAATTGTTCTTTTAGAGGTAGGTACCAAATTAGTTGAAAACCAGTAGTAGTATAATTAAAAAACGCACCCGACTGTTGCTTGTTTTGTAATAGCTCAGCCTGTGCCCAGTTCCTAAGGGAAAAGACTCTCGCAGCAGCTGAGGAATGCAGCCTGTGATCTCCTTCTTCCCAGGGATGCTCCACCCAGCCCCATCGCTATAAATGGCAATTGGACTTCGGGGAATTACAGCAGGCAAGGAGCTAAGCAAAGACAGGTTCATCTGCAGCTGACATTTTCACTGCTGGCCATGCAATTAGTAAAATGAAGAATAACCTTGAACATCACAAGGGCTGCAGCTTCATCTGCAGCAGTGTCTGGACTCTAAGGATGGGTTGGTACAGTGACGGTAGCTCTGTTTGAACGTGGTCAGTCACTTGTTTTAGAGGACTATGGGAGGGGCTGCGGCTGAATGAATGTTTGGCCTCAGGAAATTTGTGGCAAGCTTGCCACAAAAGCCCATGTTTTATCAATCAGCTATGGAGATGGCCACTGCTAAGCATGTTCATCATGTTTCTGTTGCCTTGCTAGCAAAGGTCACATCAGGGGAAACTTAAAGGTGCTCAGTAGGCCAAGCAAAATGGTATTTAGGGGAGGAATTCGACTCACCTCTTATGTATCTGTACTACAGCCACAGTATCGGCATCCACCTCTGAGCTGGCCACCTTACACTCCCTCCCTCCATGGGAGGAAGTGGGGAAAATGGCATTTCTGGGCTTTCATTCTTATCTCTGTAAACCAAATGAAATTAATTGTTTCCCTGAAAGTTCCTGTTTCTCGCCACTGGTTGGAAGTGCTTCTTCGAATGTCTAGATAGATGAAGATGCCTGTATTTTGGAAGCAGTCCCACTGTAGGTCTGGTCTACCCCACAGCTCATCTGTCAAAGAAACGCCCATAATTAGTCTGTACTTTTGTCATTATTGGCTTTAATTACTGTGTCAAATGGAAAGGGTAGAATTTCATAAATTCTAATGGATTCCTCAAGGACAAGCTAATTCATTGTGTAATGAATGATGTATGGGTAATAATAAAAAGAGTAATAACACCAGTAACATGCTCTTTCATTAATTCTGTGTGAGAAGTCAGAGGAAAAGCATGTTTAATGTTTATTCAGTGGAAGATTTGATTGGAGAAGTATAAGAAAAGTAGCCTTCTGTGGGATAATCAATATAAAGTTACACATTTAACAGATGATTCATTCTTTATTATTCCCTCAGCTTCCATTTGCATGCATTATGGGGTATTTGTATCCATCTTTTCCAAAACATCTCTTGTATGCAGTGTGTATAATTTATTCAGCCAGATTTATGTGTTTTGTCAGTTGTCAGTCCTGTAAGATACTAGATGCTTCTGTATGACCCAGTGCTGTATTAGGAGAAAATACTGCAAGGTAAATTTCCATTTGCATTGTGTGGGTAACTAGGGACTCAACTGCAGAGGTTCAGATGGGTTGAGAGCAGTCGGGATGGTGTTACCCTACGTACCTCCCACAAGCAGTAATGTGCCATCTCCATCTTGTCACAGTGCAGTTACTCCTGAAGAAGGAGCAGCTCAGGGAGCTGCCCATGGTTTTCATAATGCCAGGAACTTTAGCTGCATGCTTTCAAGGAAGGGCCACTCGGGTCCCAGGAAAAGCAGAGTGAGGAAAATTGCTTTAAGATAATGAGATAGAATTAAAAAGTGCATTTTATTTCTTTTCCTCACATTCTCACCTTTCAAAAGCACAGAGAGCACATCTGCAGGCTTCTGTCTGCAGTGTCTGGAGCTTTACATATTCCTTACATTAATACATGCACTGATATGCACCTATACTTTTCACATACCTCCTGGAGATAAAGCTGTAAAACAAATGCCACTAAGTCAACTTGTAACAATACTGTGAAATGTGAGGGTGGCAAATCCTTGTAAACTCAATGTCTTCTTTTAGAAATGTACCCAATTTTCAACTCAGCTCCTGGAAAGTCATTCTTGTAACAGGATATTTCTTCTCTTCCATTTTTTGAATGGGACGCAGCTGTTGAATTCTTCAGACCTTAGTAAAGGCTCTTAAAAGGGCTTTATTTATATCAGGGTGTTTTTGTGTCCTCTGGTTCTGAGCAAATAGCCACAATGTCAGCTAGTGGAAATTGTCGCACTGCAGCTCAGCTTATGAAGTTCTGCTGCTTTGCCAGGGTGTCTCCTCTGAAGAGCTGAGCCCTTACGTTAGAGCATATGTGTAATTATATTGAAGTGTGAGAGTGTAACTTCCAGGGAAGTTTAGCACATGGTAGACACACCTCTTCAGTGCAGGAGGTCTGGACAACAAAGAGCACATCTAAGGTGATCAACTAGAATTCATCCACAGTGTGTTAAAAGCAAGTTGCAATGATACTTAAGTGTATAATCCCTCTTATTTCAAAATAAAAGCTTATGGCATGAGTTTCCCTTGAATATACTCTGTAATTATGAATTACCTGTATCAAATAATCTCCTCTGAGTCATTAAAGGGCATAATGCAGATAAGAACTCCTGTAAACCTCAAAATTAGCTTTCTAGACCTCTGTGTTACCAGAAAGCTTTGCCAGTAAGCTGAAATGCTGTGATATTTTGATATTATTAGAGTTTGATAGAAGTTCAAAAGCAATATGCTGTGTTGCTATGTGTCTGTGAGATGGGGAGCTTTTTGCAGGGCAATAGTGTGAGACAGAGCAGCAAATGTAACCTGGCAAGCAGTTGTTGATTTTACAAGGATATTGCAGTGAAAGCTCTAACTTCCTGCGTCTGCATGCCTTTTTTTAGTAAGAGCTTCATACTAGCTCTTAAAACCCACACTTTTGTTTCCTTCTTTTTTTCACTAAGCATTTCCTCAATTGATACTGAAAAGTAAAATTCAAAGAGGTTTATGTGAATCTTTCATCTGACTAATACATATTTTAATAAAAGTATTAATAATGTTGATAAAAGGATGTGGGCAGCTGCTATGGCCACTTAACACAGATTAAAATAATTGGATTGGGCATGTCTGGTAGATTGCCATTAAAAATTTTGAATAGGAGCAGAGAGCATTTGGCAGCCGCCAGCAAAAGCGTGTAGGTGAGAAGAGAGGGGAAGGGAAGAAATAGAAGAAGGGGGTAAGAAGAGGACGTTGGAAAGCTTTCATGCTGTTCATTCACCTAAAAATGGGTTTTCAGACTGCCTCTGAATTTATGTTTGCCTTTCATTTGGAGACTGTGGATGGAGATGTTTCTTTTCAAATGCTTTGGGAGCTGGGCCTGTGGTCTTTAAGCTTTGAGTTTCAGAAACAGGACTTGGAGCCTTGGTTGTGCATGTGGGGAGCTCCTGCCCATGCTGCTCCCTCTGAGGGGTGGATGAGGTCCTTGTTGCACCCTTTTCTCACTGAATTCTTTCATATCTCATGCATCATTTTCCAAAGCATCACTTGAATCTGTAGTTCTGTGTATCCTCTCCTTTCTGCTGGTGGGAAATCTAAATGTGCCCAAAGATGGGAGTTTGTCCTTGTGATTCAGTGACTGGCGAGATGTGGGCTGTACCTAATGCTGCGTGTCGCATGTAGATTTTAGAACTTCCCTAAAGGGAAAATCTGATATACAGTTTTTATAAAAGCAACACTGTTAAGTGGGGGGTTTGGGACTCAGAACATGCTTGACTGCTTTTGAAAGACTGAGAAAAAATAAAGCATACTCTTCTTCTGTTGTTCAGAGATTGCAGCAGCAGCACAAGCATGTCTGCGCAGACCTGGCTTTGGTTCCTCCAGGACTGCCTTTCAACTTTCCATTATTTGCCAAAATCTCTGCAATTCCTTCCCAGGTTTTCCTTTTCTAGAAACAGGGATCATGATGTATGTTCTCTCTTAATCTCTCTCACTGCATGTGCTTTTATTAGAGCCTAACATAACTTTTTAGAGTACTTACGTCATCTCTTTTAGAGTCATCAGTTTCTGCTAATAGGTAGCACTTCAGATCATGAGATGAAAAGTGCAAGTTAAATATATTTAGCTGGCTTTTATTTGCCTTCTGCTTTTTAGACTTTATGAGGCACAGGCAGACAGTCTCTGGAGCAGATGGGGTGTTCTGTGATTACTGGACCAGACAGCTCAGATATTATTAAAGTGCTTTTTTTGCATATACAAGTTGATACAGCTTCTTTGTTTTCATGGTTCACATCAAGCATAAATCTGATAGAAGCTGTTGTGCTTCTATCATTTTCGTGTGAACTGTATCACCTGAGCTTAATGCATATAACCTTGCATGATTCTGGACATCCAGTTTCTCTGTTGGGATCCCCAGTATAGTTCAAAAGGAATTCAGGAAAGGCTAAAGTAGTCATCAGTTTTCTGTTACTTTTCTTGGAAACACAAAAATTGAATGTGATTTTATTCAAAATAGCTCTGTTGTGTCTCCTGGAAGCTATTCTGCAGGGGTTTTGTATATCCCAGGTTCTTTTTAATGAGCTGTAAGGGACTTCCATGGTGCAGTGCCATCCATGAAGGTGAAGGAAGGAATCTGTCACAGGAGCTCCTGCTCATGATGGGAAAGGTAGCCAAGCACACAAGGTGCTTGAATTACAGCTCCCATGAGGCAAACCAGAGTGATTTGGGCTGAAAACATCTTTTCTAGCTGCAAACTTCTTTGAACTTTTTTACCAAGCCATCTTCTTTATTAATTTTTTTCAGAGAAAGCCTGTCTTTCATGAATACTTTTAAAGACAAAACTCTGATTTTATTTTTTTTTCTTTCCCACAAATCAAAGCAAAACAAAAATTTGATATTTTAGGTCATATCTGTTTCTGAAGCTATTTTTGACAGTCCCATGAGGCTTTTGTGGCGAGCATTGGTCACTGGTGTAGCAAGAGATCAGCCAGTGGAATTGTCAGCTGCCTGCTAATTTGGTTCTCTCAATCTTGTGCTCCTTTGGAATGAGAGTCAAGTACTTGGAATTTTGCATAATTAGGAAACAAATGAGAAGTCCCACACTGCTTATCTGTGAATGAAGTTAAAATATCAGAATCACTTAACCAGTTTCTCAGTGAAAGTTTAGGTCAAGCTCAGTTTAAAGGTTTATGATTAATATTTTTGAGTGCTCTGGGAAGGAATTAATTTGAAGTAGACAACAGAAGTTTTGGGTTTTCTTTTTTCCCTTTTTTATTGCTGATAAAGGTATATTTTATATAACTTCTCCACAAACTGTGAACATTTTAATATTATAGAATTTCATCCCAAATAACATATTTTTAATTATAGAGCTGTACATAACTGAAAAAAGAAGTTTGAAATGGAGAACAATAATTCCCCAGGTGCACTGGCAGATAATGGAAGTGATAAAAAAAAATAATATTGTCTCCATGTAGAAACAGTGTATCCCAAAGGACGCTGAATTTATTTATTTATTTATTTCCCCAAGGAACACTGTTAGCTATCAAATAACCCTAAGAACCCTGGTTCAAAGCAGAACTCAACAAGCATTGCTAGACTGTTCAGTTTCTGAGAAGGAAACCTTTGCTGTCAACCTATAGTTCTAATAAGGAGGAATTAGAATCTATACTTCCAATATAGTTCCATTTGTTTATTTTTTTTTTTTTACCCAAGGTAAAGGAAAATAACCATTCCTGGAGCTCATAAACACAGAGGGACAGACTAGCTGGCTCTTTGCAGCCACTCTATTTTACCTTTCTGCAGGCCGCCAAAAAAAGGTTAGTGATTTAGATAGGCATAGGGGATATGTGGGCTAAAGAAACTTATTTTTGATGAAAGATTGTAAGAACAACAAATGTACAGCATAATTAGGAGATGACTAGCAGGTCCCTGATCTCTGGCTGCTGCATTTTGACATGGAATGATAAATCTATCTTCAGTGTTCTGGGTTTGTGTTGGGATGCAAGCAGAGTCAGTGACAGTACTTTTCCAAGAAGGTTATTCAGCTCTCTTTGCAGCTAAGACAAGACTTTTTTCCTTGGAAATCTGGTATGGTATGACGCTTAGCGCACAGCATGCTGGCTGTCCTTAGGACTGCTCAGCCCCAGCGGGTTGTGTGGGAAGAGACTGGAAATGGAGGTGAGGAGGATCTGATGTCCGATCTAAGAAGCACTGAAAATACTGAGGCCTGTGCATTGATTTCCCTGGGGATTGTATAAGCCTCTGAAGTTAGGGAGATGTGCTGTCTGTGTTTGCTGCTACTGGGCAGGCAGTGGTGGCAAGGTATTGAGGAAAGGCCGCGTGCATTTCTGAGCTGCAAGCACAGGCTCTCATACCCAGCAGGTAGGAGGTTATTCAGCCTACCTCAGCTTCGTGGTGCATGAAGCCTCTGGGCGGATGTATGAAAAGAAAATTATTTACATAATCTCCCTTGCTGTTCCCATGAACTCTATCCCATGATTTCTCCTGTTCTGTGAGCAATCTGATGAAGCACTAAGTAGTGCCAGCTGAGAAACAAAGTTGTCGCTCTTGAATGATGACTTGGTGAAATGCCACATAGGGCAGAGCCACCATCAGAATCACTGGTGATTCACTGTTTGTTTTTCACAAATTTCCTACGCTCCCTGCCCACGCTGTATAGATGACAGCATTCTGTATGGGGACTGTGAACATGACAGACATTATTTATGAAGCAGGGCTTCTATCAAGGATTGTTTTTCCCCAGCACACTGTGTAAACTGCTCAGTCTCTGTGTTGCTTCTGTCAAAATGATGTTATAAATATAGCTGGCCTTCCTGCTTCAGTAGAAAGCTTTGGAAGTTGTTTTAAAAAGCTTCAAACTAACTGAGTGTGAAGGTCAGGCAGAAGCCACAGAGTGCTCCTTACTGTGCTCCAAGGAGTCATGGCAGCTGCATCCAGCAATCTTTCACCTTCTTCTGATAGGGACAGTTTGGGCAGTTACAGTTCATTTGAGCTTACACAGCCACAGGGGAGAAGGATTTGTGGAGGGAGAGTTGTCCCTACCTCAGCAATCTTCACACTGTTTCAGGATATCTCCTCTGGAGTAAGAAGTGGGGAACCCAGTCATGACTTGTCTGTGTGACTTGGCTTTTCCCTGGTCTCGGCTCTAGGCTTGCTTCGAAGCAGAGGAAGGAAAATATCATTCCCCAGACCCTCCCGCCCCCCCCAAAGAATCATGATATCTGGCAGCAAAAGTTGTCCTGGGAGTCACAGCTGCTCCAGCGAAGCACTCACTCACATGCTCGCTATGCAGCTTCAGGCCAATGATGCTATTCTTAACTTATTCCTGTTTAATGAAACTGTGTGAGTGAATCCAGGTCCTTAATTTAAATTTGGTTTCATCAAATACTAAAGGGCACTGAAGATGCAAGAGAACTTAGTTAATGGCAAGGAAACTGAATAATCTTGTATGGAGTGGGATGGAGTGCATAGAGCTGTATGTGGTGCTCGTGGTGACATCAGGTGACATAATTTTCCTGCTTTAGCTAAGTTTGAAGAAAAAAGGTAGCTTTGATTCAGTGGGAGAAAAAGCTGGCACTACCAACTACTTACCAGACTCTAAAGATCCATCAACAAACTGAGAGCCCTCAAATACTGTTTATTTTCAGACCAGTTTCATGACCTGGCCTGTTTTCATAGTTGGACTGAGAGGAATGAACCTATGGAATGAGAAGTGGCATTAATATTTTGAAACCAAACTGCATAATTTAGGCTGATTTATATTTGTGTGGCTTCGTCAGGTGGCTTGCTTTGAAGTCTGCAGTTAAGTTTATCCTTTTCTGTATGCTCTGACCATGAAGAGCATATAACACAGGCAGTTCTGAGCAAAACATGCTGAGGGTAAATGTTTTTTGAAGGCTGATAACATGGCAGCTGCATAGGTTCTGTTTGGCAAGTAGCAGTTTCTGTAAGCATCAGGTTTTATGGCCGTGACTCTGTTATTGTTGCATTTTTTTAAGTCAGGTTAGCAGCATAGAAAAAAGTAGAGACCAAGAGCTGTTCATCTTCTGGCTCAGTCGTTGAGGAACTTGTAACTCTAGCAATTGTTTCTGTTTTTCATAACAGTGGGAACTTTATGAGCTATTTTTCCCTTTCCCCGTCCAAAGTAAATGTGCTGCATAAAAACAAAGAAGTTGCGGGCTGTCTGGGAGACACACTGTTTAAACTTGGGGTGCCTTAGATTGGAGAGACTGTTTCAAAAGGTACATTTCTCTTGAAAATTGATATTGCAGTGTTCTTACTTCTGCAGATCGATTTTACATTTCTTGCTTTGGAATGCCACATTTTTAATGAGCCTCTGTATCAATAGACAAGGGTGACCATCAGGGTGCTCTTTAGTGGTCTTTCCAGGTTCGTACCCTGATCCATCAGTCTGACTTATGTACATGCATTCAGAGCAGTTTGTATAGCTCCAGTGTAGCTGAGATGGTTTAAAAAAAGATGAAATATTTAAACTCTTGTTTGGTGTTTAAATTAATGTCAGCAGATTCATGTGTGCAAACAAGATACTTTTTATTAAAAAATGCTGAAGTAGGCTTCTCAATAAACTGGTTGCCATTTGCTGTGCATTGCAGGAAGAGAGCACACACTGTTTCAATACACAGAAAACAGTAATTATGTGAATGAAAAGTAATGGTAATGCTGGTGAGTGCAAAGCCACCTTTTTGTACTCACAGTATTTTCCCTAATTACTAGACTTTCTGTATTGTCTGAAGTTTTCTATAGAGAATTGTCTTTGCAGGGTCTTCAAGAAAGTGAACGTCATCAAAACAGCTGCCAATATTGGTGGAATTTGATATTTGAGATCTTAAAAACCACCACCAAAACCAACAAAACAAAGCAAGGAACACAGTTCTAATAAACTGGAGTAGATTGACAGAGCACTGCACCTCAATGGTACACTTTTCCTGCAGGCAGCCTGGCATCAGTGTGTAGGACAGGGTAGGGTTTGCACACATGAACATAGTGTGAGACAACCAAAATGGAAGTGTGGAGTGATTATATAGCAAATGAAAACTTCTAATCCCAAAGAGCTCATTTCTTACTTGCTGCATGTTTTAAATGTGCCCAGAGGCACGTGTATTCTGTGTTGCCAACACCTGCAACACTGCTGGCTGGTGATACAAACTCATAACTCAAAGAAAACTTCCTTAAATGAGAAAATGCCTCTGACAACCTGTTTATTTCAGTCCAGGTTGTGAAAGAGAGAGTGTGCGTGAGGTAGCACACACAGTCACAGCTTGGAGTCAGTGAGCAGTCACTGCTGGAGGTATCCCAAATCAGCTCGGAGAGCACCATTTACGTAATGAGCTTGCAGTTGTTCTGAGGAGGGCTGACGATCTCTACCAAGGTTCAGTATAGTATTGGGAGTAGATGTTAGTGGTCAGTAGCCTCCTGATTAGGATATTCACTGGGGATGGAGTCAAGCACTGGTACAAGCTCTTGCACTAAGCCAGGTAGTACAGTCTTCTGCCTGAGTCCTCTGTGTCTTAGCTGAGTAACTGAGAGCTCTCACTTTGCTTCCAAATGTAAATATTTGGAGATGTCTTGCATTTTGTTCCTATCAACTAAATCACACCCACCCCCAGAAGAAGAAAAAACCCTGGAACTCTTTTCCAGCCAGACCTGGTATGTAAGCAGTCAGAATGGTGATTTTCTACATGCACAACAGATTTCATTTTCCTTAGACCCAAACCCCTTTTCTGTAAGTAATACCAGTTTATATAAGATACTGATTTGGACCACTTGAAACAATAGGAACAGGGGTTTGTATTGAATTAAAGGCTTTACTCTTAGTCAAATCCCAGTTCTTGGAGTTATGGGATTAATTATTTTATTTTACTTCATGATCAGATTCTGATGGTGGGTTTAAGAGAGGTATTGTAATCTGCATGCATTTTAAAATGTCAAAATCCAGGAGGTAAACTAAAGTACTCCAATATATATTTTTAGCCTTGTATATAATACTCAGGCTGATACGGTCTTTGCATGCTTGGAAATGACAGTGTGCATTCTCTCTTTCAAATAGCGGGTTGTTTTCTTCTCTCTGAAATTTAATTTTTTCTTTTATACTGAACATAGTAAAAATAGATGCCACTCATAACTGTTTAAAGCATTGGCTGCAGTAACATTAATACTTATTATTGTATGCAGAAATGGTTAACTTCTGTGCTGTGCTACTGGAGATCCTTGTTTCACTAGGGCATTATGTACTATGTCAGTAAAGCTACAAATAGGACATGATTATATTTGTTTAATCTAAATTGTTTAAATGCTTTTAACATATAGTTTTTTTCTTTCATGTGCTTAACATTAATAACATTGTTAGGCTTAGGAGAAAGAGCATTATTTCATATTTGAAATCTCATTGAAAATCCTTATGTTTACTAAGAGTGTAACAAGAATGGATGGCATTCATGGCATAAATGGATGCTGCAACCAATAGTATCAAGCAAGGTTGTCCTCAGGATGGAACCCACCTCTGATGACTTGGGGTGCAGGAGAACTCAGAGGGGAAATGAGAGGATGTGCCGTTCTTCAGTGTATTGCAGGCTGTGGTTCCTTTTTCAGCTTCAGGAGCAGCTGAGCACTGAGGGCTGTTGGGAGCATGTTTGTGTTGGTCACAGAAGCTGAAGCAGGGTCTATTTAGGGCAGTTTTGCCACTAGAAATAATACTGGTGCAGCTATTATGTTTGATTTTGGGTCAGCTGCCATTAGCTTAGAGAGTTCATGTTATTTCTGCTGAAGGAGGAGACTGTTTTAACATTTGAGAAAAATGTAGCACCAACCTCTTAAAATGCATAGTATATGAACTGATGAAAGGGATAAGGATTCTCCTCTTAATAAACCCAGGCTATCCCAGATCTCTTAGTTTGAGATGGATGAAACCTCTGGCTGTTGTAGTGTAGTCCACTACTGTGGTCTCAGATGATTTAGTTGCTGCAGTTAAGCATGTTACTGCATGCTGTCATGGCTGTGACAGCCATGCATGTACTCTCAATCTATGGCAAAATTCAGAGTGTTGCAGCAAAAATACACAGCAATGTGTTTACAAAATTTCAACTGGAATTTTACAGTTACATCTAGGCATTTTAAGGTGTTCTGTCTGCATTTTGGCACCTTCAAAAAGGTACTCACATCTTTCTGGCTCTATTTGTGTTGCTTCTGGATATATTAATTAAGAAATATTGATTTCTGCTGAAGTAAGAAATTCAGAAAATCTGAACATGTATTTTGATGTATTTTAATGGAGTTTGTTAATTTCTGGAGGTTGGTTTTTTAAATGTATAAAAAAAGCTCACTTCAGTACAGAGTGGGTATGTTAGATATGCTCTATGTTAGGATGTTTTGCCAGTCAGTACCTTTGTACATAATTCATGTTTATTAATGTCAGAACAGGAATGAAATACATCTCAGTTACACATCAATATTTTTAAAAGAATGCTTTTTAAATATTCTAAACAAGAAATAGTATCCTGAGGCATTTGGAAAACTTGGAGAGGTTGATTATAGAAGAACAGGAAATATTTTCCCATTTATTTTAGTAACTTTAATGATGCTGTGAAAGCATGCTCATTCTTCCGCTCCCTGTTTACCTCTAGACTAAAGTTAGAAGTGCTTCCACCCCCGATAAGTGGAAATCACCACTGTAATATTCTGAAATGTGTATCTTTACATGCACACGGGTTCGTGCTAGATCCAAGTGTTCCTGCTGTGGGTGTGAATCCTGCCTCCCCTGTAGAGAATACCAGCTTTTCAGTGTCCTGAAGGGGTTGTCTTGCAGTACTGATCTCGACCACGCGGACTTCCAGCCTGGGGAATGAGCCAGAGTGCTAGAGGGGGAGAAGCTGAAGTATTGTCTTTGGCAATGCCACAGCTATATTGATTGCCATTAAATAGTTTTGATATCTAAATTGCTGTTTTCTAAGGGGTCATCTTTTTGCCAAAACTAATAGCTTTTTTTTTGTACATACATTACTTAATACACATAAGTACAGTACAGCACAAGATGAAGCAGCTTTAGTGTAAGGCTCTGAACTGTAACACAGGATCATGTGGATGGTACTTATGCTTTCCTAGTGAAAGCATTATATTAATAATTTTGATATTGACGTCAAAGGGAACAGGATGTCACCCGAGATAACAACCATGATGAAGTCAGTCTTCTTAATGAAGATTAATTGTTGGGGCCTCATACTTCATGCATCCATGTTCAGATAGCTTCCTCGGAGTGCTTTGATGTCACACAGCAAGTTCTGTGCGTCTTTGCATTTAGATGCTATTTCATTAATGTGAAAGACTTGCCACCTTTTGTAATACTAACAGTCCCTTGGGAGCAGCTCTGTAATTCCAGAAAATCCTAGGCTGCAGTGCTTTGTAGTGCCAGCTGGAAACCAGTGGGCTGCCTGTCATGGGTTGTGCTGGCTACGGAGGAGCATCTTGAAATAGGATGGCAGAGAGAATCAGGCTGTAGCACACTCATACCATCTAATTGTTTGCTAACTCTTCATTAATCTGCAGGTGGTTATCTAGGATGGATTAGTAAAAGACTTGCCATGCAGTCCTTAACTGCATGTAATGCTAAAATGATATTTAATGTAATTTATTTCCCCTTTCTCCTTAACTTTCATCCTGTCTGGGAAAAGTATTTGGCACATGGATGTCATATGATAGATTATATAGCTGTAGTGAAGTAACTGGCTTTCACTGCAGAACTGGTTTTGGTTCATACTAACACCTGGAAGTGAAGAAGAGAGGGATTATCTATACCAACAGTCAAATTGCGGGAGGTTATGCCTGAGGGGTCTGGAAGTAATTTTAGCAAGAGTTGAAATAAGCGACCAAAGTAAGTGAGAAGTTTATAAATGGGCAATGGTATGTGGTTCATGAAACTTAAAGAAGTCAGGAAGCAAACAGAATTTAGACGTCGTGATGCTACATTTGCTATGCTATCTGCAATATAATCTTTTTGTGTGCAAAACCACTGAATCCGTCTAAATAAAAGCCCATAGCTGGATGTTGCTAGGGTAGGAGACAAACAAGTAGAGATAATTGGTTTTGATCTCAGTGTTTCAAATGGATTTGAGCAAAGGACTAATGAAAAGTAGACAGCTAATCTGATAATGGCATTTACCTAAATGAGTACAGACTAAAGTCATAAACAGTAACAATAATGCAGTAGTATAAAAATCGATTTTTCCAGCTTGCATTAAAATTTGTATTGTCTAAAACTGCTGAATGTGTGGGTTCTTAGTTCCCACCCTGTGCATTATCCTAATTACTCACAAAGGCTTAAAATTCTGCAGAGTTCAACAGATGTCGATCATCACCATAGATTTACATCTGCATGCAGGATTCCTTGCAGTACTTGTCAACTGGTTTCCATATTGTACAAAGGAAAGAAGAATGAGGCTTTGCTAAAAGATATGTGAGGGACTGTGTATTGGAGGCTCAGGAGAAAGAGGTCAGGTACACAAGAATAGCTTACACATGCATAAGAGTAATTTAAGCACATAGAGTTACTTAAGTCAGGGAGTACCACTTAATGTTTACTTTGGAGCCACCAAACATCCAAAAAAAATTGTTAAAAAAAAATCTTGAAAGAATATTAGTAAAACTGCTGTCTGCGTCTTATTAAAAAATGTGCTTATGATTGTGGACAAGAAATATGGGAAGAGTGGACAGATTCTTCAAAGGCACAAAGTGCAGTTAATCAGTCATCTGCTTTGCCAAGTCATGTGCTCTGGTATTTTAGTTACTTACCCGGTAAGTGAACTGCTTGGTTGAGTGGAGGAAAAATGTTAGATGTTGGTGAGAGGGCCAGGGAGAAAATGGAGCTGAAGCTGGAGAATAGTGAGGGAAAAGAAGCGACTGGCTGGTAGAAGAAACAAGAGAAAGGTTTTAGTCTATTTAAGGTTTTGTAAAAATCAGTTTTGAAAGCACCCTTGCAGTTAGCTGTTTGCATCCTATCAGGCTGGCTGTTTTTACACTCCCACCCCATCTTGTTGGTAATGAAGGAGCCATTTGCACATCATATTCTGATCTAAAATCTAAATAATAGAGAAGAAGCTGTGTATGTATGTCTGCACACATATGCAGGGCATTAATTTTAATAACTCTATGCTTAAAGATCATCTGCTCTTCTTAAAGCTTCTTCAAGGAGACGTGTCAGGATGATGTTGAAGCTGAAGTAGGTTAAAATGTTCCTTCTCATCTGGGGAGAGAAACAGAAAGTATCCTCTGTGTCTGTCCTGTCCTTTCCTTTCCCTTCCCTCCTTTGGTTACCTCACAGAGTGGAGAATAGCTTAAGGCAGATGTGACTGATGTGATTGCACCAGCACTCATTCTCCAAGGAAGCTTGACTTTTCTGGACTCTCCCAAGCCTGGTTAATTTTGCCTTAATTTACAGGCTGTACATAAAATTGTACAGTGCTTTAGGAGGAAGATGAGACTTTTGATTTACCTTGTGTCTTGCAAAGCATGGGATTCTGAATAGATTAAGTTGTCAAATACTGTGTTTTGGCTCTTAGAAGACAGTGATATTTATTTGCCAAATAAAACAGACTTTTCCATTTCTTGAGCCTCTCAGTTCTTTAGCAGACTGGGAGATTGCACTGGCTCTAACACATGATTTTCCAAAAATATTTTAATTAATTAGTCATGCGTTCCATTAGCGTAGTAAAACCCTATGTTAATGTGACCTAGCAGAGATTTTATCAAACCCACCCCGTGTAAGAGAGGAATGTCTTTTTTTAGCGAAGAGCAACTGGACAGAGTGATTGTGCTTTCTTTATTGCTGTGTGGTGACCTGTCGTGGTGTTGGAAGGTGCAGAGCTTGCATCCTACCACTTTTAGCCAGACAGACCTGACCCAGTGAGCTAAGGGACATAATGTGAGCTAGCAGACTGCTGGAACAAGCAACCTATTTGGAAGGAACAGCCCTTATAATCTTGTTGGGTGCTTTCTCCTTTCCCTTGGTTTTAAGCCCTTAACCTCCTGTTAAAAAAAAAAATAATAAAAATATTACATGGGGTGCTTCCATATTAAGGTGACATTAATGAATCCTACCCAGTAATCCTGGGTATGATTTCTGAGCCAGTGCTTAGTTGGCTGCTCTGCTCATATAAGGAAGCATAGCTCTGTGCGAAGCGGTTTATTGGGGTCCTCAAATCAGAATACGAATGCAGGGCTGTACCACAGCTAGCAAGCAATGTCTCTCTGAGTTACACTGGTTTGGTAGGGCTAATGCTTGAACTGGGCACTGCAGTGGTACAGCTCCCAGAGTGCAGTTACAGAGCTGACTCAGAGATAAAGCTGAGAATGCAGTTACATGCAGAGTTAGATTTGGCCTTGGTAATTTTTATCCCCCCAAAAGAGCAATAATTCATGTCTCCATGCAAAAAAAAAAAAAAGAATGTTTATTTGACTTGTGATAATTCCTAAAAGCCCCATGCACCCTTTGTTTTTTGTGGTCTGGAAAACAGGACATAGAATCATAGAAAGGTTAGGGTGGGAAAGGACCTTAAGATTGTCTACTTCCAACCCCCCTGCCATGTCCTACACAGGATAAATATTCTGTTAACATTTTCTAATGAGTATCCTTTTTGCTTCCCATTCGTGTTTCAAAATTAGTTTGAAAATTTTTATGGTAGACATGTCAGTGATACTTTTGTTTATGAAAATACTTATCTTGGAGAAAGAGATAAATTACCCCCAAAGTCTACATAAATACCTAAATTTCTCTCTCCCCACCGTTTTGACTGTGGAACATTTTTTACATTGTATGTTATGAGGATTGGAGTGCATACTTCTGTACTTGTAAAGTTTCTTTTGCATTATTAGAGTTGGAAAGAAATTGGTTTCTTAGTATACATTGTTTGGTTGTGGATTCTGTTCTCCATCATTTTTATCTATAAATGACAACAGCTTTTTAAAAAATGTAAATGTTTACTTACAGTTTTGCAAATAAGGTTTATGTGATTCTTGCTGCTTTGATTTTGAGTTAAACTAATCAGCTCAGCTTGTAGTCTCCACTCAAACCTTCAGTTTGAGCTTGCTTGGTCTGGTTAATCAACAGTAAGGCACTAGAAGAGCAAGAAGAGGTGAAGAGGCAATAAACAAAGGAATACATTCCTGTAGTTAATACCAGGCTAGTGCAGAAGTTTGCATGTGTGGCCCATGTAGACATAAATATCAAAGATATTGAGCATAATATGTGCACTGAGTGTACATATGTGCAGTTGTTCACATTGAAGTAACAGCTTTATCCGTTGTGGTTGCCTAATGACTTACAAAAACTACTAAGAAAAAAACTTCCTTGATGAGCTCAAACATGCTTCATGCATCATAAGAAACCCTTTTAATATGTAATTCCTTTGATTTATATTGCTAGCTATATATATATTTATTGTTAGATATATATTGTTACATATTTGTGAATGCTTTTGTATGCATATGTGAGTACACACATGCAGTCATAGGTATGCATATATACATGTATGTATACACAAATATGTATAGGGGTTGTATGTGTGTGCTTGTATGTATACATACATATATATGCAAAATATATGGAAATGTGCAAAGATGTTTACATATAATAGGATATATAGCTGATAAATTAAGACAAATCTTACTGATTTTAGTAATAAGGAGCTTTATACAATGTCTTTTAAAGTCAGTGGATGCCCGTTGACTGCAGATGTTTGTGCAGACCAAGTGAATTGTAGGTGAATGGTGAAAAAAAGAACATGCAGTCAAGGTGCAGATATTGAAGTTTAAAACTGAAAACGAGAACTTGAGAGTGAGTTTAGTTAATTGTAAGTCTGTCATGTTGTGAAGAAGGACATGTTGGTGGATTTGTCTTTAGAGCTCAGCTGATATACATTGGAGTTGTTCCGTTATCTACAGGTTCACCAGCTTATATCTACTGACAAGTTTGTTGTCTATTTTTTAACACAGTTAGAATGAAAAACAAATTCTTCTTTCTTTCTAAAAAATGTTCTAAAATGTGCTCTTTGATGCTCTGACTAATTCTGAAAGTCTTGAAGTTAATTGCCATCATTCAAGCTTGTCTGTGTGCTTGCATTTCTCTTTGATGATTACTTCACTCGCCCAAGCTAAATACTAAGAGTGTGCCTTTTTGTATATGTTATCAAAGGTGGGAGATAGAACAGCTAAAGCTTTTGATTTGCTTTCCAAGCATAATTGGTACTTTACAGAGATGTACCATATCTCATGTTGTTTTCCTGTATAAATTTTAACATGTACGTTGTTATTAGGCTTTTCAAGAACATGAAATATCTTGTCTTTTCATCAGTCTTGTTCTAAACACTGTATAGTCATAAGCAGGGGATGGGATAAGGAGATAGGATATGTCAGAAAAGAGAAAGAGGTCTGTCCATGTACTCTCTGAGTAAAATTTTGTGGAGTGGGATTAGCAAGTTGAGCGAGATAAGATGTGGATTGTCCGTGGACCTGGACAGTGGAGGTTTGCATGTCTGACTGTGTGGGGAAAGGAGTGATGACTGAGTAGTGTACAAAGAATGCAAACTGGTAAAAGTAGACAAGGGGTTTTTTTCCTGCTCTGTGCCTTTGGTTACTGGAATCCTAATGTTTTTGCAACAATACTTGGTTAAATGGTTTCAGACAGAATTGACTTTTTGTTTTGCATGTCCGTACTCCTTTAAAGGAATTCTGTTTTTAAGAAAACAAAGATTTGAAAGGTTAGAGATGTCCAAGAAAATGGCCTTTAAGAAAAAAAGACCTGTGTTGTTTTTCCTAGCAGTGAAGAGATGGTTCTGTTTATTAAACTGTGCATACCATATGATGCATTATATTTTTCCATTTGATTTCCTGTAGGGTGATTTCACTTGGAACAGCATGTCAGGGCGCAGTGTTCGGCTGAAGTCAGTTCCCGTTCAAAGCCTCTCAGAGCTGGAGCGTGCTCGGCTGCAGGAAGTGGCTTTTTATCAGTTGCAGCAGGACTGTGACCTGGGCTGTCAGATTACTATCCCCAAAGGTAAGGGCTTGATAAACCATCTCTGTTTAGATTGCTAAGCCACTGACTTCATATCTCAGCAATAAAAGGAAAAAAACACTAGCTTGTTTATTCCACAGACAATGTCTTCTATTTCATTCTGGCTTGAACATAGTAACTAAGTAAAAATGACTGGTAAATTTGTTTGTATTCTGTGTCAAATTCAGGCCACCTGGGGTAGTATCATCTGATCACGGACAGATGTCTACAGGGTAGATAATCTAAATCAGACCTGTTCATGCTAGCATGTCTTTATTCAGTTGAGAGAGAAAGGTTTTTCTTAAACTTCCTGACATCCAAAAGCACACATCTATGTAGCTTGGGTAGATCATGCCTTAGAAGTGCCTTTTACACTCTGTATTTTATTGTCTCTGGAGGAAACCAAGTATCACTAGTTCAGACAGACAGGGAAGACATCTGCATCAAATAAGAGGAATCCTACCAAAGTTTCCTGAAGACAGTGGTGCTGAAAGCAAGTTAATTTTCAGCATAAAATATTGAACTCCTGAGGGACAGGAGTTTAGTTGAGACAGAGAAGATCAGTTATCAGAATCCTGATGCAGGAAACATACACATTGTAGATCTGTACTTAGGTTTCTGTGGAAGAGATCTCAGCCTCACTAAAGGCGATGTGGAAGGTTCCAGAGTTTCCTGTAGGATGGAGATCAAGCTGTTGTGCAATCTACAAATCTGTGTTTCCTGTTGTTTCTTTCCAGTTGTATACTTATTTAAGGAATAATAAGGGACCACTGAATTCTTACCTTTGGCTATGAGCAGAGGTACCATGTGGTACCACATGCACAGTGATTCCACCTGAACAGTTCTTTTTAATCAGTCAAAGGTAAACAGAAAAAGTTATCCAGTCTGTAAAAATAGTTGTGTGGAAAAGAGCAAATGTGAAAGACATCAGCTTGCACATTCAGCAGCTTTTTATGATCTCCGGAAACCTCCTACTGAAACCAATGAAATCAAACTTGCCATTTACAGCAATCTATCAGTTTGTCGTGAGGTGGATACGATCAATGTCTTCAAGCCCCACCACAGCTCCCCTGATCCCTCAAAAAATGTTTCATCAAAATGAAAATAATTTTACAGGACATTCATGGGAGGAACTGGATCACTAAGGGCACTGCAATATTTTCTGGCAGTCTGAACTGCTTACTGGCTGTTCCAGTAGGAGATGAATATACCTACATGGAGGTAATACCATACCAGACAATAGAGTATATATATGTATACAGAATCATAGAATAATTTGGGTTGGGAGGAACCTTTAAAAGTCATCTAGTCCAACCCCCCTGCAATGAGCAGCACCATTTTCAACTGGATCAGGTTTCTCAGAGCCCCATCAAACCTGACATCAGATATTCCCAGGGATGGGGCATTCACAGCTTCTCTGAGCAATCTGTTCCAGTGTTTCACTATCCTCATTGTAAAAGATTTTTTCCTAGTTTAAATCTCCTCTCTTTTAATTTAAAGCCATTACCCCTCATCCTCTTGCAACAGGCCCTGCTTGAAAAGTCTTTTCCCATCTTTTTTTATAATCCTCCTTTAAGTACTGAAAAGCCACAATGAGGCCTTCCTGGAACCTTTTTTTCTTCAGGCTGATCAACCGCAACTCTCTCAGCCCTTCCTGATCAGAGGAGTTCCAGCCCTCTGATATTCGTGGCCCTCCTCTGGACCTGTTTCAAAAGGTCCATGTCTGGCTTGTCCTGGGGACCCCAGAGCTGGACGCAGTACTCCAGGTGGGGGTCTCATGAGAGCAGAGTAGAGGGGCAGGATCACCTCCTTCGACTTGCTGGCCACACTCCTTTTGGTGCAGCTCAGCATACAATGGGCTTTCTGGGCTGTGAAGTCACATTGCTGCCTCATGTTCAGCTTTTTGTCTGTCAGTATCCACTAGGACTTCTCCACACGGCTGCTTTCAATCCCTTTATCCCACAGCCTGTATTGATACCATGGTGCCCAACTGAGTTTCAGGACCTTGCACTTGGCCTTATTGAACCTCGTGAGGTTCACTTGGGCCACTTCTTGAGCTTGTCAAGGTCCCTCTGGACCTCTGTCTATCTTGAGGTGTGCTCCTCAACTCCCTTCTACTTCAGAGAATGCCACATGAAAATACTGAGTAGCAGAAGTCAGTGAGATAATCCGTGTATTAGAAAATACAGAAAACTCTTTGGGATTCTTTGTGGTTCTTTGACAGTTTTTCAAAACTTGAAACATGCTCGTGCCTGCTGGGCATTTGCTTCCTACAGGCATTTGAGTAATTACGTTTACTGGCGTAGGTATTGTGGAAAGTAAAATTTAATTGTTGTGTAATAAGTGTTTGTGCAAACATGCTTGCTGGAAGTTGAGTTAGAGTATAGAAGCATCTCCCTTATCTTTACAATCACAATCATGCCATTATTGGTTCTCTTCATAATGCTTCAGTCCTCCCATGCTTAGAAGCCCCCTTTGTCTCAGCAAGTGCAGTTGGTTAGCACTTAAGGACAGAGCTGGCTATTCCCACATTTGTAAAGGAATGCATAGAATGTAGTGCCCCGTATGTAATCCCTCTTCTCCACTATACTGTAGCTATTAGCTTTAATGAAGTGCATTACTGACATTTGTTAGTTAAATGTCTTGTGGTCACAGAGAGGGGACCACCTCCCACAGGAATTTATTTAGCCAGCGTGTCATTTTTAAGATATCCTACAATTGCACTTCAGTAGACAATTAGAAGGAATGCAAATTGATCAAGAGTTACTATTTTTAGATATGACAGGGTTAATTCAAGTTTGTTTCTTGTTCTGTTGTCTTTCAGATTCTGTAATCAGCATAATTTTTCAGCTCCCATGTTACTCTCCCATCTGCCACCAGCAACTAGACCAAGAATTGTTTATGCTCTCTCTGGATTAATATGTTAAGTTGCAAGAGGCTATCATTTCCAAGCAGATCATTACACAGTAATGTGTACCAATGCAGTTACTCTGTGGAAGTTTTTTATTTTGATGTCTGACATTCTGAATGGCACAACAGTACAATTCTGGTGACAGTTCTTTACAGCTGCTGTTTAGAATAGACTGGTTTTCTCATTTCAGGGAAATCAGCCTTCTTCTTGTAATAGGAAAAAACCCCTATGGTGAAATTCACCTTAGGTGTGCTTTTGTTTTGATTACTTTCTAATTTTGTGAGACCTTGCACATATCTACTGAGAAAGATGAACCTTTTGCTCATGTCTTTGCAAAATAAGGTAAGTCAGGTAGCTTTTTCAAGTAATACAGATTGGTGCAGAAGAGGACTTATTTTTCTTCTGTTCATAGGCTCTGGGTATCTCTTGAGCAGAAGAGGCATCAGATGAGGTTTCGTCAGATCAGTTTCCTAAACACATCATGGTTATAACTCTCCTCCTTCATGGTACTGTCCCACTTCACTAAGCCTGTGTTGTGAAAATTAAGGAATATCTATCAGAGAAGAGGGAAAAATATGTAGGCACCACCAGCGTTCAGACAAGTAGGCATGCTGTAGCAGAATTGTTACAAAAGGCTTTGGCCTTGAAAGTAGTACTTGAAATTGGTTTAGCCTATGATTGAGCTCTTAAGACTGTAAACTGGACAGACCTGTAAACAGTGGCTCATGCTAAATGGTAGGGCATCTCAATGAAAATAAGGGCCAAACTTTATCCATTTCGCCTGGATTTCTCATACACTAATTTCTTCTTTGAAAACTCATTTGTTGGAAGGGAAGGACAATGCAGGGATGTGGGTGCAGGAGGAACAGGTAGGATCTGTGCATTTTTCAGGCCCAGTTTCCTACAGTGCTGTGTGTCCTGGGACTACCACGTGCCGCAGAGCCAGCTCTTCCTCACCTCTGTGAAAGAGGACTCTGCTGTCATAATAGTGGTGTGATATCCACTGTCAGCCAAGTCCAGCTATCTTTGTTATTCCTATTGGTTGGATGAAATCCTGACTTTTCATCTGCGTTTTGACCTCTCCCAGTGTTGATGTTCATGACAGCTACTGCACTTCTGAGGAACTTTTGTTGATCTCAGTAGTGCAGAAGTATAGGAGCATACGTTTCTTTACGTGTACAATGACAAGCAGAAATGTGGCCAATATTTCTAGTAACTCAGGTAGAAATGGCATCTTTGCTTCTGATCTTCCTGACAGCAAGTCTTTGACTTCTGATCTTCCTCTGTGTAAAGAAATAGCCTCGTTCAAATCATGTGTCAATGATGTTTTGTGTTTTATGAATTTGTCCCTTATGACAGCATAAGTGAGACATGTTTTCTTCATAGTGTCAACAAAGAATAATGGAAAGCGGTTGATGTTTTCACATGAATAAATCTCTTAGAGTTCCAGAAGTTGGTCAGTTGTATTTCTCACTGGTAATACTGTCCTATGCTGTAGTCACACAGGTAAGGTTTCTGCACAGTAAGCATCTTGGTATGTTTAGGTAAATTGCATTATTACTGCAATAACAATCCAGCTGCTTGCATAGTCCTGGGATACAAAAGAAATGGGTATGTGTCTTTGCAGCAAAATAGAAAACTCATGTGCTGTTATCACACCATATGTAATCTCCAAAGCTCTGAGGAAGGGTTGTGGATAGCAGAAGACTGAACACGCAGAAGTCTTGTGAACTAGGAATTTCCCCCAGGGAGTTTCCATCCTCCTTCCTCTTGCCTCTTCATAGCCAAATACAGATGAGGTTCTTGATAAACGAGAAGCACTGATGCCTGAATTCAGGTTTGGGAAAACAATTTAGTAAGTGCTATTGACTACTCAAAAGTGTATATGATATTCTTCTGTTGAACTTCTTTTAAAAGTTATAGACAAACCTGGGGAGATTTCTAGAGAAGTGCCAGAAAACAGCTGTATTGCTGCTTATATCTGTTTAATACTGCTTTTACTTATATAAAGCAGAGGTATCACAATAGTGTGTGCTACCACGGCACTGCCCAAAATGGCTTTTGTAAGAAAATATTCCACTTATTCTTGTCCAACCCTATCTGCTAGGGTTGGGAGAGGGCATCAGTAGGAACTCCTTTGGAAGAAGGAGTGAAGACATTGGTTCAGTCAGGAAGGAAGGGATCTTAATAGATGATGGGGAAGAAGTAGATAAGATTTTCTTCTTTTACACAAAACGGCTATAACCTGTTCTAAGGCTTTATGTCTGCATTATAAAAATGATACTACATACTGCCACTTGTAATTATTTATTTTGCCTTTTGTGGGTAGGTCATAATTTGTTATTGATTCATATGCTGCCTCCCACTTTGGGAGCACAGGCTGCCTGCCTCACAGTCTCAGCTTCTGTAGGAAGAAGAAACCAGTAGGTGGGTAATCATCCTGGTAGGTACCAGTCTTTGTCACACAGTGCTTATGCAATAAACAACATAGCAACTGAGAGCACAAAGACCAAACTGGTCCCTTTTTCTCTCCCCACGTTTTTAATTGCCCGATGACAATGGTGCATCTGTGAGTTAACAGGCTAAATTAGCAAGGTGTTATAAAGACATGTTCATTGCCATTACCCACATAGTACAACTTGAACTCAAAATTGATTCCAGACACTGAAGAGAGAGAGCAGACACACAGAGCACATATCTGCTTGTGTGTTAGCTTTGTTTTGATTTGTTTTGACAAGCTTGGGGCAGCCTATAATTATTCATAAAGACATCAAACAAAACTTGTGAAGCCTTTCAATGTATATCAGCCTGGAGGCTACTGTTTTACAGCTGCAGCTAAATATTGCAGCTGCGTGTTTGAAATTACCTGCTGGAAAGAAGTACCTTTCATGGGCTGATGATGATAAAGAATAAAAGGAGAAGCACGGTCGCTTTTTCTGCTGAAAGGTTGTCATTGCAGCAGTTACAACTAGGACAAGTATCTGTGTTTTTATTGCACTCATACATTATAGCACCAGCTATGAGTCAAGGCTCTGTTTTGATGTACACAACTGTACAGTGTTTTTGGCCCCCAGAACTTTTTCTCAGCACAAATCAGGGGCAAGGGAACAGTGAGCGAGACCAAGCATATGTGTGGATGGGTTAACTGCTGAGAGTTTTAGAGAGCTGCACCCTGCCCCACTGATTTGCAGATTTAAATGTCCTCTGAATCTTATAACAATATGGGCTCAAAGAGTGGATCATTTTATAGCTGTGTTTAATCTTAGTTTAGCATATCTATCAGCTTAAGGTAGCATCAGCAGATCTTTAGCTTAAGATTGCAGAATTGATGAGCCCTCTTGATATCCTAATGTTCATCCTTAAGTGGATGACACATTCAAAGTGACTTTTGAAGATGGGGAAGGTGAAGATATTGAAAGGTCTTGAAGGACCAGAAATCAGAATGTGTTCTTGTGCTGAAGGCAATTGTAGGACCAGTCATTTATAAAGCATTGAAGTAGAAGAAAACTACCTACAAAAAGGTGTTCCCTTATATTCCCTAAAAAGGGAAAGAAATGAAAGTTTTATAGGTAGATGAATTCAACATAAAGTTCAGAAAAAATAATTTAGTGTGGATGCAGTAGAATTTGAGTAAGCAAGGGGAATATATTGTGTAGGTTTTAGGTATTTTAGGTATTGCTTTTGTTTTAGGTCTAACCCTTCCCCAAATCTCACGGTTTTCCTTATTAAACTTTTGGTTCTAACCTCCTAAATTATTTCAGAATTTCAGCTGTAGAAAGTTAACACAGGATCTTTCTTTTGTGTGTGCACTAAGTCGGATTTCAAAGGGCTGGGCTTGCTCAGTTTATAAGTTCTACTGGGCAGGAACCCTAGAAGTATCTTTTTATTTTTCATATGTCATTCTTTTCTTATAACTAATAATAATGAATCCCAGTACTAACTATCTTTCAGTAATTACAGGGATACTATCAAACTTCAGTTTGCATAGGAAGACTATTAACAAAAGAGCTCAGTTCTCTATTTTCAAATTGATGTGGTGAAGTATCTTTGTTCGAGTCTCATCTTCAAAATGCAAGACTGATGTAGCTAAGATTGAATATTGAGGTTATGTGTTGGCCTTGGACTGTTAACAGATCAGACTGCAGTATGTGCAGTAGGTTGGGGTAAGGCCAGGGCATTCATCTCTGCTGAATTATCTCACTTTTGTTGGCTTGGGTCACAGTCGTAAAGTTATGTTGATGTAGTGTTTTGGTTTTAACATGTACTATGTACAAAAGTATATTTTTGCCTTTGTACAAGTGTGGCATACATTTACACTGTATCTTTGGGTTTATTTTAATGTTTCTCAAATATTTGGAGTGAAAATCCTAAACTGAGATAGAATTTGTCCTTACTTACCAGAACTGACAATACACATGTTACCCAGCTATTTTAGCAAGGGTACAAAGTGTAATAAAAGAGATTAACTGCCTTTACTAAGAAGTCTGTTTACTGTGTTGATGCCACCTGTGACAAGAATGTATATCCACACAGTTTCTTACTGTTAACAGCAACTAAGTCATACACAGTAGTTTCAGTAATTACAGCAAGTGTTCCAGTTTCTGGGGGTTTTTTTTTTTAGACTGGGACATCTGGGGAGAGAGAAGGTAATGCTTCATTTTACTGCCAAGTCTTTTTCTCAATTCGTTGAATTAGTTGTAATGAATATAATCTAAGGTTGGGTTTAGAAACCTAAATGTAGTCCCAGTCATTAAAGGGAAGATACTGCTTATGCTGTTTGAACATCTTGTGAGACCTCACTTGGAGTATTGTGTGCAGTTCTGGTGTCCTCAACATAAAAAGTACATGAAACTTTTGGAACAAGTCCAGAGGAGGGCCACGAGGATGATCAGGGGAATGGAGCACCTCCTGTATGAAGATCGGCTGAGAAAGTTGGGGCTGTTCAGCCTGGAGAAGAGAAGGCTGCGTGGAGACCTCATAGCAGCCTTCCAGTATCTGAAGGGGGCCTAGAGGGATGCTGGGGAGGGACTCTTCATTAGGGACTGTAGTGACAGGACAAGGGGTAATGGGTTAAAACTTAAACAGGGGAAGTTTAGATTGGATATAAGAAGGAAATTCTTTCCTGTAAGGGTGGTGAGGCACTGGAATGGGTTGCCCAGGGAAGTTGTGAATGCTCCATCACTGCTAGTGTTCAAGGCCGGGTTGGACGGAGCCTTGAGTGAAATGGTGTCCCTGCCCATGGCAGGGGGGTTGGAACTTGATGATCTTAAGGTCCTTTCCAACCCTAACTATTCCATGATTCTATGATTCTATGTGCTGTTGTATACCTTGCATGCAAGTTTTGTAGCCAGTTCTACCAGGTGTGTGATACTGTGCATCTCTTCACATGAGGTGAGCATTACTCTCCTGTACAACTTACTTTAGTAAGGTGAATTTGAAGGAGTAGGGCTGGATAAGTGTGTGATTACAGACTGAGTGCTAAGACAACCTCATCTCTGAAATGGGAGAAACATGCATAGTTGGGCTTTCTGAATTTTTATTGTTCATTGGTGCACTTTTCCACCAATATATTCCAGTTAAGCTTTGAATAAAAATGAGAATTCAGAATTATGCATTTTCTGCTTGTTGCCTATTTTGGCAGAAAACAGTTTTTTGGATGTGTTTTTTGCTTGCGTTACTCATCATTGTATTTCATTACCCATTTTCCTTAACACTGAGGGTGACTGATTTTTATCTGGACTTGCATTTTTGTGGGGGCACCAAACTGCTCATTGTTTTTAATCACTGACCATGTTATATACTTCACAGGCTGTTGTAACAGAAAGCATCTAAGTAAACTGTAGCCTATGCTTTGTGGAGCTATGGGATTACAGACTGAATGCTTTTGGGTTGGCATCGGTATATCTTTTAAGTGAAAAGGCTTATTTTCACCCCTCTTAACGCCAACCTCTGCCAATTCTTTTCTCATATAAATGCTGTATCTAACATGATCCCTTGAGTCCATGGATTTTCTTTCAATATTGCAGTGTTCATGAAGATTACATTAAAGACAAACAAGTCTGTGAGCTAAATTCTGTTCCTTTACACTCCATTTGTAAATCTTGGATATACTGTATTAGGCTTGTTGTATCAGACTTAGTCAGAGGTGAAAACTGTATATCTTGCTGATTGTTAGATGGCAGCTTCCCCTCCACCCCTCCTATTCAAATTTTCCATGGAAATACGTATTTTTCTGAGAATTTTTTTCCTCCTGGGAAAATAAAAACAAAACTGAAACCCACAATTGACTAAATGTTTTAAGCTAGGAGAAGTCCCAGATGCTGCGGGGTAGAGGTTGGAAGAACATGCAGCCTTGCGCTCTGCTGCACAGGAGTTTGTCAAAGAGAAGGTGACAAGAGCTTTTCCAGGCAGGGAGATAAGCTAGCCAACAATATAATTATTTTTTTTTCCTCATAGTAAGAAAAATTGCAGAAATTTCTTTTGATTTTTTTAAATTAAATTTTTTCTCAACATTGAGACACGAACAAAATGGAAATACATAAAGCTTGCAAGAGCATAATTTTTCTAATGGCGGAACAGGGGAAATAATTTATTATGTAAAGAAAGTTAATGGTGTATTCCTTTTTAAATTTTGCTGAGACTTTTTTTTATAATAGATTAATGCTCAGCAAATTGATTTATAGGATTTTCTTGTATCTCATAACAGGTTTTACATGTCTGTTTACATCAGGAATACTTTATTGAGCATATCCTATCAGTGACAACCTAATAGTTTTAAAAGCAGGTGGTTTTACTTACTCAAAACTCACTACAAACAAAATTTGTCTTTTTTAATAATTACTTGGATTTTGATGAATAGCTAGGAGCTTTGATTGAGAAGCACAATGAATTTTTTTCAGTGCTATATGAATATAAAATAGAAGAAGAAAATGCAAGGCTTCTTAGTGAAATCAATGGCACTGTTAATGTGAACATGGAAAAACCAGTGTACATTGCAACACCTTTAAAAGAAAGATTCATGGAACTGCCAAGAATCAACCTTTTGTCTAGGTGTGTTTTGTGAAGACAGAGGAAGGGAGTGGGGACAAGGATGGATGTTGAAGGAATGATTTGCTGTGGAGCTCATTGGGCAGGTTTCAGTAGGTACCACAATGAAGGGAGGAGATCTTGCTGAAAGTCCAAAGATAAATAGAAAAATATTATGATTCACATTTCTGTATACAAATGTCATGAGACATGCTTACTGAGGATGGCATCATGACCAGAGGTCCTCCTTGTTATTGCAGTTGATTATTTAGATGCTGACTGTTGTGAGTTTAGGGTACTGCTCTTACAAATCCAGGTACAGAGACTACTGTATACATTCATTTCGTGTGAAGTCCCATTGAGCTTACTTCTGAGACATAAAGAAAAGTCCTAGCTAATGTAATTTCCTTAATAGTACCCTTGAAGTAGTTGACTGTAAGTATGTATAAATACATTCACTATTTTGTTTGTATTAGTGTGCCATGTGGAAATCTCGGCATCCATTTCGAAATGTTACTCATGACCATTTGCCACATTGAAAAGCTCAGACACAGCCTGAGCGAGCCAGTGTTAGGAAGCAAAATGCACATACAGAGGTTCTGAAGCACTATGTTTGCAACATGGGTATATTTGATTCTTTTTGCTTGTTTTTTAAATCTGTATGAGAACACTTGTGTAACAGAAGTATTCTGATTGTACTCTGCCATATCTGTCTTTAGTACTTGATGCAGTACCAGCCTTTTGTTGCTGAAGAGTAAACCAGGCTGACCTGTGCTTTGCAAATAATCCACGTAACCATGTGGTGATTCTACAGTGACTTAAGATTTTGTGCTTTACTATGATTCAAAGCCAAAGAACAAATGCCAATAACTATATTTCATGTGCAAAGGTTTTGAACCTTTATTAGCAATACTGATTCAGTAGCCTATTAATTTCCATGTTCTAGTTGGCAGAGCTTTGCTTCAACATCTGTATTCTTCTGGTATACGTCTTTTAAAAATTTCAGTTGAAAATCAGATTTATTTCTGTTATCTTATGTGTATTGCTCCTTTCAAAAGTGTATTAGGGAAGTATGTCTGACGAGGGTTTCTTCTTGCCTTAAGTAGAAGAGGAAGTGCATTGGCCTGGAGTAGGACTAGAAAGCGGCTCCTTCCTGACTTTTTGCAGGGTTGTCTGTGCTGACAGCCCCTTCCCTCTGGCTGTGCCTTCTGCAGACCTGACCTTGCTCCAGAGCCTGAATCCTGTATACCCTGTCTACTAACATTTGGTTCTCACCCTTCAACTACATTACATTGCACTTGCCTATTGGTTAACTCAAGTCCCTCACAACAAAGAATCATGGAAGAGTGTATTTGAAAACTCCAAAGTAGTTATTTTCTTTTAACTTATATACTTGGAGACTCTTTCAAACCTTTTATACACGCAGGAAGATGTAGGCAGGTGGAGCTGAAATGTGTTTTCTTATGATTCCTCTATCCATAGGAATTGAGTAATATTTGATATCTGAATTAGAGCATTGCTAGATTGCTAGATTGCCACTAGATTTGAAGGGGGATGGGGTTGTAGCTGGGCTTGTCTCAGTGGGACAGCGCTCCGGAATTGATGAAGACTGGGAGGCCTCCTGTAATCCTAGGGTGAAATCGGTGTGCTCGGCTCGCTCCCTGAAATGTCTGTACGCCAATGCGCGCAGCATGGGAAATAAGCAGGAGGAGCTGGAAACCTGTGTTAAGTCGGGAGATTATGATCTGGTGGCAATTACAGAGACGTGGTGGGACAGCTCACATGACTGGAATATAGTCATGGAGGGCTATGTCCTTTTCAGGAAAGACAGGCCAGCCAGGCGGGGTGGTGGGGTTGCTCTTTACGTGCGAGAGCAGCTACAATGCGTTGAGTTCTGTCCGGGGACAGATGATGAGCGAGTCGAGAGTCTGTGGGTGAGAATTAAGGGGCAGGCTGGCAGGGGCGATACTGTTGTGGGGGTCTGTTACAGGCCACCGGATCAGGGTGAGGAAGTTGACGAGGCCTTCTACAGGCAGCTGACAGCGGCCTCACGGTCACAGGCCGTGGTCGTCGTGGGGGATTTTAACTTCCCTGATGTTTGCTGGAAGGACTACTCGGCAACCCAGCCGCAGTCCAGGAGGTTCCTCCAGTGTATGGATGATAACTTCCTCATGCAAATGGTGGATGAGCCAACCAGGAGAGGTGCGCTGCTGGATCTCATCCTCACTAACAAGGAGGGTCTGGTTGAAGGAGTGAAGGTTGAGGGCTGCCTTGGTTGCAGCGACCACGAGATGGTAGAATTCAGGATCTTGTGTGGTAGGGTCAGTAGAATAGCAAGTAGAATCGCAACCCTGGACTTTAGCAGGGCAAACTTTGGCCTCTTCAAGCGATTGCTAGGGGAAATCCAGTGGGCTAGGCTGCTTGAAGGGAAAGGGGCCCAAGATAGTTGGTTGACGTTCAAGGACTGCTTTTTCCGAGCTCAAGATCGGAGCATCCCGACACGTAGGAAGTCGAGGAAGAGGGTCAGGAGACCTGCGTGGTTAAATAGGGAATTGCTCGGTATGCTCAAGTGGAAGAGGAGAGTTTACAGGTCATGGAAAGAAGGGCTGGCCACTTGGGAAGAATATAAGGCTGCTGCTAGAGGATGTAGGAAAGCTGCTAGGATGGCTAAGGCCTCCTTGGAATTAAAGCTGGCGAGAGGGGTCAAGGACAGCAGAAAGAGCTTTTTCAAATACATGGCAGGTAAAACTAACACCAGAGGCAATGTAGGCCCGCTGATGAACGGGACGGGTGCCCTGGTGACAGAAGATACAGAGATGGCAGAGTTACTGAATGACTTCTTTGTCTCTGTCTACTCTGCTGGAGGCAGTCCTGAAGAGCCCTGTACCGCTGAGACCCCGGATGAAGATAGGTCAACGGAGCGGTCTGCCTTAGTCGATGAGGAATGGGTTAAAGACCAGTTGAGCAATCTGGATATCCATAAATCCATGGGTCCAGATGGGATGCACCCGCGGGTGCTGAGGGAACTGGCTGAGGTCATTGCTAGACCGCTCTCCATCATCTTTACCAAGTCTTGGGAAACGGGAGAGGTGCCTGAGGACTGGAGGAAAGCAAATGTCACTCCTGTCTTCAAAAAGGGCAAGAAGGAGGACCCGGGTAACTATAGACCGGTTAGCCTCACCTCCGTTCCTGGGAAAGTGATGGAACACCTTATCCTTGGTGCCATCTTAAGGCATATCAAGGATAAGAGGGTTATGAGGGGCAGTCAACATGGCTTCACCAAGGGGAAGTCGTGCTTGACCAATCTTGTAGCCTTTTATGAGGAAATAACGCGGTGGATGGATGATGGTAGAGCGGTGGATGTGGTCTACCTCGACTTCAGCAAAGCGTTTGACACGGTCTCCCACAGCATCCTTGCGGCTAAATTGAGGAAGTGTGGTCTGGATGATCGGGTAGTGAGGTGGACTGTGAACTGGCTGAAGGAGAGAAGCCAGAGAGTTGTAGTCTATGGGGCGGAGTCTAGTTGGAGGCCTGTATCTAGTGGAGTGCCTCAAGGGTCGGTACTGGGACCAGTATTATTTAATATATTCATTAACGATTTAGATGAGGGAATTGAGTGTACTATCAGCAAGTTTGCTGATGACACTAAGCTGGGAGGGGTGGCCGACACGCCAGAAGGCTGTGCTGCCATCCAGAGGGACCTGGACAGGCTGGAGAGCTGGGCGGGGAATAACTTGATGAAATATAACAAGGGAAAGTGTAGAGTCCTGCATCTGGGCAGGAACAACCCCAGGTTCCAGTATAGGCTGGGGAACGACCTGTTAGAGAGCAGTGTAGGGGAGAGGGACCTGGGGGTCCTGGTGGACGACAGGGTGACCATGAGCCGACACTGTGCCCTTGTGGCCAAGAAGGCCAATGGCATCCTGGGGTGTATTAGAAGGGGGGTGGTTAGTAGGTCGAGAGAGGTCCTCCTTCCCCTCTACTCAGCCCTGGTGAGACCTCATCTGGAATATTGTGTCCAGTTCTGGGGCCCTCAGTTTAAAAAGGACAGGGACCTGCTGGAGAGAGTCCAGCGCAGGGCAACTAAGATGATTAAGGGAGTGGAGCATCTCCCTTATGAGGAAAGACTGAGGGAGCTGGGTCTCTACAGTTTGGAGAAGAGGAGATTGAGGGGTGACCTTATTAGTGTATATAAATATATAAAGGGGGAGTGTCACGAGGATGGAGCCAGGCTCTTCTCAGTGGCAAACAATGAAAGGACAAGGGGTAATGGGTACAAATT